>NC_073228.2:185130000-195130000 GCF_029281585.2 Gorilla gorilla gorilla | reverse complement strand
CTCACAGTTATGGCAGAAGGCGAAAGACGCGTCTTACATGGCAGCAGGCAAACAGCAAATGAGAACCAAGTGAAAGGCGAAAGGGGTTTCCCCTTATAAAACCATCAGATCTCATGAGACTTATTCACTACCACTAGAACAGTGTGGGGAAAGCTGCCCCCATGATCCACTTACCTCTCACTGGGTCCCTCCCACAACATGTGAATTATGGGAGCTACAGTGCAAGATGAGATTTCAGTGGGGACACAGCCAAACCATATCAGACAGTAATAACTTTCAATTAAATATAGCTAGACTTTCTGTCAGTGGGTCACAGCAGTCTAGAGAACACATTGAAAAACTCTGGGAACAGCAGATATAGAGGTCAGATCTAGAGATTTTGAACAAAGTTTAGTGCTACAATGCATTGGTGACCACAGACAAAAGGTGTCTGTTGTTGTTGTAGTTTGTTTTCTGTCTTGTTTTTCATCATGGGAGGACAAAAAGAAAAAATGGGGGCAATGGTGAAGGAGAAATGAAAAAGACCTGCTTTTCTATGGGTGGAAGCGACTAAATGAGAGAATAAATTTGGATCACACAACAAATGCAAATCAAGTTAGAAGCATGAAAGGCATGATTAAGGCCATGGTTCTAATAGAGATCAGCCAGCGGAACCAGGATCATGCCACACCGAGAGAGGCTGCAGAGCCATTGCCTTCTCTCCTGTCAAAGCTAAATTAATGAAATGGAACTCACAGAAGCACTATGTAATCAAATATTGGTGGGACACAAGCAAATTCTTAAAAAGTTTCATTGATCAGTGATAATATCTTTTGGTGTAAATATCTCCTCAAAACATTTCAGGAAAAAAAAATAAAGCTATAATTTTACTTTAGAAATATTTAACTTTGTTATACTAGTTTACTTATTTTTTACCTAATACTTCTGATATATTGTTATGTAGGTTAAAGATGCTCGATTCATGCCACTGTGGAAACCACACATAATTTAGGCAATAATGCAAATTCTTTTCAAATTCTTTTATCAGTGTATTCACTTTATTTTTATTTCAAACACAATACAAAATTACAGGATGCTATCAAAGTGATGCTACAAAACCCCACTAAAATTTTTTCAATTCTTCAAATCACACACTTACACACACACACACACACACACCACATGCATTCCCCGTACAGACCTTTTTTTGGGGGGCCTGAGTAAATAATTGCATTTTATTTTCAATTTTTCATTTTGAAATAATTAAAGACTTACCAAAAATGTTGCAAAACTACGTGCCTTTTTGAAGTAAAGTCTTGAAAAAGTTGTTTGGTATATCCTTTATAGTAATAAAAGAAAACACGTGTATATTCTGTTGATTAAAGGCATGCTGAGATCGTCAGACATGTGATTTCATCAGAGACTCCAATATAGAGCGCAGCTGTAACGACATCCTAAGAGTGTTCTAACTGAAATGTGTTGGAAGAAGGTTCTAATTTTTTTCAACCCTTCTCAAGTTGGCACTCAGCAGATTTCCACTCTATAAAAGTAACTCCTGCTCTGCAACTAATGTTCACAGATAAGCTCCAAACATATTTACAGCTCCATTTAAGTATAATGTACACACAGTAAAATTCACCCTTTTCAATGTGCAATTTAATGGGTTATGGCAGATGAATATCATCATTTGACCACAATCATGATCAAGATACAGAAAATCTGCATCATCACAAAACGTTTTCTTTTGCTGTTTTGCATTTGATCTTTTCTCCATTCCTGAACACAGGCAACCACTAATCTGCTTCTGTTTCTACAGTTTGCATTTTCTAGAGTATCCTATTAGTGGAATGATACATTGGTGTCTTTCATGTCTAGCTTCTTTCACTGAGCATAATGCTTTTGATATTCATTTATATTGCTGTTGTATCAGTTTGCTCCTTTTTATTGTTGAGTGGTACTCCATCTACAACTGGTTTATCCATTTACAAGTTGATGGACACATCTGCTATGAACTTCAAGGATGAGGCTTGGTACGGATATGTTTTTATTTATTTTGGGTCGCAGTGGAATTATTTGGCTATATGATCAGTACTAAGTTTAACATTAAAAGAAACTGCCAAACTGCTTTCCAAAATGTCTGTACCATTTTGAAGTCCCACTAGCCAGGTGTGAATAGCAATTCTTCACATCATGTGGTATGGTCAGTTCTGCTCGTGTCAGCCACTCCAGTGGGTGTACAGTGGTACCTCAATGTGGTTTTAACTTGCATTTCCCTGATGACGGGTAATGTTAAGTATCTTTTCATTTGTGTATTGGACATCATCTCTTTTTAAATTAAAATATCTGTACAAATATTTGGCCCATTTAGGTCAAAATATTACGTTAAATGAGTTATTTGTGTTTTGTTATTTAGTTTTTTAGTTATGTGTACATTCTAGATGAAAGTTCTTTATCAGACATATTTAAAATTATTCTGTCCCAATCTGTGGTTTGCCTTTTCATTTTTTGATGCTATGTTTTAAGTTGCAAAAGTCTTAATTTCATGAAGTCCAACTTACTATTTTTTTCCATTTTCATCCATCCTTTTCTTATCTAAAAAATTTTTAGCTATAGTAAGATTATTAAAAATTTTTCCTATTCAGTAAGCTTTATACATTTTATATTTACATTATGTATAAAATACATGTTGAGTTAATTTGAGGATATGGTGTGAGGTAATTCTGAAGTTCATATTCTCCATTTAATATCCAATTTTAATAGTACCATCTTTATAAAGACATTGATTTCCTTATTGAAATATTTTGGCAACTTTGGCCATGTAAGGCAGGATATATTTCTAAATTATTTATTCTGTTTCACTGATATATATGTCTTCTTCATGCCAGTAAGTTTACTGTACTGTTTAGTGTAGCTTTACAATATGTCTTGAAATTTGGAAAGTTTTCCAACTTTATTCTTCTTTCTAAAACATGCTCTGGCTATTCTAGGACTTCTGCATTTAAAAAAAAATTAGAATCAGCTTTGTAATTTCTCCAAAAAGGCCTATAGGTTTGACTGGGATTGTGCCAAATCTGGAGATCAGTTTCAGAAGAATTATCATCTAATAAGTATGACATGTATATTTACCAATGAACTTGATACATATTTCTACCTATTCAATCTCTCGTATTAGTGATTTAGAAATTTTGGATCAGCATACCTTTTATTAAATTTATTCTGAATTATTTTATTATTTTCGAGGCTATTATAAGTTAAATTGCTTACATAATTTTATTTTCTAATTGGTGTTGATTGTGTATAGAAACACAATTGATTTTATTTATTGATCTTTCATCCTACAACTTTGTTAAATTCACTTCATACCTCTAGCACACTTCTGCAGATGCCTAAGGATTTTCTATGTATATGTTTACATCACGTGAGAATAGTATTTTTCTTTCTTCCCAACTTGGGTGTCACTTATTTCTTATTTTCTTTTCTTTTCTCTTTATTTCTTTCTTCTTTCTGTCCATTCCTCCTTCCTTCCCTTCTTTCTTTCTCCCTGTTTTAGAATCAGTTTTGTAATTTATCCAAAAGGACCTATAAGGTTTCATGGGAATTCCACTGAATCTAGAGATCAATTTCAGGAGAATTATCATCTCATAAGTATTAAATATTTATCAATGAACTTGGTATATATTTCCACTTATTTAGTATTGAATGCAATACTTTAAAGAACTAGGGAGAGAGGACATCATTGCATTTTTCATAATCTTATGTAGAAAGTATTAAGGCTTTCACCATTTTAAGTAAGATGTTTGCTATAGATTTTTTGTAAACACATAATCAGTTTGAAAATGTACTTTTCTATCCTCAGTTCGCTGGGAGTTTTTAATTTAAAAAATGTGTTACATTTTGTAAATTCCTTTTTTTCATCTATTGAGAGTGTCACGTGATTTTTCTTTTTTCTGTCAGCATGGTAGATTTTCAGTTGTTGAAACCAACTTGAGATAAACCCCACTTGGTTAAAACACATTATCATCTTTAAATATTCCTAGACTCAATTTGCTAATATTGTATTAAGAATGTTGCATCTAAGTTCATAATGGTTATCAGTCTGTCATTTTTGAGTTGTGATATCTGTATTTGTTTCTGATATCGAGAGAATCCACGTAAAACATCTACTTCTGTCATCAGTAATAATCTGACCAGGGATAACACCAACAGTTAGAGAGGAACCTGTCATTACCTGTGGCAGCAGAGATATCAGAGATTCCAAAAAGAAAAGCAAGGTTAAAATTTCAAATATAATCACATGAAATATCAGAAAGCCAGGGGATAGAAATATAGGAGAGCAAAATCTTAGAGGTCAAAACAAGTAGTTAAGTACGGCACATGATAATAAAAAGTAAAATCTTTTCCTAAGGCAGAGCCTGGCTGCTGCCTAGCTTCTTTGACAATTCTTGGTAGGCTTTCATGGCTTTATAAGGGCTTATACTTTAGGTAAAGTTATAGTCAGGGAAACGGTGGGTGTAGGTTGGCTCTGTAGAAATGAAGCATCACAGGAGCACTGCAGTTAGAAAGAAACTGATACTGATGATACTTCGGTCACACTAATAACACATGCTAATGATAATCATAGCAATCATGGTAATGACAGAAAATATATATATAATATTAGCATGCTTCTATTTGCACATATACATATGTGAATAGAAACATTGATTTAAAGACATGAAAGTATAGAAATAGCCTACACCTGATAAAGATATGCTCATACACAATAACAAACCTCAGTATAAACAGAGATTTTGATGTATCACAGAATTCTCCAATAGATCACAATTTTGACACTATGGGAAGTGTCATTTTCAGAACTTTTCTTTATCTCCATTATCTCCATTCTCTATTTCCAACATTCCTGGAGACTGAACTCAAGGATCAGTAAATATTCTCAACCTTAACCATAGCAGACTTCATTCATCCCATATATGCTTGTTATTTTTCCCCATTGACAGAAGGCATTGTACCATGAAATATACAACATATCTCTGACACACCTGACGAAAACAAACAATGGGGAAAGATTGACTATTTAATAAATGGTGATGGGAAAACTGGCTAGCCATATGAAGAAAGCTGAAACTGGACCCCTTCCTTACAGCTTGTAAAATAATTAACTCAAGATGGATTAAAGACTTAAACATAAGATCTAAAACCATAAAAACTCTAGAAGACAACCAAGCCAATACCATTCAGAACATAGGCATAGGCAAAGACTTCACGACTAAAACACCAAAAGCAGTGGCAACAAAAGCCAAAATTGAGAAATGGGATCTAATTAAACTAAAGATAGCTTCTGCACAGCAAAAGACACTATCATCGGAGTGAACACACAACCTACAGAGTGGGAGAAAATTTTTGCAATCTATCCATCTAACAAAGGGCTAATATCCAGAATCTACAAGGAACTTAAACAAATTTACAAGAAAAAAACAACCCCATCAAAAAGTGGGAAAACGATATGAACAGACACTTCTCAAAAGAAGACATTTATGCGGCCAATAAACACATGAAAAAAAGCTCATCATAGGCTGGGCGTGGTGGCTCACGCCTGTAATCCCATCACTTTGGGAGGCCAAGGCGAGTGGATCACAAGGTCAGGAGTTTGAGACTTGCCTGGCCACTATGGTGAAACTCTGTCTCTACCAAAAACACACAAAAAAACTTTAGCCAGGCGTGGTGGTATATATCTGTAATCCCAGCTACTCAAGAGGCTAAGGCAGGAGAATTGCTTGAACCCATTAGGTGGAGGTTGCAGTGAGCCGAAATTGTGCCACTGCACTCCACTCTGGGTGACAGAGTGAGGCTGTCTCGAAGAAAAAAAAAAAAAAAAGCTCATCACCCCTGGTCCAATGAGATACCATCTCGTGCCAGTTAGAATGGCAATCATTAAAAAGTCAGGAAACAACAGGTGCTAGAGAGGATGTGGAGAAATAGGAATGCTTTTACACTGTTGGTGGGAGTGTAAATTAGTTCAACCATTGTGGAAGACAGTGTAGCCATTCCTCAAGGATCCAGAACTAGAAATATCATTTGACCTAACAGTCTCATTACTAGGTACACATCCAAAGGATTGTAAATCATTCTACTATAAAGACACATTCACACATATGTTTATTGCAGCACTATTCACAATAGCAAAGACTAGGAACCAACCCAAATGCCCATCAACGATAGACTGGATAAAGAATATGTGGCACATATACACCATGGAATACCATGCAGCTATAAAAAAGGATGGATTAATGTCTTTTGCAGAGACATGGATGAAGCTGGAAACCATCATTCTCAGCAAACTATCACAAGAACAGGAAACCAAACACCACATGTTCTCACTCATAAGTGGGAGTTGAACAATGAGAACACATAGACACAGGGTGGGGAACATCACACACTGGGGCCTGTCAGTGGGTAGGAAGGAAAGAGGAGGGATAGCATTAGGAGAAATACTTAATGTAGATGACGGGTTGATGGGTGCAGCAAACCACGACAGCACATGTATACCTGTTTCACAAAACTGCAAGTTCTGCATATGTATCCCAGAACTTAAAGTGTATGTATGTGTGTATATATATACACACAAATGTAAATGTAAATGTAAATAAATTGAAAATGGTAAAAATAGAAATATGTTTTCTACACAAATAGCGACATAATAAAGCAAGATAGAATGTATGTTTGAGTTAAAAAAAATTGCTTAGAAGACAACTTGAATTCCATTCCAAGGAACTAGTTTTCAAAAGTTTACAACCAGATTTCAGTTTGGCAAAAGGCAACAATGCTGTTTTGAAAATAATTTCTGAAAAGAGCTTCCCCAGCAGTTCCAAATGGCAGTCCTGATACAAGGAAGTAGGGGCAATTTTGTTACCACCAGGAACACTGAATTTATTTTCAGACCTTGAAATTCTGGGAGGCCCTCGAAGAATAATCAACTACAATATTTTACTTTACATAGAAATATTGTTTTAATGTTAATATAAAAGCTTGTATATGAACTAAAACTGTCAATCTTCCACTTTTAAGAAAGAAGAATCCATTATGCCCCTAATCTATAGTGAGTTGATATGTTCCATAAGCAGTTCTGGAAGGAGGCTACACTTAGAGCATAAATTGGTATAGATCGCTTTGCTCTCACAGATAGCGACACAATATTTTCTGCTGAATGGGAAAAAGTTTGAAGGCATAAATCAAGATAAAGCAATCATCTGACAAAGAATTACAAAGAGGCCCCATACCTTTTTCTTAGTGAACGCCATGTGACACATTGATTTTCCACTGAAGATAAAAGCCAAAATCATGTGTCATCAATAGAAAGCAAGCAAAACTATTTGGTTCAATATGTTATGGTACTTAACAAAAAAAAACTTGCAGAGAAAAGACAAATCTAAAATGTTGCACATGATTCAAACAAGTCTGGATCAGAAGAGACATTTCAGAGGTCACTGCTAGAGAGTCAAGGATACATTAGAGAGAAATAAACTCCTGCTTTTTTGTTTATCTCCTTACATACACAGATACTGTCTGATGAAGATGATTGATATCAGGTATGGTATTTGATGGTATAGTCATTTACAAAATAATTCATCCCTTATGATCTAATGCAATTTTCTTCATATTACACGTGTATATTTAAATACTTCCTTGTGAAGTGGAGGCTAGCCAGGCTGCTGTTAGCATATCCAGTACATTTCTGCAAATTCCAAAATGGCAAATCCCACAGTTGAAATTTCAACCTTTCTAGCGTCCCTCGGCTGGAGTGCATAATCACGGCAAAAGTCTGCAACATCAGAGGTGGCCGCCACAGACACAAAGTCTATGTTTCTCATTCCATTCTACCAAATCTATTCAGCAGTCTGGGTGAGGGGGCTTGGCAGTATCTATGAGCAGAAAGCATTCAAATGGCTGGTATATGTGCTTCCGGGGAAACTAAGGGAAAAAAAGAGAGAGGGAGGGAGGGAGGGAACAAGAAAGAAGAAGGAAACTCAAGGAGAGAGGAAGGGAAGGAGGCTGGCAAGAAGGGATGGAGGGAGCAAGGGAGGGAGGAATAAAGGAAGGAAGTTACACCAAGTTTCAAAACTGGCCACGGACTGAGAAGGATTAAGAGACAAACGGAATTGAAAGCATTTATGTTCATACTCGGTATTTTTCTTACCCATTCTTGCAAATTAGTAATTTAAAAATTTTCATTTCCACAAATCCACGTGTTTTCTTGTTCCTCTCTCTCCGCTCTTTTTCCTTCTTTCCTTCCTGCCTTTCTTCTTTCTTTTCAACATAGGTTATATAAATGTGTGAGAGCTATCACTAGTCTACGTTAATCATCAGGATTTTCCTGTATATTTCCAATTAAGATGACCCATAATAATATTCTACTGTAATTTTGGAGGGTCCAAAATACTAGATGGCATTTAGTGTTTTGGAAATCATGACAAGTCTAACAGGACTTTAAAAAACCTATCAAGACATCTGATGTGTTTTCTTGCCCATACATTCTTTAGTGAGGTCTGCTTGACCCTTTCTTCTTCCCTTCTCTAGTCATGGGTTCTTCACACTGAAAACTAAGCTTTGCATCAGTGTTTGACGAACAGGTGACATAATAAACTGCAGTTACATTTTAAATTCAGCTCAAGATGGTAGATGAGAAATCCAAGATTGTGAAGTGAGATTTAGCATGCTGTTCAGTATGCAACAAATCTGAGTGTTGCTCACACAGGATTCATACCAACAGGCTCCTTCCAAAACCTTTCAATGCAAATTCTAGCAAATGCACACTTGGAAGAAAAATGTTCCATGAAGTTGTATATGTAAATTTATACTTTCAGCATTTATGTATATAATTTCAGGGGAAGTGGGATCAACTTAACATTATTAAACATAGTCCAATGATATTTACAACATAACTTCAGAAACATTTTATTACTAGAAGTATTTTAAAAAGGATGTACCATTTAGGATTTAAGACACAACCCACAAATGAAAAAACAAATGAGATTATAAACAACATTTTTTAAAAAAATTATGCCATCTCTTTCACTACAAAATCCTCCTGGGGGAAAAATATCTTTTCCTTCATTATTAAAGGATGTTATCAGAGCACAGTGGAATTCTTTCAGATTTAGTCAGAAGGTTCTCTGGAGTTGAGAGATCTATTGGAGAATATTTTCTTTGAAAGTCCATGTCCTTTCCCCAGGCCTACATCATATATAAATAAACATTTCAGAAAAGGGGCCATGTTAGGAAAAAGTGGGTTGAAGATTGTAAGACGTGGTTCCTGGGTGCCAAATAATTCACAAGTTGGAATAAGCTGGGTTTTTGTAACACTTCTCTATGACTGCCATTGATACTGAACTATGCCAAGGAACTAAGTCCTACCAAGGAAAAGCAGGAGGAAAACAGGTGTAAGAAAACATTTCCTGTCAGTGTGTCCAGAGATAGCATGAGTCAACAGCGGCTCCTCATGAAGCCATCGATTCGTAACACTGGAGTATCTAGAATGCATCTGGGTCGAATTATTAAAAAGAAAGTTCTTCTCAAGCTAGTTGTAATGGTAGCTAATTTAAAAAATTAATGTTCTGCGATTCTGATAAAAACCTATGTGGTGAACCAACAATAAAGGCGGCTGGAGATATTGGTATGAAATAGTTATTTTTCCTTATATACCTGGACGTTCATGTAAGAAATTATACTTTTGGAAGGTCTGTCATATTCTCAGTGTATAAGAGTTGAATCATTTTTAGAAGTTATTGTCAGAATTTTGCTTTAATAGTGCAGTAAAGTGTGCATTCTCTCTCTCTCATTTTCATTCAACAGCCTCTACAAATTGAGCCTGGCTCAAAGGTCTTTCCCTCTTGGAATATGACTCCTCCCCTGTCCCTCTACATAGGCTGTTCTATAACAAATTATTTTGCTGTCTTGATTTTTCAGAGACCTCATGCTAGTAGTAGAGAGCCAGGAGAAAGTGAGATGTCCTATATAAAAGGCCTGCTAGAAAAAGAAATCAGCACTGAGTTCTAAGGATACTGAACAACTTTTTAAAAAACAAGCAAGCCATATTAAACACATTAGTTACAACCAAATTAGATAAAACCATGAAAATTATCCAAGAAGAAAAAGTACATCACCTGTCTAGGTTTAAAATTGCTTAAGGCTGCCATCCAAGGACCATCTATGATAACAAATACAGTAGTCTGTATTGACACAAAGTTTTAGTGATAGACGTAATTACATTCTTCTGCTGGTGGTGTTCTAGAATAAATGGAATATCTGCTGATCAAATCTGAATGCATCCCATAATATTAGCATGTAGGATCCCAGATCTGCAGGCACTATCTCTTTCTCAGATCTACACTTTGAATATTATGTTAGTTAAAATGAGAAGTATGTTAGAAAATGTCTTTTACAAAAGAAATATTGGCTGAGTATGGTGGCTCATGCCTGTAATCACAACACTCTGGGAGGCCAAGGTGAGAAGATCTGTTGAGCTCAAGAATTTGAGACCAGCTTGGGCAACATATCTATAAAAAATTTTAAAACTTAGCCGGTGTGGTGGTGCACACCTATAGGCACAGCTACTTCAGAGGCTGAATCAAGAGGATCACTTGAGCTTGGGAGTTTGAGGTTGCAGTGAACTATGAACATGGCACTGAACTCCAGTCTGGGCAACAGAGTGAGAACTTGTCTTCAAAAAAATAAAAAAGAAGAAAAAAATAGGAAATATTGTGTTCACATATGCTATGGTACTCTTTCTTATATAAACTATTTCTTTGCAGTATTCTAGAGGATTTAAGACAAATTTACCACTGAATAATTTCATATGGTATATTATTGCATTAGTATAGTATGTTATTATATAATTAGTATAAGTGACCAGTGCTGCAACAACCACATTCCAAAAAGTATTGTGATCCTCCAAAATTACAATGTCTAAATGACATTATTCTCCTTCATGAGACCATTATACCTTAATTTTTCAGCACCATGAAAATCTACAAATGCCCTCTAAAATATATTTAGAAAACGTGGGATAAAAATAGATACAGTTTCAGAAGATACATATATTTTGAAAATTAGCCTTTTTGGAATAAATTATTCTTTATGACATATAAATAAACACATTTTTCAGACTGGCGGGGTAACATTTGCATCAGTCAAAATAATTAGATTACTAAAACCTGTAATCTTATTAGAAAAATGGTTTATTGAGAGAATCATTGGAATTATTAGCCTTCAAGCTGCTATAGAGTGAATCTGATCAAAATAATTAAGATAATATTATTTCATTTTTCAGTATAATATCTCCTTAGTATTTTTGTTTCTTATTTAATATGTGATTATATTTACTTCTGTGAATAATATGCATGAAGATCATTACAGTGTCAAGATCACTGGGTTCAGAGCACAGAAACCTCAAGTCTATTCTTTTTTCTTAAATACCTGTAAGACTTTAAAGAAGACAGAGTTTCTGGACTCTAATTTCTCTATCTGTAGAATAAATGGGTTAGACCAAATAACTCCTTTCTGCTTATAAATTTTCTAATTATATGACTGAGCTTACACCTGGAAAACAGTCTATCTCCTGTATAAATTAATGATAGAAATGAAAACCACCACGTTTCATGAAATTAACCACATAAATATCAACATCAACTGCTCAGAAGGACTTAAGTGCAAGTATCACAGGAATTCTGAAGCACAGAGAACTAAATATAAGAAATGTAACACTCTTCGTATTTTCAAAGAAGATTTTAATAATATATGTAAACACAGTAGCCTGTTCATAAGAAAAAAGAAAAGGGACGTCTTAGCATATTCAGGGTTCAACCAAAACTACTACTGGAATGTAAATCAAAGTAATATTCACCTAACTGTCATAATTGGCATGAATAATTTTAAGTAAAACACTTTTATTTGATATTAAATGTGAACAATAAGCCAAAACAAAGAAAATTAATAAATTGATCATTTATTGAAACTGAAATAAAAATATATAATTATTGAAGCCTCTTATATACATAAACCAATCATTGCTTAAATGAGCTGACATACTAGCTCCATAGTTTTATGTCACTAAGGAACTCTTTTGAACACAATAAAGAAACCAGAATTGAGCACAAAGAATGATGAACTGGGAAGTTCATGGCTTTCTATCTGCTAATTAGGAGTACAATCATTCAGTCAAACAGCCACTCAACAAACATTTAGCATACAGCTTCTGGATACCAGGTACTGGTGTAGGTGCTGGAGCAACAAGGAAATAGTCCCTGCATTCAGTGAGCTCACAGGCAAGTAAACAAGTAAGTATAAAGACTGCATGACTGATTGGGAGCGGTGGTTCATGCCTGTAATCCCAGCACTTTGGGAGGCCAACGTGGGCAGATCACGAGGTCAAGAGATCGAGACCATCCTGGCCAACATAGTGAAACCCCGTCTCTACTAAAAATACAAAAATTAGCTGGGCACGGTGGTGCACGCCTGTAGTTACTTGGGAGGCTGAGGCAAGAGAATCAGTTGAACCTGGAAGGTAAAGGTTGCAGTGAGCTGAGATCACACCACTGCACTCCAGCCTGGTGACAGAGTGAGACTCTGTCTCAAAAAAAAAAAAAAAAAAGACTCCATGATAAATGTGTATCTACAAAGGGCACAAAGGAATGAGTAGCTAATCCCCAAAGCCATATGGAGCAGTCAGTATAAGCTTCAGGAAAAGAAACTGAAGTAAAAAACTAACCTGAATCTGAAAAAAATGAGTAGGTATTTTCCAAGCACGTTTCAGGGGAAAAGTTGCAGGATGCAGAAGTCCTCCCAAGTACAAAAAGAGAATGAACTCTGGACAACTGGCAATTTATGGCACACAGGAATCAGTAAATGTAGGGATGAGAGGCACACAGAAACATGGGCAAAAACAGGAGTTTTGACTTTATTCCATAAATCATGGAAAGCCACCAATGGGTTTTAAGTAATAAAATACTAAGACCAGGTTTGCATTTTAGAAAGATCAATTTGATTTCAGTGAGCAGGTCCAAAAATGAAAGCAGCAAGGCCAGATAGAATGTCCTACTGCAACTAGCTATGGTTAGAGATGCAGACCAAAACTAAGGTGAAATCATTTAGAAGAAAGAACGTGGATGTAAGAGCCATTGGTTTGGCCTCTCCACATCATTTTTTAAATTTTATTTTCATTTATTTATTTATTTATTTTTTTGAGACAGAGTCTCGCTCTGTCACCCAGACTGGAGTGCAGTGGTGTGATCTTGGCTCACTGCAAGTTCTGCCTCCTGGGTTCACACTATTCTCCTGCCTCAGCCTCCCGAGTAGCTGGGACTACAGGCACGCGCCACCACGCCCAGCTAATTTTTTCTGTTTTTTAGTAGAGATGGGGTTTCACCGTGTTAGCCAGGATGGTCTCGATCTCCTGACCTCGTGATCCACCCACCTCGGCCTCCCAATGTGCTGGGATTACAGGCTTGAGCCACCATGCCCAGCTGGCCTCTCCACATCTTTACTGTTATACTGATAACATGGGGATGAAAATAAATATTATTTGTATTTAAACTATTATTGTTATGTGAAAATTAAACAAATAACATACTATGATAACATCTGAGGTTCAAGAAATATTAAGTCTTGAAAATAGGAAAGATGAAAGGAAGGAAACAGGGAGTGGGGAGGAAAGTAGGAGAAAGGAGAGAATATAGGAATGAGAGAGGAGGAAAATAATAAGAAAGAAGTAGAAAGCCAGGTACGGTGGCTCATGACTGTAATCCCAGTGCTTTGGGAGGCCGAGTCAGGCAGATCACAAGGTCAGGAGTTCAAGACCAGCCTGGCCAATATGGTAAAACCTTGTCTCCACTAAAAATACAAAAATTAGCTGGGTGTGGTGGCAGGCACCTATAGTCCCAGCTACTCGGGAGGCTGAGGCAGGAGAATCACTTGACCCTGGGAGGCAGAGGTTGCAGTGAGCTGAGATCACACCACTGCACTCCAGCCTGGGTGACAGAGAAAGATGCTGTCTCCAAAAAAAAAAAAAAAAAAAGAAAGAAAGAAGTAGAAAAAGATATAGTATTTCTTAATCAGCAGAAGCTACTCTTATTTTTCAATACTCTACCTTTCTAATGTATCACTGACAAGGAAAGGTCTTGAATAATTGACTGAAGTCAGAATAGGTAAGGCACTCTACCTTTGGATACATGAGAGGCCTTAAAAAGTTCATGGAAAATGTATATTATGAAAAAAACTATGCAAAGGTTTCAATTTTGGCAGCAAAATAAACTCATACTAATTTATTATAGCATGTTTGAACAGGATCTAGTTTGAGACAGTAAGAAGGAGTAGACATTAGTTTGAAAAGAGCCCCTAGCAGAGCAATGTAAATTCTGCTAAAATTGAAGCAAGAACAAACATTAGATTATGATGAAGCTTGAGTGAAAGAATGGTGAAATCACTGATGCTTTACAAGAAGTTTGAGGGGACAATGCACCAAAGAAATCAGTAGTTCACAAGCGGACAGCTTTTTTAAAGAAGAAACGAGATGATGTGGAAGATGAAGTCCACAGGGACAGATCATCCATATCAATTTGCAAGGAAAAAAATTAATCTTGTTTGTGCCCTAATTGAAGAGGACTGATAATCAACAGCACAAACAATAGCCAACATCGTAGACATCTTAATTGGTTCAGCTTACACAGTTCTGACTAAAAAATTAAAGTTGAACCAACTTTCCACTGCATGGGTGCCAAAAGTGTTGTGCTCAGATCAGCTGCAGACAAGAGGAGAGCTCTCAATGGAAATTTTAAAGAACTAGGGTCAAGATCCTGAAGGATTTCTTTGAAGAATTGTAACAGAAGATAAAACATGGCTTTCCCAGTATGATCCTGAGGGCAAAACACAATCAAAGCAATGGCTACCAAAGGTGGAAGTGGTCCAGTCAAAGCAAAAGGGGATCACTCAAGAGCAAAGGTCACGGCAACAGTTTTTTGGGGACATTCCAGGCATTTTGCTTGTTGACTTTGTGGAAGGTCAAAGAACAATAATATCTGCATATCATGAGAGTGTTTTGAATAAGTTAGCCAAAGTTTTAGGGCAAAATACCTGGGAAAGCTTTAGCAGACAGTCCTCTAACACCACAATGTTTCTGCTCATTCCTGTCATCAAGCAAAGGCAATTTTGTGAGAGTCTCAATGGGAAATTGTCAGGCATCCACCTTACAGCTCTGATTTGGCTCCTTCTGACTTCTTTTTGTTTCCCAATCTCAACAAATGTGGAAAGGGCACCCATTTTTCTTAAGTTAATAATGTATAAGAGACTGCATTGACATTGTTAAGTTCCCAGGACCATCAGTTCTTTAGGGATGAAAACCGAAGATCACATTTTCAATGTTTATCTTTTAACTTCATTTTTCCACAAACTTTTTGAAGTTTCTCCATACAAATGTCTCCATACAAATGAGCACTTGCAAAATAAGCAGAGAGTCTCATTCAATGGACAGAAAGTTCTGTGCCATCTAAAAATTATCTTAAGCAAGTTCAATGTGTAGCAACAGACTGTATTGAGAAATATCAGTTAGGTTGACTTCTGCAATGACCATGATGGAGTAACAAGAACTAGACTTTCTCTCCCTCCTGAAACAACCAAAAAAATGGCCAAAATGTATGCCACAAAAGTTTGCAAGACCCTGTAAAGTCAGTCTCAAACAAGGTGAGCCTATCAACTGCCCTAATTTATGCCTGGAGAAAGTTTTCCAGCACACTACTCCAGGAGAAAAGCCCAAGAGGAGCCCATTGTTCTCCCTGAGCTGAGGGGACAGAGCTGAGAGTCCACAGAAACCATGTTGACATGAGCTCTCAGGACAAGGTTTCCGAGAAGAAGGGGCTGCACAGAAAGAGAACTCCAGAGCTCTGCAAAGGGTCCCCCTAAAGTACATAGCTAAGTAATTGTTAGGACAGGCCTAGAGAAAAGTACCTACGGTTGGGGAAACAACACCCAGATAAGATGAAAAGTAACAGTACACATGCTCACCAAGGTCCAGTAATAGTGCTTATTTTATCAGCCAAACCAGAAACACCTCAAGATTCCCAGGGATACCCAGAAGGATCTTGCCTCACTAGTTGGGAGTGATTAGCTCTAAAATGAGAACTGGTCTGATCCCACCTAATGAATTTTTAAAGCAAGACCAAAAAGAGTCAAACTCTTTCCAACTAAACTTAAATACATACCAATACAAAGATCAAGAATATTTATATATACTTCCAGCACTCAATAAGATAAAAGTCACCATATCTGACATCCAGACACAGTTTAGCAGAGACACAACAGTAACAACAAAACACAGAAGAACATGGCTCATAATAAGGAGAAAAATCACTGAGTCAGAACTGATCCAGAGTAAATCAAGGTGCCAGAGTTATCAGTTAAGAACATTAAAATGCTTATTGAAACAGTATTCTATATGTTCTAAAATAGAGACATGCAAGATACACTAAAGGAGGCTGGGCGCAGTGGCTCACGCCTGTAATCTCAGCATTTTGCGAGGCCGAGGCAGGTGGATCACGAAGTCAGGAGTTCAGGACCAGCCTGACCAATATGGTGAAATCCCATCTCTACTAAAAATACAACAATTAGCGGGGCATAGTAGCATGCGGCTGTAGTCCCAGCTACATGGTAGGCTGATAGCACATTAGTCATTACAGAAGAAAAGATAGACACCTCTCAAAATAAAATATAGAGAGAAAATAAATTTTTAAAAAACATGAACAGAGCAATAGTAGACAGTAAATTTCAAGTAACTGAATTTACGTGTAATCTCAGTTCCCAAAGGAGAGGAGAGGAAAGATGTGAAAACATTTGGGACTTTGAGTCAGGCAAAGCTTTCTTTGATATGACCCCACAGCATGATTTATATAATAATATATTGATAAGAAGAACTCATCCAATTTAAAAAAAAGAATCTGCTCTTCAAAAGAATCTATTAAGAGACTGAAAAGACAAGCTGCAGGCTGGGAGAAAATATTTGCAATTCATATATCTGATAAAAGGCTTGCATCAAAAATATATTTTAAAAGCTCAAAACTTAATAATGAAAAACAAACAACCCCATTTAAAACTTGGGTGAAAGACTGGAACAGACATTTCAAAGTAGACATTTGTTTGGTAAATAAGCACATATGCTCAACATAATTAATGCTTAGGGCAATGCAAATTAAAACCAAAATGAGACGCCACTATCTGTTTTTAAATAGCTAAGATTAGCATGACTGATAATAGCCAAGCACTGGCTTGGATGTGGAGAAGCTGAAACTCTCATACACTGCTGATGGGAATACAAAAAAGTGTAACCTTTGAAAAACAGTTTAAGAGTCCCTTAAAAAGTTAAACATACTTCTGCCGTAAGACTCAGCCATTGCACTCCTGGGTATTTACCCAAGAGAGATAAAAGTAGGTGTTCATATAATGATATCAACACAAATGTTCATAGCACATGTATTCATAATAGCCCAAACTAGAAACAGTCTAAATATCAATCAATACATTAATGAATTAACTTGCTTTATCCGAATTAATTATGGATACATACTATAACATGAATGAATCTCAAAATAACTGTATTAAGTGAAACAAGGCAGACTCTAGAGGTAAAACATGCAGAGAAAAAAACATAAAATGTCAGACAAAAAAGTGCATAGTGTAAAATTGTATTTATATACATTTTTTGACTGTATAAATTACTGTCCAGTGACAGAAAGCAGTTTGGTGGTTTTTAAGGGCGAGGAATGAGGGGCCAGAGAAATGTATTATAAAGAGGCATCAGGAAACTGGAGGTGAAGTATATTTCCATCACCTCGATTGTGTGCTGATGGTTTCTAAACTTTCAATATTTTTAGTTTATTATATGTTATACAAAATAAAGCTTATAATAAAAATCAAAAGATTGAGCCATCCTTATTTTCTCTATAAAAGAGCAGAATTCTCCTTTTAGAGATTTGGAAAGATTATTAAAAGATAAGTTACAAAATACAGTACCTGACACGTATAAAATATTAAATAAATACTAGCTATGCTTAATCATTTTGTTTTAAGTCTATATGAGTCAAGTTTTAGTAGAAATATGGGCTAGAAAAAAAAAACAGAAAGCGGGACTCTGTGATCCGACTTGGGCTTATAGAACAGACTGCACTAGTTTGTTCTCATGCTGCTAATAAAGTCATACCCAAGACAGGGTAATTTAGAAAGGAAAGAGGTTTAATGAACTCACAATTCCACATGGCTGGGGAGGCCTCACAGTCACGGCAGAAGGCAAAAAAGAAGCAAAGGCACATCTTAAATGGTAGCAGAGAAGAAAGCTTGTGTAGGGAAACTCCCATTTTAAAAGCATCAGATCTCGTGAGACTTATTCGCTACCAGGAGAACAGTAGGGGGAACCCGCCCCTATGATTCAATGATCTCCACCTGACTCCATCCTTGACATGCGGGGATAATTACAATCAAGGTGAGATTCGGGTGGAGACACATCCGAATCATATCAATGACTAATGAGAGTTATGTCCAGAACCTAATGAAAACCTGTCTGAGGCCACATTCCCTGTAAAGCAGATTTGAGATAGAGATTTGTGTAGAGAACATTTAACTGGGTAAAATCCTAGGAGCCAACAACTGTGGCGAAAAAGCTGAATTGGACAAAGGGAGTTGAGATGTGAGGCAGTCACAACAAATACCTCAGCTAATCTCAAGGGGGAGCTGAGAAGCTGGGGTGACCCTTCAGAGTTGCCCTAAATTGAGGCAGGAGTATGGAGTTTTAATACCTTTCACTGGCCATTCTTCAGATACGAGTTGTCCCCAAGGATGGACATCAGCTTGACAAGTTATTAATTAGATCTCCTGAGAATAAATTCTAGAGAGAATCAGCTGAGAGGAATGATTTGCCAACACTCCCAATAGCTGGGCAAACTTCAGTTTTGAGGGAGGATTTGGGTCACACACAAAAGTCTCCACAACCAATTATTCATGGGAAATTCTATGTAGGCAGAGCTATTTCATGGCCAGTTAATCAAAACTACATAATCTATTTGGTTAAGCAAAAGAAATTAAAAAGATAAAATAAAATCTATATAATAACACTCAAAAGTTTTTAATGCATTTGCCTTGCATTTCGTATGTTTTGCCTTGCATTTGTTTATTTGATTTCAAGAACTTTTAGAGAACAATAATTACTAATATAATATGGAGTAGCACAGCATAGACGAGGGAAGCTAACTCTCTCCCTTTTCCCAGAACCTGGAACAGCTAAAGATCCTAAGGATTGTCAGCTTTGGTATCTGACATAGGTTGGATGCTTGTCCCCTTCAAATCTCACGTTAAAATGTGATCCCCAATGTTGGAGATAGATGCCTCCTGAATGGCTTGGTGCTGTCCTCTTGGTAATGAATGAGTCCTTACCCTGTGAGTTCATGCGATATCTGGTTGTTTAAAAGAGACTGACACCTCCTCCCTGTCTCTCTTGCTTCCGCTCTCACCATGTGATACGCTGGTTTCCCTTCACCTTCCACCATGATTGGAAGGTTCCTGATGCCCTCCCTGGAAGCAGGTGCCAGTACTATGCTTCACGTATAGCCTTCAGAACAAGGAGCCAAATAAACCTCATTTCTTTATAAATTACCCAACCTCAGGTATTTCTTTATAACAATGCAAATGGGCTAACAGAGTATCATTCATGGACAGTGAGTGTATTAGTCAATTTTCATGCTGCTGATAAAGACATACCCAAGACTGGGTAATTTGTAAAGAAAAAGAGGTTTAATGAATTCACATATCTGTACCGCTACCTGTATAAATATGGAAATATCTTCACCGCTACCTGTACAAACATGGAAATACCTACACCGCTACCTGTACAAACATGGAAATATCTACACCGCCATCTCTATAAACATGGAAATATCTACACTGACATCTCTATAAACATGGAAGTACCTAAACCGCCATCTGTATGAACTTGGCAATATCTACACCGCTATCTCTATAAAGGTGGAAATATCTACACCGCCATCTGTATAAACATGGAAATATCTACATCGCAACCTGTATTAAGATGGAAATATATACACCGCCAGCTCTATAAACATGGAAATATCTACACCGCCATCTGTATGAACATGGAAATATCTGCACCGCCATCAGTATGAACATGGAAATATCTACACCGCCAGCTCTATGAACATGGAAATATCTACACCGCCATCTGCATGAACATGGAAATATCTACACCGCCATCTGTATGAACATGGAAATGTCTTCACCGCCATCTGTATGAACATGGAAATATCTACACCGCCATCTGTATGAACATGGAAATATCTACACTGCCATCTGTATGACCATTGAAATATGTTCACCGCTATCTCTATAAACATGGAAATATCTACACCGCTATCTCCATAAACATGTAAATGTATACAACGCTATCTGTGTAAACATGGAAATGTCTACACCGCTATCTGTGTAAACATGGAAATATCTAAACCGCTATCTGTATAAACATGGAAATATCTACACCGATATCTGTATGAATATGAAAATATCTACAGCGCCATCTGTATAAACATGGAAGTATCTACACCGCAATCTCTCTAAACATGGAAATATCTACACTGCCATCTCTATAAACATGGAAATACCTACACCGCCATCTGTATGGTCATGAAAATATCTACACCGACATCTCTATAAACATGGAAATATCTACACCGCCATCTCTACAATCATGGAAATATCTAAACCGCCATCCGTATGAACATTGAAATATCTACAACGCTATCTCTATAAAGATGGAAATATCTACACCGCCATCTGTTTAAACATGGAAAGAGCTACACCGCTATCTGTATTAAGATGGAAATATCTACACCGCCATCTCTATAAAGATGGAAATATCTACACCGCCATCTGTGTGAACATGGAAATATCTACACCGCTATCTGTGTAAACATGGAAGTATCTTCACCGCTATCTGTATAAACATGGAAATATCTACACCGCTATCTGTATAAATATGGAAATATCTACACCGCTATCTGTATAAACATGGAAATTTCTTCACCGCCATCTGTATAAACATGGAAATAGTTACACCGCTATCTCTATAAACATGAAAATATCTACAACGCTATCTGTGTAAACTTGGAAATGTCTACACCGCTTTCTGTGTAAACAAGGAAATATCTACACGGCCATCTGTATAAACATGGAAATATCTACACCGCCATCTGCATAAACATGGAAATATCTACACCGCCACATGTATAAACATGGAAATATCTACACCGCTATGTGTATAAACATGGAAATATCTACACCGCCATCTGTATAAACATGGAAATATCTACACCGCCATCTCTATAAACATTGAAATATCTACACCGCCATCTGTATGCACATGGAAATATCTACACCGCCATGTGTATAAGGATGGAAATATCTACACCGCTATCTGTATGAACATGGAAATATCTACACCGCCGTCTGTATAAACAAGGAAATATCTATAATGCCATCTCCATAAACATGGAAATATCTACACCGCTATCTGTATAAACATGGAAATATCTACACCGCTATCTGTATAACATGGAAATATCTACACCACTATCTGTATAATCATGGAAATATCTTCAGCGCTACCTGTATAAAAATGGAAATATCTACAGCGCTATCTGTAAATACAAGGAAATATCTACACCGCCATCTCTATAAACATGTAAAAGTCTACATTGCCATCTGTATAAACATGGGAATATCTACACCGCTATCTGTATATACATGGAAATATCTACACCGCTACTTGTATGAACATGGAAATATCTACACTGCTATCTGTAAAACAGGGAAATATCTTGACTGCTATCTATATAAACATGGAAATATCTACACTGCTATCTGTATAAACACGGAAATATCTACACCGCTATCTGTACAAACATGGAAATATCTACACCGCCATCTGTATGAACATGGAAATGTCTAAACCGCCAACTCTATAAACATGTAAATATCTACACCGCCCTCTGTAGGAACATGGAAATATCTACACTGCTATCTGTATGAACATGGAAATATTTACACCGCCATCTGTATGAACATGGATATATCCACACAGCTATCTGCATGAACATGGAAATACCTACACTGCTATCTGTTTAAACATGAAAATATCTACACCGCTGTCTCTTAAATCTTGGAAATGTGTACACCGTTATGTGTATAAACATGGAAATATCTTCACAGCCATCAGTATGAACATGGAAATATCTACACCGCCAACTCTATAAACATGGAAAAATCTGCACCGCCATCTGTATGAACATGGAAATATCTACACCGCTATCTCTATATTCATGCAAGTATCTACACCGCTATCTGTATAAACATGGAAATATCTACACTGCTATCTGGGTAAACATGGAAATATCTACACCGTTATTTGTGTAAACATGGAAATATCTACACCGCTATCTCTGTAAACATGGAAATATCTACACAGTCATCTGTATAAACATGGAAATATCCACACTGCTATCTGTATAAACATGGAAATATATTCACCGTCATCTGTATGAAGTTGGAAATATCTACACTGCCAACTATATAAACATGGAAATATATACACCGCCAACAGTAAAAACATGGGAATATCTACACCGCTATCTGTATATACATGAAAATATCTACGCCACTATCTGTGTAAACATGGAAATATCTGCACAGCGATCTGTGTAAACATGGAAATATCCACACCGCTATCTCTATAAACATGGAAATATCGACACACCCATCTGTATGGACATGGAAATATCTACACCGCTATCTGAATAAACATGGAAATATCTACACCGCTATCTGTGTAAACATGGAAATATCTACACCGCGAACTGTAGGAACATGGAAATATCTACACCGCTATCTGTATGAACATGGAAATATCTACACCGCTATCTGTATGAACATGGATATATCTACACAGCCATCTGGATGAACATGGAAATATCTACACCGCTATCTGTGTAAACATGCATACATCTTCACCGCTATCTGTATAAACATGGAAATATCTACACCACTATCTGTATGAACATGGAAATATCTACACCGCTATCTGTTTGAACATGGAAATATCTACACTGCTATCTGCATGAAAATGGAAATATCAACACTGCTATCTGCATATACATGGAAATATCTACACAGCTATCCCTTTACACATGGAAATAACTACACCGCTATCTGTATCAACATGGAAATATCTGCACCGCCATCTGTATGAACATATAAATACCTACACCGCCATCTGTATTAAGATGGAGATATCTACACCGCTATCTGTATAAACATGGAAATATATACACCGCTATCTGTATGAACATGGAAATATCTGCACCGCCATCTGTATGAACATATAAATATTTACACCGCCATCTGTATTAAGATGGAGATATCTACACCGCTATCTGAATAAACATGGAAATATCTACAGCGCTATCTGTATAAACATTCAAATATCTACACCGCTATCTGTATAAACATGGAAATATCTACACCGCTACCTGTATAAACATGGAAATATCAGCACCGCTATCTGTATGAACATGGAAATATCTACACCGCTATCTGTTTGAACATGGAAATATCTAAACCGCTATCTGCATAAAAATAGAAATATCTATGCAGCTATCTGCATATACATGGAAATATCTACAAAGCTATCTCTTTACACATGGAAATAACTACACCGCTATCTCTATAAACATGGAAATATCTACACCGCCATCTGTATGAACATGGAAATATCTGCACTGCCATCTGTATGAACATATAAATATCTACACCGCCATCTATATTAAGAAGGATATATCTAAACCGCTATCTGTATACACATGGAAATATCTACACCGCTATCTGTATAAACATGGAAATATCTACACCGCTACCTGTATAAACATTTAAATATCAGCACCGCTATCTGTATGAACATGGAAATATCTACACCGCTATCTCTATGAACATGGAAATATCTACACCGCTATCTGTATGAATATGGAAATAGCTACACCACTATCTGTATGAACATGGAAATATCTGCAGCACTACCTGTATGAGCATGGAAATAACTACACCTCTATCTCTATGAACATGGATATATCTACACAGACATCTGGACGAACATGGAAATATCTACACCGCTATCTGTATAAACATGGAAATATCTACACCGCTAACTGTATAAACATGGAAATATCTACACCGCTACCTGTATAAACATGGAAATATCAGCACCGCTCTCTGTATGAACATGGAAATATCAGCCCCTCTATCTGTATGAACATGGAAATATCTACACCGCTATCTGTATGAACATGGAAATATATACACCGCTATCTGTGTAAACATGCATACATCTTCACCGCTATCTGTATAAACATGGAAATATCAGCCCCTCTATCTGTATGAACATGGAAATATCTACACCGCTATCTGTATGAACATGGAAATATCTGCACCGCTATCCGTATGAACATGGAAATATCTTCACCGCCATCTTTATGAACATGGATACATCTACACAGCCATCTGGATGAACATGGAAATATCTACACCGCTATCTGTATGAACATGGAAATATCTACACCGCTATCTGCATGAAAATGGAAATATCTACACAGCTATCTGCATATACATGGAAATGTCTACAAAGCTATCTCTTTACACATGGATATAACTACACCGCTATCTCTATAAACATGGAAATATCTACACCGCCATCTGTATGAACATGGAAATATCTGCACCGCCATCTGTATGAACATATAAATATCTACACCGCCATCTATATTAAGATGGAGATATCTACACCGCTATCTGTATAAACCTGGAAATATCTACACCGCTATCTGTATAAACATGGAATGATCCACACCGCTATCTGTATAAACATGGAAATATCTACACCGCTACCCGAATAAACATGGAAATATCAGCACCGCTATCTGTATGAACATGGAAATATCTACACCGCTATCTGTACGAACATGGAAATATCTACACCGCTATCTGTATGAACATGGAAATAGCTACACCGCTATCTGTATCAACATGGAAATATCTACACCACTATCTGTATGAACATGGAAATATCTACACCGCTATCTGTATGAACATGGATATATCTACACAGCCATCTGGATGAACATGGAAATATCTACACCGCTATCTGTAAGAACCTGGAAATATCTACTCCGCTATCTGGGTAAACATGCATACATCTTCACCGCTATCTGTATAAACATGGAAATATCTACACTGCTATCTGTATGAACATGGAAATAGCTACACCACTATCTCTATGAACATGGAAATATCTACACCGCTATCTGTTTTAACATGGAAATATCTAAACAGCTATCTGCATGAAAATGGAAATATCTGCACAGCTATCTGCATATACATGGAAATATCTACATAACTATCTCTTTACACATGGAAGTAACTACAGAGCTATCTGTATGAACATGGAAATATCTTCACCGCCGTCTGTATGAACATGGATATATCTACACAGCCATCTGGATGAACATGGAAATATCTACACCGCTATCTGTATGAACATGGAAATATCTACAACGCTATCTGTGTAAACATGCATACATCTTCACCGCTATCTGTATAAACATGGAAATATCTACACTGCTATCTGCATGAACATGGAAACATCTACACCGCTATCTGTTTGAACATGGAAATATCTACACCGCTATCTGCATGAAAATGGAAATATCTACACAGCGATCTGCATATACATGGAAATATCTACAAAGCTATCTCTTTACACATGGAAATAACTACAGCGCTATCTCTATAAACAAGGAAATATCTACACCACCATCAGTATGAACATGGAAATATCTGCACCGCCATCAGTACGAACATATAAATATCTACACCGCCATCTATATTAAGATGGTGATATCTACACCGCTATCTGTATAAACTTGGAAATATCTACACCGCTATCTGTATAAACATGGAAATATCTACACCGCTATCTGTATAAACATGGAAATATCTACACCGCTACCTGTATAAACATTTAAATATCAGCACCGCTATCTGTATGAACATGGAAATATCTACACCGCTATCTCTTTGAACATGGAAATATCTACACCGCTATCTGTATGAATATGGAAATAGCTACACCACTATCTGTATGAACATGGAAATATCTACACCACTACCTGTATGAACATGGAAATAACTACACCTCTATCTCTATGAACATAGATATATCTACACAGCCATCTGGATGAACATGGAAATATCTACACCGCTATCTGTATAAACATGGAAATATCTACACCGCTAACTGTATAAACATGGAAATATCTACACCGCTACCTGTATAAACATGGAAATATCAGCACCGCTCTCTGTATGAACATGGAAATATCAGCCCCTCTATCTGTATGAACATGGAAATAACTACACCGCTATCTGTATGAACATGGAAATATCTACACCGCTATCCGTATGAACATGGAAATATCTTCACCGCCATCTGTATGAACATGGATATATCTACACAGCCATCTGGATGAACATGGAAATATCTACACCGATATCTGTATGATCATGGAAATAGCTACACCGCTATCTGTATGAATATGGAAATATCTACACCACTATCTGTATGAACATGGAAATATCTTCACCGCCATCTGTATGAACATGGATATATCTACACAGCCATCTGGATGAACATGGAAATATCTACACTGCTCTCTGTATGAACATGGAAATGTCAACACCGCTATCTGTGTAAACAAGCATACATCTTCACCGCTATCTGTATAAACAGGGAAATATCTACACCGTTATCTGTATGAACATGGTAATATCTACACCGCTACCTGTATAAACATGGAAATATCAGCACCGCTCTCTGTATGAACATGGAAATATCAGCCCCTCTATCTGTATGAACATGGAAATATCTACACCGCTATCTGTATGAACATGGAAATATCTACACCGCTCTCCGTATGAACATGGAAATATCTTCACCGCCATATGTATGAACATGGATATATCTACACAGCCATCTGGATGAACATGGAAATATCTACACCGCTATCTGTATGAACATGGAAATAGCTACTCCGCTATCTGAATGAATATGGAAATATCTACATCACTATCTGAATGAACAAGGAAATATCTACACCGCTATCTGTTTGAACATGGAAATATCTAAACCGCTATCTGCATGAAAATGGAAATATGTGCACAGCTATCTGCATATACATGGAAATATCTACACAGCTATCTCTTTATACATGGAAATAACTGCACCGCTATCTGTATGAACATGGAAATATCTACACCGACATCTGTATGCACATATAAATATCTACACCGCCATCTGTATTAAGAAGGAGATATCTACACCGCTATCTGTATAAACATGGAAATATCTACACCGCTATCTGTATAAACATGGAAATATCTACACAGCTATCTGTATAAACATGGAAATATCTACACCGCAACCTGCTTAAACATGGAAATATCAGCACCGCTATCAGTATGAACATGGAAATATCTACACCGCTATCTGTATGAACATGGAAATATCTACACCGCTATCTGTATGAACATGGAAATATCTTCACCGCCATCTGTATGATCATGGATATATCTACACAGCCATCTGTATGAACATGGAAATATCTACACCGCTATCTGTATGAACATGGAAATATCTACACCGCTATCTGTATGAACATGGAAATATCTTCACCGCCATCTGTATGAACATGGATATGTCTACACAGCCATCTGGATGAACATGGAAATATCTACACCGCGATCTGTATGAACATGGAAATATCTACACCGCTATCTGTGTAAACCTGCATACATCTTCACCGCTCTCTGTATAAACATGGAAATATCTACACCGCTATCTGTATAAACATGGAAATATCTACATCGCAATCTGTTTGAACATGGAAATATCTAAACCGCTATCTGCATGAAAATAGAAATATCTACACAGCTATCTGCATATACATGGAAATACCTACAAAGCTATCTCTTTACACATGGAAATAACTACACCGCTATCTCTATAAACATGGAAGTATCTACACCGCCATCTGTATGAACATGGAAATATCCACACCGCCATCTGTATTAAGATGGAGATATCTTCACAGCTATCTGTATAAACTTGGAAATACCTACACCGCTATCTGTATAAACATGGAAATATCTACACCGCTATCTGTATAAACATGGAAATATCTACACCGCTACCTGTATAAACTTGGAAATATCAGCACCGCTATCTGTATGAACATGGAAATATCTACACCGCTCTCTCTATGAACATGGAAATATCTACACCGCTATCTGTATGAACGTGGAGATACACCGCTATCTGTATGAACATGGAAATATCTACACCAGTATCTGAATGAACATGGAAATATCTACACCGCTCTCTATATGAACATGGATATATCTACACCGCTATCTGTTTGAACATGGAAATATCTACACCGCTATCTGCATGAAAATGGAAATATCTACACAGCTATCTGCATAAACATGGAAATATCTACACAGCTATCTCTTTACACATGGAAATAACTACACCGCTATCTGTATGAACATGGAAATATCTACACCGCCATCTGTATGAACATGGAAATATCTGCACTGACATCTGTATGAACATATACATATCTACACGGCCATCTGTATTAAGATGGAGATATCTACACCGCTATCTGTATAAACCTGGAAATATCTACACCGCTATCTGTATAAACATGGAAATATCTACACCGCTATCTGTATAAACATGGAAATATCTACACCGCTACCTGTATAAACATGGAAATATCAGCACCGCTATCTGCATGAACATGGAAATATCAGCCCCTCTATCTGTATGAACATGGAGATATCTACACCGCTATCTGTATGAACATGGAAATATCTACACCGCTATCTGTATGAACACGGAAATATCTTCACCGCCATCTGTATGAACATGGATATATCCACACAGCCATCTGGATGAACATGGAAATATCTACACCGCTATCTGTATGAACATGGAAATATCTTCACCGCCATCTGTATGAACATGGATATGTCTACACAGCCATCTGGATGAACATGGAAATATCTACACCGCGATCTGTATGAACATGGAAATATCTACACCGCTATCTGTGTAAACCTGCATACATCTTCACCGCTCTCTGTATAAACATGGAAATATCTACACCGCTATCTGTATAAACATGGAAATATCTACATCGCAATCTGTTTGAACATGGAAATATCTAAACCGCTATCTGCATGAAAATAGAAATATCTACACAGCTATCTGCATATACATGGAAATACCTACAAAGCTATCTCTTTACACATGGAAATAACTACACCGCTATCTCTATAAACATGGAAGTATCTACACCGCCATCTGTATGAACATGGAAATATCCACACCGCCATCTGTATTAAGATGGAGATATCTTCACAGCTATCTGTATAAACTTGGAAATACCTACACCGCTATCTGTATAAACATGGAAATATCTACACCGCTATCTGTATAAACATGGAAATATCTACACCGCTACCTGTATAAACTTGGAAATATCAGCACCGCTATCTGTATGAACATGGAAATATCTACACCGCTCTCTCTATGAACATGGAAATATCTACACCGCTATCTGTATGAACGTGGAGATACACCGCTATCTGTATGAACATGGAAATATCTACACCAGTATCTGAATGAACATGGAAATATCTACACCGCTCTCTATATGAACATGGATATATCTACACCGCTATCTGTTTGAACATGGAAATATCTACACCGCTATCTGCATGAAAATGGAAATATCTACACAGCTATCTGCATAAACATGGAAATATCTACACAGCTATCTCTTTACACATGGAAATAACTACACCGCTATCTGTATGAACATGGAAATATCTACACCGCCATCTGTATGAACATGGAAATATCTGCACTGACATCTGTATGAACATATACATATCTACACGGCCATCTGTATTAAGATGGAGATATCTACACCGCTGTCTGTATAAACCTGGAAATATCTACACCGCTATCTGTATAAACATGGAAATATCTACACCGCTATCTGTATAAACATGGAAATATCTACACCGCTACCTGTATAAACATGGAAATATCAGCACCGCTATCTGCATGAACATGGAAATATCAGCCCCTCTATCTGTATGAACATGGAGATATCTACACCGCTATCTGTATGAACATGGAAATATCTACACCGCTATCTGTATGAACACGGAAATATCTTCACCGCCATCTGTATGAACATGGATATATCCACACAGCCATCTGGATGAACATGGAAATATCTACACCGCTATCTGTATGAACATGGAAATATCTACACTGCTATCTGTATGAACATGGAAAAAGCTACACCGCTATCTGTATGAACATGGAAATATCTACACCACTATCTGTAGGAACATGGAAATATCTACACCGCTATCTGTATGAACATGGATATACCTACACAGCCATCTGGATGAACATGGAAATATCTACACCACTATCTGTATGAACATGGAAATATCTACACCGCTATCTGTGTAAACATGCATACATCTTCACCGCTATCTGTATAAACATGGAAATATCTACACCGTTATCTGTATGAACATGGAAATATCTACACCGCTATCAGTTTGAACATGGAAATATCTAAACCGCTATATGCATGAAAATGGAAATATGTGCACAGCTATCTGCATATACTTGGAAATATCTACACAGCTATCTCTTTACACATGGAAATAACTACACCGCTATCTGTATGAACATGGAAATGTCTACACCGCAATCTGTATGAACATGGAAATATCTGCACCGCGATCTGTATGCACATACAAATATCTACACCGCCATCTGTATTAAGAAGGAGATATCTAAACCGCTATCTGTGTAAACATGGAAATATCTACACCGCTATCTGTATAAACATGGAAATATCTACACAGCTATCTGTATAAACATGGAAATATCTACACCGCTACCTGCTGAAACATGGAAATATCAGCACCGCTATCAGTATGAACATAGAAATATCTACACCGCTATCTGTATGAACATGGAAATATCTACACCGCTATCTGTATGAACATGGAAATATCTTCACCGCCATCTGTATGATCATGGATATATCTACACAGCCATCTGTATGAACATGGAAATATCTACAACGCTATCTGTATGAACATGGAAATATCTACACCGTTATCTGTATGAACATGGAAATATCTACACCGCTATCTGTATGAACATGGAAAGAGATACACCGCTATCTGTATGAACATGGAAATATCTACACCAGTGTCTGAATGAACATGGAAATATCTACACAGCTCTCTATATGAACATGGATATATCTACACCGCTATCTGTTTGAACATGGAAATATCTACACCGCTATCTGCATGAAAATGGAAATATCTACACTGCTATCTGCATAAACATGGAAATATCTACACAGCTATCTCTTTACACATGGAAATAACTACACCGCTATCTGTATGAACATGGAAATATCTACACCGCCATCTGTAAGAACATGGAAATATCTGCACTGACAACTGTATGAACATATACATATCTCCACGGCCATCTGTATTAAGATGGAGATATCTACACCGCTGTCTGTATAAACCTGGAAATATCTACACCGCTATCTGTATAAACATGGAAATATCTACACGGCTATCTGTATAAACATGGAAATATCTACACCGCTACCTGTATAAACATGGAAATATCAGCACCGCTATCTGCATGAACATGGAAATATCAGCCCCTCTATCTGTATGAACATGGAGATATCTACACCGCTATCTGTATGAACATGGAAATATCTACACCGCTATCTGTATGAACACGGAAATATCTTCACCGCCATCTGTATGAACATGGATATATCTACACAGCCATCTGGATGAACATGGAAATATCTACACCGCTATCTTTATGAACATGGAAATAGCTACACCGCTGTCTGTATGAACATGGAAATATCCACACCACTATCTGTATGAACATGGAAATATCAACACCGCTATCTGTATGAACATGGATATATCTACACAGCCATCTGGATGAACATGGAAATATCTACACCGCTATCTGTGTAAACATGCTTACATCTTCACCGCTATATGTATGAACATGGAAATATCTACACCGCTATTTGTATCAACATGGAAATATCTACACCGCTATCTGTATGAACATGGAAATATCTACACTGCTATCTGTTTGAACATGGAAATATCTACACCGCTATCTGCATGAAAATGGAAATATCTACACTGCTATCTGCATATACATGGAAATATCTACACAGCTATCTCTTTACACATGGAAATACCTACACTGCTATCAGTTTGAACATGGAAATATCTACACCGCCATCTGTATGAACATGGAAATAGCTACACCACTATCCGTATGAACATGGAAATATCTACAGCACTACCTGTATGAACATGGAAATATCTACACCTCTATCTCTATGAACATGGATATATCTACACAGCCATCTGGATGAACATGGAAATATCTACACCGCTATCTGTATAAACATGGAAATATCTACACTTCTACCTGTATAAACATGGAAATATCAGCACAGCTATCTGTATGAACATGGAAATATCTACACCGCTATCTCTATGAACATGGAAATATCTACACCGCTATCTGTATGAACATGGAAAGAGATACACCGCTATCTGTATGAACATGGAAATATCTACACCAGTGTCTGAATGAACATGGAAATATCTGCACAGCTCTCTATATGAACATGGATATATCTACACCGCTATCTGTTTGAACATGGAAATATCTACACCGCTATCTGCATGAAAATGGAAATATCTACACTGCTATCTGCATAAACATGGAAATATCTACACAGCTATCTCTTTACACATGGAAATAACTACACCGCTATCTGTATGAACATGGAAATATCTACACCGCCATCTGTAAGAACATGGAAATATCTGCACTGACAACTGTATGAACATATACATATCTCCACGGCCATCTGTATTAAGATGGAGATATCTACACCGCTGTCTGTATAAACCTGGAAATATCTACACCGCTATCTGTATAAACATGGAAATATCTACACGGCTATCTGTATAAACATGGAAATATCTACACCGCTACCTGTATAAACATGGAAATATCAGCACCGCTATCTGCATGAACATGGAAATATCAGCCCCTCTATCTGTATGAACATGGAGATATCTACACCGCTATCTGTATGAACATGGAAATATCTACACCGCTATCTGTATGAACACGGAAATATCTTCACCGCCATCTGTATGAACATGGATATATCTACACAGCCATCTGGATGAACATGGAAATATCTACACCGCTATCTTTATGAACATGGAAATAGCTACACCGCTGTCTGTATGAACATGGAAATATCCACACCACTATCTGTATGAACATGGAAATATCAACACCGCTATCTGTATGAACATGGATATATCTACACAGCCATCTGGATGAACATGGAAATATCTACACCGCTATCTGTGTAAACATGCTTACATCTTCACCGCTATATGTATGAACATGGAAATATCTACACCGCTATTTGTATCAACATGGAAATATCTACACCGCTATCTGTATGAACATGGAAATATCTACACTGCTATCTGTTTGAACATGGAAATATCTACACCGCTATCTGCATGAAAATGGAAATATCTACACTGCTATCTGCATATACATGGAAATATCTACACAGCTATCTCTTTACACATGGAAATACCTACACCGCTATCAGTTTGAACATGGAAATATCTACACCGCCATCTGTATGAACATGGAAATAGCTACACCACTATCCGTATGAACATGGAAATATCTACAGCACTACCTGTATGAACATGGAAATATCTACACCTCTATCTCTATGAACATGGATATATCTACACAGCCATTTGGATGAACATGGAAATATCTACACCGCTATCTGTATAAACATGGAAATATCTACACCACTACCTGTATAAACATGGAAATATCTACACCGCTACCTGTATAAACATGGAAATATCAGCCCCTCTATCTGTATGAACATTGAAATATCTACACCGCTATCTGTATGAACATGGAAACATCTACGCACCTATCCGAATGAACATGGAAATATCTTCACCGCCATATGTATGAACATGGATATATCTAAACAGCCATCTGGATGAACATGGAAATATCTACACCGCTATCTGAACATGGAAATAGCTACACCGCTATCTGTATGAATATGGAAATATCTACAACACTATCTGTATGAACATGGAAATATCTACACGGCTATCTGTATGAACATGGAAATATCTTCACCGCCATCTGTATGAACATGGATATATCTACACAGACATCTGGATGAACATGGAAATATCTACACAACTATCTGTATGAACATGGAAATAGCTACACCGCTATTGGTATGAACATGGAAATATCTTCACCGCCATCTGTATGAACATGGATATATCTACACAGCCATCTGGATGAACATGGAAATATCTACACAGCTATCTGTATGAACATGGAAATATATACACCGCTATCTGTGTAAACATGCATACATCTTCACCGCTATCTGTATAAACATGGAAATATCTACACCGCTATCTGTATGAACATGGAAATATCTACACCTCTATCTGTTTGAACATGGAAATATCTACACCGCTATCTGCATGAAAATGGAAATATCTACACAGCTATCTGCATATACATGGAAATGTCTACAAAGCTATCTCTTTACACATCGATATAACTACACCGCTATCTCTATAAACATGGAAATATCTACACCGCCATCTGTATGAACATGGAAATATCTACACCGCTATCTGTATGAACATGGAAATATCTACACCGCTATCTGTATGAACATGGAAATAGCTACACCGCTATCAGTATGAACATGGAAATATCTACACCACTATCTGTATGAACATGGAAATATCTACACCGCTATCTGTATGAACATGGATATACCTTCACCGCCATCTGTATGAACACGGATATATCTACACAGCCATATGGATGAACATGGAAATATCTACACCGCTATCTGTATGAACATGGAAATAGCTACACCGCTATCTGTATGAACACGGAAATATCTACACCGCTATCTGTATGAAAATGGAAATATCTACACCGCTATCTGTATGAACATGGAAATGTCTTCACCGCCATCTGTATGAACATGGATATATCTACAGAGCCATCTGGATGAACATGGAAATATCTATACCGCTATCTGTATGAACATGGAAATATATACACCGCTATCTGTGTAAACATGCATACATCTTCACCGCTATCTGTATGAACATGGAAATATCTACACCGCTATCTGTATGTACATGGAAATATCTACACCGCTATCTGTTTGAACATGGAAATATCTACACCGCTATCTACATGAAAATGGAAATATCTACACAGATATCTGCATATACAAGGAAATATCTACAAAGCTATCTCTTTACACATGGAAATAACTACACCGCTATCTCTATAAACATGGAAATATCTACACCGCCATCTGTATGAACATGGAAATATCTGCACCGCCATCTGTATGAACATATAAATATCTACACTGCCATCTGTATTAAGATGAAGATATCTACACCGCTATCTGTATAAACCTGGAAATATCTACACCGTTATCTGTATAAACATGGAAATATCAGCACCGATCTCTGTATGAACATGGAAATATCAGCCCCTCTATCTGGATGAACATGGAAATATCTACACCGCTATCTGTATGAACATGGAAATAGCTACACCGCTATCTGTATGAATATGGAAATATCTACCCCACTATCTGTATGAACATGGAAATATCTACACCGCTATCTGTATGAACATGGAAATAGCTACACCGCTATCTGTATGAACATGGAAATATCTTCACCGTCATCTGTATGAACATGGATATATCTACACAGCCATCTGGAGGAACTTGGAAATTTCTACACTGCTATCTGTATGAACATGGAAATATCTACACCACTATCTGTGTAAACAAGCATACATCTTCACCGCTATCTGTATAAAAATGGAAATATCTACACCGTTATCTGTATGAACATAGTAATATCTACACCGCTACCTGTATAAACATTGAAATATCTACACCGCTACCTGTAAAAACATGGAAATATCTACACCGCTACCTGTATAAACATGGAAATATCAGCACCGCTCTCTGTATGAACATGGAAATATCAGCCCCTCTATCTGTATGAACATGGAAATATCTACACCGCTATCCGTATGAACATGGAAATATCTTCACCGCCATCTGTATGAACATGGATATATCTACACAGCCATCTGGATGAACATGGAAATATCTACACCGCTATCTGTATGAACATGGAAATAGCTACACCGCTATCTGTATGAACATGGAAATATCTACACCGCTATCTGCATGAAAATGGAAATATCTACACAGCTATCTGCATATACATGGAAATGTCTACAAAGCTATCTCTTTACACATGGATATAACTACACTGCTATCTCTATAAACATGGAAATATCTTCACCGCCATCTGTATGAACATGGAAATATCTACACCGCTATCTGTATAAACATGGAAATATCTACACCGCTACCTGTATAAACATGGAAATATCAGCACCGCTATCTGTATGAACATGGAATTATCTTCACCGCTCTCTCTATGAACATGGAAATATCTATACCGCTATCTGTATGAACATGGAAAGAGATACACCGCTATCTGTATGAACATGGAAATATCTACACCAGTATCTGAATGAACATGGAAATATCTACACCGCTCTCTATATGAACATGGATATATCTACACCGCTATCTGTTTGAACATGGAAATATCTACACCGCTATCTGCATGAAAATGGAAATATCTACACAGCTATCTGCATAAACATGGAAATATCTACAAAGCTATCTCTTTACACATGGAAATAACTACACCGCTATCTGTATGAACATGGAAATATCTACACCGCCATCTGTATGAACATGGAAATATCTGCACTGACATCTGTATGAACATATACATATCTACACGGCCATCTGTATTAAGATGGAGATATCTACACCGCTATCTGTATAAACCTGGAAATATCTACACCGCTATCTGTATAAACATGGAAATATCTACACCGGTATCTGTATAAACATGGAAATATCTACACCGCTACCTGTATAAACATGGAAATATCAGCACCGCTATCTGCATAAACATGGAAATATCAACCCCTCTATCTGTATGAACATGGAGATATCTACACCGCTATCTGTATGAACATGGAAATATCTACACCGCTATCTGTATGAACACGGAAATATCTTCACCGAAATCTGTATGAACATGGATATATCTACACAGCCATCTGGATGAACATGGGATTATCTACACCGCTATCTGTATGAACATGGAAATAGCTACACCGCTATCTGTATGAACATGGAAATATCTACACCACTATCTCTATGAACATGGAAATATCTAAACCGTTATCTGTATGAACATGGAAATATCTTCACCGCCATCTGTATGAACATGGATATATCTACACAGCCATCTGGATGAACATGGAAATATCTACACCGCTATCTGTATGAACATGGAAATAGCTACACCACTATCTGTATGAACATGGAAATGTCTTCACCGCCATCTGTATGAACATGGATATATCTACAGAGCCATCTGGATGAACATGGAAATATCTACACCGCGATCTGTATGAACATGGAAATATCTACACCGCTATCTGTGTAAACATGCATACATCTTCACCGCTATCTGTATAAACATGGAAATATCTACACCGCTATCTGTATGAACATGGAAATATCTACACCGCAATCTGTTTGAACATGGAAATATCTAAACCGCTATCTGCATGAAAATAGAAATATCTAAACAGCTATCTGCATATACATGGAAATATCTACAAAGCTATCTCTTTACACATGGAAATAACTACACCGCTATCTCTATAAACATGGAAATATCTACACCGCCATCTGTATGAACATGGAAATATCCACACCGCCATCTGAATGAACATATAAATATCTACACCGCCATCTGTATTAAGATGGAGATATCTTCACCGCTATCTGTATAAACTGGGAAATACCTACACCGCTATCTGTATAAACATGGAAATATCTACACCACTATCTGTATAAACCTGGAAATATCTACACCGCTACCTGTATAAACATGGAAATATCAGCACCGCTATCTGTATGAACATGGAAATATCTACACCGCTATCTCTATGAACATGGAAATATCTACACCGCTATCTGTATGAACATGGAAAGAGATACACCGCTATCTGTATGAACATGGAAATATCTACACCAGTATCTGAATGAACATGGAAATATCTACACCGCTCTCTATATGAACATGGATATATCTACACCGCTATCTGTTTGAACATGGAAATATCTACACCGCTATCTGCATGAAAATGGAAATATCTACAAAGCTATCTGCATAAACATGGAAATATCTACACAGCTATCTCTTTACACATGGAAATAACAACACCGCTATCTGTGTGAACATGGAAATATCTACACCGCCATCTGTATGAACATGGAAATATCTGCACTGACATCTGTATGAACATATACATATCTACACGGCCATCTGTATTAAGATGGAGATATCTACACCGCTATCTGTATAAACCTGGAAATATCTACACCGCTATCTGTATAAACATGGAAATATCAGCACCGCTATCTGCATGAACATGGAAATATCAGCCCCTCTATCTGTATGAACATGGAGATATCTACACCGCTATCTGCATGAACATGGAAATATCTACACCGCTATCTGTATGAACACGGAAATATCTTCACCGCCATCTGTATGAACATGGATATATCTACACAGCCATCTGGATGAACATGGAAATATCTACACCGCTATCTGTATGAACATGGAAATAGCTACACCGCTATCTGTATGAACATGGAAATATCTACACCACTATCTCTATGAACATGGAAATATCTACACCGCTATCTGTATGAACATGGAAATACCTTCACCGCCATCTGTATGAACATGGATATATCTACACAGCCATCTGGATGAACATGGAAATATCTACAGCGCTATCTTTATGAACATGGAAATAGCTACACCGCTATCTCTATGCACATGGAAATATCTACACCGCTATCTGTATGAACATGGAAATATCTACACAGCTATCTGTATGAACATGGAAATGTCTTCACCGCCATCTGTATGAACATGGATATGTCTACACAGCCATCTGGATGAAAATGGAAATATCTACACGGCTATCTGTATGAACATGGAAATATATACACCGTTATCTGTGTAAACATGCATACATCTTCACCGCTATCTGTATGAACATGGAAATATCTACACCGCTATCTGTATGAACATGGATATATCTACACCGCTATCTGTTTGAACGTGGAAATATCTACACCGCTAACTGCATGAAAATGGAAATATCTACACAGATATCTGAATATACATGGAAATATCTACAAAGCTATCTCTTTACACATGGAAATAACTACACCGCTATCTCTATAAACATGGAAATATCTACACCGCCATCTGTATGAACATGGAAATATCTGCACCGCCATCTGTATGAACATATAAATATCTACACTGCCATCTGTATTAAGATGGAGATATCTACACCGCTATCTGTATAAACCTGGAAATATCTACACCGCTATCTGTATAAACATGGAAATAACTACACCGCTATCTGTATAAACATGGAAATATCTACACCGCTACCTGTGTAAACATGGAAATATCAGCACCGCTATCTGTATGAACATGGAAATATCTACACCGCTATCTGTATGAACATGGAAATATTTACACCGCTATCTGTTTGAACATGGAAATATCTACACCGCTGTCTGCATGAAAATAGAAATATCTACACAGCTATCTGCATATACATGGAAATATCTACAAAGCTATCTCTTTACACATGGAAATAACTACACCGCTATCTTTATAAACACGGAAATATATACACCGCCATCTGTATGAACATGGAAATATCTGCACTGTCATCTGTATGAACATATAAATATCTACACCGTCATCTGTATTAAGATGGAGATATCTTCACCGCAATCTGTATAAACTTGGAAATATCTACACCGCTGTCTGTATAAACCTGGAAATATCTACACCGCTATCTGTATATACATGGAAATAACTACACCTCTATCTGTATAAACATAGAAATATCTACACCGCTACCTGTATAAACATGGAAATATCAGCACCGCTATCTGCATGAACATAGCAATATCAGCCCCTCTATCTGTATGAACATGGATATATCTACACCGCAATCTGTAAGAACATGGAAATATCTACACCGCTATCTGTCTGAACATGGAAATATCTTCACCGCCATCTGTATGAACATGGAAATATCTACACCGCTATCTGTATGAACATGGAAATATCTACAACACTATCTGTATGAACATGGAAATATCTACACCGCTATCTGTATGAACATGGAAATATCATCACTGCCATCTGTATGAACATGGATATATCTACACAGCCATCTGGATGAACATGGAAATATCTACACCGCTATCTGTATGAACATCGAAATATATACACCGCTATCTGTGTAAACATGCATACATCTTCACCGCTATCTGTATGAACATGGAAATATCTACACCGCTATCTGTTTGAACTTGGAAATATCTACACCGCTATTTGCACGAAAATGGAAATATCTACACAGCTATCTGCATATACATGGAAATATCCACAAAGCTATCTCTTTACACATGGAAATAACTACACCGGTATCTCTATAAACATGGAAATATCTACACCGCCATCTGTATGAACATGGAAATATCTGCACCGCCATCTGTATGAACATATAAATATCTACACCACCATCTGTATTAAGATGGAGATATCTACACCGCTATCTGTATAAACATAGAAATACCTACATCGCTATCTGTATAAACATGGAAAAATCCACACCGCTATCTGTATAAACATGGAAATATCTACACCGCTACCTGAATAAACATGGAAATATCAGCACAGCTATCTGTATGAACATGGAAATATCTACACCGCTATCTGTATGAACATGGAAATATCTACACCGCTATCTGTATGAACATGGAAATAGCTACACCGCTATCTGTATCAACATGGAAATATCTACACCACTATCTGTATGAACATGGAAATATCTACACCGCTATCTGTATGAACATGGATATATCTACACAGCCATCTGGATGAACATGGAAATATCTACACCGCTATCTGTAAGAACCTGGAAATATCTACTCCGCTATCTGTGTAAACATGCATACATCTTCACCGCTATCTGTATAAACATGGAAATATCTACACCGCTATCTGTATGAACATGGAAATAGCTACACCGCTATCTGTATGAACATGGAAACATCTTCACCGCTATCTGTATGAACATGGATATATCTACACAGCCATCTGGATGAACATGGAAATATCTACACCGCTATCTGTGTAAACATGCATACATCTTCACCGCTATATGTATGAACATGGAAATATCTACACCGCTATTTGTATCAACATGGAAATATCTACACCGCTATCTGTATGAACATGGAAATATCTACACTGCTATCTGTTTGAACATGGAAATATCTACACCGCTATCTGCATGAAAATGGAAATATCTACACTGCTATCTGCATATACATGGAAATATCTACAAAGCTATCTCTTTACACATGGAAATAACTACACCGCTATCTTTATAAACATGGAAATATATACACCGCCATCTGTATGAACATGGAAATATCTGCACTGCCATCTGTATGAACATATAAATATCTACACCGCCATCTGTATTAAGATGGAGATATCTTCACCGCAATCTGTATAAACTTGGAAATAACTACACCGCTGTCTGTATAAACCTGGAAGTATCTACACCGCTATCTGTATATACATGGAAATAACTACACCTCTATCTGTATAAACATAGAAATATCTACACCGCTACCTGTATAAACATGGAAATATCAGCACCGCTATCTGCATGAACATAGCAATACCAGCCCCTCTATCTGTATGAACATGGAGATATCTACACCGCAATCTGTAAGAACATGGAAATATCTACACCGCTATCTGTCTGAACATGGAAATATCTTCACCGCCATCTGTATGAACATGGATATATCTACACAGCCAACTGGATGAACATGGAAATATCTACACCGCAATCTGTATGAACATGGAAATAGCTACACCGCTATCTGTATGAAAATGGAAATATCTACAACACTATCTGTATGAATATGGAAATATCTACACCGCTATCTGTATGAACATGGAAATATCATCACTGCCATCTGTATGAACATGGATATATCTACACAGCCATCTGGATGAACATGGAAATATATACACCGCTATCTGTGTATACATGCATACATCTTCACCGCTATCTGTGTAAACATGCATACATCTTCACCACTATCTGTATGAACATGGAAATATCTACACCGCTATCTGTTTGAACTTGGAAATATCTACACCGCTATTTGCATGAAAATGGAAATATCTACACAGCTATCTGCATATACATGGAAATATCCACAAAGCTATCTCTTTACACATGGAAATAACTACACCGCTATCTCTATAAACATGGAAATATCTACACCGCCATCTGAATGAACATGGAAATATCTGCACCGCCATCTGTATGAACATATAAATATCTACACCGCCCTCTGTATTAAGATGGAGATATCTACACCGCTATCTGTATAAACATAGAAATATCTACACCGCTATCTGTATAAACATGGAAAGATCCACACCGCTATCTGTATAAACATGGAAATATCTACACCGCTACCTGAATAAACATGTAAATATCAGCACAGCTATCTGTATGAACATGGAAATATCTACACCGCTATCTGTACGAACATGGAAATATCTACACCGCTATCTGTATGAACATGGAAATAGCTACACCGCTATCTGTATCAACATGGAAATATCTACACCACTATCTGTATGAACATGGAAATATCTACACCGCTATCTGTATGAACATGGATATATCTACACAGCCATCTGGATGAACATGGAAATATCTACACCGCTATCTGTAAGAACCTGGAAATATCTACTCCGTTATCTGTGTAAACATGCATACAACTTCACCGCTATCTGTATAAACATGGAAATATCAACACCGCTATCTCTATGAACATGGAAATAGCTACACCGCTATCTGTATGAACATGGAAATATCTTCACCGCTATCTGTATGAACATGGATATATCTACACAGCCATCTGGATGAACATGGAAATATCTACACCGCTATCTGTGTAAACATGCATACATCTTCACCGCTATATGTATGAACATGGAAATATCTACACCGCTATTTGTATCAACATGGAAATATCTACACCGCTATCTGTATGAACATGGAAATATCTACACTGCTATCTGTTTGAACATGGAAATATCTACACCGCTATCTGCATGAAAATGGAAATATCTACACTGCTATCTGCATATACATGGAAATATCTACAAAGCTATCTCTTTACACATGGAAATAACTACACCGCTATCTTTATAAACATGGAAATATATACACCGCCATCTGTATGAACATGGAAATATCTGCACTGCCATCTGTATGAACATATAAATATCTACACCGCCATCTGTATTAAGATGGAGATATCTTCACCGCAATCTGTATAAACTTGGAAATATCTACACCGCTGTCTGTATAAACCTGGAAATATCTACACCGCTCTCTGTATATACATGGAAATAACTACACCTCTATCTGTATAAACATAGAAATATCTACACCGCTACCTGTATAAACATGGAAATATCAGCACCGCTATCTGCATGAACATAGCAATATCAGCCCCTCTATCTGAATGAACATGGAGATATCTACACCGCAATCTGTAAGAACATGGAAATATCTACACCGCAATCTGTAAGAACATGGAAATATCTACACCGCTATCTGTCTGAACATGGAAATATCTTCACCGCCATCTGTATGAACATGGAAATATCTACAACACTATCTGTATGAACATGGAAATATCTACACCGCTATCTGTATGAACATGGAAATATCATCACTGCCATCTGTATGAACATGGATATATCTACACAGCCATCTGGATGAACATGGAAATATCTACACCGCTATCTGTATGAACATGGAAATATATACACCGCTATCTGTGTAAACATGCATACATCTTCACCGCTATCTGTATGAACATGGAAATATCTACACCGCTATCTGTATGAACATGGAAATATCTACACCGCTATCTGTTTGAACTTGGAAATATCTACACCGCTATTTGCATGAAAATGGAAATATCTACACAGCTATCTGCATATACATGGAAATATCCACAAAGCTATCTCTTTACACATGGAAATAACTACACCGCTATCTCTATAAACATGGAAATATCTACACAGCCATCTGTATGAACATGGAAATATCTGCACCGCCATATGTATGAACATATAAATATCTACACCGCCATCTGTATTAAGATGGAGATATCTACACCGCTATCTGTATAAACATAGAAATATCTACACCGCTATCTGTATAAACATGGAAAGATCCACAACGCTATCTGTATAAACATGGAAATATCTACACCGCTACCTGAATAAACATGGAAATATCAGCACAGCTATCTGTATGAACATGGAAATATCTACACCGCTATCTGTACGAACATGGAAATATCTACACCGCTATCTGTATGAACATGGAAATAGCTACAACGCTATCTGTATCAACATGGAAATATCTACACCACTATCTGTATGAACATGGAAATATCTACACCGCTATCTGTATGAACATGGATATATCTACACAGCCATCTGGATGAACATGGAAATATCTACACCGCTATCTGTAAGAACCTGGAAATATCTACTCCGCTATCTGTGTAAACATGCATACATCTTCACCGCTATCTGTATAAACATGGAAATATCTACACCGCTATCTGTATGAACATGGAAATAGCTACACCGCTATCTGTATGAACATGGAAATATCTTCACCGCTATCTGTATGAACATGGATATATCTACACAGCCATCTGGATGAACATGGAAATATCTACACCGCTATCTGTGTAAACATGCATACATCTTCACCGCTATATGTATGAACATGGAAATATCTACACCGCTATTTGTATCAACATGGAAATATCTACACCGCTATCTGTATGAACATGGAAATATCTACACCGCTATCTGTATGAACATGGAAATATCTACACCGCTATCTGTTTGAACTTGGAAATATCTACACCGCTATTTGCATGAAAATGGAAATATCTACACAGCTATCTGCATATACATGGAAATATCCACAAAGCTATCTCTTTACACATGGAAATAACTACACCGCTATCTTTATAAACATGGAAATATATACACCGCCATCTGTATGAACATGGAAATATCTGCACTGCCATCTGTATGAACATATAAATATCTACACCGCCATCTGTATTAAGATGGAGATATCTTCACCGCAATCTGTATAAACTTGGAAATAACTACACCGCTGTCTGTATAAACCTGGAAGTATCTACACCGCTATCTGTATATACATGGAAATAACTACACCTCTATCTGTATAAACATAGAAATATCTACACCGCTACCTGTATAAACATGGAAATATCAGCACCGCTATCTGCATGAACATAGCAATACCAGCCCCTCTATCTGTATGAACATGGAGATATCTACACCGCAATCTGTAAGAACATGGAAATATCTACACCGCTATCTGTCTGAACATGGAAATATCTTCACCGCCATCTGTATGAACATGGATATATCTACACAGCCAACTGGATGAACATGGAAATATCTACACCGCAATCTGTATGAACATGGAAATAGCTACACCGCTATCTGTATGAAAATGGAAATATCTACAACACTATCTGTATGAATATGGAAATATCTACACCGCTATCTGTATGAACATGGAAATATCATCACTGCCATCTGTATGAACATGGATATATCTACACAGCCATCTGGATGAACATGGAAATATATACACCGCTATCTGTGTATACATGCATACATCTTCACCGCTATCTGTGTAAACATGCATACATCTTCACCGCTATCTGTATGAACATGGAAATATCTACACCGCTATCTGTTTGAACTTGGAAATATCTACACCGCTATTTGCATGAAAATGGAAATATCTACACAGCTATCTGCATATACATGGAAATATCCACAAAGCTATCTCTTTACACATGGAAATAACTACACCGCTATCTCTATAAACATGGAAATATCTACACCGCCATCTGAATGAACATGGAAATATCTGCACCGCCATCTGTATGAACATATAAATATCTACACCGCCCTCTGTATTAAGATGGAGATATCTACACCGCTATCTGTATAAACATAGAAATATCTACACCGCTATCTGTATAAACATGGAAAGATCCACACCGCTATCTGTATAAACATGGAAATATCTACACCGCTACCTGAATAAACATGTAAATATCAGCACAGCTATCTGTATGAACATGGAAATATCTACACCGCTATCTGTACGAACATGGAAATATCTACACCGCTATCTGTATGAACATGGAAATAGCTACACCGCTATCTGTATCAACATGGAAATATCTACACCACTATCTGTATGAACATGGAAATATCTACACCGCTATCTGTATGAACATGGATATATCTACACAGCCATCTGGATGAACATGGAAATATCTACACCGCTATCTGTAAGAACCTGGAAATATCTACTCCGTTATCTGTGTAAACATGCATACAACTTCACCGCTATCTGTATAAACATGGAAATATCTACACCGCTATCTCTATGAACATGGAAATAGCTACACCGCTATCTGTATGAACATGGAAATATCTTCACCGCTATCTGTATGAACATGGATATATCTACACAGCCATCTGGATGAACATGGAAATATCTACACCGCTATCTGTGTAAACATGCATACATCTTCACCGCTATATGTATGAACATGGAAATATCTACACCGCTATTTGTATCAACATGGAAATATCTACACCGCTATCTGTATGAACATGGAAATATCTACACTGCTATCTGTTTGAACATGGAAATATCTACACCGCTATCTGCATGAAAATGGAAATATCTACACTGCTATCTGCATATACATGGAAATATCTACAAAGCTATCTCTTTACACATGGAAATAACTACACCGCTATCTTTATAAACATGGAAATATATACACCGCCATCTGTATGAACATGGAAATATCTGCACTGCCATCTGTATGAACATATAAATATCTACACCGCCATCTGTATTAAGATGGAGATATCTTCACCGCAATCTGTATAAACTTGGAAATATCTACACCGCTGTCTGTATAAACCTGGAAATATCTACACCGCTCTCTGTATATACATGGAAATAACTACACCTCTATCTGTATAAACATAGAAATATCTACACCGCTACCTGTATAAACATGGAAATATCAGCACCGCTATCTGCATGAACATAGCAATATCAGCCCCTCTATCTGAATGAACATGGAGATATCTACACCGCAATCTGTAAGAACATGGAAATATCTACACCGCAATCTGTAAGAACATGGAAATATCTACACCGCTATCTGTCTGAACATGGAAATATCTTCACCGCCATCTGTATGAACATGGAAATATCTACAACACTATCTGTATGAACATGGAAATATCTACACCGCTATCTGTATGAACATGGAAATATCATCACTGCCATCTGTATGAACATGGATATATCTACACAGCCATCTGGATGAACATGGAAATATCTACACCGCTATCTGTATGAACATGGAAATATATACACCGCTATCTGTGTAAACATGCATACATCTTCACCGCTATCTGTATGAACATGGAAATATCTACACCGCTATCTGTATGAACATGGAAATATCTACACCGCTATCTGTTTGAACTTGGAAATATCTACACCGCTATTTGCATGAAAATGGAAATATCTACACAGCTATCTGCATATACATGGAAATATCCACAAAGCTATCTCTTTACACATGGAAATAACTACACCGCTATCTCTATAAACATGGAAATATCTACACAGCCATCTGTATGAACATGGAAATATCTGCACCGCCATATGTATGAACATATAAATATCTACACCGCCATCTGTATTAAGATGGAGATATCTACACCGCTATCTGTATAAACATAGAAATATCTACACCGCTATCTGTATAAACATGGAAAGATCCACAACGCTATCTGTATAAACATGGAAATATCTACACCGCTACCTGAATAAACATGGAAATATCAGCACAGCTATCTGTATGAACATGGAAATATCTACACCGCTATCTGTACGAACATGGAAATATCTACACCGCTATCTGTATGAACATGGAAATAGCTACAACGCTATCTGTATCAACATGGAAATATCTACACCACTATCTGTATGAACATGGAAATATCTACACCGCTATCTGTATGAACATGGATATATCTACACAGCCATCTGGATGAACATGGAAATATCTACACCGCTATCTGTAAGAACCTGGAAATATCTACTCCGCTATCTGTGTAAACATGCATACATCTTCACCGCTATCTGTATAAACATGGAAATATCTACACCGCTATCTGTATGAACATGGAAATAGCTACACCGCTATCTGTATGAACATGGAAATATCTTCACCGCTATCTGTATGAACATGGATATATCTACACAGCCATCTGGATGAACATGGAAATATCTACACCGCTATCTGTGTAAACATGCATACATCTTCACCGCTATATGTATGAACATGGAAATATCTACACCGCTATTTGTATCAACATGGAAATATCTACACCGCTATCTGTATGAACATGGAAATATCTACACCGCTATCTGTATGAACATGGAAATATCTACACCGCTATCTGTTTGAACTTGGAAATATCTACACCGCTATTTGCATGAAAATGGAAATATCTACACAGCTATCTGCATATACATGGAAATATCCACAAAGCTATCTCTTTACACATGGAAATAACTACACCGCTATCTCTATAAACATGGAAATATCTACACCGCCATCTGAATGAACATGGAAATATCTGCACCGCCATCTGTATGAACATATAAATATCTACACCGCCATGTGTATTAAGATGGAGATATCTACACCGCTATCTGTATAAACATAGAAATATCTACACCGCTATCTGTATAAACATGGAAAGATCCACACCGCTATCTGTATAAACATGGAAATATCTACACCGCTACCTGAATAAACATGTAAATATCAGCACAGCTATCTGTATGAACATGGAAATATCTACACCGCTATCTTTACGAACATGGAAATATCTACACCGCTATCTGTATGAACATGGAAATAGCTACACCGCTATCTGTATCAACATGGAAATATCTACACCACTATCTGTATGAAAATGGAAATATCTACACCGCTATCTGTATGAACATGGATATATCTACACAGCCATCTGGATGAACATGGAAATATCTACACCGCTATCTGTATGAACATGGAAATATCTACACCGCTATCTGTTTGAACTTGGAAATATCTACACCGCTATTTGCATGAAAATGGAAATATCTACACAGCTATCTGCATATACATGGAAATATCCACAAAGCTATCTCTTTACACATGGAAATAACTACACCGCTATCTCTATAAACATGGAAATATCTACACCGCCATCTGAATGAACATGGAAATATCTGCACCGCCATCTGTATGAACATATAAATATCTACACCGCCATCTGTATTAAGATGGAGATATCTACACCGCTATCTGTATAAACATAGAAATATCTACACCGCTATCTGTATAAACATGGAAAGATCCACACCGCTATCTGTATAAACATGGAAATATCTACACCGCTACCTGAATAAACATGGAAATATCAGCACAGCTATCTGTATGGACATGGAAATATCTACACCGCTATCTGTACGAACATGGAAATATCTACACCGCTATCTGTATGAACATGGAAATAGCTACACCGCTATCTGTATCAACATGGAAATATCTACACCACTATCTGTATGAACATGGAAATATCTACACCGCTATCTGTATGAACATGGATATATCTACACAGCCATCTGGATGAACATGGAAATATCTACACCGCTATCTGTAAGAACCTGGAAATATCTACTCCGTTATCTGTGTAAACATGCATACAACTTCACCGCTATCTGTATAAACATAGAAATATCTACACCGCTATCTCTATGAACATGGAAATAGCTACACCGCTATCTGTATGAACATGGAAATATCTTCACCGTTATCTGTATGAACATGGATATATCTACACAGCCATCTGGATGAACATGGAAATATCTACACCGCTATCTGTGTAAACATGCATTCATCTTCACCGCTATATGTATGAACATGGAAATATCTACACCGCTATTTGTATCAACATGGAAATATCTACACCGCTATCTGTATGAACATGGAAATATCTACACTGCTATCTATTTGAACATGGAAATATCTACACCGCTATCTGCATGAAAATGGAAATATCTACACTGCTATCTGCATATACATGGAAATATCTACAAAGCTATCTCTTTACACATGGAAATAACTACACCGCTATCTTTATAAACATGGAAATACATACACCGCCATCTGTATGAACATGGAAATATCTGCACTGCCATCTGTATGAACATATAAATATCTACACCGCCATCTGTATTAAGATGGAGATATCTTCACCGCAATCTGTATAAACTTGGAAATATCTACACCGCTGTCTGTATAAACCTGGAAATATCTACACCGCTATCTGTATATACATGGAAATAACTACACCTCTATCTGTATAAACATAGAAATATCTACACCGCTACCTGTATAAACATGGAAATATCAGCACCGCTATCTGCATGAACATAGCAATATCAGCCCCTCTATCTGTATGAACATGGAGATATCTACACCGCAATCTGTAAGAACATGGAAATATCTACACCGCAATCTGTAAGAACATGGAAATATCTACACCGCTATCTGTCTGAACATGGAAATATCTTCACCGCCATCTGTATGAACATGGAAATATCTACAACACTATCTGTATGAACATGGAAATATCTACACCGCTATCTGTATGAACATGGAAATATCATCACTGCCATCTGTATGAACATGGATATATCTACACAGCCATCTGGATGAACATGGAAATATCTACACCGCAATCTGTATGAACATGGAAATAGCTACACCTCTATCTGTATGAACATGGAAATATATACACCGCTATCTGTGTAAACATGCATACATCTTCACCGCTATCTGTATGAACATGGAAATATCTACACCGCTATCTGTATGAACATGGAAATATCTACACCGCTATCTGTTTGAACTTGGAAATATCTACACCGCTATTTGCATGAAAATGGAAATATCTACACAGCTATCTGCATATACATGGAAATATCCACAAAGCTATCTCTTTACACATGGAAATAACTACACCGCTATCTCTATAAACATGGAAATATCTACACCGCCATCTGTATGAACATGGAAATATCTGCACCGCCATCTGTATGAACATATAAATATCTACACCGCCATCTGTATTAAGATGGAGATATCTACACCGCTATCTGTATAAACATAGAAATATCTACACCGCTATCTGTATAAACATGGAAAGATCCACACCGCTATCTGTATAAACATGGAAATATCTACACCGCTACCTGAATAAACATGGAAATATCAGCACAGCTATCTGTATGAACATGGAAATATCTACACCGCTATCTGTACGAACATGGAAATATCTACACCGCTATCTGTATGAACATGGAAATAGCTACAACGCTATCTGTATCAACATGGAAATATCTACACCACTATCTGTATGAACATGGAAATATCTACACCGCTATCTGTATGAACATGGATATATCTACACAGCCATCTGGATGAACATGGAAATATCTACACCGCTATCTGTAAGAACCTGGAAATATCTACTCCGCTATCTGTGTAAACATGCATACATCTTCACCGCTATCTGTATAAACATGGAAATATCTACACCGCTATCTGTATGAACATGGAAATAGCTACACCGCTATCTGTATGAACATGGAAATATCTTCACCGCTATCTGTATGAACATGGATATATCTACACAGCCATCTGGATGAACATGGAAATATCTACACCGCTATCTGTGTAAACATGCATACATCTTCACCGCTATATGTATGAACATGGAAATATCTACACCGCTATTTGTATCAACATGGAAATATCTACACCGCTATCTGTATGAACATGGAAATATCTACACTGCTATCTGTTTGAACATGGAAATATCTACACCGCTATCTGCATGAAAATGGAAATATCTACACTGCTATCTGCATATACATGGAAATATCTACAAAGCTATCTCTTTACACATGGAAATAACTACACCGCTATCTTTATAAACATGGAAATATATACACCGCCATCTGTATGAACATGGAAATATCTGCACTGCCATCTGTATGAACATATAAATATCTACACCGCCATCTGTATTAAGATGGAGATATCTTCACCGCAATCTGTATAAACTTGGAAATATCTACACCGCTGTCTGTATAAACCTGGAAGTATCTACACCGCTATCTGTATATACATGGAAATAACTACACCTCTATCTGTATAAACATAGAAATATCTACACCGCTACCTGTATAAACATGGAAATATCAGCACCGCTATCTGCATGAACATAGCAATATCAGCCCCTCTATCTGTATGAACATGGAGATATCTACACCGCAATCTGTAAGAACATGGAAATATCTACACCGCTATCTGTCTGAACATGGAAATATCTTCACCGCCATCTGTATGAACATGGATATATCTACACAGCCATCTGGATGAACATGGAAATATCTACACCGCTATCTGTATGAACATGGAAATAGCTACACCGCTATCTGTATGAACATGGAAATATCTACAACACTATCTGTATGAACATGGAAATATCTACACCGCTATCTGTATGAACATGGAAATATCATCACTGCCATCTGTATGAACATGGATATATCTACACAGCCATCTGGATGAACATGGAAATATCTACACCGCTATCTGTATGAACATGGAAATATATACACCGCTATCTGTGTAAACATGCATACATCTTCACCGCTATCTGTATGAACATGGAAATATCTACACCGCTATCTGTATGAACATGGAAATATCTACACCGCTATCTGTTTGAACTTGGAAATATCTACACCGCTATTTGCATGAAAATGGAAATGTCTACACAGCTATCTGCATATACATGGAAATATCCACAAAGCTATCTCTTTACACATGGAAATAACTACACCGCTATCTCTATAAACATGGAAATATCTACACCGCCATCTGTATGAACATGGAAATATCTGCACCGCCATCTGTATGAACAAATAAATATCTACAACGCCATCTGTATTAAGATGGAGATATCTACACCGCTATCTGTATAAACATAGAAATATCTACACCGCTATCTGTATAAACATGGAAAGATCCACACCGCTATCTGTATAAACACGGAAATATCTACACCGCTACCTGAATAAACATGGAAATATCAGCACAGCTATCTGTGTGAACATGGAAATATCTACACCGCTATCTGTACGAACATGGAAATATCTACACCGCTATCTGTATGAACATGGAAATAGCTACACAGCTATCTGTATGAACATGGAAATATCTACACCGCTATCTGTATGAACATGGAAATATCAACACTGCTATCTGTATGAACATGGAAATATCTTCACCGCCATCTGTATGTACATGGATATATCTACACAGCCATCTGGATGAACATGGAAATATCAACAGAGCTATCTGTAAGAACATGGAAATATATACACCGCTATCTGTCTAAACATGCATACACCTTCACCGCTATCTGTATAAACATGGAAATATCTACACCGCTATCTGTATGAACATGGAAATATCTACACCGCTATCTGTTTGAACATGGAAATATCTACACCGCTATCTGCATGGAAATGGAAATATCTACACAGCGATCTGCATATACATGGAATTGTCTACAAAGCTATCTCTTTACACATGGAAATAACTACACCGCTATCTCTATAAACATGGAAATATCTACACCGCCATCTCTATGAATATGGAAATATCTGCACCGCCTTCTATATGAACATATAAATATCTACACCGCCATCTGTATTAAGATGGAGATATCTACACCGCTATCTGTATAAACCTGGAAATATCGACAACGCTATCTGTATAAACATGGAAATATCTACACCGCTATCTGTATAAACATGGAAATATCTACACCGCTACATGTATAAACATGGAAATATCAGCACAGCTATCTGTATGAACATGGAAATATCTACACGGCTATCTGTACGAACATGGAAATATCTACACCGCTATCTGTATGAACATGGAAATAGCTACACCGCTATCTGTATGAACATGGAAATATCTACACCGCTATCTGTATGAACATGGAAATATCTACACCGCTATCTGTATGAACATGGATATATCTACACAGCCATCTGGATGAACATGGAAATATCTACACCGCTATCTGTATGAACATGGAAATATCGACACCAATATCTGTGTAAACATGCATACATCTTCACCGCTATCTGTATAAACATGGAAATATCTACACCGCTATCTGTATGAACATGGAAATATCTACACCGCTATCTGTTTGAACATGGAAATATCTAAACCGCTATCTGCATGAAAATAGAAATATCTAAACAGCTATCTGCATATACACGGAAATATCTACAAAGCAATCTCTATACACATGGAAATAACTACAACGCTATCTCTATAAACATCTAAATATCTACAGCGCCATCTGTATGAACATGGAAATATCTGCACCGCCATCTGTATCAACATATAAATATCTACACCGCCATCTGGATTAAGATGGAGATATCTTCACCGCTCTCTGTATAAACTTGGAAATATCTACACCGCTATCTGTTTGAACATGGAAATATCTAAACCGCTATCTGCATGAAAATACAAATATCTAAACAGCTATCTGCATATACACGGAAATATCTACAAAGCTATCTCTATACACATTGAAATAACTACAACGCTATCTCTATAAACATCTAAATATCTACAGCGCCATCTGTATGAACATGGAAATATCTGCACCGCCATCTGTATGAACATATAAATATCTACACCGCCATCTGGATTAAGATGGAGATATCTTCACCGCTCTCTGTATAAACTTGGAAATACCTACACCGCTACCTGTATAAACATGGAAATATCTACACCGCTACCTGTATAAACATGGAAATATCAGCACCGCTATCTGTTTGAACATGGAAATATCTAAACCGCTATCTGCATGAAAATGGAAATATCTACACAGCTATCTGCATTTACATGGAAATATCTACACAGCTATCACTTTACACATGGAAATAACTACACCGCTATCTGTATGAACATGGAAATATCTACAACGCCATCTGGATGAACATGGATATATCTACACAGCCATCTGGATGAACATGGAAATATCTACACCGGTATCTGTATGAACACGGAAATATCTACACCGCTATCTGTGTAAACATGCATACATCTTCACCGCTATCTGTATAAACATGGAAATATCTAAACTGCTATCTGCATGAACATGGAAATATCTACACAGCTATCTGTTTGAACATGGAAATATCTACACCGCTATCTGTATAAACATGGAAATATCTACACCGCTATCTGTATAAACATGGAAATATCTACCACGCTACCTGTATAAACATTGAAATATCAGCACCGCTATCTGTATGAACATGGAAATATCAGCCCCTCTATCTGTATGAACATGGAAATATCTACACCGCTATCTGTATGAACATGGAAATATCATCACTGCCATCTGTATGAACATGGATATATCTACACAGCCATCTGGATGAACATGGAAATATCTACACCGCTATCTGTATGAACATGGAAATATATACACCGCTATCTGTGTAAACATGCATACATCTTCACCGCTATCTGTATGAACATGGAAATATCTACACCGCTATCTGTATGAACATGGAAATATCTACACCGCTATCTGTTTGAACTTGGAAATATCTACACCGCTATTTGCATGAAAATGGAAATATCTACACAGCTATCTGCATATACATGGAAATATCCACAAAGCTATCTCTTTACACATGGAAATAACTACACCGCTATCTCTATAAACATGGAAATATCTACACCGCCATCTGTATGAACATGGAAATATCTGCACCGCCATCTGTATGAACATATAAATATCTACACCGCCATCTGTATTAAGATGGAGATATCTACACCGCTATCTGTATAAACATAGAAATATCTACACCGCTATCTGTATAAACATGGAAAGATCCACACCGCTATCTGTATAAACATGGAAATATCTACACCGCTACCTGAATAAACATGGAAATATCAGCACAGCTATCTGTATGAACATGGAAATATCTACACCGCTATCTGTACGAACATGGAAATATCTACACCGCTATCTGTATGAACATGGAAATAGCTACAACGCTATCTGTATCAACATGGAAATATCTACACCACTATCTGTATGAACATGGAAATATCTACACCGCTATCTGTATGAACATGGATATATCTACACAGCCATCTGGATGAACATGGAAATATCTACACCGCTATCTGTGTAAACATGCATACATCTTCACCGCTATATGTATGAACATGGAAATATCTACACCGCTATTTGTATCAACATGGAAATATCTACACCGCTATCTGTATGAACATGGAAATATCTACACTGCTATCTGTTTGAACATGGAAATATCTACACCGCTATCTGCATGAAAATGGAAATATCTACACTGCTATCTGCATATACATGGAAATATCTACAAAGCTATCTCTTTACACATGGAAATAACTACACCGCTATCTTTATAAACATGGAAATATATACACCGCCATCTGTATGAACATGGAAATATCTGCACTGCCATCTGTATGAACATATAAATATCTACACCGCCATCTGTATTAAGATGGAGATATCTTCACCGCAATCTGTATAAACTTGGAAATATCTACACCGCTGTCTGTATAAACCTGGAAGTATCTACACCGCTATCTGTATATACATGGAAATAACTACACCTCTATCTGTATAAACATAGAAATATCTACACCGCTACCTGTATAAACATGGAAATATCAGCACCGCTATCTGCATGAACATAGCAATATCAGCCCCTCTATCTGTATGAACATGGAGATATCTACACCGCAATCTGTAAGAACATGGAAATATCTACACCGCTATCTGTCTGAACATGGAAATATCTTCACCGCCATCTGTATGAACATGGATATATCTACACAGCCATCTGGATGAACATGGAAATATCTACACCGCTATCTGTATGAACATGGAAATAGCTACACCGCTATCTGTATGAACATGGAAATATCTACAACACTATCTGTATGAACATGGAAATATCTACACCGCTATCTGTATGAACATGGAAATATCATCACTGCCATCTGTATGAACATGGATATATCTACACAGCCATCTGGATGAACATGGAAATATCTACACCGCTATCTGTATGGACATGGAAATATATACACCGCTATCTGTGTAAACATGCATACATCTTCACCGCTATCTGTATGAACATGGAAATATCTACACCGCTATCTGTATGAACATGGAAATATCTACACCGCTATCTGTTTGAACTTGGAAATATCTACACCGCTATTTGCATGAAAATGGAAATATCTACACAGCTATCTGCATATACATGGAAATATCCACAAAGCTATCTCTTTACACATGGAAATAACTACACCGCTATCTCTATAAACATGGAAATATCTACACCTACATCTGTATGAACATGGAAATATCTGCACCGCCATCTGTATGAACATATAAATATCTACACCGCCATCTGTATTAAGATGGAGATATCTACACCGCTATCTGTATAAACATAGAAATATCTACACCGCTATCTGTATAAACATGGAAAGATCCACACCGCTATCTGTATAAACATGGAAATATCTACACCGCTACCTGAATAAACATGGAAATATCAGCACAGCTATCTGTATGAACATGGAAATATCTACACCGCTATCTGTACGAACATGGAAATATCTACACCGCTATCTGTATGAACATGGAAATAGCTACAACGCTATCTGTATCAACATGGAAATATCTACACCACTATCTGTATGAACATGGAAATATCTACACCGCTATCTGTATGAACATGGATATATCTACACAGCCATCTGGATGAACATGGAAATATCTACACCGCTATCTGTGTAAACATGCATACATCTTCACCGCTATATGTATGAACATGGAAATATCTACACCGCTATTTGTATCAACATGGAAATATCTACACCGCTATCTGTATGAACATGGAAATATCTACACTGCTATCTGTTTGAACATGGAAATATCTACACCGCTATCTGCATGAAAATGGAAATATCTACACTGCTATCTGCATATACATGGAAATATCTACAAAGCTATCTCTTTACACATGGAAATAACTACACCGCTATCTTTATAAACATGGAAATATATACACCGCCATCTGTATGAACATGGAAATATCTGCACTGCCATCTGTATGAACATATAAATATCTACACCGCCATCTGTATTAAGATGGAGATATCTTCACCGCAATCTGTATAAACTTGGAAATATCTACACCGCTGTCTGTATAAACCTGGAAGTATCTACACCGCTATCTGTATATACATGGAAATAACTACACCTCTATCTGTATAAACATAGAAATATCTACACCGCTACCTGTATAAACATGGAAATATCAGCACCGCTATCTGCATGAACATAGCAATATCAGCCCCTCTATCTGTATGAACATGGAGATATCTACACCGCAATCTGTAAGAACATGGAAATATCTACACCGCTATCTGTCTGAACATGGAAATATCTTCACCGCCATCTGTATGAACATGGATATATCTACACAGCCATCTGGATGAACATGGAAATATCTACACCGCTATCTGTATGAACATGGAAATAGCTACACCGCTATCTGTATGAACATGGAAATATCTACAACACTATCTGTATGAACATGGAAATATCTACACCGCTATCTGTATGAACATGGAAATATCATCACTGCCATCTGTATGAACATGGATATATCTACACAGCCATCTGGATGAACATGGAAATATCTACACCGCTATCTGTATGAACATGGAAATATATACACCGCTATCTGTGTAAACATGCATACATCTTCACCGCTATCTGTATGAACATGGAAATATCTACACCGCTATCTGTATGAACATGGAAATATCTACACCGCTATCTGTTTGAACTTGGAAATATCTACACCGCTATTTGCATGAAAATGGAAATATCTACACAGCTATCTGCATATACATGGAAATATCCACAAAGCTATCTCTTTACACATGGAAATAACTACACCGCTATCTCTATAAACATGGAAATATCTACACCGACATCTGTATGAACATGGAAATATCTGCACCGCCATCTGTATGAACAAATAAATATCTACAACGCCATCTGTATTAAGATGGAGATATTTACACCGCTATCTGTATAAACATAGAAATATCTACACCGCTATCTGTATAAACATGGAAAGATCCACACCGCTATCTGTATAAACACGGAAATATCTACACCGCTACCTGAATAAACATGGAAATATCAGCACAGCTATCTGTGTGAACATGGAAATATCTACACCGCTATCTGTACGAACATGGAAATATCTACACCGCTATCTGTATGAACATGGAAATAGCTACACCGCTATCTGTATCAACATGTAAATATCTACACCACTATCTGTATGAACATGGAAATATCTACACCGCTATCTGTATGAACATGGATATATCTACACAGCCATCTGGATGAACATGGAAATATCTACACCGCTATCTGTAAGAACCTGGAAATATCTACTCCGTTATCTGTGTAAACATGCATACAACTTCACCGCTATCTGTATAAACATGGAAATATCTACACCGCTATCTGTATGAACATGGAAATAGCTACACCACTATCTGTATGAACATGGAAATATCTTCACCGCTATCTGTATGAACATGGATATATCTACACAGCCATCTGGATGAAAATGGAAATATCTACACCGCTATCTGTGTAAACATGCATACATCTTCACCGCTATATGTATGAACATGGAAATATCTACACCGCTATTTGTATCAACATGGAAATATCTACACCGCTATCTGTATGAACATGGAAATATCTACACTGCTATCTGTTTGAACATGGAAATATCTACACCGCTATCTGCATGAAAATGGAAATATCTACACTGCTATCTGCATATACATGGAAATATCTACAAAGCTATCTCTTTACACATGGAAATAACTACACCGCTATCTTTATAAACATGGAAATATATACACCGCCATCTTTATGAACATGGAAATATCTGCACTGCCATCTGTATGAACATATAAATATCTACACCGCCATCTGTATTAAGATGGAGATATCTTCACCGCAATCTGTATAAACTTGGAAATATCTACACCGCTGTCTGTATAAACCTGGAAATATCTACACCGCTATCTGTATATACATGGAAATAACTACACCTCTATCTGTATAAACATAGAAATATCTACACCGCTACCTGTATAAACATGGAAATATCAGCACCGCTATCTGCATGAACATAGCAATATCAGCCCCTCTATCTGTATGAACATGGAAAGATCCACACCGCTATCTGTATGAACATGGAAATAGCTACACAGCTATCTGTATGAACATGGAAATATCTTCACCGCCATCTGTATGTACATGGATATATCTACACAGCCATCTGGATGAACATGGAAATATCAACAGAGCTATCTGTAAGAACATGGAAATATATACACCGCTATCTGTCTAAACATGCATACACCTTCACCGCTATCTGTATAAACATGGAAATATCTACACCGCTATCTGTATGAACATGGAAATATCTACACCGCTATCTGTTTGAACATGGAAATATCTACACCGCTATCTGCATGGAAATGGAAATATCTACACAGCGATCTGCATATACATGGAATTGTCTACAAAGCTATCTCTTTACACATGGAAATAACTACACCGCTATCTCTATAAACATGGAAATATCTACACCGCCATCTCTATGAATATGGAAATATCTGCACCGCCTTCTATATGAACATATATATATCTACACCGCCATCTGTATTAAGATGGAGATATCTACACCGCTATCTGTATAAACCTGGAAATATCGACAACGCTATCTGTATAAACATGGAAATATCTACACCGCTATCTGTATAAACATGGAAATATCTACACCGCTACATGTATAAACATGGAAATATCAGCACAGCTATCTGTATGAACGTGGAAATATCTACACCGCTATCTGTACGAACATGGAAATATCTACACCGCTATCTGTATGAACATGGAAATAGCTACACCGCTATCTGTATGAACATGGAAATATCTACACCGCTATCTGTATGAACATGGAAATATCTACACCGCTATCTGTATGAACATGGATATATCTACACAGCCATCTGGATGAACATGGAAATATCTACACCGCTATCTGTATGAACATGGAAATATCGACACCAATATCTGTGTAAACATGCATACATCTTCACCGCTATCTGTATAAACATGGAAATATCTACACCGCTATCTGTATGAACATGGAAATATCTACACCGCTATCTGTTTGAACATGGAAATATCTAAACCGCTATCTGCATGAAAATAGAAATATCTAAACAGCTATCTGCATATACACGGAAATATCTACAAAGCAATCTCTATACACATGGAAATAACTACAACGCTATCTCTATAAACATCTAAATATCTACAGCGCCATCTGTATGAACATGGAAATATCTGCACCGCCATCTGTATCAACATATAAATATCTACACCGCCATCTGGATTAAGATGGAGATATCTTCACCGCTCTCTGTATAAACTTGGAAATATCTACACCGCTATCTGTTTGAACATGGAAATATCTAAACCGCTATCTGCATGAAAATACAAATATCTAAACAGCTATCTGCATATACACGGAAATATCTACAAAGCTATCTCTATACACATTGAAATAACTACAACGCTATCTCTATAAACATCTAAATATCTACAGCGCCATCTGTATGAACATGGAAATATCTGCACCGCCATCTGTATGAACATATAAATATCTACACCGCCATCTGGATTAAGATGGAGATATCTTCACCGATCTCTGTATAAACTTGGAAATACCTACACCGCTACCTGTATAAACATGGAAATATCTACACCGCTACCTGTATAAACATGGAAATATCAGCACCGCTATCTGTTTGAACATGGAAATATCTAAACCGCTATCTGCATGAAAATGGAAATATCTACACAGCTATCTGCATTTACATGGAAATATCTACACAGCTATCACTTTACACATGGAAATAACTACACCGCTATCTGTATGAACATGGAAATATCTACAACGCCATCTGGATGAACATGGATATATCTACACAGCCATCTGGATGAACATGGAAATATCTACACCGGTATCTGTATGAACACGGAAATATCTACACCGCTATCTGTGTAAACATGCATACATCTTCACCGCTATCTGTATAAACATGGAAATATCTAAACTGCTATCTGCATGAACATGGAAATATCTACACAGCTATCTGTTTGAACATGGAAATATCTACACCGCTATCTGTATAAACATGGAAATATCTACACCGCTATCTGTATAAACATGGAAATATCTACCACGCTACCTGTATAAACATTGAAATATCAGCACCGCTATCTGTATGAACATGGAAATATCAGCCCCTCTATCTGTATGAACATGGAAATATCTACACCGCTATCTGTATGAACATGGAAATATCATCACTGCCATCTGTATGAACATGGATATATCTACACAGCCATCTGGATGAACATGGAAATATCTACACCGCTATCTGTATGAACATGGAAATATATACACCGCTATCTGTGTAAACATGCATACATCTTCACCGCTATCTGTATGAACATGGAAATATCTACACCGCTATCTGTATGAACATGGAAATATCTACACCGCTATCTGTTTGAACTTGGAAATATCTACACCGCTATTTGCATGAAAATGGAAATATCTACACAGCTATCTGCATATACATGGAAATATCCACAAAGCTATCTCTTTACACATGGAAATAACTACACCGCTATCTCTATAAACATGGAAATATCTACACCGCCATCTGTATGAACATGGAAATGTCTGCACCACCATCTGTATGAACATATAAATATCTACACCGCCATCTGTATTAAGATGGAGATATCTACACCGCTATCTGTATAAACATAGAAATATCTACACCGCTATCTGTATAAACATGGAAAGATCCACACCGCTATCTGTATAAACATGGAAATATCTACACCGCTACCTGAATAAACATGGAAATATCAGCACAGCTATCTGTATGAACATGGAAATATCTACACCGCTATCTGTACGAACATGGAAATATCTACACCGCTATCTGTATGAACATGGAAATAGCTACAACGCTATCTTTATCAACATGGAAATATCTACACCACTATCTGTATGAACATGGAAATATCTACACCGCTATCTGTATGAACATGGATATATCTACACAGCCATCTAGATGAACATGGAAATATCTACACCGCTATCTGTAAGAACCTGGAAATATCTACTCCGCTATCTGTGTAAACATGCATACATCTTCACCGCTATCTGTATAAACATGGAAATATCTACACCGCTATCTGTATGAACATGGAAACAGCTACACCGCTATCTGTATGAACATGGAAATATCTTCACCGCTATCTGTATGAACATGGATATATCTACACAGCCATCTGGATGAACATGGAAATATCTACACCGCTATCTGTGTAAACATGCATACATCTTCAGCGCTATATGTATGAACATGGAAATATCTACACCGCTATTTGTATCAACATGGAAATATCTACACCGCTATCTGTATGAACATGGAAATATCTACACTGCTATCTGTTTGAACATGGAAATATCTACACCGCTATCTGCATGAAAATGGAAATATCTACACTGCTATCTGCATATACATGGAAATATCTACAAAGCTATCTCTTTACCCATGGAAATAACTACACCGCTATCTTTATAAACATGGAAATATATACACCGCCATCTGTATGAACATGGAAATATCTGCACTGCCATCTGTATGAACATATAAATATCTACACCGCCATCTGTATTAAGATGGAGATATCTTCACCGCAATCTGTATAAACTTGGAAATATCTACACCGCTGTCTGTATAAACCTGGAAGTATCTACACCGCTATCTGTATATACATGGAAATAACTACACCTCTATCTGTATAAACATAGAAATATCTACACCGCTACCTGTATAAACATGGAAATATCAGCACCGCTATCTGCATGAACATAGCAATATCAGCCCCTCTATCTGTATGAACATGGAGATATCTACACAGCAATCTGTAAGAACATGGAAATATCTACACCGCTATCTGTCTGAACATGGAAATATCTTCACCGCCATCTGTATGAACATGGATATATCTACACAGCCATCTGGATGAACATGGAAATATCTACACCGCTATCTGTATGAAGATGGAAATAGCTACACCGCTATCTGTATGAACATGGAAATATCTACAACACTATCTGTATGAACATGGAAATATCTACACCGCTATCTGTATGAACATGGAAATATCAACACTGCCATCTGTATGAACATGGATATATCTACACAGCCATCTGGATGAACATGGAAATATCTACACCGCTATCTGTATGAACATGGAAATATATACACCGCTATCTGTGTAAACATGCATACATCTTCACCGCTATCTGTATGAACATGGAAATATCTACACCGCTATCTGTATGAACATGGAAATATCTTCACTGCTATCTGTTTGAACTTGGAAATATCTACACCGCTATTTGCATGAAAATGGAAATATCTACACAGCTATCTGCATATACATGGAAATATCCACAAAGCTATCTCTTTACACATGGAAATAACTACACCGCTATCTCTATAAACATGGAAATATCTACACCGCCATCTGTATGAACATGGAAATATCTGCACCGCCATCTGTATGAACAAATAAATATCTACAACGCCATCTGTATTAAGATGGAGATATCTACACCGCTATCTGTATAAACATAGAAATATCTACACCGCTATCTGTATAAACATGGAAAGATCCACACCGCTATCTGTATAAACACGGAAATATCTACACCGCTACCTGAATAAACATGGAAATATCAGCACAGCTATCTGTGTGAACATGGAAATATCTACACCGCTATCTGTACGAACATGGAAATATCTACACCGCTATCTGTATGAACATGGAAATAGCTACACCGCTATCTGTATCAACATGTAAATATCTACACCACTATCTGTATGAACATGGAAATATCTACACCGCTATCTGTATGAACATGGATATATCTACACAGCCATCTGGATGAACATGGAAATATCTACACCGCTATCTGTAAGAACCTGGAAATATCTACTCCGTTATCTGTGTAAACATGCATACAACTTCACCGCTATCTGTATAAACATGGAAATATCTACACCGCTATCTGTAAGAACATGGAAATAGCTACACCACTATCTGTATGAACATGGAAATATCTTCACCGCTATCTGTATGAACATGGATATATCTACACAGCCATCTGGATGAACATGGAAATATCTACACCGCTATCTGTGTAAACATGCATACATCTTCACCGCTATATGTATGAACATGGAAATATCTACACCGCTATTTGTATCAACATGGAAATATCTACACCGCTATCTGTATGAACATGGAAATATCTACACTGCTATCTGTTTGAACATGGAAATATCTACACCGCTATCTGCATGAAAATGGAAATATCTACACTGCTATCTGCATATACATGGAAATATCTACAAAGCTATCTCTTTACACATGGAAATAACTACACCGCTATCTTTATAAACATGGAAATATATACACCGCCATCTGTATGAACATGGAAATATCTGCACTGCCATCTGTATGAACATATAAATATCTACACCGCCATCTGTATTAAGATGGAGATATCTTCACCGCAATCTGTATAAACTTGGAAATATCTACACCGCTGTCTGTATAAACCTGGAAATATCTACACCGCTATCTGTATATACATGGAAATAACTACACCTCTATCTGTATAAACATAGAAATATCTACACCGCTACCTGTATAAACATGGAAATATCAGCACCGCTATCTGCATGAACATAGCAATATCAGCCCCTCTATCTGTATGAACATGGAGATATCTACACCGCAATCTGTAAGAACATGGAAATATCTACACCGCTATCTGTCTGAACATGGAAATATCTTCACCGCCATCTGTATGAACATGGATATATCTACACAGCCATCTGGATGAAGATGGAAATATCTACACCGCTATCAGTATGAACATGGAAATAGCTACACCGCTATCTGTATGAACATGGAAATATCTACAACACAATCTGTATGAACATGGAAATATCTACACCGCTATCTGCATGAACATGGAAATATCATCACTGCCATCTGTATGAACATGGATATATCTACACAGCCATCTGGATGAACATGGAAATATCTACACCGCTATCTGTATGAACATGGAAATATATACACCGCTATCTGTGTAAACATGCAAACATCTTCACCGCTATCTGTATGAACATGGAAATATCTACACCGCTATCTGTATGAACATGGAAATATCTACACCGCTATCTGTTTGAACTTGGAAATATCTACACCGCTATTTGCATGAAAATGGAAATATCTACACAGCTACCTGCATATACATGGAAATATCCACAAAGCTATCTCTTTACACATGGAAATAACTACACCGCTATCTCTATAAACATGGAAATATCTACACCGCCATCTGTATGAACATGGAAATATCTGCACCGCCATCTGTATGAACATATAAATATCTACACCGCCATCTGTATTAAGATGGAGATATCTACACCGCTATCTGTATAAACATAGAAATATCTACACCTCTATCTGTATAAACATGGAAAGATCCACACCGCTATCTGTATAAACATGGAAATATCTACACAGCTACCTGAATAAACATGGAAATATCAGCACAGCTATCTGTATGAACATGGAAATATCTACACCGCTATCTGTACGAACATGGAAATAGCTACACCGCTATCTGTATCAACATGGAAATATCTACACCACTATCTGTATGAACATGGAAATATCTACACAGCTATCTGTATGAACATGGGTATATCTACACAGCCATCTGGATGAACATGGAAATATCTACACCGCTATCTGTAAGAACCTGGAAATATCTACTCCGCTATCTGTGTAAACATGCATACATCTTCACCGCTATCTGTATAAACATGGAAATATCTACACCGCTATCTGTATGAACATGGAAATAGCTACACCGCTATCTGTATGAACATGGAAATATCTTCAACGCTATCTGTATGAACATGGATATATCTACACAGCCATCTGGATGAACATGGAAATATCTACACCGCTATCTGTGTAAACATGCATACATCTTCACCGCTATATGTATGAACATGGAAATATCTACACTGCTATTTGTATCAACATGGAAATATCTACACCGCTATCTGTATGAACATGGAAATATCTTCACTGCTATCTGTTTGAACATGGAAATATCTACACCGCTATCTGCATGAAAATGGAAATATCTACACTGCTATCTGCATATACATGGAAATATCTACACAGCTATCTCTTTACACATGGAAATACCTACACCGCTATCAGTTTGAACATGGAAATATCTACACCGCCATCTGTATGAACGTGGAAATAGCTACACCACTATCTGTATGAACATGGAAATATCTACAGCACTACCTGTATGAACATGGAAATATCTACACCTCTATTTCTATGAACATGGATATATCTACACAGTCATCTGGATGAACATGGAAATATCTACACCGCTATCTGTATAAACATGGAAATATCTAAACCGCTACCTGTATAAACATGGAAATATCTACACCGCAACCTGTATAAACATGGAAATATCTGCACCGCTCTCTGTATGAACATGGAAATATCAGCCCCTCTATCTGTATGAACATGGAAATATCTACACCGCTATCTGTATGAACATGGAAATATCTACACCGCTATCCATATGAACATGGAAATATCTTCACCGCCATCTGTTTGAACATGGATATATCTACAAAGCCATCTGGATGAACATGGAAATATCTACACCGCTATCTGTATGAACAGGGAAATAGCTACACCGCTATCTGTATGAACATGGAAATATCTTCACCGCCATCTGTATGAACATGGATATATCTACACAGCCATCTGGATGAAAATGGAAATATCTACACTGCTATCTGCATGAAAATGGAAATATCTACACAGCTATCTGCATATACATGGAAATGTCTACAAAGCTATCTCTTTAAACATGGATATAACTACACCGCTATCTCTATAAACATTGAAATATCTACACCGCCATCTGCATGAACATGGAAACATCTGCACCGACATCTGAATGAACATATAAATATCTACACCGCCATCTATATTAAGATGGAGATATCTACACTGCTATCTGTATAAATATGGAAATATCTACACCGCTATCTGTATAAACATGGAAAAATCTACACCGCTACCTGTATAAACATGGAAATATCAGCACCGCTATCTGTATGAACATGGAAATATCTACACAGCTATCTGCATATAGATGGAAATGTCTACAAAGCTATCTCTTTACACATGGATATAACTACACCGCTATCTCTATAAACATTGAAATATCTACACCGCCATCTGTATGAACATGGAAACATCTGCACCGACATCTGAATGAACATATAAATATCTACACCGCCATCTATATTAAGATGGAGATATCTACACTGCTATCTGTATAAACATGGAAATATCTACACCGCTATCTGTATAAACATGGAAAAATCTACACCGCTACCTGTATAAACATGGAAATATCAGCACCGCTATCTGTATGAACATGGAAATATCTACACCGCTATCTGTATGAACATGGAAATATCTACACCGCTATCTGTATGAACATGGAAATATCTTCAATGCTATCTGTATGAACATGGATATATCTACACAGCCATCTGGATGAACATGGAAATATCTACACCGCTATCTGTGTAAACATGCATACATCTTCACCGCTATATGTATGAACATGGAAATATCTACACTGCTATTTGTATCAACATGGAAATATCTACACCGCTATCTGTATGAACATGGAAATATCTTCACTGCTATCTGTTTGAACATGGAAATATCTACACCGCTATCTGCATGAAAATGGAAATATCTACACTGCTATCTGCATATACATGGAAATATCTACACAGCTATCTCTTTACACATGGAAATACCTACACCGCTATCAGTTTGAACATGGAAATATCTACACCGCCATCTGTATGAACGTGGAAATAGCTACACCACTATCTGTATGAACATGGAAATATCTACACCTCTATCTCTATGAACATGGATATATCTACACAGTCATCTGGATGAACATGGAAATATCTACACCGCTATCTATATAAACATGGAAATATCTAAACCGCTATCTGTATAAACATGGAAATATCTACACCGCAACCTGTATAAACATGGAAATATCTGCACCGCTCTCTGTATGAACATGGAAATATCAGCCCCTCTATCCGTATGAACATGGAAATATCTACACCGCTATCTGTATGAACATGGAAATATCTACACCGCTATCCATATGAACATGGAAATATCTTCACCGCCATCTGTATGAACATGGATATATCTACAAAGCCATCTGGATGAACATGGAAATATCTACACCGCTATCTGTATGAACAGGGAAATAGCTACACCGCTATCTGTATGAACATGGAAATATCTTCACCGCCATCTGTATGAACATGGATATATCTACACAGCCATCTGGATGAAAATGGAAATATCTACACTGCTATCTGCATGAAAATGGAAATATCTACACAGCTATCTGCATATACATGGAAATGTCTACAAAGCTATCTCTTTACACATGGATATAACTACACCGCTATCTCTATAAACATTGAAATATCTACACCGCCATCTGTATGAACATGGAAACATCTGCACCGACATCTGAATGAACATATAAATATCTACACCGCCATCTATATTAAGATGGAGATATCTACACTGCTATCTGTATAAACATGGAAATATCTACACCGCTATCTGTATAAACATGGAAAAATCTACACCGCTACCTGTATAAACATGGAAATATCAGCACCGCTATCTGTATGAACATGGAAATATCTACACCGCTATCTTTATGAACATGGAAATATCTACACCGCTATCTGTATGAACATGGAAATAGCTACACCGCTATCTGTTTGAACATGGAAATATCTACACCACTATCTGTATGAACATGGAAATATCTACACCGCTATCTGTATGAACATGGATATATCTACACAGCCATCTGGATGAACATGGAAATATCTACACTACTATCTGTATGAACATGGAAATATCTACACCGCTATCTGTGTAAACAAGCATACATCTTCACCGCTATCTGTATAAACATGGAAATATCTACACCGTTATCTGTATGAACATGGTAATATCTACACCGCTACCTGTATAAACATGGAAATATCAACACCGCTACCTGTATAAACATGGAAATATCTACACCGCTACCTGTATAAACATGGAAATATCAGCACCGCTCTCTGTATGAACATGGAAATATCAGCCCCTCTATCTGTATGAACATGGAAATATCTACACCGCTATCTGTATGAACATGGAAATATCTACGCAGATATCCGAATGAACATGGAAATATCTTCACCGCCATATGTATGAACATGGATATATCTACACAGCCATCTGGATGAACATGGAAATATCTACACCGCTATCTGTATGAACATGGAAATAGCTACACCTCTATCTGTATGAATATGGAAATATCTTCAACACTATCTGTATGAACATGGAAACATCTACACGGCTATCTGTATGAACATGGAAATATCTTCACCGCCATCTGTATGAACATGGATATATCTACACAGACATCTGGATGAACATGGAAATATCTACACAACTATCTGTATGAACATGGAAATTGCTACACCGCTATCTGGATGAACATGGAAATATCTACACCGCTATCTGTATGAACATGGAAATATCTACACCGCTATCTGTATGAACATGGAAATATCTACACCGCTATCTGGATGAACATGGAAATATCTACACAGCTATCTGTATGAAAATGGAAATATATACACCGCTATCTGTGTAAACATGCATACATCTTCACCGCTATCAGTATAAACATGGAAATATCTACACCGCTATCTGTATGAACATGGAAATATCTACACCGCTATCTGTTTGAACATGGAAATATCTACACCGCTATCTGCATGAAAATGGAAATATCTACACAACTATCTGCATATACATGGAAATGTCTACAAAGCTATCTCTTTACACATGGATATACCTACACCGCTATCTCTATAAACATGGTAATATATACACCGCCATCTGTATGAACATGGAAATATCTACACCGCTATCTGTATGAACATAGAAATATCTACACCGCTATCTGTATGAACATGGAAATATCTACACCGCTAGCTGTTTGAACATGGAAATATCTACACCGCTATCTGCATGAAAATGGAAATATCTACACAGCTATCTGCATATACATGGAAATATCCACAAAGCTATCTCTTTACACATGGAAATAACAACACCGCTATCTCTATAAACATGGAAATATCTACAGCGCCATCTGTATGAACATGGAAATATCTGCACCGCCATCTGTATGAACATATAAATATCTACACCGCCATCTGTATTAAATGGAGATATCTACACCGCTATCTGTATAAACCTGGAAATATCTACACCGCTATCTGTCTAAACATGGAAAGATCCAGACCACTATCTGTATAAACATGGAAATATCTACACCGCTACCTGAATAAACATGGAAATATCAGCACAGCTATCTGTATGAACATGGAAATATCTACACCGCTATCTGTACGAACATGAAAATATCTACACCGCTATCTTTATGAACATGGAAATAGCTACACCGCTATCTGTATCAACATGGAAATATCTACACCACTATCTGTATGAACATGGAAATATCTACACCGCTATCTGTATGAACATGGATATATCTACACAGCCATCTGGATGAACATGGAAATATCTACACCGCTATCTGTAAGAACCTGGAAATATCTACTCCGCTATCTGTGTAAACATGCATACATCTTCACCGCTATCTGTATAAACATGGAAATATCTACACCGCTATATGTATGAACATGGAAATAGCTACACCGCTATCTGCATGAAAATGGAAATATCTACACTGCTATCGGCATATACATGGAAATATCTACACAGCTATCTCTTTACACACGGAAATAACTACACTGCTATCAGTTTGAACATGGAAATATCTACACCGCCATCTGTATGAACATGGAAATATCTGCACCGACATCTGAATGAACATATAAATATCTACACCGCTATCTGTATGAACATGGATATATCTACACAGCCATCTGGATGAACATGGAAATATCTACACCGCTATCTGTAAGAACTTGGAAATATCTACTCCGCTATCTGTGTAAACATGCATACATCTTCACCGCTATCTGTATACACATGGAAATATCAACACCGCTATATGTATGAACGTGGAAATAGCTACACCGCTATCTGTATGAACATGGAAATATCTACACCGCTATCTGTATGAACATGGAAATACCTAAACCGCTATCTGTTTGAACATGGAAATATCTACACCGCTATCTGCATGAAAATGGAAATATCTACACAGATATCTGCATATACATGGAAATGTCTACAAAGCTATCTCTTTACACATGGATATAACTACCCCGCTATCTCTATAAAAATGGAAATATCTACACCGCCATCTATATGAACATGGAAATATCTGCACCGTCATCTGTATGAACATATAAATATCTACACCGCCATCTATATTAACATGGAGATATCTACACCGCTATCTGTATAAACCTGGAAATATCTACACCGCTATCAGTATAAACCAGGAAATATCTACACCGCTATCTGTATAAACATGGAAATATCTACACCGCTACCTGTATAAACATGGAAATATCAGCACCGTTATCTGTATGAATATGGAAATATCTACACCGCTATCTGTATGAACATGGAAATATCTACACCGCTATCTGTATGAACATAGAAATGGCTACACCGCTATCTGTATGAACATGGAAATATCTACACCACTATCTGTATGAACATGGAAATATCTACACCGCTATCTGTATGAACATGGATATATCTACAAAGCCATCTGGATGAACATGGAAATATCTACACCGCTGTCTGTATGAACATGGAAATATCTACACCACTATCTGTGTAAACATGCATACATCTTCACCGCTATCTGTATAAACATGGAAATATCTACACCGTTATCTGTATGAACATGGAAATATCTACACCGCTATCTGTTTGAACATGGAAATATCTACACAGCTATCTGTATAAACATGGAAATATCTACACCGCTACCTGCATAAACATGGAAATATCAGCACCGCTATCAGTATGAACATGGAAAAACCTACACCGCTATCTGTATGAACATGGAAATATCTACACCGCTATCTGTATGAACATGGATATATCTACACAGCCATCTGGATGAACATGGAAATATCTACACCGCTATCTGCATGAACATGGAAATATCTGCACCGCTATTTGTGTAAACATGCATACATCTTCACCGCAATCTGCATAAGCAAGGAAATATGTACACCGCTATCTGTATGAAAAAGGAAATATCTACACCGCTATCTGTTTGAACTTGGAAATATCTAAACCGCTATCAGCATGAAAATGGAAATATCTACACAGCTATCTGCATATACATGGAAATATCTACAAAGCTATCTCTTTACACATGGAAATAACTACACCGCTATCTCTATAAACATGGAAACATCTACACCGCCAACTGTATGAACATGGAAATATCTGCACCGCCATCTGTATGAACATATAAATATCTACACCGCCATCTGTATTCAGATGGAGATATCTACACCGCTATCTGTATAAACCTGGAAATATCTACACCGCTATCTGTATAAACATTGAAAGATCTACACCGCTATCTGTATAAACATGGAAATATCTACACCGCTACATGAATAAACATGGAAATATCAGCACAGCTATCTCTATGAACATGGAAATATCTACACCGCTATCTGTACGAACATGGAAATACCTACACCGCTATTTGTATGAACATGGAAATAGCTACACCGCTATCTGTATCAACATGGAAATATCTACACCACTATCTGTATGAACATGGAAATATCTACACCGCCATCTGTATGAAGATGGATATATCTACACAGCCATCTGGATGACCATGGAAATATCTACACCGCTATCTATATGAACCTGGAAATATCTACTCCGCTATCTGTGTAAACATGCACACATCTTCACCGCTATCTGTATAAACATGGAAATATCTACACTGCTATCTGTATGAACATGGAAATAGCTACACCGCTAGATGTATGAACATGGAAATATCTACACCGCTATCTGTATGAACATGTATATATCTACACAACCATCTGGATGAACATGGAAATATCTACACCGCTATCTGTGTAAACATGCATACATCTTCACCGCTATCTGTATGAACATGGAAATATCTACAAAGCTATCTGTATGAACATGGAAATATCTACACCGCTATCTGTGTAAACATGCATACATCTTCACCGCTATCTGTGTAAACATGCATACATCTTCACCGCTATCTGTATAAACATGGAAATATCTGCACCGCTATCTGTATGAACAAGGAAATATCTACACCGCTATCTGTTTGAACATGGTAATATCTACACCGCTATCTGCATGAAAATGGAAATATCTACACAGCTATCTGCATATACATGGAAATGTCTACAAATCTATCTCTTTACACATGGATATAACTACACCGCTATCTCTATAAATATGGAAATATCTACACCGCCATCTGTATGAACATGGAAATATCTGCACCGCCTTCGGTATGAACGTATAAATATCTACACCACCATCTATATTAAGATGGAGATATCTACACTGCTATCTGTATAAACCTGGAAATATCTACACCGCTATCTGTATAAACATGGAAATATCTACACAGCTATCTGTATAAACATGGAAATATCTACACCGCTACCTGCATAAACATGGAAATATCTTCACCGCTATCAATATGAACATGGAAATATCTACACCGCTATCTATATGAACATGGAAATATCTACACCGGTATCTGTATGAACATGGAAATATCTTCACCGCCATCTGGATGAAAATGGATATATCTACACTGCCATCTGTATGAACATGGAAATATCTAATCCGCTATCTGTATGAACATGGAAATAACTACACCGCTATCTGTATGAGCATGGAAATATCTTCACCGCCATCTGTATGAACATGGATATGTCTACACAGCCATCAGGATGAAAAATGGAAATATCTACACCGCGATCTGTATGAACATGGAAATATCTACACTGCTATCTGTGTAAACATGCATACGTCTTCACCGCTATCTGTATAAACATGGAAATATCTACACCGCTATCTGTATGAACATGGAAATATCTACACTGCAATCTGTTTGAACATGGAAATATCTAAACCGCTATCTGCATGAAAATAGAAATATCTACACAGCTATCTGCATATACAATGAAATATCTACAAAGCTATCTCTTTTCACATGGAAATGACTACACCGCTATCTCTATAAACATGGAAATATCTACACCGCCATCTGTATGAACATGGAAATATCTGCACCGCCATCTGAATGAACATGGAAATATCTACACGGCTCTCTGTATGAACATGGAAATAGCTACACCGCTATCTGTATGAACATGGAAATATCTACACCACTATCTGTATGAACTTGGAAATATCTACACCGCTATCTGTGTGAACATGGATACATCTACATAGCCATCTGGATGAACATGGAAATATTTACACCGCTATCTGTATAAACATGGAAATATCTACACCGCTATCTGTATAAACATGGAAATATCTACACCGCTATGTGTATGAACATGGAAATATCTACACCGCTATCTGTATGAATATGGTAATATCTACACCGCTATCTGTATGAACATGGAAATATCTACACTGCTATCTGTTTGAACACGAAAATATCTACACCGCTGTCTGCATGACAATGGAAATATCTACACAGCTATCTGCATATACAAGGAAATATCTACACAGCTATCTCTTTACACATGGAAATAACTACACCGCTATCTCTATAAACATCGAAATATCTACACCGCCATCTGTATGAACATGGAAATATCTGCACCGCCATGTGTATGAACATATAAATATCTGCACCGCCATCTGTATTAAGAAGGAGATATCTACACCGCTATCCGTATAAACATGGAAAAATCTACACCCCTATCTGTATAAACATGGAAATATCTACACCGGTACCTGTATAAACATGGAAATATCAGCACCGCTATCTGTATAAACATGGAAATATCTACACCGCTATCTGCATGAACATGGAAATACCTACACCGCTATTTGTGTAAACATGCATACATCTTCACCGCAATCTGCATAAGCAAGGAAATATCTACACCGCTATCTGTATGAACATGGAAATATCTATACCGCTATCTGTTTGAACATGGAAATATCTAAACCGCTATCAGCATGAAAATGGAAATATCTACACAGCTATCTGCATATACATGGAAATAACTACAAAGCTATCTCTTTACACATGGAAATAACTACACCGCTATCTCTATAAACATGGAAATATCTACACCGCCATGTGTATGAACATGGAAATCTCTGCACCACCATCTGTATGAACATATAAATATCTACACCACCATCTGTATTAAGATGGAGATATCTACACCGCTCTCTGTATAAACCTGGAAATATCTACACCGCTATCTGTATAAACATGGAAAGATCTACACCGCTATCTGTATAAACATGGAAATATCTACACCGCTACCTGAATAAACTTGGAAATATCAGCACAGCTATCTGTATGAACATGGAAATATCTACACCGCTATCTGTAAGAACAAGGAAATATCTACACCGCAATCTGTATGAACATGGAAATAGCTACACCGTTATCTGTATGAACATGGAAATAGTTACAACACTATCTGTATAAACATGGAAATATCTACACCGCTATCTGTATGAACATGGATATATCTACACAGCCATCTGGATGAACATCGAAATATCTACTCCGCTATCTGTATGAACCTGGAAATATCTACTCCGCTATCTGTGTAAACATGCATACATCTTCACCGCTATCTGTATAAACATGGAAATATCTACACCGCTATCTGTATGAACATGGAAATAGCTACACCGCTATCTGTATGAACATGGAAATATCTACACCGCTATCTGTATGAACATGGATATATCTACACAGCCATCTGGATGAACATGTAAATATCTACACCGCTATCTGTGCAAACATGCATACATCTTCACCGCTATCTGTATGAACATGGAAATATCTACACCGCTATCTGTATGAACATGGAAATATCTACACCGCTATCTGTATGAACATGGAAATATCTACACCGCTATCTGCTTGAACATGGAAATATCTACACCGCTATCTGCATGAAAATGGAAATATCTACACTGCTATCTGCATATACATGGAAATATCTACACAGCTATCACTTTACACATGGAAATAAATACACAGCTATCAGTTTGAACATGGAAATATCTACACCGCCATCTGTATGAACATGGAAATATCTGCACCGCCATCTGTATGAACATATAAATATCTACACCGCCATCTGTATTAAGAAGGAGATATCTACACCGCTATCTGTATAAACATGGAAATATCTACACCGCTATCTGTATAAACATGGAAATATCTACACTGCTACTTGAATAAACATGGAAATATCTACACCACTACCTGTATAAACATGGAAATATCAGCACCGCTATCTGTATGAACATGGAAATATCAGCCCCTCTATCTGTATGAACATGGAAATATCTACACCGCTATCTCTATGAACATGGAAATATCTACACCGCTATCTGTTTGAACATGGAAATATCTAAACCGCTATCTGCATGAAAATGGAAATATCTACACAGCTATCTGCATATACATGGAAATATCTACACAGCTATCTCTTTACACATGGAAATAACTACACCGCTATCTGTATGAACATGGAGATATCTTCACCGCCATCTGTATGAACATGGATATATCTACACAGCCCTCTGGATGAACATGGAAATATCCACACCGCAATCTGTGTAAAAATGCATACATCTTCACCGCTATCTGTATAAACTTGGAAATATCTACACCGCTATCTGTACGAACATGGAAATATCTACACCGTTATCTGTTTGAAGATGGAAATATATACACCGCTATCTGCATGAAAATGGAAATATCTACACAGCTATCTGCATATACGTGGAAATATCTACACAGCCATCTCTTTACACATGGAAATAACTACACCGCTATCTGTATGAATATGGAAATATCTACACTGCCATCTGTATGAACATGGAAACATCTGCACCGCCATCTATATGGACATATAAATATCTACACTGCGATCTGTATTAAGATGGAGATACCTACACCGCTATCTGAATAAACATGGAAATATCTACACCGCTATCTGTATGAATATGGAAATATCTACACCGCTATCTGTTTGAACATGGAAATATCTACACCGCTATCTGCATGAAAATGGAAATATCTACACTGCTATCTGCATATACATGGAAATATCTACACAGCTATCTCTTTACACATGGAAATAACTACACCGCTATCAGTTTGAACATGGAAATATCTACACCGCCATCTGTATGAACATGGAAATATCTGCACCGCCATCTGTATGAACATATAAATATCTACACCACCATCTGTATTAAGATGGAGATATCTACACCGCTATCTGTATAAACATGGAAATATCTACACCGCTCTCTGTATAAACATGGAAATATCTACACCGCTATCTGTATGAACATGGAAATATCTGCACCGCTATCTGTATGAACATGGAAATATCTACACCGCTATCTGTATGAACATGGAAATATCTACACTGCTATCTGTTTGAACACGAAAATATCTACACCGCTGTCTGCATGACAATGGAAATATCTACACAGCTATCTGCATATACAAGGAAATATCTACACAGCTATCTCTTTACACATGGAAATAACTACACCGCTATCTCTATAAACATCGAAATATCTACACCGCCATCTGTATGAACATGGAAATATCTGCACCGCCATGTGTATGAACATATAAATATCTGCACCGCCATCTGTATTAAGAAGGAGATATCTACACCGCTATCCGTATAAACATGGAAAAATCTACACCCCTATCTGTATAAACATGGAAATATCTACACCGGTACCTGTATAAACATGGAAATATCAGCACCGCTATCTGTATAAACATGGAAATATCTACACCGCTATCTGCATGAACATGGAAATACCTACACCGCTATTTGTGTAAACATGCATACATCTTCACCGCAATCTGCATAAGCAAGGAAATATCTACACTGCTATCTGTATGAACATGGAAATATCTATACCGCTATCTGTTTGAACATGGAAATATCTAAACCGCTATCAGCATGAAAATGGAAATATCTACACAGCTATCTGCATATACATGGAAATAACTACAAAGCTATCTCTTTACACATGGAAATAACTACACCGCTATCTCTATAAACATGGAAATATCTACACCGCCATCTGTATGAACATGGAAATCTCTGCACCACCATCTGTATGAACATATAAATATCTACACCACCATCTGTATTAAGATGGAGATATCTACACCGCTCTCTGTATAAACCTGGAAATATCTACACCGCTATCTGTATAAACATGGAAAGATCTACACCGCTATCTGTATAAACATGGAAATATCTACACCGCTACCTGAATAAACTTGGAAATATCAGCACAGCTATCTGTATGAACATGGAAATATCTACACCGCTATCTGTAAGAACAAGGAAATATCTACACCGCAATCTGTATGAACATGGAAATAGCTACACCGTTATCTGTATGAACATGGAAATAGTTACAACACTATCTGTATAAACATGGAAATATCTACACCGCTATCTGTATGAACATGGATATATCTACACAGCCATCTGGATGAACATCGAAATATCTACTCCGCTATCTGTATGAACCTGGAAATATCTACTCCGCTATCTGTGTAAACATGCATACATCTTCACCGCTATCTGTATAAACATGGAAATATCTACACCGCTATCTGTATGAACATGGAAATAGCTACACCGCTATCTGTATGAACATGGAAATATCTACACCGCTATCTGTATGAACATGGATATATCTACACAGCCATCTGGATGAACATGTAAATATCTACACCGCTATCTGTGCAAACATGCATACATCTTCACCGCTATCTGTATGAACATGGAAATATCTACACCGCTATCTGTATGAACATGGAAATATCTACACCGCTATCTGTATGAACATGGAAATATCTACACCGCTATCTGCTTGAACATGGAAATATCTACACCGCTATCTGCATGAAAATGGAAATATCTACACTGCTATCTGCATATACATGGAAATATCTACACAGCTATCACTTTACACATGGAAATAAATACACAGCTATCAGTTTGAACATGGAAATATCTACACCGCCATCTGTATGAACATGGAAATATCTGCACCGCCATCGGTATGAACATATAAATATCTACACCGCCATCTGTATTAAGAAGGAGATATCTACACCGCTATCTGTATAAACATGGAAATATCTACACCGCTATCTGTATAAACATGGAAATATCTACACTGCTACTTGAATAAACATGGAAATATCTACACCACTACCTGTATAAACATGGAAATATCAGCACCGCTATCTGTATGAACATGGAAATATCAGCCCCTCTATCTGTATGAACATGGAAATATCTACACCGCTATCTCTATGAACATGGAAATATCTACACCGCTATCTGTTTGAACATGGAAATATCTAAACCGCTATCTGCATGAAAATGGAAATATCTACACAGCTATCTGCATATACATGGAAATATCTACACAGCTATCTCTTTACACATGGAAATAACTACACCGCTATCTGTATGAACATGTAGATATCTTCACCGCCATCTGTATGAACATGGATATATCTACACAGCCCTCTGGATGAACATGGAAATATCCACACCGCAATCTGTGTAAAAATGCATACATCTTCACCGCTATCTGTATAAACTTGGAAATATCTACACCGCTATCTGTACGAACATGGAAATATCTACACCGTTATCTGTTTGAAGATGGAAATATATACACCGCTATCTGCATGAAAATGGAAATATCTACACAGCTATCTGCATATACGTGGAAATATCTACACAGCCATCTCTTTACACATGGAAATAACTACACCGCTATCTGTATGAATATGGAAATATCTACACTGCCATCTGTATGAACATGGAAACATCTGCACCGCCATCTATATGGACATATAAATATCTACACTGCGATCAGTATTAAGATGGAGATACCTACACCGCTATCTGAATAAACATGGAAATATCTACACCGCTATCTGTATGAATATGGAAATATCTACACCGCTATCTGTTTGAACATGGAAATATCTACACCGCTATCTGCATGAAAATGGAAATATCTACACTGCTATCTGCATATACATGGAAATATCTACACAGCTATCTCTTTACACATGGAAATAACTACACCGCTATCAGTTTGAACATGGAAATATCTACACCGCCATCTGTATGAACATGGAAATATCTGCACCGCCATCTGTATGAACATATAAATATCTACACCACCATCTGTATTAAGATGGAGATATCTACACCGCTATCTGTATAAACATGGAAATATCTACACCGCTCTCTGTATAAACATGGAAATATCTACACCGCTATCTGTATGAACATGGAAATATCTGCACCGCTATCTGTATGAACATGGAAATATCTACACCGCTATCTGTATGAACATGGAAATATCTACACCGGTATCTGTTTGAACTCGGAAATATCTACACTGCTGTCTGCATGAAAATGGAAATATCTACACAGCTATCTGCATATACATGGAAATATCTACACAGCTATCTCTTTACACATGGAAATAACTACACCGCTATCTCTATAAACATGGAAATATCTACACCGCCATCTGTATGAACATGGAAATGTCTGCACCACCATCTGTATGAACATATAAATATCTACACCACCATCTGTATTAAGATGGAGATATCTACACCGCTCTCTGTATAAACCTGGAAATATCTACACCGCTATCTGTATAAACATGGAAAGATCTACACCGCTATCTGTATAAACATGGAAATATCTACACCGCTACCTGAATAAACTTGGAAATATCAGCACAGCTATCTGTATGAACATGGAAATATCTACACCGCTATCTGTAAGAACAAGGAAATATCTACACCGCAATCTGTATGAACATGGAAATAGCTACACCGCTATCTGTATGAACATGGAAATAGCTACAACACTATCTGTATAAACATGGAAATATCTGCACCGCTATCTGTATGAACATGGATATATCTACACAGCCATCTGGATGAACATCGAAATATCTACTCCGCTATCTGTATGAACCTGGAAATATCTACTCCGCTATCTGTGTAAACATGCATACATCTTCACCGCTATCTGTATAAACATGGAAATATCTACACCGTTATCTGTATGAACATGGAAATAGCTACACCGCTATCTGTATGAACATGGAAATATCTACACCGCTATCTGTATGAACATGGATATATCTACACAGCCATCTGGATGAACATGGAAATATCTACACCGCTATCTGTGCAAACATGCATACATCTTCACCGCTATCTGTATGAACATGGAAATATCTACACCGCTATCTGTATGAACATGGAAATATCTACACCGCTATCTGTATGAACATGGAAATATCTACACCGCTATCTGCTTGAACATGGAAATATCTACACCGCTATCTGCATGAAAATGGAAATATCTACACTGCTATCTGCATATACATGGAAATATCTACACAGCTATCACTTTACACATGGAAATAAATACACCGCTATCAGTTTGAACATGGAAATATCTACACCGCCATCTGTATGAACATGGAAATATCTGCACCGCCATCTGTATGAACATATAAATATCTACACCGCCATCTGTATTAAGAAGGAGATATCTACACCGCTATCTGTATAAACATGGAAATATCTACACCGCTATCTGTATAAACATGGAAATATCTACACTGCTACTTGAATAAACATGGAAATATCTACACCACTACCTGTATAAACATGGAAATATCAGCACCGCTATCTGTATGAACATGGAAATATCAGCCCCTCTATCTGTATGAACATGGAAATATCTACACCGCTATCTCTATGAACATGGAAATATCTACACCGCTATCTGTTTGAACATGGAAATATCTAAACCGCTATCTGCATGAAAATGGAAATATCTACACAGCTATCTGCATATACATGGCAATATCTACACAGCTATCTCTTTACACATGGAAATAACTACACCGCTATCTGTATGAACATGGAGATATCTTCACCGCCATCTGTATGAACATGGATATATCTACACAGCCCTCTGGATGAACATGGAAATATCCACACCGCAATCTGTGTAAAAATGCATACATCTTCACCGCTATCTGTATAAACTTGGAAATATCTACACCGCTATCTGTACGAACATGGAAATATCTACACCGTTATCTGTTTGAAGATGGAAATATGTACACCGCTATCTGCCTGAAAATGGAAATATCTACACAGCTATCTGCATATACGTGGAAATATCTACACAGCCATCTCTTTACACATGGAAATAACTACACCGCTATCTGTATGAATATGGAAATATCTACACTGCCATCTGTATGAACATGGAAACATCTGCACCGCCATCTATATGGACATATAAATATCTACACTGCGATCTGTATTAAGATGGAGATACCTACACCGCTATCTGAATAAACATGGAAATATCTACACCGCTATCTGTATGAATATGGAAATATCTACACCGCTATGTGTTTGAACATGGAAATATCTACACCGCTATCTGCATGAAAATGGAAATATCTACACTGCTATCTGCATATACATGGAAATATCTACACAGCTATCTCTTTACACATGGAAATAACTACACCGCTATCAGTTTGAACATGGAAATATCTACACCGCCATCTGTATGAACATGGAAATATCTGCACCGCCATCTGTATGAACATATAAATATCTACACCACCATCTGTATTAAGATGGAGATATCTACACCGCTATCTGTATAAACATGGAAATATCTACACCGCTCTCTGTATAAACATGGAAATATCTACACCGCTATCTGTATGAACATGGAAATATCTGCACCGCTATCTGTATGAACATGGAAATATCTACACCGCTATCTGTATGAACATGGAAATATCTACACCGGTATCTGTTTGAACTCGGAAATATCTACACTGCTGTCTGCATGAAAATGGAAATATCTACACAGCTATCTGCATATACATGGAAATATCTACACAGCTATCTCTTTACACATGGACATAACTACACCGCTATCTCTATAAACATCGAAATATCTACACCGCCATCTGTATGAACATGGAAATATCTGCACCGCCATGTGTATGAACATATAAATATCTGCACCGCCATCTGTATTAAGAAGGAGATATATACACCGCTATTTGTATAAACATGGAAATATGTACACCGCTATCGGTATGAACATGGAAATATCTTCACCGCCATCTGTATGAACATGGATATATCTACACAGCCTTCTGTATGAACATGGAAATATCTACACCGCCATCTGTATTAACATGGTAATATCTGCACCGCCATGTGTATGAACATATAAATATCTGCACCGCCATCTGTATTAAGAAGGAGATATCTACACCGCTATCTGTATAAACATGGCAATATCTACACCGCTATCTGTATAAACATGGAAATGTCTACACCGCTATCTGTATAAACATGGAAATATCTACACCGCTACCTGTATAAACATGGAAATATCAGCACCGCTATCTGTATAAACATGGAAATATCAGCACCGCTATCTGTATGAACATGGAAATATCTACACCGCTATCTCTATGAACATGGAAACATCTACACCGCTATCTGTTTGAACATGGAAATATCTAAACCGCTATCTGCATGAAAATGGAAACATCTACACAGCTATCTGCATTTCCATGGAAATATCTACACAGCTATCACTTTACATATGGAAATAACTACACCGCTATCTGTATGAACATGGAAATATCTTCAACGCCATCTGTATGAACATGGATATATCTACACAGCCATCTGGATGAACATGGAAATATCTACACCGGTATCTGTATGAACACGGAAATATCTACACCGCTATCTGTGTAAACATGCATACATCTTCACCGCTATCTGTATAAACATGGAAATATCTAAACTGCTATCTTCATGAACATGGAAATATCTGCACCGCTATCTGTTTGAACATGGAAATATCTACACCGCTATCTGTATAAACATGGAAATATCTACACGGCTATCTCTATAAACATGGAAATATCTACCCCGCTACCTGTATAAACATTGAAATATCAGCACCGCTATCTGTATGAACATGGAAATATCAGCCCCTCTATCTGTATGAACATGGAAATATGTACACCGCTTTCTGTATGAACATGGAAATATCTGCACTGCCATCTGTATGAAAATATAAATATCTACACGGCCGTCTGTATTAAGATGGAGATATCTACACCGCTATCTGTATAAACATGGAAATATCTACACCGCTATCTGTATATACATGGAAATATCTACACCGCTATCTGTATAAACATGGAAATATCTACCCCGCTACCTGTATAAGCATGGAAATATCAGCAACGCTATCTGTTTGAACATGGAAATATCAGCCCCTCTATCTGTATGAACAGGGAAATATCTACACCGCTATCTGTATGAACATGGAAATATCTACACTGCTATCTGTTTGAACACGAAAATATCTACACCGCTGTCTGCATGACAATGGAAATATCTACACAGCTATCTGCATATACAAGGAAATATCTACACAGCTATCTCTTTACACATGGAAATAACTACACCGCTATCTCTATAAACATCGAAATATCTACACCGCCATCTGTATGAACATGGAAATATCTGCACCGCCATGTGTATGAACACATAAATATCTGCACCGCCATCTGTATTAAGAAGGAGATATCTACACCGCTATCCGTATAAACATGGAAAAATCTACACCCCTATCTGTATAAACATGGAAATATCTACACCGGTACCTGTATAAACATGGAAATATCAGCACCGCTATCTGTATAAACATGGAAATATCTACACCGCTATCTGCATGAACATGGAAATACCTAAACCGCTATTTGTGTAAACATGCATACATCTTCACCGCAATCTGCATAAGCAAGGAAATATCTACACCGCTATCTGTATGAACATGGAAATATCTACACCGCTATCTGTTTGAACATGGAAATATCTAAACCGCTATCAGCATGAAAATGGAAATATCTACACAGCTATCTGCATATACATGGAAATAACTACAAAGCTATCTCTTTACACATGGAAATAACTACACCGCTATCTCTATAAACATGGAAATATCTACACCGCCATCTGTATGAACATGGAAATCTCTGCACCACCATCTGTATGAACATATAAATATCTACACCACCATCTGTATTAAGATGGAGATATCTACACCGCTCTCTGTATAAACCTGGAAATATCTACACCGCTATCTGTATAAACATGGAAAGATCTACACCGCTATCTGTATAAACATGGAAATATCTACACCGCTACCTGAATAAACTTGGAAATATCAGCACAGCTATCTGTATGAACATGGAAATATCTACACCGCTATCTGTAAGAACAAGGAAATATCTACACCGCAATCTGTATGAACATGGAAATAGCTACACTGTTATCTGTATGAACATGGAAATAGCTACAACACTATCTGTATAAACATGGAAATATCTACACCGCTATCTGTATGAACATGGATATATCTACACAGCCATCTGGATGAACATCGAAATATCTACTCCGCTATCTGTATGAACCTGGAAATATCTACTCCGCTATCTGTGTAAACATGCATACATCTTCACCGCTATCTGTATAAACATGGAAATATCTACACCGCTATCTGTATGAACATGGAAATAGCTACACCGCTATCTGTATGAACATGGAAATATCTACACCGCTATCTGTATGAACATGGATATATCTACACAGCCATCTGGATGAACATGGAAATATCTACACCGCTATCTGTGCAAACATGCATACATCTTCACCGCTATCTGTATGAACATGGAAATATCTACACCGCTATCTGTATGAACATGGAAATATCTACACCGCTATCTGTATGAACATGGAAATATCTACACCGCTATCTGCATGAACATGGAAATATCTACACCGCTATCTGCATGAAAATGGAAATATCTACACTGCTATCTGCATATACATGGAAATATCTACACAGCTATCACTTTACACATGGAAATAAATACACAGCTATCAGTTTGAACATGGAAATATCTACACCGCCATCTGTATGAACATGGAAATATCTGCACCGCCATCTGTATGAACATATAAATATCTACACCGCCATCTGTATTAAGAAGGAGATATCTACACCGCTATCTGTATAAACATGGAAATATCTACACCGCTATCTGTATAAACATGGAAATATCTACACTGCTACTTGAATAAACATGGAAATATCTACACCACTACCTGTATAAACATGGAAATATCAGCACCGCTATCTGTATGAACATGGAAATATCAGCCCCTCTATCTGTATGAACATGGAAATATCTACACCGCTATCTCTATGAACATGGAAATATCTACACCGCTATCTGTTTGAACATGGAAATATCTAAACCGCTATCTGCATGAAAATGGAAATATCTACACTGCTATCTGCATATACATGGAAATATCTACACAGCTATCTCTTTACACATGGAAATAACTACACCGCTATCTGTATGAACATGTAGATATCTTCACCGCCATCTGTATGAACATGGATATATCTACACAGCCCTCTGGATGAACATGGAAATATCCACACCGCAATCTGTGTAAAAATGCATACATCTTCACCGCTATCTGTATAAACTTGGAAATATCTACACCGCTATCTGTACGAACATGGAAATATCTACACCGTTATCTGTTTGAAGATGGAAATATATACACCGCTATCTGCATGAAAATGGAAATATCTACACAGCTATCTGCATATACGTGGAAATATCTACACAGCCATCTCTTTACACATGGAAATAACTACACCGCTATCTGTATGAATATGGAAATATCTACACTGCCATCTGTATGAACATGGAAACATCTGCACCGCCATCTATATGGACATATAAATATCTACACTGCGATCTGTATTAAGATGGAGATACCTACACCGCTATCTGAATAAACATGGAAATATCTACACCGCTATCTGTATGAATATGGAAATATCTACACCGCTATCTGTTTGAACATGGAAATATCTACACCGCTATCTGCATGAAAATGGAAATATCTACACTGCTATCTGCATATACATGGAAATATCTACACAGCTATCTCTTTACACATGGAAATAACTACACCGCTATCAGTTTGAACATGGAAATATCTACACCGCCATCTGTATGAACATGGAAATATCTGCACCGCCATCTGTATGAACATATAAATATCTACACCACCATCTGTATTAAGATGGAGATATCTACACCGCTATCTGTATAAACATGGAAATATCTACACCGCTCTCTGTATAAACATGGAAATATCTACACCGCTATCTGTATGAACATGGAAATATCTGCACCGCTATCTGTATGAACATGGAAATATCTACACCGCTATCTGTATGAACATGGAAATATCTACACCGGTATCTGTTTGAACTCGGAAATATCTACACTGCTGTCTGCATGAAAATGGAAATATCTACACAGCTATCTGCATATACATGGAAATATCTACACAGCTATCTCTTTACACATGGAAATAACTACACCGCTATCTCTATAAACATGGAAATATCTACACCGCCATCTGTATGAACATGGAAATGTCTGCACCACCATCTGTATGAACATATAAATATCTACACCACCATCTGTATTAAGATGGAGATATCTACACCGCTCTCTGTATAAACCTGGAAATATCTACACCGCTATCTGTATAAACATGGAAAGATCTACACCGCTATCTGTATAAACATGGAAATATCTACACCGCTACCTGAATAAACTTGGAAATATCAGCACAGCTATCTGTATGAACATGGAAATATCTACACCGCTATCTGTAAGAACAAGGAAATATCTACACCGCAATCTGTATGAACATGGAAATAGCTACACCGCTATCTGTATGAACATGGAAATAGCTACAACACTATCTGTATAAACATGGAAATATCTACACCGCTATCTGTATGAACATGGATATATCTACACAGCCATCTGGATGAACATCGAAATATCTACTCCGCTATCTGTATGAACCTGGAAATATCTACTCCGCTATCTGTGTAAACATGCATACATCTTCACCGCTATCTGTATAAACATGGAAATATCTACACCGCTATCTGTATGAACATGGAAATAGCTACACCGCTATCTGTATGAACATGGAAATATCTACACCGCTATCTGTATGAACATGGATATATCTACACAGCCATCTGGATGAACATGGAAATATCTACACCGCTATCTGTGCAAACATGCATACATCTTCACCGCTATCTGTATGAACATGGAAATATCTACACCGCTATCTGTATGAACATGGAAATATCTACACCGCTATCTGTATGAACATGGAAATATCTACACCGCTATCTGCTTGAACATGGAAATATCTACACCGCTATCTGCATGAAAATGGAAATATCTACACTGCTATCTGCATATACATGGAAATATCTACACAGCTATCACTTTACACATGGAAATAAATACACCGCTATCAGTTTGAACATGGAAATATCTACACCGCCATCTGTATGAACATGGAAATATCTGCACCGCCATCTGTATGAACATATAAATATCTACACCGCCATCTGTATTAAGAAGGAGATATCTACACCGCTATCTGTATAAACATGGAAATATCTACACCGCTATCTGTATAAACATGGAAATATCTACACTGCTACTTGAATAAACATGGAAATATCTACACCACTACCTGTATAAACATGGAAATATCAGCACCGCTATCTGTATGAACATGGAAATATCAGCCCCTCTATCTGTATGAACATGGAAATATCTACACCGCTATCTCTATGAACATGGAAATATCTACACCGCTATCTGTTTGAACATGGAAATATCTAAACCGCTATCTGCATGAAAATGGAAATATCTACACAGCTATCTGCATATACATGGCAATATCTACACAGCTATCTCTTTACACATGGAAATAACTACACCGCTATCTGTATGAACATGGAGATATCTTCACCGCCATCTGTATGAACATGGATATATCTACACAGCCCTCTGGATGAACATGGAAATATCCACACCGCAATCTGTGTAAAAATGCATACATCTTCACCGCTATCTGTATAAACTTGGAAATATCTACACCGCTATCTGTACGAACATGGAAATATCTACACCGTTATCTGTTTGAAGATGGAAATATGTACACCGCTATCTGCCTGAAAATGGAAATATCTACACAGCTATCTGCATATACGTGGAAATATCTACACAGCCATCTCTTTACACATGGAAATAACTACACCGCTATCTGTATGAATATGGAAATATCTACACTGCCATCTGTATGAACATGGAAACATCTGCACCGCCATCTATATGGACATATAAATATCTACACTGCGATCTGTATTAAGATGGAGATACCTACACCGCTATCTGAATAAACATGGAAATATCTACACCGCTACCTGTATGAATATAGAAATATCTACACCGCTATCTGTTTGAACATGGAAATATCTACACCGCTATCTGCATGAAAATGGAAATATCTACACTGCTATCTGCATATACATGGAAATATCTACACAGCTATCTCTTTACACATGGAAATAACTACACCGCTATCAGTTTGAACATGGAAATATCTACACCGCCATCTGTATGAACATGGAAATATCTGCACCGCCATCTGTATGAACATATAAATATCTACACCACCATCTGTATTAAGATGGAGATATCTACACCGCTATCTGTATAAACATGGAAATATCTACACCGCTCTCTGTATAAACATGGAAATATCTACACCGCTATCTGTATGAACATGGAAATATCTGCACCGCTATCTGTATGAACATGGAAATATCTACACCGCTATCTGTATGAACATGGAAATATCTACACCGGTATCTGTTTGAACTCGGAAATATCTACACTGCTGTCTGCATGAAAATGGAAATATCTACACAGCTATCTGCATATACATGGAAATATCTACACAGCTATCTCTTTACACATGGAAATAACTACACCGCTATCTCTATAAACATCGAAATATCTACACCGCCATCTGTATGAACATGGAAATATCTGCACCGCCATGTGTATGAACATATAAATATCTGCACCGCCATCTGTATAAAGAAGGAGATATATACACCGCTATCTGTATAAACATGGAAATATGTACACCGCTATCGGTATGAACATGGAAATATCTTCACCGCCATCTGTATGAACATGGATATATCTACACAGCCTTCTGTATGAACATGGAAATATCTACACCGCCATCTGTATTAACATGGTAATATCTGCACCGCCATGTGTATGAACATATAAATATCTGCACCGCCATCTGTATTAAGAAGGAGATATCTACACCGCTATCTGTATAAACATGGCAATATCTACACCGCTATCTGTATAAACATGGAAATGTCTACACCGCTATCTGTATAAACATGGAAATATCTACACCGCTACCTGTATAAACATGGAAATATCAGCACCGCTATCTGTATAAACATGGAAATATCAGCACCGCTATCTGTATGAACATGGAAATATCTACACCGCTATCTCTATGAACATGGAAATATCTACACCGCTATCTGTTTGAACATGGAAATATCTAAACCGCTATCTGCATGAAAATGGAAACATCTACACAGCTATCTGCATTTCCATGGAAATATCTACACAGCTATCACTTTACATATGGAAATAACTACACCGCTATCTGTATGAACATGGAAATATCTTCAACGCCATCTGTATGAACATGGATATATCTACACAGCCATCTGGATGAACATGGAAATATCTACAACGGTATCTGTATGAACACGGAAATATCTACACCGCTATCTGTGTAAACATGCATACATCTTCACCGCTATCTGTATAAACATGGAAATATCTAAACTGCTATCTTCATGAACATGGAAATATCTGCACCGCTATCTGTTTGAACATGGAAATATCTACACCGCTATCTGTATAAACATGGAAATATCTACACGGCTATCTCTATAAACATGGAAATATCTACCCCGCTACCTGTATAAACATTGAAATATCAGCACCGCTATCTGTATGAACATGGAAATATCAGCCCCTCTATCTGTATGAACATGGAAATATCTACACCGCTTTCTGTATGAACATGGAAATATCTGCACTGCCATCTGTATGAAAATATAAATATCTACACGGCCGTCTGTATTAAGATGGAGATATCTACACCGCTATCTGTATAAACATGGAAATATCTACACCGCTATCTGTATATACATGGAAATATCTACACCGCTATCTGTATAAACATGGAAATATCTACCCCGCTACCTGTATAAGCATGGAAATATCAGCAACGCTATCTGTTTGAACATGGAAATATCAGCCCCTCTATCTGTATGAACAGGGAAATATCTACACCGCTATCTGTATGAACATGGAAATATCTACACCGCTGTCCGTATGATCATGGAAATATCTGCAATGCCATCTGTATGAACATGCATATATCTACACAGCCATCTGAATGAACATGGAAACATCTACACCGCTATCTGTATGAACATGGAAATAGCTACACCGCTATCTGTATGAACATGGAAATATCTACACCACTATCTGTATGAACATGGAAATATCTACACCGCTATCTGTATGAACATGGAATTATCTTCACCGCCATCTGTATGAACATCGATATATCTACACAGCCATCTGGATGAACATGGAAATATCTACTCCGCTATCTGTATGAACATGGAAATAGCTACACAGCTATCTGTATGAACATGGAAATATCTACACCGCTATCTGTATGAACATGGAAATATCAACACTGCTATCTGTATGAACATGGAAATATCTTCACCGCCATCTGTATGTACATGGATATATCTACACAGCCATCTGGATGAACATGGAAATATCAACAGAGCTATCTGTAAGAACATGGAAATATATACACCGCTATCTGTCTAAACATGCATACACCTTCACCGCTATCTGTATAAACATGGAAATATCTACACCGCTATCTGTATGAACATGGAAATATCTACACCGCTATCTGTTTGAACATGGAAATATCTACACCGCTATCTGCATGAAAATGGAAATATCTACACAGCGATCTGCATATACATGGAATTGTCTACAAAGCTATCTCTTTACACATGGAAATAACTACACCGCTATCACTATAAACATGGAAATATCTACACCGCCATCTCTATGAATATGGAAATATCTGCACCGCCTTCTATATGAACATATAAATATCTACACCGCCATCTGTATTAAGATGGAAATATCTACACCGCTATCTGTATAAACCTGGAAATATCGACAACGCTATCTGTATAAACATGGAAATATCTACACCGCTATCTGTATAAACATGGAAATATCTACACCGCTACATGTATAAACATGGAAATATCAGCACAGCTATCTGTATGAACATGGAAATATCTACACCGCTATCTGTACGAACATGGAAATATCTACACCGCTATCTGTATGAACATGGAAATAGCTACACCGCTATCTGTATGAACATGGAAATATCTACACCGCTATCTGTATGAACATGGAAATATCTACACCGCTATCTGTATGAACATGGATATATCTACGCAGCCATCTGGATGAACATGGAAATATCTACACCGCTATCTGTATGAACATGGAAATATCGACACCAATATCTGTGTAAACATGCATACATCTTCACCGCTATCTGTATAAACATGGAAATATCTACACCGCTATCTGTATGAACATGGAAATATCTACACCGCTATCTGTTTGAACATGGAAATATCTAAACCGCTATCTGCATGAAAATAGAAATATCTAAACAGCTATCTGCATATACACGGAAATATCTACAAAGCAATCTCTATACACATGGATATAACTACAACGCTATCTCTATAAACATCTAAATATCTACAGCGCCATCTGTATGAACATGGAAATATCTGCACCGCCATCTGTATCAACATATAAATATCTACACCGCCATCTGGATTAAGATGGAGATATCTTCACCGCTCTCTGTATAAACTTGGAAATATCTACACCGCTATCTGTTTGAACATGGAAATATCTAAACCGCTATCTGCATGAAAATACAAATATCTAAACAGCTATCTGCATATACACGGAAATATCTACAAAGCTATCTCTATACACATTGAAATAACTACAACGCTATCTCTATAAACATCTAAATATCTACAGCGCCATCTGTATGAACATGGAAATATCTGCACCGCCATCTGTATGAACATATAAATATCTACACCGCCATCTGGATTAAGATGGAGATATCTTCACCGCTCTCTGTATAAACTTGGAAATATCTACACCGCTATCTGTATAAACATGGAAATACCTACACCGCTACCTGTATAAACATGGAAATATCTACAACGCTACCTGTATAAACATGGAAATATCTACACCGCTACCTGTATAAACATGGAAATATCAGCACCGCTATCTGTTTGAACATGGAAATATCTAAACCGCTATCTGCATGAAAATGGAAATATCTACAGAGCTATCTGCATTTACATGGAAATATCTACACAGCTATCACTTTACACATGGAAATAACTACACCGCTATCTGTATGAACATGGAAATATCTACAACGCCATCTGGATGAACATGGATATATCTACACAGCCATCTGGATGAACATGGAAATATCTACACCGGTATCTGTATGAACACGGAAATATCTACACCACTATCTGTGTAAACATGCATACATCTTCACCGCTATCTGTATAAACATGGAAATATCTAAACTGCTATCTGCATGAACATGGAAATATCTACACAGCTATCTGTTTGAACATGGAAATATCTACACCGCTATCTGTATAAACATGGAAATATCTACACCGCTATCTGTATAAACATGGAAATATCTACCACGCTACCTGTATAAACATTGAAATATCAGCACCGCTATCTGTATGAACATGGAAATATCAGCCCCTCTATCTGTATGAACATGGAAATATCTACACCGCTTTCTGTATGAACATGGAAATATCTGCACTGCCATCTGTATGAAAATATAAATATCTACACGGCCGTCTGTATTAAGATGGAGATATCTACACCGCTATCTGTATAAACATGGAAATATCTACACCGCTATCTGTATATACATGGAAATATCTACACCGCTATCTGTATAAACATGGAAATATCTACCCCGCTACCTGTATAAGCATGGAAATATCAGCACCACTATCTGTATGAACATGGAAATATCAGCCCCTCTATCTGTATGAACATGGAAATATCTACACCGCTATCTGTATGAACATGGAAATATCTACACCGCTGTCCGTATGAACATTGAAATATCTGCAATGCCATCTGTATGAACATGGATATATCTACACAGCCATCTGGATGAACATGGAAACATCTACACCGCTATCTGTATGAACATGGAAATAGCTACACTGCTATCTGTATGAACATGGAAATATCTACACCACTATCTGTATGAACATGGAAATATCTACACCGCTATCTGTATGAACATGGAATTATCTTCACCGCCATCTGTATGAACATTGATATATCTACACAGCCATCTGGATGAACATGGAAATATCTACACCGCTATCTGTATGAACATGGAAACAGCTACACAGCTATCTGTATGAACATGGAAATATCTACACCGCTATCTGTATGAACATGGAAATATCAACACTGCTATCTGTATGAACATGGAAATATCTTCACCGCCATCTGTATGTACATGGATATATCTACACAGCCATCTGGATGAACATGGAAATATCAACAGAGCTATCTGTATGAACATGGAAATATATACACCGCTATCTGTATGAACATGGAAATAGCTACACCGCTATCTGTATGAACATGGAAATATCTACACCGCTATCTGTATGAACATGGAGATATCTACACCGCTATCTGTATGAACATGGATATATCTACACAGCCATCTGGATGAACATGGAAATATCTACACCGCTATCTGTATGAACATGGAAATATCTACACCACTATCTGTATAAACATGCATACATCTTCACCGCTATCTGTATAAACATGGAAATATGTACACCGCTATCTGTATGAACATGGAAATATCTACACCGCTATCTGTTTGAACATGGAAATATCTAAACCGCTATCTGCATGAAAATGGAAATATCTACACAGCTAACTGCATATACATGGAAATATCTACACAGCTATCTCTTTACACATGGAAATAACTACACCACTATCTGAAAGAACATGGAAATATCTGCACGGCCATCTGTATGAACATATAAATATCTACACCGCCTTCTGTATTAAGATGGAGATATCTACACTGCTATCTGTATAAAGGGGGAAATATCTACACCGCTATCTGTATAAACATGGAAATATCTACACCGCTACCTGTATAAACATGGAAATATCAGCACAGCTATCTGTATGAACATGGAAATATCTACACCGCTATCTGTATGAACATGGAAATATCTACACCGCTATCTGTATGAACATGAAAATAGCTACAACGCTATCTGTATGAACATGGAAATATCTACACCGCTAGATGTATGAACATGGAATTATCTTCACCGCCATCTGTATGAACATGGATATGTCTACACAGCCATCTGGATGAACATGAAAATATCTACACCGCTATCTGTATGAACATGGAAATAGCTACAACGCTATCTGTATGAACATGGAAATATCTGCACCGCCATCTGTATTAAGATGTAGATATCTACACCGCCATCTGTATTAAGATGGAGATATCTACACCGCTGTCTGTGTAAACATGGAAATATCTACACCGCTATCTGTATAAACATGGAAATATCTACACCGCTATCTCTATAAACATGGAAATATCTACACCGCTACCTGTATGAACATGGAAGTATCTACACCGCTATCTGTATAAACATGGAAATATCTAAACTGCTATCTTCATGAACATGGAAATATCTGCACCGCTATCTGTTTGAACATGGAAATATCTACACCGCTATCTGTATAAACATGGAAATATCTACACGGCTATCTCTATAAACATGGAAATATCTACCCCGCTACCTGTATAAACATTGAAATATCAGCACCGCTATCTGTATGAACATGGAAATATCAGCCCCTCTATCTGTATGAACATGGAAATATCTAAACCGCTTTCTGTATGAACATGGAAATATCTGCACTGCCATCTGTATGAAAATATAAATATCTACACGGCCGTCTGTATTAAGATGGAGATATCTACACCGCTATCTGTATAAACATGGAAATATCTACACCGCTATCTGTATATACATGGAAATATCTACACCGCTATCTGTATAAACATGGAAATATCTACCCCGCTACCTGTATAAGCATGGAAATATCAGCAACGCTATCTGTTTGAACATGGAAATATCAGCCCCTCTATCTGTATGAACAGGGAAATATCTACACCGCTATCTGTATGAACATGGAAATATCTACACCGCTGTCCGTATGATCATGGAAATATCTGCAATGCCATCTGTATGAACATGCATATATCTACACAGCCATCTGAATGAACATGGAAACATCTACACCGCTATCTGTATGAACATGGAAATAGCTACACCGCTATCTGTATGAACATGGAAATATCTACACCACTATCTGTATGAACATGGAAATATCTACACCGCTATCTGTATGAACATGGAATTATCTTCACCGCCATCTGTATGAACATCGATATATCTACACAGCCATCTGGATGAACATGGAAATATCTACTCCGCTATCTGTATGAACATGGAAATAGCTACACAGCTATCTGTATGAACATGGAAATATCTACACCGCTATCTGTATGAACATGGAAATATCAACACTGCTATCTGTATGAACATGGAAATATCTTCACCGCCATCTGTATGTACATGGATATATCTACACAGCCATCTGGATGAACATGGAAATATCAACAGAGCTATCTGTAAGAACATGGAAATATATACACCGCTATCTGTCTAAACATGCATACACCTTCACCGCTATCTGTATAAACATGGAAATATCTACACCGCTATCTGTATGAACATGGAAATATCTACACCGCTATCTGTTTGAACATGGAAATATCTACACCGCTATCTGCATGAAAATGGAAATATCTACACAGCGATCTGCATATACATGGAATTGTCTACAAAGCTATCTCTTTACACATGGAAATAACTACACCGCTATCACTATAAACATGGAAATATCTACACCGCCATCTCTATGAATATGGAAATATCTGCACCGCCTTCTATATGAACATATAAATATCTACACCGCCATCTGTATTAAGATGGAAATATCTACACCGCTATCTGTATAAACCTGGAAATATCGACAACGCTATCTGTATAAACATGGAAATATCTACACCGCTATCTGTATAAACATGGAAATATCTACACCGCTACATGTATAAACATGGAAATATCAGCACAGCTATCTGTATGAACATGGAAATATCTACACCGCTATCTGTACGAACATGGAAATATCTACACCGCTATCTGTATGAACATGGAAATAGCTACACCGCTATCTGTATGAACATGGAAATATCTACACCGCTATCTGTATGAACATGGAAATATCTACACCGCTATCTGTATGAACATGGATATATCTACGCAGCCATCTGGATGAACATGGAAATATCTACACCGCTATCTGTATGAACATGGAAATATCGACACCAATATCTGTGTAAACATGCATACATCTTCACCGCTATCTGTATAAACATGGAAATATCTACACCGCTATCTGTATGAACATGGAAATATCTACACCGCTATCTGTTTGAACATGGAAATATCTAAACCGCTATCTGCATGAAAATAGAAATATCTAAACAGCTATCTGCATATACACGGAAATATCTACAAAGCAATCTCTATACACATGGATATAACTACAACGCTATCTCTATAAACATCTAAATATCTACAGCGCCATCTGTATGAACATGGAAATATCTGCACCGCCATCTGTATCAACATATAAATATCTACACCGCCATCTGGATTAAGATGGAGATATCTTCACCGCTCTCTGTATAAACTTGGAAATATCTACACCGCTATCTGTTTGAACATGGAAATATCTAAACCGCTATCTGCATGAAAATACAAATATCTAAACAGCTATCTGCATATACACGGAAATATCTACAAAGCTATCTCTATACACATTGAAATAACTACAACGCTATCTCTATAAACATCTAAATATCTACAGCGCCATCTGTATGAACATGGAAATATCTGCACCGCCATCTGTATGAACATATAAATATCTACACCGCCATCTGGATTAAGATGGAGATATCTTCACCGCTCTCTGTATAAACTTGGAAATATCTACACCGCTATCTGTATAAACATGGAAATACCTACACCGCTACCTGTATAAACATGGAAATATCTACAACGCTACCTGTATAAACATGGAAATATCTACACCGCTACCTGTATAAACATGGAAATATCAGCACCGCTATCTGTTTGAACATGGAAATATCTAAACCGCTATCTGCATGAAAATGGAAATATCTACAGAGCTATCTGCATTTACATGGAAATATCTACACAGCTATCACTTTACACATGGAAATAACTACACCGCTATCTGTATGAACATGGAAATATCTACAACGCCATCTGGATGAACATGGATATATCTACACAGCCATCTGGATGAACATGGAAATATCTACACCGGTATCTGTATGAACACGGAAATATCTACACCACTATCTGTGTAAACATGCATACATCTTCACCGCTATCTGTATAAACATGGAAATATCTAAACTGCTATCTGCATGAACATGGAAATATCTACACAGCTATCTGTTTGAACATGGAAATATCTACACCGCTATCTGTATAAACATGGAAATATCTACACCGCTATCTGTATAAACATGGAAATATCTACCACGCTACCTGTATAAACATTGAAATATCAGCACCGCTATCTGTATGAACATGGAAATATCAGCCCCTCTATCTGTATGAACATGGAAATATCTACACCGCTTTCTGTATGAACATGGAAATATCTGCACTGCCATCTGTATGAAAATATAAATATCTACACGGCCGTCTGTATTAAGATGGAGATATCTACACCGCTATCTGTATAAACATGGAAATATCTACACCGCTATCTGTATATACATGGAAATATCTACACCGCTATCTGTATAAACATGGAAATATCTACCCCGCTACCTGTATAAGCATGGAAATATCAGCACCACTATCTGTATGAACATGGAAATATCAGCCCCTCTATCTGTATGAACATGGAAATATCTACACCGCTATCTGTGTAAACATGGATAGATCTACACCGCTATCTGTATAAACATGGAAATATCTACACCGCTATCTGTATGAACATGGATATATCTACACAGCCATCTGGATGAACATGGAAATATCTACACCGCTATCTGTGTAAACATGCATACATCTTCACCGCTATCTGTATGAACATGGAAATAGCTACACCGCTATCTGTATGAACATGGAAATATCTACACCTCTATCTGTATGAACTTGGAAATATCAACACCGCTATCTGAATGAACATGGATATATCTACACAGCCATCTGGATGAACATGGAAATATCTACACGGCTATCTGTATAAACATGGAAATATCTACACCGCTATCTGTATAAACATGGAAATATCTACACCGCTATCTGTATGAACATGGAAATATCTACACCGCTATCTGTATGAATATGGAAATATCTACACCGCTATCTGTATGAACATGGAAATATCTGCACCGCTATCTGTTTGAACACGAAAATATCTACACCGCTGTCTGCATGGCAATGGAAATATCTACACAGCTCTCTGCATATACATGGAAATATCTACACAGCTATCTCTTTACACATGGAAATAACTACACCGCTATCTCTATAAACATCGAAATATCTACACCGCCATCTGTATGAACATGGAAATATCTGCACCGCCATGTGAATGAACATATAAATATCTACACCGCCATCTGTATTAAGAAGGAGATATCTACACCGCTATCAGTATAAACATGGAAATATCTACACCGCTATCTGTATAAACATGGAAATATCTATACCGGTACCTATATAAACATGGAAATATCAGCACCGCTATCTGTATAAACTTGGAAATATCTACACCGCTATCAGTATGAACATGGAAATATCTACACCGCTATCTGTATGAACATGGATATATCTACACAGCCATCTGCATGAACATGGAAATATCTACACCGCTATTTGTGTAGACATGCATACATCTTCACCGCAATCAGCATAAGCAAGGAAATATCTACACCACTATCTGTATGAACATGGAAATATCTACACCGCTATCTGTTTGAACATGGAAATATCTAAACCGCGATCAGCATGAAAATGGAAATATCTACACAGCTATCTGCATTTACATGGAAATATCTACAAAGCTATCTCTTTACACATGGAAATAACTACACCGCTATCTCTATAAACATGGAAACATCTATACGGCCATCTGTATGAACATGGAAATATCTGCACCGCCATCTGTATGAACATATAAATATCTACACCGCCATCTGTATTAAGATGGAGATATCTACACCGCTATCTGTATAAACCTGGAAATATCTACACCGCTATCTGTATAAACATGGAAAGATCTACACCGCTATCTGTATAAACATGGAAATATCTACACCACTACCTGAATAAACATGGAAATAACAGCACAGCTATCTGTATGAAAATGGAAATATCTACACCGCTATCTGTACGAACATGGAAATATCTACACCGCTATCTGTATGAACATGGAAATAGCTACACCGCTATCTGTATCAACATGGAAATATCAACACCACTATCTGTATGAACATGGAAATATCTACACCGCCATCTGTATGAAGATGGATATATCTACACAGCCATCTGGATGAACATGGAAATATCTACACCGCTATCTGTATGAACCTGGAAATATCTACTCCGCTATGTCTGTAAACATGCATACATCTTCACCGCTATCTGTATAAACATGGAAATAGCTACACCGCTATCTGTATGAACATGGAAATAGCTACACCACTATCTGTATGAACATGGAAATATCTACACCGCTATCTGTATGAACATGGATATATCTACACAGCCATCTGGATGAACATGGAAATATCTACACCGCTATCTGTGTAAACATGCATACATCTTCACCGCTATCTGTATGAACATGGAAATAGCTACACCGCTATCTGTATGAACATGGAAATATCTATACCACTATCTGTATGAACTTGGAAATATCTACACCGCTATCTGTATGAACATGGATATATCTACCCAGACATCTGGATGAACATGGAAATATCTACACCGATATCTGTATAAACATGGAAATATCTACACCGCTATCTGTATAAACATGGAAATATCTACACCGCTATCTGTATGAACATGGAAATATCTACACCGCTATCTGTATGAATATGGAAATATCTACACCGCTATCTGTATGAACATGGAAATATCTACACCGATATCTGTTTGAACACGAAAATATCTACACCGCTGTCTGCATGACAATGGAAATATCTACACAGGTCTCTGCATATACATGGAAATATCTACACAGCTATCTCTTTACACATGGAAATAACTACACCGCTATCTCTATAAACATCAAAATATCTACACCGCGATCTGTATGAACATGGAAATATCTGCACCGCCATGTGTATGAACATATAAATATCTGCACCGCCATCTGTATTAAGGAGGAGATATCTACACCGCTATCAGTATAAACATGGAAATATCTACACCGCTATCTGTATAAACATGGAAATATCTACACCGCTATCAGTATGAACATGGAAATATCTACACCGCTATCTGTATGAACATGGATATATCTACACAGCCATCTGGATGAACATGGAAATATCTACACCGCTATCTGCATGAACATGGAAATATCTACACCGCTATTTGTGTAAACATGCATACATCTTCACCGCAATCTGCATAAGCAAGGAAATATCTACACCGCTATCTGTATGAACATGGAAATATCTACACCGCTATCTGTTTGAACATGGAAATATCTAAACCGCTATCAGCATGAAAATGGAAATATCTACACAGCTATCTGCATATACATGGAAATATCTACAAAACTATCTCTTTACACATGGAAATAACTATACTGCTATCTCTGTAAACATGGAAATATCTACACCGCCATCTGTATGAACATGGAAATATCTGCACCGCCATCTGTATGAACATATAAATATCTACACCACCATCTGTATTAAGATGGAGATATCTACACCGCTATCTGTATAAACCTGGAAATATCTACACCGCTATCTGTATAAACATGGAAAGATCTACACCGCTATCTGTATAAACATGGAAATATCTACACCGCTATCTGTATGAACATGGATATATCTACACAGCCATCTGGATGAACATGGAAATATCTACACCGCTATCTGTGTAAACATGCATACATCTTCACCGCTATCTGTATGAAGATGGAAATAGCTACACCGCTATCTGTATGAACATGGAAATATCTACACCACTATTTGTATGAACTTGGAAATATCTACACCGCTATCTGTATGAACGTGGATATATCTACACAGCCATCTGGATGAACATGGAAATATCTACACCGCTATCTGTATAAACATGGAAATATCTACACCGCTATCTGTATAAACATGGAAATATCTACACCGCTATCTGGATGAACATGGAAATATCTACACCGCTATCTGTATGAACATGGAAATATCTACACCACTATCTGTATAAACATGCATACATCTTCACCGCTATCTGTATAAACATGGAAATATCTACACCGCTATCTGTATGAACATGGAAATATCTACACCGCTATCTGTTTGAACATGGAAATATCTAAACCGCTATCTGCATGAAAATGGAAATATCTACACAGCTAACTGCATATACATGGAAATATCTACACAGCTATCTCTTTATACATGGAAATAACTACACCACTATCTGAAAGAACATGGAAATATCTGCACGGCCATCTGTATGAACATATAAATATCTACACCGCCTTCTGTATTAAGATGGAGATATCTACACTGCTATCTGTATAAAGGGGGAAATATCTACACCGCTATCTGTATAAACATGGAAATATCTACACCGCTACCTGTATAAACATGGAAATATCAGCACAGCTATCTGTATGAACATGGAAATATCTACACCGCTATCTGTATGAACATGGAAATATCTACACCGCTATCTGTATGAACATGAAAATAGCTACACCGCTATCTGTATGAACATGGAAATATCTACGCCGCTAGATGTATGAACATGGAATTATCTTCACCGCCATCTGTATGAACATGGATATGTCTACACAGCCATCTGGATGAACATGAAAATATCTACACCGCTATCTGTATGAACATGGAAATAGCTACAACGCTATCTGTATGAACATGGAAATATCTGCACCGCCATCTGTATTAAGATGTAGATATCTACACCGCCATCTGTATTAAGATGGAGATATCTACACCGCTGTCTGTGTAAACATGGAAATATCTACACCGCTATCTGTATAAACATGGAAATATCTACACCGCTATCTCTATAAACATGGAAATATCTACACCGCTACCTGTATGAACATGGAAGTATCTACACCGCTATCTGTATGAACATGGAAATATCCACACCGCTATCTGTATGAACATGGAAATATCTACACCGCTATCTGTTTGAACATGGAAATATCTACACCGCTGTCTGCATGAAAATGGAAATATCTACACCGCTATCTGTATGAACATGGAAATATCTACACCGCTATCTGTTTGAACATGGAAATATCTACACCGCTGTCTGCATGAAAATGGAAATATCTACACAGCTATCTGCATATACATGGAAATATCTACACAGCTATCTCTTTACACATGGAAATAACTACACCGCTATCTCTATAAACATGGAAATATCTACACCGCCATCTGTATGAACATGGAAATATCTGCACCACCATCTGTATGAACATATAAATATCTATACCACCATCTGTATTAAGACGGAGATATCTACACCGCTATCTGTATAAACCTGGAAATATCTACACCGCTATCTGTATAAATATGGATAGATCTACACCGCTATCTGTATAAACATGGAAATATCTACACCGCTACCTGTATAAACATGGAAATATCAGCACAGCTACCTGTATGAACATGGAAATATCTACACCGCTATCTCTATGAACATGGAAATAACTACACCGCTATCTGTATGAACATGGAAATAGCTACACAACTATCTGTATTAACATGGAAATATCTACACCGCTATCTGTATGAACATGTAAATATCTACACTGCTATCTGTATGAACTTGGATATATCTACACAGCCATCTGGATGAACATGGAAATATCTACACCGCTATCTGTATGAACCTGGAAATATCTACTCCGCTATCTCTGTAAACATGAATACATCTTCACCGCTATCTGTATAAACATGGAAATAGCTACACCGCTATCTGTATGAACATGGAAATAGCTACACCACTATCTGTATGAACATGGAAATACCTACACCGCTATCTGTATGAACATGGATATATCTACACAGCCATCTGGATGAACATGGAAATATCTACAGCGCTATCTGCATGAACATGGAAATATCTACACCGCTATTTGTGTAAACATGCATACATCTTCACCGCAATCTGCATAAGGAAGGAAATATCTACACCGCTATCTGTATGAACATGGAAATATCTACACCGCTATCTGTTTGAACATGGAAATATCTAAACCGCTATCAGCATGAAAATGGAAATATCTACACAGCTATCTGCATATACATGGAAATATCTACAAAACTATCTCTTTACACATGGAAATAACTATACTGCTATCTCTGTAAACATGGAAATATCTACACCGCCATCTGTATGAACATGGAAATATCTGCACCGCCATCTGTATGAACATATGAATATCTATACCACCATCTGTATTAAGACGGAGATATCTACACCGCTATCTGTATAAACCTGGAAATATCTACACCGCTATCTGTATAAACATGGATAGATCTACACCGCTATCTGTATAAACATGGAAATATCTACACCGCTATCTGTATGAACATGGATATATCTACACAGCCATCTGGATGAACATGGAAATATCTACACCGCTATCTGTGTAAACATGCATACATCTTCACCGCTATCTGTATGAACATGGAAATAGCTACACCGCTATCTGTATGAACATGGAAATATCTACACCTCTATCTGTATGAACTTGGAAATATCAACACCGCTATCTGAATGAACATGGATATATCTACACAGCCATCTGGATGAACATGGAAATATCTACACGGCTATCTGTATAAACATGGAAATATCTACACCGCTATCTGTATAAACATGGAAATATCTACACCGCTATCTGTATGAACATGGAAATATCTACACCGCTATCTGTATGAATATTGAAATATCTACACCGCTATCTGTATGAACATGGAAATATCTGCACCGCTATCTGTTTGAACACGAAAATATCTACACCGCTGTCTGCATGGCAATGGAAATATCTACACAGCTCTCTGCATATACATGGAAATATCTACACAGCTATCTCTTTACACATGGAAATAACTACACCGCTATCTCTATAAACATCGAAATATCTACACCGCCATCTGTATGAACATGGAAATATCTGCACCGCCATGTGAATGAACATATAAATATCTACACCGCCATCTGTATTAAGAAGGAGATATCTACACCGCTATCAGTATAAACATGGAAATATCTACACCGCTATCTGTATAAACATGGAAATATCTATACCGGTACCTATATAAACATGGAAATATCAGCACCGCTATCTGTATAAACTTGGAAATATTTACACCGCTATCAGTATGAACATGGAAATATCTACACCGCTATCTGTATGAACATGGATATATCTACACAGCCATCTGCATGAACATGGAAATATCTACACCGCTATTTGTGTAGACATGCATACATCTTCACCGCAATCAGCATAAGCAAGGAAATATCTACACCGCTATCTGTATGAATATGGAAATATCTACACCGCTATCTGTTTGAACATGGAAATATCTAAACCGCTATCAGCATGAAAATGGAAATATCTACACAGCTATCTGCATTTACATGGAAATATCTACAAAGCTATCTCTTTACACATGGAAATAACTACACCGCTATCTCTATAAACATGGAAACATCTATACGGCCATCTGTATGAACATGGAAATATCTGCACCGCCATCTGTATGAACATATAAATATCTACACCGCCATCTGTATTAAGATGGAGATATCTACACCGCTATCTGTATAAACTTGGAAATATCTACACCGCTATCTGTATAAACATGGAAAGATCTACACCGCTATCTGTATAAACATGGAAATATCTACACCACTACCTGAATAAACATGGAAATAACAGCACAGCTATCTGTATGAACATGGAAATATCTACACCGCTATCTGTACGAACATGGAAATATCTACACCGCTATCTGTATGAACATGGAAATAGCTACACCGCTATCTGTATCAACATGGAAATATCAACACCACTATCTGTATGAACATGGAAATATCTACACCGCCATCTGTATGAAGATGGATATATCTACACAGCCATCTGGATGAACATGGAAATATCTACACCGCTATCTGTATGAACCTGGAAATATCTACTCCGCTATCTCTGTAAACATGCATACATCTTCACCGCTATCTGTATAAACATGGAAATAGCTACACCGCTATCTGTATGAACATGGAAATAGCTACACCACTATCTGTATGAACATGGAAATATCTACACCGCTATCTGTATGAACATGGATATATCTACACAGCCATCTGGATGAACATGGAAATATCTACACCGCTATCTGTGTAAACATGCATACATCTTCACCGCTATCTGTATGAACATGGAAATAGCTACACCGCTATCTGTATGAACATGGAAATATCTATACCACTATCTGTATGAACTTGGAAATATCTACACCGCTATCTGTATGAACATGGATATATCTACCCAGCCATCTGGATGAACATGGAAATATCTACACCGATATCTGTATAAACATGGAAATATCTACACCGCTATCTGTATAAACATGGAAATATCTACACCGCTATCTGTATGAACATGGAAATATCTACACCGCTATCTGTATGAATATGGAAATATCTACACCGCTATCTGTATGAACATGGAAATATCTACACCGATATCTGTTTGAACACGAAAATATCTACACCGCTGTCTGCATGACAATGGAAATATCTACACAGGTCTCTGCATATACATGGAAATATCTACACAGCTATCTCTTTACACATGGAAATAACTACACCGCTATCTCTATAAACATCGAAATATCTACACCGCGATCTGTATGAACATGGAAATATCTGCACCGCCATGTGTATGAACATATAAATATCTGCACCGCCATCTGTATTAAGAAGGAGATATCTACACCGCTATCAGTATAAACATGGAAATATCTACACCGCTATCTGTATAAACATGGAAATATCTACACCGCTATCAGTATGAACATGGAAATATCTACACCGCTATCTGTATGAACATGGATATATCTACACAGCCATCTGGATGAACATGGAAATATCTACACCGCTATCTGCATGAACATGGAAATATCTACACCGCTATTTGTGTAAACATGCATACATCTTCACCGCAATCTGCATAAGCAAGGAAATATCTACACCGCTATCTGTATGAACATGGAAATATCTACACCGCTATCTGTTTGAACATGGAAATATCTAAACCGCTATCAGCATGAAAATGGAAATATCTACACAGCTATCTGCATATACATGGAAATATCTACAAAACTATCTCTTTACACATGGAAATAACTATACTGCTATCTCTGTAAACATGGAAATATCTACACCGCCATCTGTATGAACATGGAAATATCTGCACCGCCATCTGTATGAACATATAAATATCTACACCACCATCTGTATTAAGATGGAGATATCTACACCGCTATCTGTATAAACCTGGAAATATCTACACCGCTATCTGTATAAACATGGAAAGATCTACACCGCTATCTGTATAAACATGGAAATATCTACACCGCTATCTGTATGAACATGGATATATCTACACAGCCGTCTGGATGAACATGGAAATATCTACACCGCTATCTGTGTAAACATGCATACATCTTCACCGCTATCTGTATGAAGATGGAAATAGCTACACCGCTATCTGTATGAACATGGAAATATCTACACCACTATTTGTATGAACTTGGAAATATCTACACCGCTATCTGTATGAACGTGGATATATCTACACAGCCATCTGGATGAACATGGAAATATCTACACCGCTATCTGTATAAACATGGAAATATCTACACCGCTATCTGTATAAACATGGAAATATCTACACCGCTATCTGTATGAACATGGAAATATCTACACCGCTATCTGTATGAATATGGAAATATCTATACCGCTATCTGTATGAACATGGAAATATCTACACCGCTATCTGTTTGAACACGAAAATATCTACACCGCTGTCTGCATGACAATGGAAATATCTACACAGCTCTCTGCATATACATGGAAATATCTACACAGCTATCTCTTTACACATGGAAATAACTACACCGCTATCTCTATAAACATCGAAATATCTACACCGCCATCTGTATGAACATGGAAATATCTGCACCGCCATGTGAATGAACATATAAATATCTGCACCGCCATCTGTATTAAGAAGGAGATATCTACCCCGCTATCAGTATAAACATGGAAATATCTACACCGCTCTCTGTATAAACATGGAAATATCTACACCGGTACCTATATAAACATGGAAATATCAGCACCGCTATCTGTATAAACTTGGAAATATCTACACCGCTATCAGTATGAACATGGAAATATCTACACCGCTATCTATATGAACATGGATATATCTACACAGCCATCTGGATGAACATGGAAATATCTACACCGCTATCTGCATGAACATGGAAATATCTACACCGCTATTTGTGTAAACATGCATACATCTTCACCGCTATCTGCATAAGCAAGGAAATATCTACACCGCTATCTGTATGAACATGGAAATATCTACACCGCTATCTGTATGAACATGGATATATCTACACAGCCATCTGGATGAACATGTAAATATCTATACCGCTATCTGTGCAAACATGCATACATCTTCACCGCTATCTGTATGAACATGGAAATATCTACACCGCTATCTGTATGAACATGGAAATATCTACACCGCTATCTGTATGAACATGGAAATATCTACACCGCTATCTGCTTGAACATGGAAATATCTACACCGCTATCTGCATGAAAATGGAAATATCTACACTGCTATCTGCATATACATGGAAATATCTACACAGCTATCACTTTACACATGGAAATAAATACACCGCTATCAGTTTGAACATGGAAATATCTACACCGCCATCTGTATGAACATGGAAATATCTGCACCGCCATCTGTATGAACATATAAATATCTACACCGCCATCTGTATTAAGAAGGAGATATCTACACCGCTATCTGTATAAACATGGAAATATCTACACCGCTATCTGTATAAACATGGAAATATCTACACTGCTACTTGAATAAACATGGAAATATCTACACCACTACCTGTATAAACATGGAAATATCAGCACCGCTATCTGTATGAACATGGAAATATCAGCCCCTCTATCTGTATGAACATGGAAATATCTACACCGCTATCTCTATGAACATGGAAATATCTACACCGCTATCTGTTTGAACATGGAAATATCTAAACCGCTATCTGCCTGAAAATGGAAATATCTACACAGCTATCTGCATATACATGGAAATATCTACACAGCTATCTCTTTACACATGGAAATAACTACACCGCTATCTGTATGAACATGTAGATATCTTCACCGCCATCTGTATGAACATGGATATATCTACACAGCCCTCTGGATGAACATGGAAATATCCACACCGCAATCTGTGTAAAAATGCATACATCTTCACCGCTATCTGTATAAACTTGGAAATATCTACACCGCTATCTGTACGAACATGGAAATATCTACACCGTTATCTGTTTGAAGATGGAAATATATACACCGCTATCTGCATGAAAATGGAAATATCTACACAGCTATCTGCATATATGTGGAAATATCTACACAGCCATCTCTTTACACATGGAAATAACTACACCGCTATCTGTATGAATATGGAAATATCTACACTGCCATCTGTATGAACATGGAAACATCTGCACCGCCATCTATATGGACATATAAATATCTACACTGCGATCTGTATTAAGATGGAGATACCTACACCGCTATCTGAATAAACATGGAAATATCTACACCGCTATCTGTATGAATATGGAAATATCTACACCGCTATCTGTTTGAACATGGAAATATCTACACCGCTATCTGCATGAAAATGGAAATATCTACACTGCTATCTGCATATACATGGAAATATCTACACAGCTATCTCTTTACACATGGAAATAACTACACCGCTATCAGTTTGAACATGGAAATATCTACACCGCCATCTGTATGAACATGGAAATATCTGCACCGCCATCTGTATGAACATATAAATATCTACACCACCATCTGTATTAAGATGGAGATATCTACACCGCTATCTGTATAAACATGGAAATATCTACACCGCTCTCTGTATAAACATGGAAATATCTACACCGCTATCTGTATGAACATGGAAATATCTGCACCGCTATCTGTATGAACATGGAAATATCTACACCGCTATCTGTATGAACATGGAAATATCTACACCGGTATCTGTTTGAACTCGGAAATATCTACACTGCTGTCTGCATGAAAATGGAAATATCTACACAGCTATCTGCATATACATGGAAATATCTACACAGCTATCTCTTTACACATGGAAATAACTACACCGCTCTCTCTATAAACATGGAAATATCTACACCGCCATCTGTATGAACATGGAAATGTCTGCACCACCATCTGTATGAACATATAAATATCTACACCACCATCTGTATTAAGATGGAGATATCTACACCGCTCTCTGTATAAACCTGGAAATATCTACACCGCTATCTGTATAAACATGGAACGATCCACACCGCTATCTGTATAAACATGGAAATATCTACACCGCTACCTGAATAAACTTGGAAATATCAGCACAGCTATCTGTATGAACATGGAAATATCTACACCGCTATCTGTAAGAACAAGGAAATATCTACACCGCAATCTGTATGAACATGGAAATAGCTACACCGCTATCTGTATGAACATGGAAATAGCTACAACACTATCTGTATAAACATGGAAATATCTACACCGCTATCTGTATGAACATGGATATATCTACACAGCCATCTGGATGAACATCGAAATATCTACTCCGCTATCTGTATGAACCTGGAAATATCTACTCCGCTATCTGTGTAAACATGCATACATCTTCACCGCTATCTGTATAAACTTGGAAATATCTACACCGCTATCTGTACGAACATGGAAATATCTACACCGTTATCTGTTTGAAGATGGAAATATATACACCGCTATCTGCATGAAAATGGAAATATCTACACAGCTATCTGCATATACGTGGAAATATCTACACAGCCATCTCTTTACACATGGAAATAACTACACCGCTATCTGTATGAATATGGAAATATCTACACTGCCATCTGTATGAACATGGAAACATCTGCACCGCCATCTATATGGACATATAAATATCTACACTGCGATCTGTATTAAGATGGAGATACCTACACCGCTATCTGAATAAACATGGAAATATCTACACCGCTATCTGTATGAATATGGAAATATCTACACCGCTATCTGTTTGAACATGGAAATATCTACACCGCTATCTGCATGAAAATGGAAATATCTACACTGCTATCTGCATATACATGGAAATATCTACACAGCTATCTCTTTACACATGGAAATAACTACACCGCTATCAGTTTGAACATGGAAATATCTACACCGCCATCTGTATGAACATGGAAATATCTGCACCGCCATCTGTATGAACATATAAATATCTACACCACCATCTGTATTAAGATGGAGATATCTACACCGCTTTCTGTATGAACATGGAAATATCAGCCCCTCTATCTGTATGAACATGGAAATATCTACACCGCTTTCTGTATGAACATGGAAATATCTGCACTGCCATCTGTATGAAAATATAAATATCTACACGGCCGTCTGTATTAAGATGGAGATATCTACACCGCTATCTGTATAAACATGGAAATATCTACACCGCTATCTGTATATACATGGAAATATCTACACCGCTATCTGTATAAACATGGAAATATCTACCCCGCTACCTGTATAAGCATGGAAATATCAGCAACGCTATCTGTTTGAACATGGAAATATCAGCCCCTCTATCTGTATGAACAGGGAAATATCTACACCGCTATCTGTATGAACATGGAAATATCTACACCGCTGTCCGTATGATCATGGAAATATCTGCAATGCCATCTGTATGAACATGCATATATCTACACAGCCATCTGAATGAACATGGAAACATCTACACCGCTATCTGTATGAACATGGAAATAGCTACACCGCTATCTGTATGAACATGGAAATATCTACACCACTATCTGTATGAACATGGAAATATCTACACCGCTATCTGTATGAACATGGAATTATCTTCACCGCCATCTGTATGAACATCGATATATCTACACAGCCATCTGGATGAACATGGAAATATCTACTCCGCTATCTGTATGAACATGGAAATAGCTACACAGCTATCTGTATGAACATGGAAATAGCTACACCGCTATCTGTATGAACATGGAAATATCAACACTGCTATCTGTATGAACATGGAAATATCTTCACCGCCATCTGTATGTACATGGATATATCTACACAGCCATCTGGATGAACATGGAAATATCAACAGAGCTATCTGTAAGAACATGGAAATATATACACCGCTATCTGTCTAAACATGCATACACCTTCACCGCTATCTGTATAAACATGGAAATATCTACACCGCTATCTGTATGAACATGGAAATATCTACACCGCTATCTGTTTGAACATGGAAATATCTACACCGCTATCTGCATGAAAATGGAAATATCTACACAGCGATCTGCATATACATGGAATTGTCTACAAAGCTATCTCTTTACACATGGAAATAACTACACCGCTATCTCTATAAACATGGAAATATCTACACCGCCATCTCTATGAATATGGAAATATCTGCACCGCCTTCTATATGAACATATAAATATCTACACCGCCATCTGTATTAAGATGGAAATATCTACACCGCTATCTGTATAAACCTGGAAATATCGACAACGCTATCTGTATAAACATGGAAATATCTACACCGCTATCTGTATAAACATGGAAATATCTACACCGCTACATGTATAAACATGGAAATATCAGCACAGCTATCTGTATGAACATGGAAATATCTACACCGCTATCTGTACGAACATGGAAATATCTACACCGCTATCTGTATGAACATGGAAATAGCTACACCGCTATCTGTATGAACATGGAAATATCTACACCGCTATCTGTATGAACATGGAAATATCTACACCGCTATCTGTATGAACATGGATATATCTACGCAGCCATCTGGATGAACATGGAAATATCTACACCGCTATCTGTATGAACATGGAAATATCGACACCAATATCTGTGTAAACATGCATACATCTTCACCGCTATCTGTATAAACATGGAAATATCTACACCGCTATCTGTATGAACATGGAAATATCTACACCGCTATCTGTTTGAACATGGAAATATCTAAACCGCTATCTGCATGAAAATAGAAATATCTAAACAGCTATCTGCATATACACGGAAATATCTACAAAGCAATCTCTATACACATGGAAATAACTACAACGCTATCTCTATAAACATCTAAATATCTACAGCGCCATCTGTATGAACATGGAAATATCTGCACCGCCATCTGTATCAACATATAAATATCTACACCGCCATCTGGATTAAGATGGAGATATCTTCACCGCTCTCTGTATAAACTTGGAAATATCTACACCGCTATCTGTTTGAACATGGAAATATCTAAACCGCTATCTGCATGAAAATACAAATATCTAAACAGCTATCTGCATATACACGGAAATATCTACAAAGCTATCTCTATACACATTGAAATAACTACAACGCTATCTCTATAAACATCTAAATATCTACAGCGCCATCTGTATGAACATGGAAATATCTGCACCGCCATCTGTATGAACATATAAATATCTACACCGCCATCTGGATTAAGATGGAGATATCTTCACCGCTCTCTGTATAAACTTGGAAATACCTACACCGCTACCTGTATAAACATGGAAATATCTACACCGCTACCTGTATAAACATGGAAATATCAGCACCGCTATCTGTTTGAACATGGAAATATCTAAACCGCTATCTGCATGAAAATGGAAATATCTACACAGCTATCTGCATTTACATGGAAATATCTACACAGCTATCTCTTTACACAAGGAAATATCTACACCGCTATCTCTATAAACATGGAAATATCTACACCGCCATCTGTATGAACATGGAAATATCTGCACGGCCATCTGTATGAACATATAAATATCTACACCGCCTTCTGTATTAAGATGGAGATATCTACACTGCTATCTGTATAAAGGGGGAAATATCTACACCGCTATCTGTATAAACATGGAAATATCTACACCGCTACCTGTATAAACATGGAAATATCAGCACAGCTATCTGTATGAACATGGAAATATCTACACCGCTATCTGTATGAACATGGAAATATCTACACCGCTATCTGTATGAACATGGAAATAGCTACACCGCTATCTGTATGAACATGGAAATATCTACACCGCTAGATGTATGAACATGGAATTATCTTCACCGCCATCTGTATGAACATGGATATGTCTACACAGCCATCTGGATGAACATGAAAATATCTACACCGCTATCTGTATGAACATGGAAATAGCTACAACGCTATGTGTATGAACATGGAAATATCTGCACCGCCATCTGTATTAAGATGTAGATATCTACACCGCCATCTGTATTAAGATGGAGATATCTACACCGCTATCTGTGTAAACATGGAAATATCTACACCGCTATCTGTATAAACATGGAAATATCTACACCGCTATCTCTATAAACATGGAAATATCTACACCGCTACCTGTATGAACATGGAAGTATCTACACCGCTATCTGTATGAACATGGAAATATCTACACCGCTATCTGTATGAACATGGAAATATCTACACCGCTATCTGTTTGAACATGGAAATATCTACACCGCTGTCTGCATGAAAATGGAAATATCTACACCGCTATCTGTATGAACATGGAAATATCTACACCGCTATCTGTTTGAACATGGAAATATCTACACCGCTGTCTGCATGAAAATGGAAATATCTACACAGCTATCTGCATATACATGGAAATATCTACACAGCTATCTCTTTACACATGGAAATAACTACACCGCTATCTCTATAAACATGGAAATATCTACACCGCCATCTGTATGAACATGGAAATATCTGCACCACCATCTGTATGAACATATAAATATCTATACCACCATCTGTATTAAGACGGAGATATCTACACCGCTATCTGTATAAACCTGGAAATATCTACACCGCTATCTGTATAAACATGGATAGATCTACACCGCTATCTGTATAAACATGGAAATATCTACACCGCTACCTGTATAAACATGGAAATATCAGCACAGCTACCTGTATGAACATGGAAATATCTACACCGCTATCTCTATGAACATGGAAATAACTACACCGCTATCTGTATGAACATGGAAATAGCTACACAACTATCTGTATTAACATGGAAATATCTACACCGCTATCTGTATGAACATGTAAATATCTACACTGCTATCTGTATGAACATGGATATATCTACACAGCCATCTGGATGAACATGGAAATATCTACACCGCTATCTGTATGAACCTGGAAATATCTACTCCGCTATCTCTGTAAACATGAATACATCTTCACCGCTATCTGTATAAACATGGAAATAGCTACACCGCTATCTGTATGAACATGGAAATAGCTACACCACTATCTGTATGAACATGGAAATACCTACACCGCTATCTGTATGAACATGGATATATCTACACAGCCATCTGGATGAACATGGAAATATCTGCAGCGCTATCTGCATGAACATGGAAATATCTACACCGCTATTTGTGTAAACATGCATACATCTTCACCGCAATCTGCATAAGGAAGGAAATATCTACACCGCTATCTGTATGAACATGGAAATATCTACACCGCTATCTGTTTGAACATGGAAATATCTAAACCGCTATCAGCATGAAAATGGAAATATCTACACAGCTATCTGCATATACATGGAAATATCTACAAAACTATCTCTTTACACATGGAAATAACTATACTGCTATCTCTGTAAACATGGAAATATCTACACCGCCATCTGTATGAACATGGAAATATCTGCACCGCCATCTGTATGAACATATGAATATCTATACCACCATCTGTATTAAGACGGAGATATCTACACCGCTATCTGTATAAACCTGGAAATATCTACACCGCTATCGGTATAAACATGGATAGATCTACACCGCTATCTGTATAAACATGGAAATATCTACACCGCTATCTGTATGAACATGGATATATCTACACAGCCATCTGGATGAACATGGAAATATCTACACCGCTATCTGTGTAAACATGCATACATCTTCACCGCTATCTGTATGAACATGGAAATAGCTACACCGCTATCTGTATGAACATGGAAATATCTACACCTCTATCTGTATGAACTTGGAAATATCAACACCGCTATCTGAATGAACATGGATATATCTACACAGCCATCTGGATGAACATGGAAATATCTACACGGCTATCTGTATAAACATGGAAATATCTACACCGCTATCTGTATAAACATGGAAATATCTACACCGCTATCTGTATGAACATGGAAATATCTACACCGCTATCTGTATGAATATGGAAATATCTACACCGCTATCTGTATGAACATGGAAATATCTGCACCGCTATCTGTTTGAACACGAAAATATCTACACCGCTGTCTGCATGGCAATGGAAATATCTACACAGCTCTCTGCATATACATGGAAATATCTACACAGCTATCTCTTTACACATGGAAATAACTACACCGCTATCTCTATAAACATCGAAATATCTACACCGCCATCTGTATGAACATGGAAATATCTGCACCGCCATGTGAATGAACATATAAATATCTGCACCGCCATCTGTATTAAGAAGGAGATATCTACACCGCTATCAGTATAAACATGGAAATATCTACACTGCTATCTGTATAAACATGGAAATATCTATACCGGTACCTATATAAACATGGAAATATCAGCACCGCTATCTGTATAAACTTGGAAATATCTACACCGCTATCAGTATGAACATGGAAATATCTACACCGCTATCTGTATGAACATGGATATATCTACACAGCCATCTGCATGAACATGGAAATATCTACACCGCTATTTGTGTAGACATGCATACATCTTCACCGCAATCAGCATAAGCAAGGAAATATCTACACCGCTATCTGTATGAACATGGAAATATCTACACCGCTATCTGTTTGAACATGGAAATATCTAAACCGCTATCAGCATGAAAATGGAAATATCTACACAGCTATCTGCATTTACATGGAAATATCTACAAAGCTATCTCTTTACACATGGAAATAACTACACCGCTATCTCTATAAACATGGAAACATCTATACGGCCATCTGTATGAACATGGAAATATCTGCACCGCCATCTGTATGAACATATAAATATCTACACCGCCATCTGTATTAAGATGGAGATATCTACACCGCTATCTGTATAAACCTGGAAATATCTACACCGCTATCTGTATAAACATGGAAAGATCTACACCGCTATCTGTATAAACATGGAAATATCTACACCACTACCTGAATAAACATGGAAATAACAGCACAGCTATCTGTATGAACATGGAAATATCTACACCGCTATCTGTACGAACATGGAAATATCTACACCGCTATCTGTATGAACATGGAAATAGCTACACCGCTATCTGTATCAACATGGAAATATCAACACCACTATCTGTATGAACATGGAAATATCTACACCGCCATCTGTATGAAGATGGATATATCTACACAGCCATCTGGATGAACATGGAAATATCTACACCGCTATCTGTATGAACCTGGAAATATCTACTCCGCTATCTCTGTAAACATGCATACATCTTCACCGCTATCTGTATAAACATGGAAATAGCTACACCGCTATCTGTATGAACATGGAAATAGCTACACCACTATCTGTATGAACATGGAAATATCTACACCGCTATCTGTATGAACATGGATATATCTACACAGCCATCTGGATGAACATGGAAATATCTACACCGCTATCTGTGTAAACATGCATACATCTTCACCGCTATCTGTATGAACATGGAAATAGCTACACCGCTATCTGTATGAACATGGAAATATCTATACCACTATCTGTATGAACTTGGAAATATCTACACCGCTATCTGTATGAACATGGATATATCTACACAGCCATCTGGATGAACATGGAAATATCTACACCGATATCTGTATAAACATGGAAATATCTACACCGCTATCTGTATAAACATGGAAATATCTACACCGCTATCTGTATGAACATGGAAATATCTACACCGCTATCTGTATGAATATGGAAATATCTACACTGCTATCTGTATGAACATGGAAATATCTACACCGATATCTGTTTGAACACGAAAATATCTACACCGCAGTCTGCATGACAATGGAAATATCTACACAGCTCTCTGCATATACATGGAAATATCTACACAGCTATCTCTTTACACATGGAAATAACTACACCGCTATCTCTATAAACATCGAAATATCTACACCGCGATCTGTATGAACATGGAAATATCTGCACCGCCATGTGTATGAACATATAAATATCTGCACCGCCATCTGTATTAAGAAGGAGATATCTACACCGCTATCAGTATAAACATGGAAATATCTACACCGCTATCTGTATAAACATGGAAATATCTACACCGCTATCAGTATGAACATGAAAATATCTACACCGCTATCTGTATGAACATGGATATATCTACACAGCCATCTGGATGAACATGGAAATATCTACACCGCTATCTGCATGAACATGGAAATATCTACCCCGCTATTTGTGTAAACATGCATACATCTTCACCGCAATCTGCATAAGCAAGGAAATATCTACACCGCTATCTGTATGAACATGGAAATATCTACACCGCTATCTGTTTGAACATGGAAATATCTAAACCGCTATCAGCATGAAAATGGAAATATCTACACAGCTATCTGCATATACATGGAAATATCTACAAAACTATCTCTTTACACATGGAAATAACTATACTGCTATCTCTGTAAACATGGAAATATCTACACCGCCATCTGTATGAACATGGAAATATCTGCACCGCCATCTGTATGAACATATAAATATCTACACCACCATCTGTATTAAGATGGAGATATCTACACCGCTATCTGTATAAACCTGGAAATATCTACACCGCTATCTGTATAAACATGGAAAGATCTACACCGCTATCTGTATAAACATGGAAATATCTACACCGCTATCTGTATGAACATGGATATATCTACACAGCCATCTGGATGAACATGGAAATATCTACACCGCTATCTGTGTAAACATGCATACATCTTCACCGCTATCAGTATGAAGATGGAAATAGCTACACCGCTATCTGTATGAACATGGAAATATCTACACCACTATTTGTATGAACTTGGAAATATCTACACCGCTATCTGTATGAACGTGGATATATCTACACAGCCATCTGGATGAACATGGAAATATCTACACCGCTATCTGTATAAACATGGAAATATCTACACCGCTATCTGTATAAACATGGAAATATCTACACCGCTATCTGTATGAACATGGAAATATCTACACCGCTATCTGTATGAATATGGAAATATCTATACCGCTATCTGTATGAACATGGAAATATCTACACCGCTATCTGTTTGAACACGAAAATATCTACACCGCTGTCTGCATGACAATGGAAATATCTACACAGCTCTCTGCATATACATGGAAATATCTACACAGCTATCTCTTTACACATGGAAATAACTACACCGCTATCTCTATAAACATCGAAATACCTACACCGCCATCTGTATGAACATGGAAATATCTGCACCGCCATGTGAATGAACATATAAATATCTGCACCGCCATCTGTATTAAGAAGGAGATATCTACCCCGCTATCAGTATAAACATGGAAATATCTACACCGCTCTCTGTATAAACATGGAAATATCTACACCGGTACCTATATAAACATGGAAATATCAGCACCGCTATCTGTATAAACTTGGAAATATCTACACCGCTATCAGTATGAACATGGAAATATCTACACCGCTATCTATATGAACATGGATATATCTACAAAGCCATCTGGATGAACATGGAAATATCTACACCGCTATCTGCATGAACATGGAAATATCTACACCGCTATTTGTGTAAACATGCATACATCTTCACCGCTATCTGCATAAGCAAGGAAATATCTACACCGCTATCTGTATGAACATGGAAATATCTACACCGCTATCAGTATGAACATGGATATATCTACACAGCCATCTGGATGAACATGTAAATATCTACACCGCTATCTGTGCAAACATGCATACATCTTCACCGCTATCTGTATGAACATGGAAATATCTACACCGCTATCTGTATGAACATGGAAATATCTACACCGCTATCTGTATGAACATGGAAATATCTACACCGCTATCTGCTTGAACATGGAAATATCTACACCGCTATCTGCATGAAAATGGAAATATCTACACTGCTATCTGCATATACATGGAAATATCTACACAGCTATCACTTTACACATGGAAATAAATACACCGCTATCAGTTTGAACATGGAAATATCTACACCGCCATCTGTATGAACATGGAAATATCTGCACCGCCATCTGTATGAACATATAAATATCTACACCGCCATCTGTATTAAGAAGGAGATATCTACACCGCTATCTGTATAAACATGGAAATATCTACACCGCTATCTGTATAAACATGGAAATATCTACACTGCTACTTGAATAAACATGGAAATATCTACACCACTACCTGTATAAACATGGAAATATCAGCACCGCTATCTGTATGAACATGGAAATATCAGCCCCTCTATCTGTATGAACATGGAAATATCTACACCGCTATCTCTATGAACATGGAAATATCTACACCGCTATCTGTTTGAACATGGAAATATCTAAACCGCTATCTGCATGAAAATGGAAATATCTACACAGCTATCTGCATATACATGGAAATATCTACACAGCTATCTCTTTACACATGGAAATAACTACACCGCTATCTGTATGAACATGTAGATATCTTCACCGCCATCTGTATGAACATGGATATATCTACACAGCCCTCTGGATGAACATGGAAATATCCACACCGCAATCTGTGTAAAAATGCATACATCTTCACCGCTATCTGTATAAACTTGGAAATATCTACACCGCTATCTGTACGAACATGGAAATATCTACACCGTTATCTGTTTGAAGATGGAAATATATACACCGCTATCTGCCTGAAAATGGAAATATCTACACAGCTATCTGCATATACGTGGAAATATCTACACAGCCATCTCTTTACACATGGAAATAACTACACCGCTATCTGTATGAACATGGAAATATCAACACTGCTATCTGTATGAACATGGAAATATCTTCACCGCCATCTGTATGTACATGGATATATCTACACAGCCATCTGGATGAACATGGAAATATCAACAGAGCTATCTGTAAGAACATGGAAATATATACACCGCTATCTGTATATACATGGAAATATCTACACCGCTATCTGTATAAACATTGAAATATCAGCACCGCTATCTGTATGAACATGGAAATATCAGCCCCTCTATCTGTATGAACATGGAAATATCTACACCGCTTTCTGTATGAACATGGAAATATCTGCACTGCCATCTGTATGAAAATATAAATATCTACACGGCCGTCTGTATTAAGATGGAGATATCTACACCGCTATCTGTATAAACATGGAAATATCTACAACGCTATCTGTATATACATGGAAATATCTACACCGCTATCTGTATAAACATGGAAATATCTACCCCGCTACCTGTATAAGCATGGATATATCAGCAACGCTATCTGTTTGAACATGGAAATATCAGCCCCTCTATCTGTATGAACAGGGAAATATCTACACCGCTATCTGTATGAACATGGAAATATCTACACCGCTGTCCGTATGATCATGGAAATATCTGCAATGCCATCTGTATGAACATGCATATATCTACACAGCCATCTGAATGAACATGGAAACATCTACACCGCTATCTGTATGAACATGGAAATAGCTACACCGCTATCTGTATGAACATGGAAATATCTACACCACTATCTGTATGAACATGGAAATATCTACACCGCTATCTGTATGAACATGGAATTATCTTCACCGCCATCTGTATGAACATCGATATATCTACACAGCCAACTGGATGAACATGGAAATATCTACTCCGCTATCTGTATGAACATGGAAATAGCTACACAGCTATCTGTATGAACATGGAAATATCTACACCGCTATCTGTATGAACATGGAAATATCAACACTGCTATCTGTATGAACATGGAAATATCTTCACCGCCATCTGTATGTACATGGATATATCTACACAGCCATCTGGATGAACATGGAAATATCAACAGAGCTATCTGTAAGAACATGGAAATATATACACCGCTATCTGTCTAAACATGCATACACCTTCACCGCTATCTGTATAAACATGGAAATATCTACACCGCTATCTGTATGAACATGGAAATATCTACACCGCTATCTGTTTGAACATGGAAATATCTACACCGCTATCTGCATGAAAATGGAAATATCTACACAGCGATCTGCATATACATGGAATTGTCTACAAAGCTATCTCTTTACACATGGAAATAACTACACCGCTATCTCTATAAACATGGAAATATCTACACCGCCATCTCTATGAATATGGAAATATCTGCACCGCCTTCTATATGAACATATAAATATCTACACCGCCATCTGTATTAAGATGGAAATATCTACACCGCTATCTGTATAAACCTGGAAATATCGACAACGCTATCTGTATAAACATGGAAATATCTACACCGCTATCTGTATAAACATGGAAATATCTACACCGCTACATGTATAAACATGGAAATATCAGCACAGCTATCTGTATGAACATGGAAATATCTACACCGCTATCTGTACGAACATGGAAATATCTACACCGCTATCTGTATGAACATGGAAATAGCTACACCGCTATCTGTATGAACATGGAAATATCTACACCGCTATCTGTATGAACATGGAAATATCTACACCGCTATCTGTATGAACATGGATATATCTACGCAGCCATCTGGATGAACATGGAAATATCTACACCGCTATCTGTATGAACATGGAAATATCGACACCAATATCTGTGTAAACATGCATACATCTTCACCGCTATCTGTATAAACATGGAAATATCTACACCGCTATCTGTATGAACATGGAAATATCTACACCGCTATCTGTATGAACATGGAAATATCTAAACCGCTATCTGCATGAAAATAGAAATATCTAAACAGCTATCTGCATATACACGGAAATATCTACAAAGCAATCTCTATACACATGGAAATAACTACAACGCTATCTCTATAAACATCTAAATATCTACAGCGCCATCTGTATGAACATGGAAATATCTGCACCGCCATCTGTATCAACATATAAATATCTACACCGCCATCTGGATTAAGATGGAGATATCTTCACCGCTCTCTGTATAAACTTGGAAATATCTACACCGCTATCTGTTTGAACATGGAAATATCTAAACCGCTATCTGCATGAAAATACAAATATCTAAACAGCTATCTGCATATACACGGAAATATCTACAAAGCTATCTCTATACACATTGAAATAACTACAACGCTATCTCTATAAACATCTAAATATCTACAGCGCCATCTGTATGAACATGGAAATATCTGCACCGCCATCTGTATGAACATATAAATATCTACACCGCCATCTGGATTAAGATGGAGATATCTTCACCGCTCTCTGTATAAACTTGGAAATATCTACACCGCTATCTGTATAAACATGGAAATACCTACACCGCTACCTGTATAAACATGGAAATATCTACAACGCTACCTGTATAAACATGGAAATATCTACACCGCTACCTGTATAAATATGGAAATATCAGCACCGCTATCTGTTTGAACATGGAAATATCTAAACCGCTATCTGCATGAAAATGGAAATATCTACAGAGCTATCTGCATTTACATGGAAATATCTACACAGCTATCACTTTACACATGGAAATAACTACACCGCTATCTGTATGAACATGGAAATATCTACAACGCCATCTGGATGAACATGGATATATCTACACAGCCATCTGGATGAACATGGAAATATCTACACCGGTATCTGTATGAACACGGAAATATCTACACCACTATCTGTGTAAACATGCATACATCTTCACCGCTATCTGTATAAACATGGAAATATCTAAACTGCTATCTGCATGAACATGGAAATATCTACACAGCTATCTGTTTGAACATGGAAATATCTACACCGCTATCTGTATAAACATGGAAATACCTACACCGCTATCTGTATAAACATGGAAATATCTACCACGCTACCTGTATAAACATTGAAATATCAGCACCGCTATCTGTATGAACATGGAAATATCAGCCCCTCTATCTGTATGAACATGGAAATATGTACACCGCTTTCTGTATGAACATGGAAATATCTGCTCTGCCATCTGTATTAAAATATAAATATCTACACGGCCGTCTGTATTAAGATGGAGATATCTACACCGCTATCTGTATAAACATGGAAATATCTACACCGCTATCTGTATATACATGGAAATATCTACACCGCTATCTGTATAAACATGGAAATATCTACCCCGCTACCTGTATAAGCATGGAAATATCAGCACCACTATCTGTATGAACATGGAAATATCAGCCCCTCTATCTGTATGAACATGGAAATATCTACACCGCTATCTGTATGAACATGGAAATATCTACACCGCTGTCCGTATGAACATTGAAATATCTGCAATGCCATCTGTATGAACATGGATATATCTACACAGCCATCTGGATGAACATGGAAACATCTACACCGCTATCTGTATGAACATGGAAATAGCTACACCGCTATCTGTATGAACATGGAAATATCTACACCACTATCTGTATGAACATGGAAATATCTACACCGCTATCTGTATGAACATGGAATTATCTTCACCGCCATCTGTATGAACATTAATATATCTACACAGCCATCTGGATGAACATGGAAATATCTACACCGCTATCTGTATGAACATGGAAACAGCTACACAGCTATCTGTATGAACATGGAAATATCTACACCGATATCTGTATGAACATGGAAATATCAACACTGCTATCTGTATGAACATGGAAATATCTTCACCGCCATCTGTATGTACATGGATATATCTACACAGCCATCTGGATGAACATGGAAATATCAACAGAGCTATCTGTATGAACATGGAAATATATACACCGCTATCTGTATGAACATGGAAATAGCTACACCGCTATCTGTATGAACATGGAAATATCTACACCGCTATCTGTATGAACATGGAGATATCTACACCGCTATCTGTATGAACATGGATATATCTACACAGCCATCTGGATGAACATGGAAATATCTACACCGCTATCTGTATGAACATGGAAATATCTACACCACTATCTGTATAAACATGCATACATCTTCACCGCTATCTGTATAAACATGGAAATATCTACACCGCTATCTGTATGAACATGGAAATATCTACACCGCTATCTGTTTGAACAAGGAAATATCTAAACCGCTATCTGCATGAAAATGGAAATATCTACACAGCTAACTGCATATACATGGAAATATCTACACAGCTATCTCTTTACACATGGAAATAACTACACCACTATCTGAAAGAACATGGAAATATCTGCACGGCCATCTGTATGAACATATAAATATCTACACCGCCTTCTGTATTAAGATGGAGATATCTACACTGCTATCTGTATAAACATGGAAATATCTACACCGCTATCTGTATAAACATGGAAATATCTACACCGCTCTCTGAATAAACATGGAAATATCTACACCGCTACCTGTATAAACGTGGAAATATCAGCACCGCTATCTGAATGAACATGGAAATATCAGCCCCTCTATGTGTATGAACATGGAAATATCTACACCACTATCTGTATGAACATGGAAATATCTACACCGCTAGATGTATGAACATGGAATTATCTTCACCGCCATCTGTATGAACATGGATATGTCTACACAGCCATCTTGATGAACATGGAAATATCTACACCGCTATCTGTATGAACATGGAAATAGCTACACCGCTATCTGTATGAACATGGAAATATCTGCACCGCCATCTGTATTAAGATGGAGATATCTACACCGCCATCTGTATTAAGATGAAGATATCTACATCGCTATCTGTATAAACATGGAAATATCTACACTGCTATCTGTATAAACATGGAAATATCTACACCGCTATCTGTATGAACATGGAAATAGCTACACCGCTATCTGTATGAACATGTAAATATCTACACAGCCATCTGGATGAACATGGAAATATCAACAGAGCTATCTGTATGAACATGGAAATATATACACCGCTATCTGTCTAAACATGCATACAACTTCACCGCTATCTGTATAAACATGGAAATATCTACACCGCTATCTGTATGAACATGGAAATATCTACACCGCTAACTGTTTGAACATGGAAATATCTACACCGCTATCTGCATGAAAATGGAAATATCTACACAGCGATCTGCATATACATGGAATTGTCTACAAAGCTATCTCTTTACACATGGAAATAACTACACCGCTACCTCTATAAACATGGAAATATCTACACCGCCATCTCTATGAATATGGAAATATCTGCTCCGCCTTCTATATGAACATATAAATATCTACACCGCCATCTGTATTAAGATGGAGATATCTACACCGCTATCTGTATAAACCTGGAAATATCGACACCGCTATCTGTATAAACATGGAAATATCTACACCGCTATCTGTATAAACATGGAAATATCTACACCGCTACCTGTATAAACATGGAAATATCAGCACAGCTATCTGTATGAACATGGAAATATCTACACCGCTATCTGTATGAACATGGAAATATCTACACCGCTATCTGTATGAACATGGAAATAGCTACACCGCTATCTGTATGAACATGGAAATATCTACACCACTATCTGTATGAACATAGAAATATCTACAATGCTATCTTTATGAACATGGAAATATACACACCACTATCTGTGTAAACATGCATACATCTTCACCGCTATCTGTGTAAACATGGAAATATCTACACCGCTACCTGTATGAACATGGAAATATCTACACCGCTATCTGTTTGAACATGGAAATATCTAAACCGCTATCTGCATGAAAATGGAAATATCTACACAGCTAACTGCATATACATGGAAATATCTAAACAGCTATCTCTTTACACATGGAAATAACTACACCGCTATATGTAAGAGCATGGAAATATCTTTACGGCCATCTGTATGAACATATAAATATCTACACCGCCTTCTGTATTAAGATGGAGATATCTACACTGCTATCTGTATAAAGGGGGAAATATCTACACCGCTATCTGTATAAACATGGAAATATCTACACCGCTACCTGTATAAACATGGAAATATCAGCACAGCTATCTGTATGAACATGGAAATACCTACACCGCTATCTGTATGAACATGGAAATATCTACACCGCTATCTGTATGAACATGGAAATAGCTACACCGCTATCTGTATGAACATGGAAATATCTACACCGCTAGATGTATGAGCATGGAATTATCTTCACCGCCATCTGTATGAACATGGATATGTCTACACAGCCATATGGATGAACATGAAAATATCTACACCGCTATCTGTATGAACATGGAAATAGCTACAACGCTATCTGTATGAACATGGAAATATCTGCACCGCCATCTGTATTAAGATGGAGATATCTACACCGCCATCTGTTTTAAGATGGAGATATCTACACCGCTATCTGTATAAACTTGGAAATATCTACACCGCTATCTGTATAAACATGGAAATATCTACACCGCTATCTCTATAAACATGGAAATATCTACACCGCTACCTGTATGAGCATGGAAATATCATCACCGCTATCTGTATGAACATGGAAATATCTACACCGCTATCTGTATGAACATGGAGATATCTACACCGCTATCTGTATGAACATGGATATATCTACACAGCCATCTGGATGAACATGGAAATATCTATACCGCTATCTGTATGGACATGGAAATATCTACACCACTATCTGTATAAACATGCATACATCTTCACCGCTATCTGTATAAACATGGAAATATCTACACCGCTATCTGTATGAACATGGAAATATCTACACCGCTATCTGTTTGAACATGGAAATATCTAAACCGCTATCTGCATGAAAATGGAAATATCTACACAGCTAACTGCATATACATGGAAATATCTACACAGCTATCTCTTTACACATGGAAATAACTACACCACTATCTGTAAGAACATGGAAATATCTGCACGGCCATCTGTATGAACATATAAATATCTACACCGCCTTCTGTATTAAGATGGAGATATCTACACTGCTATCTGTATAAACATGGAAATATCTACACCGCTATCTGTATAAACATGGAAATATCTACACCGCTATCTGTATAAACATGGAAATATCTACACCGCTACCTGTATAAACGTGGAAATATCAGCACCGCTATCTGTATGAACATGGAAATATCAGCCCCTCTATGTGTATGAACATGGAAATATCTACACCACTATCTGTATGAACATGGAAATATCTACACCGCTAGATGTATGAACATGGAATTATCTTCACCGCCATCTGTATGAACATGGATATGTCTACACAGCCATCTTGATGAACATGGAAATATCTACCCCGCTATCTGTATGAACATGGAAATAGCTACACCGCTATCTGTATGAACATGGAAATATCTGCACCGCCATCTGTATTAAGATGGAGATATCTACACCGCCATCTGTATTAAGATGAAGATATCTACATCGCTATCTGTATAAACATGGAAATATCTACACTGCTATCTGTATAAACATGGAAATATCTACACCGCTATCTGTATGAACATGGAAATAGCTACACCGCTATCTGTATGAACATGGAAATATCTACACAGCCATCTGGATGAACATGGAAATATCAACAGAGCTATCTGTATGAACATGGAAATATATACACCGCTATCTGTCTAAACATGCATACAACTTCACCGCTATCTGTATAAACATGGAAATATCTACACCGCTATCTGTATGAACATGGAAATATCTACACCGCTAACTGTTTGAACATGGAAATATCTACACCGCTATCTGCATGAAAATGGAAATATCTACACAGCGATCTGCATATACATGGAATTGTCTACAAAGCTATCTCTTTACACATGGAAATAACTACACCGCTATCTCTATAAACATGGAAATATCTACACCGCCATCTGTATGAATATGGAAATATCTGCTCCGCCTTCTATATGAACATATAAATATCTACACCGCCATCTGTATTAAGATGGAGATATCTACACCGCTATCTGTATAAACCTGGAAATATCGACACCGCTATCTGTATAAACATGGAAATATCTACACCGCTATCTGTATAAACATGGAAATATCTACACCGCTACCTGTATAAACATGGAAATATCAGCACAGCTATCTGTATGAACATGGAAATATCTACACCGCTATCTGTATGAACATGGAAATATCTACACCGCTATCTGTATGAACATGGAAATAGCTACACCGCTATCTGTATGAACATGGAAATATCTACACCACTATCTGTATGAACATGGAAATATCTACACCGCTATCTTTATGAACATGGAAATATACACACCACTATCTGTGTAAACATGCATACATCTTCACCGCTATCTGTGTAAACATGGAAATATCTACACCGCTATCTGTATGAACATGGAAATATCTACACCGCTATCTGTTTGAACATGGAAATATCTAAACCGCTATCTGCATGAAAATGGAAATATCTACACAGCTAACTGCATATACATGGAAATATCTACACAGCTATCTCTTTACACATGGAAATAACTACACCGCTACATGTAAGAACATGGAAATATCTTTACGGCCATCTGTATGAACATGGATATATCTACACAGCCATCTGGATGAACATGGAAATATCTACAGCGCTATCTGCATGAACATGGAAATATCTACACCGCTATTTGTGTAAACATGCATACATCTTCACCGCAATCTGCATAAGGAAGGAAATATCTACACCGCTATCTGTATGAACATGGAAATATCTACACCGCTATCTGTTTGAACATGGAAATATCTAAACCGCTATCAGCATGAAAATGGAAATATCTACACAGCTATCTGCATATACATGGAAATATCTGCAAAACTATCTCTTTACACATGGAAATAACTATACTGCTATCTCTGTAAACATGGAAATATCTACACCGCCATCTGTATGAACATGGAAATATCTGCACCGCCATCTGTATGAACATATGAATATCTATACCACCATCTGTATTAAGACGGAGATATCTACACCGCTATCTGTATAAACCTGGAAATATCTACACCGCTATCTGTATAAACATGGATAGATCTACACCGCTATCTGTATAAAAATGGAAATATCTACACCGCTATCTGTATGAACATGGATATATCTACACAGCCATCTGGATGAACATGGAAATATCTACACCGCTATCTGTGTAAACATGCATACATCTTCACCGCTATCTGTATGAACATGGAAATAGCTACACCGCTATCTGTATGAACATGGAAATATCTACACCTCTATCTGTATGAACTTGGAAATATCAACACCGCTATCTGAATGAACATGGATATATCTACACAGCCATCTGGATGAACATGGAAATATCTACACGGCTATCTGTATAAACATGGAAATATCTACACCGCTATCTGTATAAACATGGAAATATCTACACCGCTATCTGTATGAACATGGAAATATCTACACCGCTATCTGTATGAATATGGAAATATCTACACCGCTATCTGTATGAACATGGAAATATCTGCACCGCTATCTGTTTGAACACGAAAATATCTACACCGCTGTCTGCATGGCAATGGAAATATCTACACAGCTCTCTGCATATACATGGAAATATCTACACAGCTATCTCTTTACACATGGAAATAACTACACCGCTATCTCTATAAACATCGAAATATCTACACCGCCATCTGTATGAACATGGAAATATCTGCACCGCCATGTGAATGAACATATAAATATCTGCACCGCCATCTGTATTAAGAAGGAGATATCTACACCGCTATCAGTATAAACATGGAAATATCTACACCGCTATCTGTATAAACATGGAAATATCTATACCGGTACCTATATAAACATGGAAATATCAGCACCGCTATCTGTATAAACTTGGAAATATCTACACCGCTATCAGTATGAACATGGAAATATCTACACCGCTATCTGTATGAACATGGATATATCTACACAGCCATCTGCATGAACAGGGAAATATCTACACCGCTATTTGTGTAGACATGCATACATCTTCACCGCAATCAGCATAAGCAAGGAAATATCTACACCGCTATCTGTATGAACATGGAAATATCTACACCGCTATCTGTTTGAACATGGAAATATCTAAACCGCTATCAGCATGAAAATGGAAATATCTACACAGCTATCTGCATATACATGGAAATATCTACAAAGCTATCTCTTTACACATGGAAATAACTATACTGCTATCTCTGTAAACATGGAAATATCTACACCGCCATCTGTATGAACATGGAAATATCTGCACCGCCATCTGTATGAACATATAAATATCTACACCGCCATCTGTATTAAGATGGAGATATCTACACCGCTATCTGTATAAACCTGGAAATATCTACACCGCTATCTGTATAAACATGGAAAGATCTACACCGCTATCTGTATAAACATGGAAATATCTACACCACTACCTGAATAAACATGGAAATAACAGCACAGCTATCTGTATGAACATGGAAATATCTACACCGCTATCTGTACGAACATGGAAATATCTACACCGCTATCTGTATGAACATGGAAATAGCTACACCGCTATCTGTATCAACATGGAAATATCAACACCACTATCTGTATGAACATGGAAATATCTACACCGCCATCTGTATGAAGATGGATATATCTACACAGCCATCTGGATGAACATGTAAATATCTACACCGCTATCTGTATGAACCTGGAAATATCTACTCCGCTATCTCTGTAAACATGCATACATCTTCACCGCTATCTGTATAAACATGGAAATAGCTACACCGCTATCTGTATGAACATGGAAATAGCTACACCACTATCTGTATGAACATGGAAATATCTACACCGCTATCTGTATGAACATGGATATATCTACACAGCCATCTGGATGAACATGGAAATATCTACACCGCTATCTGTGTAAACATGCATACATCTTCACCGCTATCTGTATGAACATGGAAATAGCTACACCGCTATCTGTATGAACATGGAAATATCTATACCACTATCTGTATGAACTTGGAAATATCTACACCGCTATCTGTATGAACATGGATATATCTACACAGCCATCTGGATGAACATGGAAATATCTACACCGATATCTGTATAAACATGGAAATATCTACACCGCTATCTGTATGAACATGGAAATATCTACACCGCCATCTGTAAGAATATGGAAATATCTACACCGCTATCTGTATGAACATGGAAATATCTACACCGATATCTGTTTGAACACGAAAATATCTACACCGCTGTCTGCATGACAATGGAAATATCTACACAGCTCTCTGCATATACATGGAAATATCTACACAGCTATCTCTTTACACATGGAAATAACTACACCGCTATCTCTATAAACATCGAAATATCTACACCGCGATCTGTATGAACATGGAAATATCTGCACCGCCATGTGTATGAACATATAAATATCTGCACCGCCATCTGTATTAAGAAGGAGATATCTACACCGCTATCAGTATAAACATGGAAATATCTACACCGCTATCTGTATAAACATGGAAATATCTACACCGCTATCAGTATGAACATGCAAATATCTACACCGCTATCTGTATGAACATGGATATATCTACACAGCCATCTGGATGAACATGGAAATATCTACACCGCTATCTGCATGAACATGGAAATATCTACACCGCTATTTGTGTAAACATGCATACATCTTCACCGCAATCTGCATAAGCAAGGAAATATCTACACCGCTATCTGTATGAACATGGAAATATCTACACCGCTATCTGTTTGAACATGGAAATATCTAAACCGCTATCAGCATGAAAATGGAAATATCTACACAGCTATCTGCATATACATGGAAATATCTACAAAACTATCTCTTTACACATGGAAATAACTATACTGCTATCTCTGTAAACATGGAAATATCTACACCGCCATCTGTATGAACATGGAAATATCTGCACCGCCATCTGTATGAACATATAAATATCTACACCACCATCTGTATTAAGATGGAGATATCTACACCGCTATCTGTATAAACCTGGAAATATCTACACCGCTATCTGTATAAACATGGAAAGATCTACACCGCTATCTGTATAAACATGGAAATATCTACACCGCTATCTGTATGAACATGGATATATCTACACAGCCATCTGGATGAACATGGAAATATCTACACCGCTATCTGTGTAAACATGCATACATCTTCACCGCTATCTGTATGAAGATGGAAATAGCTACACCGCTATCTGTATGAACATGGAAATATCTACACAACTATTTGTATGAACTTGGAAATATCTACACCGCTATCTGTATGAACGTGGATATATCTACACAGCCATCTGGATGAACATGGAAATATCTACAACGCTATCTGTATAAACATGGAAATATCTACACCGCTATCTGTATAAACATGGAAATATCTACACCGCTATCTGTATGAACATGGAAATATCTACACCGCTATCTGTATGAATATGGAAATATCTATACCGCTATCTGTATGAACATGGAAATATCTACACCGCTATCTGTTTGAACACGAAAATATCTACACCGCTGTCTGCATGACAATGGAAATATCTACACAGCTCTCTGCAAATACATGGAAATATCTACACAGCTATCTCTTTACACATGGAAATAACTACACCGCTATCTCTATAAACATCGAAATATCTACACCGCCATCTGTATGAACATGGAAATATCTGCACCGCCATGTGAATGAACATATAAATATCTGCACCGCCATCTGTATTAAGAAGGAGATATCTACCCCGCTATCAGTATAAACATGGAAATATCTACACCGCTCTCTGTATAAACATGGAAATATCTACACCGGTACCTATATAAACATGGAAATATCAGCACCGCTATCTGTATAAACTTGGAAATATCTACACCGCTATCAGTATGAACATGGAAATATCTACACCGCTATCTATATGAACATGGATATATCTACACAGCCATCTGGATGAACATGGAAATATCTACACCGCTATCTGCATGAACATGGAAATATCTACACCGCTATTTGTGTAAACATGCATACATCTTCACCGCAATCTGCATAAGCAAGGAAATATCTACACCGCTATCTGTATGAACATGGAAATATCTACACCGCTATCTGTTTGAACATGGAAATATCTAAACCGCTATCAGCATGAAAATGGAAATATCTACACAGCTATCTGCATATACATGGAAATATCTACAAAACTATCTCTTTACACATGGAAATAAGTATACCGCTATCTCTGTAAACATGGAAATATCTACACCGCCATCTGTATGAATATGGAAATATCTGCACCGCCATCTGTACGAACATATAAATATCTACACCACCATCTGTATTAAGATGGAGATATCTACACCGCTATCTGTATAAAACTGGAAATATCTACACCGCTATCTGTATAAACATGGAAAGATCTACACCGCTATCTGTATGAACATGGAAATATCTACACCGCTATCTGTTTGAACATGGAAATATCTAAACCGCTATCTGCATGAAAATGGAAATATCTACACAGCTAACTGCATATACATGGAAATATCTATACAGCTATCTCTTTACACATGGAAATAACTACACCACTATCTGTAAGAACATGGAAATATCTGCACGGCCATCTGTATGAACATATAAATATCTACACCGCCTTCTGTATTAAGATGGAGATATGTACACTGCTATCTGTATAAACATGGAAATATCTACACCTCTATCTGTATAAACATGGAAATATCTACACCGCTATCTGTATAAACATGGAAATATCTACACCGCTACCTGAATAAACGTGGAAATATCAGCACCGCTATCTGTATGAACATGGAAATATCAGCCCCTCTATGTGTATGAACATGGAAATATCTACACCACTATCTGTATGAACATGGAAATATCTACACCGCTATATGTATGAACATGGAATTATCTTCACCTCCATCTGTATGAACATGGATATGTCTACACAGCCATCTTGATGAACATGGAAATATCTACACCGCTATCTGTATGAACATGGAAATAGCTACACCGCTATCTGTATGAACATGGAAATATCTGCACCGCCATCTGTATTAAGATGGAGATATCTACACCGCCATCTGTATTAAGATGAAGATATCTACATCGCTATCTGTATAAACATGGAAATATCTACACTGCTATCTGTATAAACATGGAAATATCTACACCGCTATCTGTATGAACATGGAAATAGCTACACCGCTATCTGTATGAACATGGAAATATCTACACAGCCATCTGGATGAACATGGAAATATCAACAGAGCTATCTGTATGAACATGGAAATATATACACCGCTATCTGTCTAAACATGCATACAACTTCACCGCTATCTGTATAAACATGGAAATATCTACACCGCTATCTGCATGAACATGGAAATATCTACACCGCTAACTGTTTGAACATGGAAATATCTACACCGCTATCTGCATGAAAATGGAAATATCTACACAGCGATCTGCATATACATGGAATTGTCTACAAAGCTATCTCTTTACACATGGAAATAACTACACCGCTATCTCTATAAACATGGAAATATCTACACCGCCATCTGTATGAATATGGAAATATCTGCTCCGCCTTCTATATGAATATATAAATATCTACACCGCCATCTGTATTAAGATGGAGATATCTACACCGCTATCTGTATAAACCTGGAAATATCGACACCGCTATCTGTATAAACATGGAAATATCTACACCGCTATCTGTATAAACATGGAAATATCTACACCGCTACCTGTATAAACATGGAAATATCAGCACAGCTATCTGTATGAACATGGAAATATCTACACCGCTATCTGTATGAACATGGAAATATCTACACCGCTATCTGTATGAACATGGAAATAGCTACACCGCTATCTGTATGAACATGTAAATATCTACACCACTATCTGCATGAACATAGAAATATCTACACCGCTATCTTTATGAACATGGAAATATACACACCACTATCTGTGTAAACATGCATACATCTTCACCGCTATCTGTGTAAACATGGAAATATCTACACCGCTATCTGTATGAACATGGAAATATCTACACCGCTATCTGTTTGAACATGGAAATATCTAAACCGCTATCTGCATGAAAATGGAAATATCTACACAGCTAACTGCATATACATGGAAATATCTACACAGCTATCTCTTTACACATGGAAATAACTACACCGCTACATGTAAGAACATGGAAATATCTTTACGGCCATCTGTATGAACATATAAATATCTACACCGTCTTCTGTATTAAGATGGAGATATCTACACTGCTATCTGTATAAAGGGGGAAATATCTACACCGCTATCTGTATAAAAATGGAAATATCTACACCGCTACCTGTATAAACATGGAAATATCAGCACAGCTATCTGTATGAACATGGAAATATCTACACCGCTATCTGTATGAACATGGAAATATCTACACCGCTATCTGTATGAACATGGAAATAGCTACACCGCTATCTGTATGAACATGGAAATATCTACACCACTAGATGTATGAACATGGAATTATCTTCACCGCCATCTGTATGAACATGGATATGTCTACACAGCCATCTGGATGAACATGAAAATATCTACACCGCTATCTGTATGAACATGGAAATAGCTACAACGCTATCTGTATGAACATGGAAATATCTGCACCACCATCTGTATTAAGATGGAGATATCTACACCGCCATCTGTTTTAAGATGGAGATATCTACACCGCTATCTGTATAAACTTGGAAATATCTACACCGCTATCTGTATAAACATGGAAATATCTACACCGCTATCTCTATAAACATGGAAATATCTACACCGCTACCTGTATGAGCATGGAAATATCATCACCGCTATCTGTATGAACATGGAAATATCTTCACCGCTATCTGTATGAACATGGAAATATCTACACCGCTATCTGTATGAACATGGAAATATCTACACCGCTATCTGTTTGAACATGGAAATATCTTCACCGCCATCTGTATGAACATGGATATATCTACACAGCCATCTGGATGAACATGGAAATATCAACAGAGCTATCTGTATGAACATGGAAATATCTACAGCGCTATCTGTATGAACATGGAAATATCTACACCGCTATCTGTTTGAACATGGAAATATCTACACCGCTATCTGCATGAAAATGGAAATATCTACACAGCGATCTGCATATACATGGAATTGTCTACAAAGCTATCTCTTTACACATGGAAATAACTACACCGCTATCTCTATAATCATGGAAATATCTACACCGCCATTGGTATGAATATGGAAATATCTGCTCCGCCTTCTATATGAACATATAAATATCTACACCGCCATCTGTATTAAGATGGAGATATCTACACCGCTATCTGTATAAACCTGGAAATATCGACACCGCTATCTGTATAAACATGGAAATAACTACACCGCTATCTGTATAAACATGGAAATATCTATACCGCTACCTGTATAAACATGGAAATATCAGCACAGCTATCTGTATGAACATGGAAATATCTACACCGCTATCTGTACGAACATGGAAATATCTACACCGCTATCTGTATGAACATGGAAATAGCTACACCGCTATCTGTATGAACATGGAAATATCTACACCACTATCTGTATGAACATGGAAATATCTACACCGCTATCTGTATGAACATGGATATATCTACACAGCCATCTGGATGAACATGGAAATATCTACACCGCTATCTGTATGAACATGGAAATATCTACACCACTATCTGTGTAAACATGCATACATCTTCACCGCTATCTGTATAAACATGGAAATATCTACACCGCTATCTGTATGAACATGGAAATATCTACACCGCTATCTGTTTGAACATGGAAATATCTAAACAGCTATCTGCATGAAAATGGAAATATCTACACAGCTAACTGCATATACATGGAAATATCTACACAGCTATCTCTTTACACATGGAAATAACTACTCCGCTATCTCCATAAACATGGAAATATCTACACCGCTGTCTGTATAAACATGGAAATAGCTACACCGCTATCTGTATGAACATGGAAATAGCTACACCACTATCTGTATGAACATGGAAATATCTACACCGCTATCTGTATGAACATGGATATATCTACACAGCCATCTGGATGAACATGGAAATATCTACAGCTCTATCTGCATGAACATGGAAATATCTACACCGCTATTTGTGTAAACATGCATACATCTTCACCGCAATCTGCATAAGCAAGGAAATATCTACACCGCTATCTGTATGAACATGGAAATATCTACACCGCTATCTGTTTCAACATGGAAATATCTAAACCGCTATCAGCATGAAAATGGAAATATCTACACAGCTATCTGCATATACATGGAAATATCTACAAAACTATCTCTTTACACATGGAAATAACTATACTGCTATCTCTGTAAACATGGAAATATCTACACCGCCATCTGTATGAACATGGAAATATCTGCACCGCCAACTGTATGAACATATAAATATCTATACCACCATCAGTATTAAGACGGAGATATCTACACCGCTATCTGTATAAACCTGGAAATATCTACACCGCTATCTGTATAAACATGGATAGATCTACACCGCTATCTGTATAAACATGGAAATATCTACACCGCTATCTGTATGAACATGGATATATCTACACAGCCATCTGGATGAACATGGAAATATCTACACCGCTATCTGTGTAAACATGCATACATCTTCACCGCCATCTGTATGAACATGGAAATAGCTACACCGCTATCTGTATGAACATGGAAATATCTACACCTCTATCTGTATGAACTTGGAAATATCAACACCGCTATCTGAATGAACATGGATATATCTACACAGCCATCTGGATGAACATGGAAATATCTACACCGCTATCTGTATAAACATGGAAATATCTACACCGCTATCTGTATGAACATGGATATATCTACACAGCCATCTGGATGAACATGGAAATATCTGCACCGCTATCTGTTTGAACACGAAAATATCTACACCGCTGTCTGCATGACAATGGAAATATCTACACAGCTCTCTGCATATACAGGGAAATATCTACACAGCTATCTCTTTACACATGGAAATAACTACACCGCTATCTCTATAAACATCGAAATATCTACACCGCCATCTGTATGAACATGGAAATATCTGCACCGCCATGTGAATGAACATATAAATGTCTGCACCGCCATCTGTATTAAGAAGGAGATATCTACACCGCTATCAGTATAAACATGGAAATATCTACACCGCTATCTGTATAAACATGGAAATATCTATACCGGTACCTATATAAACATGGAAATATCAGCACCGCTATCTGTATAAACTTGGAAATATCTACACCGCTATCAGTATGAACATGGAAATATCTACACCGCTATCTGTATGAACATGGATATATCTACACAGCCATCTGCATGAACATGGAAATATCTACACCGCTATTTGTGTAGACATGCATACATCTTCACCACAATCAGCATTAGCAAGGAAATATCTACACCGCTATCTGTATGAACATGGAAATATCTACACCGCTATCTGTTTGAACATGGAAATATCTACACCGCCATCTGTATGAAGATGGCTATATCTACACAGCCATCTGGATGAACATGGAAATATCTACACCGCTATCTGTATGAACATGGAAATATCTACTCCGCTATCTCTGTAAACATGCATACATCTTCACCGCTATCTGTATAAACATGGAAATAGCTACACCGCTATCTGTATGAACATGGAAATAGCTACACCACTATCTGTATGAACATGGAAATATCTACACCGCTATCTGTATGAACATGGATATATCTACACAGCCATCTGGATGAACATGGAAATATCTACACCGCTATCTGTGTAAACATGCATACATCTTCACCGCTATCTGTATGAACATGGAAATAGCTACACCGCTATCTGTATGAACATGGAAATAACTACACCACTATCTGTACGAACTTGGAAATATCTACACCGCTATCTGTATGAACATGGATATATCTACACAGCCATCTGGATGAACATGGAAATATCTACACCGATATCTGTATAAACATGGAAATATCTACACCGCTATCTGTATAAACATGGAAATATCTACACCGCTATCTGTATGAACATGGAAATATCTACACCGCTATCTGTATGAATATGGAAACATCTACACCGCTATCTGTATGAACAGGGAAGTATCTACACCGCTATCTGTTTGAACACGAAAATATCTACACCGCTGTCTGCATGACAATGGAAATATCTACACAGCTCTCTGCATATACATGGAAATATCTAAACAGCTATCTCTTTACACATGGAAATAACTACACCGCTATCTCTATAAACATCGAAATATCTACACCGCGATCTGTATGAACATGGAAATATCTGCACCGCCATGTGTATGAACATATAAATATCTGCACCGCCATCTGTATTAAGAAGGAGATATCTACACCGCTATCAGTATAAACATGGAAATATCTACACCGCTATCTGTATAAACATGGAAATATCTACACCGCTATCAGTATGAACATGGAAATATCTCCACCGCTATCTGTATGAACTTGGATATATCTACACAGCCATCTGGATGAACATGGAAATATCTACACCGCTATCTGCATGAACATGGAAATATCTACACCGCTATTTGTGTAAACATGCATACATCTTCACCGCAATCTGCATAAGCAAGGAAATATCTACACCGCTATCTGTATGAACATGGAAATATCTACACCGCTATCTGAATGAACATGGAAATATCTAAACCGCTATCAGCATGAAAATGGAAATATCTACACAGCTATCTGCATATACATGGAAATATCTACAAAACTATCTCTTTACACATGGAAATAACTATACTGCTATCTCTGTAAACATGGAAATATCTACACCGCCATCTGTATGAACATGGAAATATCTGCACCGCCATCTGTATGAACATATAAATATCTACACCACCATCTGTATTAAGATGGAGATATCTACACCGCTATCTGTATAAACCTGGAAATATCTACACCGCTATCTGTATAAACATGGAAAGATCTACACCGCTATCTGTATAAACATGGAAATATCTACACCGCTATCAGTATGAACATGGATATATCTACACAGCCATCTGGATGAACATGGAAATATCTACACCGCTATCTGTGTAAACATGCATACATCTTCACCGCTATCTGTATGAACATGGAAATAGCTACACCGCTATCTGTATGAACATGGAAATATCTACACCACTATCTGTATGAACTTGGAAATATCTACACCGCTATCTGTATGAACGTGGATATATCTACACAGCCATCTGGATGAACATGGAAATTTCTACACCGCTATCTGTATAAACATGGAAATATCTACACCGCTATCTGTATAAACATGGAAATATCTACACCGCTATCTGTATGAACATGGAAATATCTACACCGCTATCTGTATGAATATGGAAATATCTATACCGCTATCTGTATGAACATGGAAATATCTACACCGCTATCTGTTTGAACACGAAAATATCTACACCGCTGTCTGCATGACAATGGAAATATCTACACAGCTCTCTGCATATACATGGAAATATCTACACAGCTATCTCTTTACACATGGAAATAACTACACCGCTATCTCTATAAACATCGAAATATCTACACCGCCATCTGTATGAACATGGAAATATCTGCACCGCCATGTGAATGAACATATAAATATCTGCACCGCCATCTGTATTAAGAAGGAGATATCTACCCCGCTATCAGTATAAACATGGAAATATCTACACCGCTATCTGTATAAACATGGAAATATCTACACCGGTACCTATATAAACATGGAAATATCAGCACCGCTATCTGTATAAACTTGGAAATATCTACACCGCTATCAGTATGAACATGGAAATATCTACACCGCTATCTGTACGAACATGGAAATATCTACACCGCAATCTGTGTGAACATGGAAATAGATACACCGCTATCTGTATCAACATGGAAATATCTACAACACTATCTGTATAAACATGGAAATATCTACACCACTATCTGTATGAACATGGATATATCTACACAGCCATCTGGATGAACTTGGAAATATCTACACCGCTCTCTGTATGAACCTGGAAATATCTACTCCGCTATCTGTGTAAAAATGCATACATCTTCACCGCTATCTGTATAAACATGGAAATATCTACACCGCTATCTGTATGAACATGGAAATAGCTACACCGCTATCTGTATGAACATGGAAATATCTACACCGCTATCTGTATGAACATGGATGTATCTACACAGCCATCTGGATGAACATGGAAATATCTACACCGCTATCTGTGCAAACATGCATACATCTTCACCGCTATCTGTATGAACATGGAAATATCTACACCGCTATCTGTATGAACATGGAAATATCTACACCGCTATCTGTTTGAACATGGAAATATCTACACCGCTATCTGCATGAAAATGGAAATATCTACACAGCGATCTGCATATACATGGAATTGTCTACAAAGCTATCTCTTTACACATGGAAATAACTACACCGCTATCTCTATAAACATGGAAATATCTACACCGCCATCTGTATGAATATGGAAATATCTGCTCCGCCTTCAATATGAACATATAAATATCTACACCGCCATCAGTATTAAGATGGAGATATCTACACCGCTATCTGTATAAACCTGGAAATATCGACACCGCTATCTGTATAAACATGGAAATATCTACACCGCTATCTGTATAAACATGGAAATATCTACACCGCTAGCTGTATAAACATGGAAATATCAGCACAGCTATCTGTATTAACATGGAAATATCTACACCGCTATCTGTACGAACATGGAAATATCTGTACCGCTATCTGTATGAACATGGAAATAGCTACACCGCTATCTGTATGAACATGGAAATATCTACACCACTATCTGTATGAACATGGAAATATATACACCGCTATCTGTATGAACATGGATATATCTACACAGCCATCTGGATGAACATGGAAATATCTACACCACTATCTACATGAACATGGAAATATCTACACCGCTATTTGTGTAAACATGCATAAATCTTCACCGCAATCTGCATAAGCATGGAAATACCTACACCTCTATCTGTATGAACATGGAGATATCTACACCGCTATCTGTTTGAACATGGAAATATCTAAACCGCTATCAGCATGAAAATGGAAATATCTACACAGCTATCTGCATATACATGGAAATACCTACACAGCGATCTCTTTACACATGGGAATAACTACACCGCCATCTGTATGAACATGGAAATATCTGCACCGCCATCTGTATGAAAATATAAATATCTACACCGCTATCTGTATTAAGAAGGAGATATCTACACCGTTATCTGTATAAACATGGAAATATCTACACCGCTATCTGTATAAACATGGAAATATTTGCACCGCTGCCTGTATAAACATGGAAATATCAGCACCGCTATCTGTATGAACATGGAAATATCTACACCGCTACCTGTATGAACATGGAAATATCTACACCGCTGTCTGTATGAACATGGAAATATCTACACCGCTATCTGTATGAATATGGAAATATCTACACCGCTATCTGTATGAACATGGAAATATCTACACCGCTATCCGTATGAACATGGATATATCTACATAGCCATCTGGATGAACATGGAAATATCTACACCGTTATCTGTATCAACATGGATATATCTACACAGCCATCTGGATGAACATGGAAATATCTACACCGCTATCTGTGTAAACATGCATACATCTTCACCGCTATCTGTATAAACATGGAAATATCAGCACCGCAATCTGTATGAACATGGAAATATCTACACCGCTATCTGTTTGATCATGGAAATATCTACACCGCTATCTGCATGAAAATGGAAATATCTACACTGCTACCTGCATATACATGGAAATATCTACACAGCTATCTCTTTACACATGGAAATAACTACACCGCTATCTGCATGAACATGGAAATATCTACACCGCCAACTGTATGAACATATAAATATCTACACCGCCATCTGTATTAAGAAGGAGATATCTACACCGCTATCTGTATAAACATGGAAATATCTACACCGCCATCTGTATTAAGATGGAGATATCTACACCGCTATCTGTATAAACATGGAAATATCTACACGGCTATCTGTATAAACATGGAAATATCTACACCGCTATCTGTATAATCATGGAAATTACTACACCGCTACCTGTATAAACATGGAAATATCAGCACCGCTATCTGTATGAACATGGAAATATCTTCACCGCTATCTGTACGAACATGGAAATATCTACACCGCTATCTGTTTGAACATGGAAATATCTACACCGCTGTCTGCATGAAAATGGAAATATCTACAGAGCTATCTGCATATACATGGAAATATCTACAAAGCTATCTCTTTACACATGGAAATAACTACACCGCTATCTCTATAAACATGGAAATATCTACACCGCCATCTGTATGAACATGGAAATATCTGCACCGCCATCTGTATGAACATATAAACATCTACACCGCCATCTGTATTAAGAAGGAGATATCTACACCGCTATCTGTATAAACATGGAAATATCTACACCGCTATCTGTATAAACATGGAAATATCTACACTGCTATCTGTATAAACATGGAAATATCTACACCGCTACCTGTATAAACGTGGAAATATCAGCACTGCTATCTGTATGAACATGGAAATATCAGCCCCTCTATGTGTATGAACATGGAAATATCTACACCACTATCTGTATGAACATGGAAATAGCTACACCGCTATCTGTAAGAACATGGAAATATCTGCACCGCCATCTGTATGAACATATAAATATCTACACCGACATCTGTATTAAGATTTAGATATCTACACTGCTATCTGTATAAACATGGAAATATCTACACCGCTATCTGTATAAACATGGAAATATCTACACCGCTATCTGTATAAACATGGAAATATCTACACCGCTACCTGTATGAACATGGAAATATCAGCACCGCTATCTGTATGAACATGGAAATATCTACACCGCTATCTGTATGAACATGGAAATATCTACACCGCTATCTGTATGAACATGGAAATATCTTCACCGCCATCTGTATGAACATGGATATGTCTACACAACCCTCTGGATGAACATTGAAATATCTACACCGCGATCTGTATGAACATGGAAATATCTCCACCGCTATCTGTGTAAACATGCATACATCTTCACCGCTATCTGTATAAATATGGAAATATCTACACCGCTATATGTATGAACATGGAAATATCTACACCGCTATCTGTTTGAACATGGAAATATCTAAACCGCTATCTGCATGAAAATAGAAATATCTACACAGCTATCTGCATATACACGGAAATATCTACACCACTATCTGTATAAACATGGAAATACCTACACCGCTACCTGTATAAACATGGAAATATCTACACCGCTACCTGTATAAACATGGAAATATCAGCACCGCTATCTGTATGAACATGGAAATATCTACACCGCTATCTCTATGAACATGGAAATATCTACACCGCTATCTGTTTGAACATGGAAATATCTAAACCGCTATCTGCATGAAAATGGAAATATCTACACAGCTATCTGCATTTACATGGAAATATCTACACACCTATCTCTTTACACATGGAAATAACTACACCGCTATCTGTATGAACATGGAAGTATCTTCAACGCCATCTGTATGAACATGGATATATCTACACAGCCATCTGGATGAACATGGAAATATCTACACCGGTATCTGTATGAACACGGAAATATCTACACCGCTATCTGTGTAAACATGCATACATCTTCACCGCTATCTGTATAAACATGGAAATATCTAAACTGCTATCTGCATGAACATGGAAATATCTACACCGCTATCTGTTTAAAAATGGAATTATCTACACCGCTATCTGTATAAACATGGAAATATCTACACCGCTATCTGTATAAACATGGAAATATCTACCCCGCTACCTGTATAAACATTGAAATATAAGCACCGCTATCTGTATGAACATGGAAATATCAGCCCCTCTATCTGTATGAACATGGAAATATCTACACCGCTATCTGTATGAACATGGAAATATCTACACCGCTGTCCGTATGAACATCGAAATATCTGAAATGCCATCTGTATGAACATGGATATATCTACACAGCCATCTGGATGAACATGGAAACATCCACACCGCTCTCTGTATGAACATGGAAATAGCTTCACCGCTATCTGCAAGAACATGGAAATATCTACACCACTATCTGTATGAACATGGAAATATCTACACCGCTATCTGTATGAACATGGAATTATCTTCACCGCCATCTGTACGAACATCGATATATCTACACAGCCATCTGGATGAACATGGAAATATCTACACCGCTATCTGTATGAACATGGAAATAGCTACACAGCTATCTGTATGAACATGGAAATATCTACACCGCTATCTGTATGAAAATGGAAATATCAACACAGCCATCTGGATGAACATGGAAATATCTACACCGCTATCTGTATGAACATGGAAATAGCTACACAGCTATCTGTATGAACATGGAAATATCTACACCGCTATCTGTATGAACAAGGATATATCTACACAGCCATCTGGATGAACATGGAAATATCTACACTGCCATCTGTATGAACATGGAAATATCTGCACCGCCATCTGTATAAACATATAAATATATACACCGCCATCTGTATTAAGATGGAGATATCTACACCGCTATCTGTATGAACATGGAAATATGAGCACCGCTATCTGTATGAACATGGAAATATCTACACCGCTATCTGTATGAACATGGAAATATCTACACCGCTATCTGTATGAACATGGAAGTATCTACAAAGCTGTCTCAATGAACATGGAAATATCTACACTGCTATCTGTTTGAACATGTAAATATCTACACCGCTATATGCATGAAAATGGAAATATCTACAAAGCTATCTGCATATACATGGAAATATCTACACAGCTATCTCTTTACACATGGAAATAACTACACCGCTATATCTATAAACATGGAAATATCTACACCGCCATCTGTATGAATATGGAAATATCTGCACCGCCTTCTATATGAACATATAAATATCTACACCGCCATCTGTATTAAGATGGAGATATCTAAACCGCTATCTGTATACACCTGGAAATATCGACACCGCTATCTGTATAAACATGGAAATATCTACACCGCTATCTGTATAAACATGGAAATATGTACACCGCTACCTGCATATACATGGAAATATCAGCACAGCTATCTGAATGAACATGGAAATATCTACACCGCTATCTCTATGAACATGGAAATATCTACACCGCTATCTGTATGAACATGGAAATAGCTACACCGCTATCTGTATGAACATGGAAATATCTACACCGCTATCTGTATGAACATGGAAATATCTACACCGCTATCTGTATGAACATGGATATATCTACACAGCCATCTGGATGAACATGGAAATATCTACACCGCTATCTTTATAAACATGGAAATATCTACACCGCTATCTGTATGAACATGGATATATCTACCAAGCCATCTGGACGAACATTTAAATATCTACACCGCTGTCTGTATGAACATGGAAATATCTACACCACTATCTGTGGAAACATGCATACACCTTCACCGCTATCTGTATAAACATGGAAATATCTACACCGTTATCTGTATGAACATGGAAATATCTACACCGCTATCTGTTTGAACATGGAAATATCTACACCGTTATCTGTATGAACATGGAGATATCTACACCGCTATCTGTATGAACATGGACATATCTACACCGCTATCTGTCTGAACATGGAAATATCTTCACCGCCATCTGTATGAACATGGATGTATCTACACAGCCATCTGGATGAACATGGAAATATCTACACCGCTATCTGTATGAACATGGAAATAGCTACACCGCTATCTGTATGAACATGGAAATATCTACAACACTATCTGTATGAACATGGAAATATCTACACCGCTATCTGTATGATCATGGAAATATCTTCACCGACATCTGTATGAACATTTATATATCTACAGAGCCATCTGGATGAACATGGAAATATCTACACCGCTATCGGTAAGAACATGGAAATATCTACACCGCTATCTGTGTAAACATGCATACATCTTCACCGCTATCTGTATGAACATGGAAATATCTACACCACTATCTGTATGAACATGGAAATATCTACACCGCTATCTGTATGAACATGGGAATATCTACACCGCTATCTGTTTGAACATGGAAATATCTACACTGCTATCTGCATGAAAATGGAAATATCTACACTGCTATCTGCATATACATGGAAATATCTACACAGCTATCTCTTTACACATGGAAATAACTACACCGCTATCTCTATAAACATCGAAATATCTACACCGCCATCTGTATGAACATGGAAATATCTTCACCGCTATCTGTATGAACATGGAAATATCTTCACCGCCATCTGTTTGAACATGGATATATCTACACAGCCATCTGTATGAACATGGAAATATCTACACCGCTATCTGTGAACATGGAAATATCTACACCGTTATCTGTATGAACATGGAAATAGCTTCACCGCCATATGTATGAACACGGATATGTCTACACAGCCATCTGGATGAACATGGAAATATCTACACCGCGATCTGTATGAACATGGAAATATCTACACCGCTATCTGTGTAAACATGCATACATTTCACCGCTATCAGTATAAACATGGAAATATCTACACCGCTATCTGTATGAACATGGAAATATCCACACCGCTATCTGTTTGAACATGGAAATATCTAAACCGCTATCTGCATGAAAATAGAAATATCTACACAGCTATCTGCATATACATGGAAATATCTACAAAGATATCTCTTTACAGAGAGAAATAACTACACCGCTATCTTTATAAACATGGAAATATCTACACCGCCATCTGTATGAACATGGAAATGTCTGCACTGCCATCTGTACGAACATATAAATATCTGCACTGCCATCAGTATTAAGATGGAGATATCTTCACCGCTATCTGTATAAACTTGGAAATATCTACACCGCTATCTGTATAAACCTGGAAATATCTACACCGCTATCTGTATAAACATGGAAATATCTACACCACTACCTGTATAAACATGGAAATATCAGCACCGCTATCTGTATGAACATGGAAATATCTACACCGCTATCTCTATGAACATGGAAATATCTACAACGCTATCTGTATGAACATGGAAATAGCTACACCGCTATCTGTATGAACATGGAAATATCTGCACCGCTATCTGTATGAACATGGAAATAGCTACACCGCTATCTGTATGAACATGGAAATATCTACACCGCTATCTGTATGAACTTGGAAATATCTACACCGCTATCTGTATGAACATGGATATATCTACACAGCCATCTGGATGAACGTGGAAATATCTACACCGCTGTTTGTATAAACATGGAAATATCTACACCGCTATCTGTATAAACATGGAAATATCTACACCGCTATCTGTATGAACACGGAAATATCTACACTGCTGTCTGCATGACAATGGAAATATCTACACAGCTATCTGCATATACATGGAAATATCTACACAGCTATCTCTTTACACATGGAAATAACTACACCGCTATCTCTATAAACATCGAAATATCTACACCGCCATCTGTATGAACATGGAAATATCTGCACCACCATGTGTATGAACATATAAATATCTGCACCTCCATCTGTATTAAGAAGGAGATATCTACACCGCTATCAGTATAAACATGGAAATATCTACACCGCTATCTGTTTAAACATGGAAATATCTACACCGCTATCTGTATAAACATGGAAATATCTACACCGGTACCTGTATAAACATGGAAATATCAGCACCGCTATCTGAATAAACATGGAAATATCTACACCGCTATCTGTATGAACATGGAAATATCTACACAGCCATCTGCATATACATGGAAATATCTACAAAGCTATCTCTTTACACATGGAAATAACTACACCGCTATCTCTATAAATATGGAAATATCTACACCGCCATCTGTATGAACATGGAAATATCTGCACCGCCATCTGTATGAACATATAAATACCTACACCACCATCTGTATTAAGATGGAGATATCTACACCGCTATCTGTATAAACCTGGAAATATCTACACAGCTATCTGTATAAACATGGAAAGATCTACACCGCTATCTGTATAAACATGGAAATATCTACACTGCTACCTGAATAAACTTGGAAATATCAGCACAGCTATCTGTATGAACATGGAAATATCTACACCGCTATCAGTACGAACATGGAAATATCTACACCGCAATCTGTATGAACATGGAAATAGCTACACCGCTATCTCTATCAACATGGAAATATCTACAACACTATCTGTATAAACATGTACATATCTACACCGCTATCTGTATGAACATGGATATCTCTGCACAGCCATCTGGATGAACATGGAAATATCTACACCGCTATCTGTATGAAGCTGGAAATATCTACTCCGCTATCTGTGTAAACATGCATACATCTTCACCGCTATCTGTATTTACATGGAAATATCTACACCGCTATCTGTATGAACATGGAAATAGCTACACCACTATCTGTGTAAACATGCATACATCTTCACCGCTATCTGTATAAACATGGAAATATCAACACCGTTATCTGTATGAACATGGAAATATCTACACCGCTATCTGTTTGAACATGGAAATATCTAAACCGCTATCTGCATGAAAATGGAAATATGTGCACAGCTATCTGCATATACATGGAAATATCTACACAGCCATCTCTTTACACATGGAAATAACTACACCGCTATCTGTATGAACATGGAAATATCTACACCGCCATCTGTATGAACATGGAAATATCTGCACCGCCATCTGTATGAACATATAAATATCTAAACCGCCATCTGTATTAAGAAGGAGATATCTAAACCGCTATCTGTATAAACATGGAAATATCTACACCGCTATCTGTATAAACATGGAAATACCTACACCGCTATCTGTATGAACATGGATATATCTACCCAGCCATCTGGATGAACATTTAAATATCTACACCGCTATCTGTATGAACATGGAAACATCTACACCACTATCTGTGTAAACATGCATACATCTTCACCGCTATGTGTATAAACATGGAATTATCTACACCGTTATCTGTATGAACATGGAAATATCTACACCGCTATCGGTTTGAACATGGAAATATCTACACCGTTATCTGTATGAACATGGAGATATCTACACCGCTATCTGTAAGAACATGGACATATCTACACCGCTATCTTTCTGAACATGGAAATATCTTCACCGCCATCTGTATGAACTTGGATGTATCTACACAGCCATCTGGATGAACATGGAAATATCTACACCGCTATCTGTATGAACACGGAAATAGCTACACCGCTATCTGTATGAACATGGAAATATCTACAACACTATCTGTATGAACATGGAAATATCTACACCGCTATCTGTATGATCATGGAAATATCTTCACCGACACCTGTATGAACATTTATATATCTACAGAGCCATCTGGATGAACATGGAAATATCTACACCGCTATCGGTATGAACATGGAAATATCTACACCGCTATCTGTGTAAACACGCATACATCTTCACCGCTATCTGTATGAACATGGAAATATCTACACCACTATCTGTATGAACATGGAAATATCTACACCGCTATCTGTATGAACATGGAAATATCTACACTGCAATCTGTATGAACATGGAAATATCTTCACCGCCATCTGTATTGACATGGATATATCTACACTGCCATCTGTATGAACATGGAAATATCTACACCGCTATCTGTATGAACATGGAAATATCTACACCGCTATCTGTATGAACATGGAAATATCTTCACCGCCATCTGTATGAACATGGATATGTCTACAGAGCCATCTGGATGAACATGGAAATATCTACACCGCTATCTGTATGAACATGGACATATCTACACCGCAATCTGTTTGAACATGGAAATATCTAAACCGCTATCTGCATGAAAATAGAAATATCTACACAGCTATCTGCATATACATGGAAATATCTACAAAGCTATCTCTTTACACATGGAAATAACTACACCGCTATCTCTATAAACATGGAAATATCTACACCGCCATCTGTATGAACATGGAAATATCTGCACCGCCATCTCAATGAACTTATAAATATCTACACCGCCATCTGTATTAAGATGGAGATATCTTCACCGCTATCTGTATAAACTTGGAAATAACTACACCGCTATCTGTGTAAACCTGGAAATATCTACACCGCTATCTGTATAAACATGGAAATAACTACACCTCTATCTGTATAAACATGTAAATATCTACACCGCTACCTGTATAAACATGGAAATATCAGCACCGCTATCTGTATGAACATGGAAATATCAGCCCCTCTATCTGTACGAACATGGAGATATCTACACCGCTATCTGTAAGAACATGGATATATCTACACCGCTATCTGTATGAACATGGAAATATCTTCACCGCCATCTGTATGAACATGAATGTATCTACACAGCCATCTGGATGAACATGGATATATCTACACCGCTTTCTGTATGAACATGGAAATAGCTACACCGCTATCTGTATGAACATGGAAATATCTACAACACTATCTGTATGAACATGGAAATATCTACACCGGTATCTGTATGAACATGGAAATATCTTCACCGCCATCTGTATGAACATGGATATATCTACTGACCCATCTGGATGAACATGGAAATATCTACACCGCTATCTGTATGAACATGGAAATATCTACACCGCTATCTCTGTAAACATGCATACATCTTCACCGCTATCTGTATGAACATGGAAATATCTACACCGCTATCTGTATGAACATGGAAATATCTACACCGCTACCTGTATAAACATGGAAATATCAGCACCGCTATCTGTATGAACATGGAAATATCTACACAGCCATCTGGATGAACATGGAAATATCTACACCGCTATCTGTATGAACATGGAAATACATACACCGCTATCTGTATGAACATGGAAATATCTACACCACTATCTGTATGAACATGGAAATATCTACACCGCTATCTGTATGAACATGGAAATATCTTCACCGCCATCTGTATGAACATGGATATATCTACACAGCCATCTGGATGAACATGGAAATATCTACACCGCAATCTGTAGGAACATGGAAATAGCTACACCTCTATCTGTATGAACATGGAAATATCTACACCGCTATCTGTATGGACATGGAAATATCTACACCGCTATCTGTATGAACATGGAAATATCTACACCGCTATCTGTATGAACATGGAAATATCTACACCGCTATTTGTGCAAACATGCATACATCTTCACCGCTATCTGTATAAACATGCAAATATCTACACCGCTATCTGTATGAACATGGAAATATCTACACCGCTATCTGTATGAACATGGAAATATCTACACGGCTATCTGCATGAAAATGGAAATAGCTACACTGCTACCTGCATATACATGGAAATATCTACACAGCTATCTCTTTAAACATGGAAATAACTAAACCGCTATCAGTTTGAACATGGAAATATCTACACCGCCATCTGTATGAACATGGAAATATCTGCACCGCCATCTGTATGAACACATAAATATCTACACCACCATCTGTATTAAGATGGAGATATCTACACCGCTATCTGTATAAACATGGAAATATCTACACCGCTACCTGTATAAACATGGAAATATCTACACCGCTATCTGTATGAACATGGAAATATCTACACCGCTATCTGTATGAACATGGAAATATCTACACCGCTATCTGTATGAACATGGAAATATCTACACCGTTATCTGCTTGAACTCGGAAATATCTACACCGCTGTCTGCATGAAAATGGAAATATCTACACAGCTATCTGCATATACATGGAAATATCTACACAGCTATCTCTTTACACATGGAAATAACTACACCGCTATCTCTATAAACATCGAAATATCTACACCGCCATCTGTATGAACATGGAAATATCTGCACCGCCATGTGTATGAACATATAAATATCTGCACCGCCATCTGTATTAAGAAGGAGATATCTACACCGCTATCTGCATAAACATGGAAATATCTACACCGCTATCTGTATAAACATGGAAATATCTACACCGCTATCTGTATAAACATGGGAATATCTACACCGCTACCTGTATAAACATGGAAATATCAGCACCGCTATCTGTATTAACATGGAAATATCTACACCGCTATCTGTATAAACATGGAAATAACTACACCTCTATCTGTATAAACATGTAAATATCTACACCGCTACCTGTATAAACATGGAAATATCAGCACCGCTATCTGTATGAACATGGAAATAACAGCCCCTCTATCTGTATGAACATGGAGATATCTACACCGCTATCTGTAAGAACATGGACATATCTACACCGCTATCTGTCTGAACATGGAAATATCTTCACCGCCATCTGTATGAACATGGATGTATCTACACAGCCATCTGGATGAACATGGATATATCTACACCGCTTTCTGTATGAACATGGAAATAGCTACACCGCTATCTGTATGAACATGGAAATATCTACAACACTATCTGTATGAACATGGAAATATCTACAACGCTATCTGTATGAACATGGAAATATCTTCACCGCCATCTGTATGAACTTGGATATATCTACAGACCCATCTGGATGAACATGGAAATATCTACACCGCTATCTGTATGAACATGGAAATATCTACACCGCTATCTGTGTAAACATGAATACATCTTCACCGCTATCTGTATGAATATGGAAATATCTACACCGCTATCTGTATGAACATGGAAATATCTACACCGCTATCTCTATGAACATGGAAATATCTACACCGCTATCTGTTTGAACATGGAAATATCTACACCGCTATCTGCATGAAAATGGAAATATCTACACTGCTATCTGCATATACATGGAAATATCTACACAGCTATCTATTACACATGGAAATAACTACACCGCTATCAGTTTGAACATGGAAATATCTACACCACCATCTGTATGAACATGGAAATATCTGCACCGCCATCTGTATGAACACATAAATATCTACACCAGTATCTGTATTAAGATGGAGATATCTACACCGCTATCTGTATAAACATGGAAATATCTACACCGCTATCTGTATAAACATGGAAATATCTACACCGCTATCTGTATGAACATGGAAATATCTACACCGCTATCTGTATGAACATGGAAATATCTACACCGCTATCTGTATGAAGATGGAAATATCTACACCGTTCTCTGTTTGAACTCGGAAATATCTACACCGCTGTCTGCATGAAAATGGAAATATCTACAAAGCTATCTGCATATACATGGAAATATCTACACAGCTATCTCTTTACACATGGAAATATCTACACCACTATCTCTATAAACATCGAAATATCTACACCGCCATCTGTATGAACATGGAAATATCTGCACCGCCTTGTGTATGAACATATAAATATCTGCACCGCCATCTGTATTAAGAAGGAGATATCTACACCGCTATCTGTATAAACATGGAAATATCTACACCGCTATCTGTATAAACATGGAAATATCTACACCGCTATCTGTATAAACCTGGAAATATCTACACCGCTACCTGTATAAACATGGAAATATCAGCACCGCTATCTGTATTAACATGGAAATATCTACACCGCTATCTGTATGAACATGGAAATATCTACACCGCTATCTGTATGAACATGGAAATATATTCACCGCCATCTGTATGAACATGGATATATCTACACAGCCATCTGTATGAACATGGAAATATCTACACCGCTATCTGTATGAACATGGAAATATCTACACCGCTATCTCTTTGAACATGGAAATATCTAAACCGCTATCTGCATGAAAATAGATATATCTACACAGCTATCTGCATAAACATGGAAATATCTACAAAGCTATCTCTTTACAGAGAGAAGTAACAACACCGCTAGCTTTATAAACATGGAAATATCTACACGGCCATCTGTATGAACATGGAAATGTCTGCACTGCCATCTGTATGAACATATAAATATCTGCACCGCCATCTGTATTAAGATGGAGATATCTTCACCGCTATCTGTATAAACTTGGAAATATCTACACCGCTATCTGTATAAAACTGGAAATATCTACACCGCTATCTGTATAAACGTGGAAAAATCTACACCACTACCTGTATAAACATGGAAATATCAGCACCGCTATCTGTATGAACATGGAAATATCTACACCGCTATCTCTATGAACATGGATATAACTACACCGCTATCTGTATGAACATGGAAATAGCTACACCGCTATCTGTATGAACATGGAAATATCTACACCGCTATCTGTATGAACATGGAAATAGCTACACCGCTATCTGTATGAACATGGATATATCTACACAGCCATCTAGATGAACATGGAAGTATCTACACCGCTATCTGTACAAACATGGAAATATCTACACCGCTCTCTGTATAAACATGGAAATATCTACACCACTATCTGTATGAACACGGAAATATCTACACCGCTATCTGTATGAATATGGAAATATCTACACCGCTATCTGTATGAACATGGAAATATCTACACCGCTATCTATTTGAACAAGAAAATATCTACACAGCTGTCTGCATGACAATGGAAATATCTACACAGCTATCTGCATATTCATGGAAATATCTACACTGCTATCTCTTTACACATGGAAATAACTACACCGCTATCTCTATAAACATCGAAATATCTACACTGCCATCTGTATGAACATGGAAATATCTGCAACTCCATGTGCATGAACATATAAATATCTGCACCGCCATCTGTATTAAGAAGGAGATATCTACACCGCTATCAGTATAAACATGGAAATATCTACACCGCTATCTGTATAAACATGGAAATATCTACACCGCTATCTGTATAAACATGGAAATATCTACACCGGTACCTGTATAAACATGGAGATATCAGCACCGCTATCTGTATAAACATGCACATATCTACACCGCTATCTGTATGAACATGGAAATATCTACACCGCTATCTGTATGAACATGGATATATCTACACAGCCATCTGGATGAACATGGAAATGTCAACACCGCTATCTGCATGAACATGGAAATATCTACACCGCTATTTGTGTAAACATGCATACATCTTCACCGCTATCTGTATAAACATGGAAATATCAGCACCACAATCTGTATGAACATGGAAATATCTACACCGCTATCTGTTTGAACATGGAAATATCTACACCGCTATCTGCATGAAAATGGAAATATCTACACTGCTATCTGCCTATACATGGAAATATCTACACAGCTATCTCTTTACACATGGAAATAACTACACCGCTATCAGTTTGAACATGGAAATATCTTCACCGCCATCTGTATGAACATGGAAATATCTGCACCGCCATCTGTATGAACACATAAATATCTACAACGCCATCTGTATTAAGATGGAGATATCTGCACCGCCATCTGTATTAAGAAGGAGATATCTACACCGCTATCTGTATGAACATGGAAATATCTACACCGCTATCTGTTTGAACATGGAAATATCTACACCGCTATCTGCATGAAAATGGAAATATCTACACAGCTATCTGCATATACATGGAAATATCTACACAGCTATCTCTTTACACATGGAAATAACTACACCGCTATCAGTTTGAACATGGAAATATCTACACCGCCATCTGTATGAACATGGAAATATCTGCACCGCCATCTGTATGAACATATAAATATCTACACCGCCATCTGTATTAAGATGGAGATATCTACACCGCTATCTGTATAAACTTGGAAATATCTACACCGCTATCTGTATGAACATGGAAATATCTACACCGCTATCTGTATGAACATGGAAATGTCTACACCGTTATCTGCTTGAACTCGGAAATATCTACACCGCTGTCTGCATGAAAATGGAAATATCTACACAGCTATCTGCATATACATGGAAATATCTACACAGCTATCTCTTTACACATGGAAATAACTACACCGCTATCTCTATAAACATCGAAATATCTACACCGCCATCTGTCTGAACATGGAAATATCTGCACCGCCATGTGTATGAACATATAAATATCTGCACCGCCATCTGTATTAAGAAGGAGATATCTACACCGCTATCTGTATAAACATGGAAATATCTGCACCGCTATCTGTATAAAGATGGAAATATCTACACCGCTATCTGTATAAACATGGAAATATCTACACCGCTACCTGTATAAACATGGAAATATCAGCACCGCTATCTGTATTAACATGGAAATATCTACACCGCTATCGGTATAAACATGGAAATAACTACACCTCTATCTGTATAAACATGTAAATATCTACACCGCTACCTGTATAAACATGGAAATATCAGCACCGCTATCTGTATGAACATGGAAATAACAGCCCCTCTATCTGTATAAACATGGAGATATCTACACCGCTATCTGTAAGAACATGGACATATCTACACCGCTATCTGTCTGAACATGGAAATATCTTCACCGCCATCTGTATGAACATGGATGTACCTACACAGCCATCTGGATGAACATGGATATATCTACACCGCTTTCTGTATGAACATGGAAATAGCTACACCGCTATCTGTATGAACATGGAAATATCTACAACACTATCTGTATGAACATGGAAATATCTACACCGCTATCTGTATGAACATGGAAATATCTTCACCGCCATCTGTATGAACTTGGATATATCTACAGACCCATCTGGATGAACATGGAAATATCTACACCGCTATCTGTATGAACATGGAAATATCTACACCGCTATCTGTATGAACATGGAAATATCTTCACCGCCATCTGTATGAACTTGGATATATCTACAGACCCATCTGGATGAACATGGAAATATCTACACCGCCATCTGTATGAACATGGATATATCTGCACCGCCATCTGTATGAACACATAAATATCTACACCAGCATCTGTATTAAGATGGAGATATCTACACCGCTATCTGTATAAACATGGAAATATCTACACCGCTATCTGTATAAACATGGAAATATCTACACCGCTATCTGTATGAAAATGGAAATATCTACACCGCTATCTGTATGAACATGGAAATATCTACACCGCTATCTGTATGAAGATGGAAATATCTACACCGTTATCTGTTTGAACTCGGAAATATCTACACCGCTGTCTGCACGAAAATGGAAATATCTACAAAGCTATCTGCATATACATGGAAATATCTACACAGCTATCTCTTTACACATGGAAATAACTACACCACTATCTCTATAAACATTGAAATATCTACACCGCCATCTGTATGAACATGGAAATATCTGCACCGCCTTGTGTATGAACATATAAATATCTGCACCGCCATCTGTATTAAGAAGGAGATATCTACACCGCTATCTGTATAAACATGGAAATATCTACACCGCTATCTGTATAAACATGGAAATATCTACACCGCTATCTGTATAAACATGGAAATATCTACACCGCTACCTGTATAAACATGGAAATATCAGCACCGCTATCTGTATTAACATGGAAATATCTACACCGCTATCTGTATGAACATGGAAATATCTACACCGCTATCTGTATGAACATGGAAATATCTTCACCGCCATCTGTATGAACATGGATATATCTACACAGCCATCTGTATGAACATGGAAATATCTACACCGCTATCTGTATGAACATGGAAATATCTACACCGCTATCTGTTTGAACATGGAAAAATCTAAACCGCTATCTGCATGAAAATAGAAATATCTACACAGCTATCTGCATAAACATGGAAATGTCTACAAAGCTATCTCTTTACAGAGAGAAGTAACAACACCGCTATCTTTATAAACATGGAAATATCTACACGGCCATCTGTATGAACATGGAAATGTCTGCACTGCCATCTGTATGAACATATAAATATCTGCACCGCCATCTGTATTAAGATGGAGATATCTTCACCGCTATCTGTATAAACTTGGAAATATCTACACCGCTATCTGTATAAACCTGGAAATATCTACACCGCTATCTGTATAAACGTTGAAAAATCTACACCACTACCTGTATAAACATGGAAATATCAGCACCGCTATCAGTATGAACATGGAAATATCTACACCGCTATCTCTATGAACATGGATATAACTACACCGCTATCTGTATGAACATGGAAATAGCTACACCGCTATCTGTATGAACATGGAAATATCTACACCGCTATCTGTATGAACATGGAAATAGCTACACCGCTATCTGTATGAACATGGATATATCTACACAGCCATCTAGATGAACATGGAAGTATCTACACCGCTATCTGTACAAACATGGAAATATCTACACCGCTCTCTGTATAAACATGGAAATATCTACACCACTATCTGTATGAACACGGAAATATCTACACCGCTATCTGTATGAATATGGAAATATCTACACCGCTATCTGTATGAACATGGAAATATCTACACCGCTATCTATTTGAACAAGAAAATATCTACACAGCTGTCTGCATGACAATGGAAATATCTACACAGCTATCTGCATATTCATGGAAATATCTACACTGCTATCTCTTTACACATGGAAATAACTACACCGCTATCTTTATAAACATCGAAATATCTACACCGCCATCTGTATGAACATGGAAATATCTGCAACTCCATGTGCATGAACATATAAATATCTGCACCGCCATCTGTATTAAGAAGGAGATATCTACACCGCTATCAGTATAAACATGGAAATATCTACACCGCTATCTGTATAAACATGGAAATATCTACACCGCTATCTGTATAAACATGGAAATATCTACACCGGTACCTGTATAAACATGGAGATATCAGCACCGCTATCTGTATAAACATGGAAATATCTACACCGCTATCTGTATGAACATGGAAATATCTACACCGCTATCTGTATGAACATGGATATATCTACACAGCCATCTGGATGAACATGGAAATGTCTACACCGCTATCTGCATGAACATGGAAATATCTACACCGCTATTTGTGTAAACATGCATACATCTTCACCGCTATCTGTATAAACATGGAAATATCAGCACCACAATCTGTATGAACATGGAAATATCTACACCGCTATCTGTATGAACATGGATGTACCTACACAGCCATCTGGATGAACATGGATATATCTACACCGCTTTCTGTATGAACATGGAAATAGCTACACCGCTATCTGAATGAACATGGAAATATCTACAACACTATCTGTATGAACATGGAAATATCTACACCGCTATCTGTATGAACATGGAAATATCTTCACCGCCATCTGTATGAACTTGGATATATCTATAGACCCATCTGGATGAACATGGAAATATCTACACCGCTATCTGTATGAACATGGAAATATCTACACCGCTATCTGCATGAAAATGGAAATATCTACACTGCTATCTGCCTATACATGGAAATATCTACACAGCTATCTCTTTACACATGGAAATAACTACACCGCTATCAGTTTGAACATGGAAATATCTTCACCGCCATCTGTATGAACATGGAAATATCTGCGCCGCCATCTGTATGAACACATAAATATCTACAACGCCATCTGTATTAAGATGGAGATATCTGCACCGCCATCTGTATTAAGAAGGAGATATCTACACCGCTATCTGTATGAACATGGAAATATCTACACCGCTATCTGTTTGAACATGGAAATATCTACACCGCTATCTGCATGAAAATGGAAATATCTACACTGCTATCTGCATATACATGGAAATATCTACACAGCTATCTCTTTACACATGGAAATAACTACACCGCTATCAGTTTGAACATGGAAATATCTACACCGCCATCTGTATGAACATGGAAATATCTGCACCGCCATCTGTATGAACATATAAATATCTACACCGCCATCTGTATTAAGATGGAGATATCTACACCGCTATCTGTATAAACTTGGAAATATCTACACCGCTATCTGTATGAACATGGAAATATCTACACCGCTATCTGTATGAACATGGAAATGTCTACACCGTTATCTGGTTGAACTCGGAAATATCTACACCGCTGTCTGCATGAAAATGGAAATATCTACACAGCTATCTGCATATACATGGAAATATCTACACAGCTATCTCTTTACACATGGAAATAACTACACCGCTATCTCTATAAACATCGAAATATCTACACCGCCATCTGTATGAACATGGAAATATCTGCACCGCCATGTGTATGAACATATAAATATCTGCACCGCCATCTGTATTAAGAAGGAGATATCTACACCGCTATCTGTATAAACATGGAAATATCTACACCGCTATCTGTATAAAGATGGAAATATCTACACCGCTATCTGTATAAACATGGAAATATCTACACCGCTACCTGTATAAACATGGAAATATCAGCACCGCTATCTGTATTAACATGGAAATATCTACACCGCTATCGGTATAAACATGGAAATAACTACACCTCTATCTGTATAAACATGTAAATATCTACACCGCTACCTGTATAAACATGGAAATATCAGCACCGCTATCTGTATGAACATGGAAATAACAGCCCCTCTATCTGTATGAACATGGAGATATCTACACCGCTATCTGTAAGAACATGGACATATCTACACCGCTATCTGTCTGAACATGGAAATATCTTCACCGCCATCTGTATGAACATGGATGTACCTACACAGCCATCTGGATGAACATGGATATATCTACACCGCTTTCTGTATGAACATGGAAATAGCTACACCGCTATCTGTATGAACATGGAAATATCTACAACACTATCTGTATGAACATGGAAATATCTACACCGCTATCTGTATGAACATGGAAATATCTTCACCGCCATCTGTATGAACTTGGATATATCTACAGACCCATCTGTATGAACATGGAAATATCTACACCGCTATCTGTATGAACATGGAAATATCTACACCGCTATCTGTATGAACATGGAAATATCTACACCGCTATCTGTATGAACATGGAAATATCTACACCGCTATCTCTATGAACATGGAAATATCTACACCGCTATCTGTTTGAACATGGAAATATCTACACCGCTATCTGCATGAAAATGGAAATATCTACACTGCTATCTGCATATACATGGAAATATCTACACAGCTATCTCTTTACACATGGAAATAACTACACCGCTATCAGTTTGAACATGGAAATATCTACACCGCCATCTGTATGAACATGGAAATATCTGCACCGCCATCTGTATGAACACATAAATATCTACACCAGCATCTGTATTAAGATGGAGATATCTACACCGCTATCTGTATAAACATGGAAATATCTACACCGCTATCTGTATAAACATGGAAATATCTACACCGCTATCTGTATGAACATGGAAATATCTACACCGCTATCTGTATGAACATGGAAATATCTACACCGCTATCTGTATGAAGATGGAAATATCTACACCGTTATCTGTTTGAACTCGGAAATATCTACACCGCTGTCTGCATGAAAATGGAAATATCTACAAAGCTATCTGCATATACATGGAAATATCTACACAGCTATCTCTTTACACATGGAAATAACTACACCACTATCTCTATAAACATCGAAATATCTACACCGCCATCTGTATGAACATGGAAATATCTGCACCGCCTTGTGTATGAACATATAAATATCTGCACCGCCATCTGTATTAAGAAGGAGATATCTACACCGCTATCTGTATAAACATGGAAATATCTACACCGCTATCTGTATAAACATGGAAATATCTACACCGCTATCTGTATAAACCTGGAAATATCTACACCGCTACCTGTATAAACATGGAAATATCAGCACCGCTATCTGTATTAACATGGAAATATCTACACCGCTATCTGTATGAACATGGAAATATCTACACCGCTATCTGTATGAACATGGAAATATCTTCACCGCCATCTGTATGAACATGGATATATCTACACAGCCATCTGTATGAACATGGAAATATCTACACCGCTATCTGTATGAACATGGAAATATCTACACTGCTATCTGTTTGAACATGGAAATATCTAAACCGCTATCTGCATGAAAATAGAAATATCTACACAGCTATCTGCATAAACATGGAAATATCTACAAAGCTATCTCTTTACAGAGAGAAGTAACAACACCGCTATCTTTATAAACATGGAAATATCTACACGGCCATCTGTATGAACATGGAAATGTCTGCACCGCCTTGTGTATGAACATATAAATATCTGCACCGCCATCTGTATTAAGAAGGAGATATCTACACCGCTATCTGTATGAACATGGAAATATCTACACCGCTATCTGTTTGAACATGGAAATATCTACACCGCTATCTGCATGAAAATGGAAATATCTACACTGCTATCTGCATATACATGGAAATATCTACACAGCTATCTCTTTACACATGGAAATAACTACACCGCTATCAGTTTGAACATGGGAATATCTACACCGCCATCTGTATGAACATGGAAATATCTGCACCGCCATCTGTATGAACATATAAATATCTACACCACCATCTGTATTAAGATGGAGATATCTACACCGCTATCTGTATAAAAATGGAAATATCTACACCGCTATCTGTATAAACATGGAAATATCTACACCGATATCTGTATGAACATGGAAATATCTACACCGCTATCTGTATGAACATGGAAATATCTACACCGGTATCTTTTTGAACTCGGAAATATCTACACCGCTGTCTGCATGAAAATGGAAATATCTACACAGCTATCTGCATATACATGGAAATATCTACACAGCTATCTCTTTACACATGGAAATAACTACACCGCTATCTCTATAAACATCGAAATATCAACACCGCCATCTGTATGAACATGGAAATATCTGCACCGCCATGTGTATGAACATATAAATATCTGCACCGCCATCTGTATTAAGAAGGAGATATCTACACCGCTATCTGTATAAACATGGAAATATCTACACCGCTATCTGTATAAACATGGAAATACCTACACCGCTATCTGTATAAACATGGATATATCTACACCGCTACCGGTATAAACATGGAAATATCAGCACCACTATCTGTATTAACATGGAAATATCTACACCGCTATCTGTATGAACATGGAAATATCTACACCGCTATCTGTATGAACATGGAAATATCTTCACCGCCATCTGTATGAACATGGATATATCTACACAGCCATCTGTATGAACATGGAAATATCTACACCGCTATCTGTGAATATGGAAATATCTACACCGTTATCTGTATGAACATGGAAATACCTTCACCGCCATATGTATGAACACGGATATGTCTACACAGCCATCTGGATGAACATGGACATATCTACACCACGATCTGTATGAACATGGAAATATCTACACCGCTATCTGTGTAAACATGCATACGTTTCACCGCAATCTGTATAAACATGGAAATATCTACACCGCTATCTGTATGAACATGGAAATATCCACACCGCTATCTGTTTGAACATGGAAATATCTAAACTGCTATCTCCATGAAAATAGAAATATCTACACAGCTATCTGCATATACATGGAAATATCTACAAAGCTATCTCTTTACAGAGAGAAATAAATACACCGCTATCTTTATAAACATGGAAATATCTACACCGCCATCTGTATGAACATGGAAATATCTGCAACGCCATCTGTATGAACATATAAATATCTGCACCGACACCTGTATTAAGAAGGAGATATCTACACCGGTATCTGTATAAACCTGGAAATATCTACACCGCTATCTGTATAAACATGGAAATATCTACACCGCTATCTGTATAAACATGGAAATATGTACACCGCTACCTGTATAAACATGGAAATATCAGCACAGCTATCTGAATGAACATGGAAATATCTACACCGCTATCTCTATGAACATGGAAATATCTACACTGCTATCTGTATGAACATGGAAATAGCTACACCACTATCTGTATGAACATGGAAATATCTACACCACTATCTGTATGAACATGGAAATATCTACACTGCTATCTGTATGAACATGGATATATCTACACAGCCATCTGGATGAACATGGAAATATCTACACCGCTATCTGCATGAACATGGAAATATCTACACCGCTATTTGTGTAGACATGCATACATCTTCACCGCAATCTGCATAAGCAAGGAAGTATCTACACCGCTATCTGTATGAACATGGAAATATCTACACCGCTATCTGTTTGAACATGGAAATATCTAAACCGCTATCAGCATGAAAATGGAAATATCTACACAGCAATCTGCATTTACATGGAAATATCTACAAAGCTATCTCTTTACACATGGAAATAACTACACCGCTATCTCTATAAACATGGAAACATCTACACCGCCATCTGTATGAACATGGAAATATCTGCACCGCCATCTGTATGAACATATAAATATCTACACCGCCATCTGTATTAAGATGGAGATATCTGCACCGCTATCTGTATAAACCTGGAAATATCTACACCGCAATCTGTATAAACATGGAAAGATCTACACCGCTATCTGTATAAACTTGGAAATATCAGCACCGCTATCTGTATGAACATGGAAATATCTACACCGCTATCTGTATGAACATGGAAATGTCTACACCGCTATCTGTATGAACATGGAAATATCTACAAAGCTATCTGAATGAACATGGAAATATCTACACCGCTATCTGTTTGAACATGCAAATATCTGCACCGCTATATGCATGAAAATGGAAATATCTACAAAGCTATCTGCATATACATGGAAATATCTACACAGCTATCTCTTTACACATGGAAATAACTTCACCGCTACATCTATAAACATGGAAATATCTACACCGCTATCTGTATGAACATGGAAATATCTGCACCGCCATCTGTATGAACATATAAATATCTACACCGCCATCTGTATTAAGAAGGAGATATCTACACCGCTATCTGTATAAACGTGGAAATATCTACACCGCTGCCTGTATAAACATGGAAATATCAGCACCGCTATCTGTATGAACATGGAAATATCTACACCGCTACCTGTATGAACATGGAAATATCTACACCGCTATCTGTATGAACATGGAAATATCTACACTGCTATCTGTATGAATATGGAAATATCTACACCGCTATCTGTATGAACATGGATATATCTACAGCGCTATCTGTATGAACATGGATATATCTACACAGCCATCTGGATGAACATGGAAATATCTACACCGCTATCTGTGTGAACATGGAAATATCTACCCCGTTATCTGTATCAACATGGATATATCTACACAGCCATCTGGATGAACATGGAAATATCTACACCGCTATCTGTGTAAACATGCATACACCTTCACCGCTATCTGTATAAAAATGGAAATATCAGCACCGCAATCTGTATGAACATGGAAATATCTACACCGATATCTGTTTGAACATGGAAATATCTACACCGCTATCTGCATGAAAATGGAAATATCTACACTGCTATCTGCATATACATGGAAATATCTACACAGCTATCTCTTTACTCATGGAAATAACTACACCGCTATCAGTTTGAACATGGAAATATCTACACCGCCATCTGTATGAACATGGAAATATCTGAACCGCCAACTGTATGAACATATAAATATCTACACCGCCATCTGTATTAAGATGGAGATATCTGCACCGCCATCTTTATTAAGAAGGAAATATCTACACCACTATCTGTATAAACTTGGAAATATCTACACCGCTATCTGTATAAACATGGAAATATCTACACCGCTACCTGTATAAACATGGAAATATCAGCACCGCTATCTGTATAAACATGGAAATATCTACACCGCGATCTGTATAAACATGGAAATATCTACACCGCTATCTGTATGAACATGGAAATATCTTCACCGCCATCTGTATGAACATGGATATATCTAAACAGCCATCTGTATGAACATGGAAATATCTACACCGCTATCTGTATGAACATGGAAATATCTACACCGTTATCTGTATGAACATGGAAATACCTTCACCTCCATCTGTATGAACATGGATATGTCTACACAGCCATCTGGATGAACATGGAAATATCTACACCGCGATCTGTATGAACATGGAAATATCTACACCACTATCTCTATGAACATGGAAATATCTACACCGCTATCTGTATGAACATGGAAATATCTACACCGCTATCTGTTTGAACATGGAAATATCTAAACTGCTATCTGCATGAAAATAGAAATATCTACACAGCTATCTGCATATACATGGAAATATCTACAAAGCTATCTCTTTACAGATAGAAATAACTACACCGCTATCTTTATAAACATGGAAATATCTACACTGCCATCTGTATGAACATGGAAATGTCTGCACTGCCATCTGTATGAGCATATAAATATCTGCACCGCCATCTGTATTTAGATGGAGATATCTTCACCGCTATCTGTATAAACTTGGAAATATCTACACCGCTATCTGTATAAACCTGGAAATATCTACACCGCTATCTGTATAAACATGGAAATATCTACACCACTACCTGAATAAACATGGAAATATCAGCACCGCTATCTGTATGAACATGGAAATATCTACACCACTATCTCTATGAACATGGAAATATCTACACCGCTATCTGTATGAACATGGAAATATCTACACCACTATCTGTATGAACATGGAAATATCTACACCGCTATCTGTATGAACATGGATATATCTACACAGCCATCTGGATGAACATGGAAATATCTACACCGCTATCAGCATGAAAATGGAAATATCTACACAGCTATCTGCATATACATGGAAATACCTACACAGCGATCTCTTTACACATGGAAATAACTACACCGCTATCTGTATGAACATGGTAATATCTACACCGCCATCTGTATGAACATGGAAATATCTGCACCGCCATCTGTATGAACATATAAATATCTACACCGCCATCTGTATTAAGAAGGAGATATCTACACCGCTATCTGTATAAACATGGAAATATCTACACGGCTATCTGTATAAACATGGAAATATCTGCACCGCTATCTGTATAAACATGGAAATATCTACACTGCTACCTGTATAAACATGGAAATATCTACACCACTACATGTAAAAACATGGAAATATCAGCACCGCTATCTGTATGAACATGGAAATATCAGCCCCTCTATCTGTATGAACATGGAAATATCTACAAAGCTATCTCTATGAACATGGAAATATCTACACCGCCATCTGTATGAACATGGAAATATCTGCACCGCCATCTATATGAACATATAAATATCTACACCGTCATCTGTATTAAGAAGGAGATATCTACACCGCTATCTGTATAAACATGGAAATATCAGCACCGCTATCTGTATGAACATGGAAATATCTACACCGCTACCTGTATGAACATGGAAATATCTACACCGCTGCCAGTATAAACATGGAAATATCAGCACCGCTATCTGTATGAACATGGAAATATCTACACCGCTACCTGTATGAACATGGAAATATCTACACCGCTATCTGTATGAACATGGAAATATCTACACTGCTATCTGTATGAATATGGAAATATCTACACCGCTATCTGTATGAACATGGAAATATCTACACCGCTATCTGTATGAACATGGATATATCTACACCGCCATCTGTATGAACATGGAAATATCTACACCGCTATCTGTATGAACATGGAAATATCTACACCGCTATCTGTATGAACATGGATATATCTACACTGCCATCTGGATGAACATGGAAATATCTACACCGCTATCTGTATGAACCTGGAAATATCTACTCCCCTATCTGTGTAAACATGCATATATCTTCACCGCTATCTGTATTTACATGGAAATATCTACACCGCTATCTGTATGAACATGGAAATAGCTACACCGCTATCTGTATGAACATGGAAATATCTACACCGCTATCTGTATGAACATGGATATATCTACACAGCCATCTGGATGAACATGGAAATATCTACACCGCTATCTGTGCAAACATGCATACATCTTCACCGCTATCTGTATGAACATGGAAATATCTACACCGTTATCTGTATGAACATGGAAATATCTACACCGCTATCTGTTTGAACATGGAAATATCTAAACCGCTATCTGCATGAAAATGGAAATATGTGCACAGCTATCTGCATATACATGGAAATATCTATACAGCTATCTCTTTACACATGGAAATAACTACACCGCTATCTGTATGAACATGGAAATATCTACACCGCCATCTGTATGAACATGGAAATATCTGCACCGCCATCTGTATGAACATATAAATATCTACACCGCCATCTGTATTAAGAAGGAGATATCTAAACCGCTATCTGTATAAACATGGAAATATCTACACCGCTATCTGTATAAACATGGAAATATCTACACCGCTATCTGTATGAACATGGATATATCTACCCAGCCATCTGGATGAACATTTAAATATCTACACCTCTATCTGTATGAACATGGAAATATCTACACCATTATCTGTGTAAACATGCATACATCTTCACCGCTACCTGTATAAACATGGAAATATCTACACCGTTATCTGTATGAACATGGAAATATCTACGCCGCTATCGGTTTGAACATGGAAATATCTACACCGTTATCTGTATGAACATGGAGATATCTACACCGCTATCTGTATGATCATGGAAATATCTTCACCGACATCTGTATGAACATTTATGTATCTACAGAGCCATCTGGATGAACATGGAAATATCTACACCGCTATCGGTATGAACATGGAAATATCTACACCGCTATCTGTGTAAACATGCATACATCTTCACCGCTATCTGTATGAACATGGAAATATCTACACCACTATCTGTATGAACATGGAAATATCTACACCGCTATCTGTATGAACATGGAAATATCTACACCGCTATCTGTTTGAACATGGAAATATCTACACCGCTATCTGCATGAAAATGGAAATGTCTACACCGCTATCTGTATGAACATGGAAATATCTACACCGCTATTTGTGTAAACATGCATACATCTTCACCGCTATCTGTATAAACATGGAAATATCAGCACCACAATCTGTATGAACATGGAAATATCTACACCGCTATCTGTATGAACATGGATGTACCTACACAGCCATCTGTATGAACATGGAAATATCTACACCGCTATCTGTGAACATGGAAATATCTACACCGTTATCTGTATGAACATGGAAATACCTTCACCGCCATATGTATGAACACGGATATGTCTACACAGCCATCTGGATGAACATGGAAATATCTACACCGCGATCTGTATGAACATGGAAATATCTACACCGCTATCTGTGTAAACATGCATACATTTCACCGCTATCTGTATAAACATGGAAATATCTACACCGCTATCTGTATGAACATGGAAATATCCACACCGCTATCTGTTTGAACATGGAAATATCTAAACCGCTATCTGCATGAAAATAGAAATATCTACACAGCTATCTGCATATACATGGAAATATCTACAAAGCTATCTCTTTACAGAGAGAAATAACTACACCGCTATCTTTATAAACATGGAAATATCTGCACCGCCATCTGTATGAACATGGAAATGTCTGCACTGCCATCTGTATGAACATATAAATATCTGCACTGCCATCTGTATTAAGATGGAGATATCTTCACCGCTATCTGTATAAACTTGGAAATATCTACACCGCTATCTGTATAAACATGGAAATATCTACACCACTACCTGTATAAACATGGAAATATCAGCACCGCTATCTGTATAAACATGGAAATATCTACACCGCTATCTGTATGAACACGGAAATATCTACACCGCTATCTGTATGAACATGGAAATATCTACACCGCTATCTGTATGAACATGGATATATCTACACCGCCATCTGTATGAACATGGAAATATCTACACCGCTATCTGTATGAACATGGAAATATCTACACCGCTATCTGTATGAACATGGATATATCTACACTGCCATCTGGATGAACATGGAAATATCTACACCGCTATCTGTATGAACCTGGAAATATCTACTCCCCTATCTGTGTAAACATGCATATATCTTCACCGCTATCTGTATTTACATGGAAATATCTACACCGCTATCTGTATGAACATGGAAATAGCTACACCGCTATCTGTATGAACATGGAAATATCTACACCGCTATCTGTATGAACATGGATATATCTACACAGCCATCTGGATGAACATGGAAATATCTACACCGCTATCTGTGCAAACATGCATACATCTTCACCGCTATCTGTATGAACATGGAAATATCTACACCGTTATCTGTATGAACATGGAAATATCTACACCGCTATCTGTTTGAACATGGAAATATCTAAACCGCTATCTGCATGAAAATGGAAATATGTGCACAGCTATCTGCATATACATGGAAATATCTATACAGCTATCTCTTTACACATGGAAATAACTACACCGCTATCTGTATGAACATGGAAATATCTACACCGCCATCTGTATGAACATGGAAATATCTGCACCGCCATCTGTATGAACATATAAATATCTACACCGCCATCTGTATTAAGAAGGAGATATCTAAACCGCTATCTGTATAAACATGGAAATATCTACACCGCTATCTGTATAAACATGGAAATATCTACACCGCTATCTGTATGAACATGGATATATCTACCCAGCCATCTGGATGAACATTTAAATATCTACACCTCTATCTGTATGAACATGGAAATATCTACACCATTATCTGTGTAAACATGCATACATCTTCACCGCTACCTGTATAAACATGGAAATATCTACACCGTTATCTGTATGAACATGGAAATATCTACGCCGCTATCGGTTTGAACATGGAAATATCTACACCGTTATCTGTATGAACATGGAGATATCTACACCGCTATCTGTATGATCATGGAAATATCTTCACCGACATCTGTATGAACATTTATGTATCTACAGAGCCATCTGGATGAACATGGAAATATCTACACCGCTATCGGTATGAACATGGAAATATCTACACCGCTATCTGTGTAAACATGCATACATCTTCACCGCTATCTGTATGAACATGGAAATATCTACACCACTATCTGTATGAACATGGAAATATCTACACCGCTATCTGTATGAACATGGAAATATCTACACCGCTATCTGTTTGAACATGGAAATATCTACACCGCTATCTGCATGAAAATGGAAATGTCTACACCGCTATCTGTATGAACATGGAAATATCTACACCGCTATTTGTGTAAACATGCATACATCTTCACCGCTATCTGTATAAACATGGAAATATCAGCACCACAATCTGTATGAACATGGAAATATCTACACCGCTATCTGTATGAACATGGATGTACCTACACAGCCATCTGTATGAACATGGAAATATCTACACCGCTATCTGTGAACATGGAAATATCTACACCGTTATCTGTATGAACATGGAAATACCTTCACCGCCATATGTATGAACACGGATATGTCTACACAGCCATCTGGATGAACATGGAAATATCTACACCGCGATCTGTATGAACATGGAAATATCTACACCGCTATCTGTGTAAACATGCATACATTTCACCGCTATCTGTATAAACATGGAAATATCTACACCGCTATCTGTATGAACATGGAAATATCCACACCGCTATCTGTTTGAACATGGAAATATCTAAACCGCTATCTGCATGAAAATAGAAATATCTACACAGCTATCTGCATATACATGGAAATATCTACAAAGCTATCTCTTTACAGAGAGAAATAACTACACCGCTATCTTTATAAACATGGAAATATCTGCACCGCCATCTGTATGAACATGGAAATGTCTGCACTGCCATCTGTATGAACATATAAATATCTGCACTGCCATCTGTATTAAGATGGAGATATCTTCACCGCTATCTGTATAAACTTGGAAATATCTACACCGCTATCTGTATAAACATGGAAATATCTACACCACTACCTGTATAAACATGGAAATATCAGCACCGCTATCTGTATAAACATGGAAATATCTACACCGCTATCTGTATGAACACGGAAATATCTACACCGCTATCTGTATGAATATGGAAATATCTACACCGCTATCTGTATGAACATGGAAATATCTACACCGCTATCTGTTTGAACACGAAAATATCTACACCGCTGTCTGCATGACAATGGAAATATCTACACAGCTATCTGCATATACATGGAAATATCTACACAGCTATCTCTTTACACATGGAAATAACTACACCGCTATCTCTATAAACATCGAAATATCTACACCGCCATCTGTATGAACATGGAAATATCTGCACCGCCATGTGTATGAACATATAAATATCTGCACCGCCATCTGTATTAAGAAGGAGATATCTACACCGCTATCAGTATAAACATGGAAATATCTACACCGCTATCTGTATAAACATGGAAATATCTACACCGCTATCTGTATAAACATGGAAATATCTACACCGGTACCTGTATAAACATGGAGATATCAGCACCGCTATCTGTATAAACATGGAAATATCTACACCGCTATCTATATGAACATGGAAATATCTACACCGCTATCTTTATGAACATGGATATATCTACACAGCCTTCTGGATGAACATGGAAATGTCTACACCGCTATCTGCATGAACATGGAAATATCTACACCGCTATTTGTGTATACATGCATACATCTTCACCGTAATCTGCATAAGCAAGGAAATATCTACACCGCTATCTGTATGAACATGGAAATATCTACACCGCTATCAGTTTGGACATGGAAATATCTAAACCGCTATCAGCATGAAAATGGAAATATCTACACAGCTATCTGCATATACATGGAAATATCTACAGAGCTATCTCTTTACACATGGAAATAACTACACCGCTATGTCTATAAACATGGAAATATCTACACCGCCATCTGTATGAACATGGAAATATCTGCACCGCCATCTGTATGAACATATAAATATCTACACCACCATCTGTATTAAGATGGAGATATCTACACCGCTATCTGTATAAACCTGGAAATATCTACACCGCTATCTGTATAATCATGGAAAGATATACACCGCTATCTGTATATACATGGAAATATCTACACCGCTACCTGAATAAACTTGGAAATATCAGCACAGCTATCTGCACGAACATGGAAATATCTACACCGCTATCTGTACGAACATGGAAATATCTACACCGCAATCTGTATGAACATGGAAATAGCTACACCGCTATCTCTATCAACATGGAAATATCTACAACACTATCTGTATAAACATGGAAATATCTACACCGCTATCTGTGTAAACATGCATACATCTTCACCGCTATCTGTATAAACATGGAAATATCTACACCGCTATCTGTATGAACATGGAAATATCTACACCGCTATCTGTATAAACATGGAAATATCTACACCGCTATCTGTATAAACATGGAAATATCTACACCGCTATCTGTATAAAGATGGAAATATCTACACCGCTATCTGTATAAACATGGAAATATCTACACCGCTATCTGTATGAACATGGAAATATCTTCACCGCCATCTGTATGAACATGTATATATCTACACAGCCATCTGTATGAACATGGAAATATCTACACCGCTATCTGTATGAACATGGAAATATCTACACCGTTATCTGTATGAACATGGAAATACCTTCACCGCCATCTGTATGAACATGGATATGTCTACAAAGCCATCTGGATGAACATGGAAATATCTACACCGCGATCTGTATGAACATGGAAATATTTACACCGCTATCTGTGTAAACATGCATACATTTCCCCGCTATCTGTATAAGCATGGAAATATCTACACCGCTATCTGTATGAACATGGAAATATCTACACCGCTATCTGTTTGAACATGGAAATATCTAAACCACTATCTGCATGAAAATAGAAATATCTACACAGCTATCTGCATATACATGGAAATATCTACAAAGCTATCTCTTTACAGATAGAAATAACTACACCGCTATCGTTATAAATATGGAAATATCTACACCGCCATCTGTATGAACATGGAAATATCTACACCACTATCTGTATGAACATGGAAATATCTACACCGCTATCTGTATGAACATGGATATATCTACACAGCCATCTGGATGAACATGGAAATATCTACACCGCTATCTGCATGAACATGGAAATATCAACACCGCTATTTGTGTAAACATGCATACATCTTCACCGCAATCTGCAAAACATGGAAATATCTACACCGCTATCTGTATGAACATGGAGATATCTACACCGCTATCTGTTTGAACATGGAAATATCTAAACAGCTATCAGCACGAAAATGGAAATATCTACACTGCTATCTGCAAATACATGGAAATATCTACAGAGCGATCTCTTTACACATGGAAATAACTAGACCGCTATCTGTATGAACATGGTAATATCTACACCGCCATCTGTATGAACATGGAAATATCTGCACCACCATCTGTATGAACATATAAATATCTACACCGCCATCTGTATTAAGAAGGAGATATCTACACCGCTATCTGTATAAACATGGAAATATCTACACCGCTATCTGTATAAACATGGAAATATCTGCACCGCTATCTGTATAAACATGGAAATATCTACACTGCTACCTGTATAAACATGGAAATATCTACACCACTACCTGTAAAAAAATGGAAATATCAGCACCGCTATCTGTATGAACATGGAAATATCAGCCCCTCTATCTGTATGAACATGGAAATATCTACACCGCTATCTCTATGAACATGGAAATATCTACACCGCTATCTGTTTGAACATGGAAATATCTAAACCGCTATCTGCATGAAAATGGAAATATCTACACAGCTATCTGGATATACATGGAAATATCTACACACATATCTCTTTACACAAGGAAATAACTACACCGCTATCTGTATCAACATGGAAATATCTTCACCGCCATCTGTATGAACATGGATATATCTACACAGCCATCTGGATGAACATGGAAATATCCACACCGCTATCTGTGTAAACATGCATACATCTTCACCGCTATCTGTATAAACTTGGAAATATCTACACCGCTCTCTGTATGAACATGGAAATATCTACACCGTTATCTGTTTGAAGATGGAAATATATACACCGCTATCTGCATGAAAATGGAAATATCTACACAGATTTCTGCATATACATGGAAATATCTACTAAGCCATCTCTTTACACATGGAAATAACTACACCGCTATCTGTATGAACATGGAAATATCTACACCGCCATCAGTATGAACATGGAAATATCTGCACCCCCATTTGTATGAACATATAAATATCTACACCGCCATCTGTATTAAGGAGATATCTACACCGCTATCTGAATAAACATGGAAATATCTACACCGCTATCTGTAAAAACATGGAAATATCTTCACCGCTACCTGTATAAACATTTAAATATCAGCACCGCTATCTGTATGAACATGGAAATATCTACAGCGCTATCTCTATGAACATGGAAATATCTACACCGCTATCTGTGTAAACATGCATACATCTTCACCGCTATCTGTATAAACATGGAAAGATCTACACCGCTATCTGTATAAACATGGAAATATCTACACCGCTACCTGTATAAACATGGAAATATCAGCCCCGCTATCTGTATGAACATGGAAATATCTACACCGCTATCTGTATGAACATGGGAATATCTACACCGCTATCTGTATGAACATGGAAATATCTACACCGCTATCTGTATGAACATGGAAATATCTACACCGCTATCTGTTTGAACATGTAAATATCTACACCGCTATCTGCATGAAAATGGAAATATCTATAAAGCTATCTGCATATACATGGAAATATCTACACAGCTATCTCTTTACACATGGAAATAACTACACAGCTATATCTATAAACATGGAAATATCTACACCACCATCTGTATGAACATGGAAATACCTGCACCGCCATCTGTATGAACATATAAATATCTACACCGCCATCTGTATTAAGAAGGAGATATCTACACCGCTATCTGTATAAACATGGAAATATCTACACTGCTGCCTGTATAAACATGGAAATATCAGCACCGCTATCTGTATGAACATGGAAATATCTACACCGCTACCTGTATGAACATGGAAATATCTACACCGCTATCTGTATGAACATGGAAATATCTACACCGCTTTCTGTATGAACATGGAAATATCTACACCGTTATCTGTATGAACATGGAAATATCTACACCGCCATCTGTATGAACATGGAAATATCTGCACCGCCATCTGTATGAACATATAAATATCTACACCGCCATCTGTATTAAGATGGAGATATCTACACCGCTATCTGAATAAACATGGAAATATCTACACCGCTATCTGCATGAACATGGAAATATGTACACCGCTGTTTGTGTAAACATGAATACACCTTCACCGCAATCTGCATAAGCATAGAAATATCTACACCGCTATCTCTATGAACAAGGAAACATCTACACCGCTATCTGTTTGAACATGGAAATATCTACACCGCTATCTGTTTGAACATGGAAATATCTAAACCGCAATCAGCATGAAAATGGAAATATCTACATAGCTATCTGCATAAACATGGATTTATCTACACAGCTATCTCTTTACACATGGAAATAACTACACCGCTATCTGTTTGAACATGGAAATATCTACACTGCTACCTGTATGAACATGGAAATATCTACACCGGAATCTGTATGAAAATGGAAATATCTACACCACCATCTGTATGAACTTGGAAATATCTGCACCGCCATCTGTATGAACATATAAATATCTACACCGCAATCTGTATTAAGATGGAGATATCTAAACCGCTATCTGTATAAACATGGAAATATCTACACCGCTATCTGTATAAACATGGAAATACCTACACCGCTATCTGTATGAACATGGATATATCTACCCAGCCATCTGGATGAACATTTAAATATCTACACCGCTATCTGTATGAACATGGAAACATCTACACCGCTATCAGTATAAACATGGAAATATCTACACCGCTATCTGAACAAACATGGAAATATCTACACCGCTATCTGTATAAACATGGAAATTTCTACACCGCTATCTGTATAAACATGGAAATATCTACACCGCTACCTGTATAAACATGGAAATATCAGCACCGCTATCTGTATGAACATGGAAATATCTACACCGATATCTGTATGAACATGGAAATATCTACACCGCTATCTGTATGAACATGGAAATATCTACAAAGCTATCTGAATGAACATGGAAATATCTACACCGCTATCTGTTTGAACATGTAAATATCTACACCGCTATCTGCATGAAAATGGAAATATCTACAAAGCTATCTGCCTTTACATGGAAATATCTACACAGCTATCTCTTTACACATGGAAATAACTACACCGCTATATCTATAAACATGGAAATATCTACACCGCCATCTGTAAGAACATGGAAATATCTGCACCGCCATCTGTATAAACATATAAATATCTACACCGCCATCTGTTTTAAGAAGGAGATATCTACAGCGCTATCTGTATAAACATGGAAATATCTACACCGCTGCCTGTATAAACATGGAAATATCAGCACCGCTATCTGTATGAACATGGAAATACCTACACCGCTACCTGTATGAACATGGAAATATCTACACCGCTATCGATATGAACATGGAAATATCTACACCGCTATCTGTATGAACATGGAAAAATCTACACTGCTATCTGTATGAACATGGAAATATCTAGACCGCCATCTGTATGAACGTGGAAATATCTGCACCGCCATGTGTATGAACATATAAATATCTACACCGCCATCTGTATTAAGATAGAGATATCTACACCGCTATCTGAATAAACATGGAAATATCTACACCGCTATCTGTATAAACATGGAAAAATCTACACCGCTATCTGTATAAACATGGAAATATCTACACCGCTACATGTATAAACATGGAAATACCAGCACCGCTATCTGTATGAACATGGAAATATCTACACCGCTATCTGTATGAACATGGAAATATCTACACCGCTATCTGTATGAACATGGAAATATCTACAAAGCTATCTGAATGAACATGGAAATATCTGCACGGCCATCTGTATGAACATATAAATATCTACACCCCCATCTGTATTAAAATGGAGATATCTACACCGGTATCTGAATAAACATGGAAATATCTACAAAGCTATCTGAATGAACATGGAAATATCTACACCGCTATCTGTTTGAACATGTAAATATCTACACCGCTATCTGCATGAAAATGGAAATATCTTCAAAGCTATCTGCATATACATGGAAATATCTACACAGCTATCTCTTTACTCACGGAAATAACTACACCGCTATATCTATAAACATGGAAATATCTACACCGCCATCTGTATGAACATGGAAATATCTGCACCGCCATCTGTATGAACATATAAATATCTACACCGCCATCTGTATTAAGAAGGAGATATCTACACCGCTATCTGTATAAACATGGAAATATCTACACCGCTGCCTGTATAAACATGGAAATATCAGCACCGCTATCTGTATGAACATGGAAATATCTACACCGCTACCTGTATGAACATGGAAATATCTACACCGCTATCTGTATGAACATGGAAATATCTACACAGCCATTTGTATGAACATCGAAATATCTACACCGCTATCTGTATGAACATGGAAATATCTACACCGTTATCTGTATGAACATGGAAATATCTTCACCGCCATCTGTATCAACATGGATATGTCTACACAGCCATCTGAATGAACATGGAAATATCTACACCGCGATCTGTATGAACATGGAAATATCTACCCCGCTATCTGTGTAAACATGCATACATTTCACCGCTATCTGTATAAACATGGAAATATCTACACCGCTATCTGTATGAACATGGAAATATCTACACCGCTATCTGTTTGAACATGGAAATATCTAAACCGCTATCAGCATGAAAATGGAAATATCTACACAGCAATCTGCATTTACATGGAAATATCTACAAAGCTATCTCTTTACACATGGAAATAACTACACCGCTATCTCTATAAACATGGAAACATCTACACCGCCATCTGTATGAACATGGAAATATCTGCACCGCCATCTGTATGAACATAAAAATATCTACACCGCCATCTGTATTAAGATGGAGATATCTGCACCGCTATCTGTATAAACCTGGAAATATCTACACCGCAATCTGTATAAACATGGAAAGATCTACACCGCTATCTGTATAAACTTGGAAATATCAGCACCGCTATCTGTATGAACATGGAAATATCTACACCGCTATCTGCATGAAAATGGAAATATCTATAAAGCTATCTGCATATACATGGAAATATCTACACAGCTATCTCTTTACACATGGAAATAACTACACAGCTATATCTATAAACATGGAAATATCTACACCACCATCTGTATGAACATGGAAATACCTGCACCGCCATCTGTATGAACATATAAATATCTACACCGCCATCTGTATTAAGAAGGAGATATCTACACCGCTATCTGTATAAACATGGAAATATCTACACTGCTGCCTGTATAAACATGGAAATATCAGCACCGCTATCTGTATGAACATGGAAATATCTACACCGCTACCTGTATGAACATGGAAATATCTACACCGCTATCTGTATGAACATGGAAATATCTACACCGCTTTCTGTATGAACATGGAAATATCTACACCGTTATCTGTATGAACATGGAAATATCTACACCGCCATCTGTATGAACATGGAAATATCTGCACCGCCATCTGTATGAACATATAAATATCTACACCGCCATCTGTATTAAGATGGAGATATCTACACCGCTATCTGAATAAACATGGAAATATCTACACCGCTATCTGCATGAACATGGAAATATGTACACCGCTGTTTGTGTAAACATGAATACACCTTCACCGCAATCTGCATAAGCATAGAAATATCTACACCGCTATCTCTATGAACAAGGAAACATCTACACCGCTATCTGTTTGAACATGGAAATATCTACACCGCTATCTGTTTGAACATGGAAATATCTAAACCGCAATCAGCATGAAAATGGAAATATCTACATAGCTATCTGCATAAACATGGATTTATCTACACAGCTATCTCTTTACACATGGAAATAACTACACCGCTATCTGTATGAACATGGAAATATCTACACTGCTACCTGTATGAACATGGAAATATCTACACCGGAATCTGTATGAAAATGGAAATATCTACACCGCCATCTGTATGAACTTGGAAATATCTGCACCGCCATCTGTATGAACATATAAATATCTACACCGCAATCTGTATTAAGATGGAGATATCTAAACCGCTATCTGTATAAACATGGAAATATCTACACCGCTATCTGTATAAACATGGAAATACCTACACCGCTATCTGTATGAACATGGATATATCTACCCAGCCATCTGGATGAACATTTAAATATCTACACCGCTATCTGTATGAACATGGAAACATCTACACCGCTATCAGTATAAACATGGAAATATCTACACCGCTATCTGAACAAACATGGAAATATCTACACCGCTATCTGTATAAACATGGAAATTTCTACACCGCTATCTGTATAAACATGGAAATATCTACACCGCTACCTGTATAAACATGGAAATATCAGCACCGCTATCTGTATGAACATGGAAATATCTACACCGATATCTGTATGAACATGGAAATATCTACACCGCTATCTGTATGAACATGGAAATATCTACAAAGCTATCTGAATGAACATGGAAATATCTACACCGCTATCTGTTTGAACATGTAAATATCTACACCGCTATCTGCATGAAAATGGAAATATCTACAAAGCTATCTGCCTTTACATGGAAATATCTACACAGCTATCTCTTTACACATGGAAATAACTACACCGCTATATCTATAAACATGGAAATATCTACACCGCCATCTGTAAGAACATGGAAATATCTGCACCGCCATCTGTATAAACATATAAATATCTACACCGCCATCTGTTTTAAGAAGGAGATATCTACAGCGCTATCTGTATAAACATGGAAATATCTACACCGCTGCCTGTATAAACATGGAAATATCAGCACCGCTATCTGTATGAACATGGAAATACCTACACCGCTACCTGTATGAACATGGAAATATCTACACCGCTATCGATATGAACATGGAAATATCTACACCGCTATCTGTATGAACATGGAAAAATCTACACTGCTATCTGTATGAACATGGAAATATCTAGACCGCCATCTGTATGAACGTGGAAATATCTGCACCGCCATCTGTATGAACATATAAATATCTACACCGCCATCTGTATTAAGATAGAGATATCTACACCGCTATCTGAATAAACATGGAAATATCTACACCGCTATCTGTATAAACATGGAAAAATCTACACCGCTATCTGTATAAACATGGAAATATCTACACCGCTACATGTATAAACATGGAAATACCAGCACCGCTATCTGTATGAACATGGAAATATCTACACCGCTATCTGTATGAACATGGAAATATCTACACCGCTATCTGTATGAACATGGAAATATCTACAAAGCTATCTGAATGAACATGGAAATATCTGCACGGCCATCTGTATGAACATATAAATATCTACACCCCCATCTGTATTAAAATGGAGATATCTACACCGGTATCTGAATAAACATGGAAATATCTACAAAGCTATCTGAATGAACATGGAAATATCTACACCGCTATCTGTTTGAACATGTAAATATCTACACCGCTATCTGCATGAAAATGGAAATATCTTCAAAGCTATCTGCATATACATGGAAATATCTACACAGCTATCTCTTTACTCACGGAAATAACTACACCGCTATATCTATAAACATGGAAATATCTACACCGCCATCTGTATGAACATGGAAATATCTGCACCGCCATCTGTATGAACATATAAATATCTACACGGCCATCTGTATTAAGAAGGAGATATCTACACCGCTATCTGTATAAACATGGAAATATCTACACCGCTGCCTGTATAAACATGGAAATATCAGCACCGCTATCTGTATGAACATGGAAATATCTACACCGCTACCTGTATGAACATGGAAATATCTACACCGCTATCTGTATGAACATGGAAATATCTACACAGCCATTTGTATGAACATCGAAATATCTACACCGCTATCTGTATGAACATGGAAATATCTACACCGTTATCTGTATGAACATGGAAATATCTTCACCGCCATCTGTATCAACATGGATATGTCTACACAGCCATCTGAATGAACATGGAAATATCTACACCGCGATCTGTATGAACATGGAAATATCTACCCCGCTATCTGTGTAAACATGCATACATTTCACCGCTATCTGTATAAACATGGAAATATCTACACCGCTATCTGTATGAACATGGAAATATCTACACCGCTATCTGTTTGAACATGGAAATATCTAAACCGCTATCAGCATGAAAATGGAAATATCTACACAGCAATCTGCATTTACATGGAAATATCTACAAAGCTATCTCTTTACACATGGAAATAACTACACCGCTATCTCTATAAACATGGAAACATCTACACCGCCATCTGTATGAACATGGAAATATCTGCACCGCCATCTGTATGAACATATAAATATCTACACCGCCATCTGTATTAAGATGGAGATATCTGCACCGCTATCTGTATAAACCTGGAAATATCTACACCGCAATCTGTATAAACATGGAAAGATCTACACCGCTATCTGTATAAACTTGGAAATATCAGCACCGCTATCTGTATGAACATGGAAATATCTACACCGCTATCTGTATGAACATGGAAATGTCTACACCGCTATCTGTATGAACATGGAAATATCTACAAAGCTATCTGAATGAACATGGAAATATCTACACCGCTATCTGTTTGAACATGTAAATATCTGCACCGCTATATGCATGAAAATGGAAATATCTACAAAGCTATCTGCATATACATGGAAATATCTACACAGCTATCTCTTTACACATGGAAATAACTACACCGCTACATCTATAAACATGGAAATATCTACACCGCTATCTGTATGAACATGGAAATATCTGCACCGCCATCTGTATGAACATATAAATATCTACACCGCCATCTGTATTAAGAAGGAGATATCTACACCGCTATCTGTATAAACGTGGAAATATCTACACCGCTGCCTGTATAAACATGGAAATATCAGCACCGCTATCTGTATGAACATGGAAATATCTACACCGCTACCTGTATGAACATGGAAATATCTACACCGCTATCTGTATGAACATGGAAATATCTACACTGCTATCTCTATGAATATGGAAATATCTACACCGCTATCTGTATGAACATGGATATATCTACAGCGCTATCTGTATGAACATGGATATATCTACACAGCCATCTGGATGAACATGGAAATATCTACACCGCTATCTGTGTGAACATGGAAATATCTACCCCGTTATCTGTATCAACATGGATATATCTACACAGCCATCTGGATGAACATGGAAATATCTACACCGCTATCTGTGTAAACATGCATACACCTTCACCGCTATCTGTATAAACATGGAAATATCAGCACCGCAATCTGTATGAACATGGAAATATCTACACCGATATCTGTTTGAACATGGAAATATCTACACCGCTATCTGCATGAAAATGGAAATATCTACACTGCTATCTGCATATACATGGAAATATCTACACAGCTATCTCTTTACTCATGGAAATAACTACACCGCTATCAGTTTGAACATGGAAATATCTACACCGCCATCTGTATGAACATGGAAATATCTGAACCGCCAACTGTATGAACTTATAAATATCTACACCGCCATCTGTATTAAGATGGAGATATCTGCACCGCCATCTTTATTAAGAAGGAGATATCTACACCGCTATCTGTATAAACTTGGAAATATCTACACCGCTATCTGTATAAACATGGAAATATCTACACCGCTACCTGTATAAACATGGAAATATCAGCACCGCTATCTGTATAAACATGGAAATATCTACACCGCTATCTGTATAAACATGGAAATATCTACACCGCTATCTGTATGAACATGGAAATATCTTCACCGCCATCTGTATGAACATGGATATATCTACACAGCCATCTGTATGAACATGGAAATATCTACACCGCTATCTGTATGAACATGGAAATATCTACACCGTTATCTGTATGAACATGGAAATACCTTCACCGCCATCTGTATGAACATGGATATGTCTACACAGCCATCTGGATGAACATGGAAATATCTACACCGCGATCTGTATGAACATGGAAATATCTACACCACTATCTCTATGAACATGGAAATATCTACACCGCTATCTGTATGAACATGGAAATATCTACACCGCTATCTGTTTGAACATGGAAATATCTAAACTGCTATCTGCATGAAAATAGAAATATCTACACAGCTATCTGCATATACATGGAAATATCTACAAAGCTATCTCTTTACAGATAGAAATAACTACACCGCTATCTTTATAAACATGGAAATATCTACACTGCCATCTGTATGAACATGGAAATGTCTGCACTGCCATCTGTATGAGCGTATAAATATCTGCACCGCCATCTGTATTTAGATGGAGATATCTTCACCGCTATCTGTATAAACCTGGAAATATCTACACCGCTATCTGTATAAACATGGAAATATCTACACCACTACCTGAATAAACATGGAAATATCAGCACCGCTATCTGTATGAACATGGAAATATCTACACCACTATCTCTATGAACATGGAAATATCTACACCGCTATCTGTATGAACATGGAAATATCTACACCACTATCTGTATGAACATGGAAATATCTACACCGCTATCTGTATGAACATGGATATATCTACACAGCCATCTGGATGAACATGGAAATATCTACACCGCTATCTGCATGAACATGGAAATATCTACACCGCTATTTGTGTAAACATGCATACATCTTCACCGCAATCTGCATAAGCATGGAAATATCTACACCGCTATCTGTATGAACATGGAGATATCTACACCGCTATCTGTTTGAACATGGAAATATCTAAACCGCTATCAGCATGAAAATGGAAATATCTACACAGCTATCTGCATATACATGGAAATACCTACACAGCGATCTCTTTACACATGGAAATAACTACACCGCTATCTGTATGAACATGGTAATATCTACACCGCCATCTGTATGAACATGGAAATATCTGCACCGCCATCTCAATGAACTTATAAATATCTACACCGCCATCTGTATTAAGATGGAGATATCTTCACCGCTATCTGTATAAACTTGGAAATATCTACACCGCTATCTGTGTAAACCTGGAAATATCTACACCGCTATCTGTATAAACATGGAAATAACTACACCTCTATCTGTATAAACATGTAAATATCTACACCGCTACCTGTATAAACATGGAAATATCAGCACCGCTATCTGTATGAACATGGAAATATCAGCCCCTCTATCTGTACGAACATGGAGATATCTACACCGCTATCTGTAAGAACATGGATATATCTACACCGCTATCTGTCTGAACATGGAAATATCTTCACCGCCATCTGTATGAACATGAATGTATCTACACAGCCATCTGGATGAACATGGATATATCTACACCGCTTTCTGTATGAACATGGAAATAGCTACACCGCTATCTGTATGAACATGGAAATATCTACAACACTATCTGTATGAACATGGAAATATCTACACCGGTATCTGTATGAACATGGAAATATCTTCACCGCCATCTGTATGAACATGGATATATCTACTGACCCATCTGGATGAACATGGAAATATCTACACTGCTATCTGTATGAACATGGAAATATCTACACCGCTATCTCTGTAAACATGCATACATCTTCACCGCTATCTGTATGAACATGGAAATATCTACACCGCTATCTGTATGAACATGGAAATATCTACACCGCTACCTGTATAAACATGGAAATATCAGCACCGCTATCTGTATGAACATGGAAATATCTACACAGCCATCTGGATGAACATGGAAATATCTACACCGCTATCTGTATGAACATGGAAATACATACACCGCTATCTGTATGAACATGGAAATATCTACACCACTATCTGTATGAACATGGAAATATCTACACCTCTATCTGTATGAACATGGAAATATCTTCACCGCCATCTGTATGAACATGGATATATCTACACAGCCATCTGGATGAACATGGAAATATCTACACCGCAATCTGTAGGAACATGGAAATAGCTACACCTCTATCTGTATGAACATGGAAATATCTACACCGCTATCTGTATGGACATGGAAATATCTACACCGCTATCTGTATGAACATGGAAATATCTACACCGCTATCTGTATGAACATGGAAATATCTACACCGCTATTTGTGCAAACATGCATACATCTTCACCGCTATCTGTATAAACATGCAAATATCTACATCGCTATCTGTATGAACATGGAAATATCTACACCGCTATCTGTTTGAACATGAAAATATCTACACCGCTATCTGCATGAAAATGGAAATATCTTCACTGCTATCTGCATATACATGGAAATATCTACACAGCTATCTCTTTACACATGGAAATAACTAAACCGCTATCAGTTTGAACATGGAAATATCTACACCGCCATCTGTATGAACATGGAAATATCTGCACCGCCATCTGTATGAACACATAAATATCTACACCACCATCTGTATTAAGATGGAGATATCTACACCGCTATCTGTATAAACATGGAAATATCTACACCGCTACCTGTATAAACATGGAAATATCTACACCGCTATCTGTATGAACATGGAAATATCTACACCGCTATCTGTATGAACATGGAAATATCTACACCGCTATCTGTATGAACATGGAAATATCTACACCGTTATCTGCTTGAACTCGGAAATATCTACACCGCTGTCTGCATGAAAATGGAAATATCTACACAGCTATCTGCATATACATGGAAATATCTACACAGCTATCTCTTTACACATGGAAATAACTACACCGCTATCTCTATAAACATCGACATATCTACACCGCCATCTGTATGAACATGGAAATATCTGCACCGCCATGTGTATGAACATATAAATATCTGCACCGCCATCTGTATTAAGAAGGAGATATCTACACCGCTATCTGCATAAACATGGAAATATCTACACCGCTATCTGTATAAACATGGAAATATCTACACCGCTATCTGTATAAACATGGAAATATCTACACCGCTACCTGTATAAACATGGAAATATCAGCACCGCTATCTGTATTAACATGGAAATATCTACACCGCTATCTGTATAAACATGGAAATAACTACACCTCTATCTGTATAAACATGTAAATATCTACACCGCTACCTGTATAAACATGGAAATATCAGCACCGCTATCTGTATGAACATGGAAATAACAGCCCCTCTATCTGTATGAACATGGAGATATCTACACCGCTATCTGTAAGAACATGGACATATCTACACCGCTATCTGTCTGAACATGGAAATATCTTCACCGCCATCTGTATGAACATGGATGTATCTACACAGCCATCTGGATGAACATGGATATATCTACACCGCTTTCTGTATGAACATGGAAATAGCTACACCGCTATCTGTATGAACATGGAAATATCTACAACACTATCTGTATGAACATGGAAATATCTACAACGCTATCTGTATGAACATGGAAATATCTTCACCGCCATCTGTATGAACTTGGATATATCTACAGACCCATCTGGATGAACATGGAAATATCTACACCGCTATCTGTATGAACATGGAAATATCTACACCGCTATCTGTGTAAACATGAATACATCTTCACCGCTATCTGTATGAATATGGAAATATCTACACCGCTATCTGTATGAACATGGAAATATCTACACCGCTATCTCTATGAACATGGAAATATCTACACCGCTATCTGTTTGAACATGGAAATATCTACACCGCTATCTGCATGAAAATGGAAATATCTACACTGCTATCTGCATATACATGGAAATATCTACACAGCTATCTATTACACATGGAAATAACTACACCGCTATCAGTTTGAACATGGAAATATCTACACCGCCATCTGTATGAACATGGAAATATCTGCACCGCCATCTGTATGAACACATAAATATCTACACCAGCATCTGTATTAAGATGGAGATATCTACACCGCTATCTGTATAAACATGGAAATATCTGCACCGCTATCTGTATAAACATGGAAATATCTACACCGCTATCTGTATGAACATGGAAATATCTACACCGCTATCTGTATGAACATGGAAATATCTACACCGCTATCTGTATGAAGATGGAAATATCTACACCGTTCTCTGTTTGAACTCGGAAATATCTACACCGCTGTCTGCACGAAAATGGAAATATCTACAAAGCTATCTGCATATACATGGAAATATCTACACAGCTATCTCTTTACACATGGAAATATCTACACCACTATCTCTATAAACATCGAAATATCTACACCGCCATCTGTATGAACATGGAAATATCTGCACCGCCTTGTGTATGAACATATAAATATCTGCACCGCCGTCTGTATTAAGAAGGAGATATCTACACCGCTATCTGTATAAACATGGAAATATCTACACCGCTATCTGTATAAACATGGAAATATCTACACCGCTATCTGTATAAACATGGAAATATCTACACCGCTACCTGTATAAACATGGAAATATCAGCACCGCTATCTGTATTAACATGGAAATATCTACACCGCTATCTGTATGAACATGGAAATATCTACACCGCTATCTGTATGAACATGGAAATATCTTCACCGCCATCTGTATGAACATGGATATATCTACACAGCCATCTGTATGAACATGGAAATATCTACACCGCTATCTGTATGAACATGGAAATATCTACACCGCTATCTGTTTGAACATGGAAAAATCTAAACCGCTATCTGCATGAAAATAGAAATATCTACACAGCCATCTGCATAAACATGGAAATATCTACAAAGCTATCTCTTTACAGAGAGAAGTAACAACACCGCTATCTTTATAAACATGGAAATATCTACACGGCCATCTGTATGAACATGGAAATGTCTGCACTGCCATCTGTATGAACATATAAATATCTTCACCGCCATCTGTATTAAGATGGAGATATCTTCACCGCTATCTGTATAAACTTGGAAATATCTACACCGCTATCTGTATAAACCTGGAAATATCTACACCGCTATCTGTATAAACGTGGAAAAATCTACACCACTACCTGTATAAACATGGAAATATCAGCACCGCTATCTGTATGAACATGGAAATATCTACACCGCTATCTCTATGAACATGGATATAACTACACCGCTATCTGTATGAACATGGAAATAGCTACACCGCTATCTGTATGAACATGGAAATATCTACACCGCTATCTGTATGAACATGGAAATAGCTACACCGCTATCTGTATGAACATGGATATATCTACACAGCCATCTAGATGAACATGGAAGTATCTACACCGCTATCTGTACAAACATGGAAATATCTACACCGCTCTCTGTATAAACATGGAAATATCTACACCACTATCTGTATGAACACGGAAATATCTACACCGCTATCTGTATGAATATGGAAATATCTACACCGCTATCTGTATGAACATGGAAATATCTACACCGCTATCTATTTGAACAAGAAAATATCTACACAGCTGTCTGCATGACAATGGAAATATCTACACAGCTATCTGCATATTCATGGAAATATCTACACTGCTATCTCTTTACACATGGAAATAACTACACCGCTATCTCTATAAACATCGAAATATCTACACCGCCATCTGTATGAACATGGAAATATCTGCAACTCCATGTGCATGAACATATAAATATCTGCACCGCCATCTGTATTAAGAAGGAGATATCTACACCGCTATCAGTATAAACATGGAAATATCTACACCGCTATCTGTATAAACATGGAAATATCTACACCGCTATCTGTATAAACATGGAAATATCTACACCGGTACCTGTATAAACATGGAGATATCAGCACCGCTATCTGTATAAACATGGAAATATCTACACCGCTATCTGTATGAACATGGAAATATCTACACCGCTATCTGTATGAACATGGATATATCTACACAGCCATCTGGATGAACATGGAAATGTCTACACCGCTATCTGCATGAACATGGAAATATCTACACCGCTATTTGTGTAAACATGCATACATCTTCACCGCTATCTGTATAAACATGGAAATATCAGCACCACAATCTGTATGAACATGGAAATATCTACACCGCTATCTGTATGAACATGGATGTACCTACACAGCCATCTGGATGAACATGGATATATCTACACCGCTTTCTGTATGAACATGGAAATAGCTACACCGCTATCTGAATGAACATGGAAATATCTACAACACTATCTGTATGAACATGGAAATATCTACACCGCTATCTGGATGAACATGGAAATATCTACACCGCTATCTGTATGAACATGGAAATATCTACACCTCTATCTGCATGAAAATGGAAATATCTACACTGCTATCTGCCTATACATGGAAATATCTACACAGCTATCTCTTTACACATGGAAATAACTACACCGCTATCAGTTTGAACATGGAAATATCTTCACCGCCATCTGTATGAACATGGAAATATCTGCACCGCCATCTGTATGAACACATAAATATCTACAACGCCATCTGTATTAAGATGGAGATATCTGCACCGCCATCTGTATTAAGAAGGAGATATCTACACCGCTATCTGTATGAACATGGAAATATCTACACCGCTATCTGTTGGAACATGGAAATATCTACACCGCTATCTGCATGAAAATGGAAATATCTACACTGCTATCTGCATATACATGGAAATATCTACACAGCTATCTCTTTACACATGGAAATAACTACACCGCTATCAGTTTGAACATGGAAATATCTACACCGCCATCTGTATGAACATGGAAATATCTGCACCGCCATCTGTATGAACATATAAATATCTACACCGCCATCTGTATTAAGATGGAGATATCTACACCGCTATCTGTATAAACTTGGAAATATCTACACCGCTATCTGTATGAACATGGAAATATCTACACCGCTATCTGTATGAACATGGAAATGTCTACACCGTTATCTGGTTGAACTCGGAAATATCTACACCGCTGTCTGCATGAAAATGGAAATATCTACACAGCTATCTGCATATACATGGAAATATCTACACAGCTATCTCTTTACACATGGAAATAACTACACTGCTATCTCTATAAACATCGAAATATCTACACCGCCATCTGTATGAACATGGAAATATCTGCACCGCCATGTGTATGAACATATAAATATCTGCACCGCCATCTGTATTAAGAAGGAGATATCTACACCGCTATCTGTATAAACATGGAAATATCTACACCGCTATCTGTATAAAGATGGAAATATCTACACCGCTATCTGTATAAACATGGAAATATCTACACCGCTACCTGTATAAACATGGAAATATCAGCACCGCTATCTGTATTAACATGGAAATATCTACACCGCTATCGGTATAAACATGGAAATAACTACACCTCTATCTGTATAAACATGTAAATATCTACACCGCTCCCTGTATAAACATGGAAATATCAGCACCGCTATCTGTATGAACATGGAAATAACAGCCCCTCTATCTGTATGAACATGGAGATATCTACACCGCTATCTGTAAGAACATGGACATATCTACACCGCTATCTGAACATGGAAATATCTTCACCGCCATCTGTATGAACATGGATGTACATACACAGCCATCTGGATGAACATGGATATATCTACACCGCTTTCTGTATGAACATGGAAATAGCTACACCGCTATCTGTATGAACATGGAAATATCTACAACACTATCTGTATGAACATGGAAATATCTACACCGCTATCTGTATGAACATGGAAATATCTTCACCGCCATCTGTATGAACTTGGATATATCTACAGACCCATCTGTATGAACATGGAAATATCTACACCGCTATCTGTATGAACATGGAAATATCTACACCGCTATCTGTGTAAACATGCATACATCTTCACCGCTATCTGTATGAACATGGAAATATCTACACCGCTATCTGTATGAACATGGAAATATCTACACCGCTATCTCTATGAACATGGAAATATCTACACCGCTATCTGTTTGAACATGGAAATATCTACACCGCTATCTGCATGAAAATGGAAATATCTACACTGCTATCTGCATATACATGGAAATATCTACACAGCTATCTCTTTACACATGGAAATAACTACACCGCTATCAGTTTGAACATGGAAATATCTACACCGCCATCTGTATGAACATGGAAATATCTGCACCGCCATCTGTATGAACACATAAATATCTACACCAGCATCTGTATTAAGATGGAGATATCTACACCGCTATCTGTATAAACATGGAAATATCTACACCGCTATCTGTATAAACATGGAAATATCTACACCGCTATCTGTATGAACATGGAAATATCTACACCGCTATCTGTATGAACATGGAAATATCTACACCGCTATCTGTATGAAGATGGAAATATCTACACCGTTATCTGTTTGAACTCGGAAATATCTACACCGCTGTCTGCATGAAAATGGAAATATCTACAAAGCTATCTGCATATACATGGAAATATCTACACAGCTATCTCTTTACACATGGAAATAACTACACCACTATCTCTATAAACATCGAAATATCTACACCGCCATCTGTATGAACATGGAAATATCTGCACCGCCTTGTGTATGAACATATAAATATCTGCACCGCCATCTGTATTAAGAAGGAGATATCTACACCGCTATCTGTATAAACATGGAAATATCTACACCGCTATCTGTATAAACATGGAAATATCTACACCGCTATCTGTATAAACATGGAAATATCTACACCGCTACCTGTATAAACATGGAAATATCAGCACCGCTATCTGCATTAACATGGAAATATCTACACCGCTATCTGTATGAACATGGAAATATCTACACCGCTATCTGTATGAACATGGATATATCTTCACCGCCATCTGTATGAACATGGATATATCTACACAGCCATCTGTATGAACATGGAAATATCTACACCGCTATCTGTATGAACATGGAAATATCTACACTGCTATCTGTTTGAACATGGAAATATCTAAACCGCTATCTGCATGAAAATAGAAATATCTACACAGCTATCTGCATAAACATGGAAATATCTACAAAGCTATCTCTTTACAGAGAGAAGTAACAACACCGCTATCTTTATAAACATGGAAATATCTACACGGCCATCTGTATGAACATGGAAATGTCTGCACCGCCTTGTGTATGAACATATAAATATCTGCACCGCCATCTGTATTAAGAAGGAGATATCTACACTGCTATCTGTATGAACATGGAAATATCTACACCGCTATCTGTTTGAACATGGAAATATCTACACCGCTATCTGCATGAAAATGGAAATATCTACACTGCTATCTGCATATACATGGAAATATCTACACAGCTATCTCTTTACACATGGAAATAACTACACCGCTATCAGTTTGAACATGGGAATATCTACACCGCCATCTGTATGAACATGGAAATATCTGCACCGCCATCTGCATGAACATATAAATATCTACACCACCATCTGTATTAAGATGGAGATATCTACACCGCTATCTGTATAAAAATGGAAATATCTACACCGCTATCTGTATAAACATGGAAATATCTACACCGATATCTGTATGAACATGGAAATATCTACACCGCTATCTGTATGAACATGGAAATATCTACACCGGTATCTTTTTGAACTCGGAAATATCTACACCGCTGTCTGCATGAAAATGGAAATATCTACACAGCTATCTGCATATACATGGAAATATCTACACAGCTATCTCTTTACACATGGAAATAACTACACCGCTATCTCTTTAAACATCGAAATATCAACACCGCCATCTGTATGAACATGGAAATATCTGCACCGCCATGTGTATGAACATATAAATATCTGCACCGCCATCTGTATTAAGAAGGAGATATCTACACCGCTATCTGTATAAACATGGAAATATCTACACCGCTATCTGTATAAACATGGAAATACCTACACCGCTATCTGTATAAACATGGATATATCTACACCGCTACCGGTATAAACATGGAAATATCAGCACCACTATCTGTATTAACATGGAAATATCTACACCGCTATCTGTATGAACATGGAAATATCTACACCGCTATCTGTATGAACATGGAAATATCTTCACCGCCATCTGTATGAACATGGATATATCTACACAGCCATCTGTATGAACATGGAAATATCTACACCGCTATCTGTGAATATGGAAATATCTACACCGTTATCTGTATGAACATGGAAATACCTTCACCGCCATATGTATGAACACGGATATGTCTACACAGCCATCTGGATGAACATGGACATATCTACACCGCTATCTGCATGAACATGGAAATATCTACACCGCTATTTGTGTAGACATGCATACATCTTCACCGCAATCTGCATAAGCAAGGAAGTATCTACACCGCTATCTGTATGAACATGGAAATATCTACACCGCTATCTGTTTGAACATGGAAATATCTAAACCGCTATCAGCATGAAAATGGAAATATCTACACAGCAATCTGCATTTACATGGAAATATCTACAAAGCTATCTCTTTACACATGGAAATAACTACACCGCTATCTCTATAAACATGGAAACATCTACACCGCCATCTGTATGAACATGGAAATATCTGCACCGCCATCTGTATGAACATATAAATATCTACACCGCCATCTGTATTAAGATGGAGATATCTGCACCGCTATCTGTATAAACCTGGAAATATCTACACCGCAATCTGTATAAACATGGAAAGATCTACACCGCTATCTGTATAAACTTGGAAATATCAGCACCGCTATCTGTATGAACATGGAAATATCTACACCGCTATCTGTATGAACATGGAAATGTCTACACCGCTATCTGTATGAACATGGAAATATCTACAAAGCTATCTGAATGAACATGGAAATATCTACACCGCTATCTGTTTGAACATGCAAATATCTGCACCGCTATATGCATGAAAATGGAAATATCTACAAAGCTATCTGCATATACATGGAAATATCTACACAGCTATCTCTTTACACATGGAAATAACTACACCGCTACATCTATAAACATGGAAATATCTACACCGCTATCTGTATGAACATGGAAATATCTGCACCGCCATCTGTATGAACATATAAATATCTACACCGCCATCTGTATTAAGAAGGAGATATCTACACCGCTATCTGTATAAACGTGGAAATATCTACACCGCTGCCTGTATAAACATGGAAATATCAGCACCGCTATCTGTATGAACATGGAAATATCTACACCGCTACCTGTATGAACATGGAAATATCTACACCGCTATCTGTATGAACATGGAAATATCTACACTGCTATCTGTATGAATATGGAAATATCTACACCGCTATCTGTATGAACATGGATATATCTACAGCGCTATCTGTATGAACATGGATATATCTACACAGCCATCTGGATGAACATGGAAATATCTACACCGCTATCTGTGTGAACATGGAAATATCTACCCCGTTATCTGTATCAACATGGATATATCTACACAGCCATCTGGATGAACATGGAAATATCTACACCGCTATCTGTGTAAACATGCATACACCTTCACCGCTATCTGTATAAACATGGAAATATCAGCACCGCAATCTGTATGAACATGGAAATATCTACACCGATATCTGTTTGAACATGGAAATATCTACACCGCTATCTGCATGAAAATGGAAATATCTACACTGCTATCTGCATATACATGGAAATATCTACACAGCTATCTCTTTACTCATGGAAATAACTACACCGCTATCAGTTTGAACATGGAAATATCTACACCGCCATCTGTATGAACATGGAAATATCTGAACCGCCAACTGTATGAACATATAAATATCTACACCGCCATCTGTATTAAGATGGAGATATCTGCACCGCCATGTTTATTAAGAAGGAGATATGTACACCGCTATCTGTATAAACTTGGAAATATCTACACCGCTATCTGTATAAACATGGAAATATCTACACCGCTACCTGTATAAACATGGAAATATCAGCACCGCTATCTGTATAAACATGGAAATATCTACACAGCTATCTGTATAAACATGGAAATATCTACACCGCTATCTGTATGAACATGGAAATATCTTCACCGCCATCTGTATGAACATGGATATATCTACACAGCCATCTGTATGAACATGGAAATATCTACACCGCTATCTGTATGAACATGGAAATATCTACACCGTTATCTGTATGAACATGGAAATACCTTCACCTCCATCTGTATGAACATGGATATGTCTACACAGCCATCTGGATGAACATGGAAATATCTACACCGCGATCTGTATGAACATGGAAATATCTACACCACTATCTCTATGAACATGGAAATATCTACACCGCTATCTGTATGAACATGGAAATATCTACACCGCTATCTGTTTGAACATGGAAATATCTAAACTGCTATCTGCATGAAAATAGAAATATCTACACAGCTATCTGCATATACATGGAAATATCTACAAAGCTATCTCTTTACAGATAGAAATAACTACACCGCTATCTTTATAAACATGGAAATATCTACACTGCCATCTGTATGAACATGGAAATGTCTGCACTGCCATCTGTATGAGCATATAAATATCTGCACCGCCATCTGTATTTAGATGGAGATATCTTCACCGCTATCTGTATAAACTTGGAAATATCTACACCGCTATCTGTATAAACCTGGAAATATCTACACCGCTATCTGTATAAACATGGAAATATCTACACCACTACCTGAATAAACATGGAAATATCAGCACCGCTATCTGTATGAACATGGAAATATCTACACCACTATCTCTATGAACATGGAAATATCTACACCGCTATCTGTATGAACATGGAAATATCTACACCACTATCTGTATGAACATGGAAATATCTACACCGCTATCTGTATGAACATGGATATATCTACACAGCCATCTGGATGAACATGGAAATATCTACACCGCTATCTGCATGAACATGGAAATATCTACACCGCTATTTGTGTAAACATGCATACATCTACACCGCAATCTGCATAAGCATGGAAATATCTACACCGCTATCTGTATGAACATGGAGATATCTACACCGCTATCTGTTTGAACATGGAAATATCTAAACCGCTATCAGCATGAAAATGGAAATATCTACACAGCTATCTGCATATACATGGAAATACCTACACAGCGATCTCTTTACACATGGAAATAACTACACCGCTATCTGTATGAACATGGTAATATCTACACCGCCATCTGTATGAACATGGAAATATCTGCACCGCCATCTGTATGAACATATAAATATCTACACCGCCATCTGTATTAAGAAGGAGATATCTACACCGCTATCTGTATAAACATGGAAATATCTACACGGCTATCTGTATAAACATGGAAATATCTGCACCGCTATCTGTATAAACATGGAAATATCTACACTGCTACCTGTATAAACATGGAAATATCTACACCACTACATGTAAAAACATGGAAATATCAGCACCGCTATCTGTATGAACATGGAAATATCAGCCCCTCTATCTGTATGAACATGGAAATATCTACAAAGCTATCTCTATGAACATGGAAATATCTACACCGCCATCTGTATGAACATGGAAATATCTGCACCGCCATCTATATGAACATATAAATATCTACACCGTCATCTGTATTAAGAAGGAGATATCTACACCGCTATCTGTATAAACATGGAAATATCAGCACCGCTATCTGTATGAACATGGAAATATCTACACCGCTACCTGTATGAACATGGAAATATCTACACCGCTGCCTGTATAAACATGGAAATATCAGCACCGCTATCTGTATGAACATGGAAATATCTACACCGCTACCTGTATGAACATGGAAATATCTACACCGCTATCTGTATGAACATGGAAATATCTACACTGCTATCTGTATGAATATGGAAATATCTACACCGCTATCTGTATGAACATGGAAATATCTACACCGCTATCTGTATGAACATGGATATATCTACACCGCCATCTGTATGAACATGGAAATATCTACACCGCTATCTGTATGAACATGGAAATATCTACACCGCTATCTGTATGAACATGGATATATCTACACTGCCATCTGGATGAACATGGAAATATCTACACCGCTATCTGTATGAACCTGGAAATATCTACTCCCCTATCTGTGTAAACATGCATATATCTTCACCGCTATCTGTATTTACATGGAAATATCTACACCGCTATCTGTATGAACATGGAAATAGCTACACCGCTATCTGTATGAACATGGAAATATCTACACCGCTATCTGTATGAACATGGATATATCTACACAGCCATCTGGATGAACATGGAAATATCTACACCGCTATCTGTGCAAACATGCATACATCTTCACCGCTATCTGTATGAACATGGAAATATCTACACCGCTATCTGTATGAACATGGAAATATCTACACCGCTATCTGTTTGAACACGAAAATATCTACACCGCTGTCTGCATGACAATGGAAATATCTACACAGCTATCTGCATATACATGGAAATATCTACACAGCTATCTCTTTACACATGGAAATAACTACACCGCTATCTCTATAAACATCGAAATATCTACACCGCCATCTGTATGAACATGGAAATATCTGCACCGCCATGTGTATGAACATATAAATATCTGCACCGCCATCTGTATTAAGAAGGAGATATCTACACCGCTATCAGTATAAACATGGAAATATCTTCACCGCTATCTGTATAAACATGGAAATATCTACACCGCTATCTGTATAAACATGGAAATATCTACACCGGTACCTGTATAAACATGGAGATATCAGCACCGCTATCTGTATAAACATGGAAATATCTACACCGCTATCTATATGAACATGGAAATATCTACACCGCTATCTTTATGAACATGGATATATCTACACAGCCTTCTGGATGAACATGGAAATGTCTACACCGCTATCTGCATGAACATGGAAATATCTACACCGCTATTTGTGTATACATGCATACATCTTCACCGTAATCTGCATAAGCCAGGAAATATCTACACCGCTATCTGTATGAACATGGAAATATCTACACCGCTATCAGTTTGGACATGGAAATATCTAAACCGCTATCAGCATGAAAATGGAAATATCTACACAGCTATCTGCATATACATGGAAATATCTACAAAGCTATCTCTTTACACATGGAAATAACTACACCGCTATGTCTATAAACATGGAAATATCTACACCGCCATCTGTATGAACATGGAAATATCTGCACCGCCATCTGTATGAACATATAAATATCTACACCACCATCTGTATTAAGATGGAGATATCTACACCGCTATCTGTATAAACCTGGAAATATCTACACCGCTATCTGTATAATCATGGAAAGATATACACCGCTATCTGTATATACATGGAAATATCTACACCGCTACCTGAATAAACTTGGAAATATCAGCACAGCTATCTGCATGAACATGGAAATATCTACACCGCTATCTGTACGAACATGGAAATATCTACACCGCAATCTGTATGAACATGGAAATAGCTACACCGCTATCTCTATCAACATGGAAATATCTACAACACTATCTGTATAAACATGGAAATATCTACACCGCTATCTGTGTAAACATGCATACATCTTCACCGCTATCTGTATAAACATGGAAATATCTACACCGCTATCTGTATGAACATGGAAATATCTACACCGCTATCTGTATAAACATGGAAATATCTACACCGCTATCTGTATAAAGATGGAAATATCTACACCGCTATCTGTATAAACATGGAAATATCTACACCGCTATCTGTATGAACATGGAAATATCTTCACCGCCATCTGTATGAACATGTATATATCTACACAGCCATCTGTATGAACATGGAAATATCTACACCGCTATCTGTATGAACATGGAAATATCTACACCGTTATCTGTATGAACATGGAAATACCTTCACCGCCATCTGTATGAACATGGATATGTCTACAAAGCCATCTGGATGAACATGGAAATATCTACACCGCGATCTGTATGAACATGGAAATATTTACACCGCTATCTGTGTAAACATGCATACATTTCCCCGCTATCTGTATAAGCATGGAAATATCTACACCGCTATCTGTATGAACATGGAAATATCTACACCGCTATCTGTTTGAACATGGAAATATCTAAACCACTATCTGCATGAAAATAGAAATATCTACACAGCTATCTGCATATACATGGAAATATCTACAAAGCTATCTCTTTACAGATAGAAATAACTACACCGCTATCGTTATAAATATGGAAATATCTACACCGCCATCTGTATGAACATGGAAATATCTACACCACTATCTGTATGAACATGGAAATATCTACACCGCTATCTGTATGAACATGGATATATCTACACAGCCATCTGGATGAACATGGAAATATCTACACCGCTATCTGCATGAACATGGAAATATCAACACCGCTATTTGTGTAAACATGCATACATCTTCACCGCAATCTGCAAAACATGGAAATATCTACACCGCTATCTGTATGAACATGGAGATATCTACACCGCTATCTGTTTGAACATGGAAATATCTAAACAGCTATCAGCACGAAAATGGAAATATCTACACAGCTATCTGCAAATACATGGAAATATCTACAGAGCGATCTCTTTACACATGGAAATAACTAGACCGCTATCTGTATGAACATGGTAATATCTACACCGCCATCTGTATGAACATGGAAATATCTGCACCACCATCTGTATGAACATATAAATATCTACACCGCCATCTGTATTAAGAAGGAGATATCTACACCGCTATCTGTATAAACATGGAAATATCTACACCGCTATCTGTATAAACATGGAAATATCTGCACCGCTATCTGTATAAACATGGAAATATCTACACTGCTACCTGTATAAACATGGAAATATCTACACCACTACCTGTAAAAAAATGGAAATATCAGCACCGCTATCTGTATGAACATGGAAATATCAGCCCCTCTATCTGTATGAACATGGAAATATCTACACCGCTATCTCTATGAACATGGAAATATCTACACCGCTATCTGTTTGAACATGGAAATATCTAAACCGCTATCTGCATGAAAATGGAAATATCTACACAGCTATCTGGATATACATGGAAATATCTACACAGATATCTCTTTACACAAGGAAATAACTACACCGCTATCTGTATGAACATGGAAATATCTTCACCGCCATCTGTATGAACATGGATATATCTACACAGCCATCTGGATGAACATGGAAATATCCACACCGCTATCTGTGTAAACATGCATACATCTTCACCGCTATCTGTATAAACTTGGAAATATCTACACCGCTCTCTGTATGAACATGGAAATATCTACACCGTTATCTGTTTGAAGATGGAAATATATACACCGCTATCTGCATGAAAATGGAAATATCTACACAGATTTCTGCATATACATGGAAATATCTACTAAGCCATCTCTTTACACATGGAAATAACTACACCGCTATCTGTATGAACATGGAAATATCTACACCGCCATCAGTATGAACATGGAAATATCTGCACCCCCATCTGTATGAACATATAAATATCTACACCGCCATCTGTATTAAGGAGATATCTACACCGCTATCTGAATAAACATGGAAATATCTACACCGCTATCTGTAAAAACATGGAAATATCTTCACCGCTACCTGTATAAACATTTAAATATCAGCACCGCTATCTGTATGAACATGGAAATATCTACAGCGCTATCTCTATGAACATGGAAATATCTACACCGCTATCTGTGTAAACATGCATACATCTTCACCGCTATCTGTATAAACATGGAAATATCTACACCGCTATCTGCATAAACATGGAAATATCTACACCGCTACCTGTATAAACATGGAAATATCAGCCCCGCTATCTGTATGAACATGGAAATATCTACACCGCTATCTGTATGAACATGGGAATATCTACACCGCTATCTGTATGAACATGGAAATATCTACACCGCTATCTGTATGAACATGGAAATATCTACACCGCTATCTGTTTGAACATGTAAATATCTACACCGCTATCTGCATGAAAATGGAAATATCTATAAAGCTATCTGCATATACATGGAAATATCTACACAGCTATCTCTTTACACATGGAAATAACTACACAGCTATATCTATAAACATGGAAATATCTACACCACCATCTGTATGAACATGGAAATACCTGCACCGCCATCTGTATGAACATATAAATATCTACACCGCCATCTGTATTAAGAAGGAGATATCTACACCGCTATCTGTATAAACATGGAAATATCTACACTGCTGCCTGTATAAACATGGAAATATCAGCACCGCTATCTGTATGAACATGGAAATATCTACACCGCTACCTGTATGAACATGGAAATATCTACACCGCTTTCTGTATGAACATGGAAATATCTACACCGTTATCTGTATGAACATGGAAATATCTACACCGCCATCTGTATGAACATGGAAATATCTGCACCGCCATCTGTATGAACATATAAATATCTACACCGCCATCTGTATTAAGATGGAGATATCTACACCGCTATCTGAATAAACATGGAAATATCTACACCGCTATCTGCATGAACATGGAAATATGTACACCGCTGTTTGTGTAAACATGAATACACCTTCACCGCAATCTGCATAAGCATAGAAATATCTACACCGCTATCTGTATGAACAAGGAAATATCTACACCGCTATCTGTTTGAACATGGAAATATCTACACCGCTATCTGTTTGAACATGGAAATATCTCAACCGCAATCAGCATGAAAATGGAAATATCTACATAGCTATCTGCATAAACATGGATTTATCTACACAGCTATCTCTTTACACATGGAAATAACTACACCGCTATCTGTATGAACATGGAAATATCTACACCGCTACCTGTATGAACATGGAAATATCTACACCGCTATCTGTATGAAAATGGAAATATCTACACCGCCATCTGTATGAACTTGGAAATATCTGCACCGCCATCTGTATGAACATATAAATATCTACACCGCAATCTGTATTAAGATGGAGATATCTACACCGCTATCTGAACAAACATGGAAATATCTACACCGCTATCTGTATAAACATGGAAATTTCTACACCGCTATCTGTATAAACATGGAAATATCTACACCGCTACCTGTATAAACATGGAAATATCAGCACCGCTATCTGTATGAACATGGAAATATCTACACCGATATCTGTATGAACATGGAAATATCTACACCGCTATCTGTATGAACATGGAAATATCTACAAAGCTATCTGAATGAACATGGAAATATCTACACCGCTATCTGTTTGAACATGTAAATATCTACACCGCTATCTGCATGAAAATGGAAATATCTACAAAGCTATCTGCCTTTACATGGAAATATCTACACAGCTATCTCTTTACACATGGAAATAACTACACCGCTATATCTATAAACATGGAAATATCTACACCGCCATCTGTATGAACATGGAAATATCTGCACCGCCATCTGTATAAACATATAAATATCTACACCGCCATCTGTTTTAAGAAGGAGATATCTACAGCGCTATCTGTATAAACATGGAAATATCTACACCGCTGCCTGTATAAACATGGAAATATCAGCACAGCTATCTGTATGAACATGGAAATACCTACACCGCTACCTGAATGAACATGGAAATATCTACACCGCTATCGATATGAACATGGAAATATCTACACCGCTATCTGTATGAACATGGAAAAATCTACACTGCTATCTGTATGAACATGGAAATATCTAGACCGCCATCAGTATGAACATGGAAATATCTGCACCGCCATCTGTATGAACATATAAATATCTACACCGCCATCTGTATTAAGATAGAGATATGTACACCGCTATCTGAATAAACATGGAAATATCTACACCGCTATCTGTATAAACATGGAAATATCTACAACGCTATCTGTATAAACATGGAAATATCTACACCGCTATCTGTATAAACTTGGAAATATCAGCACCGCTATCTGTATGAACATGGAAATATCTACACCGCTATCTGTATGAACATGGAAATGTCTACACCGCTATCTGTATGAACATGGAAATATCTACAAAGCTATCTGAATGAACATGGAAATATCTACACCGCTATCTGTTTGAACATGCAAATATCTGCACCGCTATATGCATGAAAATGGAAATATCTACAAAGCTATCTGCATATACATGGAAATATCTACACAGCTATCTCTTTACACATGGAAATAACTACACCGCTACATCTATAAACATGGAAATATCTACACCGCTATCTGTATGAACATGGAAATATCTGCACCGCCATCTGTATGAACATATAAATATCTACACCGCCATCTGTATTAAGAAGGAGATATCTACACCGCTATCTGTATAAACGTGGAAATATCTACACCGCTGCCTGTATAAACATGGAAATATCAGCACCGCTATCTGTATGAACATGGAAATATCTACACCGCTACCTGTATGAACATGGAAATATCTACACCGCTATCTGTATGAACATGGAAATATCTACACTGCTATCTGTATGAATATGGAAATATCTACACCGCTATCTGTATGAACATGGATATATCTACAGCGCTATCTGTATGAACATGGATATATCTACACAGCCATCTGGATGAACATGGAAATATCTACACCGCTATCTGTGTGAACATGGAAATATCTACCCCGTTATCTGTATCAACATGGATATATCTACACAGCCATCTGGATGAACATGGAAATATCTACACCGCTATCTGTGTAAACATGCATACACCTTCACCGCTATCTGTATAAACATGGAAATATCAGCACCGCAATCTGTATGAACATGGAAATATCTACACCGATATCTGTTTGAACATGGAAATATCTACACCGCTATCTGCATGAAAATGGAAATATCTACACTGCTATCTGCATATACATGGAAATATCTACACAGCTATCTCTTTACTCATGGAAATAACTACACCGCTATCAGTTTGAACATGGAAATATCTACACCGCCATCTGTATGAACATGGAAATATCTGAACCGCCAACTGTATGAACATATAAATATCTACACCGCCATCTGTATTAAGATGGAGATATCTGCACCGCCATGTTTATTAAGAAGGAGATATGTACACCGCTATCTGTATAAACTTGGAAATATCTACACCGCTATCTGTATAAACATGGAAATATCTACACCGCTACCTGTATAAACATGGAAATATCAGCACCGCTATCTGTATAAACATGGAAATATCTACACAGCTATCTGTATAAACATGGAAATATCTACACCGCTATCTGTATGAACATGGAAATATCTTCACCGCCATCTGTATGAACATGGATATATCTACACAGCCATCTGTATGAACATGGAAATATCTACACCGCTATCTGTATGAACATGGAAATATCTACACCGTTATCTGTATGAACATGGAAATACCTTCACCTCCATCTGTATGAACATGGATATGTCTACACAGCCATCTGGATGAACATGGAAATATCTACACCGCGATCTGTATGAACATGGAAATATCTACACCACTATCTCTATGAACATGGAAATATCTACACCGCTATCTGTATGAACATGGAAATATCTACACCGCTATCTGTTTGAACATGGAAATATCTAAACTGCTATCTGCATGAAAATAGAAATATCTACACAGCTATCTGCATATACATGGAAATATCTACAAAGCTATCTCTTTACAGATAGAAATAACTACACCGCTATCTTTATAAACATGGAAATATCTACACTGCCATCTGTATGAACATGGAAATGTCTGCACTGCCATCTGTATGAGCATATAAATATCTGCACCGCCATCTGTATTTAGATGGAGATATCTTCACCGCTATCTGTATAAACTTGGAAATATCTACACCGCTATCTGTATAAACCTGGAAATATCTACACCGCTATCTGTATAAACATGGAAATATCTACACCACTACCTGAATAAACATGGAAATATCAGCACCGCTATCTGTATGAACATGGAAATATCTACACCACTATCTCTATGAACATGGAAATATCTACACCGCTATCTGTATGAACATGGAAATATCTACACCACTATCTGTATGAACATGGAAATATCTACACCGCTATCTGTATGAACATGGATATATCTACACAGCCATCTGGATGAACATGGAAATATCTACACCGCTATCTGCATGAACATGGAAATATCTACACCGCTATTTGTGTAAACATGCATACATCTACACCGCAATCTGCATAAGCATGGAAATATCTACACCGCTATCTGTATGAACATGGAGATATCTACACCGCTATCTGTTTGAACATGGAAATATCTAAACCGCTATCAGCATGAAAATGGAAATATCTACACAGCTATCTGCATATACATGGAAATACCTACACAGCGATCTCTTTACACATGGAAATAACTACACCGCTATCTGTATGAACATGGTAATATCTACACCGCCATCTGTATGAACATGGAAATATCTGCACCGCCATCTGTATGAACATATAAATATCTACACCGCCATCTGTATTAAGAAGGAGATATCTACACCGCTATCTGTATAAACATGGAAATATCTACACGGCTATCTGTATAAACATGGAAATATCTGCACCGCTATCTGTATAAACATGGAAATATCTACACTGCTACCTGTATAAACATGGAAATATCTACACCACTACATGTAAAAACATGGAAATATCAGCACCGCTATCTGTATGAACATGGAAATATCAGCCCCTCTATCTGTATGAACATGGAAATATCTACAAAGCTATCTCTATGAACATGGAAATATCTACACCGCCATCTGTATGAACATGGAAATATCTGCACCGCCATCTATATGAACATATAAATATCTACACCGTCATCTGTATTAAGAAGGAGATATCTACACCGCTATCTGTATAAACATGGAAATATCAGCACCGCTATCTGTATGAACATGGAAATATCTACACCGCTACCTGTATGAACATGGAAATATCTACACCGCTGCCTGTATAAACATGGAAATATCAGCACCGCTATCTGTATGAACATGGAAATATCTACACCGCTACCTGTATGAACATGGAAATATCTACACCGCTATCTGTATGAACATGGAAATATCTACACTGCTATCTGTATGAATATGGAAATATCTACACCGCTATCTGTATGAACATGGAAATATCTACACCGCTATCTGTATGAACATGGATATATCTACACCGCCATCTGTATGAACATGGAAATATCTACACCGCTATCTGTATGAACATGGAAATATCTACACCGCTATCTGTATGAACATGGATATATCTACACTGCCATCTGGATGAACATGGAAATATCTACACCGCTATCTGTATGAACCTGGAAATATCTACTCCCCTATCTGTGTAAACATGCATATATCTTCACCGCTATCTGTATTTACATGGAAATATCTACACCGCTATCTGTATGAACATGGAAATAGCTACACCGCTATCTGTATGAACATGGAAATATCTACACCGCTATCTGTATGAACATGGATATATCTACACAGCCATCTGGATGAACATGGAAATATCTACACCGCTATCTGTGCAAACATGCATACATCTTCACCGCTATCTGTATGAACATGGAAATATCTACACCGCTATCTGTATGAACATGGAAATATCTACACCGCTATCTGTTTGAACACGAAAATATCTACACCGCTGTCTGCATGACAATGGAAATATCTACACAGCTATCTGCATATACATGGAAATATCTACACAGCTATCTCTTTACACATGGAAATAACTACACCGCTATCTCTATAAACATCGAAATATCTACACCGCCATCTGTATGAACATGGAAATATCTGCACCGCCATGTGTATGAACATATAAATATCTGCACCGCCATCTGTATTAAGAAGGAGATATCTACACCGCTATCAGTATAAACATGGAAATATCTTCACCGCTATCTGTATAAACATGGAAATATCTACACCGCTATCTGTATAAACATGGAAATATCTACACCGGTACCTGTATAAACATGGAGATATCAGCACCGCTATCTGTATAAACATGGAAATATCTACACCGCTATCTATATGAACATGGAAATATCTACACCGCTATCTTTATGAACATGGATATATCTACACAGCCTTCTGGATGAACATGGAAATGTCTACACCGCTATCTGCATGAACATGGAAATATCTACACCGCTATTTGTGTATACATGCATACATCTTCACCGTAATCTGCATAAGCCAGGAAATATCTACACCGCTATCTGTATGAACATGGAAATATCTACACCGCTATCAGTTTGGACATGGAAATATCTAAACCGCTATCAGCATGAAAATGGAAATATCTACACAGCTATCTGCATATACATGGAAATATCTACAAAGCTATCTCTTTACACATGGAAATAACTACACCGCTATGTCTATAAACATGGAAATATCTACACCGCCATCTGTATGAACATGGAAATATCTGCACCGCCATCTGTATGAACATATAAATATCTACACCACCATCTGTATTAAGATGGAGATATCTACACCGCTATCTGTATAAACCTGGAAATATCTACACCGCTATCTGTATAATCATGGAAAGATATACACCGCTATCTGTATATACATGGAAATATCTACACCGCTACCTGAATAAACTTGGAAATATCAGCACAGCTATCTGCATGAACATGGAAATATCTACACCGCTATCTGTACGAACATGGAAATATCTACACCGCAATCTGTATGAACATGGAAATAGCTACACCGCTATCTCTATCAACATGGAAATATCTACAACACTATCTGTATAAACATGGAAATATCTACACCGCTATCTGTGTAAACATGCATACATCTTCACCGCTATCTGTATAAACATGGAAATATCTACACCGCTATCTGTATGAACATGGAAATATCTACACCGCTATCTGTATAAACATGGAAATATCTACACCGCTATCTGTATAAAGATGGAAATATCTACACCGCTATCTGTATAAACATGGAAATATCTACACCGCTATCTGTATGAACATGGAAATATCTTCACCGCCATCTGTATGAACATGTATATATCTACACAGCCATCTGTATGAACATGGAAATATCTACACCGCTATCTGTATGAACATGGAAATATCTACACCGTTATCTGTATGAACATGGAAATACCTTCACCGCCATCTGTATGAACATGGATATGTCTACAAAGCCATCTGGATGAACATGGAAATATCTACACCGCGATCTGTATGAACATGGAAATATTTACACCGCTATCTGTGTAAACATGCATACATTTCCCCGCTATCTGTATAAGCATGGAAATATCTACACCGCTATCTGTATGAACATGGAAATATCTACACCGCTATCTGTTTGAACATGGAAATATCTAAACCACTATCTGCATGAAAATAGAAATATCTACACAGCTATCTGCATATACATGGAAATATCTACAAAGCTATCTCTTTACAGATAGAAATAACTACACCGCTATCGTTATAAATATGGAAATATCTACACCGCCATCTGTATGAACATGGAAATATCTACACCACTATCTGTATGAACATGGAAATATCTACACCGCTATCTGTATGAACATGGATATATCTACACAGCCATCTGGATGAACATGGAAATATCTACACCGCTATCTGCATGAACATGGAAATATCAACACCGCTATTTGTGTAAACATGCATACATCTTCACCGCAATCTGCAAAACATGGAAATATCTACACCGCTATCTGTATGAACATGGAGATATCTACACCGCTATCTGTTTGAACATGGAAATATCTAAACAGCTATCAGCACGAAAATGGAAATATCTACACAGCTATCTGCAAATACATGGAAATATCTACAGAGCGATCTCTTTACACATGGAAATAACTAGACCGCTATCTGTATGAACATGGTAATATCTACACCGCCATCTGTATGAACATGGAAATATCTGCACCACCATCTGTATGAACATATAAATATCTACACCGCCATCTGTATTAAGAAGGAGATATCTACACCGCTATCTGTATAAACATGGAAATATCTACACCGCTATCTGTATAAACATGGAAATATCTGCACCGCTATCTGTATAAACATGGAAATATCTACACTGCTACCTGTATAAACATGGAAATATCTACACCACTACCTGTAAAAAAATGGAAATATCAGCACCGCTATCTGTATGAACATGGAAATATCAGCCCCTCTATCTGTATGAACATGGAAATATCTACACCGCTATCTCTATGAACATGGAAATATCTACACCGCTATCTGTTTGAACATGGAAATATCTAAACCGCTATCTGCATGAAAATGGAAATATCTACACAGCTATCTGGATATACATGGAAATATCTACACAGATATCTCTTTACACAAGGAAATAACTACACCGCTATCTGTATGAACATGGAAATATCTTCACCGCCATCTGTATGAACATGGATATATCTACACAGCCATCTGGATGAACATGGAAATATCCACACCGCTATCTGTGTAAACATGCATACATCTTCACCGCTATCTGTATAAACTTGGAAATATCTACACCGCTCTCTGTATGAACATGGAAATATCTACACCGTTATCTGTTTGAAGATGGAAATATATACACCGCTATCTGCATGAAAATGGAAATATCTACACAGATTTCTGCATATACATGGAAATATCTACTAAGCCATCTCTTTACACATGGAAATAACTACACCGCTATCTGTATGAACATGGAAATATCTACACCGCCATCAGTATGAACATGGAAATATCTGCACCCCCATCTGTATGAACATATAAATATCTACACCGCCATCTGTATTAAGGAGATATCTACACCGCTATCTGAATAAACATGGAAATATCTACACCGCTATCTGTAAAAACATGGAAATATCTTCACCGCTACCTGTATAAACATTTAAATATCAGCACCGCTATCTGTATGAACATGGAAATATCTACAGCGCTATCTCTATGAACATGGAAATATCTACACCGCTATCTGTGTAAACATGCATACATCTTCACCGCTATCTGTATAAACATGGAAATATCTACACCGCTATCTGCATAAACATGGAAATATCTACACCGCTACCTGTATAAACATGGAAATATCAGCCCCGCTATCTGTATGAACATGGAAATATCTACACCGCTATCTGTATGAACATGGGAATATCTACACCGCTATCTGTATGAACATGGAAATATCTACACCGCTATCTGTATGAACATGGAAATATCTACACCGCTATCTGTTTGAACATGTAAATATCTACACCGCTATCTGCATGAAAATGGAAATATCTATAAAGCTATCTGCATATACATGGAAATATCTACACAGCTATCTCTTTACACATGGAAATAACTACACAGCTATATCTATAAACATGGAAATATCTACACCACCATCTGTATGAACATGGAAATACCTGCACCGCCATCTGTATGAACATATAAATATCTACACCGCCATCTGTATTAAGAAGGAGATATCTACACCGCTATCTGTATAAACATGGAAATATCTACACTGCTGCCTGTATAAACATGGAAATATCAGCACCGCTATCTGTATGAACATGGAAATATCTACACCGCTACCTGTATGAACATGGAAATATCTACACCGCTTTCTGTATGAACATGGAAATATCTACACCGTTATCTGTATGAACATGGAAATATCTACACCGCCATCTGTATGAACATGGAAATATCTGCACCGCCATCTGTATGAACATATAAATATCTACACCGCCATCTGTATTAAGATGGAGATATCTACACCGCTATCTGAATAAACATGGAAATATCTACACCGCTATCTGCATGAACATGGAAATATGTACACCGCTGTTTGTGTAAACATGAATACACCTTCACCGCAATCTGCATAAGCATAGAAATATCTACACCGCTATCTGTATGAACAAGGAAATATCTACACCGCTATCTGTTTGAACATGGAAATATCTACACCGCTATCTGTTTGAACATGGAAATATCTCAACCGCAATCAGCATGAAAATGGAAATATCTACATAGCTATCTGCATAAACATGGATTTATCTACACAGCTATCTCTTTACACATGGAAATAACTACACCGCTATCTGTATGAACATGGAAATATCTACACCGCTACCTGTATGAACATGGAAATATCTACACCGCTATCTGTATGAAAATGGAAATATCTACACCGCCATCTGTATGAACTTGGAAATATCTGCACCGCCATCTGTATGAACATATAAATATCTACACCGCAATCTGTATTAAGATGGAGATATCTACACCGCTATCTGAACAAACATGGAAATATCTACACCGCTATCTGTATAAACATGGAAATTTCTACACCGCTATCTGTATAAACATGGAAATATCTACACCGCTACCTGTATAAACATGGAAATATCAGCACCGCTATCTGTATGAACATGGAAATATCTACACCGATATCTGTATGAACATGGAAATATCTACACCGCTATCTGTATGAACATGGAAATATCTACAAAGCTATCTGAATGAACATGGAAATATCTACACCGCTATCTGTTTGAACATGTAAATATCTACACCGCTATCTGCATGAAAATGGAAATATCTACAAAGCTATCTGCCTTTACATGGAAATATCTACACAGCTATCTCTTTACACATGGAAATAACTACACCGCTATATCTATAAACATGGAAATATCTACACCGCCATCTGTATGAACATGGAAATATCTGCACCGCCATCTGTATAAACATATAAATATCTACACCGCCATCTGTTTTAAGAAGGAGATATCTACAGCGCTATCTGTATAAACATGGAAATATCTACACCGCTGCCTGTATAAACATGGAAATATCAGCACAGCTATCTGTATGAACATGGAAATACCTACACCGCTACCTGAATGAACATGGAAATATCTACACCGCTATCGATATGAACATGGAAATATCTACACCGCTATCTGTATGAACATGGAAAAATCTACACTGCTATCTGTATGAACATGGAAATATCTAGACCGCCATCAGTATGAACATGGAAATATCTGCACCGCCATCTGTATGAACATATAAATATCTACACCGCCATCTGTATTAAGATAGAGATATGTACACCGCTATCTGAATAAACATGGAAATATCTACACCGCTATCTGTATAAACATGGAAATATCTACAACGCTATCTGTATAAACATGGAAATATCTACACCGCTACATGTATAAACATGGAAATACCAGCACCGCTATCTGTATGAACATGGAAATATCTACACCGCTATCTGTATGAACATGGAAATATCTACACCGCTATCTGTATGAACATGGAAATATCTACAAAGCTATCTGAATGAACATGGAAATATCTGCACGGCCATCTGTATGAACATATAAATATCTACACCCCCATCTGTATTAAAATGGAGATATCTACACCGGTATCTGAATAAACATGGAAATATCTACAAAGCTATCTGAATGAACATGGAAATATCTACACCACTATCTGTTTGAACATGTAAATATCTACACCGCTATCTGCATGAAAATGGAAATATCTTCAAAGCTATCTGCATATACATGGAAATATCTACACAGCTATCTCTTTACTCACGGAAATAACTACACCGCTATATCTATAAACATGGAAATATCTACACCGCCATCTGTATGAACATGGAAATATCTGCACCGCCATCTGTATGAACATATAAATATCTACACCGCCATCTGTATTAAGAAGGAGATATCTACACCGCTATCTGTATAAACATGGAAATATCTACACCGCTGCCTGTATAAACATGGAAATATCAGCACCGCTATCTGTATGAACATGGAAATATCTACACCGCTACCTGTATGAACATGGAAATATCTACACCGCTATCTGTATGAACATGGAAATATCTACACAGCCATTTGTATGAACATCGAAATATCTACACCGCTATCTGTATGAACATGGAAATATCTACACCGTTATCTGTATGAACATGGAAATATCTTCACCGCCATCTGTATCAACATGGATATGTCTACACAGCCATCTGGATGAACATGGAAATATCTACACCGCGATCTGTATGAACATGGAAATATCTACCCCGCTATCTGTGTAAACATGCATACATTTCACCGCTATCTGTATAAACATGGAAATATCTACACCGCTATCTGTATGAACATGGAAATATCTAAACCGCTATCTGTTTGAACATGGAAATATCTAAACCGCTATCTGCATGAAAATAGAAATATCTACACAGCTATCTGCATATACATGGAAATATCTACAAAGCTATCTCATTACAGATAGAAATAACTATACCGCTATCTTTATAAACATGGAAATATCTACACCGCCATCTGTATGAACATGGAAATGTCTGCACTGCCATCTGTATGAACATATAAATATCTACACCGCCATCTGTATTAAGATGGAGATATCTACACCGCTATCTGAATAAACATGGAAATATCTACACCGCTATCTGCATGAACATGGAAATATGTACACCGCTGTTTGTGTAAACATGAATACACCTTCACCGCAATCTGCATAAGCATAGAAATATCTACACCGCTATCTGTATGAACAAGGAAATATCTACACCGCTATCTGTTTGAACATGGAAATATCTACACCGCTATCTGTTTGAACATGGAAATATCTAAACCGCAATCAGCATGAAAATGGAAATATCTACATAGCTATCTGCATAAACATGGATTTATCTACACAGCTATCTCTTTACACATGGAAATAACTACACCGCTATCTGTATGAACATGGAAATATCTACACCGCTACCTGTATGAACATGGAAATATCTACACCGGAATCTGTATGAAAATGGAAATATCTACACCGCCATCTGTATGAACTTGGAAATATCTGCACCGCCATCTGTATGAACATATAAATATCTACACCGCAATCTGTATTAAGATGGAGATATCTACACCGCTATCTGAATAAACATGGAAATATCTACACTGCTATCTGTATAAACATGGAAATTTCTACACCGCTATCTGTATAAACATGGAAATATCTACACCGCTACCTGTATAAACATGGAAATATCAGCACCGCTATCTGTATGAACATGGAAATATCTACACCGATATCTGTATGAACATGGAAATATCTACACCGCTATCTGTATGAACATGGAAATATCTACAAAGCTATCTGAATGAACATGGAAATATCTACACCGCTATCTGTTTGAACATGTAAATATCTACACCGCTATCTGCATGAAAATGGAAATATCTACAAAGCTATCTGCCTTTACATGGAAATATCTACACAGCTATCTCTTTACACATGGAAATAACTACACCGCTATATCTATAAACATGGAAATATCTACACCGCCATCTGTAAGAACATGGAAATATCTGCACCGCCATCTGTATAAACATATAAATATCTACACCGCCATCTGTTTTAAGAAGGAGATATCTACAGCGCTATCTGTATAAACATGGAAATATCTACACCGCTGCCTGTATAAACATGGAAATATCAGCACCGCTATCTGTATGAACATGGAAATACCTACACCGCTACCTGTATGAACATGGAAATATCTACACCGCTATCGATATGAACATGGAAATATCTACACCGCTATCTGTATGAACATGGAAAAATCTACACTGCTATCTGTATGAACATGGAAATATCTAGACCGCCATCTGTATGAACGTGGAAATATCTGCACCGCCATCTGTATGAACATATAAATATCTACACCGCCATCTGTATTAAGATAGAGATATCTACACCGCTATCTGAATAAACACGGAAATATCTACACCGCTATCTGTATAAACATGGAAATATCTACACCGCTATCTGTATAAACATGGAAATATCTACACCGCTACATGTATAAACATGGAAATACCAGCACCGCTATCTGTATGAACATGGAAATATCTACACCGCTATCTGTATGAACATGGAAATATCTACACCGCTATCTGTATGAACATGGAAATATCTACAAAGCTATCTGAATGAACATGGAAATATCTGCACGGCCATCTGTATGAACATATAAATATCTACACCCCCATCTGTATTAAAATGGAGATATCTACACCGGTATCTGAATAAACATGGAAATATCTACAAAGCTATCTGAATGAACATGGAAATATCTACACCGCTATCTGTTTGAACATGTAAATATCTACACCGCTATCTGCATGAAAATGGAAATATCTTCAAAGCTATCTGCATATACATGGAAATATCTACACAGCTATCTCTTTACTCACGGAAATAACTACACCGCTATATCTATAAACATGGAAATATCTACACCGCCATCTGTATGAACATGGAAATATCTGCACCGCCATCTGTATGAACATATAAATATCTACACCGCCATCTGTATTAAGAAGGAGATATCTACACCGCTATCTGTATAAACATGGAAATAACTACACCGCTGCCTGTATAAACATGGAAATATCAGCACCGCTATCTGTATGAACATGGAAATATCTACACCGCTACCTGTATGAACATGGAAATATCTACACCGCTGCCAGTATAAACATGGAAATATCAGCACCGCTATCTGTATGAACAAGGAAATATCTACACCGCTACCTGTATGAACATGGAAATATCTACACCGCTATCTGTATGAACATGGAAATATCTACACCGCTATCTGTATGAATATGGAAATATCTACACCGCTATCTGTATGAACATGGAAATATCTACACCGCTATCTGTATGAACATGGATATATCTACACCGCCATCTGTATGAACATGGAAATATCTACACCGCTATCTGTATGAACATGGAAATATCTACACCGCTATCTGTATGAACATGGATATATCTACACTGCCATCTGGATGAACATGGAAATATCTACACCGCTATCTGTATGAACCTGGAAATATCTACCCCCCTATCTGTGTAAACATGCATATATCTTCACCGCTATCTGTATTTACATGGAAATATCTACACCGCTATCTGTATGAACATGGAAATAGCTACACCGCTATCTGTATGAACATGGAAATATCTACACCGCTATCTGTATGAACATGGATATATCTACACAGCCATCTGGATGAACATGGAAATATCTACACCGCTATCTGTGCAAACATGCATACATCTTCACCGCTATCTGTATGAACATGGAAATATCTACACCGTTGTCTGTATGAACATGGAAATATCTACACCGCTATCTGTTTGAACATGGAAATATCTAAACCGCTATCTGCATGAAAATGGAAATATGTGCACAGCTATCTGCATATACATGGAAATATCTATACAGCTATCTCTTTACACATGGAAATAACTACACCGCTATCTGTATGAACATGGAAATATCTACACCGCCATCTGTATGAACATGGAAATATCTGCACCGCCATCTGTATGAACATATAAATATCTACACCGCCATCTGTATTAAGAAGGAGATATCTAAACCGCTATCTGTATAAACATGGAAATATCTACACCGCTATCTGTATAAACATGGAAATATCTACACCGCTATCTGTATGAACATGGATATATCTACCCAGCCATCTGGATGAACATTTAAATATCTACACCGCTATCTGTATGAACATGGAAATATCTACACCACTATCTGTGTAAACATGCATACATCTTCACGCTATCTGTATAAACATGGAAATATCTACACCGTTATCTGTATGAACATGGAAATATCTACGCCGCTATCGGTTTGAACATGGAAATATCTACACCGTTATCTGTATGAACATGGAGATATCTACACCGCTATCTGTAAGAACATGGACATATCTACACCGCTATCTGTCTGAACATGGAAATACCTTCACCGCCATCTGTATGAACATGGATGTATCCACACAGCCATCTGGATGAACATGGAAATATCTCCACCGCTATCTGTATGAACATGGAAATAGCTACACCGCTATCTGTATGAACATGGAAATATCTGCAACACTATCTGTATGAACATGGAAATATCTACACCGCTATCTGTATGATCATGGAAATATCTTCACCGACATCTGTATGAACATTTATGTATCTACAGAGCCATCTGGATGAACATGGAAATATCTACACCGCTATCGGTATGAACATGGAAATATCTACACCGCTATCTGTGTAAACATGCATACATCTTCACCGCTATCTGTATGAACATGGAAATATCTACACCACTATCTGTATGAACATGGAAATATCTACACCGCTATCTGTATGAACATGGAAATATCTACACCGCTATCTGTTTGAACATGGAAATATCTACACCGCTATCTGCATGAAAATGGAAATATCTACACTGCTATCTGCATATACATGGAAATATCTACACAGCTATCTCTTTACACATGGAAATAACTACACCGCTATCAGTTTGAACACGGAAATATCTACACCGCCATCTGTATGAACATGGAAATATCTGCACCGCCATCTGTATGAACATATAAATATCTACACCACCATCTGTATTAAGATGGAGATATCTACACCGCTATCTGTATAAAAATGGAAATATCTACACCGCTATCTGTATAAACATGGAAATATCTACACCGCTATGTGTATGAACATGGAAATATCTACACCGCTATCTGTATGAACATGGAAATATCTACACCGCTATCTGTATGAACATGGAAATATCTACACCGGTATCTTTTTGAACTCGGAAATATCTACACCGCTGTCTGCATGAAAATGGAAATATCTACACAGCTATCTGCATATACATGGAAATATCTACACAGCTATCTCTTTACACATGGAAATAACTACACCGCTATCTCTATAAACATCGAAATATCTACACCGCCATCTGTATGAACATGGAAATATCTGCACCGCCATGTGTATGAACATATAAATATCTGCACCGACATCTGTATTAAGAAGGAGATATCTACACCGCTATCTGTATAAACATGGAAATATCTACACCGCTATCTGTATAAACATGGAAATATCTACACCGCTACCTGTATAAACATGAAAATATCAGCACCGCTATCTGTATGAACATGGAAATATCTACACCGCTATCTGTATGAACATGGAAATATCTACACCGCTATCTGTATGAACATGGAAATATCTCCACCGCCATCTGTATGAACATGGATATATCTACACAGCCATCTGTATGAACATGGAAATATCTACACCGCTATCTGTGAACATGGAAATATCTACACCGTTATCTGTATGAACATGGAAATACCTTCACCGCCATATGTATGAACACGGATATGTCTACACAGCCATCTGGATGAACATGGAAATATCTACACCGCGATCTGTATGAACATGGAAATATCTACACCGCTATCTGTGTAAACATGCATACATTTCACCGCTATCTGTATAAACATGGAAATATCTACACCGCTATCTGTATGAACATGGATATATCCACACCGCTATCTGTTTGAACATGGAAATATCTAAACCGCTATCTGCATGAAAATAGAAATATCTACACAGCTATCTGCATATACATGGAAATATCTACAAAGCTATCTCTTTACAGAGAGAAATAACTACACCGCTATCTTTATAAACATGGAAATATCTGCACCGCCATCTGTATGAACATGGAAATGTCTGCACTGCCATCTGTATGAACATATAAATATCTGCACTGCCATCTGTATTAAGATGGAGATATCTTCACCGCTATCTGTATAAACTTGGAAATATCTACACCGCTATCTGTATAAACATGGAAATATCTACACCACTACCTGTATAAACATGGAAATATCAGCACCGCTATCTGTATGAACATGGAAATATCTACACCGCTATCTCTATGAACATGGAAATATCTACACCGCTATCTGTATGAACATGGAAATAGCTACACCGCTATCTGTATGAACTTGGAAATATCTACACCGCTATCTGTATGAACATGGATATATCTACACAGCCATCTGGATGAACGTGGAAATATCTACACCGCTATCTGTATAAACATGGAAATATCTACACCGCTATCTGTATAAACATGGAAATATCTACACCGCTATCTGTATGAACACGGAAATATCTACACCGCTATCTGTATGAATATGGAAATATCTACACCGCTATCTGTATGAACATGGAAATATCTACACCGCTATCTGTTTGAACACGAAAATATCTACACCGCTGTCTGCATGACAATGGAAATATCTACACAGCTATCTGCATATACATGGAAATATCTACACAGCTATCTCTTTACACATGGAAATAACTACACCGCTATCTCTATAAACATCGAAATATCTACACCGCCATCTGTATGAACATGGAAATATCTGCACCGCCATGTGTATGAACATATAAATATCTGCACCGCCATCTGTATTAAGAAGGAGATATCTACACCGCTATCAGTATAAACATGGAAATATCTACACCGCTATCTGTATAAACATGGAAATATCTACACCGCTATCTGTATAAACATGGAAATATCTACACCGGTACCTGTATAAACATGGAGATATCAGCACCGCTATCTGTATAAACATGGAAATATCTACACCGCTATCTATATGAACATGGAAATATCTACACCGCTATCTGTATGAACATGGATATATCTACACAGCCTTCTGGATGAAAATGGAAATGTCTACACCGCTATCTGCATGAACATGGAAATATCTACACCGCTATTTGTGTAAACATGCATACATCTTCACCGTAATCTGCATAAGCAAGGAAATATCTACACCGCTATCTGTATGAACATGGAAATATCTACACCGCTATCAGTTTGGACATGGAAATATCTAAACCGCTATCAGCATGAAAATGGAAATATCTACACAGCTATCTGCATATACATGGAAATATCTACAAAGCTATCTCTTTACACATGGAAATAACTACACCGCTATGTCTATAAACATGGAAATATCTACACCGCCATCTGTATGAACATGGAAATATCTGCACCGCCATCTGTATGAACATATAAATATCTACACCACCATCTGTATTAAGATGGAGATAACTACACCGCTATGTGTATAAACCTGGAAATATCTACACCGCTATCTGTATAATCATGGAAAGATATACACCGCTATCTGTATATACATGGAAATATCTACACCGCTACCTGAATAAACTTGGAAATATCAGCACAGCTATCTGCATGAACATGGAAATATCTACACCGCTATCTGTACGAACATGGAAATATCTACACCGCAATCTGTATGAACATGGAAATAGCTACACCGCTATCTCTATCAACATGGAAATATCTACAACACTATCTGTATAAACATGGAAATATCTACACCGCTATCTGTGTAAACATGCATACATCTTCACCGCTATCTGTATAAACATGGAAATATCTACACCGCTATCTGTATGAACATGGAAATATCTACACCGCTATCTGTATAAACATGGAAATATCTACACCGCTATCTGTATAAACATGGAAATATCTACACCGCTATCTGTATAAACATGGAAATATCTACACCGCTATCTGTATGAACATGGAAATATCTTCACCGCCATCTGTATGAACATGTATATATCTACACAGCCATCTGTATGAACATGGAAATATCTACACCGCTATCTGTATGAACATGGAAATATCTACACCGTTATCTGTATGAACATGGAAATACCTTCACCGCCATCTGTATGAACATGGATATGTCTACAAAGCCATCTGGATGAACATGGAAATATCTACACCGCGATCTGTATGAACATGGAAATATCTACACCGCTATCTGTGTAAACATGCATACATTTCCCCGCTATCTGTATAAGCATGGAAATATCTACACCGCTATCTGTATGAACATGGAAATATCTACACCGCTATCTGTTTGAACATGGAAATATCTAAACCACTATCTGCATGAAAATAGAAATATCTACACAGCTATCTGCATATACATGGAAATATCTACAAAGCTATCTCTTTACAGATAGAAATAACTACACCGCTATCGTTATAAATATGGAAATATCTACACCGCCATCTGTATGAACATGGAAATATCTACACCACTATCTGTATGAACATGGAAATATCTACACCGCTATCTGTATGAACATGGATATATCTACACAGCCATCTGGATGAACATGGAAATATCTACACCGCTATCTGCATGAACATGGAAATATCAACACCGCTATTTGTGTAAACATGCATACATCTTCACCGCAATCTGCAAAACATGGAAATATCTACACCGCTATCTGTATGAACATGGAGATATCTACACCGCTATCTGTTTGAACATGGAAATATCTAAACAGCTATCAGCACGAAAATGGAAATATCTACACAGCTATCTGCAAATACATGGAAATATCTACAGAGCGATCTCTTTACACATGGAAATAACTAGACCGCTATCTGTATGAACATGGTAATATCTACACCGCCATCTGTATGAACATGGAAATATCTGCACCACCATCTGTATGAACATATAAATATCTACACCGCCATCTGTATTAAGAAGGAGATATCTACACCGCTATCTGTATAAACATGGAAATATCTACACCGCTATCTGTATAAACATGGAAATATCTGCACCGCTATCTGTATAAACGTGGAAATATCTACACTGCTACCTGTATAAACATGGAAATATCTACACCACTACCTGTAAAAAAATGGAAATATCAGCACCGCTATCTGTATGAACATGGAAATATCAGCCCCTCTATCTGTATGAACATGGAAATACCTACACCGCTATCTCTATGAACATGGAAATATCTACACCGCTATCTGTTTGAACATGGAAATATCCAAACCGCTATCTGCATGAAAATGGAAATATCTACACAGCTATCTGGATATACATGGAAATATCTACACAGATATCTCTTTACACAAGGAAATAACTACACCGCTATCTGTATGAACATGGAAATATCTTCACCGCCATCTGTATGAACATGGATATATCTACACAGCCATCTGGATGAACATGGAAATATCCACACCGCTATCTGTGTAAACATGCATACATCTTCACCGCTATCTGTATAAACTTGGAAATATCGACACCGCTCTCTGTATGAACATGGAAATATCTACACCGTTATCTGTTTGAAGATGGAAATATATACACCGCTATCTGCATGAAAATGGAAATATCTACACAGATATCTGCATATACATGGAAATATCTACTCAGCCATCTCTTTACACATGGAAATAACTACACCGCTATCTGTATGAACATGGAAATATCTACACCGCCATCAGTATGAACATGGAAATATCTGCACCCCCATCTGTATGAACATATAAATATCTACACCGCCATCTGTATTAAGGAGATATCTACACCGCTATCTGAATAAACATGGAAATATCTACACCGCTATCTGTAAAAACATGGAAATATCTTCACCGCTACCTGTATAAACATTTAAATATCAGCACCGCTATCTGTATGAACATGGAAATATCTACAGCGCTATCTCTATGAACATGGAAATATCTACACCGCTATCTGTGTAAACATGCATACATCTTCACCGCTATCTGTATAAACATGGAAATATCTACACCGCTATCTGTATAAACATGGAAATATCTACACCGCTACCTGTATAAACATGGAAATATCAGCCCCGCTATCTGTATGAACATGGAAATATCTACACCGCTATCTGTATGAACATGGAAATATCTACACCGCTATCTGTATGAACATGGAAATATCTACACCGCTATCTGTATGAGCATGGAAATATCTACACCGCTATCTGTTTGAACATGTAAATATCTACACCGCTATCTGCATGAAAATGGAAATATCTATAAAGCTATCTGCATATACATGGAAATATCTACACAGCTATCTCTTTACACAAGGAAATAACTACACAGCTATATCTATAAACATGGAAATATCTACACCACCATCTGTATGAACATGGAAATACCTGCACCGCCATCTGTATGAACATATAAATATCTACACCGCCATCTGTATTAAGAAGGAGATATCTACACCGCTATCTGTATAAACATGGAAATATCTACACTGCTGCCTGTATAAACATGGAAATATCAGCACCGCTATCTGTATGAACATGGAAATATCTACACCGCTACCTGTATGAACATGGAAATATCTACACCGCTATCTGTATGAACATGGAAATATCTACACCGATTTCTGTATGAACATGGAAATATCTACACCGTTATGTGTATGAACTTGGAAATATCTACACCGCCATCTGTATGAACATGGAAATATCTGCACCGCCATCTGTATGAACATATAAATATCTACACCGCCATCTGTATTAAGATGGAGATATCTACACCGCTATCTGAATAAACATGGAAATATCTACACCGCTATCTGCATGAACATGGAAATATGTACACCGCTGTTTGTGTAAACATGAATACACCTTCACCGCAATCTGCATAAGCATAGAAATATCTACACCGTTATCTGTATGAACAAGGAAATATCTACACCGCTATCTGTTTGAACATGGAAATATCTACACCGCTATCTGTTTGAACATGGAAATATCTAAACCGCAATCAGCATGAAAATGGAAATATCTACATAGCTATCTGCATAAACATGGATTTATCTACCCAGCTATCTCTTTACACATGGAAATAACTACACCGCTATCTGTATGAACATGGAAATATCTACACCGCTACCTGTATGAACATGGAAATATCTACACCGCTATCTGTATGAAAATGGAAATATCTACACCGCCATCTGTATGAACTTGGAAATATCTGCACCGCCATCTGTATGAACATATAAATATCTACACCGCAATCTGTATTAAGGTGGAGATATCTACACCGCTATCTGAATAAACATGGAAATATCTACACCGCTATCTGTATAAACATGGAAATTTCTACACCGCTATCTGTATAAACATGGAAATATCTACACCGCTACCTGTATAAACATGGAAATATCAGCACCGCTATCTGTATGAACATGGAAATATCTACACCGATATCTGTATGAACATGGAAATATCTACACCGCTATCTGTATGAACATGGAAATATCTACAAAGCTATCTGAATGAACATGGAAATATCTAAACCGCTATCTGTTTGAACATGTAAATATCTACACCGCTATCTGCATGAAAATGGAAATATCTACAAAGCTATCTGCCTTTACATGGAAATATCTACACAGCTATCTCTTTACACATGGAAATAACTACACCGCTATATCTATAAACATGGAAATATCTACACCGCCATCTGTATGAACATGGAAATATCTGCACCGCCATCTGTATAAACATATAAATATCTACACCGCCATCTGTTTTAAGAAGGAGATATCTACAGCGCTATCTGTATAAACATGGAAATATCTACACCGCTGCCTGTATAAACATGGAAATATCAGCACCGCTATCTGTATGAACATGGAAATACCTACACCGCTACCTGTATGAACATGGAAATATCTACACCGCTATCGATATGAACATGGAAATATCTACACCGCTATCTGTATGAACATGGAAAAATCTACACTGCTATCTGTATGAACATGGAAATATCTAGACCGCCATCTGTATGAACGTGGAAATATCTGCACCGCCATCTGTATGAACATATAAATATCTACACCGCCATCTGTATTAAGATAGAGATATCTACACCGCTATCTGAATAAACATGGAAATATCTACACCGCTATCTGTATAAACATGGAAATATCTACACCGCTATCTGTATAAACATGGAAATATCTACACCGCTACATGTATAAACATGGAAATACCAGCACCGCTATCTGTATGAACATGGAAATATCTACACCGCTATCTGTATGAACATGGAAATATCTACACCGCTATCTGTATGAACATGGAAATATCTACAAAGCTATCTGAATGAACATGGAAATATCTGCACGGCCATCTGTATGAACATATAAATATCTACACCCCCATCTGTATTAAAATGGAGATATCTACACCGGTATCTGAATAAACATGGAAATATCTACAAAGCTATCTGAATGAACATGGAAATATCTACACCGCTATCTGTTTGAACATGTAAATATCTACACCGCTATCTGCATGAAAATGGAAATATCTTCAAAGCTATCTGCATATACATGGAAATATCTACACAGCTATCTCTTTACTCACGGAAATAACTACACCGCTATATCTATAAACATGGAAATATCTACACCGCCATCTGTATGAACATGGAAATATCTGCACCGCCATCTGTATGAACATATAAATATCTACACCGCCATCTGTATTAAGAAGGAGATATCTACACCGCTATCTGTATAAACATGGAAATATCTACACCGCTGCCTGTATAAACATGGAAATATCAGCACCGCTATCTGTATGAACATGGAAATATCTATACCGCTACCTGTATGAACATGGAAATATCTACACCGCTATCTGTATGAACATGGAAATATCTACACAGCCATTTGTATGAACATCGAAATATCTACACCGCTATCTGTATGAACATGGAAATATCTACACCGTTATCTGTATGAACATGGAAATATCTTCACCGCCATCTGTATCAACATGGATATGTCTACACAGCCATCTGGATGAACATGGAAATATCTACACCGCGATCTGTATGAACATGGAAATATCTACCCCGCTATCTGTGTAAACATGCATACATTTCACCGCTATCTGTATAAACATGGAAATATCTACACCGCTATCTGTATGAACATGGAAATATCCACACCGCTATCTGTTTGAACATGGAAATATCTAAACCGCTATCTGCATGAAAATAGAAATATCTACACAGCTATCTGCATATACATGGAAATATCTACAAAGCTATCTCTTTACAGAGAGAAATAACTACACCGCTATCTTTATAAACATGGAAATATCTGCACCGCCATCTGTATGAACATGGAAATGTCTGCACTGCCATCTGTATGAACATATAAATATCTGCACTGCCATCTGTATTAAGATGGAGATATCTTCACCGCTATCTGTATAAACTTGGAAATATCTACACCGCTATCTGTATAAACATGGAAATATCTACACCACTACCTGTATAAACATGGAAATATCAGCACCGCTATCTGTATGAACATGGAAATATCTACACCGCTATCTCTATGAACATGGAAATATCTACACCGCTATCTGTATGAACATGGAAATAGCTACACCGCTATCTGTATGAACTTGGAAATATCTACACCGCTATCTGTATGAACATGGATATATCTACACAGCCATCTGGATGAACGTGGAAATATCTACACCGCTATCTGTATAAACATGGAAATATCTACACCGCTATCTGTATAAACATGGAAATATCTACACCGCTATCTGTATGAACACGGAAATATCTACACCGCTATCTGTATGAATATGGAAATATCTACACCGCTATCTGTATGAACATGGAAATATCTACACCGCTATCTGTTTGAACACGAAAATATCTACACCGCTGTCTGCATGACAATGGAAATATCTACACAGCTATCTGCATATACATGGAAATATCTACACAGCTATCTCTTTACACATGGAAATAACTACACCGCTATCTCTATAAACATCGAAATATCTACACCGCCATCTGTATGAACATGGAAATATCTGCACCGCCATGTGTATGAACATATAAATATCTGCACCGCCATCTGTATTAAGAAGGAGATATCTACACCGCTATCAGTATAAACATGGAAATATCTACACCGCTATCTGTATAAACATGGAAATATCTACACCACTATCTGTATAAACATGGAAATATCTACACCGGTACCTGTATAAACATGGAGATATCAGCACCGCTATCTGTATAAACATGGAAATATCTACACCGCTATCTATATGAACATGGAAATATCTACACCGCTATCTTTATGAACATGGATATATCTACACAGCCTTCTGGATGAACATGGAAATGTCTACACCGCTATCTGCATGAACATGGAAATATCTACACCGCTATTTGTGTATACATGCATACATCTTCACCGTAATCTGCATAAGCAAGGAAATATCTACACCGCTATCTGTATGAACATGGAAATATCTACACCGCTATCAGTTTGGACATGGAAATATCTAAACCGCTATCAGCATGAAAATGGAAATATCTACACAGCTATCTGCATATACATGGAAATATCTACAAAGCTATCTCTTTACACATGGAAATAACTACACCGCTATGTCTATAAACATGGAAATATCTACACCGCCATCTGTATGAACATGGAAATATCTGCACCGCCATCTGTATGAACATATAAATATCTACACCACCATCTGTATTAAGATGGAGATATCTACACCGCTATCTGTATAAACCTGGAAATATCTACACCGCTATCTGTATAATCATGGAAAGATATACACCGCTATCTGTATATACATGGAAATATCTACACCGCTACCTGAATAAACTTGGAAATATCAGCACAGCTATCTGCATGAACATGGAAATATCTACACCGCTATCTGTACGAACATGGAAATATCTACACCGCAATCTGTATGAACATGGAAATAGCTACACCGCTATCTCTATCAACATGGAAATATCTACAACACTATCTGTATAAACATGGAAATATCTACACCGCTATCTGTGTAAACATGCATACATCTTCACCGCTATCTGTATAAACATGGAAATATCTACACCGCTATCTGTATGAACATGGAAATATCTACACCGCTATCTGTATAAACATGGAAATATCTACACCGCTATCTGTATAAAGATGGAAATATCTACACCGCTATCTGTATAAACATGGAAATATCTACACCGCTATCTGTATGAACATGGAAATATCTTCACCGCCATCTGTATGAACATGTATATATCTACACAGCCATCTGTATGAACATGGAAATATCTACACCGCTATCTGTATGAACATGGAAATATCTACACCGTTATCTGTATGAACATGGAAATACCTTCACCGCCATCTGTATGAACATGGATATGTCTACAAAGCCATCTGGATGAACATGGAAATATCTACACCGCGATCTGTATGAACATGGAAATATTTACACCGCTATCTGTGTAAACATGCATACATTTCCCCGCTATCTGTATAAGCATGGAAATATCTACACCGCTATCTGTATGAACATGGAAATATCTACACCGCTATCTGTTTGAACATGGAAATATCTAAACCACTATCTGCATGAAAATAGAAATATCTACACAGCTATCTGCATATACATGGAAATATCTACAAAGCTATCTCTTTACAGATAGAAATAACTACACCGCTATCGTTATAAATATGGAAATATCTACACCGCCATCTGTATGAACATGGAAATATCTACACCACTATCTGTATGAACATGGAAATATCTACACCGCTATCTGTATGAACATGGATATATCTACACAGCCATCTGGATGAACATGGAAATATCTACACCGCTATCTGCATGAACATGGAAATATCAACACCGCTATTTGTGTAAACATGCATACATCTTCACCGCAATCTGCAAAACATGGAAATATCTACACCGCTATCTGTATGAACATGGAGATATCTACACCGCTATCTGTTTGAACATGGAAATATCTAAACAGCTATCAGCACGAAAATGGAAATATCTACACAGCTATCTGCAAATACATGGAAATATCTACAGAGCGATCTCTTTACACATGGAAATAACTAGACCGCTATCTGTATGAACATGGTAATATCTACACCGCCATCTGTATGAACATGGAAATATCTGCACCACCATCTGTATGAACATATAAATATCTACACCGCCATCTGTATTAAGAAGGAGATATCTACACCGCTATCTGTATAAACATGGAAATATCTACACCGCTATCTGTATAAACATGGAAATATCTGCACCGCTATCTGTATAAACATGGAAATATCTACACTGCTACCTGTATAAACATGGAAATATCTACACCACTACCTGTAAAAAAATGGAAATATCAGCACCGCTATCTGTATGAACATGGAAATATCAGCCCCTCTATCTGTATGAACATGGAAATATCTACACCGCTATCTCTATGAACATGGAAATATCTACACCGCTATCTGTTTGAACATGGAAATATCTAAACCGCTATCTGCATGAAAATGGAAATATCTACACAGCTATCTGGATATACATGGAAATATCTACACAGATATCTCTTTACACAAGGAAATAACTACACCGCTATCTGTATGAACATGGAAATATCTTCACCGCCATCTGTATGAACATGGATATATCTACACAGCCATCTGGATGAACATGGAAATATCCACACCGCTATCTGTGTAAACATGCATACATCTTCACCGCTATCTGTATAAACTTGGAAATATCTACACTGCTCTCTGTATGAACATGGAAATATCTACACCGTTATCTGTTTGAAGATGGAAATATATACACCGCTATCTGCATGAAAATGGAAATATCTACACAGATTTCTGCATATACATGGAAATATCTACTAAGCCATCTCTTTACACATGGAAATAACTACACCGCTATCTGTATGAACATGGAAATATCTACACCGCCATCAGTATGAACATGGAAATATCTGCACCCCCATCTGTATGAACATATAAATATCTACACCGCCATCTGTATTAAGGAGATATCTACACCGCTATCTGAATAAACATGGAAATATCTACACCGCTATCTGTAAAAACATGGAAATATCTTCACCGCTACCTGTATAAACATTTAAATATCAGCACCGCTATCTGTATGAACATGGAAATATCTACAGCGCTATCTCTATGAACATGGAAATATCTACACCGCTATCTGTGTAAACATGCATACATCTTCACCGCTATCTGTATAAACATGGAAATATCTACACCGCTATCTGTATAAACATGGAAATATCTACACCGCTACCTGTATAAACATGGAAATATCAGCCCCGCTATCTGTATGAACATGGAAATATCTACACCGCTATCTGTATGAACATGGGAATATCTACACCGCTATCTGTATGAACATGGAAATATCTACACCGCTATCTGTATGAACATGGAAATATCTACACCACTATCTGTTTGAACATGTAAATATCTACACCGCTATCTGCATGAAAATGGAAATATCTATAAAGCTATCTGCATATACATGGAAATATCTACACAGCTATCTCTTTACACATGGAAATAACTACACAGCTATATCTATAAACATGGAAATATCTACACCACCATCTGTATGAACATGGAAATACCTGCACCGCCATCTGTATGAACATATAAATATCTACACCGCCATCTGTATTAAGAAGGAGATATCTACACCGCTATCTGTATAAACATGGAAATATCTACACTGCTGCCTGTATAAACATGGAAATATCAGCACCGCTATCTGTATGAACATGGAAATATCTACACCGCTACCTGTATGAACATGGAAATATCTACACCGCTATCTGTATGAACATGGAAATATCTACACCGCTTTCTGTATGAACATGGAAATATCTACACCGTTATCTGTATGAACATGGAAATATCTACACCGCCATCTGTATGAACATGGAAATATCTGCACCGCCATCTGTATGAACATATAAATATCTACACCGCCATCTGTATTAAGATGGAGATATCTACACCGCTATCTGAATAAACATGGAAATATCTACACCGCTATCTGCATGAACATGGAAATATGTACACCGCTGTTTGTGTAAACATGAATACACCTTCACCGCAATCTGCATAAGCATAGAAATATCTACACCGCTATCTGTATGAACAAGGAAATATCTACACCGCTATCTGTTTGAACATGGAAATATCTACACCGCTATCTGTTTGAACATGGAAATATCTAAACCGCAATCAGCATGAAAATGGAAATATCTACATAGCTATCTGCATAAACATGGATTTATCTACACAGCTATCTCTTTACACATGGAAATAACTACACCGCTATCTGTATGAACATGGAAATATCTACACCGCTACCTGTATGAACATGGAAATATCTACACCGCTATCTGTATGAAAATGGAAATATCTACACCGCCATCTGTATGAACTTGGAAATATCTGCACCGCCATCTGTATGAACATATAAATATCTACACCGCAATCTGTATTAAGATGGAGATATCTACACCGCTATCTGAACAAACATGGAAATATCTACACCGCTATCTGTATAAACATGGAAATTTCTACACCGCTATCTGTATAAACATGGAAATATCTACACCGCTACCTGTATAAACATGGAAATATCAGCACCGCTATCTGTATGAACATGGAAATATCTACACCGATATCTGTATGAACATGGAAATATCTACACCGCTATCTGTATGAACATGGAAATATCTACAAAGCTATCTGAATGAACATGGAAATATCTACACCGCTATCTGTTTGAACATGTAAATATCTACACCGCTATCTGCATGAAAATGGAAATATCTACAAAGCTATCTGCCTTTACATGGAAATATCTACACAGCTATCTCTTTACACATGGAAATAACTACACCGCTATATCTATAAACATGGAAATATCTACACCGCCATCTGTATGAACATGGAAATATCTGCACCGCCATCTGTATAAACATATAAATATCTACACCGCCATCTGTTTTAAGAAGGAGATATCTACAGCGCTATCTGTATAAACATGGAAATATCTACACCGCTGCCTGTATAAACATGGAAATATCAGCACAGCTATCTGTATGAACATGGAAATACCTACACCGCTACCTGTATGAACATGGAAATATCTACACTGCTATCGATATGAACATGGAAATATCTACACCGCTATCTGTATGAACATGGAAAAATCTACACTGCTATCTGTATGAACATGGAAATATCTAGACCGCCATCAGTATGAACATGGAAATATCTGCACCGCCATCTGTATGAACATATAAATATCTACACCGCCATCTGTATTAAGATAGAGATATCTACACCGCTATCTGAATAAACATGGAAATATCTACACCGCTATCTGTATAAACATGGAAATATCTACACCGCTATCTGTATAAACATGGAAATATCTACACCGCTACATGTATAAACATGGAAATACCAGCACCGCTATCTGTATGAACATGGAAATATCTACACCGCTATCTGTATGAACATGGAAATATCTACAAAGCTATCTGAATGAACATGGAAATATCTGCACGGCCATCTGTATGAACATATAAATATCTACACCCCCATCTGTATTAAAATGGAGATATCTACACCGGTATCTGAATAAACATGGAAATATCTACAAAGCTATCTGAATGAACATGGAAATATCTACACCACTATCTGTTTGAACATGTAAATATCTACACCGCTATCTGCATGAAAATGGAAATATCTTCAAAGCTATCTGCATATACATGGAAATATCTACACAGCTATCTCTTTACTCACGGAAATAACTACACCGCTATATCTATAAACATGGAAATATCTACACCGCCATCTGTATGAACATGGAAATATCTGCACCGCCATCTGTATGAACATATAAATATCTACACCGCCATCTGTATTAAGAAGGAGATATCTACACCGCTATCTGTATAAACATGGAAATATCTACACCGCTGCCTGTATAAACATGGAAATATCAGCACCGCTATCTGTATGAACATGGAAATATCTACACCGCTACCTGTATGAACATGGAAATATCTACACCGCTATCTGTATGAACATGGAAATATCTACACAGCCATTTGTATGAACATCGAAATATCTACACCGCTATCTGTATGAACATGGAAATATCTACACCGTTATCTGTATGAACATGGAAATATCTTCACCGCCATCTGTATCAACATGGATATGTCTACACAGCCATCTGGATGAACATGGAAATATCTACACCGCGATCTGTATGAACATGGAAATATCTACCCCGCTATCTGTGTAAACATGCATACATTTCACCGCTATCTGTATAAACATGGAAATATCTACACCGCTATCTGTATGAACATGGAAATATCTAAACCGCTATCTGTTTGAACATGGAAATATCTAAACCGCTATCTGCATGAAAATAGAAATATCTACACAGCTATCTGCATATACATGGAAATATCTACAAAGCTATCTCATTACAGATAGAAATAACTATACCGCTATCTTTATAAACATGGAAATATCTACACCGCCATCTGTATGAACATGGAAATGTCTGCACTGCCATCTGTATGAACATATAAATATCTACACCGCCATCTGTATTAAGATGGAGATATCTACACCGCTATCTGAATAAACATGGAAATATCTACACCGCTATCTGCATGAACATGGAAATATGTACACCGCTGTTTGTGTAAACATGAATACACCTTCACCGCAATCTGCATAAGCATAGAAATATCTACACCGCTATCTGTATGAACAAGGAAATATCTACACCGCTATCTGTTTGAACATGGAAATATCTACACCGCTATCTGTTTGAACATGGAAATATCTAAACCGCAATCAGCATGAAAATGGAAATATCTACATAGCTATCTGCATAAACATGGATTTATCTACACAGCTATCTCTTTACACATGGAAATAACTACACCGCTATCTGTATGAACATGGAAATATCTACACCGCTACCTGTATGAACATGGAAATATCTACACCGGAATCTGTATGAAAATGGAAATATCTACACCGCCATCTGTATGAACTTGGAAATATCTGCACCGCCATCTGTATGAACATATAAATATCTACACCGCAATCTGTATTAAGATGGAGATATCTACACCGCTATCTGAATAAACATGGAAATATCTACACCGCTATCTGTATAAACATGGAAATTTCTACACCGCTATCTGTATAAACATGGAAATATCTACACCGCTACCTGTATAAACATGGAAATATCAGCACCGCTATCTGTATGAACATGGAAATATCTACACCGCTATCTGTATGAACATGGGAATATCTACACCGCTATCTGTATGAACATGGAAATATCTACACCGCTATCTGTATGAACATGGAAATATCTACACCGCTATCTGTTTGAACATGTAAATATCTACACCGCTATCTGCATGAAAATGGAAATATCTATAAAGCTATCTGCATATACATGGAAATATCCACACAGCTATCTCTTTACACATGGAAATAACTACACAGCTATATCTATAAACATGGAAATATCTACACCACCATCTGTATGAACATGGAAATACCTGCACCGCCATCTGTATGAACATATAAATATCTACACCGCCATCTGTATTAAGAAGGAGATATCTACACCGCTATCTGTATAAACATGGAAATATCTACACTGCTGCCTGTATAAACATGGAAATATCAGCACCGCTATCTGTATGAACATGGAAATATCTACACCGCTACCTGTATGAACATGGAAATATCTACACCGCTATCTGTATGAACATGGAAATATCTACACCGCTTTCTGTATGAACATGGAAATATCTACACCGTTATCTGTATGAACATGGAAATATCTACACCGCCATCTGTATGAACATGGAAATATCTGCACCGCCATCTGTATGAACATATAAATATCTACACCGCCATCTGTATTAAGATGGAGATATCTACACCGCTATCTGAATAAACATGGAAATATCTACACCGCTATCTGCATGAACATGGAAATATGTACACCGCTGTTTGTGTAAACATGAATACACCTTCACCGCAATCTGCATAAGCATAGAAATATCTACACCGCTATCTGTATGAACAAGGAAATATCTACACCGCTATCTGTTTGAACATGGAAATATCTACACCGCTATCTGTTTGAACATGGAAATATCTAAACCGCAATCAGCATGAAAATGGAAATATCTACATAGCTATCTGCATAAACATGGATTTATCTACACAGCTATCTCTTTACACATGGAAATAACTACACCGCTATCTGTATGAACATGGAAATATCTACACCGCTACCTGTATGAACATGGAAATATCTACACCGCTATCTGTATGAAAATGGAAATATCTACACCGCCATCTGTATGAACTTGGAAATATCTGCACCGCCATCTGTATGAACATATAAATATCTACACCGCAATCTGTATTAAGATGGAGATATCTACACCGCTATCTGAACAAACATGGAAATATCTACACCGCTATCTGTATAAACATGGAAATTTCTACACCGCTATCTGTATAAACATGGAAATATCTACACCGCTACCTGTATAAACATGGAAATATCAGCACCGCTATCTGTATGAACATGGAAATATCTACACCGATATCTGTATGAACATGGAAATATCTACACCGCTATCTGTATGAACATGGAAATATCTACAAAGCTATCTGAATGAACATGGAAATATCTACACCGCTATCTGTTTGAACATGTAAATATCTACACCGCTATCTGCATGAAAATGGAAATATCTACAAAGCTATCTGCCTTTACATGGAAATATCTACACAGCTATCTCTTTACACATGGAAATAACTACACCGCTATATCTATAAACATGGAAATATCTACACCGCCATCTGTATGAACATGGAAATATCTGCACCGCCATCTGTATAAACATATAAATATCTACACCGCCATCTGTTTTAAGAAGGAGATATCTACAGCGCTATCTGTATAAACATGGAAATATCTACACCGCTGCCTGTATAAACATGGAAATATCAGCACAGCTATCTGTATGAACATGGAAATACCTACACCGCTACCTGTATGAACATGGAAATATCTACACTGCTATCGATATGAACATGGAAATATCTACACCGCTATCTGTATGAACATGGAAAAATCTACACTGCTATCTGTATGAACATGGAAATATCTAGACCGCCATCAGTATGAACATGGAAATATCTGCACCGCCATCTGTATGAACATATAAATATCTACACCGCCATCTGTATTAAGATAGAGATATCTACACCGCTATCTGAATAAACATGGAAATATCTACACCGCTATCTGTATAAACATGGAAATATCTACACCGCTATCTGTATAAACATGGAAATATCTACACCGCTACATGTATAAACATGGAAATACCAGCACCGCTATCTGTATGAACATGGAAATATCTACACCGCTATCTGTATGAACATGGAAATATCTACAAAGCTATCTGAATGAACATGGAAATATCTGCACGGCCATCTGTATGAACATATAAATATCTACACCCCCATCTGTATTAAAATGGAGATATCTACACCGGTATCTGAATAAACATGGAAATATCTACAAAGCTATCTGAATGAACATGGAAATATCTACACCACTATCTGTTTGAACATGTAAATATCTACACCGCTATCTGCATGAAAATGGAAATATCTTCAAAGCTATCTGCATATACATGGAAATATCTACACAGCTATCTCTTTACTCACGGAAATAACTACACCGCTATATCTATAAACATGGAAATATCTACACCGCCATCTGTATGAACATGGAAATATCTGCACCGCCATCTGTATGAACATATAAATATCTACACCGCCATCTGTATTAAGAAGGAGATATCTACACCGCTATCTGTATAAACATGGAAATATCTACACCGCTGCCTGTATAAACATGGAAATATCAGCACCGCTATCTGTATGAACATGGAAATATCTACACCGCTACCTGTATGAACATGGAAATATCTACACCGCTATCTGTATGAACATGGAAATATCTACACAGCCATTTGTATGAACATCGAAATATCTACACCGCTATCTGTATGAACATGGAAATATCTACACCGTTATCTGTATGAACATGGAAATATCTTCACCGCCATCTGTATCAACATGGATATGTCTACACAGCCATCTGGATGAACATGGAAATATCTACACCGCGATCTGTATGAACATGGAAATATCTACCCCGCTATCTGTGTAAACATGCATACATTTCACCGCTATCTGTATAAACATGGAAATATCTACACCGCTATCTGTATGAACATGGAAATATCTAAACCGCTATCTGTTTGAACATGGAAATATCTAAACCGCTATCTGCATGAAAATAGAAATATCTACACAGCTATCTGCATATACATGGAAATATCTACAAAGCTATCTCATTACAGATAGAAATAACTATACCGCTATCTTTATAAACATGGAAATATCTACACCGCCATCTGTATGAACATGGAAATGTCTGCACTGCCATCTGTATGAACATATAAATATCTACACCGCCATCTGTATTAAGATGGAGATATCTACACCGCTATCTGAATAAACATGGAAATATCTACACCGCTATCTGCATGAACATGGAAATATGTACACCGCTGTTTGTGTAAACATGAATACACCTTCACCGCAATCTGCATAAGCATAGAAATATCTACACCGCTATCTGTATGAACAAGGAAATATCTACACCGCTATCTGTTTGAACATGGAAATATCTACACCGCTATCTGTTTGAACATGGAAATATCTAAACCGCAATCAGCATGAAAATGGAAATATCTACATAGCTATCTGCATAAACATGGATTTATCTACACAGCTATCTCTTTACACATGGAAATAACTACACCGCTATCTGTATGAACATGGAAATATCTACACCGCTACCTGTATGAACATGGAAATATCTACACCGGAATCTGTATGAAAATGGAAATATCTACACCGCCATCTGTATGAACTTGGAAATATCTGCACCGCCATCTGTATGAACATATAAATATCTACACCGCAATCTGTATTAAGATGGAGATATCTACACCGCTATCTGAATAAACATGGAAATATCTACACCGCTATCTGTATAAACATGGAAATTTCTACACCGCTATCTGTATAAACATGGAAATATCTACACCGCTACCTGTATAAACATGGAAATATCAGCACCGCTATCTGTATGAACATGGAAATATCTACACCGATATCTGTATGAACATGGAAATATCTACACCGCTATCTGTATGAACATGGAAATATCTACAAAGCTATCTGAATGAACATGGAAATATCTACACCGCTATCTGTTTGAACATGTAAATATCTACAACGCTATCTGCATGAAAATGGAAATATCTACAAAGCTATCTGCCTTTACATGGAAATATCTACACAGCTATCTCTTTACACATGGAAATAACTACACCGCTATATCTATAAACATGGAAATATCTACACCGCCATCTGTAAGAACATGGAAATATCTGCACCGCCATCTGTATAAACATATAAATATCTACACCGCCATCTGTTTTAAGAAGGAGATATCTACAGCGCTATCTGTATAAACATGGAAATATCTACACCGCTGCCTGTATAAACATGGAAATATCAGCACCGCTATCTGTATGAACATGGAAATACCTACACCGCTACCTGTATGAACATGGAAATATCTACACCGCTATCGATATGAACATGGAAGTATCTACACCGCTATCTGTATGAACATGGAAAAATCTACACTGCTATCTGTATGAACATGGAAATATCTAGACCGCCATCTGTATGAACGTGGAAATATCTGCACCGCCATCTGTATGAACATATAAATATCTACACCGCCATCTGTATTAAGATAGAGATATCTACACCGCTATCTGAATAAAGATGGAAATATCTACACCGCTATCTGTATAAACATGGAAATATCTACACCGCTATCTGTATAAACATGGAAATATCTACACCGCTACATGTATAAACATGGAAATACCAGCACCGCTATCTGTATGAACATGGAAATATCTACACCGCTATCTGTATGAACATGGAAATATCTACACCGCTATCTGTATGAACATGGAAATATCTACAAAGCTATCTGAATGAACATGGAAATATCTGCACGGCCATCTGTATGAACATATAAATATCTACACCCCCATCTGTATTAAAATGGAGATATCTACACCGGTATCTGAATAAACATGGAAATATCTACAAAGCTATCTGAATGAACATGGAAATATCTACACCGCTATCTGTTTGAACATGTAAATATCTACACCGCTATCTGCATGAAAATGGAAATATCTTCAAAGCTATCTGCATATACATGGAAATATCTACACAGCTATCTCTTTACTCACGGAAATAACTACACCGCTATATCTATAAACATGGAAATATCTACACCGCCATCTGTATGAACATGGAAATATCTGCACCGCCATCTGTATGAACATATAAATATCTACACCGCCATCTGTATTAAGAAGGAGATATCTACACCGCTATCTGTATAAACATGGAAATATCTACACCGCTGCCTGTATAAACATGGAAATATCAGCACCGCTATCTGTATGAACATGGAAATATCTACACCGCTACCTGTATGAACATGGAAATATCTACACCGCTATCTGTATGAACATGGAAATATCTACACAGCCATTTGTATGAACATCGAAATATCTACACCGCTATCTGTATGAACATGGAAATATCTACACCGTTATCTGTATGAACATGGAAATATCTTCACCGCCATCTGTATCAACATGGATATGTCTACACAGCCATCTGGATGAACATGGAAATATCTACACCGCGATCTGTATGAACATGGAAATATCTACCCCGCTATCTGTGTAAACATGCATACATTTCACCGCTATCTGTATAAACATGGAAATATCTACACCGCTATCTGTATGAACATGGAAATATCTACACCGCTATCTGTTTGAACATGGAAATATCTAAACCGCTATCAGCATGAAAATGGAAATATCTACACAGCAATCTGCATTTACATGGAAATATCTACAAAGCTATCTCTTTACACATGGAAATAACTACACCGCTATCTCTATAAACATGGAAACATCTACACCGCCATCTGTATGAACATGGAAATATCTGCACCGCCATCTGTATGAACATATAAATATCTACACCGCCATCTGTATTAAGATGGAGATATCTGCACCGCTATCTGTATAAACCTGGAAATATCTACACCGCAATCTGTATAAACATGGAAAGATCTACACCGCTATCTGTATAAACTTGGAAATATCAGCACCGCTATCTGTATGAACATGGAAATATCTACACCGCTATCTGTATGAACATGGAAATGTCTACACCGCTATCTGTATGAACATGGAAATATCTACAAAGCTATCTGAATGAACATGGAAATATCTACACCGCTATCTGTTTGAACATGTAAATATCTGCACCGCTATATGCATGAAAATGGAAATATCTACAAAGCTATCTGCATATACATGGAAATATCTACAAAGCTATCTCTTTACACATGGAAATAACTACACCGCTACATCTATAAACATGGAAATATCTACACCGCTATCTGTATGAACATGGAAATATCTGCACCGCCATCTGTATGAACATATAAATATCTACACCGCCATCTGTATTAAGAAGGAGATATCTACACCGCTATCTGTATAAACGTGGAAATATCTACACCGCTGCCTGTATAAACATGGAAATATCAGCACCGCTATCTGTATGAACATGGAAATATCTACACCGCTACCTGTATGAACATGGAAATATCTACACCGCTATCTGTATGAACATGGAAATATCTACACTGCTATCTGTATGAATATGGAAATATCTACACCGCTATCTGTATGAACATGGATATATCTACAGCGCTATCAGTATGAACATGGATATATCTACACAGCCATCTGGATGAACATGGAAATATCTACACCGCTATCTGTGTGAACATGGAAATATCTACCCCGTTATCTGTATCAACATGGATATATCTACACAGCCATCTGGATGAACATGGAAATATCTACACCGCTATCTGTGTAAACATGCATACACCTTCACCGCTATCTGTATAAACATGGAAATATCAGCACCGCAATCTGTATGAACATGGAAATATCTACACCGATATCTGTTTGAACATGGAAATATCTACACCGCTATCTGCATGAAAATGGAAATATCTACACTGCTATCTGCATATACATGGAAATATCTACACAGCTATCTCTTTACTCATGGAAATAACTACACCGCTATCAGTTTGAACATGGAAATATCTACACCGCCATCTGTATGAACATGGAAATATCTGAACCGCCAACTGTATGAACTTATAAATATCTACACCGCCATCTGTATTAAGATGGAGATATCTGCACCGCCATCTTTATTAAGAAGGAGATATCTACACCGCTATCTGTATAAACTTGGAAATATCTACACCGCTATCTGTATAAACATGGAAATATCTACACCGCTACCTGTATAAACATGGAAATATCAGCACCGCTATCTGTATAAACATGGAAATATCTACACCGCTATCTGTATAAACATGGAAATATCTACACCGCTATCTGTATGAACATGGAAATATCTTCACCGCCATCTGTATGAACATGGATATATCTACACAGCCATCTGTATGAACATGGAAATATCTACACCGCTATCTGTATGAACATGGAAATATCTACACCGTTATCTGTATGAACACGGAAATACCTTCACCGCCATCTGTATGAACATGGATATGTCTACACAGCCATCTGGATGAACATGGAAATATCTACACCGCGATCTGTATGAACATGGAAATATCTACACCAATATCTCTATGAACATGGAAATATCTACACCGCTATCTGTATGAACATGGAAATATCTACACCAATATCTCTATGAACATGGAAATATCTACACCGCTATCTGTTTGAACATGGAAATATCTAAACTGCTATCTGCATGAAAATAGAAATATCTACACAGCTATCTGCATATACATGGAAATATCTACAAAGCTATCTCTTTACAGATAGAAATAACTACACCGCTATCTTTATAAACATGGAAATATCTACACTGCCATCTGTATGAACATGGAAATGTCTGCACTGCCATCTGTATGAGCATATAAATATCTGCACCGCCATCTGTATTTAGATGGAGATATCTTCACCGCTATCTGTATAAACTTGGAAATATCTACACCGCTATCTGTATAAACCTGGAAATATCTACACCGCTATCTGTATAAACATGGAAATATCTACACCACTACCTGAATAAACATGGAAATATCAGCACCGCTATCTGTATGAACATGGAAATATCTACACCACTATCTCTATGAACATGGAAATATCTACACCGCTATCTGTATGAACATGGAAATATCTACACCACTATCTGTATGAACACGGAAATATCTACACCGCTATCTGTATGAACATGGATATATCTACACAGCCATCTGGATGAACATGGAAATATCTACACCGCTATCTGCATGAACATGGAAATATCTACACCGCTATTTGTGTAAACATGCATACATCTTCACCGCAATCTGCATAAGCATGGAAATATCTACACCGCTATCTGTATGAACATGGAGATATCTACACCGCTATCTGTTTGAACATGGAAATATCTAAACCGCTATCAGCATGAAAATGGAAATATCTACACAGCTATCTGCATATACATGGAAATACCTACACAGCGATCTCTTTACACATGGAAATAACTACACCGCTATCTGTATGAACATGGTAATATCTACACCGCCATCTGTATGAACATGGAAATATCTGCACCGCCTTCTGTATGAACATATAAATATCTACACCGCCATCTGTATTAAGAAGGAGATATCTACACCGCTATCTGTATAAACATGGAAATATCTACACGGCTATCTGTATAAACATGGAAATATCTGCACCGCTATCTGTATAAACATGGAAATATCTACACTGCTACCTGTATAAACATGGAAATATCTACACCACTACATGTATAAACATGGAAATATCAGCACCGCTATCTGTATGAACATGGAAATATCAGCCCCTCTATCTGTATGAACATGGAAATATCTACAAAGCTATCTCTATGAACATGGAAATATCTACACCGCCATCTGTATGAACATGGAAATATCTGCACCGCCATCTGTATGAACATATAAATATCTACACCGCCATCTGTATTAAGATGGAGATATCTACACAGCTATCAGAATAAACATGGAAATATCTACACCGCTATCTGTATAAACATGGAAATATCTACACCGCTATCTGTATAAACATGGAAATATCTACACCGCTACATGTATAAACATGGAAATAGCAGCACCGCTATCTGTATGAACATGGAAATATCTAAACCGCTATCTGTATGAACATGGAAATATCTACACCGCTATCTGTATGAACATGGAAATATCTACAAAGCTATCTGAATGAACATGGAAATATCTACACCGCTATCTGTTTGAACATGTAAATATCTACACCGCTATATGCATGAAAATGGAAATATCTACAAAGCTATCTGCATATACATGAAAATATCTACACAGCTATCTCTTTACACATGGAAATAACTACACCGCTATATCTATAAACATGGAAATATCTACACCGCCATCTGTATGAACATGGAAATATCTGCACCACCATCTATATGAACATATAAATATCTACACCGTCATCTGTATTAAGAAGGAGATATCTACACCGCTATCTGTATAAACATGGAAATATCTACACCGCTGCCTGTATAAACATGGAAATATCAGCACCGCTATCTGTATGAACATGGAAATATCTACACCGCTACCTGTATGAACATGGAAATATCTACACCGCTGCCTGTATAAACATGGAAATATCAGCACCGCTATCTGTATGAACAAGGAAATATCTACACCGCTACCTGTATGAACATGGAAATATCTACACTGCTATCTGTATGAACATGGAAATATCTACACTGCTATCTGTATGAATATGGAAATATCTACACCGCTATCTGTATGAACATGGAAATATCTACACCGCTATCTGTATGAACATGGATATATCTACACCGCCATCTGTATGAACATGGAAATATCTACACCGCTATCTGTATGAACATGGAAATATCTACACCGCTATCTGTATGAACATGGATATATCTACACTGCCATCTGGATGAACATGGAAATATCTACACCGCTATCTGTATGAACCTGGAAATATCTACTCCGCTATCTGTGTAAACATGCATATATGTTCACCGCTATCTGTATTTACATGGAAATATCTACACCGCTATCTGTATGAACATGGAAATAGCTACACCGCTATCTGTATGAACATGGAAATATCTACACCGCTATCTGTAAGAACATGGATATATCTACACAGCCATCTGGATGAACATGGAAATATCTACACCGCTATCTGTGCAAACATGCATACATCTTCACCGCTATCTGTATGAACATGGAAATATCTACACCGTTGTCTGTATGAACATGGAAATATCTACACCGCTATCTGTTTGAACATGGAAATATCTAAACCGCTATCTGCATGAAAATGGAAATATGTGCACAGCTATCTGCATATACATGGAAATATCTATATAGCTATCTCTTTACACATGGAAATAACTACACCGCTATCTGTATGAACATGGAAATATCTACACCGCCATCTGTATGAACATGGAAATATCTGCACCGCCATCTGTATGAACATATAAATATCTACACCGCCATCTGTATTAAGAAGGAGATATCTTAACCGCTATCTGTATAAACATGGAAATATCTACACCGCTATCTGTATAAACATGGAAATATCTACACCGCTATCTGTATGAACATGGATATATCTACCCAGCCATCTGGATGAACATTTAAATATCTACACCGCTATCTGTATGAACATGGAAATATCTACACCACTATCTGTGTAAACATGCATACATCTTCACCGCTATCTGTATAAACATGGAAATATCTACACCGTTATCTGTATGAACATGGAAATATCTACGCCGCTATCGGTTTGAACATGGAAATATCTGCACCGTTATCTGTATGAACATGGAGATATCTACACCGCTATCTGTAAGAACATGGACATATCTACACCGCTATCTGTCTGAACATGGAAATACCTTCACCGCCATCTGTATGAACATGGATGTATCCACACAGCCATCTGGATGAACATGGAAATATCTCCACCGCTATCTGTATGAACATGGAAATAGCTACACCGCTATCTGTATGAACATGGAAATATCTGCAACACTATCTGTATGAACATGGAAATATCTACACCGCTATCTGTATGATCATGGAAATATCTTCACCGACATCTGTATGAACATTTATGTATCTACAGAGCCATCTGGATGAACATGGAAATATCTACACCGCTATCGGTATGAACATGGAAATATCTACACCGCTATCTGTGTAAACATGCATACATCTTCACCGCTATCTGTATGAACATGGAAATATCTACACCACTATCTGTATGAACATGGAAATATCTACACCGCTATCTGTATGAACATGGAAATATCTACACCGCTATCTGTTTGAACATGGAAATATCTACACCGCTATCTGCATGAAAATGGAAATATCTACACTGCTATCTGCATATACATGGAAATATCTACACAGCTATCTCTTTACACATGGAAATAACTACACCGCTATCAGTTTGAACATGGAAATATCTACACCGCCATCTGTATGAACATGGAAATATCTGCACCGCCATCTGTATGAACATATAAATATCTACACCACCATCTGTATTAAGATGGAGATATCTACACCGCTATCTGTATAAAAATGGAAATATCTACACCGCTATCTGTATAAACATGGAAATATCTACACCGCTATCTGTATGAACATGGAAATATCTACACCGCTATCTGTATGAACATGGAAATATCTACACCGCTATCTGTATGAACATGGAAATATCTACACCGGTATCTTTTTGAACTCGGAAATATCTACACCGCTGTCTGCATGAAAATGGAAATATCTACACAGCTATCTGCATATACATGGAAATATCTACACAGCTATCTCTTTACACATGGAAATAACTACACCGCTATCTCTATAAACATCGAAATATCTACACCGCCATCTGTATGAACATGGAAATATCTGCACCGCCATGTGTATGAACATATAAATATCTGCACCGACATCTGTATTAAGAAGGAGATATCTACACCGCTATCTGTATAAACATGGAAATATCTACACCGCTATCTGTATAAACATGGAAATATCTACACCGCTACCTGTATAAACATGAAAATATCAGCACCGCTATCTGTATGAACATGGAAATATCTACACCGCTATCTGTATGAACATGGAAATATCTACACCGCTATCTGTATGAACATGGAAATATCTCCACCGCCATCTGTATGAACATGGATATATCTACACAGCCATCTGTATGAACATGGAAATATCTACACCGCTATCTGTGAACATGGAAATATCTACACCGTTATCTGTATGAACATGGAAATACCTTCACCGCCATATGTATGAACACGGATATGTCTACACAGCCATCTAGAAGAACATGGAAATATCTACACCGCGATCTGTATGAACATGGAAATATCTACACCGCTATCTGTGTAAACATGCATACATTTCACCGCTATCTGTATAAACATGGAAATATCTACACCGCTATCTGTATGAACATGGATATATCCACACCGCTATCTGTTTGAACATGGAAATATCTAAACCGCTATCTGCATGAAAATAGAAATATCTACACAGCTATCTGCTTATACATGGAAATATCTACAAAGCTATCTCTTTACAGAGAGAAATAACTACACCGCTATCTTTATAAACATGGAAATATCTACACCGCCATCTGTATGAACATGGAAATGTCTGCACTGCCATCTGTATGAACATATAAATATCTGCACTGCCATCTGTATTAAGATGGAGATATCTTCACCGCTATCTGTATAAACTTGGAAATATCTACACCGCTATCTGTATAAACATGGAAATATCTACACCACTACCTGTATAAACATGGAAATATCAGCACCGCTATCTGTATGAACATGGAAATATCTACACCGCTATCTGTATGAACATGGAAATATCTACACCGCTATCTGTATGAACATGGAAATAGCTACACCGCTATCTGTATGAACTTGGAAATATCTACACCGCTATCTGTATGAACATGGATATATCTGCACAGCCATCTGGATGAACGTGGAAATATCTACACCGCTATCTGTATAAACATGGAAATATCTACACCGCTATCTGTATAAACATGGAAATATCTACACCGCTATCTGTATGAACACGGAAATATCTACACCGCTATCTGTATGAATATGGAAATATCTACACCGCTATCTGTATGAACATGGAAATATCTACACCGCTATCTGTTTGAACACGAAAATATCTACACCGCTGTCTGCATGACAATGGAAATATCTACACAGCTATCTGCATATACATGGAAATATCTACACAGCTATCTCTTTACACATGGAAAAAACTACACCGCTATCTCTATAAACATCGAAATATCTACACCGCCATCTGTATGAACATGGAAATATCTGCACCGCCATGTGTATGAACATATAAATATCTGCACCGCCATCTGTATTAAGAAGGAGATATCTACACCGCTATCAGTATAAACATGGAAATATCTACACCGCTATCTGTATAAACATGAAAATATCTACACCGCTATCTGTATAAACATGGAAATATCTACACCGGTACCTGTATAAACATGGAGATATCAGCACCGCTATCTGTATAAAGATGGAAATATCTACACCGCTATCTATATGAATATGGAAATATCTACACCGCTATCTGTATGAACATGGATATATCTACACAGCCTTCTGGATGAAAATGGAAATGTCTACACCGCTATCTGCATGAACATGGAAATATCTACACCGCTATTTGTGTAAACATGCATACATCTTCACCGTAATCTGCATAAGCAAGGAAATATCTACACCGCTATCTGTATGAACATGGAAATATCTACACCGCTATCAGTTTGGACATGGAAATATCTAAACCGCTATCAGCATGAAAATGGAAATATCTACACAGCTATCTGCATATACATGGAAATATCTACAAAGCTATCTCTTTACACATGGAAATAACTACACCGCTATGTCTATAAACATGGAAATATCTACACCGCCATCTGTATGAACATGGAAATATCTGCACCGCCATCTGTATGAACATATAAATATCTACACCACCATCTGTATTAAGATGGAGATATCTACACCGCTATGTGTATAAACCTGGAAATATCTACACCGCTATCTGTATAATCATGGAAAGATATACACCGCTATCTGTATATACATGGAAATATCTACACCGCTACCTGAATAAACTTGGAAATATCAGCACAGCTATCTGCATGAACATGGAAATATCTACACCGCTATCTGTACGAACATGGAAATATCTACACCGCAATCTGTATGAACATGGAAATAGCTACACCGCTATCTCTATCAACATGGAAATATCTACAACACTATCTGTATAAACATGGAAATATCTACACCGCTATCTGTGTAAACATGCATACATCTTCACCGCTATCTGTATAAACATGGAAATATCTACACCGCTATCTGTATGAACATGGAAATATCTACACCGCTATCTGTATAAACATGGAAATATCTACACCGCTATCTGTATAAACATGGAAATATCTACACCGCTATCTGTATAAACATGGAAATATCTACACCGCTATCTGTATGAACATGGAAATATCTTCACCGCCATCTGTATGAACATGTATATATCTACACAGCCATCTGTATGAACATGGAAATATCTACACCGCTATCTGTATGAACATGGAAATATCTACACCGTTATCTGTATGAACATGGAAATACCTTCACCGCCATCTGTATGAACATGGATATGTCTACAAAGCCATCTGGATGAACATGGAAATATCTACACCGCGATCTGTATGAACATGGAAATATCTACACCGCTATCTGTGTAAACATGCATACATTTCCCCGCTATCTGTATAAGCATGGAAATATCTACACCGCTATCTGTATGAACATGGAAATATCTACACCGCTATCTGTTTGAACATGGAAATATCTAAACCACTATCTGCATGAAAATAGAAATATCTACACAGCTATCTGCATATAAATGGAAATATCTACAAAGCTATCTCTTTACAGATAGAAATAACTACACCGCTATCGTTATAAATATGGAAACATCTACACCGCCATCTGTATGAACATGGAAATATCTACACCACTATCTGTATGAACATGGAAATATCTACACCGCTATCTGTATGAACATGGATATATCTACACAGCCATCTGGATGAACATGGAAATATCTACACCGCTATCTGCATGAACATGGAAATATCAACACCGCTATTTGTGTAAACATGCATACATCTTCACCGCAATCTGCAAAACATGGAAATATCTACACCGCTATCTGTATGAACATGGAGATATCTACACCGCTATCTGTTTGAACATGGAAATATCTAAACAGCTATCAGCACGAAAATGGAAATATCTACACAGCTATCTGCAAATACATGGAAATATCTACAGAGCGATCTCTTTACACATGGAAATAACTAGACCGCTATCTGTATGAACATGGTAATATCTACACCGCCATCTGTATGAACATGGAAATATCTGCACCACCATCTGTATGAACATATAAATATCTACACCGCCATCTGTATTAAGAAGGAGATATCTACACCGCTATCTGTATAAACATGGAAATATCTACACCGCTATCTGTATAAACATGGAAATATCTGCACCGCTATCTGTATAAACATGGAAATATCTACACTGCTACCTGTATAAACATGGAAATATCTACACCACTACCTGTAAAAAAATGGAAATATCAGCACCGCTATCTGTATGAACATGGAAATATCAGCACCTCTATCTGTATGAACATGGAAATACCTACACCGCTATCTCTATGAACATGGAAATATCTACACCGCTATCTGTTTGAACATGGAAATATCTAAACCGCTATCTGCATGAAAATGGAAATATCTACACAGCTATCTGGATATACATGGAAATATCTACACAGATATCTCTTTACACAAGGAAATAACTACACCGCTATCTGTATGAACATGGAAATATCTTCACCGCCATCTGTATGAACATGGATATATCTACACAGCCATCTGGATGAACATGGAAATATCCACACCGCTATCTGTGTAAACATGCATACATCTTCACCGCTATCTGTATAAACTTGGAAATATCGACACCGCTCTCTGTATGAACATGGAAATATCTACACCGTTATCTGTTTGAAAATGGAAATATATACACCGCTATCTGCATGAAAATGGAAATATCTACACAGATATCTGCATATACATGGAAATATCTACTCAGCCATCTCTTTACACATGGAAATAACTACACCGCTATCTGTATGAACATGGAAATATCTACACCGCCATCAGTATGAACATGGAAATATCTGCACCCCCATCTGTATGAACATATAAATATCTACACCGCCATCTGTATTAAGGAGATATCTACACCGCTATCTGAATAAACATGGAAATATCTACACCGCTATCTGTAAAAACATGGAAATATCTTCACCGCTACCTGTATAAACATTTAAATATCAGCACCGCTATCTGTATGAACATGGAAATATCTACAGCGCTATCTCTATGAACATGGAAATATCTACACCGCTATCTGTGTAAACATGCATACATCTTCACCGCTATCTGTATAAACATGGAAATATCTACACCGCTATCTGTATAAACATGGAAATATCTACACCGCTACCTGTATAAACATGGAAATATCAGCCCCGCTATCTGTATGAACATGGAAATATCTACACCGCTATCTGTATGAACATGGAAATATCTACACCGCTATCTGTATGAACATGGAAATATCTACACCGCTATCTGTATGAACATGGAAATATCTACACCGCTATCTGTTTGAACATGTAAATATCTACACCGCTATCTGCATGAAAATGGAAATATCTATAAAGCTATCTGCATATACATGGAAATATCTACACAGCTATCTCTTTACACAAGGAAATAACTACACAGCTATATCTATAAACATGGAAATATCTACACCACCATCTGTATGAACATGGAAATACCTGCACCGCCATCTGTATGAACATATAAATATCTACACCGCCATCTGTATTAAGAAGGAGATATCTACACCGCTATCTGTATAAACATGGAAATATCTACACTGCTGCCTGTATAAACATGGAAATATCAGCACCGCTATCTGTATGAACATGGAAATATCTACACCGCTACCTGTATGAACATGGAAATATCTACACCGCTATCTGTATGAACATGGAAATATCTACACCGCTTTCTGTATGAACATGGAAATATCTACACCGTTATGTGTATGAACATGGAAATATCTACACCGCCATCTGTATGAACATGGAAATATCTGCACCGCCATCTGTATGAACATATAAATATCTACACCGCCATCTGTATTAAGATGGAGATATCTACACCGCTATCTGAATAAACATGGAAATATCTACACCGCTATCTGCATGAACATGGAAATATGTACACCGCTGTTTGTGTAAACATGAATACACCTTCACCGCAATCTGCATAAGCATAGAAATATCTACACCGCTATCTGTATGAACAAGGAAATATCTACACCGCTATCTGTTTGAACATGGAAATATCTACACCACTATCTGTTTGAACATGGAAATATCTAAACCGCAATCAGCATGAAAATGGAAATATCTACATAGCTATCTGCATAAACATGGATTTATCTAAACAGCTATCTCTTTACACATGGAAATAACTACACCGCTATCTGTATGAACATGGAAATATCTACACCGCTACCTGTATGAACATGGAAATATCTACACCGCTATCTGTATGAAAATGGAAATATCTACACCGCCATCTGTATGAACTTGGAAATATCTGCACCGCCATCTGTATGAACATATAAATATCTACACCGCAATCTGTATTAAGATGGAGATATCTACACCGCTATCTGAATAAACATGGAAATATCTACACCGCTATCTGTATAAACATGGAAATTTCTACACCGCTATCTGTATAAACATGGAAATATCTACACCGCTACCTGTATAAACATGGAAATATCAGCACCGCTATCTGTATGAACATGGAAATATCTACACCGATATCTGTATGAACATGGAAATATCTACACCGCTATCTGTATGAACATGGAAATATCTACAAAGCTATCTGAATGAACATGGAAATATCTACACCGCTATCTGTTTGAACATGTAAATATCTACACCGCTATCTGCATGAAAATGGAAATATCTACAAAGCTATCTGCCTTTACATGGAAATATCTACACAGTTATCTCTTTACACATGGAAATAACTACACCGCTATATCTATAAACATGGAAATATCTACACCGCCATCTGTATGAACATGGAAATATCTGCACCGCCATCTGTATAAACATATAAATATCTACACCGCCATCTGTTTTAAGAAGGAGATATCTACAGCGCTATCTGTACAAACATGGAAATATCTACACCGCTGCCTGTATAAACATGGAAATATCAGCACCGCTATCTGTATGAACATGGAAATACCTACACCGCTACCTGTATGAACATGGAAATATCTACACCGCTATCGATATGAACATGGAAATATCTACACCGCTATCTGTATGAACATGGAAAAATCTACACTGCTATCTGTATGAACATGGAAATATCTAGACCGCCATCTGTATGAACGTGGAAATATCTGCACCGCCATCTGTATGAACATATAAATATCTACACCGCCATCTGTATTAAGATAGAGATATCTACACCGCTATCTGAATAAACATGGAAATATCTACACCGCTATCTGTATAAACATGGAAATATCTACACCGCTATCTGTATAAACATGGAAATATCTACACCGCTACATGTATAAACATGGAAATACCAGCACCGCTATCTGTATGAACATGGAAATATCTACACCGCTATCTGTATGAACATGGAAATATCTACACCGCTATCTGTATGAACATGGAAATATCTACAAAGCTATCTGAATGAACATGGAAATATCTGCACGGCCATCTGTATGAACATATAAATATCTACACCCCCATCTGTATTAAAATGGAGATATCTACACCGGTATCTGAATAAACATGGAAATATCTACAAAGCTATCTGAATGAACATGGAAATATCTACACCGCTATCTGTTTGAACATGTAAATATCTACACCGCTATCTGCATGAAAATGGAAATATCTTCAAAGCTATCTGCATATACATGGAAATATCTACACAGCTATCTCTTTACTCACGGAAATAACTACACCGCTATATCTATAAACATGGAAATATCTACACCGCCATCTGTATGAACATGGAAATATCTGCACCGCCATCTGTATCAACATATAAATATCTACACCGCCATCTGTATTAAGAAGGAGATATCTACACCGCTATCTGTATAAACATGGAAATATCTACACCGCTGCCTGTATAAACATGGAAATATCAGCACCGCAATCTGTATGAACATGGAAATATCTACATCGCTATCTGTATGAACATGGAAATATCTACACCGCTATCTGTATGAACATGGAAATATCTACACCTCTATCAGTATGAACATGGAAATATCTACACCGCCATCTGTATGAACATGGAAATATCTGCACCGCCATCTGTATGAACATATAAATATCTACACCGCGATCTGTATTAAGATGGAGATATCTACACCGCTATCTGAATAAACATGGAAATATCTACACCGCTATCTGTATAAACATGGAAATTTGTACACCGCTATCTGTATAAACATGGAAATATCTACACCGCTACCTATATAAACATGGAAATATCAGCACCGCTATCTGTATGAACATGGAAACATCTACAGCGCTATCTGTATGAACATGGAAATATCTACACCGCTATCTGTATGAACATGGAAATATCTACAAAGCTATCTGAATGAACATAGAAATATCTACACCGCTATCTGTTTGAACATGTAAATATCTACACCGCTATCTGCATGAAAATGGAAATATCTACAAAGCTATCTGCCTATACATGGAAATATCTACACAGCTATCTCTTTACACATGGAAATAACTACACCGCTATATTTATAAACATGGAAATATCTACACCGCCATCTGTATGAACATGGAAATATCTGCACCGCCATCTGTATAAACATATAAATATCTACACCGCCATCTGTATTAAGAAGGAGATATCTACACCGCTATCTGTATAAACATGGAAATATCTACACCGCTGCCTGTATAAACATGGAAATATCAGCACCGCTATCTGTATGAACATGGAAATATCTACCCCGCTACCTGTATGAACATGGAAATATCTACACCGCTATCTGTATGAACATGGAAATATCTACACCGCTATCTGTATGAACATGGAAAAAACTGCACCGCTATCTGTATGAACATGGAAATATCTACACCGCCATCTGTATGAACATGGAAATATCTGCACCGCCATCTGTATGAACATATAAATATCTACACCGCCATCTGTATTAAGATGGAGATATCTACACCGCTATCTGAATAAACATGGAAATATCTACACCGCTATCTGTATAAACATGGAAATATATACACTGCTATCTGTATAAACATGGAAATATCTACACCGCTACATGTATAAACATGGAAATACCAGCACCGCTATGTGTATGAACATGGAAATATCTACACCGCTATCTGTATGAACATGGAAATATCTACACCGCTATCTGCATGAAAATGGAAATATCTACAAAGGTATCTGCATATACATGGAAATATCTACACAGGTATCTCTTTACACATGGAAATAACTACACCGCTATATCTATAAACATGGAAATATCTACACCGCCATCTGTATGAACATGGAAATATCTGCACCGCCATCTGTATGAACATATAAATATCTACACCGCCATCTGTATTAAGAAGGAGATATCTACTCCGCTATATATAAACATGGAAATATCTACACCGCTGCCTGTATAAACATGGAAATATCAGCACCGCTATCTGTAAGAACATGGAAATATCTACACCGCTACCTGTATGAACATGGAAATATCTACACCGCTATCTGTATGAACATGGAAATATCTACAATGCTATCTGTATGAACATGGAAATATCTACACCGCTATCTGTATGTACATGGAAATATCTACACCGCTATCTGTATGAACATGGATATATCTACACAGCCATCTGGATGAACATGGAAATATCTACACCGCTCTCTGTATGAACATGGAAATATCTACAGCGTTATCTGTATCAACATTGAAATATCTACACCGTTATCTGTATCAACATGGATATATCTACACAGCCATCTGGATGAACATGGAAATATCTACACCGCTATCTGTGTAAACATGCATACATCTTCACCGCTATCTGTATAAACATGGAAATATCTACACCGCTATCTGTATGAACATGGAAATATCTACACCGCTATCTGTTTGAACATGGAAATATCTAAACCGCTATCTGCATGAAAATAGAAATATCTACACAGCTATCTGCATATACATGGAAATATCTACAAAGCTATCTCATTACAGATAGAAATAACTATACCGCTATCTTTATAAACATGGAAATATCTTCACCGCCATCTGTATGAACATGGAAATGTCTGCACTGCCATCTGTATGAACATATAAATATCTACACCGCCATCTGTATTAAGATGGAGATATCTACACCGCTATCTGAATAAACATGGAAATACCTACACCGCTATCTGCATGAACATGGAAATATGTACACCGCTGTTTGTGTAAACATGAATACACCTTCACCGCAATCTGCATAAGCATAGAAATATCTACACCGCTATCTGTATGAACAAGGAAATATCTACACCGCTATCTGTTTGAACATGGAAATATCTACACCGCTATCTGTTTGAACATGGAAATATCTAAACCGCAATCAGCATGAAAATGGAAATATCTACATAGCTTTCTGCATAAACATGGATTTATCTACACAGCTATCTCTTTACACATGGAAATAACTACACCGCTATCTGTATGAACATGGAAATATCTACACCGCTACCTGTATGAACATGGAAATATCTACACCGCTATCTGTATGAAAATGGAAATATCTACACCGCCATCTGTATGAACTTGGAAATATCTGCACCGCCATCTGTATGAACATATAAATATCTACACCGCAATCTGTATTAAGATGGAGATATCTACACCGCTATCTGAATAAACATGGAAATATCTACACCGCTATCTGTATAAACATGGAAATTTCTACGCCGCTATCTGTATAAACATGGAAATATCTACACCGCTACCTGTATAAACATGGAAATATCAGCACCGCTATCTGTATGAACATGGAAATATCTACACCGATATCTGTATGAACATGGAAATATCTACACCGCTATCTGTATGAACATGGAAATATCTACAAAGCTATCTGAATGAACATGGAAATATCTACACCGCTATCTGTTTGAACATGTAAATATCTACACCGCTATCTGCATGAAAATGGAAATATCTACAAAGCTATCTGCCTTTACATGGAAATATCTACACAGCTATCTCTTTACACATGGAAATAACTACACCGCTATATCTATAAACATGGAAATATCTACACCGCCATCTGTATGAACATGGAAATATCTGCACCGCCATCTGTATAAACATATAAATATCTACACCGCCATCTGTTTTAAGAAGGAGATATCTACAGCGCTATCTGTATAAACATGGAAATATCTACACCGCTGCCTGTATAAACATGGAAATATCAGCACCGCTATCTGAATGAACATGGAAATACCTACACCGCTACCTGTATGAACATGGAAATATCTACACCGCTATCGATATGAACATGGAAATATCTACACCGCTATCTGTATGAACATGGAAAAATCTACACTGCTATCTGTATGAACATGGAAATATCTAGACCGCCATCTGTATGAACGTGGAAATATCTGCACCGCCATCTGTATGAACATATAAATATCTACACCGCCATCTGTATTAAGATAGAGATATCTACACCGCTATCTGAATAAACATGGAAATATCTACACCGCTATCTGTATAAACATGGAAATATCTACACCGCTATCTGTATAAACATGGAAATATCTACACCGCTACATGTATAAACATGGAAATACCAGCACCGCTATCTGTATGAACATGGAAATATCTACACCGCTATCTGTATGAACATGGAAATATCTACACCGCTATCTGTATGAACATGGAAAAAACTGCACCGCTATCTGTATGAACATGGAAATATCTACACCGCCATCTGTATGAACATGGAAATATCTGCACCGCCATCTGTATGAACATATAAATATCTACACCGCCATCTGTATTAAGATGGAGATATCTACACCGCTATCTGAATAAACATGGAAATATCTACACCGCTATCTGTATAAACATGGAAATATATACACTGCTATCTGTATAAACATGGAAATATCTACACCGCTACATGTATAAACATGGAAATATCAGCACCGCTATCTGTAAGAACATGGAAATATCTACACCGCTGCCTGTATAAACATGGAAATATCAGCACCGCTATCTGTAAGAACATGGAAATATCTACACCGCTACCTGTATGAACATGGAAATATCTACACCGCTATCTGTATGAACATGGAAATATCTACACTGCTATCTGTATGAACATGGAAATATCTACACCGCTATCTGTATGTACATGGAAATATCTACACCGCTATCTGTATGAACATGGATATATCTACACAGCCATCTGGATGAACATGGAAATATCTACACCGCTCTCTGTATGAACATGGAAATATCTACACCGTTATCTGTATCAACATGGATATATCTACACAGCCATGTGGATGAACATGGAAATATCTACACCGCTATCTGTGTAAACATGCATACATCTTCACCGCTATCTGTATAAACATGGAAATATCTACACCGCTATCTGTATGAACATGGAAATATCTACACCGCTATCTGTTTGAACATGGAAATATCTAAACCGCTATCTGCATGAAAATAGAAATATCTACACAGCTATCTGCATATACATGGAAATATCTACAAAGCTATCTCATTACAGATAGAAATAACTATACCGCTATCTTTATAAACATGGAAATATCTTCACCGCCATCTGTATGAACATGGAAATGTCTGCACTGCCATCTGTATGAACATATAAATATCTACACCGCCATCTGTATTAAGATGGAGATATCTACACCGCTATCTGAATAAACATGGAAATATCTACACCGCTATCTGCATGAACATGGAAATATGTACACCGCTGTTTGTGTAAACATGAATACACCTTCACCGCAATCTGCATAAGCATAGAAATATCTACACCGCTATCTGTATGAACAAGGAAATATCTACACCGCTATCTGTTTGAACATGGAAATATCTACACCGCTATCTGTTTGAACATGGAAATATCTAAACCGCAATCAGCATGAAAATGGAAATATCTACATAGCTATCTGCATAAACATGGATTTATCTACACAGCTATCTCTTTACACATGGAAATAACTACACCGCTATCTGTATGAACATGGAAATATCTACACCGCTACCTGTATGAACATGGAAATATCTACACCGCTATCTGTATGAAAATGGAAATATCTACACCGCCATCTGTATGAACTTGGAAATATCTGCACCGCCATCTGTATGAACATATAAATATCTACACCGCAATCTGTATTAAGATGGAGATATCTACACCGCTATCTGAATAAACATGGAAATATCTACACCGCTATCTGTATAAACATGGAAATTTCTACACCGCTATCTGTATAAACATGGAAATATCTACACCGCTACCTGTATAAACATGGAAATATCAGCACCGCTATCTGTATGAACATGGAAATATCTACACCGATATCTGTATGAACATGGAAATATCTACACCGCTATCTGTATGAACATGGAAATATCTACAAAGCTATCTGAATGAACATGGAAATATCTACACCGCTATCTGTTTGAACATGTAAATATCTACACCGCTATCTGCATGAAAATGGAAATATCTACAAAGCTATCTGCCTTTACATGGAAATATCTACACAGCTATCTCTTTACACATGGAAATAACTACACCGCTATATCTATAAACATGGAAATATCTACACCGCCATCTGTATGAACATGGAAATATCTGCACCGCCATCTGTATAAACATATAAATATCTACACCGCCATCTGTTTTAAGAAGGAGATATCTACAGCGCTATCTGTATAAACATGGAAATATCTACACCGCTGCCTGTATAAACATGGAAATATCAGCACTGCAATCTGTATGAACATGGAAATATCTACACCGCTATCTGCATGAAAATGGAAATATCTACAAAGCTATCTGCATATACATGGAAATATCTACACAGCTATCTCTTTACATATGGAAATAACTACACTGCTATATCTATAAACATGGAAATATCTACACTGCCATCTGTATGAACATGGAAATATCTACACCGCTATCTGTATGAACATGGAAATATCTACACCGCTATCTGTATGAACATGGAAATATCTACAACGCTATCTGTTTGAACATGTAAATATCTACACCGCTATCTGCATGAAAATGGAAATATCTACAAAGCTATCTGCATATACATGGAAATATCTACACAGCTATCTCTTTACACATGGAAATAACTACACCGCTATATCTATAAACATGGAAAAATCTACACCAATATCTGTATGAACATGGAAATATCTGCACCGCCATCTGTATGAACATACAAATATCTACACCGCCATCTGTATTAAGAAGGAGATATCTACACCGCTATCTGTATAAACATGGAAATATCTACACTGCTGCATGTATAAACATGGAAATATCAGCACCGCAATCTGTATGAACATGGAAATATCTACATCGCTATCTGTATGAACATGGAAATATCTACACCGCTATCTGTATGAACATGGAAATATCTACACCTCTATCAGTATGAACATGGAAATATCTACACCGCCATCTGTATGAACATGGAAATATCTGCACCGCCATCTGTATGAACATATAAATATCTACACCGCGATCTGTATTAAGATGGAGATATCTACACCGCTATCTGAATAAACATGGAAATATCTACACCGCTATCTGTATAAACATGGAAATTTGTACACCGCTATCTGTATAAACATGGAAATATCTACACCGCTACCTATATAAACATGGAAATATCAGCACCGCTATCTGTATGAACATGGAAACATCTACAGCGCTATCTGTATGAACATGGAAATATCTACACCGCTATCTGTATGAACATGGAAATATCTACAAAGCTATCTGAATGAACATAGAAATATCTACACCACTATCTGTTTGAACATGTAAATATCTACACCGCTATCTGCATGAAAATGGAAATATCTACAAAGCTATCTGCCTATACATGGAAATATCTACACAGCTATCTCTTTACACATGGAAATAACTACACCGCTATATCTATAAACATGGAAATATCTACACCGCCATCTGTATGAACATGGAAATATCTGCACCGCCATCTGTATAAACATATAAATATCTACACCGCCATCTGTATTAAGAAGGAGATATCTACACCGCTATCTGTATAAACATGGAAATATCTACACCGCTGCCTGTATAAACATGGAAATATCAGCACCGCTATCTGTATGAACATGGAAATATCTACACCGCTACCTGTATGAACATGGAAATATCTACACCGCTATCTGTATGAACATGGAAATATCTACACCGCTATCTGTATGAACATGGAAAAAACTGCACCGCTATCTGTATGAACATGGAAATATCTACACCGCCATCTGTATGAACATGGAAATATCTGCACCGCCATCTGTATGAACATATAAATATCTACACCGCCATCTGTATTAAGATGGAGATATCTACACCGCTATCTGAATAAACATGGAAATATCTACACCGCTATCTGTATAAACATGGAAATATATACACTGCTATCTGTATAAACATGGAAATATCTACACCGCTACATGTATAAACATGGAAATATCAGCACCGCTATCTGTAAGAACATGGAAATATCTACACCGCTGCCTGTATAAACATGGAAATATCAGCACCGCTATCTGTAAGAACATGGAAATATCTACACCGCTACCTGTATGAACATGGAAATATCTACACCGCTATCTGTATGAACATGGAAATATCTACACTGCTATCTGTATGAACATGGAAATATCTACACCGCTATCTGTATGTACATGGAAATATCTACACCGCTATCTGTATGAACATGGATATATCTACACAGCCATCTGGATGAACATGGAAATATCTACACCGCTCTCTGTATGAACATGGAAATATCTACACCGTTATCTGTATCAACATGGATATATCTACACAGCCATCTGGATGAACATGGAAATATCTACACCGCTATCTGTGTAAACATGCATACATCTTCACCGCTATCTGTATAAACATGGAAATATCTACACCGCTATCTGTATGAACATGGAAATATCTACACCGCTATCTGTTTGAACATGGAAATATCTAAACCGCTATCTGCATGAAAATAGAAATATCTACACAGCTATCTGCATATACATGGAAATATCTACAAAGCTATCTCATTACAGATAGAAATAACTATACCGCTATCTTTATAAACATGGAAATATCTTCACCGCCATCTGTATGAACATGGAAATGTCTGCACTGCCATCTGTATGAACATATAAATATCTACACCGCCATCTGTATTAAGATGGAGATATCTACACCGCTATCTGAATAAACATGGAAATATCTACACCGCTATCTGCATGAACATGGAAATATGTACACCGCTGTTTGTGTAAACATGAATACACCTTCACCGCAATCTGCATAAGCATAGAAATATCTACACCGCTATCTGTATGAACAAGGAAATATCTACACCGCTATCTGTTTGAACATGGAAATATCTACACCGCTATCTGTTTGAACATGGAAATATCTAAACCGCAATCAGCATGAAAATGGAAATATCTACATAGCTATCTGCATAAACATGGATTTATCTACACAGCTATCTCTTTACACATGGAAATAACTACACCGCTATCTGTATGAACATGGAAATATCTACACCGCTACCTGTATGAACATGGAAATATCTACACCGCTATCTGTATGAAAATGGAAATATCTACACCGCCATCTGTATGAACTTGGAAATATCTGCACCGCCATCTGTATGAACATATAAATATCTACACCGCAATCTGTATTAAGATGGAGATATCTACACCGCTATCTGAATAAACATGGAAATATCTACACCGCTATCTGTATAAACATGGAAATTTCTACACCGCTATCTGTATAAACATGGAAATATCTACACCGCTACCTGTATAAACATGGAAATATCAGCACCGCTATCTGTATGAACATGGAAATATCTACACCGATATCTGTATGAACATGGAAATATCTACACCGCTATCTGTATGAACATGGAAATATCTACAAAGCTATCTGAATGAACATGGAAATATCTACACCGCTATCTGTTTGAACATGTAAATATCTACACCGCTATCTGCATGAAAATGGAAATATCTACAAAGCTATCTGCCTTTACATGGAAATATCTACACAGCTATCTCTTTACACATGGAAATAACTACACCGCTATATCTATAAACATGGAAATATCTACACCGCCATCTGTATGAACATGGAAATATCTGCACCGCCATCTGTATAAATATCTACACCGCCATCTGTTTTAAGAAGGAGATATCTACAGCGCTATATGTATAAACATGGAAATATCTACACCGCTGCCTGTATAAACATGGAAATATCAGCACCGCTATCTGTATGAACATGGAAATACCTACACCGCTACCTGTATGAACATGGAAATATCTACACCGCTATCGATATGAACATGGAAATATCTACACCGCTATCTGTATGAACATGGAAAAATCTACACTGCTATCTGTATGAACATGGAAATATCTAGACCGCCATCTGTATGAACGTGGAAATATCTGCACCGCCATCTGTATGAACATATAAATATCTACACCGCCATCTGTATTAAGATAGAGATATCTACACCGCTATCTGAATAAACATGGAAATATCTACACCGCTATCTGTATAAACATGGAAATATCTACACCGCTATCTGTATAAACATGGAAATATCTACACCGCTACATGTATAAACATGGAAATACCAGCACCGCTATCTGTATGAACATGGAAATATCTACACCGCTATCTGTATGAACATGGAAATATCTACACCGCTATCTGTATGAACATGGAAATATCTACAAAGCTATCTGAATGAACATGGAAATATCTGCACGGCCATCTGTATGAACATATAAATATCTACACCCCCATCTGTATTAAAATGGAGATATCTACACCGGTATCTGAATAAACATGGAAATATCTACAAAGCTATCTGAATGAACATGGAAATATCTACACCGCTATCTGTTTGAACATGTAAATATCTACACCGCTATCTGCATGAAAATGGAAATATCTTCAAAGCTATCTGCATATACATGGAAATATCTACACAGCTATCTCTTTACTCACGGAAATAACTTCACCGCTATATCTATAAACATGGAAATATCTACACCGCCATCTGTATGAACATGGAAATATCTGCACCGCCATCTGTATGAACATATAAATATCTACACCGCCATCTGTATTAAGAAGGAGATATCTACACCGCTATCTGTATAAACATGGAAATATCTACACCGCTGCCTGTATAAACATGGAAATATCAGCACCGCTATCTGTATGAACATGGAAATATCTACACCGCTACCTGTATGAACATGGAAATATCTACACCGCTATCTGTATGAACATGGAAATATCTACACAGCCATTTGTATGAACATCGAAATATCTACACCGCTCTCTGTATGAACATGGAAATATCTACACCGTTATCTGTATGAACATGGAAATATCTTCACCGCAATCTGTATCAACATGGATATGTCTACACAGCCATCTGGATGAACATGGAAATATCTACACCGCGATCTGTATGAACATGGAAATATCTACCCCGCTATCTGTGTAAACATGCATACATTTCACCGCTATCTGTATAAACATGGAAATATATACACCGCTATCTGTATGAACATGGAAATATCTACACCGCTATCTGTTTGAACATGGAAATATCTAAACCGCTATCTGCATGAAAATAGAAATATCTACACAGCTATCTGCATATACATGGAAATATCTACAAAGCTATCTCATTACAGATAGAAATAACTATACCGCTATCTTTATAAACATGGAAATATCTACACCGCCATCTGTATGAACACGGAAATGTCTGCACTGCCATCTGTATGAACATATAAATATCTGCACCGCCATCTGTATTAAGATGGAGATATCTTCACCGCTATCTGTATAAACTTGGACATATCTACACCGCTATCTGTATAAACATGGAAATATCTACACCGCTATCTGTATAAACATGGAAATATCTACACCGCTATCTGTATAAACATGGAAATATCTGCACCGCTATCTGTATAAACATGGAAATATCTACACCGCTACCTGTATAAACATGGAAATATCAGCACCGCTATCTGTATAAACATGGAAATATCTACACCGCTATCTGTATGAACATGGAAATATCTACACCGCTATCTGTATGAACATGGAAATATCTGCACCGCCATCTGTATGAACATATAAATATCTACACCGCCATCTGAATTAAGAAGGAGATATCTACACCGCTATTTGTATAAACATGGAAATATCTACACTGCTGCCTGTATAAACATGGAAATATCAGCACCGCTATCTGTATGAACATGGAAATATCTACACCGCTACCTGTATGAACATGGAAATATCTACACCGCTATCTGTATGAACATGGAAATATCTACACCGCTTTCTGTATGAACATGGAAATATCTACACCGTTATCTGTATGAACATGGAAATATCTACACCGCCATCTGTATGAACATGGAAATATCTGCACCGCCATCTGTATGAACATATAAATATCTACACCGCCATCTGTATTAAGATGGAGATATCTACACCGCTATCTGAATAAACATGGAAATATCTACACCGCTATCTGCATGAACATGGAAATATGTACACCGCTGTTTGTGTAAACATGAATACACCTTCACCGCAATCTGCATAAGCATAGAAATATCTACACCGCTATCTGTATGAACAAGGAAATATCTACACCGCTATCTGTTTGAACATGGAAATATCTACACCGCTATCTGTTTGAACATGGAAATATCTAAACCGCAATCAGCATGAAAATGGAAATATCTACATAGCTATCTGCATAAACATGGATTTATCTACACAGCTATCTCTTTACACATGGAAATAACTACACCGCTATCTGTATGAACATGGAAATATCTACACCGCTACCTGTATGAACATGGAAATATCTACACCGCTATCTGTATGAAAATGGAAATATCTACACCGCCATCTGTATGAACTTGGAAATATCTGCACCGCCATCTGTATGAACATATAAATATCTACACCGCAATCTGTATTAAGATGGAGATATCTACACCGCTATCTGAATAAACATGGAAATATCTACACCGCTATCTGTATAAACATGGAAATTTCTACACCGCTATCTGTATAAACATGGAAATATCTACACCGCTACCTGTATAAACATGGAAATATCAGCACCGCTATCTGTATGAACATGGAAATATCTACACCGATATCTGTATGAACATGGAAATATCTACACCGCTATCTGTATGAACATGGAAATATCTACAAAGCTATCTGAATGAACATGGAAATATCTACACCGCTATCTGTTTGAACATGTAAATATCTACACCGCTATCTGCATGAAAATGGAAATATCTACAAAGCTATCTGCCTTTACATGGAAATATCTACACAGCTATCTCTTTACACATGGAAATAACTACACCGCTATATCTATAAACATGGAAATATCTACACCGCCATCTGTATGAACATGGAAATATCTGCACCGCCATCTGTATAAACATATAAATATCTACACCGCCATCTCTTTTAAGAAGGAGATATCTACAGCGCTATCTGTATAAACATGGAAATATCTACACCGCTGCCTGTATAAACATGGAAATATCAGCACCGCTATCTGTATGAACATGGAAATACCTACACCGCTACCTGTATGAACATGGAAATATCTACACCGCTATCGATATGAACATGGAAATATCTACACCGCTATCTGTATGAACATGGAAAAATCTACACTGCTATCTGTATGAACATGGAAATATCTAGACCGCCATCTGTATGAACGTGGAAATATCTGCACCGCCATCTGTATGAACATATAAATATCTACACCGCCATCTGTATTAAGATAGAGATATCTACACCGCTATCTGAATAAACATGGAAATATCTACACCGCTATCTGTATAAACATGGAAATATCTACACCGCTATCTGTATAAACATGGAAATATCTACACCGCTACATGTATAAACATGGAAATACCAGCACCGCTATCTGTATGAACATGGAAATATCTACACCGCTATCTGTATGAACATGGAAATATCTACACCGCTATCTGTATGAACATGGAAATATCTACAAAGCTATCTGAATGAACATGGAAATATCTGCACGGCCATCTGTATGAACATATAAATATCTACACCCCCATCTGTATTAAAATGGAGATATCTACACCGGTATCTGAATAAACATGGAAATATCTACAAAGCTATCTGAATGAACATGGAAATATCTACACCGCTATCTGTTTGAACATGTAAATATCTACACCGCTATCTGCATGAAAATGGAAATATCTTCAAAGCTATCTGCATATACATGGAAATATCTACACAGCTATCTCTTTACTCACGGAAATAACTACACCGCTATATCTATAAACATGGAAATATCTACACCGCCATCTGTATGAACATGGAAATATCTGCACCGCCATCTGTATGAACATATAAATATCTACACCGCCATCTGTATTAAGAAGGAGATATCTACACCGCTATCTGTATAAACATGGAAATATCTACACCGCTGCCTGTATAAACATGGAAATATCAGCACCGCTATCTGTATGAACATGGAAATATCTACACCGCTACCTGTATGAACATGGAAATATCTACACCGCTATCTGTATGAACATGGAAATATCTACACAGCCATTTGTATGAACATCGAAATATCTACACCGCTGTCTGTATGAACATGGAAATATCTACACCGTTATCTGTATGAACATGGAAATATCTTCACCGCCATCTGTATCAACATGGATATGTCTACACAGCCATCTGGATGAACATGGAAATATCTACACCGCGATCTGTATGAACATGGAAATATCTACCCCGCTATCTGTGTAAACATGCATACATTTCACCGCTATCTGTATAAACATGGAAATATCTACACCGCTATCTGTATGAACATGGAAATATCTACACCGCTATCTGTTTGAACATGGAAATATCTAAACCGCTATCTGCATGAAAATAGAAATATCTACACAGCTATCTGCATATACATGGAAATATCTACAAAGCTATCTCATTACAGATGGAAATAACTATACCGCTATCTTTATAAACATGGAAATATCTACACCGCCATCTGTATGAACATGGAAATGCCTGCACTGCCATCTGTATGAACATATAAATATCTACACCGCCATCTGTATTAAGATGGAGATATCTACACCGCTATCTGAATAAACATGGAAGTATCTACACCGCTATCTGCATGAACATGGAAATATGTACACCGCTGTTTGTGTAAACATGAATACACCTTCACCGCAATCTGCATAAGCATAGAAATATCTACACCGCTATCTGTATGAACAAGGAAATATCTACACCGCTATCTGTTTGAACATGGAAATATCTACACCGCTATCTGTTTGAACATGGAAATATCTAAACCGCAATCAGCATGAAAATGGAAATATCTACATAGCTATCTGCATAAACATGGATTTATCTACACAGCTATCTCTTTACACATGGAAATAACTACACCGCTATCTGTATGAACATGGAAATATCTACACCGCTACCTGTATGAACATGGAAATATCTACACCGCTATCTGTATGAAAATGGAAATATCTACACCGCCATCTGTATGAACTTGGAAATATCTGCACCGCCATCTGTATGAACATATAAATATCTACACCGCAATCTGTATTAAGATGGAGATATCTACACCGCTATCTGAATAAACATGGAAATATCTACACCGCTATCTGTATAAACATGGAAATTTCTACACCGCTATCTGTATAAACATGGAAATATCTACACCGCTACCTGTATAAACATGGAAATATCAGCACCGCTATCTGTATGAACATGGAAATATCTACACCGATATCTGTATGAACATGGAAATATCTACACCGCTATCTGTATGAACATGGAAATATCTACAAAGCTATCTGAATGAACATGGAAATATCTACACCGCTATCTGTTTGAACATGTAAATATCTACACCGCTATCTGCATGAAAATGGAAATATCTACAAAGCTATCTGCCTTTACATGGAAATATCTACACAGCTATCTCTTTACACATGGAAATAACTACACCGCTATATCTATAAACATGGAAATATCTACACCGCCATCTGTATGAACATGGAAATATCTGCACCGCCATCTGTATAAACATATAAATATCTACACCGCCATCTGTTTTAAGAAGGAGATATCTACAGCGCTATCTGTATAAACATGGAAATATCTACACCGCTGCCTGTATAAACATGGAAATATCAGCACCGCTATCTGTATGAACATGGAAATACCTACACCGCTACCTGTATGAACATGGAAATATCTACACCGCTATCGATATGAACATGGAAATATCTACACCGCTATCTGTATGAACATGGAAAAATCTACACTGCTATCTGTATGAACATGGAAATATCTAGACCGCCATCTGTATGAACGTGGAAATATCTGCACCGCCATCTGTATGAACATATAAATATCTACACCGCCATCTGTATTAAGATAGAGATATCTACACCGCTATCTGAATAAACATGGAAATATCTACACCGCTATCTGTATAAACATGGAAATATCTACACCGCTATCTGTATAAACATGGAAATATCTACACCGCTACATGTATAAACATGGAAATACCAGCACCGCTATCTGTATGAACATGGAAATATCTACACCGCTATCTGTATGAACATGGAAATATCTACACCGCTATCTGTATGAACATGGAAATATCTACAAAGCTATCTGAATGAACATGGAAATATCTGCACGGCCATCTGTATGAACATATAAATATCTACACCCCCATCTGTATTAAAATGGAGATATCTACACCGGTATCTGAATAAACATGGAAATATCTACAAAGCTATCTGAATGAACATGGAAATATCTACACCGCTATCTGTTTGAACATGTAAATATCTACACCGCTATCTGCATGAAAACGGAAATATCTTCAAAGCTATCTGCATATACATGGAAATATCTACAAAGCTATCTCTTTACTCACGGAAATAACTACACCGCTATATCTATAAACATGGAAATATCTACACCGCCATCTGTATGAACATGGAAATATCTGCACCGCCATCTGTATGAACATATAAATATCTACACCGCCATCTGTATTAAGAAGGAGATATCTACACCGCTATCTGTATAAACATGGAAATATCTACACCGCTGCCTGTATAAACATGGAAATATCAGCACCGCTATCTGTATGAACATGGAAATATCTACACCGCTACCTGTATGAACATGGAAATATCTACACCGCTATCTGTATGAACATGGAAATATCTACACAGCCATTTGTATGAACATCGAAATATCTACACCGCTATCTGTATGAACATGGAAATATCTACACCGTTATCTGTATGAACATGGAAATATCTTCACCGCCATCTGTATCAACATGGATATGTCTACACAGCCATCTGGATGAACATGGAAATATCTACACCGCGATCTGTATGAACATGGAAATATCTACCCCGCTATCTGTGTAAACATGCATACATTTCACCGCTATCTGTATAAACATGGAAATATCTACACCGCTATCTGTATGAACATGGAAATATCTACAATGCTATCTGTTTGAACATGGAAATATCTAAACCGCTATCTGCATGAAAATAGAAATATCTACACAGCTATCTGCATATACATGGAAATATCTACAAAGCTATCTCATTACAGATAGAAATAACTATAGCGCTATCTTTATAAACATGGAAATATCTACACCGCCATCTGTATGAACATGGAAATGTCTGCACTGCCATCTGTATGAACATATAAATATCTACACCGCCATCTGTATTAAGATGGAGATATCTACACCGCTATCTGAATAAACATGGAAATATCTACACCGCTATCTGCATGAACATGGAAATATGTACACCGCTGTTTGTGTAAACATGAATACACCTTCACCGCAATCTGCATAAGCATAGAAATATCTACACCGCTATCTGTATGAACAAGGAAATATCTACACCGCTATCTGTTTGAACATGGAAATATCTACACCGCTATCTGTTTGAACATGGAAATATCTAAACCGCAATCAGCATGAAAATAGAAATATCTACATAGCTATCTGCATAAACATGGATTTATCTTCACAGCTATCTCTTTACACATGGAAATAACTACACCGCTATCTGTATGAACATGGAAATATCTACACCGCTACCTGTATGAACATGGAAATATCTACACCGCTATCTGTATGAAAATGGAAATATCTACACCGCCATCTGTATGAACTTGGAAATATCTGCACCGCCATCTGTATGAACATATAAATATCTACACCGCAATCTGTATTAAGATGGAGATATCTACACCGCTATCTGAATAAACATGGAAATATCTACACCGCTATCTGTATAAACATGGAAATTTCTACACCGCTATCTGTATAAACATGGAAATATCTACACCGCTACCTGTATAAACATGGAAATATCAGCACCGCTAACTGAATGAACATGGAAATATCTACACCGATATCTGTATGAACATGGAAATATCTACACCGCTATCTGTATGAACATGGAAATATCTACAAAGCTATCTGAATGAACATGGAAATATCTACACCGCTATCTGTTTGAACATGTAAATATCTACACCGCTATCTGCATGAAAATGGAAATATCTACAAAGCTATCTGCCTTTACATGGAAATATCTACACAGCTATCTCTTTACACATGGAAATAACTACACCGCTATATCTATAAACATGGAAATATCTACACCGCCATCTGTATGAACATGGAAATATCTGCACCGCCATCTGTATAAACATATAAATATCTACACCGCCATCTGTTTTAAGAAGGAGATATCTACAGCGCTATCTGTATAAACATGGAAATATCTACACCGCTGCCTGTATAAACATGGAAATATCAGCACCGCTATCTGTATGAACATGGAAATACCTACACCGCTACCGGTATGAACATGGAAATATCTACACCGCTATCGATATGAACATGGAAATATCTACACCGCTATCTGTATGAACATGGAAAAATCTACACTGCTATCTGTATGAATATGGAAATATCTAGACCGCCATCTGTATGAACGTGGAAATATCTACACCGCCATCTGTATGAACATATAAATATCTACACCGCCATCTGTATTAAGATAGAGATATCTACACTGCTATCTGAATAAACATGGAAATATCTACACCGCTATCTGTATAAACATGGAAATATCTACACCGCTATCTGTATAAACATGGAAATACCAGCACCGCTATCTGTATGAACATGGAAATATCTACACCGCTATCTGTATGAACATGGAAATATCTACACCGCTATCTGTATGAACATGGAAATATCTACAAAGCTATCTGAATGAACATGGAAATATCTGCACGGCCATCTGTATGAACATATAAATATCTACACCCCCATCTGTATTAAAATGGAGATATCTACACCGGTATCTGAATAAACATGGAAATATCTACAAAGCTATCTGAATGAACATGGAAATATCTACACCGCTATCTGTTTGAACATGTAAATATCTACACTGCTATCTGCATGAAAATGGAAATATCTTCAAAGCTATCTGCATATACATGGAAATATCTACACAGCTATCTCTTTACTCACGGAAATAACTACACCGCTATATCTATAAACATGGAAATATCTACACCGCCATCTGTATGAACATGGAAATATCTGCACCGCCATCTGTATGAACATATAAATATCTACACCGCCATCTGTATTAAGAAGGAGATATCTACACCGCTATCTGTATAAACATGGAAATATCTACACCGCTGCCTGTATAAACATGGAAATATCAGCACCGCTATCTGTATGAACATGGAAATATCTACACCGCTACCTGTATGAACATGGAAATATCTACACCGCTATCTGTATGAACATGGAAATATCTACACAGCCATTTGTATGAACATCGAAATATCTACACCGCTATCTGTATGAACATGGAAATATCTACACCGTTATCTGTATGAACATGGAAATATCTTCACCGCCATCTGTATCAACATGGATATGTCTACACAGCCATCTGGATGAACATGGAAATATCTACACCGCGATCTGTATGAACATGGAAATATCTACCCCGCTATCTGTGTAAACATGCATACATTTCACCGCTATCTGTATAAACATGGAAATATCTACACCGCTATCTGTATGAACATGGAAATATCTACACCGCTATCTGTTTGAACATGGAAATATCTAAACCGCTATCTGCATGAAAATAGAAATATCTACACAGCTATCTGCATATACATGGAAATATCTACAAAGCTATCTCATTACAGATAGAAATAACTATACCGCTATCTTTATAAACATGGAAATATCTACACCGCCATCTGTATGAACATGGAAATGTCTGCACTGCCATCTGTATGAACATATAAATATCTGCACCGCCATCTGTATTAAGATGGAGATATCTTCACCGCTATCTGTATAAACTTGGACATATCTACACCGCTATCTGTATAAACATGGAAATATCTACACCGCTATCTGTATAAACATGGAAATATCTACACCGCTATCTGTATAAACATGGAAATATCTGCACCGCTATCTGTATAAACATGGAAATATCTACACCGCTACCTGTATAAACATGGAAATATCAGCACCGCTATCTGTATAAACATGGAAATATCTACACCGCTATCTGTATGAACATGGAAATATCTACACCGCTATCTGTATGAACATGGAAATATCTGCACCGCCATCTGTATGAACATATAAATATCTACACCGCCATCTGTATTAAGATGGAGATATCTACACCGCTATCTGAATAAACATGGAAATATCTACACCGCTATCTGCATGAACATGGAAATATCTACACCGCTATTTGTGTAAACATGCATACATCTTCACAGCAATCTGCATATGCATGGAAATATCTACACCGCTATCTGTGTGAACATAGAAATATCTACACCGCTATCTGTTTGAACATGGAAATATCTACACCGCTATCTGTTTGAACATGGAAATATCTAAACCGCTATCAGCATGAAAATGGAAATATCTACATAGCTATCTGCATATACATGGAAATATCTACACAGCTATCTCCTTACACATGGAAATAACTACACCGCTATCTGTATGAACATGGAAATATCTACACCGTCATCTGTATGAATATGGAAATATCTGCACCGCCATCTGTATGAACATATAAATATCTACATCGCCATCTGTATTAAGAAGGAGATATCTACACCGCTATCTGAATAAACATAGAAATATCTACACCGCTATCTGTATAAACATGGAAATATCTACACCGCTATCTGTATAAACATGGAAATATCTACACCGCTACCTGTATAAACATGGAAATATCAGCACCGCTATCTGTATGAACATGGAAATATCAACACCGCTATCTGTTTGAACATGTAAATATCTACACAGCCATTTGTATGAACATCGAAATATCTACACCGCTATCTGTATGAACATGGAAATATCTACACCGTTATCTGTATGAACATGGAAATATCTTCACCGCCATCTGTATCAACATGGATATGTCTACACAGCCATCTGGATGAACATGGAAATATCTACACCGCGATCTGTATGAACATGGAAATATCTACCCCGCTATCTGTGTAAACATGCATACATTTCACCGCTATCTGTATAAACATGGAAATATCTACACCGCTATCTGTATGAACATGGAAATATCTACACCGCTATCTGTTTGAACATGGAAATATCTAAACCGCTATCTGCATGAAAATAGAAATATCTACACAGCTATCTGCATATACATGGAAATATCTACAAAGCTATCTCATTACAGATAGAAATAACTATACCGCTATCTTTATAAACATGGAAATATCTACACCGCCATCTGTATGAACATGGAAATGTCTGCACTGCCATCTGTATGAACATATAAATATCTGCACCGCCATCTGTATTAAGATGGAGATATCTTCACCGCTATCTGTATAAACTTGGACATATCTACACCGCTATCTGTATAAACATGGAAATATCTACACCGCTATCTGTATAAACATGGAAATATCTACACCGCTATCTGTATAAACATGGAAATATCTGCACCGCTATCTGTATAAACATGGAAATATCTACACCGCTACCTGTATAAACATGGAAATATCAGCACCGCTATCTGTATAAACATGGAAATATCTACACCGCTATCTGTATGAACATGGAAATATCTACACCGCTATCTGTATGAACATGGAAATATCTGCACCGCCATCTGTATGAACATATAAATATCTACACCACCATCTGTATTAAGATGGAGATATCTACACCGCTATCTGAATAAACATGGAAATATCTACACCGCTATCTGCATGAACATGGAAATATCTACACCGCTATTTGTGTAAACATGCATACATCTTCACAGCAATCTGCATATGCATGGAAATATCTACACCGCTATCTGTGTGAACATAGAAATATCTACACCGCTATCTGTTTGAACATGGAAATATCTACACCGCTATCTGTTTGAACATGGAAATATCTAAACCGCTATCAGCATGAAAATGGAAATATCTACATAGCTATCTGCATATACATGGAAATATCTACACAGCTATCTCCTTACACATGGAAATAACTACACCGCTATCTGTATGAACATGGAAATATCTACACCGTCATCTGTATGAATATGGAAATATCTGCACCGCCATCTGTATGAACATATAAATATCTACATCGCCATCTGTATTAAGAAGGAGATATCTACACCGCTATCTGAATAAACATAGAAATATCTACACCGCTATCTGTATAAACATGGAAATATCTACACCGCTATCTGTATAAACATGGAAATATCTACACCGCTACCTGTATAAACATGGAAATATCAGCACCGCTATCTGTATGAACATGGAAATATCAACACCGCTATCTGTTTGAACATGTAAATATCTACACCGCTATCTGTTTGAACATGTAAATATCTACACCGCTTTCTGCATGAAAATGGAAATATCTTCAAAACTATCTGCGTATACATGGAAATATCTACACAGCTATCTCCTTACACATGGAAATAACTACACCGCTATCTGTATGAAAATGGAAATATCTACACCGCCATCTGTATGAACATGGAAATATCTGCACCGCCATCTGTATAAACATATAAATATCTACACCGCCATCTGTTTTAAGAAGGAGATATCTACAGCGCTATCTGTATAAACATGGAAATATCTACACCGCTGCCTGTATAAACATGGAAATATCAGCACCGCTATCTGTATGAACATGGAAATACCTACACCGCTACCGGTATGAACATGGAAATATCTACACCGCTATCGATATGAACATGGAAATATCTACACCGCTATCTGTATGAACATGGAAAAATCTACACTGCTATCTGTATGAATATGGAAATATCTAGACCGCCATCTGTATGAACGTGGAAATATCTGCACCGCCATCTGTATGAACATATAAATATCTACACTGCCATCTGTATTAAGATAGAGATATCTACACCGCTATCTGAATAAACATGGAAATATCTACACCGCTATCTGTATAAACATGGAAATATCTACACCGCTATCTGTATAAACATGGAAATATCTACACCGCTACATGTATAAACATGGAAATACCAGCACCGCTATCTGTATGAACATGGAAATATCTACACCGCTATCTGTATGAACATGGAAATATCTACACCGCTATCTGTATGAACATGGAAATATCTACAAAGCTATCTGAATGAACATGGAAATATCTGCACGGCCATCTGTATGAACATATAAATATCTACACCCCCATCTGTATTAAAATGGAGATATCTACACCGGTATCTGAATAAACATGGAAATATCTACAAAGCTATCTGAATGAACATGGAAATATCTACACCGCTATCTGTTTGAACATGTAAATATCTACACCGCTATCTGCATGAAAATGGAAATATCTTCAAAGCTATCTGCATATACATGGAAATATCTACACAGCTATCTCTTTACTCACGGAAATAACTACACCGCTATATCTATAAACATGGAAATATCTACACCGCCATCTGTATGAACATGGAAATATCTGCACCGCCATCTGTATGAACATATAAATATCTACACCGCCATCTGTATTAAGAAGGAGATATCTACACCGCTATCTGTATAAACATGGAAATATCTACACCGCTGCCTGTATAAACATGGAAATATCAGCACCGCTATCTGTATGAACATGGAAATATCTACACCGCTACCTGTATGAACATGGAAATATCTACACCGCTATCTGTATGAACATGGAAATATCTACACAGCCATTTGTATGAACATCGAAATATCTACACCGCTATCTGTATGAACATGGAAATATCTACACCGTTATCTGTATGAACATGGAAATATCTTCACCGCCATCTGTATCAACATGGATATGTCTACACAGCCATCTGGATGAACATGGAAATATCTACACCGCGATCTGTATGAACATGGAAATATCTACCCCGCTATCTGTGTAAACATGCATACATTTCACCGCTATCTGTATAAACATGGAAATATCTACACCGCTATCTGTATGAACATGGAAATATCTACACCGCTATCTGTTTGAACATGGAAATATCTAAACCGCTATCTGCATGAAAATAGAAATATCTACACAGCTATCTGCATATACATGGAAATATCTACAAAGCTATCTCATTACAGATAGAAATAACTATACCGCTATCTTTATAAACATGGAAATATCTACACCGCCATCTGTATGAACATGGAAATGTCTGCACTGCCATCTGTATGAACATATAAATATCTGCACCGCCATCTGTATTAAGATGGAGATATCTTCACCGCTATCTGTATAAACTTGCACATATCTACACCGCTATCTGTATAAACATGGAAATATCTACACCGCCATCTGTATAAACATGGAAATATCTACACCGCTATCTGTATAAACATGGAAATATCTGCACCGCTATCTGTATAAACATGGAAATATCTACACCGCTACCTGTATAAACATGGAAATATCAGCACCGCTATCTGTATAAACATGGAAATATCTACACCGCTATCTGTATGAACATGGAAATATCTACACCGCTATCTGTATGAACATGGAAATATCTGCACCGCCATCTGTATGAACATATAAATATCTACACCGCCATCTGTATTAAGATGGAGATATCTACACCGCTATCTGAATAAACATGGAAATATCTACACCGCTATCTGCATGAACATGGAAATATCTACACCGCTATTTGTGTAAACATGCATACATCTTCACAGCAATCTGCATATGCATGGAAATATCTACACCGCTATCTGTGTGAACATAGAAATATCTACACCGCTATCTGTTTGAACATGGAAATATCTACACCGCTATCTGTTTGAACATGGAAATATCTAAACCGCTATCAGCATGAAAATGGAAATATCTACATAGCTATCTGCATATACATGGAAATATCTACACAGCTATCTCCTTACACATGGAAATAACTACACCGCTATCTGTATGAACATGGAAATATCTACACCGTCATCTGTATGAATATGGAAATATCTGCACCGCCATCTGTATGAACATATAAATATCTACATCGCCATCTGTATTAAGAAGGAGATATCTACACCGCTATCTGAATAAACATAGAAATATCTACACCGCTATCTGTATAAACATGGAAATATCTACACCGCTATCTGTATAAACATGGAAATATCTACACCGCTACCTGTATAAACATGGAAATATCAGCACCGCTATCTGTATGAACATGGAAATATCAACACCGCTATCTGTTTGAACATGTAAATATCTACACCGCTATCTGTTTGAACATGTAAATATCTACACCGCTTTCTGCATGAAAATGGAAATATCTTCAAAGCTATCTGCCTATACATGGAAATATCTACACAGCTATCTCTTTACACATGGAAATAACTACACCGCTATATCTATAAAAATGGAAATATATACACCGCCATCTGTATGAACATGGAAATATCTGTACCGCCATCTGTATAAACATATAAATATCTACACCGCCATCTGTATTAAGAAGGAGATATCTACACCGCTATCTGAATAAACATGGAAATATCTACACCGCTGCCTGTATAAACATGGAAATATCAGCACCGCTATCTTTATAAACATGGAAATATCTACACCGCTACCTGTATGAACATGGAAATGTCTACACCGCTATCTGTATGAACATGGAAATATCTACACAGCCATTTGTATGAACATCGAAATATCTACACTGCTATCTGTATGAACATGGAAATATCTTCACCGCCATCTGTATCAACATGGATATGTCTACACAGCCATCTGGATGAAAATGGAAATATCTACACCGCGATCTGTATGAACATGGAAATATCTACCCTGCTATCTGTGTAAACATGCATACATTTCACCGCTATCTGTATAAACATGGAAATATCTACACCGCTATCTGTATGAACATGGAAATATCTACACCGCTATCTGTTTGAACATGGAAATATCTAAACCGCTATCTGCATGAAAATAGAAATATCTACACAGCTATCTGCATATACATGGAAATATCTACAAAGCTATCTCATTACAGATAGAAATAACTACACCGCTATATTTATAAACATGGAAATATCTACACGGCCATCTGTATGAACATGGAAATGTCTGCACTGCCATCTGTATGAACATATAAATATCTGCACCGCCATCTGTATTAAGATGGAGATATCTTCACCGCTATCTGTATAAACTTGGAAATATCTACACCGCTATCTGTATAAACATGGAAATATCTGCACCGCTATCTGTATAAACATGGAAATATCTACACCGCTACCTGTATAAACATGGAAATATCAGCACCACTATCTGTATAAACATGGAAATATCTACACCGCTATCTGTATGAACATGGAAATATCTACACCGCTATCTGTATGAACGTGGAAATATCTACAAAGCTATCTGAATGAACATGGAAATATCTACACCGCTATCTGTTTGAACATGGAAATATCTACACCGCTATCTGCATGAAAATGGAAATATCTTCAAAGCTATCTGCATATACATGGAAATATCTACACAGCTATCTCTTTACTCACGGAAATAACTACACCGCTATATCTATAAACATGGAAATATCTACACCGCCATCTGTATGAACATGGAAATATCTGCACCGCCATCTGTATGAACATATAAATATCTACACCGCCATCTGTATTAAGAAGGAGATATCTGCACCGCTATCTGTATAAACATGGAAATATCTACACCGCTACCTGTATAAACATGGAAATATCAGCACCGCTATCTGTATAAACATGGAAATATCTACACCGCTATCTGTATGAACATGGAAATACCTACACCGCTATCTGTATGAACATGGAAATATCTGCACCGCCATCTGTATGAACATATAAATATCTACACCGCCATCTGTATTAAGATGGAGATATCTACACCGCTATCTGAATAAACATGGAAATATCTACACCGCTATCTGCATGAACATGGAAATATCTACACCGCTATTTGTGCAAACAGGCATACATCTTCACAGCAATCTGCATAAACATGGAAATATCTACTCCGCTATCTGTATGAACATGGAAATATCTAAACCGCTATCAGCATGAAAATGGAAATATCTACATAGCTATCTGCATATACATGGAAATATCTACACAGCTATCTCTTTACACATGGAAATAACTACACCGCTATCTGTATGAACATGGAAATATCTACACCGCCATCTGTATGAATATGGAAATATCTGCACCGCCATCTGTATGAACATATAAATATCTACACCGCCATCTGTATTAAGAAGGAGATATCTACACCCCTATCTGAATAAACATGGAAATATCTACACCGCTATCTGTATAAACATGGAAATATCTACACCACTATCTGTATAAACATGGAAATATCTACACCGCTGCCTGTGTAAACATGGAAATATCAGCACCGCTATCTTTATAAACATGGAAATATCTACACCGCTACATGTATAAACATGGAAATACCAGCACCGCTATCTGTATGAACATGGAAATATCTACACCGCTATCTGCATGAAAATGGAAATATCTACAAAGCTATCTGCATATACATGGAAATATCTACACAGCTATCTCTTTACATATGGAAATAACTACACTGCTATATCTATAAACATGGAAATATCTACACTGCCATCTGTATGAACATGGAAATATCTACACCGCTATCTGTATGAACATGGAAATATCTACACCGCTACCTGTATGAACATGGAAATATCTACACCGCTATCTGTATGAACATGGAAATATCTACACCGCCATCTGTATGAACATACAAATATCTACACCGCCATCTGTATTATGAAGGAGATATCTACACCGCTATCTGTATAAACATGGAAATATCTACACTGCTGCATGTATAAACATGGAAATATCAGCACCGCAATCTGTATGAACATGGAAATATCTACACCGCTACCTGTATGAACATGGAAATATCTACATCGCTATCTGTATGAACATGGAAATATCTACACCGCTATCTGTATGAACATGGAAATATCTACACCTCTATCAGTATGAACATGGAAATATCTACACCGCCATCTGTATGAACATGGAAATATCTGCACCTCCATCTGTATGAACATATAAATATCTACACCGCGATCTGTATTAAGATGGAGATATCTACACCGCTATCTGAATAAACATGGAAATATCTACAACGCTATCTGTATAAACATGGAAATTTGTACACCGCTATCTGTATAAACATGGAAATATCTACACCGCTACCTATATAAACATGGAAATATCAGCACCGCTATCTGTATGAACATGGAAACATCTACAGCGCTATCTGTATGAACATGGAAATATCTACACCGCTATCTGTATGAACATGGAAATATCTACAAAGCTATCTGAATGAACATGGAAATATCTACACCGCTATCTGTTTGAACATGTAAATATCTACACCGCTATCTGCATGAAAATGGAAATATCTACAAAGCTATCTGCCTATACATGGAAATATCTACACAGCTATCTCTTTACACATGGAAATAACTACACCGCTATATCTATAAACATGGAAATATCTACACCGCCATCTGTATGAACATGGAAATATCTGCACCGCCATCTGTATAAACATATAAATATCTACACCGCCATCTGTATTAAGAAGGAGATATCTACACCGCTATCTGTATAAACATGGAAATATCTACACCGCTGCCTGTATAAACATGGAAATATCAGCACCGCTATCTGTATGAACATGGAAATATCTACACCGCTACCTGTATGAACATGGAAATATCTACACCGCTATCTGTATGAACATGGAAATATCTACACCGCTATCTGTATGAACATGGAAAAAACTGCACCGCTATCTGTATGAACATGGAAATATCTACACCGCCATCTGTATGAACATGGAAATATCTGCACCGCCATCTCTATGAACATATAAATATCTACACCGCCATCTGTATTAAGATGGAGATATCTACACCGCTATCTGAATAAACATGGAAATATCTACACCGCTATCTGTATAAACATGGAAATATATACACTGCTATCTGTATAAACATAGAAATATCTACACCGCTACATGTATAAACATGGAAATACCAGCACCGCTATGTGTTTGAACATGGAAATATCTACACCGCTATCTGTATGAACATGGAAATATCTACACCGCTATCTGCATGAAAATGGAAATATCTACAAAGGTATCTGCATATACATGGAAATATCTACACAGCTATCTCTTTACACATGGAAATAACTACACCGCTATATCTATAAACATGGAAATATCTACACCGCCATCTGTATGAACATGGAAATATCTGCAACGCCATCTGTATGAACATATAAATATCTACACCGCCATCTGTATTAAGAAGGAGATATCTACACCGCTATATATAAACATGGAAATATCTACACCGCTGCCTGTATAAACATGGAAATATCAGCACCGCTATCTGTATGAACATGGAAATATCTACACCGCTACCTGTATGAACATGGAAATATCTACACCGCTATCTGTATGAACATGGATATATCTACACAGCCATCTGGATGAACATGGAAATATCTACACCGCTCTCTGTATGAACATGGAAATATCTACACCATTATCTGTATCAACATGGATATATCTACACAGCCATCTGGATGAACATGGAAATATCTACACCGCTATCTGTGTAAACATGCATACATCTTCACCGCTATCTGTATAAACATGGAAATATCTACACCGCTATCTGTATGAACATGGAAATATCTACACCGCTATCTGTATGAACATGGAAATATCTACACCGCTATCTGTTTGAACATGGAAATATCTACACCGCTATCTGCATGAAAATGGAAATATCTACACTGCTACCTGCATATACATGGAAATATCTACACAGCTATCTCTTTACACATGGAAATAACTACACCGCTATCTGTATGAACATGGAAATATCTACACCGCCATCTGTATGAACATGGAAATATCTGCACCGCCAACTGTATGAACATATAAATATCTACACAGCCATCTGTATTAAGATGGAGATATAAACACCGCTATCTGTATAAACATGGAAATATCTACGCCGCTATCTGTATAAACATGGAAATATCTACACCGCTATCTGTATAAACATGGAAATATCTACACCGCTACCTGTATAAACGTGGAAATATCAGCCCCGCTATGTGTATGAACATGGAAATATCAGCCCCTCTATGTGTATGAACATGGAAATATCTACACCACTATCTGTATGAACATGGAAATATCTACACCGCTAGATGTATGAACATGGAATTATCTTCACCGCCATCTGTATGAACATGGATATGTCTACACAGCCATCTGGATGAACATGGAAATATCTACACCGCTGTCTGTATGAACATGGAAATAGCTACACCGCTATCTGTATGAACATGGAAATATCTGCACTGCCATCTGTATGAACATATAAATATCTACACCGCCATCTGTATTAAGATGGAGATATCTACACCGCTATCTGTATAAACATGGAAATATCTACACCGCTATCTGTATAAAAATGGAAATATCTACACCGCTATCTGTATAAACATGGAAATATCTACACCGCTACCTGTATGAAAATGGAAATATCACCACCGCTATCTGTATGAACATGGAAATATCTACACCGCTATCTGTATGAACATGGAAATATCTACACCTCTATCAGTATGAACATGGAAATATCTACACCGCCATCTGTATGAACATGGAAATATCTGCACCTCCATCTGTATGAACATATATATATCTACACCGCGATCTGTATTAAGATGGAGATATCTACACCGCTATCTGAATAAACATGGAAATATCTACAACGCTATCTGTATAAACATGGAAATTTGTACACCGCTATCTGTATAAACATGGAAATATCTACACCGCTACCTATATAAACATGGAAATATCAGCACCGCTATCTGTATGAACATGGAAACATCTACAGCGCTATCTGTATGAACATGGAAATATCTACACCGCTATCTGTTTGAACATGTAAATATCTACACCGCTATCTGCATGAAAATGGAAATATCTACAAAGCTATCTGCCTATACATGGAAATATCTACACAGCTATCTCTTTACACATGGAAATAACTACACCGCTATATCTATAAACATGGAAATATCTACACCGCCATCTGTATGAACATGGAAATATCTGCACCGCCATCTGTATAAACATATAAATATCTACACCGCCATCTGTATTAAGAAGGAGATATCTACACCGCTATCTGTATAAACATGGAAATATCTACACCGCTGCCTGTATAAACATGGAAATATCAGCACCGCTATCTGTATGAACATGGAAATATCTACACCGCTACCTGTATGAACATGGAAATATCTACACCGCTATCTGTATGAACATGGAAATATCTACACCGCTATCTGTATGAACATGGAAAAAACTGCACCGCTATCTGAATGAACATGGAAATATCTACACCGCCATCTGTATGAACATGGAAATATCTGCACCGCCATCTCTATGAACATATAAATATCTACACCGCCATCTGTATTAAGATGGAGATATCTACACCGCTATCTGAAAAAACATGGAAATATCTACACCGCTATCTGTATAAACATGGAAATATATACACTGCTATCTGTATAAACATAGAAATATCTACACCGCTACATGTATAAACATGGAAATACCAGCACCGCTATGTGTATGAACATGGAAATATCTACACCGCTATCTGTATGAACATGGAAATATCTACACCGCTATCTGCATGAAAATGGAAATATCTACAAAGGTATCTGCATATACATGGAAATATCTACACAGCTATCTCTTTACACATGGAAATAACTACACCGCTATATCTATAAACATGGAAATATCTACACCGCCATCTGTATGAACATGGAAATATCTGCACCGCCATCTGTATGAACATATAAATATCTACACCGCCATCTGTACTAAGAAGGAGATATCTACACCGCTATATATAAACATGGAAATATCTACACCGCTGCCTGTATAAACATGGAAATATCAGCACCGCTATCTGTATGAACATGGAAATATCTACACCGCTACCTGTATGAACATGGAAATATCTACACCGCTATCTGTATGAACATGGAAATATCAACACTGCTATCTGTATGAACATGGAAATATCTACACCGCTATCTGTATGTACATGGAAATATCTACACCGCTATCTGTATGAACATGGATATATCTACACAGCCATCTGGATGAACATGGAAATATCTACACCGCTCTCTGTATGAACATGGAAATATCTACACCATTATCTGTATCAACATGGATATATCTACACAGCCATCTGGATGAACATGGAAATATCTACACCGCTATCTGTGTAAACATGCATACATCTTCACCGCTATCTGTATAAACATGGAAATATCTACACCGCTATCTGTATGAACATGGAAATATCTACACCGCTATCTGTATGAACATGGAAATATCTACACCGCTATCTGTTTGAACATGGAAATATCTACACCGCTATCTGCATGAAAATGGAAATATCTACACTGCTACCTGCATATACATGGAAATATCTACACAGCTATCTCTTTACACATTCAAATAACTACACCGCTATCTGTATGAACATGGAAATATCTACACCGCCATCTGTAAGAATATGGAAATATCTGCACCGCCAACTGTATGAACATATAAATATCTACACAGCCATCTGTATTAAGATGGAGATATAAACACCGCTATCTGTATAAACATGGAAATATCTACGCCGCTATCTGTATAAACATGGAAATATCTACACCGCTATCTGTATAAACATGGAAATATCTACACCGCTACCTGTATAAACGTGGAAATATCAGCCCCGCTATGTGTATGAACATGGAAATATCAGCCCCTCTATGTGTATGAACATGGAAATATCTACACCACTATCTGTATGAACATGGAAATATCTACACCGCTAGATGTATGAACATGGAATTATCTTCACCGCCATCTGTATGAACATGGATATGTCTACACAGCCATCTGGATGAACATGGAAATATCTACACCGCTGTCTGTATGAACATGGAAATAGCTACACCGCTATCTGTATGAACATGGAAATATCTGCACTGCCATCTGTATGAACATATAAATATCTACACCGCCATCTGTATTAAGATGGAGATATCTACACCGCTATCTGTATAAACATGGAAATATCTACACCGCTATCTGTATAAACATGGAAATATCTACACCGCTATCTGTATAAACATGGAAATATCTACACCGCTACCTGTATGAAAATGGAAATATCACCACCGCTATCTGTATGAACATGGAAATATCTACACCGCTATCTGTATGAACATGGAAATATCTACACCGCTATCTGTATGAACATGGAAATATCTTCACCGCCATCTGTATGAACATGGATATGTCTACACAGCCATCTGGATGAACATGGAAATATCTACACCGCGATCTGTATGAACATGGAAATATCTACACCGCTATCTGTGTAAACATGCATACAACTTCACCGCTATCTGTATAAACATGGAAATATCTGCACCGCTATCTGTATGAACATGTAAATATCTACACCGTTATCTGTATCAACATGGATATATCTACACAGCCATCTGGATGAACATGGAAATATCTACACCGCTATCTGTGTAAACATGCATACATCTTCACCGCTATCTGTATAAACATGGAAATATCTACACCGCTATCTGTATGAACATGGAAATATCTACACCGCTATCTGTATGAACATGGAAATATCTACACCGCTATCTGTTTGAACATGGAAATATCTACACCGCTATCTGCATGAAAATGGAAATATCTACACTGCTACCTGCATATACATGGAAATATCTACACAGCTATCTCTTTACACATGGAAATAACTACACCGCTATCTGTATGAACATGGAAATATCTACACCGCCATCTGTATGAACATGGAAATATCTGCACCGCCAACTGTATGAACATATAAATATCTACACCGCCATCTGTATTAAGATGGAGATATCAACACCGCTATCTGTATAAACATGGAAATATCTACGCCGCTATCTGTATAAACATGGAAATATCTACACCGCTATCTGTATAAACATGGAAATATCTACACCGCTACCTGTATAAACGTGGAAATATCAGCCCCGCTATGTGTATGAATATGGAAATATCAGCCCCTCTATGTGTATGAACATGGAAATATCTACACCACTATCTGTATGAACATGGAAATATCTACACCGCTAGATGTATGAACATGGAATTATCTTCACCGCCATCTGTATGAACATGGATATGTCTACACAGCCATCTGGATGAACATGGAAATATCTACACCGCTGTCTGTATGAACATGGAAATAGCTACACCGCTATCTTTATGAACATGGAAATATCTGCACTGCCATCTGTATGAACATATAAATATCTACACCGCCATCTGTATTAAGATGGAGATATCTACACCGCTATCTGTATAAACATGGAAATATCTACACCGCTATCTGTATAAACATGGAAATATCTACACCGCTATCTGTATAAACATGGAAATATCTACACCGCTACCTGTATGAAAATGGAAATATCACCACCGCTATCTGTATGAACATGGAAATATCTACACCGCTATCTGTATGAACATGGAAATATCTACACCGCTATCTGTATGAACATGGAAATATCTTCACCGCCATCTGTATGAACATGGATATGTCTACACAGCCATCTGGATGAACATGGAAATATCTACACCGCGATCTGTATGAACATGGAAATATCTACACCGCTATCTGTGTAAACATGCATACAACTTCACCGCTATCTGTATAAACATGGAAATATCTGCACCGCTATCTGTATGAACTTGGAAATATCTACACCGCTATCTGTTTGAATATGGAAATATCTAAACCGCTATCTGCATGAAAATAGAAATATCTACACAGCTATCTGCATATACACGGAAATATCTACAAAGCTATCTCTATACACATGGAAATAACTACACCGCTATCTCTATAAACATGGAAATATCTACAGCGCCATCTGTATGAACATGGAAATATCTGCACCGCCATCTGTATGAACATATAAATATCTACACTGCCATCTGGATTAAGATGGAGATATCTTCACCGCTCTCTGTATAAATTTGGAAATATCTACACCGCTATCTGTATAAACATGGAAATACCTACACCGCTACATGTATAAACATGGAAATATCTACACCGCTACCTGTATAAACATGGAAATATCAGCACCGCTATCTGTATGAAGATGGAAATATCTACACCGCTATCTCTATGAACATGGAAATATCTACACCGCTATCTGTTTGAACATGGAAATATCTAAACCGCTATCTGCATGAAAATGGAAATATCTAAACAGCTATCTGCATTTACATGGAAATATCCACACAGCTATCTCTTTATACATGGAAATAACTACACCGCTATCTGTATGAACATGGAAATATCTTCAACGCCATCTGTATTAACATGGATATACCTACACAACCATCTGGATGAACATGGAAATATCTACACCGCTATCTGTATGAACATGGAAATATCTACACCGCTATCTGTATGAACATGGAAATATCTACACAGCTATCTGTATGAACATGGAAAAATCTACACCGCCATCTGTATGAACATGGAAATAACTACACCGCCATCTGTATGAACATGGAAAGATCTGCACCGCCATCTGTATGAACATGTAAATATCTACACCGCCATCTGTATTAAGATGGAGATATCTACACCGCTATCTGAATAAACATGGAAATATCTACACCGCTATCTGTATAAACATGGAAATATCTACCCGGCTACCTGTATAAACATGGAAATATCAGCACCGCTATCTGTATGAACATGGAAATATCAGCCCCTCTATCTGTATGAACATGGAAATAACTACACCGCTATCTGTATGAACATGGAAATATCTACACCGCTGTCCATATGAACATGGAAATATCTGCAATGCCATCTGTATGAACATGGATATATCTACACAGCCATATGGATGAACATGGAAACACCTACACCGATATCTGTATGAACATGGAAATAGCTACACCGCTATCTGTATAAACATGGAAATATCTACACCGCTATCTGTATAAACATGGAAATATCTACCCCGCTACCTGTATAAACATTGAAATATCAGCACCGCTATCTGTATGAACATGGAAATATCTACACCGCTACCTGTATGAACATTGAAATATCTACACCGCTATCTGTATGAACATGGAAATATCAACACTGCTATCTGTATGAACATGGAAATATCTACACCGCTATCTGTATGTACATGGAAATATCTACACTGCTATCTGTATGAACATGGATATATCTACACAGCCATCTGGATGAATATGGAAATATCTACACGGCTATCTGTATGAACATGGAAATATCTACACCGTTATCTGTATCAACATGGATATATCTACACAGCCATCTGGATGAACATGGAAATATCTACACCGCTATCTGTGTAAACATGCATACATCTTCACCGCTATCTGTATAAACATGGAAATATCTACACCGCTATCTGTATGAACATGGAAATATCTACACCGCTATCTGTATGAACATGGAAATATATACACCGCTATCTGTTTGAACATGGAAATATCTACACCGCTATCTGCATGAAAATGGAAATATCTACACTGCTAACTGCATATACATGGAAATATCTACACAGCTATCTCTTTACACATGGAAATAACTACACCGCTATCTGTATGAACATGGAAATATCTACACCGCCATCTGTATGAACATGGAAATATCTGCACCGCCAACTGTATGAACATATAAATATCTACACCGCCATCTGTTTTAAGATGGAGATATCAACACCGCTATCTGTATAAACATGGAAATATCTACGCCGCTATCTGTATAAAGATGGAAATGTCTACACCGCTATCTGTATAAACATGGAAATATCTACACCGCTACCTGTATAAACATGGAAATATCAGCACCGCTATCTGTATGAACATGGAAATATCTACACCGCTATCTGTATGAACATGGAAATATCTACACCGCTATCTGTTTGAACATGGAAATATCTACACCGCTATCTGCATGAAAATGGAAATATCTACACAGCTATCTGCATATACATGGAATTATCTACAAAGATATCACTTTACACATGGAAATAATTACACCGCTATCTCTGTAAACATGGAAATATCTACACCGCTATCTGTATGAACATGGAAATATCAGCCCCTCTATGTGTATGAACATGGAAATATCTACACCACTATCTGTATGAACATGGAAATATCTACACCGCTAGATGTATGAACATGGAATTATCTTCACCGCCATCTGTATGAACATGGATATGTCTACACAGCCATCTGGATGAACATGGAAATATCTACACCGCTGTCTGTATGAACATGGAAATAGCTACACCGCTATCTGTATGAACATGGAAATATCTGCACTGCCATCTGTATGAACATATAAATATCTACACCGCCATCTGTATTAAGATGGAGATATCTACACCGCTATCTGTATAAACATGGAAATATCTACACCGCTATCTGTATAAACATGGAAATATCTACACCGCTATCTGTATAAACATGGAAATATCTACACCGCTACCTGTATGAAAATGGAAATATCACCACCGCTATCTGTATGAACATGGAAATATCTACACCGCTATCTGTATGAACATGGAAATATCTACACCGCTATCTGTATGAACATGAAAATATCTTCACCGCCATCTGTATGAACATGGATATGTCTACACAGCCATCTGGATGAACATGGAAATATCTACACAGCTATCTGTGTAAACATGCATACAACTTCACCGCTATCTGTATAAACATGGAAATATCTGCACCGCTATCTGTATGAACATGGAAATATCTACACCGCTATCTGTTTGAACATGGAAATACCTAAACCGCTCTCTGCATGAAAATAGAAATATCTACACAGCTATCTTCATATACACGGAAATATCTACAAAGCTATCTCTATACACATGGAAATAACTACACCGCTATCTCTATAAACATGGAAATATCTACAGCGCCATCTGTATGAACATGGAAATATCTGCACCGCCATCTGTATGAACATATAAATATCTACACTGCCATCTGGATTAAGATGGAGATATCTTCACCGCTCTCTGTATAAACTTGGAAATATCTACACCGCTATCTGTATAAACATGGAAATACCTACACCGCTACCTGTATAAACATGGAAATATCTACACCGCTACCTGTATAAACATGGAAATATCAGCACCGCTATCTGTATGAACATGGAAATATCAGCCACTCTATCTGTATGAACATGGAAATATCTACACCGCTATCTGTATGAACATGGAAATATCTACATCGCTGTCCGTATGAACATGGAAATATCTGCAATGCCATCTGTATGAACATGGATATATCTACACAGCCATCTGGATGAACATGGAAACACCTACACCGCTATCTGTATGAACATGGAAATAGCTACACCGCTATCTGTATGAACATGGAAATATCTACACCACTATCTGTATGAACATGGAAATATCTACACCGCTATCTGTATGAACATGGAATTATCTTCACCGCCATCTGTATGAACATCGATATATCTACACAGCCATCTGGATGAACATGGAAATATCTACACCGCTATCTGTATGAACATGGAAATAGCTACACAGCTATCTGTATGAACATGGAAATATCTACACCGCTATCTGTATGAACATGGAAATATATACACTGCTATCTGTATGAACATGGAAATATCTTCACCGCCATCTGTATGAACATGGATATATCTACACAGCCATCTGGATGAACATGGAAATATCTACAGAGCTATCTGTATGAACATGGAAATATATACACTGCTATCTGTCTAAACATGTATACATCTTCACTGCTATCTGTATAAACATGGAAATATGTACACCGCTATCTGGATGAACATGGAAATATCTACACCGCTATCTGTTTGAACATGGAAATATCTACACCGCTATCTGCATGAAAATGGAAATATCTACACAGCGATCTGCATATACATGGAATTGTCTACGAAGCTATCTCTTTACACATGGAAATAACTACACCGCTATCTCTATAAACGTGGAAATATTTACACCGCCATCTGTATGAAAATGGAAATATCTGCACCGCCTTCTATATGAACATATAAATATCTGCACCGCCATCTGTATTAAGAAGGAGATATCTACACCGCTATCTGTATAAACCTGGAAATATCTACAACGCTATCTGTATAAACATGGATATATCTACACCGCTACCTGTATAAACATGGAAATATCAGCACAGCTATCTGTATGAACATGGAAATATCTACACCGCTATCTGTATGAACATGGAAATATCTACACCGCCATCTGTGTAAACATGCATATGTCTTCACCGCTATCTGTATAAACATGGAAATATCTACACTGCTATCTGTATGAACATGTAAATATCTACACCGCCATCTGTTTGAGCATGGAAATATCTAAACCGCTATCTGCATGAAAATGGAAATATCTACACAGCTATCTGCATATACATGGAAATATCTACACAGCTATCTCTTTACACATGGAAATAACTACACCGCTATCTGCATGAACATGGAAATATCTGCACGGCCATCTGTATGAACATATAAATATCTACGCCGCCATCTGTATTAATATGGAGATATCTACACCGCTATCTGTATAAACATGGAAATATCTACACCGCTATCTGTATAAACATGGAAATATCTACACCGCTATCTATTTAAACATGGAAATATCTACACCGCTACCTGTATGAGCATGGAAATATCAGCACCGCTATCTGTATGAACATGGAAACATCTACACCGCTATCTGTGTAAACATGCATACATCTTCACCACTATCTGTATTAACATGGAAATATCTACACCGCTATCTGTATAAACCTGGAAATATCTACAATGCTATCTGTATAAACATGGAAATATCTACACCGCTATCTGTATAAACATGGAACTATCTACACCGCTACCTGTATAAACATGGAAATATCAGCACAGCTATCTGTATGAACATGGAAATATCTACACCGCTATCTGTATGAATATGGAAATATCTAGACCGCTATCTGTGTAAACATGCATTTGTCTTCACCGCTATCTGTATAAACATGGAAATATCTACACCGCTATCTGTATGAACATGAAAATATCTACACCGCTATCTGTTTGAGCATGGAAATATCTAAACCGCTATCTGCATGAAAATGGAAATATCTACACCGCTATCTGTATGAACATGGAAATATCTACACCGCTATCTGTTTGAACATGGAAATATCTACACAGCTATCTGCATGAAAATGGAAATATCTACACAGCTATGTGCATATACATGGAAATGTCTACAAAGCTATCTCTTTACACATGGAAATAACTACACCGCTATCTCTATAAACATGGAAATATCTACACCGCCATCTGTATGAACACGGAAATATCTGCACTGCCATCTGTATGAACATATAAATATCTACAGGGCCATCTGTATTGAGATGGAGATATCTACACCGCTATGTGTATAAACCTGGAAATATCTACACCGCTATCTGCATAAACATGGAAATATCTACACCGCTATCTCTACGAACATGGAAATATCTACACTGCAATCTGTATGAACATGGAAATAGCTACCCCGCTATCTTTATGAACTGGGGAATATCTACACCACTATCTGTATGAACATGGAAATATCTACACCGCTATCTGTATGAACATGGATATATCTACACAGCCATCTGGATGAACATGGAAATATCTACACCGCTATCTGTAGGAACATGGAAATATCTACACCGCTATCTGTGTAAACATGCATACATCTTCACCGCTATCTGTATAAACATGGAAATATCTACACCGCTATCTGTATGAACATGGAAATAGCTACACCGCTATCGGTATGAACATGGAAATATCTACACCGCTATCTGCATGAACATGGATATATCTACACAGCCATCAGGATGAACATGGAAATATGTACACCGCTATCTGTGTAAACATGCATACATCTTCACCGCTATCTGTATGAACATGGAAATATCTACACCGCTATCTGTATGAACATGGAAATATCTACACCGCTATCTGTATGAACATGGAAATATCTACACCGCTATCTGTTTGAACATGGAAATATCTACACCGCTATCTTCATGAAAATGGAAATATCTACACTGCTATCTGCATATACATGGAAATATCTACACAGCTATCTCTTTACACATGGATATAACTACATGGCTATCTGTATGAACATGGAAATATCTACACCGCCATCTGAATGAAGATGGAAATATCTGCACCGCCATCTGTATGATCATATAAATATCTACACCGCCATCTGTATTAAGATGGAGATATCTACACCGCTATCTGTATAAACATGGAAATATCTACACCGCTATCTGTATAAACATGGAAATATCTACACCGCTATCTGTATAAACATGGAAATATCTACACCGCTACCTGTATAAACATGGAAATATCAGCACCGCTATCTGTATGAACATGGAAATATCTACACCGCTATCTGTATGAACATGGAAATATCTACACCGCTATCTGTATGAACATGGAAATATCTACACCGCTATCTGTATGAACATGGAAATATCTACACCGCTATCTGTATGAACATGGATACATCTACACAGCCCTCTGGATGAACATGGAATTATCCACACCGCTATCTGTGTAAACATGCATACATCTTCACCGCTATCTGTATAAACATGGAAATATCTACACCGCTATCTGTATGAACATGGAAATAGCTACACCGCTATCTGTATGAACATGGAAATATCTACACCGCTATCTGTATGAACATGGATATATCTACACAGCCATCTGGATGAACATGGAAATATCTACACCGCTATCTGTGCAAACATGCATACATCTTCACCGCTATCTGTATGAACATGGAAATATCTACACCGTTATCTGTATGAACATGGAAATATCTACACCGCTATCTGTTTGAACATGGAAATATCTAAACCGCTATCTGCATGAAAATGGAAATATGTGCACAGCTATCTGCATATACATGGAAATATCTATACAGCTATCTCTTTACACATGGAAATAACTACACCGCTATCTGTATGAACATGGAAATATCTACACCGCCATCTGTATGAACATGGAAATATCTTCACCGCCATCTGTATGAACATGGATATATCTACACAGCCATCTGGATGAACATGGAAATATCTACACCACAATCTGTATGAACATGGAAATAGCTACACCTCTATCTGTATGAACATGGAAATATCTACACCGCTATCTGTATGAACATGGAAATATCTACACCGCTATCTGTATGAACATGGAAATATCTACACCGCTATCTGTATGAACATGGAAATATCTACACCGCTATTTGTGCAAACATGCATACATCTTCACCGCTATCTGTATAAACATGCAAATATCTACACCGCTATCTGTATGAACATGGAAATATCTACACCGCTATCTGTTTGAACATGGAAATATCTACACCGCTATCTGCATGAAAATGGAAATATCTTCACTGCTATCTGCATATACATGGAAATATCTACACAGCTATCTCTTTACACATGGAAATAACTACACCGCTATCAGTTTGAACATGGAAATATCTACACCGCCATCTGTATGAACATGGAAATATCTGCACCGCCATCTGCATGAACACATAAATATCTACACCACCATCTGTATTAAGATGGAGATATCTACACCGCTATCTGTATAAACATGGAAATATCTACACCGCTATCTGTATAAACATGGAAATATCTACACCGCTATCTGTATGAACATGGAAATATCTACACCGCTATCTGTATTAACATGGAAGTATCTACACCGCTATCTGTATGAACATGGAAATATCTACACCGTTATCTGTTTGAACTCGGAAATATCTACACCGCTGTCTGCATGAAAATGGAAATATCTACACGGCTATCTGCATATACATGGAAATATCTACACAGCTATCTCTTTACACATGGAAATAACTACACCGCTATCTCTGTAAACATCGAAATATCTACACCGCCATCTGTATGAACATGGAAATATCTGCACCGCCATGTGTATGAACATATAAATATCTGCACCGCCATCTGTATTAAGAAGGAGATATCTACACCGCTATCTGTATACACATGGAAATATCTACACCGCTATCTGTATAAACATGGAAATATCTACACCGCTATCTGTATAAACATGGAAATATCTACACCGCTACCTGTATAAACATGGAAATATCAGCACCGCTATCTGTATTAACATGGAAATATCTACACGGCTATCTGTATAAACATGGAAATAACTACACCTCTATCTGTATAAACATGTAAATATCTACACCGCTACCTGTGTAAACATGGAAATATCAGCACCGCTATCTGTATGAACATGGAAATAACAGCCCCTCTATCTGTATGAACATGGAAATATCTACAACACTATCTGTATGAACATGGAAATATCTACACCGCTATCTGTATGAACATGGAAATATCTTCACCGCCATCTGTATGAACTTGGATATATCTACAGACCCATCTGGATGAACATGGAAATTTCTACACCGCTATCTGTATGAACATGGAAATATCTACACCGCTATCTGTGTAAACATGCATACATCTTCACCGCTATCTGTATGAACATGGAAATATCTACACCGCTATGTGTATGAACATGCAAATATCAACACCGCTATCTGTATGAACATGGAAATATCTACACCGCTATCTGTTTGAACATGGAAATATCTACACCGCTATCTGCATGAAAATGGAAATATATACACTGCTATCTGCATATACATGGAAATATCTACACAGCTATCTCTTTACACATGGAAATCACTACACCGCTATCAGTTTGAACATGGAAATATCTACTTCGCCATCTGTATGAACATGGAAATATCTGCACCGCCATCTGTATGAACACATAAATATCTACACCTGCATCTGTATTAAGATGGAGATATCTACACCGCTATCTGTATAAACATGGAAATATCTACACCGCTATCTGTATAAACATGGAAATATCTACACCGCTATCTGTATGAACATGGAAATATCTACACCGCTATCTGTATGAAGATGGAAATATCTACACCGTTATCTGTTTGAACTCGGAAATATCTACACCGCTGTCTGCATGAAAATGGAAATATCTACAAAGCTATCTGCATATACATGGAAATATCTACACAGCTATCTCTTTACACATGGAAATAACTACACCACTATCTCTATAAACATCGAAATATCTACACCGCCATCTGTATGAACATGGAAATATCTGCACCGCCTTGTGTGTGAACATATAAATATCTGCACCGCCATCTGTATTAAGAAGGAGATATCTACACCGCTATCTGTATAAACATGGAAATATCTACACCGCTATCTGTATAAACATGGAAATATCTACACCGCTATCTGTATAAACATGGAAATATCTACACCGCTACCTGTATAAACATGGAAATATCAGCACCGCTATCTGTATTAACATAGAAATATCTACACCGCTATCTGTATGAATATGGAAATATCTACACCGCTATCTGTATGAACATGGAAATATCTTCACTGCCATCTGTATGAACATGGATATATCTACACAGCCATCTGTATGAACATGGAAATATCTACACCGCTATCTGTATGAACATGGAAATATCTACACCGCTATCTGTTTGAACATGGAAATATCTAAACCGCTATCTGCATGAAAATAGAAATATCTAAACAGCTATCTGCATAAACATGGAAATATCTACAAAGCTATCTCTTTACAGAGAGAAGTAACTACACCGCTATCTTTATAAACATGGAAATATCTACACGGCCATCTGTATGAACATGGAAATGTCTGCATTGCCATCTGTATGAACATATATATATCTGCACCGCCATCTGTATTAAAATGGAGATATCTTCACCGCTATCTGTATAAACTTGGAAATATCTACACCGCTATCTGTATAAACCTGGAAATATCTACACCGCTATTGGTATAAACGTGGAAAAATCTACACCACTACCTGTATAAACATGGAAATATCAGCACCGCTATCTGTATGAACATGGCAATATCTACACCGCTATCTCTATGAACATGGATATAACTACACCGCTATCTGTATGAACATGGAAATAGCTACACTGCTATCTGTATGAACATGGAAATATCTACACCGCTATCTGTATGAACATGGAAATAGCTACACCGCTATCTGTATGAACATGGATATATCTAAACAGCCATCTGGATGAACATGGAAGTATCTACACCGCTATCTGTACAAACATGGAAATATCTACACCGCTCTCTGTATAAACATGGAAATATCTACACCACTATCTGTATGAACACGGAAATATCTACACCGCTATCTGTATGAATATGGAAATATCTACACCGCTATCTGTATGAACATGGAAATATCTACACCGCTATCTGTTTGAACAAGAAAATAATTACACAGCTGTCTGCATGACAATGGAAATATCTACACAGCTATCTGCATATTCATGGAAATATCTACACTGCTATCTCTTTACACATGGAAATAACTACACCGCTATCTCTATAAACATCGAAATATCTACACCGCCATCTGTATGAACATGGAAATATCTGCACCACCATGTGCATGAACATATAAATATCTGCACCGCCATCTGTATTAAGAAGGAGATATCTACACCGCTATCAGTATAAACATGGAAATATCTACACCGCTATCTGCATAAACATGGAAATATCTACACCGCTATCTGTATAAACATGGAAATATCTACACCGGTACCTGTATAAACATGGAGATATCAGCACCGCTATCTGTATAAACATGGAAATATCTACACCGCTATCTGTATGAACATGGAAATATCTACACCGCTATCTGTATGAACATGGATATATCTACACAGCCATCTGGATGAACATGGAAATGTCTACACCGCTATCTGCATGAACATGGAAATATCTACAACGCTATTTGTGTAAACATGCATACATCTTCACCGCTACCTGTATAAACATGGAAATATCAGCACCGCAATCTGTATGAACATGGAAATATCTACACCGCTATCTGTTTGAACATGGAAATATCTACAACGCTATCTGCATGAAAATGGAAATATCTACACTGCTATCTGCATATACATGGAAATATCTACACAGCTATCTCTTTACACATGGAAATAACTACACCGCTATCAGTTTGAACATGGAAATATCTTCACCGCCATCTGTATGAACATGGAAATATCTGCACCGCCATCTGTATGAACACGTAAATACCTACAACGCCATCTGTATTAAGATGGAGATATCTGCACCGCCATCTGTATTAAGAAGGAGATATCTACACCGCTATGTGTATGAACATGGAAATATCTACACCGCTATCTGTTTGAACATGGAAATATCTACACCGCTATCTGCATGAAAATGGAAATATCTACACTGCTATCTGCATATACATGGAAATATCTACACAGCTATCTCTTTACACATGGAAATAACTACACCGCTATCAGTTTAAACATGGAAATATCTACACCGCCATCTGTATGAACATGGAAATATCTGCACCGCCATCTGTATGAACATATAAATATCTACACCACCATCTGTATTAAGATGGAGATATCTACACCGCTATCTGTATAAACCTGGAAATATCTACACCGCTATCTGTATAAACATGGAAAGATATACACCGCTATCTGTATAAACATGGAAATATCTACAACGCTACCTGAATAAACTTGGAAATATCAGCACAGCTATCTGCATGAACATGGAAATATCTACACCGCTATCTGTATGAACATGGAAATAGCTACACCGCTATCTCTATCAACATGGAAATATCTACAACACTATCTGTATAAACATGGAAATATCTACACCGCTATCTGTGTAAACATGCATACATCTTCACCGCTATCTGTATAAACATGGAAATATCTACACCGCTATCTGTATGAACATGGAAATATCTACACCGCTACCTGTATAAACATGGAAATATCAGCACCGCTATCTGTATAAACATGGAAATATCTACACCGCTATCTGTATGAACATGGAAATATCTTCACCGCCATCTGTATGAACATGTATATATCTACACAGCCATCTGTATGAACATGGAAATACCTACACCGCTATCTGTATGAACATGGAAATATCTACACCGTTATCTGTATGAACATGGAAATACCTTCACCGCCATCTGTATGAACATGGATATGTCTACAAAGCCATCTGGATGAACATGGAAATATCTACACCGCGAGCTGTATGAACATGGAAATATCTACACCGCTATCTGTGTAAACATGCATACATTTCCCCGCTATCTGTATAAGCATGGAAATATCTACACCGCTATCTGTATGAACATGGAAATATCTACACCGCTATCTGTTTGAACATGGAAATATCTAAACCGCTATCTGCATGAAAATAGAAATATCTACACAGCTATCTGCATATACATGGAAATATCTACAAAGCTATCTCTTTACAGATAGAAATAACTACACCGCTATCTTTATAAATATGGAAATATCTACACTGCCATCTGTATGAACATGGAAATATCTACACCACTATCTGTATGAACATGGAAATATCTACACCGCTATCTGTATGAACATGGATATATCTACACAGCCATCTGGATGAACATGGAAATATCTACACCGCTATCTGCATGAACATGGAAATATGAACACCGCTATTTGTGTAAACATGCATACATCTTCACCGCAATCTGCAAAACATGGAAATATCTACACCGCTATCTGTATGAACATGGAAATATCTACCCCGTTATGTGTATCAACATGGATATATCTACACAGCCATCTGGATGAACATGGAAATAACTACACCGCTATCTGTGTAAACATGCATACATCTTCACCGCTATCTGTATAAACATGGAAATATCAGCACCGCAATCTGTATGAACATGGAAATATCTACACCGCTATCTGTTTGAACATGGAAATATCTACACCGCTATCTGCATGAAAATGGAAATATCTACACTGCTATCTGCATATACATGGAAATATCTACACAGCTATCTCTTTACACATGGAAATAACTACACCGCTATCAGTTTGAACATGGAAATATCTTCACCGCCATCTGTATGAACATGGAAATATCTGCACCGCCATCTGTATGAACACATAAATATCTAAAACGCCATCTGTATTAAGATGGAGATATCTGCACCGCCATCTGTATTAAGAAGGAGATATCTACACCACTATCTGTATGAACATGGAAATATCTACACCGCTATCTGTTTGAACATGGAAATATCTACACCGCTATCTGCATGAAAATGGAAATATCTACACTGCTATCTGCATATACATGGAAATATCTACAAAGCTATCTCTTTACACATGGAAATAACTACACCGCTATCAGTTTGAACATGGAAATATCTACACCGCCATCTGTATGAACATGGAAATATCTGCACCGCCATCTGTATGAACATATAAATATCTACACCACCATCTGTATTAAGATGGAGATATCTACACCGCTATCTGTATAAAAATGGAAATATCTACACCGCTATCTGTATAAACATGGAAATATCTACACCGCTATCTGTATGAACATGGAAATATCTACACCGCTATCTGTATGAACATGGAAATATCTACACCGCTATCTGTACGAACATGGAAATATCTACACCGGTATCTTTTTGAACTCGGAAATATCTACACAGCTGTCTGCATGAAAATGGAAATATCTACACAGCTATCTGCATATACATGGAAATATCTACACAGCTATCTCTTTACACATGGAAATAACTACACCGCTATCTCTATAAACATCGAAATATCTACACCGCCATCTGTATGAACATGGAAATATCTGCACCGCCATGTGTATGAACATATAAATATCTGCACCGCCATCTGTATTAAGATGGAGATATCTACACCGCTATCTGTATAAACATGGAAATATCTACACCGCTATCGGTATAAACATGGAAATATCTACACCGCTATCTGTATAAACATGGAAATATCTACACCGCTACCTGTATAAACATGGAAATATCAGCACCGCTATCTGTATTAACATGGAAATATCTACACCGCTATCTGTATGAACATGGAAATATCTACACCGCTATCTTTATGAACATGGAAATATCTTCACCGCCATCTGTATGAACATGGATATATCTACACAGCCATCTGTATGAACGTGGAAATATCTACACCGTTATCTGTGAATATGGAAATATCTACATGGTTCTCTGTATGAACATGGAAATACCTTTACCGCCATATGTATGAACACGGATATGTCTACACAGCCATCTGGATGAACATGGAAATATCTACACCGCGATTTGTATGAACATGGAAATATCTACACCGCTATCTGTGTAAACATGCATACATTTCACCGCTATCTGTATAAACATGGAAATATCTACACCGCTATCTGTATGAACATGGAAATATCCACACCGCTATCTGTTTGAACATGGAAATATCTAAACCGCTATCTGCATGAAAATAGAAATATCTACACAGCTATCTGCATATACATGGAAATATCTACAAAGCTATCTCTTTACAGAGAGAAATAACTACACCGCTATCTTTATAAACATGGAAATATCTACACCGCCATCTGTATGAACATGGAAATATCTGCAACGCCATCTGTATGAACATATAAATATCTGCACGGCCACCTGTATTAAGAAGGAGACATCCACACCGGTATCTGTATAAACCTGGAAATATCTACACCGCTATCTGTATAAACATGGAAATATCTACACCGCTATCTGTATAAACATGGAAATATGTACACCGCTACCTGTATAAACATGGAAATATCAGCACAGCTATCTGAATGAACATGGAAATATCTACACCGCTATCTCTATGAACATGGAAATATCTACAATGCTGTCTGTATGAACATGGAAATAGCTACACCGCTATCTGTATGAACATGGAAATATCTACACCTCTATCTGTATGAACATGGAAATATCTACACTGCTATCTGTATGAACATGGATATATCTACACAGCCATCTGGATGAACATGGAAATATCTACACCGCTATCTGCATGAACATGGAAATATCTACACCGCTATTTGTGTAGACATGCATACATCTTCACCGCAATCTGCATAAGCAAGGAAGTATCTACACCGCTATCTGTATGAACATGGAAATATCTACACCGCTATCTGTTTGAACATGGAAATATCTAAACCGCTATCAGCATGAAAATGGAAATATCTACACAGCAATCTGCATTTACATGGAAATATCTACAAAGCTATCTCTTTACACATGGAAATAACTACACCGCTATCTCTATAAACATGGAAACATCTACACCGCCATCTGTATGAACATGGAAATATCTGCACCGCCATCTGTATGAACATATAAATATCTACACCGACATCTGTATTAAGATGGAGATATCTGCACCGCTATCTGTATAAACCTGGAAATATCTACACCGCAATCTGTATAAACATGGAAAGATCTACACCGCTATCTGTATAAACTTGGAAATATCAGCACCGCTATCTGTATGAAAATGGAAATATCTACACCGCTATCTGTATGAACATGGAAATGTCTACACCGCTATCTGTATGAACATGGAAATATCTACAAAGCTATCTGAATGAACATGGAAATATCTACACCGCTATCTGTTTGAACATGTAAATATCTGCACCGCTATATGCATGAAAATGGAAATATCTACAAAGCTATCTGCATATACGTGGAAATATCTACACAGCTATCTCTTTACACATGGAAATAACTACACCGCTACATCTATAAACATGGAAATATCTACACCGCTATCTGTATGAACATGGAAATATCTGCACCGCCATCTGTATGAACATATAAATATCTACACCGCCATCTGTATTAAGAAGGAGATATCTACACCGCTATCTGTATAAACATGGAAATATCTACACCGCTGCCTGTATAAACATGGAAATATCAGCACCGCTATCTGTATGAACATGGAAATATCTACACCGCTACCTGTATGAATTTGGAAATATCTACACCGCTATCTGTATGAACATGGAAATATCTACACTGCTATCTGTATGAATATGGAAATATCTACACCGCTATCTGTATGAACATGGATATATCTACACCGCTATCTGTATGTACATGGATATATCTACACAGCCATCTGGATGAACATGGAAATATCTACACCGCTATCTGTGTGAACATGGAAATATCTACCCCGTTATCTGTATCAACATGGATATATCTACACAGCCATCTGGATGAACATGGAAATATCTACACCGCTATCTGTGTAAACATGCATACACCTTCACCGCTATCTGTATAAACATGGAAATATCAGCACCGCAATCTGCATGAACATGGAAATATCTACACTGATATCTGTTTGAATATGGAAATATCTACACCGCTATCAGCATGAAAATGGAAATATCTACACAGCTATCTGCATATACATGGAAATACCTACACAGCGATCTCTTTACACATGGAAATAACTACACCGCTATCTGTAAGAACATGGTAATATCTACACCGCCATCTGTATGAACATGGAAATATCTGCACCGCCATCTGTATTAAGAAGGAGATATCTACACCGCTATCTGTATAAACATGGAAATATCTACACCGCTATCTGTATAAACATGGAAATATCTGCACTGCTATCTGTATAAACATGGAAATATCTACACTGCTACCTGTATAAACATGGAAATATCTACACCACTACATGTATAAACATGGAAATATCAGCACCGCTATCTGTATGAACATGGAAATATCAGCCCCTCTATCTGTATGAACATGGAAATATCTACAAAGCTATCTCTATGAACATGGAAATATCTACACCGCCATCTGTATGAACATGGAAATATCTGCACCGCCATCTGTATGAACATATAAATATCTACACCGCCATCTGTATTAAGATGGAGATATCTACACAGCTATCAGAATAAACATGGAAATATCTACACCGCTCTCTGTATAAACATGGAAATATCTACACCGCTATCTGTATAAACATGGAAATATCTACACCGCTACATGTATAAACATGGAAATATCAGCACCTCTATCTGTATGAACATGGAAATATCTACACCGCTATCTGTATGAACATGGAAATATCTACACCGCTATCTGTATGAACATGGAAATATCTACAAAGCTATCTGAATGAACATGGAAGTATCTACACTGCTATCTGTGTGAACATGTAAATATCTACACCGCTATATGCATGAAAATGGAAATATCTACAAAGCTATCTGCATATACATGGAAATATCTACACAGCTATCTCTTTACACATGGAAATAACTACACCGCTATATCTATAAACATGGAAATATCTACACCGCCATCTGTATGAACATGGAAATATCTGCACCGCCATCTGTATAAACATATAAATATCTACACCGCCATCTGTATTAAGAAGGAGATATCTACACCGCTATCTGTATAAACATGGAAATATCTACACCGCTGCCTGTATAAACATGGAAATATCAGCACCGCTATCTGTATGAACATGGAAATATCTACACCGCTATCTGTATGAACATGGAAATATCTACACTGCTATCTGTATGAATATGGAAATATCTACACCGCTATCTGTATGAACATGGAAATATCTACACCGCTATCTGTATGAACATGGATATATCTACACAGCCATCTGGATGAACATGGAAATAACTACACCGCTATCTGTATGAACATGGAAATATCTACCCCGTTATCTGTATCAACATGGATATATCTACACAGCCATCTGGATGAACATGGAAATATCTACACCGCTATCTGTGTAAACATGCATACATCTTCACCGCTATCTGTATAAACATGGAAATATCAGCACCGCAATCTGTATGAACATGGAAATATCTACACTGCTATCTGTTTGAACATGGAAATATCTACACCGCTATCTGCATGAAAATGGAAATATCTACACTGCTATCTGCATATACATGGAAATGTCTACACAGCTATCTCTTCACACATGGAAATAACTACACGGCTATCAGTTTGAACATGGAAATATCTTCACCGCCATCTGTATGAACATGGAAATATCTGCACCGCCATCTGTATGAACACATAAATATCTACAACGCCATCTGTATTAAGATGGAGATATCTGCACCGCCATCTGTATTAAGAAGGAGATATCTACACCGCTATCTGTATGAACATGGAAATATCTACACCGCTATCTGTTTGAACATGGAAATATCTACACCGCTATCTGCATGAAAATGGAAATATCTACACTGTTATCTGCATATACATGGAAATATCTACACAGCTATCTCTTTACACATGGAAATAACTACACCGCTATCAGTTTGAACATGGAAATATCTACACAGCCATCTGTATGAACATGGAAATATCTGCACCGCCATGTGTATGAACATATAAATATCTACACAACCATCTGTATTAAAATGGAGATATCTACACCGCTATCTGTATAAAAATGGAAATATCTACACCGCTATCTGTATAAACATGGAAATATCTACACCGCTATCTGTATGAACATGGAAATATCTACACCGCTATCTGTATGAACATGGAAATATCTACACCGGTATCTGTTTGAACATGGAAATATCTAAACCACTATCTGCATGAAAATAGAAATATCTACACAGCTATCTGAATATACATGGAAATATCTACAAAGCTATCTCTTTACAGATAGAAATAACTACACCGCTATCGTTATAAATATGGAAATATCTACACCGCCATCTGTATGAACATGGAAATATCTACACCACTATCTGTATGAACATGGAAATATCTACACCGCTATCTGTATGAACATGGATATATCTACACAGCCATCTGGATGAACATGGAAATATCTACACCGCTATCTGCATGAACATGGAAATATCAACACCGCTATTTGTGTAAACATGCATACATCTTCACCGCAATCTGCAAAACATGGAAATATCTACACCGCTATCTGTATGAACATGGATATATCTACACAGCCATCTGGATGAACATGGAAATAACTACACCGCTATCTGTATGAACATGGAAATATCTACCCCGTTATCTGTATCAACATGGATATATCTACACAGCCATCTGGATGAACATGGAAATATCTACACCGCTATCTGTGTAAACATGCATACATCTTCACCGCTATCTGTATAAACATGGAAATATCAGCACCGCAATCTGTATGAACATGGAAATATCTACACTGCTATCTGTTTGAACATGGAAATATCTACACCGCTATCTGCATGAAAATGGAAATATCTACACTGCTATCTGCATATACATGGAAATGTCTACACAGCTATCTCTTCACACATGGAAATAACTACACGGCTATCAGTTTGAACATGGAAATATCTTCACCGCCATCTGTATGAACATGGAAATATCTGCACCGCCATCTGTATGAACACATAAATATCTACAACGCCATCTGTATTAAGATGGAGATATCTGCACCGCCATCTGTATTAAGAAGGAGATATCTACACCGCTATCTGTATGAACATGGAAATATCTACACCGCTATCTGTTTGAACATGGAAATATCTACACCGCTATCTGCATGAAAATGGAAATATCTACACTGCTATCTGCATATACATGGAAATATCTACACAGCTATCTCTTTACACATGGAAATAACTACACCGCTATCAGTTTGAACATGGAAATATCTACACAGCCATCTGTATGAACATGGAAATATCTGCACCGCCATCTGTATGAACATATAAATATCTACTCAACCATCTGTATTAAAATGGAGATATCTACACCGCTATCTGTATAAAAATGGAAATATCTTCACCGCTATCTGTATAAACATGGAAATATCTACACCGCTATCAGTATGAACATGGAAATATCTACACCGCTATCTGTATGAACATGGAAATATCTACACCGGTATCTGTTTGAACATGGAAATATCTAAACCACTATCTGCATGAAAATAGAAATATCTACACAGCTATCTGAATATACATGGAAATATCTACAAAGCTATCTCTTTACAGATAGAAATAACTACACCGCTATCGTTATAAATATGGAAATATCTACACCGTCATCTGTATGAACATGGAAATATCTACACCACTATCTGTATGAACATGGAAATATCTACACCGCTATCTGTATGAACATGGATATATCTACACAGCCATCTGGATGAACATGGAAATATCTACACCACTATCTGCATGAACATGGAAATATCAACACCGCTATTTGTGTAAACATGCATACATCTTCACCGCAATCTGCAAAACATGGAAATATCTACACCGCTATCTGTATGAACATGGAGATATCTACACCGCTATCTGTTTGAACATGGAAATATCTAAACAGCTATCAGCACGAAAATGGAAATATCTACACAGCTATCTGCATATAAATGGAAATATCTACAGAGCGATCTCTTTACACATGGAAATAACTAGACCGCTATCTGTATGAACATGGTAATATCTACACCGCCATCTGTATGAACATGGAAATATCTGCACCACCATCTGTATGAACATATAAATATCTACACCGCCATCTGTATTAAGAAGGAGATATCTACACCGCTATCTGTATAAACATGGAAATATCTACCCCGCTATCTGTATAAACATGGAAATATCTGCACCGATATCTGTATAAACATGGAAATATCTACACTGCTACCTGTATAAACATGGAAATATCTACACCACTACCTGTAAAAAAATGGAAATATCAGCACCGCTATCTGTATGAACATGGAAATATCAGCCCCTCTATCTGTATGAACATGGAAATATCTACACCGCTATCTCTATGAACATGGAAATATCTACACCGCTATCTGTTTGAACATGGAAATATCTAAACCGCTATCTGCATGAAAATGGAAATATCTACACAGATATCTCTTTACACAAGGAAATAACTACACCGCTATCTGTATGAACATGGAAATATCTTCACCGCCATCTGTATCAACATGGATATATCTACACAGCCATCTGGATGAACATGGACATATCCACACCGTTATCTGTGTAAACATGCATACATCTTCACCGCTATCTGTATAAACTTGGAAATATCTACACCGCTCTCTGTATGAACATGGAAATATCTACACCGTTATCTGTTTGAAGATGGAAATATATACACCGCTATCTGCATGAAAATGGAAATATCTACACAGATATCTGCATATACATGGAAATATCTACTCAGCCATCTCTTTACACATGGAAATAACTACACCGCTATCTGTATGAACATGGAAATATCTACACCGCCATCAGTATGAACATGGACATATCTGCACCCCCATCTGTATGAACATATAAATATCTACACCGCCATCTGTATTAAGATGGAGATATCTACACCGCTATCTGAATAAACATGGAAATATCTACACTGCTGCCTGTATAAACATGGAAATATCAGCACCGCTATCTGTATGAGCATGGAAATATCTACACCGTTACCTGTATGAACATGGAAATATCTACACCGCTATCTGTATGAACATGGAAATATCTACACCGCTTTCTGTATGAACATGGAAATATCTACACCGTTATCTGTATGAACATGGAAATATCTACACCGCCATCTGTATGAACATGGAAATATCTGCACCGCCATCTGTATGAATATATAAATATCTACACCTCCATCTGTATTAAGATGGAGATATCTACACCGCTATCTGTATGAACAAGGAAATATCTACACCGCTATCTGTTTGAACATGGAAATATCTACACCGCTATCTGTTTGAACATGGAAATATCTAAACCGCAATCAGCATGAAAATGGAAATATCTACATAGCTATCTGCAGAAACATGGAATTATCTACACAGCTATCTCTTTACGCATGGAAATAACTACACCGCTATCTGTATGAACATGGAAATATCTACACCGCCATCTGTATGAATATGGAAATATCTGCACCGCCATCTGTATGAACATATAAATATCTACACCGCCATCTGTATTAAGAAGGAGATATCTACACCGCTATCTGAATAAACATGGAAATATCTACACCGCTATCTGTATAAACATGGAAATACCTACACCGCTATCTGTATAAACATGGAAATATCTACACCGCTACCTGTATAAACATGGAAATATCAGCACCGCTATCTGTATGAACATGGAAATATCAACAGCGCTATCTGTATGAACATGGAAATATCTACACCGCTATCTGTATGAACATGGAAATATCTACACCGCTATCTGTATGAACATGGAAATATCTACACCGCTATCCGTTTGAGCATGTAAATACCTACACCGCTATCTGCATGAAAATGGAAATATCTACGAAGCTATCTGTATATACATGGAAATATCTACACAGCTATCTCTTTACACATGGAAATAACTACACCGCTTTATCTATAAACATGGAAAAATCTACACCACCATCTGTATGAACATGGAAATATCTGCACCGCCATCTGTATGAACATACAAATATCTACACAGCCATCTGTATTAAGAAGGAGATATCTACACCGCTATCTGTATAAACATGGAAATATCTACACTGCTGCCTGTATAAACATGGAAATATCAGCACCGCAATCTGTATGAACATGGAAATATCTACACCGCTACCTGTATGAACATGGAAATATCTACACCGCTATCTGTATGAACATGGAAATATCTACACTGCCATCTGTATGAACTTGGAAATATCTGCACCGCCATCTGTATGAACATATAAATATCTACACCGCAATCTGTATTAAGATGGAGATATCTACACCGCTATCTGAATAAACTTGGAAATATCTACACCGCTATCTGTATAAACATGGAAATTTCTACACCGCTATCTGTATAAACATGGAAATATCTACACCGCTACTTGTATAAACATGGAAATATCAGCACCGCTATCTGTATGAACATGGAAATATCTACACCGATATCTGTATGAACATGGAAATATCTACACCGCTATCTGTATGAACATGGAAATATCTACAAAGCTATCTGAATGAACATGGATATATCTACACCGCTATCTGTTTGAACATGTAAATATCTACACCGTTATCTGCATGAAAATGGAAATATCTACAAAGCTATCTGCCTTTACATGGAAATATCTACACAGCTATCTCTTTACACATGGAAATAACTACACCGCTATATCTATAAACATGGAAATATCTACACCGCCATCTGTATGAACATGGAAATATCTGCACCGCCAACTGTATTAACATATAAATATCTACACCGCCATCTGTTTTAAGAAGGAGATATCTACAGCGCTATCTGTATAAACATGGAAATATCTACACCGCTGCCTGTATAAACATGGAAATATCAGCACCGCTATCTGTATGAACATGGAAATACCTACACCGCTACCTGTATGAACATGGAAATATCTACACCGCTATCGATATGAACATGGAAATATCTACACCGCTATCTGTATGAACATGGAAAAATCTACACTGCTATCTGTATGAACATGGAAATATCTAGACCGCCATCTGTATGAACGTGGAAATATCTGCACTGCCATCTGTATGAACATATAAATATCTACACCGCCATCTGTATTAAGATAGAGATATCTACACCGCTATCTGAATAAACATGGAAATATCTACACCGCTATCTGTATAAACATGGAAATATCTACACCGCCATCTGTATAAACATGGAAATATCTACACCGCTACATGTATAAACATGGAAATACCAGCACCGCTATCTGTATGAACATGGAAATATATACACCGCTATCTGTATGAACATGGAAATATCTACACCGCTATCTGTATGAACATGGAAATATCTACAAAGCTATCTGAATGAACATGGAAATATCTGCACGGCCATCTGTATGAACATATAAATATCTACACCCCCATCTGTATTAAAATGGAGATATCTACACCGGTATCTGAATAAACATGGAAATATCTACAAAGCTATCTGAATGAACATGGAAATATCTACACCGCTATCTGTTTGAACATGTAAATATCTACACCGCTATCTGCATGAAAATGGAAATATCTTCAAAGCTATCTGCATATACATGGAAATATCTACACAGCTATCTCTTTACTCACGGAAATAACTACACCGCTATATCTATAAACATGGAAATATCTACACCGCCATCTGTATGAACATGGAAATATCTGCACCGCCATGTGTATGAACATATAAATATCTACACCGCCATCTGTATTAAGAAGGAGATATCTACACCGCTATCTGTATAAACATGGAAATATCTACACCGCTGCCTGTATAAACATGGAAATATCAGCACCGCTATCTGTATGAACATGGAAATATCTACACCGCTACCTGTATGAACATGGAAATATCTACACCGCTATCTGTATGAACATGGAAATATCTACACAGCCATTTGTATGAACATCGAAATATCTACACCGCTATCTGTATGAACATGGAAATATCTACACCGTTATCTGTATGAACATGGAAATATCTTCACCGCCATCTGTATCAACATGGATATGTCTACACAGCCATCTGGATGAACATGGAAATATCTACACCGCGATCTGTATGAACATGGAAATATCTACAACGCTATCTGTGTAAACATGCATACATTTCACCGCTATCTGTATAAACATGGAAATATCTACACCGCTATCTGTATGAACATGGAAATATCTACACCGCTATCTGTTTGAACATGGAAATATCTAAACCGCTATCTGCATTAAAATAGAAATATCTACACAGCTATCTGCATATACATGGAAATATCTACAAGGCTATCTCATTACAGATAGAAATAACTATACCGCTATCTTTATAAACTTGGAAATATCTACACCGCCATCTGTATGAACATGGAAATGTCTGCACTGCCATCTGTATGAACATACAAATATCTGCACCGCCATCTGTATTAAGATGGAGATATCTTCACCGCTATCTGTATAAACTTGGAAATATCTACACCGCTATCTGTATAAACATGGAAATATCTACACCGCTATCTGTATAAACATGGAAATATCTACACCGCTATCTGTATAAACATGGAAATATCTGCACCGCTATCTGTATAAACATGGAAATATCTACACCGCTACCTGTATAAACATGGAAATATCAGCACCGCTATCTGTATAAACATGGAAATATCTACACCGCTATCTGTATGAACATGGAAATATCTACACCGCTATCTGTATGAACATGGAAATATCTGCAGCGCCATCTGTATGAACATATAAATATCTACACCGCCATCTGTATTAAGATGGAGATATCTACACCGCTATCTGTATAAACATGGAAATATCTACACCGCTATCTGCATGAACATGGAAATATCTACACCGCTATTTGGGTAAACATGCATACATCTTCACAGCAATCTGCATAAGCATGGAAATATCTACACCGCTATCTGTGTGAACATAGAAATATCTACACCGCTATCTGTTTGAACATGGAAATATCTACACCGCTATCTGTTTGAACATGGAAATATCTAAACCGCTATCAGCATGAAAATGGAAATATCTACATAGCTATCTGCATATACATGGAATTATCTACACAGCTATCTCTTTACACATGGAAATAACTACACCGCTATCTGTATGAACATGGAAATATCTACACCGCCATCTGTATGAATATGGAAATATCTGCACCGCCATCTGTATGAACATATAAATATCTACACCGCCATCTGTATTAAGAAGGAGATATCTACACCGCTATCTGAATAAACATGGAAATATCTACACCGCTATCTGTATAAACATGGAAATATCTACACCGCTATCTGTATAAACATGGAAATATCTACACCGCTACCTGTATAAACATGGAAATATCAGCACCGCTATCTGTATGAACATGGAAATATCAACAGCGCTATCTGTATGAACATGGAAATATCTACACCGCTATCTGTATGAACATGGAAATATCTACACCGCTATCTGTATGAACATGGAAATATCTACACCGCTATCCGTTTGAGCATGTAAATACCTACACCGCTATCTGCATGAAAATGGAAATATCTACGAAGCTATCTGCATATACATGGAAATATCTACACAGCTATCTCTTTACACATGGAAATAACTACACCGCTTTATCTATAAACATGGAAAAATCTACACCACCATCTGTATGAACATGGAAATATCTGCACCGCCATCTGTATGAACATACAAATATCTACACAGCCATCTGTATTAAGAAGGAGATATCTACACCGCTATCTGTATAAACATGGAAATATCTACACTGCTGCCTGTATAAACATGGAAATATGAGCACCGCAATCTGTATGAACATGGAAATATCTACACCGCTACCTGTATGAACATGGAAATATCTACACCGCTATCTGTATGAACATGGAAATATCTACACTGCCATCTGTATGAACTTGGAAATATCTGCACCGCCATCTGTATGAACATATAAATATCTACACCGCAATCTGTATTAAGATGGAGATATCTACACCGCTATCTGAATAAACATGGAAATATCTACACCGCTATCTGTATAAACATGGAAATTTCTACACCGCTATCTGTATAAACATGGAAATATCTACACCGCTACTTGTATAAACATGGAAATATCAGCACCGCTATCTGTATGAACATGGAAATATCTACACCGATATCTGTATGAACATGGAAATATCTACACCGCTATCTGTATGAACATGGAAATATCTACAAAGCTATCTGAATGAACATGGATATATCTACACCGCTATCTGTTTGAACATGTAAATATCTACACCGTTATCTGCATGAAAATGGAAATATCTACAAAGCTATCTGCCTTTACATGGAAATATCTACACAGCTATCTCTTTACACATGGAAATAACTACACCGCTATATCTATAAACATGGAAATATCTACACCGCCATCTGTATGAACATGGAAATATCTGCACCGCCATCTGTATTAACATATAAATATCTACACCGCCATCTGTTTTAAGAAGGAGATATCTACAGCGCTATCTGTATAAACATGGAAATATCTACACCGCTGCCTGTATTAACATGGAAATATCAGCACCGCTATCTGTATGAACATGGAAATACCTACACCGCTACCTGTATGAACATGGAAATATCTACACCGCTATCGATATGAACATGGAAATATCTACACCGCTATCTGTATGAACATGGAAAAATCTACACTGCTATCTGTATGAACATGGAAATATCTAGACCGCCATCTGTATGAACGTGGAAATATCTGCACTGCCATCTGTATGAACATATAAATATCTACACCGCCATCTGTATTAAGATAGAGATATCTACACCGCTATCTGAATAAACATGAAAATATCTACACCGCTATCTGTATAAACATGGAAATATCTACACCGCCATCTGTATAAACATGGAAATATCTACACCGCTACATGTATAAACATGGAAATACCAGCCCCGCTATCTGTATGAACATGGAAATATATACACCGCTATCTGTATGAACATGGAAATATCTACACCGCTATCTGTATGAACATGGAAATATCTACAAAGCTATCTGAATGAACATGGAAATATCTGCACGGCCATCTGTATGAACATATAAATATCTACACCCCCATCTGTATTAAAATGGAGATATCTACACCGGTATCTGAATAAACATGGAAATATCTACAAAGCTATCTGAATGAACATGGAAATATCTACACCGCTATCTGTTTGAACATGTAAATATCTACACCGCTATCTGCATGAAAATGGAAATATCTTCAAAGCTATCTGCATATACATGGAAATATCTACACAGCTATCTCTTTACTCACGGAAATAACTACACCGCTATATCTATAAACATGGAAATATCTACACCGCCATCTGTATGAACATGGAAATATCTGCACCGCCATCTGTATGAACATATAAATATCTACACCGCCATCTGTATTAAGAAGGAGATATCTACACCGCTATCTGTATAAACATGGAAATATCTACACCGCTGCCTGTATAAACATGGAAATATCAGCACCGCTATCTGTATGAACATGGAAATATCTACACCGCTACCTGTATGAACATGGAAATATCTACACCGCTATCTGTATGAACATGGAAATATCTACACAGCCATTTGTATGAACATCGAAATATCTACACCGCTATCTGTATGAACATGGAAATATCTACACCGTTATCTGTATGAACATGGAAATATCTTCACCGCCATCTGTATCAACATGGATATGTCTACACAGCCATCTGGATGAACATGGAAATATCTACACCGCGATCTGTATGAACATGGAAATATCTACAACGCTATCTGTGTAAACATGCATACATTTCACCGCTATCTGTATAAACATGGAAATATCTACACCGCTATCTGTATGAACATGGAAATATCTACACCGCTATCTGTTTGAACATGGAAATATCTAAACCGCTATCTGCATTAAAATAGAAATATCTACACAGCTATCTGCATATACATGGAAATATCTACAAAGCTATCTCATTAAAGATAGAAATAACTATACCGCTATCTTTATAAACTTGGAAATATCTACACCGCCATCTGTATGAACATGGAAATGTCTGCACTGCCATCTGTATGAACATACAAATATCTGCACCGCCATCTGTATTAAGATGGAGATATCTTCACCGCTATCTGTATAAACTTGGAAATATCTACACCGCTATCTGTATAAACATGGAAATATCTACACCGCTATCTGTATAAACATGGAAATATCTACACCGCTATCTGTATAAACATGGAAATATCTGCACCGCTATCTGTATAAACATGGAAATATCTACACCGCTACCTGTATAAACATGGAAATATCAGCACCGCTATCAGTATAAACATGGAAATATCTACACCGCTATCTGTATGAACATGGAAATATCTACACCGCTATCTGTATGAACATGGAAATATCTGCAGCGCCATCTGTATGAACATATAAATATCTACACCGCCATCTGTATTAAGATGGAGATATCTACACCGCTATCTGAATAAACATGGAAATATCTACACCGCTATCTGCATGAACATGGAAATATCTACACCGCTATTTGGGTAAACATGCATACATCTTCACAGCAATCTGCATAAGCATGGAAATATCTACACCGCTATCTGTGTGAACATAGAAATATCTACACCGCTATCTGTTTGAACATGGAAATATCTACACCGCTATCTGTTTGAACATGGAAATATCTAAACCGCTATCAGCATGAAAATGGAAATATCTACATAGCTATCTGCATATACATGGAAATACCTACACAGCTATCTCCTTACACATGGAAATAACTACACCGCTATCTGTATGAACATGGAAATATCTACACCGTCATCTGTATGAATATGGAAATATCTGCACCGCCATCTGTATGAACATATAAATATCTACATCGCCATCTGTATTAAGAAGGAGATATCTACACCGCTATCTGAATAAACATGGAAATATCTACACCGCTATCTGTATAAACATGGAAATATCTACACCGCTACCTGTATAAACATGGAAATATCTACACCGCTACCTGTATAAACATGGAAATATCAGCACCGCTATCTGTATGAACATGGAAATATCAACACCGCTATCTGTTTGAACATGTAAATATCTACACCGCTACCTGTTTGAACATGTAAATATCTACACCGCTTTCTGCATGAAAATGGAAACATCTACATAGCTATCTGCCTATACATGGAAATATCTACACAGCTATCTCTTTACACATGGAAATAACTACACCGCTATATCTATAAACATGGAAATATCTACACCGCCATCTGTATGAACATGGAAATATCTGCACCGCCATCTGTATAAAGATATAAATATCTACACCGCCATCTGTATTAAGAAGGAGATATCTACACCGCTATGTGTATAAACATGGAAATATCTACACCGCTGCCTGTATAAACATGGAAATATCAGCACCGCTATCTTTATAAACATGGAAATATCTACACCGCTACCTGTATAAACATGGAAATATCTACACCGCTATCTGTATGAACATGGAAATATCTACACAGCCATTTGTATGAACATCGAAATATCTACACTGCTATCTGTATGAACATGGAAATATCTACACCGTTATCTGTATGAACATGGAAATATCTTCACTGCCATCTGTATCAACATGGATATGTCTACACAGCCATCAGGATGAACATGGAAATATCTACACCGCGGTCTGTATGAACATGGAAATATCTACCCTGCCATCTGTGTAAACATGCATACATTTCACCGCTATCTGTATAAATATGGAAATATCTACACCGCTATCTGTATGAACATGGAAATATCTACACCGCTATCTGTTTGAACATGGAAATATCTAAACCGCTATCTGCATGAAAATAGAAATATCTACACAGCTATCTGCATATACATGGAAATATCTACAAAGCTATCTCATTACAGATAGAAATAACTACACCGCTATCTTTATAAACATGGAAATATCTACACGGCCATCTGTATGAACATGGAAATGTCTGCACTGCCATCTGTATGAACATATAAATATCTGCACCGCCATCTGTATTAAGATGGAGATATCTTCACCGCTATCTGTATAAACTTGGAAATATCTACACCGCTATCTGTATAAACATGGAAATATCTGCACCGCTATCTGTATAAACATGGAAATATCTACACCGCTACCTTTATAAACATGGAAATATCAGCACCGCTATCTGTATAAACATGGAAATATCTACACCGCTATCTGTATGAACATGGAAATATCTACACCGCTATCTGTATGAACATGGAAATATCTACAAAGCTATCTGAATGAACATGGAAATATCTACACCGCTATCTGTTTGAACATGTAAATATCTACACCGCTATCTGCATGAAAATGGAAATATCTTCAAAGCTATCTGCATATACATGGAAATATCTACACAGCTATCTCTTTACTCACGGAAATAACTACACCGCTATATCTATAAACATGGAAATATCTACACCGCCATCTGTATGAACATGGAAATATCTGCACCGCCATCTGTATGAACATATAAATATCTACACCGCCATCTGTATTAAGAAGGAGATATCTTCACCGCTATCTGTATAAACATGGAAATATCTACACCACTGCCTGTATAAACATGGAAATATCAGCACCGCTATCTGTATGAACATGGAAATATCTACACCGCTACCTGTATGAACATGGAAATATCTACACCGGTATCTGTATGAACATGGAAATATCTACACAGCCATTTGTATGAACATCGAAATATCTACACTGCTATCTGTATGAACATGGAAATATCTACACCGTTATCTGTATGAACATGGAAATATCTTCACCGCCATCTTTATCAACATGGATATGTCTACACAGCCATCTGGATGAACATGGAAATATCTACACCGCGATCTGTATGAACATGGAAATATCTACCCCGCTATCTGTGTAAACATGCATACATTTCACCGCTCTCTGTATAAACATGGAAATATCTACACCGCTATCTGTATGAACATGGAAATATCTACACCGCTATCTGTTTGAACATGGAAACATCTAAACCGCTATCTGCATGAAAATAGAAATATCTACACAGCTATCTGCATATACATGGAAATATCTACAAAGCTATCTCATTACAGATAGAAATAACTACACCGCTATCTTTATAAACATGGAAATATCTACACGGCCATCTGTTTGAACATGGAAATGTCTGCACTGCCATCTGTATGAATATATAAATATCTGCACCACCATCTGTATTAAGATGGAGATATCTTCACCGCTATCTGTATAAACTTGGAAATATCTACACCGCTATCTGTATAAACATGTAAATATCTGCACCGCTATCTGTATAAACATGGAAATATCTACACCGCTACCTGTATAAACATGGAAATATCAGCACCGCTATCTGTATAAACATGGAAATATCTACACCGCTATCTGTATGAACATGGAAATACCTACACCGCTATCTGTATGAACATGGAAATATCTGCCCCGCCATCTGTATGAACATATAAATATCTACACTGCCATCTGTATTAAGATGGAGATATCTACACCGCTATCTGAATAAACATGGAAATATCTACACTGCTATCTGCATGAACATGGAAATATCTACACCGCTATTTGTGTAAACAGGCATACATCTTCACAGCAATCTGCATAAACATGGAAATATCTACACCGCTATCTGTATGAACATGGAAATATCTACACCGCTATCTGTTTGAACATGGAAATATCTACACCGCTATCTGTTTGAACATGGAAATATCTAAACCGCTATCAGCATGAAAATGGAAATATCTACATAGCTATCTGCAAATACATGGAAATATCTACACAGCTATCTCTTTACACATGGAAATAACTACACCGCTATCTGTATGAACATGGAAATATCTACACCGCCATCTGTATGAATATGGAAATATCTGCACCGCCATCTGTATGAACATATAAATATCTACACCGCCATCTGTATTAAGAAGGAGATATCTACACCCCTATCTGAATAAACATGGAAATATCTACACCGCTATCCGTATAAACATGGAAATATCTACACCACTATCTGTATAAACATGGAAATATCTACACCGCTACCTGTATAAACATGGAAATATCAGCACCGCTATCTGTATGAACATGGAAATATCTACACCGCTGTCTGTTTGAACATGTAAATATCTACACCGCTATCTGTTTGAACATGTAAATATCTACACCGCTTTCTGCATGAAAATTGAAATATCTTCAAAGCTATCTGCCTATACATGGAAATATCTACACAGCTATCTCTTTACACATGGAAATAACTACACCGCTATATCTATAAACATGGAAATATCTACACCGCCATCTGTAAGAACATGGAAATATCTGCACCGCCATCTGTATAAACATATAAATATCTACACCGCCATCTGTATTAAGAAGGAGATATCTACACCGCTATCTGTATAAACATGGAAATATCTACACCGCTGCCTGTATAAACATGGAAATATCAGCACCGCTATCTTTATAAACATGGAAATATCTACACCGCTACATGTATAAACATGGAAATACCAGCACCGCTATCTGTATGAACATGGAAATATCTACACCGCTATCTGTATGAACATGGAAATATCTACACCGCTATCTGTATGAACATGGAAATATCTACAAAGCTATCTGAATGAACATGGAAATATCTACACCGCTATCTGTTTGAACATGTAAATATCTACACCGCTATCTGCATGAAAATGGAAATATCTACAAAGCTATCTGCATATACATGGAAATATCTACACAGCTATCTCTTTACACATGGAAATAACTACACCGCTATATCTATAAACATGGAAATATCTACACCATCATCTGTATGAACATGGAAATATCTGCACCGCCATCTTTATGAGCATATAAATATCTACACCGCCATCTGTATTAAGAAGGAGATATCTACACCGCTATCTGTATAAACATGGAAATATCTACACCGCTGCCTGTATAAACATGGAAATGTCAGCACCGCTATCTGTATGAACATGGAAATATCTACACCGCTACCTGTATGAACATGGAAATATTTACACCGCTATCTGTATGAACATGGAAATATCTACACCGTTATCTGTATCAACATGGATATATCTACACAGCCATCTGGATGAACATGGAAATATCTACACCATTATCTGTGTAAACATGCATACATCTTCACTGCTATCTGTATAAACATGGAAATATCTACACCGCTATCTGTATGAACATGGAAATATCTACACCGCTATCTGTATGAACATGGAAATATCTACACCGCTATGTGTTTGAACATGGAAATATCTACACCGCTATCTGCATGAAAATGGAAATAGCTACACTGCTACCTGCATATACATGGAAATATCTACACAGCTATCTCTTTACACATGGAAATAACTACACCGCTATCTGTATGAACATGGAAATATCTACACCGCCATCTGTATTAACATGGAAATATCTGCACCGCCAACTGTATGAACATATAAATATCTACACCGCCATCTGTATTAAGATGGAGATCTCTACACCGCTATCTGTATAAACATGGAAATATCTACACCGCTATCTGTATAAACATGGAAATATCTACACCGCTATCTGTGTAAACATGGAAATATCTACACCGCTATCTGTATAAACATGGAAATATCTACACCGCTACCTGTATAAACATGGAAATATCAGCACCGCTATCTGTATGAACTTGGAAATATCAACACCGCTATCTGTTTGAACATGTATATATCTACACCGCTATCTGTTTGAACATGTAAATATCTACACCGCTTTCTGCATGAAAATGGAAATATCTTCAAAGCTATCTGCCTATACATGGAAATATCTACACAGCTATCTCTTTACACATGGAAATAACTACACCGCTATATCTATAAACATGGAAATATCTACACCGCCATCTGTATGAACATGGAAATATCTACACCGCTATCTGTATGAACATGGAAATATCTACAAAGCTATCTGAATGAACATGGAAATATCTACAACGCTATCTGAACATGTAAATATCTACACCGCTATCTGCATGAAAATGGAAATATCTTCAAAGCTATCTGCATATACATGGAAATATCTACACAGCTATCTCTTTACTCACGGAAATAACTACACCGCTATATCTATAAACATGGAAATATCTACACCGCCATCTGTATGAACATGGAAATATCTGCACCGCCATCTGTATGAACATATAAATATCTACACCGCCATCTGTATTAAGAAGGAGATATCTACACCGCTATCGGTATAAACATGGAAATATCTACACCACTGCCTGTATAAACATGGAAATATCAGCACCGTTATCTGTATGAACATGGAAATATCTACACCGCTACCTGTATGAACATGGAAATATCTACACCGCTATCTGTATGAACATGGAAATATCTACACAGCCATTTGTATGAACATCGAAATATCTACACCGCTATCTGTATGAACATGGAAATATCTACACCGTTATCTGTATGAACATGGAAATATCTTCACCGCCATCTGTATCAACATGGATATGTCTACACAGCCATCTGGATGAACATGGAAATATCTACACCGCGATCTGTATGAACATGGAAATATCTACAACGCTATCTGTGTAAACATGCATACATTTCACCGCTATCTGTATAAACATGGAAATATCTACACCGCTATCTGTATGAACATGGAAATATCTACACCGCTATCTGTTTGAACATGGAAATATCTAAACCGCTATCTGCATTAAAATAGAAATATCTACACAGCTATCTGCATATACATGGAAATATCTACAAAGCTATCTCATTACAGATAGAAATAACTATACCGCAATCTTTATAAACTTGGAAATATCTACACCGCCATCTGTATGAACATGGAAATGTCTGCACTGCCATCTGTATGAACATACAAATATCTGCACCGCCATCTGTATTAAGATGGAGATATCTTCACCGCTATCTGTATAAACTTGGAAATATCTACACCGCTATCTGTATAAACATGGAAATATCTACACCGCTATCTGTATAAACATGGAAATATCTACACCGCTATCTGTATAAACATGGAAATATCTGCACCGCTATCTGTATAAACATGGAAATATCTACACCGCTACCTGTATAAACATGGAAATATCAGCACCGCTATCTGTATAAACATGGAAATATCTACACCGCTACCTGTATGAACATGGAAATATTTACACCGCTATCTGTATGAACATGGAAATATCTACACCGTTATCTGTATCAACATGGATATATCTACACAGCCATCTGGATGAACATGGAAATATCTACACCATTATCTGTGTAAACATGCATACATCTTCACTGCTATCTGAATAAACATGGAAATATCTACACCGCTATCTGTATGAACATGGAAATATCTACACCGCTATCTGTATGAACATGGAAATATCTACACCGCTATGTGTTTGAACATGGAAATATCTACACCGCTATCTGCATGAAAATGGAAATAGCTACACTGCTACCTGTATATACATGGAAATATCTACACAGCTATCTCTTTACACATGGAAATAACTACACCGCTATCTGTATGAACATGGAAATATCTACACCGCCATCTGTATTAACATGGAAATATCTGCACCGCCAACTGTATGAACATATAAATATCTACACCGCCATCTGTATTAAGATGGAGATCTCTACACCGCTATCTGTATAAACATGGAAATATCTACACCGCTATCTGTATAAACATGGAAATATCTACACCGCTATCTGTATAAACATGGAAATATCTACACCGCTATCTGTATAAACATGGAAATATCTACACCGCTACCTGTATAAACATGGAAATATCAGCACCGCTATCTGTATGAACATGGAAATATCAACACCGCTATCTGTTTGAACATGTATATATCTACACCGCTATCTGTTTGAACATGTAAATATCTACACCGCTTTCTGCATGAAAATGGAAATATCTTCAAAGCTATCTGCCTATACATGGAAATATCTACACAGCTATCTCTTTACACATGGAAATAACTACACCGCTATATCTATAAACATGGAAATATCTACACCGCCATCTGTATGAACATGGAAATATCTACACCGCTATCTGTATGAACATGGAAATATCTACACCGCTATCTGTTTGAACATGTAAATATCTACACCGCTATCTGCATGAAAATGGAAATATCTACAAAGCTATCTGCATATACATGGAAATATCTACACAGCTATCTCTTTACACATGGAAATAACTACACCGCTATATCTATAAACATGGAAATATCTACACCGCCATCTGTATGAACATGGAAATATCTGCACCGCCATCTTTATGAGCATATAAATATCTACACCGCCATCTGTATTAAGAAGGAGATATCTACACCGCTATCTGTATAAACATGGAAATATCTACACCGCTGCCTGTATAAACATGGAAATGTCAGCACCGCTATCTGTATGAACATGGAAATATCTACACCGCTACCTGTATGAACATGGAAATATTTACACCGCTATCTGTATGAACATGGAAATATCTACACCGTTATCTGTATCAACATGGATATATCTACACAGCCATCTGGATGAACATGGAAATATCTACACCATTATCTGTGTAAACATGCATACATCTTCACTGCTATCTGTATAAACATGGAAATATCTACACCGCTATCTGTATGAACATGGAAATATCTACACCGCTATCTGTATGAACATGGAAATATCTACACCGCTATGTGTTTGAACATGGAAATATCTACACCGCTATCTGCATGAAAATGGAAATAGCTACACTGCTACCTGCATATACATGGAAATATCTACACAGCTATCTCTTTACACATGGAAATAACTACACCGCTATCTGTATGAACATGGAAATATCTACACCGCCATCTGTATGAACATGGAAATATCTGCACCGCCAACTGTATGAACATATAAATATCTACACCGCCATCTGTATTAAGATGGAGATCTCTACACCGCTATCTGTATAAACATGGAAATATCTACACCGCTATCTGTATAAACATGGAAATATCTACACCGCTATCTGTATAAACATGGAAATATCTACACCGCTACCTGTATAAACATGGAAATATCAGCACCGCTATCTGTATGAACATGGAAATATCAACACCGCTATCTGTTTGAACATGTATATATCTACACCGCTATCTGTTTGAACATGTAAATATCTACACCGCTTTCTGCATGAAAATGGAAATATCTTCAAAGCTATCTGCCTATACATGGAAATATCTACACAGCTATCTCTTTACACATGGAAATAACTACACCGCTATATCTATAAACATGGAAATATCTACACCGCCATCTGTATGAACATGGAAATATCTGCACCGCCATCTGTATAAAGATATAAATATCTACCCCGCCATCTGTATTAAGAAGGAGATATCTACACCGCTATCTGTATAAACATGGAAATATCTACACCGCTGCCTGTATAAACATGGAAATATCAGCACCGCTATCTTTATAAACATGGAAATATCTACACCGCTACCTGTATAAACATGGAAATATCTACACCGCTATCTGTATGAACATGGAAATATCTACACAGCCATTTGTATGAACATCGAAATATCTACACTGCTATCTGTATGAACATGGAAATATCTACACCGTTATCTGTATGAACATGGAAATATCTTCACCGCCATCTGTATCAACATGGATATGTCTACACAGCCATCAGGATGAACATGGAAATATCTACACCGCGATCTGTATGAACATGGAAATATCTACACCGCTATCTGTTTGAACATGGAAATATCTAAACCGCTATCTGCATGAAAATAGAAATATCTACACAGCTATCTGCATATACATGGAAATATCTACAAAGCTATCTCATTACAGATAGAAATAACTACACCGCTATCTTTATAAACATGGAAATATCTACACGGCCATCTGTATGAACATGGAAATGTCTGCACTGCCATCTGTATGAACATATAAATATCTGCACCGCCATCTGTATTAAGATGGAGATATCTTCACCGCTATCTGTATAAACTTGGAAATACCTACACCGCTATCTGTTTGAACATGGAAATATCTACACCGCTACCTGTATGAACATGGAAATATCTACACCGCCATCTGTATTAAGATGGAGATATCTACACCGCTATCTGTATGAACATATAAATATCTACACCGCCATCTGTATTAAGATGGAGATATCTACACCGCTATCTGAATAAACATGGAAATATCTACACCGCTATCTGCATGAACATGGAAATATCTACACCGCTATTTGTGTAAACATGCATACATCTTCACCGCAATCTGCATAAGCATGGAAATATCTACACCGCTATATGTATGAACATGGAAATATCTACACCGCTATCTGTTTGAACATGAAAATATCTACACCGCTATCTGTTTGAACATGGAAATATCTAAACGGCTATCAGCATGAAAATGGAAATATCTACATAGCTATCTGCATATACATGGAAATATCTACACAGCTATCTCTTTACACATGGAAATAACTACACCGCTATCTGTATGAACATGGAAATATCTACACCGCCATCTGTACGAATATGGAAATATCTGTACCGCCATCTGTATGAACATATAAATATCTACACCGCCATCTGTATTAAGAAGGAGATATCTACACCGCTATCTGAATAAACATGGAAATATCTACACCGCTATCTGTATAAACATGGAAATATCTACACCACTATCTGTATAAACATGGAAATATCTACACCGATACCTGTATAAACATGGAAATATCAGCACCGCTATCTGTATGAACATGGAAATATCAACACCGCTATCTGTATGAACATGGAAATATCTACACCGCTATCTGTATGAACATGGAAATATCTACACCGCTATCTGTATGAACATGGAAATATCTACACCGCTATCTGTTTGAACATGTAAATATCTACAACGCTATCTGCATGAAAATGGAAATATCTACAAAGCTATCTGCATATACATGGAAAAATCTACACAGCTATCTCTTTACACATGGAAATAACTACACCGCTATATCTATAAACATGGAAAAATTTACACCGACATCTGTATGAACATGGAAATATCTGCAACGACATCTGTATGAACATACAAATATCTACACCGCCATCTGTATTAAGAAGGAGATATCTACACCGCTATCTGTATAAACATGGAAATATCTACACTGCTGCCTGTATAAACATGGAAATATCAGCACTGCAATCTGTATGAACATGGAAATATCTACACCGCTACCTGTATGAACATGGAAATATCTACATCGCTATCTGTATGAACATGGAAATATCTAAACCGCTATCTTTATGAACATGGAAATATCTACACCGCTATCTGTATGAACATGGAAATATCTACACCGCCATCTGTATGAACATGGAAATATCTGCACCGCCATCTGTATGAACATATAAATATCTACACGGCCATCTGTATTAAGATGGAGATATCTACAACGCTATCTGAATAAACATGGAAATATCTACACCGCTATCTGTATAAACATGGAAATTTGTACACCGCTATCTGTATAAACATGGAAATATCTACATGGCTACCTGTATAAACATGGAAATATCAGCACCGCTATCTGTATGAACATGGAAATATCTACACCGCTATCTGTATGAACATGGAAATATCTACACCGCTATCTGTATGAACATGGAAATATCTACAAAGCTATCTGAATGAACATGGAAATATCTACACCGCTATCTGTTTGAACATGTAAATATCTACACCGCTATCTGCATGAAAATGGAAATATCTACAAAGCTATCTGAATATACATGGAAATATCTACACAGCTATCTGTTAAACATGGAAATAACTACACCGCTATATCTATAAACATGGAAATATCTACACCGCCATCTGTATGAACATGGAAATATCTGCACCGCCATCTGTATAAACATATAAATATCTACACCGCCATCTGTATTAAGAGGGAGATAAGTACACCGCTATCTGTATAAACATGGAAATATCTACACCGCTGCCTGTATAAACATGGAAATATCAGCACCGCTATCTGTATGAACATGGAAATATCTACACCGCTACCTGTATGAACATGGAAATATCTACACCGCTATCTGTATGAACATGGAAATATCTACACAGCTATCTGTATGAACATGGAAAAATCTACACCGCCATCTGTATGAACATGGAAATATCTACACCGCCATCTGTATGAACATGGAAATATCTGCACCGCCATCTGTATGAACATATAAATATCTACACCGCCATCTGTATTAAGATGGAGATATCTACACCGCTATCTGAATAAACATGGAAATATCTACACCGCTATCTGTATAAACATGGAAATATCTGCACTGCCATCTGCATGAACATATAAATATCTACACGGCCATCTGTATTAAGATGGAGGTATCTACACCGCTATCTGTATAAACATGAAATTATCTACACCGCTATCTGTATATACATGGAAATATCTACACGGCTATCTGTATAAACATGGAAATATCTACCCGGCTACCTGTATAAACATGGAAATATCAGCACCGCTATCTGTATGAACATGGAAATATCAGCCACTCTATCTGTATGAACATGGAAATATCTACACCGCTATCTGTATGAACATGGAAATATCTACACCGCTGTCCGTATGAACATGGAAATATCTGCAATGCCATCTGTATGAACATGGATATATCTACACAGCCATCTGGATGAACATGGAAACACCTACACCGCTATCTGTATGAACATGGAAATAGCTACACCGCTATCTGTATGAACATGGAAATATCTACACCACTATCTGTATGAACATGGAAATATCTACACCGCTATCTGTATGAACATGGAATTATCTTCACCGCCATCTGTATGAACATCGATATATCTACACAGCCATCTGGATGAACATGGAAATATCTACACCGCTATCTGTATGAACATGGAAATAGCTACACAGCTATCTGTATGAACATGGAAATATCTACACCGCTATCTGTATGAACATGGAAATATATACACTGCTATCTGTATGAACATGGAAATATCTTCACCGCCATCTGTATGAACATGGATATATCTACACAACCATCTGGATGAACATGGAAATATCTACAGAGCTATCTGTATGAACATGGAAATATATACACCGCTATCTGTCTAAACATGCATACATCTTCACTGCTTTCTGTATAAACATGGAAATATGTACACCACTATCTGTATGAACATGGAAATATCTACACCGCTATCTGTTTGAACATGGAAATACCTACACCGCTATCTGCATGAAAATGGAAATATCTACACAGCGATCTGCATATACATGGAATTGTCTACAAAGCTATCTCTTTACACATGGAAATAACTACACCGCTATCTCTATAAACATGGAAATATTTACACCGCCATCTGTATGAAAATGGAAATATCTGCACCGCCTTCTATATGAACATATAAATATCTGCACCGCCATCTGTATTAAGAAGGAGATATCTACACCGCTATCTGTATAAACCTGGAAATATCTACAACGCTATCTGTATAAACATGGAAATATCTACACCGCTATCTGTATAAACATGGATATATCTACACCGCTACCTGTATAAACATGGAAATATCAGCACAGCTATCTGTATGAACATGGAAATAACTACACCGCTATCTGTATGAACATGGAAATATCTACACCGCTATCTGTGTAAACATGCATATGTCTTCACCGCTATCAGTATAAACATGGAAATATCTACACCGCTATCTGTTTGAACATGGAAATATCTACACCGCTATCTGTATAAACATGGAAATATCTACACCGCTATCTGTATAAACATGGAAATATCTACCCCGCTACCTGTATAAACATTGAAATATCAGCACCGCTATCTGTATGAACATGGAAATATCTACACCGCTACCTGTATGAACATGGAAATATCTACACCGCTATCTGTATGAACATGGAAATATCAACACTGCTATCTGTATGAACATGGAAATATCTACACCGCTATCTGTATGTACATGGAAATATCTACACTGCTATCTGTATGAACATGGATACATCTACACAGCCATCTGGATGAACATGGAAATATCTACACCGCTATCTGTATGAACATGGAAATATCTACACCGTTATCTGTATCAACATGGATATATCTACACAGCCATCTGGATGAACATGGAAATATCTACACCGCTATCTGTGTAAACATGCATACATCTTCACCGCTATCTGTATAAACATGGAAATATCTACACCGCTATCTGTATGAACATGGAAATATCTACACCGCTATCTGTATGAACATGGAAATATCTACACCGCTATCTGTTTGAACATGGAAATATCTACACCGCTATCTGCATGAAAATGGAAATATCTACACTGCTACCTGCATATACATGGAAATATCTACACAGCTATCTCTTTACACATGGAAATAACTACACCGCTATCTGTATGAACATGGAAATATCTACACCACCATCTGTATGAACATGGAAATATCTGCACCGCCAACTGTATGAACATATAAATATGTACACCGCCATCTGTATTAAGATGGAGATATCAACACCGCTATCTGTATAAACATGGAAATATCTACGCCGCTATCTGTATAAACATGGAAATATCTACACCGCTATCTGTATAAAAATGGAAATATCTACACCGCTGCCTGTATAAACATGGAAATATCAGCACCGCTATCTGTATGAACATGGAAATATCTACACTGCTATCTGTATGAACATGGAAATATATACACCGCTATCTGTTTGAACATGGAAATATCTACACCGCTATCTGCATGAAAATGGAAATATCTACACAGCTATCTGCATATACATGGAATTATCTACAAAGATATCACTTTACACATGGAAATAATTACACCGCTATCTCTATAAACATGGAAATATCTACACCGCAATCTGTATGAACATGGAAATATCTGCACGGCCATCTGTATGAACATATAAACGTCTACACCGCCATCTGTATTAAGAAGGAGATATCTACACCGCTATCTGTATAAACATGGAAATATCTACACCGCTATCTGTATAAACATGGAAATATCTACACCGCTATCTGTATAAACATGGAAATATCTACACCGCTACCTGTAAAAACGTGGAAATATCAGCCCCGCTATCTGTATGAACATGGAAATATCAGCCCCTCTATGTGTATGAACATGGAAATATCTACACCACTATCTGTATGAACATGGAAATATCTACACCGCTTGATGTATGAACATGGAATTATCTTCACCGCCATCTGTATGAACATGGATATGTCTACACAGCCATCTGTATGAACATGGAAATATCTGCACCGCCATCTGTATAAACATATAAATATCTACACCGCCATCTGTATTAAGAAGGAGATATCTACACCGCTATCTGTATAAACATGGAAATATCTACACCGCTGCCTGTATAAACATGGAAATATCAGCACCGCTATCTTTATAAACATGGAAATATCTACACCGCTACATGTATAAACATGGAAATACAAGCACCGCTATATGTATGAACATGGAAATATCTACACCGCTATCTGTATGAACATGGAAATATCTACACCGCTATCTGTATGAACATGGAAATATCTACAAAGCTATCTGAATGAACATGGAAATATCTACACCGCTATCTGTTTGAACATGTAAATATCTACACCGCTATCTGCATGAAAATGGAAATATCTACAAAGCTATCTGCATATACATGGAAATATCTACACAGCTATCTCTTTACACATGGAAATAACTACACCGCTATATCTATAAACATGGAAATATCTACACCGCCATCTGTATGAACATGGAAATATCTGCACCGCCATCTTTATGAGCATATAAATATCTACACCGCCATCTGTATTAAGAAGGAGATATCTACACCGCTATCTGTATAAACATGGAAATATCTACACCGCTGCCTGTATAAACATGGAAATGTCAGCACCGCTATCTGTATGAACATGGAAATATCTACACCGCTACCTGTATGAACATGGAAATATTTACACCGCTATCTGTATGAACATGGAAATATCTACACCGTTATCTGTATCAACATGGATATATCTACACAGCCATCTGGATGAACATGGAAATATCTACACCATTATCTGTGTAAACATGCATACATCTTCACTGCTATCTGTATAAACATGGAAATATCTACACCGCTATCTGTATGAACATGGAAATATCTACACCGCTATCTGTATGAACATGGAAATATCTACACCGCTATGTGTTTGAACATGGAAATATCTACACGGCTATCTGCATGAAAATGGAAATAGCTACACTGCTACCTGCATATACATGGAAATATCTACACAGCTATCTCTTTACACATGGAAATAACTACACCGCTATCTGTATGAACATGGAAATATCTACACCGCCATCTGTATGAACATGGAAATATCTGCACCGCCAACTGTATGAACATATAAATATCTACACCGCCATCTGTATTAAGATGGAGATCTCTACACCGCTATCTGTATAAACATGGAAATATCTACACCGCTATCTGTATAAACATGGAAATATCTACACCGCTATCTGTATAAACATGGAAATATCTACACCGCTATCTGTATAAACATGGAAATATCTACACCGCTACCTGTATAAACATGGAAATATCAGCACCGCTATCTGTATGAACATGGAAATATCAACACCGCTATCTGTTTGAACATGTATATATCTACACCGCTATCTGTTTGAACATGTAAATATCTACACCGCTTTCTGCATGAAAATGGAAATATCTTCAAAGCTATCTGCCTATACATGGAAATATCTACACAGCTATCTCTTTACACATGGAAATAACTACACCGCTATATCTATAAACATGGAAATATCTACACCGCCATCTGTATGAACATGGAAATATGTGCACCGCCATCTGTATAAAGATATAAATATCTACACCGCCATCTGTATTAAGAAGGAGATATCTACACCGCTATCTGTATAAACATGGAAATATCTACACCGCTGCCTGTATAAACATGGAAATATCAGCACCGCTATCTTTATAAACATGGAAATATCTACACCGCTACCTGTATAAACATGGAAATATCTACACCGCTATCTGTATGAACATGGAAATATCTACACAGCCATTTGTATGAACATCGAAATATCTACACTGCTATCTGTATGAACATGGAAATATCTACACCGTTATCTGTATGAACTTGGAAATATCTTCACCGCCATCTGTATCAACATGGATATGTCTACACAGCCATCAGGATGAACATGGAAATATCTACACCGCGATCTGTATGAACATGGAAATATCTACCCTGCTATCTGTGTAAACATGCATACATTTCACCGCTATCTGTATAAACATGGAAATATCTACACCGCTATCTGTATGAACATGGAAATATCTACACCGCTATCTGTTTGAACATGGAAATATCTAAACCGCTATCTGCATGAAAATAGAAATATCTACACAGCTATCTGCATATACATGGAAATATCTACAAAGCTATCTCATTACAGATAGAAATAACTACACCGCTATCTTTATAAACATGGAAATATCTACACGGCCATCTGTATGAACATGGAAATGTCTGCACTGCCATCTGTATGAACATATAAATATCTGCACCGCCATCTGTATTAAGATGGAGATATCTTCACCGCTATCTGTATAAACTTGGAAATACCTACACCGCTATCTGTATGAACATGGAAATATCTACACCGCTACCTGTATGAACATGGAAATATCTACACCGCCATCTGTATTAAGATGGAGATATCTACACCGCTATCTGTATGAACATATAAATATCTACACCGCCATCTGTATTAAGATGGAGATATCTACACCGCTATCTGAATAAACATGGAAATATCTACACCGCTATCTGCATGAACATGGAAATATCTACACCGCTATTTGTGTAAACATGCATACATCTTCACCGCAATCTGCATAAGCATGGAAATATCTACACCTCTATATGTATGAACATGGAAATATCTACACCGCTATCTGTTTGAACATGAAAATATCTACACCGCTATCTGTTTGAACATGGAAATATCTAAACGGCTATCAGCATGAAAATGGAAATATCTACATAGCTATCTGCATATACATGGAAATATCTACACAGCTATCTCTTTACACATGGAAATAACTACACCGCTATCTGTATGAACATGGAAATATCTACACCGCCATCTGTACGAATATGGAAATATCTGTACCGCCATCTGTATGAACATATAAATATCTACACCGCCATCTGTATTAAGAAGGAGATATCTACACCGCTATCTGAATAAACATGGAAATATCTACACCGCTATCTGTATAAACATGGAAATATCTACACCACTATCTGTATAAACATGGAAATATCTACACCGATACCTGTATAAACATGGAAATATCAGCACCGCTATCTGTATGAACATGGAAATGTCAACACCGCTATCTGTATGAACATGGAAATATCTACACCGCTATCTGTATGAACATGGAAATATCTACACCGCTATCTGTATGAACATGGAAATATCTACACCGCTATCTGTTTGAACATGTAAATATCTACAACGCTATCTGCATGAAAATGGAAATATCTACAAAGCTATCTGCATATACATGGAAAAATCTACACAGCTATCTCTTTACACATGGAAATAACTACACCGTTATATCTATAAACATGGAGAAATTTACACCGACATCTGTATGAACATGGAAATATCTGCACCGACATCTGTATGAACATACAAATATCTACACCGCCATCTGTATTAAGAAGGAGATATCTACACCGCTATCTGTATAAACATGGAAATATCTACACTGCTGCCTGTATAAACATGGAAATATCAGCACTGCAATCTGTATGAACATGGAAATATCTACACCGCTACCTGTATGAACATGGAAATATCTACATCGCTATCTGTATGAACATGGAAATATCTAAACCGCTATCTTTATGAACATGGAAATATCTACACCGCTATCTGTATGAACATGGAAATATCTACACCGCCATCTGTATGAACATGGAAATATCTGCACCGCCATCTGTATGAACATATAAATATCTACACGGCCATCTGTATTAAGATGGAGATATCTACAACGCTATCTGAATAAACATGGAAATATCTACACCGCTATCTGTATAAACATGGAAATTTGTACACCGCTATCTGTATAAACATGGAAATATCTACATGGCTACCTGTATAAACATGGAAATATCAGCACCGCTATCTGTATGAACATGGAAATATCTACACCGCTATCTGTATGAACATGGAAATATCTACACCGCTATCTGTATGAACATGGAAATATCTACAAAGCTATCTGAATGAACATGGAAATATCTACACCGCTATCTGTTTGAACATGTAAATATCTACACCGCTATCTGCATGAAAATGGAAATATCTACAAAGCTATCTGCATATACATGGAAATATCTACACAGCTATCTGTTTAAACATGGAAATAACTACACCGCTATATCTATAAACATGGAAATATCTACACCGCCATCTGTATGAACATGGAAATATCTGCACCGCCATCTGTATAAACATATAAATATCTACACCGCCATCTGTATTAAGAGGGAGATAAGTACACCGCTATCTGTATAAACATGGAAATATCTACACCGCTGCCTGTATAAACATGGAAATATCAGCACCGCTATCTGTATGAACATGGAAATATCTACACCGCTACCTGTATGAACATGGAAATATCTACACCGCTATCTGTATGAACATGGAAATATCTACACAGCTATCTGTATGAACATGGAAAAATCTACACCGCCATCTGTATGAACATGGAAAAATCTACACCGCCATCTGTATGAACATGGAAATATCTACACCGCCATCTGTATGAACATGGAAATATCTGCACCGCCATCTGTATGAACATATAAATATCTACACCACCATCTGTATTAAGATGGAGATATCTACACCGCTATCTGAATAAACATGGAAATATCTACACCGCTATCTGTATAAACATGGAAATATCTGCACTGCCATCTGCATGAACATATAAATATCTACACGGCCATCTGTATTAAGATGGAGGTATCTACACCGCTATCTGTATAAACATGAAATTATCTACACCGCTATCTGTATAAACATGGAAATATCTACCCGGCTACCTGTATAAACATGGAAATATCAGCACCGCTATCTGTATGAACATGGAAATATCAGCCACTCTATCTGTATGAACATGGAAATATCTACACCGCTATCTGTATGAACATGGAAATATCTACACCGCTGTCCGTATGAACATGGAAATATCTGCAATGCCATCTGTATGAACATGGATATATCTACACAGCCATCTGGATGAACATGGAAACACCTACACCGCTATCTGTATGAACATGGAAATAGCTACACCGCTATCTGTATGAACATGGAAATATCTACACCACTATCTGTATGAACATGGAAATATCTACACCGCTATCTGTATGAACATGGAATTATCTTCACCGCCATCTGTATGAACATTGATATATCTACACAGCCATCTGGATGAACATGGAAATATCTACACCGCTATCTGTATGAACATGGAAATAGCTACACAGCTATCTGTATGAACATGGAAATATCTACACCGCTATCTGTATGAACATGGAAATATATACACTGCTATCTGTATGAACATGGAAATATCTTCACCGCCATCTGTATGAACATGGATATATCTACACAACCATCTGGATGAACATGGAAATATCTACAGAGCTATCTGTATGAACATGGAAATATATACACCGCTATCTGTCTAAACATGCATACATCTTCACTGCTTTCTGTATAAACATGGAAATATGTACACCACTATCTGTATGAACATGGAAATATCTACACCGCTATCTGTTTGAACATGGAAATACCTACACCGCTATCTGCATGAAAATGGAAATATCTACACAGCGATCTGCATATACATGGAATTGTCTACAAAGCTATCTCTTTACACATGGAAATAACTACACCGCTATCTCTATAAACATGGAAATATTTACACCGCCATCTGTATGAAAATGGAAATATCTGCACCGCCTTCTATATGAACATATAAATATCTGCACCGCCATCTGTATTAAGAAGGAGATATCTACACCGCTATCTGTATAAACCTGGAAATATCTACAACGCTATCTGTATAAACATGGAAATATCTACACCGCTATCTGTATAAACATGGATATATCTACACCGCTACCTGTATAAACATGGAAATATCAGCACAGCTATCTGTATGAACATGGAAATAACTACACCGCTATATCTATAAACATGGAAAAATTTACACCGACATCTGTATGAACATGGAAATATCTGCACCGAAATCTGTATGAACATACAAATATCTACACCGCCATCTGTATTAAGAAGGAGATATCTACACCGCTATCTGTATAAACATGGAAATATCTACACTGCTGCCTGTATAAACATGGAAATATCAGCACTGCAATCTGTATGAACATGGAAATATCTACACCGCTACCTGTATGAACATGGAAATATCTACATCGCTATCTGTATGAACATGGAAATATCTAAACCGCTATCTTTATGAACATGGAAATATCTACACCGCTATCTGTATGAACATGGAAATATCTACACCGCCATCTGTATGAACATGGAAATATCTGCACCGCCATCTGTATGAACATATAAATATCTACACCGCCATCTGTATTAAGATGGAGATATCTACAACGCTATCTGAATAAACATGGAAATATCTACACCGCTATCTGTATAAACATGGAAATTTGTACACCGCTATCTGTATAAACATGGAAATATCTACATGGCTACCTGTATAAACATGGAAATATCAGCACCGCTATCTGTATGAACATGGAAATATCTACACTGCTATCTGTATGAACATGGAAATATCTACACCGCTATCTGTATGAACATGGAAATATCTACAAAGCTATCTGAATGAACATGGAAATATCTACACCGCTATCTGTTTGAACATGTAAATATCTACACCGCTATCTGCATGAAAATGGAAATATCTACAAAGCTATCTGCATATACATGGAAATATCTACACAGCTATCTGTTTAAACATGGAAATAACTACACCGCTATATCTATAAACATGGAAATATCTACACCGCCATCTGTATGAACATGGAAATATCTGCACCGCCATCTGTATAAACATATAAATATCTACACCGCCATCTGTATTAAGAGGGAGATAAGTACACCGCTATCTGTATAAACATGGAAATATCTACACCGCTGCCTGTATAAACATGGAAATATCAGCACCGCTATCTGTATGAACATGGAAATATCTACACCGCTACCTGTATGAACATGGAAATATCTACACCGCTATCTGTATGAACATGGAAATATCTACACAGCTATCTGTATGAACATGGAAAAATCTACTCCGCCATCTGTATGAACATGGAAAAATCTACACCGCCATCTGTATGAACATGGAAATATCTACACCGCCATCTGTATGAACATGGAAATATCTGCACCGCCATCTGTATGAACATATAAATATCTACACCGCCATCTGTATTAAGATGGAGATATCTACACCGCTATCTGAATAAACATGGAAATATCTACACCGCTATCTGTATAAACATGGAAATATCTGCACTGCCATCTGCATGAACATATAAATATCTACACGGCCATCTGTATTAAGATGGAGGTATCTACACCGCTATCTGTATAAACATGAAATTATCTACACCGCTATCTGTATATACATGGAAATATCTACACGGCTATCTGTATAAACATGGAAATATCTACCCGGCTACCTGTATAAACATGGAAATATCAGCACCGCTATCTGTATGAACATGGAAATATCAGCCACTCTATCTGTATGAACATGGAAATATCTACACCGCTATCTGTATGAACATGGAAATATCTACACCGCTGTCCGTATGAACATGGAAATATCTGCAATGCCATCTGTATGAACATGGATATATCTACACAGCCATCTGGATGAACATGGAAACACCTACACCGCTATCTGTATGAACATGGAAATAGCTACACCGCTATCTGTATGAACATGGAAATATCTACACCACTATCTGTATGAACATGGAAATATCTACACCGCTATCTGTATGAACATGGAATTATCTTCACCGCCATCTGTATGAACATTGATATATCTACACAGCCATCTGGATGAACATGGAAATATCTACACCGCTATCTGTATGAACATGGAAATAGCTACACAGCTATCTGTATGAACATGGAAATACCTACACCGCTATCTGTATGAACATGGAAATATATACACTGCTATCTGTATGAACATGGAAATATCTTCACCGCCATCTGTATGAACATGGATATATCTACACAACCATCTGGATGAACATGGAAATATCTACAGAGCTATCTGTATGAACATGGAAATATATACACCGCTATCTGTCTAAACATGCATACATCTTCACTGCTTTCTGTATAAACATGGAAATATGTACACCACTATCTGTATGAACATGGAAATATCTACACCGCTATCTGTTTGAACATGGAAATACCTACACCGCTATCTGCATGAAAATGGAAATATCTACACAGCGATCTGCATATACATGGAATTGTCTACAAAGCTATCTCTTTACACATGGAAATAACTACACCGCTATCTCTATAAACATGGAAATATTTACACCGCCATCTGTATGAAAATGGAAATATCTGCACCGCCTTCTATATGAACATATAAATATCTGCACCGCCATCTGTATTAAGAAGGAGATATCTACACCGCTATCTGTATAAACCTGGAAATATCTACAACGCTATCTGTATAAACATGGAAATATCTACACCGCTATCTGTATAAACATGGATATATCTACACCGCTACCTGTATAAACATGGAAATATCAGCACAGCTATCTGTATGAACATGGAAATAACTACACCGCTATATCTATAAACATGGAAAAATTTACACCGACATCTGTATGAACATGGAAATATCTGCACCGAAATCTGTATGAACATACAAATATCTACACCGCCATCTGTATTAAGAAGGAGATATCTACACCGCTATCTGTATAAACATGGAAATATCTACACTGCTGCCTGTATAAACATGGAAATATCAGCACTGCAATCTGTATGAACATGGAAATATCTACACCGCTACCTGTATGAACATGGAAATATCTACATCGCTATCTGTATGAACATGGAAATATCTAAACCGCTATCTTTATGAACATGGAAATATCTACACCGCTATCTGTATGAACATGGAAATATCTACACCGCCATCTGTATGAACATGGAAATATCTGCACCGCCATCTGTATGAACATATAAATATCTACACCGCCATCTGTATTAAGATGGAGATATCTACAACGCTATCTGAATAAACATGGAAATATCTACACCGCTATCTGTATAAACATGGAAATTTGTACACCGCTATCTGTATAAACATGGAAATATCTACATGGCTACCTGTATAAACATGGAAATATCAGCACCGCTATCTGTATGAACATGGAAATATCTACACCGCTATCTGTATGAACATGGAAATATCTACACCGCTATCTGTATGAACATGGAAATATCTACAAAGCTATCTGAATGAACATGGAAATATCTACACCGCTATCTGTTTGAACATGTAAATATCTACACCGCTATCTGCATGAAAATGGAAATATCTACAAAGCTATCTGCATATACATGGAAATATCTACACAGCTATCTGTTTAAACATGGAAATAACTACACCGCTATATCTATAAACATGGAAATATCTACACCGCCATCTGTATGAACATGGAAATATCTGCACCGCCATCTGTATAAACATATAAATATCTACACCGCCATCTGTATTAAGAGGGAGATAAGTACACCGCTATCTGTATAAACATGGAAATATCTACACCGCTGCCTGTATAAACATGGAAATATCAGCACCGCTATCTGTATGAACATGGAAATATCTACACCGCTACCTGTATGAACATGGAAATATCTACACCGCTATCTGTATGAACATGGAAATATCTACACAGCTATCTGTATGAACATGGAAAAATCTAATCCGCCATCTGTATGAACATGGAAAAATCTACACCGCCATCTGTATGAACATGGAAATATCTACACCGCCATCTGTATGAACATGGAAATATCTGCACCGCCATCTGTATGAACATATAAATATCTACACCGCCATCTGTATTAAGATGGAGATATCTACACCGCTATCTGAATAAACATGGAAATATCTACACCGCTATCTGTATAAACATGGAAATATCTGCACTGCCATCTGCATGAACATATAAATATCTACACGGCCATCTGTATTAAGATGGAGGTATCTACACCGCTATCTGTATAAACATGAAATTATCTACACCGCTATCTGTATATACATGGAAATATCTACACGGCTATCTGTATAAACATGGAAATATCTACCCGGCTACCTGTATAAACATGGAAATATCAGCACCGCTATCTGTATGAACATGGAAATATCAGCCACTCTATCTGTATGAACATGGAAATATCTACACCGCTATCTGTATGAACATGGAAATATCTACACCGCTGTCCGTATGAACATGGAAATATCTGCAATGCCATCTGTATGAACATGGATATATCTACACAGCCATCTGGATGAACATGGAAACACCTACACCGCTATCTGTATGAACATGGAAATAGCTACACCGCTATCTGTATGAACATGGAAATATCTACACCACTATCTGTATGAACATGGAAATATCTACACCGCTATCTGTATGAACATGGAATTATCTTCACCGCCATCTGTATGAACATCGATATATCTACACAGCCATCTGGATGAACATGGAAATATCTACACCGCTATCTGTATGAACATGGAAATAGCTACACAGCTATCTGTATGAACATGGAAATATCTACACCGCTATCTGTATGAACATGGAAATATATACACTGCTATCTGTATGAACATGGAAATATCTTCACCGCCATCTGTATGAACATGGATATATCTACACAACCATCTGGATGAACATGGAAATATCTACAGAGCTATCTGTATGAACATGGAAATATATACACCGCTATCTGTCTAAACATGCATACATCTTCACTGCTTTCTGTATAAACATGGAAATATGTACACCACTATCTGTATGAACATGGAAATATCTACACCGCTATCTGTTTGAACATGGAAATACCTACACCGCTATCTGCATGAAAATGGAAATATCTACACAGCGATCTGCATATACATGGAATTGTCTACAAAGCTATCTCTTTACACATGGAAATAACTACACCGCTATCTCTATAAACATGGAAATATTTACACCGCCATCTGTATGAAAATGGAAATATCTGCACCGCCTTCTATATGAACATATAAATATCTGCACCGCCATCTGTATTAAGAAGGAGATATCTACACCGCTATCTGTATAAACCTGGAAATATCTACAACGCTATCTGTATAAACATGGAAATATCTACACCGCTATCTGTATAAACATGGATATATCTACACCGCTACCTGTATAAACATGGAAATATCAGCACAGCTATCTGTATGAACATGGAAATAACTACACCGCTATCTGTATGAACATGGAAATATCTACACCGCTATCTGTGTAAACATGCATATGTCTTCACCGCTATCAGTATAAACATGGAAATATCTACACCGCTATCTGTTTGAACATGGAAATATCTACACCGCTATCTGTATAAACATGGAAATATCTACACCGCTATCTGTATAAACATGGAAATATCTACCCCGCTACCTGTATAAACATTGAAATATCAGCACCGCTATCTGTATGAACATGGAAATATCTACACCGCTACCTGTATGAACATGGAAATATCTACACCGCTATCTGTATGAACATGGAAATATCAACACTGCTATCTGTATGAACATGGAAATATCTACACCGCTATCTGTATGTACATGGAAATATCTACACTGCTATCTGTATGAACATGGATATATCTACACAGCCATCTGGATGAACATGGAAATATCTACACCGCTATCTGTATGAACATGGAAATATCTACACCGTTATCTGTATCAACATGGATATATCTACACAGCCATCTGGATGAACATGGAAATATCTACACCGCTATCTGTGTAAACATGCATACATCTTCACCGCTATCTGTATAAACATGGAAATATCTACACCGCTATCTGTATGAACATGGAAATATCTACACCGCTATCTGTATGAACATGGAAATATCTACACCGCTATCTGTTTGAACATGGAAATATCTACACCGCTATCTGCATGAAAATGGAAATATCTACACTGCTACCTGCATATACATGGAAATATCTACACAGCTATCTCTTTACACATGGAAATAACTACACCGCTATCTGTATGAACATGGAAATATCTACACCGCCATCTGTATGAACATGGAAATATCTGCACCGCCAACTGTATGAACATATAAATATGTACACCGCCATCTGTATTAAGATGGAGATATCAACACCGCTATCTGTATAAACATGGAAATATCTACGCCGCTATCTGTATAAACATGGAAATATCTACACCGCTATCTGTATAAAAATGGAAATATCTACACCGCTGCCTGTATAAACATGGAAATATCAGCACCGCTATCTGTATGAACATGGAAATATCTACACTGCTATCTGTATGAACATGGAAATATATACACCGCTATCTGTTTGAACATGGAAATATCTACACCGCTATCTGCATGAAAATGGAAATATCTACACAGCTATCTGCATATACATGGAATTATCTACAAAGATATCACTTTACACATGGAAATAATTACACCGCTATCTCTATAAACATGGAAATATCTACACCGCAATCTGTATGAACATGGAAATATCTGCACGGCCATCTGTATGAACATATAAACGTCTACACCGCCATCTGTATTAAGAAGGAGATATCTACACCGCTATCTGTATAAACATGGAAATGTCTACACCGCTATCTGTATAAACATGGAAATATCTACACCGCTATCTGTATAAACATGGAAATATCTACACCGCTACCTGTAAAAACGTGGAAATATCAGCCCCGCTATCTGTATGAACATGGAAATATCAGCCCCTCTATGTGTATGAACATGGAAATATCTACACCACTATCTGTATGAACATGGAAATATCTACACCGCTTGATGTATGAACATGGAATTATCTTCACCGCCATCTGTATGAACATGGATATGTCTACACAGCCATCTGGATGAACATGGAAATATCTACACCGCTGTCTGTATGAACATGGAAATAGCTACACCGCTATCTGTATTAACATGGAAATATCTGCACTGCCATCTGTATGAACATATAAATATCTACACCGCCATCTGTATTAAGATGGAGATATCTACACCGCTATCTGTATAAACATGGAAATATCTACACCGCTATCTGTATAAACATGGAAATATCTACACCGCTATCTGTATAAACATGGAAATATCTACACCGCTACCTGTATGAAAATGGAAATATCACCACCGCTATCTGTATGAACATGGAAATATCTACACCGCTATCTGTATGAACATGGAAATATCTACACCGCTATCTGTATGAACATGGAAATATCTTCACCGCCATCTGTATGAACATGGATATGTCTACACAGCCATCTGGATGAACATGGAAATATCTACACCGCGATCTGTATGAAAATAGAAATATCTACACAGCTATCTGCATATACACGGAAATATCTACAAAGCTATCTCTATACACATGGAAATAACTACACCGCTATCTCTATAAACATGGAAATATCTACAGCGCCATCTGTATGAACATGGAAATATCTGCACCGCCATCTGTATGAACATATAAATATCTACACTGCCATCTGGATTAAGATGGAGATATCTTCACCGCTCTCTGTATAAACTTGGAAATATCTACACCGCTATCTGTATAAACATGGAAATACCTACACCGCTACCGGTATAAACATGAAAATATCTACACCGCTACCTGTATAAACATGGAAATATCAGCCCCTCTATGTGTATGAACATGGAAATATCAGCCACTCTATCTGTATGAACATGGAAATATCTACACCGCTATCTGTATGAACATGGAAATATCTACACCGCTGTCCGTATGAACATGGAAATATCTGCAATGCCATCTGTATGAACATGGATATATCTACACAGCCATCTGGATGAACATGGAAACACCTACACCGCTATCTGTATGAACATGGAAATAGCTACACCGCTATCTGTATGAACATGGAAATATCTACACCACTATCTGTATGAACATGGAAATATCTACACCGCTATCTGTATGAACATGGAATTATCTTCACCGCCATCTGTATTAACATCGATATATCTACACAGCCATCTGGATGAACATGGAAATATCTACACCGCTATCTGTATGAACATGGAAATAGCTACACAGCTATCTGTATGAACATGGAAATATCTACACCGCTATCTGTATGAACATGGAAATATATACACTGCTATCTGTATGAACGTGGAAATATCTTCACCGCCATCTGTATGAACATGGATATATCTACACAGCCATCTGGATGAACATGGAAATATCTACAGAGCTATCTGTATGAACATGGAAATATGTACACCGCTATCTGTCTAAACATGCATACATCTTCACTGCTATCTGTATAAACATGGAAATATGTACACCGCTATCTGGATGAACATGGAAATAACTACACCGCTATCTGTTTGAACATGGAAATATCTACACCGCTATCTGCATGAAAATGGAAATATCTACACAGCGATCTGCATATACATGGAATTGTCTACAAAGCTATCTCTTTACACATGGAAATAACTACACCGCTATCTCTATAAACGTGGAAATATTTACACCGCCATCTGTATGAAAATGGAAATATCTGCACCGCCTTCTATGTGAACATATAAATATCTGCACCGCCATCTGTATTAAGAAGGAGATATCTACACCGCTATCTGTATAAACCTGGAAATATCTACAACGCTATCTGTATAAACATGGAAATATCTACACCGCTATCTGTATAAACATGGATATATCTACACCGCTACCTGTATAAACATGGAAATATCAGCACAGCTATCTGTATGAACATGGAAATATCTACACCGCTATCTGTATGAACATGGAAATATCTACACCGCTATCTGTGTAAACATGCATATGTCTTCACCGCTATCTGTATAAACATGGAAATATCTACACCGCTATCTGTATGAACATGGAAATATCTGCACCGCCATCTGTATAAACATATAAATATCTACACCGCCATCTGTATTAAGAGGGAGATAAGTACACCGCTATCTGTATAAACATGGAAATATCTACACCGCTGCCTGTATAAACATGGAAATATCAGCACCGCTATCTGTATGAACATGGAAATATCTACACCGCTACCTGTATGAACATGGAAATATCTACACCGCTATCTGTATGAACATGGAAATATCTACACAGCTATCTGTATGAACATGGAAAAATCTACACCACCATCTGTATGAACATGGAAAAATCTACACCGCCATCTGTATGAACATGGAAATATCTACACCGCCATCTGTATGAACATGGAAATATCTGCACCGCCATCTGTATGAACATATAAATATCTACACCGCCATCTGTATTAAGATGGAGATATCTACACCGCTATCTGAATAAACATGGAAATATCTACACCGCTATCTGTATAAACATGGAAATATCTGCACTGCCATCTGCATGAACATATAAATATCTACACGGCCATCTGTATTAAGATGGAGGTATCTACACCGCTATCTGTATAAACATGAAATTATCTACACCGCTATCTGTATATACATGGAAATATCTACACGGCTATCTGTATAAACATGGAAATATCTACCCGGCTACCTGTATAAACATGGAAATATCAGCACCGCTATCTGTATGAACATGGAAATATCAGCCACTCTATCTGTATGAACATGGAAATATCTACACCGCTATCTGTATGAACATGGAAATATCTACACCGCTGTCCGTACGAACATGGAAATATCTGCAATGCCATCTGTATGAACATGGATATATCTACACAGCCATCTGGATGAACATGGAAACACCTACACCGCTATCTGTATGAACATGGAAATAGCTACACCGCTATCTGTATGAACATGGAAATATCTACACCACTATCTGTATGAACATGGAAATATCTACACCGCTATCTGTATGAACATGGAATTATCTTCACCGCCATCTGTATGAACATTGATATATCTACACAGCCATCTGGATGAACATGGAAATATCTACACCGCTATCTGTATGAACATGGAAATAGCTACACAGCTATCTGTATGAACATGGAAATATCTACACCGCTATCTGTATGAACATGGAAATATATACACTGCTATCTGTATGAACATGGAAATATCTTCACCGCCATCTGTATGAACATGGATATATCTACACAACCATCTGGATGAACATGGAAATATCTACAGAGCTATCTGTATGAACATGGAAATATATACACCGCTATCTGTCTAAACATGCATACATCTTCACTGCTTTCTGTATAAACATGGAAATATGTACACCACTATCTGTATGAACATGGAAATATCTACACCGCTATCTGTTTGAACATGGAAATACCTACACCGCTATCTGCATGAAAATGGAAATATCTACACAGCGATCTGCATATACATGGAATTGTCTACAAAGCTATCTCTTTACACATGGAAATAACTACACCGCTATCTCTATAAACATGGAAATATTTACACCGCCATCTGTATGAAAATGGAAATATCTGCACCGCCTTCTATATGAACATATAAATATCTGCACCGCCATCTGTATTAAGAAGGAGATATCTACACCGCTATCTGTATAAACCTGGAAATATCTACAACGCTATCTGTATAAACATGGAAATATCTACACCGCTATCTGTATAAACATGGATATATCTACACCGCTACCTGTATAAACATGGAAATATCAGCACAGCTATCTGTATGAACATGGAAATAACTACACCGCTATATCTATAAACATGGAAAAATTTACACCGACATCTGTATGAACATGGAAATATCTGCACCGAAATCTGTATGAACATACAAATATCTACACCGCCATCTGTATTAAGAAGGAGATATCTACACCGCTATCTGTATAAACATGGAAATATCTACACTGCTGCCTGTATAAACATGGAAATATCAGCACTGCAATCTGTATGAACATGGAAATATCTACACCGCTACCTGTATGAACATGGAAATATCTACATCGCTATCTGTATGAACATGGAAATATCTAAACCGCTATCTTTATGAACATGGAAATATCTACACCGCTATCTGTATGAACATGGAAATATCTACACCGCCATCTGTATGAACATGGAAATATCTGCACCGCCATCTGTATGAACATATAAATATCTACACCGCCATCTGTATTAAGATGGAGATATCTACAACGCTATCTGAATAAACATGGAAATATCTACACCGCTATCTGTATAAACATGGAAATTTGTACACCGCTATCTGTATAAACATGGAAATATCTACATGGCTACCTGTATAAACATGGAAATATCAGCACCGCTATCTGTATGAACATGGAAATATCTACACCGCTATCTGTATGAACATGGAAATATCTACACCGCTATCTGTATGAACATGGAAATATCTACAAAGCTATCTGAATGAACATGGAAATATCTACACCGCTATCTGTTTGAACATGTAAATATCTACACCGCTATCTGCATGAAAATGGAAATATCTACAAAGCTATCTGCATATACATGGAAATATCTACACAGCTATCTGTTTAAACATGGAAATAACTACACCGCTATATCTATAAACATGGAAATATCTACACCGCCATCTGTATGAACATGGAAATATCTGCACCGCCATCTGTATAAACATATAAATATCTACACCGCCATCTGTATTAAGAGGGAGATAAGTACACCGCTATCTGTATAAACATGGAAATATCTACACCGCTGCCTGTATAAACATGGAAATATCAGCACCGCTATCTGTATGAACATGGAAATATCGACACCGCTACCTGTATGAACATGGAAATATCTACACCGCTATCTGTATGAACATGGAAATATCTACACAGCTATCTGTATGAACATGGAAAAATCTACTCCGCCATCTGTATGAACATGGAAAAATCTACACCGCCATCTGTATGAACATGGAAATATCTACACCGCCATCTGTATGAACATGGAAATATCTGCACCGCCATCTGTATGAACATATAAATATCTACACCGCCATCTGTATTAAGATGGAGATATCTACACCGCTATCTGAATAAACATGGAAATATCTACACCGCTATCTGTATAAACATGGAAATATCTGCACTGCCATCTGCATGAACATATAAATATCTACACGGCCATCTGTATTAAGATGGAGGTATCTACACCGCTATCTGTATAAACATGAAATTATCTACACCGCTATCTGTATATACATGGAAATATCTACACGGCTATCTGTATAAACATGGAAATATCTACCCGGCTACCTGTATAAACATGGAAATATCAGCACCGCTATCTGTATGAACATGGAAATATCAGCCACTCTATCTGTATGAACATGGAAATATCTACACCGCTATCTGTATGAACATGGAAATATCTACACCGCTGTCCGTATGAACATGGAAATATCTGCAATGCCATCTGTATGAACATGGATATATCTACACAGCCATCTGGATGAACATGGAAACACCTACACCGCTATCTGTATGAACATGGAAATAGCTACACCGCTATCTGTATGAACATGGAAATATCTACACCACTATCTGTATGAACATGGAAATATCTACACCGCTATCTGTATGAACATGGAATTATCTTCACCGCCATCTGTATGAACATCGATATATCTACACAGCCATCTGGATGAACATGGAAATATCTACACCGCTATCTGTATGAACATGGAAATAGCTACACAGCTATCTGTATGAACATGGAAATATCTACACCGCTATCTGTATGAACATGGAAATATATACACTGCTATCTGTATGAACATGGAAATATCTTCACCGCCATCTGTATGAACATGGATATATCTACACAACCATCTGGATGAACATGGAAATATCTACAGAGCTATCTGTATGAACATGGAAATATATACACCGCTATCTGTCTAAACATGCATACATCTTCACTGCTTTCTGTATAAACATGGAAATATGTACACCACTATCTGTATGAACATGGAAATATCTACACCGCTATCTGTTTGAACATGGAAATACCTACACCGCTATCTGCATGAAAATGGAAATACCTACACAGCGATCTGCATATACATGGAATTGTCTACAAAGCTATCTCTTTACACATGGAAATAACTACACCGCTATCTCTATAAACATGGAAATATTTACACCACCATCTGTATGAAAATGGAAATATCTGCACCGCCTTCTATATGAACATATAAATATCTGCACCGCCATCTGTATTAAGAAGGAGATATCTACACCGCTATCTGTATAAACCTGGAAATATCTACAACGCTATCTGTATAAACATGGAAATATCTACACCGCTATCTGTATAAACATGGATATATCTACACCGCTACCTGTATAAACATGGAAATATCAGCACAGCTATCTGTATGAACATGGAAATAACTACACCGCTATCTGTATGAACATGGAAATATCTACACCGCTATCTGTGTAAACATGCATATGTCTTCACCGCTATCAGTATAAACATGGAAATATCTACACCGCTATCTGTTTGAACATGGAAATATCTACACCGCTATCTGTATAAACATGGAAATATCTACACCGCTATCTGTATAAACATGGAAATATCTACCCCGCTACCTGTATAAACATTGAAATATCAGCACCGCTATCTGTATGAACATGGAAATATCTACACCGCTACCTGTATGAACATGGAAATATCTACACCGCTATCTGTATGAACATGGAAATATCAACACTGCTATCTGTATGAACATGGAAATATCTACACCGCTATCTGTATGTACATGGAAATATCTACACTGCTATCTGTATGAACATGGATATATCTACACAGCCATCTGGATGAACATGGAAATATCTACACCGCTATCTGTATGAACATGGAAATATCTACACCGTTATCTGTATCAACATGGATATATCTACACAGCCATCTGGATGAACATGGAAATATCTACACCGCTATCTGTGTAAACATGCATACATCTTCACCGCTATCTGTATAAACATGGAAATATCTACACCGCTATCTGTATGAACATGGAAATATCTACACCGCTATCTGTATGAACATGGAAATATCTACACCGCTATCTGTTTGAACATGGAAATATCTACACCGCTATCTGCATGAAAATGGAAATATCTACACTGCTACCTGCATATACATGGAAATATCTACACAGCTATCTCTTTACACATGGAAATAACTACACCGCTATCTGTATGAACATGGAAATATCTACACCGCCATCTGTATGAACATGGAAATATCTGCACCGCCAACTGTATGAACATATAAATATGTACACCGCCATCTGTATTAAGATGGAGATATCAACACCGCTATCTGTATAAACATGGAAATATCTACGCCGCTATCTGTATAAACATGGAAATATCTACACCGCTATCTGTATAAAAATGGAAATATCTACACCGCTGCCTGTATAAACATGGAAATATCAGCACCGCTATCTGTATGAACATGGAAATATCTACACTGCTATCTGTATGAACATGGAAATATATACACCGCTATCTGTTTGAACATGGAAATATCTACACCGCTATCTGCATGAAAATGGAAATGTCTACACAGCTATCTGCATATACATGGAATTATCTACAAAGATATCACTTTACACATGGAAATAATTACACCGCTATCTCTATAAACATGGAAATATCTACACCGCAATCTGTATGAACATGGAAATATCTGCACGGCCATCTGTATGAACATATAAACGTCTACACCGCCATCTGTATTAAGAAGGAGATATCTACACCGCTATCTGTATAAACATGGAAATATCTACACCGCTATCTGTATAAACATGGAAATATCTACACCGCTATCTGTATAAACATGGAAATATCTACACCGCTACCTGTAAAAACGTGGAAATATCAGCCCCGCTATCTGTATGAACATGGAAATATCAGCCCCTCTATGTGTATGAACATGGAAATATCTACACCACTATCTGTATGAACATGGAAATATCTACACCGCTTGATGTATGAACATGGAATTATCTTCACCGCCATCTGTATGAACATGGATATGTCTACACAGCCATCTGTATGAACATGGAAATATCTGCACCGCCATCTGTATAAACATATAAATATCTACACCGCCATCTGTATTAAGAAGGAGATATCTACACCGCTATCTGTATAAACATGGAAATATCTACACCGCTGCCTGTATAAACATGGAAATATCAGCACCGCTATCTTTATAAACATGGAAATATCTACACCGCTACATGTATAAACATGGAAATACAAGCACCGCTATCTGTATGAACATGGAAATATCTACACCGCTATCTGTATGAACATGGAAATATCTACACCGCTATCTGTATGAACATGGAAATATCTACAAAGCTATCTGAATGAACATGGAAATATCTACACCGCTATCTGTTTGAACATGTAAATATCTACACCGCTATCTGCATGAAAATGGAAATATCTACAAAGCTATCTGCATATACATGGAAATATCTACACAGCTATCTCTTTACACATGGAAATAACTACACCGCTATATCTATAAACATGGAAATATCTACACCACCATCTGTATGAACATGGAAATATCTGCACCGCCATCTTTATGAGCATATAAATATCTACACCGCCATCTGTATTAAGAAGGAGATATCTACACCGCTATCTGTATAAACATGGAAATATCTACACCGCTGCCTGTATAAACATGGAAATGTCAGCACCGCTATCTGTATGAACATGGAAATATCTACACCGCTACCTGTATGAACATGGAAATATTTACACCGCTATCTGTATGAACATGGAAATATCTACACCGTTATCTGTATCAACATGGATATATCTACACAGCCATCTGGATGAACATGGAAATATCTACACCATTATCTGTGTAAACATGCATACATCTTCACTGCTATCTGTATAAACATGGAAATATCTACACCGCTATCTGTATGAACATGGAAATATCTACACCGCTATCTGTATGAACATGGAAATATCTACACCGCTATGTGTTTGAACATGGAAATATCTACACGGCTATCTGCATGAAAATGGAAATAGCTACACTGCTACCTGCATATACATGGAAATATCAACACAGCTATCTCTTTACACATGGAAATAACTACACCGCTATCTGTATGAACATGGAAATATCTACACCGCCATCTGTATGAACATGGAAATATCTGCACCGCCAACTGTATGAACATATAAATATCTACACCGCCATCTGTATTAAGATGGAGATCTCTACACCGCTATCTGTATAAACATGGAAATATCTACACCGCTATCTGTATAAACATGGAAATATCTACACCGCTATCTGTATAAACATGGAAATATCTACACCGCTATCTGTATAAACATGGAAATATCTACACCGCTACCTGTATAAACATGGAAATATCAGCACCGCTATCTGTATGAACATGGAAATATCAACACCGCTATCTGTTTGAACATGTATATATCTACACCGCTATCTGTTTGAACATGTAAATATCTACACCGCTTTCTGCATGAAAATGGAAATATCTTCAAAGCTATCTGCCTATACATGGAAATATCTACACAGCTATCTCTTTACACATGGAAATAACTACACCGCTATATCTATAAACATGGAAATATCTACACCGCCATCTGTATGAACATGGAAATATGTGCACCGCCATCTGTATAAAGATATAAATATCTACACCGCCATCTGTATTAAGAAGGAGATATCTACACCGCTATCTGTATAAACATGGAAATATCTACACCGCTGCCTGTATAAACATGGAAATATCAGCACCGCTATCTTTATAAACATGGAAATATCTACACCGCTACCTGTATAAACATGGAAATATCTACACCGCTATCTGTATGAACATGGAAATATCTACACAGCCATTTGTATGAACATCGAAATATCTACACTGCTATCTGTATGAACATGGAAATATCTACATCGTTATCTGTATGAACATGGAAATATCTTCACCGCCATCTGTATCAACATGGATATGTCTACACAGCCATCAGGATGAACATGGAAATATCTACACCGCGATCTGTATGAACATGGAAATATCTACCCTGCTATCTGTGTAAACATGCATACATTTCACCGCTATCTGTATAAACATGGAAATATCTACACCGCTATCTGTATGAACATGGAAATATCTACACCGCTATCTGTTTGAACATGGAAATATCTAAACCGCTATCTGCATGAAAAAAGAAATATCTACACAGCTATCTGCATATACATGGAAATATCTACAAAGCTATCTCATTACAGATAGAAATAACTACACCGCTATCTTTATAAACATGGAAATATCTACACGGCCATCTGTATGAACATGGAAATGTCTGCACTGCCATCTGTATGAACATATAAATATCTGCACCGCCATCTGTATTAAGATGGAGATATCTTCACCGCTATCTGAATAAACTTGGAAATACCTACACCGCTATCTGTATGAACATGGAAATATCTACACCGCTACCTGTATGAACATGGAAATATCTACACCGCCATCTGTATTAAGATGGAGATATCTACACCGCTATCTGTATGAACATATAAATATCTACACCGCCATCTGTATTAAGATGGAGATATCTACACCGCTATCTGAATAAACATGGAAATATCTACACCGCTATCTGCATGAACATGGAAATATCTACACCGCTATTTGTGTAAACATGCATACATCTTCACCGCAATCTGCATAAGCATGGAAATATCTACACCGCTATATGTATGAACATGGAAATATCTACACCGCTATCTGTTTGAACATGAAAATATCTACACCGCTATCTGTTTGAACATGGAAATATCTAAACGGCTATCAGCATGAAAATGGAAATATCTACATAGCTATCTGCATATACATGGAAATATCTACACAGCTATCTCTTTACACATGGAAATAACTACACCGCTATCTGTATGAACATGGAAATATCTACACCGCCATCTGTACGAATATGGAAATATCTGTACCGCCATCTGTATGAACATATAAATATCTACACCGCCATCTGTATTAAGAAGGAGATATCTACACCGCTATCTGAATAAACATGGAAATATCTACACCGCTATCTGTATAAACATGGAAATATCTACACCACTATCTGTATAAACATGGAAATATCTACACCGATACCTGTATAAACATGGAAATATCAGCACCGCTATCTGTATGAACATGGAAATGTCAACACCGCTATCTGTATGAACATGGAAATATCTACACCGCTATCTGTATGAACATGGAAATATCTACACCGCTATCTGTATGAACATGGAAATATCTACACCGCTATCTGTTTGAACATGTAAATATCTACAACGCTATCTGCATGAAAATGGAAATATCTACAAAGCTATCTGCATATACATGGAAAAATCTACACAGCTATCTCTTTACACATGGAAATAACTACACCGCTATATCTATAAACATGGAGAAATTTACACCGACATCTGTATGAACATGGAAATATCTGCACCGACATCTGTATGAACATACAAATATCTACACCGCCATCTGTATTAAGAAGGAGATATCTACACCGCTATCTGTATAAACATGGAAATATCTACACTGCTGCCTGTATAAACATGGAAATATCAGCACTGCAATCTGTATGAACATGGAAATATCTACACCGCTACCTGTATGAACATGGAAATATCTACATCGCTATCTGTATGAACATGGAAATATCTAAACCGCTATCTTTATGAACATGGAAATATCTACACCGCTATCTGTATGAACATGGAAATATCTACACCGCCATCTGTATGAACATGGAAATATCTGCACCGCCATCTGTATGAACATATAAATATCTACACGGCCATCTGTATTAAGATGGAGATATCTACAACGCTATCTGAATAAACCTGGAAATATCTACACCGCTATCTGTATAAACATGGAAATTTGTACACCGCTATCTGTATAAACATGGAAATATCTACATGGCTACCTGTATAAACATGGAAATATCAGCACCGCTATCTGTATGAACATGGAAATATCTACACCGCTATCTGTATGAACATGGAAATATCTACACCGCTATCTGTATGAACATGGAAATATCTACAAAGCTATCTGAATGAACATGGAAATATCTACACCGCTATCTGTTTGAACATGTAAATATCTACACCGCTATCTGCATGAAAATGGAAATATCTACAAAGCTATCTGCATATACATGGAAATATCTACACAGCTATCTGTTTAAACAAGGAAATAACTACACCGCTATATCTATAAACATGGAAATATCTACACCGCCATCTGTATGAACATGGAAATATCTGCACCGCCATCTGTATAAACATATAAATATCTACACCGCCATCTGTATTAAGAGGGAGATAAGTACACCGCTATCTGTATAAACATGGAAATATCTACACCGCTGCCTGTATAAACATGGAAATATCAGCACCGCTATCTGTATGAACATGGAAATATCTACACCGCTACCTGTATGAACATGGAAATATCTACACCGCTATCTGTATGAACATGGAAATATCTACACAGCTATCTGTATGAACATGGAAAAATCTACACCGCCATCTGTATGAACATGGAAAAATCTACACCGCCATCTGTATGAACATGGAAATATCTACACCGCCATCTGTATGAACATGGAAATATCTGCACCGCCATCTGTATGAACATATAAATATCTACACCGCCATCTGTATTAAGATGGAGATATCTACACCGCTATCTGAATAAACATGGAAATATCTACACCGCTATCTGTATAAACATGGAAATATCTGCACTGCCATCTGCATGAACATATAAATATCTACACGGCCATCTGTATTAAGATGGAGGTATCTACACCGCTATCTGTATAAACATGAAATTATCTACACCGCTATCTGTATATACATGGAAATATCTACACGGCTATCTGTATAAACATGGAAATATCTACCCGGCTACCTGTATAAACATGGAAATATCAGCACCGCTATCTGTATGAACATGGAAATATCAGCCACTCTATCTGTATGAACATGGAAATATCTACACCGCTATCTGTATGAACATGGAAATATCTACACCGCTGTCCGTATGAACATGGAAATATCTGCAATGCCATCTGTATGAACATGGATATATCTACACAGCCATCTGGATGAACATGGAAACACCTACACCGCTATCTGTATGAACATGGAAATAGCTACACCGCTATCTGTATGAACATGGAAATATCTACACCACTATCTGTATGAACATGGAAATATCTACACCGCTATCTGTATGAACATGGAATTATCTTCACCGCCATCTGTATGAACATTGATATATCTACACAGCCATCTGGATGAACATGGAAATATCTACACCGCTATCTGTATGAACATGGAAATAGCTACACAGCTATCTGTATGAACATGGAAATATCTACACCGCTATCTGTATGAACATGGAAATATATACACTGCTATCTGTATGAACATGGAAATATCTTCACCGCCATCTGTATGAACATGGATATATCTACACAACCATCTGGATGAACATGGAAATATCTACAGAGCTATCTGTATGAACATGGAAATATATACACCGCTATCTGTCTAAACATGCATACATCTTCACTGCTTTCTGTATAAACATGGAAATATGTACACCACTATCTGTATGAACATGGAAATATCTACACCGCTATCTGTTTGAACATGGAAATACCTACACCGCTATCTGCATGAAAATGGAAATATCTACACAGCGATCTGCATATACATGGAATTGTCTACAAAGCTATCTCTTTACACATGGAAATAACTACACCGCTATCTCTATAAACATGGAAATATTTACACCGCCATCTGTATGAAAATGGAAATATCTGCACCGCCTTCTATATGAACATATAAATATCTGCACCGCCATCTGTATTAAGAAGGAGATATCTACACCGCTATCTGTATAAACCTGGAAATATCTACAACGCTATCTGTATAAACATGGAAATATCTACACCGCTATCTGTATAAACATGGATATATCTACACCGCTACCTGTATAAACATGGAAATATCAGCACAGCTATCTGTATGAACATGGAAATAACTACACCGCTATATCTATAAACATGGAAAAATTTACACCGACATCTGTATGAACATGGAAATATCTGCACCGAAATCTGTATGAACATACAAATATCTACACCGCCATCTGTATTAAGAAGGAGATATCTACACCGCTATCTGTATAAACATGGAAATATCTACACTGCTGCCTGTATAAACATGGAAATATCAGCACTGCAATCTGTATGAACATGGAAATATCTACACCGCTACCTGTATGAACATGGAAATATCTACATCGCTATCTGTATGAACATGGAAATATCTAAACCGCTATCTTTATGAACATGGAAATATCTACACCGCTATCTGTATGAACATGGAAATATCTACACCGCCATCTGTATGAACATGGAAATATCTGCACCGCCATCTGTATGAACATATAAATATCTACACCGCCATCTGTATTAAGATGGAGATATCTACAACACTATCTGAATAAACATGGAAATATCTACACCGCTATCTGTATAAACATGGAAATTTGTACACCGCTATCTGTATAAACATGGAAATATCTACATGGCTACCTGTATAAACATGGAAATATCAGCACCGCTATCTGTATGAACATGGAAATATCTACACCGCTATCTGTATGAACATGGAAATATCTACACCGCTATCTGTATGAACATGGAAATATCTACAAAGCTATCTGAATGAACATGGAAATATCTACACCGCTATCTGTTTGAACATGTAAATATCTACACCGCTATCTGCATGAAAATGGAAATATCTACAAAGCTATCTGCATATACATGGAAATATCTACACAGCTATCTGTTTAAACATGGAAATAACTACACCGCTATATCTATAAACATGGAAATATCTACACCGCCATCTGTATGAACATGGAAATATCTGCACCGCCATCTGTATAAACATATAAATATCTACACCGCCATCTGTATTAAGAGGGAGATAAGTACACCGCTATCTGTATAAACATGGAAATATCTACACCGCTGCCTGTATAAACATGGAAATATCAGCACCGCTATCTGTATGAACATGGAAATATCTACACCGCTACCTGTATGAACATGGAAATATCTACACCGCTATCTGTATGAACATGGAAATATCTACACAGCTATCTGTATGAACATGGAAAAATCTACTCCGCCATCTGTATGAACATGGAAAAATCTACACCGCCATCTGTATGAACATGGAAATATCTACACCGCCATCTGTATGAACATGGAAATATCTGCACCGCCATCTGTATGAACATATAAATATCTACACCGCCATCTGTATTAAGATGGAGATATCTACACCGCTATCTGAATAAACATGGAAATATCTACACCGCTATCTGTATAAACATGGAAATATCTTCACTGCCATCTGCATGAACATATAAATATCTACACGGCCATCTGTATTAAGATGGAGGTATCTACACCGCTATCTGTATAAACATGAAATTATCTACACCGCTATCTGTATATACATGGAAATATCTACACGGCTATCTGTATAAACATGGAAATATCTACCCGGCTACCTGTATAAACATGGAAATATCAGCACCGCTATCTGTATGAACATGGAAATATCAGCCACTCTATCTGTATGAACATGGAAATATCTACACCGCTATCTGTATGAACATGGAAATATCTACACCGCTGTCCGTATGAACATGGAAATATCTGCAATGCCATCTGTATGAACATGGATATATCTACACAGCCATCTGGATGAACATGGAAACACCTACACCGCTATCTGTATGAACATGGAAATAGCTACACCGCTATCTGTATGAACATGGAAATATCTACACCACTATCTGTATGAACATGGAAATATCTACACCGCTATCCGTATGAACATGGAATTATCTTCACCGCCATCTGTATGAACATTGATATATCTACACAGCCATCTGGATGAACATGGAAATATCTACACCGCTATCTGTATGAACATGGAAATAGCTACACAGCTATCTGTATGAACATGGAAATATCTACACCGCTATCTGTATGAACATGGAAATATATACACTGCTATCTGTATGAACATGGAAATATCTTCACCGCCATCTGTATGAACATGGATATATCTACACAACCATCTGGATGAACATGGAAATATCTACAGAGCTATCTGTATGAACATGGAAATATATACACCGCTATCTGTCTAAACATGCATACATCTTCACTGCTTTCTGTATAAACATGGAAATATGTACACCACTATCTGTATGAACATGGAAATATCTACACCGCTATCTGTTTGAACATGGAAATACCTACACCGCTATCTGCATGAAAATGGAAATATCTACACAGCGATCTGCATATACATGGAATTGTCTACAAAGCTATCTCTTTACACATGGAAATAACTACACCGCTATCTCTATAAACATGGAAATATTTACACCGCCATCTGTATGAAAATGGAAATATCTGCACCGCCTTCTATATGAACATATAAATATCTGCACCGCCATCTGTATTAAGAAGGAGATATCTACACCGCTATCTGTATAAACCTGGAAATATCTACAACGCTATCTGTATAAACATGGAAATATCTACACCGCTATCTGTATAAACATGGATATATCTACACCGCTACCTGTATAAACATGGAAATATCAGCACAGCTATCTGTATGAACATGGAAATAACTACACCGCTATATCTATAAACATGGAAAAATTTACACCGACATCTGTATGAACATGGAAATATCTGCACCGAAATCTGTATGAACATACAAATATCAACACCGCCATCTGTATTAAGAAGGAGATATCTACACCGCTATCTATATAAACATGGAAATATCTACACTGCTGCCTGTATAAACATGGAAATATCAGCACTGCAATCTGTATGAACATGGAAATATCTACACCGCTACCTGTATGAACATGGAAATATCTACATCGCTATCTGTATGAACATGGAAATATCTAAACAGCTATCTTTATGAACATGGAAATATCTACACCGCTATCTGTATGAACATGGAAATATCTACACCGCCATCTGTATGAACATGGAAATATCTGCACCGCCATCTGTATGAACATATAAATATCTACACCGCCATCTGTATTAAGATGGAGATATCTACAACGCTATCTGAATAAACATGGAAATATCTACACCGCTATCTGTATAAACATGGAAATTTGTACACCGCTATCTGTATAAACATGGAAATATCTACATGGCTACCTGTATAAACATGGAAATATCAGCACCGCTATCTGTATGAACATGGAAATATCTACACCGCTATCTGTATGAACATGGAAATATCTACACCGCTATCTGTATGAACATGGAAATATCTACAAAGCTATCTGAATGAACATGGAAATATCTACACCGCTATCTGTTTGAACATGTAAATATCTACACCGCTATCTGCATGAAAATGGAAATATCTACAAAGCTATCTGCATATACATGGAAATATCTACACAGCTATCTGTTTAAACATGGAAATAACTACACCGCTATATCTATAAACATGGAAATATCTACACCGCCATCTGTATGAACATGGAAATATCTGCACCGCCATCTGTATAAACATATAAATATCTACACCGCCATCTGTATTAAGAGGGAGATAAGTACACCGCTATCTGTATAAACATGGAAATATCTACACCGCTGCCTGTATAAACATGGAAATATCAGCACCGCTATCTGTATGAACATGGAAATATCTACACCGCTACCTGTATGAACATGGAAATATCTACACCGCTATCTGTATGAACATGGAAATATCTACACAGCTATCTGTATGAACATGGAAAAATCTACTCCGCCATCTGTATGAACATGGAAAAATCTACACCGCCATCTGTATGAACATGGAAATATCTACACCGCCATCTGTATGAACATGGAAATATCTGCACCGCCATCTGTATGAACATATAAATATCTACACCGCCATCTGTATTAAGATGGAGATATCTACACCGCTATCTGAATAAACATGGAAATATCTACACCGCTATCTGTATAAACATGGAAATATCTGCACTGCCATCTGCATGAACATATAAATATCTACACGGCCATCTGTATTAAGATGGAGGTATCTACACCGCTATCTGTATAAACATGAAATTATCTACACCGCTATCTGTATATACATGGAAATATCTACACGGCTATCTGTATAAACATGGAAATATCTACCCGGCTACCTGTATAAACATGGAAATATCAGCACCGCTATCTGTATGAACATGGAAATATCAGCCACTCTATCTGTATGAACATGGAAATATCTACACCGCTATCTGTATGAACATGGAAATATCTACACCGCTGTCCGTATGAACATGGAAATATCTGCAATGCCATCTGTATGAACATGGATATATCTACACAGCCATCTGGATGAACATGGAAACACCTACACCGCTATCTGTATGAACATGGAAATAGCTACACCGCTATCTGTATGAACATGGAAATATCTACACCACTATCTGTATGAACATGGAAATATCTACACCGCTATCTGTATGAACATGGAATTATCTTCACCGCCATCTGTATGAACATCGATATATCTACACAGCCATCTGGATGAACATGGAAATATCTACACCGCTATCTGTATGAACATGGAAATAGCTACACAGCTATCTGTATGAACATGGAAATATCTACACCGCTATCTGTATGAACATGGAAATATATACACTGCTATCTGTATGAACATGGAAATATCTTCACCGCCATCTGTATGAACATGGATATATCTACACAACCATCTGGATGAACATGGAAATATCTACAGAGCTATCTGTATGAACATGGAAATATATACACCGCTATCTGTCTAAACATGCATACATCTTCACTGCTTTCTGTATAAACATGGAAATATGTACACCACTATCTGTATGAACATGGAAATATCTACACCGCTATCTGTTTGAACATGGAAATACCTACACCGCTATCTGCATGAAAATGGAAATATCTACACAGCGATCTGCATATACATGGAATTGTCTACAAAGCTATCTCTTTACACATGGAAATAACTACACCGCTATATCTATAAACATGGAAAAATCTACACCAATATCTGTATGAACATGGAAATATCTGCACCGCCATCTGTATTAAGATGGAGATATCTACACCGGTATCTGTATAAACATGGAAATATCTACACCGCTATCTGTATAAACATGGAAATATCTACACCGCGATCTCTATAAACATGGAAATATCTACACCGCTACCTGTATGAGCATGGAAATATCAGCACCGCTATCTGTATGAACATGGAAATATCTACACCGCTATCTGTATGAACATGGAAATATCTACACCTCTATCTGTATGAACATGGAAATATCTACACCGCTTTATGTATGAACATGGAAATATCTACACCGCTCTCTGTTTGAACATGGAAATATCTACACTGCTGTCTGCATGAAAATGGAAATATCTACACAGCTATCTGCATATACATGGAAATATCTACACAGCTATCTCTTTACACATGGAAATAACTACACCGCTATCTCTATAAACATGGAAATATCTACACCGCATCTGTATGAACATGGAAATATCTGCACCGCCATCTGTATGAACATATAAATTTTTGCACCACCATCTGTATTAAGAAGGAGATATCTACACCGCCATCTGTATAAACCTGGAAATATCTACACCGCTATCTGTATAAACATGGAAATATCTACACCGCTATCTGTATAAACATGGAAATATCTACACCACTACCTGTATAAACATGGAAATATCAGCACAGCTATCTGTATGAACATGGAAATATCTACACCGCTATCTGTATGAACATGGAAATATCTACACCACTATCTGTGTAAACATGCATACATCTTCACCGCTATCTGTATAAACATGGAAATATCTACACCGCTATCTGTATGAGCATGGAAATATCTACACCGCTATCTGTTTGAACATGGAAATATCTAAACCGCTATCTGCATGAAAATGGAAATATCTACACAGCTATCTGCATATACATGGAAATATCTACACAGCTATCACTTTACACATGGAAATAACTACACCGCTATCTGCATGAACATGGAAATATCTTCACAGCCATCTGTATGAACATAGAAATATCTACACCGCCATCTGTATTAAGATGGAGATATCTACACCGCTATCTGTATAAACAAGAAAATATCTACACCGCTATCTGTATAAACATGGAAATATCTACACCGCTATCTGTATAAACATGGAAATGTCTACACCGCTATCTGTATAAACATGGAAATATCTACACCGCTACCTGTAAAAACATGGAAATATCATCACCGCTATCTGTATGAACATGGAAATATCAGCCCCTCTATCTGTATGAATATGGAAATATCTACACCACTATCTGTATGAACATGGAAATATCTACACCACTATCTGTGTGAACATGGAATTATCTTCACCGCCATCTGTATCAACATGTATATGTCTACACAGCAATCTGGATGAACATGGAAATATCTACACCGCTCTCGGTATGAACATGGAAATAGCTACACCGCTATCTGTATGAACATGGAAATATCTACACCGATATCTGTATGAACATGTATATATCTACACAGCCATCTGGATGAACATGGAAATATCTACACCGCTATATGTATGAACATGGAAATATCTACACCCCTATCTGTATGAACATGGAAATATCTACACCGCTGTCTGCATGAAAATGGAAATATCTACACAGCTATCTGCATATACATGGAAATATCTACACAGCTATCCCTTTACACATGGAAATAACTACACCGCTATCTGTATGAACATGGAAATATCTTCACCGCCATCTGTATGAACATATAAATATCTACAAAGCCATCTGTATTAAGATGGAGATATCTACACCGCTATCTGAATAAACATGGAAATATCTACACCGCTATCTGTAAACATGGAAATATCTACACCGCTATCTGTATAAACATGGAAATATCTACACCGCTACCTGTATAAACATGGAAATATTAGCACCGCTATCTGTATGAACATGGAAATATCTACACCGCCATCTGAATGAACATGGAAATATCTGCACTGCCATCTGTATGAACATATAAGTATCTACACCGCCATCTGTATTAAGAAGGAAATATCTAATCCGATATATGTATGAACACGGAAATATCTACACCCCTATCTGTATGAACATGGAAATATCTACACCGCTATGTGTGTAAACATGCATACATCTTCACCGCTATCTGTATAAACATGGAAATATCTACACAGCTATCTTTATGAACATGGAAATATCTACACCGCTATCTGTTTGAACATGGAAATATCTAAACTGCTATCTGCATGAAAATAGAAATATCTACACAGCTATCTTCATAGAGATGGAAATATCTACAAAGCTATCTCTTTACACACGGAAATAACTACACCGCTATCTCTATAAACACGGAAATATCTACACCGCCATCTGTATGAACATGGAAATAACGGCACCGCCATCTGTATGAACATATAAATATCTACACCGAAATCTGTATTAAGATGGAGATATCTACACCGCTATCTGTATAAACATGGAAATATCTACACCGCTATCTGTATAAACATGGAAATATCTACACCGCTATCTGTATGAACATGGAAATATCAGCCCCTCTATCTGTATGAACATGGAAATATCTACACCGCTATCTCTATGAACATGGAAATATCTACACCGCTATCTGTTTGAACATGGAAAAATCTAAACCGCTATCTGCATGAAAATGGAAATATATACACAGCTATCTGCATATACATGGAAATATCTTCACAGCTATCTCTTTACACATGGAAATAACTACACCGCTATCTGTATGAACATGGAAATATCTTCACCGCCATCTGTATGAACATGGATATACCTACACAGCCATCTGGATGAACATGGAAATATCTACACGGCTATCTGTATGAACATGGAAATATCTACACCGCTATCTGTGTAAACATGCATACATCTTCACCGCTATCTCTATAAACATGGAAATATCTACACCGCTATCTGTATGAACATGGAAATATCTACACCGCTATCTGTTTGAACATGGAAATATCTACACAGCTATCTGCATGAAAATGGAAATATCTACACAGCTATGTGCATATACATGGAAATATCTACAAAGCTATCTCTTTAAACATGGAAATAACTACACCGCTATCTCTATAAACATGGAAATATCTACACCGCCATCTGTATGAACACGGAAATATCTGCACTGCCATCTGTACGAACATATAAATATCTACAGGGCCTTCTGTATTGAGATGGAGATATCTACACCGCTATCTGTATAAACCTGGAAATATCTACACCGCTATCTGCATAAACATGGAAATATCTACACCGCTATCTCTACGAACATGGAAATATCTACACCGCTATCTGTATGAACATGGAAATAGCTACCCCGCTATCTGTATGAACTGGGGAATATCTACACCACTATCTGTATGAACATGGAAATATCTACACTGCTATCTGTATGAACATGGATATATCTACACAGCCATCTGGATGAACATGGAAATATCTACACCGCTATCTGTAGGAACATGGAAATATCTACACCGCTATCTGTGTAAACATGCATACATCTTCACCGCTATCTGTATAAACATGGAAATATCTACACCGCTATCTGTATGAACATGGAAATAGCTACACCGCTATCGGTATGAACATGGAAATATCTACACCGCTATCTGTATGAACATGGATATATCTACACAGCCATCAGGATGAACATGGAAATATGTACACCGCTATCTGTGTAAACATGCATATATCTTCACCGCTATCTGTATAAACAAAGAAATATCTACACCGCTATCTGTATGAACATGGAAATATCTACACCGCTATCTGTATGAACATGGAAATATCTACACCGCTATCTGTTTGAACATGGAAATATCTACACCGCTATCTGCATGAAAATGGAAATATCTACACTGCTATCTGCATATACATGGAAATATCTACACAGCTATCTCTTTACACATGGATATAACTACATGGCTATCTGTATGAACATGGAAATATCTACACCGCCATCTCAATGAAGATGGAAATATCTGCACCGCCATCTGTATGAACATATAAATATCTACACCGCCATCTGTATTAAGATGGAGATATCTACACCGCTATCTGTATAAACATGGAAATATCTACACCGCTATCTGTATAAACATGGAAATATCTACACCGCTATCTGTATAAACATGGAAATAACTACACCGCTACCTGTATAAATGTGGAAATATCAGCACCGCTATCTGTATGAACATGGAAATATCTACACCGCTATCTGTATGAACATGGAAATATCTACACCGCTATCTGTATGAACATGGAAATATCTACACCGCTATGTGTATGAACATGGAAATATCTACACCGCTATCTGTATGAACATGGATACATCTACACAGCCCTCTGGATGAACATGGAATTATCCACACCGTTATCTGTGTAAACATGCATACATCTTCACCGCTATCTGTATAAACATGGAAATATCTACACCGCTATCTGTATGAACATGGAAATAGCTACACCGCTATCTGTATGAACATGGAAATATCTACACCGCTATCTGTATGAACATGGATATATCTACACAGCCATCTGGATGAACATGGAAATATCAACACCGCTATCTGTGTAAACATGCATACATCTTCACCGCTATCTGTATAAACATGGAAATATCTACACCGCTATCTGTATGAACATGGAAATATCTACACCGCTATCTGTATGAAAATGGAAATATCTACACCGCTATCTGTTTGAACATGGAAATATCTACACCGCTATCTGCATGAAAATGGAAATATCTACACTACTATCTGCATATACATGGAAATATCTACACATCTATCTCTTTACACATGGAATTAACTACATTGCTATCTGTATGAACATGGAAATATCTACACCGCCATCTGTATGAACATGGAAATATCTGCACCGCCATCTGTATGAACATATAAATATCTACACCGCCATCTGTATAAAGATGCAGATATCTACACCGCTATCTGTATAAACATGGAAATAACTACACCGCTATCTGTATTAACATGGAAATATCTACACCGCTATCTGTATAAACATGGAAATATCTACACCGCTACCTGTATAAACATGGAAATATTAGCACCGCTATCTGTATGAACATGGAAATATCTACACCACCATCTGTATGAACATGGAAATATCTGCACCACCATCTGTATGAACATATAAATATCTACACCGCCATCTGTATTAAGATGGAGATATCTACACCGCTATCTGTATAAACATGGAAATATCTACACCGCTATCTGTATAAACATGGAAATATCTACACCGCTATCTGTATAAACATGGAAATATCTACACCGCTACCTGTATGAACATGGAAATATCAGCACCGCTATCTGTATGAACATGGAAAAGTCTACACCGCTATCTGTATGATCATGGAAATATCTACACCGCTATCTGTATGAACATGGAAATATCTACACCGCTATCTGTATGAACATGGAAATATCTACACCGCTATCTGTATGAACATGGATATATCTACACAGCCCTCTGGATGAACATGGAATTATCCACTCCGCTATCTGTGTAAACATGCATACATCTTCACCGCTATCTGTATAAACATGGAAATATCTACACCGCTATCTGTATGAACATGGAATTATCTACACCGTTATTTGTTTGAAGATGGAAATATATACACCGCTATCTGCATGAAAATGGAAATATCTACACAGCTATCTCCATATACATGGAAATATCTACACAGCTATCTCTTTACACATGTAAATAACTACACCGCTATCTGTATGAACACGGAAATATCTACACCGCCATCTGTATGAACATGGAAATATCTGCACCGCCATCTGTATGAACACATAAATATCTACACATCCATCTGTATTAAGATGGAGATACCTACACCGCTATCTGAATAAACATGGAAATATCTACGCCGCTATCTGTATAAACATGGAAATATCTACACCGCTATCTGTATAAACATGGAAATATCTACACCGCTACCTGTAAAAACTTGGAAATATTAGCACCGCTATCTGTATGAACATGGAAATATCTACACCGCCATCTGTATTAACATGGAAATATTCGCACCGCCATCTGTATGAACATATAAATATCTACACCGCCATCTGTATTAAGAAGGAAATACCTAAACCGCTATATGTATGAACACGGAAATATCTACACCGCTATCTGTATGAACATGGAAATATCTACACTGCTATCTGTGTAAACATGCATACATCTTCACCGCTATCTGTACAAACATGGAAATATCTACACCGCTATCTGTATGAACATGGAAATAGCTACACCGCTATCTGTATGAACATGGAAATATCTACACGGCAATCTGTATGAACAAGGATATATCTACACAGCCATCTGGATGAACATGGAAATATCAACACCGCTATCCGTGTAAACATGCATACATCTTCACCGCAAGCTGTATAAACATGGAAATATCTTCACCGCTATCTGTATGAACATGGAAATATCTACACAGCTATCTGTATGTAAATGGAAATATCTACACTCCTATCTTTTTGAACATGGAAATATCTACACCGCTATCTGCATGAAAATGGAAATATCTACATTATTATCTGCATATACATGTAAATATCTACACAGCTATCTCTTTACACATGGAAATAACTACACCGCTATCTTTATGAACATGGAAATATCTACAGCGCCATCTGTATGAACATGGAAATATCTGCACCGCTGTCTGTATGAACATATAAATATCTACACAGCCATCTGTATTAAGATGGAGATATCTACACCGCTATCTGAATAAACATGGAAATATCTACACCGCTATCTGTAAAAACATGGAAATATCTACACCGCTATCTGTATAAACATGGAAATATCTACACCGCTACCTGTATAAACATGGAAATATTAGCACCGCTATCTGTATGAACATGGAAATATCTACACCGCCATCTGTATGAACATGGAAATATCTGCACCGCCATCTATATGAACATATAAATATCTACACCGCCATCTGTATTAAGATGGAGATATCTACACCGCTATCTGTATAAACATGGAAATATCTACACCGCTACCTGTATAAGCATGGAAATATCAGCACCGCTATCTGTATGAACATGGAAATATCTACACCACTATCTGTATGAACATGGAAATATCTACACCGCTATATGTATGAACATGGAAATATCTACACCGCTATCTGTATGAACATGGAAATAACTACACCGCTATCTGTATGAACATGGATATTTCTACACAGCCCTCTGGATGAACATGGAATTATCCACACCGCTATCTGTGTAAACATGCATACATCTTCACCGCTATCTGTATAAACATGGAAATACCAACACCGCTATCTGTATGAACATGGAAATATCTACACCGCTATCTGTTTGAAGATGGAAATATATACACCGCTATCAGCATGAAAATGGAAATATCTACACAGCTATCTGCATATACATGGAAATATCTACACAGCTATCTCTTTACATATGGAAATAACTACACCGCTATCTGTATGAACATGGAAATATCTACACCGCCATCTGTATGAACATGGAAATAACGGCACCGCCATCTGTATGAACATATAAATATCTACACCGCCATCTGTATTAAGATGGAGATATCTACACCGCTATCTGTATAAACATGGAAATATCTACACCGCTATCTGTATAAACATGGAAATACCTACAACGCTACGTGTATAAACATGGAAATATCTACACCGCTACCTGTATAAACATGGAAATATAAGCACCGCAATCTGTATGAACATGGAAATATCTACACCGCTATGTCTATGAACATGGAAATATCTACACCGCTATGTGTATGAACATGGAAATAGCTACACCGCTATCTGTATGAACTTGGAAATATCTACACCACTATCTGTATGAACATGGAAATATCTACACGGCTATCTGTATGAACATGGATATACCTACACAGCCATCTGGATGAACATGGAAATATCTTCAGCGCTATCTGCATGAACATGGAAATATCTACACCGCTATCTGTATAAACATGGAAATATCAGCACCGCTACCTGTATGAACATGGAAATATCAGCCCCTCTATCTGTATGAACATGGAAGTATCTACACCGCTATCTCTATGAACATGGAAATATCTACACAGCTATCTCTTTAAACATGGAAATAACTACACCGCTATCTCTATAAACATGGAAATATCTACACCGCCATCTGTATGAACACGGAAATATCTGCACTGCCAGCTGTATGAACATATAAATATCTACAGGGCCATATGTATTGAGATGGAGATATCTACACCGCTATCTGTATAAACCTGGAAATATCTACACCGCTATCTGCATAAACATGGAAATATCTACACCGCTATCTGTATGAACATGGAAATAGCTACCCCGCTATCTGTATGAACTGGGGAATATCTACACCACTATCTGTATGAACATGGAAATATCTACACTGCTATCTGTATGAACATGGATATATCTACGCAGCCATCTGGATGAACATGGAAATATCTACACCGCTATCTGTAGGAACATGGAAATATCTACACCGCTATCTGTGTAAACATGCAGACATCTTCACCGCTATCTGTATAAACATGGAAATATCTACACCGCTATCTGTATGAACATGGAAATAGCTACACCGCTATCGGTATGAACATGGAAATATCTACACCGCTATCTGTATGAACATGGATATATCTACACAGCCATCAGGATGAACATGGAAATATGTACACCGCTATCTGTGTAAACATGCATACATCTTCACCGCTATCTGTATAAACAAAGAAATATCTACACCGCTATCTGTATGAACATGGAAATATCTACACCGCTATCTGTATGAACATGGAAATATCTACACCGCTATCTGTTTGAACATGGAAATATCTACACCGCTATCTGCATGAAAATGGAAATATCTACACTGCTATCTGCATATACATGGAAATATCTACACAGCTATCTCTTTACACATGGATATAACTACATGGCTATCTGTATGAACATGGAAATATCTACACCGCCATCTGAATGAAGATGGAAATATCTGCACCGCCATCTGTATGAACATATAAATATCTACACCGCCATCTGTATTAAGATGGAGATATCTACACCGCTATCTGTATAAACATGGAAATATCTACACCGCTATCTGTATAAACATGGAAATATCTACACCGCTATCTGTATAAACATGGAAATATCTACACCGCTACCTGTATAAACATGGAAATATCAGCACCGCTATCTGTATGAACATGGAAATATCTACAACGCAATCTGTATGAACATGGTAATATCTACACCGCTATCTGTATGAACATGGAAATATCTACACCGCTATCAGTATGAACATGGATATATCTACACAGCCCTCTGGATGAACATGGAATTATCCACACCGCTATCTGTGTAAACATGCATACATCTTCACCGCTATCTGTATAAACATGGAAATATCTACACCGCTATCTGTATGAACATGGAAATATCTACACCGCTATCTGTTTGAAGATGAAAATATATACACAGCTATCTGTATGAACATGGAAATATCTACACTGCTATCTGTATGAACATGGAAATATCAACACCGCTATCTGTATGAAGATGGAAATATCTTCACCGCTACCTGTTTGAACATGGAAATATCTACACCGCTGTCTGCATGAAAATGGAAATATCTACACAGCTATCTGCATATACATGGAAATATCTACACAGCTATCTCTTTACACATGGAAATAACTACTCCGCTATCTCTATAAACATGGAAATATCTACACCGCCATCTGTATGAACATGGATATATCTACACCGCTATCTGTATGAACATGGAAATATCTTTACCGCCATCTTTATGAAAATGGATATATCTACACAGCCATCTGTATGAACATGGAAATATCTACACCGCTATCTGTATGAACATGGAAATATCTACACCGCTATCTGTACGAGCATGGAAATATCTTCACCGCCATCTGTATGAAAATGGATATGGCTACACAGCCAACTGGATGAACATGGAAATATCTACACCACGATCTGTATGGACATGGAAATATCTACACCGCTATCTGTGTAAACATGCATACACCTTCACCGCTATCTGTATAACCATGGAAATATCTACACCGCTATCTGGTTGAACATGGAAATATCTAAACCGCTATCTGCATGAAAACGGAAATATCTACACAGCTATCTGCATATACATGGAAATATCTACACAGCTATCTCTTTACATGTGGAAATAACTACACCGCTATCTGTATGAACATGGAAATATCTTCACCGCCATCTGTATGAACATGGATATATCTACACAGCCATCTGGATGAACATGGAAATATCTACACCGCTATCTGTATGAAGATGGAAATATCTACAACGCTATCTGTGTAAACATGCCTACATCTTCACCGCTATCTATATAAACATGGAAATATCTACACTGCTATCTGTATGAACATGGAAATATCTACACCACTATCTGTGTGAACATGGAAATATCTACACCGCTATCTGCATGAAAATGGAAATATCTACACAGCGATCTGCATACACATGGAAATATGTACAAAGCTATCTCTTTTCACATGGAAATAACTACAGCGCTATCTCTATAAACATACAAATATCTACACTGCCATCTGTTTGAACATGCAAATATCTGCACCGCCATCTGTATGAACATATAAATATCTACACCGCCATCTATATTAAGATGGAGATATCTACACCGCTATCAGTATAAACTTGGAAATATCTACACCGCTATCTGTATAAACATGGAAATATCTACACCACAATCTGTATAAACATGGAAATATCTACACCGCTACCTGTATAAACATGGAAATATCAGCACCGCTATCTGTATGAACATGGAAATATCTACACCGCTATCTGAACATGGAAATATCTACACCGCATTCTGCATGAAAATGGAAATATCTACACAGCTATCTGCATATACATGGAAATATCTACGCAGCTATCTCTTTACACATGGAAATAACTACACCGCTATCTCTATAAACATGGAAATATCTACACCGCCATCTGTATGAACATGGAAATATCGGCACCTCCATCTGTATGAACATATAAATATCTACACCGCCATCTGCATTAAGAAGGAGATATCTACACCGCTATCTGTATAAACATGGAAATATCTACACCGCTATGTGTATGAACATGGAAATATCTACACCGCTATCTGTATGAACATGGAAATATCTTCACCGCCATCTGTATGAACATGGATATATCTACACAGCCATCTGTATGAACATGGAAATATCTTCACCGCTTTCTGTGAACATGGAAATATCTACACCGTTATCTGTATGAACATGGAAATACCTTCACCGCCATATGTATGAACACGGATATGTCTACACAGCCATCTGGATGAACATGGAAATATCTACACCGCGATCTGTATGAACATGGAAATATCTACACCGCTATCTGTGTAAACATGCATACATTTCACCGCTATCTGTATAAACATGGAAATATCTACACCGCTATCTGTATGAACATGGAAATATCCACACCGCTATCTGTTTGAACATGGAAATATCTAAACCGCTATCTGCATGAAAATAGAAATATCTACACAGCTGTCTGCATATACATGGAAATGTCTACAAAGCTATCTCTTTACAGAGAGAAATAACTGCACCGCTATCTTTATAAACATGGAAATACCTGCACCGCCATCTGTATGAACATGGAAATGTCTGCACTGCCATCTGTATGAACATATAAATATCTGCACTGCCATCTGTATTAAGATGGAGATATCTTCACCGCTATCTGTATAAACTTGGAAATATCTACACCGCTATCTGTATAAAACTGGAAATATCTACACCGCTATCTGTATAAACATGGAAATATCTACACCACTACCTGTATAAACATGGAAATATCAGCACCGCTATCTGTATGAACATGGAAATATCTACACCGCTATCTCTATGAACATGGAAATATCTACACGGCTATCTGTATGAACATGGAAATAGCTACACCGCTATCTGTATGAACATGGAAATATCTACACCGCTATCTGTATGAACATGGAAATAGCTACACCGCTATCTGTATGAACATGGATATATCTACACAGCCATCTGGATGAACATGGAAATATCTACACCGCTATCTGTACAAACATGGAAATATCTACACCGCTCTCTGTATAAACATGGAAATATCTACACCACTATCTGTATGAACACGGAAATATCTACACCGCTATCTGTATGAATATGGAAATATCTACACCGCTATCAGTATGAACATGGAAATATCTACACCGCTATCTGTTTGAACAAGAAAATATCTACACCGCTGTCTGCATGACAGTGGAAATATCTACACAGCTATCTGCATATTCATGGAAATATCTACACTGCTATCTCTTTACACATGGAAATAACTACACCGCTATCTCTATAAACATCGAAATATCTACACCGCCATCAGTATGAACATGGAAATATCTGCACCGCCATCTGTATTAAGAAGGAGATATCTACACCGCTATCAGTATAAACATGGAAATACCTACACCGCTATCTGTATAAACATAGAAATATCTACTCCGCTATCTGTATAAACATGGAAATATCTACACCGGTACATGTATAAACATGGAGATATCAGCACCGCTATCTGTATAAACATGGAAATATCTACACCGCTATCTGTATGAACATGGAAATATCTACACCGCTATCTGTATGAACATGGATATATCTACACAGCCATCTGGATGAACATGGAAACACCTACACCGCTATCTGTATGAACATGGAAATAGCTACACCGCTATCTGTATGAACATGGAAATATCTACACCACTATCTGTATGAACATGGAAATATCTACACCGCTATCTGTATGAACATGGAATTATCTTCACCGCCATCTGTATTAACATCGATATATCTACACAGCCATCTGGATGAACATGGAAATATCTACACCGCTATCTGTATGAACATGGAAATAGCTACACAGCTATCTGTATGAACATGGAAATATCTACACCGCTATCTGTATGAACATGGAAATATATACACTGCTATCTGTATGAACGTGGAAATATCTTCACCGCCATCTGTATGAACATGGATATATCTACACAGCCATCTGGATGAACATGGAAATATCTACAGAGCTATCTGTATGAACATGGAAATATGTACACCGCTATCTGTCTAAACATGCATACATCTTCACTGCTATCTGTATAAACATGGAAATATGTACACCGCTATCTGGATGAACATGGAAATAACTACACCGCTATCTGTTTGAACATGGAAATATCTACACCGCTATCTGCATGAAAATGGAAATATCTACACAGCGATCTGCATATACATGGAATTGTCTACAAAGCTATCTCTTTACACATGGAAATAACTACACCGCTATCTCTATAAACGTGGAAATATTTACACCGCCATCTGTATGAAAATGGAAATATCTGCACCGCCTTCTATGTGAACATATAAATATCTGCACCGCCATCTGTATTAAGAAGGAGATATCTACACCGCTATCTGTATAAACCTGGAAATATCTACAACGCTATCTGTATAAACATGGAAATATCTACACCGCTATCTGTATAAACATGGATATATCTACACCGCTACCTGTATAAACATGGAAATATCAGCACAGCTATCTGTATGAACATGGAAATATCTACACCGCTATCTGTATGAACATGGAAATATCTACACCGCTATCTGTGTAAACATGCATATGTCTTCACCGCTATCTGTATAAACATGGAAATATCTACACCGCTATCTGTATGAACATGGAAATATCTGCACCGCCATCTGTATAAACATATAAATATCTACACCGCCATCTGTATTAAGAGGGAGATAAGTACACCGCTATCTGTATAAACATGGAAATATCTACACCGCTGCCTGTATAAACATGGAAATATCAGCACCGCTATCTGTATGAACATGGAAATATCTACACCGCTACCTGTATGAACATGGAAATATCTACACCGCTATCTGTATGAACATGGAAATATCTACACAGCTATCTGTATGAACATGGAAAAATCTACACCACCATCTGTATGAACATGGAAAAATCTACACCGCCATCTGTATGAACATGGAAATATCTACACCGCCATCTGTATGAACATGGAAATATCTGCACCGCCATCTGTATGAACATATAAATATCTACACCGCCATCTGTATTAAGATGGAGATATCTACACCGCTATCTGAATAAACATGGAAATATCTACACCGCTATCTGTATAAACATGGAAATATCTGCACTGCCATCTGCATGAACATATAAATATCTACACGGCCATCTGTATTAAGATGGAGGTATCTACACCGCTATCTGTATAAACATGAAATTATCTACACCGCTATCTGTATATACATGGAAATATCTACACGGCTATCTGTATAAACATGGAAATATCTACCCGGCTACCTGTATAAACATGGAAATATCAGCACCGCTATCTGTATGAACATGGAAATATCAGCCACTCTATCTGTATGAACATGGAAATATCTACACCGCTATCTGTATGAACATGGAAATATCTACACCGCTGTCCGTACGAACATGGAAATATCTGCAATGCCATCTGTATGAACATGGATATATCTACACAGCCATCTGGATGAACATGGAAACACCTACACCGCTATCTGTATGAACATGGAAATAGCTACACCGCTATCTGTATGAACATGGAAATATCTACACCACTATCTGTATGAACATGGAAATATCTACACCGCTATCTGTATGAACATGGAATTATCTTCACCGCCATCTGTATGAACATTGATATATCTACACAGCCATCTGGATGAACATGGAAATATCTACACCGCTATCTGTATGAACATGGAAATAGCTACACAGCTATCTGTATGAACATGGAAATATCTACACCGCTATCTGTATGAACATGGAAATATATACACTGCTATCTGTATGAACATGGAAATATCTTCACCGCCATCTGTATGAACATGGATATATCTACACAACCATCTGGATGAACATGGAAATATCTACAGAGCTATCTGTATGAACATGGAAATATATACACCGCTATCTGTCTAAACATGCATACATCTTCACTGCTTTCTGTATAAACATGGAAATATGTACACCACTATCTGTATGAACATGGAAATATCTACACCGCTATCTGTTTGAACATGGAAATACCTACACCGCTATCTGCATGAAAATGGAAATATCTACACAGCGATCTGCATATACATGGAATTGTCTACAAAGCTATCTCTTTACACATGGAAATAACTACACCGCTATCTCTATAAACATGGAAATATTTACACCGCCATCTGTATGAAAATGGAAATATCTGCACCGCCTTCTATATGAACATATAAATATCTGCACCGCCATCTGTATTAAGAAGGAGATATCTACACCGCTATCTGTATAAACCTGGAAATATCTACAACGCTATCTGTATAAACATGGAAATATCTACACCGCTATCTGTATAAACATGGATATATCTACACCGCTACCTGTATAAACATGGAAATATCAGCACAGCTATCTGTATGAACATGGAAATAACTACACCGCTATATCTATAAACATGGAAAAATTTACACCGACATCTGTATGAACATGGAAATATCTGCACCGAAATCTGTATGAACATACAAATATCTACACCGCCATCTGTATTAAGAAGGAGATATCTACACCGCTATCTGTATAAACATGGAAATATCTACACTGCTGCCTGTATAAACATGGAAATATCAGCACTGCAATCTGTATGAACATGGAAATATCTACACCGCTACCTGTATGAACATGGAAATATCTACATCGCTATCTGTATGAACATGGAAATATCTAAACCGCTATCTTTATGAACATGGAAATATCTACACCGCTATCTGTATGAACATGGAAATATCTACACCGCCATCTGTATGAACATGGAAATATCTGCACCGCCATCTGTATGAACATATAAATATCTACACCGCCATCTGTATTAAGATGGAGATATCTACAACGCTATCTGAATAAACATGGAAATATCTACACCGCTATCTGTATAAACATGGAAATTTGTACACCGCTATCTGTATAAACATGGAAATATCTACATGGCTACCTGTATAAACATGGAAATATCAGCACCGCTATCTGTATGAACATGGAAATATCTACACCGCTATCTGTATGAACATGGAAATATCTACACCGCTATCTGTATGAACATGGAAATACCTACAAAGCTATCTGAATGAACATGGAAATATCTACACCGCTATCTGTTTGAACATGTAAATATCTACACCGCTATCTGCATGAAAATGGAAATATCTACAAAGCTATCTGCATATACATGGAAATATCTACACAGCTATCTGTTTAAACATGGAAATAACTACACCGCTATATCTATAAACATGGAAATATCTACACCGCCATCTGTATGAACATGGAAATATCTGCACCGCCATCTGTATAAACATATAAATATCTACACCGCCATCTGTATTAAGAGGGAGATAAGTACACCGCTATCTGTATAAACATGGAAATATCTACACCGCTGCCTGTATAAACATGGAAATATCAGCACCGCTATCTGTATGAACATGGAAATATCTACACCGCTACCTGTATGAACATGGAAATATCTACACCGCTATCTGTATGAACATGGAAATATCTACACAGCTATCTGTATGAACATGGAAAAATCTACTCCGCCATCTGTATGAACATGGAAAAATCTACACCGCCATCTGTATGAACATGGAAATATCTACACCGCCATCTGTATGAACATGGAAATATCTGCACCGCCATCTGTATGAACATATAAATATCTACACCGCCATCTGTATTAAGATGGAGATATCTACACCGCTATCTGAATAAACATGGAAATATCTACACCGCTATCTGTATAAACATGGAAATATCTGCACTGCCATCTGCATGAACATATAAATATCTACACGGCCATCTGTATTAAGATGGAGGTATCTACACCGCTATCTGTATAAACATGAAATTATCTACACCGCTATCTGTATATACATGGAAATATCTACACGGCTATCTGTATAAACATGGAAATATCTACCCGGCTACCTGTATAAACATGGAAATATCAGCACCGCTATCTGTATGAACATGGAAATATCAGCCACTCTATCTGTATGAACATGGAAATATCTACACCGCTATCTGTATGAACATGGAAATATCTACACCGCTGTCCGTATGAACATGGAAATATCTGCAATGCCATCTGTATGAACATGGATATATCTACACAGCCATCTGGATGAACATGGAAACACCTACACCGCTATCTGTATGAACATGGAAATAGCTACACCGCTATCTGTATGAACATGGAAATATCTACACCACTATCTGTATGAACATGGAAATATCTACACCGCTATCTGTATGAACATGGAATTATCTTCACCGCCATCTGTATGAACATCGATATATCTACACAGCCATCTGGATGAACATGGAAATATCTACACCGCTATCTGTATGAACATGGAAATAGCTACACAGCTATCTGTATGAACATGGAAATATCTACACCGCTATCTGTATGAACATGGAAATATATACACTGCTATCTGTATGAACATGGAAATATCTTCACCGCCATCTGTATGAACATGGATATATCTACACAACCATCTGGATGAACATGGAAATATCTACAGAGCTATCTGTATGAACATGGAAATATATACACCGCTATCTGTCTAAACATGCATACATCTTCACTGCTTTCTGTATAAACATGGAAATATGTACACCACTATCTGTATGAACATGGAAATATCTACACCGCTATCTGTTTGAACATGGAAATACCTACACCGCTATCTGCATGAAAATGGAAATATCTACACAGCGATCTGCATATACATGGAATTGTCTACAAAGCTATCTCTTTACACATGGAAATAACTACACCGCTATCTCTATAAACATGGAAATATTTACACCACCATCTGTATGAAAATGGAAATATCTGCACCGCCTTCTATATGAACATATAAATATCTGCACCGCCATCTGTATTAAGAAGGAGATATCTACACCGCTATCTGTATAAACCTGGAAATATCTACAACGCTATCTGTATAAACATGGAAATATCTACACCGCTATCTGTATAAACATGGATATATCTACACCGCTACCTGTATAAACATGGAAATATCAGCACAGCTATCTGTATGAACATGGAAATAACTACACCGCTATCTGTATGAACATGGAAATATCTACACCGCTATCTGTGTAAACATGCATATGTCTTCACCGCTATCAGTATAAACATGGAAATATCTACACCGCTATCTGTTTGAACATGGAAATATCTACACCGCTATCTGTATAAACATGGAAATATCTACACCGCTATCTGTATAAACATGGAAATATCTACCCCGCTACCTGTATAAACATTGAAATATCAGCACCGCTATCTGTATGAACATGGAAATATCTACACCGCTACCTGTATGAACATGGAAATATCTACACCGCTATCTGTATGAACATGGAAATATCAACACTGCTATCTGTATGAACATGGAAATATCTACACCGCTATCTGTATGTACATGGAAATATCTACACTGCTATCTGTATGAACATGGATATATCTACACAGCCATCTGGATGAACATGGAAATATCTACACCGCTATCTGTATGAACATGGAAATATCTACACCGTTATCTGTATCAACATGGATATATCTACACAGCCATCTGGATGAACATGGAAATATCTACACCGCTATCTGTGTAAACATGCATACATCTTCACCGCTATCTGTATAAACATGGAAATATCTACACCGCTATCTGTATGAACATGGAAATATCTACACCGCTATCTGTATGAACATGGAAATATCTACACCGCTATCTGTTTGAACATGGAAATATCTACACCGCTATCTGCATGAAAATGGAAATATCTACACTGCTACCTGCATATACATGGAAATATCTACACAGCTATCTCTTTACACATGGAAATAACTACACCGCTATCTGTATGAACATGGAAATATCTACACCGCCATCTGTATGAACATGGAAATATCTGCACCGCCAACTGTATGAACATATAAATATGTACACCGCCATCTGTATTAAGATGGAGATATCAACACCGCTATCTGTATAAACATGGAAATATCTACGCCGCTATCTGTATAAACATGGAAATATCTACACCGCTATCTGTATAAAAATGGAAATATCTACACCGCTGCCTGTATAAACATGGAAATATCAGCACCGCTATCTGTATGAACATGGAAATATCTACACTGCTATCTGTATGAACATGGAAATATATACACCGCTATCTGTTTGAACATGGAAATATCTACACCGCTATCTGCATGAAAATGGAAATGTCTACACAGCTATCTGCATATACATGGAATTATCTACAAAGATATCACTTTACACATGGAAATAATTACACCGCTATCTCTATAAACATGGAAATATCTACACCGCAATCTGTATGAACATGGAAATATCTGCACGGCCATCTGTATGAACATATAAACGTCTACACCGCCATCTGTATTAAGAAGGAGATATCTACACCGCTATCTGTATAAACATGGAAATATCTACACCGCTATCTGTATAAACATGGAAATATCTACACCGCTACCTGTAAAAACGTGGAAATATCAGCCCCGCTATCTGTAGGAACATGGAAATATCTACACCGCTATCTGTGTAAACATGCATACATCTTCACCGCTATCTGTATAAACATGGAAATATCTACACCGCTATCTGTATGAACATGGAAATAGCTACACCGCTATCGGTATGAACATGGAAATATCTACACCGCTATCTGTATGAACATGGATATATCTACACAGCCATCAGGATGAACATGGAAATATGTACACCGCTATCTGTGTAAACATGCATATATCTTCACCGCTATCTGTATAAACAAAGAAATATCTACACCGCTATCTGTATGAACATGGAAATATCTACACCGCTATCTGTATGAACATGGAAATATCTACACCGCTATCTGTTTGAACATGGAAATATCTACACCGCTATCTGCATGAAAATGGAAATATCTACACTGCTATCTGCATATACATGGAAATATCTACACAGCTATCTCTTTACACATGGATATAACTACATGGCTATCTGTATGAACATGGAAATATCTACACCGCCATCTCAATGAAGATGGAAATATCTGCACCGCCATCTGTATGAACATATAAATATCTACACCGCCATCTGTATTAAGATGGAGATATCTACACCGCTATCTGTATAAACATGGAAATATCTACACCGCTATCTGTATAAACATGGAAATATCTACACCGCTATCTGTATAAACATGGAAATAACTACACCGCTACCTGTATAAATGTGGAAATATCAGCACCGCTATCTGTATGAACATGGAAATATCTACACCGCTATCTGTATGAACATGGAAATATCTACACCGCTATCTGTATGAACATGGAAATATCTACACCGCTATGTGTATGAACATGGAAATATCTACACCGCTATCTGTATGAACATGGATACATCTACACAGCCCTCTGGATGAACATGGAATTATCCACACCGTTATCTGTGTAAACATGCATACATCTTCACCGCTATCTGTATAAACATGGAAATATCTACACCGCTATCTGTATGAACATGGAAATAGCTACACCGCTATCTGTATGAACATGGAAATATCTACACCGCTATCTGTATGAACATGGATATATCTACACAGCCATCTGGATGAACATGGAAATATCAACACCGCTATCTGTGTAAACATGCATACATCTTCACCGCTATCTGTATAAACATGGAAATATCTACACCGCTATCTGTATGAACATGGAAATATCTACACCGCTATCTGTATGAAAATGGAAATATCTACACCGCTATCTGTTTGAACATGGAAATATCTACACCGCTATCTGCATGAAAATGGAAATATCTACACTACTATCTGCATATACATGGAAATATCTACACATCTATCTCTTTACACATGGAATTAACTACATTGCTATCTGTATGAACATGGAAATATCTACACCGCCATCTGTATGAACATGGAAATATCTGCACCGCCATCTGTATGAACATATAAATATCTACACCGCCATCTGTATAAAGATGCAGATATCTACACCGCTATCTGTATAAACATGGAAATAACTACACCGCTATCTGTATTAACATGGAAATATCTACACCGCTATCTGTATAAACATGGAAATATCTACACCGCTACCTGTATAAACATGGAAATATTAGCACCGCTATCTGTATGAACATGGAAATATCTACACCACCATCTGTATGAACATGGAAATATCTGCACCACCATCTGTATGAACATATAAATATCTACACCGCCATCTGTATTAAGATGGAGATATCTACACCGCTATCTGTATAAACATGGAAATATCTACACCGCTATCTGTATAAACATGGAAATATCTACACCGCTATCTGTATAAACATGGAAATATCTACACCGCTACCTGTATGAACATGGAAATATCAGCACCGCTATCTGTATGAACATGGAAATATCTACACCGCTATCTGTATGATCATGGAAATATCTACACCGCTATCTGTATGAACATGGAAATATCTACACCGCTATCTGTATGAACATGGAAATATCTACACCGCTATCTGTATGAACATGGATATATCTACACAGCCCTCTGGATGAACATGGAATTATCCACTCCGCTATCTGTGTAAACATGCATACATCTTCACCGCTATCTGTATAAACATGGAAATATCTACACCGCTATCTGTATGAACATGGAATTATCTACACCGTTATTTGTTTGAAGATGGAAATATATACACCGCTATCTGCATGAAAATGGAAATATCTACACAGCTATCTCCATATACATGGAAATATCTACACAGCTATCTCTTTACACATGTAAATAACTACACCGCTATCTGTATGAACACGGAAATATCTACACCGCCATCTGTATGAACATGGAAATATCTGCACCGCCATCTGTATGAACACATAAATATCTACACATCCATCTGTATTAAGATGGAGATACCTACACCGCTATCTGAATAAACATGGAAATATCTACGCCGCTATCTGTATAAACATGGAAATATCTACACCGCTATCTGTATAAACATGGAAATATCTACACCGCTACCTGTAAAAACTTGGAAATATTAGCACCGCTATCTGTATGAACATGGAAATATCTACACCGCCATCTGTATTAACATGGAAATATTCGCACCGCCATCTGTATGAACATATAAATATCTACACCGCCATCTGTATTAAGAAGGAAATACCTAAACCGCTATATGTATGAACACGGAAATATCTACACCGCTATCTGTATGAACATGGAAATATCTACACTGCTATCTGTGTAAACATGCATACATCTTCACCGCTATCTGTACAAACATGGAAATATCTACACCGCTATCTGTATGAACATGGAAATAGCTACACCGCTATCTGTATGAACATGGAAATATCTACACGGCAATCTGTATGAACAAGGATATATCTACACAGCCATCTGGATGAACATGGAAATATCAACACCGCTATCCGTGTAAACATGCATACATCTTCACCGCAAGCTGTATAAACATGGAAATATCTTCACCGCTATCTGTATGAACATGGAAATATCTACACAGCTATCTGTATGTAAATGGAAATATCTACACTCCTATCTTTTTGAACATGGAAATATCTACACCGCTATCTGCATGAAAATGGAAATATCTACATTATTATCTGCATATACATGTAAATATCTACACAGCTATCTCTTTACACATGGAAATAACTACACCGCTATCTTTATGAACATGGAAATATCTACAGCGCCATCTGTATGAACATGGAAATATCTGCACCGCTGTCTGTATGAACATATAAATATCTACACAGCCATCTGTATTAAGATGGAGATATCTACACCGCTATCTGAATAAACATGGAAATATCTACACCGCTATCTGTAAAAACATGGAAATATCTACACCGCTATCTGTATAAACATGGAAATATCTACACCGCTACCTGTATAAACATGGAAATATTAGCACCGCTATCTGTATGAACATGGAAATATCTACACCGCCATCTGTATGAACATGGAAATATCTGCACCGCCATCTATATGAACATATAAATATCTACACCGCCATCTGTATTAAGATGGAGATATCTACACCGCTATCTGTATAAACATGGAAATATCTACACCGCTACCTGTATAAGCATGGAAATATCAGCACCGCTATCTGTATGAACATGGAAATATCTACACCACTATCTGTATGAACATGGAAATATCTACACCGCTATATGTATGAACATGGAAATATCTACACCGCTATCTGTATGAACATGGAAATAACTACACCGCTATCTGTATGAACATGGATATTTCTACACAGCCCTCTGGATGAACATGGAATTATCCACACCGCTATCTGTGTAAACATGCATACATCTTCACCGCTATCTGTATAAACATGGAAATACCAACACCGCTATCTGTATGAACATGGAAATATCTACACCGCTATCTGTTTGAAGATGGAAATATATACACCGCTATCAGCATGAAAATGGAAATATCTACACAGCTATCTGCATATACATGGAAATATCTACACAGCTATCTCTTTACATATGGAAATAACTACACCGCTATCTGTATGAACATGGAAATATCTACACCGCCATCTGTATGAACATGGAAATAACGGCACCGCCATCTGTATGAACATATAAATATCTACACCGCCATCTGTATTAAGATGGAGATATCTACACCGCTATCTGTATAAACATGGAAATATCTACACCGCTATCTGTATAAACATGGAAATACCTACAACGCTACGTGTATAAACATGGAAATATCTACACCGCTACCTGTATAAACATGGAAATATAAGCACCGCTATCTGTATGAACATGGAAATATCTACACCGCTATGTCTATGAACATGGAAATATCTACACCGCTATGTGTATGAACATGGAAATAGCTACACCGCTATCTGTATGAACTTGGAAATATCTACACCACTATCTGTATGAACATGGAAATATCTACACGGCTATCTGTATGAACATGGATATACCTACACAGCCATCTGGATGAACATGGAAATATCTTCAGCGCTATCTGCATGAACATGGAAATATCTACACCGCTATCTGTATAAACATGGAAATATCAGCACCGCTACCTGTATGAACATGGAAATATCAGCCCCTCTATCTGTATGAACATGGAAGTATCTACACCGCTATCTCTATGAACATGGAAATATCTACACAGCTATCTCTTTAAACATGGAAATAACTACACCGCTATCTCTATAAACATGGAAATATCTACACCGCCATCTGTATGAACACGGAAATATCTGCACTGCCAGCTGTATGAACATATAAATATCTACAGGGCCATATGTATTGAGATGGAGATATCTACACCGCTATCTGTATAAACCTGGAAATATCTACACCGCTATCTGCATAAACATGGAAATATCTACACCGCTATCTGTATGAACATGGAAATAGCTACCCCGCTATCTGTATGAACTGGGGAATATCTACACCACTATCTGTATGAACATGGAAATATCTACACTGCTATCTGTATGAACATGGATATATCTACGCAGCCATCTGGATGAACATGGAAATATCTACACCGCTATCTGTAGGAACATGGAAATATCTACACCGCTATCTGTGTAAACATGCAGACATCTTCACCGCTATCTGTATAAACATGGAAATATCTACACCGCTATCTGTATGAACATGGAAATAGCTACACCGCTATCGGTATGAACATGGAAATATCTACACCGCTATCTGTATGAACATGGATATATCTACACAGCCATCAGGATGAACATGGAAATATGTACACCGCTATCTGTGTAAACATGCATACATCTTCACCGCTATCTGTATAAACAAAGAAATATCTACACCGCTATCTGTATGAACATGGAAATATCTACACCGCTATCTGTATGAACATGGAAATATCTACACCGCTATCTGTTTGAACATGGAAATATCTACACCGCTATCTGCATGAAAATGGAAATATCTACACTGCTATCTGCATATACATGGAAATATCTACACAGCTATCTCTTTACACATGGATATAACTACATGGCTATCTGTATGAACATGGAAATATCTACACCGCCATCTGAATGAAGATGGAAATATCTGCACCGCCATCTGTATGAACATATAAATATCTACACCGCCATCTGTATTAAGATGGAGATATCTACACCGCTATCTGTATAAACATGGAAATATCTACACCGCTATCTGTATAAACATGGAAATATCTACACCGCTATCTGTATAAACATGGAAATATCTACACCGCTACCTGTATAAACATGGAAATATCAGCACCGCTATCTGTATGAACATGGAAATATCTACAACGCAATCTGTATGAACATGGTAATATCTACACCGCTATCTGTATGAACATGGAAATATCTACACCGCTATCAGTATGAACATGGATATATCTACACAGCCCTCTGGATGAACATGGAATTATCCACACCGCTATCTGTGTAAACATGCATACATCTTCACCGCTATCTGTATAAACATGGAAATATCTACACCGCTATCTGTATGAACATGGAAATATCTACACCGCTATCTGTTTGAAGATGAAAATATATACACAGCTATCTGTATGAACATGGAAATATCTACACTGCTATCTGTATGAACATGGAAATATCAACACCGCTATCTGTATGAAGATGGAAATATCTTCACCGCTACCTGTTTGAACATGGAAATATCTACACCGCTGTCTGCATGAAAATGGAAATATCTACACAGCTATCTGCATATACATGGAAATATCTACACAGCTATCTCTTTACACATGGAAATAACTACTCCGCTATCTCTATAAACATGGAAATATCTACACCGCCATCTGTATGAACATGGATATATCTACACCGCTATCTGTATGAACATGGAAATATCTTTACCGCCATCTTTATGAAAATGGATATATCTACACAGCCATCTGTATGAACATGGAAATATCTACACCGCTATCTGTATGAACATGGAAATATCTACACCGCTATCTGTACGAGCATGGAAATATCTTCACCGCCATCTGTATGAAAATGGATATGGCTACACAGCCAACTGGATGAACATGGAAATATCTACACCACGATCTGTATGGACATGGAAATATCTACACCGCTATCTGTGTAAACATGCATACACCTTCACCGCTATCTGTATAACCATGGAAATATCTACACCGCTATCTGGTTGAACATGGAAATATCTAAACCGCTATCTGCATGAAAATGGAAATATCTACACAGCTATCTGCATATACATGGAAATATCTACACAGCTATCTCTTTACATGTGGAAATAACTACACCGCTATCTGTATGAACATGGAAATATCTTCACCGCCATCTGTATGAACATGGATATATCTACACAGCCATCTGGATGAACATGGAAATATCTACACCGCTATCTGTATGAAGATGGAAATATCTACAACGCTATCTGTGTAAACATGCCTACATCTTCACCGCTATCTATATAAACATGGAAATATCTACACTGCTATCTGTATGAACATGGAAATATCTACACCACTATCTGTGTGAACATGGAAATATCTACACCGCTATCTGCATGAAAATGGAAATATCTACACAGCGATCTGCATACACATGGAAATATGTACAAAGCTATCTCTTTTCACATGGAAATAACTACAGCGCTATCTCTATAAACATACAAATATCTACACTGCCATCTGTTTGAACATGCAAATATCTGCACCGCCATCTGTATGAACATATAAATATCTACACCGCCATCTATATTAAGATGGAGATATCTACACCGCTATCAGTATAAACTTGGAAATATCTACACCGCTATCTGTATAAACATGGAAATATCTACACCACAATCTGTATAAACATGGAAATATCTACACCGCTACCTGTATAAACATGGAAATATCAGCACCGCTATCTGTATGAACATGGAAATATCTACACCGCTATCTGAACATGGAAATATCTACACCGCATTCTGCATGAAAATGGAAATATCTACACAGCTATCTGCATATACATGGAAATATCTACGCAGCTATCTCTTTACACATGGAAATAACTACACCGCTATCTCTATAAACATGGAAATATCTACACCGCCATCTGTATGAACATGGAAATATCGGCACCTCCATCTGTATGAACATATAAATATCTACACCGCCATCTGCATTAAGAAGGAGATATCTACACCGCTATCTGTATAAACATGGAAATATCTACACCGCTATGTGTATGAACATGGAAATATCTACACCGCTATCTGTATGAACATGGAAATATCTTCACCGCCATCTGTATGAACATGGATATATCTACACAGCCATCTGTATGAACATGGAAATATCTTCACCGCTTTCTGTGAACATGGAAATATCTACACCGTTATCTGTATGAACATGGAAATACCTTCACCGCCATATGTATGAACACGGATATGTCTACACAGCCATCTGGATGAACATGGAAATATCTACACCGCGATCTGTATGAACATGGAAATATCTACACCGCTATCTGTGTAAACATGCATACATTTCACCGCTATCTGTATAAACATGGAAATATCTACACCGCTATCTGTATGAACATGGAAATATCCACACCGCTATCTGTTTGAACATGGAAATATCTAAACCGCTATCTGCATGAAAATAGAAATATCTACACAGCTGTCTGCATATACATGGAAATGTCTACAAAGCTATCTCTTTACAGAGAGAAATAACTGCACCGCTATCTTTATAAACATGGAAATACCTGCACCGCCATCTGTATGAACATGGAAATGTCTGCACTGCCATCTGTATGAACATATAAATATCTGCACTGCCATCTGTATTAAGATGGAGATATCTTCACCGCTATCTGTATAAACTTGGAAATATCTACACCGCTATCTGTATAAAACTGGAAATATCTACACCGCTATCTGTATAAACATGGAAATATCTACACCACTACCTGTATAAACATGGAAATATCAGCACCGCTATCTGTATGAACATGGAAATATCTACACCGCTATCTCTATGAACATGGAAATATCTACACGGCTATCTGTATGAACATGGAAATAGCTACACCGCTATCTGTATGAACATGGAAATATCTACACCGCTATCTGTATGAACATGGAAATAGCTACACCGCTATCTGTATGAACATGGATATATCTACACAGCCATCTGGATGAACATGGAAATATCTACACCGCTATCTGTACAAACATGGAAATATCTACACCGCTCTCTGTATAAACATGGAAATATCTACACCACTATCTGTATGAACACGGAAATATCTACACCGCTATCTGTATGAATATGGAAATATCTACACCGCTATCAGTATGAACATGGAAATATCTACACCGCTATCTGTTTGAACAAGAAAATATCTACACCGCTGTCTGCATGACAGTGGAAATATCTACACAGCTATCTGCATATTCATGGAAATATCTACACTGCTATCTCTTTACACATGGAAATAACTACACCGCTATCTCTATAAACATCGAAATATCTACACCGCCATCAGTATGAACATGGAAATATCTGCACCGCCATCTGTATTAAGAAGGAGATATCTACACCGCTATCAGTATAAACATGGAAATACCTACACCGCTATCTGTATAAACATAGAAATATCTACTCCGCTATCTGTATAAACATGGAAATATCTACACCGGTACATGTATAAACATGGAGATATCAGCACCGCTATCTGTATAAACATGGAAATATCTACACCGCTATCTGTATGAACATGGAAATATCTACACCGCTATCTGTATGAACATGGATATATCTACACAGCCATCTGGATGAACATGGAAACACCTACACCGCTATCTGTATGAACATGGAAATAGCTACACCGCTATCTGTATGAACATGGAAATATCTACACCACTATCTGTATGAACATGGAAATATCTACACCGCTATCTGTATGAACATGGAATTATCTTCACCGCCATCTGTATTAACATCGATATATCTACACAGCCATCTGGATGAACATGGAAATATCTACACCGCTATCTGTATGAACATGGAAATAGCTACACAGCTATCTGTATGAACATGGAAATATCTACACCGCTATCTGTATGAACATGGAAATATATACACTGCTATCTGTATGAACGTGGAAATATCTTCACCGCCATCTGTATGAACATGGATATATCTACACAGCCATCTGGATGAACATGGAAATATCTACAGAGCTATCTGTATGAACATGGAAATATGTACACCGCTATCTGTCTAAACATGCATACATCTTCACTGCTATCTGTATAAACATGGAAATATGTACACCGCTATCTGGATGAACATGGAAATAACTACACCGCTATCTGTTTGAACATGGAAATATCTACACCGCTATCTGCATGAAAATGGAAATATCTACACAGCGATCTGCATATACATGGAATTGTCTACAAAGCTATCTCTTTACACATGGAAATAACTACACCGCTATCTCTATAAACGTGGAAATATTTACACCGCCATCTGTATGAAAATGGAAATATCTGCACCGCCTTCTATGTGAACATATAAATATCTGCACCGCCATCTGTATTAAGAAGGAGATATCTACACCGCTATCTGTATAAACCTGGAAATATCTACAACGCTATCTGTATAAACATGGAAATATCTACACCGCTATCTGTATAAACATGGATATATCTACACCGCTACCTGTATAAACATGGAAATATCAGCACAGCTATCTGTATGAACATGGAAATATCTACACCGCTATCTGTATGAACATGGAAATATCTACACCGCTATCTGTGTAAACATGCATATGTCTTCACCGCTATCTGTATAAACATGGAAATATCTACACCGCTATCTGTATGAACATGGAAATATCTGCACCGCCATCTGTATAAACATATAAATATCTACACCGCCATCTGTATTAAGAGGGAGATAAGTACACCGCTATCTGTATAAACATGGAAATATCTACACCGCTGCCTGTATAAACATGGAAATATCAGCACCGCTATCTGTATGAACATGGAAATATCTACACCGCTACCTGTATGAACATGGAAATATCTACACCGCTATCTGTATGAACATGGAAATATCTACACAGCTATCTGTATGAACATGGAAAAATCTACACCACCATCTGTATGAACATGGAAAAATCTACACCGCCATCTGTATGAACATGGAAATATCTACACCGCCATCTGTATGAACATGGAAATATCTGCACCGCCATCTGTATGAACATATAAATATCTACACCGCCATCTGTATTAAGATGGAGATATCTACACCGCTATCTGAATAAACATGGAAATATCTACACCGCTATCTGTATAAACATGGAAATATCTGCACTGCCATCTGCATGAACATATAAATATCTACACGGCCATCTGTATTAAGATGGAGGTATCTACACCGCTATCTGTATAAACATGAAATTATCTACACCGCTATCTGTATATACATGGAAATATCTACACGGCTATCTGTATAAACATGGAAATATCTACCCGGCTACCTGTATAAACATGGAAATATCAGCACCGCTATCTGTATGAACATGGAAATATCAGCCACTCTATCTGTATGAACATGGAAATATCTACACCGCTATCTGTATGAACATGGAAATATCTACACCGCTGTCCGTACGAACATGGAAATATCTGCAATGCCATCTGTATGAACATGGATATATCTACACAGCCATCTGGATGAACATGGAAACACCTACACCGCTATCTGTATGAACATGGAAATAGCTACACCGCTATCTGTATGAACATGGAAATATCTACACCACTATCTGTATGAACATGGAAATATCTACACCGCTATCTGTATGAACATGGAATTATCTTCACCGCCATCTGTATGAACATTGATATATCTACACAGCCATCTGGATGAACATGGAAATATCTACACCGCTATCTGTATGAACATGGAAATAGCTACACAGCTATCTGTATGAACATGGAAATATCTACACCGCTATCTGTATGAACATGGAAATATATACACTGCTATCTGTATGAACATGGAAATATCTTCACCGCCATCTGTATGAACATGGATATATCTACACAACCATCTGGATGAACATGGAAATATCTACAGAGCTATCTGTATGAACATGGAAATATATACACCGCTATCTGTCTAAACATGCATACATCTTCACTGCTTTCTGTATAAACATGGAAATATGTACACCACTATCTGTATGAACATGGAAATATCTACACCGCTATCTGTTTGAACATGGAAATACCTACACCGCTATCTGCATGAAAATGGAAATATCTACACAGCGATCTGCATATACATGGAATTGTCTACAAAGCTATCTCTTTACACATGGAAATAACTACACCGCTATCTCTATAAACATGGAAATATTTACACCGCCATCTGTATGAAAATGGAAATATCTGCACCGCCTTCTATATGAACATATAAATATCTGCACCGCCATCTGTATTAAGAAGGAGATATCTACACCGCTATCTGTATAAACCTGGAAATATCTACAACGCTATCTGTATAAACATGGAAATATCTACACCGCTATCTGTATAAACATGGATATATCTACACCGCTACCTGTATAAACATGGAAATATCAGCACAGCTATCTGTATGAACATGGAAATAACTACACCGCTATATCTATAAACATGGAAAAATTTACACCGACATCTGTATGAACATGGAAATATCTGCACCGAAATCTGTATGAACATACAAATATCTACACCGCCATCTGTATTAAGAAGGAGATATCTACACCGCTATCTGTATAAACATGGAAATATCTACACTGCTGCCTGTATAAACATGGAAATATCAGCACTGCAATCTGTATGAACATGGAAATATCTACACCGCTACCTGTATGAACATGGAAATATCTACATCGCTATCTGTATGAACATGGAAATATCTAAACCGCTATCTTTATGAACATGGAAATATCTACACCGCTATCTGTATGAACATGGAAATATCTACACCGCCATCTGTATGAACATGGAAATATCTGCACCGCCATCTGTATGAACATATAAATATCTACACCGCCATCTGTATTAAGATGGAGATATCTACAACGCTATCTGAATAAACATGGAAATATCTACACCGCTATCTGTATAAACATGGAAATTTGTACACCGCTATCTGTATAAACATGGAAATATCTACATGGCTACCTGTATAAACATGGAAATATCAGCACCGCTATCTGTATGAACATGGAAATATCTACACCGCTATCTGTATGAACATGGAAATATCTACACCGCTATCTGTATGAACATGGAAATATCTACAAAGCTATCTGAATGAACATGGAAATATCTACACCGCTATCTGTTTGAACATGTAAATATCTACACCGCTATCTGCATGAAAATGGAAATATCTACAAAGCTATCTGCATATACATGGAAATATCTACACAGCTATCTGTTTAAACATGGAAATAACTACACCGCTATATCTATAAACATGGAAATATCTACACCGCCATCTGTATGAACATGGAAATATCTGCACCGCCATCTGTATAAACATATAAATATCTACACCGCCATCTGTATTAAGAGGGAGATAAGTACACCGCTATCTGTATAAACATGGAAATATCTACACCGCTGCCTGTATAAACATGGAAATATCAGCACCGCTATCTGTATGAACATGGAAATATCTACACCGCTACCTGTATGAACATGGAAATATCTACACCGCTATCTGTATGAACATGGAAATATCTACACAGCTATCTGTATGAACATGGAAAAATCTACTCCGCCATCTGTATGAACATGGAAAAATCTACACCGCCATCTGTATGAACATGGAAATATCTACACCGCCATCTGTATGAACATGGAAATATCTGCACCGCCATCTGTATGAACATATAAATATCTACACCGCCATCTGTATTAAGATGGAGATATCTACACCGCTATCTGAATAAACATGGAAATATCTACACCGCTATCTGTATGAACATGGAAATATCTGCACTGCCATCTGCATGAACATATAAATATCTACACGGCCATCTGTATTAAGATGGAGGTATTTACACCGCTATCTGTATAAACATGAAATTATCTACACCGCTATCTGTATATACATGGAAATATCTACACGGCTATCTGTATAAACATGGAAATATCTACCCGGCTACCTGTATAAACATGGAAATATCAGCACCGCTATCTGTATGAACATGGAAATATCAGCCACTCTATCTGTATGAACATGGAAATATCTACACCGCTATCTGTATGAACATGGAAATATCTACACCGCTGTCCGTATGAACATGGAAATATCTGCAATGCCATCTGTATGAACATGGATATATCTACACAGCCATCTGGATGAACATGGAAACACCTACACCGCTATCTGTATGAACATGGAAATAGCTACACCGCTATCTGTATGAACATGGAAATATCTACACCACTATCTGTATGAACATGGAAATATCTACACCGCTATCTGTATGAACATGGAATTATCTTCACCGCCATCTGTATGAACATCGATATATCTACACAGCCATCTGGATGAACATGGAAATATCTACACCGCTATCTGTATGAACATGGAAATAGCTACACAGCTATCTGTATGAACATGGAAATATCTACACCGCTATCTGTATGAACATGGAAATATATACACTGCTATCTGTATGAACATGGAAATATCTTCACCGCCATCTGTATGAACATGGATATATCTACACAACCATCTGGATGAACATGGAAATATCTACAGAGCTATCTGTATGAACATGGAAATATATACACCGCTATCTGTCTAAACATGCATACATCTTCACTGCTTTCTGTATAAACATGGAAATATGTACACCACTATCTGTATGAACATGGAAATATCTACACCGCTATCTGTTTGAACATGGAAATACCTACACCGCTATCTGCATGAAAATGGAAATATCTACACAGCGATCTGCATATACATGGAATTGTCTACAAAGCTATCTCTTTACACATGGAAATAACTACACCGCTATCTCTATAAACATGGAAATATTTACACCACCATCTGTATGAAAATGGAAATATCTGCACCGCCTTCTATATGAACATATAAATATCTGCACCGCCATCTGTATTAAGAAGGAGATATCTACACCGCTATCTGTATAAACCTGGAAATATCTACAACGCTATCTGTATAAACATGGAAATATCTACACCGCTATCTGTATAAACATGGATATATCTACACCGCTACCTGTATAAACATGGAAATATCAGCACAGCTATCTGTATGAACATGGAAATAACTACACCGCTATCTGTATGAACATGGAAATATCTACACCGCTATCTGTGTAAACATGCATATGTCTTCACCGCTATCAGTATAAACATGGAAATATCTACACCGCTATCTGTTTGAACATGGAAATATCTACACCGCTATCTGTATAAACATGGAAATATCTACACCGCTATCTGTATAAACATGGAAATATCTACCCCGCTACCTGTATAAACATTGAAATATCAGCACCGCTATCTGTATGAACATGGAAATATCTACACCGCTACCTGTATGAACATGGAAATATCTACACCGCTATCTGTATGAACATGGAAATATCAACACTGCTATCTGTATGAACATGGAAATATCTACACCGCTATCTGTATGTACATGGAAATATCTACACTGCTATCTGTATGAACATGGATATATCTACACAGCCATCTGGATGAACATGGAAATATCTACACCGCTATCTGTATGAACATGGAAATATCTACACCGTTATCTGTATCAACATGGATATATCTACACAGCCATCTGGATGAACATGGAAATATCTACACCGCTATCTGTGTAAACATGCATACATCTTCACCGCTATCTGTATAAACATGGAAATATCTACACCGCTATCTGTATGAACATGGAAATATCTACACCGCTATCTGTATGAACATGGAAATATCTACACCGCTATCTGTTTGAACATGGAAATATCTACACCGCTATCTGCATGAAAATGGAAATATCTACACTGCTACCTGCATATACATGGAAATATCTACACAGCTATCTCTTTACACATGGAAATAACTACACCGCTATCTGTATGAACATGGAAATATCTACACCGCCATCTGTATGAACATGGAAATATCTGCACCGCCAACTGTATGAACATATAAATATGTACACCGCCATCTGTATTAAGATGGAGATATCAACACCGCTATCTGTATAAACATGGAAATATCTACGCCGCTATCTGTATAAACATGGAAATATCTACACCGCTATCTGTATAAAAATGGAAATATCTACACCGCTGCCTGTATAAACATGGAAATATCAGCACCGCTATCTGTATGAACATGGAAATATCTACACTGCTATCTGTATGAACATGGAAATATATACACCGCTATCTGTTTGAACATGGAAATATCTACACCGCTATCTGCATGAAAATGGAAATGTCTACACAGCTATCTGCATATACATGGAATTATCTACAAAGATATCACTTTACACATGGAAATAATTACACCGCTATCTCTATAAACATGGAAATATCTACACCGCAATCTGTATGAACATGGAAATATCTGCACGGCCATCTGTATGAACATATAAACGTCTACACCGCCATCTGTATTAAGAAGGAGATATCTACACCGCTATCTGTATAAACATGGAAATATCTACACCGCTATCTGTATAAACATGGAAATATCTACACCGCTATCTGTATAAACATGGAAATATCTACACCGCTACCTGTAAAAACGTGGAAATATCAGCCCCGCTATCTGTATGAACATGGAAATATCAGCCCCTCTATGTGTATGAACATGGAAATATCTACACCACTATCTGTATGAACATGGAAATATCTACACCGCTTGATGTATGAACATGGAATTATCTTCACCGCCATCTGTATGAACATGGATATGTCTACACAGCCATCTGTATGAACATGGAAATATCTGCACCGCCATCTGTATAAACATATAAATATCTACCCCGCCATCTGTATTAAGAAGGAGATATCTACACCGCTATCTGTATAAACATGGAAATATCTACACCGCTGCCTGTATAAACATGGAAATATCAGCACCGCTATCTTTATAAACATGGAAATATCTACACCGCTACATGTATAAACATGGAAATACAAGCACCGCTATCTGTATGAACATGGAAATATCTACACCGCTATCTGTATGAACATGGAAATATCTACACCGCTATCTGTATGAACATGGAAATATCTACAAAGCTATCTGAATGAACATGGAAATATCTACACCGCTATCTGTTTGAACATGTAAATATCTACACCGCTATCTGCATGAAAATGGAAATATCTACAAAGCTATCTGCATATACATGGAAATATCTACACAGCTATCTCTTTACACATGGAAATAACTACACCGCTATATCTATAAACATGGAAATATCTACACCGCCATCTGTATGAACATGGAAATATCTGCACCGCCATCTTTATGAGCATATAAATATCTACACCGCCATCTGTATTAAGAAGGAGATATCTACACCGCTATCTGTATAAACATGGAAATATCTACACCGCTGCCTGTATAAACATGGAAATGTCAGCACCGCTATCTGTATGAACATGGAAATATCTACACCGCTACCTGTATGAACATGGAAATATTTACACCGCTATCTGTATGAACATGGAAATATCTACACCGTTATCTGTATCAACATGGATATATCTACACAGCCATCTGGATGAACATGGAAATATCTACACCATTATCTGTGTAAACATGCATACATCTTCACTGCTATCTGTATAAACATGGAAATATCTACACCGCTATCTGTATGAACATGGAAATATCTACACCGCTATCTGTATGAACATGGAAATATCTACACCGCTATGTGTTTGAACATGGAAATATCTACACGGCTATCTGCATGAAAATGGAAATAGCTACACTGCTACCTGCATATACATGGAAATATCAACACAGCTATCTCTTTACACATGGAAATAACTACACCGCTATCTGTATGAACATGGAAATATCTACACCGCCATCTGTATGAACATGGAAATATCTGCACCGCCAACTGTATGAACATATAAATATCTACACCGCCATCTGTATTAAGATGGAGATCTCTACACCGCTATCTGTATAAACATGGAAATATCTACACCGCTATCTGTATAAACATGGAAATATCTACACCGCTATCTGTATAAACATGGAAATATCTACACCGCTATCTGTATAAACATGGAAATATCTACACCGCTACCTGTATAAACATGGAAATATCAGCACCGCTATCTGTATGAACATGGAAATATCAACACCGCTATCTGTTTGAACATGTATATATCTACACCGCTATCTGTTTGAACATGTAAATATCTACACCGCTTTCTGCATGAAAATGGAAATATCTTCAAAGCTATCTGCCTATACATGGAAATATCTACACAGCTATCTCTTTACACATGGAAATAACTACACCGCTATATCTATAAACATGGAAATATCTACACCGCCATCTGTATGAACATGGAAATATGTGCACCGCCATCTGTATAAAGATATAAATATCTACACCGCCATCTGTATTAAGAAGGAGATATCTACACCGCTATCTGTATAAACATGGAAATATCTACACCGCTGCCTGTATAAACATGGAAATATCAGCACCGCTATCTTTATAAACATGGAAATATCTACACCGCTACCTGTATAAACATGGAAATATCTACACCGCTATCTGTATGAACATGGAAATATCTACACAGCCATTTGTATGAACATCGAAATATCTACACTGCTATCTGTATGAACATGGAAATATCTACACCGTTATCTGTATGAACATGGAAATATCTTCACCGCCATCTGTATCAACATGGATATGTCTACACAGCCATCAGGATGAACATGGAAATATCTACACCGCGATCTGTATGAACATGGAAATATCTACCCTGCTATCTGTGTAAACATGCATACATTTCACCGCTATCTGTATAAACATGGAAATATCTACACCGCTATCTGTATGAACATGGAAATATCTACACCGCTATCTGTTTGAACATGGAAATATCTAAACCGCTATCTGCATGAAAATAGAAATATCTACACAGCTATCTGCATATACATGGAAATATCTACAAAGCTATCTCATTACAGATAGAAATAACTACACCGCTATCTTTATAAACATGGAAATATCTACACGGCCATCTGTATGAACATGGAAATGTCTGCACTGCCATCTGTATGAACATATAAATATCTGCACCGCCATCTGTATTAAGATGGAGATATCTTCACCGCTATCTGTATAAACTTGGAAATACCTACACCGCTATCTGTATGAACATGGAAATATCTACACCGCTACCTGTATGAACATGGAAATATCTACACCGCCATCTGTATTAAGATGGAGATATCTACACCGCTATCTGTATGAACATATAAATATCTACACCGCCATCTGTATTAAGATGGAGATATCTACACCGCTATCTGAATAAACATGGAAATATCTACACCGCTATCTGCATGAACATGGAAATATCTACACCGCTATTTGTGTAAACATGCATACATCTTCACCGCAATCTGCATAAGCATGGAAATATCTACACCGCTATATGTATGAACATGGAAATATCTACACCGCTATCTGTTTGAACATGAAAATATCTACACCGCTATCTGTTTGAACATGGAAATATCTAAACGGCTATCAGCATGAAAATGGAAATATCTACATAGCTATCTGCATATACATGGAAATATCTACACAGCTATCTCTTTACACATGGAAATAACTACACCGCTATCTGTATGAACATGGAAATATCTACACCGCCATCTGTACGAATATGGAAATATCTGTACCGCCATCTGTATGAACATATAAATATCTACACCGCCATCTGTATTAAGAAGGAGATATCTACACCGCTATCTGAATAAACATGGAAATATCTACACCGCTATCTGTATAAACATGGAAATATCTACACCACTATCTGTATAAACATGGAAATATCTACACCGATACCTGTATAAACATGGAAATATCAGCACCGCTATCTGTATGAACATGGAAATGTCAACACCGCTATCTGTATGAACATGGAAATATCTACACCGCTATCTGTATGAACATGGAAATATCTACACCGCTATCTGTATGAACATGGAAATATCTACACCGCTATCTGTTTGAACATGTAAATATCTACAACGCTATCTGCATGAAAATGGAAATATCTACAAAGCTATCTGCATATACATGGAAAAATCTACACAGCTATCTCTTTACACATGGAAATAACTACACCGCTATATCTATAAACATGGAGAAATTTACACCGACATCTGTATGAACATGGAAATATCTGCACCGACATCTGTATGAACATACAAATATCTACACCGCCATCTGTATTAAGAAGGAGATATCTACACCGCTATCTGTATAAACATGGAAATATCTACACTGCTGCCTGTATAAACATGGAAATATCAGCACTGCAATCTGTATGAACATGGAAATATCTACACCGCTACCTGTATGAACATGGAAATATCTACATCGCTATCTGTATGAACATGGAAATATCTAAACCGCTATCTTTATGAACATGGAAATATCTACACCGCTATCTGTATGAACATGGAAATATCTACACCGCCATCTGTATGAACATGGAAATATCTGCACCGCCATCTGTATGAACATATAAATATCTACACGGCCATCTGTATTAAGATGGAGATATCTACAACGCTATCTGAATAAACCTGGAAATATCTACACCGCTATCTGTATAAACATGGAAATTTGTACACCGCTATCTGTATAAACATGGAAATATCTACATGGCTACCTGTATAAACATGGAAATATCAGCACCGCTATCTGTATGAACATGGAAATATCTACACCGCTATCTGTATGAACATGGAAATATCTACACCGCTATCTGTATGAACATGGAAATATCTACAAAGCTATCTGAATGAACATGGAAATATCTACACCGCTATCTGTTTGAACATGTAAATATCTACACCGCTATCTGCATGAAAATGGAAATATCTACAAAGCTATCTGCATATACATGGAAATATCTACACAGCTATCTGTTTAAACAAGGAAATAACTACACCGCTATATCTATAAACATGGAAATATCTACACCGCCATCTGTATGAACATGGAAATATCTGCACCGCCATCTGTATAAACATATAAATATCTACACCGCCATCTGTATTAAGAGGGAGATAAGTACACCGCTATCTGTATAAACATGGAAATATCTACACCGCTGCCTGTATAAACATGGAAATATCAGCACCGCTATCTGTATGAACATGGAAATATCTACACCGCTACCTGTATGAACATGGAAATATCTACACCGCTATCTGTATGAACATGGAAATATCTACACAGCTATCTGTATGAACATGGAAAAATCTACACCGCCATCTGTATGAACATGGAAAAATCTACACCGCCATCTGTATGAACATGGAAATATCTACACCGCCATCTGTATGAACATGGAAATATCTGCACCGCCATCTGTATGAACATATAAATATCTACACCGCCATCTGTATTAAGATGGAGATATCTACACCGCTATCTGAATAAACATGGAAATATCTACACCGCTATCTGTATAAACATGGAAATATCTGCACTGCCATCTGCATGAACATATAAATATCTACACGGCCATCTGTATTAAGATGGAGGTATCTACACCGCTATCTGTATAAACATGAAATTATCTACACCGCTATCTGTATATACATGGAAATATCTACACGGCTATCTGTATAAACATGGAAATATCTACCCGGCTACCTGTATAAACATGGAAATATCAGCACCGCTATCTGTATGAACATGGAAATATCAGCCACTCTATCTGTATGAACATGGAAATATCTACACCGCTATCTGTATGAACATGGAAATATCTACACCGCTGTCCGTATGAACATGGAAATATCTGCAATGCCATCTGTATGAACATGGATATATCTACACAGCCATCTGGATGAACATGGAAACACCTACACCGCTATCTGTATGAACATGGAAATAGCTACACCGCTATCTGTATGAACATGGAAATATCTACACCACTATCTGTATGAACATGGAAATATCTACACCGCTATCTGTATGAACATGGAATTATCTTCACCGCCATCTGTATGAACATTGATATATCTACACAGCCATCTGGATGAACATGGAAATATCTACACCGCTATCTGTATGAACATGGAAATAGCTACACAGCTATCTGTATGAACATGGAAATATCTACACCGCTATCTGTATGAACATGGAAATATATACACTGCTATCTGTATGAACATGGAAATATCTTCACCGCCATCTGTATGAACATGGATATATCTACACAACCATCTGGATGAACATGGAAATATCTACAGAGCTATCTGTATGAACATGGAAATATATACACCGCTATCTGTCTAAACATGCATACATCTTCACTGCTTTCTGTATAAACATGGAAATATGTACACCACTATCTGTATGAACATGGAAATATCTACACCGCTATCTGTTTGAACATGGAAATACCTACACCGCTATCTGCATGAAAATGGAAATATCTACACAGCGATCTGCATATACATGGAATTGTCTACAAAGCTATCTCTTTACACATGGAAATAACTACACCGCTATCTCTATAAACATGGAAATATTTACACCGCCATCTGTATGAAAATGGAAATATCTGCACCGCCTTCTATATGAACATATAAATATCTGCACCGCCATCTGTATTAAGAAGGAGATATCTACACCGCTATCTGTATAAACCTGGAAATATCTACAACGCTATCTGTATAAACATGGAAATATCTACACCGCTATCTGTATAAACATGGATATATCTACACCGCTACCTGTATAAACATGGAAATATCAGCACAGCTATCTGTATGAACATGGAAATAACTACACCGCTATATCTATAAACATGGAAAAATTTACACCGACATCTGTATGAACATGGAAATATCTGCACCGAAATCTGTATGAACATACAAATATCTACACCGCCATCTGTATTAAGAAGGAGATATCTACACCGCTATCTGTATAAACATGGAAATATCTACACTGCTGCCTGTATAAACATGGAAATATCAGCACTGCAATCTGTATGAACATGGAAATATCTACACCGCTACCTGTATGAACATGGAAATATCTACATCGCTATCTGTATGAACATGGAAATATCTAAACCGCTATCTTTATGAACATGGAAATATCTACACCGCTATCTGTATGAACATGGAAATATCTACACCGCCATCTGTATGAACATGGAAATATCTGCACCGCCATCTGTATGAACATATAAATATCTACACCGCCATCTGTATTAAGATGGAGATATCTACAACACTATCTGAATAAACATGGAAATATCTACACCGCTATCTGTATAAACATGGAAATTTGTACACCGCTATCTGTATAAACATGGAAATATCTACATGGCTACCTGTATAAACATGGAAATATCAGCACCGCTATCTGTATGAACATGGAAATATCTACACCGCTATCTGTATGAACATGGAAATATCTACACCGCTATCTGTATGAACATGGAAATATCTACAAAGCTATCTGAATGAACATGGAAATATCTACACCGCTATCTGTTTGAACATGTAAATATCTACACCGCTATCTGCATGAAAATGGAAATATCTACAAAGCTATCTGCATATACATGGAAATATCTACACAGCTATCTGTTTAAACATGGAAATAACTACACCGCTATATCTATAAACATGGAAATATCTACACCGCCATCTGTATGAACATGGAAATATCTGCACCGCCATCTGTATAAACATATAAATATCTACACCGCCATCTGTATTAAGAGGGAGATAAGTACACCGCTATCTGTATAAACATGGAAATATCTACACCGCTGCCTGTATAAACATGGAAATATCAGCACCGCTATCTGTATGAACATGGAAATATCTACACCGCTACCTGTATGAACATGGAAATATCTACACCGCTATCTGTATGAACATGGAAATATCTACACAGCTATCTGTATGAACATGGAAAAATCTACTCCGCCATCTGTATGAACATGGAAAAATCTACACCGCCATCTGTATGAACATGGAAATATCTACACCGCCAACTGTATGAACATGGAAATATCTGCACCGCCATCTGTATGAACATATAAATATCTACACCGCCATCTGTATTAAGATGGAGATATCTACACCGCTATCTGAATAAACATGGAAATATCTACACCGCTATCTGTATAAACATGGAAATATCTTCACTGCCATCTGCATGAACATATAAATATCTACACGGCCATCTGTATTAAGATGGAGGTATCTACACCGCTATCTGTATAAACATGAAATTATCTACACCGCTATCTGTATATACATGGAAATATCTACACGGCTATCTGTATAAACATGGAAATATCTACCCGGCTACCTGTATAAACATGGAAATATCAGCACCGCTATCTGTATGAACATGGAAATATCAGCCACTCTATCTGTATGAACATGGAAATATCTACACCGCTATCTGTATGAACATGGAAATATCTACACCGCTGTCCGTATGAACATGGAAATATCTGCAATGCCATCTGTATGAACATGGATATATCTACACAGCCATCTGGATGAACATGGAAACACCTACACCGCTATCTGTATGAACATGGAAATAGCTACACCGCTATCTGTATGAACATGGAAATATCTACACCACTATCTGTATGAACATGGAAATATCTACACCGCTATCCGTATGAACATGGAATTATCTTCACCGCCATCTGTATGAACATTGATATATCTACACAGCCATCTGGATGAACATGGAAATATCTACACCGCTATCTGTATGAACATGGAAATAGCTACACAGCTATCTGTATGAACATGGAAATATCTACACCGCTATCTGTATGAACATGGAAATATATACACTGCTATCTGTATGAACATGGAAATATCTTCACCGCCATCTGTATGAACATGGATATATCTACACAACCATCTGGATGAACATGGAAATATCTACAGAGCTATCTGTATGAACATGGAAATATATACACCGCTATCTGTCTAAACATGCATACATCTTCACTGCTTTCTGTATAAACATGGAAATATGTACACCACTATCTGTATGAACATGGAAATATCTACACCGCTATCTGTTTGAACATGGAAATACCTACACCGCTATCTGCATGAAAATGGAAATATCTACACAGCGATCTGCATATACATGGAATTGTCTACAAAGCTATCTCTTTACACATGGAAATAACTACACCGCTATCTCTATAAACATGGAAATATTTACACCGCCATCTGTATGAAAATGGAAATATCTGCACCGCCTTCTATATGAACATATAAATATCTGCACCGCCATCTGTATTAAGAAGGAGATATCTACACCGCTATCTGTATAAACCTGGAAATATCTACAACGCTATCTGTATAAACATGGAAATATCTACACCGCTATCTGTATAAACATGGATATATCTACACCGCTACCTGTATAAACATGGAAATATCAGCACAGCTATCTGTATGAACATGGAAATAACTACACCGCTATATCTATAAACATGGAAAAATTTACACCGACATCTGTATGAACATGGAAATATCTGCACCGAAATCTGTATGAACATACAAATATCAACACCGCCATCTGTATTAAGAAGGAGATATCTACACCGCTATCTGTATAAACATGGAAATATCTACACTGCTGCCTGTATAAACATGGAAATATCAGCACTGCAATCTGTATGAACATGGAAATATCTACACCGCTACCTGTATGAACATGGAAATATCTACATCGCTATCTGTATGAACATGGAAATATCTAAACCGCTATCTTTATGAACATGGAAATATCTACACCGCTATCTGTATGAACATGGAAATATCTACACCGCCATCTGTATGAACATGGAAATATCTGCACCGCCATCTGTATGAACATATAAATATCTACACCGCCATCTGTATTAAGATGGAGATATCTACAACGCTATCTGAATAAACATGGAAATATCTACACCGCTATCTGTATAAACATGGAAATTTGTACACCGCTATCTGTATAAACATGGAAATATCTACATGGCTACCTGTATAAACATGGAAATATCAGCACCGCTATCTGTATGAACATGGAAATATCTACACCGCTATCTGTATGAACATGGAAATATCTACACCGCTATCTGTATGAACATGGAAATATCTACAAAGCTATCTGAATGAACATGGAAATATCTACACCGCTATCTGTATGAACATGGAAATATATACACTGCTATCTGTATGAACATGGAAATATCTTCACCGCCATCTGTATGAACATGGATATATCTACACAACCATCTGGATGAACATGGAAATATCTACAGAGCTATCTGTATGAACATGGAAATATATACACCGCTATCTGTCTAAACATGCATACATCTTCACTGCTTTCTGTATAAACATGGAAATATGTACACCACTATCTGTATGAACATGGAAATATCTACACCGCTATCTGTTTGAACATGGAAATACCTACACCGCTATCTGCATGAAAATGGAAATATCTACACAGCGATCTGCATATACATGGAATTGTCTACAAAGCTATCTCTTTACACATGGAAATAACTACACCGCTATCTCTATAAACATGGAAATATTTACACCGCCATCTGTATGAAAATGGAAATATCTGCACCGCCTTCTATATGAACATATAAATATCTGCACCGCCATCTGTATTAAGAAGGAGATATCTACACCGCTATCTGTATAAACCTGGAAATATCTACAACGCTATCTGTATAAACATGGAAATATCTACACCGCTATCTGTATAAACATGGATATATCTACACCGCTACCTGTATAAACATGGAAATATCAGCACAGCTATCTGTATGAACATGGAAATAACTACACCGCTATATCTATAAACATGGAAAAATTTACACCGACATCTGTATGAACATGGAAATATCTGCACCGAAATCTGTATGAACATACAAATATCAACACCGCCATCTGTATTAAGAAGGAGATATCTACACCGCTATCTGTATAAACATGGAAATATCTACACTGCTGCCTGTATAAACATGGAAATATCAGCACTGCAATCTGTATGAACATGGAAATATCTACACCGCTACCTGTATGAACATGGAAATATCTACATCGCTATCTGTATGAACATGGAAATATCTAAACCGCTATCTTTATGAACATGGAAATATCTACACCGCTATCTGTATGAACATGGAAATATCTACACCGCCATCTGTATGAACATGGAAATATCTGCACCGCCATCTGTATGAACATATAAATATCTACACCGCCATCTGTATTAAGATGGAGATATCTACAACGCTATCTGAATAAACATGGAAATATCTACACCGCTATCTGTATAAACATGGAAATTTGTACACCGCTATCTGTATAAACATGGAAATATCTACATGGCTACCTGTATAAACATGGAAATATCAGCACCGCTATCTGTATGAACATGGAAATATCTACACCGCTATCTGTATGAACATGGAAATATCTACACCGCTATCTGTATGAACATGGAAATATCTACAAAGCTATCTGAATGAACATGGAAATATCTACACCGCTATCTGTTTGAACATGTAAATATCTACACCGCTATCTGCATGAAAATGGAAATATCTACAAAGCTATCTGCATATACATGGAAATATCTACACAGCTATCTGTTTAAACATGGAAATAACTACACCGCTATATCTATAAACATGGAAATATCTACACCGCCATCTGTATGAACATGGAAATATCTGCACCGCCATCTGTATAAACATATAAATATCTACACCGCCATCTGTATTAAGAGGGAGATAAGTACACCGCTATCTGTATAAACATGGAAATATCTACACCGCTGCCTGTATAAACATGGAAATATCAGCACCGCTATCTGTATGAACATGGAAATATCTACACCGCTACCTGTATGAACATGGAAATATCTACACCGCTATCTGTATGAACATGGAAATATCTACACAGCTATCTGTATGAACATGGAAAAATCTACTCCGCCATCTGTATGAACATGGAAAAATCTACACCGCCATCTGTATGAACATGGAAATATCTACACCGCCATCTGTATGAACATGGAAATATCTGCACCGCCATCTGTATGAACATATAAATATCTACACCGCCATCTGTATTAAGATGGAGATATCTACACCGCTATCTGAATAAACATGGAAATATCTACACCGCTATCTGTATAAACATGGAAATATCTGCACTGCCATCTGCATGAACATATAAATATCTACACGGCCATCTGTATTAAGATGGAGGTATCTACACCGCTATCTGTATAAACATGAAATTATCTACACCGCTATCTGTATATACATGGAAATATCTACACGGCTATCTGTATAAACATGGAAATATCTACCCGGCTACCTGTATAAACATGGAAATATCAGCACCGCTATCTGTATGAACATGGAAATATCAGCCACTCTATCTGTATGAACATGGAAATATCTACACCGCTATCTGTATGAACATGGAAATATCTACACCGCTGTCCGTATGAACATGGAAATATCTGCAATGCCATCTGTATGAACATGGATATATCTACACAGCCATCTGGATGAACATGGAAACACCTACACCGCTATCTGTATGAACATGGAAATAGCTACACCGCTATCTGTATGAACATGGAAATATCTACACCACTATCTGTATGAACATGGAAATATCTACACCGCTATCTGTATGAACATGGAATTATCTTCACCGCCATCTGTATGAACATCGATATATCTACACAGCCATCTGGATGAACATGGAAATATCTACACCGCTATCTGTATGAACATGGAAATAGCTACACAGCTATCTGTATGAACATGGAAATATCTACACCGCTATCTGTATGAACATGGAAATATATACACTGCTATCTGTATGAACATGGAAATATCTTCACCGCCATCTGTATGAACATGGATATATCTACACAACCATCTGGATGAACATGGAAATATCTACAGAGCTATCTGTATGAACATGGAAATATATACACCGCTATCTGTCTAAACATGCATACATCTTCACTGCTTTCTGTATAAACATGGAAATATGTACACCACTATCTGTATGAACATGGAAATATCTACACCGCTATCTGTTTGAACATGGAAATACCTACACCGCTATCTGCATGAAAATGGAAATATCTACACAGCGATCTGCATATACATGGAATTGTCTACAAAGCTATCTCTTTACACATGGAAATAACTACACCGCTATATCTATAAACATGGAAAAATCTACACCAATATCTGTATGAACATGGAAATATCTGCACCGCCATCTGTATTAAGATGGAGATATCTACACCGGTATCTGTATAAACATGGAAATATCTACACCGCTATCTGTATAAACATGGAAATATCTACACCGCGATCTCTATAAACATGGAAATATCTACACCGCTACCTGTATGAGCATGGAAATATCAGCACCGCTATCTGTATGAACATGGAAATATCTACACCGCTATCTGTATGAACATGGAAATATCTACACCTCTATCTGTATGAACATGGAAATATCTACACCGCTTTATGTATGAACATGGAAATATCTACACCGCTCTCTGTTTGAACATGGAAATATCTACACTGCTGTCTGCATGAAAATGGAAATATCTACACAGCTATCTGCATATACATGGAAATATCTACACAGCTATCTCTTTACACATGGAAATAACTACACCGCTATCTCTATAAACATGGAAATATCTACACCGCATCTGTATGAACATGGAAATATCTGCACCGCCATCTGTATGAACATATAAATTTTTGCACCACCATCTGTATTAAGAAGGAGATATCTACACCGCCATCTGTATAAACCTGGAAATATCTACACCGCTATCTGTATAAACATGGAAATATCTACACCGCTATCTGTATAAACATGGAAATATCTACACCACTACCTGTATAAACATGGAAATATCAGCACAGCTATCTGTATGAACATGGAAATATCTACACCGCTATCTGTATGAACATGGAAATATCTACACCACTATCTGTGTAAACATGCATACATCTTCACCGCTATCTGTATAAACATGGAAATATCTACACCGCTATCTGTATGAGCATGGAAATATCTACACCGCTATCTGTTTGAACATGGAAATATCTAAACCGCTATCTGCATGAAAATGGAAATATCTACACAGCTATCTGCATATACATGGAAATATCTACACAGCTATCACTTTACACATGGAAATAACTACACCGCTATCTGCATGAACATGGAAATATCTTCACAGCCATCTGTATGAACATAGAAATATCTACACCGCCATCTGTATTAAGATGGAGATATCTACACCGCTATCTGTATAAACAAGAAAATATCTACACCGCTATCTGTATAAACATGGAAATATCTACACCGCTATCTGTATAAACATGGAAATGTCTACACCGCTATCTGTATAAACATGGAAATATCTACACCGCTACCTGTAAAAACATGGAAATATCATCACCGCTATCTGTATGAACATGGAAATATCAGCCCCTCTATCTGTATGAATATGGAAATATCTACACCACTATCTGTATGAACATGGAAATATCTACACCACTATCTGTGTGAACATGGAATTATCTTCACCGCCATCTGTATCAACATGTATATGTCTACACAGCAATCTGGATGAACATGGAAATATCTACACCGCTCTCGGTATGAACATGGAAATAGCTACACCGCTATCTGTATGAACATGGAAATATCTACACCGATATCTGTATGAACATGTATATATCTACACAGCCATCTGGATGAACATGGAAATATCTACACCGCTATATGTATGAACATGGAAATATCTACACCCCTATCTGTATGAACATGGAAATATCTACACCGCTGTCTGCATGAAAATGGAAATATCTACACAGCTATCTGCATATACATGGAAATATCTACACAGCTATCCCTTTACACATGGAAATAACTACACCGCTATCTGTATGAACATGGAAATATCTTCACCGCCATCTGTATGAACATATAAATATCTACAAAGCCATCTGTATTAAGATGGAGATATCTACACCGCTATCTGAATAAACATGGAAATATCTACACCGCTATCTGTAAACATGGAAATATCTACACCGCTATCTGTATAAACATGGAAATATCTACACCGCTACCTGTATAAACATGGAAATATTAGCACCGCTATCTGTATGAACATGGAAATATCTACACCGCCATCTGAATGAACATGGAAATATCTGCACTGCCATCTGTATGAACATATAAGTATCTACACCGCCATCTGTATTAAGAAGGAAATATCTAATCCGATATATGTATGAACACGGAAATATCTACACCCCTATCTGTATGAACATGGAAATATCTACACCGCTATGTGTGTAAACATGCATACATCTTCACCGCTATCTGTATAAACATGGAAATATCTACACAGCTATCTTTATGAACATGGAAATATCTACACCGCTATCTGTTTGAACATGGAAATATCTAAACTGCTATCTGCATGAAAATAGAAATATCTACACAGCTATCTTCATAGAGATGGAAATATCTACAAAGCTATCTCTTTACACACGGAAATAACTACACCGCTATCTCTATAAACACGGAAATATCTACACCGCCATCTGTATGAACATGGAAATAACGGCACCGCCATCTGTATGAACATATAAATATCTACACCGAAATCTGTATTAAGATGGAGATATCTACACCGCTATCTGTATAAACATGGAAATATCTACACCGCTATCTGTATAAACATGGAAATATCTACACCGCTATCTGTATGAACATGGAAATATCAGCCCCTCTATCTGTATGAACATGGAAATATCTACACCGCTATCTCTATGAACATGGAAATATCTACACCGCTATCTGTTTGAACATGGAAAAATCTAAACCGCTATCTGCATGAAAATGGAAATATATACACAGCTATCTGCATATACATGGAAATATCTTCACAGCTATCTCTTTACACATGGAAATAACTACACCGCTATCTGTATGAACATGGAAATATCTTCACCGCCATCTGTATGAACATGGATATACCTACACAGCCATCTGGATGAACATGGAAATATCTACACGGCTATCTGTATGAACATGGAAATATCTACACCGCTATCTGTGTAAACATGCATACATCTTCACCGCTATCTCTATAAACATGGAAATATCTACACCGCTATCTGTATGAACATGGAAATATCTACACCGCTATCTGTTTGAACATGGAAATATCTACACAGCTATCTGCATGAAAATGGAAATATCTACACAGCTATGTGCATATACATGGAAATATCTACAAAGCTATCTCTTTAAACATGGAAATAACTACACCGCTATCTCTATAAACATGGAAATATCTACACCGCCATCTGTATGAACACGGAAATATCTGCACTGCCATCTGTACGAACATATAAATATCTACAGGGCCTTCTGTATTGAGATGGAGATATCTACACCGCTATCTGTATAAACCTGGAAATATCTACACCGCTATCTGCATAAACATGGAAATATCTACACCGCTATCTCTACGAACATGGAAATATCTACACCGCTATCTGTATGAACATGGAAATAGCTACCCCGCTATCTGTATGAACTGGGGAATATCTACACCACTATCTGTATGAACATGGAAATATCTACACTGCTATCTGTATGAACATGGATATATCTACACAGCCATCTGGATGAACATGGAAATATCTACACCGCTATCTGTAGGAACATGGAAATATCTACACCGCTATCTGTGTAAACATGCATACATCTTCACCGCTATCTGTATAAACATGGAAATATCTACACCGCTATCTGTATGAACATGGAAATAGCTACACCGCTATCGGTATGAACATGGAAATATCTACACCGCTATCTGTATGAACATGGATATATCTACACAGCCATCAGGATGAACATGGAAATATGTACACCGCTATCTGTGTAAACATGCATATATCTTCACCGCTATCTGTATAAACAAAGAAATATCTACACCGCTATCTGTATGAACATGGAAATATCTACACCGCTATCTGTATGAACATGGAAATATCTACACCGCTATCTGTTTGAACATGGAAATATCTACACCGCTATCTGCATGAAAATGGAAATATCTACACTGCTATCTGCATATACATGGAAATATCTACACAGCTATCTCTTTACACATGGATATAACTACATGGCTATCTGTATGAACATGGAAATATCTACACCGCCATCTCAATGAAGATGGAAATATCTGCACCGCCATCTGTATGAACATATAAATATCTACACCGCCATCTGTATTAAGATGGAGATATCTACACCGCTATCTGTATAAACATGGAAATATCTACACCGCTATCTGTATAAACATGGAAATATCTACACCGCTATCTGTATAAACATGGAAATAACTACACCGCTACCTGTATAAATGTGGAAATATCAGCACCGCTATCTGTATGAACATGGAAATATCTACACCGCTATCTGTATGAACATGGAAATATCTACACCGCTATCTGTATGAACATGGAAATATCTACACCGCTATGTGTATGAACATGGAAATATCTACACCGCTATCTGTATGAACATGGATACATCTACACAGCCCTCTGGATGAACATGGAATTATCCACACCGTTATCTGTGTAAACATGCATACATCTTCACCGCTATCTGTATAAACATGGAAATATCTACACCGCTATCTGTATGAACATGGAAATAGCTACACCGCTATCTGTATGAACATGGAAATATCTACACCGCTATCTGTATGAACATGGATATATCTACACAGCCATCTGGATGAACATGGAAATATCAACACCGCTATCTGTGTAAACATGCATACATCTTCACCGCTATCTGTATAAACATGGAAATATCTACACCGCTATCTGTATGAACATGGAAATATCTACACCGCTATCTGTATGAAAATGGAAATATCTACACCGCTATCTGTTTGAACATGGAAATATCTACACCGCTATCTGCATGAAAATGGAAATATCTACACTACTATCTGCATATACATGGAAATATCTACACATCTATCTCTTTACACATGGAATTAACTACATTGCTATCTGTATGAACATGGAAATATCTACACCGCCATCTGTATGAACATGGAAATATCTGCACCGCCATCTGTATGAACATATAAATATCTACACCGCCATCTGTATAAAGATGCAGATATCTACACCGCTATCTGTATAAACATGGAAATAACTACACCGCTATCTGTATTAACATGGAAATATCTACACCGCTATCTGTATAAACATGGAAATATCTACACCGCTACCTGTATAAACATGGAAATATTAGCACCGCTATCTGTATGAACATGGAAATATCTACACCACCATCTGTATGAACATGGAAATATCTGCACCACCATCTGTATGAACATATAAATATCTACACCGCCATCTGTATTAAGATGGAGATATCTACACCGCTATCTGTATAAACATGGAAATATCTACACCGCTATCTGTATAAACATGGAAATATCTACACCGCTATCTGTATAAACATGGAAATATCTACACCGCTACCTGTATGAACATGGAAATATCAGCACCGCTATCTGTATGAACATGGAAATATCTACACCGCTATCTGTATGATCATGGAAATATCTACACCGCTATCTGTATGAACATGGAAATATCTACACCGCTATCTGTATGAACATGGAAATATCTACACCGCTATCTGTATGAACATGGATATATCTACACAGCCCTCTGGATGAACATGGAATTATCCACTCCGCTATCTGTGTAAACATGCATACATCTTCACCGCTATCTGTATAAACATGGAAATATCTACACCGCTATCTGTATGAACATGGAATTATCTACACCGTTATTTGTTTGAAGATGGAAATATATACACCGCTATCTGCATGAAAATGGAAATATCTACACAGCTATCTCCATATACATGGAAATATCTACACAGCTATCTCTTTACACATGTAAATAACTACACCGCTATCTGTATGAACACGGAAATATCTACACCGCCATCTGTATGAACATGGAAATATCTGCACCGCCATCTGTATGAACACATAAATATCTACACATCCATCTGTATTAAGATGGAGATACCTACACCGCTATCTGAATAAACATGGAAATATCTACGCCGCTATCTGTATAAACATGGAAATATCTACACCGCTATCTGTATAAACATGGAAATATCTACACCGCTACCTGTAAAAACTTGGAAATATTAGCACCGCTATCTGTATGAACATGGAAATATCTACACCGCCATCTGTATTAACATGGAAATATTCGCACCGCCATCTGTATGAACATATAAATATCTACACCGCCATCTGTATTAAGAAGGAAATACCTAAACCGCTATATGTATGAACACGGAAATATCTACACCGCTATCTGTATGAACATGGAAATATCTACACTGCTATCTGTGTAAACATGCATACATCTTCACCGCTATCTGTACAAACATGGAAATATCTACACCGCTATCTGTATGAACATGGAAATAGCTACACCGCTATCTGTATGAACATGGAAATATCTACACGGCAATCTGTATGAACAAGGATATATCTACACAGCCATCTGGATGAACATGGAAATATCAACACCGCTATCCGTGTAAACATGCATACATCTTCACCGCAATCTGTATAAACATGGAAATATCTTCACCGCTATCTGTATGAACATGGAAATATCTACACAGCTATCTGTATGTAAATGGAAATATCTACACTCCTATCTTTTTGAACATGGAAATATCTACACCGCTATCTGCATGAAAATGGAAATATCTACATTATTATCTGCATATACATGTAAATATCTACACAGCTATCTCTTTACACATGGAAATAACTACACCGCTATCTTTATGAACATGGAAATATCTACAGCGCCATCTGTATGAACATGGAAATATCTGCACCGCTGTCTGTATGAACATATAAATATCTACACAGCCATCTGTATTAAGATGGAGATATCTACACCGCTATCTGAATAAACATGGAAATATCTACACCGCTATCTGTAAAAACATGGAAATATCTACACCGCTATCTGTATAAACATGGAAATATCTACACCGCTACCTGTATAAACATGGAAATATTAGCACCGCTATCTGTATGAACATGGAAATATCTACACCGCCATCTGTATGAACATGGAAATATCTGCACCGCCATCTATATGAACATATAAATATCTACACCGCCATCTGTATTAAGATGGAGATATCTACACCGCTATCTGTATAAACATGGAAATATCTACACCGCTACCTGTATAAGCATGGAAATATCAGCACCGCTATCTGTATGAACATGGAAATATCTACACCACTATCTGTATGAACATGGAAATATCTACACCGCTATATGTATGAACATGGAAATATCTACACCGCTATCTGTATGAACATGGAAATAACTACACCGCTATCTGTATGAACATGGATATTTCTACACAGCCCTCTGGATGAACATGGAATTATCCACACCGCTATCTGTGTAAACATGCATACATCTTCACCGCTATCTGTATAAACATGGAAATACCAACACCGCTATCTGTATGAACATGGAAATATCTACACCGCTATCTGTTTGAAGATGGAAATATATACACCGCTATCAGCATGAAAATGGAAATATCTACACAGCTATCTGCATATACATGGAAATATCTACACAGCTATCTCTTTACATATGGAAATAACTACACCGCTATCTGTATGAACATGGAAATATCTACACCGCCATCTGTATGAACATGGAAATAACGGCACCGCCATCTGTATGAACATATAAATATCTACACCGCCATCTGTATTAAGATGGAGATATCTACACCGCTATCTGTATAAACATGGAAATATCTACACCGCTATCTGTATAAACATGGAAATACCTACAACGCTACGTGTATAAACATGGAAATATCTACACCGCTACCTGTATAAACATGGAAATATAAGCACCGCTATCTGTATGAACATGGAAATATCTACACCGCTATGTCTATGAACATGGAAATATCTACACCGCTATGTGTATGAACATGGAAATAGCTACACCGCTATCTGTATGAACTTGGAAATATCTACACCACTATCTGTATGAACATGGAAATATCTACACGGCTATCTGTATGAACATGGATATACCTACACAGCCATCTGGATGAACATGGAAATATCTTCAGCGCTATCTGCATGAACATGGAAATATCTACACCGCTATCTGTATAAACATGGAAATATCAGCACCGCTACCTGTATGAACATGGAAATATCAGCCCCTCTATCTGTATGAACATGGAAGTATCTACACCGCTATCTCTATGAACATGGAAATATCTACACAGCTATCTCTTTAAACATGGAAATAACTACACCGCTATCTCTATAAACATGGAAATATCTACACCGCCATCTGTATGAACACGGAAATATCTGCACTGCCAGCTGTATGAACATATAAATATCTACAGGGCCATATGTATTGAGATGGAGATATCTACACCGCTATCTGTATAAACCTGGAAATATCTACACCGCTATCTGCATAAACATGGAAATATCTACACCGCTATCTGTATGAACATGGAAATAGCTACCCCGCTATCTGTATGAACTGGGGAATATCTACACCACTATCTGTATGAACATGGAAATATCTACACTGCTATCTGTATGAACATGGATATATCTACGCAGCCATCTGGATGAACATGGAAATATCTACACCGCTATCTGTAGGAACATGGAAATATCTACACCGCTATCTGTGTAAACATGCAGACATCTTCACCGCTATCTGTATAAACATGGAAATATCTACACCGCTATCTGTATGAACATGGAAATAGCTACACCGCTATCGGTATGAACATGGAAATATCTACACCGCTATCTGTATGAACATGGATATATCTACACAGCCATCAGGATGAACATGGAAATATGTACACCGCTATCTGTGTAAACATGCATACATCTTCACCGCTATCTGTATAAACAAAGAAATATCTACACCGCTATCTGTATGAACATGGAAATATCTACACCGCTATCTGTATGAACATGGAAATATCTACACCGCTATCTGTTTGAACATGGAAATATCTACACCGCTATCTGCATGAAAATGGAAATATCTACACTGCTATCTGCATATACATGGAAATATCTACACAGCTATCTCTTTACACATGGATATAACTACATGGCTATCTGTATGAACATGGAAATATCTACACCGCCATCTGAATGAAGATGGAAATATCTGCACCGCCATCTGTATGAACATATAAATATCTACACCGCCATCTGTATTAAGATGGAGATATCTACACCGCTATCTGTATAAACATGGAAATATCTACACCGCTATCTGTATAAACATGGAAATATCTACACCGCTATCTGTATAAACATGGAAATATCTACACCGCTACCTGTATAAACATGGAAATATCAGCACCGCTATCTGTATGAACATGGAAATATCTACAACGCAATCTGTATGAACATGGTAATATCTACACCGCTATCTGTATGAACATGGAAATATCTACACCGCTATCAGTATGAACATGGATATATCTACACAGCCCTCTGGATGAACATGGAATTATCCACACCGCTATCTGTGTAAACATGCATACATCTTCACCGCTATCTGTATAAACATGGAAATATCTACACCGCTATCTGTATGAACATGGAAATATCTACACCGCTATCTGTTTGAAGATGAAAATATATACACAGCTATCTGTATGAACATGGAAATATCTACACTGCTATCTGTATGAACATGGAAATATCAACACCGCTATCTGTATGAAGATGGAAATATCTTCACCGCTACCTGTTTGAACATGGAAATATCTACACCGCTGTCTGCATGAAAATGGAAATATCTACACAGCTATCTGCATATACATGGAAATATCTACACAGCTATCTCTTTACACATGGAAATAACTACTCCGCTATCTCTATAAACATGGAAATATCTACACCGCCATCTGTATGAACATGGATATATCTACACCGCTATCTGTATGAACATGGAAATATCTTTACCGCCATCTTTATGAAAATGGATATATCTACACAGCCATCTATATGAACATGGAAATATCTACACCGCTATCTGTATGAACATGGAAATATCTACACCGCTATCTGTACGAGCATGGAAATATCTTCACCGCCATCTGTATGAAAATGGATATGGCTACACAGCCAACTGGATGAACATGGAAATATCTACACCACGATCTGTATGGACATGGAAATATCTACACCGCTATCTGTGTAAACATGCATACACCTTCACCGCTATCTGTATAACCATGGAAATATCTACACCGCTATCTGGTTGAACATGGAAATATCTAAACCGCTATCTGCATGAAAATGGAAATATCTACACAGCTATCTGCATATACATGGAAATATCTACACAGCTATCTCTTTACATGTGGAAATAACTACACCGCTATCTGTATGAACATGGAAATATCTTCACCGCCATCTGTATGAACATGGATATATCTACACAGCCATCTGGATGAACATGGAAATATCTACACCGCTATCTGTATGAAGATGGAAATATCTACAACGCTATCTGTGTAAACATGCCTACATCTTCACCGCTATCTATATAAACATGGAAATATCTACACTGCTATCTGTATGAACATGGAAATATCTACACCACTATCTGTGTGAACATGGAAATATCTACACCGCTATCTGCATGAAAATGGAAATATCTACACAGCGATCTGCATACACATGGAAATATGAACAAAGCTATCTCTTTTCACATGGAAATAACTACAGCGCTATCTCTATAAACATACAAATATCTACACTGCCATCTGTTTGAACATGCAAATATCTGCACCGCCATCTGTATGAACATATAAATATCTACACCGCCATCTATATTAAGATGGAGATATCTACACCGCTATCAGTATAAACTTGGAAATATCTACACCGCTATCTGTATAAACATGGAAATATCTACACCACAATCTGTATAAACATGGAAATATCTACACCGCTACCTGTATAAACATGGAAATATCAGCACCGCTATCTGTATGAACATGGAAATATCTACACCGCTATCTGAACATGGAAATATCTACACCGCATTCTGCATGAAAATGGAAATATCTACACAGCTATCTGCATATACATGGAAATATCTACGCAGCTATCTCTTTACACATGGAAATAACTACACCGCTATCTCTATAAACATGGAAATATCTACACCGCCATCTGTATGAACATGGAAATATCGGCACCTCCATCTGTATGAACATATAAATATCTACACCGCCATCTGCATTAAGAAGGAGATATCTACACCGCTATCTGTATAAACATGGAAATATCTACACCGCTATGTGTATGAACATGGAAATATCTACACCGCTATCTGTATGAACATGGAAATATCTTCACCGCCATCTGTATGAACATGGATATATCTACACAGCCATCTGTATGAACATGGAAATATCTTCACCGCTTTCTGTGAACATGGAAATATCTACACCGTTATCTGTATGAACATGGAAATACCTTCACCGCCATATGTATGAACACGGATATGTCTACACAGCCATCTGGATGAACATGGAAATATCTACACCGCGATCTGTATGAACATGGAAATATCTACACCGCTATCTGTGTAAACATGCATACATTTCACCGCTATCTGTATAAACATGGAAATATCTACACCGCTATCTGTATGAACATGGAAATATCCACACCGCTATCTGTTTGAACATGGAAATATCTAAACCGCTATCTGCATGAAAATAGAAATATCTACACAGCTGTCTGCATATACATGGAAATGTCTACAAAGCTATCTCTTTACAGAGAGAAATAACTGCACCGCTATCTTTATAAACATGGAAATACCTGCACCGCCATCTGTATGAACATGGAAATGTCTGCACTGCCATCTGTATGAACATATAAATATCTGCACTGCCATCTGTATTAAGATGGAGATATCTTCACCGCTATCTGTATAAACTTGGAAATATCTACACCGCTATCTGTATAAAACTGGAAATATCTACACCGCTATCTGTATAAACATGGAAATATCTACACCACTACCTGTATAAACATGGAAATATCAGCACCGCTATCTGTATGAACATGGAAATATCTACACCGCTATCTCTATGAACATGGAAATATCTACACGGCTATCTGTATGAACATGGAAATAGCTACACCGCTATCTGTATGAACATGGAAATATCTACACCGCTATCTGTATGAACATGGAAATAGCTACACCGCTATCTGTATGAACATGGATATATCTACACAGCCATCTGGATGAACATGGAAATATCTACACCGCTATCTGTACAAACATGGAAATATCTACACCGCTCTCTGTATAAACATGGAAATATCTACACCACTATCTGTATGAACACGGAAATATCTACACCGCTATCTGTATGAATATGGAAATATCTACACCGCTATCAGTATGAACATGGAAATATCTACACCGCTATCTGTTTGAACAAGAAAATATCTACACCGCTGTCTGCATGACAGTGGAAATATCTACACAGCTATCTGCATATTCATGGAAATATCTACACTGCTATCTCTTTACACATGGAAATAACTACACCGCTATCTCTATAAACATCGAAATATCTACACCGCCATCAGTATGAACATGGAAATATCTGCACCGCCATCTGTATTAAGAAGGAGATATCTACACCGCTATCGGTATAAACATGGAAATACCTACACCGCTATCTGTATAAACATAGAAATATCTACTCCGCTATCTGTATAAACATGGAAATATCTACACCGGTACATGTATAAACATGGAGATATCAGCACCGCTATCTGTATAAACATGGAAATATCTACACCGCTATCTGTATGAACATGGAAATATCTACACCGCTATCTGTATGAACATGGATATATCTACACAGCCATCTGGATGAACATGGAAATGTCTACACCGCTATCTGCATGAACATGGAAATATCTACACCGCTATTTGTGTAAACATGCATACATCTTCACCGTAATCTGCATAAGCAAGGAAATATCTACACCGCTATCTGTATGAACATGGAAATATCTACACCGCTATCTGTTTGGACATGGAAATATCTAAACCGCTATCAGCATGAAAATGGAAATACCTACACAGCTATCTGCATATACATGGAAATATCTACAAAGCTATCTCTTTACACATGGAAATAACTACACCGCTATCTCTATAAACATGGAAATATCTACACCGCCATCTGTATGAACATGGAAATATCTGCACCGCCATCTGTATGAACATATAAATATCTACAACACCATCTGTATTAAGGTGGAGATATCTACACCGCTATCTGTATAAACCTGGAAATATCTACACCGCTATCTGTATAAACATGGAAAGATATACACCGCTATCTGTATAAACATGGAAATATCTACACCGCTACCTGAATAAACTTGGAAATATCAGCACAGCTATCAGCATGAACATGGAAATATCCACACCGCTATCTGTACGAACATGGAAATATCTACACCGCAATCTGTATGAACATGGAAATAGCTACACCGCTATCTCTATCAACATGGAAATATCTACAACACTATCTGTATAAACATGGAAATATCTACACCGCTATCTGTGTAAACATGCATACATCTTCACCGCTATCTGTATAAACATGGAAATATCTACACTGTTATCTGTATGAACATGGAAATATCTACACCGCTACCTGTATAAACATGGAAATATCTACACCGCTATCTGTATAAACATGGAAATATCTACACCGCTATCTGTATAAACATGGAAATATCTACACCGCTATCTGTATGAACATGGAAATATCTTCACCGCCATCTGTATGAACATGTATATATCTACACAGCCATCTGTATGAACATGGAAATATCTACACCACTATCTGTATGAACATGGAAATATCTACACCGTTATCTGTATGAACATGGAAATACCTTCACCGCCATCTGTATGAACATGGATATGTCTACAAAGCCATCTGGATGAACATGGAAATATCTACACCGCGATCTGTATGAACATGGAAATATCTACACCGCCATCTGTGTAAACATGCATACATTTCCCCGCTATCTGTATAAGCATGGAAATATCTACACCGCTATCTGTATGAACATGGAAATATCTACACCGCTATCTGTTTGAACATGGAAATATCTAAACCGCTATCTGCATGAAAATAGAAATATCTACACAGCTATCTGCATATACATGGAAATATCTACAAAGCTATCTCTTTACAGATAGAAATAACTACACCGCTATCGTTATAAATATGGAAATAGCTACACCGCCATCTGTATGAACATGGAAATATCTACACCACTATCTGTATGAACATGGAAATATCTACACTGCTATCTGTATGAACATGGATATATCTACACAGCCATCTGTATGAACATGGAAATATCTACACCGCTATCTGTATGAACATGGAAATATCTACACCGTTATCTGTATGAACATGGAAATAACTTCACCGCCATCTTTATGAACATGGATATATCTACACAGCCATCTGGATGAACATGGAAATATCCACACCGCTATCTGTGTAAACATGCATACATATTCACCGCTATCTGTATAAACTTGGAAATATCTACACCGCTCTCTGTATGAACATGGAAATATCTACACCGTTATCTGTTTGAAGATGGAAATATATACACCGCTATCTGCATGAAAATGGAAATATCTACACAGATATCTGCATATACATGGAAATATCTACTCAGCCATCTCTTTACACATGGAAATAACTACACCGCTATCTGTATGAACATGGAAATATCTACACCGCCATCAGTATGAACATGGAAATATCTGCACCCCCATCTGTATGAACATATAAATATCCACACCGCCATCTGTATTAAGGAGATATCTACACCGCTATCTGAATAAACATGGAAATATCTACACCGCTATCTGTATAAACATGGAAACATCTACACCGCTACCTGTATAAATATTTAAATATCAGCACCGCTATCTGTATGAACATGGAAATATCTACACCGCTATCTCTATGAACATGGAAATATCTACACCGCTATCTGTGTAAACATGCATACATCTTCACCGCTATCTGTATAAACATGGAAATATCTACACCGCTATCTGTATAAACATGGAAATATCTACACCGCTACCTGTATAAACATCGAAATATCAGCCCCGCTATCTGTATGAACATGGAAATATCTACACCGCTATCTGTATGAACATGGAAATATCTACACCGCTATCTGTATGAACATGGAAATATCTACACCGCTATCTGTATGAACATGGAAATATCTACACCGCTATCTGTTTGAACATGTAAATATCTACACCGCTATCTGCATGAAAATGGAAATATCTACAAAGCTATCTGCCTTTACATGGAAATATCTACACAGCTATCTCTTTACACATGGAAATAACTACACCGCTATATCTATAAACATGGAAATATCTACACCGCCATCTGTATGAACATGGAAATATCTGCACCGCCATCTGCATAAACATATAAATATCTACACCGCCATCTGTTTTAAGAAGGAGATATCTACAGCGCTATCTGTATAAACATGGAAATATCTACACCGCTGCCTGTATAAACATGGAAATATCAGCACCGCTATCTGTATGAACATGGAAATACCTACACCGCTACCTGTATGAACATGGAAATATCTACACCGCTATCGATATGAACATGGAAATATCTACACCGCTATCTGTATGAACATGGAAAAATCTACACTGCTATCTGTATGAACATGGAAATATCTAGACCGCCATCTGTATGAACGTGGAAATATCTGCACCGCCATCTGTATGAACATATAAATATCTACACCGCCATCTGTATTAAGATAGAGATATCTACACCGCTATCTGAATAAACATGGAAATATCTACACCGCTATCTGTATAAACATGGAAATATCTACACCGCTATCTGTATAAACATGGAAATATCTACACCGCTACATGTATAAAAATGGAAATACCAGCACCGCTATCTGTATGAACATGGAAATATCTACACCGCTATCTGTATGAACATGGAAATATCTACACCGCTATCTGTATGAACATGGAAATATCTACAAAGCTATCTGAATGAACATGGAAATATCTGCACGGCCATCTGTATGAACATATAAATATCTACACCCCCATCTGTATTAAAATGGAGATATCTACACCGGTATCTGAATAAACATGGAAATATCTACAAAGCTATCTGAATAAACATGGAAATATCTACACCGCTATCTGTTTGAACATGTAAATATCTACACCGCTATCTGCATGAAAATGGAAATATCTTCAAAGCTATCTACATATACATGGAAATATCTACACAGCTATCTCTTTACTCATGGAAATAACTACACCGCTATATCTATAAACATGGAAATATCTACACCGCCATCTGTATGAACATGGAAATATCTGCACCGCCATCTGTATGAACATATAAATATCTACACCGCCATCTGTATTAAGGAGATATCTACACCGCTATCTGTATAAACATGGAAATATCTACACCGCTGCCTGTATAAACATGGAAATATCAGCACCGCTATCTGTATGAACATGGAAATATCTACACCGCTACCTGTATGAACATGGAAATATCTACACCGCTATCTGTATGAACATGGAAATATCTACACAGCCATTTGTATGAACATCGAAATATCTACACCGCTATCTGTATGAACATGGAAATATCTACACCGTTATCTGTATGAACATGGAAATATCTTCACCGCCATCTGTATCAACATGGATATGTCTACACAGCCATCTGGATGAACATGGAAATATCTACACCGCGATCTGTATGAACATGGAAATATCTACCCCGCTTTCTGTGTAAACATGCATACATTTCACCGCTATCTGTATAAACATGGAAATATCTACACCGCTATCTGTATGAACATGGAAATATCTACACCGCTATCTGTTTGAACATGGAAATATCTAAACCGCTATCTGCATGAAAATAGAAATATCTACACAGCTATCTGCATATACATGGAAATATCTACAAAGCTATCTCATTACAGATAGAAATAACTATAAAGCTATCTTTATAAACATGGAAATATCTACACCGCCATCTGTATGAACATGGAAATGTCTGCACTGCCATCTGTATGAACATATAAATATCTGCCCCGCCATCTGTATTAAGATGGAGATATCTTCACCGCTATCTGTATAAACTTGGAAATATCTACACCGCTATCTGTATAAACATGGAAATATCTACACCGCTATCTGTATAAACATGGAAATATCTACACCGCTATCTGTATAAACATGGAAATATCGGCACCGCTATCGGTATAAACATGGAAATATCTACACAGCTACCTGTATAAACATGGAAATATCAGCACCGCTATCTGTATAAACATGGAAATATCTACACCGCTATCTGTATGAACATGGAAATATCTACACCGCTATCTGTATGAACATGGAAATATCTGCACCGCCATCTGTATGAACATATAAATATCTACACCGCCATCTGTATTAAGATGGAGATATCTACACCGCTATCTGAATAAACATGGAAATATCTACACCGCTATCTGCATGAACATGGAAATATCTACACCGCTATTTGTGTAAACATGCATACATCTTCACAGCAATCTGCATAAGCATGGAAATATCTACACCGCTATCTGTGTGAACATAGAAATATCTACACCGCTATCTGTTTGAACATCGAAATATCTACACCGCTATCTGTTTGAACATGGAAATATCTAAACCGCTATCAGCATGAAAATGGAAATATCTACATAGCTATCTGCATATACATGGAAATATCTACACAGCTATCTCCTTACACATGGAAATAACTACACCGCTATCTGTATGAACATGGAAATATCTACACCGTCATCTGTATGAATATGGAAATATCTGCACCGCCATGTGTTTGAACATATAAATATCTACATCGCCATCTGTATTAAGAAGGAAATATCTGCACCGCTCTCTGTATAAACATGGAAATATCTACACCACTGCCTGTATAAACATGGAAATATCAGCACCGCTATCTGTATGAACATGGAAATATCTACACCGCTACCTGTATGAACAAGGAAATACCTACACCGTTATCTGTATGAACATGGAAATATCTACACAGCCATTTGTATGAACATCGAATTATCTACACTGCTATCTGTATGAACATGGAAATATCTACACAGTTATCTGTATGAACATGGAAATATCTTCACCGCCATCTGTATCAACATGGATATGTTTACACAGCCATCTGGATGAACATGGAAACATCTACACCGCGATCTGTATGAACATGGAAATATCTACCCCGCTATCTGTGTAAACATGCATACATTTCACCGCTATCTGTATAAACATGGAAATATCTACACCGCTATCTGTATGAACATGGAAATATCTACACCGCTATCTGTTTGAACATGGAAATATCTAAACCGCTATCTGCATGAAAATAGAAATATCTACACAGCTATCTGCATATACATGGAAATATCTACAAATCTATCTCATTACAGAGAGAAATAACTACACCGCTATCTTTATAAACATGGAAATATCTACACGACCATCTGTTTGCACATGGAAATGTCTGCACTGCCATCTGTATGAATATATAAATATCTGCACAGCCATCTGTATTAAGATGGAGATATCTTCACCGCTATCTGTATAAACTTGGAAATATCTACACCGCTATCTGTATAAACATGGAAATATCTGCACCGCTATCTGTATAAACATGGAAATATCTACACCGCTACCTGTATAAACATGGAAATACCAGCACCGCTATCTGTATAAACATGGAAATATCTACACCGCTATCTGTATGAACATTGAAATACCTACACCGCTATCTGTATGAACATGGAAATATCTGCACCGCCATCTGTATGAACATATAAATATCTACACCGCCATCTGTATTAAGATGGAGATATCTACACCGCTATCTGAATAAACATGGAAATATCTACACCGCTATCTGCATGAACATGGAAATATCTACACCGCTATTTGTGTAAACAGGCATACATCTTCACAGCAATCTGCATAAACATGGAAATATCTACACCGCTATCTGTATGAACTTGGAAATATCTACACCGCTATCTGTTTGAACATGGAATTATCTACACCGCTATCTGTTTGAACATGGAAATATCTAAACCGCTATCAGCGTGAAAATGGAAATATCTACATAGCTATCTGCATATACATGGAAATATCTACACAGCTATCTCTTTACACATGGAAATAACTACACCGCTCTCTGTATGAACATGGAAATATCTACACCGCCATCTGTATGAATATGGAAATATCTGCACCGCCATCTGTATGAACATATAAATATCTACACCGCCATCTGTATTAAGAAGGAGATATCTACACCCCTATCTGAATAAACATGGAAATATCTACACTGCTATCTGTATAAACATGGAAATATCTACACCACTATCTGTATAAACATGGAAATATCTACACCGCTACCTGTATAAACATGGAAATATCAGCACCGCTATCTGTATGAACATGGAAATATCAACACCGCTATCTGTTTGAACATGTAAATATCTACACCGCTATCTGTTTGAACATGTAAATATCTACACCACTTTCTGCATGAAAATTGAAATATCTTCAAAGCTATCTGCCTATACATGGAAATATCTACATAGCTATCTCTTTACACATGGAAATATCTACACCGCTATATCTATAAAGATGGAAATATCTACACCGCCATCTGTATGAACATGGAAATATCTGCACCGCCATCTGTATAAACATATAAATATCTACACCGCCATCTGTATTAAGAAGGAGATATCTACACCGCTATCTCTATGAACATGGAAATATCTACACCGCTGCCTGTATAAACATGGAAATATCAGCACCGCTATCTTTATAAACATGGAAATATCTACACCGCTACATGTATAAACATGGAAATACCAGCACCGCTATCTGTATGAACATGGAAATATCTACACCGCTATCTGTATGAACATGGAAATATCTACAAAGCTATCTGAATGAACATGGAAATATCTACACCGCTATCTGTTTGAACATGTAAATATCTACACCGCTATCTGCATGAAAATGGAAATATCTGCAAAGCTATCTGCATATACATGGAAATATCTACACAGCTATCTCTTTACACATGGAAATAACTACACGGCTATATCTATAAACATGGAAATATCTACACCGCCATCTGTATGAACATGGAAATATCTGCACCGCCATCTGTATGAGCATATAAATATCTACACCGCCATCTGTATTAAGAAGGAGATATCTACACCGCTATCTGTATAAACATGGAAATATCTACACCGTTGCCTGTATAAACATTGAAATGTCAGCACCGCTATCTGTATGAACATGGAAATATCTACACCGCTACCTGTATGAACATGGAAATATTTACACCGCTATCTGTATGAACATGGAAATATCTACACCGTTATCTGTATCAACATGGATATATCTACACAGCCATCTGGATGAACATGGAAATATCTACACCATTATCTGTGTAAACATGCATACATCTTCACTGCTATCTGTATAAACATGGAAATATCTACACCGCTATCTGTATGAACATGGAAATATCTACACCGCTATCTATATGAACATGGAAATATCTACACCGCTATGTGTTTGAACATGGAAATATCTACACCGCTATCTGCATGAAAATGGAAATAGCTACACTGCTACCTGCATATACATGGAAATATCTACACAGCTATCTCTTTACACACGGAAATAACTACACCGCTATCTGTATGAACATGGAAATATCTACACCGCCATCTGTATGAACATGGAAATATCTGCACCGCCAACTGTATGAACATATAAATATCTACACCGCCATCTGTATTAAGATGGAGATCTCTACACCGCTATCTGTATAAACATGGAAATACCTACACCGCTATCTGTATAAACATGGAAATATCTACACCGCTATCTGTATAAACATGGAAATATCTACACCGCTACCTGTGTAAACATGGAAATATCAGCACCGCTATCTGTATGAACATGTAAATATCTACACAGCTATCTGTATGAACATGGAAATACCTACACCGCTATCTGTTTGAACATGGAAATATCTACACCGCTGTCTGCATGAAAATGGGAATATCTACACAGCTATCTGCATATACATGGAAATATCTACAAAGCTATCACTTTAGACATGGAAATAATTACACCGCTATCTCTATAAACATGGAATATCTACACCGCCATCTGTATGAACATGGAAATACCTGCAATGCCATCTGTATGAACATATAATCATCTACACCGCCATCTGTATTAAGAAGGAGATATCTACACCGCTATCTGTATAAACATGGAAATATCTACACCGCTATCTGTATAAACATGGAAATATCTACACCGCTATCTGTATAAACATGGAAATATCTACACCGCTACCTGTATAAACGTGGAAATATCAGCACCGCTATCTGTATGAACATGGAAATTTCAGCCCCTCTATGTGTATGAACATGGAAATATCTACACCACTATCTGTATGAACATGGAAATGTCTACACCGCTAGATGTATGAACATGGAATTATCTTCAAAGCCATCTGTATGAACATGGATATGTCTACACACCCATCTGGACGAACATGGAAATATCTACACCGCTATCTGTATGAGCATGGAAATAGCTATACCGCTATCTGTATGAACATGGAAATATCTGCACCGCCATCTGTATGAACATATAAATATCTACACCGCCATCTGTATTAAGATGGAGATATCTACACCGCGATCTGTATGAACATGGAAATATCTACACCGCTATCTGTGTAAACATGCATACCTCTTCACCGCTTTCTGTATAAACATGGAAATATCTGCACCGCTATCTGTATGAACATGGAAATATCTACACCGCTATCTTTTTGAACATGGAAATATCTAAACCGCTATCTGCATGAAAATAGAAATATCTACACAGCTATCTGCGTATACACGGAAATATCTACAAAGCTATCTCTATACACATGGAAATAACTACACCGCTATCTCTGTAAACATGGAAATATCTACAGCGCCATCTGTATGAACATGGAAATATCTGCAGCGCCATCTGTATGAACATATAAATATCTACACTGCCATCTCTATTAAGATGGAGATATCTTCACCGCTCTCTGTATAAACTTGGAAATATCTACACCGCTATCTGTATAAACATGGAAATACCTACACCGCTACCTGTATAAACATGGAAATATCTACACCGCTACCTGTATAAACATGGAAATATCAGCACCGCTATCTGTATGAACATGGAAATATCTACACCGCTATCTCTATGAACATGGAAATATCTACACCGCTATCTGTTTGAACATGGAAATATCTAAACCGCTATCTGCATGAAAATGGAAATATCTACACAGCTATCTGCATTTACATGGAAATATCTACACAGCTATCTGTTTACACATGGATATAACTACACCGCTATCTGTATGAGCATGGAAATAGCTATACCGCTATCTGTATGAACATGGATATATCTACACAGCCATCTGGATGAACATAGAAATATCTACACCACTATCTGTATGAACATGGAAATATCTACACCGCTATCTGTGTAAACATGCATACATCTTCACCGCTATCTGCATAAACATGGAAATATCTACACCGCTATCTGTTTGAACATGGAAATATCTACACAGCTATCTGTATAAACATGGAAATATCTACACCGCTATCTGTATAAACATGGAAATATCTACCCCGCTACCTGTATAAACATTGAAATATCAGCACCGCTATCTGTATGAACATGGAAATATCAGCCCCTCTATCTGTATGAACATGGAAATATCTACACCGCTATCTGTATGAACATGGAAATATCTACACCGCTATCTGTATGAACATGGAAATATCTACACCGCAATCTGTATGAACATGGAAATATCTACACTGCTATCTGTATGAACATGAAAATATCTACACCGCTATCTGTTTGAACATGTAAATATCTACACCACTAACTGCATGAAAAAGGAAATATCTACAAAGCTATCTGCATATACATGGAAATATCTACACAGCTATCTCTTTACACATGGAAATAACTACACCGGTATCTCTATAAACATGGAAATATCTACACCACCATCTGTATGAACATGGAAATATCTGCACCGCCATCTGCATGAACATATAAATATCTACACCGCCATCTGTATTAAGAAGGAGATATCTACTCCGCTATCTGTATAAACATGGAAATATCTACACTGCTGCCTGTATAAACATGGAAATATCAGCACCGCTATCTGTATGAACATGGAAATATCTACACCGCTACCTGTATGAACATGGAAATATCTACACCGCTATCTGTATGAACATGGAAATACCTACACCGCTATCTGTATGAACATGGAAATATCTGCACCGCCATCTGTATGAAAATATAAATATCTACACCGCCATCTCTATTAAGATGGAGATATCTACACCGCTATCTGAATAAACATGGAAATATCTACACCGCTATCTGCATGAACATGGAAATATCTACACCGCTATTTGAGTAAACATGTATACTTCTTCACCGCAATCTGCATAAGCATGGAAATATCTACACCGCTATCTGTATGAACATGGAAATATCTACACCGCTATCTCTTTGTACATGGAAATATCTACACCGCTATCTGTTTGAACATGGAAATATCTACACCGCTCTCTGTTTGAACATGGAAATATCTACACCGCTATCTGTTTGAACATGGAAATATCTAAACCGCTATCAGCATGAAAATGAAAATATCTACATAGCTATCTGCATATATATGGAAATATCTACACAGCTATCTCTTTACACATGGAAATAACTACACTGCTATCTGTATGAACATGGAAATATCTACACCGCCATCTGTATGAATATGGAAATATCTGCACCGCCATCTGTATGAACATATAAATATCTACACCGCCATCTGTATTAAGAAGGAGATATCTACACCGCAATCTGAATAAACATGGAAATATCTACACCGCTATCTGTATGAACATGGAAATATCTACACCGCTATCAGTATGAACATGGAAATATCTAAACCGCTATCTGCATGAAAATAGAAATATCTACACAGCTATCTGCATATACACGGAAATATCTACAAAGCTATCTCTATACACATGGAAATAACTACACCGCTATCTCTATAAACATGGAAATATCTACACCGCCATCTGTATGAACATGGAAATAACTGCACCGCCATCTGTATGAACATATAAATATCTACACCGCCATCTGTATTAAGAAGGAAATATCTACACCTCTATCTGTATAAACATGGAAATGTCTACTCCGCTATCTGTATGAACATGGAAATATCTACACCGCTACCTGTATAAACATGGAAATATCAGCACCGCTATCTGTATGAACATGGAAATATCTAAACCGCTATCTGCATGAAAATGGAAATATCTACACAGCTATCTGCATTTACATGGAAATATCTACACAGCTATCTCTTTACACATGGAAATAACTACACCGCTATCTGTATGAACATGGAAATATCTTCAACGCCATCTGTATGAACATGGATATATCTACACAGCCATCTGGATGAACATGGAAATATCTACACCGCTATCTGTATGAACATGGAAATATCTACACGGCTCTCTGTGTAAACATGCAAACATCTTCACCGCTATCTGTATAAACATGGAAATATCTACACCGCTATCTGTTTGAACATGGAAATATCTACACCGCTATCTGTATGAACATGGAAATATCTACACCGCTATCTGTATGAACATGGAAATATCAGCACCGCTATCTCTATGAACATGAAAATATCTACACCGCTATCTGTTTGAACATGTAAATATCTTCACCGCTATCTGCATGAAAATGGAAATATCTACAAAGCTATCTGCATAAACATGGAAATCTCTACACAGCTATCTCTTTACACATGGAAATAACTACACCGGTATCTCTATAAACATGGAAATATCTACACCACCATCTGTATGAACATGGAAATATCTGCACCGCCATCTGCATGAACTTATAAATATCTACACCGCCATCTGTATTAAGAAGGAGATATCTACACTGCTATCTGTATAAACATGGAAATATCTACACTGCTGCCTGTATAAACATGGAAATATCAGCACCGCTATCTGTATGAACATGGAAATATCTACACCGCTACCTGTATGAACATGGAAATATCTACACCGCTATCTGTATGAACATGGAAATATCTACACCGCTATCTGTATGAACATGGAAATATCTACACCGCTATCTGTATGAACATGGAAATATCTACACCACTATCTGTATGAACATGGAAATATCTACACCGCCATCTGTATGAACATGGAAATATCTGCACCGCCATCTGTATGAACATATAAATATCTACACCGCCATCTGTATTAAGATGGAGATATCTACACCGCTATCTGAATAAACATGGAAATATCTACACCGCTATCTGCATGAACATGGAAATATCTAAACCGCTATTTGTGTAAACATGCATACATCTTCACCGCAATCTGCATAAGCATGGAAATATCTACACCGCTATCTGTATGAACATGGAAATATCTACACCGCTATCTGTTTGAACATGGAAATATCTACACCGCTATCTGTTTGAACATGGAAATATCTAAACCGCTATCAGCATGAAAATGGAAATATCTACATAGCTATCTGCATATAGATGGAAATATCTACACAGCTATCTCTTTACACATGGAAATAACTACACCGCTATCTGTATGAACATGGAAATATCTGCACCGCCATCTGTATGAATATGGAAATATCTGCACCGCCATCTGTGTGAACATATAAATATCTGCACCGCCATGTGTATTAAGAAGGAGATATCTACACGGCTATCTGAATAAACATGGGAATATCTACACTGCTATCTGTATAAACATGGAAATATCTACACCGCTATCTGTATAAACATGGAAATATCTACACCGCTACCTGTATAAACATGGAAATATCAGCACCGCTATCTGTATGAACATGGAAATATCAACACCGCTATCTGTATGAACATGGAAATATCTACACCGCTATCTGTATGAACATGGAAATATCTACACCGCTATCTGTATGAACATGGAAATATCTACACCGCTATCTGTATGAACATGGAAATATCTACACCGCTATCTGTTTGAACATGTAAATATCTACACCGCTATCTGCATGAAAATGGAAATATCTACAAAGCTATCTGCATATACATGGAAAAATCTACACAGCTATCTCTTTACACATGGAAATAACTACACCGCTATATCTATAAACATGGAAAAATTTACACCGCCATCTGTATGAACATGGAAATATCTGCACCGCCATCTGTATGAACATACAAATATCTACACCGCCATCTGTATTAAGAAGGAGATATCTACACTGCTATCTGTATAAACATGGAAATATCTACACTGCTGCCTGTATAAACATGGAAATATCAGCATCGCAATCTGTATGAACATGGAAATATCTACACCGCTACCTGTATGAACATGGAAATATCTACATCGCTATCTGTATGAACATGGAAATATCTAAACCGCTATCTTTATGAACATTTAAATATCTACACCGCTATCTGTATGAACATGGAAATATCTACACAGCCATCTGTATGAACATGGAAATATCTGCACCGCCATCTGTATGAACATATAAATATCTACACCGACATCTGTATTAAGATGGAGATATCTACAACGCTATCTGAATAAACATGGAAATATCTACACCGCTATCTGTATAAACATGGAAATTTGTACACCGCTATCTGTATAAACATGGAAATATCTACACGGCTACCTGTATAAACATGGAAATATCAGCACCGCTATCTACATGAACATGGAAATATCTACACCGCTATCTGTATGAAAATGGAAATATCTACACCGCTATCTGTATGAACATGGAAATATCTACAAAGCTATCTGAATGAACATGGAAATATCTACACCGCTATCTGTTTGAACATGTAAATATCTACACCGCTATCTGCATGAAAATGGAAATATCTACAAAGCTATCTGCCTATACATGGAAATATCTACACAGCTATCTCTTTAAACATGGAAATAACTACACCGCTATATCTATAAACATGGAAATATCTACACCGCCATCTGTATGAACATGGAAATATCTGCACCGCCATCTGTATAAACATATAAATATCTACACCGCCATCAGTATTAAGAGGGAGATAACTACACCGCTATCTGTATAAACATGGAAATATCTACACCGCTGCCTGTATAAACATGGAAATATCAGCACCGCTATCTGTATGAACATGGAAATATCTACACCGCTACCTGTATGAACATGGAAATATCTACACCGCTATCTGTATGAACATGGAAATATCTACACAGCTATCTGTATGAACATGGAAAAATCTACACCGCTATCTGTATGAACATGGAAATATCTACACCGCTATCTGTATGAACATGGAAATATCTGCACCGCCATCTGTATGAACATATAAATATCTACACCGCCATCTGTATTAAGATGGAGATATCTACACCGCTATCTGAATAAACATGGAAATATCTACACCGCTATCTGTATAAACATGGAAATATCTGCACTGCCATCTGCATGAACATATAAATATCTACACGGCCATCTGTATTAAGATGGAAGTATCTACACCGCTATCTCTATAAACATGAAATTATCTACACCGCTATCTGTATATACATGGAAATATCTACACGGCTATCTGTATAAACATGGAAATATCTACCCGGCTACCTGTATAAACATGGAAATATCAGCACCGCTATCTGTATGAACATGGAAATATCAGCCACTCTATCTGTATGAACATGGAAATATCTACACCGCTATCTGTTTGGACATGGAAATATCTAAACCGCTATCAGCATGAAAATGGAAATACCTACACAGCTATCTGCATATACATGGAAATATCTACAAAGCTATCTCTTTACACATGGAAATAACTACACCGCTATCTCTATAAACATGGAAATATCTACACCGCCATCTGTATGAACATGGAAATATCTGCACCGCCATCTGTATGAACATATAAATATCTACAACACCATCTGTATTAAGGTGGAGATATCTACACCGCTATCTGTATAAACCTGGAAATATCTACACCGCTATCTGTATAAACATGGAAAGATATACACCGCTATCTGTATAAACATGGAAATATCTACACCGCTACCTGAATAAACTTGGAAATATCAGCACAGCTATCAGCATGAACATGGAAATATCCACACCGCTATCTGTACGAACATGGAAATATCTACACCGCAATCTGTATGAACATGGAAATAGCTACACCGCTATCTCTATCAACATGGAAATATCTACAACACTATCTGTATAAACATGGAAATATCTACACCGCTATCTGTGTAAACATGCATACATCTTCACCGCTATCTGTATAAACATGGAAATATCTACACTGTTATCTGTATGAACATGGAAATATCTACACCGCTACCTGTATAAACATGGAAATATCTACACCGCTATCTGTATAAACATGGAAATATCTACACCGCTATCTGTATAAACATGGAAATATCTACACCGCTATCTGTATGAACATGGAAATATCTTCACCGCCATCTGTATGAACATGTATATATCTACACAGCCATCTGTATGAACATGGAAATATCTACACCACTATCTGTATGAACATGGAAATATCTACACCGTTATCTGTATGAACATGGAAATACCTTCACCGCCATCTGTATGAACATGGATATGTCTACAAAGCCATCTGGATGAACATGGAAATATCTACACCGCGATCTGTATGAACATGGAAATATCTACACCGCCATCTGTGTAAACATGCATACATTTCCCCGCTATCTGTATAAGCATGGAAATATCTACACCGCTATCTGTATGAACATGGAAATATCTACACCGCTATCTGTTTGAACATGGAAATATCTAAACCGCTATCTGCATGAAAATAGAAATATCTACACAGCTATCTGCATATACATGGAAATATCTACAAAGCTATCTCTTTACAGATAGAAATAACTACACCGCTATCGTTATAAATATGGAAATAGCTACACCGCCATCTGTATGAACATGGAAATATCTACACCACTATCTGTATGAACATGGAAATATCTACACTGCTATCTGTATGAACATGGATATATCTACACAGCCATCTGTATGAACATGGAAATATCTACACCGCTATCTGTATGAACATGGAAATATCTACACCGTTATCTGTATGAACATGGAAATAACTTCACCGCCATCTTTATGAACATGGATATATCTACACAGCCATCTGGATGAACATGGAAATATCCACACCGCTATCTGTGTAAACATGCATACATATTCACCGCTATCTGTATAAACTTGGAAATATCTACACCGCTCTCTGTATGAACATGGAAATATCTACACCGTTATCTGTTTGAAGATGGAAATATATACACCGCTATCTGCATGAAAATGGAAATATCTACACAGATATCTGCATATACATGGAAATATCTACTCAGCCATCTCTTTACACATGGAAATAACTACACCGCTATCTGTATGAACATGGAAATATCTACACCGCCATCAGTATGAACATGGAAATATCTGCACCCCCATCTGTATGAACATATAAATATCCACACCGCCATCTGTATTAAGGAGATATCTACACCGCTATCTGAATAAACATGGAAATATCTACACCGCTATCTGTATAAACATGGAAACATCTACACCGCTACCTGTATAAATATTTAAATATCAGCACCGCTATCTGTATGAACATGGAAATATCTACACCGCTATCTCTATGAACATGGAAATATCTACACCGCTATCTGTGTAAACATGCATACATCTTCACCGCTATCTGTATAAACATGGAAATATCTACACCGCTATCTGTATAAACATGGAAATATCTACACCGCTACCTGTATAAACATCGAAATATCAGCCCCGCTATCTGTATGAACATGGAAATATCTACACCGCTATCTGTATGAACATGGAAATATCTACACCGCTATCTGTATGAACATGGAAATATCTACACCGCTATCTGTATGAACATGGAAATATCTACACCGCTATCTGTTTGAACATGTAAATATCTACACCGCTATCTGCATGAAAATGGAAATATCTACAAAGCTATCTGCCTTTACATGGAAATATCTACACAGCTATCTCTTTACACATGGAAATAACTACACCGCTATATCTATAAACATGGAAATATCTACACCGCCATCTGTATGAACATGGAAATATCTGCACCGCCATCTGCATAAACATATAAATATCTACACCGCCATCTGTTTTAAGAAGGAGATATCTACAGCGCTATCTGTATAAACATGGAAATATCTACACCGCTGCCTGTATAAACATGGAAATATCAGCACCGCTATCTGTATGAACATGGAAATACCTACACCGCTACCTGTATGAACATGGAAATATCTACACCGCTATCGATATGAACATGGAAATATCTACACCGCTATCTGTATGAACATGGAAAAATCTACACTGCTATCTGTATGAACATGGAAATATCTAGACCGCCATCTGTATGAACGTGGAAATATCTGCACCGCCATCTGTATGAACATATAAATATCTACACCGCCATCTGTATTAAGATAGAGATATCTACACCGCTATCTGAATAAACATGGAAATATCTACACCGCTATCTGTATAAACATGGAAATATCTACACCGCTATCTGTATAAACATGGAAATATCTACACCGCTACATGTATAAAAATGGAAATACCAGCACCGCTATCTGTATGAACATGGAAATATCTACACCGCTATCTGTATGAACATGGAAATATCTACACCGCTATCTGTATGAACATGGAAATATCTACAAAGCTATCTGAATGAACATGGAAATATCTGCACGGCCATCTGTATGAACATATAAATATCTACACCCCCATCTGTATTAAAATGGAGATATCTACACCGGTATCTGAATAAACATGGAAATATCTACAAAGCTATCTGAATGAACATGGAAATATCTACACCGCTATCTGTTTGAACATGTAAATATCTACACCGCTATCTGCATGAAAATGGAAATATCTTCAAAGCTATCTACATATACATGGAAATATCTACACAGCTATCTCTTTACTCATGGAAATAACTACACCGCTATATCTATAAACATGGAAATATCTACACCGCCATCTGTATGAACATGGAAATATCTGCACCGCCATCTGTATGAACATATAAATATCTACACCGCCATCTGTATTAAGGAGATATCTACACCGCTATCTGTATAAACATGGAAATATCTACACCGCTGCCTGTATAAACATGGAAATATCAGCACCGCTATCTGTATGAACATGGAAATATCTACACCGCTACCTGTATGAACATGGAAATATCTACACCGCTATCTGTATGAACATGGAAATATCTACACAGCCATTTGTATGAACATCGAAATATCTACACCGCTATCTGTATGAACATGGAAATATCTACACCGTTATCTGTATGAACATGGAAATATCTTCACCGCCATCTGTATCAACATGGATATGTCTACACAGCCATCTGGATGAACATGGAAATATCTACACCGCGATCTGTATGAACATGGAAATATCTACCCCGCTTTCTGTGTAAACATGCATACATTTCACCGCTATCTGTATAAACATGGAAATATCTACACCGCTATCTGTATGAACATGGAAATATCTACACCGCTATCTGTTTGAACATGGAAATATCTAAACCGCTATCTGCATGAAAATAGAAATATCTACACAGCTATCTGCATATACATGGAAATATCTACAAAGCTATCTCATTACAGATAGAAATAACTATAAAGCTATCTTTATAAACATGGAAATATCTACACCGCCATCTGTATGAACATGGAAATGTCTGCACTGCCATCTGTATGAACATATAAATATCTGCCCCGCCATCTGTATTAAGATGGAGATATCTTCACCGCTATCTGTATAAACTTGGAAATATCTACACCGCTATCTGTATAAACATGGAAATATCTACACCGCTATCTGTATAAACATGGAAATATCTACACCGCTATCTGTATAAACATGGAAATATCGGCACCGCTATCGGTATAAACATGGAAATATCTACACAGCTACCTGTATAAACATGGAAATATCAGCACCGCTATCTGTATAAACATGGAAATATCTACACCGCTATCTGTATGAACATGGAAATATCTACACCGCTATCTGTATGAACATGGAAATATCTGCACCGCCATCTGTATGAACATATAAATATCTACACCGCCATCTGTATTAAGATGGAGATATCTACACCGCTATCTGAATAAACATGGAAATATCTACACCGCTATCTGCATGAACATGGAAATATCTACACCGCTATTTGTGTAAACATGCATACATCTTCACAGCAATCTGCATAAGCATGGAAATATCTACACCGCTATCTGTGTGAACATAGAAATATCTACACCGCTATCTGTTTGAACATCGAAATATCTACACCGCTATCTGTTTGAACATGGAAATATCTAAACCGCTATCAGCATGAAAATGGAAATATCTACATAGCTATCTGCATATACATGGAAATATCTACACAGCTATCTCCTTACACATGGAAATAACTACACCGCTATCTGTATGAACATGGAAATATCTACACCGTCATCTGTATGAATATGGAAATATCTGCACCGCCATGTGTTTGAACATATAAATATCTACATCGCCATCTGTATTAAGAAGGAAATATCTGCACCGCTCTCTGTATAAACATGGAAATATCTACACCACTGCCTGTATAAACATGGAAATATCAGCACCGCTATCTGTATGAACATGGAAATATCTACACCGCTACCTGTATGAACAAGGAAATACCTACACCGTTATCTGTATGAACATGGAAATATCTACACAGCCATTTGTATGAACATCGAATTATCTACACTGCTATCTGTATGAACATGGAAATATCTACACAGTTATCTGTATGAACATGGAAATATCTTCACCGCCATCTGTATCAACATGGATATGTTTACACAGCCATCTGGATGAACATGGAAACATCTACACCGCGATCTGTATGAACATGGAAATATCTACCCCGCTATCTGTGTAAACATGCATACATTTCACCGCTATCTGTATAAACATGGAAATATCTACACCGCTATCTGTATGAACATGGAAATATCTACACCGCTATCTGTTTGAACATGGAAATATCTAAACCGCTATCTGCATGAAAATAGAAATATCTACACAGCTATCTGCATATACATGGAAATATCTACAAATCTATCTCATTACAGAGAGAAATAACTACACCGCTATCTTTATAAACATGGAAATATCTACACGACCATCTGTTTGCACATGGAAATGTCTGCACTGCCATCTGTATGAATATATAAATATCTGCACAGCCATCTGTATTAAGATGGAGATATCTTCACCGCTATCTGTATAAACTTGGAAATATCTACACCGCTATCTGTATAAACATGGAAATATCTGCACCGCTATCTGTATAAACATGGAAATATCTACACCGCTACCTGTATAAACATGGAAATACCAGCACCGCTATCTGTATAAACATGGAAATATCTACACCGCTATCTGTATGAACATTGAAATACCTACACCGCTATCTGTATGAACATGGAAATATCTGCACCGCCATCTGTATGAACATATAAATATCTACACCGCCATCTGTATTAAGATGGAGATATCTACACCGCTATCTGAATAAACATGGAAATATCTACACCGCTATCTGCATGAACATGGAAATATCTACACCGCTATTTGTGTAAACAGGCATACATCTTCACAGCAATCTGCATAAACATGGAAATATCTACACCGCTATCTGTATGAACTTGGAAATATCTACACCGCTATCTGTTTGAACATGGAATTATCTACACCGCTATCTGTTTGAACATGGAAATATCTAAACCGCTATCAGCGTGAAAATGGAAATATCTACATAGCTATCTGCATATACATGGAAATATCTACACAGCTATCTCTTTACACATGGAAATAACTACACCGCTCTCTGTATGAACATGGAAATATCTACACCGCCATCTGTATGAATATGGAAATATCTGCACCGCCATCTGTATGAACATATAAATATCTACACCGCCATCTGTATTAAGAAGGAGATATCTACACCCCTATCTGAATAAACATGGAAATATCTACACTGCTATCTGTATAAACATGGAAATATCTACACCACTATCTGTATAAACATGGAAATATCTACACCGCTACCTGTATAAACATGGAAATATCAGCACCGCTATCTGTATGAACATGGAAATATCAACACCGCTATCTGTTTGAACATGTAAATATCTACACCGCTATCTGTTTGAACATGTAAATATCTACACCACTTTCTGCATGAAAATTGAAATATCTTCAAAGCTATCTGCCTATACATGGAAATATCTACATAGCTATCTCTTTACACATGGAAATATCTACACCGCTATATCTATAAAGATGGAAATATCTACACCGCCATCTGTATGAACATGGAAATATCTGCACCGCCATCTGTATAAACATATAAATATCTACACCGCCATCTGTATTAAGAAGGAGATATCTACACCGCTATCTCTATGAACATGGAAATATCTACACCGCTGCCTGTATAAACATGGAAATATCAGCACCGCTATCTTTATAAACATGGAAATATCTACACCGCTACATGTATAAACATGGAAATACCAGCACCGCTATCTGTATGAACATGGAAATATCTACACCGCTATCTGTATGAACATGGAAATATCTACAAAGCTATCTGAATGAACATGGAAATATCTACACCGCTATCTGTTTGAACATGTAAATATCTACACCGCTATCTGCATGAAAATGGAAATATCTGCAAAGCTATCTGCATATACATGGAAATATCTACACAGCTATCTCTTTACACATGGAAATAACTACACGGCTATATCTATAAACATGGAAATATCTACACCGCCATCTGTATGAACATGGAAATATCTGCACCGCCATCTGTATGAGCATATAAATATCTACACCGCCATCTGTATTAAGAAGGAGATATCTACACCGCTATCTGTATAAACATGGAAATATCTACACCGTTGCCTGTATAAACATTGAAATGTCAGCACCGCTATCTGTATGAACATGGAAATATCTACACCGCTACCTGTATGAACATGGAAATATTTACACCGCTATCTGTATGAACATGGAAATATCTACACCGTTATCTGTATCAACATGGATATATCTACACAGCCATCTGGATGAACATGGAAATATCTACACCATTATCTGTGTAAACATGCATACATCTTCACTGCTATCTGTATAAACATGGAAATATCTACACCGCTATCTGTATGAACATGGAAATATCTACACCGCTATCTATATGAACATGGAAATATCTACACCGCTATGTGTTTGAACATGGAAATATCTACACCGCTATCTGCATGAAAATGGAAATAGCTACACTGCTACCTGCATATACATGGAAATATCTACACAGCTATCTCTTTACACACGGAAATAACTACACCGCTATCTGTATGAACATGGAAATATCTACACCGCCATCTGTATGAACATGGAAATATCTGCACCGCCAACTGTATGAACATATAAATATCTACACCGCCATCTGTATTAAGATGGAGATCTCTACACCGCTATCTGTATAAACATGGAAATACCTACACCGCTATCTGTATAAACATGGAAATATCTACACCGCTATCTGTATAAACATGGAAATATCTACACCGCTACCTGTGTAAACATGGAAATATCAGCACCGCTATCTGTATGAACATGTAAATATCTACACAGCTATCTGTATGAACATGGAAATACCTACACCGCTATCTGTTTGAACATGGAAATATCTACACCGCTGTCTGCATGAAAATGGGAATATCTACACAGCTATCTGCATATACATGGAAATATCTACAAAGCTATCACTTTAGACATGGAAATAATTACACCGCTATCTCTATAAACATGGAATATCTACACCGCCATCTGTATGAACATGGAAATACCTGCAATGCCATCTGTATGAACATATAATCATCTACACCGCCATCTGTATTAAGAAGGAGATATCTACACCGCTATCTGTATAAACATGGAAATATCTACACCGCTATCTGTATAAACATGGAAATATCTACACCGCTATCTGTATAAACATGGAAATATCTACACCGCTACCTGTATAAACGTGGAAATATCAGCACCGCTATCTGTATGAACATGGAAATTTCAGCCCCTCTATGTGTATGAACATGGAAATATCTACACCACTATCTGTATGAACATGGAAATGTCTACACCGCTAGATGTATGAACATGGAATTATCTTCAAAGCCATCTGTATGAACATGGATATGTCTACACAGCCATCTGGACGAACATGGAAATATCTACACCGCTATCTGTATGAGCATGGAAATAGCTATACCGCTATCTGTATGAACATGGAAATATCTGCACCGCCATCTGTATGAACATATAAATATCTACACCGCCATCTGTATTAAGATGGAGATATCTACACCGCGATCTGTATGAACATGGAAATATCTACACCGCTATCTGTGTAAACATGCATACCTCTTCACCGCTTTCTGTATAAACATGGAAATATCTGCACCGCTATCTGTATGAACATGGAAATATCTACACCGCTATCTTTTTGAACATGGAAATATCTAAACCGCTATCTGCATGAAAATAGAAATATCTACACAGCTATCTGCGTATACACGGAAATATCTACAAAGCTATCTCTATACACATGGAAATAACTACACCGCTATCTCTGTAAACATGGAAATATCTACAGCGCCATCTGTATGAACATGGAAATATCTGCAGCGCCATCTGTATGAACATATAAATATCTACACTGCCATCTCTATTAAGATGGAGATATCTTCACCGCTCTCTGTATAAACTTGGAAATATCTACACCGCTATCTGTATAAACATGGAAATACCTACACCGCTACCTGTATAAACATGGAAATATCTACACCGCTACCTGTATAAACATGGAAATATCAGCACCGCTATCTGTATGAACATGGAAATATCTACACCGCTATCTCTATGAACATGGAAATATCTACACCGCTATCTGTTTGAACATGGAAATATCTAAACCGCTATCTGCATGAAAATGGAAATATCTACACAGCTATCTGCATTTACATGGAAATATCTACACAGCTATCTGTTTACACATGGATATAACTACACCGCTATCTGTATGAGCATGGAAATAGCTATACCGCTATCTGTATGAACATGGATATATCTACACAGCCATCTGGATGAACATAGAAATATCTACACCACTATCTGTATGAACATGGAAATATCTACACCGCTATCTGTGTAAACATGCATACATCTTCACCGCTATCTGCATAAACATGGAAATATCTACACCGCTATCTGTTTGAACATGGAAATATCTACACAGCTATCTGTATAAACATGGAAATATCTACACCGCTATCTGTATAAACATGGAAATATCTACCCCGCTACCTGTATAAACATTGAAATATCAGCACCGCTATCTGTATGAACATGGAAATATCAGCCCCTCTATCTGTATGAACATGGAAATATCTACACCGCTATCTGTATGAACATGGAAATATCTACACCGCTATCTGTATGAACATGGAAATATCTACACCGCAATCTGTATGAACATGGAAATATCTACACTGCTATCTGTATGAACATGAAAATATCTACACCGCTATCTGTTTGAACATGTAAATATCTACACCACTAACTGCATGAAAAAGGAAATATCTACAAAGCTATCTGCATATACATGGAAATATCTACACAGCTATCTCTTTACACATGGAAATAACTACACCGGTATCTCTATAAACATGGAAATATCTACACCACCATCTGTATGAACATGGAAATATCTGCACCGCCATCTGCATGAACATATAAATATCTACACCGCCATCTGTATTAAGAAGGAGATATCTACTCCGCTATCTGTATAAACATGGAAATATCTACACTGCTGCCTGTATAAACATGGAAATATCAGCACCGCTATCTGTATGAACATGGAAATATCTACACCGCTACCTGTATGAACATGGAAATATCTACACCGCTATCTGTATGAACATGGAAATACCTACACCGCTATCTGTATGAACATGGAAATATCTGCACCGCCATCTGTATGAAAATATAAATATCTACACCGCCATCTCTATTAAGATGGAGATATCTACACCGCTATCTGAATAAACATGGAAATATCTACACCGCTATCTGCATGAACATGGAAATATCTACACCGCTATTTGAGTAAACATGTATACTTCTTCACCGCAATCTGCATAAGCATGGAAATATCTACACCGCTATCTGTATGAACATGGAAATATCTACACCGCTATCTCTTTGTACATGGAAATATCTACACCGCTATCTGTTTGAACATGGAAATATCTACACCGCTCTCTGTTTGAACATGGAAATATCTACACCGCTATCTGTTTGAACATGGAAATATCTAAACCGCTATCAGCATGAAAATGAAAATATCTACATAGCTATCTGCATATATATGGAAATATCTACACAGCTATCTCTTTACACATGGAAATAACTACACTGCTATCTGTATGAACATGGAAATATCTACACCGCCATCTGTATGAATATGGAAATATCTGCACCGCCATCTGTATGAACATATAAATATCTACACCGCCATCTGTATTAAGAAGGAGATATCTACACCGCTATCTGAATAAACATGGAAATATCTACACCGCTATCTGTATGAACATGGAAATATCTACACCGCTATCAGTATGAACATGGAAATATCTAAACCGCTATCTGCATGAAAATAGAAATATCTACACAGCTATCTGCATATACACGGAAATATCTACAAAGCTATCTCTATACACATGGAAATAACTACACCGCTATCTCTATAAACATGGAAATATCTACACCGCCATCTGTATGAACATGGAAATAACTGCACCGCCATCTGTATGAACATATAAATATCTACACCGCCATCTGTATTAAGAAGGAAATATCTACACCTCTATCTGTATAAACATGGAAATGTCTACTCCGCTATCTGTATGAACATGGAAATATCTACACCGCTACCTGTATAAACATGGAAATATCAGCACCGCTATCTGTATGAACATGGAAATATCTAAACCGCTATCTGCATGAAAATGGAAATATCTACACAGCTATCTGCATTTACATGGAAATATCTACACAGCTATCTCTTTACACATGGAAATAACTACACCGCTATCTGTATGAACATGGAAATATCTTCAACGCCATCTGTATGAACATGGATATATCTACACAGCCATCTGGATGAACATGGAAATATCTACACCGCTATCTGTATGAACATGGAAATATCTACACGGCTCTCTGTGTAAACATGCAAACATCTTCACCGCTATCTGTATAAACATGGAAATATCTACACCGCTATCTGTTTGAACATGGAAATATCTACACCGCTATCTGTATGAACATGGAAATATCTACACCGCTATCTGTATGAACATGGAAATATCAGCACCGCTATCTCTATGAACATGAAAATATCTACACCGCTATCTGTTTGAACATGTAAATATCTTCACCGCTATCTGCATGAAAATGGAAATATCTACAAAGCTATCTGCATAAACATGGAAATCTCTACACAGCTATCTCTTTACACATGGAAATAACTACACCGGTATCTCTATAAACATGGAAATATCTACACCACCATCTGTATGAACATGGAAATATCTGCACCGCCATCTGCATGAACTTATAAATATCTACACCGCCATCTGTATTAAGAAGGAGATATCTACACTGCTATCTGTATAAACATGGAAATATCTACACTGCTGCCTGTATAAACATGGAAATATCAGCACCGCTATCTGTATGAACATGGAAATATCTACACCGCTACCTGTATGAACATGGAAATATCTACACCGCTATCTGTATGAACATGGAAATATCTACACCGCTATCTGTATGAACATGGAAATATCTACACCGCTATCTGTATGAACATGGAAATATCTACACCGCTATCTGTATGAACATGGAAATATCTACACCGCCATCTGTATGAACATGGAAATATCTGCACCGCCATCTGTATGAACATATAAATATCTACACCGCCATCTGTATTAAGATGGAGATATCTACACCGCTATCTGAATAAACATGGAAATATCTACACTGCTATCTGCATGAACATGGAAATATCTAAACCGCTATTTGTGTAAACATGCATACATCTTCACCGCAATCTGCATAAGCATGGAAATATCTACACCGCTATCTGTATGAACATGGAAATATCTACACCGCTATCTGTTTGAACATGGAAATATCTACACCGCTATCTGTTTGAACATGGAAATATCTAAACCGCTATCAGCATGAAAATGGAAATATCTACATAGCTATCTGCATATAGATGGAAATATCTACACAGCTATCTCTTTACACATGGAAATAACTACACCGCTATCTGTATGAACATGGAAATATCTGCACCGCCATCTGTATGAATATGGAAATATCTGCACCGCCATCTGTGTGAACATATAAATATCTGCACCGCCATCTGTATTAAGAAGGAGATATCTACACGGCTATCTGAATAAACATGGGAATATCTACACTGCTATCTGTATAAACATGGAAATATCTACACCGCTATCTGTATAAACATGGAAATATCTACACCGCTACCTGTATAAACATGGAAATATCAGCACCGCTATCTGTATGAACATGGAAATATCAACACCGCTATCTGTATGAACATGGAAATATCTACACCGCTATCTGTATGAACATGGAAATATCTACACCGCTATCTGTATGAACATGGAAATATCTACACCGCTATCTGTATGAACATGGAAATATCTACACCGCTATCTGTTTGAACATGTAAATATCTACACCGCTATCTGCATGAAAATGGAAATATCTACAAAGCTATCTGCATATACATGGAAAAATCTACACAGCTATCTCTTTACACATGGAAATAACTACACCGCTATATCTATAAACATGGAAAAATTTACACCGCCATCTGTATGAACATGGAAATATCTGCACCGCCATCTGTATGAACATACAAATATCTACACCGCCATCTGTATTAAGAAGGAGATATCTACACCGCTATCTGTATAAACATGGAAATATCTACACTGCTGCCTGTATAAACATGGAAATATCAGCACCGCAATCTGTATGAACATGGAAATATCTACACCGCTACCTGTATGAACATGGAAATATCTACATCGCTATCTGTATGAACATGGAAATATCTAAACCGCTATCTTTATGAACATTTAAATATCTACACCGCTATCTGTATGAACATGGAAATATCTACACAGCCATCTGTATGAACATGGAAATATCTGCACCGCCATCTGTATGAACATATAAATATCTACACCGACATCTGTATTAAGATGGAGATATCTACAACGCTATCTGAATAAACATGGAAATATCTACACCGCTATCTGTATAAACATGGAAATTTGTACACCGCTATCTGTATAAACATGGAAATATCTACACGGCTACCTGTATAAACATGGAAATATCAGCACCGCTATCTACATGAACATGGAAATATCTACACCGCTATCTGTATGAAAATGGAAATATCTACACCGCTATCTGTATGAACATGGAAATATCTACAAAGCTATCTGAATGAACATGGAAATATCTACACCGCTATCTGTTTGAACATGTAAATATCTACACCGCTATCTGCATGAAAATGGAAATATCTACAAAGCTATCTGCCTATACATGGAAATATCTACACAGCTATCTCTTTAAACATGGAAATAACTACACCGCTATATCTATAAACATGGAAATATCTACACCGCCATCTGTATGAACATGGAAATATCTGCACCGCCATCTGTATAAACATATAAATATCTACACCGCCATCAGTATTAAGAGGGAGATAACTACACCGCTATCTGTATAAACATGGAAATATCTACACCGCTGCCTGTATAAACATGGAAATATCAGCACCGCTATCTGTATGAACATGGAAATATCTACACCGCTACCTGTATGAACATGGAAATATCTACACCGCTATCTGTATGAACATGGAAATATCTACACAGCTATCTGTATGAACATGGAAAAATCTACACCGCTATCTGTATGAACATGGAAATATCTACACCGCTATCTGTATGAACATGGAAATATCTGCACCGCCATCTGTATGAACATATAAATATCTACACCGCCATCTGTATTAAGATGGAGATATCTACACCGCTATCTGAATAAACATGGAAATATCTACACCGCTATCTGTATAAACATGGAAATATCTGCACTGCCATCTGCATGAACATATAAATATCTACACGGCCATCTGTATTAAGATGGAAGTATCTACACCGCTATCTCTATAAACATGAAATTATCTACACCGCTATCTGTATATACATGGAAATATCTACACGGCTATCTGTATAAACATGGAAATATCTACCCGGCTACCTGTATAAACATGGAAATATCAGCACCGCTATCTGTATGAACATGGAAATATCAGCCACTCTATCTGTATGAACATGGAAATATCTACACCGCTATCTGTATGAACATGGAAATATCTACACCGCTGTCCGTATGAACATGGAAATATCTGCAATGACATCTGTATTCACATGGATATATCTACACAGCCATCTGGATGAACATGGAAACACCTACACCGCTATCTGTATGAACATGGAAATAGCTACACCGCTATCTGTATGAACATGGAAATATCTACACCACTATCTGTATGAACATGGAAATATCTACACCGCTATCTGTATGAACATGGAATTATCTTCACCGCCATCTGTATGAACATCGATATATCTACACAGTCATCTGGATGAACATGGAAATATCTACACCGCTATCTGTATGAACATGGAAATAGCTACACAGCTATCTGTATGAACATGGAAATATCTACACCGCTATCTGTATGAACATGGAAATATATACACTGCTATCTGTATGAACTTGGAAATATCTTCACCGCCATCTGTATGAACATGGATATATCTACACAGCCATCTGGATGAACATGGAAATATCTACACCGCTATCTGTATGAACATGGAAATATCTACACCGCTATCTGTTTGAACATGGAAATATCTAAACCGCTATCTGCATGAAAATGGAAATATCTACACAGCTAACTGCATATACATGGAAATATCTACACAGCTATTTCTTTACACATGGAAATAACTACACCGCTATCTGTAAGAACATGGAAATATCTGCACGGCCATCTGTATGAACATATAAATATCTACACCGCCTTCTGTATTAAGATGGAGATAGCTACACCGCTATCTGTATAAACATGGAAATATCTACACCGGTATCTGTATAAACATGGAAATATCTACACCGCTATCTGTATAAACATGGAAATATCTACACCGCTACCTGTATAAACGGGGAAATATCAGCACCGCTATCTGTATGAACATGGAAATATCAGCCCCTCTATGTGTATGAACATGGAAATATCTACACCACTATCTCTATGAACATGGAAATATCTACACCGCTAGATGTATGAAAATGGAATTATCTTCATCGCCATCTGTATGAACATGGATATGTCTACACTGCCATCTTGATGAACATGGAAATATCTACACCGCTATCTGTATGAACATGGAAATAGCTACACCGCTATCTGTATGAACATGGAAATATCTGCACCGCCATCTGTATGAACATATAAATATCTGTACCGCCATCTGTATTAAGATGGAGATATCTACACCGCTATCTGTATAAACATGGAAATATCTACACCGCTATCTGTATAAACATGGAAATATCTACACCGCTATCTCTATAAATATGGAAATATCTACACCGCTACCTGTATGAGCATGGAAATATCAGCACCGCTATCTGTATGAACATGGAAATATCTACACCGCTATCTGTATGAACATGGAAATATCTACACCGCTATCTGTATGAACATGGAAATATCTACACCGCTATATGTATGAACATGGAAATATCTACACCGCTATATGTTTGAACATGGAAATATCTACACCGCTGTCTGCATGAAAATGGAAATATCTACACAGCTATCTGCATATACATGGAAATATCTACACAGCTATCTCTTTACACATGGAAATAACTACATCGCTATCTCTATAAACATGGAAATATCTACACCGCCATCTGTATGAACATGGAAATATCTGCACCGCCATGTGTATGAACTTATAAATATCTGCACCGCCATCTGTATTAAGAAGGAGATATCTACACCGCTATCTGTATAAACCTGGAAATATCTACAATGCTATCTGTATAAACATGGAAATATCTACACCGCTATCTGTATAAACATGGAACTATCTACACCGCTACCTTTATAAACATGGAAATATCAGCACAGCTATCTGTATGAACATGGAAATATCTACACCGCTATCTGTATGAACATGGAAATATCTACACCGCTATCTGTGTAAACATGCATATGTCTTCACCGCTATCTGTATAAACATGGAAATATCTACACCGCTATCTGTATGAACATGAAAATAACTACACCGCTATCTGTTTGAGCATGGAAATATCTAAACCGCTATCTGCATGAAAATGGAAATATCTACACAGCTATCTGCATATACATGGAAATATCTACACAGCTATCTCTTTACACATTGAAATAACTACACTGCTATCTCTATAAACATGGAAATATCTGCACGGCCATCTGTATGAGCATATAAATATCTACACCGCCATCTGTATTAAGATGGAGATATCTACACCGCTATCTGTATAAACATGGAATTATCTACACCGCTATCTGTATAAACATGCAAATATCTACACCGCTATCTGTATAAACATGGAAATGTCTACACCGCTATCTGTATAAACATGGAAATATCTACACCGCTACCTGTAAAACATGGAAATATCAGCACCGCTATCTGTATGAACATGGAAATATCAGCCCCTCTATCTGTATGAATATGGAAATATCTACACCACTATCTGTATGAACATGGAAATATCTACACCACTATCTGTATTAACATGGAATTATCTTCACCGCCATCTGTATGAACATGGATATGTCTACACAGCCATCTGGATGAACATGGAAATATCTACACCACTCTCGGTATGAACATGGAAATAGCTACACCGCTATCTCTATGAACATGGAAATATCTACACCACTATCTGTATGAACATGGAAATATCTACACCGCTATCTGCATGAAAATGGAAATATCTACACAGCTAACTGCATATATATGGAAATATCTACACAGCTATCTCTTTAAACATGGAAATAACTACAGCGCTATCTCTATAAACATGCAAATATTTACACCGCCATCTGTATGAACATGGAAATATCTGCACCGCCATCTGTATGGAGATATAAATATCTACACCCACATCTATATTAAAATGGAGATACCTACACCGCTTTCTGTATAAACTTGGAAATATCTACACCGCTATATGGATAAACATGGAAATATCTACACCGCTATCTGTATAAACATGGAAATATCTACACCGCTACCTGTATAAACATGGAAATATCAGCACCGCTATCTGTATGAACATGGAAATATCTACACCGCTATCTCTATGAAGATGGAAATATCTACACCGCTATCTGTATGAACATGGAAATAGCTACACCACTATCTGTATGAACATGGAAATATCTACACCACTACCTGTATGAACATGGAAATATCTACACCGCTCTCTGTATGAGCATGGATATATCTACACAGCCATCTCGATGAACATGGAAATATCTACACCGCTATCTGCATGAACATGGAAATATCTACACCGCTATCTGTGTAAATATGCATACATCTTCACCGCAATCTGTATAAACATGGAAATATCTACACCGCTATCTGTATGAACATGGAAATAAATACACCGCTATCTGTTTGAACATGGAAATATCTACACCGCTATCTGCATGAAAATGGAAATATCTACAGAGCTATCTGCATATACATGGAAATATCTACACAGCTATCTCTTTACACATGGAAATAACTACACCGCTATCTGTATGAACATGGAAATATCTACACCGCCATCTGTATGAACATGGAAATATCTGCACCGCCATCTGTATGAACATATAAATATCTACAAGGCCATCTGTATTAAGATGGAGATATCTACACCGCTATCTGTATAAACACGGAAATTTCTACACCGCTATCTGTATAAACATGGAAATATCTACACCGCTATCTGTATAAACATGGAAATGTCTACACCGCTATCTGTATAAACATGGAAATATCTACACCGCTACCTGTAAAAACATGGAAATATCAGCACCGCTATCTGTATGAACCTGGAAATATCACCCCTCTATCTGTATGAATATGGAAATATCTACACCACTATCTGTATGAACATGGAAATATCTACACCACTATCTGTATGAACATGCAATTATCTTCACCGCCATCTGTATGAACATGGATATGTCTGCACAGCCATCTGGATGAACATGGAAATATCTACACCGCTCTCGGTATGAACATGGAAATAGCTACACCACTATCTGTATGAACATGGAAATATCTGCACCGCCATCTGTATGTACATATAAATATCTACTCCGCCATGTGTATTTAGAAGGAGATATCTACACCGCTATCTGTATAAACATGGAAATATCTACACCGCTATCTGTATAAACATGGAAATATCTACCCCGCTACCTGTATAAACATGGAAATATCAGCACCGCTATCTGTATGAACATGGAAATATCACCCCCTCTGTATGAACATGGAAATATCTACACCGCTATCTGTATGAACATGGAAATATCTACACCACTATCCGTATGAACATGGAAATATCTTCAACGCCATCTGTATGAACATGGATATATCTACACAGCCATCTGGATGAACAAGGAAATATCTACACCGCTATCTGTATGAACAAGGAAATAGCTACACCGCTATCAGTATAAACATGGAAATATCTACACCGCTACCTGTATAAACATGGAAATATCAGCACCGCTATCGGTATGAACATGGAAATATATACACCGCTATCTGTATGAACATGGACATATCTACACCGCTATCTCTATGAACATGGAAATATCTTCACCGTCATCTGTATGAACATGGATATATCTACACAGCCATCTGGATGAACATGGAAATATCTGCACCGCTATCTGTATGAACATGGAAATACATACACCGCTATCTGTATGAACATGGAAATATCTTCACCGCCATCTTTATGAACATGGTTATGTCTACACAGCCATCTGGATGAACATGGAAATATCTACACCGCGATCTGTATGAACATGCAAATATCTACACCGCAGTCGGTGTAAACATGCATACATTTTCACCGCCATCTGTATAAACATGGAAATATCTACACCGCTATCTGTATGAACATGGAAATATCTACACCGCTATCTGTATGAACATGGAAATATCTACACCGCTATCTGTTTGAACATGGAAATATCTACACCGCTATCCGCCTGAAAATGGAAATATCTACACTGCTACCTGCATATACATGGAAATATCTACACAGCTATCTCTTTACACATGGAAATAACTACACCGCTATCTCTATAAACATGGAAATATCTACACAGCCATCTGTATGAAAATGGAAATATCCACACCGCCTTCTATATGAACATATAAATATCTACACCGCCATCTGTATTAAGATGGAGATATCTACACCGCTATCTGTATAAACCTGGAAATATCTACACCGCTATCTGCATAAACATGGAAATATCTACACCGCTATCTGTATAAACATGGAAATATCTACACCGCTACCTGTATAAACATGGAAATATCAGCACAGCTATCTGTATGAACATGGAAATATCTACACCACTATCTGTACGAACATGGAAATATCTTCACCGCTATCTGTATGAACATGGAAATAGCTACACCGCTATCTGTATGAACATGGAAATATCTACACCACTATCTGTATGAACATTGAAATATCTACACCGCTATCTGTATGAACATGGATATATCTACACAGCCATCTGGATGAACATGGAAATATCTACACCGCTATCTTTATGAACATGGAAATATCTACACCACTATCTGTGTAAACATGCTTACATCTTCACCGCAATCTGTATAAACATGGAAATATCTACACCGCTATATGTATGAACATGGAAATATCTACACCGCTATCTGTTTGAACATGGAAATATCTAAACCGCTATCTGCATGAAAATGGAAATATCTACACAGCTAACTGCATATACATGGAAATATCTACACAGCTATCTCTTTACACATGGAAATAACTACACCGCTATCTGTAAGAACATGGAAATATCTGCACGGCCATCTGTATGAACATATAAATATCTACACCGCCTTCTGTAATAAGATGGAGATATCTACACCGCTATCTGTATAAACATGGAAATATCTACACCGCTATCTTTATAAACATGGAAATATCTACACCGCTATCTGTATAAACATGGAATTATCTACACCGCAACCTGTATAAACGTGGAAATATCAGCACCGCTATCTGTATGAACATGGAAATATCAGCCCCTCTATGTGTATGAACATGGAAATATCTACACCAATATCTGTATGAACATGGAAATATCTACACCGCTAGATGTATGAACATGGAATTATCTTCACCGCCATCTGTATGAACATGGATATGTCTACACAGCCATCTGGATGAACATGGAAATATCTACACCGCTATCTGTATGAACATGGAAATAGCTACACCACTATCTGTATGAACATGGAAATACCTGCACCGCCATCTGTATGAACATATAAATATCTACACCACCATCTGTATTAAGATGGAGATATCTACACCGGTATCTGTATAAACATGGAAATATCTACACCACTATCTGTATAAACATGGAAATATCTACAACGCTATCTCTATAAACATGGAAATATCTACACCGCTACCTGTATGAGCATGGAAATATCAGCACCGCTATCTGTATGAACATGGAAATATCTACACCGCTATCTGTATGAACATGGAAATATCTACACTGCTATCTGTATGAACATGGAAATATCTACAACGCTATATGTATGAACATGGAAATATCTACACCGCTATCTGTTTGAACATGGAAATATCTACACCGCTGTCTGCATGAAAATGGAAATATCTACACAGCTATCTGCATATACATGGAAATATCTACACAGCTATCTCTTTACACATGGAAATAACTACACCGCTATCTCTATAAACATGGAAATATCTACACCGCCATCTGTATGAACATGGAAATATCTGCACCGCCATCTGTATGAACATATAAATATCTGCACCGCCATCTGTATTAAGAAGGAGATATCTACACCGCTATCTGTATAAACCTGGAAATATCTACACCGCTATCTGTATAAACATGGAAATATCTACACCGCTATCTGTATAAACATGGAAATATCTACACCGCTACCTGTATAAACATGGAAATATCAGCACAGCTATCTGTATGAACATGGAAATATCTACACCGCTATCTGTATGAACATGGAAATATCTACACCACTATCTGTGTAAACATGCATACAACTTCACCGCTATCTGTATAAACTTGGAAATATCTACACCGCTATCTGTATGAACATGGAAATATCTACACCGCTATCTCTTTGAACATGGAAATATCTAAAATGCTATCTGCATGAAAATGGAAATATCTACACAGCTAACTGCATATACATGGAAATATCTACACAGCTATCTCTTTACACATGGAAATAACTACACCGCTATCTGTAAGAACATGGAAATATCTGCACGGCCATCTGTATGAACATATAAATATCTACACCGCCTTCTGTATTAAGATGGAGATATCTACACCGCTATCTGTAGAAACATGGAAATATCTACACAGCTATCTGTATAAACATGGAAATATCTACACTGCTCTCTGTATAAACATGGAAATATCTACACCGCTACCTGTATAAACGTGGAAATATCAGCACCGCTATCTGTATGAACATGGAAATAGCCCCTCTATGTGTATGAACATGGAAATAACTACACCACTATCTGTATGAACATGGAAATATCTACACCGCTAGATGTATGAACATGGAATTATCTTCATCGCCATCTGTATGAACATGGATATGTCTACACAGCCATCTGGATGAACATGGAAATATCTACACCGCTATCTGTATGAACATGGAAATACCTACACTGCTATCTGTATGAACATGGAAATATCTGCACCGCCATCTGTATGAACATATAAATATCTACACCGCCATCTGTATTTAGATGGAGATATCTACACCGCTATCTGTATAAACATGGAAATATCTACACCGCTATCTGTATAAACATGGAAATATGTACACCGCTATCTCTATAAACATGGAAATATCTACACCGCTACCTGTATGAGCATGGAAATATCAGCACCGCTATCTGTATGAACATGGAAATATCTACACCGCTATCTGTATGAACATGGAAATATCTACACCGCTATCTGTATGAACATGGAAATATCTACACCGCTATATGTATGAACATGGAAATATCTACACCGCTATCTGTTTGAACATGGAAATATCTACACCGCTGTCTGCATGAAAATCGAAATATCTACACAGCTATCTGCATATACATGGAAATATCTACACAGCTATCTCTTTACACATGGAAATAACTACACCGCTATCTGTATGAACATGGAAATATCTTCACCGCCATCTGTATGAACATATAAATATCTACAAAGCCATCTGTATTAAGATGGAGATATCTACACCGCTATCTGAATAAACATGGAAATATCTACACCGCTATCTGTATAAACATGGAAATATCTACACCGCTATCTGTATAAACATGGAAATATCTACACCGCTACCTGTATAAACATGGAAATATTAGCACCGCTATCTGTATGAACATGGAAATATCTACACCGCCATCTGTATGAACATGGAAATATCTGCACTGCCATCTGTATGAACATATAAGTATCTACACCGCCATCTGTATTAAGAAGGAAATATCTAAACCGATATATGTATGAACACGGAAATATCTACACCCCTATCTGTATGAACATGGAAATATCTACACCGCTATCTGTGTAAACATGCATACATCTTCACCGCTATCTGTATAAACATGGAAATATCTACACAGCTATCTGTATGAACATGGAAATATCTACACCGCTATCTGTTTGAACATGGAAATATCTAAACTGCTATCTGCATGAAAATAGAAATATCTACAAAGCTATCTTCATATAGATGGAAATATCTACAAAGCTCTCTTTACACATGGAAATAACTACACCGCTATCTCTATAAACACGGAAATATCTACACCGCCATCTGTATGAACATGGAAATAACGGCACCGCCATCTGTATGAACATATAAATATCTACACCGCCATCTGTATTAAGATGGAGATATCTACACCGCTATCTGTATAAACATGGAAATATCTACACCGCTATCTGTATAAACATGGAAATACCTACAACGCTACGTGTATAAACATGGAAATATCTACACCGCTACCTGTATAAACATGGAAATATAAGCACCGCTATCTGTATGAACATGGAAATATCTACACCGCTATGTCTATGAACATGGAAATATCTACACCGCTATCTGTATGAACATGGAAATAGCTACACCGCTATCTGTATGAACATGGAAATATCTACACCACTATCTGTATGAACATGGAAATATCTACACGGCTATCTGTATGAACATGGATATACCTACACAGCCATCTGGATGAACATGGAAATATCTACACCGCTATCTGCATGAACATGGAAATATCTACACCGCTATCTGTGTAAACATGCATACATCTTCACCGCAATCTGTATAAGCATGGAAAAAGCAACACCGCTATCTGTATAAACATGGAAATATCTACACCGCTATCTGTATAAACATGGAAATATCAGCACCGCTATCTGTATGAACATGGAAATATCAGCCCCTCTATCTGTATGAACATGGAAGTATCTACACCGCTATCTCTATGAACATGGAAATATCTACACCGCTATCTGTTTGAACATGGAAAAATCTAAACCGCTATCTGCATGAAAATGGAAATATATACACAGCTATCTGCATATACATGGAAATATCTTCACAGCTATCTCTTTACACATGGAAATAACTACACCGCTATCTGTATGAACATGGAAATATCTTCACCGCCATCAGTATGAACATGGATATACCTACACAGCCATCTGGATGAACTTGGAAATATCTACACGGCTATCTGTATGAACATGGAAATATCTACACCGCTATCTGTGTAAACATGCATACATCTTCACCGCTATCTCTATAAACATGGAAATATCTACACCGCTATCTGTATGAACATGGAAATATCTACACCGCTATCTGTTTGAACATGGAAATATCTACACCGCTATCTGCATGAAAATGGAAATATCTACACAGCTATGTGCATATACATGGAAATATCTACAAAGCTATCTCTTTACACATGGAAATAACTACACCGCTATCTCTATAAACATGGAAATATCTACACCGCCATCTGTATGAACACGGAAATATCTGCACTGCCATCTGTATGAACATATAAATATCTACAGGGCCATCTGTATTGAGATGGAGATATGTACACCGCTATCTGTATAAACCTGGAAATATCTACACCGCTATATGCATAAACATGGAAATATCTACACCGCTATCTCTACGAACATGGAAATATCTACACCGCTATCTGTATGAACATGGAAATAGCTACCCCGCTATCTGTATGAACTGGGGAATATCTACACCACTATCTGTACGAACATGGAAATATCTACACCGCTATCTGTATGAACATGGATATATCTACACAGCCATCTGGATGAACATGGAAATATCTACACCGCTATCTGTAGGAACATGGAAATATCTACACCGCTATCTGTGTAAACATGCATACATCTTCTCCGCTATCTGTACAAACATGGAAATATCTACACCGCTATCTGTATGAACATGGAAATAGCTACACCGCTATCGGTATGAACATGGAAATATCTACACCGCTATCTGTGTGAACATGGATATATCTACACAGCCATCAGGATGAACATGGAAATATGTACACCGCTATCTGTGTAAACATGCATACATCTTCACCGCTATCTGTATAAACAAAGAAATATCTACACCGCTATCTGTATGAACATGGAAATATCTACACCGCTATCTGTATGAACATGGAAATATCTACACCGCTCTCTGTTTGAACATGGAAATATCTACATCGCTATCTGCATGAAAATGGAAATATCTACACTGCTATCTGCATATACATGGAAATATCTACACAGCTATCTCTTTACACATGGATATAACTACATGGCTATCTGTATGAACATGGAAATATCTACACCGCCATCTGAATGAAGATGGAAATATCTGCACCGCCATCTGTATGAACATATAAATATCTACACCGCCATCTGTATTAAGATGGAGATATCTACACCGCTATCTGTATAAACATGGAAATATCTACACCGCTACCTGTATAAACATGGAAATATCTACACCGCTATCTGTATAAACATGGAAATTTCTACACCGCTATCTGTATTAACATGGAAATATCTACACCGCCATCTGTATGAACATGGAAATGTCTGCATCGCCATCTGTATGAACATATAAATATCTACACCGCCATCTGTATAAAGATGGAGATATCTACACCGCTTTCTGTATAAACATGGAAATAACTACACCGCTATCTGTATTAACATGGAAATATCTACACCGCTATCTGTATAAACATGGAAATATCTACACCGCTACCTGTATAAACATGGAAATATCAGCACAGCAATCTGCATGAACATGGAAATATCTACACCGCTATCTGCATGAACATGGAAATATCTACACCGCTATCTGTATGAACATGGAAATATCTACACCGCTATCTGTATGAACATGGAAATATCTACACCGCTATCTGTATGAACATGGAAATATCTACACAGCCGTCTGGATGAACATGGAATTATCCACACCGCTATCTGTGTAAACATGCATACATCTTCACCGCTATCTGTATAAACATGGAAATATCTATACCGCTATCTGTATGAACATGGAAATATCTACACCGCTATCTGTTTGAAGATGGAAATATATACACCGCTATCTGCATGAAAATGGAAATATCTACATAGCTATCTGCATGTACATGTAAATATCTACACAGCTATCTCTTTACACATGGAAATAACTACACCGCTGTCTGTATGAACATGGAAATATCTACACCGCCATCTGTATGAACATGGAAATATCTGCACCGCTGTCTATATGAACACATAAATATCTACACAGCCATCTGTATTAAGATGGAGATATCTACACCGCTATCTGAATAAACATGGAAATATCTACACCGCTATCTGTATAAACATGGAAATATCTACACCGCTATCTGTATAAACATGGAAATATCTACACCGCTACCTGTATAAACATGGAAATATTAGCACCGCCATCTGTATGAACATGGAAATATCTGCACCGCCATCTGTATGAACATATAAATATCTACACCGCCATCTGTATTAAGATGGAGATATCTACACCGCTATCTGTATAAACATGGAAATATCTACACCGCTACCTGTATAAACATGGAAATATCAGCACCGCTATCTGTATGAACATGGAAATATCTACACCACTATCTGTATGAACATGGAAATATCTACACCGCTATATGTATGAACATGGAAATATCTACACCGCTATCTGTATGAACATGGAAATAACTACACCGCTATCTGTATGAACATGGATATATCTAAACAGCCCTCTGGATGAACATGGAATTATCCACACCGCTATCTGTGTAAACATGCATACATCTTCACCGCTATCTGTATAAACATGGAAATATCCACACCGCTATCTGTATGAACATGGAAATATCTACACCGCTATCTGTTTGAAGATGGAAATATATACACCGCTATCAGCATGAAAATGGAAATATCTACACAGCTATCTGCATATACATGGAAATATCTACACAGCTATCTCCTTACATATGGAAATAACTACACCGCTATCTGTATGAACATGGAAATATCTACACCGCCATCTGTATGAACATGGAAATATCTGCACCACCATCTGTATGAACATATAAATATCTATACCGCCATGTGCATTAAGATGGAGATATCTACACCGCTATCTGAATAAACTTGGAAATATCTACACCGCTATCTGTATAAACATGGAAATATCTACACCGCTATCTGTATGAACAGGGAAATATCTACACCACTATCTGTATGAGCATGGAAATATCTACACCGCTATCTGTATGAACATGGATATATCTACACCGCTATCTGTGTAAACATGCATACATCTTCACCGCTATCTGTAATAACATGGAAATATCTGCACCGCTATCTGTGTAAACATGCATACATCTTCACCGCTATCTGTATAAACATGGAAATATCTACACCGCTATCTGTATGAACATGGAAATAGCTACACCGCTATCTGTATGAACATGGAAATATCTACACCGCTATCTGTATGAACATGGATATATCTACACAGCCATCTGGATGAACATGGAAATATCTACACCGCTATCTGTGTAAACATGCATACATCTTCACCGCTATCTGTATAAACATGGAAATATCTACACCGCTGTCTGTATGAACATGGAAATATCTACACCGATATCTGTATGAACAAGGAAATATCTACACCGCTATCTGTTTGAACATGGAAATATCTACACCGCTGTCTGCATGAAAATGGAAATATCTACACTGCTATCTGCATATACATTTAAATATATACACAGCTATCTCTTTACACATGGAAATAACTACACCGCTATCTGTATGAACATGGAAATATCTACACCGCCATCTGTATGAACATGGAAATATCTGCACCGCCATCTGTATGAACATACAAATATCTACACCGCCTTCTGTATTAAGATGGAGATATCTACACCGCTATCTGTATAAACATGGAAATATCTACACCGCTATCTGTATAAACATGGAAATATCTACACCGCTATCTGTATAAACATGGAAATATCTACACCGCTACCTGTATAAACATGGAAATATCAGCACCGCTATCTGTATGAACATGGAAATATCTACACCGCTATCTGTATGAACATGGAAACATTTACACCGCTATCTGGATGAGCATGGAATTATCTACACTGCTATCTGTATGAACATGGAAATATCTACAACGCTATCTGTATGAACATGGAAATATCTACACCGCTATCTGTATAAACATGGAAATATCCTCACCGCTATCTGTATGAACATGGAAATATCTACACCGCTATACGTATGAACATAGATATATCTACACAGCCATCTGTATGAACATGGAAATATCTACACCGCTATCTGTAGGAAAAAGATAATATCTACAGCGCTATCTGTGTAAACATGCATACATCTTCACCGCTATCTGTATAAACATGGAAATATCTACACCGCTATCTGTATGAACATGGAAATAGCTACATCACTATCTTTATGAACATGGAAATATCTACACAGCTATCGGTAGGAACATGGATATATCTACACAGCCATCTGGATGAACATGGAAATATCTACACCGCTATCTGTGTAAACATGCATACATCTTCACCGCTATCTGTATAAACATGGAAATATCTACACCACTACCTGTATGAACATGGAAATATCTACACCGCTATCTGTATGAACATGGAAATATCTACACCGCTATCTGTTTGAACATGGAAATATCTACACCAGTATCTGCATGAAAATGGAAATATCTACACTGCTATCTGCATATACATGGAAATATCTACACAGCTATCTCTTTACACATGGAAATAACTACATTGCTATCTGTATTAACATGGAAATATCTACACCGCCATCTTTATGAACATGGAAATATCTGCACCGCCATCTGTATGAACATATAAATATCTACACCGCCATCTGTATTAAGATGGAGATATCTACACCGCTATCTGTATAAACATGGAAATATCTACACAGCTATCTGTATAAACATGGAAATATCTACACCGCTGTCTGTATAAACATGGAAATATCTACACCACTACATGTATAAACATGGAAATATCACCACCGCTATCTGTATAAACATGGAAATATCAGCACCGCTATCTGTATGAACATGGAAATATCTACACCGCTATCTGTATGAACATGGAAATATCTACACCGCTATATGTATGAACATGGAAATAGCTACACCGCTATCTGTATGAACATGGAAATAGCTACACCGCTATCTGTATGAACATGGATATATCTACACAGCCCTCTGGATGAAAATGGAATTATCCACACCGCTATCTGTGTAAACATGCATACATCTTCACTGCTATCTGTATAAACATGGAAATATCTACGCCCTTATCTGTATGAACATGGAAATATCTACACCGCTATCTGTTTGAAGATGGAAATATATACACCGCTATCCGCATGAAAATGGAAATATCTACACAGCTATCTGCACATACATGGAAATATCTACACAGCTATCTCTTTACACATGGAAATAACTACACCGCTATCTGTATGAACATGGAAATATCTACACCGCCATCTGTATGAACATGGAAATATCTGCACCGCCATCTGTATGAACATAATTATCTACACAGCCATCTGTATTAAGATGGAGATATCTACACCGCTATCTGAATAAACATGGAAATATCTACACCGCTATCTGTATAAACATGGAAATATGTACACCGCTATCGGTATAAACATGGAAATATCTACACCTCTACCTGTATAAACATGGAAATATCAGCACCGCTATCTGTATGAACATGGAAATATCTACACCGCCATCTGTATGAACATGGAAATATCTGCACCGCCATCTGTATGAACATATAAATATCTACACCGCCATCTGTATTAAGAAGGTAATACCTAAACCGCTATATGTATGAACACGGAAATATCTACACCGCTATCTGTATGAAGATGGAAATATATACACCGCTATCTGTGTAAACATGCATACATCTTCACCGCTATCTGTATAAACATGGAAATATCTACACCGCTATCTGTATGAACATGGAAATATCTACACAGCTTTCTGTATAAACATGGAAATATCAGCACCGCTATCTGTATGAACATGGAAATATCAGCCCCTCTATCTGTATGAACATGGAAGTATCTACACCGCTATCTCTATGAACATGGAATTATCTACACCGCTATCTGTTTGAACATGGAAATCTCTAAACTGCTATCTGCATAAAAATGGAAATATATACACAGCTATCTGCATATAGATGGAAATATCTTCACAGCTATCTCTTTACACATGGAAATAACTACACCGCTATCTGTATGAACATGGAAATATCTTCACCGCCATCTGCATGAACATGGATATACCTACACAGCCATCTGGATGAACATGGAAATATCTACACCGCTCTCATTATGAACATGGAAATATCTACACCGCTATCTGTGTAAACATGCATACATCTTCACCGCTATCTGTATAAACATGGAAATATTTACACCGCTATCTGTATGAACATGGAAATATCTTCACCGCTATCTGTTTGAACATGGAAATATCTACACCGCTATCTGCATGAAAATGGAAATATCTACACTGCTATCTGCATATACATGGAAATATCTAAAAAGCTATCTCTTTACACATGGAAATAACTACACCGCTATCTCTATAAACATGGAAATATCTACACCGCCATCTGTATGAACATGGAAATATCTGCAGTGCCATCTGTATGAACATATAAATATCTACAGGACCATCTGTATGGTGATGGAGATATCTACACCGCTATCTGTATAAACCTGGAAATATCTACACCGCTATCTGTATAAAAATGGAAATATCTACACCGCTATCTGTATAAACATGGAAATATCTACACCGCTACCTGTATAAACATGAAAATATGAGCACCGCTATCTGTATGAACATGGAAATACGTACACTGCTATCTGTACAAACATGGAAATATCTACACCGCTATCTGTATGAACATGGAAATAGCTACACCGCTATCTGTATGAACAGGGAAATATCTACACCACTATCTGTATGAACATGGAAATATCTACACTGCTGTCTGTATGAAAATGGATATATCTACACAGCCATCTGGATGAACATGGAAATATCTACACCGCTATCTGTATGAACATGGAAATAGCTACACCGCTACCTGTATGAACATGGAAATATCTACACCGCTATCTGAATAAACATGGAAATATCTACACCGCTATCTGTATAAACATGGAAATATCTACACCGCTATCTGTATAAACATGGAAATATCTACACCGCTACCTGTATAAACATGGAAATATTAGCACCGCCATCTGTATGAACATGGAAATATCTGCACCGCCATCTGTATGAACATATAAATATCTACACCGCCATCTGTATTAAGATGGAGATATCTACACCGCTATCTGTATAAACATGGAAATATCTACACCGCTACCTGTATAAACATGGAAATATCAGCACCGCTATCTGTATGAACATGGAAATATCTACACCACTATCTGTATGAACATGGAAATATCTACACCGCTATATGTATGAACATGGAAATATCTACACCGCTATCTGTATGAACATGGAAATAACTACACCGCTATCTGTATGAACATGGATATATCTAAACAGCCCTCTGGATGAACATGGAATTATCCACACCGCTATCTGTGTAAACATGCATACATCTTCACCGCTATCTGTATAAACATGGAAATATCCACACCGCTATCTGTATGAACATGGAAATATCTACACCGCTATCTGTTTGAAGATGGAAATATATACACCGCTATCAGCATGAAAATGGAAATATCTACACAGCTATCTGCATATACATGGAAATATCTACACAGCTATCTCCTTGCATATGGAAATAACTACACCGCTATCTGTATGAACATGGAAATATCTACACCGCCATCTGTATGAACATGGAAATATCTGCACCACCATCTGTATGAACATATAAATATCTATACCGCCATGTGCATTAAGATGGAGATATCTACACCGCTATCTGAATAAACTTGGAAATATCTACACCGCTATCTGTATAAACATGGAAATATCTACACCGCTATCTGTATGAACAGGGAAATATCTACACCACTATCTGTATGAGCATGGAAATATCTACACCGCTATCTGTATGAACATGGATATATCTACACCGCTATCTGTGTAAACATGCATACATCTTCACCGCTATCTGTAATAACATGGAAATATCTGCACCGCTATCTGTGTAAACATGCATACATCTTCACCGCTATCTGTATAAACATGGAAATATCTACACCGCTATCTGTATGAACATGGAAATAGCTACACCGCTATCTGTATGAACATGGAAATATCTACACCGCTATCTGTATGAACATGGATATATCTACACAGCCATCTGGATGAACATGGAAATATCTACACCGCTATCTGTGTAAACATGCATACATCTTCACCGCTATCTGTATAAACATGGAAATATCTACACCGCTGTCTGTATGAACATGGAAATATCTACACCGATATCTGTATGAACAAGGAAATATCTACACCGCTATCTGTTTGAACATGGAAATATCTACACCGCTGTCTGCATGAAAATGGAAATATCTACACTGCTATCTGCATATACATTTAAATATATACACAGCTATCTCTTTACACATGGAAATAACTACACCGCTATCTGTATGAACATGGAAATATCTACACCGCCATCTGTATGAACATGGAAATATCTGCACCGCCATCTGTATGAACATACAAATATCTACACCGCCTTCTGTATTAAGATGGAGATATCTACACCGCTATCTGTATAAACATGGAAATATCTACACCGCTATCTGTATAAACATGGAAATATCTACACCGCTATCTGTATAAACATGGAAATATCTACACCGCTACCTGTATAAACATGGAAATATCAGCACCGCTATCTGTATGAACATGGAAATATCTACACCGCTATCTGTATGAACATGGAAACATTTACACCGCTATCTGGATGAGCATGGAATTATCTACACTGCTATCTGTATGAACATGGAAATATCTACAACGCTATCTGTATGAACATGGAAATATCTACACCGCTATCTGTATAAACATGGAAATATCCTCACCGCTATCTGTATGAACATGGAAATATCTACACCGCTATACGTATGAACATAGATATATCTACACAGCCATCTGTATGAACATGGAAATATCTACACCGCTATCTGTAGGAAAAAGATAATATCTACAGCGCTATCTGTGTAAACATGCATACATCTTCACCGCTATCTGTATAAACATGGAAATATCTACACCGCTATCTGTATGAACATGGAAATAGCTACATCACTATCTTTATGAACATGGAAATATCTACACAGCTATCGGTAGGAACATGGATATATCTACACAGCCATCTGGATGAACATGGAAATATCTACACCGCTATCTGTGTAAACATGCATACATCTTCACCGCTATCTGTATAAACATGGAAATATCTACACCACTACCTGTATGAACATGGAAATATCTACACCGCTATCTGTATGAACATGGAAATATCTACACCGCTATCTGTTTGAACATGGAAATATCTACACCAGTATCTGCATGAAAATGGAAATATCTACACTGCTATCTGCATATACATGGAAATATCTACACAGCTATCTCTTTACACATGGAAATAACTACATTGCTATCTGTATTAACATGGAAATATCTACACCGCCATCTTTATGAACATGGAAATATCTGCACCGCCATCTGTATGAACATATAAATATCTACACCGCCATCTGTATTAAGATGGAGATATCTACACCGCTATCTGTATAAACATGGAAATATCTACACAGCTATCTGTATAAACATGGAAATATCTACACCGCTGTCTGTATAAACATGGAAATATCTACACCACTACATGTATAAACATGGAAATATCACCACCGCTATCTGTATAAACATGGAAATATCAGCACCGCTATCTGTATGAACATGGAAATATCTACACCGCTATCTGTATGAACATGGAAATATCTACACCGCTATATGTATGAACATGGAAATAGCTACACCGCTATCTGTATGAACATGGAAATAGCTACACCGCTATCTGTATGAACATGGATATATCTACACAGCCCTCTGGATGAAAATGGAATTATCCACACCGCTATCTGTGTAAACATGCATACATCTTCACTGCTATCTGTATAAACATGGAAATATCTACGCCCTTATCTGTATGAACATGGAAATATCTACACCGCTATCTGTTTGAAGATGGAAATATATACACCGCTATCCGCATGAAAATGGAAATATCTACACAGCTATCTGCACATACATGGAAATATCTACACAGCTATCTCTTTACACATGGAAATAACTACACCGCTATCTGTATGAACATGGAAATATCTACACCGCCATCTGTATGAACATGGAAATATCTGCACCGCCATCTGTATGAACATAATTATCTACACAGCCATCTGTATTAAGATGGAGATATCTACACCGCTATCTGAATAAACATGGAAATATCTACACCGCTATCTGTATAAACATGGAAATATGTACACCGCTATCGGTATAAACATGGAAATATCTACACCTCTACCTGTATAAACATGGAAATATCAGCACCGCTATCTGTATGAACATGGAAATATCTACACCGCCATCTGTATGAACATGGAAATATCTGCACCGCCATCTGTATGAACATATAAATATCTACACCGCCATCTGTATTAAGAAGGTAATACCTAAACCGCTATATGTATGAACACGGAAATATCTACACCGCTATCTGTATGAAGATGGAAATATATACACCGCTATCTGTGTAAACATGCATACATCTTCACCGCTATCTGTATAAACATGGAAATATCTACACCGCTATCTGTATGAACATGGAAATATCTACACAGCTTTCTGTATAAACATGGAAATATCAGCACCGCTATCTGTATGAACATGGAAATATCAGCCCCTCTATCTGTATGAACATGGAAGTATCTACACCGCTATCTCTATGAACATGGAATTATCTACACCGCTATCTGTTTGAACATGGAAATCTCTAAACTGCTATCTGCATAAAAATGGAAATATATACACAGCTATCTGCATATAGATGGAAATATCTTCACAGCTATCTCTTTACACATGGAAATAACTACACCGCTATCTGTATGAACATGGAAATATCTTCACCGCCATCTGCATGAACATGGATATACCTACACAGCCATCTGGATGAACATGGAAATATCTACACCGCTCTCATTATGAACATGGAAATATCTACACCGCTATCTGTGTAAACATGCATACATCTTCACCGCTATCTGTATAAACATGGAAATATTTACACCGCTATCTGTATGAACATGGAAATATCTTCACCGCTATCTGTTTGAACATGGAAATATCTACACCGCTATCTGCATGAAAATGGAAATATCTACACTGCTATCTGCATATACATGGAAATATCTAAAAAGCTATCTCTTTACACATGGAAATAACTACACCGCTATCTCTATAAACATGGAAATATCTACACCGCCATCTGTATGAACATGGAAATATCTGCAGTGCCATCTGTATGAACATATAAATATCTACAGGACCATCTGTATGGTGATGGAGATATCTACACCGCTATCTGTATAAACCTGGAAATATCTACACCGCTATCTGTATAAAAATGGAAATATCTACACCGCTATCTGTATAAACATGGAAATATCTACACCGCTACCTGTATAAACATGAAAATATGAGCACCGCTATCTGTATGAACATGGAAATACCTACACTGCTATCTGTACAAACATGGAAATATCTACACCGCTATCTGTATGAACATGGAAATAGCTACACCGCTATCTGTATGAACAGGGAAATATCTACACCACTATCTGTATGAACATGGAAATATCTACACTGCTGTCTGTATGAAAATGGATATATCTACACAGCCATCTGGATGAACATGGAAATATCTACACCGCTATCTGTATGAACATGGAAATAGCTACACCGCTACCTGTATGAACATGGAAATATCTACACCGCTATCTGTATGAACATGGATATATCTACACAGCCATCTGGATGAACATGGATATATCTACACTGCTATCTGTGTAAACCTGCAAACATCTTCACCGCAATCTGTAAAAACATGGAAATATCTACACCGCAATCTGTATGAACATGGAAATATCTACAGCGCCATCTGTATGAACATGGAAATATCTGCACCGCCATCTGGATGAACATATAAATTTCTACACCGCCATCTGTATTAAGAAGGAAATATCTAAACCGCTATATGTATGAAACCGGAAATATCTACACCGCTATCTGTACGAACATGGAAATATCTACAGCGCTATCTGTGTAAACATGCATACATCTTCACCGATATCTGTATAAACATGGAAATATCTACACCGCTATCTGTATGAACATGGAAATATCTACACCGCTATCTGTTTGAAGATGGAAATATATACACCGCTATCTGCATGAAAATGGAAATATCTAAACAGCTATCTGCATATACATGGAAATATCTACACAGCTATCTCTTTACACATGGAAATAACTACACTGCTATCTGTATGAACATGGAAATATCTACACCGCCATCTGTATGAACATGGAAATATCTGCACCGCCATCTGTATGAACATATAAATATCTAAACCGCCAACTGTATTAAGAAGGAAATATCTAAACCGCTATATGTATGAACACGGAAATATCTACACCGCTATCTGTATGAAGATGGAAATATCTACACCGCTATCTGTTTGAACATGGAAATATCTACACCGCTATCTGCACGAAAATGGAAATATCTACAATGCTATCTGCATATACATGGAAATATCTACACAGCTATCTCTTTACACATGGAAATAACTACATTGCTATCTGTATGAACATGGAAATATCTACACCGTCATCTGTATGAACATGGAAATATCTGCACCGCCATCTGTATGAACATATAAATATCTACACCGCCATCTGTATTAAGATGGAGATATCTACACCGCTATCTGTATAAACATGGAAATATATACACCGCTATCTGTATAAACATGGAAATATCTACACCGCTACCTGTATAAACATGGAAATATCAGCACCGCTATCTGTATGAACATGGAAATATCTACACCGCAATCTGTATGAACATGGTAATATCTACACCGCTATCTGTATGAACTTGGAAGTATCTACACCGCTATCAGTATGAACATGGATATATCTACACAGCCCTCTGTATGAACATGGAATTATCCACACCGCTATCTGTGTAAACATGCATACATCTTCACCGCTATCTGTATAAACATGGAAATATCTACACCGCTATCTGTATGAACATGGAAATATCTACACCGCTATCTGTTTGAAGATGAAAATATATACACCGCTATCTGTATGAACATGGAAATATCTACACCGCTATCTGTATGAACATGGAAATATCAACACCGCTATCTGTATGAAGATGGAAATATCTTCACCGCTACCTGTTTGAACATGGAAATATCTACACCGCTGTCTGCATGAAAAGGGAAATATCTACACAGCTATCTGAATATACATGGAAATATCTACACAGCTATCTCTTTACACATGGAAATAACTACTCCGCTATCTCTATAAACATGGAAATATCTACACCGCCATCTGTATGAACATGGATATATCTACACCGCTATCTGTATGAACATGGAAATATCTTTACCGCCATCTGTATGAAAATGGATATATCTACACAGCCATCTGTATGAACATGGAAATATCTACACCGCTATCTGTATGAACATGGAAATATCTACACTGCTATCTGTACGAGCATGGAAATAGCTTCACCGCCATCTGTATGAAAATGGATATGGCTACACAGCCAACTGGATGAACATGGAAATATCTACACCACGATCTGTATGAACATGGAAATATCTACACCGCTATCTGTGTAAACATGCATACACCTTCACCGCTATCTGTATAACCATGGAAATATCTACACCGCTATCTGTATGAACATGGAAATATCTACACCGCTATCTGTTTGAACATGGAAATATCTAAACCGCTATCTGCATGAAAATGGAAATATCTACACAGATATCTGCATATACATGGAAATATCTACACAGCTATCTCTTTACATGTGGAAATAACTACACCGCTATCTGTATGAACATGGAAATATCTTCACCGCAATCTGTATGAACATGGATATATCTACACAGCCATCTGGATGAACATGGAAATATCTACACCGCTATCTGTATGAAGATGGAAATATCTACAACGCTATCTGTGTAAACATGCCTACATCTTCACCGCTATCTATATAAACATGGAAATATCTACACTGCTATCTGTATGAACATGGAAATATCTACACCACTATCTGTGTGAACATGGAAATATCTACACCGCTATCTGCATGAAAATGGAAATATCTACACAGCGATCTGCATATACATGGAAATATGTACAAAGCTATCTCTTTACACATGGAAATAACTACAGCGCTATCTCTATAAACATACAAATATCTACACTGCCATCTGTATGAACATGCAAATATCTGCACCGCCATCTGTATGAACATATAAAAGTCTACACCGCCATCTATATTAATATGGAGATATCTACACCGCTATCTGTATAAACTTGGAAATATCTACACCGCTATCTGTATAAACATGGAAATATCTACACCGCAATCTGTATAAACATGGAAATATCTACACCGCTACCTGTATAAACATGGAAATATCAGCACTGCAATCTGTATGAACATGGAAATATCTACACCGCTATCTCTATGAACATGGAAATATCTACACCACTATCTGCATGAAAATGGAAATATCTATACAGCTATCTGCATATACATGAAAATATCTACGCAGCTATCTCTTTACACATGGAAAAAACTACACCGCTATCTCTATAAACATGGAAATATCTACACCGCCATCTGTATGAACATGGAAATATCGGCACCTCCATCTGTATGAACATATAAATATCTACACCGCCATCTGCATTAAGAAGGAGATATCTACACCGCTATCTGTATAAACATGGAAATATTTACACCGCTATCTGTATAAACATGGAAATATCTTCACCACTATCTGCATAAACATGGAAATATCTACACCGCTACCTGTATAAACATGGAAATATCAGCACCGCTATCGGTATGAACATGGAAATATCTACACCGCTATCTGTATGAACATGGAAATAGCTACACCGCTATCTGAATGAACATGGAAATATCTACACCGCTTTCTGTATGAACATGGAAATATCTACACCGCTATCTGTATGAACATGGAAATATCTTCACAGCCATCTGTATGAACATGGATATGTCTACACATCCATCTGGATGAACATGGAAAAATCTACACCGCGATCTGTATGAACATGGGAATATCTACACCGCTATCTGTGTAAACATGCATACACCTTCACCGCTATCTGTATAAACATGGAAATATCTACACCGCTATCTGTATGAACATGGAAATATCTACACTGCTTTCTGTTTGAACATGGAAATATCTACACCGCTATCTTCTTGAAAATGGAAATATCTACACAGCAATCTGCATATACATGGAAATATCTACAAAGCTATCTCTTTACACATGGAAATAACTACAGCGCTATCTCTATAAACATACAAATATCTACACCGCCATCTGTATGAACATGGAAATATCTGCAATGCCATCTGTATGAACATATAAATATCTACACCGCCATCTATATTAAGATGGAGATATCTACACTGCTATCTGCATGAAAATGGAAATATCTACAATGCTATCTGCATATACATGGAAATATCTACACAGCTATCTCTTTGCACATTGAAGTAACTATATTGCTATCTGTATAAACATGGAAATATCTACACCGCCATCTGTATGAACATATAAATATCTACACCGCCATCTGTATTAAGAAGGAAATATCTAAACCGCTATATGTATGAACACGGAAATATCTACACCGCTATCTGTATGAACATGGAAATTTCTACACCGCTATCTGTTTGAACATGGAAATATCTACCCCGCTATCTGCACGAAAATGGAAATATCTACAATGCTATCTGCATATACATGGAAATATCTACACAGCTATCTCTTTACTCATGGAAATAACTACACTGTTATCTGTATGAACATGGAAATATCTACACCGCCATCTGTATGAACATGGAAATATCTGCACCGCCATCTGTGTGAAAATATAAATATCTACACTGCCATCTGTATTAAGATAGAGATATCTCCACTGCTATCTGTATAAACATGGAAATATCTACACCGCTATCTGTATATACATGGAAATATCTACACCACTACCTATATAAACATGGAAATATCAGCACCGCTATCTATATGAACATGGAAATATCTACACCGCTATCTGTATGAACATGGAAATATCTACACCACTATCTGTATGAACATGGAAATATCTACACCGCTATCTGTATGAACATGGAAATATCTACACCGCTATCTGTGTAAACATGCATACATCTTCACCGCTATCTGTATAAACATGGAAATATCTACACAGCTATCTGTATGAACATGCAAATATCTACACAGCTATCTGTTTGAACATGGAAATATATACACCGCTATCTGCATGAAAATGGAAATATCTACACAGCTATCTGCATATACATGGAAATATCTACACAGCTATCTCTTTACACATGGAAATAACTACACTGCTATCTGTATGAACATGGAAATATCTACACCGCCATCTGTATGAACATATAAATATCTACACCGCCATCTGTATTAAGAAGGAAATATCTAAACCGCTATATGTGTGAACACGGAAATATCTACACCGCTATCTGTATGAACATGGAAATATCTACACCGCTATCTGTTTAAACATGGAAATATCTACACCGCTATCTTCACGAAAATGGAAATATCTACAATGCTATCTGCATATACATGGAAATATCTACACAGCTATCTCTTTGCACATTGAAGTAACTATATTGCTATCTGTATGAACATGGAAATATCTACACCGCCATCTGTATGAACATGGAAATATCTGCACCGCCATCTGTATGAACATATAAATATCTACACCGCCATCTGTATTAAGATGGAGATATCTACACCGCTATCTGTATAAACATGGAAATATCTACACCGCTATCTGTATAAACATGGAAATATCTACACCGCTATCTGTATAAACATGGAAATATCTACACCGATACCTGTATAAACATGGAGATATCAGCACAGCTATCTGTATGAACATGGAAATATCTACACCGCTATCTGTATGAACATGGAAATATCTACACCGCTATCTGTATAAACATGGAAATGTCTACACCGCTATCTGTATAAACATGGAAATATCTACACCGCTACCTTTAAAAACATGGAAATATCATCACCGCTATCTGTATGAACATGGAAATATCAGCCCCTCTATCTGTATGAATATGGAAATATCTACACCACTATCTGTATGAACATGGAAATATCTACACCACTATCTGTGTGAACATGGAATTATCTTCACCGCCATCTGTATCAACATGGATATGTCTACACAGCCATCTGGATGAACATGGAAATATCTACACCGCTCTCGGTATGAACATGGAAATATCTGCACCGCCATCTGTATGAACATATAAATATCTACACCGCCATCTGTATTAAGATGGAGATATCTACACCGCTATCTGTATAAACATGGAAATATCTACACCGCTATCTGTATAAACATGGAAATATCTACACCGCTATCTGTATAAACATGGAAATATCTACACCGATACCTGTATAAACATGGAAATATCAGCACAGCTATCTGTATGAACATGGAAATATCTACACCGCTATCTGTATGAACATGGAAATATCTACACCACTATCTGTGTAAACATGCATACATCTTCTCCGCTATCTGTATAATCATGGAAATATCTACACCGCTATCTGTATGAACATGGAAATATCTACACCGATATCTGTTTGAACATGGAAATATCTAAACCGCTATCTGCATGAAAATGGAAATATCTACACAGCTATCTGCATATACATGGAAATATCTACACAGCTATCACTTTACACATGGAAATATCTACACCGCTATCTGCATGAACATGGAAATATCTGCACGGCCATCTGTATGAACATATAAATATCTACACCGCCATCTGTATTAAGATGGAGATATCTACACCGCTATCTGTATAAACATGGAAATATCTACACCGCTATCTGTATAAACATGGAAATATCATCACCGCTATCTGTATGAACATGGAAATATCAGCCCCTCTATCTGTATGAATATGGAAATATCTACACCACTATCTGTATGAACATGGAAATATCTACACCACTATCTGTGTGAACATGGAATTATCTTCACCGCCGTCTGTATCAACATGGATATGTCTACACAGCCATCTGGATGAACATGGAAATATCTACACCGCTCTTGGTATGAACATGGAAATAGCTACACCGCTATCTGTATGAACATGGAAATATCTACACCACTATCTGTATGAACATGGAAATATCTACACCGCTATCTGCATGAAATTGGAAATATCTACACAGCTAACTGCATATACATGGAAATATCTACACAGCTATCACTTTACACATGGAAATAACTACACCGCTATCTGTAAGAACATGGAAATATCTGCACGGCCATCTGTATGAACATATAAATATCTACACCGCCTTCTGTATTAAGATGGAGATATCTACACCGCTATCTGTATAAACATGGAAATATCTACACCGCTATCTGTATAAACATGGAAATATCTACACTGCTATCTGTATAAACATGGAAATATCTACACCGCTACCTGTATAAACGTGGAAATATCAGCACCGCTATCTGTATGAACATGGAAATATCAGCCCCTCTATGTGTATGAACATGGAAATATCTACACCACTATCTGTATGAACATGGAAATATCTACACCGCTAGATGTATGAACATGGAATTATCTTCATCGCCATCTGTATGAACATGGATATGTCTACACAGCCATCTGGATGAACATGGAAATATCTACACCGCTATCTGTATGAACATGGAAATAGCTACACCGCTATCTGTATGAACATGGAAATATCTGCACCGCCATCTGTATGAACATATAAATATCTACACCGCCGTCTGTAATAAGATGGAGATATCTACACCGCTATCTGTATAAACATGGAAATATCTACACCGCTATCTCTATAAACATGGAAATATCTACACCGCTACCTATATGAGCATGGAAATATCAGCACCGCTATCTGTATGAACATGGAAATATCTACACCGCTATCTGTATGAACATGGAACTATCTACACCGCTATCTGTATGAACATGGAAATATCTTTACCGCCATCTGTATGAAAATGGATATATCTACACAGCCATCTGTATGAACATGGAAATATCTACACCGCTATCTGTATGAACATGGAAATATCTACACCGCTATCTGTACGAGCATGGAAATAGCTTCACCGCCATCTGTATGAAAATGGATATGGCTACACAGCCAACTGGATGAACATGGAAATATCTACACCACGATCTGTATGAACATGGAAATATCTACACCGCTATCTGTGTAAACATGCATACACCTTCACCGCTATCTGTATAACCATGGAAATATCTACACCGCTATCTGTATGAACATGGAAATATCTACACCGCTATCTGTTTGAGCATGGAAATATCTAAACCGCTATCTGCATGAAAATGGAAATATCTACACAGCTATCTGCATATACATGGAAATATCTACACAGCTATCTCTTTACATGTGGAAATAACTACACCGCTATCTGTATGAACATGGAAATATCTTCACCGCCATCTGTATGAACATGGATATATCTACACAGCCATCTGGATGAACATGGAAATATCTACACCGCTATCTGTATGAAGATGGAAATATCTACAACGCTATCTGTGTAAACATGCCTACATCTTCACCGCTATCTATATAAACATGGAAATATCTACACTGCTATCTGTATGAACATGGAAATATCTACACCACTATCTGTGTGAACATGGAAATATCTACACCGCTATCTGCATGAAAATGGAAATATCTAAACAGCGATCTGCATATACATGGAAATATGTACAAAGCTATCTCTTTACACATGGAAATAACTACAGCGCTATCTCTATAAACATACAAATACCTACACAGCCATCTGTATGAACATGCAAATATCTGCACCGCCATCTGTATGAACATATAAATATCTACACCGCCATCTATATTAAGATGGAGATATCTACACCGCTATCTGTATAAACTTGGAAATATCTACACCGCTATCTGTATAAACATGGAAATATCTACACCGCAATCTGTATAAACATGGAAATATCTACACCGCTACCTGTATAAACATGGAAATATCAGCACCGCTATCTGTATGAACATGGAAATATCTACACCGCTATCTGAACATGGAAATATCTACACCGCAATCTGCATGAAAATGGAAATATCTACACAGCTATCTGCATATACATGGAAATATCTACGCAGCTATCTCTTTACACATGGAAATAAATACACCGCTATCTCTATAAACATGGAAATATCTACACCGCCATCTGTATGAACATGGAAATATCGGCACCTCCATCTGTGTGAACATATAAATATCTACACCGCCATCTGCATTAAGAAGGAGATATCTACACCGCTATCTGTATAAACATGGAAATATTTACACCGCTATCTGTATAAACGTGGAAATATCTTCACCGCTATCTGTATAAACATGGAAATATCTACACCGCTACCTGTATAAACATGGAAATATCAGCACCGCTATCGGTATGAACATGGAAATATCTACACCGCTATCTGTATGAACATGGAAATAGCTACACCGCTATCTGAATGAACATGGAAATATCTACACCGCTATCTGTATGAACATGGAAATATCTACACTGCTATCTGTATGAACATGGAAATATCTTCACAGCCATCTGTATGAACATGGATATGTCTACACATCCATCTGGATGAACATGGAAAAATCTACACCGCGATCTGTATGAACATGGGAATATCTACACCGCTATCTGTGTAAACATGCATACACCTTCACCGCTATCTGTATAAACATGGAAATATCTACACCGCTATCTGTATGAACATGGAAATATCTACACTGCTATCTGTTTGAACATGGAAATATCTACACCGCTATCTTCTTGAAAATGGAAATATCTACACAGCAATCTGCATATACATGGAAATATCTACAAAGCTATCTCTTTACACATGGAAATAACTACAGCGCTATCTCTATAAACATACAAATATCTACACCGCCATCTGTATGAACATGGAAATATCTACAATGCCATCTGTATGAACATATAAATATCTACCCCGCTTCTATATTAAGATGGAGATATCTACACTGCTATCTGCATGAAAATGGAAATATCTACACTGCTATCTGCATGTACATTTAAATATCTACACAGCTATCTCTTTACACAAGGAAATAACTACACCGTTATCTGTATGAACATGGAAATATCTACACCGCCATCTGTATGAACATGGAAATATCTGCACCGCCATCTGTATGAAAATATAAATATCTACACCGCCATCTGTTTTAAGATAGAGATATCTCCACTGCTATCTGTATAAATATGGAAATATCTACACCGCTATCTGTATATACATGGAAATATCTACACCACTACCTATATAAACATGGAAATATCAGCACCGCTATCTATATGAACATGGAAATATCTACACCGCTATCTGTATGAACATGGAAATATCTACACCATTATCTGTATGAACATGGAAATATCTACACCGCTATCTGTATGAACATGGAAATATCTACACCGCTATCTGTGTAAACATGCATACATCTTCACCGCTATCTGTATAAACATGGAAATATCTACACCGCTATCTGTATGAACATGGAAATATCTACACCGCTATCTGTTTGAAGATGGAAATATATACACCGCTATCTGCATGAAAATGGAAATATCTACACAGCTATCTGCATATACATGGAAATATCTACACAGCTATCTCTTTACACATGGAAATAACTACACTGCTATCTGTATGAACATGGAAATATCTACACCGCCATCTGTATGAACATATAAATATCTACACCGCCATCTGTAATAAGAAGGAAATATCTAAACCGCTATATGTATGAACACGGAAATATCTACACCGCTATCTGTATGAACATGGAAATATATACACCGCTATCTGTTTGAACATGGAAATATCTACACCGCTATCTGCACGAAAATGGAAATATCTACAATGCTATCTGCATATACATGGAAATATCTACACAGCTATCTCTTTACACATGGAAATAACTACACCGTTATCTGTATGAACATGGAAATACCTACACCGCCATCTGTATGAACATGGAAATATCTGCACCGCCATCTGTATGAAAATATAAATATCTACACTGCCATCTGTATTAAGACAGAGATATCTCCACTGCTATCTGTATAAACATGGAAATATCTACACCGCTATCTGTATATACATGGAAATATCTACACCACTACCTATAAAAAATGGAAATATCAGCACCGCTATCTATATGAACATGGAAATATCTACACCGCTATCTGTATGAACATGGAAATATCTACACCACTATCTGTATGAACATGGAAATATCTACACCGCTATCTGTATGAACATGGAAATATCTACACCACTATCTGTATGAACATGGAAATATCTACACCGCTATCTGTATGAACATGGAAATATCTACACCGCTATCTGTGTAAACATGCATACATCTTCACCGCTATCTGTATAAACATGGAAATAACTACACCGCCATCTGTATGAACATGGAAATATCTGCACCGCCATCTGTATGAACATATAAATATCTACACCGCTATCTGTATGAACATAGATATATCCACACCGCTATCTCTATGAACATGGAAATATCTACACCGCTATCTGTTTGAACATGGAAATATCTAAACCGCTATGTGCATGAAAATGGAAATATCTACAAAGCTATCTGCATATACATGGAAATATCTACACAGCTATCTCTTTACACATGGAAATAACTACACCGCTATCTGTATGAACATGGAAATATCTTCACCGCTATCTGTTTGAACATGGAAATATCTAAACCGCTATGTGCATGAAAATGGAAATATCTACACAGCTATCTGCATATACATGGAAATATCTACACAGCTATCTCTTTACACATGGAAATAACTACACCGCTATCTGTATGAACATGGAAATATCTTCACCGCCATCTGTATGAACATATAAATATCTACAAGGCCATCTGTATTAAGATGGAGATATTTACACCGCTATCTGAATAAACATGGAAATATCTACACCGCTATCTGTATAAACATGGAAATATCTACACCGCTATCTGTATAAACATGGAAATATCTACACCGCTACCTGTATAAACATGGAAATATTAGCACCGCTATCTGTATGAACATGGAAATATCTACACCGCCATCTTTATGAACATGGAAATATCTGCACTGCCATCTGTATGAACATATAAGTATCTACACCGCCATCTGTATTAAGAAGGAAATATCTAAACCGATATATGTATGAACACGGAAATATCTACACCCCTATCTGTATGAACATGGAAATATCTACACCACTATCTGTGTAAACATGCATACATCTTCACCGCTATCTGTATAAACATGGAAATATCTACACAGCTATCTGTATGAACATGGAAATATCTACACCGCTATCTGTTTGAACATGGAAATATCTAAACTGCTATCTGCATGAAAATAGAAATATCTACACAGCTATCTGCATATAGATGGAAATATCTACAAAGCTATCTCTTTACACATGGAAATAACTACACCGCTATCTCTATAAACACGGAAATATCTACACCGCCATCTGTATGAACATGGAAATAACGGCAGCGCCATCTGTATGAACATATAAATATCTACACCGCCATCTGTATTAAGATGGAGATATCTACACCGCTATCTGTATAAACATGGAAATATCTACACCGCTATCTGTATAAACATGGAAATACCTACAACGCTATCTGTATAAACATGGAAATATCTACACCGCTACCTGTATAAACATGGAAATATAAGCACCGCTATCTGTATGAACATGGAAATATCTACACCGCTATGTCTATGAACATGGAAATATCTACACCGCTATCTGTATGAACATGGAAATAGCAACACCGCTATCTGTATGAACATGGAAATATCTACACCACTATCTGTATGAACATGGAAATATCTACACCACTATCTGTATGAACATGGAAATATCTACACGGCTATCTGTATGAACATTGATATACCTACACAGCCATCTGGATGAACATGGAAATATCTACACCGCTATCTGCATGAACATGGAAATATCTACACCGCTATCTGTGTAAACATGCATACATCTTCACCGCAATCTGTATAAGCGTGGAAAAAGCAACACTGCTATCTGTATAAACATGGAAATATCTACACCGCTATCTGTATAAACATGGAAATATCAGCACCGCTATCTGTATGAACATGGAAATATCAGCCCCTCTATCTGTATGAACATGGAAGTATCTACACCGCTATCTCTATGAACATGGAAATATCTACACCGCTATCTGTTTGAACATGGAAAAATCTAAACCGCTATCTGCATGAAAATGGAAATATATACACAGCTATCTGCATATACATGGAAATATCTTCACAGCTATCTCTTTACACATGGAAATAACTACACCGCTATCTGTATTAACATAGAAATATCTTCACCGCCATCTGTATGAACATGGATATACCTACACAGCCATCTGGATGAACATGGAAATATCTACACGGCTATCTGTATGAACATGGAAATATCTACACCGCTATCTGTGTAAACATGCATACATCTTCACCGCTATCTCTATAAACATGGAAATATCTACACCGCTATCTGTATGAACATGGAAATATCTACACCGCTATCTGTTTGAACATGGAAATATCTACACCGCTATCTGCATGAAAATGGAAATATCTACACAGCGATCTGCATATACATGGAATTGTCTACAAAGCTATCTCTTTACACATGGAAATAACTACACCGCTATCTCTATAAACATGGAAATATCTACATCGCCATCTGTATGAACACGGAAATATCTGCACTGCCATCTGTATGAACATATAAATATCTACAGGGCCATCTGTATTGAGATGGAGATATCTACACCGCTATCTGTATAAACCTGGAAATATCTACACCGCTATCTGCATAAACATGGAAATATCTACACCGCTATCTCTACGAACATGGAAATATCTACACCGCTATCTGTATGAACATGGAAATAACTACCCCGTTATCTGTATGAACTGTGGAATATCTACACCACTATCTGTATGAACATGGAAATATCTACACCGCTATCTGTATGAACATGGATATATCTACACAGCCATCTGGATGAACATGGAAATATCTACACCGCTAACTGTAGGAACATGGAAATATCTACACCGCTATCTGTGTAAACATGCATACATCTTCACCGCTATCTGTATAAACATGGAAATATCTACACCGCTATCTGTATGAACATGGAAATAGCTACACCGCTATCTGTATGAACATGGAAATATCTACACCGCAATCTGTATGAACATGGATATATCTACACAGCCATCAGGATGAACAAGGAAATATGTACACCGCTATCTCTGTAAACATGCATACATCTTCACCGCTATCTGTATAAACAAAGAAATATCTACACCGCTATCTGTATGAACATGGAAATATCTACACCGCTATCTGTATGAACATGGAAATATCTACACCGCTATCTGTTTGAACATGGAAATATCTACACCGCTATCTGCATGAAAATGGAAATATCTACACTGCTATCTGAATATACATGGAAATATCTACACAGCTATCTCTTTACACATGGATATAACTACATTGCTATCTGTATGAACATGGAAATATCTACCCCGCCATCTGAATGAAGATGGAAATATCTGCACCGCCATCTGTATGAACATATAAATATCTACACCGCCATCTGTATTAAGATGGAGATATCTACACCGCTACCTGTATGAACATGGAAATATCTTCACAGCCATCTGTATGAACATGGAAATATCTACACCGCTATCTGTATGAACATGGAAATATCTTCACAGCCATCTGTATGAACATGGATATGTCTACACATCCATCTGGATGAACATGGAAAAATCTACACCGCGATCTGTATGAACATGGGAATATCTACACCGCTATCTGTGTAAACATGCATACACCTTCACCGCTATCTGTATAAACATGGAAATATCTACACCGCTATCTGTATGAACATGGAAATATCTACACTGCTATCTGTTTGAACATGGAAATATCTACACCGCTATCTTCTTGAAAATGGAAATATCTACACAGCAATCTGCATATACATGGAAATATCTACAAAGCTATCTCTTTACACATGGAAATAACTACAGCGCTATCTCTATAAACATACAAATATCTACACCGCCATCTGTATGAACATGGAAATATCTGCAATGCCATCTGTATGAACATATAAATATCTACACCGCCATCTATATTAAGATGGAGATATCTACACTGCTATCTGCATGAAAATGGAAATATCTATACTGCTAACTGCATATACATTTAAATATCTACACAGCTATCTCTTTACACAAGGAAATAACTACACCATTATCTGTATGAACATGGAAATATCTACACCGCCATCTGTATGAACATGGAAATATCTGAACCGCCATCTGTATGAAAATATAAACATATACACCGCCATCTGTATTAAGCTAGAGATATTTCCACTGCTATCTGTATAAACATGGAAATATCTACACCGCTATCTGTATATACATGGAAATATCTACACCACTACCTATATAAACATGGAAATATCAGCACCGCTATCTATATGAACATGGAAATATCTACACCGCTATCTGTATGAACATGGAAATATCTACACCACTATCTGTATGAACATGGAAATATCTACACCGCTATCTGTATGAACATGGAAATATCTACACCGCTATCTGTGTAAACATGCATACATCTTCACCGCTATCTGTATAAACATGGAAATACCTACACCGCTATCTGTATGAACATGGAAATATCTACACCGCTATCTGTTTGAAGATGGAAATATCTACACCGCTATCTGCATGAAAATGGAAATATCTACACAGCTATCTGCATATACATGGAAATATCTACACAGCTATCTCTTTACACATGGAAATAACTACACTGCTATCTGTATGAACATGGAAATATCTACACCGCCATCTGTATGAACATATAAATATCTACACCGCCATCTGTATTAAGAAGGAAATATCTAAACCGCTATATGTATGAACACGGAAATATCTACACCGCTATCTGTATGAACATGGAAATTTCTACACCGCTATCTGTTTGAACATGGAAATATCTACACCGGTATCTGCACGAAAATGGAAATATCTACAATGCTATCTGCATATACATGGAAATATCTACACAGCTATCTCTTTACACATGGAAATAACTACACTGTTATCTGTATGAACATGGAAATATCTACACCGCCATCTGTATGAACATGGAAATATCTGCACCGCCATCTGTATGAAAATATAAATATCTACACTGCCATCTGTATTAAGATAGAGATATCTCCACTGCTATCTGTATAAACATGGAAATATCTACACCGCTATCTGTATATACATGGAAATATCTACACCACTACCTATATAAACATGGAAATATCAGCACCGCTATCTATATGAACATGGAAATATCTACACCGCTATCTGTATGAACATGGAAATATCTACACCACTATCTGTATGAACATGGAAATATCTACACCGCTATCTGTATGAACATGGAAATATCTACACCGCTATCTGTGTAAACATGCATACATCTTCACCGCTATCTGTATAAACATGGAAATATCTACACAGCTATCTGTATGAACATGGAAATATCTACACAACTATCTGTTTGAAGATGGAAATATATACACCGCTATCTGCATGAAAATGGAAATATCTACACAGCTATCTGCATATACATGGAAATATCTACACAGCTATCTCTTTACACATGGAAATAACTACACTGCTATCTGTATGAACATGGAAATATCTACACCGCCATCTGTATGAACATATAAATATCTACACCGCCATCTGTATTAAGAAGGAAATATCTAAACCGCTATATGTATGAACACGGAAATATCTACACCGCTCTCTGTATGAACATGGAAATATCTACACCGCTATCTGTTTAAACATGGAAATATCTACACCGCTATCTGCACGAAAATGGAAATATCTACAATGCTATCTGCATATACATGGAAATATCTACACAGCTATCTCTTTGCACATTGAAGTAACTACAGTGCTATCTGTATGAACATGGAAATATCTACACCGCCATCTGTATGAACATGGAAATATCTGCACCGCCATCTGTATGAACATATAAATATCTACACCGCCATCTGTATTAAGATGGAGATATCTACACCGCTATCTGTATAAACATGGAAATATCTACACCGCTATCTGTATAAACATGGACATATCTACACCGCTATCTGTATAAACATGGAAATATCTACACCGATACCTGTATAAACATGGAAATATCAGCACAGCTATCTGTATGAACATGGAAATATCTACACCGCTATCTGTATGAACATGGAAATATCTACACCGCTATCTGTATAAACATGGAAATGTCTACACCGCTATCTGTATAAACATGGAAATATCTACACCGCTACCTTTAAAAACATGGAAATATCATCACCGCTATCTGTATGAACATGGAAATATCAGCCCCTCTATCTGTATGAATATGGAAATATCTACACCACTATCTGTATGAACATGGAAATATCTACACCACTATCTGTGTGAACATGGAATTATCTTCACCGCCATCTGTATCAACATGGATATGTCTACACAGCCATCTGGATGAACATGGAAATATCTACACCGCTATCTGTATAAACATGGAAATATCTACACTGCTATCTGTATAAACATGGAAATATCTACACCGCTACCTGTATAAACGTGGAAATATCAGCACCGCTATCTGTATGAACATGGAAATATCAGCCCCTCTATGTGTATGAACATGGAAATATCTACACCACTATCTGTATGAACATGGAAATATCTACACCGCTAGATGTATGAACATGGAATTATCTTCATCGCCATCTGTATGAACATGGATATGTCTACACAGCCATCTGGATGAACATGGAAATATCTACACCGCTATCTGTATGAACATGGAAATAGCTACACCGCTATCTGTATGAACATGGAAATATCTGCACCGCCATCTGTATGAACATATAAATATCTACACCGCCGTCTGTAATAAGATGGAGATATCTACACCGCTATCTGTATAAACATGGAAATATCTACACCGCTATCTCTATAAACATGGAAATATCTACACCGCTACCTATATGAGCATGGAAATATCAGCACCGCTATCTGTATGAACATGGAAATATCTACACCGCTATCTGTATGAACATGGAACTATCTACACCGCTATCTGTATGAACATGGAAATATCTTTACCGCCATCTGTATGAAAATGGATATATCTACACAGCCATCTGTATGAACATGGAAATATCTACACCGCTATCTGTATGAACATGGAAATATCTACACCGCTATCTGTACGAGCATGGAAATAGCTTCACCGCCATCTGTATGAAAATGGATATGGCTACACAGCCAACTGGATGAACATGGAAATATCTACACCACGATCTGTATGAACATGGAAATATCTACACCGCTATCTGTGTAAACATGCATACACCTTCACCGCTATCTGTATAACCATGGAAATATCTACACCGCTATCTGTATGAACATGGAAATATCTACACCGCTATCTGTTTGAACATGGAAATATCTAAACCGCTATCTGCATGAAAATGGAAATATCTACACAGCTATCTGCATATACATGGAAATATCTACACAGCTATCACTTTACATGTGGAAATAACTACACCGCTATCTGTATGAACATGGAAATATCTTCACCGCCATCTGTATGAACATGGATATATCTACACAGCCATCTGGATGAACATGGAAATATCTACACCGCTATCTGTATGAAGATGGAAATATCTACAACGCTATCTGTGTAAACATGCCTACATCTTCACCGCTATCTATATAAACATGGAAATATCTACACTGCTATCTGTATGAACATGGAAATATCTACACCACTATCTGTGTGAACATGGAAATATCTACACCGCTATCTGCATGAAAATGGAAATATCTACACAGCGATCTGCATATACATGGAAATATGTACAAAGCTATCTCTTTACAGATGGAAATAACTACAGCGCTATCTCTATAAACATACAAATATCTACACCGCCATCTGTATGAACATGCAAATATCTGCACCGCCATCTGTATGAACATATAAATATCTACACCGCCATCTATATTAAGATGGAGATATCTACACCGCTATCTGTATAAACTTGGAAATATCTACACCGCTATCTGTATAAACTTGGAAATATCTACACCGCAATCTGTATAAACATGGAAATATCTACACCGCTACCTGTATAAACATGGAAATATCAGCACCGCTATCTGTATGAACATGGAAATATCTACACCGCTATCTGAACATGGAAATATCTACACCGCAATCTGCATGAAAATGGAAATATCTACACAGCTATCTGCATATACATGGAAATATCTACGCAGCTATCTCTTTACACATGGAAATAACTACACCGCTATCTCTATAAACATGGAAATATCTACACCGCCATCTGTATGAACATGGAAATATCGGCACCTCCATCTGTATGAACATATAAATATCTACACCGCCATCTGCATTAAGAAGGAGATATCTACACCGCTATCTGTATAAACATGGAAATATTTACACCGCTATCTGTATAAAAATGGAAATATCTTCACCGCTATCTGTATAAACATGGAAATATCTACACCGCTACCTGTATAAACATGGAAATATCAGCACCGCTATCGGTATGAACATGGAAATATCTACACCGCTATCTGTATGAACATGGAAATAGCTACACCGCTATCTGAATGAACATGGAAATATCTACACCGCTATCTGTATGAACATGGAAATATCTACACCGCTATCTGTATGAACATGGAAATATCTTCACAGCCATCTGTATGAACATGGATATGTCTACACATCCATCTGGATGAACATGGAAAAATCTACACCGCGATCTGTATGAACATGGGAATATCTACACCGCTATCTGTGTAAACATGCATACACCTTCACCGCTATCTGTATAAACATGGAAATATCTACACCGCTATCTGTATGAACATGGAAATATCTACACTGCTATCTGTTTGAACATGGAAATATCTACACCGCTATCTTCTTGAAAATGGAAATATCTACACAGCAATCTGCATATACATGGAAATATCTACAAAGCTATCTCTTTACACATGGAAATAACTACAGCGCTATCTCTATAAACATACAAATATCTACACCGCCATCTGTATGAACATGGAAATATCTACAATGCCATCTGTATGAACATATAAATAACTACACCGCCATCTATATTAAGATGGAGATATCTACACTGCTATCTGCATGAAAATGGAAATATCTACACTGCTATCTGCATATACATTTAAATATCTACACAGCTATCTCTTTACACAAGGAAATAACTACACCGTTATCTGTATGAACATGGAAATATCTACACCGCCATCTGTATGAACATGGAAATATCTGCAACGCCATCTGTATGAAAATATAAATATCTACACCGCCATCTGTTTTAAGATAGAGATATCTCCACTGCTATCTGTATAAACATGGAAATATCTACACCGCTATCTGTATATACATGGAAATATCTACACCACTACCTATATAAACATGGAAATATCAGCACCGCTATCTATATGAACATGGAAATATCTACACCGCTATCTGTATGAACATGGAAATATCTACACCACTATCTGTATGAACATGGAAATATCTACACCGCTATCTGTATGAACATGGAAATATCTACACCGCTATCTGTGTAAACATGCATACATCTTCACCGCTATCTGTATAAACATGGAAATACCTACACCGCTATCTGTATGAACATGGAAATATCTACACCGCTATCTGTTTGAAGATGGAAATATCTACACCGCTATCTGCATGAAAATGGAAATATCTACACAGCTATCTGCATATACATGGAAATATCTACACAGCTATCTCTTTACACATGAAAATAACTACACTGCTATCTGTATGAACATGGAAATATCTACACCGCCATCTGTATGAACATAAAAATATCTACACCGCCATCTGTATTAAGAAGGAAATATCTAAACCGCTATATGTATGAACACGGAAATATCTACACCGCTATCTGTATGAACATGGAAATTTCTACACCGCTATCTGTTTGAACATGGAAATATCTACACCGCTATCTGCATGAAAATGGAAATATCTACAATGCTATCTGCATATACATGGAAATATCTACACAGCTATCTCTTTACACATGGAAATAACTACACCGTTATCTGTATGAACATGGAAATATCTACACCGCCATCTGTATGAACATGGAAATATCTGCACCGCCATCCGTATGAAAATATAAATATCTACACTGCCATCTGTATTAAGATAGAGATATCTCCACTGCTATCTGTATAAACATGGAAATATCTACACCGCTATCTGTATATACATGGAAATATCTACACCACTACCTATAAAAACATGGAAATATCAGCACCGCTATCTATATGAACATGGAAATATCTACACCGCTATCTGTATGAACATGGAAATATCTACACCACTATCTGTATGAACATGGAAATATCTACACAGCTATCTGTATGAACATGGAAACATCTACACCACTATCTGTGTAAACATGCATACATCTTCACCGCTATCTGTATAAACATGGAAATATCTACACAGCTATCTGTATGAACATGGAAATATCTACACCGCTATCTGTTTGAAGATGGAAATATATACACCGATATCTGCATGAAAATGGAAATACCTACACAGCTATCTGCATATACATGGAAATATCTACACAGCTATCTCTTTACACATGGAAATAACTACACTGCTATCTGTATGAACATGGAAATATCTACACCGCCATCTGTATGAATATATAAATATCTACACCGCCATCTGTATTAAGAAGGAAATATCTAAACCGCTATATGTATCAACACGGAAATATCTACACCGCTATCTGTATAAACATGGAAATGTCTACACCGCTACCTGTATAAACATGGAAATATCTACACCGCTACCTGTAAAAACATGGAAATATCATCACCGCTATCTGTATGAACTTGGAAATATCAGCCCCTCTATCTGTATGAATATGGAAATATCTACACCACTATCTGTATGAACATGGAAATATCTACACCACTATCTGTGTGAACATGGAATTATCTTCACCGCCATCTGTATCAACATGGATATGTCTACACAGCCATCTGGATGAACGTGAAAATATCTACACCGCTCTCGGTATGAACATGGAAATAGCTACACCGCTATCTGTATGAACATGGAAATATCTACACCACTATCTGTATGAACATGGAAATATCTACACCGCTATCTGCGTGAAATTGGAAATATCTACACAGCTAACTGCATATACATGGAAATATCTACACAGCTATCTCTTTACACATGGAAATAACTACACCGCTATCTGTAAGAACATGGAAATATCTGCACGGCCATCTGTATGAACATATAAATATCTACACCGCCTTCTGTATTAAGATGGAGATATCTACACAGCTATCTGTATAAACATGGAAATGTCTACACCGCTATCTGTATAAACATGGAAATATCTACACTGCTATCTGTATAAACATGGAAATATATACCCCGCTACCTGTATAAACGTGGAAATATCAGCACCGCTATCTGTATGAACATGGAAATATCAGCCGCTCTATGTGTATGAACATGGAAATATCTACACCGCTATCTGTATGAACATGGAAATATCTACACCGCTAGATGTATGAACATGGAATTATCTTCATCGCCATCTGTATGAACATGGATATGTCTACACAGCCATCTGGATGAACATGGAAATATCTACACCGCTATCTGTATGAACATGGAAATAGCTACACCGCTATCTGTATGAACATGGAAATATCTGCACCGCCATCTGTATGAACATATAAATATCTACACCGCCATCTGTATTAAGATGGAGATATCTACACCGCTATCTGTATAAACATGGAAATATCTACACCGCTATCTGTATAAACATGGAAATATGTACACCGCTATCTCTATAAACATGGAAATATCTACACCGCTACCTGTATGAGCATGGAAATATCAGCACCGCTATCTGTATGAACATGGAAATATCTACACCGCTATCTGTATGAACATGGAAATATCTACACCGCTATCTGTATGAACATGGAAATATCTACACCGCTATATGTATGAACATGGAAATATCTACACCGCTATCTGTTTGAACATGGAAATATCTACACCGCTGTCTGCATGAAAATGGAAATATCTACACAGCTATCTGCATATACATGGAAATATCTACACAGCTATCTCTTTACACATGGAAATAACTACACCACTATCTGTATGAACATGGAAATAACTACACTGCCATCTGTATGAACATGGAAATATCTGCATCGCCATCTGTATGAACATATAAATATCTACACCGCTATCTGTATGAACATAGATATATCCACACCGCTATCTCTATGAACATGGAAATATCTACACTGCTATCTGTTTGAACATGGAAATATCTAAACCGCTATGTGCATGAAAATGGAAATATCTACACAGCTATCTGCATATACATGGAAATATCTACACAGCTATCTCTTTACACATGGAAATAACTACACCGCTATCTGTATGAACATGGAAATATCTTCACCGCTATCTGTTTGAACATGGAAATATCTAAACCGCTATGTGCATGAAAATGGAAATATCTACACAGCTATCTGCATATACATGGAAATATCTACACAGCTATCTCTTTACACATGGAAATAACTACACCGCTATCTGTATGAACATGGAAATATCTTCACCGCCATCTGTATGAACATATAAATATCTACAAGGCCATCTGTATTAAGATGGAGATATCTACACCGCTATCTGAATAAACATGGAAATATCTACACCGCTATCTGTATAAACATGGAAATATCTACACCGCTATCTGTATAAACATGGAAATATCTACACCGCTACCTGTATAAACATGGAAATATTAGCACCGCTATCTGTATGAACATGGAAATATCTACACCGCCATCTGTATGAACATGGAAATATCTGCACTGCCATCTGTATGAACATATAAGTATCTACACCGCCATCTGTATTAAGAAGGAAATATCTAAACCGATATATGTATGAACACGGAAATATCTACACCCCTATCTGTATGAACATGGAAATATCTACACCACTATCTGTGTAAACATGCATACATCTTCACCGCTATCTGTATAAACATGGAAATATCTACACAGCTATCTGTATGAACATGGAAATATCTACACCGCTATCTGTTTGAACATGGAAATATCTAAACTGCTATCTGCATGAAAATAGAAATATCTACACAGCTATCTGCATATAAATGGAAATATCTACAAAGCTATCTCTTTACACATGGAAATAACTACACCGCTATCTCTATAAACACGGAAATATCTACACCGCCATCTGTATGAACATGGAAATAACGGCAGCGCCATCTGTATGAACATATAAATATCTACACCGCCATCTGTATTAAGATGGAGATATCTACACCGCTATCTGTATAAACATGGAAATATCTACACCGCTATCTGTATAAACATGGAAATACCTACAACGCTATCTGTATAAACATGGAAATATCTACACCGCTACCTGTATAAAGATGGAAATATAAGCACCGCTATCTGTATGAACATGGAAATATCTACACCGCTATGTCTATGAACATGGAAATATCTACACCGCTATCTGTATGAACATGGAAATAGCAACACCGCTATCTGTATGAACATGGAAATATCTACACCACTATCTGTATGAACATGGAAATATCTACACCACTATCTGTATGAACATGGAAATATCTACACGGCTATCTGTATGAACATGGATATACCTACACAGCCATCTGGATGAACATGGAAATATCTACACCGCTATCTGCATGAACATGGAAATATCTACACCGCTATCTGTGTAAACATGCATACATCTTCACCGCAATCTGTATAAGCATGGAAAAAGCAACACCGCTATCTGTATAAACATGGAAATATCTACACCGCTATCTGTATAAACATGGAAATACCTACAACGCTATCTGTATAAACATGGAAATATCTACACCGCTATCTGTATGAACATGGAAATATCTACACCGGTATCTTTTTGAACTCGGAAATATCTACACCGCTGTCTGCATGAAAATGGAAATATCTACACAGCTATCTGCATATACATGGAAATATCTACACAGCTATCTCTTTACACATGGAAATAACTACACCGCTATCTCTATAAACATGGAAATATCTACATCGCCATCTGTATGAACACGGAAATATCTGCACTGCCATCTGTATGAACATATAAATATCTACAGGGCCATCTGTATTGAGATGGAGATATCTACACCGCTATCTGTATAAACATGGAAATATATACACCGCTATCTGTATGAACATGGAAATAGCTACCCCGCTATCTGTATGAACTGGGGAATATCTACACCACTATCTGTATGAACATGGAAATATCTACACCGCTATCTGTATGAACATGGATATATCTACACAGCCATCTGGATGAACATGGAAATATCTACACCGCTAACTGTAGGAACATGGAAATATCTACACCGCTATCTGGGTAAACATGCATACATCTTCACCGCTATCTGTATAAACATGGAAATATCTACACCGCTATCTGTATGAACATGGAAATAGCTACACCGCTATCTGTATGAACATGGAAATATCTACACCGCTATCTGTATGAACATGGATATATCTACACAGCCATCAGGATGAACATGGAAATATGTACACCGCTATCTCTGTAAACATGCATACATCTTCACCGCTATCTGTATAAACAAAGAAATATCTACACCGCTATCTGTATGAACATGGAAATATCTACACCGCTATCTGTATGAACATGGAAATATCTACACCGCTATCTGTTTGAACATGGAAATATCTACACCGCTATCTGCATGAAAATGGAAATATCTACACTGCTATCTGCATATACATGGAAATATCTACACAGCTATCTCTTTACACATGGATATAACTACATTGCTATCTGTATGAACATGGAAATATCTTCACCGCCATCTGAATGAAGATGGAAATATCTGCACCGCCATCTGTATGAACATATAAATATCTACACCGCCATCTGTATTAAGATGGAGATATCTACACCGCTATCTGTATAAACATGGAAATATCTACACCGCTATCTGTGTAAACATGGAAATATCTACACCGCTATCTGTATAAACATGGAAATATCTACACCGCTAACTGTATAAACATGGAAATATCAGCACCGCTATCTGTATGAACATGGAAATATCTACACCGCTACCTGTATGAACATGGAAATATCTACACCGCTATCTGTATGAACATGGAAATATCTACACCGCTATCTGTATGAACATGGAAATATCTACACAGCTATCTGTATGAACATGGATATATCTACACAGCCCTCTGGATGAACATGGAATTATCCACACCGCTATCTGTGTAAACATGCATACATCTTCACCGCTATCTGTATAAACATGGAAATATCTACACCGCTATCTGTATGAACATGGAAATAGCTACACCGCTATCTGTATGAACATGGAAATATCTACACCGCTATCTGTATGAACATGGATATATCTACACAGCCATCTGGATGAACATGGAAATATCAACACCGCTATATGTGTAAACATGCATACATCTTCACCGCTATCTGTATAAACATGGAAATATCTACACCGCTATCTGTATGAACATGGAAATATCTACACCGCTATCTGAATGAAAATGGAAATATCTACACCGCTATCTGTTTGAACATGGAAATATCTACACCGCTATCTGCATGAAAATGGAAATATCTACACTGCTATCTGCATATACATGGAAATATCTACACAGCTATCTCTTTACACATGGAATTAACTACATTGCTATCTGTATGAACATGGAAATATCTACACCGCCATCTGTATGAACATGGAAATATCTGCACCGCCATCTGTATGAACATATAAATATCTACACCGCCATCTGTATAATGATGCAGATATCTACACCGCTATCTGTATAAACATGGAAATATCTACACCGCTACCTGTATAAACATGGAAATATTAGCACCGCTATCTGTATGAACATGGAAATATCTACACCACCATCTGTATGAACATGGAAATATCTGCACCGCCATCTGTATGAACATATAAATAACTACACCGCCATCTGTATTAAGATGGAGATATCTACACCGCTATCTGTATAAACATGGAAATATATACACCGCTATCTGTATAAACATGGAAATACCTACAACGCTATCTGTATAAACATGGAAATATCTACACCGCTACCTGTATAAACATTTAAATATAAGCACCGCTATCTGTATGAACATGGAAATATCTACACCGCTATGTCTATGAACATGGAAATATCTACACCGCTATCTGTATGAACATGGAAATAGCTACAACGCTATCTGTATGAACATGGAAATATCTACACCACTATCTGTATGAACATGGAAATATCTACACGGCTATCTGTATGAACATGGATATACCTACACAGCCATCTGGATGAACATGGAAATATCTATACCGCTATCTGCATGAACATGGAAATATCTACACCGCTATCTGTGTAAACATGCATACATCTTCACCGCAATCTGTATAAGCATGGAAAAAGCAACACCGCTATCTGTATAAACATGGAAATATCTACACCGCTATCTGTATAAACATGGAAATATCAGCACCGCTATCTGTATGAACATGGAAATATCAGCCCCTCTATCTGTATGAATATGGAAGTATCTACACCGCTATCTCTATGAACATGGAAATATCTACACCGCTATCTGTTTGAACATGGAAAAATCTAAACCGCTATCTGCATGAAAATGGAAATATATACACAGCTATCTGCATATACATGGAAATATCTTCACAGCTATCTCTTTACACATGGAAATAACTACACCGCTATCTCTATGAACATGGAAATATCTTCACCGCCATCTGTATGAACTTGGATATACCTACACAGCCATCTGGATGAACATTTAAATATCTACACGGCTATCTGTATGAACATGGAAATATCTACACCGCTATCTGTGTAAACATGCATACATCTTCACCGCTATCTCTATAAACATGGAAATATCTACACCGCTATCTGTATGAACATGGAAATATCTACACCGCTATCTGTTTGAACATGGAAATATCTACACCGCTATCTGCATGAAAATGGAAATATCTACACAGCGATCTGCATATACATGGAATTGTCTACAAAGCTATCTCTTTACGCATGGAAATAACTACACCGCTATCTCTATAAACATGGAAATATCTACACCGACATCTGTATGAACACGGAAATATCTGCACTGCCATCTGTATGAACATATAAATATCTACAGGGCCATTTGTATTGAGATGGAGATATCTACACCGCTATCTGTATAAACCTGGAAATATCTACACCGCTATCTGCATAAACATGGAAATATCTACATCGCTATCTCTACGAACTTGGAAATATCTACACCGCTATCTGTATGAACATGGAAATATCTACACCGCTATCTGTATGAACATGGATATATCTACAAAGCCCTCTGGATGAACATGGAATTATCCACACCGCTATCTGTGTAAACATGCATACATCTTCACCGCTATCTGTATAAACATGGAAATATCTACACCGCTATCTGTAAAACATGGAAATAGCTACACCGCTATCTGTATGAACATGGAAATATCTACACCGCTACCTGTATGAACATGGATATATCTACACAGCCATCTGGATGAACATGGAAATATCAACACCGCTATCTGTGTAAACATGCATATATCTTCACCGCTATCTGTATAAACATGGAAATATCTACACCGCTATCTGTATGAACATGGAAATATCTACACCGCTATCTGTATGAAAATGGAAATATCTACACCGCTATCTGTTTGAACATGGAAATATCTACACCGCTATCTGCATGAAAATGGAAATATCTACACTGCTATCTGCATATACATGGAAATATCTACACAGCTATCTCTTTACACATGGAATTAACTACATTGCTATCTGTATGAACATGGAAATATCTACACCGCCATCTGTATGAACATGGAAATATCTGCACCGCCATCTGTATGAACATATAAATATCTACACCGCCATCTGTATAATGATGCAGATATCTACACCGCTATCTGTATAAACATGGAAATAACTACACCGCTATCTGTATTAACATGGAAATATCTACACCGCTATCTGTATAAACATGGAAATATCTACACCGCTACCTGCATAAACATGGAAATATTAGCACCGCTATCTGTATGAACATGGAAATATCTACACCACCATCTGTATGAACATGGAAATATCTGCACCGCCATCTGTATGAACACATAAATATCTACACCGCCATCTGTATTAAGATGGAGATATCTACACCGCTATCTGTATAAACATGGAAATATCTACACCGCTATCTGTATAAACATGGAAATATCTACACCGCTACCTGTATAAACATGGAAATATCAGCACCGCTATCTGTATGAACATGGAAATATCTACACCGCTATCTGTATGAACATGGAAATATCTACACCGCTATCTGTATGAACATGGAAATATCTACACCGCTATCTGTATGAACATGGAAATACCTACACCGCTATCTGTATGAACATGGATATATCTACACAGCCCTCTGGATGAACATGGAATTATCCACTCCGCTATCTGTGTAAACATGCATACATCTTCACCGCTATCTGTATAAACATGGAAATATCTACACCGCTATCTGTATGAACATGGAAATATCTACACCGCTATCTGTTTGAAGATGGAAATATATACACCGCTATCTGCATGAAAATGGAAATATCTACACAGCTACCTGCATATACATGGAAATATCTACACAGCTATCTCTTTACACATGTAAATAACTACACCGCTATCTGTATGAACACGGAAATATCTACACCGCCATCTGAATGAACATGGAAATATCTGCACCGCCATCTGTATGAACATATAAATATCTACACAGCCATCTGTATTAAGATGGAGATACCTACAACGCTATCTGAATAAACATGGAAATATCTACGCCGCTATCTGTATAAACATGGAAATATCTACACCGCTATCTGTATAAACATGGAAATATCTACACCGCTACCTGTAAAAACTTGGAAATATTAGCACCGCTATCTGTATGAACATGGAAATATCTACACCGCCATCTGTATTAACATGGAAATATTTGCACCGCCATCTGTATGAACATATAAATATCTGCACCGCCATCTGTATTAAGAAGGAAATACCTAAACCGCTATATGTATGAACACGGAAATATCTACACCGCTATCTGTATGAACATGGAAATATCTACACCGCTATCTGTGTAAACATGCATACATCTTCACCGCTATCTGTATAAACATGGAAATATCTACACCGCTATCTGTATGAACATGGAAATAGCTACACCGCTATCTGTATGAACATGGAAATATCTACACGGCTGTCTGTATGAACATGGATATATCTACACAGCCATCTGGATGAACATGGAAATATCAACACCGCTATCCGTGTAAACATGCATACATCTTCACCGCAATCTGTATAAACATGGAAATATCTTCACCGCTATCTGTATGAACATGGAAATATCTACACCACTATCTGTATGAAAATGGAAATATCTACACTCCTATCTGTTTGAACATGGAAATATCTACACCGCTATCTGCATGAAAATGGAAATATCTACACTGCTATCTGCATATACATGGAAATATCTACACAGCTATCTCTTTACACATGGAAATAACTACATTGCTATCTGTATTAACATGGAAATATCTACACCGCCATCTGTATGAACATGGAAATGTCTGCATCGCCATCTGTATGAACATATGAATATCTACACCGCCATCTGTATAAAGATGGAGATATCTACACTGCTTTCTGTATAAACATGGAAATAACTACACCGCTATCTGTATTAACATGGAAATATCTACACCGCTATCTGTATAAACATGGAAATATCTACACCGCTACCGGTATAAACATGGAAATATCAGCACCGCTATCTGTATGAACATGGAAATATCTACACCGCTATCTGCATGAACATGGAAATATCTACACCGCTATCTGTATGAACATGGAAATATCTACACCGCTATCTGTATGAACATGGAAATATCTACACCGCTATCTGTATGAACATGGAAAAATCTACACAGCCGTCTGGATGAACATGGAATTATCCACACCGCTATCTGTGTAAACATGCATACAACTTCACAGCTATCTGTATAAACATGGAAATATCTATACTGCTATCTGTTTGAAGATGGAAATATATACACCGCTATCTGCATGAAAATGGAAATATCTACATAGCTATCTGCATGTACATGTAAATATCTACACAGCTATCTCTTTACACATGGAAATAACTACACCGCTATCTGTATGAACATGGAAATATCTACACCGCTATCTGTTTGAAGATGGAAATATATACACCGCTATCTGCATGAAAATGGAAATATCTACATAGCTATCTGCATGTACATGTAAATATCTACACAGCTATCTCTTTACACATGGAAATAACTACACCGCTATCTGTATGAACATGGAAATATCTACACCGACATCTGTATGAACATGGAAATATCTGCACCGCCGTCTGTATGAACATATAAATATCTACACAGCCATCTGAATTAAGATGGAGATATCTACACCGCTATCTGAATAAACATGGAAATATCTACACCGCTATCTGTATAAACATGGAAATATCTACACCGCTACCTGTATAAACATGGAAATATCAGCACCGCTATCTGTATGAACATGGAAATATCTACACCACTATCTGTATGAACATGGAAATATCTACACCGCTATATGTATGAACATGGAAATATCTACACCGCTATCTGTATGAACATGGAAATAACTACACCGCTATCTGTATGAACATGGATATATCTACACAGCCCTCAGGATGAACATGGAATTATCCACACCGCTATCTGTGTAAACATGCATACATCTTCACCGCTATCTGTATAAACATGGAAATATCTACACCGCTATCTGTATGAACATGGAAATATCTACACCGCTATCTGTTTGAACATGGAAATATCTAAACCGCTATCTGCATGAAAATGGAAATATCTACACAGCTATCTGCATATACATGGAAATATCTACACAGCTATCTCTTTACATGTGGAAATAACTACACCGCTATCTGTATGAACATGGAAATATCTTCACCGCCATCTGTATGAACATGGATATATCTACACAGCCATCTGGATGAACATGGAAATATCTACACTGCTATCTGTATGAAGATGGAAATATCTACAACGCTATCTGTGTAAACATGCCTACATCTTCACCGCTATCTATATAAACATGGAAATATCTACACTGCTATCTTTATGAACATGGAAATATCTACACCACTATCTGTGTGAACATGGAAATATCTACACCGCTATCTGCATGAAAATGGAAATATCTACACAGCGATCTGCATATACATGGAAGTATGTACAAAGCTATCTCTTTACACATGGAAATAACTACAGCGCTATCTCTATAAACATACAAATATCTACACCGCCATCTGTATGAACATGCAAACATCTGCACCGCCATCTGTATGAACATATAAATATCTACACCGCCATCTATATTAAGATGGAGATATCTACACGGCTATCTGTATAAACTTGGAAATATCTACACCGCTATCTGTATAAACATGGAAATATCTACACCGCAATCTGTATAAACATGGAAATATCTACACCGCTACCTGTATAAACATGGAAATATCAGCACCGCTATCTGTATGAACATTGAAATATCTACACCGCTATCTGAACATGGAAATATCTACACCGCAATGTGCATGAAAATGGAAATATCTACACAGCTATCTGCATATACATGGAAATATCTACGCAGCTATCTCTTTACACATGGAAATAACTACACCGCTATCTCTATAAACATGGAAATATCTACACCGCCATCTGTATGAACATGGAAATATCGGCACCGCCATCTGTATGAACATATAAATATCTACACCGCCATCTGTATTAAGATGCAGATATCTACACCGCTATCTGTATAAACATGGAAATATTTACACCGCTATCTGAATAAACATGGAAATATCTTCACCGCTATCTGTATAAACATGGAAATATCTACACCGCTACCTGTATAAACATGGAAATATCAGCACCGCTATCGGTATGAACATGGAAATATCTACACCGCTATCTGTATGAACGTGGAAATAGCTACACCGCTATCTGAAAGAACATGGAAATATCTACACCGCTATCTGCATGAACATGGAAATATCTACACCGCTATCTGTATGAACATGGAAATATCTTCACAGCCATCTGTATGAACATGGATATGTCTACACATCCATCTGGATGAACATGGAAAAATCTACACCGCGATCTGTATGAACATGGGAATATCTACACCGCTATCTGTGTAAACATGCATACACCTTCACCGCTATCTGTATAAACATGGAAATATCTACACCGCTATCTGTATGAACATGGAAATATCTACACTGCTATCTGTTTGAACATGGAAATATCTACACCGCTATCTTCTTGAAAATGGAAATATCTACACAGCAATCTGCATATACATGGAAATATCTACAAAGCTATCTCTTTACACATGGAAATAACTACAGCGCTATCTCTATAAACATACAAATATCTACACCGCCATCTGTATGAACATGGAAATATCTACAATGCCATGTGTATGAACATATAATTATCTACACCGCCATCTATGTTAAGATGGAGATATCTACACTGCTATCTGCATGAACATGGAAATATCTACACCGCTATCTGTATGAACATGGAAATATCTACACAGCCATCTGGATGAACATGGAAATATCTACACCGCTATCTGTTTGAACATGGAAATATCTACACCGCTATCTTCCCGAAAATGGAAATATCTACAATGCTATCTGCATATACATGGAAATATCTACACAGCTATCTCTTTACACATGGAAATAACTACACCGTTATCTGTATGAACATGGAAATATCTACACCGCCATCTGTATGAACATGGAAATATCTGCACCGCCATCTGTATGAAAATATAAATATCTACACTGCCATCTGTATTAAGATACAGATATCTCCACTGCTATCTGTATAAACATGGAAATATCTACACCGCTATCTGTATATACATGGAAATATCTACACCACTACCTATAAAAACATGGAAATATCAGCACCGCTATCTATATGAACATGGAAATATCTACAACGCTATCTGTATGAACATGGAAATATCTACACCACTATCTGTATGAACATGGAAATATCTACACCGCTATCTGTATGAACATGGAAATATCTACACCGCTATCTGTGTAAACATGCATACATCTTCACCGCTATCTGTATAAACATGGAAATATCTACACAGCTATCTGTATGAACATGGAAATATCTACACCGCTATCTGTTTGAAGATGGAAATATATACACCGCTATCTGCATGAAAATGGAAATATCTACACAGCTATCTGCATATACATGGAAATATCTACACAGCTATCTCTTTACATATGGAAATAACTACACTGCTATCTGTATGAACATGGAAATATCTACACCGCCATCTGTATTAACATATAAATATCTACACCGCCATCTGTATTAAGAAGGAAATATCTAAACCGCTATATGTATGAACACGGAAATATCTACACCGCTATCTGTATGAACATGGAAATATCTACACCGCTATCTGTTTGAACATGGAAATATCTACACCGCTGTCTGCATGAAAATGGAAATATCTACAATGCTATCTGCATATACATGGAAATATCTACACAGCTATCTCTTTACATGTGGAAATAACTACACCGCTATCTGTATGAACATGGAAATATCTTCACCGCCATCTGTATGAACATGGATATATCTACACAGCCATCTGGATGAACATGGAAATATCTACACTGCTATCTGTATGAAGATGGAAATATCTACAACGATATCTGTGTAAACATGCCTACATCTTCACCGCTATCTATATAAACATGGAAATATCTACACTGCTATCTTTATGAACATGGAAATATCTACACCACTATCTGTGTGAACATGGAAATATCTACACCGCTATCTGCATGAAAATGGAAATATCTACACAGCGATCTGCATATACATGGAAGTATGTACAAAGCTATCTCTTTACACATGGAAATAACTACAGCGCTATCTCTATAAACATACAAATATCTACACCGCCATCTGTATGAACATGCAAACATCTGCACCGCAATCTGTATGAACATATAAATATCTACACCGCCATCTATATTAAGATGGAGATATCTACACGGCTATCTGTATAAACTTGGAAATATCTACACCGCTATCTGTATAAACATGGAAATATCTACACCGCAATCTGTATAAACATGGAAATATCTACACCGCTACCTGTATAAACATGGAAATATCAGCACCGCTATCTGTATGAACATTGAAATATCTACACCGCTATCTGAACATGGAAATATCTACACCGCAATGTGCATGAAAATGGAAATACCTACACAGCTATCTGCATATACATGGAAATATCTACGCAGCTATCTCTTTACACATGGAAATAACTACACCGCTATCTCTATAAACATGGAAATATCTACACCGCCATCTGTATGAACATGGAAATATCGGCACCGCCATCTGTATGAACATATAAATATCTACACCGCCATCTGTATTAAGATGCAGATATCTACACCGCTATCTGTATAAACATGGAAATATTTACACCGCTATCTGTATAAACATGGAAATATCTTCACCGCTATCTGTATAAACATGGAAATATCTACACCGCTACCTGTATAAACATGGAAATATCAGCACCGCTATCGGTATGAACATGGAAATGTCTACACCGCTATCTGTATGAACGTGGAAATAGCTACACCGCTATCTGAAAGAACATGGAAATATCTACACCGCTATCTGCATGAACATGGAAATATCTACACCGCTATCTGTATGAACATGGAAATATCTTCACAGCCATCTGTATGAACATGGATATGTCTACACATCCATCTGGATGAACATGGAAAAATCTACACCGCGATCTGTATGAACATGGGAATATCTACACCGCTATCTGTGTAAACATGCATACACCTTCACCGCTATCTGTATAAACATGGAAATATCTACACCGCTATCTGTATGAACATGGAAATATCTACACTGCTATCTGTTTGAACATGGAAATATCTACACCGCTATCTTCTTGAAAATGGAAATATCTACACAGCAATCTGCATATACATGGAAATATCTACAAAGCTATCTCTTTACACATGGAAATAACTACAGCGCTATCTCTATAAACATACAAATATCTACACCGCCATCTGTATGAACATGGAAATATCTACAATGCCATGTGTATGAACATATAATTATCTACACCGCCATCTATGTTAAGATGGAGATATCTACACTGCTATCTGCATGAACATGGAAATATCTACACCGCTATCTGTATGAACATGGAAATATCTACACAGCCATCTGGATGAACATGGAAATATCTACACCGCTATCTGTTTGAACATGGAAATATCTACACCGCTATCTTCCCGAAAATGGAAATATCTACAATGCTATCTGCATATACATGGAAATATCTACACAGCCATCTCTTTACACATGGAAATAACTACACCGTTATCTGTATGAACATGGAAATATCTACACCGCCATCTGTATGAACATGGAAATATCTGCACCGCCATCTGTATGAAAATATAAATATCTACACTGCCATCTGTATTAAGATACAGATATCTCCACTGCTATCTGTATAAACATGGAAATATCTACACCGCTATCTGTATATACATGGAAATATCTACACCACTACCTATAAAAACATGGAAATATCAGCACCGCTATCTATATGAACATGGAAATATCTACAACGCTATCTGTATGAACATGGAAATATCTACACCACTATCTGTATGAACATGGAAATGTCTACACCGCTATCTGTATGAACATGGAAATATCTACACCGCTATCTGTGTAAACATGCATACATCTTCACCGCTATCTGTATAAACATGGAAATATCTACACAGCTATCTGTATGAACATGGAAATATCTACACCGCTATCTGTTTGAAGATGGAAATATATACACCGCTATCTGCATGAAAATGGAAATATCTACACAGCTATCTGCATATACATGGAAATATCTACACAGCTATCTCTTTACATATGGAAATAACTACACTGCTATCTGTATGAACATGGAAATATCTACACCGCCATCTGTATTAACATATAAATATCTACACCGCCATCTGTATTAAGAAGGAAATATCTAAACCGCTATATGTATGAACACGGAAATATCTACACCGCTATCTGTATGAACATGGAAATATCTACACCGCTATCTGTTTGAACATGGAAATATCTACACCGCTGTCTGCATGAAAATGGAAATATCTACAATGCTATCTGCATATACATGGAAATATCTACACAGCTATCTCTTTGCACATGGAAGTAACTACACCGCTATCTCTATGAACATGGAAATATCTACACCGCCATCTGTATGAACATGGAAATATCTGCACCGCCATCTGTATGAACATATAAATATCTGCACCGCCATCTGTATTAAGAAGGAGATATCTACACCGCAATCTGTATAAACCTGGAAATATCTACACCGCTATCTGTATAAACATGGAAATATCTACACCGCTATCTGTATAAACATGGAAATATCTACACCGATACCTGTATAAACATGGAACTATCAGCACAGCTATCTGTATGAACATGGAAATATCTACACCGCTATCTGTATGAACATGGAAATATCTACACCACTATCTGTGTAAACATGCATACATCTTCACCACTATCTGTATAAACATGGAAATATCTACACCGCTATCTGTATGAACATGGAAATATCTACACCGCTATCTGTTTGAACATGGAAATATCTAAACCGCTATCTGCATGAAAATGGAAATATCTACACAGCTATCTGCATATACATGGAAATATCTACACAGCTATCACTTTACACATGGAAATAACTACACCGCTATCTGCATGAACATGGAAATATCTGCACGGCCATCTGTATGAACATATAAATATCTACACCGCCATCTGTATTAAGATGGAGATATCTACACCGCTATCTGTATAAACATGGAAATATCTACAACGCTATCTGTATAAACATAGAAATATCTACACCGTTATCTGTATAAACATGGAAATGTCTACACCGCTATCAGTATAAACATGGAAATATCTACACCGCTACCTGTAAAAACATGGAAATATCATCACCGCTATCTGTATGAACATGGAAATATCAGCCCCTCTATCTGTATGAATATGGAAATATCTACACCACTATCTGTATGAACATGGAAATATCTACACCACTATCTGTGTGAACATGGAATTATCTTCACCGCCATCTGTATCAACATGGATATGTCTACACAGCCATCTGGATGAACATGGAAATATCTACACCGCTCTCGGTATGAACATGGAAATAGCTACACCGCTATCAGTATGAACATGGAAATATCTACACCGCTATCTGCATGAAATTGGAAATATCTACACAGCTAACTGCATATACATGGAAATATCTACACAGCTATCTCTTTACACATGGAAATAACTACACCGCTATCTGTAAGAACATGGAAATATCTGCACGGCCATCTGTATGAACATATAAATATCTACACCGCCTTCTGTATTAAGATGGAGATATTTACACCGCTATCTGTATAAACATGGAAATGTCTACACCGCTATCTGTATAAACATGGAAATATCTACACTGCTATCTGTATAAACATGGAAATATCTACACCGCTACCTGTATAAACGTGGAAATATCAGCACCGCTATCTGTATGAACATGGAAATATCAGCCCCTCTGTGTGTATGAACATGGAAATATCTACACCGCTATCTGTATGAACATGGAAATATCTACACCGCTATCTGTTTGAACATGGAATTATCTTCATCGCCATCTGTATGAACATGGATATGTCTACACAGCCAGCTGGATGAACATGGAAATATCTACACCGCTATCTGTATGAACATGGAAATAGCTACACCGCTATCTGTATGAACATGGAAATATCTGCACCGCCATCTGTATGAACATATAAATATCTACACTGCCATCTGTATTAAGATGGAGATATCTACACCGCTATCTGTATAAACATGGAAATATCTACACCGCTATCTGTATAAACATGGAAATATGTACACCGCTATCTCTTTAAACATGGAAATATCTCAACCGCTACCTGTATGAGCATGGAAATATCAGCACCGCTATCTGTATGAACATGGAAATATCTACACCGCTATCTGTATGAACATGGAAATATCTACACCGCTATCTGTATGAACATGGAAATATCTACACTGCTATATGTATGAACATGGAAATATCTACACCGCTATCTGTTTGAACATGGAAATATCTACACCGCTGTCTGCATGAAAATGGAAATATCTACACAGCTATCTGCATATACATGGAAATATCTACACAGCTATCTCTTTACACATGGAAATAACTACACCACTATCTGTATGAACAGGGAAATAACTACACCGCCATCTGTATGAACATTGAAATATCTGCACCGCCATCTGTATGAACATATAAATATCTACACCGCTATCTGTATGAACATAGATATATCCACACCGCTATCTCTATGAACATGGAAATATCTACACCGCTATCTGGTTGAACATGGAAATATCTACACCGCTATGTGCATGAAAATGGAAATATCTACACAGCTATCTGCATATACATGGAAATATCTACACAGCTATCTCTTTACACATGGAAATAACTACACCGCTATCTGTATGAACATGGAAATATCTTCACCGCTATCTGTTTGAACATGGAAATATCTAAACCGCTATGTGCATGAAAATGGAAATATCTACACAGCTATCTGCATATACATGGAAATATCTACACAGCTATCTCTTTACACATGGAAATAACTACACCGCTATCTGTATGAACATGGAAATATCTTCACCGCCATCTGTATGAACATATAAATATCTACAAAGCCATCTGTATTAAGATGGAGATATCTACACCGCTATCTGAATAAACATGGAAATAACTACACCGCTATCTGTATAAACATGGAAATATCTACACCGCTATCTGTATAAACATGGAAATATCTACACCGCTACCTGTATAAACATGGAAATATTAGCACCGCTATCTGTATGAACATGGAAATATCTACACCGCCATCTGTATGAACATGGAAATATCTGCACTGCCATCTGTATGAACATATAAGTATCTACACCGCCATCTGTATTAAGAAGGAAATATCTAAACCGATATATGTATGAACACGGAAATATCTACACCCCTATCTGTATGAACATGGAAATATCTACACCGCTATCTGTGTAAACATGCATACATCTTCACCGCTATCTGTATAAACATGGAAATATCTACACAGCTATCTGTATGAACATGGAAATATCTACACCGCTATCTGTTTGAACATGGAAATATCTAAACTGCTATCTGCATGAAAATAGAAATATCTACACAGCTATCTGCATATAGATGGAAATATCTACAAAGCTATCTCTTTACACATGGAAATAACTACACCGCTATCTCTATAAACACGGAAATATCTACACCGCCATCTGTATGAACATGGAAATAACGGCAGCGCCATCTGTATGAACATATAAATATCTACACCGCCATCTCTATTAAGATGGAGATATCTACACCGCTATCTGTATAAACATGGAAATATCTACACCGCTATCTGGATAAACATGGAAATACCTACAACGCTATCTGTATAAACATGGAAATATCTACACCGCTACCTGTATAAACATGGAAATATAAGCACCGCTATCTGTATGAACATGGAAATATCTACACCGCTATGTCTATGAACATGGAAATATCTACACCGCTATCTGAATGAACATGGAAATAGCAACACCGCTATCTGTATGAACATGGAAATATCTACACCACTATCTGTATGAACATGGAAATATCTACACGGCTATCTGTATGAACATGGATATACCTACACAGCCATCTGGATGAACATGGAAATATCTACACCGCTATCTGCATGAACATGGAAATATCTACACCGCTATCTGTGTAAACATGCATACATCTTCACCGCAATCTGTATAAGCATGGAAAAAGCAACACCGCTATCTGTATAAACATGGAAATATCTACACCGCTATCTGTATAAACATGGAAATATCAGCACCGCTATCTGTATGAACATGGAAATATCAGCCCCTCTATCTGTATGAACATGGAAGTATCTACACCGCTATCTCTATGAACATGGAAATATCTACACCGCTATCTGTTTGAACATGGAAAAATCTAAACCGCTATCTGCATGAAAATGGAAATATATACACAGCTATCTGCATATACATGGAAATATCTTCACAGCTATCTCTTTACACATGGAAATAACTACACCGCTATCTGTATGAACATGGAAATATCTTCACAGCCATCTGTATGAACATGGATATACCTACACAGCCATCTGGATGAACATGGAAATATCTACACGGCTATCTGTATGAACATGGAAATATCTACACCACTATCTGTGTAAACATGCATACATCTTCACCGCTATCTCTATAAACATGGAAATATCTACACCGCTATCTGTATGAACATGGAAATATCTACACCGCTATCTGTATGAACATGGATATATCTACACAGCCATCTGGATGAACATGGAAATATCTACACCGCTATCTGTAGGAACATGGAAATATCTACACTGCTATCTGTGTAAACATCCATATATCTTCACCGCTATCTGTATAAACATGGAAATATCTACACCGCTATCTGTATGAACATGGAAATATCTACACCGCTATCTGTATGAACATAGATATATCTACACAGCCCTCTGGATGAACATGGAATTATCCACACCGCTATCTGTGTAAACATGCATACATCTTCACCGCTATCTGTATAAACATGGAAATATCTACACCGCTATCTGTATGAACATGGAAATAGCTACACCGCTATCTGTATGAACATGGAAATACCTACACCGCTATCTGTATGAACATGGATATATCTACACAGCCATCTGGATGAACATGGAAATATCAACACCGCTATCTGTGTAAACATGCATACATCTTCACCGCTATCTGTATAAACATGGAAATATCTACACCGCTATCTGTATGAACATGGAAATATCTACACCGCTATCTGTATGAAAATGGAAATATCTACACCGCTATCTGTTTGAACATGGAAATATCTACACCGCTATCTGCATGAAAATGGAAATATCTACACTGCTATCTGCATATACATGGAAATATCTACACAGCTATCTCTTTACACATGGAATTAACTACATTGCTATCTGTATGAACATGGAAATATCTACACCGCCATCTGTATGAACATGGAAATATCTGCACCGCCATCTGTATGAACATATAAATATCTACACCGCCATCTGTATAATGATGCAGATATCTACACTGCTATCTGTATAAACATGGAAATAACTACACCGCTATCTGTATTAACATGGAAATATCTACACCGCTATCTGTATAAACATGGAAATATCTACACCGCTACCTTTATAAACATGGAAATATTAGCACCGCTATCTGTATGAACATGGAAATATCTACACCACCATCTGTATGAACATGGAAATATCTGCACCGCCATCTGTATGAACATATAAATATCTACACCACCATCTGTATTAAGATGGAGATATCTACACCGCTATCTGTATAAACATGGAAATATCTACACCGCTATCTGTATAAACATGGAAATATCTACACCGCTATCTGTATAAACATGGAAATATCTACACCGCTACCTGTATAAACATGGAAATATCAGCACCGCTATCTGTATGAACATGGAAATATCTACACCGCTATCTGTATGAACATGGAAATATCTACACCGCTATCTGTATGAACATGGAAATATCTACACCGCTATCTGTATGAACATGGAAATATCTACACCGCTATCTGTATGAACATGGATATATCTACACAGCCCTCTGGATGAACATGGAATTATCCACTCCGCTATCTGTGTAAACATGCATACATCTTCACCGCTATCTGTATAAACATGGAAATATCTACATCGCTATCTGTATGAACATGGAAATATCTACACCGCTATCTGTTTGAAGATGGAAATATATACACCGCTATCTGCATGAAAATGGAAATATCTACACAGCTATCTGCATATACATGGAAATATCTACACAGCTATCTCTTTACACATGTAAATAACTACACCGCTATCTGTATGAACACGGAAATATCTACACCGCCATCTGTATGAACATGGAAATATCTGCACCGCCATCTGTATGAACATATAAATATCTACACAGCCATCTGTATTAAGATGTAGATACCTACACCGCTATCTGAATAAACATGGAAATATCTACGCCGCTATCTGTATAAACATGGAAATATCTACACCGCTACCTGTATAAACATGGAAATATCAGCACCGCTATCTGTATGAACATGGAAATATCTACACCGCTATCTGTATGAACATGGAAATATCTACACCGCTATCTGTATGAACATGGAAATATCTACACCGCTATCTGTATGAACATGGAAATATCTACACCGCTATCAGTATGAACATGGATATATCTACACAGCCCTCTGGATGAACATGGAATTATCCACACCGCTATCTGTGTAAACATGCATACATCTTCACCGCTATCTGTATAAACATGGAAATATCTACACCGCTATCTGTATGAACATGGAAATAGCTACACCGCTATCTGTATGAACATGGAAATATCTACACCGCTATCTGTTTGAAGATGGAAATATATACACCGCTATCTGCATGAAAATGGAAATATCTACACAGCTGTCTGCATATACATGGAAATATCTACACAGCTATCTCTTTACACATGTAAATAACTACACCGCTATCTGTATGAACACGGAAATATCTACACCGCCATCTGTATGAACATGGAAATATCTGCACCGCCATCTGTATGAACATATAAATATCTACACAGCCATCTGTATTAAGATGGAGATACCTACACCGCTATCTGAATAAACATGGAAATATCTACGCCGCTATCTGTATAAACATGGAAATTTCTACACCGCTATCTGTATAAACCTGGAAATATCTACACCGCTACCTGCAAAAACTTGGAAATATTAGCACCGCTATCTGTATGAACATGGAAATATCTACACAGCCATCTGTATTAACATGGAAATATTTGCACCGCCATCTGTATGAACATATAAATATCTACACCGCCATCTGTATTAAGAAGGAAATACCTAAACCGCTATATGTATGCACACGGAAATATCTACACCGCTATCTGTATGAACATGGAAATATCTACACCGCTATCTGTGTAAACATGCATACATCTTCACCGCTATCTGTATAAACATGGAAATATCTACACCGCTATCTGTATGAACATGGAAATAGCTACACCGCTATCTGTATGAACATGGAAATATCTACACGGCTATCTGTATGAACATGGATATATCTACACAGCCATCTGGATGAATATGGAAATATCAACACCGCTATCCGTGTAAACATGCATACATCTTCACCGCAATCTGTAGAAACATGGAAATATCTTCACCGCTATATGTATGAACATGGAAATATCTACACCGCCATCTGTATGAACATGGAAATGTCTGCATCGCCATCTGTATGAACATATAAATAACTACCCCGCCATCTGTATAAAGATGGAGATATCTACACCGCTTTCTGTATAAACATGGAAATAACTACACCGCTATCTGTATTAACATGGAAATATCTACACAGCTATCTGTATAAACATGGAAATATCTACACCGCTACCTGTATAAACATGGAAATATCAGCACCGCAATCTGCATGAACATGGAAATATCTACACCGCTATCTGCATGAACATGGAAATATCTACACCGCTATCTGTATGAACATGGAAATATCTACACCGCTATCTGTATGAACATGGAAATATCTACACCGCTATCTGTATGAACATGGAAAAATCTACACAGCCGTCTGGATGAACATGGAATTATCCACACCGCTATCTGTGTAAACATGCATACATCTTCACCGCTATCTGTATAAACATGGAATTATCTATACCGCTATCTGTATGAACTTGGAAATATCTACACCGCTATCTGTTTGAAGATGGAAATATATACACCGCTATCTGCATGAAAATGGAAATATCTACATAGCTATCTGCATGTACATGTAAATATCTACACAGCTATCTCTTTACACATGGAAATAACTACACCGCTATCTGTATGAACATGGAAATATCAACACCGCCATCTGTATGAACATGGAAATGTCTGCATCGCCATCTGTATGAACATATAAATATCTACACTGCCATCTATATTAAGATGGAGATATCTACACCGCTATCTGAATAAACATGGAAATATCTACACCGCTATCTGTATGAACATGGAAATATCTACACCGCTATCTGTATAAACATGGAAATATCTACACCGCTACCTGTATAAACATGGAAATATTAGCACCGCTATCTGTATGAACATGGAAATATCTACACCGCCATCTGTATGAACATGGAAATATCTGCACCGCCATCTGTAAGAACATATAAATATCTACACCGCCATCTGTATTAAGATGGAGATATCTACACCGCTATCTGTATAAACATGGAAATATCTACACCGCTACCTGTAGAAACATGGAAATATCAGCACCGCTATCTGTATGAACATGGAAATATCTACACCACTATCTGTATGAACATGGAAATATCTACACCGCTATATGTATGAACATGGAAATATCTACACCGCTATCTGTGTGAACATGGAAATAACTACACCGCTATCTGTATGAACATGGATATATCTACACAGCCCTCTGGATGAACATGGAATTATCCACACCGCTATCTGTGTAAACATGCATACATCTTCATCGCTATCTGTATAAACATGGAAATATCTACACCGCTATCCGTATGAACATGGAAATATCTACACCGCTATCTGTTTGAACGTGGAAATATCTAAACCGCTATCTGCATGAAAATGGAAATATCTACACAGCTATCTGCATATACATGGAAATATCTACACAGCTATCTCTTTACATGTGGAAATAACTACACCGCTATCTGTATGAACATGGAAATATCTTCACCGCCATCTGTATGAACATGGATATATCTACACAGCCATCTGGATGAACATGGAAATTTCTACACCGCTATCTGTATGAAGATGGAAATATCTACAACGCTATCTGTGTAAACATGCCTACATCTTCACCGCTATCTATATAAACATGGAAATATCTACACTGCTATCTGTATGAACATGGAAATATCTACACCACTATCTGTGTGAACATGGAAATATCTACACCGCTATCTGCATGAAAATGGAAATATCTACACAGCGATCTGCATATACATGGAAATATGTACAAAGCTATCTCTTTACACATGGAAATAACTACAGCGCTATCTCTATAAACATACAAATATCTACACCGCCATCTGTAAGAACATGCAAATATCTGCAGCGCCATCTGTATGAACATATAAATATCTACACCGCCATCTATATTAAGATGGAGATATCTACACCGCTATCTGTATAAACTTGGAAATACCTACACCGCTATCTGTATAAACATGGAAATATCTACACCGCAATCTGTATAAACATGGAAATATCTACACCGCTACCTGTATAAACATGGAAATTTCAGCACCGCTATCTGTATGAACATTGAAATATCTACACCGCTATCTGAACATGGAAATATCTACACCGCAATCTGCATGAAAATGGAAATATCTACACAGCTATCTGCATATACATGGAAATATCTACGCAGCTATCTCTTTACACATGGAAATAACTACACCGCTATCTCTATAAACATGGAAATATCTACACCGCCATCTGTATGAACATGGAAATATCGGCACCTCCATCTGTATGAACATATAAATATCTACACCGCCATCTGCATTAAGAAGGAGATATCTACACCGCTATCTGTATAAACATGGAAATATTTACACCGCTATCTGTATAAACATGGAAATATCTTCACCGCTATCTGTATAAACATGGAAATATCTACACCGCTACCTGTATAAACATGGAAATATCAGAACAGCTATCGGTATGAACATGGAAATATCTACACCGCTATCTGTATGAACATGGAAATAGCTACACCGCTATCTGAATGAACATGGAAATATCTACACCGCTATCTGTATGAACATGGAAATATCTACACCGCTATCTGTATGAACATGGAAATATCTTCACAGCCATCTGTATGAACATGGATATGTCTACACATCCATCTGGATCAACATGGAAAAATCTACACCGCGATCTGTATGAACATGGGAATATCTACACCGCTATCTGTGTAAACATGCATACACCTTCACCGCTATCTGTATAAACATGGAAATATCTACACCGCTATCTGTAAGAACATGGAAATATCTACACTGCTATCTGTTTGAACATGGAAATATCTACACCGCTATCTTCTTGAAAATGGAAATATCTACACAGCAATCTGCATATACATGGAAATATCTACAAAGCTATCTCTTTACACATGGAAATAACTACAGCGCTATCTCTATAAACATACAAATATCTACACCGCCATCTGTATGAACATGGAAATATCTACAATGCCATCTGTATGAACATATAAATATCTACACCGCCATCTATATTAAGATGGAGATATCTACACTGCTATCTGCATGAAAATGGAAATATCTACACTGCTATCTGCATATACATGGAAATATCTACACAGCTATCTCTTTACACATGGAAATAACTACACTGCTATCTGTATGAACATGGAAATATCTACACCGCCATCTGTATGAACATATAAATATCTACACCGCCATCTGTATTAAGAAGGAAATATCTAAACCGCTATATGTATGAACACGGAAATATCTACACCGCAATCTGTATGAACATGGAAATATCTACACCGCTATCTGTTTGAACATGGAAATATCTACACCGCTATCTGCACGAAAATGGAAATATCTACAATGCTATCTGCATATACATGGAAATATCTACACAGCTATCTCTTTACACATGGAAATAACTACACCGTTATCTGTATGAACATGGAAATATCTACACCGCCATCTGTATGAACATGGAAATATCTGCACCGCCATCTGTATGAAAATATAAATATCTACACTGCCATCTGTATTAAGATAGAGATATCTCCACTGCTATCTGTATAAACATGGAAATATCTACACCGCTATCTGTATATACATGGAAATATCTACACCACTACCTATAAAAACATGGAAATATCAGCACCGCTATCTATATGAACATGGAAATATCTACACCGCTATCTGTATGAACATGGAAATATCTACACCACTATCTGTATGAACATGGAAATATCTACACCGCTATCTGTATGAACATGGAAATATCTACACCGCTATCTGTGTAAACATGCATACATCTTCACCGCTATCTGTATAAATATGGAAATATCTACACAGCTATCTGTATGAACATGGAAATATCTACACCGCTATCTGTTTGAAGATGGAAATATATACACCGCTATCTGCATGAAAATGGAAATATCTACACAGCTATCTGCATATACATGGAAATATCTACACAGCTATCTCTTTACACATGGAAATAACTACACTGCTATCTGTATGAACATGGAAATATCTACACCGCCATCTGTATGAACATATAAATATCTACACCGCCATCTGTATTAAGAAGGAAATATCTAAACCGCTATATGTATGAACACAGAAATATCTACACCGATATCTGTATGAACATGGAAATATCTACACCGCTATCTGTTTGAACATGGAAATATCTACACCGCTGTCTGCATGAAAATGGAAATATCTACAATGCTATCTGCATATACATGGAAATATCTACACAGCTATCTCTTTGCACATGGAAGTAACTACACCGCTATCTCTATGAACATGGAAATATCTACACCGCCATCTGTATGAACATGGAAATATCTGCACCGCCATCTGTATGAACATATAAATATCTGCACCGCCATCTGTATTAAGAAGGAGATATCTACACCGCCATCAGTATAAACCTGGAAATAACTGCACCGCTATCTGTATAAACATGGAAATATCTACACTGCTATCTGTATAAACATGGAAATATCTACACCGATACCTGTATAAACATGGAAATATCAGCACACCTATCTGTATGAACATGGAAATATCTACACCGCTATCTGTATGAACATGGAAATATCTACACCACTATCTGTGTAAACATGCATACATCTTCACCGCTATCTGTATAAACATGGAAATATCCACACCGCTATCTGTATGAACATGGAAATATCTACACCGCTATCTGTTTGAACATGGAAATATCTAAACCGCTATCTGCATGAAAATGGAAATATCTACACAGCTATCTGCATATACATGGAAATATCTACACAGCTATCTCTTTACACATGGAAATAACTACACCACTATCTGTATGAACATGGAAATAACTACACCGCCATCTGTATGAACATGGAAATATCTGCACCGCCATCTGTATGAACATATAAATATCTACACCGCTATCTGTATGAACATAGATATATCCACACCGCTATCTCTATGAACATGGAAATATCTACACCGCTATCTGTATGAACATGGAAATATCTACACCGCTATCTGTTTGAACATGGAAATATCTACACCGCTATCTGCATGAAAATGGAAATATCTACACAGCGATCTGCATATACGTGGAATTGTCTACAAAGCAATCTCTTTACACATGGAAATAACTACACCACTATCTCTATAAACATGGAAATATCTACACCGCCATCTGTATGAACACGGAAATATCTGCACTGCCATCTGTATGAACATATAAATATCTACAGGGCCATCTGTATTGAGATGGAGATATCTACACCGCTATCTGTATAAACCTGGAAATATCTACACCGCTATCTGCATAAACATGGAAATATCTACACCGCTATCTCTACGAACATGGAAATATCTACACCGCTATCTGTATGAACATGGAAATAGCTACCCCGCTATCTGTATGAACTGGGGAATATCTACACCACTATCTGTATGAACATGGAAATATCTACACCGCTATCTGTATGAACATGGATATATCTACACAGCCATCTGGATGAACATGGAAATATCTACACCGCTATCTGTAGGAACATGGAAATATCTACACCGCTATCTGTGTAAACATGCATACATCTTCACCGCTATCTGTATAAACATGGAAATATCTACACCGCTATCTGTATGAACATGGAAATAGCTACACCGCTATCGGTATGAACATGGAAATATCTACACCGCTATCTGTATGAACATGGATATATCTACACAGCCATCAGGATGAACATGGAAATATGTACACCGCTATCTCTGTAAACATGCATACATCTTCACCGCTATCTGTATAAACAAAGAAATATCTACACCGCTATCTGTATGAACATGGAAATATCTACACCGCTATCTGTATGAACATGGAAATATCTTCACCGCTATCTGTTTGAACATGGAAATATCTACACCGCTATCTGCATGAAAATGGAAATATCTACACTGCTATCTGCATATACATGGAAATATCTACACAGCTATCTCTTTACACATGGATATAACTACATTGCTATCTGTATGAACATGGAAATATCTACACCGCCATCTGAATGAAGATGGAAATATCTGCACCGCCATCTGTATGAACATATAAATATCTACACCGCCATCTGTATTAAGATGGAGATATCTACACCGCTATCTGTATAAACATGGAAATATCTACACCGCTATCTGTATAAACATGGAAATATCTACACCGCTATCTGTATAAACATGGAAATATCTACACCGCTACCTGTGTAAACATGGAAATATCAGCACCGCTATCTGTATGAACATGGAAATATCTACACCACTATCTGTATGAACATGGAAATATCTACACCGCTATCTGTATGAACATGGATATATCTACACAGCCATCTGGATGAACATGGAAATATCTACACCGCTATCTGTAGGAACATGGAAATATCTACACCGCTATCTGTGTAAACATGCATACATCTTCACCGCTATCTGTATAAACATGGAAATATCTACACCGCTATCTGTATGAACATGGAAATAGCTACACCGCTATCGGTATGAACATGGAAATATCTACACCGCTATCTGTATGAACATGGATATATCTACACAGCCATCAGGATGAACATGGAAATATGTACACCGCTATCTCTGTAAACATGCATACATCTTCACCGCTATCTGTATAAACAAAGAAATATCTACACCGCTATCTGTATGAACATGGAAATATCTACACCGCTATCTGTATGAACATGGAAATATCTACACCGCTATCTGTTTGAACATGGAAATATCTACACCGCTATCTGCATGAAAATGGAAATATCTACACTGCTATCTGCATATACATGGAAATATCTACACAGCTATCTCTTTACACATGGATATAACTACATTGCTATATGTATGAACATGGAAATATCTACACCGCCATCTGAATGAAGATGGAAATATCTGCACCGCCATCTGTATGAACATATAAATATCTACACCGCCATCTTTATTAAGATGGAGATATCTACACCGCTATCTGTATAAACATGGAAATATCTACACCGCTATCTGTATAAACATGGAAATATCTACACCGCTATCTGTATAAACATGGAAATATCTACACCGCTACCTGTGTAAACATGGAAATATCAGCACCGCTATCTGTATGAACATGGAAATATCTACACCGCTATCTGTATGAACATGGAAATATCTACACCGCTATCTGTATGAACATGGATATATCTACACAGCCATCTGGATGAACATGGAAATATCTACACCGCTATCTGTAGGAACATGGAAATATCTACACCGCTATCTGTGTAAACATGCATACATCTTCACCGCTATCTGTATAAACATGGAAATATCTACACCGCTATCTGTATGAACATGGAAATATCTACACCGCTATCGGTATGAACATGGAAATATCTACAGCGCTATCTGTATGAACATGGATATATCTACACAGCCATCAGGATGAACATGGAAATATGTACACCGCTATCTCTGTAAACATGCATACATCTTCACCGCTATCTGTATAAACAAAGAAATATCTACACCGCTATCTGTATGAACATGGAAATATCTACACCGCTATCTGTATGAACATGGAAATATCTACACCGCTATCTGTTTGAACATGGAAATATCTACACCGCTATCTGCATGAAAATGGAAATATCTACACTGCTATCTGCATATACATTTAAATATCTACACAGCTATCTCTTTACACATGGAAATAACTACAGCGCTATCTGTATGAACATGGAAATATCTACACAGCCATGTGTATGAACATATAAATATCTACACCGCCATCTGTATTAAGATGGAGATATCTACACTGCTATCTGTATAAACATGGAAATATCTACACCGCTATCTGTATAAACATGGAAATATCTACACCGCTATCTGTATAAACATGGAAATATCTACATCACTACCGGTATAAACATGGAAATATCAGCACTGCTATGTGTATGAACATGGAAATATCTACACCGCTATCTGAATGAACATGGAAATATCTACACCGCTATCTGTATGAACATGGATATATCTACACAGCCATCTGGATGAACATGGAAATATCTACACCGCTATTTGTATGGAAATGGAAATATCTACACCGCTATCTGTGTAAACATGCATACATCTTCACCGCTATCTGTATAAACATGGAAATATGTACACCGCTATCTGTATGAACATGGAAATATCTACACCGCTATCTGTATGAACATGGAAATATCTACACCGCTATCTGTTTGAATATGGAAATATCTACACCGCTATCTGCATGAAAATGGAAATATCTACACTGCTATCTGCATATACATGGAAATATCTACACAGCTATCTCTTTACACATGGAAATATCTACACCGCTATCTGTATGAACATGGAAATATCTACACCGCCATCTTTATGAACACGGATATATCTGCACCGCCATCTGTATGAACATATTAATATCTACACTGCCATCTGTATTCAGATGGAGATATCTAAACCGCTATCTGTATAAACATGGAAATATCTACACCGCTATCTGTATAAACATGGAAATATCTACACTGCTATCTGTATAAACATGGAAATAACTACACCACTACCTGTATCAACATGGAAATATCAGCACCGCCATCTGTATGAACATGGATATGTCTACACAGCCATCTAGATGAACATGGAAATATCTACACCGCGATCTGTATGAACATGGAAATATCTACACCGCTACCTGCATAAACATGGAAATATCAGCACCGCTATCTGAATGAACATGGATATATCTACACAGCCATCTGTATCAACATGGAAATATCTACACCACTATCTGTATGAACATGGAAATATCTACACCGCTATCTGTATGAACATGGAAATAACTACGCCGCAATCTGTTTGAACATGGAAATATCTACACCACTATCTGCATGAAAATGGAAATATCTACACTGCTATCTGCATATACATTTAAATATCTACACAGCTATCTCTTAACACATGGAAATAACTACAACGCTATCTGTATGAACATGGAAATATCTACACCACCATCTGTATGAACATGGAAATACCTGCACCGCCATCTGTATGAACATGGAAATATCTACACCGCAATCTGTATGAACATGGAAATATCTACACCGCTATCAGTATGAACATGGAAATATCTACTCCGTTATCTGTATGAACATGGAAATATCTACACCGCTATCTGTTTGAACATGGAAATATCTACACCGCTATCTGCATGAACATGGAAATATCTTCACCGCCATCTGTATGAACATGGATATGTCTACGCAGCCATCTAGATGAACATGGAATTATCTACACCGCGATCTGTATGAACATGGAAATATCTACACCGCTATCTGTGTAAACATGCATACATCTTCACCGCTATCAGTATAAACATGGAAATATCTACACCGCTATCTGTATGAACATGGAAATATCTACACCGCTATCTGTTTGAACATGGAAATATCTAAACCGCTATCTGCATAAAAATAGAAATATCTACACAGCTATCTGCATATACATGGAAATATCTACAAAGCTATCTTTTACACATGGAAATAACTACACCGCTATCTCTATAAACATGGAAATATCTACACCGCCATGTGTATGAACATGGAAATATCTGCACCGCCGTCTCTATGAACATATAAATATCTACAACGCCATCTGTATTACGATGGAGATATCTTCACCGCTAAGTGTATAAACTTGGAAATATCTACACCGCTATCTGTATAAACATGGAAATATCTACACCGCTATCTGTATTAACATGGAAGTATCTACACCGCTACCTGTATAAACATGGAAATATCAGCACCACTATCTGTATGAACATGGAAATATCTACACCACTATCTCTAAGAACATGGAAATATCTACACCGCTATCTGTATGAACATGGAAATAGCTACAATGCTATCTGTATGAACATGGAAATATCTGCACCGCCATCTGTATGAACATGGAAATATCTACACAGCTATCTGTATGAACATGGAAATATCTACACCACTATCTCTAAGAACATGGAAATACCTACACCACTATCTGTATGAACATGGAAATATCTACACCACCATCTGTATGAACATAGGAATATCTGCACCGCCATCTGTATGAACATGGAAATATCTACACAGCTATCTGTATGAACTTGGAAATATCTACACCGCTATCTGTATGAACATGGAAATATCTACACCGCTATCAGTTTGAACATGGAAATATCTACACCGCTATCTGCATGAACATGGAAATATCTTCACCGCCATCTGTATGAACATGGATATGTCTACGCAGCCATCTAGATGAACATGGAATTATCTACACCGCGATCTGTATGAACATGGAAATATCTACACCGCTATCTGTGTAAACATGCATACATCTTCACCGCTATCTGTATAAACATGGAAATATCTACACCGCTATCTGTATGAACATGGAAATATCTACACCGCTATCTGTTTGAACATGGAAATATCTAAACCGCTATCTGCATAAAAATAGAAATATCTACACAGCTAATGCATATACATGAAAATATCTACAAAGCTATCTCTTTACACATGGAAATAACTACACCGCTATCTCTATAAACATGGAAACATCTACACCGCCATCTGTATGAACATATAAATATCTACACCGCCATCTGTATTAAGATGGAGATATCTACACCACTATCTGAATAAACATGGAAATATCTACACCGCTATCTGTATAAACATGGAAATATCTACACCGCTATCTGTATAAACATGGAAATATCTACACCGCTACCTGCATAAACATGGAAATATCAGCACCGCTATCTGAATGAACATGGATATATCTACACAGCCATCTGTATCAACATGGAAATATCTACACAACTATCCGTATGAACATGGAAATATCTACACCGCTATCTGTATGAACATGGAAATACCTACACCGCTATCTGTTTGAACATGGAAATATCTACACCGCTATCTACATGAAAATGGAAATATCTACACTGCTATCTGCATATACATTTAAATATCTACACAGCTATCTCTTAACACATGGAAATAACTACACCGCTATCTGTATGAACATGGAAATATCTACACCACCATCTGTATGAACATGGAAATATCTGCACCGCCATCTGTATGAACATGGAAATATCTACAGTGCAATCTGTATGAACATGGAAATATCTACACCGCTATCTGTATGAACATGGAAATATCTACACCGCTATCTGTATGAACATGGAAATATCTACACCGCTATCTGTTTGAACATGGAAATATCTACACCGCTATCTGCATGAACATGGAAATATCTTCACCGCCATCTGTATGAACAAGCATATGTCTACGCGGCCATCTAGATGAACATGGAATTATCTACACCGCGATCTGTATGAACATGGAAATATCTACACCGCTATCTGTGTAAACATGCATACATCTTCACCGCTATCTGTATAAACATGGAAATATCTACACCGCTATCTGTATGAACATGGAAATATCTACACTGCTATCTGTTTGAACATGGAAATATCTAAACAGCTATCTGCATAAAAATAGAAATATCTACACAGCTATCTGCATATACATGGAAATATCTACAAAGGTATCTCTTTACACATGGAAATAAATACACCGCTATCTCTATAAACATGGAAATATCTACACCGCCATCTGTATGAACATGGAAATATCTGCACCGCCATCTGTATGAACATATAAATATCTACACCGCCATCTGTATTAAGATGGAGATATCTTCACCGCAATGTGTATAAACTTGGAAATATCTACACCGCTATCTGTATAAACATGGAAATATCTACACCGCTATCTGTATAAACATGGAAATATCTACACCGCTACCTGTATAAACATGGAAATATCAGCACCGCTATCTGTATGAACATGGAAATATCTACACCACTATCTCTAAGAACATGGAAATATCTACACCGCTATCTGTATGAACATGGAAATAGCTACAATGCTATCTGTATGAACATGGAAATATCTACACCACTATCTGTATGAACATGGAAATATCTAAACCGCCATCTTTATGAACATGGATATATTTACACAGCCATCTGGATGAACATGGAAATATCTACACCGCTATCTGCATGAACATGGAAATATCTACACCGCTATCTGTGTAAACATGCATACATCTTCACCGCAATCTGTATAAGCATGGAAATATCTACACCGCTATCTGTATGAACATGGAAATATCTACGCCGTTATCTGTTTGAACATGGAAATATCTAAACCGCTATCAGCATGAAAATGGAAATATCTACACAGCTATCTGCATATACATGGAAATATCTACACAGCTATCTCTTTACACATGGAAATAACTACACCGCTATCTGCATGAACATGGAAATATCTTCACCGCCATCTGTATGAACATGGATATGTCTACGCAGCCATCTTGATGAACATGGAAATATCTACACCGCGATCTGTATGAACATGGAAATATCTACACCGCTAGCAGTATGAACATGGATATATCTACATAGCCCTCTGGATGAACATGGAAATATCCACACTGCTATCTGTGTAAACATTCATACATCTTCACCGCTTGCTGTATAAACATGGAAATATCTACACCGCTATCTGTATGAACACGGAAACATCTACACCACTATCTGTTTGAAGATAGAAATATATACACTGCTATCTGCATGAAAATGGAAATATCTACACAGCTATCTGCATATACATGGAAATATCTACACAGCTATCACTTTACACATGGAAATAACTACACCGCTATCTGTATGAACATGGAAATATCTACACCACCATCTGTATGAACATGGAAATATCTGCACCGCCATCTGTATGAACATGGAAATATCTACACCGCAATCTGTATAAACATGGAAATATCTACACCGCTATCTGTTTGAACATGGAAATATCTACACCGCTATCTGCATGAACATGGAAATATCTTCACCGCCATCTGTATGAACAAGGATATGTCTACGCGGCCATCTAGATGAACATGGAATTATCTACACCGCGATCTGTATGAACATGGAAATATCTACACCGCTATCTGTGTAAACATGCATACATCTTCACCGCTATCTGTATAAACATGGAAATATCTACACCGCTATCTGTATGAACATGGAAATATCTACACTGCTATCTGTTTGAACATGGAAATATCTAAACAGCTATCTGCATAAAAATAGAAATATCTACACAGCTATCTGCATATACATGGAAATATCTACAAAGGTATCTCTTTACACATGGAAATAAATACACCGCTATCTCTATAAACATGGAAATATCTACACCGCCATCTGTATGAACATGGAAATATCTGCACCGCCATCTGTATGAACATATAAATATCTACACCGCCATCTGTATTAAGATGGAGATATCTTCACCGCTATGTGTATAAACTTGGAAATATCTACACCGCTATCTGTATAAACATGGAAATATCTACACCGCTATCTGTATAAACATGGAAATATCTACACCGCTACCTGTATAAACATGGAAATATCAGCACCGCTATCTGTTTGAACATGGAAATATCTACACCACTATCTCTAAGAACATGGAAATATCTACACCGCTATCTGTATGAACATGGAAATAGCTACAATGCTATCTGTATGAACATGGAAATATCTACACCACTATCTGTATGAACATGGAAATATCTAAACCGCCATCTTTATGAATACGGATATATCTACACAGCCATCTGGATGAACATGGAAATATCTACACCGCTATCTGCATGAACATGGAAATATCTACACCGCTATCTGTGTAAACATGCATACATCTTCACCGCAATCTGTATAAGCATGGAAATATCTACACCGCTATCTGTATGAACATGGAAATATCTACGCCGTTATCTGTTTGAACATGGAAATATCTAAACCGCTATCAGCATGAAAATGGAAATATCTACACAGCTATCTGCATATACATGGAAATATCTACACAGCTATCTCTTTACACATGGAAATAACTACACCGCTATCTGCATGAACATGGAAATATCTTCACCGCCATCTGTATGAACATGGATATGTCTACGCAGCCATCTAGATGAACATGGAAATATCTACACCGCGATCTGTATGAACATGGAAATATCGACACCGCTAGCAGTATGAACATGGATATATCTACATAGCCCTCTGGATGAACATGGAAATATCCACACTGCTATCTGTGTAAACATTCATACATCTTCACCGCTTGCTGTATAAACATGGAAATATCTACACCGCTATCTGTATGAACACGGAAACATCTACACCACTATCTGTTTGAAGATAGAAATATATACACTGCTATCTGCATGAAAATGGAAATATCTACACAGCTATCTGCATATACATGGAAATACCTACACAGCTATCTCTTTACACATGGAAATAACTACACCGCTATCTGTATGAACATGGAAATATATACACCACCATCTGTATGAACATGGAAATATCTGCACCGCCATCTGTATGAACATGGAAATATCTACACCGCAATCTGTATAAACATGGAAATATCTACACCGCTGTCTGTATGAACATGGAAATATCTACACCGCTATCTGTATGAACATGGAAATATCTACACCGCTATCTGTTTGAACATGGAAATATCTACACCGCTATCTGCATGAACATGGAAATATCTTCACCGCCATCTGTATGAACATGGATATGTCTATTCAGCCATCTAGATGAACATGGAATTATCTACACCGCGATCTGTATGAACATGGAAATGTCTACACCGCTATCTGTGTAAACATGCATACATCTTCACCGCTATCTGTATAAACATGGAAATATCTACACCGCTATCTGTATGAACATGGAAATATCTACACCGCTATCTGTTTGAACATGGAAATATCTAAACCGCTATCTGCATAAAAATAGAAATGTCTACACAGCTATCTGCATATACATGGAAATATCTACAAAGCTATCTCTTTACACATGGAAATAACTACACCGCTATCTGTATGAACATGGACATATCTACACCGACATCTGTATGAACATGGAAATATCTGCACCGCCATCTGTTTGAACATATAACTATCTACACCGCCATCTGTATTAAGATGGAGATATCTACACTGCTATCTGTATAAACATGGAAATATCTACACCGCTATCTGTATAAACATGGAAATATCTACACCTCTATCTGTATAAACATGGAAATATCTACACCACTACCTGTATAAACATGGAAATATCAGTACCGCTATCTGTATGAACATTGAAATATCTACACCGCTATCTGTATGAACATGGAAATATCTACACCGCTATCTGTATGAACATGGAAATATCTACACCGGTATCTGTATGAACATGGAAATATCTACACCGCTATCTGTTTGAACATGGAAATATCTACACCGCTATCTGTATGAACGTGGAAATATCTTCACCGCCATGTGTATGAACATGGATATGTCTACAAAGCCATCTAGATGAACATGGAAATATCTACACCGCGATCTGTATGAACATGGAAATATCTACACCGCGATCTATATGAACATGGAAATATCTATACCGCTATCTGTGTAATCATGCATACATCTTCACCACTATCTGTATAAACATGGAAATATCCACACCGCTATCTGTATGAACATGGAAATATCTACACCGCTATCTGTTTGAACATGGAAATATCTAAACCGCTATCTGCATAAAAATAGAAATATCTACACAGCTATCTGCATATACATGGAAATATCTACAAAGCTATCTCTTTACACATGGAAATAACTACACCGCTATCTCTATAAACATGGAAATATCTACACCACCATCTGTATTAACATGGAAATATCTGCACCGCCATCTGTATGAACATATAAATATCTACACCGCCATCTGTATGAACATGGAAATATCTACACCACTATCTCCATAAACATTGACATATCTACACCGCTATCTGTAAAAACATGGAAATATCTACACAGCCATCTGTAGGAACATGTAAATATCTACACCACTATCTCTATAAACATGGAAATATCTACACTGCTATCTGTATAAACATGGAAATATCTACACCGCTATCTGTGTAAACATGGAAAGATCTACACCGCTATCTCTGAAAACATGGAAAGATCTACACCATTATGTGTATAAAGACGTAAATATCTACACCGCTATCTGTATAAACATGGAAATATCTACGCAGCCATCTGTAGGAACATGTAAATATCTACACAGTTATCTGTATACACATGGAAATATCTACACCACTATCTGTATAAACACGGAAATATCTACACCGCTATCTGTGTAAACATGGAAATATCTACACTGCTATCTGTGTAAACATGGAAATATCTACACCGCCATCTCTTAAAACTTGGAAATATCTTCACCGTTATTTGTATAAACATGGAAATATCTTCACCGTCATCTGTATGAACATGGAAATATCTACACTGCCATCGATATAAACATGGAAATATCTACACCGCCATCTGTTTGAACATGAAAATATCTACACCGCCAACTCTATAAACATTGAAATATCTACACCGCTATCTGTATAAACATGGAAATATCTACACCGCTATCTGTGTAAACATGGAAATATCTACACCGCTATCTGTGTAAACATGGAAGTATCTACACCGCTATCTCTATTAACATGGAAATATCTTCACCGCCATCTGTATGAACATGGAAATATCTACACTGCTGTCTCTATAAACATGGAAATATCAACAACGCTATCTGTATAAACATGGAAAATCTTCACCGCTATCTGTGTAAACATGGAAATACCTACACCACTATCTGTGTAAACATGGAAATATCTACACCGCTATCTGTACAAACATGGAAATATCTGCACAGCCATCTGTAGGAATATGTAAATATCTACACCGTTATCTGTACAAACATGGAAATATCTGCACAGCCATCTGTAGGAATATGTAAATATCTACACCGTTATCTGTATACACATGGAATTATCTACACCGCTATCTGTATGAACATGGAAATATCTACACCGCTATCTGTGTAAACATGGAAATATCTACACCGCTATCTGTGTAAACATGGAGATATCTACACCGCTATCTCTATAAACATGGAAATATCCACACAGCCATCTATATAAACATGGAAATATCATCACTACGCTCTGTATAAACCTGGAAATATCTACACTGATATCTCTATAAACATGGAAACATCTACACCGCTTTCTCTATAAACATGGAAATATCTACACCGCTATCTGTGTAAACATGGAAATATCTACACCGCTATCTGTATGAACGTGGAAATATCTTCACCGCCATGTGTATGAACATGGATATGTCTACAAAGCCATCTAGATGAACATGGAAATATCTACACCGCGATCTGTATGAACATGGAAATATCTACACCGCGATCTGTATGAACATGGAAATATCTATACCGCTATCTGTGTAATCATGCATACATCTTCACCACTATCTGTATAAACATGGAAATATCCACACCGCTATCTGTATGAACATGGAAATATCTACACCGCTATCTGTTTGAACATGGAAATATCTAAACCGCTATCTGCATAAAAATAGAAATATCTACACAGCTATCTGCATATACATGGAAATATCTACAAAGCTATCTCTTTACACATGGAAATAACTACACCGCTATCTCTATAAACATGGAAATATCTACACCACCATCTGTATTAACATGGAAATATCTGCACCGCCATCTGTATGAACATATAAATATCTACACCGCCATCTGTATTAAGATGGAGATATCTTCACCGCTATGTGTATAAACTTGGAAATATCTACACCGCTATCTGTATGAACATGGAAATATCTACACCACTATCTCCATAAACATTGACATATCTACACCGCTATCTGTAAAAACATGGAAATATCTACACAGCCATCTGTAGGAACATGTAAATATCTACACCACTATCTCTATAAACATGGAAATATCTACACTGCTATCTGTATAAACATGGAAATATCTACACCGCTATCTGTGTAAACATGGAAAGATCTACACCGCTATCTCTGAAAACATGGAAAGATCTACACCATTATGTGTATAAAGACGTAAATATCTACACCGCTATCTGTATAAACATGGAAATATCTACGCAGCCATCTGTAGGAACATGTAAATATCTACACAGTTATCTGTATACACATGGAAATATCTACACCACTATCTGTATAAACACGGAAATATCTACACCGCTATCTGTGTAAACATGGAAATATCTACACTGCTATCTGTGTAAACATGGAAATATCTACACCGCCATCTCTTAAAACTTGGAAATATCTTCACCGTTATTTGTATAAACATGGAAATATCTTCACCGTCATCTGTATGAACATGGAAATATCTACACTGCCATCGATATAAACATGGAAATATCTACACCGCCATCTGTTTGAACATGAAAATATCTACACCGCCAACTCTATAAACATTGAAATATCTACACCGCTATCTGTATAAACATGGAAATATCTACACCGCTATCTGTGTAAACATGGAAATATCTACACCGCTATCTGTGTAAACATGGAAGTATCTACACCGCTATCTCTATTAACATGGAAATATCTTCACCGCCATCTGTATGAACATGGAAATATCTACACTGCTGTCTCTATAAACATGGAAATATCAACAACGCTATCTGTATAAACATGGAAAATCTTCACCGCTATCTGTATAAACATGGAAATATCTACACCGCTATCTCTATAAACATGGAAATATCTACACCGCTATCTGTATAAACATGGAAATATCCACACCGCTATCTGTATAGACATGGCAATATCTACACCGCTATCTGTGTAAACATGGAAATACCTACACCACTATCTGTGTAAACATGGAAATATCTACACCGCTATCTGTACAAACATGGAAATATCTGCACAGCCATCTGTAGGAATATGTAAATATCTACACCGTTATCTGTACAAACATGGAAATATCTGCACAGCCATCTGTAGGAATATGTAAATATCTACACCGTTATCTGTATACACATGGAATTATCTACACCGCTATCTGTATGAACATGGAAATATCTACACCGCTATCTGTGTAAACATGGAAATATCTACACCGCTATCTGTGTAAACATGGAGATATCTACACCGCTATCTCTATAAACATGGAAATATCCACACAGCCATCTATATAAACATGGAAATATCATCACTACGCTCTGTATAAACCTGGAAATATCTACACTGATATCTCTATAAACATGGAAACATCTACACCGCTTTCTCTATAAACATGGAAATATCTACACCGCTATCTGTGTAAACATGGAAATATCTACACCGCCGTCTCTATAAACATGGAAATATCTACACCGCTATCTGTATAAACATGGAAATATCTACACCGCTGTCTCTATAAACATGGAAATATGTGCGCCGCTATCTCTATAAATATAGAAATATATACACCTCTGTCTCTATAAACGTGGAAATATCTACAATGCTATCTGTATAAACATGGAAATATCTACACCGCTATCTGTATAAACATGGAAATATCTACACCGCTATCTCTATAAACATGGATATATCTACACCGCTATCTCTATGAACATGGAAATATCTACACCACTATCTGTATGAACATGGAAATGTCCACACCGCTATCTGTATAGACATGGAAGTATCTACACCGGTAACTGTATAAACATGGAAATATCTACACTGCTATCGGTATAAATGTCTGTATTTGCTCTTAATTTATACCCAAGGCTGGGATGTTTCATATGATAAAAAGACCTAATACAGAAATAGACTATATTTGGTCTGGCAATTGATCTCTGCAATAATCAAACCTCAAAGACAATCAAACCTGAAATCTAAGCTACATATTAAATAGCTTGGTTTTTAGGTTGCACGTTGCTGTGTATGCTGGCTTCATAGAAAATGCAAGTAGCAATGGCCATTTTTTAATAGTCATTAGCCTTGAAGCTCTCCTACTTTTGAATCACATAGAAATAGAAATCAAATCTCACTAGATTTTTTTTTTTGAAACAGGGTCTGGCTTGGTTGCCCAGGCTGAAGAGCAGGGCATGATCTTGGCTCACACCTCTGCCTCTCGGACTCAAGCCATCCTCCCACCTCAGCCTTGGAGTAGCTGGGACCACAGGCATGTGCCACCATACCCAGCTAATATTTTTATTTTTGTACCAATGGGGTTTGTCATCTTTCCCAGGCAGGCCTCAAACTCCAAGACTCAAGCAATACACCTGCCTTGAATTCCCAAAGTACTGGGATTACAGGCGACAGCCACTACGCCCAGCAACTAAACTTCTAAAAATCAGTTTTACATAAAATTATCTAAGCGTGCAAGGAAAGATAAGAAGCCTAAGGAACCAGTGAGTTGAAGAATAAATGCAGTTTAAATCATACATGTAAACAACATGATGTGATGTGGTAGGAATCATCTAACATGCTTTAAAGCATGAGTAAAAGGTCTTTACTTAGAAAACTGGATCTTAGTTTAGGATATCTTTAGATAAGAGTATGAAAAGTCATATCATATTGATAAGTAAAGTGCTTCCTTTGGCTCATTTTAAGGATAGGACATTTACTTTCATATAATTCATAGGAATCTTAGACTTAAAAATAAAATTTCCCTTCTCAAATCCTTACTTTTATACTTTTTTGCATTTCTTTCACTTTTGTGTTAATGGCCTATGTCTCAACATATTCTATTAAGCCTTCTGGAAACACATACTTTGTTTCCAGCCTCTTCAGAGAACCATCACTCCAATTCCTAGGCTTCTGAAGAAGCAGACCCAAGCTTATAATTATTACATATTTCCAAATCTAGGTGACCAACAAAAATTGATACTTTTCCCATCATACCTTTAAGTTAATAATCAGGTGTATGCTGAGAGGTAAAGACCCAAGAGTGTTGGTTGTCTAATTGTGCAGCTGTATAAACAAATCTTAATGCTTGAAAATATTCAAAGGTTATTCTCACGTTGATTGTTGGTAACTATGTGTAACAACATGAAAAGAAAAAAAAATCAAAGAATTACGTCTGAGGATAATACACAATCTCTAAGGGTAAGAAGAGCAACAAAAATTCTGCTTCAATTACCACTGAAATAATATATTTATCCTGTAAAATCTATGGTGGCTGGTTGTAAAAATTAGGCATTAGCAAACTGATAAAGATTTTTTAATGAAAACATTATGAAACATAGTTTTTAAAAAGTTAAATACACCCACACCAGTTTTTCACATTCTTTGGGCTGCTTTAATGCTGCCATTAAATAATTGATTTAGTTGTGACATAGATCCTATGTTCCATGGAGTCTACCATTCATAAAGATGCAATGTAAGGTAACAAAAATATAAATTGTGTGTGTGGGGAGGAGAAGTCAAGAGTATTTTTATGTGACAGAAGTTAAGTTGTTATCAGTGTAAAATAGTCTGTTACAAATACAGGACTCTGTATGTTAGTTTCACTAACCAGAAAGAAAGAAATTACAGCAGATACACACACACACACCAAAAAAGGGAAAAGAAACAAAGCTTAGCACCACAGAAAACCACCAAACTAGAGGGATAAACAATAAGAAAGGAAGAAGTGAACAAGTAATCTAAAAAACAACTAATGAAATGGTAGAAGGAAGTCCTAATTTATCAATAATAAACTTGAATAGAAGTGGATTAAACTCTACTTAAAAGATATAAAGTGGATGAATGGATTCGGATAGCAAAACCCACCTATATGCTGCCTACATGATACTTACCTCACTATTAAAGACAAATAGACTGAAAGTGAAGAGATGGAAAAATATATTTTATGCAAACAAATGAAAAGCAAGCAGGAGTAGCCACAGTCATGTCATATTTTAAAAGGCTTTAAATAAAAAAAACTATATAAAAAAAGAATGTCACTGTATAATGAAATGATAAAAGGCCCAATTCAATAAGAGGACATAACATATATATTACTTAGGTGTAACTATATATGTACCCAACACCAGAACAACCAGATATATAAAGCAAATATTAGATTTAAAGGTAGAGATAGACTGCAATACAATATTAGTAGGAAATTTCAACACTCCACTTTAAAAATGGACAGATTCTATGAAGAGAAAATCAACCAAAAAATGACAGACTCAAACTATCCCATAGACCAAATGGACCTAGCAGGTAAAGAAGATCTCACCTGATATGGTTTGGCTGTATATGTCCACCCAAATCTCATCTTGATTATAGCTCCCATAATTCATACATGTTGTGGGAGGGAACCAGTGGGAGATAATTGAATCATGGGGGCGGTTCCCCCATACTGTTCTTGTGGTAGTGAATACGTCTAACAAGATCTGATGGTTTTATAAGGGGGAACCCTTTCACTTGGTTCTCAATTCTATTTTGTTTGCTACCATGTAAGATGTGTCTTTCGCCTTCCATCATGATTGGGAGACCTCCCCAGCCACGTGGAACTATGAGTCCACTAAACCTCTTTTTCTCTGTAAATTACCCAGTCTCGGGTATGTCTTTATCAGCAGTATGAAAACAGACTAATACATCATCCAACAGCTGCAGAATACAAATTATTCTCAACTGTACACCAAACATTCTCTAGGACCAATCATACATTATGACACATAATAAGTCTTAACAAACTTAAGAAGACAGATATCATATGAAGTATCTTTTCTGATTCCAGGGATATAAAGCCAGAAATCAACAACAGGAAAGCCCTTGGAAATTTTATAAAAACATGGAAATTAAATAGCACGCACCCAAGAAATCAATAGGTCTCATTAAGACATTAATAGGAAAATTTCAAAAGTCACTGAGACAAGTAAGAATGAAAATCCAACATACCCAAACCTATGGAACGTAGCAAAAGCAGTTCTAAGAGGGAAATTTATAGCAATAAAAGCCTACACCAAAAAAGAAGAAAGATTTTCAAATCACAAAGCAAAATTATACACTTCAAGTAACTAGAACATCAAAAACAAACTAAACCCAAAATTGGTAGAAGGAAGGAAATAATAAAGCTCACAGCAGATATAAATGAAACAGACACTAAAAAATATTTCAAAAGATAAATAAGACAAAGTGTAAAGGTAAAACTGACAAACCTTTAGCTAAACTAAGACAAAAGGAGAGAAAATTCAAATAAATAAAAGATGAAAAAGGAGACATTACAACTGATACACCACAGAAATAGAAGGGATTGTAAGACATTACTCATAACTATATGCCAACAAATTTGATAGTGTAGAATAAAATGAATAAATTTCTGCACACATACAACTACCCAGATTAAATTGTGAGGAAATATAACATCTGAACACATCAATAATGAGTTTGGAAATTGAATCAATAATAAAACATCTTCCATCAAAACAACAACAACAACAACCAACACCCAGGACCTGATGTCTTCACTGCTGAATTCTACCAAACAGTTAAAGAATAACTACCAATTCTCCACAAACTTTTCCACAAAAGTAATGAGGAAGGAATACTTCCATACTCATCTTATGAGGCTCGCAATATCCTGATTCTAAAACCAGACAAAGACACGCACAAAATGAAAATAACAGGCCAATATTCCTGAAGAACATAGATACAAAAATTCTCAACAAGATACAAGTGAACTGACTTCGACAGCACACTAAAAAGAGTATTCACTATAATCAAGTGGGGTTCATCCCAGGGATGAAAGGATGGCTTAACATGCACAAATCAGTAAATATGATACACCACCACAATAGAAAGAAGAACAAAAACCATGTGATCATTTCAACAGATGCAAAAAGAACACTTGACAAAAGTCAACATTCCTTTATGATAAAAACTGTCAAGAAAGTAGGTATAGGAGTGTACCTCAACGCAGTAAAGGCCATAGGTGACAAACCCACAGCTAACATCTTATTTATGGTGAATAGTTAAATGCTTTTCCTCTTTGATATGGAGGAAGACAAGGATGTCAACTTCTAACACTTCTATTTAGCATAGTACTGGAGGTCAGAGCCAGAGCAATTAGACAAAAGAAATAAATAAGAGGGATCCAAACTGGAAAGAAGGAAGTCAGATTGTTTCTGTTTGTAGAAAATGTGATCTCACATACATATGTATACATCTATATATATGATCATATAGATATATATGATCTCTCTCTCTTTAGGGTTCTTTCTATATATACTTATATAGAGTGAGAACCCTAAAGACTTGACCAAAAACTACTAGAAATCATAAATAAATTCAGTAAAGTTGTAGTATACAAAATCAACACAGAAAATTCAGTGGTGTTTCTATACACTAATAGTGAACTATCTGAAAAAGTCATCAAGAAAGGAATTCCATTTACAATAGCTACCAAGAAATCTGAAGATAAATTTAATCAAGGTCGTGAAAGATCTCTACAATGAAAACTATAACACACTGATGGAAAAATTTACGATCCACAAAAAATGGACACTATATACTCATGGAATGGAAGAACTGATACTATTGAAATGACCATACTAACAAAATGTCCTACAGATTCAATGCAATCCCTATCAAAATACCAATGAAATTCTTCACAGAAATAGAAAAAAATACCCTAAAATTTGTATGAAACCAGAAAAGACCCCAAATAACCAAAGCAATCCTGTGCAAAAATAACAAAGCTGGAGGCACCACACTACCTGACTTCAAAATATACTACAAAGCCATAGTAAGCAAAACAGCATGGCACTGCCATAAAGCAAACACATAGACCAATGGAAGAGAATATACAGCTCAGAAATAAATTCTCATACCTAAAGTCAACTGATTTTCCAAAAAGGAGTCAAGAGCACACACAGGGGTAAAGACAGTCTCTTCATTAAATGGTACTGAGAAGATTGGATATCTACATGTGGGATAATGAAATTAGACCCCTATCTTTTACCTTATACAAAAATCAACTCAAATGCGATTAAAGACCTAAAGGTAAGATTGAAAACTATGAAAAACTACTAGAAGATAACATGTGGGAAATTCTCTATAACTTTGGGTTCTACAAGGATTTTTTAAATGAGACGTCAAAAGCACAGGCAACAAAAGCAAAAATAGATAAATGGGGTTTCATCAAACTAAAATGCTTTTGCACAGCAAAGGAAACTTAACAGAGTGAAAAAACAACTTACAGAATGGGATACAATATTTGCAAACTATACATCTGCTAAGGAGTTAATGCCCAGATTATATAACAAACTTAAACAACTCAACAGCAAAAACATAAATAACTTATTTAAAAATGGGCAAAACTGGGAGGCTGAGGCAGGCGGATTGCCTGAGGTCAGGAGTTTGAGACCAGCCTGACCAATATGGTGAAATCATTTCTCTACTAAAAATACAAAAATTTAGCCAAACATGATGGTGTGTGCCTGTAACCCCAGCTACTCAGCAGGCTGAGGCAGGGGAATTGCTTGAACCAGGGAGATGGAGGTTGCCGTGAGCCCCGATTGCACCACTGCACTCCAGCTTGGGCAACAGAGCAAGACTCCTTCGCAAAAAAAAAAAAAAAAAAGGACAAAATAAACTAAAAGAAATGCCACAAGAGAAAATATAGAAAGGGTCAAGACGAATATATAATAAAATCATGTTCAACATCACTAACCATCAGGGAAATGCAAATCAAAACCGCAATGAGATACCAGTTCACCCATTAGAATGGCTATTAGCAAAAAGGTAAAAGATAACAAGAGTTGGCAAGGAAGTGGAGAAAACGGAACACTTACGCACTGTTGATGGGGTTGTAAACTAGTACAACCATTAAGCAAAACTTTATGGAAGTTCGCTAAAAAATAAAAAATAAAAAAAAAAACAATCATTCGATCACATAACCCAGCAATCCCACTACTGGGTATATATCCATAGGAAATGAAATCATTGTGTTTGAAAAATATCTGCACTCTTATGTTTACTGTAGCACTATTTCTAATAATCAGATATGGAATCAACCTATGTGTATAAAAACAAACAAGTGAATTATATATATATAATATATATTATGTATATTATATATAATACATATTATGTATATTATATATAATATATTATGTATAATATATAATATATTATATATTAATATATTATTAATATTAATATATTATATATTAATATTAACATATTATTAATATTAATATATTATATATTAATATTAATAATATCAATAATAAATAATAATTATTAATAATTAATAATAATTAATATTAATATTAATATATTATTAATATATAATATATATTGTATGTATAATATACATTATATATTATGTATATTTTATATATAATACATATTATGTATATTATATACATAATATATATTATGTATATTATAATATATATAATGTATAATGTATATAATATACGTTATGTATATTATATATAATATACATTATGTATGTTATGTATATTATATATTACATATAATATATATTATTATTATATATAATTATATATAATTATAATTATAATTATATATAATTTTATGTGTAATTATAATTACACATAAAATTAATTATAATTATATATAATTTTATGTGTAATTATAATTATACATAAAATTATATATGTATATATATATATATATATATGGACACACACACAATGAAATACTATTCAGCCATAAAAAAAGAATGAAATTCTGCCAGTTGCAACAACATGGATGACCCTGTAGGATACAATGTTAAGTGAAATAAGCCAGACACAGAAAGCAAATACCGCATGATCTCGCTCATATGTGGAATCTTAAAAAAAAAAATGTTAATAGAGAAGTAGAGTAGAATAGTGGTTACCAAACAGCGAGGAAGAAGTGGGGAGGGCAAAATGGAGATAGATTGGTTAACAGTTATGAAATCACAATTGTATAGGAAGAATAAGTTGTAGTGTTCTTTGCAAAGCAGGGTGACTATAGTTAAAAGTAAAGTATTGTATATTACAAAGTATCTAGAAGAAAGGATTTTGAAATTTCTTATTAAAAAGAAATGATGAATGCATGAGGTAATTAACACACTAACTATCCTTATTGGATCATTAGACAACATACATATTCATTGAAACATCAAATTGTATCCTATAAATCTATATAATTACAATGTGAAAATTTTTTAAAAATAAATTAATGAATTAAATAACAATTTTAAAATGTTCTCAATCACCAATGCAAAGTTTAGGAGCTTTGTTCTTGACTCAGCCTTAAGACTGAAAACTAATGTGTTAGAAATATTTGTAGATCCTCTCAATTTTGAAAGAATCCTAGCTAAACTACTGAAATATAAAATATATTCTATGTAATATGCTCTTAGGTATATTCTTAGGTGAACTCTGCTTTTAGATGAAGCTTATAAAAATGAAAAACCTATCTGAAATAAAATTTTAAAGTATTTGGAAAATTACAGCTTAATCTCTTAAAGACAAATTTTCTATACAGTAACCTTTTTATGTGCTTTTGAAATGGGGTATACAATTATTTTCCCTGATGTGAGACAAAATATAGAAAGTTGGCATTTTATCTAAGAAGTTAACTTAGGAAGAAAGAGTGAGAGGCAGAGGAATGAGGGAAGAAAGGAAGGCTGATGATGGGATACCTTATCAAGTTGCCTAATGCTGTATTGGAACCTAATAGGCCTTCTAAGGAGTTTTATTACATAATGCAAGACTCCTCAATCTGGGAGGAGGAAAGGGCTTTATTTTTGAGTGGTCACAGGTTGCCCCATGGGCATAAACTCTACCAAGCTTCTAGGTTACACCTACGTGAGCATCCCACCTGCTTAAGTAAGAGCAGCCACAAACTGTGGGCCATTCCAGGTAAGTGTCATATCACACCTGCACCAACTAGTCAAAGCCTGGGTCAAAGCCTGTGCAGAACTGATCGCTACAGCAGAGGCTAAAATAAGAAATGGGGCTAAGAGAGTGAAAAGCAGTGCCCATATGTATCCAAAAACAGGTTGAAGATATCTTTAGGAAGGAACAGATAATTTTTCTTATTCATACAATAACAGATGCATATGAACTCCTCGACTAGTCACCCATTCCTGTCAGCCCTTGGGCTTCATAACTAAATCATTCTTCCTTTGTAATCCAGTCCCACATTTTCAGCTATCTCTATATGTTTATTATCTTAAATATTTCTTTGCTCTATACTCTTCCCCTAGTCTTCAACAAATTTCTTTCTTTATTGTCCCAACCCACAGACTGTTATTTCCACTTCGATGTCCCATAGAAGCTTCAAGGGTTTGAAATACCTAAAAAAACAACTCATCTTTCTCCCTAAAACTCCCTCTCCTTCTCCCACTTCAAAATTTCAACTAATGGCTCCCCCTGTTATTCCCACCAGAATCCTGAATGATCCCTGCTTCCCCTCATTCACTCCATACATGTAAATCTCATTAACGTTACTTTCTAGATATTTCATGAATCCTTTCCATTCATTCTGTACTAGAAAGTGTTCCCAGTTTAGACCCTGGTGGTTGGTGGCCTCTTACCTAGGCGCTCTCTCTCTCTCTCTCTCTCTCTCTCTCTGTGGGTGTGGGTGTGGGTGTGTGTGTCCTGAGAATTTATTTACTTCTGGTTTTTGTTTGTTTTTTAGTATCCAGAATCTACAGGGAACTTAAATCAATTAGAAAAAAAATAACCCAATTAAAAAATGGGCAAAGGACATGAACAAACCCTTCTCAAAAGAACACATACAAATGGCCAACAAATACACGAAAAAAAATGCTTAGAATCACTAATCATCAGAAAAATGCAAATCAAAACACAATGAGATACCATTTCATACCGGTTGGAATGGCTATTATTAAAAAGTCAAAATACAACAGATGCCAGCAGGGCTGTAGACAAGAGGAAGTGTCTGTATATTTTTAGCTATAGCCCTACTTCAAACGTGTCCCCATTACAGCCAAAAGAGCGGCCTATCTAAAGGACTATTCTGATCAGCTCACTTACCTGACTGAAACCTTCAGTGACTCCCATGGCCTGCAGGTCAATGCACTAATTCATGACTATAACATCTGAGATATCCTTGATCTGGCTACTGGTCTAGCCCTCTCTGACTCACGCTTTATAAACCATGCATTCTGGAACTTTTTAGTTGTTTCCCACATCAGCATGCTACTTCCCATCCATGTAGATTTGCAGAGACCTCCTCATCTTTTTAATTCCCAGTTCCCACTCTCAACATGGGCCATCTCCTACCCACACTTCAAAACCTAAGCAAAACAACACCTTCCGTGACACCTCCATGCTGAGTCAGATGCCATCCCCTTTGTATTGTAGTTCTTTGCTTGTGTGCCTTTGTCTCACTTTGTTCTCTTTAAAATAAACTCCATGAGGACAATGATCACCTGCTATTTGTGTTAATATCTGCACCTAGTGGCATAGTGTCTGGAGTATAGTAGGATCTATTTTCAAGGAAAAAAAGATTATATCTATACCAATAGACATGAATTAGCGCTTTTTTTTTAAAGATAAGCTCCCTTTGAACTAAGTCAATGTTTACAAGAAGAGTTATACTAAAAAGTTCACTTTTGCTGCTTACGTTTCATTTATTTCAGGCAATTAATTCATTGTTATTGGTAAATCGATACTTTTTATTGATACTGAAAAGAGAGAAATAAACTAATGACTATCTCTGTTAGAGTAGATTTGTTCATATCTATCAGTAAAATGTTAATTATCTGAAAGTCAATAATAAAACATAAACTGTGATCTTAAATGTTTTTTAGGGGCTCAAAAATAATTAGAATTCATGTCAGCATATAAAAAAGATCAGAGTATTTTTAAGATATGATAAAATTTTATTTTAGTTTCTTAATAGGGATTTTTGTGACCTTATAGAGTTCAACTAATTATAATTTTAAAAATAGGATTGATAGAGTTTTAGAATTAGAAACAATTTATAGATTATTTTATTTTTCTTTTGAGGAATCAGGTCATCAGAAGATCAAGGAACACCTATAATGTCACTAGATCCTAATTTAATTTAAATTTTAGAATCCAGGTATTCTAACTCCTGTCTTGATACTATTTCTACTTTATTATGTTGCTTCCCAGGGCTTTAAAAAATAAAAGCTGGGAAATTACATTTGCTTTGCATATACAGCACCAATTATCAAATTCAGCATAAAAGCATAACATGTATACATCAAAAAGAAAACATAAAAACTTCAAATTAAAAGCATCTCAAAACAATTGAATATAATAGGGAAACCTTATACAAATGCAACACTCACCCATTAATAAAAAGAAACCAATTGGAGAAAAAAGAAATTCAATATAAACATGTTGGAATATAACCTAATTCATTTTAATCCAATGCTTCAAATTGAAAAAAATTAGCACTAGTGTTATTTTCCTTTATCATTACAATCTTGCTTTTCATTACATTATGCTATGTTTTGTATTAAACATAAAATCAATTTTTCACCTTAACACATGCTAGAAATACAGAGTCACCATATTGGAAATCAGTAGAAAGTGTCTTTGTTTCTACTTTTTTTTCTTTGAAAAAGCTTTGGGAAAAAAAATCATTTACAACGTTTAATTTTAATAACTTAAAGAATGTAATTGATTTTTGTTTGTTTTTGACATGGAGTTTCACTCTTGTCACTCAGGCTGGAGTACAATGGCATGATCTCGGCTCACTGTAACCTCCACCTCCCAGGTTCAAATGATTCTCCTGTCTCAGCCCCCCGAGTAGCTGGGATGACAGGCACTCGCCACCACACCCGGCTAATTTTTGTATTTTTAGTAGAGATGGGGTTTCATCATGTTGGCCAGGCTGCTCTCAAACTCCTGACCTCAGGCGATCCGCCAACCTCGGCCTCCCAAAGAGCTGGGACTACAGGCGTGAGCCACCATGCCCAGCCAATTGAATAGTTTTTAACTCAGAGGATAAATGCTTGAGGGGATGGAAAGCCCATTCCTCATGACGTGATTATTTCACACTGCATGCCTGTATCAAAACATCTCATGTACCCCACAAATATATAAACCTCCTATGTACCCACAAAAATTTTATAAAATAATGAAAATATTTTAAAACTAAAAAAAGTGTTTTTTAATTAAGCAACTTTATTTAAATAAAATCATTCTTCCTCATCCTCAGTCCTGGGATCTACCAGAAAGAATTAGCAACATCTTAAAGATGACAAAGTGTTAAAGATAAGCTGCTATTAAGTAAAAGTGTGAAGTGTGGAGGGGACAAGCTGGATGCCTGAACCATTTTGTTCTATCTTTAGGACAGTGAAAGAGCAAGAAGCAGGGTTGGGTGGGGGACACATATTCTGTTGAGCATTGTCACCACTATATTCACTGAAATTCATCTGCATGCTTGTATGTATACTTTTGATTCGCCTGATACACTGAAAATTATATGAAATTGTTCTCTATTCTTTAGATAATTATAATCTAAGTGCTAATATGAAGCTTAGAATTTATATGAAATATGTATGCCCACAACAAGACATTTCAGCTATTTCCTAGATAATAATCTCACTTCACCCTGCACAAAACAGGCACATGATCATGTCACTCTGACCTGGTTTGAGTCCAAGGAGGCTTTTGTTTTTAAAATAATTTAGGTTAGTAGTTAAAATATGAACTTTGGGCCAGGAGTGGGAGCTCATGCCTATAATCCCAGCACTTCGGGAGGCTGAGGCGGGCGGATGACTTGAAGTCAGGAGTAGGAGACTGGCCTGGCCAACATGCTGAAACCCCATCTCTACTAAAAAAAAAAAAATAGAAAACTTAGCTGGGTGTGGTGGCGGGCACCTATAATCCCAGCTACTTGGGAGACTGAGGCAGGAGAATTGCTTGAGCCTGGGAAGTGGAGGTTGCAGTGAGCAGAGATCTTACCACTACACTCCAAAACAAACAACAAACAAAAAAATTCTAGAGTCACACTGAAAATCTTAACAACCTGCTTCTACTACCCATTTTTTTAATTTTTATTTTGACCTGATTTTAGATTGATAGCAAAATGCACAAATAACACAAAGTGCCCCCTATGTCCCTCACCCTACTTCCCCTAATGCTAACATTTTCAGAGCCATCCTTATTTTCTCTATAAAAGAGCAGAGTTCTCCTTTTAGAGATTTGGAAAGATTATTAAAAGATAAGTTACAAAATACAGTACCTGACACGTATAAAATATTAAATAAATACTAGCCATGCTTAATTATTTTGTTTTAAGTCTATATGAGTCAAGTTTTAGTAGAAATATGGGCTAGAAAAAAAAACAGAAAGCGGGACTCTGTGATCCGACTTGGGCTTATAGAACAGACTGCACTAGTTTGTTCTCATGCTGCTAATAAAGTCATACCCAAGACCGGGTAATTTAGAAAGGAAAGAGGTTTAAGGAACTCACAATTCCACATGGCTGGGGAGGCCTCACAGTCACGGCAGAAGGCGAAAAAGAAGCAAAGGCACATCTTAAATGGTAGCAGAGAAGAAAGCTTGTGTAGGGAAGCTCCCATTTTAAAAGCATCAGATCTCGTGAGACTTATTCGCTACCAGGAGAACAGTAGGGGGAACCCGCCCCTATGATTCAATGATCTCCACCTGACTCCATCCTTGACATGCGGGGATAATTACAATCAAGGTGAGATTCGGGTGGAGACACAGCCGAATCATATCAATGACTAATGAGAGTTACGTCCAGAACCAAATGAAAACCTGTCTGAGGCCACATTCCCTGTAAAGCAGATTTGAGATAGAGATTTGTGTAGAGAACATTTAACTGGGTAAAATCCTAGGAGCCAACAACTGTGGCGAAAAAGCTGAATTGGATAAAGGGAGTTGAGATGTGAGGCAGTCACAACAAATACCTCAGCTAATCTCAAGGGGGAGCTGAGAAGCTGGGGCGACCCTTCAGAGTTGCCCTAAATTGAGGCAGGAGTATGGAGTTTTAATACCTTTCACTGGCCATTCTTCAGATACAAGTTGTCCCCAAGGATGGACATCAGCTTGACAAGTTATTAATTAGATCTCCTGAGAATAAATTCTAGAGAGAATCAGCTGAGAGGCATGATTTGCCAACACTCCCAATAGCTGGGCAAACTTCAGTTTTGAGGGAGGATTTGGGTCACACACAAAAGTCTCCACAACCAATTATTCATGGGAAATTCTATGTAGGCAGAGCTATTTCATGGCCAGTTAATCAAAACTACATAATCTATTTGGTTAAGCAAAAGAAATTAAAAAGATAAAATAAAATCTATGTATTAACACTCAAAAGTTTTTTAATGCATTTGCCTTGCATTTCGTATGTTTTGCCTTGCCTTTTATATGTTTTGCCTTGCATTTGTTTATTTGCTTTTAAGAACCTTTAGAGAACAATAATTACTAATATAATATGGAGTAGCACAGCATAGACGAGGGAAGCTAACTCTCTCCCTTTTCCCAGAACCTGGAACAGCTAAAGATCCTAAGCATTGTCAGCTTTGGTATCTGACATAGTTTGGATGTTTGTCCCCTTCAAATCTCACGTTAAAATGTGATCCCCAATGTTGGAGAGAGATGCCTCCTGAATGGCTTGGTGCTGTCCTCTTGGTAATGAATGAGTTCTTACCCTGTGAGTTCATGCGATATCTGGTTGTTTAAAAGAGACTGACACCTCCTCCCTGTCTCTCTTGCTTCCTCTCTCACCATGTGATATGCTGGTTTCCCTTCACCTTCCACCATGATTGGAAGGTTCCTGAGGCCCTCCCTGGAAGCAGGTGCCAGTACTATGCTTCATGTACAGCCTTCACAACAAGGAGCCAAATAAACCGCATTTCTTTATAAATTACCCAGCCTCAGGTATTTCTTTATAACAATGCAAATGGGCTAACAGAGTATCATTCATGGACAGTGAGTGTATTAGTCAATTTTCATGCTGCTGATAAAGACATACCCAAGACTGGGTCATTTATAAAGAAAAAGAGGTTTAATGAATTCACAGTTCCACATGGCTGAGGAGGCCTCACAGTTATGGCAGAAGGCGAAAGGCGCGTCTTACATGGCAGCAGGCAAACAGCAAATGAGAACCAAGTGAAAGGCGAAAGGGGTTTCCCCTTATAAAACCATCAGATCTCATGAGACTTATTCACTACCACTAGAACAGTGTGGGGAAAGCTGCCCCCATGATCCACTTACCTCTCACTGGGTCCCTCCCACAACATGTGAATTATGGGAGCTACAGTGCAAGATGAGATTTCAGTGGGGACACAGCCAAACCATATCAGACAGTAATAACTTTCAATTAAATATAGCTAGACTTTCTGTCAGTGGGTCACAGCAGTCTAGAGAATACATTGAAAAACTCTGGGAACAGCAGATATAGAGGTCAGATCTAGAGATTTTGAACAAAGTTTAGTGCTACAATGCATTGGTGACCACAGACAAAAGGTGTCTGTTGTTGTTGTAGTTTGTTTTCTGTCTTGTTTTTCATCATGGGAGGACAAAAAGAAAAAATGGGGGCAATGGTGAAGGAGAAATGAAAAAGACCTGCTTTTCTATGGGTGGAAGCGACTAAACGAGAGAATAAATTTGGATCACACAACAAATGCAAATCAAGTTAGAAGCATGAAAGGCATGATTAAGGCCATGGTTCTAATAGAGATCAGCCAGCGGAACCAGGATCATGCCACACCGAGAGAGGCTGCAGAGCCATTGCCTTCTCTCCTGTCAAAGCTAAATTAATGAAATGGAACTCACAGAAGCACTATGTAATCAAATATTGGTGGGACACAAGCAAATTCTTAAAAAGTTTCATTGATCAGTGATAATATCTTTTGGTGTAAATATCTCCTCAAAACATTTCAGGAAAAAAAAATAAAGCTATAATTTTACTTTAGAAATATTTAACTTTGTTATACTAGTTTACTTATTTTTTACCTAATACTTCTGATATATTGTTATGTAGGTTAAAGATGCTCGATTCATGCCACTGTGGAAACCACACATAATTTAGGCAATAATGCAAATTCTTTTCAAATTCTTTTATCAGTGTATTCACTTTATTTTTATTTCAAACACAATACAAAATTACAGGATGCTATCAAAGTGATGCTACAAAACCCCACTAAAATTTTTTCAATTCTTCAAATCACACACTTACACACACACACACACACACACCACATGCATTCCCCGTACAGACCTTTTTTTGGGGGGCCTGAGTAAATAATTGCATTTTATTTTCAATTTTTCATTTTGAAATAATTAAAGACTTACCAAAAATGTTGCAAAACTACGTGCCTTTTTGAAGTAAAGTCTTGAAAAAGTTGTTTGGTATATCCTTTATAGTAATAAAAGAAAACACGTGTATATTCTGTTGATTAAAGGCATGCTGAGATCGTCAGACATGTGATTTCATCAGAGACTCCAATATAGAGCGCAGCTGTAACGACATCCTAAGAGTGTTCTAACTGAAATGTGTTGGAAGAAGGTTCTAATTTTTTTCAACCCTTCTCAAGTTGGCACTCAGCAGATTTCCACTCTATAAAAGTAACTCCTGCTCTGCAACTAATGTTCACAGATAAGCTCCAAACATATTTACAGCTCCATTTAAGTATAATGTACACACAGTAAAATTCACCCTTTTCAATGTGCAATTTAATGGGTTATGGCAGATGAATATCATCATTTGACCACAATCATGATCAAGATACAGAAAATCTGCATCATCACAAAACGTTTTCTTTTGCTGTTTTGCATTTGATCTTTTCTCCATTCCTGAACACAGGCAACCACTAATCTGCTTCTGTTTCTACAGTTTGCATTTTCTAGAGTATCCTATTAGTGGAATGATACATTGGTGTCTTTCATGTCTAGCTTCTTTCACTGAGCATAATGCTTTTGATATTCATTTATATTGCTGTTGTATCAGTTTGCTCCTTTTTATTGTTGAGTGGTACTCCATCTACAACTGGTTTATCCATTTACAAGTTGATGGACACATCTGCTATGAACTTCAAGGATGAGGCTTGGTACGGATATGTTTTTATTTATTTTGGGTCGCAGTGGAATTATTTGGCTATATGATCAGTACTAAGTTTAACATTAAAAGAAACTGCCAAACTGCTTTCCAAAATGTCTGTACCATTTTGAAGTCCCACTAGCCAGGTGTGAATAGCAATTCTTCACATCATGTGGTATGGTCAGTTCTGCTCGTGTCAGCCACTCCAGTGGGTGTACAGTGGTACCTCAATGTGGTTTTAACTTGCATTTCCCTGATGACGGGTAATGTTAAGTATCTTTTCATTTGTGTATTGGACATCATCTCTTTTTAAATTAAAATATCTGTACAAATATTTGGCCCATTTAGGTCAAAATATTACGTTAAATGAGTTATTTGTGTTTTGTTATTTAGTTTTTTAGTTATGTGTACATTCTAGATGAAAGTTCTTTATCAGACATATTTAAAATTATTCTGTCCCAATCTGTGGTTTGCCTTTTCATTTTTTGATGCTATGTTTTAAGTTGCAAAAGTCTTAATTTCATGAAGTCCAACTTACTATTTTTTTCCATTTTCATCCATCCTTTTCTTATCTAAAAAATTTTTAGCTATAGTAAGATTATTAAAAATTTTTCCTATTCAGTAAGCTTTATACATTTTATATTTACATTATGTATAAAATACATGTTGAGTTAATTTGAGGATATGGTGTGAGGTAATTCTGAAGTTCATATTCTCCATTTAATATCCAATTTTAATAGTACCATCTTTATAAAGACATTGATTTCCTTATTGAAATATTTTGGCAACTTTGGCCATGTAAGGCAGGATATATTTCTAAATTATTTATTCTGTTTCACTGATATATATGTCTTCTTCATGCCAGTAAGTTTACTGTACTGTTTAGTGTAGCTTTACAATATGTCTTGAAATTTGGAAAGTTTTCCAACTTTATTCTTCTTTCTAAAACATGCTCTGGCTATTCTAGGACTTCTGCATTTAAAAAAAAATTAGAATCAGCTTTGTAATTTCTCCAAAAAGGCCTATAGGTTTGACTGGGATTGTGCCAAATCTGGAGATCAGTTTCAGAAGAATTATCATCTAATAAGTATGACATGTATATTTACCAATGAACTTGATACATATTTCTACCTATTCAATCTCTCGTATTAGTGATTTAGAAATTTTGGATCAGCATACCTTTTATTAAATTTATTCTGAATTATTTTATTATTTTCGAGGCTATTATAAGTTAAATTGCTTACATAATTTTATTTTCTAATTGGTGTTGATTGTGTATAGAAACACAATTGATTTTATTTATTGATCTTTCATCCTACAACTTTGTTAAATTCACTTCATACCTCTAGCACACTTCTGCAGATGCCTAAGGATTTTCTATGTATATGTTTACATCACGTGAGAATAGTATTTTTCTTTCTTCCCAACTTGGGTGTCACTTATTTCTTATTTTCTTTTCTTTTCTCTTTATTTCTTTCTTCTTTCTGTCCATTCCTCCTTCCTTCCCTTCTTTCTTTCTCCCTGTTTTAGAATCAGTTTTGTAATTTATCCAAAAGGACCTATAAGGTTTCATGGGAATTCCACTGAATCTAGAGATCAATTTCAGGAGAATTATCATCTCATAAGTATTAAATATTTATCAATGAACTTGGTATATATTTCCACTTATTTAGTATTGAATGCAATACTTTAAAGAACTAGGGAGAGAGGACATCATTGCATTTTTCATAATCTTATGTAGAAAGTATTAAGGCTTTCACCATTTTAAGTAAGATGTTTGCTATAGATTTTTTGTAAACACATAATCAGTTTGAAAATGTACTTTTCTATCCTCAGTTCGCTGGGAGTTTTTAATTTAAAAAATGTGTTACATTTTGTAAATTCCTTTTTTTCATCTATTGAGAGTGTCACGTGATTTTTCTTTTTTCTGTCAGCATGGTAGATTTTCAGTTGTTGAAACCAACTTGAGATAAACCCCACTTGGTTAAAACACATTATCATCTTTAAATATTCCTAGACTCAATTTGCTAATATTGTATTAAGAATGTTGCATCTAAGTTCATAATGGTTATCAGTCTGTCATTTTTGAGTTGTGATATCTGTATTTGTTTCTGATATCGAGAGAATCCACGTAAAACATCTACTTCTGTCATCAGTAATAATCTGACCAGGGATAACACCAACAGTTAGAGAGGAACCTGTCATTACCTGTGGCAGCAGAGATATCAGAGATTCCAAAAAGAAAAGCAAGGTTAAAATTTCAAATATAATCACATGAAATATCAGAAAGCCAGGGGATAGAAATATAGGAGAGCAAAATCTTAGAGGTCAAAACAAGTAGTTAAGTACGGCACATGATAATAAAAAGTAAAATCTTTTCCTAAGGCAGAGCCTGGCTGCTGCCTAGCTTCTTTGACAATTCTTGGTAGGCTTTCATGGCTTTATAAGGGCTTATACTTTAGGTAAAGTTATAGTCAGGGAAACGGTGGGTGTAGGTTGGCTCTGTAGAAATGAAGCATCACAGGAGCACTGCAGTTAGAAAGAAACTGATACTGATGATACTTCGGTCACACTAATAACACATGCTAATGATAATCATAGCAATCATGGTAATGACAGAAAATATATATATAATATTAGCATGCTTCTATTTGCACATATACATATGTGAATAGAAACATTGATTTAAAGACATGAAAGTATAGAAATAGCCTACACCTGATAAAGATATGCTCATACACAATAACAAACCTCAGTATAAACAGAGATTTTGATGTATCACAGAATTCTCCAATAGATCACAATTTTGACACTATGGGAAGTGTCATTTTCAGAACTTTTCTTTATCTCCATTATCTCCATTCTCTATTTCCAACATTCCTGGAGACTGAACTCAAGGATCAGTAAATATTCTCAACCTTAACCATAGCAGACTTCATTCATCCCATATATGCTTGTTATTTTTCCCCATTGACAGAAGGCATTGTACCATGAAATATACAACATATCTCTGACACACCTGACGAAAACAAACAATGGGGAAAGATTGACTATTTAATAAATGGTGATGGGAAAACTGGCTAGCCATATGAAGAAAGCTGAAACTGGACCCCTTCCTTACAGCTTGTAAAATAATTAACTCAAGATGGATTAAAGACTTAAACATAAGATCTAAAACCATAAAAACTCTAGAAGACAACCAAGCCAATACCATTCAGAACATAGGCATAGGCAAAGACTTCACGACTAAAACACCAAAAGCAGTGGCAACAAAAGCCAAAATTGAGAAATGGGATCTAATTAAACTAAAGATAGCTTCTGCACAGCAAAAGACACTATCATCGGAGTGAACACACAACCTACAGAGTGGGAGAAAATTTTTGCAATCTATCCATCTAACAAAGGGCTAATATCCAGAATCTACAAGGAACTTAAACAAATTTACAAGAAAAAAACAACCCCATCAAAAAGTGGGAAAACGATATGAACAGACACTTCTCAAAAGAAGACATTTATGCGGCCAATAAACACATGAAAAAAAGCTCATCATAGGCTGGGCGTGGTGGCTCACGCCTGTAATCCCATCACTTTGGGAGGCCAAGGCGAGTGGATCACAAGGTCAGGAGTTTGAGACTTGCCTGGCCACTATGGTGAAACTCTGTCTCTACCAAAAACACACAAAAAAACTTTAGCCAGGCGTGGTGGTATATATCTGTAATCCCAGCTACTCAAGAGGCTAAGGCAGGAGAATTGCTTGAACCCATTAGGTGGAGGTTGCAGTGAGCCGAAATTGTGCCACTGCACTCCACTCTGGGTGACAGAGTGAGGCTGTCTCGAAGAAAAAAAAAAAAAAAAGCTCATCACCCCTGGTCCAATGAGATACCATCTCGTGCCAGTTAGAATGGCAATCATTAAAAAGTCAGGAAACAACAGGTGCTAGAGAGGATGTGGAGAAATAGGAATGCTTTTACACTGTTGGTGGGAGTGTAAATTAGTTCAACCATTGTGGAAGACAGTGTAGCCATTCCTCAAGGATCCAGAACTAGAAATATCATTTGACCTAACAGTCTCATTACTAGGTACACATCCAAAGGATTGTAAATCATTCTACTATAAAGACACATTCACACATATGTTTATTGCAGCACTATTCACAATAGCAAAGACTAGGAACCAACCCAAATGCCCATCAACGATAGACTGGATAAAGAATATGTGGCACATATACACCATGGAATACCATGCAGCTATAAAAAAGGATGGATTAATGTCTTTTGCAGAGACATGGATGAAGCTGGAAACCATCATTCTCAGCAAACTATCACAAGAACAGGAAACCAAACACCACATGTTCTCACTCATAAGTGGGAGTTGAACAATGAGAACACATAGACACAGGGTGGGGAACATCACACACTGGGGCCTGTCAGTGGGTAGGAAGGAAAGAGGAGGGATAGCATTAGGAGAAATACTTAATGTAGATGACGGGTTGATGGGTGCAGCAAACCACGACAGCACATGTATACCTGTTTCACAAAACTGCAAGTTCTGCATATGTATCCCAGAACTTAAAGTGTATGTATGTGTGTATATATATACACACAAATGTAAATGTAAATGTAAATAAATTGAAAATGGTAAAAATAGAAATATGTTTTCTACACAAATAGCGACATAATAAAGCAAGATAGAATGTATGTTTGAGTTAAAAAAAATTGCTTAGAAGACAACTTGAATTCTATTCCAAGGAACTAGTTTTCAAAAGTTTACAACCAGATTTCAGTTTGGCAAAAGGCAACAATGCTGTTTTGAAAATAATTTCTGAAAAGAGCTTCCCCAGCAGTTCCAAATGGCAGTCCTGATACAAGGAAGTAGGGGCAATTTTGTTACCACCAGGAACACTGAATTTATTTTCAGACCTTGAAATTCTGGGAGGCCCTCGAAGAATAATCAACTACAATATTTTACTTTACATAGAAATATTGTTTTAATGTTAATATAAAAGCTTGTATATGAACTAAAACTGTCAATCTTCCACTTTTAAGAAAGAAGAATCCATTATGCCCCTAATCTATAGTGAGTTGATATGTTCCATAAGCAGTTCTGGAAGGAGGCTACACTTAGAGCATAAATTGGTATAGATCGCTTTGCTCTCACAGATAGCGACACAATATTTTCTGCTGAATGGGAAAAAGTTTGAAGGCATAAATCAAGATAAAGCAATCATCTGACAAAGAATTACAAAGAGGCCCCATACCTTTTTCTTAGTGAACGCCATGTGACACATTGATTTTCCACTGAAGATAAAAGCCAAAATCATGTGTCATCAATAGAAAGCAAGCAAAACTATTTGGTTCAATATGTTATGGTACTTAACAAAAAAAAACTTGCAGAGAAAAGACAAATCTAAAATGTTGCACATGATTCAAACAAGTCTGGATCAGAAGAGACATTTCAGAGGTCACTGCTAGAGAGTCAAGGATACATTAGAGAGAAATAAACTCCTGCTTTTTTGTTTATCTCCTTACATACACAGATACTGTCTGATGAAGATGATTGATATCAGGTATGGTATTTGATGGTATAGTCATTTACAAAATAATTCATCCCTTATGATCTAATGCAATTTTCTTCATATTACACGTGTATATTTAAATACTTCCTTGTGAAGTGGAGGCTAGCCAGGCTGCTGTTAGCATATCCAGTACATTTCTGCAAATTCCAAAATGGCAAATCCCACAGTTGAAATTTCAACCTTTCTAGCGTCCCTCGGCTGGAGTGCATAATCACGGCAAAAGTCTGCAACATCAGAGGTGGCCGCCACAGACACAAAGTCTATGTTTCTCATTCCATTCTACCAAATCTATTCAGCAGTCTGGGTGAGGGGGCTTGGCAGTATCTATGAGCAGAAAGCATTCAAATGGCTGGTATATGTGCTTCCGGGGAAACTAAGGGAAAAAAAGAGAGAGGGAGGGAGGGAGGGAACAAGAAAGAAGAAGGAAACTCAAGGAGAGAGGAAGGGAAGGAGGCTGGCAAGAAGGGATGGAGGGAGCAAGGGAGGGAGGAATAAAGGAAGGAAGTTACACCAAGTTTCAAAACTGGCCACGGACTGAGAAGGATTAAGAGACAAACGGAATTGAAAGCATTTATGTTCATACTCGGTATTTTTCTTACCCATTCTTGCAAATTAGTAATTTAAAAATTTTCATTTCCACAAATCCACGTGTTTTCTTGTTCCTCTCTCTCCGCTCTTTTTCCTTCTTTCCTTCCTGCCTTTCTTCTTTCTTTTCAACATAGGTTATATAAATGTGTGAGAGCTATCACTAGTCTACGTTAATCATCAGGATTTTCCTGTATATTTCCAATTAAGATGACCCATAATAATATTCTACTGTAATTTTGGAGGGTCCAAAATACTAGATGGCATTTAGTGTTTTGGAAATCATGACAAGTCTAACAGGACTTTAAAAAACCTATCAAGACATCTGATGTGTTTTCTTGCCCATACATTCTTTAGTGAGGTCTGCTTGACCCTTTCTTCTTCCCTTCTCTAGTCATGGGTTCTTCACACTGAAAACTAAGCTTTGCATCAGTGTTTGACGAACAGGTGACATAATAAACTGCAGTTACATTTTAAATTCAGCTCAAGATGGTAGATGAGAAATCCAAGATTGTGAAGTGAGATTTAGCATGCTGTTCAGTATGCAACAAATCTGAGTGTTGCTCACACAGGATTCATACCAACAGGCTCCTTCCAAAACCTTTCAATGCAAATTCTAGCAAATGCACACTTGGAAGAAAAATGTTCCATGAAGTTGTATATGTAAATTTATACTTTCAGCATTTATGTATATAATTTCAGGGGAAGTGGGATCAACTTAACATTATTAAACATAGTCCAATGATATTTACAACATAACTTCAGAAACATTTTATTACTAGAAGTATTTTAAAAAGGATGTACCATTTAGGATTTAAGACACAACCCACAAATGAAAAAACAAATGAGATTATAAACAACATTTTTTAAAAAAATTATGCCATCTCTTTCACTACAAAATCCTCCTGGGGGAAAAATATCTTTTCCTTCATTATTAAAGGATGTTATCAGAGCACAGTGGAATTCTTTCAGATTTAGTCAGAAGGTTCTCTGGAGTTGAGAGATCTATTGGAGAATATTTTCTTTGAAAGTCCATGTTCTTTCCCCAGGCCTACATCATATATAAATAAACATTTCAGAAAAGGGGCCATGTTAGGAAAAAGTGGGTTGAAGATTGTAAGACGTGGTTCCTGGGTGCCAAATAATTCACAAGTTGGAATAAGCTGGGTTTTTGTAACACTTCTCTATGACTGCCATTGATACTGAACTATGCCAAGGAACTAAGTCCTACCAAGGAAAAGCAGGAGGAAAACAGGTGTAAGAAAACATTTCCTGTCAGTGTGTCCAGAGATAGCATGAGTCAACAGCGGCTCCTCATGAAGCCATCGATTCGTAACACTGGAGTATCTAGAATGCATCTGGGTCGAATTATTAAAAAGAAAGTTCTTCTCAAGCTAGTTGTAATGGTAGCTAATTTAAAAAATTAATGTTCTGCGATTCTGATAAAAACCTATGTGGTGAACCAACAATAAAGGCGGCTGGAGATATTGGTATGAAATAGTTATTTTTCCTTATATACCTGGACGTTCATGTAAGAAATTATACTTTTGGAAGGTCTGTCATATTCTCAGTGTATAAGAGTTGAATCATTTTTAGAAGTTATTGTCAGAATTTTGCTTTAATAGTGCAGTAAAGTGTGCATTCTCTCTCTCTCATTTTCATTCAACAGCCTCTACAAATTGAGCCTGGCTCAAAGGTCTTTCCCTCTTGGAATATGACTCCTCCCCTGTCCCTCTACATAGGCTGTTCTATAACAAATTATTTTGCTGTCTTGATTTTTCAGAGACCTCATGCTAGTAGTAGAGAGCCAGGAGAAAGTGAGATGTCCTATATAAAAGGCCTGCTAGAAAAAGAAATCAGCACTGAGTTCTAAGGATACTGAACAACTTTTTAAAAAACAAGCAAGCCATATTAAACACATTAGTTACAACCAAATTAGATAAAACCATGAAAATTATCCAAGAAGAAAAAGTACATCACCTGTCTAGGTTTAAAATTGCTTAAGGCTGCCATCCAAGGACCATCTATGATAACAAATACAGTAGTCTGTATTGACACAAAGTTTTAGTGATAGACGTAATTACATTCTTCTGCTGGTGGTGTTCTAGAATAAATGGAATATCTGCTGATCAAATCTGAATGCATCCCATAATATTAGCATGTAGGATCCCAGATCTGCAGGCACTATCTCTTTCTCAGATCTACACTTTGAATATTATGTTAGTTAAAATGAGAAGTATGTTAGAAAATGTCTTTTACAAAAGAAATATTGGCTGAGTATGGTGGCTCATGCCTGTAATCACAACACTCTGGGAGGCCAAGGTGAGAAGATCTGTTGAGCTCAAGAATTTGAGACCAGCTTGGGCAACATATCTATAAAAAATTTTAAAACTTAGCCGGTGTGGTGGTGCACACCTATAGGCACAGCTACTTCAGAGGCTGAATCAAGAGGATCACTTGAGCTTGGGAGTTTGAGGTTGCAGTGAACTATGAACATGGCACTGAACTCCAGTCTGGGCAACAGAGTGAGAACTTGTCTTCAAAAAAATAAAAAAGAAGAAAAAAATAGGAAATATTGTGTTCACATATGCTATGGTACTCTTTCTTATATAAACTATTTCTTTGCAGTATTCTAGAGGATTTAAGACAAATTTACCACTGAATAATTTCATATGGTATATTATTGCATTAGTATAGTATGTTATTATATAATTAGTATAAGTGACCAGTGCTGCAACAACCACATTCCAAAAAGTATTGTGATCCTCCAAAATTACAATGTCTAAATGACATTATTCTCCTTCATGAGACCATTATACCTTAATTTTTCAGCACCATGAAAATCTACAAATGCCCTCTAAAATATATTTAGAAAACGTGGGATAAAAATAGATACAGTTTCAGAAGATACATATATTTTGAAAATTAGCCTTTTTGGAATAAATTATTCTTTATGACATATAAATAAACACATTTTTCAGACTGGCGGGGTAACATTTGCATCAGTCAAAATAATTAGATTACTAAAACCTGTAATCTTATTAGAAAAATGGTTTATTGAGAGAATCATTGGAATTATTAGCCTTCAAGCTGCTATAGAGTGAATCTGATCAAAATAATTAAGATAATATTATTTCATTTTTCAGTATAATATCTCCTTAGTATTTTTGTTTCTTATTTAATATGTGATTATATTTACTTCTGTGAATAATATGCATGAAGATCATTACAGTGTCAAGATCACTGGGTTCAGAGCACAGAAACCTCAAGTCTATTCTTTTTTCTTAAATACCTGTAAGACTTTAAAGAAGACAGAGTTTCTGGACTCTAATTTCTCTATCTGTAGAATAAATGGGTTAGACCAAATAACTCCTTTCTGCTTATAAATTTTCTAATTATATGACTGAGCTTACACCTGGAAAACAGTCTATCTCCTGTATAAATTAATGATAGAAATGAAAACCACCACGTTTCATGAAATTAACCACATAAATATCAACATCAACTGCTCAGAAGGACTTAAGTGCAAGTATCACAGGAATTCTGAAGCACAGAGAACTAAATATAAGAAATGTAACACTCTTCGTATTTTCAAAGAAGATTTTAATAATATATGTAAACACAGTAGCCTGTTCATAAGAAAAAAGAAAAGGGACGTCTTAGCATATTCAGGGTTCAACCAAAACTACTACTGGAATGTAAATCAAAGTAATATTCACCTAACTGTCATAATTGGCATGAATAATTTTAAGTAAAACACTTTTATTTGATATTAAATGTGAACAATAAGCCAAAACAAAGAAAATTAATAAATTGATCATTTATTGAAACTGAAATAAAAATATATAATTATTGAAGCCTCTTATATACATAAACCAATCATTGCTTAAATGAGCTGACATACTAGCTCCATAGTTTTATGTCACTAAGGAACTCTTTTGAACACAATAAAGAAACCAGAATTGAGCACAAAGAATGATGAACTGGGAAGTTCATGGCTTTCTATCTGCTAATTAGGAGTACAATCATTCAGTCAAACAGCCACTCAACAAACATTTAGCATACAGCTTCTGGATACCAGGTACTGGTGTAGGTGCTGGAGCAACAAGGAAATAGTCCCTGCATTCAGTGAGCTCACAGGCAAGTAAACAAGTAAGTATAAAGACTGCATGACTGATTGGGAGCGGTGGTTCATGCCTGTAATCCCAGCACTTTGGGAGGCCAACGTGGGCAGATCACGAGGTCAAGAGATCGAGACCATCCTGGCCAACATAGTGAAACCCCGTCTCTACTAAAAATACAAAAATTAGCTGGGCACGGTGGTGCACGCCTGTAGTTACTTGGGAGGCTGAGGCAAGAGAATCAGTTGAACCTGGAAGGTAAAGGTTGCAGTGAGCTGAGATCACACCACTGCACTCCAGCCTGGTGACAGAGTGAGACTCTGTCTCAAAAAAAAAAAAAAAAAAGACTCCATGATAAATGTGTATCTACAAAGGGCACAAAGGAATGAGTAGCTAATCCCCAAAGCCATATGGAGCAGTCAGTATAAGCTTCAGGAAAAGAAACTGAAGTAAAAAACTAACCTGAATCTGAAAAAAATGAGTAGGTATTTTCCAAGCACGTTTCAGGGGAAAAGTTGCAGGATGCAGAAGTCCTCCCAAGTACAAAAAGAGAATGAACTCTGGACAACTGGCAATTTATGGCACACAGGAATCAGTAAATGTAGGGATGAGAGGCACACAGAAACATGGGCAAAAACAGGAGTTTTGACTTTATTCCATAAATCATGGAAAGCCACCAATGGGTTTTAAGTAATAAAATACTAAGACCAGGTTTGCATTTTAGAAAGATCAATTTGATTTCAGTGAGCAGGTCCAAAAATGAAAGCAGCAAGGCCAGATAGAATGTCCTACTGCAACTAGCTATGGTTAGAGATGCAGACCAAAACTAAGGTGAAATCATTTAGAAGAAAGAACGTGGATGTAAGAGCCATTGGTTTGGCCTCTCCACATCATTTTTTAAATTTTATTTTCATTTATTTATTTATTTATTTTTTTGAGACAGAGTCTCGCTCTGTCACCCAGACTGGAGTGCAGTGGTGTGATCTTGGCTCACTGCAAGTTCTGCCTCCTGGGTTCACACTATTCTCCTGCCTCAGCCTCCCGAGTAGCTGGGACTACAGGCACGCGCCACCACGCCCAGCTAATTTTTTCTGTTTTTTAGTAGAGATGGGGTTTCACCGTGTTAGCCAGGATGGTCTCGATCTCCTGACCTCGTGATCCACCCACCTCGGCCTCCCAATGTGCTGGGATTACAGGCTTGAGCCACCATGCCCAGCTGGCCTCTCCACATCTTTACTGTTATACTGATAACATGGGGATGAAAATAAATATTATTTGTATTTAAACTATTATTGTTATGTGAAAATTAAACAAATAACATACTATGATAACATCTGAGGTTCAAGAAATATTAAGTCTTGAAAATAGGAAAGATGAAAGGAAGGAAACAGGGAGTGGGGAGGAAAGTAGGAGAAAGGAGAGAATATAGGAATGAGAGAGGAGGAAAATAATAAGAAAGAAGTAGAAAGCCAGGTACGGTGGCTCATGACTGTAATCCCAGTGCTTTGGGAGGCCGAGTCAGGCAGATCACAAGGTCAGGAGTTCAAGACCAGCCTGGCCAATATGGTAAAACCTTGTCTCCACTAAAAATACAAAAATTAGCTGGGTGTGGTGGCAGGCACCTATAGTCCCAGCTACTCGGGAGGCTGAGGCAGGAGAATCACTTGACCCTGGGAGGCAGAGGTTGCAGTGAGCTGAGATCACACCACTGCACTCCAGCCTGGGTGACAGAGAAAGATGCTGTCTCCAAAAAAAAAAAAAAAAAAAAGAAAGAAAGAAGTAGAAAAAGATATAGTATTTCTTAATCAGCAGAAGCTACTCTTATTTTTCAATACTCTACCTTTCTAATGTATCACTGACAAGGAAAGGTCTTGAATAATTGACTGAAGTCAGAATAGGTAAGGCACTCTACCTTTGGATACATGAGAGGCCTTAAAAAGTTCATGGAAAATGTATATTATGAAAAAAACTATGCAAAGGTTTCAATTTTGGCAGCAAAATAAACTCATACTAATTTATTATAGCATGTTTGAACAGGATCTAGTTTGAGACAGTAAGAAGGAGTAGACATTAGTTTGAAAAGAGCCCCTAGCAGAGCAATGTAAATTCTGCTAAAATTGAAGCAAGAACAAACATTAGATTATGATGAAGCTTGAGTGAAAGAATGGTGAAATCACTGATGCTTTACAAGAAGTTTGAGGGGACAATGCACCAAAGAAATCAGTAGTTCACAAGCGGACAGCTTTTTTAAAGAAGAAACGAGATGATGTGGAAGATGAAGTCCACAGGGACAGATCATCCATATCAATTTGCAAGGAAAAAAATTAATCTTGTTTGTGCCCTAATTGAAGAGGACTGATAATCAACAGCACAAACAATAGCCAACATCGTAGACATCTTAATTGGTTCAGCTTACACAGTTCTGACTAAAAAATTAAAGTTGAACCAACTTTCCACTGCATGGGTGCCAAAAGTGTTGTGCTCAGATCAGCTGCAGACAAGAGGAGAGCTCTCAATGGAAATTTTAAAGAACTAGGGTCAAGATCCTGAAGGATTTCTTTGAAGAATTGTAACAGAAGATAAAACATGGCTTTCCCAGTATGATCCTGAGGGCAAAACACAATCAAAGCAATGGCTACCAAAGGTGGAAGTGGTCCAGTCAAAGCAAAAGGGGATCACTCAAGAGCAAAGGTCACGGCAACAGTTTTTTGGGGACATTCCAGGCATTTTGCTTGTTGACTTTGTGGAAGGTCAAAGAACAATAATATCTGCATATCATGAGAGTGTTTTGAATAAGTTAGCCAAAGTTTTAGGGCAAAATACCTGGGAAAGCTTTAGCAGACAGTCCTCTAACACCACAATGTTTCTGCTCATTCCTGTCATCAAGCAAAGGCAATTTTGTGAGAGTCTCAATGGGAAATTGTCAGGCATCCACCTTACAGCTCTGATTTGGCTCCTTCTGACTTCTTTTTGTTTCCCAATCTCAACAAATGTGGAAAGGGCACCCATTTTTCTTAAGTTAATAATGTATAAGAGACTGCATTGACATTGTTAAGTTCCCAGGACCATCAGTTCTTTAGGGATGAAAACCGAAGATCACATTTTCAATGTTTATCTTTTAACTTCATTTTTCCACAAACTTTTTGAAGTTTCTCCATACAAATGTCTCCATACAAATGAGCACTTGCAAAATAAGCAGAGAGTCTCATTCAATGGACAGAAAGTTCTGTGCCATCTAAAAATTATCTTAAGCAAGTTCAATGTGTAGCAACAGACTGTATTGAGAAATATCAGTTAGGTTGACTTCTGCAATGACCATGATGGAGTAACAAGAACTAGACTTTCTCTCCCTCCTGAAACAACCAAAAAAATGGCCAAAATGTATGCCACAAAAGTTTGCAAGACCCTGTAAAGTCAGTCTCAAACAAGGTGAGCCTATCAACTGCCCTAATTTATGCCTGGAGAAAGTTTTCCAGCACACTACTCCAGGAGAAAAGCCCAAGAGGAGCCCATTGTTCTCCCTGAGCTGAGGGGACAGAGCTGAGAGTCCACAGAAACCATGTTGACATGAGCTCTCAGGACAAGGTTTCCGAGAAGAAGGGGCTGCACAGAAAGAGAACTCCAGAGCTCTGCAAAGGGTCCCCCTAAAGTACATAGCTAAGTAATTGTTAGGACAGGCCTAGAGAAAAGTACCTACGGTTGGGGAAACAACACCCAGATAAGATGAAAAGTAACAGTACACATGCTCACCAAGGTCCAGTAATAGTGCTTATTTTATCAGCCAAACCAGAAACACCTCAAGATTCCCAGGGATACCCAGAAGGATCTTGCCTCACTAGTTGGGAGTGATTAGCTCTAAAATGAGAACTGGTCTGATCCCACCTAATGAATTTTTAAAGCAAGACCAAAAAGAGTCAAACTCTTTCCAACTAAACTTAAATACATACCAATACAAAGATCAAGAATATTTATATATACTTCCAGCACTCAATAAGATAAAAGTCACCATATCTGACATCCAGACACAGTTTAGCAGAGACACAACAGTAACAACAAAACACAGAAGAACATGGCTCATAATAAGGAGAAAAATCACTGAGTCAGAACTGATCCAGAGTAAATCAAGGTGCCAGAGTTATCAGTTAAGAACATTCAAATGCTTATTGAAACAGTATTCTATATGTTCTAAAATAGAGACATGCAAGATACACTAAAGGAGGCTGGGCGCAGTGGCTCACGCCTGTAATCTCAGCATTTTGCGAGGCCGAGGCAGGTGGATCACGAAGTCAGGAGTTCAGGACCAGCCTGACCAATATGGTGAAATCCCATCTCTACTAAAAATACAACAATTAGCGGGGCATAGTAGCATGCGGCTGTAGTCCCAGCTACATGGTAGGCTGATAGCACATTAGTCATTACAGAAGAAAAGATAGACACCTCTCAAAATAAAATATAGAGAGAAAATAAATTTTTAAAAAACATGAACAGAGCAATAGTAGACAGTAAATTTCAAGTAACTGAATTTACGTGTAATCTCAGTTCCCAAAGGAGAGGAGAGGAAAGATGTGAAAACATTTGGGACTTTGAGTCAGGCAAAGCTTTCTTTGATATGACCCCACAGCATGATTTATATAATAATATATTGATAAGAAGAACTCATCCAATTTAAAAAAAAGAATCTGCTCTTCAAAAGAATCTATTAAGAGACTGAAAAGACAAGCTGCAGGCTGGGAGAAAATATTTGCAATTCATATATCTGATAAAAGGCTTGCATCAAAAATATATTTTAAAAGCTCAAAACTTAATAATGAAAAACAAACAACCCCATTTAAAACTTGGGTGAAAGACTGGAACAGACATTTCAAAGTAGACATTTGTTTGGTAAATAAGCACATATGCTCAACATAATTAATGCTTAGGGCAATGCAAATTAAAACCAAAATGAGACGCCACTATCTGTTTTTAAATAGCTAAGATTAGCATGACTGATAATAGCCAAGCACTGGCTTGGATGTGGAGAAGCTGAAACTCTCATACACTGCTGATGGGAATACAAAAAAGTGTAACCTTTGAAAAACAGTTTAAGAGTCCCTTAAAAAGTTAAACATACTTCTGCCGTAAGACTCAGCCATTGCACTCCTGGGTATTTACCCAAGAGAGATAAAAGTAGGTGTTCATATAATGATATCAACACAAATGTTCATAGCACATGTATTCATAATAGCCCAAACTAGAAACAGTCTAAATATCAATCAATACATTAATGAATTAACTTGCTTTATCCGAATTAATTATGGATACATACTATAACATGAATGAATCTCAAAATAACTGTATTAAGTGAAACAAGGCAGACTCTAGAGGTAAAACATGCAGAGAAAAAAACATAAAATGTCAGACAAAAAAGTGCATAGTGTAAAATTGTATTTATATACATTTTTTGACTGTATAAATTACTGTCCAGTGACAGAAAGCAGTTTGGTGGTTTTTAAGGGCGAGGAATGAGGGGCCAGAGAAATGTATTATAAAGAGGCATCAGGAAACTGGAGGTGAAGTATATTTCCATCACCTCGATTGTGTGCTGATGGTTTCTAAACTTTCAATATTTTTAGTTTATTATATGTTATACAAAATAAAGCTTATAATAAAAATCAAAAGATTGAGCCATCCTTATTTTCTCTATAAAAGAGCAGAATTCTCCTTTTAGAGATTTGGAAAGATTATTAAAAGATAAGTTACAAAATACAGTACCTGACACGTATAAAATATTAAATAAATACTAGCTATGCTTAATCATTTTGTTTTAAGTCTATATGAGTCAAGTTTTAGTAGAAATATGGGCTAGAAAAAAAAAACAGAAAGCGGGACTCTGTGATCCGACTTGGGCTTATAGAACAGACTGCACTAGTTTGTTCTCATGCTGCTAATAAAGTCATACCCAAGACAGGGTAATTTAGAAAGGAAAGAGGTTTAATGAACTCACAATTCCACATGGCTGGGGAGGCCTCACAGTCACGGCAGAAGGCAAAAAAGAAGCAAAGGCACATCTTAAATGGTAGCAGAGAAGAAAGCTTGTGTAGGGAAACTCCCATTTTAAAAGCATCAGATCTCGTGAGACTTATTCGCTACCAGGAGAACAGTAGGGGGAACCCGCCCCTATGATTCAATTATCTCCACCTGACTCCATCCTTGACATGCGGGGATAATTACAATCAAGGTGAGATTCGGGTGGAGACACATCCGAATCATATCAATGACTAATGAGAGTTATGTCCAGAACCTAATGAAAACCTGTCTGAGGCCACATTCCCTGTAAAGCAGATTTGAGATAGAGATTTGTGTAGAGAACATTTAACTGGGTAAAATCCTAGGAGCCAACAACTGTGGCGAAAAAGCTGAATTGGACAAAGGGAGTTGAGATGTGAGGCAGTCACAACAAATACCTCAGCTAATCTCAAGGGGGAGCTGAGAAGCTGGGGTGACCCTTCAGAGTTGCCCTAAATTGAGGCAGGAGTATGGAGTTTTAATACCTTTCACTGGCCATTCTTCAGATACGAGTTGTCCCCAAGGATGGACATCAGCTTGACAAGTTATTAATTAGATCTCCTGAGAATAAATTCTAGAGAGAATCAGCTGAGAGGAATGATTTGCCAACACTCCCAATAGCTGGGCAAACTTCAGTTTTGAGGGAGGATTTGGGTCACACACAAAAGTCTCCACAACCAATTATTCATGGGAAATTCTATGTAGGCAGAGCTATTTCATGGCCAGTTAATCAAAACTACATAATCTATTTGGTTAAGCAAAAGAAATTAAAAAGATAAAATAAAATCTATATAATAACACTCAAAAGTTTTTAATGCATTTGCCTTGCATTTCGTATGTTTTGCCTTGCATTTGTTTATTTGATTTCAAGAACTTTTAGAGAACAATAATTACTAATATAATATGGAGTAGCACAGCATAGACGAGGGAAGCTAACTCTCTCCCTTTTCCCAGAACCTGGAACAGCTAAAGATCCTAAGGATTGTCAGCTTTGGTATCTGACATAGGTTGGATGCTTGTCCCCTTCAAATCTCACGTTAAAATGTGATCCCCAATGTTGGAGATAGATGCCTCCTGAATGGCTTGGTGCTGTCCTCTTGGTAATGAATGAGTCCTTACCCTGTGAGTTCATGCGATATCTGGTTGTTTAAAAGAGACTGACACCTCCTCCCTGTCTCTCTTGCTTCCGCTCTCACCATGTGATACGCTGGTTTCCCTTCACCTTCCACCATGATTGGAAGGTTCCTGATGCCCTCCCTGGAAGCAGGTGCCAGTACTATGCTTCACGTATAGCCTTCAGAACAAGGAGCCAAATAAACCTCATTTCTTTATAAATTACCCAACCTCAGGTATTTCTTTATAACAATGCAAATGGGCTAACAGAGTATCATTCATGGACAGTGAGTGTATTAGTCAATTTTCATGCTGCTGATAAAGACATACCCAAGACTGGGTAATTTGTAAAGAAAAAGAGGTTTAATGAATTCACATATCTGTACCGCTACCTGTATAAATATGGAAATATCTTCACCGCTACCTGTACAAACATGGAAATACCTACACCGCTACCTGTACAAACATGGAAATATCTACACCGCCATCTCTATAAACATGGAAATATCTACACTGACATCTCTATAAACATGGAAGTACCTAAACCGCCATCTGTATGAACTTGGCAATATCTACACCGCTATCTCTATAAAGGTGGAAATATCTACACCGCCATCTGTATAAACATGGAAATATCTACATCGCAACCTGTATTAAGATGGAAATATATACACCGCCAGCTCTATAAACATGGAAATATCTACACCGCCATCTGTATGAACATGGAAATATCTGCACCGCCATCAGTATGAACATGGAAATATCTACACCGCCAGCTCTATGAACATGGAAATATCTACACCGCCATCTGCATGAACATGGAAATATCTACACCGCCATCTGTATGAACATGGAAATGTCTTCACCGCCATCTGTATGAACATGGAAATATCTACACCGCCATCTGTATGAACATGGAAATATCTACACTGCCATCTGTATGACCATTGAAATATGTTCACCGCTATCTCTATAAACATGGAAATATCTACACCGCTATCTCCATAAACATGTAAATGTATACAACGCTATCTGTGTAAACATGGAAATGTCTACACCGCTATCTGTGTAAACATGGAAATATCTAAACCGCTATCTGTATAAACATGGAAATATCTACACCGATATCTGTATGAATATGAAAATATCTACAGCGCCATCTGTATAAACATGGAAGTATCTACACCGCAATCTCTCTAAACATGGAAATATCTACACTGCCATCTCTATAAACATGGAAATACCTACACCGCCATCTGTATGGTCATGAAAATATCTACACCGACATCTCTATAAACATGGAAATATCTACACCGCCATCTCTACAATCATGGAAATATCTAAACCGCCATCCGTATGAACATTGAAATATCTACAACGCTATCTCTATAAAGATGGAAATATCTACACCGCCATCTGTTTAAACATGGAAAGAGCTACACCGCTATCTGTATTAAGATGGAAATATCTACACCGCCATCTCTATAAAGATGGAAATATCTACACCGCCATCTGTGTGAACATGGAAATATCTACACCGCTATCTGTGTAAACATGGAAGTATCTTCACCGCTATCTGTATAAACATGGAAATATCTACACCGCTATCTGTATAAATATGGAAATATCTACACCGCTATCTGTATAAACATGGAAATTTCTTCACCGCCATCTGTATAAACATGGAAATAGTTACACCGCTATCTCTATAAACATGAAAATATCTACAACGCTATCTGTGTAAACTTGGAAATGTCTACACCGCTTTCTGTGTAAACAAGGAAATATCTACACGGCCATCTGTATAAACATGGAAATATCTACACCGCCATCTGCATAAACATGGAAATATCTACACCGCCACATGTATAAACATGGAAATATCTACACCGCTATGTGTATAAACATGGAAATATCTACACCGCCATCTGTATAAACATGGAAATATCTACACCGCCATCTCTATAAACATTGAAATATCTACACCGCCATCTGTATGCACATGGAAATATCTACACCGCCATGTGTATAAGGATGGAAATATCTACACCGCTATCTGTATGAACATGGAAATATCTACACCGCCGTCTGTATAAACAAGGAAATATCTATAATGCCATCTCCATAAACATGGAAATATCTACACCGCTATCTGTATAAACATGGAAATATCTACACCGCTATCTGTATAACATGGAAATATCTACACCACTATCTGTATAATCATGGAAATATCTTCAGCGCTACCTGTATAAAAATGGAAATATCTACAGCGCTATCTGTAAATACAAGGAAATATCTACACCGCCATCTCTATAAACATGTAAAAGTCTACATTGCCATCTGTATAAACATGGGAATATCTACACCGCTATCTGTATATACATGGAAATATCTACACCGCTACTTGTATGAACATGGAAATATCTACACTGCTATCTGTAAAACAGGGAAATATCTTGACTGCTATCTATATAAACATGGAAATATCTACACTGCTATCTGTATAAACACGGAAATATCTACACCGCTATCTGTACAAACATGGAAATATCTACACCGCCATCTGTATGAACATGGAAATGTCTAAACCGCCAACTCTATAAACATGTAAATATCTACACCGCCCTCTGTAGGAACATGGAAATATCTACACTGCTATCTGTATGAACATGGAAATATTTACACCGCCATCTGTATGAACATGGATATATCCACACAGCTATCTGCATGAACATGGAAATACCTACACTGCTATCTGTTTAAACATGAAAATATCTACACCGCTGTCTCTTAAATCTTGGAAATGTGTACACCGTTATGTGTATAAACATGGAAATATCTTCACAGCCATCAGTATGAACATGGAAATATCTACACCGCCAACTCTATAAACATGGAAAAATCTGCACCGCCATCTGTATGAACATGGAAATATCTACACCGCTATCTCTATATTCATGCAAGTATCTACACCGCTATCTGTATAAACATGGAAATATCTACACTGCTATCTGGGTAAACATGGAAATATCTACACCGTTATTTGTGTAAACATGGAAATATCTACACCGCTATCTCTGTAAACATGGAAATATCTACACAGTCATCTGTATAAACATGGAAATATCCACACTGCTATCTGTATAAACATGGAAATATATTCACCGTCATCTGTATGAAGTTGGAAATATCTACACTGCCAACTATATAAACATGGAAATATATACACCGCCAACAGTAAAAACATGGGAATATCTACACCGCTATCTGTATATACATGAAAATATCTACGCCACTATCTGTGTAAACATGGAAATATCTGCACAGCGATCTGTGTAAACATGGAAATATCCACACCGCTATCTCTATAAACATGGAAATATCGACACACCCATCTGTATGGACATGGAAATATCTACACCGCTATCTGAATAAACATGGAAATATCTACACCGCTATCTGTGTAAACATGGAAATATCTACACCGCGAACTGTAGGAACATGGAAATATCTACACCGCTATCTGTATGAACATGGAAATATCTACACCGCTATCTGTATGAACATGGATATATCTACACAGCCATCTGGATGAACATGGAAATATCTACACCGCTATCTGTGTAAACATGCATACATCTTCACCGCTATCTGTATAAACATGGAAATATCTACACCACTATCTGTACGAACATGTAAATATCTACACCGCTATCTCTATAAACGTGGAAATATCTACACCGCTCTCTGTATAAACATGGAAATATCTACATCGTTATCAGTGTAAACATGGAAATATCTACTCCGCTATCTGTGTAAACATGGAAATATCTACACCGCTCTCTATATAAAGATGGAAATATCTACATCGTTATTTGTGTAAACATGGAAATATCTACACCGTTATGTGTATAAACATGGAAATATCCACACGGCTATCTGTATAATTATGGAAGTATCTAAACCGCCATCTGTGAACATCGAAATATCTACACCGCTATTTCTTAAAACATGGAAATATCTACATCGCTATATGTATAAAGATGGAAATATCTACAGCGCTATTTGTATAAATATGGAAATATCTAAACCGCCATGTGTATGAACATGGAAATATCTACAACGCCAACTCTATAAACATGGAAATATCTAGACAGCCATCTGTAGGAACGTGGAAATATCTACCCCGCTATCTCTATAAACATGGAAATATCTAACCCGCCATCAGTATAAACAGGGAAATATATACACAGCTATCTCTACAAACATGGAAATATCTACACCGCTATATCTCTAAACATGGAAATATCTACACCGCCATCTGTATGAACATGGAAAAATCTACACCGCCATCTGTATGAACATGGAAATATCTACACTGCCATCGGTAGGAATATGGAAATATCTACCCCTCTATCAACACCGCAATCTGTATGAACATGGAAATATCTACACCGCGATCTCTATAAACATTGAAATATCTACACCACCATGTGTATCAGCATGGAAATATCTACACCGCTATCTTTATAAACTTGGCAATATCTATTCCGCTATCTGTATAAACATGGAAATATGTACACCGCTCTCTGTAAACATTGAAATATCTACACCGCTATCAGTGTAATCATGGAAATATCTACACCGCTATCTCTTAAAACATGGAAATATCTACACCATTATGTGTATAAAGATGGAAATATCTACACTCCTATCTGTATAATCATGGAAATACCTACACCGCCATCTGTATAAACTTCGAAATATCTAAACCGCCAACTCCATAAACACGGAAATAACCACACCGCCATCAGCAGGAAGATGGAAATATCTACAATGCTATCTCTATAAACATGGAAATATCTACACCGCCATCTGTATAAACATGGAATTATCTACACCGCTATCTCTATAAACGTGGAAATATCTACACCGCTATCTGTATAAACATGGAAATATCTAAACCTCTATCTGTGTAAACATGGAAATAACTACACCGCTATCTGTGCAAACATGGAAATATCTACACCGCTATCTGTATAAACATGGAAATATCTTCACCGCTATCTCTAAAAACATGGAAATATATCCAAGGTAATGTGTATAAGATGGAAATAGCTACACCACTACCTGTATAAACATGGAAATATCTACACCGCCATCTGTATGAACATGGAAAAGTCTAAACCGCCGACTCTATAAACATAGAAATACCTACACCGCCATCCGTAGGAACATGGATATATCTACACCGCTATCTGTGTAAACATGGAAATATTTACACCTCCTTCTGTGTAAACATGGAAATATCTACACCGCTATCTCTTAAAACTTGGAAATATTTACACCGTTATGTGTATATACATGGAAATATCTTCACAACCATCAGTATGAACAAGGAAATATCTACACTGCCAACTATATAAACATGGAAAAATCTGCACCGCCATCTGTATGAACATGGAAATATCTACACCGCCAACTCTATAAACATGGAAATATTTACACCGCTATCTGTATAAACATGGAAATATCTACACCGCTATCTCTATATACATGCAAGTATCTACACCGCTATCTGTATAAACATGGAAATATCTACACCGCTATCTGGGTAAACATGGAAATATCTACACCGCTATCTCTATATACATGCAAGTATCTACACCGCTATCTGTATAAACATGGAAATATCTACACCGCTATCTGGGTAAACATGGAAATATCTACACCGCCATTTGTGTAAACATGGAAATAACTACACCGCTATCTCTGTAAACATGGAAATATCTACACAGTCATCTGTATAAACATGGAAATATCCAAACTGCTATCTGTATAAACATGGAAATATCTACACCGCTATCAGTGCAAACATGGAAATATCTACACTGCTATCTCTAAAAAAATGGAAAGATGTACACCATTATGTGTATAAAGATGGAAATACCTGCACCGCTATCTGTATAAACATGGAAATAGCTACACCGCCATCTGTACGAACATGGAAATGTCTAAACAGCCAACTCTATAAACGTGTAAATATCTACACCGCCCTCTGTAGGAAGATGGAAATATCTACACTGCTATCTGTTTAAACATGGAAATATCTACACCGCTATCTGCCTAAAAGTGGAAATATCTACACAGCTATCTGCATAAACTTGGAAATATCTACACAGCTATCTGTATGAACATTGAAATATCTACACCGCTAACTGTTTGAACATGGAAATATCTATACCGCAATCAGCATGAAAATGGAAATATCTACACAGCTATCTGCATATTCATTGAAATATCTACACAGCTATCTCTTTACACATGGAAATAACTACACCGCTATCTGTATTAACATGGAAATATCTTCACCGCCATCTGTATGAACATGGATATATCTACACAGACAGCTGAATGAACATAGAAATATCTACACCGCTATCTGTATGAACATGGAAATATCTACACCGCTATCTGTGCAAACATGCATACATCTTCACCGCTATCTGTATAAACCTGGAAATATCTACACCGCTATCTCTATAAACATGGAAATATCTACACCGCTATTTGTATAAACATGGAAATATCTGCACCGCTACCTGTATAAACATGGAAATATCAGCACCGCTATCTGTATGAACATGGAAATATCTACACCACTATCTGTACGAACTTGGAAATATCTACACCGCTATCTGTATGAACATGGAAATAGCTACACCGCTATATGTATGAACATGGAAATATCTACACCGCTACCTGTATGAACATGGAAATATCTACACCACTATCTCTATGAACATGGAAATATCTACACCGCTATCTGTATGAACATGGATATATCTACACAGCCATCTGGATGAACATGGAAATATCTACACCGCTATCTGTATGAACATGGAAATATCAGCACCGCTATCTGTATGAAGATGTAAATATCTACACCGCTATCTCTATGAACATGGAAATATCTACAGCGCTATCTGTATGAACATGGAAATAGATACACCGCTATCTGTAAGAACATGGAAATATCTACACCACTATCTCTATGAACATGGAAATATCTACACCGCTATCTGTATTAACATGGAAATATCTTCACCGCCATCTGTATGAACATGGATATATCTACAGAGCCATCTGGATGAACATGGAAATATCTACACCGCTATCTGTATGAACATGGAAATATATACACCGCTATCTGTGTAAACATGCATACATCTTCACCGCTATCTGTATGAACATGGAAATATCTACACCGCTATCTGTATGAACATGGAAATATCTACACCGCTATCTGTTTGAACATGGAAATATCTACACCGCTATCTGCATGAAAATGGAAATATCTACACAGATATCTGCATATACATGGAAATATCTACCAAGCTATCTCTTTACACATGGAAATAACTACACCGCTATCTCTATAAACATGGAAATATCTACACGGCCATCTGTATGAACATGGAAATATCTGCACCGCCATCTGTATGAACATGTAAATATCTACACTGCCATCTGTATTAAGATGGAGATATCTACACCGCTATCTGTACAAACCTGGAAATATCTACACCGCTATCTGTATAAACATGGAAAGATCTACACCAGTATCTGTATAAACATGGAAATATCTACACCGCTACCTGTATAAACATGGAAATATCAGCACCGCTATCTGTATGAACATGGAAATATTTACACCGCTATCTGTATGAACATGGAAATATCTACACCGCTATCTGTTTGAACATGGAAATATCTACACCGCTGTCTGCATGAAAATGGAAATATCTACACAGCTATCTGCATATACATGGAAATATCTACAAAGCTATCTCTTTACACATGGAAATATCTACACCGCTATCTTTATAAACATGGAAATATATACACCGCCATCTGTATGAACATGGAAATATCTGCACTGCCATCTGTATGAACATATAAATATCTACACCGCCATCTGTATTAAGATGGAGATATCTTCACCGCTATCTGTATAAACTTGGAAATATCTACACCGCTGTCTGAATAAACCTGGAAATATCTACACCGCTATCTGTATATACATGGAAATAACTACACCTCTATCTGTATAAACATGGAAATATCTACACCGCTACCTGTATAAACATGGAAATATCAGCACCGCTATCTGCATGAACATGGCAATATCAGCCCCTCTATCTGTATGAACATGGAGATATTTACACCGCTATCTGTAAGAACATGGAAATATCTACACCGCTATCTGTCTGAACATGGAAATATCTTCACCGCCATCCGTATGAACATGGATATATCTACACAGCCATCTGGATGAACATGGAAATATCTACACAGCTATCTGTATGAACATGGAAATAGCTACACCGCTATCTGTATGAACTTGGAAATATCTACAACACTATCTGTATGAACATGGAAATATCTACACCGCTATCCGTATGAACATGGAAATATCTTCACCGCCGTCTGTATGAATATGGAAATAGCTACACCGCTATCTGTATGAATATGGAAATATCTACAGCACTATCTGTATGAACATGGAAATATCTACACCGCTATCTGCATGAAAATGGAAATATCTACACAGCTATCTGCATATACATGGAAATGTCTACAAAGCTATCTCTTTACACATGGATATAACTACACCGCTATCTCTATAAACATGGAAATATCTACACCGCCATCTGTATGAACATGGAAATATCTGCACCGCCATCTGTATGAACATATAAATATCTACACCGCCATCTATATTAAGATGGAGATATCTACACCGCTATCTGTATAAACCTGGAAATATCTACACCGCAATCTGTATAAACATGGAAAGATCCACACCGCTATCTGTATAAACATGGAAATATCTACACCGCTACCTGAATAAACATGGAAATATCAGCACAGCTATCTATATGAACATGGAAATATCTACACCGCTATCTGTACGAACATGGAAATATCTACACCGCTAACTGTATGAACATGGAAATAGCTACACCGCTATCTGTATCAACATGGAAATATCTACACCACTATCTGAATGAACATGGAAATATCTACACCGCTATCTGTATGAACATGGATATATCTACACAGCCATCTGGATGAACATGGAAATATCTACACCGCTATCTGTAAGAACCTGGAAATATCTACTCCGCTATCTGGGTAAACATGCATACATCTTCACCGCTATCTGTATAAACATGGAAATATCTACACCACTATCTGTATGAACATGGAAATAGCTACACCACTATCTCTATGAACATGGAAATATCTACACCGCTATCTGTTTGAACATGGAAATATCTAAACCGCTATGTGCATGAAAATGGAAATATCTGCACAGCTATCTGCATATACATGGAAATACCTACACAACTATCTCTTTACACATGGAAATATCTAAAGAGCTCTCTGTATGAACATGGAAATATCTTCACCGCCATCTGTATGAACATGGATATATCTACACAGCCACCTGGATGAACATGGAAATATCTACACCGCTATCTGCATGAACATGGAAATATCTACAACGCTATCTGTTTGAACATGGAAATATCTACACCGCTATCTGCATGAAAATGGAAATATCTACACAGCGATCTGCATATATATGGAAATATCTACAAAGCTATCTCTTTACACTTGGAAATAACTACAGCACTATCTCTATAAACAAGGAAATATCTACACCACCATCTGTATGAACATGGAAATATCTGCACCGCCATCAGTATGAACATATAAATATCTACACCGCCATCTATATTAAGATGGTGATATCTACACCGCTATCTGTATAAACTTGGAAATATCTACACCGCTATCTGTATAAACATGGAAATATCTACACCGCTATCTGTATAAACATGGAAATATCTACACCGCTACCTGTATAAACATTTAAATATCAGCACCGCTATCTGTATGAACATGGAAATATCTACACCGCTATCTCTATGAACATGGAAATATCTACACCGCTATCTGTATGAATATGGAAATATCTACACCACTATCTGTAGGAACATGGAAATATCTGCAGCACTACCTGTATGAACATGGAAATAAGTACACCTCTATCTCTATGAACATGGATATATCTACACAGACATCTGGATGAACATGGAAATATCTACACCGCTATCTGTATAAACATGGAAATATCTACACCGCTACCTGTATAAACATGGAAATATCAGCACCGCTCTCTGTATGAACATGGAAATATCAGCCCCTCTATCTGTATGAACATGGAAATATCTACACCGCTATCTGTATGAACATGGAAATATATACACCGCTATCTCTGTAAACATGCATACATCTTCACCGCTATCTGTATAAACATGGAAATATCAGCCCCTCTATCTGTATGAACATGGAAATATCTACACCGCTATCTGTATGAACATGGAAATATCTACACCGCTATCCGTATGAACATGGAAATATCTTCACCGCCATCTTTATGAACATGGATACATCTACACAGCCATCTGGATGAACATGGAAATATCTACACCGCTATCTGTATGAACATGGAAATAGCTACACCGCTATCCGTATGAATATGGAAATATCTACACCACTATCTGTATGAACATGGAAATATCTACACCGCTATCTGCATGAAAATGGAAATATCTACACAGCTATCTGCATATACATGGAAATGTCTACAAAGCTATCTCTTTACACATGGATATAACTACACCGCTATCTCTATAAACATGGAAATATCTACACCGCCATCTGTATGAACATGGAAATATCTGCACCGCCATCTGTATGAACATATAAATATCTACACCGCCATCTATATTAAGATGGAGATATCTACACCGCTATCTGTATAAACCTGGAAATATCTACACCGCTATCTGTATAAACATGGAATGATCCACACCGCTATCTGTATAAACATGGAAATATCTACACCGCTACCCGAATAAACATGGAAATATCAGCACCGCTATCTGTATGAACCTGGAAATATCTACTCCGCTATCTGGGTAAACATGCATACACCTTCACCGCTATCTGTATAAACATGGAAATATCTACACCGCTATCTGTATGAACATGGAAATAGCTACACCACTATCTCTATGAACATGGAAATATCTATACCGCTATCTGTTTGAACATGGAAATATCTAAAGAGCTATCTGCATGAAAATGGAAATATCTGCACAGCTATCTGCATATACATGGAAATATCTACACAACTATCTCTTTACACTTGGAAGTAACTACAGAGCTATCTGTATGAACATGGAAATATCTTCACCGCCGTCTGTATGAACATGGATATATCTACACAGCCATCTGGAGGAACATGGAAATATCTACACCGCTATCTGTATGAACATGGAAATATCTACAACGCTATCTGTGTAAACATGCATACATCTTCACCGCTATCTGTATAAACATGGAAATATCTACACTGCTATCTGCATGAACATGGAAACATCTACACCGCTATCTGTTTGAACATGGAAATATCTACACCGCTATCTGCATGAAAATGGAAATATCTACACAGCGATCTGCATATACATGGAAATATCTACACAGCTATCTCTTTACACATGGAAATAACTACAGCGCTATCTCTATAAACAAGGAAATATCTACACCACCATCTGTATGAACATGGAAATATCTGCACCGCCATCAGTATGAACATATAAATATCTACACCGCCATCTATATTAAGATGGTGATATCTACACCGCTATCTGTATAAACTTGGAAATATCTACACCGCTATCTGTATAAACATGGAAATATCTACACCGCTATCTGTATAAACATGGAAATATCTACACCGCTACCTGTATAAACATTTAAATATCAGCACCGCTATCTGTATGAACATGGAAATATCTACACCGCTATCCCTATGAACATGGAAATATCTACACCGCTATCTGTATGAATATGGAAATAGCTACAAAGCTATCTGTATGAACATGGAAATATCTACACCACTACCTGTATGAACATGGAAATAACTACACCTCTATCTCTATGAACATGGATATATCTACACAGCCATCTGGATGAACATGGAAATACCTACACCGCTATCTGTATAAACATGGAAATATCTACAACGCTAACTGTATAAACATGGAAATATCTACACCGCTACCTGTATAAACATGGAAATATCAGCACCGCTCTCTGTATGAACATGGAAATATCAGCCCCTTTATCTGTATGAACATGGAAATATCTACACCGCTATCTGTATGAACATGGAAATATCTACACCGCTATCCGTATGAACATGGAAATATCTTCACCACCATCTGTATGAACATGGATATATCTACAAAGCCATCTGGATGAACATGGAAATGTCTACACCGATATCTGTATGAACATGGAAATAGCTACACCGCTATCTGTATGAATATGGAAATATCTACACCACTATCTGTATGAACATGGAAATATCTACACCGCTATCTGTATGAACATGGAAATATCTTCACCGCCATCTGTATGAACATGGATATATCTACACAGCCATCTGGATGAACATGGAAATATCTACACCACTATCTGTATGAACATGGAAATAGCTACACCGCTATCTGTATGAACATGGAAATATCTTCACCGCCATCTGTATGAACATGGATATATCTACACAGCCATCTGGATGAAAATGGAAATATCTACACAGCTATCTGTATGAACATGGAAATATATACACCGCTATCTGTGTAAACATGCATACATCTTCACCGCTATCTGTATAAACATGGAAATATCTACACCGCTATCTGTATGAACATGGAAATATCTAAACCGCTATCTGTTTGAACATGGAAATATCTACACCGCTATCTGCATGAAAATGGAAATATCTACACAGCTATCTGCATATACAGGGAAATGTCTACAAAACTATCTCTTTACACATGGATATAACTACACCGCTATCTCTATAAACATGGAAATATCTACACCGACATCTGTATGAACATGGAAATATCTGCACCGCCATCTGTATGAACATATAAATATCTACACCGCCATCTATATTAAGATGGAGATATCTACACCGCTATCTGTATAAACCTGGAAATATCTACACCGCTATCTGTATAAACATGGAAATATCTACACCGCTATCTGTTTAAAAATGGAAATATCTACACCGCTACCTGTATAAACATGGAAATATCAGCACCGCTATCTGTATGAACATGGGAATATCTACACCGCTATCTGTATGAACATGGAAATATCTACTCCGCTATCTGTATGAACATGGAAATAGCAACACCGCTATCTGTATAAACATGGAAATATCTACACCACTATCTGTATGAACATGGAAATATCTACACCGCTATCTGTATGAACATGGATATATCTACACAGCCATCTGGATGAACATGGAAATATCTACACTGCTATCTGTATGAACATGGAAATATCTACACCGCTATCAGTGTGAACAAGTATACATCTTCACCGCTATCTGTATAAACATGGAAATATCTAAACGATTATCTGTATGAACATGGTAATATCTACGCCACTACCTGTATAAACATGGAAATATGTACACCTCTACCTGTATAAACATGGAAATATCTACACCGCTACCTGTATAAACATGGAAATATCAGCACCGCTCTCTGTATGAACATGGAAATATCAGCCCCTCTATCTGTATGAACATGGAAATATCTACACCGCTATCTGTATGAGCATGGAAATATCTACACCGCTATCTGTATGAACATGGTAATATCTTCACCGCCATCTGTATGAACATGGATATATCTACACAGCCATCTGGATGAACATGGAAATATCTACACCGCTATCTGTATGAACATGGAAATAGCTACACCGCTATCTGTATGAACATGGAAATATCTACACCACTATCTGTATGATCATGGAAATATCTGCACGGCTATCTGTATGAAAATGGAAATATCTTCACCGCCATCTGTATGAACATGGATATATCTACACACCCATCTGGATGAACATGAAAATATCTACACCACTATCTGTATGAACATGGAAATAGCTACACCGCTATCTGTATGAACATGGAAATATCTTCACCGCCATCTGTATGAACATGGATATATCTACACAGCCATCTGGATGAACATGGAAATATCTACACAGCTATCTTTATGAACATGGAAATATATACACCGCTATCTGTGTAAACATGCATACATCTTCACCGCTATCTGTATAAACATGGAAATATCTACACCGCTATCTGTATGAACATGGAAATATCTACACCGCTATCTGTTTGAACATGGAAATATCTACACCGCTATCTGCATGAAAATGGAAATATCCACACAGCTATGTTCATATACATGGAAATGTCTACAAAGCTATCTCTTTACACATGGATATAACTACACCGCTATCTCTATAAACATGGAAATATCTACACAGCCATCTGTATGAACATGGAAATATCTGCATCGCCATCTGTATGAACATATAAATATCTACACCGCCATCTATATTAAGATGGAGATATCTACACCGCTATCTGTATAAACCTGGAAATATCTACACCGCTATCTGTATAAACCTGGAAATATCTACACCGCTATCTGTATAAACATGGAAATATCTACACCGCTATCTGTATAAAAATGGAAATATCTACACCGCTACCTGTATAAACATGGAAATATCAGCACCCCTATCTGTATGAACATTGAAATACCTACACCGCTATCTGTATGAACATGGAAATATCCACACCGCTATCTGTATGAACATGGAAATAGCTACACAGCCATCTGGATGAAAATGGAAATATCTACACAGCTATCTGTATGAACATGGAAATATATACACCGCTATCTGTGTAAACATGCATACATCTTCACCGCTATCTGTATAAAAATGGAAATATCTACACCGCTATCTGTATGAACATGGAAATATCTAAACCGCTATCTGTTTGAACTTGGAAGTATCTACACTGCTATCTGCATGAAAATGGAAATATCTACACAGCTATCTGCATATACATGGAAATGTCTACAAAGCTATCTCTTTACACATGGATATAACTACACCGCTATCTCTATAAACATGGAAATATCTGCACCGCCATCTGTATGAACATGGAAATATCTGCACCGCCATCTGTATGAACATATAAATATCTACACCGCCATCTATATTAAGATGGAGATATCTACACCGCTATCTGTATAAACCTGGAAATATCTACACCGCTATCTGTATAAACATGGAAATACCTACACCGCTACCTGTATAAACATGGAAATATCAGCACCGCTATCTGTATGAACATGGAAATACCTACACCGCTATCTCTATGAACATGGAAATATCTACACCGCTATCTGTATGAACATGGAAAGAGATACACCGCTATCTGTATGAACATGGAAATATCTACACCAGTATCTGAATGAACATGGAAATATCTACACCGCTCTCTATATGAACATGGATATATCTACACCGCTATCTGTTTGAACATGGAAGTATCTACACCGCTATCTGCATGAAAATGGAAATATCTACACAGCTATCTGCATATACATGGAAATATCCACAAAGCTATCTCTTTACACATGGAAATAACTACACCGCTATCTCTATAAACATGGAAATATCTACACCGCCATCTGTATGAACATGGAAATATCTGCACCGCCATCTGTATGAACATATAAATATCTACACCGCCATCTGTATTAAGATGGAGATATCTACACCGCTATCTGTATAAACCTGGATATATCTACACCGCTATCTGTATAAACACGGAAAGATCCACACCGCTATCTGTATAAACATGGAAATATCTACACCGCTACCTGAATAAACATGGAAATATCAGCACAGCTATCTGTATGAACATGGAAATATCTACACCGCTATCTGTAAGAACATGGAAATAGCTACACCGCTATCTGTATTAACATGGAAATATCTACACCACTATCAGTATGCACATGGAAATATCTACACCGCTATCTGTATGAACATGGATATATCTACACAGCCATCTGGATGAACATGGAAATATCTACACTGCTATCTGTATGAACATGGAAATATCTACACCGCTATCTGTGTAAACAAGCATACATCTTCACCGCTATCTGTATAAACAGGGAAATATCTACACCGTTATCTGTATGAACATGGTAATATCTACACAGCTACCTGTATAAACATGGAAATATCAGCACCGCTCTCTGTATGAACATGGAAATATCAGCCCCTCTATCTGTATGAACATGGAAATATCTACACCGCTATCTGTATGAACATGGAAATATCTACACCGCTATCCATATGAACATGGAAATATCTTCACCGCCATATGTATGAACATGGATATATCTACACAGCCATCTGGATGAACATGGAAATATCTACACCGCTATCTGTATGAACATGGAAATAGCTACTCCGCTATCTGAATGAATATGGAAATATCTACATCACTATCTGTATGAACATGGAAATATCTACACGGCTATCTGTATGAACATGGAAATATCTACACAGCCATCTGGATGAACATGGAAATATCTACACCACTATCTGTATGAACATGGAAATAGCTACACCGCTATCTGTATGAACATGGAAATATCTTCACCGCCATCTGTATGAACATGGATATAGCTACACAGCCATGTGGATGAACATGGAAATATCTACACAGCTATCTGTTTGAACATGGAAATATCTACACCGCTATCTGTGTAAACATGCATACATCTTCACCGCTATCTGTATAAACATGGAAATATCTACACCGCTACCTGTATAAACATGGAAATATCAGCACCGCTATCTGTATGAACATGGAAATATCTACACCGCTATCTGTATGAACATGGAAATATCTACACCGCTATCTGTATGAACATGGAAATAGCTACACCGCTATCTGTATTAACATGGAAATATCTACACCACTATCAGTATGCACATGGAAATATCTTCACCGCCATATGTATGAACAAGGATATATCTACACAGCCATCTGGATGAACATGGAAATATCTACACCGCTATCTGTATGAACATGGAAATAGCTACACCGCTATCTGAATGAATATGGAAATATCTACAACACTATCTGTATGAACATGGAAATATCTACACGGCTATCTGTATGAACATGGAAATATCTACACAGCCATCTGGATGAACATGGAAATATCTACACCACTATCTGTATGAACATGGAAATAGCTACACCGCTATCTGTATGAACATGGAGATATCTTCACCGCCATCTGTATGAACATGGATATAGCTACACAGCCGTCTAGATGAACACGGAAGTATCTACACAGCTATCTGTATGAACATGGAAATATATACACCGCTATCTGTGTAAACATGCATATATCTTCACCGCTATCTGTATAAACATGGAAATATCTACAAAGCTATCTGTATGAACATGGAAATATCTACACCGCTATCTGTTTGAACATGGAAATATCTACACCGCTATCTGCATGAAAATGGATATATCTACACAGCTATCTGCATATACATGGAAATGTCTACAAAGCTATCTCTTTACACATGGATATAACTACACTGCTATCTCTATAAACATGGAAATATCTACACCGCCATCTGTATGAACATGGAAATATCTGCACCACCATCTATATTAAGATGGAGATATCTACACCGCTATCTGTATAAACCTGGAAATATCTACACCGCTATCTGTATAAACATGGAAATATCTACACCGCTATCTGTATAAACATGGAAATATCTACACCGCTACCTGTATAAACATGGAAATATCAGCACCGCTATCTGTATGAACATGGAAATATCTACACCGCTATCTGTATGAACATGGAAATATCTACACCGCTATCTGTATGAACATGGAAATAGCTACACTGCTATCTGTATGAACATGGAAATATCTACACCACTATCTGTAGGAAAATGGAAATATCTACACCGCTATCTGTATGAACATGGATATACCTACACAGCCATCTGGATGAACATGGAAATATCTACACCACTATCTGTATGAACATGGAAATATCTACACCGCTATCTGTGTAAACATGCATACATCTTCACCGCTATCTGTATAAACATGGAAATATCTACACCGTTATCTGTATGAACATGGAAATATCTACACCGCTATCTGTTTGAACATGGAAATATCTAAACCGCTATCTGCATGAAAATGGAAATATGTGCACAGCTATCTGCATATACATGGAAATATCTACACAGCTATCTCTTTATACATGGAAATAACTACACCGCTCTCTGTATGAACATGGAAATATCTACACCGCCATCTGTATGAACATGGAAATATCTGCACCGCCATCTGTATGCACATATAAATATCTACACCGCCATCTGTATTTAGAAGGAGATATCTACACCGCTATCTGTATAAACATGGAAATATCTACACCGCTATCTGTATGAACACGGAAATATCTTCACCGCCATCTGTATGAACATGGATATATCTACACAGCCATCTGGATGAACATGGAAATATCTACACCGCTATCTGTATGAACATGGAAATAGCTACACCGCTATGTGTATGAACATGGAAATATCTACACCACTATCTCTATGAACATGGAAATATCTACACCGCTATCTGTATGAACATGGAAATATCTTCACCGCCATCTGTATGAACATGGATATATCTACACAGCCATCTGGATGAACATGGAAATATCTACAGCGCTATCTGTATGAACATGGAAATAGCTACACCGCTATCTGTATGAACATGGAAATATCTACACCGCTATCTGTATGAACATGGAAATATCTACACCGCTATCTGTATGAACATGGAAATGTCTTCACCGCCATCTGTATGAACATGGATATATCTACAGAGGTATCTGGATGAAAATGGAAATATCTACACCGCTATCTGTATGAACATGGAAATATATACACCGTTATCTGTGTAAACATGCATACATCTTCACCGCTATCTGTATGAACATGGAAATATCTACACCGCTATCTGTATGAACATGGAAATATCTACACCGCTATCTGTTTGAACGTGGAAATATCTACACCGCTAACTGCATGAAAATGGAAATATCTACACAGATATCTGCATATACATGGAAATATCTACAAAGCTATCTCTTTACACATGGAAATAACTACACCGCTATCTCTATAAACATGGAAATATCTACAGCGCCATCTTTATGAACATGGAAATATCTGCACCGCCATCTGTATGAACATATAAATATCTACACTGCCATCTGTATTAAGATGGAGATATCTACACCGCTATCTGTATAAACCTGGAAATATCTACACCGCTATCTGTATAAACATGGAAATAACTACACCGCTATCTGTATAAACATGGAAATATCTACACCGCTACCTGTATAAACATGGAAATATCAGCACCGCTATCTGTATGAACATGGAAATATCTACACCGCTATCTGTATGAACATGGAAATATCTAAACCGCTATCTGTTTGAACATGGAAATATCTACACCGCTGTCTGCATGAAAATGGAAATATCTACACAGCTATCTGCATATACATGGAAATATCTACAAAGCTATCTCTTTACACATGGAAATATCTACACCGCTATCTTTATAAACATGGAAATATATACACCGCCATCTGTATGAACATGGAAATATCTGCACTGCCATCTGTATGAACATATAAATATCTACACCGCCATCTGTATTAAGATGGAGATATCTTCAGCGCAATCTGTATAAACTTGGAAATATCTACACCGCTGTCTGTATAAACCTGGAAATATCTACACCGCTATCTGTATATACATGGAAATAACTACACCTCTATCTGTATAAACATAGAAATATCTACACCGCTACCTGTATAAACATGGAAATATCAGCACCGCTATCTGCATGAACATAGCAATATCAGCCCCTCTATCTGTATGAACATGGATATATCTACACCGCAATCTGTAAGAACATGGAAATATCTACACCGCTATCTGTCTGAACATGGAAATATCTTCACCGCCATCTGTATGAACATGGATATATCTACACAGCCATCTGGATGAACATGGAAATATCTACACCGCTATCTGTATGACCATGGAAATAGCTACACCGCTATCTGTATGAACATGGAAATATCTACAACACTATCTGTATGAACATGGAAATATCTACACCGCTATCTGTATGAACATGGAAATATCATCACTGCCATCTGTATGAAGATGGATATATCTACACAGCCATCTGGATGAACATGGAAATATCTACACCGCTATCTGTATGAACATGGAAATATATACACCGCTATCTGTGTAAACATGCATATATCTTCACCGCTATCTGTATGTACATGGAAATATCTACACCGCTATCTGTATGAACATGGAAATATCTACACCGCTATCTGTTTGAACTTGGAAATATCTACACCGCTATTTGCATGAAAATGGAAATATCTACACAGCTATCTGCATATACATGGAAATGTCTACAAAGCTATCTCTTTACACATTGATATAACAACACTGCTATCTCTATAAACATGGAAATATCTACACCGCCATCTGTATGAACATGGAAATATCTGCACCGCCATCTGTATGAACATATAAATATCTACACCGCCATCTATATTAAGATGGAGATATCTACACCGCTATCTGTATAAACCTGGAAATATCTACACCGCTATCTGTATAAACATGGAAATATCTACACCGCTATCTGTATAAACATGGAAATATCTACACCGCTACCTGTATAAACATGGAAATATCAGCACCGCTATCTGTATGAACATGGAAATATCTACACCGCTATCTGTATGAACATGGAAATATCTACACCGCTATCTGTATGAACATGGAAATAGCTACACTGCTATCTGTATGAACATGGAAATATCTACACCACTATCTGTAGGAACATGGAAATATCTACACCGCTATCTGTATGAACATGGATATACCTACACAGCCATCTGGATGAACATGGAAATATCTACACCACTATCTGTATGAACATGGAAATATCTACACCGCTACCTGTGTAAACATACATACATCTTCAGCGCTATCTGTATAAACATGGAAATATCTACACCGGTATCTGTATGAACATGGAAATATCTACACCGCAATCTGTTTGAACATGGAAATATCTAAACCGCTATCTGCATGAAAATAGAAATATCTACACAGCTATCTGCATATAAATGGAAATATCTACAAAGCTATCTCTTTACACATGGAAATAACTAAACCGCTATCTCTATAAACATGGAAATATCTACACCGCCATCTGTATGAACATGGAAATATCCACACCGCCATCTGAATGAACATATAAATATGTACACCGCCATCTGTATTAAGATGGAGATATCTTCACCGCTATCTGTATAAACTTGGAAATACCTACACCGCTATCTGTATAAACATGGAAATATCTACACCGCTATCTGTATAAACATGGAAATATCTACACTGCTACCTGTATAAACATGGAAATATCAGCACCGCTATCTGTATGAACATGGAAATATCTACACCGCTATCTCTATGAACATGGAAATACCTACACCGCTATCGGTATGAACATGGAAAGAGATACACCGCTATCTGTATGAATATGGAAATATCTACACCAGTGTCTGAATGAACATGGAAATATCTACACCGCTCTCTATATGAACATGGATATATCTACACCGCTATCTGTTTGAACATGGAAATATCTACACCGCTATCTGCATGAAAATGGAAATATCTACACTGCTATCTGCATAAACATGGACATATCTACACAGCTATCTCTTTACACATGGAAATAACTACACCGCTATCTGTATGAACATGGAAATATCTAAACAGCCATCTGTATGAACATGGAAATATCTGCACCGCTATCTGTGTAAACATGCATACATCTTCACCGCTATCTGTATAAACATGGAAATATCTACACCGCTATCTGTATGAACATGGAAATAGCTACACCGCTATCTGTATGAACATGGAAATATCTACACCGCTACCTGTATAAACATGGAAATATCAGCACCGCTATCTGCATGAACATGGAAATATCAGCCCCTCTATCTGTATGAACATGGAGATATCTACACCGCTATCTGTATGAACATGGAAATATCTACACCGCTATCTGTATGAACACGGAAATATCTTCACCGCCCTCTGTATGAACATGGATATATCTACACAGCCATCTGGATGAACATGGAAATATCTACACCGCTATCTGTATGAACATGGAAATATCTACACCGCTATCTGTATGAACATGGAAATAGCTACACCGCTATCTGTATGAACATGGAAATATCTACACCACTATCTGTAGGAACATGGAAATATCTACACCGCTATCTGTATGAACATGGATATACCTACACAGCCATCTGGATGAACATGGAAATATCTACACCACTATCTGTATGAACATGGAAATATCTACACCGCTATCTGTGTAAACATGCATACATCTTCACCGCTATCTGTATAAACATGGAAATATCTACACCGTTATCTGTATGAACATGGAAATATCTACACCGCTATCTGGTTGAACATGGAAATATCTAAACCGCTATCTGCATGAAAATGGAAATATGTGCACAGCTATCTGCATATACATGGAAATATCTACACAGCTATCTCTTTACACATGGAAATAACTACACCGCTATCTGTATGAACATGGAAATGTCTACACCGCCATCTGTATGAACATGGAAATATCTGCACCGCCATCTGTATGCACATACAAATATCTACACCGCCATCTGTATTAAGAAGGAGATATCTAAACCGCTATCTGTATAAACATGGAAATATCTACACCGCTATCTGTATAAACATGGAAATATCTACACAGCTATCTGTATAAACATGGAAATATCTACACCGCTACCTGCTGAAACATGGAAATATCAGCACCGCTATCAGTATGAACATGGAAATATCTACACCGCTATCTGTATGAACATGGAAATATCTACACCGTTATCTGTATGAACATGGAAATATCTTCACCGCCATCTGTATGATCATGGATATATCTACACAGCCATCTGTATGAACATGGAAATATCTACACCGCTATCTGTATGAACATGGAAATATCTACACCGTTATCTGTATGAACATGGAAATATCTTCACCGCCATCTGTATGAACATGGATATGTCTACACAGCCATCTGGATGAACATGGAAATATCTACACCGCGATCTGTATGAACATGGAAATATCTACACCGCTATCTGTGTAAACATGCATACATCTTCACCGCTATCTGTATAAACATGGAAATATCTACACCGCTATCTGTATGAACATGGAAATATCTACACCACAATGTGTTTGAACATGGAAATATCTAAACCGCTATCTGCATGAAAATAGAAATATCTACACAGCTATCTGCATATACATGGAAATATCTACAAAGCAATCTCTTTACACATGGAAATAACTACACCGCTATCTCTATAAACATGGAAATATCTACACCGCCATCTGTATGAACATGGAAATATCCACACCGCCATCTGAATGAACATATAAATATCTACACCGCCATCTGTATTAAGATGGAGATATCTTCACCGCTATCTGTATAAACTTGGAAATACCTACACCGCTATCTGTATAAACATGGTAATATCTACACCGCTATCTGTATAAACATGGAAATATCTACACCGCTACCGGTATAAACATGGAAATATCTACACCAGTATCTGAATGAACATGGAAATATCTACACCGCTCTCTATATGAACATGGATATATCTACACCGCTATCTGTTTGAACATGGAAATATCTACACCGCTATCTGCATGAAAATGGAAATATCTACACAGCTATCTGCATAAACATGGAAATATCTACACAGCTGTCTCTTTACACATGGAAATAACTACACCGCTACCTGTATGAACATGGAAATATCTACACCGCTATCTGTATGAGCATGGAAATATCTACACCGCTTTATGTATGAACATGGAAATATCTACACCGCTCTCTGTTTGAACATGGAAATATCTACACCGCTATCTCTATGAACATGGATATAACTACACCGCTATCTGTATGAACATGGAAATAGCTACACCGCTATCTGTATGAACATGGAAATATCTACACCGCTATCTGTATGAACATGGAAATAGCTACACCGCTATCTGTATGAACATGGATATATCTACACAGCCACCTGGATGAACATGGAAGTATCTACACCGCTATCTGTACAAACATGGAAATATCTACACCGCTCTCTGTATAAACATGGAAATATCTACACCACTATCTGTATGAACACGGAAATATCTACACCGCTATCTGTATGAACATGGAAATATCTACACCGCTATCTGTATGAACATGGATATATCTACACAGCCATCTGGATGAACATGGAAATGTCTACACCGCTATCTGCATGAACATGGAAATATCTACACCGCTATTTGTGTAAACATGCATACATCTTCACCGCAATCTGCATAAGCAAGGAAATATCTACACCGCTATCTGTATGAATATGGAAATATCTACACCGCTATCTGTTTGAACATGGAAATATCTAAACCGCTATCAGCATGAAAATGGAAATATCTACACAGCTATCTGCGTATACATGGAAATATCTACAAAGATATCTCTTTACACATGGAAATAACTACACTGCTATCTCTATAAACATGGAAATATCTACACCGCCATCTGTATGAACATGGAAATATCTGCACCGCCATCTGTATGAACATATAAATATCTGCACCGCCATCTATATTAAGATGGAGATGTCTTCACCGCTATCTGAATAAACTTGGAAATATCTACACCGCTATCTGTATAAACCTGGAAATATCTACACCGCTATCTGTATAAACGTGGAAATATCTACACAACTACCTGTATAAACATGGAAATATCAGCACCGCTATCTGTATGAACATGGAAATATCTACACCGCTATCTCTATGAACATGGATATAACTGCACCGCTATCGGTATGAACATGGAAATAGCTACACCGCTATCTGTATGAACATGGAAATATCTACACCGCTATCAGTATGAACATGGAAATAGCTACACAGCTATCTGTATGAACATGGATATATCTACACAGCCACCTGGATGAACATGGAAGTATCTACACCGCTATCTGTACAAACATGGAAATATCTACACCGCTCTCTGTATAAACATGGAAATATCTACACCACTATCTGTATGAACACGGAAATATCTACACCGCTATCTGTATGAATATGGAAATATCTACACCGCTATCTGTATGAACATGAAAATATCTACACCGCTATCTGTTTGAACAAGAAAATATCTACACCGCTGTCTGCATGACAATGGAAATATCTACACAGCTATCTGCATATTCATGGAAATATCTACACTGCTATCTCTTTACACATGGAAATAACTACACCGCTATCTCTATAAACATCGAAATATCTACACCACCATCTGTATGAACATGGAAATATCTGCACCGCCATGTGGATGAACATATAAATATCTGCACCGCCATCTGTATTAAGAAGGAGATATCTACACCGCTATCAGTATAAACATGGAAATATCTACACCGCTATCTGTATAAACATGGAAATATCTACACCGCTATCTGTATAAACATGGAAATATCTACACCGGTACCTGTATAAACATGGAGATATCAGCACCGCTATCTGTATAAACATGGAAATATCTACACCGCTATCTGTATGAACATGGATATATCTACACAGCCATCTGGATGAACATGGAAATGTCTACACCGCTATCTGCATGAACATGGAAATATCTACACCGCTATTTGTGTAAACATGCATACATCTTCACCGCAATCTGCATAAGCAAGGAAATATCTACACCGCTATCTGTATGAATATGGAAATATCTACACCGCTATCTGTTTGAACATGGAAATATCTAAACCGCTATCAGCATGAAAATGGAAATATCTACACAGCTATCTGCATATACATGGAAATATCTACAAAGATATCTCTTTACACATGGAAATAACTACACTGCTATCTCTATAAACATGGAAATATCTACACCGCCATCTGTATGAACATGGAAATATCTACACCGCTATCTGTATGAACATGGAAATATCTACACCGCTATCTGTATGAACATGGAAATATCAGCCCCTCTATCTGTATGAACATGGAAATATCTACACCGCTATCTGTATGAACATGGAAATATCTACACCGCTATCTGTATGAACATGGAAATATCTTCACCGCCATCTGTATGAACATTTATATATCTACACAGCCATCTGGATGAACATGGAAATATCAACACCGCTATCCGTGTAAACATGCATACATCTTCACCGCAATCTGTATAAACATGGAAATATCTTCAACGCTATCTGTATGAACATGGAAATATCTACACCGCTATCTGTATGAAAATGGAAATATCTACACTCCTATCTGTTTGAACATGGAAATATCTACACCGCTATCTGCATGAAAATGGAAATATCTACACTGCTATCTGCATATACATGGAAATATCTACACAGCTATCTCTTTACACATGGGAATAACTACATTGCTATCTGTATTAACATGGAAATATCTACACCGCCATCTGTATGAACATGGAAATGTCTGCATCGCCATCTGTATGAACATATAAATATCTACACCGCCATCTGTATAAAGATGGAGATATCTACACCGCTTTCTGTATAAACATGGAAATAACTACACCGCTATCTGTATTAACATGGAAATATCTACACCGCTATCTGTATAAACATGGAAATATCTACACCGCTACCTGTATAAACATGGAAATATCAGCACCGCAATCTGCATGAACATGGAAATATCTACACCGCTATCTGCATGAACATGGAAATATCTTCACCGCTATCTGTATGAACATGGAAATATCTACACCGCTATCTGTATGAACATGGAAATATCTACACCGCTATCTGTATGAACATGGAAATATCTACACAGCCGTCTGGATGAACATGGAATTATCCACACCGCTATCTGTGTAAACATGCATACATCTTCACCGCTATCTGTATAAACATGGAAATATCTATACCGCTATCTGTATGAACATGGAAATATCTACACCGCTATCTGTTTGAAGATGGAAATATATACACCGCTATCTGCATGAAAATGGAAATATCTACACAGCTATCTGCATGTACATGTAAATATCTACACAGCTATCTCTTTACACATGGAAATAACTACACCGCTATCTGTATGAACATGGATATATCTACACCGCCATCTGTATGAACATGGAAATATCTGCACCGCCATCTGTATGAACATATAAATACCTACACAGCCATCTGTATTAAGATGGAGATACCTACACCGCTATCTGAATAAACATGGAAATATCTACGCCGCTATCTGTATAAACATGGAAATATCTACACCGCTATCTGTATAAACATGGAAACATCTACACCGCTACCTGTAAAAACTTGGAAATATTAGCACCGCTATCTGTATGAACATGGAAATATCTACACCGCCATCTGTATTAACATGGAAATATTTGCACCGCCATCTGTATGAACATATAAATATCTACACCGCCATCTGTATTAAGAAGGAAATACCTAAACCGCTATATGTATGAACACGGAAATATCTACACCGCTATCTGTATGAACATGGAAATATCTACACCGCTATCTGTGTAAACATGCATACATCTTCACCGCTATCTGTACAAACATGGAAATATCTACACCGCTATCTGTATGAACATGGAAATAGCTACACCGCTATCTGTATGAACATGGAAATATCTACACCGCTATCTGTATGAACAAGGGTATATCTACACAGCCATCTGGATGAACATGGAAATATCAACACCGCTATCCGTGTAAACATGCATACATCTTCACCGCAATCTGTATAAACATGGAAATATCTTCACCGCTATCTGTATGAACATGGAAATATCTACACCGCTATCTGTATGAAAATGGAAATATCTACACTCCTATCTGTTTGAACATGGAAATATCTACACCGCTATCTGCATGAAAATGGAAATATCTACAATGCTATCTGCATATACATGGAAATATCTACACAGCTATCTCTTTACACATGGGAATAACTACATTGCTATCTGTATTAACATGGAAATATCTACACCGCCATCTGTATGAACATGGAAATGTCTGCATCGCCATCTGTATGAACATATAAATATCTACACCGCCATCTGTATAAAGATGGAGATATCTACACCGCTTTCTGTATAAACATGGAAATAACTACACCGCTATCTGTATTAACATGGAAATATCTACACCGCTATCTGTATAAACATGGAAATATCTACACCGCTATCTGTATAAACATGGAAACATCTACACCGCTACCTGTAAAAACTTGGAAATATTAGCACCGCTATCTGTATGAACATGGAAATATCTACACCGCCATCTGTATTAACATGGAAATATTTGCACCGCCATCTGTATGAACATATAAATATCTACACCACCATCTGTATTAAGAAGGAAATACCTAAACCGCTATATGTATGAACACGGAAATATCTACACCGCTATCTGTATGAACATGGAAATATCTACACCGCTATCTGTGTAAACATGCATACATCTTCACCGCTATCTGTACAAACATGGAAATATCTACACCGCTATCTGTATGAACATGGAAATAGCTACACCGCTATCTGTATGAACATGGAAATATCTACACCGCTATCTGTATGAACAAGGGTATATCTACACAGCCATCTGGATGAACATGGAAATATCAACACCGCTATCCGTGTAAACATGCATACATCTTCACCGCAATCTGTATAAACATGGAAATATCTTCACCGCTATCTGTATGAACATGGAAATATCTACACCGCTATCTGTATGAAAATGGAAATATCTACACTCCTATCTGTTTGAACATGGAAATATCTACACCGCTATCTGCATGAAAATGGAAATATCTACACTGCTATCTGCATATACATGGAAATATCTACACAGCTATCTCTTTACACATGGGAATAACTACATTGCTATCTGTATTAACATGGAAATATCTACACCGCTATCTGTATAAAAATGGAAATATCTACACCGCTACCTGTATAAACATGGAAATATCAGCACCCCTATCTGTATGAACATTGAAATACCTACACCGCTATCTGTATGAACATGGAAATATCCACACCGCTATCTGTATGAACATGGAAATAGCTACACAGCCATCTGGATGAAAATGGAAATATCTACACAGCTATCTGTATGAACATGGAAATATATACACCGCTATCTGTGTAAACATGCATACATCTTCACCGCTATCTGTATAAAAATGGAAATATCTACACCGCTATCTGTATGAACATGGAAATATCTAAACCGCTATCTGTTTGAACTTGGAAGTATCTACACTGCTATCTGCATGAAAATGGAAATATCTACACAGCTATCTGCATATACATGGAAATGTCTACAAAGCTATCTCTTTACACATGGATATAACTACACCGCTATCTCTATAAACATGGAAATATCTGCACCGCCATCTGTATGAACATGGAAATATCTGCACCGCCATCTGTATGAACATATAAATATCTACACCGCCATCTATATTAAGATGGAGATATCTACACCGCTATCTGTATAAACCTGGAAATATCTACACCGCTATCTGTATAAACATGGAAATACCTACACCGCTACCTGTATAAACATGGAAATATCAGCACCGCTATCTGTATGAACATGGAAATACCTACACCGCTATCTCTATGAACATGGAAATATCTACACCGCTATCTGTATGAACATGGAAAGAGATACACCGCTATCTGTATGAACATGGAAATATCTACACCAGTATCTGAATGAACATGGAAATATCTACACCGCTCTCTATATGAACATGGATATATCTACACCGCTATCTGTTTGAACATGGAAGTATCTACACCGCTATCTGCATGAAAATGGAAATATCTACACAGCTATCTGCATATACATGGAAATATCCACAAAGCTATCTCTTTACACATGGAAATAACTACACCGCTATCTCTATAAACATGGAAATATCTACACCGCCATCTGTATGAACATGGAAATATCTGCACCGCCATCTGTATGAACATATAAATATCTACACCGCCATCTGTATTAAGATGGAGATATCTACACCGCTATCTGTATAAACCTGGAAATATCTACACCGCTATCTGTATAAACACGGAAAGATCCACACCGCTATCTGTATAAACATGGAAATATCTACACCGCTACCTGAATAAACATGGAAATATCAGCACAGCTATCTGTATGAACATGGAAATATCTACACCGCTATCTGTAAGAACATGGAAATAGCTACACCGCTATCTGTATTAACATGGAAATATCTACACCACTATCAGTATGCACATGGAAATATCTACACCGCTATCTGTATGAACATGGATATATCTACACAGCCATCTGGATGAACATGGAAATATCTACACTGCTATCTGTATGAACATGGAAATATCTACACCGCTATCTGTGTAAACAAGCATACATCTTCACCGCTATCTGTATAAACAGGGAAATATCTACACCGTTATCTGTATGAACATGGTAATATCTACACAGCTACCTGTATAAACATGGAAATATCAGCACCGCTCTCTGTATGAACATGGAAATATCAGCCCCTCTATCTGTATGAACATGGAAATATCTACACCGCTATCTGTATGAACATGGAAATATCTACACCGCTATCCATATGAACATGGAAATATCTTCACCGCCATATGTATGAACATGGATATATCTACACAGCCATCTGGATGAACATGGAAATATCTACACCGCTATCTGTATGAACATGGAAATAGCTACTCCGCTATCTGAATGAATATGGAAATATCTACATCACTATCTGTATGAACATGGAAATATCTACACGGCTATCTGTATGAACATGGAAATATCTACACAGCCATCTGGATGAACATGGAAATATCTACACCACTATCTGTATGAACATGGAAATAGCTACACCGCTATCTGTATGAACATGGAAATATCTTCACCGCCATCTGTATGAACATGGATATAGCTACACAGCCATGTGGATGAACATGGAAATATCTACACAGCTATCTGTTTGAACATGGAAATATCTACACCGCTATCTGTGTAAACATGCATACATCTTCACCGCTATCTGTATAAACATGGAAATATCTACACCGCTACCTGTATAAACATGGAAATATCAGCACCGCTATCTGTATGAACATGGAAATATCTACACCGCTATCTGTATGAACATGGAAATATCTACACCGCTATCTGTATGAACATGGAAATAGCTACACCGCTATCTGTATTAACATGGAAATATCTACACCACTATCAGTATGCACATGGAAATATCTTCACCGCCATATGTATGAACAAGGATATATCTACACAGCCATCTGGATGAACATGGAAATATCTACACCGCTATCTGTATGAACATGGAAATAGCTACACCGCTATCTGAATGAATATGGAAATATCTACAACACTATCTGTATGAACATGGAAATATCTACACGGCTATCTGTATGAACATGGAAATATCTACACAGCCATCTGGATGAACATGGAAATATCTACACCACTATCTGTATGAACATGGAAATAGCTACACCGCTATCTGTATGAACATGGAGATATCTTCACCGCCATCTGTATGAACATGGATATAGCTACACAGCCGTCTAGATGAACACGGAAGTATCTACACAGCTATCTGTATGAACATGGAAATATATACACCGCTATCTGTGTAAACATGCATATATCTTCACCGCTATCTGTATAAACATGGAAATATCTACAAAGCTATCTGTATGAACATGGAAATATCTACACCGCTATCTGTTTGAACATGGAAATATCTACACCGCTATCTGCATGAAAATGGATATATCTACACAGCTATCTGCATATACATGGAAATGTCTACAAAGCTATCTCTTTACACATGGATATAACTACACTGCTATCTCTATAAACATGGAAATATCTACACCGCCATCTGTATGAACATGGAAATATCTGCACCACCATCTATATTAAGATGGAGATATCTACACCGCTATCTGTATAAACCTGGAAATATCTACACCGCTATCTGTATAAACATGGAAATATCTACACCGCTATCTGTATAAACATGGAAATATCTACACCGCTACCTGTATAAACATGGAAATATCAGCACCGCTATCTGTATGAACATGGAAATATCTACACCGCTATCTGTATGAACATGGAAATATCTACACCGCTATCTGTATGAACATGGAAATAGCTACACTGCTATCTGTATGAACATGGAAATATCTACACCACTATCTGTAGGAAAATGGAAATATCTACACCGCTATCTGTATGAACATGGATATACCTACACAGCCATCTGGATGAACATGGAAATATCTACACCACTATCTGTATGAACATGGAAATATCTACACCGCTATCTGTGTAAACATGCATACATCTTCACCGCTATCTGTATAAACATGGAAATATCTACACCGTTATCTGTATGAACATGGAAATATCTACACCGCTATCTGTTTGAACATGGAAATATCTAAACCGCTATCTGCATGAAAATGGAAATATGTGCACAGCTATCTGCATATACATGGAAATATCTACACAGCTATCTCTTTATACATGGAAATAACTACACCGCTCTCTGTATGAACATGGAAATATCTACACCGCCATCTGTATGAACATGGAAATATCTGCACCGCCATCTGTATGCACATATAAATATCTACACCGCCATCTGTATTTAGAAGGAGATATCTACACCGCTATCTGTATAAACATGGAAATATCTACACCGCTATCTGTATGAACACGGAAATATCTTCACCGCCATCTGTATGAACATGGATATATCTACACAGCCATCTGGATGAACATGGAAATATCTACACCGCTATCTGTATGAACATGGAAATAGCTACACCGCTATGTGTATGAACATGGAAATATCTACACCACTATCTCTATGAACATGGAAATATCTACACCGCTATCTGTATGAACATGGAAATATCTTCACCGCCATCTGTATGAACATGGATATATCTACACAGCCATCTGGATGAACATGGAAATATCTACAGCGCTATCTGTATGAACATGGAAATAGCTACACCGCTATCTGTATGAACATGGAAATATCTACACCGCTATCTGTATGAACATGGAAATATCTACACCGCTATCTGTATGAACATGGAAATGTCTTCACCGCCATCTGTATGAACATGGATATATCTACAGAGGTATCTGGATGAAAATGGAAATATCTACACCGCTATCTGTATGAACATGGAAATATATACACCGTTATCTGTGTAAACATGCATACATCTTCACCGCTATCTGTATGAACATGGAAATATCTACACCGCTATCTGTATGAACATGGAAATATCTACACCGCTATCTGTTTGAACGTGGAAATATCTACACCGCTAACTGCATGAAAATGGAAATATCTACACAGATATCTGCATATACATGGAAATATCTACAAAGCTATCTCTTTACACATGGAAATAACTACACCGCTATCTCTATAAACATGGAAATATCTACAGCGCCATCTTTATGAACATGGAAATATCTGCACCGCCATCTGTATGAACATATAAATATCTACACTGCCATCTGTATTAAGATGGAGATATCTACACCGCTATCTGTATAAACCTGGAAATATCTACACCGCTATCTGTATAAACATGGAAATAACTACACCGCTATCTGTATAAACATGGAAATATCTACACCGCTACCTGTATAAACATGGAAATATCAGCACCGCTATCTGTATGAACATGGAAATATCTACACCGCTATCTGTATGAACATGGAAATATCTAAACCGCTATCTGTTTGAACATGGAAATATCTACACCGCTGTCTGCATGAAAATGGAAATATCTACACAGCTATCTGCATATACATGGAAATATCTACAAAGCTATCTCTTTACACATGGAAATATCTACACCGCTATCTTTATAAACATGGAAATATATACACCGCCATCTGTATGAACATGGAAATATCTGCACTGCCATCTGTATGAACATATAAATATCTACACCGCCATCTGTATTAAGATGGAGATATCTTCAGCGCAATCTGTATAAACTTGGAAATATCTACACCGCTGTCTGTATAAACCTGGAAATATCTACACCGCTATCTGTATATACATGGAAATAACTACACCTCTATCTGTATAAACATAGAAATATCTACACCGCTACCTGTATAAACATGGAAATATCAGCACCGCTATCTGCATGAACATAGCAATATCAGCCCCTCTATCTGTATGAACATGGATATATCTACACCGCAATCTGTAAGAACATGGAAATATCTACACCGCTATCTGTCTGAACATGGAAATATCTTCACCGCCATCTGTATGAACATGGATATATCTACACAGCCATCTGGATGAACATGGAAATATCTACACCGCTATCTGTATGACCATGGAAATAGCTACACCGCTATCTGTATGAACATGGAAATATCTACAACACTATCTGTATGAACATGGAAATATCTACCCCGCTATCTGTATGAACATGGAAATATCATCACTGCCATCTGTATGAAGATGGATATATCTACACAGCCATCTGGATGAACATGGAAATATCTACACCGCTATCTGTATGAACATGGAAATATATACACCGCTATCTGTGTAAACATGCATATATCTTCACCGCTATCTGTATGTACATGGAAATATCTACACCGCTATCTGTATGAACATGGAAATATCTACACCGCTATCTGTTTGAACTTGGAAATATCTACACCGCTATTTGCATGAAAATGGAAATATCTACACAGCTATCTGCATATACATGGAAATGTCTACAAAGCTATCTCTTTACACATTGATATAACAACACTGCTATCTCTATAAACATGGAAATATCTACACCGCCATCTGTATGAACATGGAAATATCTGCACCGCCATCTGTATGAACATATAAATATCTACACCGCCATCTATATTAAGATGGAGATATCTACACCGCTATCTGTATAAACCTGGAAATATCTACACCGCTATCTGTATAAACATGGAAATATCTACACCGCTATCTGTATAAACATGGAAATATCTACACCGCTACCTGTATAAACATGGAAATATCAGCACCGCTATCTGTATGAACATGGAAATATCTACACCGCTATCTGTATGAACATGGAAATATCTACACCGCTATCTGTATGAACATGGAAATAGCTACACTGCTATCTGTATGAACATGGAAATATCTACACCACTATCTGTAGGAACATGGAAATATCTACACCGCTATCTGTATGAACATGGATATACCTACACAGCCATCTGGATGAACATGGAAATATCTACACCACTATCTGTATGAACATGGAAATATCTACACCGCTACCTGTGTAAACATACATACATCTTCAGCGCTATCTGTATAAACATGGAAATATCTACACCGGTATCTGTATGAACATGGAAATATCTACACCGCAATCTGTTTGAACATGGAAATATCTAAACCGCTATCTGCATGAAAATAGAAATATCTACACAGCTATCTGCATATAAATGGAAATATCTACAAAGCTATCTCTTTACACATGGAAATAACTAAACCGCTATCTCTATAAACATGGAAATATCTACACCGCCATCTGTATGAACATGGAAATATCCACACCGCCATCTGAATGAACATATAAATATGTACACCGCCATCTGTATTAAGATGGAGATATCTTCACCGCTATCTGTATAAACTTGGAAATACCTACACCGCTATCTGTATAAACATGGAAATATCTACACCGCTATCTGTATAAACATGGAAATATCTACACTGCTACCTGTATAAACATGGAAATATCAGCACCGCTATCTGTATGAACATGGAAATATCTACACCGCTATCTCTATGAACATGGAAATACCTACACCGCTATCGGTATGAACATGGAAAGAGATACACCGCTATCTGTATGAATATGGAAATATCTACACCAGTGTCTGAATGAACATGGAAATATCTACACCGCTCTCTATATGAACATGGATATATCTACACCGCTATCTGTTTGAACATGGAAATATCTACACCGCTATCTGCATGAAAATGGAAATATCTACACTGCTATCTGCATAAACATGGACATATCTACACAGCTATCTCTTTACACATGGAAATAACTACACCGCTATCTGTATGAACATGGAAATATCTAAACAGCCATCTGTATGAACATGGAAATATCTGCACCGCTATCTGTGTAAACATGCATACATCTTCACCGCTATCTGTATAAACATGGAAATATCTACACCGCTATCTGTATGAACATGGAAATAGCTACACCGCTATCTGTATGAACATGGAAATATCTACACCGCTACCTGTATAAACATGGAAATATCAGCACCGCTATCTGCATGAACATGGAAATATCAGCCCCTCTATCTGTATGAACATGGAGATATCTACACCGCTATCTGTATGAACATGGAAATATCTACACCGCTATCTGTATGAACACGGAAATATCTTCACCGCCCTCTGTATGAACATGGATATATCTACACAGCCATCAGGATGAACATGGAAATATCTACACCGCTATCTGTATGAACATGGAAATATCTACACCGCTATCTGTATGAACATGGAAATAGCTACACCGCTATCTGTATGAACATGGAAATATCTACACCACTATCTGTAGGAACATGGAAATATCTACACCGCTATCTGTATGAACATGGATATACCTACACAGCCATCTGGATGAACATGGAAATATCTACACCACTATCTGTATGAACATGGAAATATCTACACCGCTATCTGTGTAAACATGCATACATCTTCACCGCTATCTGTATAAACATGGAAATATCTACACCGTTATCTGTATGAACATGGAAATATCTACACCGCTATCTGGTTGAACATGGAAATATCTAAACCGCTATCTGCATGAAAATGGAAATATGTGCACAGCTATCTGCATATACATGGAAATATCTACACAGCTATCTCTTTACACATGGAAATAACTACACCGCTATCTGTATGAACATGGAAATGTCTACACCGCCATCTGTATGAACATGGAAATATCTGCACCGCCATCTGTATGCACATACAAATATCTACACCGCCATCTGTATTAAGAAGGAGATATCTAAACCGCTATCTGTATAAACATGGAAATATCTACACCGCTATCTGTATAAACATGGAAATATCTACACAGCTATCTGTATAAACATGGAAATATCTACACCGCTACCTGCTGAAACATGGAAATATCAGCACCGCTATCAGTATGAACATGGAAATATCTACACCGCTATCTGTATGAACATGGAAATATCTACACCGTTATCTGTATGAACATGGAAATATCTTCACCGCCATCTGTATGATCATGGATATATCTACACAGCCATCTGTATGAACATGGAAATATCTACACCGCTATCTGTATGAACATGGAAATATCTACACCGTTATCTGTATGAACATGGAAATATCTTCACCGCCATCTGTATGAACATGGATATGTCTACACAGCCATCTGGATGAACATGGAAATATCTACACCGCGATCTGTATGAACATGGAAATATCTACACCGCTATCTGTGTAAACATGCATACATCTTCACCGCTATCTGTATAAACATGGAAATATCTACACCGCTATCTGTATGAACATGGAAATATCTACACCGCAATGTGTTTGAACATGGAAATATCTAAACCGCTATCTGCATGAAAATAGAAATATCTACACAGCTATCTGCATATACATGGAAATATCTACAAAGCAATCTCTTTACACATGGAAATAACTACACCGCTATCTCTATAAACATGGAAATATCTACACCGCCATCTGTATGAACATGGAAATATCCACACCGCCATCTGAATGAACATATAAATATCTACACCGCCATCTGTATTAAGATGGAGATATCTTCACCGCTATCTGTATAAACTTGGAAATACCTACACCGCTATCTGTATAAACATGGTAATATCTACACCGCTATCTGTATAAACATGGAAATATCTACACCGCTACCGGTATAAACATGGAAATATCTACACCAGTATCTGAATGAACATGGAAATATCTACACCGCTCTCTATATGAACATGGATATATCTACACCGCTATCTGTTTGAACATGGAAATATCTACACCGCTATCTGCATGAAAATGGAAATATCTACACAGCTATCTGCATAAACATGGAAATATCTACACAGCTGTCTCTTTACACATGGAAATAACTACACCGCTATCTGTATGAACATGGAAATATCTACACCGCCATCTGTATGAACATGGAAATATCTGCACTGACATCTGTATGAACATATACATATCTACACGGCCATCTGTATTAAGAAGGAGATATCTACACCGCTATCTGTATAAACCTGGAAATATCTACACCGCTATCTGTATAAACATGGAAATATCTACACCGCTATCTGTTTAAACATGGAAATATCTACACAGCTACGTGTATAAACATGGAAATATCAGCACCGCTATCTGCATGAACATGGAAATATCAGCCCCTCTATCTGTATGAACATGGAGATATCTACACCACTATCGGTATGAACATGGAAATATCTACACCGCTATCTGTATGAACACGGAAATATCTTCACCGCCATCTGTATGAACATGGATATATCTACACAGCCATCTGGATGAACATGGAAATATCTACACCGCTATCTGTATGAACATGGAAATAGCTACACCGCTATCTGTATGAACATGGAAATATCTACACCACCATCTCTATGAACATGGAAATATCTACACCACTATCTGTATGAACATGGAAATATCTTCACCGCCATCTGTATGAACATGGATATATCCACACAGCCATCTGGATGAACATGGAAATATCTACACCGCTATCTGTATGAACATGGAAATAGCTACACCGCTATCTGTATGAACATGGAAATATCTACACCGCTATCTGTATGAACATGGAAATATCTACACCGCTATCTGTATGAACATGGAAATGTCTTCACCGCCATCTGTATGAACATGGATATATCTACAGAGCCATCAGGATGAACATGGAAATATCTACACCGCGTTCTGTATGAACATGGAAATATCTACACTGCTACCTGTGTAAACATGCATACATCTTCACCGCTATCTGTATAAACATGGAAATATCTACACCGGTATCTGTATGAACATGGAAATATCTACACCGCAATCTGTTTGAACATGGAAATATCTAAACCGCTATCTGCATGAAAATAGAAATATCTACACAGCTATCTGCATATAAATGGAAATACCTACAAAGCTATCTCTTTACACATGGAAATAACTACACCGCTATCTGTATGAAAATGGAAATATCTACACCGCTATCTGTATGAACATGGAAATGTCTTCACCGCCATCTGTATGAACATGGATATATCTAAAGAGCCATCTGGATGAACATGGAAATATCTACACCGCTATCTGTATGAACATGGAAATATATACACCGCTATCTGTGTAAACATGCCTACATCTTCACCGCTATCTGTATGAACATGGAAATATCTACACCGCTATCTGTATGAACATGGAAATAGCTACACCGCTATCTGTATGAATATGGAATTATCTACAACACTATCTGTATGAACATGGAAATATCTACACGGCTATCTGTATGAACATGGATATATCTACACAGCCATCTGGATGAACATGGAAATATCTACTCCACTATCTGTATGAACATGGAAATAGCTACACCGCTATCTGTATGAACATGGAAATATCTTCACCGCCATCTGTATGAACATGGATATAGCTACACAGCCATCTGGATGAACATGGAAATATCTACACAGCTATCTGTATGAACATGGAAATATATACACCGCTATCTGTGTAAACATGCATACATCTTCACCACTATCTGTATAAACATGGAAATATCTACACCGCTATCTGTATAAACATGGAAATATCTACACCGCTATCTGTATAAACATGGAAATATCTACACCGGTACCTGTATAAACATGGAAATATCAGCACCGCTATCTGTATAAACATGGAAATATCTACACCGCTATCTGTATGAACATGGAAATATCTACACCGCTATCTGTATGAACATGGATATATCTACACAGCCATCTGGATGAACATGGAAATATCTACACCGCTATCTGCATGAACATGGAAATATCTACACCGCTATTTGTGTAAACATGCATACATCTTCACCGCAATCTGCATAAGCAAGGAAATATCTACACCGCTATCTGTATGAACATGGAAATATCTACACCGCTATCTGTTTGAACATGGAAATATCTAAACCTCTATCAGCATGAAAATGGAAATATCTACACAGCTATCTGCATATACATGGAAATATCTACAAAGCTATCTCTTTACACATGGAAATAACTACACCGCTATCTCTATAAACATGGAAATATCTACACCGCCATCTGTATGAACATGGAAATATCTGCACCGCCATCTGTATGAACATATAAATATCTACACCACCATCTGTATTAAGATGGAGATATCTACACCGCTATCTGTATAAACCTGGAAATATCTACACCGCTATCTGTATAAACATGGAAAGATCTACACCGCTATCTGTATAAACATGGAAATATCTACACCGCTACCTGAATAAACTTGGAAATATCAGCACAGCTATCTGTATGAACATGGAAATAACAGCCCCTCTATCTGTATGAACATGGAGATATCTACACCGCTATCTGTAAGAACATGGACATATCTACACCGCTATCTGTCTGAACATGGAAATATCTTCACCGCCATCCGTATGAACATGGATGTATCTACACAGCCATCTGGATGAACATGGATATATCTACACCGCTTTCTGTATGAACATGGAAATAGCTACACCGCTATCTGTATGAACATGGAAATATCTACAACACTATCTGTATGAACATGGAAATATCTACACCGCTATCTGTATGAACATGGAAATATCTTCACCGCCATCTGTATGAACTTGGATATATCTACAGACCCATCTGGATGAACATGGAAATATCTACACCGCTATCTGTATGAACATGGAAATATCTACACCGCTATCTGTGTAATCATGCATACATCTTCACCGCTATCTGTATGAACATGGAAATATCTACACCGCTATCTGTATGAACATGGAAATATCTACACCGCTATCTGTATGAACATGGAAATATCTACACCGCTATCTGTTTGAACATGGAAATATCTAAACCGCTATCTGCATGAAAATAGAAATATCCACACAGCTATCTGCATAAACATGGAAATATCTACAAAGCTATCTGTTTACAGAGAGAAGTAACTACACCGCTATCTTTATAAACATGGAAATATCTACACGGCCTTCTGTATGAACATGGAAATGTCTGCACTCCCATCTGTATGAACATATAAATATCTGCACCGCCATCTGTATTAAGATGGAGATGTCTTCACCGCTATCTGTATAAACTTGGAAATATCTACACCGCTATCTGTATAAACCTGGAAATATCTACACCGCTATCTGTATAAACGTGGAAATATCTACACCACTACCTGTATAAACATGGAAATATCAGCACCGCTATCTGTATGAACATGGAAATATCTACACCGCTATCTCTATGAACATGGATATAACTACACCGCTATCTGTATGAACATGGAAATAGCTACACCGCTATCTGTATGAACATGGAAATATCTACACCGCTATCTGTATGAACATGGAAATAGCTACACCGCTATCTGTATGAACATGGATATATCTACACAGCCACCTGGATGAACATGGAAGTATCTACACCGCTATCTGTACAAACATGGAAATATCTACACCGCTCTCTGTATAAACATGGAAATATCTACACCACTATCTGTATGAACACGGAAATATCTACACCGCTATCTGTATGAACATGGAAATATCTACACCGCTATCTGTATGAACATGGATATATCTACACAGCCATCTGGATGAACATGGAAATGTCTACACCGCTATCTGCATGAACATGGAAATATCTACACCGCTATTTGTGTAAACATGCATACATCTTCACCGCAATCTGCATAAGCAAGGAAATATCTACACCGCTATCTGTATGAATATGGAAATATCTACACCGCTATCTGTTTGAACATGGAAATATCTAAACCGCTATCAGCATGAAAATGGAAATATCTACACAGCTATCTGCGTATACATGGAAATATCTACAAAGATATCTCTTTACACATGGAAATAACTACACTGCTATCTCTATAAACATGGAAATATCTACACCGCCATCTGTATGAACATGGAAATATCTGCACCGCCATCTGTATGAACATATAAATATCTGCACCGCCATCTATATTAAGATGGAGATGTCTTCACCGCTATCTGTATAAACTTGGAAATATCTACACCGCTATCTGTATAAACCTGGAAATATCTACACCGCTATCTGTATAAACGTGGAAATATCTACACAACTACCTGTATAAACATGGAAATATCAGCACCGCTATCTGTATGAACATGGAAATATCTACACCGCTATCTCTATGAACATGGATATAACTACACCGCTATCGGTATGAACATGGAAATAGCTACACCGCTATCTGTATGAACATGGAAATATCTACACCGCTATCAGTATGAACATGGAAATAGCTACACCGCTATCTGTATGAACATGGATATATCTACACAGCCACCTGGATGAACATGGAAGTATCTACACCGCTATCTGTACAAACATGGAAATATCTACACCGCTCTCTGTATAAACATGGAAATATCTACACCACTATCTGTATGAACACGGAAATATCTACACCGCTATCTGTATGAATATGGAAATATCTACACCGCTATCTGTATGAACATGAAAATATCTACACCGCTATCTGTTTGAACAAGAAAATATCTACACCGCTGTCTGCATGACAATGGAAATATCTACACAGCTATCTGCATATTCATGGAAATATCTACACTGCTATCTCTTTACACATGGAAATAACTACACCGCTATCTCTATAAACATCGAAATATCTACACCACCATCTGTATGAACATGGAAATATCTGCACCGCCATGTGGATGAACATATAAATATCTGCACCGCCATCTGTATTAAGAAGGAGATATCTACACCGCTATCAGTATAAACATGGAAATATCTACACCGCTATCTGTATAAACATGGAAATATCTACACCGCTATCTGTATAAACATGGAAATATCTACACCGGTACCTGTATAAACATGGAGATATCAGCACCGCTATCTGTATAAACATGGAAATATCTACACCGCTATCTGTATGAACATGGATATATCTACACAGCCATCTGGATGAACATGGAAATGTCTACACCGCTATCTGCATGAACATGGAAATATCTACACCGCTATTTGTGTAAACATGCATACATCTTCACCGCAATCTGCATAAGCAAGGAAATATCTACACCGCTATCTGTATGAATATGGAAATATCTACACCGCTATCTGTTTGAACATGGAAATATCTAAACCGCTATCAGCATGAAAATGGAAATATCTACACAGCTATCTGCATATACATGGAAATATCTACAAAGATATCTCTTTACACATGGAAATAACTACACTGCTATCTCTATAAACATGGAAATATCTACACCGCCATCTGTATGAACATGGAAATATCTACACCGCTATCTGTATGAACATGGAAATATCTACACCGCTATCTGTATGAACATGGAAATATCAGCCCCTCTATCTGTATGAACATGGAAATATCTACACCGCTATCTGTATGAACATGGAAATATCTACACCGCTATCTGTATGAACATGGAAATATCTTCACCGCCATCTGTATGAACATTTATATATCTACACAGCCATCTGGATGAACATGGAAATATCAACACCGCTATCCGTGTAAACATGCATACATCTTCACCGCAATCTGTATAAACATGGAAATATCTTCAACGCTATCTGTATGAACATGGAAATATCTACACCGCTATCTGTATGAAAATGGAAATATCTACACTCCTATCTGTTTGAACATGGAAATATCTACACCGCTATCTGCATGAAAATGGAAATATCTACACTGCTATCTGCATATACATGGAAATATCTACACAGCTATCTCTTTACACATGGGAATAACTACATTGCTATCTGTATTAACATGGAAATATCTACACCGCCATCTGTATGAACATGGAAATGTCTGCATCGCCATCTGTATGAACATATAAATATCTACACCGCCATCTGTATAAAGATGGAGATATCTACACCGCTTTCTGTATAAACATGGAAATAACTACACCGCTATCTGTATTAACATGGAAATATCTACACCGCTATCTGTATAAACATGGAAATATCTACACCGCTACCTGTATAAACATGGAAATATCAGCACCGCAATCTGCATGAACATGGAAATATCTACACCGCTATCTGCATGAACATGGAAATATCTTCACCGCTATCTGTATGAACATGGAAATATCTACACCGCTATCTGTATGAACATGGAAATATCTACACCGCTATCTGTATGAACATGGAAATATCTACACAGCCGTCTGGATGAACATGGAATTATCCACACCGCTATCTGTGTAAACATGCATACATCTTCACCGCTATCTGTATAAACATGGAAATATCTATACCGCTATCTGTATGAACATGGAAATATCTACACCGCTATCTGTTTGAAGATGGAAATATATACACCGCTATCTGCATGAAAATGGAAATATCTACACAGCTATCTGCATGTACATGTAAATATCTACACAGCTATCTCTTTACACATGGAAATAACTACACCGCTATCTGTATGAACATGGATATATCTACACCGCCATCTGTATGAACATGGAAATATCTGCACCGCCATCTGTATGAACATATAAATACCTACACAGCCATCTGTATTAAGATGGAGATACCTACACCGCTATCTGAATAAACATGGAAATATCTACGCCGCTATCTGTATAAACATGGAAATATCTACACCGCTATCTGTATAAACATGGAAACATCTACACCGCTACCTGTAAAAACTTGGAAATATTAGCACCGCTATCTGTATGAACATGGAAATATCTACACCGCCATCTGTATTAACATGGAAATATTTGCACCGCCATCTGTATGAACATATAAATATCTACACCGCCATCTGTATTAAGAAGGAAATACCTAAACCGCTATATGTATGAACACGGAAATATCTACACCGCTATCTGTATGAACATGGAAATATCTACACCGCTATCTGTGTAAACATGCATACATCTTCACCGCTATCTGTACAAACATGGAAATATCTACACCGCTATCTGTATGAACATGGAAATAGCTACACCGCTATCTGTATGAACATGGAAATATCTACACCGCTATCTGTATGAACAAGGGTATATCTACAAAGCCATCTGGATGAACATGGAAATATCAACACCGCTATCCGTGTAAACATGCATACATCTTCACCGCAATCTGTATAAACATGGAAATATCTTCACCGCTATCTGTATGAACATGGAAATATCTACACCGCTATCTGTATGAAAATGGAAATATCTACACTCCTATCTGTTTGAACATGGAAATATCTACACCGCTATCTGCATGAAAATGGAAATATCTACAATGCTATCTGCATATACATGGAAATATCTACACAGCTATCTCTTTACACATGGGAATAACTACATTGCTATCTGTATTAACATGGAAATATCTACACCGCCATCTGTATGAACATGGAAATGTCTGCATCGCCATCTGTATGAACATATAAATATCTACACCGCCATCTGTATAAAGATGGAGATATCTACACCGCTTTCTGTATAAACATGGAAATAACTACACCGCTATCTGTATTAACATGGAAATATCTACACCGCTATCTGTATAAACATGGAAATATCTACACCGCTATCTGTATAAACATGGAAACATCTACACCGCTACCTGTAAAAACTTGGAAATATTAGCACCGCTATCTGTATGAACATGGAAATATCTACACCGCCATCTGTATTAACATGGAAATATTTGCACCGCCATCTGTATGAACATATAAATATCTACACCACCATCTGTATTAAGAAGGAAATACCTAAACCGCTATATGTATGAACACGGAAATATCTACACCGCTATCTGTATGAACATGGAAATATCTACACCGCTATCTGTGTAAACATGCATACATCTTCACCGCTATCTGTACAAACATGGAAATATCTACACCGCTATCTGTATGAACATGGAAATAGCTACACCGCTATCTGTATGAACATGGAAATATCTACACCGCTATCTGTATGAACAAGGGTATATCTACACAGCCATCTGGATGAACATGGAAATATCAACACCGCTATCCGTGTAAACATGCATACATCTTCACCGCAATCTGTATAAACATGGAAATATCTTCACCGCTATCTGTATGAACATGGAAATATCTACACCGCTATCTGTATGAAAATGGAAATATCTACACTCCTATCTGTTTGAACATGGAAATATCTACACCGCTATCTGCATGAAAATGGAAATATCTACACTGCTATCTGCATATACATGGAAATATCTACACAGCTATCTCTTTACACATGGGAATAACTACATTGCTATCTGTATTAACATGGAAATATCTACACCGCCATCTGTATGAACATGGAAATGTCTGCATCGCCATCTGTATGAACATATAAATATCTACACCGCCATCTGTATAAAGATGGAGATATCTACACCGCTTTCTGTATAAACATGGAAATAACTACACCGCTATCTGTATTAACATGGAAATATCTACACCGCTATCTGTATAAACATGGAAATATCTACACCGCTACCTGTATAAACATGGAAATATCAGCACCGCAATCTGCATGAACATGGAAATATCTACACCGCTATCTGCATGAACATGGAAATATCTTCACCGCTATCTGTATGAACATGGAAATATCTACACCGCTATCTGTATGAACATGGAAATATCTACACCGCTATCTGTATGAACATGGAAATATCTACACAGCCGTCTGGATGAACATGGAATTATCCACACCGCTATCTGTGTAAACATGCATACATCTTCACCGCTATCTGTATAAACATGGAAATATCTATACCGCTATCTGTATGAACATGGAAATATCTACACCGCTATCTGTTTGAAGATGGAAATATATACACCGCTATCTGCATGAAAATGGAAATATCTACACAGCTATCTGCATGTACATGTAAATATCTACACAGCTATCTCTTTACACATGGAAATAACTACACCGCTATCTGTTTGAACATGGATATATCTACACCGCCATCTGTATGAACATGGAAATATCTGCACCGCCATCTGTATGAACATATAAATACCTACACAGCCATCTGTATTAAGATGGAGATACCTACACCGCTATCTGAATAAACATGGAAATATCTACGCCGCTATCTGTATAAACATGGAAATATCTACACCGCTATCTGTATAAACATGGAAACATCTACACCGCTACCTGTAAAAACTTGGAAATATTAGCACCGCTATCTGTATGAACATGGAAATATCTACACCGCCATCTGTATTAACATGGAAATATTTGCACCGCCATCTGTATGAACATATAAATATCTACACCGCCATCTGTATTAAGAAGGAAATACCTAAACCGCTATATGTATGAACACGGAAATATCTACACCGCTATCTGTATGAACATGGAAATATCTACACCGCTATCTGTGTAAACATGCATACATCTTCACCGCTATCTGTACAAACATGGAAATATCTACACCGCTATCTGTATGAACATGGAAATAGCTACACCGCTATCTGTATGAACATGGAAATATCTACACCGCTATCTGTATGAACAAGGGTATATCTACACAGCCATCTGGATGAACATGGAAATATCAACACCGCTATCCGTGTAAACATGCATACATCTTCACCGCAATCTGTATAAACATGGAAATATCTTCACCGCTATCTGTATGAACATGGAAATATCTACACCGCTATCTGTATGAAAATGGAAATATCTACACTCCTATCTGTTTGAACATGGAAATATCTACACCGCTATCTGCATGAAAATGGAAATATCTACACTGCTATCTGCATATACATGGAAATATCTACACAGCTATCTCTTTACACATGGGAATAACTACATTGCTATCTGTATTAACATGGAAATATCTACACCGCCATCTGTATGAACATGGAAATGTCTGCATCACCATCTGTATGAACATATAAATATCTACACCGCCATCTGTATAAAGATGGAGATATCTACACCGCTTTCTGTATAAACATGGAAATAACTACACCGCTATCTGTATTAACATGGAAATATCTACACCGCTATCTGTATAAACATGGAAATATCTACACCGCTATCTGTATAAACATGGAAACATCTACACCGCTACCTGTAAAAACTTGGAAATATTAGCACCGCTATCTGTATGAACATGGAAATATCTACACCGCCATCTGTATTAACATGGAAATATTTGCACCGCCATCTGTATGAACATATAAATATCTACACCGCCATCTGTATTAAGAAGGAAATACCTAAACCGCTATATGTATGAACACGGAAATATCTACACCGCTATCTGTATGAACATGGAAATATCTACACCGCTATCTGTGTAAACATGCATACATCTTCACCGCTATCTGTACAAACATGGAAATATCTACACCGCTATCTGTATGAACATGGAAATAGCTACACCGCTATCTGTATGAACATGGAAATATCTACACCGCTATCTGTATGAACAAGGGTATATCTACACAGCCATCTGGATGAACATGGAAATATCAACACCGCTATCCGTGTAAACATGCATACATCTTCACCGCAATCTGTATAAACATGGAAATATCTTCACCGCTATCTGTATGAACATGGAAATATCTACACCGCTATCTGTATGAAAATGGAAATATCTACACTCCTATCTGTTTGAACATGGAAATATCTACACCGCTATCTGCATGAAAATGGAAATATCTACACTGCTATCTGCATATACATGGAAATATCTACACAGCTATCTCTTTACACATGGGAATAACTACATTGCTATCTGTATTAACATGGAAATATCTACACCGCTATCTGTATAAACATGGAAATATCTACACCGCTACCTGTATAAACATGGAAATATCAGCACCGCAATCTGCATGAACATGGAAATATCTACACCGCTATCTGCATGAACATGGAAATATCTTCACCGCTATCTGTATGAACATGGAAATATCTACACCGCTATCTGTATGAACATGGAAATATCTACACCGCTATCTGTATGAACATGGAAATATCTACACAGCCGTCTGGATGAACATGGAATTATCCACACCGCTATCTGTGTAAACATGCATACATCTTCACCGCTATCTGTATAAACATGGAAATATCTATACCGCTATCTGTATGAACATGGAAATATCTACACCGCTATCTGTTTGAAGATGGAAATATATACACCGCTATCTGCATGAAAATGGAAATATCTACACAGCTATCTGCATGTACATGTAAATATCTACACAGCTATCTCTTTACACATGGAAATAACTACACCGCTATCTGTATGAACATGGATATATCTACACCGCCATCTGTATGAACATGGAAATATCTGCACCGCCATCTGTATGAACATATAAATACCTACACAGCCATCTGTATTAAGATGGAGATACCTACACCGCTATCTGAATAAACATGGAAATATCTACGCCGCTATCTGTATAAACATGGAAATATCTACACCGCTATCTGTATAAACATGGAAACATCTACACCGCTACCTGTAAAAACTTGGAAATATTAGCACCGCTATCTGTATGAACATGGAAATATCTACACCGCCATCTGTATTAACATGGAAATATTTGCACCGCCATCTGTATGAACATATAAATATCTACACCGCCATCTGTATTAAGAAGGAAATACCTAAACCGCTATATGTATGAACACTGAAATATCTACACCGCTATCTGTATGAACATGGAAATATCTACACCGCTATCTGTGTAAACATGCATACATCTTCACCGCTATCTGTACAAACATGGAAATATCTACACCGCTATCTGTATGAACATGGAAATAGCTACACCGCTATCTGTATGAACATGGAAATATCTACACCGCTATCTGTATGAACAAGGGTATATCTACACAGCCATCTGGATGAACATGGAAATATCAACACCGCTATCCGTGTAAACATGCATACATCTTCACCGCAATCTGTATAAACATGGAAATATCTTCACCGCTATCTGTATGAACATGGAAATATCTACACCGCTATCTGTATGAAAATGGAAATATCTACACTCCTATCTGTTTGAACATGGAAATATCTACACCGCTATCTGCATGAAAATGGAAATATCTACACTGCTATCTGCATATACATGGAAATATCTACACAGCTATCTCTTTACACATGGGAATAACTACATTGCTATCTGTATTAACATGGAAATATCTACACCGCCATCTGTATGAACGTGGAAATGTCTGCATCGCCATCTGTATGAACATATAAATATCTACACCGCCATCTGTATAAAGATGGAGATATCTACACCGCTTTCTGTATAAACATGGAAATAACTACACCGCTATCTGTATTAACATGGAAATATCTACACCGCTATCTGTATAAACATGGAAATATCTACACCGCTATCTGTATAAACATGGAAACATCTACACCGCTACCTGTAAAAACTTGGAAATATTAGCACCGCTATCTGTATGAACATGGAAATATCTACACCGCCATCTGTATTAACATGGAAATATTTGCACCGCCATCTGTATGAACATATAAATATCTACACCGCCATCTGTATTAAGAAGGAAATACCTAAACCGCTATATGTATGAACACGGAAATATCTACACCGCTATCTGTATGAACATGGAAATATCTACACCGCTATCTGTGTAAACATGCATACATCTTCACCGCTATCTGTACAAACATGGAAATATCTACACCGCTATCTGTATGAACATGGAAATAGCTACACCGCTATCTGTATGAACATGGAAATATCTACACCGCTATCTGTATGAACAAGGGTATATCTACACAGCCATCTGGATGAACATGGAAATATCAACACCGCTATCCGTGTAAACATGCATACATCTTCACCGCAATCTGTATAAACATGGAAATATCTTCACCGCTATCTGTATGAACATGGAAATATCTACACCGCTATCTGTATGAAAATGGAAATATCTACACTCCTATCTGTTTGAACATGGAAATATCTACACCGCTATCTGCATGAAAATTGAAATATCTACACTGCTATCTGCATATACATGGAAATATCTACACAGCTATCTCTTTACACATGGGAATAACTACATTGCTATCTGTATTAACATGGAAATATCTACACCGCCATCTGTAAGAACGTGGAAATGTCTGCATCGCCATCTGTATGAACATATAAATATCTACACCGCCATCTGTATAAAGATGGAGATATCTACACCGCTTTCTGTATAAACATGGAAATAACTACACCGCTATCTGTATTAACATGGAAATATCTACACCGCTATCTGTATAAACATGGAAATATCTACACCGCTATCTGTATAAACATGGAAACATCTACACCGCTACCTGTAAAAACTTGGAAATATTAGCACCGCTATCTGTATGAACATGGAAATATCTACACCGCCATCTGTATTAACATGGAAATATTTGCACCGCCATCTGTATGAACATATAAATATCTACACCGCCATCTGTATTAAGAAGGAAATACCTAAACCGCTATATGTATGAACACGGAAATATCTACACCGCTATCTGTATGAACATGGAAATATCTACACCGCTATCTGTGTAAACATGCATACATCTTCACCGCTATCTGTACAAACATGGAAATATCTACACCGCTATCTGTATGAACATGGAAATAGCTACACCGCTATCTGTATGAACATGGAAATATCTACACCGCTATCTGTATGAACAAGGGTATATCTACACAGCCATCTGGATGAACATGGAAATATCAACACCGCTATCCGTGTAAACATGCATACATCTTCACCGCAATCTGTATAAACATGGAAATATCTTCACCGCTATCTCTATGAACATGGAAATATCTACACCGCTATCTGTATGAAAATGGAAATATCTACACTCCTATCTGTTTGAACATGGAAATATCTACACCGCTATCTGCATGAAAATTGAAATATCTACACTGCTATCTGCATATACATGGAAATATCTACACAGCTATCTCTTTACACATGGGAATAACTACATTGCTATCTGTATTAACATGGAAATATCTACACCGCCATCTGTATGAACATGGAAATGTCTGCATCGCCATCTGTATGAACATATAAATATCTACACCGCCATCTGTATAAAGATGGAGATATCTACACCGCTTTCTGTATAAACATGGAAATAACTACACCGCTATCTGTATTAACATGGAAATATCTACACCGCTATCTGTATAAACATGGAAATATCTACACCGCTATCTGTATAAACATGGAAACATCTACACCGCTACCTGTAAAAACTTGGAAATATTAGCACCGCTATCTGTATGAACATGGAAATATCTACACCGCCATCTGTATTAACATGGAAATATTTGCACCGCCATCTGTATGAACATATAAATATCTACACCGCCATCTGTATTAAGAAGGAAATACCTAAACCGCTATATGTATGAACACGGAAATATCTACACCGCTATCTGTATGAACATGGAAATATCTACACCGCTATCTGTGTAAACATGCATACATCTTCACCGCTATCTGTACAAACATGGAAATATCTACACCGCTATCTGTATGAACATGGAAATAGCTACACCGCTATCTGTATGAACATGGAAATATCTACACCGCTATCTGTATGAACAAGGGTATATCTACACAGCCATCTGGATGAACATGGAAATATCAACACCGCTATCCGTGTAAACATGCATACATCTTCACCGCAATCTGTATAAACATGGAAATATCTTCACCGCTATCTGTATGAACATGGAAATATCTACACCGCTATCTGTATGAAAATGGAAATATCTACACTCCTATCTGTTTGAACATGGAAATATCTACACCGCTATCTGCATGAAAATGGAAATATCTACACTGCTATCTGCATATACATGGAAATATCTACACAGCTATCTCTTTACACATGGGAATAACTACATTGCTATCTGTATTAACATGGAAATATCTACACCGCCATCTGTATGAACATGGAAATGTCTGCATCGCCATCTGTATGAACATATAAATATCTACACCGCCATCTGTATAAAGATGGAGATATCTACACCGCTTTCTGTATAAACATGGAAATAACTACACCGCTATCTGTATTAACATGGAAATATCTACACCGCTATCTGTATAAACATGGAAATATCTACACCGCTACCTGTATAAACATGGAAATATCAGCACCGCAATCTGCATGAACATGGAAATATCTACACCGCTATCTGCATGAACATGGAAATATCTTCACCGCTATCTGTATGAACATGGAAATATCTACACCGCTATCTGTATGAACATGGAAATATCTACACCGCTATCTGTATGAACATGGAAATATCTACACAGCCGTCTGGATGAACATGGAATTATCCACACCGCTATCTGTGTAAACATGCATAAATCTTCACCGCTATCTGTATAAACATGGAAATATCTATACCGCTATCTGTATGAACATGGAAATATCTACACCGCTATCTGTTTGAAGATGGAAATATATACACCGCTATCTGCATGAAAATGGAAATATCTACACAGCTATCTGCATGTACATGTAAATATCTACACAGCTATCTCTTTACACATGGAAATAACTACACCGCTATCTGTACGAACATGGATATATCTACACCGCCATCTGTATGAACATGGAAATATCTGCACCGCCATCTGTATGAACATATAAATACCTACACAGCCATCTGTATTAAGATGGAGATACCTACACCGCTATCTGAATAAACATGGAAATATCTACGCCGCTATCTGTATAAACATGGAAATATCTACACCGCTATCTGTATAAACATGGAAACATCTACACCGCTACCTGTAAAAACTTGGAAATATTAGCACCGCTATCTGTATGAACATGGAAATATCTACACCGCCATCTGTATTAACATGGAAATATTTGCACCGCCATCTGTATGAACATATAAATATCTACACCGCCATCTGTTTTAAGAAGGAAATACCTAAACCGCTATATGTATGAACACGGAAATATCTACACCGCTATCTGTATGAACATGGAAATATCTACACCGCTATCTTTGTAAACATGCATACATCTTCACCGCTATCTGTACAAACATGGAAATATCTACACCGCTATCTGTATGAACATGGAAATAGCTACACCGCTATCTGTATGAACATGGAAATATCTACACCGCTATCTGTATGAACAAGGGTATATCTACACAGCCATCTGGATGAACATGGAAATATCAACACCGCTATCCGTGTAAACATGCATACATCTTCACCGCAATCTGTATAAACATGGAAATATCTTCACCGCTATCTGTATGAACATGGAAATATCTACACCGCTATCTGTATGAAAATGGAAATATCTACACTCCTATCTGTTTGAACATGGAAATATCTACACCGCTATCTGCATGAAAATTGAAATATCTACACTGCTATCTGCATATACATGGAAATATCTACACAGCTATCTCTTTACACATGGGAATAACTACATTGCTATCTGTATTAACATGGAAATATCTACACCGCCATCTGTATGAACATGGAAATGTCTGCATCGCCATCTGTATGAACATATAAATATCTACACCGCCATCTGTATAAAGATGGAAATATCAGCACCGCAATCTGCATGAACATGGAAATATCTACACCGCTATCTGCATGAACATGGAAATATCTACACCGCTATCTGTATGAACATGGAAATATCTACACCGCTATCTGTATGAACATGGAAATATCTACACCGCTATCTGTATGAACATGGAAATATCTACACAGCCGTCTGGATGAACATGGAATTATCCACACCGCTATCTGTGTAAACATGCATACATCTTCACAGCTATCTGTATAAACATGGAAATATCTATACCGCTATCTGTATGAACATGGAAATATCTACACCGCTATCTGAAGATGGAAATATATACACCGCTATCTGCATGAAAATGGAAATATCTACACAGCTATCTGCATGCACATGTAAATATCTACACAGCTATCTCTTTACACATGGAAATAACTACACCGCTATCTGTATGAACATGGATATATCTACACCGCCATCTGTATGAACATGGAAATATCTGCACCGCCGTCTGTATGAACATATAAATATCTACACAGCCATCTGTATTAAGATGGAGATATCTACACCGCTATCTGAATAAACATGGAAATATCTACACCGCTATCTGTATAAACATGGAAATATCTACACCGCTATCTGTATAAACATGGAAATATCTACACCGCTACCTGTATAAACATGGAAATATTAGCACCGCTATCTGTATGAACATGGAAATATCTACACCGCCATCTGTATGAACATGGAAATATCTGCACTGCCATCTGTATGAACATATAAGTATCTACACCGCCATCTGTATTAAGAAGGAAATATCTAAACCGATATATGTATGAACACGGAAATATCTACACCCCTATCTGTATGAACATGGAAATATCTACACCGCTATCTGTGTAAACATGCATACATCTTCACCGCTATCTGTATAAACATGGAAATATCTACACAGCTATCTGTATGAACATGGAAATATCTACACCGCTATCTGTTTGAACATGGAAATATCTAAACTGCTATCTGCATGAAAATAGAAATATCTACACAGCTATCTGCATATAGATGGAAATATCTACAAAGCTATCTGTTTACACATGGAAATAACTACACCGCTATCTCTATAAACACGGAAATATCTACACCGCCATCTGTATGAACATGGAAATAACGGCACCGCCATCTGCATGAACATATAAATTTCTACACCGCCATCTGTATTAAGATGGAGATATCTACACCGCTATCTGTATAAACACGGAAATATCTACACCGCTATCTGTAAAACATGGAAATACCTACAACGCTACGTGTATAAACATGGAAATATCTACACCGCTACCTGTATAAACATGGAAATATAAGCACCGCTATCTGTATGAACATGGAAATATCTACACCGCTATGTCTATGAACATGGAAATATCTACACCGCTATCTGTATAAACATGGAAATAGCTACACCGCTATCTGTATGAACATGGAAATATCTACACGGCTATCTGTATGAACATGGATATACCTACACAGCCATCTGGATGAACATGGAAATATCTACACCGCTATCTGCATGAACATGGAAATATCTACACAGCTATCTGTGTAAACATGCATACATCTTCACCGCAATCTGTATAAGCATGGAAAAAGCAACACCGCTATCTGTATAAACATGGAAATATCTACACCGCTATCTGAATAAACATGGAAATATCAGCACCGCTATCTGTATGAACATGGAAATATCAGCCCCTCTATCTGTATGAACATGGAAGTATCTACACCGCTATCTCTATGAACATGGAAATATCTACACCGCTATCTGTTTGAACATGGAAAAATCTAAACCGCTATCTGCATGAAAATGGAAATATATACACAGCTATCTGCATATACATGGAAATATCTTCACAGCTATCTCTTTACACATGGAAATAACTACACCGCTATCTGTATGAACATGGAAATATCTTCACCGCCATCTGTATGAACATGGATATACCTACACAGCCATCTGGATGAACATGGAAATATCTACACGGCTATCTGTATGAACATGGAAATATCTACACCGCTATCTGTGTAAACATGCATACATCTTCACCGCTATCTCTATAAACATGGAAATATCTACACCGCTATCTGTATGAACATGGAAATATCTACAGCGCTATCTGTTTGAACATGGAAATATCTACACCGCTATCTGCATGAAAATGGAAATATCTACACAGCTATGTGCATATACATGGAAATATCTACAAATCTATCTCTTTACACATGGAAATAACTTCACCGCAATCTCTATAAACATGGAAATATCTACACCGCCATCTGTATGAACACGGAAATATCTGCACTGCCATCTGTATGAACATATAAATATCTACAGGGCCATCTGTATTGAGATGGAGATACCTACACCGCTATCTGCATAAACATGGAAATATCTACAGCGCTATCTCTATGAAAATGGAAATATCTACACCGCTATCTGTATGAACATGGAAATAGCTACCCCGCTATCTGTATGAACTGGGGAATATCTACACCACTATCTGTATGAACATGGAAATATCTACACCGCTATCTGTATGAACATGGATATATCTACACAGCCATCTGGATGAACATGGAAATATCTACACCGCTATCTGTAGGAACATGGAAATATCTACACCGCTATCTGTGTAAACATGCATACATCTTCACCGCTATCTGTATAAACATGGAAATTTCTACACCGCTATCTGTATGAACATGGAAATAGCTACACCGCTATCGGTATGAACATGGAAATATCTACACCGCTATCTGTATGAACATGGATATATCTACACAGCCATCAGGATGAACATGGAAATATGTACACCGCTATCTGTGTAAACATGCATACATCTTCACCGCTATCTGTATAAACAAAGAAATATCTACACCGCTATCTGTATGAACATGGAAATATCTACACCGCTATCTGTATGAACATGGAAATATCTACACCGCTATCTGTTTGAACATGGAAATATCTACACCGCTATCTGCATGAAAATGGAAATATCTACACTGCTATCTGCATATACATGGAAATATCTACAAAGCTATCTCTTTACACATGGATATAACTACATGGCTATCTGTATGAACATGGAAATATCTACACCGCCATCTGAATGAAGATGGAAATATCTGCACCGCCATCTGTATGAACATATAAATATCTACACCGCCATCAGTATTAAGATGGAGATATCTACACCGCTATCTGTATAAACATGGAAATATCTACACCGCTGTCTGTATAAACATGGAAATATCTACACCGCTATCTGTATAAACATGGAAATATCTTCACCGCTACCTGTATAAACATGGAAATATCAGCACCGCTATCTGTATGAACATGGAAATATCTACACCGCTATCTGTATGAACATGGAAATATCTACACCGCTATCTGTATGAACATGGAAATATCTACACCGCTATCTGTATGAACATGGAAATAAGTACACCGCTATCTGTATGAACATGGATACATCTACACAGCCCTCTGGATGAACATGGAATTATCCACACCGCTATGTGTGTAAACAAGTATACATCTTCACCGCTATCTGTATAAACATGGAAATATCTACACCGCTATCTGTATGAACATGGAAATAGCTACACCGCTATCTGTATGAACACGGAAATATCTACACCGCCATCTGTATGAATATGGAAATATCTGCACCGCCATCTGTATGAACATATAAATATCTACACAGCCATCTGTATTAAGATGGAGATACCTACACCGCTATCTGAATAAACATGGAAATATCTACGCCGCTATCTGTATAAACATGGAAATATCTACACCGCTATCTGTATAAACATGGAAATATCTACACCGCTACCTGTAAAAACTTGGAAATATTAGCACCGCTATCTATATGAACATGGAAATATCTACACCGCCATCTGTATTAACATGGAAATATTTGCACCGCCATCTGTATGAACATATAAATATCTACACCGCCATCTGTATTAAGAAGGAAATACCTAAACCGCTATATGTATGAACACGGAAATATCTACACCGCTATCTAAATGAACATGGAAATATCTACACGGCTATCTGTATGAACATGGATATACCTACACAGCCATCTGGATGAACATGGAAATATCTACACCGCTATCTGCATGAACATGGAAATATCTACACCGCTATCTGTGTAAACATGCATACATCTTCACCGCAATCTGTATAAGCATGGAAAAAGCAACACCGCTATCTGTATAAACATGGAAATATCTACACCGCTATCTGTATAAACATGGAAATATCAGCACCGCTATCTGTATGAACATGGAAATATCAGCCCCTCTATCTGTATGAACATGGAAGTATCTACACCGCTATCTCTATGAACATGGAAATATCTACACCGCTATCTGTTTGAACATGGAAAAATCTAAACCGCTATCTGCATGAAAATGGAAATATATACACAGCTATCTGCATATACATGGAAATATCTTCACAGCTATCACTTTACACATGGAAATAACTACACCGCTATCGGTATGAACATGGAAATATCTTCACCGCCATCTGTATGAACATGGATATACCTACACAGCCATCTGGATGAACATGGAAATATCTACACGGCTATCTGTATGAAAATGGAAATATCTACACCGCTATCTGTGTAAACATGCATACATCTTCACCGCTATCTCTATAAACATGGAAATATCTACACCGCTATCTGTATGAACATGGAAATATCTACACCGCTATCTGTTTGAACATGGAAATATGTACACCGCTATCTGCATGAAAATGGAAATATCTACACAGCTATGTGCATATACATGGAAATATCTACAAAGCTATCTCTTTACACATGGAAATAACTACACCGCTATCTCTATAAACATGGAAATATCTACACCGCCATCTGTATGAACACGGAAATATCTGCAATGCCATCTGTATGAACATATAAATATCTACAGGGCCATCTATATTGAGATGGAGATATCTACACCGCTATCTGTATAAATCTGGAAATATCTACACCGCTATCTGCATAAACATGGAAATATCTACACCGCTATCTCTACGAACTTGGAAATATCTACACCGCTATCTGTATGAACATGGAAATAGCTACCCCGCTATCTGTATGAACTGGGGAATATCTACACCACTATCTGTATGAACATGGAAATATCTACACCGCTATCTGTATGAACATGGATATATCTACTCAGCCATCTGGATGAACATGGAAATATCTACACCGCTATCTCTAGGAACATGGAAATATCTACACCGCTATCTGTGTAAACATGCATACATCTTCACCGCTATCTGTATAAACATGGAAATATCTACACCGCTATCTGTATGAACATGGAAATAGCTACACCGCTATCGGTATGAACATGGAAATATCTACACCGCTATCTGTATGAACATGGATATATCTACACAGCCATCAGGATGAACATGGAAATATGTACACCGCTATCTGTGTAAACATGCATACATCTTCACCGCTATCTGTATAAACAAAGAAATATCTACACCGCTATCTGTATGAACATGGAAATATCTACACCGCTATCTGTATGTACATGGAAATATCTACACCGCTATCTGTTTGAACATGGAAATATCTACACCGCTATCTGCATGAAAATGGAAATATCTACACTGCTATCTGCATATACATGGAAATATCTACACAGCTATCTCTATACACATGGATGTAACTACATGGCTATCTGTATGAACATGGAAATATCTACACCGTTATCTGTTTAAAGATGGAAATATATACACCGCTATCTGCATGAAAATGGAAATATCTACACAGCTATCTGCATATACATGGAAATATCTACACAGCTATCTCTTTACACATGTAAATAACTACACCGCTATCTGTATGAACACGGAAATATCTACACCGCCATCTGTATGAACATGGAAATATCTGCACCGCCATCTGTATGAACATATAAATATCTACACAGCCATCTGTATTAAGATGGAGATACCTACACCGCTATCTGAATAAACATGGAAATATCTACGCCGCTATCTGTATAAACATGGAAATATCTACACCGCTATCTGTATAAACATGGAAATATCTACACCGCTACCTGTAAAAACTTGGAAATATTAGCACCGCTATCTGTATGAACATGGAAATATCTACACCGCTATCTGTATGAACATGGATATATCTACACAGCCATCTGGATGAACATGGAAATATCTACACCGCTATCTGTGTAAACATGCATACATCTTCACCGCTATCTGTATAAACATGGAAATATCTACACCGCTGTCTGTATGAACATGGAAATATCTACACCGCTATCTGTATGAACAAGGAAATATCTACACCGCTATCTGTTTGAACATGGAAATATCTACACCGCTGTCTGCATGAAAATGGAAATATCTACACTGCTATCTGCATATACATTTAAATATCTACACAGCTATCTCTTTACACATGGAAATAACTACACCGCTATCTGTATGAACATGGAAATATCTACACCGCCATCTGTATGAACATGGAAATATCTGCACCGCCATCTGTATGAACATACAAATATCTACACCGCCATCTGTATTAAGATGGAGATATCTACACCGCTATCTGTATAAACATGGAAATATCTACACCGCTATCTGTATAAACATGGAAATATCTACACCGCTATCTGTATAAACATGGAAATATCTACACCGCTACCTATATAAACATGGAAATATCAGCACCGCTATCTGTATGAACATGGAAATATCTACACCGCTATCTGTATGAACATGGAAACATTTACACCGCTATCTGTATGAGCATGGAATTATCTACACTGCTATCTGTATGAACATGGAAATATCTACAACGCTATCTGTATGAACATGGAAATATCTACACCGCTATCTGTATAACCATGGAAATATCTACACCGCTACCTGTATAAACATGGAAATATCCTCACCGCTATCTGTATGAACATGGAAATATCTACACCGCTATATGTATGAACATAGATATATCTACACAGCAATCTGTATGAACATGGAAATATCTACACCGCTATCTGTAGGAAAAAGCTAATATCTACAGCGCTATCTGTGTAAACATGCATAAATCTTCACCGCTATCTGTATAAACATGGAAATATCTACACCGCTATCTGTATGAACACGGAAATAGCTACACCACTATCTTTATGAACATGGAAATATCTACACCGCTATCGGTAGGAACATGGATATATCTACACAGCCATCTGGATGAACATGGAAATATCTACACCGCTATCTGTGTAAACATGCATACATCTTCACCGCTATCTGTATAAACATGGAAATATCTACACCACTATCTGTATGAACATGGAAATATCTACACTTCTATCTGTTTGAACGTGGAAATATCTACACCACTATCTGCATGAAAATGGAAATATCTACACTGCTATCTGCATATACATGGAAATATCTACACAGCTATCTCTTTACACATGGAAATAACTACATTGCTATCTGTATTAACATGGAAATATCTACACCGCCATCTTTATGAACATGGAAATATCTGCACTGCCATCTGTATGAACATATAAATATCTACACCGCCATCTGTATTAAGATGGAGATATCTACACCGCTATCTGTATAAACATGGAAATATCTACACAGCTATCTGTATAAACATGGAAATATCTACACTGCTGTCTGTATAAACATGGAAATATCTACAACACTACATGTATAAACATGGAAATATCACCACCGCTATCTGTATAAACATGGAAATATCAGCACCGCTATCTGTATGAACATGGAAATATCTACACCGCTATCTGTATGAACATGGAAATATCTACACCGCTATATGTATGAACATGGAAATATCTACACCGCTACATGTATGAACATGGAAAAATCTACACCGCTATCTGTATGAACATGGATATATCTACACAGCCCTCTGGATGAAAATGGAATTATCCACACCGCTATCTGTGTAAACATGCATACATCTTCACCGCTATCTGTATAAACATGGAAATATCTACACCGCTATCTGTATGAACATGGAAATATCTACACCGCTATCTGTTTGAAGATGGAAATATATACACCGCTATCTGCATGAAAATGGAAATATCTACTCAGCTATCTGCACATACATGGAAATATCTACACAGCTATCTATTTACACATGGAAATAACTACACCGCTATCTGTATGAACATGGAAATATCTACACCGCCATCTGTATGAACATGGAAATATCTGCACCGCCATCTGTATGAACATAATTATCTACACCGCCATCTGTATTAAGATGGAGATATCTACACCGCTATCTGAATAAACATGGAAATATCTACACCGCTATCTGTATAAACATGGAAATATGTACACCGCTATCGGTATAAACATGGAAATATCTACACCTCTACCTGTATAAACATGGAAATATCAGCACAGCTATCTGTATGAACATGGAAATATCTACACCGCCATCTGTATGAACATGGAAATATCTGCACCGCCATCTGTATGAACATATAAATATATACACCGCCATCTGTATTAAGAAGGAAATATCTAAACCGCTATATGTATGAACACGGAAATATCTACACCGCTCTCTGTATGAAGATGGAAATATCTACACGGCTATCTGTTTGAACATGGAAATATCTACACCGCTATCTGCACGAAAATGGAAATATCTACAATGCTATCTGCATATACATGGAAATATCTACACAGCTATCTCTTTACACATGGAAATAACTACATTGCTATCTGTATGAACATGGAAATATCTACACCGCCATCTGTATGAACATGGAAATATCTGCACCGCCATCTGTATGAACATATAAATATCTACACCGCCATCTGTATTAAGATGGAGATATCTACACCGCTATCTGTATAAACATGGAAATATATACACCGCTATCTGTATAAACATGGAAATATCTACACCGCTACCTGTATAAACATGGAAATATCAGCATCGCTATCTGTATGAACATGGAAATATCTACACCGCAATCTGTATGAACATGGTAATATCTACACGGCTATCTGTATGAACATGGAAATATCTACACCGCTATCAGTATGAACATGGATATATCTACACAGCCCTCTGGATGAACATGGAATTATCCACACCGCTATCTGTGTAAACATGCATACATCTTCACCGCTATCTGTATAAACATGGAAATATCTACACCGCTATCTGTATGAACATGGAAATATCTACACCGCTATCTGTATGAACATGGAAATATCAACACCGCTATCTGTATGAAGATGGAAATATCTTCACCGCTACCTGTTTGAACATGGAAATATCTACACCGCTGTCTGCATGAAAATGGAAATATCTACACAGCTATCTGCATATACATGGAAATATCTACACAGCTATCTCTTTACACATGGAAATAACTACTCCGCTATCTCTATAAACATGGAAATATCTACACCGCCATCTGTATGAACATGGATATATCTACACCGCTATCTGTATGAACATGGAAATATCTTTACCGCCATCTGTATGAAAATGGATATATCTACACAGCCATCTGTATGAACATGGAAATATCTACACCGCTATCTGTATGAACATGGAAATATCTACACCGCTATCTGTACGAGCATGGAAATATCTTCACCGCCATCTGTATGAAAATGGATATGGCTACACAGCCAACTGGATGAACATGGAAATATCTACACCACGATCTGTATGAACATGGAAATATCTACACCGCTATCTGTGTAAACATGCATACACCTTCACCGCTATCTGTATAACCATGGAAATATCTACACCGCTATCTGTATGAACATGGAAATATCTACACCGCTATCTGTTTGAACATGGAAATATCTAAACCGCTATCTGCATGAAAATGGAAATATCTACACAGCTATCTGCATATACATGGAAATATCTACACAGCTATCTCTTTACATGTGGAAATAACTACACCGCTATCTGTATGAACATGGAAATATCTTCACCGCCATCTGTATGAACATGGATATATCTACACAGCCATCTGGATGAACATGGAAATATCTACACCGCTATCTGTATGAAGATGGAAATATCTACAACGCTATCTGTGTAAACATGCCTACATCTTCACCGCTATCTATATAAACATGGAAATATCTACACTGCTATCTGTATGAACATGGAAATATCTACACCACTATCTGTGTGAACATGGAAATATCTACACCGCTATCTGCATGAAAATGGAAATATCTACACAGCGATCTGCATATACATGGAAATATGTACAAAGCTATCTCTTTACACATGGAAATAACTACAGCGCTATCTCTATAAACATACAAATATCTACACTGCCATCTGTATGAACATGCAAATATCTGCACCGCCATCTGTATGAACATATAAATATCTACACCGCCATCTATATTAAGATGGAGATATCTACACCACTATCTGTATAATCTTGGAAATATCTACACCGCTATCTGTATAAACATGGAAATATCTACACCGCAATCTGTATAAACATGGAAATATCTACATCGCTACCTGTATAAACATGGAAATATCAGCACCGCTATCTGTATGAACATGGAAATATCTACACCGCTATCTGAACATGGAAATATCTACACAGCAATCTGCATGAAAATGGAAATATCTACACAGCTATCTGCATATACATGGAAATATCTACGCAGCTATCTCTTTACACATGGAAATAACTACACCGCTATCTCTATAAACATGGAAATATCTACACCGCCATCTGTATGAACATGGAAATATCGGCACCTCCATCTGTATGAACATATAAATATCTACACCGCCATCTGCATTAAAAAGGAGATATCTACACCGCTATCTGTATAAACATGGAAATATTTACACCGCTATCTGTATAAACATGGAAATATCTTCACCGCTATCTGTATAAACATGGAAATATCTACACCGCTACCTGTATAAACATGGAAATATCAGCACCGCTATCGGTATGAACATGGAAATATCTACACCGCTATCTGTATGAACATGGAAATAGCTACACCGCTATCTGAATGAACATGGAAATATCTACACCGCTATCTGTATGAACATGGAAATATCTACACCGCTATCTGTATGAACATGGAAATATCTTCACAGCCATCTGTATGAACATGGATATGTCTACACATCCATCTGGATGAACATGGAAAAATCTACACCGCGATCTGTATGAACATGGGAATATCTACACCGCTATCTGTATAATCTTGGAAATATCTACACCGCTATCTGTATAAACATGGAAATATCTACACCGCAATCTGTATAAACATGGAAATATCTACACCGCTACCTGTATAAACATGGAAATATCAGCACCGCTATCTGTATGAACATGGAAATATCTACACCGCTATCTGAACATGGAAATATCTACACCGCAATCTGCATGAAAATGGAAATATCTACACAGCTATCTGCATATACATGGAAATATCTACGCAGCTATCTCTTTACACATGGAAATAACTACACCGCTATCTCTATAAACATGGAAATATCTACACCGCCATCTGTATGAACATGGAAATATCGGCACCTCCATCTGTATGAACATATAAATATCTACACCGAAATCTGCATTAAAAAGGAGATATCTACACCGCTATCTGTATAAACATGGAAATATTTACACCGCTATCTGTATAAACATGGAAATATCTTCACCGCTATCTGTATAAACATGGAAATATCTACACCGCTACCTGTATAAACATGGAAATATCAGCACCGCTATCGGTATGAACATGGAAATATCTACACCGCTATCTGTATGAACATGGAAATAGCTACACCGCTATCTGAATGAACATGGAAATATCTACACCGCTATCTGAATGAACATGGAAATATCTACACCGCTATCTGTATGAACATGGAAATATCTTCACAGCCATCTGTATGAACATGGATATGTCTACACATCCATCTGGATGAACATGGAAAAATCTACACCGCGATCTGTATGAACATGGGAATATCTACACCGCTATCTGTGTAAACATGCATACACCTTCACCGCTATCTGTATAAACATGGAAATATCTACACCGCTATCTGTATGAACATGGAAATATCTACACTGCTATCTGTTTGAACATGGAAATATCTACACCGCTATCTTCTTGAAAATGGAAATATCTACACAGCAATCTGCATATACATGGAAATATCTACAAAGCTATCTCTTTACACATGGAAATAACTACAGCGCTATCTCTATAAACATACAAATATCTACACCGCCATCTGTATGAACATGGAAATATCTACAATGCCATCTGTATGAACATATAAATATCTACACCGCCATCTATATTAAGATGGAGATATCTACACTGCTATCTGCATGAAAATGGAAATATCTACACTGCTATCTGCATATACATTTAAATATCTACACAGCTATCTCTTTACACAAGGAAATAACTACACCATTATCTGTATGAACATGGAAATATCTACACCGCCATCTGTATGAACATGGAAATATCTGCACCGCCATCTGTATGAAAATATAAATATATACACCGCCATCTGTATTAAGATAGAGATATCTCCACTGCTATCTGTATAAACATGGAAATATCTACACCGCTATCTGTATATACATGGAAATATCTACACCACTACCTATATAAACATGGAAATATCAGCACCGCTATCTATATGAACATGGAAATATCTACACCGCTATCTGTATGAACATGGAAATATCTACACCACTATCTGTATGAACATGGAAATATCTACACCGCTATCTGTATGAACATGGAAATATCTACACCGCTATCTGTGTAAACATGCATACATCTTCACCGCTATCTGTATAAACATGGAAATACCTACACCGCTATCTGTATGAACATGGAAATATCTACACCGCTATCTGTTTGAAGATTGAAATATATACACCGCTATCTGCATGAAAATGGAAATATCTACACAGCTATCTGCATATACATGGAAATATCTACACCGCTATCTCTTTACACATGGAAATAACTACACTGCTATCTGTATGAACATGGAAATATCTACACCGCCATCTGTATGAACATATAAATATCTACACCGCCATCTGTATTAAGAAGGAAATATCTACACCGCTATATGTATGAACACGGAAATATCTACACCGCTATCTGTATGAACATGGAAATATCTACACCGCTATCTGTTTGAACATGGAAATATCTACACCGCTATCTGCACGAAAATGGAAATATCTACAATGCTATCTGCATATACATGGAAATATCTACACAGCTATCTCTTTACACATGGAAATAACTACACCGTTATCTGTATGAACATGGAAATATCTACACCGCCATCTGTATGAACATGGAAATATCTGCACCGCCATCTGTATGAAAATATAAATATCTACACTGCCATCTGTATTAAGATAGAGATATCTCCACTGCTATCTGTATAAACATGGAAATATCTACACCGCTATCTGTATATACATGGAAATATCTACACCACTACCTACATAAACATGGAAATATCAGCACCGCTATCTATATGAACATGGAAATATCTACACCGCTATCTATATGAACATGGAAATATCTACACCACTATCTGTATGAACATGGAAATATCTACACCGCTATCTGTATGAACATGGAAATATCTACACCGCTATCTGTTTGAAGATGGAAATATATACACCGCTATCTGCATGAAAATGGAAATATCTACAATGCTATCTGCATATACATGGAAATATCTACACAGCTATCTCTTTGCACTTGGAAGTAACTACATTGCTATCTGTATGAACATGGAAATATCTACACCGCCATCTGTATGAACATGGAAATATCTGCACCGCAATCTGTATGAACATATAAATATCTACACCGCCATCTGTATTAAGATGGAGATATCTACACCGCTATCTGTATAAACATGGAAATATCTACACCGCTATCTGTATAAACATGGAAATATCTACACCGCTATCTGTATAAACATGGAAATGTCTACACCGATACCTGTAAAAACATGGAAATATCAGCACAGCTATCTGTATGAACATGGAAATATCTACACCGCTATCTGTATGAACATGGAAATATCTACACCACTATCTGTGTAAACATGCATACATCTTCACCGCTATCTGTATAAACATGGAAATATCTACACAGCTATCTGTATGAACATGGAAATATCTACACCGGTATCTGTTTGAACATGGAAATATCTAAACCGCTATCTTCATGAAAATGGAAATATCTACACAGATATCTGCATATACATGGAAATATCTACACAGCTATCACTTTACACATGGAAATAACAACACCGCTATCTGCATGAATATGGAAATATCTGCACGGCCATCTGTATGAACATATAAATATCTACACCGCCATCTGTATTAAGATGGACTTATCTACACCGCTATCTGTATAAACATGGAAATATCTACACCGCTATCTGTATAAACATGGAAATATCTACACCGCTATCTGTATAAACATGGAAATGTCTACACCGCTATGTGTATAAACATGGAAATATCTACACCGCTACCTGTAAAAACATGGAAATATCATCACCGCTATCTGTATGAACATGGAAATATCAGCCCCTCTATCTGTATGAATATGGAAATATCTACACCACTATCTGTATGAACATGGAAATATCTACACCACTATCTGTGTGAACATGGAATTATCTTCACCGCCATCTGTATCAACATGGATATGTCTACACAGCCATCTGGATGAACATGGAAATATCTACACCGCTCTCGGTATGAACATGGAAATAGCTACACCGCTATCTGTATGAACATGGAAATATCTACACCACTATCTGTATGAACATGGAAATATCTACACTGCTATCTGCATGAAATTGGAAATATCTACACAGCTAACTGCATATACATGGAAATATCTACACAGCTATCTCTTTACACATGGAAATAACTACACCGCTATCTGTAAGAACATGGAAATATCTGCACGGCCATCTGTATGAACATATAAATATCTACACCGCCTTCTGTATTAAGATGGAGATATCTACACCGCTATCTGTATAAACATGGAAATATCTACACCGTTATCTGTATAAACATGGAAATATCTACACTGCTATCTGTATAAACATGGAAATATCTACACCGCTACCTGTATAAACGTGGAAATATCAGCACCGCTATCTGTATGAACATGGAAATATCAGCCCCTCTATGTGTATGAACATGGAAATATCTACACCACTATCTGTATGAACATGGAATTATCTACACCGCTAGATGTATGAACATGGAATTATCTTCATCGCCATCTGTATGAACATGGATATGTCTACACAGCCGTCTGGATGAACATGGAAATATCTACACCGCTATCTGTATGAACATGGAAATAGCTACACCGCTATCTGTATGAACATGGAAATATCTGCACCGCCATCTGTATAAACATATAAATATCTACACCGCCATCTGTAATAAGATGGAGATATCTACACCGCTATCTGTATAAACATGGAAATATCTACACCGCTATCTCTATAAACATGGAAATATCTACACCGCTACCTGTATGAGCATGGAAATATCAGCACCGCTATCTGTATGAACATGGAAATATCTACACCGCTATCTGTATGAACATGGAACTATCTACACCGCTATCTGTATGAACATGGAAATATCTTTACCGCCATCTGTATGAAAATGGATATATCTACACAGCCATCTGTATGAACATGGAAATATCTACACCGCTATCTGTATGAACATGGAAATATCTACACCGCTATCTGTACGAGCATGGAAACAGCTTCACCGCCATCTGTATGAAAATGGATATGGCTACACAGCCAACAGGATGAACATGGAAATATCTACACCACGATCTGTATGAACATGGAAATATCTACACCGCTATCTGTGTAAACATGCATACACCTTCACCGCTATCTGTATAACCATGGAAATATCTACACCGCTATCTGTATGAACATGGAAATATCTACACCGCTATCTGTTTGAACATGGAAATATCTAAACCGCTATCTGCATGAAAATGGAAATATCTACACAGCTATCTGCTTATACATGGAAATATCTACACAGCTATCTCTTTACATGTGGAAATAACTACACCGCTATCTGTATGAACATGGAAATATCTTCACCGCCATCTGTATGAACATGGATATATCTACACAGCCATCTGGATGAACATGGAAATATCTACACCGCTATCTGTATGAAGATGGAAATATCTACAACGCTATCTGTGTAAACATGCCTACATCTTCACCGCTATCTGTATAAACATGGAAATATCTACACTGGTATCTGTATGAACATGGAAATATCTACACCACTATCTGTGTGAACATGGAAATATCTACACCGCTATCTGCATGAAAATGGAAATATCTACACAGCGATCTGCATATACATGGAAATATGTACAAAGCTATCTCTTTACACATGGAAATAACTACACCGCTATCTCTATAAACATACAAATATCTACACCGCCATCTATATGAACATGCAAATATCTGCACCGCCATCTGTATGAACATCTAAATATCTACACCGCCATCTATATTAAGATGGAGATATCTACACCGCTATCTGTATAAACTTGGAAATATCTACACCGCTATCTGTATAAACATGGAAATATCTACACCGCAATCTGTATAAACATGGAAATATCTACACCGCTACCTGTATAAACAAGGAAATATCAGCACCTATATCTGTATGAACATGGAAATATCTACACCGCTATCTGAACATGGAAATATCTACACCGCAATCTGCATGAAAATGGAAATATCTACACAGCTATCTGCATATACATGGAAACATCTACGCAGCTATCTCTTTACACATGGAAATAACTACACCGCTATCTCTATAAACATGGAAATATCTACACCGCCATCTGTATGAACATGGAAATATCGGCACCTCAATCTGTATGAACATATAAATATCTACACCGCCATCTGCATTAAGAAGGAGATATCTACACCGCTATCTGTATAAACATGGAAATATCTACACCGCTATCTGTATAAACATGGAAATAACTTCACCGCTATCTGTATAAACATGGAAATATCTACACAGCTACCTGTATAAACATGGAAATATCAGCACCGCTATCGGTATGAACATGGAAATATCTACACCGCTATCTGTATGAACATGGAAATAGCTACACCGCTATCTGAATGAACATGGAAATATCTACACCGCTATCTGTATGAACATGGAAATATCTACACCGCTATCTGTATGAACATGGAAATATCTTCACAGCCATCTGTATGAACATGGATATGTCTACACATCCATCTGGATGAACATGGAAAAATCTACACCGCGATCTGTATGAACATGGGAATATCTACACCGCTATCTGTGTAAACATGCATACACCTTCACCGCTATCTGTATAAACATGGAAATATCTACACCGCTATCTGTATGAACATGGAAATATCTACACTGCTATCTGTTTGAACATGGAAATATCTACACCGCTATCTTCTTGAAAATGGAAATATCTACACAGCAATCTGCATATACATGGAAATATCTACAAAGCTATCTCTTTACACATGGAAATAACTACAGCGCTATCTCTATAAACATACAAATATCTACACCGCCATCTGTATGAACATGGAAATATCTACAATGCCATCTGTATGAACATATAAATATCTACACCGCCATCTATATTAAGATGGAGATATCTACACTGCTATCTGCATGAAAATGGAAATATCTACACTGCTATCTGCATATACATTTAAATATCTACACAGCTATCTCTTTACACAAGGAAATAACTACACCGTTATCTGTATGAACATGGAAATATCTGCACGGCCATCTGTATGAACTTATAAATATCTACACCGCCATCTGTATTAAGATGGAGATATCTCCACTGCTATCTGTATAAACATGGAAATATCTACACCGCTATCTGTATAAACATGGAAATATCTACACCGCTATCTGTATAAACATGGAAATGTCTACAAAGCTATGTGTATAAACATGGAAATATCTACACCGCTACCTGTAAAAACATGGAAATATCTACACCACTATCTGTATGAACATGGAAATATCTACACCACTATCTGTGTGAACATGGAATTATCTTCACCGCCATCTGTATCAACATGGATATGTCTACACAGCCATCTGGATGAACATGGAAATATCTACACCGCTCTCGGTATGAACATGGAAATAGCTACACCGCTATCTGTATGAACATGGAAATATCTACACCACTATCTGTATGAACATGGAAATATCTACACCGCTATCTGCATGAAATTGGAAATATCTACACTGCTAACTGCATATACATGGAAATATCTACACAGCTATCTCTTTACACATGGAAATAACTACACCGCTATCTGTAAGAACATGGAAATATCTGCACGGCCTTCTGTATGAACATATAAATATCTACACCGCCTTCTGTATTAAGATGGAGATATCTACACCGTTATCTGTATAAACATGGAAATGTCTACACCGCTATCTGTATAAACATGGAAATATCTACACTGCTATCAGTATAAACATGGAAATATCTACACCGCTACCTGTATAAACGTGGAAATATCAGCACCGCTATCTGTATGAACATGGAAATATCAGCCCCTCTATGTGTATGAACATGGAAATATCTACACCACTATCTGTATGAACATGGAAATATCTACACCGCTAGATGTATGAACATGGAATTATCTTCATCGCCATCTGTATGAACATGGATATGTCTACACAGCCATCTGGATGAACATGGAAATATCTACACCGCTATCTGTATGAACATGGATATATCTACACAGCCATCTGGATGAACATGGAAATATCTACACCGCGATCTGTATGAACATGGAAATATCTACACCGCTATCTGTATGAACATGGAAATATCTACACCGTTATCTGTATGAACATGGAAATATCTTCACCGCCATCTGTATGAACATGGATATGTCTACACAGCCATCTGGATGAACATGGAAATATCTACACCGCGATCTGTATGAACATGGAAATATCTACACCGCTATCTGTGTAAACATGCATACATCTTCACCGCTATCTGTATAAACATGGAAATATCTACACCGCTATCTGTATGAACATGGAAATATCTACACCGCAATGTGTTTGAACATGGAAATATCTAAACCGCTATCTGCATGAAAATAGAAATATCTACACAGCTATCTGCATATACATGGAAATATCTACAAAGCAATCTCTTTACACATGGAAATAACTACACCGCTATCTCTATAAACATGGAAATATCTACACCGCCATCTGTATGAACATGGAAATATCCACACCGCCATCTGAATGAACATATAAATATCTACACCGCCATCTGTATTAAGATGGAGATATCTTTACCGCTATCTGTATAAACTTGGAAATACCTACACCGCTATCTGTATAAACATGGTAATATCTACACCGCTATCTGTATAAACATGGAAATATCTACACCGCTACCGGTATAAACATGGAAATATCTACACCAGTATCTGAATGAACATGGAAATATCTACACCGCTCTCTATATGAACATGGATATATCTACACCGCTATCTGTTTGAACATGGAAATATCAACACCGCTATCTGCATGAAAATGGAAATATCTACACAGCTATCTGCATATACATGGAAATATCTACAAAGATATCTCTTTACACATGGAAATAACTACACTGCTATCTCTATAAACATGGAAATATCTACACCGCCATCTGTATGAACATGGAAATATCTGCACCGCCATCTGTATGAACATATAAATATCTGCACCGCCATCTGTATTAAGATGGAGATGTCTTCACCGCTATCTGTATAAACTTGGAAATATCTACACCGCTATCTGTATAAACCTGGAAATATCTACACCGCTATCTGTATAAACGTGGAAATATCTACACAGCTACGTGTATAAACATGGAAATATCAGCACCGCTATCTGCATGAACATGGAAATATCAGCCCCTCTATCTGTATGAACATGGAGATATCTACACCGCTATCGGTATGAACATGGAAATATCTACACCGGTATCTGTATGAACACGAAAATATCTTCACCGCCATCTGTATGAACATGGATATATCTACACAGCCATCTGGATGAACATGGAAATATCTACACCGCTATCTGTATGAACATGGAAATAGCTACACCGCTATCTGTATGAACATGGAAATATCTACACCACCATCTCTATGAACATGGAAATATCTACACCACTATCTGTATGAACATGGAAATATCTTCACCGCCATCTGTATGAACATGGATATATCCACACAGCCATCTGGATGAACATGGAAATATCTACACCGCTATCTGTATGAACATGGAAATAGCTACACCGCTATCTGTATGAACATGGAAATATCTACACCGCTATCTGTATGAACATGGAAATATCTACACCGCTATCTGTATGAACATGGAAATGTCTTCACCGCCATCTGTATGAACATGGATATATCTACAGAGCCATCAGGATGAACATGGAAATATCTACACTGCGATCTGTATGAACATGGAAATATCTACACTGCTACCTGTGTAAACATGCATACATCTTCACCGCTATCTGTATAAACATGGAAATATCTACACCGGTATCTGTATGAACATGGAAATATCTACACCGCAATCTGTTTGAACATGGAAATATCTAAACCGCTATCTGCATGAAAATAGAAATATCTACACAGCTATCTGCATATAAATGGAAATATCTACAAAGCTATCTCTTTACACATGGAAATAACTACACCGCTATCTGTATGAAAATGGAAATATCTACACCGCTATCTGTATGAACATGGAAATGTCTTCACCGCCATCTGTATGAACATGGATATATCTAAAGAGCCATCTGGATGAACATGGAAATATCTACACCGCTATCTGTATGAACATGGAAATATATACACCGCTATCTGTGTAAACATGCCTACATCTTCACCGCTATCTGTATGAACATGGAAATATCTACACCGCTATCTGTATGAACATGGAAATAGCTACACCGCTATCTGTATGAATATGGAATTATCTACAACACTATCTGTATGAACATGGAAATATCTACACGGCTATCTGTATGAACATGGATATATCTACACAGCCATCTGGATGAACATGGAAATATCTACTCCACTATCTGTATGAACATGGAAATAGCTACACCGCTATCTGTATGAACATGGAAATATCTTCACCGCCATCTGCATGAACATGGATATAGCTACACAGCCATCTGGATGAACATGGAAATATCTACACAGCTATCTGTATGAACATGGAAATATATACACCGCTATCTGTGTAAACATGCATACATCTTCACCACTATCTGTATAAACATGGAAATATCTACACCGCTATCTGTATAAACATGGAAATATCTACACCGCTATCTGTATAAACATGGAAATATCTACACCGGTACCTGTATAAACATGGAAATATCAGCACCGCTATCTGTATAAACATGGAAATATCTACACCGCTATCTGTATGAACATGGAAATATCTACACCGCTATCTGTATGAACATGGATATATCTACACAGCCATCTGGATGAACATGGAAATATCTACACCGCTATCTGCATGAACATGGAAATATCTACACCGCTATTTGTGTAAACATGCATACATCTTCACCGCAATCTGCATAAGCAAGGAAATATCTACACCGCTATCTGTATGAACATGGAAATATCTACACCGCTATCTGTTTGAACATGGAAATATCTAAACCTCTATCAGCATGAAAATGGAAATATCTACACAGCTATCTGCATATACATGGAAATATCTACAAAGCTATCTCTTTACACATGGAAATAACTACACCGCTATCTCTATAAACATGGAAATATCTACACCGCCATCTGTATGAACATGGAAATATCTGCACCGCCATCTGTATGAACATATAAATATCTACACCACCATCTGTATTAAGATGGAGATATCTACACCGCTATCTGTATAAACCTGGAAATATCTACACCGCTATCTGTATAAACATGGAAAGATCTACACCGCTATCTGTATAAACATGGAAATATCTACACCGCTACCTGAATAAACTTGGAAATATCAGCACAGCTATCTGTATGAACATGGAAATAACAGCCCCTCTATCTGTATGAACATGGAGATATCTACACCGCTATCTGTAAGAACATGGACATATCTACACCGCTATCTGTCTGAACATGGAAATATCTTCACCGCCATCCGTATGAACATGGATGTATCTACACAGCCATCTGGATGAACATGGATATATCTACACCGCTTTCTGTATGAACATGGAAATAGCTACACCGCTATCTGTATGAACATGGAAATATCTACAACACTATCTGTATGAACATGGAAATATCTACACCGCTATCTGTATGAACATGGAAATATCTTCACCGCCATCTGTATGAACTTGGATATATCTACAGACCCATCTGGATGAACATGGAAATATCTACACCGCTATCTGTATGAACATGGAAATATCTACACCGCTATCTGTGTAAACATGCATACATCTTCACCGCTATCTGTATGAACATGGAAATATCTACACCGCTATCTGTATGAACATGGAAATATCTACACCGCTATCTGTATGAACATGGAAATATCTACACCGCTATCTGTTTGAACATGGAAATATCTAAACCGCTATCTGCATGAAAATAGAAATATCCACACAGCTATCTGCATAAACATGGAAATATCTACAAAGCTATCTGTTTACAGAGAGAAGTAACTACACCGCTATCTTTATAAACATGGAAATATCTACACGGCCATCTGTATGAACATGGAAATGTCTGCACTCCCATCTGTATGAACATATAAATATCTGCACCGCCATCTGTATTAAGATGGAGATGTCTTCACCGCTATCTGTATAAACTTGGAAATATCTACACCGCTATCTGTATAAACCTGGAAATATCTACACCGCTATCTGTATAAACGTGGAAATATCTACACCACTACCTGTATAAACATGGAAATATCAGCACCGCTATCTGTATGAACATGGAAATATCTACACCGCTATCTCTATGAACATGGATATAACTACACCGCTATCTGTATGAACATGGAAATAGCTACACCGCTATCTGTATGAACATGGAAATATCTACACCGCTATCTGTATGAACATGGAAATAGCTACACCGCTATCTGTATGAACATGGATATATCTACACAGCCACCTGGATGAACATGGAAGTATCTACACCGCTATCTGTACAAACATGGAAATATCTACACTGCTCTCTGTATAAACATGGAAATATCTACACCACTATCTGTATGAACACGGAAATATCTACACCGCTATCTGTATGAACATGGAAATATCTACACCGCTATCTGTATGAACATGGATATATCTACACAGCCATCTGGATGAACATGGAAATGTCTACACCGCTATCTGCATGAACATGGAAATATCTACACCGCTATTTGTGTAAACATGCATACATCTTCACCGCAATCTGCATAAGCAAGGAAATATCTACACCGTTATCTGTATGAATATGGAAATATCTACACCGCTATCTGTTTGAACATGGAAATATCTAAACCGCTATCAGCATGAAAATGGAAATATCTACACAGCTATCTGCATATACATGGAAATATCTACAAAGATATCTCTTTACACATGGAAATAACTACACTGCTATCTCTATAAACATGGAAATATCTACACCGCCATCTGTATGAACATGGAAATATCTGCACCGCCATCTGTATGAACATATAAATATCTGCACCGCCATCTGTATTAAGATGGAGATGTCTTCACCGCTATCTGTATAAACTTGGAAATATCTACACCGCTATCTGTATAAACCTGGAAATATCTACACCGCTATCTGTATAAACGTGGAAATATCTACACAGCTACGTGTATAAACATGGAAATATCAGCACCGCTATCTGCATGAACATGGAAATATCAGCCCCTCTATCTGTATGAACATGGAGATATCTACACCGCTATCGGTATGAACATGGAAATATCTACACCGGTATCTGTATGAACACGAAAATATCTTCACCGCCATCTGTATGAACATGGATATATCTACACAGCCATCTGGATGAACATGGAAATATCTACACCGCTATCTGTATGAACATGGAAATAGCTACACCGCTATCTGTATGAACATGGAAATATCTACACCACCATCTCTATGAACATGGAAATATCTACACCACTATCTGTATGAACATGGAAATATCTTCACCGCCATCTGTATGAACATGGATATATCCACACAGCCATCTGGATGAACATGGAAATATCTACACCGCTATCTGTATGAACATGGAAATAGCTACACCGCTATCTGTATGAACATGGAAATATCTACACCGCTATCTGTATGAACATGGAAATATCTACACCGCTATCTGTATGAACATGGAAATGTCTTCACCGCCATCTGTATGAACATGGATATATCTACAGAGCCATCAGGATGAACATGGAAATATCTACACTGCGATCTGTATGAACATGGAAATATCTACACTGCTACCTGTGTAAACATGCATACATCTTCACCGCTATCTGTATAAACATGGAAATATCTACACCGGTATCTGTATGAACATGGAAATATCTACACCGCAATCTGTTTGAACATGGAAATATCTAAACCGCTATCTGCATGAAAATAGAAATATCTACACAGCTATCTGCATATAAATGGAAATATCTACAAAGCTATCTCTTTACACATGGAAATAACTACACCGCTATCTGTATGAAAATGGAAATATCTACACCGCTATCTGTATGAACATGGAAATGTCTTCACCGCCATCTGTATGAACATGGATATATCTAAAGAGCCATCTGGATGAACATGGAAATATCTACACCGCTATCTGTATGAACATGGAAATATATACACCGCTATCTGTGTAAACATGCCTACATCTTCACCGCTATCTGTATGAACATGGAAATATCTACACCGCTATCTGTATGAACATGGAAATAGCTACACCGCTATCTGTATGAATATGGAATTATCTACAACACTATCTGTATGAACATGGAAATATCTACACGGCTATCTGTATGAACATGGATATATCTACACAGCCATCTGGATGAACATGGAAATATCTACTCCACTATCTGTATGAACATGGAAATAGCTACACCGCTATCTGTATGAACATGGAAATATCTTCACCGCCATCTGCATGAACATGGATATAGCTACACAGCCATCTGGATGAACATGGAAATATCTACACAGCTATCTGTATGAACATGGAAATATATACACCGCTATCTGTGTAAACATGCATACATCTTCACCACTATCTGTATAAACATGGAAATATCTACACCGCTATCTGTATAAACATGGAAATATCTACACCGCTATCTGTATAAACATGGAAATATCTACACCGGTACCTGTATAAACATGGAAATATCAGCACCGCTATCTGTATAAACATGGAAATATCTACACCGCTATCTGTATGAACATGGAAATATCTACACCGCTATCTGTATGAACATGGATATATCTACACAGCCATCTGGATGAACATGGAAATATCTACACCGCTATCTGCATGAACATGGAAATATCTACACCGCTATTTGTGTAAACATGCATACATCTTCACCGCAATCTGCATAAGCAAGGAAATATCTACACCGCTATCTGTATGAACATGGAAATATCTACACCGCTATCTGTTTGAACATGGAAATATCTAAACCTCTATCAGCATGAAAATGGAAATATCTACACAGCTATCTGCATATACATGGAAATATCTACAAAGCTATCTCTTTACACATGGAAATAACTACACCGCTATCTCTATAAACATGGAAATATCTACACCGCCATCTGTATGAACATGGAAATATCTGCACCGCCATCTGTATGAACATATAAATATCTACACCACCATCTGTATTAAGATGGAGATATCTACACCGCTATCTGTATAAACCTGGAAATATCTACACCGCTATCTGTATAAACATGGAAAGATCTACACCGCTATCTGTATAAACATGGAAATATCTACACCGCTACCTGAATAAACTTGGAAATATCAGCACAGCTATCTGTATGAACATGGAAATAACAGCCCCTCTATCTGTATGAACATGGAGATATCTACACCGCTATCTGTAAGAACATGGACATATCTACACCGCTATCTGTCTGAACATGGAAATATCTTCACCGCCATCCGTATGAACATGGATGTATCTACACAGCCATCTGGATGAACATGGATATATCTACACCACTTTCTGTATGAACATGGAAATAGCTACACCGCTATCTGTATGAACATGGAAATATCTACAACACTATCTGTATGAACATGGAAATATCTACACCGCTATCTGTATGAACATGGAAATATCTTCACCGCCATCTGTATGAACTTGGATATATCTACAGACCCATCTGGATGAACATGGAAATATCTACACCGCTATCTGTATGAACATGGAAATATCTACACCGCTATCTGTGTAAACATGCATACATCTTCACCGCTATCTGTATGAACATGGAAATATCTACACCGCTATCTGTATGAACATGGAAATATCTACACCGCTATCTGTATGAACATGGAAATATCTACACCGCTATCTGTTTGAACATGGAAATATCTAAACCGCTATCTGCATGAAAATAGAAATATCCACACAGCTATCTGCATAAACATGGAAATATCTACAAAGCTATCTGTTTACAGAGAGAAGTAACTACACCGCTATCTTTATAAACATGGAAATATCTACACGGCCATCTGTATGAACATGGAAATGTCTGCACTCCCATCTGTATGAACATATAAATATCTGCACCGCCATCTGTATTAAGATGGAGATGTCTTCACCGCTATCTGTATAAACTTGGAAATATCTACACCGCTATCTGTATAAACCTGGAAATATCTACACCGCTATCTGTATAAACGTGGAAATATCTACACCACTACCTGTATAAACATGGAAATATCAGCACCGCTATCTGTATGAACATGGAAATATCTACACCGCTATCTCTATGAACATGGATATAACTACACCGCTATCTGTATGAACATGGAAATAGCTACACCGCTATCTGTATGAACATGGAAATATCTACACCGCTATCTGTATGAACATGGAAATAGCTACACCGCTATCTGTATGAACATGGATATATCTACACAGCCACCTGGATGAACATGGAAGTATCTACACCGCTATCTGTACAAACATGGAAATATCTACACTGCTCTCTGTATAAACATGGAAATATCTACACCACTATCTGTATGAACACGGAAATATCTACACCGCTATCTGTATGAACATGGAAATATCTACACCGCTATCTGTATGAACATGGATATATCTACACAGCCATCTGGATGAACATGGAAATGTCTACACCGCTATCTGCATGAACATGGAAATATCTACACCGCTATTTGTGTAAACATGCATACATCTTCACCGCAATCTGCATAAGCAAGGAAATATCTACACCGTTATCTGTATGAATATGGAAATATCTACACCGCTATCTGTTTGAACATGGAAATATCTAAACCGCTATCAGCATGAAAATGGAAATATCTACACAGCTATCTGCATATACATGGAAATATCTACAAAGATATCTCTTTACACATGGAAATAACTACACTGCTATCTCTATAAACATGGAAATATCTACACCGCCATCTGTATGAACATGGAAATATCTGCACCGCCATCTGTATGAACATATAAATATCTGCACCGCCATCTGTATTAAGATGGAGATGTCTTCACCGCTATCTGTATAAACTTGGAAATATCTACACCGCTATCTGTATAAACCTGGAAATATCTACACCGCTATCTGTATAAACGTGGAAATATCTACACAACTACCTGTATAAACATGGAAATATCAGCACCGCTATCTGTATGAACATGGAAATATCTACACCGCTATCTCTATGAACATGGATATAACTACACCGCTATCTGTATGAACATGGAAATAGCTACACCGCTATCTGTATGAACATGGAAATATCTACACCGCTATCTGTATGAACATGGAAATAGCTACACCGCTATCTGTATGAACATGGATATATCTACACAGCCACCTGGATGAACATGGAAGTATCTACACCGCTATCTGTACAAACATGGAAATATCTACACCGCTCTCTGTATAAACATGGAAATATCTACACCACTATCTGTATGAACACGGAAATATCTACACCGCTATCTGTATGAATATGGAAATATCTACACCGCTATCTGTATGAACATGGAAATATCTACACCGCTACCTGTATAAACATGGAAATATCAGCACCGCAATCTGCATGAACATGGAAATATCTACACCGCTATCTGCATGAACATGGAAATATCTTCACCGCTATCTGTATGAACATGGAAATATCTACACCGCTATCTGTATGAACATGGAAATATCTACACCGCTATCTGTATGAACATGGAAATATCTACACAGCCGTCTGGATGAACATGGAATTATCCACACCGCTATCTGTATAAACATGCATACATCTTCACCGCTATCTGTATAAACATGGAAATATCTATACCGCTATCTGTATGAACATGGAAATATCTACACCGCTATCTGTTTGAAGATGGAAATATATACACCGCTATCTGCATGAAAATGGAAATATCTACACAGCTATCTGCATGTACATGTAAATATCTACACAGCTATCTCTTTACACATGGAAATAACTACACCGCTATCTGTATGAACATGGATATATCTACACCGCCATCTGTATGAACATGGAAATATCTGCACCGCCATCTGTATGAACATATAAATACCTACACAGCCATCTGTATTAAGATGGAGATACCTACACCGCTATCTGAATAAACATGGAAATATCTACGCCGCTATCTGTATAAACATGGAAATATCTACACCGCTATCTGTATAAACATGGAAACATCTACACCGCTACCTGTAAAAACTTGGAAATATTAGCACCGCTATCTGTATGAACATGGAAATATCTACACCGCCATCTGTATTAACATGGAAATATTTGCACCGCCATCTGTATGAACATATAAATATCTACACCGCCATCTGTATTAAGAAGGAAATACCTAAACCGCTATATGTATGAACACGGAAATATCTACACCGCTATCTGTATGAACATGGAAATATCTACACCGCTATCTGTGTAAACATGCATACATCTTCACCGCTATCTGTACAAACATGGAAATATCTACACCGCTATCTGTATGAACATGGAAATAGCTACACCGCTATCTGTATGAACATGGAAATATCTACACCGCAATCTGTATGAACAAGGGTATATCTACACAGCCATCTGGATGAACATGGAAATATCAACACCGCTATCCGTGTAAACATGCATACATCTTCACCGCAATCTGTATAAACATGGAAATATTTTCACCGCTATCTGTATGAACATGGAAATATCTACACCGCTATCTGTATGAAAATGGAAATATCTACACTCCTATCTGTTTGAACATGGAAATATCTACACCGCTATCTGCATGAAAATTGAAATATCTACAATGCTATCTGCATATACATGGAAATATCTACACAGCTATCTCTTTACACATGGGAATAACTACATTGCTATCTGTATTAACATGGAAATATCTACACCGCCATCTGTATGAACATGGAAATGTCTGCATCGCCATCTGTATGAACATATAAATATCTACACCGCCATCTGTATAAAGATGGAGATATCTACACCGCTTTCTGTATAAACATGGAAATAACTACACCGCTATCTGTATTAACATGGAAATATCTACACCGCTATCTGTATAAACATGGAAATATCTACACCGCTATCTTTATAAACATGGAAACATCTACACCGCTACCTGTAAAAACTTGGAAATATTAGCACCGCTATCTGTATGAACATGGAAATATCTACACCGCCATCTGTATTAACATGGAAATATTTGCACCGCCATCTGTATGAACATATAAATATCTACACCGCCATCTGTATTAAGAAGGAAATACCTAAACCGCTATATGTATGAACACGGAAATATCTACACCGCTATCTGTATGAACATGGAAATATCTACACCGCTATCTGTGTAAACATGCATACATCTTCACCGCTATCTGTACAAACATGGAAATATCTACACCGCTATCTGTATGAACATGGAAATAGCTACACCGCTATCTGTATGAACATGGAAATATCTACACCGCTATCTGTATGAACAAGGGTATATCTACACAGCCATCTGGATGAACATGGAAATATCAACACCGCTATCCGTGTAAACATGCATACATCTTCACCGCAATCTGTATAAACATGGAAATATCTTCACCGCTATCTGTATGAACATGGAAATATCTACACCGCTATCTGTATGAAAATGGAAATATCTACACTCCTATCTGTTTGAACATGGAAATATCTACACCGCTATCTGCATGAAAATGGAAATATCTACACTGCTATCTACATATACATGGAAATATCTACACAGCTATCTCTTTACACATGGGAATAACTACATTGCTATCTGTATTAACATGGAAATATCTACACCGCCATCTGTATGAACATGGAAATGTCTGCATCGCCATCTGTATGAACATATAAATATCTACACCGCCATCTGTATAAAGATGGAGATATCTACACCGCTTTCTGTATAAACATGGAAATAACTACACCGCTATCTGTATTAACATGGAAATATCTACACCGCTATCTGTATAAACATGGAAATATCTACACCGCTACCTGTATAAACATGGAAATATCAGCACCGCAATCTGCATGAACATGGAAATATCTACACCGCTATCTGCATGAACATGGAAATATCTTCACCGCTATCTGTATGAACATGGAAATATCTACACCGCTATCTGTATGAACATGGAAATATCTACACCGCTATCTGTATGAACATGGAAATATCTTCACAGCCGTCTGGATGAACATGGAATTATCCACACCGCTATCTGTGTAAACATGCATACATCTTCACCGCTATCTGTATAAACATGGAAATATCTATACCGCTATCTGTATGAACATGGAAATATCTACACCGCTATCTGTTTGAAGATGGAAATATATACACCGCTATCTGCATGAAAATGGAAATATCTACACAGCTATCTGCATGTACATTTAAATATCTACACAGCTATCTCTTTACACATGGAAATAACTACACCGCTATCTGTATGAACATGGATATATCTACACCGCCATCTGTATGAACATGGAAATATCTGCACCGCCATCTGTATGAACATATAAATACCTACACAGCCATCTGTATTAAGATGGAGATACCTACACCGCTATCTGAATAAACATGGAAATATCTACGCCGCTATCTGTATAAACATGGAAATATCTACACCGCTATCTGTATAAACATGGAAACATCTACACCGCTACCTGTAAAAACTTGGAAATATTAGCACCGCTATCTGTATGAACATGGAAATATCTACACCGCCATCTGTATTAACATGGAAATATTTGCACCGCCATCTGTATGAACATATAAATATCTACACCGCCATCTGTATTAAGAAGGAAATACCTAAACCGCTATATGTATGAACACGGAAATATCTACACCGCTATCTGTATGAACATGGAAATATCTACAACGCTATCTGTGTAAACATGCATACATCTTCACCGCTATCTGTACAAACATGGAAATATCTACACCGCTATCTGTATGAACATGGAAATAGCTACACCGCTATCTGTATGAACATGGAAATATCTACACCGCTATCTGTATGAACAAGGGTATATCTACACAGCCATCTGGATGAACATGGAAATATCAACACCGCTATCCGTGTAAACATGCATACATCTTCACCGCAATCTGTATAAACATGGAAATATCTTCACCGCTATCTGTATGAACATGGAAATATCTACACCGCTATCTGTATGAAAATGGAAATATCTACACTCCTATCTGTTTGAACATGGAAATATCTACACCGCTATCTGCATGAAAATGGAAATATCTACACTGCTATCTGCATATACATGGAAATATCTACACAGCTATCTCTTTACACATGGGAATAACTACATTGCTATCTGTATTAACATGGAAATATCTACACCGCCATCTGTATGAACGTGGAAATGTCTGCATCGCCATCTGTATGAACATATAAATATCAACACCGCCATCTGTATAAAGATGGAGATATCTACACCGCTTTCTGTATAAACATGGAAATAACTACACCGCTATCTGTATTAACATGGAAATATCTACACCGCTATCTGTATAAACATGGAAATATCTACACCGCTATCTGTATAAACATGGAAACATCTACACCGCTACCTGTAAAAACTTGGAAATATTAGCACCGCTATCTGTATGAACATGGAAATATCTACACCGCCATCTGTATTAACATGGAAATATTTGCACCGCCATCTGTATGAACATATAAATATCTACACCGCCATCTGTATTAAGAAGGAAATACCTAAACCGCTATATGTATGAACACGGAAATATCTACACCGCTATCTGTATGAACATGGAAATATCTACACCGCTATCTGTGTAAACATGCATACATCTTCACCGCTATCTGTACAAACATGGAAATATCTACACCGCTATCTGTATGAACATGGAAATAGCTACACCGCTATCTGTATGAACATGGAAATATCTACACCGCTATCTGTATGAACAAGGGTATATCTACACAGCCATCTGGATGAACATGGAAATATCAACACCGCTATCCGTGTAAACATGCATACATCTTCACCGCAATCTGTATAAACATGGAAATATCTTCACCGCTATCTGTATGAACATGGAAATATCTACACCGCTATCTGTATGAAAATGGAAATATCTACACTCCTATCTGTTTGAACATGGAAATATCTACACCGCTATCTGCATGAAAATGGAAATATCTACACTGCTATCTGCATATACATGGAAATATCTACACAGCTATCTCTTTACACATGGGAATAACTACATTGCTATCTGTATTAACATGGAAATATCTACACCGCCATCTGTATGAACATGGAAATGTCTGCATTGCCATCTGTATGAACATATAAATATCTACACCGCCATCTGTATAAAGATGGAGATATCTACACCGCTTTCTGTATAAACATGGAAATAACTACACCGCTATCTGTATTAACATGGAAATATCTACACCGCTATCTGTATAAACATGGAAATATCTACACCGCTACCTGTATAAACATGGAAATATCAGCACCGCAATCTGCATGAACATGGAAATATCTACACCGCTATCTGCATGAACATGGAAATATCTTCACCGCTATCTGTATGAACATGGAAATATCTACACCGCTATCTGTATGAACATGGAAATATCTACACCGCTATCTGTATGAACATGGAAATATCTACACAGCCGTCTGGATGAACATGGAATTATCCACACCGCTATCTGTGTAAACATGCATACATCTTCACCGCTATCTGTATAAACATGGAAATATCTATACCGCTATCTGTATGAACATGGAAATATCTACACCGCTATCTGTTTGAAGATGGAAATATATACACCGCTATCTGCATGAAAATGGAAATATCTACACAGCTATCTGCATGTACATGTAAATATCTACACAGCTATCTCTTTACACATGGAAATAACTACACCGCTATCTGTATGAACATGGATATATCTACACCGCCATCTGTATGAACATGGAAATATCTGCACCGCCATCTGTATGAACATATAAATACCTACACAGCCATCTGTATTAAGATGGAGATACCTACACCGCTATCTGAATAAACATGGAAATATCTACGCCGCTATCTGTATAAACATGGAAATATCTACACCGCTATCTGTATAAACATGGAAACATCTACACCGCTACCTGTAAAAACTTGGAAATATTAGCACCGCTATCTGTATGAACATGGAAATATCTACACCGCCATCTGTATTAACATGGAAATATTTGCACCGCCATCTGTATGAACATATAAATATCTACACCGCCATCTGTATTAAGAAGGAAATACCTAAACCGCTATATGTATGAACACGGAAATATCTACACCGCTATCTGTATGAACATGGAAATATCTACACCGCTATCTGTGTAAACATGCATACATCTTCACCGCTATCTGTACAAACATGGAAATATCTACACCGCTATCTGTATGAACATGGAAATAGCTACACCGCTATCTGTATGAACATGGAAATATCTACACCGCTATCTGTATGAACAAGGGTATATCTACACAGCCATCTGGATGAACATGGAAATATCAACACCGCTATCCGTGTAAACATGCATACATCTTCACCGCAATCTGTATAAACATGGAAATATCTTCACCGCTATCTGTATGAACATGGAAATATCTACACCGCTATCTGTATGAAAATGGAAATATCTACACTCCTATCTGTTTGAACATGGAAATATCTACACCGCTATCTGCATGAAAATTGAAATATCTACACTGCTATCTGCATATACATGGAAATATCTACACAGCTATCTCTTTACACATGGGAATAACTACATTGCTATCTGCATTAACATGGAAATATCTACACCGCCATCTGTATGAACATGGAAATGTCTGCATCGCCATCTGTATGAACATATAAATATCTACACCGCCATCTGTATAAAGATGGAGATATCTACACCGCTTTCTGTATAAACATGGAAATAACTACACCGCTATCTGTATTAACATGGAAATATCTACACCGCTATCTGTATAAACATGGAAATATCTACACCGCTATCTGTATAAACATGGAAACATCTACACCGCTACCTGTAAAAACTTGGAAATATTAGCACCGCTATCTGTATGAACATGGAAATATCTACACCGCCATCTGTATTAACATGGAAATATTTGCACCGCCATCTGTATGAACATATAAATATCTACACCGCCATCTGTATTAAGAAGGAAATACCTAAACCGCTATATGTATGAACACGGAAATATCTACACCGCTATCTGTATGAACATGGAAATATCTACACCGCTATCTGTGTAAACATGCATACATCTTCACCGCAATCTGTATAAACATGGAAATATCTTCACCGCTATCTGTATGAACATGGAAATATCTACACCGCTATCTGTATGAAAATGGAAATATCTACACTCCTATCTGTTTGAACATGGAAATATCTACACCGCTATCTGCATGAAAATGGAAATATCTACACTGCTATCTGCATATACATGGAAATATCTACACAGCTATCTCTTTACACATGGGAATAACTACATTGCTATCTGTATTAACATGGAAATATCTACACCGCCATCTGTATGAACATGGAAATGTCTGCATTGCCATCTGTATGAACATATAAATATCTACACCGCCATCTGTATAAAGATGGAGATATCTACACCGCTTTCTGTATAAACATGGAAATAACTACACCGCTATCTGTATTAACATGGAAATATCTACACCGCTATCTGTATAAACATGGAAATATCTACACCGCTACCTGTATAAACATGGAAATATCAGCACCGCAATCTGCATGAACATGGAAATATCTACACCGCTATCTGCATGAACATGGAAATATCTTCACCGCTATCTGTATGAACATGGAAATATCTACACCGCTATCTGTATGAACATGGAAATATCTACACCGCTATCTGTATGAACATGGAAATATCTACACAGCCGTCTGGATGAACATGGAATTATCCACACCGCTATCTGTGTAAACATGCATACATCTTCACCGCTATCTGTATAAACATGGAAATATCTATACCGCTATCTGTATGAACATGGAAATATCTACACCGCTATCTGTTTGAAGATGGAAATATATACACCGCTATCTGCATGAAAATGGAAATATCTACACAGCTATCTGCATGTACATGTAAATATCTACACAGCTATCTCTTTACACATGGAAATAACTACACCGCTATCTGTATGAACATGGATATATCTACACCGCCATCTGTATGAACATGGAAATATCTGCACCGCCATCTGTATGAACATATAAATACCTACACAGCCATCTGTATTAAGATGGAGATACCTACACCGCTATCTGAATAAACATGGAAATATCTACGCCGCTATCTGTATAAACATGGAAATATCTACACCGCTATCTGTATAAACATGGAAACATCTACACCGCTACCTGTAAAAACTTGGAAATATTAGCACCGCTATCTGTATGAACATGGAAATATCTACACCGCCATCTGTATTAACATGGAAATATTTGCACCGCCATCTGTATGAACATATAAATATCTACACCGCCATCTGTATTAAGAAGGAAATACCTAAACCGCTATATGTATGAACACGGAAATATCTACACCGCTATCTGTATGAACATGGAAATATCTACACCGCTATCTGTGTAAACATGCATACATCTTCACCGCTATCTGTACAAACATGGAAATATCTACACCGCTATCTGTATGAACATGGAAATAGCTACACCGCTATCTGTATGAACATGGAAATATCTACACCGCTATCTGTATGAACAAGGGTATATCTACACAGCCATCTGGATGAACATGGAAATATCAACACCGCTATCCGTGTAAACATGCATACATCTTCACCGCAATCTGTATAAACATGGAAATATCTTCACCGCTATCTGTATGAACATGGAAATATCTACACCGCTATCTGTATGAAAATGGAAATATCTACACTCCTATCTGTTTGAACATGGAAATATCTACACCGCTATCTGCATGAAAATTGAAATATCTACACTGCTATCTGCATATACATGGAAATATCTACACAGCTATCCCTTTACACATGGGAATAACTACATTGCTATCTGCATTAACATGGAAATATCTACACCGCCATCTGTATGAACATGGAAATGTCTGCATCGCCATCTGTATGAACATATAAATATCTACACCGCCATCTGTATAAAGATGGAGATATCTACACCGCTTTCTGTATAAACATGGAAATAACTACACCGCTATCTGTATTAACATGGAAATATCTACAACGCTATCTGTATAAACATGGAAATATCTACACCGCTATCTGTATAAACATGGAAACATCTACACCGCTACCTGTAAAAACTTGGAAATATTAGCACCGCTATCTGTATGAACATGGAAATATCTACACCGCCATCTGTATTAACATGGAAATATTTGCACCGCCATCTGTATGAACATATAAATATCTACACCGCCATCTGTATTAAGAAGGAAATACCTAAACCGCTATATGTATGAACACGGAAATATCTACACCGCTATCTGTATGAACATGGAAATATCTACACCGCTATCTGTGTAAACATGCATACATCTTCACCGCAATCTGTATAAACATGGAAATATCTTCACCGCTATCTGTATGAACATGGAAATATCTACACCGCTATCTGTATGAAAATGGAAATATCTACACTCCTATCTGTTTGAACATGGAAATATCTACACCGCTATCTGCATGAAAATGGAAATATCTACACTGCTATCTGCATATACATGGAAATATCTACACAGCTATCTCTTTACACATGGGAATAACTACATTGCTATCTGTATTAACATGGAAATATCTACACCGCCATCTGTATGAACAGGGAAATGTCTGCATCGCCATCTGTATGAACATATAAATATCTACACCGCCATCTGTATAAAGATGGAGATATCTACACCGCTTTCTGTATAAACATGGAAATAACTACACCGCTATCTGTATTAACATGGAAATATCTACACCGCTATCTGTATAAACATGGAAATATCTACACCGCTACCTGTATAAACATGGAAATATCAGCACCGCAATCTGCATGAACATGGAAATATCTACACCGCTATCTGCATGAACATGGAAATATCTTCACCGCTATCTGTATGAACATGGAAATATCTACACCGCTATCTGTATGAACATGGAAATATCTACACCGCTATCTGTATGAACATGGAAATATCTACACAGCCGTCTGGATGAACATGGAATTATCCACACCGCTATCTGTGTAAACATGCATACATCTTCACCGCTATCTGTATAAACATGGAAATATCTATACCGCTATCTGTATGAACATGGAAATATCTACACCGCTATCTGTTTGAAGATGGAAATATATACACCGCTATCTGCATGAAAATGGAAATATCTACACAGCTATCTGCATGTACATGTAAATATCAACACAGCTATCTCTTTACACATGGAAATAATTACACCGCTATCTGTACGAACATGGATATATCTACACCGCCATCTGTATGAACATGGAAATATCTGCACCGCCATCTGTATGAACATATAAATACCTACACAGCCATCTGTATTAAGATGGAGATACCTACACCGCTATCTGAATAAACATGGAAATATCTACGCCGCTATCTGTATAAACATGGAAATATCTACACCGCTATCTGTATAAACATGGAAACATCTACACCGCTACCTGTAAAAACTTGGAAATATTAGCACCGCTATCTGTATGAACATGGAAATATCTACACCGCCATCTGTATTAACATGGAAATATTTGCACCGCCATCTGTATGAACATATAAATATCTACACCGCCATCTGTATTAAGAAGGAAATACCTAAACCGCTATATGTATGAACACGGAAATATCTACACCGCTATCTGTATGAACATGGAAATATCTACACCGCTATCTTTGTAAACATGCATACATCTTCACCGCTATCTGTACAAACATGGAAATATCTACACCGCTATCTGTATGAACATGGAAATAGCTACACCGCTATCTGTATGAACATGGAAATATCTACACCGCTATCTGTATGAACAAGGGTATATCTACACAGCCATCTGGATGAACATGGAAATATCAACACCGCTATCCGTGTAAACATGCATACATCTTCACCGCAATCTGTATAAACATGGAAATATCTTCACCGCTATCTGTATGAACATGGAAATATCTACACCGCTATCTGTATGAAAATGGAAATATCTACACTCCTATCTGTTTGAACATGGAAATATCTACACCGCTATCTGCATGAAAATTGAAATATCTACACTGCTATCTGCATATACATGGAAATATCTACACAGCTATCTCTTTACACATGGGAATAACTACATTGCTATCTGTATTAACATGGAAATATCTACACCGCCATCTGTATGAACATGGAAATGTCTGCATCGCCATCTGTATGAACATATAAATATCTACACCGCCATCTGTATAAAGATGGAGATATCTACACCGCTTTCTGTATAAACATGGAAATAACTACACCGCTATCTGTATTAACATGGAAATATCTACACCGCTATCTGTATAAACGTGGAAATATCTACACCGCTACCTGTATAAACATGGAAATATCAGCACCGCAATCTGCATGAACATGGAAATATCTACACCGCTATCTGCATGAACATGGAAATATCTACACCGCTATCTGTATGAACATGGAAATATCTACACCGCTATCTGTATGAACATGGAAATATCTACACCGCTATCTGTATGAACATGGAAATATCTACACAGCCGTCTGGATGAACATGGAATTATCCACACCGCTATCTGTGTAAACATGCATACATCTTCACAGCTATCTGTATAAACATGGAAATATCTATACCGCTATCTGTATGAACATGGAAATATCTACACCGCTATCTGAAGATGGAAATATATACACCGCTATCTGCATGAAAATGGAAATATCTACACAGCTATCTGCATGCACATGTAAATATCTACACAGCTATCTCTTTACACATGGAAATAACTACACCGCTATCTGTATGAACATGGATATATCTACACCGCCATCTGTATGAACATGGAAATATCTGCACCGCCGTCTGTATGAACATATAAATATCTACACAGCCATCTGTATTAAGATGGAGATATCTACACCGCTATCTGAATAAACATGGAAATATCTACACCGCTATCTGTATAAACATGGAAATATCTACACCGCTATCTGTATAAACATGGAAATATCTACACCGCTACCTGTATAAACATGGAAATATTAGCACCGCTATCTGTATGAACATGGAAATATCTACACCGCCATCTGTATGAACATGGAAATATCTGCACTGCCATCTGTATGAACATATAAGTATCTACACCGCCATCTGTATTAAGAAGGAAATATCTAAACCGATATATGTATGAACACGGAAATATCTACACCCCTATCTGTATGAACATGGAAATATCTACACCGCTATCTGTGTAAACATGCATACATCTTCACCGCTATCTGTATAAACATGGAAATATCTACACAGCTATCTGTATGAACATGGAAATATCTACACCGCTATCTGTTTGAACATGGAAATATCTAAACTGCTATCTGCATGAAAATAGAAATATCTACACAGCTATCTGCATATAGATGGAAATATCTACAAAGCTATCTGTTTACACATGGAAATAACTACACCGCTATCTCTATAAACACGGAAATATCTACACCGCCATCTGTATGAACATGGAAATAACGGCACCGCCATCTGCATGAACATATAAATTTCTACACCGCCATCTGTATTAAGATGGAGATATCTACACCGCTATCTGTATAAACACGGAAATATCTACACCGCTATCTGTAAAACATGGAAATACCTACAACGCTACGTGTATAAACATGGAAATATCTACACCGCTACCTGTATAAACATGGAAATATAAGCACCGCTATCTGTATGAACATGGAAATATCTACACCGCTATGTCTATGAACATGGAAATATCTACACCGCTATCTGTATAAACATGGAAATAGCTACACCGCTATCTGTATGAACATGGAAATATCTACACGGCTATCTGTATGAACATGGATATACCTACACAGCCATCTGGATGAACATGGAAATATCTACACCGCTATCTGCATGAACATGGAAATATCTACACAGCTATCTGTGTAAACATGCATACATCTTCACCGCAATCTGTATAAGCATGGAAAAAGCAACACCGCTATCTGTATAAACATGGAAATATCTACACCGCTATCTGTATAAACATGGAAATATCAGCACCGCTATCTGTATGAACATGGAAATATCAGCCCCTCTATCTGTATGAACATGGAAGTATCTACACCGCTATCTCTATGAACATGGAAATATCTACACCGCTATCTGTTTGAACATGGAAAAATCTAAACCGCTATCTGCATGAAAATGGAAATATATACTCAGCTATCTGCATATACATGGAAATATCTTCACAGCTATCTCTTTACACATGGAAATAACTACACCGCTATCTGTATGAACATGGAAATATCTTCACCGCCATCTGTATGAACATGGATATACCTACACAGCCATCTGGATGAACATGGAAATATCTACACGGCTATCTGTATGAACATGGAAATATCTACACCGCTATCTGTGTAAACATGCATACATCTTCACCGCTATCTCTATAAACATGGAAATATCTACACCGCTATCTGTATGAACATGGAAATATCTACAGCGCTATCTGTTTGAACATGGAAATATCTACACCGCTATCTGCATGAAAATGGAAATATCTACACAGCTATGTGCATATACATGGAAATATCTACAAATCTATCTCTTTACACATGGAAATAACTTCACCGCAATCTCTATAAACATGGAAATATCTACACCGCCATCTGTATGAACACGGAAATATCTGCACTGCCATCTGTATGAACATATAAATATCTACAGGGCCATCTGTATTGAGATGGAGATACCTACACCGCTATCTGCATAAACATGGAAATATCTACAGCGCTATCTCTACGAACATGGAAATATCTACACCGCTATCTGTATGAACATGGAAATAGCTACCCCGCTATCTGTATGAACTGGGGAATATCTACACCACTATCTGTATGAACATGGAAATATCTACACCGCTATCTGTATGAACATGGATATATCTACACAGCCATCTGGATGAACATGGAAATATCTACACCGCTATCTGTAGGAACATGGAAATATCTACACCGCTATCTGTGTAAACATGCATACATCTTCACCGCTATCTGTATAAACATGGAAATATCTACACCGCTATCTGTATGAACATGGAAATAGCTACACCGCTATCGGTATGAACATGGAAATATCTACACCGCTATCTGTATGAACATGGATATATCTACACAGCCATCAGGATGAACATGGAAATATGTACACCGCTATCTGTGTAAACATGCATACATCTTCACCGCTATCTGTATAAACAAAGAAATATCTACACCGCTATCTGTATGAACATGGAAATATCTACACCGCTATCTGTATGAACATGGAAATATATACACCGCTATCTGTTTGAACATGGAAATATCTACACCGCTATCTGCATGAAAATGGAAATATCTACACTGCTATCTGCATATACATGGAAATATCTACACAGCTATCTCTTTACACATGGATATAACTACATGGCTATCTGTATGAACATGGAAATATCTACACCGCCATCTGAATGAAGATGGAAATATCTGCACCGCCATCTGTATGAACATATAAATATCTACACCGCCATCTGTATTAAGATGGAGATATCTACACCGCTATCTGTATAAACATGGAAATATCTACACCGCTGTCTGTATAAACATGGAAATATCTACACCGCTATCTGTATAAACATGGAAATATCTTCACCGCTACCTGTATAAACATGGAAATATCAGCACCGCTATCTGTATGAACATGGAAATATCTACACCGCTATCTGTATGAACATGGAAATATCTACACCGCTATCTGTATGAACATGGAAATATCTACACCGCTATCTGTATGAACATGGAAATAACTACACCGCTATCTGTATGAACATGGATACATCTACACAGCCCTCTGGATGAACATGGAATTATCCACACCGCTATGTGTGTAAACATGTATACATCTTCACCGCTATCTGTATAAACATGGATATATCTACACCGCTATCTGTATGAACATGGAAATAGCTACACCGCTATCTGTATGAACACGGAAATATCTACACCGCCATCTGTATGAATATGGAAATATCTGCACCGCCATCTGTATGAACATATAAATATCTACACAGCCATCTGTATTAAGATGGAGATACCTACACCGCTATCTGAATAAACATGGAAATATCTACGCCGCTATCTGTATAAACATGGAAATATCTACACCGCTATCTGTATAAACATGGAAATATCTACACCGCTACCTGTAAAAACTTGGAAATATTAGCACCGCTATCTATATGAACATGGAAATATCTACACCGCCATCTGTATTAACATGGAAATATTTGCACCGCCATCTGTATGAACATATAAATATCTACACCGCCATCTGTATTAAGAAGGAAATACCTAAACCGCTATATGTATGAACACGGAAATATCTACACCGCTATCTATATGAACATGGAAATATCTACACGGCTATCTGTATGAACATGGATATACCTACACAGCCATCTGGATGAACATGGAAATATCTACACCGCTATCTGCATGAACATGGAAATATCTACACCGCTATCTGTGTAAACATGCATACATCTTCACCGCAATCTGTATAAGCATGGAAAAAGCAACACCGCTATCTGTATAAACATGGAAATATCTACACCGCTATCTGTATAAACATGGAAATATCAGCACCGCTATCTGTATGAACATGGAAATATCAGCCCCTCTATCTGTATGAACATGGAAGTATCTACACCGCTATCTCTATGAACATGGAAATATCTACACCGCTATCTGTTTGAACGTGGAAAAATCTAAACCGCTATCTGCATGAAAATGGAAATATATACACAGCTATCTGCATATACATGGAACTATCTTCACAGCTATCACTTTACACATGGAAATAACTACACCGCTATCGGTATGAACATGGAAATATCTTCACCGCCATCTGTATGAACATGGATATACCTACACAGCCATCTGGATGAACATGGAAATATCTACACGGCTATCTGTATGAACATGGAAATATCTACACCGCTATCTGTGTAAACATGCATACATCTTCACCGCTATCTCTATAAACATGGAAATATCTACACCGCTATCTGTATGAACATGGAAATATCTACACCGCTATCTGTTTGAACATGGAAATATGTACACCGCTATCTGCATGAAAATGGAAATATCTACACAGCTATGTGCATATACATGGAAATATCTACAAAGCTATCTCTTTACACATGGAAATAACTACACCGCTATCTCTATAAACATGGAAATATCTACACCGCCATCTGTATGAACACGGAAATATCTGCACTGCCATCTGTATGAACATATAAATATCTACAGGGCCATCTGTATTGAGATGGAGATATCTACACCGCTATCTGTATAAATCTGGAAATATCTACACCGCTATCTGCATAAACATGGAAATATCTACACCGCTATCTCTACGAACATGGAAATATCTACACCGCTATCTGTATGAACATGGAAATAGCTACCCCGCTATCTGTATGAACTGGGGAATATCTACACCACTATCTGTATGAACATGGAAATATCTACACCGCTATCTGTATGAACATGGATATATCTACTCAGCCATCTGGATGAACATGGAAATATCTACACCGCTATCTCTAGGAACATGGAAATATCTACACCGCTATCTGTGTAAACATGCATACATCTTCACCGCTATCTGTATAAACATGGAAATATCTACACCGCTATCTGTATGAACATGGAAATAGCTACACCGCTATCGGTATGAACATGGAAATATCTACACCGCTATCTGTATGAACATGGATATATCTACACAGCCATCAGGATGAACATGGAAATATGTACACCGCTATCTGTGTAAACATGCATACATCTTCACCGCTATCTGTATAAACAAAGAAATATCTACACCGCTATCTGTATGAACATGGAAATATCTACACCGCTATCTGTATGTACATGGAAATATCTACACCGCTATCTGTTTGAACATGGAAATATCTACACCGCTATCTGCATGAAAATGGAAATATCTACACTGCTATCTGCATATACATGGAAATATCTACACAGCTATCTCTTTACACATGGATGTAACTACATGGCTATCTGTATGAACATGGAAATATCTACACCGTTATCTGTTTAAAGATGGAAATATATACACCGCTATCTGCATGAAAATGGAAATATCTACACAGCTATCTGCATATACATGGAAATATCTACACAGCTATCTCTTTACACATGTAAATAACTACACCGCTATCTGTATGAACACGGAAATATCTACACCGCCATCTGTATGAACATGGAAATATCTGCACCGCCATCTGTATGAACATATAAATATCTACACAGCCATCTGTATTAAGATGGAGATACCTACACCGCTATCTGAATAAACATGGAAATATCTACGCCGCTATCTGTATAAACATGGAAATATCTACACCGCTATCTGTATAAACATGGAAATATCTACACCGCTACCTGTAAAAACTTGGAAATATTAGCACCGCTATCTGTATGAACATGGAAATATCTACACCGCTATCTGTATGAACATGGATATATCTACACAGCCATCTGGATGAACATGGAAATATCTACACCGCTATCTGTGTAAACATGCATACATCTTCACCGCTATCTGTATAAACATGGAAATATCTACACCGCTGTCTGTATGAACATGGAAATATCTACACCGCTATCTGTATGAACAAGGAAATATCTACACCGCTATCTGTTTGAACATGGAAATATCTACACCGCTGTCTGCATGAAAATGGAAATATCTACACTGCTATCTGCATATACATTTAAATATCTACACAGCTATCTCTTTACACATGGAAATAACTACACCGCTATCTGTATGAACATGGAAATATCTACACCGCCATCTGTATGAACATGGAAATATCTGCACCGCCATCTGTATGAACATACAAATATCTACACCGCCATCTGTATTAAGATGGAGATATCTACACCGCTATCTGTATAAACATGGAAATATCTACACCGCTATCTGTATAAACATGGAAATATCTACACCGCTATCTGTATAAACATGGAAATATCTACACCGCTACCTATATAAACATGGAAATATCAGCACCGCTATCTGTATGAACATGGAAATATCTACACCGCTATCTGTATGAACATGGAAACATTTACACCGCTATCTGTATGAGCATGGAATTATCTACACTGCTATCTGTATGAACATGGAAATATCTACAACGCTATCTGTATGAACATGGAAATATCTACACCGCTATCTGTATAACCATGGAAATATCTACACCGCTACCTGTATAAACATGGAAATATCCTCACCGCTATCTGTATGAACATGGAAATATCTACACCGCTATATGTATGAACATAGATATATCTACACAGCCATCTGTATGAACATGGAAATATCTACACCGCTATCTGTAGGAAAAAGCTAATATCTACAGCGCTATCTGTGTAAACATGCATAAATCTTCACCGCTATCTGTATAAACATGGAAATATCTACACCGCTATCTGTATGAACAAGGAAATAGCTACACCACTATCTTTATGAACATGGAAATATCTACACCGCTATCGGTAGGAACATGGATATATCTACACAGCCATCTGGATGAACATGGAAATATCTACACCGCTATCTGTGTAAACATGCATACATCTTCACCGCTATCTGTATAAACATGGAAATATCTACACCACTATCTGTATGAACATGGAAATATCTACACTGCTATCTGTTTGAACGTGGAAATATCTACACCACTATCTGCATGAAAATGGAAATATCTACACTGCTATCTGCATATACATGGAAATATCTACACCGCTATCTGTATAAACATGGAAACATCTACACCGCTACCTGTAAAAACTTGGAAATATTAGCACCGCTATCTGTATGAACATGGAAATATCTACACCGCCATCTGTATTAACATGGAAATATTTGCACCGCCATCTGTATGAACATATAAATATCTACACCGCCATCTGTATTAAGAAGGAAATACCTAAACCGCTATATGTATGAACACGGAAATATCTACACCGCTATCTGTATGAACATGGAAATATCTACACCGCTATCTGTGTAAACATGCATACATCTTCACCGCAATCTGTATAAACATGGAAATATCTTCACCGCTATCTGTATGAACATGGAAATATCTACACCGCTATCTGTATGAAAATGGAAATATCTACACTCCTATCTGTTTGAACATGGAAATATCTACACCGCTATCTGCATGAAAATGGAAATATCTACACTGCTATCTGCATATACATGGAAATATCTACACAGCTATCTCTTTACACATGGGAATAACTACATTGCTATCTGTATTAACATGGAAATATCTACACCGCCATCTGTATGAACAGGGAAATGTCTGCATCGCCATCTGTATGAACATATAAATATCTACACCGCCATCTGTATAAAGATGGAGATATCTACACCGCTTTCTGTATAAACATGGAAATAACTACACCGCTATCTGTATTAACATGGAAATATCTACACCGCTATCTGTATAAACATGGAAATATCTACACCGCTACCTGTATAAACATGGAAATATCAGCACCGCAATCTGCATGAACATGGAAATATCTACACCGCTATCTGCATGAACATGGAAATATCTTCACCGCTATCTGTATGAACATGGAAATATCTACACCGCTATCTGTATGAACATGGAAATATCTACACCGCTATCTGTATGAACATGGAAATATCTACACAGCCGTCTGGATGAACATGGAATTATCCACACCGCTATCTGTGTAAACATGCATACATCTTCACCGCTATCTGTATAAACATGGAAATATCTATACCGCTATCTGTATGAACATGGAAATATCTACACCGCTATCTGTTTGAAGATGGAAATATATACACCGCTATCTGCATGAAAATGGAAATATCTACACAGCTATCTGCATGTACATGTAAATATCAACACAGCTATCTCTATACACATGGAAATAATTACACCGCTATCTGTACGAACATGGATATATCTACACCGCCATCTGTATGAACATGGAAATATCTGCACCGCCATCTGTATGAACATATAAATACCTACACAGCCATCTGTATTAAGATGGAGATACCTACACCGCTATCTGAATAAACATGGAAATATCTACGCCGCTATCTGTATAAACATGGAAATATCTACACCGCTATCTGTATAAACATGGAAACATCTACACCGCTACCTGTAAAAACTTGGAAATATTAGCACCGCTATCTGTATGAACATGGAAATATCTACACCGCCATCTGTATTAACATGGAAATATTTGCACCGCCATCTGTATGAACATATAAATATCTACACCGCCATCTGTATTAAGAAGGAAATACCTAAACCGCTATATGTATGAACACGGAAATATCTACACCGCTATCTGTATGAACATGGAAATATCTACACCGCTATCTTTGTAAACATGCATACATCTTCACCGCTATCTGTACAAACATGGAAATATCTACACCGCTATCTGTATGAACATGGAAATAGCTACACCGCTATCTGTATGAACATGGAAATATCTACACCGCTATCTGTATGAACAAGGGTATATCTACACAGCCATCTGGATGAACATGGAAATATCAACACCGCTATCCGTGTAAACATGCATACATCTTCACCGCAATCTGTATAAACATGGAAATATCTTCACCGCTATCTGTATGAACATGGAAATATCTACACCGCTATCTGTATGAAAATGGAAATATCTACACTCCTATCTGTTTGAACATGGAAATATCTACACCGCTATCTGCATGAAAATTGAAATATCTACACTGCTATCTGCATATACATGGAAATATCTACACCGCTATCTGTATGAACATGGAAATATCTACACCGCTATCTGTATGAACATGGAAATATCTACACCGCTATCTGTATGAACATGGAAATATCTACACAGCCGTCTGGATGAACATGGAATTATCCACACCGCTATCTGTGTAAACATGCATACATCTTCACAGCTATCTGTATAAACATGGAAATATCTATACCGCTATCTGTATGAACATGGAAATATCTACACCGCTATCTGAAGATGGAAATATATACACCGCTATCTGCATGAAAATGGAAATATCTACACAGCTATCTGCATGCACATGTAAATATCTACACAGCTATCTCTTTACACATGGAAATAACTACACCGCTATCTGTATGAACATGGATATATCTACACCGCCATCTGTATGAACATGGAAATATCTGCACCGCCGTCTGTATGAACATATAAATATCTACACAGCCATCTGTATTAAGATGGAGATATCTACACCGCTATCTGAATAAACATGGAAATATCTACACCGCTATCTGTATAAACATGGAAATATCTACACCGCTATCTGTATAAACATGGAAATATCTACACCGCTACCTGTATAAACATGGAAATATTAGCACCGCTATCTGTATGAACATGGAAATATCTACACCGCCATCTGTATGAACATGGAAATATCTGCACTGCCATCTGTATGAACATATAAGTATCTACACCGCCATCTGTATTAAGAAGGAAATATCTAAACCGATATATGTATGAACACGGAAATATCTACACCCCTATCTGTATGAACATGGAAATATCTACACCGCTATCTGTATAAACATGGAAATATCTACACCGCTACCTGTAAAAACTTGGAAATATTAGCACCGCTATCTATATGAACATGGAAATATCTACACCGCCATCTGTATTAACATGGAAATATTTGCACCGCCATCTGTATGAACATATAAATATCTACACCGCCATCTGTATTAAGAAGGAAATACCTAAACCGCTATATGTATGAACACGGAAATATCTACACCGCTATCTATATGAACATGGAAATATCTACACGGCTATCTGTATGAACATGGATATACCTACACAGCCATCTGGATGAACATGGAAATATCTACACCGCTATCTGCATGAACATGGAAATATCTACACCGCTATCTGTGTAAACATGCATACATCTTCACCGCAATCTGTATAAGCATGGAAAAAGCAACACCGCTATCTGTATAAACATGGAAATATCTACACCGCTATCTGTATAAACATGGAAATATCAGCACCGCTATCTGTATGAACATGGAAATATCAGCCCCTCTATCTGTATGAACATGGAAGTATCTACACCGCTATCTCTATGAACATGGAAATATCTACACCGCTATCTGTTTGAACGTGGAAAAATCTAAACCGCTATCTGCATGAAAATGGAAATATATACACAGCTATCTGCATATACATGGAACTATCTTCACAGCTATCACTTTACACATGGAAATAACTACACCGCTATCGGTATGAACATGGAAATATCTTCACCGCCATCTGTATGAACATGGATATACCTACACAGCCATCTGGATGAACATGGAAATATCTACACGGCTATCTGTATGAACATGGAAATATCTACACCGCTATCTGTGTAAACATGCATACATCTTCACCGCTATCTCTATAAACATGGAAATATCTACACCGCTATCTGTATGAACATGGAAATATCTACACCGCTATCTGTTTGAACATGGAAATATGTACACCGCTATCTGCATGAAAATGGAAATATCTACACAGCTATGTGCATATACATGGAAATATCTACAAAGCTATCTCTTTACACATGGAAATAACTACACCGCTATCTCTATAAACATGGAAATATCTACACCGCCATCTGTATGAACACGGAAATATCTGCACTGCCATCTGTATGAACATATAAATATCTACAGGGCCATCTGTATTGAGATGGAGATATCTACACCGCTATCTGTATAAATCTGGAAATATCTACACCGCTATCTGCATAAACATGGAAATATCTACACCGCTATCTCTACGAACATGGAAATATCTACACCGCTATCTGTATGAACATGGAAATAGCTACCCCGCTATCTGTATGAACTGGGGAATATCTACACCACTATCTGTATGAACATGGAAATATCTACACCGCTATCTGTATGAACATGGATATATCTACTCAGCCATCTGGATGAACATGGAAATATCTACACCGCTATCTCTAGGAACATGGAAATATCTACACCGCTATCTGTGTAAACATGCATACATCTTCACCGCTATCTGTATAAACATGGAAATATCTACACCGCTATCTGTATGAACATGGAAATAGCTACACCGCTATCGGTATGAACATGGAAATATCTACACCGCTATCTGTATGAACATGGATATATCTACACAGCCATCAGGATGAACATGGAAATATGTACACCGCTATCTGTGTAAACATGCATACATCTTCACCGCTATCTGTATAAACAAAGAAATATCTACACCGCTATCTGTATGAACATGGAAATATCTACACCGCTATCTGTATGTACATGGAAATATCTACACCGCTATCTGTTTGAACATGGAAATATCTACACCGCTATCTGCATGAAAATGGAAATATCTACACTGCTATCTGCATATACATGGAAATATCTACACAGCTATCTCTTTACACATGGATGTAACTACATGGCTATCTGTATGAACATGGAAATATCTACACCGTTATCTGTTTAAAGATGGAAATATATACACCGCTATCTGCATGAAAATGGAAATATCTACACAGCTATCTGCATATACATGGAAATATCTACACAGCTATCTCTTTACACATGTAAATAACTACACCGCTATCTGTATGAACACGGAAATATCTACACCGCCATCTGTATGAACATGGAAATATCTGCACCGCCATCTGTATGAACATATAAATATCTACACAGCCATCTGTATTAAGATGGAGATACCTACACCGCTATCTGAATAAACATGGAAATATCTACGCCGCTATCTGTATAAACATGGAAATATCTACACCGCTATCTGTATAAACATGGAAATATCTACACCGCTACCTGTAAAAACTTGGAAATATTAGCACCGCTATCTGTATGAACATGGAAATATCTACACCGCTATCTGTATGAACATGGATATATCTACACAGCCATCTGGATGAACATGGAAATATCTACACCGCTATCTGTGTAAACATGCATACATCTTCACCGCTATCTGTATAAACATGGAAATATCTACACCGCTGTCTGTATGAACATGGAAATATCTACACCGCTATCTGTATGAACAAGGAAATATCTACACCGCTATCTGTTTGAACATGGAAATATCTACACCGCTGTCTGCATGAAAATGGAAATATCTACACTGCTATCTGCATATACATTTAAATATCTACACAGCTATCTCTTTACACATGGAAATAACTACACCGCTATCTGTATGAACATGGAAATATCTACACCGCCATCTGTATGAACATGGAAATATCTGCACCGCCATCTGTATGAACATACAAATATCTACACCGCCATCTGTATTAAGATGGAGATATCTACACCGCTATCTGTATAAACATGGAAATATCTACACCGCTATCTGTATAAACATGGAAATATCTACACCGCTATCTGTATAAACATGGAAATATCTACACCGCTACCTATATAAACATGGAAATATCAGCACCGCTATCTGTATGAACATGGAAATATCTACACCGCTATCTGTATGAACATGGAAACATTTACACCGCTATCTGTATGAGCATGGAATTATCTACACTGCTATCTGTATGAACATGGAAATATCTACAACGCTATCTGTATGAACATGGAAATATCTACACCGCTATCTGTATAACCATGGAAATATCTACACCGCTACCTGTATAAACATGGAAATATCCTCACCGCTATCTGTATGAACATGGAAATATCTACACCGCTATATGTATGAACATAGATATATCTACACAGCCATCTGTATGAACATGGAAATATCTACACCGCTATCTGTAGGAAAAAGCTAATATCTACAGCGCTATCTGTGTAAACATGCATAAATCTTCACCGCTATCTGTATAAACATGGAAATATCTACACCGCTATCTGTATGAACAAGGAAATAGCTACACCACTATCTTTATGAACATGGAAATATCTACACCGCTATCGGTAGGAACATGGATATATCTACACAGCCATCTGGATGAACATGGAAATATCTACACCGCTATCTGTGTAAACATGCATACATCTTCACCGCTATCTGTATAAACATGGAAATATCTACACCACTATCTGTATGAACATGGAAATATCTACACTGCTATCTGTTTGAACGTGGAAATATCTACACCACTATCTGCATGAAAATGGAAATATCTACACTGCTATCTGCATATACATGGAAATATCTACACCGCTATCTGTATAAACATGGAAACATCTACACCGCTACCTGTAAAAACTTGGAAATATTAGCACCGCTATCTGTATGAACATGGAAATATCTACACCGCCATCTGTATTAACATGGAAATATTTGCACCGCCATCTGTATGAACATATAAATATCTACACCGCCATCTGTATTAAGAAGGAAATACCTAAACCGCTATATGTATGAACACGGAAATATCTACACCGCTATCTGTATGAACATGGAAATATCTACACCGCTATCTGTGTAAACATGCATACATCTTCACCGCAATCTGTATAAACATGGAAATATCTTCACCGCTATCTGTATGAACATGGAAATATCTACACCGCTATCTGTATGAAAATGGAAATATCTACACTCCTATCTGTTTGAACATGGAAATATCTACACCGCTATCTGCATGAAAATGGAAATATCTACACTGCTATCTGCATATACATGGAAATATCTACACAGCTATCTCTTTACACATGGGAATAACTACATTGCTATCTGTATTAACATGGAAATATCTACACCGCCATCTGTATGAACAGGGAAATGTCTGCATCGCCATCTGTATGAACATATAAATATCTACACCGCCATCTGTATAAAGATGGAGATATCTACACCGCTTTCTGTATAAACATGGAAATAACTACACCGCTATCTGTATTAACATGGAAATATCTACACCGCTATCTGTATAAACATGGAAATATCTACACCGCTACCTGTATAAACATGGAAATATCAGCACCGCAATCTGCATGAACATGGAAATATCTACACCGCTATCTGCATGAACATGGAAATATCTTCACCGCTATCTGTATGAACATGGAAATATCTACACCGCTATCTGTATGAACATGGAAATATCTACACCGCTATCTGTATGAACATGGAAATATCTACACAGCCGTCTGGATGAACATGGAATTATCCACACCGCTATCTGTGTAAACATGCATACATCTTCACCGCTATCTGTATAAACATGGAAATATCTATACCGCTATCTGTATGAACATGGAAATATCTACACCGCTATCTGTTTGAAGATGGAAATATATACACCGCTATCTGCATGAAAATGGAAATATCTACACAGCTATCTGCATGTACATGTAAATATCAACACAGCTATCTCTATACACATGGAAATAATTACACCGCTATCTGTACGAACATGGATATATCTACACCGCCATCTGTATGAACATGGAAATATCTGCACCGCCATCTGTATGAACATATAAATACCTACACAGCCATCTGTATTAAGATGGAGATACCTACACCGCTATCTGAATAAACATGGAAATATCTACGCCGCTATCTGTATAAACATGGAAATATCTACACCGCTATCTGTATAAACATGGAAACATCTACACCGCTACCTGTAAAAACTTGGAAATATTAGCACCGCTATCTGTATGAACATGGAAATATCTACACCGCCATCTGTATTAACATGGAAATATTTGCACCGCCATCTGTATGAACATATAAATATCTACACCGCCATCTGTATTAAGAAGGAAATACCTAAACCGCTATATGTATGAACACGGAAATATCTACACCGCTATCTGTATGAACATGGAAATATCTACACCGCTATCTTTGTAAACATGCATACATCTTCACCGCTATCTGTACAAACATGGAAATATCTACACCGCTATCTGTATGAACATGGAAATAGCTACACCGCTATCTGTATGAACATGGAAATATCTACACCGCTATCTGTATGAACAAGGGTATATCTACACAGCCATCTGGATGAACATGGAAATATCAACACCGCTATCCGTGTAAACATGCATACATCTTCACCGCAATCTGTATAAACATGGAAATATCTTCACCGCTATCTGTATGAACATGGAAATATCTACACCGCTATCTGTATGAAAATGGAAATATCTACACTCCTATCTGTTTGAACATGGAAATATCTACACCGCTATCTGCATGAAAATTGAAATATCTACACTGCTATCTGCATATACATGGAAATATCTACACCGCTATCTGTATGAACATGGAAATATCTACACCGCTATCTGTATGAACATGGAAATATCTACACCGCTATCTGTATGAACATGGAAATATCTACACAGCCGTCTGGATGAACATGGAATTATCCACACCGCTATCTGTGTAAACATGCATACATCTTCACAGCTATCTGTATAAACATGGAAATATCTATACCGCTATCTGTATGAACATGGAAATATCTACACCGCTATCTGAAGATGGAAATATATACACCGCTATCTGCATGAAAATGGAAATATCTACACAGCTATCTGCATGCACATGTAAATATCTACACAGCTATCTCTTTACACATGGAAATAACTACACCGCTATCTGTATGAACATGGATATATCTACACCGCCATCTGTATGAACATGGAAATATCTGCACCGCCGTCTGTATGAACATATAAATATCTACACAGCCATCTGTATTAAGATGGAGATATCTACACCGCTATCTGAATAAACATGGAAATATCTACACCGCTATCTGTATAAACATGGAAATATCTACACCGCTATCTGTATAAACATGGAAATATCTACACCGCTACCTGTATAAACATGGAAATATTAGCACCGCTATCTGTATGAACATGGAAATATCTACACCGCCATCTGTATGAACATGGAAATATCTGCACTGCCATCTGTATGAACATATAAGTATCTACACCGCCATCTGTATTAAGAAGGAAATATCTAAACCGATATATGTATGAACACGGAAATATCTACACCCCTATCTGTATGAACATGGAAATATCTACACCGCTATCTGTGTAAACATGCATACATCTTCACCGCTATCTGTATAAACATGGAAATATCTACACAGCTATCTGTATGAACATGGAAATATCTACACCGCTATCTGTTTGAACATGGAAATATCTAAACTGCTATCTGCATGAAAATAGAAATATCTACACAGCTATCTGCATATAGATGGAAATATCTACAAAGCTATCTGTTTACACATGGAAATAACTACACCGCTATCTCTATAAACACGGAAATATCTACACCGCCATCTGTATGAACATGGAAATAACGGCACCGCCATCTGCATGAACATATAAATTTCTACACCGCCATCTGTATTAAGATGGAGATATCTACACCGCTATCTGTATAAACACGGAAATATCTACACCGCTATCTGTAAAACATGGAAATACCTACAACGCTACGTGTATAAACATGGAAATATCTACACCGCTACCTGTATAAACATGGAAATATAAGCACCGCTATCTGTATGAACATGGAAATATCTACACCGCTATGTCTATGAACATGGAAATATCTACACCGCTATCTGTATAAACATGGAAATAGCTACACCGCTATCTGTATGAACATGGAAATATCTACACGGCTATCTGTATGAACATGGATATACCTACACAGCCATCTGGATGAACATGGAAATATCTACACCGCTATCTGCATGAACATGGAAATATCTACACAGCTATCTGTGTAAACATGCATACATCTTCACCGCAATCTGTATAAGCATGGAAAAAGCAACACCGCTATCTGTATAAACATGGAAATATCTACACCGCTATCTGTATAAACATGGAAATATCAGCACCGCTATCTGTATGAACATGGAAATATCAGCCCCTCTATCTGTATGAACATGGAAGTATCTACACCGCTATCTCTATGAACATGGAAATATCTACACCGCTATCTGTTTGAACATGGAAAAATCTAAACCGCTATCTGCATGAAAATGGAAATATATACTCAGCTATCTGCATATACATGGAAATATCTTCACAGCTATCTCTTTACACATGGAAATAACTACACCGCTATCTGTATGAACATGGAAATATCTTCACCGCCATCTGTATGAACATGGATATACCTACACAGCCATCTGGATGAACATGGAAATATCTACACGGCTATCTGTATGAACATGGAAATATCTACACCGCTATCTGTGTAAACATGCATACATCTTCACCGCTATCTCTATAAACATGGAAATATCTACACCGCTATCTGTATGAACATGGAAATATCTACAGCGCTATCTGTTTGAACATGGAAATATCTACACCGCTATCTGCATGAAAATGGAAATATCTACACAGCTATGTGCATATACATGGAAATATCTACAAATCTATCTCTTTACACATGGAAATAACTTCACCGCAATCTCTATAAACATGGAAATATCTACACCGCCATCTGTATGAACACGGAAATATCTGCACTGCCATCTGTATGAACATATAAATATCTACAGGGCCATCTGTATTGAGATGGAGATACCTACACCGCTATCTGCATAAACATGGAAATATCTACAGCGCTATCTCTACGAACATGGAAATATCTACACCGCTATCTGTATGAACATGGAAATAGCTACCCCGCTATCTGTATGAACTGGGGAATATCTACACCACTATCTGTATGAACATGGAAATATCTACACCGCTATCTGTATGAACATGGATATATCTACACAGCCATCTGGATGAACATGGAAATATCTACACCGCTATCTGTAGGAACATGGAAATATCTACACCGCTATCTGTGTAAACATGCATACATCTTCACCGCTATCTGTATAAACATGGAAATATCTACACCGCTATCTGTATGAACATGGAAATAGCTACACCGCTATCGGTATGAACATGGAAATATCTACACCGCTATCTGTATGAACATGGATATATCTACACAGCCATCAGGATGAACATGGAAATATGTACACCGCTATCTGTGTAAACATGCATACATCTTCACCGCTATCTGTATAAACAAAGAAATATCTACACCGCTATCTGTATGAACATGGAAATATCTACACCGCTATCTGTATGAACATGGAAATATATACACCGCTATCTGTTTGAACATGGAAATATCTACACCGCTATCTGCATGAAAATGGAAATATCTACACTGCTATCTGCATATACATGGAAATATCTACACAGCTATCTCTTTACACATGGATATAACTACATGGCTATCTGTATGAACATGGAAATATCTACACCGCCATCTGAATGAAGATGGAAATATCTGCACCGCCATCTGTATGAACATATAAATATCTACACCGCCATCTGTATTAAGATGGAGATATCTACACCGCTATCTGTATAAACATGGAAATATCTACACCGCTGTCTGTATAAACATGGAAATATCTACACCGCTATCTGTATAAACATGGAAATATCTTCACCGCTACCTGTATAAACATGGAAATATCAGCACCGCTATCTGTATGAACATGGAAATATCTACACCGCTATCTGTATGAACATGGAAATATCTACACCGCTATCTGTATGAACATGGAAATATCTACACCGCTATCTGTATGAACATGGAAATAACTACACCGCTATCTGTATGAACATGGATACATCTACACAGCCCTCTGGATGAACATGGAATTATCCACACCGCTATGTGTGTAAACATGTATACATCTTCACCGCTATCTGTATAAACATGGATATATCTACACCGCTATCTGTATGAACATGGAAATAGCTACACCGCTATCTGTATGAACACGGAAATATCTACACCGCCATCTGTATGAATATGGAAATATCTGCACCGCCATCTGTATGAACATATAAATATCTACACAGCCATCTGTATTAAGATGGAGATACCTACACCGCTATCTGAATAAACATGGAAATATCTACGCCGCTATCTGTATAAACATGGAAATATCTACACCGCTATCTGTATAAACATGGAAATATCTACACCGCTACCTGTAAAAACTTGGAAATATTAGCACCGCTATCTATATGAACATGGAAATATCTACACCGCCATCTGTATTAACATGGAAATATTTGCACCGCCATCTGTATGAACATATAAATATCTACACCGCCATCTGTATTAAGAAGGAAATACCTAAACCGCTATATGTATGAACACGGAAATATCTACACCGCTATCTATATGAACATGGAAATATCTACACGGCTATCTGTATGAACATGGATATACCTACACAGCCATCTGGATGAACATGGAAATATCTACACCGCTATCTGCATGAACATGGAAATATCTACACCGCTATCTGTGTAAACATGCATACATCTTCACCGCAATCTGTATAAGCATGGAAAAAGCAACACCGCTATCTGTATAAACATGGAAATATCTACACCGCTATCTGTATAAACATGGAAATATCAGCACCGCTATCTGTATGAACATGGAAATATCAGCCCCTCTATCTGTATGAACATGGAAGTATCTACACCGCTATCTCTATGAACATGGAAATATCTACACCGCTATCTGTTTGAACGTGGAAAAATCTAAACCGCTATCTGCATGAAAATGGAAATATATACACAGCTATCTGCATATACATGGAACTATCTTCACAGCTATCACTTTACACATGGAAATAACTACACCGCTATCGGTATGAACATGGAAATATCTTCACCGCCATCTGTATGAACATGGATATACCTACACAGCCATCTGGATGAACATGGAAATATCTACACGGCTATCTGTATGAACATGGAAATATCTACACCGCTATCTGTGTAAACATGCATACATCTTCACCGCTATCTCTATAAACATGGAAATATCTACACCGCTATCTGTATGAACATGGAAATATCTACACCGCTATCTGTTTGAACATGGAAATATGTACACCGCTATCTGCATGAAAATGGAAATATCTACACAGCTATGTGCATATACATGGAAATATCTACAAAGCTATCTCTTTACACATGGAAATAACTACACCGCTATCTCTATAAACATGGAAATATCTACACCGCCATCTGTATGAACACGGAAATATCTGCACTGCCATCTGTATGAACATATAAATATCTACAGGGCCATCTGTATTGAGATGGAGATATCTACACCGCTATCTGTATAAATCTGGAAATATCTACACCGCTATCTGCATAAACATGGAAATATCTACACCGCTATCTCTACGAACATGGAAATATCTACACCGCTATCTGTATGAACATGGAAATAGCTACCCCGCTATCTGTATGAACTGGGGAATATCTACACCACTATCTGTATGAACATGGAAATATCTACACCGCTATCTGTATGAACATGGATATATCTACTCAGCCATCTGGATGAACATGGAAATATCTACACCGCTATCTCTAGGAACATGGAAATATCTACACCGCTATCTGTGTAAACATGCATACATCTTCACCGCTATCTGTATAAACATGGAAATATCTACACCGCTATCTGTATGAACATGGAAATAGCTACACCGCTATCGGTATGAACATGGAAATATCTACACCGCTATCTGTATGAACATGGATATATCTACACAGCCATCAGGATGAACATGGAAATATGTACACCGCTATCTGTGTAAACATGCATACATCTTCACCGCTATCTGTATAAACAAAGAAATATCTACACCGCTATCTGTATGAACATGGAAATATCTACACCGCTATCTGTATGTACATGGAAATATCTACACCGCTATCTGTTTGAACATGGAAATATCTACACCGCTATCTGCATGAAAATGGAAATATCTACACTGCTATCTGCATATACATGGAAATATCTACACAGCTATCTCTTTACACATGGATGTAACTACATGGCTATCTGTATGAACATGGAAATATCTACACCGTTATCTGTTTAAAGATGGAAATATATACACCTCTATCTGCATGAAAATGGAAATATCTACACAGCTATCTGCATATACATGGAAATATCTACACAGCTATCTCTTTACACATGTAAATAACTACACCGCTATCTGTATGAACACGGAAATATCTACACCGCCATCTGTATGAACATGGAAATATCTGCACCGCCATCTGTATGAACATATAAATATCTGCACAGCCATCTGTATTAAGATGGAGATACCTACACCGCTATCTGAATAAACATGGAAATATCTACGCCGCTATCTGTATAAACATGGAAATATCTACACCGCTATCTGTATAAACATGGAAATATCTACACCGCTACCTGTAAAAACTTGGAAATATTAGCACCGCTATCTGTATGAACATGGAAATATCTACACCGCTATCTGTATGAACATGGATATATCTACACAGCCATCTGGATGAACATGGAAATATCTACACCGCTATCTGTGTAAACATGCATACATCTTCACCGCTATCTGTATAAACATGGAAATATCTACACCGCTGTCTGTATGAACATGGAAATATCTACACCGCTATCTGTATGAACAAGGAAATATCTACACCGCTATCTGTTTGAACATGGAAATATCTACACCGCTGTCTGCATGAAAATGGAAATATCTACACTGCTATCTGCATATACATTTAAATATCTACACAGCTATCTCTTTACACATGGAAATAACTACACCGCTATCTGTATGAACATGGAAATATCTACACCGCCATCTGTATGAACATGGAAATATCTGCACCGCCATCTGTATGAACATACAAATATCTACACCGCCATCTGTATTAAGATGGAGATATCTACACCGCTATCTGTATAAACATGGAAATATCTACACCGCTATCTGTATAAACATGGAAATATCTACACCGCTATCTGTATAAACATGGAAATATCTACACCGCTACCTATATAAACATGGAAATATCAGCACCGCTATCTGTATGAACATGGAAATATCTACACCGCTATCTGTATGAACATGGAAACATTTACACCGCTATCTGTATGAGCATGGAATTATCTACACTGCTATCTGTATGAACATGGAAATATCTACAACGCTATCTGTATGAACATGGAAATATCTACACCGCTATCTGTATAACCATGGAAATATCTACACCGCTACCTGTATAAACATGGAAATATCCTCACCGCTATCTGTATGAACATGGAAATATCTACACCGCTATATGTATGAACATAGATATATCTACACAGCCATCTGTATGAACATGGAAATATCTACACCGCTATCTGTAGGAAAAAGCTAATATCTACAGCGCTATCTGTGTAAACATGCATAAATCTTCACCGCTATCTGTATAAACATGGAAATATCTACACCGCTATCTGTATGAACAAGGAAATAGCTACACCACTATCTTTATGAACATGGAAATATCTACACCGCTATCGGTAGGAACATGGATATATCTACACAGCCATCTGGATGAACATGGAAATATCTACACCGCTATCTGTGTAAACATGCATACATCTTCACCGCTATCTGTATAAACATGGAAATATCTACACCACTATCTGTATGAACATGGAAATATCTACACTGCTATCTGTTTGAACGTGGAAATATCTACACCACTATCTGCATGAAAATGGAAATATCTACACTGCTATCTGCATATACATGGAAATATCTACACAGCTATCTCTTTACACATGGAAATAACTACATTGCTATCTGTATTAACATGGAAATATCTACACCGCCATCTTTATGAACATGGAAATATCTGCACTGCCATCTGTATGAACATATAAATATCTACACCGCCATCTGTATTAAGATGGAGATATCTACACCGCTATCTGTATAAACATGGAAATATCTACACAGCTATCTGTATAAACATGGAAATATCTACACTGCTGTCTGTATAAACATGGAAATATCTACAACACTACATGTATAAACATGGAAATATCACCACCGCTATCTGTATAAACATGGAAATATCAGCACCGCTATCTGTATGAACATGGAAATATCTACACCGCTATCTGTATGAACATGGAAATATCTACACCGCTATATGTATGAACATGGAAATATCTACACCGCTACATGTATGAACATGGAAAAATCTACACCGCTATCTGTATGAACATGGATATATCTACACAGCCCTCTGGATGAAAATGGAATTATCCACACCGCTATCTGTGTAAACATGCATACATCTTCACCGCTATCTGTATAAACATGGAAATATCTACACCGCTATCTGTATGAACATGGAAATATCTACACCGCTATCTGTTTGAAGATGGAAATATATACACCGCTATCTGCATGAAAATGGAAATATCTACTCAGCTATCTGCACATACATGGAAATATCTACACAGCTATCTATTTACACATGGAAATAACTACACCGCTATCTGTATGAACATGGAAATATCTACACCGCCATCTGTATGAACATGGAAATATCTGCACCGCCATCTGTATGAACATAATTATCTACACCGCCATCTGTATTAAGATGGAGATATCTACACCGCTATCTGAATAAACATGGAAATATCTACACCGCTATCTGTATAAACATGGAAATATGTACACCGCTATCGGTATAAACATGGAAATATCTACACCTCTACCTGTATAAACATGGAAATATCAGCACCGCTATCTGTATGAACATGGAAATATCTACACCGCCATCTGTATGAACATGGAAATATCTGCACCGCCATCTGTATGAACATATAAATATCTACACCGCCATCTGTATTAAGAAGGAAATATCTAAACCGCTATATGTATGAACACGGAAATATCTACACCGCTATCTGTATGAAGATGGAAATATCTACACGGCTATCTGTTTGAACATGGAAATATCTACACCGCTATCTGCACGAAAATGGAAATATCTACAATGCTATCTGCATATACATGGAAATATCTACACAGCTATCTCTTTACACATGGAAATAACTACATTGCTATCTGTATGAACATGGAAATATCTACACCGCCATCTGTATGAACATGGAAATATCTGCACCGCCATCTGTATGAACATATAAATATCTACACCGCCATCTCTATTAAGATGGAGATATCTACACCGCTATCTGTATAAACATGGAAATATATACACCGCTATCTGTATAAACATGGAAATATCTACACCGCTACCTGTATAAACATGGAAATATCAGCACCGCTATCTGTATGAACATGGAAATATCTACACCGCAATCTGTATGAACATGGTAATATCTACACGGCTATCTGTATGAACATGGAAATATCTACACCGCTATCAGTATGAACATGGATATATCTACACAGCCCTCTGGATGAACATGGAATTATCCACACCGCTATCTGTGTAAACATGCATACATCTTCACCGCTATCTGTATAAACATGGAAATATCTACACCGCTATCTGTATGAACATGGAAATATCTACACCGCTATCTGTATGAACATGGAAATATCAACACCGCTATCTGTATGAAGATGGAAATATCTTCACCGCTACCTGTTTGAACATGGAAATATGTACACCGCTGTCTGCATGAAAATGGAAATATCTACACAGCTATCTGCATATACATGGAAATATCTACACAGCTATCTCTTTACACATGGAAATAACTACTCCGCTATCTCTATAAACATGGAAATATCTACACCGCCATCTGTATGAACATGGATATATCTACACCGCTATCTGTATGAACATGGAAATATCTTTACCGCCATCTGTATGAAAATGGATATATCTACACAGCCATCTGTATGAACATGGAAATATCTACACCGCTATCTGTATGAACATGGAAATATCTACACCGCTATCTGTACGAGCATGGAAATATCTTCACCGCCATCTGTATGAAAATGGATATGGCTACACAGCCAACTGGATGAACATGGAAATATCTACACCACGATCTGTATGAACATGGAAATATCTACACCGCTATCTGTGTAAACATGCATACACCTTCACCGCTATCTGTATAACCATGGAAATATCTACACCGCTATCTGTATGAACATGGAAATATCTACACCGCTATCTGTTTGAACATGGAAATATCTAAACCGCTATCTGCATGAAAATGGAAATATCTACACAGCTATCTGCATATACATGGAAATATCTACACAGCTATCTCTTTACATGTGGAAATAACTACACCGCTATCTGTATGAACATGGAAATATCTTCACCGCCATCTGTATGAACATGGATATATCTACACAGCCATCTGGATGAACATGGAAATATCTACACCGCTATCTGTATGAAGATTGAAATATCTACAACGCTATCTGTGTAAACATGCCTACATCTTCACCGCTATCTATATAAACATGGAAATATCTACACTGCTATCTGTATGAACATGGAAATATCTACACCACTATCTGTGTGAACATGGAAATATCTACACCGCTATCTGCATGAAAATGGAAATATCTACACAGCGATCTGCATATACATGGAAATATGTACAAAGCTATCTCTTTACACATGGAAATAACTACAGCGCTATCTCTATAAACATACAAATATCTACACTGCCATCTGTATGAACATGCAAATATCTGCACTGCCATCTGTATGAACATATAAATATCTACACCGCCATCTATATTAAGATGGAGATATCTACACCGCTATCTGTATAATCTTGGAAATATCTACACCGTTATCTGTATAAACATGGAAATATCTACACCGCAATCTGTATAAACATGGAAATATCTACATCGCTACCTGTATAAACATGGAAATATCAGCACCGCTATCTGTATGAACATGGAAATATCTACACCGCTATCTGAACATGGAAATATCTACACCGCAATCTGCATGAAAATGGAAATATCTACACAGCTATCTGCATATACATGGAAATATCTACGCAGCTATCTCTTTACACATGGAAATAACTACACCGCTATCTCTATAAACATGGAAATATCTACACCGCCATCTGTATGAACATGGAAATATCGGCACCTCCATCTGTATGAACATATAAATATCTACACCGCCATCTGCATTAAAAAGGAGATATCTACACCGCTATCTGTATAAACATGGAAATATTTACACCGCTATCTGTATAAACATGGAAATATCTTCACCGCTATCTGTATAAACATGGAAATATCTACACCGCTACCTGTATAAACATGGAAATATCAGCACCGCTATCGGTATGAACATGGAAATATCTACACCGCTATCTGTATGAACATGGAAATAGCTACACCGCTATCTGAATGAACATGGAAATATCTACACCGCTATCTGTATGAACATGGAAATATCTACACCGCTATCTGTATGAACATGGAAATATCTTCACAGCCATCTGTATGAACATGGATATGTCTACACATCCATCTGGATGAACATGGAAAAATCTACACCGCGATCTGTATGAACATGGGAATATCTACACCGCTATCTGTATAATCTTGGAAATATCTACACCGCTATCTGTATAAACATGGAAATATCTACACCGCAATCTGTATAAACATGGAAATATCTACACCGCTACCTGTATAAACATGGAAATATCAGCACCGCTATCTGTATGAACATGGAAATATCTACACCGCTATCTGAACATGGAAATATCTACACCGCAATCTGCATGAAAATAGAAATATCTACACAGCTATCTGCATATACATGGAAATATCTACGCAGCTATCTCTTTACACATGGAAATAACTACACCGCTATCTCTATAAACATGGAAATATCTACACCGCCATCTGTATGAACATGGAAATATCGGCACCTCCATCTGTATGAACATATAAATATCTACACCGAAATCTGCATTAAAAAGGAGATATCTACACCGCTATCTGTATAAACATGGAAATATTTACACCGCTATCTGTATAAACATGGAAATATCTTCACCGCTATCTGTATAAACATGGAAATATCTACACCGCTACCTGTATAAACATGGAAATATCAGCACCGCTATCGGTATGAACATGGAAATATCTACACCGCTATCTGTATGAACATGGAAATAGCTACACCGCTATCTGAATGAACATGGAAATATCTACACCGCTATCTGTATGAACATGGAAATATCTACACCGCTATCTGTATGAACATGGAAATATCTTCACAGCCATCTGTATGAACATGGATATGTCTACACATCCATCTGGATGAACATGGAAAAATCTACACCGCGATCTGTATGAACATGGGAATATCTACACCGCTATCTGTGTAAACATGCATACACCTTCACCGCTATCTGTATAAACATGGAAATATCTACACCGCTATCTGTATGAACATGGAAATATCTACACTGCTATCTGTTTGAACATGGAAATATCTACACCGCTATCTTCTTGAAAATGGAAATATCTACACAGCAATCTGCATATACATGGAAATATCTACAAAGCTATCTCTTTACACATGGAAATAACTACAGCGCTATCTCTATAAACATACAAATATCTACACCGCCATCTGTATGAACATGGAAATATCTACAATGCCATCTGTATGAACATATAAATATCTACACCGCCATCTATATTAAGATGGAGATATCTACACTGCTATCTGCATGAAAATGGAAATATCTACACTGCTATCTGCATATACATTTAAATATCTACACAGCTATCTCTTTACACAAGGAAATAACTACACCATTATCTGTATGAACATGGAAATATCTACACCGCCATCTGTATGAACATGGAAATATCTGCACCGCCATCTGTATGAAAATATAAATATATACACCGCCATCTGTATTAAGATAGAGATATCTCCACTGCTATCTGTATAAACATGGAAATATCTACACCGCTATCTGTATATACATGGAAATATCTACACCACTACCTATATATACATGGAAATATCAGCACCGCTATCTATATGAACATGGAAATATCTACACCGCTATCTGTATGAACATGGAAATATCTACACCACTATCTGTATGAACATGGAAATATCTACACCGCTATCTGTATGAACATGGAAATATCTACACCGCTATCTGTGTAAACATGCATACATCTTCACCGCTATCTGTATAAACATGGAAATACCTACACCGCTATCTGTATGAACATGGAAATATCTACACCGCTATCTGTTTGAAGATTGAAATATATACACCGCTATCTGCATGAAAATGGAAATATCTACACAGCTATCTGCATATACATGGAAATATCTACACAGCTATCTGTATAAACATGGAAATATCTACACCGCTATCTGTATAAACATGGAAACATCTACACCGCTACCTGTAAAAACTTGGAAATATTAGTACCGCTATCTGTATGAACATGGAAATATCTACACCGCTATCTGTTTGAACATGGAAATATCTACACCGCTATCTGCACGAAAATGGAAATATCTACAATGCTATGTGCATATACATGGAAATATCTACACAGCTATCTCTTTACACATGGAAATAACTACACCGTTATCTGTATGAACATGGAAATATCTACACCGCCATCTGTATGAACATGGAAATATCTGCACCGCCATCTGTATGAAAATATAAATATCTACACTGCCATCTGTATTAAGATAGAGATATCTCCACTGCTATCTGTATAAACATGGAAATATCTACACCGCTATCTGTATATACATGGAAATATCTACACCACTACCTATATAAACATGGAAATATCAGCACCGCTATCTATATGAACATGGAAATATCTACACCGCTATCTATACGAACATGGAAATATCTACACCACTATCTGTATGAACATGGAAATATCTACACCGCTATCTGTATGAACATGGAAATATCTACACCGCTATCTGTTTGAAGATGGAAATATATACACCGCTATCTGCATGAAAATGGAAATATCTACAATGCTATCTGCATATACATGGAAATATCTACACAGCTATCTCTTTGCACTTGGAAGTAACTACATTGCTATCTGTATGAACATGGAAATATCTACACCGCCATCTGTATGAACATGGAAATATCTGCACCGCAATCTGTATGAACATATAAATATCTACACCGCCATCTGTATTAAGATGGAGATATCTACACCGCTATCTGTATAAACATGGAAATATCTACACCGCTATCTGTATAAACATGGAAATATCTACACCGCTATCTGTATAAACATGGAAATGTCTACACCGATACCTGTATAAACATGGAAATATCAGCACAGCTATCTGTATGAACATGGAAATATCTACACCGCTATCTGTATGAACATGGAAATATCTACACCACTATCTGTGTAAACATGCATACATCTTCACCGCTATCTGTATAAACATGGAAATATCTACACAGCTATCTGTATGAACATGGAAATATCTACACCGGTATCTGTTTGAACATGGAAATATCTAAACCGCTATCTTCATGAAAATGGAAATATCTACACAGCTATCTGCATATACATGGAAATATCTACACAGCTATCACTTTACACATGGAAATAACAACACCGCTATCTGCACGAATATGGAAATATCTGCACGGCCATCTGTATGAACATATAAATATCTACACCGCCATCTGTATTAAGATGGACTTATCTACACCGCTATCTGTATAAACATGGAAATATCTACACCGCTATCTGTATAAACATGGAAATATCTACACCGCTATCTGTATAAACATGGAAATGTCTACACCGCTATGTGTATAAACATGGAAATATCTACACCGCTACCTGTAAAAACATGGAAATATCATCACCGCTATCTGTATGAACATGGAAATATCAGCCCCTCTATCTGTATGAATATGGAAATATCTACACCACTATCTGTATGAACATGGAAATATCTACACCACTATCTGTGTGAACATGGAATTATCTTCACCGCCATCTGTATCAACATGGATATGTCTACACAGCCATCTGGATGAACATGGAAATATCTACACCGCTCTCGGTATGAACATGGAAATAGCTACACCGCTATCTGTATGAACATGGAAATATCTACACCACTATCTGTATGAACATGGAAATATCTACACTGCTATCTGCATGAAATTGGAAATATCTACACAGCTAAGTGCATATACATGGAAATATCTACACAGCTATCTCTTTACACATGGAAATAACTACACCGCTATCTGTAAGAACATGGAAATATCTGCACGGCCATCTGTATGAACATATAAATATCTACACCGCCTTCTGTATTAAGATGGAGATATCTACACCGCTATCTGTATAAACATGGAAATATCTACACCGTTATCTGTATAAACATGGAAATATCTACACTGCTATCTGTATAAACATGGAAATATCTACACCGCTACCTGTATAAACGTGGAAATATCAGCACCGCTCTCTGTATGAACATGGAAATATCAGCCCCTCTATGTGTATGAACATGGAAATATCTACACCACTATCTGTATGAACATGGAAATATCTACACCGCTAGATGTATGAACATGGAATTATCTTCATCGCCATCTGTATGAACATGGATATGTCTACACAGCCGTCTGGATGAACATGGAAATATCTACACCGCTATCTGTATGAACATGGAAATATCTGCACCGCCATCTGTATAAACATATAAATATCTACACCGCCATCTGTAATAAGATGGAGATATCTACAGCGCTATCTGTATAAACATGGAAATATCTACACCGCTATCTCTATAAACATGGAAATATCTACACCGCTACCTGTATGAGCATGGAAATATCAGCACCGCTATCTGTATGAACATGGAAATATCTACACCGCTATCTGTATGAACATGGAACTATCTACACCGCTATCTGTATGAACATGGAAATATCTTTACCGCCATCTGTATGAAAATGGATATATCTACACAGCCATCTGTATGAACATGGAAATATCTACACCGCTATCTGTATGAACATGGAAATATCTACACCGCTATCTGTACGAGCATGGAAACAGCTTCACCGCCATCTGTATGAAAATGGATATGGCTACACAGCCAACAGGATGAACATGGAAATATCTACACCACGATCTGTATGAACATGGAAATATCTACACCGCTATCTGTGTAAACATGCATACACCTTCACCGCTATCTGTATAACCATGGAAATATCTACACCGCTATCTGTATGAACATGGAAATATCTACACCGCTATCTGTTTGAACATGGAAATATCTAAACCGCTATCTGCATGAAAATGGAAATATCTACACAGCTATCTGCATATACATGGAAATATCTACACAGCTATCTCTTTATATGTGGAAATAACTACACCGCTATCTGTATGAACATGGAAATATCTTCACCGCCATCTGTATGAACATGGATATATCTACACAGCCATCTGGATGAACATGGAAATATCTACACCGCTATCTGTATGAAGATGGAAATATCTACAACGCTATCTGTGTAAACATGCCTACATCTTCACCGCTATCTGTATAAACATGGAAATATCTACACTGGTATCTGTATGAACATGGAAATATCTACACCACTATCTGTGTGAACATGGAAATATCTACACCGCTATCTGCATGAAAATGGAAATATCTACACAGCGATCTGCATATACATGGAAATATGTACAAAGCTATCCCTTTACACATGGAAATAACTACACCGCTATCTCTATAAACATACAAATATCTACACCGCCATCTATATGAACATGCAAATATCTGCACCGCCATCTGTATGAACATCTAAATATCTACACCGCCATCTATATTAAGATGGAGATATCTACACCGCTATCTGTATATACTTGGAAATATCTACACCGCTATCTGTATAAACATGGAAATATCTACACCGCAATCTGTATAAACATGGAAATATCTACACCGCTACCTGTATAAACATGGAAATATCAGCACCGATATCTGTATGAACATGGAAATATCTACACCGCTATCTGAACATGGAAATATCTACACCGCAATCTGCATGAAAATGGAAATATCTACACAGCTATCTGCATATACATGGAAACATCTACGCAGCTATCTCTTTACACATGGAAATAACTACACCGCTATCTCTATAAACATGGAAATATCTACACCGCCATCTGTATGAACATGGAAATAGCTACACCGCTATCTGTATGAACATGGAAATATCTACACCGCTATCTGTATGAACATGGATATATCTACACAGCCATCTGGATGAACATGGAAATATCAACACCGCTATCTGTGTAAACATGCATACATCTTCACCGCTATCTGTATAAACATGGAAATATCTACACCGCTATCTGTATGAACATGGAAATATCTACACCGCTTTCTGTATGAAAGTGGAAATATCTACACCGCTATCTGTTTGAACATGGAAATATCTACACCGCTATCTGCATGAAAATGGAAATATCTACACTGCTATCTGCATATACATGGAAATATCTACACAGCTATCTCTTTACACATGGAATTAACTACATTGCTATCTGTATGAACATGGAAATATCTACACCGCCATCTGTATGAACATGGAAATATCTGCACCGCCATCTGTATGAACATATAAATATCTACACCGCCATCTGTATAAAGATGGAGATATCTACACCGCTATCTGTATAAACATGGAAATAACTACACCGCTATCTGTATTAACATGGAAATATCTACACCGCTATCTGTACAAACATGGAAATATCTACACCGCTACCTGTATAAACATGGAAATATTAGCACCGCTATCTGTATGAACATGGAAATATCTACACCACCATCTGTATGAACATGGAAATATCTGCACCGCCATCTGTATGAACATATAAATATCTACACCGCCATCTGTATTAAGATGGAGATATCTACACCGCTATCTGTATAAACATGGAAATATCTACACCGCTATCTGTATAAACATGGAAATATCTACACCGCTATCTGTATAAACATGGAAATATCTACACCGCTACCTGTATAAACATGGAAATATCAGCACCGCTATCTGTATGAACATGGAAATATCTACACCGCTATCTGTATGAACATGGAAATATCTACACCGCTATCTGTATGAACATGGAAATATCTACACCGCTATCTGTATGAACATGGAAATATCTACACCGCTATCTGTATGAACATGGATACATCTACACAGCCCTCTGGATGAACATGGAATTATCCACACCGCTATCTGTGTAAACATGCATACATCTTCACCGCTATCTGTATGAACATGGAAATATCTACACCGTTATCTGTTTGAAGATGGAAATATATACACCGCTATCTGCATGAAAATGGAAATATCTACACAGCTATCTGCATATACATGGAAATATCAACACAGCTATCTCTTTACACATGTAAATAACTACACCGCTATCTGTATGAACACGGAAATATCTACACCGCCATCTGTATGAACATGGAAATATCTGCACCGCCATCTGTATGAACATATAAATATCTACACAGCCATCTGTATTAAGATGGAGATACCTACACCGCTATCTGAATAAAAATGGAAATATCTACGCCGCTATCTGTATAAACATGGAAATATCTACACCGCTATCTGTATAAACATGGAAATATCTACACCGCTACCTGTAAAAACTTGGAAATATTAGCACCGCTATCTGTATGAACATGGAAATATCTACACCGCCATCTGTATTAACATGGAAATATTTGCACCGCCATCTGTATGAACATATAAATATCTACACCGCCATCTGTATTAAGAAGGAAATACCTAAACCGCTATATGTATGAACACGGAAATATCTACACCGCTATCTGTATGAACATGGAAATATCTACACGGCTATCTGTATGAACATGGATATACCTACACAGCCATCTGGATGAACATGGAAATATCTACACCGCTATCTGCATGAACATGGAAATATCTACACCGCTATCTGTGTAAACATGCATACATCTTCACCGCAATCTGTATAAGCATGGAAAAAGCAACACCGCTATCTGTATAAACATGGAAATATCTACACCGCTATCTGTATAAACATGGAAATATCAGCACCGCTATCTGTATGAACATGGAAATACCAGCCCCTCTATCTGTATGAACATGGAAGTATCTACACCGCTATCTCTATGAACATGGAAATATCTACACCGCTATCTGTTTGAACATGGAAAAATCTAAACCGCTATCTGCATGAAAATGGAAATATATACACAGCTATCTGCATATACATGGAAATATCTTCACAGCTATCTCTTTACACATGGAAATAACTACACCGCTATCTGTATGAACATGGAAATATCTTCACCGCCATCTGTATGAACATGGATATACCTACACAGCCATCTGGATGAACATGGAAATATCTACACGGCTATCTGTATGAACATGGAAATATCTACACCGCTATCTGTGTAAACATGCATACATCTTCACCGCTATCTCTATAAACATGGAAATATCTACACCGCTATCTGTATGAACATGGAAATATCTACACCGTTATCTGTTTGAACATGGAAATATCTACACCGCTATCTGCATGAAAATGGAAATATCTACACAGCTATGTGCATATACATGGAAATATCTACACAGCTATCTCTTTACACATGGAAATAACTACACCGCTATCTCTATAAACATGGAAATATCTACACCGCCATCTGTATGAACACGGAAATATCTGCACTGCCATCTGTATGAACATATAAATATCTACAGGGCCATCTGTATTGAGATGGAGATATCTACACCGCTATCTGAATAAACCTGGAAATATCTACACCGCTATCTGCATGAAAATGGAAATATCTACACTGCTATCTGCATATACATGGAAATATCTACACAGCTATCTCTTTACACATGGAAATAACTACATTGCTATCTGTATTAACATGGAAATATCTACACCGCCATCTGTATGAACATGGAAATGTCTGCATCGCCATCTGTATGAACATATAAATATCTACACCGCCATCTGTATAAAGATGGAGATACCTACACCGCTTTCTGTATAAACATGGAAATAACTACACCGCTATCTGTATTAACATGGAAATATCTACACCGCTATCTGTATAAACATGGAAATATCTACACTGCTACCTGTATAAACATGGAAATATCAGCACTGCAATCTGCATGAACATGGAAATATCTACACCGCTATCTGCATGAACATGGAAATATCTACACCGCTATCTGTATGAACATGGAAATATCTACACCGCTATCTGTATGAACATGGAAATATCTGCACCGCTATCTGTATGAACATGGAAATATCTACACAGAAGTCTGGAAGAACATGGAATTATCCACACCGCTATCTGTGTAAACATGCATACATCTTCACCGCTATCTGTATAAACATGGAAATATCTATACCGCTATCTGTATGAACATGGAAATATCTACACCGCTATCTGTTTGAAGATGGAAATATATACACCGCTATCTGCATGAAAATGGAAATATCTACACAGCTATCTGCATGTACATGTAAATATCTACACAGCTATCTCTTTACACATGGAAATAACTACACCGCTATCTGCATCAACATGGAAATATCTACACCGCCATCTGTATGAACATGGAAATATCTGCACCGCCGTCTGTATGAACATATAAATATCTACACAGCCATCTGTATTAAGATGGAGATATCTACACCGCTATCTGAATAAACATGGAAATATCTACACCGCTATCTGTATAAACATGGAAATATCTACACCGCTATCTGTATAAACATGGAAATATTTACACCGCTACCTGTATAAACATGGAAATATTAGCACCGCTATCTGTATGAACATGGAAATATCTACACCGCCATCTGTATGAACATGGAAATATCTGCACCGCCATCTGTATGAACATATAAATATCTACACCGCCATCTGTATTAAGATGCAGATATCTACACCGCTATCTGTATAAACATGGAAATATCTACACCGCTACCTGTATAAACATGGAAATATCAGCACCGCTATCTGTATGAACAGGGAAATATCTACACCACTATCTGTATGAGCATGGAAATATCTACACCGCTATCTGTATGAACATGGATATATCTACACAGCTATCTGTGTAAACATGCATACATCTTCACCGCTATCTGTAATAACATGGAAATATCTGCACCGCTATCTGTGTATACATGCATACATCTTCACCGCTATCTGTATAAAAATGGAAATATCTACACCGCTATCTGTATGAACATGGAAATAGCTACACCGCTATCTGTATGAACATGGAAATATCTACACCGCTATCTGTATGAACATGGATATATCTACACAGCCATCTGGATGAACATGGAAATATCTACACCGCTATCTGTGTAAACATGCATACATCTTCACCGCTATCTGTATAAGCATGGAAATATCTACACCGCTGTCTGTATGAACATGGAAATATCTACACCGCTATCTGTATGAACAAGGAAATATCTACACCGCTATCTGTTTGAACATGGAAATATCTACACCGCTGTCTGCATGAAAATGGAAATATCTACACTGCTATCTGCATATACATTTAAATATCTACACAGCTATCTCTTTACACATGGAAATAACTACACCGCTATCTGTATGAACATGGAAATATCTACACCACCATCTGTATGAACATGGAAATATCTGCACCGCCATCTGTATGAACTTACAAATATCTACACCGCAATCTGTATTAATATGGAGATATCTACACCGCTATCTGTATAAACATGGAAATATCTACACCGCTATCTGTATAAACATGGAAATATCTACACCGCTATCTGTATAAACATGGAAATATCTACACCGCTACCTGTATAAACATGGAAATATCAGCACCGCTATCTGTATGAACATGGAAACATTTACACCGCTATCTGTATGAGCATGGAATTATCTACACTGCTATCTGTATGAACATGGAAATATCTGCAACGCTATCTGTATGAACATGGAAATATCTACACCGCTATCTGTATAACCATGGAAATATCTACACCGCTACCTGTATAAACATGGAAATATCCTCACCGCTATCTGTATGAACATGGAAATATCTACACCGCTATATGTATGAACATAGATATATCTACACAGCCATCTGTATGAACATGGAAATATGTACACCGCTATCTGTAGGAAAAAGCTAATATCTACAGCGCTATCTGTGTAAACATGCATACATCTTCACCGCTATCTGTATAAACATGGAAATATCTACACCGCTATCTTTATGAACATGGAAATATCTACACCGCTATCGGTAGGAACATGGATATATCTACACAGCCATCTGGATGAACATGGAAATATCTACACCGCTATCTATGTAAACATGCATACATCTTCACCGCTATCTGTATAAACATGGAAATATCTACACCACTATCTGTATGAACATGGAAATATCTACACCGCTATCTGTATGAACATGGAAATACCTAAAAAGCTATCTGTTTGAACATGGAAATATCTACACCACTATCTGCATGAAAATGGAAATATCTACACTGCTATCTGCATTTACATGGAAATATCTACACAGCTATCTCTTTACACATGGAAATGACTACATTGCTATCTGTATTAACATGGAAATATCTACACCGCCATCTTTATGAACATGGAAATATCTGCACTGCCATCTGTATGAACATATAAATATCTACACCGCCATCTGTATTAAGATGGAGATATCTACACCGCTATCTGTATAAACATGGAAATATCTACACAGCTATCTGTATAAACATGGAAATATCTACACCGCTGTCTGTATAAACATGGAAATATCTACACCACTACATGTATAAACATGGAAATATCACCACCGCTATCTGTATAAACATGGAAATATCAACACCGCTATCTGTATGAACATGGAAATATCTACACCGCTATCTGTATGAACATGGAAATATCTACACCGCTATATGTATGAACATGGAAATATCTACACCGCTATCTGTATGAACATGGAAAAATCTACACCGCTATCTGTATGAACATGGATATATCTACACAGCCCTCTGGATGAAAATGGAATTATCCACACCGCTATCTGTGTAAACATGCATACATCTTCACCGCTATCTGTATAAACATGGAAATATCTACACCGCTATCTGTATGAACATGGAAATATCTACACCGCTATCTGTTTGAAGATGGAAATATATACACCGCTATCTGCATGAAAATGGAAATATCTACTCAGCTATCTGCACATACATGGAAATATCTACACAGCTATCTCTTTACACATGGAAATAACTACACCGCTATCTGTATGAACATGGAAATATCTACACCGCCATCTGTATGAACATGGAAATATCTGCACCGCCATCTGTATGAACATAATTATCTTCACCGCCATCTGTATTAAGATGGAGATATCTACACCGCTATCTGAATAAACATGGAAATATCTACACCGCTATCTGTATAAACATGGAAATATGTACACCGCTATCGGTATAAACATGGAAATATCTACACCTCTACCTGTATAAACATGGAAATATCAGCACCGCTATCTGTATGAACATGGAAATATCTACACCGCCATCTGTATGAACATGGAAATATCTGCACCGCCATCTGTATGAACATATAAATATCTACACCGCCATCTGTATTAAGAAGGTAATACATAAACCGCTATATGTATGAACACGGAAATATCTACACCGCTATCTGTATGAAGATGGAAATATATACACCGCTATCTGTATGAACATGGAAATATCTACACAGCTATCTGTATAAACATGGAAATATCAGCACCGCTATCTGTATGAACATGGAAATATCAGCCCCTCTATCTGTATGAACACGGAAGTATCTACACCGCTATCTCTATGAACATGGAATTATCTACACCGCTATCTGTTTGAACATGGAAATCTCTAAACCGCTATCTGCATAAAAATGGAAATATATACACAGCTATCTGCATATAGATGGAAATATCTTCACAGCTATCTCTTTACACATGGAAATAACTACACCGCTATCTGTATGAACATGGAAATATCTTCACCGCCATCTGCATGACCATGGATATAGCTACACAGCCATCTGGATGAACATGGAAATATCTACACCGCTCTCATTATGAACATGGAAATATCTACACCGCTATCTGTGTAAACATGCATACATCTTCACCGCTATCTGTATAAACATGGAAATGTCTACACAGCTATCTGTATGAACATGGAAATATCTTCACCGCTATCTGTTTGAACATGGAAATATCTACACAGCTATCTGCATGAAAATGGAAATATCTACCCAGCTATCTGCATATACATGGAAATATCTAAAAAGCTATCTCTTTACACATGGAAATAAATACACCGCTATCTCTATAAACATGGAAATATCTACACCGCCATCTGTATGAACATGGAAATATCTGCAGTGCCATCTGTATGAACATATAAATATCTACAGGACCATCTGTATGGAGATGGAGATATCTACACCGCTATCTGTATAAACCTGGAAATATCTACACCGCTATCTGTATAAACATGGAAATATCTACACCGCTATCTGTATAAACATGGAAATATCTACACCGCTACCTGTATAAACATGGAAATATGAGCACCGCTATCTGCATGAACATGGAAATATCTACACTGCTATCTGTACAAACATGGAAATATCTACACCGCTATCTGTATGAACATGGAAATAGCTACACCGCTATCTGTATGAACAGGGAAATATCTACACCACTATCTGTATGAACATGGAAATATCTACACCGCTGTCTGTATGAAAATGGATATATCTACACAGCCATCTGGATGAACATGGAAATATCTACACTGCTAACTGTAGGAACATGGAAATATCTACACCGCTATCTGTGTAAACATGCATACATCTTCACTGCTATCTGTATAAACATGGAAATTTCTACACCGATATCTGTATGAACATGGAAATAGCTACACCGCTACCTGTATGAACATGGAAATATCTACACCGCTATCTGTATGAACATGGATATATCTACACAGCCATCTGGATGAACATGGATATATCTACACTGCTATCTGTGTAAACATGCAAACATCTTCACCGCAATCTGTAAAAACATGGAAATATCTACACCGCAATCTGTATGAACATGGAAATATCTACAGCGCCATCTGTATGAACATGGAAATATCTGCACCGCCATCTGGATGAACATATAAATTTCTACACCGCCATCTGTATTAAGAAGGAAATATCTAAACCGCTATATGTATGAACACGGAAATATCTACACCGCTATCTGTACGAACATGGAAATATCTACAGCGCTATCTGTGTAAACATGCATACATCTTCACCGCTATCTGTATAAACATGGAAATATCTACACCGCTATCTGTATGAACATGGAAATATCTACACCGCTATCTGTTTGAAGATGGAAATATATACACCGCTATCTGCATTAAAATGGAAATATCTACACAGCTATCTGCATATACATGGAAATATCTACACAGCTATCTCTTTACACATGGAAATAACTACACTACTATCTGTATGAACATGGAAATATCTACACCGCCATCTGTATGAACATGGAAATATCTGCACCGCCATCTGTATGAACATATAAATATCTACACCGCCATCTGTATTAAGAAGGAAATATCTAAACCGCTATATGTATGAACACGGAAACATCTACACGGGTATCTGTATGAAGATTGAAATATCTACACCGCTATCTGTTTGAACATGGAAATATCTACACCGCTATCTGCACGAAAATGGAAATATCTACAATGCTATCTGCATATACATGGAAATATCTACACAGCTATCTCTTTACACATGGAAATAACTACATTGCTATCTGTATGAACATGGAAATATCTACACCGCCATCTGTATGAACATGGAAATATCTGCACCGCCATCTGTATGAACATATAAATATCTACACCGCCATCTGTATTAAGATGGAGATATCTACACCGCTATCTGTATAAACATGGAAATATATACACCGCTATCTGTATAAACATGGAAATATCTACACCGCTACCTGTATAAACATGGAAATATCAGCACCGCTATCCGTATGAACATGGAAATATCTACACCGCAATCTGTATGAACATGGTAATATCTACACCGCTATCTGTATGAACATGGAAATATCTACACCGCTATCAGTATGAACATGGATATATCTACACAGCCCTCTGGATGAACATGGAATTATCCACACCGCTATCTGTGTAAACATGCATACATCTTCACCGCTATCTGTATAAACATGGAAATATCTACACCGCTATCTGTATGAACATGGAAATATCTACACCGCTATCTGTTTGAAGATGAAAATATATACACTGCTATCTGTATGAACATGGAAATATCTACACCGCTATCTGTATGAACATGGAAATATCAACACCGCTATCTGTATGAAGATGGAAATATCTTCACCGCTACCTGTTTCAACATGGAAATATCTACACCGCTGTCTGCATGAAAATGGAAATATCTACACAGCTATCAGCATATACATGGAAATATCTACACAGCTATCTCTTTACACATGGAAATAACTACTCCGCTATCTCTATAAACATGGAAATATCTACACCGCCATCTGTATGAACATGGATATATCTACACCGCTATCTGTATGAACATGGAAATATCTTTACCGCCATCTGTATGAAAATGGATATATCTACACAGCCATCTGTATGAACATGGAAATATCTACACCGCTATCTGTATGAACATGGAAATATCTACACCGCTATCTGTACGAGCATGGAAATATCTTCACCGCCATCTGTATGAAAATGGATATGGCTACACAGCCAACTGGATGAACATGGAAATATCTACACCACGATCTGTATGAACATGGAAATATCTACACCGCTATCTGTGTAAACATGCATACACCTTCACCGCTATCTGTATAACCATGGAAATATCTACACCGCTATCTGTATGAACATGGAAATATCTACACCGCTATCTGTTTGAACAGGGAAATATCTAAACCGCTATCTGCATGAAAATGGAAATATCTACACAGCTATCTGCATATACATGGAAATATCTACACAGCTATCTCTTTACATGTGGAAATAACTACACCGCTATCTGTATGAACATGGAAATATCTTCACCGCCATCTGTATGAACATGGATATATCTACACAGCCATCTGGATGAACATGGAAATATCTACACCGCTATCTGTATGAAGATGGAAATATCTACAACGCTATTTGTGTAAACATGCCTACATCTTCACCGCTATCTATATAAACATGGAAATATCTACACTGCTATCTGTATGAACATGGAAATATCTACACCACTATCTGTGTGAACATGGAAATATCTACACCGCTATCTGCATGAAAATGGAAATATCTACACAGCGATCTGCATATACATGGAAATATGTACAAAGCTATCTCTTTACACATGGAAATAACTACAGCGCTATCTCTATAAACATACAAATATCTACACTGCCATCTGTATGAACATGCAAATATCTGCACCGCCATCTGTATGAACATATAAATATCTACACCGCCATCTATATTAAGATGGAGATATCTACACCGCTATCTGTATAAACTTGGAAATATCTACACCGCTATCTGTATAAACATGGAAATATCTACACCGCAATCTGTATAAACATGGAAATATCTACACCGCTACCTGTATAAACATGGAAATATCAGCACCGCTATCTGTATGAACATGGAAATATCTACACCGCTATCTGAACATGGAAATATCTACACCGCAATCTGCATGAAAATGGAAATATCTACACAGCTATCTGCATATGCATGGAAATATCTACGCAGCTATCTCTTTACACATGGAAATAACTACACCGCTATCTCTATAAACATGGAAATATCTACACTGCCATCTGTATGAACGTGGAAATATCGGCACCTCCATCTGTATGAACATATAAATATCTACACCGCCATCTGCATTAAGAAGGAGATATCAACACCGCTATCTGTATAAACATGGAAATATTTACACCGCTATCTGTATAAACATGGAAATATCTTCACCGCTATCTGTATAAACATGGAAATATCTACACCGCTACCTGTATAAACATGGAAATATCAGCACCGCTATCGGTATGAACATGGAAATATCTACACCGCTATCTGTATGAACATGGAAATAGCTACACCGCTATCTGAATGAACATGGAAATATCTACACCGCTATCTGTATGAACATGGAAATATCTACACCGCTATCTGTATGAACATGGAAATATCTTCACAGCCATCTGTATGAACATGGATATGTCTACACATCCATCTGGATGAACATGGAAAAATCTACACCGCGATCTGTATGAACATGGGAATATCTACACCGCTATCTGTGTAAACATGCATACACCTTCACCGCTATCTGTATAAACATGGAAATATCTACACCGCTATCTGTATGAACATGGAAATATCTACACTGCTATCTGTTTGAACATGGAAATATCTACACCGCTATCTTTTTGAAAATGGAAATATCTACACAGCAATCTGCATATACATGGAAATATCTACAAAGCTATCTCTTTACACATGGAAATAACTACAGCGCTATCTCTATAAACATACAAATATCTACACCGCCATCTGTATGAACATGGAAATATCTACAATGCCATCTGTATGAACATATAAATATCTACACCGCCATCTATATTAAGATGGAGATATCTACACTGCTATCTGCATGAAAATGGAAATATCTACACTGCTATCTGCATATACATTTAAATATCTACACAGTTATCTCTTTACACTAGGAAATAACTACACCGTTATCTGTATGAACATGCAAATATCTACACCGCCATCTGTATGAACATGGAAATATCTGCACCGCCATCTGTATGAAAATATAAATATCTACACCGCCATCTGTTTTAAGATAGAGATATCTCCACTGCTATCTGTATAAACATGGAAATATCTACACCGCTATCTGTATATACATGGAAATATCTACACCACTACCTATATAAACATGGAAATATCAGCACCGCTATCTATATGAACATGGAAATATCTACACCGCTATCTGTATGAACATGGAAATATCTACACCACTATCTGTATGAACATGGAAATATCTACACCGCTATCTGTATGAACATGGAAATATCTACACCGCTATCTGTGTAAACATGCATACATCTTCACCGCTATCTGCATAAACATGGAAATATCTACACAGCTATCTGTATGAACATGGAAATATCTACACCGCTATCTGTTTGAAGATGGAAATATATACACCGCTATCTGCATGAAAATGGAAATATCTACAAAGCTATCTTCATATACATGGAAATATCTACACAGCTATCTCTTTACACATGGAAATAACTACACTGCTATCTGTATGAACATGGAAATATCTACACCGCCATCTGTATGAACATATAAATATCTACACCGCCATCTGTATTAAGAAGGAAATATCTAAACCGCTATATGTATGAACAAGGAAATATCTACACCGCTATCTGAATGAACATGGAAATATCTACACCGCTATCTGTTTGAACATGGAAATATCTACACCGCTATCTGCACGAAAATGGAAATATCTACAATGATATCTGCATATACATGGAAATATCTACACAGCTATCTCTTTACACATGGAAATAACTACACCGTTATCTGTATGAACATGGAAATAACTACACCGCCATCTGTATGAACATGGAAAAATCTGCACCGCCATCTGTATGAAAATATAAATATCTACACTGCCATCTGTATTAAGATAGAGATATCTCCACTGCTATCTGTATAAACATGGAAATATCTACACCGCTATCTGTATCAACATGGAAATATCTACACCACTACCTATAAAAACATGGAAATATCAGCACCGCTATCTATATGAACATGGAAATATCTACACCGCTATCTGTATGAACATGGAAATATCTACACCACTATCTGTATGAACATGGAAATATCTACACCGCTATCTGTATGAACATGGAAATATCTACACCGCTATCTGTGTAAACATGCATACATCTTCACCGCTATCTGTATAAACATGGAAATATCTACACAGCTATCTGTATGAACATGGAAATATCTACACCGCTATCTGTTTGAAGATGGAAATATATACACCGCTATCTGCATGAAAATGGAAATATCTACACAGCTATCTGCATATACATGGAAATATCTACACAGCTATCTCTTTACACATGGAAATAACTACACTGCTATCTGTATGAACATGGAAATATCTACACCGCCATCTGTATGAACATATAAATATCTACACCACCATCTGTATTAAGAAGGAAATATCTAAACAGCTATATGTATGAACATGGAAATATCTACACCGCTATCTGTAAGAACATGGAAATATCTACACCGCTATCTGTTTGAACATGGAAATATCTACACCGCTGTCTGCATGAAAATGGAAATATCTACAATGCTATCTGCATATACATGGAAATATCTACACAGCTATCTCTTTGCACATGGAAGTAACTACACCGCTATCTCTATGAACATGGAAATATCTACACCGCCATCTGTATGAACATGGAAATATCTGCACCGCCATCTGTATGAACATATAAATATCTGCACCGCCATCTGTATTAAGATGGAGATATCTACACCGCCATCTGTATAAACCTGGAAATATCTACACCGCTATCTGTATAAACATGGAAATATCTACACTGCTATCTGTATAAACATGGAAATATATACACCGATACCTGTATAAACATAGAAATATCAGCACAGCTATCTGTATGAACATGGAAATATCTACACCGCTATCTGTATGAACATGGAAATATCTACACCACTATCTGTGTAAACATGCATACATCTTCACCGCTATCTGTATAAACATGGAAATATCTACACCGCTATGTGTATGAACATGGAAATATCTACACCGCTATCTGTTTGAACATGGAAATATCTAAACCGCTATCTGCATGAAAATGGAAATATCTACACAGCTATCTGCTTATACATGGAAATATCTACACAGCTATCACTTTACACATGGAAATAACTACACCGCTATCTGCATGAACATGGAAATATCTGCACGGCCATCTGTATGAACATATAAATATCTACACCGCCATCTGTATTAAGATGGAGATATCTACACCGCTATCTGTATAAACATGGAAATATCTACACCGCTATCTGTATAAACATGGAAATATCAACACCGCTATCTGTAAAAACATGGAAATGTCTACACCGCTATCTGTATAAACATGGAAATATCTACACCACTACCTGTAAAAACATGGAAATATCATCACCGCTATCTGTATGAACATGTAAATATCAGCCCCTCTATCTGGATGAATATGGAAATATCTACACCACTATCTGTATGAACATGGAAATATCTACACCACTATCTGTGTGAACATGGAATTATATTCACCGCCATCTGTATCAACATGGATATGTCTACACAGCCATCTGGATGAACATGGAAATATCTACACCGCTCTCGGTATGAACATGGAAATAGCTACACCGCTATCTGTATGAACATGGAAATATCTACACCACTATCTGTATGAACATGGAAATATCTACACCGCTATCTGCATGAAATTGGAAATATCTACACTGCTAACTGCATATACATGGAAATATCTACACAGCTATCTCTTTACACATGGAAATAACTACACCGCTATCTGTAAGAACATGGAAATATCTGCACGGCCATCTGTATGAACATATAAATATCTACACCGCCTTCTGTATTAAGATGGAGATATCTACACCGCTATCTGTATAAACATAGAAATGTCTACACCGCTATCTGTATAAACATGGAAATATCTACAATGCTATCTGTATAAACATGGAAATATCTACACCGCTACCTGTATAAACGTGGAAATATCAGCACCGCTATCTGTATGAACATGGAAATATCAGCCCCTCTATGTGTATGAACATGGAAATATCTACACCGCTATCTGTATGAACATGGAAATATCTACACCGCTAGATGTATGAACATGGAATTATCTTCATCGCCATCTGTATGAACATGGATATGTCTACACAGCCATCTGGATGAACATGGAAATATCTACACCGCTATCTGTATGAACATGGAAATAGCTACACCGCTATCTGTATGAACATGGAAATATCTGCACCGCCATCTGTATGAACATATAAATATCTACACCGCCATCTGTATTAAGATGGAGATATCTACACCGCTATCTGTATAAACATGGAAATATCTACACCGCTATCTGTATAAACATGGAAATATGTACACCGCTATCTCTATAAACATGGAAATATCTACACCGCTACCGGTATGAGCATGGAAATATCAGCACCGCTATCTGTATGAACATGGAAAAATCTACACCGCTATCTGTATGAACATGGAAATATCTACACCGCTATCTGTATAAACATGGAAATATCTACACCGCTACCTGTATAAACATGGAAATATGAGCACCGCTATCTGTATGAACATGGAAATAACTACACTGCTATCTGTACAAACATGGAAATATCTACACCGCTATCTGTATGAACATGGAAATAGCTACACCGCTATCTGTATGAACAGGGAAATATCTACACCACTATCTGTATGAACATGGAAATATCTACACCGCTGTCTGTATGAAAATGGATATATCTACACAGCCATCTGGATGAACATGGAAATATCTACACTGCTATCTGTAGGAACATGGAAATATCTACACCGCTATCTGTGTAAACATGCATACATCTTCACCGCTATCTGTATAAACATGGAAATTTCTACACCGCTATCTGTATGAACATGGAAATAGCTACACCGCTACCTGTATGAACATGGAAATATCTACACCGCTATCTGTATGAACATGGATATATCTACACAGCAATCTGGATGAACATGTATATATCTACACTGCTATCTGTGTAAACATGCAAACATCTTCACCGCAATCTGTAAAAACATGGAAATATCTACACCGCAATCTGTATGAACATGGAAATATCTACAGCGCCATCTGTATGAACATGGAAATATCTGCACCGCCATCTGGATGAACATATAAATTTCTACACCGCCATCTGTATTAAGAAGGAAATATCTAAACCGCTATATGTATGAACACGGAAATATCTACACCGCTATCTGTACGAACATGGAAATATCTACAGCGCTATCTGTGTAAACATGCATACATCTTCACCGCTATCTGTATAAACATGGAAATATCTACACCGCTATCTGTATGAACATGGAAATATCTACACCGCTATCTGAAGATGGAAATATATACACCGCTATCTGCATTAAAATGGAAATATCTACACAGCTATCTGCATATACATGGAAATATCTACACAGCTATCTCTTTACACATGGAAATAACTACACTGCTATCTGTATGAACATGGAAATATCTACACCGCCATCTGTATGAACATGGAAATATCTGCACCGCCATCTGTATGAACATATAAATATCTACACCGCCATCTGTATTAAGAAGGAAATATCTAAACCGCTATATGTATGAACACGGAAATATCTACACCGCTATCTGTATGAAGATGGAAATATCTACACCGCTATCTGTTTGAACATGGAAATATCTACACCGCTATCTGCACGAAAATGGAAATATCTACAATGCTATCTGCATATACATGGAAATATCTACACAGCTATCTCTTTACACATGGAAATAACTACATTGCTATCTGTATGAACATGGAAATATCTACACCGCCATCTGTATGAACATGGAAATATCTGCACCGCCATCTGTATGAACATATAAATATCTACACCGCCATCTGTATTAAGATGGAGATATCTACACCGCTATCTGTATAAACATGGAAATATATACACCGCTATCTGTATAAACATGGAAATATCTACACCGCTACCTGTATAAACATGGAAATATCAGCACCGCTATCTGTATGAACATGGAAATATCTACACCGCAATCTGTATGAACATGGTAATATCTACACCGCTATCTGTATGAACATGGAAATATCTACACCGCTATCAGTATGAACATGGATATAACTACACAGCCCTCTGGATGAACATGGAATTATCCACACCGCTATCTGTGTAAACATGCATACATCTTCACCGCTATCTGTATAAACATGGAAATATCTACACCGCTATCTGTATGAACATGGAAATATCTACACCGCTATCTGTTTGAAGATGAAAATATATACACTGCTATCTGTATGAACATGGAAATATCTACACCGCTATCTGTATGAACATGGAAATATCAACACCGCTATCTGTATGAAGATGGAAATATCTTCACCGCTACCTGTTTGAACATGGAAATATCTACACCGCTGTCTGCATGAAAATGGAAATATCTACACAGCTATCTGCATATACATGGAAATATCTACACAGCTATCTCTTTACACATGGAAATAACTACTCCGCTATCTCTATAAACATGGAAATATCTACACCGCCATCTGTATGAACATGGATATATCTACACCGCTATCTGTATGAACATGGAAATATCTTTACCGCCATCTGTATGAAAATGGATATATCTACACAGCCATCTGTATGAACATGGAAATATCTACACCGCTATCTGTATGAACATGGAAATATCTACACCGCTATCTGTACGAGCATGGAAATATCTTCACCGCCATCGGTATGAAAATGGATATGGCTACACAGCCAACTGGATGAACATGGAAATATCTACACCACGATCTGTATGAACATGGAAATATCTACACCGCTATCTGTGTAAACATGCATACACCTTCACCGCTATCTGTATAACCATGGAAATATCTACACCGCTATCTGTATGAACATGGAAATATCTACACCGCTATCTGTTTGAACATGGAAATATCTAAACCGCTATCTGCATGAAAATGGAAATATCTACACAGCTATCTGCATATACATGGAAATATCTACACAGCTATCTCTTTACATGTGGAAATAACTACACCGCTATCTGTATGAACATGGAAATATCTTCACCGCCATCTGTATGAACATGGATATATCTACACAGCCATCTGGATGAACATGGAAATATCTACACCGCTATCTGTATGAAGATGGAAATATCTACAACGCTATCTGTGTAAACATGCCTACATCTTCACCGCTATCTATATAAACATGGAAATATCTACACTGCTATCTGTATGAACATGGAAATATCTACACCACTATCTGTGTGAACATGGAAATATCTACACCGCTATCTGCATGAAAATGGAAATATCTACACAGCGATCTGCATATACGTGGAAATATGTACAAAGCTATCTCTTTACACATGGAAATAACTACAGCGTTATCTCTATAAACATACAAATATCTACACTGCCATCTGTATGAACATGCAAATATCTGCACCGCCATCTGTATGAACATATAAATATCTACACCGCCATCTATATTAAGATGGAGATATCTACACCGCTATCTGTATAAACTTGGAAATATCTACACCGCTATCTGTATAAACATGGAAATATCTACACCGCAATCTGTATAAACATGGAAATATCTACACCGCTACCTGTATAAACATGGAAATATCAGCACCGCTATCTGTATGAACATGGAAATATCTACACCGCTATCTGAACATGGAAATATCTACACCGCAATCTGCATGAAAATGGAAATATCTACACAGCTATCTGCATATACATGGAAATATCTACGCAGCTATCTCTTTACACATGGAAATAACTACACCGCTATCTCTATAAACATGGAAATATCTACACCGGCATCTGTATGAACATGGAAATATCGGCACCTCCATCTGTATGAACATATAAATATCTACACCGCCATCTGCATTAAGAAGGAGATATCTACACCGCTATCTGTATAAACATGGAAATATTTACACCGCTATCTGTATAAACATGGAAATATCTTCACCGCTATCTGTATAAACATGGAAATATCTACACCGCTACCTGTATAAACATGGAAATATCAGCACCACTATCGGTATGAACATGGAAATATCTACACCGCTATCTGTATGAACATGGAAATATCTACACCGCTATCTGTATGAACATGGAAATATCTACACCGCCATCTGTATGAACATATAAATATCTACACCGCCATCTGTATTAAGAAGGAAATATCTAAACCGCTATATGTATGAACAAGGAAATATCTACACCGCTATCTGTATGAACATGGAAATATCTACACCGCTATCTGTTTGAACATGGAAATATCTACACCGCTATCTGCACGAAAATGGAAATATCTACAATGATATCTGCATATACATGGAAATATCTACACAGCTATCTCTTTACACATGGAAATAACTACACCGTTATCTGTATGAACATGGAAATAACTACACCGCCATCTGTATGAACATGGAAAAATCTGCACCGCCATCTGTATGAAAATATAAATATCTACACTGCCATCTGTATTAAGATAGAGATATCTCCACTGCTATCTGTATAAACATGGAAATATCTACACCGCTATCTGTATCAACATGGAAATATCTACACCACTACCTATAAAAACATGGAAATATCAGCACCGCTATCTATATGAACATGGAAATATCTACACCGCTATCTGTATGAACATGGAAATATCTACACCACTATCTGTATGAACATGGAAATATCTACACCGCTATCTGTATGAACATGGAAATATCTACACCGCTATCTGTGTAAACATGCATACATCTTCACCGCTATCTGTATAAACATGGAAATATCTACACAGCTATCTGTATGAACATGGAAATATCTACACCGCTATCTGTTTGAAGATGGAAATATATACACCGCTATCTGCATGAAAATGGAAATATCTACACAGCTATCTGCATATACATGGAAATATCTACACAGCTATCTCTTTACACATGGAAATAACTACACTGCTATCTGTATGAACATGGAAATATCTACACCGCCATCTGTATGAACATATAAATATCTACACCGCCATCTGTATTAAGAAGGAAATATCTAAACAGCTATATGTATGAACATGGAAATATCTACACCGCTATCTCTAAGAACATGGAAATATCTACACCGCTATCTGTTTGAACATGGAAATATCTACACCGCTGTCTGCATGAAAATGGAAATATCTACAATGCTATCTGCATATACATGGAAATATCTACACAGCTATCTCTTTGCACATGGAAGTAACTACACCGCTATCTCTATGAACATGGAAATATCTACACCGCCATCTGTATGAACATGGAAATATCTGCACCGCCATCTGTATGAACATATAAATATCTGCACCGCCATCTGTATTAAGATGGAGATATCTACACCGCCATCTGTATAAACCTGGAAATATCTACACCGCTATCTGTATAAACATGGAAATATCTACACTGCTATCTGTATAAACATGGAAATATATACACCGATACCTGTATAAACATGGAAATATCAGCACAGCTATCTGTATGAACATGGAAATATCTACACCGCTATCTGTATGAACATGGAAATATCTACGCCACTATCTGTGTAAACATGCATACATCTTCACCGCTATCTGTATAAACATGGAAATATCTACACCGCTATGTGTATGAACATGGAAATATCTACACCGCTATCTGTTTGAACATGGAAATATCTAAACCGCTATCTGCATGAAAATGGAAATATCTACACAGCTATCTGCATATACATGGAAATATCTACACAGCTATCACTTTACACATGGAAATAACTACACCGCTATCTGCATGAACATGGAAATATCTGCACGGCCATCTGTATGAACATATAAATATCTACACCGCCATCTGTATTAAGATGGAGATATCTACACCGCTATCTGTATAAACATGGAAATATCTACACCGCTATCTGTATAAACATGGAAATATCTACACCGCTATCTGTAAAAACATGGAAATGTCTACACCGCTATCTGTATAAACATGGAAATATCTACACCACTACCTGTAAAAACATGGAAATATCATCACCGCTATCTGTATGAACATGTAAATATCAGCCCCTCTATCTGGATGAATATGGAAATATCTACACCACTATCTGTATGAACATGGAAATATCTACACCACTATCTGTGTGAACATGGAATTATATTCACCGCCATCTGTATCAACATGGATATGTCTACACAGCCATCTGGATGAACATGGAAATATCTACACCGCTCTCGGTATGAACATGGAAATAGCTACACCGCTATCTGTATGAACATGGAAATATCTACACCACTATCTGTATGAACATGGAAATATCTACACCGCTATCTGCATGAAATTGGAAATATCTACACTGCTAACTGCATATACATGGAAATATCTACACAGCTATCTCTTTACACATGGAAATAACTACACCGCTATCTGTAAGAACATGGAAATATCTGCACGGCCATCTGTATGAACATATAAATATCTACACCGCCTTCTGTATTAAGATGGAGATATCTACACCGCTATCTGTATAAACATAGAAATGTCTACACCGCTATCTGTATAAACATGGAAATATCTACAATGCTATCTGTATAAACATGGAAATATCTACACCGCTACCTGTATAAACGTGGAAATATCAGCACCGCTATCTGTATGAACATGGAAATATCAGCCCCTCTATGTGTATGAACATGGAAATATCTACACCGCTATCTGTATGAACATGGAAATATCTACACCGCTAGATGTATGAACATGGAATTATCTTCATCGCCATCTGTATGAACATGGATATGTCTACACAGCCATCTGGATGAACATGGAAATATCTACACCGCTATCTGTATGAACATGGAAATAGCTACACCGCTATCTGTATGAACATGGAAATATCTGCACCGCCATCTGTATGAACATATAAATATCTACACCGCCATCTGTATTAAGATGGAGATATCTACACCGCTATCTGTATAAACATGGAAATATCTACACCGCTATCTGTATAAACATGGAAATATGTACACCGCTATCTCTATAAACATGGAAATATCTACACCGCTACCTGTATGAGCATGGAAATATCAGCACCGCTATCTGTATGAACATGGAAAAATCTACACCGCTATCTGTATGAACATGGAAATATCTACACCGCTAACTGTATAAACATGGAAATATCTACACCGCTACCTGTATAAACATGGAAATATGAGCACCGCTATCTGTATGAACATGGAAATAGCTACACTGCTATCTGTACAAACATGGAAAAATCTACACCGCTATCTGTATGAACATGGAAATATCTACACCGCTATCTGTATAAACATGGAAATATCTACACCGCTACCTGTATAAACATGGAAATATGAGCACCGCTATCTGTATGAACATGGAAATAACTACACTGCTATCTGTACAAACATGGAAATATCTACACCGCTATCTGTATGAACATGGAAATAGCTACACCGCTATCAGTATGAACAGGGAAATATCTACACCACTATCTGTATGAACATGGAAATATCTACACCGCTGTCTGTATGAAAATGGATATATCTACACAGCCATCTGGATGAACATGGAAATATCTACACTGCTATCTGTAGGAACATGGAAATATCTACACCGCTATCTGTGTAAACATGCATACATCTTCACCGCTATCTGTATAAACATGGAAATTTCTACACCGCTATCTGTATGAACATGGAAATAGCTACACCGCTACCTGTATGAACATGGAAATATCTACACCGCTATCTGTATGAACATGGATATATCTACACAGCAATCTGGATGAACATGTATATATCTACACTGCTATCTGTGTAAACATGCAAACATCTTCACCGCAATCTGTAAAAACATGGAAATATCTACACCGCAATCTGTATGAACATGGAAATATCTACAGCGCCATCTGTATGAACATGGAAATATCTGCACCGCCATCTGGATGAACATATAAATTTCTACACCGCCATCTGTATTAAGAAGGAAATATCTAAACCGCTATATGTATGAACACGGAAATATCTACACCGCTATCTGTATGAACATGGAAATATCTACAGCGCTATCTGTGTAAACATGCATACATCTTCACCGCTATCTGTATAAACATGGAAATATCTACACCGCTATCTGTATGAACATGGAAATATCTACACCGCTATCTGTTTGAAGATGGAAATATATACACCGCTATCTGCATTAAAATGGAAATATCTACACAGCTATCTGCATATACATGGAAATATCTACACAGCTATCTCTTTACACATGGAAATAACTACACTGCTATCTGTATGAACATGGAAATATCTACACCGCCATCTGTATGAACATGGAAATATCTGCACCGCCATCTGTATGAACATATAAATATCTACACCGCCATCTGTATTAAGAAGGAAATATCTAAACCGCTATATGTATGAACACGGAAATATCTACACCGCTATCTGTATGAAGATGGAAATATCTACACCGCTATCTGTTTGAACATGGAAATATCTACACCGCTATCTGCACGAAAATGGAAATATCTACAATGCTATCTGCATATACATGGAAATATCTACACAGCTATCTCTTTACACATGGAAATAACTACATTGCTATCTGTATGAACATGGAAATATCTACACCGCCATCTGTATGAACATGGAAATATCTGCACCGCCATCTGTATGAACATATAAATATCTACACCGCCATCTGTATTAAGATGGAGATATCTACACCGCTATCTGTATAAACATGGAAATATATACACCGCTATCTGTATAAACATGGAAATATCTACACCGCTACCTGTATAAACATGGAAATATCAGCACCGCTATCTGTATGAACATGGAAATATCTACACCGCAATCTGTATGAACATGGTAATATCTACACCGCTATCTGTATGAACATGGAAATATCTACACCGCTATCAGTATGAACATGGATATAACTACACAGCCCTCTGGATGAACATGGAATTATCCACACCGCTATCTGTGTAAACATGCATACATCTTCACCGCTATCTGTATAAACATGGAAATATCTACACCGCTATCTGTATGAACATGGAAATAGCTACACCGCTATCTGTATGAACATGGAAATAGCTACACCGCTATCTGAATGAACATGGAAATATCTACACCGCTATCTGTATGAACATGGAAATATCTACACCGCTATCTGTATGAACATGGAAATATCTTCACAGCCATCTGTATGAACATGGATATGTCTACACATCCATCTGGATGAACATGGAAAAATCTACACCGCGATCTGTATGAACATGGGAATATCTACACCGCTATCTGTGTAAACATGCATACACCTTCACCGCTATCTGTATAAACATGGAAATATCTACACCGCTATCTGTATGAACATGGAAATATCTACACTGCTATCTGTTTGAACATGGAAATATCTACACCGCTATCTTTTTGAAAATGGAAATATCTACACAGCAATCTGCATATACATGGAAATATCTACAAAGCTATCTCTTTACACATGGAAATAACTACAGCGCTATCTCTATAAACATACAAATATCTACACCGCCATCTGTATGAACATGGAAATATCTACAATGCCATCTGTATGAACATATAAATATCTACACCGCCATCTATATTAAGATGGAGATATCTACACTGCTATCTGCATGAAAATGGAAATATCTACACTGCTATCTGCATATACATTTAAATATCTACACAGCTATCTCTTTACACAAGGAAATAACTACACCGTTATCTGTATGAACATGCAAATATCTACACCGCCATCTGTATGAACATGGAAATATCTGCACCGCCATCTGTATGAAAATATAAATATCTACACCGCCATCTGTTTTAAGATAGAGATATCTCCACTGCTATCTGTATAAACATGGAAATATCTACACCGCTATCTGTATATACATGGAAATATCTACACCACTACCTATATAAACATGGAAATATCAGCACCGCTATCTATATGAACATGGAAATATCTACACCGCTATCTGTATGAACATGGAAATATCTACACCACTATCTGTATGAACATGGAAATATCTACACCGCTATCTGTATGAACATGGAAATATCTACACCGCTATCTGTGTAAACATGCATACATCTTCACCGCTATCTGTATAAACATGGAAATATCTACACCGCTATCTGTATGAACATGGAAATATCTACACCGCTATCTGTTTGAAGATGGAAATATATACACCGCTATCTGCATGAAAATGGAAATATCTACACAGCTATCTGCATATACATGGAAATATCTACACAGCTATCTCTTTACACATGGAAATAACTACACTGCTATCTGTATGAACATGGAAATATCTACACCGCCATCTGTATGAACATATAAATATCTACACCGCCATCTGTATTAAGAAGGAAATATCTAAACCGCTATATGTATGAACAAGGAAATATCTACACCGCTATCTGTATGAACATGGAAATATCTACACCGCTATCTGTTTGAACATGGAAATATCTACACCGCTATCTGCACGAAAATGGAAATATCTACAATGCTATCTGCATATACATGGAAATATCTACACAGCTATCTCTTTACACATGGAAATAACTACACCGTTATCTGTATGAACATGGAAATATCTACACCGCCATCTGTATGAACATGGAAGTATCTGCACCGCCATCTGTATGAAAATATAAATATCTACACTGCCATCTGTATTAAGATAGAGATATCTCCACTGCTATCTGTATAAACATGGAAATATCTACACCGCTATCTGTATCAACATGGAAATATCTACACCACTACCTATAAAAACATGGAAATATCAGCACCGCTATCTATATGAACATGGAAATATCTACACCGATATCTGTATGAACATGGAAATATCTACACCACTATCTGTATGAACATGGAAATATCTACACCGCTATCTGTATGATCATGGAAATATCTACACCGCTATCTGTGTAAACATGCATACATCTTCACCGCTATCTGTATAAACATGGAAATATCTACACAGCTATCTGTATGAACATGGAAATATCTACACCGCTATCTGTTTGAAGATGGAAATATATACACCGCTATCTGCATGAAAATGGAAATATCTACACAGCTATCTGCATATACATGGAAATATCTACACAGCTATCTCTTTACACATGGAAATAACTACACTGCTATCTGTATGAACATGGAAATATCTACACCGCCATCTGTATGAACATATAAATATCTACACCGCCATCTGTATTAAGAAGGAAATATCTAAACAGCAATATGTATGAACACGGAAATATCTACACCGCTATCTGTATGAACATGGAAATATCTACACCGCTATCTGTTTGAACATGGAAATATCTACACCGCTGTCTGCATGAAAATGGAAATATCTACAATGCTATCTGCATATACATGGAAATATCTACACAGCTATCTCTTTGCACATGGAAGTAACTACACCGCTATCTCTATGAACATGGAAATATCTACACCGCCATCTGTATGAACATGGAAATATCTGCACCGCCATCTGTATGAACATATAAATATCTGCACCGCCATCTGTATTAAGATGGAGATATCTACACCGCCATCTGTATAAACCTGGAAATATCTACACCGCTATCTGTATAAACATGGAAATATCTACACTGCTATCTGTATAAACATGGAAATATATACACCGATACCTGTATAAACATGGAAATATCAGCACAGCTATCTGTATGAACATGGAAATATCTACACCGCTATCTGTATGAACATGGAAATATCTACACCACTATCTGTGTAAACATGCATACATCTTCACCGCTATCTGTATAAACATGGAAATATCTACACCGCTATGTGTATGAACATGGAAATATCTACACCGCTATCTGTTTGAACATGGAAATATCTAAACGGCTATCTGCATGAAAATGGAAATATCTACACAGCTATCTGCATATACATGGAAATATCTACACAGCTATCACTTTACACATGGAAATAACTACACCGCTATCTCCATGAACATGGAAATATCTGCACGGCCATCTGTATGAACATATAAATATCTACACCGCCATCTGTATTAAGATGGAGATATCTACACCGCTATCTGTATAAACATGGAAATATCTACACCGCTATCTGTATAAACATGGAAATATCTACACCGCTATCTGTATAAACATGGAAATGTCTACACCGCTATCTGTATAAACATGGAAATATCTACACCACTACCTGTAAAAACATGGAAATATCATCACCGCTATCTGTATGAACATGTAAATATCAGCCCCTCTATCGGGATGAATATGGAAATATCGACACCACTATCTGTATGAACATGGAAATATCTACACCACTATCTGTGTGAACATGGAATTATCTTCACCGCCATCTGTATCAACATGGATATGTCTACACAGCCATCTGGATGAACATGGAAATATCTACACCGCTCTCGGTATGAACATGGAAATAGCTACACCGCTATCTGTATGAACATGGAAATATCTACACCACTATCTGTATGAACATGGAAATATGTACACCGCTATCTGCATGAAATTGGAAATATCTACACTGCTAACTGCATATACATGGAAATATCTACACAGCTATCTCTTTACACATGGAAATAACTACACCGCTATCTGTAAGAACATGGAAATATCTGCACGGCCATCTGTATGAACATATAAATATCTACACCGCCTTCTGTATTAAGATGGAGATATCTACACCGCTATCTGTATAAACATAGAAATGTCTACACCGCTATCTGTATAAACATGGAAATATCTACACTGCTATCTGTATAAACATGGAAATATCTACACCGCTACCTGTATAAACGTGGAAATATCAGCACCGCTATCTGTATGAACATGGAAATATCAGCCCCTCTATGTGTATGAACATGGAAATATCTACACCGCTATCTGTATGAACATGGAAATATCTACACCGCTAGATGTATGAACATGGAATTATCTTCATCGCCATCTGTATGAACATGGATATGTCTACACAGCCATCTGGATGAACATGGAAATATCTACACCGCTATCTGTATGAACATGGAAATAGCTACACCGCTATCTGTATGAACATGGAAATATCTGCACCGCCATCTGTATGAACATATAAATATCTACACCGCCATCTGTATTAAGATGGAGATATCTACACCACTATCTGTATAAACATGGAAATATCTACACCGCTATCTGTATAAACATGGAAATATGTACACCGCTATCTCTATAAACATGGAAATATCTACACCGCTACCTGTATGAGCATGGAAATATCAGCACCGCTATCTGTATGAACATGGAAAAATCTACACCGCTATCTGTATGAACATGGAAATATCTACACCGCTATCTGTATGAACATGGAAATATCTACACCGCTATATGTATGAACATGGAAATATCTACACCGCTATCTGTTTGGACATGGAAATATCTACACCGCTGTCTGCATGAAAATGGAAATATCTACACAGCTATCTGCATATACATGGAAATATCTACACAGCTATCTCTTTACACATGGAAATAACTACACCACTATCTGTATGAACATGGAAATAACTACACCGCCATGTGTATGAACATGGAAATATCTGCACCGCCATCTGTATGAACATATAAATATCTACACCGCTATCTGTATGAACATAGATATATCCACACCGCTATCTCTATGAACATGGAAATATCTACACCGCTATCTGTTTGAACATGGAAATATCTAAACCGCTATGTGCATGAAAATGGAAGTATCTACACAGCTATCTGCATATACATGGAAATATCTACACAGCTATCTCTTTACACATGGAAATAACTACACCGCTATCTGTATGAACATGGAAATATCTTCACCGCTATCTGTTTGAACATGGAAATATCTAAACCGCTATGTGCATGAAAATGGAAATATCTACACAGCAATCTGCATATACATGGAAATATCTACACAGCTATCTCTTTACACATGGAAATAACTACACCGCTATCTGTATGAACATGGAAATATCTTCACCGCCATCTGTATGAACATATAAATATCTACAAAGCCATCTGTATTAAGATGGAGATATCTACACCGCTATCTGTATGAAGATGGAAATATCTACACCGCTATCTGTATAAACATGGAAATATCTACACCGCTATCTGTATAAACATGGAAATATCTACACCGCTACCTGTATAAACATGGAAATATTAGCACCGCTATCTGTATGAACATGGAAATATCTACACCGCCATCTGTATGAACATGGAAATATCTGCACTGCCATCTGTATGAACATATAAGTATCTACACCGCCATCTGTATTAAGAAGGAAATATCTAAACCGATATATGTATGAACACGGAAATATCTACACCCCTATCTGTATGAACATAGAAATATCTACACCACTATCTGTGTAAACATGCATACATCTTCACCGCTATCTGTATAAACATGGAAATATCTACACAGCTATCTGTATGAACATGGAAATATCTACACCGCTATCTGTTTGAACATGGAAATATCTAAACTGCTATCTGCATGAAAATAGAAATATCTACACAGCTATCTGCATATAGATGGAAATATCTACAAAGCTATCTCTTAACACATGGAAATAACTACACCGCTATCTCTATAAACACGGAAATATCTACACCGCCATCTGTATGAACATGGAAATAACGGCACCGCCATCTGTATGAACATATAAATATCTACACCGCCATCTGTATTAAGATGGAGATATCTACACCGCTATCTGTATAAACATGGAAATATCTACACCGCTATCTGTATAAACATGGAAATACCTACAACGCTATCTGTATAAACATGGAAATATCTACACCGCTACCTGTATAAACATGGAAATATAAGCACCGCTATCTGTATGAACATGGAAATATCTACACCGCTATGTCTATGAACATGGAAATATCTACACCGCTATCTGTATGAACATGGAAATAGCTACACCGCTATCTGTATGAACATGGAAATATCTACACCACTATCTGTATGAACATGGAAATATCTACACGGCTATCTGTATGAACATGGATATACCTACACAGCCATCTGGATGAACATGGAAATATCTACACCGCTATCTGTATGAACATGGAAATATCTACACCGCTATCTGTGTAAACATGCATACATCTTCACCGCAATCTGTATAAGCATGGAAAAAGCAACACCGCTATCTGTATAAACATGGAAATATCTACACCGCTATCTGTATAAACATGGAAATATCAGCACCGCTATCTGTATGAACATGGAAATATCAGCCCCTCTATCTGTATGAACATGGAAGTATCTACACCGCTATCTCTATGAACATGGAAATATCTACACCGCTATCTGTTTGAACATGGAAAAATCTAAACCGCTATCTGCTTGAAAATGGAAATATATACACAGCTATCTGCATATACATGGAAATATCTTCACAGCTATCTCTTTACACATGGAAATAACTACACCGCTATCTGTATGAACATGGAAATATCTTCACCGCCATCTGTATGAACATGGATATACCTACACAGCCATCTGGATGAACATGGAAATATCTACACCGCTACCTGTATAAACATGGAAATATACACACCGCTATCTGTTTGAACATGGAAATATCTACACCACTATCTGTATGAACATGGAAATATCTACACCGCTATCTGTATGAACATGGAAATATCTACACCGCTATCTGTATGAACATGGAAATATCTACACCGCTATCTGTATGAACATGGATATATCTACACAGCCCTCTGGATGAACATGGAATTATCCACACCGCTATCTGTGTAAACATGCATACATCTTCACCGCTATCTGTATAAACATGGAAATATCTACACCGCTATCTGTATGAACATGGAAATATCTACACCGCTATCTGTATGAACTTGGAAATATCTACACCGATATCTGTATGAACATGGATATATCTACACAGCCATCTGGATGAACATGGAAATATCAACACGGCTATCTGTGTAAACATGCATACATCTTCACCGCTATCTGTATAAACATGGAAATATCTACACCGCTATCTGTATGAACATGGAAATATCTACACCGCTATCTGTTTGAACATGGAAATATCTACACCGCTATCTGCATGAAAATGGAAATATCTACACTGATATCTGCATATACATGGAAATATCTACACAGCTATCTCTTTACACATGGAATTAACTACATTGCTATCTGTATGAACATGGAAATATCTACACCGCCATCTGTATGAACATGGAAATATCTGCACCGCCATCTGTATGAACATATAAATATCTACACCGCCATCTGTATAATGATGCAGATATCTACACCGCTATCTGTATAAACATGGAAATAACTACACCGCTATCTGTATTAACATGGAAATATCTACACCGCTATCTGTATAAACATGGAAATATCTACACCGCTACCTGTATAAACATGGAAATATTAGCACCGCTATCTGTATGAACATGGAAATATCTACACCACCATCTGTATGAACATGGAAATATCTGCACCGCCATCTGTATGAACATATAAATATCTACACCGCCATCTGTATTAAGATGGAGATATCTACACCGCTATCTGTATAAACATGGAAATATCTACACCGCTATCTGTATAAACATGGAAATATCTACACCGCTATCTGTATAAACATGGAAATATCTACACCGCTACCTGTATAAACATGGAAATATCAGCACAGCTATCTGTATGAACATGGAAATATCTACACCGCTATCTGTATGAACATGGAAATATCTACACCGCTATCTGTATGAACATGGAAATATCTACACCGCTATCTGTATGAACATGGATATATCTACACAGCCCTCTGGATGAACATGGAATTATCCACTCCGCTATCTGTGTAAACATGCATACATCTTCACCTCTATCTGCATAAACATGGAAATATCTACACCGCTATCTGTATGAACATGGAAATGTCTACACCGCTATCTGTTTGAAGATGGAAATATATACACCGCTATCTGCATGAAAATGGAAATATCTACACAGCTATCTGCATATACATGGAAATATCTACACAGCTATCTCTTAACAAATGTAAATAACTACACCGCTATCTGTATGAACACGGAAATATCTACACCGCCAACTGTATGAACATGGAAATATCTGCACCGCCATCTGTATGAACATATAAATATCTACACAGCCATCTGTATTAAGATGGAAATACCTACACCGCTATCTGAATAAACATGGAAATATCTACGCCGCTATCTGTATAAACATGGAAATATCTACACCGCTATCTGTATAAACATGGAAATATCTACACCGCTACCTGTAAAAACTTGGAAACATTAGCACCGCTATCTGTATGAACATGGAAATATCTACACCGCCATCTGTATTAACATGGAAATATTTGCACCGCCATCTGTATGAACATATAAATATCTACACCGCCATCTGTATTAAGAAGGAAATACCTAAACCGCTATATGTATGAACACGGAAATATCTACACCGCTATCTGTAAGAACATGGAAATATCTACACCGCTATCTGTGTAAACATGCATACATCTTCACCACTATCTGTATAAACATGGAAATATCTACACCGCTATCTGTATGAACATGGAAATAGCTACACCGCTATCTGTATGAACATGGAAATATCTACACGGCTATCTGTATGAACATGGATATATCTACACAGCCATCTGGATGAACATGGAAATATCAACACCGCTATCCGTGTAAACATGCATACATCTTCACCGCAATCTGTATAAACATGGAAATATCTTCACTGCTATCTGTATGAACATGGAAATATCTACACCACTATCTGTATGAAAATGGAAATATCTACACTCCTATCTGTTTGAACATGGAAATATCTACACCGCTATCTGCATGAAAATGGAAATATCTACACTGCTATCTGCATATACATGGAAATATCAACACAGCTATCTCTTTACACATGGAAATAACTACATTGCTATCTGTATTAACATGGAAATATCTTCACCGCCATCTGTATGAACATGGAAATGTCTGCATCGCCATCTGTATGAACATATAAATATCTACACCGCCATCTGTATAAAAATGGAGATATCTACACCGCTTTCTGTATAAACATGGAAATAACTACACCGCTATCTGTATTAACATGGAAATATCTACACCGCTATCTGTATAAACATGGAAATATCTACACCGCTACCTGTATAAACATGGAAATATCAGCACCGCAATCTGCATGAACATGGAAATATCTACACCGCTATCTGCATGAACATGGAAATATCTACACCGCTATCTGTATGAACATGGAAATATCTACACCGCTATCTGTATGAACATGGAAATATCTACACCGCTATCTGTATGAACATGGAAAAATCCACACAGCCGTCTGGATGAACATGGAATTATCCACACCGCTATCTGTGTAAACATGCATACATCTTCACCGCTATCTGTATAAACATGGAAATATCTATACCGCTATCTGTATGAACATGGAAATATCTACACCGCTATCTGTTTGAAGATGGAAATATATACACCGCTATCTGCATGAAAATGGAAATATCTACATAGCTATCTGCATGTACATGTAAATATCTACACAGCTATCTCTTTACACATGGAAATAACTACACCACTATCTGTATGAACATGGAAATATCTACACCGCCATCTGTATGAACATGGAAATATCTGCACCGCCGTCTGTATGAACATGGAAGTATCTGCACCGCCATCTGTAAGAACATATAAATATCTACACCGCCATCTGTATTAAGATGGAGATATCTACACCGCTACCTGTATAAACATGGAAATATTAGCACCGCTATCTGTATGAACATGGAAATATCTACACCGCCATCTGTATGAACATGGAAGTATCTGCACCGCCATCTGTAAGAACATATAAATATCTACACCGCCATCTGTATTAAGATGGAGATATCTACACCGCTATCTGTATAAACATGGAAATATCTACACCGCTACCTGTATAAACATGGAAATATCAGCACCGCTATCTGTATGAACATGGAAATATCTACACCACTATCTGTATGAACATGGAAATATCTACACCGCTATCTGTATGAACATGGAAATAACTACACCGCTATCTGTATGAACATGGATATATCTACACAGCCCTCTGGATGAACATGGAATTATCCACACCGCTATCTGTGTAAACATGCATACATCTTCACCGCTATCTGTATAAACATGGAAATATCCACACCGCTATCTGTATGAACATGGAAATATCTACACCGCTGTTTGAAGATGGAAATATATACACCGCTATCTGCATGAAAATGGAAATATCTAAACAGCTATCTGCATATACATGGAAATATCTACACAGCTATCTCTTTACATATGGAAATAACTACACCGCTATCTGTATGAACATGGAAATATCTACACCGCCATCTGTATGAACATGGAAATATCTGCACCACCATCTGTATGAACATATAAATATCTATACCGCCATCTGTATTAAGATGGAGATTTCTACACCGCTATCTGAATAAACATGGAAATATCTACACCGCTATCTGTATAAACATGGAAATATGCACACCGCTATCTGTATGAACAGGGAAATATCTACACCACTATCTGTATGAGCATGGAAATATCTACACCGCATTCTGTATGAACATGGATATATCTACACCGCTATCTGTGTAAACATGCATACATCTTCACCGCTATCTGTAATAACATGGAAATATCTGCACCGCTATCTGTGTAAACATGCATACATCTTAACCGCTATCTGTATAAACATGGAAATATCTACACCGCTATCTGTATGAACATGGAAATAGCTACACCGCTATCTGTATGAACATGGAAATATCTACACCGCTATCTGTATGAACATGGATATATCTACACAGCCATCTGGATGAACATGGAAATATCTACACCGCTATCTGTGTAAACATGCATACATCTTCACCGCTATCTGTATAAACATGGAAATATCTACACCGCTGTCTGTATGAACATGGAAATATCTACACTGCTATCTGCATATACATTTAAATATCTACACAGCTATCTCTTTACACATGGAAATAACTACACCGCTATCTGTATGAACATGGAAATATCTACACCGCCATCTGTATGAACATGGAAATATCTGCACCGGCATCTGTATGAACATACAAATATCTACACTGCCATCTGTATTAAGACGGAGATATCTACACCGCTATCTGTATAAACATGGAAATATCTACACCGCTATCTGTATAAACATGGAAATATCTACACCGCTACCTGTAAAAACATGGAAATATCAGCACCGCTATCTGTATGAACATGGAAATATCTACACCGCTATCTGTATGAACATGGAAACATTTACACTGCTATCTGTATGAGCATGGAATTATCTACAATGCTATCTGTATGAACATGGAAATATCTACAACGCTATCTGTATGAACATGGAAATATCTACACCGCTATCTGTATAACCATGGAAATATCTAAACCGCTACCTGTATAAACATGGAAATATCCTCACCGCTATCTGTATAAACATGGAAATATCTACACCGCTATATGTATGAACATAGATATATCTACACAGCCATCTGTATGAACATGGAAATATCTACACTGCTATCTGTAGGAAAAAGCTAATATCTACAGCGCTATCTGTGTAAACATGCATACATCTTCACCGCTATCTGTATAAACATGGAAATATCTACACCGCTATCTGTATGAACATGGAAATAGCTACACCACTATCTTTATGAACATGGAAATATCTACACCGCCATCTGTATGAACATGGAAATATCTGCACCGGCATCTCTATGAACATACAAATATCTACACTGCCATCTGTATTAAGATGGAGATATCTACACCGCTATCTGTATAAACATGGAAATATCTACACCGCTATCTGTATAAACATGGAAATATCTACACCGCTACCTGTAAAAACATGGAAATATCAGCACCGCTATCTGTATGAACATGGAAATATCTACACCGCTATCTGTATGAACATGGAAATATCTACACCGCTATCTGTTTGAACATGGAAATACCTACACCGCTATCTGCATGAAAATGGAAATATCTACACAGCGATCTGCATATACATGGAATTGTCTACAAAGCTATCTCTTTACACATGGAAATAACTACACCGCTATCTCTATAAACATGGAAATATCTACACCGCCATCTGTATGAACACGGAAATATCTGCACTGCCATCTGTATGAACATATAAATATCTACAGGGCCATCTGTATTGAGATGGAGATATCTACACCGCCATCTGTATAAACCTGGAAATATCTACACCGCTATCTGTATAAACATGGAAATATCTACACCGCTATCTCTACGAACATGGAAATATCTACACCGCTATCTGTATGAACATGGAAATAGCTACCCCGCTATCTGTATGAACTGGGGAATATCTACACCACTATCTGTATGAACATGGAAATATCTACACCGCTATCTGTATTAAGATGGAGATATCTACACCGCTATCTGTATAAACATGGAAATATCTACACCGCTATCTGTATAAACATGGAAATATCTACACCGCTACCTGTATAAACATGGAAATATCAGCACCGCTATCTGTATGAACATGGAAATATCTACACCGCTATCTGTATGAACATGGAAATATCTACACCGCTATCTGTATGAAAATGGAAATATCTACACTGCTATCTGCATATACATGGAAATATCTACACAGCTATCTCTTTACACATGGATATAACTACATTGCTATCTGTATGAACATGGAAATATCTACACCGCCATCTGAATGAAGATGGAAATATCTGCACCGCCATCTGTATGAACATATAAATATCTACACCGCCACCTGTATTAAGATGGAGATATCTACACCGCTATCTGTATAAACATGGAAATATCTACACCGCTATCTGTATAAACATGGAAATATCTACACCGCTATCTGTATAAACATGGAAATATCTACACCGCTACCTGTATAAACATGGAAATATACACACCGCTATCTGTTTGAACATGGAAATATCTACACCACTATCTGTATGAACATGGAAATATCTACACCGCTATCTGTATGAACATGGAAATATCTACACCGCTATCTGTATGAACATGGAAATATCTACACCGCTATCTGTATGAACATGGATATATCTACACAGCCCTCTGGATGAACATGGAATTATCCACACCGCTATCTGTGTAAACATGCATACATCTTCACCGCTATCTGTATAAACATGGAAATATCTACACCGCTATCTGTATGAACATGGAAATATCTACACCGCTATCTGTATGAACTTGGAAATATCTACACCGATATCTGTATGAACATGGATATAGCTACACAGCCATCTGGATGAACATGGAAATATCAACACGGCTATCTGTGTAAACATGCATACATCTTCACCGCTATCTGTATAAACATGGAAATATCTACACCGCTATCTGTATGAACATGGAAATATCTACACCGCTATCTGTTTGAACATGGAAATATCTACACCGCTATCTGCATGAAAATGGAAATATCTACACTGATATCTGCATATACATGGAAATATCTACACAGCTATCTCTTTACACATGGAATTAACTACATTGCTATCTGTATGAACATGGAAATATCTACACCGCCATCTGTATGAACATGGAAATATCTGCACCGCCATCTGTATGAACATATAAATATCTACACCGCCATCTGTATAATGATGCAGATATCTACACCGCTATCTGTATAAACATGGAAATAACTACACCGCTATCTGTATTAACATGGAAATATCTACACCGCTATCTGTATAAACATGGAAATATCTACACCGCTACCTGTATAAACATGGAAATATTAGCACCGCTATCTGTATGAACATGGAAATATCTACACCACCATCTGTATGAACATGGAAATATCTGCACCGCCATCTGTATGAACATATAAATATCTACACCGCCATCTGTATTAAGATGGAGATATCTACACCGCTATCTGTATAAACATGGAAATATCTACACCGCTATCTGTATAAACATGGAAATATCTACACCGCTATCTGTATAAACATGGAAATATCTACACCGCTACCTGTATAAACATGGAAATATCAGCACAGCTATCTGTATGAACATGGAAATATCTACACCGCTATCTGTATGAACATGGAAATATCTACACCGCTATCTGTATGAACATGGAAATATCTACACCGCTATCTGTATGAACATGGATATATCTACACAGCCCTCTGGATGAACATGGAATTATCCACTCCGCTATCTGTGTAAACATGCATACATCTTCACCTCTATCTGCATAAACATGGAAATATCTACACCGCTATCTGTATGAACATGGAAATGTCTACACCGCTATCTGTTTGAAGATGGAAATATATACACCGCTATCTGCATGAAAATGGAAATATCTACACAGCTATCTGCATATACATGGAAATATCTACACAGCTATCTCTTAACAAATGTAAATAACTACACCGCTATCTGTATGAACACGGAAATATCTACACCGCCAACTGTATGAACATGGAAATATCTGCACCGCCATCTGTATGAACATATAAATATCTACACAGCCATCTGTATTAAGATGGAAATACCTACACCGCTATCTGAATAAACATGGAAATATCTACGCCGCTATCTGTATAAACATGGAAATATCTACACCGCTATCTGTATAAACATGGAAATATCTACACCGCTACCTGTAAAAACTTGGAAACATTAGCACCGCTATCTGTATGAACATGGAAATATCTACACCGCCATCTGTATTAACATGGAAATATTTGCACCGCCATCTGTATGAACATATAAATATCTACACCGCCATCTGTATTAAGAAGGAAATACCTAAACCGCTATATGTATGAACACGGAAATATCTACACCGCTATCTGTAAGAACATGGAAATATCTACACCGCTATCTGTGTAAACATGCATACATCTTCACCACTATCTGTATAAACATGGAAATATCTACACCGCTATCTGTATGAACATGGAAATAGCTACACCGCTATCTGTATGAACATGGAAATATCTACACGGCTATCTGTATGAACATGGATATATCTACACAGCCATCTGGATGAACATGGAAATATCAACACCGCTATCCGTGTAAACATGCATACATCTTCACCGCAATCTGTATAAACATGGAAATATCTTCACTGCTATCTGTATGAACATGGAAATATCTACACCACTATCTGTATGAAAATGGAAATATCTACACTCCTATCTGTTTGAACATGGAAATATCTACACCGCTATCTGCATGAAAATGGAAATATCTACACTGCTATCTGCATATACATGGAAATATCAACACAGCTATCTCTTTACACATGGAAATAACTACATTGCTATCTGTATTAACATGGAAATATCTTCACCGCCATCTGTATGAACATGGAAATGTCTGCATCGCCATCTGTATGAACATATAAATATCTACACCGCCATCTGTATAAAAATGGAGATATCTACACCGCTTTCTGTATAAACATTGAAATAACTACACCGCTATCTGTATTAACATGGAAATATCTACACCGCTATCTGTATAAACATGGAAATATCTACACCGCTACCTGTATAAACATGGAAATATCAGCACCGCAATCTGCATGAACATGGAAATATCTACACCGCTATCTGCATGAACATGGAAATATCTACACCGCTATCTGTATGAACATGGAAATATCTACACCGCTATCTGTATGAACATGGAAATATCTACACCGCTATCTGTATGAACATGGAAAAATCTACACAGCCGTCTGGATGAACATGGAATTATCCACACCGCTATCTGTGTAAACATGCATACATCTTCACCGCTATCTGTATAAACATGGAAATATCTATACCGCTATCTGTATGAACATGGAAATATCTACACCGCTATCTGTTTGAAGATGGAAATATATACACCGCTATCTGCATGAAAATGGAAATATCTACATAGCTATCTGCATATACATGTAAATATCTACACAGCTATCTCTTTACACATGGAAATAACTACACCACTATCTGTATGAACATGGAAATATCTACACCGCCATCTGTATGAACATGGAAATATCTGCACCGCCGTCTGTATGAACATGGAAGTATCTGCACCGCCATCTGTAAGAACATATAAATATCTACACCGCCATCTGTATTAAGATGGAGATATCTACACCGCTACCTGTATAAACATGGAAATATTAGCACCGCTATCTGTATGAACATGGAAATATCTACACCGCCATCTGTATGAACATGGAAGTATCTGCACCGCCATCTGTAAGAACATATAAATATCTACACCGCCATCTGTATTAAGATGGAGATATCTACACCGCTATCTGTATAAACATGGAAATATCTACACCGCTACCTGTATAAACATGGAAATATCAGCACCGCTATCTGTATGAACATGGAAATATCTACACCACTATCTGTATGAACATGGAAATATCTACACCGCTATCTGTATGAACATGGAAATAACTACACCGCTATCTGTATGAACATGGATATATCTACACAGCCCTCTGGATGAACATGGAATTATCCACACCGCTATCTGTGTAAACATGCATACATCTTCACCGCTATCTGTATAAACATGGAAATATCCACACCGCTATCTGTATGAACATGGAAATATCTACACCGCTGTTTGAAGATGGAAATATATACACCGCTATCTGCATGAAAATGGAAATATCTAAACAGCTATCTGCATATACATGGAAATATCTACACAGCTATCTCTTTACATATGGAAATAACTACACCGCTATCTGTATGAACATGGAAATATCTACACCGCCATCTGTATGAACATGGAAATATCTGCACCACCATCTGTATGAACATATAAATATCTATACCGCCATCTGTATTAAGATGGAGATTTCTACACCGCTATCTGAATAAACATGGAAATATCTACACCGCTATCTGTATAAACATGGAAATATGCACACCGCTATCTGTATGAACAGGGAAATATCTACACCACTATCTGTATGAGCATGGAAATATCTACACCGCATTCTGTATGAACATGGATATATCTACACCGCTATCTGTGTAAACATGCATACATCTTCACCGCTATCTGTAATAACATGGAAATATCTGCACCGCTATCTGTGTAAACATGCATACATCTTAACCGCTATCTGTATAAACATGGAAATATCTACACCGCTATCTGTATGAACATGGAAATAGCTACACCGCTATCTGTATGAACATGGAAATATCTACACCGCTATCTGTATGAACATGGATATATCTACACAGCCATCTGGATGAACATGGAAATATCTACACCGCTATCTGTGTAAACATGCATACATCTTCACCGCTATCTGTATAAACATGGAAATATCTACACCGCTGTCTGTATGAACATGGAAATATCTACACTGCTATCTGCATATACATTTAAATATCTACACAGCTATCTCTTTACACATGGAAATAACTACACCGCTATCTGTATGAACATGGAAATATCTGCACCGGCATCTGTATGAACATACAAATATCTACACTGCCATCTGTATTAAGACGGAGATATCTACACCGCTATCTGTATAAACATGGAAATATCTACACAGCTATCTGTATAAACATGGAAATATCTACACCGCTGTCTGTATGAACATGGAAATATCTACACCGCTATCTGTATGAACAAGGAAATATCTACACCGCTATCTGTTAGAACATGGAAATATCTACACCGCTGTCTGCATGAAAATGGAAATATCTATACTGCTATCTGCATATACATTTAAATATCTACACAGCTATCTCTTTACACATGGAAATAACTACACCGCTATCTGTATGAACATGGAAATATCTACACCGCCATCTGTATGAACATGGAAATATCTGCACCGGCATCTGTATGAACATACAAATATCTACACTTCCATCTGTATTAAGATGGAGATATCTACACCGCTATCTGTATAAACATGGAAATATGTACACCGCTATCTGTATAAACATGGAAATATCTACACCGCTACCTGTAAAAACATGGAAATATCAGCACCGCTATCTGTATGAACATGGAAATATCTACACCGCTATCTGTATGAACATGGAAACATTTACACCGCTATCTGTATGAGCATGGAATTATCTACACACCTATCTGTATGAACATGGAAATATCTACAACGCTATCTGTATGAACATGGAAATATCTACACCGCTATCTGTATAACCATGGAAATATCTACACCGCTACCTGTATAAACATGGAAATATCCTCACCGCTATCTGTATGAACATGGAAATATCTACACCGCTATATGTATGAACATAGATATATCTACACAGCCATCTGTATGAACATGGAAATATCTACACCGCTGTCTGTAGGAAAAAGCTAATATCTACAGCGCTATCTGTGTAAACATGCATACATCTTCACCGCTATCTGTATAAACATGGAAATATCTACACCGCTATCTGTATGAACATGGAAATAGCTACACCACTATCTTTATGAACATGGAAATATCTACACCGCTATCTGTAGGAACATGGATATATCTACACAGCCATCTGGATGAACATGGAAATATCTACACCGCTATCTGTGTAAACATGCATACATCTTCACCGCTATCTGTATAAACATGGAAATATCTACACCACTATCTGTATGAACATGGAAATATCTACACCGCTATCTGTTTGAACATGGAAATATCTACACTGCTATCTGTATGAACATGGAAATATCTACACCACTATCTGTATGAACATGGAAATATCTACACCGCTATCTGTTTGAACATGGAAATATCTACACCGCTGTCTGCACGAAAATGGAAATATCTACACTGCTATCTGCATATACATGGAAATATCTACACAGCTATCTCTTTACACATGGAAATAACTACATTGCTATCTGTATTAACATGGAAATATCTACACCACCATCTGTATGAACATGGAAATATCTGCACCGCCATCTGTATGAACATATAAATATCTACACCGCCATCTGTATTAAAATGGAGATATGTACACCGCTATCTGTATAAACATGGAAATATCTACACAGCTATCTGTATAAACATGGAAATATCTACACCGCTGTCTGTATAAACATGGAAATATCTAAACCACTACATGTATAAACATGGAAATATCACCACCGCTATCTGTATAAACATGGAAATATCAGCACCGCTCTCTGTATGAACATGGAAATATCTACACCGCTATCTGTATGAACATGGAAATATCTACACCGCTATATGTATGAACATGGAAATATCTACACCGCTATCTGTATGAACATGGAAAAATCTACACCGCTATCTGTATGAACATGGATATATCTACACAGCCCTCTGGATGAAAATGGAATTATCCACACCGCTATCTCTGTAAACATGCATACATCTTCACCGCTATCTGTATAAACATGGAAATATCTACACCGCTATCTGTATGAACATGGAAATATCTACACCGCTATCTGTTTGAAGATGGAAATATATACACCGCTATCTGCATGAAAATGGAAATATCTACACAGCTATCTGCACATACATGGAAATATCTACACAGCTATCTCTTTACACATGGAAATAACTACACCGCCATCTGTATGAACATGGAAATATCTGCACCACCATCTGTATGAACATAATTATCTACACCGCCATCTGTATTAAGATGGAGATATCTACACCGCTATCTGAATAAACATGGAAATATCTACATCGCTATCTGTATAAAAATGGAAATATGTACACCGCTATCGGTATAAACATGGAAATATCTACACCTCTACCTGTATAAACATGGAAATATCAGCACCGCTATCTGTATGAACATGGAAATATCTACACCGCCATCTGTATGAACATGGAAATATCTGCACCGCCATCTGTATGAACATATAAATATCTACACCGCCATCTGTATTAAGAAGGGAATACCTAAACCGCTATATGTATGAACACGGAAATATCTACACCGCTATCTGTATGAAGATGGAAATATATACACCGCTATCTGTGTAAACATGCATACATCTTCACCGCTATCTGTATAAACATGGAAATATCTACACCGCTATCTGTATGAACATGGAAATATCTACACAGCTATCTGTATAAACATGGAAATATCAGCACCGCTATCTGTATGAACATGGAAATATCAGCCCCTCTATCTGTATGAACATGGAAGTATCTACACCGCTATCTCTATGAACATGGAATTATCTACACCGCTATCTGTTTGAACATGGAAATCTCTAAACCGCTATCTGCATAAAAATGGAAATATATACACAGCTATCTGCATATAGATGGAAATATCTTCACAGCTATCTCTTTACACATGGAAATAACTACACCGCTATCTGTATGAACATGGAAATATCTTCACCGCCATCTGCATGAACATGGATATACCTACACAGCCATCTGGATGAACATGGAAATATCTACACCGCTATCTGTGTAAACATGAATACATCTTCACCGCTATCTGTATAAACATGGAAATGTCTACACCGCTATCTGTATGAACATGGAAATATCTTCACCGCTATCTGTTTGAACATGGAAATATCTACACCGCTATCTGCATGAAAATGGAAATTACTACACCGCTATCTCTATAAACATGGAAATATCTACACCGCCATCTGTATGAACATGGAAATATCTGCAGTGCCATCTGTAGGAACATATAAATATCTACAGGACCATCTGTATGGAGATGGAGATATCTACACCGCTATCTGTATAAACCTGGAAATATCTACACCTCTATCTGTATAAAAATGGAAATATCTACACCGCTATCTGTATAAACATGGAAATATCTACACCGCTCCCTGTATAAACATGGAAATATGAGCACCGCTATCTGTATGAACATGGAAATATCTACACTGCTATCTGTACAAACATGGAAATTTCTACACTGCTATCTGTATGAACATGGAAATAGCTACACCGCTATCTGTATGAACAGGGAAATATCTACACCACTATCTGTATGAACATGGAAATATCTACACCGCTGTCTGTATGAAAATGGATATATCTACACAGCCATCTGAATGAACATGGAAATATCTACACCGCTATCTGTAGGAACATGGAAATATCTACACCGCTATCTGTGTAAACATGCATACATCTTCACCGCTATCTGTATAAACATGGAAATATCTACACCGCTATCTGTATGAACATGGAAATAGCTACACCGCTACCTGTATGAACATGGAAATATCTACACCGCTATCTGTATGAACATGGATATATCTACACAGCCATCTGGATGAACATGGATATATCTACACTGCTATCTGTGTAAACATGCAAACATCTTCACCGCAATCTGTAAAAACATGGAAATATCTACACCGCAATCTGTATGAACATGGAAATATCTACAGCGCAATCTGTATGAACATGGAAATATCTGCACCGCCATCCGGATGAACATATAAATTTCTACACCGCCATCTGTATTAAGAAGGAAATACCTAAACCGCTATATGTATGAACACGGAAATATCTACACCGCTATCTGTACGAACATGGAAATATCTACAGCGCTATCTGTGTAAACATGCATACATCTTCACCACTATCTGTATAAACATGGAAATATCTACACCGCTATCTGTATGAACATGGAAATATCTACACCGCTATCTGTTTGAAGATGGAAATATATACACCGCTATCTGCATGAAAATGGAAATATCTACACAGCTATCTGCACATACATGGAAATATCTACACAGCTATCTCTTTACACATGGAAATAACTACACCGCCATCTGTATGAACATGGAAATATCTGCACCGCCATCTGTATGAACATAATTATCTACACCGCCATCTGTATTAAGATGGAGATATCTACACCGCTATCTGAATAAACATGGAAATATCTACACCGCTATCTGTATAAACATGGAAATATGTACACCGCTATCTGTATAAACATGGAAATATCTACACCTCTACCTGTATAAACATGGAAATATCAGCACCGCTATCTGTATGAACATGGAAATATCTACACCGCCATCTGTATGAACATGGAAATATCTGCACCGCCATCTGTATGAACATATAAATATCTACACCGCCATCTGTATTAAGAAGGGAATACCTAAACCGCTATATGTATGAACACGGAAATATCTACACCGCTATCTGTATGAAGATGGAAATATATACACCGCTATCTGTGTAAACATGCATACATCTTCACCGCTATCTGTATAAACATGGAAATATCTACACCGCTATCTGTATGAACATGGAAATATCTACACCGCTATCTGTATAAACATGGAAATATCAGCACCGCTATCTGTATGAACATGGAAATATCAGCCCCTCTATCTGTATCAACATGGAAGTATCTACACCGCTATCTCTATGAACATGGAATTATCTACACCGCTATCTGTTTGAACATGGAAATCTCTAAACCGCTATCTGCATAAAAATGGAAATATATACACAGCTATCTGCATATAGATGGAAATATCTTCACAGCTATCTCTTTACACATGGAAATAACTACACCGTTATCTGTATGAACATGGAAATATCTTCACCGCCATCTGCATGAACATGGATATACCTACACAGCCATCTGGATGAACATGGAAATATCTACACCGCTATCTGTGTAAACATGAATACATCTTCACCGCTATCTGTATAAACATGGATATGTCTACACCGCTATCTGTATGAACATGGAATTATCTTCACCGCTATCTGTTTGAACATGGAAATATCTACACCGCTATCTGCATGAAAATGGAAATAACTACACCGCTATCTCTATAAACATGGAAATATCTACACCGCCATCTGTATGAACATGGAAATATCTGCAGTGCCATCTGTAGGAACATATAAATATCTACAGGACCATCTGTATGGAGATGGTGATATCTACACCGCTATCTGTATAAACCTGGAAATATCTACACCGCTATCTGTATAAAAATGGAAATATCTACACCGCTATCTGTATGAACATGGAAATATCTACACCGCCATCTGTATGAACATGGAAATATCTGCACCGCCATCTGTATGAACATATAAATATCTACACCGCCATCTGTATTAAGAAGGAAATATCTAAACCGCTATATGTATGAACACGGAAATATCTACACCGCTATCTGTATGAAGATGGAAATATCTACACCGCTATCTGTTTGAACATGGAAATATCTACACCGCTATCTGCACGAAAATGGAAATATCTACAATGCTATCTGCATATACATGGAAATATCTACACAGCTATCACTTTACACATGGAAATAACTACATTGCTATCTGTATGAACATGGAAATATCTACACCGCCATCTGTATGAACATGGAAATATCTGCACCGCCATCTGTATGAACATATAATTATCTACACCCCCATCTGTATTAAGATGGAGATATCTACACCGCTATCTGTATAAACATGGAAATATATACACCGCTATCTGTATAAACATGGAAATATCTACACCGCTACCTGTATAAACATGGAAATATCAGCACCGCTATCTGTATGAACATGGAAATATCTACACCGCAATCTGTATGAACATGGTAATATCTACACCGCTATCTGTATGAACATGGAAATATCTACACCGCTATCAGTATGAACATGGATATATCTACACAGCCCTCTGGATGAACATGGAATTATCCACACCGCTATCTGTGTAAACATGCATACACCTTCACCGCTATCTGTATAAACATGGAAATATCTACACCGCTATCTGTATGAACATGGAAATATCTACACCACTATCTGTTTGAAGATGAAAATATATACACCGCTATCTTTATGAACATGGAAGTATCTACACCGCTATCTGTATGAACATGGAAATATCAACACCGCTATCTGTATGAAGATGGAAATATCTTCACCGCTATCTGTTTGAACATGGAAATATCTACACTGCTGTCTGCATGAAAATGGAAATATCTACACAGCTATCTCTTTACACATGGAAATAACTACTCCGCTATCTCTATAAACATGGAAATATCTACACCGCCATCTGTATGAACATGGATATATCTACACCGCTATCTGTATGAACATGGAAATATCTTTACCGCCATCTGTATGAAAATGGATATATCTACACAGCCATCTGTATGAACATGGAAATATCTACACCGCTATCTGTATGAACATGGAAATATCTACACCGCTATCTGTACGAGCATGGAAATATCTTCACCGCCATCTGTATGAAAATGGATATGGCTACACAGCCAACTGGATGAACATGGAAATATCTACACCACGATCTGTATGAACATGGAAATATCTACACCGCTATCTGTGTAAACATGCATACACCTTCACCGCTATCTGTATAACCATGGAAATATCTACACCGCTATCTGTATGAACATGGAAATATCTACACCGCTATCTGTTTCAACAAGGAAATATCTAAACCGCTATCTGCATGAAAATGGAAATATCTACACAGCTATCTGCATATACATGGAAATATCTACACAGCTATCTCTTTACATGTGGAAATAACTACACCGCTATCTGTATGAACATGGAAATATCTTCACCGCCATCTGTATGAACATGGATATATCTACACAGCCATCTGGTGAACATGGAAATATCTACACCGCTATCTGTATGAAGATGGAAATATCTACACAGCTATCTGTGTAAACATGCCTACATCTTCACCGCTATCTATATAAACATGGAAATATCTACACTGCTATCTGTATCAACATGGAAATATCTACACCACTATCTGTGTGAACATGGAAATATCTACACCGCTATCTGCATGAAAATGGAAATATCTACACAGCGATCTGCATATACATGGAAATATGTACAAGCTATATCTTTACACATGGAAATAACTACAGCGCTATCTCTATAAACATACAAATATCTACACCGCCATCTGTATGAACATGCAAATATCTGCACCGCCATCTGTATGAACATATAAATATCTACACCGCCATCTATATTAAGATGGAGATATCTACACCGCTATCTGTATAAACTTGGAAATATCTACACCGCTATCTGTATAAACATGGAAATATCTACACCGCAATCTGTATAAACATGGAAATATCTACACCGCTACCTGTATAAACATGGAAATATCAGCACCGCTATCTGTATGAACATGGAAATATCTACACCGCTATCTGAACATGGAAATATCTACACCGCCATCTGTATGAACATATAAATATCTACACCGCCATCTGTATTAAGAAGGAAATATCTAAACCGCTATATGTATGAACACGGAAATATCTACACCGCTATCTGTATGAACATGGAAATATCTACACCGCTATCTGTTTGAACATGGAAATATCTACACCTCTATCTGCACGAAAATGGAAATATCTACAATGCTATCTGCATATACATGGAAATATCTACACAGCTATCTCTTTGCACATGGAAGTAACTACATTGCTATCTGTATGAACATGGAAATATCTACACCGCCATCTGTATGAACATGGAAATATCTGCACCGCCATCTGTATGAACATATAAATATCTACACCGCCATCTGTATTAAGACGGAGATATCTACACCACTATCTGTATAAACATGGAAATATCTACACCACTATCTGTATAAACATGGAAATATCTACACCCCTACCTGTATAAACATGGAAATATCAGCACCGCTATCTGTATGAACATGGAAATATCTACACCGCAATCTGTATGAACATGGAAATATCTACACCGCTATCTGCATGAACATGGAAATATCTAAACCGCTATCAGTATGAACATGGATATATCTACACAGCCCTCTGGATGAACATGGAATTATCCACACCGCTATCTGTGTAAACATGCATACATCTTCACCGCTATCTGTATAAACATGGAAATATCTACACCGCTATCTGTATGAACATGGAAATATCTACACCGCTATCTGTTTGAAGATGGAAATATATACACCGCTATCTGTATGAACATGGAAATATCTACACCGCTATCTGTATGAACATGGAAATATCTACACCGCTATCTGTATGAAGATGGAAATATCTTCACCGCTATCTGTTTGAACATGGAAATATCTACACCGCTATCTGTGTAAACATGCATACATCTTCACCGCTATCTGTATAAACATGGAAATATCTACACCGCTGTCTGTATGAAAATGGAAATATCTACACCGCTATCTGTATGAACAAGGAAATATCTACACCGCTATCTGTTTGAACATGGAAATATCTACACCGCTGTCTGCATGAAAATGGAAATTTCTACACTGCTATCTGCATATACATTTAAATATCTACACAGCTATCTCTTTACACATGGAAATAACTACACCGCTATCTGTATGAACATGGAAATATCTACACCGCCATCCGTATGAACATGGAAATATCTGCACCGCCATCTGTATGAACATACAAATATCTACACTGCCATCTGTATTAAGATGGAGATATCTACACCGCTATCTGTATAAACATGGAAATATCTACACCGCTATCTGTATAAACATGGAAATATCTACACCGCTATCTGTATAAACATGGAAATATCTACACCGCTACCTGTATAAACATGGAAATATCAGCACCGCTATCTGTATGAACATGGAAATATTTACACCGCTATCTGTATGAGCATGGAATTATCTACACTGCTATCTGTATTAACATGGAAATATCTACAACGCTATCTGTATGAACATGGAAATATCTACACCGCTATCTGTATAAACATGGAAATATCTACACCGCTACCTGTATAAACATGGAAATATCCTCACCGCTATCTGTATGAACATGGAAATATCTACACCGCTATCTGTAGGAAAAAGGAAATATCTACAGCGCTATCTGTGTAAACATGCATACATCTTCACCGCTATCTGTATAAACATGGAAATATCTACACCGCTGTCTGTATGAACATGGATATATCTCCACAGAAATCTGTATGAACATGGAAATATCTACACCGCTATCTGTAGGAAAAAGGAAATATCTACAGCACTATCTGTGTAAACATGCATACATCTTCACCGCTATCTGTATAAACATGGAAACATCTACACCGCTATCTGTATGAACATGGAAATAGCTACACCGCGATCTGTATGAACATGGAAATATCTACACCGCTATCTGTAGGAACATGGATATATCTACACAGCCATCTGGATGAACATGGAAATATCTACACCGCTATCTGTGTAAACATGCATACATCTTCACCGCTATCTGTATAAACATGGAAATATCTACACCACTATCTGTATGAACATGGAAATATCTACACCGCTATCTGTATGAACATGGAAATATCTACACCGCTATCTGTTTGAACTTGGAAATATCTACACCGCTATCTGCATGAAAATGGAAATATCTACACTGCTATCTGCATAAACATGGAAATATCTACACAGCTATCTCTTCACACATGGAAATAACTACATTGCTATCTGTATGAACATGGAAATATCTACACCGCCATCTGTATGAACATGGAAATATCTGCACCGCCATCTGTATGAACATATAAATATCTACACCGCCATCTGTTTTAAAATGGAGATATCTACACCGCTATCTGTATAAACATGGAAATATCTATACCGCTATCTGTATAAACATGGAAATATCTACACCGCTATCTGTATAAACATGGAAATATCTACACCGCTACCTGTATAAACATGGAAATATCTACACCGCTATATGTATGAACATGGAAATATCTACACCGCTATCAGTATGAACATGGAAAAATCTACACCGCTATCTGTATGAACATGCATATATCTACACAGCCCTCTGGATGAAAATGGAATTATCCACACCGCTATCTGTGTAAACACGCATACATCTTCACCGCTATCTGTATAAACATGGAAATATCTACACCGCTATCTGTATGAACATGGAAATATCTACACCGCTATCTGTTTGAAGATGGAAATATATACACCGCTATCTGCATGAAAATAGAAATATCTACACAGCTATCTGCACATACATGGAAATATCTACACAGCTATCTCTTTACACATGGAAATAACTACACCGCTATCTGTATGAACATGGAAATATCTACACCGCCATCTGTATGAACATGGAAATATCTCCACCGCCATCTGTATGAACATAATTATCTACACCGCCATCTGTATTAAGATGGAGATATCTACACCGCTATCTGAATAAACATGGAAATATCTACACCTCTATCTGTATAAACATGGAAATATGTACACCGCAATCGGTATAAACATGGAAATATCTACACCGCTACCTGTATAAACATGGAAATATCAGCACCGCTATCTGTATGAACATGGAAATATCTGCACCGCCATCTGTATGAACATAGAAATACACCGCGATCTGTATTAAGAAGGTAATACCTAAACCGCTATATGTATGAACACGGAAATCTCTACACCGCTATCTGTATGAAGATGGAAATATATAAACCGCTATCTGTGTAAACATGCATACATCTTCACCGCTATCTGTATAAACATGGAAATATCAGCACCGCTATCTGTATGAACATGGAAATATCAGCCCCTCTATCTGTATGAACATGGAAGTATCTACACCGCTATCTCTATGAACATGGAATTATCTACACCGCTATCTGTTTGAACATGGAAATCTCTAAACCGCTATCTGCATAAAAATGGAAATATATACACAGCTATCTGCATATACATGGAAATATCTTCACAGCTGTCTCTTTACACATGGAAATAACTACACCGCTATCTGTATGAACATGGAAATATCTTCACCGCCATCTGCATGAACATGGATATACCTACACAGCCATCTGGATGAACATGGAAATATCTACACCGCTCTCATTATGAACATGGAAATATCTACACCGATATCTGTGTAAACACGCATACATTTCACTGCTATCTGTATAAACATGGAAATATCTACACCGCTATCTGTATGAACATGGAAATATCCACACCGCTATCTGTTTGAACATGGAAATAACTACACCGCTATCTGCATGAAAATGGAAATATCTACACAGCTATCTGTGTAAACATGCAAACATCTTCACCGCAATCTGTAAAAACATGGAAATATCTACACCGCAATCTGTATGAACATGGAAATATCTACAGCGCCATCTGTATGAACATGGAAATATCTGCACCGCCATCTGGATGAACATATAAATTTCTACACCGCCATCTGTATTAAGAAGGAAATATCTAAACCGCTATATGTATGAACACGGAAATATCTACACCGCTATCTGTACGAACATGGAAATATCTACAGCACTATCTGTGTAAACATGCATACATCTTCACCGCTATCTGTATAAACATGGAAATATCTACACCGCTATCTTTATGAACATGGAAATATCTACACCGCTATCTGTTTGAAGATGGAAATATATACACCGCTATCTGCATTAAAATGGAAATATCTACACAGCTATCTGCATATACATGGAAATATCTACACAGCTATCTCTTTACACATGGAAATAACTACACTGCTATCTGTATGAACATGGAAATATCTACACCGCCATCTGTATGAACATGGAAATATCTGCACCGCCATCTGTATGAACATATAAATATCTACACCGCCATCTGTATTAAGAAGGAAATATCTAAACCGCTATATGTATGAACACGGAAATATCTACAACCGCCATCTGTATGAAGATGGAAATATCTACACCGCTATCTGTTTGAACATGGAAATATCTACACCGCTATCTGCACGAAAATGGAAATATCTACAATGCTATCTGCATATACATGGAAATATCTACACAGCTATCTCTTTACACATGGAAATAACTACATTGCTATCTGTATGAACATGGAAATATCTACACCGCCATCTGTATGAACATGGAAATATCTGCACCGCCATCTGTATGAACATATAAATATCTACACCGCCATCTGTAATAAGATGGAGATATCTACACCGCTATCTGTATAAACATGGAAATATATACACCGCTATCTGTATAAACATGGAAATATCTACACCGCTACGTGTATAAACATGGAAATATCAGCACCGCTATCTGTATGAACATGGAAATATCTACACCGCAATCTGTATGAACATGGTAATATCTACACAGCTATCTGTATGAACATGGAAATATCTACACCGCTATCAGTATGAACATGGATATATCTACAAAGCCCTCTGGATGAACATGGAATTATCCACACCGCTATCTGTGTAAACATGCATACATCTTCACCGCTATCTGTATAAACATGGAAATATCTACACCGCTATCTGTATGAACATGGAAATATATACACCGCTATCTGTTTGAAGATGAAAATATATACACTGCTATCTGTATGAACATGGAAATATCTACACCGTAATCTGTATGAACATGGAAATATCAACACCGCTATCTGTATGAAGATGGAAATATCTTCACCGCTACCTGTTTGAACATGGAAATATCTACACCGCTGTCTGCATGAAAATGGAAATATCTACACAGCTATCTGCATATACATGGAAATATCTACACAGCTATCTCTTTACACATGGAAATAACTACTCCGCTATCTCTATAAACATGGAAATATCTACACCGCCATCTGTATGAACATGGATATATCTACACCGCTATCTGTATGAACATGGAAATATCTTTACCGCCATCTGTATGAAAATGGATATATCTACACAGCCATCTGTATGAACATGGAAATATCTACACCGCTATCTGTATGAACATGGAAATATCTACACCGCTATCTGTACGAGCATGGAAATATCTTCACCGCCATCTGTATGAAAATGGATATGGCTACACAGCCAACTGGATGAACATGGAAATATCTACACCACGATCTGTATGAACATGGAAATATCTACACCGCTATCTGTGTAAACATGCATACACCTTCACCGCTATCTGTTTGAACATGGAAATATCTAAACCGCTATCTGCATGAAAATGGAAATATCTACACAGCTATCTGCATATACATGGAAATATCTACACAGCTATCTCTTTACATGTGGAAATAACTACACCGCTATCTGTATGAACATAGAAATATCTTCACCGCCATCTGTATGAACATGGATATATCTACACAGCCATCTGGATGAACATGGAAATATCTACACCGCTATCTGTATGAAGATGGAAATATCTACAACGCTATCTGTGTAAACATGCCTACATCTTCACCGCTATCTATACAAACATGGAAATATCTACACTGCTATCTGTATGAACATGGAAATATCTACACCACTATCTGTGTGAACATGGAAATATCTACACCGCTATCTGCATGAAAATGGAAATATCTACACAGCGATCTGCATATACATGGAAATATGTACAAAGCTATCTCTTTACACATGGAAATAACTACAGCGCTATCTCTATAAACATACAAATATCTACACTGCCATCTGTATGAACATGCAAATATCTGCACCGCCATCTGTATGAACATATAAATATCTACACTGCCATCTATATTAAGATGGAGATATCTACACCGCTATCTGTATAAACTTGGAAATATCTACACCGCTATCTGTATAAACATGGAAATATCTACACCGCAATCTGTATAAACATGGAAATATCTACACCGCTACCTCTATAAACATGGAAATATCAGCACCGCTATCTGTATAAACATGGAAATATCCACTCCGCTACCTGTGTAAACGTGGAAATATCTACACCGCTATCTGTATGAACATGGAAATATCTACACCGCTATCTGTTTGAACATGGAAATATCTAAACCGCTATCTGCATGAAAATGGAAATATCTACACAGCTATCTGCATATACATGGAAATATCTACACAGCTATCTCTTTACATGTGGAAATAACTACACCGCTATCTGTATGAACATGGAAATATCTTCACCGCCATCTGTGTGAACATGGATATATCTACACAGCCCTCTGGATGAACATGGAAATATCCACACCGCTATCTGGGTAAACATGCATACACCTTCACCGCTATCTGTATAAACATGGAAATATCTACACCGCTATCTGTATGAACATGGAAATATCTACACCGCTATCTGTTTGAAGATGGAAATATATACATCGCTATCTGCATGAAAATGGAAATATCTACACAGCTATCTGGATATAGATGGAAACATCTACACAGCAATCTCTTTACACATGGAAATAACTACACCGCTATCTGTATGAACATGGACATATCTACACCGCAATCTGCATGAACATGGAATTATCTGCACGGCCATCTGTATGAACATATAAATATCTACACAGCCATCTGTAATAAGATGGAGATATCTACACCGCTATCTGAATAAACATGGAAATATCTACACCGCTATCTGTATGAACATGGAAATATCTACACTGCTATCTGTATGAACATGGAAATAGCTACACCGTTATCTGTATGAACATGGAAATAGCTACACCGCTATCTGTATGAACATGGAAATAACTACAGCGCTATCTGTATGAACATGGATATATCTACACAGCCATCTGGATGAACATGGAAATATCTACACCGCTATCTGTATGAACATGGAAATATCTACACCGCTATCTGTATGAACATGGATATATTTACACAGCCATCTGGATGAACATGGAAATATCTACACCGCTATCTGTGTAAACATGCATACATCTTCACCGCTATCTGTATAAACATGGAAATATCTACACTGCTATCTGTATGAACATGGAAATATCTGCACCGCTATCTGTATGAACATGGAAATATCTACACCGCTATCTGTTTGAACATGGAAATATCTACACCGCTATCTGCATGAAAATGGAAATATCTACACTGCTATCTGCATATACATGGAAATATCTACACAGCTATCTCTTTACACATGGAAATAACTACACCGCTATCTGTATGAACATGGAAATATCTACACCGCCATCTGTATGAACATGGAAATATCTGCACCGCCATCTGTATGAACATATAAATATCTACACCGCCATCTGTATTAAGATGGAGATATCTACACCGCTATCTGTATAAACATGGAAATATCTACACCGCTATCTGTATAAACATGGAAATATCTACACCGCTATCTGTATAAACATGGAAATATCTACACCGCTACCAGTATAAACATGGAAATATCAGCACCGCTATCTGTATGAACATGGAAATATCTACACTGCTATCTGTATGAACATGGAAATATCTACACCGCTATCTGTATTCACATGGATATATCTACACAGCCCTCTGGATGACCATGGAAATATCCACACCGCTATCTGTGTAAACATGCATACATCATCACCGCTATCTGTATAAACATGGAAATATCTACACCGCTATCTGTATGAACATAGAAATATCTACACCGCTATCTGTTTGAAGATGGAAATATATACACCGCTATCTGCATGAAAATGGAAATATCTACACAGCTATCTGCATATAGATGGAAATATCTACACAGCTATCTCTTTACACATGGAAATAACTACACCGCTATCTGTATGAACATGGAAATATCTACACCGCCATCTGTATGAACATGGAAATATCTGCACCGCCATCTGTATGAACATATAAATATCTACACCGCCATCTCTATTAAGATGGAGATATCTACACCGCTATCTGAATAAACATGGAAATATCTACACCGCTATCTGTATAAACATGGAAATATCTACACCGCTATCTGTATAAACACGGAAATATCTACACCGCTACCTGTATAAACATGGAAATATCAGCACCGCTATCTGTATGAACCTGGGAATATCTACACCGCTATCTGTATGAACATGGAAATATCTACACCGCTATCTGCATGAACATGGAAATATCTACAAAGCTATCTGAATGAACTTGGAAATATCTACACCGCTATCTGTTTGAACATGTAAATATCTACACCGCTATCTGCATGAAAATGGAAATATCTACAAAGCTATCTGCATATACATGGAAATATCTTCACAGCTATCTCTTTACACATGGAAATAACTACACCGCTATATCTATAAACATGGAAATATCTACACCACCATCTGTATGATCATGGAAATATCTGCACCGCCATCTGTTTGAACATATAAATTTCTACACCGCCATCTGTATTAAGAAGGAAATATCTAAACCGCTATCTGTATAAACACGGAAATATCAGCACCGCTCTCTGTATGAAAATGGAAATATCTACACAGCTATCTCTTTACACATGGAAATAACTACACCGCTATCTGTATGAACATGGAAATATCTACAGCGCCATCTGTATGAACATGGAAATATCTGCACCGCCATCTGTATGAACATATAAATATCTACACCGCCATCTGTATTAAGATGGAGATATCTACACCGCTATCTGAATAAACATGGAAATATCTACACCGCTATCTGTATAAACATGGAAATATCTACAACGCTATCTGCATAACCATGGAAATATCTACACGGCTATCTGTATGAACATGGAAATATCTACACTGCTATCTGTATGAACATGGAAATATCTGCACCGCCGTCTCTATGAACATATAAATATCTACACCGCCATCTGTATTAAGAAGGAAATATCTAAACCGCTATCTGTATAAACATGGAAATATCTACACCGCTGCCTGTATAAACATGGAAATATCAGCACCGCTATCTGTATGAACATGGAAATATCTACATCGCTATCTGTATGAACATGGAAATATCTACACTGCTGTCTGTATGAACATGGAAATAGCTACACCGTTATCTGTATGAACATGGAAATAGCTACACCACTATCTGTCTGAACATGGAAATATCTACACCGCTATCTGTATGAACATGGATATATCTACACAGCCATCTGGATGAACATGGAAATATCTACACCGCTATCTGTATGAACATGGAAATATCTACACCGCTATCTGTATGAACATGGATATATCTACACAGCCATCTGGATGAACATGGAAATATCTACACCGCTATCTGTGTAAACATGCATAGATCTTCACCGCTATCTGTATAAACATGGAAATATCTACACCGCTATCTGTATGAACATGGAAATATCCACACCGCTATCTGTATGAGCATGGAAATATCTACACCGCTATCTGTTTGAACATGGAAATATCTACACCGCTATCTGCATGAAAATGGAAATATCTACACTGCTATCTGCATATTCATTTAAATATCTGCACAGCTATCTCTTTACACATGGAAATAACTACACCGCTGTCTGTTTGAACATGGAAATATCTACACCGCCATCTGTATGAACACGGAAATATCTGCACCGCCATCTGTATGAACATATAAATATCTACACAGCCATCTGTATTAAGATGGAGATATCTACACTGATATCTGTATAAACATGGAAATATCTACACCGCCATCTGTATGAACATATAAATATCTACACCGCCATCTGTATTAAGATAGAAATATCTAAACCGCTATCTGTATAAACATGGAAATATCTACACTGCTGCCTGTATAAACAAGGAAATATCAGCACCGCTATCTGTATGAACATGGAAATATCTACACCGCTATCTGTATGAACATGGAAATATCTACACCGCTATCTGTATGAACATGGAAATAGCTACACCGCTATCTGTATGAACATGGATATATTTACACAGCCATCTGGATGAACATGGAAATATCTGCACCGCTATCTCTGTAAACATGCATAGATCTTCACCGCTATCTGTATAAACACGGAAATATCTACACCGCTATCTGTATGAACATGGAAATATCTACACCGCTATCTGTTTGAACATGGAAATATCTACACCGCTATCTGCATGAAAATGGAAATATCTACACTGCTATCTGCATATACATTTAAATATCTACACAGCTATCTCTTTACACATGGAAATAACTATACCGCTATCTGTATGAACATGGAAATATCTACACCGCCATCTGTATGAACACGGAATTATCTGCACCGCCATCTGTATGAACATATAAATATCTACACCGCCATCTGTATTAAGATGGAGATATCTACACTGCTATCTGTATAAACATGGAAATATCTACACCGCTATCTGTATAAACAAGGAAATATCTACACCGCTATCTGTATAAACATGGAAATATCTACACCACTACCTGTATAAACATGGAAATATCAGCACCGCTATCTGTATGAACATGGAAAAATCTACACCGCCATCTGTATGAACATGGAAATATCTACACCGCTATCTGTATGAACATGGAAATATCTACACCGCTATCTGTATGAACATGGAAATATCTACACCGCTATCTGTTTGAACATGGAAATATCTACACCGCTGTCTGCATGAAAATGGAAATATCTACATAGCTATCTGCATATACATGGAAATATCTACACAGCTATCTCTTAACACATGGAAATAACTACACCGCTATCTCTATAAACATGGAAATATGTACACCGCCATCAGTATGAAATTGGAAATATCTGCACCGCCATCTGTATGAACATATAAATATCTACACCTCCATCCGTATTAAGAAGGAAATATCTAAACCGCTATCTGTATGAACATTGAAATATCTACACCGCTATCTGTATGAACATGGAAATATCTACACCGCTATCTGTGTAAACATGCATACATCTTCACCGCTATCTGTATAAACATGGAAATGTCTACAAGGCTATCTGTATGAACATGGAAATATCTACACCGCTATCTGTACGAACATGGAAATATCTAAACCGCTATCTGCATGAAAATAGAAATATCTACACAGCTATCTGCATATACATGGAAATATCTACACAGCTATCTCTTTACACATGGAAATAACTACACCGCTATCTGTATAAACATGGAAATATCTGCACCGCCATCTGTATGAACACATAAATATCTACACCGCCATCTGTATTATGATGGAGATACCTACACCGCTATCTGTATAAACATGGATATATCTACACCGCTATCTGTATAAACATGGAAATATCTACACCGCTATCTGTATAAACCTGGAAATATCAGCACCGCTATCTGTATGAACATGGAAATATCAGCCCCTCTATCTGTATGAACATGGAAATATCTACTCCGCTATCTGTATGAACACGGAAATATCTACACCGCTATCTGTTTGAACATGGAAATATCTACACCGCTATCTGTATGAACACGGAAATATCTACACCGCTATCTGTTTAAACATGGAAATATCTAAACCGCTACCTGCTTGAAAATGGAAATATATACACAGCTACCTGCATATACATGGAAATATCTGCACAGCTATCACTTTACACATGGAAATAACTACACCGCTATCTGTATGAACATGGAAATATCTTCACCGCCATCTGTATGAACATGGATATATCTACACAGCCATCTAGATGAACATGAAAATATCTACACCGCTATCTGTATGAACATGGATATATCTACACCGCTACCTGTGTAAACATGCATACATCTTCACCGCTATCTGTGAAAACATGGAAATATCTACACTGCTATCTGTATGAACATGGAAATATCTACACCGCTATCTGTTTGAACATGGAAATATCTACACGGCTATCTGCATGAAAATGGAAATATCTACACAGCGATCTGCATATACATGGAAATATCTACAAAACTATCTCTTTACACATGGAAATAAGTACAGCGCTATCTCTATAAATATGGAAATAGCTACACCGCCATCTGTATGAACATGGAAATATCTGCACCGCCAACTGTATGAACATTTAAATATCTACACCACCATCTATATTAAGATGGATATACCTACAGCGCTATCTGTATAAACTTGGAAATATCTACACCGCTATCTGTATAAACATGGAAATATCTACACCGCAATCTGTATAAACATGGAAATATCTACACCGCTACCTGTACAAACATGGAAATATCAGCACCGCTATCTGTATGAACATGGAAATATCTACACCGCTGTCTGTATGAACATGGAAATATCTACACCGCTATCTGTATGAACAAGGAAATATCTACACCGCTATCTGTTTGAACATGGAAATATCTACACCGCTATCTGCATGAAAATGGAAATATCTACACTGCTATCTGCATATACATTTAAATATCTACACAGCTATCTCTTTACACATGGAAATAACTACACCGCTATCTGTATGAATATGGAAATATCTACACCGCCATCTGTATGAACATGGAAATATCTGCACCGCCATCTGTATGAACATATAAATATCTACACCGCCATCTGTATTAAGATGGAGATATCTACACTGCTATCTGTATAAACATGGAAATATCTACACCGCCATCTGTACGAATATATAAATATCTACACCGCCATCTGTATTAAGAAGGAAATATCTAAACCGCTATCTGTATAAACATGGAAATATCTACCCAGCTGCCTGTATAAACATGGAAATATCAGCACCGCTATCTGTATGAACATGGAATTATCTACACCGCTATCTGTATGAACATGGAAATAGCTACACCGCTATCTGTATGAACATGGAAATAGCTACCCCGCTATCTGTATGAACATGGATATATCCACAGAGCCATCTGGATGAACATGGAAATATCTACACAGCTATCTGTATGAACATGGAAATATATACACCGCTATCTGTGTAAACATGCATACATCTTCACCGCTATCTGTATAAACATGGATATATCTACACCGCTATCTGCATGAACATGGAAATATCTACACCGCTATCTGTATAAACATGGAAATTTCTACACCGCTACCTGTATAAACATGGAAATATCAGCACCGCTATCTGTAGGAACATGGAAATATCTACACCGCTATCTGTAGGAACATGGAAATATCTACACCGCTATCTGTATGAACATGGAAAGAGCTTCACTGCTATCTGTGTGAACATGGAAATATCTACACCACTATCTGTATGAACATGGAAATATCTACACCGCTATCTGTATGAACATGGATATATCTACACAGCCATCTGGATGAACATGGAAATATCTACACCGCTATCTGTATGAACATGGAAATATCTACACCGCTATCTGCGTAAACATGCATACATCTTCACCGCTATCTGTATAAACATGGAAATATCTACACCGCTATCTGTATGAACATGGAAATAGCTACACCGCTATCTGTATGAACATGGAAATATCTACATCGCTATCTTTATGAACATGGATATATCTACACAGCCATCTGGATGAACATGGAAATATCTACAGCGCTATCTATGTAAACATGCATTCATCTTCACCGCTATCTGTATAAACATGGAAATATCTACACCGCTATTTGTATGAACATGGAAATATCTGCACCGCTATCTGTATGAACATGGAAATATCTACACTGCTATCTGTTTGAACATGGAAATATCTACACCGCGAACTGCATGAAAATGGAAATATCTACACTGCTATCTGCATATACATGGAAATATCTACACAGCTATATCTTTACACATGGAAATAACTACACCACTATCTGTATGAACATGGAAATATCTACACCGCCATGTGTATGAACATGGAAATATCCGCACCGCCATCTGTATGAACATATAAATATCTACACCACCATCTGTATTAAGATGGAGATATCTACACCGCTATCTGTATAAACATGGAAATATCTACACGGGTATCTGTATAAACATGGAAATATCTACACCGCTATCTGTATAAACATGGAAATATCTACACCGCTACCTGTATAAACATGGAAATATCAGCACCGCTATCTGTATGAACATGGAAATATCTACACCGCTATCTGTATGAACATGGAAGTATCTACACCGCTATCTGTATGAACATGGATATATCTAAACAGCCCTCTAGATGAACATGGAAATATCCACACCGCTATCTGTGTAAACATGCATACACCTTCACCGCTATCTGAATAAACATGGAAATATCTACACCGCTATCTGTATGAACATGGAAATAGCTACACCGCTATCTGTATGAACATGGAAATATCTACACCGCTATCTGTATGAACATGGAAATATCTACACCACCATCTGTATGAACATGGAAATATCTGCACCGCCATCTGCTTGAACATATAAATATCTACACCGCCATCTGTATTAAGAAGGAAATATCTAAACCGCTATCTGTATAAACACGGAAATATCAGCACCGCTCTCTGTATGAAAATGGAAATATCTACACCGCTATCTGCATGAACATGGAAATATCTACACTGCTATCTGTATGAACATGGAAATAGCTACACCGTTATGTGTATGAAAATGGAAATAGCTACACCGCTATCTGTATGAACATGGAAATATTTACACCGCCATCTGTATGAACATGGAAATATCTGCACCGCCATCTGTATGAACATATAAATATCTACACCGCCATCTGTATTAAGATGGAGATAACTACACTGCTATCTGTAGAAACGTGGAAATATCTACACCGCTATCTGTATAAACATGGAAATATCTACTCCGCTATCTGTATAAACATGGAAATATCTACACCACTACCTGTATAAACATGGAAATATCAGCACGGCTATCTGTATGAACATGGAAATATCTACACCACCCTCTGTATGAACATGGAAATATCTACACCGCTATCTGTATGAACATGGAAATATCTACACCGCTATCTGTATGAACATGGAAATATCTACACCGCTATCTGTTTGACCATGGAAATATCTACACCGCTGTCTGCATGAAAATGGAAATATCTACACAGCTATCTGCAAATACATGGAAATATCTACACAGCTATCTCTTAACACTTGGAAATAACTACACTGCTATCTCTATAAACATGGAAATATCTACACAGCCATCTGGATGAACATGGAAATATCTACACCGCTATCTGTATGAACATGGAAATAGCTACACCGCTATCTGTATGAACATGGAAATGTCCACACCGCTATCTGTATGAACATGGAAATATCTACACCGCCATCTGTATGAACATGGAAATATCTTCACCGCCATCTGTATGAACATGGATATATCTACAGAGCCATCTGGATGAACATGGAAATATCTACACCGCTATATATACGAACATGGAAATAGCTACACCGCTATCTGTAAGAACATGGAAATATCTACACCGCTATCTGTATGAACAAGGAAATATCTACACCGCTATCTGTATGAACATGGAAATATCTTCACTGCCATCTGTATGAACATGGATATATCTACACAGCCATCTGGATGAACATGGAAATATCTACACCGCTATCTGTATGAACATGGAAACATCTACACCGCTATCTGTGTAAACATGCATACATCCTCACCGCTATCTGTATAAACATGGAAATATCTACACTGCTACCTGTATAAACATGGAAATATCAGCACCGCTATCTGTATGAACATGGAAATATCTACTCAGCCATCAGGATGAACATGGAAATATCTACACCCCTATCTGTATGAACATGGAAATAGCTACACAGCTATCTGTATGAACATGGAAATGTCCACACCGCAATCTGTATGAACATGGAATTAACTACACCGCTATCTATATGAACATGGAATATCTTCACCGCCATCTGTGTGAACATGGATATATCTACACAGCCATCTGGATGAACATGGAAATATCTACACCGCTATCTGTATGAACATGGAAATATCTACACCGCTATCTGTATAAACATGCATACATCTTCACCACTATCTGTATAAACATGGAAATATCTACACTGCTATCTGTATGAACATGGAAATATCTACAGCGCTATCTGTTTGAACATGGAAATATCTACACCGCTATCAGGATGAAAATGGAAACGTCTACAAAGCTATCTGCATATACATGGAAATATCTATACAGCTATCTCTTTACACATGGAAATAACTACACCGCTATCTCTATAAACATGGAAATATCTACACCGCCATCTGTATGAACATGGAAATATCTGCACCGCCGTCTGTATGAACATATAAATATCTACACCGCCGTCTGTATTAAGATGGAGATATCTACACCGCTATCTGTATAAACATGAAAATATCTACACCGCTATCTGTATAAACATGGAAATATCTACACCGCTATCTGTATAAACATGGAAATATCTACACCGCTACCTGTATAAACATGGAAATATCAGCACTGCAATCTGTATGAATATGGAAATATCTACACCGCTATCTGTATGAACATGGAAATATCTACACCACTATCTGTATGAACATGGAAATAGCTACACAGCCATCTGCATGAACATAGAAATATCTACACCGCTATCATTATGAACATGGAAATATCTACACCGCTATCTGTATGAACATGGAAATATCAACACCGCTATCTGTATGAACATATAAATATCTACACCGCCATCTGTATTAAGATGGAGATATCTACAACGCTATCTGTATAAACATGGAAATATCTACACCGATATCTGTATGAACATGGAAATATCTTCACTGCCATCTGTATGAACATGGATATATCTACACTGCCATCTGGCTGAACATGGAAATATCTACACCGCTATCTCTATGAACATGGAAATATCTACACCGCTATCTGTGTAAACATGCATACATCTTCACCGCTATCTGTATAAACATGGAAGTATCTACACCGCTTTCTGTATAAACATGGAAATATCTACACCGCTACCTGTATAAACATGAAAATATCAGCACCGCTATCTGTATGAACATGGAAATACCTACACAGCCATCTGGAGGAATATGGAAATATCTACACCGCTATCTGTATGAACAGGGAAATAGCTACACCGCTATCTGTATGAACATGGAAATATCTACAACACTATCTGTATGAACATGGAAATATCTTCACCGCCATCTGTATGAACATGGATATATCTACACAGCCATCTGGATGAACATGGAAATATCTACACCGCTATATGTATGAACATGGAAATAGCTGCACCGCTATCTGTATGAACATGGAAATATATACACCGCTATCTGTGTAAACATGCATACATCTTCATCGCTATCTGTATAAACATGGAAATATCTACACCGCTATCTGTATGAACATGGAAATATCTACACCGCTATCTGAACATGGAAATATCTACACCGCTATCTGCATGAAAATGGAAATATCTACACAGCCATCTGCATATACACGGAAATATCTACAAAGCTATCTCTTTACACATGGAAATAACTACACCGCTATCTCTATAAACATGGAAATATCTACACCGCCATATGTATGAACATGGAAATATCTGCACCTCCATCTGTATGAACATATAAATATCTACACCGCCATCTGTATTAAGATGGAGATACCTACACCGCTATCTGTATAAACATGGAAATATCTACACCGCTATCTGTATGAACATGGAAATATCTACACCGCTATCTGTATGAACATGAATATGTCTACACAGCCATCTGGATGAACATGGAAATATCTACACCGCTATCTGTATGAACATGGAAATGTCTTCACCGCTATCTGTATGAACATGGAAATATCTACACAGCCATCTGTATGAACATGGAAATATCTACACCGCTATCTGTATGAACATGAATATGTCTACACAGCCATCTGGATGAACATGGAAATATCTACACCGCTATCTGTATGAACATGGAAATGTCTTCACCGCTATCTGTATGAACAAGGAAATATCTACACAGCCATCTGGATGAACATGGAAATATCTACACCGCTGTCTGTATGAGCATGGAAATAGCTACACCGCTATCTGTATGAACATGGAAATATCTATACCGCTATCTGTAAGAACATGGAAATATCTACACCACTATCTGTATAAACATGGAAATATCTTCACCGCCATCTGTATGAACATGGATATATCTACACAGCCATCTGGATGAACATGGAAATATCTACACCTCTATATGTATGAACATGGAAATAGCTACACCTCTATCTGTATGAACATGGAAATAGCTACACCGCTATCTGTATGAACATGGAAGTATCTACACCGCTATCTGTATGAACATGGAAATATCTTCACCGCCATATGTATGAACATGGATATATCTACACAGCCATCTGGATGAACATGGAAACATCTACACCTCTATATGTATGAACATGCAAATAGCTACACCACTATCTGTATGAACATGGAAATATCTACACCGCCATCTGTATGAAGATGGAGATATCTACACCGCTATCTGTATGAACATTGAAATATTTTCACCGCCATATGTATGAACACGGATATATCTACACAGCCATCTGGATGAACATGGAAATATCCACACCGCTATCTGTATGAACATGGCAATATCTACACCGCTATCTGTTTGAACATGGAAATATCTACTCCGCAATCTGCATGAAAAAGGAAATATCTACACAGCTGTCTGCATATACATGGAAATATCTACAAAGCTATTTCTTTACACATGGAAATAACTACACCGCTATCTCTGTTAACATGGAAACATCTACACCGCCATCTGTATGAACATGGAAATATCTGCACCGCCATCTGTGTGAACATATAAATATCTACACCGCCATCTGTATTAAGATGGAGATATCTACAACGCTATCTGTATAAACATGGAAATATCTACACCGCTATCTGTATAAACATGGAAATATCTACACCGCTATCTGTATAAACATGGAAATATCTACACCGCTACATGTATAAAGAAGGAAATATCAGCACCGCTATCTGTATGAACATGGAAATATCTAAACAGCCATCTGGATGAACATGGAAATATCTACACCGCTATCTGTATGAACATGGAAATAGCTACACCGCTATCTGTATGAACATGGAAATATCTACACCACTATCTGTATGAACATGGAAATATCAACACCGCTATCTGTATGAACATGGAAATATCTTCATCGCCATCTGTATGAAATGGATATATCTACACAGCCATCTGGATGAACATGGAAATATCTACACCGCTATCTGCATGAACATGGAAATATCTACACCGCTATCTGCGTAAACATGCATACATCTTCACCGCTATCTGTATAAACATGGAAATATCTACACCGCTACCTGTATGAACATGGAAATATCTACACCGCTATCTGTTTGAACATGGAAATATCTACACCGCTATCTGCATGAAAATGGAAATAACTACACAGCTATCTGCATATACATGGAAATATCTACAAGGCTATGTCTTTACACATGGAAATATCTACTCCGCTGTCTCTATAAACATGGAAATATCTACACCGCCATCTGTATGAACATGGAAATATCTGCACCGCCATCTGTATGAACATATAAATATCTACACCGCCATCTGTATTAAGATGGAGATATCTACACCGCTATCTGTATAAACATGGAAATATCTACACCGCTATCTGTATAAACATGGAAATATCTACACCGCTATCTGTATAAACATGGAAATATCTACACCGCTACATGTATAAACAAGGAAATATCAGCACTGCTATCTGTATGAACATGGAAATATCTACACAGCCATCTGGATGAACATGGAAATATCTACACTGCTATCTGTATGAACATGGAAATAGCTACACCGCTATCTGTATGAACATGGAAATAGCTACACCGCTATCTGTATGAACATGGAAATATCTACACCTCTATCTGTATAAACATGGAAATATCTACACCGCTATCTGTATGAACATGGAAATGTCTACACCACTATCTGTATAAATATGGAAATTTCTACACCGCTACCTGTATAAACATGGAAATATCAGCACCGCTATCTGTATAAACATGGAAATATCCACACCGCTATCTGTTTAAACATGGAAATATCTACACCGCTACCTGTATAAACATGGAAATATCAGCACCGCTATCCGTATGAACATGGAAATATCTACACAGCCATCTGGATGAACATGGAAATATCTACACCACTATCCGTATGAACATGGAAATAGCTACACCGCTATCTGTATGAACATGGAAATGTCCACACCGCTATCTGTATGAACATGGAAATATCTACACCGCCATCTGTATGAACATGGAAATATCTTCACCGCCATCTGTATGAACATGGATATATCTACAGAGCCATCTGGATGAACATGGAAATATCTACACCGCTATATGTATGAACATGGAAATAGCTACACCGCTATCTGTAAGAACATGGAAATATCTACACCGCTATCTGTATGAACAAGGAAATATCTACACCGCTATCTGTATGAACATGGAAATATCTTCACCGCCATCTGTATGAACATGGATATATCTACACAGCCATCTGGATGAACATGGAAATATCTACACCGCTATCTGTATGAACATGGAAACATCTTCACCGCTATCTGTGTAAACATGAATACATCCTCACCGCTATCTGTATAAACATGGAAATATCTACACTGCTACCTGTATAAACATGGAAATATCAGCACCGCTATCTGTATGAACATGGAAATATCTACACAGCCATCAGGATGAACATGGAAATATCTACACCCCTATCTGTATGAACATGGAAATAGCTACACTGCTATCTGTATGAACATGGAAATGTCCACACCGCAATCTGTATGAACATGGAATTAACTACACCGCTATCTGCATGAACATGGAAATATTTTCACCGCCGTCTGTGTGAACATGGATATATCTACACAGCCATCTGGATGAACATGGAAATATCTACACCGCTATCTGTATGAACATGGAAATATCTACACCGCTATCTGTGTAAACATGCATACATCTTCACCACTATCTGTATAAACATGGAAATATCTACACTGCTATCTGTATGAACATGGAAACATCTACAGCGCTATCTGTTTGAACATGGAAATATCTACACCGCTATCAGCATGAAAATGGAAATGTCTACAAAGCTATCTGCATATACATGGAAATATCTATACAGCTATCTCTTTACACATGGAAATAACTACACCGCTATCTCTATAAACATGGAAATATCTACACCGCCATCTGTATGAACATGGAAATATCTGCACCGCCATCTGTATGAACATATAAATATCTACACCGCCGTCTGTATTAAGATGGAGATATCTACACCGCTATCTGTATAAACATGAAAATATCTACACCGCTATCTGTATAAACATGGAAATATCTACACAACTATCTGTATAAACATGGAAATATCTACACCGCTACCTGTATAAACATGGAAATATCACCACTGCAATCTGTATGAATATGGAAATATCTACACCGCTATCTGTATGAACATGGAAATATCTACACCACTATCTGTATGAACATGGAAATAGCTACACAGCCATCTGCATGAACATAGAAATATCTACACCGCTATCTGTATGAACATGGAAATATCTACACCGCTATCTGTATGAACATGGAAATATCTACACCGCTATCTGTATGAACATATAAATATCTACACCGCCATCTGTATTAAGATGGAGATATCTACAACGCTGTCTGTATAAACATGGAAATATCTACACCGATATCTGTATGAACATGGAAATATCTTCACCGCCATCTGTATGAACATGGATATATCTACACTGCCATCTGGATGAACATGGAAATATCTACACCGCTATCTCTATGAACATGGAAATATCTACACCGCGATCTGTGTAGACATGCATACATCTTCACCGCTATCTGTATAAACATGGAAGTATCTACACCGCTTTCTGTATAAACATGGAAATATCTACACCGCTACCTGTATAAACATGAAAATATCTGCACCGCTATCTGTATGAACATGGAAATACCTACACAGCCATCTGCAGGAATATGGAAATATCTACACCGCTATCTGTATGAACAGGGAAATAGCTACACCGCTATCTGTATGAACATGGAAATATCTACAACACTATCTGTATGAACATGGAAATATCTTCACCGCCATCTGTATGAACATGGATATATCTACACAGCCATCTGGATGAACATGGAAATATCTACAAAGCTATATGTATGAACATGGAAATAGCTGCACCGCTATCTGTATGAACATGGAAATATATACACCGCTATCTGTGTAAACATGCATACATCTTCATCGCTATCTGTATAAACATGGAAATATCTACACCGCTATCTGTATGAACATGGAAATATCTACACCGCTATCTGTTTGAACATGGAAATATCTACACCGCTATCTGCATGAAAATGGAAATATCTACACAGCCATCTGCATATACATGGAAATATCTACAAAGCTATCTCTTTACACATGGAAATAACTACACTGCTATCTCTATGAACATGGAAATATCTACACCGCCATCTGTATGAACATGGAAATATCTGCACCGCCATCTGTATGAACATATAAATATCTACACCGCCATCTGTATTAAGATGGAGATACCTACACCGCTATCTGTATAAACATGGAAATATCTACACCGCTATCTGTATGAACATGGAAATATCCACACCGATATCTGTATGAACATCGAAATATCTTCACCGCCATCTGTATGAACATAGATATATCTACACAGCCAACTGGATGAACATGGAAATATCAGCACCGCTGTCCGTATGAACATGGAAATATCTACACCGCTATCTGTATGAACATGGAAATATCTACACCGCTATCTGTATGAACATGAATATGTCTACACAGCCATCTGGATGAACATGGAAATATCTACACCGCTATCTGTATGAACATGGAAATGTCTTCACCGCTATCTGTATGAACATGGAAAAATCTACACAGCCATCTGGATGAACATGGAAATATCTACACTGCTGTCTGTATGAACATGGAAATAGCTACACCGCTATCTGTATGAACATGGAAATATCCACACCGCTATCTGTATGAACAAGGAAATATCTACACCGCTATCTGTATGAACATGGAAATATCTTCACCGCCATCTGTATGAACATGGATATATCTACACAGCCATCTGGATGAACATGGAAATATCTACACCGCTATCTGTATGAACATGGAAACATCTTCACCGCTATCTGTGTAAACATGAATACATCCTCACCGCTATCTGTATAAACATGGAAATATCTACACTGCTACCTGTATAAACATGGAAATATCAGCACCGCTATCTGTATGAACATGGAAATATCTACACAGCCATCAGGATGAACATGGAAATATCTACACCCCTATCTGTATGAACATGGAAATAGCTACACTGCTATCTGAATGAACATGGAAATGTCCACACCGCAATCTGTATGAACATGGAATTAACTACACCGCTATCTGCATGAACATGGAAATATTTTCACCGCCGTCTGTGTGAACATGGATATATCTACACAGCCATCTGGATGAACATGGAAATATCTACAACGCTATCTGTTTGAACATGGAAATATCTACACCGCTATCTGTGTAAACATGCATACATCTTCACCACTATCTGTATAAACATGGAAATATCTACACTGCTATCTGTATGAACATGGAAACATCTACAGCGCTATCTGTTTGAACATGGAAACATCTACACCGCTATCAGCATGAAAATGGAAATGTCTACAAAGCTATCTGCATATACATGGAAATATCTATACAGCTATCTCTTTACACATGGAAATAACTACACCGCTATCTCTATAAACATGGAAATATCTACACCGCCATCTGTATGAACATGGAAATATCTGCACCGCCATCTGTATGAACATATAAATATCTACACCGCCGTCTGTATTAAGATGGAGATATCTACACCGCTATCTGTATAAACATGAAAATATCTACACCGCTATCTGTATAAACATGGAAATATCTACACAACTATCTGTATAAACATGGAAATATCTACACCGCTACCTGTATAAACATGGAAATATCACCACTGCAATCTGTATGAATATGGAAATATCTACACCGCTATCTGTATGAACATGGAAATATCTACACCACTATCTGTATGAACATGGAAATAGCTACACAGCCATCTGCATGAACATAGAAATATCTACACCGCTATCTGTATGAACATGGAAATATCTACACCGCTATCTGTATGAACATGGAAATATCTACACCGCTATCTGTATGAACATATAAATATCTACACCGCCATCTGTATTAAGATGGAGATATCTACAACGCTATCTGTATAAACATGGAAATATCTACACCGATATCTGTATGAACATGGAAATATCTTCACCGCCATCTGTATGAACATGGATATATCTACACTGCCATCTGGATGAACATGGAAATATCTACACCGCTATCTCTATGAACATGGAAATATCTACACCGCGATCTGTGTAGACATGCATACATCTTCACCGCTATCTGTATAAACATGGAAGTATCTACACCGCTTTCTGTATAAACATGGAAATATCTACACCGCTATCTGTTTCAGTATGGAAATATCTACACCGCTGTCTGCATGAAAATGGAAATATCTACACAGCTATCTGCATATACATGGAAATATCTACAAAGCTATCTCTTTACACATGGAAATAACTACACCGCTATCTCAATATACATGGAAATATCTACACCGCTCCCTGTATAAACATGGAAATATCAGCACGGCTATCTGTATGAACATGGAAATATCAGCCCCTCTTTCTGTATGAACTTGGAAATACCTACACCGCTATCTGTATGAACATGGAAATATCTACACCGCTATCTGTATGAACATGGAAATATCTTCACCGCCATCTGTATGAACATGGATATATCTACACAGCTATCTGTATGAACATGGAAATATCTACACCACTATCTGTTTGAACATGGAAATATCTACACCGGTATCAGCATGAAAATGGAAATATCTACAAAGCTATCTGCATATACATGGAAATATCTATACAGCTATCTCTTTACACATGGAAATAACTACACCGCTATCTCTATAAACATGGAAATATCTACACCGACATCTGTATGAACATGGAAATATCTACACCGCCGTCTGTATGAACATATAAATATCTACACCGCCATCTGTATTAAGATGAAGATATCTCCACCGCTATCTGTATAAACATTGAAATATCTACACCGCTATCTGTATAAACATGGAAATATCTACACGCTATCTGTATAAACATGGAAATATCTACACCGCTACCTGTATAAACATGGAAATATCAGCACCGCAATCTGTATGAACATGGAAATAGCTACACCGCTATCTGTATGAACATGGAAATGTCCACACCGCTATCTGTATGAACATGGAAATATCTACACCGCCATCTGTATGAACATGGAAATATCTTCACCGCCATCTGTATGAACATGGATATATCTACACAGCCATCTGGATGAACATGGAAATATCTACACCGCTATATGTATGAACATGGAAATATCTACACCGCTATCTGTATGAACATGGAATTATCTACACCGCTATCTGTATGAACATGGAAATATCTACACTGCTATCTGTATGAACATGGAAATATATTCACCGCCATCTCTATGAACATGGATATATCTACACAGCCATCTGGATGAACATGGAAATATCTACACCACTATCTGTATGAACATGGAAATATCTACACTGCTATCTGTGTAACCATGCATACATCTTCACCGCTATCTGTATAAACATGGAAATATCTACACCGCTATCTGTATGAACATGGAAATATCTACACCGGTGTCTGTTTGAACGTGGAAATATCTACATCGCTATCTGCATGAAAATGGAAATATCTACACCGCTATCTGTATAAACATGTAAATATCTACACCGCTATCTGTATGAACATGGAAATATCTTCACCGCCATCTGTATGAACATGGATATATCTACACAGCCATCTGGATGAACATGGAAATATCTACACCGCTATCTGTTTGAACATGGAAATAGCTACACCGCTATCTGTATGAACATGGAAATATCTACACCGCTATCTGTATGAACATGGAAATATCTACACCGCTATCTGTATGAACATGGAAAAATCTTCACCGCCATCTGTATAAACATCGATATATCTACACAGCCATCTGGATGAACATTGAAATATCTACACAGCTATCTGTATGAACATGGAAATATATACACCGCTATCTTTGTAAACATGCATACATCTTCACCGCTATCTGTACAAACATGGAAATATCTACACCGCTATCTGTATGAACATGGAAATATCTACACCGCTATCTGTTTGAACATGGAAATATCTACACCGCTATCTGCATGAAAATGGAAATATCTACACAGCTATCTGCATATACCCGGAAATATCCACAAAGATATCTCTTTACACAAGGAAATAACTACACCGCTATCTCTATAAACATGGAAATATCTACACCGCCATCTGTATGAACATGGAAATATCTGCACCGCCATCTGTATGAACATATAAATATCTACACCGCCATCTGTATTAAGATGGAGATATCTACACCGCTATCTGTATAAACCTGGAAATATCTACACCGCTATCTGTATAAACATTGAAATATCTACACCGCTTCCTGTATAAACATGGAAATATCAGCACCACTATCTGTTTGAACATGGAAATAGCTACACCGCTATCTGTATGTACATGGAAATATCTACACCGCCGTCTGTATGAACATGGAAATATCTGCACCGACATCTGTATGAAGGTATAAATATCTACACCGCCATCTGTATTAAGATGAAGATATCTACACCGCTATCTGTATGAACATGGAAATATCTACACCGCCATCTGTATGAACATGGAAATATCTTCACCGACATCTGTATGAACATGGATATATCTACACAGCCATCTGTATGAACATGGAAATATCTTCACCGCAATCTGTATGAACATGGATATATCTACACAGCCATCTGGATGAACATGGAAATATCTACACCGCTATATGTATGAACATGGAAATAGCTGCACCGCTATCTGTATGAACATGGAAATATATACACCGCTATCTGTGTAAACATGCATACATCATCATCGCTATCTGTATAAACATGGAAATATCTACACCGCTATCTGTATGAACATGGAAATATCTACACCGCTATCTGTTTGAACATGGAAATATCTACACCGCTATCTGCATGAAAATGGAAATATCTACACAGCCATCTGCATATACATGGAAATATCTACAAAGCTATCTCTTTACACATGGAAATAACTACACCGCTATCTCTATAAACATGGAAATATCTACACCGCCATCTGTATGAACATGGAAATCTCTGCACTGCCATCTGTATGAACATATAAATATCTACACCGCCATATGTATTAAGATGGAGATACCTACACCGCTATCTGTATAAACATGGAAATATCTACACCACTATCTGTATGAACATGGAAATATCCACACCGATATCTGTATGAACATCGAAATATCTTCACCGCCATCTGTATGAACATAGATATATCTACACAGCCAACTGGATGAACATGGAAATATCAGCACCGCTGTCTGTATGAACATGGAAATATCTACACCGCTATCTGTATGAACATGGAAATATCTACACCGCTATCTGTATGAACATGAATATGTCTACACAGCCATCTGGATGAACTTGGAAATATCTACACCGCTATCTGTATGAACATGGAAATGTCTTCACCGCTATCTGTATGAACATGGAAATATCTACACAGCCATCTGGATGAACATGGAAATAACTACACCGCTGTCTGTATGAACATGGAAATAGCTACACCGCTATCTGTATGAACATGGAAATATCTACACCGCTATCTGTAAGAACATGGAAATATCTACACCACTATCTGTATGAATATGGAAATATCTTCACCGCCATCTGTATGAACATGGATATATCTACACAGCCATCTGGATGAACATGGAAATATCTACACCTCTATATGTATGGACATGGAAATAGCTACACCTCTATCTGTATGAACATGGAAATAGCTACACCGCTATCTGTATGAACATGGAAGTATCTACACCGCTATCTGTATGAACATGGAAATATCTTCACCGCCATATGTATGAACATGGATATATCTACACAGCCATCTGGATGAACATGGAAACATCTACACCTCTATAAGTATGAACATGCAAATAGCTACACCGCTATCTGTATGAACATGGAAATATCTACACCGCCATCTGTATGAACATGGTGATATCTACACCGCTATCTGTATGAACATTGAAATATTTTCACCGCCATATGTATGAACACGGATATATCTACACAGCCATCTGGATGAACATGGAAATATCCACACCGCTATCTGTATGAACATGGAAATATCTACACCGCTATCTGTTTGAACATGGAAATATCTACCCCGCAATCTGCATGAAAAAGGAAATATCTACACAGCTATCTGCATATACTTGGAAATATCTACAAGGCTATTTCTTTACACATGGAAATAACTACACCGCTATCTCTGTTAACATGGAAATATCTACACCGCCATCTGTATGAACATGGAAATATCTGCACCGCCATCCGTATGAACATATAAATATCTACACCGCCATCTGTATTAAGATGGAGATATCTACACCGCTATCTGTATAAACATGGAAATATCTACACCGCTATCTGTATAAACATGGAAATATCTACACCGCTATCTGTATAAACATAGAAATATCTACACCGCTACATGTATAAACAAGGAAATATCAGCACCGCTCTCTTTATGAACATGGAAATATCTAAACAGCCATCTGGATGAACATGGAAATATCTACACCGCTATCTGTATGAACATGGAAATAGCTACACCGCTATCTGTATGAACATATAAATATCTACACCGCCATCTGTATTAAGATGGAGATATCTACACCGCTATCTGTATAAACATGGAAATATCTACACCGATATCTGTATGAACATGGAAATATATTCACCGCCATCTGTATGAACATGGATATATCTACACTGCAATCTGGATGAACATGGAAATATCTACACCGCTATCTGTATGAACATGGAAATATCTACACCGCTATCTGTGTAAACATGCATACATCTTCACTGCTATCTGTATAAACATGGAAATATCTACACCGCTATCTGTATGAACATGGAAATATCTACACCACTATCTGTATGAACATGGAAATAGCTACACAGCCATCTGCATGAACATAGAAATATCTACACCGCTATCTGTATGAACATGGAAATATCTACACCGCTATCTGTATGAACATGGAAATATCTTCACCGCCATCTGTATGAACATGGATATATCTACACAGCCATCTGGATGAACATGGAAATATCTACACCGCTATCTGTAAGAACATGGAAATATCTACACCACTATCTGTATGAACATGGAAATATCTTCACCGCCATCTGTATGAACATGGATATATCTACACAGCCATCTGGATGAACATGGAAATATCTACACCTCTATATGTATGAACATGGAAATAGCTACACCTCTATCTGTATGAACATGGAAATAGCTACACCGCTATCTGTATGAACATGGAAGTATCTACACCGCTATCTGTATGAACATGGAAATATCTTCACCGCCATATGTATGAACATGGATATATCTACACAGCCATCTGGATGAACATGGAAACATCTACACCTCTATATGTATGAACATGCAAATAGCTACACCGCTATCTGTATGAACATGGAAATATCTACACCGCCATCTGTATGAAGATGGAGATATCTACACCGCTATCTGTATGAACATTGAAATATTTTCACCGCCATATGTATGAACACGGATATATCTACACAGCCATCTGGATGAACATGGAAATATCCACACCGCTATCTGTATGAACATGGAAATATCTACACCGCTATCTGTTTGAACATGGAAATATCTACCCCGCAATCTGCATGAAAAAGGAAATATCTACACAGCTGTCTGCATATACATGGAAATATCTACAAAGCTATTTCTTTACACATGGAAATAACTACACCGCTATCTCTGTTAACATGGAAATATCTACACCGCCATCTGTATGAACATGGAAATATCTGCACCACCATCCGTATGAACATATAAATATCTACACCGCCATCTGTATTAAGATGGAGATACCTACACCGCTATCTGTATAAACATGGAAATATCTACACCGCTATCTGTATAAACATGGAAATATCTACACCGCTACATGTATAAACAAGGAAATATCAGCACCGCTCTCTGTATGAACATGGAAATATCTAAACAGCCATCTGGATGAACATGGAAATATCTACACCGCTATCTGTATGAACATGGAAATAGCTACACCGCTATCTGTATGAACATGGAAATATCTACACCACTATCTGTATGAACATGGAAATATCTACACCGCTATCTGTATGAACATGGAAATATCTTCACCGCCATCTGTATGAACATGGATATATCTACACAGCCATCTGGATGAACATGGAAATATCTACACCGCTATCTGTATGAACATGGAAATAGCTATACCGCTATATGTATGAACATGGAAATACCTACACCGCTATCTGTATGAACATGGAAAGATCTACACCGCTATCTGTATGAACATGGAAATATCTTCACCGCCATCTGTATGAACATGGATATATCTACACAGCCATCTGTATGAACATGGAAATATCTACACCGCTATCTGTATGAACATGGAAATATCTTCACCGCCATCTGTATGAACATGGATATATCTACACAGCCATCTGGATGAACATGGAAATATCTACACCGCTATCTGTATGAACATGGAAATTGCTACACCTCTATCTGTATGAACATGGAAACACCTACACCGCTATCTGTATGAACATGGAAAGATCTACACCGCTATCTGTATGAACATGGAAATATCTACACCGCTATCTGTATGAACATGGAAATATCTACACCGCTATCTGCGTAAACATGCATACATCTTCACCGCTATCTGTATAAACAGGGAAATATCTACACCGCTATCTGTATGAACATGTAAATATCTACACCGCTATCTGTTTGAACATGGAAATATCTACACCGCTATCTGCATGAAAATGGAAATATCTACACAGCTATCTGCATATACATGGAAATATCTACAAAGATATTTCTTTACACATGGAAATAGCTACACCGCTATCTCTTTAAACATGGAAATATCTACACCGCCATCTGTATGAACATGGAAATATCTGCACCGCCATCTGTATGAACATATAAATATCTACACCGCCATCTGTATTAAGATGGAGATATCTACACTGCTATCTGTATAAACATGGAAATATCTACACCGCTATCTGTATAAACATGGAAATATCTACACCGCTATCTGTATGAACATGGAAATATTTACACCGCTACCTGTATAAACATGGAAATATCAGCACAGCTATCTCTATGAACATGGAAATATCTACACAGCCATCTGGATGAACATGGAAATATCTACACCGCTATCTGTATGAACATGGAAATAGCTACACCGCTATCTGTATGAACATGGAAATATCTACACCACTATCTGTATGAACATGGAAATACCTACACCGCTATCTTTATGAACATGGAAATATCTACACCACTATCTGTATAAATATGGAAATATCTACACCTCTACCTGTATAAACATGGAAATATCAGCACCGCTATCTGTATAAACATGGAAATATCTACACCGCTATCTGTATAAACATGGAAATATCTACACCGCTACCTGTATAACCATGGAAATATCAGCACCGCTATCCGTATGAACATGGATATATCTACACTGCAATCTGGATGAACATGGAAATATCTACACCGCTATCTGTATGAACATGGAAATATCTACACAGCTATCTGTGTAAACATGCATACATCTTCACTGCTATCTGTATAAACATGGAAGTATCTACACCGCTATCTGTATAAACATGGAAATATCTACACAGCCATCTGGATGAATATGGAAATATCTACACCGCTATCTGTATGAACAAGGAAATAGCTACACCGCTATCTGTATGAACATGGAAATATCTACACCACTATCTGTATGAACATGGAAATATCTTCACCGCCATCTGTATGAACATGGATATATCTACACAGCCATCTGGATGAACATGGAAATATCTACACCGCTATCTGTAAGAACATGGAAATATCTACACCACTATCTGTATGAATATAGAAATAACTTCACCGCCATCTGTATGAACATGGATATATCTACACAGCCATCTGGATGAACATGGAAATATCTACACCTCTGTATGTATGAACATGGAAATAGCTACACCTCTATCTGTATGAACATGGAAATAGCTACACCGCTATCTGTATGAACATGGAAGTATCTACACTGCTATCTGTATGAACATGGAAATATCTTCACCGCCATATGTATGAACATGGATATATCTACACAGCCATCTGGATGAACATGGAAACATCTACACCTCTATATGTATGAACATGCAAATAGCTACACCGCTATCTGTATGAACATGGAAATATCTACACCGCCATCTTTATGAAGATGGAGATATCTACACCGCTATCTGTATGAACATTGAAATATTTTCACCGCCATATGTATGAACACGGATATATCTACACAGCCATCTGGATGAACATGGAAATATCCACACCGCTATCTGTATGAACATGGAAATATCTACACCGCAATCTGTTTGAACATGGAAATATCTACCCCGCAATCTGCATGAAAAAGGAAATATCTACACAGCTGTCTGCATATACATGGAAATATCTACACAGCTATTTCTTTACACATGGAAATAACTACACCGCTATCTCTGTTAACATGGAAATATCTACACCGCCATCTGTATGAACATGGAAATATCTGCACCGCCATCCGTATGAACATATAAATATCTACACCGCCATCTGTATTTAGATGGAGATATCTACACCGCTATCTGTATAAACATGGAAATATCTACACCGCTATCTGTATAAACATGGAAATATCTACACCGCTACATGTATAAACAAGGAAATATCAGCACCGCTCTCTGTATGAACATGGAAATATCTAAACAGCCATCTGGATGAACATGGAAATATCTACACCGCTATCTGTATGAACATGGAAATAGCTACACCGCTATCTGTATGAACATGGAAATATCTACACCACTATCTGTATGAACATGGAAATATCTACACCACTATCTGTATGAACATGGAAATATCTTCACCGCCATCTGTATGAACATGGATATATCTACACAGCCATCTGGATGAACATGGAAATATCTACACCGCTATCTGTATGAACATGGAAATAGCTACACCTCTATCTGTTTTAACTTGGAAATACCTACACCGCTCTCTGTATGAACATGGAAAGATCTACACCGCTATCTGTATGAACATGGAAATATCTTCACCGCCATCTGTATGAACATGGATATATCTACACAGCCATCTGGATGAACATGGAAATATCTACACCGCTCTCTGTATGAACATGTAAATATCTACACCGCTATCTGTTTGAACATGGAAATATCTACACATCTATCTGCATGAAAATGGAAATATCTACACAGCTATGTGCATATACATGGAAATATCTACAAAGATATTTCTTTACACATGGAAATAGCTACACCGCTATCTCTTTAAACATGGAAATATCTACACCGCCATCTGTATGAACATGGAAATATCTGCACCGCCATCTGTATGAACATATAAATATCTACACCGCCATCTGTATAAACATGGAAATATCTACACCGCTATCTGTATGAACATGGAAATATTTACACCGCTACCTGTAGAAACATGGAAATATCAGCACAGCTATCTCTATGAACATGGAAATATCTACACAGCCATCTGGATGAACATGGAAATATCTACACCGCTATCTGTATGAACATGGAAATAGCTACACCGCTATCTGTATGAACATGGAAATATCTACACCACTATCTGTATGAACATGGAAATATCTACACCGCTATCTGTATGAACATGGAAATATCTACACCACTATCTGTATAAATATGGAAATATCTACACCGCTACCTGTATAAACATGGAAATATCAGCACCGCTATCTGTATAAACATGGAAATATCTACACCGCTATCTGTATAAACATGGAAATATCTACACCGCTACCTGTATAAACATGGAAATATCAGCACCGCTATCCGTATGAACATGGAAATATCTACACAGCCATCTGGATGAACATGGAAATATCTACACCGCTATCTGTATGAACATGGAAATAGCTACACCACTATATGTATGAACATGGAAATGTCCACACCGCTATATGTATGAACATGGAAATATCTACACCGCCATCTGTATGAACATGGAAATATCTTCACCGCCATCTGTATGAACATGGATATATCTACACAGCCATCTGGATGAACATGGAAATATCTACACCGCTATATGTATGAACATGGAAATAGCTACACCGCTATCTGTATGAACATGGAAATATCTACACCGCTATCTGTATGAACAACTAAATATCTACACCGCTATCTGTATGAATATGGAAAAATCTTCACCGCCATCTGTATCAACATGGATATATCTACACAGCCATCTGGATGAACATGAAAATATCTACACCGCTATCTGTATGAACATGGAAACATCTACACCGCTATCTGTGTAAACATGCATACATCTTCACCGCAATCTGTATAAACATGGAAATATCTACACTGCTCCCTGTATAAACATGGAAATATCAGCCCCGCTATCTGTATGAACATGGAAATATCTACACCGCCATCTGTATGAACATGGAAATATCTTCACCGCTATATGAATGAACATGGAAATAGCTACACCGCTATCTGTATGAACATGGAAATATGTACACCGCTATCTGTATGAACATGGAAATATCTTCACCGCCATCTGTGTGAACATGGATATATCTACACAGCCATCTGGATGAACATGGAAATATCTACACCGCTATCTGTATGAACATGGAAATATCTACACCGCTATCTGTGTAAACATGCATACATCTTCACCACTATCTGTATAAACATGGAAATATCTACACTGCTATCTGTATGAACATGGAAATATCTACAGCGCTATCTGTTTGAACATGGAAATATCTACACCGCTATCAGCATGAAAATGGAAATATCTACAAAGCTATCTGCATATACATGGAAATATCTATACAGCTATCTCTTTACACATGGAAATAACTACACCGCTATCTCTATAAACATGGAAATATCTACACCGCCATCTGTATGAACATGGAAATATCTGCACCGCCGTCTGTATGAACATATAAATATCTACACCGCCGTCTGTATTAAGATGGAGATATCTACACCGCTATCTGTATAAACATGGAAATAGCTATACCGCTATCTGTATAAACATGGAAATATCTACACTGCTACCTGTATAAACATGGAAATATCAGCACCGCAATCTGTATGAACATGGAAATATCTACACCGCTATCTGTATGAACATGGAAATATCTACACCACTATCTGTATGAACATGGAAATAGCTACACAGCCATCTGCATGAACATAGAAATATCTACACCGCTATCTGTATGAACATGGAAATATCTACACCGCTATCTGTATGAACATGGAAATATCTACACCGCTATCTGTATGAACATATAAATATCTACACCTCCATCTGTATTAAGATGGAGATATCTACACCGCTATCTGTATAAACATGGAAATATCTACACCGATATCTGTATGAACATGGAAATATCTTCACCGCCATCTGTATGAACATGGATATATCTACACTGCAATCTGGATGAACATGGAAATATCTACACCGATATCTGTATGAACATGGAAATATCTACACCGCTATCTGTGTAAACATGCATACATCTTCACTGCTATCTGTATAAACATGGAAGTATCTACACCGCTATCTGTATAAACATGGAAATATCTACACAGCCATCTGGATGAATATGGAAATATCTACACCGCTATCTGTATGAACAGGGAAATAGCTACACCGCTATCTGTATGAACATGGAAATATCTACACCACTATCTGTATGAACATGGAAATATCTTCACCGCCATCTGTAAGAACATGGATATATCTACACAGCCATCTGGATGAACATGGAAATATCTACACCGCTATATGTATGAACATGGAAATAGCTGCACCGCTATCTGTACGAACATGGAAATAGCTACACCGCTATCTGTATGAACATGGAAATATCTACACCGCTATCTGTATGAACATGGAAATATCTTCACCGCCATCTGTACGAACATTGGTATGTCTACACAGCCATCTGGATGAACATGGAAATATCTACACCGCTATCTGTATGAAAATGGAAATATCTACACCGCTATCTGTGTAAACATGCATACATCTTCACCGCTATCTGTATAAACATGGAAATTTCTACACAGCTATCTGTATGAACATGGAAATATCTACACCGCTATCTGTTTCAGCATGGAAATATCTACACCGCTGTCTGCATGAAAATGGAAATATCTACACAGCTATCTGCATATACATGGAAATATCTACAAAGCTATCTCTTTACACATGGAAATAACTACACCGCTATCTCTATAAACATGGAAATATCTACACTGACATCTGTATAAACTTGGAAATATCTGCACCGCCATCTGTATGAACATATAAATATCTGCACCGCCATCTGTATTAAGATGGAGATATCTACACCGCTATCTGTATAAACATGGAAATTTCTACACCGCTATCTGTATAAACATGGAAATATCTACACCGCTATCTGTATAAACATGGAAATACCTACACCGCTATCTGTATAAACATGGAAATATCAGCACCGCTATCTGTATGAACACGGAAATATCTACACCACTATCTGTATGAACATGGAAATATCTACACCGATATCTGTATGAACATGGAATCATCTTCACCGCCATCTGTATGAACATAGATATATCTACACAGCCATCTGGATGAACATGGAAATATCAGCACCGCTATCTGTATGAACATGGAAATATCTACACAGCCATCAGGAAGAACATAGAAATATCTACACCCCTATCTGTATGAACATGGAAATAGCTACACAGCTATCTGTATGAACATGGAAATGACCACACCGCTATCTGTATGAACATGGAAATATCTACACCGCCATCTGTATTAACATGGAAATATCTTCACCGCTATATGAATGAAAATGGAAATAGCTACACCGCTATCTGTATGAACATGGAAATATGTACACCGCTATCTGTATGAACATGGAAATATCTTCACCGCCATCTGTGTGAACATGGATATATCTACACAGCCATCTGGATGAACATGGAAATATCTACACCGCTATCTGTGTGAACATGGAAATATCTACACCGCTATCTGTGTAAACATGCATACATCTTCACCACTATCTGTATAAACATGGAAATATCTACACTGCTATCTGTATGAACATGGAAATATCTACAGCGCTATCTGTTTGAACATGGAAATATCTACACCGCTATCAGCATGAAAATGGAAATATCTACAAAGCTATCTGCATATACATGGAAATATCTATACAGCTATCTCTTTACACATGGAAATAACTACACCGCTATCTCTATAAACATGGAAATATCTACACCGCCATCTGTATGAACATGGAAATATCTGCACAGCCGTCTGTATGAACATATAAATATCTACACCGCCGTCTGTATTAAGATGGAGATATCTACACCGCTATCTGTATAAACATGGAAATATCTACACCGCTATCTGTATAAACATGGAAATAGCTACACCGCTATCTGTATAAACATGGAAATAACTGCACTGCTACCTGTATAAACATGGAAATATCAGCACCGCAATCTGTATGAACATGGAAATATCTACACCGCTATCTGTATGAACATGGAAATATCTACACCACTATCTGTATGAACATGGAAATAGCTACACAGCCATCTGCATGAACATAGAAATATCTACACCGCTATCTGTATGAACATGGAAATATCTACACCGCTATCTGTATGAACATGGAAATATCTACACCGCTATCTGTATGAACATATAAATATCTACACCTCCATCTGTATTAAGATGGAGATATCTACACCGCTATCTGTATAAACATGGAAATATCTACACCGATATCTGTATGAACATGGAAATATCTTCACCGCCATCTGTATGAACATGGATATATCTACACTGCAATCTGGATGAACATGGAAATATCTACACCGCTATCTGTATGAACATGGAAATATCTACACCGCTATCTGTGTAAACATGCATACATCTTCACTGCTATCTGTATAAACATGGAAGTATCTACACCGCTATCTGTATAAACATGGAAATATCTACACAGCCATCTGGATGAATATGGAAATATCTACACCGCTATCTGTATGAACAGGGAAATAGCTACACCGCTATCTGTATGAACATGGAAATATCTACACCACTATCTGTATGAACATGGAAATATCTTCACCGCCATCTGTATGAACATGGATATATCTACACAGCCATCTGGATGAACATGGAAATATCTACACCGCTATATGTATGAACATGGAAATAGCTGCACCGCTATCTGTACGAACATGGAAATAGCTACACCGCTATCTGTATGAACATGGAAATATCTACACCGCTATCTGTATGAACATGGAAATATCTTCACCGCCATCTGTACGAACATTGGTATGTCTACACAGCCATCTGGATGAACATGGAAATATCTACACCGCTATCTGTATGAAAATGGAAATATCTACACCGCTATCTGTGTAAACATGCATAAATCTTCACCGCTATCTGTATAAACATAGAAATTTCTACACAGCTATCTGTATGAACATGGAAATATCTACACCGCTATCTGTTTCAGCATGGAAATATCTACACCGCTGTCTGCATGAAAATGGAAATATCTACACAGCTATCTGCATATACATGGAAATATCTACAAAGCTATCTCTTTACACATGGAAATAACTACACCGCTATCTCTATAAACATGGAAATATCTACACCGACATCTGTATAAACTTGGAAATATCTGCACCGCCATCTGTATGAACATATAAATAAATGCACCGCCATCTGTATTACGATGGAGATATCTACACCGCTATCTGTATAAACATGGAAATTTCTACACCGCTATCTGTATAAACATGGAAATATCTACACCGCTATCTGTATAAACATGGAAATACCTACACCGCTATCTGTATAAACATGGAAATATCAGCACCGCTATCTGTATGAACATGGAAATATCTACACCACTATCTGTATGAACATGGAAATATCTACACCGATATCTGTATGAACATGGAATCATCTTCACCGCCATCTGTATGAACATAGATATATCTACACAGCCATCTGGATGAACATGGAAATATCAGCACCGCTGTCTGTATGAACATGGAAATATCTACACCGCTATCTGTATCAACATGGAAATATCTACACCGCTATCTTTGTAAACATGCATACATCTTCACCACTATCTGTATAAACATGGAAATATCTACACTGCTATCTGTATGAACATGGAAATATCTACACCACTATCTGTTTGAACATGGAAATATCTACACCAGTATCAGCATGAAAATGGAAATATCTACAAAGCTATCTGCATATACATGGAAATATCTATACAGCTATCTCTTTACACGTGGAAATAACTACACCACTATCTCTATAAACATGGAAATATCTACACCGCCATCTGTATGAACATGGAAATATCTACACCGCCGTCTGTATGAACATATAAATATCTACACCGCCATCTGTATTAAGATGAAGATATCTACACCGCTATCTGTATAAACATGGAAATACCTACACCGCTATCTGTATAAACATGGAAATATGTACACCGCTATCTGTATAAACATGGAAATATCTACACCGCTATCTGTATGAACATAGAAATATCTACACCGCTATCTGTATGAACATGGAAATATCTACACCGATATCTGCGTAAACATGGAAATGTCCACACCGCTATCTGTGTGAACATGGAAATATCTACGCCGCCATCTGTATGAACATGGAAATATCTTCACCGCCATCTGTATGAACATGGATATATCTACACAGCCATCTGGATGAACATGGAAATATCTACACCGCTATATGTATGAACATGGAAAAAGCTACACCGCTATCTGTATGAACATGGAAATATCTACACCGCCATCTGTATGAACATGGAAATATCTTCACCGCTATATGTATGAACAAGGAAATAGCTACACCGCTATCTGTATGAACATGGAAATAACTACACCGCTATCTGTATGAACATGGAAATATCTTCACCGCCATCTGTGTGAACATTGATATATCTACACAGCCATCTGGATGAACATGGAAATATCTACACCGCTATCTGTATGAACATGGAAATATCTACACCGCTATCTGTGTAAACATGCATACATCTTCACCACTAACTGTATAAACATGGAAATATCTACACTGCTATCTGTATGAACATGGAAATATCTACAGCGCTATCTGGTTGAACATGGAAATATCTACACCGCTATCAGCATGAAAATGGAAATATCTACAAAGCTATCTGCATATACATGGAAATATCTATACAGCTATCTCTTTACACATGGAAATAACTACACCGCTATCTCTATAAACATGGAAATATCTACACCGCCATCTGTATGAACATGGAAATATCTGCACCGCCGTCTGTATGAACATATAAATATCTACACCGCCATCTGTATTAAGATGGAGATATCTACACCGCTATCTGTATAAACATGGAAATATCTACACCGCTATCTGTATAAACATGGAAATAGCTACACCGCTATCTGTATGAACATGGAAATATCTACACCGCTATCTGTATGAACATGGAAATATCTTCACCGCTATCTGTATGAACATATAAATATCTACACCGCCATCAGTATTAAGATGGAGATATCTACACCGCTATCTGTATAAACATGGAAATATCAGCACCGCTATCTGTATGAACATGGAAATATCTACACAGCCATCTGGATGAATATGGAAATATCTACACCACTATCTGTATGAACATGGAAATAGCTACACCGCTATCTGTATCAACATGGAAATATCTACAACACTACCTGTATGAACATGGAAATATCTATACCGCTATCTGTATGAACATGGATATATCTACACAGCCATCTGGATGAACACGGAAATATATACACCGCTATCTGTATGAACATGGAAATATCTACACCGCTATCTGTGTAAATATGCATACATCTTCACCGCAATCTGTATAAACATGGAAATATCTACACCGCTATCTGTATGAACATGGAAATATCTACACCGCTATCTGTTTGAACATGGAAATATCTACCCCGCTGCCTGCATGAAAATGGAAATATCTACACAGCTATCTGCATATACATGGAAATATCTACAAAGCTATCTCTTTACACATGTAAATAACTACACCGCTATCTTTATAAACATGGAAATATCTACACCGCCATCTGTATGAACATGGAAATATCTGCACCGCCATCTGTATGAAAATATAAATATCTACACGGCCATCTGCATTAAGAAGGAGATATCTACACCGCTATCTGTATAAACATGGAAATATCTACACCGCTATCTGTATAAACATGGAAATATCTACACCACTATCTGTATAAACATGGAAATATCTACGCCGCTACCTGTATAAACATGGAAATATCAGCACAGCTATCGGTATGAACATCGAAATATCTTCACCGCTATCTCAATGAACATGGAAATATCTACACCGCTATCTGTATGAACATGGAAATATCTTCACCGCCATCTGTATGAACATGGATATATCTACACAGCCATCTGTATGAACATGGAAATAGCAGCACCGATGTCTGTATGAACATGGAAATATCTACACCGCTATGTGTATGAACATGGAAATATCTACACCGCTATCTGTATGAACATGGACATATCTTCACCGCCATCTGTATGAACATGGATATATCTACACAGCCATCTGGATGAACATGGAAATATCTACACCGCTATCTGTATGAACATGGAAATATCTACACCGCTATCTGTGTAAACATGCATACATCTTCACCGCTTTCTGTATAAACATGGAAATATCAAAACCGCTATCTCTATGAACATGGAAATATCTTCACCGCTATCTGTTTGAACATGGAAATATCTACACCGCTATCTGTTTGAACATAGAAATATCTACAGCGCTATCTGCATGAAAATAGAAATATCTACATTGCTAACTGCATATACATGGAAATATCTACAAAGCTATCTCTTTACACATGGAAATAACTACACCGCTATCTCTATAAACATGGAAATATCAACACCGCCATCCGTATGAACATGGAAATATCTGCACCGCCATCTGTATGAACTTATAAATATGCACACCGCCATCTGTATTAAGATGGAGATATCTTCACCGCTATCTGTATAAACATGGAAATATCTACACCGCTATCTGTATAAACATGGAAATATCTATGCCGCTACCTGTATAAACATGGAAATATCAGCACCGCTATCTGTATGAACATGGAAATATCAGCACCGCTATCTGTATGAACATGGAAATATCTCCACTGCCATCTGTATGAAGATGGATATATCTACACAGCCATCTGGATGAACATGATAATATGTATACCGCTATCTGCATGAACGTGGAAATATCTACACCGCTATCTGTGTAAACATGCATACATCTTCACCACTATCTGTATAAAGATGGAAATATCTACACTGCTATCTGTATGAACGTGGAAATATCTACACCGCTATCTGTTTGAACATGGAAATATCTACACCGCTATCTGCATGAAAACGGAAATATCTACACAGCGATCTGCATTTACATGGAAATATCTACAAAGCTATCCCTTTACAAATGGAAATAACTACAGCGCTATCTCTATAAACATGGAAATAGCTACACCGCTATCTGTATGAACATGGAAATATCTACACCACTATCTGTATGAACATGGAAATATCTACACCGCTATCTGTATGAACATGGAAATATCTTCACCGCCATCTCTATGAACATGGATATATCTACACAACCATCTGGATGAACATGGAAATATCTACACCGCTATCGGTATAAACATGGAAATATCTACACCGCTATCTGTATAAACATGGAAATATCTACACCGCTACCTGTATAAACATGCAAATATAAGCACCGCTATCTGTATAAAAATGGAAATATCTACACCGATATCTGTATAAACATGGAAATACCTACACCGCTATCAGTATAAACATGGAAATATCAGCACCGCTATCTGTATGAACATGGAAATACCTACACTGCTATCTGTATGAACATGGAAATATCTACACCGATATCTGTATGAAGATGGAAATATCTTCACCACCTTCTGTATGAACATAGATATATCTACACAGCCATCTGGATGAACATGGAAATAGCAGCACCGATGTCTGTATGAACATGAAAATATCTACACCGCTATCTGTATGAACATGGAAATATCTACACCGCTATCTGTATGAACATGGACATATCTTCACCGCCATCTGTATGAACATGGATATATCTACACAGCCATCTGGATGAACTTGGAAATATCTACACCGCTATCTCTATGAACATGGAAATATCTACACCGCTATCTGTGTAAACATGCATACATCTTCACCGCTATCTGTATAAACATGGAAATATCAAAACCGCTATCTCTATGAACATGGAAATATCTTCACCGCTATCTGTTTGAACATGGAAATATCTAAACCGCTATCTGCATGAAAATGGAAATATCTACACAGCGATCTGCATATACATGGAAATATCTACAAAGCTATCTCTTTACACATGGAAATAACTACAGCGCTATCTCTATAAACATACAAATATCTACACCGCCATCTGCATGAACATGGAAATATCTGAACTGCCATCTCTATGAACATATAAATAGCTGCACCGCCATCTATATTAAGATGGAGATATCTACACCGCTATCTGTATAAACTTGGAAATATCTACACCGCTATCTGTATAAACATGGAAATATCTACACCGCAATCTGTATAAACATGGAAATATCTACACCGCTACCTGTATAAACATGGAAATATCAGCACCGCTATCTGTATGAACATGGAAATATCTTCACCGCTATCTGTATGAACATGGAAATATCTACACAACTACCTGTATGAACATGGAAATATCTACACCGCTATCTGTATGAACATGGATATATCTACACAGCCATCTGGATGAACACGGAAATATCTACACCGCTATCTGTATGAACATGGAAATATCTACATCGCTATCTGTGTAAATTTGCATACATCTTCACAGCAATCTGTATAAACATGGAAATATCTACACCGCTATCTGTATGAACATGGAAATATCTACACCGCTATCTGTTTGAACATGGAAATATCTACACCGCTGTCTGCATGAAAATGGAAATATCTACACAGCTATCTGCATATACATGGAAATATCTACAAAGCTATCTCTTTACACATGGAAATAACTACACCGCTATCTTTATAAACATGGAAATATCTACACCGCCATCTGTATGAACATGGAAATATCTGCACCGCCATCTGTGTGAACATATAAATATCTACACCGCCATCTGTATTAAGAAGGAGATATCTACAGCGCTATCTGTATAAACATATAAATATCTACACCGCTATCTGTATAAACATGAAAATATCTACACCACTATCTGTATAAACACGGAAATATCTATGCCGCTACCTGTATAAACATGGAAATATCAGCACAGCTATCGGTATGAACATGGAAATATCTTCACCGCTATCTCTATGAACATGGAAATATCTACACCGCTACCTGTATGAACATGGAAATATCTTCACCGCCATCTGTATGAACATGGATATATCTACACAGCCATCTGAATGAACATGGAAATATCTACAATGCTATCTGTATGAACATGGAAATATCTACACCGCTATCTGTATGAACATGGAAATATCTTCACCGCCATCTTTATGAACATGGATATGTCTACACAGCCTTCTGGATGAACATGGAAATATCTACACCGCGATCTGTATGAACATGGAAATATCTACACCGCTATCTGTGTAAACATGCATACATCTTCACCGCTATCTGTATAAACATGGAAATATCTACACCGCTATCTGTATGAACATGGAAATATCTACACCGCTATCTGTTTGAACATAGAAATATCTACAGCGCTATCTGCATGAAAATAGAAATATCTACACTGCTATCTGCATATACATGGAAATATCTACAAAGCTATCTCTTTACACATGGAAATAACTACACCGCTATCTCTATAAACATGGAAATATCAACACCGCCATCCGTATGAACATGGAAATATCTGCACCGCCATCTGTATGAACTTATAAATATCCACACCGCCATCTGTATTAAGATGGAGATATCTTCACCGCTATCTGTATAAACATGGAAATATCTACACCGCTATCTGTATAAACATGGAAATATCTATGCCGCTACCTGTATAAACATGGAAATAGCACCGCTATCTGTATGAACATGGAAACACCTACACCGCTATATGTATGAACATGGAAATATCTACACCGCTATCTGTATGAACATGGAAATATCTTCACCGCCATCTATATGAACATGGATATATCTACACAGCCATCTGGATGAACATGGAAATACCTACACCGCTATCTGTATGAACATGGAAATAGCTACACCGCTATCTGTATGAACATGGAAATATCTACAACACTATCTGTATGAACATGGAAATATCTACACCGCTATTTGTATGAACATGGAAATATCTACACCGCTATCTGTTTGAACATGGAAATATCTACACCACTATCTGCATGAAAATTGAAATATGTACACAGCGATCTGCATATACATGGAAATATCTACAAAGCTATCTCTTTACACATGGAAATAAATACACCACTATGTCAATAAACATGGAAATATCTACACCGCCATCTGTATGAACATGGAAATATCTGCACCGCCATCTGTATGAACTTATAAATATCTACACCGCCAACTGTATTAAGATGGAGATATCTACACCGCTATCTGTATAAACATGGAAATATTTACACCGCTATTTGTATAAACATGGAAATATCTACACCGCTATGTGTATTAACATGGAAATATTAGCACCGCCATCTGTATGAACATGGAAATATCTGCACCGCCATCTGTATGAAAATATAAATATCTACACCGCTATCTGCATTAAGAAGGAGATATCTACACCGCTATCTGTATAAACATGGAAATATCTACACCGCTATCTGTATAAACATGGAAATATCTACACCACTATCTGTATAAACATGGAAATATCTACGCCGCTACCTGTATAAACATGGAAATATCAGCACAGCTATCGGTATGAACATCGAAATATCTTCACCGCTATCTCAATGAACATGGAAATATCTACACCGCTATCTGTATGAACATGGAAATATCTTCACCGCCATCTGTATGAACATGGATATATCTACACAGCCATCTGTATGAACATGGAAATAGCAGCACCGATGTCTGTATGAACATGGAAATATCTACACCGCTATGTGTATGAACATGGAAATATCTACACCGCTATCTGTATGAACATGGACATATCTTCACCGCCATCTGTATGAACATGGATATATCTACACAGCCATCTGGATGAACATGGAAATATCTACACCGCTATCTGTATGAACATGGAAATATCTACACCGCTATCTGTGTAAACATGCATACATCTTCACCGCTTTCTGTATAAACATGGAAATATCAAAACCGCTATCTCTATGAACATGGAAATATCTTCACCGCTATCTGTTTGAACATGGAAATATCTACACCGCTATCTGTTTGAACATAGAAATATCTACAGTGCTATCTGCATGAAAATAGAAATATCTACATTGCTAACTGCATATACATGGAAATATCTACAAAGCTATCTCTTTACACATGGAAATAACTACACCGCTATCTCTATAAACATGGAAATATCAACACCGCCATCCGTATGAACATGGAAATATCTGCACCGCCATCTGTATGAACTTATAAATATGCACACCGCCATCTGTATTAAGATGGAGATATCTTCACCGCTATCTGTATAAACATGGAAATATCTACACCGCTATCTGTATAAACATGGAAATATCTATGCCGCTACCTGTATAAACATGGAAATATCAGCACCGCTATCTGTATGAACATGGAAATATCAGCACCGCTATCTGTATGAACATGGAAATATCTCCACTGCCATCTGTATGAAGATGGATATATCTACACAGCCATCTGGATGAACATGATAATATGTATACCGCTATCTGCATGAACGTGGAAATATCTACACCGCTATCTGTGTAAACATGCATACATCTTCACCACTATCTGTATAAAGATGGAAATATCTACACTGCTATCTGTATGAACGTGGAAATATCTACACCGCTATCTGTTTGAACATGGAAATATCTACACCGCTATCTGCATGAAAACGGAAATATCTACACAGCGATCTGCATTTACATGGAAATATCTACAAAGCTATCCCTTTACAAATGGAAATAACTACAGCGCTATCTCTATAAACATGGAAATAGCTACACCGCTATCTGTATGAACATGGAAATATCTACACCACTATCTGTATGAACATGGAAATATCTACACCGCTATCTGTATGAACATGGAAATATCTTCACCGCCATCTCTATGAACATGGATATATCTACACAACCATCTGGATGAACATGGAAATATCTACACCGCTATCGGTATAAACATGGAAATATCTACACCGCTATCTGTATAAACATGGAAATATCTACACCGCTACCTGTATAAACATGCAAATATAAGCACCGCTATCTGTATAAAAATGGAAATATCTACACCGATATCTGTATAAACATGGAAATACCTACACCGCTATCTGTATAAACATGGAAATATCAGCACCGCTATCTGTATGAACATGGAAATACCTACACTGCTATCTGTATGAACATGGAAATATCTACACCGATATCTGTATGAAGATGGAAATATCTTCACCACCTTCTGTATGAACATAGATATATCTACACAGCCATCTGGATGAACATGGAAATAGCAGCACCGATGTCTGTATGAACATGAAAATATCTACACCGCTATCTGTATGAACATGGAAATATCTACACCGCTATCTGTATGAACATGGACATATCTTCACCGCCATCTGTATGAACATGGATATATCTACACAGCCATCTGGATGAACTTGGAAATATCTACACCGCTATCTCTATGAACATGGAAATATCTACACCGCTATCTGTGTAAACATGCATACATCTTCACCGCTATCTGTATAAACATGGAAATATCAAAACCGCTATCTCTATGAACATGGAAATATCTTCACCGCTATCTGTTTGAACATGGAAATATCTAAACCGCTATCTGCATGAAAATGGAAATATCTACACAGCGATCTGCATATACATGGAAATATCTACAAAGCTATCTCTTTACACATGGAAATAACTACAGCGCTATCTCTATAAACATACAAATATCTACACCGCCATCTGCATGAACATGGAAATATCTGAACTGCCATCTCTATGAACATATAAATAGCTGCACCGCCATCTATATTAAGATGGAGATATCTACACCGCTATCTGTATAAACTTGGAAATATCTACACCGCTATCTGTATAAACATGGAAATATCTACACCGCAATCTGTATAAACATGGAAATATCTACACCGCTACCTGTATAAACATGGAAATATCAGCACCGCTATCTGTATGAACATGGAAATATCTTCACCGCTATCTGTATGAACATGGAAATATCTACACAACTACCTGTATGAACATGGAAATATCTACACCGCTATCTGTATGAACATGGATATATCTACACAGCCATCTGGATGAACACGGAAATATCTACACCGCTATCTGTATGAACATGGAAATATCTACATCGCTATCTGTGTAAATATGCATACATCTTCACAGCAATCTGTATAAACATGGAAATATCTACACCGCTATCTGTATGAACATGGAAATATCTACACCGCTATCTGTTTGAACATGGAAATATCTACACCGCTGTCTGCATGAAAATGGAAATATCTACACAGCTATCTGCATATACATGGAAATATCTACAAAGCTATCTCTTTACACATGGAAATAACTACACCGCTATCTTTATAAACATGGAAATATCTACACCGCCATCTGTATGAACATGGAAATATCTGCACCGCCATCTGTGTGAACATATAAATATCTACACCGCCATCTGTATTAAGAAGGAGATATCTACAGCGCTATCTGTATAAACATATAAATATCTACACCGCTATCTGTATAAACATGAAAATATCTACACCACTATCTGTATAAACACGGAAATATCTATGCCGCTACCTGTATAAACATGGAAATATCAGCACAGCTATCGGTATGAACATGGAAATATCTTCACCGCTATCTCTATGAACATGGAAATATCTACACCGCTACCTGTATGAACATGGAAATATCTTCACCGCCATCTGTATGAACATGGATATATCTACACAGCCATCTGAATGAACATGGAAATATCTACAATGCTATCTGTATGAACATGGAAATATCTACACCGCTATCTGTATGAACATGGAAATATCTTCACCGCCATCTTTATGAACATGGATATGTCTACACAGCCTTCTGGATGAACATGGAAATATCTACACCGCGATCTGTATGAACATGGAAATATCTACACCGCTATCTGTGTAAACATGCATACATCTTCACCGCTATCTGTATAAACATGGAAATATCTACACCGCTATCTGTATGAACATGGAAATATCTACACCGCTATCTGTTTGAACATAGAAATATCTACAGCGCTATCTGCATGAAAATAGAAATATCTACACTGCTATCTGCATATACATGGAAATATCTACAAAGCTATCTCTTTACACATGGAAATAACTACACCGCTATCTCTATAAACATGGAAATATCAACACCGCCATCCGTATGAACATGGAAATATCTGCACCGCCATCTGTATGAACTTATAAATATCCACACCGCCATCTGTATTAAGATGGAGATATCTTCACCGCTATCTGTATAAACATGGAAATATCTACACCGCTATCTGTATAAACATGGAAATATCTATGCCGCTACCTGTATAAACATGGAAATATCAGCACCGCTATCTGTATGAACATGGAAACACCTACACCGCAATATGTATGAACATGGAAATATCTACACCGCTATCTGTATGAACATGGAAATATCTTCACCGCCATCTGTATGAACATGGATATATCTACACAGCCATCTGGATGAACATGGAAATACCTACACCGCTATCTGTATGAACATGGAAATAGCTACACCGCTATCTGTATGAACATGGAAATATCTACAACACTATCTGTATGAACATGGAAATATCTACACCGCTATTTGTATGAACATGGAAATATCTACACCGCTATCTGTTTGAACATGGAAATATCTACACCACTATCTGCATGAAAATTGAAATATGTACACAGCGATCTGCATATACATGGAAATATCTACAAAGCTATCTCTTTACACATGGAAATAAATACACCACTATGTCAATAAACATGGAAATATCTACACCGCCATCTGTATGAACATGGAAATATCTGCACCGCCATCTGTATGAACTTATAAATATCTACACCGCCAACTGTATTAAGATGGAGATATCTACACCGCTATCTGTATAAACATGGAAATATTTACACCGCTATTTGTATAAACATGGAAATATCTACACCGCTATGTGTATTAACATGGAATTATTAGCACCGCTATCTGTATGAACATGGAAATATCAGCCCCTCTATCTGTATGAACTTGGAAGTATCTACACCGCTATCACTATGAACATGGAAATATCTACACCGCTATCTGTTTGAACATGGAAATATCTAAACCGCTATCTGCTTGAAAATGGAAATATATACACAGCTATCTGCATATACATGGAAATATCTACACAGCTATCTCCTTACACATGGAAATCACTACACCGCTATCTGTATGAACATGGAAATATCTCCACTGCCATCTGTATGAAGATGGATATATCTACACAGCCATCTGGATGAACATGGTAATATGTATACCGCTATCTGCATGAACGTGGAAATATCTACACCGCTATCTGTGTAAACATGCATACATCTTCACAACTATCTGTATAAACATGGAAATATCTACACTGCTATCTGTATGAACGTGGAAATATCTACACCGCTATCTGAACATGGAAATATCTACACCGCTATCTGCATGAAAACGGAAATATCTACACAGCGATCTGCATTTACATGGAAATATCTACAAAGCTATCCCTTTACAAATGGAAATAACTACAGCGCTATCTCTATAAACATGGAAATAGCTACACCGCTATCTGTATGAACATGGAAATATCTACACCACTATCTGTATGAACATGGAAATATCTACACCGCTATCTGTATGAACATGGAAATATCTTCACCGCCATCTGTATGAACATGGATATATCTACACAACCATCTGGATGAACATGGAAATATCTACACCGCTATCGGTATAAACATGGAAATATCTACACCGCTATCTGTATAAACATGGAAATATCTACACCGCTACCTGTATAAACATGGAAATATAAGCACCGCTATCTGTATGAACATGGAAATATCTACACCGCTATCTGTTTGAACATGGAAATATCTACACCGCTATCTGTATGAACATGGAAATAGCTACACCGCTATCTGTATGAACATGGAAATATCTACAGCACTATCTGTATGAACATGGAAATAACTACACCGCTATCTGTTTGAACATGGATATATCTACACAGCCATCTGGATTAACATGGAAATATCTACACCGCTATCTGTATGAACATGGAAATATCTACACCGCTATCTGTGTAAACATGCATACTTCTTCACCGCTATCTGTATGAACATGGAAATATCTTCACCACTATCTGTATGAACATGGAAATATCTACACCGCTATCTGTATGAACATGGAAATATCTTCACCGCCATCTGTATGAACATGGATATATCTACAAAGCCATATGGATGAACATGGAAATATCTACACCGCTATATGCATGAACATGGAAATAGCTACATTGCTATCTGTATGAAGATGGAAGTAGCCACACCGCCATCTGTATGAACATGGAAATATCTGCACCGCCATCTGTATGAACATATACATATCTACACCGCCATCTGTATTAAGATGGAGATATCTACACCGCTATCTCTATAAACCTGGAAATAACTTCACCGCTATCTGTATAAACATGGAAATATCCACACCGCTATCTGTATGAACATGGAAATATCTACACCGCTATCTGTACGAACATGGAAATATCTACACCGCTATCTGTATGAACATGGAGGTAGCTACACCGCTATCTGTATGAACATGGAAATATCTACACCACTATCTGTATGGACATGGAAATATCTACACCGTTATCTGTATGAACATGGATATATCTACACAGCCTTCTGGATGAACATTTAAATATCTACACCGCTATCTGTATGAACATGGAAATATCTGCACAGCCGTCTGTATGAACATATAAATATCTACACCGCCGTCTGTATTAAGATGGAGATATCTACACCGCTATCTGTATAAACATGGAAATATCTACACCGCTATCTGTATAAACATGGAAATAGCTACACCGCTATCTGTATAAACATGGAAATAACTGCACTGCTACCTGTATAAACATGGAAATATCAGCACCGCAATCTGTATGAACATGGAAATATCTACACCGCTATCTGTATGAACATGGAAATATCTACACCACTATCTGTATGAACATGGAAATAGCTACACAGCCATCTGCATGAACATAGAAATATCTACACCGCTATCTGTATGAACATGGAAATATCTACACCGCTATCTGTATGAACATGGAAATATCTACACCGCTATCTGTATGAACATATAAATATCTACACCTCCATCTGTATTAAGATGGAGATATCTACACCGCTATCTGTATAAACATGGAAATATCTACACCGATATCTGTATGAACATGGAAATATCTTCACCGCCATCTGTATGAACATGGATATATCTACACTGCAATCTGGATGAACATGGAAATATCTACACCGCTATCTGTATGAACATGGAAATATCTACACCGCTATCTGTGTAAACATGCATACATCTTCACTGCTATCTGTATAAACATGGAAGTATCTACACCGCTATCTGTATAAACATGGAAATATCTACACAGCCATCTGGATGAATATGGAAATATCTACACCGCTATCTGTATGAACAGGGAAATAGCTACACCGCTATCTGTATGAACATGGAAATATCTACACCACTATCTGTATGAACATGGAAATATCTTCACCGCCATCTGTATGAACATGGATATATCTACACAGCCATCTGGATGAACATGGAAATATCTACACCGCTATATGTATGAACATGGAAATAGCTGCACCGCTATCTGTACGAACATGGAAATAGCTACACCGCTATCTGTATGAACATGGAAATATCTACACCGCTATCTGTATGAACATGGAAATATCTTCACCGCCATCTGTACGAACATTGGTATGTCTACACAGCCATCTGGATGAACATGGAAATATCTACACCGCTATCTGTATGAAAATGGAAATATCTACACCGCTATCTGTGTAAACATGCATAAATCTTCACCGCTATCTGTATAAACATAGAAATTTCTACACAGCTATCTGTATGAACATGGAAATATCTACACCGCTATCTGTTTCAGCATGGAAATATCTACACCGCTGTCTGCATGAAAATGGAAATATCTACACAGCTATCTGCATATACATGGAAATATCTACAAAGCTATCTCTTTACACATGGAAATAACTACACCGCTATCTCTATAAACATGGAAATATCTACACCGACATCTGTATAAACTTGGAAATATCTGCACCGCCATCTGTATGAACATATAAATAAATGCACCGCCATCTGTATTACGATGGAGATATCTACACCGCTATCTGTATAAACATGGAAATTTCTACACCGCTATCTGTATAAACATGGAAATATCTACACCGCTATCTGTATAAACATGGAAATACCTACACCGCTATCTGTATAAACATGGAAATATCAGCACCGCTATCTGTATGAACATGGAAATATCTACACCACTATCTGTATGAACATGGAAATATCTACACCGATATCTGTATGAACATGGAATCATCTTCACCGCCATCTGTATGAACATAGATATATCTACACAGCCATCTGGATGAACATGGAAATATCAGCACCGCTGTCTGTATGAACATGGAAATATCTACACCGCTATCTGTATCAACATGGAAATATCTACACCGCTATCTTTGTAAACATGCATACATCTTCACCACTATCTGTATAAACATGGAAATATCTACACTGCTATCTGTATGAACATGGAAATATCTACACCACTATCTGTTTGAACATGGAAATATCTACACCAGTATCAGCATGAAAATGGAAATATCTACAAAGCTATCTGCATATACATGGAAATATCTATACAGCTATCTCTTTACACGTGGAAATAACTACACCACTATCTCTATAAACATGGAAATATCTACACCGCCATCTGTATGAACATGGAAATATCTACACCGCCGTCTGTATGAACATATAAATATCTACACCGCCATCTGTATTAAGATGAAGATATCTACACCGCTATCTGTATAAACATGGAAATACCTACACCGCTATCTGTATAAACATGGAAATATGTACACCGCTATCTGTATAAACATGGAAATATCTACACCGCTATCTGTATGAACATAGAAATATCTACACCGCTATCTGTATGAACATGGAAATATCTACACCGATATCTGCGTAAACATGGAAATGTCCACACCGCTATCTGTGTGAACATGGAAATATCTACGCCGCCATCTGTATGAACATGGAAATATCTTCACCGCCATCTGTATGAACATGGATATATCTACACAGCCATCTGGATGAACATGGAAATATCTACACCGCTATATGTATGAACATGGAAAAAGCTACACCGCTATCTGTATGAACATGGAAATATCTACACCGCCATCTGTATGAACATGGAAATATCTTCACCGCTATATGTATGAACAAGGAAATAGCTACACCGCTATCTGTATGAACATGGAAATAACTACACCGCTATCTGTATGAACATGGAAATATCTTCACCGCCATCTGTGTGAACATTGATATATCTACACAGCCATCTGGATGAACATGGAAATATCTACACCGCTATCTGTATGAACATGGAAATATCTACACCGCTATCTGTGTAAACATGCATACATCTTCACCACTAACTGTATAAACATGGAAATATCTACACTGCTATCTGTATGAACATGGAAATATCTACAGCGCTATCTGGTTGAACATGGAAATATCTACACCGCTATCAGCATGAAAATGGAAATATCTACAAAGCTATCTGCATATACATGGAAATATCTATACAGCTATCTCTTTACACATGGAAATAACTACACCGCTATCTCTATAAACATGGAAATATCTACACCGCCATCTGTATGAACATGGAAATATCTGCACCGCCGTCTGTATGAACATATAAATATCTACACCGCCATCTGTATTAAGATGGAGATATCTACACCGCTATCTGTATAAACATGGAAATATCTACACCGCTATCTGTATAAACATGGAAATAGCTACACCGCTATCTGTATGAACATGGAAATATCTACACCGCTATCTGTATGAACATGGAAATATCTTCACCGCTATCTGTATGAACATATAAATATCTACACCGCCATCAGTATTAAGATGGAGATATCTACACCGCTATCTGTATAAACATGGAAATATCAGCACCGCTATCTGTATGAACATGGAAATATCTACACAGCCATCTGGATGAATATGGAAATATCTACACCACTATCTGTATGAACATGGAAATAGCTACACCGCTATCTGTATCAACATGGAAATATCTACAACACTACCTGTATGAACATGGAAATATCTATACCGCTATCTGTATGAACATGGATATATCTACACAGCCATCTGGATGAACACGGAAATATATACACCGCTATCTGTATGAACATGGAAATATCTACACCGCTATCTGTGTAAATATGCATACATCTTCACCGCAATCTGTATAAACATGGAAATATCTACACCGCTATCTGTATGAACATGGAAATATCTACACCGCTATCTGTTTGAACATGGAAATATCTACCCCGCTGCCTGCATGAAAATGGAAATATCTACACAGCTATCTGCATATACATGGAAATATCTACAAAGCTATCTCTTTACACATGTAAATAACTACACCGCTATCTTTATAAACATGGAAATATCTACACCGCCATCTGTATGAACATGGAAATATCTGCACCGCCATCTGTATGAAAATATAAATATCTACACCGCCATCTGCATTAAGAAGGAGATATCTACACCGCTATCTGTATAAACATGGAAATATCTACACCGCTATCTGTATAAACATGGAAATATCTACACCACTATCTGTATAAACATGGAAATATCTACGCCGCTACCTGTATAAACATGGAAATATCAGCACAGCTATCGGTATGAACATCGAAATATCTTCACCGCTATCTCAATGAACATGGAAATATCTACACCGCTATCTGTATGAACATGGAAATATCTTCACCGCCATCTGTATGAACATGGATATATCTACACAGCCATCTGTATGAACATGGAAATAGCAGCACCGATGTCTGTATGAACATGGAAATATCTACACCGCTATGTGTATGAACATGGAAATATCTACACCGCTATCTGTATGAACATGGACATATCTTCACCGCCATCTGTATGAACATGGATATATCTACACAGCCATCTGGATGAACATGGAAATATCTACACCGCTATCTGTATGAACATGGAAATATCTACACCGCTATCTGTGTAAACATGCATACATCTTCACCGCTTTCTGTATAAACATGGAAATATCAAAACCGCTATCTCTATGAACATGGAAATATCTTCACCGCTATCTGTTTGAACATGGAAATATCTACACCGCTATCTGTTTGAACATAGAAATATCTACAGCGCTATCTGCATGAAAATAGAAATATCTACATTGCTAACTGCATATACATGGAAATATCTACAAAGCTATCTCTTTACACATGGAAATAACTACACCGCTATCTCTATAAACATGGAAATATCAACACCGCCATCCGTATGAACATGGAAATATCTGCACCGCCATCTGTATGAACTTATAAATATGCACACCGCCATCTGTATTAAGATGGAGATATCTTCACCGCTATCTGTATAAACATGGAAATATCTACACCGCTATCTGTATAAACATGGAAATATCTATGCCGCTACCTGTATAAACATGGAAATATCAGCACCGCTATCTGTATGAACATGGAAATATCAGCACCGCTATCTGTATGAACATGGAAATATCTCCACTGCCATCTGTATGAAGATGGATATATCTACACAGCCATCTGGATGAACATGATAATATGTATACCGCTATCTGCATGAACGTGGAAATATCTACACCGCTATCTGTGTAAACATGCATACATCTTCACCACTATCTGTATAAAGATGGAAATATCTACACTGCTATCTGTATGAACGTGGAAATATCTACACCGCTATCTGTTTGAACATGGAAATATCTACACCGCTATCTGCATGAAAACGGAAATATCTACACAGCGATCTGCATTTACATGGAAATATCTACAAAGCTATCCCTTTACAAATGGAAATAACTACAGCGCTATCTCTATAAACATGGAAATAGCTACACCGCTATCTGTATGAACATGGAAATATCTACACCACTATCTGTATGAACATGGAAATATCTACACCGCTATCTGTATGAACATGGAAATATCTTCACCGCCATCTCTATGAACATGGATATATCTACACAACCATCTGGATGAACATGGAAATATCTACACCGCTATCGGTATAAACATGGAAATATCTACACCGCTATCTGTATAAACATGGAAATATCTACACCGCTACCTGTATAAACATGCAAATATAAGCACCGCTATCTGTATAAAAATGGAAATATCTACACCGATATCTGTATAAACATGGAAATACCTACACCGCTATCAGTATAAACATGGAAATATCAGCACCGCTATCTGTATGAACATGGAAATACCTACACTGCTATCTGTATGAACATGGAAATATCTACACCGATATCTGTATGAAGATGGAAATATCTTCACCACCTTCTGTATGAACATAGATATATCTACACAGCCATCTGGATGAACATGGAAATAGCAGCACCGATGTCTGTATGAACATGAAAATATCTACACCGCTATCTGTATGAACATGGAAATATCTACACCGCTATCTGTATGAACATGGACATATCTTCACCGCCATCTGTATGAACATGGATATATCTACACAGCCATCTGGATGAACTTGGAAATATCTACACCGCTATCTCTATGAACATGGAAATATCTACACCGCTATCTGTGTAAACATGCATACATCTTCACCGCTATCTGTATAAACATGGAAATATCAAAACCGCTATCTCTATGAACATGGAAATATCTTCACCGCTATCTGTTTGAACATGGAAATATCTAAACCGCTATCTGCATGAAAATGGAAATATCTACACAGCGATCTGCATATACATGGAAATATCTACAAAGCTATCTCTTTACACATGGAAATAACTACAGCGCTATCTCTATAAACATACAAATATCTACACCGCCATCTGCATGAACATGGAAATATCTGAACTGCCATCTCTATGAACATATAAATAGCTGCACCGCCATCTATATTAAGATGGAGATATCTACACCGCTATCTGTATAAACTTGGAAATATCTACACCGCTATCTGTATAAACATGGAAATATCTACACCGCAATCTGTATAAACATGGAAATATCTACACCGCTACCTGTATAAACATGGAAATATCAGCACCGCTATCTGTATGAACATGGAAATATCTTCACCGCTATCTGTATGAACATGGAAATATCTACACAACTACCTGTATGAACATGGAAATATCTACACCGCTATCTGTATGAACATGGATATATCTACACAGCCATCTGGATGAACACGGAAATATCTACACCGCTATCTGTATGAACATGGAAATATCTACATCGCTATCTGTGTAAATTTGCATACATCTTCACAGCAATCTGTATAAACATGGAAATATCTACACCGCTATCTGTATGAACATGGAAATATCTACACCGCTATCTGTTTGAACATGGAAATATCTACACCGCTGTCTGCATGAAAATGGAAATATCTACACAGCTATCTGCATATACATGGAAATATCTACAAAGCTATCTCTTTACACATGGAAATAACTACACCGCTATCTTTATAAACATGGAAATATCTACACCGCCATCTGTATGAACATGGAAATATCTGCACCGCCATCTGTGTGAACATATAAATATCTACACCGCCATCTGTATTAAGAAGGAGATATCTACAGCGCTATCTGTATAAACATATAAATATCTACACCGCTATCTGTATAAACATGAAAATATCTACACCACTATCTGTATAAACACGGAAATATCTATGCCGCTACCTGTATAAACATGGAAATATCAGCACAGCTATCGGTATGAACATGGAAATATCTTCACCGCTATCTCTATGAACATGGAAATATCTACACCGCTACCTGTATGAACATGGAAATATCTTCACCGCCATCTGTATGAACATGGATATATCTACACAGCCATCTGAATGAACATGGAAATATCTACAATGCTATCTGTATGAACATGGAAATATCTACACCACTATCTGTATGAACATGGAAATATCTTCACCGCCATCTTTATGAACATGGATATGTCTACACAGCCTTCTGGATGAACATGGAAATATCTACACCGCGATCTGTATGAACATGGAAATATCTACACCGCTATCTGTGTAAACATGCATACATCTTCACCGCTATCTGTATAAACATGGAAATATCTACACCGCTATCTGTATGAACATGGAAATATCTACACCGCTATCTGTTTGAACATAGAAATATCTACAGCGCTATCTGCATGAAAATAGAAATATCTACACTGCTATCTGCATATACATGGAAATATCTACAAAGCTATCTCTTTACACATGGAAATAACTACACCGCTATCTCTATAAACATGGAAATATCAACACCGCCATCCGTATGAACATGGAAATATCTGCACCGCCATCTGTATGAACTTATAAATATCCACACCGCCATCTGTATTAAGATGGAGATATCTTCACCGCTATCTGTATAAACATGGAAATATCTACACCGCTATCTGTATAAACATGGAAATATCTATGCCGCTACCTGTATAAACATGGAAATAGCACCGCTATCTGTATGAACATGGAAACACCTACACCGCTATATGTATGAACATGGAAATATCTACACCGCTATCTGTATGAACATGGAAATATCTTCACCGCCATCTGTATGAACATGGATATATCTACACAGCCATCTGGATGAACATGGAAATACCTACACCGCTATCTGTATGAACATGGAAATAGCTACACCGCTATCTGTATGAACATGGAAATATCTACAACACTATCTGTATGAACATGGAAATATCTACACCGCTATTTGTATGAACATGGAAATATCTACACCGCTATCTGTTTGAACATGGAAATATCTACACCACTATCTGCATGAAAATTGAAATATGTACACAGCGATCTGCATATACATGGAAATATCTACAAAGCTATCTCTTTACACATGGAAATAAATACACCACTATGTCAATAAACATGGAAATATCTACACCGCCATCTGTATGAACATGGAAATATCTGCACCGCCATCTGTATGAACTTATAAATATCTACACCGCCAACTGTATTAAGATGGAGATATCTACACCGCTATCTGTATAAACATGGAAATATTTACACCGCTATTTGTATAAACATGGAAATATCTACACCGCTATGTGTATTAACATGGAAATATTAGCACCGCCATCTGTATGAACATGGAAATATCTGCACCGCCATCTGTATGAAAATATAAATATCTACACCGCTATCTGCATTAAGAAGGAGATATCTACACCGCTATCTGTATAAACATGGAAATATCTACACCGCTATCTGTATAAACATGGAAATATCTACACCACTATCTGTATAAACATGGAAATATCTACGCCGCTACCTGTATAAACATGGAAATATCAGCACAGCTATCGGTATGAACATCGAAATATCTTCACCGCTATCTCAATGAACATGGAAATATCTACACCGCTATCTGTATGAACATGGAAATATCTTCACCGCCATCTGTATGAACATGGATATATCTACACAGCCATCTGTATGAACATGGAAATAGCAGCACCGATGTCTGTATGAACATGGAAATATCTACACCGCTATGTGTATGAACATGGAAATATCTACACCGCTATCTGTATGAACATGGACATATCTTCACCGCCATCTGTATGAACATGGATATATCTACACAGCCATCTGGATGAACATGGAAATATCTACACCGCTATCTGTATGAACATGGAAATATCTACACCGCTATCTGTGTAAACATGCATACATCTTCACCGCTTTCTGTATAAACATGGAAATATCAAAACCGCTATCTCTATGAACATGGAAATATCTTCACCGCTATCTGTTTGAACATGGAAATATCTACACCGCTATCTGTTTGAACATAGAAATATCTACAGCGCTATCTGCATGAAAATAGAAATATCTACATTGCTAACTGCATATACATGGAAATATCTACAAAGCTATCTCTTTACACATGGAAATAACTACACCGCTATCTCTATAAACATGGAAATATCAACACCGCCATCCGTATGAACATGGAAATATCTGCACCGCCATCTGTATGAACTTATAAATATGCACACCGCCATCTGTATTAAGATGGAGATATCTTCACCGCTATCTGTATAAACATGGAAATATCTACACCGCTATCTGTATAAACATGGAAATATCTATGCCGCTACCTGTATAAACATGGAAATATCAGCACCGCTATCTGTATGAACATGGAAATATCAGCACCGCTATCTGTATGAACATGGAAATATCTCCACTGCCATCTGTATGAAGATGGATATATCTACACAGCCATCTGGATGAACATGATAATATGTATACCGCTATCTGCATGAACGTGGAAATATCTACACCGCTATCTGTGTAAACATGCATACATCTTCACCACTATCTGTATAAAGATGGAAATATCTACACTGCTATCTGTATGAACGTGGAAATATCTACACCGCTATCTGTTTGAACATGGAAATATCTACACCGCTATCTGCATGAAAACGGAAATATCTACACAGCGATCTGCATTTACATGGAAATATCTACAAAGCTATCCCTTTACAAATGGAAATAACTACAGCGCTATCTCTATAAACATGGAAATAGCTACACCGCTATCTGTATGAACATGGAAATATCTACACCACTATCTGTATGAACATGGAAATATCTACACCGCTATCTGTATGAACATGGAAATATCTTCACCGCCATCTCTATGAACATGGATATATCTACACAACCATCTGGATGAACATGGAAATATCTACACCGCTATCGGTATAAACATGGAAATATCTACACCGCTATCTGTATAAACATGGAAATATCTACACCGCTACCTGTATAAACATGCAAATATAAGCACCGCTATCTGTATAAAAATGGAAATATCTACACCGATATCTGTATAAACATGGAAATACCTACACCGCTATCTGTATAAACATGGAAATATCAGCACCGCTATCTGTATGAACATGGAAATACCTACACTGCTATCTGTATGAACATGGAAATATCTACACCGATATCTGTATCAAGATGGAAATATCTTCACCACCTTCTGTATGAACATAGATATATCTACACAGCCATCTGGATGAACATGGAAATAGCAGCACCGATGTCTGTATGAACATGAAAATATCTACACCGCTATCTGTATGAACATGGAAATATCTACACCGCTATCTGTATGAACATGGACATATCTTCACCGCCATCTGTATGAACATGGATATATCTACACAGCCATCTGGATGAACTTGGAAATATCTACACCGCTATCTCTATGAACATGGAAATATCTACACCGCTATCTGTGTAAACATGCATACATCTTCACCGCTATCTGTATAAACATGGAAATATCAAAACCGCTATCTCTATGAACATGGAAATATCTTCACCGCTATCTGTTTGAACATGGAAATATCTAAACCGCTATCTGCATGAAAATGGAAATATCTACACAGCGATCTGCATATACATGGAAATATCTACAAAGCTATCTCTTTACACATGGAAATAACTACAGCGCTATCTCTATAAACATACAAATATCTACACCGCCATCTGCATGAACATGGAAATATCTGAACTGCCATCTCTATGAACATATAAATAGCTGCACCGCCATCTATATTAAGATGGAGATATCTACACCGCTATCTGTATAAACTTGGAAATATCTACACCGCTATCTGTATAAACATGGAAATATCTACACCGCAATCTGTATAAACATGGAAATATCTACACCGCTACCTGTATAAACATGGAAATATCAGCACCGCTATCTGTATGAACATGGAAATATCTTCACCGCTATCTGTATGAACATGGAAATATCTACACAACTACCTGTATGAACATGGAAATATCTACACCGCTATCTGTATGAACATGGATATATCTACACAGCCATCTGGATGAACACGGAAATATCTACACCGCTATCTGTATGAACATGGAAATATCTACATCGCTATCTGTGTAAATATGCATACATCTTCACAGCAATCTGTATAAACATGGAAATATCTACACCGCTATCTGTATGAACATGGAAATATCTACACCGCTATCTGTTTGAACATGGAAATATCTACACCGCTGTCTGCATGAAAATGGAAATATCTACACAGCTATCTGCATATACATGGAAATATCTACAAAGCTATCTCTTTACACATGGAAATAACTACACCGCTATCTTTATAAACATGGAAATATCTACACCGCCATCTGTATGAACATGGAAATATCTGCACCGCCATCTGTGTGAACATATAAATATCTACACCGCCATCTGTATTAAGAAGGAGATATCTACAGCGCTATCTGTATAAACATATAAATATCTACACCGCTATCTGTATAAACATGAAAATATCTACACCACTATCTGTATAAACACGGAAATATCTATGCCGCTACCTGTATAAACATGGAAATATCAGCACAGCTATCGGTATGAACATGGAAATATCTTCACCGCTATCTCTATGAACATGGAAATATCTACACCGCTACCTGTATGAACATGGAAATATCTTCACCGCCATCTGTATGAACATGGATATATCTACACAGCCATCTGAATGAACATGGAAATATCTACAATGCTATCTGTATGAACATGGAAATATCTACACCGCTATCTGTATGAACATGGAAATATCTTCACCGCCATCTTTATGAACATGGATATGTCTACACAGCCTTCTGGATGAACATGGAAATATCTACACCGCGATCTGTATGAACATGGAAATATCTACACCGCTATCTGTGTAAACATGCATACATCTTCACCGCTATCTGTATAAACATGGAAATATCTACACCGCTATCTGTATGAACATGGAAATATCTACACCGCTATCTGTTTGAACATAGAAATATCTACAGCGCTATCTGCATGAAAATAGAAATATCTACACTGCTATCTGCATATACATGGAAATATCTGCAAAGCTATCTCTTTACACATGGAAATAACTACACCGCTATCTCTATAAACATGGAAATATCAACACCGCCATCCGTATGAACATGGAAATATCTGCACCGCCATCTGTATGAACTTATAAATATCCACACCGCCATCTGTATTAAGATGGAGATATCTTCACCGCTATCTGTATAAACATGGAAATATCTACACCGCTATCTGTATAAACATGGAAATATCTATGCCGCTACCTGTATAAACATGGAAATATCAGCACCGCTATCTGTATGAACATGGAAACACCTACACCGCTATATGTATGAACATGGAAATATCTACACCGCTATCTGTATGAACATGGAAATATCTTCACCGCCATCTGTATGAACATGGATATATCTACACAGCCATCTGGATGAACATGGAAATACCTACACCGCTATCTGTATGAACATGGAAATAGCTACACCGCTATCTGTATGAACATGGAAATATCTACAACACTATCTGTATGAACATGGAAATATCTACACCGCTATTTGTATGAACATGGAAATATCTACACCGCTATCTGTTTGAACATGGAAATATCTACACCACTATCTGCATGAAAATTGAAATATGTACACAGCGATCTGCATATACATGGAAATATCTACAAAGCTATCTCTTTACACATGGAAATAAATACACCACTATGTCAATAAACATGGAAATATCTACACCGCCATCTGTATGAACATGGAAATATCTGCACCGCCATCTGTATGAACTTATAAATATCTACACCGCCAACTGTATTAAGATGGAGATATCTACACCGCTATCTGTATAAACATGGAAATATTTACACCGCTATTTGTATAAACATGGAAATATCTACACCGCTATGTGTATTAACATGGAATTATTAGCACCGCTATCTGTATGAACATGGAAATATCAGCCCCTCTATCTGTATGAACTTGGAAGTATCTACACCGCTATCACTATGAACATGGAAATATCTACACCGCTATCTGTTTGAACATGGAAATATCTAAACCGCTATCTGCTTGAAAATGGAAATATATACACAGCTATCTGCATATACATGGAAATATCTACACAGCTATCTCCTTACACATGGAAATCACTACACCGCTATCTGTATGAACATGGAAATATCTCCACTGCCATCTGTATGAAGATGGATATATCTACACAGCCATCTGGATGAACATGGTAATATGTATACCGCTATCTGCATGAACGTGGAAATATCTACACCGCTATCTGTGTAAACATGCATACATCTTCACAACTATCTGTATAAACATGGAAATATCTACACTGCTATCTGTATGAACGTGGAAATATCTACACCGCTATCTGAACATGGAAATATCTACACCGCTATCTGCATGAAAACGGAAATATCTACACAGCGATCTGCATTTACATGGAAATATCTACAAAGCTATCCCTTTACAAATGGAAATAACTACAGCGCTATCTCTATAAACATGGAAATAGCTACACCGCTATCTGTATGAACATGGAAATATCTACACCACTATCTGTATGAACATGGAAATATCTACACCGCTATCTGTATGAACATGGAAATATCTTCACCGCCATCTGTATGAACATGGATATATCTACACAACCATCTGGATGAACATGGAAATATCTACACCGCTATCGGTATAAACATGGAAATATCTACACCGCTATCTGTATAAACATGGAAATATCTACACCGCTACCTGTATAAACATGGAAATATAAGCACCGCTATCTGTATGAACATGGAAATATCTACACCGCTATCTGTTTGAACATGGAAATATCTACACCGCTATCTGTATGAACATGGAAATAGCTACACCGCTATCTGTATGAACATGGAAATATCTACAGCACTATCTGTATGAACATGGAAATAACTACACCGCTATCTGTTTGAACATGGATATATCTACACAGCCATCTGGATTAACATGGAAATATCTACACCGCTATCTGTATGAACATGGAAATATCTACACCGCTATCTGTGTAAACATGCATACTTCTTCACCGCTATCTGTATGAACATGGAAATATCTTCACCACTATCTGTATGAACATGGAAATATCTACACCGCTATCTGTATGAACATGGAAATATCTTCACCGCCATCTGTATGAACATGGATATATCTACAAAGCCATATGGATGAACATGGAAATATCTACACCGCTATATGCATGAACATGGAAATAGCTACATTGCTATCTGTATGAAGATGGAAGTAGCCACACCGCCATCTGTATGAACATGGAAATATCTGCACCGCCATCTGTATGAACATATACATATCTACACCGCCATCTGTATTAAGATGGAGATATCTACACCGCTATCTCTATAAACCTGGAAATAACTTCACCGCTATCTGTATAAACATGGAAATATCCACACCGCTATCTGTATGAACATGGAAATATCTACACCGCTATCTGTACGAACATGGAAATATCTACACCGCTATCTGTATGAACATGGAGGTAGCTACACCGCTATCTGTATGAACATGGAAATATCTACACCACTATCTGTATGGACATGGAAATATCTACACCGTTATCTGTATGAACATGGATATATCTACACAGCCTTCTGGATGAACATTTAAATATCTACACCGCTATCTGTATGAACATGGAAATATCTACACCGCTATCTGTGAAAACTTGCATACAACTTCACCCCTATCTGTATAAACATGGAAATATCTACACCGCTATCTGTATGAACATGGAAATATCTACACCGCTATCTGTTTGAACATGGAAATGTTTAAACCGCTATCTGCATGAAAATGGAAATATCTACACAGCTATCTGCATATACATGGAAATATCTACACAGCTATCTCTTTACACATGGAAATAACTACACCTCTATCTCTATAAACATGGAAATATCTACACCGCCATCTGTATGAACATGGAAATATCTGCACCACCATCTGTATGAAAATATAAATATCTACACCGCCAACTGTATTAAGATGGAGATACCTACACCGCTATCTGTATAAACATGGAAATATCTACACCGCTGTCTGTATAAACATGGAAATATCTACACCGCTATCTGTATAAACATGGAAATATCAGCACCGCTATCTGTATGAACATGGAAATATCAGCCCCTCTATCTGTATGAACATGGAAGTATCTACACCGCTATCTCTATGAACATGGAAATATCTACAACGCTATCTGTGCAAACTTGCATACAACTTCACCGCTATCTGTATAAACATGGAAATATGTACATCGCTATCTGTATGAACATGGAAATATCTACACCGCCATCTGTATGAACATGGAAATATCTGCACCGCCATCAGTATTAACATACAAATATCTACACCGCCATCTGTATTTAGATGGAGATATCTACACTGCTATCTGTATAAACCTGGAAATATCTACACCGCTATCTGTATAAACATGGAAATATCTACACCGCTATCTGTATAAACATGGAAATATCTACACCGCTACCTGTATAAACATGGAAATATAAGCACCGCTATCTGTATGAACATGGAAATATCTACACCGCTATCTGTTTGAACATGGAAATATCTACACCGCTATCTGTATGAACATGGAAATAGCTACACGGCTATCTGTATGAACATGGAAATATCTACAGCACTATCTGTATGAAGATGGAAATAACTACACCGCTATCTGTATGAACATGGATATATCTACACAGCCATCTGGATTAACATGGAAATATCTACACCGCTATCTGTATGAACATGGAAATATCTACACCGCTATCTGTGTAAACATGCATACTTCTTCACCGCTATCTGTATGAACATGGAAATATCTTCACCACTATCTGTATGAACATGGAAATATCTACACCGCTATCTGTATGAACATGGAATTACCTTCACCGCCATCTGTATGAACATGGATATATCTACAAAGCCATATGGATGAACATGGAAATATCTACACCGCTATATGCATGAACATGGAAATAGCTACACTGCTATCTGTATGAAGATGGAAGTAGCCACACCGCCATCTGTATGAACATGGAAATATCTGCACCGCCATCTGTATGAACATATACATATCTACACCGCCATCTGTATTAAGATGGAGATATCTACACCGCTATCTGTATAAACCTGGAAATAACTTCACCGCTATCTGTATAAACATGGAAATATCCACACCGCTATCTGTATGAACATGGAAATATCTACACCGCTATCTGTACGAACATGGAAATATCTACACCGCTATCTGTATGAACATGGAAGTAGCTACACCCCTATCTGTATGAACATGGAAATATCTACACCACTATCTGTATGGACATGGAAATATCTACACCGTTATCTGTATGAACATGGATATATCTACACAGCCTTCTGGATGAACATTTAAATATCTACACCGCTATCTGTATGAACATGGAAATATCTACACCGCTATCTGTGAAAACTTGCATACAACTTCACCCCTATCTGTATAAACATGGAAATATCTACACCGCTATCTGTATGAACATGGAAATATCTACACCGCTATCTGTTTGAACATGGAAATGTTTAAACCGCTATCTGCATGAAAATGGAAATATCTACACAGAAATCTGCAAATACATGGAAATATCTACAAAGCTTTCTGTTTACACATGGAAATAACTACACCTCTATCTCTATAAACATGGAAATATCTACACCGCCATCTGTATGAACATGGAAATATCTGCACCGCCATCTGTATGAACATATAAATATCTACACCGCCAACTGTATTAAGAGGGAGATACCTACACCGCTATCTGTATAAACATGGAAATATCTACACCGCTGTCAGTATAAACATGGAAATATCTACACCGCTATCTGTATAAACATGGAAATATCAGCACCGCTATCTGTACGAACATGGAAATATCAGCCCCTCTATCTGTATGAACATGGAAGTATCTACACCGCTATCTCTATGAACATGGAAATATCTACACCGCTATCTGTGTAAACTTGCATACAACTTCACCGCTATCTGTATAAACATGGAAATATGTACATCGCTATCTGTATGAACATGGAAATATCTGCACCGCCATCAGTATTAACATACAAATATCTACACCGCCATCTGTATTTAGATGGAGATATCTACACTGCTATCTGTATAAACCTGGAAATATCTACACCGCTATCTGTATAAACATGGAAATATCTACATCGCCATCTGTATGAACGTGGAAATGTCTAAACCGCCATCTCTATAAACATGTAAATATCTACACCCCCCTCTGTAGGAACATCGAAATATCTACAACGCTATCTGCTTAAACATTGAAATATCTACACCGCTATCTGCCTAAAAGTGGAAATATCTACACCGCTATCTGCATAAACTTGGAAATATCTACACCGCTGTCTGTGTAAACATGGAAATATCAAAACCACAAACTGTAGGAACATGGAAATATCTACACGACTATCTCCATAAACATGGAAATATCTACACCGCTATCTGTATAAACATGGAAATATCTACACAGCTATCTGTATGAACATGGAAATATCTACACCGCTATCTGTGTAAACATGCATACATCTTCACCGCTTTCTGTATAAACATGGAAATATCAAAACCGCTATCTCTATGAACATGGAAATATCTTCACCGCTATCTGTTTGAACATGGAAATATCTACACCGCTATCTGTTTGAACATAGAAATATCTACAGCGCTATCTGCATGAAAATAGAAATATCTACATTGCTAACTGCATATACATGGAAATATCTACAAAGCTATCTCTTTACACATGGAAATAACTACACCGCTATCTCTATAAACATGGAAATATCAACACCGCCATCCGTATGAACATGGAAATATCTGCACCGCCATCTGTATGAACTTATAAATATGCACACCGCCATCTGTATTAAGATGGAGATATCTTCACCGCTATCTGTATAAACATGGAAATATCTACACCGCTATCTGTATAAACATGGAAATATCTATGCCGCTACCTGTATAAACATGGAAATATCAGCACCGCTATCTGTATGAACATGGAAATATCAGCACCGCTATCTGTATGAACATGGAAATATCTCCACTGCCATCTGTATGAAGATGGATATATCTACACAGCCATCTGGATGAACATGATAATATGTATACCGCTATCTGCATGAACGTGGAAATATCTACACCGCTATCTGTGTAAACATGCATACATCTTCACCACTATCTGTATAAAGATGGAAATATCTACACTGCTATCTGTATGAACGTGGAAATATCTACACCGCTATCTGTTTGAACATGGAAATATCTACACCGCTATCTGCATGAAAACGGAAATATCTACACAGCGATCTGCATTTACATGGAAATATCTACAAAGCTATCCCTTTACAAATGGAAATAACTACAGCGCTATCTCTATAAACATGGAAATAGCTACACCGCTATCTGTATGAACATGGAAATATCTACACCACTATCTGTATGAACATGGAAATATCTACACCGCTATCTGTATGAACATGGAAATATCTTCACCGCCATCTCTATGAACATGGATATATCTACACAACCATCTGGATGAACATGGAAATATCTACACCGCTATCGGTATAAACATGGAAATATCTACACCGCTATCTGTATAAACATGGAAATATCTACACCGCTACCTGTATAAACATGCAAATATAAGCACCGCTATCTGTATAAAAATGGAAATATCTACACCGATATCTGTATAAACATGGAAATACCTACACCGCTATCTGTATAAACATGGAAATATCAGCACCGCTATCTGTATGAACATGGAAATACCTACACTGCTATCTGTATGAACATGGAAATATCTACACCGATATCTGTATGAAGATGGAAATATCTTCACCACCTTCTGTATGAACATAGATATATCTACACAGCCATCTGGATGAACATGGAAATAGCAGCACCGATGTCTGTATGAACATGAAAATATCTACACCGCTATCTGTATGAACATGGAAATATCTACACCGCTATCTGTATGAACATGGACATATCTTCACCGCCATCTGTATGAACATGGATATATCTACACAGCCATCTGGATGAACTTGGAAATATCTACACCGCTATCTCTATGAACATGGAAATATCTACACCGCTATCTGTGTAAACATGCATACATCTTCACCGCTATCTGTATAAACATGGAAATATCAAAACCGCTATCTCTATGAACATGGAAATATCTTCACCGCTATCTGTTTGAACATGGAAATATCTAAACCGCTATCTGCATGAAAATGGAAATATCTACACAGCGATCTGCATATACATGGAAATATCTACAAAGCTATCTCTTTACACATGGAAATAACTACAGCGCTATCTCTATAAACATACAAATATCTACACCGCCATCTGCATGAACATGGAAATATCTGAACTGCCATCTCTATGAACATATAAATAGCTGCACCGCCATCTATATTAAGATGGAGATATCTACACCGCTATCTGTATAAACTTGGAAATATCTACACCGCTATCTGTATAAACATGGAAATATCTACACCGCAATCTGTATAAACATGGAAATATCTACACCGCTACCTGTATAAACATGGAAATATCAGCACCGCTATCTGTATGAACATGGAAATATCTTCACCGCTATCTGTATGAACATGGAAATATCTACACAACTACCTGTATGAACATGGAAATATCTACACCGCTATCTGTATGAACATGGATATATCTACACAGCCATCTGGATGAACACGGAAATATCTACACCGCTATCTGTATGAACATGGAAATATCTACATCGCTATCTGTGTAAATATGCATACATCTTCACAGCAATCTGTATAAACATGGAAATATCTACACCGCTATCTGTATGAACATGGAAATATCTACACCGCTATCTGTTTGAACATGGAAATATCTACACCGCTGTCTGCATGAAAATGGAAATATCTACACAGCTATCTGCATATACATGGAAATATCTACAAAGCTATCTCTTTACACATGGAAATAACTACACCGCTATCTTTATAAACATGGAAATATCTACACCGCCATCTGTATGAACATGGAAATATCTGCACCGCCATCTGTGTGAACATATAAATATCTACACCGCCATCTGTATTAAGAAGGAGATATCTACAGCGCTATCTGTATAAACATATAAATATCTACACCGCTATCTGTATAAACATGAAAATATCTACACCACTATCTGTATAAACACGGAAATATCTATGCCGCTACCTGTATAAACATGGAAATATCAGCACAGCTATCGGTATGAACATGGAAATATCTTCACCGCTATCTCTATGAACATGGAAATATCTACACCGCTACCTGTATGAACATGGAAATATCTTCACCGCCATCTGTATGAACATGGATATATCTACACAGCCATCTGAATGAACATGGAAATATCTACAATGCTATCTGTATGAACATGGAAATATCTACACCGCTATCTGTATGAACATGGAAATATCTTCACCGCCATCTTTATGAACATGGATATGTCTACACAGCCTTCTGGATGAACATGGAAATATCTACACCGCGATCTGTATGAACATGGAAATATCTACACCGCTATCTGTGTAAACATGCATACATCTTCACCGCTATCTGTATAAACATGGAAATATCTACACCGCTATCTGTATGAACATGGAAATATCTACACCGCTATCTGTTTGAACATAGAAATATCTACAGCGCTATCTGCATGAAAATAGAAATATCTACACTGCTATCTGCATATACATGGAAATATCTACAAAGCTATCTCTTTACACATGGAAATAACTACACCGCTATCTCTATAAACATGGAAATATCAACACCGCCATCCGTATGAACATGGAAATATCTGCACCGCCATCTGTATGAACTTATAAATATCCACACCGCCATCTGTATTAAGATGGAGATATCTTCACCGCTATCTGTATAAACATGGAAATATCTACACCGCTATCTGTATAAACATGGAAATATCTATGCCGCTACCTGTATAAACATGGAAATATCAGCACCGCTATCTGTATGAACATGGAAACACCTACACCGCTATATGTATGAACATGGAAATATCTACACCGCTATCTGTATGAACATGGAAATATCTTCACCGCCATCTGTATGAACATGGATATATCTACACAGCCATCTGGATGAACATGGAAATACCTACACCGCTATCTGTATGAACATGGAAATAGCTACACCGCTATCTGTATGAACATGGAAATATCTACAACACTATCTGTATGAACATGGAAATATCTACACCGCTATTTGTATGAACATGGAAATATCTACACCGCTATCTGTTTGAACATGGAAATATCTACACCACTATCTGCATGAAAATTGAAATATGTACACAGCGATCTGCATATACATGGAAATATCTACAAAGCTATCTCTTTACACATGGAAATAAATACACCACTATGTCAATAAACATGGAAATATCTACACCGCCATCTGTATGAACATGGAAATATCTGCACCGCCATCTGTATGAACTTATAAATATCTACACCGCCAACTGTATTAAGATGGAGATATCTACACCGCTATCTGTATAAACATGGAAATATTTACACCGCTATTTGTATAAACATGGAAATATCTACACCGCTATGTGTATTAACATGGAATTATTAGCACCGCTATCTGTATGAACATGGAAATATCAGCCCCTCTATCTGTATGAACTTGGAAGTATCTACACCGCTATCACTATGAACATGGAAATATCTACACCGCTATCTGTTTGAACATGGAAATATCTAAACCGCTATCTGCTTGAAAATGGAAATATATACACAGCTATCTGCATATACATGGAAATATCTACACAGCTATCTCCTTACACATGGAAATCACTACACCGCTATCTGTATGAACATGGAAATATCTCCACTGCCATCTGTATGAAGATGGATATATCTACACAGCCATCTGGATGAACATGGTAATATGTATACCGCTATCTGCATGAACGTGGAAATATCTACACCGCTATCTGTGTAAACATGCATACATCTTCACAACTATCTGTATAAACATGGAAATATCTACACTGCTATCTGTATGAACGTGGAAATATCTACACCGCTATCTGAACATGGAAATATCTACACCGCTATCTGCATGAAAACGGAAATATCTACACAGCGATCTGCATTTACATGGAAATATCTACAAAGCTATCCCTTTACAAATGGAAATAACTACAGCGCTATCTCTATAAACATGGAAATAGCTACACCGCTATCTGTATGAACATGGAAATATCTACACCACTATCTGTATGAACATGGAAATATCTACACCGCTATCTGTATGAACATGGAAATATCTTCACCGCCATCTGTATGAACATGGATATATCTACACAACCATCTGGATGAACATGGAAATATCTACACCGCTATCGGTATAAACATGGAAATATCTACACCGCTATCTGTATAAACATGGAAATATCTACACCGCTACCTGTATAAACATGGAAATATAAGCACCGCTATCTGTATGAACATGGAAATATCTACACCGCTATCTGTTTGAACATGGAAATATCTACACCGCTATCTGTATGAACATGGAAATAGCTACACCGCTATCTGTATGAACATGGAAATATCTACAGCACTATCTGTATGAACATGGAAATAACTACACCGCTATCTGTTTGAACATGGATATATCTACACAGCCATCTGGATTAACATGGAAATATCTACACCGCTATCTGTATGAACATGGAAATATCTACACCGCTATCTGTGTAAACATGCATACTTCTTCACCGCTATCTGTATGAACATGGAAATATCTTCACCACTATCTGTATGAACATGGAAATATCTACACCGCTATCTGTATGAACATGGAAATATCTTCACCGCCATCTGTATGAACATGGATATATCTACAAAGCCATATGGATGAACATGGAAATATCTACACCGCTATATGCATGAACATGGAAATAGCTACATTGCTATCTGTATGAAGATGGAAGTAGCCACACCGCCATCTGTATGAACATGGAAATATCTGCACCGCCATCTGTATGAACATATACATATCTACACCGCCATCTGTATTAAGATGGAGATATCTACACCGCTATCTCTATAAACCTGGAAATAACTTCACCGCTATCTGTATAAACATGGAAATATCCACACCGCTATCTGTATGAACATGGAAATATCTACACCGCTATCTGTACGAACATGGAAATATCTACACCGCTATCTGTATGAACATGGAGGTAGCTACACCGCTATCTGTATGAACATGGAAATATCTACACCACTATCTGTATGGACATGGAAATATCTACACCGTTATCTGTATGAACATGGATATATCTACACAGCCTTCTGGATGAACATTTAAATATCTACACCGCTATCTGTATGAACATGGAAATATCTACACCGCTATCTGTGAAAACTTGCATACAACTTCACCCCTATCTGTATAAACATGGAAATATCTACACCGCTATCTGTATGAACATGGAAATATCTACACCGCTATCTGTTTGAACATGGAAATGTTTAAACCGCTATCTGCATGAAAATGGAAATATCTACACAGCTATCTGCATATACATGGAAATATCTACACAGCTATCTCTTTACACATGGAAATAACTACACCTCTATCTCTATAAACATGGAAATATCTACACCGCCATCTGTATGAACATGGAAATATCTGCACCACCATCTGTATGAAAATATAAATATCTACACCGCCAACTGTATTAAGATGGAGATACCTACACCGCTATCTGTATAAACATGGAAATATCTACACCGCTGTCTGTATAAACATGGAAATATCTACACCGCTATCTGTATAAACATGGAAATATCAGCACCGCTATCTGTATGAACATGGAAATATCAGCCCCTCTATCTGTATGAACATGGAAGTATCTACACCGCTATCTCTATGAACATGGAAATATCTACAACGCTATCTGTGCAAACTTGCATACAACTTCACCGCTATCTGTATAAACATGGAAATATGTACATCGCTATCTGTATGAACATGGAAATATCTACACCGCCATCTGTATGAACATGGAAATATCTGCACCGCCATCAGTATTAACATACAAATATCTACACCGCCATCTGTATTTAGATGGAGATATCTACACTGCTATCTGTATAAACCTGGAAATATCTACACCGCTATCTGTATAAACATGGAAATATCTACACCGCTATCTGTATAAACATGGAAATATCTACACCGCTACCTGTATAAACATGGAAATATAAGCACCGCTATCTGTATGAACATGGAAATATCTACACCGCTATCTGTTTGAACATGGAAATATCTACACCGCTATCTGTATGAACATGGAAATAGCTACACGGCTATCTGTATGAACATGGAAATATCTACAGCACTATCTGTATGAAGATGGAAATAACTACACCGCTATCTGTATGAACATGGATATATCTACACAGCCATCTGGATTAACATGGAAATATCTACACCGCTATCTGTATGAACATGGAAATATCTACACCGCTATCTGTGTAAACATGCATACTTCTTCACCGCTATCTGTATGAACATGGAAATATCTTCACCACTATCTGTATGAACATGGAAATATCTACACCGCTATCTGTATGAACATGGAATTACCTTCACCGCCATCTGTATGAACATGGATATATCTACAAAGCCATATGGATGAACATGGAAATATCTACACCGCTATATGCATGAACATGGAAATAGCTACACTGCTATCTGTATGAAGATGGAAGTAGCCACACCGCCATCTGTATGAACATGGAAATATCTGCACCGCCATCTGTATGAACATATACATATCTACACCGCCATCTGTATTAAGATGGAGATATCTACACCGCTATCTGTATAAACCTGGAAATAACTTCACCGCTATCTGTATAAACATGGAAATATCCACACCGCTATCTGTATGAACATGGAAATATCTACACCGCTATCTGTACGAACATGGAAATATCTACACCGCTATCTGTATGAACATGGAAGTAGCTACACCCCTATCTGTATGAACATGGAAATATCTACACCACTATCTGTATGGACATGGAAATATCTACACCGTTATCTGTATGAACATGGATATATCTACACAGCCTTCTGGATGAACATTTAAATATCTACACCGCTATCTGTATGAACATGGAAATATCTACACCGCTATCTGTGAAAACTTGCATACAACTTCACCCCTATCTGTATAAACATGGAAATATCTACACCGCTATCTGTATGAACATGGAAATATCTACACCGCTATCTGTTTGAACATGGAAATGTTTAAACCGCTATCTGCATGAAAATGGAAATATCTACACAGAAATCTGCAAATACATGGAAATATCTACAAAGCTTTCTGTTTACACATGGAAATAACTACACCTCTATCTCTATAAACATGGAAATATCTACACCGCCATCTGTATGAACATGGAAATATCTGCACCGCCATCTGTATGAACATATAAATATCTACACCGCCAACTGTATTAAGAGGGAGATACCTACACCGCTATCTGTATAAACATGGAAATATCTACACCGCTGTCAGTATAAACATGGAAATATCTACACCGCTATCTGTATAAACATGGAAATATCAGCACCGCTATCTGTACGAACATGGAAATATCAGCCCCTCTATCTGTATGAACATGGAAGTATCTACACCGCTATCTCTATGAACATGGAAATATCTACACCGCTATCTGTGTAAACTTGCATACAACTTCACCGCTATCTGTATAAACATGGAAATATGTACATCGCTATCTGTATGAACATGGAAATATCTGCACCGCCATCAGTATTAACATACAAATATCTACACCGCCATCTGTATTTAGATGGAGATATCTACACTGCTATCTGTATAAACCTGGAAATATCTACACCGCTATCTGTATAAACATGGAAATATCTACATCGCCATCTGTATGAACGTGGAAATGTCTAAACCGCCATCTCTATAAACATGTAAATATCTACACCCCCCTCTGTAGGAACATCGAAATATCTACAACGCTATCTGCTTAAACATTGAAATATCTACACCGCTATCTGCCTAAAAGTGGAAATATCTACACCGCTATCTGCATAAACTTGGAAATATCTACACCGCTGTCTGTGTAAACATGGAAATATCAAAACCACAAACTGTAGGAACATGGAAATATCTACACGACTATCTCCATAAACATGGAAATATCTACACCGCTATCTGTATAAACATGGAAATATCTACACAGCTATCTGTATGAACATGGAAATATCTACACCGCTATCTGTATAAACATGGAAATATCTACACAGCCATCTGTAGGAACATGTAAATATCTACCCCACTATCTCTATAAACATGGAAATATCTACACTGCTATCTGTATAAATATGGAAATATCTACACCGCTATCTGTGTAAACATGGAAAGATCTACATCGCTATCTCTGAAAACATGGAAAAATCTAAAGCATTATGTGTATAAAGACGTAAATATCTACACTGCTATCTGTATAAACATGGAAATATCTACGCAGCCATCTGTAGGAACATGTAAATATCTACACAGTTATCTGTATACACATGGAAATATCTACACCGCTATCTGTATAAACTTGGAAATATCAACACCACTATCTGTGTAAACATGGAAATATCTACACCGCTATCTGTGTAAACATGGAAATATCTACACCACTATCTGTTTAAACATGGAAATATCTACACCGCTATCTGTACAAACATGGAAATATCTACACAGCCATCTGTAGGAATATGTAAATATCTACACCGTTATCTGTATACACATGGAATTATCTACACCGCTATCTGTATGAACATGGAATTATCTACACCGCTATCTGTGTAAACATGGCAATATCTACACCGATATCTGTGTAAACATGGAAATATCTACACCGCTATCTCTGTAAACATGGAAATATCCACAGAGTCATCTGTATACATCTGTATAAACATGGAAATATCTACACCGTTATCTGTGTAAACATGGAAATATCTACACCGTTATCTGTGTAAACATGGAAATATCTACATCGCTATCTCTAAAAACATGGAAAGACCTACACCATTATGTGTATAAAGACGGAAATATCTACACCGCTATCTGTATAAACATGGAAATATCTACACCGCCATCTGTATGAACGTGGAAATGTCTAAACCGCCATCTCTATAAACATGTAAATATCTACACCCCCCTCTGTAGGAACATGGAAATATCTACAACGCTATCTGCTTAAACATTGAAATATCTACACCGCTATCTGCCTAAAAGTGGAAATATCTACACCGCTGTCTGTGTAAACATGGAAATATCTAAACCAAAAACTGTAGGAACATGGAAATATCTACACGACTATCTCCATAAACATGGAAATATCTACACCGCTATCTGTATAAACATGGAAATATCTACACAGCCATCTGTAGGAACATGTAAATATCTACACCACTATCTCTATAAACATGGAAATATCTACACTGCTATCTGTATAAACATGGAAATATCTACACCGCTATCTGTGTAAACATGGAAAGATCTACACCGCCATCTCTGAAAACATGGAAAGATCTACACCATTATGTGTATAAAGACGTAAATGTCTACACTGCTATCTGTATAAACATGGAAATATCTACACAGCTATCTGTATGAACATGGAAATATCTACACCGCTATCTGTATAAACATGGAAATATCTACACAGCCATCTGTAGGAACATGTAAATATCTACACCACTATCTCTATAAACATGGAAATATCTACACTGCTATCTGTATAAATATGGAAATATCTACACCGCTATCTGTGTAAACATGGAAAGATCTACACCGGTATCTCTGAAAACATGTAAAGATCTACAGCATTATGTGTATAAAGACGTAAATATCTACACTGCTATCTGTATAAACATGGAAATATCTACGCAGCCATCTGTAGGAACATGTAAATATCTACACAGTTATCTGTATACACATGGAATTATCTACACCGCTATCTGTATGAACATGGAAATATCTACACCGCTATCTGTGTAAACATGGAAATATCTACACCGCTATCTGTGTAAACATGGAGATATCTTCACCGCTATCTCTATAAACATGGAAATATCCACACAGCCATCTATATAAACATGGAAATATCTACACTATGCTCTGTATAAACCTGGAAATATCTACACTGATATCTCTATAAACATGGAAACATCTACACCGCTATCTCTATTAACATGGAAATATCTACACCGCTATCTGTGTAAACATGGAAATATCTACACCGCTGTCTGTGTAAACATGGAAATACCTACACCGCTATATCTATAAACATGGAAATATCTACACCGCCATCTGTATGGGTATGGAAATATCTACACCGCCATCTGTATAAACATGGAAATATCTACACCGTTATCTGTGTACACATGGAATTATCTACACCGCTATCTATATAAACATGGAAATATCTACAATGCTATCTGCGTAAACATGGAAATATCCTCACCGCTATCTCTATATACATGCAAATATCTACACCGCTATCTGTGTAAACATGGAAATATCTACACCGATATCTCTGTAAACTTGGAAATATCTACACCGCTATCTCTGTAAACATGGAAATATCTACAGAGTCATCTGTATAAACATGGAAATATCTACACCGCTATCGGTATAAATGTCTGTATTTGCTCTTAATTTATACCCAAGGCTGGGATGTTTCATATGATAAAAAGACCAAATACAGAAATAGACTATATTTGGTCTGGCAATTGATCTCTGCAATAATCCAACCTCAAAGACAATCAAACCTGAAATCTAAGCTACATATTAAATAGCTTGGTTTTTAGGTTGCACGTTGCTGTGTATGCTGGCTTCATAGAAAATGCAAGTAGCAATGGCCATTTTTTAATAGTCATTAGCCTTGAAGCTCTCCTACTTTTGAATCACATAGAAATAGAAATCAAATCTCACTAGATTTTTTTTTTTGAAACAGGGTCTGGCTTGGTTGCCCAGGCTGAAGAGCAGGGCATGATCTTGGCTCACACCTCTGCCTCTCGGACTCAAGCCATCCTCCCACCTCAGCCTTGGAGTAGCTGGGACCACAGGCATGTGCCACCATATCCAGCTAATATTTTTATTTTTGTACAAATGGGGTTTGTCATCTTTCCCAGGCAGGCCTCAAACTCCAAGACTCAAGCAATACACCTGCCTTGAATTCCCAAAGTACTGGGTTTACAGGCGACAGCCACTACGCCCAGCAACTAAACTTCTAAAAATCAATTTTACATAAAATTATCTAAGCGTGCAAGGAAAGATAAGAAGCCTAAGGAACCAGTGAGTTGAAGAATAAATGCAGTTTAAATCATACATGTAAACAACATGATGTGATGTGGTAGGAATCATCTAACATGCTTTAAAGCATGAGTAAAAGGTCTTTACTTAGAAAACTGGATCTTAGTTTAGGATATCTTTAGATAAGAGTATGAAAAGTCATATCATATTGATAAGTAAAGTGCTTCCTTTGGCTCATTTTAAGGATAGGACATTTACTTTCATATAATTCATAGGAATCTTAGACTTAAAAATAAAATTTCCCTTCTCAAATCCTTACTTTTATACTTTTTTGCATTTCTTTCACTTTTGTGTTAATGGCCTATGTCTCAACATATCCTATTAAGCCTTCTGGAAACACATACTTTGTTTCCAGCCTCTTCAGAGAACCATCACTCCAATTCCTAGGCTTCTGAAGAAGCAGACCCAAGCTTATAATTATTACATATTTCCAAATCTAGGTGACCAACAAAAATTGATACTTTTCCCATCATACCTTTAAGTTAATAATCAGGTGTATGCTGAGAGGTAAAGACCCAAGAGTGTTGGTTGTCTAATTGTGCAGCTGTATAAACAAATCTTAATGCTTGAAAATATTCAAAGGTTATTCTCACGTTGATTGTTGGTAACTATGTGTAACAACATGAAAAGAAAAAAAAAATCAAAGAATTACGTCTGAGGATAATACACAATCTCTAAGGGTAAGAAGAGCAACAAAAATTCTGCTTCAATTACCACTGAAATAATATATTTATCCTGTAAAATCTATGGTGGCTGGTTGTAAAAATTAGGCATTAGCAAACTGATAAAGACTTTTTAATGAAAACATTATGAAACATAGTTTTTAAAAAGTTAAATACACCCACACCAGTTTTTCACATTCTTTGGGCTGCTTTAATGCTGCCATTAAATAATTGATTTAGTTGTGACATAGATCCTATGTTCCATGGAGTCTACCATTCATAAAGATGCAATGTAAGGTAACAAAAATATAAATTGTGTGTGTGGGGAGGAGAAGTCAAGAGTATTTTTATGTGACAGAAGTTAAGTTGTTATCAGTGTAAAATAGTCTGTTACAAATACCGGACTCTGTATGTTAGTTTCACTAACCAGAAAGAAAGAAATTACAGCAGATACACACACACACACCAAAAAAGGGAAAAGAAACAAAGCTTAGCACCACAGAAAACCACCAAACTAGAGGGATAAACAATAAGAAAGGAAGAAGTGAACAAGTAATCTAAAAAACAACTAATGAAATGGTAGAAGGAAGTCCTAATTTATCAATAATAAACTTCAATAGAAGTGGATTAAACTCTACTTAAAAGATATAAAGTGGATGAATGGATTCGGATAGCAAAACCCACCTATATGCTGCCTACATGATACTTACCTCACTATTAAAGACAAATAGACTGAAAGTGAAGAGATGGAAAAATATATTTTATGCAAACAAATGAAAAGCAAGCAGGAGTAGCCACAGTCATGTCATATTTTAAAAGGCTTTAAATAAAAAAACTATATAAAAAAAGAATGTCACTGTATAATGAAATGATAAAAGGCCCAATTCAATAAGAGGACATAACATATATATTACTTAGGTGTAACTATATATGTACCCAACACCAGAACAACCAGATATATAAAGCAAATATTAGATTTAAAGGTAGAGATAGACTGCAATACAATATTAGTAGGAAATTTCAACACTCCACTTTAAAAATGGACAGATTCTATGAAGAGAAAATCAACCAAAAAATGACAGACTCAAACTATACCATAGACCAAATGGACCTAGCAGGTAAAGAAGATCTCACCTGATATGGTTTGGCTGTATATCCCCACCCAAATCTCATCTTGATTATAGCTCCCATAATTCATACATGTTGTGGGAGGGAACCAGTGGGAGATAATTGAATCATGGGGGCGGTTCCCCCATACTGTTCTTGTGGTAGTGAATACGTCTAACAAGATCTGAGGTTTTATAAGGGGGAACCCTTTCACTTGGTTCTCAATTCTATTTTGTTTGCTACCATGTAAGATGTGTCTTTCGCCTTCCATCATGATTGGGAGACCTCCCCAGCCACGTGGAACTATGAGTCCACTAAACCTCTTTTTCTCTGTAAATTACCCAGTCTCGGGTATGTCTTTATCAGCAGTATGAAAACAGACTAATACATCATCCAACAGCTGCAGAATACAAATTATTCTCAACTGTACACCAAACATTCTCTAGGACCAATCATACATTATGACACATAATAAGTCTTAACAAACTTAAGAAGACAGATATCATATGAAGTATCTTTTCTGATTCCAGGGATATAAAGCCAGAAATCAACAACAGGAAAGCCCTTGGAAATTTTATAAAAACATGGAAATTAAATAGCACGCACCCAAGAAATCAATAGGTCTCATTAAGACATTAATAGGAAAATTTCAAAAGTCACTGAGACAAGTAAGAATGAAAATCCAACATACCCAAACCTATGGAACGTAGCAAAAGCAGTTCTAAGAGGGAAATTTATAGCAATAAAAGCCTACACCAAAAAAGAAGAAAGATTTTCAAATCACAAAGCAAAATTATACACTTCAAGTAACTAGAACATCAAAAACAAACTAAACCCAAAATTGGTAGAAGGAAGGAAATAATAAAGCTCACAGCAGATATAAATGAAACAGACACTAAAAAATATTTCAAAAGATAAATAAGACAAAGTGTAAAGGTAAAACTGACAAACCTTTAGCTAAACTAAGACAAAAGGAGAGAAAATTCAAATAAATAAAAGATGAAAAAGGAGACATTACAACTGATACACCACAGAAATAGAAGGGATTGTAAGACATTACTCATAACTATATGCCAACAAATTTGATAGTGTAGAATAAAGTGAATAAATTTCTGCACACATACAACTACCCAGATTAAATTGTGAGGAAATATAACATCTGAACACATCAATAATGAGTTTGGAAATTGAATCAATAATAAAACATCTTCCATCAAAACAACAACAACAACCACCAACACCCAGGACCTGATGTCTTCACTGCTGAATTCTACCAAACAGTTAAAGAATAACTACCAATTCTCCACAAACTTTTCCACAAAAGTAATGAGGAAGGAATACTTCCATACTCATCTTATGAGGCTCGCAATATCCTGATTCTAAAACCAGACAAAGACACGCACAAAATGAAAATAACAGGCCAATATTCCTGAAGAACATAGATACAAAAATTCTCAACAAGATACAAGTGAACTGACTTCGACAGCACACTAAAAAGAGTATTCACTATAATCAAGTGGGGTTCATCCCAGGGATGAAAGGATGGCTTAACATGCACAAATCAGTAAATATGATACACCACCACAATAGAAAGAAGAACAAAAACCATGTGATCATTTCAACAGATGCAAAAAGAACACTTGACAAAAGTCAACATTCCTTTATGATAAAAACTGTCAAGAAAGTAGGTATAGGAGTGTACCTCAACGCAGTAAAGGCCATAGGTGACAAACCCACAGCTAACATCTTATTTATGGTGAATAGTTAAATGCTTTTCCTCTTTGATGTGGAGGAAGACAAGGATGTCAACTTCTACCACTTCTATTTAGCATAGTACTGGAGGTCAGAGCCAGAGCAATTAGACAAAAGAAATAAATAAGAGGGATCCAAACTGGAAAGAAGGAAGTCAGATTGTTTCTGTTTGTAGAAAATGTGATCTCACATACATATGTATACATCTATATATATGATCATATAGATATATATGATCTCTCTCTCTTTAGGGTTCTTTCTATATATACTTATATAGAGTGAGAACCCTAAAGACTTGACCAAAAACTACTAGAAATCATAAATAAATTCAGTAAAGTTGTAGTATACAAAATCAACACAGAAAATTCAGTGGTGTTTCTATACACTAATAGTGAACTATCTGAAAAAGTCATCAAGAAAGGAATTCCATTTACAATAGCTACCAAGAAATCTGCAGATAAATTTAATCAAGGTCGTGAAAGATCTCTACAATGAAAACTATAACACACTGATGGAAAAATTTACGATCCACAAAAAATGGACACTATATACTCATGGAATGGAAGAACTGATACTATTGAAATGACCATACTAACAAAATGTCCTACAGATTCTATGCAATCCCTATCAAAATACCAATGAAATTCTTCACAGAAATAGAAAAAAATACCCTAAAATTTGTATGAAACCAGAAAAGACCCCAAATAACCAAAGCAATCCTGTGCAAAAATAACAAAGCTGGAGGCACCACACTACCTGACTTCAAAATATACTACAAAGCCATAGTAAGCAAAACAGCATGGCACTGCCATAAAGCAAACACATAGACCAATGGAAGAGAATATACAGCTCAGAAATAAATTCTCATACCTAAAGTCAACTGATTTTCCAAAAAGGAGTCAAGAGCACACACAGGGGTAAAGACAGTCTCTTCATTAAATGGTACTGAGAAGATTGGATATCTACATGTGGGATAATGAAATTAGACCCCTATCTTTTACCTTATACAAAAATCAACTCAAATGTGATTAAAGACCTAAAGGTAAGATTGAAAACTATGAAAAACTACTAGAAGATAACATGTGGGAAATTCTCTATAACTTTGGGTTCTACAAGGATTTTTTAAATGAGACGTCAAAAGCACAGGCAACAAAAGCAAAAATAGATAAATGGGGTTTCATCAAACTAAAATGCTTTTGCACAGCAAAGGAAACTTAACAGAGTGAAAAAACAACTTACAGAATGGGATACAATATTTGCAAACTATACATCTGCTAAGGAGTTAATGCCCAGATTATATAACAAACTTAAACAACTCAACAGCAAAAACATAAATAACTTATTTAAAAATGGGCAAAACTGGGAGGCTGAGGCAGGCGGATTGCCTGAGGTCAGGAGTTTGAGACCAGCCTGACCAATATGGTGAAATCATTTCTCTACTAAAAATACAAAAATTTAGCCAAACATGATGGCGTGTGCCTGTAACCCCAGCTACTCAGCAGGCTGAGGCAGGGGAATTGCTTGAACCAGGGAGATGGAGGTTGCCGTGAGCCCCGATTGCACCACTGCACTCCAGCTTGGGCAAGAGAGCAAGACTCCTTCACAAAAAAAAAAAAAAAGGACAAAATAAACTAAAAGAAATGCCACAAGAGAAAATATAGAAATTGTCAAGACGAATATATAATAAAATCATGTTCAACATCACTAACCATCAGGGAAATGCAAATCAAAACCGCAATGAGATACCAGTTCACCCATTAGAATGGCTATTAGCAAAAAGGTAAAAGATAACAAGAGTTGGCAAGGAAGTGGAGAAAACGGAACACTTACGCACTGTTGATGGGGTTGTAAACTAGTACAACCATTAAGCAAAACTTTATGGAAGTTCGCTAAAAAATAAAAAATAAAAAAAAAAAAACAATCATTCGATCACATAACCCAGCAATCCCACTACTGGGTATATATCCATAGGAAATGAAATCATTGTGTTTGAAAAATATCTGCACTCTTATGTTTACTGTAGCACTATTTCTAATAATCAGATATGGAATCAACCTATGTGTATAAAAACAAACAAGTGAATTATATATATATAATATATATTATGTATATTATATATAATATATATTATGTATATTATATATAATACATATTATGTATATTATATATAATACATATTATGTATATTATATATAATATATTATGTATAATATATAATATATTATATATTAATATATTATTAATATTAATATATTATATATTAATATTAATTATATTAATAAAAATAATTATTAATTAATAATTATTAATGATTATTATTAATTAATAATAATTAATATTAATATTAATAATTATTAATATATAATATATATTATATGTATAATATACATTATATATTATGTATATTTTATATATAATACATATTATGTATATTATATACATAATATATATTATGTGTATTATAATATATATAATGTATAATGTATATAATATACGTTATGTATATTATATATAATATACATTATGTATGTTATGTATATTATATATTACATATAATATATATTATTATATATAATTATATATAATTATAATTATTATTATATATAATTTTATGTGTAATTATAATTATGCATAAAATTAATTATAATTATATATAATTTTATGTGTAATTATAATTACACATAAAATTATATATGTATATATATATATATATGGACACACACACAATGAAATACTATTCAGCCATAAAAAAAGAATGAAATTCTGCCAGTTGCAACAACATGGATGACCCTGTAGGATACAATGTTAAGTGAAATAAGCCAGACACAGAAAGCAAATACCGCATGATCTCGCTCATATGTGGAATCTTAAAAAAAAAAAATGTTAATAGAGAAGTAGAGTAGAATAGTGGTTACCAAACAGTGAGGAAGAAGTGGGGAGGGCAAAATGGAGATAGATTGGTTAACAGTTATGAAATCACAATTATATAGGAAGAATAAGTTGTAGTGTTCTTTGCAAAGCAGGGTGACTATAGTTAAAAGTAAAGTATTGTATATTACAAAGTATCTAGAAGAAAGGATTTTGAAATTTCTTATTAAAAAGAAATGATGAATGCATGAGGTAATTAATACACTAACTATCCTTATTGGATCATTAGACAACATACATATTCATTGAAACATCAAATTGTATCCTATAAATCTATATAATTATAATGTGAAAATTTTTTAAAAATAAATTAATGAATTAAATAACAATTTTAAAATGTTCTCAATCACCAATGCAAAGTTTAGGAGCTTTGTTCTTGACTCAGCCTTAAGACTGAAAACTAATGTGTTAGAAATATTTGTAGATCCTCTCAATTTTGAAAGAATCCTAGCTAAACTACTGAAATATAAAATATATTCTATGTAATATGCTCTTAGGTATATTCTTAGGTGAACTCTGCTTTTAGATGAAGCTTATAAAAATGAAAAACGTATCTGAAATAAAATTTTAAAGTATTTGGAAAATTACAGCTTAATCTCTTAAAGACAAATTTTCTATACAGTAACCTTTTTATGTGCTTTTGAAATGGGGTATACAATTATTTTCCCTGATGTGAGACAAAATATAGAATGTTGGCATTTTATCTAAGAAGTTAACTTAGGAAGAAAGAGTGAGAGGCAGAGGAATGAGGGAAGAAAGGAAGGCTGATGATGGGATACCTTATCAAGTTGCCTAATGCTGTATTGGAACCTAATAGGCCTTCTAAGGAGTTTTATTACATAATGCAAGACTCCTCAATCTGGGAGGAGGAAAGGGCATTATTTTTGAGTGGTCACAGGTTGCCCCATGGGCATAAACTCTACCAAGCTGCTAGGTTACACCTACATGAGCATCCCACCTGCTTAAGTAAGAGCAGCCACAAACTGTGGGCCATTCCAGGTAAGTGTCATATCACACCTGCACCAACTAGTCAAAGCCTGGGTCAAAGCCTGTGCAGAACTGATCGCTACAGCAGAGGCTAAAATAAGAAATGGGGCTAAGAGAGTGAAAAGCAGTGCCCATATGTATCCAAAAACAGGTTGAAGATATCTTTAGGAAGGAACAGATAATTTTTTTTATTCATACAATAACAGATGCATATGAACTCCTCCACTAGTCACCCATTCCTGTCAGCCCTTGGGCTTCATAACTAAATCATTCTTCCTTTGTAATCCAGTCCCACATTTTCAGCTATCTCTATATGTTTATTATCTTAAATATTTCTTTGCTCTATACTCTTCCCCTAGTCTTCAACCAATTTCTTTCTTTATTGTCCCAACCCACAGACTGTTATTTCCACTTCGATGTCCCATAGAAGCTTCAAGGGTTTGAAATACCTAAAAAAAAACTCATCTTTCTCCCTAAAACTCCCTCTCCTTCTCCCACTTCAAAATTTCAACTAATGGCTCCCCCTGTTATTCCCACCAGAATCCTGAATGATCCCTGTTTCCCCTCATTCACTCCATACATGTAAATCTCATTAACGTTACTTTCTAGATATTTCATGAATCCTTTCCATTCATTCTGTACTAGAAAGTGTTCCCAGTTTAGACCCTGGTGGTTGGTGGCCTCTTACCTAGGCGTGCTCTCTCTCTCTCTCTCTCTCTCTCTGTGGGTGTGGGTGTGGGTGTGTGTGTCCTGAGAATTTATTTACTTCTGGTTTTTGTTTGTTTTTTAGTATCCAGAATCTACAGGGAACTTAAATCAATTAGAAAAAAAAATAACCCAATTAAAAAATGGGCAAAGGACATGAACAAAAACTTCTCAAAAGAACACATACAAATGGCCAACAAATACACGAAAAAAAAATGCTTAGAATCACTAATCATCAGAAAAATGCAAATCAAAACACAATGAGATACCATTTCATACCGGTTGGAATGGCTATTATTAAAAAGTCAAAATACAACAGATGCCAGCAGGGCTGTAGACAAGAGGAAGTGTCTGTATATTTTTAGCTATAGCCCTAATTCAAACGTGTCCCCATTACAGCCAAAAGAGCGGCCTATCTAAAGGACTGTTCTGATCAGCTCACTTACCTGACTGAAACCTTCAGTGACTCCCATGGCCTGCAGGTCAATGCACTAATTCATGACTATAACATCTGAGATATCCTTGATCTGGCTACTGGTCTAGCCCTCTCTGACTCACGCTTTATAAACCATGCATTCTGGAACTTTTTAGTTGTTTCCCACATCAGCATGCTACTTCCCATCCATGTAGATTTGCAGAGACCTCCTCATCTTTTTAATTCCCAGTTCCCACTCTCAACATGGGCCATCTCCTACCCACACTTCAAAACCTAAGCAAAACAACACCTTCCGTGACACCTCCATGCTGAGTCAGATGCCATCCCCTTTGTATTGTAGTTCTTTGCTTGTGTGCCTTTGTCTCACTTTGTTCTCTTTAAAATAAACTCCATGAGGACAATGATCACCTGCTATTTGTGTTAATATCTGCACCTAGTGGCATAGTGTCTGGAGTATAGTAGGATCTATTTTCAAGGAAAAAAAGATTATATCTATACCAATAGACATGAATTAGCGCTTTTTTTTTTAAAGATAAGCTCCCTTTGAACTAAGTCAATGTTTACAAGAAGAGTTATACTAAAAAGTTCACTTTTGCTGCTTATGTTTCATTTATTTCAGGCAATTAATTCATTGTTATTGGTAAATCGATACTTTTTATTGATACTGAAAAGAGAGAAATAAACTAATGACTATCTCTGTTAGAGTAGATTTGTTCATATCTATCAGTAAAATGTTAATTATCTGAAAGTCAATAATAAAACATAAACTGTGATCTTAAATGTTTTTTAGGGGCTCAAAAATAATTAGAATTCATGTCAGCATATAAAAAAAGATCAGAGTATTTTTAAGATATGATAAAATTTTATTTTAGTTTCTTAATAGGGATTTTTGTGACCTTATAGAGTTCAACTAATTATAATTTTAAAAATAGGATTTATAGAGTTTTAGAATTAGAAACAATTTATAGATTATTTTATTTTTCTTTTGAGGAATCAGGTCATCAGAAGATCAAGGAACACCTATAATGTCACTAGATCCTAATTTAATTTAAATTTTAGAATCCAGGTATTCTAACTCCTGTCTTGATACTATTTCTACTTTATTATGTTGCTTCCCAGGGCTTTAAAAAATAAAAGCTGAGAAATTACATTTGCTTTGCATATACAGCACCAATTATCAAATTCAGCATAAAAGCATAACATGTATACATCAAAAAGAAAACATAAAAACTTCAAATTAAAAGCATCTCAAAACAATTGAATATAATAGGGAAACCTTATACAAATGCAACACTCACCCATTAATAAAAAGAAACCAATTGGAGAAAAAAGAAATTCAATATAAACATGTTGGAATATAACCTAATTCATTTTAATCCAATGCTTCAAATTGAAAAAAATTAGCACTAGTGTTATTTTCCTTTATCATTACAATCTTGCTTTTCATTACATTATGCTATGTTTTGTATTAAACATAAAATCAATTTTTCACCTTAACACATGCTAGAAATACAGAGTCACCATATTGGAAATCAGTAGAAAGTGTCTTTGTTTCTACTTTTTTTTCTTTGAAAAAGCTTTGGGAAAAAAAATCATTTACAATGTTTAATTTTAATAACTTAAAGAATGTAATTGATTTTTGTTTGTTTTTGACATGGAGTTTCACTCTTGTCACTCAGGCTGGAGTACAATGGCATGATCTCGGCTCACTGTAACCTCCACCTCCCAGGTTCAAATGATTCTCCTGTCTCAGCCTCCCGAGTAGCTGGGATGACAGGCACTCGCCACCACACCCGGCTAATTTTTGTATTTTTAGTAGAGATGGGGTTTCATCATGTTGGCCAGGCTGGTCTCAAACTCCTGACCTCAGGCGATCTGCCAACCTCGGCCTCCCAAAGAGCTGGGACTACAGGCGTGAGCCACCATGCCCAGCCAATTGAATAGTTTTTAACTCAGAGGATAAATGCTTGAGGGGATGGAAAGCCCATTCCTCATGACGTGATTATTTCACACTGCATGCCTGTATCAAAACATCTCATGTACCCCACAAATATATAAACCTCCTATGTACCCACAAAAATTTTATAAAATAATGAAAATATTTTAAAACTAAAAAAATTGTTTTCTAATTAAGCAACTTTATTTAAATAAAATCATTCTTCCTCATCCTCAGTCCTGGGATCTACCAGAAAGAATTAGCAACATCTTAAAGATGACAAAGTGTTAAAGATAAGCTGCTATTAAGTAAAAGTGTGAAGTGTGGGGGGGACAAGCTGGATGCCTGAACCATTTTGTTCTATCTTTAGGACAGTGAAAGAGCAAGAAGCAGGGTTGGGTGGGGGACACATATTCTGTTGAGCATTGTCACCACTATATTCACTGAAATTCATCTGCATGCTTGTATGTATACTTTTGATTCGCCTGATACACTGAAAATTATATGAAATTGTTCTCTATTCTTTAGATAATTATAATCTAAGTGCTAATATGAAGCTTAGAATTTATATGAAATATGTATGCCCACAACAAGACATTTCAGCTATTTCCTAGATAATAATCTCACTTCACCCTGCACAAAACAGGCACATGATCATGTCACTCTGACCTGGTTTGAGTCCAAGGAGGCTTTTGTTTTTAAAATAATTTAGGTTAGTAGTTAAAATATGAACTTTGGGCCAGGAGTGGGAGCTCATGCCTATAATCCCAGCACTTCGGGAGGCTGAGGCGGGCGGATGACTTGAAGTCAGGAGTAGGAGACTGGACTGGCCAACATGCTGAAACCCCATCTCTACTAAAAAAAAAAAATAGAAAACTTAGCTGGGTGTGGTGGCGGGCACCTATAATCCCAGCTACTTGGGAGACTGAGGCAGGAGAATTGCTTGAGCCTGGGAAGTGGAGGTTGCAGTGAGCAGAGATCTTACCACTACACTCCAAAACAAACAACAAACAAAAAAATTCTAGAGTCACACTGAAAATCTTAACAACCTGCTTCTACTACCCATTTTTTTAATTTTTATTTTGACCTGATTTTAGATTGATAGCAAAATGCACAAATAACACAAAGTGCCCCCTATGTCCCTCACCCTACTTCCCCTAATGCTAACATTTTCAGAGCCATCCTTATTTTCTCTATAAAAGAGCAGAGTTCTCCTTTTAGAGATTTGGAAAGATTATTAAAAGATAAGTTACAAAATACAGTACCTGACACGTATAAAATATTAAATAAATACTAGCCATGCTTAATTATTTTGTTTTAAGTCTATATGAGTCAAGTTTTAGTAGAAATATGGGCTAGAAAAAAAAAAACAGAAAGCGGGACTCTGTGATCCGACTTGGGCTCATAGAACAGACTGCACTAGTTTGTTCTCATGCTGCTAATAAAGTCATACCCAAGACAGGGTAATTTAGAAAGGAAAGAGGTTTAAGGAACTCACAATTCCACATGGCTGGGGAGGCCTCACAGTCACGGCAGAAGGCAAAAAAGAAGCAAAGGCACATCTTAAATGGTAGCAGAGAAGAAAGCTTGTGTAGGGAAGCTCCCATTTTAAAAGCATCAGATCTCGTGAGACTTATTCGCTACCAGGAGAACAGTAGGGGGAACCCGCCCCTATGATTCAATGATCTCCACCTGACTCCATCCTTGACATGCGGGGATAATTACAATCAAGGTGAGATTCGGATGGAGACACAGCCGAATCATATCAATGACTAATGAGAGTTACGTCCAGAACCTAATGAAAACCTGTCTGAGGCCACATTCCCTGTAAAGCAGATTTGAGATAGAGATTTGTGTAGAGAATATTTAACTGGGTAAAATCCTAGGAACCAACAACTGTGGCGAAAAAGCTGAATTGGATAAAGGGAGTTGAGATGTGAGGCAGTCACAACAAATACCTCAGCTAATCTCAAGGGGGAGCTGAGAAGCTGGGGCGACCCTTCAGAGTTGCCCTAAATTGAGGCAGGAGTATGGAGTTTTAATACCTTTCACTGGCCATTCTTCAGATACGAGTTGTCCCCAAGGATGGACATCAGCTTGACAAGTTATTAATTAGATCTCCTGAGAATAAATTCTAGAGAGAATCAGCTGAGAGGCATGATTTGCCAACACTCCCAATAGCTGGGCAAACTTCAGTTTTGAGGGAGGATTTGGGTCACACACAAAAGTCTCCACAACCAATTATTCATGGGAAATTCTATGTAGGCAGAGCTATTTCATGGCCAGTTAATCAAAACTACATAATCTATTTGGTTAAGCAAAAGAAATGAAAAAGATAAAATAAAATCTATGTATTAACACTCAAAAGTTTTTTAATGCATTTGCCTTGCATTTCGTATGTTTTGCCTTGCCTTTTATATGTTTTGCCTTGCATTTGCTTATTTGCTTTTAAGAACCTTTAGAGAACAATAATTACTAATATAATATGGAGTAGCACAGCATAGACGAGGGAAGCTAACTCTCTCCCTTTTCCCAGAACCTGGAACAGCTAAAGATCCTAAGCATTGTCAGCTTTGGTATCTGACATAGTTTGGATGTTTGTCCCCTTCAAATCTCACGTTAAAATGTGATCCCCAATGTTGGAGAGAGATGCCTCCTGAATGGCTTGGTGCTGTCCTCTTGGTAATGAATGAGTTCTTACCCTGTGAGTTCATGCGATATCTGGTTGTTTAAAAGAGACTGACACCTCCTCCCTGTCTCTCTTGCTTCCTCTCTCACCATGTGATATGCTGGTTTCCCTTCACCTTCCACCATGATTGGAAGGTTCCTGAGGCCCTCCCTGGAAGCAGGTGCCAGTACTATGCTTCATGTACAGCCTTCACAACAAGGAGCCAAATAAACCGCATTTCTTTATAAATTACCCAACCTCAGGTATTTCTTTATAACAATGCAAATGGGGTAACAGAGTATCATTCATGGACAGTGAGTGTATTAGTCAATTTTCATGCTGCTGATAAAGACATACCCAAGACTGTTTCATTTATAAAGAAAAAGAGGTTTAATGAATTCACAGTTCCACATGGCTGAGGAGGCCTCACAGTTATGGCAGAAGGCGAAAGGCGCATCTTACATGGCAGCAGGCAAACAGCAAATGAGAACCAAGTGAAAGGCGAAAGGGGTTTCCCCTTATAAAACCATCAGATCTCATGAGACTTATTCACTACCACTAGAACAGTGTGGGGAAAACTGCCCCCATGATCCACTTACCTCTCACTGGGTCCCTCCCACAACATGTGAATTATGGGAGCTACAGTGCAAGATGAGATTTCAGTGGGGACACAGCCAAACCATATCAGACAGTAATAACTTTCAATTAAATATAGCTAGACTTTCTGTCAGTGGGTCACAGCAGTCTAGAGAACACATTGAAAAACTCTGGGAACAGCAGATATAGAGGTCAGATCTAGAGATTTTGAACAAAGTTTAGTGCTACAATGCATTGGTGACCACAGACAAAAGGTGTCTGTTGTTGTTATAGTTTGTTTTCTGTCTTGTTTTTCATCATGGGAGGACAAAAAGAAAAAATGGGGGCAATGGTGAAGGAGAAATGAAAAAGACCTGCTTTTCTATGGGTGGAAGCGACTAAACGAGAGAATAAATTTGGATCACACAACAAATGCAAATCAAGTTAGAAGCATGAAAGGCATGATTAAGGCCATGGTTCTAATAGAGATCAGCCAGCGGAACCAGGATCATGCCACACCGAGAGAGGCTGCAGAGCCATTGCCTTCTCTCCTGTCAAAGCTAAATTAATGAAATGGAACTCACAGAAGCACTATGTAATCAAATATTGGTGGGACACAAGCAAATTCTGAAAAAGTTTCATTGATCAGTGATAATATCTTTTGGTGTAAATATCTCCTCAAAACATTTCAGGAAAAAAAAATAAAGCTATAATTTTCCTTTAGAAATATTTAACTTTGTTATACTAGTTTACTTATTTTTTACCTAATACTTCTGATATATTGTTATGTAGGTTAAAGATGCTCGATTCATGCCACTGTGGAAACCACACATAATTTAGGCAATAATGCAAATTCTTTTCAAATTCTTTTATCAGTGTATTCACTTTATTTTTATTTCAAACACAATACAAAATTACAGGATGCTATCAAAGTGATGCTACAAAACCCCACTAAAATTTTTTCAATTCTTCAAATCACACACTTACACACACACACACACACACACACCACATACATTCCCCGTACAGACCTTTTTTTGGGGGGCCTGAGTAAATAATTGCATTTTATTTTCAATTTTTCATTTTGAAATAATTAAAGACTTACCAAAAATGTTGCAAAACTACGTGCCTTTTTGAAGTAAAGTCTTGAAAAAGTTGTTTGGTATATCCTTTATAGTAATAAAAGAAAACACGTGTATATTCTGTTGATTAAAGGCATGCTGAGATCGTCAGACATGTGATTTCATCAGAGACTCCAATATAGAGCGCAGCTGTAACGACATCCTAAGAGTGTTCTAACTGAAATGTGTTGGAAGAAGGTTCTAATTTTTTTCAACCCTTCTCAAGTTGGCACTCAGCAGATTTCCACTCTATAAAAGTAACTCCTGCTCTGCAACTAATGTTCACAGATAAGCTCCAAACATATTTACAGCTCCATTTAAGTATAATGTACACACAGTAAAATTCACCCTTTTCAATGTGCAATTTAATGGGTTATGGCAGATGAATATCATCATTTGACCACAATCATGATCAAGATACAGAAAATCTGCATCATCACAAAACGTTTTCTTTTGCTGTTTTGCATTTGATCTTTTCTCCATTCCTGAACACAGGCAACCACTAATCTGCTTCTGTTTCTACAGTTTGCATTTTCTAGAGTATCCTATTAGTGGAATGATACATTGGTGTCTTTCATGTCTAGCTTCTTTCACTGAGCATAATGCTTTTGATATTCATTTATATTGCTGTTGTATCAGTTTGCTCCTTTTTATTGTTGAGTGGTACTCCATCTACAACTGGTTTATCCATTTACAAGTTGATGGACACATCTGCTATGAACTTCAAGGATGAGGCTTGGTACGGATATGTTTTTATTTATTTTGAGTCGCAGTGGGATTATTTGGCTATATGATCAGTACTAAGTTTAACATTAAAAGAAACTGCCAAACTGCTTTCCAAAATGTCTGTACCATTTTGAAGTCCCACTAGCCAGGTGTGAATAGCAATTCTTCACATCATGTGGTATGGTCAGTTCTGCTCGTGTCAGCCACTCCAGTGGGTGTACAGTGGTACCTCAATGTGGTTTTAACTTGCATTTCCCTGATGACGGGTAATGTTAAGTATCTTTTCATTTGTGTATTGGACATCATCTCTTTTTAAATTAAAATATCTGTACAAATATTTGGCCCATTTAGGTCAAAATATTACGTTAAATGAGTTATTTGTGTTTTGTTATTTAGTTTTTTAGTTATGTGTACATTCTAGATGAAAGTTCTTTATCAGACATATTTAAAATTATTCTGTCCCAATCTGTGGTGTGCCTTTTCATTTTTTGATGCTATGTTTTAAGTTGCAAAAGTCTTAATTTCATGAAGTCCAACTTACTATTTTTTTCCATTTTCATCCATCCTTTTCTTATCTAAAAAGTTTTTAGCTATAGTAAGATTATTAAAAATTTTTCCTATTCAGTAAGCTTTATACATTTTATATTTACATTATGTATAAAATACATGTTGAGTTAATTTGAGGATATGGTGTGAGGTAATTCTGAAGTTCATATTCTCCATTTAATATCCAATTTTAATAGTACCATCTTTATAAAGACATTGATTTCCTTATTGAAATATTTTGGCAACTTTGGCCATGTAAGGCAGGATATATTTCTAAATTATTTATTCTGTTTCACTGATATATATGTCTTCTTCATGCCAGTAAGTTTACTGTACTGTTTAGTGTAGCTTTACAATATGTCTTGAAATTTGGAAAGTTTTCCAACTTTATTCTTCTTTCTAAAACATGCTCTGGCTATTCTAGGACTTCTGCATTTAAAAAAAAAATTAGAATCAGCTTTGTAATTTCTCCAAAAAGGCCTATAGGTTTGACTGGGATTGTGCCAAATCTGGAGATCAGTTTCAGAAGAATTATCATCTAATAAGTATGACATGTATATTTACCAATGAACTTGATACATATTTCTACCTATTCAATCTCTCGTATTAGTGATTTAGAAATTTTGGATCAGCATACCTTTTATTAAATTTATTCTGAATTATTTTATTATTTTTGAGGCTATTATAAGTTAAATTGCTTACATAATTTTATTTTCTAATTGGTGTTGATTGTGTATAGAAACACAATTGATTTTATTTATTGATCTTTCATCCTACAACTTTGTTAAATTCACTTCATACCTCTAGCACACTTCTGCAGATGCCTAAGGATTTTCTATGTATATGTTTACATCACGTGAGAATAGTATTTTTCTTTCTTCCCAACTTGGGTGTCACTTATTTCTTATTTTCTTTTCTTTTCTCTTTATTTCTTTCTTCTTTCTGTCCATTCCTCCTTCCTTCCCTTCTTTCTTTCTCCCTGTTTTAGAATCAGTTTTGTAATTTATCCAAAAGGACCTATAAGGTTTCATGGGAATTCCACTGAATCTAGAGATCAATTTCAGGAGAATTATCATCTCATAAGTATTAAATATTTATCAATGAACTTGGTATATATTTCCACTTATTTAATATTGAATGCAATACTTTAAAGAACTAGGGAGAGAGGACATCATTGCATTTTTCATAATCTTATGTAGAAAGTATTAAGGCTTTCACCATTTTAAGTAAGATGTTTGCTATAGATTTTTTGTAAACACATAATCAGTTTGAAAATGTACTTTTCTATCCTCAGTTTGCTGGGAGTTTTTAATTTAAAAAATGTGTTACATTTTGTAAATTCCTTTTTTGCATCTATTGAGAGTGTCACGTGATTTTTCTTTTTTCTGTCAGCATGGTAGATTTTCAGTTGTTGAAACCAACTTGAGATAAACCCCACTTGGTTAAAACACATTATCATTTTTAAATATTCCTAGACTCAATTTGCTAATATTGTATTAAGAATGTTGCATCTAAGTTCATAATGGTTATCAGTCTGTCATTTTTGAGTTCTGATATCTGTATTTGTTTCTGATATCGAGAGAATCCACGTAAAACATCTACTTCTGTCATCAGTAATAATCTGACCAGGGATAACACCAACAGTTAGAGAGGAACCTGTCATTACCTGTGGCAGCAGAGATATCAGAGATTCCAAAAAGAAAAGCAAGGTTAAAATTTCAAATATAATCACATGAAATATCAGAAAGCCAGGGGATAGAAATATAGGAGAGCAAAATCTTAGAGGTCAAAACAAGTAGTTAAGTACTGCACATGATAATAAAAAGTAAACTCTTTTCCTAAGGCAGAGCCTGGCTGCTGCCTAGCTTCTTTGACAATTCTTGGTAGGCTTTCATGGCTTTATAAGGGCTTATACTTTAGGTAAAGTTATAGTCAGGGAAACGGTGGGTGTAGGTTGGCTCTGTAGAAATGAAGCATTACAGGAGCACTGCAGTTAGAAAGAAACTGATACTGATGATACTTCGGTCACACTAATAATACATGCTAATGATAATCATAGCAATCATGGTAATGACAGACAATATATATATAATATTAGCATGCTTCTATTTGCACATATACATATGTGAATAGAAACATTGATTTAAAGACATGAAAGTATAGAAATAGCCTACACCTGATAAAGATATGCTCATACACAATAACAAACCTCAGCATAAACAGAGATTTTGATGTATCACAGAATTCTCCAATAGATCACAATTTTGACACTATGGGAAGTGTCATTTTCAGAACTTTTCTTTATCTCCATTATCTCTATTCTCTATTTCCAACATTCCTGGAGACTGAACTCAAGGATCAGTAAATATTCTCAACCTTAACCATAGCAGACTTCATTCATCCCATATATGCTTGTTATTTTTCCCCATTGACAGAAGGCATTGTACCATGAAATATACAACATATCTCTGACACACCTGACGAAAACAAACAATGGGGAAAGATTGACTATTTAATAAATGGTGATGGGAAAACTGGCTAGCCATATGAAGAAAGCTGAAAGTGGACCCCTTCCTTACACCTTATAAAATAATTAACTCAAGATGGATTAAAGACTTAAACATAAGATCTAAAACCATAAAAACTCTAGAAGACAACCTAGCCAATACCATTCAGAACATAGGCATAGGCAAAGACTTCACGACTAAAACACCAAAAGCAGTGGCAACAAAAGCCAAAATTGAGAAATGGGATCTAATTAAACTAAAGATAGCTTCTGCACAGCAAAAGACACTATCATCGGAGTGAACACACAACCTACAGAGTGGGAGAAAATTTTTGCAATCTATCCATCTAACAAAGGGCTAATATCCAGAATCTACAAGGAACTTAAACAAATTTACAAGAAAAAAACAACCCCATCAAAAAGTGGGAAAAGGATATGAACAGACACTTCTCAAAAGAAGACATTTATGCGGCCAATAAACACATGAAAAAAAGCTCATCATAGGCTGGGCGTGGTGGCTCACGCCTGTAATCCCATCACTTTGGGAGGCCAAGGCGAGTGGATCACAAGGTCAGGAGTTTGAGACTTGCCTGGCCACTATGGTGAAACTCTGTCTCTACCAAAAACACACAAAAAAACTTTAGCCAGGCGTGGTGGTATATATCTGTAATCCCAGCTACTCAAGAGGCTAAGGCAGGAGAATTGCTTGAACCCATTAGGTGGAGGTTGCAGTGAGCCGAAATTGTGCCACTGCACTCCACCCTGGGTGACAGAGTGAGGCTGTCTCGAAGAAAAAAAAAAAAAAAGCTCATCACCCCTGGTCCAATGAGATACCATCTCGCGCCAGTTAGAATGGCAATCATTAAAAAGTCAGGAAACAACAGGTGCTAGAGAGGATGTGGAGAAATAGGAATGCTTTTACACTGTTGGTGGGAGTGTAAATTAGTTCAACCATTGTGGAAGACAGTGTAGCAATTCCTCAAGGATCCAGAACTAGAAATATCATTTGACCTAACAGTCTCATTACTAGGTACACATCCAAAGGATTATAAACCATTCTACTATAAAGACACGTTCACACATATGTTTATTGCAGCACTATTCACAAGAGCAAAGACTAGGAACCAACCCAAATGCCCATCAATGATAGACTGGATAAAGAATATGTGGCACATATACACCATGGAATACCATGCAGCTATAAAAAAGGATGGATTAATGTCTTTTGCAGAGACATGGATGAAGCTGGAAACCATCATTCTCAGCAAACTATCACAAGAACAGAAAACCAAACACCACATGTTCTCACTCATAAGTGGGAGTTGAACAATGAGAACACATAGACACAGGGAGGGGAACATCACACACTGGGGCCTGTCAGTGGGTAGGAAGGAAAGAGGAGGGATAGCATTAGGAGAAATACTTAATGTAGATGACGAGTTGATGGGTGCAGCAAACCACGACAGCACATGTATACCTATTTCACAAAACTGCAAGTTCTGCAAATGTATCCCAGAACTTAAAGTGTATGTATGTGTGTATATATATATACACACAAATGTAAATGTAAATGTAAATAAATTGAAAATGGTAAAAATAGAAATATGTTTCCTACACAAATAGTGACATAATAAAGCAAGATAGAATGTATGTTTGAGTTAAAAAAAATTGCTTAGAAGACAACTTGAATTCCATTCCAAGGAACTAGTTTTCAAAAGTTTACAACCAGATTTCAGTTTGGCAAAAGGCAACAATGCTGTTTTGAAAATAATTTCTGAAAAGAGCTTCCCCAGCAGTTCCAAATGGCAGTCCTGATACAAGGAAGTAGGGGCAATTTTGTTACCACCAGGAACACTGAATTTATTTTCAGACCTTGAAATTCTGGGAGGCCCTCGAAGAATAATCAACTACAATATTTTACTTTACATAGAAATATTGTTTTAATGTTAATATAAAAGCTTGTATATGAACTAAAATTGTCAATCTGCCACTTTTAAGAAAGAAGAATCCATTATGTCCCTAATCTATAGTGAGTTGATATGTTCCATAAGCAGTTCTGGAAGGAGGCTACACTTAGAGCATAAATTGGTATAGATCGCTTTGCTCTCACAGATAGCGACACAATATTTTCTGCTGAATGGGAAAAAGTTTGAAGGCATAAATCAAGATAAAGCAATCATCTGACAAAGAATTACAAAGAGGCCCCATACCTTTTTCTTAGTGAACTCCATGTGACACATTGATTTTCCACTGAAGATAAAAGCCAAAATCATGTGTCATCAATAGAAAGCAAGCAAAACTATTTGGTTCAATATGTTATGGTACTTAACAAAAAAAACTTGCAGAGAAAAGACAAATCTAAAATGTTGCACATGATTCAAACAAGTCTGGATCAGAAGAGACATTTCAGAGGTCACTGCTAGAGAGTCAAGGATACATTAGAGAGAAATAAACTCCTGCTTTTTTGTTTATCTACTTACATACACAGATACTGTCTGATGAAGATGATTGATATCAGGTATGGTATTTGATGGTATAGTCATTTACAAAATAATTCATCCCTTATGATCTAATGCAATTTTCTTCATATTACACGTGTATATTTAAATACTTCCTTGTGAAGTGGACGCTAGCCAGGCTGCTGTTAGCATATCCAGTACATTTCTGCAAATTCCAAAATGGCAAATCCCACAGTTGAAATTTCAACCTCTCTAGCGTCCCTCGGCTGGAGTGCATAATCACGGCAAAAGTCTGCAACATCAGAGGTGGCCGCCACAGACACAAAGTCTATGTTTCTCATTCCATTCTACCAAATCTATTCAGCAGTCTGGGTGAGGGGGCTTGGCAGTATCTATGAGCAGAAAGCATTCAAATGGCTGGTATATGTGCTTCCGGGGAAACTAAGGGGAAAAAAGAGAGAGGGAGGGAGGGAGGGAACAAGAAAGAAGAAGGAAACTCAAGGAGAGAGGAAGGGAAGGAGGCTGGCAAGAAGGGATGGAGGGAGCAAGGGAGGGAGGAATAAAGGAAGGAAGTTACACCAAGTTTCAAAACTGGCCACGGACTGAGAAGGATTAAGAGACAAACGGAATTGAAAGCATTTATGTTCATACTCGGTATTTTTCTTACCCATTCTTGCAAATTAGTAATTTAAAAATTTTCATTTCCACAAATCCACGTGTTTTCTTGTTCCTCTCTCTCCGCTCTTTTTCCTTCTTTCCTTCCTGCCTTTCTTCTTTCTTTTCCACATAGGTTATATAAATGTGTGAGAGCTATCACTAGTCTACATTAATCATCAGGATTTTCCTGTATATTTCCAATTAAGATGACCCATAATAATATTCTACTGTAATTTTGGAGGGTCCAAAATACTAGATGGCATTTAGTGTTTTGGAAATCATGACAAGTCTAACAGGACTTTAAAAAGCCTATCAAGACATCTGATGTGTTTTCTTGCCCATACACTCTTTAATGAGGTCTGCTTGACCCTTTCTTCTTCCCTTCTCTAGTCATGGGTTCTTCACACTGAAAACTAAGCTTTGCATCAGTGTTTGACGAACAGGTGACATAATAAACTGCAGTTACATTTTAAATTCAGCTCAAGATGGTAGATGAGAAATCTAAGATTGTGAAGTGAGATTTAGCATGCTGTTCAGTATGCAACAAATCTGAGTGTTGCTCACACAGGATTCATACCAACAGGCTCCTTCCAAAACCTTTCAATGCAAATTCTAGCAAATGCACACTTGGAAGAAAAATGTTCCATGAAGTTGTATATGTAAATTTATACTTTCAGCATTTATGTATATAATTTCAGGGGAAGTGGGATCAACTTAACATTATTAAACATAGTCCAATGATATTTACAACATAACTTCAGAAACATTTTATTACTAGAAGTATTTTAAAAAGGATGTACCATTTAGGATTTCAGACACACCCCACAAATGAAAAAACAAATGAGATTATAAACAACATTTTAAAAAAAATTATGCCATCTTTTCACTACAAAATCCTCCTGGGGGAATAATATCTTTTCCTTCATTATTAAAGGATGTTATCAGAGCACAGTGGAATTCTTTCAGATTTAGTCAGAAGGTTCTCTGGAGTTGAGAGATCTATTGGAGAATATTTTCTTTGAAAGTCCATGTCCTTTCCCCAGGCCTACATCATATATAAATAAACATTTCAGAAAAGGGGCCATGTTAAGAAAAAGTGGGTTGAAGATTGTAAGACCTGGTTCCTGGGTGCCAAATAATTCACAAGTTGGAATAAGCTGGGTTTCTGTAACACTTCTCTATGACTGCCATTGATACTGAACTATGCCAAGGAACTAAGTCCTACCAAGGAAAAGCAGGAGGAAAACAGGTGTAAGAAAACATTTCCTGTCAGTGTGTCCAGAGATAGCATGAGTCAACAGCGGCTCCTCATGAAGCCATCGATTCGTAACACTGGAGTATCTAGAATGCATCTGGGTCGAATTATTAAAAAGAAAGTTCTTCTCAAGCTAGTTGTAATGGTAGCTAATTTAAAAAATTAATGTTCTGCGATTCTGATAAAAACCTATGTGGTGAACCAACAATAAAGGCGGCTGGAGATATTGGTATGAAATAGTTATTTTTCCTTATATACCTGGACGTTCATGTAAGAAATTATACTTTTGGAAGGTCTGTCATATTCTCAGTGTATAAGAGTGGAATCATTTTTAGAAGTTATTGTCAGAATTTTGCTTTAATAGTGCAATAAAGTGTGCATTCTCTCTCTCTCATTTTCATTCAACAGCCTCTACAAATTGAGCCTGGCTCAAAGGTCTTTCCCTCTTGGAATATGACTCCTCCCCTGTCCCTCTACATAGGCTGTTCTATAACAAATTATTTTGCTGTCTTGATTTTTCAGAGACCTCATGCTAGTAGTAAAGAGCCAGGAGAAAGTGAGATGTCCTATATAAAAGGCCTGCTAGAAAAAGAAATCAACACTGAGTTCTAAGGATACTGAACAACTTTTTAAAAAACAAGCAAGCCATATTAAACACATTAGTTACAACCAAATTAGATAAAACCATGAAAATTATCCAAGAAGAAAAAGTACATCACCTGTCTAGGTTTAAAATTGCTTAAGGCTGCCATCCAAGGACCATCTATGATAACAAATACAGTAGTCTGTATTGACACAAAGTTTTAGTGATAGACGTAATTACATTCTTCTGCTGGTGGTGTTCTAGAATAAATGGAATATCTGCTGATCAAATCTGAATGCATCCCATAATATTAGCATGTAGGATCCCAGATCTGCAGGCACTATCTCTTTCTCAGATCTACACTTTGAATATTATGTTAGTTAAAATGAGAAGTATGTTAGAAAATGTCTTTTACAAAAGAAATATTGGCTGAGTATGGTGGCTCATGCCTGTAATCACAACACTCTGGGAGGCCAAGGTGAGAAGATCTGTTGAGCTCAAGAATTTGAGACCAGCTTGGGCAACATATCTATAAAAAATTTTAAAACTTAGCCGGTGTGGTGGTGCACACCTATAGGCACAGCTACTTCAGAGGCTGAATCAAGAGGATCACTTGAGCTTGGGAGTTTGAGGTTGCAGTGAACTATGAACATGGCACTGAACTCCAGTCTGGGCAACAGAGTGAGAACTTGTCTTCAAAAAAATAAAAAAGAAGAAAAAAATAGGAAATATTGTGTTCACATCTGCTATGGTACTCTTTCTTATATAAACTATTTCTTTGCAGTATTCTAGAGGATTTAAGACAAATTTACCACTGAATAATTTCATATGGTATATTATTGCATTAGTATAATATGTTATTATATAATTAGTATAAGTGACCAGTGCTGCAACAACCACATTCCAAAAAGTATTGTGATCCTCCAAAATTACAATGTCTAAATGACATTATTCTCCTTCATGAGACCATTATACCTTAATTTTTCAGCACCATGAAAATCTACAAATGCCCTCTAAAATATATTTAGAAAACGTGGGGAAAAAATAGATACAGTTTCAGAAGATACATATATTTTGAAAATTAGCCTTTTTGGAATAAATTATGCTTTATGACATATAAATAAACACATTTTTCAGACTGGCGGGGTAACATTTGCATCAGTCAAAATAATTAGATTACTAAAACCTGTAATCTTATTAGAAAAATGGTTTATTCAGAGAATCATTGGAATTATTAGCCTTCAAGCTGCTATAGATTGAATCTGATCAAAATAATTAAGATAATATTATTTCATTTTTCAGTATAATATCTCCTTAGTATTTTTGTTTCTTATTTAATATGTGATTATATTTACTTCTGTGAATAATATGGATGAAGATCATTACAGTGTCAAGATCACTGGGTTCAGAGCACAGAAACCTCAAGTCTATTCTTTTTTCTTAAATACCTGTAAGACTTTAAAGAAGACAGAGTTTCTGGACTCTAATTTCTCTATCTGTAGAATAAATGGGTTAGACCAAATAACTCCTTTCTGCTTATAAATTTTCTAATTATATGACTGAGCTTACACCTGGAAAACAGTCTATCTCCTGTATAAATTAATGATAGAAATGAAAACCACCACGTTTCATGAAATTAACCACATAAATATCAACATCAACTGCTCAGAAGGACTTAAGTGCAAGTATCACAGGAATTCTGAAGCACAGAGAACTAAATATAAGAAATGTAACACTCTTCGTATTTTCAAAGAAGATTTTAATAATATATGTAAACACAGTAGCCTGTTCATAAGAAAAAAGAAAAGGGACGTCTTAGCATATTCAGGGTTCAACCAAAACTACTACTGGAATGTAAATCAAAGTAATATTCACCTAACTGTCATAATTGGCATGAATAATTTTAAGTAAAACACTTTTATTTGATATTAAATGTGAACAATAAGCCAAAACAGAGAAAATTAATAAATTGATCATTTATTGAAACTGAAATAAAAATATATAATTATTGAAGCCTCTTATATACATAAACCAATCATTGCTTAAATGAGCTGACATACTAGCTCCATAGTTTTATGTCACTAAGGAACTCTTTTGAACACAATAAAGAAACCAGAATTGAGCACAAAGAATGATGAACTGGGAAGTTCATGGCTTTCTATCTACTAATTAGGAGTACAATCATTCAGTCAAACAGCCACTCAACAAACATTTAGCATACAGCTTCTGGATACCAGGTACTGGTGTAGGTGCTAGAGCAACAAGGAAATAGTCCCTGCATTCAGTGAGCTCACAGGCAAGTAAACAAGTAAGTATAAAGACTGCATGACTGATTGGGAGCGGTGGTTCATGCCTGTAATCCCAGCACTTTGGGAGGCCAACGTGGGCAGATCACGAGGTCAAGAGATCGAGACCATCCTGGCCAACATAGTGAAACCCCGTCTCTACTAAAAATACAAAAATTAGCTGGGCACGGTGGTGCACGCCTGTAGTTACTTGGGAGGCTGAGGCAAGAGAATCAGTTGAACCTGGAAGGTAAAGGTTGCAGTGAGCTGAGATCACACCACTGCACTCCAGCCTGGTGACAGAGTGAGACTCTGTCTCAAAAAAAAAAAAAAAAAAAAAAGACTCCATGATAAATGTGTATCTACAAAGGGCACAAAGGAATGAGTAGCTAATCCCCAAAGCCATATGGAGCAGTCAGTATAAGCTTCATGAAAAGAAACTGAAGTAAAAAGCTAACCTGAATCTGAAAAAAATGAGTAGGTATTTTCCAAGCACGTTTCAGGGGAAAAGTTGCAGGATGCAGAAGTCCTCCCAAGTACAAAAAGAGAATGAACTCTGGACAACTGGCAATTTATGGCACACAGGAATCAGTAAATGTAGGGATGAGAGGCACACAGAAACATGGGCAAAAACAGGAATTTTGACTTTATTCTATAAATCATGGAAAGCCACCAATGGGTTTTAAGTAATAAAATACTAAGACCAGGTTTGCATTTTAGAAAGATCAATTTGATTTCAGTGAGGAGGTCCAAAAATGAGAGCAGCAAGGCCAGATAGAAGTCCTGCTGCAACTAGCTATGGTTAGAGATGCAGACCAAAACTAAGGTGAAATCATTTAGAAGAAAGAACGTGGATATAAGAGCCATTGGTTTGGCCTCTCCACATCATTTTTTTTATTTTATTTTCATTTATTTATTTATTTATTTTTTGAGACAGAGTCTCGCTCTGTCACCCAGGCTGGAGTGCAGTGGCGTGATCTTGGCTCACTGCAAGTTCTGCCTCCCGGGTTCACACTATTCTCCTGCCTCAGCCTCCCGAGTAGCTGGGACTACAGGCAAGTGCCACCACGCCCAGCTAATTTTTTCTATTTTTTAGTAGAGATGGGGTTTCACCGTGTTAGCCAGGATGGTCTCGATCTCCTGACCTCGTGATCCACCCACCTCGGCCTCCCAATGTGCTGGGATTACAGGCTTGAGCCACCATGCCCAGCTGGCCTCTCCACATCTTTACTGTTATACTGATAACATGGGGATGAAAATAAATATTATTTGTATTTAAACTATTATTGTTATGTGAAAATTAAACAAATAACATACTATGATAACATCGGAGGTTCAAGAAATATTAAGTCTTGAAAATAGGAAAGATGAAAGGAAGGAAACAGGGAGTGGGGAGGAAAGTAGGAGAAAGGAGAGAATATAGGAATGAGAGAGGAGGAAAATAATAAGAAAGAAGTAGAAAGCTAGGTACGGTGGCTCATGACTGTAATCCCAGCGCTTTGGGAGGCCGAGTCAGGCAGATCACAAGGTCAGGAGTTCAAGACCAGCCTGGCCAATATGGTGAAACCTTGTCTCCACTAAAAATACAAAAATTAGCTGGGTGTGGTGGCAGGCACCTATAGTCCCAGCTACTCGGGAGGCTGAGGCAGGAGAATCACTTGACCCTGGGAGGCAGAGGTTGCAGTGAGCTGAGATCACACCACTGCACTCCAGCCTGGGTGACAGAGAAAGATGCTGTCTCAAAAAAAAAAAAAAAGAAAAAAAAAAAAGAAAGAAGTAGAAAAAGATATAGTATTTCTTAATCAGCAGAAGCTACTCTTATTTTTCAATACTCTACCTTTCTAATGTATCACTGACAAGGAAAGGTCTTGAATAATTGACTGAAGTCAGAATAGGTAAGGCACTCTACCTGTGGATACATGAGAGGCCTTAAAAAGTTCATGGAAAATGTATATTATGAAAAAAACTATGCAAAGGTTTCAATTTTGGCAGCAAAATAAACTCATACTAATTTATTATAGCATGTTTGAACAGGATCTAGTTTGAGACAGTAAGAAGGAGTAGACATTAGTTTGAAAAGAGCCCCTAGCAGAGCAATGTAAATTCTGCTAAAATTGAAGCAAGAACAAACATTAGATTATGATGAAGCTTGAGTGAAAGAATGGTGAAATCACTGATGCTTTACAAGAAGCTTGAGGGGACAATGCACCAAAGAAATCAGTAGTTCACAAGCGGACAGCTTTTTTAAAGAAGAAACGAGATGATGTGGAAGATGAAGTCCACAGGGACAGATCATCCATATCAATTTGCAAGGAAAAAAATTAATCTTGTTTGTGCCCTAATTGAAGAGGACTGATAATCAACAGCACAAACAATAGCCAACATCATAGACATCTTAATTGGTTCAGCTTACACAGTTCTGACTAAAAAATTAAAGTTGAACCAACTTTCCACTGCATGGGTGCCAAAAGTGTTGTGCTCAGATCAGCTGCAGACAAGAGGAGAGCTCTCAATGGAAATTTTAAAGAACTAGGGTCAAGATCCTGAAGGATTTCTTTGAAGAATTGTAACAGAAGATAAAACATGGCTTTCCCAGTATGATCCTGAGGGCAAAACACAATCAAAGCAATGGCTACCAAAGGTGGAAGTGGTCCAGTCAAAGCAAAAGGGGATCACTCAAGAGCAAAGGTCACGGCAACAGTTTTTTGGGGACATTCCAGGCATTTTGCTTGTTGACTTTGTGGAAGGTCAAAGAACAATAATATCTGCATATCATGAGAGTGTTTTGAATAAGTTAGCCAAAGTTTTAGGGCAAAATACCTGGGAAAGCTTTAGCAGACAGTCCTCTAACACCACAATGTTTCTGCTCATTCCTGTCATCAAGCAAAGGCAATTTTGTGAGAGTCTCAATGGGAAATTGTCAGGCATCCACCTTACAGCTCTGATTTGGCTCCTTCTGACTTCTTTTTCTTTCCCAATCTCAACAAATGTGGAAAGGGCACCCATTTTTCTTAAGTTAATAATGTATAAGAGACTGCATTGACATTGTTAAGTTCCCAGGACCATCAGTTCTTTAGGGATGAAAACCGAAGATCACATTTTCAATGTTTATCTTTTAACTTCATTTTTCCACAAACTTTTTGAAGTTTCTCCATACAAATGTCTCCATACAAATGAGCACTTGCAAAATAAGCAGAGAGTCTCATTCAATGGACAGAAAGTTCTGTGCCATCTAAAAATTATCTTAAGCAAGTTCAATGTGTAGCAACAGACTGTATTGATAAATATCAGTTAGTTTGACTTCTGCAATGACCATGATGGAGTAACAAGAACTAGACTTTCTCTCCCTCCTGAAACAACCAAAAAAATGGCCAAAATGTATGCCACAAAAGTTTGCAAGACCCTGTAAAGTCAGTCTCAAACAAGGTGAGCCTATCAACTGCCCTAATTTATGCCTGGAGAAAGTTTTCCAGCCCACTACTCCAGGAGAAAAGCCCAAGAGGAGCCCATTGTTCTCCCTGAGCTGAGGGGACAGAGCTGAGAGTCCACAGAAACCATGTTGACATGAGCTCTCAGGACAAGGTTTCCGAGAAGAAGGGGCTGCACAGAAAGAGAACTCCAGAGCTCTGCAAAGGGTCCCCCTAAAGTACATAGCTAAGTAATTGTTAGGACAGGCCTAGAGAAAAGTACCTACGGTTGGGGAAACAACACCCAGATAAGATGAAAAGTAACAGTACACATGCTCACCAAGGTCCAGTAATAGTGCTTATTTTATCAGCCAAACCAGAAACACCTCAAGATTCCCAGGGATACCCAGAAGGATCTTGCCTCACTAGTTGGGAGTGATTAGCTCTAAAATGAGAACTGGTCTGATCCCACCTAATGAATTTTTAAAGCAAGACCAAAAAGAGTCAAACTCTTTCCAACTAAACTTAAATACATACCAATACAAAGATCAAGAATATGTATATATACTTCCAGCACTCAATAAGATAAAAGTCACCATATCTGACATCCAGACACAGTTTAGCAGAGACACAACAGTAACAACAAAAGACAGAAGAACGTGGCTCATAATAAGGAGAAAAATCACTGAGTCAGAACTGATCCAGAGTAAATCAAGGTGCCAGAGTTATCAGTTAAGAACATTAAAATGCTTATTGAAACAGTATTCTATATGTTCTAAAATAGAGACATGCAAGATACACTAAAGGAGGCTGGGCGCAGTGGCTCACGCCTGTAATCTCAGCATTTTGCGAGGCCGAGGCAGGTGGATCACGAAGTCAGGAGTTCAGGACCAGCCTGACCAATATGGTGAAATCCCATCTCTACTAAAAATACAAAAATTAGCGGGGCATAGTAGCATGCGGCTGTAGTCCCAGCTACATGGTAGGCTGATAGCACATTAGTCATTAAAGAAGAAAAGATAGACACCTCTCAAAATAAAATATAGAGAGAAAATAAATTTTTAAAAACATGAACAGAGCAATAGTAGACAGTACATTTCAAGTAACTGAATTTACGTGTAATCTCAGTTCCCAAAGGAGAGGAGAGGGAAGATGTGAAAACATTTGGGACTTTGAGTCAGGCAAAGCTTTCTTTGATATGACCCCACAGCATGATTTATATAATAATATATTGATAAGAAGAACTCATCAAATTTGAAAAAAAGAATCTGCTCTTCAAAAGAATCTATTAAGAGACTGAAAAGACAAGCTGCAGGCGGGGAGAAAATATTTGCAATTCATATATCTGATAAAAGGCTTGCATCAAAAATATATTTTAAAAGCTCAAAATTTAATAATGAAAAACAAACAACCCCATTTAAAACTTGGGTGAAAGACTGGAACAGACATTTCAAAGTAGACATTTGTTTGGTAAATAAGCACATATGCTCAACATAATTAATGCTTAGGGCAATGCAAATTAAAACCAAAATGAGACGCCACTATCTATTTTTAAATAGCTAAGATTAGCATGACTGATAATAGCCAAGCACTGGCTTGGATGTGGAGAAGCTGAAACTCTCATACACTGCTGATGGGAATAAAAAAAAAAGTGTAACCTTTGAAAAACAGTTTAAGAGTCCCTTAAAAAGTTAAACATACTTCTGCTGTAAGACTCAGCCATTGCACTCCTGGGTATTTACCCAAGAGAGATAAAAGTAGGTGTTCATATAATGATATCAACACAAATGTTCATAGCACATGTATTCATAATAGCCCAAACTAGAAACAGTCTAAATATCAATCAATACATTAATGAATTAACTTGCTTTATCCGAATTAATTATGGATACATACTATAACATGAATGAATCTCAAAATAATTATACTAAGTGAAACAAGGCAGACTCTAGAGGTAAAACATGCAGAGAAAAAAACATAAAATGTCAGACAAAAAAGTGCATAGTGTAAAATTGTATTTATATACATTTTTTGACTGTATAAATTACTGTCCAGTGACAGAAAGCAGTTTGGTGGTTTTTAAGGGCCAGGAATGAGGGGCCAGAGAAATGTATTATAAAGAGGCATCAGGAAACTGGAGGTGAAGTATATTTCCATCACCTCGATTGTGTGCTGATGGTTTCTAAACTTTCAATATTTTTAGTTTATTATATGTTATACAAAATAAAGCTTGTAATAAAAATCAAAAGATTGAGCCATCCTTATTTTCTCTATAAAAGAGCAGAATTCTCCTTTTAGAGATTTGGAAAGATTATTAAAAGATAAGTTACAAAATAAAGTACCTGACACGTATAAAATATTAAATAAATATTAGCCATGCTTAATTATTTTGTTTTAAGTCTATATGAGTCAAGTTTTAGTAGAAATATGGGCTAGAAAAAAAAAACATAAAGCGGGACTCTGTGATCCGACTTGGGCTTATAGAACAGACTGTACTAGTTTGCTCTCATGCTGCTAATAAAGTCATACCCAAGACCGGGCAATTTATAAAGGAAAGAGGTTTAATGAACTCACAATTCCACATGGCTGGGGAGGCCTCACAGTCACGGCAGAAGGCAAAAAAGAAGCAAAGGCACATCTTAAATGGTAGCAGAGAAGAAAGCTTGTGTAGGGAAACTCCCATTTTAAAAGCATCAGATCTCGTGAGACTTATTCGCTACCAGGAGAACAGTAGGGGGAACCCGCCCCTATGATTCAATTATCTCCACCTGACTCCATCCTTGACATGCGGGGATAATTACAATCAAGGTGAGATTCGGCCGGAGACACAGCCGAATCCTATCAATGACTAATGAGAGTTATGTCCAGAACCTAATGAAAACCTGTCTGAGGCCACATTCCCTGTAAAGCAGATTTGAGATAGAGATTTGTGTAGAGAACATTTAACTGGGTAAAATCCTAGGAACCAACAACTGTGGCGAAAAAGCTGAATTGGATAAAGGGAGTTGAGATGTGAGGCAGTCACAACAAATACCTCAGCTAATCTCAAGGGGGAGCTGAGAAGCTGGGGTGACCCTTCAGAGTTGCCCTAAATTGAGGCAGGAGTATGGAGTTTTAGTACCTTTCACTGGCCATTCTTCAGATACGAGTTGTCCCCAAGGATGGACATCAGCTTGACAAGTTATTAATTAGATCTCCTGAGAATAAATTCTAGAGAGAATCAGCTGAGAGGCATGATTTAGCAAATGAGAACCAAGTGAAAGGCGAAAGGGGTTTCCCCTTATAAAACCATCAGATCTCATGAGACTTATTCACTGCCACTAGAACAGTGTGGGGAAAACTGTCCCCATGATCCACTTACCTCTCACTGGGTCCCTCCCACAACATGTGAATTATGGGAGCTACAGTGCAAGATGAGATTTCGGTGCGGACACAGCCAAACCATATCAGACAGTAATAACTTTCAATTAAATATAGCTAGACTTTCTGTCAGTGGGTCACAGCAGTCTAGAGAATACATTGAAAAACTCTGGGAACAGCAGATATAGAGGTCAGATCTAGAGATTTTGAACAAAGTTTAGTGCTACAATGCATTGGTGACCACAGACAAAAGGTGTCTGTTGTTGTTATAGTTTGTTTTCTCTCTTGTTTTTCATCATGGGAGGACAAAAAGAAAAAATGGGGGCAATGGTGAAGGAGAAATGAAAAAGACCTGCTTTTCTATGGGTGGAAGCGACTAAACGAGAGAATAAATTTGGATTACACAACAAGTGCAAATCAAGTTGGAAGCATGAAAGGCATGATTAAGGCCATGGTTCTAATAGAGATCAGCCAGCGGAACCAGGATCATGCCACACCAAGAGAGGCTGCAGAGCCATTGCCTTCTCTCCTGTCAATGCTAAATTAATGAAATGGAACTCACAGAAGCACTATGTAATCAAATATTGGTGGGACACAAGCAAATTCTGAAAAAGTTTCATTGATCAATGATAATATCTTTTGGTGTAAATATCTCCTCAAAACATTTCAGGAAAAAAATAAAGCTATAATTTTCCTTTAGAAATATTTAACTTTGTTATACTTGTTTACTTATTTTTTACCTAATACATTCTGATATATTGTTATGTAGGTTAAAGATGCTCGATTCATGCCACTGTGGAAACCACACATAATTTAGGCAATAATGCAAATTCTTTTCAAATTCTTTTATCAGTGTATTCACTTTATTTTTATTTCAAACACAATACAAAACTACAGGATGCTATCCAAGTGATGCTACAAAACCCCACTAAAATTTTTTCAATTCTTCAAATCACACACTTACACACACACACACACACACACAGCACATGCATTCCCCGTACAGGCCTTTTTTGGGGGGGCCTGAGTAAATAACTGCATTTTATTTTCAATTTTTCATTTTGAAATAATTAAAGACTTACCAAAAATATTGCAAAACTACGTGCCTTTTTGAAGTAAAGTCTTGAAAAAGTTGTTTGGTATATCCTTTATAGTAAAAAAAAGAAAACACGTGTGTATTCTGTTGATTAAAGGCATGCTGAGATTGTTAGACATGTGATTTCATCAGAGACTCCAATATAGAGCACAGCTGTAACGACATCCTAAGAGTGTTCTAACTGAAATGTGCTGGAAGAAGGTTCTAATTTTTTTCAACCCTTCTCAAGTTGGCACTCAGCAGATTTCCACTCTAGAAAAATAACTCCTGCTCTGCAACTAATGTTCACAGATAAGCTCCAAACATATTTACAGCTCCATTTAAGTATAATGTACACACAGTAAAATTCACCCTTTTCAATGTGCAATTTAATGGGTTACGGCAGATGAATATCATCATTTGACCACAATCATGATCAAGATACAGAAAATCTGCATCATCACAAAATGTTTTCTTTTGCTGTTTTGCATTTGATCTTTTCTCCATTCCTGAACACAGGCAACCACTAATCTGATTCTGTTTCTACAGTTTGCATTTTCTAGAGTATCCTATTAGTGGAATGATACATTGGTGTCTTTCATGTCTAGCTTCTTTCACTGAGCATAATGCTTTTGGTATTCATTTATATTGCTGTTGTATCAGTTTGCTCCTTTTTATTGTTGAGTGGTACTCCATCTACAACTGGTTTATCCATTTACAAGTTGATGGACACATCTGCTATGAACTTCAAGGATGAGGCTTGGTACGGATATGTTTTTATTTATTTTGAGTGGCAGTGGAATTATTTGGCTATATGATCAGTACTAAGTTTAACATTAAAAGAAACTGCCAAACTGCTTTCCAGAATGTCTGTACCATTTTGAAGTCCCACTAGCCAGGTGTGAATAGCAATTCTTCACATCATGTGGTATGGTCAGTTCTGCTCGTGTCAGCCACTCCAGTGGGTGTACAGTGGTACCTCAATGTGGTTTTAACTTGCATTTCCCTGATGACGGGTAATGTTAAGTATCTTTTCATTTGTGTATTGGACATCATCTCTTTTTAAATTAAAATATCTGTACAAATATTTGGCCCATTTAGGTCAAAATATTATGTTAAATGAGTTATTTGTGTTTTGTTATTTAGTTTTTTAGTTATGTGTACATTCTAGATGAAAGTTATTTATCAGACATATTTAAAATTATTCTGTCCCAATCTGTGGTTTGCCTTTTCATTTTTTGATGCTATGTTTTAAATTGCAAAAGTTTTAATTTCATGAAGTCCAACTTACTATTTTTTTCCATTTTCATCCATCCTTTTCTTATCTAAAAAATTTTTAGCTATAGTAAGATTATTAAAAATTTTTCCTATTCAGTAAGCTTTATACTTTTTATATTTACATTATGTATAAAATACATGTTGAGTTAATTTGAGGATATGGTGTGAGGTAATTCTGAAGTTCATATTCTCCATTTAATATCCAATTTTAATAGTACCATCTTTATAAAGACATTGATTTCCTTATTGAATTATTTTGGCAACTTTGGCCATGTAAGGCTGGATATATTTCTAAATTATTTATTCTGTTTCACTGATATATATGTCTTCTTCATGCCAGTAAGTTTACTGTACTGGTTAGTGTAGCTTTACAACATGTCTTGAAATTTGGAAAGTTTTCCAACTTTATTCTTCTTTCTAAAACATGCTCTGGCTATTCTAGGACTTCCGCATTAAAAAAAAAAAATTAGAATCAGCTTTGTAGTTTCTCCAAAAAGGCCTATAGGTTTGATTGGGATTGTGCCAAATCTGGAGATCAGTTTCAGAAGAATTATCATCTAATAAGTATGACATGTATATTTACCAATGAACTTGATACATATTTCTACCTATTCAATCTCTCGTATTAGTGATTTAGAAATTTTGGATCAGCATACCTTTTATTAAATTTATTCTGAATTATTTTATTATTTTTGAGGCTATTATAAGTTAAATTGCTTACATAATTTTATTTTCTAATTGGTGTTGATTGTGTATAGAAACACAATTGATTTTATTTATTGATCTTTCATCCTACAACTTTGTTAAATTCACTTCATACCTCTAGCACACTTCTGCAGATGCCTAAGGATTTTCTATGTATATGTTTACATCACGTGAGAATAGTATTTTTCTTTCTTCCCAACTTGGGTGTCACTTATTTCTTATTTTCTTTTCTTTTCTCTTTATTTCTTTCTTCTTTCTGTCCATTCCTCCTTCCTTCCCTTCTTTCTTTCTCCCTGTTTTAGAATCAGTTTTGTAATTTATCCAAAAGGACCTATAAGGTTTCATGGGAATTCCACTGAATCTAGAGATCAATTTCAGGAGAATTATCATCTCATAAGTATTAAATATTTATCAATGAACTTGGTATATATTTCCACTTATTTAATATTGAATGCAATACTTTAAAGAACTAGGGAGAGAGGACATCATTGCATTTTTCATAATCTTATGTAGAAAGTATTAAGGCTTTCACCATTTTAAGTAAGATGTTTGCTATAGATTTTTTGTAAACACATAATCAGTTTGAAAATGTACTTTTCTATCCTCAGTTTGCTGGGAGTTTTTAATTTAAAAAATGTGTTACATTTTGTAAATTCCTTTTTTTCATCTATTGAGAGTGTCACGTGATTTTTCTTTTTTCTGTCAGCACGGTAGATTTTCAGTTGTTGAAACCAACTTGAGATAAACCCCACTTCGTTAAAACACATTATCATTTTTAACTATTCCTAGACTCAATTTGCTAATATTGTATTAAGAATGTTGCATCTAAGTTCATAATGGTTATCAGTCTGTCATTTTTGAGTTGTGATATCTGTATTTGTTTCTGATATCGAGAGAATCCACGTAAAACACCTACTTCTGTCATCAGTAATAATCTGACCAGGGATAACACCAACAGTTAGAGAGGAACCTGTCATTACCTGTGGCAGCAGAGATATCAGAGATTCCAAAAAGAAAAGCAAGGTTAAAATTTCAAATATAATCACATGAAATATCAGAAAGCCAGGGGATAGAAACATAGGAGAGCAAAATCTTAGAGGTCAAAACAAGTAATTAAGTACTGCACATGATAATAAAAAGTAAAGTCTTTTCCTAAGGCAGAGCCTGGCTGCTGCCTAGCTTCTTTGACAATTCTTGGTAGGCTTTCATGGCTTTATAAGGGCTTATACTTTAGGTAAAGTTATAGTCAGGGAAACGGTGGGTGTAGGTTGGCTCTGTAGAAATGAAGCATTACAGGAGCACTGCAGTTAGAAAGAAACTGATACTGATGATACTTCGGTCACACTAATAATACATGCTAATGATAATCATAGCAATCATGGTAATGACAGAAAATATATATATATAATATTAACATGCTTCTATTTGCACATATACATATGTGAATAGAAACATTGATTTAAAGACATGAAAGTATAGAAATAGCCTACACCTGATAAAGATATGCTCATACACAATAACAAACATCAGTATAAACAGAGATTTTGATGTATCACAGAATTCTCCAATAGATCACAATTTTGACACTATGGGAAGTGTCATTTTCAAAACTTTTCTTTATCTCCATTATCTCCATTCTCTATTTCCAACATTCCTGGAGACTGAACTCAAGGATCAGTAAATATTCTCAACCTTAACCGTAGCAGACTTCATTCATCCCATATATGCTTGTTATTTTTCCCCATTGACAGAAGGCATTGTACCATGAAATATACAACATATCTCTGACACACCTGACGAAAACAAACAATGGGGAAAGATTGACTATTTAATAAATGGTGATGGGAAAACTGGCTAGCCATATGAAGAAAGCTGAAACTGGACCCCTTCCTTACACCTTATAAAATAATTAACTCAAGATGGATTAAAGACTTAAACATAAGATCTAAAACCATAAAAACTCTAGAAGAAAACCTAGCCAATACCATTCAGAACATAGGCATAGGCAAAGACTTCATGACTAAAACACCAAAAGCAGTGGCAACAAAAGCCAAAATTGAGAAACGGGATCTAATTAAACTAAAGATAGCTTCTGCACAGCAAAAGACACTATCATCGGAGTGAACACACAACCTACAGAGTGGGAGACAATTTTTGCAATCTATCCATCTAACAAAGGGCTAATATCCAGAATCTACAAGGAACTTAAACAAATTTACAAGAAAAAAACAACCCCATCAAAAAGTGGGAAAAGGATATGAACAGACACTTCTCAAAAGAAGACATTTATGCGGCCAATAAACACATGAAAAAAAGCTCATCATAGGCTGGGCGTGGTGGCTCACGCCTGTAATCCCATCACTTTGGGAGGCCAAGGCGAGTGGATCACAAGGTCAGGAGTTTGAGACTTGCCTGGCCACTATGGTGAAACTCTGTCTCTACCAAAAACACACAAAAAAACTTTAGCCAGGCGTGGTGGTATATATCTGTAATCTCAGCTACTCAAGAGGCTAAGGCAGGAGAATTGCTTGAACCCATTAGGTGGAGGTTGCAGTGAGCCGAAATTGTGCCACTGCACTCCACCCTGGGTGACAGAGTGAGGCTGTCTCGAAGAAAAAAAAAAAAAAAGCTCATCACCCCTGGTCCAATGAGATACCATCTCGCGCCAGTTAGAATGGCAATCATTAAAAAGTCAGGAAACAACAGGTGCTAGAGAGGATGTGGAGAAATAGGAATGCTTTTACACTGTTGGTGGGAGTGTAAATTAGTTCAACCATTGTGGAAGACAGTGTAGCAATTCCTCAAGGATCCAGAACTAGAAATACCATTTGACCTAACAGTCTCATCACTAGGTACACATCCAAAGGATTATAAATCATTCTACTATAAAGACACATTCACACATATGTTTATTGCAGCACTATTCACAATAGCAAAGACTAGGAAGCAACCCAAATGCCCATCAATGATAGACTGGATAAAGAATATGTGGCACATATAAACCATGGAATACTATGCAGCTATAAAAAAGGATGGATTAATGTCTTTTGCAGAGACATGGATGAAGCTGGAAACCATCATTCTCAGCAAACTATCACAAGAACAGAAAACCAAACACCACATGTTCTCACTCATAAGTGGGAGTTGAACAATGAGAACACATAGACACAGGGAGGGGAACATCACACACTGGGGCCTGTCAGTGGGTAGGAAGGAAAGAGGAGGGATAGCATTAGGAGGAATACTTAATGTAGATGACGAGTTGATGGGTGCAGCAAACCACGACAGCACATGTATACCTATTTCACAAAACTGCAAGTTCTGCATATGTATCCCAGAACTTAAAGTGTATGTATGTGTGTATATATATACACACAAATGTAAATGTAAATGTAAATAAATTGAAAATGGTAAAAATAGAAATATGTTTCCTACACAAATAGTGACATAATAAAGTAAGATAGAATGTATGTTTGAGTTAAAAAAAAATTTGCTTAGAAGACAACTTGAATTCCATTCCAAGGAACTAGTTTTCAAAAGTTTACAACCAGATTTCAGTTTGGCAAAAGGCAACAATGCTGTTTTGAAAATAATTTCTGAAAAGAGCTTCCCCAGCAGTTCCAAATGGCAGTCCTGATACAAGGAAGTAGGGGCAATTTTGTTACCACCAGGAACATTGAATTTATTTTCAGACCTTGAAATTCTGGGAGGCCCTCGAATAATAATCAACTACAATATTTTACTTTACATAGAAATATTGTTTTAATGTCAATATAAAAGCTTGTATATGAACTAAAATTGTCAATCTGACACTTTTAAGAAAGAAGAATCCATTATGTCCCTAATCTATAGTGAGTTGATATGTTCCATAAGCAGTTCTGGAAGGAGGCTACACTTAGAGCATAAATTGGTATAGATCGCTTTGCTCTCACAGATAGCGACACAATATTTTCTGCTGAATGGGAAAAAGTTTGAAGGCATAAATCAAGATAAAGCAATCATCTGACAAAGAATTACAAAGAGGCCCCATACCTTTTTCTTAGTGAACGCCATGTGACACATTGATTTTCCACTGAAGATAAAAGCCAAAATCATGTGTCATCAATAGAAAGCAAGCAAAACTATTTGGTTCAATATGTTATGGTACTTAACAAAAAAAAAACTTGCAGAGAAAAGACAAATCTAAAATGTTGCACATGATTCAAACAAGTCTGGATCAGAAGAGACATTTCAGAGGTCACCGCTAGAGAGTCAAGGATACAATAGAGAGAAATAAACTCCTGCTTTTATGTTTATCTACTTACATACACAGACACTGTCTGATGAAGATGATTGATATCAGGTATGGTATTTGATGGTATAGTCATTTACAAAATAATTCATCCCTTATGATCTAATGCAGTTTTCTTCATATTACACGTGTATATTTAAATACTTCCTTGTGAAGTGGAGGCTAGCCAGGCTGCTGTTAGCATATCCAGTACATTTCTGCAAATTCCAAAATGGCAAATCCCACAGTTGAAATTTCAACCTCTCTAGCGTCCCTCGGCTGGAGTGCATAATCACGGCAAAAATCTGCAACATCAGAGGTGGCCGCCACAGACACAAAGTCTATGTTTCTCATTCCATTCTACCAAATCTAGTCAGCAGTCTGGGTGAGGGGGCTTGGCAGTATCTATGAGCAGAAAGCATTCAAATGGCTGGTATATGTGCTTCCGGGGAAACTGAGGGAAAAAAGAGAGAGGGAGGGAGGGAGGGAACAAGAAAGAAGAAGGAAACTCAAGGAGAGAGGAAGGGAAGGAGGCTGGCAAGGAGGGATGGAGGGAGCAAGGGAGGGAGGAATAAAGGAAGGAAGTTACACCAAGTTTCAAAACTGGCCACGGACTGAGAAGGATTAAGAGACAAACGGAATTGAAAGCATTTATGTTCATACTCGGTATTTTTCTTACCCATTCTTGCAAATTAGTAATTTAAAAATTTTCATTTCCACAAATCCACGTGTTTTCTTGTTCCTCTCTCTCCGCTCTTTTTCCTTCTTTCCTTCCTGCCTTTCTTCTTTCTTTTCAACATAGGTTATATAAATGTGTGAGAGCTATCGCTAGTCTACATTAATCATCAGGATTTTCCTGTATATTTCCAATTAAGATGACCCATAATAATAGTCTACTGTAATTTTGGAGGGTCCAAAATACTGGATGGCATTTAGTGTTTTGGAAATCATGACAAGACTAACAGGACTTTAAAAAACCTATCAAGACATCTGATGTGTTTTCTTGCCCATACACTCTTTAATGAGGTCTGCTTGACCCTTTCTTCTTCCCTTCTCTAGTCATGGGTTCTTCACACTGAAAACTAAGCTTTGCATCACTGTTTGACGAACAGGTGACATAATAAACTGCAGTTACATTTTAAATTCAGCTCAAGATGGTAGATGAGAAATCTAAGATTGTGAAGTGAGATTTAGCATGCTGTTCAGTATGCGACAAATCTGAGTGTTGCTCACACAGGATTCATACCAACAGGCTCCTTCCAAAACCTTTCAATGCAAATTCTAGCAAATGCTCACTTGGAAGAAAAATGTTCCATGAAGTTGTATATGTAAATTTATACTTTCAGCATTTATGTATATAATTTCAGGGGAAGTGGGATCAACTTAACATTATTAAACATAGTCCAATCTTATTTACAACATAACTTCAGAAACATTTTATTACTAGAAGTATTTTGAAAAGGATGTACCATTTAGGATTTAAGACACACCCCACCAATGGAAAAACAAATTAGATTATAAACAACATTTAAAAAAAAAATTATGCCATCTCTTTCACTACAAAATCCTCCTGGGGGAAAAATATCTTTTCCTTCATTATTAAAGGATGTTATCAGAGCACAGTGGAATTCTTTCAGATTTAGTCAGAAGGTTCTCTGGAGTTGAGAGATCTATTGGAGAATATTTTCTTTGAAAGTCCATGTCCTTTCCCCAGGCCTACATCATATATAAATAAACATTTCAGAAAAGGGGTCATGTTAGGAAAAAATGGGTTTAAGATTGTAAGACCTGGTTCCTGGGTGCCAAATAATTCACAAGTTGGAATAAGCTGGGTTTTTGTAACACTTCTCTATGACTGCCATTGATACTGGACTATGCCAAGGAACTAAGTCCTACCAAGGAAAAGCAGGAGGAAAACAGGTGTAAGAAAACATTTCCTGTCAGTGTGTCCAGTGATAGCATGAGTCAACAGCGGCTCCTCATGAAGCCATCGATTCGTAACACTGGAGTATCTAGAATGCATCTGGGTCGAATTATTAAAAAGAAAGTTCTTCTCAAGCTCGTTGTAATGGTAGCTAATTTAAAAAATTAATGTTCTGCGATTCTGATAAAAACCTATGTGGTGAACCAACAATAAAGGCGGCTGAAGATATTGGTATGAAATAGTTATTTTTCCTTATATACCTGGACGTTCATGTAAGAAATTATACTTTTGGAAGGTCTGTCATATTCTCAGTGTATAAGAGTGGAATCATTTTTAGAAGTTATTGTCAGAATTTTGCTTTAATAGTGCAATAAAGTGTGCATTCTCTCTCTCTCATTTTCATTCAACAGCCTCTACAAATTGAGCCTGGCTCAAAGGTCTTTCCCTCTTGGAATATGACTCCTCCCCTGTCCCTCTACATAGGCTACTCTATAACAAATTATTTGGCTGTCTTGATTTTTTCAGAGACCTCATGCTAGTAGTAGAGAGCCAGGAGAAAGTGAGATGTCCTATATAAAAGGCCTGCTAGAGAAAGAAATCAGCACTGAGTTCTAAGGATACTGAACAACTTTTTAAAAAACAAGCAAGCCATATTAAACACATTAGTTACAACCAAATTAGACAAAACAATGAAAATTATCCAAGAAGAAAAAGTACATCACCTGTCTAGGTTTAAAATTGCTTAAGGCTGCCATCCAAGGACCATCTATGATAACAAATACAGTAGTCTGTATTGACACAAAGTTTTAGTGATAGACGTAATTACATTCTTCTGCTGGTGGTGTTCTAGAATAAATGGAATATCTGCTGATCAGATCTGAATGCATCCCATAATATTAGCATGTAGGATCCCAGATCTGCAGGCACTATCTCTTTCTCAGATCTACACTTTGAATATTATGCTAGTTAAAATGAGAAGTATGTTAGAAAATGTCTTTTAGAAAAGAAATATTGGCTGAGTATGGTGGCTCATGCCTGTAATCCCAACACTCTGGGAGGCCAAGGTGAGAAGATCTCTTGAGCTCAAGAATTTGAGACCAGCTTGGGCAACATATCTATAAAAAATGTTAAAACTTAGCCGGTGTGGTGGTGCACACCTATAGGCACAGCTACTTCAGAGGCTGAATCAAGAGGATCACTTGAGCTTGGGAGTTTGAGGTTGCAGTGAACTATGAACATGGCACTGAACTCCAGTCTGGGCAACAGAGTGAGGACTTGTCTTCAAAAAAATAAAAAGGAAGAAAAAAATAGGAAACATTGTGTTCACGTATGCTATGGTACTCTTTCTTATATAAACTATTTCTTTGCAGTATTCTAGAGGATTTAAGACGAATTTACCATTTAATAATTTCATATGGTATATTATTGCATTAGTATAGTATGTTATTATATAATTAGTATAAGTGACCAGTGCTGCAACAACCACATTCCAAAAAATATTGTGATCCTCCAAAATTACAATGTCTAAATGACATTATTCTCCTTCATGAGACCGTTATACCTTAATTTTTCAGCACCATGAAAATCTACAAATGCCCTCTAAAATATATTTAGAAAACGTGGGAAAAAAATAGATACAGTTTCAGAAGATACATATATTTTGAAAATTAGCCTTTTTGGAATAAATTATTCTTTATGACATATAAATAAACACATTTTTCAGACTGGCGGGGTAACATTTGCATCAGTCAAAATAATTAGATTACTAAAACCTGTTATCTTATTAGAAAAATGGTTTATTCAGAGAATCATTGGAATTATTAGCCTTCAAGCTGCTATATATTGAATCTGATCAAAATAATTATGATAATATTATTTCATTTTTCAGTATAATATCTCCTTAGTATTTTTGTTTCTTATTTAATATGTGATTATATTTACTTCTGTGAATAATATGGATGAAGATCATTACAGTGTCAAGATCACTGGGTTCAGAACACAGAAACCTCAAGTCTATTCTTTTTTCTTAAATACCTGTAAGACTTTAAAGAAGACAGAGTTTCTGGACTCTAATTTCTCTATCTGTAGAATAAATGGGTTAGACCAAATATCTCCTTTCTGCTTATAAATTTTCTAATTATATGACTGAGCTTACACCTGGAAAACAGTCTATCTCCTGTATAAATTAATGATAGAAATGAAAACCACCACGTTTCATGAAATTAACCACATAAATATTAACATCAACTGCTCAGAAGGACTTAAGTGCAAGTATCACAGGAATTCTGAAGCACAGAGAACTAAATATAAGAAATGTAACACTCTTCGTATTTTCAAAGAAGATTTTAATAATATATGTAAACACAGTAGCCTGTTCATAAGAAAAAAGAAAAGTGACGTCTTAGCATATTCAGGGTTCAACCAAAACTACCACTGGAATGTAAATCAAAGTAATAGTCACCTAACTGTCATAATTGGCATGAATAATTTTAAGTAAAACACTTTTATTTGATATTAAATGTGAACAATAAGCCAAAACAGAGAAAATTAATAAACTGATCATTTATTGAAACTGAAATAAAAATATATAATTATTGAATCCTCTTATATACATAAACCAATCATTGCTTAAATGAGCTGACATACTAGCTCCATAGTTTTATGTCGCTAAGGAACTCTTTTGAACACAATAAAGAAACCAGGATTGAGCACAAAGAATGATGAACTGGGAAGTTCATGGCTTTCTATCTACTAATTAGGAGTACAATCATTCAGTCAAACAGCCACTCAACAAACATTTAGCATACAGCTTCTGGATACCAGGTACTGGTGTAGGTGCTAGAGCAACAAGGAAATAGTCCCTGCATTCAGTGAGCTCACAGGCAAGTAAACAAGTAAGTATAAAGACTGCATGACTGATTGGGAGCGGTGGCTCATGCCTGTAATCCCAGCACTTTGGGAGGCCAACATGGGCAGATCACGAGGTCAAGAGATTGAGACCATCCTGGCCAACATAGTGAAACCCCATCTCTACTAAAAATACAAAAATTAGCTGGGCACGGTGGTGCACGCCTGTAGTTACTTGGGAGGCTGAGGCAAGAGAATCAGTTGAACCTGGAAGGTAAAGGTTGCAGTGAGCTGAGATCACACCACTGCACTCCAGCCTGGTGACAGAGTGAGACGCTGTCTCAAAAAAAAAAAAAAAAAAAAAGACTCCATGATAAATGTGTATCTACAAAGGGCACAAAGGAATGAGTAGCTAATCCCCAAAGCCATATGGAGCAGTCAGTATAAGCTTCAGGAAAAGAAACTGAAGTAAAAACCTAACCTGAATCTGAAAAAAATGAGTAGGTATTTTCCAAGCACGTTTCAGGGGGAAAGTTGCAGGATGCAGAAGTCCTCCCAAGTATAAAAAGAGAATGAACTCCGGACAACTGGCAATTTATGGCACACAGGAATCAGTAAATGTAGGGATGAGAGGCACACAGAAACATGGGCAAAAACAGGAATTTTGACTTTATTCCATAAATCATGGAAAGCCACCAATGGGTTTTAAGTAATAAAATACTAAGACCAGGTTTGCATTTTAGAAAGATCAATTTGATTTCAGTGAGGAGGTCCAAAAATGAGAGCAGCAAGGCCAGATAGAAGGTCCTACTGCAACTAGCTATGGTTAGAGATGCAGACCAAAACTAAGGTGAAATCATTTAGAAGAAAGAACGTGGATATAAGAGCCATTGGTTTGGCCTCTCCACATCATTTTTTTTATTTTATTTTCATTTATTTATTTATTTATTTTGAGACAGAGTCTCGCTCTGTCACCCAGGCTGGAGTGCAGTGGCGTGATCTTGGCTCACTGCAAGTTCTGCCTCCCGGGTTCACACTATTCTCCTGCCTCAGCCTCCCGAGTGGCTGGGACTACAGGCACGCGCCACCACGCCCAGCTAATTTTTTCTATTTTTTTAGTAGAGATGGGGTTTCACCATGTTAGCCAGGATGGTCTCGATCTCCTGACCTCGTGATCCACCCACCTCGGCCTCCCAATGTGCTGGGATTACAGGCTTCAGCCAGCATGCCCAGCTGGCCTCTCCACATCTTTACTGTTATACTGATAACATGGGGATGAAAATAAATATTATTTGTATTTAAACTATTATTGTTATGTGAAAATTAAACAAATAACATACTATGATAACATCTGAGGTTCAAGAAATATTAAGTCTTGAAAATAGGAAAGATGAAAGGAAGGAAACAGGGAGTGGGGAGGAAAGTAGGAGAAAGGAGAGAATATAGGAATGAGAGAGGAGGAAAATTATAAGAAAGAAGTAGAAAGCTAGGTACGGTGGCTCATGACTGTTGGGATTCTTTCCACAACTGCTGACAATAAGTGTTAACTGTCATTAGATTGAAAAAAAAGTAAAGCAAAAAGGTGTAATCTGAATTTGCTTGGTGAGAACATTCAGCTGTTACTACACAGACCAACGCAAATTGAAGTTCATTTTCATTGATGATGATTACACTGAAATTCTTAGCCATTGGCTATTTTTATCAAGGAATATAGTAATAAACCGCATAGACACACCCTTGTAAAGTAAATTAGGAAGTAAACAATGAGTTTAGGGAAAAAAATTATAAACTAAATCACTAAATGAGATTACAAAATTTAAAATTATAAGGATATTTTAATGCAATAATAAAATTTTAGGGAATTTAACCTAATTGTAAGAACATTTTAACCCACTGATAAAAATATCATTTTGAATCCTGAAAATGCCTCTTCTACATGGAGAAGAATATGAGGTAATAATATTACAAACAACTTATAAGTTTTTTATACTTTCTATGAAATATCTAATTTCAAAACCATATTTGCTTTCTATCAAATTTCCTGGCCCAAATTTGGCCAGTAAAGTAGTTCTGAATCTTATCAGAATCAGAGGGAATTTATAAATACATCTATATATCTAAAAATAAATACTTTAAAAATGTCACATCTACTTTAATATGCAAGAGATATCTATACTTCAGTATATAAAGACAATTAGAAACAAGCGAAATGAAAGAAGCTTTACTCTATTTAGAGTAAAGGTTTCTCAGTCGGGCGCCGTGGCTCACACCTGTAATTCCAATACTTTGGGAGGCCTAGGCAGTCTGATCACAAGGTCAAGAGATCGAGACCATCCTGGCCAATATGGTGAAACCCCGTCTCTACTAAAAATACAAAAATTAGCTGGGCAGGGTGGCATGCATCTGTAGTCCCAGCTACTCGGGAGGCTGTAGCAGGAGAATCGCTTGAATCTGGGAGGCTGAGGTTGCAGTGAGCTGAGATCCTGCCACTGCACTCCAGCCTGGGTGACAGAGTGAGACTCTGTCTCAAAAAAAAGATTTATCAAGTAAAGTTTAGAAATCTGTGGTAAAGCAAAATTATATGCTGCTCAAAAATTAAAGATAATAACAGTAAATAATACAAGTTAGAAAAACAATGCAAAGGATATTTGTCTTCACAGGATTAAAAGCTATCTCCATAAGTACATAATATGCAAACAACACATAAATATACATAGAGTCCAGGGTTTTCAAAGTGTCTAGATGTCATTTCAATACCTGGGAAGCAAATGCTTTTGATTCTTATTTCAGACAATTCAGGGAACTGGATCTAGGAGTTATTGTTATGTAAATATGGGGAGAAAGCAAGTTATTATTAATGTATAATATCTATCTCCCATAGCTACCTGGAAAGGGAACCTTATTATCTGCTATCCAGGGAGATATTGCTATAGAAATAAGTGAATATTCGAATGGTAGTAAAATTTAAGAAATCATTGCAGTGACTTTGTAGTCCTCTTAGATAAGACTCTTCAAAGATAATGATTTTTCAACAGATAATTATGCTGTTAAAATTCAGATATGCTTTTCTAGTATTCTTTATTCCTATAGATTTAAAAACTCCCCTTGATTGATCATAAATATAATAATCAATTAAATTAGTCTTCTAGTTAGCCATTAATTGAATATATAAATATATATGTGTATATGTCAACACACATGTATACATATATAAAATTTCTAAGTTAGAAAAGGAGAAATAGCCTGGATATGTTTTAAAAATTGAGATCCTAGGATTTTTCACTGTTTCTGAAGCATTATTGACTTTCTCAGTTATCATCATTGGAATCCTCATTTTTGCAATAATAATTGCAATTAGCATTTACTCTGGGTTTAGTGTATATCAAGCTTTGTGCTAGGGGCTGTTACAGGCATAACAGCATGCCCATTGACACAAAATTTCTATTTAATAAAAATTATGCCTGTCTGTACTATGGCTATAGGTTAAAAAGCTAATGATTCTACAGCAGCTTTTAGTTGCTGTGAGAAAAATTACCTAAATGGCCTCTATTAATTATGTAAATATCATCACAGCAGTTGTCCCTGGAGAAAAGGCGTCAGGGGATACTTGCTGGGTTGGCTCACAGGTCCATCCCTGTCATTTTTTTGAGCTCTTCATTGAGATAAAAGAAGACGAATTTATGTAGAAGCCAAAAAAAAAAAAAAAAAAAAAAAAACCTCAAGCAGGGAGGGGGAAAAAAAAGCCCAGAATCAGATTCTTTCTTATTTCAGATTCACTGTCTTAGAACTTCTCTGATGGTTCAGGATGATTCTACCGAGGTTTGTTGGTAAGGAATAAACATGAAGTGTACAAAAAAGAAGTCTGAAGTCTGAGCTGGTAATTTGGGCCTCACATAAGGATTTAAACATTCATAGGAGGAAATACATCCTAAAGCATCATGTGGTTGAACTTTGAACAGTTGAACTCCTTCTGGTATTAGCCACAGAGGCAAGATGCACATGTTGAGTGAGAAAAACAAAATAAAACAAAAACAAAACAAAGGCTGAGCATGTGAGTAGTAATTTTAAAAAGTTAAAACCTAGAGCTGCCATTGTGACTTACAGAAAGACCTGAACCAGAAAGAACATAAATGTAGAGTGAAAAACATCTGTTAATACATACATCATCTTATTTAATCCTCATGAAATATCAAAGAAAATATTATTGTCCCTATTTAATTTTATTATTCTTTTTTGAGACAGTCTCACTCAGTCACCCAGGCTGGAGTGCAGTGACATGACCTCAGCTCATAGCAGCCTCAACCTCCCAGGCTCAGGCAGTTCTCCGACTCAGCCTCCTGAGTAGCTGGGAACACAGGTGCATGCCACCACACCTGGATAATTTTTTAAAAAATTTTTGTTGAGATGGGGTCTCCTCATGTTGCCCACGCTGGTCTGAGGCCTCAAGGGTCCTCCTGCCTTGGCCTCCCAAAGTGCAGGGATTACAAGTGGTAAGCCACAGTGCTTGGCCATGTCCCTATTTTATTTTATTTTCTTTATTTATTTATTTGGAGACAGAGTCTTGCTCTACACCCCAGGCTGGAGTGCAGTGGTGCGATCTCAGCTCACTGCAACCTCCACCTCCCGGGTTCAAGCAATTCTCATGCCTCAGCTTACTGAGTAGCTGGGATTACAGGTGCCTGCCACCATACCCAGCTACTGTTTGTATTTTTAGTAGAGATGGGGTATTGCCATGTTGGCCAGGCTGGTTTTGAACTCCTGACCTCAAGTGATCCACCTGCCTGGGCCTCTCAAAGTACTGAGATTACAGGCGTGAGCCACTGCACCTGGCCCGTGTCCTTATTTTAGATATAAGAAATGTGAGGTTGAAAGAGGAGTGACATGTAATTTTTCAGTGCTCATTATTATTGTCACGATTCTAACCCAAACCTGATGGCAAAGCCTATCCTCTTAAAAATTATACAGCTTCTATTAAGTTAAATCATTAATAATTATAACAATTTTTAAACAGCTATTCTATACCAAGCATTGTGCTATGTGTTTTTAATGGAAGATGATACAAAACCAAAACATGTATGACCACGGGACACATTCTGGAAATAGGTGTTATGCCACACAATAATAATTGCTGTTAAGTCCACCACATTGACTCTTCTTGTTCCTTCAAAGATTTTTTGTTTCCTCTAGATTTTGTGCCCCTGCTGAAAGTTGCATGAAGGAGGACAAAAGTTAATTGAGTATTCTAGTATGTTGGCTTAGGTTCATAGAGGTTGTCCTTTCTTTGATTAAGCGTTTGCTATAAACTCCAAATTCATGAATACTCTATTCTCTATTTTGGAACAGGTTCTGTAACGTAATTCTTTTGAGTTTCAGGCTTTTCCATGCATTCTAATGGTTATGTGTTTGAAGTTATCATAAGGTTGAAGCAATTAAACTCTAGACTTCATCAATAGTTAATAGTCATTAATTATTTAAAATAAAATATACAATAGTAAGGGAATGTTTGCAAAAGTACCATAAAATTATTTTAAAGCTGTCTATATAAATGAATAGAAATAATTAACTCTTTTAAAAATGCCAATACATAAATAATGAAATCCTTATTGTATTTGGAATAAGAATAATTAATTACACTATTCTACCCATGGCTTAAAGGGTCTCCTGAGATCTAGACGATGCAGATATTATTGGTAGACAATTCCTCATGGGTCTCTTATGCTTCTGCACAGGTTATGAGCAGGGCCATTAACTGCCCCTTTGTTCCAGGCTATCCTTTCAAGGATATCTAAATAGTAGAGCTATGAAAGACAGATAGTAACTCCCTCTACAACAGAAGGCAAGTTATTATCCTGTAGAATAAAGATAATGTCTCCTTCTAAAGAAAAGGTCAGACAAGTTTATTTGCAGCCCATCATAAAAGATTTTAGTTCCATAAGTTTAGGCCTCTTTAGCAGTGATACAAGCCTGCTTCATGTGTACATCTATCTACCTGGGCACCTCTCTGTTGGTCCCTTTCTCAGGGCACATGGGGAGCAAGAAGAACCAATGCAAATATGTTGCTCACAACATTTGCTATACCATTAGTAATAAAGTCATCTGTCTGTGACACAGGAATCTCACCTCTTGTGTCAGCATCCATGAAACAGTGGCAGGCTAACTTGTTTCCTTATCAGTCAGGTAAAATTTTAGATCCTTCACAATACTTGACGCTATATTAAATATCTATGTATACTACCACTTTGCAGTGAGCCAAGATCATGCCACTGCACTACAGCCTGGGCGACAGAGACTCTGTCTCAAAAAAATAAGAAAGGAAAGCTTAGACTCTAGTGTGGGAAATTCATAAGCAAGTAAGCAATCATGAGAGAGTAAAAACCACTATGTGCTCATTCATTCACTATTCATTCATTCGACAAAAACTTAGCAAATACATGCTATATGTCTGCACAAGTATAAAGTCTAACAGCACAGCAGGGAAAAGAAAGAAAACCTCTGTCCTCATGGATTTTACATATGAAAGCCAGGGGGGTGTGGACATTAGTGGAGACAACAATAAAAACACAAGATAAATAAGTAATGGTAAAAGGGCTAATAAAAAATAAAATAACAATATTGAAAATGTTAGAGCAAAGGGCTGTAATTTTATCAATGATCAAGGAAGACTTTATAGAAAAGTTGGCAACTAGGTAAATGGCTGAAGGAGGTAGGTGAGGAAGCAAGTTGTGCAGCTATGCTGGTAAAGGACACCCACCACTAAGGGAATCACAGGGACAAAGCCTTGAGGCCATAGCATGCTTCTCATGTTTCAGATGTATTCAGAGACCAGGGTGTCACAAGGACAATGAGTGAGGGTAGAATAATAAGATATTATATTAGACAGTCACTTCAATTTTTTTGGCTATGATTTTGAATGAGATGGGAACCAATTGGGATGTTTTAAGCAGAGATGTGACAACATCTGACTTTACTGAAGAGAGTGGAGGACAAAAAAGGAAGGGGAAGAATACTGCAAAAATCCAGACAAGAAATGAGAATTCGAGGTCAAGGTGTGATATTGTTTGGCTCTGTGTTCCCACCAAAATCTCATCTTGAATTGTAATTCTCATGTGTTGAGGGAGGGACCTGGGGGGACAAGATTGGATCATGGGGGTGATTTCCCCCCATGCTGTTCTCGTTATAGTGAGTGAATTCTCATGAGATCTGATGGTTTAAAAGTTGTGCTTCTCCTTTCATTCTCTCTCTCTCTTGCCACCATATAAGACGTGCCTTGCTTCCCCTTCACCTTCTGCCATGATTGTGAGTTTCCTGAGGCCTCCCAAGCCATGCAGAACTGTGAGTCAATTAAACTTCTTTCCTTTATAAATTACCCAGCCTCAGGCCGTTCTTTAGAGCAGTGTGAAAACAGACTAATTCAGGGTAGTAGCAATGAAGAAAAAAATAAACCATTTTGGAGATACTTTGAAAGCAGACATGACAGGATTAATTGATATCAAAGTTGTAGTATGAGAAAAACAGAAGTTAAGGATTTCAAAGTCTTTAACCTAAGCATTTGGAACAATGGAGGTACCATTTATGAAGTGGGGAAGACTGTGGGGAGGCAGGTTTGGAGGTGGTTGAGGGAAACAGAATCTCAATTTTGGACACGTTGCACTTGCTGTTCCTATTAGGTATTCAAGTGATCATGTCAGGTCAAGAGCTGTATGTATGAATCCAGAGTTCACATGAGGAGGTTAGGCTGGAGATATAAATTAGAAAATTATCAAAGTGACAAAAAGAAGGCACAAAAATAGGAGAAAAAAAAACAAAGAGTGGTGCCCCATGCCATGGGAGCCAAGTCAAGTTTAAGTATTTGAAGGAGGAGGGTGATACCATCTGTGTCAAATGAAGATTGAGAATAGGTCACCGGATCTAGGTCACTGGTAGCTTGGATAAGAAGAGTTTCTGTTGAATGGTGACAGCCAGAGCCTCACTGGACTGAGTTAAAAAGAGATTCGGAAGAGAAAGTTTAAAGAAAGTGAATACAGTGAATTCTTTTGAGTAATATAAAAGAAAGGAGGAAAATGTAAAGGAAATGAGAGAAAAATGGTATGTTAGCAGGAAGGAGAAATTAGATCAAGAGAAGATATTTTTAAGATGTGAGAGGAAAAAACATTTTTTTTCTTTCTTATAGAAAAGACTGGTAGACAGAAGAACTTTCAAGAGTAATGCTGTTGAACAGGCAGATAGAGAGGGGTTCTACACAAAAGAAACACGGACAGTTTACTTCGGGTACAGGAGAAAAGACTGACTTTACAAGTGGGTAGAAATGGTGCTGGAACTTCTAAAAGTTCTTTTCTGGTTGTTTCTATTTTTTCAGTGAAATAGTATGTCAAATCATCAGTTGAGGCTAGGAATAGGGAAGTGGAAGACAGATGTCAAAGAAGACGGAAGAAAAATGTGTTATTCATTGAGGAGGGCGGGGGAAGGAATGGACTGGGGAAATTGCATGTGCTTGCTGGGTAGCACCAAGAACACACTTTAGGGCAGCAATCCCCAATGTAAAGTGAGAACAGGTGTCACTGGGTTTTTGTTTGTTTGTTTGTTTGTTTTTGTTTTTCCATCTCTAGCCACATTTAGCTATGCTTTGTGGACTGGATGTGGAGTATAAGGAAAAGGGTGGAGTTAAAGATGAGTACAAAGTTTTTACCTGTAGCAACTGAAGAATGGTGTTGTCATTTCTAACCCCGGGCATACTCTAAGACTGTGTTTGGAGGAAAGTCTCAGAAGCTTGCAGGTGGGTATGAAAAATTTAAGATCCCAATTAAACATCCAGGGGAAGATGTCTAATAGAGAGTTAGATCTGAGTCTGGAGTTCAATGAAGAGGTTTAAACTAGAGATATAAATTTGGGAGACACGATCATATCAATGGCATTTAAAGCTGGAGACTAGATGAGTTTTCTACCGTAGTGAAGATAAAAGATCTAAGGTCTAGACGTCAGAGCCAGAAAGAAAAGAAGCAAAGATGAGAAGGAACAATCAAGGAAGTTGAGGAAAACCTAGGGAATTTGCCATCTTGAAAGCCAAGTGAATAAAATGTTTTCAGGAAATGGAAAATGTGGTTACCTGCAAATATTGCTTTTAGTAATCCCCATTTATTTACAAGAGATATTTTCCAAGACCCCCTAGTAGATGGCTGAAGCTCTGGATTATCCTGAACACTATGTATGCTGCTTTTCTATCTGATAATCAAGTTGGCTAATAGGCAGGGGGGTCATAGACCGCCTGAATACACTGGACAAGAGGATGATTCACATCCTGGGAAGGACAGATAAGGACAGCGTGGGATCTCATCACACTACTCAGAATGGAGTGCAATTTAAAACTTGTGAATTTATTTCTGGAATTTTCCATTTTATATTTTCAGACTGAGATTGACTGTGGAAGGCAAAACTGCAGATAAGGGTGGACTACTGTACAAATCAGGATGAGGGCTAAGAATTGACTTTTAGATGGAACAATATAAGGCCCTTGTGGGTCCTGATTACAGGGGAAAAAGCCTGAATGGAGAGAATTTAAGTAAATATTGGAGGAGAGAATAACTTTTGACAACATCTTTCTAAGAGTTTATCAAGGAAAACTGAGAAATGAGGTGGAAAGCTGTCATATAAAATGGGGTCAAGAGAATTGAACAGCATGTTTATTTAGGCTCATGGGGAAGACACAGTAGACAAGGAAAAAGTGGTGGGCTTTGCTGGAGAGACACCATTGAATAGTAAAGAAAGGATGGGATCTAGTTCACAAGCAGAAAGTATAGAAGTGTCCAGACAGCTCGTGTATGGTAATAGACTGACAGTGTCATTATGGAAATTGTATTTTAGAAACTGGGAATAATGAAGAAATCAAGGCTGCTTGAGTAGCACTAAAGACTGACAGTGAAAAAGAAGAGAACGTTTTGTTGTTACTGGATAAATGAGTCTCACCAGGAACTCTTGTAACTCGAGAGTCCTTAAAGAGGACTCAATAGGCTATGAAAAATATTACAAAAATACAATCAATAACTGTGTATTAATTCATACTAAATTTTTACAGTCTTACAAATAACCTATGTTTATTTTCTTTATGTTTATGTTTAAAAGTAAATATAACTTAGGCACATCAGGTTGTCTAAGGAGCACCCACAATTGCATTTGAAATGTGAAATTGTATTAGTCAGCTCATGTTAATAACAGTAGCCACTACTATGCTTACATTTATGAGAAGATTGTTAGTGCTATGGTGATGTGAGGTGGGTTGTTATTAGACAAATAGTATAATTTTTTTTAGATAATCACATTAACAGTATACTATAGTAATATAGATGAACAAAATGTATGATTCGTAAAAGACCCTACTATTTTTTCTCTGGGGGTAGGCAGAAATCAGTGATGTATTTTTAAAATAACGTGATTTTTTTCTGTCATGTTAAATATTTATATTGTCTTTGCATTATATATATGTGTGTGTATATATATATATATTTTCCCCAGACTAGACTAATGAGCTCAAATGTTTCATACTTCTTGACAAAAGCTCAATTGCCTAAAGAGCCAAAATATGAATATTTTAAGCTAAAACTCAAGTTGCTTGCTTAAAATTCACAGGGATCTCTTATTACCCAAGATAACCTGCTCTCCAGGATATAAGGAATTATTTATATTAACGCTACCCATTTTTACAACCCAAATCAAGTGCAATTGCATTAATATTCCCATGTCTTGTAGCACAATTTAATAATTCCATTTTTCTTTTCTTTGTTTTTTTGAGATGTGGTCTCGCTGTGTTGCCCAGGATGGATGCAGTGGCATGATCACGGCTCACTGCAGCTTCAACCTCCCGGGCTCAAGAGATCCTTTCATCTCAGCCTCTGAGTAGCTGGGACTACAGGCATGTGCCACCATGCCCAGCTAATTTTTGTATTTTTTGTAGAGATGAGGTTTTGCCATGTTGCCCAGACTGGTCTGGAACTCCTGGGCTTAAGCGATCCTCCTGCCTCAGCCTCTCAAAGTGCTGAGATTACAGGTGTGAGCCACTGAGCCTGGCTTGATAGTTCCATCTTATTTCATGACTATGTATGCCTGATATTGTAAGTTATTTTATCACTACTTCCCATTCCCTCTTAACAATTATATTGTTGATCGTTTGTTGAAATAATGTTGGCCTCCTTTCAGAACTCATTGTGGGGCATACAGTATTTCCAGGAACTGAAGAAATATTTGAAAAATCTGTCTAATAAATTTCAAAACTGAAAAGAATATAAAGCCATATTTCAAGGATCCCTGTGAGCACAAAAGAACAAATACAAAGAAAACCCACATAGGCACACCCTAGCCAAACTGCCAAAAATCTGTGCCAGAGAGAAAAATGTTAAAAGCAGCTGGAAAAAAAAGCATAAATCACCTTCAAAGAATAATTATTAGACCTCTTTAATAGATGCAATGGAAACCAGAAGGAAAAGGAATGTTATCTTTAGAGTGTTGAAAGAAAGTAACTGCCAGTGCATTTGTTTTCTATTGATACCCAGGGCATTTGTTTTATTTTAGTTTCTATTAGTTTTCTATTGCTATGTAACAAACAACCACAAACCTAGAGACTTGCAACACTCATTTATTATCTCTTAGTTTCTGTAGGTCAGAGGTCTAGGATGGCATGGCATGGCTGTCTGCTTAGGGTCTCAAAAGGTAGTAATAAAAGTACAAGGTACAATGGCTCTATCTGGAGGCTGGGGGGGGGGGAATCTACTTCCTGGCTTATTCTCATTTAGATGGTTGGCAGAATTCAGTTTCTCGTGGCTACAAGACTGAGATCCTTGTTTTATTGCTGCCTGTCTGCTGAGGATTTCTTTCATCTCCTTAAGCCCACCTGTCATACCTTTTCATGTGGCTCCTTACATCTTTAAACCAGCAGTGGTATATCAAGCCCTCTTCTTATTTGCTTTTTCCCCTACTTTTTCTTTATTGTGATAAAATACACATAACATAAAATGTATTATTATCTAAACCATTTTAAGTGCACAACTTAGGAGTATTAAGTGCTTTCATATTGTTGCACAACCATCACCAACATCCATGTCCAAAACTCTTTTTATCTCACAAAACTGACATCTGTACCTATTACACAAGAATTATTCACTCCTTTCTTCCCTCAGGCCCAGGAATCTACCATTCTACTTTCTGTCTCTAAGATTTAGGCTATTCACTATACCTCAGATAAGTCTAATCATATCATTACTTCTTTTTGTGACTGGCTTATTTCACTGAGCAGTATGTCCTCAAGTTTTTTTTTATTTTATTTATTTTCATTTATTTACTTATCTCTTTGGACAGAGTTTTGCTCTATTGCCCAGGCTGGAGTGCAGTGGCACGAGCGATTTCAGGTCACTACAACCTCCTCTTCCCAGGTTCAAGCAATTCTCCTGCCTCAGCCTCCTGAGTAGCTGGGATTACAGATGCACACCACCACTCCCAGCTAATTTTTGTATTTTTAGTAGAGATGGGATTTCACCATGTTGGCCATGTTGGTCTCAAACTCCTGACCTCAGGTGATCCACCTACCTCAGCCTCCCAAAGTGCTAGGATTACAGGTGTGAGTAACCGCACCTGGCCATGTCCTCAAGTTTTATTCACTTTGTAGTGTATGTCAGAATTTCTTTCCTTGTTATGACTAAATAACATTCCATTGTATGCATTCACCACATTTATCTGATCCACTCATCAGTCAATGAATAATTGGGTTACTTTCAGGTTTTAGCTATTGTGAATAATGTTTCTATGAACACGAGTGTACAAATATCTCTTTGAGATCTTGCTTTTAATTATTTTGAGTATATACCCAAAACTGGAATTGCCGAATCATATGGTAATTATATTTTTAATTTTTTTGAAGAATTGCTTTCCTCTTCCACAGTAGCTATGCCATTTTACATTCCTTAACAGTGCACAAGAGTTCTGATTTCCACATCCTCACCAACACTTGTTCACTTCTGGATTGGTTTTTTGTTTGGTTTTGTTTTGGGTTTTTATTATTTTTGGGTAGTAATCTAATGGATGCAAGGTGGTATCTCATTGTTTTGATTTGCATTTCCCTAATGTTGGTGATGCTGGACATCTTTTCACATGCTTATTGGAGAAATGTCCATTAAAATATTTTGTCTTCTTTGGAGAAATGTCCATTAAAATATTTTGTCTATTTTTGAATTGAGCTGTTGGTCTATTATTGAGTTTTAGAAGTTCTCTCCTATATTGTGGATATCAATCCCTTATCAGATATATAGTTTGCAAGAAGTTTCTCCCCTTCTTGGGGTTGCCTTTTTACTCTGTTGATAGTGTTTTAGGATGCAAAAAATTTTAAAGCTCTCATAAAGTCCGATTTGTCTATTTTTTATTTTGTTGCCTGTGTCTTTGGTGTCATCCATTAAATCATTGACAGACACAGCATCATAAGGTTTCTGTCCTATATTTTCTTCTAAGAGTTTTATAGTTTTAGGTCTTATATTTAGTTTATGGATTGATTTTGAGTTAGTTTTTGAATATGAAGTTAGGTAAGGGTCCAACTTCATACTTTTGCAAGTTGATAACTAGTTTTCCCAGCAGCATGTATTGAAAATACTGGATTTTACCAATTGAATGGTGTTGGTACCTTTGCCAAAATAAAAAAATCACTTTTTCATATATGTGAGGATTTATTTCTGGACTCTGTAATCTATTCCACTGATCTATACATTGGTCTTTTTGGCAGTACCATACTGTTTTGTTTACTGTAGTTTTGTAATATGTTTTGAAATCAGGGTGTGTGTGTCCTCCAACTTTGTTCCTCTTTTTCAGAATTAATTTGTCTATTTGGGGTTCTTTGAGATTCAATATGAACTTACTTTCTATTTCAGCTAAAAAATGTGACTGGTATTTTAACAGGGATTATATTGAATCTGTAGATCACTTTGAGTGATACTGGCATCTTAAGAATATTACGTCTTCTGATCTATGAACAAGGAATATCTTTTCATTACCTATATTTTTAAAAATTTATTTCAGAAATGTTTTTTATTTTTTATTGTACAAGTCTTTCACCATCTTAATTCCTAAAGACTTTTATTCTTTTTTATGTTATTGCAAGAGAATTGGTTTTTTAATTTCCTTTTTGGATGGTTCATAGCTAATGTAAAGAAATGCAACCAATTTTTGTATTTTAACTTTACATTTTGTTGAATTCATTTTTTAGTTCTAACAGGGTTTTTTGTAGAACTTACAGGGATATTTACATATAAAAATTCTTTGTTTCCAATTTGTATGACTTTTATTTCATTTTCTTTATTCCTATTATTTTGTTTTTTGTTATGTTTTAAATTAATTGCTTTTGCTAGTACTATGAATAGAAGTGGCAAACATGGATATGGATGGACATCCTTTCCTTATTCCTGATCTTAGAAGAAAAGCTTTTAGTCTTTCACCAATGAGTATAATGTAGCTGTGAGTTTTTCATACATGGCTTTTATTATGTTGAGGTGGTTTCCTTTTATTCCTGGTTTGTTGAGTATTTTTATCCTGAATTAAATATTGAATTGTATCAAATGTTTTTTTCTGCATCAATTGAGGTGACCACATGTTTTTTTATTTCCTTTGTTCTGTTAATGTGGTGCATTACATAGACAGATATTCCTAGGTTGAAGCATTCCTGCATTCCAGGAAAAAAATCCCACTTGGTCATGTTGTATAATCTTTTTAATATGCTTCTGAAATAAGTTTGCTAATATTTTGTTGAGGATTTTGCATAAATGATCATAAAGGATATAGGTTCATAGTTTTTTTTTTTTGCAGTCTCTGTCTGGCTTGAGTCTCAGGGTAATGCTGGCCTCATTGAATAAGTTAGAAAATATTCCTTGTCTTCAATTTTTTGGAAAAATTTGAGAGGATTGTTGTTAGTTCTTTTTTACATACTTGGCAAACTTCACCACTGACACTAATGGGACAGTTCCAGGGCTGTACTTTGTTGGCAGATCTTTTATTACTCATCAAATCTCTTTGCTAGTTGTAGGTCCATTCAGATTTTCTATTTCTTTGTGCTTTAATCTTGGTAGGTTTTACATTTCTAGGAATCTGTTTATTATACTTAAGTTATCCAATTTTGTGGCATGTACTTGTATATGGTACTCTAATCTTATAATCTTTTTTATTTATGTAGAATTGAAAGTAATGTCCCCACTTTTATTTCTGATTATAGTAATTTGAATCTTCTCTCTCTCTTTGTCTATCCCTCTCTCTGTCTCTCTCCCTTTCTCTCTCTCCCTAGGTCCATTTCGTTAAAGGTCTGTCAATTTTACCAATCTTTTTGAAGAATCAATGTTTGATTTCTTTGATTTGCTTTATTATCTTTATATTATTTATTCATTTCTATCAAAGCTTTTCACTTCTACCTGCCTTCAGAATAGATCCAGAATCTGCCCACTTCTGACCATCTCTACTGCTCTCTCCATACCTAGCTCAAGTCACCATCATTTCCTTATTCAGTCCTTGGAATACTCCCCAACTGCTCTTTCTGCTTCCATTTCTGACACTGGCCAACAGTTGGCAGTTTGCTGGTGATGTCGTCTAGACTTTGGTGTTGCTAGTACCTGAACTTACAATAACAGCTGAGCTGTAGTGATCTTCCGTTGAACATAAAGATTTGCACATATCAACAACATTAAACAAGGTCACTCCGTAGACTGAGAAATAAAACCACACAAAAAGAAGGCCACTCTATTCATTTCTGAACACAGACAAAAAAAAAATCACAGTGTAAACTCGAAACTCCTCAAATATTCATTCCCCTTTCCTGACTGACATGAGTATTGTATTTAACCAATTATAACTTTAGTTCAATTTCTCTCACCTCCTAAATAAAATTTGTTCAGATATACAATTACAGAATTATCCTATTTCTTGAAAACATCCAATCAAAAGAAAATTCTTGCTTCCTTGAGCCCTTCTCTAAATGACCCAACACAAGTCCAAATCCTAGAACAAGTTCCTCTTGTTAAGCCACGTCCCAGTTTCTCCTAGTAGGCTATTTTCCTTGCTTAGCAACTATCAATAAACCCAATCTTGTTACAGGTGGTCATTGACGATGGGCATCAATAACCACCTTCTATCTCTTCTCAATGTAGCAAACACAGTGATTGTGGCAAGTCAGATCTTGCAAGTCTTCTGTTCAAAATGCTCCCAGTCTCATTTAAAAGCTAGTGTCCTTACAATCACCCATAAGGCCTCGGCTGAAATGGTCCTCTACCTTGGCTGCACATAATTTAAAAACTGTGAATGCCAGGATTCTACCCTAGAGATTGTGATTTAATTAGCCCTGCCTCAAGACTTTTTATTTCGACTTTTATTTTAGATATAGTGAACACATGTGCAAATTTGTTACATGGCAATGTTGCACGATGCTGAGGTTTGGAGTACAGATCCCATAACCCAGGTAGTGAGCACAGTACCCAATAGGTAGTTTTGAAACCCACCCACCTCTCCACCCTCCAGTAGTCCATTGTCTATTGTGTCCATATTTATGTCCATGTGAACTCAATGTTTTAGTTCTCACTTACGAGTGAGAACATGTGGTATTTGGTTTCCGTTTCTGTTAATTTGCTTAGGATTCGGCCTCCAACTCAATCCATGTTGCTGCAAAGAACTCTGAGTGTCTCTCACACACAGCCAATGCTGGGAACCATTGCTCTAGGTGGGCTGCTCTTCCTCAGCCTTATTATCCTATAATTGTTCTCTATAATCAACCTCGTCCAGCCACATTGGTCCCCTTGCTATTGTTCAAATTCACCAGATGTATTCCTGTCCCAATCCCTTAGTTCCTTCTTTCTGCTTAGAACACTCTTTCTTTTCTTTTGAGATATCTCAAAGCTTGTTTCCTCACCTTCTCAAGTCTTTGTTACAATGCCACCTTGTAACTGAGATGTACTATGACCACTCTCTTGGAAATTGCAAAGTTCCCTTGCCTTCCCCCATTGCCCTTTCCTTGCCTCATTTTTTTTTTCTACAGCATATATCCCTTCTAAAAATAGTACATAATTTATTCACTCATTATAAGGGTCAGTCTCTCCCAAGCTAGGAAGCAGGGCCCTAATATTAATCCTCTTTATGCCTTATTTTACAGAGCTATAAATTAGTTTGTGCATGCAAATTTACTTCAAACACTGTCAGCTATAAAGTAAGTGCTTAAAAGTAAGCATGTGAGTATTTATACTACATAAATTAACTAAATTATTATGTGGTCTTTTAGGTGTCTTTAAACGTATAACCCAAAGAGATAATTATACCACATCAGAAGCAGTGTACATTTCACTCCCTACAGTGGTGTGTTTCTGCAAGGCAGGGAGACGTCGATTGCTTGGATGCTTGGAACACTTAGTGTTAGGTGGGGAAGGCTCTTTACACCCCCTTTTTACCTATCACACACATTGCTAACCTGAAAATGGAAACAAAATGAACAAGAGTAGTGGCATGTGAGAAAAGAGAATAACTGAATAGTTTCAGCAGATAAGCAACAAAAAGAAAAGGAAAGGCAGTAATACTTCTAACACAATTTTAAGAGTGAAGAAGAACAATGATCTTGTCAAAAAAAAAATATCCCAGCCGAGCTCAAAGTATGACATGGAAAAAAAAAATCCACTCTCTCCACAGTCACCATTAATAATCTAATGTATTGAAACTTAATCTTAAATAATTACAGAAAAAGGCTTTCTTGTTAAATGCCTGACTTTTATTCTCAATAGAATTTTCAATGGCGGAAGAAGAATCACTTATTTTCACTACTATCCTGAATTCTCCTAATTTAACAACATGATTATCTGCAGCAAAGATTGATCAAAATAGCATGGGTCATTTATCAGATTTTACCTGACTATAGAAATAGTTTTCACTTTTCTGTATCGGAGATCAGTGACTTCCATAAATGAGGGTGAATGGACGTTTTCTCCACTTCTTGATTTCATGCCACAGAAATGATGAGCCTTCACCAGAAACAACCTCCCATTAGGGTGTTTCACAATGACATCTGTCTAGAGGGGTTTGTCTGAATAGAAAATAGTTGTCTAGATTTTAAACTTGAGGACAATGAGAAGAGAATGGAAATCCAGTTTACTAAGGAAAAATAACTAGATAGCCTTTTTTTCCCTACAGAGACTTATTTGCCAATATGCATTTAATAAAAGGGGAAGATACTCAATAATTAGCAAGTGTAGGTATATTTTCAGACTTTTTTTCCTTGTATTCAGGGCTATGGAAAATGAATATAAGATAGAACATAGAAAACAGCAGCTCATTTTTCTAGACCTTACAAAATTAAAAGTAATTTGTATTTATACAGAGAGACACATCATAGAAATCCTTTAATATTATAATTAAGATGAAGTATCTCCAATCTAGCCAAAAAGGCCTACTCAGAAACATTTTTCAGAAAATACACTGAAAAAAGTAGTCCTAATTCAAAGACTGACATGTGCGCACACACACACACATCTCAAAACATATAGAGCAGAGAGTTGCTATAGGAAATTCAAGCCTTCTCTTAATGCATTTATGTAATAAAAGAAAACATAAGTCTCAGTGCAGAGTAATGCAATTATTCTTGGTCAATACTGAGTACATAAGATACATGGCTTGCAAAGTATCAACACACATAAAATGACTTTGTCTCTATTATGCATCTCTGCTGTGGAAATGCCAGTGTCTAATGCACATATTTCTGTATTTAGCAGATATACTAGTTTGAGGAAAATATATAATCAGCATCTAAGATTGAATAAATAAATAAATAAATAATAAATCACTCCTTTTCCTTGTACTGTTCAACCTTGGCAAAGGTTTCATTGAATTCAACTACTCAGTAGAGACTTACATGTTTTTTTTTCTCATGAGTAGACAGAAAAGTAGAATATAGGAAATTGTTTAGAATTTTTTCATAAAATTAGTACATGCACTTTGGACTAAATAGGTTTTAGACAGAAATAAATTATAGTGCTCACTAAATGTTGTTTGGAAATATTAAAATGTCTTTACAACTTACAGAGCTGCTTAAGTAAATTTTGGCTTTCTTGCCTGCATTACATAGCACAGCCAGAACAAAATAGTTTATATATGTCCTGTTAATACAATGTAGGTGTGAGAAAATGTACCATTTATACTATTTGACACATACTATCTTCATTTTCCAGTATACACATTATCTCTTGGAACGAAAGAAAACACTACATAAAGTAGCATTATTTATTTTAGTCTTGAGGAAACAAAGTATTTGTTCACAAAAATAGGAACTTATAAATAGTATTTGCATAATCATGAAAAGTGAAAGTAAATTTCAAAATGGACTTCAAACACAGGGACACTGCCACAGTTTTACTTTGTTGATATGATTGTTAATTAGCATAATGTTTTGGGGAAACATTTGGCAAAATGTGTTGAATGTCATTAAATGACAATTTAGGCCAGGCATGGCAGCTCATGCCTGTAATCTCAGCACTTCGGGAGGCCAAGGCGAGTGGATCACCTGAGGTCAGGAGTTCGAGACCAGCCTGGCCAACATGGCAAAACCCCATCTAAACTAAAAATACAAAAATTAGCTGGGCACGGTGGTGCTCACCTGTAGTCTAGCCACTAGGGAGGCTGAGGCAGGAGAATCACTTGAATCCGGGAAGCAGAGGTTGCAGTGAGCCAAGATCGCACCACTGCACCTGAGCCTGGACAACAGAGCAAGACCCTGTTTCAAAAACAAAACAAAACAACAACTACAAAAAACTCAAACCCCAAATTTCCCTTTTTGTGATCTATCCTAAAGAAACAATTCAGAGTAACAATTTTGACCTAAAAAAAAATAAAGATAAGCTTTCAAAAATGATGAGGTAGCATTTTGATTGGCTTCAACATCAAATAACCCGTCCAGGAGAAATGGACTTTTCAGAACACTGGAACTATGGGAAGACACCTAGGTACTGGCTCTGCTCTCTGGAGCTCACTCCTCATCTGCCTTCTTTTAGGGTTTGTCCTGATGCCAAGTTTGACTTGAGAGCTAAGATGTGCAGATCATGTTAAACATTCTGTTAAATGAAAACATACAGAGTATTTGTCTAGTTCCTCATAAATGGCAACATGATCCCAGGTCTAAAATCCACTCTGGCATTGAACTTTTCTGATACACTGTAATTTCGCTATGTCCAGGCAAAAATTACATCCAACAGTGATTCACCCTGCAGCCTGTCCCTTAGAGTTTCTGAAGGTCCAGAGAAGTTTTGTTGAGATATGTTGTATTTGTCATGCTATGTAGGTTTTCCAGCCCTTCAGTTATCATAAATAAAAATCAGAGATAATTTAACATCATAGTCAGTGTGTGGTGTTTTAACTGGCAGAGAGAGAGAGAGACTCCTTGAAAACCTGTACACCTGGGTTACATTTTAAGTAACTGCACTTTTATATCATAATATAAATAAGTATGGAAACATTCGATTAAATTATCCAAGGCTATCAAAATTCTGCAAAACTTCCTAACCTCTATGTATCCCAAACAGTTCTTGAACAAATCCAATAACTTTTTCTCTCATTTACCAAAATTGGTTGCAATTTATGTTTGCTATTTTTTTCTACAAAATCTGAAAATATTTCAAGGCACTGAAGACCTAAATTTTTAGCAAACTTACTAACCCGTTTGTAGAAGGTCATAATCAGTCTCATGTAAAAAAGAAAGTTAATTGTGTTAAAGATGGTTGTGAAAGTGAGAAAAATTAAAATAAATAGCATTAAAATATTAAATGTTTGAAATTCAAGAATAGCAATGGTCCTTTTTAGGAGGATTTAAGTTCATAAATAGAAATCCTGAGGGTGACATTGTCTTTTCCTCCTTATAAGAAACCTCTGTTTTTTCAAGCAGTTAAGGTCTCTGTAAGAGAAGTGATATGCTCATTTGTTCAACATTAGAATCGCAGCCTAAATTTTGCATGCTTCCTTCAAACCTTTTTGCTTCAAAGAAGACAAGAAAAAAAAAGACTCCTACTTCTCTGTATTCTTCACTGTGTCTTTACCTCACCTCCACTCATTGCCAGAATCTTTAATGAAAGGATTCACAAAAATGGGATGAAGAATTAGCATTTCTATGAATAAACAGATTCACAGTATAAAAATTAGTTTTTTCAAAAAAGCAGGCAAAAAAAAACCCTCAAAATAAGACTTTAGAGAACTGGAGGTCGTTTGCTAATTTTCTAATTCAATTCCCTATGAGGGTGGGTCCCTTATCCAAATAGTGATCTTTTATTTTCCTTTTATGTCTAAAAAATTATCTTTTAGGTCCCCGAAAAGCACTATAAGAATTAAAAGCAATTTAATACATTTCAGATTATAAAAGGTACTGTGATTAAAGAAACAATTACTAAGGAGAAAGTATTAAGTATTATTTTTTAAAGACATTCATTCCTTAAACTTCTCGACAGCATTTACTAAGTGACCATTTGACATATTAGAGACTAAGGGCATCGTTTCTCCTCCAAAAGTGAAGTTTTGATCATTGGCTTCAAACTTCCCATTGCTTAAACTGCTCATGTAGGGAACTTTTCACATTTTCTAAAAACATCATTCTCAATGTAATGATGACCTTAAAAGGATACAAAGGCTATACGATTTGCAGTTAAGAACGTAGGTTTTGGGCCGGGTGCGGAGGCTCACACCTGTAATCCCAGCACTTTGGGAGGCTGAGGCGGACGGATTACGAGGTCAGGAGATAGAGACCATCCTGGCTAACACGGTGAAAGCCCGTCTCTACTAAAAAATACAAAAAAATAATTAGCCAGGCGTGATGGCAGGTGCCTGCTGTCCCAGCTACTCGGGAGGCTGAGGCAGGAGAATGGCGTGAACCCGGGAGGCAGAGCTGGCAGTGAGCCCAGATCGCACTACTGCACTCCAGCCTGGGCAACAGACTCCGTCTCAAAAAAAAAAAAAATGTAGGTTTTGGAGGCAGACTGTGTTTAAAATGGAATTCTAACTGATAAGAAACTAAATGACAAGAAAGTTCGTAAAATGAGGAAAATAGTACCTCTTATATTTATTTTGCTGATTAAAGACTATATAGGTAAAGTTCTTAAACCATGTACATTTGGTAACAGTCTTAATGTATATCAGAGAAAGGCCTAGAACTGTTAATCCCTGGCAGAACTTGCAATAGACACTCTTCTTACACAGCAAGAAAACTAGAAAACATCTTAAGAAATTACTAAAGTATAATAATAATAAAATAAAATAAAATTGCTGCTGAGGACTTACCTACTTTCTATTGAATATATTCTCCAACTTCCTAGAGTTAAAATAGCTACTTGTTTACATCTCTATTCCAGTTATCATTACAACACCATTAAATTGATACATTTCTTACCTAATAGACTAAGCTTCTTTTCTTAATTTTTAAAACAAATTTTATTATGTATATTAAAGATATACAACATAAGGTTATGTGATACATACAGATAGTAAAATGGTTATTACAGTGAGGCAAATTATCCATTATCTCACATAATTGCCCTTTTTTTTCTTTTTTTGTGGCAAGAGTAGCTAAAACTTACTCATTTATCAAATCTCAAATCTCAAATCTGTTATTAACTGTAGTCCTCAAGTGTTATTAACTGTAGTCCTCACGTTGTACATTGCATCTCTAAACACATTTCTCCTCCATATCTGTTACATCATATCCTCTGAGCTACATATCTCCATTTCCTTCCCTTGGCCCCTGCCTCTGGTAACCACTGTTTCATTCTCTATATCTGTATATAATTTTTAGATGCCACACATAATTGAGATCATGCAATATTTTCCTTCTTGTGTTTGGCTTATTTCACATAGCAAAATTTCCTCCAGATTCACCTAGGATGTGAAAAATGGCAGAATCTCTTTTTTTAAGGCTGAATAATATTCCACTGTTTTTTAGATACCACAGTTTATCTATCTGTACATCAACAGACACTTAGGTTGTTTTCATATCTTGGCTATCAAGAATAATCCTGCAGTGAACATGGGAGTGCAGACAGCTTTATGAAGTGGTAATTTCATTTTTTCTGGGTATATACCCAAAAGAGAGATTGCTAAATCATAGGGTATTTTTATTGCTATTTTTTTTAGAAACCTCCATACCATATTCCATAATGGCTGCACAATTCACATCTGCACCAACAGTATGAGTACTCTTTTCTCCACACTCTTACTAAAATGTGTTACGCTTTTTTTTATTATAGCTATCCTAATTGATATGAGGAGGTATCTAAAAGAGTTTTGGATTTGTATTTCCCTGATGATTAATGACAATGAAATGTGGAATATCTGTTCATATACCAGTTGATTATTTTTATGTCTTCTGTGGAGAAATGTCTATTCAGGGCCTTTGCCCATTTTTTATCTATTTATCTATTTCTGAGTTGTATAAAATCTTCATAAATTTTGAATATTAACCCCTTATCAGATATATGGTTTGCAAATATTTTTCCCGATATGCAGGTTGCTATTTTATTTTGCTGACTGTTTCCTTTACTGTGCAGAAGCTTTTTAGTTTGAGGTAATCCCATTATTTATTTCTGCTTTTGTAGCCAGAGCATTTGGTGTGATATTAAAAAACCATTGCCAACTCTAATGTCAAGGAGTTTTTCCGCTAAGTTCTCTTCTAGGAGTGTAATGATTTCAGGTCTTAAATTTAGGACGTTCTTACATTTTGATTTCATTTAAGTGTACGGTGTAAGACAAAGGTCCAATTTCATTCTTTCGCATGAGAACGACCAGATTTTCCGGCACCATTTATTGACGAGACTATTTTTTCCCTACTGTGTCCTCTTGGTGCCTTTGTCAAAACTTATTTGGTCTTTTATGTTTAGATTTATTTCTGAGCTGTCTGTAATAGATTATGTTTCTCGAGGGAAATGATCACACTTTCTTCTTACCAAATCTCTTGGTATAGAAAAGATGCTCATAAGGTTTTTTGTGGGTCACAGCATGGCTGCTTGCCAATGTATTAGCAATCAGCAATGGCCCTGATTTTTCTCGTCATTCTCATGTATGATTTGAATGCAGAGGAAAGAGTATCTCCAACTCTTTGCGCCACCACACTTCTGGAAAATGTCTGTGTTCCTCCACTGTCTTGACTCAAAACCATCTTGGTTTTCACCTCGGGTATGGGTAATCAATAAAGTGGGATGTTTCTCTTGGCTTTCCTCTTGCCATTTTTTATTGTGTTCAATAGCACAGTTATTAAAATACTTTTGGAAAAGCTTATCCAACATCAGACAACCTTCTTTTTTCTTCTTATTCTGTATTACTTTTTCAGGGACGCTAGGAGAGTTTTAGAATCATTTAAGTAGAATGCACAAAGAATGGAGGCATTGCAATGGAAAAGGAAAAACTGAAAGGAGACTCTTAAAGGTGGAAAAATATATAGAACTAGGCAGGATCTATAGTTTTATGATCATAGAAATATTTATTGATACACTATCATTTGAAATAACATTTGTAAGCAGTATAAAGTCTTCTACTGCTAGTTGTACTGAAATAGCAACTGCCAACGATAATAAGAATACAATGATGTTAAAAATAATTTAATAAATAAATGTTTATAATACATATATTATACAATGCTGCCTATATAAACATGGAAATATCTAACCCGCTGTCTGTATAAACATGGAAATATCTACACGGCAGTCTGTATAAACATGGAAATATCTACACCACTGTCTGTATAAACATGGAAATATCTACACCACTCTGTATAAACATGGAAATATCTACACTGCTGTCACCATAAACATGGAAATATCTACACCACTGTCTGTATAAACATGGAAATATCTACACCACTGTCTCTATAAACATGGAAATATCTGCACAAATGCCTGTATAAACATGGAAATATCTACAGGGCTACCTGTATAAACATGGAACTTTCTACACCACTATCTGTATAAACATGGAAATTCCTACACCACTACCTGTATGAACATGGAAATATCTAGACCGCTATCTGTATAAACATGGAAATATCTACACCGCTATCTCTATAAACATAGAAATATCTACACCACTATCTATATAAATGTGGAAATGTCTACACAGCAATCTCTATACAGATGGAAATATGTGGAAAGCTATCTCTATAAACATGGAAATATCTACACCGCTATCTGTATAAACATGGAAATTTCTACACCGCTATCTGTATAAACATGGAAATTTCTACACCGCTACGTGCATAAACATGGAAATATCTACACCGCTATCTGTATAAACATGGAAATATCTACACCGCTATCTCTATACACATGGAAATATCTACAGCACTATCTATATAAACGTGGAAATATCTACACCGCAATCTCTATACAGATGGAAATATGTGCACAGCTATCTCTATAAACATGGAAATAACTACAACCCTATCTGTGTAAGCATGGAAATATCTACACAGCTATCTCTATAAACATGGAAATATCTACACCACTATCTGAGTAAGCATGGAATTACCTGCAACGCTATCTCTATAAACATGGAAATACCTACACCGCTATCTGTGTAAACATGGAAATGTCTACACCACTATCGGTATAAACATGGAAATATCTACACCGATATCTGTATAAACATGGAAAAATCTACACAGCTATCTGTATAAACTTGAAAATATCTAAACCGCTATCAGTATAAACATGGAAATATCTACACCGCTACCTGTATAAACATGGAAATATCTACACCGCTAAGTCTAAAACATGTAAACATTTACACTGCTATCTGTATGAACATGGAAATATCTACACCGCTGTCTCTATAAACATGGAAATATCTACACCGCTATCTCTATAAACAGGGAAATATCTACACCGCTATCTCTATCAACATGGAAATATCTAAACCGCTCTCTCTATAAACGTGGAAATACCTACACCACTATCTGTATATACGTGGAAGTATCTACACCGCTATCTCTATAAACGTGGAAATATCTACACAGCTATCTGTATAAACGTGGAAATATCTACACCGCTATCTGTATTAACATGGAAATATTTACACCGCTATCTCGAAAGACATGGAAATATCTACAACACTATTTCTATAAACATCAAATTATTTCTACCGCTATCTCTATAAACATGGAAATATTTACACCGTTATTTCTATAAACGTGGAAATATTTACACCGCTATCTCTAAAAACATGGAAATATTTACACCACTATCTGTATAAACATGGAAATATTTACAACACTCTCTCTATAAACATGAAAATATTTACACCACTACCTGTATAAACATGGAAATACATACACTGCCATCTCTATAAACATGCAAATATCTACAACACTATCTCTATAAACATGGAAATATCTACACCGCTATCTCTGTAAACATGGAAAAATCTACACAGGTATCTGTATAAACATGGAAAAATCTACACCGCTATCTGTAAAAACATGGAAATACCTAAACCGCTAACTGTATAGACATGGAAATATCTACACCGCTATCTATATAAACATGTAAACATTTACACCGCTATCTGTATAAACATGGAAATATCTACACCGCTATCTCTATAAACATGGAAATATCTACAACGCTATCTCTATAAACAGGGAAATATGTACACCGCTATCTGTATAAACATGGAAATATCTACACCGCTATCTCTCTAAACATGGAAATATCTACACCGCTATCTGTATAAACATGGAAATATCTACACCATCTCTACAAACATGCAAACCTTTACACCGCTCTCTGTATAAACATGGAAATATCTACACTGCTATCTTTATAAACATGGAAATAACTACACCGCTATCTCTATAAACATGGAAATATTTACACCGCTATCTCTATAAAAATGCAAATATTTTCACCGCTATCTCCATAAACATGGAAATATCTACACCGCAATCTCTATAAACATGGAAATATCTACACCACTGTCTCTATAAACATGGAAATATCTACACCGCTGTCTCTATAAACATGGTAATATCTACACCGCTGTTTGTATAAACATGGAAATATCTACAACGCTGTCTCTATAAACATGGAAATATCTACACTTCAGCCTGTATAAACATGGAAATTTCTACACTGCTATCTGTATAAACATGGAAATTTGTACACCGCTACCTGTATAAACAAGGAAATTTCTACACCGCTACCTGTAAAAACATGGAAATATCTACCCCGGTATCTGTGTAAACATGGAAATATCTACACCTCTATCTCTATAAACGTGGAAATATCTACACCGCTATCTCTATAAACATGGAAATATGTACACCGCTATCTCTATAAATATGGGAATATCTACACCGCTATCTTTGTTAGCATGGAAATATCTTCACCGCTACCTCTATAAACATGGAAATATCTACACCACTATCTGTGTAAGCATGGAAACATCTACACCGCTATCTCTAAAAACATGAAAATATCTACACAGCTATCAGTGTAAACATGGAAATATCTACACCGCTATCTGTATAAACATGGAAATATCTACACTGCTATCTGTATAAACATGGAAATATCTAAACCGCTATCTGTATAAACATGGAAATGTCAACACCGCTATCTGTATAAACATGGAAATAAATACACCGCTATCTCTATAAACATGTAAACATTTACACGGCTATCTGTAAAAACATGGAAATATCTACACTGCTATCTCTATAAACATGGAAATATCTACACTGCTATCTCTATAAACAGGGAAATATCTACACCGCTATCTCTATAAACCTGGAAATATCTACACGGCTATCTCTATAAACTTGGAAATATCTACACCGCTCTCTGTAAAAACGTGGAAATATCTACACCGCTACCTGTATAATCATGGAAATATCTACACCAATACATTTGTAAACATGGAAATATATACACCGCTATATGTATAAACATGGAAATATGTACACCGCTATCCCTATAAACAGGGAAATATCTACACCGATATCTGTATAAACATGGAAATATATACTCCGCTCTCTGTATAAACATGGAAATATCTACACCGCTGCCTCTATAAACATGGAAATATCTACAAGACTGTCTGTATAAACATGGAAATATCTACACAGCTCTCTGTATAAACACGAAAATATCTACACCGCTATCTCTATAAACATTGAAATATCTGTCCCGCTATCTGTGTAAACATGGAAATATCTACACCGCTATCTGTATAAACATGGAAATAGCTACACCGCTATCTGTATAAGCATTGAAAAATCTACACAGCTATCTCTATAAACATGGAAATATCTACACCGCTATCTGTAAAAACATGGAAATACCTACACCGCTAACTGTATAAACATGGAAATATCTACACTGCTATCTATACAAACATGTAAACATTTACACCGCTATCTGTATAAACAAGGAAATATCTACACCACTATCTCTATAAACATGGAAATATCTGCACCGCTATCTCTATAAACAAACAGGGAAATATGTACACCACTATCTGTATAAACATGGAAATATCTACACCGCTTCCTCTATAAACGTGGAAATATCTACACCGCTATCTGTGTAAACATGGAAATACCCACACCACTATCTGTATAAACATGGAAATAGCTACACCACTGTCTGTATAAACATTGAAAAATCCACACCGCTATCTGTATAAACATGGAAATATCTACCCTGCTACCTCTATAAACATGTAAACATTTACACCGCTATCGGTATAAACATGGAAATATCTACACCGCTATCTCTGTAAACATGGAAGTATCAACGCCGCTATCTCTATAAACAGGGAAATTTGTACACCACTATCTTTATAAACAAGGAAATATCCACACCGCTATCTCTATAAATGTGGAAATATCTACACCGGAATCTGTATACTTGGAAATATCTACACCGCTATCTCAATAAACATGGAAATGCCTACACCGCTGTTTGTATAAACATGGAAATAGCTAAACCGCTGTCTGCAGAAACATGGAAATGAATACGCCGCTGTCTCTATAAACATGGAAATATATCCACCGCTGTCTGTATAAACATGGAAATATCAATTCCGCTGTCTGTATAAAGATGGAAATAACTACACCGCTGTCTGTATAAACCTGGAAATATCTACACTGCTGTCTCTATAAACATGGAAATATGTACAACGCTGTCTGTATAAACATGTAAATATTTACACCGCAATCTGCATAAACATTTCAATATTTACACCCCTATCTCCATAAAGATGGAATTACCTACAGCACTATCTGTATAAAGATGGAAATATCTACACCGCCATCAGTATGAACGTTCAAATATCTTCACCGCCATCTGCAAGAACGTGGAAATATCTACACGGCCATCTGAATGAACATGGAAACATCTACACTGCTATCTGTATGAACACGGAAATATCTACACCGCTATCTGTATGAACATGGAAATATCTAACCCGCTATCCCTATAAACATGGAAATATCTACACCGCCATCTGTATAAACAAGGAAATATCTACACCGCCATCTCTATAAACATGGAAATACCTACACTGCCATCTGTATAAACATGGAAATATCTACACCACAATCTGCATATATATGGAAATATCTACATCGCTATCAGTATAAACATGGAAATATCTACACCGCCATCTGTATGAACATGGAAATATCTACCGCGCCATCTGTATAAACATGGAAATATCTTCACTGCCATGTGTGCAAACATGGAAATGTCTACAACGCCATCTGTATGAACATGATAACATCTACACAGCCATCTGTATGAACATGGAAATATCTACACCGTTATCTGTATAAACATGGAAATAACTACACCACTATCTGTATAAACATGGAAATATCTACACGTCTATCTCTGTAAATATGAAAATATCTACACCGCTAACTGTATAAACAAGGAAATATCTACAACGCCATATCAATAAACATGGAAATATGTCCACCGCTATCTGTATGAACATGAAAATATCTACAGCGCAATCTGTATGAACATGGAAGTATCTACACGGCTATCTCTATAAACATGAAAATATGTACACCGCCATCTCTAGAAACATGGAAATACTTACACCGCCATCTGTATGAACATGAAAATATCTACAACGCCATCTCTATAAACATGGAAATATCTTCACCGCCATCTGTATAAAGATGGAAATATCTACACCGCTATCTGTGTAAAAATGGAAATATCTACACCGCTATCTGTCTAAACATGGAAATATCTACACTGCTATCTGTATAAATATGGAGCGATCAACACCGCTATCTGTATAAACATGGAAATATCTACACATCTATCTCTATAAACTTGGAAATATCTTCACCGCTACCTGTATAAACATGGGAATATCTACACCGCTATATGTATAAACATGGAAATATCCTCACCGCTATCTGTATAAACATGGAAATATCTACACCACTATCTCTATAAACGTGGAAATATCTACAACGCTATCTGTGTAATCATGGAAATGTCTACACCGCTATCTGCGTAAACATGGAAATATCTACACTGCTCTCTGTATAAAGATGGAAATATCTACACCACCATCTCTATAAACATGGAAATATCTAAACTGCCATCTGTATAAACAGGGAAATATCTACACCACCATCTGTATTAACATGGAAATATCTACACCGCCATCTCTATAAATATGGAAATATCTACACTGCCATCTCTATAAACATGGAAGTATCTAAATGGCCATCTGTACGAACATGGAAATATCTACACCGCTATCTCTATAAAGATGGAAATATGTACACCGCGGTCTGTATAAACATGGAAATATCTACACCGCCATCTGTATAAAGATGGAAATATGTACACCGCCATCTGTATAAACAAGGAAATATCTACACCGCCATCCGTATAAACATGGAAATATCAACACCGCCATCTGTATAAACATGAAAATATCTACAACGCCATCTGTATGAACATGGAAATATCTATACCGCCATCTGTATGAGCATGGAAATATCTAAACCGCTATCTCTATAAACATGGAAATATCTACACCGCTATCTGTATGAACAAGGAAATATCTAAACCGCCATCTCTACAAACATGGAAATATCTACACCGCTATCTGTTTAAAACTGGAAATATCTACACCGCTATCCGTATAAACATGGAAATATCTACACCGCTATCTCAATAAACTTAGAAATAACTACAGCGGTATCTGTATGAACAAGCAAATATCTAAACCGCCATCTCTATAAACATGGAAATATCTATATCGCCATGTGCATAAACATGGAAATATCTACACCTCCATCTCTATAAACATGGAAATATCTATACAGCTTCTGTATGAACATGGAAATACCTACACCGCCATCAGTATGAACATGGAAATATCTACACTGCCATCTCTATGAACATGGAAATATCTACACCGCCATCTGTATGAACATGGAAATATCTACACCGCCATCTTTATGAACATGAAAATATTTTCACCGTCATCTGTATGAACATGGAAATATCTACACCGCCATCTGGATGAACATGGAAATATCTACACCGACATGTGTATGAACATGGAAATATCTACACCGCCATCTGTATGAACATGGAAATGTCTACACTGCCATCTGTATGAACATGGAAATATCTACACCGCTATCTGTATGAAGATGGAAATATCTACACGGCTATCTGTAGGAACATGGAAATATCTACACAGCTATCTGCATATACATGGAAATCTCTACACCGCTTTCTCTATAAACATGGAAATAACTACACCGCTATCTCTATAAACATGGAAATATCTACCCCACCATCTGTATGAACATGGAAATATATACACCGCCATCTGAATTAAGATGAAAATATCTACAATGCTATCTGTATAAACATGGAAATATCTACACCACTATCTGTATAAACACGGAAATATCCGCACCGCTATCTGTATAAACATGGAAATATCTAAACCGATATCTGCATAAACATTGAAATATCTGCACCGCTATATGTATAAACATGGAAATATCTGCAACGCTATCTGCATAAACATGGAAATATCCACACCGCTATCTGTGTAAATGTGGAAATATCTTCACTGCTATCAGTTTAAACATGGAAATAACTACACCGCTATCTCTATAAACATGTAAATATCTACAACGTTATCTGTGTAAACACGGAAATGTCTACTGCGCTATCTGTGAAAACATGGAAATATCTACAACGCTATCTCTATAAACATGGAAATATCTACACCGCCATCTCTATAAACATGGAAATATCTACACCGCCATCTCTATAAACATGGAAATATCTACACCACCATCTGCATAAACATGGAAATATCTACATGGCAACTTCTATAAACATGGAAATATGTAAACCGCTTTTCCATGAGCATGGAAATAACTACACCACCATCTCAATGAACATGGAAATATCTAAACGGCCGTCTGTATGAACACGGAAATATCTACACCACCATCTGTATGAATATGCCAATATCTTCACCGTCATTTGTATGAACATGGAAATATCTACAACGCCATTTGGATGAAAATGGAAATATCTACACTGCTATCTGTATGAACATGGAAATATCTACACCGCTATCTGCATGAACAAGGAAAAATCTACACCCCTATCTGTATGAACATGGAAATATCTACAGAGCTATCTGTAAATACATGGAAATATCTACATCGCTGTCTCTATAAAGATGGAAATAACTAAACCGATATCTCTATAAATATGGAAATATCTACACCGCCATCTGTATGAACATGGAAATATCTGCACCGCCATCTCTATGACCATGGAAATATCTACACAGACATCTGTATTAGGATGAAAATATCTACACCGCTATCTGCATAAACATGGAAATATCTACACCGCCGTCTCTATAAACATGGAAATATCTACTCCGCCATCTGTATAAACATGGAAATATCTACACTGCTATCTGTTTAAACCTGGAAATATCTACACCGCTATCTCAATAAACTTAGAAATATCTACAGCAGTATCTGTATGAACAAGCAAATATCTAAACCGCCATCTCTATAAACATGGAAATATCTATACCGCCATGTGCATAAACATGGAAATATCTACATCACCATCTCTAAAAACATGGAAATATCTATACCGCTTCTGCATAAACATGGAAATATCTACACCGCCATCAGTATGAACATGGAAATATCTACACTGCCGTCTCTATGAACATGGAAATATCTACACCGCCATCAGTATGAACATGGAAATATCTACACTGCCGTCTCTATGAACATGGAAATATCTACACCGCCATATGTATAAACATGGAAATACCTACACTGCCATCTCTATAAACACGGAAATAACTACTCTGCCATCCATATGGACATGGAAATATCTACACCGCCATCTCTATAAAGGTGGAAATATCTACACCGCTATCTGTATGAACATGGAAATATCTACAATGCTATCTGTATATACATGGAAATATCTACACCGCTATCGGTATAAACAAGGAAATACCTACACCGCCATCAGTATGAACATGGAAATATCTACACCGCCATCTCAATGAACATGGAAATATCTACTCCGCCATCTGTATGAACATGGAAATACCTACACCGAAATCTGTATGAACATGCAAATAACTTCACCGTCATCTGTATGAACATGGAAATATCTACACCGCCATCTTGATGAACATGGAAATATCTACACCGATATGTGTATGCACATGGAAATATCTACACCGCAATCTGTATGAACATGGAAATATCTACACTGCTATCTGTATGAACATGGAAATATCTATACCGCTATCTGTATGAACAAGGAAATATCTACACCGCTATCTGTATGAACATGGAAATATCTACACCGCCATCTGTATGAACATGGAAATATCTATACCGCCATCTGTATGAACATGGAAATATCTAAACCGCTATCTCTATAAACATGGAAATATCTACACCGCTATCTGTATGAACAAGGAAATATCTAAACCGCCATCTCTACAAACATGGAAATATCTACACCGCTATCTGTTTAAAACTGGAAATATCTACACCGCTATCCGTATAAACATGGAAAGATCTACACCGGTACCTCAATAAACTTAGAAATAACTACAGCGGTATCTGTATGAACAAGCAAATATCTAAACCGCCATCTCTATAAACATGGAAATACCTATACCGCCGTGTGCATAAACATGGAAATATCTACACCTCCATCTCTATAAACATGGAAATATCTATACAGCTTCTGTATGAACATGGAAATACCTACACCGCCATCAGTATGAACATGGAAATATCTACACTGCCATCTCTATGAACATGGAAATATCTACACCGCCATCTGTATGAACATGGAAATATCTACACCGCCATCTTTATGAACATGAAAATATTTTCACCGTCATCTGTATCAACATGGAAATATCTACACCGCCATCTGGATGAACATGGAAATATCTACACCGACGTGTATGAACATGGAAATATCTACACTGCCATCTGTATGAACATGGAAATGTCTACACTGCCATCTGTATGAACATGGAAATATCTACACCGCTATCTGTATGAAGATGGAAATATCTTCACGGCTATCTGTAGGAACATGGAAATATCTACACAGCTATGTGCATATACATGGAAATCTCTACAGCGCTTTCTCTATAAACATGGAAATAACCACACCGCTATCTCTATAAACATGGAAATATCTACCCCACCATCTGTATGAACATGGAAATATCTGCACCAAAGTCTGTATGAATATGGAAATATATACACCGCCATCTGAATTAAGATGAAAATATCTACAATGCTATCTGTATAAACATGGAAATATCTACACCACTATCTGTATAAACACGGAAATATCCGCACCGCTATCTGTATAAACATGGAAATATCTAAACCGATATCTGCATAAACATTGAAATATCTGCACCGCTATATGTATAAACATGGAAATATCTGCAACGCTATCTGCATAAACATGGAAATATCCACACCGCTATCTGTGTAAATGTGGAAATATCTTCACCGCTATCAGTTTAAACATGGAAATAACTACACCGCTATCTCTATAAACATGTAAATATCTACAACGCTATCTGTGTAAACACGGAAATGTCTACTGCGCTATCTGTGAAAACATGGAAATATCTACACCGCTATCTCTATAAACATGGAAATATCTACACCGCCATCTCTATAAACATGGAAATATCTACACCGCCATATGTATAAACATGGAAATATCTACACCGCCATCTCTATAAACACGGAAATAACTACTCTGCCATCCATATGGACATGGAAATATCTACACCGCCATCTCTATAAAGGTGGAAATATCTACACCGCTATCTGTATGAACATGGAAATATCTATACCGTTATCTGTATGAACAAAGAAATATCTACACCGCCATATGTATGAACTTGGAAATATCTACACAGCTATCTGTATATAAATGGAAATATCTACACCGCTGTCTCTATAAACATGGAAATAACTACACCGCTATCTCTATAAACATGGAAATATCTAAACCGCCATCTGTATGAACTTGGAAATATCTGCACCGCCATCTGTATTAAGATGAAAATATCTACACCGCTATCTGTATAAACATGGAAATATCAACAATGCTATCTCTATAAACATGGAAATATCTACACCGCTATCTGTATAAATAAGGAAATATCTACACCGCCATTTCTATAAACATGGAAATATCTACACCGCCATATGTATAAACATGGAAATATCTACACCACCATCTCTATAAACACGGAAATATCTACTCTGCCATCTCAATGAACACGGAAATATCTACACCGCCATCTCTATAAAGGTGGAAATATCTACACAGCTATATGTATGAACATGGAAATATCTACACTGCTATCTGTATAAACATGGAAATATCTACACCGCTATCTCTGTAAACATGGAAATATCTACACCGCTATCTGTATAGACAAGGAAATATATAGACAGCCATTTCTGTAAACATGGGAATATCTACACCGCTATTTGTGTAAACATGGAAATATGTACACCGCTATCTCTATAAACATGGAAATATCTACACCGCCATCTCTATAAACATGGAAATATCTACACCGCCATCTGCATAAACATGGAAATATCTACATGGCAACTTCTATAAACATGGAAATATGTAAACCGCTTTTCCATGAGCATGGAAATAACTACACCACCATCTCAATGAACATGGAAATATCTAAACGGCCATCTGTATGAACACGGAAATATCTACACCACCATCTGTATGAATATGCCAATATCTTCACCGTCATTTGTATGAACATGGAAATATCTACACCGCCATTTGGATGAACATGGAAATATCTACACTGCTATCTGTATGAACATGGAAATATCTACACCGCTATCTGCATGAACAAGGAAAAATCTACACCCCTATCTGTATGAACATGGAAATATCTACAGAGCTATCTGTAAATACATGGAAATATCTACATCGCTGTCTCTATAAAGATGGAAATAACTAAACCGCTATCTCTATAAATATAGAAATATCTACACCGCCATCTGTATGAACATGGAAATATCTGCACCGCCATCTCTATGACCATGGAAATATCTACACAGACATCTGTATTAGGATGAAAATATCTACACCGCTATCTGTATAAACATGGAAATATCTACACCGCCGTCTCTATAAACATGGAAATATCTACTCTGCCATCTGTATAAACATGGAAATATCTACACCGCCGTCTCTATAATGGTTGAAATATCAACACCGCTATCTGTATGAACATGGAAATATCTACACAGCTATCTGTATATAAATGGAAATATCTACACCGCTGTCTCTATAAACATGGAAATATCTACACCGATATCTGTATAAACATGGAAATATCTACACCGCCATCTCTATAAAGATGGAAATATCTACACCGCCATCTGTATAAACATGGAAATATCTTCACCGCCATCTGTATGAAAATGAAAATATCTACACCGCTATCTGCGTAAACATGGAAATATCTATATCGCTTCTCTATGAACATGGAAATACCTACACCGCCATACGCATGAACATGAAAATATCTACACCGCCGTCTCTATGAACATGGAAATATCTACACCGCCATCTGTATGAACATGGAAATATCTTCACCGCCATCTGTATGAACATGGATATATCTACACCGCCATCTGGATGAACTTGGAAATATCTACACTGCTATCTGTATGAACTTGGAAATATCTACACCGCCATCAGTATGAACATGCAACTATCTACACCGCCAACTGTATGAACATGGAAATCTCTACACCGCCATCTGTATGAACATGTATGTATCTTCACCGCCATCTGTATGAACGTAGAAATATCTACATCGCAATCTCTATAAAGGTGGAATGATCTACACCGCTATCTGTATGAACATGGAAATAACTACACCGCTATCTGTATAAACATGAAAATATTTTCACCGCCATCTCTATGAACATGTATATACCTACATTGCCATCTGGATGAACATGGAAATATCTACACCGCTATCTGTATGAACATGGAAATATCTACACAGCTATCTGCGTATAGATGGAAATATCTACACAGATTTCTCTGTAAACATGGAAATATCTACACCGCTACCTGTATAAACATGGAAATATCTACACCGCCATCTGTATGAACACGGAAATACATACACCGCCATCTGTAGGAACATGGAAATATCTACACCGCCATCTGTATTAAGATGGAAATATCTACACCGCTATCTGTATAAACATGGAAATATCTACACCGCTATCTGTTTAAACACAGAAATATCTTCAGCGCTATCTGTATAAACACGGAAATAACTACACCGCTATCTCTATAAACATGTAAATATCTACAACGCTATATGTGTAAACATGGAAAGGTCTACACCGCTATCGGTGTGAACATGGAAATATCTACACCGCTATCTGTATAAACATGGAAATATCTACACCGCCATCTCTATAAACATGGAAATATCTGCACTGCCATCTGTAAAAACATGGAAATATCTAAACCTCCATGTCTATGAACATGGAAATATCTACAACGCCATCTGTATGAACATGGAAATATCTACAACACCATCTCTATAAACGTGGAAATATCTACACCGCTACCTGTATGAACATGGAAATATCTACACTGCTATCTGTATAAAATTGGAAATATCTATACTGCTATCTCTATAAACATGGAAATATCTACACCGCTATATGTATAAACAAGAAAATATCTAGACTGCCATCTCTATAAACATGTAAATATCTATACTGCTATCTGTATAAACATGGAAATATCTACACCGCTATCTCTATAAACTTGGAAATATCTACACCGCTATGTGTATCAATATGGAAATATCTACACCGCTATCTGTGGAAACATGGAAATACCTAAACTGCCATCTGTATAAACATGGAAATATCTACACCGCCATCTGTATAAACATGGAAATATCTTCACTGCCATGTGTGCAAACATGGAAATGTCTACAACGCCATCTGTATGAACATGATAACATCTACACAGCCATCTGTATGAACATGGAAATATCTACACCGTTATCTGTATAAACATGGAAATAACTACACCACTATCTGTATAAACATGGAAATATCTACACGTCTATCTCTGTAAATATGAAAATATCTACACCGCTAACTGTATAAACAAGGAAATATCTACAACGCCATATCAATAAACATGGAAATATGTCCACCGCTATCTGTATGAACATGAAAATATCTACAGCGCAATCTGTATGAACATGGAAGTATCTACACGGCTATCTCTATAAACATGAAAATATGTACACCGCCATCTCTAGAAACATGGAAATACTTACACCGCCATCTGTATGAACATGAAAATATCTACAACGCCATCTCTATAAACATGGAAATATCTTCACCGCCATCTGTATAAAGATGGAAATATCTACACCGCTATCTGTGTAAAAATGGAAATATCTACACCGCTATCTGTCTAAACATGGAAATATCTACACTGCTATCTGTATAAATATGGAGCGATCAACACTGCTATCTGTATAAACATGGAAATATCTACACATCTATCTCTATAAACTTGGAAATATCTTCACCGCTACCTGTATAAACATGGGAATATCTACACCGCTATATGTATAAACATGGAAATATCCTCACCGCTATCTGTATAAACATGGAAATATCTACACCACTATCTCTATAAACGTGGAAATATCTACAACGCTATCTGTGTAATCATGGAAATGTCTACACCGCTATCTGCGTAAACATGGAAATATCTACACTGCTCTCTGTATAAAGATGGAAATATCTACACCACCATCTCTATAAACATGGAAATATCTAAACTGCCATCTGTATAAACAGGGAAATATCTACACCACCATCTGTATTAACATGGAAATATCTACACCGCCATCTCTATAAATATGGAAATATCTACACCGCCATCTCTATAAACATGGAAGTATCTAAATGGCCATCTGTACGAACATGGAAATATCTACACCGCTATCTCTATAAAGATGGAAATATGTACACCGCGGTCTGTATAAACATGGAAATATCTACACCGCCATCTGTATAAAGATGGAAATATGTACACCGCCATCTGTATAAACAAGGAAATATCTACACCGCCATCCGTATAAACATGGAAATATCAACACCGCCATCTGTATAAACATGAAAATATCTACAACGCCATCTGTATGAACATGGAAATATCTATACCGCCATCTGTATGAGCATGGAAATATCTAAACCGCTATCTCTATAAACATGGAAATATCTACACCGCTATCTGTATGAACAAGGAAATATCTAAACCGCCATCTCTACAAACATGGAAATATCTACACCGCTATCTGTTTAAAACTGGAAATATCTACACCGCTATCCGTATAAACATGGAAATATCTACACCGCTATCTCAATAAACTTAGAAATAACTACAGCGGTATCTGTATGAACAAGCAAATATCTAAACCGCCATCTCTATAAACATGGAAATATCTATATCGCCATGTGCATAAACATGGAAATATCTACACCTCCATCTCTATAAACATGGAAATATCTATACAGCTTCTGTATGAACATGGAAATACCTACACCGCCATCAGTATGAACATGGAAATATCTACACTGCCATCTCTATGAACATGGAAATATCTACACCGCCATCTGTATGAACATGGAAATATCTACACCGCCATCTTTATGAACATGAAAATATTTTCACCGTCATCTGTATGAACATGGAAATATCTACACCGCCATCTGGATGAACATGGAAATATCTACACCGACATGTGTATGAACATGGAAATATCTACACCGCCATCTGTATGAACATGGAAATGTCTACACTGCCATCTGTATGAACATGGAAATATCTACACCGCTATCTGTATGAAGATGGAAATATCTACACGGCTATCTGTAGGAACATGGAAATATCTACACAGCTATCTGCATATACATGGAAATCTCTACACCGCTTTCTCTATAAACATGGAAATAACTACACCGCTATCTCTATAAACATGGAAATATCTACCCCACCATCTGTATGAACATGGAAATATATACACCGCCATCTGAATTAAGATGAAAATATCTACAATGCTATCTGTATAAACATGGAAATATCTACACCACTATCTGTATAAACACGGAAATATCCGCACCGCTATCTGTATAAACATGGAAATATCTAAACCGATATCTGCATAAACATTGAAATATCTGCACCGCTATATGTATAAACATGGAAATATCTGCAACGCTATCTGCATAAACATGGAAATATCCACACCGCTATCTGTGTAAATGTGGAAATATCTTCACCGCTATCAGTTTAAACATGGAAATAACTACACCGCTATCTCTATAAACATGTAAATATCTACAACGTTATCTGTGTAAACACGGAAATGTCTACTGCGCTATCTGTGAAAACATGGAAATATCTACAACGCTATCTCTATAAACATGGAAATATCTACACCGCCATCTCTATAAACATGGAAATATCTACACCGCCATCTCTATAAACATGGAAATATCTACACCACCATCTGCATAAACATGGAAATATCTACATGGCAACTTCTATAAACATGGAAATATGTAAACCGCTTTTCCATGAGCATGGAAATAACTACACCACCATCTCAATGAACATGGAAATATCTAAACGGCCGTCTGTATGAACACGGAAATATCTACACCACCATCTGTATGAATATGCCAATATCTTCACCGTCATTTGTATGAACATGGAAATATCTACAACGCCATTTGGATGAAAATGGAAATATCTACACTGCTATCTGTATGAACATGGAAATATCTACACCGCTATCTGCATGAACAAGGAAAAATCTACACCCCTATCTGTATGAACATGGAAATATCTACAGAGCTATCTGTAAATACATGGAAATATCTACATCGCTGTCTCTATAAAGATGGAAATAACTAAACCGATATCTCTATAAATATGGAAATATCTACACCGCCATCTGTATGAACATGGAAATATCTGCACCGCCATCTCTATGACCATGGAAATATCTACACAGACATCTGTATTAGGATGAAAATATCTACACCGCTATCTGCATAAACATGGAAATATCTACACCGCCGTCTCTATAAACATGGAAATATCTACTCCGCCATCTGTATAAACATGGAAATATCTACACTGCTATCTGTTTAAACCTGGAAATATCTACAACGCTATCTCAATAAACTTAGAAATATCTACAGCAGTATCTGTATGAACAAGCAAATATCTAAACCGCCATCTCTATAAACATGGAAATATCTATACCGCCATGTGCATAAACATGGAAATATCTACACCACCATCTCTAAAAACATGGAAATATCTATACCGCTTCTGCATAAACATGGAAATATCTACACCGCCATCAGTATGAACATGGAAATATCTACACTGCCGTCTCTATGAACATGGAAATATCTACACCGCCATCAGTATGAACATGGAAATATCTACACTGCCGTTTCTATGAACATGGAAATATCTACACCGCCATATGTATAAACATGGAAATACCTACACTGCCATCTCTATAAACACGGAAATAACTACTCTGCCATCCATATGGACATGGAAATATCTACACCGCCATCTCTATAAAGGTGGAAATATCTACACCGCTATCTGTATGAACATGGAAATATCTACAATGCTATCTGTATATACATGGAAATTTCTACACCGCTATCGGTATAAACAAGGAAATACCTACACCGCCATCAGCATGAACATGGAAATATCTACACCGCCATCTCAATGAACATGGAAATATCTACTCCGCCATCTGTATGAACATGGAAATACCTACACCGAAATCTGTATGAACATGCAAATAACTTCACCGTCATCTGTATGAACATGGAAATATCTACACCGCCATCTTGATGAACATGGAAATATCTACACCGATATGTGTATGCACATGGAAATATCTACACCGCAATCTGTATGAACATGGAAATATCTACACTGCTATCTGTATGAACATGGAAATATCTATACCGCTATCTGTATGAACAAGGAAATATCTACACCGCTATCTGTATGAACATGGAAATATCTACACCGCCATCTGTATGAACATGGAAATATCTATACCGCCATCTGTATGAACATGGAAATATCTAAACCGCTATCTCTATAAACATGGAAATATCTACACCGCTATCTGTATGAACAAGGAAATATCTAAACCGCCATCTCTACAAACATGGAAATATCTACACCGCTATCTGTTTAAAACTGGAAATATCTACACCGCTATCCGTATAAACATGGAAAGATCTACACCGGTACCTCAATAAACTTAGAAATAACTACAGCGGTATCTGTATGAACAAGCAAATATCTAAACCGCCATCTCTATAAACATGGAAATACCTATACCGCCGTGTGCATAAACATGGAAATATCTACACCTCCATCTCTATAAACATGGAAATATCTATACAGCTTCTGTATGAACATGGAAATACCTACACCGCCATCAGTATGAACATGGAAATATCTACACTGCCATCTCTATGAACATGGAAATATCTACACCGCCATCTGTATGAACATGGAAATATCTACACCGCCATCTTTATGAACATGAAAATATTTTCACCGTCATCTGTATCAACATGGAAATATCTACACCGCCATCTGGATGAACATGGAAATATCTACACCGACGTGTATGAACATGGAAATATCTACACTGCCATCTGTATGAACATGGAAATGTCTACACTGCCATCTGTATGAACATGGAAATATCTACACCGCTATCTGTATGAAGATGGAAATATCTACACGGCTATCTGTAGGAACATGGAAATATCTACACAGCTATGTGCATATACATGGAAATCTCTACAGCGCTTTCTCTATAAACATGGAAATAACCACACCGCTATCTCTATAAACATGGAAATATCTACCCCACCATCTGTATGAACATGGAAATATCTGCACCAAAGTCTGTATGAATATGGAAATATATACACCGCCATCTGAATTAAGATGAAAATATCTACAATGCTATCTGTATAAACATGGAAATATCTACACCACTATCTGTATAAACACGGAAATATCCGCACCGCTATCTGTATAAACATGGAAATATCTAAACCGATATCTGCATAAACATTGAAATATCTGCACCGCTATATGTATAAACATGGAAATATCTGCAACGCTATCTGCATAAACATGGAAATATCCACACCGCTATCTGTGTAAATGTGGAAATATCTTCACCGCTATCAGTTTAAACATGGAAATAACTACACCGCTATCTCTATAAACATGTAAATATCTACAACGCTATCTGTGTAAACACGGAAATGTCTACTGCGCTATCTGTGAAAACATGGAAATATCTACACCGCTATCTCTATAAACATGGAAATATCTACACCGCCATCTCTATAAACATGGAAATATCTACACCGCCATATGTATAAACATGGAAATATCTACACCGCCATCTCTATAAACACGGAAATAACTACTCTGCCATCCATATGGACATGGAAATATCTACACCGCCATCTCTATAAAGGTGGAAATATCTACACCGCTATCTGTATGAACATGGAAATATCTATACCGTTATCTGTATGAACAAAGAAATATCTACACCGCCATATGTATGAACTTGGAAATATCTACACAGCTATCTGTATATAAATGGAAATATCTACACCGCTGTCTCTATAAACATGGAAATAACTACACCGCTATCTCTATAAACATGGAAATATCTAAACCGCCATCTGTATGAACTTGGAAATATCTGCACCGCCATCTGTATTAAGATGAAAATATCTACACCGCTATCTGTATAAACATGGAAATATCAACAATGCTATCTCTATAAACATGGAAATATCTACACCGCTATCTGTATAAATAAGGAAATATCTACACCGCCATTTCTATAAACATGGAAATATCTACACCGCCATATGTATAAACATGGAAATATCTACACCACCATCTCTATAAACACGGAAATATCTACTCTGCCATCTCAATGAACACGGAAATATCTACACCGCCATCTCTATAAAGGTGGAAATATCTACACAGCTATATGTATGAACATGGAAATATCTACACTGCTATCTGTATAAACATGGAAATATCTACACCGCTATCTCTGTAAACATGGAAATATCTACACCGCTATCTGTATAGACAAGGAAATATATAGACAGCCATTTCTGTAAACATGGGAATATCTACACCGCTATTTGTGTAAACATGGAAATATGTACACCGCTATCTCTATAAACATGGAAATATCTACACCGCCATCTCTATAAACATGGAAATATCTACACCGCCATCTGCATAAACATGGAAATATCTACATGGCAACTTCTATAAACATGGAAATATGTAAACCGCTTTTCCATGAGCATGGAAATAACTACACCACCATCTCAATGAACATGGAAATATCTAAACGGCCATCTGTATGAACACGGAAATATCTACACCACCATCTGTATGAATATGCCAATATCTTCACCGTCATTTGTATGAACATGGAAATATCTACACCGCCATTTGGATGAACATGGAAATATCTACACTGCTATCTGTATGAACATGGAAATATCTACACCGCTATCTGCATGAACAAGGAAAAATCTACACCCCTATCTGTATGAACATGGAAATATCTACAGAGCTATCTGTAAATACATGGAAATATCTACATCGCTGTCTCTATAAAGATGGAAATAACTAAACCGCTATCTCTATAAATATAGAAATATCTACACCGCCATCTGTATGAACATGGAAATATCTGCACCGCCATCTCTATGACCATGGAAATATCTACACAGACATCTGTATTAGGATGAAAATATCTACACCGCTATCTGTATAAACATGGAAATATCTACACCGCCGTCTCTATAAACATGGAAATATCTACTCTGCCATCTGTATAAACATGGAAATATCTACACCGCCGTCTCTATAATGGTTGAAATATCAACACCGCTATCTGTATGAACATGGAAATATCTACACAGCTATCTGTATATAAATGGAAATATCTACACCGCTGTCTCTATAAACATGGAAATATCTACACCGATATCTGTATAAACATGGAAATATCTACACCGCCATCTCTATAAAGATGGAAATATCTACACCGCCATCTGTATAAACATGGAAATATCTTCACCGCCATCTGTATGAAAATGAAAATATCTACACCGCTATCTGCGTAAACATGGAAATATCTATATCGCTTCTCTATGAACATGGAAATACCTACACCGCCATACGTATGAACATGAAAATATCTACACCGCCGTCTCTATGAACATGGAAATATCTACACCGCCATCTGTATGAACATGGAAATATCTTCACCGCCATCTGTATGAACATGGATATATCTACACCGCCATCTGGATGAACTTGGAAATATCTACACTGCTATCTGTATGAACTTGGAAATATCTACACCGCCATCAGTATGAACATGCAACTATCTACACCGCCAACTGTATGAACATGGAAATCTCTACACCGCCATCTGTATGAACATGTATGTATCTTCACCGCCATCTGTATGAACGTAGAAATATCTACATCGCAATCTCTATAAAGGTGGAATGATCTACACCGCTATCTGTATGAACATGGAAATAACTACACCGCTATCTGTATAAACATGAAAATATTTTCACCGCCATCTCTATGAACATGTATATACCTACATTGCCATCTGGATGAACATGGAAATATCTACACCGCTATCTGTATGAACATGGAAATATCTACACAGCTATCTGCGTATAGATGGAAATATCTACACAGATTTCTCTGTAAACATGGAAATATCTACACCGCTATCTGTATAAACATGGAAATATCTACAACGCTACCTGTATAAACATGGAAATATCTACACCGCCATCTGTATGAACACGGAAATACATACACCGCCATCTGTAGGAACATGGAAATATCTACACCGCCATCTGTATTAAGATGGAAATATCTACACCGCTATCTGTATAAACATGGAAATATCTACACCGCTATCTGTTTAAACACAGAAATATCTTCAGCGCTATCTGTATAAACACGGAAATAACTACACCGCTATCTCTATAAACATGTAAATATCTACAACGCTATATGTGTAAACATGGAAAGGTCTACACCGCTATCGGTGTGAACATGGAAATATCTACACCGCTATCTGTATAAACATGGAAATATCTACACCGCCATCTCTATAAACATGGAAATATCTGCACTGCCATCTGTAAAAACATGGAAATATCTAAACCTCCATGTCTATGAACATGGAAATATCTACAACGCCATCTGTATGAACATGGAAATATCTACAACACCATCTCTATAAACGTGGAAATATCTACACCGCTACCTGTATGAACATGGAAATATCTACACTGCTATCTGTATAAAATTGGAAATATCTATACTGCTATCTCTATAAACATGGAAATATCTACACCGCTATATGTATAAACAAGAAAATATCTAGACTGCCATCTCTATAAACATGTAAATATCTATACTGCTATCTGTATAAACATGGAAATATCTACACCGCTATCTCTATAAACTTGGAAATATCTACACCGCTATGTGTATCAATATGGAAATATCTACACCGCTATCTGTGGAAACATGGAAATACCTAAACTGCCATCTGTATAAACATGGAAATATCTACACCGCCATCTCTATAAACATGGAAATATCTACACCGCCATCCGTATAAACATTTAAATATCTACACTTCCATCTCTATAAACATGGAAATATCTACACCGCCATCCATATAAACATTTAAATATCTACACTTCCATCTCTATGAACATGGAAATATAAGCACCGCCATGTGTATGAACATGGAAATATCTACACCGCCATCTGTATGAACATGGGAATATCTTCACCGCCATCTGTATGAACATGGATATATCTACACCGCCATCTGGATGATCATGGAAATATCTACACCGCTTTCTGTATGAACATGGAAATATCTACACCGCCATCTCTATGAACATGGAAATATCTACACTGCCATCTCTATGAACATGGAAATATCTGCACTGCCATGTGTATGAACATGGAAATATCTACACCGCTATCTGTATAAACATGGAAATATCTTCAGCGCTATCTGTATAAATATGGAAATAACTACTCCGGTATCTCTATAAACATGTAAATATCTACAATGCAATATGTGTAAACATGGAAAGGTCTACACCGCTATATGTGTAAACATGGAAATATCTACACCGCTATCTGTGTAAACATGGAAATATCTACACCGCCATCTCTTTAAACATGGAAATATCTGCACTGCCATCTGTAAAAACATGGAAATATCTACACCGCTATTTGTATAAACATGGAAATAACTACACCTCTCTCTGTATAAACATGGAAACATCTACACCGCTATTTGTATAACCATGGAAATATCTACACCGCTCTCTGTATAAACATGGAAACATCTACACCGCTATCTGTATAAACAAGGAAATATCTGCACCACTCTCTGTATAAACATGGAAATATCTACACCGCTATCTGTATAAACATGGAAATATCCACACCGCTATCTGTGTAAAAATGGAAATGTCTTCAGCGCAATCTGTATGAACATGGAAATTTCTACACAGCTATCTCTATAAAAATGTAAATATGTACAACGCTATCTGTGTAGACATGGAAAGGTCTACTCCGCCATCTCTGTAAACATGGAAATATGTACACCGCTCTCTGTATGAACAGGGAAATATCTACACCGACATCTCTATAAACATATAAATATCTACACCGCCATCTGTATAAACATGGAAATATCTACACCGCCAGCTCTATAAACATGGAAATATCTACACCGCCATCTGAATGAACATAGAAATATCTACACCGCCATCGCTATAAAGGTGGAAATATCTACACCGCTCTCTGTATGAACATGGAAATATCTACACCGCTATCTGCATGAACATGGAAATATCTACACCGCTATGTGTATGAACATGGAAATATCTACACAGCTATCTGTATCAACATGGAAATATCTACACCGCTATCTGTACGAACATGGAAATATCTACACCGCCATCTCTATACACATGGACATGTCTACACCACCATCTCTATGAACATGGAAATATCTAGACAGCCATCTCTATAAACATGGAAATATCTTCACCGCTATCTGTATAAAAAATAAAATATCTAGACCGCCATCTCTATAAACATGTAAATATCTACATCGCTATCTATATAACCAAGGAAATATCTACACCCCTATCTGTATAAACACGGAAATATCTGCACCGCTATCTCTATAACTTGGAAATAACTACAGCAGTATCTCTATAAACATGGAAATATCTAGACCGCCATCTCTATAAACACAGAAATATCTACACCGCCATCTGTATAAACGTGGAAATATCTATACCGCTATCTGTATAAACATGTATAAACATACCGCTATCTGTATAAACATGTATAAACATACCGCTACCTGTATGAACATGGAAATATCTACACTGCTATCTGTATAAAATTGGAAATATCTACACTGCTATCTCTATAAACATGGAAATATCTACACCGCTATATGAATAAACAAGAAAATATCTAGACCGCCATCTCTATAAACATGTAAATATCTATACCGATATCTGTATAAACATGGAAATATCTACACCGCTATCTCTATAAACCTGGAAATATCTACACCGCTATGTGTATCAATATGGAAATATCTACACCGCTATCTCTGTAAACATGGAAATACCTAAACTGCCATCTGTATAAACATGGAAATATCTACACCGCCATCTCTATAAACGTGGAAATATCTACACAGCCATCTGTATAAACATTTAAATATCTACACCGCCATCTCTATAAACATGGAAATATCTACACAGCCATCTGTATGAACACGGAAATAACTACACCACCATCTCTATAAAGGTGGAAATATCTACAACGCTATCTGTAAGAACATGGAAATATCTACATTGCTATCTGTATAAAAATGGAAATATCTACACCGCTATCTCTATAAACATGGAAATATCTACACCGCTATCTGTATAAACAGGTAAATATCTACTCCGCTATCTCTGTAAACATGGAAATATCTAAACTGCCCTCTGTATAAACATGGAAATATCTACACCGCCATCTCTATAAACATGGAAATATCTACACCGCCATCTCTATGAACATGAAAATATCTACACCGCCATCTCGGTAAACATGGAAATATCTATACCGCCATCTCTAAAAAGATGGAGATATCTAAACCGCCATCTGTATGCACAAGGAATCATCTACACTGCTATCTCTATACAGAAGGAGTTATCTACAACGCCATCGGAATGAACATGGAAATATCTACACCGTTATCTGTATAAAATGGAAATATCTACACCGCTATCTGAATAAACATGGAAATAACTACACCACCATCGCTATAAAGATGGAAATATCTACACCGCCATCTGTATGAACATGGGAATATCTACACCGCCATCTGAATGAACATGGGAATATCTGCACCAACATCTGTAAGAACAAGGAAATATCTACAACGCCATCTGTATTAAGATGGAAATATCTACAATGCAGTCTGTATAAACATGGAAATATCTACACAGCTATCTGTATGAACATGGAAATATCTCCACCGCTTTCTGTATAAACATGGAAATATCTACACCACTATCTGTATAAACATGGAAATATCCACAAAGCTATCTGTGTAAACATGGAAATATCTTCACTCCTATCTCTATAAACATAGAAATAACTACACCGCTATCTCTATAAACATGTAAATATCTACAATGCTATCTCTGTAAACATGGAAATGTCTACACCGCTATCTCTGTAAACATGGAAATGTCTACACCGCTATCTGTATAAAAATGGAAATATCTACACCGCCATCTGTATAAACATGTAAATATCTACAACGCAATCTCTATAAGCATGGAAATATCTACCTCGCCATCTCCATAAAGGCGGAAATTTCTATCCTGCCATCTGTATGAACATGGAAATATCTACACTGCTATCTGTATAAAAATGGCAATATCTACACTGCTATCTCTATAAACATGGAAATATCTACACCGCTATCTGTATAAGGAAGGAAATATCTAGACCGCCATCTCTATAAACATGGAAATATCTACCCCGCTATCTGTATAAACATGGAAATATCTATACCGCTATCTGTATAAACTTGGAAATATCTGCAACGCTATCTCTGTAAACATGGAAATATCTACACCGCTATCTGTATAAACAAGGAAATATCTACACCGCTATCTGTATAAACAAGGAAATATCTGCAACGGTATCTGTATAAACATGGAAATATCTACACTGCTATCTGTATAAATATGGAAATATCCACACCGCTATCTGTGTAAACATGGAAATATCTTCAGCACAATCTGTATAAACATGGAAATAACTACACTGCTATCTCTATAAAAATGTAAATATCTACAACGCTATCTGTGTAAACATGGAAAGGTCTACTCCGCTATCTGTGTAAACATGGAAATATCTAAACGGCTTTCTGTATAAACATGGAAATATCTACACCGCAATCTCTATAAACATGGAAATATCTAAACAGCCATCTCTATAAACATGGAAATATCTACACCGCCATCTGTATACACATGGAAATATCTCCACATCCATCACTATAAATATGGGAATATCTACACCGCCATCTGTATGAACATGGAAATATCTACACCGCCATCTGTATAAACATGGAAATATCTTCACTGCCATGTGTGCAAACATGGAAATGTCTACAACGCCATCTGTATGAACATGATAACATCTACACAGCCATCTGTATGAACATGGAAATATCTACACCGTTATCTGTATAAACATGGAAATAACTACACCACTATCTGTATAAACATGGAAATATCTACACGTCTATCTCTGTAAATATGAAAATATCTACACCGCTAACTGTATAAACAAGGAAATATCTACAACGCCATATCAATAAACATGGAAATATGTCCACCGCTATCTGTATGAACATGAAAATATCTACAGCGCAATCTGTATGAACATGGAAGTATCTACACGGCTATCTCTATAAACATGAAAATATGTACACCGCCATCTCTAGAAACATGGAAATACTTACACCGCCATCTGTATGAACATGAAAATATCTACAACGCCATCTCTATAAACATGGAAATATCTTCACCGCCATCTGTATAAAGATGGAAATATCTACACCGCTATCTGTGTAAAAATGGAAATATCTACACCGCTATCTGTCTAAACATGGAAATATCTACACTGCTATCTGTATAAATATGGAGCGATCAACACCGCTATCTGTATAAACATGGAAATATCTACACATCTATCTCTATAAACTTGGAAATATCTTCACCGCTACCTGTATAAACATGGGAATATCTACACCGCTATATGTATAAACATGGAAATATCCTCACCGCTATCTGTATAAACATGGAAATATCTACACCACTATCTCTATAAACGTGGAAATATCTACAACGCTATCTGTGTAATCATGGAAATGTCTACACCGCTATCTGCGTAAACATGGAAATATCTACACTGCTCTCTGTATAAAGATGGAAATATCTACACCACCATCTCTATAAACATGGAAATATCTAAACTGCCATCTGTATAAACAGGGAAATATCTACACCACCATCTGTATTAACATGGAAATATCTACACCGCCATCTCTATAAATATGGAAATATCTACACCGCCATCTCTATAAACATGGAAGTATCTAAATGGCCATCTGTACGAACATGGAAATATCTACACCGCTATCTCTATAAAGATGGAAATATGTACACCGCGGTCTGTATAAACATGGAAATATCTACACCGCCATCTGTATAAAGATGGAAATATGTACACCGCCATCTGTATAAACAAGGAAATATCTACACCGCCATCCGTATAAACATGGAAATATCAACACCGCCATCTGTATAAACATGAAAATATCTACAACGCCATCTGTATGAACATGGAAATATCTATACCGCCATCTGTATGAGCATGGAAATATCTAAACCGCTATCTCTATAAACATGGAAATATCTACACCGCTATCTGTATGAACAAGGAAATATCTAAACCGCCATCTCTACAAACATGGAAATATCTACACCGCTATCTGTTTAAAACTGGAAATATCTACACCGCTATCCGTATAAACATGGAAATATCTACACCGCTATCTCAATAAACTTAGAAATAACTACAGCGGTATCTGTATGAACAAACAAATATCTAAACCGCCATCTCTATAAACATGGAAATATCTATATCGCCATGTGCATAAACATGGAAATATCTACACCTCCATCTCTATAAACATGGAAATATCTATACAGCTTCTGTATGAACATGGAAATACCTACACCGCCATCAGTATGAACATGGAAATATCTACACTGCCATCTCTATGAACATGGAAATATCTACACCGCCATCTGTATGAACATGGAAATATCTACACCGCCATCTTTATGAACATGAAAATATTTTCACCGTCATCTGTATGAACATGGAAATATCTACACCGCCATCTGGATGAACATGGAAATATCTACACCGACATGTGTATGAACATGGAAATATCTACACCGCCATCTGTATGAACATGGAAATGTCTACACTGCCATCTGTATGAACATGGAAATATCTACACCGCTATCTGTATGAAGATGGAAATATCTACACGGCTATCTGTAGGAACATGGAAATATCTACACAGCTATCTGCATATACATGGAAATCTCTACACCGCTTTCTCTATAAACATGGAAATAACTACACCGCTATCTCTATAAACATGGAAATATCTACCCCACCATCTGTATGAACATGGAAATATATACACCGCCATCTGAATTAAGATGAAAATATCTACAATGCTATCTGTATAAACATGGAAATATCTACACCACTATCTGTATAAACACGGAAATATCCGCACCGCTATCTGTATAAACATGGAAATATCTAAACCGATATCTGCATAAACATTGAAATATCTGCACCGCTATATGTATAAACATGGAAATATCTGCAACGCTATCTGCATAAACATGGAAATATCCACACCGCTATCTGTGTAAATGTGGAAATATCTTCACCGCTATCAGTTTAAACATGGAAATAACTACACCGCTATCTCTATAAACATGTAAATATCTACAACGTTATCTGTGTAAACACGGAAATGTCTACTGCGCTATCTGTGAAAACATGGAAATATCTACAACGCTATCTCTATAAACATGGAAATATCTACACCGCCATCTCTATAAACATGGAAATATCTACACCGCCATCTCTATAAACATGGAAATATCTACACCACCATCTGCATAAACATGGAAATATCTACATGGCAACTTCTATAAACATGGAAATATGTAAACCGCTTTTCCATGAGCATGGAAATAACTACACCACCATCTCAATGAACATGGAAATATCTAAACGGCCGTCTGTATGAACACGGAAATATCTACACCACCATCTGTATGAATATGCCAATATCTTCACCGTCATTTGTATGAACATGGAAATATCTACAACGCCATTTGGATGAAAATGGAAATATCTACACTGCTATCTGTATGAACATGGAAATATCTACACCGCTATCTGCATGAACAAGGAAAAATCTACACCCCTATCTGTATGAACATGGAAATATCTACAGAGCTATCTGTAAATACATGGAAATATCTACATCGCTGTCTCTATAAAGATGGAAATAACTAAACCGATATCTCTATAAATATGGAAATATCTACACCGCCATCTGTATGAACATGGAAATATCTGCACCGCCATCTCTATGACCATGGAAATATCTACACAGACATCTGTATTAGGATGAAAATATCTACACCGCTATCTGCATAAACATGGAAATATCTACACCGCCGTCTCTATAAACATGGAAATATCTACTCCGCCATCTGTATAAACATGGAAATATCTACACTGCTATCTGTTTAAACCTGGAAATATCTACACCGCTATCTCAATAAACTTAGAAATATCTACAGCAGTATCTGTATGAACAAGCAAATATCTAAACCGCCATCTCTATAAACATGGAAATATCTATACCGCCATGTGCATAAACATGGAAATATCTACACCACCATCTCTAAAAACATGGAAATATCTATACCGCTTCTGCATAAACATGGAAATATCTACACCGCCATCAGTATGAACATGGAAATATCTACACTGCCGTCTCTATGAACATGGAAATATCTACACCGCCATCAGTATGAACATGGAAATATCTACACTGCCGTCTCTATGAACATGGAAATATCTACACCGCCATATGTATAAACATGGAAATACCTACACCGCCATCTCTATAAACACGGAAATAACTACTCTGCCATCCATATGGACATGGAAATATCTACACCGCCATCTCTATAAAGGTGGAAATATCTACACCGCTATCTGTATGAACATGGAAATATCTACAATGCTATCTGTATATACATGGAAATATCTACACCGCTATCGGTATAAACAAGGAAATACCTACACCGCCATCAGTATGAACATGGAAATATCTACACCGCCATCTCAATGAACATGGAAATATCTACTCCGCCATCTGTATGAACATGGAAATACCTACACCGAAATCTGTATGAACATGCAAATAACTTCACCGTCATCTGTATGAACATGGAAATATCTACACCGCCATCTTGATGAACATGGAAATATCTACACCGATATGTGTATGCACATGGAAATATCTACACCACAATCTGTATGAACATGGAAATATCTACACTGCTATCTGTATGAACATGGAAATATCTATACCGCTATCTGTATGAACAAGGAAATATCTACACCGCTATCTGTATGAACATGGAAATATCTACACCGCCATCTGTATGAACATGGAAATATCTATACCGCCATCTGTATGAACATGGAAATATCTAAACCGCTATCTCTATAAACATGGAAATATCTACACCGCTATCTGTATGAACAAGGAAATATCTAAACCGCCATCTCTACAAACATAGAAATATCTACAACGCTATCTGTTTAAAACTGGAAATATCTACACCGCTATCCGTATAAACATGGAAAGATCTACACCGGTACCTCAATAAACTTAGAAATAACTACAGCGGTATCTGTATGAACAAGCAAATATCTAAACCGCCATCTCTATAAACATGGAAATACCTATACCGCCGTGTGCATAAACATGGAAATATCTACACCTCCATCTCTATAAACATGGAAATATCTATACAGCTTCTGTATGAACATGGAAATACCTACACCGCCATCAGTATGAACATGGAAATATCTACACTGCCATCTCTATGAACATGGAAATATCTACACCGCCATCTGTATGAACATGGAAATATCTACACCGCCATCTTTATGAACATGAAAATATTTTCACCGTCATCTGTATCAACATGGAAATATCTACACCGCCATCTGGATGAACATGGAAATATCTACACCGACGTGTATGAACATGGAAATATCTACACCGCCATCTGTATGAACATGGAAATGTCTACACTGCCATCTGTATGAACATGGAAATATCTACACCGCTATCTGTATGAAGATGGAAATATCTACACGGCTATCTGTAGGAACATGGAAATATCTACACAGCTATGTGCATATACATGGAAATCTCTACACCGCTTTCTCTATAAACATGGAAATAACCACACCGCTATCTCTATAAACATGGAAATATGTACCCCACCATCTGTATGAACATGGAAATATCTGCACCAAAGTCTGTATGAATATGGAAATATATACACCGCCATCTGAATTAAGATGAAAATATCTACAATGCTATCTGTATAAACATGGAAATATCTACACCACTATCTGTATAAACACGGAAATATCCGCACCGCTATCTGTATAAACATGGAAATATCTAAACCGATATCTGCATAAACATTGAAATATCTGCACCGCTATATGTATAAACATGGAAATATCTGCAACGCTATCTGCATAAACATGGAAATATCCACACCGCTATCTGTGTAAATGTGGAAATATCTTCACCGCTATCAGTTTAAACATGGAAATAACTACACCGCTATCTCTATAAACATGTAAATATCTACAACGCTATCTGTGTAAACACGGAAATGTCTACTGCGCTATCTGTGAAAACATGGAAATATCTACACCGCTATCTCTATAAACATGGAAATATCTACACCGCCATCTCTATAAACATGGAAATATCTACACCGCCATATGTATAAACATGGAAATATCTACACCGCCATCTCTATAAACACGGAAATAACTACTCTGCCATCCATATGGACATGGAAATATCTACACCGCCATCTCTATAAAGGTGGAAATATCTACACCGCTATCTGTATGAACATGGAAATATCTATACCGTTATCTGTATGAACAAAGAAATATCTACACCGCCATATGTATGAACTTGGAAATATCTACACAGCTATCTGTATATAAATGGAAATATCTACACCGCTGTCTCTATAAACATGGAAATAACTACACCGCTATCTCTATAAACATGGAAATATCTAAACCGCCATCTGTATGAACTTGGAAATATCTGCACCGCCATCTGTATTAAGATGAAAATATCTACACCGCTATCTGTATAAACATGGAAATATCAACAATGCTATCTCTATAAACATGGAAATATCTACACCGCTATCTGTATAAATAAGGAAATATCTACACCGCCATTTCTATAAACATGGAAATATCTACACCGCCATATGTATAAACATGGAAATATCTACACCGCCATCTCTATAAACACGGAAATATCTACTCTGCCATCTCAATGAACACGGAAATATCTACACCGCCATCTCTATAAAGGTGGAAATATCTACACAGCTAGATATATGAACATGGAAATATCTACACTGCTATCTGTATAAACATGGAAATATCTACACCGCTATCTCTGTAAACATGGAAATATCTACACCGCTATCTGTATAGACAAGGAAATATATAGACAGCCATTTCTGTAAACATGGGAATATCTACACCGCTATTTGTGTAAACATGGAAATATGTACACCGCTATCTCTATAAACATGGAAATATCTACACCGCCATCTCTATAAACATGGAAATATCTACACCGCCATCTGCATAAACATGGAAATATCTACATGGCAACTTCTATAAACATGGAAATATGTAAACCGCTTTTCCATGAGCATGGAAATAACTACACCACCATCTCAATGAACATGGAAATTTCTAAACGGCCATCTGTATGAACACGGAAATATCTACACCACCATCTGTATGAATATGACAATATCTTCACCGTCATTTGTATGAACATGGAAATATCTACACCGCCATTTGGATGAACATGGAAATATCTACACTGCTATCTGTATGAACATGGAAATATCTACACCGCTATCTGCATGAACAAGGAAAAATCTACACCCCTATCTGTATGAACATGGAAATATCTACAGAGCTATCTGTAAATACATGGAAATATCTACATCGCTGTCTCTATAAAGACGGAAATAACTAAACCGCTATCTCTATAAATATAGAAATATCTACACCGCCATCTGTATGAACATGGAAATATCTGCACCGCCATCTCTATGACCATGGAAATATCTACACAGACATCTGTATTAGGATGAAAATATCTACACCGCTATCTGTATAAACATGGAAAATCTACACCGCCGTCTCTATAAACATGGAAATATCTACTCCGCCATCTGTATAAACATGGAAATATCTACACCGCCGTCTCTATAATGGTTGAAATATCAACACCGCTATCTGTATGAACATGGAAATATCTACACAGCTATCTGTATATAAATGGAAATATCTACACCGCTGTCTCTATAAACATGGAAATATCTACACCGATATCTGTATAAACATGGAAATATCTACACCGCCATCTCTATAAAGATGGAAATATCTACACCGCCATCTGTATAAACATGGAAATAACATTCAACGCCATCTGTATGAAAATGAAAATATCTACACCGCTATCTGCGTAAACATGGAAATATCTATATCGCTTCTCTATGAACATGGAAATACCTACACCGCCATACGTATGAATGTGAAAATATCTACACCGCCGTCTCTATGAACATGGAAATATCTACACCGCCATCTGTATGAACATGGAAATATCTTCACCGCCATCTGTATGAACATGGATATATCTACACCGCCATCTGGATGAACTTGGAAATATCTACACTGCTATCTGTATGAACTTGGAAATATCTACACCGCCATCAGTATGAACATGCAACTATCTACACCGCTAACTGTATGAACATGGAAATCTCTACACCGCCATCTGTATGAACATGTATGTATCTTCACCGCCATCTGTATGAACATAGAAATATCTACATCGCAATCTCTATAAAGGTGGAATGATCTACACCGCTATCTGTATGAACATGGAAATAACTACACCGCTATCTGTATAAACATGAAAATATTTTCACCGCCATCTCTATGAACATGTATATACCTACATTGCCATCTGGATGAACATGGAAATATCTACACCGCTATCTGTATGAACATGGAAATATCTACACAGCTATCTGCGTATAGATGGAAATATCTACACAGATTTCTCTGTAAACATGGAAATATCTACACCGCTATCTGTATAAACATGGAAATATCTACAACGCTACCTGTATAAACATGGAAATATCTACACCGCCATCTGTATGAACACGGAAATACATACACCGCCATCTGTAGGAACATGGAAATATCTACACCGCCATCTGTATTAAGATGGAAATATCTACACCGCTATCTGTATAAACATGGAAATATCTACACCGCTATCTGTTTAAACACAGAAATATCTTCAGCGCTATCTGTATAAACACGGAAATAACTACACCGCTATCTCTATAAACATGTAAATATCTACAACGCTATATGTGTAAACATGGAAAGGTCTACACCGCTATCGGTGTGAACATGGAAATATCTACACCGCTATCTGTATAAACATGGAAATATCTACACCGCCATCTCTATAAACATGGAAATATCTGCACTGCCATCTGTAAAAACATGGAAATATCTAAACCTCCATGTCTATGAACATGGAAATATCTACAACGCCATCTGTATGAACATGGAAATATCTACAACACCATCTCTATAAACGTGGAAATATCTACACCGCTACCTGTATGAACATGAAAATATCTACACTGCTATCTGTATAAAATTGGAAATATCTATACTGCTATCTCTATAAACATGGAAATATCTACACCGCTATATGTATAAACAAGAAAATATCTAGACTGCCATCTCTATAAACATGTAAATATCTATACTGCTATCTGTATAAACATGGAAATATCTACACCGCTATCTCTATAAACTTGGAAATATCTACACCGCTATGTGTATCAATATGGAAATATCTACACCGCTATCTGTGGAAACATGGAAATACCTAAACTGCCATCTGTATAAACATGGAAATATCTACACCGCCATCTCTATAAACATGGAAATATCTACACCGCCATCCGTATAAACATTTAAATATCTACACTTCCATCTCTATAAACATGGAAATATCTACACCGCCATCCATATAAACATTTAAATATCTACACTTCCATCTCTATGAACATGGAAATATAAGCACCGCCATGTGTATGAACATGGAAATATCTACACCGCCATCTGTATGAACATGGGAATATCTTCACCGCCATCTGTATGAACATGGATATATCTACACCGCCATCTGGATGATCATGGAAATATCTACACCGCTTTCTGTATGAACATGGAAATATCTACACCGCCATCTCTATGAACATGGAAATATCTACACCGCCATCTCTATGAACATGGAAATATCTGCACTGCCATGTGTATGAACATGGAAATATCTACACCGCTATCTGTATAAACATGGAAATAACTACTCCGGTATCTCTATAAACATGTAAATATCTACAATGCAATATGTGTAAACATGGAAAGGTCTACACCGCTATATGTGTAAACATGGAAATATCTACACCGCTATCTGTGTAAACATGGAAATATCTACACCGCCATCTCTTTAAACATGGAAATATCTGCACTGCCATCTGTAAAAACATGGAAATATCTACACCGCTATTTGTATAAACATGGAAATAACTACACCTCTCTCTGTATAAACATGGAAACATCTACACCGCTATTTGTATAACCATGGAAATATCTACACCGCTCTCTGTATAAACATGGAAACATCTACACCGCTATCTGTATAAACAAGGAAATATCTGCACCACTCTCTGTATAAACATGGAAATATCTACACCGCTATCTGTATAAACATGGAAATATCCACACCGCTATCTGTGTAAAAATGGAAATGTCTTCAGCGCAATCTGTATGAACATGGAAATTTCTACACAGCTATCTCTATAAAAATGTAAATATGTACAACGCTATCTGTGTAGACATGGAAAGGTCTACTCCGCCATCTCTGTAAACATGGAAATATGTACACCGCTCTCTGTATGAACAGGGAAATATCTACACCGACATCTCTATAAACATATAAATATCTACACCGCCATCTGTATAAACATGGAAATATCTACACCGCCAGCTCTATAAACATGGAAATATCTACACCGCCATCTGAATGAACATAGAAATATCTACACCGCCATCGCTATAAAGGTGGAAATATCTACACCGCTCTCTGTATGAACATGGAAATATCTACACCGCTATCTGCATGAACATGGAAATATCTACACCGCTATGTGTATGAACATGGAAATATCTACACAGCTATCTGTATCAACATGGAAATATCTACACCGCTATCTGTACGAACATGGAAATATCTACACCGCCATCTCTATACACATGGACATGTCTACACCACCATCTCTATGAACATGGAAATATCTAGACAGCCATCTCTATAAACATGGAAATATCTTCACCGCTATCTGTATAAAAAATAAAATATCTAGACCGCCATCTCTATAAACATGTAAATATCTACATCGCTATCTATATAACCAAGGAAATATCTACACCCCTATCTGTATAAACACGGAAATATCTGCACCGCTATCTCTATAACTTGGAAATAACTACAGCAGTATCTCTATAAACATGGAAATATCTAGACCGCCATCTCTATAAACACAGAAATATCTACACCGCCATCTGTATAAACGTGGAAATATCTATACCGCTATCTGTATAAACATGTATAAACATACCGCTATCTGTATAAACATGTATAAACATACCGCTACCTGTATGAACATGGAAATATCTACACTGCTATCTGTATAAAATTGGAAATATCTACACTGCTATCTCTATAAACATGGAAATATCTACACCGCTATATGAATAAACAAGAAAATATCTAGACCGCCATCTCTATAAACATGTAAATATCTATACCGATATCTGTATAAACATGGAAATATCTACACCGCTATCTCTATAAACCTGGAAATATCTACACCGCTATGTGTATCAATATGGAAATATCTACACCGCTATCTCTGTAAACATGGAAATACCTAAACTGCCATCTGTATAAACATGGAAATATCTACACCGCCATCTCTATAAACGTGGAAATATCTACACAGCCATCTGTATAAACATTTAAATATCTACACCGCCATCTCTATAAACATGGAAATATCTACACAGCCATCTGTATGAACACGGAAATAACTACACCACCATCTCTATAAAGGTGGAAATATCTACAACGCTATCTGTAAGAACATGGAAATATCTACATTGCTATCTGTATAAAAATGGAAATATCTACACCGCTATCTCTATAAACATGGAAATATCTACACCGCTATCTGTATAAACAGGTAAATATCTACTCCGCTATCTCTGTAAACATGGAAATATCTAAACTGCCCTCTGTATAAACATGGAAATATCTACACCGCCATCTCTATAAACATGGAAATATCTACACCGCCATCTCTATGAACATGAAAATATCTACACCGCCATCTCGGTAAACATGGAAATATCTATACCGCCATCTCTAAAAAGATGGAGATATCTAAACCGCCATCTGTATGCACAAGGAATCATCTACACTGCTATCTCTATACAGAAGGAGTTATCTACAACGCCATCGGAATGAACATGGAAATATCTACACCGTTATCTGTATAAAATGGAAATATCTACACCGCTATCTGAATAAACATGGAAATAACTACACCACCATCGCTATAAAGATGGAAATATCTACACCGCCATCTGTATGAACATGGGAATATCTACACCGCCATCTGAATGAACATGGGAATATCTGCACCAACATCTGTAAGAACAAGGAAATAACTACAACGCCATCTGTATTAAGATGGAAATATCTACAATGCAGTCTGTATAAACATGGAAATATCTACACAGCTATCTGTATGAACATGGAAATATCTCCACCGCTTTCTGTATAAACATGGAAATATCTACACCACTATCTGTATAAACATGGAAATATCCACAAAGCTATCTGTGTAAACATGGAAATATCTTCACTCCTATCTCTATAAACATAGAAATAACTACACCGCTATCTCTATAAACATGTAAATATCTACAATGCTATCTCTGTAAACATGGAAATGTCTACACCGCTATCTCTGTAAACATGGAAATGTCTACACCGCTATCTGTATAAAAATGGAAATATCTACACCGCCATCTGTATAAACATGTAAATATCTACAACGCAATCTCTATAAGCATGGAAATATCTACCTCGCCATCTCCATAAAGGCGGAAATTTCTATCCTGCCATCTGTATGAACATGGAAATATCTACACTGCTATCTGTATAAAAATGGCAATATCTACACTGCTATCTCTATAAACATGGAAATATCTACACCGCTATCTGTATAAGGAAGGAAATATCTAGACCGCCATCTCTATAAACATGGAAATATCTACCCCGCTATCTGTATAAACATGGAAATATCTATACCGCTATCTGTATAAACTTGGAAATATCTGCAACGCTATCTCTGTAAACATGGAAATATCTACACCGCTATCTGTATAAACAAGGAAATATCTACACCGCTATCTGTATAAACAAGGAAATATCTGCAACGGTATCTGTATAAACATGGAAATATCTACACTGCTATCTGTATAAATATGGAAATATCCACACCGCTATCTGTGTAAACATGGAAATATCTTCAGCACAATCTGTATAAACATGGAAATAACTACACTGCTATCTCTATAAAAATGTAAATATCTACAACGCTATCTGTGTAAACATGGAAAGGTCTACTCCGCTATCTGTGTAAACATGGAAATATCTAAACGGCTTTCTGTATAAACATGGAAATATCTACACCGCAATCTCTATAAACATGGAAATATCTAAACAGCCATCTCTATAAACATGGAAATATCTACACCGCCATCTGTATACACATGGAAATATCTCCACATCCATCACTATAAATATGGGAATATCTACACCGCCATCTGTATGAACATGGAAATATCTACACCGCCATCTCTAAGAACGTGGAAATACCTACAGCGCTATATGTATGAACATGGAAATATCTACACTGCTATCTGTATAAAATTGGAAATACCTACACCGCAATCTGTATAAACATGGAAATACCTACACTGCTATCTGTATAAAGAAGAAAATATCTGGACTGCCATCTCTATAAACATGTAAATATCTACACCGCTATCTGAATAAACTTGGAAGTATCTATACCGCTATCTCTATAAACATAGAAATATCTACAACGCTATCTCAATAAACATGGAAATATCTACACCGCTATCTCTATAAACTTGGAAATATCTACACCGCTATGTGTATCAACATGGAAATATGTACACCGCTGTGTAAACATGGAAATATCTAAACCACCCTCTGTATAAACATGGAAATATCTACACCGCCATCTCTATAAACATGGAAATATCTACACCGCCATCTGTATGAACATGGAAATATCTACACCGCCATCCGTATGAACATGTAAATATCTACACCGCCATCTCTATGAACAGGGAAATATCTGCACCGCCATCTGTATAAACATGGAAATATCTACACCGCCATCTCTATAAACATGGAAATATCTACACCGCCATCCGTATGAACATGGAAATATCTACACCGCCATCCGTATGAACATGGAAATATCTACAGCGCCATCTCTATGAACATGGAAATATCTACAGCGCCATCTCTATGAACATGGAAATATCTACACCGCCATCTGTATGAACATGTAAGTATCTTCACGGCCATCTGTATGAACATGGAAATATCTACAACGCTATCTGTATGAACATGGAAATAGCTACACCGCTATCTGTATGAACTTGGAAATATCTACACCGCTACCTGTATGAACATGGGAATATCTACACCGCTATCTGTATGAACATGGAAATATCTACACAGCAATCTGTACATCATTGGAAATATCTACACCGCTATCTGTGTAAACATGGAAATATCTAAACCGCCCTCTCTATAAACATGGAAATATCTACACCGCCATCTCTATAAACTTGGAAATATCTACACCGCCATCTGTATGAACATGGAAATATCTACACCGCCATCTGTATGAACATGGAAATATCTAGAGCGCCATCTCTATGAACATGGAAATATCTACAGCGCCATCTCTATGAACATGGAAATATCTACACCGCCATCTGGATGAACATGGAAATATCTAAACCGCTAACTGTATGAACATGGAAATATGTACACAGCTATCTGCATATACTTGAAAATATCTACACAGCTTTCTCTACAAACCTGGAAATATCTACACCGCTATCTGTATAAACTTGGAAATATCTACACCGCTATCTGTATATCAATGGAAATATCTACACTCCTATCTCTATAAACATGGAAATAACTACACTGCTATCTGTATAAACATGGAAATATATACACTGCCATCTCTACGAACATGCAAATATCTACACCGCCATTTGTATGAACATGGAAATATCTACACCGTCATCTGTATGAACATGGAAATATCTTCACCGACATCTGTATGAACATGGATATATCTACACCGCTGTCTGGATGAACATGGAAATATCGGCACCGCTATTTGTATGAACATGGAAATATCTACAGAGCTATCTTCATATACTTGGAAATATCTACTCAGCTTTCTCTATAAACATGGAAATAACAACACCGCTATCTCTACAAGCTTGGAAATATCTACACCGCCAACTGTATGAACATGGAAATATCTACACCGCCATCTGTATGAACATGGAAATATCTACACCGCCATCTGTGTTAAAATGGAAATATCTACGCGGCTATCTGTATAAACATGGAAATATCTACACGGCTATCTGTAAAAACTTGGAAATATCTACACCGCTATCGGTATAAACATGGAAATATCTACAGCGCTATCTGTATAAACATGGAAATATCCACAACGCAATCTGCGTAAACATGGAAATAACTTCATCGCTATCTGTATAGCCATGGAAATAACTACACCGCTATCTCTATAAACATGTAAATATCTACAACGCTATCTATGTAATCATGGAAAGGTCTACACCACTATCTCTGTAAACATGGAAATATCTACAACGCTTTCTGTATAAACATGGAAATACCTACACCGCCATCTTTATAAACATGAATATATCTACACCGCCATCTGGTTGAATGTGGAAATATCTACACCGCTATCTGTATGAACATGGAAATATCTACACAGCTATCTGCATATACATGGAAATATCTACACAGCTTTCTCTATAAACATGGAAATATCTACACCGCTATCTGTAGAAACTTGGAAATATCTACACCGCTATCTGTATAAACGTGGAAATTTCAACAACGATATCTGTATAAACATGGAAATATCAACACCGCCATCTGTATGAACAGGGAAAAAACTACACCGCCATCTGTAGGAACATGAAAATATCTACACCGCCATCTGTATGAACATGGATATATCTATACCGCCATCTGAATGAGCATGGAAATATCTAAACCGCTATCTATATGAACATGGAAATATATACACCGCCATCTGCATGAACATAGAAATATCTACACCTCCATCTCTACGAACATGCAAATATCTACACCGCCATTTGTATGAACATGGAAATAACTACACCGCCATCTGTATGAACATGGAAATATCTTCACCGTCATCTGTATGAACATGGATATATCTACACCAACATCTGGTTGAGCATGGAAATATCTACACCGCTATCTGTATAAACATGGAAATATCTATACCACTCTCTGTATAAACTTGGAAATATCTACACCAATATCTCTATAAACATGGAAATATCTACACCGCTATCTGTATAAACATGAAAATATCTGCAATGCTATCTGTATAAACATAGAAATATCTGCACTGCTATCTGTATAATCATGGAAGTATCCACACCGCTATCTGTGTAAACATGGAAATATCTTCACCGCTATCTGTATAACCATGGAAATAACTACACCGCTATCTCTATAAACATGTAAATATCTACAACGCTATCTGTGTAATCATGGAAAGGTCTACACCACTATCTGTGTAAACATGGAAATATCTACTCCGCTTTCTGTAAAAACATGGAAATATCTACACTGCCATCTCTATAAAGCTGGAAATATCTACACCGCCATCTGTATAAAGAAGAAAATATCTAGACTGCCATCTCTATAAACATGTAAATATCTACACCGCCATCTGTATGAACATGTAAATATCTACACCGCCATCCCTATGAACACGGAAATATCTACAGCGCCATCTCTATGAACATGGAAATATCTACATCGCCATCTCTATGAACATGGAAATATCTACACCGCCATCTGTATGAACATGTAAGTATCTTCACGGCCATCTGTATGAACATGGAAATATCTACACCGCTATCTGTATGAACATGGAAATATCTACACCGCTATCTGTATGAACATGGAAATATTTACATAGCTATCTATATATCAATGGAAATATCTACACTGCTATCTCTATAAACATGGAAATAACTACACCGCTATCTGTATAAACATGGAAATATCTACACTGCCATCTCTACGAACATGCAAATATCTACACCGCCATTTGTATGAACATGGAAATATCTATACCGTCATCTATATGAACATGGAAATATCTTCACCGACATCTGTAAGAACATCGCTATATCTACACCGCCAACTGGATGAACATGGAAATATTGGCACCGCTATCTGTATGAACATGGAAATATCTACAGAGCTATCTTCATATACATGGAAATATCTACACAGCTTTCTCTATAAACATGGAAATAACTACACCGCTATCTGTATAAATTTGGAAATATCTACAACGCTATCTGTATGAACATGGAAATATCTATACAGCTATCTGCGTATAGATGGAAATATCTACACAGCTTTCTCTATAAACATGGAAATATCTTCACCGCTATCTGTATAAACTTGGAAATATCTACACCGCTATCTGTATAAACATGGAAATTTCCCAACGCTATCTGTATAAACATGGAAATATCTACACCACCTATTGTATGAACACGGAAATATCTACACCGCCATCTGTAGGAACATGGAAATATCTACAGCACCATCTGTATGAACATGGATATATCTATACCGCCATCTGGACGAGCATGGGAATATCTACACCGCTATCTGTATGAACATGGAAATATCTACACAGCTATCTGCATATACATGGAAATATCTACACAGCTTTCTCTATAAACATGGAAATATCTACACCGCTATCTGGATAAATTTGGAAATATCTACAACGCTATCTGTATAAATGTGGAAATTTCTACAACGCTATCTGTATAAACATGGAAATATCTACACCGCCATCTGTATGAACACGGAAATATCTACACCGCCATCTGTAGGAACATGGAAATATCTACACCGCCATCTGTATGTAAATGGATATATCTATAAAGCCAAGTGGATGAGCATGGAAATATCTACACCGCTATCTGTATGAACATGGAAATATCTACGCATCTATCTGCATATACATGGAAATATCTACACAGCTTTCTCTGTAAACATGGAAATAACTACACCGCTATCACTATAAACTTGGAAATATCTACACCGCTATCTGTATGAACGTGGAAATATCTACACAGCTATCTGCACATACTTGAAAATATCTACACAGCTTTCTGTACAAACATGGAAATATCTAGACCGCTATCTGTATAAACTTGGAAATATCTACACCGCTATCTGTATAAACAAGGAAATATCTACAACGCTATCTGTATAAAGATGGAAATATCTACACCGCCATCTGTATGAACACGGAAATATCTACACCGCCATCTGTAGGAACATGGAAATATCTAAACCGCCATCAGTATGAACATGTAAATATCTTCACCGCCATCTGTATAAACATGGAAATATCTTCACCGCCATCTGTATGAACATGGATATATCTACACCGTCATCTGGATGAACACGGAAATATCTACGCAGCCATCTCCATAAACATGGAAATATCTACACCGCTATCTGTATAAACAAGAAAATATCTAGACAGCCATCTCTATAAACATGTAAATATCTACACCGCTATCGGTGTTAAGATGGAAATATCTACACCGCTATCAGTATAAACATGGAAATATCTACACTGCTCTCTGTATAAACTTGGAAATATCTACACCGCTATCTGTATAAACATGAAAATATCTACACAGCTATCTGTATAAACATGGAAATATCTGCACTGCTATCTGTACAATCATGGAAATATCCACACCGCTATGTGTGTAAACATGGAAATATCTTCACCGCTATCTGTATAACCACCATGGAAATAACTACACCGCTATCTCTATAAACATGTACATATCTACAACGCTATCTGTGTAATCATGGAAAGGTCTACACCACTATCTCTGTAAACATGGAAATATCTACTCCGCTTTCTGTATAAACATGGAAATATCTACACCGCCATCTCTATAAACATGGAAATATCTACACCGCCATCTGTATAAAGAACAAAATATCTAGACTGCCATCTCTATAAACATGTAAATATCTACACAGCTATCTGTATAAACATGGAAATATGTATACCGCTATCTGTATAAACATGGAAATATCTACAATGCTATCTCTGTAAACAAGGAAATACCAACATCGCTATCACTATAAACTTGGAAATATCTACACCACTATGTGTATCAACACGGAAATATCTACTCCGCTATGTCTGTAAACATGGATATATCTAAACCAACCTCTGTATAAACATGGAAATATCTACACCGCCATATCTATAAACATGGAAATATCTACACTGCCATCTGTATGAACATGGAAATAACTGCACCACCATCCATATGAACACGAAATATCTACAGCGCCATCTCTATGAACATGGAAATATCTACACCGACATCTCTATGAACATGGAAATACCTACACCGCCATCTGTATGAACATGTAAGTATCTTCACGGCCATCTGTATGAACATGGAAATATCTACACCGCTATATGTATGAACATGGAACAATCTACACCGCTATCTGTATGAACATGGAAATATTTACCAGCTATCTGTATATCATAGGAAATATTTACACTACTATCTGTATAAACATGGAAATAAATACACCGCTATCTGTATAAACATGGAAATATCTACACCGCCATCCCTATAAACATGCAAATATCTACACCGCCATTTGTATGAACATGGAAATATCTACACCGCTATCTGTATAAACATGGAAATATCTTCACCGCCATCTGTATGAACATGGATAAATCTACACCGCCATCTGGATGAACATGGAAATATCTACACCGCTATCTGTATAAACATGGAAATATCTACACAGCTATCTTCATATACATGGAAATATCTACACAGCTTTCTCGATAAACATGGAAATAACTGCACCGCTATCTGTATGAACATGGAAATATCTACACCGCCATTTGTATGAACATGGATATATCTACAACGCCATCTGGATGAACATGGAAATATCTACACTGCTATCTGTCTGAACATGGAAATATCTACACAGCTATCTGCATATACATGGAAATATCTACACAGATTTCTCTATAAACATGGAAATAACTACAACGCTATCACTATAAACTTGGAAAAATCCACACCGCCATCTGTATGAACATCGAAATAACTACACCACTATCACTATAAACTTGGAAAGATCTACACCGCCATCTGTATGAACATGGAAATATCTACACCGCCATTGGTATGAACATGGAAATACCTACACTGCCATCTGTATTAAGACGGAAATATCTACACGACTATCTGTATAAACATGGAAATATCTACACCGCTATCTGTATAAACTTGGAAATATCTACACCGCTATCTGTAGAAACATGGAAATATCTGCACCGCTATCTGTATAAACATGGAAATATCTGCACTGCTATCTCTATAAACATGGAAATATCTACACCGCTATCTCTATAAACTTGGAAATCTCTACACCGCTATGTGTATCAACATGGAAATATCTACACCGCTATCTCAGTAAACATGGAAATATCTAAACCGACGTCTGTATGAAAATGAAAATATCTACACCGCCATCTCTATAAACATGGAAATATCTACACCGCCATCTGTATAAACAGTTAAGTATCTACACCGCCATCTCTATAAACATGGAAATATCTACACAGCCATCTGTAAGAACATGGAAATACCTACATCGCCGTCTCTATAAAGGTGGAAATATCTACACCGCTATCTGTATAAAAATGGAAATATCTACAATGCTATCTGTATAAAAATGGAAATATCTACACCACTATCTCTATAAACATGGAAATATCTACACCGCTATCTGTATAAACAAGGAAATACCTAGACCGCCATCTCTATAAACATGGAAATATCTACACCGCTATCTCTATAAACTTGGAAATCTCTACACCGCTATGTGTATCAACATGGAAATATCTACACCGCTATCCCTGTAAACATGGAAATACCTAAACCGCCCTCTGTAAGAAAATGAAAATATCTACACCGCCATCTCTATAAACATGCAAATAACTATACCGCCATCTCTATAAAGATGGAAATTTCTAAACCGCCATCTGTATGACCATGGAAACATCTACACCGCTATCTCTATAAAGAAGGAAATTTCTTCACCGCCATCTGTATGAACATGGAAATATCTACACGGCTATCTGTATAAAGATGGAAATATCTACACCACTATCTGAATTATCATGGAAATATCTACAAGGCCATCTGTATAAACATTTAAATATCTACACCGCCATCTCTATGAACATGGAAATATTTACACCACCATCGGTATGAACATGGAAATACCTTCAACGCCTTCTCTATAAAGGTGGTAATATCTACAGCGCTATCTGTATGAACATGGAAATATCTACCACACCAAGTGTATGAACATGGAAATATCTTCACCGCCATCTGTACAAACATGGAAATATCTACACCGCCATCTGTATTAAGATTAAAATATCTACAACGATATCTGTATAACATGGAAATATCTACACTGCTATCTGTGTAAACATGGAAATATCTTCAGCGCTATGTGCATAAACACGGAAATAACTACACCGCTATCTCTGAAAACATGTAAATATCTACAACGGTATCTGTGTAAACATGGAAAGGTCTACACCGCTATCTGTGTAAACATGGAAATATCTACACCGCCATCTGTATAAACATGGAAATATCTACACCGCCATCTCTATAAACATGGAAACATCTGCACCGACATTCGTATAAGCATAGAAATATCTACACCTCCATCTCTATAAACATGGAAATACCTACAACGCCATCTGTATGAACATGGAAATATCTACACCGCCATCTCTATGAACATGGAATTATCTACACCGCCATCTGTATGAACATAGAAATATCTACACCGCCCTCTCTATAAAGGTGGAATTATCTACACCACTATCCGTATAAACATGGAAATAACTACACAGCTCTCTGAATGAACATGGAAATATCTACACCGCTATCTGTTTAAACATGGAAATATCTACACTGCTATCTGTATAAACATGGAAATATCTCCACCGCTATCTGTATAAACATGGAAATATCTACACCGCTATCTGTATGAACATGGAAATATCTACACCACTATCTGTATGAACATGGAAATATCTACACCGCTATCCCTATAAACTTGGAAATAACTCCACCACTATCTCTATAAACATGGAAATATATAGACCGCTCTCTCTATAAACATGGAAATATCTACACTGCTATCTGTCTAAACATGGAAATATCTATACCGCTATCTATATAAACTTGGAAATAACTGCAGTGCTATCTCTATAAACATGGAAATATCTTCACCGCTATCTCTATAAACTTGGAAATATCTATACCGTTATTTGTATCAACATGGAAATATCTACACCACTATCTCTGTAAAGATGGAAATATCTAAACCGCCCTCTGTATAATGATGGAAATATCCACACCACCATCTCTTAAACATGGAAGTATCTACACCACCATCTATATGAACATGGAAATATCTACACCGCCATCCGTATGAAAACGGAAATATCTACACCGCCATCTCTATGAACATGGAAATATCTACACCGCCATTTGTAAGAACATGGAAAGAAGTACACTGTCATCTGAATGAACATGCAAATATCTTCACCGCCATCTGTATGAACATGGAAATATCTACACCGCCATCTTGATGAACATGGAAATATCTACACCGATATCTGTATGAACTTGGAAATATCTACACCGCTATCTATAAGAACATGGAAATATCTACCCTGTTTTCTGTATAAAATTGGAAATATCTACACAGCTATCTGTATGTACATGGAAATATCTACACCGCTATCTGTATGAACATGGAAATATCTACACCGCTAGCTGTATGAACATGGAAATATCTACACCACTATCTGTATGAACATGGAAATATCTACACCGCTATCCCTATAAACTTGGAAACAACTCCACCACTATCTCTATAAACATGGAAATATATAGACCGCTCTCTCTATAAACATGGAAATATCTACACTGCTATCTGTCTAAACATGGAAATATCTATACCGGTATCTATATAAACTTGGAAAGAACTGCATTGCTATCTCTATAAACATGGAAATATCTTCACCGCTATCTCTATAAACTTGGAAATATCTACACCATTATTTGTATCAACATGGAAATATCTACACCACTATCTCTGTAAAGATGGAAATATCTAAACCGCCCTCTGTATAATGATGGAAATATCCACACCACCATCTCTATAAACATGGAAGTATCTACACCGCCATCTATATGAACAAGGAAATATCTACACCGCCATCCGTATGAAAACGGAAATATCTACACCGCCATCTCAATGAACATGGAAATATCTACACCGCCATGTGTAAGAACATGGAAATAAGTACACTGCCATCTGTATGAACATGGAAATATCTTCACTGCCATCTGTATGAACATGGAAATATCTACACCGCCATCTGGATGAACATGGAAATATCTACACCGATATCTGTATGAACTTGGAAATATCTACACCGCTATCTATAAGAACATGGAAATATCTACCCTGCTTTCTGTATAAAATTGGAAATATCTACACTGCTCTCTGTATGTACATGGAAATATCTACACCGCTATCTGTATGAACATGGAAATATCTACACCGCTATCTGTATGAACATCGAAATATCTACACTGCTATCTGTATTAAATTGGAAATATCTACACTGCTATCTGTATAAACATGGAAATATCTGCACAGCCAACTCTATAAACAAGGAAATATCTACACCGCCGTTTGTATGAACATGGAAATATCTACAACGCCCTCTGGATGAACATGGAAATATCTACACTGCTATCTGTATGAACATGGAAATATCTACACAGCTATCTGCATATACATGGAAATATCTACACAGGTTTCTCTATAAACATGGAAATAAGTACAACACTATCTCTATAAACTTGGAAATATCTACACCACCATCTGTATGAACATGGAAATATCTGCACCGCCATCTGTAGGAACATGGAAACATCTGCACCGACATCTGTATTAAGATGGAAATATCTACACCGCTATCTGTGTAAACATGGAAATATCTACACCGCTATCTGTATAAACTTGGAAATATCTACACCGCTATCTGTATAAACGTGGAAATATCTGCAACGCTATCTGTATAAATATGGAATTATCTGCTCCGCTATCTGTATAATCATAGAAATATCCACACCGCTATCTGTGTAAACATGGAAATATCTTCACCGCTATATGTATAAACATGGAAATAACTACAATACTTTCTGTATAAACATGGAAATAACTGCACCGCCATCTCAATAAACATGGAATTAGGCACACTGCCATCTGTATAAACATGGAAATATCTACACCGCCATCTGTATAAACATGGAAATATCTACACCGCCATCTCTATAAAGGTGGAAATGTCTACACCGCTATATGTATGAACATGGAAATATCTATACATGCTACCTGTATGAACATGGAATTATCTACACCGCTATCGGTATGAACATGGAAATATCTACACCGCTATCAGTATGAACACGGAAATAACTACACCGCTATCTGTATATACGTGGAAATATCTACACCGCCATCTCTATAAACATGGAAATATCTACACGACCATCTGTATGAACATGGAAATATCTAAACGGCCATCTGTAGCAACATGGAAATATCTACACCGCCATGTGTGTTAAGAGGAAAATATCTACACCGCTATCTGTTTTAACATGGAATTATCTACACTGCTATCTGTATAAACATGGAAATATCTCCACCGCTTTCTGTATGAACATGGAAATATCTACACCGCTATCTGTATGAAGATGGAAAAATCAACACAGCTATCTGTAAGAAAATGGAAATATCTACACCGCTATCTGTATTAAATTGGAAATATCTACACCACTATCTGTATGAACATGGAAATATCTACACAGCTATCTGTATATACATGGAAATATCTACACCGCCATCTCTATAAACATCGAAATATCTACACGACCATCTGTATGAACATGGAAATATCTAAACCGCCATCTGTAGGAACATGGAAATATGTACACCGCCATGTGTATTAAGATGAAAATATCTACACCGCTATCTGTTTAAACATGGAATTATCTACACTGCTATCTGTATAAACATGGAAATATCTCCACCGCTATCTGTATGAACATTGAAATATCTACACCGCTATCTGTATGAACATGGAAATATCTACACGGCTATCTGTATGAAAATGGAAATATCTACACCGCTATCTGCATTAAATTGGAAATATCTACACCGCTATCTGTATAAACATGACAATATCTACACCTCTATCTGTATGAACCTGGAAATATGTTCACCGCTATCTCTATAAACTTGGAAATATCTACACCGCTATTTGTATCCACTTGGAAATATCAACACCACTATCTCTGTAAAGATGGTAATATCTAAACCGCCCTCCGTATAAACATGGAAATATCCACACCACCATCTCTATAAACATGGAAGTATATACACCGCCATCTTTATGAACATGGAAATATCTACACATATACCTGTATGAACATGGAAATATCTACAAAACTATCTGCATATACATGGAAATATCTACACAGCTTTCTCTATAAACATGGAAATAACTACAGTACAATCTCTATAAACTTGGAAATATCTACACCACCATCTCTATGAAGATGGAAATATCTACACCACCATCTGTAAGAACAATGAAATATCCACACCACTATCTGTGTAAACATGGAAATATCTTCACTGCTATCTGTATAAACATGGAAATAATTACACCACTATCTCTATAAACATTTAAATATCTACAACTCTATCTGTGTAAACATGGAAAGGTCTACACCACTACCTGTGTAAGCGTCTAAATATCTACAAAACTTTCTGTATAAACATGGAAATATCTGCACCGCCACCTCTATAAACAACGAAATATCTACAACGCCAACTGTATAAACATGGAAATATCTACACCGCCATCTCAATGAAGGTGGAAATATCTACACCGCTATATGTATGAACATGGAAACTTCTACACTGCTACCTATATGAACATGGAAATATCTACACCACTATCTGTATGAACATGGAAATACCTACACAGCTATCTGTATGAACATGGAAATATCTACACACATATCTGTATATAAATGGAAATATCTACACTGCCATAGCTATAAACGTGGAAATATCTACACCACCATCTGTATGAACATGGAAATACTTACACCGCCATCTGTATGAACATGGAAATATCTACACCGCCATCCTTAGGATCATGGAAATATCTATACTGCCATCTGTATTAACATGGAAATATATACACTGCCACCTGTATGAACATAGAAATATCTACACTGCCATCCGTACGAACCTGGAAATATCTACACCGCTATCTGTATGAACATGGAAATATCTACACCGCCATCTGTATGAACATGGAAATATCTACACCGCTAACTGTATGAACATGGAAATATCTACACCGCTATCTGTATGAACATGGAAATATCTACACCGCTATCTGTATGAACATGGAAATATCTACACCGCTATCTGTATGAACATGCAAATATCTACACCGCTATCTGTATGAACATGCAAATATCTTCACGGCTATCTGTATATCAATGGAAATATCTACACTGCTATCTCTATAAACATGGAAATAACTACACCGCTTTCTGTATAAACATGGAAATATCTACACCGCCATCTCTATAAACATGGAAATATCTACACCGCCATCTGAATAAACATGGAAATATCTACACTGCCATATCTATAAACATGGAAATATCTACACTGACATCTGTATGAACATGGAAATATCTACACCGCCATCTCTACAAAGGTGGAAATATCTACACTGCTATCTGTATGAACATGGAAATATCTACACCGCTAACTGTATGAACATGGAAATATCTACACCGCTATCAGTATGAACATGGAAATATCTACACCGCTATCTGTATGAACATGTAAATATATACACCGCTATCTGTATTAGCATGGAAATATCTGCACAGCTATCTATATGAACATGGAAATATCTACACTGCTATCTCTATAAACATGGAAATAACAACACCGCTATCTGTACATAGTAGGAAATATCTACACTGCCATCCCTATGAACATGGAAATATGTACACCGCCATTTGTATGAACATAGAAATTTCTACACCGTCATCTGTATGAACATGGAAATATCTTCACCGCCATGTGTATGAACATGGATATATCTACACTGCCATCTGGATGAACATGGAAATATCTACACCGCTATCTGTATGAACATGGAAATATCTACACAGCTATCTGCATATACATGGAAATATCTACACAGCTTTCTCTATAAACATGGAAATAACTACACCGCTATCTCTATAAACTTGGAAATGTGTACACCGCCATGGGTATGAACATGGAAATATCTACACCACCATTTGTAGGAACATGGAAATATCTACACCGCCATCTGTATTCACATGGAAATATCTAAACCGCTATCTGTATAAACATGTAAATATCTCCACCGCTATGTGTATAAACATGGAAATATCTACACCGCTATCTGTATAAACGTGGAAATATCCACACTGCTATCTGTGTAAACATGGAAATATCTTCACCGCTATATGTAAAAACATGGAAATAACTACACCGCTATCTCTATAAACATGTAAATATCTACAACGCTATCTGTGAAAACATTGAAATGTCTTCACCGCTATCTGTATAAACATAGAAATATCTACACCGCTATCTGTATAAACATGGAAATAGCTACAATACTATATCTATAAACTTGGAAATAACTACAGTACTTTCTCTATAAACGTGGAAATATCTAGACCACAATCTCTATTAGCATGGAAATATCTACACCGCCATCTGTAAAAACATGGAAATATCTATACCGCTATCTGTATAAACATGGAAATATCTACAATGCTATCTCTATAAACATGGAAATATGTACACCGCTATCTCTATAAACTGGGAAATATCTACAATGCTATGTGTATCAACATGGAAATATCTACACTGCCATCTGTGTAAATATGGAAATATCTAAACCACCCTCTATATAAACATGGAAATATCTACACCACCATCTCTATAAACATGGAAATATCTACACTGCCATCTTTATGAACATGGAAATATCTACACCGCCATCCGTATGAACATGGAAATATCTACACCGCCATCTCTATGAACATGGAAATATCTACACCGCTATCTGTATAAACAAGGAGAAATCTGCACCGCTATCTGTGTAATCATGGAAATGTCTTCAGCGCTATCTGTATAAACATGGAAATAACTATACCGCTCTCTCTATAAACATGTAAATATCTACACCGCTATCTGTATAAACTTGGAAATATCTACACCGCTATCTGTATAAACATAGAAATATCTACACCACTATCTTCATAAACATGGAAATATCTACACCGACATCTGTATTAAAACGGAAATATCTACACCGCTATCGGAATAAACATGGAAATATCCACACCTCTATCTGTGTAAACATGGAAATATCTTCACCGCTATCTGTATGAACATGGAAATACCTACACCGCTAACTGTATGAACATGGAAATATCTACACCGCTATCTGTATGAACATGGAAATATCTACACTGCTATCTGCATAAAATTGGAAATACGTACACCGCTATCTCTATCACCTTGGAAATATCTACACCGCTATCTGTATAAACAAGAAAATATCTAGAACGCCATCTCTATAAACATCTAAATATCTACAACGCTATCTGTATGAACATGGAAATATCTGCACCGCTATCTGTATAAACATGGAAATATCTACACCACCATCTGTGTAAACATGGAAATATCTAAACTGCCCTCTGTATAAACATGGAAATATCTACACCGCCATCTCTATAAACATAGAAATATCTACTCCGCCATCTGTATAAACATGGAAATATCTACACCGCCATGTGTATGAACATGGAAATATATTAACCGCCATCAGTATGAACATGGAAATATCTTCACTGCCATCTGTATGAACATAGAAATATCTACACCGCTATCTGTATGAACATGGAAATATCTACACAGCTATCTCTATAAACATGGAAATAATGACACCGCTATCTCTATAAACTTGGAAATATCTACACCACCATATGTATGAACATGGAAATATCTACACCGCCATCTGTAGGAACATGGAAATATCTACACCGCCATCTGTATTAAGATGAAAATATCTACACCACTATATGTATGAACATGGAAATATCTACACAGCTATCTGTATGAACATGGAAATATCTACACCGCAATCTGTATGAACATGGAAATATCTACACAGCTATCTGTATGAACATGGAAATATCTACACCGCAATCTGTATGAACATGGAAATATCTACACCGCTATCTGTATTAACATGGAAATTTCTACACAGCTATCTGTACATCAGTGGAAATATCTGCACTGCTATCCCTATAAACATGGAAAAACTACACTGCTATATCTAAAAACTTGGAAATATCTACACCGCCATGGGTATGAACAGGGAAATATCTACACTGCCATCCATAGGAACATGGAAATATCTACACTGCAATCTGTATAAAACTGGAATTATCTACACCGCAATCTCTATAAACATGGAAATATCTACACCGCTATCTGTATAAACTAGAAAATATCTAGACCGCCATCTCTATAAACATGTAAATATCTACACCGCAATCTGTATAAACATGGAAATATCTACACCGCTATCTGTATAAACATGGAAATAACTTCACCAATATCTGTATAAACATGGAAACATCTACAATGCTATCTCTATAAACTTGGAAATAACTACACCACTATCTCTATAAACATGGAAATATCTAGACCGCCATCTCTATAAACATGGAAATATCTACACCGCCATCTGTATAAACATGGAAATATCTTTACCGCTATCTCAATAAACTTGGAAATATCTAGACCACCATCTCTATAAAGATGGAAATATCTACACCACTATCTCTATAAACTATTAAATATCTACACCGCTATGTGTATCAACACGGAAATATCTACACCCATATCTGGGTAAACATGGAAATAACTAAACCGACCTCTGTATAAACATGGAAATATCTCCACCGCCATCCATATGAGCATGGAAATATCTACACCGCCATCTGTATGAACATGCAAATATCTAGACCGCCATCCGTATGAACATGGAAATATCTACACTGCCATCTGTATTAACATGCAAATATCTAGACCACCATCCGTATGAACAAGGAAATATCTACACTGCCATCTCTATGAACATGGAAATATCTACACCGCCATCTCTATGAACATGGAAATATCTACACTGCCATCTGTATGAAGATGTATATATCTTCACCGCCATCTGTATGAACTTGGAAATATCTACACCGCTATGTGTATGAACATGGAAATATCTACTCTGCTGTCTGTATGAACATGGAATTGTCTACACCGCTATCTGTATGAACATGGAAATATCAACACCGATATCTGTATGAACATGGAAATAACTACACCGCTATCTGCATGAACTTGCAAATATCTACACCGCTATCTGTATGAACATGGATATATCTACACCGCTATCTGTATGAACATGGAAATATCTACACAGCTATCTGAACATCAATGGAAATATCTACACTGCTATCTCTATAAACATGGAAATAACTACACCGCTATCTCTATAAACTTGGAAATATCTACACCGCCACGTGTATGAACATGGAAATATCTACACTGCCATCTGTTGTAACATGGAAATGTCTACACTGCCATCTGTATTAAGATGGAAATATCTACACCGCTCTCAGTATAAACATGGAAATATCTCCACCGCTATCTATTGTAACTTGGAAATATCTACACCGCTATGTGTATAAACATGGAAATATCTACAACGCTATCTGTATGAACATGGAAATATATACACTGCTATCCGTATGAACAAGGAAATATCTACACTGCTATCTGTATGAACATGGAAATATATACGCCGCTATCTGTATGAACATGGAAATATCTACACCGATATCTCTATGAACATGGAAATATCTGCACAGATATCTGTATATACATGGAAATATCTACACTGTTTTCTCTATAAACATGGAAATAACGACAGCACTTTCTCTATAAACATGGAAATATCAACATCACCATCTGTATGAGCATGGAAATATCTGCAACGCCATCTGTATGAAGATGGAAATATCTACACCGCTGTCTGTATAAACATGGAAATATCTACACCGCTATCTATATAAACATGGAAATATCCACACGGCTATCTGTGTAAACATGGAAATGTCTTCACCGCAATCTGTATAAACATGGAAATAACTACAACAATATCTCTGTAAACATGTAAATATCTACGACGCTATCTGTGTAAACATGGAAATGTCTACACCGCTATCTGTGTAAAGATGGAAATATCTACACCGCTATCTGTATAAACATGGAAAGAACTACACTGCCATCTCTATATACATGGAAATATCTACACCGCCATCTGTATAAACATGGAAATATCTACACCTCCATCTCTATAAACATGTAAATATCTACACCGCCGTCTGTATGAAAATGGAAATATCTACACCGCCGTCTGTATGAACATGGAAATATCTACACCGCCATCTCTATAAACGTGGAAATATCTACACCACTATCTGTATGAACATGGAAATATCTACACTGCTATCTGTATAAAATTGGAAATATCTACACCGCTATGTCTATAAACATGGAAATACCTACACCGCTATCTGTATAAACAAGAAAATATCTAGACCGCCATCTCTATAAACATGTAAACCTCTACACCGCTATCTGTATAAACATGGAAATATCTACACCGCTATCAGTATGAACATGGAAATATCTACACCGCTATCTGTATTAACATGGAAATATCTACACTGCTATCTCTATAAACATGGAAATAACTACACCGCTCTCTGTATAAAGAAGGAAATATCTACACCGCCATCCCTATCAACATGGAAATATCTACACTGCCATCCGTACAAACATGGAAATATCTACACCGCCATCTGTTTGAACATGGAAATACCAACACCGCTATCTGAATGAAAATGGAAATATCTACACCGCTATCTGTATGAACATGGAAATATCTACACCGCTATCTGTATGAACATGCAAATATCTACACAGCTATCTGTATATCAATGGAAATATCTACACTGCTATCTATATAAACATGGAAATATCTACACTGCTATCTGTATAAACACGGAAATATTTACACCGCCACCTGTATGAACGTGGAAATATCTACACTGATATCCGTACGAACATGGAAATATCTACACCGCCATCTGTATGAACATGTAAATATCTACACCGACATCTGTAGGAACATGGAAATATCTACACCGCTTACTGTATGAAGATGGATATACCTACACCGCTATCTGTATGAACATGGAAATATCTACACCGCTATCTGTATGAACATGGAAATATCTACACCGCTCTCCGTATGAACCTGGAAATATATACACCGCTATCTGTATTAACATGGAAATATCTACACCGCTATCTGTATGAACATGGAAATATCTACACCGCTATCTGTATGAACATGCAAATATCTACACAGCTCTCTGTATATCAATGGAAATATCTACACTGCTATCTCTATAAACATGGAAATAACTACACTGCTATCTGTATAAACATGGAAATATCTACGCCACCATCTCTATGAACAAGGAAATATCTACATCGCCATTTGTATGAGCATGGAAATATCTACACCGCCATCTCTATGAACATGGAAATATCTACACCGCCGTCTCTATGAACATGGAAATATCTTCACCGCCATCTGTATGAACATGGATATATCTACACCGGCATCTGGATGAACACGGAAATATCTACACCGCTCTCTGCATGAACATGGAAATATCTACACAGCTATCTGCATATACAAGGAAATATCTACACAGATTTCTCTATAAATATGGAAATAACTACAGCGCTATCCCTATAAACTTCGAAATATCTACACCGCCATCTGTATGAACATGGAAATATCTACTCCGCCATTCGTACGACCATGGACATACCTACACCGACACCTGTATTAAGATGGAAATATCTACACCGCTATCTGTATAAACATGGAAATATCTGCCCTACTATCTGTATAAACATGGAAATAACCACACCGCTATCTGTGTAAACATGGAAATGTCTACACCGCTATCTGTGTAAACATGGAAATATCTACACCGCCATCTGTGTAAACATGAAAATATCTACACCGCCATCTCTGTAAACATGGAAATATCTACACCGCCATCTGTATGAACATGGAAATATCTACACCGCCATCTCTATAAACGTGGAAATATCTACACCGCTATCTGTATGAACTTGGAAATATCTACACTGCCATCTGTATAAAATTGGAATTATCTACACCACTATCTCTATCAACATGGAACTATCTACACCGCTATCTGTATAAACATGGAAATATCTACACCACCATCTGTATAAACATGGAAATATCTATACTGCTATCTGCATAAACATGGAAATATCTACACCGCATCTCTATGAACATGGAAATATCTACACCGCCATCTGTACAAACATGGAAATATCTACACCGCCATCTGTATGAACATGTAAATATCTACACCGCCATCTGTATGAACATGGAAATATCTACACCGCTAACTGTATGAACATGGAAATATCAACACCGCTATCGGTAAGAACATGGAAATATCTACACCGTTATCTGTATGAACATGGAAATATCTACACCGCTATCAGTACGTACATGGAAATATCTACACCGCTATCTGTATGAACCTTGAAATATCTACACCGCTATCTGTATGAACATGCAAATATCTACACAGCTATCTGTATGTCAATGTAAATATCTACACTGCTATCTCTATAAAGATGGAAATAACTACACTGCTATCTGTATAAACATGGAAATATCTACACCCCCACCTGTATGAACATGGAAATATCTACACTGCCATCCGTATGAACATGGAAATATCTACACCGCCATCGGTATGAACATGGAAATATCTAAACCGCCATCTGTATGAACATGGAAATATCTACAACGCTAACTGCATGAACATGGAAATATCTACACCGCTATCTGTGTGAACATGCACATATCTACACTGCTATCTGTATGAACATGGAAATATCTACACCACTATCTGTATGAACATGGAAATATCTACACCGCTATCTGTACGAACATGGAAATATCTACACCGCTATCTGTATGAACATGCAAATGTCAACACAGCTATCTGTATGAACATGGAAATAACTCCACTGCTATCTGTATAAACATGGAAATATCTACACCGCCATCTCTATGAACATGGAAATATCTACACAGCCATTTCTATGAATATGGAAATATCTACACCGCCATCTCTATGAACATGGAAATATCTACACTGCCATCTGTATGAACATGGAAATACCTTCACCGCCATCGGTATGAACATGGATATATCTACAACGGCATCTGGATGAACATGGAAATATCTACACCGCCATCTCTACGAACATGGAAATATCTACACCGCCATCTGTACGAACATGGAGATATCTACACCGCGATTTGTATGAACATGTAAATATCTACTCCGTCATCTGTATGAACATGGAAATATCTACACCGCTAACTGTATGAACATGGAAATATCAACACCGCTATCTGTAAGAACATGAAAATATCTATACCGCTATCTGTATGAACATGGAAATATCTACACCGCTATCTGTATGAACATGGAAATATCTACACCGCTATATGTATGAACGTGGAAATATCTACACCGCCCTCTGTATGAACATGGAAATATCTACACCGCTATCTGTATGAACATGCAAATATCTACACAGCTATCTGTATATCAATGGAAATATCTACACTACTATCTCTATAAACATGGAAATAACTACACTGCTATCTGTATAAACATGGAAATATCTACACCACCATCTCTATGAATATGGAAATATCTACACCGCCATTTGTATGAACATGGAAATATCTACACTGCCATCTCTATGAACATGGAAATATCTACACCGCCATTTGTATGAACGTGGAAATATCTACACCGCCATCTGTATGAACATGGAAATATCTTCACCACCATCTGTATGAGCATGGATATATCTACGCCGGCATCTGGATAAACATGGAAATATCTACACCGCTATCTGCATGAACATGGAAATATCTACACAGCTATCTGCAAATACTTGGAAATATCTACACAGATTTCTCTATAAATATGGAAATAACTACAGCACTATCTCTATAAACTTCGAAATATCTACACCGCCGTCTGTGGGAACATGGAAATATCTACACCGCTTACTGTATGAACATGGATATACCTACACCGCTATCTGTATGAACATGGAAATATCTACACTGCTATCTGTATGAACATGGAAATATCTACACCGCTCTCTCTATGAACATGGAAATATCTACACCGCTCTCTGTATGAACATTGAAATATCTACACAGCTATCTGTATGAACATGGAAATATCTACACCGCTATCTGTATGAACGTGCAAATATCTACACAGCTATCTGTATATCAATGGAAATATCTACACTGCTATCTCTATAAACATGGAAATAACTACACTGCTATCTGTATAAACATGGAAATATCTACACCACAATCTCTATGAACATGGAAATATCTACACCGCCATTTGTATGAGCATGGAAATATGTACACCGCCATCTCTATGAACAAGGAAATATCTACACCGCCGTCTTTATGAACATGGAAATATCTTCACCGCCATCTGTATGAACATGGATATATCTACACTGGCATCTGGATGAACATGGAAATACCTACACCGCTCTCTGCATGAACATGGAAATATCTACACAGCTATCAGCACATACATGGAAATATCTACACAGATTTCTCTATAAATATGGAAATAACTACAGCGCTATCCCTATATACTTCGAAATATCTACACCGCCATCTGTATGAACAAGGAAATATCTAAACCGCCATCTCTACGAACATGGACATACCTACACCGACATCTGTATTAAGATGGAAATATCTACACCGCTATCTGTATAAACATGGAAATATCTGCCCAACTATCTGTATAAAGATGGAAATATCCACACCGCTATCTGTGTAAACATGGAAATGCCTACACCGCTATCTGTGTAAACATGGAAATATCTAAACCGCCATCTGTGTAAACATGAAAATATCTACACCGCCATCTCTATAAACATGGAAATATCTACACCGCCATCTGTATGAACATGGAAATATCTACACCGCCATCTCTATAAACGTGGAAATATCTACACCGCTATCTGTATGAACTTGGAAATACCTACACTGCTATCCGTATAAAATTGGAATTATCTACACCACTATTTCTATCAACATGGAAATATCTACCCCGCTATCTGTATAAACATGAAAATATCAACACCGCTATCTGTATAAACATGGAAATACCTTCACCGCTATCTGTAAAAACATGGAAATATCTACAACGCTGTCTCTATAAACTTGGAAATAACTACACCACTATCTCTATAAACTTGGAAATATCTAGACTGCCATCTCTATAAACATGGAAATATCTACACCACCATCTGTATAAACATGGAAATATCTACACCGCTATCTGCATAAACATGGAAATATCTACACCGCCATCTATATGAACATGGAAATATCTTCACCGCCATCTGTATGAACATGGATATATCTACACTGGCATCTGGATGAACATGGAAATACCTACACCGCTCTCTGCATGAACATGGAAATATCTACACAGCTATCAGCACATACATGGAAATATCTACACAGATTTCTCTATAAATATGGAAATAACTACAGCGCTATCCCTATATACTTCGAAATATCTACACCGCCATCTGTATGAACAAGGAAATATCTAAACCGCCATCTCTACGAACATGGACATACCTACACCGACATCTGTATTAAGATGGAAATATCTACACCGCTATCTGTATAAACATGGAAATATCTGCCCAACTATCTGTATAAAGATGGAAATATCCACACCGCTATCTGTGTAAACATGGAAATGCCTACACCGCTATCTGTGTAAACATGGAAATATCTAAACCGCCATCTGTGTAAACATGAAAATATCTACACCGCCATCTCTATAAACATGGAAATATCTACACCGCCATCTGTATGAACATGGAAATATCTACACCGCCATCTCTATAAACGTGGAAATATCTACACCGCTATCTGTATGAACTTGGAAATACCTACACTGCTATCCGTCTAAAATTGGAATTATCTACACCACTATTTCTATCAACATGGAAATATCTACCCCGCTATCTGTATAAACATGAAAATATCAACACCGCTATCTGTATAAACATGGAAATACCTTCACCGCTATCTGTAAAAACATGGAAATATCTACAACGCTGTCTCTATAAACTTGGAAATAACTACACCACTATCTCTATAAACTTGGAAATATCTAGACTGCCATCTCTATAAACATGGAAATATCTACACCACCATCTGTATAAACATGGAAATATCTACACCGCTATCTGCATAAACATGGAAATATCTACACCGCCATCTATATGAACATGGAAATATCTACACCGCCATCTGTATGAACATGGAAATATCTACACCGCTAACTGTATGAACATGGAAGTATCAACACCGCTATCTGTAACAACATGGAAATATCTACACCGTTATCTGTATGAACATGGAAATATCTACACCGCTATCAGTACATACATGGAAATATATACATCGCTATCTGTATGAATATGGAAATATCTACACCGCTATCTGTATGAACATGCAAATATCTACACAGCTATCTGTATATCAGTGTAAATATCTACACTGCTATCTCTATTAACATGGAAATAACTACTCTGCTATCTGTATAAACATGGAAATATCTACACCGCCACCTGTATGAACATGGAAATATCTACACTGCCATCCGTATCAACATGGAAATATCTACACCGCCATCTGTATGAACATGGAAATATTTAAACCGCCATCTGTTTGAACATGGAAATATCTACAAAGCTAACTGCATGAACATGGAAATATCTACACCGGTATCTGTGTGAACATGCACATATCTACACCGCTATCTGTATGAACATGGAAATATCTACACCACTATCTGTATGAACATGGAAATATCTACACCGCTATCTCTATGAACATGCAAATGTCTACACAGCTATCTGTATGAACATTCAAATAACTCCACTGCTATCTGTATAAACATGGAAATATCTACACCGCCATCTCTATGAACATGGAAATATCTTCACCGCCATTAGTATGAACATGGAAATATCTACACCGCCATCTCTATGAACATGGAAATATCTACACCGCCATCTGTATGAACATGGAAATATCTACACCGCCATCTGTTTGAACATGGAAATATCTGCACCGCCATCTGTATGAGCATGGATATATCTACACCGGCATCTGGATGAACATGGAAATATCTACACCGCAATCTGCATGAACATGGAAATATCTACACAGCTATCTGCATATACATAGAAATATCTACACAGATTTCTCTATAAATATGGAAATAACTACAGTGCTATCTCTATAAACTTCGAAAAATCTACACCGCCATGTGTATGAAGATGGAAATATCTACACCGCCATCTGTACGAACATGGACATATCTACACTGCCATCTGAATTAAGATGGAAATATCTACACCCCTATCTGTATGAACATGGAAATATCTACACCACTATCTGTATGAACATGGAAATATCTACACCGTTATCTGTATGAACATGGAAATATCAACACAGCTATCTGAATGAAAATGGAAATAACTACACGGTTATCTGTATGAACATGCAAATATCTACACAGCTATCTGTATATCAATGGAAATATCTACATTGCTATCTCTATAAACATGGAAATAACTACACTGCTATCTGTATAAACATGGAAATATCTACACCACCACCTGTACGAACATGGAAATATCTACACTGCCATCCGTACGAACATGGAAATATCTACACCGCCATCTCTATGAACATGGAAATATCTACAACGCCATGTGTATGAACATGGAAATATCTACACCGCCATCTGTATGAACATGGAAATATCTTCACCGCCATCTCTATGAACATGGAAATATATACACCGCCATCGGTATGAACATGGAAATATCTAAACCGCCCTCTATATAAACATGGAAATATCTACACCACCATCTCTATAAACATGTAAATATCTACACCAGCATCTTTATGAACATGGATATATCTACACCGGAATCTGGATGAACATGGAAATATCTACACCGCTATCTGCATGAACATGGAAATATATACTCAGCTATCTGCATATACATGGAAATATCTACACAGATTTCTCTATAAATATGGAAATAACTACAGGGCTATCTCTATAAACTTCGAAATATCTACACCACCATCTGTATGAACATCGAAATATCTACACCGCCATCTGTACGAACATAGACATATCTACACCGCCATCTGTATTAAGATGGAAATATGTACACCGCTATCTGTATAAACATTGAAATATCTGTCCAACTATCTGTAAAAACATGGAAATATCCGCACCGCTATCTGTATAAACATGGAAATATCTACACCGCTATCTGCATAAACATGGAAATATCCACACCGCTATCTGTGTAAACATGGAAATGTCTACACCGCTATCTGTGTAAACATGGAAATATCTACACCGCCATCTGTGTAAACATGAAAATATCTACACCGCCATCTCTATAAACATGGAAATATCTACACCGCCATCTGTATGAACATGGAAATATCTACACCGCCATCTCTATAAAAGTGGAAATATCTACACCGCTATCTGTATGAACTTGGAAATATCAACACTGCTCTCTGTATAAAATTGAAATTATCTACACCACTATCTCTATAAACATGGAAATATCTACACTGCTGTCTGTATAAACATGGAAATATCTACACCGCTATCTGTATAAACATGGAAATATCTTCACCGCTATCTGTATAAACGTGGAAATATCTACAACGCTGTCTCTATAAACTTGGAAATAACTACACCACTATCTCTATAAACATGGAAATATCTAGACCGCCATCTCTATAAACATGGAAATATCTACACCACCATCTGTATAAACATGGAAATACCTATACCGCTATCTGCATAAACATGGAAATATCTACACCGCCATCTCTATGAATATGGAAATAACTACACCGCCATCTGCACGAACATGGAAATATCTACACCGCCATCTGTATGAACATGTAAATATCTACACCGCCATCTGTATGAACATGGAAATATCAACACCGCTAACTGTATGAACATGGAAATATCTACAATGCTATCTGTATGAAGATGGAAATATCTACACCATTATCTCTATGAACATGGAAATATCTACACCGCTATCTGTATGAACATGGAAATATCTACACCGCTATCTGTCCGAACATGGAAATATCTACACAGCTATTTGTATGAACATGCAAATATCTACACAGCTATCTGTATATAAATGGAAATATCTACACCGCCATCTGTATGAACATTTAAATATCTACACCGCCATCTGTATGAACATGGAAATATCTACACCGCTAACTGTATGAACATGGAAATATCTACACTGCTATCTGCATATACATTTAAATATATACACAGCTATCTCTTTACACATGGAAATAACTACACCGCTATCTGTATGAATATGGAAATATCTACACCGCCATCTGTATGAACATGGAAATATCTGCACCGCCATCTGTATGAACATGGAAATATCTACACCGCTAACTGTATGAACATGGAAGTATCAACACCGCTATCTGTAACAACATGGAAATATCTACACCGTTATCTGTATGAACATGGAAATATCTACACCGCTATCAGTACATACATGGAAATATATACATCGCTATCTGTATGAATATGGAAATATCTACACCGCTATCTGTATGAACATGCAAATATCTACACAGCTATCTGTATATCAGTGTAAATATCTACACTGCTATCTCTATTAACATGGAAATAACTACTCTGCTATCTGTATAAACATGGAAATATCTACACCGCCACCTGTATGAACATGGAAATATCTACACTGCCATCCGTATCAACATGGAAATATCTACACCGCCATCTGTATGAACATGGAAATATTTAAACCGCCATCTGTTTGAACATGGAAATATCTACAAAGCTAACTGCATGAACATGGAAATATCTACACCGGTATCTGTGTGAACATGCACATATCTACACCGCTATCTGTATGAACATGGAAATATCTACACCACTATCTGTATGAACATGGAAATATCTACACCGCTATCTCTATGAACATGCAAATGTCTACACAGCTATCTGTATGAACATTCAAATAACTCCACTGCTATCTGTATAAACATGGAAATATCTACACCGCCATCTCTATGAACATGGAAATATCTTCACCGCCATTAGTATGAACATGGAAATATCTACACCGCCATCTCTATGAACATGGAAATATCTACACCGCCATCTGTATGAACATGGAAATATCTACACCGCCATCTGTTTGAACATGGAAATATCTGCACCGCCATCTGTATGAGCATGGATATATCTACACCGGCATCTGGATGAACATGGAAATATCTACACCGCAATCTGCATGAACATGGAAATATCTACACAGCTATCTGCATATACATAGAAATATCTACACAGATTTCTCTATAAATATGGAAATAACTACAGTGCTATCTCTATAAACTTCGAAAAATCTACACCGCCATGTGTATGAAGATGGAAATATCTACACCGCCATCTGTACGAACATGGACATATCTACACTGCCATCTGAATTAAGATGGAAATATCTACACCCCTATCTGTATGAACATGGAAATATCTACACCACTATCTGTATGAACATGGAAATATCTACACCGTTATCTGTATGAACATGGAAATATCAACACAGCTATCTGAATGAAAATGGAAATAACTACACGGTTATCTGTATGAACATGCAAATATCTACACAGCTATCTGTATATCAATGGAAATATCTACATTGCTATCTCTATAAACATGGAAATAACTACACTGCTATCTGTATAAACATGGAAATATCTACACCACCACCTGTACGAACATGGAAATATCTACACTGCCATCCGTACGAACATGGAAATATCTACACCGCCATCTCTATGAACATGGAAATATCTACAACGCCATGTGTATGAACATGGAAATATCTACACCGCCATCTGTATGAACATGGAAATATCTTCACCGCCATCTCTATGAACATGGAAATATATACACCGCCATCGGTATGAACATGGAAATATCTAAACCGCCCTCTATATAAACATGGAAATATCTACACCACCATCTCTATAAACATGTAAATATCTACACCAGCATCTTTATGAACATGGATATATCTACACCGGAATCTGGATGAACATGGAAATATCTACACCGCTATCTGCATGAACATGGAAATATATACTCAGCTATCTGCATATACATGGAAATATCTACACAGATTTCTCTATAAATATGGAAATAACTACAGGGCTATCTCTATAAACTTCGAAATATCTACACCACCATCTGTATGAACATCGAAATATCTACACCGCCATCTGTACGAACATAGACATATCTACACCGCCATCTGTATTAAGATGGAAATATGTACACCGCTATCTGTATAAACATTGAAATATCTGTCCAACTATCTGTAAAAACATGGAAATATCCGCACCGCTATCTGTATAAACATGGAAATATCTACACCGCTATCTGCATAAACATGGAAATATCCACACCGCTATCTGTGTAAACATGGAAATGTCTACACCGCTATCTGTGTAAACATGGAAATATCTACACCGCCATCTGTGTAAACATGAAAATATCTACACCGCCATCTCTATAAACATGGAAATATCTACACCGCCATCTGTATGAACATGGAAATATCTACACCGCCATCTCTATAAAAGTGGAAATATCTACACCGCTATCTGTATGAACTTGGAAATATCAACACTGCTCTCTGTATAAAATTGAAATTATCTACACCACTATCTCTATAAACATGGAAATATCTACACTGCTGTCTGTATAAACATGGAAATATCTACACCGCTATCTGTATAAACATGGAAATATCTTCACCGCTATCTGTATAAACGTGGAAATATCTACAACGCTGTCTCTATAAACTTGGAAATAACTACACCACTATCTCTATAAACATGGAAATATCTAGACCGCCATCTCTATAAACATGGAAATATCTACACCACCATCTGTATAAACATGGAAATACCTATACCGCTATCTGCATAAACATGGAAATATCTACACCGCCATCTCTATGAATATGGAAATAACTACACCGCCATCTGCACGAACATGGAAATATCTACACCGCCATCTGTATGAACATGTAAATATCTACACCGCCATCTGTATGAACATGGAAATATCAACACCGCTAACTGTATGAACATGGAAATATCTACAATGCTATCTGTATGAAGATGGAAATATCTACACCATTATCTCTATGAACATGGAAATATCTACACCGCTATCTGTATGAACATGGAAATATCTACACCGCTATCTGTCCGAACATGGAAATATCTACACAGCTATTTGTATGAACATGCAAATATCTACACAGCTATCTGTATATAAATGGAAATATCTACACCGCCATCTGTATGAACATTTAAATATCTACACCGCCATCTGTATGAACATGGAAATATCTACACCGCTAACTGTATGAACATGGAAATATCTACACCACTATCTGTATGAACATGGAAATATCTAAACCGCTATCTGTATGAATATGGAAATATCTGCACCGCTATCTGCATGAACATGGAAATATCTACACCGCTATCTGTATGACCATGGAAATATCTACACCGCTATGTTTATGAACATGGAAATATCTACACAGCTATCTGTATATCAATGGAAATATCTACACTGCTATCTCTATAAACATGGAAATAACTACACTGCTATCTGTACAAACATGGAAATATCTACACCGCCATCTATATGAACATGGAAATATCTACACCGCCATTTGTATGAACATGGAAATATCTACACTGCTATCTGTATAAAATTGAAATTATCTACACAACTATCTCTATAAACATGGAAATATCTACACTGCTATCTGTATAAACATGGAAATATCTACACCGCTATCTGTATAAACATGGAAATACCTTCACCGCTATCTGTATAAACATGGAAATATCTACAACGCTGTCTCTATAAACTTGGAAATAACTACACCACTATCTCTATAAACACGGAAATATCTAGAACGCCATCTCTATAAACATGGAAATATCTACACCACCATCTGTATAAACATGGAAATACCTATACCGCTATCTGCATAAACATGGAAATATCTACACCGCCATCTCAATGAACATGGAAATATCTACACCGCCATCTGTACGAACATGGAAATATCTACACCGCTAACTGTATGAACATGGAAATATCTACACCGTTATCTGTATGAACGTGGAAATATCTACACCGCTATCTGTGTGAACATGGAAATATCTACACCTCTATCTGTACGAACATGGAAATATCTACACCGCTATCTGTATGAACATGCAAATATCTACACAGCTATCTATATATCAATGGAAATATCTACATTGCTATCTTTATAAACATGGAAATAACTACACTGCTATCTGTATAAACATGGAAATAGCTACACCACCACCTGTACGAACATGGAAATATCTACACTGCCATCCGTACGAACATGGAAATATCTACACCGCCATCTATATGAACATGGAAATATCTACAACGCCATGTGTATGAACATGGAAATATCTACACCGCCATCTGTATGAACATGGAAATATCTTCACCGCCATCTCTATGAACATGGAAATATATACACCGCCATCGGTATGAACATGGAAATATCTAAACCGCCCTCTATATAAACATGGAAATATCTAAACCACCATCTCTATAAACATGTAAATATCTACACCAGCATCTGTATGAACATGGATATATCTACACCGGAATCTGGATGAACATGGAAATATCTACACCGCTATCTGCATGAACATGGAAATATCTACTCAGCTATCTGCATATACATGGAAATATCTACACAGATTTCTCTATAAATATGGAAATAACTACAGGGCTATCTCTATAAACTTCGAAATATCTACACCACCATCTGTATGAACATCGAAATATCTACACCGCCATCTGTACGAACATAGACATATCTGCACCGCCATCTGTATTAAGATGGAAATATCTACACCGCTATCTGTATAAACATGGAAATATCTGTCCAACTATCTGTAAAAACATGGAAATATCCGCACTGCTATCTGTATAAACATGGAAATATCTACACCGCTATGAGTATAAACATGGAAATATCTACACTGCTATCTGTATAAACATGGAAATATCCACACCGCTATCTGTGTAAACATGGAAATGTCTACACCGCTATCTGTGTAAACATGAAAATATCTACACCGCCATCTCTATAAACATGGAAATATCTACACCGCCATCTCTATAAACGTGGAAATATCTACACCGCTATCTGTATGAACATGGAAATATCTACACTGCTATCTGTATAAAATTGAAATTAACTACACCACTATCTCTATAAACATGGAAATAACTACACTGCTATCTGTATAAACATGGAAATAACTACACCGCCACCTGTATGAACATGGAAATATCTACACTGCCATCCGTACAAACATGGAAATATCTACACCGCCATCTGTATGAACATGGAAATATCTTCACCGCCATCTGTATGAACATGGAAATATCTACACCGCTAAATGTATGAACATGGAAATGTCTACACCGCTATTGGTATGAACATGGAAATATCTACGCCTCTATCTGTATGAACATGGAAATATCTACACCGCTATCTGTATGAACATGGAAATATCTACACCGCCATCTGTATGAACATGGAAATATCTACACCGCCATCTGTATGAACATGTAAATATCTACACCGCCATCTGTATGAACATGGAAATATCTACACAGCTAACTGTATGAACATGGAAATATCTACACCGCTATCTGTATGAACATGGAAATATCTACACCGCTATCTGTATGAACATGGAAATATCTACACCGCTAACTGTATGAACATGGAAATATCTACACCGCTATCTGTATGAACATGAAAATATCTACACCGCTATCTCTATGAACTTGCAAATATCTACACAGCTATCTGTATATCAATGGAAATATCTACACTGCTATCTCTATAAACATGGTAATAACTACACTGCTATCTCTATAAATATGGAAATAACTACACCGCCATCTCTATGAACATGGAAATATCTACACCGCCTTTTGTATGAACATGGAAATATCTACACCGCCATCTCTATGAACATGGAAATATCTACACCGCCATTTGTATCGACATGGAAATATCTACACAACCATCTGTATGAACATGGAAATATCTTCACCGCCATCTGTATGAACATGGATATATGTACACCGGCATCTGGATGAACATGGAAATATCTACACCGCTCTCTGCATGAACATGGAAATATCTACACAGCTATCTGAATATACATGGAAATATCTACACAGATTTCTCAATAAATATGTAAATAACTACAGCGCTATCTCTATAAACTTCGAAATATCTACACCACCATCTGTATGAACATGGAAATATCTACACCGCCATCTGTACAAACATGGACATATCTACACCGCCATCTGTATTAAGATGGAAATATCTACACCGCTATCTGTATAAACATGGAAATATCCGCACCGCTATCTGAATAAACATGGAAATATCCACACCGCTATCTGTATAAACATGGAAATTTCTGCCCAACTATCTGAATAAACATGGAAATATCCGCACCGCTATCTGAATAAACATGGAAATATCCACACCGCTATATGTATAAACATGGAAATATCTACACTGCTATCTGCACAAACATGGAAATAACCACACCGCTATCTGTGTAAACATGGAAATGTCTACACCGCTATCTGTGTAAACATGGAAATATCTACACCGCCATCGGTGTAAACATGAAAATATCTACACCGCCATCCCAATAGACATGGAAATATCTACACCGTCCTCTGTATGAACATGGAAATATCTACACCGCCATCTCTATAAACGTGGAAATACCTACACCGCTATCTGTATGAACTTGGAAATATCTACACTGCTCTCTGTATAAAATTGAAATTATCTACACCACTATCTCCATAAACATCGAAATATCTACACTGATATCTGTATAAACATGGAAATATCTACACCGCTATCTGTATAAACATGGAAATATCTACACCGCTATCTGTATAAACAAGGAAATATCTACAACGCTGTCTCTATAAACTTGGAAATAACTACACCACTATCTATGTAAACATGGAAATATCTGGACTGCCATCTCTATAAACATGGAAATATCTACACCACCATCTGTATAAACATGGACATATCTAAACCGCTATCTGCATAAACATGGAAATATCTACACCGCCATCTCTATGAACATGGAAATACCTACACCGCCATCTGTACGAACATGGAAATATCTATACCGCCATCTGTATGAACATGTAAATATCTACACCGCCATCTGTATGAACATGGAAATATGTACACCGCTAACTGTATGAACATGGAAATATCTACACCGCTATCTGTACGAACATGGAAATATCTATACCGCCGTCTGTATGGACATGGAAATATCTACACCGTTATCTGTAAGAACATGGAAATATCTACACCGCTATCTGTATGAACATGGAAATATCTACACCGCTATCTGTATGAACATGGAAATATCTACACCGCTATCTGTGTGACCATGCAAATATCTACACAGCTATCTGTATATCAATAGAAATGTATACACTGCTATCTCTATAAACATGGAAATAACTACACTGCTATCTGCATAAACATGGAAATATCCACACCGCTATCTGTGTAAACATGGAAATGTCTACACCGCTATCCGTGTATACATGGAAATATCTATACCGCCATCTGTGTAAACATGAAAATATCTACACCGACATCTGTATGAACATGGAAATATCTGCACCGTCCTCTGTATGAACAGGGAAATATCTACACCGCCATCTCCATAAACGTGGAAATATCTACACCGCTATCTGTATAAACTTGGAAATATCTACACTGCTCTCTGTATAAAATTGAAATTATCTACACCACTATCTCTATAAACATGGAAATATCTACACTGCTATCTGTATAAACATGGAAATATCTACACCGCTATCTGTATAAACATGGAAATATCTTCACCGCTATCTGTATAAACATGGAAATATCTACAACGCTGTCTCTATAAACTTGGAAATAACTACAGCACTATATCTGTAAACATGGAAATATCTAGACCGCCATCTCTATATACATGGAAATATCCACACCACCATCTGTATAAACATGGAAATATCTATACCGCTATCTGTATGAACATGGAAATATCTACACCGCTATCTGTACGAACATGGAAATATCTATACCGCCATCTGTATGGACATGGAAATATCTACACCGCCATCTGTATGAACATGGAAATAACTACACCGCTAAATGTATGAACATGGAAATATCTACACCGCTATCTGTACGAACATGGAAATATCTACACCGCTATCTGTATGAACATGCAAATATCTACACAGCTATCTGTATATCAATGGAAATATCCACACAGCTATCTCTATTAACATGGAAATAACTACACTGCTATCTGTATAAACATGGAAATATCTACACCGCCACCTGTATGAACATGTAAATATCTACACCGCCATCTGTATGAACATGGAAGTATCTACACCGCCATCTGTATGAACATGGAAATATCTTCACCGCCATCTGTATGAACATGGAAATATCTACACCGCTAAATGTATGAACATGGAAATGTCTACACCGGTATTGGTATGAACATGGAAATATCTACACCGCCATCTGTATGAACATGGAAATATCTACAGCGCTATCTGTACGAACATGGAAATATCTACACCGCTATCTGTATGAACATGGAAATAACTACACCGCCATCTGTATGAACATGTAAATATCTACACCGCCATCTGTATGAACATGGAAATATCTACACAGCTAACTGTATGAACATGGAATTATCTACACCACTATCTGTATGAACATGGAAATATCTACACCGCTATCTGAATGAACATGGAAACACCTACACTGCCATCTGTATGAACATGTAAATATCTACACCGCCATCTGTATGAACATGGAAATATCAACACCGCTAACTGTATGAATATGAAATTATCTACACCGCTATCTGTATGAACATGGAAATATCTACACCGCTATCTGTATGAACATGGAAATATCTACACTGCTATCTGTATGAACATGGAAATATCGACACCGCTATCTGTATGAACATGGAAATATCTACACCGCTTACTGTATGAACATGGAAATGTCTACAATGCTATTGGTATGAACATGGAAATATCTACACCTCTATCTTTATCAACATGGAAATATCTACATCGCTATCTGTATGAACATGGAAATCTCTACACCGCTATCTGTATGAACATGGAAATATCTACACCGCCATCTGTATGAACATGTAAATGTCTACACCGCCATCTGTATGAACATGGAAATATCTACACCGCTAAGTGTATGAACATGTAAATATCTACACCGCTATCTGTATGAACATGGAAATATCTACACCGCTATCTGTATGAACATGGAAATATCTACACCGCTATCTGTATGAATATGGAAATATCTACACCGCTATCTGTATAAACATGGAAATATCTACACCGCTATCTGTATGAACATGCAAATATCTACACAGCTATCTGTATATCAATGGAAATATCCAGACTGGTATCTCTATAAACATGGAAATAACTACACTGCTATCTGTATAAACTTGGAAATATCTACACCGCCATCTCTATGAACATGGAAATATCTACACCGCAATTTGTATGAATCTGGAAATATCTACACCGCCATCTCTATGAACATGGAAATATCTACACCGCCATTTGTATGAACATGGAAATACCTAAACCGCCATCTGTATGAACATGGAAATATCTTCACCGCCATCGGTATGAACATGGATATATGTACACCGGCATCTGGATGAACATGGAAATATCTACACCGCTATCTGCATGAACATGGAAATATCTACACAGCTATCTGAATATACATGGAAATATCTACACCGATTTCTCTATAAATATGGAAATAACTACAGCGCTATCTCTATAAACTTCGAAATATCTACACCGCCATCTGTATGAACATGGAAATTCTACTCCGCCATCTGTACGAACATGGACATGTCTAAACCGCCATCTGTATTAAGATGGAAATATCTACACCGCTATCTGTATAAACATGGAAATATCTGCCCAACTATCTGTATAAACATGGAAATATCCGTACCGCTATCTGTATAAACATGGAAATATCTACACTGTTATCTGCATAAACATGGAAATATCCACACCGCTATCTGTGTAAACATGGAAATGTCTACACCGCTATCTGTGTAAACATGGAAATATCTACACCGCCATCTGTGTAAACATGAAAATATCTACACCGCCATCCCTATAAACATGGAAATATCTACACCGCCATCTGTATGAACATGGAAATATCTACACCGCCATCTCTATAAACGTGGAAATATCTACACCGCTATCTGTATGAACTTGGAAATATCTACACTGCTCTCTGTATAAAATTGAAATTATCTACACCACTATCTCTATAAACATGGAAATATCTACACTGCTATCTGTATAAACATGGAAATATCTACGCCGCTATCTGTATAAACATGGAAATATCTTCAACGCTATCTGTACGAACATGGAAATATCTACACCGCTATCTGTTTGAACATGCAAATATCTACACAGCTATCTGTATATCAATGGAAATATCCACACAGCTATCTCTATTAACATGGAAATAACTACACTGCTATCTGTATAAACCTGGAAATATCTACACCGCCACCTGTATGAACATGGAAATATGTACACTGCCATCCGTACAAACATGGAAATACCTACACCGCCATCTGTATGAACATGGAAATATCTTCACCGTTATCTGTATGAACATGGAAATATCTACACTGCTATCTGTATGAACATGGAAATATCTACACCGCTATCTGTATGAACATGGAAATATCTACACCGCTATCTGTATGAACATGGAAATATCTACACTGCTATCTGTATGAACATGGAAATATCTACTCCGCTATCTGTATGAACATGGAAATATCTACACCGCTATCAGTATGAACATGGAAATATCTACACCGCTATCTGTATGAACATGGAAATATCTACACCGCTATCTGTATGAACATGGAAATATCTACACCGCTATCTGTATGAACATGGAAATATCTACACCGCCACCTGTATGAACATGGAAATATCTACACTGCCATCCATACGAACATGGAAATATCTACACCGCCATCTGTATGAACATGTAAATATCTACACCGCCTTCTGTATGAACATGGAAATATCTACACCGCTAACTGTATGAACATGGAAATATCTACACCGCTATTGGTATGAACATGGAAATATCCACACCGCCATCTGTACGAACATGGAAATAACTCTACCGCCATTTGTATGAATATGTAAATATCTACACCGCCATTTGTATGAACCTGGAAATATCTACACCACTATCTGTATGAACTTGGAAATATCTACACTACACTTTGTATAAAATTGAAATTATCTACACCACTATCTCTATAAACATGGAAATACCTTCACTGCTATCTGCATAAACATGGAAATGTCTACACCGCTATCTGTATAAACATGGAAATATCTTCACTGCTATCTGTATAAACATGGAAATAACTACAACGCTGTCTCTATAAACTTGGAAATAACTACACCACTATCTCTGTAAACATGGAAATATCTAGACCGCCATCTCTATATACATGGAAATATCCACACCTCCATCTGTATAAACATTGAAATATCTATATCGCTATCTGTATGAACATGGAAATATCTACACCGCTATCTGTACGAACATGGAAATATCTATACCGCCATCTGTATGGACATGGAAATATCTACACCGCCATCTGTATGAACATGGAAATATCTACACCGCTAACTGTATGAACATGGAAATATCTACACCGCTATCTGTACGAACATGGAAATATCTATACCGCCGTCTGTATGGACATGGAAATATCTATACCGCCATCTGTATGAACATGGAAATATCTACACCGCTAACTGTATGAACATGGAAATATCTACACCGCTATCTGTAAGAACATGGAAATATCTACACCGCTATCTGTATGAACATGCAAATATCTACACAGCTATCTGTATATCAATGGAAATATCCACACAGCTATCTCTATTAACATGGAAATAACTACACTGCTATCAGTATAAACATGGAAATATCTACACCGCCTCCTGTATCAACATGGAAATATCTACACTGCCATCCATACAAACATGGAAATATCTACACTGCCATCGGTATAAACATGGAAATAACTTCACCGCCATCTGTATGAACATGGAAATATCTACACCGCTAAATGTATGAACATGGAAATGTCTACACCGCTATTGGTATGAACATGGAAATATCTACACCGCTATCTGTATGAACATGGATATATCTACACCGCTATCTGTATGAACATGGAAATATCTACACCGCTATCGGTATGAACATGGAAATATCTACACCGCCATCTGTATGAACATACAAATACCTACACCGCCATCTGTATGAACATGGAAATATCTACAGAGCTAACTGTATGAACATGGAATTATCTACACCGCTATATGTATGAACATGGAAATACCTACACCGCTATCTGTATGAACATGGAAATATCTACACCGCCATCTGTATGAACATGTAAATATCTACACCGCCATCTGTATGAACATGGAAATATCAACACCGCTAACTGTATGAACATGGAATTATCTACACTGCTATCTGTATGAGCATGGAAATATCTACACCGCTATCTGTATGAACATGGAAATATCTACTCCGGTATCTGTATGAACATGGAAATATCTACACCGCTATCTGCATGAACATGGAAATATCTACACCGCTATCTCTATCAACATGCAAATATCTACACAGCTATCTGTATATCAATGGAAATATCAACACTGCTATCTCTATAAACATGGAAATAACTACACTGCTATCTCTATAAATATGGAAATATCTACACCGCCATCTCTATGAACATGGAAATATCTACACCGCCATTTGTATGAACATGGAAATATCTACACCACCATCACTATGAACATGGAAATATCTACACCGCCATTTGTATGAACATGGAAATATCTACACCACCATCTGTATGAACATGGAAATATCTTCACCGCCATCTGTATGAACATGGATATATGTACACCGGCATCTGGATGAAGATGGAAATATCTACACCGCTATCTGCATGAACATGGAAATATCTACACAGCTATCTGAATATACATGGAAATATCTACACAGATTTCTCTATAATTATGGAAATAACTACAACGCTATCTCTATAAACTTCGAAATATCTACACCGCCATCTGTATGAACATGGAAATATCTACACCGCCATCTGTACAAACATGGACATATCTACACCGCCATCTGTATTAAGATGGAAATATCTACACCGCTATCTGTATAAACATGGAAATATCTGCCCAACTATCTGTATAAACATGGAAATATCCGCACCGCTATCTGAATAAACATGGAAATATCCGCACCGCTATCTGTATAAACATGGAAATATCTACACTGCTATCTGCATAAACATGGAAATATCCACACCGCTATCTGTGTAAACATGGAAATGTCTACACCGCTATCCGTGAAAACATGGAAATATCTACACCGCCATCTGTGTAAACATGAAAATATCTACACCGCCATCCCTATAAACATGGAAATATCTACACCGTCTTCTGTATGAACATGGAAATATCTACACCACCATCTCTATAAACGTGGAAATATCTACACCACTATCTGTATGAACTTGGAAATATCTACACTGCTATCTGTATAAACATGGAAATATCTACACTGCTATCTGTATAAACATGGAAATATCTTCACCGCTATCTGTATAAACATGGAAATATCTACAACGCTGTCTCTATAAACTTGGAAATAACTACACCACTATCTCTGTAAACATGGAAATATCTAGACCACCATCTCTATATACATGGAAATATCTACACCACAATCTGTATGAACATGTAAATATCTACGCCGCCATCTGTATGAACATGGAAGTATCTACACCGCTAATTGTATGAACATGGAAATATCTACACCGCTGTCTGTATGAACATGGAAATATCTACAACGTTATCTGTATGAACATGGAAAATCTACACCGCTATCTGTATGAACATGGAAATATCTACACCGCTATCTGTACGAACATGGAAATATCTACACCGCTATCTGTATGAACATGCAAATATCTACACAGCTATCTGTATATCAATGGAAATATCCACACAGCTATCTCTATTAACATGGAAATAACTACACTGATATCTGTATAAACATGGAAATATCTACACCGCCAGCTGTATGAACATGGAAATATCTACACAGCCATCCGTACAAACATGGAAATATCTACACCGCAATCTGTATGAACATGGAAATATCTTCACCACCATCTGTATGAACATGGAAATAGCTACACCGCTAAATGCATGAACATGGAAATGTCTACACCGCTATTGGTATGAAAATGGAAATATCTACACCGCCATCTGTATGAACATGGAAATATCTACACCGCCATCTGTATGAACATGTAAATATCTACACCGCCATCTGTATGAACATGGAAATATCTACACCGCCATCTGTATGAACATGTAAATATCTACACCGCCATCTGTATGAACATGGAAATATCTACACAGCTAACTGTATGAACATGGAATTATCTACACCACTATCTGTATGAACATGGAAATACCTACACCGCTATCTGTATGAACATGGAAATACCTACACCGCCATCAGTATGAACATGTAAATATCTACACCGCCATCTGTATGAACATGGAAATATCTACACCGCTAACTGTATGAACATGGAATTATCTACACCGCTATCTGTATGAACATGGAAATATCTACACCGCTATCTGTATGAACATGGAAATATCTACACCGCTATCTGTATGAACATGGAAATATCGACACCGCTATCTGTATGAACATGGAAATATCTACACTGCTATCTGTATCAACATGGAAATATCTACACCACTATCTGTATGAAGATGGAAATCTCTACACCGCTATCTGTATGAACATGGAAATATCTACACCGCCATCTGTATGAACATGTAAATATCTACACCGCCATCTGTATGAACAGGGAAATATCTACACCGCTATCTGTATGAACATGCAAATATCTACACAGCTATCTGTATATCAATGGAAATATCCAGACTGGTATCTCTATAAACATGGAAATAACTACACTGCTATCTGTATAAACTTGGAAATATCTACACCGCCATCTCTATGAACATGGAAATATCTACACCGCCATTTGTATGAACCTGGAAATATCTACACCGCCGTCTCTATGAACATGGAAATATCTACACCGCCATTTGTATGAACATGGAAATACCTAAACCGCCATCTGTATGAACATGGAAATATCTTCACCGCCATCGGTATGAACATGGATATATGTACACCGGCATCTGGATGAACATGGAAATATCTACACCGCTATCTGCATGAACATGGAAATATCTACACAGCTATCTGAATATACATTTAAATATCTACACCGATTTCTCTATAAATATGGAAATAACTACAGCGCTATCTCTATAAACTTCGAAATATCTACACCGCCATCTGTATGAACATGGAAATTCTACACCGCCATCTGTACGAACATGGACATGTCTACACCGCCATCTGTATTAAGATGGAAATATCTACACCGCTATCTGTATAAACATGGAATTATCTGCCCAACTATCTGTATAAACATGGAAATATCCGCACCGCTATCTGTATAAACATGGAAATATCTACACTGTTATCTGCATAAACATGGAAATATCCACACCACTATCTGTGTAAACATGGAAATGTCTACACCGCTATCTGTGTAAACATGGAAATATCTACACCGCCATCTGTGTAAACATGAAAATATCTACACCGCCATCCCTATAAAAATGGAAATATCTACACCGCCATCTGTATGAACATGGAAATATCTACACCGCTATCTGTATGAACATGGACATATCTATACCGCTATCTGGATGAACATGGAAATATCTACACCGTTATCTGTATGAACATGGAAATATCAACACCGCTATCTGAATGAACATGGAAATAACTAAACCGCTATCTGGAAGAACATGGAAATAACTACACCGCCATTTGTATGAACCTGGAAATATCGACACCACTATCTGTATGAACTTGGAAATATCTACACTGCTCTCTGTATAAAATTGAAATTATCTACACCACTATCTCTATAAACATGGAAATATCTACACTGCTATCTGTATAAACATGGAAATATCTACGCCGCTATCTGTATAAACATGGAAATATCTTCACCGCTATCTGTGCGAACATGGAAATATCTACACCGCTATCTGTTTGAACATGCAAATATCTACACAGCTAGCTGTATATCAATGGAAATATCCACACAGCTATCTCTATTAACATGGAAATAACTACACTGCTATCTGTATAAACATGGAAATATCTACACCGCCACCTGTATGAACATGGAAATATCAACACTGCCATCCGTACAAACATGGAAATATCTACACCACTATCTGTATGAACTTGGAAATATCTACACTGCACTTTGTATAAAATTGAAATTATCTACACCACTATCTCTATAAACATGGAAATATCTTCACTGCTATCTGCATAAACATGGAAATGTCTACACCGCTATCTGTATAAACATGGAAATATCTTCACTGCTATCTGTATAAACATGGAAATATCTACAACGCTGTCTCTATAAACTTGGAAATAACTACACCACTATCTCTGTAAACATGGAAATATCTAGACCGCCATCTCTATATACATGGAAATATCCACACCTCCATCTGTATAAACATGGAAATATCTATACCGCTATCTGTATGAACATGGAAATATCTACACCGCTATCTGTACGAACATGGAAATATCTATACCGCCATCTGTATCGACATGGAAATATCTATACCGCCATCTGTATGAACATGGAAATATCTACACCGCTAACTGTATGAACATGGAAATATCTACACCGCTATCTGTACGAACATGGAAATATCTACACCGCTATCTGTACGAACATGGAAATATCTACAACGCTATCTCTATGAACATGCAAATATCTACACAGCTATCTGTATATCAATGGAAATATCAACACTGCTATCTCTATAAACATGGAAATAACTACACTGCTATCTCTATAAATATGGAAATATCTACACCGCCATCTCTATGAACATGGAAATATCTACACTACCATTTCTATGAACATGGAAATATCTACACCGTTATCTGTATGAACATGGAAATATCTACACCGCTATCTGTATGAACATGGAAATATCTACACCGCTATCTGTACGAACATGGAAATATCTACACCGCTATCTGTATGAACATGCAAATATCTACACAGCTATCTGTATATCAATGGAAATATCCACACAGCTATCTCTATTAACATGGAAATAACTACCCTGCTATCTGTATAAACATGGAAATATCTACACAGCCACCTGTATGAACATGGAAATATCTACACAGCCATCCGTACAAACACGGAAATAACTACACCGCCATCTGTATGAACATGGAAATATCTTCACCGCCATCTGTATGAACATGGAAATATCTACACCGCTAAATGTATGAAGATGGAAATGTCTACACAGCTATCTGTGTGAACATGGAAATATCTACACCGCTATCTGTATGAACATAGAAATATCTACACCGCTATCTGTATGAACATGGAAATATCGACACCGCTATCTGTATGAACATGGAAATATCTACACCGCTAACTGTATGAACATGGAAATGTCTACAACGCTATTGGTATGAACATGGAAATATCTACACCGCTATCTGTATCAACTTGGAAATATCTACACCGCTATCTGTATGAACATGGAAATCTCTACACTGCTATCTGTATGAACATGGAAATATCTACACCGCCATCTGTATGAACATGTAAATATCTACACCGCCATCTGTATGAACATGGAAATATCTACACCGCTAACTGTATGAACTTGGAAATATCTACACCGCTATCTGTATGAACATGGAACTATCTACACCACTATCTGTATGAACATGGAAATATCTACACCGCTATCTGTATGAACATGCAAATATCTACACAGCTATCTGTATATCAATGGAAATATCCAGACTGGTATCTCTATAAACATGGAAATAACTACACTGCTATCTGTATAAACTTGGAAATATCTACACCGCCATCTCTATGAACATGGAAATATCTACACCGCCATTTGTATGAACCTGGAAATATCTACACCGCCATCTCTATGAACATGGAAATATCTACACCGCCATTTGTATGAACATGGAAATACCTAAACCGCCATCTGTATGAACATGGAAATATCTTCACCGCCTTCGGTATGAACATGGATATATGTACACCGGCATCTGGATGAACATGGAAATATCTACACCGCTATCTGCATGAACATGGAAATATCTACACAGCTATGTGAATATACATGGAAATATCTACACCGATTTCTCTATAAATATGGAAATAACTACAGCGCTATCTCTATAAACTTCGAAATATCTACACCGCCATCTGTATGAACATGGAAATTCTACACCGCCATCTGTACGAACATGGACATATCTACACCGCCATCTGTATTAAGATGGAAATATCTACACCGCTATTTGTATAAACATGGAAATATCTGCCCAACTATCTGTATAAACATGGAAATATCCGCACCGCTATCTGTATAAACATGGAAATATATACACTGTTATCTGCATAACATGGAAATATTCACACCGCTATCTGTGTAAACATGGAAATGTCTACACCGCTATCTGTGTAAACATGGAAATATCTACACCGCCATGTGTGTAAACATGAAAATATCTACACCGCCATCCCTATAAACATGCAAATATATACACCGCCATCTGTATGAACATGGAAATATCTACACCGCCATCTCTATAAACGTGGAAATATCTACACCGCTATCTGTATGAACTTGGAAATATCTACACTGCTCTCTGTATAAAATTGAAAATATCTACACCACTATCTCTATAAACATGGAAATATCTACACTGCTATCTGTATAAACATGGAAATATCTACACCGCTCTCTGTATAAACAAGCAAATATCTTCACAGCTATCTGTATAAACATGGAAATATTTACAACGCTGTCTCTATAAACTTGGAAATAACTACACCACTATCTCTGTAAACATGGAAATATCTAGACCTCCATCTCTATAAACATGGAAATATCTACACCACCATCTGAATAAACATGGAAATATCTATACCGCTATCTGCATAAACATGGAAATATCTACACCGCCATCTCTATGAAAATGGAAATATCTACACCGCCATCTGTACAAACATGGAAATATCTATACCGCTATCTGTATGAACATGGAAATATCTACATCGTTATCTTTATGAACATGGAAATATCAACACCGCTATCTGAATGAACATGGAAATAACTACACCGCTATCTGGAAGAACATGGAAATATCTACACCGCCATTTGTATGAACCTGGAAATATCGACACCACTATCTGTATGAACTTGGAAATATCTACACTGCTCTCTGTATAAAATTGAAATTATCTACACCACTATCTCTATAAACATGGAAATATCTACACTGCTATCTGTATAAACATGGAAATATCTACGCCGCTATCTGTATAAACATGGAAATATCTTCACTTCTATCTGTACGAACATGGAAATATCTACACCGCTATCTGTTTGAACATGCAAATATATACACAGCTATCTGTATATCAATGGAAATATCCACACAGCTATCTCTATTAACATGGAAATAACTACACTGCTATCTGTATAAACATGGAAATATCTACACCGCCACCTGTATGAACATGGAAATATCTACACTGCCATCCGTACAAACATGGAAATATCTACACCGCCATCTGTATGAACATGGAAATATCTTCACCGTTATCTGTATGAACATGGAAATATCTACACCGCTATCTGTATGAACATGGAAATATCTACACCGCTATGTGTATGAACATGGAAATATCTACACCGCTATCTGTATGAACATGGAAATATCTACACCGCCATCTGTATGAACATGTAAATATCTACATCGCCATCTGTATGAACATGGAAATATCCACACAGCTAACTGTATGAACATGGAATTATCTCCACCGCTATCTGTATGAACATGGAAATATCTACACCGCTATCTGTATGAACATGGAAATATTTACACCGCCACCTGTATGAACATGGAAATATCCACACCGCCACCTGTATGAACATGGAAATATCTACACTGACATCCATACGAACATGGAAATATCTACACCGCCATCTGTATGAACATGTAAATATCTACACCGCCTTCTGTATGAACATGGAAATATCTACACCGCTAACTGTATGAACATGGAAATATCTACACCGCTATTGGTATGAACATGGAAATATCCACACCGCCATCTGTACGAACATGGAAATAACTATACCGCTATTTGTATGAACATGTAAATATCTACACCGCCATTTGTATGAACCTGGAAATATCTACACCACTATCTGTATGAACTTGGAAATATCTACACTGCACTTTGTATAAAATTGAAATTATCTACACCACTATCTCTATAAACATGGAAATATCTTCACTGCTATCTGCATAAACATGGAAATGTCTACACCGCTATCTGTATAAACATGGAAATATCTTCACTGCTATCTGTATAAACATGGAAATATCTACAACGCGGTCTCTATAAACTTGGAAATAACTACACCACTATCTCTGTAAACATGGAAATATCTTGACCGCCATCTCTATATACATGGAAATATCCACACCTCCATCTGTATAAACATGGAAATATCTATACCGCTATCTGTATGAACATGGAAATATCTACACCGCTATCTGTACGAACATGGAAATATCTATACCGCCATCTGTATGGACATGGAAATATCTACACCGCCATCTGTATGAACATGGAAATATCTACACCGCTAACTGTATGAACATGGAAATATCTACACCGCTATCTGTACGAATATGGAAATATCTAGACCGCTATCTGTATGAACATGCAAATATCTACACAGCTATCTGTATATCAATGGAAATATCCACAGAGCTATCTCTATTAACATGGAAATAACTACACTGCTATCAGTATAAACATGGAAATATCTACACCGCCTCCTGTATGAACATGGAAATATCTACACTGCCATCCATACAAACATGGAAATATCTACACTGCCATCTGTATAAACATGGAAATAACTTCACCGCCATCTGTATGAACATGGAAATATCTACACCGCTAAATGTATGAACATGGAAAAGTCTACACCGCTATTGCTATGAACATGGATATATCTACACCGCTATCTGTATGAACATGGAAATATCTACACCGCTATCTGTATGAACACGGAAATATCTACACCGCCATCTGTATGAACATACAAATACCTACACCGCCATCTGTATGAACATGGAAATATCTACAGAGCTAACTGTATGAACATGGAATTATCTACACCGCTATCTGTATGAACATGGAATTACCTACACCGCTATCTGTATGAACATGGAAATATCTACACCGCCATCTGTATGAACATGTAAATATCTACACCGCCATCTGTATGAACATGGAAATATCAACACCGCTAACTGTATGAACATGGAATTATCTACACCGCTATCTGTATGAGCATGGAAATATCTACACCGCTATCTGTATGAACATGGAAATATCTACAACGGTATCTGTATGAACATGGAAATATCTACACCGCTATCTGCATGAACATGGAAATATCTACACCGCTATCTCTATGAACATGCAAATATCTACACAGCTATCTGTATATTAATGGAAATATCAACACTGCTATCTCTATAAACATGGAAATAACTACACTGCTATCTGTATAAATATGGAAATATCTACACCGCCATCTCTATGAACATGGAAATATCTACACCACCATTTGTATGAACATGGAAATATCTACACCACCATCTCTATGAACATGGAAATATCTACACCGCCATGTGTATGAACATGGAAATATCTACACCACCATCTGTATGAACATGGAAATATCTTCACCGCCATCTGTATGAACATGGATATATGTACACCGGCATCTGGATGAAGATGGAAATATCTACACCGCTCTCTGCATGAACATGGAAATATCTACACAGCTATCTGAATATACATGGAAATATCTACACAGATTTCTCTATAATTATGGAAATAACTACAACGCTATCTCTATAAACTTCGAAATATCTACACCGCCATCTGTATGAACATGGAAATATCTACACCGCCATCTGTACAAACATGGACATATCTACACCGCCATCTGTATTAAGATGGAAATATCTACACCGCTATCTGTATAAACATGGAAATATCTGCCCAACTATCTGTATAAACATGGAAAAATCCGCACCGCTATCTGAATAAACATGGAAATATCCGCACCGCTATCTGTATAAACATGGAAATATCTACACCGCTATCTGCATAAACATGGAAATATCCACACTGCTATCTGTGTAAACATGGAAATGTCTACACCGCTATCCGTGTAAACATGGAAATATCTACACCGCAATCTGTGTAAACATGAAAATATCTACACCGCCATCCCTATAAACATGGAAATATCTACACCGTCTTCTGTATGAACATGGAAATATCTACACCACCATCTCTATAAACGTGGAAATATCTGCACCGCTATCTGTATGAACTTGGAAATATCTACACTGCTCTCTGTATAAAATTGAAATTATCTACACCACTATCTCTATAAACATGGAAATATCTACACTGCTATCTGTATAAACATGGAAATATCTACACCGCTATCTGTATAAACACGGAAATATCTTCACTGCTATCTGTATAAACATGGAAATATCTACAACGCTGTCTCTATAAACTTGGAAATAACTACACCACTATCTCTGTAAACATGGAAATATCTAGACCGCCATCTCTATATACATGGAAATATCTACACCACCATCTGTATAAACATGGAAATATCTATACCGCTATCTGTATGAACATGGAAATATCTACACCGCCATCTGTACGAACATGGAAATATCTATACCGCCATCTGTATGAACATGTAAATATCTACGCCGCCATCTGTATGAACATGGAAGTATCTACACCGCTAACTGTATGAACATGGAAATATCTACACCGTTATCTTTATGAACATGGAAATATCTACACCGCTATCTGTATGGACATGGAAATATCTACACCGCTATCTGTATGAACATGGAAATATCTACACTGCTATCTGTATGAACATGCAAATATCTACACAACTATCTGTATATCAATGGAAATATCCACACAGCTATCTCTATTAACATGGAAATAACTACACTGCTATCTGTATAAACATGGAAATATCTCCACCGCCACCTGTATGAACATGGAAATACCTACACAGCCATCCGTACAAACATGGAAATATCTACACCGCCATCTGTATGAACATGGAAATATCTTCACCACCATCTGTATGAACATGGAATTATCTACACCGCTAAATGTATGAACATGGAAATGTCTACACCGCTATTGGTATGAAAATGGAAATATCTACACCGCCATCTGTATGAACATGGAAATATCTACACCGCTATCTGTATGAACATGTAAATATCTACACCGCTATCTGTATGAACATGGAAATATCTACACCGCCATCTGCATGAACATGTAAATACCTACACCGCCATCTGTATGAACATGGAAATATCTACACAGCTAACTGTATGAACATGGAATTATCTACACCACTATCTGTATGAACATGGAAATATCTACACCGCTATCTGTATGAACATGGAAATACCTACACCGCCATCATTATGAACATGTAAATATCTACACCGCCATCTGTATGAACATGGAAATATCTACACTGCTAACTGTATGAACATGGAATTATCTACACCGCTATCTGTATGAACATGGAAATATCTACACCGCTATCTGTATGAACATGGAAATATCTACACCGCTATCTGTATGAACATGGAAATATCGACACCGCTATCTGTATGAACATGGAAATATCTACACCGCTAACTGTATGAACATGGAAATGTCTACAACGCTACCGGTATGAACATGGAAATATCTACACCGCTATCTGTATCAAAATGGAAATATCTACAACACTATCTGTATGAACATGGAAATCTCTACAACGCTATCTGTATGAACATGGAAATATCTACACCACCATCTGTATGAACATGGAAATATCTACACCGCTAACTGTATGAACATGGAAATATCTACACCGCTATCTGTATGAACATGGAAATATCTACACCGCTATCTGTATGAACATGTAAATATCTACACCGCTATATGTATGAATATGGAAATATATACACCGCTATCTGTATGAACATGGAAATATCTACACCGCTATCTGTATGAACATGCAAATATCTACACAGCTATCTGTATATCAATGAAATATCCAGACTGGTATCTCTATAAACATGGAAATAACTACACTGCTATCTGTATAAACTTGGAAATATCTACACCGCCATCTCTATGAACATGGAAATATCTACACCGCCATTTGTATGAACCTGGAAATATCTAAACCGCCATCTGTATGAACATGGAAATATCTTCACCGCCATCGGTATGAACATGGATATATGTACACCGGCATCTGGATGAACATGGAAATATCTACACCGCTATCTGCATGAACATGGAAATATCTACACAGCTATCTGAATATACATGGAAATATCTACACCGATTTCTCTATAAATATGGAAATAACTACAGCGCTATCTCTATAAACTTCGAAATATCTACACCGCCATCTGTATGAACATGGAAATTCTACACCGCCATCTGTACGAACATGGACATATCTACACCGCCATCTGTATTAAGATGGAAATGTCTACACCGCTATCTGTATAAACATGGAAATATCTGCCCAACTATCTGTATAAACATGGAAATATCCGCACTGCTATCTGTATAAACATGGAAATATCTACACTATTATCTGCATAAACATGGAAATATCCACACCGCTATCTGTGTAAACATGGAAATGTCTACACCGCTATCTGTGTAAACATGGAAATATCTACACCGCCATCTGTGTAAACATGAAAATATCTACACCGCCATCCCTATAAACATGGAAATATCTACACCGCCATCTGTATGAACATGGAAATATCTACACCGCTAAATGTATGAACATGGAAATGTCTACACCGCTATTGCTATGAACATGGAAATATCTGCACCGCTATCTGTATGAACATGGAAATATCTACACCGCTATCTGTATGAACATGGAAATATCTACACCGCCATCTGTATGAACATGTAAATACCTACACCGCCATCTGTATGAACATGGAAATATCTACACAGCTAACTGTATGAACATGAAATTATCTACACCACTCTCTGTATGAACATGGATATATTTACACCGCTATCTGTATGAACATGGAAATATCTACTCCGCCATCTGTATGAACATGTAAATATCTACACCGCCATCTGTATGAACATGGAAATATCTGCACCGCTAACTGTATGAACATGGAATTATCTACACCGCTATCTGTATGAACATGGAAATATCTACACCGCTATCTGTATGAACATGGAAATATCTACACCGCTACCTGTATGAACATGGAAATATCTACACCGCTATCTCTATAAACATGGAAATAACTACAGCGCTATCTCTATAAACATCGAAATATCTACAACGCCATCTGTATGTACATGGAAATATCTACACCGCCATCTGTTTGAACATGGACATATCTACACCGCCATCTGTATTAAGATGGAAATATCTACACCGCTATCTGTATAAACATGGAAATATCTGCCCAACTATCTGTATAAACATGGAAATATCCGCACCGCTATCTGTGTAAACATGGAAATATCTACACTGCTATTTGCATAAACATGGAAATATCCACACCGCCATCTGTGTAAACATGGAAATGTCTACAAAGCTATCTGTGTAAACATGGAAATATCTACACCGCCTTCTGTGTAAACATGAAAATATCTACAACGCCATCCCTATAAACATGGAAATAACTACACCGCCATCTGTATGAACATGGAAATATCTAAACCGCCATCTCTATAAACGTGGAAATATCTACACCGCTATCTGTATGAACATGGAAATATCTACACGGCTATCTGTACGAACATGGAAACATCTACCCCGCTTTCTGTATGAACATGCAAATATCTACACAGCTATGTGTATATCAATGCAAATATCTACACAGCTATCTCTATAAACATGGAAATAACTACTCTGCTATCTGTATAAACATGGAAATATCTACACCGCCACCTGTATGAACTTGGAAATATCTACACTGCCATCCGTACGAACATGGAAATATCTACACAGCCATCTGTATGAACATGTAAATATCTACACCGCCATCTGTATGAACATGGAAATATCTACACCGCCATTTGTATGAACATGGAAATGTCTACACCACCAACTGTATTAACATGGAAATATCTTCACCGCCATCTGTATGAACATGGATATATGTACACCGGCATCTGGATGAACATGGAAATATCTACACCGCTATCTGCATGAACATGGAAATATCTACACAGCTATCTGAATATACATGGAAATATCTACACCGATTTCTCTATAAATATGGAAATAACTACAGCGCTATCTCTATAAACTTTGAAATATCTACACCGCCATCTGTATGAACATGGAAATTCTACACCGCCATCTGTACGAACATGGACATATCTACACCGCCATCTGTATTAAGATGGAAATGTCTACACCGCTATCTGTATAAACATGGAAATATCTGCCCAACTATCTGTATAAACATGGAAATATCCGCACTGCTATCTGTATAAACATGGAAATATCTACACTGTTATCTGCATAAACATGGAAATATCCACACCGCTATCTGTGTAAACATGGAAATGTCTACACCGCTATCTGTGTAAACATGGAAATATCTACACCGCCATCTGTGTAAACATGAAAATATCTACACCGCCATCCCTATAAACATGGAAATATCTACACCGCCATCTGTATGAACATGGAAATATCTACACCGCCATCTGTATGAACATGGAAATATCTTCACCGCCATCTGTATGAACATGGAAATATCTACACCGCTAAATGTATGAACATGGAAATGTCTACACCGCTATTGCTATGAACATGGAAATATCTGCACCGCTATCTGTATGAACATGGAAATATCTACACCGCTATCTGTATGAACATGGAAATGTCTACACCGCCATCTGTATGAACATGTAAATACCTACACCGCCATCTGTATGAACATGGAAATATCTACACAGCTAACTGTATGAACATGAAATTATCTACACCACTCTCTGTATGAACATGGAAATATTTACACCGCTATCTGTATGAACATGGAAATATCTACTCCGCCATCTGTATGAACATGTAAATATCTACACCGCCATCTGTATGAACATGGAAATATCTGCACCGCTAACTGTATGAACATGGAATTATCTACACCGCTATCTGTATGAACATGGAAATATCTACACCGCTATCTGTATGAACATGGAAATATCTACACCGCTACCTGTATGAACATGGAAATATCTACACCGCTATCTCTATAAACATGGAAATAACTACAGCGCTATCTCTATAAACATCGAAATATCTACACCGCCATCTGTATGTACATGGAAATATCTACACCGCCATCTGTTTGAACATGGACATATCTACACCGCCATCTGTATTAAGATGGAAATATCTACACCGCTATCTGTATAAACATGGAAATATCTGCCCAACTATCTGTATAAACATGGAAATATCCGCACCGCTATCTGTGTAAACATGGAAATATCTACACTGCTATTTGCATAAACATGGAAATATCCACACCGCCATCTGTGTAAACATGGAAATGTCTACAAAGCTATCTGTGTAAACATGGAAATATCTACACCGCCTTCTGTGTAAACATGAAAATATCTACACCGCCATCCCTATAAACATGGAAATATCTACACCGCCATCTGTATGAACATGGAAATATCTACACCGCTAAATGTATGAACATGGAAATGTCTACACCGCTATTGCTATGAACATGGAAATATCTGCACCGCTATCTGTATGAACATGGAAATATCTACACCGCTATCTGTATGAACATGGAAATATCTACACCGCCATCTATATGAACATGTAAATACCTACACCGCCATCTGTATGAACATGGAAATATCTACACAGCTAACTGTATGAACATGAAATTATCTACACCACTCTCTGTATGAACATGGATATATTTACACCGCTATCTGTATGAACATGGAAATATCTACTCCGCCATCTGTATGAACATGTAAATATCTACACCGCCATCTGTATGAACATGGAAATATCTGCACCGCTAACTGTATGAACATGGAATTATCTACACCGCTATCTGTATGAACATGGAAATATCTACACCGCTATCTGTATGAACATGGAAATATCTACACCGCTACCTGTATGAACATGGAAATATCTACACCGCTATCTCTATAAACATGGAAATAACTACAGCGCTATCTCTATAAACATCGAAATATCTACAACGCCATCTGTATGTACATGGAAATATCTACACCGCTTCTGTTTGAACATGGACATATCTACACCGCCATCTGTATTAAGATGGAAATATCTACACCGCTATCTGTATAAACATGGAAATATCTGCCCAACTATCTGTATAAACATGGAAATATCCGCACCGCTATCTGTGTAAACATGGAAATATCTACACTGCTATTTGCATAAACATGGAAATATCCACACCGCCATCTGTGTAAACATGGAAATGTCTACAAAGCTATCTGTGTAAACATGGAAATATCTACACCGCCTTCTGTGTAAACATGAAAATATCTACAACGCCATCCCTATAAACATGGAAATAACTACACCGCCATCTGTATGAACATGGAAATATCTAAACCGCCATCTCTATAAACGTGGAAATATCTACACCGCTATCTGTATGAACATGGAAATATCTACACGGCTATCTGTACGAACATGGAAACATCTACCCCGCTTTCTGTATGAACATGCAAATATCTACACAGCTATCTGTATATCAATGCAAATATCTACACAGCTATCTCTATAAACATGGAAATAACTACTCTGCTATCTGTATAAACATGGAAATATCTACACCGCCACCTGTATGAACTTGGAAATATCTACACTGCCATCCGTACGAACATGGAAATATCTACACAGCCATCTGTATGAACATGTAAATATCTACACCGCCATCTGTATGAACATGGAAATATCTACACCGCCATTTGTATGAACATGGAAATGTCTACACCACCATCTGTATTAACATGGAAATATCTTCACCGCCATCTGTATGAACATGGATATATGTACACCGGCATCTGGATGAACATGGAAATATCTACACCGCTATCTGCATGAACATGGAAATATCTACACAGCTATCTGAATATACATGGAAATAACTACACCGATTTCTCTATAAATATGGAAATAACTACAGCGCTATCTCTATAAACTTCGAAATATCTACACCGCCATCTGTATGAACATGGAAATTCTACACCGCCATCTGTACGAACATGGACATATCTACACCGCCATCTGTATTAAGATGGAAATGTCTACACCGCTATCTGTATAAACATGGAAATATCTGCCCAACTATCTGTATAAACATGGAAATATCCGCACTGCTATCTGTATAAACATGGAAATATCTACACTGTTATCTGCATAAACATGGAAATATCCACACCGCTATCTGTGTAAACATGGAAATGTCTACACCGCTATCTGTGTAAACATGGAAATATCTACACCGCCATCTGTGTAAACATGAAAATATCTACACCGCCATCCCTATAAACATGGAAATATCTACACCGCCATCTGTATGAACATGGAAATATCTACACCGCCATCTGTATGAACATGGAAATATCTTCACCGCCATCTGTATGAACATGGAAATATCTACACCGCTAAATGTATGAACATGGAAATGTCTACACCGCTATTGCTATGAACATGGAAATATCTGCACCGCTATCTGTATGAACATGGAAATATCTACACCGCTATCTGTATGAACATGGAAATGTCTACACCGCCATCTGTATGAACATGTAAATACCTACACCGCCATCTGTATGAACATGGAAATATCTACACAGCTAACTGTATGAACATGAAATTATCTACACCACTCTCTGTATGAACATGGAAATATTTACACCGCTATCTGTATGAACATGGAAATATCTACTCCGCCATCTGTATGAACATGTAAATATCTACACCGCCATCTGTATGAACATGGAAATATCTGCACCGCTAACTGTATGAACATGGAATTATCTACACCGCTATCTGTATGAACATGGAAATATCTACACCGCTATCTGTATGAACATGGAAATATCTACACCGCTACCTGTATGAACATGGAAATATCTACACCGCTATCTCTATAAACATGGAAATAACTACAGCGCTATCTCTATAAACATCGAAATATCTACACCGCCATCTGTATGTACATGGAAATATCTACACCGCCATCTGTTTGAACATGGACATATCTACACCGCCATCTGTATTAAGATGGAAATATCTACACCGCTATCTGTATAAACATGGAAATATCTGCACAACTATCTGTATAAACATGGAAATATCCGCACCGCTATCTGAATAAACATGGAAATATCCGCACCGCTATCTGTATAAACATGGAAATATCTACACTGCTATCTGCATAAACCTGGAAATATCCACACCGCTATCTGTGTAAACATGGAAATGTCTACACCGCTATCTGTGTAAACATGGAAATATCTACACCGCCATCTGTGTAAACATGAAAATATCTACACCGCCATCCCTATAAACATGGAAATATCTACACCGCTATCTGTATAAACTTGGAAATATCTACACTGCTCTCTGTATGAAATTGAAATTATCTACAACACTATCTCTATAAACATGGAAATAGCTACACTGCTATCTGTATAAACATGGAAATATCTACACCGCTATCTGTATAAACATGGAAATATCTTCACCGCTATCTGTATAAGCATGGAAATATCTACAACGCTGTCTCTATAAACTTGGAAATAACTACACCACTATCTCTGTAAACATGGAAATATCTAGACCGCCATCTCTTTAAACATGGAAATATCTACACCACCATCTGTATAAACATGGAAATATCTATACCGCTATCTGCATAAAGATGGAAATATCTACACCGCCATCTCTATGAACATGGAAATATCTACACCGCCATCTGTAAGAACATGGAAATATCTATACCGCCATCTGTATGAACATGTAAATATCTACACCGCCATCTGTATGAACATGGAAATATCTACACCGCTAACTGTATGAACATGGAAATATCTACACCGCTGTCTGTATGAACATGGAAATAACTACACCGTTATCTGTATGAACATAGAAATATCTACACCGCTATCTATATGAACATGGAAATAGCTACACCGCTATCTGTACGAACATGGATATATCTACACCGCTATCTGTATGAACATGCAGATATCTACACAGCTATCCGTATATCAATGGAAATATCTACAACGCTATCTCTATTAACATGGAAATAATTACACTGCTATCTGTATAAACATGGAAATATCTACACCGCCACCTGTATGAACATGGAAATATCTACACTGCCATCCGTACAAACATGGAAATATCTACACCGCCATCTGTATGAACATGTAAATATCTTCACCGCCATCTGTATGAAAATGGAAATATCTACACCGCTAAATGTATGAACATGGAAATGTCTACACCGCTATTGGTATGAACATGGAAATATCTACACCGCTATCTCTATGAACATATAAATATCTACACCGCTATCTGTATGAACATGGAAATATCTACACCGCTATCTCTATGAACATGGAAATATCTACACCGCCATCTGTATCAACATGTAAATATCTACACCGCCACCTGTATGAACATGGAAATATCTACACCGCTAACTGTATGAACATTTAAATACCTACACCGCTATCTGTATGAACATGGAAATATCTACACCGCTATCTGTATTAACATGGAAATATCTACACTGCTATCTGTATGAACATGGAAATGTCTACACCGCTAACTGTATGAACATGGAAATGTCTACACCGCTATTGGTATGAACCTGGAAATATCTAGACCGCTATCTGTATCAACACGGAAATATCTACATCGCTATCTGTATGAACATGGAAATCTGTACACCACTATCTGTATGAACATGGAAATATCTACACCGCCATCTGTATGAACATGGAAATGTCTAGACCGCTATCTGTATGAACCTGCAAATATCTACACAGATATCTGTATATCAATGGAAATATCCAGAATGGTATCTCTATAAACATGGATATAACTACCCTGCTATCTGTATAACCATGGAAATATCTACACCGCCATCTCTATGAACATGGAAATACCTACACCGCCATTTGTATGAACCTGGAAATATCTACACCGCCATCTCTAACAACATGGAAATATCTACACCGCCATTTGTAAGAACATGGAAATACCTACACCGCCATCTTTATGAGCATGGAAATATCTTCACCGCCATGTGTATGAACATGGATATATGTACACCCGCGTCTGGATGAACATGGAATATCTACACCGTAATCTGCATGAACATGGAAATATCTACACAGCTATCTGAATATACATGGAAATATCTACACAGATTTCTCTATAAATATGGAAATAACTACATCGCTATCTCTATAAACTTCGAAATATCTACACCGCCATCTGTATGAACATGGATATATCTATACCGCCATCTGTACGATCATGGACATATCTACACCGCCATCTGTATTGAGATGGAAATATCTACACCGCTATCTGTATAAACATGGAAATATCTGCCCAACTATCTGTATAAACATGGAAATATCCGCACCGCTATCTGAATAAACATGGAAATATCCGCACCGCTATCTGTATAAACATGGAAATATCTACACTGCTATCTGCATAAACCTGGAAATATCCACACCGCTATCTGTGTAAACATGGAAATGTCTACACCGCTATCTGTGTAAACATGGAAATATCTACACCGCCATCTGTGTAAACATGAAAATATCTACACCGCCATCCCTATAAACATGGAAATATCTACACCGTCCTCTGTATGAACATGGAAATATCTACACCGCCATCTCTATAAACGTGGAAATATCTACACCGCTATCTGTATAAACTTGGAAATATCTACACTGCTCTCTGTATGAAATTGAAATTATCTACAACACTATCTCTATAAACATGGAAATATCTACACTGCTATCTGTATAAACATGGAAATATCTACACCGCTATCTGTATAAACATGGAAATATCTTCACCGCTATCTGTATAAGCATGGAAATATCTACAACGCTGTCTCTATAAACTTGGAAATAACTACACCACTATCTCTGTAAACATAGAAATATCTAGACCGCCATCTCCTTAAACATGGAAATATCTACACCACCATCTGTATAAACATGGAAATATCTATCCCGCTATCTGCATAAAGATGGAAATATCTACACCGCCATCTCTATGAACATGGAAATATCTACACCGCCATCTGTAAGAACATGGAAATATCTATACCGCCATCTGTATGAACATGTAAATATCTACACCGCCATCTGTATGAACATGGAAATATCTACACCGCTAACTGTATGAACATGGAAATATCTACACCGCTGTCTGTATGAACATGGAAATATCTACACCGTTATCTGTATGAACATGCAAATATCTACACAGCTATCCGTATATCAATGGAAATATCTACAACGCTATCTCTATTAACATGGAAATAACTACACTGCTATCTGTATAAACATGGAAATATCAACACCGCCACCTGAATGAACATGGAAATATCTACACTGCCATCCGTACAAACATGGAAATATCTACACCGCCATCTGTATGAACATGTAAATATCTTCACCGCCATCTGTATGAACTTGGAAATATCTACACCGCTAAATGTATGAACATGGAAATGTCTACACCGCTATAGGTATGAACATGGAAATATCTACACCGCTATCTGTATGAACATATAAATATCTACACCGCTATCTGTATGAACATGGAAATATCTACACCGCTATCTGTATGAACATGGAAATATCTACACCGCCATCTGTATCAACATGTAAATATCTACACCACCACCTGTATGAACATGGAAATATCTACACCGCTAACTGTATGAACATTTAAATACCTACACCGCTATCTGTATGAACATGGAAATATCTACACCGCTATCTGTATTAACATGGAAATATCTACACTGCTATCTGTATGAACATGGAAATGTCTACACCGCTAACTGTATGAACATGGAAATGTCTACACCGCTATTGGTATGAACCTGGAAATATCTAGACCGCTATCTGTATCAACACGGAAATATCTACATCGCTATCTGTATGAACATGGAAATCTGTACACCACTATCTGTATGAACATGGAAATATCTACACCGCCATCTGTATGAACATGGAAATGTCTAGACCGCTATCTGTATGAACCTGCAAATATCTACACAGCTATCTGTATATCAATGGAAATATCCAGAATGGTATCTCTATAAACATGGATATAACTACCCTGCTATCTGTATAACCATGGAAATATCTACACCGCCATCTCTATGAACATGGAAATACCTACACCGCCATTTGTATGAACCTGGAAATATCTACACCGCCATCTCTAACAACATGGAAATATCTACACCGCCATTTGTATGAACATGGAAATACCTACACCGCCATCTTTATGAGCATGGAAATATCTTCACCGCCATGTGTATGAACATGGATATATGTACACCCGCGTCTGGATGAACATGGAATATCTACACCGTAATCTGAATGAACATGGAAATATCTACACAGCTATCTGAATATACATGGAAATATCTACACAGATTTCTCTATAAATATGGAAATAACTACATCGCTATCTCTATAAACTTCGAAATATCTACACCGCCATCTGTATGAACATGGATATATCTATACCACCATCTGTACGATCATGGACATATCTACACCGCCATCTGTATTGAGATGGAAATATCTACACCGCTATCTGTATAAACATGGAAATATCTGCCCAACTATCTGTATAAACATGGAAATATCCGCACCGCTATCTGAATAAACATGGAAATATCCGCACCGCTATCTGTATAAACATGGAAATATCTACACTGCTATCTGCATAAACCTGGAAATATCCACACCGCTATCTGTGTAAACATGGAAATGTCTACACCGCTATCTGTGTAAACATGGAAATATCTACACTGCTATCTGTATGAACATGGAAATATCTGCCCCGCTAACTGTGTAAACATGCATATATCTTCACCTCTATCTGTATAAACATGGAAATATCTACACTGCTATCTGTATGAACATGGAAATATCTACACCACTATCTGTGTAAACATGCATACATCTTCACCGCTATCTGTATAAACATGGAGATATCTACACCGCTATCTGTATGAACATGGAAATATCTACACCGCTATCTGTTTGAACATGGAAATATCTACTCCGCTATCTGCATGAAAATGGAAATATCTACACAGCTATCTGCATATACATGGAAATATCTACAAAGCTATTTCTTTACACATGGAAATAACTACACCGCTATCTCTATTAACATGGAAAAATCTACACCGCCATCTGTATGAACATGGAGATATCTTCACCGCCATCTGTATGAACATATAAATATCTACACCGCCATCTGTATTAAGATGGAGATATCTACACCGCTATCTGTATAAACATGGAAATATCTACACCGCTATCTGTATAAACATGGAAATATCTACACCGCTATCTGCATAAACATGGAAATATCTACACCGCTACCTGTATAAGCATGGAAATATCAGCACCGCTATCTGTATGAACATGGAAATAGATACACCGCTATCTGTATGAACATGGAAATATCTACACCACTATCTGTATGAACATGGAAATATCTACACCGCTATCTGTATGAACATGGAAATATCTTCACCGCCATCTCTATGAACATGGATATATCTACACAGCCATCTGGATGAACATGGAAATATCTACACCGCAATCTGTATGTACATGGAAATAGCTACACCTCTATCTGTATGAACATGGAAATATCTACACCGCTATCTGTATGAACATGGAAAGATCTACACCGCTATCTGTATGAACATGGAAATATCTTCACCGCCATCTGTATGAACATGGATATATCTACACAGCCATCTGGATGAACATGGAAATATCTACACCGCTACCTGAATGAACATGGAAATATCTACACCGCTATCTGTGTAAACATGCATACATCTTCACCGCTATCTGTATAAACATGCAAATATCTCCACCGCTATCTATATGAACTTGGAAATATCTACACCGCTAACTGCATGAAAATGGAAATATCAACAGAGCTATCTGCATATACATGGAAATATCTACAAAGCTATTTCTTTACACATGGAAATAACTACACCGCTATCTCTATAAACATAGAAATATCTACACCACCATCTGTATGAACATGGAAATATCTGCACCGCCATCTGCATGAACATATAAATATCTACACCACCAACTGTATTAAGATGGAGATATCCACACCGCTATCTGTATAAACATGGAAATATCTACACCGCTATCTGTATAAACATGGAAATATCTACACCGCTATCTGTATGAACATGGAAATATCTACACCGCTACCTATATAAACATGGAAATATCAGCACCGCTCTCTGTATGAACATGGAAATATCTACACAGCCTTCTGGATGAACATGGAAATATCTACACCGCTATCTGTATGAACATGGCAATATCTACACGGCTATCTGTATGAACATGGAAATATCTACACCGCTATCTGTATGAACATGGAAATGTCTTCACCGCCATCTGTATGAACATGGATATATCTACACAGCCATCTGGATGAACATGGAAATATCTGCACCGCTATCTATATGAACATGGAAATATCTACACCGCTATCTGTATGAACATGGATATATCTACACAGCCATCTGGATGAACATGGAAATATCTACACCGCTATCTGTGTAAACATGCATAAATCTTCACCGCTATCTGTATAAACATGGAAATATCTACACTGCTATCTTTATGAACATGGAAACATCTACACCGCTAACTGTTTGAACAGGGAAATATATACACCGCTATCTGCATGAAAATGGAAATGTCTACACAGCTATCTGCATATACATGGAAATATCTACACAGCTATCTCTTTACACTTGGAAATAACTACACCGCTATCTGTATGAACATGGAAATATCTACACCGCCATCTGTATCAACATGGAAATATCTACACCGCTATCTGTATAAACATGGAAATATCAGCACCGCTATCAGTATGAACATGGAAGTATCTACACCGCTATGTGTATAAACATGGAAATATCTACACCGCTATCTGTATAAACATGGAAATATCTACACCGCTACCTGTATAAACATGGAAATATCAGCACCGCTATCAGTATGAACATGGAAGTATCTACACCGCCATCTGTATGAACATGGAAATATCTTCACCGCCATCTGTATGAACATGGAAATATCTGCACTGCCATCTGTATGAACATATAAATATCTACACCGCCATCTGTATTAAGATGGAGATATCTACACCGCTATCTGTATAAACATGGAAATATCTACACCGCTATGTGTATAAACATGGAAATATCTACACCGCTATCTGTATAAACATGGAAATATCTACACTGCTACCTGTATAAACATGGAAATATCAGCACCGCTATCAGTATGAACATGGAAGTATCTACACCGCCATCTGTATGAACATGGAAATATCTTCACCGCCATCTGTATGAACATGGAAATATCTGCACTGCCATCTGTATGAACATATAAATATCTACACCGCCATCTGTATTAAGATGGAGATATCTACACCGCTATCTCTATAAACATGGAAATATCTACACCGCTATCTGTATAAACATGGAAATATCTACACCGCTATCTTTATAAACATGGAAATATCTACACCGCTACCTGTATAAACATGGAAATATCAGCACCGCTATCTGTATGAACATGGAAATATCTATACTGCTATCTCTATGAACATGGAAATATCTACACCGCTATCTGTATGAACATGTAAATAGCTACACCGCTATATGTATGAACATGGAAATAGCTACACCACTATCTGTATGAACATGGAAATATCTACACCGCTGTCTGTATGAACATGGAAATATCTACACAGCTATCTGTATGAACATGGAAATATCTGCACCGCTATCTGTATGAACATGGAAACATCTTCACCGCCATCTGAATGAACATGGATATATCTACACAGCCATCTGGATGAACATGGAAATATCTACACCGCTATCTGTATGAACATGGAAATATCTGCACCGCTAACTGTGTAAACATGCATACAACTTCACCTCTATCTGTATGAACATGGAAATATCTACACCGCTATCTGTATAAACATGGGAATATCTACACCGCTATCTGTATAAACATGGAAATATCAGCACCGCTATCTGTATGAACATGGAAATATCTACACAGCCATCTGGATGAACTTGGATATATCTACACCGCTATCTGTATGAACATGGAAATAGCTACACCGCTATCAGTATGAACATGGAAATGTCTACACCGCTATCTGTATGAACATGGAAATATCTACACCGCTATCTGTATGATCATGGAAATATCTTCACCGCCATCTGTATGAACATGGATATAACTACACAGCCATCTGGATGAACATGGAAATAGCTACACCGCTATCTGTATGAACATGGAAATATCTACACCACTATCTGTATGAACATGGAAATATCTACACCGCTGTCTGAATGAACATGGAAATATCTACACAGCTATCTGTATGAACATGGAAATATCTACACCGCTTTCTGTATGAACATGGAAATATCTTCACCGCCATCTGTATGAACATGGATATATCTACATAGCCATCTGAATGAACATGGAAATATCTACACCGCTATCTGTATGAACATTGTAATATCTACACCAATATCTGTGTAAACATGCATACATCTTCACCGCTATCTGTATAAACATGGAAATATCTACACCGCTATCTGTATGAACATGGAAATATCTACACCGCTATCTGTTTGAACATGGAAATATCTACTCTGCTATCTGCATGAAAATGGAAATATCTACACAGCTATCTGCATATACATGGAAATATCTACAAAGCTATTTCTTTACACATGGAAATAACTACACCGCTATCTCTATTAACATGGAAATATCTACACCGCCATCTGTATGAACATGGAGATATCTTCACCGCCATCTGTATGAACATATAAATATCTACACCGCCATCTGTATTAAGATGGAGATATCTACACCGCTATCTGTATAAACATGGAAATATCTACACAACTATCTGTATAAACATGGAAATATCTACACTGCTATCTGTATAAACATGGAAATATCTACACCGCTACCTGTATAAACATGGAAATATCAGCACCGCTATCTGTATGAACATGGAAATATCTACACAGCCATCTGGATGAACATGTAAATATCTACACCGCTATATGTATGAACATGGAAATAGATACACCGCTATCTGTATGAACATGGAAATACCTACACCACTATCTGTATGAACATGGAAATATCTACACCGCTATCTGTATGAACATGGAAATATCTTCACCGCCATCTGTATGAACATGGATATATCTACACAGCCATCTGGATGAACATGGAAATATCTACACCGCAATCTGTATGAACATGGAAATAGCTACACCTCTATCTGTATGAACATGGAAATATCTACACCGCTATCTGTATGAACATGGAAAGATCTACACCGCTATCTGTATGAACATTGAAATATCTTCACCGCCATCTCTATGAACATGGATATATCTACACAGCCATCTGGATGAACTTGGAAATATCTACACCGCTACCTGAATGAACATGGAAATATCTACACCGCTATCTGTGTAAACATGCATACATCTTCACCGCTATCTGTATAAACATGGAAATATCTCCACCACTATCTGTATGAACATGGAAATATCTACACCGCTATCTGCATGAAAATGGAAATATCTACAGAGCTATCTGCATATACATGGAAATATCTACAAAGCTATTTCTTTACACATGGAAATAACTACACCGCTATCTCTATAAACATAGAAATATCTACACCGCCATCTGTATGAACATGGAAATATCTGCACCGCCATCTGCATGAACATATAAATATCTACACCGCCATCTGTATTAAGATGGAGATATCCACACCGCTATCTGTAAATACATGGAAATATCTACACCGCTATCTGTATAAACATGGAAATATCTACACCGCTATCTGTATGAACATGGAAATATCTACACCGCTACCTATATAAACATGGAAATATCAGCACCGCTATCTGTATGAACATGGAAATATCTACACAGCCTTGTGGATGAACATGGAAATATCTACACCGCTATCTGTTTGAACATGGAAATATCTACACCGCTATCTGTATGAACATGGAAATATCTACACCGCTATCTGTGCAAACATGCATACATCTTCACCGCTATCTGTATAAACAGGCAAATATCTACACCGCTATCTGTATGAACATGGAAATATCTACACCGCTATCTGTGTGAACATGGAAATATCTACACCGCTATCTGCATGAAAATGGAAATATCTACACAGCTATCTGCATACACACGGAAATATCTACAAAGCTATTTCTTTACTCATGGAAATAACTACACCGCTATCTCTATAAACATGGAAATATCTACACCGCCATCTGTATGAACATGGAAATATCTGCACCGCCATCTGTATGATCTTATAATTATCTACACCGCCATCTGAATGAACATGGAAATATCTGCAAAGCCATCTGAATGATCATATAAATATCTACACCGCCATATGTATTAAGATGGAGATATCTACTCCGCTATCTGTATAAACATGGAAATATCTACACCGATATCTGTATAAACATGGAAATATCTACACCGCTATCTGTATGAACATGGAAATATCTTCACCGCCATCTGTATGAACATGAATTTATCTACGCACCCATCTGGATGAACATGGAAATATCTACACCGCTATCTGTATGAACATGGAAATATATACACCGCTATCTGTATGAACATGGAAATATCTTAACCGCCATCTGTATGAACATGTATATATCTACACAGCCATCTGGATGAATATGGAAATATATACACAGCTATCTGTATGAACATGGAAATATCTACACCGCTATCTGTGTTAACATGCATACATCTTCACCGCTATCTGTATAAACATGGAAATATCTACACCGCTATCTGTATGAACATGGAAATATCTACAGAGCTATCTGTTTGTACATGGAAATATCTACACCGCTATCTGCATGAGAATGGAAATATCTACACAGCTCTCTGCATGTACATGGAAATATCTACAAAGCTATTTCTTTACACATGGAAATATCTACACCGCAATCTCTATAAACATGGAAATATCTACACCGCCATCTGAATGAACATGGAAATATCTGGACCGCCATCTGTATGAACATATAAATATCTACACCGCCATCTGTATTAAGATGGAGATATCTACACCGCTATCTGTATAAACATGAAAATATCTACACCGCTATCTGTATAAACATGGAAATATCTACACCGCTATCTGTATAAACATGGAAATATCAACACCGCTACCTGAATAAACATGGAAATATCAGCACCGCTATCTGTATGAACATGGAAATATCTACACCGCTATCACTATGAACATGGAAATATCTACACCGATATCGGTATGAACATGGAAATATCTTCACCGCCATCTGTATGAACATGGATATATCTACACCACCATCTGTATTAAGATGGAGATATACACACCGCTATCTGTATAAACATGGAAATATCTACACCGCTATCTGTATAAACATGGAAATATCTACACCGCTATCTGTATGAACATGGAAATAACTACACCGCTACCTATATAAACATGGAAATATCAGCACCGCTATCTGTATGAACATGGAAATATCTACACAGCCTTCTGGATGAACATGGAAATCTCTACACTGCTATCTGTATGTACATGGAAATATCTACACCGCTATCTGTATGAACATGGAAATATCTACACCGCTATCTGTATGAACATGGAAATATCTACACCGCTATCTGTATGAACATGGAAATATCTACACAGCTATTTGTGCAAACATGCATACATCTTCACCGCTATCTGTATAAACATGCAAATATCTACACCGCTATCTGTATGAACATGGAAATATCTACACCGCTATCTGTTTGAACATGGAAATATCTACACCGCTATCTGCATGAAAATGGAAATATCTACACAGCTGTCTGCATATACACGGAAATATCTACAAAGCTATTTCTTTACACATGGAAATAACTACACTTCTATCTCTATAAACATGGAAATATCTACACCGCCATCTGTATGAACATGGAAATATCTGCACCGCCATCTGTATGAACATATAAATATCTCCACCGCCATCTGTATTAAGATGGAGATATCTACACCGCTATCTGTATAAATATGGAAATATCTACACCGCCATCTGTATAAACATGGAAATATCTACACCGCTACCTGTTTAAACATGGAAATATCACCACCGCTATCTGTATGAACATCGAAATATCTACACAGCCTTCTGGATGAACATGGAAATATCTACACCGCCATCTGTATCAACATGTAAATATCTACACCACCACCTGTATGAACATGGAAATATCTACACCGCTAACTGTATGAACATTTAAATACCTACACCGCTATCTGTATGAACATGGAAATATCTACACCGCTATCTGTATTAACATGGAAATATCTACACTGCTATCTGTATGAACATGGAAATGTCTACACCGCTAACTGTATGAACATGGAAATGTCTACACCGCTATTGGTATGAACCTGGAAATATCTAGACCGCTATCTGTATCAACACGGAAATATCTACATCGCTATCTGTATGAACATGGAAATCTGTACACCACTATCTGTATGAACATGGAAATATCTACACCGCCATCTGTATGAACATGGAAATGTCTAGACCGCTATCTGTATGAACCTGCAAATATCTACACAGCTATCTGTATATCAATGGAAATATCCAGAATGGTATCTCTATAAACATGGATATAACTACCCTGCTATCTGTATAACCATGGAAATATCTACACCGCCATCTCTATGAACATGGAAATACCTACACCGCCATTTGTATGAACCTGGAAATATCTACACCGCCATCTCTAACAACATGGAAATATCTACACCGCCATTTGTATGAACATGGAAATACCTACACCGCCATCTTTATGAGCATGGAAATATCTTCACCGCCATGTGTATGAACATGGATATATGTACACCCGCGTCTGGATGAACATGGAATATCTACACCGTAATCTGAATGAACATGGAAATATCTACACAGCTATCTGAATATACATGGAAATATCTACACAGATTTCTCTATAAATATGGAAATAACTACATCGCTATCTCTATAAACTTCGAAATATCTACACCGCCATCTGTATGAACATGGATATATCTATACCGCCATCTGTACGATCATGGACATATCTACACCGCCATCTGTATTGAGATGGAAATATCTACACCGCTATCTGTATAAACATGGAAATATCTGCCCAACTATCTGTATAAACATGGAAATATCCGCACCGCTATCTGAATAAACATGGAAATATCCGCACCGCTATCTGTATAAACATGGAAATATCTACACTGCTATCTGCATAAACGTGGAAATATCCACACCGCTATCTGTGTAAACATGGAAATGTCTACACCGCTATCTGTGTAAACATGGAAATATCTACACTGCTATCTGTATGAACATGGAAATATCTGCCCCGCTAACTGTGTAAACATGCATATATCTTCACCTCTATCTGTATAAACATGGAAATATCTACACTGCTATCTGTATGAACATGGAAATATCTACACCACTATCTGTGTAAACATGCATACATCTTCACCGCTATCTGTATAAACATGGAGATATCTACACCGCTATCTGTATGAACATGGAAATATCTACACCGCTATCTGTTTGAACATGGAAATATCTACTCCGCTATCTGCATGAAAATGGAAATATCTACACAGCTATCTGCATATACATGGAAATATCTACAAAGCTATTTCTTTACACATGGAAATAACTACACCGCTATCTCTATTAACATGGAAAAATCTACACCGCCATCTGTATGAACATGGAGATATCTTCACCGCCATCTGTATGAACATATAAATATCTACACCGCCATCTGTATTAAGATGGAGATATCTACACCGCTATCTGTATAAACATGGAAATATCTACACCGCTATCTGTATAAACATGGAAATATCTACACCGCTATCTGCATAAACATGGAAATATCTACACCGCTACCTGTATAAACATGGAAATATCAGCACCGCTATCTGTATGAACATGGAAATAGATACACCGCTATCTGTATGAACATGGAAATATCTACACCACTATCTGTATGAACATGGAAATATCTACACCGCTATCTGTATGAACATGGAAATATCTTCACCGCCATCTCTATGAACATGGATATATCTACACAGCCATCTGGATGAACATGGAAATATCTACACCGCAATCTGTAAGTACATGGAAATAGCTACACCTCTATCTGTATGAACATGGAAATATCTACACCGCTATCTGTATGAACATGGAAAGATCTACACCGCTATCTGTATGAACATGGAAATATCTTCACCGCCATCTGTATGAACATGGATATATCTACACAGCCATCTGGATGAACATGGAAATATCTACACCGCTACCTGAATGAACATGGAAATATCTACACCGCTATCTGTGTAAACATGCATACATCTTCACCGCTATCTGTATAAACATGCAAATATCTCCACCGCTATCTATATGAACTTGGAAATATCTACACCGCTAACTGCATGAAAATGGAAATATCAACAGAGCTATCTGCATATACATGGAAATATCTACAAAGCTATTTCTTTACACATGGAAATAACTACACCGCTATCTCTATAAACATAGAAATATCTACACCACCATCTGTATGAACATGGAAATATCTGCACCGCCATCTGCATGAACATATAAATATCTACACCACCAACTGTATTAAGATGGAGATATCCACACCGCTATCTGTATAAACATGGAAATATCTACACCGCTATCTGTATAAACATGGAAATATCTACACCGCTATCTGTATGAACATGGAAATATCTACACCGCTACCTATATAAACATGGAAATATCAGCACCGCTCTCTGTATGAACATGGAAATATCTACACAGCCTTCTGGATGAACATGGAAATATCTACACCGCTATCTGTATGAACATGGCAATATCTACACGGCTATCTGTATGAACATGGAAATATCTACACCGCTATCTGTATGAACATGGAAATGTCTTCACCGCCATCTGTATGAACATGGATATATCTACACAGCCATCTGGATGAACATGGAAATATCTGCACCGCTATCTATATGAACATGGAAATATCTACACCGCTATCTGTATGAACATGGATATATCTACACAGCCATCTGGATGAACATGGAAATATCTACACCGCTATCTGTGTAAACATGCATAAATCTTCACCGCTATCTGTATAAACATGGAAATATCTACACTGCTATCTTTATGAACATGGAAACATCTACACCGCTAACTGTTTGAACAGGGAAATATATACACCGCTATCTGCATGAAAATGGAAATGTCTACACAGCTATCTGCATATACATGGAAATATCTACACAGCTATCTCTTTACACTTGGAAATAACTACACCGCTATCTGTATGAACATGGAAATATCTACACCGCCATCTGTATCAACATGGAAATATCTACACCGCTATCTGTATAAACATGGAAATATCAGCACCGCTATCAGTATGAACATGGAAGTATCTACACCGCTATGTGTATAAACATGGAAATATCTACACCGCTATCTGTATAAACATGGAAATATCTACACCGCTACCTGTATAAACATGGAAATATCAGCACCGCTATCAGTATGAACATGGAAGTATCTACACCGCCATCTGTATGAACATGGAAATATCTTCACCGCCATCTGTATGAACATGGAAATATCTGCACTGCCATCTGTATGAACATATAAATATCTACACCGCCATCTGTATTAAGATGGAGATATCTACACCGCTATCTGTATAAACATGGAAATATCTACACCGCTATGTGTATAAACATGGAAATATCTACACCGCTATCTGTATAAACATGGAAATATCTACACTGCTACCTGTATAAACATGGAAATATCAGCACCGCTATCAGTATGAACATGGAAGTATCTACACCGCCATCTGTATGAACATGGAAATATCTTCACCGCCATCTGTATGAACATGGAAATATCTGCACTGCCATCTGTATGAACATATAAATATCTACACCGCCATCTGTATTAAGATGGAGATATCTACACCGCTATCTCTATAAACATGGAAATATCTACACCGCTATCTGTATAAACATGGAAATATCTACACCGCTATCTTTATAAACATGGAAATATCTACACCGCTACCTGTATAAACATGGAAATATCAGCACCGCTATCTGTATGAACATGGAAATATCTATACTGCTATCTCTATGAACATGGAAATATCTACACCGCTATCTGTATGAACATGTAAATAGCTACACCGCTATATGTATGAACATGGAAATAGCTACACCACTATCTGTATGAACATGGAAATATCTACACCGCTGTCTGTATGAACATGGAAATATCTACACAGCTATCTGTATGAACATGGAAATATCTGCACCGCTATCTGTATGAACATGGAAACATCTTCACCGCCATCTGAATGAACATGGATATATCTACACAGCCATCTGGATGAACATGGAAATATCTACACCGCTATCTGTATGAACATGGAAATATCTGCACCGCTAACTGTGTAAACATGCATACAACTTCACCTCTATCTGTATGAACATGGAAATATCTACACCGCTATCTGTATAAACATGGGAATATCTACACCGCTATCTGTATAAACATGGAAATATCAGCACCGCTATCTGTATGAACATGGAAATATCTACACAGCCATCTGGATGAACATGGATATATCTACACCGCTATCTGTATGAACATGGAAATAGCTACACCGCTATCAGTATGAACATGGAAATGTCTACACCGCTATCTGTATGAACATGGAAATATCTACACCGCTATCTGTATGATCATGGAAATATCTTCACCGCCATCTGTATGAACATGGATATAACTACACAGCCATCTGGATGAACATGGAAATAGCTACACCGCTATCTGTATGAACATGGAAATATCTACACCACTATCTGTATGAACATGGAAATATCTACACCGCTGTCTGAATGAACATGGAAATATCTACACAGCTATCTGTATGAACATGGAAATATCTACACCGCTATCTGTATGAACATGGAAATATCTTCACCGCCATCTGTATGAACATGGATATATCTACATAGCCATCTGAATGAACATGGAAATATCTACACCGCTATCTGTATGAACATTGTAATATCTACACCAATATCTGTGTAAACATGCATACATCTTCACCGCTATCTGTATAAACATGGAAATATCTACACCGCTATCTGTATGAACATGGAAATATCTACACCGCTATCTGTTTGAACATGGAAATATCTACTCCGCTATCTGCATGAAAATGGAAATATCTACACAGCTATCTGCATATACATGGAAATATCTACAAAGCTATTTCTTTACACATGGAAATAACTACACCGCTATCTCTATTAACATGGAAATATCTACACCGCCATCTGTATGAACATGGAGATATCTTCACCGCCATCTGTATGAACATATAAATATCTACACCGCCACCTGTATTAAGATGGAGATATCTACACCGCTATCTGTATAAACATGGAAATATCTACACAACTATCTGTATAAACATGGAAATATCTACACTGCTATCTGTATAAACATGGAAATATCTACACCGCTACCTGTATAAACATGGAAATATCAGCACCGCTATCTGTATGAACATGGAAATATCTACACAGAAATCTGGATGAACATGGAAATATCTACACCGCTATATGTATGAACATGGAAATAGATACACCGCTATCTGTATGAACATGGAAATACCTACACCACTATCTGTATGAACATGGAAATATCTACACCGCTATCTGTATGAACATGGAAATATCTTCACCGCCATCTGTATGAACATGGATATATCTACACAGCCATCTGGATGAACATGGAAATATCTACACCGCAATCTGTATGAACATGGAAATAGCTACACCTCTATCTGTATGAACATGGAAATATCTACACCGCTATCTGTATGAACATGGAAAGATCTACACCGCTATCTGTATGAACATTGAAATATCTTCACCGCCATCTCTATGAACATGGATATATCTACACAGCCATCTGGATGAACTTGGAAATATCTACACCGCTACCTGAATGAACATGGAAATATCTACACCGCTATCTGTGTAAACATGCATACATCTTCACCGCTATCTGTATAAACATGGAAATATCTCCACCTCTATCTGTATGAACATGGAAATATCTACACCGCTATCTGCATGAAAATGGAAATATCTACAGAGCTATCTGCATATACATGGAAATATCTACAAAGCTATTTCTTTACACATGGAAATAACTACACCGCTATCTCTATAAACATAGAAATATCTACACCGCCATCTGTATGAACATGGAAATATCTGCACCGCCATCTGCATGAACATATAAATATCTACACCGCCATCTGTATTAAGATGGAGATATCCACACCGCTATCTGTAAATACATGGAAATATCTACACCGCTATCTGTATAAACATGGAAATATCTACACCGCTATCTGTATGAACATGGAAATATCTACACCGCTACCTATATAAACATGGAAATATCAGCACCGCTATCTGTATGAACATGGAAATATCTACACAGCCTTCTGGATGAACATGGAAATATCTACACCGCTATCTGTTTGAACATGGAAATATCTACACCGCTATCTGTATGAACATGGAAATATCTACACCGCTATCGGTGCAAACATGCATACATCTTCACCGCTATCTGTATAAACAGGCAAATATCTACACCGCTATCTGTATGAACATGGAAATATCTACACCGCTATCTGTGTGAACATGGAAATATCTACACCGCTATCTGCATGAAAATGGAAATATCTACACAGCTATCTGCATACACACGGAAATATCTACAAAGCTATTTCTTTACTCATGGAAATAACTACACCGCTATCTCTATAAACATGGAAATATCTACACCGCCATCTGTATGAACATGGAAATATCTGCACCGCCATCTGTATGATCTTATAATTATCTACACCGCCATCTGAATGAACATGGAAATATCTGCAAAGCCATCTGAATGATCATATAAATATCTACACCGCCATATGTATTAAGATGGAGATATCTACTCCGCTATCTGTATAAACATGGAAATATCTACACCGATATCTGTATAAACATGGAAATATCTACACCGCTATCTGTATGAACATGGAAATATCTTCACCGCCATCTGTATGAACATGAATTTATCTACGCACCCATCTGGATGAACATGGAAATATCTACACCGCTATCTGTATGAACATGGAAATATATACACCGCTATCTGTATGAACATGGAAATATCTTAACCGCCATCTGTATGAACATGTATATATCTACACAGCCATCTGGATGAATATGGAAATATATACACAGCTATCTGTATGAACATGGAAATATCTACACCGCTATCTGTGTTAACATGCATACATCTTCACCGCTATCTGTATAAACATGGAAATATCTACACCGCTATCTGTATAAACATGGAAATATCTACACCGCTATCTGTATAAACATGGAAATATCAACACCGCTACCTGAATAAACATGGAAATATCAGCACCGCTATCTGTATGAACATGGAAATATCTACAGAGCTATCTGTTTGTACATGGAAATATCTACACCGCTATCTGCATGAGAATGGAAATATCTACACAGCTCTCTGCATGTACATGGAAATATCTACAAAGCTATTTCTTTACACATGGAAATATCTACACCGCAATCTCTATAAACATGGAAATATCTACACCGCCATCTGAATGAACATGGAAATATCTGGACCGCCATCTGTATGAACATATAAATATCTACACCGCCATCTGTATTAAGATGGAGATATCTACACCGCTATCTGTATAAACATGAAAATATCTACACCGCTATCTGTATAAACATGGAAATATCTACACCGCTATCTGTATAAACATGGAAATATCAACACCGCTACCTGAATAAACATGGAAATATCAGCACCGCTATCTGTATGAACATGGAAATATCTACACCGCTATCTCTATGAACATGGAAATATCTACACCGATATCGGTATGAACATGGAAATATCTTCACCGCCATCTGTATGAACATGGATATATCTACACCACCATCTGTATTAAGATGGAGATATACACACCGCTATCTGTATAAACATGGAAATATCTACACCGCTATCTGTATAAACATGGAAATATCTACACCGCTATCTGTATGAACATGGAAATAACTACACCGCTACCTATATAAACATGGAAATATCAGCACCGCTATCTGTATGAACATGGAAATATCTACACAGCCTTCTGGATGAACATGGAAATCTCTACACCGCTATCTGTATGTACATGGAAATATCTACACCGCTATCTGTATGAACATGGAAATATCTACACCGCTATCTGTATGAACATAGAAATATCTACACCGCTATCTGTATGAACATGGAAATATCTACACAGCTATTTGTGCAAACATGCATACATCTTCACCGCTATCTGTATAAACATGCAAATATCTACACCGCTATCTGTATGAAAATGGAAATATCTACACCGCTATCTGTTTGAACATGGAAATATCTACACCGCTATCTGCATGAAAATGGAAATATCTACACAGCTGTCTGCATATACACGGAAATATCTACAAAGCTATTTCTTTACACATGGAAATAACTACACCTCTATCTCTATAAACATGGAAATATCTACACCGCCATCTGTATGAACATGGAAATATCTGCACCGCCATCTGTATGAACATATAAATATCTCCACCGCCATCTGTATTAAGATGGAGATATCTACACCGCTATCTGTATAAATATGGAAATATCTACACCGCCATCTGTATAAACATGGAAATATCTACACCGCTACCTGTTTAAACATGGAAATATCACCACCGCTATCTGTATGAACATCGAAATATCTACACAGCCTTCTTGATGAACATGGAAATATCTACACCGCTATCTGTATGAACATGGAAATATCTACACCGCTAGCTGTATGAACATGGAAATATCTACACCGCTATCTGTATGAACATGGAAATATCTTCTCCGCCATCGGTATGAACATGGATATATCTACACAGCCATCTGGATGAACATGGAAATACCTACACCGCAATCTGTATGAACATGGAAATAGCTACACCTCTATCGGTATGAACATGGAAATATCTACACCACTATCTGTATGAACATGGAAAGATCTACACCGTTATCTGTATGAACATGGAAATATCTTCGCCGCCATCTGTATGAACATGGATATATCCACACAGCCATCTGGATGAACATGGAAATATCTACACCGCTACCTGAATGAACATGGAGATATCTACACCGCTATCTGTGTAAACATGCATACATCTTTACCGCTATCTGTATAAACATGGAAATATCTCCACCGCTATCTGTATGAACATGGAAATATCTACACCGCTATCTGCATGAAAATGGAAATATCAACAGAGCTATCTGCATATACATGGAAATATCTACAAAGCTATTTCTTTACACATGGAAATAACTACACCGCTATCTCTATAAACATGGAAATTTCTACACTGCCATCTGTATGAACATGGAAATATCTGCACTGCCATCTGCATGAACATATAAATATCTACACCACCATCTGTATTAAGATGGAGATATCCACACCGCTATCTGTATAAACATGGAAATATCTACACCGCTATCTGTATAAACATGGAAATATCTACACCGCTATCTGTATGAACATGGAAATATCTACACCGCTATCTGTTTGAACATGGAAATATCTACACCGATATCTGCATGAAAATGGAAATATCTACACAGCTATCTGCATATACACGGAAATATCTACAAAGCTATTTCTTTACACATGGAAATATCTACACCGCTATCTGCATGAAAATGGAAATATCTACACAGCTCTCTGCATGTACATGGAAATATCTACAAAGATATTTCTTTACACATGGAAATATCTACACCGCCATCTGAATGAACATGGAAATATCTACACCGCCATCTGAATGAACATGGAAATATCTGCACCGCCATCTGTATGAACATATAAATATCTACACCGCCATCTGTATTAACATGGAGATATCTACACCGCTATCTGTATAAACATGGAAATATCTACACCGCTATCTGCATGAACATGGAAATATCTTCACCACCATCTGTATGAACATGGATATATCTACACAGCCATCTGGATGAACATGGAAATATCTACACCGCTATCTGTATGAACTTGGAAATATCTACACCGCTATCTGTGTTAACATGCATACATCTTCACCGCTATCTGTATAAACATGGAAATATCTACACCGCTATCTGTATGAACATGGAAATATCTACACAGCTATCTGTTTGAACATGGAAATATCTACACCGCTATCTGCATGAAAATGGAAATATCTACACAGCTATCTGCATATACATGGAAATATCTGCAAAGCTATTTCTTTACACATGGAAATATCTACTCTGCCATCTGAATGAACATGGAAATATCTACACGGCTATCTGTATAAACATGGAAATATCTACACCGCTACCTGTATAAACATGGAAATATCAGCACCGCTATCTGTATGAACATGGAAATATCTACACCGCTATCTCTATGAACATGGAAATATCTACACCGCTATCTGTATGAAAATGGAAATAGCTACACCGCAATCTGTATGAACATGGAAATATCTACACATCTATCTGTATGAACATGGAAATATCTACACCGCTGTCTGTATGAACATGGAAATATCTACACAGCTATCTGTATGAACATGGAAATATCTACACTGCTATCTGTATGAACATGGAAATATCTTCACCGCCATCTGAATGAACATGGATATATCCACACAGCCATCTGGATGAACATGGTAGTATCTACACTGCTATCTGTATGAACATGGAAATATCTGCACCGCTTACTGTGTAAACATGCATACATCTTCACCTCTATCTGTATAAACATGGAAATATCTACACCGCTATCTGTATACACATGGGAATATCTACACCGCTACCTGTGTAAACATGGAAATATCCACACAGCTATCTGTATGAACATGGAAATATCTACACAGCCTTCTGGATGAACATGGAAATCTCTACACCACTATCTGTATGAACATGGAAATATCTACACCGCTATCTGTATGAACATGGAAATATCTACACCGCTATCTGTATGAACATGGAAATATCTACACAGCTATTTGTGCAAACATGCATACATCTTCACCGCTATCTGTACAAACATGCAAATATCTACACCGCTATCTGTATGAAAATGGAAATATCTACACCGCTATCTGTTTGAACATGGAAATATCTACACCGCTATCTGCATGAAAATGGAAATATCTACACAGCTGTCTGCATATACACGGAAATATCTACAAAGATATTTCTTTACACATGGAAATAACTACACCGCTATCTCTATAAACATGGAAATATCTACACCGCCATCTGTATGAACATGGAAATATCTGCACCGCCATCTGTATGAACATATAAATATCTCCACCGCCATCTGTATTAAGATGGAGATATCTACACCGCTATCTGTATAAATATGGAAATATCTACACCGCCATCTGTATAAACATGGAAATATCTACACCGCTACCTGTTTAAACATGGAAATATCACCACCGCTATCTGTATGAACATGGAAATATCTACACAGCCTTCTGGATGAACATGGAAATATCTACACCGCTATCTGTATGAACATGGCAATATATACACCGCTAGCTGTATGAACATGGAAATATCTACACCGCTATCTGTATGAACATGGAAATATCTTCACCGCCATCGGTATGAACATGGATATATCTACACAGCCATCTGGATGAACATGGAAATATCTGCGCCGCTATCTGTATGAACATGGAAATATCTACACCGCTATCTGTATGAACATGGATATATCTACACAGCCATCTGGATGAACATGGAAATATCTACACCGCTATCTGTGTAAACATGCATAAATCTTCACCGCTATCTGTATAAACATGGAAATATCTACACTGCTATCTTTATGAACATGGAAACATCTACACCGCTAACTGTTTGAACAGGGAAATATATACACCGCTATCTGCATGAAAATGGAAATGTCTACACAGCTATCTGCATATACATGGAAATATCTACACAGATATCTCTTTACACTTGGAAATAACTACACCGCTATCTGTATGAACATGGAAATATCTACACCGCCATCTGTATCAACATGGAAATATCTGCACCGCCATCTGAATGAACATATAAATATCTACACCGCCATCTGTATTAAGATGGAGATATCTACACCGCTATCTGTATAAACATGAAAATATCTACACCGCTATCTGTATAAACATGGAAATATCTACACCGCTACCTGTATAAACATGGAAATATCAGCACCGCTATCAGTATGAACATGGAAGTATCTACACCGCCATCTGTATGAACATGGAAATATCTTCACCGCCATCTGTATGAACATGGAAATATCTGCACTGCCATCTGTATGAACATATAAATATCTACACCGCCATCTGTATTAAGATGGAGATATCTACACCGCTATCTGTATAAACATGGAAATATCTACACCGCGATGTGTATAAACATGGAAATATCTACACCGCTATCTGTATAAACATGGAAATATCTACACTGCTACCTGTATAAACATGGAAATATCAGCCCCGCTATCTGTATGAACATGGAAAAATCTTCACCGCCATCTGTATGAACATGGATATATCTACCCAGCCATCTGTATGAACATGGAAATATCTTCACCGCCATCTGTATGAACATGGATATGTCTACACAGCCGTCTGGATGAACATGGAAATATCTACACCGCTATCTGTATGAACATGAAAATATCTACACCGCTATCTGTGTAAACATGCATAAATCTTCACCGCTATCTGTAAAAAGATGGAAATATCCACACGGCTATCTGTATGAACATGGAAATATCTACACCGCTATCTGTTTGAAAATGGAAATATCTACACCGCTATCTGCATGAAAATGGAAATATCTACAAAGCTATCTGCATATACTTGGAAATATTTACACAGCTATCTCTTTGCACATGGAAATAACTACACCGCTATCTCTATAAACATGGAAATATCTACACCACCATCTGTATGAACATGGAAATATCTGCACTGCCATCTGTATGAACATATAAATATCTACACCGCCATCTGTATTAAGAAGTAGATATCTACACCGCTATCTGTATAAACATGGAAATATCTACACCGCTATCAGTATGAACATGGAAATATCTACACCGCTACCTGTATGAACACGGAAATATGTACACCGCTACCTGTATAAACATGGAAGTATCAGCAGCGCTATAGGTATGAACATGGAAATATCTACACGGCTATCTGTATGAACATGGAAATACATACACCGCTATCTGTATGAACATGGAAATATCTTCACCGCTATCTGTATGAACATGGAAATATCTACACCTCTATCTGTATGAACATGGAAATATCTTCACCGCCATCTGTATGAACATGGATATATCTACACAGCCATGTGGATGAACATGGAAATATCTACACCGCTATCTGTGTAAACATGCCTACATCTTCACCGCTATCTCTATAAACATGGAAATATCTACTCCGCTATCTTTATGTACATGGAAATATCTACACCGCTAACTGTTTGAACAGGAAAATACACACACCGCTATCTGCATGAAAACGGAAATATCCACACAGCTATCTGCTTATAAATGGAAATATCTACACAGCTATCTCTTTACACATGGAAATAACTACACCGCTATCTGTATGAACAGGGAAATATCTACACCACCATCTGTATGAACATGGAAATATCTGCACAGCCATCTGTATGAACATTTAAATATCTACACCGCCATCTGTATTAAGATGGAGATATCTACACCACTATCTGCATAAACATGGAAATATCTACACCGCTATCTGTATAAACATGGAAATATCTACACCGCTATGAGTATAAACATGGAAATATCTACACTGCTATCTGTATAAACATGGAAATATCTACACCGCTACCTGTATAAACATGGAAATATCAGCACCGCTATCAGTAAGAACATGGAAGTTTCTACACCGCCATCTGTATGAACATGGAAAAACCTTCACCGCCATCCGTATGAACATGGAAATATCTTCACCGCCATCTGTATGAACATGGATATGTCTACACAGCCGTCTGGATGAACATGGAAATATCTACACCGCGATCTGTATGAATATGAAAATATCTACACCGCTATCTGTGTAAACATGCATACATCTTCACCGCTATCTGTAAAAAGATGGAAATATCCACACCGCTATCTGTATGAACATGGAAATATCTACACCGCTATCTGTTTGAAAATGGAAATATCTACACCGCTATCTGTATGAACATGGAAATATCTACACCTCTATCTGTATGAACATGGAAATATCTTCACCGCCATCTGTATGAACATGGATATATCTACACAGCCATGTGGATGAACATGGAAATATCTACACCGCTATCTGTGTAAACATGCATACATCTTCACCGCTATCTGTATAAACATGGAAATATCTACTCCGCTATCTTTATGTACATGGAAATATCTACACCGCTAACTGTTTGAACAGGGAAATACACACACCGCTATCTGCATGAAAACGGAAATATCCACACAGCTATCTGCTTATACATGGAAATATCTACACAGCTATCTCTTTACACATGGAAATAACTACACCGCTATCTGTATGAACAGGGAAATATCTACACCACCATCTGTATGAACATGGAAATATCTGCACAGCCATCTGTATGAACATTTAAATATCTACACCGCCATCTGTATTAAGATGGAGATATCTACACCACAATCTGCATAAACATGGAAATTTCTACACCGCTATCAGTATAAACATGGAAATATCTACACCGCTATGAGTATAAACATGGAAATATCTACACTGCTATCTGTATAAACATGGAAATATCTACACCGCTACCTGTATAAACATGGAAATATCAGCACCGCTATCAGTAAGAACATGGAAGTTTCTACACCGCCATCTGTATGAACATGGAAATACCTTCACCGCCATCCGTATGAACATGGAAATATCTGCACCGCCATCTGTATGAACATATAAATATCTACACCGCCATCTGTATTAAGATGGAGATATCTACACTGCTATCTGTATAAACATGGAAATATCTACACCGCTATGTGTATAAACATGGATATATCTACACCGCTACCTGTATCAACATGGAAGTATCAGCACCGCTATCGGTATGAACATGGCAATATCTACACGGCTATCTGTATGAACATGGAGATATCTACACCGCTATCTGTATGAACATGGAAATGTCTTCACCGCCATCTGTATGAACATGGATATATCTACACAGCCATCTGAATGAACATGGAAATATCTACACCGCTATCTGTATGAACATGGAAATATCTACACAGCCATCTGGATGAACATGGAAATATCTACACCGCTATCTGTATGAACATGGAAATACATACACCGCTATCTGTATGAACATGGAAATATCTACACCGCTATCTCTAAGAACATGGAAATATCTACACCGCTATCTGTATGAACATGGAAATACCTTCACCGCCATCTGTATGAACATGGATATATCTACATAGCCAACTGAATGAACATGGAAATATCTACACCGCCATCTGCATTAAGGAGATATCTACACCGCTATCTGTATAAACATGGAAATATCTACACCGCTATCTGTATGAACAGGGAAATATGTACACCGCTATCTGTATAAACACGGAAATATGTACACTGCTACCTGTATAAACATGGCAGTATCAGCACCGCTATCGGTATGAACATGGCAATATCTACACGGCTATCTGTATGAATATGGAAATATCTACACCGCTATCTGTATGAACATGGAAATATCTTCACAGCCGTCTGTATGAACATGGATATATCTACACAGCCATCTGGATGAACATGGAAATATCTACACCGCTATCTGTTTGAACATGGAAATATCTAAACCGCTATCTGTATGAACATGGAAATATCTACACAGCCATCTGTATGAACATGGAAATACATGCACCGCTATCTGTAGGAACATGGAAATAGCTACACCGCTATCTGTATGAACATGGAAATATCTACACCGCTATGTGTATGAACATGGAAATATCTTCACCGCCATCTGTATGAACATGGATATATCTACACAGCCATCTGGATGAACATGGAAATATCTACACCGCTATCTGTGTAAACATGCATACATTTTCACCGCTATCTGTATAAACATGGAAATATCTACAACGCTATCTTTATGAACATGGAAATATCTACACCGCTATCTGTTTCAACATGGAAATATATACAGCGCTATCTGCTTGAAAATGGAAATATCTACACTGCTATCTGTATGAACATGGAAATATATACACCGCTATCTGTATGAACATGGAAATATCTACACCGCTTTCTATATGAACATGGAAATATCTACAACGCTATCTGTATGAACATGGAAATATCTTCACCGCCATCTGTATGAACATGGATATATCTACACAGCCATCTGGATGAACATGGAAATATCTGCACCGCTATCTATATGAAGATGGAAATATCTACACAGCTATCTGTATGAACATGGATATATCTACACAGCCATCTGGATGAACATGGAAATATCTACACCGCTATCTGTATAAACATGGAAATATCTACACCGCTATCTTTCTGAACATGGAAATATCTACACCGCTAACTGTTTGAACAGGGAAATATATACACCGCTATCTGCATGAATATGGAAATATCTACACAGCTATCTGCATATACATGGAAAAATCTACACAGCTATCTCTTTACACATGGAAATAACTACACCTCTATCTGTATGAACATGGAAATATCTACACCGCCGTCTGTATGAACATGGAAATATCTGCACCGCCATCTGTATGAACATATAAATATCTACACCGCCATCTGTATTAAGATGGAGATATCTACACCGCTATCTGTACAAACATGAAAATATCTACACCACTATCTGTATGAACATGGAAATATCTACACCGCTATCTGTTTGAACAGGGAAGTATATATACCGCTATCTGCTTGAAAATGGAAATATCTACACAGCTATCTGCATATACATGGGAATATCTACACAGCTATCTCTTTACACATGGAAATAACTACACCGCTATCTGTATGAACATGGAAATAACTTCACTGCCATCTGTATGAACACTGAAATATCTGCACCGCCATCTGTATGAACATATAAATATCTACACCGCCATCTGTATTAAGATGGAGATATCTACACCGCTATCTGTATGAATATGGAAATATCTACACCGCTATGTGTATAAACATGGAAATATCTACACTGCTACCTGTGTAAACATGGAAATATCAGCACTGCTGTCTGTATGAACATGGAAATATCTACACCGCCATCTGTATGAACATGGAAATATCTTCCCCGCCATCTGTATGAACATGGACATATCTACACAGCCATCTGGATGAACATGGAAATATCTTCACCGCTATCTGTATGAACATGGAAATAGCTACACCGATATACGTATGAACATGGAAATGTCTACACCTCTATCTGTATGAACATGGAAATATCTACACCGCTGTATGCATGAACATGGAAATATCTTCACCGCCATCTGTATGAACTTGGAAATATCTGCACCGCTATCTGTGTTAACATGCATACATCTTCACCGCTATCTGTATAAACATTAAAATATCTACACCGCTATCTGTATGAACATGGAAATATCTACACATCTATCTGTTTGAACATGGAAATATCTACACCGCTATCTGCATAAAAATGGAAATATCTACACAGCTATCTGCATATACATGGAAGTATTTACAAAGCTATTTCTTTACACATGGAAATATCTACACCGCAGTCTCTATAAACATGGAAATATCTACACCGCCATCTGTATGAACATGGAAATATCTGCACCGCCATCTGTATGAACATATAAATATCTACACCGCCATCTGTATTAATATGGAGATACCTACACCGCTATCTGTATAAACATGAAAATATCTACACCGCTATCTGTATAAACATGGAAATATCTACACCGCTATCTGTATAAACATGGAAATATCTACACCGCTACCTGTATAAACATGGAAATATCAGCACCGCTATCTGTATGAACATGGAAATATCTGCACCGCTATCTCTATGAACATTGAAATATCTATACCGCTTTCTGTATGAACATGTAAATAGCTACACCGCTATATGTATGAACATGGAAATATCTACACCACTATCTGTATGAACATGGAAATATCTACACAGCTGTCTGTATGAACATGGAAATATCTACACCGCTATCTGTATGAACATGGAAACATCTTCACCGCCATCTGAATGAACATGGATATATCTACACAGCCATCTGGATGAACATGGAAATATCTACACCGCTATCTATATGAACATGGAAATATCTGCACCGCTAACTGTGTAAACATGCATACATCTTCACCTCTATCTGTATAAACATGGAAATATCTACACCGCTATCTGTATAAACATGGGAATATCTACACCGCTATCTGTATAAACATGGGAATATCAGCACCGCTATCTGTATGAACATGGAAATATCTACACAGCCATCTGGATGAACATGGATATATCTACACCGCTATCTGTATGAACATGGAGATAGCTACACCGCTATCAGTATGAACATGGAAATGTCTACACCGCTATCTGTATGAACATGGAAATATCTACACCGCTATCTGTATGATCATGGAAATATCTTCACCGCCATCTGTATGAACATGGATATAACTACACAGCCATCTGGATGAACATGGAAATAGCTACACCGCTATCTGTATGAACATGGAAATATCTTCACCGTCATCTGTATGAACATGGATATATCTACATAGCCATCTGAATGAACATGGAAATATCTACACCGCTATCTGTATGAACATTGAAATATCTACACCAATATCTGTGTAAACATGCATGCGTCTTCACCGCTATCTGTATAAACATGGAAATATCTACACCGCTATCTGTATGAACATGGAAATATCTACACCGCTATCTGTTTGAACATGGAAATATCTACTCCGCTATCTGCATGAAAATGGAAATATCTACACAGCTATCTGCATATACATGGAAATATCTACAAAGCTATTTCTTTACACATGGAAATAACTACACCGCTATCTCTATTAACATGGAAATATCTACACCGCCATCTGTATGAACATGGAGATATCTTCACCGCCATCTGTATGAACATATAAATATCTACACCGCCATCTGTATTAAGATGGAGATATCTACACCGCTATCTGTATAAACATGGAAATATCTACACAACTATCTGTATAAACATGGAAATATCTACACCGCTATCTGTATAAACATGGAAATATCTACACCGCTACCTGTATAAACATGGAAATATCAGCACCGCTATCTGTATGAACATGGAAATATCTACACAGCCATCTGGATGAACATGGAAATATCTGCACCGCTATATATATGAACATGGAAATAGATACACCGCTATCTGTATGAACATGGAAATATCTACACCACTATCTGTATGAATATGGAAATATCTACACCGCTATCTGTATGAACATGGAAATATCTTCACCGCAATCTGTATGAACATGGATATATCTACACAGCCATCTGGATGAACATGGAAATATCTACACCGCAATGTGTATGAACATGGAAATAGCTACACCTCTATCTGTATGAACATGGAAATATCTACACCGCTATCTGTATGAACATGGAAAGATCTACACCGCTATCTGTATGAACATTGAAATATCTTCACCGCCATCTGTATGAACATGGATATATCTACACAGCCATCTGGATGAACATGGAAATATCTACACCGCTACCTGAATGAACATGGAAATATCTACACCGCTATCTGTGTAAACATGCATACATCTTCACCGCTATCTGTATAAACATGGAAATATCTCCACCACTATCTGTATGAACATGGAAATATCTACACCGCTATCTGCATGAAAATGGAAATATCTACAGAGCTATCTGCATATACATGGAAATATCTACAAAGCTATTTCTTTACACATGGAAATAACTACACCGCTATCTCTATAAACATAGAAATATCTACACCGCCATCTGTATGAACATGGAAATGTCTGCATCGCCATCTGCATGAACATATAAATATCTACACCACCATCTGTATTAAGATGGAGATATCCACACCGCTATCTGTAAAAACATGGAAATATCTACACCGCTATCTGTATAAACATGGAAATATCTACACCGCTATCTGTATGAACATGGAAATATCTACACCGCTACCTATATAAACATGGAAATATCAGCACCGCCATCTGTATGAACATGGAAATATCTGCACCGCCATCTGTATGAACATGGAAATATCTACACCGCTATCTGTATGAACATGGAAATATCTACACCGCTATCTGTATGAACATGGAAATATCTACACCGCTATCTGTGCAAACATGCATACATCTTCACCGCTATCTGTATAAACAGGCAAATATCTACACCGCTATCTGTATGAACATGGAAATATCTACACCGCTATCTGTTTGAACATGGAAATATCTACACCGCTATCTGCATGAAAATGGAAATATCTACACAGCTATCTGCATATACACGGAAATATCTACAAAGCGATTTCTTTACTCATGGAAATAACTACACCGCTATCTCTATAAACATGGAAATATCTACACCACCATCTGTATGAACATGGAAATATCTGCACCGCCATCTGTATGAACATATAAATATCTACACCGCCGTCTGTATTAAGAAGGAGATATCTACACCGCTATCTGTATAAACATGGAAATATCTACACCGCTATCTGTATGAACATGGAAATATCTACACCGCTACCTGTATAAACACAGAAATATGTACACCGCTACCTGTATAAACATGGAAGTATCAGCACCGCTGTCGGTATGAACATGGCAATATCTACATGGCTATCTGTATGAACATGGAAATATCTACAACGCCATCTGTATGAACATGGAAATATCTTCACCACCATCTGTATGAACATGGATATATCTACACAGCCATCTGGATGAACATGGAAATAACTACACCGCTATCTGTATGAACATGGAAATATTTACACCGCTATCTGTATGAACATGGAAATATCTACACAGCCATCAGGATGAACATGGAAATATCTACACCGCTATCTGTATGAACATGGAAATACATACACCGCTATCTGTATGAACATGGAAATATCTACACCGCTATCTGTATGAACATGGAAATATCTACACCGATATCTGTATGAACATGGAGATATCTTCACCGCCATCTGTATGAACATGGATATATCTACACAGCCATGTGGATGAACATGGAAATATCTACACCGATATCTGTGAAAACATGCATACATCTTCACCGCTATCTGTATAAACATGGAAATATCTACACCGCTATCTTTATGAACATGGAAATACCTACACCGCTAACTGTTTCAACAGGGAAATATATACAGCGCTATCTGCATGAAAATGGAAATATCTACACCACTATCTGTATGAACATGGAAATACATTCACCCCTATCTGTATGAACATGGAAATATCTACACCGCTATCTGTATGAACACGGAAATATCTACACCGCCATCTGTATGAACATGGAAATATCTGCAGCGCCATCTGTATGAACATTTAAATATCTACACCGCCATCTGTATTAAGATTGAGATATCTACACCACTATCTGCATAAACATGGAAATATCCACACCGCTATCTGTATAGACATGGAAATATCTACACCGCTATGTGTATAAACATGGAAATATCTACACTGCTATCTGTATAAACATGGAAATACCTACACCGCTACCTGTATAAACATGGAAATATCAGCACCGCTATCACTATGAACATGGAAGTTTCTACACCGCCATCTGTATGAACATGGAAATATCTTCACCGCCATCCGTATGAACATGGAAATATCTGCACCGCCATCTGTATGAACATATAAATATCTACACCGCTATCTGTATGAACATGAAAATATCTACACCGCTATCTGTATGAACATGGAAATATCTTCTCCGCCATCTGTAATAACATAGATATATCTACACAGCCATCTGTATGAACATGGAAATATCTACACCGCTATCTGTATGAACATGGAAATATCTACACCGCTATCTGTGTAAACATGTATACATCTTCACCGCTATCTGCAAGAAAATGGAAACATCTACACAGCTATCTGCATATACATGGAAATGTCTACAAAGCTATCTCTTTACACATGGAAATAACTACACTGCTATCTCTATAAACATGGAAATATCTACACCACCATCTGTATGAACATGGAAATATCTGCACCGACATCTGTATGAACATATAAATATCTACACCGCCATGTGTATTAAGATGGAGATATCTACACCGCTATCTGTATAAACTTGGAAATATCTACACCGCTATCTGTAAAAACATGGAAATATCTATGCCGCTTTCTGTATAAACAAGGAAATATCTACACTGCTACCTGTATAAACATGGATATATCAGCCCCGCTATCTGTATGAACATGGAAATATCTACACCGCCATCTGTATGAACATGGAAATATCTTCACCGCCATCTGTAGGAACATGGATATATCTACACAGCCATCTGTATGAAAATGGAAATATCTACACCGCTATCTGTATGAACATGGAAATATCTACACCGCTATCTGTATGAACATGGAAATATCTTCACCGCCATCTGTATGAACATGGATATGTCTACACAGCCATCTGTATGAACATTTAAATATCTACACCGCCATCTGTATTAAGATGGAGATATCTACACAATTATCTGCATAAACATGGAAATATCTACACCGCTATCTGTATAAACATGGAAATATCTACACCGCTATGTGTATAAACATGGAAATATCTACACCGCTATCTGTATAAACATGGAAATATCTACACCGCTACCTGTATAAACATGGAAATATCAGCACCGCTATCAGTATGAACATGGAAGTTTCTACACCGCCATCTGTATGAACATGGAAATATCTTCACCGCCATACGTATGAACATGGAAATATCTGCACCGCCAACTGTATGAATATATAAATATCTACACCGCCATCTGTATTAAGATGGAGATATCTACACCGCTATCTGTATAAACATGGAAATATCTACACCGCTATCTGTATAAACATGGAAATATCTACACCGCTACCTGTATAAACATGGAAATATCTACACCGCTACCTGTATAAACATGGAAATATCAGCACCGCTATCTGTATGAACATGGAAATATCTACACCACCGTCTGTATGAACATGGAAATATCGTCACCGCCATCTGTATGAACATGGAAATATCTTCACCACCATCTGTATGAACATGGATATGGCTACACAGCCGTCTGGATGAACATGGAAATATCTACACCGCTATCTGTGTAAACATGCATACATCTTCACCACTATCTGTATAAACATGGAAATATCTACACCGCTATCTGTATGAACATGGAAATATCTACACCGCTATCTGTTTGAACATGGAAATATCTACACCGCTATCTGCATGAAAATGGAAATATCTACACAACTATCTGCATATAAATGGAAATATCTACACAGCTATCTCTTTGCACATGTAAATAACTACACCGCTATCTCTATAAACATGGAAATATCTACACCGCCATCTGTATGAACATGGAAATATCTACACCGCCATCTGTATTAAGAAGGAGATATCTACACCGCTATCTGTATAAACATGGAAATATCTACACCGCTATCTGTATGAACATGGAAATATCTACACCGCTATCTGTATAAACACGGAAATATGTACACCGCTACCTGTATAAACATGGAAGTATCAGCACCGCTATCTGTATGAACATGGCAATATCTACACGGCTATCTGTATGAACATGGAAATATCTACACCGCTATCTGTATAAACATGGAAATATCTACACCGCTATCTTTATGAACATGGAAATATCTACACCGCTAACTGTTTGAACAGGGAAATATATACACCGCTATCTGCATGAAAACGGAAATATCTAAAGAGCTATCTGCTTATACATGGAAATATCTACAAAACTATCTCTTTACACATGGAAATAACTACACCGCTATCTGTATGAACATGGAAATATCTACACCGCCATCTGTATGAACATGGAAATATCTGCACCGCCATCTGTATGAACGTTTAAATATCTACACCGCCATCTGTATTAAGATGGAGATATCTACACCAATATCTGCATAAACATGGAAATACCTACACCGCTATCTGTATAAACATGGAAATATCTACACCGCTATGTGTATAAACATGGAAATATCTACACCGCTATCTGTATAAACATGGAAATATCTACACCGCTACCTGTATAAACATGGAAATATCAGCACCGCTATCAGTATGAACATGGAAGTTTCTACACCGCCATCTGTATGAACATGGAAATATCTTCACCGCCATACGTATGAACATGGAAATATCTGCACCGCCAACTGTATGAATATATAAATATCTGCACCGCCATCTGTATTAAGATGGAGATATCTACACCGCTATCTGTATAAACATGGAAATATCTACACCGCTATCTGTATAAACATGGAAATATCTACACCGCTACCTGTATAAACATGGAAATATCTACACCGCTACCTGTATAAACATGGAAATATCAGCACCGCTATCTGTATGAACATGGAAATATCTACACCACCGTCTGTATGAACATGGAAATATCGTCACCGCCATCTGTATGAACATGGATATATCTACACAGCCATCTGCATGAACATGGAAATATCTTCACCACCATCTGTATGAACATGGATATGTCTACACAGCCGTCTGGATGAACATGGAATTATCTACACCGCTATCTGTGTAAACATGCATACATCTTCACCACTATCTGTATAAACATGGAAATATCTACACCGCTATCTGTATGAACATGGAAATATCTACACCGCTATCTGCTTGAAAATGGAAATATCTACACAACTATCTGCATATAAATGGAAATATCCACACAGCTATCTCTTTGCACATGTAAATAACTACACCGCTATCTCTATAAACATGGAAATATCTACACCGCCATCTGTATGAACATGGAAATATCTACACCGCCAACTGTTTGAACAGGTAAATATATACACCGCTATCTGCATGAAAACGGAATTATGTAAAGAGCTATCTGCTTATACATGGAAATATCTACACAACTATCTCTTTACACATGGAAATATCTACACCGCTATCTGTATGAACATGGAAATATCTACACCGCCATCTGTATGAACATGGAAATATCTGCACCGCCATCTGTATGAACGTTTAAATATCTACACCGCCATCTGTATTAAGATGGAGATATCTACACCAATATCTGCATAAACATGGAAATATCTACACCGCTATCTGTATAAACGTGGAAATATCTACACCGCTAGGTGTATAAACATGGAAATATCTACACCGCTATCTGTATAAACATGGAAATATCTATACCGCTACCTGTATAAACATGGAAATATCAGCACCGCTATCAGTATGAACATGGAAGTTTCTACACCGCCATCTGTATGAACATGGAAATATCTTCACCGCCATACGTATGTACATGGAAATATCTGCACCGCCAACTGTATGAATATATAAATATCTACACCGCCATCTGTATTAAGATGGAGATAGCTACACCGCTATCTGTATAAACATGGAAATATCTACACCGCTATCTGTATAAACATGGAAATATCTACACCGCTACCTGTATAAACATGGAAATATCTACACCGCTACCTGTATAAACATGGAAATATCAGCACCGCTATCTGTATGAACATGGAAATATCTACACCACCGTCTGTATGAACATGGAAATATCGTCACCGCCATCTGTATGAACATGGATATATCTACACAGCCATCTGTATGAACATGGAAATATCTTCACTACCATCTGTATGAACATGGATATGTCTACACAGCCGTCTGGATGAACATGGAAATATCTACACCGCTATCTGTGTAAACATGCATACATCTTCACCACTATCTGTATAAACATGGAAATATCTACACCGCTATCTGTATGAACATGGAAATATCTACACCGCTATCTGTTTGAACATGGAAATATCTACACCGCTATCTGCATGAAAATGGAAATATCTACACAGCTATCTGCATATACATGGGAATATCTACACAGCTATCTCTTTACACACGGAAATAACTACACCGCTACCTGTATGAACATGGAAATATCTACACCGCCATCTGTATGAACATGGAAATATCTGCACCGCCATCTGAATGAACATATAAATATCTACACCGCCATCTGTATTAAGATGGAGATATCTACACCGCTATCTGTATAAACTTGGAAATATCTACACCGCTATCTGTATAAAGATGGAAATATCTACACCACTATCTGTATAAACATGGAAATGTCTACACTGCTACCTGTATAAACATGGAAATGTCAGCACCGCTATCTGTATGAACATGTAAATATCTACACCGCTATCTCTATGAACATGGAAATATCTACACCGCTATCTGTATGAACATGGAAATATCTACACCGCTATCTGTATAAACATGGAAATATGTACACCGCTACCTGTATAAACATGGAAGTATCAGCACCGCTATCGGTATGAACATGACAATATCTACACGGCTATCTGTATGAACATGGAAATATCTGCGCCGCTATCTGTATGAACATGGAAATATCTTCACCGCCATCTGTATGAACATGGATATTATCTACACAGCCATCTGGATGAACATAGAAATATCTACACCGCTATCTGTATGAACATGGAAATATCTACACCGCTATCTGTATGAACATGGAAATATCTACACCGCTATCTGTATGAACATGGAAATATCTACACTGCTATCTGTATGAACATGGAAATATCTTCTCCGCCATCTGTAATAACATAGATATATCTACACAGCCATCTGTATGAACATGGAAATATCTACACCGCTATCTGTATGAACATGGAAATATCTACACCGCTATCTGTGTAAACATGTATACATCTTCACCGCTATCTGCATGAAAATGGAAATATCTACACAGCTATCTGCATATACATGGAAATATCTACAAAGCTATCTCTTTACACATGGAAATAACTACACTGCTATCTCTATAAACATGGAAATATCTACACCACCATCTGTATGAACATGGAAATATCTGCACCGACATCTGTATGAACATATAAATATCTACAGCGCCATCTGTATTAAGATGGAGATATCTACACCGCTATCTGTATAAACTTGGAAATATCTACACCGCTATCTGTAAAAACATGGAAATATCTATGCCGCTTTCTGTATAAACAAGGAAATATCTACACTGCTACCTGTATAAACATGGATATATCAGCCCCGCTATCTGAATGAACATGGAAATATCTACACCGCCATCTGTATGAACATGGAAATATCTTCACCGCCATCTGTAGGAACATGGATATATCTACACAGCCATCTGTATGAAAATGGAAATATCTACACCGCTATCTGTATGAACATGGAAATATCTACACCGCTATCTGTATGAAAATGGAAATATCTTCACCGCCATCTGTATGAACATGGATATGTCTACACAGCCATCTGTATGAACATTTAAATATCTACACCGCCATCTGTATTAAGATGGAGATATCTACACAATTATCTGCATAAACATGGAAATATCTACACCGCTATCTGTATAAACATGGAAATATCTACACCGCTATCTGTATAAACATGGAAATATCTACACCGCTATCTGTATAAACATGGAAATATCTACACCGCTACCTGTATAAACATGGAAATATCAGCACCGCTATCAGTATGAACATGGAAGTTTCTACACCGCCATCTGTATGAACATGGAAATATCTTCACCGCCATACGTATGAACATGGAAATATCTGCACCGCCAACTGTATGAATATATAAATATCTACACCGCCATCTGTATTAAGATGGAGATATCTACACCGCTATCTGTATAAACATGGAAATATCTACACCGCTATCTGTATAAACATGGAAATATCTACACCGCTACCTGTATAAGCATGGAAATATCTACACCGCTACCTGTATAAACATGGAAATATCAGCACCGCTATCTGTATGAACATGGAAATATCTACACCACCGTCTGTATGAACATGGAAATATCGTCACCGCCATCTGTATGAACATGGATATATCTACACATCCATCTGTATGAACATGGAAATATCTTCACCACCATCTGTATGAACATGGATATGGCTACACAGCCGTCTGGATGAACATGGAAATATCTACACCGCTATCTGTGTAAACATGCATACATCTTCACCACTATCTGTATAAACATGGAAATATCTACACCGCTATCTGTATGAACATGGAAATATCTACACCGCTATCTGTTTGAACATGGAAATATCTACACCGCTATCTGCATGAAAATGGAAATATCTACACAACTATCTGCATATAAATGGAAATATCTACACAGCTATCTCTTTGCACATGTAAATAACTACACCGCTATCTCTATAAACATGGAAATATCTACACCGCCATCTGTATGAACATGGAAATATCTACACCGCCATCTGTATTAAGAAGGAGATATCTACACCGCTATCTGTATAAACATGGAAATATCTACACCGCTATCTGTATGAACATGGAAATATCTACACCGCTATCTGTATAAACACGGAAATATGTACACCGCTACCTGTATAAACATGGAAGTATCAGCACCGCTATCTGTATGAACATGGCAATATCTACACGGCTATCTGTATGAACATGGAAATATCTACACCGCTATCTGTATAAACATGGAAATATCTACACCGCTATCTTTATGAACATGGAAATATCTACACCGCTAACTGTTTGAACAGGGAAATATATACACCGCTATCTGCATGAAAACGGAAATATCTAAAGAGCTATCTGCTTATACATGGAAATATCTACACAACTATCTCTTTACACATGGAAATAACTACACCGCTATCTGTATGAACATGGAAGTTTCTACACCGCCATCTGTATGAACATGGAAATATCTTCACCGCCATACATATGAACATGGAAATATCTGCACCGCCAACTGTATGAATATATAAATATCTACACCGCCATCTGTATTAAGATGGAGATATCTACACCGCTATCTGTACAAACATGGAAATATCTACACCGCTATCTGTATAAACATGGAAATATCTACACCGCTACCTGTATAAACATGGAAATATCTACACCGCTACCTGTATAAACATGGAAATATCAGCACCGCTATCTGTATGAACATGGAAATATCTACACCACCGTCTGTATGAACATGGAAATATCGTCACCGCCATCTGTATGAACATGGATATATCTACACAGCCATCTGCATGAACATGGAAATATCTTCACCACCATCTGTATGAACATGGATATGTCTACACAGCCGTCTGGATGAACATGGAAATATCTACACCGCTATCTGTGTAAACATGCATACATCTACACCACTATCTGTATAAACATGGAAATATCTACACCGCTATCTGTATGAATATATAAATATCTACACCGCCATCTGTATTAAGATTGAGATATCTACACCGCTATCTGTATAAACATGGAAATATCTACACCGCTATGTGTATAAACATGGAAATATCTACACCGCTATCTGTATAAACATGGAAATATCTACACTGCTACCTGTATAAACATGGAAATATCAGCCCCGCTATCTGTATGAACATGGAAATATCTACACCGCCATCTGTATGAACATGGAAAAATCTTCACCGCCATCTGTATGAACATGGATATATCTACCCAGCCATCTGTATGAACATGGAAATATCTTCACCGCCATCTGTATGAACATGGATATGTCTACACAGCCGTCTGGATGAACATGGAAATATCTACACCGCTATCTGTATGAACATGAAAATATCTACACCGCTATCTGTGTAAACATGCATACATCTTCACCGCTATCTGTAAAAAGATGGAAATATCCACACCGCTATCTGTATGAACATGGAAATATCTACACCGCTATCTGTTTGAAAATGGAAATATCTACACCGCTATCTGCATGAAAATGGAAATATCTACAAAGCTATCTGCATATACATGGAAATATTTACACAGCTATCTCTTTGCACATGGAAATAACTACACCGCTATCTCTATAAACATGGAAATATCTACACCACCATCTGTATGAACATGGAAATATCTGCACTGCCATCTGTATGAACATATAAATATCTACACCGCCATCTGTATTAAGAAGTAGATATCTACACCGCTATCTGTATAAACATGGAAATATCTACACCGCTATCTGTATGAACATGGAAATATCTACACCGCTACCTGTATGAAGACGGAAATATGTACACCGCTACCTGTATAAACATGGAAGTATCAGCAGCGCTATAGGTATGAACATGGAAATATCTACACGGCTATCTGTATGAACATGGAAATATCTACACCGCTATCTGTATGAACATGGAAATATCTTCACCGCTATATGTATGAACATGGAAATATCTACACCTCTATCTGTATGAACATGGAAATATCTTCACCGCCATCTGTATGAACATGGATATATCTACACAGCCATGTGGATGAACATGGAAATATCTACACCGCTATCTGTGTAAACATGCATACATCTTCACCGCTATCTGTATAAACATGGAAATATCGACTCCGCTATCTTTATGTACATGGAAATATCTACACCGCTAAGTGTTTGAACAGGGAAATACACACACCGCTATCTGCATGAAAACGGAAATATCCACACAGCTATCTGCTTATACATGGAAATATCTACACAGCTATCTATTTACACATGGAAATAACTACACCGCTATCTGTATGAACAGGGAAATATCTACACCACCATCTGTATGAACATGGAAATATCTGCACAGCCATCTGTATGAACATTTAAATATCTACACCGCCATCTGTATTAAGATGGAGATATCTACACCACTATCTGCATAAACATGGAAATATCTACACCACTATCTGTATAAACATGGAAATATCTACACCGCTATGAGTATAAACATGGAAATATCTACACTGCTATCTGTATAAACATGGAAATATCTACACCGTTACCTGTATAAACATGGAAATATCAGCACCGCTATCAGTAAGAACATGGAAGTTTCTACACCGCCATCTGTATGAACATGGAAATACCTTCACTGCCATCCGTATGAACATGGAAATATCTGCACCGCCATCTGTATGAACATATAAATATCTACACCGCCATCTGTATTAAGATGGAGATATCTACACCGCTATCTGTATAAACATGGAAATATCTACACCGCTATGTGTATAAACATGGATATATCTACACCGCTACCTGTATCAACATGGAAGTATCAGCACCGCTATCGGTATGAACATGGCAATATCTACACGGCTATCTGTATGAACATGGAGATATCTACACCGCTATCTGTATGAACATGGAAATGTCTCCACCGCCATCTGTATGAACATGGATATATCTACACAGCCATCTGAATGAACATGGAAATATCTACACCGCTATCTGTATGAACATGGAAATATCTACACCGCTATCTGTATAAACATGGAAATATCTACACCGCTACCTGTATAAACATGGAAATATCTACACCGCTACCTGTATAAACATGGAAATATCAGCACCGCTATCTGTATGAACATGGAAATATCTACACCACCGTCTGTATGAACATGGAAATATCGTCACCGCCATCTGTATGAACATGGATATATCTACACAGCCATCTGTATGAACATGGAAATATCTTCACCACCATCTGTATGAACATGGATATGTCTACACAGCCGTCTGGATGAACATGGAAATATCTACACCGCTATCTGTGTAAACATGCATACATCTTCACCACTATCTGTATAAACATGGAAATATCTACACCGCTATCTGTATGAACATGGAAATATCTACACCGCTATCTGTTTGAACATGGAAATATCTACACCGCTATCTGCATGAAAATGGAAATATCTACACAGCTATCTGCATATACATGGGAATATCTACACAGCTATCTCTTTACACACGGAAATAACTACACCGCTACCTGTATGAACATGGAAATATCTACACCGCCATCTGTATGAACATGGAAATATCTGCACCGCCATCTGAATGAACATATAAATATCTACACCGCCATCTGTATTAAGATGGAGATATCTACACCGCTATCTGTATAAACTTGGAAATATCTACACCGCTATCTGTATAAAGATGGAAATATCTACACCACTATCTGTATAAACATGGAAATGTCTACACTGCTACCTGTATAAACATGGAAATGTCAGCACCGCTATCTGTATGAACATGTAAATATCTACACCGCTATCTCTATGAACATGGAAATATCTACACCGCTATCTGTATGAACATGGAAATATCTACACCGCTATCTGTATAAACATGGAAATATGTACACCGCTACCTGTATAAACATGGAAGTATCAGCACCGCTATCGGTATGAACATGACAATATCTACACGGCTATCTGTATGAACATGGAAATATCTGCGCCGCTATCTGTATGAACATGGAAATATCTTCACCGCCATCTGTATGAACATGGATATTATCTACACAGCCATCTGGATGAACATAGAAATATCTACACCGCTATCTGTATGAACATGGAAATATCTACACCGCTATCTGTATGAACATGGAAATATCTACACCGCTATCTGTATGAACATGGAAATATCTACACTGCTATCTGTATGAACATGGAAATATCTTCTCCGCCATCTGTAATAACATAGATATATCTACACAGCCATCTGTATGAACATGGAAATATCTACACCGCTATCTGTATGAACATGGAAATATCTACACCGCTATCTGTGTAAACATGTATACATCTTCACCGCTATCTGCATGAAAATGGAAATATCAACACAGCTATCTGCATATACATGGAAATATCTACAAAGCTATCTCTTTACACATGGAAATAACTACACTGCTATCTCTATAAACATGGAAATATCTACACCACCATCTGTATGAACATGGAAAAATCTGCACCGACATCTGTATGAACATATAAATATCTACAGCGCCATCTGTATTAAGATGGAGATATCTACACCGCTATCTGTATAAACTTGGAAATATCTACACCGCTATCTGTAAAAACATGGAAATATCTATGCCGCTTTCTGTATAAACAAGGAAATATCTACACTGCTACCTGTATAAACATGGATATATCAGCCCCGCTATCTGAGTGAACATGGAAATATCTACACCGCCATCTGTATGAACATGGAAATATCTTCACCGCCATCTGTAGGAACATGGATATATCTACACAGCCATCTGTATGAAAATGGAAATATCTACACCGCTATCTGTATGAACATGGAAATATCTACACCGCTATCTGTATGAACATGGAAATATCTTCACCGCCATCTGTATGAACATGGATATGTCTACACAGCCATCTGTATGAACATTTAAATATCTACACCGCCATCTGTATTAAGATGGAGATATCTACACAATTATCTGCATAAACATGGAAATATCTACACCGCTATCTGTATAAACATGGAAATATCTACACCGCTATCTGTATAAACATGGAAATATCTACACCGCTATCTGTATAAACATGGAAATATCTACACCGCTACCTGTATAAACATGGAAATATCAGCACCGCTATCAGTATGAATATGGAAGTTTCTACACCGCCATCTGTATGAACATGGAAATATCTTCACCGCCATACGTATGAACATGGAAATATCTGCACCGCCAACTGTATGAATATATAAATATCTACACCGCCATCTGTATTAAGATGGAGATATCTACACCGCTATCTGTATAAACATGGAAATATCTACACCGCTATCTGTATAAACATGGAAATATCTACACCGCTACCTGTATAAACATGGAAATATCTACACCGCTACCTGTATAAACATGGAAATATCAGCACCGCTATCTGTATGAACATGGAAATATCTACACCACCGTCTGTATGAACATGGAAATATCGTCACCGCCATCTGTATGAACATGGATATATCTACACATCCATCTGTATGAACATGGAAATATCTTCACCACCATCTGTATGAACATGGATATGGCTACACAGCCGTCTGGATGAACATGGAAATATCTACACCGCTATCTGTGTAAACATGCATACATCTTTACCACTATCTGTATAAACATGGAAATATCTACACCGCTATCTGTATGAACATGGAAATATCTACACCGCTATCTGTTTGAACATGGAAATATCTACACCGCTATCTGCATGAAAATGGAAATATCTACACAACTATCTGCATATAAATGGAAATATCTACACAGCTATCTCTTTGCACATGTAAATAACTACACCGCTATCTCTATAAACATGGAAATATCTACACCGCCATCTGTATGAACATGGAAATATCTACACCGCCATCTGTATTAAGAAGGAGATATCTACACCGCTATCTGTATAAACATGGAAATATCTACACCGCTATCTTTATGAACATGGAAATATCTACACCGCTATCTGTATAAACACGGAAATATGTACACCGCTACCTGTATAAACATGGAAGTATCAGCACCGCTATCTGTATGAACATGGCAATATCTACACGGCTATCTGTATGAACATGGAAATATCTACACCGCTATCTGTATAAACATGGAAATATCTACACCGCTATCTTTATGAACATGGAAATATCTACACCGCTAACTGTTTGAACAGGGAAATATATACACCGCTATCTGCATGAAAACGGAAATATCTAAAGAGCTATCTGCTTATACATGGAAATATCTACACAACTATCTCTTTACACATGGAAATAACTACACCGCTATCTGTATGAACATGGAAGTTTCTACACCGCCATCTGTATGAACATGGAAATATCTTCACCGCCATACGTATGAACATGGAAATATCTGCACCGCCAACTGTATGAATATATAAATATCTACACCGCCATCTGTATTAAGATGGAGATATCTACACCGCTATCTGTACAAACATGGAAATATCTACACCGCTATCTGTATAAACATGGAAATATCTACACCGCTACCTGTATAAACATGGAAATATCTACACCGCTACCTGTATAAACATGGAAATATCAGCACCGCTATCTGTATGAACATGGAAATATCTACACCACCGTCTGTATGAACATGGAAATATCGTCACCGCCATCTGTATGAACATGGATATATCTACACAGCCATCTGCATGAACATGGAAATATCTTCACCACCATCTGTATGAACATGGATATGTCTACACAGCCGTCTGGATGAACATGGAAATATCTACACCGCTATCTGTGTAAACATGCATACATCTACACCACTATCTGTATAAACATGGAAATATCTACACCGCTATCTGTATGAACATGGAAATATCTACACCGCTATCTGTTTGAACATGGAAATATCTACACCGCTATCTGCATGAAAATGGAAATATCTACACAATTATCTGCATATAAATGGAAATATCTACACCGCTATCTGTATGAACATGGAAATACATACACCGCTATCTGTATGAACATGGAAATATCTGCACCGCCATCTGAATGAACATATAAATATCTACACCGCCATCTGTATTAAGATGGAGATATCTACACCGCTATCTGTATAAACATGGAAATATCTACACCGCTATGTGTATAAACATGGAAATATCTACACCGCTATCTGTATAAACATGGAAATATCTTCACCGCTACCTGTATAAACATGGAATTATCAGCACCGCTATCAGTATGAACATGGAAGTATCTACACCGCCATCTGTATGAACATGGAAATATCTTCACCGTCATCTGTATGAACATGGAAATATCTGCACCGCCATCTGTATGAACATATAAATATCTACACCGCCATCTGTATTAAGATGGAGATATCTACACCGCTATCTGTATAAACATGGAAATATCTACACCGCTATGTGTATAAACATGGAAATATCTACACCGCTATCTGTATAAACATGGAAATATCTACACCGCTATCTGTATAAACATGGAAATATCTACACCGCTACCTGTATAAACATGGAAATATCAGCACCGCTATCAGTATGAATATGGAAGTTTCTACACCGCCATCTGTATGAACATGGAAATATCTTCACCGCCATACGTATGAACATGGAAATATCTGCACCGCCAACTGTATGAATATATAAATATCTACACCACCATCTGTATTAAGATGGAGATATCTACACCGCTATCTGTATAAACATGGAAATATCTACACCGCTATCTGTATAAACATGGAAATATCTACACCGCTACCTGTATAAACATGGAAATATCAGCACCGCTATCTGTATGAACATGGAAATATCTACACCACCGTCTGTATGAACATGGAAATATCGTCACCGCCATCTGTATGAACATGGATATATCTACACATCCATCTGTATGAACATGGAAATATCTTCACCACCATCTGTATGAACATGGATATGGCTACACAGCCGTCTGGATGAACATGGAAATCTCTACACCGCTATCTGTGTAAACATGCATACATCTTCACCACTATCTGTATAAACATGGAAATATCTACACCGCTATCTGTATGAACATGGAAATATCTACACCGCTATCTGTTTGAACATGGAAATATCTACACCGCTATCTGCATGAAAATGGAAATATCTACACAACTATCTGCATATAAATGGAAATATCTACACAGCTATCTCTTTGCACATGTAAATAACTACACCGCTATCTCTATAAACATGGAAATATCTACACCGCCATCTGTATGAACATGGAAATATCTACACCGCCATCTGTATTAAGAAGGAGATATCTACACCGCTATCTGTATAAACATGGAAATATCTACACCGCTATCTGTATGAACATGGCAATATCTACACGGCTATCTGTATGAACATGGAAATATCTACACCGCTATCTGTATAAACATGGAAATATCTACACCGCTATCTTTATGAACATGGAAATATCTACACCGCTAACTGTTTGAACAGGGAAATATATACACCGCTATCTGCATGAAAACGGAAATATCTAAAGAGCTATCTGCTTATACATGGAAATATCTACACAACTATCTCTTTACACATGGAAATAACTACACCGCTATCTGTATGAACATGGAAGTTTCTACACCGCCATCTGTATGAACATGGAAATATCTTCACCGCCATACGTATGAACATGGAAATATCTGCACCGCCAACTGTATGAATATATAAATATCTACACCGCCATCTGTATTAAGATGGAGATATCTACACCGCTATCTGTACAAACATGGAAATATCTACACCGCTATCTGTATAAACATGGAAATATCTACACCGCTACCTGTATAAACATGGAAATATCTACACCGCTACCTGTATAAACATGGAAATATCAGCACCGCTATCTGTATGAACATGGAAATATCTACACCACCGTCTGTATGAACATGGAAATATCGTCACCGCCATCTGTATGAACATGGATATATCTACACAGCCATCTGCATGAACATGGAAATATCTTCACCACCATCTGTATGAACATGGATATGTCTACACAGCCGTCTGGATGAACATGGAAATATCTACACCGCTATCTGTGTAAACATGCATACATCTACACCACTATCTGTATAAACATGGAAATATCTACACCGCTATCTGTATGAACATGGAAATATCTACACCGCTATCTGTTTGAACATGGAAATATCTACACCGCTATCTGCATGAAAATGGAAATATCTACACAACTATCTGCATATAAATGGAAATATCTACACCGCTATCTGTATGAACATGGAAATACATACACCGCTATCTGTATGAACATGGAAATATCTGCACCGCCATCTGAATGAACATATAAATATCTACACCGCCATCTGTATTAAGATGGAGATATCTACACCGCTATCTGTATAAACATGGAAATATCTACACCGCTATGTGTATAAACATGGAAATATCTACACCGCTATCTGTATAAACATGGAAATATCTTCACCGCTACCTGTATAAACATGGAAATACCAGCACCGCTATCAGTATGAACATGGAAGTATCTACACCGCCATCTGTATGAACATGGAAATATCTTCACCGTCATCTGTATGAACATGGAAATATCTGCACCGCCATCTGTATGAACATATAAATATCTACACCGCCATCTGTATTAAGATGGAGATATCTACACCGCTATCTGTATAAACATGGAAATATCTACACCGCTATGTGTATAAACATGGAAATATCTACACCGCTATCTGTATAAACATGGAAATATCTACACTGCTACCTGTATAAACATGGAAATATCAGCCCCGCTATCTGTATGAACATGGAAATATCTACACCGCCATCTGTATGAACATGGAAAAATCTTCACCGCCATCTGTATGAACATGGATATATCTACCCAGCCATCTGTATGAACATGGAAATATCTTCACCGCCATCTGTATGAACATGGATATGTCTACACAGCCGTCTGGATGAACATGGAAATATCTACACCGCTATCTGTATGAACATGAAAATATCTACACCGCTATCTGTGTAAACATGCATACATCTTCACCGCTATCTGTAAAAAGATGGAAATATCCACACCGCTATCTGTATGAACATGGAAATATCTACACCGCTATCTGTTTGAAAATGGAAATATCTACACCGCTATCTGCATGAAAATGGAAATATCTACAAAGCTATCTGCATATACATGGAAATATTTACACAGCTATCTCTTTGCACATGGAAATAACTACACCGCTATCTCTATAAACATGGAAATATCTACACCACCATCTGTATGAACATGGAAATATCTGCACTGCCATCTGTATGAACATATAAATATCTACACCGCCATCTGTATTAAGAAGTAGATATCTACACCGCTATCTGTATAAACATGGAAATATCTACACCGCTATCTGTATGAACATGGAAATATCTACACCGCTACCTGTATGAACACGGAAATATGTACACCGCTACCTGTATAAACATGGAAGTATCAGCAGCGCTATAGGTATGAACATGGAAATATCTACACGGCTATCTGTATGAACATGGAAATATCTACACCGCTATCTGTATGAACATGGAAATATCTACACCGCTATCTGTATAAACATGGAAATATCTACACCGCTACCTGTATAAACATGGAAATATCTACACCGCTACCTGTATAAACATGGAAATATCAGCACCGCTATCTGTATGAACATGGAAATATCTACACCACCGTCTGTATGAACATGGAAATATCGTCACCGCCATCTGTATGAACATGGATATATCTACACAGCCATCTGTATGAACATGGAAATATCTTCACCACCATCTGTATGAACATGGATATGTCTACACAGCCGTCTGGATGAACATGGAAATATCTACACCGCTATCTGTGTAAACATGCATACATCTTCACCACTATCTGTATAAACATGGAAATATCTACACCGCTATCTGTATGAACATGGAAATATCTACACCGCTATCTGTTTGAACATGGAAATATCTACACCGCTATCTGCATGAAAATGGAAATATCTACACAGCTATCTGCATATACATGGGAATATCTACACAGCTATCTCTTTACACACGGAAATAACTACACCGCTACCTGTATGAACATGGAAATATCTACACCGCCATCTGTATGAACATGGAAATATCTGCACCGCCATCTGAATGAACATATAAATATCTACACCGCCATCTGTATTAAGATGGAGATATCTACACCGCTATCTGTATAAACTTGGAAATATCTACACCGCTATCTGTATAAAGATGGAAATATCTACACCACTATCTGTATAAACATGGAAATGTCTACACTGCTACCTGTATAAACATGGAAATGTCAGCACCGCTATCTGTATGAACATGTAAATATCTACACCGCTATCTCTATGAACATGGAAGTATCTACACCGCTATCTGTATGAACATGGAAATATCTACACCGCTATCTGTATAAACATGGAAATATGTACACCGCTACCTGTATAAACATGGAAGTATCAGCACCGCTATCGGTATGAACATGACAATATCTACACGGCTATCTGTATGAACATGGAAATATCTGCGCCGCTATCTGTATGAACATGGAAATATCTTCACCGCCATCTGTATGAACATGGATATTATCTACACAGCCATCTGGATGAACATAGAAATATCTACACCGCTATCTGTATGAACATGGAAATATCTACACCGCTATCTGTATGAACATGTAAATATCTACACCGCTATCTGTATGAACATGGAAATATCTACACTGCTATCTGTATGAACATGGAAATATCTTCTCCGCCATCTGTAATAACATAGATATATCTACACAGCCATCTGTATGAACATGGAAATATCTACACCGCTATCTGTATGAACATGGAAATATCTACACCGCTATCTGTGTAAACATGTATACATCTTCACCGCTATCTGCATGAAAATGGAAATATCTACACAGCTATCTGCATATACATGGAAATATCTACAAAGCTATCTCTTTACACATGGAAATAACTACACTGCTATCTCTATAAACATGGAAATATCTACACCACCGTCTGTATGAACATGGAAATATCTGCACCGACATCTGTATGAACATATAAATATCTACAGCGCCATCTGTATTAAGATGGAGATATCTACACCGCTATCTGTATAAACTTGGAAATATCTACACCGCTATCTGTAAAAACATGGAAATATCTATGCCGCTTTCTGTATAAACAAGGAAATATCTACACTGCTACCTGTATAAACATGGATATATCAGCCCCGCTATCTGAATGAACATGGAAATATCTACACCGCCATCTGTATGAACATGGAAATATCTTCACCGCCATCTGTAGGAACATGGATATATCTACACAGCCATCTGTATGAAAATGGAAATATCTACACCGCTATCTGTATGAACATGGAAATATCTACACCGCTATCTGTATGAACATGGAAATATCTTCACCGCCATCTGTATGAACATGGATATGTCTACACAGCCATCTGTATGAACATTTAAATATCTACACCGCCATCTGTATTAAGATGGAGATATCTACACAATTATCTGCATAAACATGGAAATATCTACACCGCTATCTGTATAAACATGGAAATATCTACACCGCTATCTGTATAAACATGGAAATATCTACACCGCTATCTGTATAAACATGGAAATATCTACACCGCTACCTGTATAAACATGGAAATATCAGCACCGCTATCAGTATGAATATGGAAGTTTCTACACCGCCATCTGTATGAACATGGAAATATCTTCACCGCCATACGTATGAACATGGAAATATCTGCACCGCCAACTGTATGAATATATAAATATCTACACCGCCATCTGTATTAAGATGGAGATATCTACACCGCTATCTGTATAAACATGGAAATATCTACACCGCTATCTGTATAAACATGGAAATATCTACACCGCTACCTGTATAAACATGGAAATATCTACACCGCTACCTGTATAAACATGGAAATATCAGCACCGCTATCTGTATGAACATGGAAATATCTACACCACCGTCTGTATGAACATGGAAATATCGTCACCGCCATCTGTATGAACATGGATATATCTACACATCCATCTGTATGAACATGGAAATATCTTCACCACCATCTGTATGAACATGCATATGGCTACACAGCCGTCTGGATGAACATGGAAATATCTACACCGCTATCTGTGTAAACATGCATACATCTTCACCACTATCTGTATAAACATGGAAATATCTACACCGCTATCTGTATGAACATGGAAATATCTACACCGCTATCTGTTTGAACATGGAAATATCTACACCGCTATCTGCATGAAAATGGAAATATCTACACAACTATCTGCATATAAATGGAAATATGTACACAGCTATCTCTTTGCACATGTAAATAACTACACCGCTATCTCTATAAACATGGAAATATCTACACCGCCATCTGTATGAACATGGAAATATCTACACCGCCATCTGTATTAAGAAGGAGATATCTACACCGCTATCTGTATAAACATGGAAATATCTACACCGCTATCTGTATGAACATGGAAATATCTACACCGCTATCTGTATAAACACGGAAATATGTACACCGCTACCTGTATAAACATGGAAGTATCAGCACCGCTATCTGTATGAACATGGCAATATCTACACGGCTATCTGTATGAACATGGAAATATCTACACCGCTATCTGTATAAACATGGAAATATCTACACCGCTATCTTTATGAACATGGAAATATCTACACCGCTAACTGTTTGAACAGGGAAATATATACACCGCTATCTGCATGAAAACGGAAATATCTAAAGAGCTATCTGCTTATACATGGAAATATCTACACAACTATCTCTTTACACATGGAAATAACTACACCGCTATCTGTATGAACATGGAAGTTTCTACACCGCCATCTGTATGAACATGGAAATATCTTCACCGCCATACGTATGAACATGGAAATATCTGCACCGCCAACTGTATGAATATATAAATATCTACACCGCCATCTGTATTAAGATGGAGATATCTACACCGCTATCTGTACAAACATGGAAATATCTACACCGCTATCTGTATAAACATGGAAATATCTACACCGCTACCTGTATAAACATGGAAATATCTACACCGCTACCTGTATAAACATGGAAATATCAGCACCGCTATCTGTATGAACATGGAAATATCTACACCACCGTCTGTATGAACATGGAAATATCGTCACCGCCATCTGTATGAACATGGATATATCTACACAGCCATCTGCATGAACATGGAAATATCTTCACCACCATCTGTATGAACATGGATATGTCTACACAGCCGTCTGGATGAACATGGAAATATCTACACCGCTATCTGTGTAAACATGCATACATCTACACCACTATCTGTATAAACATGGAAATATCTACACCGCTATCTGTATGAACATGGAAATATCTACACCACTATCTGTTTGAACATGGAAATATCTACACCGCTATCTGCATGAAAATGGAAATATCTACACAACTATCTGCATATAAATGGAAATATCTACACCGCTATCTGTATGAACATGGAAATACATACACCGCTATCTGTATGAACATGGAAATATCTGCACCGCCATCTGAATGAACATATAAATATCTACACCGCCATCTGTATTAAGATGGAGATATCTACACCGCTATCTGTATAAACATGGAAATATCTACACCGCTATGTGTATAAACATGGAAATATCTACACCGCTATCTGTATAAACATGGAAATATCTTCACCGCTACCTGTATAAACATGGAAATATCAGCACCGCTATCAGTATGAACATGGAAGTATCTACACCGCCATCTGTATGAACATGGAAATATCTTCACCGTCATCTGTATGAACATGGAAATATCTGCACCGCCATCTGTATGAACATATAAATATCTACACCGCCATCTGTATTAAGATGGAGATATCTACACCGCTATCTGTATAAACATGGAAATATCTACACCGCTATGTGTATAAACATGGAAATATCTACACCGCTATCTGTATAAACATGGAAATATCTACACTGCTACCTGTATAAACATGGAAATATCAGCCCCGCTATCTGTATGAACATGGAAATATCTACACCGCCATCTGTATGAACATGGAAAAATCTTCACCGCCATCTGTATGAACATGGATATATCTACCCAGCCATCTGTATGAACATGGAAATATCTTCACCGCCATCTGTATGAACATGGATATGTCTACACAGCCGTCTGGATGAACATGGAAATATCTACACCGCTATCTGTATGAACATGAAAATATCTACACCGCTATCTGTGTAAACATGCATACATCTTCACCGCTATCTGTAAAAAGATGGAAATATCCACACCGCTATCTGTATGAACATGGAAATATCTACACCGCTATCTGTTTGAAAATGGAAATATCTACACCGCTATCTGCATGAAAATGGAAATATCTACAAAGCTATCTGCATATACATGGAAATATTTACACAGCTATCTCTTTGCACATGGAAATAACTACACCGCTATCTCTATAAACATGGAAATATCTACACCACCATCTGTATGAACATGGAAATATCTGCACTGCCATCTGTATGAACATATAAATATCTACACCGCCATCTGTATTAAGAAGTAGATATCTACACCGCTATCTGTATAAACATGGAAATATCTACACCGCTATCTGTATGAACATGGAAATATCTACACCGCTACCTGTATGAACACGGAAATATGTACACCGCTACCTGTATAAACATGGAAGTATCAGCAGCGCTATAGGTATGAACATGGAAATATCTACACGGCTATCTGTATGAACATGGAAATATCTACACCGCTATCTGTATGAACATGGAAATATCTTCACCGCTATATGTATGAACATGGAAATATCTACACCTCTATCTGTATGAACATGGAAATATCTTCACCGCCATCTGTATGAACATGGATATATCTACACAGCCATGTGGATGAACATGGAAATATCTACACCGCTATCTGTGTAAACATGCATACATCTTCACCGCTATCTGTATAAACATGGAAATATCGACTCCGCTATCTTTATGTACATGGAAATATCTACACCGCTAAGTGTTTGAACAGGGAAATACACACACCGCTATCTGCATGAAAACGGAAATATCCACACAGCTATCTGCTTATACATGGAAATATCTACACAGCTATCTCTTTACACATGGAAATAACTACACCGCTATCTGTATGAACAGGGAAATATCTACACCACCATCTGTATGAACATGGAAATATCTGCACAGCCATCTGTATGAACATTTAAATATCTACACCGCCATCTGTATTAAGATGGAGATATCTACACCACTATCTGCATAAACATGGAAATATCTACACCACTATCTGTATAAACATGGAAATATCTACACCGCTATGAGTATAAACATGGAAATATCTACACTGCTATCTGTATAAACATGGAAATATCTACACCGCTACCTGTATAAACATGGAAATATCAGCACCGCTATCAGTAAGAACATGGAAGTTTCTACACCGCCATCTGTATGAACATGGAAATACCTTCACTGCCATCCGTATGAACATGGAAATATCTGCACCGCCATCTGTATGAACATATAAATATCTACACCGCCATCTGTATTAAGATGGAGATATCTACACCGCTATCTGTATAAACATGGAAATATCTACACCGCTATGTGTATAAACATGGATATATCTACACCGCTACCTGTATCAACATGGAAGTATCAGCACCGCTATCGGTATGAACATGGCAATATCTACACGGCTATCTGTATGAACATGGAGATATCTACACCGCTATCTGTATGAACATGGAAATGTCTCCACCGCCATCTGTATGAACATGGATATATCTACACAGCCATCTGAATGAACATGGAAATATCTACACCGCTATCTGTATGAACATGGAAATATCTACACAGCCATCTGGATGAACATGGAAATATCTACACCGCTATCTGTATGAACATGGAAATACATACACCGCTATCTGTATGAACATGGAAATATCTACACCGCTATCTCTAAGAACATGGAAATATCTACACCGCTATCTGTATGAACATGGAAATACCTTCACCGCCATCTGTATGAACATGGATATATCTACATAGCCATCTGAATGAACATGGAAATATCTACACCGCCATCTGCATTAAGGAGATATCTACACCGCTATCTGTATAAACATGGAAATATCTACACCGCTATCTGTATGAACATGGAAATATGTACACCGCTATCTGTATAAACACGGAAATATGTACACTGCTACCTGTATAAACATGGAAGTATCAGCACCGCTATCGGTATGAACATGGCAATATCTACACGGCTATCTGTATGAATATGGAAATATCTACACCGCTATCTGTATGAACATGGAAATATCTTCACAGCCGTCTGTATGAACATGGATATATCTACACAGCCATCTGGATGAACATGGAAATATCTACACCGCTATCTGTTTGAACATGGAAATATCTAAACCGCTATCTGTATTAACATGGAAATATCTACACAGCCATCTGTATGAACATGGAAATACATGCACCGCAATCTGTATGAACATGGAAATAGCTACACCGCTATCTGTATGAACATGGAAATATCTACACCGCTATGTGTATGAAAATGGAAATATCTTCACCGCCATCTGTATGAACATGGATATATCTACACAGCCATCTGGATGAACATGGAAATATCTACACCGCTATCTGTGTAAACATGCATACATTTTCACCGCTATCTGTATAAACGTGGAAATATCTACACCGCTATCTGTATGAACATTGAAATATCTACACCAATATCTGTGTAAACATGCATACGTCTTCACCGCTATCTGTTTGAACATGGAAATATCTACTCCGCTATCTGCATGAAAATGGAAATATCTACACAGCTATCTGCATATACATGGAAATATCTACAAAGCTATTTCTTTACACATGGAAATAACTACACCGCTATCTCTATTAACATGGAAATATCTACACCGCCATCTGTATGAACATGGAGATATCTTCACCGCCATCTGTATGAACATATAAATATCTACACCGCCATCTGTATTAAGATGGAGATATCTACACCGCTATCTGTATAAACATGGAAATATCTACACAACTATCTGTATAAACATGGAAATATCTACACCGCTATCTGTATAAACATGGAAATATCTACACCGCTACCTGTATAAACATGGAAATATCAGCACCGCTATCTGTATGAACATGGAAATATCTACACAGCCATCTGGATGAACATGGAAATATCTGCACCGCTATATGTATGAACATGGAAATAGATACACCACTATCTGTATGAACATGGAAATATCTACACCACTATCTGTATGAACATGGAAATATCTACACCGCTATCTGTATGAACATGGAAATATCTTCACCGCCATCTGTATGAACATGGATATATCTACACAGCCATCTGGATGAACATGGAAATATCTACACCGCAATCTGTATGAACATGGAAATAGCTACACCTCTATCTGTATGAACATGGAAATATCTACACCGCTATCTGTATGAACATGGAAAGATCTACACCGCTATCTGTGTAAACATGCATACATCTTCACCACTATCTGTATAAACATGGAAATATCTACACCGCTATCTGTATGAACATGGAAATATCTACACCGCTATCTGTTTGAACATGGAAATATCTACTCCGCTATCTGCATGAAAATGGAAATATCTACACAGCTATCTGCATATACATGGAAATATCTACAAAGCTATTTCTTTACACATGGAAATAACTACACCGCTATCTCTATTAACATGGAAATATCTACACCGCCATCTGTATGAACATGGAGATATCTTCACCGCCATCTGTATGAACATATAAATATCTACACCGCCATCTGTATTAAGATGGAGATATCTACACCGCTATCTGTATAAACATGGAAATATCTACACAACTATCTGTATAAACATGGAAATATCTACACCGCTATCTGTATAAACATGGAAATATCTACACCGCTACCTGTATAAACATGGAAATATCAGCACCGCTATCTGTATGAACATGGAAATATCTACACAGCCATCTGGATGAACATGGAAATATCTGCACCGCTATATGTATGAACATGGAAATAGATACACCACTATCTGTATGAACATGGAAATATCTACACCACTATCTGTATGAACATGGAAATATCTACACCGCTATCTGTATGAACATGGAAATATCTTCACCGCCATCTGTATGAACATGGATATATCTACACAGCCATCTGGATGAACATGGAAATATCTACACCGCAATCTGTATGAACATGGAAATAGCTACACCTCTATCTGTATGAACATGGAAATATCTACACCGCTATCTGTATGAACATGGAAAGATCTACACCGCTATCTGTGTAAACATGCATACATCTTCACCACTATCTGTATAAACATGGAAATATCTACACCGCTATCTGTATGAACATGGAAATATCTACACCGCTATCTGTTTGAACATGGAAATATCTACACCGCTATCTGCATGAAAATGGAAATATCTACACAACTATCTGCATATAAATGGAAATATCTACACAGCTATCTCTTTGCACATGTAAATAACTACACCGCTATCTCTATAAACATGGAAATATCTACACCGCCATCTGTATGAACATGGAAATATCTACACCGCCATCTGTATTAAGAAGGAGATATCTACACCGCTATCTGTATAAACATGGAAATATCTACACCGCTATCTGTATGAACATGGAAATATCTACACCGCTATCTGTATAAACATGGAAATATCTACACCGCTATCTTTATGAACATGGAAATATCTACACCGCTAACTGTTTGAACAGGGAAATATATACACCGCTATCTGCATGAAAACGGAAATATCTAAAGAGCTATCTGCTTATACATGGAAATATCTACACAACTATCTCTTTACACATGGAAATAACTACACCGCTATCTGTATGAACATGGAAGTTTCTACACCGCCATCTGTATGAACATGGAAATATCTTCACCGCCATACGTATGAACATGGAAATATCTGCACCGCCAACTGTATGAATATATAAATATCTACACCGCCATCTGTATTAAGATGGAGATATCTACACCGCTATCTGTACAAACATGGAAATATCTACACCGCTATCTGTATAAACATGGAAATATCTACACCGCTACCTGTATAAACATGGAAATATCTACACCGCTACCTGTATAAACATGGAAATATCAGCACCGCTATCTGTATGAACATGGAAATATCTACACCACCGTCTGTATGAACATGGAAATATCGTCACCGCCATCTGTATGAACATGGATGTATCTACACAGCCATCTGCATGAACATGGAAATATCTTCACCACCATCTGTATGAACATGGATATGTCTACACAGCCGTCTGGATGAACATGGAAATATCTACACCGCTATCTGTGTAAACATGCATACATCTTCACCACTATCTGTATAAACATGGAAATATCTACACCGCTATCTGTATGAACATGGAAATATCTACACCGCTATCTGTTTGAACATGGAAATATCTACACCGCTATCTGCATGAAAATGGAAATATCTACACAACTATCTGCATATAAATGGAAATATCTACACCGCTATCTGTATGAACATGGAAATACATACACCGCTATCTGTATGAACATGGAAATATCTGCACCGCCATCTGAATGAACATATAAATATCTACACCGCCATCTGTATTAAGATGGAGATATCTACACCGCTATCTGTATAAACATGGAAATATCTACACCGCTATGTGTATAAACATGGAAATATCTACACCGCTATCTGTATAAACATGGAAATATCTTCACCGCTACCTGTATAAACATGGAAATATCAGCACCGCTATCAGTATGAACATGGAAGTATCTACACCGCCATCTGTATGAACATGGAAATATCTTCACCGTCATCTGTATGAACATGGAAATATCTGCACCGCCATCTGTATGAACATATAAATATCTACACCGCCATCTGTATTAAGATGGAGATATCTACACCGCTATCTGTATAAACATGGAAATATCTACACCGCTATGTGTATAAACATGGAAATATCTACACCGCTATCTGTATAAACATGGAAATATCTACACTGCTACCTGTATAAACATGGAAATATCAGCCCCGCTATCTGTATGAACATGGAAATATCTACACCGCCATCTGTATGAACATGGAAAAATCTTCACCGCCATCTGTATGAACATGGATATATCTACCCAGCCATCTGTATGAACATGGAAATATCTTCACCGCCATCTGTATGAACATGGATATGTCTACACAGCCGTCTGGATGAACATGGAAATATCTACACCGCTATCTGTATGAACATGAAAATATCTACACCGCTATCTGTGTAAACATGCATACATCTTCACCGCTATCTGTAAAAAGATGGAAATATCCACACCGCTATCTGTATGAACATGGAAATATCTACACCGCTATCTGTTTGAAAATGGAAATATCTACACCGCTATCTGCATGAAAATGGAAATATCTACAAAGCTATCTGCATATACATGGAAATATTTACACAGCTATCTCTTTGCACATGGAAATAACTACACCGCTATCTCTATAAACATGGAAATATCTACACCACCATCTGTATGAACATGGAAATATCTGCACTGCCATCTGTATGAACATATAAATATCTACACCGCCATCTGTATTAAGAAGTAGATATCTACACCGCTATCTGTATAAACATGGAAATATCTACACCGCTATCTGTATGAACATGGAAATATCTACACCGCTACCTGTATGAACACGGAAATATGTACACCGCTACCTGTATAAACATGGAAGTATCAGCAGCGCTATAGGTATGAACATGGAAATATCTACACGGCTATCTGTATGAACATGGAAATATCTACACCGCTATCTGTATGAACATGGAAATATCTTCACCGCTATATGTATGAACATGGAAATATCTACACCTCTATCTGTATGAACATGGAAATATCTTCACCGCCATCTGTATGAACATGGATATATCTACACAGCCATGTGGATGAACATGGAAATATCTACACCGCTATCTGTGTAAACATGCATACATCTTCACCGCTATCTGTATAAACATGGAAATATCGACTCCGCTATCTTTATGTACATGGAAATATCTACACCGCTAAGTGTTTGAACAGGGAAATACACACACCGCTATCTGCATGAAAACGGAAATATCCACACAGCTATCTGCTTATACATGGAAATATCTACACAGCTATCTCTTTACACATGGAAATAACTACACCGCTATCTGTATGAACAGGGAAATATCTACACCACCATCTGTATGAACATGGAAATATCTGCACAGCCATCTGTATGAACATTTAAATATCTACACCGCCATCTGTATTAAGATGGAGATATCTACACCACTATCTGCATAAACATGGAAATATCTACACCACTATCTGTATAAACATGGAAATATCTACACCGCTATGAGTATAAACATGGAAATATCTACACTGCTATCTGTATAAACATGGAAATATCTACACCGCTACCTGTATAAACATGGAAATATCAGCACCGCTATCAGTAAGAACATGGAAGTTTCTACACCGCCATCTGTATGAACATGGAAATACCTTCACTGCCATCCGTATGAACATGGAAATATCTGCACCGCCATCTGTATGAACATATAAATATCTACACCGCCATCTGTATTAAGATGGAGATATCTACACCGCTATCTGTATAAACATGGAAATATCTACACCGCTATGTGTATAAACATGGATATATCTACACCGCTACCTGTATCAACATGGAAGTATCAGCACCGCTATCGGTATGAACATGGCAATATCTACACGGCTATCTGTATGAACATGGAGATATCTACACCGCTATCTGTATGAACATGGAAATGTCTCCACCGCCATCTGTATGAACATGGATATATCTACACAGCCATCTGAATGAACATGGAAATATCTACACCGCTATCTGTATGAACATGGAAATATCTACACAGCCATCTGGATGAACATGGAAATATCTACACCGCTATCTGTATGAACATGGAAATACATACACCGCTATCTGTATGAACATGGAAATATCTACACCGCTATCTCTAAGAACATGGAAATATCTACACCGCTATCTGTATGAACATGGAAATACGTTCACCGCCATCTGTATGAACATGGATATATCTACATAGCCATCTGAATGAACATGGAAATATCTACACCGCCATCTGCATTAAGGAGATATCTACACCGCTATCTGTATAAACATGGAAATATCTACACCGCTATCTGTATGAACATGGAAATATGTACACCGCTATCTGTATAAACACGGAAATATGTACACTGCTACCTGTATAAACATGGAAGTATCAGCACCGCTATCGGTATGAACATGGCAATATCTACACGGCTATCTGTATGAATATGGAAATATCTACACCGCTATCTGTATGAACATGGAAATATCTTCACAGCCGTCTGTATGAACATGGATATATCTACACAGCCATCTGGATGAACATGGAAATATCTACACCGCTATCTGTTTGAACATGGAAATATCTAAACCGCTATCTGTATTAACATGGAAATATCTACACAGCCATCTGTATGAACATGGAAATACATGCACCGCAATCTGTATGAACATGGAAATAGCTACACCGCTATCTGTATGAACATGGAAATATCTACACCGCTATGTGTATGAACATGGAAATATCTTCACCGCCATCTGTATGAACATGGATATATCTACACAGCCATCTGGATGAACATGGAAATATCTACACCGCTATCTGTGTAAACATGCATACATTTTCACCGCTATCTGTATAAACGTGGAAATATCTACACCGCTATCTGTATGAACATTGAAATATCTACACCAATATCTGTGTAAACATGCATACGTCTTCACCGCTATCTGTTTGAACATGGAAATATCTACTCCGCTATCTGCATGAAAATGGAAATATCTACACAGCTATCTGCATATACATGGAAATATCTACAAAGCTATTTCTTTACACATGGAAATAACTACACCGCTATCTCTATTAACATGGAAATATCTACACCGCCATCTGTATGAACATGGAGATATCTTCACCGCCATCTGTATGAACATATAAATATCTACACCGCCATCTGTATTAAGATGGAGATATCTACACCGCTATCTGTATAAACATGGAAATATCTACACAACTATCTGTATAAACATGGAAATATCTACACCGCTATCTGTATAAACATGGAAATATCTACACCGCTACCTGTATAAACATGGAAATATCAGCACCGCTATCTGTATGAACATGGAAATATCTACACAGCCATCTGGATGAACATGGAAATATCTGCACCGCTATATGTATGAACATGGAAATAGATACACCACTATCTGTATGAACATGGAAATATCTACACCACTATCTGTATGAACATGGAAATATCTACACCGCTATCTGTATGAACATGGAAATATCTTCACCGCCATCTGTATGAACATGGATATATCTACACAGCCATCTGGATGAACATGGAAATATCTACACCGCAATCTGTATGAACATGGAAATAGCTACACCTCTATCTGTATGAACATGGAAATATCTACACCGCTATCTGTATGAACATGGAAAGATCTACACCGCTATCTGTGTAAACATGCATACATCTTCACCACTATCTGTATAAACATGGAAATATCTACACCGCTATCTGTATGAACATGGAAATATCTACACCGCTATCTGTTTGAACATGGAAATATCTACACCGCTATCTGCATGAAAATGGAAATATCTACACAACTATCTGCATATAAATGGAAATATCTACACAGCTATCTCTTTGCACATGTAAATAACTACACCGCTATCTCTATAAACATGGAAATATCTACACCGCCATCTGTATGAACATGGAAATATCTACACCGCCATCTGTATTAAGAAGGAGATATCTACACCGCTATCTGTATAAACATGGAAATATCTACACCGCTATCTGTATGAACATGGAAATATCTACACCGCTATCTGTATAAACACGGAAATATGTACACCGCTACCTGTATAAACATGGAAGTATCAGCACCGCTATCTGTATGAACATGGCAATATCTACACGGCTATCTGTATGAACATGGAAATATCTACACCGCTATCTGTATAAACATGGAAATATCTACACCGCTATCTTTATGAACATGGAAATATCTACACCGCTAACTGTTTGAACAGGGAAATATATACACCGCTATCTGCATGAAAACGGAAATATCTAAAGAGCTATCTGCTTATACATGGAAATATCTACACAACTATCTCTTTACACATGGAAATAACTACACCGCTATCTGTATGAACATGGAAGTTTCTACACCGCCATCTGTATGAACATGGAAATATCTTCACCGCCATACGTATGAACATGGAAATATCTGCACCGCCAACTGTATGAATATATAAATATCTACACCGCCATCTGTATTAAGATGGAGATATCTACACCGCTATCTGTACAAACATGGAAATATCTACACCGCTATCTGTATAAACATGGAAATATCTACACCGCTACCTGTATAAACATGGAAATATCTACACCGCTACCTGTATAAACATGGAAATATCAGCACCGCTATCTGTATGAACATGGAAATATCTACACCACCGTCTGTATGAACATGGAAATATCGTCACCGCCATCTGTATGAACATGGATGTATCTACACAGCCATCTGCATGAACATGGAAATATCTTCACCACCATCTGTATGAACATGGATATGTCTACACAGCCGTCTGGATGAACATGGAAATATCTACACCGCTATCTGTGTAAACATGCATACATCTTCACCACTATCTGTATAAACATGGAAATATCTACACCGCTATCTGTATGAACATGGAAATATCTACACCGCTATCTGTTTGAACATGGAAATATCTACACCGCTATCTGCATGAAAATGGAAATATCTACACAACTATCTGCATATAAATGGAAATATCTACACCGCTATCTGTATGAACATGGAAATACATACACCGCTATCTGTATGAACATGGAAATATCTGCACCGCCATCTGAATGAACATATAAATATCTACACCGACATCTGTATTAAGATGGAGATATCTACACCGCTATCTGTATAAACATGGAAATATCTACACCGCTATGTGTATAAACATGGAAATATCTACACCGCTATCTGTATAAACATGGAAATATCTTCACCGCTACCTGTATAAACATGGAAATATCAGCACCGCTATCAGTATGAACATGGAAGTATCTACACCGCCATCTGTATGAACATGGAAATATCTTCACCGTCATCTGTATGAACATGGAAATATCTGCACCGCCATCTGTATGAACATATAAATATCTACACCGCCATCTGTATTAAGATGGAGATATCTACACCGCTATCTGTATAAACATGGAAATATCTACACCGCTATGTGTATAAACATGGAAATATCTACACCGCTATCTGTATAAACATGGAAATATCTACACTGCTACCTGTATAAACATGGAAATATCAGCCCCGCTATCTGTATGAACATGGAAATATCTACACCGCCATCTGTATGAACATGGAAAAATCTTCACCGCCATCTGTATGAACATGGATATATCTACCCAGCCATCTGTATGAACATGGAAATATCTTCACCGCCATCTGTATGAACATGGATATGTCTACACAGCCGTCTGGATGAACATGGAAATATCTACACCGCTATCTGTATGAACATGAAAATATCTACACCGCTATCTGTGTAAACATGCATACATCTTCACCGCTATCTGTAAAAAGATGGAAATATCCACACCGCTATCTGTATGAACATGGAAATATCTACACCGCTATCTGTTTGAAAATGGAAATATCTACACCGCTATCTGCATGAAAATGGAAATATCTACAAAGCTATCTGCATATACATGGAAATATTTACACAGCTATCTCTTTGCACATGGAAATAACTACACCGCTATCTCTATAAACATGGAAATATCTACACCACCATCTGTATGAACATGGAAATATCTGCACTGCCATCTGTATGAACATATAAATATCTACACCGCCATCTGTATTAAGAAGTAGATATCTACACCGCTATCTGTATAAACATGGAAATATCTACACCGCTATCTGTATGAACATGGAAATATCTACACCGCTACCTGTATGAACACGGAAATATGTACACCGCTACCTGTATAAACATGGAAGTATCAGCAGCGCTATAGGTATGAACATGGAAATATCTACACGGCTATCTGTATGAACATGGAAATATCTACACCGCTATCTGTATGAACATGGAAATATCTTCACCGCTATATGTATGAACATGGAAATATCTACACCTCTATCTGTATGAACATGGAAATATCTTCACCGCCATCTGTATGAACATGGATATATCTACACAGCCATGTGGATGAACATGGAAATATCTACACCGCTATCTGTGTAAACATGCATACATCTTCACCGCTATCTGTATAAACATGGAAATATCGACTCCGCTATCTTTATGTACATGGAAATATCTACACCGCTAAGTGTTTGAACAGGGAAATACACACACCGCTATCTGCATGAAAACGGAAATATCCACACAGCTATCTGCTTATACATGGAAATATCTACACAGCTATCTCTTTACACATGGAAATAACTACACCGCTATCTGTATGAACAGGGAAATATCTACACCACCATCTGTATGAACATGGAAATATCTGCACAGCCATCTGTATGAACATTTAAATATCTACACCGCCATCTGTATTAAGATGGAGATATCTACACCACTATCTGCATAAACATGGAAATACATACACCCCTATCTGTATGAACATGGAAATATCTACACCGCTATCTGTATGAACACGGAAATATCTACACCGCCATCTGTATGAACATGGAAATATCTGCAGCGCCATCTGTATGAACATTTAAATATCTACACCGCCATCTGTATTAAGATGGAGATATCTACACCACTATCTGCATAAACATGGAAATATCCACACCGCTATCTGTATAGACATGGAAATATCTACACCGCTATGTGTATAAACATGGAAATATCTACACCGCTACCTGTATAAACATGGAAATATCAGCACCGCTATCACTATGAACATGGAAGTTTCTACACCGCCATCTGTATGAACATGGAAATGTCTTCACCGCCATCCGTATGAACATGGAAATATCTGCACCGCCATCTGTATGAACATATAAATATCTACACCGCTATCTGTATGAACATGGAAATATCTACACCGCTATCTGTATGAACATGGAAATATCTTCTCCGCCATCTGTAATAACATAGATATATCTACACAGCCATCTGTATGAACATGGAAATATCTACACCGCTATCTGTATGAACATGGAAATATCTACACCGCTATCTGTGTAAACATGTATACATCTTCACCGCTATCTGCAAGAAAATGGAAATATCTACACAGCTATCTGCATATACATGGAAATATCTACAAAGCTATCTCTTTACACATGGAAATAACTACACTGCTATCTCTATAAACATGGAAATATCTACACCACCATCTGTATGAACATGGAAATATCTGCACCGACATCTGTATGAACATATAAATATCTACACCGCCATCTGTTTTAAGATGGAGATATCTACACCGCTATCTGTATAAACTTGGAAATATCTACACCGCTATCTGTAAAAACATGGAAATATCTATGCCGCTTTCTGTATAAACAAGGAAATATCTACACTGCTACCTGTATAAACATGGATATATCAGCCCCGCTATCTGTATGAACATGGAAATATCTACACCGCCATCTGTATGAACATGGAAATATCTTCACCGCCATCAGTAGGAACATGGATATATCTACACAGCCATCTGTATGAAAATGGAAATATCTACACCGCTATCTGTATGAACATGGAAATATCTACACCGCTATCTGTATGAACATGGAAATAACTTCACCGCCATCTGTATGAACATGGATATGTCTACACAGCCATCTGTATGAACATTTAAATATCTACACCGCCATCTGTATTAAGATGGAGATATCTACACAATTATCTGCATAAACATGGAAATATCTACACCGCTATCTGTATAAACATGGAAATATCTACACCGCTATGTGTATAAACATGGAAATATCTACACCGCTATCTGTATAAACATGGAAATATCTACACCGCTACCTGTATAAACATGGAAATATCAGCACCGCTATCAGTATGAACATGGAAGTTTCTACACCGCCATCTGTATGAACGTGGAAATATCTTCACCGCCATACGTATGAACATGGAAATATCTGCACCGCCAACTGTATGAATATATAAATATCAACACCGCGATCTGTATTAAGATGGAGATATCTACACCGCTATCTGTATAAACATGGAAATATCTACACCGCTATCTGTATAAACATGGAAATATCTACACCGCTACCTGTATAAACATGGAAATATCTACACCGCTACCTGTATAAACATGGAAATATCAGCACCGCTATCTGTATGAACATGGAAATATCTACACCACCGTCAGTATGAACATGGAAATATCGTCACCGCCATCTGTATGAACATGGATATATCTACACAGCCATCTGTATGAACATGGAAATATCTTCACCACCATCTGTATGAACATGGATATGGCTACACAGCCGTCTGGATGAACATGGAAATATCTACACCGCTGTCTGTGTAAACATGCATACATCTTCACCACTATCTGTATAAACATGGAAATATCTACACCGCTATCTGTATGAACATGGAAATATCTACACCGCTATCTGTTTGAACATGGAAATATCTACACCGCTATCTGCATGAAAATGGAAATATCTACACAACTATCTGCATATAAATGGAAACATCTACACAGCTATCTCTTTGCACATGTAAATAACTACACCGCTATCTCTATAAACATGGAAATATCTACACCGCCATCTGTATGAACATGGGAATATCTACACCGCCATCTGTATTAAGAAGGAGATATCTACACCGCTATCTGTATAAACATGGAAATATCTACACCGCTATCTGTATGAACATGGAAATATCTACACCGCTATCTGTATAAACACGGAAATATGTACACCGCTACCTGTATAAACATGGAAGTATCAGCACCGCTATCTGTATGAACACGGCAATATCTACACGGCTATCTGTATGAACATGGAAATATCTACACCGCTATCTGTATAAACATGGAAATATCTACACCGCTATCTTTATGAACATGGAAATATCTACACTGCTAACTGTTTGAACAGGGAAATATATACACCGCTATCTGCATGAAAACGGAAATATCTAAAGAGCTATCTGCTTATACATGGAAATATCTACACAACTATCTCTTTACACATGGAAATAACTACACCGCTATCTGTATGAACATGGAAATATCTGCACCGCCATCTGTATGAACGTTTAAATATCTACACCGCCATCTGTATTAAGATGGAGATATCTACACCAATATCTGCATAAACATGGAAATATCTACACCGCTATCTGTATAAACATGGAAATATCAGCACCGCTATCTGTATGAACATGGAAATATCTACACCACCGTCAGTATGAACATGGAAATATCGTCACCGCCATCTGTATGAACATGGATATATCTACACAGCCATCTGTATGAACATGGAAATACCTTCACCACCATCTGTATGAACATGGATATGGCTACACAGCCGTCTGGATGAACATGGAAATATCTACACCGCTATCTGTGTAAACATGCATACATCTTCACCACTATCTGTATAAACATGGAAATATCTACACCGCTATCTGTATGAACATGGAAATATCTACACCGCTATCTGTTTGAACATGGAAATATCTACACCGCTATCTGCATGAAAATGGAAATATCTACACAACTATCTGCATATAAATGGAAACATCTACACAGCTATCTCTTTGCACATGTAAATAACTACACCGCTATCTCTATAAACATGGAAATATCTACACCGCCATCTGTATGAACATGGAAATATCTACACCGCCATCTGTATTAAGAAGGAGATATCTACACCGCTATCTGTATAAACATGGAAATATCTACACCGCTATCTGTATGAACATGGAAATATCTACACCGCTATCTGTATAAACACGGAAATATGTACACCGCTACCTGTATAAACATGGAAGTATCAGCACCGCTATCTGTATGAACACGGCAATATCTACACGGCAATCTGTATGAACATGGAAATATCTACACCGCTATCTGTATAAACATGGAAATATCTACACCGCTATCTTTATGAACATGGAAATATCTACACCGCTAACTGTTTGAACAGGGAAATATATACACCGCTATCTGCATGAAAACGGAAATATCTAAAGAGCTATCTGCTTATACATGGAAATATCTACACAACTATCTCTTTACACATGGAAATAACTACACCGCTATCTGTATGAACATGGAAATATCTGCACCGCCATCTGTATGAACGTTTAAATATCTACACCGCCATCTGTATTAAGATGGAGATATCTACACCAATATCTGCATAAACATGGAAATATCTACACCGCTATCTGTATAAACATGGAAATATCTACACCGCTATGTGTATAAACATGGAAATATCTACACCGCTATCTGTATAAACATGGAAATATCTACACCGCTACCTGTATAAACATGGAAATATCAGCACCGCTATCAGTATGAACATGGAAGTTTCTACACCGCCATCTGTATGAACATGGAAATATCTTCACCGCCATACGTATGAACATGGAAATATCTGCACCGCCAACTGTATGAATATATAAATATCTACACCGCCATCTGTATTAAGATGGAGATATCTACACCGCTATCTGTATAAACATGGAAATATCTACACCGCTATCTGTATAAACATGGAAATATCTACACCGCTACCTGTATAAACATGGAAATATCTACACCGCTACCTGTATAAACATGGAAATATCAGCACCGCTATCTGTATGAACATGGAAATATCTACACCACCGTCTGTATGAACATGGAAATATCGTCACCGCCATCTGTATGAACATGGATATATCTACACAGCCATCTGCATGAACATGGAAATATCTTCACCACCATGTGTATGAACATGGATATGTCTACACAGCCGTCTGGATGAACATGGAAATATCTACACCGCTATCTGTGTAAACATGCATACATCTTCACCACTATCTGTATAAATATGGAAATATCTACACCGCTATCTGTATGAACATGGAAATATCTACACCGCTATCTGTTTGAACATGGAAATATCTACACCGCTATCTGCTTGAAAATGGAAATATCTACACAACTATCTGCATATAAATGGAAATATCTACACAGCTATCACTTTGCACATGTAAATAACTACACCGCTATCTCTATAAATATGGAAATATCTACACCGCCATCTGTATGAACATGGAAATATCTACACCGCCATCTGTATTAAGAAGGATATATCTACACCGCTATCTGTATAAACATGGAAATATCTACACCGCTATCTGTATGAACATGGAAATATCTACACCGCTATCTGTATAAACACGGAAATATGTACACAGCTACCTGTATAAACATGGAAGTATCAGCACCGCTATCTGTATGAACATGGCAATATCTACACGGCTATCTGTATGAACATGGAAATATCTACACCGCTATCTGTATAAACATGGAAATATCTACACCGCTATCTTTATGAACATGGAAATATCTACACCGCTAACTGTTCGAACAGGTAAATATATACACCGCTATCTGCATGAAAACGGAATTATCTAAAGAGCTATCTGCTTATACATGGAAATATCTACACAACTATCTCTTTACACATGGAAATAACTACACCGCTATCTGTATGAACATGGAAATATCTACACCGCCATCTGTATGAACATGGAAATATCTGCACCGCCATCTGTATGAACGTTTAAATATCTACACCGCCATCTGTATTAAGATGGAGATATCTACACCAATATCTGCATAAACATGGAAATATCTACACCGCTATCTGTATAAACATGGAAATATCTACACCGCTATGTGTATAAACATGGAAATATCTACACCGCTATCTGTATAAACATGGAAATATCTACACCGCTACCTGTATAAACATGGAAATATCAGCACCGCTATCAGTATGAACATGGAAGTTTCTACACCGCCATCTGTATGAACATGGAAATATCTTCACCGCCATACGTATGAACATGGAAATATCTGCACCGCCAACTGTATGAATATATAAATATCTACACCGCCATCTGTATTAAGATGGAGATATCTACACCGCTATCTGTATAAACATGGAAATATCTACACCGCTATCTGTATAAACATGGAAATATCTACACCGCTACCTGTATAAACATGGAAATATCTACTCCGCTACCTGTATAAACATGGAAATATCAGCACCGCTGTCTGTATGAACATGGAAATATCTACACCACCGTCTGTATGAACATGGAAATATCGTCACCGCCATCTGTATGAACATGGATATATCTACACAGCCATCTGTATGAACATGGAAATATCTTCACCACCATCTGTATGAACATGGATATGTCTACACAGCCGTCTGGATGAACATGGAAATATCTACACCGCTATCTGTGTAAACATGCATACATCTTCACCACTATCTGTATAAACATGGAAATATCTACACCGCTATCTGTATGAACATGGAAATATCTACACCGCTATCTGTTTGAACATGGAAATATCTACACCGCTATCTGCATGAAAATGGAAATATCTACACAGCTATCTGCATATACATGGGAATATCTACACAGCTATCTCTTTACACATGGAAATAACTACACCGCTACCTGTATGAACATGGAAATATCTACACCGCCATCTGTATGAACATGGAAATATCTGCACCGCCATCTGAATGAACATATAAATATCTACACCGCCATCTGTATTAAGATGGAGATATCTACACCGCTATCTGTATAAACTTGGAAATATCTACACCGCTATCTGTATAAAGATGGAAATATCTACACCACTATCTGTATAAACATGGAAATGTCTACACTGCTACCTGTATAAACATGGAAATGTCAGCACCGCTATCTGTATGAACATGTAAATATCTACACCGCTATCTCTATGAACATGGAAATATCTACACCGCTATCTGTATGAACATGGAAATATCTACACCGCTATCTGTATAAACATGGAAATATGTACACCGCTACCTGTATAAACATGGAAGTATCAGCACCGCTATCGGTATGAACATGACAATATCTACACGGCTATCTCTATGAACATGGAAATATCTGCGCCGCTATCTGTATGAACATGGAAATATCTTCACCACCATCTGTATGAACATGGATATGTCTACACAGCCGTCTGGATGAACATGGAAATATCTACACCGCTATCTGTGTAAACATGCATACATCTTCACCACTATCTGTATAAACATGGAAATATCTACACCGCTATCTGTATGAACATGGAAATATCTACACCGCTATCTGCATGAAAATGGAAATATCTACACAACTATCTGCATATAAATGGAAATATCTACACAGCTATCTCTTTGCACATGTAAATAACTACACCGCTATCTCTATAAACATGGAAATATCTACACCGCCATCTGTATGAACATGGAAATATCTACACCGCCATCTGTATTAAGAAGGAGATATCTACACCGCTATCTGTATAAACATGGAAATATCTACACCGCTATCTGTATGAACATGGAAATATCTACACCGCTATCTGTATAAACACGGAAATATGTACACAGCTACCTGTATAAACATGGAAGTATCAGCACCGCTATCTGTATGAACATGGCAATATCTACACGGCTATCTGTATGAACATGGAAATATCTACACCGCTATCTGTATAAACATGGAAATATCTACACCGCTATCTTTATGAACATGGAAATATCTACACCGCTAACTGTTTGAACAGGGAAATATATACACCGCTATCTGCATGAAAACGGAATTATCTAAAGAGCTATCTGCTTATACATGGAAATATCTACACAACTATCTCTTTACACATGGAAATAACTACACCGCTATCTGTATGAACATGGAAATATCTACACAGCCATCTGTATGAACATGGAAATATCTGCACCGCCATCTGTATGAACGTTTAAATATCTACACCGCCATCTGTATTAAGATGGAGATATCTACACCAATATCTGCATAAACATGGAAATATCTACACCGCTATCTGTATAAACATGGAAATATCTACACCGCTATGTGTATAAACATGGAAATATCTACACCGCTATCTGTATGAACATGGAAATATCTACACCGCTATCTGTATGAACATGGAAATATCTACACCGCTATCTGTATGAACATGGAAATATCTACACTGCTATCTGTATGAACATGGAAATATCTTCTCCGCCATCTGTAATAACATAGATATATCTACACAGCCATCTGTATGAACATGGAAATATCTACACCGCTATCTGTATGAACATGGAAATATCTACACCGCTATCTGTGTAAACATGTATACATCTTCACAGCTATCTGCATGAAAATGGAAATATCTACACAGCTATCTGCATATACATGGAAATATCTACAAAGCTATCTCTTTACACATGGAAATAACTACACTGCTATCTCTATAAACATGGAAATATCTACACCACCATCTGTATGAACATGGAAATATCTGCACCGACATCTGTATGAACATATAAATATCTACACCGCCATCTGTATTAAGATGGAGATATCTACACCGATATCTGTATAAACTTGGAAATATCTATGCCGCTTTCTGTATAAACAAGGAAATATCTACACTGCTACCTGTATAAACATGGATATATCAGCCCCGCTATCTGTATGAACATGGAAATACCTACACCGCCATCTGTATGAACATGGAAATATCTGCACCGCCATCTGTAGGAACATGGATATATCTACACAGCCATCTGTATGAAAATGGAAATATCTACACCGCTATCTGTATGAACATGGAAATATCTACACCGCTATCTGTATGAACATGGAAATATCTTCACCGCCATCTGTATGAACATGGATATGTCTACACAGCCATCTGTATGAACATTTAAATATCTACACCGCCATCTGTATTAAGATGGAGATATCTACACAATTATCTGCATAAACATGGAAATATCTACACCGCTATCTGTATAAACATGGAAATATCTACACCGCTATGTGTATAAACATGGAAATATCTACACCGCTATCTGTATAAACATGGAAATATGTACACCGCTACCTGTATAAACATGGAAATATCAGCACCGCTATCAGTATGAACATGGAAGTTTCTACACCGCCATCTGTATGAACATGGAAATATCTTCACCGCCATACGTATGAACATGGAAATATCTGCACCGCCAACTGTATGAATATATAAATATCTACACCGCCATCTGTATTAAGATGGAGATATCTACACCGCTATCTGTATAAACAAGGAAATATCTACACCGCTATCTGTATAAACATGGAAATATCTACACCGCTACCTGTATAAACATGGAAATATCTACACCGCTACCTGTATAAACATGGAAATATCAGCACCGCTATCTGTATGAACATGGAAATATCTACACCACCGTCTGTATGAACATGGAAATATCGTCACCGCCATCTGTATGAACATGGATATATCTACACAGCCATCAGTATGAACATGGAAATATCTTCACCACCATCTGTATGAACATGGATATGGCTACACAGCCGTCTGGATGAACATGGAAATATCTACACCGCTATCTGTGTAAACATGCATACATCTTCACCAATATCTGTATAAACATGGAAATATCTACACCGCTATCTGTATGAACATGGAAATATCTACACCGCTATCTGTTTGAACATGGAAATATCTACACCGCTATCCGCATGAAAATGGAAATATCTACACAACTATCTGCATATAAATGGAAATATCTACACAGCTATCTCTTTGCACATGTAAATAACTACACCGCTATCTCTATAAACATGGAAATATCTACACCGCCATCTGTATGAACATGGAAATATCTACACCGCCATCTGTATTAAGAAGGAGATATCTACACCGCTATCTGTATAAACATGGAAATATCTACACCGCTATCTGTATGAACATGGAAATATCTACACCGCTATCTGTATAAACACGGAAATATGTACACAGCTACCTGTATAAACATGGAAGTATCAGCACCGCTATCTGTATGAACATGGCAATATCTACACGGCTATCTGTATGAACATGGAAATATCTACACCGCTATCTGTATAAACATGGAAATATCTACACCGCTATCTTTATGAACATGGAAATATCTACACCGCTAACTGTTTGAACAGGGAAATATATACACCGCTATCTGCATGAAAACGGAATTATCTAAAGAGCTATCTGCTTATACATGGAAATATCTACACAACTATCTCTTTACACATGGAAATAACTACACCGCTATCTGTATGAACATGGAAATATCTACACAGCCATCTGTATGAACATGGAAATATCTGCACCGCCATCTGTATGAACGTTTAAATATCTACACCGCCATCTGTATTAAGATGGAGATATCTACACCAATATCTGCATAAACATGGAAATATCTACACCGCTATCTGTATAAACATGGAAATATCTACACCGCTATGTGTATAAACATGGAAATATCTACACCGCTATCTGTATGAACATGGAAATATCTACACCGCTATCTGTATGAACATGGAAATATCTACACCGCTATCTGTATGAACATGGAAATATCTACACTGCTATCTGTATGAACATGGAAATATCTTCTCCGCCATCTGTAATAACATAGATATATCTACACAGCCATCTGTATGAACATGGAAATATCTACACCGCTATCTGTATGAACATGGAAATATCTACACCGCTATCTGTGTAAACATGTATACATCTTCACAGCTATCTGCATGAAAATGGAAATATCTACACAGCTATCTGCATATACATGGAAATATCTACAAAGCTATCTCTTTACACATGGAAATAACTACACTGCTATCTCTATAAACATGGAAATATCTACACCACCATCTGTATGAACATGGAAATATCTGCACCAACATCTGTATGAACATATAAATATCTACACCGCCATCTGTATTAAGATGGAGATATCTACACCGATATCTGTATAAACTTGGAAATATCTATGCCGCTTTCTGTATAAACAAGGAAATATCTACACTGCTACCTGTATAAACATGGATATATCAGCCCCGCTATCTGTATGAACATGGAAATATCTACACCGCCATCTGTATGAACATGGAAATATCTGCACCGCCATCTGTAGGAACATGGATATATCTACACAGCCATCTGTATGAAAATGGAAATATCTACACCGCTATCTGTATGAACATGGAAATATCTACACCGCTATCTGTATGAACATGGAAATATCTTCACCGCCATCTGTATGAACATGGATATGTCTACACAGCCATCTGTATGAACATTTAAATATCTACACCGCCATCTGTATTAAGATGGAGATATCTACACAATTATCTGCATAAACATGGAAATATCTACACCGCTATCTGTATAAACATGGAAATATCTACACCGCTATGTGTATAAACATGGAAATATCTACACCGCTATCTGTATAAACATGGAAATATGTACACCGCTACCTGTATAAACATGGAAATATCAGCACCGCTATCAGTATGAACATGGAAGTTTCTACACCGCCATCTGTATGAACATGGAAATATCTTCACCGCCATACGTATGAACATGGAAATATCTGCACCGCCAACTGTATGAATATATAAATATCTACACCGCCATCTGTATTAAGATGGAGATATCTACACCGCTATCTGTATAAACAAGGAAATATCTACACCGCTATCTGTATAAACATGGAAATATCTACACCGCTACCTGTATAAACATGGAAATATCTACACCGCTACCTGTATAAACATGGAAATATCAGCACCGCTATCTGTATGAACATGGAAATATCTACACCACCGTCTGTATGAACATGGAAATATCGTCACCGCCATCTGTATGAACATGGATATATCTACACAGCCATCAGTATGAACATGGAAATATCTTCACCACCATCTGTATGAACATGGATATGGCTACACAGCCGTCTGGATGAACATGGAAATATCTACACCGCTATCTGTGTAAACATGCATACATCTTCACCAATATCTGTATAAACATGGAAATATCTACACCGCTATCTGTATGAACATGGAAATATCTACACCGCTATCTGTTTGAACATGGAAATGTCTACACCGCTATCCGCATGAAAATGGAAATATCTACACAACTATCTGCATATAAATGGAAATATCTACACAGCTATCTCTTTGCACATGTAAATAACTACACCGCTATCTCTATAAACATGGAAATATCTACACCGCCATCTGTATGAACATGGAAATATCTACACCGCCATCTGTATTAAGAAGGAGATATCTACACCGCTATCTGTATAAACATGGAAATATCTACACCGCTATCTGTATGAACATGGAAATATCTACACCGCTATCTGTATAAACACGGAAATATGTACACCGCTACCTGTATAAACATGGAAGTATCAGCACCGCTATCTGTATGAACATGGCAATATCTACACGGCTATCTGTATGAACATTTAAATATCTACACCGCTATCTGTATAAACATGGAAATATCTACACCGCTATATTTATGAACATGGAAATATCTACACCGCTAACTGTTTGAACAGGGAAACATATACACCGCTATCTGCATGAAAACGGAAATATCTAAAGAGCTATCTGCTTATACATGGAAATATCTACACAACTATCTCTTTACACATGGAAATAACTACACCGCTATCTGTATGAACATGGAAATATCTACACCGCCATCTGTATGAACATGGAAATATCTGCACCGCCATCTCTATGAACGTTTAAATATCTACACCGCCATCTGTATTAAGATGGAGATATCTACACCAATATCTGCATAAACATGGAAATATCTACACCGCTATCTGTATAAACATGGAAATATCTACACCGCTATGTGTACAAACATGAAAATATCTACACCGCTATCTGTATAAACATGGAAATATCTACACCGCTACCTGTATAAACATGGAAATATCAGCACCGCTATCAGTATGAACATGGAAGTTTCTACACCGCCATCTGTATGAACATGGAAATATCTTCACCGCCATACGTATGAACATGGAAATATCTGCACCGCCAACTGTATGAATATATAAATATCTACACCGCCATCTGTATTAAGATGGAGATATCTACACCGCTATCTGTATAAACATGGAAATATCTACACCGCTATCTGTATAAACATGGAAATATCTACACCGCTACCTGTATAAACATGGAAATATCTACACCGCTACCTGTATAAACATGGAAATATCAGCACCGCTATCTGTATGAACATGGAAATATCTACACCACCGTCTGTATGAACATGGAAATATCGTCACCGCCATCTGTATGAACATGGATATATCTACACAGCCATCTGCATGAACATGGAAATATCTTCACCACCATCTGTATGAACATGGATATGTCTACACAGCCGTCTGGATGAACATGGAAATATCTACACCGCTATCTGTGTAAACATGCATACATCTTCACCACTATCTGTATAAACATGGAAATATCTACACCGCTATCTGTATGAACATGGAAATATCTACACCGCTATCTGCATGAAAATGGAAATATCTACACAACTATCTGCATATAAATGGAAATATCTACACAGCTATCTCTTTGCACATGTAAATAACTACACCGCTATCTCTATAAACATGGAAATATCTACACCGCCATCTGTATGAACATGGAAATATCTACACCGCCATCTGTATTAAGAAGGAGATATCTACACCGCTATCTGTATAAACATGGAAATATCTACACCGCTATCTGTATGAACATGGAAATATCTACACCGCTATCTGTATAAACACGGAAATATGTACACAGCTACCTGTATAAACATGGAAGTATCAGCACCGCTATCTGTATGAACATGGCAATATCTACACGGCTATCTGTATGAACATGGAAATATCTACACCGCTATCTGTATAAACATGGAAATATCTACACAGTTATCTTTATGAACATGGAAATATCTACACCGCTAACTGTTTGAACAGGGAAATATATACACCGCTATCTGCATGAAAACGGAATTATCTAAAGAGCTATCTGCTTATACATGGAAATATCTACACAACTATCTCTTTACACATGGAAATAACTACACCGCTATCTGTATGAACATGGAAATATCTACACAGCCATCTGTATGAACATGGAAATATCTGCACCGCCATCTGTATGAACGTTTAAATATCTACACCGCCATCTGTATTAAGATGGAGATATCTACACCAATATCTGCATAAACATGGAAATATCTACACCGCTATCTGTATAAACATGGAAATATCTACACCGCTATGTGTATAAACATGGAAATATCTACACCGCTATCTGTATAAACATGGAAATATCTACACCGCTACCTGTATAAACATGGAAATATCAGCACCGCTATCAGTATGAACATGGACGTTTCTACACCGCCATCTGTATGAACATGGAAATATCTTCAGCGCCATACGTATGAACATGGAAATATCTGCACCGCCAACTGTATGAATATATAAATATCTACACCGCCATCTGTATTAAGATGGAGATATCTACACCGCTATCTGTATAAACATGGAAATATCTACACCGCTATCTGTATAAACATGGAAATATCTACACCGCTACCTGTATAAACATGGAAATCTCTACACCGCTACCTGTATAAACATGGAAATATCAGCACCGCTATCTGTATGAACATGGAAATATCTACACCACCGTCTGTATGAACATGGAAATATCGTCACCGCCATCTGTATGAACATGGATATATCTACACAGCCATCTGTATGAACATGGAAATATCTTCACCACCATCTGTATGAACATGGATATGTCTACACAGCCGTCTGGATGAACATGGAAATATCTACACCGCTATCTGTGTAAACATGAATACATCTTCACCACTATCTGTATAAACATGGAAATATCTACACCGCTATCTGTATGAACATGGAAATATCTACACCGCTATCTGTTTGAACATGGAAATATCTACACCGCTATCTGCATGAAAATGGATATATCTACACAACTATCTGCATATAAATGGAAATATCTACACAGCTATCTCTTTGCACATGTAAATAACTACACCGCTATCTCTATAAACATGGAAATATCTACACCGCCATCTGTATGAACATGGAAATATCTACACCGCCATCTGTATTAAGAAGGAGATATCTACACCGCTATCTGTATAAACATGGAAATATCTACACCGCTATCTGTATGAACATGGAAATATCTACACCGCTATCTGTATAAACACGGAAATATGTACACCGCTACCTGTATAAACATGGAAGTATCAGCACCGCTATCTGTATGAACATGGCAATATCTACACGGCTATCTGTATGAACATGGAAATATCTACACCGCTATCTGTATAAACATGGAAATATCTACACCGCTATCTTTATGAACATGGAAATATCTACACCGCTAACTGTTTGAACAGGGAAATATATACACCGCTATCTGCATGAAAACGGAAATATCTAAAGAGCTATCTGCTTATACATGGAAATATCTACACAACTATCTCTTTACACATGGAAATAACTACACCGCTATCTGTATGAACATGGAAATATCTACACCGCCATCTGTATGAACATGGAAATATCTGCACCGCCATCTGTATGAACGTTTAAATATCTACACCGCTATCTGTATTAAGATGGAGATATCTACACCAATATCTGCATAAACATGGAAATATCTACACCGCTATCTGTATAAACATGGAAATATCTACACCGCTATGTGTATAAACATGGAAATATCTACACCGCTATCTGTATAAACATGCAAATATCTACACCGCTACCTGTATAAACATGGAAATATCAGCACCGCTAACAGTATGAACATGGAAGTTTCTACACCGCCATCTGTATGAACATGGAAATATCTTCACCGCCATACGTATGAACATGGAAATATCTGCACCGCCAACTGTATGAATATATTAATATCTACACCGCCATCTGTATTAAGATGGAGATATCTACACCGCTAACTGTATAAACATGGAAATATCTACACCGCTATCTGTATAAACATGGAAATATCTACACCGCTACCTGTATAAACATGGAAATATCTACACCGCTACCTGTATAAACATGGAAATATCAGCACCGCTATCTGTATGAACATGGAAATATCTACACCACCGTCTGTATGAACATGGAAATATCGTCACCGCCATCTGTATGAACATGGATATATCTACACAGCCATCTGTATGAACATGGAAATATCTTCACCACCATCTGTTTGAAAATGGATATGTCTACACAGCCGTCTGGATGAACATGGAAATATCTACACCGCTATCTGTGTAAACATGCATACATCTTCACCACTATCTGTATAAACATGGAAATATCTACACCGCTATCTGTATGAACATGGAAATATCTACACCGCTATCTGTTTGAACATGGAAATATCTACACCGCTATCTGCATGAAAATGGATATATCTACACAACTATCTGCATATAAATGGAAATATCTACACAGCTATCTCTTTGCACATGTAAATAACTACACCGCTATCTCTATAAACATGGAAATATCTACACCGCCATCTGTATGAACATGGAAATATCTACACCGCCATCTGTATTAAGAAGGAGATATCTACACCGCTATCTGTATAAACATGGAAATATCTACACAGCTATCTGTATGAACATGGAAATATCTACACCGCTATCTGTATAAACACGGAAATATGTACACCGCTACCTGTATAAACATGGAAGTATCAGCACCGCTATCTGTATGAACATGGCAATATCTACACGGCTATCTGTATGAACATGGAAATATCTACACCGCTATCTGTATAAACATGGAAATATCTACACCGCTATCTTTATGAACATGGAAATATCTACACCGCTAACTGTTTGAACAGGGAAATATATACACCGCTATCTGCATGAAAACGGAAATATCTAAAGAGCTATCTGCTTATACATGGAAATATCTACACAACTATCTCTTTACACATGGAAATAACTACACCGCTATCTGTATGAACATGGAAATATCTACACCGCCATCTGTATGAACATGGAAATATCTGCACCGCCATCTGTATGAACGTTTAAATATCTACACCGCTATCTGTATTAAGATGGAGATATCTACACCAATATCTGCATAAACATGGAAATATCTACACCGCTATCTGTATAAACATGGAAATATCTACACCGCTATGTGTATAAACATGGAAATATCTACACCGCTATCTGTATAAACATGGAAATATCTACACCGCTACCTGTATAAACATGGAAATATCAGCACCGCTAACAGTATGAACATGGAAGTTTCTACACCGCCATCTGTATGAACATGGAAATATCTTCACCGCCATACGTATGAACATGGAAATATCTGCACCGCCAACTGTATGAATATATTAATATCTACACCGCCATCTGTATTAAGATGGAGATATCTACACCGCTAACTGTATAAACATGGAAATATCTACACCGCTATCTGTATAAACATGGAAATATCTAAACCGCTACCTGTATAAACATGGAAATATCTACACCGCTACCTGTATAAACATGGAAATATCAGCACCGCTATCTGTATGAACATGGAAATATCTACACCACCGTCTGTATGAACATGGAAATATCTTCACCGCCATCTGTATGAACATGGATATATCTACACAGCCATCTGTATGAACATGGAAATATCTTCACCACCATCTGTATGAACATGGATATGTCTACACAGCCGTCTGGATGAACATGGAAATATCTACACCGCTATCTGTGTAAACATGCATACATCTTCACCACTATCTGTATAAACATGGAAATATCTACACCGCTATCTGTATGAACAAGGAAATATCTACACCGCTATCTGTTTGAACATGGAAATATCTACACCGCTATCTGCATGAAAATGGAAATATCTACACAACTATCTGCATATAAATGGAAATATCTACACAGCTATCTCTTTGCACATGTAAATAACTACACCGCTATCTCTATAAACATGGAAATATCTACACCACCATCTGTATGAACATGGAAATATCTACACCGCCATCTGTATTAAGAAGGAGATATCTACACCGCTATCTGTATAAACATGGAAATATCTACACCGCTATCTGTATGAACATGGAAATATCTACACCGCTATCTGTATAAACACGGAAATATGTACACCGCTACCTGTATAAACATGGAAGTATCAGCACCGCTATCTGTATGAACATGGCAATATCTACACGGCTATCTGTATGAACATGGAAATATCTACACCGCTATCTGTATAAACATGGAAATATCTACACCGCTATCTTTATGAACATGGAAATATCTACACCGCTAACTGTTTGAACAGGGAAATATATACACCGCTATCTGCATGAAAACGGAAATATCTAAAGAGCTATCTGCTTATACATGGAAATATCTACACAACTATCTCTTTACACATGGAAATAACTACACCGCTATCTGTATGAACATGGAAATATCTACACCGCCATCTGTATGAACATGGAAATATCTGCCCCGCCATCTGTATGAACGTTTAAATATCTACACCGCCATCTGTATTAAGATGGAGATATCTACACCAATATCTGCATAAACATGGAAATATCTACACCGCTATCTGTATAAACATGGAAATATCTACACCGCTATGTGTATAAACATGGAAATATCTACACCGCTATCTGTATAAACATGGAAATATCTACACCGCTACCTGTATAAACATGGAAATATCAGCACCGCTATCAGTATGAACATGGTAGTTTCTACACCGCCATCTGTATGAACATGGAAATATCTTCACCGCCATACGTATGAACATGGAAATATCTGCACCTCCAACTGTATGAATATATAAATATCTACACCGCCATCTGTATTAAGATGGAGATATCTACACCGCTATCTGTATAAACATGGAAATATCTACACCGCTATCTGTATAAACATGGAAATATCTACACCGCTACCTGTATAAACATGGAAATATCTACACCGCTACCTGTATAAACATGGAAATATCAGCACCGCTATCTGTATGAACATGGAAATATCTACACCACCGTCTGTATGAACATGGAAATATCGTCACCGCAATCTGTATGAACATCGATATATCTACACAGCCATCTGCATGAACATGGAAATATCTTCACCACCATCTGTATGAACATGGATATGTCTACACAGCCGTCTGGATGAACATGGAAATATCTACACCGCTATCTGTGTAAACATGCATACATCTTCACCACTATCTGTATAAACATGGAAATATCTACACCGCTATCTGTATGAACATGGAAATATCTACACCGCTATCTGTTTGAACATGGAAATATCTACACCGCTATCTGCATTGAAATGGAAATATCTACACAACTATCTGCATATAAATGGAAATATCTACACAGCTATCTCTTTGCACATGTAAATAACTACACCGCTATCTCTATAAACATGGAAATATCTACACCGCCATCTGTATGAACATGGAAATATCTACACCGCCATCTGTATTAAGAAGGAGATATCTACACCGCTATCTGTATAAACATGGAAATATCTACACCGCTATCTGTATGAACATGGAAATATCTACACGGTTATCTGTATGAACATGGAAATATCTACACCGCTATCTGTGTAAACATGCATAAATCTTCACCACTATCTGTATAAACATGGAAATATCTACACCGCTCTCTGTATGGACATGGAAATATCTACACCGCTATCTGTTTGAACATGGAAATATCTACACCACTATCTGTGTAAACATGTATACATCTTCACCGCTATCTGCATGAAAATGGAAATATCTACACAGCTATCTGCATATACATGGAAATATCTACAAAGCTATCTCTTTACACATGGAAATAACTACACTGCTATCTCTATAAACATGGAAATATCTACACCACCATCTGTATGAACATGGAAATATCAGCACCGACATCTGTATGAACATATAAATACCTACACCGCCATCTGTATTAAGATGGAGATATCTAAACCGCTATCTGTATAAACCTGGAAATATCTACACCGCTATCTGTGTAAACATGCATACATCTTCACCGCTATCTGTATAAACATGGAAATATCTACACCGCTATCTGTATGAACATGGAAATAGCTACACCGCTCTCTGTATAAACACGGAAATATGTACACCGCTACCTGTATAAACATGGAAGTATCAGCACCGCTATCTGTATGAACATGGCAATATCTACATGGCTATCTGTATGAACATGGAAATATCTACACCGCTATCTGTATAAACATGGAAATATCTACACCGCTATCTTTATGAACATGGAAATATCTACACCGCTAACTGTTTGAACAGGGAAATATATACACCGCTATCTGCATGAAAACGGAAATATCTAAACAGCTATCTGCTTATACATGGAAATATCTACACAGCTATCTCTTTACACATGGAAATAACTACACCGCTATCTGTATGAACATGGAAATATCTGCACCGCCATCTGTATGAACGTTTAAATATCTACACCGCCATCTGTATTAAGATGGAGATATCTACACCAATATCTGCATAAATATGGAAATATCTACACCGCTATCTGTATAAACATGGAAATATCTACACCGCTATGTGTATAAACATGGAAATATCTACACTGCTATCTGTATAAACATGGAAATATCTACACTGCTACCAGTATAAACATGGAAATGTCAGCACCGCTATCAGTATGAACATGGAAGTTTCTACACCGCCATCTGTATGAACATGGAAATGTCTACACCGCTATCTGTATAAACATGGAAATATCTACACCGCTATCTTTATGAACATGGAAATATCTACACCGCTAACTGTTTGAACAGGGAAATATATACACCGCTATCTGCATGAAAACGGAAATATCTACACAGCTATCTGCTTATACATGGAAATATCTACACAGCTATCTCTTTACACATGGAAATAACTACACCGCTATCTGTATGAACATGGAAATATCTACACCGCCATCTGTATGAACATGGAAATATCTGCACCGCCATCTGTATGAACATTTAAATATCTACACCGCCATCCGTATTAAGATGGAGATATCTACACCACTATCTGCATAAACATGGAAATATCTACACCGCTATCTGTATAAACATGGAAATATCTACACCGCTATGTGTATAAACATGGAAATATCTACACCGCTACCTGTATAAACATGGAAGTATCAGCACCGCTATCGGTATGAACATGGCAATATCTACACGGTTATCTGTATGAACATGGAAATATCTACACCGCTATCTGTGTAAACATGCATACATCTTCACCAGTATCTGTTTAAACATGGAAATATCTACACCGCTATCTGTATGGAAATGGAAATATCTACACCGCTATCTGTATGAACATGGAAATATCTACACCGCTATCTGTATAAACACGGAAATATGTACACCGCTACCTGTATAAACATGGAAGTATCAGCACCGCTATCGGTATGAACATGACAATATCTACACGGCTATCTGTATGAACATGGAAATATCTACACCGCTATCTGTATAAACATGGAAATATCTACACCGCTATCTTTATGAACATGGAAATATCTACACCGCTATCTGTATAAACACGGAAATATGTACACCGCTACCTGTATAAACATGGAAGTATCAGCACCGCTATCGGTATGAACATGGCAATATCTACACGGTTATCTGTATGAACATGGAAATATCTACACCGCTATCTGTGTAAACATGCATAAATCTTCACCACTATCTGTATAAACATGGAAATATATACACCGCTATCTGTATGGACATGGAAATATCTACACCGCTATCTGTTTGAACATGGAAATATCTACACCGCTATCTGCATGAAAATGGAAATATTTACACAACTATCTGCATATAAATGGAAATATCTACACAGCTATCTCTTTGCACATGGAAATAACTACACCTCTATCTCTATAAACATGGAAATATCTACACCGCCATCTGTATGAACATGGAAATATCTACACCGCCATCTGTATTAAGAAGGAGATATCTACACCGCTATCTGCATGAACATGGAAATATCTACACCGCTATCTGTATGAACATGGAAATATCTACACCGCTATCTGTATGAACATGGAAATACCTTCACCGAAATCTCTATGAACCTGGATATATCTACACAGCCATCTGGATGAACATGGAAATGTCTACACCGCTATCTGTGTAAACATGCATACATTTTCACCGCTATCTGTATAAACATGGAAAGATCTACACCGCTATCTTAATGAACATGGAAATATCTACACCGCTATCTGTTTGAACATGGAAATATATACAGCGCTATCTGCTTGAAAATGGAAATATCTACACTGCTATCTGTATGAACATGGAAATATATACACCGCTATCTGTATGAACATGGAAATATCTACACCGCTTTCTGTATGAACATGGAAATATCTACACCGCTATCTGTATGAACATGGAAATATCTTCACCGCTATCTGTATGAACTTGGATATATCTACACAGCCATCTGGATGAACATGGAAATATCTGCACCGCTATCTGTATGAGGATGGAAATATCTACACCGCTATCTGTATGAACATGGATATACCTACACAGCCATCTGGATGAACATGGAAATATCTACACCGCTATCTGTGTAAACATGCATACATCTTCACCGCTATCTGTATAAACATGGAAATATCTACACCGCTATCTTTCTGAACATGGAAATATCTACACCGCTAACTGTTTGAACAGGGAAATATATACACCGCTATCTGCATGAAAATGGAAATATCTACACAGCTATCTGCATATACATGGAAATATCTACACAGCTATCTCTTTACACATGGAAATAACTACACCACTATCAGTATGAACATGGAAATATCTACACCGCCGTCTGTATGAACATGGAAATATCTGCACAGCCATCTGTATGAACATATAAATATCTACACCGCCATCTGTATTAAGATGGAGATATCTACACCGCTATCTGTACAAACATGGAAATATCTACACCGCTATCTGTATGAACATGGAAATATCTACACCGCTCTCTGTATGAACATGGAAATATCTTCACCGCCATCTGTGTGAAATTGGATATATCTGCACAGCCATCTGGATGAACATGGAAATATCTACACCTCTATCTGTATGAACATGGAAATATCTTCACCGCCATCTGTATGAACATGGATACATCTACACAGCCATCTGTATGAACATGGAAATATCTACCCCGCTATCTGTATGAACATGGAAATATCTACACCACTACCTGTATGAAAATGGAAATATCTTCAACGCCATCTTTCTGAACATGGATATGTCTACACAGCCATCTGGATGAACATGGAAATATCTACACCGCTATCTGTATGAACATGGAAATAACTACACCGCTAACTGTGTAAGCATGCATACATCTTCACCGCTATCTGTAAAAACATGGAAATATCTACACCGCTATCTGTATAAACATATAAATATCTACACTGCTACCTGTATAAACATGGAAGTATCAGCACCGATATCTGTATGAACATGGAAATATCTACACAGCCATCTGGATGAACATGGAAATATCTACACCGCTATCTGTATGAACATGGAAATAGCTACACCGCTATCTGTATGAACATGGAAATATCTACACCGCTATCTGTATGAACATGGAAATATCTACACCGCTATCTGTATGATCATGGAAATATCTTCTCCGCCATCTGTATGAACATGGATATAACTACACAGCCATCTAGATGAACATGGAAATATCTACACCGCTATATGTATGAACATGGAAATAGCTACACCGCTATCTGTATGAACATGGAAATATCTACACCGCTATCTGTATGAACTTGGAAATATCTACACCGCTATCTGTATGAACATGGAAATATCTTCACCGCCATCTGTATGAACATGGATATATCTACATAGACATCTGGATGAACATGAAAATATCTACACCGCTATCTGTATGAACATGGAAATATCTACACCACTATCTGTGTAAACATGCATACACTTTCACCGCTATCTGTATAAACATGGAAATATCTACACCGCTATCTGTATGAACATGGAAATATCTACACCGCTATCTGTTTGAACATGGAAATATCTACTCCGCTATCTGCATGAAAATGGAAATATCTACACACCTATCTGCATATACATGGAAATATCTACAAAACTATTTCTTTACACCTGGAAATAACTACACCGCTATCTCTATTAACATGGAAATATCTACACCGCCATCTGTATGAACATGGAAATATCTGCACCGCCATCTGTATGAACATATAAATATCTACACCGACATCTGTATTAAGATGGAGATATCTACACCGCTATCTGTATAAAGGTGGAAATATCTACACAGCTATCTGTATAAACATGGAAATATCTACACCGCTATCTGCATAAACATGGAAATATCTACACCGCTACCTGTATAAACGTGGAAATATCAGCACCGCTATCTGTATAAACATGGAAATATCTACACAGCCATCTGGATGAGCATGGAAATATCTACACCGCTATCAGTATGAACATGGAAATAGCTACACCGCTATCTGTATGAACATGAAAATATCTACACCACTATCTGTATGATCATAGATATATCTACACCGCTATCTGTATGAACATGGAAATATCTTCACCGCCATCTGTATGAATATGGATATATCTACACAGCCATCTGGATGAACATGGAAATATCTACACCGCAATCTGTATGAACATAGAAAGATCTACACCGCTATCTGTATGAACATGGAAAGATCTACACTGCTATCTGTATGAACATGGAAATATCTTCACCGCCATCTGTATGAACATGGATATATCTACACAGCCATCTGGATGAACATGGAAATATCTACACCGCTACCTGAATGAACATGGAAATATCTACACCGCTATCTGTGTAAACATGTATACATCTTCACCACTATTTGTTTAAACATGGAAATATCTACACTGCTATCTGTATGAACATGGAAATATCTACACCGCTATCTGTATAAACATAGAAATATCTACACCGCTATCTGTATAAACAGGGAAATATCTACACCGCTATCTGTATGAACATGGAAATATCTACACCGCTATCTGTTTGAACATGGAAATATCTACTCCGCTATCTGCATGAAAATGGAAATATCTACATAGCTATCTCCATATACATGGAAATATCTACAAAGCTAATTTCTTTACACATGGAAATAACTACACCGCTATCTCTATTAACATGGAAATATCTACACCGCCATCTGTATGAACATGGAAATATCTGCACCGCCATCTGTATGAACATGTAAATATCTACACCGCCATCTGTATTAAGATGGAGATATCTACACCGCTATCTGTATAAACATGGAAATATCTACACCTCTATCTGTATAAACATGGAAACATCTACACCGCTACCTGTATAAACATGGAAATATCAGCATTGCTATCTGTATGAACATGGAAATATCTACACCGATATCTGTATGAACATGGAAATATCTAAACCGCTATCTGCATGAAAATGGAAATATCTACACAGCTATCTGCATATACATGGAAATATCTACAAAGCTATCTCTTTACACATGGAAATAACTGAACCGCTATCTCTGTAAACATGGAAATATATACACCACTATCTGTATAAACATGGAAATATCTACACCGCTATCTGTATAAACATGGAAATATCTACACCACTATCTGTATAAACATGGAAATATCTACACCGCTATCTGTATAAACATGGAATTATCTACACCGCTATCTGTATAAACATGGAAATAACAGCACCGCTATCTGTAAGACCATGGAAATATATACTCCGCTATCTCTATGAACATGGAAATATCTACACCGCTATCTGTATGAACATTTAAATATCTTCACCGCCATCTGTATGAACATGGATATATCTACACAGCCATCTGGATGAACACGGAAATATCTACACCGCTATCTGTATGAGCATGGAAATATCTACACTGCTATCTGTGTAAACATGTATACATCTTCACCACTATCTGTTTAAACATGGAAATATCTACACAGCTATCTGTATGAACATGGAAATATCTACACCGCTATCTGTTTGAACATGGAAATATCTACACCGCTATCTGCATGAAAATGGAAATATCTACAAAGCTATCTGCATATACATGGAAATATCTATACAGCTATCTCTTTACACATGGAAATAACTACACCGCTATCTCTATAAACATGGAAATATATACAACGCCATCTGTATGAACATGGAAATATCTGCACCGCCATCTGTATGATCATATAAATATCTACACCGCCATCTGTATTAAGATGGAGATATCTACTCCGCTATCTGTATAAACATGGAAATATCTACACCGATATCTGTATAAACATGGAAATATCTACACCGCTATCTGTATGAACATGGAAATATCTTCACCGCCATCTGTATGAACATGGATTTATCTACACACCCATCTGGATGAACATGGAAATATCTACACCGCTATCTGTATGGAAATGGAAATATGTACATCGCTATCTGTATGAACATGGAAATATCTACACTGCTATCTGTATGAACATGGAAATATCTTCACCGCTATCTGTATGAACATGGAAATATCTACACCGCTACCTGTATCAACATGGAAATATCAGCACCGCTATCTGTATGAACATGGAAATATCTACACAGCCTTCTGGATGAACATGGAAATATCTACACCGCTATCTGTATGAACATGGAAATATCTACACCGCTATCTGTATGAACATGGAAATATCTACACCGCTATCTGTATGAACATGGAAATATTTACACCGCTATCTGTATGAACTTGGAAATATCTACACCACTATCTGTGCAAACATGCATACATCTTCACCGCTATCTGTATAAACATGGAAATATGTACACCGCTATCTGTTTGAACATGGAAATATCTACACCGCTATCTGTATGAACATGGAAATAGCTACACCACTATCTGTGTAAACATGCATACACTTTCACCGCTATCTGTATAAACGTGGAAATATCTACACCGCTATCTGTATGAACATGGAAATATCTACACCGCTATCTGTTTGAACATGGAAATATCTACTCCACTATCTGCATGAAAATGGAAATATCTACACACCTATCTGCATATACATGGAAATATCTACAAAGCTATTTCTTTACACCTGGAAATAACTACACCGCTATCTCTATTAACATGGAAATATCTACACCGCCATCTGTATGAACATGGAAACATCTGCACCGCCATCTGTAGGAACATATAAATATCTACACCGCCATCTGTATTAAGATGGAGATATCTACACCGCTATCTGTATAAACATGGAAATATCTACACAGCTATCTGTATAAACATGGAAATATCTACACCGCTATCTGCATAAACATGGAAATATCTACACCGCTACCTGTATAAACGTGGAAATATCAGAACCGCTATCTGTATAAACATGGAAATATCTACACAGCCATCTGGATGAACATGGAAATATCTACACCGCTATCTGTATGAACATGGAAATAGCTACACCGCTATCTGTATGAACATGGAAATATCTACACCACTATCTGTATGAAAATAGATATATCTACACCGCTATCTGTATGAACATGGAAATATCTTCACCGCCATCTGTATGAATATGGATATATCTACACAGCCATCTGGATGAACATGGAAATATCTACACCGCAATCTGTATGAACATAGAAAGATCTACACCGCTATCTGTATGAACATGGAAAGATCTACACTGCTATCTGTATGAACATGGAAATATCTTCACCGCCATCTGTATGAACATGGATATATCTACACAGCCATCTGGATGAACATGGAAATATCTACACCGCTACCTGAATGAACATGGAAATATCTACACCGCTATCTGTGTAAACATGTATACATCTTCACCACTATCTGTTTAAACATGGAAATATCAGCACCGCTATCTGTATGAACATGGAAATATCTACACCGCTATCTGCTTGAACATGGAAATATCTTCACCGCTATCTGTATGAACATGGAAATAGCTACACCACTATCTGTATGAACATGGAGATATCTACACCGCTATCTGTATGAACATGGAAATATCTACACCGCTATCTTTATGAACATGGAAATATCTACCCCGCTATCTGTATGAAGATGGATATATCTACACAGCCATCTGGATGAACATGGAAATACCTACACCGCTATCTGCATGAACATGGAAATATCTACACCGCTATCTGTAAACATGCATACATCTTCACTGCTATCTGTATAAACATGGAAATATCTACACCGCTATCTGTATGAACTTGGAAATATCTACACCGCTATCTGTTTGAACATGGAAATATCTACACCGCTATCTGCATGAAAATGGATATATCTACACAGCTATCTGCATATACATGGAAATATCTACAAAGCTATTTCTTTACACGTGGAAATGACTACACCGCTGTCTCTATAAACATGGATATATTTACACCGTCATCTGTATGAACATGGAAATATCTGCACCGTCATCTGTATGAACATATAAATATCTACACCGCCATCTGTATTAAGATGAAGATATCTACACCGCTATCTGTATAAACATGGAAATATCTACACCGCTATCTGTATAAACATGGAAATATCTACACCGCTATATGTATAAACATGGAAATATCTACACCGCTACCTGTATAAACATGGAAATATCAGCACCGCTATCTGTATGAGCATGGAAATATCTACACCGCTATCTGTATGAACATGGAAATATCTACACCGCTATCTGTATGAACATGGAAATATCTTCACCGCCATCTGTATGAACATGGATATATCTACACAGCCATCTGGATGAACATGGAAATATCAGCACCGCTGTCTGTATGAACATGGAAATATCTACACCACTGTCTGTATGAACATGGAAATATCCACACCGCTATCTGTATGAACATGGAAATATCTTCACCGCCATCTGTATGAAGATGGATATATCTACACAGCCATCTGGATGAACATGGAAATATCTACACCGCTATCTTTATGAACATGGAAATATCTACACCGCTATCTGTGTAAACATGCATACATCTTCACCGCTATCTGTATAAACATGGAAATATCTACAGCGCTATCTGTATAAACATGGAAATATCTACACTGCTACCTGTATAAACATGGAAATATCAGTACCGCTATCTGTATGAACATGGAAATATCTACACAGCCATCTGGAAGAACATGGAAATATCTACACCGCTATCTGTATGAACATGGAAATAGCTACACCGCTATCTGTATGAACATGGAAATATCTACACCGCTATCTGTATGAACATGGAAATATCTACACCGCTATCTGTATGAACATATAAATATCTTCACCGCCATCTGTATGAACATGGATATATCTACACAGCCATTTGGATGAACATGGAAATATCTACACCGCTATATGTATGAACATGGAAATAGCTACACCGCTATCTGTATGAACATGGAAATATCTACACCGCTATCTGTATGAACATGGAAATATCTACACCGCTATGTGTATGAACATGGAAATATCTTCACCGCCATCTGTATGAACATGGATATATCTACACAGCCATCTGGATGAACATGGAAATATCTACACCCCTATCTGTATGAACATGGAAATATCTACACCGCTATCTGTGTAAACTTGCATACATCTTCACCGCTATCTGTATAAACATGGAAATATCTACAGCGCTATCTGTATGAACATGGAAATATCTACACCGCTATCTGTTTGAACATGGAAATATCTACACCGCTATCTGCATGAAAATGGAAATATCTACACAGCTATCTGCATGTACATTGAAATATCTACAAAGCTATCTCTTTACAGATGGAAATAACTACACCGCTATCTCTATAAACATGGAAATATCTATACCGCCATCTGTATGAACATGGAAATATCTGCAACGCCATCTGTATTAACATACAAATATCTACACCACCATCTGTATTAAGATGGAGGTATCTACACCGCTATCTGTACCAACATGGAAATATCTACACCGCTATCTGTATGAACATGGAAATAGATGCACCGCTATCTGTATGAACATGGGAATATCTACAGCACTATCTGTATGAACATGGAAATATCTACACCGCTACCTGTATAAACATGGAAATATCTACACCGCTATCTGTATGAACATGGAAATATCTTCACCGCCACCTGTATGAACATGGATATATCTTCACAGCCATCTGGATGAACATGGAAATATCTACACCGCTATCTGTGTGAGCATGGAAAGATCTACACCGCTATCTGTATGAACATGGAAATATCTTCACCGCCATCAGTATGAACATGGATATATCTACACAGCCATCTGGATGAACATGGAAATATCTACACCGCTATCTGTATGAAGATGGAAATATCTACACCGCTATCTGTGTAAACATGCATACATCTTCACCGCTATCTGTATAAACATGGAAATATCTACACCGCTATCTGCATGAAAATGGAAATATCTTCACAGCTATCTGCATATACATGGAAATATCTACACAGCTATCTCTTTACACATGGAAATAACTACACCGGTATCTGTATGAACATGGAAATATCTACACCGCCATCTGTATGAACATGGAAATATCTGCACGGCCATCTGTATGAACATATAAATATCTGCACCGCCATCTGTATTAAGATGGAGAAATCTGCACCGCTATCTGTATAAACATGGAAATATCTACACCGCTATCTTTATAAACATGGAAATATCTACACCGCTATCTGTATAAACATTGAAATATCTACACCGCTACCTGTATAAACATGGAAATATCAGCACCGCTATCTGTATGAACATGGAAATATCAGCCCCTCTATCTGTATGAACATGGAAATATCTACACCACTATCTGTATGAACATGAAAATATCTACACCGCTATCTGTATGAGCATGGAAATATCTTCACCGCCATCTGTATGAACATGGATATATCTACACAGCCATCTGGATGAACATGGAAATATCTACACCGCTATCTGTATGAACATGGAAATATCTACACCGCTATCTGTATGTACATGGAAATATCTACACCACTATCTGTATGAACATGGAAATATCTACACCGCTATCTGTATAAACATGGAAATATCTGCACCGCTTTCGGTATAAACATCCGTATTTGCTCTTAATTTATACCCAACGATGGGATGTTTCACATGATAAAAGGACCAAATACAGAATTAGTCTATATTTTTTCTGGCAATTGATCTCTGCAATAATCAAACCTCAAAGACAATCAAACCTGAAATCTAAGCTACTTATTAAATAGCTTGGTGTTTAGGTTGCACGTTGCTGTGTATGCTGGCTTCATAGAAAATGCAAGTAGCAATGCCCATTTTTTAATAGTCATTAGCCTTGAAGCTCTCCTAGTTTTGAATCACATAGAAATAGAAATCAAATCTCACTAGATTTTTTTTTTTTGAAACAGGGTCTGGCTTGGTTGCCCAGGCTGAAGAGCAGGGCATGATCTTGGCTCACACCTCTGCCTCTCGGACTCAAGCCATCCTCCCACCTCAGCCTTGGAGTAGCTGGGACCACAGGCATGTGCCACCATATCCAGCTAATATTTTTATTTTTGTACCAATGGGGTTTGTCATCTTTCCCAGGCAGGCCTCAAACTCCAAGACTCAAGCAATCCACCTGCCTTGAATTCCCAAAGTACTGGGTTTACAGGCGACAGCCACTACGCCCAGCAACTAAACTTCTAAAAATCAATTTAACATAAAATTATCTAAGCGTGCAAGGAAAGATAAGAAGCCTAAGGAACCATTGAGTTGAAGAATAAATGCAGTTTAAATCATACATGTAAACAACATGATGTGATGTGGTAGGAATCATTTAACATGCTTTAAAGCATGATTAAAACGTCTTTTCTTAGAAAACTGGATCTTAGTTTAGGATATCTTTAGATAAGAGTATGAAAAGTCATATCATATTGATAAGTAAAGTGCTTCCTTTGGCTAATTTTAAGGATAGGACATTTATTTTCATATAATTCATAGGAATCTTAGACTTAAAAATAAAATTTCCCTTCTCAAATCCTTACTTTCATACATTTTTTGCATTTCTTTCACTTTTGTGTTAATGGCCTATGTCTCAACATATTCTATTAAGCCTTCTGGAAACACATACTTTGTTTCCAGCCTCTTCAGAGAACCATCACTCCAATTCCTAGGCTTCTGAAGGAGCAGACCCAAGCTTATAGTTATTACATATTTCCAAATCTAGGTGACCAACAAAAATTGATACTTTTCCCATCATACCTTTAAGTTAATAATCAGGTGTATGCTGAGAGGTAAAGACCCAAGAGTGTTGGTTGTCTAATTGTGCAGCTGTATAAACAAATCTTAATGCTTGAAAATATTCAAAGGTTATTCTCACGTTGATTGTTGGTAACTATGTGTAACAACATGAAAAGAACAAAAATCAAAGAATTACGTCTGAGGATAATACACAATCTCTAAGGGTAAGAAGAGCAACAAAAATTCTGCTTCAATTACCACTGAAATAATATATTTATCCTGTAAAATCTATGGTGGCTGGTTGTAAAAATTAGGCATTAGCAAACTGATAAAGACTTTTTAATGAAAACATTATGAAACATAGTTTTTAAAAAGTTAAATACACCCACACCAGTTTTTCACATTCTTTGGGCTGCTTTAATGCTGCCATTAAATAATTGATTTAGTTGTGACATAGATCCTATGTTCCATGGAGTCTACCATTCATAAAGATGCAATGTAAGGTAACAAAAATATAAATTATGTGTGTGGGGGGGAGAAGTCAAGAGTATTTTTATGTGACAGAAGTTAAGTTGTTATCAGTGTAAAATAGTCTGTTACAAATACAGGACTCTGTATGTTAGTTTCACTAACCAGAAAGAAAGAAATTACAGCAGATACACACACACACACACCAAAAAAGGGAAAAGAAACAAAGCTTAGCACCACAGAAAACCACCAAACTAGAGGGATAAACAATAAGAAAGGAAGAAGTGAACAAGTAATCTAAAAAACAACTAATGAAATGGTAGAAGGAAGTCCTAATTTATCAATAATAAACTTGAATAGAAGTGGATTAAACTCTACTTAAAAGATATAAAGTGGATGAATGGATTCAGATAGCAAAACCCACCTATATGCTGCCTACATGATACTTACCTCACTATTAAAGACAAATAGACTGAAAGTGAAGAGATGGAAAAATATATTTTATGCAAACAAATGAAAAGCAAGCAGGAGTAGCCACAGTCATGTCATATTTTAAAAGGCTTTAAATAAAAAAACTATATAAAAAAAGAATGTCACTGTATAATGAAATGATAAAAGGCCCAATTCAATACGAGGACATAACATATATATTACTTAGGTGTAACTATATATGTACCCAACACCAGAACAACCAGATATATAAAGCAAATATTAGATTTAAAGGTAGAGATAGACTGCAATACAATATTAGTAGGAAATTTCAACACTCCACTTTAAAAATGGACAGATTCTGTGAAGAGAAAATCAACCAAAAAATGACAGACTCAAACTATACCATAGACCAAATGGACCTAGCAGGTAAAGAAGATCTCACCTGATATGGTTTGGCTGTATATCCCCACCCAAATCTCATCTTGATTATAGCTCCCATAATTCATACATGTTGTGGGAGGGAACCAGTGGGAGATAATTGAATCATGGGGGCGGTTCCCCCATACTGTTCTTGTGGTAGTGAATACGTCTAACAAGATCTGATGGTTTTATAAGGGGGAACCCTTTCACTTGGTTCTCAATTCTATTTTGTTTGCTACCATGTAAGATGTGTCTTTCGCCTTCCATCATGATTGGGAGACCTCCCCAGCCACGTGGAACTATGAGTCCACTAAACCTCTTTTTCTCTGTAAATTACCCAGTCTCGGGTATGTCTTTATCAGCAGTATGAAAACAGACTAATACATCATCCAACAGCTGCAGAATACAAATTATTCTCAACTGTACACCAAACATTCTCTAGGACCAATCATACATTATGACACATAATGAGTCTTAACAAACTTAAGAAGACAGATATCATATGAAGTATCTTTTCTGATTACAGGGATATAAAGTCAGAAATCAACAACAGGAAAGCCCTTGGAAATTTTATAAAAACATGGAAATTAAATAGCACGCACCCAAGAAATCAATAGGTCTCATTAAGACATTAATAGGAAAATTTCAAAAGTCACTGAGACAAGTAAGAATGAAAATCCAACATACCCAAACCTATGGAACGTAGCAAAAGCAGTTCTAAGAGGGAAATTTATAGCAATAAAAGCCTACACCAAAAAAGAAGAAAGATTTTCAAATCACAAAGCAAAATTATACACTTCAAGTAACTAGAACATCAAAAACAAACTAAACCCAAAATTGGTAGAAGGAAGGAAATAATAAAGCTCACAGCAGATATAAATGAAACAGACACTAAAAAATATTTCAAAAGATAAATAAGACAAAGTGTAAAGGTAAAACTGACAAACCTTTAGCTAAACTAAGACAAAAGGAGAGAAAATTCAAATAAATAAAAGATGAAAAAGGAGACATTACAACTGATACACCACAGAAATAGAAGGGATTGTAAGACATTACTCATAACTATATGCCAACAAATTTGATAATGTAGAATAAAATGAATAAATTTCTGCACACATACAACTACCCAGATTAAATTGTGAGGAAATATAACATCTGAACACATCAATAATGAGTTTGGAAATTGAATCAATAATAAAACATCTTCCATCAAAACAACAACAACAACAACCAACACCCAGGACCTGATGTCTTCACTGCTGAATTCTACCAAACAGTTAAAGAATAACTACCAATTCTCCACAAACTTTTCCACAAAAGTAATGAGGAAGGAATACTTCCATACTCATCTTATGAGGCTCGCAACATCCTGATTCTAAAACCAGACAAAGACACGCACAAAATGAAAATAACAGGCCAATATTCCTGAGGAACATAGATACAAAAATTCTCAACAAGATACAAGTGAACTGACTTCGACAGCACACTAAAAAGAGTATTCACTATAATCAAGTGGGGTTCATCCCAGGGATGAAAGGATGGCTTAACATGCACAAATCAGTAAATATGATACACCACCACAATAGAAAGAAGAACAAAAACCATGTGATCATTTCAACAGATGCAAAAAGAACACTTGACAAAAGTCAACATTCCTTTATGATAAAAACTGTCAAGAAAGTAGGTATAGGAGTGTACCTCAACGCAGTAAAGGCCATATGTGACAAACCCACAGCTAACATCTTATTTATGGTGAATAGTTAAATGCTTTTCCTCTATGATATGGAGGAAGACAAGGATGTCAACTTCTACCACTTCTATTTAGCATAGTACTGGAGGTCAGAGCCAGAGCAATTAGACAAAAGAAATAAATAAGAGGGATCCAAACTGGAAAGAAGGAAGTCAGATTGTTTCTGTTTGTAGAAAATGTGATCTCACATACATATGTATACATCTATATATATGATCATATAGATATATATGATCTCTCTCTCTTTAGGGTTCTTTCTATATATACTTATATAGAGTGAGAACCCTAAAGACTTGACCAAAAACTACTAGAAATCATAAATAAATTCAGTAAAGTTGTAGTATACAAAATCAACACAGAAAATTCCGTGGTGTTTCTATACACTAATAGTGAACTATCTGAAAAAGTCATCAAGAAAGGAATTCCATTTACAATAGCTACCAAGAAATCTGCAGATAAATTTAATCAAGGTCGTGAAAGATCTCTACAATGAAAACTATAACACACTGATGGAAAAATTTACGATCCACAAAAAATGGACACTATATACTCATGGAATGGAAGAACTGATACTATTGAAATGACCATACTAACAAAATGTCCTACAGATTCAATGCAATCCCTATCAAAATACCAATGAAATTCTTCACAGAAATAGAAAAAAATACCCTAAAATTTGTATGAAACCAGAAAAGACCCCAAATAACCAAAGCAATCCTGTGCAAAAATAACAAAGCTGGAGGCACCACACTACCTGACTTCAAAATATACTACAAAGCCATAGTAAGCAAAACAGCATGGCACTGCCATAAAGCAAACACATAGACCAATGGAAGAGAATATACAGCTCAGAAATAAATTCTCATACCTAAAGTCAACTGATTTTCAAAAAAGGAGTCAAGAGCACACACAGGGGTAAAGACAGTCTCTTCATTAAATGGTACTGAGAAGATTGGATATCTACATGTGGGATAATGAAATTAGACCCCTATCTTTTACCTTATACAAAAATCAACTCAAATGCGATTAAAGACCTAAAGGTAAGATTGAAAACTATGAAAAACTACTAGAAGATAACATGTGGGAAATTCTCTATAACTTTGGGTTCTACAAGGATTTTTTAAATGAGACGTCAAAAGCACAGGCAACAAAAGCAAAAAGAGATAAATGGGGTTTCATCAAACTAAAATGCTTTTGCACAGCAAAGGAAACTTAACAGAGTGAAAAAACAACTTACAGAATGGGATACAATATTTGCAAACTATACATCTGCTAAGGAGTTAATGCCCAGATTATATAACAAACTTAAACAACTCAACAGCAAAAACATAAATAACTTATTTAAAAATGGGCAAAACTGGGAGGCTGAGGCAGGCGGATTGCCTGAGGTCAGGAGTTTGAGACCAGCCTGACCAAAATGGTGAAATCATTTCTCTACTAAAAATACAAAAATTTAGCCAAACATGATGGCGTGTGCCTGTAACCCCAGCTACTCAGCAGGCTGAGGCAGGGGAATTGCTTGAACCAGGGAGATGGAGGTTGCCGTGAGCCCCGATTGCACCACTGCACTCCAGCTTGGGCAACAGAGCAAGACTCCTTCGCAAAAAAAAAAAAAAAAGGACAAAATAAACTAAAAGAAATGCCACAAGAGAAAATATAGAAAGGGTCAAGACGAATATATAATAAAATCATGTTCAACATCACTAACCATCAGGGAAATGCAAATCAAAACCGCAATGAGATACCAGTTCACCCATTAGAATGGCTATTAGCAAAAAGGTAAAAGATAACAAGAGTTGGCAAGGAAGTGGAGAAAACGGAACACTTACGCACTGTTGATGGGGTTGTAAACTAGTACAACCATTAAGCAAAACTTTATGGAAGTTCGCTAAAAAATAAAAAATAAAAAAAAAAAACAATCATTCGATCACATAACCCAGCAATCCCACTGCTGGGTATATATCCATAGGAAATGAAATCATTGTGTTTGAAAAATATCTGCACTCTTATGTTTACTGTAGCACTATTTCTAATAATCAGATATGGAATCAACCTATGTGTATAAAAACAAACAAGTGAATTATATATATATAATACATATTATGTATATTATATATAATACATATTATGTATATTATATATAATATATTATTAATATTAATATATTATATATAATATATTATTAATATTAATATATTATATATAATATATTATTAATATTAATATATTATATATAATATATTATTAATATTAATATATTATATATAATATATTATTAATATTAATATATTATATATAATATATTATTAATATTAATATATTATATATAATATATTATTAATATTAATATATTATATATAATATATTATTAATATTAATATATTATATATAATATATTATTAATATTAATATATTATATATAATATATTATTAATATTAATATATTATATATAATATATTATTAATATTAATATATTATATATAATATATTATTAATATTAATATATTATATATAATATATTATTAATATTAATATATTATATATAATATATTATTAATATTAATATATTATATATAATATATTATTAATATTAATATATTATATATAATATATTATTAATATTAATATATTATATATAATATATTATTAATATTAATATATTATATATAATATATTATTAATATTAATATATTATATATAATATATTATTAATATTAATATATTATATATAATATATTATTAATATTAATATATTATATATAATATATTATTAATATTAATATATTATATATAATATATTATTAATATTAATATATTATATATAATATATTATTAATATTAATATATTATATATAATATATTATTAATATTAATATATTATATATAATATATTATTAATATTAATATATTATATATTAATATATTATTAATATTAATATATTATATATAATATATTATTAATATTAATATATTATATATTAATATATTATTAATATTAATATATTATATATAATATATTATTAATATTAATATATTATATATAATATATTATTAATATTAATATATTATATATAAATATATTATTAATATTAATATATTATATATAATATATTATTAATATTAATAATAAATAATAATTATTAATTAATAATTATTAATAATTATTAATAATTAATAATTAATATTGATATTGATATATTATTAATATATAATATATATTATATGTATAATATATATTATATATTATGTATATTTTATATATAATACATATTATGTATATTATATACATAATATATATTATGTATATTATAATATATATAATGTATAATGTATATAATATACGTTATGTATATTATATATAATATACATTATGTATGTTATGTATATTATATATTACATATAATATATATTATTATTATATATAATTACATATAATTATAATTATAATTATATATAATTTTATGTGTAATTATAATTATGCATAAAATTAATTATAATTATATATAATTTTATGTGTAATTATAATTATACATAAAATTATATATATATATATATATATATATATGGACACACACACAATGAAATACTATTCAGCCATAAAAAAAGAATGAAATTCTGCCAGTTGCAACAACATGGATGACCCTGTAGGATACAATGTTAAGTGAAATAAGCCAGACACAGAAAGCAAATACCGCATGATCTCGCTCATATGTGGAATCTTAAAGAAAAAAATGTTAATAGAGAAGTAGAGTAGAATAGTGGTTACCAAACAGTGAGGAAGAAGTGGGGAGGGCAAAATGGAGATAGATTGGTTAACAGTTATGAAATCACAATTATATAGGAAGAATAAGTTGTAGTGTTCTTTGCAAAGCAGGGTGACTATAGTTAAAAGTAAAGTATTGTATATTACAAAGTATCTAGAAGAAAGGATTTTGAAATTTCTTATTAAAAAGAAATGATGAATGCATGAGGTAATTAATACACTATCCTTATTGGATCATTAGACAACATACATATTCATTGAAACATCAAATTGTATCCTATAAATCTATATAATTACAATGTGAAATTTTTTTAAAAATCAATTAATGAATTAAATAACAATTTTAAAATGTTCTCAATCACCAATGCAAAGTTTAGGAGCTTTGTTCTTGACTCAGCCTTAAGACTGAAAACTAATGTGTTAGAAATATTTGTAGATCCTCTCAATTTTGAAAGAATCCTAGCTAAACTACTGAAATATAAAATATATTCTATGTAATATGCTCTTAGGTATATTCTTAGGTGAACTCTGCTTTTAGATGAAGCTTATAAAAATGAAAAACGTATCTGAAATAAAATTTTAAAGTATTTGGAAAATTACAGCTTAATCTCTTAAAGACAAATTTTCTATACAGTAACCTTTTTATGTGCTTTTGAAATGGGGTATACAATTATTTTCCCTGATGTGAGACAAAATATAGAAAGTTGGCATTTTATCTAAGAAGTTAACTTAGGAAGAAAGAGTGAGAGGCAGAGCAATGAGGGAAGAAAGGAAGGCTGATGATGGGATACCTTATCAAGTTGCCTAATGCTGTATTGGAACCTAATAGGCCTTCTAAGGAGTTTTATTACATAATGCAAGACTCCTCAATCTGGGAGGAGGAAAGGGCTTTATTTTTGAGTGGTCACAGGTTGCCCCATGGGCATAAACTCTACCAAGCTGCTAGGTTACACCTACATGAGCATCCCACCTGCTTAAGTAAGAGCAGCCACAAACTGTGGGCCATTCCAGGTAAGTGTCATATCACACCTGCACCAACTAGTCAAAGCCTGGGTCAAAGCCTGTGCAGAACTGATCGCTACAGCAGAGGCTAAAATAAGAAATGGGGCTAAGAGAGTGAAAAGCAGTGCCCATATGTATCCAAAAACAGGTTGAAGATATCTTTAGGAAGGAACAGATAATTTTTTTTATTCATACAATAACAGATGCATATGAACTCCTCCACTAGTCACCCATTCCTGTCAGCCCTTGGGCTTCATAACTAAATCATTCTTCCTTTGTAATCCAGTCCCACATTTTCAGCTATCTCTATATGTTTATTATCTTAAATATTTCTTTGCTCTATACTCTTCCCCTAGTCTTCAACCAATTTCTTTCTTTATTGTCCCAACCCACAGACTGTTATTTCCACTTCGATGTCCCATAGAAGCTTCAAGGGTTTGAAATACCTAAAAAAACAACTCATCTTTCTCCCTAAAACTCCCTCTCCTTCTCCCACTTCAAAATTTCAACTAATGGCTCCCCCTGTTATTCCCACCAGAATCCTGAATGATCCCTGTTTCTCCTCATTCACTCCATACATGTAAATCTCATTAACGTTACTTTCTAGATATTTCATGAATCCTTTCCATTCATTCTGTACTAGAAAGTGTTCCCAGTTTAGACCCTGGTGGTTGGTGGCCTCTTACCTAGGCGCGTGCTCTCTCTCTCTCTCTCTCTCTCTGTGGGTGTGGGTGTGGGTGTGTGTGTCCTGAGAATTTATTTACATCTGGTTTTTGTTTGTTTTTTAGTATCCAGAATCTACAGGGAACTTAAATCAATTAGAAAAAAAAAATAACCCAATTAAAAAATGGGCAAAGGACATGAACAAACACTTCTCAAAAGAACACATACAAATGGCCAACAAATACACGAAAAAAAAAATGCTTAGAATCACTAATCATCAGAAAAATGCAAATCAAAACACAATGAGATACCATTTCATACCGGTTGGAATGGCTATTATTAAAAAGTCAAAATACAACAGATGCCAGCAGGGCTGTAGACAAGAGGAAGTGTCTGTATATTTTTAGCTATAGCCCTACTTCAAACGTGTCCCCATTACAGCCAAAAGAGCGGCCTATCTAAAGGACTGTTCTGATCAGCTCACTTACCTGACTGAAACCTTCAGTGACTCCCATGGCCTGCAGGTCAATGCACTAATTCATGACTATAACATCTGAGATATCCTTGATCTGGCTACTGGTCTAGCCCTCTCTGACTCACGCTTTATAAACCATGCATTCTGGAACTTTTTAGTTGTTTCCCACATCAGCATGCTACTTCCCATCCATGTAGATTTGCAGAGACCTCCTCATCTTTTTAATTCCCAGTTCCCACTCTCAACATGGGCCATCTCCTACCCACACTTCAAAACCTAAGCAAAACAACACCTTCCGTGACACCTCCATGCTGAGTCAGATGCCATCCCCTTTGTATTGTAGTTCTTTGCTTGTGTGCCTTTGTCTCACTTTGTTCTCTTTAAAATAAACTCCATGAGGACAATGATCACCTGCTATTTGTGTTAATATCTGCACCTAGTGGCATAGTGTCTGGAGTATAGTAGGATCTATTTTCAAGGAAAAAAAGATTATATCTATACCAATAGACATGAATTAGCGCTTTTTTTTTTTTAAAGATAAGCTCCCTTTGAACTAAGTCAATGTTTACAAGAAGAGTTATACTAAAAAGTTCACTTTTGCTGCTTACGTTTCATTTATTTCAGGCAATTAATTCATTGTTATTGGTAAATCGATACTTTTTATTGATACTGAAAAGAGAGAAATAAACTAATGACTATCTCTGTTAGAGTAGATTTGTTCATATCTATCAGTAAAATGTTAATTATCTGAAAGTCAATAATAAAACATAAACTGTGATCTTAAATGTTTTTTAGGGGCTCAAAAATAATTAGAATTCATGTCAGCATATAAAAAAAGATCAGAGTATTTTTAAGATATGATAAAATTTTATTTTAGTTTCTTAATAGGGATTTTTGTGACCTTATAGAGTTCAACTAATTATAATTTTAAAAATAGGATTTATAGAGTTTTAGAATTAGAAACAATTTATAGATTATTTTATTTTTCTTTTGAGGAATCAGGTCATCAGAAGATCAAGGAACACCTATAATGTCACTAGATCCTAATTTAATTTAAATTTTAGAATCCAGGTATTCTAACTCCTGTCTTGATACTATTTCTACTTTATTATGTTGCTTCCCAGGGCTTTAAAAAATAAAAGCTGGGAAATTACATTTGCTTTGCATATACAGCACCAATTATCAAATTCAGCATAAAAGCATAACATGTATACATCAAAAAGAAAACATAAAAACTTCAAATTAAAAGCATCTCAAAACAATTGAATATAATAGGGAAACCTTATACAAATGCAACACTCCCCCATTAATAAAAAGAAACCAATTGGAGAAAAAAGAAATTCAATATAAACATGTTGGAATATAACCTAATTCATTTTAATCCAATGCTTCAAATTGAAAAAAATTAGCACTAGTGTTATTTTCCTTTATCATTACAATCTTGCTTTTCATTACATTATGCTATGTTTTGTATTAAACATAAAATCAATTTTTCACCTTAACACATGCTAGAAATACAGAGTCACCATATTGGAAATCAGTAGAAAGTGTCTTTGTTTCTACTTTTTTTTCTTTGAAAAAGCTTTGGGAAAAAAAATCATTTACAATGTTTAATTTTAATAACTTAAAGAATGTAATTGATTTTTGTTTGTTTTTGACATGGAGTTTCACTCTTGTCACTCAGGCTGGAGTACAATGGCATGATCTCGGCTCACTGTAACCTCCACCTCCCAGGTTCAAATGATTCTCCTGTCTCAGCCTCCCGAGTAGCTGGGATGACAGGCACTCGCCACCACACCCGGCTAATTTTTGTATTTTTAGTAGAGATGGGGTTTCATCATGTTGGCCAGGCTGGTCTCAAACTCCTGACCTCAGGCGATCCGCCAACCTCGGCCTCCCAAAGAGCTGGGACTACAGGCGTGAGCCACCGTGCCCAGCCAATTGAATAGTTTTTAACTCAGAGGATAAATGCTTGAGGGGATGGAAAGCCCATTCCTCATGACGTGATTATTTCACACTGCATGCCTGTATCAAAACATCTCATGTACCCCACAAATATATAAACCTCCTATGTACCCACAAAAATTTTATAAAATAATGAAAATATTTTAAAACTAAAAAAATTGTTTTTTATTAAGCAACTTTATTTAAATAAAATCATTCTTCCTCATCCTCAGTCCTGGGATCTACCAGAAAGAATTAGCAACATCTTAAAGATGACAAAGTGTTAAAGATAAGCTGCTATTAAGTAAAAGTGTGAAGTGTGGAGGGGACAAGCTGGATGCCTGAACCATTTTGTTCTATCTTTAGGACAGTGAAAGAGCAAGAAGCAGGGTTGGGTGGGGGACATATATTCTGTTGAGCATTGTCACCACTATATTCACTGAAATTCATCTGCATGCTTGTATGTATACTTTTGATTCGCCTGATACACTGAAAATTATATGAAATTGTTCTCTATTCTTTAGATAATTATAATCTAAGTGCTAATATGAAGCTTAGAATTTATATGAAATATGTATGCCCACAACAAGACATTTCAGCTATTTCCTAGATAATAATCTCACTTCACCCTGCACAAAACAGGCACATGATCATGTCACTCTGACCTGGTTTGAGTCCAAGGAGGCTTTTGTTTTTAAAATAATTTAGGTTAGTAGTTAAAATATGAACTTTGGGCCAGGAGTGGGAGCTCATGCCTATAATCCCAGCACTTCGGGAGGCTGAGGCGGGCGGATGACTTGAAGTCAGGAGTAGGAGACTGGACTGGCCAACATGCTGAAACCCCATCTCTACTAAAAAAAAAAAAATAGAAAACTTAGCTGGGTGCGGTGGCGGGCACCTATAATCCCAGCTACTTGGGAGACTGAGGCAGGAGAATTGCTTGAGCCTGGGAAGTGGAGGTTGCAGTGAGCAGAGATCTTACCACTACACTCCAAAACAAACAACAAACAAAAAAATTCTAGAGTCACACTGAAAATCTTAACAACCTGCTTCTACTACCCATTTTTTTAATTTTTATTTTGACCTGATTTTAGATTGATAGCAAAATGCACAAATAACACAAAGTGCCCCCTATGTCCCTCACCCTACTTCCCCTAATGCTAACATTTTCAGAGCCATCCTTATTTTCTCTATAAAAGAGCAGAGTTCTCCTTTTAGAGATTTGGAAAGATTATTAAAAGATAAGTTACAAAATACAGTACCTGACACGTATAAAATAATAAATAAATACTAGCCATGCTTAATTATTTTGTTTTAAGTCTATATGAGTCAAGTTTTAGTAGAAATATGGGCTAGAAAAAAAAAACAGAAAGCGGGACTCTGTGATCCGACTTGGGCTTATAGAACAGACTGCACTAGTTTGTTCTCATGCTGCTAATAAAGTCATACCCAAGACCGGGTAATTTAGAAAGGAAAGAGGTTTAAGGAACTCACAATTCCACATGGCTGGGGAGGCCTCACAGTCACGGCAGAAGGCAAAAAAGAAGCAAAGGCACATCTTAAATGGTAGCAGAGAAGAAAGCTTGTGTAGGGAAGCTCCCATTTTAAAAGCATCAGATCTCGTGAGACTTATTCGCTACCAGGAGAACAGTAGGGGGAACCCGCCCCTATGATTCAATGATCTCCACCTGACTCCATCCTTGACATGCGGGGATAATTACAATCAAGGTGAGATTCGGATGGAGACACAGCCGAATCATATCAATGACTAATGAGAGTTACGTCCAGAACCTAATGAAAACCTGTCTGAGGCCACATTCCCTGTAAAGCAGATTTGAGATAGAGATTTGTGTAGAGAACATTTAACTGGGTAAAATCCTAGGAACCAACAACTGTGGCGAAAAAGCTGAATTGGATAAAGGGAGTTGAGATGTGAGGCAGTCACAACAAATACCTCAGCTAATCTCAAGGGGGAGCTGAGAAGCTGGGGCGACCCTTCAGAGTTGCCCTAAATTGAGGCAGGAGTATGGAGTTTTAATACCTTTCACTGGCCATTCTTCAGATACGAGTTGTCCCCAAGGATGGACATCAGCTTGACAAGTTATTAATTAGATCTCCTGAGAATAAATTCTAGAGAGAATCAGCTGAGAGGCATGATTTGCCAACACTCCCAATAGCTGGGCAAACTTCAGTTTTGAGGGAGGATTTGGGTCACACACAAAAGTCTCCACAACCAATTATTCATGGGAAATTCTATGTAGGCAGAGCTATTTCATGGCCAGTTAATCAAAACTACATAATCTATTTGGTTAAGCAAAAGAAATTAAAAAGATAAAATAAAATCTATGTATTAACACTCAAAAGTTTTTTAATGCATTTGCCTTGCATTTCGTATGTTTTGCCTTGCCTTTTATATGTTTTGCCTTGCATTTGTTTATTTGCTTTTAAGAACCTTTAGAGAACAATAATTACTAATATAATATGGAGTAGCACAGCATAGACGAGGGAAGCTAACTCTCTCCCTTTTCCCAGAACCTGGAACAGCTAAAGATCCTAAGCATTGTCAGCTTTGGTATCTGACATAGTTTGGATGTTTGTCCCCTTCAAATCTCACGTTAAAATGTGATCCCCAATGTTGGAGATAGATGCCTCCTGAATGGCTTGGTGCTGTCCTCTTGGTAATGAATGAGTTCTTACCCTGTGAGTTCATGCGATATCTGGTTGTTTAAAAGAGACTGACACCTCCTCCCTGTCTCTCTTGCTTCCGCTCTCACCATGTGATATGCTGGTTTCCCTTCACCTTCCACCATGATTGGAAGGTTCCTGAGGCCCTCCCTGGAAGCAGGTGCCAGTACTATGCTTCATGTACAGCCTTCACAACAAGGAGCCAAATAAACCGCATTTCTTTATAAATTACCCAGCCTCAGGTATTTCTTTATAACAATGCAAATGGGCTAACAGAGTATCATTCATGGACAGTGAGTGTATTAGTCAATTTTCATGCTGCTGATAAAGACATACCCAAGACTGGGTCATTTATAAAGAAAAAGAGGTTTAATGAATTCACAGTTCCACATGGCTGAGGAGGCCTCACAGTTATGGCAGAAGGCGAAAGGCGCATCTTACATGGCAGCAGGCAAACAGCAAATGAGAACCAAGTGAAAGGCGAAAGGGGTTTCCCCTTATAAAACCATCAGATCTCATGAGACTTATTCACTACCACTAGAACAGTGTGGGGAAAACTGCCCCCATGATCCACTTACCTCTCACTGGGTCCCTCCCACAACATGTGAATTATGGGAGCTACAGTGCAAGATGAGATTTCAGTGGGGACACAGCCAAACCATATCAGACAGTAATAACTTTCAATTAAATATAGCTAGACTTTCTGTCAGTGGGTCACAGCAGTCTAGAGAACACATTGAAAAACTCTGGGAACAGCAGATATAGAGGTCAGATCTAGAGATTTTGAACAAAGTTTAGTGCTACAATGCATTGGTGACCACAGACAAAAGGTGTCTGTTGTTGTTATAGTTTGTTTTCTGTCTTGTTTTTCATCATGGGAGGACAAAAAGAAAAAATGGGGGCAATGGTGAAGGAGAAATGAAAAAGACCTGCTTTTCTATGGGTGGAAGCGACTAAACGAGAGAATAAATTTGCATCACACAACAAATGCAAATCAAGTTAGAAGCATGAAAGGCATGATTAAGGCCATGGTTCTAATAGAGATCAGCCAGCGGAACCAGGATCATGCCACACCGAGAGAGGCTGCAGAGCCATTGCCTTCTCTCCTGTCAAAGCTAAATTAATGAAATGGAACTCACAGAAGCACTATGTAATCAAATATTGGTGGGACACAAGCAAATTCTTAAAAAGTTTCATTGATCAGTGATAATATCTTTTGGTGTAAATATCTCCTCAAAACATTTCAGGAAAAAAAATAAAGCTATAATTTTACTTTAGAAATATTTAACTTTGTTATACTAGTTTACTTATTTTTTACCTAATACTTCTGATATATTGTTATGTAGGTTAAAGATGCTCGATTCATGCCACTGTGGAAACCACACATAATTTAGGCAATAATGCAAATTCTTTTCAAATTCTTTTATCAGTGTATTCACTTTATTTTTATTTCAAACACAATACAAAATTACAGGATGCTATCAAAGTGATGCTACAAAACCCCACTAAAATTTTTTCAATTCTTCAAATCACACACTTACACACACACACACACACACACCACATGCATTCCCCGTACAGACCTTTTTTTGGGGGGCCTGAGTAAATAATTGCATTTTATTTTCAATTTTTCATTTTGAAATAATTAAAGACTTACCAAAAATGTTGCAAAACTACGTGCCTTTTTGAAGTAAAGTCTTGAAAAAGTTGTTTGGTATATCCTTTATAGTAATAAAAGAAAACACGTGTATATTCTGTTGATTAAAGGCATGCTGAGATCGTCAGACATGTGATTTCATCAGAGACACCAATATAGAGCGCAGCTGTAACGACATCCTAAGAGTGTTCTAACTGAAATGTGTTGGAAGAAGGTTCTAATTTTTTTCAACCCTTCTCAAGTTGGCACTCAGCAGATTTCCACTCTATAAAAGTAACTCCTGCTCTGCAACTAATGTTCACAGATAAGCTCCAAACATATTTACAGCTCCATTTAAGTATAATGTACACACAGTAAAATTCACCCTTTTCAATGTGCAATTTAATGGGTTATGGCAGATGAATATCATCATTTGACCACAATCATGATCAAGATACAGAAAATCTGCATCATCACAAAACGTTTTCCTTTGCTGTTTTGCATTTGATCTTTTCTCCATTCCTGAACACAGGCAACCACTAATCTGCTTCTGTTTCTACAGTTTGCATTTTCTAGAGTATCCTATTAGTGGAATGATACATTGGTGTCTTTCATGTCTAGCTTCTTTCACTGAGCATAATGCTTTTGATATTCATTTATATTGCTGTTGTATCAGTTTGCTCCTTTTTATTGTTGAGTGGTACTCCATCTACAACTGGTTTATCCATTTACAAGTTGATGGACACATCTGCTATGAACTTCAAGGATGAGGCTTGGTACGGATATGTTTTTATTTATTTTGAGTCGCAGTGGAATTATTTGGCTATATGATCAGTACTAAGTTTAACATTAAAAGAAACTGCCAAACTGCTTTCCAAAATGTCTGTACCATTTTGAAGTCCCACTAGCCAGGTGTGAATAGCAATTCTTCACATCATGTGGTATGGTCAGTTCTGCTCGTGTCAGCCACTCCAGTGGGTGTACAGTGGTACCTCAATGTGGTTTTAACTTGCATTTCCCTGATGACGGGTAATGTTAAGTATCTTTTCATTTGTGTATTGGACACCATCTCTTTTTAAATTAAAATATCTGTACAAATATTTGGCCCATTTAGGTCAAAATATTACGTTAAATGAGTTATTTGTGTTTTGTTATTTAGTTTTTTAGTTATGTGTACATTCTAGATGAAAGTTCTTTATCAGACATATTTAAAATTATTCTGTCCCAATCTGTGGTTTGCCTTTTCATTTTTTGATGCTATGTTTTAAGTTGCAAAAGTCTTAATTTCATGAAGTCCAACTTACTATTTTTTTCCATTTTCATCCATCCTTTTCTTATCTAAAAAATTTTTAGCTATAGTAAGATTATTAAAAATTTTTCCTATTCAGTAAGCTTTATACTTTTTATATTTACATTATGTATAAAATACATGTTGAGTTAATTTGAGGATATGGTGTGAGGTAATTCTGAAGTTCATATTCTCCATTTAATATCCAATTTTAATAGTACCATCTTTATAAAGACATTGAATTCCTTATTGAAATATTTTGGCAACTTTGGCCATGTAAGGCAGGATATATTTCTAAATTATTTATTCTGTTTCACTGATATATATGTCTTCTTCATGCCAGTAAGTTTACTGTACTGTTTAGTGTAGCTTTACAATATGTCTTGAAATTTGGAAAGTTTTCCAACTTTATTCTTCTTTCTAAAACATGCTCTGGCTATTCTAGGACTTCTGCATTTAAAAAAAAAAATTAGAATCAGCTTTGTAATTTCTCCAAAAAGGCCTATAGGTTTGACTGGGATTGTGCCAAATCTGGAGATCAGTTTCAGAAGAATTATCATCTAATAAGTATGACATGTATATTTACCAATGAACTTGATACATATTTCTACCTATTCAATCTCTCATATTAGTGATTTAGAAATTTTGGATCAGCATACCTTTTATTAAATTTATTCTCAATTATTTTTTTATTTTTGAGGCTATTATAAGTTAAATTGCTTACATAATTTTATTTTCTAATTGGTGTTGATTGTGTATAGAAACACAATTGATTTTATTTATTGATCTTTCATCCTACAACTTTGTTAAATTCACTTCATACCTCTAGCACACTTCTGCAGATGCCTAAGGATTTTCTATGTATATGTTTACATCACGTGAGAATAGTATTTTTCTTTCTTCCCAACTTGGGTGTCACTTATTTCTTATTTTCTTTTCTTTTCTCTTTATTTCTTTCTTCTTTCTGTCCATTCCTCCTTCCTTCCCTTCTTTCTTTCTCCCTGTTTTAGAATCAGTTTTGTAATTTATCCAAAAGGACCTATAAGGTTTCATGGGAATTCCACTGAATCTAGAGATCAATTTCAGGAGAATTATCATCTCATAAGTATTAAATATTTATCAATGAACTTGGTATATATTTCCACTTATTTAATATTGAATGCAATACTTTAAAGAACTAGGGAGAGAGGACATCATTGCATTTTTCATAATCTTATGTAGAAAGTATTAAGGCTTTCACCATTTTAAGTAAGATGTTTGCTATAGATTTTTTGTAAACACATAATCAGTTTGAAAATGTACTTTTCTATCCTCAGTTTGCTGGGAGTTTTTAATTTAAAAAATGTGTTACATTTTGTAAATTCCTTTTTTGCATCTATTGAGAGTGTCACGTGATTTTTCTTTTTTCTGTCAGCATGGTAGATTTTCAGTTGTTGAAACCAACTTGAGATAAACCCCACTTGGTTAAAACACATTATCATTTTTAAATATTCCTAGACTCAATTTGCTAATATTGTATTAAGAATGTTGCATCTAAGTTCATAATGGTTATCAGTCTGTCATTTTTGAGTTGTGATATCTGTATTTGTTTCTGATATCGAGAGAATCCACGTAAAACATCTACTTCTGTCATCAGTAATAATCTGACCAGGGATAACACCAACAGTTAGAGAGGAACCTGTCATTACCTGTGGCAGCAGAGATATCAGAGATTCCAAAAAGAAAAGCAAGGTTAAAATTTCAAATATAATCACATGAAATATCAGAAAGCCAGGGGATAGAAATATAGGAGAGCAAAATCTTAGAGGTCAAAACAAGTAGTTAAGTACTGCACATGATAATAAAAAGTAAAATCTTTTCCTAAGGCAGAGCCTGGCTGCTGCCTAGCTTCTTTGACAATTCTTGGTAGGCTTTCATGGCTTTATAAGGGCTTATACTTTAGGTAAAGTTATAGTCAGGGAAACGGTGGGTGTAGGTTGGCTCTGTAGAAATGAAGCATTACAGGAGCACTGCAGTGAGAAAGAAACTGATACTGATGATACTTCGGTCACACTAATAATACATGCTAATGATAATCATAGCAATCATGGTAATGACAGAAAATATATATATAATATTAACATGCTTCTATTTGCACATACACATATGTGAATAGAAACATTGATTTAAAGACATGAAAGTATAGAAATAGCCTACACCTGATAAAGATATGCTCATACACAATAACAAACCTCAGTATAAACAGAGATTTTGATGTATCACAGAATTCTGCAATAGATCACAATTTTGACACTATGGGAAGTGTCATTTTCAGAACTTTTCTTTATCTCCATTATCTCCATTCTCTATTTCCAACATTCCTGGAGACTGAACTCAAGGATCAGTAAATATTCTCAACCTTAACCATAGCAGACTTCATTCATCCCATATATGCTTGTTATTTTTCCCCATTGACAGAAGGCATTGTACCATGAAATATACAACATATCTCTGACACACCTGACGAAAACAAACAATGGGGAAAGATTGACTATTTAATAAATGGTGATGGGAAAACTGGCTAGCCAAATGAAGAAAGCTGAAAGTGGACCCCTTCCTTACACCTTATAAAATAATTAACTCAAGATGGATTAAAGACTTAAACATAAGATCTAAAACCATAAAAACTCTAGAAGACAACCTAGCCAATACCATTCAGAACATAGGCATAGGCAAAGACTTCACGACCAAAACACCAAAAGCCGTGGCAACAAAAGCCAAAATTGAGAAATGGGATCTAATTAAACTAAAGATAGCTTCTGCACAGCAAAAGACACTATCATCGGAGTGAACACACAACCTACAGAGTGGGAGAAAATTTTTGCAATCTATCCATCTAACAAAGGGCTAATATCCAGAATCTACAAGGAACTTAAACAAATTTACAAGAAAAAAACAACCCCATCAAAAAGTGGGAAAAGGATATGAACAGACACTTCTCAAAAGAAGACATTTATGCGGCCAATAAACACATGAGAAAAAGCTCATCATAGGCTGGGCGTGGTGGCTCACGCCTGTAATCCCATCACTTTGGGAGGCCAAGGCGAGTGGATCACAAGGTCAGGAGTTTGAGACTTGCCTGGCCACTATGGTGAAACTCTGTCTCTACCAAAAACACACAAAAAAACTTTAGCCAGGCGTGGTGGTATATATCTGTAATCCCAGCTACTCAAGAGGCTAAGACAGGAGAATTGCTTGAACCCATTAGGTGGAGGTTGCAGTGAGCCGAAATTGTGCCACTGCACTCCACCCTGGGTGACAGAGTGAGGCTGTCTCGAAGAAAAAAAAAAAAAAGCTCATCACCCCTGGTCCAGTGAGATACCATCTCGCGCCAGTTAGAATGGCAATCATTAAAAAGTCAGGAAACAACAGGTGCTAGAGAGGATGTGGAGAAATAGGAATGCTTTTACACTGTTGGTGGGAGTGTAAATTAGTTCAACCATTGTGGAAGACAGTGTAGCAATTCCTCAAGGATCCAGAACTAGAAATATCATTTGACCTAACAGTCTCATTACTAGGTACACATCCAAAGGATTATAAATCATTCTACTATAAAGACACATTCACACATATGTTTATTGCAGCACTATTCACAAGAGCAAAGACTAGGAACCAACCCAAATGCCCATCAATGATAGACTGGATAAAGAATATGTGGCACATATACACCATGGAATACCATGCAGCTATAAAAAAGGATGGATTAATGTCTTTTGCAGAGACATGGATGAAGCTGGAAACCATCATTCTCAGCAAACTATCACAAGAACAGAAAACCAAACACCACATGTTCTCACTCATAAGTGGGAGTTGAACAATGAGAACACATAGACACAGGGAGGGGAACATCACACACTGGGGCCTGTCAGTGGGTAGGAAGGAAAGAGGAGGGATAGCATTAGGAGAAATACTTAATGTAGATGACGAGTTGATGGGTGCAGCAAACCACGACAGCACATGTATACCTATTTCACAAAACTGCAAGTTCTGCAAATGTATCCCAGAACTTAAAGTGTATGTATGTGTGTATATATATATACACACAAATGTAAATGTAAATGTAAATAAATTGAAAATGGTAAAAATAGAAATATGTTTCCTACACAAATAGCGACATAATAAAGCAAGATAGAATGTATGTTTGAGTTAAAAAAAATTGCTTAGAAGACAACTTGAATTCCATTCCAAGGAACTAGTTTTCAAAAGTTTACAACCAGATTTCAGTTTGGCAAAAGGCAACAATGCTGTTTTGAAAATAATTTCTGAAAAGAGCTTCCCCAGCAGTTCCAAATGGCAGTCCTGATACAAGGAAGTAGGGGCAATTTTGTTACCATCAGGAACACTGAATTTATTTTCAGACCTTGAAATTCTGGGAGGCCCTCAAATAATAATCAACTACAATATTTTACTTTACATAGAAATATTGTTTTAATGTTAATATAAAAGCTTGTATATGAACTAAAATTGTCAATCTGCCACTTTTAAGAAAGAAGAATCCATTATGTCCCTAATCTATAGTGAGTTGATATGTTCCATAAGCAGTTCTGGAAGGAGGCTACACTTAGAGCATAAATTGGTATAGATCGCTTTGCTCTCACAGATAGCGACACAATATTTTCTGCTGAATGGGAAAAAGTTTGAAGGCATAAATCAAGATAAAGCAATCATCTGACAAAGAATTACAAAGAGGCCCCATACCTTTTTCTTAGTGAACTCCGTGTGACACATTGATTTTCCACTGAAGATAAAAGCCAAAATCATGTGTCATCAATAGAAAGCAAGCAAAACTATTTGGTTCAATATGTTATGGTACTTAATGAAAAAAAACTTGCAGAGAAAAGACAAATCTAAAATGTTGCACATGATTCAAACAAGTCTGGATCAGAAGAGACATTTCAGAGGTCACTGCTAGAGAGTCGAGGATACATTAGAGAGAAATAAACTCCTGCTTTTTTGTTTATCTACTTACATACACAGATACTGTCTGATGAAGATGATTGATATCAGGTATGGTATTTGATGGTATAGTCATTTACAAAATAATTCATCCCTTATGATCTAATGCAATTTTCTTCATATTACACGTGTATATTTAAATACTTCCTTGTGAAGTGGAGGCTAGCCAGGCTGCTGTTAGCATATCCAGTACATTTCTGCAAATTCCAAAATGGCAAATCCCACAGTTGAAATTTCAACCTCTCTAGCGTCCCTCGGCTGGAGTGCATAATCACGGCAAAAGTCTGCAACATCAGAGGTGGCCGCCACAGACACAAAGTCTATGTTTCTCACTCCATTCTACCAAATCTAGTCAGCAGTCTGGGTGAGGGGCTTGGCAGTATCTATGAGCAGAAAGCATTCAAATGGCTGGTATATGTGCTTCTGGGGAAACTAAGGGGAAAAAAGAGAGAGGGAGGGAGGGAGGGAACAAGAAAGAAGAAGGAAACTCAAGGAGAGAGGAAGGGAAGGAGGCTGGCAAGAAGGGATGGAGGGAGCAAGGGAGGGAGGAATAAAGGAAGGAAGTTACACCAAGTTTCAAAACTGGCCACGGACTGAGAAGGATTAAGAGACAAACGGAATTGAAAGCATTTATGTTCATACTCGGTATTTTTCTTACCCATTCTTGCAAATTAGTAATTTAAAAATTTTCATTTCCACAAATCCACGTGTTTTCTTGTTCCTCTCTCTCCGCTCTTTTTCCTTCTTTCCTTCCTGACTTTCTTCTTTCTTTTCAACATAGGTTATATAAATGTGTGAGAGCTATCACTAGTCTACATTAATCATCAGGATTTCCCTGTATATTTCCAATTAAGATGACCCATAATAATATTCTACTGTAATTTTGGAGGGTCCAAAATACTAGATGGCATTTAGTGTTTTGGAAATCATGACAAGTCTAACAGGACTTTAAAAAACCTATCAAGACATCTGATGTGTTTTCTTGCCCATACACTCTTTAATGAGGTCTGCTTGACCCTTTCTTCTTCCCTTCTCTAGTCATGGGTTCTTCACACTGAAAACTAAGCTTTGCATCAGTGTTTGACGAACAGGTGACATAATAAACTGCAGTTACATTTTAAATTCAGCTCAAGATGGTAGATGAGAAATCTAAGATTGTGAAGTGAGATTTAGCATGCTGTTCAGTATGCAACAAATCTGAGTGTTGCTCACACAGGATTCATACCAACAGGCTCCTTCCAAAACCTTTCAATGCAAATTCTAGCAAATGCACACTTGGAAGAAAAATGTTCCATGAAGTTGTATATGTAAATTTATACTTTCAGCATTTATGTATATAATTTCAGGGGAAGTGGGATCAACTTAACATTATTAAACATAGTCCAATGATACTTACAACATAACTTCAGAAACATTTTATTACTAGAAGTATTTTAAAAAGGATGTACCATTTAGGATTTAAGACACACCCCACAAATGAAAAAACAAATGAGGTTATAAACAACATTTTTTAAGAAAATTATGCCATCTCTTTCACTACAAAATCCTCCTGGGGGAAAAATATCTTTTCCTTCATTATTAAAGGATGTTATCAGAGCACAGTGGAATTCTTTCAGATTTAGTCAGAAGGTTCTCTGGAGTTGAGAGATCTATTGGAGAATATTTTCTTTGAAAGTCCATGTCCTTTCCCCAGGCCTACATCATATATAAATAAACATTTCAGAAAAGGGGCCATGTTAGGAAAAAGTGGGTTGAAGATTGTAAGACCTGGTTCCTGGGTGCCAAATAATTCACAAGTTGGAATAAGCTGGGTTTCTGTAACACTTCTCTATGACTGCCATTGATACTGAACTATGCCAAGGCACTAAGTCCTACCAAGGAAAAGCAGGAGGAAAACAGGTGTAAGAAAACGTTTCCTGTCAGTGTGTCCAGAGATAGCATGAGTCAACAGCGGCTCCTCATGAAGCCATCGATTCGTAACACTGGAGTATCTAGAATGCATCTGGGTCGAATTATTAAAAAGAAAGTTCTTCTCAAGCTAGTTGTAATGGTAGCTACTTTAAAAAATTAATGTTCTGCGATTCTGATAAAAACCTATGTGGTGAACCAACAATAAAGGCGGCTGGAGATATTGGTATGAAATAGTTATTTTTCCTTATATACCTGGACGTTCATATAAGAAATTATACTTTTGGAAGGTCTGTCATATTCTCAGTGTATAAGAGTTGAATCATTTTTAGAAGTTATTGTCAGAATTTTGCTTTAATAGTGCAATAAAGTGTGCATTCTCTCTCTCTCATTTTCATTCAACAGCCTCTACAAATTGAGCCTGGCTCAAAGGTCTTTCCCTCTTGGAATATGACTCCTCCCCTGTCCCTCTACATAGGCTGTTCTATAACAAATTATTTTGCTGTCTTGATTTTTCAGAGACCTCATGCTAGTAGTAGAGAGCCAGGAGAAAGTGAGATGTCCTATATAAAAGGCCTGCTAGAAAAAGAAATCAGCACTGAGTTCTAAGGATACTGAACAACTTTTTAAAAAACAAGCAAGCCATATTAAACACATTAGTTACAACCAAATTAGATAAAACCATGAAAATTATCCAAGAAGAAAAAGTACATCACCTGTCTAGGTTTAAAATTGCTGAAGGCTGCCATCCAAGGACCATCTATGATAACAAATACAGTAGTCTGTATTGACACAAAGTTTTAGTGATAGACGTAATTACATTCTTCTGCTGGTGGTGTTCTAGAATAAATGGAATATCTGCTGATCAAATCTGAATGCATCCCATAATATTAGCATGTAGGATCCCAGATCTGCAGGCACTATCTCTTTCTCAGATCTACACTTTGAATATTATGTTAGTTAAAATGAGAAGTATGTTAGAAAATGTCTTTTACAAAAGAAATATTGGCTGAGTATGGTGGCTCATGCCTGTAATCCCAACACTCTGGGAGGCCAAGGTGAGAAGATCTGTTGAGCTCAAGAATTTGAGACCAGCTTGGGCAACATATCTATAAAAAATTTTAAAACTTAGCCGGTGTGGTGGTGCACACCTATAGGCACAGCTACTTCAGAGGCTGAATCAAGAGGATCACTTGAGCTTGGGAGTTTGAAGTTGCAGTGAACTATGAACATGGCACTGAACTCCAGTCTGGGCAACAGAGTGAGAACTTGTCTTCAAAAAAATAAAAAAGAAGAAAAAAATAGGAAATATTGTGTTCACATCTGCTATGGTACTCTTTCTTATATAAACTATTTCTTTGCAGTATTCTAGAGGATTTAAGACAAATTTACCACTGAATAATTTCATATGGTATATTATTGCATTAGTATAGTATGTTATTATATAATTAGTATAAGTGACCAGTGCTGCAACAACCACATTCCAAAAAGTATTGTGATCCTCCAAAATTACAATGTCTAAATGACATTATTCTCCTTCATGAGACCATTATACCTTAATTTTTCAGCACCATGAAAATCTACAAATGCCCTCTAAAATATATTTAGAAAACGTGGGGAAAAAATAGATACAGTTTCAGAAGATACATATATTTTGAAAATTAGCCTTTTTGGAATAAATTATTCTTTATGACATATAAATAAACACATTTTTCAGACTGGCGGGGTAACATTTGCATCAGTCAAAATAATTAGAATACTAAAACCCGTAATCTTATTAGAAAAATGGTTTATTCAGAGAATCATTGGAATTATTAGCCTTCAAGCTGCTATAGATTGAATCTGATCAAAATAATTAAGATAATATTATTTCATTTTTCAGTATAATATCTCCTTAGTATTTTTGTTTCTTATTTAATATGTGATTATATTTACTTCTGTGAATAATATGGATGAAGATCGTTACAGTGTCAAGATCACTGGGTTCAGAGCACAGAAACCTCAAGTCTATTCTTTTTTCTTAAATACCTGTAAGACTTTAAAGAAGACAGAGTTTCTGGACTCTAATTTCTCTATCTGTAGAATAAATGGGTTAGACCAAATAACTCCTTTCTGCTTATAAATTTTCTAATTATATGACTGAGCTTACACCTGGAAAACAGTCTATCTCCTGTATAAATTAATGATAGAAATGAAAACCACCATGTTTCATGAAATTAACCACATAAATATCAACATCAACTGCTCAGAAGGACTTAAGTGCAAGTATCACAGGAATTCTGAAGCACAGAGAACTAAATATAAGAAATGTAACATTCTTCGTATTTTCAAAGGAGATTTTAATAATATATGTAAACACAGTAGCCTGTTCATAAGAAAAAAGAAAAGGGACGTCTTAGCATATTCAGGGTTCAACCAAAACTACTACTGGAATGTAAATCAAAGTAATATTCACCTAACTGTCATAATTGGCATGAATAATTTTAAGTAAAACACTTTTATTTGATATTAAATGTGAACAATAAGCCAAAACAGAGAAAATTAATCAATTGATCATTTATTGAAACTGAAATAAAAATATATAATTATTGAAGTCTCTTATATACATAAACCAATCATTGCTTAAATGAGCTGACATACTAGCTCCATAGTTTTATGTCACTAAGGAACTCTTTTGAACACAATAAAGAAACCAGAATTGAGCACAAAGAATGATGAACTGGGAAGTTCATGGCTTTCTATCTACTAATTAGGAGTACAATCATTCAGTCAAACAGCCACTCAACAAACATTTAGCATACAGCTTCTGGATACCAGGTACTGGTGTAGGTGCTAGAGCAACAAGGAAATAGTCCCTGCATTCAGTGAGCTCACAGGCAAGTAAACAAGTAAGTATAAAGACTGCATGACTGATTGGGAGCGGTGGTTCATGCCTGTAATCCCAGCACTTTGGGAGGCCAACGTGGGCAGATCACGAGGTCAAGAGATCGAGACCATCCTGGCCAACATAGTGAAACCCCGTCTCTACTAAAAATACAAAAATTAGCTGGGCACGGTGGTGCACGCCTGTAGTTACTTGGGAGGCTGAGGCAAGAGAATCAGTTGAACCTGGAAGGTAAAGGTTGCAGTGAGCTGAGATCACACCACTGCACTCCAGCCTGGTGACAGAGTGAGACTCTGTCTCAAAAAAAAAAAAAAAAAAAAAAAGACTCCATGATAAATGTGTATCTACAAAGGGCACAAAGGAATGAGTAGCTAATCCCCAAAGCCATATGGAGCAGTCAGTATAAGCTTCAGGAAAAGAAACTGAAGTAAAAAGCTAACCTGAATCTGAAAAAAATGAGTAGGTATTTTCCAAGCACGTTTCAGGGGAAAAGTTGCAGGATGCAGAAGTCCTCCCAAGTACAAAAAGAGAATGAACTCTGGACAACTGGCAATTTATGGCACACAGGAATCAGTAAATGTAGGGATGAGAGGCACACAGAAACATGGGCAAAAACAGGAATTTTGACTTTATTCCATAAATCATGGAAAGCCACCAATGGGTTTTAAGTAATAAAATACTAAGACCAGGTTTGCATTTTAGAAAGATCAATTTGATTTCAGTGAGGAGGTCCAAAAATGAGAGCAGCAAGGCCAGATAGAAGTCCTGCTGCAACTAGCTATGGTTAGAGATGCAGACCAAAACTAAGGTGAAATCATTTAGAAGAAAGAACGTGGATATAAGAGCCATTGGTTTGGCCTCTCCACATCATTTTTTAAATTTTATTTTCATTTATTTATTTATTTATTTTTTGAGACAGAGTCTCGCTCTGTCACCCAGGCTGGAGTGCAGTGGCGTGATCTTGGCTCACTGCAAGTTCTGCCTCCCGGGTTCACACTATTCTCCTGCCTCAGCCTCCCGAGTAGCTGGGACTACAGGCACGTGCCACCACGCCCAGCTAATTTTTTCTATTTTTTAGTAGAGATGGGGTTTCACCATGTTAGCCAGGATGGTCTCGATCTCCTGACCTCGTGATCCACCCACCTCGGCCTCCCAATGTGCTGGGATTACAGGCTTGAGCCACCATGCCCAGCTGGCCTCTCCACATCTTTACTGTTATACTGATAACATGGGGATGAAAATAAATATTATTTGTATTTAAACTATTATTGTTATGTGAAAATTAAACAAATAACATACTATGATAACATCGGAGGTTCAAGAAATATTAAGTCTTGAAAATAGGAAAGATGAAAGGAAGGAAACAGGGAGTGGGGAGGAAAGTAGGAGAAAGGAGAGAATATAGGAATGAGAGAGGAGGAAAATAATAAGAAAGAAGTAGAAAGCTAGGTACGGTGGCTCATGACTGTAATCCCAGTGCTTTGGGAGGCCGAGTCAGGCAGATCACAAGGTCAGGAGTTCAAGACCAGCCTGGCCAATATGGTAAAACCTTGTCTCCACTAAAAATACAAAAATTAGCTGGGTGTGGTGGCAGGCACCTATAGTCCCAGCTACTCGGGAGGCTGAGGCAGGAGAATCACTTGACCCTGGGAGGCAGAGGTTGCAGTGAGCTGAGATCACACCACTGCACTCCAGCCTGGGTGACAGAGAAAGATGCTGTCTCAAAAAAAAGAAAGAAGTAGAAAAAGATATAGTATTTCTTAATCAGCAGAAGCTACTCTTATTTTTCAATACTCTACCTTTCTAATGTATCACTGACAAGGAAAGGTCTTGAATAATTGACTGAAGTCAGAATAGGTAAGGCACTCTACCTGTGGATACATGAGAGGCCTTAAAAAGTTCATGGAAAATGTATATTATGAAAAAAACTATGCAAAGGTTTCAATTTTGGTAGCAAAATAAACTCATACTAATTTATTATAGCATGTTTGAACAGGATCTAGTTTGAGACAGTAAGAAGGAGTAGACATTAGTTTGAAAAGAGCCCCTAGCAGAGCAATGTAAATTCTGCTAAAATTGAAGCAAGAACAAACATTAGATTATGATGAAGCTTGAGTGAAAGAATGGTGAAATCACTGATGCTTTACAAGAAGCTTGAGGGGACAATGCACCAAAGAAATCAGTAGTTCACAAGCGGACAGCTTTTTTAAAGAAGAAACGAGATGATGTGGAAGATGAAGTCCACAGGGACAGATCATCCATATCAATTTGCAAGGAAAAAAATTAATCTTGTTTGTGCCCTAATTGAAGAGGACTGATAATCAACAGCACAAACAATAGCCAACATCGTAGACATCTTAATTGGTTCAGCTTACACAGTTCTGACTAAAAAATTAAAGTTGAACCAACTTTCCACTGCATGGGTGCCAAAAGTGTTGTGCTCAGATCAGCTGCAGACAAGAGGAGAGCTCTCAATGGAAATTTTAAAGAACTAGGGTCAAGATCCTGAAGGATTTCTTTGAAGAATTGTAACAGAAGATAAAACATGGCTTTCCCAGTATGATCCTGAGGGCAAAACACAATCAAAGCAATGGCTACCAAAGGTGGAAGTGGTCCAGTCAAAGCTAAAGGGGATCACTCAAGAGCAAAGGTCACGGCAACAGTTTTTTGGGGACATTCCAGGCATTTTGCTTGTTGACTTTGTGGAAGGTCAAAGAACAATAATATCTGCATATCATGAGAGTGTTTTGAATAAGTTAGCCAAAGTTTTAGGGCAAAATACCTGGGAAAGCTTTAGCAGACAGTCCTCTAACACCACAATGTTTCTGCTCATTCCTGTCATCAAGCAAAGGCAATTTTGTGAGAGTCTCAATGGGAAATTGTCAGGCATCCACCTTACAGCTCTGATTTGGCTCCTTCTGACTTCTTTTTGTTTCCCAATCTCAACAAATGTGGAAAGGGCACCCATTTTTCTTAAGTTAATAATGTATAAGAGACTGCATTGACATTGTTAAGTTCCCAGGACCATCAGTTCTTTAGGGATGAAAACCGAAGATCACATTTTCAATGTTTATCTTTTAACTTCATTTTTCCACAAACTTTTTGAAGTTTCTCCATACAAATGTCTCCATACAAATGAGCACTTGCAAAATAAGCAGAGAGTCTCATTCAATGGACAGAAAGTTCTGTGCCATCTAAAAATTATCTTAAGCAAGTTCAATGTGTAGCAACAGACTGTATTGAGAAATATCAGTTAGGTTGACTTCTGCAATGACCATGATGGAGTAACAAGAACTAGACTTTCTCTCCCTCCTGAAACAACCAAAAAAATGGCCAAAATGTATGCCACAAAAGTTTGCAAGACCCTGTAAAGTCAGTCTCAAACAAGGTGAGCCTATCAACTGCCCTAATTTATGCCTGGAGAAAGTTTTCCAGCCCACTACTCCAGGAGAAAAGCCCAAGAGGAGCCCATCGTTCTCCCTGAGCTGAGGGGACAGAGCTGAGAGTCCACAGAAACCATGTTGACATGAGCTCTCAGGACAAGGTTTCCGAGAAGAAGGGGCTGCACAGAAAGAGAACTCCAGAGCTCTGCAAAGGGTCCCCCTAAAGTACATAGCTAAGTAATTGTTAGGACAGGCCTAGAGAAAAGTACCTACGGTTGGGGAAACAACACCCAGATAAGATGAAAAGTAACAGTACACATGCTCACCAAGGTCCAGTAATAGTGCTTATTTTATCAGCCAAACCAGGAACACCTCAAGATTCCCAGGGATACCCAGAAGGATCTTGCCTCACTAGTTGGGAGTGATTAGCTCTAAAATGAGAACTGGTCTGATCCCACCTAATGAATTTTTAAAGCAAGACCAAAAAGAGTCAAACTCTTTCCAACTAAACTTAAATACATACCAATACAAAGATCAAGAATATTTATATATACTTCCAGCACTCAATAAGATAAAAGTCACCATATCTGACATCCAGACACAGTTTAGCAGAGACACAACAGTAACAACAAAAGACAGAAGAACGTGGCTCATAATAAGGAGAAAAATCACTGAGTCAGAACTGATCCAGAGTAAATCAAGGTGCCAGAGTTATCAGTTAAGAACATTCAAATGCTTATTGAAACAGTATTCTATATGTTCTAAAATAGAGACATGCAAGATACACTAAAGGAGGCTGGGCACAGTGGCTCACGCCTGTAATCTCAGCATTTTGTGAGGCCGAGGCAGGTGGATCACGAAGTCAGGAGTTCAGGACCAGCCTGACCAATATGGTGAAATCCCATCTCTACTAAAAATACAAAAATTAGCGGGGCATAGTAGCATGCGGCTGTAGTCCCAGCTACATGGTAGGCTGATAGCACGTTAGTCATTAAAGAAGAAAAGATAGACACCTCTCAAAATAAAATATAGAGAGAAAATAAACTTTTAAAAAACATGAACAGAGCAATAGTAGACAGTAAATTTCAAGTAACTGAATTTACGTGTAATCTCAGTTCCCAAAGGAGAGGAGAGGGAAGATGTGAAAACATTTGGGACTTTGAGTCAGGCAAAGCTTTCTTTGATATGACCCCACAGCATGATTTATATAATAATATATTGATAAGAAGAACTCATCAAATTTAAAAAAAAGAATCTGCTCTTCAAAAGAATCTATTAAGAGACTGAAAAGACAAGCTGCAGGCTGGGAGAAAATATTTGCAATTCATATATCTGATGAAAGGCTTGCATCAAAAATATATTTTAAAAGCTCAAAATTTAATAATGAAAAACAAACAACCCCATTTAAAACTTGGGTGAAAGACTGGAACAGACATTTCAAAGTAGACATTTGTTTGGTAAATAAGCACATATGCTCAACATAATTAATGCTTAGGGCAATGCAAATTAAAACCAAAATGAGACGCCACTATCTATTTTTAAATAGCTAAGATTAGCATGACTGATAATAGCCAAGCACTGGCTTGGATGTGGAGAAGCTGAAACTCTCATACACTGCTGATGGGAATACAAAAAAGTGTAACCTTTGAAAAACAGTTTAAGAGTCCTTTAAAAAGTTAAACATACTTCTGCCGTAAGACTCAGCCATTGCACTCCTGGGTATTTACCCAAGAGAGATAAAAGTAGGTGTTCATATAATGATATCAACACAAATGTTCATAGCACATGTATTCATAATAGCCCAAACTAGAAACAGTCTAAATATCAATCAATACATTAATGAATTAACTTGCTTTATCCGAATTAATTATGGATACATACTATAACATGAATGAATCTCAAAATAACTATACTAAGTGAAACAAGGCAGACTCTAGAGGTAAAACATGCAGAGAAAAAAACATAAAATGTCAGACAAAAAAGTGCATAGTGTAAAATTTTATTTATATACATTTTTTGACTGTATAAATTACTGTCCAGTGACAGAAAGCAGTTTGGTGGTTTTTAAGGGCCAGGAATGAGGGGCCAGAGAAATGTATTATAAAGAGGCATCAGGAAACTGGAGGTGAAGTATATTTCCATCACCTCGATTGTGTGCTGATGGTTTCTAAACTTTCAATATTTTTAGTTTATTATATGTTATACAAAATAAAGCTTGTAATAAAAATCAAAAGATTGAGCCATCCTTGTTTTCTCTATAAAAGAGCAGAATTCTCCTTTTAGAGATTTGGAAAGATTATTAAAAGATAAGTTACAAAATACAGTACCTGACACGTATAAAATATTAAATAATTACTAGCCATGCTTAATTATTTTGTTTTAAGTCTATATGAGTCAAGTTTTAGTAGAAATATGGGCTAGAAAAAAAAAACAGAAAGCGGGACTCTGTGATCCGACTTGGGCTTATAGAACAGACTGCACTAGTTTGTTCTCATGCTGCTAATAAAGTCATACCCAAGACCGGGTAATTTAGAAAGGAAAGAGGTTTAAGGAACTCACAATTCCACATGGCTGGGGAGGCCTCACAGTCACGGCAGAAGGCAAAAAAGAAGCAAAGGCACATCTTAAATGGTAGCAGAGAAGAAAGCTTGTGTAGGGAAGCTCCCATTTTAAAAGCATCAGATCTCGTGAGACTTATTCGCTACCAGGAGAACAGTAGGGGGAACCCGCCCCTATGATTCAATGATCTCCACCTGACTCCATCCTTGACATGCGGGGATAATTACAATCAAGGTGAGATTCGGATGGAGACACAGCCGAATCATATCAATGACTAATGAGAGTTACGTCCAGAACCTAATGAAAACCTGTCTGAGGCCACATTCCCTGTAAAGCAGATTTGAGATAGAGATTTGTGTAGAGAACATTTAACTGGGTAAAATCCTAGGAGCCAACAACTGTGGCTAAAAAGCTGAATTGGACAAAGGGAGTTGAGATGTGAGGCAGTCACAACAAATACCTCAGCTAATCTCAAGGGGGAGCTGAGAAGCTGGGGTGACCCTTCAGAGTTGCCCTAAATTGAGGCAGGAGTATGGAGTTTTAATACCTTTCACTGGCCATTCTTCAGATACGAGTTGTCCCCAAGGATGGACATCAGCTTGACAAGTTATTAATTAGATCTCCTGAGAATAAATTCTAGAGAGAATCAGCTGAGAGGCATGATTTGCCAACACTCCCAATAGCTGGGCAAACTTCAGTTTTGAGGGAGGATTTGGGTTACACATAAAAGTCTCCACAACCAATTATTCATGGGAAATTCTATGTAGGCAGAGCTATTTCATGGCCAGTTAATCAAAACTACATAATCTATTTGGTTAAGCAAAAGAAATTAAAAAGATAAAATAAAATCTATATATTAACACTCAAAAGTTTTTAATGCATTTGCCTTGCATTTCGTATGTTTTGCCTTGCATTTCGTATATTTTGCCTTGCATTTGTTTATTTGCTTTCAAAAACCTTTAGAGAACAATAATTACTAATATAATATGGAGTAGCACAGCATAGACGAGGGAAGCTAACTCTCTCCCTTTTCCCAGAACCTGGAACAGCTAAAGATAATAAGCATTGTCAGCTTTGGTATCTGACATAGTTTGGATGTTTGTCCCCTTCAAATCTCACGTTAAAATGTGATCCCCAATGTTGGAGATAGATGCCTCCTGAATGGCTTGGTGCTGTCCTCTTGGTAATGAATGAGTTCTTACCCTGTGAGTTCATGCAATATCTGGTTGTTTAAAAGAGACTGACACCTCTTCCCTGTCTCTCTTGCTTCCGCTCTCACCATGTGATATGCTGGTTTCCCTTCACCTTCCACCATGATTGGAAGGTTCCTGATGCCCTCCCAGGAAGCAGGTGCCAGTACTATGCTTCATGTACAGCCTTCACAACAAGGAGCCAAATAAACCGCATTTCTTTATAAATAACCCAGCCTCAGGTATTTCTTTATAACAATGCAAATGGGCTAACAGAGTATCATTCATGGACAGCGAGTGTATTAGTCAATTTTCATGCTGCTGATAAAGACATACCCAAGACTGGGTAATTTATAAAGAAAAAGAGGTTTAATGAATTCACATATCTGTACCGCTACCTGTATAAATATGGAAATATCTTCACCGCTACCTGAACAAACATGGAAATATCTACACCGCCATCTCTTTAAACATGGAAATATCTAAACTGCTATGTGTATAAACAAGGAAATATCTACAGCGCCATCTCTATAAACATGGAAATATCTACACTGCTATCTGTATGAACATGAAAATATCTACAGCGCCATCTGTATAAATATGGAAGTATCTACACCGCCATCTGTATAAACATGGAAATATCTACACCGCCATCTGTATAAACATGGAAATATCTACACCGCCATCTGCATAAACATGGAAATATATACACCGCCACATATATAAACATGGAAATATGCAAGCCGCAATCTCTATAAACTTGGAAATATCTACACCGCTATCTCTATAAACATGGAAATATCTACACAGCTATGTGTATCAACATGGAAATATCTATACCGCTATCTCTATAAACATGGAAATATCTACACCGCTATCTGTATAAACATGGAAATATTTACAACGCTATCTGTATGAACATGGAAATATCTACACCGCTATCTGTATAAGCATGGAAATACCTACACCGCTATCTGTATAAACATGGAAATAACTACACCGCCATCTGTATAAACATGGCAATATCTACACCGCCATCTCTATAAACATTGAAATATCTACAACGCCATCTGTATGAATAGGGAAATAACTACACCGCCACCTGTATAAACATGGAAATATCTACACCGCCATCTGTTTAAACATGGAAATATGTATACCGCTATATGTATAAACATGGAAATATCTAAAACGCTATCTCTATAAACATGGAAATATCTACACCGCTATCTGTATAAACATGGAAATATTTACAACGCTATCTGTATGAACATGGAAATATCTACACCGCTATCTGTATAAGCATGGAAATACCTACACCGCTATCTGTATAAACATGGAAATGCCTACACCGCCATCTGTATAAACATGGAAATATCTACACCGCCATCTCTATAAACATGGAAATATCTCCACCGCCATCTCTATAAACATGGAAATAATTACACCGCTATCTCTATAAACATGGATATATCTACACCGCTATCTGAATAAACATGGCAATATCTACACTGCTGTCTGTGAAACAGGGAATTATCGACACCGCTATCTCTATAAACATGGAAATATCTACACGACTATCTCTATAAACATGGAAATATCTACACCAATATCTCTGTAAACATAGAAATATCTATACCGCTATGTGTATAAACATGGAAATATCTACACCGCTATGGGTATAAACATGGAAATATCTACACCGCCATCTGTATAAACATGGAAATATCTACACCGTCATCTCTATAAACATTGAAATATCTAAACCGGCATCTGTATGCACATGGAAATATCTACACCGCCATGTGTATAAATATGGAAATATCTACACCGCTATCTGTATGAACATGGAAATATCGACACCACCATCTGTATAAACAAGTAAATAACTATAATGCCATCTCAATAAACATGGAAATATCTACACCGCTATCTGTATAAACATGGAAATATCTACACCGCTATCTGTATAAACATGGAAATATCTACACCACTATCTGTATAATCATGGAAATATCTTCAGCGCTATCTGTATAAAAATGGAAATATCTACACAGCTATCTGTCAATACAAGGAATTATCTACACCGCCATCCCTATAAACATGTAAATATCTACATTGCCATCTGAATAAACATGGGAATATCTACACCGCTATCTGTATGTACATGGAAATATCTACACCGCTATATGTATAAACATGGAAATATGTACACTGCTATCTGTAAAACAGGGAAATATCTACACCGCTATCTGTATAAACATGGAAATATCTACAACGCTCTCTCTATAAACATGGAAATACCTACACCGATATCTCCATAAACATGGAAATATCGACACTGCTATGTGTAAAAACATGGAAATATCTACACCGCCATGTCTATAAACATGTAAATATCTACACCGTCATCTGTATAAACATGAAAATATCTACACCCAGTCTGTATCAAAATGGAAATATCCACACCGCCATCTGTATGATCATGGAAATATCTACACCCTTATATGTATAAACACAGAAATATCTACACCGTTATCGGTATAAACATGGAAATGTCTACACTGCTATCTGTATAAACATGGAAATATCTACAATGCTCTCTGTATAAACATGGAAATATCTACACCACTGTCTGTATAAACATGGAAATATCTTCACCGCTATCTGTATAAACATGTAAATATCTACACCGCTATCTATATAAACATCGAAATATCTACACCGCTATCTGTGTAATCATGGAAATATCTACACCGCTATCTGTATAAACATGCAAATACCTACACCGATATCTCCATAAACATGGAAATATCTACAATGCTATCTGTATGAACATGGAAATATCTACACTGCCATCTGTATAAACTTGGAAATATCTACACCGCCATCTCTATAAACATGGAAATATCTACACCGCCCTCGGTATGAACATGGAAATATCAACAACGTCATCTGTATGAACATGGAAATAACTACACAGACATCTGTGTGAACATGGAAATATCTACACCGACATCTGTATGAACATGGAAATATCTGCACCGCCATCTGTAAGAACATGAAAATATCTTCACCGCCATCTGTATGAAGATGGAAATATCTACACCGCCTTCTGTATGAACATGGAAATATCTACACCGCTATCTGTATGAACATGGAAATACCTACAAACCTATCTCTATAAACCTCGAAATATTTACACTGCTATCTGTATAAACAAGGAAATATCTACACCGCCATCTCTATAAACATGGAAATATCTACACTGCCATCTGTATAAACATGGAAATATCTACACCGCTATCTGTATAAACATGGAAATATCTAAAACGCTATCTCTATAAACATGGAAATATCTACACCGCTATCTGTATAAACATGGAAATATTTACAACGCTATCTGTATGAACATGGAAATATCTACACCGCTATCTGTATAAGCATGGAAATACCTACACCGCTATCTGTATAAACATGGAAATGCCTACACCGCCATCTGTATAAACATGGAAATATCTACACCGCCATCTGTATAAACATGGAAATATCTACACCGCCATCTCTATAAACATGGAAATATCTCCACCGCCATCTCTATAAACATGGAAATAATTACACCGCTATCTCTATAAACATGGATATATCTACACCGCTATCTGAATAAACATGGCAATATCTACACTGCTGTCTGTGAAACGGAATTATCGACACCGCTATCTCTATAAACATGGAAATATCTACACGACTATCTCTATAAACATGGAAATATCTACACCAATATCTCTGTAAACATAGAAATATCTATACCGCTATGTGTATAAACATGGAAATATCTACACCGCTATGGGTATAAACATGGAAATATCTACACCGCCATCTGTATAAACATGGAAATATCTACACCGTCATCTCTATAAACATTGAAATATCTAAACCGGCATCTGTATGCACATGGAAATATCTACACCGCCATGTGTATAAATATGGAAATATCTACACCGCTATCTGTATGAACATGGAAATATCGACACCACCATCTGTATAAACAAGTAAATAACTATAATGCCATCTCCATAAACATGGAAATATCTACACCGCTATCTGTATAAACATGGAAATATCTACACCGCTATCTGTATAAACATGGAAATATCTACACCACTATCTGTATAATCATGGAAATATCTTCAGCGCTATCTGTATAAAAATGGAAATATCTACACAGCTATCTGTCAATACAAGGAAATATCTACACCGCCATCCCTATAAACATGTAAATATCTACATTGCCATCTGAATAAACATGGGAATATCTACACCGCTATCTGTATGTACATGGAAATATCTACACCGCTATCTGAATAAACATGGAAATATCTACACTGCTATCTGTAAAACAGGGAAATATCTACACCGCTATCTGTATAAACATGGAAATATCTACAACGCTCTCTCTATAAACATGGAAATACCTACACCGATATCTCCATAAACATGGAAATATCGACACTGCTATGTGTAAAAACATGGAAATATCTACACCGCCATGTCTGTAAACATGTAAATATCTACACCGTCATCTGTATAAACATGAAAATATCTACACCCAGTCTGTATCAAAATGGAAATATCCACACCGCCATCTGTATGATCATGGAAATATCTACACCCTTATATGTATAAACACAGAAATATCTACACCGTTATCGGTATAAACATGGAAATGTCTACACTGCTATCTGTATAAACATGGAAATATCTACTCTGCTATCTGTAAAACAGGGAAATATCTACACCGCTAACTCTATAAACATGGAAATATCTACAATGCTCTCTGTATAAACATGGAAATATCTACACCACTGTCTGTATAAACATGGAAATATCTTCACCGCTATCTGTATAAACATGTAAATATCTACACCGCTATCTATATAAACATCGAAATATCTACACCGCTATCTGTGTAATCATGGAAATATCTACACCGCTATCTGTATAAACATGCAAATACCTACACCGATATCTCCATAAACATGGAAATATCTACAATGCTATCTGTATGAAGATGGAAATATCTACACTGCCATCTGTATAAACTTGGAAATATCTACACCGCCATCTCTATAAACATGGAAATATCTACACCGCCCTCGGTATGAACATGGAAATATCAACAACGTCATCTGTATGAACATGGAAATAACTACACAGACATCTGTGTGAACATGGAAATATCTACACCGACATCTGTATGAACATGGAAATATCCACACCGCCATCTGTATGAACATGCAAATATCTTCACCGCCATCTGTATGAAGATGGAAATATCTACACCGCCTTCTGTATGAACATGGAAATATCTACACCGCTATCTGTATGAACATGGAAATACCTACAAACCTATCTCTATAAACATCGAAATATTTACACTGCTATCTGTATAAACAAGGAAATATCTACACCGCCATCTCTATAAACATGGAAATATCTACACTGCCATCTGTATAAACATGGAAATATCTACACCGCTATCTGTATAAACATGGAAATATCTACACTCCTTTCTGTGAAACAGGGAAATTTCTACACTGCTATCTCTATAAACATGGAAATAACTACACCACAATCTCTATAATCATGGAAATATCTGCACCACTATCTTTATAAACATGGAAATATCTACACCACTATCTCTATAAACATGGAAATATCTACACCGCTATTTGTATAAACATGGAAATATCAACACTGCTATCTGAATAAACATGGAAATATCTACAGCGATAAGTGTATAAACATGGAAATATCTACACCGCCATCTCTATAAACATGGAAATATTTACACCGCCGTCGGTGAGAACATGGAAATATCTGTACGCCATCTCTATAAACTTGGAGATATCTACACCACCATCTGTATCAGCTTGCAAATATCTACACCGCCAGCTGAATGATGATGGAAATATCTATACGGCTATCTGTATAAACACAGAAATATCTGCACTGCTATCTGTATAAACATGGAAATATCTACACCGCTATCTGCATAAACATGGAAATATCTACACCGCTATCTGTATAAACATGGAAATATCTACACCGCTATCTGTATAAATATGGAAATATCTACACCGCTACTTGTAAAAACATGGAAATACCTACACCGCTATCTGTATGAACATGGAAATATCTTCACCACCATCTGTATGAACATGGATATATCTACACAGCCATCTGGATGAACGTGGAAATATCTACACAGCCATCTGGATGAACATGGAATTATCTACACCGCTATCTGTGTAAACATGCATACATCTTCACCGCTATCTGTATAAACATGGAAATATCTACACCGTTTTCTGTATGAACATGGAAATATCTACACCTCTATCTGTGTAAACATGCATACATCTTCACCGCTATCTGTATAAACATGGAAATATCAACACCGCTGTCTGTATGAACATGGAAATGTCTACACCGCTATCTGTATGAACATGGAAATACATACACCGCTATCTGTTTGAAAATGGAAATATCTACACCGCTATCTGCATGAAAATGGAAATATCTACACAGCTGTCTGCACATACATGGAAATATCTACAAAGCTATCTCTTTACACATGGAAATAACTACACCGCTATCTCTATAAACATGGAAATATCTACACAGCCATCTGGATGAACATGGAAATACCTACACCGCTATCTGTAAGAACATGGAGATACATTCACCGCTGTCTGTATGAACATGGAAATATCTACACCGCTATCTGTATGAACATCAAATATCTACACCGCTATCTGTACGAACAAGGAAATATCTTCACCGCCAACTGTATGAACATGGATATATCTACACAGCCATCTGGATGAACATGGAAATATCTACACCGCTATCTGTGTAAACATGCATACATCTTCACCGCTATCTGTATAAACATGGAAATATCTACACCGCTATCTGTATGAACATGGAAATATCTACACCGCTAACTGTTTGTACAGGGAAATAACTACACATCTATCTGCATGAAAATGGAAATATCTATACCGCTATCTGTATGAACATGGAAATACATACACTGCTATCTGTATGAACATGGAAATATCTACACCGCTATCTGTATGAACATGGAAATATCTACACCGCTATCTGTATGAACATGGAAATATCTACACCGCTATCTGTTTGAACATGGAAATATCTACACCGCTATCTGCATGAAAATGGAAATATCTACACAGCCATCTGCATATACATGGAAATATCTATACAGCTATCTCTTTACACATGGAAATAACTACACCGCTATCTCTATAAACATGGTAATATCTACACCGTCATCTGCATGAACATGGAAATAACTGCACAGCCATCTGTATGAACATACAAATATCTACACCGCCATCTGTATTAAGATGGAGATATCTACACCGCTATCAGTATAAACATGGAAATATCTACACCGCTATGTGAATAAACATGGAAATATCTACACCGTTATCTGTATAAACATGGAAATATCTACACAGTTACCTGTATGAACATGGAAATATCAGCACCGCTATCGGTATGAACATGGAAATATCTACACCGCCATCTGTATGAATATGGAAATATCTTCACCGCCATCTGTATGAACACGGATATATCTACACAGCCATCTGGATGAACGTGGAAATATCTACACAGCCATCTGGATGAACATGGAATTATCTACACCGCTATCTGTGTAAAGATGCATACATCTTCACTGCTATCTGTATAAACATGGAAATATCTGCACCGTTTTCTGTATGAACATGGAAATATCTACACCGCTATCTGTGTAAACATGCATACATATTCACCGCTATCTGTGTAAACATGGAAATATCTACAAAGCTATCTGTATGAACATGGAAATATCTACACCGCTATCTGTTTGAAAATGGAAATATCCACACCGCTATCTGCATGAAAATGGAAATATCTACACAGCTATCTGCACATACATGGAAATATCTACAAAGCTATCTCTTTACACATGGAAATAACTACACCGCTATCTCTATAAACATGGAAATATCTACACCGCCATCTGTATGAACATGGAAATATCTGCAACGCCATCTGTATGAACATATAAATATCTACACCGCCATCTGTATTAAGATGAAGATATCTACACCGATATCTGTATAAACATGGAAATATCTACACCGCTACCTGTGTAAACATGGAAATATCTACACCGCTATCTGTATAAACATGGAAATATCTACAACGCTCTCTCTATAAACATGGAAATACCTACACCGATATCTCCATAAACATGGAAATATCGACACTGCTATGTGTAAAAACATGGAAATATCTACACCGCCATGTCTATAAACATGTAAATATCTACACCGTCATCTGTATAAACATGAAAATATCTACACCCAGTCTGTATCAAAATGGAAATATCCACACCGCCATCTGTATGATCATGGAAATATTTACACCGTTATATGTATAAACACAGAAATATCTACACCGTTATCGGTATAAACATGGAAATGTCTACACTGCTATCTGTATAAACATGGAAATATCTACTCTGCTATCTGTAAAACAGGGAAATATCTACACCGCTAACTCTATAAACATGGAAATATCTACAATGCTCTCTGTATAAACATGGAAATATCTACACCACTGTCTGTATAAACATGGAAATATCTTCACCGCTATCTGTATAAACATGTAAATATCTACACCGCTATCTATATAAACATCGAAATATCTACACCGCTATCTGTGTAATCATGGAAATATCTACACCGCAATCTGTATAAACATGCAAATACCTACACCGATATCTCCATAAACATGGAAATATCTACAATGCTATCTGTATGAAGATGGAAATATCTACACGGCCATCTGTATAAACTTGGAAATATCTACACCGCCATCTCTATAAACATGGAAATATCTACACCGCCCTCGGTATGAACATGGAAATATCAACAACGTCATCTGTATGAACATGGAAATAACTACACAGACGACTGTGTGAACATGGAAATATCTACACCGACATCTGTATGAACATGGAAATATCCACACCTCCATCTCTATGAACATGCAAATATCTTCACCGCCATCTGTATGAAGATGGAAATATCTACACCGCCTTCTGTATGAACTTGGAAATATCTACACCGCTATCTGTATGAACATGGAAATACCTACAAACCTATCTCTATAAACATCGAAATATTTACACTGCTATCTGTATAAACAAGGAAATATCTACACCGCCATCTCTATAAACATGGAAATATCTACACTGCCATCTGTATAAACATGGAAATATCTACACCGCTATCTGTATAAACATGGAAATATCTACACTCCTTTCTGTGAAACAGGGAAATTTCTACACTGCTATCTCTATAAACATGGAAATAACTACACCACAATCTCTATAATCATGGAAATATCTACACCACTATCTTTATAAACATGGAAATATCTACACCACTATCTCTATAAACATGGAAATATCTACACCGCTATTTGTATAAACATGGAAATATCAACACTGCTATCTGAATAAACATGGAAATATCTACAGCGATAAGTGTATAAACATGGAAATATCTACACCGCCATCTCTATAAACATGGAAATATTTACACCGCCGTCGGTGAGAACATGGAAATATCTGTACGCCATCTCTATAAACTTGGAGATATCTACACCACCATCTGTATCAGCTTGTAAATATCTACACCGCCAGCTGAATGATGATGGAAATATCTATACGGCTATCTGTATAAACACAGAAATATCTGCACTGCTATCTGTATAAACATGGAAATATCTACACCGCTATCTGCATAAACATGGAAATATCTACACCGCTATCTGTATAAACATGGAAATATCTACACCGCTATCTGTATAAATATGGAAATATCTACACCGCTACTTGTAAAAACATGGAAATACCTACACCGCTATCTGTATGAACATGGAAATATCTTCACCGCCATCTGTATGAACATGGATATATCTACACAGCCATCTGGATGAACGTGGAAATATCTACACAGCCATCTGGATGAACATGGAATTATCTACACTGCTATCTGTGTAAACATGCATACATCTTCACCGCTATCTGTATAAACATGGAAATATCTACGCCGTTTTCTGTATGAACATGGAAATATCTACACCGCTATCTTTGTAAACATGCATACATCTTCACCGCTATCTGTATAAACATGGAAATATCTACACCGCTATCTGTTTGAAAATGGAAATATCTACACCGCTATCTGCATGAAAATGGAAATATCTACACAGCTATCTGCACATACATGGAAATATCTACAAAGCTATCTCTTTACACATGGAAATAAGTACACCGCTATCTCTATAAACATGGAAATATCTACACCGCCATCAGTATGAACATGGAAATATCTGCACCGTCATCTGTATGAAAGTATAAATATCTACACCGCCATCTGAATTAAGATGAAGATATCTACACCGCTATATGTATAAACATGGAAATATCTACACCGCTACCTGTATAAACATGGAAATATCTACACCGCTATCTGTATAAACATGGAAATACCTACACCGCTACCTGTATAAACATGGAAATATCAGCACCGCTATCTGTATGAACATGGAAATATCTACACCGCTATCTGTATGAACATGGAAATATCTACACCGATATCTGTATGAACATGGAAATATCTTCACCGCCATCTCTATGAACATGGAAATATCTACACAGCCATCTGGATGAACAAGGAAATATCAGCACCGCTATCTGTATGAACATGGAAATATCTACACCGCTATCTGTATGAAGATGGAAATATCTTCACCGCCATCTGTATGAACATGGATATATCTACACAGCCGTCTGGATGAACATGGAAATATCTACACCGCTATCTGTTTGAACATGGAAATATCTACACCGCTATATGCATGAAAATGGAAATATCTACACAGCTATCTGCATATACATGGAAATATCTACACAGCTATCTCTTTACACATGGAAATAACTACACCGCTATCTCTATAAACATGGAAATATCTACACCGCCATCTGTATGAACATGGACATATCTGCACCGCTATCTGTATGAACATATAAATATCTACACCGCCATCTGTATGAAGAAGGAGATATCTACACTGCTATCTGTATAAACATGAAAATATCTACACCGCTATCTGTATATACATGGAAATATCTACACCGCTATCTGTGTAAACATGCATACATCTTCACCGCTATCTGTAGAAACATGGAAACATATACACCGCTATCTTTATGAACATTGAAATATCTACACCGCTAACTGTTTGAACAGGGAAATATATACACCGCTATCTGCATGAAAATGGAAATAGCTACACCGCTATCTGTATGAACATGGAAATACATACACCGCTATCTGTATGAACATGGAAATATCTACACCGCTATTTGTATGAGCATGGAAATATCTACACCGCTACCTGAATAAACATGGAAATATCAGCACCGCAATCTATAGGAACATGGAAATAACTACACCGCTATCTGTATGAAAATGGAAATATCTACATCACTATCTGTATGAACATGGAAATATCTTCACCGCCATCTGTATGAACATGGAAATACCTACACCGCTACCTGTATAAACATGGAAATACCTACACCGCTATCTGTATGAACATGGAGATACATACACCGCTGTCTGTATGAACATGGAAATATCTACACCGCTATCTGTATGAAAATGGAAATATCTACACCGCTATCTGTATGAACATGGAAATATCTTCACCGCCATCTGTATGAACATGGATATATCTACACCGCTATCTGCATGAAAATGGAAATATCTACACAGCTATTTGCATATACATGGAAATATCTAAACAGCTATATCTTTACACATGGAAATAACTACACCGCTATCTCTATAAACATGGTAATATCTACACCGCCATATGTATGAACATGGAAATAACTGCACCGCCACCTGTATGAACATATAAATATCTACACCGCCATCTGTATTAAGATGGATATAACTACACCGCTGTCAGTATAAACATGGAAATATCTACACCGCTATCTGTATAAACATGGAAATATCTACACAGTTACCTGTATAAACGTGGAAATATCAGCACCGCTATCGGTATGAACATGGAAATATCTACACCGCCATCTGTATGAATATGGAAATATCTTCACCGCCATCTGTATGAACACGGATATATCTACACAGCCATCTGGATGAACGTGGAAATATCTACACAGCCATCTGGATGAACATGGAATTATCTACACCGCTATCTGTGTAAAGATGCATACATCTTCACTGCTATCTGTATAAACATGGAAATATCTGCACCGTTTTCTGTATGAACATGGAAATATCTACACCGCTATCTGTGTAAACATGCATACATATTCACCGCTATCTGTGTAAACATGGAAATATCTACAAAGCTATCTGTATGAACATGGAAATATCTACACCGCTATCTGTTTGAAAATGGAAATATCCACACCGCTATCTGCATGAAAATGGAAATATCTACACAGCTATCTGCACATACATGGAAATATCTACAAAGCTATCTCTTTACACATGGAAATAACTACACCGCTATCTCTATAAACATGGAAATATCTACACCGCCATCTGTATGAACATGGAAATATCTGCAACGCCATCTGTATGAACATATAAATATCTACACCGCCATCTGTATTAAGATGAAGATATCTACACCGATATCTGTATAAACATGGAAATATCTACACCGCTACCTGTGTAAACATGGAAATATCTACACCGCTATCTGTATAAACATGGAAATATCTACAACGCTCTCTCTATAAACATGGAAATACCTACACCGATATCTCCATAAACATGGAAATATCGACACTGCTATGTGTAAAAACATGGAAATATCTACACCGCCATGTCTATAAACATGTAAATATCTACACCGTCATCTGTATAAACATGAAAATATCTACACCCAGTCTGTATCAAAATGGAAATATCCACACCGCCATCTGTATGATCATGGAAATATTTACACCGTTATATGTATAAACACAGAAATATCTACACCGTTATCGGTATAAACATGGAAATGTCTACACTGCTATCTGTATAAACATGGAAATATCTACTCTGCTATCTGTAAAACAGGGAAATATCTACACCGCTAACTCTATAAACATGGAAATATCTACAATGCTCTCTGTATAAACATGGAAATATCTACACCACTGTCTGTATAAACATGGAAATATCTTCACCGCTATCTGTATAAACATGTAAATATCTACACCGCTATCTATATAAACATCGAAATATCTACACCGCTATCTGTGTAATCATGGAAATATCTACACCGCAATCTGTATAAACATGCAAATACCTACACCGATATCTCCATAAACATGGAAATATCTACAATGCTATCTGTATGAAGATGGAAATATCTACACGGCCATCTGTATAAACTTGGAAATATCTACACCGCCATCTCTATAAACATGGAAATATCTACACCGCCCTCGGTATGAACATGGAAATATCAACAACGTCATCTGTATGAACATGGAAATAACTACACAGACGACTGTGTGAACATGGAAATATCTACACCGACATCTGTATGAACATGGAAATATCCACACCTCCATCTCTATGAACATGCAAATATCTTCACCGCCATCTGTATGAAGATGGAAATATCTACACCGCCTTCTGTATGAACTTGGAAATATCTACACCGCTATCTGTATGAACATGGAAATACCTACAAACCTATCTCTATAAACATCGAAATATTTACACTGCTATCTGTATAAACAAGGAAATATCTACACCGCCATCTCTATAAACATGGAAATATCTACACTGCCATCTGTATAAACATGGAAATATCTACACCGCTATCTGTATAAACATGGAAATATCTACACTCCTTTCTGTGAAACAGGGAAATTTCTACACTGCTATCTCTATAAACATGGAAATAACTACACCACAATCTCTATAATCATGGAAATATCTACACCACTATCTTTATAAACATGGAAATATCTACACCACTATCTCTATAAACATGGAAATATCTACACCGCTATTTGTATAAACATGGAAATATCAACACTGCTATCTGAATAAACATGGAAATATCTACAGCGATAAGTGTATAAACATGGAAATATCTACACCGCCATCTCTATAAACATGGAAATATTTACACCGCCGTCGGTGAGAACATGGAAATATCTGTACGCCATCTCTATAAACTTGGAGATATCTACACCACCATCTGTATCAGCTTGTAAATATCTACACCGCCAGCTGAATGATGATGGAAATATCTATACGGCTATCTGTATAAACACAGAAATATCTGCACTGCTATCTGTATAAACATGGAAATATCTACACCGCTATCTGCATAAACATGGAAATATCTACACCGCTATCTGTATAAACATGGAAATATCTACACCGCTATCTGTATAAATATGGAAATATCTACACCGCTACTTGTAAAAACATGGAAATACCTACACCGCTATCTGTATGAACATGGAAATATCTTCACCGCCATCTGTATGAACATGGATATATCTACACAGCCATCTGGATGAACGTGGAAATATCTACACAGCCATCTGGATGAACATGGAATTATCTACACTGCTATCTGTGTAAACATGCATACATCTTCACCGCTATCTGTATAAACATGGAAATATCTACGCCGTTTTCTGTATGAACATGGAAATATCTACACCGCTATCTTTGTAAACATGCATACATCTTCACCGCTATCTGTATAAACATGGAAATATCTACACCGCTATCTGTTTGAAAATGGAAATATCTACACCGCTATCTGCATGAAAATGGAAATATCTACACAGCTATCTGCACATACATGGAAATATCTACAAAGCTATCTCTTTACACATGGAAATAAGTACACCGCTATCTCTATAAACATGGAAATATCTACACCGCCATCAGTATGAACATGGAAATATCTGCACCGTCATCTGTATGAAAGTATAAATATCTACACCGCCATCTGAATTAAGATGAAGATATCTACACCGCTATATGTATAAACATGGAAATATCTACACCGCTACCTGTATAAACATGGAAATATCTACACCGCTATCTGTATAAACATGGAAATACCTACACCGCTACCTGTATAAACATGGAAATATCAGCACCGCTATCTGTATGAACATGGAAATATCTACACCGCTATCTGTATGAACATGGAAATATCTACACCGATATCTGTATGAACATGGAAATATCTTCACCGCCATCTCTATGAACATGGAAATATCTACACAGCCATCTGGATGAACAAGGAAATATCAGCACCGCTATCTGTATGAACATGGAAATATCTACACCGCTATCTGTATGAAGATGGAAATATCTTCACCGCCATCTGTATGAACATGGATATATCTACACAGCCGTCTGGATGAACATGGAAATATCTACACCGCTATCTGTTTGAACATGGAAATATCTACACCGCTATATGCATGAAAATGGAAATATCTACACAGCTATCTGCATATACATGGAAATATCTACACAGCTATCTCTTTACACATGGAAATAACTACACCGCTATCTCTATAAACATGGAAATATCTACACCGCCATCTGTATGAACATGGACATATCTGCACCGCTATCTGTATGAACATATAAATATCTACACCGCCATCTGTATGAAGAAGGAGATATCTACACTGCTATCTGTATAAACATGAAAATATCTACACCGCTATCTGTATATACATGGAAATATCTACACCGCTATCTGTGTAAACATGCATACATCTTCACCGCTATCTGTAGAAACATGGAAACATATACACCGCTATCTTTATGAACATTGAAATATCTACACCGCTAACTGTTTGAACAGGGAAATATATACACCGCTATCTGCATGAAAATGGAAATAGCTACACCGCTATCTGTATGAACATGGAAATACATACACCGCTATCTGTATGAACATGGAAATATCTACACCGCTATTTGTATGAGCATGGAAATATCTACACCGCTACCTGAATAAACATGGAAATATCAGCACCGCAATCTATAGGAACATGGAAATAACTACACCGCTATCTGTATGAAAATGGAAATATCTACATCACTATCTGTATGAACATGGAAATATCTTCACCGCCATCTGTATGAACATGGAAATACCTACACCGCTACCTGTATAAACATGGAAATACCTACACCGCTATCTGTATGAACATGGAGATACATACACCGCTGTCTGTATGAACATGGAAATATCTACACCGCTATCTGTATGAAAATGGAAATATCTACACCGCTATCTGTATGAACATGGAAATATCTTCACCGCCATCTGTATGAACATGGATATATCTACACAGCCATCTGGATGAACATGGAAATATCTACACCGCTATCTGTGTAAACATGCATACATCTTCACCGCTATCTGTATAAACATGGAAATATCTACACCGCTATCTTTATGAACATGGAAATATCTACACCGCTAACTGTTTGAACATGGAAATATCTACACCGCTATCTGCATGAAAATGGAAATATCTACACAGCTATTTGCATATACATGGAAATATCTAAACAGCTATATCTTTACACATGGAAATAACTACACCGCTATCTCTATAAACATAGTAATATCTACACCGCCATATGTATGAACATGGAAATAACTGCACCGCCACCTGTATGAACATATAAATATCTACACCGCCATCTGTATTAAGATGGATATAACTACACCGCTGTCAGTATAAACATGGAAATATCTACACCGCTATCTGTATAAACATGGAAATATCTACACAGTTACCTGTATAAACGTGGAAATATCAGCACCGCTATCGGTATGAACATGGAAATATCTACACAGCCATCCGTATGAACATGGAAATATCTTCACCGCCATCTGTATGAACACGGATATATCTACACAGCCATCTGGATGAACGTGGAAATATCTACACAGCCATCTGGATGAACATGGAATTATCTACACCGCTATCGGTGTAAACATGCATACATCTTCACCGCTATCTGTATAAACATGGAAATATCTACACCGTTTTCTGTATGAACATGGAAATATCTACACCGCTATCTGTGTAAACATGCATACATCTTCACCGCTATCTGTATAAACATGGAAATATCAACACCGCTGTCTGTATGAACATGGAAATGTCTACACCGCTATCTGTATGAACATGGAAATACATACACCGCTATCTGTTTGAAAATGGAAATATCTACACCGCTATCTGCATGAAAATGGAAATATCTACACAGCTGTCTGCACATACATGGAAATATCTACAAAGCTATCTCTTTACACATGGAAATAACTACACCGCTATCTCTATAAACATGGAAATGTCTACACAGCCATCTGGATGAACATGGAAATACCTACACCGCTATCTGTAAGAACATGGAGATACATTCACCGCTGTCTGTATGAACATGGAAATATCTACACCGCTATCTGTATGAACATCAAATATCTACACCGCTATCTGTACGAACAAGGAAATATCTTCACCGCCAACTGTATGAACATGGATATATCTACACAGCCATCTGGATGAACAAGGAAATATCCACACCGCTATCTGTATGAACATGGAAATATCTACACCGCTATCTGTATGAACATGGATATATCTACACAACCATGTGGATGAACATGGAATTATCTACACCGCTATCTGTGTAAACATGCATACATCTTCACCGCTATCTGTATAAACATGGAAATATCTACACCTTTTTCTCTATGAACATGGAAATATCTACACCGCTATCTGTGTAAACATGCATACATCTTCACCGCTATCTGTATAAACATGGAAATATCTACACCGCTATCTGTATGAATATGGAAATATCTACACCGCTATCTGTTTGAAAATGGAAATATCTACACCGCTATCTGCATGAAAATGGAAATATCTACACAGCTATCTGCACATACATGGAAATATCTAAACAGCTATCTCTTTACACATGGAAATAACTACACCGCGATCTCTATAAACATAGAAATATCTACACGGCCAACTGTATGAACATGGAAATATCTGCACCGCCATCTGTATGAACATATAAATATCTACACTGCCATCTGTATTAAGATGAAGATATCCACACAGCTATCTGTATAAACATGGAAACATCTACACCGCTACCTATATAAACATGGAAATATCTACACCGCTATCTGTATAAACATGGAAATACCTACACAGCTACCTGTATAAACATGGAAATATCTACACCGCTATCTGTATGAACATGGAAATATCTACACCAATATCTGTATGAACATGGAAATATCTTCACCGCCATCTCTATGAACATGGATATATCTACACAGCCATCTGGATGAACAAGGAAATATCAGCACCGCTGTCTGTATGAACATGGAAATATCTACACCGCTATCTGTATAAACATGCATACATCTTCACCGCTATCTGTATAAACATGAAAATATCTACACTGCTATCTGTAAGTACATGGAAATATCTACACCGCTTTCTGTGTAAACATGCATACACCTTCACCGCTATCTGTATAAACATGGAAATATCTACACTGCTATCTGTAACTACATGGAAATATCTACACCGCTATCTGTTTGAACATGGAAATATCTACACCGCTATCTGCATGAAAATGGAAATATCTACACAGCTATCTGCATATACATGGAAATATCTAGACAGCTATCTCTTTACACATGGAAATAACTACACCGCTATCTCTATAAACATGGTAATATCTGCACCGCCATCTGTATGAACATGGAAATATTTGCACTGCCATCTGTATGAACTTATAAATATCTACACCGACATCTGTATTAAGATGGAGATATCTACACCGCTATCTGTATAAACATGGAAATATCTACACTGCTATCTGTATGAACATGGAAATATCTACACCGCTATCAGTTTGAAAATGGAAATATCTACACCGCTATCTGCATGAAAATGGAAATATCTACACAGCTATCTGCACATACATGGAAATATCTACACAGCTATCTCTTTACACATGGAAATAACTACACCGCTATCTCTATAAACATGGAAATATCTACACGGCCATCTGTATGAACATGGAAATATCTGCACCGCCATCTGTATGAACATATAGATATCTACACCGGCATCTGTATTAAGATGAAGATATCTACACCGCTATCTGTATAAACATGGAAATATCTACACCGCTACCTGTATAAAGATGGAAATATCTACACCGCTATCTGTATAAACATGGAAATACCTACACCGCTACCTGTATAGACATGGAAATATCTACACCGCTATCTGTATGAACATGGAAATATCTACACCGATATCTGTATGAACATGGAAATATCTTCACTGCCATCTGTATGAACATGGATATATCTACACAGCCATCTGGATGAACATGGATATATCTACACAGCCATCTGGATGAACATGGAAATATCTTCACCGCTATCTGTATGAACATGGAAATATCTACACCGCTATCTGTGTAAACACGCATACATCTTCTCCGCTATCTTTATAAACATGGAAATATCTACACTGCTATCTGTTTGAACATGGAAATATCTACACCGCTATCTGCATGAAAATGGAAATATCTACACAGCTATCTGCATATACATGGAAATATCTACACAGCTATCTCTTTACACATGGAAATAACTACACCGCTATCTGTATGAACATGGAAATATCTACACCACTATCTGTATGAACATGGAAATAGCTACACAGCCATCTGGATGAACATGGAAATATCTACACCGCTATCTGTATGAACATGGATATATCTACACAGCCATCTGGATGAACATGGAAATATCTACACCGCTATCTGTATGAACATGGAAATACATACACCGCTATCTGTATGAACATCGAAATATCTACACCGCTATCTGTATGAACATGGAAATATCTACACCGCTATCTGTATGAACCTGGAAATATTTTCACCGCCATCTGTATGAACCTGGATATATCTACACAGCCATCTGGATGAACATGGAAATATCTGCACCGCTATCTGTATGAACATGGAAATATCTACACCGCTATCTGTATGAACATGGATATATCTACAGAGCCATCTGGATGAACATGGAAATAACTACACCACTATCTGTGTAAACATGCATATATCTTCACCGCTATCTGTATAAACATGGAAATATCTACAATGCTATCTTTATGAACATGGAAATATCTACACCGCTAACTGTTTGAACAGGGAATTATATACACCACTATCTGCATGAAAATGGAAATGTCAACACAGCTATCTGCATATACATGGAAATATATACACAGCTATCTCTTTACACATGGAAATAACTACACCGCTATCTGTATTAACATGGAAATATGTACACCGACATCTGTATGAACATGGAAATATCTGCACCGCCATCTGAATGAACATATAATTATCTACACCGCCATCTGTATTAAGATGGAGATATCTACAACGCTATCTGTATAAACATGGAAATATCTACACCGCTATGTGTATAAACATGGAAATATCTACACCGCTATATGTATAAACATGGAAATATCTACACCGCTACCTGTATAAACAAGGAAATATCAGCACCGCTATCAGAATGAACATGGAAGTATCTACACCGCCATCTGTATGAACATGGAAATAACTTCACCGCCATCTGTATGAACATGGAAATATCTGCACCGCCATCTGTTTGAACATATAAATATCTACATTGCCATCTGTATTAAGATGGAGATATCTACACCGCTATCTGTATAAACATGGAAATATCTACACCGCTATGTGTATAAACATGGAAATAACTACACCGCTATCTGTATAAACATGGAAATATCTACACTGCTACCTGTATAAACATGGAAATATCAGCACCGCTATCTGTATGAACATGGAAATATCTACACCGTCATCTGTATGAACATGGAAAAATCTTCACCGCCATCTGTATGAACATGGATATATGTACACAGCCGTCTGTATGAACATGGAAATATCTTCACAGCCATCTGTATGAACATGGATATGTCTACACAGCCGTCTGGATGAACATGGAAATATCTACACCGCTATCTGTATGAACATGGAAATATCTACACCGCTTGCTGTGTAAACATGCATACATCTTCACCGCTATCTGTATAAACATGGAAATATCCACACCGCTATCTGTATGAACATGGAAATATCTTCACCGCTATCTGTTTGAACATGGAAATATCTACACCGCTATCTGCATGAAAATGGAAATATCTACACAGCTATCTGCATATACATGGAAATATCTACACAGCTATCTCTTTACACATGGAAATAACTACACCGCTATCTGTATGAACATGGATATATCTACACCGCTAAATCTATGAACATGGAAATATCTACACCGCTACCTGTATAAACATGGAAATATCAGCACTGCTATCAGTATGAACATGGAAGTATCTACACCGCAATCTGTATGAACATGGAAATATCTTCACCGCCATCTGTATGAACATGGAAATATCTGCACCGCCATCTGTATGAACATATAAATATCTACACAGCCATCTGTATTAAGATGGAGATATCTACACCGCTATCTGTATAAACATGGAAATATCTACACTGCTACCTGTATAAACATGGAAATATCAGCACCGCTATCTGTATGAACATGGAAATATCTACACCGCCATCTGTATGAACATGGAAAAACCTTCACCGCCATCTGTATTAACATGGATATATCTAGACAGCCATCTGTATGAACATGGAAATATCTTCACCGCCATCTGTATGAACATGGATATGTCTACACAGCCGTCTGGATGAACATATAAATATCTACACCGCCATCTGTATTAAGAATGAGATATCTACACCGCTATTTGTATCAACATGGAAATATCTACACCGCTATCTGTATGAACATGGAAATATCTGCACCGCCATCTGTATGAACATATAAATATCTACACCGCCATCTGTATTAAGAATGAGATATCTACACGGCTGTCTGTATAAACATGGAAATATCACCACCGCTATCTGTATGAACATGGAAATATCTACACCGCTACCTGTATAAACACGGAAATATGTACACCGCTACCTGTATAAACATGGAAGTATCAGCACCGCTATCGGTATAAACATGGCAATATCTACACGTCTATATGTATGAACATGGAAATATCTACACCGCTATCTGTGAACATGGAAATATCTACACTACTATCTGGATGAACATGGAAATAGCTACACAGCCATCTGGATGAACATGGAAATAACTACACCGCTATCTGTATGAACATGGATATATCTACACAGCCATCTGGATGAACATGGAAATATCTACACCGCTATCTGTATGAACATGGAAATACATACACCGCTATCTGTATGAACATGGAAATAACTACACCGCTTTCTGTATGAACATGGAAATATCTACACCGCTATCTGTATGAAGATGGAAATATCTTCACCGCCATCTGTATGAACATGGATATATCTACACAGCCGTCTGGATGAACATGGAAATATCTACACCGCTATCTGTTTGAACATGGAAATATCTACACCGCTATATGCATGAAAATGGAAATATCTACACAGCTATCTGCATATACATGGAAATATCTACACAGCTATCTCTTTACACATGGAAATAACTACACCGCTATCTCTATAAACATGGAAATATCTACACCGCCATCTGTATGAACATGGACATATCTGCACCGCTATCTGTATGAACATATAAATATCTACACCGCCATCTGTATGAAGAAGGAGATATCTACACTGCTATCTGTATAAACATGAAAATATCTACACCGCTATCTGTATATACATGGAAATATCTACACCGCTATCTGTGTAAACATGCATACATCTTCACCGCTATCTGTAGAAACATGGAAACATATACACCGCTATCTTTATGAACATTGAAATATCTACACCGCTAACTGTTTGAACAGGGAAATATATACACCGCTATCTGCATGAAAATGGAAATAGCTACACCGCTATCTGTATGAACATGGAAATACATACACCGCTATCTGTATGAACATGGAAATATCTACACCGCTATTTGTATGAGCATGGAAATATCTACACCGCTACCTGAATAAACATGGAAATATCAGCACCGCAATCTATAGGAACATGGAAATAACTACACCGCTATCTGTATGAAAATGGAAATATCTACATCACTATCTGTATGAACATGGAAATATCTTCACCGCCATCTGTATGAACATGGAAATACCTACACCGCTACCTGTATAAACATGGAAATACCTACACCGCTATCTGTATGAACATGGAGATACATACACCGCTGTCTGTATGAACATGGAAATATCTACACCGCTATCTGTATGAAAATGGAAATATCTACACCGCTATCTGTATGAACATGGAAATATCTTCACCGCCATCTGTATGAACATGGATATATCTACACCGCTATCTGCATGAAAATGGAAATATCTACACAGCTATTTGCATATACATGGAAATATCTAAACAGCTATATCTTTACACATGGAAATAACTACACCGCTATCTCTATAAACATGGTAATATCTACACCGCCATATGTATGAACATGGAAATAACTGCACCGCCACCTGTATGAACATATAAATATCTACACCGCCATCTGTATTAAGATGGATATAACTACACCGCTGTCAGTATAAACATGGAAATATCTACACCGCTATCTGTATAAACATGGAAATATCTACACAGTTACCTGTATAAACGTGGAAATATCAGCACCGCTATCGGTATGAACATGGAAATATCTACACCGCCATCTGTATGAATATGGAAATATCTTCACCGCCATCTGTATGAACACGGATATATCTACACAGCCATCTGGATGAACGTGGAAATATCTACACAGCCATCTGGATGAACATGGAATTATCTACACCGCTATCTGTGTAAAGATGCATACATCTTCACTGCTATCTGTATAAACATGGAAATATCTGCACCGTTTTCTGTATGAACATGGAAATATCTACACCGCTATCTGTGTAAACATGCATACATATTCACCGCTATCTGTGTAAACATGGAAATATCTACAAAGCTATCTGTATGAACATGGAAATATCTACACCGCTATCTGTTTGAAAATGGAAATATCCACACCGCTATCTGCATGAAAATGGAAATATCTACACAGCTATCTGCACATACATGGAAATATCTACAAAGCTATCTCTTTACACATGGAAATAACTACACCGCTATCTCTATAAACATGGAAATATCTACACCGCCATCTGTATGAACATGGAAATATCTGCAACGCCATCTGTATGAACATATAAATATCTACACCGCCATCTGTATTAAGATGAAGATATCTACACCGATATCTGTATAAACATGGAAATATCTACACCGCTACCTGTGTAAACATGGAAATATCTACACCGCTATCTGTATAAACATGGAAATATCTACAACGCTCTCTCTATAAACATGGAAATACCTACACCGATATCTCCATAAACATGGAAATATCGACACTGCTATGTGTAAAAACATGGAAATATCTACACCGCCATGTCTATAAACATGTAAATATCTACACCGTCATCTGTATAAACATGAAAATATCTACACCCAGTCTGTATCAAAATGGAAATATCCACACCGCCATCTGTATGATCATGGAAATATTTACACCGTTATATGTATAAACACAGAAATATCTACACCGTTATCGGTATAAACATGGAAATGTCTACACTGCTATCTGTATAAACATGGAAATATCTACTCTGCTATCTGTAAAACAGGGAAATATCTACACCGCTAACTCTATAAACATGGAAATATCTACAATGCTCTCTGTATAAACATGGAAATATCTACACCACTGTCTGTATAAACATGGAAATATCTTCACCGCTATCTGTATAAACATGTAAATATCTACACCGCTATCTATATAAACATCGAAATATCTACACCGCTATCTGTGTAATCATGGAAATATCTACACCGCAATCTGTATAAACATGCAAATACCTACACCGATATCTCCATAAACATGGAAATATCTACAATGCTATCTGTATGAAGATGGAAATATCTACACGGCCATCTGTATAAACTTGGAAATATCTACACCGCCATCTCTATAAACATGGAAATATCTACACCGCCCTCGGTATGAACATGGAAATATCAACAACGTCATCTGTATGAACATGGAAATAACTACACAGACGACTGTGTGAACATGGAAATATCTACACCGACATCTGTATGAACATGGAAATATCCACACCTCCATCTCTATGAACATGCAAATATCTTCACCGCCATCTGTATGAAGATGGAAATATCTACACCGCCTTCTGTATGAACTTGGAAATATCTACACCGCTATCTGTATGAACATGGAAATACCTACAAACCTATCTCTATAAACATCGAAATATTTACACTGCTATCTGTATAAACAAGGAAATATCTACACCGCCATCTCTATAAACATGGAAATATCTACACTGCCATCTGTATAAACATGGAAATATCTACACCGCTATCTGTATAAACATGGAAATATCTACACTCCTTTCTGTGAAACAGGGAAATTTCTACACTGCTATCTCTATAAACATGGAAATAACTACACCACAATCTCTATAATCATGGAAATATCTACACCACTATCTTTATAAACATGGAAATATCTACACCACTATCTCTATAAACATGGAAATATCTACACCGCTATTTGTATAAACATGGAAATATCAACACTGCTATCTGAATAAACATGGAAATATCTACAGCGATAAGTGTATAAACATGGAAATATCTACACCGCCATCTCTATAAACATGGAAATATTTACACCGCCGTCGGTGAGAACATGGAAATATCTGTACGCCATCTCTATAAACTTGGAGATATCTACACCACCATCTGTATCAGCTTGTAAATATCTACACCGCCAGCTGAATGATGATGGAAATATCTATACGGCTATCTGTATAAACACAGAAATATCTGCACTGCTATCTGTATAAACATGGAAATATCTACACCGCTATCTGCATAAACATGGAAATATCTACACCGCTATCTGTATAAACATGGAAATATCTACACCGCTATCTGTATAAATATGGAAATATCTACACCGCTACTTGTAAAAACATGGAAATACCTACACCGCTATCTGTATGAACATGGAAATATCTTCACCGCCATCTGTATGAACATGGATATATCTACACAGCCATCTGGATGAACGTGGAAATATCTACACAGCCATCTGGATGAACATGGAATTATCTACACTGCTATCTGTGTAAACATGCATACATCTTCACCGCTATCTGTATAAACATGGAAATATCTACGCCGTTTTCTGTATGAACATGGAAATATCTACACCGCTATCTTTGTAAACATGCATACATCTTCACCGCTATCTGTATAAACATGGAAATATCTACACCGCTATCTGTTTGAAAATGGAAATATCTACACCGCTATCTGCATGAAAATGGAAATATCTACACAGCTATCTGCACATACATGGAAATATCTACAAAGCTATCTCTTTACACATGGAAATAAGTACACCGCTATCTCTATAAACATGGAAATATCTACACCGCCATCAGTATGAACATGGAAATATCTGCACCGTCATCTGTATGAAAGTATAAATATCTACACCGCCATCTGAATTAAGATGAAGATATCTACACCGCTATATGTATAAACATGGAAATATCTACACCGCTACCTGTATAAACATGGAAATATCTACACCGCTATCTGTATAAACATGGAAATACCTACACCGCTACCTGTATAAACATGGAAATATCAGCACCGCTATCTGTATGAACATGGAAATATCTACACCGCTATCTGTATGAACATGGAAATATCTACACCGATATCTGTATGAACATGGAAATATCTTCACCGCCATCTCTATGAACATGGAAATATCTACACAGCCATCTGGATGAACAAGGAAATATCAGCACCGCTATCTGTATGAACATGGAAATATCTACACCGCTATCTGTATGAAGATGGAAATATCTTCACCGCCATCTGTATGAACATGGATATATCTACACAGCCGTCTGGATGAACATGGAAATATCTACACCGCTATCTGTTTGAACATGGAAATATCTACACCGCTATATGCATGAAAATGGAAATATCTACACAGCTATCTGCATATACATGGAAATATCTACACAGCTATCTCTTTACACATGGAAATAACTACACCGCTATCTCTATAAACATGGAAATATCTACACCGCCATCTGTATGAACATGGACATATCTGCACCGCTATCTGTATGAACATATAAATATCTACACCGCCATCTGTATGAAGAAGGAGATATCTACACTGCTATCTGTATAAACATGAAAATATCTACACCGCTATCTGTATATACATGGAAATATCTACACCGCTATCTGTGTAAACATGCATACATCTTCACCGCTATCTGTAGAAACATGGAAACATATACACCGCTATCTTTATGAACATTGAAATATCTACACCGCTAACTGTTTGAACAGGGAAATATATACACCGCTATCTGCATGAAAATGGAAATAGCTACACCGCTATCTGTATGAACATGGAAATACATACACCGCTATCTGTATGAACATGGAAATATCTACACCGCTATTTGTATGAGCATGGAAATATCTACACCGCTACCTGAATAAACATGGAAATATCAGCACCGCAATCTATAGGAACATGGAAATAACTACACCGCTATCTGTATGAAAATGGAAATATCTACATCACTATCTGTATGAACATGGAAATATCTTCACCGCCATCTGTATGAACATGGAAATACCTACACCGCTACCTGTATAAACATGGAAATACCTACACCGCTATCTGTATGAACATGGAGATACATACACCGCTGTCTGTATGAACATGGAAATATCTACACCGCTATCTGTATGAAAATGGAAATATCTACACCGCTATCTGTATGAACATGGAAATATCTTCACCGCCATCTGTATGAACATGGATATATCTACACCGCTATCTGCATGAAAATGGAAATATCTACACAGCTATTTGCATATACATGGAAATATCTAAACAGCTATATCTTTACACATGGAAATAACTACACCGCTATCTCTATAAACATGGTAATATCTACACCGCCATATGTATGAACATGGAAATAACTGCACCGCCACCTGTATGAACATATAAATATCTACACCGCCATCTGTATTAAGATGGATATAACTACACCGCTGTCAGTATAAACATGGAAATATCTACACCGCTATCTGTATAAACATGGAAATATCTACACAGTTACCTGTATAAACGTGGAAATATCAGCACCGCTATCGGTATGAACATGGAAATATCTACACCGCCATCTGTATGAATATGGAAATATCTTCACCGCCATCTGTATGAACACGGATATATCTACACAGCCATCTGGATGAACGTGGAAATATCTACACAGCCATCTGGATGAACATGGAATTATCTACACCGCTATCTGTGTAAAGATGCATACATCTTCACTGCTATCTGTATAAACATGGAAATATCTGCACCGTTTTCTGTATGAACATGGAAATATCTACACCGCTATCTGTGTAAACATGCATACATATTCACCGCTATCTGTGTAAACATGGAAATATCTACAAAGCTATCTGTATGAACATGGAAATATCTACACCGCTATCTGTTTGAAAATGGAAATATCCACACCGCTATCTGCATGAAAATGGAAATATCTACACAGCTATCTGCACATACATGGAAATATCTACAAAGCTATCTCTTTACACATGGAAATAACTACACCGCTATCTCTATAAACATGGAAATATCTACACCGCCATCTGTATGAACATGGAAATATCTGCAACGCCATCTGTATGAACATATAAATATCTACACCGCCATCTGTATTAAGATGAAGATATCTACACCGATATCTGTATAAACATGGAAATATCTACACCGCTACCTGTGTAAACATGGAAATATCTACACCGCTATCTGTATAAACATGGAAATATCTACAACGCTCTCTCTATAAACATGGAAATACCTACACCGATATCTCCATAAACATGGAAATATCGACACTGCTATGTGTAAAAACATGGAAATATCTACACCGCCATGTCTATAAACATGTAAATATCTACACCGTCATCTGTATAAACATGAAAATATCTACACCCAGTCTGTATCAAAATGGAAATATCCACACCGCCATCTGTATGATCATGGAAATATTTACACCGTTATATGTATAAACACAGAAATATCTACACCGTTATCGGTATAAACATGGAAATGTCTACACTGCTATCTGTATAAACATGGAAATATCTACTCTGCTATCTGTAAAACAGGGAAATATCTACACCGCTAACTCTATAAACATGGAAATATCTACAATGCTCTCTGTATAAACATGGAAATATCTACACCACTGTCTGTATAAACATGGAAATATCTTCACCGCTATCTGTATAAACATGTAAATATCTACACCGCTATCTATATAAACATCGAAATATCTACACCGCTATCTGTGTAATCATGGAAATATCTACACCGCAATCTGTATAAACATGCAAATACCTACACCGATATCTCCATAAACATGGAAATATCTACAATGCTATCTGTATGAAGATGGAAATATCTACACGGCCATCTGTATAAACTTGGAAATATCTACACCGCCATCTCTATAAACATGGAAATATCTACACCGCCCTCGGTATGAACATGGAAATATCAACAACGTCATCTGTATGAACATGGAAATAACTACACAGACGACTGTGTGAACATGGAAATATCTACACCGACATCTGTATGAACATGGAAATATCCACACCTCCATCTCTATGAACATGCAAATATCTTCACCGCCATCTGTATGAAGATGGAAATATCTACACCGCCTTCTGTATGAACTTGGAAATATCTACACCGCTATCTGTATGAACATGGAAATACCTACAAACCTATCTCTATAAACATCGAAATATTTACACTGCTATCTGTATAAACAAGGAAATATCTACACCGCCATCTCTATAAACATGGAAATATCTACACTGCCATCTGTATAAACATGGAAATATCTACACCGCTATCTGTATAAACATGGAAATATCTACACTCCTTTCTGTGAAACAGGGAAATTTCTACACTGCTATCTCTATAAACATGGAAATAACTACACCACAATCTCTATAATCATGGAAATATCTACACCACTATCTTTATAAACATGGAAATATCTACACCACTATCTCTATAAACATGGAAATATCTACACCGCTATTTGTATAAACATGGAAATATCAACACTGCTATCTGAATAAACATGGAAATATCTACAGCGATAAGTGTATAAACATGGAAATATCTACACCGCCATCTCTATAAACATGGAAATATTTACACCGCCGTCGGTGAGAACATGGAAATATCTGTACGCCATCTCTATAAACTTGGAGATATCTACACCACCATCTGTATCAGCTTGTAAATATCTACACCGCCAGCTGAATGATGATGGAAATATCTATACGGCTATCTGTATAAACACAGAAATATCTGCACTGCTATCTGTATAAACATGGAAATATCTACACCGCTATCTGCATAAACATGGAAATATCTACACCGCTATCTGTATAAACATGGAAATATCTACACCGCTATCTGTATAAATATGGAAATATCTACACCGCTACTTGTAAAAACATGGAAATACCTACACCGCTATCTGTATGAACATGGAAATATCTTCACCGCCATCTGTATGAACATGGATATATCTACACAGCCATCTGGATGAACGTGGAAATATCTACACAGCCATCTGGATGAACATGGAATTATCTACACTGCTATCTGTGTAAACATGCATACATCTTCACCGCTATCTGTATAAACATGGAAATATCTACGCCGTTTTCTGTATGAACATGGAAATATCTACACCGCTATCTTTGTAAACATGCATACATCTTCACCGCTATCTGTATAAACATGGAAATATCTACACCGCTATCTGTTTGAAAATGGAAATATCTACACCGCTATCTGCATGAAAATGGAAATATCTACACAGCTATCTGCACATACATGGAAATATCTACAAAGCTATCTCTTTACACATGGAAATAAGTACACCGCTATCTCTATAAACATGGAAATATCTACACCGCCATCAGTATGAACATGGAAATATCTGCACCGTCATCTGTATGAAAGTATAAATATCTACACCGCCATCTGAATTAAGATGAAGATATCTACACCGCTATATGTATAAACATGGAAATATCTACACCGCTACCTGTATAAACATGGAAATATCTACACCGCTATCTGTATAAACATGGAAATACCTACACCGCTACCTGTATAAACATGGAAATATCAGCACCGCTATCTGTATGAACATGGAAATATCTACACCGCTATCTGTATGAACATGGAAATATCTACACCGATATCTGTATGAACATGGAAATATCTTCACCGCCATCTCTATGAACATGGAAATATCTACACAGCCATCTGGATGAACAAGGAAATATCAGCACCGCTATCTGTATGAACATGGAAATATCTACACCGCTATCTGTATGAAGATGGAAATATCTTCACCGCCATCTGTATGAACATGGATATATCTACACAGCCGTCTGGATGAACATGGAAATATCTACACCGCTATCTGTTTGAACATGGAAATATCTACACCGCTATATGCATGAAAATGGAAATATCTACACAGCTATCTGCATATACATGGAAATATCTACACAGCTATCTCTTTACACATGGAAATAACTACACCGCTATCTCTATAAACATGGAAATATCTACACCGCCATCTGTATGAACATGGACATATCTGCACCGCTATCTGTATGAACATATAAATATCTACACCGCCATCTGTATGAAGAAGGAGATATCTACACTGCTATCTGTATAAACATGAAAATATCTACACCGCTATCTGTATATACATGGAAATATCTACACCGCTATCTGTGTAAACATGCATACATCTTCACCGCTATCTGTAGAAACATGGAAACATATACACCGCTATCTTTATGAACATTGAAATATCTACACCGCTAACTGTTTGAACAGGGAAATATATACACCGCTATCTGCATGAAAATGGAAATAGCTACACCGCTATCTGTATGAACATGGAAATACATACACCGCTATCTGTATGAACATGGAAATATCTACACCGCTATTTGTATGAGCATGGAAATATCTACACCGCTACCTGAATAAACATGGAAATATCAGCACCGCAATCTATAGGAACATGGAAATAACTACACCGCTATCTGTATGAAAATGGAAATATCTACATCACTATCTGTATGAACATGGAAATATCTTCACCGCCATCTGTATGAACATGGAAATACCTACACCGCTACCTGTATAAACATGGAAATACCTACACCGCTATCTGTATGAACATGGAGATACATACACCGCTGTCTGTATGAACATGGAAATATCTACACCGCTATCTGTATGAAAATGGAAATATCTACACCGCTATCTGTATGAACATGGAAATATCTTCACCGCCATCTGTATGAACATGGATATATCTACACAGCCATCTGGATGAACATGGAAATATCTACACCGCTATCTGTGTAAACATGCATACATCTTCACCGCTATCTGTATAAACATGGAAATATCTACACCGCTATCTTTATGAACATGGAAATATCTACACCGCTAACTGTTTGAACATGGAAATATCTACACCGCTATCTGCATGAAAATGGAAATATCTACACAGCTATTTGCATATACATGGAAATATCTAAACAGCTATATCTTTACACATGGAAATAACTACACCGCTATCTCTATAAACATAGTAATATCTACACCGCCATATGTATGAACATGGAAATAACTGCACCGCCACCTGTATGAACATATAAATATCTACACCGCCATCTGTATTAAGATGGATATAACTACACCGCTGTCAGTATAAACATGGAAATATCTACACCGCTATCTGTATAAACATGGAAATATCTACACAGTTACCTGTATAAACGTGGAAATATCAGCACCGCTATCGGTATGAACATGGAAATATCTACACAGCCATCCGTATGAACATGGAAATATCTTCACCGCCATCTGTATGAACACGGATATATCTACACAGCCATCTGGATGAACGTGGAAATATCTACACAGCCATCTGGATGAACATGGAATTATCTACACCGCTATCGGTGTAAACATGCATACATCTTCACCGCTATCTGTATAAACATGGAAATATCTACACCGTTTTCTGTATGAACATGGAAATATCTACACCGCTATCTGTGTAAACATGCATACATCTTCACCGCTATCTGTATAAACATGGAAATATCAACACCGCTGTCTGTATGAACATGGAAATGTCTACACCGCTATCTGTATGAACATGGAAATACATACACCGCTATCTGTTTGAAAATGGAAATATCTACACCGCTATCTGCATGAAAATGGAAATATCTACACAGCTGTCTGCACATACATGGAAATATCTACAAAGCTATCTCTTTACACATGGAAATAACTACACCGCTATCTCTATAAACATGGAAATGTCTACACAGCCATCTGGATGAACATGGAAATACCTACACCGCTATCTGTAAGAACATGGAGATACATTCACCGCTGTCTGTATGAACATGGAAATATCTACACCGCTATCTGTATGAACATCAAATATCTACACCGCTATCTGTACGAACAAGGAAATATCTTCACCGCCAACTGTATGAACATGGATATATCTACACAGCCATCTGGATGAACAAGGAAATATCCACACCGCTATCTGTATGAACATGGAAATATCTACACCGCTATCTGTATGAACATGGATATATCTACACAACCATGTGGATGAACATGGAATTATCTACACCGCTATCTGTGTAAACATGCATACATCTTCACCGCTATCTGTATAAACATGGAAATATCTACACCTTTTTCTCTATGAACATGGAAATATCTACACCGCTATCTGTGTAAACATGCATACATCTTCACCGCTATCTGTATAAACATGGAAATATCTACACCGCTATCTGTATGAATATGGAAATATCTACACCGCTATCTGTTTGAAAATGGAAATATCTACACCGCTATCTGCATGAAAATGGAAATATCTACACAGCTATCTGCACATACATGGAAATATCTAAACAGCTATCTCTTTACACATGGAAATAACTACACCGCGATCTCTATAAACATAGAAATATCTACACGGCCAACTGTATGAACATGGAAATATCTGCACCGCCATCTGTATGAACATATAAATATCTACACTGCCATCTGTATTAAGATGAAGATATCCACACAGCTATCTGTATAAACATGGAAACATCTACACCGCTACCTATATAAACATGGAAATATCTACACCGCTATCTGTATAAACATGGAAATACCTACACAGCTACCTGTATAAACATGGAAATATCTACACCGCTATCTGTATGAACATGGAAATATCTACACCAATATCTGTATGAACATGGAAATATCTTCACCGCCATCTCTATGAACATGGATATATCTACACAGCCATCTGGATGAACAAGGAAATATCAGCACCGCTGTCTGTATGAACATGGAAATATCTACACCGCTATCTGTATAAACATGCATACATCTTCACCGCTATCTGTATAAACATGAAAATATCTACACTGCTATCTGTAAGTACATGGAAATATCTACACCGCTTTCTGTGTAAACATGCATACACCTTCACCGCTATCTGTATAAACATGGAAATATCTACACTGCTATCTGTAACTACATGGAAATATCTACACCGCTATCTGTTTGAACATGGAAATATCTACACCGCTATCTGCATGAAAATGGAAATATCTACACAGCTATCTGCATATACATGGAAATATCTAGACAGCTATCTCTTTACACATGGAAATAACTACACCGCTATCTCTATAAACATGGTAATATCTGCACCGCCATCTGTATGAACATGGAAATATTTGCACTGCCATCTGTATGAACTTATAAATATCTACACCGACATCTGTATTAAGATGGAGATATCTACACCGCTATCTGTATAAACATGGAAATATCTACACTGCTATCTGTATGAACATGGAAATATCTACACCGCTATCAGTTTGAAAATGGAAATATCTACACCGCTATCTGCATGAAAATGGAAATATCTACACAGCTATCTGCACATACATGGAAATATCTACACAGCTATCTCTTTACACATGGAAATAACTACACCGCTATCTCTATAAACATGGAAATATCTACACGGCCATCTGTATGAACATGGAAATATCTGCACCGCCATCTGTATGAACATATAGATATCTACACCGGCATCTGTATTAAGATGAAGATATCTACACCGCTATCTGTATAAACATGGAAATATCTACACCGCTACCTGTATAAAGATGGAAATATCTACACCGCTATCTGTATAAACATGGAAATACCTACACCGCTACCTGTATAGACATGGAAATATCTACACCGCTATCTGTATGAACATGGAAATATCTACACCGATATCTGTATGAACATGGAAATATCTTCACTGCCATCTGTATGAACATGGATATATCTACACAGCCATCTGGATGAACATGGATATATCTACACAGCCATCTGGATGAACATGGAAATATCTTCACCGCTATCTGTATGAACATGGAAATATCTACACCGCTATCTGTGTAAACACGCATACATCTTCTCCGCTATCTTTATAAACATGGAAATATCTACACTGCTATCTGTTTGAACATGGAAATATCTACACCGCTATCTGCATGAAAATGGAAATATCTACACAGCTATCTGCATATACATGGAAATATCTACACAGCTATCTCTTTACACATGGAAATAACTACACCGCTATCTGTATGAACATGGAAATATCTACACCACTATCTGTATGAACATGGAAATAGCTACACAGCCATCTGGATGAACATGGAAATATCTACACCGCTATCTGTATGAACATGGATATATCTACACAGCCATCTGGATGAACATGGAAATATCTACACCGCTATCTGTATGAACATGGAAATACATACACCGCTATCTGTATGAACATCGAAATATCTACACCGCTATCTGTATGAACATGGAAATATCTACACCGCTATCTGTATGAACCTGGAAATATTTTCACCGCCATCTGTATGAACCTGGATATATCTACACAGCCATCTGGATGAACATGGAAATATCTGCACCGCTATCTGTATGAACATGGAAATATCTACACCGCTATCTGTATGAACATGGATATATCTACAGAGCCATCTGGATGAACATGGAAATAACTACACCACTATCTGTGTAAACATGCATATATCTTCACCGCTATCTGTATAAACATGGAAATATCTACAATGCTATCTTTATGAACATGGAAATATCTACACCGCTAACTGTTTGAACAGGGAATTATATACACCACTATCTGCATGAAAATGGAAATGTCAACACAGCTATCTGCATATACATGGAAATATATACACAGCTATCTCTTTACACATGGAAATAACTACACCGCTATCTGTATTAACATGGAAATATGTACACCGACATCTGTATGAACATGGAAATATCTGCACCGCCATCTGAATGAACATATAATTATCTACACCGCCATCTGTATTAAGATGGAGATATCTACAACGCTATCTGTATAAACATGGAAATATCTACACCGCTATGTGTATAAACATGGAAATATCTACACCGCTATATGTATAAACATGGAAATATCTACACCGCTACCTGTATAAACAAGGAAATATCAGCACCGCTATCAGAATGAACATGGAAGTATCTACACCGCCATCTGTATGAACATGGAAATAACTTCACCGCCATCTGTATGAACATGGAAATATCTGCACCGCCATCTGTTTGAACATATAAATATCTACATTGCCATCTGTATTAAGATGGAGATATCTACACCGCTATCTGTATAAACATGGAAATATCTACACCGCTATGTGTATAAACATGGAAATAACTACACCGCTATCTGTATAAACATGGAAATATCTACACTGCTACCTGTATAAACATGGAAATATCAGCACCGCTATCTGTATGAACATGGAAATATCTACACCGTCATCTGTATGAACATGGAAAAATCTTCACCGCCATCTGTATGAACATGGATATATGTACACAGCCGTCTGTATGAACATGGAAATATCTTCACAGCCATCTGTATGAACATGGATATGTCTACACAGCCGTCTGGATGAACATGGAAATATCTACACCGCTATCTGTATGAACATGGAAATATCTACACCGCTTGCTGTGTAAACATGCATACATCTTCACCGCTATCTGTATAAACATGGAAATATCCACACCGCTATCTGTATGAACATGGAAATATCTTCACCGCTATCTGTTTGAACATGGAAATATCTACACCGCTATCTGCATGAAAATGGAAATATCTACACAGCTATCTGCATATACATGGAAATATCTACACAGCTATCTCTTTACACATGGAAATAACTACACCGCTATCTGTATGAACATGGATATATCTACACCGCTAAATCTATGAACATGGAAATATCTACACCGCTACCTGTATAAACATGGAAATATCAGCACTGCTATCAGTATGAACATGGAAGTATCTACACCGCAATCTGTATGAACATGGAAATATCTTCACCGCCATCTGTATGAACATGGAAATATCTGCACCGCCATCTGTATGAACATATAAATATCTACACAGCCATCTGTATTAAGATGGAGATATCTACACCGCTATCTGTATAAACATGGAAATATCTACACTGCTACCTGTATAAACATGGAAATATCAGCACCGCTATCTGTATGAACATGGAAATATCTACACCGCCATCTGTATGAACATGGAAAAACCTTCACCGCCATCTGTATTAACATGGATATATCTAGACAGCCATCTGTATGAACATGGAAATATCTTCACCGCCATCTGTATGAACATGGATATGTCTACACAGCCGTCTGGATGAACATATAAATATCTACACCGCCATCTGTATTAAGAATGAGATATCTACACCGCTATTTGTATCAACATGGAAATATCTACACCGCTATCTGTATGAACATGGAAATATCTGCACCGCCATCTGTATGAACATATAAATATCTACACCGCCATCTGTATTAAGAATGAGATATCTACACGGCTGTCTGTATAAACATGGAAATATCACCACCGCTATCTGTATGAACATGGAAATATCTACACCGCTACCTGTATAAACACGGAAATATGTACACCGCTACCTGTATAAACATGGAAGTATCAGCACCGCTATCGGTATAAACATGGCAATATCTACACGTCTATATGTATGAACATGGAAATATCTACACCGCTATCTGTGAACATGGAAATATCTACACTACTATCTGGATGAACATGGAAATAGCTACACAGCCATCTGGATGAACATGGAAATAACTACACCGCTATCTGTATGAACATGGATATATCTACACAGCCATCTGGATGAACATGGAAATATCTACACCGCTATCTGTATGAACATGGAAATACATACACCGCTATCTGTATGAACATGGAAATAACTACACCGCTTTCTGTATGAACATGGAAATATCTACACCGCTATCTGTATGAAGATGGAAATATCTTCACCGCCATCTGTATGAACATGGATATATCTACACAGCCGTCTGGATGAACATGGAAATATCTACACCGCTATCTGTTTGAACATGGAAATATCTACACCGCTATATGCATGAAAATGGAAATATCTACACAGCTATCTGCATATACATGGAAATATCTACACAGCTATCTCTTTACACATGGAAATAACTACACCGCTATCTCTATAAACATGGAAATATCTACACCGCCATCTGTATGAACATGGACATATCTGCACCGCTATCTGTATGAACATATAAATATCTACACCGCCATCTGTATGAAGAAGGAGATATCTACACTGCTATCTGTATAAACATGAAAATATCTACACCGCTATCTGTATATACATGGAAATATCTACACCGCTATCTGTGTAAACATGCATACATCTTCACCGCTATCTGTAGAAACATGGAAACATATACACCGCTATCTTTATGAACATTGAAATATCTACACCGCTAACTGTTTGAACAGGGAAATATATACACCGCTATCTGCATGAAAATGGAAATAGCTACACCGCTATCTGTATGAACATGGAAATACATACACCGCTATCTGTATGAACATGGAAATATCTACACCGCTATTTGTATGAGCATGGAAATATCTACACCGCTACCTGAATAAACATGGAAATATCAGCACCGCAATCTATAGGAACATGGAAATAACTACACCGCTATCTGTATGAAAATGGAAATATCTACATCACTATCTGTATGAACATGGAAATATCTTCACCGCCATCTGTATGAACATGGAAATACCTACACCGCTACCTGTATAAACATGGAAATACCTACACCGCTATCTGTATGAACATGGAGATACATACACCGCTGTCTGTATGAACATGGAAATATCTACACCGCTATCTGTATGAAAATGGAAATATCTACACCGCTATCTGTATGAACATGGAAATATCTTCACCGCCATCTGTATGAACATGGATATATCTACACCGCTATCTGCATGAAAATGGAAATATCTACACAGCTATTTGCATATACATGGAAATATCTAAACAGCTATATCTTTACACATGGAAATAACTACACCGCTATCTCTATAAACATGGTAATATCTACACCGCCATATGTATGAACATGGAAATAACTGCACCGCCACCTGTATGAACATATAAATATCTACACCGCCATCTGTATTAAGATGGATATAACTACACCGCTGTCAGTATAAACATGGAAATATCTACACCGCTATCTGTATAAACATGGAAATATCTACACAGTTACCTGTATAAACGTGGAAATATCAGCACCGCTATCGGTATGAACATGGAAATATCTACACCGCCATCTGTATGAATATGGAAATATCTTCACCGCCATCTGTATGAACACGGATATATCTACACAGCCATCTGGATGAACGTGGAAATATCTACACAGCCATCTGGATGAACATGGAATTATCTACACCGCTATCTGTGTAAAGATGCATACATCTTCACTGCTATCTGTATAAACATGGAAATATCTGCACCGTTTTCTGTATGAACATGGAAATATCTACACCGCTATCTGTGTAAACATGCATACATATTCACCGCTATCTGTGTAAACATGGAAATATCTACAAAGCTATCTGTATGAACATGGAAATATCTACACCGCTATCTGTTTGAAAATGGAAATATCCACACCGCTATCTGCATGAAAATGGAAATATCTACACAGCTATCTGCACATACATGGAAATATCTACAAAGCTATCTCTTTACACATGGAAATAACTACACCGCTATCTCTATAAACATGGAAATATCTACACCGCCATCTGTATGAACATGGAAATATCTGCAACGCCATCTGTATGAACATATAAATATCTACACCGCCATCTGTATTAAGATGAAGATATCTACACCGATATCTGTATAAACATGGAAATATCTACACCGCTACCTGTGTAAACATGGAAATATCTACACCGCTATCTGTATAAACATGGAAATATCTACAACGCTCTCTCTATAAACATGGAAATACCTACACCGATATCTCCATAAACATGGAAATATCGACACTGCTATGTGTAAAAACATGGAAATATCTACACCGCCATGTCTATAAACATGTAAATATCTACACCGTCATCTGTATAAACATGAAAATATCTACACCCAGTCTGTATCAAAATGGAAATATCCACACCGCCATCTGTATGATCATGGAAATATTTACACCGTTATATGTATAAACACAGAAATATCTACACCGTTATCGGTATAAACATGGAAATGTCTACACTGCTATCTGTATAAACATGGAAATATCTACTCTGCTATCTGTAAAACAGGGAAATATCTACACCGCTAACTCTATAAACATGGAAATATCTACAATGCTCTCTGTATAAACATGGAAATATCTACACCACTGTCTGTATAAACATGGAAATATCTTCACCGCTATCTGTATAAACATGTAAATATCTACACCGCTATCTATATAAACATCGAAATATCTACACCGCTATCTGTGTAATCATGGAAATATCTACACCGCAATCTGTATAAACATGCAAATACCTACACCGATATCTCCATAAACATGGAAATATCTACAATGCTATCTGTATGAAGATGGAAATATCTACACGGCCATCTGTATAAACTTGGAAATATCTACACCGCCATCTCTATAAACATGGAAATATCTACACCGCCCTCGGTATGAACATGGAAATATCAACAACGTCATCTGTATGAACATGGAAATAACTACACAGACGACTGTGTGAACATGGAAATATCTACACCGACATCTGTATGAACATGGAAATATCCACACCTCCATCTCTATGAACATGCAAATATCTTCACCGCCATCTGTATGAAGATGGAAATATCTACACCGCCTTCTGTATGAACTTGGAAATATCTACACCGCTATCTGTATGAACATGGAAATACCTACAAACCTATCTCTATAAACATCGAAATATTTACACTGCTATCTGTATAAACAAGGAAATATCTACACCGCCATCTCTATAAACATGGAAATATCTACACTGCCATCTGTATAAACATGGAAATATCTACACCGCTATCTGTATAAACATGGAAATATCTACACTCCTTTCTGTGAAACAGGGAAATTTCTACACTGCTATCTCTATAAACATGGAAATAACTACACCACAATCTCTATAATCATGGAAATATCTACACCACTATCTTTATAAACATGGAAATATCTACACCACTATCTCTATAAACATGGAAATATCTACACCGCTATTTGTATAAACATGGAAATATCAACACTGCTATCTGAATAAACATGGAAATATCTACAGCGATAAGTGTATAAACATGGAAATATCTACACCGCCATCTCTATAAACATGGAAATATTTACACCGCCGTCGGTGAGAACATGGAAATATCTGTACGCCATCTCTATAAACTTGGAGATATCTACACCACCATCTGTATCAGCTTGTAAATATCTACACCGCCAGCTGAATGATGATGGAAATATCTATACGGCTATCTGTATAAACACAGAAATATCTGCACTGCTATCTGTATAAACATGGAAATATCTACACCGCTATCTGCATAAACATGGAAATATCTACACCGCTATCTGTATAAACATGGAAATATCTACACCGCTATCTGTATAAATATGGAAATATCTACACCGCTACTTGTAAAAACATGGAAATACCTACACCGCTATCTGTATGAACATGGAAATATCTTCACCGCCATCTGTATGAACATGGATATATCTACACAGCCATCTGGATGAACGTGGAAATATCTACACAGCCATCTGGATGAACATGGAATTATCTACACTGCTATCTGTGTAAACATGCATACATCTTCACCGCTATCTGTATAAACATGGAAATATCTACGCCGTTTTCTGTATGAACATGGAAATATCTACACCGCTATCTTTGTAAACATGCATACATCTTCACCGCTATCTGTATAAACATGGAAATATCTACACCGCTATCTGTTTGAAAATGGAAATATCTACACCGCTATCTGCATGAAAATGGAAATATCTACACAGCTATCTGCACATACATGGAAATATCTACAAAGCTATCTCTTTACACATGGAAATAAGTACACCGCTATCTCTATAAACATGGAAATATCTACACCGCCATCAGTATGAACATGGAAATATCTGCACCGTCATCTGTATGAAAGTATAAATATCTACACCGCCATCTGAATTAAGATGAAGATATCTACACCGCTATATGTATAAACATGGAAATATCTACACCGCTACCTGTATAAACATGGAAATATCTACACCGCTATCTGTATAAACATGGAAATACCTACACCGCTACCTGTATAAACATGGAAATATCAGCACCGCTATCTGTATGAACATGGAAATATCTACACCGCTATCTGTATGAACATGGAAATATCTACACCGATATCTGTATGAACATGGAAATATCTTCACCGCCATCTCTATGAACATGGAAATATCTACACAGCCATCTGGATGAACAAGGAAATATCAGCACCGCTATCTGTATGAACATGGAAATATCTACACCGCTATCTGTATGAAGATGGAAATATCTTCACCGCCATCTGTATGAACATGGATATATCTACACAGCCGTCTGGATGAACATGGAAATATCTACACCGCTATCTGTTTGAACATGGAAATATCTACACCGCTATATGCATGAAAATGGAAATATCTACACAGCTATCTGCATATACATGGAAATATCTACACAGCTATCTCTTTACACATGGAAATAACTACACCGCTATCTCTATAAACATGGAAATATCTACACCGCCATCTGTATGAACATGGACATATCTGCACCGCTATCTGTATGAACATATAAATATCTACACCGCCATCTGTATGAAGAAGGAGATATCTACACTGCTATCTGTATAAACATGAAAATATCTACACCGCTATCTGTATATACATGGAAATATCTACACCGCTATCTGTGTAAACATGCATACATCTTCACCGCTATCTGTAGAAACATGGAAACATATACACCGCTATCTTTATGAACATTGAAATATCTACACCGCTAACTGTTTGAACAGGGAAATATATACACCGCTATCTGCATGAAAATGGAAATAGCTACACCGCTATCTGTATGAACATGGAAATACATACACCGCTATCTGTATGAACATGGAAATATCTACACCGCTATTTGTATGAGCATGGAAATATCTACACCGCTACCTGAATAAACATGGAAATATCAGCACCGCAATCTATAGGAACATGGAAATAACTACACCGCTATCTGTATGAAAATGGAAATATCTACATCACTATCTGTATGAACATGGAAATATCTTCACCGCCATCTGTATGAACATGGAAATACCTACACCGCTACCTGTATAAACATGGAAATACCTACACCGCTATCTGTATGAACATGGAGATACATACACCGCTGTCTGTATGAACATGGAAATATCTACACCGCTATCTGTATGAAAATGGAAATATCTACACCGCTATCTGTATGAACATGGAAATATCTTCACCGCCATCTGTATGAACATGGATATATCTACACCGCTATCTGCATGAAAATGGAAATATCTACACAGCTATTTGCATATACATGGAAATATCTAAACAGCTATATCTTTACACATGGAAATAACTACACCGCTATCTCTATAAACATGGTAATATCTACACCGCCATATGTATGAACATGGAAATAACTGCACCGCCACCTGTATGAACATATAAATATCTACACCGCCATCTGTATTAAGATGGATATAACTACACCGCTGTCAGTATAAACATGGAAATATCTACACCGCTATCTGTATAAACATGGAAATATCTACACAGTTACCTGTATAAACGTGGAAATATCAGCACCGCTATCGGTATGAACATGGAAATATCTACACCGCCATCTGTATGAATATGGAAATATCTTCACCGCCATCTGTATGAACACGGATATATCTACACAGCCATCTGGATGAACGTGGAAATATCTACACAGCCATCTGGATGAACATGGAATTATCTACACCGCTATCTGTGTAAAGATGCATACATCTTCACTGCTATCTGTATAAACATGGAAATATCTGCACCGTTTTCTGTATGAACATGGAAATATCTACACCGCTATCTGTGTAAACATGCATACATATTCACCGCTATCTGTGTAAACATGGAAATATCTACAAAGCTATCTGTATGAACATGGAAATATCTACACCGCTATCTGTTTGAAAATGGAAATATCCACACCGCTATCTGCATGAAAATGGAAATATCTACACAGCTATCTGCACATACATGGAAATATCTACAAAGCTATCTCTTTACACATGGAAATAACTACACCGCTATCTCTATAAACATGGAAATATCTACACCGCCATCTGTATGAACATGGAAATATCTGCAACGCCATCTGTATGAACATATAAATATCTACACCGCCATCTGTATTAAGATGAAGATATCTACACCGATATCTGTATAAACATGGAAATATCTACACCGCTACCTGTGTAAACATGGAAATATCTACACCGCTATCTGTATAAACATGGAAATATCTACAACGCTCTCTCTATAAACATGGAAATACCTACACCGATATCTCCATAAACATGGAAATATCGACACTGCTATGTGTAAAAACATGGAAATATCTACACCGCCATGTCTATAAACATGTAAATATCTACACCGTCATCTGTATAAACATGAAAATATCTACACCCAGTCTGTATCAAAATGGAAATATCCACACCGCCATCTGTATGATCATGGAAATATTTACACCGTTATATGTATAAACACAGAAATATCTACACCGTTATCGGTATAAACATGGAAATGTCTACACTGCTATCTGTATAAACATGGAAATATCTACTCTGCTATCTGTAAAACAGGGAAATATCTACACCGCTAACTCTATAAACATGGAAATATCTACAATGCTCTCTGTATAAACATGGAAATATCTACACCACTGTCTGTATAAACATGGAAATATCTTCACCGCTATCTGTATAAACATGTAAATATCTACACCGCTATCTATATAAACATCGAAATATCTACACCGCTATCTGTGTAATCATGGAAATATCTACACCGCAATCTGTATAAACATGCAAATACCTACACCGATATCTCCATAAACATGGAAATATCTACAATGCTATCTGTATGAAGATGGAAATATCTACACGGCCATCTGTATAAACTTGGAAATATCTACACCGCCATCTCTATAAACATGGAAATATCTACACCGCCCTCGGTATGAACATGGAAATATCAACAACGTCATCTGTATGAACATGGAAATAACTACACAGACGACTGTGTGAACATGGAAATATCTACACCGACATCTGTATGAACATGGAAATATCCACACCTCCATCTCTATGAACATGCAAATATCTTCACCGCCATCTGTATGAAGATGGAAATATCTACACCGCCTTCTGTATGAACTTGGAAATATCTACACCGCTATCTGTATGAACATGGAAATACCTACAAACCTATCTCTATAAACATCGAAATATTTACACTGCTATCTGTATAAACAAGGAAATATCTACACCGCCATCTCTATAAACATGGAAATATCTACACTGCCATCTGTATAAACATGGAAATATCTACACCGCTATCTGTATAAACATGGAAATATCTACACTCCTTTCTGTGAAACAGGGAAATTTCTACACTGCTATCTCTATAAACATGGAAATAACTACACCACAATCTCTATAATCATGGAAATATCTACACCACTATCTTTATAAACATGGAAATATCTACACCACTATCTCTATAAACATGGAAATATCTACACCGCTATTTGTATAAACATGGAAATATCAACACTGCTATCTGAATAAACATGGAAATATCTACAGCGATAAGTGTATAAACATGGAAATATCTACACCGCCATCTCTATAAACATGGAAATATTTACACCGCCGTCGGTGAGAACATGGAAATATCTGTACGCCATCTCTATAAACTTGGAGATATCTACACCACCATCTGTATCAGCTTGTAAATATCTACACCGCCAGCTGAATGATGATGGAAATATCTATACGGCTATCTGTATAAACACAGAAATATCTGCACTGCTATCTGTATAAACATGGAAATATCTACACCGCTATCTGCATAAACATGGAAATATCTACACCGCTATCTGTATAAACATGGAAATATCTACACCGCTATCTGTATAAATATGGAAATATCTACACCGCTACTTGTAAAAACATGGAAATACCTACACCGCTATCTGTATGAACATGGAAATATCTTCACCGCCATCTGTATGAACATGGATATATCTACACAGCCATCTGGATGAACGTGGAAATATCTACACAGCCATCTGGATGAACATGGAATTATCTACACTGCTATCTGTGTAAACATGCATACATCTTCACCGCTATCTGTATAAACATGGAAATATCTACGCCGTTTTCTGTATGAACATGGAAATATCTACACCGCTATCTTTGTAAACATGCATACATCTTCACCGCTATCTGTATAAACATGGAAATATCTACACCGCTATCTGTTTGAAAATGGAAATATCTACACCGCTATCTGCATGAAAATGGAAATATCTACACAGCTATCTGCACATACATGGAAATATCTACAAAGCTATCTCTTTACACATGGAAATAAGTACACCGCTATCTCTATAAACATGGAAATATCTACACCGCCATCAGTATGAACATGGAAATATCTGCACCGTCATCTGTATGAAAGTATAAATATCTACACCGCCATCTGAATTAAGATGAAGATATCTACACCGCTATATGTATAAACATGGAAATATCTACACCGCTACCTGTATAAACATGGAAATATCTACACCGCTATCTGTATAAACATGGAAATACCTACACCGCTACCTGTATAAACATGGAAATATCAGCACCGCTATCTGTATGAACATGGAAATATCTACACCGCTATCTGTATGAACATGGAAATATCTACACCGATATCTGTATGAACATGGAAATATCTTCACCGCCATCTCTATGAACATGGAAATATCTACACAGCCATCTGGATGAACAAGGAAATATCAGCACCGCTATCTGTATGAACATGGAAATATCTACACCGCTATCTGTATGAAGATGGAAATATCTTCACCGCCATCTGTATGAACATGGATATATCTACACAGCCGTCTGGATGAACATGGAAATATCTACACCGCTATCTGTTTGAACATGGAAATATCTACACCGCTATATGCATGAAAATGGAAATATCTACACAGCTATCTGCATATACATGGAAATATCTACACAGCTATCTCTTTACACATGGAAATAACTACACCGCTATCTCTATAAACATGGAAATATCTACACCGCCATCTGTATGAACATGGACATATCTGCACCGCTATCTGTATGAACATATAAATATCTACACCGCCATCTGTATGAAGAAGGAGATATCTACACTGCTATCTGTATAAACATGAAAATATCTACACCGCTATCTGTATATACATGGAAATATCTACACCGCTATCTGTGTAAACATGCATACATCTTCACCGCTATCTGTAGAAACATGGAAACATATACACCGCTATCTTTATGAACATTGAAATATCTACACCGCTAACTGTTTGAACAGGGAAATATATACACCGCTATCTGCATGAAAATGGAAATAGCTACACCGCTATCTGTATGAACATGGAAATACATACACCGCTATCTGTATGAACATGGAAATATCTACACCGCTATTTGTATGAGCATGGAAATATCTACACCGCTACCTGAATAAACATGGAAATATCAGCACCGCAATCTATAGGAACATGGAAATAACTACACCGCTATCTGTATGAAAATGGAAATATCTACATCACTATCTGTATGAACATGGAAATATCTTCACCGCCATCTGTATGAACATGGAAATACCTACACCGCTACCTGTATAAACATGGAAATACCTACACCGCTATCTGTATGAACATGGAGATACATACACCGCTGTCTGTATGAACATGGAAATATCTACACCGCTATCTGTATGAAAATGGAAATATCTACACCGCTATCTGTATGAACATGGAAATATCTTCACCGCCATCTGTATGAACATGGATATATCTACACAGCCATCTGGATGAACATGGAAATATCTACACCGCTATCTGTGTAAACATGCATACATCTTCACCGCTATCTGTATAAACATGGAAATATCTACACCGCTATCTTTATGAACATGGAAATATCTACACCGCTAACTGTTTGAACATGGAAATATCTACACCGCTATCTGCATGAAAATGGAAATATCTACACAGCTATTTGCATATACATGGAAATATCTAAACAGCTATATCTTTACACATGGAAATAACTACACCGCTATCTCTATAAACATAGTAATATCTACACCGCCATATGTATGAACATGGAAATAACTGCACCGCCACCTGTATGAACATATAAATATCTACACCGCCATCTGTATTAAGATGGATATAACTACACCGCTGTCAGTATAAACATGGAAATATCTACACCGCTATCTGTATAAACATGGAAATATCTACACAGTTACCTGTATAAACGTGGAAATATCAGCACCGCTATCGGTATGAACATGGAAATATCTACACAGCCATCCGTATGAACATGGAAATATCTTCACCGCCATCTGTATGAACACGGATATATCTACACAGCCATCTGGATGAACGTGGAAATATCTACACAGCCATCTGGATGAACATGGAATTATCTACACCGCTATCGGTGTAAACATGCATACATCTTCACCGCTATCTGTATAAACATGGAAATATCTACACCGTTTTCTGTATGAACATGGAAATATCTACACCGCTATCTGTGTAAACATGCATACATCTTCACCGCTATCTGTATAAACATGGAAATATCAACACCGCTGTCTGTATGAACATGGAAATGTCTACACCGCTATCTGTATGAACATGGAAATACATACACCGCTATCTGTTTGAAAATGGAAATATCTACACCGCTATCTGCATGAAAATGGAAATATCTACACAGCTGTCTGCACATACATGGAAATATCTACAAAGCTATCTCTTTACACATGGAAATAACTACACCGCTATCTCTATAAACATGGAAATGTCTACACAGCCATCTGGATGAACATGGAAATACCTACACCGCTATCTGTAAGAACATGGAGATACATTCACCGCTGTCTGTATGAACATGGAAATATCTACACCGCTATCTGTATGAACATCAAATATCTACACCGCTATCTGTACGAACAAGGAAATATCTTCACCGCCAACTGTATGAACATGGATATATCTACACAGCCATCTGGATGAACAAGGAAATATCCACACCGCTATCTGTATGAACATGGAAATATCTACACCGCTATCTGTATGAACATGGATATATCTACACAACCATGTGGATGAACATGGAATTATCTACACCGCTATCTGTGTAAACATGCATACATCTTCACCGCTATCTGTATAAACATGGAAATATCTACACCTTTTTCTCTATGAACATGGAAATATCTACACCGCTATCTGTGTAAACATGCATACATCTTCACCGCTATCTGTATAAACATGGAAATATCTACACCGCTATCTGTATGAATATGGAAATATCTACACCGCTATCTGTTTGAAAATGGAAATATCTACACCGCTATCTGCATGAAAATGGAAATATCTACACAGCTATCTGCACATACATGGAAATATCTAAACAGCTATCTCTTTACACATGGAAATAACTACACCGCGATCTCTATAAACATAGAAATATCTACACGGCCAACTGTATGAACATGGAAATATCTGCACCGCCATCTGTATGAACATATAAATATCTACACTGCCATCTGTATTAAGATGAAGATATCCACACAGCTATCTGTATAAACATGGAAACATCTACACCGCTACCTATATAAACATGGAAATATCTACACCGCTATCTGTATAAACATGGAAATACCTACACAGCTACCTGTATAAACATGGAAATATCTACACCGCTATCTGTATGAACATGGAAATATCTACACCAATATCTGTATGAACATGGAAATATCTTCACCGCCATCTCTATGAACATGGATATATCTACACAGCCATCTGGATGAACAAGGAAATATCAGCACCGCTGTCTGTATGAACATGGAAATATCTACACCGCTATCTGTATAAACATGCATACATCTTCACCGCTATCTGTATAAACATGAAAATATCTACACTGCTATCTGTAAGTACATGGAAATATCTACACCGCTTTCTGTGTAAACATGCATACACCTTCACCGCTATCTGTATAAACATGGAAATATCTACACTGCTATCTGTAACTACATGGAAATATCTACACCGCTATCTGTTTGAACATGGAAATATCTACACCGCTATCTGCATGAAAATGGAAATATCTACACAGCTATCTGCATATACATGGAAATATCTAGACAGCTATCTCTTTACACATGGAAATAACTACACCGCTATCTCTATAAACATGGTAATATCTGCACCGCCATCTGTATGAACATGGAAATATTTGCACTGCCATCTGTATGAACTTATAAATATCTACACCGACATCTGTATTAAGATGGAGATATCTACACCGCTATCTGTATAAACATGGAAATATCTACACTGCTATCTGTATGAACATGGAAATATCTACACCGCTATCAGTTTGAAAATGGAAATATCTACACCGCTATCTGCATGAAAATGGAAATATCTACACAGCTATCTGCACATACATGGAAATATCTACACAGCTATCTCTTTACACATGGAAATAACTACACCGCTATCTCTATAAACATGGAAATATCTACACGGCCATCTGTATGAACATGGAAATATCTGCACCGCCATCTGTATGAACATATAGATATCTACACCGGCATCTGTATTAAGATGAAGATATCTACACCGCTATCTGTATAAACATGGAAATATCTACACCGCTACCTGTATAAAGATGGAAATATCTACACCGCTATCTGTATAAACATGGAAATACCTACACCGCTACCTGTATAGACATGGAAATATCTACACCGCTATCTGTATGAACATGGAAATATCTACACCGATATCTGTATGAACATGGAAATATCTTCACTGCCATCTGTATGAACATGGATATATCTACACAGCCATCTGGATGAACATGGATATATCTACACAGCCATCTGGATGAACATGGAAATATCTTCACCGCTATCTGTATGAACATGGAAATATCTACACCGCTATCTGTGTAAACACGCATACATCTTCTCCGCTATCTTTATAAACATGGAAATATCTACACTGCTATCTGTTTGAACATGGAAATATCTACACCGCTATCTGCATGAAAATGGAAATATCTACACAGCTATCTGCATATACATGGAAATATCTACACAGCTATCTCTTTACACATGGAAATAACTACACCGCTATCTGTATGAACATGGAAATATCTACACCACTATCTGTATGAACATGGAAATAGCTACACAGCCATCTGGATGAACATGGAAATATCTACACCGCTATCTGTATGAACATGGATATATCTACACAGCCATCTGGATGAACATGGAAATATCTACACCGCTATCTGTATGAACATGGAAATACATACACCGCTATCTGTATGAACATCGAAATATCTACACCGCTATCTGTATGAACATGGAAATATCTACACCGCTATCTGTATGAACCTGGAAATATTTTCACCGCCATCTGTATGAACCTGGATATATCTACACAGCCATCTGGATGAACATGGAAATATCTGCACCGCTATCTGTATGAACATGGAAATATCTACACCGCTATCTGTATGAACATGGATATATCTACAGAGCCATCTGGATGAACATGGAAATAACTACACCACTATCTGTGTAAACATGCATATATCTTCACCGCTATCTGTATAAACATGGAAATATCTACAATGCTATCTTTATGAACATGGAAATATCTACACCGCTAACTGTTTGAACAGGGAATTATATACACCACTATCTGCATGAAAATGGAAATGTCAACACAGCTATCTGCATATACATGGAAATATATACACAGCTATCTCTTTACACATGGAAATAACTACACCGCTATCTGTATTAACATGGAAATATGTACACCGACATCTGTATGAACATGGAAATATCTGCACCGCCATCTGAATGAACATATAATTATCTACACCGCCATCTGTATTAAGATGGAGATATCTACAACGCTATCTGTATAAACATGGAAATATCTACACCGCTATGTGTATAAACATGGAAATATCTACACCGCTATATGTATAAACATGGAAATATCTACACCGCTACCTGTATAAACAAGGAAATATCAGCACCGCTATCAGAATGAACATGGAAGTATCTACACCGCCATCTGTATGAACATGGAAATAACTTCACCGCCATCTGTATGAACATGGAAATATCTGCACCGCCATCTGTTTGAACATATAAATATCTACATTGCCATCTGTATTAAGATGGAGATATCTACACCGCTATCTGTATAAACATGGAAATATCTACACCGCTATGTGTATAAACATGGAAATAACTACACCGCTATCTGTATAAACATGGAAATATCTACACTGCTACCTGTATAAACATGGAAATATCAGCACCGCTATCTGTATGAACATGGAAATATCTACACCGTCATCTGTATGAACATGGAAAAATCTTCACCGCCATCTGTATGAACATGGATATATGTACACAGCCGTCTGTATGAACATGGAAATATCTTCACAGCCATCTGTATGAACATGGATATGTCTACACAGCCGTCTGGATGAACATGGAAATATCTACACCGCTATCTGTATGAACATGGAAATATCTACACCGCTTGCTGTGTAAACATGCATACATCTTCACCGCTATCTGTATAAACATGGAAATATCCACACCGCTATCTGTATGAACATGGAAATATCTTCACCGCTATCTGTTTGAACATGGAAATATCTACACCGCTATCTGCATGAAAATGGAAATATCTACACAGCTATCTGCATATACATGGAAATATCTACACAGCTATCTCTTTACACATGGAAATAACTACACCGCTATCTGTATGAACATGGATATATCTACACCGCTAAATCTATGAACATGGAAATATCTACACCGCTACCTGTATAAACATGGAAATATCAGCACTGCTATCAGTATGAACATGGAAGTATCTACACCGCAATCTGTATGAACATGGAAATATCTTCACCGCCATCTGTATGAACATGGAAATATCTGCACCGCCATCTGTATGAACATATAAATATCTACACAGCCATCTGTATTAAGATGGAGATATCTACACCGCTATCTGTATAAACATGGAAATATCTACACTGCTACCTGTATAAACATGGAAATATCAGCACCGCTATCTGTATGAACATGGAAATATCTACACCGCCATCTGTATGAACATGGAAAAACCTTCACCGCCATCTGTATTAACATGGATATATCTAGACAGCCATCTGTATGAACATGGAAATATCTTCACCGCCATCTGTATGAACATGGATATGTCTACACAGCCGTCTGGATGAACATATAAATATCTACACCGCCATCTGTATTAAGAATGAGATATCTACACCGCTATTTGTATCAACATGGAAATATCTACACCGCTATCTGTATGAACATGGAAATATCTGCACCGCCATCTGTATGAACATATAAATATCTACACCGCCATCTGTATTAAGAATGAGATATCTACACGGCTGTCTGTATAAACATGGAAATATCACCACCGCTATCTGTATGAACATGGAAATATCTACACCGCTACCTGTATAAACACGGAAATATGTACACCGCTACCTGTATAAACATGGAAGTATCAGCACCGCTATCGGTATAAACATGGCAATATCTACACGTCTATATGTATGAACATGGAAATATCTACACCGCTATCTGTGAACATGGAAATATCTACACTACTATCTGGATGAACATGGAAATAGCTACACAGCCATCTGGATGAACATGGAAATAACTACACCGCTATCTGTATGAACATGGATATATCTACACAGCCATCTGGATGAACATGGAAATATCTACACCGCTATCTGTATGAACATGGAAATACATACACCGCTATCTGTATGAACATGGAAATAACTACACCGCTTTCTGTATGAACATGGAAATATCTACACCGCTATCTGTATGAAGATGGAAATATCTTCACCGCCATCTGTATGAACATGGATATATCTACACAGCCATCTGGATGAACATGGAAATATCTGCACCGCTATCTGTATGAACATGGAAATATCTACACCGCTATCTGTTTGAACATGGATATATCTACAGAGCCATCTGGATGAACATGGAAATATCTACACCGCTATCTGTGTAAACATGCATAAATCTTCACCGCTTTCTGTATAAACATGGAAATATCTACACTGCTATCTTTATGAACATGGAAATATCTACACCGCTAACTGTTTGAACAGGGAAATATATACACCGCTATCTGCATGAAAATGGAAATGTCTACACAGCTATCTGCATATACATGGAAATATCTACAAAGCTATCTCTTTGCACATGGAAATAACTACACCGCTATCTCTATAAACATGGAAATATGTACTCCACCATCTGTATGAACATGTAAATATCTGCACCGCCATCTGTATGAACATATAAATATCTACACCGCCATCTGTATTAAGAAGGAGATATCTACACGGCTATCTGTATAAACATAGAAATATCTACACCGCTATCTGTATGAACATGGAAATATCTACACCGCTACCTGTATAAACACGGAAATATGTACAACGCTACCTGTATAAACATGGAAGTATCAGCACCGCTTTCGGTATGAACATGGCAATATCTACACGGCTATCTGTATGAACATGGAAATATCTACAACGCTATCTGTATGAACGTGGAAATATCTACACCACTATCTGTATGAACATGGAAATAGCTACACAGCCATCTGGATGAACATGGAAATATCTACACCGCTATCTGTATGAACATGGATATATCTACACAGCCATCTGGATTAACATGGAAATATCTACACCGCTATCTGTATGAACATGGAAATACATACACCGCTATCTGTATGAACATGGAAATATCTACACCGCTATCTGTATGAACATGGAAATATCTACACCGCTATCTGTATGAACATGGAAATATCTTCACCGCCATCTGTATGAACATGGATATATCTACACAGCCATCTGGATGAACATGGAAATATCTGCACCGCTATCTGTATGAACATGGAAATATCTACACCGCTATCTGTATGAACATGGATATATCTACACAGCCATGTGGATGAACATGGAAATATCTACACCGCTATCTGTGTAAACATGCATACATCTTCACCGCTATCTGTATAAACATGGAAATATCTACACTGCTATCTTTATGAACATGGAAATATCTACAACGCTATCTGTATGAACATGGAAATATCTACACCACTATCAGGATGAACATGGAAATAGCTACACAGCCATCTGGATGAACATGGAAATATCTACACCGCTAAATCTATGAACATGGAAGTATCTACACCGCAATCTGTATGAACACGGAAATATCTTCACCGCCATCTGTATGAACATGGAAATATCTGCACCGCCATCTGTATGAACATATAAATATCTACACCGCCATCTGTATTAAGATGGAGATATATACACCGCTTTCTGTATAAACATGGAAATATCTACACGGCTATGTGTATAAACATGGAAATATCTACACCGCTATCTGTATAAACTTGGAAATATCTATACTGCTACCTGTATAAACATGGAAATATCAGCACCGCTATCTGTATGAACATTGAAATATCTACACCGCCATCTGTATGAACATGGAAAAACCTTCACCGCCATCTGTATGAACATGGATATATCAAGACAGCCATCTGTATGAACATGGAAATATCTTCACCGCCATCTGTATGAACATGGATATGTCTACACAGCCGTCTGGATGAACATATAAATATCTACACCGCCATCTGTATTAAGAAAGAGATATCTACACCGCTATCTCTATCAACATGGAAATATCTACACCGCTATCTGTATGAACATGGAAATATCTGCACCGCCATCTGTATGAACATATAAATATCTACACCGCCATCTGTATTAAGAATGAGATATCTACACCGCTATCTGAATAAACATTTAAATATCTACACCGCTATCTGTATGAACATGGAAATATCTACACCGCTACCTGTATAAACACGGAAATATGTACACCGCTACCTGTATAAACATGGAAGTATCAGCACCGCTATCGGTATGAACATGGCAATATCTACACGGCTATCTGTATGAACATGGAAATATCTACAACGCTATCTGTATGAACATGGAAATATCTACACCACTATCAGGATGAACATGGAAATAGCTACACAGCCTTCTGGATGAACATGGAAATATCTACACCGCTATCTGTATGAACATGGATATATCTACACAACCATCTGGATGAACATGGAAATATCTACACCGCTATCTGTATGAACATGGAAATACATACACCGCTATCTGTATGAACATGGAAATAACTACACCGCTATCTGTATGAACATGGAAATATCTACACCGCTATCTGTATGAAGATGGAAATATCTTCACCGCCATCTGTATGAACATGGATATATCTACACAGCCATCTGGATGAACATGGAAATATCTGCACCGCTATCTGTATGAACATGGAAATATCTACACCGCTATCTGTATGAACATGGATATATCTACAGAGCCATCTGGATGAACATGGAAATATCTACGCCGCTATCTGTGTAAACATGCATACATCTTCAACGCTATCTGTATAAACATGGAAATATCTACACTGCTATCTTTATGAACATGGAAATATCTACACCGCTACCTGTTTGAACAGGGAAATATATACACCGCTATCTGCATGAAAATGGAAATGTCTACACAGCTATCTGCATATACATGGAAATATCTACACAGCTATCTCTTTGCACATGGAAATAACTACACCGCTATCTCTATAAGCATGGAAATATGTACTCCACCATCTGTATGAACATGGAAATATCTGCACCGCCATCTGTATGAACATATAAATATCTACAATGCCATCTGTATTAAGAAGGAGATATCTACGCCGCTATCTGTATAAACATGGAAATATCTACAACGCTATCTGTATGAACATGGAAATATCTACACCGCTACCTGTATAAACACGGAAATATGTACACCGCTACCTGTATAAACATGAAAGTATCAGCACCGCTATCGGTATGAAATTGGCAATAACTACATGGCTATCTGTATGAACATGGAAATATCTACACCGCTATCTGTATGAACATGGAAATATCTACACCACTATCTGTATGAACATGGAAATAACCGCACAGCCATCTGGATGAACATGGAAATATCTACACCGCTATCTGTATGAACATGGATATATCTACACAGCCATCTGGATGAACATTGAAATATCTACACCGCTATCTGTATGAACATGGAAATACATACACCGCTATCTGTATGAACATGGAAATATCTACACCGCTATCTGTATGAACATGGAAATATCTACACCGCTATCTGTATGAACATGGAAATATCTTCACCGCCATCTGTATGAACATGGATATATCTACACAGCCATCTGGATGAACATGGAAATATCTACACCGCTATCTGTATGAACATGGAAATACATACACCGCTATCTGTTTGAACATGGAAATATCTACACCGCTATCTGTATGAACATGGAAATATCTACACCGCTATCTGTGTAAACATGGAAATATCTACACCGCTACCTGTATAAACATGGGAATATCAGCACCGCTATCAGTATGAACATGGAAGTATCTACACTGCCATCTGTGTGAACATGGAAATATCTTAACCGCCATCTGTATGAACATGGAAATATCTGCACCGCCATCTGTATGAACATATAAATATCTACACCACCATCTGTATTAAGATGGAGATATCTACACCGCTATCTGTATAAACATGGAAATATCTACACCGCTATGTGTATAAATATGGAAATATCTACACCGCTATCGGTATAAACATGGAAATATCTACACTGCTACCTGTATAAACATAGAAATATCAGCACCGCTATCTATATGAACATGGAAATATCTACACCGCCATCTGTATGAACATGGAAAAATCTTCACCGCCATCTGTATGAACGTGGATATATCTACACAGCCATCTGTATCAACATGGAAATATCTTCACCGCCATCTGTATCAACATGGATATGTCTACACAGCCGTCTGGATGAACATGGAAATATCTAAACCGCTATCTGTATGAAAATGGAAATATCTACACAACTATCTGTGTAAACATGCATACATCTTCACCGCTATCTGTATAAACATGGAAATATCTACACCGCTATCTGTATGAACATGGAAATATCTACACCGCTATCTGTTTGAACATGGAAATATCTACACCGCTATCTGCATGAAAATGGAAATATCTACACAGCTATCTGCATATACATGGAAATATCTACACAGCTATCTCTTTGCACATGGAAATATCTACACCGCTATCTCTATAAACATGGAAATATGTACTCCACCATCTGTATGAACATGTAAATATCTGCACCGCCATCTGTATGAACATATAAATATCTACACCGCCATCTGTATTAAGAAGGAGATATCTACACCGCTATCTGTATAAACATGGAAATATCTACACCGCTATCTGTATGAACATGGAAATATCTACACCGATACCTGTATAAACACGGAAATATGTACACCGCTACCTGTATAAACATGGAAGTATCAGCACCGCTATTGGTATGAACATGGCAATATCTACACGGCTATCTGTATGAACATGGAAATATCTACACCGCTATCTGTATGAACGTGGAAATATCTACACCACTATCTGTATGAACATGGAAATAGCTACACAGCCATCTGGATGAACATGGAAATATTTACACCGCTATCAGTATGAACATGGATATATCTACACAGCCATCTGGATGAACATGGAAATATCTACACCGCTATCTGTATGAACATAGAAATACATACACCGCTATCTGTATGAACATGGAAATATCTACACCGCTATCTGTATGAACATGGAAATATCTACACCGCTATCTGTGTAAACATGCATATATCTTCACCGCTATCTGTATAAACATGGAAATATCTACACTGCTATCTTTATGAACATAGAAATATCTACACCGCTAACTGTTTGAACACGGAAATATATACACCGCTATCTGCATGAAAATGGAAATGTCTACACAGCTATCTGCATATACATCTAAATATCTACACAGCTATCTCTTTACACATGGAAATAACTACACCGCTGTCTGTATGAACATGGAAATATGTACACCGCCATCTGTATAAACATGGAAATATCTACACCGCTACCTGTATAAACATGGAAATATCAGCACTGCTATCAGTATGAACATGGCAGTATCTACACCGCAATCTGTATGAACATGGAAATATCTTCACCGCCATCTGTATGAACATGGAAATATCTGCACCGCCATCTGTATGAACATATAAATATCTACACCGCCATCTGTATTAAGATGGAGATATCTACCCCGCTATCTGTATAAACATGGAAATATCTAAACCACTATGTGTATAAACATGGAAATATCTACACCGCTATCTGTATAAACATGGAAATTTCTACACTGCTACCTGTATAAACATGGAAATATCAGCACCGCTATCTGTATGAACATGGAAATATCTACACCGCCATCTGTATGAACATGGAAAAACCTTCACCGCCATCTGTAAGAACATGGATATATCTAGACAGCCATCTGTATGAACATGGAAATATCTTCACCGCCATTTGTATGAACATGGATATGTCTACACAGCCGTCTGGATGAACATATAAATATCTACGCCGCCATCTGTATTAAGAATGAGATATCTACACCGCTATTTGTATCAACATGGAAATATCTACACCGATATCTGTATGAACATGGAAATATCTGCACCGCCATCTGTATGAACATATAAATATCTACACCGCCATCTGTATTAAGAATGAGATATCTACACCGCTGTCTGTATAAACATGGAAATATCTACACCGCTATCTGTATGAACATGGAAATATCTACACCGCTACCTGTATAAACACGGAAATATGTACACCGCTACCTGTATAAACATGGAAGTATCAGCACCGCTATCTGTATGAACATGGAAATATCTACACCGCTATCTGTATGAACATGGATATATCTACAGAGCCCTCTGGATGAACATGGAAATATGTACACCGCTATCTGTGTAAACATGCATACATCTTCACCGCTTTCTGTATAAACATGGAAATATCTACACTGCTATCTTTATGAACATTGAAATATCTACACCGCTAACTGTTTGAACAGGGAAATATATACACCGCTATCGGCATGAAAATGGAAATGTCTACACAGCTGTCTGCATATACATGGAAATATCTACACAGCTATCTCTTTACCCATGGAATATAACTACACCGCTATCTGTATGAACATGGAAATATCTACACCGCCATCTGTATGAACATGGAAATATCTACACAGCCATCTGAATGAACATATAAATATCTACACCACCATCTGTATTAAGATGGAAATATATACACCGCTATCTGTATAAACATGGAAATATCTACACCGCAATGTGTATAAACATGGAAATATCTACACCGCTATATGTATAAACATGGAAATATCTACACCGCTACCTGTAAAAACATGGAAATATCAGCACCGCTATCAGTATGAACATGGAAGTATCTACACCACCATCTGTATTAAGATGGAAATATATACACCGCTATCTGTATAAACATGGAAATATCTTCACCGCCATCTGTATGAACATGGATATGTCTACACAGCCGTCTGGATGAACATGGAAATATCTACACCGCAATCTGTATGAACATGGAAATATCTACACCACCATCTGTATGAACATGGAAATATCTGCACCGTCATCTGTATGAACATATAAATATCTACACCGCCATCTGTATTAAGAAGGAGATATCTACACAGCTATCTGTATAAACATGGAAATATCTACACCGCTATCTGTATGAACATGGAAATATCTACACCGCTACCTGTATAAACATGGAAATATGTACACCGCTACCTGTATAAACATGGATGTGTCAGCACTGCTATCGGTATGAACATGGCAATATCTACACGGCTATCTGTATGAACATGGAAATATCTACACCGCTATCTGTATGAACATGGAAATATCTACACCACTATCTGTATGAACATGGAAATAGCTACACAGCCATCTGGATGAACATGGAAATATGTACACCACTATCTGTATGAACATGGATATATCTACACAGCCATCTGGATGAACATGGAAATATCTACACTGCTATCTGTATGAACATGGAAATACATACTCCGCTATCTGTATGAACATGGAAATACCTACACCGCTAACTGTATGAACATGGAAATATCTACACCGCTATCTGTTTGAACATGGAAATATCTTCACCGCCATCTGTATGAACATGGATATATCTACACAGCCATCTGGATGAACATGGAAATATCTGCACCGCTATCTGTATGAACATGGAAATATCTACACCGCTATCTGCATTTACATGGATATATCTACTCAGCCATCTGGATGAACATGGAAATATATACACCGCTATCTGTGTAAACATGCATACATCTTCACCGCTATGTGTATAAAGATGGAATTATCTACACTGCTATCTTTATGAACATGGAAATATCTGCACCGCTAACTGTTTGAACAGGGAAATATATACACCGCTATCTGCATGTAAATGGAAATGTCTACACAGCTATCTGCATATACATGGAAATATCTACACAGCTATCTCTTTACACATGGAAATAACTACACCGCTATCTGTATGAACATGGAAATATCTACACCGCCATCTGTATGAACATGGAAATATCTGCACCGCCATCTGTATGAACATATAAATATCTGCACCGCCATCTGTATTAAGATGGAGATATCTACACGCTATCTGTATGAACATGGAAATATCTACACCGCTATGTGTATAAACATGGAAATATCTACACCGCTATCTGTATAAACATGGAAATATCTACTCTGCTACCTGTATAAACATGGAAATATCAGCACCGCTATCTGTATGAACATGGAAATAACTACACCGCTTCTGTATGAACATCGAAAAATCCTCACAGCCATCTCTATGAACCTGGATATATCTACACAGCCATCTGTATGAACATGGAAATATCTTCACCGCCATCTGTATGAACATGGATATGTCTACACAGCCGTCTGGATTAACATGGAAATATCTACACCGCTATCTGTATGAACATGGAAATATCTACACCGCTATCTGTGTAAACATGCATACATCTTCACCGCTATCTGTATAAACATGGAAATATCCACACCGCTATCTGTATGAACATGGAAATATCTACACCGCTATCTGTTTGAACATGGAAATAACTACACCGCTATCTGCATGGAAATGGAAATATCTACACAGCTATCTGTATATACATGGAAATATCTACACAGCTATCTCTTTGCACATGGAAATAACTACACCGCTATCTCTATAAACATGGAAATATCTACACCACCATCTGTATGAACATGGAAATATCTGCACCGCCATCTGTATGAACATATAAATATCTACACCGCCATCTGTATTAAGAAGGAGATATCTACACCGCTATCTGTATAAACATGGAAATATCTACACCTCTATCTGTATGAACATGGAAATATATACACCGCTACCTGTATAAACACGGAAATATGTACACCGCTACCTGTATAAACATGGAAGTATCAGCACTGCTATCGGTATGAACATGGCAATATCTACACGGCTATCTGTATGAACATGGAAATATCTACACCGCTATCTGTATGAACATGGAAATATCTACACCACTATCTGTATGAACATGGAAATAGCTACACAGCCATCTGGATGAACATGGAAATATGTACACCGCTATCTGTATGAACATGGATATATCTACACAGCCATCTGGATGAACATGGAAATATCTACACTGCTATCTGTATGAACATGGAAATACATACACCGCTATCTGTATGAACATGGAAATATCTACACCGCTTTCTGTATGAACATGGAAATATCTACACCGCTATCTGTATGAACATGGAAATATCTTCACCGCCATCTGTATGAACATGGATATATCTACACAGCCATCTGGATGAACATGGAAATATCTGCACCGCCATCTGTATGAACATGGATATATCTACACAGCCTTCTGGATGAACATGGAAATATCTGCACCGCTATCTGTATGAACATGGAAATATCTACACCGCTATCTGTATGAACATGGATATATCTACACAGCCATCTGGATGAACATGGAAATATCTACACCGCTATCTGTGTAAACATGCATACATCTTCACTGCTATCTGTATAAACATGGAAATATCTACACTGCTATCTTTATGAACATGGAAATATCTACACCGCTATCTGTGTAAACATGCATACATCTTCACCGCTATCTGTATAAACATGGAAATATCTACACCGCTACCTGTATAAACATGGAAATATCTACACCGCTACCTGTATAAACACGGAAATATGTACACCGCTACCTGTATAAACATTTTAATATCCACACCGATATCTGTATGAACATGGAAATATCTGCACCGCCATCTGTATGAACATATAAATATCTACACTGCCATCTGTATTAAGAATGAGATATCTACACCGCTATCTGTATAAACATGGAAATATCTACACCGCTATCTGTATGAACATGGAAATATCTACACCACTACCTGTATAAACACGGAAATATGTACACCGCTACCTGTATAAACATGGAAGTATCAGCACCGCTATCGGTATGAACATGGCAATATCTACACAGCTATCTGTATGAACATGGAAATATCTACACCGCTATCTGTATGAACATGGAAATATCTACACCACTATCTGTATGAACATGGAAATACCTACACAGCCATCTGGATGAACATGGAAATATCTACACCGCTATCTGTATGAACTTGGATATATCTACACAGCCATCTGGATGAACATGGAAATATCTATACCGCTATCTGTATGAACATGGAAATACATACACCGCTATCTGTATGAACATGGAAATAACTACACCGCTCTGTATGAACGTGGAAATATCTACACCGCTATCTGTATGAACATGGAAATATCTTCACCGCCATCTGTATGAACATGGATATATCTACACAGCCATCTGGATGAACATGGAAATATCTACACCGCTATCTGTATGAACATGGATATATCTACACAGCCATCTGGATGAACATGGAAATATCTACACCGCTATCTGTATGAACATGGAAATAACTACACCGCTATCTGTATGAACATGGAAATATCTACACCGCTATCTGTATGAACATGGAAATATCTACACCGCTATCTGTATGAACATGGAAATATCTTCACCGCCATCTGTATGAACATGGATATATCTACACAGCCATCTGGATGAACATGGAAATATCTGCACCGCTATCTGTATGAACATGGAAATATCTACACCGCTATCTGTATGAACATGGATATATCTACACAGCCATCTGGATGAACATGGAAATATCTACACCGCTATCTGTGTAAACATGCATACATCTTCACAGCTATCTGTATAAACATGGAAATATCTACACTGCTATCTTTATGAACATGGAAATATCTACACCGCTAACTGTTTGAACAGGGAAATATATACACCGATATCTGCATGAAAATGGAAATGTCTACACAGCTATCTGCATTTACTTGGAAATATCTACACAGCTATCTCTTTACACATGGAAATAACTACACCGCTATCTGTATGAACATGGAAATATCTACACCGCCAGCTGTAGGAACATGGAAATATCTGCACAGCCATGTGAATGAACATATAAATATGTACACCGCCATCTGTATTAATATGGAGATATCTACACTGCTATCTGTATAAATATGGAAATATCTACACCGCTATGTGTATAAACATGGAAATATCTACACCGCTATCTGTATAAACATGGAAATATCTACACTGCTACCTGTATAAACATGGAAATATCAGCACCGCTATCTGTATGAACATGGAAATATCTACACCACCATCTGTATGAACATGCAAAAATCTTCACCGCCATCTGTATGAACATGGATATAACTACACAGCCATCTGTATGAACATGGAAATATCTTCACCGCCATCTGTATGAACATGGATATGTCTACACAGCCGTCTGGATGAACATATAAATATCTACACCGCCATCTGTATTAAGAATGAGATATCAATACCGCTATCTGTATAAACATTGAAATTTCCACACCGCTATCTGTATGAACATGGAAATATCTGCACCGCCATGTGTATGAACATATAAATATCTACACTGCCATCTGTATTAAGAATGAGATATCTACACCGCTATCTGTATGAACATGGAAATATCTACACCACTATCTGTATGAACATGGAAATACCTACACAGCCATCTGGATGAAAATGGAAATATCTACACCGCTATCTGTATGAACTTGGATATATCTACACAGCCATCTGGATGAACATGGAAATATCTACACCGCTATCTGTATGAACATGGAAATACATACACCGCTATCTGTATGAACATGGAAATAACTACATTGCTATCTGTATGAACGTGGAAATATCTACACCGCTATCTGTATGAACATGGAAATATCTTCACCGCCATCTGTATGAACATGGATATATCTACACAGCCATCTAGATGAACATGGAAATATCTACACAGCTATCTGTATGAACATGGATATATCTACACAGCCATCTGGATGAACATGGAAATATCTTTACCGCTATCTCTATGAACATGGAAATATCTTCACCGCTATCTGTGTAAACATGCATACATATTCACCGCAATCTGTATAAGCATGGCAATATCTACACCGCTATCTGTATGAACATGGAAATATCTACACCGCTATCTGTATGAACATGGAAATATCTACACCGCCATCTGTATGAACATGGAAATATCTGCACCGCCATCTGTATGAACATATAAATATCTACACCGCCATCCGTATTAAGATGGAGATATCTACACCGCTATCTGTATAAACATGGAAATAACTACACCGCAATCTCTATAAACACGTAAATATTTACAACGCTATCTGGGTAAACATGGAAATGTCTATAGTGCTATCTCTATAAACTTGGAAATATCTACACCACCATCTGTAGAAACATGGAAATAGCTATACCGCTGTCAGTATAAACATGGAAATATCTACAACGCTATCTCTATAAACATGGAAATATCTACAACGCCATCAGTACGAACAAGGAAATATCTACACCGCCATCCGTATGAACTTGGAAATATCGACACCGCTATCTGTCTGAACATGGAAATATGTACAAAGCTATCTGTATATACATGGAAATATCTACACCGCTATCTTCAGGAACATGGAAATAACTACACCGCTATCTCTATAAATATGGAAATATCTACACCGCCATCCCTATGAACATGGAAAAACTACACCGCCATCTGTATGAACATGGAAATATCTACACCGCTATCTGTATGAACATGGAAATACATACACCGCTCTCTGTATGAACCTGGAAATAACTACACCGCTATCTGTATGAACATGGAAATATCTACACCGCTATCTGTATGAACATGGAAATATCTTCACCGCCATCTGTATGAACATGGATATATCTACACAGCCATCTGGATGAACATGGAAATCTCTGCACCGCTATCTGTATGAACATGGAAATATCTACACCGCTATCTGTATGAACATGGATATATCTACAGAGCCATCTGGATGAACATGGAAATATCTACACCGCTATCTGTGTAAACATGCATACATCTTCACCGCTTTCTGTATAAACATGGAATTATCTACACTGCTATCTTTATGAACATAGAAATATCTACACCGCTAACTGTTTGAACAGGGAAATATATACACCGCTATCTGCATGAAAATGGAAATGTCTACACAGCTGTCTGCATATACATGGAAATACCTACACAGCTATCTCTTTACACATGGAATATAACTACACCGCTATCTGTATGAACATGGAAATATCTACACCGCCATCTGTATGAACATGGAAATATCTCCACCGCCATCTGAATGAACATATAAATATCTACACCGCCATCTGTATTAAGATGGAAATATCTACACCGCTATCTGTGTAAACATGCATACATCTTCACCGCTATCTGTATAAACATGGAAATATCCACACCGCTATCTGTATGAACATGGAAATATCTACACCGCTATCTGTTTGAACATGGAAATATCTACACCGCTATCTGCATGAAAATGGAAATATCTACACAGCTGTCTGCACATACATGGAAATATCTACAAAGCTATCTCTTTACACATGAAATAACTACACCGCTATCTCTATAAACATGGAAATGTCTACACAGCCATCTGGATGAACATGGAAATACCTACACCGCTATCTGTAAGAACATGGAGATACATTCACCGCTGTCTGTATGAACATGGAAATATCTACACCGCTATCTGTATGAACATCAAATATCTACACCGCTATCTGTACGAACAAGGAAATATCTTCACCGCCAACTGTATGAACATGGATATATCTACACAGCCATCTGGATGAACAAGGAAATATCCACACCGCTATCTGTATGAACATGGAAATATCTACACCGCTATCTGTATGAACATGGATATATCTACACAACCATGTGGATGAACATGGAATTATCTACACCGCTATCTGTGTAAACATGCATACATCTTCACCGCTATCTGTATAAACATGGAAATATCTACACCTTTTTCTCTATGAACATGGAAATATCTACACCGCTATCTGTGTAAACATGCATACATCTTCACCGCTATCTGTATAAACATGGAAATATCTACACCGCTATCTGTATGAATATGGAAATATCTACACCGCTATCTGTTTGAAAATGGAAATATCTACACCGCTATCTGCATGAAAATGGAAATATCTACACAGCTATCTGCACATACATGGAAATATCTAAACAGCTATCTCTTTACACATGGAAATAACTACACCGCGATCTCTATAAACATAGAAATATCTACACGGCCAACTGTATGAACATGGAAATATCTGCACCGCCATCTGTATGAACATATAAATATCTACACTGCCATCTGTATTAAGATGAAGATATCCACACAGCTATCTGTATAAACATGGAAACATCTACACCGCTACCTATATAAACATGGAAATATCTACACCGCTATCTGTATAAACATGGAAATACCTACACAGCTACCTGTATAAACATGGAAATATCTACACCGCTATCTGTATGAACATGGAAATATCTACACCAATATCTGTATGAACATGGAAATATCTTCACCGCCATCTCTATGAACATGGATATATCTACACAGCCATCTGGATGAACAAGGAAATATCAGCACCGCTGTCTGTATGAACATGGAAATATCTACACCGCTATCTGTATAAACATGCATACATCTTCACCGCTATCTGTATAAACATGAAAATATCTACACTGCTATCTGTAAGTACATGGAAATATCTACACCGCTTTCTGTGTAAACATGCATACACCTTCACCGCTATCTGTATAAACATGGAAATATCTACACTGCTATCTGTAACTACATGGAAATATCTACACCGCTATCTGTTTGAACATGGAAATATCTACACCGCTATCTGCATGAAAATGGAAATATCTACACAGCTATCTGCATATACATGGAAATATCTAGACAGCTATCTCTTTACACATGGAAATAACTACACCGCTATCTCTATAAACATGGTAATATCTGCACCGCCATCTGTATGAACATGGAAATATTTGCACTGCCATCTGTATGAACTTATAAATATCTACACCGACATCTGTATTAAGATGGAGATATCTACACCGCTATCTGTATAAACATGGAAATATCTACACTGCTATCTGTATGAACATGGAAATATCTACACCGCTATCAGTTTGAAAATGGAAATATCTACACCGCTATCTGCATGAAAATGGAAATATCTACACAGCTATCTGCACATACATGGAAATATCTACACAGCTATCTCTTTACACATGGAAATAACTACACCGCTATCTCTATAAACATGGAAATATCTACACGGCCATCTGTATGAACATGGAAATATCTGCACCGCCATCTGTATGAACATATAGATATCTACACCGGCATCTGTATTAAGATGAAGATATCTACACCGCTATCTGTATAAACATGGAAATATCTACACCGCTACCTGTATAAAGATGGAAATATCTACACCGCTATCTGTATAAACATGGAAATACCTACACCGCTACCTGTATAGACATGGAAATATCTACACCGCTATCTGTATGAACATGGAAATATCTACACCGATATCTGTATGAACATGGAAATATCTTCACTGCCATCTGTATGAACATGGATATATCTACACAGCCATCTGGATGAACATGGATATATCTACACAGCCATCTGGATGAACATGGAAATATCTACACCGCTATCTGTATGAACATGGAAATATCTACACCACTATCTGTGTAAACACGCATACATCTTCTCCGCTATCTTTATAAACATGGAAATATCTACACTGCTATCTGTTTGAACATGGAAATATCTACACCGCTATCTGCATGAAAATGGAAATATCTACACAGCTATCTGCATATACATGGAAATATCTACACAGCTATCTCTTTACACATGGAAATAACTACACCGCTATCTGTATGAACATGGAAATATCTACACCACTATCTGTATGAACATGGAAATAGCTACACAGCCATCTGGATGAACATGGAAATATCTACACCGCTATCTGTATGAACATGGATATATCTACACAGCCATCTGGATGAACATGGAAATATCTACACCGCTATCTGTATGAACATGGAAATACATACACCGCTATCTGTATGAACATCGAAATATCTACACCGCTATCTGTATGAACATGGAAATATCTACACCGCTATCTGTATGAACCTGGAAATATCTTCACCGCCATCTGTATGAACCTGGATATATCTACACAGCCATCTGGATGAACATGGAAATATCTGCACCGCTATCTGTATGAACATGGAAATATCTACACCGCTATCTGTATGAACATGGATATATCTACAGAGCCATCTGGATGAACATGGAAATAACTACACCACTATCTGTGTAAACATGCATACATCTTCACCGCTATCTGTATAAACATGGAAATATCTACAATGCTATCTTTATGAACATGGAAATATCTACACCGCTAACTGTTTGAACAGGGAATTATATACACCACTATCTGCATGAAAATGGAAATGTCAACACAGCTATCTGCATATACATGGAAATATATACACAGCTATCTCTTTACACATGGAAATAACTACACCGCTATCTGTATTAACATGGAAATATGTACACCGACATCTGTATGAACATGGAAATATCTGCACCGCCATCTGAATGAACATATAATTATCTACACCGCCATCTGTATTAAGATGGAGATATCTACAACGCTATCTGTATAAACATGGAAATATCTACACCGCTATGTGTATAAACATGGAAATATCTACACCGCTATATGTATAAACATGGAAATATCTACACCGCTACCTGTATAAACAAGGAAATATCAGCACCGCTATCAGAATGAACATGGAAGTATCTACACCGCCATCTGTATGAACATGGAAATAACTTCACCGCCATCTGTATGAACATGGAAATATCTGCACCGCCATCTGTTTGAACATATAAATATCTACATTGCCATCTGTATTAAGATGGAGATATCTACACCGCTATCTGTATAAACATGGAAATATCTACACCGCTATGTGTATAAACATGGAAATATCTACACCGCTATCTGTATAAACATGGAAATATCTACACTGCTACCTGTATAAACATGGAAATATCAGCACCGCTATCTGTATGAACATGGAAATATCTACACCGTCATCTGTATGAACATGGAAAAATCTTCACCGCCATCTGTATGAACATGGATATATGTACACAGCCGTCTGTATGAACATGGAAATATCTTCACAGCCATCTGTATGAACATGGATATGTCTACACAGCCGTCTGGATGAACATGGAAATATCTACACCGCTATCTGTATGAACATGGAAATATCTACACCGCTTGCTGTGTAAACATGCATACATCTTCACCGCTATCTGTATAAACATGGAAATATCCACACCGCTATCTGTATGAACATGGAAATATCTTCACCGCTATCTGTTTGAACATGGAAATATCTACACCGCTATCTGCATGAAAATGGAAATATCTACACAGCTATCTGCATATACATGGAAATATCTACACAGCTATCTCTTTACACATGGAAATAACTACACCGCTATCTGTATGAACATGGATATATCTACACCGCTAAATCTATGAACATGGAAATATCTACACCGCTACCTGTATAAACATGGAAATATCAGCACTGCTATCAGTATGAACATGGAAGTATCTACACCGCAATCTGTATGAACATGGAAATATCTTCACCGCCATCTGTATGAACATGGAAATATCTGCACCGCCATCTGTATGAACATATAAATATCTACAAAGCCATCTGTATTAAGATGGAGATATCTACACCGCTATCTGTATAAACATGGAAATATCTACACTGCTACCTGTATAAACATGGAAATATCAGCACCGCTATCTGTATGAACATGGAAATATCTACACCGCCATCTGTATGAACATGGAAAAACCTTCACCGCCATCTGTATTAACATGGATATATCTAGACAGCCATCTGTATGAACATGGAAATATCTTCACCGCCATCTGTATGAACATGGATATGTCTACACAGCCGTCTGGATGAACATATAAATATCTACACCGCCATCTGTATTAAGAATGAGATATCTACACCGCTATTTGTATCAACATGGAAATATCTACACCGCTATCTGTATGAACATGGAAATATCTGCACCGCCATCTGTATGAACATATAAATATCTACACCGCCATCTGTATTAAGAATGAGATATCTACACGGCTGTCTGTATAAACATGGAAATATCAGCACCGCTATCTGTATGAACATGGAAATATCTACACCGCTACCTGTATAAACACGGAAATATGTACACCGCTACCTGTATAAACATGGAAGTATCAGCACCGCTATCGGTATAAACATGGCAATATCTACACGTCTATATGTATGAACATGGAAATATCTACACCGCTATCTGTGAACATGGAAATATCTACACTACTATCTGGATGAACATGGAAATAGCTACACAGCCATCTGGATGAACATGGAAATAACTACACCGCTATCTGTATGAACATGGATATATCTACACAGCCATCTGGATGAACATGGAAATATCTACACCGCTATCTGTATGAACATGGAAATACATACACCGCTATCTGTATGAACATGGAAATAACTACACCGCTATCTGTATGAACATGGAAATATCTACACCGCTATCTGTATGAAGATGGAAATATCTTCACCGCCATCTGTATGAACATGGATATATCTACACAGCCATCTGGATGAACATGGAAATATCTGCACCGCTATCTGTATGAACATGGAAATATCTACACCGCTATCTGTTTGAACATGGATATATCTACAGAGCCATCTGGATGAACATGGAAATATCTACACCGCTATCTGTGTAAACATGCATAAATCTTCACCGCTTTCTGTATAAACATGGAAATATCTACACTGCTATCTTTATGAACATGGAAATATCTACACCGCTAACTGTTTGAACAGGGAAATATATACACCGCTATCTGCATGAAAATGGAAATGTCTACACAGCTATCTGCATATACATGGAAATATCTACAAAGCTATCTCTTTGCACATGGAAATAACTACACCGCTATCTCTATAAACATGGAAATATGTACTCCACCATCTGTATGAACATGTAAATATCTGCACCGCCATCTGTATGAACATATAAATATCTACACCGCCATCTGTATTAAGAAGGAGATATCTACACGGCTATCTGTATAAACATAGAAATATCTACACCGCTATCTGTATGAACATGGAAATATCTACACCGCTACCTGTATAAACACGGAAATATGTACAACGCTACCTGTATAAACATGGAAGTATCAGCACCGCTTTCGGTATGAACATGGCAATATCTACACGGCTATCTGTATGAACATGGAAATATCTACAACGCTATCTGTATGAACGTGGAAATATCTACACCACTATCTGTATGAACATGGAAATAGCTACACAGCCATCTGGATGAACATGGAAATATCTACACCGCTATCTGTATGAACATGGATATATCTACACAGCCATCTGGATTAACATGGAAATATCTACACCGCTATCTGTATGAACATGGAAATACATACACCGCTATCTGTATGAACATGGAAATATCTACACCGCTATCTGTATGAACATGGAAATATCTACACCGCTATCTGTATGAACATGGAAATATCTTCACCGCCATCTGTATGAACATGGATATATCTACACAGCCATCTGGATGAACATGGAAATATCTGCACCGCTATCTGTATGAACATGGAAATATCTACACCGCTATCTGTATGAACATGGATATATCTACACAGCCATGTGGATGAACATGGAAATATCTACACCGCTATCTGTGTAAACATGCATACATCTTCACCGCTATCTGTATAAACATGGAAATATCTACACTGCTATCTTTATGAACATGGAAATATCTACAACGCTATCTGTATGAACATGGAAATATCTACACCACTATCAGGATGAACATGGAAATAGCTACACAGCCATCTGGATGAACATGGAAATATCTACATCGCTAAATCTATGAACATGGAAGTATCTACACCGCAATCTGTATGAACACGGAAATATCTTCACCGCCATCTGTATGAACATGGAAATATCTGCACCGCCATCTGTATGAACATATAAATATCTACACCGCCATCTGTATTAAGATGGAGATATATACACCGCTTTCTGTATAAACATGGAAATATCTACACCGCTATGTGTATAAACATGGAAATATCTACACCGCTATCTGTATAAACTTGGAAATATCTATACTGCTACCTGTATAAACATGGAAATATCAGCACCGCTATCTGTATGAACATTGAAATATCTACACCGCCATCTGTATGAACATGGAAAAACCTTCACCGCCATCTGTATGAACATGGATATATCAAGACAGCCATCTGTATGAACATGGAAATATCTTCACCGCCATCTGTATGAACATGGATATGTCTACACAGCCGTCTGGATGAACATATAAATATCTACACCGCCATCTGTATTAAGAAAGAGATATCTACACCGCTATCTCTATCAACATGGAAATATCTACACCGCTATCTGTATGAACATGGAAATATCTGCACCGCCATCTGTATGAACATATAAATATCTACACCGCCATCTGTATTAAGAATGAGATATCTACACCGCTATCTGAATAAACATTTAAATATCTACACCGCTATCTGTATGAACATGGAAATATCTACACCGCTACCTGTATAAACACGGAAATATGTACACCGCTACCTGTATAAACATGGAAGTATCAGCACCGCTATCGGTATGAACATGGCAATATCTACACGGCTATCTGTATGAACATGGAAATATCTACAACGCTATCTGTATGAACATGGAAATATCTACACCACTATCAGGATGAACATGGAAATAGCTACACAGCCTTCTGGATGAACATGGAAATATCTACACCACTATCTGTATGAACATGGATATATCTACACAACCATCTGGATGAACATGGAAATATCTACACCGCTATCTGTATGAACATGGAAATACATACACCGCTATCTGTATGAACATGGAAATAACTACACCGCTATCTGTATGAACATGGAAATATCTACACCGCTATCTGTATGAAGATGGAAATATCTTCACCGCCATCTGTATGAACATGGATATATCTACACAGCCATCTGGATGAACATGGAAATATCTGCACCGCTATCTGTATGAACATGGAAATATCTACACCGCTATCTGTATGAACATGGATATATCTACAGAGCCATCTGGATGAACATGGAAATATCTACGCCGCTATCTGTGTAAACATGCATACATCTTCAACGCTATCTGTATAAACATGGAAATATCTACACTGCTATCTTTATGAACATGGAAATATCTACACCGCTACCTGTTTGAACAGGGAAATATATACACCGCTATCTGCATGAAAATGGAAATGTCTACACAGCTATCTGCATATACATGGAAATATCTACACAGCTATCTCTTTGCACATGGAAATAACTACACCGCTATCTCTATAAGCATGGAAATATGTACTCCACCATCTGTATGAACATGGAAATATCTGCACCGCCATCTGTATGAACATATAAATATCTACAATGCCATCTGTATTAAGAAGGAGATATCTACGCCGCTATCTGTATAAACATGGAAATATCTACAACGCTATCTGTATGAACATGGAAATATCTACACCGCTACCTGTATAAACACGGAAATATGTACACCGCTACCTGTATAAACATGAAAGTATCAGCACCGCTATCGGTATGAAATTGGCAATAACTACATGGCTATCTGTATGAACATGGAAATATCTACACCGCTATCTGTATGAACATGGAAATATCTACACCACTATCTGTATGAACATGGAAATAACCGCACAGCCATCTGGATGAACATGGAAATATCTACACCGCTATCTGTATGAACATGGATATATCTACACAGCCATCTGGATGAACATTGAAATATCTACACCGCTATCTGTATGAACATGGAAATACATACACCGCTATCTGTATGAACATGGAAATATCTACACCGCTATCTGTATGAACATGGAAATATCTACACCGCTATCTGTATGAACATGGAAATATCTTCACCGCCATCTGTATGAACATGGATATATCTACACAGCCATCTGGATGAACATGGAAATATCTACACCGCTATCTGTATGAACATGGAAATACATACACCGCTATCTGTTTGAACATGGAAATATCTACACCGCTATCTGTATGAACATGGAAATATCTACACCGCTATCTGTGTAAACATGGAAATATCTACACCGCTACCTGTATAAACATGGGAATATCAGCACCGCTATCAGTATGAACATGGAAGTATCTACACTGCCATCTGTGTGAACATGGAAATATCTTAACCGCCATCTGTATGAACATGGAAATATCTGCACCGCCATCTGTATGAACATATAAATATCTACACCACCATCTGTATTAAGATGGAGATATCTACACCGCTATCTGTATAAACATGGAAATATCTACACCGCTATGTGTATAAATATGGAAATATCTACACCGCTATCGGTATAAACATGGAAATATCTACACTGCTACCTGTATAAACATAGAAATATCAGCACCGCTATCTATATGAACATGGAAATATCTACACCGCCATCTGTATGAACATGGAAAAATCTTCACCGCCATCTGTATGAACGTGGATATATCTACACAGCCATCTGTATCAACATGGAAATATCTTCACCGCCATCTGTATCAACATGGATATGTCTACACAGCCGTCTGGATGAACATGGAAATATCTACACCGCTATCTGTATGAACATGGAAATATCTACACCACTATCTGTGTAAACATGCATACATCTTCACCGCTATCTGTATAAACATGGAAATATCTACACCGCTATCTGTATGAACATGGAAATATCTACACCGCTATCTGTTTGAACATGGAAATATCTACACCGCTATCTGCATGAAAATGGAAATATCTACACAGCTATCTGCATATACATGGAAATATCTACACAGCTATCTCTTTGCACATGGAAATATCTACACCGCTATCTCTATAAACATGGAAATATGTACTCCACCATCTGTATGAACATGTAAATATCTGCACCGCCATCTGTATGAACATATAAATATCTACACCGCCATCTGTATTAAGAAGGAGATATCTACACCGCTATCTGTATAAACATGGAAATATCTACACCGCTATCTGTATGAACATGGAAATATCTACACCGATACCTGTATAAACACGGAAATATGTACACCGCTACCTGTATAAACATGGAAGTATCAGCACCGCTATTGGTATGAACATGGCAATATCTACACGGCTATCTGTATGAACATGGAAATATCTACACCGCTATCTGTATGAACGTGGAAATATCTACACCACTATCTGTATGAACATGGAAATAGCTACACAGCCATCTGGATGAACATGGAAATATTTACACCGCTATCAGTATGAACATGGATATATCTACACAGCCATCTGGATGAACATGGAAATATCTACACCGCTATCTGTATGAACATAGAAATACATACACCGCTATCTGTATGAACATGGAAATATCTACACCGCTATCTGTATGAACATGGAAATATCTACACCGCTATCTGTGTAAACATGCATATATCTTCACCGCTATCTGTATAAACATGGAAATATCTACACTGCTATCTTTATGAACATAGAAATATCTACACCGCTAACTGTTTGAACACGGAAATATATACACCGCTATCTGCATGAAAATGGAAATGTCTACACAGCTATCTGCATATACATCTAAATATCTACACAGCTATCTCTTTACACATGGAAATAACTACACCGCTGTCTGTATGAACATGGAAATATGTACACCGCCATCTGTATAAACATGGAAATATCTACACCGCTACCTGTATAAACATGGAAATATCAGCACTGCTATCAGTATGAACATGGCAGTATCTACACCGCAATCTGTATGAACATGGAAATATCTTCACCGCCATCTGTATGAACATGGAAATATCTGCACCGCCATCTGTATGAACATATAAATATCTACACCGCCATCTGTATTAAGATGGAGATATCTACCCCGCTATCTGTATAAACATGGAAATATCTAAACCACTATGTGTATAAACATGGAAATATCTACACCGCTATCTGTATAAACATGGAAATTTCTACACTGCTACCTGTATAAACATGGAAATATCAGCACCGCTATCTGTATGAACATGGAAATATCTACACCGCCATCTGTATGAACATGGAAAAACCTTCACCGCCATCTGTAAGAACATGGATATATCTAGACAGCCATCTGTATGAACATGGAAATATCTTCACCGCCATTTGTATGAACATGGATATGTCTACACAGCCGTCTGGATGAACATATAAATATCTACGCCGCCATCTGTATTAAGAATGAGATATCTACACCGCTATTTGTATCAACATGGAAATATCTACACCGATATCTGTATGAACATGGAAATATCTGCACCGCCATCTGTATGAACATATAAATATCTACACCGCCATCTGTATTAAGAATGAGATATCTACACCGCTGTCTGTATAAACATGGAAATATCTACACCGCTATCTGTATGAACATGGAAATATCTACACCGCTACCTGTATAAACACGGAAATATGTACACCGCTACCTGTATAAACATGGAAGTATCAGCACCGCTATCTGTATGAACATGGAAATATCTACACCGCTATCTGTATGAACATGGATATATCTACAGAGCCCTCTGGATGAACATGGAAATATGTACACCGCTATCTGTGTAAACATGCATACATCTTCACCGCTTTCTGTATAAACATGGAAATATCTACACTGCTATCTTTATGAACATTGAAATATCTACACCGCTAACTGTTTGAACAGGGAAATATATACACCGCTATCGGCATGAAAATGGAAATGTCTACACAGCTGTCTGCATATACATGGAAATATCTACACAGCTATCTCTTTACCCATGGAATATAACTACACCGCTATCTGTATGAACATGGAAATATCTACACCGCCATCTGTATGAACATGGAAATATCTACACAGCCATCTGAATGAACATATAAATATCTACACCACCATCTGTATTAAGATGGAAATATATACACCGCTATCTGTATAAACATGGAAATATCTACACCGCTATGTGTATAAACATGGAAATATCTACACCGCTATATGTATAAACATGGAAATATCTACACCGCTACCTGTAAAAACATGGAAATATCAGCACCGCTATCAGTATGAACATGGAAGTATCTACACCACCATCTGTATTAAGATGGAAATATATACACCGCTATCTGTATAAACATGGAAATATCTTCACCGCCATCTGTATGAACATGGATATGTCTACACAGCCGTCTGGATGAACATGGAAATATCTACACCGCAATCTGTATGAACATGGAAATATCTACACCACCATCTGTATGAACATGGAAATATCTGCACCGTCATCTGTATGAACATATAAATATCTACACCGCCATCTGTATTAAGAAGGAGATATCTACACAGCTATCTGTATAAACATGGAAATATCTACACCGCTATCTGTATGAACATGGAAATATCTACACCGCTACCTGTATAAACATGGAAATATGTACACCGCTACCTGTATAAACATGGATGTATCAGCACTGCTATCGGTATGAACATGGCAATATCTACACGGCTATCTGTATGAACATGGAAATATCTACACCGCTATCTGTATGAACATGGAAATATCTACACCACTATCTGTATGAACATGGAAATAGCTACACAGCCATCTGGATGAACATGGAAATATGTACACCACTATCTGTATGAACATGGATATATCTACACAGCCATCTGGATGAACATGGAAATATCTACACTGCTATCTGTATGAACATGGAAATACATACTCCGCTATCTGTATGAACATGGAAATACCTACACCGCTAACTGTATGAACATGGAAATATCTACACCGCTATCTGTTTGAACATGGAAATATCTTCACCGCCATCTGTATGAACATGGATATATCTACACAGCCATCTGGATGAACATGGAAATATCTGCACCGCTATCTGTATGAACATGGAAATATCTACACCGCTATCTGCATTTACATGGATATATCTACTCAGCCATCTGGATGAACATGGAAATATATACACCACTATCTGTGTAAACATGCATACATCTTCACCGCTATGTGTATAAAGATGGAATTATCTACACTGCTATCTTTATGAACATGGAAATATCTGCACCGCTAACTGTTTGAACAGGGAAATATATACACCGCTATCTGCATGTAAATGGAAATGTCTACACAGCTATCTGCATATACATGGAAATATCTACACAGCTATCTCTTTACACATGGAAATAACTACACCGCTATCTGTATGAACATGGAAATATCTACACCGCCATCTGTATGAACATGGAAATATCTGCACCGCCATCTGTATGAACATATAAATATCTGCACCGCCATCTGTATTAAGATGGAGATATCTACACGCTATCTGTATGAACATGGAAATATCTACACCGCTATGTGTATAAACATGGAAATATCTACACCGCTATCTGTATAAACATGGAAATATCTACTCTGCTACCTGTATAAACATGGAAATATCAGCACCGCTATCTGTATGAACATGGAAATAACTACACCGCTTCTGTATGAACATGGAAAAATCCTCACAGCCATCTCTATGAACCTGGATATATCTACACAGCCATCTGTATGAACATGGAAATATCTTCACCGCCATCTGTATGAACATGGATATGTCTACACAGCCGTCTGGATGAACATGGAAATATCTACACCGCTATCTGTATCAACATGGAAATATCTACACCGCTATCTGTGTAAACATGCATACATCTTCACCGCTATCTGTATAAACATGGAAATATCCACACCGCTATCTGTATGAACATGGAAATATCTACACCGCTATCTGTTTGAACATGGAAATAACTACACCGCTATCTGCATGGAAATGGAAATATCTACACAGCTATCTGTATATACATGGAAATATCTACACAGCTATCTCTTTGCACATGGAAATAACTACACCGCTATCTCTATAAACATGGAAATATCTACACCACCATCTGTATGAACATGGAAATATCTGCACCGCCATCTGTATGAACATATAAATATCTACACCGCCATCTGTATTAAGAAGGAGATATCTACACCGCTATCTGTATAAACATGGAAATATCTACACCTCTATCTGTATGAACATGGAAATATATACACCGCTACCTGTATAAACACGGAAATATGTACACCGCTACCTGTATAAACATGGAAGTATCAGCACTGCTATCGGTATGAACATGGCAATATCTACACGGCTATCTGTATGAACATGGAAATATCTACACCGCTATCTGTATGAACATGGAAATATCTACACCACTATCTGTATGAACATGGAAATAGCTACACAGCCATCTGGATGAACATGGAAATATGTACACCGCTATCTGTATGAACATGGATATATCTACACAGCCATCTGGATGAACATGGAAATATCTACACTGCTATCTGTATGAACATGGAAATACATACACCGCTATCTGTATGAACATGGAAATATCTACACCGCTTTCTGTATGAACATGGAAATATCTACACCACTATCTGTATGAACATGGAAATATCTTCACCGCCATCTGTATGAACATGGATATATCTACACAGCCATCTGGATGAACATGGAAATATCTGCACCGCCATCTGTATGAACATGGATATATCTACACAGCCTTCTGGATGAACATGGAAATATCTGCACCGCTATCTGTATGAACATGGAAATATCTACACCGCTATCTGTATGAACATGGATATATCTACACAGCCATCTGGATGAACATGGAAATATCTACACCGCTATCTGTGTAAACATGCATATATCTTCACTGCTATCTGTATAAACATGGAAATATATACACTGCTATCTTTATGAACATGGAAATATCTACACCGCTATCTGTGTAAACATGCATACATCTTCACCGCTATCTGTATAAACATGGAAATATCTACACCGCTACCTGTATAAACATGGAAATATCTACACCGCTACCTGTATAAACACGGAAATATGTACACCGCTACCTGTATAAACATTTTAATTTCCACACCGATATCTGTATGAACATGGAAATATCTGCACCGCCATCTGTATGAACATATAAATATCTACACTGCCATCTGTATTAAGAATGAGATATCTACACCGCTATCTGTATAAACATGGAAATATCTACACCGCTATCTGTATGAACATGGAAATATCTACACCACTACCTGTATAAACACGGAAATATGTACACCGCTACCTGTATAAACATGGAAGTATCAGCACCGCTATCGGTATGAACATGGCAATATCTACACAGCTATCTGTATGAACATGGAAATATCTACACCGCTATCTGTATGAACATGGAAATATCTACACCACTATCTGTATGAACATGGAAATACCTACACAGCCATCTGGATGAACATGGAAATATCTACACCGCTATCTGTATGAACTTGGATATATCTACACAGCCATCTGGATGAACATGGAAATATCTATACCGCTATCTGTATGAACATGGAAATACATACACCGCTATCTGTATGAACATGGAAATAACTACACCGCTCTGTATGAACGTGGAAATATCTACACCGCTATCTGTATGAACATGGAAATATCTTCACCGCCATCTGTATGAACATGGATATATCTACACAGCCATCTGGATGAACATGGAAATATCTACACCGCTATCTGTATGAACATGGATATATCTACACAGCCATCTGGATGAACATGGAAATATCTACACCGCTATCTGTATGAACATGGAAATAACTACACCGCTATCTGTATGAACATGGAAATATCTACACCGCTATCTGTATGAACATGGAAATATCTACACCGCTATCTGTATGAACATGGAAATATCTTCACCGCCATCTGTATGAACATGGATATATCTACACAGCCATCTGGATGAACATGGAAATATCTGCACCGCTATCTGTATGAACATGGAAATATCTACACCGCTATCTGTATGAACATGGATATATCTACAGAGCCCTCTGGATGAACATGGAAATATGTACACCGCTATCTGTGTAAACATGCATACATCTTCACCGCTTTCTGTATAAACATGGAAATATCTACACTGCTATCTTTATGAACATTGAAATATCTACACCGCTAACTGTTTGAACAGGGAAATATATACACCGCTATCGGCATGAAAATGGAAATGTCTACACAGCTGTCTGCATATACATGGAAATATCTACACAGCTATCTCTTTACCCATGGAATATAACTACACCGCTATCTGTATGAACATGGAAATATCTACACCGCCATCTGTATGAACATGGAAATATCTACACAGCCATCTGAATGAACATATAAATATCTACACCACCATCTGTATTAAGATGGAAATATATACACCGCTATCTGTATAAACATGGAAATATCTACACCGCTATGTGTATAAACATGGAAATATCTACACCGCTATATGTATAAACATGGAAATATCTACACCGCTACCTGTAAAAACATGGAAATATCAGCACCGCTATCAGTATGAACATGGAAGTATCTACACCACCATCTGTATTAAGATGGAAATATATACACCGCTATCTGTATAAACATGGAAATATCTTCACCGCCATCTGTATGAACATGGATATGTCTACACAGCCGTCTGGATGAACATGGAAATATCTACACCGCAATCTGTATGAACATGGAAATATCTACACCACCATCTGTATGAACATGGAAATATCTGCACCGCCATCTGTATGAACATATAAATATCTACACCGCCATCTGTATTAAGAAGGAGATATCTACACAGCTATCTGTATAAACATGGAAATATCTACACCGCTATCTGTATGAACATGGAAATATCTACACCGCTACCTGTATAAACATGGAAATATGTACACCGCTACCTGTATAAACATGGATGTATCAGCACTGCTATCGGTATGAACATGGCAATATCTACACGGCTATCTGTATGAACATGGAAATATCTACACCGCTATCTGTATGAACATGGAAATATCTACACCACTATCTGTATGAACATGGAAATAGCTACACAGCCATCTGGATGAACATGGAAATATGTACACCACTATCTGTATGAACATGGATATATCTACACAGCCATCTGGATGAACATGGAAATATCTACACTGCTATCTGTATGAACATGGAAATACATACTCCGCTATCTGTATGAACATGGAAATACCTACACCGCTAACTGTATGAACATGGAAATATCTACACCGCTATCTGTTTGAACATGGAAATATCTTCACCGCCATCTGTATGAACATGGATATATCTACACAGCCATCTGGATGAACATGGAAATATCTGCACCGCTGTCTGTATGAACATGGAAATATCTACACCGCTATCTGCATTTACATGGATATATCTACTCAGCCATCTGGATGAACATGGAAATATATACACCGCTATCTGTGTAAACATGCATACATCTTCACCGCTATGTGTATAAAGATGGAATTATCTACACTGCTATCTTTATGAACATGGAAATATCTGCACCGCTAACTGTTTGAACAGGGAAATATATACACCGCTATCTGCATGTAAATGGAAATGTCTACACAGCTATCTGCATATACATGGAAATATCTACACAGCTATCTCTTTACACATGGAAATAACTACACCGCTATCTGTATGAACATGGAAATATCTACACCGCCATCTGTATGAACATGGAAATATCTGCACCGCCATCTGTATGAACATATAAATATCTGCACCGCCATCTGTATTAAGATGGAGATATCTACACGCTATCTGTATGAACATGGAAATATCTACACCGCTATGTGTATAAACATGGAAATATCTACACCGCTATCTGTATAAACATGGAAATATCTACTCTGCTACCTGTATAAACATGGAAATATCAGCACCGCTATCTGTATGAACATGGAAATAACTACACCGCTTCTGTATGAACATGGAAAAATCCTCACAGCCATCTCTATGAACCTGGATATATCTACACAGCCATCTGTATGAACATGGAAATATCTTCACCGCCATCTGTATGAACATGGATATGTCTACACAGCCGTCTGGATTAACATGGAAATATCTACACCGCTATCTGTATGAACATGGAAATATCTACACCGCTATCTGTGTAAACATGCATACATCTTCACCGCTATCTGTATAAACATGGAAATATCCACACCGCTATCTGTATGAACATGGAAATATCTACACCACTATCTGTTTGAACATGGAAATAACTACACCGCTATCTGCATGGAAATGGAAATATCTACACAGCTATCTGTATATACATGGAAATATCTACACAGCTATCTCTTTGCACATGGAAATAACTACACCGCTATCTCTATAAACATGGAAATATCTACACCACCATCTGTATGAACATGGAAATATCTGCACCGCCATCTGTATGAACATATAAATATCTACACCGCCATCTGTATTAAGAAGGAGATATCTACACCGCTATCTGTATAAACATGGAAATATCTACACCTCTATCTGTATGAACATGGAAATATATACACCGCTACCTGTATAAACACGGAAATATGTACACCGCTACCTGTATAAACATGGAAGTATCAGCACTGCTATCGGTATGAACATGGCAATATCTACACGGCTATCTGTATGAACATGGAAATATCTACACCGCTATCTGTATGAACATGGAAATATCTACACCACTATCTGTATGAACATGGAAATAGCTACACAGCCATCTGGATGAACATGGAAATATGTACACCGCTATCTGTATGAACATGGATATATCTACACAGCCATCTGGATGAACATGGAAATATCTACACTGCTATCTGTATGAACATGGAAATACATACACCGCTATCTGTATGAACATGGAAATATCTACACCGCTTTCTGTATGAACATGGAAATATCTACACCGCTATCTGTATGAACATGGAAATATCTTCACCGCCATCTGTATGAACATGGATATATCTACACAGCCATCTGGATGAACATGGAAATATCTGCACCGCCATCTGTATGAACATGGATATATCTACACAGCCTTCTGGATGAACATGGAAATATCTGCACCGCTATCTGTATGAACATGGAAATATCTACACCGCTATCTGTATGAACATGGATATATCTACACAGCCATCTGGATGAACATGGAAATATCTACACCGCTATCTGTGTAAACATGCATACATCTTCACTGCTATCTGTATAAACATGGAAATATCTACACTGCTATCTTTATGAACATGGAAATATCTACACCGCTATCTGTGTAAACATGCATACATCTTCACCGCTATCTGTATAAACATGGAAATATCTACACCGCTACCTGTATAAACATGGAAATATCTACACCGCTACCTGTATAAACACGGAAATATGTACACCGCTACCTGTATAAACATTTTAATTTCCACACCGATATCTGTATGAACATGGAAATATCTGCACCGCCATCTGTATGAACATATAAATATCTACACTGCCATCTGTATTAAGAATGAGATATCTACACCGCTATCTGTATAAACATGGAAATATCTACACCGCTATCTGTATGAACATGGAAATATCTACACCACTACCTGTATAAACACGGAAATATGTACACCGCTACCTGTATAAACATGGAAGTATCAGCACCGCTATCGGTATGAACATGGCAATATCTACACAGCTATCTGTATGAACATGGAAATATCTACACCGCTATCTGTATGAACATGGAAATATCTACACCACTATCTGTATGAACATGGAAATACCTACACAGCCATCTGGATGAACATGGAAATATCTACACTGCTATCTGTATGAACTTGGATATATCTACACAGCCATCTGGATGAACATGGAAATATCTATACCGCTATCTGTATGAACATGGAAATACGTACACCGCTATCTGTATGAACATGGAAATAACTACACCGCTCTGTATGAACGTGGAAATATCTACACCGCTATCTGTATGAACATGGAAATATCTTCACCGCCATCTGTATGAACATGGATATATCTACACAGCCATCTGGATGAACATGGAAATATCTACACCGCTATCTGTATGAACATGGATATATCTACACAGCCATCTGGATGAACATGGAAATATCTACACCGCTATCTGTATGAACATGGAAATAACTACACCGCTATCTGTATGAACATGGAAATATCTACACCGCTATCTGTATGAACATGGAAATATCTACACCGCTATCTGTATGAACATGGAAATATCTTCACCGCCATCTGTATGAACATGGATATATCTACACAGCCATCTGGATGAACATGGAAATATCTGCACCGCTATCTGTATGAACATGGAAATATCTACACCGCTATCTGTATGAACATGGATATATCTACACAGCCATCTGGATGAACATGGAAATATCTACACCGCTATCTGTGTAAACATGCATACATCTTCACAGCTATCTGTATAAACATGGAAATATCTACACTGCTATCTTTATGAACATGGAAATATCTACACCGCTAACTGTTTGAACAGGGAAATATATACACCGATATCTGCATGAAAATGGAAATGTCTACACAGCTATCTGCATTTACTTGGAAATATCTACACAGCTATCTCTTTACACATGGAAATAACTACACCGCTATCTGTATGAACATGGAAATATCTACACCGCCAGCTGTAGGAACATGGAAATATCTGCACAGCCATGTGAATGAACATATAAATATGTACACCGCCATCTGTATTAATATGGAGATATCTACACTGCTATCTGTATAAATATGGAAATATCTACACCGCTATGTGTATAAACATGGAAATATCTACACCGCTATCTGTATAAACATGGAAATATCTACACTGCTACCTGTATAAACATGGAAATATCAGCACCGCTATCTGTATGAACATGGAAATATCTACACCACCATCTGTATGAACATGCAAAAATCTTCACCGCCATCTGTATGAACATGGATATAACTACACAGCCATCTGTATGAACATGGAAATATCTTCACCGCCATCTGTATGAACATGGATATGTCTACACAGCCGTCTGGATGAACATATAAATATCTACACCGCCATCTGTATTAAGAATGAGATATCAATACCGCTATCTGTATAAACATTGAAATTTCCACACCGCTATCTGTATGAACATGGAAATATCTGCACCGCCATGTGTATGAACATATAAATATCTACACTGCCATCTGTATTAAGAATGAGATATCTACACCGCTATCTGTATGAACATGGAAATATCTACACCACTATCTGTATGAACATGGAAATACCTACACAGCCATCTGGATGAAAATGGAAATATCTACACCGCTATCTGTATGAACTTGGATATATCTACACAGCCATCTGGATGAACATGGAAATATCTACACCGCTATCTGTATGAACATGGAAATACATACACCGCTATCTGTATGAACATGGAAATAACTACATTGCTATCTGTATGAACGTGGAAATATCTACACCGCTATCTGTATGAACATGGAAATATCTTCACCGCCATCTGTATGAACATGGATATATCTACACAGCCATCTAGATGAACATGGAAATATCTACACAGCTATCTGTATGAACATGGATATATCTACACAGCCATCTGGATGAACATGGAAATATCTTTACCGCTATCTCTATGAACATGGAAATATCTTCACCGCTATCTGTGTAAACATGCATACATATTCACCGCAATCTGTATAAGCATGGCAATATCTACACCGCTATCTGTATGAACATGGAAATATCTACACCGCTATCTGTATGAACATGGAAATATCTACACCGCCATCTGTATGAACATGGAAATATCTGCACCGCCATCTGTATGAACATATAAATATCTACACCGCCATCCGTATTAAGATGGAGATATCTACACCGCTATCTGTATAAACATGGAAATAACTACACCGCAATCTCTATAAACACGTAAATATTTACAACGCTATCTGGGTAAACATGGAAATGTCTATAGTGCTATCTCTATAAACTTGGAAATATCTACACCACCATCTGTAGAAACATGGAAATAGCTATACCGCTGTCAGTATAAACATGGAAATATCTACAACGCTATCTCTATAAACATGGAAATATCTACAACGCCATCAGTACGAACAAGGAAATATCTACACCGCCATCCGTATGAACTTGGAAATATCGACACCGCTATCTGTCTGAACATGGAAATATGTACAAAGCTATCTGTATATACATGGAAATATCTACACCGCTATCTTCAGGAACATGGAAATAACTACACCGCTATCTCTATAAATATGGAAATATCTACACCGCCATCCCTATGAACATGGAAAAACTACACCGCCATCTGTATGAACATGGAAATATCTACACCGCTATCTGTATGAACATGGAAATACATACACCGCTCTCTGTATGAACCTGGAAATAACTACACCGCTATCTGTATGAACATGGAAATATCTACACCGCTATCTGTATGAACATGGAAATATCTTCACCGCCATCTGTATGAACATGGATATATCTACACAGCCATCTGGATGAACATGGAAATCTCTGCACCGCTATCTGTATGAACATGGAAATATCTACACCGCTATCTGTATGAACATGGATATATCTACAGAGCCATCTGGATGAACATGGAAATATCTACACCGCTATCTGTGTAAACATGCATACATCTTCACCGCTTTCTGTATAAACATGGAATTATCTACACTGCTATCTTTATGAACATAGAAATATCTACACCGCTAACTGTTTGAACAGGGAAATATATACACCGCTATCTGCATGAAAATGGAAATGTCTACACAGCTGTCTGCATATACATGGAAATACCTACACAGCTATCTCTTTACACATGGAATATAACTACACCGCTATCTGTATGAACATGGAAATATCTACACCGCCATCTGTATGAACATGGAAATATCTCCACCGCCATCTGAATGAACATATAAATATCTACACCGCCATCTGTATTAAGATGGAAATATCTACACCGCTATCTGTGTAAACATGCATACATCTTCACCGCTATCTGTATAAACATGGAAATATCCACACCGCTATCTGTATGAACATGGAAATATCTACACCGCTATCTGTTTGAACATGGAAATATCTACACCGCTATCTGCATGGAAATGGAAATATCTACACAGCTATCTGTATATACATGGAAATATCTACACAGCTATCTCTTTGCACATGGAAATAACTACACCGCTATCTCTATAAACATGGAAATATCTACACCACCATCTGTATGAACATGGAAATATCTGCACCGCCATCTGTATGAACATATAAATATCTACACCACCATCTGTATTAAGAAGGAGATATCTACACCGCTATCTGTATAAACATGGAAATATCTACACCGCTATCTGTATGAATATGGAAATATCTACACCGCTACCTGTATAAACATGGAAATATGTACACCGCTACCTGTATAAACATGGAAGTATCAGCACCGCTATCGGTATGAACATGGCAATATCTACACGGCTATCTGTATGAACATGGAAATATCTACACCGCTATCTGTATGAACATGGAAATATCTACACCACTATCTGTATGAACATGGAAATAGCTACACAGCCATCTGGATGAACATGGAAATATCTACACCGCTATCTGTATGAACATGGATATATCTACACAGCCATCTGGATGAACATGGAAATATCTACACCGCTATCTGTATGAACATGGAAATAACTACACCGCTATCTGTATGAACATGGAAATATCTACACCGCTATCTGTATGAACATGGAAATATCTTCACCGCCATCTGTATGAACATGGATATATCTACACAGCCATCTGGATGAACATGGAAATATCTGCACCGCCATCTGTATGAACATGGATATATCTACACAGCCTTCTGGATGAACATGGAAATATCTGCACCGCTATCTGTATGAACATGGAAATATCTACACCGCTATCTGTATGAACATGGATATATCTACACAGCCATCTGGATGAACATGGAAATATCTACACCGCTATCTGTGTAAACATGCATACATCTTCACTGCTATCTGTATAAACATGGAAATATCTACACTGCTATCTTTATGAACATGGAAATATCTACACCGCTATCTGTGTAAACATGCATACATCTTCACCGCTATCTGTATAAACATGGAAATATCTACACCGCTACCTGTATAAACATGGAAATATCTACACCGCTACCTGTATAAACACGGAAATATGTACACCGCTACCTGTATAAACATTTTAATTTCCACACCGATATCTGTATGAACATGGAAATATCTGCACCGCCATCTGTATGAACATATAAATATCTACACTGCCATCTGTATTAAGAATGAGATATCTACACCGCTATCTGTATAAACATGGAAATATCTACACCGCTATCTGTATGAACATGGAAATATCTACACCACTACCTGTATAAACACGGAAATATGTACACCGCTACCTGTATAAACATGGAAGTATCAGCACCGCTATCGGTATGAACATGGCAATATCTACACAGCTATCTGTATGAACATGGAAATATCTACACCGCTATCTGTATGAACATGGAAATATCTACACCACTATCTGTATGAACATGGAAATACCTACACAGCCATCTGGATGAACATGGAAATATCTACACCGCTATCTGTATGAACTTGGATATATCTACACAGCCATCTGGATGAACATGGAAATATCTATACCGCTATCTGTATGAACATGGAAATACGTACACCGCTATCTGTATGAACATGGAAATAACTACACCGCTCTGTATGAACGTGGAAATATCTACACCGCTATCTGTATGAACATGGAAATATCTTCACCGCCATCTGTATGAACATGGATATATCTACACAGCCATCTGGATGAACATGGAAATATCTACACCGCTATCTGTATGAACATGGATATATCTACACAGCCATCTGGATGAACATGGAAATATCTACACCGCTATCTGTATGAACATGGAAATAACTACACCGCTATCTGTATGAACATGGAAATATCTACACCGCTATCTGTATGAACATGGAAATATCTACACCGCTATCTGTATGAACATGGAAATATCTTCACCGCCATCTGTATGAACATGGATATATCTACACAGCCATCTGGATGAACATGGAAATATCTGCACCGCTATCTGTATGAACATGGAAATATCTACACCGCTATCTGTATGAACATGGATATATCTACACAGCCATCTGGATGAACATGGAAATATCTACACCGCTATCTGTGTAAACATGCATACATCTTCACAGCTATCTGTATAAACATGGAAATATCTACACTGCTATCTTTATGAACATGGAAATATCTACACCGCTAACTGTTTGAACAGGGAAATATATACACCGATATCTGCATGAAAATGGAAATGTCTACACAGCTATCTGCATTTACTTGGAAATATCTACACAGCTATCTCTTTACACATGGAAATAACTACACCGCTATCTGTATGAACATGGAAATATCTACACCGCCAGCTGTAGGAACATGGAAATATCTGCACAGCCATGTGAATGAACATATAAATATGTACACCGCCATCTGTATTAATATGGAGATATCTACACTGCTATCTGTATAAATATGGAAATATCTACACCGCTATGTGTATAAACATGGAAATATCTACACCGCTATCTGTATAAACATGGAAATATCTACACTGCTACCTGTATAAACATGGAAATATCAGCACCGCTATCTGTATGAACATGGAAATATCTACACCACCATCTGTATGAACATGCAAAAATCTTCACCGCCATCTGTATGAACATGGATATAACTACACAGCCATCTGTATGAACATGGAAATATCTTCACCGCCATCTGTATGAACATGGATATGTCTACACAGCCGTCTGGATGAACATATAAATATCTACACCGCCATCTGTATTAAGAATGAGATATCAATACCGCTATCTGTATAAACATTGAAATTTCCACACCGCTATCTGTATGAACATGGAAATATCTGCACCGCCATGTGTATGAACATATAAATATCTACACTGCCATCTGTATTAAGAATGAGATATCTACACCGCTATCTGTATGAACATGGAAATATCTACACCACTATCTGTATGAACATGGAAATACCTACACAGCCATCTGGATGAAAATGGAAATATCTACACCGCTATCTGTATGAACTTGGATATATCTACACAGCCATCTGGATGAACATGGAAATATCTACACCGCTATCTGTATGAACATGGAAATACATACACCGCTATCTGTATGAACATGGAAATAACTACATTGCTATCTGTATGAACGTGGAAATATCTACACCGCTATCTGTATGAACATGGAAATATCTTCACCGCCATCTGTATGAACATGGATATATCTACACAGCCATCTAGATGAACATGGAAATATCTACACAGCTATCTGTATGAACATGGATATATCTACACAGCCATCTGGATGAACATGGAAATATCTTTACCGCTATCTCTATGAACATGGAAATATCTTCACCGCTATCTGTGTAAACATGCATACATATTCACCGCAATCTGTATAAGCATGGCAATATCTACACCGCTATCTGTATGAACATGGAAATATCTACACCGCTATCTGTATGAACATGGAAATATCTACACCGCCATCTGTATGAACATGGAAATATCTGCACCGCCATCTGTATGAACATATAAATATCTACACCGCCATCCGTATTAAGATGGAGATATCTACACCGCTATCTGTATAAACATGGAAATAACTACACCGCAATCTCTATAAACACGTAAATATTTACAACGCTATCTGGGTAAACATGGAAATGTCTATAGTGCTATCTCTATAAACTTGGAAATATCTACACCACCATCTGTAGAAACATGGAAATAGCTATACCGCTGTCAGTATAAACATGGAAATATCTACAACGCTATCTCTATAAACATGGAAATATCTACAACGCCATCAGTACGAACAAGGAAATATCTACACCGCCATCCGTATGAACTTGGAAATATCGACACCGCTATCTGTCTGAACATGGAAATATGTACAAAGCTATCTGTATATACATGGAAATATCTACACCGCTATCTTCAGGAACATGGAAATAACTACACCGCTATCTCTATAAATATGGAAATATCTACACCGCCATCCCTATGAACATGGAAAAACTACACCGCCATCTGTATGAACATGGAAATATCTACACCGCTATCTGTATGAACATGGAAATACATACACCGCTCTCTGTATGAACCTGGAAATAACTACACCGCTATCTGTATGAACATGGAAATATCTACACCGCTATCTGTATGAACATGGAAATATCTTCACCGCCATCTGTATGAACATGGATATATCTACACAGCCATCTGGATGAACATGGAAATCTCTGCACCGCTATCTGTATGAACATGGAAATATCTACACCGCTATCTGTATGAACATGGATATATCTACAGAGCCATCTGGATGAACATGGAAATATCTACACCGCTATCTGTGTAAACATGCATACATCTTCACCGCTTTCTGTATAAACATGGAATTATCTACACTGCTATCTTTATGAACATAGAAATATCTACACCGCTAACTGTTTGAACAGGGAAATATATACACCGCTATCTGCATGAAAATGGAAATGTCTACACAGCTGTCTGCATATACATGGAAATACCTACACAGCTATCTCTTTACACATGGAATATAACTACACCGCTATCTGTATGAACATGGAAATATCTACACCGCCATCTGTATGAACATGGAAATATCTCCACCGCCATCTGAATGAACATATAAATATCTACACCGCCATCTGTATTAAGATGGAAATATCTACACCGCTATCTGTGTAAACATGCATACATCTTCACCGCTATCTGTATAAACATGGAAATATCCACACCGCTATCTGTATGAACATGGAAATATCTACACCGCTATCTGTTTGAACATGGAAATATCTACACCGCTATCTGCATGGAAATGGAAATATCTACACAGCTATCTGTATATACATGGAAATATCTACACAGCTATCTCTTTGCACATGGAAATAACTACACCGCTATCTCTATAAACATGGAAATATCTACACCACCATCTGTATGAACATGGAAATATCTGCACCGCCATCTGTATGAACATATAAATATCTACACCACCATCTGTATTAAGAAGGAGATATCTACACCGCTATCTGTATAAACATGGAAATATCTACACCGCTATCTGTATGAATATGGAAATATCTACACCGCTACCTGTATAAACATGGAAATATGTACACCGCTACCTGTATAAACATGGAAGTATCAGCACCGCTATCGGTATGAACATGGCAATATCTACACGGCTATCTGTATGAACATGGAAATATCTACACCGCTATCTGTATGAACATGGAAATATCTACACCACTATCTGTATGAACATGGAAATAGCTACACAGCCATCTGGATGAACATGGAAATATCTACACCGCTATCTGTATGAACATGGATATATCTACACAGCCATCTGGATGAACATGGAAATATCTACACCGCTATCTGTATGAACATGGAAATAACTACACCGCTATCTGTATGAACATGGAAATATCTACACCGCTATCTGTATGAACATGGGAATATCTACACCGCTATCTGCATGAACATGGAAATATCTTCACCGCCATCTGTATGAACATGGATATATCTACACAGCCATCTGGATGAACATGGAAATATCTGCACCGCTATCTGTATGAACATGGAAATATCTACACAGCCATCTGGATGAACATGGAAATATCTACACCGCTATCTGTGTAAACATGCATACATCTTCACCGCTATCTGTATAAACATGGAAATATCTACACTGCTATCTTTATGAACATGGAAATATCTACACCGCTAACTGTTTGAACAGGGAAATACATACACCGATATCTGCATGAAAATGGAAATGTCTACACAGCTATCTGCATTTACTTGGAAATATCTACACAGCTCTCTCTTTACACATGGAAATAAATACACCGCTATCTGTATGAACATGGAAATATCTACACCGCCATCTGTAGGAACATGAAAATATCTGCACAGCCATGTGAATGAACATGTAAATATCTACAACGCCATCTGTATTAAGATGGAGATATCTACACCGCTATCTGTATAAACATGGAAATATCTACACCGCTATGTGTATAAACATGGAAATATCTACACCGCTATCTGTATAAACATGGAAATATCTACACCGCTACCTGTATAAACATGGAAATATCAGCACCGCTATCAGTATGAACATGGAAGTATCTGCACCGCCATCTGTAAGAACATGGAAATATCTTCACCGCCATCTGTATGAATATGGAAATATCTGCCCCGCCATCTGTATGAACATATAAATATCTACACCGCCATCTGTATTAAGATGGAGATATCTGCACCGCTATGTGTATAAAGATGGAAATATCTACACCGCTATGTGTATAAAGATGGAAATATCTACACCGCTATCTGTATAAACATGGAAATATCTACACTGCTACCTCTATGAACATGGAAATATCAGCACCGCTATCTGTATGAACATGGAAATATCTACACCGCCATCTGTATGAACATGGAAAAATCTTCACCGCCATCTGTATGAACATGGATATAACTACACAGCCATCTGTATGAACATGGAAATATCTTCACCGCCATCTGTATGAACATGGATATGTCTACACAGCCGTCTGGATGAACATATAAATATCTACACCGCCATCTGTATTAAGAATGTGATATCTACACCGCTATCTGTATAAACATGGAAATTTCCACACCGCTATCTGTATGAACATGGAAATATCTGCACCGCCATCTGTATGAACATATAAATATCTACACTGCCATCTGTATTAAGAATGAGATATCTACACCGCTATCTGTATAAACATGGAAATATCTACACCGCTATCTGTATGAACATGGAAATATCTACACCGCTACCTGTATAAACACGGAAATATGTACACCGCTACCTGTATAAACATGGAAGTATCAGCACCGCTATCGGTATGAACATGGCAATATCTACACGGCTATCTGTATGAAAATGGAAATATCTACACCGCTATCTGTATGAACATGGAAATATCTACACCGCTATCTGTATGAACATGGAAATACCTACACAGCCATCTGGATGAACATGGAAATATCTACACCGCTATCTGTATGAACTTGCATATATCTACACAGCCATCTGGATGAACATGGAAATATCTACACCGCTATCTGTATGAACATGGAAATACATACACCGCTATCTGTATGAACATGGAAATAACTACCCCACTATCTGTATGAACGTGGAAATATCTACACCGCTATCTGTATGAACATGGAAATATCTTCACCGCCATCTGTATGAACATGGATATATCTACACAGCCATCTGGATGAACATGGAAATATCTACACCGCTATCTCTATGAACATGGATATATCTACACAGCCATCAGGATGAACATGGATATATCTTTACCGCTATCTCTATGAACATGGAAATATCTTCACCGCTATCTGTGTAAACATGCATACATATTCACCGCAATCTGTATAAGCATGGCAATATCTACACCGCTATCTGTATGAACATGGAAATATCTACACCGCTATCTGTATGAACATGGAAATATCTACACCGCCATCTGTATGAACATGGAAATATCTGCACCGCCATCTTTATGAACATATAAATATCTACACCGCCATCCGTATTAAGATGGAGATATCTACACCGCTATCTGTATAAACATGGAAATAACTACACCGCAATCTCTATAAACACGTAAATATTTACAACGCTATCTGGGTAAACATGGAAATGTCTATAGTGCTATCTCTATAAACTTGGAAATATCTACACCACCATCTGTAGAAACATGGAAATAGCTATACCGCTGTCAGTATAAACATGGAAATATCTACAACGCTATCTCTATAAACATGGAAATATCTACAACGCCATCTGTACGAACAAGGAAATATCTACACCGCCATCCGTATGAACTTGGAAATATCGACACCGCTATCTGTCTGAACATGGAAATATGTACAAAGCTATCTGTATATACATGGAAATATCTACACCGCTATCTCCAGGAACATGGAAATAACTACACCGCTATCTCTATAAATATGGAAATATCTACACCGCCATCCCTATGAACATGGAAAAACTACACCGCCATCTGTATGAACATGGAAATATCTACACCGCTATCTGTATGAACATGGAAATATCTACACCGCTACCTGTATAAACACGGAAATATGTACACCGCTACCTGTATAAACATGGAATTATCAGCACCGCTATCGGTATGAACATGGCAATATGTACACGGCTATCTGTATGAACATGGAAATATCTACACCGCTATCTGTATGAACATGGAAATATCTACACCACTATCTGTATGAACATGGAAATAGCTACACAGCCATCTGGATGAACATGGAAATATCTACACCGCTATCTGTATGAACATGGATATATCTACACAGCCATCTGGATGAACATGAAAATATCAACACCGCTATCTGTATGAACATGGAAATACATACACCGCTATCTGTATGAACATGGAAATATCTACACCGCTATCTGTATGAACATGGAAATATCTACACCGCTATCTCTATGAACATGGAAATATCTTCACCGCCATCTGTATGAACATGGATATATCTACAGAGCCATCTGGATGAACATGGAAATATCTGCACCGCTATCTGTATGAACATGTAAATATCTACACCGCTATCTGTATGAACAGGGATATATCTACACAGCCATGTGGATGAACATGGAAATATCTACACAGCTATCTGTTTAAACATGCATACATCTTCACCGCTATCTGTATAAACTTGGAAATATCTACACTGCTATCTTTATGAACATGGAAATATCTACACCGCTAACTGTTTGAACAGGGAAATATATACACCGCTATCTGCATGAAAATGGAAATGTCTTCACAGCTATCTGCATATACATGGAAATATCTACACAGCTATCTCTTTACTCATGGAAATAACTACACCGATATCTGTATGAACATGGAAATATGTACACCGCTATCTGTATGAACATGGAAATATCTACACAGCCATCTGGATGAACATGGAAATATCTACACCGCTATCTGTATGAACATGGAAATACATACACCGATATCTGTATGAACATGGAAATATCTACACCGCTATCTGTATGAACAAGGAAATATCTACACCGCTATCTGTATGAACATGGAAATATCTACACCGCTATCTGTATGAACCTGGAAATATCTACACCGCTATCTGTGTAAACATGCATACATCTTCACCGCTATCTGTATAAACATGGATATATCCACACCGCTATCTGTATGAACATGGAAATATCTACACCGCTATCTGTTTGAACATGGAAATATCTACACCGCTATCTGCATGAAAATCGAAATATCTACACAGTTATCTGCATATACATGGAAATATCTACACAGCTATCTCTTTGCACATGGAAATAACTACACCGCTATCTCTATAAACATGGAAATATCTACACCACCATCTGTATGAACATGGAAATATCTGCACCGCGATCTGTATGAACATATAAATATCTAGACCGCCATCTGTATTAAGAAGGAGATATCTACACCGCTATCTGTATAAACATGGAAATATCTACACCGCTATCTGTATGAACATGGAAATATCTACACCGCTACCTGTGTAAACACGGTAATATGTTCACCACTAGCTGTATAAACATGGAAGTATCAGCACCGCTATCGGTATGAACATGGCAATATGTACACTGCTATCTGTATGAACATGGAAATATCTACAACGCTATCTGTATGAACATGGAAATATCTACACCAGTATCTGTATGAACATGGAAATAGCTACACAGCCATCTGGATGAACATGGAAATATCTACACCGCTATCTGTATGAACATGGATATATCTACACAGCCATCTGGATGAACATGGAAATATCAACACCGCTATCTGTATGAACATGGAAATACATACACCGCTATCTGTATGAACATGGAAATATCTACACCGCTATCTGTATGAACATGGAAATATCTACACCGCTATCTGTATGAACATGGAAATATCTTCACCGCCATCTGTATGAACATGGATATATCTACACAGCCATCTGGATGAACATGGAAATATCTGCACCGCTATCTGTATGAACATGGAAATATCTACACCGCTATCTGTATGAACAGGGATATATCTACAAAGCCATGTGGATGAACATGCAAATATCTACACCGCTATCTGTTTAAACATGCATACATCTTCACCGCTATCTGTATAAACTTGGAAATATCTACACTGCTATCTTTATGAACATGGAAATATCTACACCGCTAACTGTTTGAACAGGGAAATATATACACCGCTATCTGCATGAAAATGGAAATGTCTTCACAGCTATCTGCATATACATGGAAATATCTACACAGCTATCTCTTTACACATGGAAATATCTACACCGATATCTGTATGAACATGGAAATATGTACACCGCTATCTGTATGAACATGGAAATATGTACACAGCCATCTGGATGAACATGGAAATATCTACACTGCTATCTGTATGAACATGGAAATACATACACCGATATCTGTATGAACATGGAAATATCTACACCGCTATCTGTATGAACATGGAAATATCTACACTGCTATCTGTATGAACATGGAAATATCTACACCGCTATCTGTATGAACATGGAAATATCTTCACCGCCATCTGTAAGAACATGGATATATCTACACAGCCATCTGGATGAACGTGGAAATATCTACACCGCTATCTGTGTAAACATGCATACAACTTCACCGCTATCTGTATAAACATGGAAATATCTACACCGCTATCTTTATGAACATGGAAATATCTACACCGCTAACTGTTTGAACAGGGAAATATATACACCGCTATCTGCATGAAAATGGAAATATCTACACCGCTATCTGTATGGAAATGGAAATACATACACCGCTATCTGTATGAACATGGAAATATCTACACCGCTATGTGTATAAACATGGAAATATCTACACCGCTATCTGCATAAACATGGAAATATCTACACCGCTACATGTATAAACATGGAAATATCAGCCCCGCTATCTGTATGAACATGGAAATATCTACACCGCCATCTGTATGAACATGGAAATATCTTCACCGCCATCTGTAGGAACATGGATATATCTACACAGCCATCTGTATGAACATGGAAATATCTACACCGCTATCTGTATGAACATGGAAATATCTTCACCGCCATCTGTATGAACATGGATATGTCTACACAGCCATCTGTATGAACATTTAAATATCTACACCGCCATCTGTATTAAGATGGAGATAACTATCTGCATAAACATGGAAATATCTACACCGCTATCTGTAAAAACATGGAAATATCTACACCGCTATGTGTATAAACATGGAAATATCTTCACCGCTATCTGTATAAACATGGAAATATCTACACCGCTACCTGTATAAACATGGAAATATCAGCACCGCTATCAGTATGAACATGGAAGTTTCTACACCGCCATCTGTATGAACATGGAAATATCTTCACCGCCATCCGTATGAACATGGAAATATCTGCACCGCCATCTGTATGAACATATAAATATCTACACCGCCATCTGTATTAAGATGGAGATATCTACACCGCTATCTGTATAAACATGGAAATATCTACACCGCTATCTGTATAAACATGGAAATTTCTACACCGCTATCTGTATAAACATGGAAATATCTACACCGCTACCTGTATAAACATGGAAATATCAGCACCGCTATCTGTATGAACATGGAAATATCTACACCGCCGTCTGTATGAACATGGAAATATCGTCACCGCCATCTGTATGAACATGTATATATCTACACAGCCATCTGTATGAACATGGAAACATCTTCACCGCCATCTGTATGAACATGGATATGTCTACACAGCCGTCTGGATGAACATGGAAATATCTAAACCGCTATCTGTGTAAACATGCATACATCTTCACCACTATCTGTATAAACATGGAAATATCTACACCGCTATCTGTATGAACATGGAAATATCTACACCGCTATCTGTTTGAACATGGAAATATCTACACCGCTATCTGCATGAAAATGGAAATATCTACACGACTATCTGCATATAAATGGAAATATCTACACAGCTATCTCTTTGCACATGGAAATAACTACACCGCTATCTCTATAAACATGGAAATATCTACACCGCCATCTGTATGAACATGGAAATATCTACACCGCCATCAGAATTAAGAAGGAGCTATCTACACCGCTATCTGTATAAACATGGAAATATCTACACCGCTATCTGTATGAACATGGAAATATCTACACCGCTATCTGTATAAACACGACAATATATACACCGCTACCTGTATAAACATGGAAGTATCAGCACCGCTATCGGTATGAACATGGCAATATCTACACGGCTATCTGTATGAACATGGAAATATCTACACCGCTATTTGTATAAACATGGAAATATCTACACCGCTATCTTTATGAACATGGAAATATCTACACCGCTAACTGTTTGAACAGGGAAATATATACACCGCTATCTGCATGAAAACGGAAATATCTACAGAGCTATCTGCTTATACATGGAAATACCTACACAGCTATCTCTTTACACATGGAAATAACTACACCGCTATCTGTATGAACATGGAAATATCTACACCGCCATCTGTATGAACATGGAAGTATCTTCACCGCCATCTGTATGAACATGGATATATCTACACAGCCATCTGGATGAACATGGAAATATCTGCACCGCTATCTGTATGAACATGGAAATATCTACACCGCTATCTGTATGAACAGGGATATATCTACACAGCCATGTGGATGAACATGGAAATATCTACACCGCTATCTGTTTAAACATGCATACATCTTCACCGCTATCTGTATAAACTTGGAAATATCTACACTGCTATTTTTATGAACATGGAAATATCTACACCGCTAACTGTTTGAACAGGGAAATATATACACCGCTATCTGCATGAAAATGGAAATGTCTACACAGCTATCTGCATATACATGGAAATATCTACACAGCTATCTCTTTACACATGGAAATAACTACACCGATATCTGTATGAACATGGAAATATCTACACCGCTATCTGTATGAACATGGAAATATCTACACAGCCATCTGGATGAACATGGAAGTATCTACACTGCTATCTGTATGAACATGGAAATACATACACCGATATCTGTATGAACATGGAAATATCTACAACGCTATCTGTATGAACATGGAAATATCTACACCGCTATCTGTATGAACATGGAAATATCTTCACCGCCATCTGTGTGAACATGGAAATATCTTCACCGCCATCTGTATGAACATGGATATATCTACACAGCCATCTGGATGAACGTGGAAATATCTACACCGCTATCTGTGTAAACATGCATACAACTTCACCGCTATCTGTATAAACATGGAAATATCTACACCGCTATCTTTATGAACATGGAAATATCTACACCGCTAACTGTTTGAACAGGGAAATATATACACCGCTATCTGTATGAAAATGGAAATATCTACACCGCAATCTGTATGAAAATGGAAATACATACACCGCTATCTGTATGAACATGGAAATATCTACACCGCTATGTGTATAAACATGGAAATATCTACACCGCTATCTGCATAAACATGGAAATATCTACACCGCTACATGTATAAACATGGAAATATCAGCCCCGCTATCTGTATGAACATGGAAATATCTACACCGCCATCTGTATGAACATGGAAATATCTTCACCGCCAGCTGTAGGAACATGGATATATCTACACAGCCATCAGTATGAACATGGAAATATCTACACCGCTATCTGTATGAACATGGAAATATCTTCACCGCCATCTGTATGAACATGGATATGTCTAAACAGCCATCTGTATGAACATTTAAATATCTACACCGCCATCTGTATTAAGATGGAGATAACTATCTGCATAAACATGGAAATATCTACACCGCTATCTGTATAAACATGGAAATATCTACACCGCTATGTGTATAAACATGGAAATATCTTCACCGCTATCTGTATAAACATGGAAATATCTACACCGCTACCTGTGTAAACATGGAAATATCAGCACCGCTATCAGTATGAACATGGAAGTTTCTGCACCGCCATCTGTATGAACATGGAAATATCTTCACCGCCATCCGTATGAACATGGAAATATCTGCACCGCCATCTGTATGAACATATAAATATCTACACCGCCATCTGTATTAAGATGGAGATATCTACACCGCTATCTGTATAAACATGGAAATATCTACACCACTATCTGTATAAACATGGAAATTTCTACACCGCTATCTGTATAAACATGGAAATATCTACACCGCTACCTGTATAAACATGGAAATATCAGCACCGCTATCTGTATGAACATGGAAATATCTACACCGCCGTCTGTATGAACATGGAAATATCGTCACCGCCATCTGTATGAACATGGATATATCTACACAGCCATCTGTATGAACATGGAAACATCTTCACCGCCATCTGTATGAACATGGATATGTCTGCACAGCCGTCTGGATGAACATGGAAATATCTACACCGCTATCTGTGTAAACATGCATACATCTTCACCACTATCTGTATAAACATGGAAATATCTACACCGCTATCTGCATGAAATTGGAAATATCTACACGACTATCTGCATATAAATGGAAATATCTACACAGCTATCTCTTTGCACATGGAAATAACTACACCGCTATCTCTATAAACATGGAAATATCTACACCACCATCTGTATGAACATGGAAATATCTACACCGCCATCAGAATTAAGAAGGAGATATCTACACCGCTATCTGTATAAACATGGAAATATCTACACCGCTATCTGTATGAACATGGAAATATCTACACCGCTATCTGTATAAACACGGCAATATATACACCGCTACCTGTATAAACATGGAAGTATCAGCACCGCAATCGGTATGAACATGGCAATATCTACACGGCTATCTGTATGAACATGGAAATATCTACACCGCTATCTGTATAAACATGGAAATATCTACACCGCTATCTTTATGAACATGGAAATATCTACACCGCTAACTGTTTGAAAAGGGAAATATATACACCGCTATCTGCATGAAAACGGAAATATCTACAGAGCTATCTGCTTATACATGGAAATACCTACACAGCTATCTCTTTACACATGGAAATAACTACACCGCTATCTGTATGAACATGGAAATATCTACAGCGCCATCTGTATGAACATGGAAATATCTGCACCGCCATCTGTATGAACATTTAAATATCTACACCGCCATCTGTATTAAGATGGAGATATCTACACCGCTATCTGCATAAACATGGAAATATCTACACCACTATGTGTAGAAACATGGAAATATCTACACTGCTATCTGTATAAACATGGAAATATCTACACCGCTACCTGTATAAACATGGAAATATCAGCACCGCTATCAGTATGAACATGGAAATTTCTACACCGCCATCTGTATGAACATGGAAATATCTTCACCGCCATAAGTATGAACATGGAAATATCTGCACCGCCATCTGTATGAACATATAAATATCTACACCGCCATCTGTATTAAGATGGAGATAACTACACCGCTATCTGTATAAACATGGAAATATCTACACCGCTATGTGTATAAACATGGAAATATCTACACCGCTATCTGTATAAACATGGAAATATCTACACGGCTACCTGTATAAACATGGAAATATCAGCACCGCTATCTGTATGAACATGGAAATATCTACACCGCCATCTGTATGAACATGGAAAAATCTTCACCGCCATCTGTATGAACATGGATATATCTACACAGCCATCTGTATGAACATGGAAATATCTTCACCGCCATCTGTATGAACATGGATATGTCTACACAGCCGTCTGGATGAACATATAAATATCTACACCGCCATCTGTATTAAGAATGAGATACCTACACCTCTATCTGTATAAACATGGAAATATCTACACCGCTATCTGTATGAACATGGAAATATCTACACCGTTACCTGTATAAACACGGAAATATGTACACCGCTACCTGTATAAACATGGAAGTATCAGCACCGCTATCGGTATGAACATGGCAATATCTACACGGCTATCTGTATGAACATGGAAATATCTACACCGCTATCTGTATGAACATGGAAATATCTACACCACTATCTGTATGAACATGGAAATAGCTACACAGCCATCTGGATGAACATGGAAATATCTACACCGCTATCTGTATGAACATGGATATATCTACACAGCCATCTGGATGAACATGGAAATATCTACACCGCTATCTGTATGAACATGGAAATACATATACCGCTATCTGTATGAACATGGAAATAACTACACCGCTATCTGTATGAACATGGAAATATCTACACCGCTATCTGTATTAACATGGATATATCTTCACCGCCATCTGTATGAACATGGATATATCTACACAGCCATCTGGATGAACATGGAAATATCTGCACCGCTATCTGTATGAACATGGAAATATCTACACCGCTATCTGTATGAACATGGAAATATCTACACCGCTATCTGCATGAAAATGGAAATATCTACACGACTATCTGCATATAAATGGAAATATCTACACAGCTATCACTTTGCACATGGAAATAACTACACCGCTATCTCTATAAACATGGAAATATCTACACCGCCATCTGTATGAACATGGAAATATCTACACCGCCATCAGAATTAAGAAGGAGATATCTACACCGCTATCTGTATAAACATGGAAATATCTACACCGCTATCTGTATGAACATGGAAATATCTACACCGCTATCTGTATAAACACGGCAATATATACACCGCTACCTGTATAAACATGGAAGTATCAGCACCGCTATCGGTATGAACATGGCAATATCTACACGGCTATCTGTATGAACATGGAAATATCTTCACCGCTATCTGTATAAACATGGAAATATCTACACCGCTATCTTTATGAACATGGAAATATCTACACCGCTAACTGTTTGAACAGGGAAATATATACACCGCTATCTGCATGAAAACGGAAATATCTAGAGAGCTATCTGCTTATACATGGAAATACCTACACAGCTATCTCTTTACACATGGAAATAACTACACCGCTATCTGTATGAACATGGAAATATCTACACCGCCATCTGTATGAACATGGAAATATCTTCACCGCCATCTGTATGAACATGGATATATCTACACAGCCATCTGGATGAACATGGAAATATCTGCACCGCTATCTGTATGAACATGGAAATATCTACACCGCTATCTGTATGAACAGGGATATATCTACACAGCCATGTGGATGAACATGGAAATATCTACACCGCTATCTGTTTAAACATGCATACATGTTCACCGCTATCTGTATAAACTTGGAAATATCTACACTGCTATCTTTATGAACATGGAAAAATCTACACCACTAACTGTTTGTACAGGGAAATATATACACCGCTATCTGCATGAAAATGGAAATGTCTACACAGCTATCTGCATATACATGGAAATATCTACACAGCTATCTCTTTACACATGGAAATAACTACACCGCTATCTGTATGAACATGGAAATATCTACACCGCCATCTGTATGAACATGGAAATATCTCCACCGCCATCTGAATGAACATATAAATATCTACACCGCCATCTGTATTAAGATGGAGATATCTACACCGGTATCTGTATAAACATGGAAATATCTACACAGCTATGTGTATAAACATGGAAATATCTACACCGCTATATGTATAAACATGGAAATATCTACACTGCTACCTGTATAAACATGGAAATATCAGCACCGCTATCTGTATGAACATGGAATTACCTACACCGCTATGTGTATAAACATGGAAATATCTACACCGCTATCTGTATAAACATGGAAATATCTACACTGCTACCTGTATAAACATGGATATATCAGCACCGCTATCTGTATGAACATGGAAATATCTACACCGCTTCTGTATGAACATGGAAAAATCTTCACCGCCATCTCTACGAACCTGGATATATCTACACAGCCATCTGTATGAACAAGGAAATATCCTCACCGCCATCTGTATGAACATGGATATGTCTACACAGCCGTCTGGATGAACATGGAAATATCTACACCGCTATCTCTATGAACATGGAAATATCCACACCGCTATCTGTGTAAACATGCATACATCTTCACCGCTATCTGTATAAACATGGAAATATCCACACCGCTATCTGTATGAACATGGAAATATCTACACCGCTATCTGTTTGAACATGGAAATATCTACACCGCAATCTGCATGAAAATGGAAATATCTACACAGCTATCTGCATATACATGGAAATATCTACACAGCTATCTCTTTGCACATGGAAATAACTACACCGCTATCTCTATAAACATGGAAATATCTACACCACCATCTGTATGAACATGGAAATATCTGCACCGCGATCTGTATGAACATATAAATATCTACACAGGCATCTGTATTAAGAAGGAGATATCTACACCGCTATCTGTATAAACATGGAAATATCTACACCGCTATCTGTATGAACATGGAAATATGTACACCGCTACCTGTATAAACATGGAAGTATCAGCACCGCTATCGGTATGAACATGGCAATATGTACACGGCTATCTGTATGAACATGGAAATATCTACACCGCTATCTGTATGAACATGGAAATATCTACACCACTATCTGTATGAACATGGAAATAGCTACACAGCCATCTGGATGAACATGGAAATATCTACACCGCTAGCTGTATGAACATGGATATATCTACACAGACATCTCGATGAACATGGAAATATCAACACCGCTATCTGTATGAACATGGAAATACATACACCGCTATCTGTATGGACATGGAAATATCTACACCGCTATCTGTATGAACATGGAAATATCTACACCGCTATCTGTATGAACATGGAAATATCTTCACCGCCATCTGTATGAACATGGATATATCTACACAGCCATCTGGATGAACATGGAAATATCTGCACCGCTATCTGTATGAACATGGAAATATCTACACCGCTATCTGTATGAACATGGATATATCTACACAGCCATCTGGATGAACATGGAAATATCTACACCGCTATCTGTTTAAACATGCATACATCTTCACCGCTATCTGTATAAACTTGGAAATATCTACACTGCTATCTTTATGAACATGGAAATATCTACACCGCTAACTGTTTGAACAGGGAAATATATACACCGCTATCTGCATGAAAATGGAAATGTCTACACAGCTATCTGCATATACATGGAAATATCTACACAGCTATCCCTTTACACATGGAAATAACTACACCGCTATCTGTATGAACATTGAAATATCTACACCGCTATCTGTATGAACATGGAAATATCTACACAGCCATCTGGATGAACATGGAAATATCTACACCGCTATCTGTATGAACATGGAAATACATACACCGATATCTGTATGAACATGGAAATATCTACACCGCTATCTGTATGAACATGGAAATATCTACACCGCTATCTGTATGAACATGGAAATATCTACAGCGCTATCTGTATGAACATGGAAATATCTTCACCGCCATCTGTATGAACATGGATATATCTACACAGCCATCTGGATGAACGTGGAAATATATACAACGCTATCTGTGTGAACATGGATATATCTACACAGCCATCTGGATGAACGTGGAAATATCTACACCGCTATCTGTGTAAACACGCATACAACTTCACCGCTATCTGTATAAACATGGAAATATCTACACCGCTATCTTTATGAACATGGAAATATCTACACCACTAACTGTTTGAACAGGGAAATATATACACCGCTATCTGCATGAAAATGGAAATATCTACACCACTATCAGTATGAAAATGGAAATACATACACCGCTATCTGTATTAACATGGAAATATCTACACCGCTATGTGTATAAACATGGAAATATCTACACCGCTATCTGTATAAACATGGAAATATCTACACCGCTACATGTATAAACATGGAAATATCACCCCGCTATCTGTATGAACATGGAAATATCTACACCGCCATCTGTATGAACATGGAAATATCTTCACCGCCATCTGTATGAACATGGAAATATCTTCACTGCCATCTGTATGAACATGGATATATCTACACAGCCATCTGTATGAACATGGAAATATGTACACCGCTATCTGTATGAACCTGGAAATATCTACACCGCAATCTGTATGAACATGGAAATATCTTCACCGCCATCTGTATGAACATGGATATGTCTACACAGCCATCTGTATGAACATTTAAATATCTACACAGCCATCTGTATTAAGATGGAGATATCTACACAACTATCTGCATAAACATGGAAATATCTACACCGCTATCTGTAAAAACATGGAAATATCTACACCGCTATGTGTATAAACATGGAAATATCTACACCGCTATCTGTATAAACATGGAAATATCTACACCGCTACCTGTATAAACATGGAAATATCAGCACCGCTATCAGTATGAACATGGAAGTTTCTACACCGCCATCTGTATGAACATGGAAATATCTTCACCGCCATCCGTATGAACATGGAAATATCTGCACCGCCATCTGTATGAACATATAAATATCTACACCGCCATCTGTATTAAGATGGAGATATCTACACCGCTATCTGTATAAACATGGAAATATCTACACCGCTATCTGTATAAACATGGAAATTTCTACACCACTATCTGTATAAACATGGAAATATATACACCGCTACCTGTATAAACATGGAAATATCAGCACCGCTATCTGTATGAACATGGAAATATCTACACCGCCGTCTGTATGAACATGGAAATATCGTCACCGCCATCTGTATGAACATGGATATATCTACACAGCCATCTGTATGAACATGGAAATATCTTCGCCGCCATCTGTATGAACATGGATAGGTCTACACAGCCGTCTGGATGAACATGGAAATATCTACACCGCTATCTGTGTAAACATGCATACATCTTCACCGCTATCTGTATAAACATGGAAATATCTACACCGCTATCTGTATGAACATGGAAATATCTACACCGCTATCTGTTTGAACATGGAAATATCTACACCGCTATCTGCATGAAAATGGAAATATCTACACGACTATCTGCATATAAATGGAAATATCTACACAGCTATCTCTTTGCACATGGAAATAACTACACCGCTATCTCTATAAACATGGAAATATCTACACCGCCATCTGTATGAACATGGAAATATCTACACCGCCATCAGAATTAAGAAGGAGATATCTACACCGCTATCTGTATAAACATGGAAATATCTACACCGCTATCTGTATGAACATGGAAATATCTACACCGCTATCTGTATAAACACGGCAATATATACACCGCTACCTGTATAAACATGGAAGTATCAGCACCGCTATCGGTATGAACATGGCAATATCTACAAGGCTATCTGTATGAACATGGAAATATCTACACCGCTATCTGTATAAACATGGAAATATCTACACCGCTATCTGTATGAACATGGAAATATCTACAGCGCTATCTGTATGAACATGGAAATATCTTCACCGCCATCTGTATGAACATGGATATATCTACACAGCCATCTGGATGAACGTGGAAATATATACAACGCTATCTGTGTGAACATGGATATATCTACACAGCCATCTGGATGAACGTGGAAATATCTACACCGCTATCTGTGTAAACACGCATACAACTTCACCGCTATCTGTATAAACATGGAAATATCTACACCGCTATCTTTATGAACATGGAAATATCTACACCACTAACTGTTTGAACAGGGAAATATATACACCGCTATCTGCATGAAAATGGAAATATCTACACCACTATCAGTATGAAAATGGAAATACATACACCGCTATCTGTATTAACATGGAAATATCTACACCGCTATGTGTATAAACATGGAAATATCTACACCGCTATCTGTATAAACATGGAAATATCTACACCGCTACATGTATAAACATGGAAATATCAGCCCCGCTATCTGTATGAACATGGAAATATCTACACCGCCATCTGTATGAACATGGAAATATCTTCACCGCCATCTGTATGAACATGGAAATATCTTCACCGCCCTCTGTATGAACATGGATATATCTACACAGCCATCTGTATGAACATGGAAATATGTACACCGCTATCTGTATGAACCTGGAAATATCTACACCGCAATCTGTATGAACATGGAAATATCTTCACCGCCATCTGTATGAACATGGATATGTCTACACAGCCATCTGTATGAACATTTAAATATCTACACAGCCATCTGTATTAAGATGGAGATATCTACACAACTATCTGCATAAACATGGAAATATCTACACCGCTATCTGTAAAAACATGGAAATATCTACACCGCTATGTGTATAAACATGGAAATATCTACACCGCTATCTGTATAAACATGGAAATATCTACACCGCTACCTGTATAAACATGGAAATATCAGCACCGCTATCAGTATGAACATGGAAGTTTCTACACCGCCATCTGTATGAACATGGAAATATCTTCACCGCCATCCGTATGAACATGGAAATATCTGCACCGCCATCTGTATGAACATATAAATATCTACACCGCCATCTGTATTAAGATGGAGATATCTACACCGCTACCTGTATAAACACGGAAATATGTACACCGCTACCTGTATAAACATGGAAGTATCAGCACCACTATCGGTATGAACATGGCAATATCTACACGGCTATCTGTATGAACATGGAAATATCTACACCGCTATCTGTATGAACATGGAAATATCTACACCACTATCTGTATGAACATGGAAATATCTACACAGCCATCTGGATGAACATGGAAATATCTACACCGCTATCTGTATGAACATGGATATATCTACACAGCCATCTGGATGAACATGGAAATATCTACACCGCTATCTGTATGAACATGGAAATACATACACCGCTATCTGTATGAACATGGAAATAACTACACCGCTATCTTTATGAACATGGAAATATCTACACCGCTATCTGTATGAACATGGATATATCTTCACCGCCATCTGTATGAACATGGATATATCTACACAGCCATCTGGATGAACATGGAAATATCTGCACCGCTATCTGTATGAACATGGATATATCTACAGAACCATCTGGATGAACATGGAAATATCTACACCGCTATCTGTGTAAACATGCGTACATCTTCACCGCTTTCTGTATAAACATGGAAATATCTATACTGCTATCTTTATGAACATGGAAATATCTACACCGCTAACTGTTTGAACAGGGAAATATATACACCGCTATCTGCATGAAAATGGAAATGTCTACACAGCTATCTGCATATACATGGAAATATCTACACAGCTATCTCTTTACACATGGAAATAACTACACAGCTATCTGTATGAACATGGAAATATCTCCACCGCCATCTGAATGAACATATAAATATCTACACCGCCATCTGTATTAAGATGGAGATATCTACACCGCTATCTGTATAAACATGGAAATATCTACACCGCTATGTGTATAAACATGGAAATATCTACACCGCTCTATGTATAAACATGGAAATATCTACACCGCTACCTGTATAAACATGGAAATATCAGCACCGCTATCAGTATGAACATGGAAGTATCTACACCGCCATCTGTATGAACATGGAAATATCTTCACCGCCATCTGTATGAACATGGAAATATCTGCACCGCCATCTGTATGAACATATAAATATCTACACCGCCATCTGTATTAAGATGGACATATCTACACGCTATCTGTATAAACATGGAAATATCTACACCGCTATGTGTATAAACCTGGAAATATCTACAGTGCTATCTGTATAAACATGGAAATATCTACACTGCTACCTGTATAAACATGGAAATATCAGCACCGCTATCTGTATGAACATGGAAATACCTACACCGCTATGTGTATAAAGATGGAATTATCTACACTGCTATCTGTATAAACATGGAAATATCTACACTGCTACCTGTATAAACATGGATATATCAGCACCGCTATCTGTATGAACATGGAAATATCTACACCGCTTCTGTATGAACATGGAAAAATCTTCACCGCCATCTCTATTAACCTGGATATATCTACACAGCCATCTGTATGAACAAGGAAATATCTTCACCGCCATCTGTATGAACATGGATATGTCTACACAGCCGTCTGGATGAACATGGAAATATCTACACCGCTATCTGTATGAACATGGAAATATCTACACCGCTATCTGTGTAAACATGCATACAACTTCACCGCTATCTGTACAAACATGGAAATATCCACACCGCTATCTGTATGAACATGGAAATATCTAAACCGCTATCTCTTTGAACATGGAAATATCTACACCGCTATCTGCATGAAAATGGAAATATCTACACAGCTATCTGCATATACATGGAAATATCTACACAGCTATCTCTTTGCACATGGAAATAACTACACCGCTATCTCTATAAACATGGAAATATCTACACCACCATCTGTATGAACATGGAAATATCTGCACCGCGATCTGTATGAACATATAAATATCTACACCGACATCTGTATTAAGAAGGAGATATCTACACCGCTATCTGTATAAACGTGGAAATATCTACACCGCTATCTGTATGAACATGGAAATATCTACACCGCTACCTGTATAAACACGGAAATATGTACACCGCTACCTGTATAAACATGGAAGTATCAGCACCGCTATCAGTATGAACATGGCAATATGTACACGGCTATCTGTATGAACATGGAAATATCTACACCGCTATCTGTATGAACATGGAAATATCTACACCACCATCTGTATGACCATGGAAATAGCTACACAGCCATCTGGATGAACATGGAAATATCTACACCGCTAGCTGTATGAACATGGATATATCTACACAGCCATCTGGATGAACATGGAAATATCAACACCGCTATCTGTATGAACATGGAAATACATACACCGCTATCTGTATGGACATGGAAATATCTACTCCGCTATCTGTATGAACATGGAAATATCTACACCGCTATCTGTATGAACATGGAAATATCTTCACCGCCATCTGTATGAACATGGGTATATCTACACAGCCATCTGGATGAACATGGAAATATCTGCACCGCTATCTGTATGAACATGGAAATATCTACACCGCTATCTGTATGAACATGGATATATCTACACAGCCATCTGGATGAACATGGAAATATCTACACCGCTATCTGTTTAAACATGCATACATCTTCACCGCTATCTGTATAAACTTGGAAATATCTACACTGCTATCTTTATGAACATGGAAATATCTACACCGCTAACTGTTTGAACAGGGAAATATATACACCGCTATCTGCATGAAAATGGAAATGTCTACACAGCTATCTGCATATACATGGAAATATCTACACAGCTATCTCTTTACACATGGAAATAACTACACCGCTATCTGTATGAACATTGAAATATCTACACCGCTATCTGTATGAACATGGAAATATCTACACAGCCATCTGGATGAACATGGAAATATCTACACCGCTATCTGTATGAACATGGAAATACATACACCGATATCTGTATGAACATGGAAATATCTACACCACTATCTGTATGAACATGGAAATATCTACACCGCTATCTGTATGAACATGGAAATATCTACACCGCTATCTGTATGAACATGGAAATATCTTCACCGCCATCTGTATGAACATGGATATATCTACACAGCCATCTGGATGAACGTGGAAATATCTACACCGCTATCTGTGTAAACATGCATACAACTTCACCGCTATCTGTATAAACATGGAAATATCTACACCGCTATCTTTATGAACATGGAAATATCTACACCGCTAACTGTTTGAACAGGGAAATATATACACCGCTATCTGCATGAAAATGGAAATATCTACACCGCTATCAGTATGAAAATGGAAATACATACACCGCTATCTGTATTAACATGGAAATATCTACACCGCTATGTGTATAAACATGGAAATATCTACACCGCTATCTGTATAAACATGGAAATATCTACACCGCTACATGTATAAACATGGAAATATCAGCCCCGCTATCTGTATGAACATGGAAATATCTACACCACCATCTGTATGAACATGGAAATATCTTCACCGCCATCTGTATGAACATGGAAATATCTTCACCGCCATCTGTAGGAACATGGATATATCTACACAGCCATCTGTATGAACGTGGAAATATCTACACCGCTATCTGTATGAACATGGAAATATCTACACCGCAATCTGTATGAACATGGAAATATCTTCACCGCCATCTGTATGAACATGGATATGTCTACACAGCCATCTGTATGAACATTTAAATATCTACACCGCCATCTGTATTAAGATGGAGATATCTACACAACTATCTGCATAAACATGGAAATATCTACACCGCTATCTGTATAAACATGGAAATATCTACACCGCTATGTGTATAAACATGGAAATATCTACACCGCTATCTGTATAAACATGGAAATATCTACACCGCTACCTGTATAAACATGGAAATATCAGCACCGCTATCAGTATGAACATGGAAGTTTCTACACCGCCATCTGTATGAACATGGAAATATCTTCACCGCCATCCGTATGAACATGGAAATATCTGCACCGCCATCTGTATGAACATATAAATATCTACACCGCCATCTGTATTAAGATGGAGATATCTACACCGCTATCTGTATAAACATGGAAATATCTACACCGCTATCTGTATAAACATGGAAATTTCTACACCACTATCTGTATAAACATGGAAATATATACACCGCTACCTGTATAAACATGGAAATATCAGCACCGCTATCTGTATGAACATGGAAATATCTACACCGCCGTCTGTATGAACATGGAAATATCGTCACCGCCATCTGTATGAACATGGATATATCTACACAGCCATCTGTATGAACATGGAAATATCTTCGCCGCCATCTGTATGAACATGGATAGGTCTACACAGCCGACTGGATGAACATGGAAATATCTCCACCGCTATCTGTGTAAACATGCATACATCTTCACCGCTATCTGTATAAACATGGAAATATCTACACCGCTATCTGTATGAACATGGAAATATCTACACCGCTATCTGTTTGAACATTGAAATATCTACACCGCTATCTGCATGAAAATGGAAATATCTACACGACTATCTGCATATAAATGGAAATATCTACACAGCTATCTCTTTGCACATGGAAATAACTACACCGCTATCTCTATAAACATGGAAATATCTACACCGCCATCTGTATGAACATGGAAATATCTACACCGCCATCAGAATTAAGAAGGAGATATCTACACCGCTATCTGTATAAACATGGAAATAACTACACCGCTATCTGTATGAACATGGAAATATCTACACCGCTATCTGTATAAACACGGCAATATATACACCGCTACCTGTATAAACATGGAAGTATCAGCACCGCTATCGGTATGAACATGGCAATATCTACAAGGCTATCTGTACGAACATGGAAATATCTACACCGCTATCTGTATAAACATGGAAATATCTACACCGCTAACTGTTTGAACAGGGAAATATATACACCGCTATCTACATGAAAACGGAAATATCTACAGAGCTATCTGCTTATACATGGTAATACCTACACAGCTATCTCTTTACACATGGAAATAACTACACCGCTATCTGTATGAACATGGAAATATCTACACCAACATCTGTATGAACATGGAAATATCTGCACCGCCATCTGTATGAACATTTAAATATCTACACCGCCATCTGTAGTAAGATGGAGATATCTACACCAATATCTGCATAAACATGGAAATATCTACACCGCTATCTGTATAAACATGGAAATATCTACACCGCTATGTGTATAAACATGGAAATATCTACACCGCTATGTGTATAAACATGGAAATATCTACACCGCTATGTGTATAAACATGGAAATATCTACACCGCTACCTGTATAAACATGGAAATATCAGCACCGCTATCAGTATGAACATGGAAGTATCTACACCGCCTTCTGTATGAACATGGAAATATCTTCACCGCCATCTGTATGAACATGGAAATATCTGCACCACCATCTGTATGAACATATAAATATCTACACCGCCATCTGTATTAAGATGGACATATCTACACGCTATCTGTATAAACATGGAAATATCTACACCGCTATGTGTATAAACATGGAAATATCTACACTGCTATCTGTATAAACATGGAAATATCTACACTGCTACCTGTATAAACATGGAAATATCAGCACCGCTATCTGTATGAACATGGAAATACCTACACCGCTATGTGTATAAAGATGGAATTATCTACACTGCTATCTGTATAAACATGGAAATATCTACACTGCTACCTGTATAAACATGGATATATCAGCACCGCTATCTGTATGAACATGGAAATATCTACACGGCTTCTGTATGAACATGGAAACATCTTCAACGCCATCTCTATTAACCTGGATATATCTACACAGCCATCTGTATGAACAAGGAAATATCTTCACCGCCATCTGTATGAACATGGATATGTCTACACAGCCGTCTGGATGAACATGGAAATATCTACACCGCTATCTGTATGAACATGGAAATATCTACACCGCTATCTGTGTAAACATGCATACAACTTCACCGCTATCTGTATGAACATGGAAATATCTACACAGCCATCTGGATGAACATGGAAATATCTACACCGCTATCTGTATGAACATGGAAATACATACACCGATATCTGTATGAACATGGAAATATCTACACCGCTATCTGTATGAACATGGAAATATCTACATCGCTATCTGTATGAACATGGAAATATCTACACCGCTATCTGTATGAACATGGAAATATCTTCACCGCCATCTGTATGAACATGGATATATCTACACAGCCATCTGGATGAACGTGGAAATATCTACACCGCTATCTGTGTAAACATGCATACAACTTCACCGCTATCTGTATAAACATGGAAATATCTACACCGCTATCTTTATGAACATGGAAATATCTACACCGCTAACTGCTTGAACAGGGAAATATATACACCGCTATCTGCATGAAAATGTAAATATCTACACCGCTATCAGTATGAAAATGGAAATACATACACCGCTATCTGTATTAACATGGAAATATCTACACCGCTATGTGTGTAAACATGGAAATATCTACACCGCTATCTGTATAAACATGGAAATATCTACACCGCTACATGTATAAACATGGAAATATCAGCCCCGCTATCTGTATGAACATGGAAATATCTACACCGCCATCTGTAGGAACATGGAAATATCTTCACTGCCATCTGTAGGAACATGGATATATCTACACAGCCATCTGTATGAACATGGAAATATCTACACCGCTATCTGTATGAACATGGAAATATCTACTCCACAATCTGTATGAACATGGAAATATCTTCACCGCCATCTGTATGAACATGGATATGTCTACACAGCCATCTGTATGAACATTTAAATATCTACACCGCCATCTGTATTAAGATGGAGATATCTACACAACTATCTGCATAAACATGGAAATATCTACACCGCTATCTGTATAAACATGGAAATATCTACACCGCTATGTGTATAAACATGGAAATACCTACACCGCTATCTGTATAAACATGGAAATATCTACACCGCTACCTGTATAAACGTGGAAATATCAGCACCGCTATCAGTATGAACATGGAAGTTTCTACACCGCCATCTGTATGAACATGGAAATATCTTCACCGCCATCCGTATGAACATGGAAATATCTGCACTGCCAACTGTATGAACATATAAATATCTACAGCGCCATCTGTATTAAGATAGAGATATCTACACCGCTATCTGTATAAACATGGAAATATCTACACCGCTATCTGTATAAACATGGAAATTTCTACACCACTATCTGTATAAACATGGAAATATCTACACCGCTACCTGTATAAACATGGAAATATCAGCACCGCTATCTGTATGAACATGGACATATCTACACCGCCGTCTGTATGAACATGGAAATATCGTCACCGCCATCTGTATGAACATGGATATATCTACACAGCCATCTGTATGAACATGGAAATATCTTCACCGCCATCTGTATGAACATGGATATTTCTACACAGCCGTCTGGATGAACATGGAAATATCTACACCGCTATCTGTGTAAACATGCATACATCTTCACCGCTATCTGTATAAACATGGAAATATCTACACCGCTATCTGTATGAACATGGAAATATCTACACCGCTATCTGTTTGAACATGGAAATATCTACACTGCTATCTGCATGAAAATGGAAATATCTACACGACTATCTGCATATAAATGGAAATATCTACACAGCTATCTCTTTGCACATGGAAATAACAACACCGCTATCTCTATAAACATGGAAATATCTACACCGCCATCTGTATGAACATGGAAATATCTACACCGCCATCAGAATTAAGAAGGAGATATCTACACCGCTATCTGTATAAACATGGAAATATCTACACCGCTATCTGTATGAACATGGAAATATCTACACCGCTGTCTGTATAAACACGGCAATATATACACCGCTACCTGTATAAACATGGAAGTATCAGCACCGCTATCGGTATGAACATGGCAATATCTACTCGGCTATCTGTATGAACATGGAAATATCTACACCGCTATCTGTATAAACATGGAAATATCTACACCGCTATCTTTATGACCATGGAAATATCTACACCGCTAACTGTTTGAAAAGGGAAATATATACACCGCTATCTGCATGAAAACGGAAATATCTACAGAGCTATCTGCTTATACATGGTAATACCTACACAGCTATCTCTTTACACATGGAATTAACTACCCCGCTATCTGTATGAACATGGAAATATCTACACCACCATCTGTATGAACATGGAAATATCTGCACCGCCATCTGTATGAACATTTAAATATCTACACCGCCATCTGTATTAAGATGGAGATATCTACACCGCTATCTGCATAAACATGGAAATATCTACACCGCTATCTGTATAAACATGGAAATATCTACACCGCTATGTGTATAAACATGGAAATATCTACACTGCTATCTGTATAAACATGGAAATATCTACACCGCTACCTGTATAAACATGGAAATATCAGCACCGCTATCAGTATCAACATGGAAGTTTCTACACCGCGATCTGTATGAACATGGAAATATCTTCACCGCCATCCATATGAACATGGAAATATCTGCACCGCCATCTGTATGAACATATAAGTATCTACACCGCCATCTGTATTAAGATGGAGATATCTACACCGCTATCTGTATAAACATGGAAATATCTACACCGCTATGTGTATAAACATGGAAATATCTACACCGCTATCTGCATAAACATGGAAATATCTACACTGCTACCTGTATAAACTTGGAAATATCAGCACCGCTATCTGTATGAACATGGAAATATCTACACCGCTATCTGTATGAACATGGAAAAATCTTCACCGCCATCTGTATGAACATGGATATATCTACACAGCCATCTGTATGAACATGGAAATAACTTCACCGCCATCTGTATGAACATGGATATGTCTACACAGCCGTCTGGATGAACATATAAATATCTACACCGCCATCTGTATTAAGAATGAGATATCTACACCGCTATCTGTATAAACATGGAAATATCTACACCGCTATCTGTATGAACATGGAAATATCTGCACCACCATCTGTATGAACATATAAATATCTACACCGCCATCTGTATTAAGAATGAGATATCTACACCGCTATCTGTGTAAACATGGAAATATCTACACCGCTATCTGTATGAACATGGAAATATCTACACCGCTACCTGTATAAACACGGAAATATGTACACCGCTACCTGTATAAACATGGAAGTATCAGCACCGCTATAGGTATGAACATGGCAATATCTACACGGCTATCTGTATGAACATGGAAATATCTACACCGCTATCTGTATGAACATGGAAATATCTACACCACTATCTGTATGAACATGGAAATAGATACACAGCCATCTGGATGAACATGGAAATATCTACACCGCTATCTGTATGAACATGGATATATCTACACAGCCATCTGGATGAACATGGAAATATCTACACAGCTATCTGTATGAACATGGAAATACATACACCGCTATCTGTATGAACATGGAAATAACTACACCGCTATCTGTATGAACATGGAAATATCTACACCGCTATCTGTATGAACATGGATATATCTTCACCGCCATCTGTATGAACATGGATATATCTTCACAGCCATCTGGATGAACATGGAAATATCTGCACTGCTATCTGTATGAACATGGAAATATCTACACCGCTATCTGTATGAACATGGATATATCTACAGAGCCATCTGGATGAACATGGAAATATCTACACCGCTATCTGTGTAAACATGCATACATCTTCACCGTTTTCTGTATAAACATTTAAATATCTACACTGCTATCTTTATGAACATGGAAATATCTACACCGCTAACAGTTTGAACAGGGAAATATATACACCGCTATCTGCATGAAAATGGAAATGCCTACACAGCTATCTGCATATACATGGAAATATCTACACAGCTATCTCTTTACACATGGAAATAACTACACCGCTATCTGTATGAACATGGAAATATCTACACCACCATCTGTATGAACATGGAAATATCTCCACCGCCATCTGAATGAACATATAAATATCTACACCGCCATCTGTATTAAGATGGAGATATCTACACCGCTATCTGTATAAACATGGAAATATCTACACCGCTATGTGTATAAACATGGAAATATCTACACCGCTATATGTATAAACATGGAAATATCTACACCGCTACCTGTATAAATATGGAAATATCAGCACCGCTATCAGTATGAACATGGAAGTATCTACACCGCCATCTGTATGAACATGGAAATATCTTCACCGCCATCAGTATGAACATGGAAATATCTGCACCGCCATCTGTATGAACATATAAATATCTACACCGCCATCTGTATTAAGATGGAGATATCTACACGCTATCTGTATAAACATGGAAATATCTACACCGCTATGTGTATAAACCTGGAAATATCTACACTGCTATCTGTATAAACATGGAAATATCTACACTGCTACCTGTAAAAACATGGAATTATCAGCACCGCTATCTGTATGAACATGGAAATACCTACACCGCTATGTGTATAAACATGGAAATATCTACACCGCTATCTGAATAAAGATGGAAATATCTAAACTGAAACCTGTATAAACATGGATATATCAGCACCGCTATCTGTATGAACATGGAAATATCTACACCGCTTCTGTATGAACATGGAAAAATCTTCACCGCCATCTCTATTAACCTGGATATATCTACACAGCCATCTGTATGAACAAGTAAATATCTTCACCGCAATCTGTATGAACATGGATATGTCTACACAGCCGTCTGGATGAACATGGAAATATCTACACCGCTATCTGTATGAACATGGAAATATCTACACCGCTATCTGTGTAAACATGCATACATCTTCACCGCTATCTGTATAAACACGGAAATATCCACACCGCTATCTGTATGAACATGGAAATATCTACACAGCTATCTGTTTGAACATGGAAATATCTACACCGCTATCTGCATGAAAATGGAAATATCTACACAGCTATCTGCATATAAATGGAAATATCTACACAGCTATCTCTTTGCACATGGAAATAACTACACCGCTATCTCTATAAACATGGAAATATCTACACCACCATCTATATGAACATGGAAATGTCTGCACCGCGATCTGTATGAACATATAAATATCTACACCGCCATCTGTATTAAGAAGGAGATAACTACACCGCTATCTGTATAAGCATGGAAATATCTACACCGCTATCTGTATTAACATGGAAATATGTACACCGCTATCTGTATGAACATGGAAATATCTTCACCGCCATCTGTATGAACATGGATATATCTACACAGCCATCTGGATGAACATGGAAATATCTGCACCGCTATCTGCAAGAACATGGAAATATCTACACCGCTATCTGTAAGAACATGGATATATCTACACAGCCATCTGGATGAACATGGAAATATCAACACCGCTATCTGTTTGAACATGGAAATACATACACCGCTATCTGTATGAACATGGAAATATCTACACCGCTATCTGTATGAACATGGAAATATCTTCACCGCCATCTGTATGAACATGGATATATCTACACAGCCATCTGGATGAACATGGAAATATCTACACAGCTATCTCTTTACACATGGAAATAACTACACCGCTATCTGTATGAACATGGAAATATCTACACCGCTATCTGTATGAACATGGAAATATCTACACAGCCATCTGGATGAACATGGAAATATCTACACCGCTATCTGTATGAACATGGAAATACATACACCGATATCTGTATGAACATGGAAATATCTACACCGCTATCTGTATGAACATGGAAATATCTACACCGCTATCTGTATGAACATGGAAATATCTACACCGCTATCTGTATGAACATGGAAATATCTTCACCGCCATCTTTATGAACATGGATATATCTACACAGCCATCTGGATGAACGTGGAAATATCTACAATGCTATCTGTGTAAACATGCATACAACTTCACCGCTATCTGTATAAACATGGAAATATCTACACCGCTATCTTTATGAACATGGAAATACCTACACCGCTAACTGTTTGAACAGGGAAATATATACACCGCTATCTGCATGAAAATGGAAATATCTACACCGCTATCTGTATGAAAATGGAAATACATACACCGCTATCTGTATGAACATGGAAATATCTACACCACTATGTGTATAAACATGGAAATATCTACACCGCTACATGTATAAACATGGAAATATCAGCCCCGCTATCTGTATGAACATGGAAATATCTACACCGCCATCTGTATGAACATGGAAATATCTTCATCGCCATCTGTAGGAACATGGATATATCTACACAGCCATCTGTATGAACATGGAAATATCTACACCGCTATCTGTATGAACATGGAAATATCTACACCGCCATCTGTATGAACATGGATATGTCTACACAGCCATCTGTATGAACATTTAAATATTTACACCGCCATCTGTATTAAGATGGAGATATCTACACAACTATCTGCATAAACGTGGAAATATCTACACCGCTATCTGTATAAACATGGAAATATCTACACCGCTGTGTGTATAAACATGGAAATATCTACACCGCTATCTGTATAAACATGGAAATATCTACACCGCTACCTGTATAAACATGGAAATATCAGCACCGCTATCAGTATGAAAATGGAAGTTTCTACACCGCCATCTGTATGAACATGGAAATATCTTCACCGCCATCCGTATGAACATGGAAATATCTGCACCGCCATCTGTATGAACATATAAATATCTACACCGCCATCTGTATTAAGCTGGAGATATCTACACCGCTATCTGAATAAACATGGAAATATCTACACCGCTATCTGTATAAACATGGAAATTTCTACACCGCTATCTGTATAAACATGGAAATATCTACACCGCTACCTGTATAAACATTGAAATATCAGCACCGCTATCTGTATGAACATGGAAATATCTACACCGCCGTCTGTATGAACATGGAAATATCGTCACCGCCATCTGTATGAACATGGATATATCTACACAGCCATCTGTATGAACATGGAAATATCTTCACCGCCATCTGTATGAACATGGATATGTCTACACAGCCGTCTGGATGAACATGGAAATATCTACACCGCTATCTGTGTAAACATGCATACATCTTCACCGCTATCTGTATAAACATGGAAATATCTACACCGCTATCTGTATGAACATGGAAATATCTACACCGCTATCTGTTTGAACAAGGAAATATCTACACCGCTATCTGCATGAAAATGGATATATCTACACGACTATCTGCATATAAATGGAAATATCTACACAGCTATCTCTTTGCACATGGAAATATCTACACCGCCATCTGTATGAACAAGGAAATATCTACACCGCCATCAGAATTAAGAAGGAGATACCTACACCGCTATCTGTATAAACATGGAAATTTCTACACCGCTAACTGTATGAACATGGAAATATCTACACCGCTATCGGTATAAACACGGCAATATGTACACCGCTACCTGTATAAACATGGAAGTATCAGCACCGCTATCGGTATGAACATGGCAATATCTACACTGCTATCTGTATGAACATGGAAATATCTACACCGCTATCTGTATAAACATGGAAATATCTACACCGCTATCTTTATGAACATGGAAATATCTACACCGCTAACTGTTTGAACAGGGAAATATATACACCGCTTTCTGCATGAAAACGGAAATATCTACAGAGCTATCTGCTTATACATGGAAATAACTACACAGGTATCTCTTTACACATGGAAATAACTACACCGCTATCTGTATGAACATGGAAATATCTACACCGCCATCTGTATAAACATGGAAATATCTGCACCGCCATCTGGATGAACATGGAAATACCTACACCGCTATCTGTATGAAGATGGAAATATCTACACCGCTATCTGTATTAAGATGGAGATATCTACACCGCTATCTGTATAAACATGGAAATATCTACACCGCTATGTGTATAAACATGGAAATATCTGCACCGCTACCTGTATAAACATGGAAGTATCAGCACCGCTATCAGTATAAACATGGAAGTTTCTACACCGCCATCTGTATGAACATGGAAATATCTACACCGCCATCTGTATTAAGATGGAGATATCTACACCACTATCTGCATAAACATGGAAATATCTTCACCGCCATCAGTATGAACATGGAAATATCTGCACCACCATCTGTATGAACATAAAAATATCTACACCGCCATCTGTATTAAGAATGAGATATCTACACCGCTATCTGTGTAAACATGGAAATATCTACACCGCTATCTGTATGAACATGGAAATATCTACACCGCTACCTGTATAAACACGGAAATATGTACACCGCTACCTGTATAAACATGGAAGTATCAGCACCGCTATAGGTATGAACATGGCAATATCTACACGGCTATCTGTATGAACATGGAAATATCTACACCGCTATCTGTATGAACATGGAAATATCTACACCACTATCTGTATGAACATGGAAATAGATACACAGCCATCTGGATGAACATGGAAATATCTACACCGCTATCTGTATGAACATGGATATATCTACACAGCCATCTGGATGAACATGGAAATATCTACACAGCTATCTGTATGAACATGGAAATACATACACCGCTATCTGTATGAACATGGAAATAACTACACCGCTATCTGTATGAACATGGAAATATCTACACCGCTATCTGTATGAACATGGATATATCTTCACCGCCATCTGTATGAACATGGATATATCTTCACAGCCATCTGGATGAACATGGAAATATCTGCACTGCTATCTGTATGAACATGGAAATATCTACACCGCTATCTGTATGAACATGGATATATCTACAGAGCCATCTGGATGAACATGGAAATATCTACACCGCTATCTGTGTAAACATGCATACATCTTCACCGTTTTCTGTATAAACATTTAAATATCTACACTGCTATCTTTATGAACATGGAAATATCTACACCGCTAACAGTTTGAACAGGGAAATATATACACCGCTATCTGCATGAAAATGGAAATGCCTACACAGCTATCTGCATATACATGGAAATATCTACACAGCTATCTCTTTACACATGGAAATAACTACACCGCTATCTGTATGAACATGGAAATATCTACACCACCATCTGTATGAACATGGAAATATCTCCACCGCCATCTGAATGAACATATAAATATCTACACCGCCATCTGTATTAAGATGGAGATATCTACACCGCTATCTGTATAAACATGGAAATATCTACACCGCTATGTGTATAAACATGGAAATATCTACACCGCTATATGTATAAACATGGAAATATCTACACCGCTACCTGTATAAATATGGAAATATCAGCACCGCTATCAGTATGAACATGGAAGTATCTACACCGCCATCTGTATGAACATGGAAATATCTTCACCGCCATCAGTATGAACATGGAAATATCTGCACCGCCATCTGTATGAACATATAAATATCTACACCGCCATCTGTATTAAGATGGAGATATCTACACGCTATCTGTATAAACATGGAAATATCTACACCGCTATGTGTATAAACCTGGACATATCTACACTGCTATCTGTATAAACATGGAAATATCTACACTGCTACCTGTAAAAACATGGAATTATCAGCACCGCTATCTGTATGAACATGGAAATACCTACACCGCTATGTGTATAAACATGGAAATATCTACACCGCTATCTGAATAAAGATGGAAATATCTAAACTGAAACCTGTATAAACATGGATATATCAGCACCGCTATCTGTATGAACATGGAAATATCTACACCGCTTCTGTATGAACATGGAAAAATCTTCACCGCCATCTCTATTAACCTGGATATATCTACACAGCCATCTGTATGAACAAGTAAATATCTTCACCGCAATCTGTATGAACATGGATATGTCTACACAGCCGTCTGGATGAACATGGAAATATCTACACCGCTATCTGTATGAACATGGAAATATCTACACCGCTATCTGTGTAAACATGCATACATCTTCACCGCTATCTGTATAAACACGGAAATATCCACACCGCTATCTGTATGAACATGGAAATATCTACACAGCTATCTGTTTGAACATGGAAATATCTACACCGCTATCTGCATGAAAATGGAAATATCTACACAGCTATCTGCATATAAATGGAAATATCTACACAGCTATCTCTTTGCACATGGAAATAACTACACCGCTATCTCTATAAACATGGAAATATCTACATCACCATCTGTATGAACATGGAAATATCTGCACCGCCATCTGTATGAACATATAAATATCTACACCGCCATCTGTATTAAGAAGGAGATATCTACACCGCTATCTGTATGAACATGGAAATATCTACACCGCTATGTGTATAAACATGGAAATATCTACACCGCTATCTGTATGAACATGGAAATATCTACACCGCTATCTGTATGAACATGGAAATATCTACACCGCTATCTGCATGAAAATGGAAATATCTACACGACTATCTGCATATAAATGGAAATATCTACACAGCTATCACTTTGCACATGGAAATAACTACACCGCTATCTCTATAAACATGGAAATATCTACACCGCCATCTGTATGAACATGGAAATATCTACACCGCCATCAGAATTAAGAAGGAGATATCTACACCGCTATCTGTATAAACATGGAAATATCTACACCGCTATCTGTATGAACATGGAAATATCTACACCGCTATCTGTATAAACACGGCAATATATACACCGCTACCTGTATAAACATGGAAGTATCAGCACCGCTATCGGTATGAACATGGCAATATCTACACGGCTATCTGTATGAACATGGAAATATCTTCACCGCTATCTGTATAAACATGGAAATATCTACACCGCTATCTTTATGAACATGGAAATATCTACACCGCTAACTGTTTGAACAGGGAAATATATACACCGCTATCTGCATGAAAACGGAAATATCTAGAGAGCTATCTGCTTATACATGGAAATACCTACACAGCTATCTCTTTACACATGGAAATAACTACACCGCTATCTGTATGAACATGGAAATATCTACACCGCCATCTGTATGAACATGGAAATATCTTCACCGCCATCTGTATGAACATGGATATATCTACACAGCCATCTGGATGAACATGGAAATATCTGCACCGCTATCTGTATGAACATGGAAATATCTACACCGCTATCTGTATGAACAGGGATATATCTACACAGCCATGTGGATGAACATGGATATATCTACACCGCTATCTGTTTAAACATGCATACATCTTCACCGCTATCTGTATAAACTTGGAAATATCTACACTGCTATCTTTATGAACATGGAAAAATCTACACCACTAACTGTTTGTACAGGGAAATATATACACCGCTATCTGCATGAAAATGGAAATGTCTACACAGCTATCTGCATATACATGGAAATATCTACACAGCTATCTCTTTACACATGGAAATAACTACACGGATATCTGTAAGAACATGGAAATATCTACACCGCTATCTGTATGAACATGGAAATATCTACACAGCCATCTGGATGAACATGGAAATATCTACACTGCTATCTGTATGAACATGGAAATACATACACCGATATCTGTATGAACATGGAAATATCTACACCGCTATCTGTATGAACATGGAAATATCTACACCTCTATCTGTATGAACATGGAAATATCTATACCGCTATCTGTGTGAACATGGAAATATCTTCACCGCCATCTGTATGAACATGGATATATCTACACAGCCATCTGGATGAACGTGGAAATATCTACACCGCTATCTGTGTAAACATGCATACAACTTCACCGCTATCTGTATAAACATGGAAATATCTACACCGCTATCTTTATGAACATGGAAATATCTACACCGCTAACTGTTTGAACAGGGAAATATATACACCGCTATCTGTATGAAAATGGAAATACATACACCGCTATCTGTATGAACATGGAAATATCTACACCGCTATTTGTATAAACATGGAAATATCTACACCGCTATCTGCATAAACATGGAAATATCTACACCGCTACATGTATAAACATGGAAATATCAGCCCCGCTATCTGTATGAACATGGAAATATCTACACCGCCATCTGTATGAACATGGAAATATCTTCACCGCCAGCTGTAGGAACATGGATATATCTACACAGCCATCTGTATGAACAGGGAAATATCTACACCGCTATCTGTATGAACATGGAAATATCTTCACCGCCATCTGTATGAACATGGATATGTCTAAACAGCCATCTGTATGAACATTTAAATATCTACACCGCCATCTGTATTAAGATGGAGATAACTATCTGCATAAACATGGAAATATCTACACCGCTATCTGTATAAACATTGAAATATCTACACCGCTATGTGTATAAACATGGAAATATCTACACTGCTATCTGTATAAACATGGAAATATCTACACCGCTATCTGTATAAACACGGCAATATATACACCGCTACCTGTATAAACATGGAAGTATCAGCACCGCTATCGGTATGAACATGGCAATATCTACACGGCTATCTGTATGAACATGGAAATATCTACAACGCTATCTGTATAAACATGGAAATATCTACACCGCTATCTTTATGAACATGGAAATATCTACACCGCTAACTGTTTGAACAGGGAAATATATACACCGCTATCTGCATGAAAACGGAAATATCTACAGAGCTATCTGCTTATACATGGAAATACCTACACAGCTATCTCTTTACACATGGAAATAACTACACCGCTATCTGTATGAACATGGAAATATCTACACCGCCATCTGTATGAACATGGAAGTATCTTCACCGCCATCTGTATGAACATGGATATATCTACACAGCCATCTGGATGAACATGGAAATATCTGCACCGCTATCTGTATGAACATGGAAATATCTACACCGCTATCTGTATGAACAGGGATATATCTACACAGCCATGTGGATGAACATGGAAATATCTACACCGCTATCTGTTTAAACATGCATACATCTTCACCGCTATCTGTATAAACTTGGAAATATCTACACTGCTATCTTTATGAACATGGAAATATCTACACCGCTAACTGTTTGAACAGGGAAATATATACACCGCTATCTGCATGAAAATGGAAATGTCTACACAGCTATCTGCATATACATGGAAATATCTACACATCTATCTCTTTACACATGGAAATAACTACACCGATATCTGTATGAACATGGAAATATCTACACCGCTACCTGTATGAACATGAAAATATCTACACAGCCATCTGGATGAACATGGAAATATCTACACTGCTATCTGTATGAACATGGAAATACATACACCGATATCTGTATGAACATGGAAATATCAACACCGCTATCTGTATGAACAAGGAAATATCTACACCGCTATCTGTATGAACATGGAAATATCTACACCGCTATCTGTATGAACATGGAAATATCTTCACCGCCATCTGTATGAAAATGGATATATCTACACAGCCATCTGGATGAACGTGGAAATATCTACACCGCTATCTGTGTAAACATGCATACAACTTCACCGCTATCTGTATAAACATGGAAATATCTACACCGCTATCTTTATGAACATGGAAATATCTACACCGCTAACTGTTTGAACAGGGAAATATATACACCGCTATCTGCATGAAAATGGAAATAACTACACCGCTATCTCTATGAAAATGGAAATACATACACCACTATCTGTATGAACAAGGAAATATCTACACCGCTATCTGAATAAACATGGAAATATCTACACCGCTACATGTATAAACATGGAAATATCAGCCCCGCTATCTGTATGAACATGGAAATATCTACACCGCCATCTGTATGAACATGGAAATATCTTCACCGCCATCTGTAGGAATATGGATATATCCACACAGCCATCTGTATTAACATGGAAATATATACACCGCTATCTGTATGAACATGGAAATATCTTCACCGCCATCTGTATGAACATGGATATGTCTACACAGCCATCTGTATGAACATTTAAATATCTACACCGCCATCTGTATTAAGATGGAGATAACTATCTGCATAAACATGGAAATATCTAGAACGCTATCTGTATAAACATGGAAATATCTACACCGCTATGTGTATAAACATGGAAATATCTTCACCGCTATCTGTTTAAACATGGAAATATCTACACCGCTACCTGTATAAACATGGAAATATCAGCACCGCTATCAGTATGAACATGGAAGTTTCTACACCGCCATCTGTATGAACATGGAAATATCTTCACCGCCATCCGTATGAACATGGAAATATCTGCACCGCCATCTGTATGAACATATAAATATCTACACCGCCATCTGTATTAAGATGGAGATATCTACACCGCTATCTGTATAAACATGGAAATATCTACACCACTATCTGTATAAACATGGAAATTTCTACACCGCTATCTGTATAAACATGGAAATATCTACACCGCTACCTGTATAAACATGGAAATATCAGCACCGCTATCTGTATGAACATGGAAATATCGTCACCGCCATCTGTATGAACATGGATATATCTACACAGCCATCTGTATGAACATGGAAACATCTTCACCGCCATCTGTATGAACATGGATATGTCTACACAGCCGTCTGGATGAACATGGAAATATCTACACCGCTATCTGTGTAAACATGCATACATCTTCACCACTATCTGTATAAACATGGAAATATCTACACCGCTATCTGTATGAACATGGAAATATCTACACCGCTATCTGTTTGAACATGGAAATATCTACACCGCTATCTGCATGAAAATGGAAATATATACACGACTATCTGCATATAAATGGAAATATCTACACAGCTATCTCTTTGCACATGGAAATAACTACACCGCTATCTCTATAAACATGGAAATATCTACACCGCCATCTGTATGAACATGGAAATATCTACACCGCCATCAGAATTAAGAAGGAGATATCTACACCGCTATCTGTATAAACATGGAAATATCTACACCGCTATCTGTATGAACATGGAAATATCTACACCGCTATCTGTATAAACACGGCAATATATACACTGCTACCTGTATAAACATGGAAGTATCAACACCGCTATCGGTATGAACATGGCAATATCTACACGGCTATCTGTATGAACATGGAAATATCTACACCGCTATCTGTATAAACATGGAAATATCTACACCGCTATCTTTATGAACATGGAAATATCTACACCGCTAACTGTTTGAACAGGGAAATATATACACCGCTATCTGCATGAAAACGGAAATATCTACAGAGCTATCTGCTTATACATGGAAATACCTACACAGCTATCTCTTTACACATGGAAATAACTACACCGCTATCTGTATGAACATGGAAATATCTACACCGCCATCTGTATGAACATGGAAATATCTTCACCGCCATCTGTATGAACATGGATATATCTACACAGCCATCTGGATGAACATGGAAATATCTGCACCGCTATCTGTATGAACATGGAAATATCTACACCGCTATCTGTATGAACAGGGATATATCTACACAGCCATGTGGATGAACATGGAAATATCTACACCGCTATCTGTTTAAACATGCATACATCTTCAACGCTATCTGTATAAACTTGGAAATATCTACACTGCTATCTTTATGAACATGGAAATATCTACACCGCTAACTGTTTGAACAGGGAAATATATACACCGCTATCTGCATGAAAATGGAAATGTCTACACAGCTATCTGCATATACATGGAAATATCTACACAGCTATCTCTTTACACATGGAAATAACTACACCGATATCTGTATGAACATGGAAATATCTACACCGCTATCTGTATGAACATGGAAATATCTACACAGCCATCTGGATGAAGATGGAAATATCTACACTGCTATCTGTATGAACATGGAAATACATACACCGATATCTGTATGAACATGGAAATATCTACACCGCTTTCTGTATGAACATGGAAATATCTACACCACTATCTGTATGAACATGGAAATATCTACACCGCTATCTGTATGAACATGGAAATATCTTCACCGCCATCTGTATGAACATGGATATATCTACACAGCCATCTGGATGAACGTGGAAATATCTACACCGCTATCTGTGTAAACATGCATACAACTTCACCGCTATCTGTATAAACATGGAAATATCTACACCGCTATCTTTATGAAAATGGAAATATCTACACCGCTAACTGTTTGAACAGGGAAATATATACACCGCTATCTGCATGAAAATGGAAATATCTACACCGCTATCTGTATGAAAATGGAAATACATACACCGCTATCTGTATGAACATGGAAATATCTACACCGCTATGTGTATAAACATGGAAATATCTACACCGCTATCTGCATAAACATGGAAATATCTACACCGCTACATGTATAAACATGGAAATATCAGCCCCGCTATCTGTATGAACATGGAAATATCTACACCGCCATCTGTATGAACATGGAAATATCTTCACCGCCAACTGTAGGAACATGGATATATCTACACAGCCATCTGTATGAACATGGAAATATCTACACCGCTATCTGTATGAACATGGAAATATCTTCACCGCCATCTGTATGAACAAGGATATGTCTACACAGCCATCTGTATGAACATTTAAATATCTACACCGCCATCTGTATTAAGATGGAGATAACTATCTGCATAAACATGGAAATATCTACACCGCTATCTGTATAAACATGGAAATATCTACACCGCTATGTGTATAAACATGGAAATATCTTCACCGCTATCTGTATAAACATGGAAATATCTACACCGCTACCTGTATAAACATGGAAATATCAGCACCGCTATCAGTATGAACATGGAAGTTTCTACACCGCCATCTGTATGAACATGGAAATATCTTCACCGCCATCCGTATGAACATGGAAATATCTGCACCGCCATCTGTATGAACATATAAATATCTACACCGCCATCTGTATTAAGATGGAGATATCTACACCGCTATCTGTATAAACATGGAAATATCTACACCGCTATCTGTATAAACATGGAAATTTCTACACCACTATCTGTATAAACATGGAAATATATACACCGCTACCTGTATAAACATGGAAATATCAGCACCGCTATCTGTATGAACATGGAAATATCTACACCGCCGTCTGTATGAACATGGAAATATCGTCACCACCATCTGTATGAACATGGATATATCTACACAGCCATCTGTATGAACATGGAAATATCTTCGCCGCCATCTGTATGAACATGGATAGGTCTACACAGCCGTCTGGATGAACATGGAAATATCTACACCGCTATCTGTGTAAACATGCATACATCTTCACCGCTATCTGTATAAACATGGAAATATCTACACCGCTATCTGTATGAACATGGAAATATCTACACCGCTATCTGTTTGAACATGGAAATATCTACACCGCTATCTGCATGAAAATGGAAATATCTACACGACTATCTGCATATAAATGGAAATATCTACACAGCTATCTCTTTGCACATGGAAATAACTACACCGCTATCTCTATAAACATGGAAATATCTACACCGCCATCTGTATGAACATGGAAATATCTACACCGCCATCAGAATTAAGAAGGAGATATCTACACCGCTATCTGTATAAACATGGAAATATCTACACCGCTATCTGTATGAACATGGAAATATCTACACCGCTATCTGTATAAACACGGCAATATATACACCGCTACCTGTATAAACATGGAAGTATCAGCACCGCTATCGGTATGAACATGGCAATATCTACAAGGCTATCTGTATGAACATGGAAATATCTACACCGCTATCTGTATAAACATGGAAATATCTACACCGCTATCTTTATGAACATGGAAATATCTACACCGCTAACTGTTTGAACAGGGAAATATATACACCGCTATCTGCATGAAAACGGAAATATCTACAGAGCTATCTGCTTATACATGGTAATACCTACACAGCTATCTCTTTACACATGGAAATAACTACCCCGCTATCTGTATGAACATGGAAATATCTACACCACCATCTGTATGAACATGGAAATATCTGCACCGCCATCTGTATGAACGTTTAAATATCTACACCGCCATCTGTATTAAGATGGAGATATCTACACCAATATCTGCATAAACATGGAAATATCTACACCGCTATCTGTATAAACATGGAAATATCTACACCGCTATGTGTATAAACATGGAAATATCTACACTGCTATCTGTATAAACATGGAAATATCTACACCGCTACCTGTATAAACATGGAAATATCAGCACCGCTATCAGTATCAACATGGAAGTTTCTACACCGCCATCTGTATGAACACGGAAATATCTTCACCGCCATCCGTATGAACATGGAAATATCTGCACCGCCATCTGTATGAACATATAAATATCTACACCGCCATCTGTATTAAGATGGAGATATCTACACCGCTATCTGTATAAACATGGAAATATCTACACCGCTATGTGTATAAACATGGAAATATCTACACCACTATCTGTATAAACATGGAAATATCTACACTGCTACCTGTATAAACTTGGAAATATCAGCACTGCTATCTGTATGAACATGGAAATATCTACACCGCTATCTGTATGAACATGGAAAAATCTTCACCGCCATCTGTATGAACATGGATATATCTACACAGCCATCTGTATGAACATGGAAATATCTTCACCGCCATCTGTATGAACATGGATATGTCTACACAGCCATCTGGATGAACATATAAATATCTACACCGCAATCTGTATTAAGAATGAGATATCTACACCGCTATCTGTATAAACATGGAAATATCTACACCGTTATCTGTATGAACATGGAAATATCTGCACCGCCATCTGTATGAACATATAAATATCTACACCGCCATCTGTATTAAGAATGAGATATCTACACCGCTATCTGTATAAACATGGAAATATCTACACCGCTATCTGTATGAACATGGAAATATCTACACCGCTACCTGTATAAACACGGAAATATGTACACCGCTACCTGTATAAACATGGAAGTATCAGCACCACTATCGGTATGAACATGGCAATATCTACACGGCTATCTGTATGAACATGGAAATATCTACACCGCTATCTGTATGAACATGGAAATATCTACACCACTATCTGTATGAACATGGAAATATCTACACAGCCATCTGGATGAACATGGAAATATCTACACCGCTATCTGTATGAACATGGATATATCTACACAGCCATCTGGATGAACATGGAAATATCTACACCGCTATCTGTATGAACATGGAAATACATACACCGCTATCTGTATGAACATGGAAATAACTACACCGCTATCTTTATGAACATGGAAATATCTACACCGCTATCTGTATGAACATGGATATATCTTCACCGCCATCTGTATGAACATGGATATATCTACACAGCCATCTGGATGAACATGGAAATATCTGCACCGCTATCTGTATGAACATGGATATATCTTCAGAACCATCTGGATGAACATGGAAATATCTACACCGCTATCTGTGTAAACATGCGTACATCTTCACCGCTTTCTGTATAAACATGGAAATATCTATACTGCTATCTTTATGAACATGGAAATATCTACACCGCTAACTGTTTGAACAGGGAAATATATACACCGCTATCTGCATGAAAATGGAAATGTCTACACAGCTATCTGCATATACGTGGAAATATCTACACAGCTATCTCTTTACACATGGAAATAACTACACAGCTATCTGTATGAACATGGAAATATCTCCACCGCCATCTGAATGTACATATAAATATCTACACCGCCATCTGTATTAAGATGGAGATATCTACACCGCTATCTGTTTAAACATGGAAATATCTACACCGCTATGTGTATAAACATGGAAATATCTACACCGCTCTATGTATAAACATGGAAATATCTACACCGCTACCTGTATAAACATGGAAATATCAGCACCGCTATCAGTATGAACATGGAAGTATCTACACCGCCATCTGTATGAACATGGAAATATCTTCACCACCATCTGTATGAACATGGAAATATCTGCACCGCCATCTGTATGAACATATAAATATCTACACCGCCATCTGTATTAAGATGGACATATCTACACGCTATCTGTATAAACATGGAAATATCTACACCGCTATGTGTATAAACCTGGAAATATCTACAGTGCTATCTGTATAAACATGGAAATATCTACACTGCTACCTGTATAAACATGGAAATATCAGCACCGCTATCTGTATGAACATGGAAATACCTACACCGCTATGTGTATAAAGATGGAATTATCTACACTGCTATCTGTATAAACATGGAAATATCTACACTGCTACCTGTATAAACATGGATATATCAGCACCGCTATCTGTATGAACATGGAAATATCTACACCGCTTCTGTATGAACATGGAAAAATCTTCACCGCCATCTCTATTAACCTGGATATATCTACACAGCCATCTGTATGAACAAGGAAATATCTTCACCGCCATCTGTATGAACATGGATATGTCTACACAGCCGTCTGGATGAACATGGAAATATCTACACCGCTATCTGTATGAACATGGAAATATCTACACCGCTATCTGTGTAAACATGCATACAACTTCACCGCTATCTGTACAAACATGGAAATATCCACACCGCTATCTGTATGAACATGGAAATATCTAAACCGCTATCTCTTTGAACATGGAAATATCTACACCGCTATCTGCATGAAAATGGAAATATCTACACAGCTATCTGCATATACATGGAAATATCTACACAGCTATCTCTTTGCACATGGAAATAACTACACCGCTATCTCTATAAACATGGAAATATCTACACCACCATCTGTATGAACATGGAAATATCTGCACCGCGATCTGTATGAACATATAAATATCTACACCGACATCTGTATTAAGAAGGAGATATCTACACCGCTATCTGTATAAACGTGGAAATATCTACACCGCTATCTGTATGAACATGGAAATATCTACACCGCTACCTGTATAAACACGGAAATATGTACACCGCTACCTGTATAAACATGGAAGTATCAGCACCGCTATCAGTATGAACATGGCAATATGTACACGGCTATCTGTATGAACATGGAAATATCTACACCGCTATCTGTATGAACATGGAAATATCTACACCACCATCTGTATGACCATGGAAATAGCTACACAGCCATCTGGATGAACATGGAAATATCTACACCGCTAGCTGTATGAACATGGATATATCTACACAGCCATCTGGATGAACATGGAAATATCAACACCGCTATCTGTATGAACATGGAAATACATACACCGCTATCTGTATGGACATGGAAATATCTACTCCGCTATCTGTATGAACATGGAAATATCTACACCGCTATCTGTATGAACATGGAAATATCTTCACCGCCATCTGTATGAACATGGGTATATCTACACAGCCATCTGGATGAACATGGAAATATCTGCACCGCTATCTGTATGAACATGGAAATATCTACACCGCTATCTGTATGAACATGGATATATCTACACAGCCATCTGGATGAACATGGAAATATCTACACCGCTATCTGTTTAAACATGCATACATCTTCACCGCTATCTGTATAAACTTGGAAATATCTACACTGCTATCTTTATGAACATGGAAATATCTACACCGCTAACTGTTTGAACAGGGAAATATATACACCGCTATCTGCATGAAAATGGAAATGTCTACACAGCTATCTGCATATACATGGAAATATCTACACAGCTATCTCTTTACACATGGAAATAACTACACCGCTATCTGTATGAACATTGAAATATCTACACCGCTATCTGTATGAACATGGAAATATCTACACAGCCATCTGGATGAACATGGAAATATCTACACCGCTATCTGTATGAACATGGAAATACATACACCGATATCTGTATGAACATGGAAATATCTACACCACTATCTGTATGAACATGGAAATATCTACACCGCTATCTGTATGAACATGGAAATATCTACACCGCTATCTGTATGAACATGGAAATATCTTCACCGCCATCTGTATGAACATGGATATATCTACACAGCCATCTGGATGAACGTGGAAATATCTACACCGCTATCTGTGTAAACATGCATACAACTTCACCGCTATCTGTATAAACATGGAAATATCTACACCGCTATCTTTATGAACATGGAAATATCTACACCGCTAACTGTTTGAACAGGGAAATATATACACCGCTATCTGCATGAAAATGGAAATATCTACACCGCTATCAGTATGAAAATGGAAATACATACACCGCTATCTGTATTAACATGGAAATATCTACACCGCTATGTGTATAAACATGGAAATATCTACACCGCTATCTGTATAAACATGGAAATATCTACACCGCTACATGTATAAACATGGAAATATCAGCCCCGCTATCTGTATGAACATGGAAATATCTACACCACCATCTGTATGAACATGGAAATATCTTCACCGCCATCTGTATGAACATGGAAATATCTTCACCGCCATCTGTAGGAACATGGATATATCTACACAGCCATCTGTATGAACGTGGAAATATCTACACCGCTATCTGTATGAACATGGAAATATCTACACCGCAATCTGTATGAACATGGAAATATCTTCACCGCCATCTGTATGAACATGGATATGTCTACACAGCCATCTGTATGAACATTTAAATATCTACACCGCCATCTGTATTAAGATGGAGATATCTACACAACTATCTGCATAAACATGGAAATATCTACACCGCTATCTGTATAAACATGGAAATATCTACACCGCTATGTGTATAAACATGGAAATATCTACACCGCTATCTGTATAAACATGGAAATATCTACACCGCTACCTGTATAAACATGGAAATATCAGCACCGCTATCAGTATGAACATGGAAGTTTCTACACCGCCATCTGTATGAACATGGAAATATCTTCACCGCCATCCGTATGAACATGGAAATATCTGCACCGCCATCTGTATGAACATATAAATATCTACACCGCCATCTGTATTAAGATGGAGATATCTACACCGCTATCTGTATAAACATGGAAATATCTACACCGCTATCTGTATAAACATGGAAATTTCTACACCACTATCTGTATAAACATGGAAATATATACACCGCTACCTGTATAAACATGGAAATATCAGCACCGCTATCTGTATGAACATGGAAATATCTACACCGCCGTCTGTATGAACATGGAAATATCGTCACCGCCATCTGTATGAACATGGATATATCTACACAGCCATCTGTATGAACATGGAAATATCTTCGCCGCCATCTGTATGAACATGGATAGGTCTACACAGCCGACTGGATGAACATGGAAATATCTCCACCGCTATCTGTGTAAACATGCATACATCTTCACCGCTATCTGTATAAACATGGAAATATCTACACCGCTATCTGTATGAACATGGAAATATCTACACCGCTATCTGTTTGAACATTGAAATATCTACACCGCTATCTGCATGAAAATGGAAATATCTACACGACTATCTGCATATAAATGGAAATATCTACACAGCTATCTCTTTGCACATGGAAATAACTACACCGCTATCTCTATAAACATGGAAATATCTACACCGCCATCTGTATGAACATGGAAATATCTACACCGCCATCAGAATTAAGAAGGAGATATCTACACCGCTATCTGTATAAACATGGAAATAACTACACCGCTATCTGTATGAACATGGAAATATCTACACCGCTATCTGTATAAACACGGCAATATATACACCGCTACCTGTATAAACATGGAAGTATCAGCACCGCTATCGGTATGAACATGGCAATATCTACAAGGCTATCTGTACGAACATGGAAATATCTACACCGCTATCTGTATAAACATGGAAATATCTACACCGCTAACTGTTTGAACACGGAAATATATACACCGCTATCTGCATGAAAACGGAAATATCTACAGAGCTATCTGCTTATACATGGTAATACCTACACAGCTATCTCTTTACACATGGAAATAACTACACCGCTATCTGTATGAACATGGAAATATCTACACCACCATCTGTATGAACATGGAAATATCTGCACCGCCATCTGTATGAACATTTAAATATCTACACCGCCATCTGTAGTAAGATGGAGATATCTACACCAATATCTGCATAAACATGGAAATATCTACACCGCTATCTGTATAAACATGGAAATATCTACACCGCTATGTGTATAAACATGGAAATATCTACACTGCTATCTGTATAAACATGGAAATATCTACACCGCTACCTGTATAAACATGGAAATATCAGCACCGCTATCAGTATCAACATGGAAGTTTCTACACCGCCATCTGTATGAACACGGAAATATCTTCACCGCCATCCGTATGAACATGGAAATATCTGCACCGCCATCTGTATGAACATATAAATATCTACACGGCCATCTGTATTAAGATGGAGATATCTACACCGCTATCTGTATAAACATGGAAATATCTACACTGCTATGTGTATAAACATGGAAATATCCACACCACTATCTGTATAAACATGGAAATATCTACACTGCTACCTGTATAAACTTGGAAATATCAGCACCGCTATCTGTATGAACATGGAAATATCTACACCGCTATCTGTATGAACATGGAAAAATCTTCACCGCCATCTGTATGAACATGGATATATCTACACAGCCATCTGTATGAACATGGAAATATCTTCACCGCCATCTGTATGAACATGGATATGTCTACACAGCCGTCTGGATGAACATATAAATATCTACACCGCCATCTGTATTAAGAATGAGATATCTACACCGCTATCTGTATAAACATGGAAATATCTACACCGTTATCTGTATGAACATGGAAATATCTGCACCGCCATCTGTATGAACATATAAATATCTACACCGCCATCTGTATTAAGAATGAGATATCTACACCGCTATCTGTATAAACATGGAAATATCTACACCGCTATCTGTATGAACATGGAAATATCTACACCGCTACCTGTATAAACACGGAAATATGTACACCGCTACCTGTATAAACATGGAAGTATCAGCACCGCTATCGGTATGAACATGGCAATATCTACACGGCTATCTGAATGAACATGGAAATATCTACACCGCTATCTGTATGAACATGGAAATATCTACACCACTATCTGTATGAACATGGAAATAGCTACACAGCCATCTGGATGAACATGGAAATATCTACACCGCTATCTGTATGAACATGGATATATCTACACAGCCATCTGGATGAACATGGAAATATCTACACCGCTATCTGTATGAACATGGAAATACATACACCGCTATCTGTATGAACATGGAAATAACTACACCGCTATCTGTATGAACATGGAAATATCTACACCACTATCTGTATGAACATGGATATATCTTCACCGCCATCTGTATGAACATGGATATATCTACACAGCCATCTGGATGAACATGGAAATATCTGCACCGCTATCTGTATGAACATGGAAATATCTACACCGCTATCTGTATGAACATGGATATATCTACACAGCCATCTGGATGAACATGGAAATATCTACACCGCTATCTGTTTAAACGTGCATACATCTTCACCGCTATCTGTATAAACTTGGAAATATCTACACTGCTATCTTTATGAACATGGAAATATCTACACCGCTAACTGTTTGAACAGGGAAATATATACACCGCTATCTGCATGAAAATGGAAATGTCTACACAGCTATCTGCATATACATGGAAATATCTACACAGCTATCTCTTTACACATGGAAATAACTACACCGCTATCTGTATGAACATTGAAATATCTACACCGCTATCTGTATGAACATGGAAATATCTACACAGCCATCTGGATGAACATGGAAATATCTACACCGCTATCTGTATGAACATGGAAATACATACACCCATATCTGTATGAACATGGAAATATCTACACCGCTATCTGTATGAACATGGAAATATCTACACCGCTATCTGTATGAACATGGAAATATCTACACCGCTATCTGTATGAACATGGAAATATCTTCACCGCCATCTGTATGAACATGGATATATCTACACAGCCATCTGGATGAACGTGGAAATATCTACACTGCTATCTGTGTAAACATGCATACAACTTCACCGCTATCTGTATAAACATGGAAATATCTACACCGCTATCTTTATGAACATGGAAATATCTACACCGCTAACTGTTTGAACAGGGAAATATATACACCGCTATCTGCATGAAAATGGAAATATCTACACCGCTATCAGTATGAAAATGGAAATACATACACCGCTATCTGTATTTACATGGAAATATCTACACCGCTATGTGTATAAACATGGAAATATCTACACCGCTATCTGTATAAACATGGAAATATCTACACCGCTACATGTATAAACATGGAAATATCAGCCCCGCTATCTGTATGAACATGGAAATATCTACACCACCATCTGTATGAACATGGAAATATCTTCACCGCCATCTATATGAACATGGAAATATCTTCACCGCCATCTGTAGGAACATGGATATATCTACACAGCCATCTGTATGAACGTGGAAATATCTACACCGCTATCTGTATGAACATGGAAATATCTACACCGCAATCTGTATGAACATGGAAATATCTTCACCGCCATCTGTATGAACATGGATATGTCTACACAGCCATCTGTATGAACATTTAAATATCTACACCGCCATCTGTATTAAGATGGAGATATCTACACAACTATCTGCATAAACATGGAAATATCTACACCGCTATCTGTATAAACATGGAAATATCTACACCGCTATGTGTATAAACATGGAAATATCTACACCGCTATCTGTATAAACATGGAAATATCTACACCGCTACCTGTATAAACATGGAAATATCAGCACCGCTATCAGTATGAACATGGAAGTTTCTACACCGCCATCTGTATGAACATGGAAATATCTTCACCGCCATCCGTATGAACATGGAAATATCTGCACCGCCATCTGTATGAACATATAAATATCTACACCGCCATCTGTATTAAGATGGAGATATCTACACCGCTATCTGTATAAACATGGAAATATCTACACCGCTATCTGTATAAACATGGAAATTTCTACACCACTATCTGTATAAACATGGAAATATATACACCGCTACCTGTATAAACATGGAAATATCAGCACCGCTATCTGTATGAACATGGAAATATCTACACCGCCGTCTGTATGAACATGGAAATATCGTCACCGCCATCTGTATGAACATGGATATATCTACACAGCCATCTGTATGAACATGGAAATATCTTCGCCGCCATCTGTATGAACATGGATAGGTCTACACAGCCGACTGGATGAACATGGAAATATCTCCACCGCTATCTGTGTAAACATGCATACATCTTCACCGCTATCTGTATAAACATGGAAATATCTACACCGCTATCTGTATGAACATGGAAATATCTACACCGCTATCTGTTTGAACATTGAAATATCTACACCGCTATCTGCATGAAAATGGAAATATCTACACGACTATCTGCATATAAATGGAAATATCTACACAGCTATCTCTTTGCACATGGAAATAACTACACCGCTATCTCTATAAACATGGAAATATCTACACCGCCATCTGTATGAACATGGAAATATCTACACCGCCATCAGAATTAAGAAGGAGATATCTACACCGCTATCTGTATAAACATGGAAATAACTACACCGCTATCTGTATGAACATGGAAATATCTACACCGCTATCTGTATAAACACGGCAATATATACACCGCTACCTGTATAAACATGGAAGTATCAGCACCGCTATCGGTATGAACATGGCAATATCTACAAGGCTATCTGTACGAACATGGAAATATCTACACCGCTATCTGTATAAACATGGAAATATCTACACCGCTAACTGTTTGAACAGGGAAATATATACACCGCTATCTGCATGAAAACGGAAATATCTACAGAGCTATCTGCTTATACATGGTAATACCTACACAGCTATCTCTTTACACATGGAAATAACTACACCGCTATCTGTATGAACATGGAAATATCTACACCACCATCTGTATGAACATGGAAATATCTGCACCGCCATCTGTATGAACATTTAAATATCTACACCGCCATCTGTAGTAAGATGGAGATATCTACACCAATATCTGCATAAACATGGAAATATCTACACCGCTATCTGTATAAACATGGAAATATCTACACCGCTATGTGTATAAACATGGAAATATCTACACCGCTATGTGTATAAACATGGAAATATCTACACCGCTATATGTATAAACATGGAAATATCTACACCGCTACCTGTATAAACATGGAAATATCAGCACCGCTATCAGTATGAACATGGAAGTATCTACACCGCCTTCTGTATGAACATGGAAATATCTTCACCGCCATCTGTATGAACATGGAAATATCTGCACCACCATCTGTATGAACATATAAATATCTACACCGCCATCTGTATTAAGATGGACATATCTACACGCTATCTGTATAAACATGGAAATATCTACACCGCTATGTGTATAAACATGGAAATATCTACACTGCTATCTGTATAAACATGGAAATATCTACACTGCTACCTGTATAAACATGGAAATATCAGCACCGCTATCTGTATGAACATGGAAATACCTACACCGCTATGTGTATAAAGATGGAATTATCTACACTGCTATCTGTATAAACATGGAAATATCTACACTGCTACCTGTATAAACATGGATATATCAGCACCGCTATCTGTATGAACATGGAAATATCTACACGGCTTCTGTATGAACATGGAAACATCTTCAACGCCATCTCTATTAACCTGGATATATCTACACAGCCATCTGTATGAACAAGGAAATATCTTCACCGCCATCTGTATGAACATGGATATGTCTACACAGCCGTCTGGATGAACATGGAAATATCTACACCGCTATCTGTATGAACATGGAAATATCTACACCGCTATCTGTGTAAACATGCATACAACTTCACCGCTATCTGTATGAACATGGAAATATCTACACAGCCATCTGGATGAACATGGAAATATCTACACCGCTATCTGTATGAACATGGAAATACATACACCGATATCTGTATGAACATGGAAATATCTACACCGCTATCTGTATGAACATGGAAATATCTACATCGCTATCTGTATGAACATGGAAATATCTACACCGCTATCTGTATGAACATGGAAATATCTTCACCGCCATCTGTATGAACATGGATATATCTACACAGCCATCTGGATGAACGTGGAAATATCTACACCGCTATCTGTGTAAACATGCATACAACTTCACCGCTATCTGTATAAACATGGAAATATCTACACCGCTATCTTTATGAACATGGAAATATCTACACCGCTAACTGCTTGAACAGGGAAATATATACACCGCTATCTGCATGAAAATGTAAATATCTACACCGCTATCAGTATGAAAATGGAAATACATACACCGCTATCTGTATTAACATGGAAATATCTACACCGCTATGTGTGTAAACATGGAAATATCAGCCCCGCTATCTGTATGAACATGGAAATATCTACACCGCCATCTGTAGGAACATGGAAATATCTTCACTGCCATCTGTAGGAACATGGATATATCTACACAGCCATCTGTATGAACATGGAAATATCTACACCGCTATCTGTATGAACATGGAAATATCTACTCCACAATCTGTATGAACATGGAAATATCTTCACCGCCATCTGTATGAACATGGATATGTCTACACAGCCATCTGTATGAACATTTAAATATCTACACCGCCATCTGTATTAAGATGGAGATATCTACACAACTATCTGCATAAACATGGAAATATCTACACCGCTATCTGTATAAACATGGAAATATCTACACCGCTATGTGTATAAACATGGAAATACCTACACCGCTATCTGTATAAACATGGAAATATCTACACCGCTACCTGTATAAACGTGGAAATATCAGCACCGCTATCAGTATGAACATGGAAGTTTCTACACCGCCATCTGTATGAACATGGAAATATCTTCACCGCCATCCGTATGAACATGGAAATATCTGCACTGCCAACTGTATGAACATATAAATATCTACAGCGCCATCTGTATTAAGATAGAGATATCTACACCGCTATCTGTATAAACATGGAAATATCTACACCGCTATCTGTATAAACATGGAAATTTCTACACCACTATCTGTATAAACATGGAAATATCTACACCGCTACCTGTATAAACATGGAAATATCAGCACCGCTATCTGTATGAACATGGACATATCTACACCGCCGTCTGTATGAACATGGAAATATCGTCACCGCCATCTGTATGAACATGGATATATCTACACAGCCATCTGTATGAACATGGAAATATCTTCACCGCCATCTGTATGAACATGGATATTTCTACACAGCCGTCTGGATGAACATGGAAATATCTACACCGCTATCTGTGTAAACATGCATACATCTTCACCGCTATCTGTATAAACATGGAAATATCTACACCGCTATCTGTATGAACATGGAAATATCTACACCGCTATCTGTTGGAACATGGAAATATCTACACTGCTATCTGCATGAAAATGGAAATATCTACACGACTATCTGCATATAAATGGAAATATCTACACAGCTATCTCTTTGCACATGGAAATAACAACACCGCTATCTCTATAAACATGGAAATATCTACACCGCCATCTGTATGAACATGGAAATATCTACACCGCCATCAGAATTAAGAAGGAGATATCTACACCGCTATCTGTATAAACATGGAAATATCTACACCGCTATCTGTATGAACATGGAAATATCTACACCGCTATCTGTATAAACACGGCAATATATACACCGCTACCTGTATAAACATGGAAGTATCAGCACTGCTATCGGTATGAACATGGCAATATCTACTCGGCTATCTGTATGAACATGGAAATATCTACACCGCTATCTGTATAAACATGGAAATATCTACACCGCTATCTTTATGACCATGGAAATATCTACACCGCTAACTGTTTGAAAAGGGAAATATATACACCGCTATCTGCATGAAAACGGAAATATCTACAGAGCTATCTGCTTATACATGGTAATACCTACACAGCTATCTCTTTACACATGGAATTAACTACCCCGCTATCTGTATGAACATGGAAATATCTACACCACCATCTGTATGAACATGGAAATATCTGCACCGCCATCTGTATGAACATTTAAATATCTACACCGCCATCTGTATTAAGATGGAGATATCTACACCGCTATCTGCATAAACATGGAAATATCTACACCGCTATCTGTATAAACATGGAAATATCTACACCGCTATGTGTATAAACATGGAAATATCTACACTGCTATCTGTATAAACATGGAAATATCTACACCGCTACCTGTATAAACATGGAAATATCAGCACCGCTATCAGTATCAACATGGAAGTTTCTACACCGCGATCTGTATGAACATGGAAATATCTTCACTGCCATCCATATGAACATGGAAATATCTGCACCGCCATCTGTATGAACATATAAATATCTACACCGCCATCTGTATTAAGATGGAGATATCTACACCGCTATCTGTATAAACATGGAAATATCTACACCGCTATGTGTATAAACATGGAAATATCTACACCGCTATCTGCATAAACATGGAAATATCTACACTGCTACCTGTATAAACTTGGAAATATCAGCACCGCTATCTGTATGAACATGGAAATATCTACACCGCTATCTGTATGAACATGGAAAAATCTTCACCGCCATCTGTATGAACATGGATATATCTACACAGCCATCTGTATGAACATGGAAATAACTTCACCGCCATCTGTATGAACATGGATATGTCTACACAGCCGTCTGGATGAACATATAAATATCTACACCGCCATCTGTATTAAGAATGAGATATCTACACCGCTATCTGTATAAACATGGAAATATCTACACCGCTATCTGTATGAACATGGAAATATCTGCACCACCATCTGTATGAACATATAAATATCTACACCGCCATCTGTATTAAGAATGAGATATCTACACCGCTATCTGTGTAAACATGGAAATATCTACACCGCTATCTGTATGAACATGGAAATATCTACACCCCTACCTGTATAAACACGGAAATATGTACACCGCTACCTGTATAAACATGGAAGTATCAGCACCGCTATAGGTATGAACATGGCAATATCTACACGGCTATCTGTATGAACATGGAAATATCTACACCGCTATCTGTATGAACATGGAAATATCTACACCACTATCTGTATGAACATGGAAATAGATACACAGCCATCTGGATGAACATGGAAATATCTACACCGCTATCTGTATGAACATGGATATATCTACACAGCCATCTGGATGAACATGGAAATATCTACACAGCTATCTGTATGAACATGGAAATACATACACCGCTATCTGTATGAACATGGAAATAACTACACCGCTATCTGTATGAACATGGAAATATCTACACCGCTATCTGTATGAACATGGATATATCTTCACCGCCATCTGTATGAACATGGATATATCTTCACAGCCATCTGGATGAACATGGAAATATCTGCACTGCTATCTGTATGAACATGGAAATATCTACACCGCTATCTGTATGAACATGGATATATCTACAGAGCCATCTGGATGAACATGGAAATATCTACACCGCTATCTGTGTAAACATGCATACATCTTCACCGTTTTCTGTATAAACATTTAAATATCTACACTGCTATCTTTATGAACATGGAAATATCTACACCGCTAACAGTTTGAACAGGGAAATATATACACCGCTATCTGCATGAAAATGGAAATGCCTACACAGCTATCTGCATATACATGGAAATATCTACACAGCTATCTCTTTACACATGGAAATAACTACACCGCTATCTGTATGAACATGGAAATATCTACACCACCATCTGTATGAACATGGAAATATCTCCACCGCCATCTGAATGAACATATAAATATCTACACCGCCATCTGTATTAAGATGGAGATATCTACACCGCTATCTGTATAAACATGGAAATATCTACACCGCTATGTGTATAAACATGGAAATATCTACACCGCTATATGTATAAACATGGAAATATCTACACCGCTACCTGTATAAATATGGAAATATCAGCACCGCTATCAGTATGAACATGGAAGTATCTACACCGCCATCTGTATGAACATGGAAATATCTTCACCGCCATCAGTATGAACATGGAAATATCTGCACCGCCATCTGTATGAACATATAAATATCTACACCGCCATCTGTATTAAGATGGAGATATCTACACGCTATCTGTATAAACATGGAAATATCTACACCGCTATGTGTATAAACCTGGAAATATCTACACTGCTATCTGTATAAACATGGAAATATCTACACTGCTACCTGTAAAAACATGGAATTATCAGCACCGCTATCTGTATGAACATGGAAATACCTACACCGCTATGTGTATAAACATGGAAATATCTACACCGCTATCTGAATAAAGATGGAAATATCTAAACTGAAACCTGTATAAACATGGATATATCAGCACCGCTATCTGTATGAACATGGAAATATCTACACCGCTTCTGTATGAACATGGAAAAATCTTCACCGCCATCTCTATTAACCTGGATATATCTACACAGCCATCTGTATGAACAAGTAAATATCTTCACCGCAATCTGTATGAACATGGATATGTCTACACAGCCGTCTGGATGAACATGGAAATATCTACACCGCTATCTGTATGAACATGGAAATATCTACACCGCTATCTGTGTAAACATGCATACATCTTCACCACTATCTGTATAAACACGGAAATATCCACACCGCTATCTGTATGAACATGGAAATATCTACACAGCTATCTGTTTGAACATGGAAATATCTACACCGCTATCTGCATGAAAATGGAAATATCTACACAGCTATCTGCATATAAATGGAAATATCTACACAGCTATCTCTTTGCACATGGAAATAACTACACCGCTATCTCTATAAACATGGAAATATCTACACCACCATCTATATGAACATGGAAATGTCTGCACCGCGATCTGTATGAACATATAAATATCTACACCGCCATCTGTATTAAGAAGGAGATAACTACACCGCTATCTGTATAAGCATGGAAATATCTACACCGCTATCTGTATTAACATGGAAATATGTACACCGCTATCTGTATGAACATGGAAATATCTTCACCGCCATCTGTATGAACATGGATATATCTACACAGCCATCTGGATGAACATGGAAATATCTGCACCGCTATCTGCAAGAACATGGAAATATCTACACCGCTATCTGTAAGAACATGGATATATCTACACAGCCATCTGGATGAACATGGAAATATCAACACCGCTATCTGTTTGAACATGGAAATACATACACCGCTATCTGTATGAACATGGAAATATCTACACCGCTATCTGTATGAACATGGAAATATCTTCACCGCCATCTGTATGAACATGGATATATCTACACAGCCATCTGGATGAACATGGAAATATCTACACAGCTATCTCTTTACACATGGAAATAACTACACCGCTATCTGTATGAACATGGAAATATCTACACCGCTATCTGTATGAACATGGAAATATCTACACAGCCATCTGGATGAACATGGAAATATCTACACCGCTATCTGTATGAACATGGAAATACATACACCGATATCTGTATGAACATGGAAATATCTACACCGCTATCTGTATGAACATGGAAATATCTACACCGCTATCTGTATGAACATGGAAATATCTACACCGCTATCTGTATGAACATGGAAATATCTTCACCGCCATCTTTATGAACATGGATATATCTACACAGCCATCTGGATGAACGTGGAAATATCTACAATGCTATCTGTGTAAACATGCATACAACTTCACCGCTATCTGTATAAACATGGAAATATCTACACCGCTATCTTTATGAACATGGAAATACCTACACCGCTAACTGTTTGAACAGGGAAATATATACACCGCTATCTGCATGAAAATGGAAATATCTACACCGCTATCTGTATGAAAATGGAAATACATACACCGCTATCTGTATGAACATGGAAATATCTACACCACTATGTGTATAAACATGGAAATATCTACACCGCTACATGTATAAACATGGAAATATCAGCCCCGCTATCTGTATGAACATGGAAATATCTACACCGCCATCTGTATGAACATGGAAATATCTTCATCGCCATCTGTAGGAACATGGATATATCTACACAGCCATCTGTATGAACATGGAAATATCTACACCGCTATCTGTATGAACATGGAAATATCTACACCGCCATCTGTATGAACATGGATATGTCTACACAGCCATCTGTATGAACATTTAAATATTTACACCGCCATCTGTATTAAGATGGAGATATCTACACAACTATCTGCATAAACGTGGAAATATCTACACCGCTATCTGTATAAACATGGAAATATCTACACCGCTGTGTGTATAAACATGGAAATATCTACACCGCTATCTGTATAAACATGGAAATATCTACACCGCTACCTGTATAAACATGGAAATATCAGCACCGCTATCAGTATGAACATGGAAGTTTCTACACCGCCATCTGTATGAACATGGAAATATCTTCACCGCCATCCGTATGAACATGGAAATATCTGCACCGCCATCTGTATGAACATATAAATATCTACACCGCCATCTGTATTAAGCTGGAGATATCTACACCGCTATCTGAATAAACATGGAAATATCTACACCGCTATCTGTATAAACATGGAAATTTCTACACCGCTATCTGTATAAACATGGAAATATCTACACCGCTACCTGTATAAACATTGAAATATCAGCACCGCTATCTGTATGAACATGGAAATATCTACACCGCCGTCTGTATGAACATGGAAATATCGTCACCGCCATCTGTATGAACATGGATATATCTACACAGCCATCTGTATGAACATGGAAATATCTTCACCGCCATCTGTATGAACATGGATATGTCTACACAGCCGTCTGGATGAACATGGAAATATCTACACCGCTATCTGTGTAAACATGCATACATCTTCACCGCTATCTGTATAAACATGGAAATATCTACACCGCTATCTGTATGAACATGGAAATATCTACACCGCTATCTGTTTGAACAAGGAAATATCTACACCGCTATCTGCATGAAAATGGATATATCTACACGACTATCTGCATATAAATGGAAATATCTACACAGCTATCTCTTTGCACATGGAAATATCTACACCGCCATCTGTATGAACAAGGAAATATCTACACCGCCATCAGAATTAAGAAGGAGATACCTACACCGCTATCTGTATAAACATGGAAATTTCTACACCGCTAACTGTATGAACATGGAAATATCTACACCGCTATCGGTATAAACACGGCAATATGTACACCGCTACCTGTATAAACATGGAAGTATCAGCACCGCTATCGGTATGAACATGGCAATATCTACACTGCTATCTGTATGAACATGGAAATATCTACACCGCTATCTGTATAAACATGGAAATATCTACACCGCTATCTTTATGAACATGGAAATATCTACACCGCTAACTGTTTGAACAGGGAAATATATACACCGCTTTCTGCATGAAAACGGAAATATCTACAGAGCTATCTGCTTATACATGGAAATAACTACACAGGTATCTCTTTACACATGGAAATAACTACACCGCTATCTGTATGAACATGGAAATATCTACACCGCCATCTGTATAAACATGGAAATATCTGCACCGCCATCTGGATGAACATGGAAATACCTACACCGCTATCTGTATGAAGATGGAAATATCTACACCGCTATCTGTATTAAGATGGAGATATCTACACCGCTATCTGTATAAACATGGAAATATCTACACCGCTATGTGTATAAACATGGAAATATCTGCACCGCTACCTGTATAAACATGGAAGTATCAGCACCGCTATCAGTATAAACATGGAAGTTTCTACACCGCCATCTGTATGAACATGGAAATATCTACACCGCCATCTGTATTAAGATGGAGATATCTACACCACTATCTGCATAAACATGGAAATATCTTCACCGCCATCAGTATGAACATGGAAATATCTGCACCACCATCTGTATGAACATATAAATATCTACACCGCCATCTGTATTAAGAATGAGATATCTACACCGCTATCTGTGTAAACATGGAAATATCTACACCGCTATCTGTATGAACATGGAAATATCTACACCGCTACCTGTATAAACACGGAAATATGTACACCGCTACCTGTATAAACATGGAAGTATCAGCACCGCTATAGGTATGAACATGGCAATATCTACACGGCTATCTGTATGAACATGGAAATATCTACACCGCTATCTGTATGAACATGGAAATATCTACACCACTATCTGTATGAACATGGAAATAGATACACAGCCATCTGGATGAACATGGAAATATCTACACCGCTATCTGTATGAACATGGATATATCTACACAGCCATCTGGATGAACATGGAAATATCTACACAGCTATCTGTATGAACATGGAAATACATACACCGCTATCTGTATGAACATGGAAATAACTACACCGCTATCTGTATGAACATGGAAATATCTACACCGCTATCTGTATGAACATGGATATATCTTCACCGCCATCTGTATGAACATGGATATATCTTCACAGCCATCTGGATGAACATGGAAATATCTGCACTGCTATCTGTATGAACATGGAAATATCTACACCGCTATCTGTATGAACATGGATATATCTACAGAGCCATCTGGATGAACATGGAAATATCTACACCGCTATCTGTGTAAACATGCATACATCTTCACCGTTTTCTGTATAAACATTTAAATATCTACACTGCTATCTTTATGAACATGGAAATATCTACACCGCTAACAGTTTGAACAGGGAAATATATACACCGCTATCTGCATGAAAATGGAAATGCCTACACAGCTATCTGCATATACATGGAAATATCTACACAGCTATCTCTTTACACATGGAAATAACTACACCGCTATCTGTATGAACATGGAAATATCTACACCACCATCTGTATGAACATGGAAATATCTCCACCGCCATCTGAATGAACATATAAATATCTACACCGCCATCTGTATTAAGATGGAGATATCTACACCGCTATCTGTATAAACATGGAAATATCTACACCGCTATGTGTATAAACATGGAAATATCTACACCGCTATATGTATAAACATGGAAATATCTACACCGCTACCTGTATAAATATGGAAATATCAGTACCGATATCAGTATGAACATGGAAGTATCTACACCGCCATCTGTATGAACATGGAAATATCTTCACCGCCATCAGTATGAACATGGAAATATCTGCACCGCCATCTGTATGAACATATAAATATCTACACCGCCATCTGTATTAAGATGGAGATATCTACACGCTATCTGTATAAACATGGAAATATCTACACCGCTATGTGTATAAACCTGGAAATATCTACACTGCTATCTGTATAAACATGGAAATATCTACACTGCTACCTGTAAAAACATGGAATTATCAGCACCGCTATCTGTATGAACATGGAAATACCTACACCGCTATGTGTATAAACATGGAAATATCTACACCGCTATCTGAATAAAGATGGAAATATCTAAACTGAAACCTGTATAAACATGGATATATCAGCACCGCTATCTGTATGAACATGGAAATATCTACACCGCTTCTGTATGAACATGGAAAAATCTTCACCGCCATCTCTATTAACCTGGATATATCTACACAGCCATCTGTATGAACAAGTAAATATCTTCACCGCAATCTGTATGAACATGGATATGTCTACACAGCCGTCTGGATGAACATGGAAATATCTACACCGCTATCTGTATGAACATGGAAATATCTACACCGCTATCTGTGTAAACATGCATACATCTTCACCGCTATCTGTATAAACACGGAAATATCCACACCGCTATCTGTATGAACATGGAAATATCTACACAGCTATCTGTTTGAACATGGAAATATCTACACCGCTATCTGCATGAAAATGGAAATATCTACACAGCTATCTGCATATAAATGGAAATATCTACACAGCTATCTCTTTGCACATGGAAATAACTACACCGCTATCTCTATAAACATGGAAATATCTACACCACCATCTATATGAACATGGAAATGTCTGCACCGCGATCTGTATGAACATATAAATATCTACACCGCCATCTGTATTAAGAAGGAGATAACTACACCGCTATCTGTATAAGCATGGAAATATCTACACCGCTATCTGTATTAACATGGAAATATGTACACCGCTATCTGTATGAACATGGAAATATCTTCACCGCCATCTGTATGAACATGGATATATCTACACAGCCATCTGGATGAACATGGAAATATCTGCAACGCTATCTGCAAGAACATGGAAATATCTACACCGCTATCTGTAAGAACATGGATATATCTACACAGCCATCTGGATGAACATGGAAATATCAACACCGCTATCTGTTTGAACATGGAAATACATACACCGCTATCTGTATGAACATGGAAATATCTACACCGCTATCTGTATAAACATGGAAATATCTTCACCGCCATCTGTATGAACATGGATATATCTACACAGCCATCTGGATGAACATGGAAATATCTACACAGCTATCTCTTTACACATGGAAATAACTACACCGCTATCTGTATGAACATGGAAATATCTACACCGCTATCTGTATGAACATGGAAATATCTACACAGCCATCTGGATGAACATGGAAATATCTACACCGCTATCTGTATGAACATGGAAATACATACACCGATATCTGTATGAACATGGAAATATCTACACCGTAATCTGTATGAACATGGAAATATCTACACCGCTATCTGTATGAACATGGAAATATCTACACCGCTATCTGTATGAACATGGAAATATCTTCACCGCCATCTTTATGAACATGGATATATCTACACAGCCATCTGGATGAACGTGGAAATATCTACAATGCTATCTGTGTAAACATGCATACAACTTCACCGCTATCTGTATAAACATGGAAATATCTACACCGCTATCTTTATGAACATGGAAATACCTACACCGCTAACTGTTTGAACAGGGAAATATATACACCGCTATCTGCATGAAAATGGAAATATCTACACCGCTATCTGTATGAAAATGGAAATACATACACCGCTATCTGTATGAACATGGAAATATCTACACCACTATGTGTATAAACATGGAAATATCTACACCGCTACATGTATAAACATGGAAATATCAGCCCCGCTATCTGTATGAACATGGAAATATCTACACCGCCATCTGTATGAACATGGAAATATCTTCATCGCCATCTGTAGGAACATGGATATATCTACACAGCCATCTGTATGAACATGGAAATATCTACACCGCTATCTGTATGAACATGGAAATATCTACACCGCCATCTGTATGAACATGGATATGTCTACACAGCCATCTGTATGAACATTTAAATATTTACACCGCCATCTGTATTAAGATGGAGATATCTACACAACTATCTGCATAAACGTGGAAATATCTACACCGCTATCTGTATAAACATGGAAATATCTACACCGCTGTGTGTATAAACATGGAAATATCTACACCGCTATCTGTATAAACATGGAAATATCTACACCGCTACCTGTATAAACATGGAAATATCAGCACCGCTATCAGTATGAACATGGAAGTTTCTACACCGCCATCTGTATGAACATGGAAATATCTTCACCGCCATCCGTATGAACATGGAAATATCTGCACCGCCATCTGTATGAACATATAAATATCTACACCGCCATCTGTATTAAGCTGGAGATATCTACACCGCTATCTGAATAAACATGGAAATATCTACACCGCTATCTGTATAAACATGGAAATTTCTACACCGCTATCTGTATAAACATGGAAATATCTACACCGCTACCTGTATAAACATTGAAATATCAGCACCGCTATCTGTATGAACATGGAAATATCTACACCGCCGTCTGTATGAACATGGAAATATCGTCACCGCCATCTGTATGAACATGGATATATCTACACAGCCATCTGTATGAACATGGAAATATCTTCACCGCCATCTGTATGAACATGGATATGTCTACACAGCCGTCTGGATGAACATGGAAATATCTACACCGCTATCTGTGTAAACATGCATACATCTTCACCGCTATCTGTATAAACATGGAAATATCTACACCGCTATCTGTATGAACATGGAAATATCTACACCGCTATCTGTTTGAACAAGGAAATATCTACACCGCTATCTGCATGAAAATGGATATATCTACACGACTATCTGCATATAAATGGAAATATCTACACAGCTATCTCTTTGCACATGGAAATATCTACACCGCCATCTGTATGAACAAGGAAATATCTACACCGCCATCAGAATTAAGAAGGAGATACCTACACCGCTATCTGTATAAACATGGAAATTTCTACACCGCTAACTGTATGAACATGGAAATATCTACACCGCTATCGGTATAAACACGGCAATATGTACACCGCTACCTGTATAAACATGGAAGTATCAGCACCGCTATCGGTATGAACATGGCAATATCTACACTGCTATCTGTATGAACATGGAAATATCTACACCGCTATCTGTATAAACATGGAAATATCTACACCGCTATCTTTATGAACATGGAAATATCTACACCGCTAACTGTTTGAACAGGGAAATATATACACCGCTTTCTGCATGAAAACGGAAATATCTACAGAGCTATCTGCTTATACATGGAAATAACTACACAGGTATCTCTTTACACATGGAAATAACTACACCGCTATCTGTATGAACATGGAAATATCCACACCGCCATCTGTATAAACATGGAAATATCTGCACCGCCATCTGGATGAACATGGAAATACCTACACCGCTATCTGTATGAAGATGGAAATATCTACAACGCTATCTGTATTAAGATGGAGATATCTACACCGCTATCTGTATAAACATGGAAATATCTACACCGCTATGTGTATAAACATGGAAATATCTGCACCGCTACCTGTATAAACATGGAAGTATCAGCACCGCTATCAGTATAAACATGGAAGTTTCTACACCGCCATCTGTATGAACATGGAAATATCTACACCGCCATCTGTATTAAGATGGAGATATCTACACCACTATCTGCATAAACATGGAAATATCTTCACCGCCATCAGTATGAACATGGAAATATCTGCACCGCCATCTGTATGAACATATAAATATCTACACCGCCATCTGTATTAAGATGGAGATATCTACACGCTATCTGTATAAACATGGAAATATCTACACCGCTATGTGTATAAACCTGGAAATATCTACACTGCTATCTGTATAAACATGGAAATATCTACACTGCTACCTGCAAAAACATGGAATTATCAGCACCTCTATCTGTATGAACATGGAAATACCTACACCGCTATGTGTATAAACATGGAAATATCTACACCGCTATCTGAATAAAGATGGAAATATCTAAACTGAAACCTGTATAAACATGGATATATCAGCACCGCTATCTGTATGAACATGGAAATATCTACACCGCTTCTGTATGAACATGGAAAAATCTTCACCGCCATCTCTATTAACCTGGATATATCTACACAGCCATCTGTATGAACAAGTAAATATCTTCACCGCAATCTGTATGAACATGGATATGTCTACACAGCCGTCTGGATGAACATGGAAATATCTACACCGCTATCTGTATGAACATGGAAATATCTACACCGCTATCTGTGTAAACATGCATACATCTTCACCGCTATCTGTATAAACACGGAAATATCCACACCGCTATCTGTATGAACATGGAAATATCTACACAGCTATCTGTTTGAACATGGAAATATCTACACCGCTATCTGCATGAAAATGGAAATATCTACACAGCTATCTGCATATAAATGGAAATATCTACACAGCTATCTCTTTGCACATGGAAATAACTACACCGCTATCTCTATAAACATGGAAATATCTACACCACCATCTATATGAACATGGAAATGTCTGCACCGCGATCTGTATGAACATATAAATATCTACACCGCCATCTGTATTAAGAAGGAGATAACTACACCGCTATCTGTATAAACATGGAAATATCTACACCGCTATCTGTATTAACATGGAAATATGTACACCGCTATCTGTATGAACATGGAAATATCTTCACCGCCATCTGTATGAACATGGATATATCTACACAGCCATCTGGATGAACATGGAAATATCTGCACCGCTATCTGCAAGAACATGGAAATATCTACACCGCTATCTGTAAGAACATGGATATATCTACACAGCCATCTGGATGAACATGGAAATATCAACACCGCTATCTGTATGAACATGGAAATATCTACACAGCCATCTGGATGAACATGAAAATATCTACACCTCTATCAGTGTAAACATGCATACATCTTCACCGCTATCTGTATAAACATGGAAATATCTACACCGCTACCTGTATAAACATAGAAATATCTACACCGCTATCTCTATGAACATGGAAATATCCACACCGCTATCTGTATGAACATGGAAATAGCTACACCGCTATCTGTATGAACATGGAAATATCTACAGCACTATCTGTATGAACATGGAAATATCTACACCGCTATCTGTTTGAACAGGGAAGTATATACACCGCTATCTGCTTGAAAATGTAAATATCTACACAGCTATCTGCATATACATGGTAATATCTACACAGCTATCTCTTTACAAATGGAAATATCTACACCGCTATCTGTATGAACATGGAAATATCTACACCGCCATCTGTATGAACATGGAAATATCTGCACCGCCATCTGAATAAACATATAAATATCTACACCGCCATCTGTATTAAGATGGAGATATCTACACCGCTATCTGTATAAACATGGAAATATCTACACCGCTATGTGTATAAACATGGTAATATCTACACCGCTATCTGTATAAACATGGAAATATCTACACCGCTACCTGTATAAACATGGAAATATCAGCACCGCTGTCAGTATGAACATGGAAGTATCTACACCGCCATCTGTATGAACATGGAAATATCTTCACCGCCATCTGTATGAACATGGAAATATCTGCACCGCCATCTGTATGAACATATAAATATCTACACCGCCATCTGTATTAAGATGGAGATATCTACACCGCTATCTGTATAAACATGGAAATATCTACACCGCTATGTGTATAAACATGGAAATATCTACACCGCTATCTGCATAAACATGGAAATATCTACAATGCTACCTGTATAAACATGGAAATATCAGCACCGCTATCTGTATGAACATGGAAATATCTACACCGCCATCTGTATGAACATGGAATAATCTTCACCGTCATCTGTATGAACATGGATATATCTACACAGCCATCTGTATGAACATGGAAATATCTTCACCGCCACCTGTATGAACATGGATATGTCTACACAGCCGTCTGGATGAACATGGAAATATCTACACCGCTATCTGTATGAACATGGAAATATCTACACCTCTATCTGTGTAAACATGCATACATCTTCACCGCTATCTGTATAAACATGGAAATATCCACACCGCTATCTGTATGAACATGGAAATATCTACACCGCTATCTGTTTGAACATGGAAATATCTACACCGCTATCTGCATGAAAATGGAAATATCTACAAAGCTATCTCTTTGCACATGGAAATAACTACACCGCTATCTCTATAAACATGGAAATATCTACACCACCATCTGTATGAACATGGAAATATCTGCACCGCCATCTGTATGAACATATAAATACCTACACCGCCATCTGTATTAAGAAGGAGTTATCTACACCGCTATCTGTAGAAACATGGAAATATCTACACCGCTATCTGTATGAACATGGAAATATCTACACCGTTACATGTATAAACACGGCAATATATACACCGCTACCTGTATAAACATGGAAATATCAGCAGCGCTATCTGTATGAACATGGATATATCTACACAGCCATCTGGATGAACATGGAATATCTACACCGCTATCTGTATGAACATGGAAATATTTACTCCGCTATCTGTATGAACATGGAAATATCTACACAGCCATCAGGATGAACATGGAAATAGCTACACCGCTAACTGTTTGAACAGGGAAATATATACACCGCTATCTGCATGAAAATGGAAATATCTACACCACTATCTGTATGAACATGGAAATACATACACCCCTATCTGTATGAACATGGAAATATCTACACCGCTATCTGTATGAACTTGGAAATATCTACACCGCTATCTGTATGAACATTGAAATATCTTCACCGCCATCAGTATGAACATGGATATATCTACACAGCCATCTGGATGAACATGGAAATATCTGCACCGCTATCTGTATGAACATGGAAATATCTACACCTCTATCTGTATGAACATGGATATATCTACACAGCCATATGGATGAACATGGAAATATCTACACCGCTATCTGTTTAAACATGCATACATCTTCACCGCTATCTGTATAAACATGGAAATACCTACACCGCTATCTTTATGAACATGGAAATATCTACACCACTAACTGTTTGAACAGGGAAATATATACACCGCTGTCTGCATGAGAACGGAAATATCTACACAGCTATCTGCTTATACATGGAAATATCTACACAGCTATCTCTTTACACATGGAAATAACTACAGCGCTATCTGTACGAACATGGAAATATCTACACCGCCATCTGTATGAACATGGAAATATCTGCACCGCCATCTGTATGAACATTTAAATATCTACACCGCCATCTGTATTAAGATGGGGATATCTACTCCACTATCTGCATGAACATGGAAATATCTACACTGCTATCTGTATAGACATGGAAATATCTACACCGCTATGTGTATAAACATGGAAATATCTACACTGCAATCTGTATAAACATGGAAATATCTACACCGCTACCTGTATAAACATGGAAATATCAGCACCGCTATCAGTATGAACATGGAAGTTTCTACACCGCCTTCTGTATGAACATGGAAATATCTTCACCGCCTTCCGTATGAACATGGAAATATCTGCACCGCCATCTGTATGAACATATAAATATCTACACCGCCATCTGTATTAAGATGGAGATATCTACACCGCTATCTGTATGAACATGGAAATATCTTCACCGCCATCTGTATGAACATGGATATATCTACACAGCCATCTGGATGAACGTGGAAATATCTACACCGCTATCTGTGTAAACATGCATACAACTTCACCGCCATCTGTATAAACCTGGAAATATCTACACCGCTATCTTTATGAACATGGAAATATCTACACCGCTAACTGTTTGAACAGGGAAATATATACACCGCTATCTGCATTAAAATGGAAATATCTACACTGCTATCTGTATGAACATGGAAATACATACACCGCTATCTGTATGAACATGGAAATATCTACAACGCTATGTGTATAAACATGGAAATATCTACACCGCTATCTGTATAAAGATGGAAATATCTACACCGCTACATGTATAAACATGGAAATATCAGCCCCGCTATCTGTATGAACATGGAAATATCTACACCGCCATCTGTTTGAACATGGAAATATCTTCACCGCCATCTGTACGAACATGGATATATCTACACAGCCATCTGTATGAACATGGAAATATCTACACCACCACCTGTATAAGATGGAGGCATCTACACAACTATCTGCATAAACATGGAAATATCTACACCGCTATCTGTATGAACATGGAAATATCTACACCGCCATCTGTATGAACATGGAAATATCGTCACCGCCATCTGTATGAACATGAATATATCTACACAGCCATCTGTATGAACATGGAAATATCTTCACCGCCATCTGTATGAACATGGATATGTCTACACAGCCGTCTGGATGAACATGGAAATATCTACACCGCTATCTATATGAACATGGAAATATCTACACCGCTATCTGTGTAAACATGCATACATCTTCACCGCTATCTGTATAAACATGGAAATATCTACACCGCTATCTGTATGAACATGGAAATATCTACACCGCTATCTGTTTGAACATGGAAATATCTACACCGCTATCTGCATGAAAATGGAAATATCTACAAAACTATCTGCATATAAATGGAAATATGTACACAGCTATCTCTTTGCACATGGAAATAACTACACCGCTATCTCTATAAACATGGAAATATCTGCACCGCCATCTGTATGAACATATAAATATCTACACCGCCATCTGTATTAAGAAGGAGATATCTACACCGCTATCTGTATAAACATGGAAATATCTACACCGCTATCTGTATGAACATGGAAATATCTACACCGTTACATGTATAAACACGGAAATATGTACACCGCTACCTGTATAAACATGGAAGTATCAGCACCGCTATCGGTATGAACATGGCAATATCTACACGGCTATCTGTATGAACATGGAAATATCTACAACGACATCTGTATGAACATGGAAATACCTTCACCGCCATCTGTATGAACATGGATATGTCTACACAGCCGTCTGGATGAACATGGAAATATCTACACCGCTATCTGTATGAACATGGAAATATCTACACCTCTATCTGTGTAAACATGCATACATCTTCACCGCTATCTGTATAAACATGGAAATATCCACACCGCTATCTGTATGAACATGGAAACATCTACACCGCTATCTGTTTGAACATGGAAATATCTACACCGCTATCTGCATGAAAATGGAAATATCTACACAGCTATCTCTTTGCACATGGAAATAACTACACCGCTATCTCTATAAACATGGAAATATCTACACCACCATGTGTATGAACATGGAAATAACTGCACCGCCATCTGTATGAACATATAAATATCTACACCGCCATCTGTATTAAGAAGGAGATATCTATACCGCTATCCGTATAAACATGGAAATATCTACACCGCTATCTGTATGAACATGGAAATATCTACACCGTTACATGTATAAACACGGAAATATGTACACCGCTACCTGTATAAACATGGAAGTATCAGCACCGCTATCGGTATGAACATGGCAATATCTACACGGCTATCTGTATGAACATGGAAATATCTACAACGCCATCTGTATGAACATGGAAATACCTTCACCGCCATCTGTATGAACATGGATATATCTACACAGCCATCTGGATGAACATGGAAATATCTACACCGCTATCTGTATGAACATGGAAATATTTACTCCGCTATCTGTATGAACATGGAAATATCTACACAGACATCAGGATGAACATGGAAATAGCTACACCGCTAACTGTTTGAACAGGGAAATATATACACCGCTATCTGCATGAAAATGGAAATATCTACACCACTATCTGTATGAACATGGAAATACATACACCCCTATCTGTATGAACATGGAAATATCTACACCGCTATCTGTATGAACATGGAAATATCTACACCGCTATCTGTATGAACATGGAAATATCTTCACCGCCATCTGCATGAACATGGATATATCTACACAGCCATCTGGATAAACATGGAAATATCTGCACCGCTATCTGTATGAACATGGAAATATCTACACCTCTATCTGTATGAACATGGATATATCTACACAGCCATCTGGATGAACATGGAAATATCTACACCGCTATCTGTTTGAACAGGGAAATATATACACCGCTATCTGCATGAGAACGGAAATATCTACACAGCTATTTGCTTATACATGGAAATATCTACACAGCTATCTCTTTACACATGGAAATAACTACACCGCTATCTGTACGAACATGGAAATATCTACACCGCCATCTGTATGAACATGGAAATATCTGCAACGCCATCTGTATGAACATTTAAATATCTACACCGCCATCTGTATTAAGATGGAGATATTTACTCCACTATCTGCATAAACATGGAAATATCTACACCGCTATCTGTATAGACATGGAAATATCTACACCGCTATGTGTATAAACATGGAAATATCTACACTGCTATCTGTATAAACATGGAAATATCTACACCGCTACCTGTATAAACATGGAAATATCAGCACCGCTATCAGTATGAACATGGAAGTTTCTACACCGCCTTCTGTATGAACATGGAAATATCATCACCGCCATCCGTATGAACATGGAAATATCTGCACCGCCATCTGTATGAACATATAAATATCTACACCGCCATATGTATTAAGATGGAGATATCTACACCGCTATCTGTATGAACATGGAAATATCTTCACCGCCATCTGTATGAACATGGATATATCTACACAGCCATCTGGATGAACGTGGAAATATCTACAGCGCTATCTGTGTAAACATGCATACAACTTCACCGCCATCTGTATAAACCTGGAAATATCTACACCACTCTCTTTATGAACATGGAAATATCTACACCGCTAACTGTTTGAACAGGGAAATATATACACCGCTATCTGCATGAAAATGGAAATATCTACACTGCTATCTGTATGAACATGGAAATACATACACCGCTATCTGTATGAACATGGAAATATCTACACCGCTATGTGTATAAACATGGAAATATCTACACCGCTATCTGTATAAAGATGGAAATATCTACACCGCTACATGTATAAACATGGAAATATCAGCCCCGCTATCTGTATGAACATGGAAATATCTACACCGCCATCTGTTTGAACATGGAAATATCTTCACCGCCATCTGTAGGAACATGGATATATCTACACAGCCATCTGTATGAACATGGAAATATCTACACCGCTATCTGTATGAACATGGAAATATCTGCAACGCAATCTCTATGAACATGGAAATATCTTCACCGCCATCTGTATGAACATGGATATGTCTACACAGCCATCTGAATGAACATTTAAATATCTACACCACCACCTGTATTAAGATGGAGGCATCTACACAACTATCTGCATAAACATGGAAATATCTACACCGCTATCTGTATGAACATGGAAATATCTACACCGCCATCTGTATGAACATGGAAATATCGTCACTGCCATCTGTATGAACATGGATATATCTACACAGCCACCTGTATGAACATGGAAAATCTTCACCGCCATCTGTATGAACATGGATATGTCTACACAGCCGTCTGGATGAAAATGGAAATATCTACACCGCTATCTGTATGAACATGGAAATATCTACACCGCTATCTGTGTAAACATGGAAATATCTACACCGCTATCTGTATGAACATGGAAATATCTACACCGCTATCTGTTTGAACATGGAAATATCTACACCGCTATCTGCATGAAAATGGAAATATCTACACAACTATCTGCATATAAATGGAAATATCTACACAGCTATCTCTTTGCACATGGAAATAACTACACCGCTATCTCTATAAACATGGAAATATCTACACCGCCATCTGTATGAACATGGAAATATCTACACCGCCATCTGTATTAAGAAGGAGATATCTACACCGCTATCTGTATAAACATGGAAATATCTACACCGCTATCTGTATTAACATGGAAATATCTACACCGCTATCTGTATAAACACGGAAATATGTTCACCGCTACCTGTATAAACATGGAAGCATCAGCACCGCTATCGGTATGAACATGGCAATATCTACAGGGCTATCTGTATGAACATGGAAATATCTACACCGCTATCTGTATGAACATGGAAATATCTACACCGCTATCTGTATGAACATGGGAATATCTACACAGCCATCTGGATGAACATGGAAATATCTACACCGCTATCTGTATGAACATGGAAATACATACACCGCTATCTGTATGAACATGGAAATATCTACACCGCTAACTGTATGAACATGGAAATATCTACACCACTATCTGTATGAACATGGAAATATCTACACCGCTATCTGTATGAACATGGAAATAACTTCACCGCCATCTGTATGAACATGCATATATCTACACAGCCATCTGGATGAACGTGGAAATACCTACACCGCTATCTGTGTAAACATGCATACAACTTCACCGCTATCTGTATAAACTTGGAAATATCTACACCGCTATCTTTATGAACATGGAAATATCTACACGGCTAACTGTTTGAACAGGGAAATATATACACCGCTATCTGCTTAAAAATGGAAATATCTACACCACTATCTGTATGAACATGGAAATACTTACACCGCTATCTGTATGAACATGGAAATATCTACACCGCTATCTGTATGAACATGGAAATATCTACACCGCTATCTGTATGAACATGGAAATACCTGCACCGCCATCTGTATGAACATGGATATATCTACACAGCCATCTGGATGAACATGGAAATATCTTCACCGCCATCTGTATGAACATGGATATGTCTACACAGCCGTCTGGATGAACATGGAAATATCTACACAGCTATCTGTATGAACATGGAAATATCTACACCGCTATCTGTGTAAACATGCATACATCTTCACCGCTAACTGTATAAACATGGAAATATCCACACCGCTATCTGTATGAACATGGAAATATCTACACCGCTATCTGTTTGAACATGGAAATATCTACACCGCTATCTGCATGAAAATGGAAATATCTTCACAGCTATCTGCATATACATGGAAATATCTACACAGCTATCTCTTTGCACATGGAAATAACTACACCGCTATCTCTATAAACATGGAAATATCTACACCACCATCTGTATGAAAATGGAAATATCTGCACCGCCATCTGTATGAACATATAAATATCTAAACTACCGTCTGTATTAAGAAGGAGATATCTATGCCGCTATCTATATAAACATGGAAATATCTACACCGCTATCTGTATGTACATGGAAATATCTACACCGTTACCTGTATAAACACAGAAATATGTACACCGCTACCTGTATAAACATGGAAGTATCAGCACCGCTATCGGTATGAAAATGCCAATATCTACACGGCTATCTGTATGAACATGGAAATATCTACAACGCCATCTGTATGAACATGGAAATACCTTCACCGCCATCTGTATGAACATGGATATATGTACACAGCCATCTGGATGAACATGGAAATATCTACACCGCTATCTGTATGAACATGGAAATACCTAAACCGCTATCTGTATGAACATGGAAATATGTACACAGCCATCAGGATGAACATGGACATATCTACACCGCTATCTGTATGAACTTGGAAATACATACACCGCAATCTGTATGAACATGGAAATATCTACACCGCTATCTCTATGAACATGGAAATATCTACACCGCTATCTGTATGAACATGGAAATATCTTCACCGCCATCTGTTTGAACATGGATATATCTACACAGCCATGTGGATGAACATGGAAATATCTACACCGCTATCTGTGTAAACATGCATACATCTTCACCGCTTTCTGTATAAACATGGAAATATCTACACCGCTATCTTTATGAACATGGAAATATCTACACCGCTAACTGTTTGAACAGGGAAATACATACACCGCTATCTGCATGAAAATGGAAATATCTACACCACTATCTGTATGAACATGGAAATACATACACCACTATCTTCATGAACATGGAAATATCTACACCGCTATCTGTATGAACATGGAAATATCTTCACCACTATCTGTATGAACATGGATATATCTACACCGCTATCTGTATGAATTTGGAAATATCTTCACCGCCATCTGTATGAACATGGATATATATACACAGCCATCTGGATGAACATGGAAATATCTACACCGCTATCTGTATGAACATGGAAATATCTTCACCGCCATCTGTATGAACATGGATATATCTACACAGCCATCTGGATGAACATGGAAATACCTACACCGCTATCTGTATGAACATGGAAATATCTACACAGCCATCTGGATGAACATGAAAATATCTACACTGCTATCTGTGTAAACATGCATACATCTTCACCGCTATCTGTATAAACATGGAAATATCTACACCGCTACCTGTAAAAACATGGAAATATCTACACCGCTATCTCTATGAACATGGAAATATCCACACCGCTATCTGTATGAACATGGAGATAGCTACACCGCTATCTGTATGAACATGGAAATATCTACAGCACTATCTGTATGAACATGGAAATATCTACACCGCTATCTGTTTGAACAGGGAAGTATATACACCGCTATCTGCTTGAAAATGGAAATATCTACACAGCTATCTGCATATACATGGTAATATCTACACAGCTATCTCTTTACAAATGGAAATATCTACACGGCTATCTGTATGAACATGGAAATATCTACAACGCCATCTGTATGAACATGGAAATACCTTCACCGCCATCTGTATGAACATGGATATATCTACACAGCCACCTGGATGAACATGGAAATATCTACACCGCTATCTGTATGAACATGGAAATATTTACTCCGCTATCTGTATGAACATGGAAATATCTACACAGCCATCAGGATGAACATGGAAATACCTACACCGCTAACTGTTTGAACAGGGAAATATATACACCGCTATCTGCATGAAAATGGAAATATCTACACCACTATCTGTATGAACATGGAAATACATACACCCCTATCTGTATGAACATGGAAATATCTACACCACTATCTGTATGAACATGGAAATATCTAAACCGCTATCTGTATGAACATGGAAATATCTACACCGCTATCTGTATGAACATGGAAATATCTTCACCGTCATGTGTATGAACATGTATATATCTACACAGCCATGTGGATGAACATGGAAATATCTACACCGCTATCTTTATGTACACGGAAATATCTACACCGCTAACTGTTTGAACAGGGAAATACATACACCGCTATCTGCATGAAAACGGAAATATCTACACAGCTATCTGCTTATACATGGAAATATCTACACAGCTATCTCTTTACACATGGAAATAACTACACCGCTATCTGTATGAACATGGAAATATCTACACCGCCATCTGTATGAACATGGAAATATCTGCACCGCCATCTGTATGAACATTTAAATATCTACACCGCCATCTGTATTAAGATGGAGATATCTACACCACTATCTGCATAAACATGGAAATATCTACATCGCTATGTGTATAAACATGGAAATACCTACACCGCTATCTGTATAAACATGGAAATATCTACACCGCTACCTGTATAAACATGGAAATATCAGAACCGCTATCAGTATGAACATGGAAGTATCTACACCGCCATCTGTATGAACATGGAAATATCTTCACCGCCATCTGTATGAACATGGAAATATCTGCACCGCCATCTGTATGAACATATAAATATCGACACCGCCATCTGTATTAAGATGGAGATATCTACACCGCTATCTGTATAAACATGGAAATATCTACACCGCTATGTGTATAAACATGGAAATATCTACACCGCTATCTGTATAAACATGGAAATATCTACACTGCTACCTGTATAAACATGGAAATATCAGCCGCGCTATCTGTATGAACATGGAAATATCTACACCGCCATCTGTATGAACATGGAAAAATCTTCACCGCCATCTGTATGAACATGGATATACCTACACAGCCATCTGTATGAACATGGAAATATCTTCACCGCCATCTGTATGAACATGGATATGTCTACACAGCCGTCTGGATGAACATGGAAATATCTACACCGCTATCTGTATGAACACGAAAATATCTACACCGCTATCTGTGTAAACATGCATACATCTTCACCGCTATCTGTAAAAACATGGAAATATCCACACCGCTATCTGTATGAACATGGAAATATCTACACCGCTATCTGTTTGAACATGGAAATATCTACACCGCTATCTGCATGAAAATGGAAATATCTAAAAGCTATCTGCATATACATGGAAATATCTACACAGCTATCTCTTTGCACATGGAAATAACTACACCGCTATCTCTATAAACATGGAAATATCTACACCACCATCTGTATGAACATGGAAATATCTGCACTGCCATCTGTATGAACATATAAATATCTACACCGCCATCTGTATTAAGAACAAGATATCTACACCGCTATCTGTATAAACATGGAAATATCTACACCGCTATCTGTATGAACATGGAAATATCTACACCGCTACATGTATAAACACGGAAATATGTACACCGCTACCTGTATAAACATGGAAGTATCAGCAGTGCTATCGGTATGAACATGGCAATATCTACACGGCTATCTGTATGAACATGGATATATCTACACAGCCATCTGGATGAACATGGAAATATCTACACCGCTATCTGTGTAAACATGCATACATCTTCACCGCTATCTGTATAAACATGGAAATATCTACACCGCTATCTTTATGAACATAGAAATATCTACACCACTAACTGTTTGAACAGGGAAATATATACACCGCTATATGCATGAAAATGGAAATATCTACACAGCTATCTGCTTATACATGGAAATATCTACACAGCTATCTCTTTACACATGGAAAAAAATACACCGCTATCTGTATGAACATGGAAATATCTACACCGCCATCTGTATGAACATGGAAATATCTACACCTCTATCTGTGTAAACATGCATACATCTTCACCGCTATCTGTATAAACATGGAAATATCCACACCGCTATCTGTATGAACATGGAAATATGTACACCGCTATCTGTTTGAACATGGAAATATCTACACCGCTATCTGCATGAAAATGGAAATATCTACACAGCTATCTGCATATACATGGAAATATCTACACAGCTAACTCTTTGAACATGGAAATAACTACACCGCTATCTCTATAAACATGGAAATATCTACATCACCATCTGTATGAACATGGAAATATCTGCACCGCCATCTGTATGAACATATAAATATCTACACCGCCATCTGTATTAAGAAGGAGATATCTACACCGCTATCTGTATAAACATGGAAATATCTACACCGCTATCTGTATAAACACGGAAATATGTACACCGCTAGCTGTATAAACATGGAAGTATCAGCACCGCTATCGGTATGAACATGGCAATATCTACACGGCTATCTGTATGAACATGGAAATATCTACAACGCCATCTGTATGAACATGGAAATACCTTCACCGCCATCTGTATGAACATGGATATATCTACACAGCCACCTGGATGAACATGGAAATATCTACACCGCTATCTGTATGAACATGGAAATATTTACTCCGCTATCTGTATGAACATGGAAATATCTACACAGCCATCAGGATGAACATGGAAATACCTACACCGCTAACTGTTTGATCAGGGAAATATATACACCGCTATCTGCATGAAAATGGAAATATCTACACCACTATCTGTATGAACATGGAAATACATACACCCCTATCTGTATGAACATGGAAATATCTACACCACTATCTGTATGAACATTGAAATATCTTCACCGCCATCAGTATGAACATGGATATATCCACACAGCCATCTGGATGAACATGGAAATATCTGCACCGATATCTGTATGAACATGGAAATATCTACACCTCTATCTGTATGAACATGGATATATCTACACAGCCATCTGGATGAACATGGAAATATCAACACCGCTATCTGTTTAAACATCCATACATCTTCACCGCTATCTGTATAAACATGGAAATATATACACCGCTATCTTTATGAACATGGAAATACCTACACCACTAACTGTTTGAACAGGGAAATATATACACCGCTATCTGCATGAGAACGGAAATATCTACACAGCTATCTGCTTATACATGGAAATATCTACACAGCTATCTCTTTACACATGGAAATAACTACACCGCTATCTGTACGAACATGGAAATATCTACACCGCCATCTGTATGAACATGGAAATATCTGCACCGCCATCTGTATGAACATTTAAATTTCTACACCGCCATCTGTATTAAGATGGAGATATCTACACCACTATCTGCATAAACATGGAAATATCTACACCGCTATCTGTATAGACATGAAAATGTCTACACCGCTATGTGTATAAACATGGAAATATCTACACTGCTATCTGTATAAACATGGAAATATCTACACCGCTACCTGTATAAACATGGAAATATCAGCACCGCTATCAGTATGAACATGGAAGTTTCTACACCGCCTTCAGTATGAACATGGAAATCTCTTCACCGCCATCCGTATGAACATGGAAATATCTGCACCGCCATCTGTAAGAACATATAAATATCTACACCGCCATCTGTATTAAGATGGATATATCTACACCGCTATCTTTATGAACATGGAAATATCTAAACCGCAAACTGTTTGAACACGGAAATATATACACCGCTATCTGTATGAAAATGGAAATATCTACACCGCTACCTGTATGAACATGGAAATATCAGCACCGCTATCGGTATGAACATGGAAATATCTACACCGCCATCTGTATGAACATGGAAATATCTTCACCGCTATCTGTATGAACTTGGATATATCTACACAGCCATCTGTATGAACATGGAAATATCTAAACCGCTAACAGTTTGAACAGGGAAATATATACACCGCTATCTGCATGAAAATGGAAATATCTAAACGGCTATCTGTATGAACATGGAAATACATACACCGAAAACTTTATGAACATGGAAATATCTACACCGCTATCTGTATAAACACGGAAATATCTACACCGCTATCTGTATAAACATGGAAATACCTACACCGCTATGTGTATAAACATGGAAATATCTACACCGCTATCTCTTTGAACATGGAAATATTTACACCGCTATCTGCATGAAAATGGAAATATCTACACAGCTATCTGCATATACATGGAAATACCTACACAGCTATCTCTTTACACATGGAAATAACTACACCGGTATCTCTATAAACATGGAAATATCTACACCGCCATCTGTATGAACATGGAAATATCCGCACCGCCATCTGAATGAACATATAAATATCTTCACCGCCAACTGTATGAAGAAGGATATATCTACACGGCTATCTGTATAAACATGGAAATATCTATACCGCTACCTGTATGAACATGGAAATATCTACACCGCTATCTGTATAAACATGGAAATATGTACACCGCTACCTGTATAAACATGGAAGTATCAGCACCGCTATCGGTATAAACATGGCAATATCTACACAGCTATCTGCATATACATGGAAATATCTACAAAGCTATCTCTTTACACATGGAAATAACTACAATGCTATCTCAATAAACATGGAAATATCTACACCGCCATCTGTATGAACATGGAAATATCTGCACCGACATCTGTATGTACATATAAATATCTACACCGCCATCTGTATTAAAATGGAGATATCTACACCGCTATCTGTATAAACTTGGAAATATCTACACCGCTATCTGTAAAAACATGGAAATATCTACGCCGCTTTCTGTATAAACAAGGAAATATCTACACTGCTACCTGTATAAACATGGAAATATCAGCACCGCTATCTGTATTATCATGTAAATAGCTACACAGCCATCTGGATGAACATGGAAATATCTACACCGCTATCTGTATGAACATGGAAATAGCTACATTGCTATCTGTATGAACATGGAAATATCTACACCGCTATCTGTATAAACATGGAAATATCTACACCGCTATCTGTATGAACATGGAAATATCTTCACCGCCATCTGTATGAACATGGATATATCTACACAGCCATCTGGATGAACATGGAAATATCTACACCGCTATCTGTATGAACATGGAAATATCTACACAGCCTTCTGGATGAACATGAAAATATCTACACCGCTATCTGTGTAAACATGCATACATCTTCACCGCTATCTGTATAAACATGGAAATACCTACCCCGCTACCTGTATAAACATGGATATATCTACACCGCTATCTCTATGAACATGGAAATATCCACACCGCTATCTGTATGAACATGGAAATAGCTACACCGCTATCTGTATGAACATGGAAATATCTACACCACTATCTGTATGAACATGGAAATATCTACACCGGTATCCGTTTGAACAGGGAAGTATATACACCGCTATCTGCTTGAAAATGGAAATATCTACACAGCTATCTGCATATACATGGGAAAATCTACACAGCTATCTCTTTACACATGGAAATAACTACACCGCTATCTGTATGAACATGGAAATATATACACTGCCATCTGTATGAACATGGATATATCTACACAGCCATCTGGATGAACATGGAAATATCTACACCGCTATCGGTATGAACATGGAAATACATACACCGCTATCTGTATGAACATGGAAATATCTACACCGCTATCTGTATGAACATGGAAATATCTTCACCGCCGTCTGTATGAACATGGATATAACTACACAGCCATCTGAATGAACATGGAAATATCTGCACCGCTATCTGTATGAACATGGAAATATCTACACCGCTATATGTATGAACATGGATATATCTACACAGCCATCTGGATGAGCATGGAAATATCTACACCGCTATCTGTGTAAACATGCATACATCTTCACCGCTATCTGTATAAACATGGAAATATCTACACTGCTATCTTTATGAACATGGAAATATCTACACCGCTAACTGTTTGAACAGGGAAATATATACACCGCTATCTGCATGAAAATGGAAATGGCTACACAGCTATCTGCATATACATGGAAATATCTACACAGCTATCTCTTTACACATGGAAATAACTACACGGCTATCTGTATGAACGTGGAAATATCTACACCTCCATCTGTATGAACATGGATATATCTACACAGCCATCTGAATGAACATATAAATATCTACACCGCCATCTGTATTAAGATGGAGATATCTACACCGCTATCTGTGTAAACATGGAAATATCTACACCGCTATGTGTATAAACATGGAAATATCTACACCGCTATCTGTATAAACATGGAAATATCTACACCGCTACCTGTATAAACATGGAAATATCAGCACCGCTATCAGTATGAACATGGAAGTATCTACACCGCCATCTGAATGAACATGGAAATATCTTCACCGCCATATGTATAAACATGGAAATATCTGCACCGCCATCTGTATGAACATATAAATATCTGCACCGCCATCTGTATTAAGATGGAGATATCTACACGCTATCTGTATAAACATGGAAATATCTACACCGCTATGTGTATAAACATGGAAATATCTACACCGCTATCTGTATAAACATGGAAATATCTACACTGCTACCTGTATAAACATGGAAATATCAGCACCGCTATCTGTATGGACATGGAAATATCTACACCGCCATCTGTATGAACATGGAAAAGTCTTCACCGCCATCTGTATCAACATGGATATATCTACACAGCTTCTGTATAAGCATGGAAATATCTTCACCACCATCTGTATGAACATGGATATGTCTACACAGCCGTCTGGATGAACATGGAAATATCTACACCGCTGTCTGTATGAACATGGAAATATCCACACCGCTATCTGTGTAAACATGCATACATCTTCACCGCTATCTGTATAAACATGGAAATATCCACACCGCTATCTGTATGAACATGGAAATATCTACACCGCTATCTGTGTGAACATGGAAATATCTACACCGCTATCTGCATGGAAATGGAAATATCTACACAGCTATCTGTATATACATGGAAATATCTACACAGCTATCTCTTTGCACATGGAAACAACTACACTGCTATCTCTATAAACATGGAAATATCTACACCACCATCTGTATGAACATGGAAATATCTGTACCGCCATCTGTATGAACTTATAAATATCTACACCACCATCTGTATTAAGAAGGAGATATCTACACCGCTATCTGTATAAACATGGAAATACCTAAACCGCTATCTGTATGAACATGGAAATATCTACACTGCTACCTGTATAAACACGGAAATATGTACACCGCTACCTGTATAAACATGGAAGTATCAGCACCGCTATCGGAATGAACATGGCAATATCTACACGGCTATCTGTGTGAACATGGAAATATCTACACTGCTATCTGTATGAACATGGAAATATCTTCACCGCCATCTGTATGAACATGGATATATCTACACTGCCATCTGGATGAACATGGAAATATCTACACCGATATCTGTATGAACATGGATATATCTACACAGCCATCTGGATGAACATGGAAATATCTACAGCGCTATCTGTATGAACATGGAAATACATACACCGTTATCTGTATGAACATGGAAATATCTACACCGCTATCTGTATGAACATGGAAATATCTACACCGCTATCTGTATGAACATGGAAATATCTTCACCGCCGTCTGTATGAACATGGATATAACTACACAGCCATCTGAATGAACATGGAAATATCTGCACCGCTATCTGTATGAACATGGAAATATCTACACCGCTATATGTATGAACATGGATATATCTACACAGCCATCTGGATGAGCATGGAAATATCTACACCGCTATCTGTGTAAACATGCATACATCTTCACCGCTATCTGTATAAACATGGAAATATCTACACTGCTATCTTTATGAACATGGAAATATCTACACCACTAGCTGTTTGAACAGGGAAATATATACACCGCTATCTGCATGAAAATGGAAATGGCTACACAGCTATCTGCATATACATGGAAATATCTACACAGCTATCTCTTTACACATGGAAATAATTACACGGCTATCTGTATGAACGTGGAAATATCTACACCGCCATCTGTATGAACATGGATATATCTACACAGCCATCTGAATGAACATATAAATATCTACACCGCCATCTGTATTAAGATGGAGATATCTACACCGCTATCTGTGTAAACATGGAAATATCTACACCGCTATGTGTATATACATGGAAATATCTACACCGCTATCTGTATAAACATGGAAATATCTACACCGCTACCTGTATAAACATGGAAATATCAGCACCGCTATCAGTATGAACATGGAAGTATCTACACCGCCATCTGAATGAACATGGAAATATCTTCACCGCCATATATATGAACATGGAAATATCTGCACCGCCATCTGTATGAACATATAAATATCTGCAGCGCCATCTGTATTAAGATGGAGATATCTACACGCTATCTGTATAAACATGGAAATATCTACACCGCTATGTGTATAAACATGGAAATATCTACACCGCTATCTGTATAAACGTGGAAATATCTACACTGCTACCTGTATAAACATGGAAATATCAGCACCGCTATCTGTATGGACATGGAAATATCTATACCGCCATCTGTATGAACATGGAAAAGTCTTCACCGCCATCTGTATCAACATGGATATATCTACACAGCTTCTGCATAAGCATGGAAATATCTTCACCGCCATCTGTATGAACATGGATATGTCTACACAGCCGTCTGGATGAACATGGAAATATCTACACCGCTATCTGTATGAACATGGAAATATCTACACCGCTATCTGTGTAAACATGCATACATCTTCACCGCTATCTGTATAAACATGGAAATATCCACACCGCTATCTGTATGAACATGGAAATATCTACACCGCTATCTGTTTGAACATGGAAATATCTACACCGCTATCTGCATGGAAATGGAAATATCTACACAGCTATCTGTATATACATGGAAATATCTACACAGCTATCTCTTTGCACATGGAAACAACTACACTGCTATCTCTATAAACATGGAAATATCTACACCACCATCTGTATGAACATGGAAATATCTGTACCGCCATCTGTATGAACATATAAATATCTACACCACCATCTGTATTAAGAAGAGGATATCTACACCGCTATCTGTATAAACATGGAAATACCTACACCGCTATCTGTATGAACATGGAAATATCTACACTGCTACCTGTATAAACACGGAAATATGTACACCGCTACCTTTATAAACATGGAAGTATCAGCACCGCTATCGGTATGAACATGGCAATATCTACACGGCTATCTGTGTGAACATGGAAATATCTACACCGCTATCTGTATGAACATGGAAATATCTTCACCGCCATCTGTATGAACATGGATATATCTACACTGCCATCTGGATGAACATGGAAATATCTACACCGCTATCTGTATGAACATGGATATATGTACACAGCCATCTGGATTAACATGGAAATATCTACACCGCTATCTGTATGAACATGGAAATAACTACACCGCTATCTGTATGAACATGGAAATATCTACACCGCTATCTGTATGAACATGGAAATATCTACACCGCTATCTGTATGAACATGGAAATATCTTCACCGCCATCTGTAAGAACATGGATATATCTACACAGCCTTCTGGATGAACATGGAAATATCTGCACCGCTATCTGTATGAACATGGAAATATCTACACCGCTATCTGTATGAACATGGATATATCTACACAGCCATCTGGATGAACATGGAAATATCTACACCGCTATCTGTGTAAACATGCATACATCTTCACCGCTATCTGTATAAACATGGAAATATCTACACTGCTATCTTTATGAACATGGAAATATCTACACCGCTATCTGTGTAAACATGCATACATCTTCACCGCTATCTGTATAAACATGGAAATATCTACACCGCTACCTGTATAAACATGGAAATATCTACACCGCTACCTGTATAAACACGGAAATATGTACACCGCTACCTGTATAAACATTTTAATTTCCACACCGCTATCTGTATGAACATGGAAATATCTGTACCGCCATCTGTATGAACATATAAATATCTACACTGCCATCTGTATTAAGAATGAGATATCTACACCGCTATCTGTATAAACATTGAAATATCTACACCGCTATCTGTATGAACATGGAAATATCTACACCGCTACCTGTATAAACACGGAAATATGTACACAGCTACCTGTATAAACATGGAAGTATCAGCACCGCTATCGGTATGAACATGGCAATATCTACACGGCTATCTGTATGAACATGGAAATATCTACACCGCTATCTGTATGAACATGGAAATATCTACACCACTATCTGTATGAACATGGAAATACCTACACAGCCATCTGGATGAACATGGAAATATCTACACCGCTATCTGTATAAACTTGGATATATCTACACAGCCATCTGGATGAACATGGAAATATCTACACCGCTATCTGTATGAACATGGAAATACATACACCGCTATCTGTATGAACATGGAAATAACTACACCGCTCTGTATGAACGTGGAAATATCTACACCGCTATCTGTATGAACATGGAAATATCTTCACCGCCATCTGTATGAACATGGATATATCTACACAGCCATCTGGATGAACATGGAAATATCTACACCGCTATCTGTATGAACATGGATATATCTACACAGCCATCTGGATGAACATGGAAATATCTACACCGCTATCTGTATGAACATGGAAATAACTACACCGCTATCTGTATGAACATGGAAATAACTACACCGCTATCTGTATGAACATGGAAATATCTTCACCGCTATCTGTATGAACATGGAAATATCTTCACCGCCATCTGTATGAACATGGATATATCTACACAGCCATCTGGATGAACATGGAAATATCTGCACCGCTATCTGTATGAACATGGAAATATCTACACCGCTATCTGTATGAACATGGATATATCTACACAGCCATCTGGATGAACATGGAAATATCTACACCGCCATCTGTGTAAACATGCATACATCTTCACCGCTATCTGTATAAACATGGAAATATCTACACTGCTATCTTTATGAACATGGAAATATCTACACCGCTAACTGTTTGAACAGGGAAATATATACACCGATATCTGCATGAAAATGGAAATGTCTACACAGCTATCTGCATTTACTTGGAAATATCTACACAGCTATCTCTTTACACATGGAAATAACTACACCGCTATCTGTATGAACATGGAAATATCTACACCGCCATCTGTAGGAACATGGAAATATCTGCACAGCCATGTGAATGAACATATAAATATGTACACTGCCATCTGTATTAAGATGGAGATATCTACACCGCTATCTGTATAAATATGGAAATATCTACACCGCTATGTGTATAAACATGGAAATATCTACACCGCTATCTGTATAAACATGGAAATATCTACACTGCTACCTGTATAAACATGGAAATATCAGCACCGCTATCTGTATGAACATGGAAATATCTACACCACCATCTGTATGAACATGGAAAAATCTTCACCTCCATCTGTATGAACATGGATATAACTACACAGCCATCTGTATGAACATGGAAATATCTTCACCGCCATCTGTATGAACATGGGTATGTGTACACAGCCGTCTGGATGAACATATAAATATCTACACCGCCATCTGTATTAAGAATGAGATATCAATACCGCTATCTGTATAAACATTGAAATTTCCACACCGCTATCTGTATGAACATGGAAATATCTGCACCGCCATCTGTATGAACATATAAATATCTACACTGCCATCTGTATTAAGAATGAGATATCTACACCGCTATCGGTATAAACATGGAAATATCTACACTGCTATCTGTATGAAAATGGAAATATCTACACCGCTACCTGTATAAACACGGAAATATGTACACCGCTACCTGTATAAACATGGAAGTATCAGCACCGCTATCGGTATGAACATGGCAATATCTACACGGCTATCTGTATGAACATGGAAATATCTACACCGCTATCTGTATGAACATGGAAATACCTACACAGCCATCTGGATGAACATGGAAATATCTACACCGCTATCTGTATGAACTTGGATATATCTACACAGCCATCTGGATGAACATGGAAACATCTACACCGCTATCTGTATGAACATGGAAATACATACACCGCTATCTGTATGAACATGGAAATAACTACACCGCTATCTGTATGAACGTGGAAATATCTACACCGCTATCTGTATGAACATGGAAATACCTTCACCGCCATCTGTATGAACATGGATATATCTACACAGCCATCTGGATGAACATGGAAATATCTACACCTCTATCTCTATGAACATGGATATATCTACACAGCCATCAGGATGAACATGGAAATATCTTTACCGCTATCTCTATGAACATGGAAATATCTTCACCGCTATCTGTGTAAACATGCATACATATTCACCGCAATCTGTATAAGCATGGCAATATCTACACCGCTATCTGTATGAACATGGAAATATCTACACCGCTATCTGTATGAACATGGAAATATCTACACCGCCATATGTATGAACATGGAAATATCTGCACCGCCATCTGTATGAACATATAAATATCTACACCGCCATCCGTATTAAGATGGAGATATCTACACCGCTATCTGTATAAACATGGAAATAACTACACGGCAATCTCTATAAACATGTAAATATTTACAACGCTATCTGGGTAAACATGGAAATGTCTATAGTGCTATCTCTATAAACTTGGAAATATCTACACCACCATCTGTAGAAACATGGAAATAGCTATACCGCTGTCAGTATAAACATGGAAATATCTACAACGCTATCTCTATAAACATGGAAATATCTACAACGCCATCTGTACGAACAAGGAAATATCTACACCGCCATCCGTATGAACTTGGAAATATCGACACCGCTATCTGTCTGAACATGGAAATATGTACAAAGCTATCTGTATGAACATGGATATATCTACACAGCCATCTGGATGAACATGGAAATATCTACACCGCTATCTGTATGAACATGGAAATACATACACCGCTATCTGTATGAACATGGAAATAACTACACCGCTGTCTGTATGAACATGGAAATATCTACACCGCTATCTGTATGAACATGGGTATATCTTCACCGCCATCTGTATGAACATGGATATATCTACACAGCCATCTGGATAAACATGGAAATATCTGCACCGCTATCTGTATGAACATGGAAATATCTACACCGCTATCTGTATGAACATGGATATATCTACAGAGCCATCAGGATGAACATGGAAATATCTACACCGCTATCTGTGTAAACATGCATACATCTTCACCGCTTTCTGTATAAACATGGAAATATCTACACTGCTATCTTTATGAACATGGAAATATCTACACCGCTAACTGTTTGAACAGGGAAATATATACACCGCTATCTGCATGAAAATGGAAATGTCTACACAGCTATCTGCATATACATGGAAATATCTACACAGCTATCTCTTTACACATGGAAATAACTACACCGCTATCTGTATGAACATGGAAATATCTACACCGCCATCTGTATGAACATGGAAATATCTCCACCGCCATCTGAATGAACATATAAATATCTACACCGCCATCTGTATTAAGATGGAGATATCTACACCGCTATCTGTATAAACATGGAAATATCTACACCGCTATGTGTATAAACATGGAAATATCTACACCGCTATATGTATAAACATGGAAATATCTACACCGCTACCTGTATAAACATGGAAATATCAGCACCGCTATCAGTATGAACATGGAAGTATCTACACCGCCATCTGTATGAACATGGAAATATCTTCACCGCCATCTGTATGAACATGGGAATATCTGCACCGCCATCTGTATGAACATATAAATATCTACACCGCCATCTGTATTAAGATGGAGATATCTACACGCTATCTGTATAAACATGGAAATATGTACACCGCTATGTGTATAAACATGGAAATATCTACACTGCTATCTGTATAAACATGGAAATATCTACACTGCTACCTGTATAAACATGGAAATATCAGCACCGCTATCTCTATGAACATGGAAATACCTACACCGCTATGTGTATAAACATGGAAATATCTACACCGCTATCTGTATAAACATGGAAATATCTACACTGCTACCTGTATAAACATGGATATATCAGCACCGCTATCTGTATGAACATGGAAATATCTACACCGCTTCTGTATGAACATGGAAAAATCTTCACCGCCATCTCTATGAACCTGGATATATCTACACAGCCATCTGTATGAACAAGGAAATATCTTCACCGCCATCTGTATGAACATGGATATGTCTACACAGCCGTCTGGATGAACATGGAAATATCTACACCGCTATCTGTATGAACCTGGAAATATCTACACCGCTATCTGTGTAAACATGCATACATCTTCACCGCTATCTGTATAAACATGGAAATATCCACACCGCTATCTGTATGAACATGGAAATATCTACACCGCTATCTGTTTGAACATGGAAATATCTACACCGCTATCTGCATGAAAATGGAAATATCTACACAGCTATCTGCATATACATGGAAATATCTACACAGCTATCTCTTTGCACATGGAAATAACTACACCGCTATCTCTATAAACATGGAAATATCTACACCACCATCTGTATGAACATGGAAATATCTACACCGCTATCTGTATGAACATGGAAATACCTACACAGCCATCTGGATGAACATGGAAATATCTACACCGCTATCTGTATGAACTTGGATATATCTACACAGCCATCTGGATTAACATGGAAACATCTACACCGCTATCTGTATGAACATGGAAATACATACACCGCTATCTGTATGAACATGGAAATAACTACACCGCTATCTGTATGAACGTGGAAATATCTACACCGCTATCTGTATGAACATGGAAATACCTTCACCGCCATCTGTATGAACATGGATATATCTACACAGCCATCTGGATGAACATGGAAATATCTACACCTCTATCTCTATGAACATGGATATATCTACACAGCCATCAGGATGAACATGGAAATATCTTTACCGCTATCTCTATGAACATGGAAATATCTTCACCGCTATCTGTGTAAACATGCATACATATTCACCGCAATCTGTATAAGCATGGCAATATCTACACCGCTATCTGTATGAACATGGAAATATCTACACCGCTATCTGTATGAACATGGAAATATCTACACCGCCATATGTATGAACATGGGAATATCTGCACCGCCATCTGTATGAACATATAAATATCTACACCGCCATCCGTATTAAGATGGAGATATCTACACCGCTATCTGTATAAACATGGAAATAACTACACGGCAATCTCTATAAACATGTAAATATTTACAACGCTATCTGGGTAAACATGGAAATGTCTATAGTGCTATCTCTATAAACTTGGAAATATCTACACCACCATCTGTAGAAACATGGAAATAGCTATACCGCTGTCAGTATAAACATGGAAATATCTACAACGCTATCTCTATAAACATGGAAATATCTACAACGCCATCTGTACGAACAAGGAAATATCTACACCGCCATCCGTATGAACTTGGAAATATCGACACCGCTATCTGTCTGAACATGGAAATATGTACAAAGCTATCTGTATGAACATGGATATATCTACACAGCCATCTGGATGAACATGGAAATATCTACACCGCTATCTGTATGAACATGGAAATACATACACCGCTATCTGTATGAACATGGAAATAACTACACCGCTGTCTGTATGAACATGGAAATATCTACACCGCTATCTGTATGAACATGGGTATATCTTCACCGCCATCTGTATGAACATGGATATATCTACACAGCCATCTGGATAAACATGGAAATATCTGCACCGCTATCTGTATGAACATGGAAATATCTACACCGCTATCTGTATGAACATGGATATATCTACAGAGCCATCAGGATGAACATGGAAATATCTACACCGCTATCTGTGTAAACATGCATACATCTTCACCGCTTTCTGTATAAACATGGAAATATCTACACTGCTATCTTTATGAACATGGAAATATCTACACCGCTAACTGTTTGAACAGGGAAATATATACACCGCTATCTGCATGAAAATGGAAATGTCTACACAGCTATCTGCATATACATGGAAATATCTACACAGCTATCTCTTTACACATGGAAATAACTACACCGCTATCTGTATGAACATGGAAATATCTACACCGCCATCTGTATGAACATGGAAATATCTCCACCGCCATCTGAATGAACATATAAATATCTACACCGCCATCTGTATTAAGATGGAGATATCTACACCGCTATCTGTATAAACATGGAAATATCTACACCGCTATGTGTATAAACATGGAAATATCTACACCGCTATATGTATAAACATGGAAATATCTACACCGCTACCTGTATAAACATGGAAATATCAGCACCGCTATCAGTATGAACATGGAAGTATCTACACCGCCATCTGTATGAACATGGAAATATCTACACCGCCATCTGTATGAACATGGGAATATCTGCACCGCCATCTGTATGAACATATAAATATCTACACCGCCATCTGTATTAAGATGGAGATATCTACACGCTATCTGTATAAACATGGAAATATGTACACCGCTATGTGTATAAACATGGAAATATCTACACTGCTATCTGTATAAACATGGAAATATCTACACTGCTACCTGTATAAACATGGAAATATCAGCACCGCTATCTCTATGAACATGGAAATACCTACACCGCTATGTGTATAAACATGGAAATATCTACACCGCTATCTGTATAAACATGGAAATATCTACACTGCTACCTGTATAAACATGGATATATCAGCACCGCTATCTGTATGAACATGGAAATATCTACACCGCTTCTGTATGAACATGGAAAAATCTTCACCGCCATCTCTATGAACCTGGATATATCTACACAGCCATCTGTATGAACAAGGAAATATCTTCACCGCCATCTGTATGAACATGGATATGTCTACACAGCCGTCTGGATGAACATGGAAATATCTACACCGCTATCTGTATGAACCTGGAAATATCTACACCGCTATCTGTGTAAACATGCATACATCTTCACCGCTATCTGTATAAACATGGAAATATCCACACCGCTATCTGTATGAACATGGAAATATCTACACCGCTATCTGTTTGAACATGGAAATATCTACACCGCTATCTGCATGAAAATGGAAATATCTACACAGCTATCTGCATATACATGGAAATATCTACACAGCTATCTCTTTGCACATGGAAATAACTACACCGCTATCTCTATAAACATGGAAATATCTACACCACCATCTGTATGAACATGGAAATATCTGCACCGCGATCTGTATGAACATATAAATATCTAGACCGCCATCTGTATTAAGAAGGAGATATCTACACCGCTATCTGTATAAACATGGAAATATCTACACCGCTATCTGTATGAACATGGACATATCTACACCGCTACCTGTATAAACACGGAAATATGTTCACCACTACCTGTATAAACATGGAAGTATCAGCACCGCTATCGGTATGAACATGGCAATATGTACACTGCTATCTGTATGAACATGGAAATATCTACACCGCTATCTGTATGAACATGGAAATATCTACACCAGTATCTGTATGAACATGGAAATAGCTACACAGCCATCTGGATGAACATGGAAATATCTACACCGCTATCTGTATGAACATGGATATATCTACACAGCCATCTGGATGAACATGGAAATATCAACACCGCTATCTGTATGAACATGGAAATACATACACCGCTATCTGTATGAACATGGAAATATCTACACCGCTATCTGTATGAACATGGAAATATCTACACCGCTATCTGTATGAACATGGAAATATCTTCACCGTCATCTGTATGAACATGGATATATCTACAGAGCCATCTGGATGAACATGGAAATATCTGCACCGCTATCTGTATGAACATGGAAATATCTACACTGCTATCTGTATGAACAGGGATATATCTACACAGCCATGTGGATGAACATGGAAATATCTACACCGCTATCTGCTTAAACATGCATACATCTTCACCGCTATCTGTGTAAACTTGGAAATATCTACACTGCTATCTTTATGAACATGGAAATATCTACACCGCTAACTGTTTGAACAGGGAAATATATACACCGCTATCTGCATGAAAATGGAAATGTCTTCACAGCTATCTGCATATACATGGAAATATCTACACAGCTATCTCTTTACACATGGAAATATCTACACCGATATCTGTATGAACATGGAAATATGTACACCGCTATCTGTATGAACATGGAAATATGTACACAGCAATCTGGATGAACATGGAAATATCTACACTGCTATCTGTATGAACATGGAAATACATACACCGATATCTGTATGAACATGGAAATATCTACACCGCTATCTGTATGAACATGGAAATATCTACACCGCTATCTGTATGAACATGGAAATATCTACACCGCTATCTGTATGAATATGGAAATATCTTCACCGCCATCTGTAAGAACATGGATATATCTACACAGCCATCTGGATGAACGTGGAAATATCTACACCGCTATCTGTGTAAACATGCATACAACTTCACCGCTATCTGTATAAACATGGAAATATCTACACCGCTATCTTTATGAACATGGAAATATCTACACCGCTAACTGTTTGAACAGGGAAATATATACACCGCTATCTGCATGAAAATGGAAATATCTACACCGCCATCTGTATGAAAATGGAAATACATACACCGCTATCTGTATGAACATGGAAATATCTACACCGCTATGTGTATAAACATGGAAATATCTACACCGCTATCTGCATAAACATGGAAATATCTACACCGCTACATGTATAAACATGGAAATATCAGCCCCGCTATCTGTATGAACATGGAAATATCTACACCGCCATCTGTATGAACATGGAAATATCTTCACCGCCATCTGTAGGAACATGGACATATCTACACAGCCATCTGTATGAACATGGAAATATCTACACCGCTATCTGTATGAACATGGAAATATCTTCACCGCCATCTGTATGAACATGGATATGTCTACACAGCCATCTGTATGAACATTTAAATATCTACACCGCCATCTGTATTAAGATGGAGATAACTATCTGCATAAACATGGAAATATCTACACCGCTATCTGTATAAACATGGAAATATCTACACCGCTATGTGTATAAACATGGAAATATCTTCACCGCTATCTGTATAAACATGGAAATATCTACACCGCTACCTGTATAAACATGGAAATATCAGCACCGCTATCAGTATGAACATGGAAGTTTCTACACCGCCATCTGTATGAACATGGAAATATCTTCACCGCCATCCGTATGAACATGGAAATATCTGCACCGCCATCTGTATGAACATATAAATATCTACACCGCCATCTGTATTAAGATGGAGATATCTACACCGCTATCTGTATAAACATGGAAATATCTACACCGCTATCTGTATAAACATGGAAATTTCTACACCGCTATCTGTATAAACATGGAAATATCTACACCGCTACCTGTATAAACATGGAAATATCAGCACCGCTATCTGTATGAACATGGAAATATCTACACCGCCGTCTGTACGAACATGGAAATATCGTCACCACCATCTGTATGAACATGGATATATCTACACAGCCATCTGTATGAACATGGAAACATCTTCACCGCCATCTGTATGAACATGGATATGTCTACACAGCCGTCTGGATGAACATGGAAATATCTACACCGCTATCTGTGTAAACATGCATACATCTTCACCACTATCTGTATAAAAATGGAAATGTCTACACCGCTATCTGTATGAACATGGAAATATCTACACCGCTATCTGTTTGAACATGGAAATATCTACACCGCTATCTGCATGAAAATGGAAATATCTACACGACTATCTGCATATAAATGGAAATATCTACACAGCTATCTCTTTGCACATGGAAATACCTACACCGCTATCTCTATAAACATGGAAATATCTACACCGCCATCTGTATGAACATGGAAATATCTACACCGCCATCAGAATTAAGAAGGAGATATCTACACCGCTATCTGTATAAACATGGAAATATCTACACCGCTATCTGTATGAACATGGAAATATCTACACCGCTATCTGTATAAACACGGCAATATATACACCGCTACCTGTATAAACATGGAAGTATCAGCACCGCTATCGGTATGAACATGGCAATATCTACACGGCTATCTGTATGAACATGGAAATATCTACACCGCTATCTGTATAAACATGGAAATATCTACACCGCTATCTTTATGAACATGGAAATATCTACACCGCTAACTGTTTGAAAAGGGAAATATATACACCGCTATCTGCATGAAAACGGAAATATCTTCAGAGCTAACTGCTAATACATGGAAATACCTACACAGCTATCTCTTTACACATGGAAATAACTACACCGCTATCTGTATGAACATGGAAATATCTACACCGCCATCTGTATGAACATGGAAATATCTTCACCGCCATCTGTATGAACATGGATATATCTACACAGCCATCTGGATGAACATGGAAATATCTGCACCGCTATCTGTATGAACATGGAAATATCTACACCACTATCTGTATGAACAGGGATATATCTACACAGCCATGTGGATGAACATGGAAATATCTACACCGCTATCTGTTTAAACATGCATACATCTTCACCGCTATCTGTATAAACTTGGAAATATCTACACTGCTATCTTTATGAACATGGAAATATCTACACCACTAACTGTTTGAACAGGGAAATATATACACCGCTATCTGCATGAAAATGGAAATGTCTACACAGCTATCTGCATATACATGGAAATATCTACACAGCTATCTCTTTACACATGGAAATAACTACACCGATATCTGTATGAACATGGAAATATCTACACCGCTATCTGTATGAACATGGAAATATCTACACAGCCATCTGGATGAACATGGAAATATCTACACTGCTATCTGTATGAACATGGAAATACATACACCGATATCTGTATGAACATGGAAATATCTACACCGCTATCTGTATGAACATGGAAATATCTACACGACTATCTGTATGAACATGGAAATATGTACACCGCTATCTGTATGAACATGGAAATATCTACACCGCTATCTGTATGAACATGGAAATATCTTCACCGCCATCTGTAAGAACATGGATATATCTACACAGCCATCTGGATGAACGTGGAAATATCTACACCGCTATCTGTGTAAACATGCATACAACTTCACCGCCATCTGTATAAACATGGAAATATCTACACCGCTATCTTTATGAACATGGAAATATCTACACCGCTAACTGTTTGAACAGGGAAATATATACACCGCTATCTGCATGAAAATGGAAATATCTACACCGCTATCTGTATGAAAATGGAAATACATACACCGCTATCTGTATGAACATGGAAATATCTACACCGCTATGTGTATAAACATGGAAATATCTACACCGCTATCTGCATAAACATGGAAATATCTACACCGCTACATGTATAAACGTGGAAATATCAGCCCCGCTATCTGTATGAACATGGAAATATCTACACCGCCATCTGTATGAACATGGAAATATCTTCACCGCCATCTGTAGGAACATGGATATATCTACACAGCCATCTGTATGAACATGGAAATATCTACACCGCTATCTGTATGAACATGGAAATATCTTCACCGCCATCTGTATGAACATGGATATGTCTACACAGCCATCTGTATGAACATTTAAATATCTACACCACCATCTGCATTAAGATGGAGATAACTATCTGCATAAACATGGAAATATCTACACCGCTATCTGTATAAACATGGAAATATCTACACCGCTATGTGTATAAACATGGAAATATCTTCACCGCTATCTGTATAAACATGGAAATATCTACACCGCTACCTGTATAAACATGGAAATATCAGCACCGCTATCAGTATGAACATGGAAGTTTCTACACCGCCATCTGTATGAACATGGAAATATCTTCACCGCCATCCGTATGAACTTGGAAATATCTGCACCGCCATCTGTTTGAACATATAAATATCTACACCGCCATCTGTATTAAGATGGAGATATCTACACCGCTATCTGTATAAACATGGAAATATCTACACCGCTATCTGTATAAACATGGAAATTTCTACACCGCTATCTGTATAAACATGGAAATATCTACACCGCTACCTGTATAAACATGGAAATATCAGCACCGCTATCTGTATGAACATGGAAATATCTACACCGCCGTCTGTATGAACATGGAAATATCGTCACCACCATCTGTATGAACATGGATATATCTACACAGCCATCTGAATGAACATGAAAACATCTTCACCGCCATCTGTATGAACATGGATATGTCTACACAGCCGTCTGGATGAACATGGAAATATCTACACCGCTATCTGTGTAAACATGCATACATCTTCACCACTTTCTGTATAAAAATGGAAATGTCTACACCGCTATCTGTATGAACATGGAAATATCTACACCGCTATCTGTTTGAACATGGAAATATCTACACCGCTATCTGCATGAAAATGGAAATATCTACACGACTATCTGCATATAAATGGAAATATCTACACAGCTATCTCTTTGCACATGGAAATAACTACACCGCTATCTCTATAAACATGGAAATATCTACACCGCCATCTGTATGAACATGGAAATATCTACACCGCCATCAGAATTAAGAAGGAGATATCTACACCGCTATCTGTATAAACATGGAAATATCTACACCGCTATCTGTATGAACATGGAAATATCTACACCGCTATCTGTATAAACACGGCAATATATACACCGCTACCTGTATAAACATGGAAGTATCAGCACCGCTATCGGTATGAACATGGCAATATCTACACGGCTATCTGTATGAACATGGAAATATCTACACCGCTATCTGTATAAACATGGAAATATCTACACCGCTATCTTTATGAACATGGAAATATCTACACCGCTAACTGTTTGAACAGGGAAATATATACACCGCTATCTGCATGAAAACGGAAATATCTACAGAGCTATCTGCTTATACATGGAAATACCTACACAGCTATCTCTTTACACATGGAAATAACTACACCGCTATCTGTATGAACATGGAAATATCTACACCGCCATCTGTATGAACATGGAAATATCTTCACCGCCATCTGTATGAACATGGATATATCTACACAGCCATCTGGATGAACATGGAAATATCTGCACCGCTATCTGTATGAACATGGAAATATCTACACCGCTATCTGTATGAACAGGGATATATCTACACAGCCATGTGGATGAACATGGAAATATCTACACCGCTATCTGTTTAAACATGCATACATCTTCACCGCTATCTGTATAAACTTGGAAATATCTACACTGCTATCTTTATGAACATGGAAATATCTACACCACTAACTGTTTGAACAGGGAAATATATACACCGCTATCTGCATGAAAATGGAAATGTCTACACAGCTATCTGCATATACATGGAAATATCTACACAGCTATCTCTTTACACATGGAAATAACTACACCGATATCTGTATGAACATGGAAATATCTACACCGCTATCTGTATGAACATGGAAATATCTACACAGCCATCTGGATGAACATGGAAATATCTACACTGCTATCTGTATGAACATGGAAATACATACACCGATATCTGTATGAACATGGAAATATCTACACCGCTATCTGTATGAACATGGAAATATCTACACGACTATCTGTATGAACATGGAAATATCTACACCGCTATCTGTATGAACATGGAAATATCTTCACCGCCATCTGTATGAACATGGATATATCTACACAGCCATCTGGATGAACGTGGAAATATCTACACCGCTATCTGTGTAAACATGCATACAACTTCACCGCTATCTGTATAAACATGGAAATATCTACACCGCTATCTTTATGAACATGGAAATATCTACACCGCTAACTGTTTGAACAGGGAAATATATACACCGCTATCTGCATGAAAACGGAAATATCTACAGAGCTATCTGCTTATACATGGAAATACCTACACAGCTATCTCTTTACACATGGAAATAACTACACCGCTATCTGTATGAACATGGAAATATCTACACCGCCATCTGTATGAACATGGAAATATCTGCACCGCCATCTGTATGAACATTTAAATATCTACACCGCCATCTGTATTAAGATGGAGATATCTACACCGCTATCTGCATAAACATGGAAATATCTACACCGCTATCTGTATAAACATGGAAATATCTACACCGCTATGTGTATAAAAATGGAAATATCTACACTGCTATCTGTATAAACATGGAAATATCTACACCGCTACCTGTATAAACATGGAAATATCAGCACCGCTATCAGTATGAACTTGGAAATTTCTACACCGCCATCTGTATGAACATGGAAATATCTTCACCGCCATCCGTATGAACATGGAAATATCTGCACCGCCATCTGTATGAACATATAAATATCTACACCGCCATCTGTATTAAGATGGAGATATCTACACCGCTATCTGTATAAACATGGAAATATCTACACCGCTATGTGTATAAACATGGAAATATCTACACCGCTATCTGTATAAACATGGAAATATCTACACGGCTACCTGTATAAACATGGAAATATCAGCACCGCTATCTGTATGAACATGGAAATATCTACACCGCTATCTGTATGAACATGGAAAAATCTTCACCGCCATCTGTATGAACATGGATATATCTACACAGCCATCTGTATGAACATGGAAATATCTTCACCGCCATCTGTATGAACATGGATATGTCTACACAGCCGTCTGGATGAACATATAAATATCTACACCGCCATCTGTATTAAGAATGAGATACCTACACCTCTATCTGTATAAACATGGAAATATCTACACCGCTATCTGTATGAACATGGAAATATCTACACCGTTACCTGTATAAACACGGAAATATGTACACCGCTACCTGTATAAACATGGAAGTATCAGCACCGCTATCGGTATGAACATGGCAATATCTACACGGCTATCTGTATGAACATGGAAATATCTACTCCGCTATCTGTATGAACATGGAAATATCTACACCACTATCTGTATGAACATGGAAATAGCTACACAGCCATCTGGATGAACATGGAAATATCTACACCGCTATCTGTATGAACATGGATATATCTACACAGCCATCTGGATGAACATGGAAATATCTACACCGATATCTGTATGAACATGGAAATACATATACCGCTATCTGTATGAACATGGAAATAACTACACCGCTATCTGTATGAACATGGAAATATCTACACCGCTATCTGTATTAACATGGATATATCTTCACCGCCATCTGTATGAACATGGATATATCTACACAGCCATCTGGATGAACATGGAAATATCTGCACCGCTATCTGTATGAACATGGATATATCTACAGAGCCATCTGGATGAACATGGTGATATCTACACCGCTATCTGTGTAAACATGCATACATCTTCACCGCTTTCTGTGTAAATATGGAAATATCTACACTGCTATCTTTATGAACATGGAAATATCTACACCGCTAACTGTTTGAACAGGGAAATATATACACCGCTATCTGTATGAAAATGGAAATGTCTACACAGCTATCTGCATATACATGGAAATATCTACACAGCTATCTCTTTACACATGGAAATAACTACACCGCTATCTGTATGAACATGGAAATATCTACACCGCCATCTGTATGAACATGGAAATATCTCCACCGCCATCTGAATGAACATATAAATATCTACACCGCCATCTGTATTAAGATGGAGATATCTACACCGCTATCTGTATAAACATGGAAATATCTACACAGCTATGTGTATAAACATGGAAATATCTACACCGCTATATGTATAAACATGGAAATATCTACACCGCTACCTGTATAAACATGGAAATATCAGCACCGCTATCAGTATGAACATGGAAGTATCTACACCGCCATCTGTATGAACATGGAAATATCTTCACCGCCATCTGTATGAACATGGAAATATCTGCACTGCGATCTGTATGAACATATAAATATCTACACCGCCATCTGTATTAAGATGGAGATATCTACACGCTATCTGTATAAACATGGAAATATCTACACCGCTATGTGTATAAACATGGAAATATCTACACCGCTATCTGCATAAACATGGAAATATCTACACCGCTACATGTATAAACATGGAAATATCAGCCCCGCTATCTGTATGAACATGGAAATATCTACACCGCCATCTGTATGAACATGGAAATATCTTCACCGCCATCTGTAGGAACATGGATATATCTACACAGCCATCTGTATGAACATGGAAATATCTACACCGCTATCTGTATGAACATGGAAATATCTTCACCGCCATCTGTATGAACATGGATATGTCTACACAGCCATCTGTATGAACATTTAAATATCTACACCACCATCTGCATTAAGATGGAGATAACTATCTGCATAAACATGGAAATATCTACACCGCTATCTGTATAAACATGGAAATATCTACACCGCTATGTGTATAAACATGGAAATATCTTCACCGCTATCTGTATAAACATGGAAATATCTACACCGCTACCTGTATAAACATGGAAATATCAGCACCGCTATCAGTATGAACATGGAAGTTTCTACACCGCCATCTGTATGAACATGGAAATATCTTCACCGCCATCCGTATGAACTTGGAAATATCTGCACCGCCATCTGTATGAACATATAAATATCTACACCGCCATCTGTATTAAGATGGAGATATCTACACCGCTATCTGTATAAACATGGAAATATCTACACCGCTATCTGTATAAACATGGAAATTTCTACACCGCTATCTGTATAAACATGGAAATATCTACACCGCTACCTGTATAAACATGGAAATATCAGCACCGCTATCTGTATGAACATGGAAATATCTACACCGCCGTCTGTATGAACATGGAAATATCGTCACCACCATCTGTATGAACATGGATATATCTACACAGCCATCTGAATGAACATGGAAACATCTTCACCGCCATCTGTATGAACATGGATATGTCTACACAGCCGTCTGGATGAACATGGAAATATCTACACCGCTATCTGTGTAAACATGCATACATCTTCACCACTTTCTGTATAAAAATGGAAATGTCTACACCGCTATCTGTATGAACATGGAAATATCTACACCGCTATCTGTTTGAACATGGAAATATCTACACCGCTATCTGCATGAAAATGGAAATATCTACACGACTATCTGCATATAAATGGAAATATCTACACAGCTATCTCTTTGCACATGGAAATAACTACACCGCTATCTCTATAAACATGGAAATATCTACACCGCCATCTGTATGAACATGGAAATATCTACACCGCCATCAGAATTAAGAAGGAGATATCTACACCGCTATCTGTATAAACATGGAAATATCTACACCGCTATCTGTATGAACATGGAAATATCTACACCGCTATCTGTATAAACACGGCAATATATACACCGCTACCTGTATAAACATGGAAGTATCAGCACCGCTATCGGTATGAACATGGCAATATCTACACGGCTATCTGTATGAACATGGAAATATCTACACCGCTATCTGTATAAACATGGAAATATCTACACCGCTATCTTTATGAACATGGAAATATCTACACCGCTAACTGTTTGAACAGGGAAATATATACACCGCTATCTGCATGAAAACGGAAATATCTACAGAGCTATCTGCTTATACATGGAAATACCTACACAGCTATCTCTTTACACATGGAAATAACTACACCGCTATCTGTATGAACATGGAAATATCTACACCGCCATCTGTATGAACATGGAAATACCTTCACCGCCATCTGTATGAACATGGATATATCTACACAGCCATCTGGATGAACATGGAAATATCTGCACCGCTATCTGTATGAACATGGAAATATCTACACCGCTATCTGTATGAACAGGGATATATCTACACAGCCATGTGGATGAACATGGAAATATCTACACCGCTATCTGTTTAAACATGCATACATCTTCACCGCTATCTGTATAAACTTGGAAATATCTACACTGCTATCTTTATGAACATGGAAATATCTACACCACTAACTGTTTGAACAGGGAAATATATACACCGCTATCTGCATGAAAATGGAAATGTCTACACAGCTATCTGCATATACATGGAAATATCTACACAGCTATCTCTTTACACATGGAAATAACTACACCGATATCTGTATGAACATGGAAATATCTACACCGCTATCTGTATGAACATGGAAATATCTACACAGCCATCTGGATGAACATGGAAATATCTACACTGCTATCTGTATGAACATGGAAATACATACACCGATATCTGTATGAACATGGAAATATCTACACCGCTATCTGTATGAACATGGAAATATCTACACGACTATCTGTATGAACATGGAAATATCTACACCGCTATCTGTATGAACATGGAAATATCTTCACCGCCATCTGTATGAACATGGATATATCTACACAGCCATCTGGATGAACGTGGAAATATCTACACCGCTATCTGTGTAAACATGCATACAACTTCACCGCTATCTGTATAAACATGGAAATATCTACACCGCTATCTTTATGAACATGGAAATATCTACACCGCTAACTGTTTGAACAGGGAAATATATACACCGCTATCTGCATGAAAACGGAAATATCTACAGAGCTATCTGCTTATACATGGAAATACCTACACAGCTATCTCTTTACACATGGAAATAACTACACCGCTATCTGTATGAACATGGAAATATCTACACCGCCATCTGTATGAACATGGAAATATCTGCACCGCCATCTGTATGAACATTTAAATATCTACACCGCCATCTGTATTAAGATGGAGATATCTACACCGCTATCTGCATAAACATGGAAATATCTACACCGCTATCTGTATAAACATGGAAATATCTACACCGCTATGTGTATAAACATGGAAATATCTACACTGCTATCTGTATAAACATGGAAATATCTACACCGCTACCTGTATAAACATGGAAATATCAGCACCGCTATCAGTATGAACTTGGAAATTTCTACACCGCCATCTGTATGAACATGGAAATATCTTCACCGCCATCCGTATGAACATGGAAATATCTTCACCGCCATCTGTATGAACATATAAATATCTACACCGCCATCTGTATTAAGATGGAGATATCTACACCGCTATCTGTATAAACATGGAAATATCTACACCGCTATGTGTATAAACATGGAAATATCTACACCGCTATCTGTATAAACATGGAAATATCTACACGGCTACCTGTATAAACATGGAAATATCAGCACCGCTATCTGTATGAACATGGAAATATCTACACCGCTATCTGTATGAACATGGAAAAATCTTCACCGCCATCTGTATGAACATGGATATATCTACACAGCCATCTGTATGAACATGGAAATATCTTCACCGCCATCTGTATGAACATGGATATGTCTACACAGCCGTCTGGATGAACATATAAATATCTACACCGCCATCTGTATTAAGAATGAGATACCTACACCTCTATCTGTATAAACATGGAAATATCTACACCGCTATCTGTATGAACATGGAAATATCTACACCGTTACCTGTATAAACACGGAAATATGTACACCGCTACCTGTATAAACATGGAAGTATCAGCACCGCTATCGGTATGAACATGGCAATATCTACACGGCTATCTGTATGAACATGGAAATATCTACTCCGCTATCTGTATGAACATGGAAATATCTACACCACTATCTGTATGAACATGGAAATAGCTACACAGCCATCTGGATGAACATGGAAATATCTACACCGCTATCTGTATGAACATGGATATATCTACACAGCCATCTGGATGAACATGGAAATATCTACACCGATATCTGTATGAACATGGAAATACATATACCGCTATCTGTATGAACATGGAAATAACTACACCGCTATCTGTATGAACATGGAAATATCTACACCGCTATCTGTATTAACATGGATATATCTTCACCGCCATCTGTATGAACATGGATATATCTACACAGCCATCTGGATGAACATGGAAATATCTGCACCGCTATCTGTATGAACATGGATATATCTACAGAGCCATCTGGATGAACATGGTGATATCTACACCGCTATCTGTGTAAACATGCATACATCTTCACCGCTTTCTGTGTAAATATGGAAATATCTACACTGCTATCTTTATGAACATGGAAATATCTACACCGCTAACTGTTTGAACAGGGAAATATATACACCGCTATCTGTATGAAAATGGAAATGTCTACACAGCTATCTGCATATACATGGAAATATCTACACAGCTATCTCTTTACACATGGAAATAACTACACCGCTATCTGTATGAACATGGAAATATCTACACCGCCATCTGTATGAACATGGAAATATCTCCACCGCCATCTGAATGAACATATAAATATCTACACCGCCATCTGTATTAAGATGGAGATATCTACACCGCTATCTGTATAAACATGGAAATATCTACACAGCTATGTGTATAAACATGGAAATATCTACACCGCTATATGTATAAACATGGAAATATCTACACCGCTACCTGTATAAACATGGAAATATCAGCACCGCTATCAGTATGAACATGGAAGTATCTACACCGCCATCTGTATGAACATGGAAATATCTTCACCGCCATCTGTATGAACATGGAAATATCTGCACCGCGATCTGTATGAACATATAAATATCTACACCGCCATCTGTATTAAGATGGAGATATCTACACGCTATCTGTATAAACATGGAAATATCTACACCGCTATGTGTATAAACATGGAAATATCTACACTGCTATCTGTATAAACATGGAAATATCTACACTGCTACCTGTATAAACATGGAAATATCAGCACCGCTATCTGTATGATCATGGAATTACCTACACCGCTATGTGTATAAACATGGAAATATCTACACCGCTATCTGTATAAACATGGAAATATCTACACTGCTACCTGTATAAACATGGATATATCAGCACCGCTATCTGTATGAACATGGAAATATCTACACCACTTCTGTATGAACATGGAAAAATCTTCACCGCCATCTCTACGAACCTGGATATATCTACACAGCCATCTGTATGAACAAGGAAATATCCTCACCGCCATCTGTATGAACATGGATATGTCTACACAGCCGTCTGGATGAACATGGAAATATCTACACCGCTATCTCTATGAACATGGAAATATCTACACCGCTATCTGTGTAAACATGCATACATCTTCACCTCTATCTGTATAAACATGGAAATATCCACACCGCTATCTGTATGAACATGGAAATATCTACACCGCTATCTGTATGAACATGGCAATATGTGCACTGCTATCTGTATGAACATGGAAATATCTACACCGCTATCTGTATGAACATGGAAATATCTACACCAGTATCTGTATGAACATGGAAATAGCTACACAGCCATCTGGATGAACATGGAAATATCTACACCGCTATCTGTATGAACATGGATATATCTACACAGCCATCTGGATGAACATGGAAATATCAACTCCGCTATCTGTATGAACATGGAAATACATACACCGCTATCTGTATGAGCATGGAAATATCTACACCGCTATCTGTATGAACATGGAAATATCTACACCGCTATCTGTATGAACATGGAAATATCTTCACCGCCATCTGTATGAACATGGATATATCTACACAGCCATCTGGATGAACATGGAAATATCTGCACCGCTATCTGTATGAACATGGAAATATCTACACCGCTATCTGTATGAACAGGGATATATCTACACAGCCATGTGGATGAGCATGGAAATATCTACACCGCTATCTGTGTAAACATGCATACATCTTCACCTCTATCTGTATAAACATGGAAATATCCACACCGCTATCTGTATGAACATGGAAATATCTACACCGCTATCTGTATGAACATGGAAATATCTACACCAATATCTGTATGAACATGGAAATAGCTACACAGCCATCTGGATGAACATGGAAATATCTACACCGCTATCTGTATGAACATGGATATATCTACACAGCCATCTGGATGAACATGGAAATATCTACACCGCTATCTGTATGAACATGGAAATAACTACACCGCTATCTGTATGAACATGGAAATATCTACACCGCTATCTGTATGAACATGGAAATATCTACACCGCTATCTGTATGAACATGGAAATATCTTCACCGCCATCTGTATGAACATGGATATATCTACACAGCCATCTGGATGAACATGGAAATATCTGCACCGCTATCTGTATGAACATGGAAATATCTACACCGCTATCTGTATGAACATGGATATATCTACACAGCCATCTGGATGAACATGGAAATATCTACACCGCTATCTGTGTAAACATGCATACATCTTCACCGCTATCTGTATAAACATGGAAATATCTACACTGCTATCTTCATGAACATGGAAATATCTACACCGCTAACTGTTTGAACAGGGAAATATATACACCGATATCTGCATGAAAATGGAAATTTCTACACAGCTATCTGCATTTACTTGGAAATATCTACACAGCTCTCTATTTACAGATGGAAATAAATACACCGCTATCTGTATGAACATGGAAATATCTACACCGCCATCTGTAGGAACATGAAAATATCTGCACAGCCATGTAAATGAACATATAAATATCTACAACGCCATCTGTATTAAGATGGAGATATCTACACCGCTATCTGTATAAACATGGAAATATCTACACCGCTATGTGTATAAACATGGAAATATCTACACCGCTATCTGTATAATCATGGAAATATCTACACCGCTACCTGTATAAACATGGAAATATCAGCACCGCTATCAGTATGAACATGGAAGTATCTTCACCGCCATCTGTAAGAACATGGAAATATCTTCACCACCATCTGTATGAACATGGAAATATCTGCACCGCCATCTGTATGAACATATAAATATCTACACCGCCATCTGTATTAAGATGGAGATATCTACACCGCTATCTGTATAAACATGGAAATATCTACACCGCTATGTGTATAAAGATGGAAATATCTACACCGCTATCTGTATAAACATGGAAATATCTACACTGCTACCTGTATAAACATGGAAATATCATCACCGCTATCTGTATGAACATGGAAATATCTACACCGCCATCTGTATGAACATGGAAAAATCTTCACCGCCATCTGTATAAACATGGATATAACTACACAGCCATCTGTATGAACATGGAAATATCTTCACCGCCATCTGTATGAACATGGATATGTCTACACAGCCGTCTGGATGAACATATAAATATCTACACGGCCATCTGTATTAAGAATGAGATATCTACACCGCTATCTGTATAAACATGGAAATTTCCACACCGCTATCTGTATGAACATGGAAATATCTGCACCGCCATCTGTATGAACATATAAATATCTACACTGCCATCTGTATTTAGAATGAGATATCTACACCGCTATCTGTATAAACATGGAAATATCTACACCGCTATCTGTATGAACATGGAAATATCTACACCGCTACCTGTATAAACACGGAAATATGCACACCGCTACCTGTATAAACATGGAAGTATCAGCACCGCTATCGGTATGAACATGGCAATATCTACACGGCTATCTGTATGAAAATGGAAATATCTACACCGCTATCTGTATGAACATGGAAATATATACACCGCTATCTGTATGAACATGGAAATACCTACACAGCCATCTGGATGAACATGGAAATATCTACACCGCTATCTGTATGAACTTGGATATATCTACACAGCCAACTGGATGAACATGGAAATATCTACACCGCTATCTGTATGAACATGGAAATACATACACCGCTATCTGTATGAACATGGAAATATCTTCACCGCCATCTGTATGAACATGGATATATCTACACAGCCATCTGGATGAACATGGAAATATCTACACCGCTATCTCTATGAACATGGATATATCTACACAGCCATCAGGATGAACATGGAAATATCTTTACCGCTATCTCTATGAACATGGAAATATCTTCACCGCTATCTGTGTAAACATGCATACATATTCACCGCAATCTGTATAAGCATGGCAATATCTACACCGCTATCTGTATGAACATGGAAATATCTACACCGCTATCTGTATGAACATGGAAATATCTACACCGCCATCTGTATGAACATGGAAATATCTGCACCGCCATCTGTATGAACATATAAATATCTACACCGCCATCCGTATTAAGATGGAGATATCTACACCGCTATCTGTATAAACATGGAAATAACTACACCGCAAACTCTATAAACATGTAAATATTTACAACGCTATCTGGGTAAACATGGAAATGTCTATAGTGCTATCTCTATAAACTTGGAAATATCTACACCACCATCTGTAGAAACATGGAAATAGCTATACCGCTGTCAGTATAAACATGGAAATATCTACAACGCTATCTCTATAAACATGGAAATATCTACAACGCCATCTGTACGAACAAGGAAATATCTACACCGCCATCCGTATGAACTTGGAAATATCGACACCGCTATCTGTCTGAACATGGAAATATGTACAAAGCTATCTGTATGAACATGGATATATCTACACAGCCATCTGGATGAACATGGAAATATCTACACCGCTATCTGTATGAACATGGAAATACATACACCGCTATCTGTATGAACATGGAAATAACTACACCGCTATCTGTATGAACATGGAAATATCTACACCGCTATCTGTATGAACATGGGTATATCTTCACCGCCATCTGTATGAACATGGATATATCTACACAGCCATCTGGATGAACATGGAAATATCTGCACCGCTATCTGTATGAACATGGAAATACCTACACCGCTATCTGTATGAACATGGACATATCTACAGAGCCATCTGGATGAACATGGAAATATCTACACCGCTATCTGTTTAAACATGCATACATCTTCACCGCTTTCTGTATAAACATGGAAATATCTACACTGCTATCTTTATGAACATGGAAATATCTACACCGCTAACTGTTTGAACAGGGAAATATATACACCGCTATCTGCATGAAAATGGAAATGTCTACACAGCTATCTGCATATACATGGAAATATCTACACAGCTATCCCTTTACACATGGAAATAACTACACCGCTATCTGTATGCACATGGAAATATCTACACCGCCATCTGTATGAACATGGAAATATCTCCACCGCCATCTGAATGAACATATAAATATCTACACCGCCATCTGTATTAAGATGGAGATATCTACACCGCTATCTGTATAAACATGGAAATATCTACACCGCTATGTGTATAAACATGGAAATATCTACACCGCTATATGTATAAACATGGAAATATCTACACCGCTACCTGTATAAACATGGAAATATCAGCACCGCTATCAGTATGAACATGGAAGTATCTACACCGCCATCTGTATGAACATGGAAATATCTTCACCGCCATCTGTATGAACATGGGAATATCTGCACCGCCATCTGTATGAACATATAAATATCATCTACACCGCCATCTGTATTAAGATGGAGATATCTACACGCTATCTGTATAAACATGGAAATATGTACACCGCTATGTGTATAAACATGGAAATATCTACACTGCTATCTGTATAAACATGGAAATATCTACACTGCTACCTGTATAAACATGGAAATATCAGCACCGCTATCTCTATGAACATGGAAATACCTACACCGCTATGTGTATAAACATGGAAATATCTACACCGCTATCTGTATAAACATGGAAATATCTACACTGCTACCTGTATAAACATGGATATATCAGCACCGCTATCTGTATGAACATGGAAATATCTACACCGCTTCTGTATGAACATGGAAAAATCTTCACCGCCATCTCTATGAACCTGGATATATCTACACAGCCATCTGTATGAACAAGGAAATATCTTCACCGCCATCTGTATGAACATGGATATGTCTACACAGCCGTCTGGATGAACATGGAAATATCTACACCACTATCTGTATGAACCTGGAAATATCTACACCGCTATCTGTGTAAACATGCATACATCTTCACCGCTATCTGTATAAACATGGAAATATCCACACCGCTATCTGTATGAACATGGAAGTATCTACACCGCTATCTGTTTTAACATGGAAATATCTACACCGCTATCTGCATGAAAATGGAAATATCTACACAGCTATCTGCATATACATGGAAATATCTACACAGCTATCTCTTTGCACATGGAAATAACTACACCGCTATCTCTATAAACATGGAAATATCTACACCACCATCTGTATGAACATGGAAATATCTGCACCGCGATCTGTATGAACATATAAATATCTAGACCGCCATCTGTATTAAGAAGGAGATATCTACACCGCTATCTGTATAAACATGGAAATATCTACACCGCTATCTGTATGAACATGGAAATATCTACACCGCTACCTGTATAAACACGGAAATATGTTCACCACTACCTGTATAAACATGGAAGTATCAGCACCGCTATCGGTATGAACATGGCAATATGTACACTGCTATCTGTATGAACATGGAAATATCTACACCGCTATCTGTATGAACATGGAAATATCTACACCAGTATCTGTATGAACATGGAAATAGCTACACAGCCATCTGGATGAACATGGAAATATCTACACCGCTATCTGTATGAACATGGATATATCTACACAGCCATCTGGATGAACATGGAAATATCAACACCGCTATCTGTATGAACATGGAAATACATACACCGCTATCTGTATGAACATGGAAATATCTACACCGCTATCTGTATGAACATGGAAATATCTACACCGCTATCTGTATGAACATGGAAATATCTTCACCGCCATCTGTATGAACATGGATATATCTACACAGCCATCTGGATGAACATGGAAATATCTGCACCGCTATCTGTATGAACATGGAAATATCTACACCGCTATCTGTATGAACAGGGATATATCTACACAGCCATGTGGATGAACATGGAAATATCTACACCGCTATCTGTTTAAACATGCATACATCTTCACCGCTATCTGTATAAACTTGGAAATATCTACACTGCTATCTTTATGAACATGGAAATATCTACACCGCTAACTGTTTGAACAGGGAAATATATACACCGCTATCTGCATGAAAATGGAAATGTCTTCACAGCTATCTGCATATACATGGAAATATCTACACAGCTATCTCTTTACACATGGAAATATCTACACCGATATCTGTATGAAGATGGAAATATGTACACCGCTATCTGTATGAACATGGAAATATGTACACAGCCATCTGGATGAACATGGAAATATCTACACTGCTATCTGTATGAACATGGAAATACATACACCGATATCTGTATGAACATGGAAATATCTACACCGCTATCTGTATGAACATGGAAATATCTACACCGCTATCTGTATGAACATGGAAATATCTACACCGCTATCTGTATGAACATGGAAATATCTTCACCGCCATCTGTAAGAACATGGATATATCTACACAGCCATCTGGATGAACGTGGAAATATCTACACCGCTATCTGTGTAAACATGCATACAACTTCACCGCTATCTGTATAAACATGGAAATATCTACACCGCTATCTTTATGAACATGGAAATATCTACACCGCTAACTGTTTGAACAGGGAAATATATACACCGCTATCTGCATGAAAATGGAAATATCTACACCGCTATCTGTATGAAAATGGAAATACATACACCGCTATCTGTATGAACATGGAAATATCTACACCGCTATGTGTATAAACATGGAAATATCTACACCGCTATCTGCATAAACATGGAAATATCTACACCGCTACATGTATAAACATGGAAATATCAGCCCCGCTATCTGTATGAACATGGAAATATCTACACCGCCATCTGTATGAACATGGAAATATCTTCACCGCCATCTGTAGGAACATGGATATATCTACACAGCCATCTGTATGAACATGGAAATATCTACACCGCTATCTGTATGAACATGGAGATATCTTCACCGCCATCTGTATGAACATGGATATGTCTACACAGCCATCTGTATGAACATTTAAATATCTACACCGCCATCTGTATTAAGATGGAGATAACTATCTGCATAAACATGGAAATATCTACACCGCTATCTGTATAAACATGGAAATATCTACACCGCTATGTGTATAAACATGGAAATATCTTCACCGCTATCTGTATAAACATGGAAATATCTACACCGCTACCTGTATAAACATGGAAATATCAGCACCGCTATCAGTATGAACATGGAAGTTTCTACACCGCCATCTGTATGAACATGGAAATATCTTCACCGCCATCCGTATGAACATGGAAATATCTGCACCGCCATCTGTATGAACATATAAATATCTACACCGCCATCTGTATTAAGATGGAGATATCTACACCGCTATCTGTATAAACATGGAAATATCTACACCGCTATCTGTATAAACATGGAAATATCTACACCGCTATGTGTATAAACATGGAAATATCTTCACCGCTATCTGTATAAACATGGAAATATCTACACCGCTACCTGTATAAACATGGAAATATCAGCACCGCTATCAGTATGAACATGGAAGTTTCTACACCACCATCTGTATGAACATGGAAATATCTTCACCGCCATCCGTATGAACATGGAAATATCTGCACCGCCATCTGTATGAACATATAAATATCTACACCGCCATCTGTATTAAGATGGAGATATCTACACCGCTATCTGTATAAACATGGAAATATCTACACCGCTATCTGTATAAACATGGAAATTTCTACACCGCTATCTGTATAAACATGGAAATATCTACACCGCTACCTGTATAAACATGGAAATATCAGCACCGCTATCTGTATGAACATGGAAATATCGTCACCGCCATCTGTATGAACATGGATATATCTACACAGCCATCTGTATGAACATGGAAACATCTTCACCGCCATCTGTATGAACATGGATATGTCTACACAGCCGTCTGGATGAACATGGAAATATCTACACCGTTATCTGTGTAAACATGCATACATCTTCACCACTATCTGTATAAACATGGAAATATCTACACCGCTATCTGTATGAACATGGAAATATCTACACCGCTATCTGCATGAAAATGGAAATATCTACACGACTATCTGCATATAAATGGAAATATCTACACAGCTATCTCTTTGCACATGGAAATAACTACACCGCTATCTCTATAAACATGGAAATATCTTCACCGCAATCTGTATGAACATGGAAATATCTACACCGCCATCAGAATTAAGAAGGAGCTATCTACACCGCTATCTGTATAAACATGGAAATATATACACCGCTATCTGTATGAACATGGAAATATCTACACCGCTATCTGTATAAACACGGCAATATATACACCGCTTCCTGTATAAACATGGAAGTATCAGCACCGCTATCGGTATGAACATGGCAATATCTACACGGGTATCTGTATGAACATGGAAATATCTACACTGCTATCTGTATAAACATGGAAATATCTACACCGCTATCTTTATGAACATGGAAATATCTACACCGCTAACTGTTTGAACAGGGAAATATATACACCGCTATCTGCATGAAAACGGAAATATCTACAGAGCTATCTGCTTATACATGGAAATACCTACACAGCTATCTCTTTACACAAGGAAATAACTACACCGCTATCTGTATGAACATGGAAATATCTACACCGCCATCTGTATGAACATGGAAGTATCTTCACCGCCATCTGTATGAACATGGATATATCTACACAGCCATCTGTATGAACATGGAAATATCTGCACCGCTATCTGTATGAACATGGAAATATCTACACCGCTATCTGTATGAACAGGGATATATCTACACAGCCATGTGGATGAACATGGAAATATCTACACCGCTATCTGTTTAAACATACATACATCTTCACCGCTATCTGTATAAACTTGGAAATATCTACACTGCTATCTTTATGAACATGGAAATATCTACACCGCTAACTGTTTGAACAGGGAAATATATACACCTCTATCTGCATGAAAATGGAAATGTCTACACAGCTATCTGCATATACATGGAAATATCTACACAGCTATCTCTTTACACATGGAAATAACTACACCGATATCTGTATGAACATGGAAATATCTACACCGCTATCTGTATGAACATGGAAATATCTACACAGCCATCTGGATGAACATGGAAGTATCTACACTGCTATCTGTATGAACATGGAAATACATACACCGATATCTGTATGAACATGGAAATATCTACACCGCTATCTGTATGAACATGGAAATATCTACACCGCTATCTGTATGAACATGGAAATATCTACACCGCTATCTGTATGAACATGGAAATATCTTCACCGCCATCTGTATGAACATGGATATATCTACACAGCCATCTGGATGAACGTGGAAATATCAACACCGCTATCTGTGTAAACATGCATAAAACTTCACCGCTATCTGTATAAACATGGAAATATCTACACCGCTATCTTTATGAACATGGAAATATCTACACCGCTAACTGTTTGAACAGGGAAATATATACACCGCTATCTGCATGAAAATGGAAATATCTACACCGCTATCTGTATGAAAATGGAAATACATACACCGCTATCTGTATGAACATGGAAATATCTACACCGCTATGTGTATAAACATGGAAATATCTACACCGCTATCTGCATAAACATGGAAATATCTACACCGCTACATGTATAAACATGGAAATATCAGCCCCGCTATCTGTATGAACATGGAAATATCTACACCGCCATCTGTATGAACAAGGAAATATCTTCACCGCCATCTGTAGGAACATGGATATATCTACACAGCCATCTGTATGAACATGGAAATATCTACACCGCTATCTGTATGAACATGGAAATACCTTCACCGCCATCTGTATGAACATGGATATGTCTACACAGCCATCTGTATGAACATTTAAATATCTACACCGCCATCTGTATTAAGATGGAGATAACTATCTGCATAAACATGGAAATATCTACACCGCTATCTGTATAAACATGGACATATCTACACCGCTATGTGTATAAACATGGAAATATCTTCACCGCTATCTGTATAAACATGGAAATATCTACACCGCTACCTGTATAAACATGGAAATATCAGCACCGCTATCAGTATCAACATGGAAGTTTCTACACCGCCATCTGTATGAACATGGAAATATCTTCACCGCCATCCATATGAACATGGAAATATCTGCACCGCCATCTGTATGAACATATAAATATCTACACCTCCATCTGTATTAAGATGGAGATATCTACACCGCTATCTGTATAAACATGGAAATATCTACACCGCTATCTGTATAAACATGGAAATTTCTACACCGCTATCTGTATAAACATGGAAATATCTACACCGCTACCTGTATAAACATGGAAATATCAGCACCGCTATCTGTATGAACATGGAAACATCTACACCGCAGTCTGTATGAACATGGAAATATCGTCACCGCCATCTGTATGAACATGGATATATCTACACAGCCATCTGTATGAACATGGAAACATCTTCACCGCCATCTGTATGAACATGGATATGTCTACACAGCCGTCTGGATGAACATGGAAATATCTAAACCGCTATCTGTGTAAACATGCATACATCTTCACCACTATCTGTATAAAAATGGAAATGTCTACACCGCTATCTGTATGAACATGGAAATATCTACACCGCTATCTGTTTGAACATGGAAATATCTACACCGCTATCTGCATGAAAATGGAAATATCTACACGACTATCTGCATATAAATGGAAATATCTACAGAGCTATCTCTTTGCACATGGAAATAACTACACCACTATCTCTATAAACATGGAAATATCTACACCGCCATCTGTATGAACATGGAAATATCTACACCGCCATCAGAATTAAGAAGGAGATATCTACACCGCTATCTGTAAAAACATGGAAATATCTACACCGCTATCTGTATGAACATGGAAATATCTACACCGCTATCTGTATAAACACGGCAATATATACACCGCTACCTGTATAAACATGGAAGTATCAGCACCGCTATCGGTATGAACATGGCAATATCTACACGGCTATCTGTATGAACATGGAAATATCTACAAGGCTATCTGTATAAACATGGAAATATCTACACCGCTATCTTTATGAACATGGAAATATCTACACCGCTAACTGTTTGAACAGGGAAATATATACACCGCTATCTGCATGAAAACGGAAATATCTACAGATCTATCTGCTTATACATGGAAATACCTACACAGCTATCTCTTTACACATGGAAATAACTACACCGCTATCTGTATGAACATGGAAATATCTACACCGCCATCTGTATGAACATGGAAATATCTTCACCTCCATCTGTATGAACATGGATATATCTACACAGCCATCTGGATGAACATGGAAATATCTGCACCGCTATCTGTATGAACATGGAAATATCTACACCGCTATCTGTATGAACAGGGATATATCTACACAGCCATGTGGATGAACATGGAAATATCTACACCGCTATCTGTTTAAACATGCATACATCTTCACCGCTATCTGTATAAACTTGGAAATATCTACACTGCTATCTTTATGAACATGGAAATATCTACACCACTAACTGTTTGAACAGGGAAATATATACACCGCTATCTGCATGAAAATGGAAATGTCTACACAGCTATCTGCATATACATGGAAATATCTACACAGCTATCTCTTTACACATGGAAATAACTACACCGATATCTGTATGAACATGGAAATATCTACACCGCTATCTGTATGAACATGGAAATATCTACACAGCCATCTGGATGAACATGGAAATATCTACACTGCTATCTGTATGAACATGGAAATACATACACCGATATCTGTATGAACATGGAAATATCTACACCGCTATCTGTATGAACATGGAAATATCTACACCACTATCTGTATGAACATGGAAATATCTACACCGCTATCTGTATGAACATGGAAATATCTACACCGCTATCTGTATGAACATGGAAATATCTTCACCGCCATCTGTATGAACATGGATATATCTACACAGCCATCTGGATGAACGTGGAAATATCTACACCGCTATCTGTGTAAACATGCATACAACTTCACCGCTATCTTTATAAACATGGAAATATCTACACCGCTATCTTTATGAACATGGAAATATCTACACCGCTAACTGTTTGAACAGGGAAATATCTACACCGCTATCTGCATGAAAATGGAAATATCTACACCGCTATCTGTATGAAAATGGAAATACATACACCGCTATCTGTATGAACATGGAAATATCTACACCGCTATGTGTATAAACATGGAAATATCTACACCGCTATTTGCATAAACATGGAAATATCTACACCGCTACATGTATAAACATGGAAATATCAGCCCCGCTATCTGTATGAACATGGAAATATCTACACCGCCATCTGTATGAACATGGAAATATCTTCACCGCCATCTGTAGGAACATGGATATATCAACACAGCCATCTGTATGAACATGGAAATATCTACACCGCTATCTGTATGAACATGGAAATATCTTCACCGCCATCTGTATGAACATGGATATGTCTACACAGCCATCTGCATGAACATTTAAATATCTACACCGCCATCTGTATTAAGATGGAGATAACTATCTGCATAAACATGGAAATATCTACACCGCTATCTGTATAAACATGGAAATATCTACACCGCTATGTGTATAAACATGGAAATATCTTCACCGCTATCTGTATAAACATGGAAATATCTACACCGCTACCTGTATAAACATGGAAATATCAGCACCGCTATCAGCATGAACATGGAAGTTTCTACACCGCCATCTGTATGAACATGGAAATATCTTCACCGCCATCCGTATGAACATGTAAATATCTGCACCGCCATCTGTATGAACATATAAATATCTACACCGCCATCTGTATTAAGATGGAGATATCTACACCGCTATCTGTATAAACATGGAAATATCTACACCGCTATCTGTATAAACATGGAAATTTCTACACCGCTATCTGTATAAACATGGAAATATCTACACCGCTACCTGTATAAACATGGAAATATCAGCACCGCTATCTGTATGAACATGGAAATATCTACACCGCCGTCTGTATGAACATGGAAATATCGTCACCGCCATCTGTATGAACATGGATATATCTACACAGCCATCTGTATGAACATGGAAACATCTTCACCGCCATCTGTATGAACATGGATATGTCTACACAGCCGTCTGGATGAACATGGAAATATCTACACCGCTATCTGTGTAAACATGCATACATCTTCACCACTATCTGTATAAACATGGAAATATCTACACCGCTATCTGTATGAACATGGAAATATCTACACCGCTATCTGTTTGAACATGGAAATATCTACACCGCTATCTGCATGAAAATGGAAATATCTACACGACTATCTGCATATAAATGGAAATATCTACACAGATATCTCTTTGCACATGGAAATATCTACACCGCTATCTCTATAAACATGGAAATATCTACACCGCCATCTGTATGAACATGGAAATATCTACACCGCCATCAGAATTAAGAAGGAGATATCTACACCGCTATCTGTATAAACATGGAAATATCTACACCGCTATCTGTATGAACATGGAAATATCTACACCGCTATCTGTATAAACACGGCAATATATACACCGCTACCTGTATAAACATGGAAGTATCAGCACCGCTATCGGTATGAACATGGCAATATCTACACGGCTATCTGTATGAACATGGAAGTATCTTCACCGCCATCTGTATGAACATGGATATATCTACACAGCCATCTGGATGAACATGGAAATATCTGCACCGCTATCTGTATGAACATGGAAATATCTACACCGCTATCTGTATGAACAGGGATATATCCACACAGCCATGTGGATGAACATGGAAATATCTACACCGCTATCTGTTTAAACATGCATACATCTTCACCGCTATCTGTATAAACTTGGAAATATCTACACTGCTATCTTTATGAACATGGAAATATCTACACCGCTAACTGTTTGAACAGGGAAATATATACACCGCTATCTGCATGAAAATGGAATTTCTACACAGCTATCTGCATATACATGGAAATATCTACACACCTATCTCTTTACACATGGAAATAACTACACCGATATCTGTATGAACATGGAAATATCTACACCGCTATCTGTATGAACATGAAAATATCTACACAGCCATCTGGATGAACATGGAAATATCTACACTGCTATCTGTATGAACATGGAAATACATACACCGATATCTGTATGAACATGGAAATATCTACACCGCTATCTGTATGAACATGGAAATATCTACACCGCTATCTGTATGAACATGGAAATATCTACACCGCTATCTGTATGAACATGGAAATATCTTCACCGCCATCTGTATGAACATGGATATATCTACACAGCCATCTGGATGAACGTGGAAATATCTACACCGCTATCTGTATGAACATGGAAATATCTTCACCGCCATCTGTATGAACATGGATATGTCTACACAGCCATCTGTATGAACATTTAAATATCTACACCGCCATCTGTATTAAGATGGAGATAACTATCTGCATAAACATGGAAATATCTACACCGCTATCTGTATAAACATGGAAATATCTACACCGCTATGTGTATAAACATGGAAATATCTTCACCGCTATCTGTATAAACATGGAAATATCTACACCGCTACCTGTATAAACATGGAAATATCAGCACCGCTATCAGTATGAACATGGAAGTTTCTACACTGCCATCTGTATGAACATGGAAATATCTTCACCGCCATCCGTATGAACATGGAAATATCTGCACCGCCATCTGTATGAACATATAAATATCTACACCGCCATCTGTATTAAGATGGAGATATCTACACCGCTATCTGTATAAACATGGAAATATCTACACCGCTATCTGTATAAACATGGAAATTTCTACACCGTTATCTGTATAAACATGGAAATATCTACACCGCTACCTGTATAAACATGGAAATATCAGCAATGCTATCTGTATGAACATGGAAATATCTACACCGCCGTCTGTATGAACATGGAAATATCGTCACCGCCATCTGTATGAACATGGATATATCTACACAGCCATCTGTATGAACATGGAAACATCTTCACCGCCATCTGTATGAACATGGATATGTCTACACAGCCGTCTGGATGAACATGGAAATATCTACACTGCTATCTGTGTAAACATGCATACATCTTCACCACTATCTGTATAAACATGGAAATGTCTACACCGCTATCTGTATGAACATGGAAATATCTACAGCGCTATCTGTTTGAACATGGAAATATCTTCACCGCTATCTGCATGAAAATGGAAATATCTACACGACTATCTGCATATAAATGGAAATATCTACACAGCTATCTCTTTGCACATGGAAATAACTACACCGCTATCTCTATAAACATGGAAATATCTACACCGCCATCTGTATGAACATGGAAATATCTACACCGCCATCAGAATTAAGAAGGAGATATCTACACCGCTATCTGTATAAACATGGAAATATCTACACAGCTATCTGTATGAACATGGAAATATCTACACCGCTATCTGTATAAACACGGCAATATATACACCGCTACCTGTATAAACATGGAAGTATCAGCACCGCTATCGGTATGAACATGGCAATATCTACACGGCTATCTGTATGAACATGGAAATATCTACACCGCTATCTGTATAAACATGGAAATATCTACACTGCTATCTTTATGAACATGGAAATATCTACACCGCTAACTGTTTGAACAGGGAAATATATACACCGCTATCTGCATGAAAACGGAAATATCTACAGAGCTATCTGCTTATACATGGAAATACCTACACAGCTATCTCTTTACACATGGAAATAACTACACCGCTATCTGTATGAACATGGAAATATCTACACCGCCATCTGTATGAACATGGAAGTATCTTCACCGCCATCTGTATGAACATGGATATATCTACACAGCCATCTGGATGAACATGGATATATCTGCACCGCTATCTGTATGAACATGGAAATATCTACACCACTATCTGTATGAACAGGGATATATCTACACAGCCATGTGGATGAACATGGAAATATGTACACCGCTATCTGTTTAAACATGCATACATCTTCACCGCTATCTGTATAAACTTGGAAATATCTACACTGCTATCTTTATGAACATGGAAATATCTACACCGCTAACTGTTTGAACAGGGAAATATATACACCGCTATCTGCATGAAAATGGAAATGTCTACACAGCTATATGCATATACATGGAAATATCTACACAGCTATCTCTTTACACATGGAAATAACTACACCGATATCTGTATGAACATGGAAATATCTACACCGCTATCTGTATGAACATGAAAATATCTACACAGCCATCTGGATGAACATGGAAATATCTACACTGCTATCTGTATGAACATGGAAATACATACACCGATATCTGTATGAACATGGAAATATCTACACCGCTATCTGTATGAACATGGAAATATCTACACCGCTATCTGTATGAACATGGAAATATCTACACCGCTATCTGTATGAACATGGAAATATCTTCACCGCCATCTGTATGAACATGGATATATCTACACAGCCATCTGGATGAACGTGGAAATATCTACACCGCTATCTGTGTAAACATGCATACAACTTCACCGCTATCTGTATAAACATGGAAATATCTACACCGCTATCTTTATGAACATGGAAATATCTACACCGCTAACTGTTTGAACAGGGAAATATATACACCGCTATCTGCATGAAAATGGAAATATCTACACAGCTATCTGTATGAAAATGGAAATACATACACCACTATCTGTATGAACATGGAAATATCTACACCGCTATCTGCATAAACATGGAAATATCTACACCGCTACATGTATAAACATGGACATATCAGCCCCGCTATCTGTATGAACATGGAAATATCTACACCGCCATCTGTATGAACATGGAAATATCTTCACCGCCATCTGTAGGAACATGGATATATCTACACAGCCATCTGTATGAACATGGAAATGTCTACACCGCTATCTGTATGAACATGGAAATATCTTCACCGCCATCTGTATGAACATGGATATGTCTACACAGCCATCTGTATGAACATTTAAATATCTACACCGCCATCTGTATTAAGATGGAGATAACTATCTGCATAAACATGGAAATATCTACACCGCTATCTGTATAAACATGGAAATATCTACACCGCTATGTGTATAAACATGGAAATATCTTCACCGCTATCTGTTTAAACATGGAAATATCTACACCGCTACCTGTATAAACATGGAAATATCAGCACCGCTATCAGTATGAACATGGAAGTTTCTACACCGACATCTGTATGAACATGGAAATATCTTCACCGCCATCCGTATGAACATGGAAATATCTGCACCGCCATCTGTATGAACATATAAATATCTACACCGCCATCTGTATTAAGATGGAGATATCTACACCGCTATCTGTATAAACATGGAAATATCTACACCACTATCTGTATAAACATGGAAATTTCTACACCGCTATCTGTATAAACATGGAAATATCTACACCGCTACCTGTATAAACATGGAAATATCAGCACCGCTATCTGTATGAACATGGAAATATCGTCACCGCCATCTGTATGAACATGGATATATCTACACAGCCATCTGTATGAACATGGAATCATCTTCACCGCCATCTGTATGAACATGGATATGTCTACACAGCCGTCTGGATGAACATGGAAATATCTACACCGCTATCTGTGTAAACATGCATACATCTTCACCACTATCTGTATAAACATGGAAATACCTACACCGCTATCTGTATGAACATGGAAATATCTACACCGCTATCTGTTTGAACATGGAAATATCTACACCGCTATCTGCATGAAAATGGAAATATCTACACGACTATCTGCATATAAATGGAAATATCTACACAGCTATCTCTTTGCACATGGAAATAACTACACCGCTATCTCTATAAACATGGAAATATCTACACCGCCATCTGTATGAACATGGAAATATCTACACCACCATCAGAATTAAGAAGGAGATATCTACACCGCTATCTGTATAAACAGGGAAATATCTACACCGCTATCTGTATGAACATGGAAATATCTACACCGCTATCTGTATAAACACGGCAATATATACACTGCTACCTGTATAAACATGGAAGTATCAGCACCTCTATCGGTATGAACATGGCAATATATACACTGCTATCTGTATGAACATGGAAATATCTACACCGCTATCTGTATAAACATGGAAATATCTACACCGCTATCTTTATGAACATGGAAATATCTACACCGCTAAATGTTTGAACAGGGAAATATATACACCGCTATCTGCATGAAAACGGAAATATCTACAGAGCTATCTGCTTATACATGGAAATACCTACACAGCTATCTCTTTACACATGGAAATAACTACACCGCTATCTGTATGAACATGGAAATATCTACACCGCCATCTGTATGAACATGGAAATATCTTCACCGCCATCTGTATGAACATGGATATATCTACACAGCCATCTGGATGAACATGGAAATATCTGCACCGCTATCTGTATGAACATGGAAATATCTTCACCGCCATCTGTATGAACATGGATATGTCTACACAGCCATCTGTATGAACATTTAAATATCTACAAAGCCATCTGTATTAAGATGGAGATAACTATCTGCATAAACATGGAAATATCTACACCGCTATCTGTATAAACATGGAAATATCTACACCGCTATGTGTATAAACATGGAAATATCTTCACCGCTATCTGTATAAACATGGAAATATCTACACCGCTACCTGTATAAACATGGAAATATCAGCACCGCTATCGGTATGAACATGGCAATATCTACACTGCTACCTGTATAAACATGGAAATATCAGCACCGCTATCTGTATGAACATGGAAATATCTACACCGCCATCTGTATTAAGATGGAGATATCTACACCGCCATCTGTATTAAGATGGAGATATCTACACCGCTATCTGTATAAACATGGAAATATCTACACCGCTATGTGTATAAACATGGAAATATCTACACTGCTATCTGTATAAACATGGAAATGTCTACACCGCTACCTGTATAAACATGGAAATATCAGCACCGTTATCAGTATGAACATGGAAGTTTCTACACCGCCATCTGTATGAACATGAAAATATCTTCACCGCCATCCATATGAACATGGAAATATCTGCACCGCCATCTGTATGAACATATAAATATCTACACCGCCATCTGTATTAAGATGGAGATATCTACACCGCTATCTGTATAAACATGGAAATATCTACACCGCTATGTGTATAAACATGGAAATATCTACACCGCTATCTGTATAAACATGGAAATATCTACACTGCTACCTGTATAAACATGGAAATATCAGCACCGCTATCTGTATGAACATGGAAATATCTACACCGCCATCTGTATGAACATGGAAAAATCTTCACCGCCATCTGTATGAACATGGATATATCTACACAGTCATCTGTATGAACATGGAAATATCTTCACCGCCATCTGTATGAACATGGATATGTCTACACAGCCGTCTGGATGAACATATAAATATCTACACCGCCATCTGTATTAAGAATGAGATACCTACACCTCTATCTGTATAAACATGGAAATATCTACACCGCTATCTGTATAAACATGGAAATATCTACACCGCTATCTGTATGAACATGGAAATATCTACACCGCTACCTGTATAAACACGGAAATATGTACACCACTACCTGTATAAACATGGAAGTATCAGCACCGCTATCGGTATGAACATGGCAATATGTACACGGCTATCTGTATGAACATGGAAATATCTACACCGCTATCTGTATGAACATGGAAATATCTACACCACTATCTGTATGAACATGGAAATAGCTACACAGCCATCTGGATGAACATGGAAATATCTACACCGCTAGCTGTATGAACATGGATATATCTACACAGCCATCTGGATGAACATGGAAATATCAACACCGCTATCTGTATGAACATGGAAATACATACACCGCTATCTGTATGGACATGGAAATATCTACACCGCTATCTGTATGAACATGGAAATATCTACACCGCTATCTGTATGAACATGGAAATATCTTCACCGCCATCTGTATGAACATGGATATATCTACACAGCCATCTGGATGAACATGGAAATATCTGCACCGCTATCTGTATGAACATGGAAATATCTACACCGCTATCTGTATGAACATGGATATATCTACACAGCCATCTGGATGAACATGGAAATATCTACACCGCTATCTGTTTAAACATGCATACATCTTCACCGCTATCTGTATAAACTTGGAAATATCTACACTGAAATCTTTATGAACATCGAAATATCTACACCGCTAACTGTTTGAACAGGGAAATATATACACCGCTATCTGCATGAAAATGGAAATGTCTACACAGCTATCTGCATATACTTGGAAATATCTACACAGCTATCTCTTTACACATGGAAATAACTACACCGCTATCTGTATGAACATTGAAATATCTACACCGCTATCTGTATGAACATGGAAATATCTACACAGCCATCTGGATGAACATGGAAATATCTACACCGCTATCTGTATGAACATGGAAATACATACACCGATATCTGTATGAACATGGAAATATCTACACCGCTATCTGTATGAACATGGAAATATCTACACCGCTATCTGTATGAACATGGAAATATCTACACCGCTATCTGTATGAAGATGGAAATATCTTCACCGCCATCTGTATGAACATGGATATATCTACACAGCCATCTGGATGAACGTGGAAATATCTACACCGCTATCTGTGTAAACATGCATACAACTTCACCGCTATCTGTATAAACATGGAAATATCTACACCGCTATCTGTGTAAACATGCATACATCTTCACCGCTATCTGTATAAACATGGAAATATCTACACCGCTATCTGTGTGAACATGGAAATATCTACACCGCTATCTGTTTGAACATGGAAATATCTACACCGCTATCTGCATGAAAATGGAAATATCTACACGACTATCTGCATATAAATGGAAATATCTACACAGCTATCTCTTTGCACATGGAAATAACTACACCGCTATCACTATAAACATGGAAATATCTACACCGCCATCTGTATGAACATGGAAATATCTACACCGCCATCAGAATTAAGAAGGAGATATCTACACCGCTATCTGTATAAACATGGAAATTTCTACACCGCTAACTGTATGAACATGGAAATATCTACACCGCTATCTGTATAAACACGGCAATATGTACACCGCTACCTGTATAAACATGGAAGAATCAGCACCGCTATCGGTATGAACATGGCAATATCTACACTGCCATCTGTATGAACATGGAAATATCTACACCGCTATCTGTATAAACATGGAAATATCTACACCGCTATCTTTATGAACATGGAAATATCTACACCGCTAACTGTTTGAACAGGGAAATATATACACCGCTTTCTGCATGAAAACGGAAATATCTACAGAGCTATCTGCTTATACATGGAAATAACTACACAGGTATCTCTTTACACATGGAAATAACTACACCGCTATCTGTATGAACATGGAAATATCTACACCGCCATCTGTATGAACATGGAAATATCTGCACCGCCATCTGGATGAACATGGAAATATCTACACCGCTATCTGTATGAAGATGGAAATATCTACACCGCTATCTGTATTAAGATGGAGATATCTACACCGCTATCTGTATAAACATGGAAATATCTACACCGCTATGTGTATAAACATGGAAATATCTGCACCGCTACCTGTATAAACATGGAAGTATCAGCACCGCTATCAGTATGAACATGGAAGTTTCTACACCGCCATCTGTATGAACATGGAAATATCTACACCGCCATCTGTATTAAGATGGAGATATCTACACCACTATCTGCATAAACATGGAAATATCTACACTGCTATCTGTATAAACATGGAAATATCTACACCGCTATGTGTATAAACATGGAAATATCTACACTGCTATCTGTATAAACATGGAAATATCTACACCGCTACCTGTATAAACATGGAAATATCAGCACCGCTATCAATATGAACATGGAAGTTTCTACACCGCCATCTGTATGAACATGGAAATATCTTCACTGCCATCCATATTAACATGGAAATATCTGCACAGCCATCTGTATGAACATATAAATATCTACACCGCCATCTGTATTAAGATGGAGATATCTACACCGCTATCTGTATAAACATGGAAATATCTACACCGCTATGTGTATAAACATGGAAATATCTACACCGTTACCTGTATAAATATGGAAGTATCAGCACCGCTATCGGTAGGAACATGGCAATATCTACACGTTTATCTGTATGAACATGGAAATATCTACACCGCTATCTGTATGAACATGGAAATGTCTTCACCGCCATCTGTATGAACATGGATATATCTACACAGCCATCTGGATGAACATGGAAATATCTACACCGCTATCTGTATAAACATGGAAATATCTACACCGCTACCTGTATAAACATGGAAATATCAGCACCGCTATCTGTATGAACATGGAAATATCTATACCGCCATCTGTATGAACATGGAAATATCTTCACCGCCATCTGTATGAACATGGATATATCTACACAGCCATCTGGATGAACATGGAAATATCTGCACCGCTATCTGTATGAAGATGGAAATATCTACACCGCTATCTGTATGAACATGGATATATCTACACAGCCATCTTGATGAACATGGAAATATCTACACCGCTATCTTTCTGAACATGGAATTATCTACACCGCTAACTGTTTGAACAGGGAAATATATACACCGCTATCTGCATGAAAATGGAAATATCTAGACAGCTATCTGCATATACATGGAAATATCTACACAGCTATCTCTTTACACATGGAAATAACTGCACCACTATCTCTATGAACAGGGAAATATCAACACCGCCGTGTGTATGGACATGGAAATATCTGCACCGCCATCTGTATGAACATATAAATATCTACACCGCCATCTATATTAAGATGGAGGTATCTACACCGCTATCTGTACAAACATGGAAATCTCTACACCGCTATCTGTATGAACATGGAAATATCTACACAGCCATCTGGATGAACATGGAAATATCTACACCGCTATCTGTATGAACATGGAAATACATTCACCGATATCTGTATGAACATGGAAATATCTACACCGCTATCTGTATGAACATGGAAATATCTACACCGCTATCTGTATGAACATGGAAATATCTACACCGCTATCTGTATGAACATGGAAATATCTTCACGGCCATCTGTATGAACATGGATATATCTACACAGCCATCTGGATGAACGTGGAAATATCTACACCGCTATCTGTGTAAACATGCATACAACTTCACCGCTATCTGTATAAACATGGAAATATCTACACCGCTATCTGTGTAAACATGCATACATCTTCACCGCTATCTGTATAAACATGGAAATATCTACACCGCTATCTGTGTGAACATGGAAATATCTACACCGCTATCTGTTTGAACATGGAAATATCTACACCGCTATCTGCATGAAAATGGAAATATCTACACGACTATCTGCATATAAATGGAAATATCTACACAGCTATCTCTTTGCACATGGAAATAACTACACCGCTATCACTATAAACATGGAAATATCTACACCGCCATCTGTATGAACATGGAAATATCTACACCGCCATCAGAATTAAGAAGGAGATATCTACACCGCTATCTGTATAAACATGGAAATTTCTACACCGCTAACTGTATGAACATGGAAATATCTACACCGCTATCTGTATAAACACGGCAATATGTACACCGCTACCTGTATAAACATGGAAGAATCAGCACCGCTATCGGTATGAACATGGCAATATCTACACTGCTATCTGTATGAACATGGAAATATCTACACCGCTATCTGTATAAACATGGAAATATCTACACCGCTATCTTTATGAACATGGAAATATCTACACCGCTAACTGTTTGAACAGGGAAATATATACACCGCTTTCTGCATGAAAACGGAAATATCTACAGAGCTATCTGCTTATACATGGAAATAACTACACAGGTATCTCTTTACACATGGAAATAACTACACCGCTATCTGTATGAACATGGAAATATCTACACCGCCATCTGTATGAACATGGAAATATCTGCACCGCCATCTGGATGAACATGGAAATATCTACACCGCTATCTGTATGAAGATGGAAATATCTACACCGCTATCTGTATTAAGATGGAGATATCTACACCGCTATCCGTATAAACATGGAAATATCTACACCGCTATGTGTATAAACATGGAAATATCTGCACCGCTACCTGTATAAACATGGAAGTATCAGCACCGCTATCAGTATGAACATGGAAGTTTCTACACCGCCATCTGTATGAACATGGAAATATCTACACCGCTATGTGTATAAACATGGAAATATCTACACTGCTATCTGTATAAACATGGAAATATCTACACCGCTACCTGTATAAACATGGAAATATCAGCACCGCTATCAGTATGAACATGGACGTTTCTACACCGCCATCTGTATGAACATGGAAATATCTTCACTGCCATCCATATTAACATGGAAATATCTGCACAGCCATCTGTATGAACATATAAATATCTACACCGCCATCTGTATTAAGATGGAGATATCTACACCGCTATCTGTATAAACATGGAAATATCTACACCGCTATGTGTATAAACATGGAAATATCTACACCGTTACCTGTATAAATATGGAAGTATCAGCACCGCTATCGGTAGGAACATGGCAATATCTACACGGTTATCTGTATGAACATGGAAATATCTACACCGCTATCTGTATGAACATGGAAATGTCTTCACCGCCATCTGTATGAACATGGATATATCTACACAGCCATCTGGATGAACATGGAAATATCTACACCGCTATCTGTATAAACATGGAAATATCTACACCGCTACCTGTATAAACATGGAAATATCAGCACCGCTATCTGTATGAACATGGAAATATCTATACCGCCATCTGTATGAACATGGAAATATCTTCACCGCCATCTGTATGAACATGGATATATCTACACAGCCATCTGGATGAACATGGAAATATCTGCACCGCTATCTGTATGAAGATGGAAATATCTACACCGCCATCTGTATGAACATGGATATATCTACACAGCCATCTGGATGAACGTGGAAATATCTACACCACCATCTGTATGAAAATGGAAATATCTGCACCGCCATCTGTATGAACATATAAATATGTAAACTGCCGTCTGTATTAAGAAGGAGATATCTATGCCGCTATCTATATAAACATGGAAATATCTACACTGCTATCTGTATGTACATGGAAATATCTACACCGCTACCTGTATAAACACAGAAATATGTACACCGCTACCTGTATAAACATGGAAGTATCAGCACATCTATCGGTATGAACATGCCAATATCTACACGGCTATCTGTATGAACATGGAAATATCTACAACGCCATCTGTATGAACATGGAAATATCTTCACCGCCATCTGTATGAACATGGATATATGTACACAGCCATCTGGATGAACATGGAAATATCTACACCGCTATCTGTATGAACATGGAAATATCTACACCGCTATCTGTATGAACATGGAAATATGTACACAGCCATCAGGATGAAGATGGAAATATCTACACCGCTATCTGTATGAACTTGGAAATACATACACCGCAATCTGTATGAACATGGAAATATCTACACCGCCATCTGTTTGAACATGGATATATCTACACAGCCATGTGGATGAACATGGAAATATCTACACCGCTATCTGTGTAAACATGCATACATCTTCACCGCTTTCTGTATAAACATGGAAATATATACACCGCTATCTTTATGAACATGCAAATATCTACACCGCTAACTGTTTGAACAGGGAAATATATACACCACTATCTGCATGAAAATGGAAATATCTACACCACTATCTGTATGAACATGGAAATACATACACCACTATCTTCATGAACATGGAAATATCTACACCGCTATCTGTATGAACATGGAAATATCTACACCACTATCTGTATGAACATGGATATATCTACACCGCTATCTGTATGAATTTGGAAATATCTTCACCGCCATCTGTATGAACATGGATATATATACACAGCCATCTGGATGAACATGGAAATATCTACACCGCTATCTGTATGAACATGGATATATCTACTCAGCCATCTGGATGAACATGGAAATATCTACACCGCTATCTGTATGAACATGGAAATATCTGCACAGCCATCTGGATGAACATGAAAATATCTACACCGCTATCAGTGTAAACATGCATACATCTTCACCGCTATCTGTATAAACATGGAAATATCTACACCGCTACCTGTATAAACATAGAAATATCTACACCGCTATCTCTATGAACATGGAAATATCCACACCGCTATCTGTATGAACATGGAAATAGCTACACCGCTATCTGTATGAACATGGAAATATCTACAGCACTATCTGTATGAACATGGAAATATCTACACCGCTATCTGTTTGAACAGGGAAGTATATACACCGCTATCTGCTTGAAAATGGAAATATCTACACAGCTATCTGCATATACATGGTAATATCTACACAGCTATCTCTTTACAAATGGAAATATCTACACCGCTATCTGTATGAACATGGAAATATCTACACCACCATCTGTATGAACATGGAAATATCTGCACCGCCATCTGAATAAACATATAAATATCTACACTGCCATCTGTATTAAGATGGAGATATCTACACCGCTATCTGTATAAACATGGAAATATCTACACCGCTACCTGTATAAACATGGAAATATCAGCACCGCTATCAGTATGAACATGGAAGTATCTACACCGCCATCTGTATGAACATGGAAATATCTTCACCGCCATCTGTATGAACATGGAAATATCTGCACCGCCATCTGTATGAACATATAAATATCTACACCGCCATCTGTATTAAGATGGAGATATCTACACCGCTATCTGTATAAACATGGAAATATCTACACCGCTATGTGTATAAACATGGAAATATCTACACCGCTATCTGCATAAACATGGAAATATCTACACTGCTACCTGTATAAACATGGAAATATCAGCACCGCTATCTGTATGAACATGGAAATATCTACACCGCCATCTGTATGAACATGGAAAAATCTTCACCGTCATCTGTATGAACATGGACATATCTACACAGCCATCTGTATGAACATGGAAATATCTTCACCGCCACCTGTATGAACATGGATATGTCTACACAGCCGTCTGGATGAACATGGAAATATCTACACCGCTATCTGTATGAACATGGAAATATCTACACCTCTATCTGTGTAAACATGCATACATCTTCACCGCTATCTGTATAAACATGGAAATATCCACACCGCTATCTGTATGAACATGGAAATATCTACACCGCTATCTGTTTGAACATGGAAATATCTACACCGCTATCTGCATGTAAATGGAAATATCTACACAGCTATCTCTTTGCACATGGAAATAACTACACCGCTATCTCTATAAACATGGAAATATCTACACCACCATCTGTATGAACATGGAAATATCTGCACCGCCATCTGTATTAAGAAGGAGATATCTATACCGCTATCTGTATAAACATGGAAATATCTACACCGCTATCTGTATGAACATGGAAATATCTACACCGTTACATGTATAAACACGGAAATATGTACACCGCTACCTGTATAAACATGGAAGTATCAGCACCGCTATAGGTATGAACATGGCAATATCTACACGGCTATCTGTATGAACATGGAAATATCTACAACGCCATCTGTATGAACATGGAAATACCTTCACCGCCATCTGTATGAACATGGATATATCTACACAGCCATCTGGATGAACATGGAAATATCTACACCGCTATCTGTATGAACATGGAAATATTTACTCCGCTATCTGTATGAACATGGAAATATCTACACAGCCATCAGGATGAACATGGAAATAGCTACACCGCTAACTGTTTGAACAGGGAAATATATACACCGCTATCTGCATGAAAATGGAAATATCTACACCACTATCTGTATGAACATGGAAATACATACACCCCTATCTGTATGAACATGGAAATATCTACACCGCTATCTGTATGAACATGGAAATATCTACACCGCTATCTGTATGAACATTGAAATATCTTCACCGCCATCAGTATGAACATGGATATATCTACACAGCCATCTGGATGAACATGGAAATATCTGCACCGCTATCTGTATGAACATGGAAATATCTACACCTCTATCTGTATGAACATGGATATATCTACACAGCCATCTGGATGAACATGGAAATATCTACACCGCTATCTGTTTAAACATGCATACATCTTCACCGCTATCTGTATAAACATGGAAATATCTACACCGCTATCTTTATGAACATGGAAATATCTACACCACTAACTGTTTGAACAGGGAAATATATACACCGCTATCTGCATGAGAACGGAAATATCTACACAGCTATCTGCTTATACATGGAAATATCTACACAGCTATCTCTTTACACATGGAAATAACTACACCGCTATCTGTACGAACATGGAAATATCTACACCGCCATCTGTATGAACATGGAAATATCTGCACCGACATCTGTATGAACATTTAAATATCTACACCGCCATCTGTATTAAGATGGAGATATCTACTCCACTATCTGCATGAACATGGAAATATCTACACCGCTATCTGTATAGACATGGAAATATCTACACCGCTATGTGTATAAACATGGAAATATCTACACTGCTATCTGTATAAACATGGAAATATCTACACCGCTACCTGTATAAACATGGAAATATCAGCACCGCTATCAGTATGAACATGGAAGTTTCTACACCGCCTTCTGTATGAACATGGAAATATCTTCACCGCCATCCGTATGAACATGGAAATATCTGCACCGCCATCTGTATGAACATATAAATATCTTCACCGCCATCTGTATTAAGATGGAGATATCTACACCGCTATCTGTATGAACATGGAAATATCTTCACCGCCATCTGTATGAACATGGATATATCTACACAGCCATCTGGATGAACGTGGAAATATCTACACCGCTATCTTTATGAACATGGAAATATCTACACCGCTAACTGTTTGAACAGGGAAATATATACACCGCTATCTGCATGAAAATGGAAATATCTACACTGCTATCTGTATGAACATGGAAATACATACACAGCTATCTGTATGAACATGGAAATATCTACACCGCTATGTGTATAAACATGGAAATATCTACACCGCTATCTGTATAAAGATGGAAATATCTACACCGCTACATGTATAAACATGGAAATATCAGCCCCGCTATCTGTATGAACATGGAAATATCTACACCGCCATCTGTTTGAACATGGAAATATCTTCACCGCCATCTGTAGGAACATGGATATATCTACACAGCCATCTGTATGAACATGGAAATATCTACACCACCACCTGTATTAAGATGGAGGCATCTACACAACTATCTGCATAAACATGGAAATATCTACACCGCTATCTGTATGAACATGGAAATATCTACACCGCCATCTGTATGAACATGGAAATATCGTCACCGCCATCTGTATGAACATGGATATATCTACACAGCCATCTGTATGAACATGGAAATATCTTCACCGCCATCTGTATGAACATGGATATGTCTACACAGCCATCTGGATGAAAATGGAAATATCTACACCGCTATCTGTATGAACATGGAAATATCTACACCGCTATCTGTGTAAACATGCATACATCTTCACCGCTATCTGTATAAACATGGAAATATCTACACCGCTATCTGTATGAACATGGAAATATCTACACCGCTATCTGTTTGAACATGGAAATATCTACACCGCTATCTGCATGAAAATGGAAATATCTACACAACTATCTGCATATAAATGGAAATATCTACACAGCTATCTCTTTGCACATGGAAATAACTACACCGCTATCTGTATAAACATGGAAATATCTACACCGCCATCTGTATTAAGAAGGAGATATCTACACCGCTATCTGTATAAACATGGAAATATCTACACCGCTATCTGTATTAACATGGAAATATCTACACCGCTATCTGTATAAACACGGAAATATGTTCACCGCTACCTGTATAAACATGGAAGCATCAGCACCGCTATAGGTATGAACATGGCAATATCTACACGGCTATCTGTATGAACATGGAAATATCTACACCGCTATCTGTATGAACATGGAAATGTCTTCACCGCCATCTGTATGAACATGGATATATCTACACAGCCATCTGGATGAAAATGGAAATATATACACCGCTATCTGTATGAACATGGAAATATCTACACCGCTATCTGTATGAACATGGGAATATCTACACAGCCATCTGGATGAACATGGAATTATCTACACCGCTATCGGTATGAACATGGAAATACATACACCGCTATCTGTATGAACATGGAAATATCTACACCGCTATCTGTAGGAACATGGAAATATCTACACCACTATCTGTATGAACATGGAAATATCTACACCGCTATCTGTATGAACATGGAAATAACTTCACCGCCATCTGTATGAACATGGATATATCTACACAGCCATCTGGATGAACGTGGAAATACCTACACCGCTATCTGTGTAAACATGCATACAACTTCACCGCTATCTGTATAAACATGGAAATATCTACACCGCTATCTGTATGAACATGGAAATATCTACAATGCTATCTGTGTAAACATGCATACATCTTCACCGCTATCTGTATAAACATGGAAATATCCACACCGCTATCTGTATGAACATGAAAATATCTACACCACTATCTGTTTGAACATGGAAATATCTACACCGCTATCTGCATGAAAATGGAAATATCTTCACAGCTATCTGCATATACATGGAAATATCTACACAGCTATCTCTTTGCACATGGAAATAACTACACCGCTATCTCTATAAACATGGAAATATCTACACCACCATCTGTATGAAAATGGAAATATCTACACCGCCATCTGTATGAACATATAAATATCTAAACTGCCGTCTGTATTAAGAAGGAGATATCTATGCCGCTATCTACATAAACATGGAAATATCTACACCGCTATCTGTATGTACATGGAAATATCTACACCGCTACCTGTATAAACACAGAAATATGTACACCGCTACCTGTATAAACATGGAAGTATCAGCACCGCTATCGGTATGAACATGCCAATATCTACACGGCTATCTGTATGAACATGGAAATATCTACAACGCCATCTGTATGAACATGGAAATATCTTCACCGCCATCTGTATGAACATGGATTGATGTACACAGCCATCTGGATGAACATGGAAATATCTACACCGCTATCTGTATGAACATGGAAATATCTACACCGCTATCTGTATGAACATGGAAATATGTACACAGCCATCAGGATGAACATGGAAATATCTACACCGCTATCTGTATGAACTTGGAAATACATACACCGCAATCTGTATGAACATGGAAATATCTACACCGCTATCTCTATGAACATGGAAATTTCTACACCGCTATCTGTATGAACATGGAAATATCTTCACCGCCATCTGTATGAACATGGATATATCTACACAGCCATCTGGATGAACATGGAAATAGCTACACCGCTATCTGTATGAACATGGAAATATCTACAGCACTATCTGTATGAACATGGAAATATCTACACCGCTATCTGTATGAACAGGGAAGTATATACACCGCTATCTGCTTGAAAATGGAAATATCTACACAGCTATCTGCATATACATGGTAATATCTACACAGCTATCTCTTTACAAATGGAAATATCTACACCGCTATCTGTATGAACATGGAAATATCTACACCGCCATCTGTATGAACATGGAAATATCTGCACCGCCATCTGAATAAACATATAAATATCTACACCGCCATCTGTATTAAGATGGAGATATCTACACCGCTATCTGTATAAACATGGAAATATCTACACCGCTATGTGTATAAACATGGTAATATCTACACCGCTATCTGTATAAACATGGAAATATCTATACCGCTACCTGTATAAACATGGAAATATCAGCACCGCTATCAGTATGAACATGGAAGTATCTACACCGCCATCTGTATGAACATGGAAATATCTTCACCGCCATCTGTATGAACATGGAAATATCTGCACCGCCATCTGTATGAACATATAAATATCTACACCGCCATCTGTATTAAGATGGAGATATCTACACCACTATCTGTATAAACATGGAAATATCTACACCGCTATGTGTATAAACATGGAAATATCTACACCGCTATCTGCATAAACATGGAAATATCTACACTGCTACCTGTATAAACATGGAAATATCAGCACCGCTATCTGTATGAACATGGAAATATCTACACCGCCATCTGTATGAACATTGAAAAATCTTCACCTTCATCTGTATGGACATGGATATATCTACACAGCCATCTGTATGAACATGGAAATATCTTCACCGCCACCTGTATGAACATGGATATATCTACACAGCCGTCTGGATGAACATGGAAATATCTACACCGCTATCTGTATGAACATGGAAATATCTACACCTCTATCTGTGTAAACATGCATACATCTTCACCGCTATCTGTATAAACATGGAAATATCCACACCGCTATCTGTATGAACATGGAAATATCTACACCGCTATCTGTTTGAACATGGAAATATCTACACCGCTATCTGCATGAAAATTGAAATATCTACCCAGCTATCTGCATATACAAGGAAATAACTACACCGCTATCTCTATAAACATGGAAATATCTACACCACCATCTGTATGAACATGGAAATATCTGCACCGCCATCTGTATGAACATATAAATATCTACACCGCCATCTGTATTAAGAAGGAGATATCTACACCGCTATCTGTATAAACATGGAAGTATCTACACCGCTAACTGTATGAACATGGAAATATCTACACCGTTACATGTATAAACACGGAAATATGTACACCGCTACCTGTATAAACATGGAAGTATCAGCACCGCTATCGGTATGAACATGGCAATATCTACACGGCTATCTGTATGAACATGGAAATATCTACAACGACATCTGTATGAACATGGAAATACCTTCACCGCCATCTGTATGAACATGGATATATCTACACAGCCACCTGGATGAACATGGAAATATCTACACCGCCATCTGTATGAACATGGAAAAATCTTCACCGTCATCTGTATGAACATGGATATATCTACACAGCCATCTGTATGAACATGGAAATATCTTCACCGCCACCTGTATGAACATAGATATGTCTACACAGCCGTCTGGATGAACATGGAAATATCTACACCGCTATCTGTATGAACATGGAAATATCTACACCTCTATCTGTGTAAACATGCATACATCTTCACCGCTATCTGTATAAACATGGAAATATCCACACCGCTATCTGTATGAACATGGAAATATCTACACCGCTATCTGTTTGAACATGGAAATATCTACACCGCTATCTGCATGAAAATGGAAATATCTACACAGCTATCCCTTTGCACATGGAAATAACTACACAGCTATCTCTATAAACATGGAAATATCTACACCACCATGTGTATGAACATGGAAATAACTGCACCGCCATCTGTAGGAACATATAAATATCTACACCGCCATCTGTATTAAGAAGGAGATATCTATACCGCTATCTGTATAAACATGGAAATATCTACACCGCTATCTGTATGAACATGGAAATATCTACACCGTTACATGTATAAACACGGAAATATGTACACCGCTACCAGTATAAACATGGAAGTATCAGCACCGCTATCGGTATGAACATGGCAATATCTACACGGCTATCTGTATGAACATGGAAATATCTACAACGCCATCTGTATGAACATGGAAATACCTTCACCGCCATCTGTATGAACATGGATATATCTACACAGCCATCTGGATGAACATGGAAATATCTACACCGCTATCTGTATGAACATGGAAATATTTACTCCGCTATCTGTATGAACATGGAAATATCTACACAGCCATCAGGATGAACATGGAAATAGCTACACCGCTAACTGTTTGAACAGGGAAATATATACACCGCTATCTGCATGAAAATGGAAATATCTACACCACTATCTGTATGAACATGGAAATACATACACCCCTATCTGTATGAACATGGAAATATCTACACCGCTATCTGTATGAACATGGAAATATCTACACCGCTATCTGTATGAACATGGAAATATCTTCACTGCCATCAGCATGAACATGGATATATCTACACAGCCATCTGGATGAACATGGAAATATTTGCACCACTATCTGTATGAACATGGAAATATCTACACCTATATCTGTATGAACACGGATATATCTACACAGCCATCTGGATGAATATGGAAATATCTACACCGCTATCTGTTTGAACAGGGAAATATATACACCGCTATCTGCATGAGAACGGAAATATCTACACAGCTATTTGCTTATACATGGAAATATCTACACAGCTATCTCTTTACACATGGAAGTAACTACACCGCTATCTGTACGAACATGGAAATATCTACACCGCCATCTGTATGAACATGGAAATATCTGCACCGCCATCTGTATGAACATTTAAATATCTACACCGCCATCTGTATTAAGATGGAGATATTTACTCCACTATCTGCATAAACATGGAAATATCTACACCGCTATCTGTATAGACATGGAAATATCTACACCGCTATGTGCATAAACATGGAAATATCTACACTGCTATCTGTATAAACATGGAAATATCTACACCGCTACCTGTATAAACATGGAAATATCAGCACCTTTATCAGTATGAACATGGAAGTTTGTACACCGCCTTCTGTATGAACATGGAAATATCTTCACCGCCATCCGTATGAACATGGAAATATCTGCACCGCCATCTGTATGAACATATAAATATCTACACCGCCATCTGTATTAAGATGGAGATATCTACACCGCTATCTGTATGAACATGGAAATATCTTCACCGCCATCTGTATGAACATGGATAAATCTACACAGCCATCTGGATGAACGTGGAAATATCTACACCGCTATCTGTGTAAACATGCATACAACTTCACCGCCATCTGTATAAACCTGGAAATATCTACACCGCTATCTTTATGAACATGGAAATATCTACACCGCTAACTGTTTGAACAGGGAAATATATACACCGCTATCTGCATGAAAATGGAAATATCTACACTGCTATCTGTATGAACATGGAAATACATACACCGCTATCTGTATGAACATGGAAATATCTACACCGCTATTTGTATAAACATGGAAATATCTACACCGCTATCTGTATAAAGATGGAAATATCTACACCGCTACATGTATAAACATGGAAATATCAGCCCCGCTATCTGTATGAACATGGAAATATCTACACCGCAATCTGTTTGAACATGGAAATATCTTCACCGCCATCTGTAGGAACATGGATATATCTACACAGCCATCTGTATGAACATGGAAATATCTACACCGCTATCTGTATTAACATGGAAATATCTACAACGCTATCTCTATGAACATGGAAATATCTTCACCGCCATCTGTATGAACATGGATATGTCTACACAGCCATCTGAATGAACATTTAAATATCTACACCACCACCTGTATTAAGATGGAGGCATCTACACAACTAACTGCATAAACATGGAAATATCTACACCGCTATCTGTATGAACATGGAAATATCTACACCGCCATCTGTATGAACATGGAAATATCGTCACTGCCATCTGTATGAACATGGTTATATCTACACAGCCACCTGTATGAACATGGAAATATCTTCACCGCCATCTGTATGAACATGGATATGTCTACACAGCCGTCTGGATGAACATGGAAATATCTACACCGCTATCTGTATGAACATGGAAATATCTACACCGCTATCTGTGTAAACATGCATACATCTTCACCGCTATCTCTATAAACATGGAAATATCTACACCGCTATCTGTTTGAACATGGAAATATCTACACCGCTATCTGCATGAAAATGGAAATATCTACACAACTATCTGCATATAAATGGAAATATCTACACAGCTATCTCTTTGCACATGGAAATAACTACACCGCTATCTCTATAAACATGGAAATATCTTCACCGCCATCTGTATGAACATGGAAATATCTACAGCGCCATCTGTATTAAGAAGGAGATATCTACACCGCTATCTGTATAAACATGGAAATATCTACACCGGTATCTGTATTAACATGGAAATATCTACACCGCTATCTGTATAAACACGGAAATATGTTCACCGCTACCTGTATAAACATGGAAGCATCAGCACCGCTATCGGTATGAACATGGCAATATCTACACGGCTATCTGTATGAACATGGAAATATCTACACCGCTATCTGTATGAACATGGAAATGTCTTCACCGCCATCTGGATGAATATGGAAATATATACACCGCTATCTGTATGAACATGGAAATATCTACACCGCTATCTGTATGAACATGGGAATCTCTACACAGCCATCTGGATGAACATGGAAATATCTACACCGCTATCTGTATGAACATGGAAATACATACACCGCTATCTGTATGAACATGGAAATATCTACACCGCTAACTGTATGAACATGGAAATATCTACACCACTATCTGTATGAACATGGAAATATCTACACCGCTATCTGTATGAACATGGATATATCTACACAGCCATCTGGATGAACGTGGAAATACCTACACCGCTATCTGTGTAAACATGCATACAACTTCACCGCTATCTGTATAAACATGGAAATATCTACACCGCTATCTTTATGAACATGGAAATATCTACACGGCTAACTGTTTGAACAGGGAAATATATACACCGCTATCTGCTTAAAAATGGAAATATCTACACCACTATCTGTATGAACATGGAAATACTTACACCGCTATCTGTATGAACATGGAAATATCTACACCGCTATGTGTATGAACATGGAAATATCTACACCGCTATCTGTATGAACATGGAAATACCTTCACCGCCATCTGTATGAACATGGATATATCTACACAGCCATCTGGATGAACATGGAAATATCTTCACAGCCATCTGTATGAACATGGATATGTCTACACAGCCGTCTGGATGAACATGGAAATATCTACACAGCTATCTGTATGAACATGGAAATATCTACACCGCTATCTGTGTAAACATGCATACATCTTCACCGCTAACTGTATAAACATGGAAATATCCACACCGCTATCTGTATGAACATGGAAATATCTACACCGCTATCTGTTTGAACATGGAAATATCAACACCGCTATCTGCATGAAAATGGAAATATCTTCACAGCTATCTGCATATACATGGAAATATCTACACAGCTATCTCTTTGCACATGGAAATAACTACACCGCTATCTCTATAAACATGGAAATATCTACACCACCATCTGTATGAAAATGGAAATATCTGCACCGCCATCTGTATGAACATATAAATATCTAAACTGCCGTCTGTATTAAGAAGGAGATATCTATGCCGCTATCTATATAAACATGGAAATATCTACACCGCTATCTGTATGTACATGGAAATATCGACACCGCTACCTGTATAAACACAGAAATATGTACACCGCTACCTGTATAAACATGGAAGTATCAGCACCGCTATCGGTATGAAAATGCCAATATCTACACGGCTATCTGTATGAACATGGAAATATCTACAACGCCATCTGTATGAACATGGAAATATCTTCACCGCCATCTGTATGAACATGGATATATGTACACAGCCATCTGGATGAACATGGAAATATCTACACCGCTATCTGTATGAACATGGAAATACCTACACCGCTATCTGTATGAACATGGAAATATGTACACAGCCATCAGGATGAACATGGAAATATCTACACCGCTATCTGTATGAAGTGGGAAATACATACACCGCAATCTGTATGAACATGGAAATATCTACACCGCTATCTCTATGAACATGGAAATATCTACACCGCTATCTGTATGAACATGGAAATATCTTCACCGCCATCTGTTTGAACATGGATATATCTACACAGCCATGTAGATGAACATGGAAATATCTACACCGCTATCTGTGTAAACATGCATACATCTTCACCGCTTTCTGTATAAACATGGAAATATCTACACCGCTATCTTTATGAACATGGAAATATCTACACCACTATCTGTATGAACATGGAAATAAATACACCACTATCTTCATGAACATGGAAATATCTACACCGCTATCTGTATGAACATGGAAATATCTACACCACTATCTGTATGAACATGGAAATAAATACACCACTATCTTCATGAACATGGAAATATCTACACCGCTATCTGTATGAACATGGAAATATCTACACCACTATCTGTATGAACATGGATATATCTACACCGCTATCTGTATGAATTTGGAAATATCTTCACCGCCATCTGTATGAACATGGATATATATACACAGCCATCTGGATGAACATGGAAATATCTACACCGCTATCTGTATGAACATGGAAATATCTTCACCGCCATCTGTATGAACATGGATATATCTACACAGCCATCTGGATGAACATGGAAATATCTCCACCGCTATCTGTATGAACATGGAAATATCTACACAGCCATCTGGATGAACATGGAAATATCTACACCGCTATCTGTATGAACATGGAAATAGCTACACCGCTATCTGTATGAACATGGAAATATCTACAGCACTATCTGTATGAACATGGAAATATCTACACCGCTATCTGTTTGAACAGGGAAGTATATACACCGCTATCTGCTTGAAAATGGAAATATCTACACAGCTATCTGCATATACATGGTAATATCTACACAGCTATCTCTTTACAAATGGAAATATCTACACCGCTATCTGTATGAACATGGAAATATCTACACCGCCATCTGTATGAACATGGAAATATCTGCACCGCCATCTGAATAAACATATAAATATCTACACCGCCATCTGTATTAAGATGGAGATATCTACACCGCTATCTGTATAAACATGGAAATATCTACACCGCTATGTGTATAAACATGGTAATATCTACAACGCTATCTGTATAAACATGGAAATATCTACACCGCTACCTGTATAAACATGGAAATATCAGCACCGCTATCAGTATGAACATGGAAGTATCAACACCGCCATCTGTATGAACATGGAAATATCTTCACCGCCATCTGTATGAACGTGGAAATATCTGCACCGCCATCTGTATGAACATATAAATATCTACACCGCCATCTGTATTAAGATGGAGATATCTACACCGCTATCTGTATAAACATGGAAATATCTACACCGCTATGTGTATAAACATGGAAATATCTACACCGTTATCTGCATAAACATGGAAATATCTACACTGCTACCTGTATAAACATGGAAATATCAGCACCGCTATCTGTATGAACATGGAAATATCTACACCGCCATCTGTATGAACATGGAAAAATCTTCACCGTCATCTGTATGAACATGGATATATCTACACAGCCATCTGTATGAACATGGAAATATCTTCACCGCCACCTGTACGAACATGGATATGTCTACACAGCCGTCTGGATGAACATGGAAATATCTACACCGCTATCTGTATGAACATGGAAATATCTACACCTCTATCTGTGTAAACATGCATACATCTTCACCGCTATCTGTATAAACATGGAAATATCCACACCGCTATCTGTATGAACATGGAAATATGTACACCGCTATCTGTTTGAACATGGAAATATCTACACCGCTATCTGCATGAAAATGGAAATATCTACACAGCTATCTGCATATACATGGAAATATCTACACAGCTATCTCTTTGCACATGGAAATAACTACACCGCTATCTCTATAAACATGGAAATATCTACACCACCATCTGTATGAACATGGAAATATCTGCACCGCCATCTGTATGAACATATAAATATCTACACCGCCATCTGTATTAAGAAGGAGATATCTACACCGCTATCTGTATAAACATGGAAATATCTACACCGCTATCTGTATAAACACGGAAATATGTACACCGCTAGCTGTATAAACATGGAAGTATCAGCACCGCTATCGGTATGAACATGCCAATATCTACACGGCTATCTGTATGAACATGGAAATATCTACAACGCCATCTGTATGAACATGGAAATACCTTCACCGCCATCTGTATGAACATGGATATATCTACACAGCCACCTGGATGAACATGGAAATATCTACACCGCTATCTGTATGAACTTGGAAATATTTACTCCGCTATCTGTATGAACATGGAAATATCTACACAGCCGTCAGGATGAACTTGGAAATACCTACACCGCTAACTGTTTGAACAGGGAAATATATACACCGCTATCTGCATGAAAATGGAAATATCTACACCACTATCTGTATGAACATGGAAATACATACACCCCTATCTGTATGAACATGGAAATATCTACACCACTATCTGTATGAACATAGAAATATCTTCACCGCCATCAGTATGAACATGGATATATCCACACAGCCATCTGGATGAACATGGAAATATCTGCACCGCTATCTGTATGAACATGGAAATATCTACACCTCTATCTGTATGAACATGGATATATCTACACAGCCATCTGGATGAACATGGAAATATCTACACCGCTATCTGTTTAAACATGCATACATCTTCACCGCTATCTGTATAAACATGGAAATATATACACCGCTATCTTTATGAACATGGAAATATCTACACCACTAACTGTTTGAACAGGGAAATATATACACCGCTATCTGCATGAGAACGGAAATATCTACACAGCTATCTGCTTATACATGGAAATATCTACACAGCTATCTCTTTACACATGGAAATAACTACACCGCTATCTGTATGAACATGGAAATATCTACACCGCCATCTGTATGAACATGGAAATATCTGCACCACCATCTGTATGAACATTTAAATATCTACACCGCCATCTGTATTAAGATGGAGATATCTACACCAGTATCTGCATAAACATGGAAATATCTACACCGCTATCTGTATAGACATGGAAATATCTACACCGCTATGTGTATAAACATGGAAATATCTACACTGCTATCTGTATAAACATGGAAATATCTACACCGCTACCTGTATAAACATGGAAATATCAGCACCGCTATCAGTATGAACATGGAAGTTTCTACACCGCCTTCAGTATGAACATGGAAATATCTTCACCGCCATCCGTATGAACATGGAAATATCTGCACCGCCATCTGTATGAACATATAAATATCTACACCGCCATCTGTATTAAGATGGAGATATCTACACCGCTATCTGTATGAACATGGAAATATCTTCACCGCCATCTGTATGAACATGGATATATCTACACAGCCATCTGGATGAACGTGGAAATATCTACACCGCTATCTGTGTAAACATGCATACAACTTCACCGCCATCTGTATAAACCTGGAAATATCTACACCGCTATCTTTATGAACATGGAAATACCTACACCGCTAACTTTTTGAACAGGGAAATATATACACCGCTATCTGCATGAAAATGGAAATATCTACCCTGCTATCTGTATGAACATGGAAATACATACACCGCTATCTGTATGAACATGGAAATATCTACACCGCTATGTGTATAAACATGGAAATATCTACACCGCTATCTGTATAAAGATGGAAATATCTACACCGCTACATGTATAAACATGGAAATATCAGCCCCGCTATCTGTATGAACATGGAAATATCTACACCGCCATCTGTATGAACATGGAAATATCTTCACCGCCATCTGTAGGAACATGGATATATCTACACAGCCATCTGTATGAACATGGAAATATCTACAACGCTATCTGTATGAACATGGAAATATCTACAACGCTATCTGTATGTACATGGAAATATCTTCACCGCCATCTGTATGAACATGGATATGACTACACAGCCATCTGAATGAACATTTAAATATCTACACCACCACCTGTATTAAGATGGAGGCATCTACACAACTATCTGCATAAACATGGAAATATCTACACCGCTATCTGTATGAACATGGAAATATCTACACCGCCATCTGTATGAAGATGGAAATATCGTCACCGCCATCTGTATGAACATGGATATATCTACACAGCCATCTGTATGAACATGGAAATATCTTCACCGCCATCTGTACGAACATGGATATATCTACACAGCCGTCTGGATGAACATGGAAATATCTACACCGCTATCTGTGTAAACATGCATACATCTTCACCGCTATCTGTATAAACATGGAAATATCTACACCGCTATCTGTATGAACATGGAAATATCTACACCGCTATCTGTTTGAACATGGAAATATCTACACCGCTATCTGCATGAAAATGGAAATATCTACACAACTATCTGCATATAAATGGAAATATCTACACAGCTATCTCTTTGCACATGGAAATAACTACACCGCTATCTCTATAAACATGGAAATATCTACACCGCCATCTGTATGAACATGGAAATATCTACACCGCCATCTGTATTAAGAAGGAGATATCTACACCGCTATCTGTATAAACATGGAAATATCTACACCGCTATCTGTATTAAAATGGAAATATCTACACCGCTATCTGTATAAACACGGAAATATGTTCACCGCTACCTGTATAAACAAGGAAGCATCAGCACCGCTATCGGTATGAACATGGCAATATCTACACGGCTATCTGTATGAACATGGAAATATCTACACCGCTATCTGTATGAACATGGAAATGTCTTCACCGCCATCTGTATGAACATGGATATATCTACACAGCCATCTGGATGAATATGGAAATATATACACCGCTATCTGTATGAACATGGAAATATCTACACCGCTATCTGTATGAACATGGGAATATCTACACAGCCATCTGGATGAACATGGAAATATCTACACAGCTATCTGTATGAACATGGAAATACATACACCGCTATCTGTATGAACATGGAAATATCTACACCGCTATCTGTATGAACATGGAAATATCTACACCACTATCTGTATGAACATGGAAATATCTACACCGCTATCTGTATGAACATGGAAATAACTTCACCGCCATCTGTATGAACATGGATATATCTACACAGCCATCTGGATGAACGTGGAAATACCTACACCGCTATCTGTGTAAACATGCATACAACTTCACCGCTATCTGTATAAACATGGAAATATCTACACCGCTATCTTTATGAACATGGAAATATCTACACCGCTAACTGTTTGAACAGGGAAATATATACACCGCTATCTGCTTAAAAATGGAAATATCTACACCGCTATCTGTATGAACATGGAAATATCTACACCGCCATCTGTATGAACATGGAAATACCTGCACCGACATCTGTATGAACATATAAATATCTACACCGCCATCTGTATTAAGTTGGAGATATCTACACCACTATCTGCATAAACATGGAAATATCTACACCGCTATCTGTATAAACATGGAAATATCTACACCGCAATGTGTATAAACATGGATATATCTACACCGCTATCTGTATCAAGATGGAAATATCTACACAGCTATCTCTTTGCACATGGAAATAACTACACCGCTATCTCTATAAACATGGAAATATCTACACCACCATCTGTATGAACATGGAAATATCTGCACCGCCATCTGTATGAACATATAAATATCTACACCGCCATCTGTATTAAGAAGGAGATATCTACACCGCTATCTGTATAAACATGGAAATATCTACACCGCTATCTGTATAAACACGGAAATATGTACACCGCTAGCTGTATAAACATGGAAGTATCAGCACCGCTATCGGTATGAACATGGCAATATCTACACGGCTATCTGTATGAACATGGAAATATCTACAACGCCATCTGTATGAACATGGAAATACCTTCACGGCCATCTGTATGAACATGGATATATCTACACAGCCACCTGGATGAACATGGAAATATCTACACCGCTATCTGTATGAACATGGAAATATTTACTCCGCTATCTGTATGAACATGGAAATATCTACACAGCCGTCAGGATGAACTTGGAAATACCTACACCGCTAACTGTTTGAACAGGGAAATATATACACCGCTATCTGCATGAAAATGGAAATATCTACACCACTATCGGTATGAACATGGAAATACATACACCCCTATCTGTATGAACATGGAAATATCTACACCACTATCTGTATGAACATTGAAATATCTTCACCGCCATCAGTATGAACATGGATATATCCACACAGCCATCTGGATGAACATGGAAATATCTTCACCGCTATCTGTATGAACATGGAAATATCTACACCTCTATCTGTATGAACATGGATATATCTACACAGCCATCTGGATGAACACGGAAATATCTACACCGCTATCTGTTTAAACATGCATACATCTTCACCGCTATCTGTATAAACATGGAAATATATACACCGCTATCTTTATGAACATGGAAATATCTACACCACTAACTGTTTGAACAGGGAAATATATACACCGCTATCTGCATGAGAACGGAAATATCTACACAGCTATCTGCTTATACATGGAAATATCTACACAGCTATCTCTTTACACATGGAAATAACTACACCACTATCTGTACGAACATGGAAATATCTACACCGCCATCTGTATGAACATGGAAATATCTGCACTGCCATCTGTATGAACATTTAAATATCTACACCGCCATCTGTATTAAGATGGAGAAATCTACACCACTATTTGCATAAACATGGAAATATCTACACCGCTATCTGTATAGACATGAAAATATCTACACCGCTATGTGTATAAACATGGAAATATCTACACTGCTATCTGTATAAACATGGAAATATCTACACCGCTACCTGTATAAACATGGAAATATCAGCACCGCTATCAGTATGAACATGGAAGTTTCTACACCGCCTTCAGTATGAACATGGAAATATCTTCACCGCCATCCGTATGAACATGGAAATATCTGCACCGCCATCTGTATGAACATATAAATGTCTACACCGCCATCTGTATTGAGATGGAGATATCTACACCGCTATCTGTATGAACATGGAAATATCATCACCGCCATCTGTATGAACATGGATATATCTACACAGCCATCTGGATGAACGTGGAAATATCTACACCGCTATCTGTGTAAACATGCATACAACTTCACCGCCATCTGTATAAACCTGGAAATATCTACACCGCTATCTTTATGAACATGGAAATATCTACACCGCTAACTGTTTGAACAGGGAAATATATACACCGCTATCTGCATGAAAATGGAAATATCTACACTGCTATCTGTATGAACATGGAAATACATACACCGCTATCTGTATGAACATGGATATATCTACACTGCTATGTGTATAAACATGGAAATATCTACACCGCTATCTGTATAAAGATGGAAATATCTACACCGCTACATGTATAAACATGGAAATATCAGCCCCGCTATCTGTATGAACATGGAAATATCTACACCGCCATCTGTATGAACATGGAAATATCTTCACCGCCATCTGTAGGAACATGGATATATCTACACAGCCATCTGTATGAACATGGAAATATCTACACCGCTATCTGTATGAACATGGAAATATCTACAACGCTATCTGTATGAACATGGAAATATCTTCACTGCCATCTGTATGAACATGGATATGACTACACAGCCATCTGAATGAACATTTAAATATCTACACCACCACCTGTATTAAGATGGAGGCATCTACACAACTATCTGCATAAACATGGAAATATCTACACCGCTATCTGTATGAACATGGAAATATCTACACCGCCATCTGTATGAAGATGGAAATATCGTCACCGCCATCTGTATGAACATGGATATATCTACACAGCCATCTGTATGAACATGGAAATATCTTCACCGCCATCTGTACGAACATGGATATGTCTACACAGCCGTCTGGATGAACATGGAAATATCTACACCGCTATCTGTATGAACATGGAAATATCTACAACGCTATCTGTGTAAACATGCATACATCTTCACCGCTATCTGTATAAACATGGAAATATCTACACCGCTATCTGTATGAACATGGAAATATTTACACCGCTATCTGTTTGAACATGGAAATATCTACAACGCTATCTGCATGAAAATGGAAATATCTACACAACTATCTGCATATAAATGGAAATATCTACACAGCTATCTCTTTGCACATGGAAATAACTACACCGCTATCTCTATAAACATGGAAATATCTACACCGCCATCTGTATGAACATGGAAATATCTACACCGCCATCTGTATTAAGAAGGAGATATCTACACCGCTATCTGTATAAACATGGAAATATCTACACCGCTATCTGTATTAACATGGAAATATCTACACCGCTATCTGTATAAACACGGAAATATGTTCACCGCTACCTGTATAAACATGGAAGCATCAGCACCGCTATCGGTATGAACATGGCAATATCTACACGGCTATCTGTATGAACATGGAAATATCTACACCGCTATCTGTATGAACATGGAAATGTCTTCACCGCCATCTGTATGAACATGGATATATCTACACAGCCATCTGGATGAATATGGAAATATATACACCGCTATCTGTATGAACATGGAAATATCTACACCGCTATCTGTATGAACATGGGAATATCTACACAGCCATCTGGATGAACATGGAAATATCTACACCGCTATCTGTATGAACATGGAAATACATACACCGCTATCTGTATGAACATGGAAATATCTACACCGCTATCTGTATGAACATGGAAATATCTACACCACTATCTGTATGAACATGGAAATATCTACACCGCTATCTGTATGAACATGGAAATTACTTCACCGCCATCTGTATGAACATGGATATATCTACACAGCCATCTGGATGAACGTGGAAATACCTACACCGCTATCTGTGTAAACATGCATACAACTTCACCGCTATCTGTATAAACATGGAAATATTTACACCGCTATCTTTATGAACATGGAAATATCTACACGGCTAACTGTTTGAACAGGGAAATATATACACTGCTATCTGCTTAAAAATGGAAATATCTACACCGCTATCTGTATGAACATGGAAATACTTACACCGCTATCTGTATGAACATGGAAATATCTACACCGCTATCTGTATGAACATGGAAATATCTACACCGCTATCTGTATGAACATGGAAATACCTTCACCGCCATCTGTATGAACATGGATATATCTACACAGCCATCTGGATGAACATGGAAATATCTGCACCGCTATCTGAATGAACATGGAAATATCTACACCGCTATCTGCATGAACATGGATATATCTACACAGCCATGTGGATGAACATGGAAATAGCTACACCGCTATCTGTGTAAACATGCATACATCTTCACCGCTATCTGTATAAACATGGAAATATCTACACCGCTATCTTTATGAACATAGAAATATCTACACCGCTAACTGTTTGAACAGGGAAATATATACACCGCTATCTGCAAGAAAATGGAAATATCTACACAGCTATCTGCTTATACATGGAAATATCTATGCAGCTATCTCTTTACACATGGAAAAAAATACACCGCTATCTGTATGAACATGGAAATATCTACACCGCCATCTGTATGAACATGGAAATACCTGCACCGCCATCTGTATGAACATATAAATATCTACACCGCCATCTGTATTAAGTTGGAGATATCTACACCACTATCTGCATAAACATGGAAATATCTACACCGCTATCTGTATAAACATGGAAATATCTTCACCGCAATGTGTATAAACATGGACATATCTACACCGCTATCTGTATCAAGATGGAAATATCTACACAGCTATCTCTTTGCACATGGAAATAACTACACCGCTATCTCTATAAACATGGAAATATCTACACCACCATCTGTATGAACATGGAAATATCTGCACCGCCATCTGTATGAACATATAAATATCTACACCGCCATCTGTATTAAGAAGGAGATATCTACACCGCTATCTGTATAAACATGGAAATATCTACACCGCTATCTGTATAAACACGGAAATATGTACACCGCTAGCTGTATAAACATGGAAGTATCAGCACCGCTATCGGTATGAACATGGCAATATCTACACGGCTATCTGTATGAACATGGAAATATCTACAACGCCATCTGTATGAACATGGAAATACCTTCACCGCCATCTGTATGAACATGGATATATCTACACAGCCACCTGGATGAACATGGAAATATCTACACCGCTATCTGTATGAACATGGAAATATTTACTCCGCTATCTGTATGAACATGGAAATATCTACACAGCCATCAGGATGAACATGGAAATACCTACACCGCTAACTGTTTGAACAGGGAAATATATACACCGCTATCTGCATGAAAATGGAAATATCTACACCACTATCTGTATGAACATGGAAATACATACACCCTTATCTGTATGAACATGGAAATATCTACACCACTATCTGTATGAACATTGAAATATCTTCACCGCCATCAGTATGAACATGGATATATCCACACAGCCATCTGGATGAACATGGAAATATCTGCACCGCTATCTGTATGAACATGGAAATATCTACACCTCTATCTGTATGAACATCGATATATCTACACAGCCATCTGGATGAACATGGAAATATCTACACCGCTATCTGTTTAAACATGCATACATCTTCACCGCTATCTGTATAAACATGGAAATATATACACCGCTATCTTAATGAACATGGAAATATCTACACCACTAACTGTTTGAACAGGGAAATATATACACCGCTATCTGCATGAGAACGGAAATATCTACACAGCTATCTGCTTATACATGGAAATATCTACACAGCTATCTCTTTACACATGGAAATAACTACACCGCTATCTGTAAGAACATGGAAATATCTACACCGCCATCTGTATGAACATGGAAATATCTGCACCGCCATCTGTATGAACATTTAAATATCTACACCGCCATCTGTATTAAGATGGAGATATCTACACCACTATCTGCATAAACATGGAAATATCTACACCGCTATCTGTATAAACATGGAAATATCTACACCGCTATGTGTATAAACATGGAAATATCTTCACCGCTATCTGTATAAACATGGAAATATCTACACCGCTACCTGTATAAACATGGAAATATCAGCACCGCTATCAGTATGAACATGGAAGTTTCTACACTGCCATCTGTATGAACATGGAAATATCTTCACCGCCATCCGTATGAACATGGAAATATCTGCACCGCCATCTGTATGAACATATAAATATCTACACCGCCATCTGTATTAAGATGGAGATATCTACACCGCTATCTGTATGAACATGGAAATATCTTCACCGCCATCTGTATGAACATGGATATATCTACACAGCCATCTGGATGAACGTGGAAATATCTACACCGCTATCTGTGTAAACATGCATACAACTTCACCGCCATCTGTATAAACCTGGAAATATCTACACCGCTATCTTTATGAACATGGAAATATCTACACCGCTAACTGTTTGAACAGGGAAATATATACACCGCTATCTGCATGAAAATGGAAATATCTACACTGCTATCTGTATGAACATGGAAATACATACACCGCTATCTGTATGAACATGGAAATATCTACACCGCTATGTGTATAAACATGGAAATATCTACACCGCTATCTGTATAAAGATGGAAATATCTACACCGCTACATGTATAAACATGGAAATATCAGCCCCGCTATCTGTATGAACATGGAAATATCTACACCGCCATCTGTATGAACATGGAAATATCTTCACCGCCATCTGTAGGAACATGGATATATCTACACAGCCATCTGTATGAACATGGAAATATCTACACCGCTATCTGTATGAACATGGAAATATCTACAACGCTATCTGTATGAACATGGAAATATCTTCACCGCCATCTGTATGAACATGGATATGACTACACAGCCATCTGAATGAACATTTAAATATCTACACCACCACCTGTATTAAGATGGAGGCATCTACACAACTATCTGCATAAACATGGAAATATCTACACCGCTATCTGTATGAACATGGAAATATCTACACCGCCATCTGTATGAAGATGGAAATATCGTCACCGCCATCTGTATGAACATGGATATATCTACACAGCCATCTGTATGAACATGGAAATATCTTCACCGCCATCTGTATGAACATGGATATGTCTACACAGCCGTCTGGATGAACATGGAAATATCTACACCGCTATCTGTATGAACATGGAAGTATCTACACCGCTATCTGTGTAAACATGCATACATCTTCACCGCTATCTGTATAAACATGGAAATATCTACACCGCTATCTGTATGAACATGGAAATATCTACACCGCTATCTGTTTGAACATGGAAATATCTACACCGCTATCTGCATGAAAATGGAAATATCTACACAACTATCTGCATATAAATGGAAATATCTACACAGCTATCTCTTTGCACATGGAAATAACTACACCGCTATCTCTATAAACATGGAAATATCTACACCGCCATCTGTATGAACATGGAAATATCTACACCGCCATCTGTATTAAGAAGGAGATATCTACACCGCTATCTGTATAAACATGGAAATATCTACACCGCTATCTGTATTAACATGGAAATATCTACACCGCTATCTGTATAAACACGGAAATATGTTCACCGCTACCTGTATAAACATGGAAGCATCAGCACCGCTATCGGTATGAACATGGCAATATCTACACGGCTATCTGTATGAACATGCAAATATCTACACCGCTATCTGTATGAACATGGAAATGTCTTCACCGCCATCTGTATGAACATGGATATATCTACACAGCCATCTGGATGAATATGGAAATATATACACCGCTATCTGTATGAACATGGAAATATCTACACCGCTATCTGTATGAACATGGGAATATCTACACAGCCATCTGGATGAACATGGAAATATCTACACCGCTATCTGTATGAACATGGAAATACATACACCGCTATCTGTATGAACATGGAAATATCTACACCGCTATCTGTATGAACATGGAAATATCTACACCACTATCTGTATGAACATAGAAATATCTACACCGCTATCTGTATGAACATGGAAATTACTTCACCGCCATCTGTATGAACATGGATATATCTACACAGCCATCTGGATGAACGTGGAAATACCTACACCGCTATCTGTGTAAACATGCATACAACTTCACCGCTATCTGTATAAACATGGAAATCTCTACACCGCTATCTTTATGAACATGGAAATATCTACACGGCTAACTGTTTGAACAGGGAAATATATACACCGCTATCTGCTTAAAAATGGAAATATCTACACCGCTATCTGTATGAACATGGAAATACTTACACCGCTATCTGTATGAACATGGAAATATATACACCGCTATCTGTATGAACATGGAAATATCTACACCGCTATCTGTATGAACATGGAAATACCTTCACCGCCATCTGTATGAACATGGATATATCTACACAGCCATCTGGATGAACATGGAAATATCTGCACCGCTATCTGTATGAACATGGAAATATCTACACCGCTATCTGCATGAACATGGATATATCTACACAGCCATGTGGATGAACATGGAAATAGCTACACCGCTATCTGTGTAAACATGCATACATCTTCACCGCTATCTGTATAAACATGGAAATATCTACACCGCTATCTTTATGAACATAGAAATATCTACACCGCTAACTGTTTGAACAGGGAAATATATACACCGCTATCTGCAAGAAAATGGAAATATCTACACAGCTATCTGCTTATACATGGAAATATCTACGCAGCTATCTCTTTACACATGGAAAAAAATACACCACTATGTGTATGAACATGGAAATATCTACACCGCCATCTGTATGAACATGGAAATACCTGCACCGCCATCTGTATGAACATATAAATATCTACACCGCCATCTGTATTAAGTTGGAGATATCTACACCACTATCTGCATAAACATGGAAATATCTACACCGCTATCTGTATAAACATGGAAATATCTTCACCGCAATGTGTATAAACATGGACATATCTACACCGCTATCTGTATCAAGATGGAAATATCTACACAGCTATCTCTTTGCACATGGAAATAACTACACCGCTATCTCTATAAACATGGAAATATCTACACCACCATCTGTATGAACATGGAAATATCTGCACCGCCATCTGTATGAACATATAAATATCTACGCCGCCATCTGTATTAAGAAGGAGATATCTACACCGCTATCTGTATAAACATGGAAATATCTACACCGCTATCTGTATAAACACGGAAATATGTACACCGCTAGCTGTATAAACATGGAAGTATCAGCACCGCTATCGGTATGAACATGGCAATATCTACACGGCTATCTGTATGAACATGGAAATATCTACAACGCCATCTGTATGAACATGGAAATACCTTCACCGCCATCTGTATGAACATGGATATATCTACACAGCCACCTGGATGAACATGGAAATATCTACACCGCTATCTGTATGAACATGGAAATATTTACTCCGCTATCTGTATGAACATGGAAATATCTACACAGCCATCAGGATGAACATGGAAATACCTACACCGCTAACTGTTTGAACAGGGAAATATATACACCGCTATCTGTATCAAGATGGAAATATCTACACCGCTATCTGTATAAACACGGAAATATGTACACCGCTATCGGTATGAACATTGCAATATCTACACGGCTATCTGTATGAACATGGAAATATCTACACCGCTATCTGTATGAACATGGAAATATCTTCACCGCCATCTGGATGAACATGGATATATCTACACAGCCATCAGGATGAACATGGAAATATCTACACCGCTATCTGTATGAACATGGAAATATCTACACCGCTATCTGCATGAATATTTAAATATCTACACAGCCATCTGGATGAACATGGAAATATCTACACCGCTATATGTATGAACATGGAAATACATACACCGCTATCTGTATGAACATGGAAATATCGACACCGCTATCTGTATGAACATGGAAATATCTACAGCACTATCTGTATGAACATGGAAATATCTTCACCGCCATCTGTATTAACATGGATATATCTACACAGCCATCTGGATGAACATGGAAATATCTACACCGCTATCTGTGTAAACATGCATACTTCTTCACCGCTATCTGTATAAACATTGAAATATCTACACCGCTATCTTTATGAACATGGAAATATCTAAACCGCTAACTGTTTGAACACGGAAATATATACACCACTATCTGCATGAAAATGGAAATATCTACACCGCTACCTGTATGAACATGGAAATATCAGCACCGCTATCGGTATGAACATGGAAATATCTACACCGCCATCTGTATGAACATGGAAATATCTTCACCGCTATCTGTATGAACTTGGATATATCTACACAGCCATCTGAATGAACATGGAAATATCTAAACCGCTAACAGTTTGAACAGGGAAATATATACACCGCTGTCTGCATGAAAATGGAAATAGCTACACCGCTATCTGTATGAACATGGAAATACATACACCGAAAACTGTATGAACATGGAAATATCTACACCGCTATCTGTATAAACACGGAAATATCTACACCGCTATCTGTATAAACATGGAAATAGCTACACCGCTATGTGTATAAACATGGAAATATCTACACCGCTATATCTTTGAACATGGAAATATTTACACCGCTATCTGCATGAAAATGGAAATATCTACACAGCTATCTGCATATACATGGAAATACCTACACAGCTATCTCTTTACACATGGAAATAACTACACCGGTATCTCTATAAACATGGAAATATCTACACCGCCATCTGTATGAACATGGAAATATCCGCACCGCCATCTGAATGAACATATAAATATCTTCACCGCCAACTGTATGAAGAAGGATATATCTACACCGCTATCTGTATAAACATGGAAATATCTATACCGCTACCTGTATGAACATGGAAATATCTACACCGCTATCTGTATAAACATGGAAATATGTACACCTCTACCTGTATAAACATGGAAGTATCAGCACCGCTATCGGTATAAACATGGCAATATCTACACAGCTATCTGCATATACATGGAAATATCTACAAAGCTATCTCTTTACACATGGAAATAACTACACTGCTATCTCTATAAACATGGAAATATCTACACCGCCATCTGTATGAACATGGAAATATCTGCACCGACATCTGTATGTACATATAAATATCTACACCGCCATCTGTATTAAAATGGAGATATCTACACCGCTATCTGTATAAACTTGGAAATATCTACACCGCTATCTGTAAAAACATGGAAATATCTACGCCGCTTTCTGTATAAACAAGGAAATATCTACACTGCTACCTGTATAAACATGGAAATATCAGCACCGCTATCTGTATTATCATGTAAATAGCTACACAGCCATCTGGATGAACATGGAAATATCTACACCGCTATCTGTATGAACATGGAAATAGCTACACTGCTATCTGTATGAACATGGAAATATCTACACCGCTATCTGTATAAACATGGAAATATCTACACCGCTATCTGTATGAACATGGAAATATCTTCACCGCCATCTGTATGAACATGGATATATCTACACAGCCATCTGGATGAACATGGAAATATCTACACCGCTATCTGTATGAACATGGAAATATCTACACAGCCTTCTGGATGAACATGAAAATATCCACACCGCTATCTGTGTAAACATGCATACATCTTCACCGCTATCTGTATAAACATGGAAATACCTACCCCGCTACCTGTATAAACATGGATATATCTACACCGCTATCTCTATGAACATGGAAATATCCACACCGCTATCTGTATGAACATGGAAATAGCTACACCGCTATAGGTATGAACATGGAAATATCTACACCACTATCTGTATGAACATGGAAATATCTACACCGGTATCCGTTTGAACAGGGAAGTATATACACCGCTATCTGCTTGAAAATGGAAATATCTACACAGCTATCTGCATATACATGGGAAAATCTACACAGCTATCTCTTTACACATGGAAATAACTACACCGCTATCTGTATGAACATGGAAATATATACACTGCCATCTGTATGAACATGGAAATATCTGCACCGCCATCTGTATGAACATATAAATATCTACACCGCCATCTGTATTAAGATGGAGATATCTACACCGCTATCTGTATAAACTTGGAAATATCTACACCGCTATCTGTATAAACATGGAAATATCTACACCACTATCTGTATAAACATGGAAATGTCTACACCGCTACCTTTATAAACATGGAAATATCAGCACCGCTATCTCTATGAACATGTAAATATCTACACCGCTATCTCTATGAACATGGAATTATCTACACCGCTATCTGTATGAACATGGAAATATCTACACCGCTATCTGTATAAACATGGAAATATGTGCACCGCTACCTGTATAAACATGGAAGTATCAGCACCGCTATCGGTATAAACATGGCAATATCTACACGGCTATCTGTATGAACATGGAAATATCTGCACCGCTATCTGTATGAACATGGAAATATCTTCACCGCCATCTGTATGAACATGGATATATCTACACAGCCATCTGCATGAACATGGAAATATCTACACCGCTATCTGTATGAACATGGAAATATCTACACCGCTATCTGAATGAACATGGAAATATCTACACCGCTATCTGTATGAACATGGAAATATCTACACCGCTATCTGTATGAACATGGAAATATCTTCTCCGCCATCTGTAAGAACATAGATATATCTAATCAGCCATCTGTATGAACATGGAAATATCTACACCGCTATCTGTATGAACATGGAAATATCTACACCGCTATCTGTGTAAACATGTATACATCTTCACCGCTATCTGCATGAAAATGGAAATATCTACACAGCTATCTGCATATACATGGAAATATCTACAAAGCAATCTCTTTACACATGGAAATATCTACACTGCTATCTCTATAAACATGGAAATATCTACACCGCCATCTGTATGAACATGGAAATATCTGCACCGACATCTGTATGAACATGGAAAATCTGCACCGTTACCTGTATAAACACGGAAATATGTACACCGCTACCTGTATAAACATGGAAGTATCAGCACCGCTATCGGTATGAACATGGCAATATCTACACGGCTATCTGTATGAACATGGAAATATCCACAACGCCATCTGTATGAACATGGAAATACCTTCACAGCCATCTTTATGAACATGTATATATCTTCACAGCCATCTGGATGAACATGGAAATATCTACACCGCTATCTGTATGAACATGGAAATATCTACACCTCTATCTGTGTAAACAAGCATACATCTTCACCGCTATGTGTATAAACATGGAAATATTCACACCGCTATCTGTATGAACATGGAAATATCTACACCGCTATCTGTTTGAACATGGAAATATCTACACCGCTATCTGCATGAAAATGGAAATATCTACACAGCTATCTGCATATACATGGAAATATCTACACAGCTATCTCTTTGCACATGGAAATAACTACACCGCTATCTCTATAAACATGGAAATATCTACACCACAATCTGTATGAACATGGAAATATCTGCACCGCCATCTGTATGAACATATAAATATCTACACCGCCATCTGTATTAAGAAGGACATATCTACACCGCTATCTGTATAAACATGGAAATATCTACACCGCTATCTGTATGAACATGGAAATATCTACACCGTTACATGTATAAACACGGAAATATGTACACCGCTACCTGTATAAACATGGAAGTATCAGCACCGCTATCGTTATGAACATGGCAATATCTACACGGCTATCTGTATGAACATGGAAATATCTACAACGCCATCTGTATGAACATGGAAATACCTTCACCGCCATCTGTATGAACATGGATATATCTACACAGCCACCTGGATGAACATGGAAATATCTACACCGCTATCTGTATGAACATGGAAATATTTACTCCGCTATCTGTATGAACATGGAAATATCTACACAGCCATCAGGATGAACATGGAAATACCTACACCGCTAACTGTTTGAACATGGAAATATATACACCGCTATCTGCATGAAAATGGAAATATCTACACCACTATCTGTATGAACATGGAAATACATACACCCCTATCTGTATGAACATGGAAATATCTACACCGCTATCTGTATGAACATGGAAATATCTACACCGCTATCTGTATGAACATTGAAATATCTTCACCGCCATCAGTATGAACATGGATATATCCACACAGCCATCTGGATGAACATGGAAATATCTGCACCGCTATCTGTATGAACATGGAAATATCTACACCTCTATCTGTATGAACATGGATATTTCTACACAGCCATCTGGATGAACATGGAAATATCTACACCGCTATCTGTTTAAACATGCATACACCTTCACCGCTATCTGTATAAACATGGAAATATATACACCGCTATCTTTATGAACATGGAAATATCTACACCACTAACTGTTTGAACAGGGAAATATATACACCGCTATCTGCATGAGAACGGAAATATATACACAGCTATCTGCTTATACATGGAAATATCTACACAGCTATCTCTTTACACATGGAAATAACTACACCGCTATCTGTACGAACATGGAAATATCTACACCGCAATCTGTATGAACATGGAAATATCTGCACCGCCATCTGTATGAACATTTAAATATCTACACCGCCATCTGTATTAAGATGGAGATATCTACACCACTATCTGCATAAACATGGAAATATCTACACCGCTATCTGTATAGACATGGAAATATCTACACCGCTATGTGTATAAACATGGAAATATCTACACTGCTATCTGTATAAACATGGAAATATCTACACCGCTACCTGTAAACATGGAAATATCAGCACCGCTATCAGTATGAACATGGAAGTTTCTACACCGCCTTCAGTATGAACATGGAAATATCTTCACCGCCATCCGTATGAACATGGAAATATCTGCACCGCCATCTGTATGAACATATAAATATCTACACCACCATCTGTATTAAGATGGAGATATCTACACCGCTATCTGTATGAACATGGAAATATCTTCACCGCCATCTGTATGAACATGGATATATCTACACAGCCATCTGGATGAACGTGGAAATATCTACACCGCTATCTGTGTAAACATGCATACAACTTCACCGCCATCTGTATAAACCTGGAAATATCTACACCGCTATCTTTATGAACATGGAAATATCTACACCGCTAACTGTTTGAACAGGGAAATATATACACCGCTATCTGCATGAAAATGGAAATATCTACACTGCTATCTGTATGAACATGGAAATACATACACCGCTATCTGTATGAACATGGAAATATCTACACCGCTATGTGTATAAACATGGAAATATCTACACCGCTATCTGTATAAAGATGGAAATATCTACACCGCTACATGTATAAACATGGAAATATCAGCCCTGCTATCTGTATGAACATGGAAATATCTACACCGCCATCTGTATGAACATGGAAATATCTTCACCGCCATCTGTAGGAACATGGATATATCTACACAGCCATCTGTATGAACATGGAAATATCTACACCGCTATCTGTATGAACATGGAAATATCTACAACGCTATCTGTATGAACATGGAAATATCTTCACCGCCATCTGTATGAACATGGATATGACTACACAGCCATCTGAATGAACATTTAAATATCTACACCACCACCTGTATTAAGATGGAGGCATCTACACAACTATCTGCATAAACATGGAAATATCTACACCGCTATCTGTATGAACATGGAAATATCTACACCGCCATCTGTATGAAGATGGAAATATCGTCACCGCCATCTGTATGAACATGGATATATCTACACAGCCATCTGTATGAACATGGAAATATCTTCACCGCCATCTGTATGAACATGGATATGTCTACACAGCCGTCTGGATGAACATGGAAATATCTACACCGCTATCTGTATGAACATGGAAGTATCTACACCGCTATCTGTGTAAACATGCATACATCTTCACCGCTATCTGTATAAACATGGAAATATCTACACCGCTATCTGTATGAACATGGAAATATCTACACCGCTATCTGTTTGAACATGGAAATATCTACACCGCTATCTGCATGAAAATGGAAATATCTACACAACTATCTGCATATAAATGGAAATATCTACACAGCTATCTCTTTGCACATGGAAATAACTACACCGCTATCTCTATAAACATGGAAATATCTACACCGCCATCTGTATGAACATGGAAATATCTACACCGCCATCTGTATTAAGAAGGAGATATCTACACCGCTATCTGTATAAACATGGAAATATCTACACCGCTATCTGTATTAACATGGAAATATCTACACCGCTATCTGTATAAACACGGAAATATGTTCACCGCTACCTGTGTAAACATGGAAGCATCAGCACCGCTATCGGTATGAACATGGCAATATCTACACGGCTATCTGTATGAACATGCAAATATCTACACCGCTATCTGTATGAACATGGAAATGTCTTCACCGCCATCTGTATGAACATGGATATATCTACACAGCCATCTGGATGAATATGGAAATATATACACCGCTATCTGTATGAACATGGAAATATCTACACCGCTATCTGTATGAACATGGGAATATCTACACAGCCATCTGGATGAACATGGAAATATCTACACCGCTATCTGTATGAACATGGAAATACATACACCGCTATCTGTATGAACATGGAAATATCTACACCGCTATCTGTATGAACATGGAAATATCTACACCACTATCTGTATGAACATAGAAATATCTACACCGCTATCTGTATGAACATGGAAATTACTTCACCGCCATCTGTATGAACATGGATATATCTACACAGCCATCTGGATGAACGTGGAAATACCTACACCGCTATCTGTGTAAACATGCATACAACTTCACCGCTATCTGTATAAACATGGAAATCTCTACACCGCTATCTTTATGAACATGGAAATATCTACACGGCTAACTGTTTGAACAGGGAAATATATACACCGCTATCTGCTTAAAAATGGAAATATCTACACCGCTATCTGTATGAACATGGAAATACTTACACCGCTATCTGTATGAACATGGAAATATATACACCGCTATCTGTATGAACATGGAAATATCTACACCGCTATCTGTATGAACATGGAAATACCTTCACCGCCATCTGTATGAACATGGATATATCTACACAGCCATCTGGATGAACATGGAAATATCTGCACCGCTATCTGTATGAACATGGAAATATCTACACCGCTATCTGCATGAACATGGATATATCTACACAGCCATGTGGATGAACATGGAAATAGCTACACCGCTATCTGTGTAAACATGCATACATCTTCACCGCTATCTGTATAAACATGGAAATATCTACACCGCTATCTTTATGAACATAGAAATATCTACACCGCTAACTGTTTGAACAGGGAAATATATACACCGCTATCTGCAAGAAAATGGAAATATCTACACAGCTATCTGCTTATACATGGAAATATCTACGCAGCTATCTCTTTACACATGGAAAAAAATACACCACTATGTGTATGAACATGGAAATATCTACACCGCCATCTGTATGAACATGGAAATACCTGCACCGCCATCTGTATGAACATATAAATATCTACACCGCCATCTGTATTAAGTTGGAGATATCTACACCACTATCTGCATAAACATGGAAATATCTACACCGCTATCTGTATAAACATGGAAATATCTTCACCGCAATGTGTATAAACATGGACATATCTACACCGCTATCTGTATCAAGATGGAAATATCTACACAGCTATCTCTTTGCACATGGAAATAACTACACCGCTATCTCTATAAACATGGAAATATCTACACCACCATCTGTATGAACATGGAAATATCTGCACCGCCATCTGTATGAACATATAAATATCTACACCGCCATCTGTATTAAGAAGGAGATATCTACACCGCTATCTGTATAAACATGGAAATATCTACACCGCTATCTGTATAAACACGGAAATATGTACACCGCTAGCTGTATAAACATGGAAGTATCAGCACCGCTATCGGTATGAACATGGCAATATCTACACGGCTATCTGTATGAACATGGAAATATCTACAACGCCATCTGTATGAACATGGAAATACCTTCACCGCCATCTGTATGAACATGGATATATCTACACAGCCACCTGGATGAACATGGAAATATCTACACCGCTATCTGTATGAACATGGAAATATTTACTCCGCTATCTGTATGAACATGGAAATATCTACACAGCCATCAGGATGAACATGGAAATACCTACACCGCTAACTGTTTGAACAGGGAAATATATACACCGCTATCTGTATCAAGATGGAAATATCTACACCGCTATCTGTATAAACACGGAAATATGTACACCGCTATCGGTATGAACATTGCAATATCTACACGGCTATCTGTATGAACATGGAAATATCTACACCGCTATCTGTATGAACATGGAAATATCTTCACCGCCATCTGGATGAACATGGATATATCTACACAGCCATCAGGATGAACATGGAAATATCTACACCGCTATCTGTATGAACATGGAAATATCTACACCGCTATCTGCATGAATATTTAAATATCTACACAGCCATCTGGATGAACATGGAAATATCTACACCGCTATATGTATGAACATGGAAATACATACACCGCTATCTGTATGAACATGGAAATATCGACACCGCTATCTGTATGAACATGGAAATATCTACAGCACTATCTGTATGAACATGGAAATATCTTCACCGCCATCTGTATTAACATGGATATATCTACACAGCCATCTGGATGAACATGGAAATATCTACACCGCTATCTGTGTAAACATGCATACTTCTTCACCGCTATCTGTATAAACATTGAAATATCTACACCGCTATCTTTATGAACATGGAAATATCTAAACCGCTAACTGTTTGAACACGGAAATATATACACCACTATCTGCATGAAAATGGAAATATCTACACCGCTACCTGTATGAACATGGAAATATCAGCACCGCTATCGGTATGAACATGGAAATATCTACACCGCCATCTGTATGAACATGGAAATATCTTCACCGCTATCTGTATGAACTTGGATATATCTACACAGCCATCTGAATGAACATGGAAATATCTAAACCGCTAACAGTTTGAACAGGGAAATATATACACCGCTGTCTGCATGAAAATGGAAATATCTACACCGCTATCTGTATGAACATGGAAATACATACACCGAAAACTGTATGAACATGGAAATATCTACACCGCTATCTGTATAAACACGGAAATATCTACACCGCTATCTGTATAAACATGGAAATAGCTACACCGCTATGTGTATAAACATGGAAATATCTACACCGCTATATCTTTGAACATGGAAATATTTACACCGCTATCTGCATGAAAATGGAAATATCTACACAGCTATCTGCATATACATGGAAATACCTACACAGCTATCTCTTTACACATGGAAATAACTACACCGGTATCTCTATAAACATGGAAATATCTACACCGCCATCTGTATGAACATGGAAATATCCGCACCGCCATCTGAATGAACATATAAATATCTTCACCGCCAACTGTATGAAGAAGGATATATCTACACCGCTATCTGTATAAACATGGAAATATCTATACCGCTACCTGTATGAACATGGAAATATCTACACCGCTATCTGTATAAACATGGAAATATGTACACCTCTACCTGTATAAACATGGAAGTATCAGCACCGCTATCGGTATAAACATGGCAATATCTACACAGCTATCTGCATATACATGGAAATATCTACAAAGCTATCTCTTTACACATGGAAATAACTACACTGCTATCTCTATAAACATGGAAATATCTACACCGCCATCTGTATGAACATGGAAATATCTGCACCGACATCTGTATGTACATATAAATATCTACACCGCCATCTGTATTAAAATGGAGATATCTACACCGCTATCTGTATAAACTTGGAAATATCTACACCGCTATCTGTAAAAACATGGAAATATCTACGCCGCTTTCTGTATAAACAAGGAAATATCTACACTGCTACCTGTATAAACATGGAAATATCAGCACCGCTATCTGTATTATCATGTAAATAGCTACACAGCCATCTGGATGAACATGGAAATATCTACACCGCTATCTGTATGAACATGGAAATAGCTACACTGCTATCTGTATGAACATGGAAATATCTACACCGCTATCTGTATAAACATGGAAATATCTACACCGCTATCTGTATGAACATGGAAATATCTTCACCGCCATCTGTATGAACATGGATATATCTACACAGCCATCTGGATGAACATGGAAATATCTACACCGCTATCTGTATGAACATGGAAATATCTACACAGCCTTCTGGATGAACATGAAAATATCCACACCGCTATCTGTGTAAACATGCATACATCTTCACCGCTATCTGTATAAACATGGAAATACCTACCCCGCTACCTGTATAAACATGGATATATCTACACCGCTATCTCTATGAACATGGAAATATCCACACCGCTATCTGTATGAACATGGAAATAGCTACACCGCTATAGGTATGAACATGGAAATATCTACACCACTATCTGTATGAACATGGAAATATCTACACCGGTATCCGTTTGAACAGGGAAGTATATACACCGCTATCTGCTTGAAAATGGAAATATCTACACAGCTATCTGCATATACATGGGAAAATCTACACAGCTATCTCTTTACACATGGAAATAACTACACCGCTATCTGTATGAACATGGAAATATATACACTGCCATCTGTATGAACATGGAAATATCTGCACCGCCATCTGTATGAACATATAAATATCTACACCGCCATCTGTATTAAGATGGAGATATCTACACCGCTATCTGTATAAACTTGGAAATATCTACACCGCTATCTGTATAAACATGGAAATATCTACACCACTATCTGTATAAACATGGAAATGTCTACACCGCTACCTTTATAAACATGGAAATATCAGCACCGCTATCTCTATGAACATGTAAATATCTACACCGCTATCTCTATGAACATGGAATTATCTACACCGCTATCTGTATGAACATGGAAATATCTACACCGCTATCTGTATAAACATGTAAATATGTGCACCGCTACCTGTATAAACATGGAAGTATCAGCACCGCTATCGGTATAAACATGGCAATATCTACACGGCTATCTGTATGAACATGGAAATATCTGCACCGCTATCTGTATGAACATGGAAATATCTTCACCGCCATCTGTATGAACATGGATATATCTACACAGCCATCTGCATGAACATGGAAATATCTACACCGCTATCTGTATGAACATGGAAATATCTACACCGCTATCTGAATGAACATGGAAATATCTACACCGCTATCTGTATGAACATGGAAATATCTACACCGCTATCTGTATGAACATGGAAATATCTTCTCCGCCATCTGTAAGAACATAGATATATCTAATCAGCCATCTGTATGAACATGGAAATATCTACACCGCTATCTGTATGAACATGGAAATATCTACACCGCTATCTGTGTAAACATGTATACATCTTCACCGCTATCTGCATGAAAATGGAAATATCTACACAGCTATCTGCATATACATGGAAATATCTACAAAGCCATCTCTTTACACATGGAAATATCTACACTGCTATCTCTATAAACATGGAAATATCTACACCGCCATCTGTATGAACATGGAAATATCTGCACCGACATCTGTATGAACATGGAAAATCTGCACCGTTACCTGTATAAACACGGAAATATGTACACCGCTACCTGTATAAACATGGAAGTATCAGCACCGCTATCGGTATGAACATGGCAATATCTACACGGCTATCTGTATGAACATGGAAATATCCACAACGCCATCTGTATGAACATGGAAATACCTTCACAGCCATCTTTATGAACATGTATATATCTTCACAGCCATCTGGATGAACATGGAAATATCTACACCGCTATCTGTATGAACATGGAAATATCTACACCTCTATCTGTGTAAACAAGCATACATCTTCACCGCTATGTGTATAAACATGGAAATATTCACACCGCTATCTGTATGAACATGGAAATATCTACACCGCTATCTGTTTGAACATGGAAATATCTACACCGCTATCTGCATGAAAATGGAAATATCTACACAGCTATCTGCATATACATGGAAATATCTACACAGCTATCTCTTTGCACATGGAAATAACTACACCGCTATCTCTATAAACATGGAAATATCTACACCACAATCTGTATGAACATGGAAATATCTGCACCGCCATCTGTATGAACATATAAATATCTACACCGCCATCTGTATTAAGAAGGACATATCTACACCGCTATCTGTATAAACATGGAAATATCTACACCGCTATCTGTATGAACATGGAAATATCTACACCGTTACATGTATAAACACGGAAATATGTACACCGCTACCTGTATAAACATGGAAGTATCAGCACCGCTATCGTTATGAACATGGCAATATCTACACGGCTATCTGTATGAACATGGAAATATCTACAACGCCATCTGTATGAACATGGAAATACCTTCACCGCCATCTGTATGAACATGGATATATCTACACAGCCACCTGGATGAACATGGAAATATCTACACCGCTATCTGTATGAACATGGAAATATTTACTCCGCTATCTGTATGAACATGGAAATATCTACACAGCCATCAGGATGAACATGGAAATACCTACACCGCTAACTGTTTGAACATGGAAATATATACACCGCTATCTGCATGAAAATGGAAATATCTACACCACTATCTGTATGAACATGGAAATACATACACCCCTATCTGTATGAACATGGAAATATCTACACCGCTATCTGTATGAACATGGAAATATCTACACCGCTATCTGTATGAACATTGAAATATCTTCACCGCCATCAGTATGAACATGGATATATCCACACAGCCATCTGGATGAACATGGAAATATCTGCACCGCTATCTGTATGAACATGGAAATATCTACACCTCTATCTGTATGAACATGGATATTTCTACACAGCCATCTGGATGAACATGGAAATATCTACACCGCTATCTGTTTAAACATGCATACACCTTCACCGCTATCTGTATAAACATGGAAATATATACACCGCTATCTTTATGAACATGGAAATATCTACACCACTAACTGTTTGAACAGGGAAATATATACACCGCTATCTGCATGAGAACGGAAATATATACACAGCTATCTGCTTATACATGGAAATATCTACACAGCTATCTCTTTACACATGGAAATAACTACACCGCTATCTGTACGAACATGGAAATATCTACACCGCAATCTGTATGAACATGGAAATATCTGCACCGCCATCTGTATGAACATTTAAATATCTACACCGCCATCTGTATTAAGATGGAGATATCTACACCACTATCTGCATAAACATGGAAATATCTACACCGCTATCTGTATAGACATGGAAATATCTACACCGCTATGTGTATAAACATGGAAATATCTACACTGCTATCTGTATAAACATGGAAATATCTACACCGCTACCTGTAAACATGGAAATATCAGCACCGCTATCAGTATGAACATGGAAGTTTCTACACCGCCTTCAGTATGAACATGGAAATATCTTCACCGCCATCCGTATGAACATGGAAATATCTGCACCGCCATCTGTATGAACATATAAATATCTACACCACCATCTGTATTAAGATGGAGATATCTACACCGCTATCTGTATGAACATGGAAATATCTTCACCGCCATCTGTATGAACATGGATATATCTACACAGCCATCTGGATGAACGTGGAAATATCTACACCGCTATCTGTGTAAACATGCATACAACTTCACCGCCATCTGTATAAACCTGGAAATATCTACACCGCTATCTTTATGAACATGGAAATATCTACACCGCTAACTGTTTGAACAGGGAAATATATACACCGCTATCTGCATGAAAATGGAAATATCTACACTGCTATCTGTATGAACATGGAAATACATACACCGCTATCTGTATGAACATGGAAATATCTACACCGCTATGTGTATAAACATGGAAATATCTACACCGCTATCTGTATAAAGATGGAAATATCTACACCGCTACATGTATCAACATGGAAATATCAGCCCCGCTATCTGTATGAACATGGAAATATCTACACCGCCATCTGTATGAACATGGAAATATCTTCACCGCCATCTGTAGGAACATGGATATATCTACACAGCCATCTGTATGAACATGGAAATATCTACACCGCTATCTGTATGAACATGGAAATATCTACAACGCTATCTGTATGAACATGGAAATATCTTCACCGCCATCTGTATGAACATGGATATAACTACACAGCCATCTGAATGAACATTTAAATATCTACACCACCACCTGTATTAAGATGGAGGCATCTACACAACTATCTGCATAAACATGGAAATATCTACACCGCTATCTGTATGAACATGGAAATATCTACACCGCCATCTGTATGAAGATGGAAATATCGTCACCGCCATCTGTATGAACATGGATATATCTACACAGCCATCTGTATGAACATGGAAATATCTACACCGCTATCTGTATGAACATGGAAATATCTACACCGCTATCTGTATGAACATGGAAATATCTACACCGCTATGTGTATGAACATGGAAATATCTTCACCGCCATCTGTATGAACATGGATATATCTACACAGCCATCTGGATGAACATGGAAATATCTACACCCCTATCTGTATGAACATGGAAATATCTACACCGCTATCTGTGTAAACTTGCATACATCTTCACCGCTATCTGTATAAACATGGAAATATCTACAGCGCTATCTGTATGAACATGGAAATATCTACACCGCTATCTGTTTGAACATGGAAATATCTACACCGCTATCTGCATGAAAATGGAAATATCTACACAGCTATCTGCATGTACATTGAAATATCTACAAAGCTATCTCTTTACACATGGAAATAACTACACCGCTATCTCTATAAACATGGAAATATCTATACCGCCATCTGTATGAACATGAAAATATCTGCAACGCCATCTGTATTAACATACAAATATCTACACCACCATCTGTATTAAGATGGAGGTATCTACACCGCTATCTGTACGAACATGGAAATATCTACACCGCTATCTGTATGAACATGGAAATAGATGCACCGCTATCTGTATGAACATGGGAATATCTACAGCACTATCTGTATGAACATGGAAATATCTACACCGCTACCTGTATAAACATGGAAATATCTACACCGCTATCTGTATGAACATGGAAATATCTTCACCGCCACCTGTATGAACACGGATATATCTTCACAGCCATCTGGATGAACATGGAAATATCTACACCGCAATCTGTGTGAACATGGAAAGATCTACACCGCTATCTGTATGAACATTTAAATATCTTCACTGCCATCAGTATGAACATGGATATATCTACACAGCCATCTGGATGAACATGGAAATATCTACACCGCTATCTGTATGAAGATGGAAATATCTACACCGCTATCTGTGTAAACATGCATACATCTTCACCGCTATCTGTATAAACATGGAAATATCTACACCGCTATCTGCATGAAAATGGAAATATCTTCACAGCTATCTGCATATACATGGAAATATCTACACAGCTATCTCTTTACACATGGAAATAACTACACCGGTATCTGTATGAACATGGAAATATCTACACCGCTATGTGTATAAACATGGAAATATCTACACCGCTATCTGTATAAACATGGAAATATGTACACCGCTACATGTATAAACATGGAAATATTAGCACCGCTATCTGTATGAACATGGAAATATCTACACCGCCATCTGTATGAACATGGAAAAATCTTCACCGCCATCTGTATGAACTTGGATATATCTACACAGCCATCTGTATCAACATGGAAATATCTTCACCGCCATCTGTATGAACATGGATATGTCTACACAGCCGTCTGGATGAACATGGAAATATCTACACCGCTATCTGTATGCACATGGAAATATCTACACCACTATCTGTGTAAACATGCATACATCTTCACCGCTATCTGTATAAACATGGAAATATCCACACCGCTATCTGTATGAACATGGAAATATCTACACCGCCATCTGTATGAACATGGAAATATCTGCACCGCCGTCTGTATGAACATATAAATATCTACACCGCCATCTTTATTAAGAAGGAGATATCTACACCGCTATCTGTATAAACATGGAAATATCTACACCGCTCTCTATATGAACATGGAAATATCTACACCGCTACATGTATAAACACGGAAATATGTACAACGCTACCTGTATAAACATGGAAGTATCAGCACCGCTATCGGTATGAACATCGCAATATCTACACGGCTATCTGCATGAACATGGAAATATCTACATCGCTATCTGTATGAACATGGAAATATCTACACCACTATCTGTAAGAACATGGAAATAGCTACACAGCCATCTGGATGAACATAGAAATATCTACACCGCTATCTGTATGAACATGGAAATACATACACCGCTATCTGTATAAACATGGAAATATCTACACCGCTATCTGTATGAACATGGAAATATCTACACCGCTATCTGTATGAACATGGAAATATCTACACCGCTATCTGTATGAACATGGAAATATCTTCACCGCCATCTGTATGAACATGGATATATCTACACAGCCATCTGGATGAACATGGAAATATCTGCACCGCTATCTGTATGAACATGGAAATATCTACACCGCTATCTGTATGAACATGGAAATATCTACACCGCTATCTGTATGAACATGGAAATATCTTCACCGCCATCTGTATGAACATGGATATATCTACACATCCATCTGGATGAACATGGAAATAACTGCACCGTTATCTGTATGAACATGGAAATATCTACACCGCTATCTATATGAACATGGATATATCTACACAGCCATCTGGATGAACATGGAAATATCTACACCGCTATCTGTGTAAACATGCATACATCTTCACCGCTATCTGTATAAAGATGGAAATATCTACACTGCTATCTTTATGAACATGGAAATATCTACACCGCTAACTGTTTGAACAGGGAAATATATACACCGCTATCTGCTTGAAAATGGAAATGTCTACACAGCTAACTGCATATACATGGAAATATCTACACAGCTATCTCTTTACACATGGAAATAACTACACTGCTATCTGTATGAACATGGAAATATCTACACCGCCATCTGTATGAACATGGAAATATCTGCACCGCCATCTGAAAGAACATATAAATATCTTCACCGTCATCTGTATTAAGATGGAGATATCTACACCGCTATCTTTATAAACATGGAAATATCTACACCGCTATGTGTAAAAACATGGAAATATCTACACCGCTATATGTATAAACATGGAAATATCTACACCGCTACCTGTATAAACATGGAAATATCAGCACCGCTATCAGAATGAACATGGAAGTATCTACACCGCCGTCTGTATGAACATGGAAATATCTTCACCGCCATCTGTATGAACATGGAAATATCTGCACCGCCATCTGTATGAACATATAAATATCTACACCGCCATCTGTATTAAGATGGAGATATCTACACTGCTATCTGTATAAACATGGAAATATCTACACCGCTATCTGTATGAACATGGAAATATCTACACCACTACCTGTATGAACGTGGAAATATCTACACCACTATCTGTATGAGCATGGAAATAGCTACACAGCCTTCCAGATGAACATGGAAATATCTACACCGCTATCTGTATGAACATGGATATATCTACACAGCCATCTGGGTGAACATGGAAATATCTACACCGCTATCTCTATGAACATGGAAATACATACACCGCTATCTGTATGAACATGGAAATATCTACACCGCTATCTGTATGAACATGGAAATATCTACACCGCTATCTGTATGAACATGGAAATATCTTCACCGCCATCTGTATGAACATGGATATATCTGCACAGCCATCTGGATGAACATGGAAATATCTGCACCGCTATCTGTATGAACATGGAAATATCTACACCGCTATCTGTGTAAACATGCATACATCTTCACCGCTATCTGTATAAACATGGAAATATCTACACTGCTATCTTTATGAACATGGAAATATCTGCACCGTTAACTGTTTGAACAGGGAAATATATACACCACTATCTGCATGAAAATGGAAATGTCTACACAGCTATCTGCATATACATGAAATGTCTACACAGCTATCTCTTTACACATGGAAATAACTACACCACTATCTGTATGAACATGGAAATATCTACACCGTCATCTGTATGAACATGGAAATATCTACACCGCTATCTGTATGAACATGGAAATATCTACAACGCTATCTGTATGAACATGGAAATATCTACACCACTATCTGTATGAACATGGAAATAGCTACACAGCCATCTCGATGAACATGGAAATATCTACACCGCTATGTGTATGAACATGGATATATCTACACAGCCATCTGGATGAACATGGAAATATCTACACCGCTATCTGTATGAACATGGAAATACATACACCGCTATCTGTATGAACATGGAAATATCTACACCGCTATCTGTATGAACATGGAAATATCTACACCGCTATCTGTATGAACATGGAAATATCTACACCGCTACCTGTATAAACACGGAAATATGTGCACCGCTACCTGTATAAACATGGAAGTATCAGCACCGCTATTGGTATGAACATGGCAATATCTACACGGCTATCTGTATGAACATGGAAATATCTACACCACTACCTGTATGAACGTGGAAATATCTACACCACTATCTGTATGAGCATGGAAATAGCTACACAGCCATCTGGATGAACATGGAAATATATACACCGCTATCTGTATGAACATGGATATATCTACACAGCCATCTGGATGAACATGGAAATATCTACACCGCTATCTGTATGAACATGGAAATACATACACCGCTATCTGTATGAACATGGAAATATCTACACCGCTATCTGTATGAACATGGAAATATCTACACCGCTATCTGTATGAACATGGAAATATCTTCACCGCCATCTGTATGAACATTGATATATCTACACAGCCATCTGGATGAACATGGAAATATCTGCACCGCTATCTGTATGAACATGGAAATATCTACACCGCTATCTGTATGAACATGGATATATCTACACAGCCATCTGGATGAACATGGAAATATCTACACCGCTATCTGTGTAAACATGCATACATCTTCACCGCTATCTGTATAAACATGGAAATATCTACACTGCTATCTTTATCAACATGGAAATATCTGCACCGCTAACTGTTTGAACAGGGAAATATATACACCGCTATCTGCATGAAAATGGAAATGTCTACACAGCTATCTGCATATACATGTAAATATCTACACAGCTATCTCTTTACACATGGAAATAACTACACCGCTATCTGTAAGAACATGGAAATATCTACACCGTCATCTGTATGAACATGGAAATATCTACACCGCTATCTCTATAAACATGGAAATATCTACACCGCTATCTGTATGAACATGGAAATATCTACACCACTATCTGTATGAACATGGAAATAGCTACACAGCCATCTGGATGAACATGGAAATATCTACACCGCTATGTGTATGAACATGGATATATCTACACAGCCATCTGGATGAACATGGAAATATCTACACCGCTATCTGTTTGAACAGGGAAATATATACACCGCTATCTGCATGAAAATGGAAATGTCTACACAGCTATCTGCATATACATGGAAATATCTACACAGCTATCTCTATGCACATGGAAATAACTACACCGCTATCTCTATAAACATGGAAATATGTACTCCACCATCTGTATGAACATGGAAATATCTGCACCGCCATCTGTATGACCATATAAATATCTACACCGCCATCTGTATTAAAAAGGAGATATCTACACCGCTATCTGTATAAACATGGAAATATCTACACCGCTATCTGTATGTACATGGAAATATCTACACCGCTACCTGTATAAACACGGAAATATGTACACCGTTACCTGTATAAACATGAAAGTATCAGCACCGCTATCGGTATGAACATGGCAATATCTACACGGCTATCTGTATGAACATGGAAATATCTACACCGCTATCTGTATGAACATGGAAATATCTACACCACTATCTGTATGAACATGGAAGTAGCTACACAGCCATCTGGATGAACATGGAAATATCTACACCGCTATGTGTATGAACATGGATATATCTACACAGCCATCTGGATGAACATGGAAATATCTACACCGCTATCTGTATGAACATGGAAATACATACACCGCTATCTGTATGAACATGGAAATATCTACACCGCTATCTGTGTGAACATGGAAATATCTACACCGCTATCTGTATGAACATGGAAATATCTTCACCGCCATCTGTATGAACATGGATATATCTCCACAGCCATCTGGATGAACATGGAAATATCTGCACCGCTATCTGTATGAACATGGAAATATCTACACCGCTATCTGTATGAACATGGATATATCTACACAGCCATCTGGATGAACATGGAAATATCTGCACCGCTATCTGTATGAACATGGAAATATCTACACCGCTATCTGGATGAACATGGATACATCTACACAGCCATCTGGATGAACATGGAAATATCTGCACCGCCATCTGTATGAACATATAAATATCTACACGGCCATCCGTATTAAGATGGAGATATCTACACCGCTATCTGTATGAACATGGAAATAACTACACCGCAATCTCTATAAACATGTAAATATTTACAACGCTATCTGGGTAAACATGGAAATGTCTATAGAGCTATCTCTATAAACTTGGAAATATCTACACCACCATCTGTAGAAACATGGAAATAGATATACCGCTGTCAGTATAAACATGGAAATATCTACAACGCTATCTCTATAAACATGGAAATATCTACAACGCCATCTGTACGAACAAGGAAATATCTACACCTCCATCCGTATGAACTTGGAAATATCGACACCGCTATCTGTCTGAACATGGAAATATGTACAAAGCTATCTGTATATACATGGAAATATCTACACCGCTATCTCCAGGAACATGGAAATAACTTCACCGCTATCTCTATAAATATGGAAATATCTACACCGCCATCCCTATGAACATGGAAAAACTACACCGCCATCTGTATGAACATGGAAATATCTGCACCGCTATCTGTGTGAACATGGAAATACATACACCGCTATCTGTATGAACTTGGAAATAACTACACCGCTATCTGTATGAACGTGGAAATATCTACTCCGCTATCTGTATGAACATGGAAATATCTTCACCGCCATCTGTATGAACATGGATATATCTACACAGCCATATGGATGAACATGGAAATATCTGCACTGCTATCTTTATGAACATGGAAATATCTACACCACTAACTGTTTGAACAGGGAAATATATACACCGCTATCTGCATGAAAATGGAAATGTCTACACAGCTGTCTGCATATACATGGAAATATCTACACAACTATCTCTTTACACATGGAATATAACTACACCGCTATCTGTATGAACATGGAAATATCTACACCGCCATCTCTATGAACATGGAAATATCTCCACCGCCATCTGAATGAACATACAAATATCTACACCGCCATCTGTATTAAGATGGAAATATCTACACCGCTATCTGTATAAACATGGAAATATCTACACCGCTATGGGTATAAACATGGAAATATCTACACCGCTATATGTATAAACATGGAAATATCTACACCGCTACCTGTATAAACATGGAAATATCAGCACCGCTATCAGTATGAAAATGGAAGTATCTACACCGCCATCTGTATGAACATGGAAATATCTTCACCGCCATCTGTATGAACATGAAAATATCTGCACCGCCATCTGTATGAACATATAAATATCTACACCGCCATCTGTATTAAGATGGAGATATCTACACGCTATCTGTATAAACATGGAAATATATACACCTCTATATGTATAAACATGGAAATATCTACACCGCTATCTGTATAAACATGGAAATATCTACACTGCTACCTGTATAAACATGGAAATATCAGCACTGCTATCTGTATGAACATGGAAATATCTACACCGCTTCTGTATGAACATGGAAAAAACTTCACCGCCATCTCTATGAACCTGGATATATCTACACAGCCATCTGTATGAACATGGAAATATCTTCACCGCCATCTGTATGAACATGGATATGTCTACACAGCCGTCTGGATGAACATGGAAATATGTACACCGCTATCTGTATGAACATGGAAATATCTACACCGCTATCTGTGTAAACATGCATACATCTTCACCGCTATCTGTATAAACATGGAAATATCCACACCGCTATCTGTATGAACATGGAAATATCTACACCGCTATCTGTTTGAACATGGAAATATCTACACCGCTATCTGCATGAAAATGGAAATATCTACACAGCTATCTGTATATACATGGAAATATCTACACAGCTATCTCTTTGCACATGGAAATAACTACACCGCTATCTCTATAAACATGGAAATATCTACACCACCATCTGTATGAACATGGAAATATCTGCACCGCCATCTGTATGAACATATAAATATCTACACCGCCATCTGTATTAAGAAGGAGTTATCTACACCGCTATCTGTATAAACATGGAAATAGCTACACCGCTATCTGTATGAACATGGAAATATCTACACCGCTACCTGTATAAACACGGAAATATGTACACCGCTACCTGTATAAACATGGAAGTATCAGCACCGCTATCGGTATGAACATGGCAATATCTACACGACTATCTGTATGAACATGGAAATATCTACACCGCTATCTGTATGAACATGGAAATATCTACACCACTATCTGTATGAACATGGAAATAGCTACACAGCCTTCTGGAAGAACATGGAAATATCTTCAGCGCTATCTGTATGAACATGGATATATCTACACAGCCATCTGGAGGAACATGGAAATATCTACACCGCTATCTGTATGAACATGGAAATACATACACCGCTATCTGTATGAACATGGAAATATCTACACCGCTATCTGTATGAACATGGAAATATCTACACCGCTATCTGTATGAACATGGAAATATCTTCACCGCCATCTGTATGAACATGCATATATCTACACAGCCATCTGGATGAACATGGAAATATCTGCACCGCTATCTGTATGAACATGGAAATATCTACACCGCTATCTGTATGAACATAGATATATCTACACAGCCATCTGGATGAACATGGAAATATCTACACCGCTATCTGTGTAAACATGCATATATCTTCACCGCTATCTGTATAAACAAGGAAATATCTACACTGCTATCTTAATGAACATGGAAATATCTACACCACTAACTGTTTGAACAGGGAAATATATACACCGCTATCTGCATGAAAATGGTAATGTCTACACAGATATCTGCATATACATGGAAATATCTACACAGCTATCTCTTTACACATGGAAATAACTACACCGCTATCTGTATGAACATGGAAATATCTACACCGCCATCTGTATGAACTTGGAAATATCTGCACCGCCATCTGAATGAACATATAAATATCTACACCGCCATCTGTATTAAGATGGAGATATCTACACTGCTATGTGTATAAACATGGAATTATCTACACCGCTATGTGTATAAACATGGAAATATCTACAGCGCTATCTGTATATACATGGAAATATCTACACCGCTACCTGTATAAACATGGAAATATCAGCACCGCTATCAGTATGAACATGGAAGTATCTACACCGCCATCTGTATGAACATGGAAATATCTTCACCGCCATCTGTATGAACATGGAAATATCTGCACCGCCATCTGTATGAACATATAAATATCTACACTGCCATCTGTATTAAGATGGAGATATCTACACCGCTATCTGTATAAACATGGAAATATCTACACCGCTATGTGTATAAACATGGAAATATCTACACCACTATGTGTATAAACATGGAAATATCGACACTGCTACCTGTATAAACATGGAAATATCAGCACCGCTATCTGTATGAACATGGAAATATCTACACCGAAATCTGTATGAACATGTAAAAATCTTCACCGCCATCTGTATCAACATGGATATATCTACACAGCTTCTGTATAAGCTTGGAAATATCTTCACCGCCATCTGTATGAACATGGATATGTCTACACAGCCGTCTGGATGAACATGGAAATATCTACACCGCTATCTGTATGAACATGGAAATATCTACACCGCTATCTGTGTAAACATGCATACATCTTCACCGCTATCTGTATAAACATGGAAATATCCACACCGCTATCTGTATGAACATGGAAATATCTACACCGGTATCTGTTTGAACATGGAAATATCTACACCGCTATCTGCATGGAAATGGAAATATCTACACAGCTATCTGTATATACATGGAAATATCTACACAGCTATCTCTTTGCACATGGAAATAACTACACCGCTATCTCTATAAACATGGAAATATCTACACCACAATCTGTATGAACATGGAAATATGTGCACCGCCTTCTGTATGAACATATAAATATCTACACCGCCATCTGTATTAAGAAGGAGGTATCTACACCGCTATCTGTATAAACATGGAAATATCTACACCGCTATCTGTATGAACATGGAAATATCTACACCGCTACCTGTATAAACACGGAAATATGTACACCGCTACCTGTATAAACATGGAAGTATCAGCACCGCTATCGGTATGAACATGGCAATATCTACACGGCTATCTGTATGAACATGGAAATATCTACACCGCTATCTGTATGAACATGGAAATATCTGCACCACTATCTGTATGAACATGGAAATAGCTACACAGCCATCTGGATGAACATGGAAATATCTACACCGCTATCTGTATGAACATGGATATATCTACACAGCCATCTGGATGAACATGGAAATATTTACACTGCTATCTGTATGAACATGGAAATACATACACCGCTATCTGTATGAACATGGAAATATCTACACCGCTATCTGTATGAACACGGAAATATCTACACCGTTATCTGTATGAACATGGAAATATCTTCACCGCCATCTGTATGAACATGGATATATCTACACAGCCATCTGGATGAACATGGAAATATCTGCACCGCTATCTGTATGAACATGGAAATATCTACACCGCTATCTGTATGAACATGGATGTATCTCCTCAGCCATCTGGATGAACATGGAAATATATACACCGCTATCTGTGTAAACATGCATACATCTTCACCGCTATCTGTATAAACATGGAATTATCTACACAGCTATCTTTATGAACATGGAAATATCTGCACCGCTATCTGTTTGAACAGGGAAATATATACACCGCTATCTGCATGTAAATGGAAATGTCTACACAGATATCTGCATATACATGGAAATATCTACACAGCTATCTCTTTACACATGGAAATGACTACACTGCTATCTGTATGAACATGCAAATATCTACACTGCTATCTTTATGAACATGGAAATATCTACACCGCTAACTGTTTGAACAGGGAAATATATACACCGCTATCTGCATGAAAATGGAAATGTCTACACAGCTATCTGCATATACATGGAAATATCTACACAGCTATCTCTTTACACATGGAAATAACTACACGGCTATCTGTATGAACATGGAAATATCTACACCGCCATCTGTATGAACATGGAAATATCTGCACCGCCATCTGAATGAACATATAAATATCTACACCGCCATCTGTATTAAGATGGAGATATCTACACTGCCATGTGTATAAACAAGGAAATATCTACACCGCTATGTGTATAAACATGGAAATATCTACACCGCTATCTGTATAAACATGGAAATATCTACACCGCTACCTGTATAAACATGGAAATATCAGCACCGTTATCAGTATGAACATGGAAGTATCTACACCGCCATCTGTATGAACATGGAAATATCTTCACCGCCATCTGCATGAATATGGAAATATCTGCACTGCCATCTGTATGAACATATAAATATCTACACCACCATCTGTATTAAGATGGAGATATCTACACCGCTATCTGTATAAACATGGAAATATCTACACCGCTATGTGTATAAACATGGAAATATCTACACCACTATCTGTATAAACATGGAAATATCGACACTGCTACCTGTATAAACATGGAAATACCAGCACCGCTATCTGTATGGACATGGAAATATCTACACCTCCATCTGTATGAAAATGGAAAAATCTTCACCGCCATCTGTATCCACATGGATATATATACACAGCTTCTGTATAAGCATGGAAATATCTTCACCGCCATCTGTATGAACATGGATATGTCTACACAGCCGTCTGGATGAACATGGAAATATCTACACCGCTATCTGTGTAAACATGCATACATCTTCACCGCTATCTGTATAAACATGGAAATATCCACACCGCTATCTGTATGAACATGGAAATATCTACACCGCTATCTGTTTGAACATGGAAATATCTACACCGCTATCTGCATGGAAATGGAAATATCTACACAGCTATCTGTATATACATGGAAATATCTACACAGCTATCTCTTTGCACATGGAAATAACTACACCGCTATCTCTATAAACATGGAAATATCTACACCACCATCTGTATGAACATGGAAGTATCAGCACCGCTATCGGTATGAACATGGCAATATCTACACGGCTATCTGTATGAACATGGAAATATCTACAACGCTATCTGTATGAACATGGAAATATCTACACCACTATCTGTATGAACATGGAAATAGCTACACAGCCATCTGGATGAACATGGAAATATCTACACCGCTATCTGTATGAACATGGATATATCTACACAGCCATCTGGATGAACATGGAAATATCTACACTGCTATCTGTATGAACATGGAAATACATACACCGCTATCAGTATGAACATGGAAATATCTACACCGCTATCTGTATGAACATGGAAATATCTACACCGCTATCTGTATGAACATGGAAATATCTTCACCGCCGTCTGTATGAACATGGATATATCTACACAGCCATCTGGATGAACATGGAAATATCTGCACCGCTATCTGTATGAACATGGAAATATCTACACCGCTATCTGTATGAACATGGATATATCTACACAGCCATCTGGATGAACATGGAAATATATACACCGCTATCTGTGTAAACATGCATACATCTTCACCGCTATCTGTATAAACATGGAATTATCTACACAGCTATCTGTATAAACATGGAAATATGTACACCGCTACCTGTATAAACATGGAAGTATCAGCACCGCTATCGGTATGAACATGGCAATATCTACACGGCTATCTGTATGAACATGGAAATATCTACACCGCTATCTGTATGAACATGGAAATATCTTCACAGCCATCTGTATGAACATGGATATATCTACACAGCCATCTGGATGAACATGGAAATATCTACACCGCTATCTGTATGAACATGTTAATATCTACACCGCTATCTGTATGAACCTTGAAATATCTACACAGATATCTGGATGAACACGGAAATATCTACACCGCTATCTGTATGAACCTGGAAATATCTACACCGCTATCTGTATGAACATGGAAATATCTACACCGCTATCTTTCTGAACATGGAAATATCTACACCGCTATCTGTTTGAACAGGGAAATATATACACCGCTATCTGCATGAAAATGGAAATATCTACACAGCTATCTGCATATACATGGAAATATCTACACAGCTATCTCTTTACACATGGAAATAACTGCACCACTATCTGTATGAACATGGAAATATCTACACCGCCGTGTGTATGAACATGGAAATATCTGCACCGCCATCTGTATGAACATATAAATATCTACACCGCCATCTGTATTAAGATGGAGATATCTACACCGCTATCTGTACAAACATGGAAATATCTACACCCCTATCTGTATGAACATGGAAATATCTACACCGCTATCTGTTTGAACAGGGAAGTATATACACCGCTATCTGCTTGAAAATGGAAATATCTACACAGCTATCTTCATATACATGGGAATATCTACACAGCTATCTCTTTACACATGGAAATAACTACACCGCTATCTGTATGAACATGGAAATATCTACACCGCCATCTGTATGAACATGGAAATATCTGCACCGCCATCTGAATGAACATAAAAATATCTACACGGCCATCTCTATTAAGATGGACATATCTACACCGCTATCTGTATAAAGATGGAAATATCTACACCGCTATGTCTATAAACATGGAAATATCTACACCGCAATCTGTATAAACATGGAAATATCTACACCGCTACCTGTATAAACATGGAAATATCAGCACCGCTATCAGTATGAACATGGAAGTATCTACACCGCCATCTGTATGAACATGGAAATATCTTCACCACCATCTTTATGAACATGGAAATATCTGCACCGCCATCTGTATGAACATATAAATATCTACTCCGCAATCTGTATTAAGATGGAGATATCTACACCGCTATCTGTATGAACATGGAAATATCTACACCGCTATGTGTATAAACATGGAAATATCTACACGGCTATCTGTATAAACATGGAAATATCTACACTGCTACCTGTATAAACATGGAAATATCAGCACCGCTATCTGTATGAACATGGAAATATCTACACTGCCATCTGTATGGACATGGAAAAATCTTCACCGTCATCTGTATGAACATGGATATATCTACACAGCCATCTGTATGAACATGGAAATATCTTCACCGCCATCTGTATGAACATGGATATGTCTACACAGCCGTCTGGATGAACATGGAAATATCTACACCGCTATCTGTATGAACATGGAAATATCTACACCGCTATCTGTGTAAACATGCATACATCTTCACCGCTATCTGTATAAACATGGAAATATCTACACCGCTATCTGTTTGAACATGGAAATATCTACACCGCTATCTGCATGAAAATGGAAATATCTACACAGCTATCTGCATATACATGGAAATATCTACACAGCTATCTCTTTGCACATGGAAATAACTACACCGGTATCTCTATAAACATGGAAATATCTACACCACCATCTGTATGAAAATGGAAATATCTGCACCGCCATCTGTATGAATATATATATATCTACACTGCCGTCTGTATTAAGAAGGAGATATCTACGCTGCTATCTGTAAAACATGGAAATATCTCCACCGCTATCTGTATGAACATGGAAATATCTACACCGCTACCTGTATAAACACAGAAATATGTACACCGCTACCTGTATAAACGTGGAAGTAGCAGCACCGCTATTGGTATGAACATGCCAATATCTACACGGCTATCTGTATGAACATGGAAATATCTACAACGCCATCTGTATGAACATGGAAATATCTTCACCGCCATCTGTATGAACATGGATATATGTACACAGCCATCTGGATGAACATGGAAATATCTACACTGCTATCTGTATGAACATGGAAATATCTACACCGCTATCTGTATGAACATGGAAATATGTACACAGCCATCAGGATGAACATGGAAATATCTACACCGCTATCTGTATGAACATGGAAATACATACACCGCTATCTGTATGAACATGGAAATATCTACACTGCTATCTCTATGAACATGGAAATATCTACACCGCTATCTGTATGAACATGGAAATGTCTTCAACGCCATCTGTTTGAACATGGATATATCTACACAGCCATGTGGATGAACATGGAAATATCTACACCGATATCTGTGTAAACATGCATACATCTTCACCGCTATCTGTATAAACATGGAAATATCTACACCTCTATCTTTATGAACATGGAAATATCTACACCGCTAACTGTTTGAACAGGGAAATATATACACCGCTATCTGCATGAAAATGGAAATATCTACACCACTATCTGTATGAACATGGAAATACATACACCACTATCTGTATGAACATGGAAATATCTACACCGCTATCTGTATGAACATGGAAATATCTGCACCGCTATCTGTATGAACATTGAAATATCTACACCACTAACTGTATGAACATGGATATATCAACACCGCTATCTGTATGAATATGGAAATATCTTCACCGCCATCTGTATGAACATGGATATATCTACACAGCCATCTGGATGAACATGGAAATATCTACACCGCTATCTGTAGGAACATGGAAATAGCTACACTGCTATCTGTATGAACATGGAAATATCTACACCGCTATCTCTTTGAACATGGAAATATCTACACCGCTATCTGTATGAACATGGAAATATCTTCACCGCCATCTGTATGAACATGGATATATCTACACAGCCATCTGGATGAACATGGAAATATCTACACCGCTATCTGTATGAACATGGAAATATCTACACAGCCATCTGGATGAACATGAAAATATCTACACTGCTATCTGTGTAAACATGCATACATCTTCACCGCTATCTGTATAAACATGGAAATATCTACACCGCTACCTGTATAAACATGGAAATATCTACACCGCTATCTCTATGAACATGGAAATATCCACACCGCTATCTGTATGAACATGGAAATAGCTACACCGCTATCTGTATGAACATGGAAATATCTACACCGCCATCTGTATGAACATGGAAATATCTGCACCGCCATCTGAATAAACATAAAAATATCTACACCGCCATCTGTATTAAGATGGAGATATCTACACCGCTATCTGTATAAACATGGAAATATCTACACCGCTATGTGTATAAACATGGTAATATCTACACCGCTATCTGTATAAACATGGAAATATCTACACCGCTACATGTATAAACATGGAAATACATGCACCGCTATCTGTATGAACATGGAAATATCTAAACCGCTATCTGTTTGAACATGGAAATATATACAGCGCTATCAGCTTGAAAATGGAAATATCTACACTGCTATCAGTATGAACATTGAAATACATACACCGCTATCTGTATGAACAAGGAAATATCTACACAGCCATCTGGATGAACATGGAAATATCTGCACCGCTATCTGTATGAAGATGGAAATATCTACACCGCTATCTGTATGAACATGGAAATATCTTCACCGCCATCTGTATGGACATGGATATATCTACACAGCCATCTGGATGAACATGGAAATATCTGCACCGCTATCTGTATGAAGATGGAAATATCTACACCGCTATCTGTATGAACATGGATATATCTACACAGCCATCTGGATGAACATGGAAATATCTACACCGCTATCTGTGTAAACATGCATACATCTTCACTGCTATCTGTATAAACATGGAAATATCTACACCGCTATCTTTCTGAACATGGAAATATCTACACCGCTATCTGTTTGAACAGGGAAATATATACACCGCTATCTGCATGAAAATGGAAATATCTACACAGCTATCTGCATATACATGGAAATATCTACACAGCTATCTGTTTACACATGGAAATAACTGCACCACTATCTGTATGAACATGGAAATATCTACACCGCCGTGTGTATGAACATGGAAATATCTGCACCGCCATCTGTATGAACATATAAATATCTACACCGCCATCTGTATTAAGATGGAGATATCTACACCGCTATCTGTACAAACATGGAAATATCTACACCACTATCTGTATGAACATGGAAATATCTACACCGCTATCTGTTTGAACTGGGAAGTATATACACCGCTATCTGCTTGAAAATGGAAATATCTACACAGCTATCTGCATATACATGGGAATATCTACCCAGCTATCTCTTTACACATGGAAATAACTACACCGCTATCTGTATGAACATGGAAATATCTACACCGCCATCTGTATGAACATGGAAATATCTACACCGCCATCTGTATGAACATGGAAATATCTGCAACGCCATCTGTATGAACATATAAATATCAACACCGCAATCTGTATTAAGATGGAGATATCTACAACGCTATCTGTATGAACATGGAAATATCTACACCACTATGTGTATAAACATGGAAATATCTACACCGCTATCTGTATAAACATGGAAATATCTACACCGCTACCTGTATAAACATGGAAATATCAGCACCGCTATCTGTATGAACATGGAAATATCTTCACCGCCATCTGTATGAACATGGAAAAATCTTCACCGTCATCTGTATGAACATGGATATATCTACACAGCCATCTGTATGAACATGGAAATATCTTCACCGCCATCTGTATGAACATGGATATGTCTACACAGCCGTCTGGATGAACATGGAAATATCTACACAGCTATCTGTATGAACATGGAAATATCTACACCGCTATCTTTGTAAACATGCATACATCTTCACCGCTATCTGTATAAACATTTAAATATCCACACCGCTATCTGTATGACCTTGAAATATCTACACCGCTATCTGTTTGAAGATGGAAATATCTACACCGCTATCTGCATGAAAATGGAAATATCTAAACAGCTATCTGCATATACATGGAAATATCTACACAGCTATCTCTTTGCACATGGAAATAACTACACCGCTATCTGTATTAACATGGAAATATCTACACCGCCATCTGTATGAACATGGAGATATCTTCACCGCCATCTGTATGAACATATAAATATCTACACCGCCATCTGTATTAAGATGGAGATATCTACACCGCTATCTGTATAAACATGGAAATATCTACACCGCTATCTGTATAAATATGGAAATATCTACACCACTATCTGTATAAACATGGAAATATCTACACCGCTACCTGTATAAACATGGAAATAGCAGCACCGCTATCTGTATGAACATGGAAATATCTACACAGCCATCTGGATGAACATGGAAATATCTACACCGCTATATGTATGAACATGGAAATAGATACACCGCTATCTGTATGAACATGGAAATATCTACACCGAAATCTGTATGAACATGTAAAAATCTTCACCGCCATCTGTATCAACATGGATATATCTACACAGCTTCTGTATAAGCATGGAAATATCTTCACCGCCAACTGTATGAACATGGATATGTCTACACAGCCGTCTGGATGAACATGGAAATATCTACACCGCTATCTGTATGAACATGGAAATATCTACACTGCTATCTGTGTAAACATGCATACATCTTCACCGCTATCTGTATAAACATGGAAATATCCACACCGCTATCTGTATGAACATGGAAATATCTACACCGGTATCTGTTTGAACATGGAAATATCTACACCGCTATCTGCATGGAAATGGAAATATCTACACAGCTATCTGTATATACATGGAAATATCTACACAGCTATCTCTTTGCACATGGAAATAACTACACCGCTATCTCTATAAACATGGAAATATCTACACCACAATCTGTATGAACATGGAAATATGTGCACCGCCATCTGTATGAACATATAAATATCTACACCGCCATCTGTATTAAGAAGGAGGTATCTACACCGCTATCTGTATAAACATGGAAATATCTACACCGCTATCTGTATGAACATGGAAATATCTACACCGGTACCTGTATAAACACGGAAATATGTACACCGCTACCTGTATAAACATGGAAGTATCAGCACCGCTATCGGTATGAACATGGCAATATCTACACGGCTATCTGTATGAACATGGAAATATCTACACCGCTATCTATAAACATGGAAATATCCACACCGCTATCTGTATGAACATGGAAATATCTACACCGGTATCTGTTTGAACATGGAAATATCTACACCGCTATCTGCATGGAAATGGAAATATCTACACAGCTATCTGTATATACATGGAAATATCTACACAGCTATCTCTTTGCACATGGAAATAACTACACCGCTATCTCTATAAACATGGAAATATCTACACCACAATCTGTATGAACATGGAAATATGTGCACCGCCATCTGTATGAACATATAAATATCTACACCGCCATCTGTATTAAGAAGGAGGTATCTACACCGCTATCTGTATAAACATGGAAATATCTACACCGCTATCTGTATGAACATGGAAATATCTACACCGGTACCTGTATAAACACGGAAATATGTACACCGCTACCTGTATAAACATGGAAGTATCAGCACCGCTATCGGTATGAACATGGCAATATCTACACGGCTATCTGTATGAACATGGAAATATCTACACCGCTATCTGTATGAACATGGAAATATCTGCACCACTATCTGTATGAACATGGAAATAGCTACACAGCCATCTGGATGAACATGGAAATATCTACACCGCTATCTGTATGAACATGGATATATCTACACAGCCATCTGGATGAACATGGAAATATTTACACTGCTATCTGTATGAACATGGAAATACATACACCGCTATCTGTATGAACATGGAAATATCTACACCGCTATCTGTATGAACACGGAAATATCTACACCGCTATCTGTATGAACATGGAAATATCTTCACCGCCATCTGTATGAACATGGATATATCTACACAGCCATCTGGATGAACATGGAAATATCTGCACCGCTATCTGTATGAACATGGAAATATCTACACCGCTATCTGTATGAACATTGATGTATCTACTCAGCCATCTGGATGAACATGGAAATATATACACCGCTATCTGTGTAAACATGCATACATCTTCACCGCTATCTGTATAAACATGGAATTATCTACACTGCTATCTTTATGAACATGGAAATATCTGCACCGCTATCTGTTTGAACAGGGAAATATATACACCGCTATCTGCATGTAAATGGAAATGTCTACACAGATATCTGCATATACATGGAAATATCTACACAGCTACCTCTTTACACATGGAAATGACTACACTGCTATCTGTATGAACATGCAAATATCTACACTGCTATCTTTATGAACATGGAAATATCTACACTGCTAACTGTTTGAACAGGGAAATATATACACCGCTATCTGCATGAAAATGGAAATGTCTACACAGCTATCTGCATATACATGGAAATATCTACACAGCTATCTCTTTACACATGGAAATAACTACACCGCTATCTGTATGAACATGGAAATATCTACACCGCCATCTGTATGAACATGGAAATATCTGCACCACCATCTGAATGAACATATAAATATCTACACCGCCATCTGTATTAAGATGGAGATATCTACACTGCCATGTGTATAAACAAGGAAATATCTACACCGCTATGTGTATAAACATGGAAATATCTACACCGCTATCTGTATAAACATGGAAATATCTACACCGCTACCTGTATAAACATGGAAATATCAGCACCGTTATCAGTATGAACATGGAAGTATCTACACCGCCATCTGAATGAACATGGAAATATCTTCAACGCCATCTGTATGAATATGGAAATATCTGCACTGCCATCTGTATGAACATATAAATATCTACACCACCATCTGTATTAAGATGGAGATATCTACACCGCTATCTGTATAAACATGGAAATATCTACACCGCTATGTGTATAAACATGGAAATATCTACACCACTGTCTGTATAAACATGGAAATATCGACACTGCTACCTGTATAAACATGGAAATACCAGCACCGCTATCTGTATGGACATGGAAATATCTACACCTCCATCTGTATGAAAATGGAAAAATCTTCACCGCCATCTGTATCCACATGGATATATATACACAGCTTCTGTATAAGCATGGAAATATCTTCACCGCCATCTGTATGAACATGGATATGTCTACACAGCCGTCTGGATGAACATGGAAATATCTACACCGCTATCTGTGTAAACATGCATACATCTTCACCGCTATCTGTATAAACATGGAAATATCCACACCGCTATCTGTATGAACATGGAAATATCTATACCGCTATCTGTTTGAACATGGAAATATCTACACCGCTATCTGCATGGAAATGGAAATATCTACACAGCTATCTGTATATACATGGAAATATCTACACAGCTATCTCTTTGCACATGGAAATAAATACACCGCTATCTCTATAAACATGGAAATATCTACACCACCAACTGTATGAACATGGAAGTACCAGCACCGCTATCGGTATGAACATGGCAATATCTACACGGCTATCTGTATGAACATGGAAATATCTACAACGCTATCTGTATGAACATGGAAATATCTACACCACTATCTGTATGAACATGGAAATAGCTACACAGCCATCTGGATGAACATGGAAATATCTACACCGCTATCTGTATGAACATGGATATATCTACACAGCCATCTGGATGAACATGGAAATATCTACACTGCTATCTGTATGAACATGGAAATACATACACCGCTATCAGTATGAACATGGAAATATCTACACCGCTATCTGTATGAACATGGAAATATCTACACCGCTATCTGTATGAACATGGAAATATCTTCACCGCCGTCTGTATGAACATGGATATATCTACACAGCCATCTGGATGAACATGGAAATATCTGCACCGCTATCTGTATGAACATGGAAATATCTACACCGCTATCTGTATGAACATGGATATATCTACACAGCCATCTGGATGAACATGGAAATATATACACCGCTATCTGTGTAAACATGCATACATCTTCACCGCTATCTGTATAAACATGGAATTATCTACACTGCTATCTGTATAAACATGGAAATATGTACACCGCTACCTGTATAAACATGGAAGTATCAGCACCGCTATCGGTATGAACATGGCAATATCTACACGGCTATCTGTATGAACATGGAAATGTCTACACCGCTATCTGTATGAACATGGAAATATCTTCACAGCCATCTGTATGAACATGGATATATCTACACAGCCATCTGGATGAACATGGAAATATCTACACCGCTATCTGTATGAACATGTTAATATCTACACCGCTATCTGTATGAACCTTGAAATATCTACACAGATATCTGGATGAACACGGAAATATCTACACCGCTATCTGTATGAACCTGGAAATATCTACACAGATATCTGGATGAACACGGAAATATCTACACCGCTATCTGTATGAACATGGAAATACATGCACCGCTATCTGTATGAACATGGAAATATCTAAACCGCTATCTGTTTGAACATGGAAATATATACAGCGCTATCTGCTTGAAAATGGAAATATCTACACTGCTATCAGTATGAACATGGAAATACATACACCGCTATCTGTATGAACAAGGAAATATCTACACCACTTTCTGTATGAACATAGAAATATCTACACCGCTATCTGAATTAACATGGAAATATCTTCACCGCCATCTGTATGAACATGGATATATCTACACAGCCATCTGGATGAACATGGAAATATCTGCACCGCTATCTGTATGAAGATGGAAATATCTACACCGCTATCTGTATGAACATGGATATATCTACACAGCCATCTGGATGAACATGGAAATATCTACACCGCTATCTGTGTAAACATGCATACATCTTCACCGCTATCTGTATAAATATGGAAATATCTACACCGCTATCTTTCTGAACATGGAAATATCTACACCGCTATCTGTTTGAACAGGGAAATATATACACCGCTATCTGCATGAAAATGGAAATATCTACACAGCTATCTGCATATACATGGAAATATCTACACAGCTATCTCTTTACACATGGAAATAACTGCACCACTATCTGTATGAACATGGAAATATCTACACCGCCGTGTGTATGAACATGGAAATATCTGCACCGCCATCTGTATGAACATATAAATATATACACCGCCATCTGTATTAAGATGGAGATATCTACACAGCTATCTGTACAAACATGGAAATATCTACACCCCTATCTGTATGAACATGGAAATATCTACACCGCTATCTGTTTGAACAGGGAAGTATATACACCGCTATCTGCTTGAAAATGGAAATATCTACACAGCTATCTTCATATACATGGGAATATCTACACAGCTATCTCTTTACACATGGAAATAACTACACCGCTATCTGTATGAACATGGAAATATCTACACCGCCATCTGTATGAACATGGAAATATCTGCACCGCCATCTGAATGAACATATAAATATCTACACCGCCATCTCAATTAAGATGGACATATCTACACCGCTATCTGTATAAAGATGGAAATATCTACACCGCTATGTCTATAAACATGGAAATATCTACACCGCAATCTGTATAAACATGGAAATATCTAAACCGCTACCTGTATAAACATGGAAATATCAGCACCGCTATCAGTATGAACATGGAAGTATCTACACCGCCATCTGTATGAACATGGAAATATCTTCACCACCATCTTTATGAACATGGAAATATCTGCACCGCCATCTGTATGAACATATAAATATCTACTCCGCAATCTGTATTAAGATGGAGATATCTACACCGCTATCTGTATGAACATGGAAATATCTACACCGCTATGTGCATAAACATGGAAATATCTACACCGCTATCTGTATAAACATGGAAATATCTACACTGCTACCTGTATAAACATGGAAATATCAGCACCACTATCTGTATGAAGATGGAAATATCTACACCGCCATCTGTATGGACATGGAAAAATCTTCACCGTCATCTGTATGAACATGGATATATCTACGCAGCCATCTGTATGAACATGGAAATATCTTCACCGCCATCTGTATGAACATGGATATGTCTACAGAGCCGTCTGGATGAACATGGAAATATCTACACAGCTATCTGTATGAACATGGAAATATCTACACCGCTATCTGTGTAAACATGCATACATCTTCACCGCTATCTGTATAAACATGGAAATATCTATACCGCTATCTGTTTGAACATGGAAATATCTACACCGCTATCTGCATGAAAATGGAAATATCTACACAGCTATCTGCATATACATGGAAATATCTACACAGCTATCTCTTTGCACATGGAAATAACTACACCGGTATCTCTATAAACATGGAAATATCTACACCACCATCTGTATGAAAATGGAAATATCTGCACCGCCATCTGTATGAATATATATATATCTACACTGCCGTCTGTATTAAGAGGGAGATATCTACGCTGCTATCTGTAAAACATGGAAATATCTCCACCGCTATCTGTATGAACATGGAAATATCTACACGCTACCTGTATAAACACAGAAATATGTACACCGCTACCTGTATAAACGTGGAAGTAGCAGCACCGCTATTGGTATGAACATGCCAATATCTACACGGCTATCTGTATGAACATGGAAATATCTACAACGCCATCTGTATGAACATGGAAATATCTTCACCGCCATCTGTATGAACATGGATATATGTACACAGCCATCTGGATGAACATGGAAATATCTACACCGCTATCTGTATGAACATGGAAATACATACACCGCTATCTGTATGAACATGGAAATATCTACACCGCTATCTCTATGAACATGGAAATATCTACACCGCTATCTGTATGAACATGGAAATGTCTTCAACGCCATCTGTTTGAACATGGATATATCTACACAGCCATGTGGATGAACATGGAAATATCTACACCGCTATCTGTGTAAACATGCATACATCTTCACCGCTATCTGTATAAACATGGAAATATCTACACCTCTATCTTTATGAACATGGAAATATCTACACCGCTAACTGTTTGAACAGGGAAATATATACACCGCTATCTGCATGAAAATGGAAATATCTACACCACTATCTGTATGAACATGGAAATACATACACCATTATCTGTATGAACATGGAAATATCTACACCGCTATCTGTATGAACATGGAAATATCTGCACCGCTATCTGTATGAACATTGAAATATCTACACCACTAACTGTATGAACATGGATATATCAACACCGCTATCTGTATGAATATGGAAATATCTTCACCGCCATCTGTATGAACATGGATATATCTACACAGCCATCTGGATGAACATGGAAATATCTACACCGCTATCTGTAGGAACATGGAAATAGCTACACTGCTATCTGTATGAACATGGAAATATCTACACCGCTATCTCTTTGAACATGGAAATATCTACACCGCTATCTGTATGAACATGGAAATATCTTCACCGCCATCTGTATGAACATGGATATATCTACACAGCCATCTGGATGAACATGGAAATATCTACACCGCTATCTGTATGAACATGGAAATATCTACACAGCCATCTGGATGAACATGAAAATATCTACACTGCTATCTGTGTAAACATGCATACATCTTCACCGCTATCTGTATAAACATGGAAATATCTACACCGCTACCTGTATAAACATGGAAATATCTACACCGCTATCTCTATGAACATGGAAATATCCACACCGCTATCTGTATGAACATGGAAATAGCTACACCGCTATCTGTATGAACATGGAAATATCTACACCGCCATCTGTATGAACATGGAAATATCTGCACCGCCATCTGAATAAACATAAAAATATCTACACCGCCATCTGTATTAAGATGGAGATATCTACACCGCTATCTGTATAAACATGGAAATATCTACACCGCTATGTGTATAAACATGGTAATATCTACACCGCTATCTGTATAAACATGGAAATATCTACACCGCTACATGTATAAACATGGAAATACATGCACCGCTATCTGTATGAACATGGAAATATCTAAACCGCTATCTGTTTGAACATGGAAATATATACAGCGCTATCAGCTTGAAAATGGAAATATCTACACTGCTATCAGTATGAACATTGAAATACATACACCGCTATCTGTATGAACAAGGAAATATCTGCACAGCCATCTGGATGAACATGGAAATATCTGCACCGCTATCTGTATGAAGATGGAAATATCTACACCGCTATCTGTATGAACATGGAAATATCTTCACCGCCATCTGTATGGACATGGATATATCTACACAGCCATCTGGATGAACATGGAAATATCTGCACCGCTATCTGTATGAAGATGGAAATATCTACACCGCTATCTGTATGAACATGGATATATCTACACAGCCATCTGGATGAACATGGAAATATCTACACCGCTATCTGTGTAAACATGCATACATCTTCACCGCTATCTGTATAAACATGGAAATATCTACACCGCTATCTTTCTGAACATGGAAATATCTACACCGCTATCTGTTTGAACAGGGAAATATATACACCGCTATCTGCATGAAAATGGAAATATCTACACAGCTATCTGCATATACATGGAAATATCTACACAGCTATCTGTTTACACATGGAAATAACTGCACCACTATCTGTATGAACATGGAAATATCTACACCGCCGTGTGTATGAACATGGAAATATCTGCACCGCCATCTGTATGAACATATAAATATCTACACCGCCATCTGTATTAAGATGGAGATATCTACACCGCTATCTGTACAAACATGGAAATATCTACACCACTATCTGTATGAACATGGAAATATCTACACCGCTATCTGTTTGAACTGGGAAGTATATACACCGCTATCTGCTTGAAAATGGAAATATCTACACAGCTATCTGCATATACATGGGAATATCTACACAGCTATCTCTTTACACATGGAAATAACTACACCGCTATCTGTATGAACATGGAAATATCTACACCGCCATCTGTATGAACATGGAAATATCTACACCGCCATCAGTATGAACATGGAAATATCTGCACCGCCATCTGTATGAACATATAAATATCAACACCGCAATCTGTATTAAGATGGAGATATCTACAACGCTATCTGTATGAACATGGAAATATCTACACCGCTATGTGTATAAACATGGAAATATCTACACCGCTATCTGTATAAACATGGAAATATCTACACTGCTACCTGTATAAACATGGAAATATCAGCACCGCTATCTGTATGAACATGGAAATATCTACACCGCCATCTGTATGAACATGGAAAAATCTTCACCGTCATCTGTATGAACATGGATATATCTACACAGCCATCTGTATGAACATGGAAATATCTTCACCGCCATCTGTATGAACATGGATATGTCTACACAGCCGTCTGGATGAACATGGAAATATCTACACAGCTATCTGTATGAACATGGAAATATCTACACCGCTATCTTTGTAAACATGCATACATCTTCACCGCTATCTGTATAAACATTTAAATATCCACACCGCTATCTGTATGACCTTGAAATATCTACACCGCTATCTGTTTGAAGATGGAAATATCTACACCGCTATCTGCATGAAAATGGAAATATCTAAACAGCTATCTGCATATACATGGAAATATCTACACAGCTATCTCTTTGCACATGGAAATAACTACACCGCTATCTCTATAAACATGGAAATATCTACACCACCATCTGTATGAAAATGGAAATATCTGCACCGCCATCTGTATGAACATATAAATATCTACACTGCCATCTGTATTAATAAGGAGATATCTACGCCGCTATCTGTATAAACATGGAAATATCTACACCGCTATCTGTATGAACATGGAAATATCTACACCGCTACCTGTATAAACACAGAAATATGTACACCGCTACCTGTATAAACATGGAAGTATCAGCACCGCTATCGGTATGAACATGCCAATATCTACACGGCTATCTGTATGAACATGGAAATATCTACAACGCCATCTGTATGAACATGGAAATATCTTCACCGCCATCTGTATGAACATGGATATATGTACACAGCCATCTGGATGAACATGGAAATATCTACACCGCTTTCTGTATTAACATGGAAATATCTACACCGCTATCTGTATGAACATGGAAATATGTACACAGCCATCAGGATGAACATGGAAATATCTACACCGCTATCTGTATGAACATGGAAATACATACACCGCTATCAGTATGAACATGGAAATATCTACACCGCTATCTCTATGAACATGGAAATATCTACACCGCTATCTGTATGAACATGGAAATGTCTTCAACGCCATCTGTTTGAACATGGATATATCTACAAAGCCATGTGGATGAACATGGAAATATCTACACCGCTATCTGTGTAAACATGCATACATCTTCACCGCTATCTGTATAAACATGGAAATATCTACACCTCTATCTTTATGAACATGGAAATATCTACACCGCTAACTGTTTGAACAGGGAAATATATACACCGCTATCTGCATGAAAATGGAAATATCTACACCACTATCTGTATGAACATGGAAATACATACACCACTATCTGTATGAACATGGAAATATCTCTACCGCTATCTGTATGAACATGGAAATATCTGCACCGCCATCTGAATGAACATATAAATATCTACACCGCCTTCTCTATTAAGATGGACATATCTACACCGCTATCTGTATAAAGATGGAAATATCTACACCGCTATGTCTATAAACATGGAAATATCTACACCGCTATCTGTATAAACACGGAAATATCTACACCGCTACCTGTATAAACATGGAAATATCAGCACCGCTATCAGTATCAACATGGAAGTATCTACACCGCCATCTGTATGAACATGGAAATATCTTCACCACCATCTGTATGAACATGGAAATATCTGCACCGCCATCTGTATGAACATATAAATATCTACACCGCAATCTGTATTAAGATGGAGATATCTACACCGCTATCTGTATGAACATGGAAATATCTACACCGCTATGTGTATAAACATGGAAATATCTACACCGCTATCTGTATAAACATGGAAATATCTACACCGCTATCTGTGTAAACATGCACACATCTTCACCGCTATCTGTATTATGATGGAAATATCCACACCGCTATCTGTATGAACATAGAAATATCTACACCGCTATCTGTTTGAACATGGAAATATCTACACCGCTATCTGCATGAAAATGGAAATATCTACACAGCTATCTGCATATACATGGATATATCTACACAGCTATCTCTTTGCACATGGAAATAACTACACCGGTATCTCTATAAACATGGAAATATCTACACCACCATCTGTATGAAAATGGAAATATCTGCACCGCCATCTGTATGAACATATAAATATCTACACTGCCGTCTGTATTAAGAAGGAGATATCTACGCCGCTATCTGTATAAACATGGAAATATCTACACCGCTATCTGTATGAACATGGAAATATCTACACCGCTACCTGTATAAACACAGAAATATGTACACCGCTACCTGTATAAACATGGAAGTATCAGCACCGCTATCGGTATGAACATGCCAATATCTACACGGCTATCTGTATGAACATGGAAATATCTACAACGCCATCTGTATGAACATGGAAATATCTTCACCGCCATCTGTATGAACATGGATATATGTACACAGCCATCTGGATGAACATGGAAATATCTACACCGCTATCTGTATGAACATGGAAATATCTACACCGCTATCTGTATGAACATGGAAATATGTACACAGCCAACAGGATGAACATGGAAATATCTACACCGCTATCTGTATGAACATGGAAATACATACACCGCTATCTGTATGAACATGGAAATACCTACACCGCTATCTCTATGAACATGGAAATATCTACACCGCTATCTGTATGAACATGGAAATGTCTTCAACGCCATCTGTTTGAACATGGATATATCTACAGAGCCATGTGGATGAACATGGAAATATCTACACCGCTATCTGTGTAAACATGCATACATCTTCACCGCTATCTGTATAAACATGGAAATATCTACACCTCTATCTTTATGAACATGGAAATATCTACACCGCTAACTGTTTGAACAGGGAAATATATACACCGCTATCTGCATGAAAATGGAAATATCTACACCACTATCTGTATGAACATGGAAATAGCTACACTGCTATCTGTATGAACATGGAAATATCTACACCGCTATCTCTTTGAACATGGAAATATCTACACCGCTATCTGTATGAACATGGAAATATCTTCACCGCCATCTGTATGAACATGGATATATCTACACAGCCATCTGGATGAACATGAAAATATCTACACTGCTATCTGTGTAAACATGCATACATCTTCACCGCTATCTGTATAAACATGGAAATATCTACACCGCTACCTGTATAAACATGGAAATACCTACACCGCTATCTCTATGAACATGGAAATATCCACACCGCTATCTGTATGAACATGGAAATAGCTACACCGCTATCTGTATGAACATGGAAATATCTACACCGCCATCTGTATGAACATGGAAATATCTGCACCGCCATCTGAATAAACATATAAATATCTACACCGCCATCTGTATTAAGATGGAGATATCTACACCGCTATCTGTATAAACATGGAAATATCTACACCGCTATGTGTATAAACATGGTAATATCTACACCGCTATCTGTATAAACATGGAAATATCTACACCGCTACATGTATAAACATGGAAATATCAGCACCGCTATCAGTATGAACATGGAAGTATCTACACCGCCATCTGTATGAACATGGAAATATCTTCACCGCCATCTGTATGAACATGGAAATATCTGCACCGCCGTCTGTATGAACATATAAATATCTACACCGCCATCTGTATTAAGATGGAGATATCTACACCGCTATCTGTATAAACATGGAAATATCTACACCGCTATGTGTATAAACATGGAAATATCTACACCGCTATCTGCATAAACATGGAAATATCTACACTGCTACCTGTATAAACATGGAAACATCAGCACCGCTATCTGTATGAACATGGAAATATCTACACCGCCATCTGTATGAACATGGAAAAATCTTCACCGTCATCTGTATGAACATAGATATATCTACACAGCCATCTCTATGAACACGGAAATACCTTCACCGCCATCTGTATGAACATGGATATGTCTACACAGCTGTCTGGATGAACATGGAAATATCTACACCGCTATCTGTATGAACATGGAAATATCTACACATCTATCTGTGTAAACATGCATACATCTTCACCGCTATCTGTATAAACATGGAAATATCCACACCGCTATCTGTATGAACATGGAAATATCTACACCGCTATCTGTTTGAACATGGAAATATCTACACCGCTATCTGCATGAAAATGGAAATATCTACACAGCTATCTGCATATACATGGAAATATCTACACAGCTATCTCTTTGCACATGGAAATAACTACACCGCAATCTCTATAAACATGGAAATATCTACACCACCATCTGTATGAACATGGAAATATCTGCACCGCCATCTGTATGAACATATAAATATCTACACCGCCATCTGTATTAAGGAGATATCTACACCGCTATCTGTATAAACATGGAAATATCTACACCGCTATCTGTATGATCATGGAAATATCTACACCGTTACCTGTATAAACACGGAAATATGTACACCGCTACCTGTATAAACATGGATGTATCAGCACCGCAATCTGTATGAACATGGAAATATCTACACCGCTATCGGAATGCATATGGAAATCTCTACACCACTATCGGTATGAACATGGCAATATCTACACGGCTATCTGTATGAACATGGAAATATCTACAACGCCATCTGAATGAACATGGAAATATCTTCACCGCCATCTGTATGAACATGGATATATCTACACAGCCATCTGGATGAACATGAAAATATCTACACCGCTATCTGTATGAACATGGAAATATTTACACCGCTATCTGTATGAACATGGAAATATCTACACAGCCATCAGGATGAACATGGAAATATCTACACCGCTATCTGTATGAACATGGAAATACATACACCGCTATCTGTATGAACATGGAAATATCTACACCGCTATCTGTATGAACATGGAAATATCTACACCGCTATCTGTATGAACATGGAAATACCTTCACCGCCATCTGTATGAACATGGATATATCTACACAGCCATGTGGATGAACATGGAAATATCTACACCGATATCTGTGAAAACATGCATACATCTTCACCGCTATCTGTATAAACATGGAAATATCTACACCGCTATCTTTATGAACATGGAAATATCTACACCGCTAACTGTTTGAACAGGGAAATATATACACCGCTATCTGCATGAAAATGGAAATATCTACACCACTATCTGTATTAACATGGAAATACATACACCCCTATCTGTATGAAAATGGAAATACCTACACCGCTATCTGTATGAACATGGAAATATCTACACCGCTATCTGTATGAACATTGAAATATCTTCACCGACATCAGTATGAACATGGATATATCTACACAGCCATCTGGATGAACATGGAAATATCTGCACCGCTATCTGTATGAACATGGATATATCTACACCTCTATCTGTATGAACATGGATATATCTACACAGCCATCTGGATGAACACGGAAATATCTACACCGCTATCTGTGTAAACATGCATACATCTTCACCGCTATCTTTATAAACATGGAAATATCTACACCGCTATCTTTATGAACATGGAAATATCTACACCACTAACTGTTTGAACAGGGAAATATATACACCGCTATCTGCATGAAAATGGAAATATCTACACCGCTATCTGTATGAACATGGAAATACATACACCGCTATCTGTATGAACATGGAAATATCTACACCGCTATGTGTATAAACATGGAAATGTCTACACTGCTATCTGTACAAACATGGAAATATCTACACCGCTACCTGTATAAACATGGAAATATCAGCACCGCTATCAGTATGAACATGGAAGTTTCTACACCGCCATCTGTATGAACATGGATATATCTACACAGCCATCTGGATGAACGTGGAAATATCTACACCGCTATCTGTTTAAACATGCATACAACTTCACCGCTATCTGTATAAACATGGAAATATCTACACCGCTATCTTTATGAACATGGAAATATCTACACCGCTAACTGTTTGAACAGGGAAATATATACACCGCTATCTGCATGAAAATGGAAATATCTACACCGCTATCTGTATGAACATGGAAATACATACACCGCTATCTGTATGAACATGGAAATATCTACACCGCTATGTGTATAAACATGGAAATATCTACACCGTTATCTGTATAAACATGGAAATATCTACACCGCTACATGTACAAACATGGAAATATCAGCCCCGCTATCTGTATGAACATGGAAATATCTACACCGCCATCTGTATGAACTTGGAAATATCTTCACCGCCATCTGTAGGAACATGGATATATCTACACAGCCATCTGTATGAACATGGAAATATCTACACCGCTATCTGTATGAACATGGAAATATCTACACCGCTATCTGTATGAACATGGAAATATCTTCACCGCCATCTGTATGAACATGGATATGTCTACACAGCCATCTGAATGAACATTTAAATATCTACACCGCCATCTGTATTAAAATGGAGATATCTACACAACTATCTGCATAAACATGGACATATCTACACCGATATCTGTATAAACATGGAAATATCTACACCGCTATCTGTATAAACATGGAAATATATACACCGATACCTGTATAAACATGGAAATATCAGCACCGCTATCTTTATGAACATGGAAATATCTACACCGCCATCTGTATGAACATGGAAATATCGTCACCGCCATCTGTATGAACATGGATATATCTACACAGCCATCTGTATGAACATGGAAATATCTTCACCGCCATCTGTGTGAACATGGATATGTCTACACAGCCGTCTGGATGAACATGGAAATATCTACACCGCTATCTGTATGAACATGGAAATATCTACACCGCTATCTGTTTAAACATGCATACATCTTCACCGATATCTGTATAAACATGGAAATATCTACACCGCTATCTGTATGAACATGGATATATCTACACTGCTATCTGTACGAACATGGAAATATCTACACCGCTATCTGTATGAACATGGAAATATCTTCACCGCCATCTGTATGAACATGGATATATCTACACAGCCATCTGGATGAACATGGAAATATCTGCACCGCTATCTGTATGAACATGGAAATATCTACACTGCTATCTGTATGAACATGGATATATCTACACAGCCATCTGGATGAACATGGAAATATCTACAACGCTATCTGTGTAAACATGCATACATCTTCACCGCTATCTGTATAAACATGGAAATATCCACACCGCTATCTGTATGAACATGGAAATGTCTACACCGCTATCTGTTTGAACATGGAAATATCTACACCGCTATCTGCATGGAAATCGAAATATCTTCACAGCTATCTGTATATACATGGAAATATCTACACAGCTATCTCTTTGCACATGGAAATAACTACACCGCTATCTCTATAAACATGGAAATATCTACACCACCATCTGTATGAACATGGAAATATGTGCAAAGCCATCTGTATGAACATATAAATATCTACACCACCATCTGTATTAAGAAGGAGATATCTACACCGCTACCTGTATAAACATGGAAATATCTACACCGCTATCTGTATGAACATGGAAATATCTACACCGCTACCTGTATAAACACGGAAATATGTACACTGCTACCTGTATAAACATGGAAGTATCAGCACCCCTATCGGTATGAACATGGCAATATCTACACGGCTATCTGTATGAACATGGAAATATCTACACCGCTATCTGTATGAACATGGAAATATCTGCACCACTATCTGTATGAACATGGAAATAGCTACACAGCCATCTGGATGAACATGGAAATATCTAAACCGCTATCTGTATGAACATGGATATACCTACACAGCCATCTGGATGAACATGGAAATATTTACACTGCTATCTGTATGAACATGGAAATACATACACCGCTATCTGTATGAACATGGAAATATCTACACCGCTATCTGTATGAACACGGAAATATCTACACCGCTATCTCTATGAACAAGGAAATATCTTCACCGCCATCTGTATGAACATGGATATATCTACACAGCCATCTGGACGAACATGGAAATATCTGCACCGCTATCTGTATGAACATGGAAATATCTACACCGCTATCTGTATGAACATGGATGTATCTACTCAGCCATCTAGATGAACATGGAAATATATACACCGCTATCTTTGTAAACATGCATACATCTTCACCGCTATCTGTATAAACATGGAATTATCTACACTGCTATCTTTATGAACATGGAAATAGCTGCACCGCTAACTGTTTGAACAGGGAAATATATACACCGCTATCTGCATGAAAATGGAAATGTCTACACAGCTATCTGCATATACATGGAAATATCTACATAGCTATCTCTTTACACATGGAAATAACAACACTGCTATCTGTATGAACATGGAAATATCTGCACCGCCATCTGTATGAACATATAAATATCTACTCCGCAATCTGTATTAAGATGGAGATATCTACACCGCTATCTGTATGAACATGGAAATATCTACACCGCTATGTGTATAAACATGGAAACATCTACACCGCTATCTGTATAAACATGGAAATATCTACACTGCTACCTGTATAAACATGGAAATATCAGCACCGCTATCTGTATGAACATGGAAATATCTACACCGCCATCTGTATGAACATGGAAAAATCTTCACCGTCATCTGTATGAACATGGATATATCTACACAGCCATCTGTATGAACATGGAAATATCTTCACCGTCATCTGTGTGAACATGGATATGTCTACACAGCCGTCTGGATGAACATGGAAATATCTACACAGCTATCTGTATGAACATGGAAATATCTACACCGCTATCTGTGTAAACATGCATACATCTTCACCGCTATCTGTATAAACATGGAAATATCTACACCGCTATCTGTATGAACATGGAAATATCTACACCGCTACCTGTATAAACACAGAAATATGTTCACCGCTACCTGCATAAACATGGAAGTATCAGCACCGCTATCGGTATGAACATGCCAATATCTACACGGCTATCTGTATGAACTTGGAAATATCTACAACGCCATCTGTATGAACATGGAAATATCTTCACCGCCATCTGTATGAACATGGATATATCTACACCGCTATCTGTATGAACATGGAAATATGTACACAACCATCAGGATGAACATGGAAATATCTACACCGCTATCTGTATGAACATGGAAATATCTACACCGCTATCTGTATGAACATGGAAATATGTACACAACCATCAGGATGAACATGGAAATATCTACACCGCTCTCTGTATGAACATGCAAATACATACACCGCTATCTGTATGAACATGGAAATATCTACACCGCTATCTCTATGAACATGGAAATATCTACACCGCTATCTGTATGAACATGGAAATGTCTTCAACGCCATCTGTTTGAACATGGATATATCTACACAGCCATGTGGATGAACATGGAAATATCTACACTGCTATCTGTATGAACATGGAAATATCTACACCGCTATCTGTGTAAACATGCATACATCTTCACCGCTATCTGTATAAACATGGAAATATCTACACGTCTATCTTTATGAACATGGAAATATCTACACCGCTAACTGTTTGAACAGGGAATTATATACACCGCTATCTGCATGAAAATGGAAATATCTACACCACTATCTGTATGAACATGGAAATACATACACCACTATCTGTATGAACATGGAAATATCTACACCGCTATCTGTATGAACATGGAAATATCTGCACCGCCATCTGAATGAACATATAAATATCTACACCGCCATCTCTATTAAGATGGAGATATCTACACCGCTATCTGTACAAAGATGGAAATATCTACACCGCTATGTCTATAAACATGGAAATATCTACACCGCTATCTGTATAAACATGGAAATATCTACACCGCTACCTGTATAAACATGGAAATATCAGCACCGCTATCAGTATGAACATGGAAGTATCTACACCGCCATCTGTATGAACATGGAAATATCTTCACCACCATCTGTATGAACATGGAAATATCTGCACCCCCATCTGTATGAACATATAAATATCTACTCCGCAATCTGTATTAAGATGGAGATATCTACACCGCTATCTGTATGAACATGGAAATATCTACACCGCTATGTGTATAAACATGGAAATATCTACACCGCTATCTGTATAAACATGGAAATATCTACAATGCTACCTGTATAAACATGGAAATATCAGCACCGCTATCTGTATGAACATGGAAATATCTACACCGCCATCTGTATGAACATGGAAAAATCTTCACCGTCATCTGTATGAACATGGATATATCTACACAGCCATCTGTATGAACATGGAAATATCTTCACCGCCATCTGTATGAACATGGATATGTCTACACAGCCGTCTGGATGAACATGGAAATATCTACACAGCTATCTGTATGAACATGGAAATATCTGCACCCCCATCTGTATGAACATATAAATATCTACTCCGCAATCTGTATTAAGATGGAGATATCTACACCGCTATCTGTATGAACATGGAAATATCTACACCGCTATGTGTATAAACATGGAAATATCTACACCGCTATCTGTATAAACATGGAAATATCTACAATGCTACCTGTATAAACATGGAAATATCAGCACCGCTATCTGTATGAACATGGAAATATCTACACCGCCATCTGTATGAACATGGAAAAATCTTCACCGTCATCTGTATGAACATGGATATATCTACACAGCCATCTGTATGAACATGGAAATATCTTCACCGCCATCTGTATGAACATGGATATGTCTACACAGCCGTCTGGATGAACATGGAAATATCTACACAGCTATCTGTATGAACATGGAAATATCTACACCGCTATCTGTGTAAACATGCATACATCTTCACCGCTATCTGTATAAACATGGAAATATCCACACCGCTATCTGTATGAACATGGATATATCTACACCGCTATCTGTTTGAAGATGGAAATATCTACACCGCTATCTGCATGAAAATGGAAATATCTACACAGCTATCTGCATATACATGGAAATATCTACACAGCTATCTCTTTGCACATGGAAATAACTACACCGCTATTTCTATAAACATGGAAATATCTACACCACCATCTGTATGAAAATGGAAATATCTGCACCGCCATCTGTATGAACATATAAATATCTACAATGCCGTCTGTATTAAGAAGAAGATATCTACGCCGATATCTGTATAAACATGGAAATATCTACACCGCTATCTGTATGAACATGGAAATATCTTCACCACCATCTGTATGAACATGGAAATATCAGCACCCCCATCTGTATGAACATATAAATATCTACTCCGCAATCTGTATTAAGATGGAGATATCTACACCGCTATCTGTATGAACATGGAAATATCTACACCGCTATGTGTATAAACATGGAAATATCTACACCGCTATCTGTATAAACATGGAAATATCTACAATGCTACCTGTATAAACATGGAAATATCAGCACCGCTATCTGTATGAACATGGAAATATCTACACCGCCATCTGTATGAACATGGAAAAATCTTCACCGTCATCTGTATGAACATGGATATATCTACACAGCCATCTGTATGAACATGGAAATATCTTCACCGCCATCTGTATGAACATGGATATGTCTACACAGCCGTCTGGATGAACATGGAAATATCTACACAGCTATCTGTATGAACATGGAAATATCTACACCGCTATCTGTGTAAACATGCATACATCTTCACCGCTATCTGTATAAACATGGAAATATCCACACCGCTATCTGTATGAACATGGATATATCTACACCGCTATCTGTTTGAAGATGGAAATATCTACACCGCTATCTGCATGAAAATGGAAATATCTACACAGCTATCTGCATATACATGGAAATATCTACACAGCTATCTCTTTGCACATGGAAATAACTACACCGCTATCTCTATAAACATGGAAATATCTACACCACCATCTGTATGAAAATGGAAATATCTGCACCGCCATCTGTATGAACATATAAATATCTACAATGCCGTCTGTATTAAGAAGAAGATATCTACGCCGATATCTGTATAAACATGGAAATATCTACACCGCTATCTGTATGAACATGGAAATATCTACACCGCTACCTGTATAAACACAGAAATATGTTCACCGCTACCTGTATAAACATGGAAGTATCAGCACCGCTATCGGTATGAACATGCCAATATCTACACGGCTATCTGTATGAACTTGGAAATATCTACAACGCCATCTGTATGAACATGGAAATATCTTCACCGCCATCTGTATGAACATGGATATATCTACACCGCTATCTGTATGAACATGGAAATATGTACACAACCATCAGGATGAACATGGAAATATCTACACCGCTATCTGTATGAACATGGAAATATCTACACCGCTATCTGTATGAACATGGAAATACATACACCGCTATCTGTATGAACATGGAAATATCTACACCGCTATCTCTATGAACATGGAAATATCTACACCGCTATCTGTATAAACATGGAAATATCTACAATGCTACCTGTATAAACATGGAAATATCAGCACCGCTATCTGTATGAACATGGAAATATCTACACCGCCATCTGTATGAACATGGAAAAATCTTCACCGTCATCTGTATGAACATGGATATATCTACACAGCCATCTGTATGAACATGGAAATATCTTCACTGCCATCTGTATGAACATGGATATGTCTACACAGCCGTCTGGATGAACATGGAAATATCTACACAGCTATCTGTATGAACATGGAAATATCTACACCGCTATCTGTGTAAACATGCATACATCTTCACCGCTATCTGTATAAACATGGAAATATCTACACCGCTATCTGTATGAACATGGAAATATCTACACCGCTATCTGTATAAACATGGAAATATCTACACCGCTATCTGCATGAAAATGGAAATATCTACAGCGCTATCTGTATGAACATGGAAATACATACACCGCTGTCTGTATGAACATGGAAATATCTACACCTCTATCTGTGTAAACATGCATACATCTTCACCGCTATCTGTATAAACATGGAAATATCTACACCTCTATCTTTATGAACATGGAAATATCTACACCGCTAACTGTGTGAACAGGGAAATATATACACCTCTATCTGCATGAAAATGGAAATATCTACACCACTATCTGTATGAACATGGAAATACATACACCACTATCTGTATGAACATGGAAATATCTACACCGCCATCTGTATGAACATGGAAATATCTGCACCGCCATCTGAATGAACATATAAATATCTACACCGCCATCTCTATTAAGATGGAAAAATATACACCGCTATCTGTATAAAGATGGAAATATCTACACTGCTATGTCTATAAACATGGAAATATCTACACCGCTATCTGTATAAACATGGAAATATCTACACCGCTACCTGTATAAACATGGAAATATCAGCACCGCTATCAGTATGAACATGGAAGTATCTACACCGCCATCTGTATGAACATGGAAATATCTTCACCACCATCTGTATGAACATGGAAATATCTGCACCGCCATCTGTATGAACATATAAATATCTACTCCGCAATCTGTATTAAGATGGAGATATCTACACCGCTATCTGTATGAACGTGGAAATATCTACACCGCTATGTGTATAAACATGGAAATATCTACACCGCTATCTGTATAAACATGGAAATATCTACACTGCTACCTGTATAAACATGGAAATATCAGCACCGCTATCTGTATGAACATGGAAATATCTACACCGCCATCTGTATGAACATGGAAAAATCTTCACCGTCATCTGTATGAACATAGATATATCTACACAGCCATCTGTATGAACATGGAAATATCTTCACCACCATCTTTATGAACATGGATATGTCTACACAGCCGTCTGGATGAACATGGAAATATCTACACCGCTATCTGTATGAACATGGAAATATCTACACCTCTATCTGTGTAAACATGCATACATCTTCACCGCTATCTGTATAAACATGGAAATATCCACACCGCTATCTGTATGAACATGGAAATATCTACACCGCTATCTGTTTGAACATGGAAATATCTACACCGCTATCTGCATGAAAATTGAAATATCTACCCAGCTATCTGCATATACATGGAAATAACTACACCGCTATCTCTATAAACATGGAAATATCTACACCACCATCTGTATGAACATGGAAATATCTGCACCGCCATCTGTATGAACACATAAATATCTACACCGCCATCTGTATTAAGAAGGAGATATCTACACCGCTATCTGTACAAACATGGAAATATCTACACCGCTATCTGTATGAACATGGAAATATCTACACCGTTACCTGTATAAACACGGAAATATGTACACCGCTACCTGTATAAACATGGAAGTATCAGCACCACAATCTGTATGAACATGGAAATATCTACAACGCAATATGTATGAACATGGAAATATCTTCACCGCCATCTGTATGAACATGGATATATCTACACAGCCATCTGGATGAACATGGAAATATCTACACCGCTATCTGTATGAACATGGAAATATTTACACCGCTATCTGTATGAACATGGAAATATCTACACAGCCATCAGGATGAACATGGAAATATCTACACCGCTATCTGTATGAACATGGAAATACATACACCGCTATCTGTATGAACATGGAAATATCTACACCGCTATCTGTATGAACATGGAAATATCTACACCTCTATCTGTATGAACATGGAAATATCTTCACCGCCATCTGTATGAAGATGGATATATCTACACAGCCATGTGGATGAACATGGAAATATCTACACCGATATCTGTGAAAACATGCATACATCTTCACCGCTATCTGTATAAACATGGAAATATCTACACCGCTATCTTTATGAACATGGAAATATCTACACCGCTAACTGTTTGAACAGGGAAATATATACAACGCTATCTGCATGAAAAAGGAAATATCTACACCACTACCTGTATTAACATGGAAATACATACACCCCTATCTGTATGAACATGGAAATATCTGCACCGCTATCTGTATGAACATGGAAATATCTACACCGCTATCTGTATGAACATTGAAATATCTTCACCGCCATCAGTATGAACATGGATATATCTACACAGCCATCTGGATGAACATGGAAATATCTGCACCGCTATCTGTATGAACATGGAAATATCTACACCTCTATCTGTATGAACATGGATATATCTACACAGCCATCTGGATGAACATGGAAATATCTACACCGCTATCTGTGTAAACATGCATACATCTTCACCGCTATCTGTATAAACATGGAAATATCTACACCGCTATCTTTATGAACATGGAAATATCTACACCACTAACTGTTTGAACAGGGAAATATATACACCGCTATCTGCACGAAAACGGAAATATCTACACAGCTATCTGCTTATACATGGAAATATCTACACAGCTATCTCTTTACACATGGAAATAACTACACCGCTATCTGTATAAACATGGAAATATCTACACTGCTACCTGTATAAACATGGAAATATCAGCACCGCTATCTGTATGAACATGGAAATATCTACACCGCCATCTGTATGAACATATAAATATCTACAATGCCGTCTGTATTAAGAAGAAGATATCTACGCCGATATCTGTATAAACATGGAAATATCTACACCGCTATCTGTATGAACATGGAAATATCTACACCGCTACCTGTATAAACACAGAAATATGTTCACCGCTACCTGTATAAACATGGAAGTATCAGCACCGCTATCGGTATGAACATGCCAATATCTACACGGCTATCTGTATGAACTTGGAAATATCTACAACGCCATCTGTATGAACATGGAAATATCTTCACCGCCATCTGTATGAACATGGATATATCTACACCGCTATCTGTATGAACATGGAAATATGTACACAACCATCAGGATGAACATGGAAATATCTACACCGCTATCTGTATGAACATGGAAATATCTACACCGCTATCTGTATGAACATGGAAATATGTACACAACCATCAGGATGAACATGGAAATATCTACACCGCTATCTGTATGAACATGGAAATACATACACCGCTATCTGTATGAACATGGAAATATCTACACCGCTATCTCTATGAACATGGAAATATCTACACCGCTATCTGTATGAACATGGAAATGTCTTCAACGCCATCTGTTTGAACATGGATATATCTACACAGCCATGTGGATGAACATGGAAATATCTACACCGCTATCTGTGTAAACATGCATACATCTTCACTGCTATCTGTATAAACATGGAAATATCTACACCTCTAGCTTTATGAACATGGAAATATCTACACCGCTAACTGTTTGAACAGGGAAATATATACACCGCTATCTGCATGAAAATGGAAATATCTACACCACTATCTGTATGAACATGGAAATACATACACCACTATCTGTATGAACAGGGAAATATCTACACCGCTATCTGTATGAACATGGAAATATCTGCACCGCCATCTGAATGAACATATAAATATCTACACCGCCATCTCTATTAAGATGGAGATATCTACACCGCTATCTGTATAAAGATGGAAATATCTACACCGCTATGTCTATAAACATGGAAATATCTACACCGCTATCTGTATAAACATGGAAATATCTACACCGCTACCTGTATAAACATGGAAATATCAGCACCGCAATCAGTATGAACATGGAAGTATCTACACTGCCATCTGTATGAACATGGAAATATCTTCACCGCCATCTGTATGAACATGGAAATATCTGCACCGCCATCTGTATGAACATATAAATATCTACACCGCAATCTGTATTAAGATGGAGATATCTACACCGCTATCTGTATGAACATGGAAATATCTACACCGCTATGTGTATAAACATGGAAATATCTACACCGCTATCTGTATAAACATGGAAATATCTACACTGCTACCTGTATAAACATGGAAATATCAGCACCGCTATCTGTATGAACATGCCAATATCTACACGGCTATCTGTATGAACATGGAAATATCTACAACGCTATCTGTATGAACATGGAAATATCTTCACCGCCATCTGTATGAACATGGATATATGTACACAGCCATCTGGATGAACATGGAAATATCTACACCGCTATCTGTATGAACATGGAAATATCTACACCGCTATCTGTATGAACATGGAAATATGTACACAGCCATCAGGATGAACATGGAAATATCTACACCGCTATCTGTATGAACATGGAAATACATACACCGCTATCTGTATGAACATGGAAATATCTACAACGCCATCTGTATGAACATGGAAATATCTTCACCGCCATCTGTATGAACATGGAAATATCTACACCGCTATCTGTATGAACATATAAATATCTACACGCTACCTGTATAAACACAGAAATATGTTCACCGCTACCTGTATAAACATGGAAGTATCAGCACCGCTATCGGTATGAACATGCCAATATCTACACGGCTATGTGTATGAACATGGAAATATCTACAACGCCATCTGTATGAACATGGAAATATCTTCACCGCCATCTGTATGAACATGGATATATGTACACAGCCATCTGGATGAACATGGAAATATCTACACCGCTATCTGTATGAACATGGAAATACATACACCGCTATCTGTATGAACATGGAAATATCTACACCGCTATCTCTATGAACATATAAATATCAACACCGCTATCTGTATGAACATGGAAATGTCTTCAACGCCATCTGTTTGAACATGGATATATCTACACAGCCATGTGGATGAACATGGAAATATCTACACCGCTATCTGTGTAAACATGCATACATCTTCACCGCTATCTGTATAAACATGGAAATATCTACACCTCTAGCTTTATGAACATGGAAATATCTACACCGCTAACTGTTTGAACAGGGAAATATATACACCGCTATCTGCATGAAAATGGAAATATCTAAACCACTATCTGTATGAACATGGAAATACATACACCACTATCTGTATGAACATGGAAATATCTACACCGCTATCTGTATGAACATGGAAATATCTGCACCGCCATCTGAATGAACATATAAATATCTACACCGCCATCTCTATTAAGATGGAGATATCTACACCGCTATCTGTATAAAGATGGAAATATCTACACTGCTATGTCTATAAACATGGAAATATCTACACCGCTATCTGTATAAACATGGAAATATCTACACCGCTACCTGTATAAACATGGAAATATCAGCACCGCTATCAGTATGAACATGGAAGTATCTACACCGCCATCTGTATGAACATGGAAATATCTTCACCACCATCTGTATGAACATGGAAATATCTGCACCCCCATCTGTATGAACATATAAATATCTACTCCGCAATCTGTATTAAGATGGAGATATCTACACTGCTATCTGTATGAACATGGAAATATCTACACCGCTATGTGTATAAACATGGAAATATCTACACCGCTATCTGTATAAACATGGAAATATCTACAATGCTACCTGTATAAACATGGAAATATCAGCACCGCTATCTGTATGAACATGGAAATATCTACACCGCCATCTGTATGAACATGGAAAAATCTTCACCGTCATCTGTATGAACATGGATATATCTACACAGCCATCTGTATGAACATGGAAATATCTTCACCGCCATCTGTATGAACATGGATATGTCTACACAGCCGTCTGGATGAACATGGAAATATCTACACAGCTATCTGTATGAACATGGAAATATCTACACCGCTATCTGTGTAAACATGCATACATCTTCACCGCTATCTGTATAAACATGGAAATATCCACACCGCTATCTGTATGAACATGGATATATCTACACCGCTATCTGTTTGAAGATGGAAATATCTACACCGCTATCTGCATGAAAATGGAAATATCTACACAGCTATCTGCATATACAATGAAATATCTACACAGCTATCTCTTTGCACATGGAAATAACTACACCGCTATCTCTATAAACATGGAAATATCTACACCACCATCTGTATGAAAATGGAAATATCTGCACCGCCATCTGTATGAACATATAAATATCTACACTGCCGTCTGTATTAAGAAGGAGATATCTACACCGATATCTGTATAAACATGGAAATATCTCCACCGCTATCTCTATGAACATGGAAATATCTACACCGCTACCTGTATAAACACAGAAATATGTTCACCGCTACCTGTATAAACATGGAAGTATCAGCACCGCTATCGGTATGAACATGCCAATATCTACACGGCTATCTATATGAACATGGAAATATCTACAACGCCATCTGTATGAACATGGAAATATCTTCACTGCCATCTGTATGAACATGGATATATGTACACAGCAATCTGGATGAACATGGAAATATCTACACCGATATCTGTATGAACATGGAAATACATACACCGCTATCTGTATGAACATGGAAATATCTACACCGCTATCTCTATGAACATGGAAATATCAACACCGCTATCTGTATGAACATGGAAATGTCTTCAACGCCATCTGTTTGAACATGGATATATCTACACAGCCATGTGGATGAACATGGAAATATCTACACCGCTATCTGTGTAAACATGCATACATCTTCACCGCTATCTGTATAAACATGGAAATATCTACACCTCTATCTTTATGAACATGGAAATATCTACACCGCTAACTGTGTGAACAGGGAAATATATACACCGCTATCTGCATGAAAATGGAAATATCTACACCACTATCTGTATGAACATGGAAATACATACACCACTATCTGTATGAACATGGAAATATCTACACCGCTATCTGTATGAACATGGAAATATCTGCACCGCCAGCTGAATGAACATATAAATATCTACACCGCCATCTCTATTAAGATGGAGATATCTACACCGCTATCTGTATAAAGATGGAAATATCTACACTGCTATGTCTATAAACATGGAAATATCTACACCGCTATCTGTATAAACATGGAAATATCTACACCGCTACCTGTATAAACATGGAAATATCAGCACCGCTATCAGTATGAACATGGAAGTATCTACACCGCCATCTGTATGAACATGGAAATATCTTCACCACCATCTGTATGAACATGGAAATATCTGCACTGCCATCTGTATGAACATATAAATATCTACTCCGCAATCTGTATTAAGATGGAGATATCTACACCGCTATCTGTATGAACGTGGAAATATCTACACCGCTATGTGTATAAACATGGAAATATCTACACCGCTATCTGTATAAACATGGAAATATCTACACTGCTACCTGTATAAACATGGAAATATCAGCACCGCTATCTGTATGAACATGGAAATATCTACACTGCCATCTGTATGAACATGGAAAAATCTTCACCGTCATCTGTATGAACATAGATATATCTACACAGCCATCTGTATGAACATGGAAATATCTTCACCGCCATCTTTATGAACATGGATATGTCTACACAGCCGTCTGGATGAACATGGAAATATCTACACCGCTATCTGTATGAACATGGAAATATCTACACCTCTATCTGTGTAAACATGCATACATCTTCACCGCTATCTGTATAAACATGGAAATATCCACACCGCTATCTGTATGAACATGGAAATATCTACACCGCTATCTGTTTGAACATGGAAATATCTACACCGCTATCTGCATGAAAATGGAAATATCTACACAGCTATCTGCATATACATGGAAATATCTACACAGCTATCTCTCTGCACATGGAAATAACTACACCGCTATCTCTATAAACATGGAAATATCTACACCACCATCTGTATGAACATGGAAATATCTGCACCGCCATCTGTATGAACACATAAATATCTACACCGCCATCTGTATTAAGAAGGAGATATCTACACCGCTATCTGTATAAACATGGAAATATCTACACCGCTATCTGTATGAACATGGAAATATCTACACCGTTACCTGTATAAACACGGAAATATGTACACCGCTACCTGTATAAACATGGAAGTATCAGCACCGCAATCTGTATGAACATGGAAATATCTACAACGCAATATGTATGAACATGGAAATATCTTCACCGCCATCTGTATGAACATGGATATATCTACACAGCCATCTGGATGAACATGGAAATATCTACACCGCTATATGTATGAACATGGAAATATTTACACCGCTATCTGTATGAACATGGAAATATCTACACAGCCATCAGGATGAACATGGAAATATCTACACCGCTATCTGTATGAACATGGAAATACATACACCGCTATCAGTAGGAACATGGAAATATCTACACCGCTATCTGTATGAACATGGAAATATCTACACCGCTATCTCTATGAACATGGAAATATCTTCACCGACATCTGTATGAAGATGGATATATCTACACAGCCATGTGGATGAACATGGAAATATCTACACCGATATCTGTGAAAACATGCATACATCTTCACCGCTATCTGTATAAACATGGAAATATCTACACCGCTATCTTTATGAACATGGAACTATCTACACCGCTAACTGTTTGAACAGGGAAATATATACAACGCTATCTGCATGAAAAAGGAAATATCTACACCACTACCTGTATTAACATGGAAATACATACACCCCTATCTGTATGAACATGGAAATATCTACACCGCTATCTGTATGAACATGGAAATATCTACACCGCTATCTGTATGAACATTGATATATCTTCACCGCCATCAGTATGAACATGGATATATCTACACAGCCATCTGGATGAACATGGAAATATCTGCACCGCTATCTGTATGAACATGGAAATATCTACACCTCTATCTGTATGAACATGGATATATCTACACAGCCATCTGGATGAACATGGAAATATCTACACCGCTATCTGTGTAAACATGCATACATCTTCACCGCTATCTGTATAAACATGGAAATATCTACACCGCTATCTTTATGAACATGGAAATATCTACACCACTAACTGTTTGAACAGGGAAATATATACACCGCTATCTGCATGAAAACGGAAATATCTACACAGCTATCTGCTTATACATGGAAATATCTACACAGCTATCTCTTTACACATGGAAATAACTACACCGCTATCTGTATAAACATGGAAATATCTACACTGCTACCTGTATAAACATGGAAATATCAGCACCGCTATCTGTATGAACATGGAAATATCTACACCGCCATCTGTATGAACATGGAAAAATCTTCACCGTCATCTGTATGAACATGGATATATCTACACAGCCATCTGTATGAACATGGAAATATCTTCACCGCCATCTGTATGAACATGGATATGTGTACACAGCCGTCTGGATGAACATGGAAATATCTACACAGCTATTTGTATGAACATGGAAATATCTACACCGCTATCTGTGTAAACATGCATACATCTTCACCGCTATCTGTATAAACATGGAAATATCCACACCGCTATCTGTATGAACATGGAAATATCTACACCGCTATCTGTTTGAAGATGGAAATATCTACACCGCTATCTGCATGAAAATGGAAATATCTACACAGCTATCTGCATATACATGGAAATATCTACACAGCTATCTCTTTGCACATGGAAATAACTACACCGCTATCTCTATAAACATGGAAATATCTACACCACCATCTGTATGAAAATGGAAATATCTGCACCGCCATCTGTATGAACATATAAATATCTACAATGCCGTCTGTATTAAGAAGGAGATATCTACGCCGATATCGGTATAAACATGGAAATATCTACACAGCTATCTGTATGAACATGGAAATATCTACATGCTACCTGTATAAACACAGAAATATGTTCACCGCTACCTGTATAAACATGGAAGTATCAGCACCGCTATCAGTATGAACATGCCAATATCTACACGGCTATCTGTATGAACATGGAAATATCTACAACGCCATCTGTATGAACATGGAAATATCTTCACCGCCATCTGTATGAACATGGATATATGTACACAGCCATCTGGATGAACATGGAAATATCTACACCGCTATCTCTATGAACATGGAAATACATACACCGCTATCTGCATGAACATGGAAATATCTACACCGCTATCTCTATGAACATGGAAATATCAACACCGCTATCTGTATGAACATGGAAATGTCTTCAACGCCATCTGTTTGAACATGGATATATCTACACAGCCATGTGGATGAACATGGAAATATCTACACCGCTATCTGTGTAAACATGCATACATCTTCACCGCTATCTGTATAAACATGGAAATATCTACACCTCTATCTTTATGAACATGGAAATATCTACACCGCTAACTGTTTGAACAGGGAAATATATACACCGCTATCTGCATGAAAATGGAAATATCTACACCACTATCTGTATGAACATGGAAATACATACACCACTATCTGTATGAACATGGAAATATCTACACCGCTATCTGTATGAAAATGGAAATATCTGCACCGCCATCTGAATGAACATATAAATATCTACACCGCCATCTCTATTAAGATGGAGATATCTACACCGCTATCTGTATAAAGATGGAAATATCTACACCGCTATGTCTATAAACATGGAAATATCTACACCGCTATCTGTATAAACATGGAAATATCTACACCGCTACCTGTATAAACATGGAAATATCAGCACCGCTATCAGTATGAACATGGAAATATCTACACCGCCATCTGTATGAACATGGAAATATCTTCACCACCATCTGTATGAACATGGAAATACCTGCACCGCCATCTGTATGAACATATAAATATCTACTCCGCAATCTGTCTTAAGATGGAGATATCTACACCGCTATCTGTATGAACATGGAAATATCAACACCTCTATGTGTATAAACATGGAAACATCTACACCGCTATCTGTATAAACATGGAAATATCTACACTGCTACCTGTATAAACATGGAAATATCAGCACCGCTATCTGTATGAACATGGAAATATCTACACCGCCATCTGTATGAACATGGAAAAATCTTCACCGTCATCTGTATGAACATGGATATATCTACACAGCCATCTGTATGAACATGGAAATATCTTCACCGTCATCTGTATGAACATGGATATGTCTACACAGCCGTCTGGATGAACATGGAAATATCTACACAGCTATCTGTATGAACATGGAAATATCTACACCGCTATCTGTGTAAACATGCATACATCTTCACCGCTATCTGTATAAACATGGAAATATCCACACCGCTATCTGTATGAACATGGAAATATCTACACCGCTATCTGTTTGAAGATGGAAATATCTACACAGCTATCTGCATGAAAATGGAAATATCTACACAGCTATCTGCATATACATGGAAATATCTACACAGCTATCTCTTTGCACATGGAAATAACTACACCGCTATCTCTATAAACATGGAAATATCTACACCACCATCTGTATGAAAATGGAAATATCTGCACCGCCATCTGTATGAACATATAAATATCTACAATGCCGTCTGTATTAAGAAGAAGATATCTACGCCGATATCTGTATAAACATGGAAATATCTACACCGCTATCTGTATGAACATGGAAATATCTACACCGCTACCTGTATAAACACAGAAATATGTTCACCGCTACCTGTATAAACATGGAAGTATCAGCACCGCTATCGGTATGAACATGCCAATATCTACACGGCTATCTGTATGAACTTGGAAATATCTACAACGCCATCTGTATGAACATGGAAATATCTTCACCGCCATCTGTATGAACATGGATATATCTACACCGCTATCTATATGAACATGGAAATATGTACACAACCATCAGGATGAACATGGAAATATCTACACCGCTATCTGTATGAACATGGAAATATCTACACCGCTATCTGTATGAACATGGAAATATGTACACAACCATCAGGATGAACATGGAAATATCTACACCGCTATCTGTATGAACATGGAAATACATACACCGCTATCTGTATGAACATGGAAATATCTACACCGCTATCTCTATGAACATGGAAATATCTACACCGCTATCTGTATGAACATGGAAATGTCTTCAACGCCATCTGTTTGAACATGGATATATCTACACAGCCATGTGGATGAACATGGAAATATCTACACCGCTATCTGTGTAAACATGCATACATCTTCACTGCTATCTGTATAAACATGGAAATATCTACACCTCTAGCTTTATGAACATGGAAATATCTACACCGCTAACTGTTTGAACAGGGAAATATATACACCGCTATCTGCATGAAAATGGAAATATCTACACCACTATCTGTATGAACATGGAAATACATACACCACTATCTGTATGAACAGGGAAATATCTACACCGCTATCTGTATGAACATGGAAATATCTGCACCGCCATCTGAATGAACATATAAATATCTACACCGCCATCTCTATTAAGATGGAGATATCTACACCGCTATCTGTATAAAGATGGAAATATCTACACCGCTATGTCTATAAACATGGAAATATCTACACCGCTATCTGTATAAACATGGAAATATCTACACCGCTACCTGTATAAACATGGAAATATCAGCACCGCAATCAGTATGAACATGGAAGTATCTACACTGCCATCTGTATGAACATGGAAATATCTTCACCGCCATCTGTATGAACATGGAAATATCTGCACCGCCATCTCTATGAACATATAAATATCTACACCGCAATCTGTATTAAGATGGAGATATCTACACCGCTATCTGTATGAACATGGAAATATCTACACCGCTATGTGTATAAACATGGAAATATCTACACCGCTATCTGTATAAACATGGAAATATCTACACTGCTACTTGTATAAACATGGAAATATCAGCACCGCTATCTGTATGAACATGGAAATATCTACACCGCCATCTGTATGGACATAGAAAAATCTTCACCGTCATCTGTATGAACATGGATAAATCTACACAGCCATCTGTATGAACATGGAAATATCTTCACCGCCATCTGTATGAACATGGATATGTCTACACAGCCGTATGGATGAACATGGAAATATCTACACAGCTATCTGTATGAACATGGAAATATCTACACCGCTATCTGTGTAAACATGCATACATCTTCACCGCTATCTGTATAAACATGGAAATATCCACACCGCTATCTGTATGAACATGGAAATATCTACACCGCTATCTGTTTGAACATGGAAATATCTACACCGCTATCTGCATGAAAATGGAAATATCTACACAGCTATCTGCATATACATGGAAATATCTACACAGCTATCTCTTTGCACATGGAAATAACTACACCGCTATCTCTATAAACATGGAAATATCTACACCACCATCTGTATGAAAATGGAAATATCTGCACCGCCATCTGTATGAACATATAAATATCTACACTGCCGTCTATATTAAGAAGGAGATATCTACGCCGCTATCTGTATAAACATGGAAATATCTACACCGCTATCTGTATGAACATGGAAATATCTACACCGCTACCTGTATAAACACAGAAATATGTACACCGCTACCTGTATAAACATGGAAGTATCAGCACCGCTATCGGTATGAACATGCCAATATCTACACGGCTATCTGTATGAACATGGAAATATCTACAACGCTATCTGTATGAACATGGAAATATCTTCACCGCCATCTGTATGAACATGGATATATGTACACAGCCATCTGGATGAACATGGAAATATCTACACCGCTATCTGTATGAACATGGAAATATCTACACCGCTATCTGTATGAACATGGAAATATGTACACAGCCATCAGGATGAACATGGAAATATCTACACCGCTATCTGTATGAACATGGAAATACATACACCGCTATCTGTATGAACATGGAAATATCTACAACGCCATCTGTATGAACATGGAAATATCTTCACCGCCATCTGTATGAACATGGAAATATCTACACCGCTATCTGTATGAACATGGAAATATCTATACGCTACCTGTATAAACACAGAAATATGTTCACCGCTACCTGTATAAACATGGAAGTATCAGCACCGCTATCGGTATGAACATGCCAATATCTACACGGCTATCTGTATGAACATGGAAATATCTACAACGCCATCTGTATGAACATGGAAATATCTTCACCGCCATCTGTATGAACATGGATATATGTACACAGCCATCTGGATGAACATGGAAATATCTACACCGCTATCTGTATGAACATGGAAATACATACACCGCTATCTGTATGAACATGGAAATATCTACACCGCTATCTCTATGAACATATAAATATCAACACCGCTATCTGTATGAACATGGAAATGTCTTCAACGCCATCTGTTTGAACATGGATATATCTACACAGCCATGTGGATGAACATGGAAATATCTACACCGCTATCTGTGTAAACATGCATACATCTTCACCGCTATCTGTATAAACATGGAAATATCTACACCTCTAGCTTTATGAACATGGAAATATCTACACCGCTAACTGTTTGAACAGGGAAATATATACACCGCTATCTGCATGAAAATGGAAATATCTACACCACTATCTGTATGAACATGGAAATATCTACACCGCTATCTGTATGAACATGGAAATATCTGCACCGCCATCTGAATGAACATATAAATATCTACACCGCCATCTCTATTAAGATGGAGATATCTACACCGCTATCTGTATAAAGATGGAAATATCTACAACGCTATGTCTATAAACATGGAAATATCTACACCACTATCTGTATAAACATGGAAATATCTACACCGCTACCTGTATAAACATGGAATTATCAGCACCGCTATCAGTATGAACATGGAAGTATCTACACCGCCATCTGTATGAACATGGAAATATCTTCACCACCATCTGTATGAACATGGAAATATCTGCACCCCCATCTGTATGAACATATAAATATCTACTCCGCAATCTGTATTAAGATGGAGATATCTACACTGCTATCTGTATGAACATGGAAATATCTACACCGCTATGTGTATAAACATGGAAATATCTACACCGCTATCTGTATAAACATGGAAATATCTACAATGCTACCTGTATAAACATGGAAATATCAGCACCGCTATCTGTATGAACATGGAAATATCTACACCGCCATCTGTATGAACATGGAAAAATCTTCACCGTCATCTGTATGAACATGGATATATCTACACAGCCATCTGTATGAACATGGAAATATCTTCACCGCCATCTGTATGAACATGGATATGTCTACACAGCCGTCTGGATGAACATGGAAATATCTACACAGCTATCTGTATGAACATGGAAATATCTACACCGCTATCTGTGTAAACATGCATACATCTTCACCGCTATCTGTATAAACATGGAAATATCCACACCGCTATCTGTATGAACATGGATATATCTACACCGCTATCTGTTTGAAGATGGAAATATCTACACCGCTATCTGCATGAAAATGGAAATATCTACACAGCTATCTGCATATACATGTTAATATCTACACAGCTATCTCTTTGCACATGGAAATAACTACACCGCTATCTCTATAAACATGGAAATATCTACACCACCATCTGTATGAAAATGGAAATATCTGCACCGCCATCTGTATGAACATATAAATATCTACACTGCCGTCTGTATTAAGAAGGAGATATCTACACCGATATCTGTATAATCATGGAAATATCTCCACCGCTATCTGTATGAACATGGAAATATCTACACCGCTACCTGTAGAAACACAGAAATATGTTCACCGCTACCTGTATAAACATGGAAGTATCAGCACCGCTATCGGTATGAACATGCCAATATCTACACGGCTATCTGTATGAACATGGAAATATCTACAACGCCATCTGTATGAACATGGAAATATCTTCACCGCCATCTGTATGAACATGGATATATGTACACAGCAATCTGGATGAACATGGAAATATCTACACCGCTATCTGTATGAACATGGAAATACATACACCGCTATCTGTATGAACATGGAAATATCTACACCGCTATCTCTATGAACATGGAAATATCAACACCGCTATCTGTATGAACATGGAAATGTCTTCAACGCCATCTGTTTGAACATGGATATATCTACGCAGCCATGTGGATGAACATGGAAATATCTACACCGCTATCTGTGTAAACATGCATACATCTTCACCGCTATCTGTATAAACATGGAAATATCTACACCTCTATCTTTATGAACATGGAAATATCTACACCGCTAACTGTGTGAACAGGGAAATATATACACCGCTATCTGCATGAAAATGGAAATATCTACACCACTATCTGTATGAACATGGAAATACATACACCACTATCTGTATGAACATGGAAATATCTACACCGCTATCTGTATGAACATGGAAATATCTGCACCGCCATGTGAATGAACATATAAATATCTACACCGCCATCTGTATTAAGATGGAGATATCTACACCGCTATCTGTATAAAGATGGAAATATCTACACTGCTATGTCTATAAACATGGAAATATCTACACCGCTATCTGTATAAACATGGAAATATCTACACCGCTACCTGTATAAACATGGAAATATCAGCACCGCTATCAGTATGAACATGGAAGTATCTACACCGCCATCTGTATGAACATGGAAATATCTTCACCTCCATCTGTATGAACATGGAAATATCTGCACCGCCATCTGTATGAACATATAAATATCTACTCCGCAAACTGCATTAAGATGGAGATATCTACACCGCTATCTGTATGAACGTGGAAATATCTACACCGCTATGTGTATAAACATGGAAATATCTACACCGCTATCTGTATAAACATGGAAATATCTACACTGCTACCTGTATAAACATGGAAATATCAGCACCGCTATCTGTATGAACATGGAAATTTCTACACCGCCATCTGTATGAACATGGAAAAATCTTCACCGTCATCTGTATGAACATAGATATATCTACACAGCCATCTGTATGAACATGGAAATATCTTCACCGCCATCTTTATGAACATGGATATGTGTACACAGCCGTCTGGATGAACATGGAAATATCTACACCGCTATCTGTATGAACATGGAAATATCTACACCTCTATCTGTGTAAACATGCATACATCTTCACCGCTATCTGTATAAACATGGAAATATCCACACCGCTATCTGTATGAACATGGAAATATCTACACCGCTATCTGTTTGAACATGGAAATATCTACACCGCTATCTGCATGAAAATGGAAATATCTACACAGCTATCTGCATATACATGGAAATATCTACACAGCTATCTCTCTGCACATGGAAATAACTACACCGCTATCTCTATAAACATGGAAATATCTACACCACCATCTGTATGAACATGGAAATATCTGCACCGCCATCTGTATGAACACATAAGTATCTACACCGCCATCTGTATTAAGAAGGAGATATCTACACCGCTATCTGTATAAACATGGAAATATCTACAGGGCTATCTGTATGAACATGGAAATATCTACACCGTTACCTGTATAAACACGGAAATATGTACACCGCTACCTGTATAAACATGGAAGTATCAGCACCGCAATCTGTATGAACATGGAAATATCTACAACGCAATATCTATGAACATGGAAATATCTTCACCGCCATCTGTATGAACATGGATATATCTACACAGCCATCTGGATGAACATGGAAATATCTACACCGCTATCTGTATGAACATGGAAATATTTACACCGCTATCTGTATGAACATGGAAATATCTACACAGCCATCAGGATGAACATGGAAATATCTACACCGCTATCTGTATGAACATGGAAATACATACACCGCTATCTGTATGAACATGGAAATATCTACACCGCTATCTGTATGAACATGGAAATATCTTCACCGACATCTGTATGAAGATGGATATATCTACACAGCCATGTGGATGAACATGGAAATATCTACACCGATATCTGTAAAAACATGCATACATCTTCACCGCTATCTGTATAAACATGGAAATATCTACACCGCTATCTTTATGAACATGGAAATATCTACACCGCTAACTGTTTGAACAGGGAAATATATACAACGCTATCTGCATGAAAAAGGAAATATCTACACCACTACCTGTATTAACATGGAAATACATACACCCCTATCTGTATGAACATGGAAATATCTACACCGCTATCTGTATGAACATGGAAATATCTACACCGCTATCTGTATGAACATTGAAATATCTTCACCGCCATCAGTATGAACATGGATATATCTACACAGCCATCTGGATGAACATGGAAATATCTGCACCGCTATCGGTATGAACATGGAAATATCTACACCTCTATCTGTATGAACATGGATATATCTACACAGCCATCTGGATGAACATGGAAATATCTACACCGCTATCTGTGTAAACATGCATACATCTTCACCGCTATCTGTATAAACATGGAAATATCTACACCGCTATCTTTATGAACATGGAAATATCTACACCACTAACTGTTTGAACAGGGAAATATATACACCGCTATCTGCATGAAAACGGAAATATCTACACAGCTATCTGCTTATACATGGAAATATCTACACAGCTATCTCTTTACACATGGAAATAACTACACCGCTATCTGTATAAACATGGAAATATCTACACTGCTACCTGTATAAACATGGAAATATCAGCACCGCTATCTGTATGAACATGGAAATATCTACACCGCCATCTGTATGAACATGGAAAAATCTTCACCGTCATCTGTATGAACATGGATATATCTACACAGCCATCTGTATGAACATGGAAATATCTTCACCGCCATCTGTATGAACATGGATATGTGTACACAGCCGTCTGGATGAACATGGAAATATCTACACAGCTATTTGTATGAACATGGAAATATCTACACCGCTATCTGTGTAAACATGCATACATCTTCACCGCTATCTGTATAAACATGGAAATATCCACACCGCTATCTGTATGAACATGGAAATATCTACACCGCTATCTGTTTGAAGATGGAAATATCTACACCGCTATCTGCATGAAAATGGAAATATCTACACAGCTATCTGCATATACATGGAAATATCTACACAGCTATCTCTTTGCACATGGAAATAACTACACCGCTATCTCTATAAACATGGAAATATCTACACCACCATCTGTATGAAAATGGAAATATCTGCACCGCCATCTGTATGAACATATAAATATCAACACTGCCGTCTGTATTAAGAAGGAGATATCTACGCCGATATCGGTATAAACATGGAAATATCTACACCACTATCTGTATGAACATGGAAATATCTACACCGTTACCTGTATAAACACGGAAATATGTACACCGCTACCTGTATAAACATGGAAGTATCAGCACCGCAATCTGTATGAACATGGAAATATCTACAACGCAATATGTATGAACATGGAAATATCTTCACCGCCATCTGTATGAACATGGATATATCTACACAGCCATCTGGATGAACATGGAAATATCTACACCGCTATATGTATGAACATGGAAATATTTACACCGCTATCTGTATGAACATGGAAATATCTACACAGCCATCAGGATGAACATGGAAATATCTACACCGCTATCTGTATGAACATGGAAATACATACACCGCTATCTGTAGGAACATGGAAATATCTACACCGCTATCTGTATGAACATGGAAATATCTACACCGCTATCTGTATGAACATGGAAATATCTTCACCGACATCTGTATGAAGATGGATATATCTACACAGCCATGTGGATGAACATGGAAATATCTACACCGATATCTGTGAAAACATGCATACATCTTCACCGCTATCTGTATAAACATGGAAATATCTACACCGCTATCTTTATGAACATGGAAATATCTACACCGCTAACTGTTTGAACAGGGAAATATATACAACGCTATCTGCATGAAAAAGGAAATATCTACACCACTACCTGTATTAACATGGAAATACATACACCCCTATCTGTATGAACATGGAAATATCTACACCGCTATCTGTATGAACATGGAAATATCTACACCGCTATCTGTATGAACATTGAAATATCTTCACCGCCATCAGTATGAACATGGATATATCTACACAGCCATCTGGATGAACATGGAAATATCTGCACCGCTATCTGTATGAACATGGAAATATCTACACCTCTATCTGTATGAACATGGATATATCTACACAGCCATCTGGATGAACATGGAAATATCTACACCGCTATCTGTGCAAACATGCATACATCTTCACCGCTATCTGTATAAACATGGAAATATCTACACCGCTATCTTTATGAACATGGAAATATCTACACCACTAACTGTTTGAACAGGGAAATATATACAGCGCTATCTGCATGAAAACGGAAATATCTACACAGCTATCTGCTTATACATGGAAATATCTACACAGCTATCTCTTTACACATGGAAATAACTACACCGCTATCTGTATAAACATGGAAATATCTACACTGCTACCTGTATAAACATGGAAATATCAGCACCGCTATCTGTATGAACATGGAAATATCTACACCGCCATCTGTATGAACATGGAAAAATCTTCACCGTCATCTGTATGAACATGGATATATCTACACAGCCATCTGTATGAACATGGAAATATCTTCACCGCCATCTGTATGAACATGGATATGTGTACACAGCCGTCTGGATGAACATGGAAATATCTACACAGATATTTGTATGAACATGGAAATATCTACACCGCTATCTGTGTAAACATGCATACATCTTCACCGCTATCTGTATAAACATGGAAATATCCACACCGCTATCTGTATGAACATGGAAATATCTACACCGCTATCTGTTTGAAGATGGAAATATCTACATCGCTATCTGCATGAAAATGGAAATATCTACACAGCTATCTGCATATACATGGAAATATCTACACAGCTATCTCTTTGCACATGGAAATAACTACACCGCTATCTCTATAAACATGGAAATATCTACACCACCATCTGTATGAAAATGGAAATATCTGCACCGCCATCTGTATGAACATATAAATATCTACACTGCCGTCTGTATTAAGAAGGAGATATCTACGCCGATATCGGTATAAACATGTAAATATCTACACCGCTATCTGTATGAACATGGAAATATCTACACCGTTACCTGTATAAACACGGAAATATGTACACCGCTACCTGTATAAACATGGAAGTATCAGCACCGCAATCTGTATGAACATGGAAATATCTACAACGCAATATGTATGAACATGGAAATATCTTCACCGCCATCTGTATGAACATGGATATATCTACACAGCCATCTGGATGAACATGGAAATATCTACACCGCTATATGTATGAACATGGAAATATTTACACCGCTATCTGTATGAACATGGAAATATCTACACAGCCATCAGGATGAACATGGAAATATCTACACCGCTATCTGTATGAACATGGAAATACATACACCGCTATCTGTAGGAACATGGAAATATCTACACCGCTATCTGTATGAACATGGAAATATCTACACCGCTATCTGTATGAACATGGAAATATCTTCACCGACATCTGTATGAAGATGGATATATCTACACAGCCATGTGGATGAACATGGAAATATCTACACCGATATCTGTGAAAACATGCATACATCTTCACCGCTATCTGTATAAACATGGAAATATCTACACCGCTATCTTTATGAACATGGAAATATCTACACCGCTAACTGTTTGAACAGGGAAATATATACAACGCTATCTGCATGAAAAAGGAAATATCTACACCACTACCTGTATTAACATGGAAATACATACACCCCTATCTGTATGAACATGGAAATATCTGCACCGCTATCTGTATGAACATGGAAATATCTACACCGCTATCTGTATGAACATTGAAATATCTTCACCGCCATCAGTATGAACATGGATATATCTACACAGCCATCTGGATGAACATGGAAATATCTGCACCGCTATCTGTATGAACATGGAAATATCTACACCTCTATCTGTATGAACATGGATATATCTACACAGCCATCTGGATGAACATGGAAATATCTACACCGCTATCTGTGTAAACATGCATACATCTTCACCGCTATCTGTATAAACATGGAAATATCTACACCGCTATCTTTATGAACATGGAAATATCTACACCACTAACTGTTTGAACAGGGAAATATATACACCGCTATCTGCATGAAAACGGAAATATCTACACAGCTATCTGCTTATACATGGAAATATCTACACAGCTATCTCTTTACACATGGAAATAACTACACCGCTATCTGTATAAACATGGAAATATCTACACTGCTACCTGTATAAACATGGAAATATCAGCACCGCTATCTGTATGAACATGGAAATATCTACACCGCCATCTGTATGAACATGGAAAAATCTTCACCGTCATCTGTATGAACATGGATATATCTACACAGCCATCTGTATGAACATGGAAATATCTTCACCGCCATCTGTATGAACATGGATATGTGTACACAGCCGTCTGGATGAACATGGAAATATCTACACAGCTATTTGTATGAACATGGAAATATCTACACCGCTATCTGTGTAAACATGCATACATCTTCACCGCTATCTGTATAAACATGGAAATATCCACACCGCTATCTGTATGAACATGGAAATATCTACACCGCTATCTGAAGATGGAAATATCTACACCGCTATCTGCATGAAAATGGAAATATCTACACAGCTATCTGCATATACATGGAAATATCTACACAGCTATCTCTTTGCACATGGAAATAACTACACCGCTATCTCTATAAACATGGAAATATCTACACCACCATCTGTATGAAAATGGAAATATCTGCACCGCCATCTGTATGAACATATAAATATCTACACTGCCGTCTGTATTAAGAAGGAGATATCTACGCCGATATCGGTATAAACATGGAAATATCTACACAGCTATCTGTATGAACATGGAAATATCTACATGCTACCTGTATAAACACAGAAATATGTTCACCGCTACCTGTATAAACATGGAAGTATCAGCACCGCTATCAGTATGAACATGCCAATATCTACACGGCTATCTGTATGAACATGGAAATATCTACAACGCCATCTGTATGAACATGGAAATATCTTCACCGCCATCTGTATGAACATGGATATATGTACACAGCCATCTGGATGAACATGGAAATATCTACACCGCTATCTCTATGAACATGGAAATACATACACCGCTATCTGCATGAACATGGAAATATCTACACCGCTATCTCTATGAACATGGAAATATCAACACCGCTATCTGTATGAACATGGAAATGTCTTCAACGCCATCTGTTTGAACATGGATATATCTACACAGCCATGTGGATGAACATGGAAATATCTACACCGCTATCTGTGTAAACATGCATACATCTTCACCGCTATCTGTATAAACATGGAAATATCTACACCTCTATCTTTATGAACATGGAAATATCTACACCGCTAACTGTTTGAACAGGGAAATATATACACCGCTATCTGCATGAAAATGGAAATATCTACACCACTATCTGTATGAACATGGAAATACATACACCACTATCTCTATGAACATGGAAATATCTACACCGCTATCTGTATGAAAATGGAAATATCTGCACCGCCATCTGAATGAACATATAAATATCTACACCGCCATCTCTATTAAGATGGAGATATCTACACCGCTATCTGTATAAAGATGGAAATATCTACACCGCTATGTCTATAAACATGGAAATATCTACACCGCTATCTGTATAAACATGGAAATATCTACAGCGCTACCTGTATAAACATGGAAATATCAGCACCGCTATCAGTATGAACATGGAAATATCTACACCGCCATCTGTATGAACATGGAAATATCTTCACCACCATCTGTATGAACATGGAAATATCTGCACCGCCATCTGTATGAACATATAAATATCTACTCCGCAATCTGTCTTAAGATGGAGATATCTACACCGCTATCTGTATGAACATGGAAATATCTACACCTCTATGTGTATAAACATGGAAACATCTACACCGCTATCTGTATAAACATGGAAATATCTACACTGCTACCTGTATAAACATGGAAATATCAGCACCGCTATCTGTATGAACATGGAAATATCTACACCGCCATCTGTATGAACATGGAAAAATCTTCACCGTCATCTGTATGAACATGGATATATCTACACAGCCATCTGTATGAACATGGAAATATCTTCACCGTCATCTGTATGAACATGGATATGTCTACACAGCCGTCTGGATGAACATGGAAATATCTACACAGCTATCTGTATGAACATGGAAATATCTACACCGCTATCTGTGTAAACATGCATACATCTTCACCGCTATCTGTATAAACATGGAAATATCCACACCGCTATCTGTATGAACATGGAAATATCTACACCGCTATCTGTTTGAAGATGGAAATATCTACACAGCTATCTGCATGAAAATGGAAATATCTACACAGCTATCTGCATATACATGGAAATATCTACACAGCTATCTCTTTGCACATGGAAATAACTACACCGCTATCTCTATAAACATGGAAATATCTACACCACCATCTGTATGAAAATGGAAATATCTGCACCGCCATCTGTATGAACATATAAATATCTACAATGCCGTCTGTATTAAGAAGAAGATATCTACGCCGATATCTGTATAAACATGGAAATATCTACACCGCTATCTGTATGAACATGGAAATATCTACACCGCTACCTGTATAAACACAGAAATATGTTCACCGCTACCTGTATAAACATGGAAGTATCAGCACCGCTATCGGTATGAACATGCCAATATCTACACGGCTATCTGTATGAACTTGGAAATATCTACAACGCCATCTGTATGAACATGGAAATATCTTCACCGCCATCTGTATGAACATGGATATATCTACACCGCTATCTGTATGAACATGGAAATATGTACACAACCATCAGGATGAACATGGAAATATCTACACCGCTATCTGTATGAACATGGAAATATCTACACCGCTATCTGTATGAACATGGAAATATGTACACAACCATCAGGATGAACATGGAAATATCTACACCGCTATCTGTATGAACATGGAAATACATACACCGCTATCTGTATGAACATGGAAATATCTACACCGCTATCTCTATGAACATGGAAATATCTACACCGCTATCTGTATGAACATGGAAATGTCTTCAACGCCATCTGTTTGAACATGGATATATCTACACAGCCATGTGGATGAACATGGAAATATCTACACCGCTATCTGTGTAAACATGCATACATCTTCACTGCTATCTGTATAAACATGGAAATATCTACACCTCTAGCTTTATGAACATGGAAATATCTACACCGCTAACTGTTTGAACAGGGAAATATATACACCGCTATCTGCATGAAAATGGAAATATCTACACCACTATCTGTATGAACATGGAAATACATACACCACTATCTGTATGAACAGGGAAATATCTACACCGCTATCTGTATGAACATGGAAATATCTGCACCGCCATCTGAATGAACATATAAATATCTACACCGCCATCTCTATTAAGATGGAGATATCTACACCGCTATCTGTATAAAGATGGAAATATCTACACCGCTATGTCTATAAACATGGAAATATCTACACCGCTATCTGTATAAACATGGAAATATCTACACCGCTACCTGTATAAACATGGAAATATCAGCACCGCAATCAGTATGAACATGGAAGTATCTACACTGCCATCTGTATGAACATGGAAATATCTTCACCGCCATCTGTATGAACATGGAAATATCTGCACCGCCATCTCTATGAACATATAAATATCTACACCGCAATCTGTATTAAGATGGAGATATCTACACCGCTATCTGTATGAACATGGAAATATCTGCACCGCTATCTGTATGAACATGGAAATATCTACACCTCTATCTGTATGAACATGGATATATCTACACAGCCATCTGGATGAACATGGAAATATCTACACCGCTATCTGTATGAACATGGAAATACATACACCGCTATCTGTAGGAACATGGAAATATCTACACCGCTACCTGTATAAACATGGAAGTATCAGCACCGCAATCTGTATGAACATGGAAATATCTACAACGCAATATGTATGAACATGGAAATATCTTCACCGCCATCTGTATGAACATGGATATATCTACACAGCCATCTGGATGAACATGGAAATATCTACACCGCTATATGTATGAACATGGAAATATTTACACCGCTATCTGTATGAACATGGAAATATCTACACAGCCATCAGGATGAACATGGAAATATCTACACCGCTATCTGTATGAACATGGAAATACATACACCGCTATCTGTAGGAACATGGAAATATCTACACCGCTATCTGTATGAACATGGAAATATCTACACCGCTATCTGTATGAACATGGAAATATCTTCACCGACATCTGTATGAAGATGGATATATCTACACAGCCATGTGGATGAACATGGAAATATCTACACCGATATCTGTGAAAACATGCATACATCTTCACCGCTATCTGTATAAACATGGAAATATCTACACCGCTATCTTTATGAACATGGAAATATCTACACCGCTAACTGTTTGAACAGGGAAATATATACAACGCTATCTGCATGAAAAAGGAAATATCTACACCACTACCTGTATTAACATGGAAATACATACACCCCTATCTGTATGAACATGGAAATATCTACACCGCTATCTGTATGAACATGGAAATATCTACACCGCTATCTGTATGAACATTGAAATATCTTCACCGCCATCAGTATGAACATGGATATATCTACACAGCCATCTGGATGAACATGGAAATATCTGCACCGCTATCTGTATGAACATGGAAATATCTACACCTCTATCTGTATGAACATGGATATATCTACACAGCCATCTGGATGAACATGGAAATATCTACACCGATATCTGTGAAAACATGCATACATCTTCACCGCTATCTGTATAAACATGGAAATATCTACACCGCTATCTTTATGAACATGGAAATATCTACACCGCTAACTGTTTGAACAGGGAAATATATACAACGCTATCTGCATGAAAAAGGAAATATCTACACCACTACCTGTATTAACATGGAAATACATACACCCCTATCTGTATGAACATGGAAATATCTGCACCGCTATCTGTATGAACATGGAAATATCTACACCGCTATCTGTATGAACATTGAAATATCTTCACCGCCATCAGTATGAACATGGATATATCTACACAGCCATCTGGATGAACATGGAAATATCTGCACCGCTATCTGTATGAACATGGAAATATCTACACCTCTATCTGTATGAACATGGATATATCTACACAGCCATCTGGATGAACATGGAAATATCTACACCGCTATCTGTGTAAACATGCATACATCTTCACCGCTATCTGTATAAACATGGAAATATCTACACCGCTATCTTTATGAACATGGAAATATCTTCACCACTAACTGTTTGAACAGGGAAATATATACACCGCTATCTGCATGAAAACGGAAATATCTACACAGCTATCTGCTTATACATGGAAATATCTACACAGCTATCTCTTTACACATGGAAATAACTACACCGCTATCTGTATAAACATGGAAATATCTACACTGCTACCTGTATAAACATGGAAATATCAGCACCGCTATCTGTATGAACATGGAAATATCTACACCGCCATCTGTATGAACATGGAAAAATCTTCACCGTCATCTGTATGAACATGGATATATCTACACAGCCATCTGTATGAACATGGAAATATCTTCACCGCCATCTGTATGAACATGGATATGTGTACACAGCCGTCTGGATGAACATGGAAATATCTACACAGCTATTTGTATGAACATGGAAATATCTACACCGCTATCTGTGTAAACATGCATACATCTTCACCGCTATCTGTATAAACATGGAAATATCCACACCGCTATCTGTATGAACATGGAAATATCTACACCGCTATCTGAAGATGGAAATATCTACACCGCTATCTGCATGAAAATGGAAATATCTACACAGCTATCTGCATATACATGGAAATATCTACACAGCTATCTCTTTGCACATGGAAATAACTACACCGCTATCTCTATAAACATGGAAATATCTACACCACCATCTGTATGAAAATGGAAATATCTGCACCGCCATCTGTATGAACATATAAATATCTACACTGCCGTCTGTATTAAGAAGGAGATATCTACGCCGATATCGGTATAAACATGGAAATATCTACACAGCTATCTGTATGAACATGGAAATATCTACATGCTACCTGTATAAACACAGAAATATGTTCACCGCTACCTGTATAAACATGGAAGTATCAGCACCGCTATCAGTATGAACATGCCAATATCTACACGGCTATCTGTATGAACATGGAAATATCTACAACGCCATCTGTATGAACATGGAAATATCTTCACCGCCATCTGTATGAACATGGATATATGTACACAGCCATCTGGATGAACATGGAAATATCTACACCGCTATCTCTATGAACATGGAAATACATACACCGCTATCTGCATGAACATGGAAATATCTACACCGCTATCTCTATGAACATGGAAATATCAACACCGCTATCTGTATGAACATGGAAATGTCTTCAACGCCATCTGTTTGAACATGGATATATCTACACAGCCATGTGGATGAACATGGAAATATCTACACCGCTATCTGTGTAAACATGCATACATCTTCACCGCTATCTGTATAAACATGGAAATATCTACACCTCTATCTTTATGAACATGGAAATATCTACACCGCTAACTGTTTGAACAGGGAAATATATACACCGCTATCTGCATGAAAATGGAAATATCTACACCACTATCTGTATGAACATGGAAATACATACACCACTATCTGTATGAACATGGAAATATCTACACCGCTATCTGTATGAAAATGGAAATATCTGCACCGCCATCTGAATGAACATATAAATATCTACACCGCCATCTCTATTAAGATGGAGATATCTACACCGCTATCTGTATAAAGATGGAAATATCTACACCGCTATGTCTATAAACATGGAAATATCTACACCGCTATCTGTATAAACATGGAAATATCTACAGCGCTACCTGTATAAACATGGAAATATCAGCACCGCTATCAGTATGAACATGGAAATATCTACACCGCCATCTGTATGAACATGGAAATATCTTCACCACCATCTGTATGAACATGGAAATATCTGCACCGCCATCTGTATGAACATATAAATATCTACTCCGCAATCTGTCTTAAGATGGAGATATCTACACCGCTATCTGTATGAACATGGAAATATCTACACCTCTATGTGTATAAACATGGAAACATCTACACCGCTATCTGTATAAACATGGAAATATCTACACTGCTACCTGTATAAACATGGAAATATCAGCACCGCTATCTGTATGAACATGGAAATATCTACACCGCCATCTGTATGAACATGGAAAAATCTTCACCGTCATCTGTATGAACATGGATATATCTACACAGCCATCTGTATGAACATGGAAATATCTTCACCGTCATCTGTATGAACATGGATATGTCTACACAGCCGTCTGGATGAACATGGAAATATCTACACAGCTATCTGTATGAACATGGAAATATCTACACCGCTATCTGTGTAAACATGCATACATCTTCACCGCTATCTGTATAAACATGGAAATATCCACACCGCTATCTGTATGAACATGGAAATATCTACACCGCTATCTGTTTGAAGATGGAAATATCTACACAGCTATCTGCATGAAAATGGAAATATCTACACAGCTATCTGCATATACATGGAAATATCTACACAGCTATCTCTTTGCACATGGAAATAACTACACCGCTATCTCTATAAACATGGAAATATCTACACCACCATCTGTATGAAAATGGAAATATCTGCACCGCCATCTGTATGAACATATAAATATCTACAATGCCGTCTGTATTAAGAAGAAGATATCTACGCCGATATCTGTATAAACATGGAAATATCTACACCGCTATCTGTATGAACATGGAAATATCTACACCGCTACCTGTATAAACACAGAAATATGTTCACCGCTACCTGTATAAACATGGAAGTATCAGCACCGCTATCGGTATGAACATGCCAATATCTACACGGCTATCTGTATGAACTTGGAAATATCTACAACGCCATCTGTATGAACATGGAAATATCTTCACCGCCATCTGTATGAACATGGATATATCTACACCGCTATCTGTATGAACATGGAAATATGTACACAACCATCAGGATGAACATGGAAATATCTACACCGCTATCTGTATGAACATGGAAATATCTACACCGCTATCTGTATGAACATGGAAATATGTACACAACCATCAGGATGAACATGGAAATATCTACACCGCTATCTGTATGAACATGGAAATACATACACCGCTATCTGTATGAACATGGAAATATCTACACTGCTATCTCTATGAACATGGAAATATCTACACCGCTATCTGTATGAACATGGAAATGTCTTCAACGCCATCTGTTTGAACATGGATATATCTACACAGCCATGTGGATGAACATGGAAATATCTACACCGCTATCTGTGTAAACATGCATACATCTTCACTGCTATCTGTATAAACATGGAAATATCTACACCTCTAGCTTTATGAACATGGAAATATCTACACCGCTAACTGTTTGAACAGGGAAATATATACACCGCTATCTGCATGAAAATGGAAATATCTACACCACTATCTGTATGAACATGGAAATACATACACCACTATCTGTATGAACAGGGAAATATCTACACCGCTATCTGTATGAACATGGAAATATCTGCACCGCCATCTGAATGAACATATAAATATCTACACCGCCATCTCTATTAAGATGGAGATATCTACACCGCTATCTGTATAAAGATGGAAATATCTACACCGCTATGTCTATAAACATGGAAATATCTACACCGCTATCTGTATAAACATGGAAATATCTACACCGCTACCTGTATAAACATGGAAATATCAGCACCGCAATCAGTATGAACATGGAAGTATCTACACTGCCATCTGTATGAACATGGAAATATCTTCACCGCCATCTGTATGAACATGGAAATATCTGCACCGCCATCTCTATGAACATATAAATATCTACACCGCAATCTGTATTAAGATGGAGATATCTACACCGCTATCTGTATGAACATGGAAATATCTGCACCGCTATCTGTATGAACATGGAAATATCTACACCTCTATCTGTATGAACATGGATATATCTACACAGCCATCTGGATGAACATGGAAATATCTACACCGCTATCTGTATGAACATGGAAATACATACACCGCTATCTGTAGGAACATGGAAATATCTACACCGCTACCTGTATAAACATGGAAGTATCAGCACCGCAATCTGTATGAACATGGAAATATCTACAACGCAATATGTATGAACATGGAAATATCTTCACCGCCATCTGTATGAACATGGATATATCTACACAGCCATCTGGATGAACATGGAAATATCTACACCGCTATATGTATGAACATGGAAATATTTACACCGCTATCTGTATGAACATGGAAATATCTACACAGCCATCAGGATGAACATGGAAATATCTACACCGCTATCTGTATGAACATGGAAATACATACACCGCTATCTGTAGGAACATGGAAATATCTACACCGCTATCTGTATGAACATGGAAATATCTACACCGCTATCTGTATGAACATGGAAATATCTTCACCGACATCTGTATGAAGATGGATATATCTACACAGCCATGTGGATGAACATGGAAATATCTACACCGATATCTCTGAAAACATGCATACATCTTCACCGCTATCTGTATAAACATGGAAATATCTACACCGCTATCTTTATGAACATGGAAATATCTACACCGCTAACTGTTTGAACAGGGAAATATATACAACGCTATCTGCATGAAAAAGGAAATATCTACACCACTACCTGTATTAACATGGAAATACATACACCCCTATCTGTATGAACATGGAAATATCTACACCGCTATCTGTATGAACATGGAAATATCTACACCGCTATCTGTATGAACATTGAAATATCTTCACCGCCATCAGTATGAACATGGATATATCTACACAGCCATCTGGATGAACATGGAAATATCTGCACCGCTATCTGTATGAACATGGAAATATCTACACCTCTATCTGTATGAACATGGATATATCTACACAGCCATCTGGATGAACATGGAAATATCTACACCGCTATCTGTGCAAACATGCATACATCTTCACCGCTATCTGTATAAACATGGAAATATCTACACCGCTATCTTTATGAACATGGAAATATCTACACCACTAACTGTTTGAACAGGGAAATATATACACCGCTATCTGCATGAAAACGGAAATATCTACACAGCTATCTGCTTATACATGGAAATATCTACACAGCTATCTCTTTACACATGGAAATAACTACACCGCTATCTGTATAAACATGGAAATATCTACACTGCTACCTGTATAAACATGGAAATATCAGCACCGCTATCTGTATGAACATGGAAATATCTACACCGCCATCTGTATGAACATGGAAAAATCTTCACCGTCATCTGTATGAACATGGATATATCTACACAGCCATCTGTATGAACATGGAAATATCTTCACCGCCATCTGTATGAACATGGATATGTGTACACAGCCGTCTGGATGAACATGGAAATATCTACACAGATATTTGTATGAACATGGAAATATCTACACCGCTATCTGTGTAAACATGCATACATCTTCACCGCTATCTGTATAAACATGGAAATATCCACACCGCTATCTGTATGAACATGGAAATATCTACACCGCTATCTGTTTGAAGATGGAAATATCTACACCGCTATCTACATGAAAATGGAAATATCTACACAGCTATCTGCATATACATGGAAATATCTACACAGCTATCTCTTTGCACATGGAAATAACTACACCGCTATCTCTATAAACATGGAAATATCTACACCACCATCTGTATGAAAATGGAAATATCTGCACCGCCATCTGTATGAACATATAAATATCTACACTGCCGTCTGTATTAAGAAGGAGATATCTACGCCGATATCGGTATAAACATGGAAATATCTACACCGCTATCTGTATGAACATGGAAATATCTACACCGTTACCTGTATAAACACGGAAATATGTACACCGCTACCTGTATAAACATGGAAGTATCATCACCGCAATCTGTATGAACATGGAAATATCTACAACGCAATATGTATGAACATGGAAATATCTTCACCGCCATCTGTATGAACATGGATATATCTACACAGCCATCTGGATGAACATGGAAATATCTACACCGCTATATGTATGAACATGGAAATATTTACACCGCTATCTGTATGAACATGGAAATATCTACACAGCCATCAGGATGAACATGGAAATATCTACACCGCTATCTGTATGAACATGGAAATACATACACCGCTATCTGTAGGAACATGGAAATATCTACACCGCTATCTGTATGAACATGGAAATATCTACACCGCTATCTGTATGAACATGGAAATATCTTCACCGACATCTGTATGAAGATGGATATATCTACACAGCCATGTGGATGAACATGGAAATATCTACACCGATATCTGTGAAAACATGCATACATCTTCACCGCTATCTGTATAAACATGGAAATATCTACACCGCTATCTTTATGAACATGGAAATATCTACACCGCTAACTGTTTGAACAGGGAAATATATACAACGCTATCTGCATGAAAAAGGAAATATCTACACCACTACCTGTATTAACATGGAAATACATACACCCCTATCTGTATGAACATGGAAATATCTACACCGCTATCTGTATGAACATGGAAATATCTACACCGCTATCTGTATGAACATTGAAATATCTTCACCGCCATCAGTATGAACATGGATATATCTACACAGCCATCTGGATGAACATGGAAATATCTGCACCGCTATCTGTATGAACATGGCAATATCTACACCTCTATCTGTATGAACATGGATATATCTACACAGCCATCTGGATGAACATGGAAATATCTACACCGCTATCTGTGTAAACATGCATACATCTTCACCGCTATCTGTATAAACATGGAAATATCTACACCGCTATCTTTATGAACATGGAAATATCTACACCACTAACTGTTTGAACAGGGAAATATATACACCGCTATCTGCATGAAAACGGAAATATCTACACAGCTATCTGCTTATACATGGAAATATCTACACAGCTATCTCTTTACACATGGAAATAACTACACCGCTATCTGTATAAACATGGAAATATCTACACTGCTACCTGTACAAACATGGAAATATCAGCACCGCTATCTGTATGAACATGGAAATATCTACACCGCCATCTGTATGAACATGGAAAAATCTTCACTGTCATCTGTATGAACATGGATATATCTACACAGCCATCTGTATGAACATGGAAATATCTTCACCGCCATCTGTATGAACATGGATATGTGTACACAGCCGTCTGGATGAACATGGAAATATCTACACAGCTATTTGTATGAACATGGAAATATCTACACCGCTATCTGTGTAAACATGCATACATCTTCACCGCTATCTGTATAAACATGGAAATATCCACACCGCTATCTGTATGAACATGGAAATATCTACACCGCTATCTGTTTGAAGATGGAAATATCTACACCGCTATCTGCATGAAAATGGAAATATCTACACAGCTATCTGCATATACATGGAAATATCTACACAGCTATCTCTTTGCACATGGAAATAACTACACCGCTATCTCTATAAACATGGAAATATCTACACCACCATCTGTATGAAAATGGAAATATCTGCACCGCCATCTGTATGAACATATAAATATCTACACTGCCGTCTGTATTAAGAAGGAGATATCTACGCCGATATCGGTATAAACATGGAAATATCTACACAGCTATCTGTATGAACATGGAAATATCTACATGCTACCTGTATAAACACAGAAATATGTTCACCGCTACCTGTATAAACATGGAAGTATCAGCACCGCTGTCAGTATGAACATGCCAATATCTACACGGCTATCTGTATGAACATGGAAATATCTACAACGCCATCTGTATGAACATGGAAATATCTTCACCGCCATCTGTATGAACATGGATATATGTACACAGCCATCTGGATGAACATGGAAATATCTACACCGCTATCTCTATGAACATGGAAATACATACACCGCTATCTGCATGAACATGGAAATATCTACACCGCTATCTCTATGAACATGGAAATATCAACACCGCTATCTGTATGAACATGGAAATGTCTTCAACGCCATCTGTTTGAACATGGATATATCTACACAGCCATGTGGATGAACATGGAAATATCTACACCGCTATCTGTGTAAACATGCATACATCTTCACCGCTATCTGTATAAACATGGAAATATCTACACCTCTATCTTTATGAACATGGAAATATCTACACCGCTAACTGTTTGAACAGGGAAATATATACACCGCTATCTGCATGAAAATGGAAATATCTACACCACTATCTGTATGAACATGGAAATACATACACCACTATCTGTATGAACATGGAAATATCTACACCGCTATCTGTATGAAAATGGAAATATCTGCACCGCCATCTGAATGAACATATAAATATCTACACCGCCATCTCTATTAAGATGGAGATATCTACACCGCTATCTGTATAAAGATGGAAATATCTACACCGCTATGTCTATAAACATGGAAATATCTACACCGCTATCTGTATAAACATGGAAATATCTACAGCGCTACCTGTATAAACATGGAAATATCAGCACCGCTATCAGTATGAACATGGAAATATCTACACCGCCATCTGTATGAACATGGAAATATCTTCACCACCATCTGTATGAACATGGAAATATCTGCACCGCCATCTGTATGAACATATAAATATCTACTCCGCAATCTGTCTTAAGATGGAGATATCTACACCGCTATCTGTATGAACATGGAAATATCTACACCTCTATGTGTATAAACATGGAAACATCTACACCGCTATCTGTATAAACATGGAAATATCTACACTGCTACCTGTATAAACATGGAAATATCAGCACCGCTATCTGTATGAACATGGAAATATCTACACCGCCATCTGTATGAACATGGAAAAATCTTCACCGTCATCTGTATGAACATGGATATATCTACACAGCCATCTGTATGAACATGGAAATATCTTCACCGTCATCTGTATGAACATGGATATGTCTACACAGCCGTCTGGATGAACATGGAAATATCTACACAGCTATCTGTATGAACATGGAAATATCTACACCGCTATCTGTGTAAACATGCATACATCTTCACCGCTATCTGTATAAACATGGAAATATCCACACCGCTATCTGTATGAACATGGAAATATCTACACCGCTATCTGTTTGAAGATGGAAATATCTACACAGCTATCTGCATGAAAATGGAAATACCTACACAGCTATCTGCATATACATGGAAATATCTACACAGCTATCTCTTTGCACATGGAAATAACTACACCGCTATCTCTATAAACATGGAAATATCTACACCACCATCTGTATGAAAATGGAAATATCTGCACCGCCATCTGTATGAACATATAAATATCTACAATGCCGTCTGTATTAAGAAGAAGATATCTACGCCGATATCTGTATAAACATGGAAATATCTACACCGCTATCTGTATGAACATGGAAATATCTACACCGCTACCTGTATAAACACAGAAATATGTTCACCGCTACCTGTATAAACATGGAAGTATCAGCACCGCTATCGGTATGAACATGCCAATATCTACACGGCTATCTGTATGAACTTGGAAATATCTACAACGCCATCTGTATGAACATGGATATATCTACACCGCTATCTGTATGAACATGGAAATATGTACACAACCATCAGGATGAACATGGAAATATCTACACCGCTATCTGTATGAACATGGAAATATCTACACCGCTATCTGTATGAACATGGAAATATGTACACAACCATCAGGATGAACATGGAAATATCTACACCGCTATCTGTATGAACATGGAAATACATACACCGCTATCTGTATGAACATGGAAATATCTACACCGCTATCTCTATGAACATGGAAATATCTACACCGCTATCTGTATGAACATGGAAATGTCTTCAACGCCATCTGTTTGAACATGGATATATCTACACAGCCATGTGGATGAACATGGAAATATCTACACCGCTATCTGTGTAAACATGCATACATCTTCACTGCTATCTCTATAAACATGGAAATATCTACACCTCTAGCTTTATGAACATGGAAATATCTACACCGCTAACTGTTTGAACAGGGAAATATATACACCGCTATCTGCATGAAAATGGAAATATCTACACCACTATCTGTATGAACATGGAAATACATACACCACTATCTGTATGAACAGGGAAATATCTACACCGCTATCTGTATGAACATGGAAATATCTGCACCGCCATCTGAATGAACATATAAATATCTACACCGCCATCTCTATTAAGATGGAGATATGTACACCGCTATCTGTATAAAGATGGAAATATCTACACCGCTATGTCTATAAACATGGAAATATCTACACCGCTATCTGTATAAACATGGAAATATCTACACCGCTACCTGTATAAACATGGAAATATCAGCACCGCAATCAGTATGAACATGGAAGTATCTACACTGCCATCTGTATGAACATGGAAATATCTTCACCGCCATCTGTATGAACATGGAAATATCTGCACCGCCATCTCTATGAACATATAAATATCTACACCGCAATCTGTATTAAGATGGAGATATCTACACCGCTATCTGTATGAACATGGAAATATCTACACCGCTATGTGTATAAACATGGAAATATCTACACCGCTATCTGTATAAACATGGAAATATCTACACTGCTACCTGTATAAACATGGAAATATCAGCACCGCTATCTGTATGAACATGGAAATATCTACACCGCCATCTGTATGGACATAGAAAAATCTTCACCGTCATCTGTATGAACATGGATAAATCTACACAGCCATCTGTATGAACATGGAAATATCTTCACCGCCATCTGTATGAACATGGATATGTCTACACAGCCGTCTGGATGAACATGGAAATATCTACACAGCTATCTGTATGAACATGGAAATATCTACACCGCTATCTGTGTAAACATGCATACATCTTCACCGCTATCTGTATAAACATGGAAATATCCACACCGCTATCTGTATGAACATGGAAATATCTACACCGCTATCTGTTTGAACATGGAAATATCTACACCGCTATCTGCATGAAAATGGAAATATCTACACAGCTATCTGCATATACATGGAAATATCTACACAGCTATCTCTTTGCACATGGAAATAACTACACCGCTATCTCTATAAACATGGAAATATCTACACCACCATCTGTATGAAAATGGAAATATCTGCACCGCCATCTGTATGAACATATAAATATCTACACTGCCGTCTATATTAAGAAGGAGATATCTACGCCGCTATCTGTATAAACATGGAAATATCTACACCGCTATCTGTATGAACATGGAAATATCTACACCGCTACCTGTATAAACACAGAAATATGTACACCGCTACCTGTATAAACATGGAAGTATCAGCACCGCTATCGGTATGAACATGCCAATATCTACACGGCTATCTGTATGAACATGGAAATATCTACAACGCTATCTGTATGAACATGGAAATATCTTCACCGCCATCTGTATGAACATGGATATATGTACACAGCCATCTGGATGAACATGGAAATATCTACACCGCTATCTGTATGAACATGGAAATATCTACACCGCTATCTGTATGAACATGGAAATATGTACACAGCCATCAGGATGAACATGGAAATATCTACACCGCTATCTGTATGAACATGGAAATACATACACCGCTATCTGTATGAACATGGAAATATCTACAACGCCATCTGTATGAACATGGAAATATCTTCACCGCCATCTGTATGAACATGGAAATATCTACACCGCTATCTGTATGAACATGGAAATATCTACACGCTACCTGTATAAACACAGAAATATGTTCACCGCTACCTGTATAAACATGGAAGTATCAGCACCGCTATCGGTATGAACAGGCCAATATCTACACGGCTATCTGTATGAACATGGAAATATCTACAACGCCATCTGTATGAACATGGAAATATCTTCACCGCCATCTGTATGAAGATGGATATATGTACACAGCCATCTGGATGAACATGGAAATATCTACACCGCTATCTGTATGAACATGGAAATACATACACCGCTATCTGTATGAACATGGAAATATCTACACCGCTATCTCTATGAACATATAAATATCAACACCGCTATCTGTATGAACATGGAAATGTCTTCAACGCCATCTGTTTGAACATGGATATATCTACACAGCCATGTGGATGAACATGGAAATATCTACACCGCTATCTGTGTAAACATGCATACATCTTCACCGCTATCTGTATAAACATGGAAATATCTACACCTCTAGCTTTATGAACATGGAAATATCTACACCGCTAACTGTTTGAACAGGGAAATATATACACCGCTATCTGCATGAAAATGGAAATATCTACACCACTATCTGTATGAACATGGAAATATCTACACCGCTATCTGTATGAACATGGAAATATCTGCACCGCCATCTGAATGAACATATAAATATCTACACCGCCATCTCTATTAAGATGGAGATATCTACACCGCTATCTGTATAAAGATGGAAATATCTACAACGCTATGTCTATAAACATGGAAATATCTACACCACTATCTGTATAAACATGGAAATATCTACACCGCTACCTGTATAAACATGGAAATATCAGCACCGCTATCAGTATGAACATGGAAGTATCTACACCGCCATCTGTATGAACATGGAAATATCTTCACCACCATCTGTATGAACATGGAAATATCTGCACCCCCATCTGTATGAACATATAAATATCTACTCCGCAATCTGTATTAAGATGGAGATATCTACACCGCTATCTGTATGAACATGGAAATATCTACACCGCTATGTGTATAAACATGGAAATATCTACACCGCTATATGTATAAACATGGAAATATCTACACTGCTACCTGTATAAACATGGAAATATCAGCACCGCTATCTGTATGAACATGGAAATATCTACACCGCCATCTGTATGGACATAGAAAAATCTTCACCGTCATCTGTATGAACATGGATAAATCTACACAGCCATCTGTATGAACATGGAAATATCTTCACCGCCATCTGTATGAACATGGATATGTCTACACAGCCGTCTGGATGAACATGGAAATATCTACACAGCTATCTGTATGAACATGGAAATATCTACACCGCTATCTGTGTAAACATGCATACATCTTCACCGCTATCTGTATAAACATGGAAATATCCACACCGCTATCTGTATGAACATGGAAATATCTACACCGCTATCTGTTTGAACATGGAAATATCTACACCGCTATCTGCATGAAAATGGAAATATCTACACCACTATCTGTATGAACATGGAAATACATACACCACTATCTGTATGAACAGGGAAATATCTACACCGCTATCTGTATGAACATGGAAATATCTGCACCGCCATCTGAATGAACATATAAATATCTACACCGCCATCTCTATTAAGATGGAGATATGTACACCGCTATCTGTATAAAGATGGAAATATCTACACCGCTATGTCTATAAACATGGAAATATCTACACCGCTATCTGTATAAACATGGAAATATCTACACCGCTACCTGTATAAACATGGAAATATCAGCACCGCAATCAGTATGAACATGGAAGTATCTACACTGCCATCTGTATGAACATGGAAATATCTTCACCGCCATCTGTATGAACATGGAAATATCTGCACCGCCATCTCTATGAACATATAAATATCTACACCGCAATCTGTATTAAGATGGAGATATCTACACCGCTATCTGTATGAACATGGAAATATCTACACCGCTATGTGTATAAACATGGAAATATCTACACCGCTATCTGTATAAACATGGAAATATCTACACTGCTACCTGTATAAACATGGAAATATCAGCACCGCTATCTGTATGAACATGGAAATATCTACACCGCCATCTGTATGGACATAGAAAAATCTTCACCGTCATCTGTATGAACATGGATAAATCTACACAGCCATCTGTATGAACATGGAAATATCTTCACCGCCATCTGTATGAACATGGATATGTCTACACAGCCGTCTGGATGAACATGGAAATATCTACACAGCTATCTGTATGAACATGGAAATATCTACACCGCTATCTGTGTAAACATGCATACATCTTCACCGCTATCTGTATAAACATGGAAATATCCACACCGCTATCTGTATGAACATGGAAATATCTACACCGCTATCTGTTTGAACATGGAAATATCTACACCGCTATCTGCATGAAAATGGAAATATCTACACAGCTATCTGCATATACATGGAAATATCTACACAGCTATCTCTTTGCACATGGAAATAACTACACCGCTATCTCTATAAACATGGAAATATCTACACCACCATCTGTATGAAAATGGAAATATCTGCACCGCCATCTGTATGAACATATAAATATCTACACTGCCGTCTATATTAAGAAGGAGATATCTACGCCGCTATCTGTATAAACATGGAAATATCTACACCGCTATCTGTATGAACATGGAAATATCTACACCGCTACCTGTATAAACACAGAAATATGTACACCGCTACCTGTATAAACATGGAAGTATCAGCACCGCTATCGGTATGAACATGCCAATATCTACACGGCTATCTGTATGAACATGGAAATATCTACAACGCTATCTGTATGAACATGGAAATATCTTCACCGCCATCTGTATGAACATGGATATATGTACACAGCCATCTGGATGAACATGGAAATATCTACACCGCTATCTGTATGAACATGGAAATATCTACACCGCTATCTGTATGAACATGGAAATATGTACACAGCCATCAGGATGAACATGGAAATATCTACACCGCTATCTGTATGAACATGGAAATACATACACCGCTATCTGTATGAACATGGAAATATCTACAACGCCATCTGTATGAACATGGAAATATCTTCACCGCCATCTGTATGAACATGGAAATATCTACACCGCTATCTGTATGAACATGGAAATATCTACACGCTACCTGTATAAACACAGAAATATGTTCACCGCTACCTGTATAAACATGGAAGTATCAGCACCGCTATCGGTATGAACAGGCCAATATCTAAACGGCTATCTGTATGAACATGGAAATATCTACAACGCCATCTGTATGAACATGGAAATATCTTCACCGCCATCTGTATGAACATGGATATATGTACACAGCCATCTGGATGAACATGGAAATATCTACACCGCTATCTGTATGAACATGGAAATACATACACCGCTATCTGTATGAACATGGAAATATCTACACCGCTATCTCTATGAACATATAAATATCAACACCGCTATCTGTATGAACATGGAAATGTCTTCAACGCCATCTGTTTGAACATGGATATATCTACACAGCCATGTGGATGAACATGGAAATATCTACACCGCTATCTGTGTAAACATGCATACATCTTCACCGCTATCTGTATAAACATGGAAATATCTACACCTCTAGCTTTATGAACATGGAAATATCTACACCGCTAACTGTTTGAACAGGGAAATATATACACCGCTATCTGCATGAAAATGGAAATATCTACACCACTATCTGTATGAACATGGAAATATCTACACCGCTATCTGTATGAACATGGAAATATCTGCACCGCCATCTGAATGAACATATAAATATCTACACCGCCATCTCTATTAAGATGGAGATATCTACACCGCTATCTGTATAAAGATGGAAATATCTACAACGCTATGTCTATAAACATGGAAATATCTACACCACTATCTGTATAAACATGGAAATATCTACACCGCTACCTGTATAAACATGGAAATATCAGCACCGCTATCAGTATGAACATGGAAGTATCTACACCGCCATCTGTATGAACATGGAAATATCTTCACCACCATCTGTATGAACATGGAAATATCTGCACCCCCATCTGTATGAACATATAAATATCTACTCCGCAATCTGTATTAAGATGGAGATATCTACACCGCTATCTGTATGAACATGGAAATATCTACACCGCTATGTGTATAAACATGGAAATATCTACACCGCTATATGTATAAACATGGAAATATCTACACTGCTACCTGTATAAACATGGAAATATCAGCACCGCTATCTGTATGAACATGGAAATATCTACACCGCCATCTGTATGGACATAGAAAAATCTTCACCGTCATCTGTATGAACATGGATAAATCTACACAGCCATCTGTATGAACATGGAAATATCTTCACCGCCATCTGTATGAACATGGATATGTCTACACAGCCGTCTGGATGAACATGGAAATATCTACACAGCTATCTGTATGAACATGGAAATATCTACACCGCTATCTGTGTAAACATGCATACATCTTCACCGCTATCTGTATAAACATGGAAATATCCACACCGCTATCTGTATGAACATGGAAATATCTACACCGCTATCTGTTTGAACATGAAAATATCTACACCGCTATCTGCATGAAAATGGAAATATCTACACCACTATCTGTATGAACATGGAAATACATACACCACTATCTGTATGAACAGGGAAATATCTACACCGCTATCTGTATGAACATGGAAATATCTGCACCGCCATCTGAATGAACATATAAATATCTACACTGCCATCTCTATTAAGATGGAGATATGTACACCGCTATCTGTATAAAGATGGAAATATCTACACCGCTATGTCTATAAACATGGAAATATCTACACCGCTATCTGTATAAACATGGAAATATCTACACCGCTACCTGTATAAACATGGAAATATCAGCACCGCAATCAGTATGAACATGGAAGTATCTACACTGCCATCTGTATGAACATGGAAATATCTTCACCGCCATCTGTATGAACATGGAAATATCTGCACCGCCATCTCTATGAACATATAAATATCTACACCGCAATCTGTATTAAGATGGAGATATCTACACCGCTATCTGTATGAACATGGAAATATCTACACCGCTATGTGTATAAACATGGAAATATCTACACCGCTATCTGTATAAACATGGAAATATCTACACTGCTACCTGTATAAACATGGAAATATCAGCACCGCTATCTGTATGAACATGGAAATATCTACACCGCCATCTGTATGGACATAGAAAAATCTTCACCGTCATCTGTATGAACATGGATAAATCTACACAGCCATCTGTATGAACATGGAAATATCTTCACCGCCATCTGTATGAACATGGATATGTCTACACAGCCGTCTGGATGAACATGGAAATATCTACACAGCTATCTGTATGAACATGGAAATATCTACACCGCTATCTGTGTAAACATGCATACATCTTCACCGCTATCTGTATAAACATGGAAATATCCACACCGCTATCTGTATGAACATGGAAATATCTACACCGCTATCTGTTTGAACATGGAAATATCTACACCGCTATCTGCATGAAAATGGAAATATCTACACAGCTATCTGCATATACATGGAAATATCTACACAGCTATCTCTTTGCACATGGAAATAACTACACCGCTATCTCTATAAACATGGAAATATCTACACCACCATCTGTATGAAAATGGAAATATCTGCACCGCCATCTGTATGAACATATAAATATCTACACTGCCGTCTATATTAAGAAGGAGATATCTACGCCGCTATCTGTATAAACATGGAAATATCTACACCGCTATCTGTATGAACATGGAAATATCTACACCGCTACCTGTATAAACACAGAAATATGTACACCGCTACCTGTATAAACATGGAAGTATCAGCACCGCTATCGGTATGAACATGCCAATATCTACACGGCTATCTGTATGAACATGGAAATATCTACAACGCTATCTGTATGAACATGGAAATATCTTCACCGCCATCTGTATGAACATGGATATATGTACACAGCCATCTGGATGAACATGGAAATATCTACACCGCTATCTGTATGAACATGGAAATATCTACACCGCTATCTGTATGAACATGGAAATATGTACACAGCCATCAGGATGAACATGGAAATACCTACACCGCTATCTGTATGAACATGGAAATACATACACCGCTATCTGTATGAACATGGAAATATCTACAACGCCATCTGTATGAACACGGAAATATCTTCACCGCCATCTGTATGAACATGGAAATATCTACACCGCTATCTGTATGAACATGGAAATATCTACACGCTACCTGTATAAACACAGAAATATGTTCACCGCTACCTTTATAAACATGGAAGTATCAGCACCGCTATCGGTATGAACAGGCCAATATCTACACGGCTATCTGTATGAACATGGAAATATCTACAACGCCATCTGTATGAACATGGAAATATCTTCACCGCCATCTGTATGAAGATGGATATATGTACACAGCCATCTGGATGAACATGGAAATATCTACACCGCTATCTGTATGAACATGGAAATACATACACCGCTATCTGTATGAACATGGAAATATCTACACCGCTATCTCTATGAACATATAAATATCAACACCGCTATCTGTATGAACATGGAAATGTCTTCAACGCCATCTGTTTGAACATGGATATATCTACACAGCCATGTGGATGAACATGGAAATATCTACACCGCTATCTGTGTAAACATGCATACATCTTCACCGCTATCTGTATAAACATGGAAATATCTACACCTCTAGCTTTATGAACATGGAAATATCTACACCGCTAACTGTTTGAACAGGGAAATATATACACCGCTATCTGCATGAAAATGGAAATATCTACACCACTATCTGTATGAACATGGAAATATCTACACCGCTATCTGTATGAACATGGAAATATCTGCACCGCCATCTGAATGAACATATAAATATCTACACCGCCATCTCTATTAAGATGGAGATATCTACACCGCTATCTGTATAAAGATGGAAATATCTACAACGCTATGTCTATAAACATGGAAATATCTACACCACTATCTGTATAAACATGGAAATATCTACACCGCTACCTGTATAAACATGGAAATATCAGCACCGCTATCAGTATGAACATGGAAGTATCTACACCGCCATCTGTATGAACATGGAAATATCTTCACCACCATCTGTATGAACATGGAAATATCTGCACCCCCATCTGTATGAACATATAAATATCTACTCCGCAATCTGTATTAAGATGGAGATATCTACACTGCTATCTGTATGAACATGGAAATATCTACACCGCTATGTGTATAAACATGGAAATATCTACACCGCTATCTGTATAAACATGGAAATATCTACAATGCTACCTGTATAAACATGGAAATATCAGCACCGCTATCTGTATGAACATGGAAATATCTACACCGCCATCTGTATGAACATGGAAAAATCTTCACCGTCATCTGTATGAACATGGATATATCTACACAGCCATCTGTATGAACATGGAAATATCTTCACCGCCATCTGTATGAACATGGATATGTCTACACAGCCGTCTGGATGAACATGGAAATATCTACACAGCTATCTGTATGAACATGGAAATATCTACACCGCTATCTGTGTAAACATGCATACATCTTCACCGCTATCTGTATAAACATGGAAATATCCACACCGCTATCTGTATGAACATGGATATATCTACACCGCTATCTGTTTGAAGATGGAAATATCTACACCGCTATCTGCATGAAAATGGAAATATCTACACAGCTATCTGCATATACATGTTAATATCTACACAGCTATCTCTTTGCACATGGAAATAACTACACCGCTATCTCTATAAACATGGAAATATCTACACCACCATCTGTATGAAAATGGAAATTTCTGCACCGCCATCTGTATGAACATATAAATATCTACACTGCCGTCTGTATTAAGAAGGAGATATCTACACCGATATCTGTATAAACATGGAAATATCTCCACCGCTATCTGTATGAACATGGAAATATCTACACCGCTACCTGTATAAACACAGAAATATGTTCACCGCTATCTGTATAAACATGGAAGTATCAGCACCGCTATCGGTATGAACATGCCAATATCTACACGGCTATCTGTATGAACATGGAAATATCTACAACGCCATCTGTATGAACATGGAAATATCTTCACCGCCATCTGTATGAACATGGATATATGTACACAGCAATCTGGATGAACATGGAAATATCTACACCGCTATCTGTATGAACATGGAAATACATACACCGCTATCTGTATGAACATGGAAATATCTACACCGCTATCTCTATGAACATGGAAATATCAACACCGCTATCTGTATGAACATGGAAATGTCTTCAACGCCATCTGTTTGAACATGGATATATCTACGCAGCCATGTGGATGAACATGGAAATATCTACACCGCTATCTGTGTAAACATGCATACATCTTCACCGCTATCTGTATAAACATGGAAATATCTAAACCTCTATCTTTATGAACATGGAAATATCTACACCGCTAACTGTGTGAACAGGGAAATATATACACCGCTATCTGCATGAAAATGGAAATATCTACACCACTATCTGTATGAACATGGAAATACATACACCACTATCTGTATGAACATGGAAATATCTACACCGCTATCTGTATGAACATGGAAATATCTGCACCGCCATCTGAATGAACATATAAATATCTACACCGCCATCTCTATTAAGATGGAGATATCTACACCGCTATCTGTATAAAGATGGAAATATCTACACTGCTATGTCTATAAACATGGAAATATCTACACCGCTATCTGTATAAACATGGAAATATCTACACCGCTACCTGTATAAACATGGAAATATCAGCACCGCTATCAGTATGAACATGGAAGTATCTACACCGCCATCTGTATGAACATGGAAATATCTTCACCACCATCTGTATGAACATGGAAATATCTGCACCGCCATCTGTATGAACATATAAATATCTACTCCGCAAACTGTATTAAGATGGAGATATCTACACCGCTATCTGTATGAACGTTGAAATATCTACACCGCTATGTGTATAAACATGGAAATATCTACACCGCTATCTGTATAAACATGGAAATATCTACACTGCTACCTGTATAAACATGGAAATATCAGCACCGCTATCTGTATGAACATGGAAATATCTACACCGCCATCTGTATGAACATGGAAAAATCTTCACCGTCATCTGTATGAACATAGATATATCTACACAGCCATCTGTATGAACATGGAAATATCTTCACCGCCATCTTTATGAACATGGATATGTCTACACAGCCGTCTGGATGAACATGGAAATATCTACACCGCTATCTGTATGAACATGGAAATATCTACACCTCTATCTGTGTAAACATGCATACATCTTCACCGCTATCTGTATAAACATGGAAATATCCACACCGCTATCTGTATGAACATGGAAATATCTACACCGCTATCTGTTTGAACATGGAAATATCTACACCGCTATCTGCATGAAAATGGAAATATCTACACAGCTATCTGCATATACATGGAAATATCTACACAGCTATCTCTCTGCACATGGAAATAACTACACCGCTATCTCTATAAACATGGAAATATCTACACCACCATCTGTATGAACATGGAAATATCTGCACCGCCATCTTTATGAACACATAAATATCTACACCGCCATCTGTATTAAGAAGGAGATATCTACACCGCTATCTGTATAAACATGGAAATATCTACAGGGCTATCTGTATGAACATGGAAATATCTAAACCCTTACCTGTATAAACACGGAAATATGTACACCACTACCTGTATAAATATGGAAGTATCAGCACCGCAATCTGTATGAACATGGAAATATCTACAACGCAATATCTATGAACATGGAAATATCTTCACCGCCATCTGTATGAACATGGATATATCTACACAGCCATCTGGATGAACATGGAAATATCTACACCGCTATCTGTATGAACATGGAAATATTTACACCGCTATCTGTATGAACATGGAAATATCTACACAGCCATCAGGATGAACATGGATATATCTACACAGCCATGTGGATGAACATGGAAATATCTACACCGATATCTGTGAAAACATGCATACATCTTCACCGCTATCTGTATAAACATGGAAATATCTACACCGCTATCTTTATGAACATGGAAATATCTACACCGCTAACTGTTTGAACAGGGAAATATATACAACGCTATCTGCATGAAAATGGAAATATCTACACCACTACCTGTATTAACATGGAAATACATACACCCCTATCTGTATGAACATGGAAATATCTACACCGCTATCTGTATGAACATGGAAATATCTACACCGCTATCTGTATGAACATTGAAATATCTTCACCGCCATCAGTATGAACATGGATATATCTACACAGCCATCTGGATGAACATGGAAATATCTGCACCGCTATCGGTATGAACATGGAAATATCTACACCTCTATCTCTATGAACATTGATATATCTACACAGCCATCTGGATGAACATGGAAATATCTACACCGCTATCTGTGTAAACATGCATACATCTTCACCGCTATCTGTATAAACATGGAAATATCTACACCGCTATCTTTATGAACATGGAAATATCTACACCACTAACTGTTTGAACAGGGAAATATATACACCGCTATCTGCATGAAAACGGAAATATCTACACAGCTATCTGTTTATACATGGAAATATCTACACAGCTATCTCTTTACACATGGAAATAACTACACCGCTATCTGTACGAACATGGAAATATCTACACCGCCATCTGTATGAACATGGAAATATCTGTACCGCCATCTGTATGAACATTTAAATATCTACACCGCCATCTGTATTAAGATGGAGATATCTACACCACTATCTGCATAAACATGGAAATATCTACACCGCTATCTGTATAGACATGGAAATATCTACACTGCTATGTGTATAAACATGGAAATGTCTACACTGCTATCTGTGCAAACATGGAAATATCTACACCGCTACCTGTATAAACATGGAAATATCAGCACCGCTATCAGTATGAACATGGAAGTTTCTACACCGCCATCTGTATGAACATGGAAATATCTTCACCGCCATCCGTATTAACATGGAAATATCTGCAACGCCATCTGTATGAACATATAAATATCAACACCGCCATCTGTATTAAGATGGAGATATCTACACCGCTATCAGTATGAACATGGAAATATCTTCACCGCCATCTGTATGAACATGGATATATCTACACAGCCATCTGGATGAACGTGGAAATATCTACACCGCTATCTGTGTAAACATGCATACAACTTCACCGCTATCTGTATAAACATGGAAATATCTACACCGCTATCTTTATGAACATGGAAATATCTACACCGCTAACTGTTTGAACAGGGAAATATATACACCGCTATCTGCATGAAAATGGAAATATCTACACCGCTATCTGTATGAACATGGAAATACATACACCGCTACCTGTATGAACATGGAAATAACTACACCGCTATCTGTATATACACGGAAATATCTACACCGATATCTGTATAAACATGGAAATACCTACACCGCTATGTGTATAAACATGGAAATATCCACACCGCTATCTGTATAAACATGGAAATATCTACACCGCTATCTGTATAAACATGGAAATATCAGCAGCGCTACCGGTATGAACATGGAAATATCTACACCGCCATCTGTATGAACATGGAAATATCTTCACCGCTATCTGTATGAACATGGAAATATCTACACCACTATCTGTATGAACATGGATATATCTACGCCTCTATCAGTATGAATATGGAAATATCTTCACCGCCATCTGTATGAACATGGATATATCTACACCGCTATCTGTATGAACATGGAAATATATACACCGCTATCTGTATGAACATGGAAATATCTACACCGCTATCTCTATGAACATGGAACTATCTACACCGCTATCTGTATGAACATGGAAATATCTTCACCGCCATCTGTTTGAACATGGATATATCTACACAGCCATGTGGATGAACATGGAAATATCTACTCCGCTATCTGTGTAAACATGCATACATCTTCATCGCTATCTGTATAAACATGGAAATATATACACCGCTATCTTTATGAACATGGAAATATCTACACCGCTATCTGTTTGAACATGGAAATATCTACACAGCTATCTCTTTGCACATGGAAATAACTACACCGCTATCTCTATAAACATGGAAATATCTACACCACCATCTGTATGAACTTGGAAATATCTGCACCGCCATCTGTATGAACATGGATATATCAGCACCGGTATCTGTATGAACATTGAAATATCTTCACCGCCATCTGTATGAACATGGATATATCTACACAGCCATCTGGATGAACATGGAAATATCTACACCGTTATCTGTATGAACATGGAAATATTTACACCGCTATCTGTACGAACATGGAAATATCTACACCGCTATCTGTATGAACATGGAAATATCTTCACCGCCATCTGTATGAACATGGATATATCTACACAGCCATGTGGATGAACATGGAAATATCTACACCGATATCTGTGAAAACATGCATACATCTTCACCGCTATCTGTATAAACATGGAAATATCTACACCGCTATCTTTATGAATATGGAAATATCTACACCGCTAACTGTTTGAACAGGGAAATATATACACCGCTATCTGCATGAAAATGGAGATATCTACACCACTATCTGTATGAACATGGAAATACATACACCCCTATCTGTATGAACATGGAAATATCTACACCGCTATCTGTATGAACATGGAAATATCTACACCGCTATCTGTATGAACATTGAAATAACTTCACCGCCATCAGTATGAACATGGATATAACTACACAGCCATCTGGATGAACATGGAAATATCTGCACCGCTATCTGTATGAACATGGAAATATCTACACCGCTATCTTTATGAACATGGAAATATCTACACCACTAACTGTTTGAACAGGGAAATATATACACAGCTATCTGCATGAAAACGGAAATATCTACACAGCTATCTGCTTATACATGGAAATATCTACACAGCTATCTCTTTACACATGGAAATAACTACACCGCTATCTGTACGAACATGGAAATATCTACACCGCCATCTGTATGAACATGGAAATATCTGCACCGCCATCTGTAGGAACATGAATATATCTACACAGCCATCTGTATGAACATGGAAATATCTACACCGCTATCTGTATGAACATGGAAATATCTTCACCGCTATCTGTATGAACATGGAAATATCTTCACTGCCATCCGTATGAACATGGAAATATCTGCAACGCCATCTGTATGAACATATAAATATCTACACCGCCATCTGTATTAAGTTGGAGATATCTACACCACTATCTGCATAAACATGGAAATATCTACACCGCTATCTGTATAAACATGGAAATATCTACACCGCTATGTGTATAAACATGGAAATACCTACACCGCTATCTGTAAAAACATGGAAATATCTACACCGCTACATGTATAAACATGGAAATATCAGCACCGCTATCTGTATGAACATGGAAATATCTACACCGCCATCTGTATGAACATGGAAATATCTTCACCGCCATCTGTAGGAACATGAATATATCTACACAGCCATCTGTATGAACATGGAAATATCTACACCGCTATCTGTATGAACATGGAAATATCTTCACCGCTATCTGTATGAACATGGAAATATCTTCACCGCCATCTGTATGAACATGGATATATCTACACAGCCATCTGGATAAACATGGAAATATCTACACCGCTATCTGTATGAACATGGAAATATCTACACCGCTATCTGTGTAAACATGCATACATCTTCACGGCTATCTGTATAAACATGGAAATATCTACACCGCTATCTTTATGAACATGGAAATATCTAAACCGCTAACTGTTTGAACACGGAAATATATACACCGCTATCTGCATGAAAATGGAAATATCTACACCGCTATCTTTATGAACATGGAAATACATACACCGCTATCTGTATGAACATGGAAATATCTACACCGCTATCTGTATAAACACGGAAATATCTACACAGCTATCTGTATAAACATGGAAGTATCTACACCGCTATGTGTATAAACATGGAAATATCCACACCGCTATCTGTATAAACATGGAAATATCTACACCGCTACCTGTATAAACATGGAAATATCAGCACCGCTATCGCTATGAACATGGAAATATCTACACCGCCATCTGTATGAACATGGAAATATCTTCACAGCTATCTGTATGAAGTTGGATATATCTACACAGCCATCTGTATTAACATGGAAATATCTACACCGCTATCTGTATGAACATGGAAATATCTAAACCGCTAACTGTTTGAACAGGGAAATATATACACCGCTATCTGCATGAAAATGGAAATATCTACTCCGCTATCAGTATGAACATGGAAATACATACACCGCTATCTGTATGAACATGGAAATATCTACACCGCTATCTGTATAAACATGGAAATATCTACACCGCTATCTGTATAAACATGGAAATATCTACACCGCTATGTGTATAAACATGGAAATATCTACACCGCTATCTGTTTGAACATGGAAATATCTACACCGCTATCTGCATGAAAATGGAAATATCTACACAGCTATCTGCATATACATGGAAATATCTACACAGCTATCTCTTTACACATGGAAATAACTACACCGGTATCTCTATAAACATGGAAATATCTACACCACCATCTGTATGAACATGGAAATATCCGCACCGCCATCTGAATGAACATATAAATATCTACACCGCCAAGTGTATGAAGAAGGATATATCTACACCGCTATCTGTATAAACATGGAAATATCTATACCGCTACCTGTATGAACATGGAAATATCTACACCGCTATCTGTATAAACATGGAAATATGTACACCACCACCTGTATAAACATGGAAGTATCAGCACCGCTATCGGTATAAACATGGCAATATCTACACAGCTATCTGCATAGACATGGAAATATCTACAAAGCTATCTCTTTACACATGGAAATAACTACACTGCTATCTCTATAAACATGGAAATATCTACACCGCCATCTGTATGAACATGGAAATATCTGCACCGACATCTGTATGAACATATAAATATCTACACCGCCATCTGTATTAAGATGGAGATATCTACACCGCTATCTGTATAAACTTCGAAATATCTACACCGCTATCTGTAAAAACATGGAAATATCTACGCCGCTTTCTGTATAAACAAGGAAATATCTACACTGCTACCTGTATAAACATGGAAATATCAGCACCACTATCTGTATGATCATGTAAATAGCTACACAGCCATCTGGATGAACATGGAAATATCTACACCGCTATCTGTATGAACATGGAAATAGCTACACTGCTATCTGTATGAACATGGAAATATCTACACCGCTATCTGTATAAACATGGAAATATCTACACCGCTATCTGTATGAACATGGAAATATATTCACCGCCATCTGTATGAACATGGATATATCTACACAGCCATCTGGATGAACATGGAAATATCTACACAGCTATCTGTATGAACATGGAAATATCTACACAGCCATCTGGATGAACATGAAAATATCTACACCGCTATCTGTGTAAACATGCATACATCTTCACCGCTATCTGTATAAACATGGAAATATCTACACCGCTACCTGTATAAACATGGAAATATCTACACCGCTATCTCTATGAACATGGAAATATCCACACCGCTATCTGTATGAACATGGAAATAGCTACACCGATATCTGTATGAACATGGAAATATCTACACCACTATCTGTATGAACATGGAAATATCTACACCGGTATCTGTTTGAACAGGGAAGTATATACACCGCTATCTGCTTGAAAATGGAAATATCTACAAAGCTATCTGCATATAAATGGGAAAATCTACACAGCTATCTCTTTACACATGGAAATAACTACACCGCTATCTGTATGAACATGGAAATATATACACTGCCATCTGTATGAACATGGAAATATCTGCACCGCCATCTGTATGAACATATAAATATCTACACCGCAATCTGTATTAAGATGGAGATATCTACACCGCTATCTGTATAAACTTGGAAATATCTACACCGCTATCTGTATAAACATGGAAATATCTACACCACTATCTGTATAAACATGGAAATGTCTACACCGCTACCTGTATAAACATGGAAATATCAGCACCGCTATCTGTATGAATATGTAAATATCTTCACCGCTATCTCTATGAACATGGAATTATCTACACCGCTATCTGTATGAACATGGAAATATCTACACCGCTATCTGTATAAACATGGAAATATGTACACCGCTATCTGTATAAACATGGAAGTATCAGCACCGCTTTCGGTATAAACATGGCAATATCTACACGGCTATCTGTATGAACATGGAAATATCTGCACCGCTATCTGTATGAACATGGAAATGTCTTCACCGCCATCTGTATGAACATGGATATATCTACACAGCCATCTGGATGAACATGGAAATATCTACACCGCTATCTGTATGAACATGGAAATATCTACACCGCTATCTGTATGAACATGGAAATATCTACACCGCTATCTGTAAGAACATGGAAATATCTACACCGCTATCTGTATGAACATGGAAATATCTTCTCCGCCATCTGTAAGAACATAGATATATCTACACAGCCATCTGTAAGAACATGGAAATATCTACACCGCTATCTGTATGAACATGGAAATATCTACACCGCTATCTGTGTAAACATGTATACATCTTCACCGCTATCTGCATGAAAATGGAAATATCTACACAGCTATCTGCATATACATGGAAATATCTACAAAGCTATCTCTTTACACATGTAAATAACTACACTGCTATCTCTATAAACATTGAAATATCTACACCGCCATCTGTATGAACATGGAAATATCTGCACCGACATCTGTATGAACATATAAATATCTACACCGCCATCTGTATTAAGATGGAGATATCTACACCGCTATCTGTATAAACTTGGAAATATCAACACCGCTATCTGTATAAACATGGAAATATCTATGCCGCTTTCTGTAAACAAGGAAATATCTACACTGCTACCTGTATAAACATGGAAATATCCGCACCGCTATCTGTATGAACGTGTAAATATCTACACAGCCATCTGGATGAACAGGGAAATATATACACCGCTATCTGCATGAAAATGGAAATATCTACACCGCTATCTGTATAAACATGGAAATATGTACACCGCTATCTGTATAAACATGGAAGTATCAGCACCGCTTTCGGTATAAACATGGCAATATCTACACGGCTATCTGTATGAACATGGAAATATCTGCACCGCTATCTGTATGAACATGGAAATGTCTTCACCGCCATCTGTATGAACATGGATATATGTACACAGCCATCTGGATGAACATGGAAATATCTACACCGCTATCTGTAAGAACATGGAAATATCTACACCGCTATCTGTATGAACATGGATATATGTACACAACCATCAGGATGAACATGGAAATATCTACACCGCTATCTGTATGAACATGGAAATACATACACCGCTATCTGTATGAACATGGAAATATCTACACCGCTATCTCTATGAACATGGAAATATCTACACCGCTATCTGTATGAACATGGAAATGTCTTCAACGCCATCTGTTTGAACATGGATATATCTACACAGCCATGTGGATGAACATGGAAATATCTACACCGCTATCTGTGTAAACATGCATACATCTTCACCGCTATCTGTATAAACATGGAAATATCTACACCTCTATCTTTATGAACATGGAAATATCTACACCGCTAACTGTTTGAACAGGGAAATATATACACCGCTATCTGCATGAAAATGGAAATATCTACACCACTATCTGTATGAACATGGAAATACATACACCACTATCTGTATGAAGAGGGAAATATCTACACCGCTATCTGTATGAACATGGAAATATCTGCACCGCCATCTGAATGAACATATAAATATCTACACCGCCATCTCTATTAAGATGGAGATATCTACACCGCTATCTGTATAAAGATGGAAATATCTACACCGCTATGTCTATAAACATGGAAATATCTACACCGCTATCTGTATAAACATGGAAATATCTACACCGCTCCCTGTATAAACATGGAAATATCAGCACCGCAATCAGTATGAACATGGAAGTATCTACACCGCCATCTCTATGAACATGGAAATATCTTCACCGCCATCTGTATGAACATGGAAATATCTGCACCGCCATCTGTATGAACATATAAATATCTACACCACAATCTGTATTAAGATGGAGATATCTACACCGCTATCTGTATGAACATGGAAATATCTACACCGCTATGTGTATAAACATGGAAATATCTACACCGCTATCTGTATAAACATGGAAATATCTACACTGCTAGCTGTATAAACATGGAAATATCAGCACCGCTATCTGTATGAACTTGGAAATATCTACACCGCCATCTGCATGAACATGGAAAAATCTTCACCGTCGTCTGTATGAACATGGATATATCTACACAGCCATCTGTATGAACATGGAAATATCTTCACCGCCATCTGTATGAACATGGATATGTCTACACAGCCTTCTGGATGAACATGGAAATATCTACACAGCTATCTGTATGAACATGGAAATATCTACACCGCTATCTGTGTAAACATGCATACATCTTCACCGCTATCTGTATAAACATGGAAATATCCACACCGCTATCTGTATGAACATGGAAATATCTACACCGCTATCTGTTTGAACATGGAAATATCTACACCGCTATCTGCATGAAAATGGAAATATCTACACAGCTATCTGCATATACATGGAAATATCTACACAGCTATCTCTTTGCACATGGAAATAACTACACCGCTATCTCTATAAACATGGAAATATCTACACCACCATCTGTATGAAAATGGAAATATCTGCACCGCCATCTGTATGAACATATAAATATCTACACTGCCGTCTGTATTAAGAAGGAGATATCTACGCCGATATCTGTATAAACATGGAAATATCTACACCGCTATCTGTATGAACATGGAAATATCTACACCGCTACCTGTATAAACACAGAAATATGTTCACCGCTACCTGTATAAACATGGAAGTATCAGCACCGCTATCGGTATGAACATGCCAATATCTACACGGCTATCTGTATGAACATGGAAATATCTACAACGCCATCTGTATGAACATGGAAATATCTTCACCGCCATCTGTATGAACATGGATATATGTACACAGCCATCTGGATGAACATGGAAATATCTACACCGCTATCTGTATGAACATGGAAATATCTACACCGCTATCTGTATGAACATGGAAATATGTACACAACCATCAGGATGAACATAGAAATATCTACACCGCTATCTGTATGAACATGGAAATATGTACACAACCATTAGGATGAACATGGAAATACATACACCGCTATCTGTATGAACATGGAAATATCTACACCGCTATCTCTATGAACAAGGAAATATCTACACCGCTATCTGTATGAACATGGTAATGTCTTGAACGCCATCTGTTTGAACATGGATATATCTACACAGCCATGTGGATGAACATGGAAATATCTACACCGCTATCTGTGTAAACATGCATACATCTCCACCGCTATCTGTATAAACATGGAAATATCTACACCTCTATCTTTTTGAACATGGAAATATCTACACCGCTAACTGTTTGAACAGGGAAATATATACACCGCTATCTGCATGAAAATGGAAATATCTACACCACTATCTGTATGAACATGGAAATACATACACCAGTATCTGTATGAACAGGGAAATATTTACACCACTATCTGTATGAACATGGAAATGTCTGCACCGCCATCTGAATGAACATATAAATATCTACACCGCCATCTCTATTAAGATGGAGATATCTACACCGCTATCTGTATAAAGATGGAAATATCTACACCGCTATGTCTATAAACATGGAAATATCTACACCGCTATCTGTATAGACATGGAAATATCTACACCGCTACCTGTATAAACATGGAAATATCAGCACCGCAATCAGTATGAACATGGAAGTATCTACACCGCCATCTGTATGAACATGGAAATATCTTCACCACCATCTGTATGAACATGGAAATATCTGCACCGCCATCTGTATGAACATATAAATATCTACACCGCAATCTGTATTAAGATGGAGATATCTACACCGCTATCTGTATGAACATGGAAATATCTACACCGCTATGTGTATAAACATGGAAATATCTACACCGCTATCTGTATAAACATGGAAATATCTACACTGCTACCTGTATAAACATGGAAATATCAGCACCGCTATCTGTATGAACATGGAAATATCTACACCGCCATCTGTATGGACATGGAAAAATCTTCACCGTCATCTGTATGAACATGGATAAATCTACACAGCCATCTGTATGAACATGGAAATATCTTCACCGCCATCTGTATGAACATGGATATGTCTACACAGCCGTCTGGATGAACATGGAAATATCTACACAGCTATCTGTATGAACATGGAAATATCTACACCGCTATCTGTATGAACATGGAAATATCTACACCGCTATCTGTATGAACATTGAAATATCTTCACCGCCATCAGTATGAACATGGATATATCTACACAGCCATCTGGATGAACATGGAAATATCTGCACCGCTATCTGTATGAACATGGATATATCTACACCTCTATCTGTATGAACATGGATATATCTACACAGCCATCTGGATGAACACGGAAATATCTACACCGCTATCTGTGTAAACATGCATACATCTTCACCGCTATCTGTATAAACATGGAAATATCTACACCGCTATCTTTATGAACATGGAAATATCTACACCACTAACTGTTTGAACAGGGAAATATATACACCGCTATCTGCATGAAAACGGAAATATCTACACAGCTATCTGCTTATACATGGAAATATCTACACAGCTATCTCTTTACACATGGAAATAACTACACCGCTGTCTGTACAAACATGGAAATATCTACACCGCCATCTGTATGAACATGGAAATATCTGCACCGACATCTGTATGAACATTTAAATATCTACACCGCCATCTGTGTTAAGATGGAGATATCTACACCACTATCTGCATAAATATGGAAATATCTACACCGCTATCTGTATAGACATGGAAATATCTACACCGCTATGTGTATAAACATGGAAATGTCTACACTGCTATCTGTACAAACATGGAAATATCTACACCGCTACCTGTATAAACATGGAAATATCAGCACCGCTATCAGTATGAACATGGAAGTTTCTACACCGCCAACTGTATGAACATGGATATATCTACACAGCCATCTGGATGAACGTGGAAATATCTACACCGCTATCTGTGTAAACATGCATACAACTTCACCGCTATCTGTATAAACGTGGAAATATCTACACCGCTATCTTTATGAACATGGAAATATCTACACCGCTATCTGTTTGAACATGGAAATATCTACACCGCTATCTGCATGAAAATGGAAATGTCTACACAGCTATCTGCATATACATGGAAATATCTACACAGCTATCTCTTTACACATGGAAATAACTACACCGCTATCTGTATGAACATGGAAATATCTCCACCGCCATCTGTATGAACATGGAAATATCTGCACCGCCATCTGAATGAACATATAAATATCTACACCGCCATCTGTATTATGATGGAGATATCTACACTGCTATGTGTATAAACAAGGAAATATCTACACCGCTATGTGTATAAACATGGAAATATCTACACCGCTATCTGTATAAACATGGAAATATCTACACCGCTACCTGTATAAACATGGAAATATCAGCACCGTTATCAGTATGAACATGGAAGTATCTCCACCGCCATCTTTATGAACATAGAAATATCTTCACCGCCATCTGTATGAACATGGAAATATCTGCACCGCCATCTGTATGAACATATAAATATCTACACCGCCATCTGTATTAAGATGGAGATATCTACACCGCTATCTGTATAAACATGGAAATATCTACACCGCTATGTGTATAAACATGGAAATATCTACACCACTATCTGTATAAACATGGAAATGTCGACACTGCTACCTGTATAAACATGGAAATACCAGCACCGCTATCTGTATGGACATGGAAATATCTACACCGCCATCTGTATGAACATGCAAAAATCTTCACCGCCATCTGTATCAACATGGATATATCTACACAGCTTCTGTATAAGCATGGAAATATCTTCACCGCCATCTGTATGAACATGGATATGTCTACACAGCCGTCTGGATGAACATGGAAATATCTACCCCGCTATCTGTATGAACATGGAAATTTCTACACCGCTATCTGTGTAAACATGCATACATCTTCACCGCTATCTGTATAAACATGGAAATATCCACACCGCTATCTGTATGAACATGGAAATATCTACACCGCTATCTGTTTGAACATGGAAATATCTACACCGCTATCTGCATGGAAATGGAAATATCTACACAGCTATCTATATATACATGGAAATATCTACACAGCTATCTCTTTGCACATGGAAATAAGTACACCGCTATGTCTATAAACATGGAAATATCTACACCACCATCTGTATGAACATGGAAATATCTGCACCGCCATCTGTATGAACATATAAATATCTACACCGCCATCTGTATTAAGAAGGAGATATCTACACCGCTATCTGTATAAACATGGAAATATCTACACCGCTATCTGTATGAACATGGAAATATCTACACCGCTACCTGTATAAACACGGAAATATGTACACCGCTACCTGTATAAACATGGAAGTATCAGCACCGCTATCGGTATGAACATGGCAATATCTAAACGGCTATCTGTATGAACATGGAAATATCTACAACGCTATCTGTATGAACATGGAAATATCTACACCAGTATCTGTATGAACATGGAAATAGCTACACAGCCATCTGGATGAACATGGAAATATCTACACCGCTATCTGTATGAACATGGATATATCTACACAGCCATCTGGATGAACATGGAAATATCTACACTGCTATCTGTATGAACATGGAAATACATACACCGCTATCAGTATGAACATGGAAATATCTACACCGCTTTCTGTATGAACATGGAAATATCTACACCGCTATCTGTATGAACATGGAAATATCTTCACCGCCGTCTGTATGAACATGGATATATATACACAGCCATCTGGATGAACATGGAAATATCTGCACCGCTATCTGTATGAACATGGAAATATCTACACCGCTATCTGTATGAACATGGATATATCTACACAGCCATCTGGATGAACATGGAAATATCTACACCGCTATCTGTGTAAACATGCATACATCTTCACCGCTATCTGTATAAACATGGAATTATCTACACTGCTATCTGTATGAACATGGAAATATCTACACCGCTCTCTGTATAAACATGGAAATATGTACACCGCTACCTGTATAAACATGGAAGTATCAGCACCGCTATCGGTATGAACATGGCAATATCTACACGGCTATCTGTATGAACATGGAAATATCTACACCGCTATCTGTATGAACATGGAAATATCTTCACAGCCATCTGTATGAACATGGATATATCTACACAGCCATCTGGATGAACATGGAAATATCTACTCCGCTATCTGTATGAACATGGAAATATCTACACCGCTATCTGTATGAACCTGGAAATATCTACACAGATATCTGGATGAACACGGTAATATCTACACCGCTATCTGTATGAACATGGAAATACATGCACCGCTATCTGTATGAACATGGAAATATCTAAACCGCTATCTGTTTGAACATGGAAATATATACAGCGCTATCTGCTTGAAAATGGAAATATCTACACTGCTATCAGTATGAACATGGAAATACATACACCGCTATCTGTATGAACAAGGAAATATCTACACCGCTTTCTGTATGAACATGGAAATATCTACACCGCTATCTGTATGAACGTGGAAATATCTTCACCGCCATCTGTATGAACATGGATATATCTACACAGCCATCTGGATGAACATGGAAATATCTGCACCGCTATCTGTATTAAGATGGAAATATCTACACCGCTATCTGTATGAACATGGATATATCTACACAGCCATCTGGATGAACATGGAAATATCTACACTGCTATCTGTGTAAACATGCATACAACTTCACCGCTATCTGTATAAACATGGAAATATCTACACCGCTATCTTTCTGAACATGGAAATATCTACACCGCTATCTGTTTGAACAGGGAAATATATACACCGCTATCTGCATGAAAATGGAAATATCTACACAGCTATCGGCATATACATGGAAATATCTACACAGCTATCTCTTTACACATGGAAATAACTGCACCACTATCTGTATGAACATGGAAATATCTACACCGCCGTGTGTATGAACATGGAAATATCTGCACCGCCATCTGTATGAACATATAAATTTCTACACCGCCATCTGTATTAAGATGGAGATATCTACACCGCTATCTGTACAAAGATGGAAATATCTACACCACTATCTGTATGAACATGGAAATATCTACACCGCTATCTGTTTGAACAGGGAAGTATATACACCGCTATCTGCTTTAAAATGGAAATATCTACACAGCTATCTGCATATACATGGGAATATCTACACAGCTATCTCTTTACACATGGAAATAACTACACCGCTATCTGTATGAACATGGAAATATCTACACCGCCATCTGTATGAACATGGAAATATCTGCACCGCCATCTGAATGAACATATAAATATCTACACCGCCATCTGTATTAAGATGGAGATATCCACACCGCTATCTGTATAAAGATGGAAATATCTACACCGCTATGTCTATAAACATGGAAATATCTACACCGCTATCTGTATAAACATGGAAATATCTACACCGCTACCTGTATAAACATGGAAATATCAGCACCGCTATCAGTATGAACATGGAAGTATCTACACCGCCATCTGTATGAACATGGAAATATCTTCACCACCATCTGTATGAACATGGAAATATCTGCACCGCCATCTGTATGAACATATAAATATCTACTCCGCAATCTGTATTAAGATAGAGATATCTACAACGCTATCTGTATGAACATGGAAATATCTACACCGCTATGTGTATAAACATGGAAATATCTACACCGCTATCTGTATAAACATGGAAATATCTACACTGCTACCTGTATAAACATGGAAATATCAGCACCGCTGTCTGTATGAACATGGAAATATCTACACCGCCATCTGTATGAACATGGAAAAATCTTCACCGTCATCTGTATGAACATGTATATATATACACAGCCATCTGTATGAACATGGAAATATCTTCACCGCCATCTGTATGAACATGGATATGTCTACACAGCCGTCTGGATGAACATGGAAATATCTACACAGCTATCTGTATGAACATGGAAATACCTACACCGCTATCTGTGTAAACAAGCGTACATCTTCACCGCTATCTGTATAAACATGGAAATATCCACACCTCTATCTGTATGAACATGGAAATATCTACACCGCTATCTGTTTGAACATGGAAATATCTACACCGCTATCTGCATGAAAATGGAAATATCTACACAGCTATCTGCATATACATGGAAATATCTACACAGCTATCTCTTTGCACATGGAATTAACTACACCGCTATCTCTATAAACATGGAAATATCTACACCACCATCTGTATGAAAATGGAAATATCTGCACCGCCATCTGTCTGAACATATAAATATCTACACTGCCGTCTGTATTAAGAAGGAGATGTCTACGCCGATATCTGTATAAACATGGAAATATGTACACCGCTATCTGTATGAACATGGAAATATCTACACCGCTACCTGTATAAACACAGAAATATGTTCACCGCTACCTGTATAAACATGGAAGTATCAGCACCGCTATCGGTATGAACATGCCAATATCTACACGGCTATCTGTATGAACATGGAAATATCTACAACGCCATCTGTATGAACATGGAAATATCTTCACCGCCATCTGTATGAACATGGATATATGTACACAGCCATCTGGATGAACATGGAAATATCTACACCGCTATCTGTATGAACATGGAAATACATACACCGCTATCTGTATGAACATGGAAATATCTACACCGCTATCTCTATGAACATGGAAATATCAACACCGCTATCTGTATGAACATGGAAATGTCTTCAACGCCATCTGTTTGAACATGGATATATCTACACAGCCATGTGGATGAACATGGAAATATCTACACCGCTATCTGTGTAAACATGCATACATCTTCACCGCTATCTGTATAAACATGGAAATATCTACACCTCTATCTTTATGAACATGGAAATATCTACACCGCTAACTGTTTGAACAGGGAAATATATACACCGCTATCTGCATGAAAATGGAAATATCTACACCACTATCTGTATGAACATGGAAATACATACACCACTATCTGTATGAACATGGAAATATCTACACCGCTATCTGTAAGAACATGGAAATATCTGCACCGCCATCTGAATGAACATATAAATATCTACACCGCCATCTCTATTAAGATGGAGATATCTACACCGCTATCTGTATAAACATGGAAATATCTACACCGCTATGTCTATAAACATGGAAATATCTACACCGCTATCTGTATAAACATGGAAATATCTACACCGCTACCTGTATAAACATGGAAATATCAGCACCGCTATCAGTATGAACATGGAAGTATCTACACCGCCATCTGTATGAACATGGAAATATCTTCACCACCATCTGTATGAACATGGAAATATCTGCACCGCCATCTGTATGAACATATAAATATCTACTCCGCAATCTGTATTAAGATGGAGATATCTACACCGCTATCTGTATGAACATGGAAATATCTACACCGCTATGTGTATAAACATGGAAATATCTACACCGCTATCTGTATAAACATGGAAATATCTACACTGCTACCTGTATAAACATGGAAATATCAGCACCGCTATCTGTATGAACATGGAAATATCTACACCGCCATCTGTATGAACATGGAAAAATCTTCACCGTCATCTGTATGAACATGGATATATCTACACAGCCATCTGTATGAACATGGAAATATCTTCACCGCCATCTGTATGAACATGGATATGTCCACACAGCCGTCTGGATGAACATGGAAATATCTACACAGCTATCTGTATGAACATGGAAATATCTACACCGCTATCTGTGTAAACATGCATACATCTTCACCGCTATCTGTATAAACATGGAAATATCCACACCGCTATCTGTATGAACATGGATATATCTACACCGCTATCTGTTTGAAGATGGAAATATCTACACCGCTATCTGCATGAAAATGGAAATATCTACACAGCTATCTGCATATACATGGAAATATCTACACAGCTATCTCTTTGCACATGGAAATAACTACACCGCTATCTCTATAAACATGGAAATATCTACACCACCATCTGTATGAAAATGGAAATATCTGCACCACCATCTGTATGAACATATAAATATCTACACTGCCGTCTGTATTAAGAAGGAGATATCTACGCAGATATCTGTATAAACATGGAAATATCTACAACGCTATCTGTATGAACATGGAAATATCTACACCGCTACCTGTATAAACACAGAAATATGTTCACCGCTACCTGTATAAACATGGAAGTATCAGCACCGCTATCAGTATGAACATGCCAATATCTACACGGCTATCTGTATGAACATGGAAATATCTACAACGCCATCTGTATGAACATGGAAATATCTTCACCGCCATCTGTATGAACATGGATATATGTACACAGCCATCTGGATGAACATGGAAATATCTACACCGCTATCTGTATGAACATGGAAATACATACAACGCTATCTGTATGAACATGGAAATATCTACACCGCTATCTCTATGAACATGGAAATATCAACACCGCTATCTGTATGAACATGGAAATGTCTTCAACGCCATCTGTTTGAACATGGATATATCTACACAGCCATGTGGATGAACATGGAAATACCTACACCGCTATCTGTGTAAACATGCATACATCTTCACCGCTATCTGTATAAACATGGAAATATCTACACCTCTATCTTTATGAACATGGAAATATCTACACCGCTAACTGTGTGAACAGGGAAATATATACACCGCTATCTGCATGAAAATGGAAATATCTACACCACTATCTGTATGAACATGGAAATACATACACCACTATCTGTATGAACATGGAAATATCTACACCGCTATCTGTATGAACATGGAAATATCTGCACCGCCATCTGAATGAACATATAAATATCTACACCGCCATCTCTATTAAGATGGAGATATCTACACCGCTATCTGTATAAAGATGGAAATATCTACACCGCTATGTCTAAAAACATGGAAATATCTACACCGCTATCTGTACAAACATGGAAATATCTACACCGCTACCTGTATAAACATGGAAATATCAGCACCGCTATCAGTATGAACATGGAAGTATCTACACCGCCATCTGTATGAACATGGAAATATCTTCACCACCATCTGTATGAACATGGAAATATCTGCACCGCCATCTGTATGAACATATAAATATCTACTCCGCAATCTGTATTAAGATGGAGATATCTACACCGCTATCTGTATGAACGTGGAAATATCTACACCGCTATGTGTATAAACATGGAAATATCTACACCGCTATCTGTATAAACATGGAAATATCTACACTGCTACATGTATAAACATGGAAATATCAGCACCGCTATCTGTATGAACATGGAAATATCTACACCGCCATCTGTATGAACATGGAAAAAACTTCACCGTCATCTGTATGTACATGGATATATCTACACAGCCATCTGTATGAACATGGAAATATCTTCACCGCCATCTGTATGAACATGGATATGTCTACACAGCCGTCTGGATGAACATGGAAATATCTACACAGCTATCTGTATGAACATGGAAATATCTACACCGCTATCTGTGTAAACATGCATACATCTTCACCGCTATCTGTATAAACATGGAAATATCCACACCGCTATATGTATGAACATGGAAATATCTACACCGCTATCTGTTTCAACATGGAAATACATACACCGCTATCTGTATGAACATGGAAATATGTACACAGCCATCAGGATGAACATGGAAATATCTACACCGCTATCTGTATGAACATGGAAATACGTACACCGCTATCTGTATGAACATGGAAATATCTACACCGCTATCTCTATGAACATGGAAATATCTACACCGCTATCTGTATGAACATGGAAATGTCTTCAACGCCATCTGTTTGAACATGGATATATCTACACAGCCATGTGGATGAACATGAAATATCTACACCGCTATCTGTGTAAACATGCATACATCTTCACCGCTATCTGTATAAACATGGAAATATCTACACCTCTATCTTTATGAACATGGAAATATCTACACCGCTAACTGTTTGAACAGGGAAATATATACACCGCTATCTGCATGAAAATGGAAATATCTACACCACTATCTGTATGAACATGGAAATACATACACCACTATCTGTATGAACATGGAAACATCTACACCGCTATCTGTATGAACATGGAAATATCTGCACCGCTATCTGTATGAACATGGAAATATCTACACCGCTTTCTGTATGAACATGGAAATATCTACACCGCTATCTGTATGAACATGGAAATATCTTCACCGCCGTCTGTATGAACATGGATATATATACACAGCCATCTGGATGAACATGGAAATATCTGCACCGCTATCTGTATGAACATGGAAATATCTACACCGCTATCTGTATGAACATGGATATATCTACACAGCCATCTGGATGAACATGGAAATATCTACACCGCTATCTGTGTAAACATGCATACATCTTCACCGCTATCTGTATAAACATGGAATTATCTACACTGCTATCTGTATGAACATGGAAATATCTACACCGCTCTCTGTATAAACATGGAAATATGTACACCGCTACCTGTATAAACATGGAAGTATCAGCACCGCTATCGGTATGAACATGGCAATATCTACACGGCTATCTGTATGAACATGGAAATATCTACACCGCTATCTGTATGAACATGGAAATATCTTCACAGCCATCTGTATGAACATGGATATATCTACACAGCCATCTGGATGAACATGGAAATATCTACTCCGCTATCTGTATGAACATGGAAATATCTACACCGCTATCTGTATGAACCTGGAAATATCTACACAGATATCTGGATGAACACGGTAATATCTACACCGCTATCTGTATGAACATGGAAATACATGCACCGCTATCTGTATGAACATGGAAATATCTAAACCGCTATCTGTTTGAACATGGAAATATATACAGCGCTATCTGCTTGAAAATGGAAATATCTACACTGCTATCAGTATGAACATGGAAATACATACACCGCTATCTGTATGAACAAGGAAATATCTACACCGCTTTCTGTATGAACATGGAAATATCTACACCGCTATCTGTATGAACGTGGAAATATCTTCACCGCCATCTGTATGAACATGGATATATCTACACAGCCATCTGGATGAACATGGAAATATCTGCACCGCTATCTGTATGAAGATGGAAATATCTACACCGCTATCTGTATGAACATGGATATATCTACACAGCCATCTGGATGAACATGGAAATATCTACACCGCTATCTGTGTAAACATGCATACAACTTCACCGCTATCTGTATAAACATGGAAATATCTACACCGCTATCTTTCTGAACATGGAAATATCTACACCGCTATCTGTTTGAACAGGGAAATATATACACCGCTATCTGCATGAAAATGGAAATATCTACACAGCTATCGGCATATACATGGAAATATCTACACAGCTATCTCTTTACACATGGAAATAACTGCACCACTATCTGTATGAACATGGAAATATCTACACCGCCGTGTGTATGAACATGGAAATATCTGCACCGCCATCTGTATGAACATATAAATTTCTACACCGCCATCTGTATTAAGATGGAGATATCTACACCGCTATCTGTACAAAGATGGAAATATCTACACCACTATCTGTATGAACATGGAAATATCTACACCGCTATCTGTTTGAACAGGGAAGTATATACACCGCTATCTGCTTTAAAATGGAAATATCTACACAGCTATCTGCATATACATGGGAATATCTACACAGCTATCTCTTTACACATGGAAATAACTACACCGCTATCTGTATGAACATGGAAATATCTACACCGCCATCTGTATGAACATGGAAATATCTGCACCGCCATCTGAATGAACATATAAATATCTACACCGCCATCTGTATTAAGATGGAGATATCCACACCGCTATCTGTATAAAGATGGAAATATCTACACCGCTATGTCTATAAACATGGAAATATCTACACCGCTATCTGTATAAACATGGAAATATCTACACCGCTACCTGTATAAACATGGAAATATCAGCACCGCTATCAGTATGAACATGGAAGTATCTACACCGCCATCTGTATGAACATGGAAATATCTTCACCACCATCTGTATGAACATGGAAATATCTGCACCGCCATCTGTATGAACATATAAATATCTACTCCGCAATCTGTATTAAGATAGAGATATCTACAACGCTATCTGTATGAACATGGAAATATCTACACCGCTATGTGTATAAACATGGAAATATCTACACCGCTATCTGTATAAACATGGAAATATCTACACTGCTACCTGTATAAACATGGAAATATCAGCACCGCTGTCTGTATGAACATGGAAATATCTACACCGCCATCTGTATGAACATGGAAAAATCTTCACCGTCATCTGTATGAACATGTATATATATACACAGCCATCTGTATGAACATGGAAATATCTTCACCGCCATCTGTATGAACATGGATATGTCTACACAGCCGTCTGGATGAACATGGAAATATCTACACAGCTATCTGTATGAACATGGAAATACCTACACCGCTATCTGTGTAAACAAGCGTACATCTTCACCGCTATCTGTATAAACATGGAAATATCCACACCGCTATCTGTATGAACATGGAAATATCTACACCGCTATCTGTTTGAACATGGAAATATCTACACCGCTATCTGCATGAAAATGGAAATATCTACACAGCTATCTGCATATACATGGAAATATCTACACAGCTATCTCTTTGCACATGGAATTAACTACACCGCTATCTCTATAAACATGGAAATATCTACACCACCATCTGTATGAAAATGGAAATATCTGCACCGCCATCTGTCTGAACATATAAATATCTACACTGCCGTCTGTATTAAGAAGGAGATGTCTACGCCGATATCTGTATAAACATGGAAATATGTACACCGCTATCTGTATGAACATGGAAATATCTACACCGCTACCTGTATAAACACAGAAATATGTTCACCGCTACCTGTATAAACATGGAAGTATCAGCACCGCTATCGGTATGAACATGCCAATATCTACACGGCTATCTGTATGAACATGGAAATATCTACAACGCCATCTGTATGAACATGGAAATATCTTCACCGCCATCTGTATGAACATGGATATATGTACACAGCCATCTGGATGAACATGGAAATATCTACACCGCTATCTGTATGAACATGGAAATACATACACCGCTATCTGTATGAACATGGAAATATCTACACCGCTATCTCTATGAACATGGAAATATCAACACCGCTATCTGTATGAACATGGAAATGTCTTCAACGCCATCTGTTTGAACATGGATATATCTACACAGCCATGTGGATGAACATGGAAATATCTACACCGCTATCTGTGTAAACATGCATACATCTTCACCGCTATCTGTATAAACATGGAAATATCTACACCTCTATCTTTATGAACATGGAAATATCTACACCGCTAACTGTTTGAACAGGGAAATATATACACCGCTATCTGCATGAAAATGGAAATATCTACACCACTATCTGTATGAACATGGAAATACATACACCACTATCTGTATGAACATGGAAATATCTACACCGCTATCTGTAAGAACATGGAAATATCTGCACCGCCATCTGAATGAACATATAAATATCTACACCGCCATCTCTATTAAGATGGAGATATCTACACCGCTATCTGTATAAACATGGAAATATCTACACCGCTATGTCTATAAACATGGAAATATCTACACCGCTATCTGTATAAACATGGAAATATCTACACCGCTACCTGTATAAACATGGAAATATCAGCACCGCTATCAGTATGAACATGGAAGTATCTACACCGCCATCTGTATGAACATGGAAATATCTTCACCACCATCTGTATGAACATGGAAATATCTGCACCGCCATCTGTATGAACATATAAATATCTACTCCGCAATCTGTATTAAGATGGAGATATCTACACCGCTATCTGTATGAACATGGAAATATCTACACCGCTATGTGTATAAACATGGAAATATCTACACCGCTATCTGTATAAACATGGAAATATCTACACTGCTACCTGTATAAACATGGAAATATCAGCACCGCTATCTGTATGAACATGGAAATATCTACACCGCCATCTGTATGAACATGGAAAAATCTTGACCGTCATCTGTATGAACATGGATATATCTACACAGCCATCTGTATGAACATGGAAATATCTTCACCGCCATCTGTATGAACATGGATATGTCCACACAGCCGTCTGGATGAACATGGAAATATCTACACAGCTATCTGTATGAACATGGAAATATCTACACCGCTATCTGTGTAAACATGCATACATCTTCACCGCTATCTGTATAAACATGGAAATATCCACACCGCTATCTGTATGAACATGGATATATCTACACCGCTATCTGTTTGAAGATGGAAATATCTACACCGCTATCTGCATGAAAATGGAAATATCTACACAGCTATCTGCATATACATGGAAATATCTACACAGCTATCTCTTTGCACATGGAAATAACTACACCGCTATCTCTATAAACATGGAAATATCTACACCACCATCTGTATGAAAATGGAAATATCTGCACCACCATCTGTATGAACATATAAATATCTACACTGCCGTCTGTATTAAGAAGGAGATATCTACGCAGATATCTGTATAAACATGGAAATATCTACAACGCTATCTGTATGAACATGGAAATATCTACACCGCTACCTGTATAAACACAGAAATATGTTCACCGCTACCTGTATAAACGTGGAAGTATCAACACCGCTATCAGTATGAACATGCCAATATCTACACGGCTATCTGTATGAACATGGAAATATCTACAACGCCATCTGTATGAACATGGAAATATCTTCACCGCCATCTGTATGAACATGGATATATGTACACAGCCATCTGGATGAACATGGAAATATCTACACCGCTATCTGTATGAACATGGAAATACATACAACGCTATCTGTATGAACATGGAAATATCTACACCGCTATCTCTATGAACATGGAAATATCAACACCGCTATCTGTATGAACATGGAAATGTCTTCAACGCCATCTGTTTGAACATGGATATATCTACACAGCCATGTGGATGAACATGGAAATACCTACACCGCTATCTGTGTAAACATGCATACATCTTCACCGCTATCTGTATAAACATGGAAATATCTACACCTCTATCTTTATGAACATGGAAATATCTACACCGCTAACTGTGTGAACAGGGAAATATATACACCGCTATCTGCATGAAAATGGAAATATCTACACCACTATCTGTATGAACATGGAAATACATACACCACTATCTGTATGAACATGGAAATATCTACACCGCTATCTGTATGAACATGGAAATATCTGCACCGCCATCTGAATGAACATATAAATATCTACACCGCCATCTCTATTAAGATGGAGATATCTACACCGCTATCTGTATAAAGATGGAAATATCTACACCGCTATGTCTAAAAACATGGAAATATCTACACCGCTATCTGTACAAACATGGAAATATCTACACCGCTACCTGTATAAACATGGAAATATCAGCACCGCTATCAGTATGAACATGGAAGTATCTACACCGCCATCTGTATGAACATGGAAATATCTTCACCACCATCTGTATGAACATGGAAATATCTGCACCGCCATCTGTATGAACATATAAATATCTACTCCGCAATCTGTATTAAGATGGAGATATCTACACCGCTATCTGTATGAACGTGGAAATAGCTACACCGCTATGTGTATAAACATGGAAATATCTACACCGCTATCTGTATAAACATGGAAATATCTACACTGCTACATGTATAAACATGGAAATATCAGCACCGCTATCTGTATGAACATGGAAATATCTACACCGCCATCTGTATGAACATGGAAAAAACTTCACCGTCATCTGTATGAACATGGATATATCTACACAGCCATCTGTATGAACATGGAAATATCTTCACCGCCATCTGTATGAACATGGATATGTCTACACAGCCGTCTGGATGAACATGGAAATATCTACACAGCTATCTGTATGAACATGGAAATATCTACACCGCTATCTGTGTAAACATGCATACATCTTCACCGCTATCTGTATAAACATGGAAATATCCACACCGCTATATGTATGAACATGGAAATATCTACACCGCTATCTGTTTCAACATGGAAATACATACACCGCTATCTGTATGAACATGGAAATATGTACACAGCCATCAGGATGAACATGGAAATATCTACACCGCTATCTGTATGAACATGGAAATACGTACACCGCTATCTGTATGAACATGGAAATATCTACACCGCTATCTCTATGAACATGGAAATACCTACACCGCTATCTGTATGAACATGGAAATGTCTTCAACGCCATCTGTTTGAACATGGATATATCTACACAGCCATGTGGATGAACATGAAATATCTACACCGCTATCTGTGTAAACATGCATACATCTTCACCGCTATCTGTATAAACATGGAAATATCTACACCTCTATCTTTATGAACATGGAAATATCTACACCGCTAACTGTTTGAACAGGGAAATATATACACCGCTATCTGCATGAAAATGGAAATATCTACACCACTATCTGTATGAACATGGAAATACATACACCACTATCTGTATGAACATGGAAACATCTACACCGCTATCTGTATGAACATGGAAATATCTGCACCGCTATCTGTATGAACATGGAAATATCTACACCACTCTCTGTATGAACATGGATATATCAACACCGCTATCTGTATGAATATGGAAATATCTTCACCGCCATCTGTATGAACATGGATATATCTACACAGCCATCTGGATGAACATGGAAATATCTACACCGCTATCTGTAGGAACATGGAAATAGCTACACTGCTATCTGTATGAACATGGAAATATCTACACCGCTATCTCTTTGAACATGGAAATATCTACACCGCTATCTGTATGAACATGGAAATATCTTCACCGCCATCTGTATGAACATCGATATATCTACACAGCCATCTGGATGAACATGGAAATATCTACACCGCTATCTGTATGAACATGGAAATATCTACACAGCCATCTGGATGAACATGAAAATATCTACACTGCTATCTGTGTAAACATGCATACATCTTCACCGCTATCTGTATAAACATGGAAATATCTGCACCGCTACCTGTATAAACATGGAAATATCTACACCGCTATCTCTATGAACATGGAAATATCCACACCGCTATCTGTATGAACATGGAAATAGCTACACCGCTATCTGTATGAACATGGAAATACCTACACCGCCATCTGTATGAACATGGAAATATCTGCACCGCCATCTGAATAAACACATAAATATCTACACCGCCATCTGTATTAAGATGGAGATATCTACACCACTATCTGTATAAACATGGAAATATCTACACCGCTATGTGTATAAACATGGTAATATCTACACCTCTATCTGTATAAACATGGAAATATCTACACTGCTACCTGTATAATCATGGAAATATCAGCACCGCTATCTGTATGAACATGGAAATATCTACATCGCCATCTGTATGAACATGGAAATATCTTCACCGTCATCTGTATGAACATAGATATATCTACACAGCCATCTGTATGAACATGGAAATATCTTCACCGCCATCTTTATGAACATGGATATGTCTACACAGCCGTCTGGATGAACATGGAAATATCTACACCGCTATCTGTATGAACATGGAAATATCTACACCTCTATCTGTATAAACATGGAAATATCTACACCGCTACCTGTATAAACATGGAAATATCAGCAGCGCTACCGGTATGAACATGGAAATATCTACACCGCCATCTGTATGAACATGGAAATACCTTCACCGCTATCTGTATGAACATGGAAATATCTACACCACTATCTGTATGAACATGGATATATCTACACCGCTATCTGTATGAATATGGAAATATCTTCACCGCCATCTGTATGAACATGGATATATCTACACCGCTATCTGTATGAACATGGAAATATATACACCGCTATCTGTATGAACATGGAAATATCTACACCGCTATCTCTATGAACATGGAAATATCTACACCGCTATCTGTATGAACATGGAAATATCTTCACCGCCATCTGTTTGAACATGGATATATCTACACAGCCATGTGGATGAACATGGAAATATCTACACCGCTATCTGTGTAAACATGCATACATCTTCATCGCTATCTGTATAAACATGGAAATATATACACCGCTATCTTTATGAACATGGAAATATCTACACCGCTAACAGTTTGAACAGGGAAATATATACACCGCTATCTGCATGAAAATGGAAATATCTACACAACTATCAGTATGAACATGGAAATACATACACCACTATCTGTATGAACATGGAAATATCTACACCGCTATCTGTATGAACATGGAAATATCTGCACCGCTATCTGTATGAACATGGAAATATCTACACCACTATCTGTATGAACATGGATATATCTTCACCGCTATCTGTATGAATATGGAAATATCTTCACCGCCATCTGTATGAACATGTATATATCTACACAGCCATCTGGATGATCATGGAAATATCTACACTGCTATCTGTAGGAACATGGAAATAGCTTCACTGCTATCTGTATGAACATGGAATTATCTACACCGCTATCTCTTTGAACATGGAAATATCTACACCGCTATCTGTATGAACATGGAAATATCTTCACCGCCATCTGTATGAACATGGATATATCTACACAGCCATCAGGATGAACATGGAAATATCTACACCGCTATCTGTATGAACATGGAAATATCTACACAGCCATCTGGATGAACATGAAAATATCTACACTGCTATCTGTGTAAACATGCATACATCTTCACCGCTATCTGTATAAACATGGAAATATCTACACCGCTACCTGTATAAACATGGAAATATCTACACCGCTATCTCTATGAACATGGAAATATCCACACCGCTATCTGTATGAACATGGAAATAGCTACACAGCTATCTGTATGAACATGGAAATATCTACAGCACTATCTGTATGAACATGGAAATATCTACACCGCTATCTGTTTGAACAGGGAAGTATATACACCGCTATCTGCTTGAAAATGGAAATATCTACACAGCTATCTGCATATACATGGGAATATCTACACAGCTATCTCTTTACAAATGGAAATATCTACACCGCTATCTGTATGAACATGGAAATATCTGCACCGCCATCTGTATGAACAGATAAATATCTACACCGCCATCTGCATTAAGATGGAGATATCTACACCGCTATCTGTATAAACATGGAAATATCTACACCGCTATCTGTATAAACATGGAAATATCTACACCGCTATCTGTATAAACATGGAATTATCAGCACCGCTATCTGTATGAACATGGAAATATCTACACCGCCATCTGTATGAACATGGAAAAATCTTCACCGTCATCTGTATGAACATGGATATATCTACACAGCCATCTGTATGAACATGGAAATATCTTCACCGCCATCTGTATGAACATGGATATGTCTACACAGCCGTCTGGATGAACATGGAAATATCTACACCGCTATCTGTATGAACATGGAAATATCTACACCGCTATCTGTTTGAACATGGAAATATCTACACCGCTATCTGCATGAAAATGGAAATATCTACACAGCTATCTGCATATACATGGAAATATCTACACAGCTATCTCTTTGCACATGGAAATAACTACACGGCTATCTCTATAAACATGGAAATATCTACACCACCATCTGTATGAACTTGGAAATATCTGCACCGCCATCTGTATGAACATGGATATATCAACAGCCATCTGGATGAACATGGAAATATCTACACCGCTATCTGTATGAACATGGAAATATCTACACCTCTATCTGTGTAAACATGCATACATCTTCACCGCTATCTGTATAAACATGGAAATATCTGCACCGCTACCTGTATGAACATGGAAATATCTACACAGCCATCAGGATGAACATGGAAATATCTACACCGCTATCTGCATGAACATGGAAATACATACACCGCTATCTGTATGAACATGGAAATATCTACACCGCTATCTGTATGAACATGGAAATATCTACACCGCTATCTGTATGAACATGGAAATATCTTCACCGCCATCTGTATGAACATGGATATATCTACACAGCCATGTGGATGAACATGGAAATATCTACACCGATATCTGTGAAAACATGCATACATTTTCACCGCTATCTGTATAAACATGGAAATATCTACACCGCTATCTTTATGAATATGGAAATATCTACACCGCTAACTGTTTGAACAGGGAAATATATACACCGCTATCTGCATGAAAATGGAAATATCTACACCACTATCTGTATGAACATGGAAATACATACACCCCTATCTGTATGAACATGGAAATATCTACACCGCTATCTGTATGAACTTGGAAATATCCACACCGCTATCTGTATGAACATTGAAATAACTTCACCGCCATCAGTATGAACATGGATATAACTACACAGCCATCTGGATGAACATGGAAATATCTTCACCGCTATCTGTATGAACATGGAAATATCTACACCGCTATCTTTATGAACATGGAAATATCTACACCACTAACTGTTTCAACAGGGAAATATATACACCGCTATCTGCATGAAAACGGAAATATCTACACAGCTATCTGCTTATACATGGAAATATCTACACAGCTATCTCTTTACACATGGAAATAACTACACCGCTATCTGTACGAACATGGAAATATCTACACCGCCATCTGTATGAACATGGAAATATCTGCACCGCCATCTGTATGAACATTTAAATATCTACACGGCCATCTGTATTAAGATGGAGATATCTACACCACTATCTGCATAAACATGGAAATATCTACACCGCTATCTGTATAGACATGGAAATATCTACACCGCTATGTGTATAAACATGGAAATATCTACACTGCTATCTGTACAAACATGGAAATATCTACACCGCTACCTGTATAAACATGGAAATATCAGCACCGCTATCAGTATGAACATGGAAGTTCCTACACCGCCATCTGTATGAACATGGAAATATCTTCACCGCCATCCGTATGAACATGGAAATATCTGCACCGCCATCTGTATGAACATATAAATATCTACACCACCATCTGTATTAAGATGGAGATATCTACACCGCTATCTGTATGAACATGCAAATATCTTCACCGCCATCTGTATGAACATGGATATATCTACACAGCCATCTGGATGAACGTGGAAATATCTACACCGCTATCAGTGTAAACATGCATACAACTTCACCGCTATCTGTATAAACATGGAAATATCTTCACCGCTATCTTTATGAACATGGAAATATCTACACCGCTATCTGTTTGAACAGGGAAATATATACACCGCTATCTGCATGAAAATGGAAATATCTACACCGCTATCTGTATGAACATGGAAATACATACACCGCTATCTGTATGAACATGGAAATATCTACACCGCTATGTGTATAAACATGGAAATATCTACACCGCTATCTGTATAAACATGGAAATATCTACACCGCTACATGTACAAACATGGAAATATCAGCCCCGCTATCTGTATGAACATGGAAATATCTACACCGCCATCTGTATGAACATGGAAATATCTTCACCGCCATCTGTAGGAACATGGATATATCTACACAGCCATCTGTATGAACATGGAAATATCTACACCGCTATCTGTATGAACATGGAAATATCTACTCCGCTATCTGTATGAACATGGAAATATCTTCACCACCATCTGTATGAACATGGATATGTCTACACAGCCATCTGAATGAACATTTAAATATCTACACCGCCATCTGTATTAAGATGGAGATATCTACACAACTATCTGCATAAACATGGAAATATCTACACCGCTATCTGTATAAACATGGAAATATCTACACCGCTATGTGTATAAACATGGAAATATCTACACCGCTATCTGTATAAACATGGAAATATCTACACCGGTACCTGTATAAACATGGAAATATCAGCACCGCTATCAGTATGAACATGGAAGTTTCTACACCGCCATCTTTATGAACATGGAAATATCTTCACCGCCATCCGTATGAACATGGAAATATCTGCACCGCCATCTGTATGAACATATAAATATCTACACCGCCATCTGTATTAAGATGGAGATATCTACACCGCTATCTGTATAAACATGGAAATATCTACACCGCTATCTGTATAAACATGGAAATATCTACACCGCTATCTGTATAAACATGGAAATATATACACCGATACCTGTATAAACATGGAAATATCAGCACCGCTATCTGTATGAACATGGAAATATCTACACCGCCATCTGTGTGAACATGGATATATCTACACAGCCATCTGTATGAACATGGAGATATCTTCACCGCCATCTGTATGAAAATTGATATGTCTACACAGCCGTCTGGATGAACATGGAAATATCTACACCGCTATCTGTATGAACATGAAAATATCTACACCGCTATCTGTGTAAACATGCAAACTTCTTCACCGCTATCTGTATAAACATGGAAATATCTACACCGCTATCTGTATGAACATGGAAATATCTACACCGCTATCTGCATGAAAATGGAAATATCTACACAACTATCTGCATATAAATGGAAATATCTACACAGCTATCTCTTTACACATGGAAATAACTACACCGCTATCTCTATAAACATGGAAATATCTACACCGCCATCTGTATGAAGATGGAAATATCTACACCGCCATCTGTATTAAGAAGGAGATATCTACACCGCTATCTGTATAAACATGGAAATATCTACACCGCTATCTGTATTAACATGGAAATATCTACACCGCTATCTGTATAAACACGGAAATATGTTCACCGCTACCTGTATAAACATGGAAGTATCAGCACCGCTATCGGTATGAACATGGCAATATCTACACGGCGATCTGTATGAACGTGGAAATATCTACACCGCTATCTGTATGAACATGGAAATGTCTACACCGCCATCTGTATGAACATGGATATATCTACACAGCCATCTGGATGAATATGGAAATATCTACACCGCTATCTGTATGAACATGGAAATATCTTCACCGCTATCTGTATGAACATGGAAATATCCACACCACTATCTGTATGAACATGGAAATATCTACACCGCTATCTGTATGAACATGGAAATAACTTCACCGCCATCTGTATGAACATGGATATATCTACACAGCCATCTGGATGAACGTGGAAATACCTACACCGCTATCTGTGTAAACATGCATACAACTTCACCGCTATCTGTATAAACATAGAAATATCTACACCGCTATCTTTATGAACATGGAAATATCTACACCGCTAACTGTTTGAACAGGGAAATATATACACCGCTATCTGCATGAAAATGGAAATATCTACACAGCTATCTGCTTATACATGGAAATATCTACACAGCTATCTCTTTACACATGGAAAAAATACACCGCTATCTGTATGAACATGGAAATATCTACACCGCTATCTGTATGAACATGGAAATACCTGCACCGCCATCTGTAGGAACATATAAATATCTACACCGCCATCTGTATTAAGTTGGAGATATCTACTCCACTATCTGCATAAACATGGAAATATCTACACCGCTATCTGTATAAACATGGAAATATCTACACCGCTATCTGCATCAACATGGAAATATCTACACCGCTATCTGTATAAACACGGAAATATGTACACCGCTATCGGTATGAACATGGCAATATCTACACGGCTATCTGTATGAACATGGAAATATCTACACCGCTATCTGTATGAACATGGAAATATCTTCACCGCCATCTTCATGAACATGGATATATCTACACAGCCATCTGGATGAACGTGGAAATATCTACACGACTATCTGTATGAACATGGAAATATCTACACCGCTGTCTGCATGAACATGGAAATATCTACACAGCCATCTGGATGAACATGGAAATATCTACACCGCTATATGTATGAACATGGAAATACAAACAACGCTATCTGTATGAACATGGAAATATCTACACCGCTATCTGTATGAACATGGAAATATCTACACCGCTATCTGTATGAACATGGAAATATCTTCACCGCCATCTGTATAAACATGGATATATCTACACAGCCATCTGGATGAACATGGAAATATCTACACCGCTATCTGTGTAAACATGCATACATCTTCACCGCTATCTGTATAAACATGGAAATATCTACACCGCCATCTGTATGAACATGGAAATATCTACACCGCCATCTGTATTAAGAAGGAGATATCTACACCGCTATCTGTATAAACATGGAAATATCTACACCGCTATCTGTATTAACATGGAAATATCTACACCGCTATCTGTTTAAACACGGAAATATGTTCACCGCTACCTGTATAAACATGGAAGTATCAGCACCGCTATCGGTATGAACATGGCAATATCTACACGGCGATCTGTATGAACGTGGAAATATCTACACCGCTATATGTATGAACATGGAAATGTCTACACCGCCATCTGTATGAACATGGATATATCTACACAGCCATCTGGATGAATATGGAAATATCTACACCGCTATCTGTATGAACATGGAAATATCTTCACCGCTATCTGTATGAACATGGAAATATCTACACCACTATCTGTATGAACATGGAAATATCTACACCGCTATCTGTATGAACATGCAAATAACTTCACCGCCATCTGTATGAACATGGATATATCTACACAGCCATCTGGATGAACGTGGAAATACCTACACCGCTATCTGTGTAAACATGCATACAACTTCACCGCTATCTGTATAAACATGGAAATATCTACACCGCTATCTTTATGAACATGGAAATATCTACACCGCTAACTGTTTGAACAGGGAAATATATACACCGCTATCTGCTTAAAAATGGAAATATCTACACCGCTATCTGTATGAACATGGAAATACTTACACGGCTATCTGTATGAACATTCAAATATCTACACCGCTATCTGTATGAACATGGAAATATCTACACCGCTATCTGTATGAACATGGAAATATCTTCACCGCCATCTGTATGAACATGGATATATCTACACAGCCATCTGGATGAACGTGGAAATATCTGCACCGCTATCTGTATGAACATGGAAATATCTACACCGCTATCTGCATGAACATGGATATATCTACACAGCCATCTGGATGAACATGGAAATATCTACACCGCTATCTGTGTAAACATGCATACATCTTCACCGCTATCTGTATAAACATGGAAATATCCACACCGCTATCTTTATGAACATAGAAATATCTACACCGCTAACTGTTTGAACAGGGAAATATATACACCGCTATCTGCATGAAAATGGAAATATCTACACAGCTATCTGCTTATACATGGAAATATCTACACAGCTATCTCTTTACACATGGAAAAAAATACACCGCTATCTGTATGAACATGGAAATATCTACACCGCTATCTGTGTAAACATGCATACATCTTCACTGCTATCTGCACGAACATGGAAATACCTACACCGCTATCTGTATGAACATGGAAATATCAGCACCGCTATCTGTATGAACATGGAAATATCTACACCGCTATCTGTATAAACATGGAAATATCTATGCCGCTTTCTGTATAAACAAGGAAATATCTACACTGCTACCTGTATAAAGATGGAAATATCCGCACCGCTATCTGTATGAACGTGTAAATAGCTACACAGCCATCTGGATGAACATGGAAATATCTACACCGCTATCTGTATGAACATGGAAATAGCTACACCGCTATCTGTATGAACATGGAAATATCTACACCACTCTCTGTATGAACATGGAAATATCTACACCGCTATCTGTTTGAACATGGAAATATCTACACCACTATCTGCATGAAAATGGAAATATCTACACAGGTATCTGCATATACATGGAAATATCTACACAGCTATCTCTTTACACATGGAAATATCTACACCGCTATCTCTATAAACATGGAAATATCTACACCACTATCTGTATAAACATGGAAATATCTACACCGCTACCTGTATAAATATGGAAATATCAGCACAGCTATCTGTATGAACAAGGAAATATCTACACCGCTATCTCCTTGAACATGGAAATATCTACACCGCTATCTGTATGAACATGGAAATAGCTACACCGCTATCTTTATGAACATGGAAATATCTACACCGCTATCTGTAGGAACATGTAAATATCTACACCGCTATCTGTATGAACATGGATATATCTACACAGCCATCTGGATGAACTTGGAAATATCTACACTGCTATCTGTGTAGACATGCATACAACTTCACCGATATCTGTATAAATATGGAAATATCTACACCGCTATCTGTTTGAACATGGAAATATATACACCGCTATCTGCATGAAAATGGAAATATCTACACAGCCATCTGTATTAACATGGGAATATCTGCACCGCCATCTGTTTGAACATATAAATATCTACACCGCCATCTCTATTAAGATGGAGATATCTACACCGCTATCTTTATAAACATGGAAATATCTACACGGCTACCTGTATAAACATGGAAATATCAGCACCGCTATCTGTATAAACATGGAAATATCTACACCGCTATCTGTATGAACATGGAAATATCTACACCTCTATCTGTATGAACATGGAAATATCTACACCTCTATCTGTATGAACATGGAAATATCTGCACCGCCATCTGAATGAACATAGAAACATCTACACCGGCGTCTGTATTAAGAAGGAGAAATCTACACCGCTCTCAGTATAAACAAGGAAATATCTACACTGCTGTCTGTATAAACATGGAAATATCTACACCGCTATCTGTATAAACATGGAAATATCTACACAGCTACCTGTATAAACATGTAAATATCAGCACCGCTATCTGTATGAACATGGAAATATCTACACCGCTATCAGTATGAACATGGAAATATCTACACCGCTAACTGTTTGAACAGGGAAATATATACACCGCTATATGCATGAAAATGGAAATGTCTACACAGCTATCTGCATATACATGGAAATATCTACACAGCTATCTCTTTACACATGGAAATATCTACACCGCTATCTGTATGAACACGGAAATATCTACACCGCCATCTGTATGAACATGGAAATATCTGCACCGCCATCAGAATGAACATATAAATATCTACACCGCCATCTGTATTAAGACGGAGATATCTACACCGCTATCTGTATAAACATGGAAATATCTACACCGCTATGTGTATAAACATGGAAATATCTACACCGCTATCTGTATAAACATGGAAATATCTACACCGCTACCTGTATAAACATGGAAATATCAGCCCCGCTATCTGTATGAACATGGAAATATCTACACCGCCATCTGTATGAACATGGAAAAATCTTCACCGCCATCTGTATGAACATGGATATATCTACACAGCCATCTGTATGAACATGGAAATATCTTCACCGCCATCTGTATGAACATGGATATGTCTACACAGCCGTCTGGATGAACATGGAAATATCTACACCGCTATCTGTATGAACATGGAAATATCTACACTGGTATCTGCATGAAAATGGAAATATCTACAGAGCTATCTGCATATACATGGAAATATCTACAAAGCTATTTCTTTACACATGGAAATAACTACACCGCTATCTCTATAAACATAGAAATATCTACACCGCCATCTGTATGAACATGGAAATATCTGCACCGCCATCTGCATGAACATGGAAATATCTACACTGCTACCTGTATAAATATGGAAATATCAGCACCGCAATCTGTATGAACATGGAAATATCTACACCGCTATCTGTATGAATATGGAAACATCTACACCACTGTCTGTATGAACATGGAAATAGCTACACAGCCATCTGGAAGAACATGGAAATATCTACACCGATATATGGATGGACATGGAAATATCTACACCGCTATCTGAACATGGAAATATCTACACCGCTGTCTGCATGAAAATGGAAATATCTACAAAGCTATCTGCATATACATGGAAATATCTATACAGCTATCTCTTTAAACATGGAAATAACTACACCGCTACCTCTATAAACATGGAAATATCTACACCGCCATCTGTATGAACATGGAAATATCTGCACCGCCATCTGTATGATCATATAAATATCTACACCGCCATCTGTATTAAGATGGAGATATCTACTCCGCTATCTGTATAAACATGGAAATATCTACACCGCTATCTGTATGAACATGGAAATATCTACACCGCTATCTGTATGAACATGGAAATATCTTCACCGCCATCTGTATGAACATGGATTTATCTACACACCCATCTGGATGAACATGGAAATATCTACACCGCTATCTGTATGAACATGGAAATAGCTACACCGCTATCTGTATGAACATGGAAATATCTACACCGCTATCTGTATGAACATGGAAATATTTACACCGCTATCTGTATGAACATGGAAATATCTTCACCGCCATCTGTATGAACATGGATATATCTACACAGCCATCTGGATGAATATGGAAATATCTACACCGCTATCTGTATGAACATGGAAATATCTACACCGCTATCTGTGTTAACATACATACATCTTCACCGCTATCTGTATAAACATGGATATATCTACACCGCTATCTGTATGAACATGGAAATATCTACACAGCTATCTGTTTGAACATGGAAATATCTACACCGCTATCGGCATGAAAATGGAAATATCTACACAGCTCTCTGCATGTACATGGAAATATCTACAAAGCTATTTCTTTACACATGGAAATATCTACACCGCAATCTCTATAAACATGGAAATATCTACACCGCCATCTGAATGAACATGGAAATATCTGCACCGCCATCTGTATGGACATATAAATATCTACACCGCCATCTGTATTAAGATGGAGATATCTACACCGCTATCTGTATAAACATGAAAATATCTACACCGCTATCTGTATGAACATGGAAATATCTACACCGCTATCTGTATAAACATGGAAATATCAACACCGCTACCTGAATAAACATGGAAATATCAGCACCGCTATCTGTATGTACATGGAAATATCTACACCGCAATCTCTATGAACATGGAAATATCTACACCGATATCTGTATGAACATGGAAATATCTTCACCGCCATCTGTATGAACATGGATATATCTACACAGCCATCTGGATGAACATGGAAATAACAGCACCGCTGTCTGTATGAACATGGAAATATCTACACTGCTATCTGTATGAACATGGAAATATCTACACCGCCATCTGTATGAACATGGAAATAACTTCACCGCCATCTGTATGAACATGGACATATCTACACAGCCATCTGGATGAACATGGAAATATCTACACCGCTATCTGTATGAACATGGAAATAGCTACACCGCTATCTGTATGAACATTGAAATAGCTACACCGCTATCAGTATGAACATGGAAATGTCTACACCGCTATCTGTATGAACATGGAAATATCTACACCACCGTCTGCATGAACATGGAAATATCTTCACCGCCATCTGTATGAACATGGATATATCTACACAGCCATCTGGATGAACATGGAAATATCTACACCGCTATCTGTATGAACTTGGAAATATCTACACCGCTATCTGTGTTAACATGCATACATCTTCACCTCTATCTGTATAAACATGAAAATGTCTACAACGCTATCTGTATGAACATGGAAATATCTACACAGCTATCTGTTTGAACATGGAAATATCTACACCGCTATCTGCATGACAATGGAAATATCTACACAGCTATCTGCATATACATGGAAATATTTACAAAGCTATTTCTTTACACATGGAAATATCTACACCGCAGTCTCTATAAACATGGAAATATCTACACCGCCATCTGTATGAACATGGAAATATCTGCACCGCTAACTGTGTAAACATGCATACATCTTCACCTCTATCTGTATAAACATGGAAATATCTACACCGCTATCTGTATAAACATGGGAATATCTACACCGCTACCTGTATAAACATGGAAATATCAGCACCGCTATCTGTATGATCATGGAAATATCTTCACAGCCATCTGTATGAACATGGATATAACTACACAGCCATCTGGATGAACATTGAAATAGCTACACCGCTATCTGTATGAACATGGAAATATCTACACCACTATCTGTATGAACATGGAAATATCTACACCGCTGTCTGAATGAACATGGAAATATCTACACAGCTATCTGTATGAACATGGAAATATCTACACCGCTATCTGTATGAACATGGAAATATCTTCACCGCCATCTGTATGAACATGGATATATCTACATAGCCATCTGAATGAACATGGAAATATCTACACCGCTATTTGTATGAACATGGAAATATCTACACCACTATCTGTGTAAACATGCATACATCTTCACCGCTATCTGTATAAACATGGAAATATCTACACCTCTATCTGTATGAACATGGAAATATCTACACCGCTATCTGTTTGAACATGGAAATATCTACTCCGCTATCTGCATGAAAATGGAAATATCTACACAGCTATCTGCATATACATGGAAATATCTACAAAGCTATTTCTTTACACATGGAAATAACTACACCGCTATCTCTATTAACATGGAAATATCTACACCGCCATCTGTATAAACATGGAGATATCTTCACCGCCATCTGTATGAACATATAAATATCTACACCGCCATCTGTATTAAGATGGAGATATCTACACCGCTATCTGTATAAACATGGAAATATCTACACCGCTATCTGTATAAACATGGAAATATCTACACCGCTATCTGTATAAACATGGAAATATCTACACCGCTGTATGTATGAACATGGAAATAGATACACCGCTATCTGTTTGAACATGGAAATATCTACACCACTATCTGTATGAACATGGAAATATCTACACCGCTATCTGTATGAACATGGAAATATCTTCACCGCCATCTGTATGAACATGGATATATCTACACAGCCATCTGGATGAACATGGAAATATCTACGCCGCAATCTGTATGAACATGGAAATAGCTACACCTCTATCTGTATGAACATGGAAATATCTACACCGCTATCTGTATGAACATGGAAAGATCTACACCGCTATCTGTATGAACATGGAAATATCTTCACCCCCATCTGTATGAACATGGATATATCTACACAGCCATCTGGATGAACATGGAAATATCTACACCGCTACCTGAATGAACATGGAAATATCTACACCGCTATCTGTGTAAACATGCATACATCTTCACCGCTATCTGTATAAACATGGAAATATCTCCACCGCTATCTGTATGAACATGGAAATATCTACACCGCTATCTGAATGAAAATGGAAATATCTACAGAGCTATCTGCATATACATGGAAATATCTACAAAGCTATTTCTTTACACATGGAAATAACTACACCACTATCTCTATAAACATAGAAATATCTACACCGCCATCTGTATGAACATGGAAATATCTGCACCGCCATCTGCATGAACATATAAATATCTACACCACCATCTGTATTAAGGTGGAGATATCCACACCACTATCTGTATAAACATGGAAATATCTACACCGCTATCTGTATAAACATGGAAATATCTACATCGCTATCTGTATGAACATGGAAATATCTACACTGCTACCTATATAATCATGGAAATATCAGCACCGCTATCTGTATGAACATGGAAATATCTACACAGCCTTCTGGATGAACATGGAAATATCTACACCGCTATCTGTATGAACATGGAAATATCTACACCGCTATCTGTATGAACATGGAAATATCTACACCGCTATCTGTATGAACATGGAAATATCTACACCGCTATCTGTATGAACATGGAAATATCTACACCGCTATCTGTGCAAACATGCATACATCTTCACCGCTATCTGTATAAACATGCAAATATCTACACCGCAATCTGTATGAACATGGAAATATCTACACCGCTATCTGTATAAACATGGAAATATAAGCACCGCTCTCTGTATGAACATGGAAATATCTACACCGCTATCTGTACGAACATGGAAATATCTACACCGCTATCTGTATGAACATGGAAATAGCTGCACCGCTATCTGTATGAACATGGAAATATCTACAGCACTATCTGTATGAACATGGAAATATCTACACCGCTATCTGTATAAACATGGAAATATCTACACCGCTATCTGTGTAAACATGCGTACATCTTCGCCGCTATCTGTATAAACATGGATATATCTACAAAGCTATCTGTATGAACATGGAAATATCTACACCGCTATCTGTTTGAACATGGAAATATCTAAACCGCTATCTGCATGAAAATGGAAATATCTGCACAGCTATCTGCGTATACATGGAAATATCTATACAGCTATCTCTTTACACATGGAAAAAACTACACCGCTATCTGTATGAACATGGATATATCTACACCGCCATCTGTATGAACATGGAAATATCTGCACGGCCATCTGTATGAACATATAAATATCTAAACTGCCATCTGTATTAAGATGGTGATATCTACACCTCTATCTTTATAAACATGGAAATATCTACACCGCTATCTGTATAAACATGGAAATGTCTACACCGCTATCTGTATAAACCTGGAAATATCTACACCGCTACCTGTATAAACATGGAAATATCAGCACCGCTATCTGTATGAACATGGAAATATCAGCCCCCCTATCTGTATGAACATGGAAATATCTACAACACTATCTGTATGAACATTGAAATATCTTCACCGCCATCTGTATGAACATGGATATCTCTACACAGCCATCTGGATTAACATGGAAATATCTACACCGCTATCTCCATGAACATGGAAATAGCTATACCGCCATCTGTATGAACATGCAAATATCTACACCGCCATATGTATGAACATGGAAATATCTGCAGCGCCATCTGTATGAACATATAAATAACTACACCGCCATCTGTATTAAGATGGAGATATCTACACCGCTATCTGTATAAACCTAGAAATATCTACACCGCTATCTGTATAAACATGGAAATATCTACACCGCTATCTGTATAAACATGGAAATATCTGCACCGCTACCTGTATAAACATGGAAATATCAGCAACGCTATCTGTATGAACATTGAAATATCTACACCGCTATCTGTACGAACATGGAAATATCTACACCGCTATCTGTATGAACATGGAAATAGCTACACCGCTATCTGTATGAACATGGAAATATCTACACCACTATCTGTATTAACATGGAAATATCTACACCGCTATCTCTATGAACATGGATATATCTACACAGCCATCTGCATGAACATGGAAATATCTACACGGCTATCTGTATGAATATGGAAATATCCACACCGCTATGTGTGTAAACATGCATACATCTTCACCGCTATCGGTATAAACATAGAAATATCTACACCGCTATCTGTATGAACATGGAAATATCTACACCGCTATCTGTATGAACATGGAAATATCTACACCGCTATCTGTATGAACATTGAAATATCTTCACCGCCATCAGTATGAACATGGATATATCTACACAGCCATCTGGATGAACATGGAAATATCTGCACCGCTATCTGTATGAACATGGAAATATCTACACCTCTATCTGTATGAACATGGATATATCTACACAGCCATCTGGATGAACATGGAAATATCTACACCGCTATCTGTGTAAACATGCATACATCTTCACCGCTATCTGTATAAACATGGAAATATCTACACCGCTATCTTTATGAACATGGAAATATCTACACCACTAACTGTTTGAACAGGGAAATATATACACCGCTATCTGCATGAAAACGGAAATATCTACACAGCTATCTGCTTATACATGGAAATATCTACACAGCTATCTCTTTACACATGGAAATAACTACACCGCTATCTGTATAAACATGGAAATATCTACACTGCTACCTGTACAAACATGGAAATATCAGCACCGCTATCTGTATGAACATGGAAATATCTACACCGCCATCTGTATGAACATGGAAAAATCTTCACTGTCATCTGTATGAACATGGATATATCTACACAGCCATCTGTATGAACATGGAAATATCTTCACCGCCATCTGTATGAACATGGATATGTGTACACAGCCGTCTGGATGAACATGGAAATATCTACACAGCTATTTGTATGAACATGGAAATATCTACACCGCTATCTGTGTAAACATGCATACATCTTCACCGCTATCTGTATAAACATGGAAATATCCACACCGCTATCTGTATGAACATGGAAATATCTACACCGCTATCTGTTTGAAGATGGAAATATCTACACCGCTATCTGCATGAAAATGGAAATATCTACACAGCTATCTGCATATACATGGAAATATCTACACAGCTATCTCTTTGCACATGGAAATAACTACACCGCTATCTCTATAAACATGGAAATATCTACACCACCATCTGTATGAAAATGGAAATATCTGCACCGCCATCTGTATGAACATATAAATATCTACACTGCCGTCTGTATTAAGAAGGAGATATCTACGCCGATATCGGTATAAACATGGAAATATCTACACAGCTATCTGTATGAACATGGAAATATCTACATGCTACCTGTATAAACACAGAAATATGTTCACCGCTACCTGTATAAACATGGAAGTATCAGCACCGCTGTCAGTATGAACATGCCAATATCTACACGGCTATCTGTATGAACATGGAAATATCTACAACGCCATCTGTATGAACATGGAAATATCTTCACCGCCATCTGTATGAACATGGATATATGTACACAGCCATCTGGATGAACATGGAAATATCTACACCGCTATCTCTATGAACATGGAAATACATACACCGCTATCTGCATGAACATGGAAATATCTACACCGCTATCTCTATGAACATGGAAATATCAACACCGCTATCTGTATGAACATGGAAATGTCTTCAACGCCATCTGTTTGAACATGGATATATCTACACAGCCATGTGGATGAACATGGAAATATCTACACCGCTATCTGTGTAAACATGCATACATCTTCACCGCTATCTGTATAAACATGGAAATATCTACACCTCTATCTTTATGAACATGGAAATATCTACACCGCTAACTGTTTGAACAGGGAAATATATACACCGCTATCTGCATGAAAATGGAAATATCTACACCACTATCTGTATGAACATGGAAATACATACACCACTATCTGTATGAACATGGAAATATCTACACCGCTATCTGCATGAAAATGGAAATATCTGCACCGCCATCTGAATGAACATATAAATATCTACACCGCCATCTCTATTAAGATGGAGATATCTACACCGCTATCTGTATAAAGATGGAAATATCTACACCGCTATGTCTATAAACATGGAAATATCTACACCGCTATCTGTATAAACATGGAAATATCTACACCGCTACCTGTATAAACATGGAAATATCAGCACCGCTATCAGTATGAACATGGAAATATCTACACCGCCATCTGTATGAACATGGAAATATCTTCACCACCATCTGTATGAACATGGAAATATCTGCACCGCCATCTGTATGAACATATAAATATCTACTCCGCAATCTGTCTTAAGATGGAGATATCTACACCGCTATCTGTATGAACATGGAAATATCTACACCTCTATGTGTATAAACATGGAAACATCTACACCGCTATGTGTATAAACATGGAAATATCTACACTGCTACCTGTATAAACATGGAAATATCAGCACCGCTATCTGTATGAACATGGAAATATCTACACCGCCATCTGTATGAACATGGAAAAATCTTCACCGTCATCTGTATGAACATGGATATATCTACACAGCCATCTGTATGAACATGGAAATACCTTCACCGTCATCTGTATGAACATGGATATGTCTACACAGCCGTCTGGATGAACATGGAAATATCTACACAGCTATCTGTATGAACATGGAAATATCTACACCGCTATCTGTGTAAACATGCATACATCTTCACCGCTATCTGTATAAACATGGAAATATCCACACCGCTATCTGTATGAACATGGAAATATCTACACCGCTATCTGTTTGAAGATGGAAATATCTACACAGCTATCTGCATGAAAATGGAAATATCTACACAGCTATCTGCATATACATGGAAATATCTACACAGCTATCTCTTTGCACATGGAAATAACTACACCGCTATCTCTATAAACATGGAAATATCTACACCACCATCTGTATGAAAATGGAAATATCTGCACCGCCATCTGTATGAACATATAAATATCTACAATGCCGTCTGTATTAAGAAGAAGATATCTACGCCGATATCTGTATAAACATGGAAATATCTACACCGCTATCTGTATGAACATGGAAATATCTACACCGCTACCTGTATAAACACAGAAATATGTTCACCGCTACCTGTATAAACATGGAAGTATCAGCACCGCTATCGGTATGAACATGCCAATATCTACACGGCTATCTGTATGAACTTGGAAATATCTACAACGCCATCTGTATGAACATGGATATATCTACACCGCTATCTGTATGAACATGGAAATATGTACACAACCATCAGGATGAACATGGAAATATCTACACCGCTATCTGTATGAACATGGAAATATCTACACCGCTATCTGTATGAACATGGAAATATGTACACAACCATCAGGATGAACATGGAAATATCTACACCGCTATCTGTATGAACATGGAAATACATACACCGCTATCTGTATGAACATGGAAATATCTACACCGCTATCTCTATGAACATGGAAATATCTACACCGCTATCTGTATGAACATGGAAATGTCTTCAACGCCATCTGTTTGAACATGGATATATCTACACAGCCATGTGGATGAACATGGAAATATCTACACCGCTATCTGTGTAAACATGCATACATCTTCACTGCTATCTCTATAAACATGGAAATATCTACACCTCTAGCTTTATGAACATGGAAATATCTACACCGCTAACTGTTTGAACAGGGAAATATATACACCGCTATCTGCATGAAAATGGAAATATCTACACCACTATCTGTATGAACATGGAAATACATACACCACTATCTGTATGAACAGGGAAATATCTACACCGCTATCTGTATGAACATGGAAATATCTGCACCGCCATCTGAATGAACATATAAATATCTACACCGCCATCTCTATTAAGATGGAGATATGTACACCGCTATCTGTATAAAGATGGAAATATCTACACCGCTATGTCTATAAACATGGAAATATCTACACCGCTATCTGTATAAACATGGAAATATCTACACCGCTACCTGTATAAACATGGAAATATCAGCACCGCAATCAGTATGAACATGGAAGTATCTACACTGCCATCTGTATGAACATGGAAATATCTTCACCGCCATCTGTATGAACATGGAAATATCTGCACCGCCATCTCTATGAACATATAAATATCTACACCGCAATCTGTATTAAGATGGAGATATCTACACCGCTATCTGTATGAACATGGAAATATCTACACCGCTATGTGTATAAACATGGAAATATCTACACCGCTATCTGTATAAACATGGAAATATCTACACTGCTACCTGTATAAACATGGAAATATCAGCACCGCTATCTGTATGAACATGGAAATATCTACACCGCCATCTGTATGGACATAGAAAAATCTTCACCGTCATCTGTATGAACATGGATAAATCTACACAGCCATCTGTATGAACATGGAAATATCTTCACCGCCATCTGTATGAACATGGATATGTCTACATAGCCGTCTGGATGAACATGGAAATATCTACACAGCTATCTGTATGAACATGGAAATATCTACACCGCTATCTGTGTAAACATGCATACATCTTCACCGCTATCTGTATAAACATGGAAATATCCACACCGCTATCTGTATGAACATGGAAATATCTACACCGCTATCTGTTTGAACATGGAAATATCTACACCGCTATCTGCATGAAAATGGAAATATCTACACAGCTATCTGCATATACATGGAAATATCTACACAGCTATCTCTTTGCACATGGAAATAACTACACCGCTATCTCTATAAACATGGAAATATCTACACCACCATCTGTATGAAAATGGAAATATCTGCACCGCCATCTGTATGAACATATAAATATCTACACTGCCGTCTATATTAAGAAGGAGATATCTACGCCGCTATCTGTATAAACATGGAAATATCTACACCGCTATCTGTATGAACATGGAAATATCTACACCGCTACCTGTATAAACACAGAAATATGTACACCGCTACCTGTATAAACATGGAAGTATCAGCACCGCTATCGGTATGAACATGCCAATATCTACACGGCTATCTGTATGGACATGGAAATATCTACAACGCTATCTGTATGAACATGGAAATATCTTCACCGCCATCTGTATGAACATGGATATATGTACACAGCCATCTGGATGAACATGGAAATATCTACACCGCTATCTGTATGAACATGGAAATATCTACACCGCTATCTGTATGAACATGGAAATATGTACACAGCCATCAGGATGAACATGGAAATATCTACACCGCTATCTGTATGAACATGGAAATACATACACCGCTATCTGTATGAACATGGAAATATCTACAACGCCATCTGTATGAACATGGAAATATCTTCACCGCCATCTGTATGAACATGGAAATATCTACACCGCTATCTGTATGAACATGGAAATATCTACACGCTACCTGTATAAACACAGAAATATGTTCACCGCTACCTGTATAAACATGGAAGTATCAGCACCGCTATCGGTATGAACAGGCCAATATCTACACGGCTATCTGTATGAACATGGAAATATCTACAACGCCATCTGTATGAACATGGAAATATCTTCACCGCCATCTGTATGAACATGGATATATGTACACAGCCATCTGGATGAACATGGAAATATCTACACCGCTATCTGTATGAACATGGAAATACATACACCGCTATCTGTATGAACATGGAAATATCTACACCGCTATCTCTATGAACATATAAATATCAACACCGCTATCTGTATGAACATGGAAATGTCTTCAACGCCATCTGTTTGAACATGGATATATCTACACAGCCATGTGGATGAACATGGAAATATCTACACCGCTATCTGTGTAAACATGCATACATCTTCACCGCTATCTGTATAAACATGGAAATATCTACACCTCTAGCTTTATGAACATGGAAATATCTACACCGCTAACTGTTTGAACAGGGAAATATATACACCGCTATCTGCATGAAAATGGAAATATCTACACCACTATCTGTATGAACATGGAAATATCTACACCGCTATCTGTATGAACATGGAAATATCTGCACCGCCATCTGAATGAACATATAAATATCTACACCGCCATCTCTATTAAGATGGAGATATCTACACCGCTATCTGTATAAAGATGGAAATATCTACAACGCTATGTCTATAAACATGGAAATATCTACACCACTATCTGTATAAACATGGAAATATCTACACCGCTACCTGTATAAACATGGAAATATCAGCACCGCTATCAGTATGAACATGGAAGTATCTACACCGCCATCTGTATGAACATGGAAATATCTTCACCACCATCTGTATGAACATGGAAATATCTGCACCCCCATCTGTATGAACATATAAATATCTACTCCGCAATCTGTATTAAGATGGAGATATCTACACCGCTATCTGTATGAACATGGAAATATCTACACCGCTATGTGTATAAACATGGAAATATCTACACCGCTATATGTATAAACATGGAAATATCTACACTGCTACCTGTATAAACATGGAAATATCAGCACCGCTATCTGTATGAACATGGAAATATCTACACCGCCATCTGTATGGACATAGAAAAATCTTCACCGTCATCTGTATGAACATGGATAAATCTACACAGCCATCTGTATGAACATGGAAATATCTTCACCGCCATCTGTATGAACATGGATATGTCTACACAGCCGTCTGGATGAACATGGAAATATCTACACAGCTATCTGTATGAACATGGAAATATCTACACCGCTATCTGTGTAAACATGCATACATCTTCACCGCTATCTGTATAAACATGGAAATATCCACACCGCTATCTGTATGAACATGGAAATATCTACACCGCTATCTGTTTGAACATGGAAATATCTACACCGCTATCTGCATGAAAATGGAAATATCTACACCACTATCTGTATGAACATGGAAATACATACACCACTATCTGTATGAACAGGGAAATATCTACACCGCTATCTGTATGAACATGGAAATATCTGCACCGCCATCTGAATGAACATATAAATATCTACACCGCCATCTCTATTAAGATGGAGATATGTACACCGCTATCTGTATAAAGATGGAAATATCTACACCGCTATGTCTATAAACATGGAAATATCTACACCGCTATCTGTATAAACATGGAAATATCTACACCGCTACCTGTATAAACATGGAAATATCAGCACCGCAATCAGTATGAACATGGAAGTATCTACACTGCCATCTGTATGAACATGGAAATATCTTCACCGCCATCTGTATGAACATGGAAATATCTGCACCGCCATCTCTATGAACATATAAATATCTACACCGCAATCTGTATTAAGATGGAGATATCTACACCGCTATCTGTATGAACATGGAAATATCTACACCGCTATGTGTATAAACATGGAAATATCTACACCGCTATCTGTATAAACATGGAAATATCTACACTGCTACCTGTATAAACATGGAAATATCAGCACCGCTATCTGTATGAACATGGAAATATCTACACCGCCATCTGTATGGACATAGAAAAATCTTCACCGTCATCTGTATGAACATGGATAAATCTACACAGCCATCTGTATGAACATGGAAATATCTTCACCGACATCTGTATGAACATGGATATGTCTACACAGCCGTCTGGATGAACATGGAAATATCTACACAGCTATCTGTATGAACATGGAAATATCTACACCGCTATCTGTGTAAACATGCATACATCTTCACCGCTATCTGTATAAACATGGAAATATCCACACCGCTATCTGTATGAACATGGAAATATCTACACCGCTATCTGTTTGAACATGGAAATATCTACACCGCTATCTGCATGAAAATGGAAATATCTACACAGCTATCTGCATATACATGGAAATATCTACACAGCTATCTCTTTGCACATGGAAATAACTACACCGCTATCTCTATAAACATGGAAATATCTACACCACCATCTGTATGAAAATGGAAATATCTGCACCGCCATCTGTATGAACATATAAATATCTACACTGCCGTCTATATTAAGAAGGAGATATCTACGCCGCTATCTGTATAAACATGGAAATATCTACACCGCTATCTGTATGAACATGGAAATATCTACACCGCTACCTGTATAAACACAGAAATATGTACACCGCTACCTGTATAAACATGGAAGTATCAGCACCGCTATCGGTATGAACATGCCAATATCTACACGGCTATCTGTATGAACATGGAAATATCTACAACGCTATCTGTATGAACATGGAAATATCTTCACCGCCATCTGTATGAACATGGATATATGTACACAGCCATCTGGATGAACATGGAAATATCTACACCGCTATCTGTATGAACATGGAAATATCTACACCGCTATCTGTATGAACATGGAAATATGTACACAGCCATCAGGATGAACATGGAAATATCTACACCGCTATCTGTATGAACATGGAAATACATACACCGCTATCTGTATGAACATGGAAATATCTACAACGCCATCTGTATGAACATGGAAATATCTTCACCGCCATCTGTATGAACATGGAAATATCTACACCGCTATCTGTATGAACATGGAAATATCTACACGCTACCTGTATAAACACAGAAATATGTTCACCGCTACCTGTATAAACATGGAAGTATCAGCACCGCTATCGGTATGAACAGGCCAATATCTACACGGCTATCTGTATGAACATGGAAATATCTACAACGCCATCTGTATGAACATGGAAATATCTTCACCGCCATCTGTATGAACATGGATATATGTACACAGCCATCTGGATGAACATGGAAATATCTACACCGCTATCTGTATGAACATGGAAATACATACACCGCTATCTGTATGAACATGGAAATATCTACACCGCTATCTCTATGAACATATAAATATCAACACCGCTATCTGTATGAACATGGAAATGTCTTCAACGCCATCTGTTTGAACATGGATATATCTACACAGCCATGTGGATGAACATGGAAATATCTACACCGCTATCTGTGTAAACATGCATACATCTTCACCGCTATCTGTATAAACATGGAAATATCTACACCTCTAGCTTTATGAACATGGAAATATCTACACCGCTAACTGTTTGAACAGGGAAATATATACACCGCTATCTGCATGAAAATGGAAATACCTACACCACTATCTGTATGAACATGGAAATATCTACACCGCTATCTGTATGAACATGGAAATATCTGCACCGCCATCTGAATGAACATATAAATATCTACACCGCCATCTCTATTAAGATGGAGATATCTACACCGCTATCTGTATAAAGATGGAAATATCTACAACGCTATGTCTATAAACATGGAAATATCTACACCACTATCTGTATAAACATGGAAATATCTACACCGCTACCTGTATAAACATGGAAATATCAGCACCGCTATCAGTATGAACATGGAAGTATCTACACCGCCATCTGTATGAACATGGAAATATCTTCACCACCATCTGTATGAACATGGAAATATCTGCACCCCCATCTGTATGAACATATAAATATCTACTCCGCAATCTGTATTAAGATGGAGATATCTACACCGCTATCTGTATGAACATGGAAATATCTACACCGCTATGTGTATAAACATGGAAATATCTACACCGCTATATGTATAAACATGGAAATATCTACACTGCTACCTGTATAAACATGGAAATATCAGCACCGCTATCTGTATGAACATGGAAATATCTACACCGCCATCTGTATGGACATAGAAAAATCTTCACCGTCATCTGTATGAACATGGATAAATCTACACAGCCATCTGTATGAACATGGAAATATCTTCACCGCCATCTGTATGAACATGGATATGTCTACACAGCCGTCTGGATGAACATGGAAATATCTACACAGCTATCTGTATGAACATGGAAATATCTACACCGCTATCTGTGTAAACATGCATACATCTTCACCGCTATCTGTATAAACATGGAAATATCCACACCGCTATCTGTATGAACATGGAAATATCTACACCGCTATCTGTTTGAACATGGAAATATCTACACCGCTATCTGCATGAAAATGGAAATATCTACACCACTATCTGTATGAACATGGAAATACATACACCACTATCTGTATGAACAGGGAAATATCTACACCGCTATCTGTATGAACATGGAAATATCTGCACCGCCATCTGAATGAACATATAAATATCTACACCGCCATCTCTATTAAGATGGAGATATGTACACCGCTATCTGTATAAAGATGGAAATATCTACACCGCTATGTCTATAAACATGGAAATATCTACACCGCTATCTGTATAAACATGGAAATATCTACACCGCTACCTGTATAAACATGGAAATATCAGCACCGCAATCAGTATGAACATGGAAGTATCTACACTGCCATCTGTATGAACATGGAAATATCTTCACCGCCATCTGTATGAACATGGAAATATCTGCACCGCCATCTCTATGAACATATAAATATCTACACCGCAATCTGTATTAAGATGGAGATATCTACACCGCTATCTGTATGAACATGGAAATATCTACACCGCTATGTGTATAAACATGGAAATATCTACACCGCTATCTGTATAAACATGGAAATATCTACACTGCTACCTGTATAAACATGGAAATATCAGCACCGCTATCTGTATGAACATGGAAATATCTACACCGCCATCTGTATGGACATAGAAAAATCTTCACCGTCATCTGTATGAACATGGATAAATCTACACAGCCATCTGTATGAACATGGAAATATCTTCACCGACATCTGTATGAACATGGATATGTCTACACAGCCGTCTGGATGAACATGGAAATATCTACACAGCTATCTGTATGAACATGGAAATATCTACACCGCTATCTGTGTAAACATGCATACATCTTCACCGCTATCTGTATAAACATGGAAATATCCACACCGCTATCTGTATGAACATGGAAATATCTACACCGCTATCTGTTTGAACATGGAAATATCTACACCGCTATCTGCATGAAAATGGAAATATCTACACAGCTATCTGCATATACATGGAAATATCTACACAGCTATCTCTTTGCACATGGAAATAACTACACCGCTATCTCTATAAACATGGAAATATCTACACCACCATCTGTATGAAAATGGAAATATCTGCACCGCCATCTGTATGAACATATAAATATCTACACTGCCGTCTATATTAAGAAGGAGATATCTACGCCGCTATCTGTATAAACATGGAAATATCTACACCGCTATCTGTATGAACATGGAAATATCTACACCGCTACCTGTATAAACACAGAAATATGTACACCGCTACCTGTATAAACATGGAAGTATCAGCACCGCTATCGGTATGAACATGCCAATATCTACACGGCTATCTGTATGAACATGGAAATATCTACAACGCTATCTGTATGAACATGGAAATATCTTCACCGCCATCTGTATGAACATGGATATATGTACACAGCCATCTGGATGAACATGGAAATATCTACACCGCTATCTGTATGAACATGGAAATATCTACACCGCTATCTGTATGAACATGGAAATATGTACACAGCCATCAGGATGAACATGGAAATATCTACACCGCTATCTGTATGAACATGGAAATACATACACCGCTATCTGTATGAACATGGAAATATCTACAACGCCATCTGTATGAACATGGAAATATCTTCACCGCCATCTGTATGAACATGGAAATATCTACACCGCTATCTGTATGAACATGGAAATATCTACACGCTACCTGTATAAACACAGAAATATGTTCACCGCTACCTGTATAAACATGGAAGTATCAGCACCGCTATCGGTATGAACAGGCCAATATCTACACGGCTATCTGTATGAACATGGAAATATCTACAACGCCATCTGTATGAACATGGAAATATCTTCACCGCCATCTGTATGAACATGGATATATGTACACAGCCATCTGGATGAACATGGAAATATCTACACCGCTATCTGTATGAACATGGAATTACATACACCGCTATCTGTATGAACATGGAAATATCTACACCGCTATCTCTATGAACATATAAATATCAACACCGCTATCTGTATGAACATGGAAATGTCTTCAACGCCATCTGTTTGAACATGGATATATCTACACAGCCATGTGGATGAACATGGAAATATCTACACCGCTATCTGTGTAAACATGCATACATCTTCACCGCTATCTGTATAAACATGGAAATATCTACACCTCTAGCTTTATGAACATGGAAATATCTACACCGCTAACTGTTTGAACAGGGAAATATATACACCGCTATCTGCATGAAAATGGAAATATCTACACCACTATCTGTATGAACATGGAAATATCTACACCGCTATCTGTATGAACATGGAAATATCTGCACCGCCATCTGAATGAACATATAAATATCTACACCGCCATCTCTATTAAGATGGAGATATCTACACCGCTATCTGTATAAAGATGGAAATATCTACACCGCTATCTGTTTGAACATGGAAATATCTACACCGCTATCTGCATGAAAATGGAAATATCTACACAGCTATCTGCATATACATGGAAATATCTACACAGCTATCTCTTTGCACATGGAAATAACTACACCGCTATCTCTATAAACATGGAAATATCTACACCACCATCTGTATGAAAATGGAAATATCTGCACCGCCATCTGTATGAACATATAAATATCTACACTGCCGTCTATATTAAGAAGGAGATATCTACGCCGCTATCTGTATAAACATGGAAATATCTACACCGCTATCTGTATGAACATGGAAATATCTACACCGCTACCTGTATAAACACAGAAATATGTACACCGCTACCTGTATAAACATGGAAGTATCAGCACCGCTATCGGTATGAACATGCCAATATCTACACGGCTATCTGTATGAACATGGAAATATCTACAACGCTATCTGTATGAACATGGAAATATCTTCACCGCCATCTGTATGAACATGGATATATGTACACAGCCATCTGGATGAACATGGAAATATCTACACCGCTATCTGTATGAACATGGAAATATCTACACCGCTATCTGTATGAACATGGAAATATGTACACAGCCATCAGGATGAACATGGAAATATCTACACCGCTATCTGTATGAACATGGAAATACATACACCGCTATCTGTATGAACATGGAAATATCTACAACGCCATCTGTATGAACATGGAAATATCTTCACCGCCATCTGTATGAACATGGAAATATCTACACCGCTATCTGTATGAACATGGAAATATCTACACGCTACCTGTATAAACACAGAAATATGTTCACCGCTACCTGTATAAACATGGAAGTATCAGCACCGCTATCGGTATGAACAGGCCAATATCTACACGGCTATCTGTATGAACATGGAAATATCTACAACGCCATCTGTATGAACATGGAAATATCTTCACCGCCATCTGTATGAACATGGATATATGTACACAGCCATCTGGATGAACATGGAAATATCTACACCGCTATCTGTATGAACATGGAAATACATACACCGCTATCTGTATGAACATGGAAATATCTACACCGCTATCTCTATGAACATATAAATATCAACACCGCTATCTGTATGAACATGGAAATGTCTTCAACGCCATCTGTTTGAACATGGATATATCTACACAGCCATGTGGATGAACATGGAAATATCTACACCGCTATCTGTGTAAACATGCATACATCTTCACCGCTATCTGTATAAACATGGAAATATCTACACCTCTAGCTTTATGAACATGGAAATATCTACACCGCTAACTGTTTGAACAGGGAAATATATACACCGCTATCTGCATGAAAATGGAAATACCTACACCACTATCTGTATGAACATGGAAATATCTACACCGCTATCTGTATGAACATGGAAATATCTGCACCGCCATCTGAATGAACATATAAATATCTACACCGCCATCTCTATTAAGATGGAGATATCTACACCGCTATCTGTATAAAGATGGAAATATCTACAACGCTATGTCTATAAACATGGAAATATCTACACCACTATCTGTATAAACATGGAAATATCTACACCGCTACCTGTATAAACATGGAAATATCAGCACCGCTATCAGTATGAACATGGAAGTATCTACACCGCCATCTGTATGAACATGGAAATATCTTCACCACCATCTGTATGAACATGGAAATATCTGCACCCCCATCTGTATGAACATATAAATATCTACTCCGCAATCTGTATTAAGATGGAGATATCTACACCGCTATCTGTATGAACATGGAAATATCTACACCGCTATGTGTATAAACATGGAAATATCTACACCGCTATATGTATAAACATGGAAATATCTACACTGCTACCTGTATAAACATGGAAATATCAGCACCGCTATCTGTATGAACATGGAAATATCTACACCGCCATCTGTATGGACATAGAAAAATCTTCACCGTCATCTGTATGAACATGGATAAATCTACACAGCCATCTGTATGAACATGGAAATATCTTCACCGCCATCTGTATGAACATGGATATGTCTACACAGCCGTCTGGATGAACATGGAAATATCTACACAGCTATCTGTATGAACATGGAAATATCTACACCGCTATCTGTGTAAATATGCATACATCTTCACCGCTATCTGTATAAACATGGAAATATCCACACCGCTATCTGTATGAACATGGAAATATCTACACCGCTATCTGTTTGAACATGGAAATATCTACACCGCTATCTGCATGAAAATGGAAATATCTACACCACTATCTGTATGAACATGGAAATACATACACCACTATCTGTATGAACAGGGAAATATCTACACCGCTATCTGTATGAACATGGAAATATCTGCACCGCCATCTGAATGAACATATAAATATCTACACCGCCATCTCTATTAAGATGGAGATATGTACACCGCTATCTGTATAAAGATGGAAATATCTACACCGCTATGTCTATAAACATGGAAATATCTACACCGCTATCTGTATAAACATGGAAATATCTACACCGCTACCTGTATAAACATGGAAATATCAGCACCGCAATCAGTATGAACATGGAAGTATCTACACTGCCATCTGTATGAACATGGAAATATCTTCACCGCCATCTGTATGAACATGGAAATATCTGCACCGCCATCTCTATGAACATATAAATATCTACACCGCAATCTGTATTAAGATGGAGATATCTACACCGCTATCTGTATGAACATGGAAATATCTACACCGCTATGTGTATAAACATGGAAATATCTACACCGCTATCTGTATAAACATGGAAATATCTACACTGCTACCTGTATAAACATGGAAATATCAGCACCGCTATCTGTATGAACATGGAAATATCTACACCGCCATCTGTATGGACATAGAAAAATCTTCACCGTCATCTGTATGAACATGGATAAATCTACACAGCCATCTGTATGAACATGGAAATATCTTCACCGACATCTGTATGAACATGGATATGTCTACACAGCCGTCTGGATGAACATGGAAATATCTACACAGCTATCTGTATGAACATGGAAATATCTACACCGCTATCTTTGTAAACATGCATACATCTTCACCGCTATCTGTATAAACATGGAAATATCCACACCGCTATCTGTATGAACATGGAAATATCTACACCGCTATCTGTTTGAACATGGAAATATCTACACCGCTATCTGCATGAAAATGGAAATATCTACACAGCTATCTGCATATACATGGAAATATCTACACAGCTATCTCTTTGCACATGGAAATAACTACACCGCTATCTCTATAAACATGGAAATATCTACACCACCATCTGTATGAAAATGGAAATATCTGCACCGCCATCTGTATGAACATATAAATATCTACACTGCCGTCTATATTAAGAAGGAGATATCTACGCCGCTATCTGTATAAACATGGAAATATCTACACCGCTATCTGTATGAACATGGAAATATCTACACCGCTACCTGTATAAACACAGAAATATGTACACCGCTACCTGTATAAACATGGAAGTATCAGCACCGCTATCGGTATGAACATGCCAATATCTACACGGCTATCTGTATGAACATGGAAATATCTACAACGCTATCTGTATGAACATGGAAATATCTTCACCGCCATCTGTATGAACATGGATATATGTACACAGCCATCTGGATGAACATGGAAATATCTACACCGCTATCTGTATGAACATGGAAATATCTACACCGCTATCTGTATGAACATGGAAATATGTACACAGCCATCAGGATGAACATGGAAATATCTACACCGCTATCTGTATGAACATGGAAATACATACACCGCTATCTGTATGAACATGGAAATATCTACAACGCCATCTGTATGAACATGGAAATATCTTCACCGCCATCTGTATGAACATGGAAATATCTACACCGCTATCTGTATGAACATGGAAATATCTACACGCTACCTGTATAAACACAGAAATATGTTCACCGCTACCTGTATAAACATGGAAGTATCAGCACCGCTATCGGTATGAACAGGCCAATATCTACACGGCTATCTGTATGAACATGGAAATATCTACAACGCCATCTGTATGAACATGGAAATATCTTCACCGCCATCTGTATGAACATGGATATATGTACACAGCCATCTGGATGAACATGGAAATATCTACACCGCTATCTGTATGAACATGGAATTACATACACCGCTATCTGTATGAACATGGAAATATCTACACCGCTATCTCTATGAACATATAAATATCAACACCGCTATCTGTATGAACATGGAAATGTCTTCAACGCCATCTGTTTGAACATGGATATATCTACACAGCCATGTGGATGAACATGGAAATATCTACACCGCTATCTGTGTAAACATGCATACATCTTCACCGCTATCTGTATAAACATGGAAATATCTACACCTCTAGCTTTATGAACATGGAAATATCTACACCGCTAACTGTTTGAACAGGGAAATATATACACCGCTATCTGCATGAAAATGGAAATATCTACACCACTATCTGTATGAACATGGAAATATCTACACCGCTATCTGTATGAACATGGAAATATCTGCACCGCCATCTGAATGAACATATAAATATCTACACCGCCATCTCTATTAAGATGGAGATATCTACACCGCTATCTGTATAAAGATGGAAATATCTACAACGCTATGTCTATAAACATGGAAATATCTACACCACTATCTGTATAAACATGGAAATATCTACACCGCTACCTGTATAAACATGGAAATATCAGCACCGCTATCAGTATGAACATGGAAGTATCTACACCGCCATCTGTATGAACATGGAAATATCTTCACCACCATCTGTATGAACATGGAAATATCTGCACCCCCATCTGTATGAACATATAAATATCTACTCCGCAATCTGTATTAAGATGGAGATATCTACACCGCTATCTGTATGAACATGGAAATATCTACACCGCTATGTGTATAAACATGGAAATATCTACACCGCTATATGTATAAACATGGAAATATCTACACTGCTACCTGTATAAACATGGAAATATCAGCACCGCTATCTGTATGAACATGGAAATATCTACACCGCCATCTGTATGGACATAGAAAAATCTTCACCGTCATCTGTATGAACATGGATAAATCTACACAGCCATCTGTATGAACATGGAAATATCTTCACCGCCATCTGTATGAACATGGATATGTCTACACAGCCGTCTGGATGAACATGGAAATATCTACACAGCTATCTGTATGAACATGGAAATATCTACACCGCTATCTGTGTAAACATGCATACATCTTCACCGCTATCTGTATAAACATGGAAATATCCACACCGCTATCTGTATGAACATGGAAATATCTACACCGCTATCTGTTTGAACATGGAAATATCTACACCGCTATCTGCATGAAAATGGAAATATCTACACAGCTATCTGCATATACATGGAAATATCTACACAGCTATCTCTTTGCACATGGAAATAACTACACCGCTATCTCTATAAACATGGAAATATCTACACCACCATCTGTATGAAAATGGAAATATCTGCACCGCCATCTGTATGAACATATAAATATCTACACTGCCGTCTATATTAAGAAGGAGATATCTACGCCGCTATCTGTATAAACATGGAAATATCTACACCGCTATCTGTATGAACATGGAAATATCTACACCGCTACCTGTATAAACACAGAAATATGTACACCGCTACCTGTATAAACATGGAAGTATCAGCACCGCTATCGGTATGAACATGCCAATATCTACACGGCTATCTGTATGAACATGGAAATATCTACAACGCTATCTGTATGAACATGGAAATATCTTCACCGCCATCTGTATGAACATGGATATATGTACACAGCCATCTGGATGAACATGGAAATATCTACACCGCTATCTGTATGAACATGGAAATATCTACACCGCTATCTGTATGAACATGGAAATATGTACACAGCCATCAGGATGAACATGGAAATATCTACACCGCTATCTGTATGAACATGGAAATACATACACCGCTATCTGTATGAACATGGAAATATCTACAACGCCATCTGTATGAACACGGAAATATCTTCACCGCCATCTGTATGAACATGGAAATATCTACACCGCTATCTGTATGAACATGGAAATATCTACACGCTACCTGTATAAACACAGAAATATGTTCACCGCTACCTGTATAAACATGGAAGTATCAGCACCGCTATCGGTATGAACAGGCCAATATCTACACGGCTATCTGTATGAACATGGAAATATCTACAACGCCATCTGTATGAACATGGAAATATCTTCACCGCCATCTGTATGAACATGGATATATGTACACAGCCATCTGGATGAACATGGAAATATCTACACCGCTATCTGTATGAACATGGAAATACATACACCGCTATCTGTATGAACATGGAAATATCTACACCGCTATCTCTATGAACATATAAATATCAACACCGCTATCTGTATGAACATGGAAATGTCTTCAACGCCATCTGTTTGAACATGGATATATCTACACAGCCATGTGGATGAACATGGAAATATCTACACCGCTATCTGTGTAAACATGCATACATCTTCACCGCTATCTGTATAAACATGGAAATATCTACACCTCTAGCTTTATGAACATGGAAATATCTACACCGCTAACTGTTTGAACAGGGAAATATATACACCGCTATCTGCATGAAAATGGAAATATCTACACCACTATCTGTATGAACATGGAAATATCTACACCGCTATCTGTATGAACATGGAAATATCTGCACCGCCATCTGAATGAACATATAAATATCTACACCGCCATCTCTATTAAGATGGAGATATCTACACCGCTATCTGTATAAAGATGGAAATATCTACAACGCTATGTCTATAAACATGGAAATATCTACACCACTATCTGTATAAACATGGAAATATCTACACCGCTACCTGTATAAACATGGAAATATCAGCACCGCTATCAGTATGAACATGGAAGTATCTACACCGCCATCTGTATGAACATGGAAATATCTTCACCACCATCTGTATGAACATGGAAATATCTTCACCCCCATCTGTATGAACATATAAATATCTACTCCGCAATCTGTATTAAGATGGAGATATCTACACTGCTATCTGTATGAACATGGAAATATCTACACCGCTATGTGTATAAACATGGAAATATCTACACCGCTATCTGTATAAACATGGAAATATCTACAATGCTACCTGTATAAACATGGAAATATCAGCACCGCTATCTGTATGAACATGGAAATATCTACACCGCCATCTGTATGAACATGGAAAAATCTTCACCGTCATCTGTATGAACATTGATATATCTACACAGCCATCTGTATGAACATGGAAATATCTTCACCGCCATCTGTATGAACATGGATATGTCTACACAGCCGTCTGGATGAACATGGAAATATCTACACAGCTATCTGTATGAACATGGAAATATCTACACCGCTATCTGTGTAAACATGCATACATCTTCACCGCTATCTGTATAAACATGGAAATATCCACACCGCTATCTGTATGAACATGGATATATCTACACCGCTATCTGTTTGAAGATGGAAATATCTACACCGCTATCTGCATGAAAATGGAAATATCTACACAGCTATCTGCATATACATGTTAATATCTACACAGCTATCTCTTTGCACATGGAAATAACTACACCGCTATCTCTATAAACATGGAAATATCTACACCACCATCTGTATGAAAATGGAAATATCTGCACCGCCATCTGTATGAACATATAAATATCTACACTGCCGTCTGTATTAAGAAGGAGATATCTACACCGATATCTGTATAAACATGGAAATATCTCCACCGCTATCTGTATGAACATGGAAATATCTACACCGCTACCTGTATAAACACAGAAATATGTTCACCGCTATCTGTATAAACATGGAAGTATCAGCACCGCTATCGGTATGAACATGCCAATATCTACACGGCTATCTGTATGAACATGGAAATATCTACAACGCCATCTGTATGAACATGGAAATATCTTCACCGCCATCTGTATGAACATGGATATATGTACACAGCAATCTGGATGAACATGGAAATATCTACACCGCTATCTGTATGAACATGGAAATACATACACCGCTATCTGTATGAACATGGAAATATCTACACCGCTATCTCTATGAACATGGAAATATCAACACCGCTATCTGTATGAACATGGAAATGTCTTCAACGCCATCTGTTTGAACATGGATATATCTACGCAGCCATGTGGATGAACATGGAAATATCTACACCGCTATCTGTGTAAACATGCATACATCTTCACCGCTATCTGTATAAACATGGAAATATCTAAACCTCTATCTTTATGAACATGGAAATATCTACACCGCTAACTGTGTGAACAGGGAAATATATACACCACTATCTGCATGAAAATGGAAATATCTACACCACTATCTGTATGAACATGGAAATACATACACCACTATCTGTATGAACATGGAAATATCTACACCGCTATCTGTATGAACATGGAAATATCTGCACCGCCATCTGAATGAACATATAAATATCTACACCGCCATCTCTATTAAGATGGAGATATCTACACCGCTATCTGTATAAAGATGGAAATATCTACACTGCTATGTCTATAAACATGGAAATATCTACACCGCTATCTGTATAAACATGGAAATATCTACACCGCTACCTGTATAAACATGGAAATATCAGCACCGCTATCAGTATGAACATGGAAGTATCTACACCGCCATCTGTATGAACATGGAAATATCTTCACCACCATCTGTAAGAACATGGAAATATCTGCACCGCCATCTGTATGAACATATAAATATCTACTCCGCAAACTGTATTAAGATGGAGATATCTACACCGCTATCTGTATGAACGTTGAAATATCTACACCGCTATGTGTATAAACATGGAAATATCTACACCGCTATCTGTATAAACATGGAAATATCTACACTGCTACCTGTATAAACATGGAAATATCAGCACCGCTATCTGTATGAACATGGAAATATCTACACCGCCATCTGTATGAACATGGAAAAATCTTCACCGTCATCTGTATGAACATAGATATATCTACACAGCCATCTGTATGAACATGGAAATATCTTCACCGCCATCTTTATGAACATGGATATGTCTACACAGCCGTCTGGATGAACATGGAAATATCTACACCGCTATCTGTATGAACATGGAAATATCTACACCTCTATCTGTGTAAACATGCATACATCTTCACCGCTATCTGTATAAACATGGAAATATCCACACCGCTATCTGTATGAACATGGAAATATCTACACCGCTATCTGTTTGAACATGGAAATATCTACACCGCTATCTGCATGAAAATGGAAATATCTACACAGCTATCTGCATATACATGGAAATATCTACACAGCTATCTCTCTGCACATGGAAATAACTACACCGCTATCTCTATAAACATGGAAATATCTACACCACCATCTGTATGAACATGGAAATATCTGCACCGCCATCTGTATGAACACATAAATATCTACACCGCCATCTGTATTAAGAAGGAGATATCTACACCGCTATCTGTATAAACATGGAAATATCTACAGGGCTATCTGTATGAACATGGAAATATCTACACCGTTACCTGTATAAACACGGAAATATGTACACCACTACCTGTATAAATATGGAAGTATCAGCACCGCAATCTGTATGAACATGGAAATATCTACAACGCAATATCTATGAACATGGAAATATCTTCACCGCCATCTGTATGAACATGGATATATCTACACAGCCATCTGGATGAACATGGAAATATCTACACCGCTATCTGTATGAACATGGAAATATTTACACCGCTATCTGTATGAACATGGAAATATCTACACAGCCATCAGGATGAACATGGAAATATCTACACCGCTATCTGTATGAACATGGAAATACATACACCGCTATCAGTATGAACATGGAAATATCTACACCGCTATCTGTATGAACATGGAAATATCTACACCGCTATCTGTATGAACATGGAAATATCTTCACCGCCATCTGTATGAACATGGATATATCTACACAGCCATGTGGATGAACATGGAAATATCTACACCGATATCTGTGAAAACATGCATACATCTTCACCGCTATCTGTATAAACATGGAAATATCTACACCGCTATCTTTATGAACATGGAAATATCTACACCGCTAACTGTTTGAACAGGGAAATATATACAACGCTATCTGCATGAAAATGGAAATATCTACACCACTACCTGTATTAACATGGAAATACATACACCCCTATCTGTATGAACATGGAAATATCTACACCGCTATCTGTATGAACATGGAAATATCTACACCGCTATCTGTATGAACATTGAAATATCTTCACCGCCATCAGTATGAACATGGATATATCTACACAGCCATCTGGATGAACATGGAAATATCTGCACCGCTATCGGTATGAACATGGAAATATCTACACCTCTATCTGTATGAACATTGATATATCTACACAGCCATCTGGATGAACATGGAAATATCTACACCGCTATCTGTGTAAACATGCATACATCTTCACCGCTATCTGTATAAACATGGAAATATCTACACCGCTATCTTTATGAACATGGAAATATCTACACCACTAACTGTTTGAACAGGGAAATATATACACCGCTATCTGCATGAAAACGGAAATATCTACACAGCTATCTGTTTATACATGGAAATATCTACACAGCTATCTCTTTACACATGGAAATAACTACACCGCTATCTGTACGAACATGGAAATATCTACACCGCCATCTGTATGAACATGGAAATATCTGTACCGCCATCTGTATGAACATTTAAATATCTACACCGCCATCTGTATTAAGATGGAGATATCTACACCACTATCTGCATAAACATGGAAATATCTACACCGCTATCTGTATAGACATGGAAATATCTACACTGCTATGTGTATAAACATGGAAATGTCTACACTGCTATCTGTGCAAACATGGAAATATCTACACCGCTACCTGTATAAACATGGAAATATCAGCACCGCTATCAGTATGAACATGGAAGTTTCTACACCGCCATCTGTATGAACATGGAAATATCTTCACCGCCATCCGTATTAACATGGAAATATCTGCAACGCCATCTGTATGAACATATAAATATCAACACCGCCATCTGTATTAAGATGGAGATATCTACACCGCTATCAGTATGAACATGGAAATATCTTCACCGCCATCTGTATGAACATGGATATATCTACACAGCCATCTGGATGAACGTGGAAATATCTACACCGCTATCTGTGTAAACATGCATACAACTTCACCGCTATCTGTATAAACATGGAAATATCTACACCGCTATCTTTATGAACATGGAAATATCTACACCGCTAACTGTTTGAACAGGGAAATATATACACCGCTATCTGCATGAAAATGGAAATATCTACACCGCTATCTGTATGAACATGGAAATACATACACCGCTACCTGTATGAACATGGAAATAACTACACCGCTATCTGTATATACACGGAAATATCTACACCGATATCTGTATAAACATGGAAATATCTACACCGCTATGTGTATAAACATGGAAATATCCACACCGCTATCTGTATAAACATGGAAATATCTACACCGCTATCTGTATAAACATGGAAATATCAGCAGCGCTACCGGTATGAACATGGAAATATCTACACCGCCATCTGTATGAACATGGAAATATCTTCACCGCTATCTGTATGAACATGGAAATATCTACACCACTATCTGTATGAACATGGATATATCTACGCCGCTATCAGTATGAATATGGAAATATCTTCACCGCCATCTGTATGAACATGGATATATCTACACCGCTATCTGTATGAACATGGAAATATATACACCGCTATCTGTATGAACATGGAAATATCTACACCGCTATCTCTATGAACATGGAACTATCTACACCGCTATCTGTATGAACATGGAAATATCTTCACCGCCATCTGTTTGAACATGGATATATCTACACAGCCATGTGGATGAACATGGAAATATCTACACCGCTATCTGTGTAAACATGCATACATCTTCATCGCTATCTGTATAAACATGGAAATATATACACCGCTATCTTTATGAACATGGAAATATCTACACCGCTATCTGTTTGAACATGGAAATATCTACACAGCTATCTCTTTGCACATGGAAATAACTACACCGCTATCTCTATAAACATGGAAATATCTACACCACCATCTGTATGAACTTGGAAATATCTGCACCGCCATCTGTATGAACATGGATATATCAGCACCGGTATCTGTATGAACATTGAAATATCTTCACCGCCATCTGTATGAACATGGATATATCTACACAGCCATCTGGATGAACATGGAAATATCTACACCGTTATCTGTATGAACATGGAAATATTTACACCGCTATCTGTATGAACATGGAAATATCTACACAGCCATCAGGATGAACATGGAAATATCTACACCGCTATCTGTATGAACATGGAAATATCTACACCGCTATCTGTACGAACATGGAAATATCTACACCGCTATCTGTATGAACATGGAAATATCTTCACCGCCATCTGTATGAACATGGATATATCTACACAGCCATGTGGATGAACATGGAAATATCTACACCGATATCTGTGAAAACATGCATACATCTTCACCGCTATCTGTATAAACATGGAAATATCTACACCGCTATCTTTATGAATATGGAAATATCTACACCGCTAACTGTTTGAACAGGGAAATATATACACCGCTATCTGCATGAAAATGGAGATATCTACACCACTATCTGTATGAACATGGAAATACATACACCCCTATCTGTATGAACATGGAAATATCTACACCGCTATCTGTATGAACATGGAAATATCTACACCGCTATCTGTATGAACATTGAAATAACTTCACCGCCATCAGTATGAACATGGATATAACTACACAGCCATCTGGATGAACATGGAAATATCTGCACCGCTATCTGTATGAACATGGAAATATCTACACCGCTATCTTTATGAACATGGAAATATCTACACCACTAACTGTTTGAACAGGGAAATATATACACAGCTATCTGCATGAAAACGGAAATATCTACACAGCTATCTGCTTATACATGGAAATATATACACAGCTATCTCTTTACACATGGAAATAACTACACCGCTATCTGTACGAACATGGAAATATCTACACCGCCATCTGTATGAACATGGAAATATCTGCACCGCCATCTGTAGGAACATGAATATATCTACACAGCCATCTGTATGAACATGGAAATATCTACACCGCTATCTGTATGAACATGGAAATATCTTCACCGCTATCTGTATGAACATGGAAATATCTTCACTGCCATCCGTATGAACATGGAAATATCTGCAACGCCATCTGTATGAACATATAAATATCTACACCGCCATCTGTATTAAGTTGGAGATATCTACACCACTATCTGCATAAACATGGAAATATCTACACCGCTATCTGTATAAACATGGAAATATCTACACCGCTATGTGTATAAACATGGAAATACCTACACCGCTATCTGTAAAAACATGGAAATATCTACACCGCTACATGTATAAACATGGAAATATCAGCACCGCTATCTGTATGAACATGGAAATATCTACACCGCCATCTGTATGAACATGGAAATATCTTCACCGCCATCTGTAGGAACATGAATATATCTACACAGCCATCTGTATGAACATGGAAATATCTACACCGCTATCTGTATGAACATGGAAATATCTTCACCGCTATCTGTATGAACATGGAAATATCTTCACCGCCATCTGTATGAACATGGATATATCTACACAGCCATCTGGATAAACATGGAAATATCTACACCGCTATCTGTATGAACATGGAAATATCTACACCGCTATCTGTGTAAACATGCATACATCTTCACGGCTATCTGTATAAACATGGAAATATCTACACCGCTATCTTTATGAACATGGAAATATCTAAACCGCTAACTGTTTGAACACGGAAATATATACACCGCTATCTGCATGAAAATGGAAATATCTACACCGCTATCTTTATGAACATGGAAATACATACACCGCTATCTGTATGAACATGGAAATATCTACACCGCTATCTGTATAAACACGGAAATATCTACACAGCTATCTGTATAAACATGGAAGTATCTACACCGCTATGTGTATAAACATGGAAATATCCACACCGCTATCTGTATAAACATGGAAATATCTACACCGCTACCTGTATAAACATGGAAATATCAGCACCGCTATCGCTATGAACATGGAAATATCTACACCGCCATCTGTATGAACATGGAAATATCTTCACAGCTATCTGTATGAAGTTGGATATATCTACACAGCCATCTTTATTAACATGGAAATATCTACACCGCTATCTGTATGAACATGGAAATATCTAAACCGCTAACTGTTTGAACAGGGAAATATATACACCGCTATCTGCATGAAAATGGAAATATCTACTCCGCTATCAGTATGAACATGGAAATACATACACCGCTATCTGTATGAACATGGAAATATCTACACCGCTATCTGTATAAACATGGAAATATCTACACCGCTATCTGTATAAACATGGAAATATCTACACCGCTATGTGTATAAACATGGAAATATCTACACCGCTATCTGTTTGAACATGGAAATATCTACACCGCTATCTGCATGAAAATGGAAATATCTACACAGCTATCTGCATATACATGGAAATATCTACACAGCTATCTCTTTACACATGGAAATAACTACACCGGTATCTCTATAAACATGGAAATATCTACACCACCATCTGTATGAACATGGAAATATCCGCACCGCCATCTGAATGAACATATAAATATCTACACCGCCAAGTGTATGAAGAAGGATATATCTACACCGCTATCTGTATAAACATGGAAATATCTATACCGCTACCTGTATGAACATGGAAATATCTACACCGCTATCTGTATAAACATGGAAATATGTACACCACCACCTGTATAAACATGGAAGTATCAGCACCGCTATCGGTATAAACATGGCAATATCTACACAGCTATCTGCATAGACATGGAAATATCTACAAAGCTATCTCTTTACACATGGAAATAACTACACTGCTATCTCTATAAACATGGAAATATCTACACCGCCATCTGTATGAACATGGAAATATCTGCACCGACATCTGTATGAACATATAAATATCTACACCGCCATCTGTATTAAGATGGAGATATCTACACCGCTATCTGTATAAACTTGGAAATATCTACACCGCTATCTGTAAAAACATGGAAATATCTACGCCGCTTTCTGTATAAACAAGGAAATATCTACACTGCTACCTGTATAAACATGGAAATATCAGCACCACTATCTGTATGATCATGTAAATAGCTACACAGCCATCTGGATGAACATGGAAATATCTACACTGCTATCTGTATGAACATGGAAATAGCTACACTGCTATCTGTATGAACATGGAAATATCTACACCGCTATCTGTATAAACATGGAAATATCTACACCGCTATCTGTATGAACATGGAAATATATTCACCGCCATCTGTATGAACATGGATATATCTACACAGCCATCTGGATGAACATGGAAATATCTACACAGCTATCTGTATGAACATGGAAATATCTACACAGCCATCTGGATGAACATGAAAATATCTACACCGCTATCTGTGTAAACATGCATACATCTTCACCGCTATCTGTATAAACATGGAAATATCTACACCGCTACCTGTATAAACATGGAAATATCCACACCGCTATCTCTATGAACATGGAAATATCCACACCGCTATCTGTATGAACATGGAAATAGCTACACCGATATCTGTATGAACATGGAAATATCTACACCACTATCTGTATGAACATGGAAATATCTACACCGGTATCTGTTTGAACAGGGAAGTATATACACCGCTATCTGCTTGAAAATGGAAATATCTACAAAGCTATCTGCATATAAATGGGAAAATCTACACAGCTATCTCTTTACACATGGAAATAACTACACCGCTATCTGTATGAACATGGAAATATATACACTGCCATCTGTATGAACATGGAAATATCTGCACCGCCATCTGTATGAACATATAAATATCTACACCGCAATCTGTATTAAGATGGAGATATCTACACCGCTATCTGTATAAACTTGGAAATATCTACACCGCTATCTGTATAAACATGGAAATATCTACACCACTATCTGTATAAACATGGAAATGTCTACACCGCTACCTGTATAAACATGGAAATATCAGCACCGCTATCTGTATGAATATGTAAATATCTTCACCGCTATCTCTATGAACATGGAATTATCTACACCGCTATCTGTATGAACATGGAAATATCTACACCGCTATCTGTATAAACATGGAAATATGTACACCGCTATCTGTATAAACATGGAAGTATCAGCACCGCTTTCGGTATAAACATGGCAATATCTACACGGCTATCTGTATGAACATGGAAATATCTGCACTGCTATCTGTATGAACATGGAAATGTCTTCACCGCCATCTGTATGAACATGGATATATCTACACAGCCATCTGGATGAACATGGAAATATCTACACCGCTATCTGTATGAACATGGAAATATCTACACCGCTATCTGTATGAACATGGAAATATCTACACCGCTATCTGTAAGAACATGGAAATATCTACACCGCTATCTGTATGAACATGGAAATATCTTCTCCGCCATCTGTAAGAACATAGATATATCTACACAGCCATCTGTAAGAACATGGAAATATCTACACCGCTATCTGTATGAACATGGAAATATCTACACCGCTATCTGTGTAAACATGTATACATCTTCACCGCTATCTGCATGAAAATGGAAATATCTACACAGCTATCTGCATATACATGGAAATATCTACAAAGCTATCTCTTTACACATGTAAATAACTACACTGCTATCTCTATAAACATTGAAATATCTACACCGCCATCTGTATGAACATGGAAATATCTGCACCGACATCTGTATGAACATATAAATATCTACACCGCCATCTGTATTAAGATGGAGATATCTACACCGCTATCTGTATAAACTTGGAAATATCAACACCGCTATCTGTATAAACATGGAAATATCTATGCCGCTTTCTGTAAACAAGGAAATATCTACACTGCTACCTGTATAAACATGGAAATATCCGCACCGCTATCTGTATGAACGTGTAAATATCTACACAGCCATCTGGATGAACAGGGAAATATATACACCGCTATCTGCATGAAAATGGAAATATCTACACCGCTATCTGTATAAACATGGAAATATGTACACCGCTATCTGTATAAACATGGAAGTATCAGCACCGCTTTCGGTATAAACATGGCAATATCTACACGGCTATCTGTATGAACATGGAAATATCTGCACCGCTATCTGTATGAACATGGAAATGTCTTCACCGCCATCTGTATGAACATGGATATATGTACACAGCCATCTGGATGAACATGGAAATATCTACACCGCTATCTGTATGAACATGGAAATATCTACACCGCTATCTGTATGAACATGGATATATGTACACAACCATCAGGATGAACATGGAAATATCTACACCGCTATCTGTATGAACATGGAAATACATACACCGCTATCTGTATGAACATGGAAATATCTACACCGCTATCTCTATGAACATTTAAATATCTACACCGCTATCTGTATGAACATGGAAATGTCTTCAACGCCATCTGTTTGAACATGGATATATCTACACAGCCATGTGGATGAACATGGAAATATCTACACCGCTATCTGTGTAAACATGCATACATCTTCACCGCTATCTGTATAAACATGGAAATATCTACACCTCTATCTTTATGAACATGGAAATATCTACACCGCTAACTGTTTGAACAGGGAAATATATACACCGCTATCTGCATGAAAATGGAAATATCTACACCACTATCTGTATGAACATGGAAATACATACACCACTATCTGTATGAAGAGGGAAATATCTACACCGCTATCTGTATGAACATGGAAATATCTGCACCGCCATCTGAATGAACATATAAATATCTACACCGCCATCTCTATTAAGATGGAGATATCTACACCGCTATCTGTATAAAGATGGAAATATCTACACCGCTATGTCTATAAACATGGAAATATCTACACCGCTATCTGTATAAACATGGAAATATCTACACCGCTCCCTGTATAAACATGGAAATATCAGCACCGCAATCAGTATGAACATGGAAGTATCTACACCGCCATCTCTATGAACATGGAAATATCTTCACCGCCATCTGTATGAACATGGAAATATCTGCACCGCCATCTGTATGAACATATAAATATCTACACCACAATCTGTATTAAGATGGAGATATCTACACCGCTATCTGTATGAACATGGAAATATCTACACCGCTATGTGTATAAACATGGAAATATCTACACCGCTATCTGTATAAACATGGAAATATCTACACTGCTAGCTGTATAAACATGGAAATATCAGCACCGCTATCTGTATGAACTTGGAAATATCTACACCGCCATCTGTATGAACATGGAAAAATCTTCACCGTCATCTGTATGAACATGGATATATCTACACAGCCATCTGTATGAACATGGAAATATCTTCACCGCCATCTGTATGAACATGGATATGTCTACACAGCCTTCTGGATGAACATGGAAATATCTACACAGCTATCTGTATGAACATGGAAATATCTACACCGCTATCTGTGTAAACATGCATACATCTTCACCGCTATCTGTATAAACATGGAAATATCCACACCGCTATCTGTATGAACATGGAAATATCTACACCGCTATCTGTTTGAACATGGAAATATCTACACCGCTATCTGCATGAAAATGGAAATATCTACACAGCTATCTGCATATACATGGAAATATCTACACAGCTATCTCTTTGCACATGGAAATAACTACACCGCTATCTCTATAAACATGGAAATATCTACACCACCATCTGTATGAAAATGGAAATATCTGCACCGCCATCTGTATGAACATATAAATATCTACACTGCCGTCTGTATTAAGAAGGAGATATCTACGCCGATATCTGTATAAACATGGAAATATCTACACCGCTATCTGTATGAACATGGAAATATCTACACCGCTACCTGTATAAACACAGAAATATGTTCACCGCTACCTGTATAAACATGGAAGTATCAGCACCGCTATCGGTATGAACATGCCAATATCTACACGGCTATCTGTATGAACATGGAAATATCTACAACGCCATCTGTATGAACATGGAAATATCTTCACCGCCATCTGTATGAACATGGATATATGTACACAGCCATCTGGATGAACATGGAAATATCTACACCGCTATCTGTATGAACATGGAAATATCTACACCGCTATCTGTATGAACATGGAAATATGTACACAACCATCAGGATGAACATAGAAATATCTACACCGCTATCTGTATGAACATGGAAATATGTACACAACCATTAGGATGAACATGGAAATACATACACCGCTATCTGTATCAACATGGAAATATCTACACCGCTATCTCTATGAACAAGGAAATATCTACACCGCTATCTGTATGAACATGGTAATGTCTTGAACGCCATCTGTTTGAACATGGATATATCTACACAGCCATGTGGATGAACATGGAAATATCTACACCGCTATCTGTGTAAACATGCATACATCTCCACCGCTATCTGTATAAACATGGAAATATCTACACCTCTATCTTTTTGAACATGGAAATATCTACACCGCTAACTGTTTGAACAGGGAAATATATACACCGCTATCTGCATGAAAATGGAAATATCTACACCACTATCTGTATGAACATGGAAATACATACACCAGTATCTGTATGAACAGGGAAATATTTACACCACTATCTGTATGAACATGGAAATGTCTGCACCGCCATCTGAATGAACATATAAATATCTACACCGCCATCTCTATTAAGATGGAGATATCTACACCGCTATCTGTATAAAGATGGAAATATCTACACCGCTATGTCTATAAACATGGAAATATCTACACCGCTATCTGTATAGACATGGAAATATCTACACCGCTACCTGTATAAACATGGAAATATCAGCACCGCAATCAGTATGAACATGGAAGTATCTACACCGCCATCTGTATGAACATGGAAATATCTTCACCACCATCTGTATGAACATGGAAATATCTGCACCGCCATCTGTATGAACATATAAATATCTACACCGCAATCTGTATTAAGATGGAGATATCTACACCGCTATCTGTATGAACATGGAAATATCTACACCGCTATGTGTATAAACATGGAAATATCTACACCGCTATCTGTATAAACATGGAAATATCTACACTGCTACCTGTATAAACATGGAAATATCAGCACCGCTATCTGTATGAACATGGAAATATCTACACCGCCATCTGTATGGACATGGAAAAATCTTCACCGTCATCTGTATGAACATGGATAAATCTACACAGCCATCTGTATGAACATGGAAATATCTTCACCGCCATCTGTATGAACATGGATATGTCTACACAGCAGTCTGGATGAACATGGAAATATCTACACAACTATCTGTATGAACATGGAAATATCTACACCGCTATCTGTATGAACATGGAAATATCTACACCGCTATCTGTATGAACATTGAAATATCTTCACCGCCATCAGTATGAACATGGATATATCTACACAGCCATCTGGATGAACATGGAAATATCTGCACCGCAATCTGTATGAACATGGATATATCTACACCTCTATCTGTATGAACATGGATATATCTACACAGCCATCTGGATGAACACGGAAATATCTACACCGCTATCTGTGTAAACATGCATACATCTTCACCGCTATCTGTATAAACATGGAAATATCTACACCGCTATCTTTATGAACATGGAAATATCTACACCACTAACTGTTTGAACAGGGAAATATATACACCGCTATCTGCATGAAAACGGAAATATCTACACAGCTATCTGCTTATACATGGAAATATCTACACAGCTATCTCTTTACACATGGAAATAACTACACCGCTGTCTGTACAAACATGGAAATATCTACACCGCCATCTGTATGAACATGGAAATATCTGCACCGACATCTGTATGAACATTTAAATATCTACACCGCCATCTGTGTTAAGATGGAGATATCTACACCACTATCTGCATAAATATGGAAATATCTACACCGCTATCTGTATAGACATGGAAATATCTACACCGCTATGTGTATAAACATGGAAATGTCTACACTGCTATCTGTACAAACATGGAAATATCTACACCGCTACCTGTATAAACATGGAAATATCAGCACCGCTATCAGTATGAACATGGAAGTTTCTACACCGCCAACTGTATGAACATGGATATATCTACACAGCCATCTGGATGAACGTGGAAATATCTACACCGCTATCTGTGTAAACATGCATACAACTTCACCGCTATCTGTATAAACGTGGAAATATCTACACCGCTATCTTTATGAACATGGAAATATCTACACCGCTATCTGTTTGAACATGGAAATATCTACACCGCTATCTGCATGAAAATGGAAATGTCTACACAGCTATCTGCATATACATGGAAATATCTACACAGCTATCTCTTTACACATGGAAATAACTACACTGCTATCTGTATGAACATGGAAATATCTACACTGCTATCCTTATGAACATGGAAATATCTACACCGCTAACTGTTTGAACAGGGAAATATATACACCGCTATCTGCATGAAAATGGAAATGTCTACACAGCTATCTGCATATACATGGAAATATCTACACAGCTATCTCTTTACACATGGAAATAACTACACCGCTATCTGTATGAACATGGAAATATCTCCACCGCCATCTGTATGAACATGGAAATATCTGCACCGCCATCTGAATGAACATATAAATATCTACACCGCCATCTGTATTATGATGGAGATATCTACACTGCTATGTGTATAAACAAGGAAATATCTACACCGCTATGTGTATAAACATGGAAATATCTACACCGCTATCTGTATAAACTTGGAAATATCTACACCGCTACCTGTATAAACATGGAAATATCAGCACCGTTATCAGTATGAACATGGAAGTATCTCCACCGCCATCTTTATGAACATAGAAATATCTTCACCGCCATCTGTATGAACATGGAAATATCTGCACCGCCATCTGTATGAACATATAAATATCTACACCGCCATCTGTATTAAGATGGAGATATCTACACCGCTATCTGTATAAACATGGAAATATCTACACCGCTATGTGTATAAACATGGAAATATCTACACCACTATCTGTATAAACATGGAAATGTCGACACTGCTACCTGTATAAACATGGAAATACCAGCACCGCTATCTTTATGGACATGGAAATATCTACACCGCCATCTGTATGAACATGCAAAAATCTTCACCGCCATCTGTATCAACATGGATATATCTACACAGCTTCTGTATAAGCATGGAAATATCTTCACCGCCATCTGTATGAACATGGATATGTCTACACAGCCGTCTGGATGAACATGGAAATATCTACACCGCTATCTGTATGAACATGGAAATTTCTACACCGCTATCTGTGTAAACATGCATACATCTTCACCGCTATCTGTATAAACATGGAAATATCCACACCGCTATCTGTATGAACATGGAAATATCTACACCGCTATCTGTTTGAACATGGAAATATCTACACCGCTATCTGCATGGAAATGGAAATATCTACACAGCTATCTATATATACATGGAAATATCTACACAGCTATCTCTTTGCACATGGAAATAAGTACACCGCTATGTCTATAAACATGGAAATATCTACACCACCATCTGTATGAACATGGAAATATCTGCACCGCCATCTGTATGAACATATAAATATCTACACCGCCATCTGTATTAAGAAGGAGATATCTACACCGCTATCTGTATAAACATGGAAATATCTACACCGCTATCTGTATGAACATGGAAATATCTACACCGCTACCTGTATAAACACGGAAATATGTACACCGCTACCTGTATAAACATGGAAGTATCAGCACCGCTATCGGTATGAACATGGCAATATCTAAACGGCTATCTGTATGAACATGGAAATATCTACAACGCTATCTGTATGAACATGGAAATATCTACACCAGTATCTGTATGAACATGGAAATAGCTACACAGCCATCTGGATGAACATGGAAATATCTACACCGCTATCTGTATGAACATGGATATATCTACACAGCCATCTGGATGAACATGGAAATATCTACACTGCTATCTGTATGAACATGGAAATACATACACCGCTATCAGTATGAACATGGAAATATCTACACCGCTTTCTGTATGAACATGGAAATATCTACACCGCTATCTGTATGAACATGGAAATATCTTCACCGCCGTCTGTATGAACATGGATATATATACACAGCCATCTGGATGAACATGGAAATATCTGCACCGCTATCTGTATGAACATGGAAATATCTACACCGCTATCTGTATGAACATGGATATATCTACACAGCCATCTGGATGAACATGGAAATATCTACACCGCTATCTGTGTAAACATGCATACATCTTCACCGCTATCTGTATAAACATGGAATTATCTACACTGCTATCTGTATGAACATGGAAATATCTACACCGCTCTCTGTATAAACATGGAAATATGTACACCGCTACCTGTATAAACATGGAAGTATCAGCACCGCTATCGGTATGAACATGGCAATATCTACACGGCTATCTGTATGAACATGGAAATATCTACACCGCTATCTGTATGAACATGGAAATATCTTCACAGCCATCTGTATGAACATGGATATATCTACACAGCCATCTGGATGAACATGGAAATATCTACTCCGCTATCTGTATGAACATGGAAATATCTACACCGCTATCTGTATGAACCTGGAAATATCTACACAGATATCTGGATGAACACGGTAATATCTACACCGCTATCTGTATGAACATGGAAATACATGCACCGCTATCTGTATGAACATGGAAATATCTAAACCGCTATCTGTTTGAACATGGAAATATATACAGCGCTATCTGCTTGAAAATGGAAATATCTACACTGCTATCAGTATGAACATGGAAATACATACACCGCTATCTGTATGAGCAAGGAAATATCTACACCGCTTTCTGTATGAACATGGAAATATCTACACCGCTATCTGTATGAACGTGGAAATATCTTCACCGCCATCTGTATGAACATGGATATATCTACACAGCCATCTGGATGAACATGGAAATATCTGCACCGCTATCTGTATGAAGATGGAAATATCTACACCGCTATCTGTATGAACATGGATATATCTACACAGCCATCTGGATGAACATGGAAATATCTACACCGCTACCTGTGTAAACATGCATACAACTTCACCGCTATCTGTATAAACATGGAAATATCTACACCGCTATCTTTCTGAACATGGAAATATCTACACCGCTATCTGTTTGAACAGGGAAATATATACACCGCTATCTGCATGAAAATGGAAATATCTACACAGCTATCGGCATATACATGGAAATATCTACACAGCTATCTCTTTACACATGGAAATAACTGCACCACTATCTGTATGAACATGGAAATATCTACACCGCCGTGTGTATGAACATGGAAATATCTGCACCGCCATCTGTATGAACATATAAATATCTACACCGCCATCTGTACTAAGATGGAGATATCTACACCGCTATCTGTACAAAGATGGAAATATCTACACCACTATCTGTATGAACATGGAAATATCTACACCGCTATCTGTTTGAACAGGGAAGTATATACACCGCTATCTGCTTTAAAATGGAAATATCTACACAGCTATCTGCATATACATGGGAATATCTACACAGCTATCTCTTTACACATGGAAATAACTACACCGCTATCTGTATGAACATGGAAATATCTACACCGCCATCTGTATGAACATGGAAATATCTGCACCGCCATCTGAATGAACATATAAATATCTACACCGCCATCTGTATTAAGATGGAGATATCCACACCGCTATCTGTATAAAGATGGAAATATCTACACCGCTATGTCTATAAACATGGAAATATCTACACCGCTATCTGTATAAACATGGAAATATCTACACCGCTACCTGTATAAACATGGAAATATCAGCACCGCTATCAGTATGAACATGGAAGTATCTACACCGCCATCTGTATGAACATGGAAATATCTTCACCACCATCTGTATGAACATGGAAATATCTGCACCGCCATCTGTATGAACATATAAATATCTACTCCGCAATCTGTATTAAGATAGAGATATCTACAACGCTATCTGTATGAACATGGAAATATCTACACCGCTATGTGTATAAACATGGAAATATCTACACCGCTATCTGTATAAACATGGAAATATCTACACTGCTACCTGTATAAACATGGAAATATCAGCACCGCTGTCTGTATGAACATGGAAATATCTACACCGCCATCTGTATGAACATGGAAAAATCTTCACCGTCATCTGTATGAACATGTATATATATACACAGCCATCTGTATGAACATGGAAATATCTTCACCGCCATCTGTATGAACATGGATATGTCTACACAGCCGTCTGGATGAACATGGAAATATCTACACAGCTATCTGTATGAACATGGAAATACCTACACCGCTATCTGTGTAAACAAGCGTACATCTTCACCGCTATCTGTATAAACATGGAAATATCCACACCGCTATCTGTATGAACATGGAAATATCTACACCGCTATCTGTTTGAACATGGAAATATCTACACCGCTATCTGCATGAAAATGGAAATATCTACACAGCTATCTGCATATACATGGAAATATCTACACAGCTATCTCTTTGCACATGGAATTAACTACACCGCTATCTCTATAAACATGGAAATATCTACACCACCATCTGTATGAGAATGGAAATATCTGCACCGCCATCTGTCTGAACATATAAATATCTACACTGCCGTCTGTATTAAGAAGGAGATGTCTACGCCGATATCTGTATAAACATGGAAATATCTACACCGCTATCTGTATGAACATGGAAATATCTACACCGCTACCTGTATAAACACAGAAATATGTTCACCGCTACCTGTATAAACATGGAAGTATCAGCACCGCTATCGGTATGAACATGCCAATATCTACACGGCTATCTGTATGAACATGGAAATATCTACAACGCCATCTGTATGAACATGGAAATATCTTCACCGCCATCTGTATGAACATGGATATATGTACACAGCCATCTGGATGAACATGGGAATATCTACACCGCTATCTGTATGAACATGGAAATACATACACCGCTATCTGTATGAACATGGAAATATCTACACCGCTATCTCTATGAACATGGAAATATCAACACCGCTATCTGTATGAACATGGAAATGTCTTCAACGCCATCTGTTTGAACATGGATATATCTACACAGCCATGTGGATGAACATGGAAATATCTACACCGCTATCTGTGTAAACATGCATACATCTTCACCGCTATCTGTATAAACATGGAAATATCTACACCTCTATCTTTATGAACATGGAAATATCTACACCGCTAACTGTTTGAACAGGGAAATATATACACCGCTATCTGCATGAAAATGGAAATATCTACACCACTATCTGTATGAACATGGAAATACATACACCACTATCTGTATGAACATGGAAATATCTACACCGCTATCTGTAAGAACATGGAAATATCTGCACCGCCATCTGAATGAACATATAAATATCTACACCGCCATCTCTATTAAGATGGAGATATCTACACCGCTATCTGTATAAAGATGGAAATATCTACACCGCTATGTCTATAAACATGGAAATATCTACACCGCTACCTGTATAAACATGGAAATATCAGCACCGCTATCAGTATGAACATGGAAGTATCTACACCGCCATCTGTATGAACATGGAAATATCTTCACCACCATCTGTATGAACATGGAAATATCTGCACCGCCATCTGTATGAACATATAAATATCTACTCCGCAATCTGTATTAAGATGGAGATATCTACACCGCTATCTGTATGAACATGGAAATATCTACACCGCTATGTGTATAAACATGGAAATATCTACACCGCTATCTGTATAAACAAGGAAATATCTACACTGCTACCTGTATAAACATGGAAATATCAGCACCGCTATCTGTATGAACATGGAAATATCTACACCGCCATCTGTATGAACATGGAAAAATCTTCACCGTCATCTGTATGAACATGGATATAGCTACACAGCCATCTGTATGAACATGGAAATATCTTCACCGCCATCTGTATGAACATGGATATGTCCACACAGCCGTCTGGATGAACATGGAAATATCTACACAGCTATCTGTATGAACATGGAAATATCTACACCGCTATCTGTGTAAACATGCATACATCTTCACCGCTATCTGTATAAACATGGAAATATCCACACCGCTATCTGTATGAACATGGATATATCTACACCGCTATCTGTTTGAAGATGGAAATATCTACACCGCTATCTGCATGAAAATGGAAATATCTACACAGCTATCTGCATATACATGGAAATATCTACACAGCTATCTCTTTGCACATGGAAATAACTACACCGCTATCTCTATAAACATGGAAATATCTACACCACCATCTGTATGAAAATGGAAATATCTGCACCACCATCTGTATGAACATATAAATATCTACACTGCCGTCTGTATTAAGAAGGAGATATCTACGCAGATATCTGTATAAACATGGAAATATCTACACCGCTATCTGTATGAACATGGAAATATCTACACCGCTACCTGTATAAACACAGAAATATGTTCACCGCTACCTGTATAAACATGGAAGCATCAGCACCGCTATCAGTATGAACATGCCAATATCTACACGGCTATCTGTATGAACATGGAAATATCTACAACGCCATCTGTATGAACATGGAAATATCTTCACCGCCATCTGTATGAACATGGATATATGTACACAGCCATCTGGATGAACATGGAAATATCTACACCGCTATCTGTATGAACAAGGAAATACATACAACGCTATCTGTATGAACATGGAAATATCTACACCGCTATCTCTATGAACATGGAAATATCAACACCGCTATCTGTATGAACATGGAAATGTCTTCAACGCCATCTGTTTGAACATGGATATATCTACACAGCCATGTGGATGAACATGGAAATACCTACACCGCTATCTGTGTAAACATGCATACATCTTCACCGCTATCTGTATAAACATGGAAATATCTACACCTCTATCTTTATGAACATGGAAATATCTACACCGCTAACTGTGTGAACAGGGAAATATATACACCGCTATCTGCATGAAAATGGAAATATCTACACCACTATCTGTATGAACATGGAAATACATACACCACTATCTGTATGAACATGGAAATATCTACACCGCTATCTGTATGAACATGGAAATATCTGCACCGCCATCTGAATGAACATATAAATATCTACACCGCCATCTCTATTAAGATGGAGATATCTACACCGCTATCTGTATAAAGATGGAAATATCTACACCGCTATGTCTAAAAACATGGAAATATCTACACCGCTATCTGTACAAACATGGAAATATCTACACCGCTACCTGTATAAACATGGAAATATCAGCACAGCTATCAGTATGAACATGGAAGTATCTACACCGCCATCTGTATGAACATGGAAATATCTTCACCACCATCTGTATGAACATGGAAATATCTGCACCGCCATCTGTATGAACATATAAATATCTACTCCGCAATCTGTATTAAGATGGAGATATCTACACCGCTATCTGTATGAACGTGGAAATATCTACACCGCTATGTGTATAAACATGGAAATATCTACACCGCTATCTGTATAAACATGGAAATATCTACACTGCTACATGTATAAACATGGAAATATCAGCACCGCTATCTGTATGAACATGGAAATATCTACACCGCCATCTGTATGAACATGGAAAAAACTTCACCGTCATCTGTATGAACATGGATATATCTACACAGCCATCTGTATGAACATGGAAATATCTTCACCGCCATCTGTATGAACATGGATATGTCTACACAGCCGTCTGGATGAACATGGAAATATCTACACAGCTATCTGTATGAACATGGAAATATCTACACCGCTATCTGTGTAAACATGCATACATCTTCACCGCTATCTGTATAAACATGGAAATATCCACACCGCTATATGTATGAACATGGAAATATCTACACCGCTATCTGTTTCAACATGGAAATACATACACCGCTATCTGTATGAACATGGAAATATGTACACAGCCATCAGGATGAACATGGAAATATCTACACCGCTATCTGTATGAACATGGAAATACGTACACCGCTATCTGTATGAACATGGAAATATCTACACCGCTATCTCTATGAACATGGAAATATCTACACCGCTATCTGTATGAACATGGAAATGTCTTCAACGCCATCTGTTTGAACATGGATATATCTACACAGCCATGTGGATGAACATGAAATATCTACACCGCTATCTGTGTAAACATGCATACATCTTCACCGCTATCTGTATAAACATGGAAATATCTACACCTCTATCTTTATGAACATGGAAATATCTACACCGCTAACTGTTTGAACAGGGAAATATATACACCGCTATCTGCATGAAAATGGAAATATCTACACCACTATCTGTATGAACATGGAAATACATACACCACTATCTGTATGAACATGGAAACATCTACACCGCTATCTGTATGAACATGGAAATATCTGCACCGCTATCTGTATGAACATGGAAATATCTACACCACTATCTGTATGAACATGGATATATCAACACCGCTATCTGTATGAATATGGAAATATCTTCACCGCCATCTGTATGAACATGGATATATCTACACAGCCATCTGGATGAACATGGAAATATCTACACCGCTATCTGTAGGAACATGGAAATAGCTACACTGCTATCTGTATGAACATGGAAATATCTACACCGCTATCTCTTTGAACATGGAAATATCTACACCGCTATCTGTATGAACATGGAAATATCTTCACCGCCATCTGTATGAACATCGATATATCTACACAGCCATCTGGATGAACATGGAAATATCTACACCGCTATCTGTATGAACATGGAAATATCTACACAGCCATCTGGATGAACATGAAAATATCTACACTGCTATCTGTGTAAACATGCATACATCTTCACCGCTATCTGTATAAACATGGAAATATCTGCACCGCTACCTGTATAAACATGGAAATATCTACACCGCTATCTCTATGAACATGGAAATATCCACACCGCTATCTGTATGAACATGGAAATAGCTACACCGCTATCTGTATGAACATGGAAATACCTACACCGCCATCTGTATGAACATGGAAATATCTGCACCGCCATCTGAATAAACACATAAATATCTACACCGCCATCTGTATTAAGATGGAGATATCTACACCGCTATCTGTATAAACATGGAAATATCTACACCGCTATGTGTATAAACATGGTAATATCTACACCTCTATCTGTATAAACATGGAAATATCTACACTGCTACCTGTATAAACATGGAAATATCAGCACCGCTATCTGTATGAACATGGAAATATCTTCATCGCCATCTGTATGAACATGGAAATACCTTCACCGTCATCTGTATGAACATAGATATATCTACACAGCCATCTGTATGAACATGGAAATATCTTCACCGCCATCTTTATGAACATGGATATGTCTACACAGCCGTCTGGATGAACATGGAAATATCTACACCGCTATCTGTATGAACATGGAAATATCTACACCTCTATCTGTATAAACATGGAAATATCTACACCGCTACCTGTATAAACATGGAAATATCAGCAGCGCTACCGGTATGAACATGGAAATATCTACACCGCCATCTGTATGAACATGGAAATACCTTCACCGCTATCTGTATGAACATGGAAATATCTACACCACTATCTGTATGAACATGGATATATCTACACCGCTATCTGTATGAATATGGAAATATCTTCACCGCCATCTGTATGAACATGGATATATCTACACCGCTATCTGTATGAACATGGAAATATATACACCGCTATCTGTATGAACATGGAAATATCTACACCGCTATCTCTATGAACATGGAAATATCTACACCGCTATCTGTATGAACATGGAAATATCTTCACCGCCATCTGTTTGAACATGGATATATCTACACAGCCATGTGGATGAACATGGAAATATCTACACCGCTATCTGTGTAAACATGCATACATCTTCATCGCTATCTGTATAAACATGGAAATATATACACCGCTATCTCTATGAACATGGAAATATCCACACCGCTATCTGTATGAACATGGAAATAGCTACACAGCTATCTGTATGAACATGGAAATATCTACAGCACTATCTGTATGAACATGGAAATATCTACACCGCTATCTGTTTGAACAGGGAAGTATATACACCGCTATCTGCTTGAAAATGGAAATATCTACACAGCTATCTGCATATACATGGGAATATCTACACAGCTATCTCTTTACAAATGGAAATATCTACACCGCTATCTGTATGAACATGGAAATATCTGCACCGCCATCTGTATGAACAGATAAATATCTACACCGCCATCTGCATTAAGATGGAGATATCTACACCGCTATCTGTATAAACATGGAAATATCTACACCGCTATCTGTATAAACATGGAAATATCTACACCGCTATCTGTATAAACATGGAATTATCAGCACCGCTATCTGTATGAACATGGAAATATCTACACCGCCATCTGTATGAACATGGAAAAATCTTCACCGTCATCTGTATGAACATGGATATATCTACACAGCCATCTGTATGAACATGGAAATATCTTCACCGCCATCTGTATGAACATGGATATGTCTACACAGCCGTCTGGATGAACATGGAAATATCTACACCGCTATCTGTATGAACATGGAAATATCTACACCGCTATCTGTTTGAACATGGAAATATCTACACCGCTATCTGCATGAAAATGGAAATATCTACACAGCTATCTGCATATACATGGAAATATCTACACAGCTATCTCTTTGCACATGGAAATAACTACACGGCTATCTCTATAAACATGGAAATATCTACACCACCATCTGTATGAACTTGGAAATATCTGCACCGCCATCTGTATGAACATGGATATATCAACAGCCATCTGGATGAACATGGAAATATCTTCACCGCCATCTGTATGAACATGGATATATCTACACAGCCATCTGGATGAACATGGAAATATCTACACGGCTATCTGTATGAACATGGAAATATCAGCACCGCTATCTGTACGAACATTGAAATATCTTCACCGCCATCTGTATGAACATGGATATATCTACACAGCCATCTGGATGAACATGGAAATATCTACACCGTTATCTGTATGAACATGGAAATATTTACACAGCTATCTGTATGAACATGGAAATATCTACACAGCCATCAGGATGAACATGGAAATATCTACACCGCTATCTGCATGAACATGGAAATACATACACCGCTATCTGTATGAACATGGAAATATCTACACCGCTATCTGTATGAACATGGAAATATCTACACCGCTATCTGTATGAACATGGAAATATCTTCACCGCCATCTGTATGAACATGGATATATCTACACAGCCATGTGGATGAACATGGAAATATCTACACCGATATCTGTGAAAACATGCATACATCTTCACCGCTATCTGTATAAACATGGAAATATCTACACCGCTATCTTTATGAATATGGAAATATCTACACCGCTAACTGTTTGAACAGGGAAATATATACACCGCTATCTGCATGAAAATGGAAATATCTACACCACTATCTGTATGAACATGGAAATACATACACCCCTATCTGTATGAACATGGAAATATCTACACCGCTATCTGTATGAACTTGGAAATATCCACACCGCTATCTGTATGAACATTGAAATAACTTCACCGCCATCAGTATGAACATGGATATAACTACACAGCCATCTGGATGAACATGGAAATATCTTCACCGCTATCTGTATGAACATGGAAATATCTACACCGCTATCTTTATGAACATGGAAATATCTACACCACTAACTGTTTCAACAGGGAAATATATACACCGCTATCTGCATGAAAACGGAAATATCTACACAGCTATCTGCTTATACATGGAAATATCTACACAGCTATCTCTTTACACATGGAAATAACTACACCGCTATCTGTACGAACATGGAAATATCTACACCGCCATCTGTATGAACATGGAAATATCTGCACCGCCATCTGTATGAACATTTAAATATCTACACGGCCATCTGTATAAAGATGGAGATATCTACACCACTATCTGCATAAACATGGAAATATCTACACCGCTATCTGTATAGACATGGAAATATCTACACCGCTATGTGTATAAACATGGAAATATCTACACTGCTATCTGTACAAACATGGAAATATCTACACCGCTACCTGTATAAACATGGAAATATCAGCACCGCTATCAGTATGAACATGGAAGTTCCTACACCGCCATCTGTATGAACATGGAAATATCTTCACCGCCATCCGTATGAACATGGAAATATCTGCACCGCCATCTGTATGAACATATAAATATCTACACCACCATCTGTATTAAGATGGAGATATCTACACCGCTATCTGTATGAACATGCAAATATCTTCACCGCCATCTGTATGAACATGGATATATCTACACAGCCATCTGGATGAACGTGGAAATATCTACACCGCTATCAGTGTAAACATGCATACAACTTCACCGCTATCTGTATAAACATGGAAATATCTTCACCGCTATCTTTATGAACATGGAATTATCTACACCGCTATCTGTTTGAACAGGGAAATATATACACCGCTATCTGCATGAAAATGGAAATATCTACACCGCTATCTGTATGAACATGGAAATACATACACCGCTATCTGTATGAACATGGAAATATCTACACCGCTATGTGTATAAACATGGAAATATCTACACCGCTATCTGTATAAACATGGAAATATCTACACCGCTACATGTACAAACATGGAAATATCAGCCCCGCTATCTGTATGAACATGGAAATATCTACACCGCCATCTGTATGAACATGGAAATATCTTCACCGCCATCTGTAGGAACATGGATATATCTACACAGCCATCTGTATGAACATGGAAATATCTACACCGCTATCTGTATGAACATGGAAATATCTACTCCGCTATCTGTATGAACATGGAAATATCTTCACCACCATCTGTATGAACATGGATATGTCTACACAGCCATCTGAATGAACATTTAAATATCTACACCGCCATCTGTATTAAGATGGAGATATCTACACAACTATCTGCATAAACATGGAAATATCTACACCGCTATCTGTATAAACATGGAAATATCTACACCGCTATCTGTATAAACATGGAAATATCTACACCGGTACCTGTATAAACATGGAAATATCAGCACCGCTATCAGTATGAACATGGAAGTTTCTACACCGCCATCTTTATGAACATGGAAATATCTTCACCGCCATCCGTATGAACATGGAAATATCTGCACCGCCATCTGTATGAACATATAAATATCTACACCGCCATCTGTATTAAGATGGAGATATCTACACCGCTATCTGTATAAACATGGAAATATCTACACCGCTATCTGTATAAACATGGAAATATCTACACCGCTATCTGTATAAACATGGAAATATATACACCGATACCTGTATAAACATGGAAATATCAGCACCGCTATCTGTATGAACATGGAAATATCTACACCGCCATCTGTATGAACATGGATATATCTACACAGCCATCTGTATGAACATGGAGATATCTTCACCGCCATCTGTATGAAAATGGATATGTCTACACAGCCGTCTGGATGAACATGGAAATATCTACACCGCTATCTGTATGAACATGTAAATATCTACACCGCTATCTGTGTAAACATGCAAACTTCTTCACCGCTATCTGTATAAACATGGAAATATCTACACCGCTATCTGTATGAACATGGAAATACCTACACCACTATCTGCATGAAAATGGAAATATCTACACAACTATCTGCATATAAATGGAAATATCTACACAGCTATCTCTTTACACATGGAAATAACTACACCGCTATCTCTATAAACATGGAAATATCTACACCGCCATCTGTATGAACATGGAAATATCTACACCGCCATCTGTATTAAGAAGGAGATATCTACACCGCTATCTGTATAAACATGGAAATATCTACACCGCTATCTGTATTAACATGGAAATATCTACACCGCTATCTGTAGAAACACGGAAATATGTTCACCGCTACCTGTATAAACATGGAAGTATCAGCACCGCTATCGGTATGAACATGGCAATATCTACACGGCGATCTGTATGAACGTGGAAATATCTACACCGCTATCTGTATGAACATGGAAATGTCTACACCGCCATCTGTATGAACATGGATATATCTACACAGCCATCTGGATGAATATGGAAATATCTACACCGCTATCTGTATGAACATGGAAATATCTTCACCGCTATCTGTATGAACATGGAAATATCCACACCACTATCTGTATGAACATGGAAATATCTACACCGCTATCTGTATGAACATGGAAATAACTTCACCGCCATCTGTATGAACATGGATATATCTACACAGCCATCTGGATGAACGTGGAAATACCTACACCGCTATCTGTGTAAACATGCATACAACTTCACCGCTATCTGTATAAACATAGAAATATCTACACCGCTATCTTTATGAACATGGAAATATCTACACCGCTAACTGTTTGAACAGGGAAATATATACACCGCTATCTGCATGAAAATGGAAATATCTACACAGCTATCTGCTTATACATGGAAATATCTACACAGCTATCTCTTTACACATGGAAAAAAATACACCGCTATCTGTATGAACATGGAAATATCTACACCGCTATCTGTATGAACATGGAAATACCTGCACCGCCATCTGTAGGAACATATAAATATCTACACCGCCATCTGTATTAAGTTGGAGATATCTACTCCACTATCTGCATAAACATGGAAATATCTACACCGCTATCTGTATAAACATGGAAATATCTACACCGCTATCTGCATCAACATGGAAATATCTACACCGCTATCTGTATAAACACGGAAATATGTACACCGCTATCGGTATGAACATGGCAATATCTACACGGCTATCTGTATGAACATGGAAATATCTACACCGCTATCTGTATGAACATGGAAATATCTTCACCGCCATCTTCATGAACATGGATATATCTACACAGCCATCTGGATGAACGTGGAAATATCTACACCACTATCTGTATGAACATGGAAATATCTACACCGCTGTCTGCATGAACATGGAAATATCTACACAGCCATCTGGATGAACATGGAAATATCTACACCGCTATATGTATGAACATGGAAATACAAACAACGCTATCTGTATGAACATGGAAATATCTACACCGCTATCTGTATGAACATGGAAATATCTACACCGCTATCTGTATGAACATGGAAATATCTTCACCGCCATCTGTATAAACATGGATATATCTACACAGCCATCTGGATGAACATGGAAATATCTACACCGCTATCTGTGTAAACATGCATACATCTTCACCGCTATCTGTATAAACATGGAAATATCTACACCGCCATCTGTATGAACATGGAAATATCTACACCGCCATCTGTATTAAGAAGGAGATATCTACACCGCTATCTGTATAAACATGGAAATATCTACACCGCTATCTGTATTAACATGGAAATATCTACACCGCTATCTGTATAAACACGGAAATATGTTCACCGCTACCTGTATAAACATGGAAGTATCAGCACCGCTATCGGTATGAACATGGCAATATCTACATGGCGATCTGTATGAACGTGGAAATATCTACACCGCTATATGTATGAACATGGAAATGTCTACACCGCCATCTGTATGAACATGGATATATCTACACAGCCATCTGGATGAATATGGAAATATCTACACCGCTATCTGTATGAACATGGAAATATCTTCACCGCTATCTGTATGAACATGGAAATATCTACACCACTATCTGTATGAACATGGAAATATCTACACCGCTATCTGTATGAACATGGAAATAACTTCACCGCCATCTGTATGAACATGGATATATCTACACAGCCATCTGAATGAACGTGGAAATACCTACACCGCTATCTGTGTAAACATGCATACAACTTCACCGCTATCTGTATAAACATGGAAATATCTACACCGCTATCTTTATGAACATGGAAATATCTACACCGCTAACTGTTTGAACAGGGAAATATATACACCGCTATCTGCTTAAAAATGGAAATATCTACACCGCTATCTGTATGAACATGGAAATACTTACACGGCTATCTGTATGAACATTCAAATATCTACACCGCTATCTGTATGAACATGGAAATATCTACACCGCTATCTGTATGAACATGGAAATACCTTCACCGCCATCTGTATGAACATGGATATATCTACACAGCCATCTGGATGAACGTGGAAATATCTGCACCGCTATCTGTATGAACATGGAAATATCTACACCGCTATCTGCATGAACATGGATATATCTACACAGCCATCTGGATGAACATGGAAATATCTACACCGCTATCTGTGTAAACATGCATACATCTTCACCGCTATCTGTATAAACATGGAAATATCCACACCGCTATCTTTATGAACATAGAAATATCTACACCGCTAACTGTTTGAACAGGGAAATATATACACCGCTATCTGCATGAAAATGGAAATATCTACACAGCTATCTGCTTATACATGGAAATATCTACACAGCTATCTCTTTACACATGGAAAAAAATACACCGCTATCTGTATGAACATGGAAATATCTACACCGCTATCTGTATGAACATGGAAATATCTACACCGCTATCTGTGTAAACATGCATACATCTTCACTGCTATCTGCACGAACATGGAAATACCTACACCGCTATCTGTATGAACATGGAAATATCTACACCGCTATCTGTATGAACATGGAAATATCTACACCGCTATCTGTATAAACATGGAAATATCTATGCCGCTTTCTGTATAAACAAGGAAATATCTACACTGCTACCTGTATAAAGATGGAAATATCCGCACCGCTATCTGTATGAACGTGTAAATAGCTACACAGCCATCTGGATGAACATGGAAATATCTACACCGCTATCTGTATGAACATGGAAATAGCTACACCGCTATCTGTATGAACATGGAAATATCTACACCACTCTCTGTATGAACATGGAAATATCTACACCGCTATCTGTTTGAACATGGAAATATCTACACCACTATCTGCATGAAAATGGAAATATCTACACAGGTATCTGCATATACATGGAAATATCTACACAGCTATCTCTTTACACATGGAAATATCTACACCGCTATCTCTATAAACATGGAAATATCTACACCACTATCTGTATAAACATGGAAATATCTACACCGCTACCTGTATAAATATGGAAATATCAGCACAGCTATCTGTATGAACATGGAAATATCTACACCGCTATCTCCTTGAACATGGAAATATCTACACCGCTATCTGTATGAACATGGAAATAGCTACAACGCTATCTTTATGAACATGGAAATATCTACACCGCTATCTGTAGGAACATGTAAATATCTACACCGCTATCTGTATGAACATGGATATATCTACACAGCCATCTGGATGAACTTGGAAATATCTACACTGCTATCTGTGTAGACATGCATACAACTTCACCGATATCTGTATAAATATGGAAATATCTACACCGCTATCTGTTTGAACATGGAAATATATACACCGCTATCTGCATGAAAATGGAAATATCTACACCGCCATCTGTATTAACATGGGAATATCTGCACCGCCATCTGTTTGAACATATAAATATCTACACCGCCATCTCTATTAAGATGGAGATATCTACACCGCTATCTTTATAAACATGGAAATATCTACATGGCTACCTGTATAAACATGGAAATATCAGCACCGCTATCTGTATAAACATGGAAATATCTACACCGCTATCTGTATGAACATGGAAATATCTACACCTCTATCTGTATGAACATGGAAATATCTACACCTCTATCTGTATGAACATGGAAATATCTGCACCGCCATCTGAATGAACATAGAAACATCTACACCGGCGTCTGTATTAAGAAGGAGAAATCTACACCGCTCTCAGTATAAACAAGGAAATATCTACACTGCTGTCTGTATAAACATGGAAATATCTACACCGCTATCTGTATAAACATGGAAATATCTACACAGCTACCTGTATAAACATGTAAATATCAGCACCGCTATCTGTATGAACATGGAAATATCTACACCGCTATCAGTATGAACATGGAAATATCTACACCGCTAACTGTTTGAACAGGGAAATATATACACCGCTATATGCATGAAAATGGAAATGTCTACACAGCTATCTGCATATACATGGAAATATCTACACAGCTATCTCTTTACACATGGAAATATCTACACCGCTATCTGTATGAACACGGAAATATCTACACCGCCATCTGTATGAACATGGAAATATCTGCACCGCCATCAGAATGAACATATAAATATCTACACCGCCATCTGTATTAAGACGGAGATATCTACACCGCTATCTGTATAAACATGGAAATATCTACACCGCTATGTGTATAAACATGGAAATATCTACACCGCTATCTGTATAAACATGGAAATATCTACACCGCTACCTGTATAAACATGGAAATATCAGCCCCGCTATCTGTATGAACATGGAAATATCTACACCGCCATCTGTATGAACATGGAAAAATCTTCACCGCCATCTGTATGAACATGGATATATCTACACAGCCATCTGTATGAACATGGAAATATCTTCACCGCCATCTGTATGAACATGGATATGTCTACACAGCCGTCTGGATGAACATGGAAATATCTACACCGCTATCTGTATGAACATGGAAATATCTACACTGGTATCTGCATGAAAATGGAAATATCTACAGAGCTATCTGCATATACATGGAAATATCTACAAAGCTATTTCTTTACACATGGAAATAACTACACCGCTATCTCTATAAACATAGAAATATCTACACCGCCATCTGTATGAACATGGAAATATCTGCACCGCCATCTGCATGAACATGGAAATATCTACACTGCTACCTGTATAAATATGGAAATATCAGCACCGCAATCTGTATGAACATGGAAATATCTACACCGCTATCTGTATGAATATGGAAACATCTACACCACTGTCTGTATGAACATGGAAATAGCTACACAGCCATCTGGAAGAACATGGAAATATCTACACCGATATATGGATGGACATGGAAATATCTACACCGCTATCTGTTTGAACATGGAAATATCTACACCGCTGTCTGCATGAAAATGGAAATATCTACAAAGCTATCTGCATATACATGGAAATATCTATACAGCTATCTCTTTAAACATGGAAATAACTACACCGCTACCTCTATAAACATGGAAATATCTACACCGCCATCTGTATGAACATGGAAATATCTGCACCGCCATTTGTATGATCATATAAATATCTACACCGCCATCTGTATTAAGATGGAGATATCTACTCCGCTATCTGTATAAACATGGAAATATCTACACCGCTATCTGTATGAACATGGAAATATCTACACCGCTATCTGTATGAACATGGAAATATCTTCACCGCCATCTGTATGAACATGGATTTATCTACACACCCATCTGGATGAACATGGAAATATCTACACCGCTATCTGTATGAACATGGAAATAGCTACACCGCTATCTGTATGAACATGGAAATATCTACACCGCTATCTGTATGAACATGGAAATATTTACACCGCTATCTGTATGAACATGGAAATATCTTCACCGCCATCTGTATGAACATGGATATATCTACACAGCCATCTGGATGAATATGGAAATATCTACACCGCTATCTGTATGAACATGGAAATATCTACACCGCTATCTGTGTTAACATACATACATCTTCACCGCTATCTGTATAAACATGGATATATCTACACCGCTATCTGTATGAACATGGAAATATCTACACAGCTATCTGTTTGAACATGGAAATATCTACACCGCTATCGGCATGAAAATGGAAATATCTACACAGCTCTCTGCATGTACATGGAAATATCTACAAAGCTATTTCTTTACACATGGAAATATCTACACCGCAATCTCTATAAACATGGAAATATCTACACCGCCATCTGAATGAACATGGAAATATCTGCACCGCCATCTGTATGGACATATAAATATCTACACCGCCATCTGTATTAAGATGGAGATATCTACACCGCTATCTGTATAAACATGAAAATATCTACACCGCTATCTGTATGAACATGGAAATATCTACACCGCTATCTGTATAAACATGGAAATATCAACACCGCTACCTGAATAAACATGGAAATATCAGCACCGCTATCTGTATGTACATGGAAATATCTACACCGCAATCTCTATGAACATGGAAATATCTACACCGATATCTGTATGAACATGGAAATATCTTCACCGCCATCTGTATGAACATGGATATATCTACACAGCCATCTGGATGAACATGGAAATAACAGCACCGCTGTCTGTATGAACATGGAAATATCTACACTGCTATCTGTATGAACATGGAAATATCTACACCGCCATCTGTATGAACATGGAAATAACTTCACCGCCATCTGTATGAACATGGACATATCTACACAGCCATCTGGATGAACATGGAAATATCTACACCGCTATCTGTATGAACATGGAAATAGCTACACCGCTATCTGTATGAACATTGAAATAGCTACACCGCTATCAGTATGAACATGGAAATGTCTACACCGCTATCTGTATGAACATGGAAATATCTACACCACCGTCTGCATGAACATGGAAATATCTTCACCGCCATCTGTATGAACATGGATATATCTACACAGCCATCTGGATGAACATGGAAATATCTACACCGCTATCTGTATGAACTTGGAAATATCTACACCGCTATCTGTGTTAACATGCATACATCTTCACCTCTATCTGTATAAACATGAAAATGTCTACAACGCTATCTGTATGAACATGGAAATATCTACACAGCTATCTGTTTGAACATGGAAATATCTACACCGCTATCTGCATGACAATGGAAATATCTACACAGCTATCTGCATATACATGGAAATATTTTCAAAGCTATTTCTTTACACATGGAAATATCTACACCGCAGTCTCTATAAACATGGAAATATCTACACCGCCATCTGTATGAACATGGAAATATCTGCACCGCTAACTGTGTAAACATGCATACATCTTCACCTCTATCTGTATAAACATGGAAATATCTACACCGCTATCTGTATAAACATGGGAATATCTACACCGCTACCTGTATAAACATGGAAATATCAGCACCGCTATCTGTATGATCATGGAAATATCTTCACAGCCATCTGTATGAACATGGATATAACTACACAGCCATCTGGATGAACATTGAAATAGCTACACCGCTATCTGTATGAACATGGAAATATCTACACCACTATCTGTATGAACATGGAAATATCTACACCGCTGTCTGAATGAACATGGAAATATCTACACAGCTATCTGTATGAACATGGAAATATCTACACCGCTATCTGTATGAACATGGAAATATCTTCACCGCCATCAGTATGAACATGGATATATCTACATAGCCATCTGAATGAACATGGAAATATCTACACCGCTATTTGTATGAACATGGAAATATCTACACCACTATCTGTGTAAACATGCATACATCTTCACCGCTATCTGTATAAACATGGAAATATCTACACCTCTATCTGTATGAACATGGAAATATCTACACCGCTATCTGTTTGAACATGGAAATATCTACTCCGCTATCTGCATGAAAATGGAAATATCTACACAGCTATCTGCATATACATGGAAATATCTACAAAGCTATTTCTTTACACATGGAAATAACTACACCGCTATCTCTATTAACATGGAAATATCTACACCGCCATCTGTATAAACATGGAGATATCTTCACCGCCATCTGTATGAACATATAAATATCTACACCGCCATCTGTATTAAGATGGAGATATCTACACCGCTATCTGTATAAACATGGAAATATCTACACCACTATCTGTATAAACATGGAAATATCTACACCGCTATCTGTATAAACATGGAAATATCTACACCGCTACCTGTATAAACAGAGAAATATCAGCACCGCTATCTGTATGAACATGGAAATATCTACACAGCCATCTGGATGAACATGGAATTATCTACACCGCTGTATGTATGAACATGGAAATAGATACACCGCTATCTGTTTGAACATGGAAATATCTACACCACTATCTGTATGAACATGGAAATATCTACACTGCTATCTGTATGAACATGGAAATATCTTCACCGCCATCTGTATGAACATGGATATATCTACACAGCCATCTGGATGAACATTTAAATATCTACGCCGCAATCTGTATGAACATGGAAATAGCTACACCTCTATCTGTATGAACATGGAAATATCTACACCGCTATCTGTATGAACATGGAAAGATCTACACCGCTATCTGTATGAACATGGAAATATCTTCACCCCCATCTGTATGAACATGGATATATCTACACAGCCATCTGGATGAACATGGAAATATCTACACCGCTACCTGAATGAACATGGAAATATCTACACCGCTATCTGTGTAAACATGCATACATCTTCACCGCTATCTGTATAAACATGGAAATATCTCCACCGCTATCTGTATGAACATGGAAATATCTACACCGCTATCTGAATGAAAATGGAAATATCTACAGAGCTATCTGCATATACATGGAAATATCTACAAAGCTATTTCTTTACACATGGAAATAACTACACCACTATCTCTATAAACATAGAAATATCTACACCGCCATCTGTATGAACATGGAAATATCTGCACCGCCATCTGCATGAACATATAAATATCTACACCACCATCTGTATTAAGGTGGAGATATCCACACCACTATCTGTATAAACATGGAAATATCTACACCGCTATCTGTATAAACATGGAAATATCTACATCGCTATCTGTATGAACATGGAAATATCTACACTGCTACCTATATAATCATGGAAATATCAGCACCGCTATCTGTATGAACATGGAAATATCTACACAGCCTTCTGGATGAACATGGAAATATCTACACCGCTATCTGTATGAACATGGAAATATCTACACCGCTATCTGTATGAACATGGAAATATCTACACCGCTATCTGTATGAACATGGAAATATCTACACCGCTATCTGTATGAACATGGAAATATCTACACCGCTATCTGTGCAAACATGCATACATCTTCACCGCTATCTGTATAAACATGCAAATATCTACACCGCAATCTGTATGAACATGGAAATATCTACACCGCTATCTGTATAAACATGGAAATATAAGCACCGCTCTCTGTATGAACATGGAAATATCTACACCGCTATCTGTACGAACATGGAAATATCTACACCGCTATCTGTATGAACATGGAAATAGCTGCACCGCTATCTGTATGAACATGGAAATATCTACAGCACTATCTGTATGAACATGGAAATATCTACACCGCTATCTGTATAAACATGGAAATATCTACACCGCTATCTGTGTAAACATGCGTACATCTTCGCCGCTATCTGTATAAACATGGATATATCTACAAAGCTATCTGTATGAACATGGAAATATCTACACCGCTATCTGTTTGAACATGGAAATATCTAAACCGCTATCTGCATGAAAATGGAAATATCTGCACAGCTATCTGCGTATACATGGAAATATCTATACAGCTATCTCTTTACACATGGAAAAAACTACACCGCTATCTGTATGAACATGGATATATCTACACCGCCATCTGTATGAACATGGAAATATCTGCACGGCCATCTGTATGAACATATAAATATCTAAACTGCCATCTGTATTAAGATGGTGATATCTACACCTCTATCTTTATAAACATGGAAATATCTACACCGCTATCTGTATAAACATGGAAATGTCTACACCGCTATCTGTATAAACCTGGAAATATCTACACCGCTACCTGTATAAACATGGAAATATCAGCACCGCTATCTGTATGAACATGGAAATATCAGCCCCCCTATCTGTATGAACATGGAAATATCTACAACACTATCTGTATGAACATTGAAATATCTTCACCGCCATCTGTATGAACATGGATATCTCTACACAGCCATCTGGATTAACATGGAAATATCTACACCGCTATCTCCATGAACATGGAAATAGCTATACCGCCATCTGTATGAACATGCAAATATCTACACCGCCATATGTATGAACATGGAAATATCTGCAGCGCCATCTGTATGAACATATAAATAACTACACCGCCATCTGTATTAAGATGGAGATATCTACACCGCTATCTGTATAAACCTAGAAATATCTACACCGCTATCTGTATAAACATGGAAATATCTACACCGCTATCTGTATAAACATGGAAATATCTGCACCGCTACCTGTATAAACATGGAAATATCAGCAACGCTATCTGTATGAACATTGAAATATCTACACCGCTATCTGTACGAACATGGAAATATCTACACCGCTATCTGTATGAACATGGAAATAGCTACACCGCTATCTGTATGAACATGGAAATATCTACACCACTATCTGTATGAACATGGAAATATCTACACCGCTATCTCTATGAACATGGATATATCTACACAGCCATCTGCATGAACATGGAAATATCTACACGGCTATCTGTATGAATATGGAAATATCCACACCGCTATGTGTGTAAACATGCATACATCTTCACCGCTATCGGTATAAACATAGAAATATCTACACCGCTATCTGTATGAACATGGAAATATCTACACCGCTATCTGTTTGAACATGGAAATATCTAAACCACTATCTGCATGAAAATGGAAATATCTACACTGCTATCTGCATATACATGGAAATATCTACACAGCTATCTCTTTGCACTTGGAAATAACTACACCGCTATCTGTATGAACATGGAAATATCTACACCGCCATCTGTATGAACATGGAAATATCTGCACGGCCATTTGTAGGAACATATAAATATCTACACTGCCATCTGTATTAAGATGGAGATATCTACACCGCTATCTGTATAAACATGGAAATATCTACACCGCTATCTGTATAAACATGGAAATATCTACACCGCTACCTGTATAAACATGGAAATATCAGCACCGCTATCTGTATGAACATGGAAATAACTACACCGCTATCTGTTTGAACATGGAAATATCTACACCACTATCTGTATGAACATGGAAATAGCTACACCGCTATCTGTATGAACATGGAAATATCTACACGGCTATCTGTATGAACATGGAAATATCTACACAGCTATGTTTATGAACATGGAAACATCTACACCGCTATCTGTATGAACATGGATATATCTACACAGCCATCTGGATGAACATGGAAATACCTACACCGCAATCTGCATGAACATGGAAATATATACACCGCTATCTGTGTAAACATGCATACATCTTCACCGCTATCTGTATAAACATGGAAATATCTACACCGCAATCTGTATGAACATGGAAATATCTACACCGCTATCTGTTTGAACATGGAAATATCTACACCGCTATCTGCATGAAAATGGATATATCTACACAGCTATCTGCATATACATGGAAATATCTACAAAGCTATTTCTTTACACATGGAAATGACTACACCGCTGTCTCTATAAACATGGAAATATTTACACCGTCATCTGTATGAACATGGAAATATCTGCACCGCCATCTGTATGAACATATAAATATCTACACCGCCATCTGTATTAAGATGAAGATATCTACACCGCTATCTGTATAAACAAGGAAATATCTACACCGCTATCTGTATAAACATGGAAATATCTACACCGCTATCTGTATAAACATGGAAATATCTACACCGCTACCTGTATAAACATGGAAATACCAGCACCGCTATCTGTATGAACATGGAAATATCTACACCGCTATCTGTATGAACATGGAAATATCTACACCGCTATCTGTATGAACATGGAAATATCTTCACCGCCATCTGTATGAACATGGATGTACCTACACCTCCATCTGGATGAACATGGAAATATCAGCACCGCTGTCTGTATGAACATGGAAATATCTACACCGCTGTCTGTATGAACATGGAAATATCTACACCGCTATCTGTATGAACATGGAAATATCTTCACCGCCATCTGTATGTAGATGGATATATCTACACAGCCATCTGGATGAACATGGAAATATCTACACCACTATCTGTATGAACATGGAAATATCTACACCGCTATCTGTGTAAACTTGCATACATCTTCACCGCTATCTGTATAAACATGGAAATATCTACAGCGCTATCTGTATAAACATGGAAATATCTACACTGCTACCTGTATAAACATGGAAATATCAGCACCGCTATCTGTATGAACATGGAAATATCTACACAGCCATCTGGATGAACATGGAAATATCTACACCGCTATCTGTATGAACATGGAAATAGCTACACCACTATCTGTATGAACATGGAAATATCTACACCACTATCTGTATGAACATGGAAATATCTACACCGCTATCTGTATGAACATGGAAATATCTTCACCGCCATCTGTATGAACATGGATATATCTACACAGCCATTTGGATGACCATGGAAATATCTACACCGCTATATGTATGAACATGGAAATAGCTACACCGCTATCTGTATGAACATGGAAATATCTATACCACTATCTGTATGAACATGGAAATATCTACACCGCTATCTGTATGAACATGGAAATAACTTCACCGCCATCTGTATGAACATGGATATATGTACACAGCCATCTGGATGAACATGGAAATATCTACACCCCTATCTGTATGAACATGGATTTATCTACACAGCCATCTGGATGAACATGGAAATATCTACGCCCCTATCTGTATGAACATGGAAATATCTACACCGCTATCTGTGTAAACTTGCATACATCTTCACCGCTATCTGTATAAACATGGAAATATCTACAGCGCTATCTGTATGAACATGGAAATATCTACACCGCTATCTGTTTGGACATGGAAATATCTACACCGCTATCTGCATGAAAATGGAAATATCTACACAGCTATCTGCATGTACTTGGAAATATCTACAAAGCTATCTCTTTACACATGGAAATAACTACACCGCTATCTCTATAAACATGGAAATATCTATACCGCCATCTGTATGAACATGGAAATATCTGCAACACCATCTGTATTAACATACAAATATCTACACCACCATCTGTATTAAGATGGAGGTATCTACACCGCTATCTGTTTGAACATGGAAATATCTAAACCGCTATCTGCATGAAAATGGAAATATCTGCACTGCTATCTGCGTATACATGGAAATATCTATACAGCTATCTCTTTACACATGGAAAAAACTACACCGCTATCTGTATGAACATGGATATATCTACACCGCCATCTGTATGAACATGGAAATATCTGCACGGCCATCTGTATGAACATATAAATATCTAAACTGCCATCTGTATTAAGATGGTGATATCTACACCTCTATCTTTATAAACATGGAAATATCTACACCGCTATCTGTATAAACATGGAAATGTCTACACCGCTATCTGTATAAACCTGGAAATATCTACACCGCTACCTGTATAAACATGGAAATATCAGCACCGCTATCTGTATGAACATGGAAATATCAGCCCCCCTATCTGTATGAACATGGAAATATCTACAACACTATCTGTATGAACATAGAAATATCTTCACCGCCATCTGTATGAACATGGATATCTCTACACAGCCATCTGGATTAACATGGAAATATCTACACCGCTATCTCCATGAACATGGAAATAGCTATACCGCCATCTGTATGAACATGCAAATATCTACACCGCCATATGTATGAACATGGAAATATCTGCAGCGCCATCTGTATGAACATATAAATAACTACACCGCCATCTGTATTAAGATGGAGATATCTACACCGCTATCTGTATAAACCTGGAAATATCTACACCGCTATCTGTATGAACATGGAAATATCTACACCGCTATCTGCATAAACATGGAAATATCTGCACCGCTACCTGTATAAACATGGAAATATCAGCAACGCTATCTGTATGAACATTGAAATATCTACACCGCTATCTGTACGAACATGGAAATATCTACACCGCTATCTGTATGAACATGGAAATAGCTACACCGCTATCTGTATGAACATGGAAATATCTACACCGCTATCTGTATGAACATGGAAATATTTACACCGCTATCTGTATGAACATGGAAATATCTTCACCGCCATCTGTATGAACATGGATATATCTACACAGCCATCTGGATGAATATGGAAATATCTACACCGCTATCTGTATGAACATGGAAATATCTACACCGCTATCTGTGTTAACATACATACATCTTCACCGCTATCTGTATAAACATGGATATATCTACACCGCTATCTGTATGAACATGGAAATATCTACACAGCTATCTGTTTGAACATGGAAATATCTACACCGCTATCGGCATGAAAATGGAAATATCTACACAGCTCTCTGCATGTACATGGAAATATCTACAAAGCTATTTCTTTACACATGGAAATATCTACACCGCAATCTCTATAAACATGGAAATATCTACACCGCCATCTGAATGAACATGGAAATATCTGCACCGCCATCTGTATGGACATATAAATATCTACACCGCCATCTGTATTAAGATGGAGATATCTACACCGCTATCTGTATAAACATGAAAATATCTACACCGCTATCTGTATGAACATGGAAATATCTACACCGCTATCTGTATAAACATGGAAATATCAACACCGCTACCTGAATAAACATGGAAATATCAGCACCGCTATCTGTATGTACATGGAAATATCTACACCGCAATCTCTATGAACATGGAAATATCTACACCGATATCTGTATGAACATGGAAATATCTTCACCGCCATCTGTATGAACATGGATATATCTACACAGCCATCTGGATGAACATGGAAATAACAGCACCGCTGTCTGTATGAACATGGAAATATCTACACTGCTATCTGTATGAACATGGAAATATCTACACCGCCATCTGTATGAACATGGAAATAACTTCACCGCCATCTGTATGAACATGGACATATCTACACAGCCATCTGGATGAACATGGAAATATCTACACCGCTATCTGTATGAACATGGAAATAGCTACACCGCTATCTGTATGAACATTGAAATAGCTACACCGCTATCAGTATGAACATGGAAATGTCTACACCGCTATCTGTATGAACATGGAAATATCTACACCACCGTCTGCATGAACATGGAAATATCTTCACCGCCATCTGTATGAACATGGATATATCTACACAGCCATCTGGATGAACATGGAAATATCTACACCGCTATCTGTATGAACTTGGAAATATCTACACCGCTATCTGTGTTAACATGCATACATCTTCACCTCTATCTGTATAAACATGAAAATGTCTACAACGCTATCTGTATGAACATGGAAATATCTACACAGCTATCTGTTTGAACATGGAAATATCTACACCGCTATCTGCATGACAATGGAAATATCTACACAGCTATCTGCATATACATGGAAATATTTACAAAGCTATTTCTTTACACATGGAAATATCTACACCGCAGTCTCTATAAACATGGAAATATCTACACCGCCATCTGTATGAACATGGAAATATCTGCACCGCTAACTGTGTAAACATGCATACATCTTCACCTCTATCTGTATAAACATGGAAATATCTACACCGCTATCTGTATAAACATGGGAATATCTACACCGCTACCTGTATAAACATGGAAATATCAGCACCGCTATCTGTATGAACATGGAAATATCTACACAGCCATCTGGATGAACATGGAAATATCTACACCGCTATCTGTATGATCATGGAAATAGCTACACCGCTATCAGTATGAACATGGAAATGTCTACACCGCTATCTGTATGAACATGGAAATATCTACACCGATATCTGTATGATCATGGAAATATCTTCACAGCCATCTGTATGAACATGGATATAACTACACAGCCATCTGGATGAACATTGAAATAGCTACACCGCTATCTGTATGAACATGGAAATATCTACACCACTATCTGTATGAACATGGAAATATCTACACCGCTGTCTGAATGAACATGGAAATATCTACACAGCTATCTGTATGAACATGGAAATATCTACACCGCTATCTGTATGAACATGGAAATATCTTCACCGCCATCAGTATGAACATGGATATATCTACATAGCCATCTGAATGAACATGGAAATATCTACACCGCTATTTGTATGAACATGGAAATATCTACACCACTATCTGTGTAAACATGCATACATCTTCACCGCTATCTGTATAAACATGGAAATATCTACACCTCTATCTGTATGAACATGGAAATATCTACACCGCTATCTGTTTGAACATGGAAATATCTACTCCGCTATCTGCATGAAAATGGAAATATCTACACAGCTATCTGCATATACATGGAAATATCTACAAAGCTATTTCTTTACACATGGAAATAACTACACCGCTATCTCTATTAACATGGAAATATCTACACCGCCATCTGTATAAACATGGAGATATCTTCACCGCCATCTGTATGAACATATAAATATCTACACCGCCATCTGTATTAAGATGGAGATATCTACACCGCTATCTGTATAAACATGGAAATATCTACACCGCTATCTGTATAAACATGGAAATATCTACACCGCTATCTGTATAAACATGGAAATATCTACACCGCTACCTGTATAAACATAGAAATATCAGCACCGCTATCTGTATGAACATGGAAATATCTACACAGCCATCTGGATGAACATGGAATTATCTACACCGCTGTATGTATGAACATGGAAATAGATACACCGCTATCTGTTTGAACATGGAAATATCTACACCACTATCTGTATGAACATGGAAATATCTACACTGCTATCTGTATGAACATGGAAATATCTTCACCGCCATCTGTATGAACATGGATATATCTACACAGCCATCTGGATGAACATGGAAATATCTACGCCGCAATCTGAATGAACATGGAAATAGCTACACCTCTATCTGTATGAACATGGAAATATCTACACCGCTATCTGTATGAACATGGAAAGATCTACACCGCTATCTGTATGAACATGGAAATATCTTCACCCCCATCTGTATGAACATGGATATATCTACACAGCCATCTGGATGAACATGGAAATATCTACACCGCTACCTGAATGAACATGGAAATATCTACACCGCTATCTGTGTAAACATGCATACATCTTCACCGCTATCTGTATAAACATGGAAATATCTCCACCGCTATCTGTATGAACATGGAAATATCTACACCGCTATCTGAATGAAAATGGAAATATCTACAGAGCTATCTGCATATACATGGAAATATCTACAAAGCTATTTCTTTACACATGGAAATAACTACACCACTATCTCTATAAACATAGAAATATCTACACCGCCATCTGTATGAACATGGAAATATCTGCACCGCCATCTGCATGAACATATAAATATCTACACCACCATCTGTATTAAGGTGGAGATATCCACACCACTATCTGTATAAACATGGAAATATCTACACCGCTATCTGTATAAACATGGAAATATCTACATCGCTATCTGTATGAACATGGAAATATCTACACTGCTACCTATATAATCATGGAAATATCAGCACCGCTATCTGTATGAACATGGAAATATCTACACAGCCTTCTGGATGAACATGGAAATATCTACACCGCTATCTGTATGAACATGGAAATATCTACACCGCTATCTGTATGAACATGGAAATATCTACACCGCTATCTGTATGAACATGGAAATATCTACACCGCTATCTGTATGAACATGGAAATATCTACACAGCTATCTGTGCAAACATGCATACATCTTCACCGCTATCTGTATAAACATGCAAATATCTACACCGCAATCTGTATGAACATGGAAATATCTACACCGCTATCGGTTTGAACATGGAAATATCTACACCGCTATCTGTATGAACATGGAAATATCTACACAGCTTTCTCTATAAACATGGAAATATCTACACCGCTACCTGTATGAGCATGGAAATATCTGCACCGCCATCTGTATGAACATATAAATATCTACACCGCCATCTGTATTAAGATGGAGATAACTACACCGCTATCTGTATAAAAATGGAAATATCTATACCACTATGTGTATAAACATGGAAATAACTATACTGCTATCTCTGTAAACACGGAAATATCTACACCGCTATCTGTATGAACATGGAAATAACTACACCGCTATCTGTATGAACATGGAAATATCTACACCGCTATCTGTATAAACATGGAAATATCTACACCGCTATCTTTATAAACCTGGAAATATCTACACCGCTATCTGTATAAACATGGAAATATAAGCACCGCTCTCTGTATGAACATGGAAATATCTACACCGCTATCTGTACGAACATGGAAATATCTACACCGCTATCTGTATGAACATGGAAATAGCTGCACCGCTATCTGTATGAACATGGAAATATCTACAGCACTATCTGTATGAACATGGAAATATCTACACCACTATCTGTATAAACATGGAAATATCTACACCGCTATCTGTGTAAACATGCGTACATCTTCGCCGCTATCTGTATAAACATGGATATATCTACAAAGCTATCTGTATGAACATGGAAATATCTACACCGCTATCTGTTTGAACATGGAAATATCTAAACCGCTATCTGCATGAAAATGGAAATATCTGCACAGCTATCTGCGTATACATGGAAATATCTATACAGCTATCTCTTTACACATGGAAAAAACTACACCGCTATCTGTATGAACATGGATATATCTACACCGCCATCTGTATGAACATGGAAATATCTGCACGGCCATCTGTATGAACATATAAATATCTAAACTGCCATCTGTATTAAGATGGTGATATCTACACCTCTATCTTTATAAACATGGAAATATCTACACCGCTATCTGTATAAACATGGAAATGTCTACACCGCTATCTGTATAAACCTGGAAATATCTACACCGCTACCTGTATAAACATGGAAATATCAGCACCGCTATCTGTATGAACATGGAAATATCAGCCCCCCTATCTGTATGAACATGGAAATATCTACAACACTATCTGTATGAACATTGAAATATCTTCACCGCCATCTGTATGAACATGGATATCTCTACACAGCCATCTGGATTAACATGGAAATATCTACACCGCTATCTCCATGAACATGGAAATAGCTATACCGCCATCTGTATGAACATGCAAATATCTACACCGCCATATGTATGAACATGGAAATATCTGCAGCGCCATCTGTATTAACATATAAATAACTACACCGCCATCTGTATTAAGATGGAGATATCTACACCGCTATCTGTATAAACCTAGAAATATCTACACCGCTATCTGTATAAACATGGAAATATCTACACCGCTATCTGTATAAACATGGAAATATCTGCACCGCTACCTGTATAAACATGGAAATATCAGCAACGCTATCTGTATGAACATTGAAATATCTACACCGCTATCTGTACGAACATGGAAATATCTACACCGCTATCTGTATGAACATGGAAATAGCTACACCGCTATCTGTATGAACATGGAAATATCTACACCACTATCTGTATGAACATGGAAATATCTACACCGCTATCTCTATGAACATGGATATATCTACACAGCCATCTGCATGAACATGGAAATATCTACACGGCTATCTGTATGAATATGGAAATATCCACACCGCTATGTGTGTAAACATGCATACATCTTCACCGCTATCGGTATAAACATAGAAATATCTACACCGCTATCTGTATGAACATGGAAATATCTACACCGCTATCTGTTTGAACATGGAAATATCTAAACCACTATCTGCATGAAAATGGAAATATCTACACTGCTATCTGCATATACATGGAAATATCTACACAGCTATCTCTTTGCACTTGGAAATAACTACACCGCTATCTGTATGAACATGGAAATATCTACACCGCCATCTGTATGAACATGGAAATATCTGCACGGCCATTTGTAGGAACATATAAATATCTACACTGCCATCTGTATTAAGATGGAGATATCTACACCGCTATCTGTATAAACATGGAAATATCTACACCGCTATCTGTATAAACATGGAAATATCTACACCGCTACCTGTATAAACATGGAAATATCAGCACCGCTATCTGTATGAACATGGAAATAACTACACCGCTATCTGTTTGAACATGGAAATATCTACAACACTATCTGTATGAACATGGAAATAGCTACACCGCTATCTGTATGAACATGGAAATATCTACACGGCTATCTGTATGAACATGGAAATATCTACACAGCTATCTTTATGAACATGGAAACATCTACACCGCTATCTGTATGAACATGGATATATCTACACAGCCATCTGGATGAACATGGAAATACCTACACCGCAATCTGCATGAACATGGAAATATATACACCGCTATCTGTGTAAACATGCATACATCTTCACCGCTATCTGTATAAACATGGAAATATCTACACCGCAATCTGTATGAACATGGAAATATCTACACCGCTATCTGTTTGAACATGGAAATATCTACACCGCTATCTGCATGAAAATGGATATATCTACACAGCTATCTGCATATACATGGAAATATCTACAAAGCTATTTCTTTACACATGGAAATGACTACACCGCTGTCTCTATAAACATGGAAATATTTACACCGTCATCTGTATGAACATGGAAATATCTGCACCGCCATCTGTATGAACATATAAATATCTACACCGCCATCTGTATTAAGATGAAGATATCTACACCGCTATCTGTATAAACAAGGAAATATCTACACCGCTATCTGTATAAACATGGAAATATCTACACCGCTATCTGTATAAACATGGAAATATCTACACCGCTACCTGTATAAACATAGAAATACCAGCACCGCTATCTGTATGAACATGGAAATATCTACACCGCTATCTGTATGAACATGGAAATATCTACACCGCTATCTGTATGAACATGGAAATATCTTCACCGCCATCTGTATGAACATGGATGTACCTACACCTCCATCTGGATGAACATGGAAATATCAGCACCGCTGTCTGTATGAACATGGAAATATCTACACCGCTGTCTGTATGAACATGGAAATATCTACACCGCTATCTGTATGAACATGGAAATATCTTCACCGCCATCTGTATGTAGATGGATATATCTACACAGCCATCTGGATGAACATGGAAATATCTACACCACTATCTGTATGAACATGGAAATATCTACACCGCTATCTGTGTAAACTTGCATACATCTTCACCGCTATCTGTATAAACATGGAAATATCTACAGCGCTATCTGTATAAACATGGAAATATCTACACTGCTACCTGTATAAACATGGAAATATCAGCACCGCTATCTGTATGAACATGGAAATATCTACACAGCCATCTGGATGAACATGGAAATATCTACACCGCTATCTGTATGAACATGGAAATAGCTACACCACTATCTGTATGAACATGGAAATATCTACACCACTATCTGTATGAACATGGAAATATCTACACCGCTATCTGTATGAACATGGAAATATCTTCACCGCCATCTGTATGAACATGGATATATCTACACAGCCATTTGGATGACCATGGAAATATCTACACCGCTATATGTATGAACATGGAAATAGCTACACCGCTATCTGTATGAACATGGAAATATCTACACCACTATCTGTATGAACATGGAAATATCTACACCGCTATCTGTATGAACATGGAAATAACTTCACCGCCATCTGTATGAACATGGATATATGTACACAGCCATCTGGATGAACATGGAAATATCTACACCCCTATCTGTATGAACATGGATTTATCTACACAGCCATCTGGATGAACATGGAAATATCTACGCCCCTATCTGTATGAACATGGAAATATCTACACCGCTATCTGTGTAAACTTGCATACATCTTCACCGCTATCTGTATAAACATGGAAATATCTACAGCGCTATCTGTATGAACATGGAAATATCTACACCGCTATCTGTTTGGACATGGAAATATCTACACCGCTATCTGCATGAAAATGGAAATATCTACACAGCTATCTGCATGTACTTGGAAATATCTACAAAGCTATCTCTTTACACATGGAAATAACTACACCGCTATCTCTATAAACATGGAAATATCTATACCGCCATCTGTATGAACATGGAAATATCTGCAACACCATCTGTATTAACATACAAATATCTACACCACCATCTGTATTAAGATGGAGGTATCTACACCGCTATCTGTTTGAACATGGAAATATCTAAACCGCTATCTGCATGAAAATGGAAATATCTGCACTGCTATCTGCGTATACATGGAAATATCTATACAGCTATCTCTTTACACATGGAAAAAACTACACCGCTATCTGTATGAACATGGATATATCTACACCGCCATCTGTATGAACATGGAAATATCTGCACGGCCATCTGTATGAACATATAAATATCTAAACTGCCATCTGTATTAAGATGGTGATATCTACACCTCTATCTTTATAAACATGGAAATATCTACACCGCTATCTGTATAAACATGGAAATGTCTACACCGCTATCTGTATAAACCTGGAAATATCTACACCGCTACCTGTATAAACATGGAAATATCAGCACCGCTATCTGTATGAACATGGAAATATCAGCCCCCCTATCTGCATGAACATGGAAATATCTACAACACTATCTGTATGAACATAGAAATATCTTCACCGCCATCTGTATGAACATGGATATCTCTACACAGCCATCTGGATTAACATGGAAATATCTACACCGCTATCTCCATGAACATGGAAATAGCTATACCGCCATCTGTATGAACATGCAAATATCTACACCGCCATATGTATGAACATGGAAATATCTGCAGCGCCATCTGTATGAACATATAAATAACTACACCGCCATCTGTATTAAGATGGAGATATCTACACCGCTATCTGTATAAACCTGGAAATATCTACACCGCTATCTGTATGAACATGGAAATATCTACACCGCTATCTGCATAAACATGGAAATATCTGCACCGCTACCTGTATAAACATGGAAATATCAGCAACGCTATCTGTATGAACATTGAAATATCTACACCGCTATCTGTACGAACATGGAAATATCTACACCGCTATCTGTATGAACATGGAAATAGCTACACCGCTATCTGTATGAACATGGAAATATCTACACCACTATCTGTATGAACATGGAAATATCTACACCGCTATCTCTATGAACATGGATATATCTACACAGCCATCTGCATGAACATGGAAATATCTACACGGCTATCTGTATGAACATGGAAATATCCACACCGCTATCTGTGTAAACATGCATACATCTTCACCGCTATCGGTATAAACATAGAAATATCTACACCGCTATCTGTATGAACATGGAAATATCTACACCGCTATCTGTTTCAACATGGAAATATCTAAACCACTATCTGCATGAAAATGGAAATATCTACACTGCTATCTGCATATACATGGAAATATCTACACAGCTATCTCTTTGCACTTGGAAATAACTACACCGCTATCTGTATGAACATGGAAATATCTACACCGCCATCTGTATGAACATGGAAATATCTGCACGGCCATTTGTAGGAACATATAAATATCTACACTGCCATCTGTATTAAGATGGAGATATCTACACCGCTATCTGTATAAACATGGAAATATCTACACCGCTATCTGTATAAACATGGAAATATCTACACCGCTACCTGTATAAACATGGAAATATCAGCACCGCTATCTGTATGAACATGGAAATAACTACACCGCTATCTGTTTGAACATGGAAATATCTACACCACTATCTGTATGAACATGGAAATATCTACACCGCTATCTGTATGAACATGGATATATCTACACAGCCATCTGGATGAACATGGAAATAACAGCACCGCTGTCTGTATGAACATGGAAATATCTACACTGCTATCTGTATGAACATGGAAATATCTACACCGCCATCTGTATGAACATGGAAATAACTTCACCGCCATCTGTATGAACATGGACATATCTACACAGCCATCTGGATGAACATGGAAATATCTACACCGCTATCTGTATGAACATGGAAATAGCTACACCGCTATCTGTATGAACATTGAAATAGCTACACCGCTATCAGTATGAACATGGAAATGTCTACACCGCTATCTGTATGAACATGGAAATATCTACACCACCGTCTGCATGAACATGGAAATATCTTCACCGCCATCTGTATGAACATGGATATATCTACACAGCCATCTGGATGAACATGGAAATATCTACACCGCTATCTGTATGAACTTGGAAATATCTACACCGCTATCTGTGTTAACATGCATACATCTTCACCTCTATCTGTATAAACATGAAAATGTCTACAACGCTATCTGTATGAACATGGAAATATCTACACAGCTATCTGTTTGAACATGGAAATATCTACACCGCTATCTGCATGACAATGGAAATATCTACACAGCTATCTGCATATACATGGAAATATTTACAAAGCTATTTCTTTACACATGGAAATATCTACACCGCAGTCTCTATAAACATGGAAATATCTACACCGCCATCTGTATGAACATGGAAATATCTGCACCGCTAACTGTGTAAACATGCATACATCTTCACCTCTATCTGTATAAACATGGAAATATCTACACCGCTATCTGTATAAACATGGGAATATCTACACCGCTACCTGTATAAACATGGAAATATCAGCACCGCTATCTGTATGAACATGGAAATATCTACACAGCCATCTGGATGAACATGGAAATATCTACACCGCTATCTGTATGATCATGGAAATAGCTACACCGCTATCAGTATGAACATGGAAATGTCTACACCGCTATCTGTATGAACATGGAAATATCTACACCGATATCTGTATGATCATGGAAATATCTTCACAGCCATCTGTATGAACATGGATATAACTACACAGCCATCTGGATGAACATTGAAATAGCTACACCGCTATCTGTATGAACATGGAAATATCTACACCACTATCTGTATGAACATGGAAATATCTACACCGCTGTCTGAATGAACATGGAAATATCTACACAGCTATCTGTATGAACATGGAAATATCTACACCGCTATCTGTATGAACATGGAAATATCTTCACCGCCATCAGTATGAACATGGATATATCTACATAGCCATCTGAATGAACATGGAAATATCTACACCGCTATTTGTATGAACATGGAAATATCTACACCACTATCTGTGTAAACATGCATACATCTTCACCGCTATCTGTATAAACATGGAAATATCTACACCTCTATCTGTATGAACATGGAAATATCTACACCGCTATCTGTTTGAACATGGAAATATCTACTCCGCTATCTGCATGAAAATGGAAATATCTACACAGCTATCTGCATATACATGGAAATATCTACAAAGCTATTTCTTTACACATGGAAATAACTACACCGCTATCTCTATTAACATGGAAATATCTACACCGCCATCTGTATAAACATGGAGATATCTTCACCGCCATCTGTATGAACATATAAATATCTACACCGCCATCTGTATTAAGATGGAGATATCTACACCGCTATCTGTATAAACATGGAAATATCTACACCGCTATCTGTATAAACATGGAAATATCTACACCGCTATCTGTATAAACATGGAAATATCTACACCGCTACCTGTATAAACATAGAAATATCAGCACCTCTATCTGTATGAACATGGAAATATCTACACAGCCATCTGGATGAACATGGAATTATCTACACCGCTGTATGTATGAACATGGAAATAGATACACCGCTATCTGTTTGAACATGGAAATATCTACACCACTATCTGTATGAACATGGAAATATCTACACTGCTATCTGTATGAACATGGAAATATCTTCACCGCCATCTGTATGAACATGGATATATCTACACAGCCATCTGGATGAACATGGAAATATCTACGCCGCAATCTGAATGAACATGGAAATAGCTACACCTCTATCTGTATGAACATGGAAATATCTACACCGCTATCTGTATGAACATGGAAAGATCTACACCGCTATCTGTATGAACATGGAAATATCTTCACCCCCATCTGTATGAACATGGATATATCTACACAGCCATCTGGATGAACATGGAAATATCTACACCGCTACCTGAATGAACATGGAAATATCTACACCGCTATCTGTGTAAACATGCATACATCTTCACCGCTATCTGTATAAACATGGAAATATCTCCACCGCTATCTGTATGAACATGGAAATATCTACACCGCTATCTGAATGAAAATGGAAATATCTACAGAGCTATCTGCATATACATGGAAATATCTACAAAGCTATTTCTTTACACATGGAAATAACTACACCACTATCTCTATAAACATAGAAATATCTACACCGCCATCTGTATGAACATGGAAATATCTGCACCGCCATCTGCATGAACATATAAATATCTACACCACCATCTGTATTAAGGTGGAGATATCCACACCACTATCTGTATAAACATGGAAATATCTACACCGCTATCTGTATAAACATGGAAATATCTACATCGCTATCTGTATGAACATGGAAATATCTACACTGCTACCTATATAATCATGGAAATATCAGCACCGCTATCTGTATGAACATGGAAATATCTACACAGCCTTCTGGATGAACATGGAAATATCTACACCGCTATCTGTATGAACATGGAAATATCTACACCGCTATCTGTATGAACATGGAAATATCTACACCGCTATCTGTATGAACATGGAAATATCTACACCGCTATCTGTATGAACATGGAAATATCTACACAGCTATCTGTGCAAACATGCATACATCTTCACCGCTATCTGTATAAACATGCAAATATCTACACCGCAATCTGTATGAACATGGAAATATCTACACCGCTATCGGTTTGAACATGGAAATATCTACACCGCTATCTGTATGAACATGGAAATATCAACACAGCTTTCTCTATAAACATGGAAATATCTACACCGCTACCTGTATGAGCATGGAAATATCTGCACCGCCATCTGTATGAACATATAAATATCTACACCGCCATCTGTATTAAGATGGAGATAACTACACCGCTATCTGTATAAAAATGGAAATATCTATACCACTATGTGTATAAACATGGAAATAACTATACTGCTATCTCTGTAAACACGGAAATATCTACACCGCTATCTGTATGAACATGGAAATAACTACACCGCTATCTGTATGAACATGGAAATATCTACACCGCTATCTGTATAAACATGGAAATATCTACACCGCTATCTTTATAAACCTGGAAATATCTACACCGCTATCTGTATAAACATGGAAATATAAGCACCGCTCTCTGTATGAACATGGAAATATCTACACCGCTATCTGTACGAACATGGAAATATCTACACCGCTATCTGTATGAACATGGAAATAGCTGCACCGCTATCTGTATGAACATGGAAATATCTACAGCACTATCTGTATGAACATGGAAATATCTACACCACTATCTGTATAAACATGGAAATATCTACACCGCTATCTGTGTAAACATGCGTACATCTTCGCCGCTATCTGTATAAACATGGATATATCTACAAAGCTATCTGTATGAACATGGAAATATCTACACCGCTATCTGTTTGAACATGGAAATATCTAAACCGCTATCTGCATGAAAATGGAAATATCTGCACAGCTATCTGCGTATACATGGAAATATCTATACAGCTATCTCTTTACACATGGAAAAAACTACACCGCTATCTGTATGAACATGGATATATCTACACCGCCATCTGTATGAACATGGAAATATCTGCACGGCCATCTGTATGAACATATAAATATCTAAACTGCCATCTGTATTAAGATGGTGATATCTACACCTCTATCTTTATAAACATGGAAATATCTACACCGCTATCTGTATAAACATGGAAATGTCTACACCGCTATCTGTATAAACCTGGAAATATCTACACCGCTACCTGTATAAACATGGAAATATCAGCACCGCTATCTGTATGAACATGGAAATATCAGCCCCCCTATCTGTATGAACATGGAAATATCTACAACACTATCTGTATGAACATTGAAATATCTTCACCGCCATCTGTATGAACATGGATATCTCTACACAGCCATCTGGATTAACATGGAAATATCTACACCGCTATCTCCATGAACATGGAAATAGCTATACCGCCATCTGTATGAACATGCAAATATCTACACCGCCATATGTATGAACATGGAAATATCTGCAGCGCCATCTGTATGAACATATAAATAACTACACCGCCATCTGTATTAAGATGGAGATATCTACACCGCTATCTGTATAAACCTAGAAATATCTACACCGCTATCTGTATAAACATGGAAATATCTACACCGCTATCTGTATAAACATGGAAATATCTGCACCGCTACCTGTATAAACATGGAAATATCAGCAACGCTATCTGTATGAACATTGAAATATCTACACCGCTATCTGTACGAACATGGAAATATCTACACCGCTATCTGTATGAACATGGAAATAGCTACACCGCTATCTGTATGAACATGGAAATATCTACACCACTATCTGTATGAACATGGAAATATCTACACCGCTATCTCTATGAACATGGATATATCTACACAGCCATCTGCATGAACATGGAAATATCTACACGGCTATCTGTATGAATATGGAAATATCCACACCGCTATGTGTGTAAACATGCATACATCTTCACCGCTATCGGTATAAACATAGAAATATCTACACCGCTATCTGTATGAACATGGAAATATCTACACCGCTATCTGTTTGAACATGGAAATATCTAAACCACTATCTGCATGAAAATGGAAATATCTACACTGCTATCTGCATATACATGGAAATATCTACACAGCTATCTCTTTGCACTTGGAAATAACTACACCGCTATCTGTATGAACATGGAAATATCTACACCGCCATCTGTATGAACATGGAAATATCTGCACGGCCATTTGTAGGAACATATAAATATCTACACTGCCATCTGTATTAAGATGGAGATATCTACACCGCTATCTGTATAAACATGGAAATATCTACACCGCTATCTGTATAAACATGGAAATATCTACACCGCTACCTGTATAAACATGGAAATATCAGCACCGCTATCTGTATGAACATGGAAATAACTACACCGCTATCTGTTTGAACATGGAAATATCTACACCACTATCTGTATGAACATGGAAATAGCTACACCGCTATCTGTATGAACATGGAAATATCTACACGGCTATCTGTATGAACATGGAAATATCTACACAGCTATCTTTATGAACATGGAAACATCTACACCGCTATCTGTATGAACATGGATATATCTACACAGCCATCTGGATGAACATGGAAATACCTACACCGCAATCTGCATGAACATGGAAATATATACACCGCTATCTGTGTAAACATGCATACATCTTCACCGCTATCTGTATAAACATGGAAATATCTACACCGCTATCTGTTTGAACATGGAAATATCTACACCGCTATCTGCATGAAAATGGATATATCTACACAGCTATCTGCATATACATGGAAATATCTACAAAGCTATTTCTTTACACATGGAAATGACTACACCGCTGTCTCTATAAACATGGAAATATTTACACCGTCATCTGTATGAACATGGAAATATCTGCACCGCCATCTGTATGAACATATAAATATCTACACCGCCATCTGTATTAAGATGAAGATATCTACACCGCTATCTGTATAAACAAGGAAATATCTACACCGCTATCTGTATAAACATGGAAATATCTACACCGCTATCTGTATAAACATGGAAATATCTACACCGCTACCTGTATAAACATAGAAATACCAGCACCGCTATCTGTATGAACATGGAAATATCTACACCGCTATCTGTATGAACATGGAAATATCTACACCGCTATCTGTATGAACATGGAAATATCTTCACCGCCATCTGTATGAACATGGATGTACCTACACCTCCATCTGGATGAACATGGAAATATCAGCACCGCTGTCTGTATGAACATGGAAATATCTACACCGCTGTCTGTATGAACATGGAAATATCTACACCGCTATCTGTATGAACATGGAAATATCTTCACCGCCATCTGTATGTAGATGGATATATCTACACAGCCATCTGGATGAACATGGAAATATCTACACCACTATCTGTATGAACATGGAAATATCTACACCGCTATCTGTGTAAACTTGCATACATCTTCACCGCTATCTGTATAAACATGGAAATATCTACAGCGCTATCTGTATAAACATGGAAATATCTACACTGCTACCTGTATAAAGATGGAAATATCAGCACCGCTATCTGTATGAACATGGAAATATCTACACAGCCATCTGGATGAACATGGAAATATCTACACCGCTATCTGTATGAACATGGAAATAGCTACACCACTATCTGTATGAACATGGAAATATCTACACCACTATCTGTATGAACATGGAAATATCTACACCGCTATCTGTATGAACATGGAAATATCTTCACCGCCATCTGTATGAACATGGATATATCTACACAGCCATTTGGATGACCATGGAAATATCTACACCGCTATATGTATGAACATGGAAATAGCTACACCGCTATCTGTATGAACATGGAAATATCTACACCACTATCTGTATGAACATGGAAATATCTACACCGCTATCTGTATGAACATGGAAATAACTTCACCGCCATCTGTATGAACATGGATATATGTACACAGCCATCTGGATGAACATGGAAATATCTACACCCCTATCTGTATGAACATGGATTTATCTACACAGCCATCTGGATGAACATGGAAATATCTACGCCCCTATCTGTATGAACATGGAAATATCTACACCGCTATCTGTGTAAACTTGCATACATCTTCACCGCTATCTGTATAAACATGGAAATATCTACAGCGCTATCTGTATGAACATGGAAATATCTACACCGCTATCTGTTTGGACATGGAAATATCTACACCGCTATCTGCATGAAAATGGAAATATCTACACAGCTATCTGCATGTACTTGGAAATATCTACAAAGCTATCTCTTTACACATGGAAATAACTACACCGCTATCTCTATAAACATGGAAATATCTATACCGCCATCTGTATGAACATGGAAATATCTGCAACACCATCTGTATTAACATACAAATATCTACACCACCATCTGTATTAAGATGGAGGTATCTACACCGCTATCTGTTTGAACATGGAAATATCTAAACCGCTATCTGCATGAAAATGGAAATATCTGCACTGCTATCTGCGTATACATGGAAATATCTATACAGCTATCTCTTTACACATGGAAAAAACTACACCGCTATCTGTATGAACATGGATATATCTACACCGCCATCTGTATGAACATGGAAATATCTGCACGGCCATCTGTATGAACATATAAATATCTAAACTGCCATCTGTATTAAGATGGTGATATCTACACCTCTATCTTTATAAACATGGAAATATCTACACCGCTATCTGTATAAACATGGAAATGTCTACACCGCTATCTGTATAAACCTGGAAATATCTACACCGCTACCTGTATAAACATGGAAATATCAGCACCGCTATCTGTATGAACATGGAAATATCAGCCCCCCTATCTGTATGAACATGGAAATATCTACAACACTATCTGTATGAACATAGAAATATCTTCACCGCCATCTGTATGAACATGGATATCTCTACACAGCCATCTGGATTAACATGGAAATATCTACACCGCTATCTCCATGAACATGGAAATAGCTATACCGCCATCTGTATGAACATGCAAATATCTACACCGCCATATGTATGAACATGGAAATATCTGCAGCGCCATCTGTATGAACATATAAATAACTACACCGCCATCTGTATTAAGATGGAGATATCTACACCGCTATCTGTATAAACCTGGAAATATCTACACCGCTATCTGTATGAACATGGAAATATCTACACCGCTATCTGCATAAACATGGAAATATCTGCACCGCTACCTGTATAAACATGGAAATATCAGCAACGCTATCTGTATGAACATTGAAATATCTACACCGCTATCTGTACGAACATGGAAATATCTACACCGCTATCTGTATGAACATGGAAATAGCTACACCGCTATCTGTATGAACATGGAAATATCTACACCACTATCTGTATGAACATGGAAATATCTACACCGCTATCTCTATGAACATGGATATATCTACACAGCCATCTGCATGAACATGGAAATATCTACACGGCTATCTGTATGAACATGGAAATATCCACACCGCTATCTGTGTAAACATGCATACATCTTCACCGCTATCGGTATAAACATAGAAATATCTACACCGCTATCTGTATGAACATGGAAATATCTACACCGCTATCTGTTTCAACATGGAAATATCTAAACCACTATCTGCATGAAAATGGAAATATCTACACTGCTATCTGCATATACATGGAAATATCTACACAGCTATCTCTTTGCACTTGGAAATAACTACACCGCTATCTGTATGAACATGGAAATATCTACACCGCCATCTGTATGAACATGGAAATATCTGCACGGCCATTTGTAGGAACATATAAATATCTACACTGCCATCTGTATTAAGATGGAGATATCTACACCGCTATCTGTATAAACATGGAAATATCTACACCGCTATCTGTATAAACATGGAAATATCTACACCGCTACCTGTATAAACATGGAAATATCAGCACCGCTATCTGTATGAACATGGAAATAACTACACCGCTATCTGTTTGAACATGGAAATATCTACACCACTATCTGTATGAACATGGAAATATCTACACCGCTATCTGTATGAACATGGAAATATCTACACGGCTATCTGTATGAACATGGAAATATCTACACCGCTATCTTTATGAACATGGAAACATCTACACCGCTATCTGTATGAACATGGATATATCTACACAGCCATCTGGATGAACATGGAAATACCTACACCACAATCTGCATGAACATGGAAATATATACACCGCTATCTGTGTAAACATGCATACATCTTCACTGCTATCTGTATAAACATGGAAATATCTACACCGCAATCTGTATGAACATGGAAATATCTACACCGCTATCTGTTTGAACATGGAAATATCTACACCGCTATCTGCATGAAAATGGATATATCTACACAGCTATCTGCATATACATGGAAATATCTACAAAGCTATTTCTTTACACATGGAAATGACTACAACGCTGTCTCTATAAACATGGAAATATTTACACCGTCATCTGTATGAACATGGAAATATCTGCACCGCCATCTGTATGAACATATAAATATCTACACCGCCATCTGTATTAAGATGAAGATATCTACACCGCTATCTGTATAAACATGGAAATATCTACACCGCTATCTGTATAAACATGGAAACATCTACACCGCTATCTGTATAAACATGGAAATATCTACACCGCTACCTGTATAAACATGGAAATACCAGCACCGCTATCTGTATGAACATGGAAATATCTACACCGCTATCTGTATGAACATGGAAATATCTACACCGCTATCTGTATGAACATGGAAATATCTTCACCGCCATCTGTATGAACATGGATGTATCTACACCTCCATCTGGATGAACATGGAAATATCAGCACCGCTGTCTGTATGAACATGGAAATATCTACACCGCTGTCTGTATGAACATGGAAATATCTACACCGCTATCTGTATGAACATGGAAATATCTTCACCGCCATCTGTATGAAGATGGATATATCTACACAGCCATCTGGATGAACATGGAAATATCTACACCACTATCTGTATGAACATGGAAATATCTACACCGCTATCTGTGTAAACTTGCATACATCTTCACCGCTATCTGTATAAACATGGAAATATCTACAGCGCTATCTGTATAAACATGGAAATATCTACACTGCTACCTGTATAAACATGGAAATATCAGCACCGCTATCTGTATGAACATGGAAATATCTACACAGCCATCTGGATGAACATGGAAATATCTACACCGCTATCTGTATGAACATGGAAATAGCTACACCGCTATCTGTATGAACATGGAAATATCTACACCACTATCTGTATGAACATGGAAATATCTACACCGCTATCTGTATGAACATAGAAATATCTTCACCGCCTTCTGTATGAACATGGATATATCTACACAGCCATTTGGATGACCATGGAAATATCTACACCGCTATATGTATGAACATGGAAATAGCTACACCGCTATCTGTATGAACATGGAAATATCTACACCACTATCTGTATGAACATGGAAATATCTACACCGCTATCTGTATGAACATGGAAATAACTTCACCGCCATCTGTATGAACATGGATATATGTACACAGCCATCTGGATGAACATGGAAATATCTACACCCCTATCTGTATGAACATGGATTTATCTACACAGCCATCTGGATGAACATGGAAATATCTACCCCCCTATCTGTATGAACATGGAAATATCTACACCGCTATCTGTGTAAACTTGCATACATCTTCACCGCTATCTGTATAAACATGGAAATATCTACAGCGCTATCTGTATGAACATGGAAATATCTACACCGCTATCTGTTTGGACATGGAAATATCTACACCGCTATCTGTATGAAAATGGAAATATCTACACAGCTATCTGCATGTACTTGGAAATATCTACAAAGCTATCTCTTTACACATGGAAATAACTACACCGCTATCTCTATAAACATGGAAATATCTATACCGCCATCTGTATGAACATGGAAATATCTGCAACGCCATCTGTATTAACATACAAATATCTACACCACCATCTGTATTAAGATGGAGGTATCTACACCGCTATCTGTATGAACATGGAAATATCTACACCACTATCTGTATGAACATGGAGATATCTTCACCGCCACCTGTATGAACATGGATATATCTTCACAGCCATCTGGATGAACATGGAAATATCTACACCGCTATCTGTATGAACATGGAAAGATCTACACCGCTATCTGTATTAACATGGAAATATCTTCACCGCCATCAGTATGAACATGGATATATCTACACAGCCATCTGGATGAACATGGAAATATCTACACCGCTATCTGTATGAAGATGGAAATATCTACTCCGCTATCTGTATGAACATGGAAATATGTACACTGCTATCTGTATGAACATGGAAATATCTACACCGCTATCTGTATGAACATGGATATCTCTACACAGCCATCTGGATTAACATGGAAATATCTACACCGCTATCTCCATGAACATGGAAATAGCTATACCGCCATCTGTATGAACATGCAAATATCTACACCGCCATATGTGTGAACATGGAAATATCTGCAGCGCCATCTGTATGAACATATAAATAACTACACCGCCATCTGTATTAAGATGGAGATATCTACACCGCTATCTGTATAAACATGGAAATATCTACACCGCTATCTCTTTGCACTTGGAAATAACTACACCGCTATCTGTATGAACATGGAAATATCTACACCGCCATCTGTATGAACATGGAAATATCTGCACGGCCATTTGTAGGAACATATAAATATCTACACTGCCATCTGTATTAAGATGGAGATATCTACACCGCTATCTGTATAAACATGGAAATATCTACACCGCTATCTGTATAAACATGGAAATATCTACACCGCTACCTGTATAAACATTGAAATATCAGCACCGCTATCTGTATGAACATGGAAATAACTACACCGCTATCTGTTTGAACATGGAAATATCTACACCACTATCTGTATGAACATGGAAATAGCTACACCGCTATCTGTATGAACATGGAAATATCTACACGGCTATCTGTATGAACATGGAAATATCTACACCGCTATCTTTATGAACATGGAAACATCTACACCGCTATCTGTATGAACATGGATATATCTACACAGCCATCTGGATGAACATGGAAATACCTACACCGCAATCTGCATGAACATGGAAATATATACACCGCTATCTGTGTAAACATGCATACATCTTCACTGCTATCTGTATAAACATGGAAATATCTACACCGCAATCTGTATGAACATGGAAATATCTACACCGCTATCTGTTTGAACATGGAAATATCTACACCGCTATCTGCATGAAAATGGATATATCTACACAGCTATCTGCATATACATGGAAATATCTACAAAGCTATTTCTTTACACATGGAAATGACTACAACGCTGTCTCTATAAACATGGAAATATTTACACCGTCATCTGTATGAACATGGAAATATCTGCACCGCCATCTGTATGAACATATAAATATCTACACCGCCATCTGTATTAAGATGAAGATATCTACACCGCTATCTGTATAAACATGGAAATATCTACACCGCTATCTGTATAAACATGGAAACATCTACACCGCTATCTGTATAAACATGGAAATATCTACACCGCTACCTGTATAAACATGGAAATACCAGCACCGCTATCTGTATGAACATGGAAATATCTACACCGCTATCTGTATGAACATGGAAATATCTACACCGCTATCTGTATGAACATGGAAATATCTTCACCGCCATCTGTATGAACATGGATGTATCTACACCTCCATCTGGATGAACATGGAAATATCAGCACCGCTGTCTGTATGAACATGGAAATATCTACACCGCTGTCTGTATGAACATGGAAATATCTACACCGCTATCTGTATGAACATGGAAATATCTTCACCGCCATCTGTATGAAGATGGATATATCTACACAGCCATCTGGATGAACATGGAAATATCTACACCACTATCTGTATGAACATGGAAATATCTACACCGCTATCTGTGTAAACTTGCATACATCTTCACCGCTATCTGTATAAACATGGAAATATCTACAGCGCTATCTGTATAAACATGGAAATATCTACACTGCTACCTGTATAAACATGGAAATATCAGCACCGCTATCTGTATGAACATGGAAATATCTACACAGCCATCTGGATGAACATGGAAATATCTACACCGCTATCTGTATGAACATGGAAATAGCTACACCGCTATCTGTATGAACATGGAAATATCTACACCACTATCTGTATGAACATGGAAATATCTACACCGCTATCTGTATGAACATAGAAATATCTTCACCGCCTTCTGTATGAACATGGATATATCTACACAGCCATTTGGATGACCATGGAAATATCTACACCGCTATATGTATGAACATGGAAATAGCTACACCGCTATCTGTATGAACATGGAAATATCTACACCACTATCTGTATGAACATGGAAATATCTACACCGCTATCTGTATGAACATGGAAATAACTTCACCGCCATCTGTATGAACATGGATATATGTACACAGCCATCTGGATGAACATGGAAATATCTACACCCCTATCTGTATGAACATGGATTTATCTACACAGCCATCTGGATGAACATGGAAATATCTACCCCCCTATCTGTATGAACATGGAAATATCTACACCGCTATCTGTGTAAACTTGCATACATCTTCACCGCTATCTGTATAAACATGGAAATATCTACAGCGCTATCTGTATGAACATGGAAATATCTACACCGCTATCTGTTTGGACATGGAAATATCTACACCGCTATCTGCATGAAAATGGAAATATCTACACAGCTATCTGCATGTACTTGGAAATATCTACAAAGCTATCTCTTTACACATGGAAATAACTACACCGCTATCTCTATAAACATGGAAATATCTATACCGCCATCTGTATGAACATGGAAATATCTGCAACGCCATCTGTATTAACATACAAATATCTACACCACCATCTGTTTTAAGATGGAGGTATCTACACCGCTATCTGTATGAACATGGAAATATCTACACCACTATCTGTATGAACATGGAGATATCTTCACCGCCACCTGTATGAACATGGATATATCTTCACAGCCATCTGGATGAACATGGAAATATCTACACCGCTATCTGTATGAACATGGAAAGATCTACACCGCTATCTGTATTAACATGGAAATATCTTCACCGCCATCAGTATGAACATGGATATATCTACACAGCCATCTGGATGAACATGGAAATATCTACACCGCTATCTGTATGAAGATGGAAATATCTACACCGCTATCTGTGTAAACATGCATACATCTTCACCGCTATCTGTATAAACATGGAAATATCTACACCGCTATCTGCATGAAAATGGAAATATCTTCACAGCTATCTGCATATTCATGGAAATATCTACACAGCTATCTCTTTACTCATGGAAATAACTACACCGCTATCTGTATGAACATGGAAATATCTACACCGCCATCTGTATGAACATGGAAATATCTGCACGGCCGTCTGTATGAACATATAAATATCTGCACCGCCATCTGTATTAAGATGGAGAAATCTGCACCGCTATCTGTATAAACATGGAAATATCTACACCGCTATCTGTATAAACATGGAAATATCTACACCGCTATCTGTATAAACATGGAAATATCTACACCGCTACCTGTATAAACATGGAAATATCAGCACCGCTATCTGTATGAACATGGAAATATCAGCCCCTCTATCTGTATGAACATGGAAATATCTACACCACTATCTGTATGAACATGAAAATATCTACACCGCTATCTGTATGAGCATGGAAATATCTTCACCGCCATCTGTATGAACATGGATATATCTACACAGCCATCTGGATGAACATGGAAATATCTACACCGCTATCTGTATGAACATGGAAATAGCTACACCGCTATCTGTATGAACATGGAAATATCTACACCACTATCTGTATGAACATGGAAATATCTACACCGCTATCTGTATAAACATGGAAATATCTGCACCGCTATCGGTATAAACATCCGTATTTGCTCTTAATTTATACCCAACGATGGGATGTTTCATATGATAAAAGGACCAAATACAGAATTATTCTATATTTTTTCTGGCAATTGATCTCTGCAATAATCAAACCTCAAAGACAATCAAACCTGAAATCTATGCTACTTATTAAATAGCTTGGTTTTTAGGTTGCACGTTGCTGTGTATGCTGGCTTCATAGAAAATGCAAGTAGCAATGGCCATTTTTTAATAGTCATTAGCCTTGAAGCTCTCCTAGTTTTGAATCACATAGAAATAGAAATCAAATCTCACTAGATTTTTTTTTTTTGAAACAGGGTCTGGCTTGGTTGCCCAGGCTGAAGAGCAGGGCATGATCTTGGCTCACACCTCTGCCTCTCGGACTCAAGCCATCCTCCCACCTCAGCCTTGGAGTAGCTGGGACCACAGGCATGTGCCACCATATCCAGCTAATATTTTTATTTTTGTACCAATGGGGTTTGTCATCTTTCCCAGGCAGGCCTCAAACTCCAAGACTCAAGCAATCCACCTGCCTTGAATTCCCAAAGTACTGGGTTTACAGGCGACAGCCACTACGCCCAGCAACTAAACTTCTAAAAATCAATTTAACATAAAATTATCTAAGCGTGCAAGGAAAGATAAGAAGCCTAAGGAACCAGTGAGTTGAAGAATAAATGCAGTTTAAATCATACATGTAAACAACATGATGTGATGTGGTAGGAATCATCTAACATGCTTTAAAGCATGATTAAAACGTCTTTACTTAGAAAACTGGATCTTAGTTTAGGATATCTTTACATAAGAGTATGAAAAGTCATATCATATTGATAAGTAAAGTGCTTCCTTTGGCTAATTTTAAGGATAGGACATTTATTTTCATATAATTCATAGGAATCTTAGACTTAAAAATAAAATTTCCCTTCTCAAATCCTTACTTTCATGCATTTTTTGCATTTCTTTCACTTTTGTGTTAATGGCCTATGTCTCAACATATTCTATTAAGCCTTCTGGAAACACATACTTTGTTTCCAGCCTCTTCAGAGAACCATCACTCCAATTCCTAGGCTTCTGAAGAAGCAGACCCAAGCTTATAGTTATTACATATTTCCAAATCTAGGTGACCAACAAAAATTGATACTTTTCCCATCATACCTTTAAGTTAATAATCAGGTGTATGCTGAGAGGTAAAGACCCAAGAGTGTTGGTTGTCTAATTGTGCAGCTGTATAAACAAATCTTAATGCTTGAAAATATTCAAAGGTTATTCTCACGTTGATTGTTGGTAACTATGTGTAACAACATGAAAAGAAAAAAAAATCAAAGAATTACGTCTGAGGATAATACACAATCTCTAAGGGTAAGAAGAGCAACAAAAATTCTGCTTCAATTACCACTGAAATAATATATTTATCCTGTAAAATCTATGGTGGCTGGTTGTAAAAATTAGGCATTAGCAAACTGATAAAGACTTTTTAATGAAAACATTATGAAACATAGTTTTTAAAAAGTTAAATACACCCACACCAGTTTTTCACATTCTTTGGGCTGCTTTAATGCTGCCATTAAATAATTGATTTAGTTGTGACATAGATCCTATGTTCCATGGAGTCTACCATTCATAAAGATGCAATGTAAGGTAACAAAAATATAAATTATGTGTGTGGGGGGGAGAAGTCAAGAGTATTTTTATGTGACAGAAGTTAAGTTGTTATCAGTGTAAAATAGTCTGTTACAAATACAGGACTCTGTATGTTAGTTTCACTAACCAGAAAGAAAGAAATTACAGCAGATACACACACACACACACCAAAAAAGGGAAAAGAAACAAAGCTTAGCACCACAGAAAACCACCAAACTAGAGGGATAAACAATAAGAAAGGAAGAAGTGAACAAGTAATCTAAAAAACAACTAATGAAATGGTAGAAGGAAGTCCTAATTTATCAATAATAAACTTGAATAGAAGTGGATTAAACTCTACTTAAAAGATATAAAGTGGATGAATGGATTCAGATAGCAAAACCCACCTATATGCTGCCTACATGATACTTACCTCACTATTAAAGACAAATAGACTGAAAGTGAAGAGATGGAAAAATATATTTTATGCAAACAAATGAAAAGCAAGCAGGAGTAGCCACAGTCATGTCATATTTTAAAAGGCTTTAAATAAAAAAACTATATAAAAAAAGAATGTCACTGTATAATGAAATGATAAAAGGCCCAATTCAATACGAGGACATAACATATATATTACTTAGGTGTAACTATATATGTACCCAACACCAGAACAACCAGATATATAAAGCAAATATTAGATTTAAAGGTAGAGATAGACTGCAATACAATATTAGTAGGAAATTTCAACACTCCACTTTAAAAATGGACAGATTCTATGAAGAGAAAATCAACCAAAAAATGACAGACTCAAACTATACCATAGACCAAATGGACCTAGCAGGTAAAGAAGATCTCACCTGATATGGTTTGGCTGTATATCCCCACCGAAATCTCATCTTGATTATAGCTCCCATAATTCATACATGTTGTGGGAGGGAACCAGTGGGAGATAATTGAATCATGGGGGCGGTTCCCCCATACTGTTCTTGTGGTAGTGAATACGTCTAACAAGATCTGATGGTTTTATAAGGGGGAACCCTTTCACTTGGTTCTCAATTCTATTTTGTTTGCTACCATGTAGGATGTGTCTTTCGCCTTCCATCATGATTGGGAGACCTCCCCAGCCACGTGGAACTATGAGTCCACTAAACCTCTTTTTCTCTGTAAATTACCCAGTCTCGGGTATGTCTTTATCAGCAGTATGAAAACAGACTAATACATCATCCAACAGCTGCAGAATACAAATTATTCTCAACTGTACACCAAACATTCTCTAGGACCAATCATACATTATGACACATAATGAGTCTTAACAAACTTAAGAAGACAGATATCATATGAAGTATCTTTTCTGATTACAGGGATATAAAGTCAGAAATCAACAACAGGAAAGCCCTTGGAAATTTTATAAAAACATGGAAATTAAATAGCACGCACCCAAGAAATCAATAGGTCTCATTAAGACATTAATAGGAAAATTTCAAAAGTCACTGAGACAAGTAAGAATGAAAATCCAACATACCCAAACCTATGGAACGTAGCAAAAGCAGTTCTAAGAGGGAAATTTATAGCAATAAAAGCCTACACCAAAAAAGAAGAAAGATTTTCAAATCACAAAGCAAAATTATACACTTCAAGTAACTAGAACATCAAAAACAAACTAAACCCAAAATTGGTAGAAGGAAGGAAATAATAAAGCTCACAGCAGATATAAATGAAACATACACTAAAAAATATTTCAAAAGATAAATAAGACAAAGTGTAAAGGTAAAACTGACAAACCTTTAGCTAAACTAAGACAAAAGGAGAGAAAATTCAAATAAATAAAAGATGAAAAAGGAGACATTACAACTGATACACCACAGAAATAGAAGGGATTGTAAGACATTACTCATAACTATATGCCAACAAATTTGATAATGTAGAATAAAATGAATAAATTTCTGCACACATACAACTACCCAGATTAAATTGTGAGGAAATATAACATCTGAACACATCAATAATGAGTTTGGAAATTGAATCAATAATAAAACATCTTCCATCAAAACAACAACAACAACAACCAACACCCAGGACCTGATGTCTTCACTGCTGAATTCTACCAAACAGTTAAAGAATAACTACCAATTCTCCACAAACTTTTCCACAAAAGTAATGAGGAAGGAATACTTCCATACTCATCTTATGAGGCTCGCAACATCCTGATTCTAAAACCAGACAAAGACACGCACAAAATGAAAATAACAGGCCAATATTCCTGAAGAACATAGATACAAAAATTCTCAACAAGATACAAGTGAACTGACTTCGACAGCACACTAAAAAGAGTATTCACTATAATCAAGTGGGGTTCATCCCAGGGATGAAAGGATGGCTTAACATGCACAAATCAGTAAATATGATACACCACCACAATAGAAAGAAGAACAAAAACCATGTGATCATTTCAACAGATGCAAAAAGAACACTTGACAAAAGTCAACATTCCTTTATGATAAAAACTGTCAAGAAAGTAGGTATAGGAGTGTACCTCAACGCAGTAAAGGCCATATGTGACAAACCCACAGCTAACATCTTATCTATGGTGAATAGTTAAATGCTTTTCCTCTATGATATGGAGGAAGACAAGGATGTCAACTTCTACCACTTCTATTTAGCATAGTACTGGAGGTCAGAGCCAGAGCAATTAGACAAAAGAAATAAATAAGAGGGATCCAAACTGGAAAGAAGGAAGTCAGATTGTTTCTGTTTGTAGAAAATGTGATCTCACATACATATGTATACATCTATATATATGATCATATAGATATATATGATCTCTCTCTCTTTAGGGTTCTTTCTATATATACTTATGTAGAGTGAGAACCCTAAAGACTTGACCAAAAACTACTAGAAATCATAAATAAATTCAGTAAAGTTGTAGTATACAAAATCAACACAGAAAATTCCGTGGTGTTTCTATACACTAATAGTGAACTATCTGAAAAAGTCATCAAGAAAGGAATTCCATTTACAATAGCTACCAAGAAATCTGCAGATAAATTTAATCAAGGTCGTGAAAGATCTCTACAATGAAAACTATAACACACTGATGGAAAAATTTACGATCCACAAAAAATGGACACAATATACTCATGGAATGGAAGAACTGATACTATTGAAATGACCATACTAACAAAATGTCCTACAGATTCAATGCAATCCCTATCAAAATACCAATGAAATTCTTCACAGAAATAGAAAAAAATACCCTAAAATTTGTATGAAACCAGAAAAGACCCCAAATAACCAAAGCAATCCTGTGCAAAAATAACAAAGCTGGAGGCACCACACTACCTGACTTCAAAATATACTACAAAGCCATAGTAAGCAAAACAGCATGGCACTGCCATAAAGCAAACACATAGACCAATGGAAGAGAATATACAGCTCAGAAATAAATTCTCATACCTAAAGTCAACTGATTTTCAAAAAAGGAGTCAAGAGCACACACAGGGGTAAAGACAGTCTCTTCATTAAATGGTACTGAGAAGATTGGATATCTACATGTGGGATAATGAAATTAGACCCCTATCTTTTACCTTATACAAAAATCAACTCAAATGCGATTAAAGACCTAAAGGTAAGATTGAAAACTATGAAAAACTACTAGAAGATAACATGTGGGAAATTCTCTATAACTTTGGGTTCTACAAGGATTTTTTAAATGAGACGTCAAAAGCACAGGCAACAAAAGCAAAAATAGATAAATGGGGTTTCATCAAACTAAAATGCTTTTGCACAGCAAAGGAAACTTAACAGAGTGAAAAAACAACTTACAGAATGGGATACAATATTTGCAAACTATACATCTGCTAAGGAGTTAATGCCCAGATTATATAACAAACTTAAACAACTCAACAGCAAAAACATAAATAACTTATTTAAAAATGGGCAAAACTGGGAGGCTGAGGCAGGCGGATTGCCTGAGGTCAGGAGTTTGAGACCAGCCTGACCAATATGGTGAAATCATTTCTCTACTAAAAATACAAAAATTTAGCCAAACATGATGGCGTGTGCCTGTAACCCCAGCTACTCAGCAGGCTGAGGCAGGGGAATTGCTTGAACCAGGGAGATGGAGGTTGCCGTGAGCCCCGATTGCACCACTGCACTCCAGCTTGGGCAACAGAGCAAGACTCCTTCGCAAAAAAAAAAAAAAAAAAGGACAAAATAAACTAAAAGAAATGCCACAAGAGAAAATATAGAAAGGGTCAAGACGAATATATAATAAAATCATGTTCAACATCACTAACCATCAGGGAAATGCAAATCAAAACCGCAATGAGATACCAGTTCACCCATTAGAATGGCTATTAGCAAAAAGGTAAAAGATAACAAGAGTTGGCAAGGAAGTGGAGAAAACGGAACACTTACACACTGTTGATGGGGTTGTAAACTAGTACAACCATTAAGCAAAACTTTATGGAAGTTCGCTAAAAAATAAAAAATAAAAAAAAAAAACAATCATTCGATCACATAACCCAGCAATCCCACTACTGGGTATATATCCATAGGAAATGAAATCATTGTGTTTGAAAAATATCTGCACTCTTATGTTTACTGTAGCACTATTTCTAATAATCAGATATGGAATCAACCTATGTGTATAAAAACAAACAAGTGAATTATATATATATAATATATATTATGTATATTATATATAATACATATTATGTATATTATATATAATATATTATGTATAATATATTATATATTAATATATTATTAATATTAATATATTATATATTAATATTAATAATATTAATAATAAATAATAATTATTAATTAATAATTATTAATAATTAATAATAATTAACATTAATATTAATATATTATTAATATATAATATATATTATATGTATAATATATATTATATATTATGTATATTTTATATATAATACATATTATGTATATTATATACATAATATATATTATGTATATTATAATATATATAATGTATAATGTATATAATATACGTTATGTATATTATATATAATATACATTATGTATGTTATGTATATTATATATTACATATAATATATATTATTATTATATATAATTATATATAATTATAATTATAATTATATATAATTTTATGTGTAATTATAATTATGCATAAAATTAATTATAATTATATATAATTTTATGTGTAATTATAATTATACATAAAATTATATATATATATATATATATATATATATATGGACACACACACAATGAAATACTATTCAGCCATAAAAAAAGAATGAAATTCTGCCAGTTGCAACAACATGGATGACCCTGTAGGATACAATGTTAAGTGAAATAAGCCAGACACAGAAAGCAAATACCGCATGATCTCGCTCATATGTGGAATCTTAAAAAAAAAAATGTTAATAGAGAAGTAGAGTAGAATAGTGGTTACCAAACAGTGAGGAAGAAGTGGGGAGGGCAAAATGGAGATAGATTGGTTAACAGTTATGAAATCACAATTATATAGGAAGAATAAGTTGTAGTGTTCTTTGCAAAGCAGGGTGACTATAGTTAAAAGTAAAGTATTGTATATTACAAAGTATCTAGAAGAAAGGATTTTGAAATTTCTTATTAAAAAGAAATGATGAATGCATGAGGTAATTAATACACTATCCTTATTGGATCATTAGACAACATACATATTCATTGAAACATCAAATTGTATCCTATAAATCTATATAATTACAATGTGAAATTTTTTTAAAAATCAATTAATGAATTAAATAACAATTTTAAAATGTTCTCAATCACCAATGCAAAGTTTAGGAGCTTTGTTCTTGACTCAGCCTTAAGACTGAAAACTAATGTGTTAGAAATATTTGTAGATCCTCTCAATTTTGAAAGAATCCTAGCTAAACTACTGAAATATAAAATATATTTTATGTAATATGCTCTTAGGTATATTCTTAGGTGAACTCTGCTTTTAGATGAAGCTTATAAAAATGAAAAACGTATCTGAAATAAAATTTTAAAGTATTTGGAAAATTACAGCTTAATCTCTTAAAGACAAATTTTCTATACAGTAACCTTTTTATGTGCTTTTGAAATGGGGTATACAATTATTTTCCCTGATGTGAGACAAAATATAGAAAGTTGGCATTTTATCTAAGAAGTTAACTTAGGAAGAAAGAGTGAGAGGCAGAGGAATGAGGGAAGAAAGGAAGGCTGATGATGGGATACCTTATCAAGTTGCCTAATGCTGTATTGGAACCTAATAGGCCTTCTAAGGAGTTTTATTACATAATGCAAGACTCCTCAATCTGGGAGGAGGAAAGGGCTTTATTTTTGAGTGGTCACAGGTTGCCCCATGGGCATAAACTCTACCAAGCTGCTAGGTTACACCTACATGAGCATCCCACCTGCTTAAGTAAGAGCAGCCACAAACTGTGGGCCATTCCAGGTAAGTGTCATATCACACCTGCACCAACTAGTCAAAGCCTGGGTCAAAGCCTGTGCAGAACTGATCGCTACAGCAGAGGCTAAAATAAGAAATGGGGCTAAGAGAGTGAAAAGCAGTGCCCATATGTATCCAAAAACAGGTTGAAGATATCTTTAGGAAGGAACAGATAATTTTTTTTATTCATACAATAACAGATGCATATGAACTCCTCCACTAGTCACCCATTCCTGTCAGCCCTTGGGCTTCATAACTAAATCATTCTTCCTTTGTAATCCAGTCCCACATTTTCAGCTATCTCTATATGTTTATTATCTTAAATATTTCTTTGCTCTATACTCTTCCCCTAGTCTTCAACCAATTTCTTTCTTTATTGTCCCAACCCACAGACTGTTATTTCCACTTCGATGTCCCATAGAAGCTTCAAGGGTTTGAAATACCTAAAAAAACAACTCATCTTTCTCCCTAAAACTCCCTCTCCTTCTCCCACTTCAAAATTTCAACTAATGGCTCCCCCTGTTATTCCCACCAGAATCCTGAATGATCCCTGTTTCTCCTCATTCACTCCATACATGTAAATCTCATTAACGTTACTTTCTAGATATTTCATGAATCCTTTCCATTCATTCTGTACTAGAAAGTGTTCCCAGTTTAGACCCTGGTGGTTGGTGGCCTCTTACCTAGGCGCGCGCTCTCTCTCTCTCTCTCTCTCTCTGTGGGTGTGGGTGTGGGTGTGTGTGTCCTGAGAATTTATTTACTTCTGGTTTTTGTTTGTTTTTTAGTATCCAGAATCTACAGGGAACTTAAATCAATTAGAAAAAAAAATAACCCAATTAAAAAATGGGCAAAGGACATGAACAAACACTTCTCAAAAGAACACATACAAATGGCCAACAAATACACGAAAAAAAAATGCTTAGAATCACTAATCATCAGAAAAATGCAAATCAAAACACAATGAGATACCATTTCATACCGGTTGGAATGGCTATTATTAAAAAGTCAAAATACAACAGATGCCAGCAGGGCTGTAGACAAGAGGAAGTGTCTGTATATTTTTAGCTATAGCCCTACTTCAAACGTGTCCCCATTACAGCCAAAAGAGCGGCCTATCTAAAGGACTGTTCTGATCAGCTCACTTACCTGACTGAAACCTTCAGTGACTCCCATGGCCTGCAGGTCAATGCACTAATTCATGACTATAACATCTGAGATATCCTTGATCTAGCTACTGGTCTAGCCCTCTCTGACTCACGCTTTATAAACCATGCATTCTGTAACTTTTTAGTTGTTTCCCACATCAGCATGCTACTTCCCATCCATGTAGATTTGCAGAGACCTCCTCATCTTTTTAATTCCCAGTTCCCACTCTCAACATGGGCCATCTGCTACCCACACTTCAAAACCTAAGCAAAACAACACCTTCCGTGACACCTCCATGCTGAGTCAGATGCCATCCCCTTTGTATTGTAGTTCTTTGCTTGTGTGCCTTTGTCTCACTTTGTTCTCTTTAAAATAAACTCCATGAGGACAATGATCACCTGCTATTTGTGTTAATATCTGCACCTAGTGGCATAGTGTCTGGAGTATAGTAGGATCTATTTTCAAGGAAAAAAAGATTATATCTATACCAATAGACATGAATTAGCGCTTTTTTTTTTTTAAAGATAAGCTCCCTTTGAACTAAGTCAATGTTTACAAGAAGAGTTATACTAAAAAGTTCACTTTTGCTGCTTACGTTTCATTTATTTCAGGCAATTAATTCATTGTTATTGGTAAATTGATACTTTTTATTGATACTGAAAAGAGAGAAATAAACTAATGACTATCTCTGTTAGAGTAGATTTGTTCATATCTATCAGTAAAATGTTAATTATCTGAAAGTCAATAATAAAACATAAACTGTGATCTTAAATGTTTTTTAGGGGCTCAAAAATAATTAGAATTCATGTCAGCATATAAAAAAAGATCAGAGTATTTTTAAGATATGATAAAATTTTATTTTAGTTTCTTAATAGGGATTTTTGTGACCTTATAGAGTTCAACTAATTATAATTTTAAAAATAGGATTTATAGAGTTTTAGAATTAGAAACAATTTATAGATTATTTTATTTTTCTTTTGAGGAATCAGGTCATCAGAAGATCAAGGAACACCTATAATGTCACTAGATCCTAATTTAATTTAAATTTTAGAATCCAGGTATTCTAACTCCTGTCTTGATACTATTTCTACTTTATTATGTTGCTTCCCAGGGCTTTAAAAAATAAAAGCTGGGAAATTACATTTGCTTTGCATATACAGCACCAATTATCAAATTCAGCATAAAAGCATAACATGTATACATCAAAAAGAAAACATAAAAACTTCAAATTAAAAGCATCTCAAAACAATTGAATATAATAGGGAAACCTTATACAAATGCAACACTCACCCATTAATAAAAAGAAACCAATTGGAGAAAAAAGAAATTCAATATAAACATGTTGGAATATAACCTAATTCATTTTAATCCAATGCTTCAAATTGAAAAAAATTAGCACTAGTGTTATTTTCCTTTATCATTACAATCTTGCTTTTCATTACATTATTCTATGTTTTGTATTAAACATAAAATCAATTTTTCACTTTAACACATGCTAGAAATACAGAGTCACCATATTGGAAATCAGTAGAAAGTGTCTTTGTTTCTACTTTTTTTTCTTTGAAAAAGCTTTGGGAAAAAAAATCATTTACAATGTTTAATTTTAATAACTTAAAGAATGTAATTGATTTTTGTTTGTTTTTGACATGGAGTTTCACTCTTGTCACTCAGGCTGGAGTACAATGGCATGATCTCGGCTCACTGTAACCTCCACCTCCCAGGTTCAAATGATTCTCCTGTCTCAGCCTCCCGAGTAGCTGGGATGACAGGCACTCGCCACCACACCCGGCTAATTTTTGTATTTTTAGTAGAGATGGGGTTTCATCATGTTGGCCAGGCTGGTCTCAAACTCCTGACCTCAGGCGATCCGCCAACCTCGGCCTCCCAAAGAGCTGGGACTACAGGCGTGAGCCACCGTGCCCAGCCAATTGAATAGTTTTTAACTCAGAGGATAAATGCTTGAGGGGATGGAAAGCCCATTCCTCATGACGTGATTATTTCACACTGCATGCCTGTATCAAAACATCTCATGTACCCCACAAATATATAAACCTCCTATGTACCCACAAAAATTTTATAAAATAATGAAAATATTTTAAAACTAAAAAAATTGTTTTTTATTAAGCAACTTTATTTAAATAAAATCATTCTTCCTCATCCTCAGTCCTGGGATCTACCAGAAAGAATTAGCAACATCTTAAAGATGACAAAGTGTTAAAGATAAGCTGCTATTAAGTAAAAGTGTGAAGTGTGGAGGGGACAAGCTGGATGCCTGAACCATTTTGTTCTATCTTTAGGACAGTGAAAGAGCAAGAAGCAGGGTTGGGTGGGGGACATATATTCTGTTGAGCATTGTCACCACTATATTCACTGAAATTCATCTGCATGCTTGTATGTATACTTTTGATTCGCCTGATACACTGAAAATTATATGAAATTGTTCTCTATTCTTTAGATAATTATAATCTAAGTGCTAATATGAAGCTTAGAATTTATATGAAATATGTATGCCCACAACAAGACATTTCAGCTATTTCCTAGATAATAATCTCACTTCACCCTGCACAAAACAGGCACATGATCATGTCACTCTGACCTGGTTTGAGTCCAAGGAGGCTTTTGTTTTTAAAATAATTTAGGTTAGTAGTTAAAATATGAACTTTGGGCCAGGAGTGGGAGCTCATGCCTATAATCCCAGCACTTCGGGAGGCTGAGGCGGGCGGATGACTTGAAGTCAGGAGTAGGAGACTGGACTGGCCAACATGCTGAAACCCCATCTCTACTAAAAAAAAAAAAATAGAAAACTTAGCTGGGTGTGGTGGCGGGCACCTATAATCCCAGCTACTTGGGAGACTGAGGCAGGAGAATTGCTTGAGCCTGGGAAGTGGAGGTTGCAGTGAGCAGAGATCTTACCACTACACTCCAAAACAAACAACAAACAAAAAAATTCTAGAGTCACACTGAAAATCTTAACAACCTGCTTCTACTACCCATTTTTTTAATTTTTATTTTGACCTGATTTTAGATTGATAGCAAAATGCACAAATAACACAAAGTGCCCCCTATGTCCCTCACCCTACTTCCCCTAATGCTAACATTTTCAGAGCCATCCTTATTTTCTCTATAAAAGAGCAGAGTTCTCCTTTTAGAGATTTGGAAAGATTATTAAAAGATAAGTTACAAAATACAGTACCTGACACGTATAAAATAATAAATAAATACTAGCCATGCTTAATTATTTTGTTTTAAGTCTATATGAGTCAAGTTTTAGTAGAAATATGGGCTAGAAAAAAAAAAACAGAAAGCGGGACTCTGTGATCCGACTTGGGCTTATAGAACAGACTGCACTAGTTTGTTCTCATGCTGCTAATAAAGTCATACCCAAGACCGGGTAATTTAGAAAGGAAAGAGGTTTAAGGAACTCACAATTCCACATGGCTGGGGAGGCCTCACAGTCACGGCAGAAGGCAAAAAAGAAGCAAAGGCACATCTTAAATGGTAGCAGAGAAGAAAGCTTGTGTAGGGAAGCTCCCATTTTAAAAGCATCAGATCTCGTGAGACTTATTCGCTACCAGGAGAACAGTAGGGGGAACCCGCCCCTATGATTCAATGATCTCCACCTGACTCCATCCTTGACATGCGGGGATAATTACAATCAAGGTGAGATTCGGATGGAGACACAGCCGAATCATATCAATGACTAATGAGAGTTACGTCCAGAACCTAATGAAAACCTGTCTGAGGCCACATTCCCTGTAAAGCAGATTTGAGATAGAGATTTGTGTAGAGAACATTTAACTGGGTAAAATCCTAGGAACCAACAACTGTGGCGAAAAAGCTGAATTGGATAAAGGGAGTTGAGATGTGAGGCAGTCACAACAAATACCTCAGCTAATCTCAAGGGGGAGCTGAGAAGCTGGGGCGACCCTTCAGAGTTGCCCTAAATTGAGGCAGGAGTATGGAGTTTTAATACCTTTCACTGGCCATTCTTCAGATAAGAGTTGTCCCCAAGGATGGACATCAGCTTGACAAGTTATTAATTAGATCTCCTGAGAATAAATTCTAGAGAGAATCAGCTGAGAGGCATGATTTGCCAACACTCCCAATAGCTGGGCAAACTTCAGTTTTGAGGGAGGATTTGGGTCACACACAAAAGTCTCCACAACCAATTATTCATGGGAAATTCTATGTAGGCAGAGCTATTTCATGGCCAGTTAATCAAAACTACATAATCTATTTGGTTAAGCAAAAGAAATTAAAAAGATAAAATAAAATCTATGTATTAACACTCAAAAGTTTTTTAATGCATTTGCCTTGCATTTCGTATGTTTTGCCTTGCCTTTTATATGTTTTGCCTTGCATTTGTTTATTTGCTTTTAAGAACCTTTAGAGAACAATAATTACTAATATAATATGGAGTAGCACAGCATAGACGAGGGAAGCTAACTCTCTCCCTTTTCCCAGAACCTGGAACAGCTAAAGATCCTAAGCATTGTCAGCTTTGGTATCTGACATAGTTTGGATGTTTGTCCCCTTCAAATCTCACGTTAAAATGTGATCCCCAATGTTGGAGATAGATGCCTCCTGAATGGCTTGGTGCTGTCCTCTTGGTAATGAATGAGTTCTTACCCTGTGAGTTCATGCGATATCTGGTTGTTTAAAAGAGACTGACACCTCCTCCCTGTCTCTCTTGCTTCCGCTCTCACCATGTGATATGCTGGTTTCCCTTCACCTTCCACCATGATTGGAAGGTTCCTGAGGCCCTCCCTGGAAGCAGGTGCCAGTACTATGCTTCATGTACAGCCTTCACAACAAGGAGCCAAATAAACCGCATTTCTTTATAAATTACCCAGCCTCAGGTATTTCTTTATAACAATGCAAATGGGCTAACAGAGTATCATTCATGGACAGTGAGTGTATTAGTCAATTTTCATGCTGCTGATAAAGACATACCCAAGACTGGGTCATTTATAAAGAAAAAGAGGTTTAATGAATTCACAGTTCCACATGGCTGAGGAGGCCTCACAGTTATGGCAGAAGGCGAAAGGCGCATCTTACATGGCAGCAGGCAAACAGCAAATGAGAACCAAGTGAAAGGCGAAAGGGGTTTCCCCTTATAAAACCATCAGATCTCATGAGACTTATTCACTACCACTAGAACAGTGTGGGGAAAACTGCCCCCATGATCCACTTACCTCTCACTGGGTCCCTCCCACAACATGTGAATTATGGGAGCTACAGTGCAAGATGAGATTTCAGTGGGGACACAGCCAAACCATATCAGACAGTAATAACTTTCAATTAAATATAGCTAGACTTTCTGTCAGTGGGTCACAGCAGTCTAGAGAACACATTGAAAAACTCTGGGAACAGCAGATATAGAGGTCAGATCTAGAGATTTTTAACAAAGTTTAGTGCTACAATGCATTGGTGACCACAGACAAAAGGTGTCTGTTGTTGTTATAGTTTGTTTTCTGTCTTGTTTTTCATCATGGGAGGACAAAAAGAAAAAATGGGGGCAATGGTGAAGGAGAAATGAAAAAGACCTGCTTTTCTATGGGTGGAAGCGACTAAACGAGAGAATAAATTTGGATCACACAACAAATGCAAATCAAGTTAGAAGCATGAAAGGCATGATTAAGGCCATGGTTCTAATAGAGATCAGCCAGCGGAACCAGGATCATGCCACACCGAGAGAGGCTGCAGAGCCATTGCCTTCTCTCCTGTCAAAGCTAAATTAATGAAATGGAACTCACAGAAGCACTATGTAATCAAATATTGGTGGGACACAAGCAAATTCTTAAAAAGTTTCATTGATCAGTGATAATATCTTTTGGTGTAAATATCTCCTCAAAACATTTCAGGAAAAAAAATAAAGCTATAATTTTACTTTAGAAATATTTAACTTTGTTATACTAGTTTACTTATTTTTTACCTAATACTTCTGATATATTGTTATGTAGGTTAAAGATGCTCGATTCATGCCACTGTGGAAACCACACATAATTTAGGCAATAATGCAAATTCTTTTCAAATTCTTTTATCAGTGTATTCACTTTATTTTTATTTCAAACACAATACAAAATTACAGGATGCTATCAAAGTGATGCTACAAAACCCCACTAAAATTTTTTCAATTCTTCAAATCACACACTTACACACACACACACACACACACCACATGCATTCCCCGTACAGACCTTTTTTTGGGGGGCCTGAGTAAATAATTGCATTTTATTTTCAATTTTTCATTTTGAAATAATTAAAGACTTACCAAAAATGTTGCAAAACTACGTGCCTTTTTGAAGTAAAGTCTTGAAAAAGTTGTTTGGTATATCCTTTATAGTAATAAAAGAAAACACGTGTATATTCTGTTGATTAAAGGCATGCTGAGATCGTCAGACATGTGATTTCATCAGAGACACCAATATAGAGCGCAGCTGTAACGACATCCTAAGAGTGTTCTAACTGAAATGTGTTGGAAGAAGGTTCTAATTTTTTTCAACCCTTCTCAAGTTGGCACTCAGCAGATTTCCACTCTATAAAAGTAACTCCTGCTCTGCAACTAATGTTCACAGATAAGCTCCAAACATATTTACAGCTCCATTTAAGTATAATGTACACACAGTAAAATTCACCCTTTTCAATGTGCAATTTAATGGGTTATGGCAGATGAATATCATCATTTGACCACAATCATGATCAAGATACAGAAAATCTGCATCATCACAAAACGTTTTCCTTTGCTGTTTTGCATTTGATCTTTTCTCCATTCCTGAACACAGGCAACCACTAATCTGCTTCTGTTTCTACAGTTTGCATTTTCTAGAGTATCCTATTAGTGGAATGATACATTGGTGTCTTTCATGTCTAGCTTCTTTCACTGAGCATAATGCTTTTGATATTCATTTATATTGCTGTTGTATCAGTTTGCTCCTTTTTATTGTTGAGTGGTACTCCATCTACAACTGGTTTATCCATTTACAAGTTGATGGACACATCTGCTATGAACTTCAAGGATGAGGCTTGGTACGGATATGTTTTTATTTATTTTGAGTCGCAGTGGAATTATTTGGCTATATGATCAGTACTAAGTTTAACATTAAAAGAAACTGCCAAACTGCTTTCCAAAATGTCTGTACCATTTTGAAGTCCCACTAGCCAGGTGTGAATAGCAATTCTTCACATCATGTGGTATGGTCAGTTCTGCTCGTGTCAGCCACTCCAGTGGGTGTACAGTGGTACCTCAATGTGGTTTTAACTTGCATTTCCCTGATGACGGGTAACGTTAAGTATCTTTTCATTTGTGTATTGGACATCATCTCTTTTTAAATTAAAATATCTGTACAAATATTTGGCCCATTTAGGTCAAAATATTACGTTAAATGAGTTATTTGTGTTTTGTTATTTAGTTTTTTAGTTATGTGTACATTCTAGATGAAAGTTCTTTATCAGACATATTTAAAATTATTCTGTCCCAATCTGTGGTTTGCCTTTTCATTTTTTGATGCTATGTTTTAAGTTGCAAAAGTCTTAATTTCATGAAGTCCAACTTACTATTTTTTTCCATTTTCGTCCATCCTTTTCTTATCTAAAAAATTTTTAGCTATAGTAAGATTATTAAAAATTTTTCCTATTCAGTAAGCTTTATACATTTTATATTTACATTATGTATAAAATACATGTTGAGTTAATTTGAGGATATGGTGTGAGGTAATTCTGAAGTTCATATTCTCCATTTAATATCCAATTTTAATAGTACCATCTTTATAAAGACATTGATTTCCTTATTGAAATATTTTGGCAACTTTGGCCATGTAAGGCAGGATATATTTCTAAATCATTTATTCTGTTTCACTGATATATATGTCTTCTTCATGCCAGTAAGTTTACTGTACTGTTTAGTGTAGCTTTATAATATGTCTTGAAATTTGGAAAGTTTTCCAACTTTATTCTTCTTTCTAAAACATGCTCTGGCTATTCTAGGACTTCTGCATTTAAAAAAAAAATTAGAATCAGCTTTGTAATTTCTCCAAAAAGGCCTATAGGTTTGACTGGGATTGTGCCAAATCTGGAGATCAGTTTCAGAAGAATTATCATCTAATAAGTATGACATGTATATTTACCAATGAACTTGATACATATTTCTACCTATTCAATCTCTCGTATTAGTGATTTAGAAATTTTGGATCAGCATACCTTTTATTAAATTTATTCTGAATTATTTTATTATTTTTGAGGCTATTATAAGTTAAATTGCTTACATAATTTTATTTTCTAATTGGTGTTGATTGTGTATAGAAACACAATTGATTTTATTTATTGATCTTTCATCCTACAACTTTGTTAAATTCACTTCATACCTCTAGCACACTTCTGCAGATGCCTAAGGATTTTCTATGTATATGTTTACATCACGTGAGAATAGTATTTTTCTTTCTTCCCAACTTGGGTGTCACTTATTTCTTATTTTCTTTTCTTTTCTCTTTATTTCTTTCTTCTTTCTGTCCATTCCTCCTTCCTTCCCTTCTTTCTTTCTCCCTGTTTTAGAATCAGTTTTGTAATTTATCCAAAAGGACCTATAAGGTTTCATGGGAATTCCACTGAATCTAGAGATCAATTTCAGGAGAATTATCATCTCATAAGTATTAAATATTTATCAATGAACTTGGTATATATTTCCACTTATTTAATATTGAATGCAATACTTTAAAGAACTAGGGAGAGAGGACATCATTGCATTTTTCATAATCTTATGTAGAAAGTATTAAGGCTTTCACCATTTTAAGTAAGATGTTTGCTATAGATTTTTTGTAAACACATAATCAGTTTGAAAATGTACTTTTCTATCCTCAGTTTGCTGGGAGTTTTTAATTTAAAAAATGTGTTACATTTTGTAAATTCCTTTTTTGCATCTATTGAGAGTGTCACGTGATTTTTCTTTTTTCTGTCAGCATGGTAGATTTTCAGTTGTTGAAACCAACTTGAGATAAACCCCACTTGGTTAAAACACATTATCATTTTTAAATATTCCTAGACTCAATTTGCTAATATTGTATTAAGAATGTTGCATCTAAGTTCATAATGGTTATCAGTCTGTCATTTTTGAGTTGTGATATCTGTATTTGTTTCTGATATCGAGAGAATCCACGTAAAACATCTACTTCTGTCATCAGTAATAATCTGACCAGGGATAACACCAACAGTTAGAGAGGAACCTGTCATTACCTGTGGCAGCAGAGATATCAGAGATTCCAAAAAGAAAAGCAAGGTTAAAATTTCAAATATAATCACATGAAATATCAGAAAGCCAGGGGATAGAAATATAGGAGAGCAAAATCTTAGAGGTCAAAACAAGTAGTTAAGTACTGCACATGATAATAAAAAGTAAAATCTTTTCCTAAGGCAGAGCCTGGCTGCTGCCTAGCTTCTTTGACAATTCTTGGTAGGCTTTCATGGCTTTATAAGGGCTTATACTTTAGGTAAAGTTATAGTCAGGGAAACGGTGGGTGTAGGTTGGCTCTGTAGAAATGAAGCATTACAGGAGCACTGCAGTGAGAAAGAAACTGATACTGATGATACTTCGGTCACACTAATAATACATGCTAATGATAATCATAGCAATCATGGTAATGACAGAAAATATATATATAATATTAACATGCTTCTATTTGCACATATACATATGTGAATAGAAACATTGATTTAAAGACATGAAAGTATAGAAATAGCCTACACCTGATAAAGATATGCTCATACACAATAACAAACCTCAGTATAAACAGAGATTTTGATGTATCACAGAATTCTGCAATAGATCACAATTTTGACACTATGGGAAGTGTCATTTTCAGAACTTTTCTTTATCTCCATTATCTCCATTCTCTATTTCCAACATTCCTGGAGACTGAACTCAAGGATCAGTAAATATTCTCAACCTTAACCATAGCAGACTTCATTCATCCCATATATGCTTGTTATTTTTCCCCATTGACAGAAGGCATTGTACCATGAAATATACAACATATCTCTGACACACCTGACGAAAACAAACAATGGGGAAAGATTGACTATTTAATAAATGGTGATGGGAAAACTGGCTAGCCAAATGAAGAAAGCTGAAAGTGGACCCCTTCCTTACACCTTATAAAATAATTAACTCAAGATGGATTAAAGACTTAAACATAAGATCTAAAACCATAAAAACTCTAGAAGACAACCTAGCCAATACCATTCAGAACATAGGCATAGGCAAAGACTTCACGACCAAAACACCAAAAGCAGTGGCAACAAAAGCCAAAATTGAGAAATGGGATCTAATTAAACTAAAGATAGCTTCTGCACAGCAAAAGACACTATCATCGGAGTGAACACACAACCTACAGAGTGGGAGAAAATTTTTGCAATCTATCCATCTAACAAAGGGCTAATATCCAGAATCTACAAGGAACTTAAACAAATTTACAAGAAAAAAACAACCCCATCAAAAAGTGGGAAAAGGATATGAACAGACACTTCTCAAAAGAAGACATTTATGCGGCCAATAAACACATGAGAAAAAGCTCATCATAGGCTGGGCGTGGTGGCTCACGCCTGTAATCCCATCACTTTGGGAGGCCAAGGCGAGTGGATCACAAGGTCAGGAGTTTGAGACTTGCCTGGCCACTATGGTGAAACTCTGTCTCTACCAAAAACACACAAAAAAACTTTAGCCAGGCGTGGTGGTATATATCTGTAATCCCAGCTACTCAAGAGGCTAAGACAGGAGAATTGCTTGAACCCATTAGGTGGAGGTTGCAGTGAGCCGAAATTGTGCCACTGCACTCCACCCTGGGTGACAGAGTGAGGCTGTCTCGAAGAAAAAAAAAAAAAAGCTCATCACCCCTGGTCCAATGAGATACCATCTCGCGCCAGTTAGAATGGCAATCATTAAAAAGTCAGGAAACAACAGGTGCTAGAGAGGATGTGGAGAAATAGGAATGCTTTTACACTGTTGGTGGGAGTGTAAATTAGTTCAACCATTGTGGAAGACAGTGTAGCAATTCCTCAAGGATCCAGAACTAGAAATATCATTTGACCTAACAGTCTCATTACTAGGTACACATCCAAAGGATTATAAATCATTCTACTATAAAGACACATTCACACATATGTTTATTGCAGCACTATTCACAAGAGCAAAGACTAGGAACCAACCCAAATGCCCATCAATGATAGACTGGATAAAGAATATGTGGCACACATACACCATGGAATACCATGCAGCTATAAAAAAGGATGGATTAATGTCTTTTGCAGAGACATGGATGAAGCTGGAAACCATCATTCTCAGCAAACTATCACAAGAACAGAAAACCAAACACCACATGTTCTCACTCATAAGTGGGAGTTGAACAATGAGAACACATAGACACAGGGAGGGGAACATCACACACTGGGGCCTGTCAGTGGGTAGGAAGGAAAGAGGAGGGATAGCATTAGGAGAAATACTTAATGTAGATGACGAGTTGATGGGTGCAGCAAACCACGACAGCACATGTATACCTATTTCACAAAACTGCAAGTTCTGCAAATGTATCCCAGAACTTAAAGTGTATGTATGTGTGTATATATATATACACACAAATGTAAATGTAAATGTAAATAAATTGAAAATGGTAAAAATAGAAATATGTTTCCTACACAAATAGCGACATAATAAAGCAAGATAGAATGTATGTTTGAGTTAAAAAAAATTGCTTAGAAGACAACTTGAATTCCATTCCAAGGAACTAGTTTTCAAAAGTTTACAACCAGATTTCAGTTTGGCAAAAGGCAACAATGCTGTTTTGAAAATAATTTCTGAAAAGAGCTTCCCCAGCAGTTCCAAATGGCAGTCCTGATACAAGGAAGTAGGGGCAATTTTGTTACCACCAGGAACACTGAATTTATTTTCAGACCTTGAAATTCTGGGAGGCCCTCAAATAATAATCAACTACAATATTTTACTTTACATAGAAATATTGTTTTAATGTTAATATAAAAGCTTGTATATGAACTAAAATTGTCAATCTGCCACTTTTAAGAAAGAAGAATCCATTATGTCCCTAATCTATAGTGAGTTGATATGTTCCATAAGCAGTTCTGGAAGGAGGCTACACTTAGAGCATAAATTGGTATAGATCGCTTTGCTCTCACAGATAGCGACACAATATTTTCTGCTGAATGGGAAAAAGTTTGAAGGCATAAATCAAGATAAAGCAATCATCTGACAAAGAATTACAAAGAGGCCCCATACCTTTTTCTTAGTGAACTCCGTGTGACACATTGATTTTCCACTGAAGATAAAAGCCAAAATCATGTGTCATCAATAGAAAGCAAGCAAAACTATTTGGTTCAATATGTTATGGTACTTAATGAAAAAAAACTTGCAGAGAAAAGACAAATCTAAAATGTTGCACATGATTCAAACAAGTCTGGATCAGAAGAGACATTTCAGAGGTCACTGCTAGAGAGTCAAGGATACATTAGAGAGAAATAAACTCCTGCTTTTTTGTTTATCTACTTACATACACAGATACTGTCTGATGAAGATGATTGATATCAGGTATGGTATTTGATGGTATAGTCATTTACAAAATAATTCATCCCTTATGATCTAATGCAATTTTCTTCATATTACACGTGTATATTTAAATACTTCCTTGTGAAGTGGAGGCTAGCCAGGCTGCTGTTAGCATATCCAGTACATTTCTGCAAATTCCAAAATGGCAAATCCCACAGTTGAAATTTCAACCTCTCTAGCGTCCCTCGGCTGGAGTGCATAATCACGGCAAAAGTCTGCAACATCAGAGGTGGCCGCCACAGACACAAAGTCTATGTTTCTCACTCCATTCTACCAAATCTAGTCAGCAGTCTGGGTGAGGGGGCTTGGCAGTATCTATGAGCAGAAAGCATTCAAATGGCTGGTATATGTGCTTCTGGGGAAACTAAGGGGAAAAAAGAGAGAGGGAGGGAGGGAGGGAACAAGAAAGAAGAAGGAAACTCAAGGAGAGAGGAAGGGAAGGAGGCTGGCAAGAAGGGATGGAGGGAGCAAGGGAGGGAGGAATAAAGGAAGGAAGTTACACCAAGTTTCAAAACTGGCCACGGACTGAGAAGGATTAAGAGACAAACGGAATTGAAAGCATTTATGTTCATACTCGGTATTTTTCTTACCCATTCTTGCAAATTAGTAATTTAAAAATTTTCATTTCCACAAATCCACGTGTTTTCTTGTTCCTCTCTCTCCGCTCTTTTTCCTTCTTTCCTTCCTGACTTTCTTCTTTCTTTTCAACATAGGTTATATAAATGTGTGAGAGCTATCACTAGTCTACATTAATCATCAGGATTTCCCTGTATATTTCCAATTAAGATGACCCATAATAATATTCTACTGTAATTTTGGAGGGTCCAAAATACTAGATGGCATTTAGTGTTTTGGAAATCATGACAAGTCTAACAGGACTTTAAAAAACCTATCAAGACATCTGATGTGTTTTCTTGCCCATACACTCTTTAATGAGGTCTGCTTGACCCTTTCTTCTTCCCTTCTCTAGTCATGGGTTCTTCACACTGAAAACTAAGCTTTGCATCAGTGTTTGACGAACAGGTGACATAATAAACTGCAGTTACATTTTAAATTCAGCTCAAGATGGTAGATGAGAAATCTAAGATTGTGAAGTGAGATTTAGCATGCTGTTCAGTATGCAACAAATCTGAGTGTTGCTCACACAGGATTCATACCAACAGGCTCCTTCCAAAACCTTTCAATGCAAATTCTAGCAAATGCACACTTGGAAGAAAAATGTTCCATGAAGTTGTATATGTAAATTTATACTTTCAGCATTTATGTATATAATTTCAGGGGAAGTGGGATCAACTTAACATTATTAAACATAGTCCAATGATACTTACAACATAACTTCAGAAACATTTTATTACTAGAAGTATTTTAAAAAGGATGTACCATTTAGGATTTAAGACACACCTCACAAATGAAAAAACAAATGAGATTATAAACAACATTTTTTAAGAAAATTATGCCATCTCTTTCACTACAAAATCCTCCTGGGGGAAAAATATCTTTTCCTTCATTATTAAAGGATGTTATCAGAGCACAGTGGAATTCTTTCAGATTTAGTCAGAAGGTTCTCTGGAGTTGAGAGATCTATTGGAGAATATTTTCTTTGAAAGTCCATGTCCTTTCCCCAGGCCTACATCATATATAAATAAACATTTCAGAAAAGGGGCCATGTTAGGAAAAAGTGGGTTGAAGATTGTAAGACCTGGTTCCTGGGTGCCAAATAATTCACAAGTTGGAATAAGCTGGGTTTCTGTAACACTTCTCTATGACTGCCATTGATACTGAACTATGCCAAGGCACTAAGTCCTACCAAGGAAAAGCAGGAGGAAAACAGGTGTAAGAAAACGTTTCCTGTCAGTGTGTCCAGAGATAGCATGAGTCAACAGCGGCTCCTCATGAAGCCATCGATTCGTAACACTGGAGTATCTAGAATGCATCTGGGTCGAATTATTAAAAAGAAAGTTCTTCTCAAGCTAGTTGTAATGGTAGCTAATTTAAAAAATTAATGTTCTGCGATTCTGATAAAAACCTATGTGGTGAACCAACAATAAAGGCGGCTGGAGATATTGGTATGAAATAGTTATTTTTCCTTATATACCTGGACGTTCATATAAGAAATTATACTTTTGGAAGGTCTGTCATATTCTCAGTGTATAAGAGTTGAATCATTTTTAGAAGTTATTGTCAGAATTTTGCTTTAATAGTGCAGTAAAGTGTGCATTCTCTCTCTCTCATTTTCATTCAACAGCCTCTACAAATTGAGCCTGGCTCAAAGGTCTTTCCCTCTTGGAATATGACTCCTCCCCTGTCCCTCTACATAGGCTGTTCTATAACAAATTATTTTGCTGTCTTGATTTTTCAGAGACCTCATGCTAGTAGTAGAGAGCCAGGAGAAAGTGAGATGTCCTATATAAAAGGCCTGCTAGAAAAAGAAATCAGCACTGAGTTCTAAGGATACTGAACAACTTTTTAAAAAACAAGCAAGCCATATTAAACACATTAGTTACAACCAAATTAGATAAAACCATGAAAATTATCCAAGAAGAAAAAGTACATCACCTGTCTAGGTTTAAAATTGCTGAAGGCTGCCATCCAAGGACCATCTATGATAACAAATACAGTAGTCTGTATTGACACAAAGTTTTAGTGATAGACGTAATTACATTCTTCTGCTGGTGGTGTTCTAGAATAAATGGAATATCTGCTGATCAAATCTGAATGCATCTCATAATATTAGCATGTAGGATCCCAGATCTGCAGGCACTATCTCTTTCTCAGATCTACACTTTGAATATTATGTTAGTTAAAATGAGAAGTATGTTAGAAAATGTCTTTTACAAAAGAAATATTGGCTGAGTATGGTGGCTCATGCCTGTAATCCCAACACTCTGGGAGGCCAAGGTGAGAAGATCTCTTGAGCTCAAGAATTTGAGACCAGCTTGGGCAACATATCTATAAAAAATTTTAAAACTTAGCCGGTGTGGTGGTGCACACCTATAGGCACAGCTACTTCAGAGGCTGAATCAAGAGGATCACTTGAGCTTGGGAGTTTGAGGTTGCAGTGAACTATGAACATGGCACTGAACTCCAGTCTGGGCAACAGAGTGAGAACTTGTCTTCAAAAAAATAAAAAAGAAGAAAAAAATAGGAAATATTGTGTTCACATCTGCTATGGTACTCTTTCTTATATAAACTATTTCTTTGCAGTATTCTAGAGGATTTAAGACAAATTTACCACTGAATAATTTCATATGGTATATTATTGCATTAGTATAGTATGTTATTATATAATTAGTATAAGTGACCAGTGCTGCAACAACCACATTCCAAAAAGTATTGTGATCCTCCAAAATTACAATGTCTAAATGACATTATTCTCCTTCATGAGACCATTATACCTTAATTTTTCAGCACCATGAAAATCTACAAATGCCCTCTAAAATATATTTAGAAAACGTGGGGAAAAAATAGATACAGTTTCAGAAGATACATATATTTTGAAAATTAGCCTTTTTGGAATAAATTATTCTTTATGACATATAAATAAACACATTTTTCAGACTGGCGGGGTAACATTTGCATCAGTCAAAATAATTAGATTACTAAAACCTGTAATCTTATTAGAAAAATGGTTTATTCAGAGAATCATTGGAATTATTAGCCTTCAAGCTGCTATAGATTGAATCTGATCAAAATAATTAAGATAATATTATTTCATTTTTCAGTATAATATCTCCTTAGTATTTTTGTTTCTTATTTAATATGTGATTATATTTACTTCTGTGAATAATATGGATGAAGATCGTTACAGTGTCAAGATCACTGGGTTCAGAGCACAGAAACCTCAAGTCTATTCTTTTTTCTTAAATACCTGTAAGACTTTAAAGAAGACAGAGTTTCTGGACTCTAATTTCTCTATCTGTAGAATAAATGGGTTAGACCAAATAACTCCTTTCTGCTTATAAATTTTCTAATTATATGACTGAGCTTACACCTGGAAAACAGTCTATCTCCTGTATAAATTAATGATAGAAATGAAAACCACCACGTTTCATGAAATTAACCACATAAATATCAACATCAACTGCTCAGAAGGACTTAAGTGCAAGTATCACAGGAATTCTGAAGCACAGAGAACTAAATATAAGAAATGTAACATTCTTCGTATTTTCAAAGAAGATTTTAATAATATATGTAAACACAGTAGCCTGTTCATAAGAAAAAAGAAAAGGGACGTCTTAGCATATTCAGGGTTCAACCAAAACTACTACTGGAATGTAAATCAAAGTAATATTCACCTAACTGTCATAATTGGCATGAATAATTTTAAGTAAAACACTTTTATTTGATATTAAATGTGAACAATAAGCCAAAACAGAGAAAATTAATCAATTGATCATTTATTGAAACTGAAATAAAAATATATAATTATTGAAGTCTCTTATATACATAAACCAATCATTGCTTAAATGAGCTGACATACTAGCTCCATAGTTTTATGTCACTAAGGAACTCTTTTGAACACAATAAAGAAACCAGAATTGAGCACAAAGAATGATGAACTGGGAAGTTCATGGCTTTCTATCTACTAATTAGGAGTACAATTATTCAGTCAAACAGCCACTCAACAAACATTTAGCATACAGCTTCTGGATACCAGGTACTGGTGTAGGTGCTAGAGCAACAAGGAAATAGTCCCTGCATTCAGTGAGCTCACAGGCAAGTAAACAAGTAAGTATAAAGACTGCATGACTGATTGGGAGCGGTGGTTCATGCCTGTAATCCCAGCACTTTGGGAGGCCAACGTGGGCAGATCACGAGGTCAAGAGATCGAGACCATCCTGGCCAACATAGTGAAACCCCGTCTCTACTAAAAATACAAAAATTAGCTGGGCACGGTGGTGCACGCCTGTAGTTACTTGGGAGGCTGAGGCAAGAGAATCAGTTGAACCTGGAAGGTAAAGGTTGCAGTGAGCTGAGATCACACCACTGCACTCCAGCCTGGTGACAGAGTGAGACTCTGTCTCAAAAAAAAAAAAAAAAAAAAAAAGACTCCATGATAAATGTGTATCTACAAAGGGCACAAAGGAATGAGTAGCTAATCCCCAAAGCCATATGGAGCAGTCAGTATAAGCTTCAGGAAAAGAAACTGAAGTAAAAAGCTAACCTGAATCTGAAAAAAATGAGTAGGTATTTTCCAAGCACGTTTCAGGGGAAAAGTTGCAGGATGCAGAAGTCCTCCCAAGTACAAAAAGAGAATGAACTCTGGACAACTGGCAATTTATGGCACACAGGAATCAGTAAATGTAGGGATGAGAGGCACACAGAAACATGGGCAAAAACAGGAATTTTGACTTTATTCCATAAATCATGGAAAGCCACCAATGGGTTTTAAGTAATAAAATACTAAGACCGGGTTTGCATTTTAGAAAGATCAATTTGATTTCAGTGAGGAGGTCCAAAAATGAGAGCAGCAAGGCCAGATAGAAGTCCTGCTGCAACTAGCTATGGTTAGAGATGCAGACCAAAACTAAGGTGAAATCATTTAGAAGAAAGAACGTGGATATAAGAGCCATTGGTTTGGCCTCTCCACATCATTTTTTTAATTTTATTTTCATTTATTTATTTATTTATTTTTTGAGACAGAGTCTCGCTCTGTCACCCAGGCTGGAGTGCAGTGGCGTGATCTTGGCTCACTGCAAGTTCTGCCTCCCGGGTTCACACTATTCTCCTGCCTCAGCCTCCCGAGTAGCTGGGACTACAGGCACGTGCCACCACGCCCAGCTAATTTTTTCTATTTTTTAGTAGAGATGGGGTTTCACCATGTTAGCCAGGATGGTCTCGATCTCCTGACCTCGTGATCCACCCACCTCGGCCTCCCAATGTGCTGGGATTACAGGCTTGAGCCACCATGCCCAGCTGGCCTCTCCACATCTTTACTGTTATACTGATAACATGGGGATGAAAATAAATATTATTTGTATTTAAACTATTATTGTTATGTGAAAATTAAACAAATAACATACTATGATAACATCGGAGGTTCAAGAAATATTAAGTCTTGAAAATAGGAAAGATGAAAGGAAGGAAACAGGGAGTGGGGAGGAAAGTAGGAGAAAGGAGAGAATATAGGAATGAGAGAGGAGGAAAATAATAAGAAAGAAGTAGAAAGCTAGGTACGGTGGCTCATGACTGTAATCCCAGCGCTTTGGGAGGCCGAATCAGGCAGATCACAAGGTCAGGAGTTCAAGACCAGCCTGGCCAATATGGTAAAACCTTGTCTCCACTAAAAATACAAAAATTAGCTGGGTGTGGTGGCAGGCACCTATAGTCCCAGCTACTCGGGAGGCTGAGGCAGGAGAATCACTTGACCCTGGGAGGCAGAGGTTGCAGTGAGCTGAGATCACACCACTGCACTCCAGCCTGGGTGACAGAGAAAGATGCTGTCTCAAAAAAAAAAAAAAAAAAAAAGAAAAAAAAAAAAGAAAGAAGTAGAAAAAGATATAGTATTTCTTAATCAGCAGAAGCTACTCTTATTTTTCAATACTCTACCTTTCTAATGTATCACTGACAAGGAAAGGTCTTGAATAATTGACTGAAGTCAGAATAGGTAAGGCACTCTACCTGTGGATACATGAGAGGCCTTAAAAAGTTCATGGAAAATGTATATTATGAAAAAAACTATGCAAAGGTTTCAATTTTGGCAGCAAAATAAACTCATACTAATTTATTATAGCATGTTTGAACAGGATCTAGTTTGAGACAGTAAGAAGGAGTAGACATTAGTTTGAAAAGAGCCCCTAGCAGAGCAATGTAAATTCTGCTAAAATTGAAGCAAGAACAAACATTAGATTATGATGGAGCTTGAGTGAAAGAATGGTGAAATCACTGATGCTTTACAAGAAGCTTGAGGGGACAATGCACCAAAGAAATCAGTAGTTCACAAGCGGACAGCTTTTTTAAAGAAGAAACGAGATGATGTGGAAGATGAAGTCCACAGGGACAGATCATCCATATCAATTTGCAAGGAAAAAAATTAATCTTGTTTGTGCCCTAATTGAAGAGGACTGATAATCAACAGCACAAACAATAGCCAACATCGTAGACATCTTAATTGGTTCAGCTTACACAGTTCTGACTAAAAAATTAAAGTTGAACCAACTTTCCACTGCATGGGTGCCAAAAGTGTTGTGCTCAGATCAGCTGCAGACAAGAGGAGAGCTCTCAATGGAAATTTTAAAGAACTAGGGTCAAGATCCTGAAGGATTTCTTTGAAGAATTGTAACAGAAGATAAAACATGGCTTTCCCAGTATGATCCTGAGGGCAAAACACAATCAAAGCAATGGCTACCAAAGGTGGAAGTGGTCCAGTCAAAGCTAAAGGGGATCACTCAAGAGCAAAGGTCACGGCAACAGTTTTTTGGGGACATTCCAGGCATTTTGCTTGTTGACTTTGTGGAAGGTCAAAGAACAATAATATCTGCATATCATGAGAGTGTTTTGAATAAGTTAGCCAAAGTTTTAGGGCAAAATACCTGGGAAAGCTTTAGCAGACAGTCCTCTAACACCACAATGTTTCTGCTCATTCCTGTCATCAAGCAAAGGCAATTTTGTGAGAGTCTCAATGGGAAATTGTCAGGCATCCACCTTACAGCTCTGATTTGGCTCCTTCTGACTTCTTTTTGTTTCCCAATCTCAACAAATGTGGAAAGGGCACCCATTTTTCTTAAGTTAATAATGTATAAGAGACTGCATTGACATTGTTAAGTTCCCAGGACCATCAGTTCTTTAGGGATGAAAACCGAAGATCACATTTTCAATGTTTATCTTTTAACATCATTTTTCCACAAACTTTTTGAAGTTTCTCCATACAAATGTCTCCATACAAATGAGCACTTGCAAAATAAGCAGAGAGTCTCATTCAATGGACAGAAAGTTCTGTGCCATCTAAAAATTATCTTAAGCAAGTTCAATGTGTAGCAACAGACTGTATTGAGAAATATCAGTTAGGTTGACTTCTGCAATGACCATGATGGAGTAACAAGAACTAGACTTTCTCTCCCTCCTGAAACAACCAAAAAAATGGCCAAAATGTATGCCACAAAAGTTTGCAAGACCCTGTAAAGTCAGTCTCAAACAAGGTGAGCCTATCAACTGCCCTAATTTATGCCTGGAGAAAGTTTTCCAGCCCACTACTCCAGGAGAAAAGCCCAAGAGGAGCCCATCGTTCTCCCTGAGCTGAGGGGACAGAGCTGAGAGTCCACAGAAACCATGTTGACATGAGCTCTCAGGACAAGGTTTCCGAGAAGAAGGGGCTGCACAGAAAGAGAACTCCAGAGCTCTGCAAAGGGTCCCCCTAAAGTACATAGCTAAGTAATTGTTAGGACAGGCCTAGAGAAAAGTACCTACGGTTGGGGAAACAACACCCAGATAAGATGAAAAGTAACAGTACACATGCTCACCAAGGTCCAGTAATAGTGCTTATTTTATCAGCCAAACCAGGAACACCTCAAGATTCCCAGGGATACCCAGAAGGATCTTGCCTCACTAGTTGGGAGTGATTAGCTCTAAAATGAGAACTGGTCTGATCCCACCTAATGAATTTTTAAAGCAAGACCAAAAAGAGTCAAACTCTTTCCAACTAAACTTAAATACATACCAATACAAAGATCAAGAATATTTATATATACTTCCAGCACTCAATAAGATAAAAGTCACCATATCTGACATCCAGACACAGTTTAGCAGAGACACAACAGTAACAACAAAAGACAGAAGAACGTGGCTCATAATAAGGAGAAAAATCACTGAGTCAGAACTGATCCAGAGTAAATCAAGGTGCCAGAGTTATCAGTTAAGAACATTCAAATGCTTATTGAAACAGTATTCTATATGTTCTAAAATAGAGACATGCAAGATACACTAAAGGAGGCTGGGCGCAGTGGCTCACGCCTGTAATCTCAGCATTTTGTGAGGCCGAGGCAGGTGGATCACGAAGTCAGGAGTTCAGGACCAGCCTGACCAATATGGTGAAATCCCATCTCTACTAAAAATACAAAAATTAGCGGGGCATAGTAGCATGCGGCTGTAGTCCCAGCTACATGGTAGGCTGATAGCACGTTAGTCATTAAAGAAGAAAAGATAGACACCTCTCAAAATAAAATATAGAGAGAAAATAAACTTTTAAAAAACATGAACAGAGCAATAGTAGACAGTAAATTTCAAGTAACTGAATTTACGTGTAATCTCAGTTCCCAAAGGAGAGGAGAGGGAAGATGTGAAAACATTTGGGACTTTGAGTCAGGCAAAGCTTTCTTTGATATGACCCCACAGCATGATTTATATAATAATATATTGATAAGAAGAACTCATCAAATTTAAAAAAAAGAATCTGCTCTTCAAAAGAATCTATTAAGAGACTGAAAAGACAAGCTGCAGGCTGGGAGAAAATATTTGCAATTCATATATCTGATGAAAGGCTTGCATCAAAAATATATTTTAAAAGCTCAAAATTTAATAATGAAAAACAAACAACCCCATTTAAAACTTGGGTGAAAGACTGGAACAGACATTTCAAAGTAGACATTTGTTTGGTAAATAAGCACATATGCTCAACATAATTAATGCTTAGGGCAATGCAAATTAAAACCAAAATGAGACGCCACTATCTATTTTTAAATAGCTAAGATTAGCATGACTGATAATAGCCAAGCACTGGCTTGGATGTGGAGAAGCTGAAACTCTCATACACTGCTGATGGGAATACAAAAAAGTGTAACCTTTGAAAAACAGTTTAAGAGTCCCTTAAAAAGTTAAACATACTTCTGCCGTAAGACTCAGCCATTGCACTCCTGGGTATTTACCCAAGAGAGATAAAAGTAGGTGTTCATATAATGATATCAACACAAATGTTCATAGCACATGTATTCATAATAGCCCAAACTAGAAACAGTCTAAATATCAATCAATACATTAATGAATTAACTTGCTTTATCCGAATTAATTATGGATACATACTATAACATGAATGAATCTCAAAATAACTATACTAAGTGAAACAAGGCAGACTCTAGAGGTAAAACATGCAGAGAAAAAAACATAAAATGTCAGACAAAAAAGTGCATAGTGTAAAATTTTATTTATATACATTTTTTGACTGTATAAATTACTGTCCAGTGACAGAAAGCAGTTTGGTGGTTTTTAAGGGCCAGGAATGAGGGGCCAGAGAAATGTATTATAAAGAGGCATCAGGAAACTGGAGGTGAAGTATATTTCCATCACCTCGATTGTGTGCTGATGGTTTCTAAACTTTCAATATTTTTAGTTTATTATATGTTATACAAAATAAAGCTTGTAATAAAAATCAAAAGATTGAGCCATCCTTGTTTTCTCTATAAAAGAGCAGAATTCTCCTTTTAGAGATTTGGAAAGATTATTAAAAGATAAGTTACAAAATACAGTACCTGACACGTATAAAATATTAAATAATTACTAGCCATGCTTAATTATTTTGTTTTAAGTCTATATGAGTCAAGTTTTAGTAGAAATATGGGCTAGAAAAAAAAAAACAGAAAGCGGGACTCTGTGATCCGACTTGGGCTTATAGAACAGACTGCACTAGTTTGTTCTCATGCTGCTAATAAAGTCATACCCAAGACCGGGTAATTTAGAAAGGAAAGAGGTTTAAGGAACTCACAATTCCACATGGCTGGGGAGGCCTCACAGTCACGGCAGAAGGCAAAAAAGAAGCAAAGGCACATCTTAAATGGTAGCAGAGAAGAAAGCTTGTGTAGGGAAGCTCCCATTTTAAAAGCATCAGATCTCGTGAGACTTATTCGCTACCAGGAGAACAGTAGGGGGAACCCGCCCCTATGATTCAATGATCTCCACCTGACTCCATCCTTGACATGCGGGGATAATTACAATCAAGGTGAGATTCGGATGGAGACACAGCCGAATCATATCAATGACTAATGAGAGTTACGTCCAGAACCTAATGAAAACCTGTCTGAGGCCACATTCCCTGTAAAGCAGATTTGAGATAGAGATTTGTGTAGAGAACATTTAACTGGGTAAAATCCTAGGAGCCAACAACTGTGGCTAAAAAGCTGAATTGGACAAAGGGAGTTGAGATGTGAGGCAGTCACAACAAATACCTCAGCTAATCTCAAGGGGGAGCTGAGAAGCTGGGGCGACCCTTCAGAGTTGCCCTAAATTGAGGCAGGAGTATGGAGTTTTAATACCTTTCACTGGTCATTCTTCAGATACGAGTTGTCCCCAAGGATGGACATCAGCTTGACAAGTTATTAATTAGATCTCCTGAGAATAAATTCTAGAGAGAATCAGCTGAGAGGCATGATTTGCCAACACTCCCAATAGCTGGGCAAACTTCAGTTTTGAGGGAGGATTTGGGTTACACATAAAAGTCTCCACAACCAATTATTCATGGGAAATTCTATGTAGGCAGAGCTATTTCATGGCCAGTTAATCAAAACTACATAATCTATTTGGTTAAGCAAAAGAAATTAAAAAGATAAAATAAAATCTATATATTAACACTCAAAAGTTTTTAATGCATTTGCCTTGCATTTCGTATGTTTTGCCTTGCATTTCGTATATTTTGCCTTGCATTTGTTTATTTGCTTTCAAGAACCTTTAGAGAACAATAATTACTAATATAATATGGAGTAGCACAGCATAGACGAGGGAAGCTAACTCTCTCCCTTTTCCCAGAACCTGGAACAGCTAAAGATAATAAGCATTGTCAGCTTTGGTATCTGACATAGTTTGGATGTTTGTCCCCTTCAAATCTCACGTTAAAATGTGATCCCCAATGTTGGAGATAGATGCCTCCTGAATGGCTTGGTGCTGTCCTCTTGGTAATGAATGAGTTCTTACCCTGTGAGTTCATGCAATATCTGGTTGTTTAAAAGAGACTGACACCTCTTCCCTGTCTCTCTTGCTTCCGCTCTCACCATGTGATATGCTGGTTTCCCTTCACCTTCCACCATGATTGGAAGGTTCCTGATGCCCTCCCAGGAAGCAGGTGCCAGTACTATGCTTCATGTACAGCCTTCACAACAAGGAGCCAAATAAACCGCATTTCTTTATAAATAACCCAGCCTCAGGTATTTCTTTATAACAATGCAAATGGGCTAACAGAGTATCATTCATGGACAGCGAGTGTATTAGTCAATTTTCATGCTGCTGATAAAGACATACCCAAGACTGGGTAATTTATAAAGAAAAAGAGGTTTAATGAATTCACATATCTGTACCGCTACCTGTATAAATATGGAAATATCTTCACCGCTACCTGAACAAACATGGAAATATCTACACCGCCATCTCTTTAAACATGGAAATATCTAAACTGCTATGTGTATAAACAAGGAAATATCTACAGCGCCATCTCTATAAACATGGAAATATCTACACCGCTATCTGTATGAACATGAAAATATCTACAGCGCCATCTGTATAAATATGGAAGAATCTACACCGCCATCTGTATAAACATGGAAATATCTACACCGCCATCTGTATAAACATGGAAATATCTACACCGCCATCTGCATAAACATGGAAATATATACACCGCCACAAATATAAACATGGAAATATGCAAGCCGCCATCTCTATAAACTTGGAAATATCTACACTGCTATCTCTATAAACATGGAAATATCTACACAGCTATGTGTATCAACATGGAAATATCTATACCGCTATCTCTATAAACATGGAAATATCTACACCGCTATCTGTATAAACATGGAAATATTTACAACGCTATCTGTATGAACATGGAAATATCTACACCGCTATCTGTATAAGCATGGAAATACCTACACCGCTATCTGTATAAACATGGAAATAACTACACCGCCATCTGTATAAACATGGCAATATCTACACCGCCATCTCTATAAACATTGAAATATCTACAACGCCATCTGTATGAATAGGGAAATAACTACACCGCCACCTGTATAAACATGGAAATATCTACACCGCCATCTGTTTAAACATGGAAATATGTATACCGCTATATGTATAAACATGGAAATATCTAAAACGCTATCTCTATAAACATGGAAATATCTACACCGCTATCTGTATAAACATGGAAATATTTACAACGCTATCTGTATGAACATGGAAATATCTACACCGCTATCTGTATAAGCATGGAAATACCTACACCGCTATCTGTATAAACATGGAAATGCCTACACCGCCATCTGTATAAACATGGAAATATCTACACCGCCATCTCTATAAACATGGAAATATCTCCACCGCCATCTCTATAAACATGGAAATAATTACACCGCTATCTCTATAAACATGGATATATCTACACCGCTATCTGAATAAACATGGCAATATCTACACTGCTGTCTGTGAAACAGGGAATTATCGACACCGCTATCTCTATAAACATGGAAATATCTACACGACTATCTCTATAAACATGGAAATATCTACACCAATATCTCTGTAAACATAGAAATATCTATACCGCTATGTGTATAAACATGGAAATATCTACACCGCTATGGGTATAAACATGGAAATATCTACACCGCCATCTGTATAAACATGGAAATATCTACACCGTCATCTCTATAAACATTGAAATATCTAAACCGGCATCTGTATGCACATGGAAATATCTACACCGCCATGTGTATAAATATGGAAATATCTACACCGCTATCTGTATGAACATGGAAATATCGACACCACCATCTGTATAAACAAGTAAATAACTATAATGCCATCTCAATAAACATGGAAATATCTACACCGCTATCTGTATAAACATGGAAATATCTACACCGCTATCTGTATAAACATGGAAATATCTACACCACTATCTGTATAATCATGGAAATATCTTCAGCGCTATCTGTATAAAAATGGAAATATCTACACAGCTATCTGTCAATACAAGGAATTATCTACACCGCCATCCCTATAAACATGTAAATATCTACATTGCCATCTGAATAAACATGGGAATATCTACACCGCTATCTGTATGTACATGGAAATATCTACACCGCTATCTGTATAAACATGGAAATATCTACACTGCTATCTGTAAAACAGGGAAATATCTACACCGCTATCTGAATAAACATGGAAATATCTACAACGCTCTCTCTATAAACATGGAAATACCTACACCGATATCTCCATAAACATGGAAATATCGACACTGCTATGTGTAAAAACATGGAAATATCTACACCGCCATGTCTATAAACATGTAAATATCTACACCGTCATCTGTATAAACATGAAAATATCTACACCCAGTCTGTATCAAAATGGAAATATCCACACCGCCATCTGTATGATCATGGAAATATCTACACCGTTATATGTATAAACACAGAAATATCTACACCGTTATCGGTATAAACATGGAAATGTCTACACTGCTATCTGTATAAACATGGAAATATCTACTCTGCTATCTGTAAAACAGGGAAATATCTACACCGCTAACTCTATAAACATGGAAATATCTACAATGCTCTCTGTATAAACATGGAAATATCTACACCGCTGTCTGTATAAACATGGAAATATCTTCACCGCTATCTGTATAAACATGTAAATATCTACACCGCTATCTATATAAACATGGAAATATCTACACCGCTATCTGTGTAATCATGGAAATATCTACACCGCTATCTGTATAAACATGCAAATATCTACACCGATATCTCCATAAACATGGAAATATCTACAATGCTATCTGTATGAACATGGAAATATCTACACTGCCATCTGTATAAACTTGGAAATATCTACACCGCCATCTCTATAAACATGGAAATATCTACACCGCCCTCGGTATGAACATGGAAATATCAACAACGTCATCTGTATGAACATGGAAATAACTACACAGACATCTGTGTGAACATGGAAATATCTACACCGACATCTGTATGAACATGGAAATATCTACACCGCCATCTGTATGAACATGCAAATATCTTCACCGCCATCTGTATGAAGATGGAAATATCTACACCGCCTTCTGTATGAACATGGAAATATCTACACCGCTATCTGTATGAACATGGAAATACCTACAAACCTATCTCTATAAACATCGAAATATTTACACTGCTATCTGTATAATCAAGGAAATATCTACACCGCCATCTCTATAAACATGGAAATATCTACACTGCCATCTGTATAAACATGGAAATATCTACACCGCTATCTGTATAAACATGGAAATATCTACACTGCTTTCTGTGAAACAGGGAAATTTCTACACTGCTATCTCTATAAACATGGAAATAACTACACCACAATCTATATAATCATGGAAATATCTACACCACTATCTCTATAAACATGGAAATATCTACACCACTATCTCTATAAACATGGAAATATCTACACCGCTATTTGAATAAACATGGAAATATCAACACTGCTATCTGAATAAACATGGAAATATCTACAGCGATAAGTGTATAAACATGGAAATATCTACACTGCCATCTCTATAAACATGGAAATATTTACACCTCCGTCGGTGAGAACATGGAAATATCTGTACGCCATCTCTATAAACTTGGAAATATCTACACCGCCATCTGTATCAGCTTGCAAATATCTACACCGCCAGCTGAATGATGATGGAAATATCTACACGGCTATCTGTATAAACACAGAAATATCTGCACTGCTATCTGTATAAACATGGAAATATCTACACCGCTATCTGTATAAACATGGAAATATCTACACCGCTATCAGTATAAACACGGAAATATCTACACCGCTATCTGTATAAATATGGAAATATCTACACCGCTACCTGTAAAAACATGGAAATATCTACACCGCTATCTGTATGAACATGGAAATATCTTCACCGCCATCTGTATGAACATGGATATATCTACACAGCCATCTGGATGAACGTGGAAATATCTACACAGCCATCTGGATGAACATGGAATTATCTACACCGCTATCTGTGTAAACATGCATACATCTTCACCGCTATCTGTATAAACATGGAAATATCTACACCGTTTTCTGTATGAACATGGAAATATCTACACCGCTATCTGTGTAAACATGCATACATCTTCACCGCTATCTGTATAAATATGGAAATATCTACACCGCTATCTGTATGAACATGGAAATATCTACACTGCTATCTGTTTGAAAATGGAAATATCTACACCGCTATCTGCATGAAAATGGAAATATCTAAACAGCTATCTGCACATACATGGAAATATCTACAAAGCTATCTCTTAACACATGGAAATAAGTACACCGCTATCTCTATAAACATGGAAATATCTACACCGCCATCAGTATGAACATGGAAATATCTGCACCGTCATCTGTATGAACATATAAATATCTACACCGCCATCTGTATTAAGATGAAGATATCTACTCCGCTATATGTATAAACATGGAAATATCTACACCGCTATCTGTATAAACATGGAAATACCTACACCGCTACCTGTATAAACATGGAAATATCAGCACCGCTATCTGTATGAACATGGAAATATCTACACCGCTATCTGTATGAACATGGAAATATCTACACCGATATCTGTATGAACATGGAAATATCTTCACCGCCATCTCTATGAACATGGAAATATCTACACTGCTATCTGGATGAACAAGGAAATATCTACACCGCTATCTGTATGAACATGGAAATATCTACACCGCTATCTGTATGAACATGGAAATATCATCACCGCCATCTGTATGAACATGGATATATCTACACAGCCATCAGGATGAACATGGAAATATCTACACGGCTATCTGTTTGAACATGGAAATATCTACACCGCTATCTGCATGAAAATGGAAATATCTACACAGCTATCTGCATATACATGGAAATATCTACACAGCTATCTCTTTAAACATGGAAATAACTACACCGCTATCTCTATAAACATGGAAATATCTACACCGCCATCTGTATGAACATGGACATATCTGCACCGCTATCTGTATGAACATATAAATATCTACACCGCCATCTGTATGAAGAAGGAGATATCTACACCGCTATCTGTATAAACATGGAAATATCTACACCGCTATCTGTATATACATGGAAATATCTACACCGCTATCTGTGTAAACATGCATACATCTTCACCGCTATCTGTATAAACATGGAAATATATACACCGCTATCTTTATGAACATGGAAATATCTACACCGCTAACTGTTTGAACAGGGAAATATGTACACCGCTATCTGCATGAAAATGGAGATATCTACACCGCTATCTGTATGAACATGGAAATAAATACACCGCTATCTATATGAACATGGAAATATCTACACCGCTATTTGTATGAGCATGGAAATATCTACACCGCTATCTGTATGAACATGGAAATATCTTCACCGCCATCTGTATGAACATGGATATATCTACACAGCCATCTGGATGAACATGGAAATATCTGCAACACTATCTGTATGAACATGGAAATATCTACACCGCTATCTCTATGAACATGGATATATCTACACAGCCATCTGGATGAACATGGAAATATCTACACCGCTATCTGTGTAAACATGCATACGTCTTCACCGCTGTCTTTATAAATATGGAAATATCTACACTGCTATCTGTATGAACATGGAAATATCTACACCGCTATCTGTTTGAACATGGAAATATCTGCACCGCTAACTGTTTGAACAGGGAAATATGTACACCGCTATCTGCATGAAAATGGAGATATCTACACCGCTATCTGTATGAACATGGAAATAAATACACCGCTATCTATATGAACATGGAAATATCTACACCGCTATTTGTATGAGCATGGAAATATCTACACCGCTATCTGTATGAACATGGAAATATCTTCACCGCCATCTGTATGAACATGGATATATCTACACAGCCATCTGGATGAACATGGAAATATCTGCAACGCTATCTGTATGAACATGGAAATATCTACACCGCTATCTCTATGAACATGGATATATCTACACAGCCATCTGGATGAACATGGAAATATCTACACCGCTATCTGTGTAAACATGCATACGTCTTCACCGCTGTCTTTATAAATATGGAAATATCTACACTGCTATCTGTATGAACATGGAAATATCTACACCGCTATCTGTTTGAACATGGAAATATCTACACCGCTATCTGCATGAAAATGGAAATATCTACACAGCTATCTGCATATACATGGAAAAATCTATACAGCTATCTCTTTACACATGGAAATAAGTACACTGCTATCTCTATAAACATTGAAATATCTACACCGCCATCTACATGAACATGGAAATACCTGCACCGCCATGTGTATGAACACATAAATATCTACACCGCCATCTGTATTAAGATGGAGATATCTACACCGCTATCTGTATAAACATGGAAATACCTACACCGCTATCTGTATGAACATGGAAATATCTACACCGCTATCTGTATAAACATGGTAATATCTACACTGCTACCTGTATAAACATGGAAATATCAGCACCGCAATCTGTATGAACATGGAAATATCTACACCGCTATCGGTATGCATATGGAAATATCTACACCACTATCTGTATTAACATGGAAATAGCTACACAGCCATCTGGATGAACATGGAAATATCTACACCGCTATCAGTATGAACATGGAAATATCTACACCGCTGTCTGTTTGAACATGGAAATATCTACACCGCTATCTGCATGAAAATGGAAATATCTACACAGCTATCTGCATATACATGGAAATATATATACAGCTATCTCTTTACACATGGAAATTACTACACCGCTATCTCTATAAACATGGTAATATCTACACCGCCATCTGTATGAACATGGAAATATCTGCACCGCCATCTGTATGAACATATAAATATCTACAACGCCATCTGTATTAAGATGGAGATATCTACACCGCTATCTGTATAAACATGGAAATATCTACACCGCTATCTGTATAAACATGGAAATATCTACACCGCTACCTGTATAAACATGGAAATATCAGCACCGGTATCTGTATGAACATGGAAATATCAGCCCCTATATCTGTATGAACATGGAAATATCTACACCACTATCTGTATGAACAAGGAAATATGTACACCGCTATCTGTATGAACATGGAAATATCTTCACCGCCATCTGTATTAACATGGAAATATCTACACCGCTATCTGTATGAACATGGAATTATCTACACGGCTACCTGTATAAACATGGAAATATCAGCAATGCTATCTGCATGAACATATAAATATCTACACCGCCATCTGTATTAAGATGGGGATATCTACACCGCTATCTCTATAAACATGGAAATATCTACACCGCTATCTGTATAAACATGGAAATATCTACACCGATATCTGCATGAAAATGGAAATATCTACACAGCTATCTGCATATACATGGAAATATCTACACAGCTATCTCTTTACACATGGAAATAACTACACCGGTATCTCTATAAACATGGAAATATCTACACCGCCATCTGTATGAACATGGAAATATCTACACCGCTATCTCTTTAAACACGGAAATATGTACACCGCTACCTGTATAAACATGGAAGTATCAGCACCGCTATCGGTATGAACTTGGCAATATCAACACGGCTATCTGTATGAACATGGAAATATCTACACCGTTTTCTGTATGAACATGGAAATATCTACACCGCTATCTGTGTAAACATGCATACATCTTCACCGCTATCTGTATAAACATGGAAATATCAACACCGCTATCTGTATGAACATGGAAATGTCTACACCGCTATCTGCATGAACATGGAAATACATACACCGCTATCTGTTTGAAAATGGAAATATCTACACCACTATCTGCATGAAAATGGAAATATCTACACAGCTGTCTGCACATACATGGAAATATCTACAAAGCTATCTCTTTACACATGGAAATAACTACACCGCTATCTCTATAAACATGGAAATATCTACACAGCCATCTGGATGAACATGGAAATACCTACACCGCTATCTGTATGAACATGGAGATACATTCACCGCTGTCTTTATGAACATGGAAATATCTACACCGCTATCTGTATGAACATCAAATATCTACACCGCTATCTGTATGAACAAGGAAATATCTTCTCCGCCATCTGTATGAACATGGATACATCTACACAGCCATCTGGATGAACATGGAAGTATCTACACCGCTATCTGTCTAAACATGCATACATCTTAACCGCTATCTGTATAAACATGGAAATATCTACACCGCTATCTGTATGAACATGGAAGTATCTACACTGCTAACTGTTTGAACAGGGAAATAACTGCACCGCCATCTGCATGAAAATGGAAATATCTACACCGCTATCTGTATGAACATGGAAATACATACACCGCTATCTGTATGAACATGGAAATATCTACACCGCTATCTGTATGAACATGGAAATATCTACACCGCTATCTGTATGAACATGGAAATATCTACACCGCTATCTGTTTGAACATGGAAATATCTACACCGCTATCTGCATGAAAATGGAAATATCTTCACAGCTATCTGCATATACATGGAAATATCTACACAGCTATCTCTTTGCACATGGAAATAACTACACCGCTATCTCTATAAACATGGAAATATCTACACCACCATCTGTATGAAAATGGAAATATCTGCACCGCCATCTGTATGAACATATAAATATCTAAACTGCCGTCTGTATTAAGAAGGAGATATCTATGCCGCTATCTATATAAACATGGAAATATCTACACCGCTATCTGTATGTACATGGAAATATCGACACCGCTACCTGTATAAACACAGAAATATGTACACCGCTACCTGTATAAACATGGAAGTATCAGCACCGCTATCGGTATGAAAATGCCAATATCTACACGGCTATCTGTATGAACATGGAAATATCTACAACGCCATCTGTATGAACATGGAAATATCTTCACCGCCATCTGTATGAACATGGATATATGTACACAGCCATCTGGATGAACATGGAAATATCTACACCGCTATCTGTATGAACATGGAAATACCTACACCGCTATCTGTATGAACATGGAAATATGTACACAGCCATCAGGATGAACATGGAAATATCTACACCGCTATCTGTATGAAGTGGGAAATACATACACCGCAATCTGTATGAACATGGAAATATCTACACCGCTATCTCTATGAACATGGAAATATCTACACCGCTATCTGTATGAACATGGAAATATCTTCACCGCCATCTGTTTGAACATGGATATATCTACACAGCCATGTAGATGAACATGGAAATATCTACACCGCTATCTGTGTAAACATGCATACATCTTCACCGCTTTCTGTATAAACATGGAAATATCTACACCGCTATCTTTATGAACATGGAAATATCTACACCACTATCTGTATGAACATGGAAATAAATACACCACTATCTTCATGAACATGGAAATATCTACACCGCTATCTGTATGAACATGGAAATATCTACACCACTATCTGTATGAACATGGAAATAAATACACCACTATCTTCATGAACATGGAAATATCTACACCGCTATCTGTATGAACATGGAAATATCTACACCACTATCTGTATGAACATGGATATATCTACACCGCTATCTGTATGAATTTGGAAATATCTTCACCGCCATCTGTATGAACATGGATATATATACACAGCCATCTGGATGAACATGGAAATATCTACACCGCTATCTGTATGAACATGGAAATATCTTCACCGCCATCTGTATGAACATGGATATATCTACACAGCCATCTGGATGAACATGGAAATATCTCCACCGCTATCTGTATGAACATGGAAATATCTACACAGCCATCTGGATGAACATGGAAATATCTACACCGCTATCTGTATGAACATGGAAATAGCTACACCGCTATCTGTATGAACATGGAAATATCTACAGCACTATCTGTATGAACATGGAAATATCTACACCGCTATCTGTTTGAACAGGGAAGTATATACACCGCTATCTGCTTGAAAATGGAAATATCTACACAGCTATCTGCATATACATGGTAATATCTACACAGCTATCTCTTTACAAATGGAAATATCTACACCGCTATCTGTATGAACATGGAAATATCTACACCGCCATCTGTATGAACATGGAAATATCTGCACCGCCATCTGAATAAACATATAAATATCTACACCGCCATCTGTATTAAGATGGAGATATCTACACCGCTATCTGTATAAACATGGAAATATCTACACCGCTATGTGTATAAACATGGTAATATCTACAACGCTATCTGTATAAACATGGAAATATCTACACCGCTACCTGTATAAACATGGAAATATCAGCACCGCTATCAGTATGAACATGGAAGTATCAACACCGCCATCTGTATGAACATGGAAATATCTTCACCGCCATCTGTATGAACGTGGAAATATCTGCACCGCCATCTGTATGAACATATAAATATCTACACCGCCATCTGTATTAAGATGGAGATATCTACACCGCTATCTGTATAAACATGGAAATATCTACACCGCTATGTGTATAAACATGGAAATATCTACACCGTTATCTGCATAAACATGGAAATATCTACACTGCTACCTGTATAAACATGGAAATATCAGCACCGCTATCTGTATGAACATGGAAATATCTACACCGCCATCTGTATGAACATGGAAAAATCTTCACCGTCATCTGTATGAACATGGATATATCTACACAGCCATCTGTATGAACATGGAAATATCTTCACCGCCACCTGTACGAACATGGATATGTCTACACAGCCGTCTGGATGAACATGGAAATATCTACACCGCTATCTGTATGAACATGGAAATATCTACACCTCTATCTGTGTAAACATGCATACATCTTCACCGCTATCTGTATAAACATGGAAATATCCACACCGCTATCTGTATGAACATGGAAATATGTACACCGCTATCTGTTTGAACATGGAAATATCTACACCGCTATCTGCATGAAAATGGAAATATCTACACAGCTATCTGCATATACATGGAAATATCTACACAGCTATCTCTTTGCACATGGAAATAACTACACCGCTATCTCTATAAACATGGAAATATCTACACCACCATCTGTATGAACATGGAAATATCTGCACCGCCATCTGTATGAACATATAAATATCTACACCGCCATCTGTATTAAGAAGGAGATATCTACACCGCTATCTGTATAAACATGGAAATATCTACACCGCTATCTGTATAAACACGGAAATATGTACACCGCTAGCTGTATAAACATGGAAGTATCAGCACCGCTATCGGTATGAACATGCCAATATCTACACGGCTATCTGTATGAACATGGAAATATCTACAACGCCATCTGTATGAACATGGAAATACCTTCACCGCCATCTGTATGAACATGGATATATCTACACAGCCACCTGGATGAACATGGAAATATCTACACCGCTATCTGTATGAACTTGGAAATATTTACTCCGCTATCTGTATGAACATGGAAATATCTACACAGCCGTCAGGATGAACTTGGAAATACCTACACCGCTAACTGTTTGAACAGGGAAATATATACACCGCTATCTGCATGAAAATGGAAATATCTACACCACTATCTGTATGAACATGGAAATACATACACCCCTATCTGTATGAACATGGAAATATCTACACCACTATCTGTATGAACATAGAAATATCTTCACCGCCATCAGTATGAACATGGATATATCCACACAGCCATCTGGATGAACATGGAAATATCTGCACCGCTATCTGTATGAACATGGAAATATCTACACCTCTATCTGTATGAACATGGATATATCTACACAGCCATCTGGATGAACATGGAAATATCTACACCGCTATCTGTTTAAACATGCATACATCTTCACCGCTATCTGTATAAACATGGAAATATATACACCGCTATCTTTATGAACATGGAAATATCTACACCACTAACTGTTTGAACAGGGAAATATATACACCGCTATCTGCATGAGAACGGAAATATCTACACAGCTATCTGCTTATACATGGAAATATCTACACAGCTATCTCTTTACACATGGAAATAACTACACCGCTATCTGTATGAACATGGAAATATCTACACCGCCATCTGTATGAACATGGAAATATCTGCACCACCATCTGTATGAACATTTAAATATCTACACCGCCATCTGTATTAAGATGGAGATATCTACACCAGTATCTGCATAAACATGGAAATATCTACACCGCTATCTGTATAGACATGGAAATATCTACACCGCTATGTGTATAAACATGGAAATATCTACACTGCTATCTGTATAAACATGGAAATATCTACACCGCTACCTGTATAAACATGGAAATATCAGCACCGCTATCAGTATGAACATGGAAGTTTCTACACCGCCTTCAGTATGAACATGGAAATATCTTCACCGCCATCCGTATGAACATGGAAATATCTGCACCGCCATCTGTATGAACATATAAATATCTACACCGCCATCTGTATTAAGATGGAGATATCTACACCGCTATCTGTATGAACATGGAAATATCTTCACCGCCATCTGTATGAACATGGATATATCTACACAGCCATCTGGATGAACGTGGAAATATCTACACCGCTATCTGTGTAAACATGCATACAACTTCACCGCCATCTGTATAAACCTGGAAATATCTACACCGCTATCTTTATGAACATGGAAATACCTACACCGCTAACTTTTTGAACAGGGAAATATATACACCGCTATCTGCATGAAAATGGAAATATCTACCCTGCTATCTGTATGAACATGGAAATACATACACCGCTATCTGTATGAACATGGAAATATCTACACCGCTATGTGTATAAACATGGAAATATCTACACCGCTATCTGTATAAAGATGGAAATATCTACACCGCTACATGTATAAACATGGAAATATCAGCCCCGCTATCTGTATGAACATGGAAATATCTACACCGCCATCTGTATGAACATGGAAATATCTTCACCGCCATCTGTAGGAACATGGATATATCTACACAGCCATCTGTATGAACATGGAAATATCTACAACGCTATCTGTATGAACATGGAAATATCTACAACGCTATCTGTATGTACATGGAAATATCTTCACCGCCATCTGTATGAACATGGATATGACTACACAGCCATCTGAATGAACATTTAAATATCTACACCACCACCTGTATTAAGATGGAGGCATCTACACAACTATCTGCATAAACATGGAAATATCTACACCGCTATCTGTATGAACATGGAAATATCTACACCGCCATCTGTATGAAGATGGAAATATCGTCACCGCCATCTGTATGAACATGGATATATCTACACAGCCATCTGTATGAACATGGAAATATCTTCACCGCCATCTGTACGAACATGGATATATCTACACAGCCGTCTGGATGAACATGGAAATATCTACACCGCTATCTGTGTAAACATGCATACATCTTCACCGCTATCTGTATAAACATGGAAATATCTACACCGCTATCTGTATGAACATGGAAATATCTACACCGCTATCTGTTTGAACATGGAAATATCTACACCGCTATCTGCATGAAAATGGAAATATCTACACAACTATCTGCATATAAATGGAAATATCTACACAGCTATCTCTTTGCACATGGAAATAACTACACCGCTATCTCTATAAACATGGAAATATCTACACCGCCATCTGTATGAACATGGAAATATCTACACCGCCATCTGTATTAAGAAGGAGATATCTACACCGCTATCTGTATAAACATGGAAATATCTACACCGCTATCTGTATTAAAATGGAAATATCTACACCGCTATCTGTATAAACACGGAAATATGTTCACCGCTACCTGTATAAACAAGGAAGCATCAGCACCGCTATCGGTATGAACATGGCAATATCTACACGGCTATCTGTATGAACATGGAAATATCTACACCGCTATCTGTATGAACATGGAAATGTCTTCACCGCCATCTGTATGAACATGGATATATCTACACAGCCATCTGGATGAATATGGAAATATATACACCGCTATCTGTATGAACATGGAAATATCTACACCGCTATCTGTATGAACATGGGAATATCTACACAGCCATCTGGATGAACATGGAAATATCTACACAGCTATCTGTATGAACATGGAAATACATACACCGCTATCTGTATGAACATGGAAATATCTACACCGCTATCTGTATGAACATGGAAATATCTACACCACTATCTGTATGAACATGGAAATATCTACACCGCTATCTGTATGAACATGGAAATAACTTCACCGCCATCTGTATGAACATGGATATATCTACACAGCCATCTGGATGAACGTGGAAATACCTACACCGCTATCTGTGTAAACATGCATACAACTTCACCGCTATCTGTATAAACATGGAAATATCTACACCGCTATCTTTATGAACATGGAAATATCTACACCGCTAACTGTTTGAACAGGGAAATATATACACCGCTATCTGCTTAAAAATGGAAATATCTACACCGCTATCTGTATGAACATGGAAATATCTACACCGCCATCTGTATGAACATGGAAATACCTGCACCGACATCTGTATGAACATATAAATATCTACACCGCCATCTGTATTAAGTTGGAGATATCTACACCACTATCTGCATAAACATGGAAATATCTACACCGCTATCTGTATAAACATGGAAATATCTACACCGCAATGTGTATAAACATGGATATATCTACACCGCTATCTGTATCAAGATGGAAATATCTACACAGCTATCTCTTTGCACATGGAAATAACTACACCGCTATCTCTATAAACATGGAAATATCTACACCACCATCTGTATGAACATGGAAATATCTGCACCGCCATCTGTATGAACATATAAATATCTACACCGCCATCTGTATTAAGAAGGAGATATCTACACCGCTATCTGTATAAACATGGAAATATCTACACCGCTATCTGTATAAACACGGAAATATGTACACCGCTAGCTGTATAAACATGGAAGTATCAGCACCGCTATCGGTATGAACATGGCAATATCTACACGGCTATCTGTATGAACATGGAAATATCTACAACGCCATCTGTATGAACATGGAAATACCTTCACGGCCATCTGTATGAACATGGATATATCTACACAGCCACCTGGATGAACATGGAAATATCTACACCGCTATCTGTATGAACATGGAAATATTTACTCCGCTATCTGTATGAACATGGAAATATCTACACAGCCGTCAGGATGAACTTGGAAATACCTACACCGCTAACTGTTTGAACAGGGAAATATATACACCGCTATCTGCATGAAAATGGAAATATCTACACCACTATCGGTATGAACATGGAAATACATACACCCCTATCTGTATGAACATGGAAATATCTACACCACTATCTGTATGAACATTGAAATATCTTCACCGCCATCAGTATGAACATGGATATATCCACACAGCCATCTGGATGAACATGGAAATATCTTCACCGCTATCTGTATGAACATGGAAATATCTACACCTCTATCTGTATGAACATGGATATATCTACACAGCCATCTGGATGAACACGGAAATATCTACACCGCTATCTGTTTAAACATGCATACATCTTCACCGCTATCTGTATAAACATGGAAATATATACACCGCTATCTTTATGAACATGGAAATATCTACACCACTAACTGTTTGAACAGGGAAATATATACACCGCTATCTGCATGAGAACGGAAATATCTACACAGCTATCTGCTTATACATGGAAATATCTACACAGCTATCTCTTTACACATGGAAATAACTACACCACTATCTGTACGAACATGGAAATATCTACACCGCCATCTGTATGAACATGGAAATATCTGCACTGCCATCTGTATGAACATTTAAATATCTACACCGCCATCTGTATTAAGATGGAGAAATCTACACCACTATTTGCATAAACATGGAAATATCTACACCGCTATCTGTATAGACATGAAAATATCTACACCGCTATGTGTATAAACATGGAAATATCTACACTGCTATCTGTATAAACATGGAAATATCTACACCGCTACCTGTATAAACATGGAAATATCAGCACCGCTATCAGTATGAACATGGAAGTTTCTACACCGCCTTCAGTATGAACATGGAAATATCTTCACCGCCATCCGTATGAACATGGAAATATCTGCACCGCCATCTGTATGAACATATAAATGTCTACACCGCCATCTGTATTGAGATGGAGATATCTACACCGCTATCTGTATGAACATGGAAATATCATCACCGCCATCTGTATGAACATGGATATATCTACACAGCCATCTGGATGAACGTGGAAATATCTACACCGCTATCTGTGTAAACATGCATACAACTTCACCGCCATCTGTATAAACCTGGAAATATCTACACCGCTATCTTTATGAACATGGAAATATCTACACCGCTAACTGTTTGAACAGGGAAATATATACACCGCTATCTGCATGAAAATGGAAATATCTACACTGCTATCTGTATGAACATGGAAATACATACACCGCTATCTGTATGAACATGGATATATCTACACTGCTATGTGTATAAACATGGAAATATCTACACCGCTATCTGTATAAAGATGGAAATATCTACACCGCTACATGTATAAACATGGAAATATCAGCCCCGCTATCTGTATGAACATGGAAATATCTACACCGCCATCTGTATGAACATGGAAATATCTTCACCGCCATCTGTAGGAACATGGATATATCTACACAGCCATCTGTATGAACATGGAAATATCTACACCGCTATCTGTATGAACATGGAAATATCTACAACGCTATCTGTATGAACATGGAAATATCTTCACTGCCATCTGTATGAACATGGATATGACTACACAGCCATCTGAATGAACATTTAAATATCTACACCACCACCTGTATTAAGATGGAGGCATCTACACAACTATCTGCATAAACATGGAAATATCTACACCGCTATCTGTATGAACATGGAAATATCTACACCGCCATCTGTATGAAGATGGAAATATCGTCACCGCCATCTGTATGAACATGGATATATCTACACAGCCATCTGTATGAACATGGAAATATCTTCACCGCCATCTGTACGAACATGGATATGTCTACACAGCCGTCTGGATGAACATGGAAATATCTACACCGCTATCTGTATGAACATGGAAATATCTACAACGCTATCTGTGTAAACATGCATACATCTTCACCGCTATCTGTATAAACATGGAAATATCTACACCGCTATCTGTATGAACATGGAAATATTTACACCGCTATCTGTTTGAACATGGAAATATCTACAACGCTATCTGCATGAAAATGGAAATATCTACACAACTATCTGCATATAAATGGAAATATCTACACAGCTATCTCTTTGCACATGGAAATAACTACACCGCTATCTCTATAAACATGGAAATATCTACACCGCCATCTGTATGAACATGGAAATATCTACACCGCCATCTGTATTAAGAAGGAGATATCTACACCGCTATCTGTATAAACATGGAAATATCTACACCGCTATCTGTATTAACATGGAAATATCTACACCGCTATCTGTATAAACACGGAAATATGTTCACCGCTACCTGTATAAACATGGAAGCATCAGCACCGCTATCGGTATGAACATGGCAATATCTACACGGCTATCTGTATGAACATGGAAATATCTACACCGCTATCTGTATGAACATGGAAATGTCTTCACCGCCATCTGTATGAACATGGATATATCTACACAGCCATCTGGATGAATATGGAAATATATACACCGCTATCTGTATGAACATGGAAATATCTACACCGCTATCTGTATGAACATGGGAATATCTACACAGCCATCTGGATGAACATGGAAATATCTACACCGCTATCTGTATGAACATGGAAATACATACACCGCTATCTGTATGAACATGGAAATATCTACACCGCTATCTGTATGAACATGGAAATATCTACACCACTATCTGTATGAACATGGAAATATCTACACCGCTATCTGTATGAACATGGAAATTACTTCACCGCCATCTGTATGAACATGGATATATCTACACAGCCATCTGGATGAACGTGGAAATACCTACACCGCTATCTGTGTAAACATGCATACAACTTCACCGCTATCTGTATAAACATGGAAATATTTACACCGCTATCTTTATGAACATGGAAATATCTACACGGCTAACTGTTTGAACAGGGAAATATATACACTGCTATCTGCTTAAAAATGGAAATATCTACACCGCTATCTGTATGAACATGGAAATACTTACACCGCTATCTGTATGAACATGGAAATATCTACACCGCTATCTGTATGAACATGGAAATATCTACACCGCTATCTGTATGAACATGGAAATACCTTCACCGCCATCTGTATGAACATGGATATATCTACACAGCCATCTGGATGAACATGGAAATATCTGCACCGCTATCTGAATGAACATGGAAATATCTACACCGCTATCTGCATGAACATGGATATATCTACACAGCCATGTGGATGAACATGGAAATAGCTACACCGCTATCTGTGTAAACATGCATACATCTTCACCGCTATCTGTATAAACATGGAAATATCTACACCGCTATCTTTATGAACATAGAAATATCTACACCGCTAACTGTTTGAACAGGGAAATATATACACCGCTATCTGCAAGAAAATGGAAATATCTACACAGCTATCTGCTTATACATGGAAATATCTATGCAGCTATCTCTTTACACATGGAAAAAAATACACCGCTATCTGTATGAACATGGAAATATCTACACCGCCATCTGTATGAACATGGAAATACCTGCACCGCCATCTGTATGAACATATAAATATCTACACCGCCATCTGTATTAAGTTGGAGATATCTACACCACTATCTGCATAAACATGGAAATATCTACACCGCTATCTGTATAAACATGGAAATATCTTCACCGCAATGTGTATAAACATGGACATATCTACACCGCTATCTGTATCAAGATGGAAATATCTACACAGCTATCTCTTTGCACATGGAAATAACTACACCGCTATCTCTATAAACATGGAAATATCTACACCACCATCTGTATGAACATGGAAATATCTGCACCGCCATCTGTATGAACATATAAATATCTACACCGCCATCTGTATTAAGAAGGAGATATCTACACCGCTATCTGTATAAACATGGAAATATCTACACCGCTATCTGTATAAACACGGAAATATGTACACCGCTAGCTGTATAAACATGGAAGTATCAGCACCGCTATCGGTATGAACATGGCAATATCTACACGGCTATCTGTATGAACATGGAAATATCTACAACGCCATCTGTATGAACATGGAAATACCTTCACCGCCATCTGTATGAACATGGATATATCTACACAGCCACCTGGATGAACATGGAAATATCTACACCGCTATCTGTATGAACATGGAAATATTTACTCCGCTATCTGTATGAACATGGAAATATCTACACAGCCATCAGGATGAACATGGAAATACCTACACCGCTAACTGTTTGAACAGGGAAATATATACACCGCTATCTGCATGAAAATGGAAATATCTACACCACTATCTGTATGAACATGGAAATACATACACCCTTATCTGTATGAACATGGAAATATCTACACCACTATCTGTATGAACATTGAAATATCTTCACCGCCATCAGTATGAACATGGATATATCCACACAGCCATCTGGATGAACATGGAAATATCTGCACCGCTATCTGTATGAACATGGAAATATCTACACCTCTATCTGTATGAACATCGATATATCTACACAGCCATCTGGATGAACATGGAAATATCTACACCGCTATCTGTTTAAACATGCATACATCTTCACCGCTATCTGTATAAACATGGAAATATATACACCGCTATCTTAATGAACATGGAAATATCTACACCACTAACTGTTTGAACAGGGAAATATATACACCGCTATCTGCATGAGAACGGAAATATCTACACAGCTATCTGCTTATACATGGAAATATCTACACAGCTATCTCTTTACACATGGAAATAACTACACCGCTATCTGTAAGAACATGGAAATATCTACACCGCCATCTGTATGAACATGGAAATATCTGCACCGCCATCTGTATGAACATTTAAATATCTACACCGCCATCTGTATTAAGATGGAGATATCTACACCACTATCTGCATAAACATGGAAATATCTACACCGCTATCTGTATAAACATGGAAATATCTACACCGCTATGTGTATAAACATGGAAATATCTTCACCGCTATCTGTATAAACATGGAAATATCTACACCGCTACCTGTATAAACATGGAAATATCAGCACCGCTATCAGTATGAACATGGAAGTTTCTACACTGCCATCTGTATGAACATGGAAATATCTTCACCGCCATCCGTATGAACATGGAAATATCTGCACCGCCATCTGTATGAACATATAAATATCTACACCGCCATCTGTATTAAGATGGAGATATCTACACCGCTATCTGTATGAACATGGAAATATCTTCACCGCCATCTGTATGAACATGGATATATCTACACAGCCATCTGGATGAACGTGGAAATATCTACACCGCTATCTGTGTAAACATGCATACAACTTCACCGCCATCTGTATAAACCTGGAAATATCTACACCGCTATCTTTATGAACATGGAAATATCTACACCGCTAACTGTTTGAACAGGGAAATATATACACCGCTATCTGCATGAAAATGGAAATATCTACACTGCTATCTGTATGAACATGGAAATACATACACCGCTATCTGTATGAACATGGAAATATCTACACCGCTATGTGTATAAACATGGAAATATCTACACCGCTATCTGTATAAAGATGGAAATATCTACACCGCTACATGTATAAACATGGAAATATCAGCCCCGCTATCTGTATGAACATGGAAATATCTACACCGCCATCTGTATGAACATGGAAATATCTTCACCGCCATCTGTAGGAACATGGATATATCTACACAGCCATCTGTATGAACATGGAAATATCTACACCGCTATCTGTATGAACATGGAAATATCTACAACGCTATCTGTATGAACATGGAAATATCTTCACCGCCATCTGTATGAACATGGATATGACTACACAGCCATCTGAATGAACATTTAAATATCTACACCACCACCTGTATTAAGATGGAGGCATCTACACAACTATCTGCATAAACATGGAAATATCTACACCGCTATCTGTATGAACATGGAAATATCTACACCGCCATCTGTATGAAGATGGAAATATCGTCACCGCCATCTGTATGAACATGGATATATCTACACAGCCATCTGTATGAACATGGAAATATCTTCACCGCCATCTGTATGAACATGGATATGTCTACACAGCCGTCTGGATGAACATGGAAATATCTACACCGCTATCTGTATGAACATGGAAGTATCTACACCGCTATCTGTGTAAACATGCATACATCTTCACCGCTATCTGTATAAACATGGAAATATCTACACCGCTATCTGTATGAACATGGAAATATCTACACCGCTATCTGTTTGAACATGGAAATATCTACACCGCTATCTGCATGAAAATGGAAATATCTACACAACTATCTGCATATAAATGGAAATATCTACACAGCTATCTCTTTGCACATGGAAATAACTACACCGCTATCTCTATAAACATGGAAATATCTACACCGCCATCTGTATGAACATGGAAATATCTACACCGCCATCTGTATTAAGAAGGAGATATCTACACCGCTATCTGTATAAACATGGAAATATCTACACCGCTATCTGTATTAACATGGAAATATCTACACCGCTATCTGTATAAACACGGAAATATGTTCACCGCTACCTGTATAAACATGGAAGCATCAGCACCGCTATCGGTATGAACATGGCAATATCTACACGGCTATCTGTATGAACATGCAAATATCTACACCGCTATCTGTATGAACATGGAAATGTCTTCACCGCCATCTGTATGAACATGGATATATCTACACAGCCATCTGGATGAATATGGAAATATATACACCGCTATCTGTATGAACATGGAAATATCTACACCGCTATCTGTATGAACATGGGAATATCTACACAGCCATCTGGATGAACATGGAAATATCTACACCGCTATCTGTATGAACATGGAAATACATACACCGCTATCTGTATGAACATGGAAATATCTACACCGCTATCTGTATGAACATGGAAATATCTACACCACTATCTGTATGAACATAGAAATATCTACACCGCTATCTGTATGAACATGGAAATTACTTCACCGCCATCTGTATGAACATGGATATATCTACACAGCCATCTGGATGAACGTGGAAATACCTACACCGCTATCTGTGTAAACATGCATACAACTTCACCGCTATCTGTATAAACATGGAAATCTCTACACCGCTATCTTTATGAACATGGAAATATCTACACGGCTAACTGTTTGAACAGGGAAATATATACACCGCTATCTGCTTAAAAATGGAAATATCTACACCGCTATCTGTATGAACATGGAAATACTTACACCGCTATCTGTATGAACATGGAAATATATACACCGCTATCTGTATGAACATGGAAATATCTACACCGCTATCTGTATGAACATGGAAATACCTTCACCGCCATCTGTATGAACATGGATATATCTACACAGCCATCTGGATGAACATGGAAATATCTGCACCGCTATCTGTATGAACATGGAAATATCTACACCGCTATCTGCATGAACATGGATATATCTACACAGCCATGTGGATGAACATGGAAATAGCTACACCGCTATCTGTGTAAACATGCATACATCTTCACCGCTATCTGTATAAACATGGAAATATCTACACCGCTATCTTTATGAACATAGAAATATCTACACCGCTAACTGTTTGAACAGGGAAATATATACACCGCTATCTGCAAGAAAATGGAAATATCTACACAGCTATCTGCTTATACATGGAAATATCTACGCAGCTATCTCTTTACACATGGAAAAAAATACACCACTATGTGTATGAACATGGAAATATCTACACCGCCATCTGTATGAACATGGAAATACCTGCACCGCCATCTGTATGAACATATAAATATCTACACCGCCATCTGTATTAAGTTGGAGATATCTACACCACTATCTGCATAAACATGGAAATATCTACACCGCTATCTGTATAAACATGGAAATATCTTCACCGCAATGTGTATAAACATGGACATATCTACACCGCTATCTGTATCAAGATGGAAATATCTACACAGCTATCTCTTTGCACATGGAAATAACTACACCGCTATCTCTATAAACATGGAAATATCTACACCACCATCTGTATGAACATGGAAATATCTGCACCGCCATCTGTATGAACATATAAATATCTACGCCGCCATCTGTATTAAGAAGGAGATATCTACACCGCTATCTGTATAAACATGGAAATATCTACACCGCTATCTGTATAAACACGGAAATATGTACACCGCTAGCTGTATAAACATGGAAGTATCAGCACCGCTATCGGTATGAACATGGCAATATCTACACGGCTATCTGTATGAACATGGAAATATCTACAACGCCATCTGTATGAACATGGAAATACCTTCACCGCCATCTGTATGAACATGGATATATCTACACAGCCACCTGGATGAACATGGAAATATCTACACCGCTATCTGTATGAACATGGAAATATTTACTCCGCTATCTGTATGAACATGGAAATATCTACACAGCCATCAGGATGAACATGGAAATACCTACACCGCTAACTGTTTGAACAGGGAAATATATACACCGCTATCTGTATCAAGATGGAAATATCTACACCGCTATCTGTATAAACACGGAAATATGTACACCGCTATCGGTATGAACATTGCAATATCTACACGGCTATCTGTATGAACATGGAAATATCTACACCGCTATCTGTATGAACATGGAAATATCTTCACCGCCATCTGGATGAACATGGATATATCTACACAGCCATCAGGATGAACATGGAAATATCTACACCGCTATCTGTATGAACATGGAAATATCTACACCGCTATCTGCATGAATATTTAAATATCTACACAGCCATCTGGATGAACATGGAAATATCTACACCGCTATATGTATGAACATGGAAATACATACACCGCTATCTGTATGAACATGGAAATATCGACACCGCTATCTGTATGAACATGGAAATATCTACAGCACTATCTGTATGAACATGGAAATATCTTCACCGCCATCTGTATTAACATGGATATATCTACACAGCCATCTGGATGAACATGGAAATATCTACACCGCTATCTGTGTAAACATGCATACTTCTTCACCGCTATCTGTATAAACATTGAAATATCTACACCGCTATCTTTATGAACATGGAAATATCTAAACCGCTAACTGTTTGAACACGGAAATATATACACCACTATCTGCATGAAAATGGAAATATCTACACCGCTACCTGTATGAACATGGAAATATCAGCACCGCTATCGGTATGAACATGGAAATATCTACACCGCCATCTGTATGAACATGGAAATATCTTCACCGCTATCTGTATGAACTTGGATATATCTACACAGCCATCTGAATGAACATGGAAATATCTAAACCGCTAACAGTTTGAACAGGGAAATATATACACCGCTGTCTGCATGAAAATGGAAATAGCTACACCGCTATCTGTATGAACATGGAAATACATACACCGAAAACTGTATGAACATGGAAATATCTACACCGCTATCTGTATAAACACGGAAATATCTACACCGCTATCTGTATAAACATGGAAATAGCTACACCGCTATGTGTATAAACATGGAAATATCTACACCGCTATATCTTTGAACATGGAAATATTTACACCGCTATCTGCATGAAAATGGAAATATCTACACAGCTATCTGCATATACATGGAAATACCTACACAGCTATCTCTTTACACATGGAAATAACTACACCGGTATCTCTATAAACATGGAAATATCTACACCGCCATCTGTATGAACATGGAAATATCCGCACCGCCATCTGAATGAACATATAAATATCTTCACCGCCAACTGTATGAAGAAGGATATATCTACACCGCTATCTGTATAAACATGGAAATATCTATACCGCTACCTGTATGAACATGGAAATATCTACACCGCTATCTGTATAAACATGGAAATATGTACACCTCTACCTGTATAAACATGGAAGTATCAGCACCGCTATCGGTATAAACATGGCAATATCTACACAGCTATCTGCATATACATGGAAATATCTACAAAGCTATCTCTTTACACATGGAAATAACTACACTGCTATCTCTATAAACATGGAAATATCTACACCGCCATCTGTATGAACATGGAAATATCTGCACCGACATCTGTATGTACATATAAATATCTACACCGCCATCTGTATTAAAATGGAGATATCTACACCGCTATCTGTATAAACTTGGAAATATCTACACCGCTATCTGTAAAAACATGGAAATATCTACGCCGCTTTCTGTATAAACAAGGAAATATCTACACTGCTACCTGTATAAACATGGAAATATCAGCACCGCTATCTGTATTATCATGTAAATAGCTACACAGCCATCTGGATGAACATGGAAATATCTACACCGCTATCTGTATGAACATGGAAATAGCTACACTGCTATCTGTATGAACATGGAAATATCTACACCGCTATCTGTATAAACATGGAAATATCTACACCGCTATCTGTATGAACATGGAAATATCTTCACCGCCATCTGTATGAACATGGATATATCTACACAGCCATCTGGATGAACATGGAAATATCTACACCGCTATCTGTATGAACATGGAAATATCTACACAGCCTTCTGGATGAACATGAAAATATCCACACCGCTATCTGTGTAAACATGCATACATCTTCACCGCTATCTGTATAAACATGGAAATACCTACCCCGCTACCTGTATAAACATGGATATATCTACACCGCTATCTCTATGAACATGGAAATATCCACACCGCTATCTGTATGAACATGGAAATAGCTACACCGCTATAGGTATGAACATGGAAATATCTACACCACTATCTGTATGAACATGGAAATATCTACACCGGTATCCGTTTGAACAGGGAAGTATATACACCGCTATCTGCTTGAAAATGGAAATATCTACACAGCTATCTGCATATACATGGGAAAATCTACACAGCTATCTCTTTACACATGGAAATAACTACACCGCTATCTGTATGAACATGGAAATATATACACTGCCATCTGTATGAACATGGAAATATCTGCACCGCCATCTGTATGAACATATAAATATCTACACCGCCATCTGTATTAAGATGGAGATATCTACACCGCTATCTGTATAAACTTGGAAATATCTACACCGCTATCTGTATAAACATGGAAATATCTACACCACTATCTGTATAAACATGGAAATGTCTACACCGCTACCTTTATAAACATGGAAATATCAGCACCGCTATCTCTATGAACATGTAAATATCTACACCGCTATCTCTATGAACATGGAATTATCTACACCGCTATCTGTATGAACATGGAAATATCTACACCGCTATCTGTATAAACATGGAAATATGTGCACCGCTACCTGTATAAACATGGAAGTATCAGCACCGCTATCGGTATAAACATGGCAATATCTACACGGCTATCTGTATGAACATGGAAATATCTGCACCGCTATCTGTATGAACATGGAAATATCTTCACCGCCATCTGTATGAACATGGATATATCTACACAGCCATCTGCATGAACATGGAAATATCTACACCGCTATCTGTATGAACATGGAAATATCTACACCGCTATCTGAATGAACATGGAAATATCTACACCGCTATCTGTATGAACATGGAAATATCTACACCGCTATCTGTATGAACATGGAAATATCTTCTCCGCCATCTGTAAGAACATAGATATATCTAATCAGCCATCTGTATGAACATGGAAATATCTACACCGCTATCTGTATGAACATGGAAATATCTACACCGCTATCTGTGTAAACATGTATACATCTTCACCGCTATCTGCATGAAAATGGAAATATCTACACAGCTATCTGCATATACATGGAAATATCTACAAAGCCATCTCTTTACACATGGAAATATCTACACTGCTATCTCTATAAACATGGAAATATCTACACCGCCATCTGTATGAACATGGAAATATCTGCACCGACATCTGTATGAACATGGAAAATCTGCACCGTTACCTGTATAAACACGGAAATATGTACACCGCTACCTGTATAAACATGGAAGTATCAGCACCGCTATCGGTATGAACATGGCAATATCTACACGGCTATCTGTATGAACATGGAAATATCCACAACGCCATCTGTATGAACATGGAAATACCTTCACAGCCATCTTTATGAACATGTATATATCTTCACAGCCATCTGGATGAACATGGAAATATCTACACCGCTATCTGTATGAACATGGAAATATCTACACCTCTATCTGTGTAAACAAGCATACATCTTCACCGCTATGTGTATAAACATGGAAATATTCACACCGCTATCTGTATGAACATGGAAATATCTACACCGCTATCTGTTTGAACATGGAAATATCTACACCGCTATCTGCATGAAAATGGAAATATCTACACAGCTATCTGCATATACATGGAAATATCTACACAGCTATCTCTTTGCACATGGAAATAACTACACCGCTATCTCTATAAACATGGAAATATCTACACCACAATCTGTATGAACATGGAAATATCTGCACCGCCATCTGTATGAACATATAAATATCTACACCGCCATCTGTATTAAGAAGGACATATCTACACCGCTATCTGTATAAACATGGAAATATCTACACCGCTATCTGTATGAACATGGAAATATCTACACCGTTACATGTATAAACACGGAAATATGTACACCGCTACCTGTATAAACATGGAAGTATCAGCACCGCTATCGTTATGAACATGGCAATATCTACACGGCTATCTGTATGAACATGGAAATATCTACAACGCCATCTGTATGAACATGGAAATACCTTCACCGCCATCTGTATGAACATGGATATATCTACACAGCCACCTGGATGAACATGGAAATATCTACACCGCTATCTGTATGAACATGGAAATATTTACTCCGCTATCTGTATGAACATGGAAATATCTACACAGCCATCAGGATGAACATGGAAATACCTACACCGCTAACTGTTTGAACATGGAAATATATACACCGCTATCTGCATGAAAATGGAAATATCTACACCACTATCTGTATGAACATGGAAATACATACACCCCTATCTGTATGAACATGGAAATATCTACACCGCTATCTGTATGAACATGGAAATATCTACACCGCTATCTGTATGAACATTGAAATATCTTCACCGCCATCAGTATGAACATGGATATATCCACACAGCCATCTGGATGAACATGGAAATATCTGCACCGCTATCTGTATGAACATGGAAATATCTACACCTCTATCTGTATGAACATGGATATTTCTACACAGCCATCTGGATGAACATGGAAATATCTACACCGCTATCTGTTTAAACATGCATACACCTTCACCGCTATCTGTATAAACATGGAAATATATACACCGCTATCTTTATGAACATGGAAATATCTACACCACTAACTGTTTGAACAGGGAAATATATACACCGCTATCTGCATGAGAACGGAAATATATACACAGCTATCTGCTTATACATGGAAATATCTACACAGCTATCTCTTTACACATGGAAATAACTACACCGCTATCTGTACGAACATGGAAATATCTACACCGCAATCTGTATGAACATGGAAATATCTGCACCGCCATCTGTATGAACATTTAAATATCTACACCGCCATCTGTATTAAGATGGAGATATCTACACCACTATCTGCATAAACATGGAAATATCTACACCGCTATCTGTATAGACATGGAAATATCTACACCGCTATGTGTATAAACATGGAAATATCTACACTGCTATCTGTATAAACATGGAAATATCTACACCGCTACCTGTAAACATGGAAATATCAGCACCGCTATCAGTATGAACATGGAAGTTTCTACACCGCCTTCAGTATGAACATGGAAATATCTTCACCGCCATCCGTATGAACATGGAAATATCTGCACCGCCATCTGTATGAACATATAAATATCTACACCACCATCTGTATTAAGATGGAGATATCTACACCGCTATCTGTATGAACATGGAAATATCTTCACCGCCATCTGTATGAACATGGATATATCTACACAGCCATCTGGATGAACGTGGAAATATCTACACCGCTATCTGTGTAAACATGCATACAACTTCACCGCCATCTGTATAAACCTGGAAATATCTACACCGCTATCTTTATGAACATGGAAATATCTACACCGCTAACTGTTTGAACAGGGAAATATATACACCGCTATCTGCATGAAAATGGAAATATCTACACTGCTATCTGTATGAACATGGAAATACATACACCGCTATCTGTATGAACATGGAAATATCTACACCGCTATGTGTATAAACATGGAAATATCTACACCGCTATCTGTATAAAGATGGAAATATCTACACCGCTACATGTATAAACATGGAAATATCAGCCCCGCTATCTGTATGAACATGGAAATATCTACACCGCCATCTGTATGAACATGGAAATATCTTCACCGCCATCTGTAGGAACATGGATATATCTACACAGCCATCTGTATGAACATGGAAATATCTACACCGCTATCTGTATGAACATGGAAATATCTACAACGCTATCTGTATGAACATGGAAATATCTTCACCGCCATCTGTATGAACATGGATATGACTACACAGCCATCTGAATGAACATTTAAATATCTACACCACCACCTGTATTAAGATGGAGGCATCTACACAACTATCTGCATAAACATGGAAATATCTACACCGCTATCTGTATGAACATGGAAATATCTACACCGCCATCTGTATGAAGATGGAAATATCGTCACCGCCATCTGTATGAACATGGATATATCTACACAGCCATCTGTATGAACATGGAAATATCTTCACCGCCATCTGTATGAACATGGATATGTCTACACAGCCGTCTGGATGAACATGGAAATATCTACACCGCTATCTGTATGAACATGGAAGTATCTACACCGCTATCTGTGTAAACATGCATACATCTTCACCGCTATCTGTATAAACATGGAAATATCTACACCGCTATCTGTATGAACATGGAAATATCTACACCGCTATCTGTTTGAACATGGAAATATCTACACCGCTATCTGCATGAAAATGGAAATATCTACACAACTATCTGCATATAAATGGAAATATCTACACAGCTATCTCTTTGCACATGGAAATAACTACACCGCTATCTCTATAAACATGGAAATATCTACACCGCCATCTGTATGAACATGGAAATATCTACACCGCCATCTGTATTAAGAAGGAGATATCTACACCGCTATCTGTATAAACATGGAAATATCTACACCGCTATCTGTATTAACATGGAAATATCTACACCGCTATCTGTATAAACACGGAAATATGTTCACCGCTACCTGTGTAAACATGGAAGCATCAGCACCGCTATCGGTATGAACATGGCAATATCTACACGGCTATCTGTATGAACATGCAAATATCTACACCGCTATCTGTATGAACATGGAAATGTCTTCACCGCCATCTGTATGAACATGGATATATCTACACAGCCATCTGGATGAATATGGAAATATATACACCGCTATCTGTATGAACATGGAAATATCTACACCGCTATCTGTATGAACATGGGAATATCTACACAGCCATCTGGATGAACATGGAAATATCTACACCGCTATCTGTATGAACATGGAAATACATACACCGCTATCTGTATGAACATGGAAATATCTACACCGCTATCTGTATGAACATGGAAATATCTACACCACTATCTGTATGAACATAGAAATATCTACACCGCTATCTGTATGAACATGGAAATTACTTCACCGCCATCTGTATGAACATGGATATATCTACACAGCCATCTGGATGAACGTGGAAATACCTACACCGCTATCTGTGTAAACATGCATACAACTTCACCGCTATCTGTATAAACATGGAAATCTCTACACCGCTATCTTTATGAACATGGAAATATCTACACGGCTAACTGTTTGAACAGGGAAATATATACACCGCTATCTGCTTAAAAATGGAAATATCTACACCGCTATCTGTATGAACATGGAAATACTTACACCGCTATCTGTATGAACATGGAAATATATACACCGCTATCTGTATGAACATGGAAATATCTACACCGCTATCTGTATGAACATGGAAATACCTTCACCGCCATCTGTATGAACATGGATATATCTACACAGCCATCTGGATGAACATGGAAATATCTGCACCGCTATCTGTATGAACATGGAAATATCTACACCGCTATCTGCATGAACATGGATATATCTACACAGCCATGTGGATGAACATGGAAATAGCTACACCGCTATCTGTGTAAACATGCATACATCTTCACCGCTATCTGTATAAACATGGAAATATCTACACCGCTATCTTTATGAACATAGAAATATCTACACCGCTAACTGTTTGAACAGGGAAATATATACACCGCTATCTGCAAGAAAATGGAAATATCTACACAGCTATCTGCTTATACATGGAAATATCTACGCAGCTATCTCTTTACACATGGAAAAAAATACACCACTATGTGTATGAACATGGAAATATCTACACCGCCATCTGTATGAACATGGAAATACCTGCACCGCCATCTGTATGAACATATAAATATCTACACCGCCATCTGTATTAAGTTGGAGATATCTACACCACTATCTGCATAAACATGGAAATATCTACACCGCTATCTGTATAAACATGGAAATATCTTCACCGCAATGTGTATAAACATGGACATATCTACACCGCTATCTGTATCAAGATGGAAATATCTACACAGCTATCTCTTTGCACATGGAAATAACTACACCGCTATCTCTATAAACATGGAAATATCTACACCACCATCTGTATGAACATGGAAATATCTGCACCGCCATCTGTATGAACATATAAATATCTACACCGCCATCTGTATTAAGAAGGAGATATCTACACCGCTATCTGTATAAACATGGAAATATCTACACCGCTATCTGTATAAACACGGAAATATGTACACCGCTAGCTGTATAAACATGGAAGTATCAGCACCGCTATCGGTATGAACATGGCAATATCTACACGGCTATCTGTATGAACATGGAAATATCTACAACGCCATCTGTATGAACATGGAAATACCTTCACCGCCATCTGTATGAACATGGATATATCTACACAGCCACCTGGATGAACATGGAAATATCTACACCGCTATCTGTATGAACATGGAAATATTTACTCCGCTATCTGTATGAACATGGAAATATCTACACAGCCATCAGGATGAACATGGAAATACCTACACCGCTAACTGTTTGAACAGGGAAATATATACACCGCTATCTGTATCAAGATGGAAATATCTACACCGCTATCTGTATAAACACGGAAATATGTACACCGCTATCGGTATGAACATTGCAATATCTACACGGCTATCTGTATGAACATGGAAATATCTACACCGCTATCTGTATGAACATGGAAATATCTTCACCGCCATCTGGATGAACATGGATATATCTACACAGCCATCAGGATGAACATGGAAATATCTACACCGCTATCTGTATGAACATGGAAATATCTACACCGCTATCTGCATGAATATTTAAATATCTACACAGCCATCTGGATGAACATGGAAATATCTACACCGCTATATGTATGAACATGGAAATACATACACCGCTATCTGTATGAACATGGAAATATCGACACCGCTATCTGTATGAACATGGAAATATCTACAGCACTATCTGTATGAACATGGAAATATCTTCACCGCCATCTGTATTAACATGGATATATCTACACAGCCATCTGGATGAACATGGAAATATCTACACCGCTATCTGTGTAAACATGCATACTTCTTCACCGCTATCTGTATAAACATTGAAATATCTACACCGCTATCTTTATGAACATGGAAATATCTAAACCGCTAACTGTTTGAACACGGAAATATATACACCACTATCTGCATGAAAATGGAAATATCTACACCGCTACCTGTATGAACATGGAAATATCAGCACCGCTATCGGTATGAACATGGAAATATCTACACCGCCATCTGTATGAACATGGAAATATCTTCACCGCTATCTGTATGAACTTGGATATATCTACACAGCCATCTGAATGAACATGGAAATATCTAAACCGCTAACAGTTTGAACAGGGAAATATATACACCGCTGTCTGCATGAAAATGGAAATATCTACACCGCTATCTGTATGAACATGGAAATACATACACCGAAAACTGTATGAACATGGAAATATCTACACCGCTATCTGTATAAACACGGAAATATCTACACCGCTATCTGTATAAACATGGAAATAGCTACACCGCTATGTGTATAAACATGGAAATATCTACACCGCTATATCTTTGAACATGGAAATATTTACACCGCTATCTGCATGAAAATGGAAATATCTACACAGCTATCTGCATATACATGGAAATACCTACACAGCTATCTCTTTACACATGGAAATAACTACACCGGTATCTCTATAAACATGGAAATATCTACACCGCCATCTGTATGAACATGGAAATATCCGCACCGCCATCTGAATGAACATATAAATATCTTCACCGCCAACTGTATGAAGAAGGATATATCTACACCGCTATCTGTATAAACATGGAAATATCTATACCGCTACCTGTATGAACATGTAAATATCTACACCGCTATCTGTATAAACATGGAAATATGTACACCTCTACCTGTATAAACATGGAAGTATCAGCACCGCTATCGGTATAAACATGGCAATATCTACACAGCTATCTGCATATACATGGAAATATCTACAAAGCTATCTCTTTACACATGGAAATAACTACACTGCTATCTCTATAAACATGGAAATATCTACACCGCCATCTGTATGAACATGGAAATATCTGCACCGACATCTGTATGTACATATAAATATCTACACCGCCATCTGTATTAAAATGGAGATATCTACACCGCTATCTGTATAAACTTGGAAATATCTACACCGCTATCTGTAAAAACATGGAAATATCTACGCCGCTTTCTGTATAAACAAGGAAATATCTACACTGCTACCTGTATAAACATGGAAATATCAGCACCGCTATCTGTATTATCATGTAAATAGCTACACAGCCATCTGGATGAACATGGAAATATCTACACCGCTATCTGTATGAACATGGAAATAGCTACACTGCTATCTGTATGAACATGGAAATATCTACACCGCTATCTGTATAAACATGGAAATATCTACACCGCTATCTGTATGAACATGGAAATATCTTCACCGCCATCTGTATGAACATGGATATATCTACACAGCCATCTGGATGAACATGGAAATATCTACACCGCTATCTGTATGAACATGGAAATATCTACACAGCCTTCTGGATGAACATGAAAATATCCACACCGCTATCTGTGTAAACATGCATACATCTTCACCGCTATCTGTATAAACATGGAAATACCTACCCCGCTACCTGTATAAACATGGATATATCTACACCGCTATCTCTATGAACATGGAAATATCCACACCGCTATCTGTATGAACATGGAAATAGCTACACCGCTATAGGTATGAACATGGAAATATCTACACCACTATCTGTATGAACATGGAAATATCTACACCGGTATCCGTTTGAACAGGGAAGTATATACACCGCTATCTGCTTGAAAATGGAAATATCTACACAGCTATCTGCATATACATGGGAAAATCTACACAGCTATCTCTTTACACATGGAAATAACTACACCGCTATCTGTATGAACATGGAAATATATACACTGCCATCTGTATGAACATGGAAATATCTGCACCGCCATCTGTATGAACATATAAATATCTACACCGCCATCTGTATTAAGATGGAGATATCTACACCGCTATCTGTATAAACTTGGAAATATCTACACCGCTATCTGTATAAACATGGAAATATCTACACCACTATCTGTATAAACATGGAAATGTCTACACCGCTACCTTTATAAACATGGAAATATCAGCACCGCTATCTCTATGAACATGTAAATATCTACACCGCTATCTCTATGAACATGGAATTATCTACACCGCTATCTGTATGAACATGGAAATATCTACACCGCTATCTGTATAAACATGTAAATATGTGCACCGCTACCTGTATAAACATGGAAGTATCAGCACCGCTATCGGTATAAACATGGCAATATCTACACGGCTATCTGTATGAACATGGAAATATCTGCACCGCTATCTGTATGAACATGGAAATATCTTCACCGCCATCTGTATGAACATGGATATATCTACACAGCCATCTGCATGAACATGGAAATATCTACACCGCTATCTGTATGAACATGGAAATATCTACACCGCTATCTGAATGAACATGGAAATATCTACACCGCTATCTGTATGAACATGGAAATATCTACACCGCTATCTGTATGAACATGGAAATATCTTCTCCGCCATCTGTAAGAACATAGATATATCTAATCAGCCATCTGTATGAACATGGAAATATCTACACCGCTATCTGTATGAACATGGAAATATCTACACCGCTATCTGTGTAAACATGTATACATCTTCACCGCTATCTGCATGAAAATGGAAATATCTACACAGCTATCTGCATATACATGGAAATATCTACAAAGCCATCTCTTTACACATGGAAATATCTACACTGCTATCTCTATAAACATGGAAATATCTACACCGCCATCTGTATGAACATGGAAATATCTGCACCGACATCTGTATGAACATGGAAAATCTGCACCGTTACCTGTATAAACACGGAAATATGTACACCGCTACCTGTATAAACATGGAAGTATCAGCACCGCTATCGGTATGAACATGGCAATATCTACACGGCTATCTGTATGAACATGGAAATATCCACAACGCCATCTGTATGAACATGGAAATACCTTCACAGCCATCTTTATGAACATGTATATATCTTCACAGCCATCTGGATGAACATGGAAATATCTACACCGCTATCTGTATGAACATGGAAATATCTACACCTCTATCTGTGTAAACAAGCATACATCTTCACCGCTATGTGTATAAACATGGAAATATTCACACCGCTATCTGTATGAACATGGAAATATCTACACCGCTATCTGTTTGAACATGGAAATATCTACACCGCTATCTGCATGAAAATGGAAATATCTACACAGCTATCTGCATATACATGGAAATATCTACACAGCTATCTCTTTGCACATGGAAATAACTACACCGCTATCTCTATAAACATGGAAATATCTACACCACAATCTGTATGAACATGGAAATATCTGCACCGCCATCTGTATGAACATATAAATATCTACACCGCCATCTGTATTAAGAAGGACATATCTACACCGCTATCTGTATAAACATGGAAATATCTACACCGCTATCTGTATGAACATGGAAATATCTACACCGTTACATGTATAAACACGGAAATATGTACACCGCTACCTGTATAAACATGGAAGTATCAGCACCGCTATCGTTATGAACATGGCAATATCTACACGGCTATCTGTATGAACATGGAAATATCTACAACGCCATCTGTATGAACATGGAAATACCTTCACCGCCATCTGTATGAACATGGATATATCTACACAGCCACCTGGATGAACATGGAAATATCTACACCGCTATCTGTATGAACATGGAAATATTTACTCCGCTATCTGTATGAACATGGAAATATCTACACAGCCATCAGGATGAACATGGAAATACCTACACCGCTAACTGTTTGAACATGGAAATATATACACCGCTATCTGCATGAAAATGGAAATATCTACACCACTATCTGTATGAACATGGAAATACATACACCCCTATCTGTATGAACATGGAAATATCTACACCGCTATCTGTATGAACATGGAAATATCTACACCGCTATCTGTATGAACATTGAAATATCTTCACCGCCATCAGTATGAACATGGATATATCCACACAGCCATCTGGATGAACATGGAAATATCTGCACCGCTATCTGTATGAACATGGAAATATCTACACCTCTATCTGTATGAACATGGATATTTCTACACAGCCATCTGGATGAACATGGAAATATCTACACCGCTATCTGTTTAAACATGCATACACCTTCACCGCTATCTGTATAAACATGGAAATATATACACCGCTATCTTTATGAACATGGAAATATCTACACCACTAACTGTTTGAACAGGGAAATATATACACCGCTATCTGCATGAGAACGGAAATATATACACAGCTATCTGCTTATACATGGAAATATCTACACAGCTATCTCTTTACACATGGAAATAACTACACCGCTATCTGTACGAACATGGAAATATCTACACCGCAATCTGTATGAACATGGAAATATCTGCACCGCCATCTGTATGAACATTTAAATATCTACACCGCCATCTGTATTAAGATGGAGATATCTACACCACTATCTGCATAAACATGGAAATATCTACACCGCTATCTGTATAGACATGGAAATATCTACACCGCTATGTGTATAAACATGGAAATATCTACACTGCTATCTGTATAAACATGGAAATATCTACACCGCTACCTGTAAACATGGAAATATCAGCACCGCTATCAGTATGAACATGGAAGTTTCTACACCGCCTTCAGTATGAACATGGAAATATCTTCACCGCCATCCGTATGAACATGGAAATATCTGCACCGCCATCTGTATGAACATATAAATATCTACACCACCATCTGTATTAAGATGGAGATATCTACACCGCTATCTGTATGAACATGGAAATATCTTCACCGCCATCTGTATGAACATGGATATATCTACACAGCCATCTGGATGAACGTGGAAATATCTACACCGCTATCTGTGTAAACATGCATACAACTTCACCGCCATCTGTATAAACCTGGAAATATCTACACCGCTATCTTTATGAACATGGAAATATCTACACCGCTAACTGTTTGAACAGGGAAATATATACACCGCTATCTGCATGAAAATGGAAATATCTACACTGCTATCTGTATGAACATGGAAATACATACACCGCTATCTGTATGAACATGGAAATATCTACACCGCTATGTGTATAAACATGGAAATATCTACACCGCTATCTGTATAAAGATGGAAATATCTACACCGCTACATGTATCAACATGGAAATATCAGCCCCGCTATCTGTATGAACATGGAAATATCTACACCGCCATCTGTATGAACATGGAAATATCTTCACCGCCATCTGTAGGAACATGGATATATCTACACAGCCATCTGTATGAACATGGAAATATCTACACCGCTATCTGTATGAACATGGAAATATCTACAACGCTATCTGTATGAACATGGAAATATCTTCACCGCCATCTGTATGAACATGGATATAACTACACAGCCATCTGAATGAACATTTAAATATCTACACCACCACCTGTATTAAGATGGAGGCATCTACACAACTATCTGCATAAACATGGAAATATCTACACCGCTATCTGTATGAACATGGAAATATCTACACCGCCATCTGTATGAAGATGGAAATATCGTCACCGCCATCTGTATGAACATGGATATATCTACACAGCCATCTGTATGAACATGGAAATATCTACACCGCTATCTGTATGAACATGGAAATATCTACACCGCTATCTGTATGAACATGGAAATATCTACACCGCTATGTGTATGAACATGGAAATATCTTCACCGCCATCTGTATGAACATGGATATATCTACACAGCCATCTGGATGAACATGGAAATATCTACACCCCTATCTGTATGAACATGGAAATATCTACACCGCTATCTGTGTAAACTTGCATACATCTTCACCGCTATCTGTATAAACATGGAAATATCTACAGCGCTATCTGTATGAACATGGAAATATCTACACCGCTATCTGTTTGAACATGGAAATATCTACACCGCTATCTGCATGAAAATGGAAATATCTACACAGCTATCTGCATGTACATTGAAATATCTACAAAGCTATCTCTTTACACATGGAAATAACTACACCGCTATCTCTATAAACATGGAAATATCTATACCGCCATCTGTATGAACATGAAAATATCTGCAACGCCATCTGTATTAACATACAAATATCTACACCACCATCTGTATTAAGATGGAGGTATCTACACCGCTATCTGTACGAACATGGAAATATCTACACCGCTATCTGTATGAACATGGAAATAGATGCACCGCTATCTGTATGAACATGGGAATATCTACAGCACTATCTGTATGAACATGGAAATATCTACACCGCTACCTGTATAAACATGGAAATATCTACACCGCTATCTGTATGAACATGGAAATATCTTCACCGCCACCTGTATGAACACGGATATATCTTCACAGCCATCTGGATGAACATGGAAATATCTACACCGCAATCTGTGTGAACATGGAAAGATCTACACCGCTATCTGTATGAACATTTAAATATCTTCACTGCCATCAGTATGAACATGGATATATCTACACAGCCATCTGGATGAACATGGAAATATCTACACCGCTATCTGTATGAAGATGGAAATATCTACACCGCTATCTGTGTAAACATGCATACATCTTCACCGCTATCTGTATAAACATGGAAATATCTACACCGCTATCTGCATGAAAATGGAAATATCTTCACAGCTATCTGCATATACATGGAAATATCTACACAGCTATCTCTTTACACATGGAAATAACTACACCGGTATCTGTATGAACATGGAAATATCTACACCGCTATGTGTATAAACATGGAAATATCTACACCGCTATCTGTATAAACATGGAAATATGTACACCGCTACATGTATAAACATGGAAATATTAGCACCGCTATCTGTATGAACATGGAAATATCTACACCGCCATCTGTATGAACATGGAAAAATCTTCACCGCCATCTGTATGAACTTGGATATATCTACACAGCCATCTGTATCAACATGGAAATATCTTCACCGCCATCTGTATGAACATGGATATGTCTACACAGCCGTCTGGATGAACATGGAAATATCTACACCGCTATCTGTATGCACATGGAAATATCTACACCACTATCTGTGTAAACATGCATACATCTTCACCGCTATCTGTATAAACATGGAAATATCCACACCGCTATCTGTATGAACATGGAAATATCTACACCGCCATCTGTATGAACATGGAAATATCTGCACCGCCGTCTGTATGAACATATAAATATCTACACCGCCATCTTTATTAAGAAGGAGATATCTACACCGCTATCTGTATAAACATGGAAATATCTACACCGCTCTCTATATGAACATGGAAATATCTACACCGCTACATGTATAAACACGGAAATATGTACAACGCTACCTGTATAAACATGGAAGTATCAGCACCGCTATCGGTATGAACATCGCAATATCTACACGGCTATCTGCATGAACATGGAAATATCTACATCGCTATCTGTATGAACATGGAAATATCTACACCACTATCTGTAAGAACATGGAAATAGCTACACAGCCATCTGGATGAACATAGAAATATCTACACCGCTATCTGTATGAACATGGAAATACATACACCGCTATCTGTATAAACATGGAAATATCTACACCGCTATCTGTATGAACATGGAAATATCTACACCGCTATCTGTATGAACATGGAAATATCTACACCGCTATCTGTATGAACATGGAAATATCTTCACCGCCATCTGTATGAACATGGATATATCTACACAGCCATCTGGATGAACATGGAAATATCTGCACCGCTATCTGTATGAACATGGAAATATCTACACCGCTATCTGTATGAACATGGAAATATCTACACCGCTATCTGTATGAACATGGAAATATCTTCACCGCCATCTGTATGAACATGGATATATCTACACATCCATCTGGATGAACATGGAAATAACTGCACCGTTATCTGTATGAACATGGAAATATCTACACCGCTATCTATATGAACATGGATATATCTACACAGCCATCTGGATGAACATGGAAATATCTACACCGCTATCTGTGTAAACATGCATACATCTTCACCGCTATCTGTATAAAGATGGAAATATCTACACTGCTATCTTTATGAACATGGAAATATCTACACCGCTAACTGTTTGAACAGGGAAATATATACACCGCTATCTGCTTGAAAATGGAAATGTCTACACAGCTAACTGCATATACATGGAAATATCTACACAGCTATCTCTTTACACATGGAAATAACTACACTGCTATCTGTATGAACATGGAAATATCTACACCGCCATCTGTATGAACATGGAAATATCTGCACCGCCATCTGAAAGAACATATAAATATCTTCACCGTCATCTGTATTAAGATGGAGATATCTACACCGCTATCTTTATAAACATGGAAATATCTACACCGCTATGTGTAAAAACATGGAAATATCTACACCGCTATATGTATAAACATGGAAATATCTACACCGCTACCTGTATAAACATGGAAATATCAGCACCGCTATCAGAATGAACATGGAAGTATCTACACCGCCGTCTGTATGAACATGGAAATATCTTCACCGCCATCTGTATGAACATGGAAATATCTGCACCGCCATCTGTATGAACATATAAATATCTACACCGCCATCTGTATTAAGATGGAGATATCTACACTGCTATCTGTATAAACATGGAAATATCTACACCGCTATCTGTATGAACATGGAAATATCTACACCACTACCTGTATGAACGTGGAAATATCTACACCACTATCTGTATGAGCATGGAAATAGCTACACAGCCTTCCAGATGAACATGGAAATATCTACACCGCTATCTGTATGAACATGGATATATCTACACAGCCATCTGGGTGAACATGGAAATATCTACACCGCTATCTCTATGAACATGGAAATACATACACCGCTATCTGTATGAACATGGAAATATCTACACCGCTATCTGTATGAACATGGAAATATCTACACCGCTATCTGTATGAACATGGAAATATCTTCACCGCCATCTGTATGAACATGGATATATCTGCACAGCCATCTGGATGAACATGGAAATATCTGCACCGCTATCTGTATGAACATGGAAATATCTACACCGCTATCTGTGTAAACATGCATACATCTTCACCGCTATCTGTATAAACATGGAAATATCTACACTGCTATCTTTATGAACATGGAAATATCTGCACCGTTAACTGTTTGAACAGGGAAATATATACACCACTATCTGCATGAAAATGGAAATGTCTACACAGCTATCTGCATATACATGAAATGTCTACACAGCTATCTCTTTACACATGGAAATAACTACACCACTATCTGTATGAACATGGAAATATCTACACCGTCATCTGTATGAACATGGAAATATCTACACCGCTATCTGTATGAACATGGAAATATCTACAACGCTATCTGTATGAACATGGAAATATCTACACCACTATCTGTATGAACATGGAAATAGCTACACAGCCATCTCGATGAACATGGAAATATCTACACCGCTATGTGTATGAACATGGATATATCTACACAGCCATCTGGATGAACATGGAAATATCTACACCGCTATCTGTATGAACATGGAAATACATACACCGCTATCTGTATGAACATGGAAATATCTACACCGCTATCTGTATGAACATGGAAATATCTACACCGCTATCTGTATGAACATGGAAATATCTACACCGCTACCTGTATAAACACGGAAATATGTGCACCGCTACCTGTATAAACATGGAAGTATCAGCACCGCTATTGGTATGAACATGGCAATATCTACACGGCTATCTGTATGAACATGGAAATATCTACACCACTACCTGTATGAACGTGGAAATATCTACACCACTATCTGTATGAGCATGGAAATAGCTACACAGCCATCTGGATGAACATGGAAATATATACACCGCTATCTGTATGAACATGGATATATCTACACAGCCATCTGGATGAACATGGAAATATCTACACCGCTATCTGTATGAACATGGAAATACATACACCGCTATCTGTATGAACATGGAAATATCTACACCGCTATCTGTATGAACATGGAAATATCTACACCGCTATCTGTATGAACATGGAAATATCTTCACCGCCATCTGTATGAACATTGATATATCTACACAGCCATCTGGATGAACATGGAAATATCTGCACCGCTATCTGTATGAACATGGAAATATCTACACCGCTATCTGTATGAACATGGATATATCTACACAGCCATCTGGATGAACATGGAAATATCTACACCGCTATCTGTGTAAACATGCATACATCTTCACCGCTATCTGTATAAACATGGAAATATCTACACTGCTATCTTTATCAACATGGAAATATCTGCACCGCTAACTGTTTGAACAGGGAAATATATACACCGCTATCTGCATGAAAATGGAAATGTCTACACAGCTATCTGCATATACATGTAAATATCTACACAGCTATCTCTTTACACATGGAAATAACTACACCGCTATCTGTAAGAACATGGAAATATCTACACCGTCATCTGTATGAACATGGAAATATCTACACCGCTATCTCTATAAACATGGAAATATCTACACCGCTATCTGTATGAACATGGAAATATCTACACCACTATCTGTATGAACATGGAAATAGCTACACAGCCATCTGGATGAACATGGAAATATCTACACCGCTATGTGTATGAACATGGATATATCTACACAGCCATCTGGATGAACATGGAAATATCTACACCGCTATCTGTTTGAACAGGGAAATATATACACCGCTATCTGCATGAAAATGGAAATGTCTACACAGCTATCTGCATATACATGGAAATATCTACACAGCTATCTCTATGCACATGGAAATAACTACACCGCTATCTCTATAAACATGGAAATATGTACTCCACCATCTGTATGAACATGGAAATATCTGCACCGCCATCTGTATGACCATATAAATATCTACACCGCCATCTGTATTAAAAAGGAGATATCTACACCGTTATCTGTATAAACATGGAAATATCTACACCGCTATCTGTATGTACATGGAAATATCTACACCGCTACCTGTATAAACACGGAAATATGTACACCGTTACCTGTATAAACATGAAAGTATCAGCACCGCTATCGGTATGAACATGGCAATATCTACACGGCTATCTGTATGAACATGGAAATATCTACACCGCTATCTGTATGAACATGGAAATATCTACACCACTATCTGTATGAACATGGAAGTAGCTACACAGCCATCTGGATGAACATGGAAATATCTACACCGCTATGTGTATGAACATGGATATATCTACACAGCCATCTGGATGAACATGGAAATATCTACACCGCTATCTGTATGAACATGGAAATACATACACCGCTATCTGTATGAACATGGAAATATCTACACCGCTATCTGTGTGAACATGGAAATATCTACACCGCTATCTGTATGAACATGGAAATATCTTCACCGCCATCTGTATGAACATGGATATATCTCCACAGCCATCTGGATGAACATGGAAATATCTGCACCGCTATCTGTATGAACATGGAAATATCTACACCGCTATCTGTATGAACATGGATATATCTACACAGCCATCTGGATGAACATGGAAATATCTGCACCGCTATCTGTATGAACATGGAAATATCTACACCGCTATCTGGATGAACATGGATACATCTACACAGCCATCTGGATGAACATGGAAATATCTGCACCGCCATCTGTATGAACATATAAATATCTACACGGCCATCCGTATTAAGATGGAGATATCTACACCGCTATCTGTATGAACATGGAAATAACTACACCGCAATCTCTATAAACATGTAAATATTTACAACGCTATCTGGGTAAACATGGAAATGTCTATAGAGCTATCTCTATAAACTTGGAAATATCTACACCACCATCTGTAGAAACATGGAAATAGATATACCGCTGTCAGTATAAACATGGAAATATCTACAACGCTATCTCTATAAACATGGAAATATCTACAACGCCATCTGTACGAACAAGGAAATATCTACACCTCCATCCGTATGAACTTGGAAATATCGACACCGCTATCTGTCTGAACATGGAAATATGTACAAAGCTATCTGTATATACATGGAAATATCTACACCGCTATCTCCAGGAACATGGAAATAACTTCACCGCTATCTCTATAAATATGGAAATATCTACACCGCCATCCCTATGAACATGGAAAAACTACACCGCCATCTGTATGAACATGGAAATATCTGCACCGCTATCTGTGTGAACATGGAAATACATACACCGCTATCTGTATGAACTTGGAAATAACTACACCGCTATCTGTATGAACGTGGAAATATCTACTCCGCTATCTGTATGAACATGGAAATATCTTCACCGCCATCTGTATGAACATGGATATATCTACACAGCCATATGGATGAACATGGAAATATCTGCACTGCTATCTTTATGAACATGGAAATATCTACACCACTAACTGTTTGAACAGGGAAATATATACACCGCTATCTGCATGAAAATGGAAATGTCTACACAGCTGTCTGCATATACATGGAAATATCTACACAACTATCTCTTTACACATGGAATATAACTACACCGCTATCTGTATGAACATGGAAATATCTACACCGCCATCTCTATGAACATGGAAATATCTCCACCGCCATCTGAATGAACATACAAATATCTACACCGCCATCTGTATTAAGATGGAAATATCTACACCGCTATCTGTATAAACATGGAAATATCTACACCGCTATGGGTATAAACATGGAAATATCTACACCGCTATATGTATAAACATGGAAATATCTACACCGCTACCTGTATAAACATGGAAATATCAGCACCGCTATCAGTATGAAAATGGAAGTATCTACACCGCCATCTGTATGAACATGGAAATATCTTCACCGCCATCTGTATGAACATGAAAATATCTGCACCGCCATCTGTATGAACATATAAATATCTACACCGCCATCTGTATTAAGATGGAGATATCTACACGCTATCTGTATAAACATGGAAATATATACACCTCTATATGTATAAACATGGAAATATCTACACCGCTATCTGTATAAACATGGAAATATCTACACTGCTACCTGTATAAACATGGAAATATCAGCACTGCTATCTGTATGAACATGGAAATATCTACACCGCTTCTGTATGAACATGGAAAAAACTTCACCGCCATCTCTATGAACCTGGATATATCTACACAGCCATCTGTATGAACATGGAAATATCTTCACCGCCATCTGTATGAACATGGATATGTCTACACAGCCGTCTGGATGAACATGGAAATATGTACACCGCTATCTGTATGAACATGGAAATATCTACACCGCTATCTGTGTAAACATGCATACATCTTCACCGCTATCTGTATAAACATGGAAATATCCACACCGCTATCTGTATGAACATGGAAATATCTACACCGCTATCTGTTTGAACATGGAAATATCTACACCGCTATCTGCATGAAAATGGAAATATCTACACAGCTATCTGTATATACATGGAAATATCTACACAGCTATCTCTTTGCACATGGAAATAACTACACCGCTATCTCTATAAACATGGAAATATCTACACCACCATCTGTATGAACATGGAAATATCTGCACCGCCATCTGTATGAACATATAAATATCTACACCGCCATCTGTATTAAGAAGGAGTTATCTACACCGCTATCTGTATAAACATGGAAATAGCTACACCGCTATCTGTATGAACATGGAAATATCTACACCGCTACCTGTATAAACACGGAAATATGTACACCGCTACCTGTATAAACATGGAAGTATCAGCACCGCTATCGGTATGAACATGGCAATATCTACACGACTATCTGTATGAACATGGAAATATCTACACCGCTATCTGTATGAACATGGAAATATCTACACCACTATCTGTATGAACATGGAAATAGCTACACAGCCTTCTGGAAGAACATGGAAATATCTTCAGCGCTATCTGTATGAACATGGATATATCTACACAGCCATCTGGAGGAACATGGAAATATCTACACCGCTATCTGTATGAACATGGAAATACATACACCGCTATCTGTATGAACATGGAAATATCTACACCGCTATCTGTATGAACATGGAAATATCTACACCGCTATCTGTATGAACATGGAAATATCTTCACCGCCATCTGTATGAACATGCATATATCTACACAGCCATCTGGATGAACATGGAAATATCTGCACCGCTATCTGTATGAACATGGAAATATCTACACCGCTATCTGTATGAACATAGATATATCTACACAGCCATCTGGATGAACATGGAAATATCTACACCGCTATCTGTGTAAACATGCATATATCTTCACCGCTATCTGTATAAACAAGGAAATATCTACACTGCTATCTTAATGAACATGGAAATATCTACACCACTAACTGTTTGAACAGGGAAATATATACACCGCTATCTGCATGAAAATGGTAATGTCTACACAGATATCTGCATATACATGGAAATATCTACACAGCTATCTCTTTACACATGGAAATAACTACACCGCTATCTGTATGAACATGGAAATATCTACACCGCCATCTGTATGAACTTGGAAATATCTGCACCGCCATCTGAATGAACATATAAATATCTACACCGCCATCTGTATTAAGATGGAGATATCTACACTGCTATGTGTATAAACATGGAATTATCTACACCGCTATGTGTATAAACATGGAAATATCTACAGCGCTATCTGTATATACATGGAAATATCTACACCGCTACCTGTATAAACATGGAAATATCAGCACCGCTATCAGTATGAACATGGAAGTATCTACACCGCCATCTGTATGAACATGGAAATATCTTCACCGCCATCTGTATGAACATGGAAATATCTGCACCGCCATCTGTATGAACATATAAATATCTACACTGCCATCTGTATTAAGATGGAGATATCTACACCGCTATCTGTATAAACATGGAAATATCTACACCGCTATGTGTATAAACATGGAAATATCTACACCACTATGTGTATAAACATGGAAATATCGACACTGCTACCTGTATAAACATGGAAATATCAGCACCGCTATCTGTATGAACATGGAAATATCTACACCGAAATCTGTATGAACATGTAAAAATCTTCACCGCCATCTGTATCAACATGGATATATCTACACAGCTTCTGTATAAGCTTGGAAATATCTTCACCGCCATCTGTATGAACATGGATATGTCTACACAGCCGTCTGGATGAACATGGAAATATCTACACCGCTATCTGTATGAACATGGAAATATCTACACCGCTATCTGTGTAAACATGCATACATCTTCACCGCTATCTGTATAAACATGGAAATATCCACACCGCTATCTGTATGAACATGGAAATATCTACACCGGTATCTGTTTGAACATGGAAATATCTACACCGCTATCTGCATGGAAATGGAAATATCTACACAGCTATCTGTATATACATGGAAATATCTACACAGCTATCTCTTTGCACATGGAAATAACTACACCGCTATCTCTATAAACATGGAAATATCTACACCACAATCTGTATGAACATGGAAATATGTGCACCGCCTTCTGTATGAACATATAAATATCTACACCGCCATCTGTATTAAGAAGGAGGTATCTACACCGCTATCTGTATAAACATGGAAATATCTACACCGCTATCTGTATGAACATGGAAATATCTACACCGCTACCTGTATAAACACGGAAATATGTACACCGCTACCTGTATAAACATGGAAGTATCAGCACCGCTATCGGTATGAACATGGCAATATCTACACGGCTATCTGTATGAACATGGAAATATCTACACCGCTATCTGTATGAACATGGAAATATCTGCACCACTATCTGTATGAACATGGAAATAGCTACACAGCCATCTGGATGAACATGGAAATATCTACACCGCTATCTGTATGAACATGGATATATCTACACAGCCATCTGGATGAACATGGAAATATTTACACTGCTATCTGTATGAACATGGAAATACATACACCGCTATCTGTATGAACATGGAAATATCTACACCGCTATCTGTATGAACACGGAAATATCTACACCGTTATCTGTATGAACATGGAAATATCTTCACCGCCATCTGTATGAACATGGATATATCTACACAGCCATCTGGATGAACATGGAAATATCTGCACCGCTATCTGTATGAACATGGAAATATCTACACCGCTATCTGTATGAACATGGATGTATCTCCTCAGCCATCTGGATGAACATGGAAATATATACACCGCTATCTGTGTAAACATGCATACATCTTCACCGCTATCTGTATAAACATGGAATTATCTACACAGCTATCTTTATGAACATGGAAATATCTGCACCGCTATCTGTTTGAACAGGGAAATATATACACCGCTATCTGCATGTAAATGGAAATGTCTACACAGATATCTGCATATACATGGAAATATCTACACAGCTATCTCTTTACACATGGAAATGACTACACTGCTATCTGTATGAACATGCAAATATCTACACTGCTATCTTTATGAACATGGAAATATCTACACCGCTAACTGTTTGAACAGGGAAATATATACACCGCTATCTGCATGAAAATGGAAATGTCTACACAGCTATCTGCATATACATGGAAATATCTACACAGCTATCTCTTTACACATGGAAATAACTACACGGCTATCTGTATGAACATGGAAATATCTACACCGCCATCTGTATGAACATGGAAATATCTGCACCGCCATCTGAATGAACATATAAATATCTACACCGCCATCTGTATTAAGATGGAGATATCTACACTGCCATGTGTATAAACAAGGAAATATCTACACCGCTATGTGTATAAACATGGAAATATCTACACCGCTATCTGTATAAACATGGAAATATCTACACCGCTACCTGTATAAACATGGAAATATCAGCACCGTTATCAGTATGAACATGGAAGTATCTACACCGCCATCTGTATGAACATGGAAATATCTTCACCGCCATCTGCATGAATATGGAAATATCTGCACTGCCATCTGTATGAACATATAAATATCTACACCACCATCTGTATTAAGATGGAGATATCTACACCGCTATCTGTATAAACATGGAAATATCTACACCGCTATGTGTATAAACATGGAAATATCTACACCACTATCTGTATAAACATGGAAATATCGACACTGCTACCTGTATAAACATGGAAATACCAGCACCGCTATCTGTATGGACATGGAAATATCTACACCTCCATCTGTATGAAAATGGAAAAATCTTCACCGCCATCTGTATCCACATGGATATATATACACAGCTTCTGTATAAGCATGGAAATATCTTCACCGCCATCTGTATGAACATGGATATGTCTACACAGCCGTCTGGATGAACATGGAAATATCTACACCGCTATCTGTGTAAACATGCATACATCTTCACCGCTATCTGTATAAACATGGAAATATCCACACCGCTATCTGTATGAACATGGAAATATCTACACCGCTATCTGTTTGAACATGGAAATATCTACACCGCTATCTGCATGGAAATGGAAATATCTACACAGCTATCTGTATATACATGGAAATATCTACACAGCTATCTCTTTGCACATGGAAATAACTACACCGCTATCTCTATAAACATGGAAATATCTACACCACCATCTGTATGAACATGGAAGTATCAGCACCGCTATCGGTATGAACATGGCAATATCTACACGGCTATCTGTATGAACATGGAAATATCTACAACGCTATCTGTATGAACATGGAAATATCTACACCACTATCTGTATGAACATGGAAATAGCTACACAGCCATCTGGATGAACATGGAAATATCTACACCGCTATCTGTATGAACATGGATATATCTACACAGCCATCTGGATGAACATGGAAATATCTACACTGCTATCTGTATGAACATGGAAATACATACACCGCTATCAGTATGAACATGGAAATATCTACACCGCTATCTGTATGAACATGGAAATATCTACACCGCTATCTGTATGAACATGGAAATATCTTCACCGCCGTCTGTATGAACATGGATATATCTACACAGCCATCTGGATGAACATGGAAATATCTGCACCGCTATCTGTATGAACATGGAAATATCTACACCGCTATCTGTATGAACATGGATATATCTACACAGCCATCTGGATGAACATGGAAATATATACACCGCTATCTGTGTAAACATGCATACATCTTCACCGCTATCTGTATAAACATGGAATTATCTACACAGCTATCTGTATAAACATGGAAATATGTACACCGCTACCTGTATAAACATGGAAGTATCAGCACCGCTATCGGTATGAACATGGCAATATCTACACGGCTATCTGTATGAACATGGAAATATCTACACCGCTATCTGTATGAACATGGAAATATCTTCACAGCCATCTGTATGAACATGGATATATCTACACAGCCATCTGGATGAACATGGAAATATCTACACCGCTATCTGTATGAACATGTTAATATCTACACCGCTATCTGTATGAACCTTGAAATATCTACACAGATATCTGGATGAACACGGAAATATCTACACCGCTATCTGTATGAACCTGGAAATATCTACACCGCTATCTGTATGAACATGGAAATATCTACACCGCTATCTTTCTGAACATGGAAATATCTACACCGCTATCTGTTTGAACAGGGAAATATATACACCGCTATCTGCATGAAAATGGAAATATCTACACAGCTATCTGCATATACATGGAAATATCTACACAGCTATCTCTTTACACATGGAAATAACTGCACCACTATCTGTATGAACATGGAAATATCTACACCGCCGTGTGTATGAACATGGAAATATCTGCACCGCCATCTGTATGAACATATAAATATCTACACCGCCATCTGTATTAAGATGGAGATATCTACACCGCTATCTGTACAAACATGGAAATATCTACACCCCTATCTGTATGAACATGGAAATATCTACACCGCTATCTGTTTGAACAGGGAAGTATATACACCGCTATCTGCTTGAAAATGGAAATATCTACACAGCTATCTTCATATACATGGGAATATCTACACAGCTATCTCTTTACACATGGAAATAACTACACCGCTATCTGTATGAACATGGAAATATCTACACCGCCATCTGTATGAACATGGAAATATCTGCACCGCCATCTGAATGAACATAAAAATATCTACACGGCCATCTCTATTAAGATGGACATATCTACACCGCTATCTGTATAAAGATGGAAATATCTACACCGCTATGTCTATAAACATGGAAATATCTACACCGCAATCTGTATAAACATGGAAATATCTACACCGCTACCTGTATAAACATGGAAATATCAGCACCGCTATCAGTATGAACATGGAAGTATCTACACCGCCATCTGTATGAACATGGAAATATCTTCACCACCATCTTTATGAACATGGAAATATCTGCACCGCCATCTGTATGAACATATAAATATCTACTCCGCAATCTGTATTAAGATGGAGATATCTACACCGCTATCTGTATGAACATGGAAATATCTACACCGCTATGTGTATAAACATGGAAATATCTACACGGCTATCTGTATAAACATGGAAATATCTACACTGCTACCTGTATAAACATGGAAATATCAGCACCGCTATCTGTATGAACATGGAAATATCTACACTGCCATCTGTATGGACATGGAAAAATCTTCACCGTCATCTGTATGAACATGGATATATCTACACAGCCATCTGTATGAACATGGAAATATCTTCACCGCCATCTGTATGAACATGGATATGTCTACACAGCCGTCTGGATGAACATGGAAATATCTACACCGCTATCTGTATGAACATGGAAATATCTACACCGCTATCTGTGTAAACATGCATACATCTTCACCGCTATCTGTATAAACATGGAAATATCTACACCGCTATCTGTTTGAACATGGAAATATCTACACCGCTATCTGCATGAAAATGGAAATATCTACACAGCTATCTGCATATACATGGAAATATCTACACAGCTATCTCTTTGCACATGGAAATAACTACACCGGTATCTCTATAAACATGGAAATATCTACACCACCATCTGTATGAAAATGGAAATATCTGCACCGCCATCTGTATGAATATATATATATCTACACTGCCGTCTGTATTAAGAAGGAGATATCTACGCTGCTATCTGTAAAACATGGAAATATCTCCACCGCTATCTGTATGAACATGGAAATATCTACACCGCTACCTGTATAAACACAGAAATATGTACACCGCTACCTGTATAAACGTGGAAGTAGCAGCACCGCTATTGGTATGAACATGCCAATATCTACACGGCTATCTGTATGAACATGGAAATATCTACAACGCCATCTGTATGAACATGGAAATATCTTCACCGCCATCTGTATGAACATGGATATATGTACACAGCCATCTGGATGAACATGGAAATATCTACACTGCTATCTGTATGAACATGGAAATATCTACACCGCTATCTGTATGAACATGGAAATATGTACACAGCCATCAGGATGAACATGGAAATATCTACACCGCTATCTGTATGAACATGGAAATACATACACCGCTATCTGTATGAACATGGAAATATCTACACTGCTATCTCTATGAACATGGAAATATCTACACCGCTATCTGTATGAACATGGAAATGTCTTCAACGCCATCTGTTTGAACATGGATATATCTACACAGCCATGTGGATGAACATGGAAATATCTACACCGATATCTGTGTAAACATGCATACATCTTCACCGCTATCTGTATAAACATGGAAATATCTACACCTCTATCTTTATGAACATGGAAATATCTACACCGCTAACTGTTTGAACAGGGAAATATATACACCGCTATCTGCATGAAAATGGAAATATCTACACCACTATCTGTATGAACATGGAAATACATACACCACTATCTGTATGAACATGGAAATATCTACACCGCTATCTGTATGAACATGGAAATATCTGCACCGCTATCTGTATGAACATTGAAATATCTACACCACTAACTGTATGAACATGGATATATCAACACCGCTATCTGTATGAATATGGAAATATCTTCACCGCCATCTGTATGAACATGGATATATCTACACAGCCATCTGGATGAACATGGAAATATCTACACCGCTATCTGTAGGAACATGGAAATAGCTACACTGCTATCTGTATGAACATGGAAATATCTACACCGCTATCTCTTTGAACATGGAAATATCTACACCGCTATCTGTATGAACATGGAAATATCTTCACCGCCATCTGTATGAACATGGATATATCTACACAGCCATCTGGATGAACATGGAAATATCTACACCGCTATCTGTATGAACATGGAAATATCTACACAGCCATCTGGATGAACATGAAAATATCTACACTGCTATCTGTGTAAACATGCATACATCTTCACCGCTATCTGTATAAACATGGAAATATCTACACCGCTACCTGTATAAACATGGAAATATCTACACCGCTATCTCTATGAACATGGAAATATCCACACCGCTATCTGTATGAACATGGAAATAGCTACACCGCTATCTGTATGAACATGGAAATATCTACACCGCCATCTGTATGAACATGGAAATATCTGCACCGCCATCTGAATAAACATAAAAATATCTACACCGCCATCTGTATTAAGATGGAGATATCTACACCGCTATCTGTATAAACATGGAAATATCTACACCGCTATGTGTATAAACATGGTAATATCTACACCGCTATCTGTATAAACATGGAAATATCTACACCGCTACATGTATAAACATGGAAATACATGCACCGCTATCTGTATGAACATGGAAATATCTAAACCGCTATCTGTTTGAACATGGAAATATATACAGCGCTATCAGCTTGAAAATGGAAATATCTACACTGCTATCAGTATGAACATTGAAATACATACACCGCTATCTGTATGAACAAGGAAATATCTACACAGCCATCTGGATGAACATGGAAATATCTGCACCGCTATCTGTATGAAGATGGAAATATCTACACCGCTATCTGTATGAACATGGAAATATCTTCACCGCCATCTGTATGGACATGGATATATCTACACAGCCATCTGGATGAACATGGAAATATCTGCACCGCTATCTGTATGAAGATGGAAATATCTACACCGCTATCTGTATGAACATGGATATATCTACACAGCCATCTGGATGAACATGGAAATATCTACACCGCTATCTGTGTAAACATGCATACATCTTCACTGCTATCTGTATAAACATGGAAATATCTACACCGCTATCTTTCTGAACATGGAAATATCTACACCGCTATCTGTTTGAACAGGGAAATATATACACCGCTATCTGCATGAAAATGGAAATATCTACACAGCTATCTGCATATACATGGAAATATCTACACAGCTATCTGTTTACACATGGAAATAACTGCACCACTATCTGTATGAACATGGAAATATCTACACCGCCGTGTGTATGAACATGGAAATATCTGCACCGCCATCTGTATGAACATATAAATATCTACACCGCCATCTGTATTAAGATGGAGATATCTACACCGCTATCTGTACAAACATGGAAATATCTACACCACTATCTGTATGAACATGGAAATATCTACACCGCTATCTGTTTGAACTGGGAAGTATATACACCGCTATCTGCTTGAAAATGGAAATATCTACACAGCTATCTGCATATACATGGGAATATCTACCCAGCTATCTCTTTACACATGGAAATAACTACACCGCTATCTGTATGAACATGGAAATATCTACACCGCCATCTGTATGAACATGGAAATATCTACACCGCCATCTGTATGAACATGGAAATATCTGCAACGCCATCTGTATGAACATATAAATATCAACACCGCAATCTGTATTAAGATGGAGATATCTACAACGCTATCTGTATGAACATGGAAATATCTACACCACTATGTGTATAAACATGGAAATATCTACACCGCTATCTGTATAAACATGGAAATATCTACACCGCTACCTGTATAAACATGGAAATATCAGCACCGCTATCTGTATGAACATGGAAATATCTTCACCGCCATCTGTATGAACATGGAAAAATCTTCACCGTCATCTGTATGAACATGGATATATCTACACAGCCATCTGTATGAACATGGAAATATCTTCACCGCCATCTGTATGAACATGGATATGTCTACACAGCCGTCTGGATGAACATGGAAATATCTACACAGCTATCTGTATGAACATGGAAATATCTACACCGCTATCTTTGTAAACATGCATACATCTTCACCGCTATCTGTATAAACATTTAAATATCCACACCGCTATCTGTATGACCTTGAAATATCTACACCGCTATCTGTTTGAAGATGGAAATATCTACACCGCTATCTGCATGAAAATGGAAATATCTAAACAGCTATCTGCATATACATGGAAATATCTACACAGCTATCTCTTTGCACATGGAAATAACTACACCGCTATCTGTATTAACATGGAAATATCTACACCGCCATCTGTATGAACATGGAGATATCTTCACCGCCATCTGTATGAACATATAAATATCTACACCGCCATCTGTATTAAGATGGAGATATCTACACCGCTATCTGTATAAACATGGAAATATCTACACCGCTATCTGTATAAATATGGAAATATCTACACCACTATCTGTATAAACATGGAAATATCTACACCGCTACCTGTATAAACATGGAAATAGCAGCACCGCTATCTGTATGAACATGGAAATATCTACACAGCCATCTGGATGAACATGGAAATATCTACACCGCTATATGTATGAACATGGAAATAGATACACCGCTATCTGTATGAACATGGAAATATCTACACCGAAATCTGTATGAACATGTAAAAATCTTCACCGCCATCTGTATCAACATGGATATATCTACACAGCTTCTGTATAAGCATGGAAATATCTTCACCGCCAACTGTATGAACATGGATATGTCTACACAGCCGTCTGGATGAACATGGAAATATCTACACCGCTATCTGTATGAACATGGAAATATCTACACTGCTATCTGTGTAAACATGCATACATCTTCACCGCTATCTGTATAAACATGGAAATATCCACACCGCTATCTGTATGAACATGGAAATATCTACACCGGTATCTGTTTGAACATGGAAATATCTACACCGCTATCTGCATGGAAATGGAAATATCTACACAGCTATCTGTATATACATGGAAATATCTACACAGCTATCTCTTTGCACATGGAAATAACTACACCGCTATCTCTATAAACATGGAAATATCTACACCACAATCTGTATGAACATGGAAATATGTGCACCGCCATCTGTATGAACATATAAATATCTACACCGCCATCTGTATTAAGAAGGAGGTATCTACACCGCTATCTGTATAAACATGGAAATATCTACACCGCTATCTGTATGAACATGGAAATATCTACACCGGTACCTGTATAAACACGGAAATATGTACACCGCTACCTGTATAAACATGGAAGTATCAGCACCGCTATCGGTATGAACATGGCAATATCTACACGGCTATCTGTATGAACATGGAAATATCTACACCGCTATCTATAAACATGGAAATATCCACACCGCTATCTGTATGAACATGGAAATATCTACACCGGTATCTGTTTGAACATGGAAATATCTACACCGCTATCTGCATGGAAATGGAAATATCTACACAGCTATCTGTATATACATGGAAATATCTACACAGCTATCTCTTTGCACATGGAAATAACTACACCGCTATCTCTATAAACATGGAAATATCTACACCACAATCTGTATGAACATGGAAATATGTGCACCGCCATCTGTATGAACATATAAATATCTACACCGCCATCTGTATTAAGAAGGAGGTATCTACACCGCTATCTGTATAAACATGGAAATATCTACACCGCTATCTGTATGAACATGGAAATATCTACACCGGTACCTGTATAAACACGGAAATATGTACACCGCTACCTGTATAAACATGGAAGTATCAGCACCGCTATCGGTATGAACATGGCAATATCTACACGGCTATCTGTATGAACATGGAAATATCTACACCGCTATCTGTATGAACATGGAAATATCTGCACCACTATCTGTATGAACATGGAAATAGCTACACAGCCATCTGGATGAACATGGAAATATCTACACCGCTATCTGTATGAACATGGATATATCTACACAGCCATCTGGATGAACATGGAAATATTTACACTGCTATCTGTATGAACATGGAAATACATACACCGCTATCTGTATGAACATGGAAATATCTACACCGCTATCTGTATGAACACGGAAATATCTACACCGCTATCTGTATGAACATGGAAATATCTTCACCGCCATCTGTATGAACATGGATATATCTACACAGCCATCTGGATGAACATGGAAATATCTGCACCGCTATCTGTATGAACATGGAAATATCTACACCGCTATCTGTATGAACATTGATGTATCTACTCAGCCATCTGGATGAACATGGAAATATATACACCGCTATCTGTGTAAACATGCATACATCTTCACCGCTATCTGTATAAACATGGAATTATCTACACTGCTATCTTTATGAACATGGAAATATCTGCACCGCTATCTGTTTGAACAGGGAAATATATACACCGCTATCTGCATGTAAATGGAAATGTCTACACAGATATCTGCATATACATGGAAATATCTACACAGCTACCTCTTTACACATGGAAATGACTACACTGCTATCTGTATGAACATGCAAATATCTACACTGCTATCTTTATGAACATGGAAATATCTACACCGCTAACTGTTTGAACAGGGAAATATATACACCGCTATCTGCATGAAAATGGAAATGTCTACACAGCTATCTGCATATACATGGAAATATCTACACAGCTATCTCTTTACACATGGAAATAACTACACCGCTATCTGTATGAACATGGAAATATCTACACCGCCATCTGTATGAACATGGAAATATCTGCACCACCATCTGAATGAACATATAAATATCTACACCGCCATCTGTATTAAGATGGAGATATCTACACTGCCATGTGTATAAACAAGGAAATATCTACACCGCTATGTGTATAAACATGGAAATATCTACACCGCTATCTGTATAAACATGGAAATATCTACACCGCTACCTGTATAAACATGGAAATATCAGCACCGTTATCAGTATGAACATGGAAGTATCTACACCGCCATCTGAATGAACATGGAAATATCTTCAACGCCATCTGTATGAATATGGAAATATCTGCACTGCCATCTGTATGAACATATAAATATCTACACCACCATCTGTATTAAGATGGAGATATCTACACCGCTATCTGTATAAACATGGAAATATCTACACCGCTATGTGTATAAACATGGAAATATCTACACCACTGTCTGTATAAACATGGAAATATCGACACTGCTACCTGTATAAACATGGAAATACCAGCACCGCTATCTGTATGGACATGGAAATATCTACACCTCCATCTGTATGAAAATGGAAAAATCTTCACCGCCATCTGTATCCACATGGATATATATACACAGCTTCTGTATAAGCATGGAAATATCTTCACCGCCATCTGTATGAACATGGATATGTCTACACAGCCGTCTGGATGAACATGGAAATATCTACACCGCTATCTGTGTAAACATGCATACATCTTCACCGCTATCTGTATAAACATGGAAATATCCACACCGCTATCTGTATGAACATGGAAATATCTATACCGCTATCTGTTTGAACATGGAAATATCTACACCGCTATCTGCATGGAAATGGAAATATCTACACAGCTATCTGTATATACATGGAAATATCTACACAGCTATCTCTTTGCACATGGAAATAAATACACCGCTATCTCTATAAACATGGAAATATCTACACCACCAACTGTATGAACATGGAAGTACCAGCACCGCTATCGGTATGAACATGGCAATATCTACACGGCTATCTGTATGAACATGGAAATATCTACAACGCTATCTGTATGAACATGGAAATATCTACACCACTATCTGTATGAACATGGAAATAGCTACACAGCCATCTGGATGAACATGGAAATATCTACACCGCTATCTGTATGAACATGGATATATCTACACAGCCATCTGGATGAACATGGAAATATCTACACTGCTATCTGTATGAACATGGAAATACATACACCGCTATCAGTATGAACATGGAAATATCTACACCGCTATCTGTATGAACATGGAAATATCTACACCGCTATCTGTATGAACATGGAAATATCTTCACCGCCGTCTGTATGAACATGGATATATCTACACAGCCATCTGGATGAACATGGAAATATCTGCACCGCTATCTGTATGAACATGGAAATATCTACACCGCTATCTGTATGAACATGGATATATCTACACAGCCATCTGGATGAACATGGAAATATATACACCGCTATCTGTGTAAACATGCATACATCTTCACCGCTATCTGTATAAACATGGAATTATCTACACTGCTATCTGTATAAACATGGAAATATGTACACCGCTACCTGTATAAACATGGAAGTATCAGCACCGCTATCGGTATGAACATGGCAATATCTACACGGCTATCTGTATGAACATGGAAATGTCTACACCGCTATCTGTATGAACATGGAAATATCTTCACAGCCATCTGTATGAACATGGATATATCTACACAGCCATCTGGATGAACATGGAAATATCTACACCGCTATCTGTATGAACATGTTAATATCTACACCGCTATCTGTATGAACCTTGAAATATCTACACAGATATCTGGATGAACACGGAAATATCTACACCGCTATCTGTATGAACCTGGAAATATCTACACAGATATCTGGATGAACACGGAAATATCTACACCGCTATCTGTATGAACATGGAAATACATGCACCGCTATCTGTATGAACATGGAAATATCTAAACCGCTATCTGTTTGAACATGGAAATATATACAGCGCTATCTGCTTGAAAATGGAAATATCTACACTGCTATCAGTATGAACATGGAAATACATACACCGCTATCTGTATGAACAAGGAAATATCTACACCACTTTCTGTATGAACATAGAAATATCTACACCGCTATCTGAATTAACATGGAAATATCTTCACCGCCATCTGTATGAACATGGATATATCTACACAGCCATCTGGATGAACATGGAAATATCTGCACCGCTATCTGTATGAAGATGGAAATATCTACACCGCTATCTGTATGAACATGGATATATCTACACAGCCATCTGGATGAACATGGAAATATCTACACCGCTATCTGTGTAAACATGCATACATCTTCACCGCTATCTGTATAAATATGGAAATATCTACACCGCTATCTTTCTGAACATGGAAATATCTACACCGCTATCTGTTTGAACAGGGAAATATATACACCGCTATCTGCATGAAAATGGAAATATCTACACAGCTATCTGCATATACATGGAAATATCTACACAGCTATCTCTTTACACATGGAAATAACTGCACCACTATCTGTATGAACATGGAAATATCTACACCGCCGTGTGTATGAACATGGAAATATCTGCACCGCCATCTGTATGAACATATAAATATATACACCGCCATCTGTATTAAGATGGAGATATCTACACAGCTATCTGTACAAACATGGAAATATCTACACCCCTATCTGTATGAACATGGAAATATCTACACCGCTATCTGTTTGAACAGGGAAGTATATACACCGCTATCTGCTTGAAAATGGAAATATCTACACAGCTATCTTCATATACATGGGAATATCTACACAGCTATCTCTTTACACATGGAAATAACTACACCGCTATCTGTATGAACATGGAAATATCTACACCGCCATCTGTATGAACATGGAAATATCTGCACCGCCATCTGAATGAACATATAAATATCTACACCGCCATCTCAATTAAGATGGACATATCTACACCGCTATCTGTATAAAGATGGAAATATCTACACCGCTATGTCTATAAACATGGAAATATCTACACCGCAATCTGTATAAACATGGAAATATCTAAACCGCTACCTGTATAAACATGGAAATATCAGCACCGCTATCAGTATGAACATGGAAGTATCTACACCGCCATCTGTATGAACATGGAAATATCTTCACCACCATCTTTATGAACATGGAAATATCTGCACCGCCATCTGTATGAACATATAAATATCTACTCCGCAATCTGTATTAAGATGGAGATATCTACACCGCTATCTGTATGAACATGGAAATATCTACACCGCTATGTGCATAAACATGGAAATATCTACACCGCTATCTGTATAAACATGGAAATATCTACACTGCTACCTGTATAAACATGGAAATATCAGCACCACTATCTGTATGAAGATGGAAATATCTACACCGCCATCTGTATGGACATGGAAAAATCTTCACCGTCATCTGTATGAACATGGATATATCTACGCAGCCATCTGTATGAACATGGAAATATCTTCACCGCCATCTGTATGAACATGGATATGTCTACAGAGCCGTCTGGATGAACATGGAAATATCTACACAGCTATCTGTATGAACATGGAAATATCTACACCGCTATCTGTGTAAACATGCATACATCTTCACCGCTATCTGTATAAACATGGAAATATCTATACCGCTATCTGTTTGAACATGGAAATATCTACACCGCTATCTGCATGAAAATGGAAATATCTACACAGCTATCTGCATATACATGGAAATATCTACACAGCTATCTCTTTGCACATGGAAATAACTACACCGGTATCTCTATAAACATGGAAATATCTAAACCACCATCTGTATGAAAATGGAAATATCTGCACCGCCATCTGTATGAATATATATATATCTACACTGCCGTCTGTATTAAGAGGGAGATATCTACGCTGCTATCTGTAAAACATGGAAATATCTCCACCGCTATCTGTATGAACATGGAAATATCTACACGCTACCTGTATAAACACAGAAATATGTACACCGCTACCTGTATAAACGTGGAAGTAGCAGCACCGCTATTGGTATGAACATGCCAATATCTACACGGCTATCTGTATGAACATGGAAATATCTACAACGCCATCTGTATGAACATGGAAATATCTTCACCGCCATCTGTATGAACATGGATATATGTACACAGCCATCTGGATGAACATGGAAATATCTACACCGCTATCTGTATGAACATGGAAATACATACACCGCTATCTGTATGAACATGGAAATATCTACACCGCTATCTCTATGAACATGGAAATATCTACACCGCTATCTGTATGAACATGGAAATGTCTTCAACGCCATCTGTTTGAACATGGATATATCTACACAGCCATGTGGATGAACATGGAAATATCTACACCGCTATCTGTGTAAACATGCATACATCTTCACCGCTATCTGTATAAACATGGAAATATCTACACCTCTATCTTTATGAACATGGAAATATCTACACCGCTAACTGTTTGAACAGGGAAATATATACACCGCTATCTGCATGAAAATGGAAATATCTACACCACTATCTGTATGAACATGGAAATACATACACCATTATCTGTATGAACATGGAAATATCTACACCGCTATCTGTATGAACATGGAAATATCTGCACCGCTATCTGTATGAACATTGAAATATCTACACCACTAACTGTATGAACATGGATATATCAACACCGCTATCTGTATGAATATGGAAATATCTTCACCGCCATCTGTATGAACATGGATATATCTACACAGCCATCTGGATGAACATGGAAATATCTACACCGCTATCTGTAGGAACATGGAAATAGCTACACTGCTATCTGTATGAACATGGAAATATCTACACCGCTATCTCTTTGAACATGGAAATATCTACACCGCTATCTGTATGAACATGGAAATATCTTCACCGCCATCTGTATGAACATGGATATATCTACACAGCCATCTGGATGAACATGGAAATATCTACACCGCTATCTGTATGAACATGGAAATATCTACACAGCCATCTGGATGAACATGAAAATATCTACACTGCTATCTGTGTAAACATGCATACATCTTCACCGCTATCTGTATAAACATGGAAATATCTACACCGCTACCTGTATAAACATGGAAATATCTACACCGCTATCTCTATGAACATGGAAATATCCACACCGCTATCTGTATGAACATGGAAATAGCTACACCGCTATCTGTATGAACATGGAAATATCTACACCGCCATCTGTATGAACATGGAAATATCTGCACCGCCATCTGAATAAACATAAAAATATCTACACCGCCATCTGTATTAAGATGGAGATATCTACACCGCTATCTGTATAAACATGGAAATATCTACACCGCTATGTGTATAAACATGGTAATATCTACACCGCTATCTGTATAAACATGGAAATATCTACACCGCTACATGTATAAACATGGAAATACATGCACCGCTATCTGTATGAACATGGAAATATCTAAACCGCTATCTGTTTGAACATGGAAATATATACAGCGCTATCAGCTTGAAAATGGAAATATCTACACTGCTATCAGTATGAACATTGAAATACATACACCGCTATCTGTATGAACAAGGAAATATCTGCACAGCCATCTGGATGAACATGGAAATATCTGCACCGCTATCTGTATGAAGATGGAAATATCTACACCGCTATCTGTATGAACATGGAAATATCTTCACCGCCATCTGTATGGACATGGATATATCTACACAGCCATCTGGATGAACATGGAAATATCTGCACCGCTATCTGTATGAAGATGGAAATATCTACACCGCTATCTGTATGAACATGGATATATCTACACAGCCATCTGGATGAACATGGAAATATCTACACCGCTATCTGTGTAAACATGCATACATCTTCACCGCTATCTGTATAAACATGGAAATATCTACACCGCTATCTTTCTGAACATGGAAATATCTACACCGCTATCTGTTTGAACAGGGAAATATATACACCGCTATCTGCATGAAAATGGAAATATCTACACAGCTATCTGCATATACATGGAAATATCTACACAGCTATCTGTTTACACATGGAAATAACTGCACCACTATCTGTATGAACATGGAAATATCTACACCGCCGTGTGTATGAACATGGAAATATCTGCACCGCCATCTGTATGAACATATAAATATCTACACCGCCATCTGTATTAAGATGGAGATATCTACACCGCTATCTGTACAAACATGGAAATATCTACACCACTATCTGTATGAACATGGAAATATCTACACCGCTATCTGTTTGAACTGGGAAGTATATACACCGCTATCTGCTTGAAAATGGAAATATCTACACAGCTATCTGCATATACATGGGAATATCTACACAGCTATCTCTTTACACATGGAAATAACTACACCGCTATCTGTATGAACATGGAAATATCTACACCGCCATCTGTATGAACATGGAAATATCTACACCGCCATCAGTATGAACATGGAAATATCTGCACCGCCATCTGTATGAACATATAAATATCAACACCGCAATCTGTATTAAGATGGAGATATCTACAACGCTATCTGTATGAACATGGAAATATCTACACCGCTATGTGTATAAACATGGAAATATCTACACCGCTATCTGTATAAACATGGAAATATCTACACTGCTACCTGTATAAACATGGAAATATCAGCACCGCTATCTGTATGAACATGGAAATATCTACACCGCCATCTGTATGAACATGGAAAAATCTTCACCGTCATCTGTATGAACATGGATATATCTACACAGCCATCTGTATGAACATGGAAATATCTTCACCGCCATCTGTATGAACATGGATATGTCTACACAGCCGTCTGGATGAACATGGAAATATCTACACAGCTATCTGTATGAACATGGAAATATCTACACCGCTATCTTTGTAAACATGCATACATCTTCACCGCTATCTGTATAAACATTTAAATATCCACACCGCTATCTGTATGACCTTGAAATATCTACACCGCTATCTGTTTGAAGATGGAAATATCTACACCGCTATCTGCATGAAAATGGAAATATCTAAACAGCTATCTGCATATACATGGAAATATCTACACAGCTATCTCTTTGCACATGGAAATAACTACACCGCTATCTCTATAAACATGGAAATATCTACACCACCATCTGTATGAAAATGGAAATATCTGCACCGCCATCTGTATGAACATATAAATATCTACACTGCCATCTGTATTAATAAGGAGATATCTACGCCGCTATCTGTATAAACATGGAAATATCTACACCGCTATCTGTATGAACATGGAAATATCTACACCGCTACCTGTATAAACACAGAAATATGTACACCGCTACCTGTATAAACATGGAAGTATCAGCACCGCTATCGGTATGAACATGCCAATATCTACACGGCTATCTGTATGAACATGGAAATATCTACAACGCCATCTGTATGAACATGGAAATATCTTCACCGCCATCTGTATGAACATGGATATATGTACACAGCCATCTGGATGAACATGGAAATATCTACACCGCTTTCTGTATTAACATGGAAATATCTACACCGCTATCTGTATGAACATGGAAATATGTACACAGCCATCAGGATGAACATGGAAATATCTACACCGCTATCTGTATGAACATGGAAATACATACACCGCTATCAGTATGAACATGGAAATATCTACACCGCTATCTCTATGAACATGGAAATATCTACACCGCTATCTGTATGAACATGGAAATGTCTTCAACGCCATCTGTTTGAACATGGATATATCTACAAAGCCATGTGGATGAACATGGAAATATCTACACCGCTATCTGTGTAAACATGCATACATCTTCACCGCTATCTGTATAAACATGGAAATATCTACACCTCTATCTTTATGAACATGGAAATATCTACACCGCTAACTGTTTGAACAGGGAAATATATACACCGCTATCTGCATGAAAATGGAAATATCTACACCACTATCTGTATGAACATGGAAATACATACACCACTATCTGTATGAACATGGAAATATCTCTACCGCTATCTGTATGAACATGGAAATATCTGCACCGCCATCTGAATGAACATATAAATATCTACACCGCCTTCTCTATTAAGATGGACATATCTACACCGCTATCTGTATAAAGATGGAAATATCTACACCGCTATGTCTATAAACATGGAAATATCTACACCGCTATCTGTATAAACACGGAAATATCTACACCGCTACCTGTATAAACATGGAAATATCAGCACCGCTATCAGTATCAACATGGAAGTATCTACACCGCCATCTGTATGAACATGGAAATATCTTCACCACCATCTGTATGAACATGGAAATATCTGCACCGCCATCTGTATGAACATATAAATATCTACACCGCAATCTGTATTAAGATGGAGATATCTACACCGCTATCTGTATGAACATGGAAATATCTACACCGCTATGTGTATAAACATGGAAATATCTACACCGCTATCTGTATAAACATGGAAATATCTACACCGCTATCTGTGTAAACATGCACACATCTTCACCGCTATCTGTATTATGATGGAAATATCCACACCGCTATCTGTATGAACATAGAAATATCTACACCGCTATCTGTTTGAACATGGAAATATCTACACCGCTATCTGCATGAAAATGGAAATATCTACACAGCTATCTGCATATACATGGATATATCTACACAGCTATCTCTTTGCACATGGAAATAACTACACCGGTATCTCTATAAACATGGAAATATCTACACCACCATCTGTATGAAAATGGAAATATCTGCACCGCCATCTGTATGAACATATAAATATCTACACTGCCGTCTGTATTAAGAAGGAGATATCTACGCCGCTATCTGTATAAACATGGAAATATCTACACCGCTATCTGTATGAACATGGAAATATCTACACCGCTACCTGTATAAACACAGAAATATGTACACCGCTACCTGTATAAACATGGAAGTATCAGCACCGCTATCGGTATGAACATGCCAATATCTACACGGCTATCTGTATGAACATGGAAATATCTACAACGCCATCTGTATGAACATGGAAATATCTTCACCGCCATCTGTATGAACATGGATATATGTACACAGCCATCTGGATGAACATGGAAATATCTACACCGCTATCTGTATGAACATGGAAATATCTACACCGCTATCTGTATGAACATGGAAATATGTACACAGCCAACAGGATGAACATGGAAATATCTACACCGCTATCTGTATGAACATGGAAATACATACACCGCTATCTGTATGAACATGGAAATACCTACACCGCTATCTCTATGAACATGGAAATATCTACACCGCTATCTGTATGAACATGGAAATGTCTTCAACGCCATCTGTTTGAACATGGATATATCTACAGAGCCATGTGGATGAACATGGAAATATCTACACCGCTATCTGTGTAAACATGCATACATCTTCACCGCTATCTGTATAAACATGGAAATATCTACACCTCTATCTTTATGAACATGGAAATATCTACACCGCTAACTGTTTGAACAGGGAAATATATACACCGCTATCTGCATGAAAATGGAAATATCTACACCACTATCTGTATGAACATGGAAATAGCTACACTGCTATCTGTATGAACATGGAAATATCTACACCGCTATCTCTTTGAACATGGAAATATCTACACCGCTATCTGTATGAACATGGAAATATCTTCACCGCCATCTGTATGAACATGGATATATCTACACAGCCATCTGGATGAACATGAAAATATCTACACTGCTATCTGTGTAAACATGCATACATCTTCACCGCTATCTGTATAAACATGGAAATATCTACACCGCTACCTGTATAAACATGGAAATACCTACACCGCTATCTCTATGAACATGGAAATATCCACACCGCTATCTGTATGAACATGGAAATAGCTACACCGCTATCTGTATGAACATGGAAATATCTACACCGCCATCTGTATGAACATGGAAATATCTGCACCGCCATCTGAATAAACATATAAATATCTACACCGCCATCTGTATTAAGATGGAGATATCTACACCGCTATCTGTATAAACATGGAAATATCTACACCGCTATGTGTATAAACATGGTAATATCTACACCGCTATCTGTATAAACATGGAAATATCTACACCGCTACATGTATAAACATGGAAATAGCACCGCTATCAGTATGAACATGGAAGTATCTACACCGCCATCTGTATGAACATGGAAATATCTTCACCGCCATCTGTATGAACATGGAAATATCTGCACCGCCGTCTGTATGAACATATAAATATCTACACCGCCATCTGTATTAAGATGGAGATATCTACACCGCTATCTGTATAAACATGGAAATATCTACACCGCTATGTGTATAAACATGGAAATATCTACACCGCTATCTGCATAAACATGGAAATATCTACACTGCTACCTGTATAAACATGGAAACATCAGCACCGCTATCTGTATGAACATGGAAATATCTACACCGCCATCTGTATGAACATGGAAAAATCTTCACCGTCATCTGTATGAACATAGATATATCTACACAGCCATCTCTATGAACACGGAAATACCTTCACCGCCATCTGTATGAACATGGATATGTCTACACAGCTGTCTGGATGAACATGGAAATATCTACACCGCTATCTGTATGAACATGGAAATATCTACACATCTATCTGTGTAAACATGCATACATCTTCACCGCTATCTGTATAAACATGGAAATATCCACACCGCTATCTGTATGAACATGGAAATATCTACACCGCTATCTGTTTGAACATGGAAATATCTACACCGCTATCTGCATGAAAATGGAAATATCTACACAGCTATCTGCATATACATGGAAATATCTACACAGCTATCTCTTTGCACATGGAAATAACTACACCGCAATCTCTATAAACATGGAAATATCTACACCACCATCTGTATGAACATGGAAATATCTGCACCGCCATCTGTATGAACATATAAATATCTACACCGCCATCTGTATTAAGGAGATATCTACACCGCTATCTGTATAAACATGGAAATATCTACACCGCTATCTGTATGATCATGGAAATATCTACACCGTTACCTGTATAAACACGGAAATATGTACACCGCTACCTGTATAAACATGGATGTATCAGCACCGCAATCTGTATGAACATGGAAATATCTACACCGCTATCGGAATGCATATGGAAATCTCTACACCACTATCGGTATGAACATGGCAATATCTACACGGCTATCTGTATGAACATGGAAATATCTACAACGCCATCTGAATGAACATGGAAATATCTTCACCGCCATCTGTATGAACATGGATATATCTACACAGCCATCTGGATGAACATGAAAATATCTACACCGCTATCTGTATGAACATGGAAATATTTACACCGCTATCTGTATGAACATGGAAATATCTACACAGCCATCAGGATGAACATGGAAATATCTACACCGCTATCTGTATGAACATGGAAATACATACACCGCTATCTGTATGAACATGGAAATATCTACACCGCTATCTGTATGAACATGGAAATATCTACACCGCTATCTGTATGAACATGGAAATACCTTCACCGCCATCTGTATGAACATGGATATATCTACACAGCCATGTGGATGAACATGGAAATATCTACACCGATATCTGTGAAAACATGCATACATCTTCACCGCTATCTGTATAAACATGGAAATATCTACACCGCTATCTTTATGAACATGGAAATATCTACACCGCTAACTGTTTGAACAGGGAAATATATACACCGCTATCTGCATGAAAATGGAAATATCTACACCACTATCTGTATTAACATGGAAATACATACACCCCTATCTGTATGAAAATGGAAATACCTACACCGCTATCTGTATGAACATGGAAATATCTACACCGCTATCTGTATGAACATTGAAATATCTTCACCGACATCAGTATGAACATGGATATATCTACACAGCCATCTGGATGAACATGGAAATATCTGCACCGCTATCTGTATGAACATGGATATATCTACACCTCTATCTGTATGAACATGGATATATCTACACAGCCATCTGGATGAACACGGAAATATCTACACCGCTATCTGTGTAAACATGCATACATCTTCACCGCTATCTTTATAAACATGGAAATATCTACACCGCTATCTTTATGAACATGGAAATATCTACACCACTAACTGTTTGAACAGGGAAATATATACACCGCTATCTGCATGAAAATGGAAATATCTACACCGCTATCTGTATGAACATGGAAATACATACACCGCTATCTGTATGAACATGGAAATATCTACACCGCTATGTGTATAAACATGGAAATGTCTACACTGCTATCTGTACAAACATGGAAATATCTACACCGCTACCTGTATAAACATGGAAATATCAGCACCGCTATCAGTATGAACATGGAAGTTTCTACACCGCCATCTGTATGAACATGGATATATCTACACAGCCATCTGGATGAACGTGGAAATATCTACACCGCTATCTGTTTAAACATGCATACAACTTCACCGCTATCTGTATAAACATGGAAATATCTACACCGCTATCTTTATGAACATGGAAATATCTACACCGCTAACTGTTTGAACAGGGAAATATATACACCGCTATCTGCATGAAAATGGAAATATCTACACCGCTATCTGTATGAACATGGAAATACATACACCGCTATCTGTATGAACATGGAAATATCTACACCGCTATGTGTATAAACATGGAAATATCTACACCGTTATCTGTATAAACATGGAAATATCTACACCGCTACATGTACAAACATGGAAATATCAGCCCCGCTATCTGTATGAACATGGAAATATCTACACCGCCATCTGTATGAACTTGGAAATATCTTCACCGCCATCTGTAGGAACATGGATATATCTACACAGCCATCTGTATGAACATGGAAATATCTACACCGCTATCTGTATGAACATGGAAATATCTACACCGCTATCTGTATGAACATGGAAATATCTTCACCGCCATCTGTATGAACATGGATATGTCTACACAGCCATCTGAATGAACATTTAAATATCTACACCGCCATCTGTATTAAAATGGAGATATCTACACAACTATCTGCATAAACATGGACATATCTACACCGATATCTGTATAAACATGGAAATATCTACACCGCTATCTGTATAAACATGGAAATATATACACCGATACCTGTATAAACATGGAAATATCAGCACCGCTATCTTTATGAACATGGAAATATCTACACCGCCATCTGTATGAACATGGAAATATCGTCACCGCCATCTGTATGAACATGGATATATCTACACAGCCATCTGTATGAACATGGAAATATCTTCACCGCCATCTGTGTGAACATGGATATGTCTACACAGCCGTCTGGATGAACATGGAAATATCTACACCGCTATCTGTATGAACATGGAAATATCTACACCGCTATCTGTTTAAACATGCATACATCTTCACCGATATCTGTATAAACATGGAAATATCTACACCGCTATCTGTATGAACATGGATATATCTACACTGCTATCTGTACGAACATGGAAATATCTACACCGCTATCTGTATGAACATGGAAATATCTTCACCGCCATCTGTATGAACATGGATATATCTACACAGCCATCTGGATGAACATGGAAATATCTGCACCGCTATCTGTATGAACATGGAAATATCTACACTGCTATCTGTATGAACATGGATATATCTACACAGCCATCTGGATGAACATGGAAATATCTACAACGCTATCTGTGTAAACATGCATACATCTTCACCGCTATCTGTATAAACATGGAAATATCCACACCGCTATCTGTATGAACATGGAAATGTCTACACCGCTATCTGTTTGAACATGGAAATATCTACACCGCTATCTGCATGGAAATCGAAATATCTTCACAGCTATCTGTATATACATGGAAATATCTACACAGCTATCTCTTTGCACATGGAAATAACTACACCGCTATCTCTATAAACATGGAAATATCTACACCACCATCTGTATGAACATGGAAATATGTGCAAAGCCATCTGTATGAACATATAAATATCTACACCACCATCTGTATTAAGAAGGAGATATCTACACCGCTACCTGTATAAACATGGAAATATCTACACCGCTATCTGTATGAACATGGAAATATCTACACCGCTACCTGTATAAACACGGAAATATGTACACTGCTACCTGTATAAACATGGAAGTATCAGCACCCCTATCGGTATGAACATGGCAATATCTACACGGCTATCTGTATGAACATGGAAATATCTACACCGCTATCTGTATGAACATGGAAATATCTGCACCACTATCTGTATGAACATGGAAATAGCTACACAGCCATCTGGATGAACATGGAAATATCTAAACCGCTATCTGTATGAACATGGATATACCTACACAGCCATCTGGATGAACATGGAAATATTTACACTGCTATCTGTATGAACATGGAAATACATACACCGCTATCTGTATGAACATGGAAATATCTACACCGCTATCTGTATGAACACGGAAATATCTACACCGCTATCTCTATGAACAAGGAAATATCTTCACCGCCATCTGTATGAACATGGATATATCTACACAGCCATCTGGACGAACATGGAAATATCTGCACCGCTATCTGTATGAACATGGAAATATCTACACCGCTATCTGTATGAACATGGATGTATCTACTCAGCCATCTAGATGAACATGGAAATATATACACCGCTATCTTTGTAAACATGCATACATCTTCACCGCTATCTGTATAAACATGGAATTATCTACACTGCTATCTTTATGAACATGGAAATAGCTGCACCGCTAACTGTTTGAACAGGGAAATATATACACCGCTATCTGCATGAAAATGGAAATGTCTACACAGCTATCTGCATATACATGGAAATATCTACATAGCTATCTCTTTACACATGGAAATAACAACACTGCTATCTGTATGAACATGGAAATATCTGCACCGCCATCTGTATGAACATATAAATATCTACTCCGCAATCTGTATTAAGATGGAGATATCTACACCGCTATCTGTATGAACATGGAAATATCTACACCGCTATGTGTATAAACATGGAAACATCTACACCGCTATCTGTATAAACATGGAAATATCTACACTGCTACCTGTATAAACATGGAAATATCAGCACCGCTATCTGTATGAACATGGAAATATCTACACCGCCATCTGTATGAACATGGAAAAATCTTCACCGTCATCTGTATGAACATGGATATATCTACACAGCCATCTGTATGAACATGGAAATATCTTCACCGTCATCTGTGTGAACATGGATATGTCTACACAGCCGTCTGGATGAACATGGAAATATCTACACAGCTATCTGTATGAACATGGAAATATCTACACCGCTATCTGTGTAAACATGCATACATCTTCACCGCTATCTGTATAAACATGGAAATATCTACACCGCTATCTGTATGAACATGGAAATATCTACACCGCTACCTGTATAAACACAGAAATATGTTCACCGCTACCTGCATAAACATGGAAGTATCAGCACCGCTATCGGTATGAACATGCCAATATCTACACGGCTATCTGTATGAACTTGGAAATATCTACAACGCCATCTGTATGAACATGGAAATATCTTCACCGCCATCTGTATGAACATGGATATATCTACACCGCTATCTGTATGAACATGGAAATATGTACACAACCATCAGGATGAACATGGAAATATCTACACCGCTATCTGTATGAACATGGAAATATCTACACCGCTATCTGTATGAACATGGAAATATGTACACAACCATCAGGATGAACATGGAAATATCTACACCGCTCTCTGTATGAACATGCAAATACATACACCGCTATCTGTATGAACATGGAAATATCTACACCGCTATCTCTATGAACATGGAAATATCTACACCGCTATCTGTATGAACATGGAAATGTCTTCAACGCCATCTGTTTGAACATGGATATATCTACACAGCCATGTGGATGAACATGGAAATATCTACACTGCTATCTGTATGAACATGGAAATATCTACACCGCTATCTGTGTAAACATGCATACATCTTCACCGCTATCTGTATAAACATGGAAATATCTACACGTCTATCTTTATGAACATGGAAATATCTACACCGCTAACTGTTTGAACAGGGAATTATATACACCGCTATCTGCATGAAAATGGAAATATCTACACCACTATCTGTATGAACATGGAAATACATACACCACTATCTGTATGAACATGGAAATATCTACACCGCTATCTGTATGAACATGGAAATATCTGCACCGCCATCTGAATGAACATATAAATATCTACACCGCCATCTCTATTAAGATGGAGATATCTACACCGCTATCTGTACAAAGATGGAAATATCTACACCGCTATGTCTATAAACATGGAAATATCTACACCGCTATCTGTATAAACATGGAAATATCTACACCGCTACCTGTATAAACATGGAAATATCAGCACCGCTATCAGTATGAACATGGAAGTATCTACACCGCCATCTGTATGAACATGGAAATATCTTCACCACCATCTGTATGAACATGGAAATATCTGCACCCCCATCTGTATGAACATATAAATATCTACTCCGCAATCTGTATTAAGATGGAGATATCTACACCGCTATCTGTATGAACATGGAAATATCTACACCGCTATGTGTATAAACATGGAAATATCTACACCGCTATCTGTATAAACATGGAAATATCTACAATGCTACCTGTATAAACATGGAAATATCAGCACCGCTATCTGTATGAACATGGAAATATCTACACCGCCATCTGTATGAACATGGAAAAATCTTCACCGTCATCTGTATGAACATGGATATATCTACACAGCCATCTGTATGAACATGGAAATATCTTCACCGCCATCTGTATGAACATGGATATGTCTACACAGCCGTCTGGATGAACATGGAAATATCTACACAGCTATCTGTATGAACATGGAAATATCTGCACCCCCATCTGTATGAACATATAAATATCTACTCCGCAATCTGTATTAAGATGGAGATATCTACACCGCTATCTGTATGAACATGGAAATATCTACACCGCTATGTGTATAAACATGGAAATATCTACACCGCTATCTGTATAAACATGGAAATATCTACAATGCTACCTGTATAAACATGGAAATATCAGCACCGCTATCTGTATGAACATGGAAATATCTACACCGCCATCTGTATGAACATGGAAAAATCTTCACCGTCATCTGTATGAACATGGATATATCTACACAGCCATCTGTATGAACATGGAAATATCTTCACCGCCATCTGTATGAACATGGATATGTCTACACAGCCGTCTGGATGAACATGGAAATATCTACACAGCTATCTGTATGAACATGGAAATATCTACACCGCTATCTGTGTAAACATGCATACATCTTCACCGCTATCTGTATAAACATGGAAATATCCACACCGCTATCTGTATGAACATGGATATATCTACACCGCTATCTGTTTGAAGATGGAAATATCTACACCGCTATCTGCATGAAAATGGAAATATCTACACAGCTATCTGCATATACATGGAAATATCTACACAGCTATCTCTTTGCACATGGAAATAACTACACCGCTATTTCTATAAACATGGAAATATCTACACCACCATCTGTATGAAAATGGAAATATCTGCACCGCCATCTGTATGAACATATAAATATCTACAATGCCGTCTGTATTAAGAAGAAGATATCTACGCCGATATCTGTATAAACATGGAAATATCTACACCGCTATCTGTATGAACATGGAAATATCTTCACCACCATCTGTATGAACATGGAAATATCAGCACCCCCATCTGTATGAACATATAAATATCTACTCTGCAATCTGTATTAAGATGGAGATATCTACACCGCTATCTGTATGAACATGGAAATATCTACACCGCTATGTGTATAAACATGGAAATATCTACACCGCTATCTGTATAAACATGGAAATATCTACAATGCTACCTGTATAAACATGGAAATATCAGCACCGCTATCTGTATGAACATGGAAATATCTACACCGCCATCTGTATGAACATGGAAAAATCTTCACCGTCATCTGTATGAACATGGATATATCTACACAGCCATCTGTATGAACATGGAAATATCTTCACCGCCATCTGTATGAACATGGATATGTCTACACAGCCGTCTGGATGAACATGGAAATATCTACACAGCTATCTGTATGAACATGGAAATATCTACACCGCTATCTGTGTAAACATGCATACATCTTCACCGCTATCTGTATAAACATGGAAATATCCACACCGCTATCTGTATGAACATGGATATATCTACACCGCTATCTGTTTGAAGATGGAAATATCTACACCGCTATCTGCATGAAAATGGAAATATCTACACAGCTATCTGCATATACATGGAAATATCTACACAGCTATCTCTTTGCACATGGAAATAACTACACCGCTATCTCTATAAACATGGAAATATCTACACCACCATCTGTATGAAAATGGAAATATCTGCACCGCCATCTGTATGAACATATAAATATCTACAATGCCGTCTGTATTAAGAAGAAGATATCTACGCCGATATCTGTATAAACATGGAAATATCTACACCGCTATCTGTATGAACATGGAAATATCTACACCGCTACCTGTATAAACACAGAAATATGTTCACCGCTACCTGTATAAACATGGAAGTATCAGCACCGCTATCGGTATGAACATGCCAATATCTACACGGCTATCTGTATGAACTTGGAAATATCTACAACGCCATCTGTATGAACATGGAAATATCTTCACCGCCATCTGTATGAACATGGATATATCTACACCGCTATCTGTATGAACATGGAAATATGTACACAACCATCAGGATGAACATGGAAATATCTACACCGCTATCTGTATGAACATGGAAATATCTACACCGCTATCTGTATGAACATGGAAATACATACACCGCTATCTGTATGAACATGGAAATATCTACACCGCTATCTCTATGAACATGGAAATATCTACACCGCTATCTGTATAAACATGGAAATATCTACAATGCTACCTGTATAAACATGGAAATATCAGCACCGCTATCTGTATGAACATGGAAATATCTACACCGCCATCTGTATGAACATGGAAAAATCTTCACCGTCATCTGTATGAACATGGATATATCTACACAGCCATCTGTATGAACATGGAAATATCTTCACTGCCATCTGTATGAACATGGATATGTCTACACAGCCGTCTGGATGAACATGGAAATATCTACACAGCTATCTGTATGAACATGGAAATATCTACACCGCTATCTGTGTAAACATGCATACATCTTCACCGCTATCTGTATAAACATGGAAATATCTACACCGCTATCTGTATGAACATGGAAATATCTACACCGCTATCTGTATAAACATGGAAATATCTACACCGCTATCTGCATGAAAATGGAAATATCTACAGCGCTATCTGTATGAACATGGAAATACATACACCGCTGTCTGTATGAACATGGAAATATCTACACCTCTATCTGTGTAAACATGCATACATCTTCACCGCTATCTGTATAAACATGGAAATATCTACACCTCTATCTTTATGAACATGGAAATATCTACACCGCTAACTGTGTGAACAGGGAAATATATACACCTCTATCTGCATGAAAATGGAAATATCTACACCACTATCTGTATGAACATGGAAATACATACACCACTATCTGTATGAACATGGAAATATCTACACCGCCATCTGTATGAACATGGAAATATCTGCACCGCCATCTGAATGAACATATAAATATCTACACCGCCATCTCTATTAAGATGGAAAAATATACACCGCTATCTGTATAAAGATGGAAATATCTACACTGCTATGTCTATAAACATGGAAATATCTACACCGCTATCTGTATAAACATGGAAATATCTACACCGCTACCTGTATAAACATGGAAATATCAGCACCGCTATCAGTATGAACATGGAAGTATCTACACCGCCATCTGTATGAACATGGAAATATCTTCACCACCATCTGTATGAACATGGAAATATCTGCACCGCCATCTGTATGAACATATAAATATCTACTCCGCAATCTGTATTAAGATGGAGATATCTACACCGCTATCTGTATGAACGTGGAAATATCTACACCGCTATGTGTATAAACATGGAAATATCTACACCGCTATCTGTATAAACATGGAAATATCTACACTGCTACCTGTATAAACATGGAAATATCAGCACCGCTATCTGTATGAACATGGAAATATCTACACCGCCATCTGTATGAACATGGAAAAATCTTCACCGTCATCTGTATGAACATAGATATATCTACACAGCCATCTGTATGAACATGGAAATATCTTCACCACCATCTTTATGAACATGGATATGTCTACACAGCCGTCTGGATGAACATGGAAATATCTACACCGCTATCTGTATGAACATGGAAATATCTACACCTCTATCTGTGTAAACATGCATACATCTTCACCGCTATCTGTATAAACATGGAAATATCCACACCGCTATCTGTATGAACATGGAAATATCTACACCGCTATCTGTTTGAACATGGAAATATCTACACCGCTATCTGCATGAAAATTGAAATATCTACCCAGCTATCTGCATATACATGGAAATAACTACACCGCTATCTCTATAAACATGGAAATATCTACACCACCATCTGTATGAACATGGAAATATCTGCACCGCCATCTGTATGAACACATAAATATCTACACCGCCATCTGTATTAAGAAGGAGATATCTACACCGCTATCTGTACAAACATGGAAATATCTACACCGCTATCTGTATGAACATGGAAATATCTACACCGTTACCTGTATAAACACGGAAATATGTACACCGCTACCTGTATAAACATGGAAGTATCAGCACCACAATCTGTATGAACATGGAAATATCTACAACGCAATATGTATGAACATGGAAATATCTTCACCGCCATCTGTATGAACATGGATATATCTACACAGCCATCTGGATGAACATGGAAATATCTACACCGCTATCTGTATGAACATGGAAATATTTACACCGCTATCTGTATGAACATGGAAATATCTACACAGCCATCAGGATGAACATGGAAATATCTACACCGCTATCTGTATGAACATGGAAATACATACACCGCTATCTGTATGAACATGGAAATATCTACACCGCTATCTGTATGAACATGGAAATATCTACACCTCTATCTGTATGAACATGGAAATATCTTCACCGCCATCTGTATGAAGATGGATATATCTACACAGCCATGTGGATGAACATGGAAATATCTACACCGATATCTGTGAAAACATGCATACATCTTCACCGCTATCTGTATAAACATGGAAATATCTACACCGCTATCTTTATGAACATGGAAATATCTACACCGCTAACTGTTTGAACAGGGAAATATATACAACGCTATCTGCATGAAAAAGGAAATATCTACACCACTACCTGTATTAACATGGAAATACATACACCCCTATCTGTATGAACATGGAAATATCTGCACCGCTATCTGTATGAACATGGAAATATCTACACCGCTATCTGTATGAACATTGAAATATCTTCACCGCCATCAGTATGAACATGGATATATCTACACAGCCATCTGGATGAACATGGAAATATCTGCACCGCTATCTGTATGAACATGGAAATATCTACACCTCTATCTGTATGAACATGGATATATCTACACAGCCATCTGGATGAACATGGAAATATCTACACCGCTATCTGTGTAAACATGCATACATCTTCACCGCTATCTGTATAAACATGGAAATATCTACACCGCTATCTTTATGAACATGGAAATATCTACACCACTAACTGTTTGAACAGGGAAATATATACACCGCTATCTGCACGAAAACGGAAATATCTACACAGCTATCTGCTTATACATGGAAATATCTACACAGCTATCTCTTTACACATGGAAATAACTACACCGCTATCTGTATAAACATGGAAATATCTACACTGCTACCTGTATAAACATGGAAATATCAGCACCGCTATCTGTATGAACATGGAAATATCTACACCGCCATCTGTATGAACATATAAATATCTACAATGCCGTCTGTATTAAGAAGAAGATATCTACGCCGATATCTGTATAAACATGGAAATATCTACACCGCTATCTGTATGAACATGGAAATATCTACACCGCTACCTGTATAAACACAGAAATATGTTCACCGCTACCTGTATAAACATGGAAGTATCAGCACCGCTATCGGTATGAACATGCCAATATCTACACGGCTATCTGTATGAACTTGGAAATATCTACAACGCCATCTGTATGAACATGGAAATATCTTCACCGCCATCTGTATGAACATGGATATATCTACACCGCTATCTGTATGAACATGGAAATATGTACACAACCATCAGGATGAACATGGAAATATCTACACCGCTATCTGTATGAACATGGAAATATCTACACCGCTATCTGTATGAACATGGAAATATGTACACAACCATCAGGATGAACATGGAAATATCTACACCGCTATCTGTATGAACATGGAAATACATACACCGCTATCTGTATGATCATGGAAATATCTACACCGCTATCTCTATGAACATGGAAATATCTACACCGCTATCTGTATGAACATGGAAATGTCTTCAACGCCATCTGTTTGAACATGGATATATCTACACAGCCATGTGGATGAACATGGAAATATCTACACCGCTATCTGTGTAAACATGCATACATCTTCACTGCTATCTGTATAAACATGGAAATATCTACACCTCTAGCTTTATGAACATGGAAATATCTACACCGCTAACTGTTTGAACAGGGAAATATATACACCGCTATCTGCATGAAAATGGAAATATCTACACCACTATCTGTATGAACATGGAAATACATACACCACTATCTGTATGAACAGGGAAATATCTACACCGCTATCTGTATGAACATGGAAATATCTGCACCGCCATCTGAATGAACATATAAATATCTACACCGCCATCTCTATTAAGATGGAGATATCTACACCGCTATCTGTATAAAGATGGAAATATCTACACCGCTATGTCTATAAACATGGAAATATCTACACCGCTATCTGTATAAACATGGAAATATCTACACCGCTACCTGTATAAACATGGAAATATCAGCACCGCAATCAGTATGAACATGGAAGTATCTACACTGCCATCTGTATGAACATGGAAATATCTTCACCGCCATCTGTATGAACATGGAAATATCTGCACCGCCATCTGTATGAACATATAAATATCTACACCGCAATCTGTATTAAGATGGAGATATCTACACCGCTATCTGTATGAACATGGAAATATCTACACCGCTATCTTTATGAACATGGAAATATCTACACCGCTATCTGTATAAACATGGAAATATCTACACTGCTACCTGTATAAACATGGAAATATCAGCACCGCTATCTGTATGAACATGCCAATATCTACACGGCTATCTGTATGAACATGGAAATATCTACAACGCTATCTGTATGAACATGGAAATATCTTCACCGCCATCTGTATGAACATGGATATATGTACACAGCCATCTGGATGAACATGGAAATATCTACACCGCTATCTGTATGAACATGGAAATATCTACACCGCTATCTGTATGAACATGGAAATATGTACACAGCCATCAGGATGAACATGGAAATATCTACACCGCTATCTGTATGAACATGGAAATACATACACCGCTATCTGTATGAACATGGAAATATCTACAACGCCATCTGTATGAACATGGAAATATCTTCACCGCCATCTGTATGAACATGGAAATATCTACACCGCTATCTGTATGAACATATAAATATCTACACGCTACCTGTATAAACACAGAAATATGTTCACCGCTACCTGTATAAACATGGAAGTATCAGCACCGCTATCGGTATGAACATGCCAATATCTACACGGCTATGTGTATGAACATGGAAATATCTACAACGCCATCTGTATGAACATGGAAATATCTTCACCGCCATCTGTATGAACATGGATATATGTACACAGCCATCTGGATGAACATGGAAATATCTACACCGCTATCTGTATGAACATGGAAATACATACACCGCTATCTGTATGAACATGGAAATATCTACACCGCTATCTCTATGAACATATAAATATCAACACCGCTATCTGTATGAACATGGAAATGTCTTCAACGCCATCTGTTTGAACATGGATATATCTACACAGCCATGTGGATGAACATGGAAATATCTACACCGCTATCTGTGTAAACATGCATACATCTTCACCGCTATCTGTATAAACATGGAAATATCTACACCTCTAGCTTTATGAACATGGAAATATCTACACCGCTAACTGTTTGAACAGGGAAATATATACACCGCTATCTGCATGAAAATGGAAATATCTAAACCACTATCTGTATGAACATGGAAATACATACACCACTATCTGTATGAACATGGAAATATCTACACCGCTATCTGTATGAACATGGAAATATCTGCACCGCCATCTGAATGAACATATAAATATCTACACCGCCATCTCTATTAAGATGGAGATATCTACACCGCTATCTGTATAAAGATGGAAATATCTACACTGCTATGTCTATAAACATGGAAATATCTACACCGCTATCTGTATAAACATGGAAATATCTACACCGCTACCTGTATAAACATGGAAATATCAGCACCGCTATCAGTATGAACATGGAAGTATCTACACCGCCATCTGTATGAACATGGAAATATCTTCACCACCATCTGTATGAACATGGAAATATCTGCACCCCCATCTGTATGAACATATAAATATCTACTCCGCAATCTGTATTAAGATGGAGATATCTACACTGCTATCTGTATGAACATGGAAATATCTACACCGCTATGTGTATAAACATGGAAATATCTACACCGCTATCTGTATAAACATGGAAATATCTACAATGCTACCTGTATAAACATGGAAATATCAGCACCGCTATCTGTATGAACATGGAAATATCTACACCGCCATCTGTATGAACATGGAAAAATCTTCACCGTCATCTGTATGAACATGGATATATCTACACAGCCATCTGTATGAACATGGAAATATCTTCACCGCCATCTGTATGAACATGGATATGTCTACACAGCCGTCTGGATGAACATGGAAATATCTACACAGCTATCTGTATGAACATGGAAATATCTACACCGCTATCTGTGTAAACATGCATACATCTTCACCGCTATCTGTATAAACATGGAAATATCCACACCGCTATCTGTATGAACATGGATATATCTACACCGCTATCTGTTTGAAGATGGAAATATCTACACCGCTATCTGCATGAAAATGGAAATATCTACACAGCTATCTGCATATACAATGAAATATCTACACAGCTATCTCTTTGCACATGGAAATAACTACACCGCTATCTCTATAAACATGGAAATATCTACACCACCATCTGTATGAAAATGGAAATATCTGCACCGCCATCTGTATGAACATATAAATATCTACACTGCCGTCTGTATTAAGAAGGAGATATCTACACCGATATCTGTATAAACATGGAAATATCTCCACCGCTATCTCTATGAACATGGAAATATCTACACCGCTACCTGTATAAACACAGAAATATGTTCACCGCTACCTGTATAAACATGGAAGTATCAGCACCGCTATCGGTATGAACATGCCAATATCTACACGGCTATCTATATGAACATGGAAATATCTACAACGCCATCTGTATGAACATGGAAATATCTTCACTGCCATCTGTATGAACATGGATATATGTACACAGCAATCTGGATGAACATGGAAATATCTACACCGATATCTGTATGAACATGGAAATACATACACCGCTATCTGTATGAACATGGAAATATCTACACCGCTATCTCTATGAACATGGAAATATCAACACCGCTATCTGTATGAACATGGAAATGTCTTCAACGCCATCTGTTTGAACATGGATATATCTACACAGCCATGTGGATGAACATGGAAATATCTACACCGCTATCTGTGTAAACATGCATACATCTTCACCGCTATCTGTATAAACATGGAAATATCTACACCTCTATCTTTATGAACATGGAAATATCTACACCGCTAACTGTGTGAACAGGGAAATATATACACCGCTATCTGCATGAAAATGGAAATATCTACACCACTATCTGTATGAACATGGAAATACATACACCACTATCTGTATGAACATGGAAATATCTACACCGCTATCTGTATGAACATGGAAATATCTGCACCGCCAGCTGAATGAACATATAAATATCTACACCGCCATCTCTATTAAGATGGAGATATCTACACCGCTATCTGTATAAAGATGGAAATATCTACACTGCTATGTCTATAAACATGGAAATATCTACACCGCTATCTGTATAAACATGGAAATATCTACACCGCTACCTGTATAAACATGGAAATATCAGCACCGCTATCAGTATGAACATGGAAGTATCTACACCGCCATCTGTATGAACATGGAAATATCTTCACCACCATCTGTATGAACATGGAAATATCTGCACTGCCATCTGTATGAACATATAAATATCTACTCCGCAATCTGTATTAAGATGGAGATATCTACACCGCTATCTGTATGAACGTGGAAATATCTACACCGCTATGTGTATAAACATGGAAATATCTACACCGCTATCTGTATAAACATGGAAATATCTACACTGCTACCTGTATAAACATGGAAATATCAGCACCGCTATCTGTATGAACATGGAAATATCTACACTGCCATCTGTATGAACATGGAAAAATCTTCACCGTCATCTGTATGAACATAGATATATCTACACAGCCATCTGTATGAACATGGAAATATCTTCACCGCCATCTTTATGAACATGGATATGTCTACACAGCCGTCTGGATGAACATGGAAATATCTACACCGCTATCTGTATGAACATGGAAATATCTACACCTCTATCTGTGTAAACATGCATACATCTTCACCGCTATCTGTATAAACATGGAAATATCCACACCGCTATCTGTATGAACATGGAAATATCTACACCGCTATCTGTTTGAACATGGAAATATCTACACCGCTATCTGCATGAAAATGGAAATATCTACACAGCTATCTGCATATACATGGAAATATCTACACAGCTATCTCTCTGCACATGGAAATAACTACACCGCTATCTCTATAAACATGGAAATATCTACACCACCATCTGTATGAACATGGAAATATCTGCACCGCCATCTGTATGAACACATAAATATCTACACCGCCATCTGTATTAAGAAGGAGATATCTACACCGCTATCTGTATAAACATGGAAATATCTACACCGCTATCTGTATGAACATGGAAATATCTACACCGTTACCTGTATAAACACGGAAATATGTACACCGCTACCTGTATAAACATGGAAGTATCAGCACCGCAATCTGTATGAACATGGAAATATCTACAACGCAATATGTATGAACATGGAAATATCTTCACCGCCATCTGTATGAACATGGATATATCTACACAGCCATCTGGATGAACATGGAAATATCTACACCGCTATATGTATGAACATGGAAATATTTACACCGCTATCTGTATGAACATGGAAATATCTACACAGCCATCAGGATGAACATGGAAATATCTACACCGCTATCTGTATGAACATGGAAATACATACACCGCTATCAGTAGGAACATGGAAATATCTACACCGCTATCTGTATGAACATGGAAATATCTACACCGCTATCTCTATGAACATGGAAATATCTTCACCGACATCTGTATGAAGATGGATATATCTACACAGCCATGTGGATGAACATGGAAATATCTACACCGATATCTGTGAAAACATGCATACATCTTCACCGCTATCTGTATAAACATGGAAATATCTACACCGCTATCTTTATGAACATGGAACTATCTACACCGCTAACTGTTTGAACAGGGAAATATATACAACGCTATCTGCATGAAAAAGGAAATATCTACACCACTACCTGTATTAACATGGAAATACATACACCCCTATCTGTATGAACATGGAAATATCTACACCGCTATCTGTATGAACATGGAAATATCTACACCGCTATCTGTATGAACATTGATATATCTTCACCGCCATCAGTATGAACATGGATATATCTACACAGCCATCTGGATGAACATGGAAATATCTGCACCGCTATCTGTATGAACATGGAAATATCTACACCTCTATCTGTATGAACATGGATATATCTACACAGCCATCTGGATGAACATGGAAATATCTACACCGCTATCTGTGTAAACATGCATACATCTTCACCGCTATCTGTATAAACATGGAAATATCTACACCGCTATCTTTATGAACATGGAAATATCTACACCACTAACTGTTTGAACAGGGAAATATATACACCGCTATCTGCATGAAAACGGAAATATCTACACAGCTATCTGCTTATACATGGAAATATCTACACAGCTATCTCTTTACACATGGAAATAACTACACCGCTATCTGTATAAACATGGAAATATCTACACTGCTACCTGTATAAACATGGAAATATCAGCACCGCTATCTGTATGAACATGGAAATATCTACACCGCCATCTGTATGAACATGGAAAAATCTTCACCGTCATCTGTATGAACATGGATATATCTACACAGCCATCTGTATGAACATGGAAATATCTTCACCGCCATCTGTATGAACATGGATATGTGTACACAGCCGTCTGGATGAACATGGAAATATCTACACAGCTATTTGTATGAACATGGAAATATCTACACCGCTATCTGTGTAAACATGCATACATCTTCACCGCTATCTGTATAAACATGGAAATATCCACACCGCTATCTGTATGAACATGGAAATATCTACACCGCTATCTGTTTGAAGATGGAAATATCTACACCGCTATCTGCATGAAAATGGAAATATCTACACAGCTATCTGCATATACATGGAAATATCTACACAGCTATCTCTTTGCACATGGAAATAACTACACCGCTATCTCTATAAACATGGAAATATCTACACCACCATCTGTATGAAAATGGAAATATCTGCACCGCCATCTGTATGAACATATAAATATCTACAATGCCGTCTGTATTAAGAAGGAGATATCTACGCCGATATCGGTATAAACATGGAAATATCTACACAGCTATCTGTATGAACATGGAAATATCTACATGCTACCTGTATAAACACAGAAATATGTTCACCGCTACCTGTATAAACATGGAAGTATCAGCACCGCTATCAGTATGAACATGCCAATATCTACACGGCTATCTGTATGAACATGGAAATATCTACAACGCCATCTGTATGAACATGGAAATATCTTCACCGCCATCTGTATGAACATGGATATATGTACACAGCCATCTGGATGAACATGGAAATATCTACACCGCTATCTCTATGAACATGGAAATACATACACCGCTATCTGCATGAACATGGAAATATCTACACCGCTATCTCTATGAACATGGAAATATCAACACCGCTATCTGTATGAACATGGAAATGTCTTCAACGCCATCTGTTTGAACATGGATATATCTACACAGCCATGTGGATGAACATGGAAATATCTACACCGCTATCTGTGTAAACATGCATACATCTTCACCGCTATCTGTATAAACATGGAAATATCTACACCTCTATCTTTATGAACATGGAAATATCTACACCGCTAACTGTTTGAACAGGGAAATATATACACCGCTATCTGCATGAAAATGGAAATATCTACACCACTATCTGTATGAACATGGAAATACATACACCACTATCTGTATGAACATGGAAATATCTACACCGCTATCTGTATGAAAATGGAAATATCTGCACCGCCATCTGAATGAACATATAAATATCTACACCGCCATCTCTATTAAGATGGAGATATCTACACCGCTATCTGTATAAAGATGGAAATATCTACACCGCTATGTCTATAAACATGGAAATATCTACACCGCTATCTGTATAAACATGGAAATATCTACACCGCTACCTGTATAAACATGGAAATATCAGCACCGCTATCAGTATGAACATGGAAATATCTACACCGCCATCTGTATGAACATGGAAATATCTTCACCACCATCTGTATGAACATGGAAATACCTGCACCGCCATCTGTATGAACATATAAATATCTACTCCGCAATCTGTCTTAAGATGGAGATATCTACACCGCTATCTGTATGAACATGGAAATATCAACACCTCTATGTGTATAAACATGGAAACATCTACACCGCTATCTGTATAAACATGGAAATATCTACACTGCTACCTGTATAAACATGGAAATATCAGCACCGCTATCTGTATGAACATGGAAATATCTACACCGCCATCTGTATGAACATGGAAAAATCTTCACCGTCATCTGTATGAACATGGATATATCTACACAGCCATCTGTATGAACATGGAAATATCTTCACCGTCATCTGTATGAACATGGATATGTCTACACAGCCGTCTGGATGAACATGGAAATATCTACACAGCTATCTGTATGAACATGGAAATATCTACACCGCTATCTGTGTAAACATGCATACATCTTCACCGCTATCTGTATAAACATGGAAATATCCACACCGCTATCTGTATGAACATGGAAATATCTACACCGCTATCTGTTTGAAGATGGAAATATCTACACAGCTATCTGCATGAAAATGGAAATATCTACACAGCTATCTGCATATACATGGAAATATCTACACAGCTATCTCTTTGCACATGGAAATAACTACACCGCTATCTCTATAAACATGGAAATATCTACACCACCATCTGTATGAAAATGGAAATATCTGCACCGCCATCTGTATGAACATATAAATATCTACAATGCCGTCTGTATTAAGAAGAAGATATCTACGCCGATATCTGTATAAACATGGAAATATCTACACCGCTATCTGTATGAACATGGAAATATCTACACCGCTACCTGTATAAACACAGAAATATGTTCACCGCTACCTGTATAAACATGGAAGTATCAGCACCGCTATCGGTATGAACATGCCAATATCTACACGGCTATCTGTATGAACTTGGAAATATCTACAACGCCATCTGTATGAACATGGAAATATCTTCACCGCCATCTGTATGAACATGGATATATCTACACCGCTATCTATATGAACATGGAAATATGTACACAACCATCAGGATGAACATGGAAATATCTACACCGCTATCTGTATGAACATGGAAATATCTACACCGCTATCTGTATGAACATGGAAATATGTACACAACCATCAGGATGAACATGGAAATATCTACACCGCTATCTGTATGAACATGGAAATACATACACCGCTATCTGTATGAACATGGAAATATCTACACCGCTATCTCTATGAACATGGAAATATCTACACCGCTATCTGTATGAACATGGAAATGTCTTCAACGCCATCTGTTTGAACATGGATATATCTACACAGCCATGTGGATGAACATGGAAATATCTACACCGCTATCTGTGTAAACATGCATACATCTTCACTGCTATCTGTATAAACATGGAAATATCTACACCTCTAGCTTTATGAACATGGAAATATCTACACCGCTAACTGTTTGAACAGGGAAATATATACACCGCTATCTGCATGAAAATGGAAATATCTACACCACTATCTGTATGAACATGGAAATACATACACCACTATCTGTATGAACAGGGAAATATCTACACCGCTATCTGTATGAACATGGAAATATCTGCACCGCCATCTGAATGAACATATAAATATCTACACCGCCATCTCTATTAAGATGGAGATATCTACACCGCTATCTGTATAAAGATGGAAATATCTACACCGCTATGTCTATAAACATGGAAATATCTACACCGCTATCTGTATAAACATGGAAATATCTACACCGCTACCTGTATAAACATGGAAATATCAGCACCGCAATCAGTATGAACATGGAAGTATCTACACTGCCATCTGTATGAACATGGAAATATCTTCACCGCCATCTGTATGAACATGGAAATATCTGCACCGCCATCTCTATGAACATATAAATATCTACACCGCAATCTGTATTAAGATGGAGATATCTACACCGCTATCTGTATGAACATGGAAATATCTACACCGCTATGTGTATAAACATGGAAATATCTACACCGCTATCTGTATAAACATGGAAATATCTACACTGCTACTTGTATAAACATGGAAATATCAGCACCGCTATCTGTATGAACATGGAAATATCTACACCGCCATCTGTATGGACATAGAAAAATCTTCACCGTCATCTGTATGAACATGGATAAATCTACACAGCCATCTGTATGAACATGGAAATATCTTCACCGCCATCTGTATGAACATGGATATGTCTACACAGCCGTATGGATGAACATGGAAATATCTACACAGCTATCTGTATGAACATGGAAATATCTACACCGCTATCTGTGTAAACATGCATACATCTTCACCGCTATCTGTATAAACATGGAAATATCCACACCGCTATCTGTATGAACATGGAAATATCTACACCGCTATCTGTTTGAACATGGAAATATCTACACCGCTATCTGCATGAAAATGGAAATATCTACACAGCTATCTGCATATACATGGAAATATCTACACAGCTATCTCTTTGCACATGGAAATAACTACACCGCTATCTCTATAAACATGGAAATATCTACACCACCATCTGTATGAAAATGGAAATATCTGCACCGCCATCTGTATGAACATATAAATATCTACACTGCCGTCTATATTAAGAAGGAGATATCTACGCCGCTATCTGTATAAACATGGAAATATCTACACCGCTATCTGTATGAACATGGAAATATCTACACCGCTACCTGTATAAACACAGAAATATGTACACCGCTACCTGTATAAACATGGAAGTATCAGCACCGCTATCGGTATGAACATGCCAATATCTACACGGCTATCTGTATGAACATGGAAATATCTACAACGCTATCTGTATGAACATGGAAATATCTTCACCGCCATCTGTATGAACATGGATATATGTACACAGCCATCTGGATGAACATGGAAATATCTACACCGCTATCTGTATGAACATGGAAATATCTACACCGCTATCTGTATGAACATGGAAATATGTACACAGCCATCAGGATGAACATGGAAATATCTACACCGCTATCTGTATGAACATGGAAATACATACACCGCTATCTGTATGAACATGGAAATATCTACAACGCCATCTGTATGAACATGGAAATATCTTCACCGCCATCTGTATGAACATGGAAATATCTACACCGCTATCTGTATGAACATGGAAATATCTATACGCTACCTGTATAAACACAGAAATATGTTCACCGCTACCTGTATAAACATGGAAGTATCAGCACCGCTATCGGTATGAACATGCCAATATCTACACGGCTATCTGTATGAACATGGAAATATCTACAACGCCATCTGTATGAACATGGAAATATCTTCACCGCCATCTGTATGAACATGGATATATGTACACAGCCATCTGGATGAACATGGAAATATCTACACCGCTATCTGTATGAACATGGAAATACATACACCGCTATCTGTATGAACATGGAAATATCTACACCGCTATCTCTATGAACATATAAATATCAACACCGCTATCTGTATGAACATGGAAATGTCTTCAACGCCATCTGTTTGAACATGGATATATCTACACAGCCATGTGGATGAACATGGAAATATCTACACCGCTATCTGTGTAAACATGCATACATCTTCACCGCTATCTGTATAAACATGGAAATATCTACACCTCTAGCTTTATGAACATGGAAATATCTACACCGCTAACTGTTTGAACAGGGAAATATATACACCGCTATCTGCATGAAAATGGAAATATCTACACCACTATCTGTATGAACATGGAAATATCTACACCGCTATCTGTATGAACATGGAAATATCTGCACCGCCATCTGAATGAACATATAAATATCTACACCGCCATCTCTATTAAGATGGAGATATCTACACCGCTATCTGTATAAAGATGGAAATATCTACAACGCTATGTCTATAAACATGGAAATATCTACACCACTATCTGTATAAACATGGAAATATCTACACCGCTACCTGTATAAACATGGAATTATCAGCACCGCTATCAGTATGAACATGGAAGTATCTACACCGCCATCTGTATGAACATGGAAATATCTTCACCACCATCTGTATGAACATGGAAATATCTGCACCCCCATCTGTATGAACATATAAATATCTACTCCGCAATCTGTATTAAGATGGAGATATCTACACTGCTATCTGTATGAACATGGAAATATCTACACCGCTATGTGTATAAACATGGAAATATCTACACCGCTATCTGTATAAACATGGAAATATCTACAATGCTACCTGTATAAACATGGAAATATCAGCACCGCTATCTGTATGAACATGGAAATATCTACACCGCCATCTGTATGAACATGGAAAAATCTTCACCGTCATCTGTATGAACATGGATATATCTACACAGCCATCTGTATGAACATGGAAATATCTTCACCGCCATCTGTATGAACATGGATATGTCTACACAGCCGTCTGGATGAACATGGAAATATCTACACAGCTATCTGTATGAACATGGAAATATCTACACCGCTATCTGTGTAAACATGCATACATCTTCACCGCTATCTGTATAAACATGGAAATATCCACACCGCTATCTGTATGAACATGGATATATCTACACCGCTATCTGTTTGAAGATGGAAATATCTACACCGCTATCTGCATGAAAATGGAAATATCTACACAGCTATCTGCATATACATGTTAATATCTACACAGCTATCTCTTTGCACATGGAAATAACTACACCGCTATCTCTATAAACATGGAAATATCTACACCACCATCTGTATGAAAATGGAAATATCTGCACCGCCATCTGTATGAACATATAAATATCTACACTGCCGTCTGTATTAAGAAGGAGATATCTACACCGATATCTGTATAATCATGGAAATATCTCCACCGCTATCTGTATGAACATGGAAATATCTACACCGCTACCTGTAGAAACACAGAAATATGTTCACCGCTACCTGTATAAACATGGAAGTATCAGCACCGCTATCGGTATGAACATGCCAATATCTACACGGCTATCTGTATGAACATGGAAATATCTACAACGCCATCTGTATGAACATGGAAATATCTTCACCGCCATCTGTATGAACATGGATATATGTACACAGCAATCTGGATGAACATGGAAATATCTACACCGCTATCTGTATGAACATGGAAATACATACACCGCTATCTGTATGAACATGGAAATATCTACACCGCTATCTCTATGAACATGGAAATATCAACACCGCTATCTGTATGAACATGGAAATGTCTTCAACGCCATCTGTTTGAACATGGATATATCTACGCAGCCATGTGGATGAACATGGAAATATCTACACCGCTATCTGTGTAAACATGCATACATCTTCACCGCTATCTGTATAAACATGGAAATATCTACACCTCTATCTTTATGAACATGGAAATATCTACACCGCTAACTGTGTGAACAGGGAAATATATACACCGCTATCTGCATGAAAATGGAAATATCTACACCACTATCTGTATGAACATGGAAATACATACACCACTATCTGTATGAACATGGAAATATCTACACCGCTATCTGTATGAACATGGAAATATCTGCACCGCCATGTGAATGAACATATAAATATCTACACCGCCATCTGTATTAAGATGGAGATATCTACACCGCTATCTGTATAAAGATGGAAATATCTACACTGCTATGTCTATAAACATGGAAATATCTACACCGCTATCTGTATAAACATGGAAATATCTACACCGCTACCTGTATAAACATGGAAATATCAGCACCGCTATCAGTATGAACATGGAAGTATCTACACCGCCATCTGTATGAACATGGAAATATCTTCACCTCCATCTGTATGAACATGGAAATATCTGCACCGCCATCTGTATGAACATATAAATATCTACTCCGCAAACTGCATTAAGATGGAGATATCTACACCGCTATCTGTATGAACGTGGAAATATCTACACCGCTATGTGTATAAACATGGAAATATCTACACCGCTATCTGTATAAACATGGAAATATCTACACTGCTACCTGTATAAACATGGAAATATCAGCACCGCTATCTGTATGAACATGGAAATTTCTACACCGCCATCTGTATGAACATGGAAAAATCTTCACCGTCATCTGTATGAACATAGATATATCTACACAGCCATCTGTATGAACATGGAAATATCTTCACCGCCATCTTTATGAACATGGATATGTGTACACAGCCGTCTGGATGAACATGGAAATATCTACACCGCTATCTGTATGAACATGGAAATATCTACACCTCTATCTGTGTAAACATGCATACATCTTCACCGCTATCTGTATAAACATGGAAATATCCACACCGCTATCTGTATGAACATGGAAATATCTACACCGCTATCTGTTTGAACATGGAAATATCTACACCGCTATCTGCATGAAAATGGAAATATCTACACAGCTATCTGCATATACATGGAAATATCTACACAGCTATCTCTCTGCACATGGAAATAACTACACCGCTATCTCTATAAACATGGAAATATCTACACCACCATCTGTATGAACATGGAAATATCTGCACCGCCATCTGTATGAACACATAAGTATCTACACCGCCATCTGTATTAAGAAGGAGATATCTACACCGCTATCTGTATAAACATGGAAATATCTACAGGGCTATCTGTATGAACATGGAAATATCTACACCGTTACCTGTATAAACACGGAAATATGTACACCGCTACCTGTATAAACATGGAAGTATCAGCACCGCAATCTGTATGAACATGGAAATATCTACAACGCAATATCTATGAACATGGAAATATCTTCACCGCCATCTGTATGAACATGGATATATCTACACAGCCATCTGGATGAACATGGAAATATCTACACCGCTATCTGTATGAACATGGAAATATTTACACCGCTATCTGTATGAACATGGAAATATCTACACAGCCATCAGGATGAACATGGAAATATCTACACCGCTATCTGTATGAACATGGAAATACATACACCGCTATCTGTATGAACATGGAAATATCTACACCGCTATCTGTATGAACATGGAAATATCTTCACCGACATCTGTATGAAGATGGATATATCTACACAGCCATGTGGATGAACATGGAAATATCTACACCGATATCTGTAAAAACATGCATACATCTTCACCGCTATCTGTATAAACATGGAAATATCTACACCGCTATCTTTATGAACATGGAAATATCTACACCGCTAACTGTTTGAACAGGGAAATATATACAACGCTATCTGCATGAAAAAGGAAATATCTACACCACTACCTGTATTAACATGGAAATACATACACCCCTATCTGTATGAACATGGAAATATCTACACCGCTATCTGTATGAACATGGAAATATCTACACCGCTATCTGTATGAACATTGAAATATCTTCACCGCCATCAGTATGAACATGGATATATCTACACAGCCATCTGGATGAACATGGAAATATCTGCACCGCTATCGGTATGAACATGGAAATATCTACACCTCTATCTGTATGAACATGGATATATCTACACAGCCATCTGGATGAACATGGAAATATCTACACCGCTATCTGTGTAAACATGCATACATCTTCACCGCTATCTGTATAAACATGGAAATATCTACACCGCTATCTTTATGAACATGGAAATATCTACACCACTAACTGTTTGAACAGGGAAATATATACACCGCTATCTGCATGAAAACGGAAATATCTACACAGCTATCTGCTTATACATGGAAATATCTACACAGCTATCTCTTTACACATGGAAATAACTACACCGCTATCTGTATAAACATGGAAATATCTACACTGCTACCTGTATAAACATGGAAATATCAGCACCGCTATCTGTATGAACATGGAAATATCTACACCGCCATCTGTATGAACATGGAAAAATCTTCACCGTCATCTGTATGAACATGGATATATCTACACAGCCATCTGTATGAACATGGAAATATCTTCACCGCCATCTGTATGAACATGGATATGTGTACACAGCCGTCTGGATGAACATGGAAATATCTACACAGCTATTTGTATGAACATGGAAATATCTACACCGCTATCTGTGTAAACATGCATACATCTTCACCGCTATCTGTATAAACATGGAAATATCCACACCGCTATCTGTATGAACATGGAAATATCTACACCGCTATCTGTTTGAAGATGGAAATATCTACACCGCTATCTGCATGAAAATGGAAATATCTACACAGCTATCTGCATATACATGGAAATATCTACACAGCTATCTCTTTGCACATGGAAATAACTACACCGCTATCTCTATAAACATGGAAATATCTACACCACCATCTGTATGAAAATGGAAATATCTGCACCGCCATCTGTATGAACATATAAATATCAACACTGCCGTCTGTATTAAGAAGGAGATATCTACGCCGATATCGGTATAAACATGGAAATATCTACACCACTATCTGTATGAACATGGAAATATCTACACCGTTACCTGTATAAACACGGAAATATGTACACCGCTACCTGTATAAACATGGAAGTATCAGCACCGCAATCTGTATGAACATGGAAATATCTACAACGCAATATGTATGAACATGGAAATATCTTCACCGCCATCTGTATGAACATGGATATATCTACACAGCCATCTGGATGAACATGGAAATATCTACACCGCTATATGTATGAACATGGAAATATTTACACCGCTATCTGTATGAACATGGAAATATCTACACAGCCATCAGGATGAACATGGAAATATCTACACCGCTATCTGTATGAACATGGAAATACATACACCGCTATCTGTAGGAACATGGAAATATCTACACCGCTATCTGTATGAACATGGAAATATCTACACCGCTATCTGTATGAACATGGAAATATCTTCACCGACATCTGTATGAAGATGGATATATCTACACAGCCATGTGGATGAACATGGAAATATCTACACCGATATCTGTGAAAACATGCATACATCTTCACCGCTATCTGTATAAACATGGAAATATCTACACCGCTATCTTTATGAACATGGAAATATCTACACCGCTAACTGTTTGAACAGGGAAATATATACAACGCTATCTGCATGAAAAAGGAAATATCTACACCACTACCTGTATTAACATGGAAATACATACACCCCTATCTGTATGAACATGGAAATATCTACACCGCTATCTGTATGAACATGGAAATATCTACACCGCTATCTGTATGAACATTGAAATATCTTCACCGCCATCAGTATGAACATGGATATATCTACACAGCCATCTGGATGAACATGGAAATATCTGCACCGCTATCTGTATGAACATGGAAATATCTACACCTCTATCTGTATGAACATGGATATATCTACACAGCCATCTGGATGAACATGGAAATATCTACACCGCTATCTGTGCAAACATGCATACATCTTCACCGCTATCTGTATAAACATGGAAATATCTACACCGCTATCTTTATGAACATGGAAATATCTACACCACTAACTGTTTGAACAGGGAAATATATACAGCGCTATCTGCATGAAAACGGAAATATCTACACAGCTATCTGCTTATACATGGAAATATCTACACAGCTATCTCTTTACACATGGAAATAACTACACCGCTATCTGTATAAACATGGAAATATCTACACTGCTACCTGTATAAACATGGAAATATCAGCACCGCTATCTGTATGAACATGGAAATATCTACACCGCCATCTGTATGAACATGGAAAAATCTTCACCGTCATCTGTATGAACATGGATATATCTACACAGCCATCTGTATGAACATGGAAATATCTTCACCGCCATCTGTATGAACATGGATATGTGTACACAGCCGTCTGGATGAACATGGAAATATCTACACAGATATTTGTATGAACATGGAAATATCTACACCGCTATCTGTGTAAACATGCATACATCTTCACCGCTATCTGTATAAACATGGAAATATCCACACCGCTATCTGTATGAACATGGAAATATCTACACCGCTATCTGTTTGAAGATGGAAATATCTACATCGCTATCTGCATGAAAATGGAAATATCTACACAGCTATCTGCATATACATGGAAATATCTACACAGCTATCTCTTTGCACATGGAAATAACTACACCGCTATCTCTATAAACATGGAAATATCTACACCACCATCTGTATGAAAATGGAAATATCTGCACCGCCATCTGTATGAACATATAAATATCTACACTGCCGTCTGTATTAAGAAGGAGATATCTACGCCGATATCGGTATAAACATGTAAATATCTACACCGCTATCTGTATGAACATGGAAATATCTACACCGTTACCTGTATAAACACGGAAATATGTACACCGCTACCTGTATAAACATGGAAGTATCAGCACCGCAATCTGTATGAACATGGAAATATCTACAACGCAATATGTATGAACATGGAAATATCTTCACCGCCATCTGTATGAACATGGATATATCTACACAGCCATCTGGATGAACATGGAAATATCTACACCGCTATATGTATGAACATGGAAATATTTACACCGCTATCTGTATGAACATGGAAATATCTACACAGCCATCAGGATGAACATGGAAATATCTACACCGCTATCTGTATGAACATGGAAATACATACACCGCTATCTGTAGGAACATGGAAATATCTACACCGCTATCTGTATGAACATGGAAATATCTACACCGCTATCTGTATGAACATGGAAATATCTTCACCGACATCTGTATGAAGATGGATATATCTACACAGCCATGTGGATGAACATGGAAATATCTACACCGATATCTGTGAAAACATGCATACATCTTCACCGCTATCTGTATAAACATGGAAATATCTACACCGCTATCTTTATGAACATGGAAATATCTACACCGCTAACTGTTTGAACAGGGAAATATATACAACGCTATCTGCATGAAAAAGGAAATATCTACACCACTACCTGTATTAACATGGAAATACATACACCCCTATCTGTATGAACATGGAAATATCTGCACCGCTATCTGTATGAACATGGAAATATCTACACCGCTATCTGTATGAACATTGAAATATCTTCACCGCCATCAGTATGAACATGGATATATCTACACAGCCATCTGGATGAACATGGAAATATCTGCACCGCTATCTGTATGAACATGGAAATATCTACACCTCTATCTGTATGAACATGGATATATCTACACAGCCATCTGGATGAACATGGAAATATCTACACCGCTATCTGTGTAAACATGCATACATCTTCACCGCTATCTGTATAAACATGGAAATATCTACACCGCTATCTTTATGAACATGGAAATATCTACACCACTAACTGTTTGAACAGGGAAATATATACACCGCTATCTGCATGAAAACGGAAATATCTACACAGCTATCTGCTTATACATGGAAATATCTACACAGCTATCTCTTTACACATGGAAATAACTACACCGCTATCTGTATAAACATGGAAATATCTACACTGCTACCTGTATAAACATGGAAATATCAGCACCGCTATCTGTATGAACATGGAAATATCTACACCGCCATCTGTATGAACATGGAAAAATCTTCACCGTCATCTGTATGAACATGGATATATCTACACAGCCATCTGTATGAACATGGAAATATCTTCACCGCCATCTGTATGAACATGGATATGTGTACACAGCCGTCTGGATGAACATGGAAATATCTACACAGCTATTTGTATGAACATGGAAATATCTACACCGCTATCTGTGTAAACATGCATACATCTTCACCGCTATCTGTATAAACATGGAAATATCCACACCGCTATCTGTATGAACATGGAAATATCTACACCGCTATCTGAAGATGGAAATATCTACACCGCTATCTGCATGAAAATGGAAATATCTACACAGCTATCTGCATATACATGGAAATATCTACACAGCTATCTCTTTGCACATGGAAATAACTACACCGCTATCTCTATAAACATGGAAATATCTACACCACCATCTGTATGAAAATGGAAATATCTGCACCGCCATCTGTATGAACATATAAATATCTACACTGCCGTCTGTATTAAGAAGGAGATATCTACGCCGATATCGGTATAAACATGGAAATATCTACACAGCTATCTGTATGAACATGGAAATATCTACATGCTACCTGTATAAACACAGAAATATGTTCACCGCTACCTGTATAAACATGGAAGTATCAGCACCGCTATCAGTATGAACATGCCAATATCTACACGGCTATCTGTATGAACATGGAAATATCTACAACGCCATCTGTATGAACATGGAAATATCTTCACCGCCATCTGTATGAACATGGATATATGTACACAGCCATCTGGATGAACATGGAAATATCTACACCGCTATCTCTATGAACATGGAAATACATACACCGCTATCTGCATGAACATGGAAATATCTACACCGCTATCTCTATGAACATGGAAATATCAACACCGCTATCTGTATGAACATGGAAATGTCTTCAACGCCATCTGTTTGAACATGGATATATCTACACAGCCATGTGGATGAACATGGAAATATCTACACCGCTATCTGTGTAAACATGCATACATCTTCACCGCTATCTGTATAAACATGGAAATATCTACACCTCTATCTTTATGAACATGGAAATATCTACACCGCTAACTGTTTGAACAGGGAAATATATACACCGCTATCTGCATGAAAATGGAAATATCTACACCACTATCTGTATGAACATGGAAATACATACACCACTATCTCTATGAACATGGAAATATCTACACCGCTATCTGTATGAAAATGGAAATATCTGCACCGCCATCTGAATGAACATATAAATATCTACACCGCCATCTCTATTAAGATGGAGATATCTACACCGCTATCTGTATAAAGATGGAAATATCTACACCGCTATGTCTATAAACATGGAAATATCTACACCGCTATCTGTATAAACATGGAAATATCTACAGCGCTACCTGTATAAACATGGAAATATCAGCACCGCTATCAGTATGAACATGGAAATATCTACACCGCCATCTGTATGAACATGGAAATATCTTCACCACCATCTGTATGAACATGGAAATATCTGCACCGCCATCTGTATGAACATATAAATATCTACTCCGCAATCTGTCTTAAGATGGAGATATCTACACCGCTATCTGTATGAACATGGAAATATCTACACCTCTATGTGTATAAACATGGAAACATCTACACCGCTATCTGTATAAACATGGAAATATCTACACTGCTACCTGTATAAACATGGAAATATCAGCACCGCTATCTGTATGAACATGGAAATATCTACACCGCCATCTGTATGAACATGGAAAAATCTTCACCGTCATCTGTATGAACATGGATATATCTACACAGCCATCTGTATGAACATGGAAATATCTTCACCGTCATCTGTATGAACATGGATATGTCTACACAGCCGTCTGGATGAACATGGAAATATCTACACAGCTATCTGTATGAACATGGAAATATCTACACCGCTATCTGTGTAAACATGCATACATCTTCACCGCTATCTGTATAAACATGGAAATATCCACACCGCTATCTGTATGAACATGGAAATATCTACACCGCTATCTGTTTGAAGATGGAAATATCTACACAGCTATCTGCATGAAAATGGAAATATCTACACAGCTATCTGCATATACATGGAAATATCTACACAGCTATCTCTTTGCACATGGAAATAACTACACCGCTATCTCTATAAACATGGAAATATCTACACCACCATCTGTATGAAAATGGAAATATCTGCACCGCCATCTGTATGAACATATAAATATCTACAATGCCGTCTGTATTAAGAAGAAGATATCTACGCCGATATCTGTATAAACATGGAAATATCTACACCGCTATCTGTATGAACATGGAAATATCTACACCGCTACCTGTATAAACACAGAAATATGTTCACCGCTACCTGTATAAACATGGAAGTATCAGCACCGCTATCGGTATGAACATGCCAATATCTACACGGCTATCTGTATGAACTTGGAAATATCTACAACGCCATCTGTATGAACATGGAAATATCTTCACCGCCATCTGTATGAACATGGATATATCTACACCGCTATCTGTATGAACATGGAAATATGTACACAACCATCAGGATGAACATGGAAATATCTACACCGCTATCTGTATGAACATGGAAATATCTACACCGCTATCTGTATGAACATGGAAATATGTACACAACCATCAGGATGAACATGGAAATATCTACACCGCTATCTGTATGAACATGGAAATACATACACCGCTATCTGTATGAACATGGAAATATCTACACCGCTATCTCTATGAACATGGAAATATCTACACCGCTATCTGTATGAACATGGAAATGTCTTCAACGCCATCTGTTTGAACATGGATATATCTACACAGCCATGTGGATGAACATGGAAATATCTACACCGCTATCTGTGTAAACATGCATACATCTTCACTGCTATCTGTATAAACATGGAAATATCTACACCTCTAGCTTTATGAACATGGAAATATCTACACCGCTAACTGTTTGAACAGGGAAATATATACACCGCTATCTGCATGAAAATGGAAATATCTACACCACTATCTGTATGAACATGGAAATACATACACCACTATCTGTATGAACAGGGAAATATCTACACCGCTATCTGTATGAACATGGAAATATCTGCACCGCCATCTGAATGAACATATAAATATCTACACCGCCATCTCTATTAAGATGGAGATATCTACACCGCTATCTGTATAAAGATGGAAATATCTACACCGCTATGTCTATAAACATGGAAATATCTACACCGCTATCTGTATAAACATGGAAATATCTACACCGCTACCTGTATAAACATGGAAATATCAGCACCGCAATCAGTATGAACATGGAAGTATCTACACTGCCATCTGTATGAACATGGAAATATCTTCACCGCCATCTGTATGAACATGGAAATATCTGCACCGCCATCTCTATGAACATATAAATATCTACACCGCAATCTGTATTAAGATGGAGATATCTACACCGCTATCTGTATGAACATGGAAATATCTGCACCGCTATCTGTATGAACATGGAAATATCTACACCTCTATCTGTATGAACATGGATATATCTACACAGCCATCTGGATGAACATGGAAATATCTACACCGCTATCTGTATGAACATGGAAATACATACACCGCTATCTGTAGGAACATGGAAATATCTACACCGCTACCTGTATAAACATGGAAGTATCAGCACCGCAATCTGTATGAACATGGAAATATCTACAACGCAATATGTATGAACATGGAAATATCTTCACCGCCATCTGTATGAACATGGATATATCTACACAGCCATCTGGATGAACATGGAAATATCTACACCGCTATATGTATGAACATGGAAATATTTACACCGCTATCTGTATGAACATGGAAATATCTACACAGCCATCAGGATGAACATGGAAATATCTACACCGCTATCTGTATGAACATGGAAATACATACACCGCTATCTGTAGGAACATGGAAATATCTACACCGCTATCTGTATGAACATGGAAATATCTACACCGCTATCTGTATGAACATGGAAATATCTTCACCGACATCTGTATGAAGATGGATATATCTACACAGCCATGTGGATGAACATGGAAATATCTACACCGATATCTGTGAAAACATGCATACATCTTCACCGCTATCTGTATAAACATGGAAATATCTACACCGCTATCTTTATGAACATGGAAATATCTACACCGCTAACTGTTTGAACAGGGAAATATATACAACGCTATCTGCATGAAAAAGGAAATATCTACACCACTACCTGTTTTAACATGGAAATACATACACCCCTATCTGTATGAACATGGAAATATCTACACCGCTATCTGTATGAACATGGAAATATCTACACCGCTATCTGTATGAACATTGAAATATCTTCACCGCCATCAGTATGAACATGGATATATCTACACAGCCATCTGGATGAACATGGAAATATCTGCACCGCTATCTGTATGAACATGGAAATATCTACACCTCTATCTGTATGAACATGGATATATCTACACAGCCATCTGGATGAACATGGAAATATCTACACCGATATCTGTGAAAACATGCATACATCTTCACCGCTATCTGTATAAACATGGAAATATCTACACCGCTATCTTTATGAACATGGAAATATCTACACCGCTAACTGTTTGAACAGGGAAATATATACAACGCTATCTGCATGAAAAAGGAAATATCTACACCACTACCTGTATTAACATGGAAATACATACACCCCTATCTGTATGAACATGGAAATATCTGCACCGCTATCTGTATGAACATGGAAATATCTACACCGCTATCTGTATGAACATTGAAATATCTTCACCGCCATCAGTATGAACATGGATATATCTACACAGCCATCTGGATGAACATGGAAATATCTGCACCGCTATCTGTATGAACATGGAAATATCTACACCTCTATCTGTATGAACATGGATATATCTACACAGCCATCTGGATGAACATGGAAATATCTACACCGCTATCTGTGTAAACATGCATACATCTTCACCGCTATCTGTATAAACATGGAAATATCTACACCGCTATCTTTATGAACATGGAAATATCTTCACCACTAACTGTTTGAACAGGGAAATATATACACCGCTATCTGCATGAAAACGGAAATATCTACACAGCTATCTGCTTATACATGGAAATATCTACACAGCTATCTCTTTACACATGGAAATAACTACACCGCTATCTGTATAAACATGGAAATATCTACACTGCTACCTGTATAAACATGGAAATATCAGCACCGCTATCTGTATGAACATGGAAATATCTACACCGCCATCTGTATGAACATGGAAAAATCTTCACCGTCATCTGTATGAACATGGATATATCTACACAGCCATCTGTATGAACATGGAAATATCTTCACCGCCATCTGTATGAACATGGATATGTGTACACAGCCGTCTGGATGAACATGGAAATATCTACACAGCTATTTGTATGAACATGGAAATATCTACACCGCTATCTGTGTAAACATGCATACATCTTCACCGCTATCTGTATAAACATGGAAATATCCACACCGCTATCTGTATGAACATGGAAATATCTACACCGCTATCTGAAGATGGAAATATCTACACCGCTATCTGCATGAAAATGGAAATATCTACACAGCTATCTGCATATACATGGAAATATCTACACAGCTATCTCTTTGCACATGGAAATAACTACACCGCTATCTCTATAAACATGGAAATATCTACACCACCATCTGTATGAAAATGGAAATATCTGCACCGCCATCTGTATGAACATATAAATATCTACACTGCCGTCTGTATTAAGAAGGAGATATCTACGCCGATATCGGTATAAACATGGAAATATCTACACAGCTATCTGTATGAACATGGAAATATCTACATGCTACCTGTATAAACACAGAAATATGTTCACCGCTACCTGTATAAACATGGAAGTATCAGCACCGCTATCAGTATGAACATGCCAATATCTACACGGCTATCTGTATGAACATGGAAATATCTACAACGCCATCTGTATGAACATGGAAATATCTTCACCGCCATCTGTATGAACATGGATATATGTACACAGCCATCTGGATGAACATGGAAATATCTACACCGCTATCTCTATGAACATGGAAATACATACACCGCTATCTGCATGAACATGGAAATATCTACACCGCTATCTCTATGAACATGGAAATATCAACACCGCTATCTGTATGAACATGGAAATGTCTTCAACGCCATCTGTTTGAACATGGATATATCTACACAGCCATGTGGATGAACATGGAAATATCTACACCGCTATCTGTGTAAACATGCATACATCTTCACCGCTATCTGTATAAACATGGAAATATCTACACCTCTATCTTTATGAACATGGAAATATCTACACCGCTAACTGTTTGAACAGGGAAATATATACACCGCTATCTGCATGAAAATGGAAATATCTACACCACTATCTGTATGAACATGGAAATACATACACCACTATCTGTATGAACATGGAAATATCTACACCGCTATCTGTATGAAAATGGAAATATCTGCACCGCCATCTGAATGAACATATAAATATCTACACCGCCATCTCTATTAAGATGGAGATATCTACACCGCTATCTGTATAAAGATGGAAATATCTACACCGCTATGTCTATAAACATGGAAATATCTACACCGCTATCTGTATAAACATGGAAATATCTACAGCGCTACCTGTATAAACATGGAAATATCAGCACCGCTATCAGTATGAACATGGAAATATCTACACCGCCATCTGTATGAACATGGAAATATCTTCACCACCATCTGTATGAACATGGAAATATCTGCACCGCCATCTGTATGAACATATAAATATCTACTCCGCAATCTGTCTTAAGATGGAGATATCTACACCGCTATCTGTATGAACATGGAAATATCTACACCTCTATGTGTATAAACATGGAAACATCTACACCGCTATCTGTATAAACATGGAAATATCTACACTGCTACCTGTATAAACATGGAAATATCAGCACCGCTATCTGTATGAACATGGAAATATCTACACCGCCATCTGTATGAACATGGAAAAATCTTCACCGTCATCTGTATGAACATGGATATATCTACACAGCCATCTGTATGAACATGGAAATATCTTCACCGTCATCTGTATGAACATGGATATGTCTACACAGCCGTCTGGATGAACATGGAAATATCTACACAGCTATCTGTATGAACATGGAAATATCTACACCGCTATCTGTGTAAACATGCATACATCTTCACCGCTATCTGTATAAACATGGAAATATCCACACCGCTATCTGTATGAACATGGAAATATCTACACCGCTATCTGTTTGAAGATGGAAATATCTACACAGCTATCTGCATGAAAATGGAAATATCTACACAGCTATCTGCATATACATGGAAATATCTACACAGCTATCTCTTTGCACATGGAAATAACTACACCGCTATCTCTATAAACATGGAAATATCTACACCACCATCTGTATGAAAATGGAAATATCTGCACCGCCATCTGTATGAACATATAAATATCTACAATGCCGTCTGTATTAAGAAGAAGATATCTACGCCGATATCTGTATAAACATGGAAATATCTACACCGCTATCTGTATGAACATGGAAATATCTACACCGCTACCTGTATAAACACAGAAATATGTTCACCGCTACCTGTATAAACATGGAAGTATCAGCACCGCTATCGGTATGAACATGCCAATATCTACACGGCTATCTGTATGAACTTGGAAATATCTACAACGCCATCTGTATGAACATGGAAATATCTTCACCGCCATCTGTATGAACATGGATATATCTACACCGCTATCTGTATGAACATGGAAATATGTACACAACCATCAGGATGAACATGGAAATATCTACACCGCTATCTGTATGAACATGGAAATATCTACACCGCTATCTGTATGAACATGGAAATATGTACACAACCATCAGGATGAACATGGAAATATCTACACCGCTATCTGTATGAACATGGAAATACATACACCGCTATCTGTATGAACATGGAAATATCTACACTGCTATCTCTATGAACATGGAAATATCTACACCGCTATCTGTATGAACATGGAAATGTCTTCAACGCCATCTGTTTGAACATGGATATATCTACACAGCCATGTGGATGAACATGGAAATATCTACACCGCTATCTGTGTAAACATGCATACATCTTCACTGCTATCTGTATAAACATGGAAATATCTACACCTCTAGCTTTATGAACATGGAAATATCTACACCGCTAACTGTTTGAACAGGGAAATATATACACCGCTATCTGCATGAAAATGGAAATATCTACACCACTATCTGTATGAACATGGAAATACATACACCACTATCTGTATGAACAGGGAAATATCTACACCGCTATCTGTATGAACATGGAAATATCTGCACCGCCATCTGAATGAACATATAAATATCTACACCGCCATCTCTATTAAGATGGAGATATCTACACCGCTATCTGTATAAAGATGGAAATATCTACACCGCTATGTCTATAAACATGGAAATATCTACACCGCTATCTGTATAAACATGGAAATATCTACACCGCTACCTGTATAAACATGGAAATATCAGCACCGCAATCAGTATGAACATGGAAGTATCTACACTGCCATCTGTATGAACATGGAAATATCTTCACCGCCATCTGTATGAACATGGAAATATCTGCACCGCCATCTCTATGAACATATAAATATCTACACCGCAATCTGTATTAAGATGGAGATATCTACACCGCTATCTGTATGAACATGGAAATATCTGCACCGCTATCTGTATGAACATGGAAATATCTACACCTCTATCTGTATGAACATGGATATATCTACACAGCCATCTGGATGAACATGGAAATATCTACACCGCTATCTGTATGAACATGGAAATACATACACCGCTATCTGTAGGAACATGGAAATATCTACACCGCTACCTGTATAAACATGGAAGTATCAGCACCGCAATCTGTATGAACATGGAAATATCTACAACGCAATATGTATGAACATGGAAATATCTTCACCGCCATCTGTATGAACATGGATATATCTACACAGCCATCTGGATGAACATGGAAATATCTACACCGCTATATGTATGAACATGGAAATATTTACACCGCTATCTGTATGAACATGGAAATATCTACACAGCCATCAGGATGAACATGGAAATATCTACACCGCTATCTGTATGAACATGGAAATACATACACCGCTATCTGTAGGAACATGGAAATATCTACACCGCTATCTGTATGAACATGGAAATATCTACACCGCTATCTGTATGAACATGGAAATATCTTCACCGACATCTGTATGAAGATGGATATATCTACACAGCCATGTGGATGAACATGGAAATATCTACACCGATATCTCTGAAAACATGCATACATCTTCACCGCTATCTGTATAAACATGGAAATATCTACACCGCTATCTTTATGAACATGGAAATATCTACACCGCTAACTGTTTGAACAGGGAAATATATACAACGCTATCTGCATGAAAAAGGAAATATCTACACCACTACCTGTATTAACATGGAAATACATACACCCCTATCTGTATGAACATGGAAATATCTACACCGCTATCTGTATGAACATGGAAATATCTACACCGCTATCTGTATGAACATTGAAATATCTTCACCGCCATCAGTATGAACATGGATATATCTACACAGCCATCTGGATGAACATGGAAATATCTGCACCGCTATCTGTATGAACATGGAAATATCTACACCTCTATCTGTATGAACATGGATATATCTACACAGCCATCTGGATGAACATGGAAATATCTACACCGCTATCTGTGCAAACATGCATACATCTTCACCGCTATCTGTATAAACATGGAAATATCTACACCGCTATCTTTATGAACATGGAAATATCTACACCACTAACTGTTTGAACAGGGAAATATATACACCGCTATCTGCATGAAAACGGAAATATCTACACAGCTATCTGCTTATACATGGAAATATCTACACAGCTATCTCTTTACACATGGAAATAACTACACCGCTATCTGTATAAACATGGAAATATCTACACTGCTACCTGTATAAACATGGAAATATCAGCACCGCTATCTGTATGAACATGGAAATATCTACACCGCCATCTGTATGAACATGGAAAAATCTTCACCGTCATCTGTATGAACATGGATATATCTACACAGCCATCTGTATGAACATGGAAATATCTTCACCGCCATCTGTATGAACATGGATATGTGTACACAGCCGTCTGGATGAACATGGAAATATCTACACAGATATTTGTATGAACATGGAAATATCTACACCGCTATCTGTGTAAACATGCATACATCTTCACCGCTATCTGTATAAACATGGAAATATCCACACCGCTATCTGTATGAACATGGAAATATCTACACCGCTATCTGTTTGAAGATGGAAATATCTACACCGCTATCTACATGAAAATGGAAATATCTACACAGCTATCTGCATATACATGGAAATATCTACACAGCTATCTCTTTGCACATGGAAATAACTACACCGCTATCTCTATAAACATGGAAATATCTACACCACCATCTGTATGAAAATGGAAATATCTGCACCGCCATCTGTATGAACATATAAATATCTACACTGCCGTCTGTATTAAGAAGGAGATATCTACGCCGATATCGGTATAAACATGGAAATATCTACACCGCTATCTGTATGAACATGGAAATATCTACACCGTTACCTGTATAAACACGGAAATATGTACACCGCTACCTGTATAAACATGGAAGTATCATCACCGCAATCTGTATGAACATGGAAATATCTACAACGCAATATGTATGAACATGGAAATATCTTCACCGCCATCTGTATGAACATGGATATATCTACACAGCCATCTGGATGAACATGGAAATATCTACACCGCTATATGTATGAACATGGAAATATTTACACCGCTATCTGTATGAACATGGAAATATCTACACAGCCATCAGGATGAACATGGAAATATCTACACCGCTATCTGTATGAACATGGAAATACATACACCGCTATCTGTAGGAACATGGAAATATCTACACCGCTATCTGTATGAACATGGAAATATCTACACCGCTATCTGTATGAACATGGAAATATCTTCACCGACATCTGTATGAAGATGGATATATCTACACAGCCATGTGGATGAACATGGAAATATCTACACCGATATCTGTGAAAACATGCATACATCTTCACCGCTATCTGTATAAACATGGAAATATCTACACCGCTATCTTTATGAACATGGAAATATCTACACCGCTAACTGTTTGAACAGGGAAATATATACAACGCTATCTGCATGAAAAAGGAAATATCTACACCACTACCTGTATTAACATGGAAATACATACACCCCTATCTGTATGAACATGGAAATATCTACACCGCTATCTGTATGAACATGGAAATATCTACACCGCTATCTGTATGAACATTGAAATATCTTCACCGCCATCAGTATGAACATGGATATATCTACACAGCCATCTGGATGAACATGGAAATATCTGCACCGCTATCTGTATGAACATGGCAATATCTACACCTCTATCTGTATGAACATGGATATATCTACACAGCCATCTGGATGAACATGGAAATATCTACACCGCTATCTGTGTAAACATGCATACATCTTCACCGCTATCTGTATAAACATGGAAATATCTACACCGCTATCTTTATGAACATGGAAATATCTACACCACTAACTGTTTGAACAGGGAAATATATACACCGCTATCTGCATGAAAACGGAAATATCTACACAGCTATCTGCTTATACATGGAAATATCTACACAGCTATCTCTTTACACATGGAAATAACTACACCGCTATCTGTATAAACATGGAAATATCTACACTGCTACCTGTACAAACATGGAAATATCAGCACCGCTATCTGTATGAACATGGAAATATCTACACCGCCATCTGTATGAACATGGAAAAATCTTCACTGTCATCTGTATGAACATGGATATATCTACACAGCCATCTGTATGAACATGGAAATATCTTCACCGCCATCTGTATGAACATGGATATGTGTACACAGCCGTCTGGATGAACATGGAAATATCTACACAGCTATTTGTATGAACATGGAAATATCTACACCGCTATCTGTGTAAACATGCATACATCTTCACCGCTATCTGTATAAACATGGAAATATCCACACCGCTATCTGTATGAACATGGAAATATCTACACCGCTATCTGTTTGAAGATGGAAATATCTACACCGCTATCTGCATGAAAATGGAAATATCTACACAGCTATCTGCATATACATGGAAATATCTACACAGCTATCTCTTTGCACATGGAAATAACTACACCGCTATCTCTATAAACATGGAAATATCTACACCACCATCTGTATGAAAATGGAAATATCTGCACCGCCATCTGTATGAACATATAAATATCTACACTGCCGTCTGTATTAAGAAGGAGATATCTACGCCGATATCGGTATAAACATGGAAATATCTACACAGCTATCTGTATGAACATGGAAATATCTACATGCTACCTGTATAAACACAGAAATATGTTCACCGCTACCTGTATAAACATGGAAGTATCAGCACCGCTGTCAGTATGAACATGCCAATATCTACACGGCTATCTGTATGAACATGGAAATATCTACAACGCCATCTGTATGAACATGGAAATATCTTCACCGCCATCTGTATGAACATGGATATATGTACACAGCCATCTGGATGAACATGGAAATATCTACACCGCTATCTCTATGAACATGGAAATACATACACCGCTATCTGCATGAACATGGAAATATCTACACCGCTATCTCTATGAACATGGAAATATCAACACCGCTATCTGTATGAACATGGAAATGTCTTCAACGCCATCTGTTTGAACATGGATATATCTACACAGCCATGTGGATGAACATGGAAATATCTACACCGCTATCTGTGTAAACATGCATACATCTTCACCGCTATCTGTATAAACATGGAAATATCTACACCTCTATCTTTATGAACATGGAAATATCTACACCGCTAACTGTTTGAACAGGGAAATATATACACCGCTATCTGCATGAAAATGGAAATATCTACACCACTATCTGTATGAACATGGAAATACATACACCACTATCTGTATGAACATGGAAATATCTACACCGCTATCTGTATGAAAATGGAAATATCTGCACCGCCATCTGAATGAACATATAAATATCTACACCGCCATCTCTATTAAGATGGAGATATCTACACCGCTATCTGTATAAAGATGGAAATATCTACACCGCTATGTCTATAAACATGGAAATATCTACACCGCTATCTGTATAAACATGGAAATATCTACAGCGCTACCTGTATAAACATGGAAATATCAGCACCGCTATCAGTATGAACATGGAAATATCTACACCGCCATCTGTATGAACATGGAAATATCTTCACCACCATCTGTATGAACATGGAAATATCTGCACCGCCATCTGTATGAACATATAAATATCTACTCCGCAATCTGTCTTAAGATGGAGATATCTACACCGCTATCTGTATGAACATGGAAATATCTACACCTCTATGTGTATAAACATGGAAACATCTACACCGCTATCTGTATAAACATGGAAATATCTACACTGCTACCTGTATAAACATGGAAATATCAGCACCGCTATCTGTATGAACATGGAAATATCTACACCGCCATCTGTATGAACATGGAAAAATCTTCACCGTCATCTGTATGAACATGGATATATCTACACAGCCATCTGTATGAACATGGAAATATCTTCACCGTCATCTGTATGAACATGGATATGTCTACACAGCCGTCTGGATGAACATGGAAATATCTACACAGCTATCTGTATGAACATGGAAATATCTACACCGCTATCTGTGTAAACATGCATACATCTTCACCGCTATCTGTATAAACATGGAAATATCCACACCGCTATCTGTATGAACATGGAAATATCTACACCGCTATCTGTTTGAAGATGGAAATATCTACACAGCTATCTGCATGAAAATGGAAATACCTACACAGCTATCTGCATATACATGGAAATATCTACACAGCTATCTCTTTGCACATGGAAATAACTACACCGCTATCTCTATAAACATGGAAATATCTACACCACCATCTGTATGAAAATGGAAATATCTGCACCGCCATCTGTATGAACATATAAATATCTACAATGCCGTCTGTATTAAGAAGAAGATATCTACGCCGATATCTGTATAAACATGGAAATATCTACACCGCTATCTGTATGAACATGGAAATATCTACACCGCTACCTGTATAAACACAGAAATATGTTCACCGCTACCTGTATAAACATGGAAGTATCAGCACCGCTATCGGTATGAACATGCCAATATCTACACGGCTATCTGTATGAACTTGGAAATATCTACAACGCCATCTGTATGAACATGGATATATCTACACCGCTATCTGTATGAACATGGAAATATGTACACAACCATCAGGATGAACATGGAAATATCTACACCGCTATCTGTATGAACATGGAAATATCTACACCGCTATCTGTATGAACATGGAAATATGTACACAACCATCAGGATGAACATGGAAATATCTACACCGCTATCTGTATGAACATGGAAATACATACACCGCTATCTGTATGAACATGGAAATATCTACACCGCTATCTCTATGAACATGGAAATATCTACACCGCTATCTGTATGAACATGGAAATGTCTTCAACGCCATCTGTTTGAACATGGATATATCTACACAGCCATGTGGATGAACATGGAAATATCTACACCGCTATCTGTGTAAACATGCATACATCTTCACTGCTATCTCTATAAACATGGAAATATCTACACCTCTAGCTTTATCAACATGGAAATATCTACACCGCTAACTGTTTGAACAGGGAAATATATACACCGCTATCTGCATGAAAATGGAAATATCTACACCACTATCTGTATGAACATGGAAATACATACACCACTATCTGTATGAACAGGGAAATATCTACACCGCTATCTGTATGAACATGGAAATATCTGCACCGCCATCTGAATGAACATATAAATATCTACACCGCCATCTCTATTAAGATGGAGATATGTACACCGCTATCTGTATAAAGATGGAAATATCTACACCGCTATGTCTATAAACATGGAAATATCTACACCGCTATCTGTATAAACATGGAAATATCTACACCGCTACCTGTATAAACATGGAAATATCAGCACCGCAATCAGTATGAACATGGAAGTATCTACACTGCCATCTGTATGAACATGGAAATATCTTCACCGCCATCTGTATGAACATGGAAATATCTGCACCGCCATCTCTATGAACATATAAATATCTACACCGCAATCTGTATTAAGATGGAGATATCTACACCGCTATCTGTATGAACATGGAAATATCTACACCGCTATGTGTATAAACATGGAAATATCTACACCGCTATCTGTATAAACATGGAAATATCTACACTGCTACCTGTATAAACATGGAAATATCAGCACCGCTATCTGTATGAACATGGAAATATCTACACCGCCATCTGTATGGACATAGAAAAATCTTCACCGTCATCTGTATGAACATGGATAAATCTACACAGCCATCTGTATGAACATGGAAATATCTTCACCGCCATCTGTATGAACATGGATATGTCTACACAGCCGTCTGGATGAACATGGAAATATCTACACAGCTATCTGTATGAACATGGAAATATCTACACCGCTATCTGTGTAAACATGCATACATCTTCACCGCTATCTGTATAAACATGGAAATATCCACACCGCTATCTGTATGAACATGGAAATATCTACACCGCTATCTGTTTGAACATGGAAATATCTACACCGCTATCTGCATGAAAATGGAAATATCTACACAGCTATCTGCATATACATGGAAATATCTACACAGCTATCTCTTTGCACATGGAAATAACTACACCGCTATCTCTATAAACATGGAAATATCTACACCACCATCTGTATGAAAATGGAAATATCTGCACCGCCATCTGTATGAACATATAAATATCTACACTGCCGTCTATATTAAGAAGGAGATATCTACGCCGCTATCTGTATAAACATGGAAATATCTACACCGCTATCTGTATGAACATGGAAATATCTACACCGCTACCTGTATAAACACAGAAATATGTACACCGCTACCTGTATAAACATGGAAGTATCAGCACCGCTATCGGTATGAACATGCCAATATCTACACGGCTATCTGTATGAACATGGAAATATCTACAACGCTATCTGTATGAACATGGAAATATCTTCACCGCCATCTGTATGAACATGGATATATGTACACAGCCATCTGGATGAACATGGAAATATCTACACCGCTATCTGTATGAACATGGAAATATCTACACCGCTATCTGTATGAACATGGAAATATGTACACAGCCATCAGGATGAACATGGAAATATCTACACCGCTATCTGTATGAACATGGAAATACATACACCGCTATCTGTATGAACATGGAAATATCTACAACGCCATCTGTATGAACATGGAAATATCTTCACCGCCATCTGTATGAACATGGAAATATCTACACCGCTATCTGTATGAACATGGAAATATCTACACGCTACCTGTATAAACACAGAAATATGTTCACCGCTACCTGTATAAACATGGAAGTATCAGCACCGCTATCGGTATGAACAGGCCAATATCTACACGGCTATCTGTATGAACATGGAAATATCTACAACGCCATCTGTATGAACATGGAAATATCTTCACCGCCATCTGTATGAAGATGGATATATGTACACAGCCATCTGGATGAACATGGAAATATCTACACCGCTATCTGTATGAACATGGAAATACATACACCGCTATCTGTATGAACATGGAAATATCTACACCGCTATCTCTATGAACATATAAATATCAACACCGCTATCTGTATGAACATGGAAATGTCTTCAACGCCATCTGTTTGAACATGGATATATCTACACAGCCATGTGGATGAACATGGAAATATCTACACCGCTATCTGTGTAAACATGCATACATCTTCACCGCTATCTGTATAAACATGGAAATATCTACACCTCTAGCTTTATGAACATGGAAATATCTACACCGCTAACTGTTTGAACAGGGAAATATATACACCGCTATCTGCATGAAAATGGAAATATCTACACCACTATCTGTATGAACATGGAAATATCTACACCGCTATCTGTATGAACATGGAAATATCTGCACCGCCATCTGAATGAACATATAAATATCTACACCGCCATCTCTATTAAGATGGAGATATCTACACCGCTATCTGTATAAAGATGGAAATATCTACAACGCTATGTCTATAAACATGGAAATATCTACACCACTATCTGTATAAACATGGAAATATCTACACCGCTACCTGTATAAACATGGAAATATCAGCACCGCTATCAGTATGAACATGGAAGTATCTACACCGCCATCTGTATGAACATGGAAATATCTTCACCACCATCTGTATGAACATGGAAATATCTGCACCCCCATCTGTATGAACATATAAATATCTACTCCGCAATCTGTATTAAGATGGAGATATCTACACCGCTATCTGTATGAACATGGAAATATCTACACCGCTATGTGTATAAACATGGAAATATCTACACCGCTATATGTATAAACATGGAAATATCTACACTGCTACCTGTATAAACATGGAAATATCAGCACCGCTATCTGTATGAACATGGAAATATCTACACCGCCATCTGTATGGACATAGAAAAATCTTCACCGTCATCTGTATGAACATGGATAAATCTACACAGCCATCTGTATGAACATGGAAATATCTTCACCGCCATCTGTATGAACATGGATATGTCTACACAGCCGTCTGGATGAACATGGAAATATCTACACAGCTATCTGTATGAACATGGAAATATCTACACCGCTATCTGTGTAAACATGCATACATCTTCACCGCTATCTGTATAAACATGGAAATATCCACACCGCTATCTGTATGAACATGGAAATATCTACACCGCTATCTGTTTGAACATGGAAATATCTACACCGCTATCTGCATGAAAATGGAAATATCTACACCACTATCTGTATGAACATGGAAATACATACACCACTATCTGTATGAACAGGGAAATATCTACACCGCTATCTGTATGAACATGGAAATATCTGCACCGCCATCTGAATGAACATATAAATATCTACACCGCCATCTCTATTAAGATGGAGATATGTACACCGCTATCTGTATAAAGATGGAAATATCTACACCGCTATGTCTATAAACATGGAAATATCTACACCGCTATCTGTATAAACATGGAAATATCTACACCGCTACCTGTATAAACATGGAAATATCAGCACCGCAATCAGTATGAACATGGAAGTATCTACACTGCCATCTGTATGAACATGGAAATATCTTCACCGCCATCTGTATGAACATGGAAATATCTGCACCGCCATCTCTATGAACATATAAATATCTACACCGCAATCTGTATTAAGATGGAGATATCTACACCGCTATCTGTATGAACATGGAAATATCTACACCGCTATGTGTATAAACATGGAAATATCTACACCGCTATCTGTATAAACATGGAAATATCTACACTGCTACCTGTATAAACATGGAAATATCAGCACCGCTATCTGTATGAACATGGAAATATCTACACCGCCATCTGTATGGACATAGAAAAATCTTCACCGTCATCTGTATGAACATGGATAAATCTACACAGCCATCTGTATGAACATGGAAATATCTTCACCGCCATCTGTATGAACATGGATATGTCTACACAGCCGTCTGGATGAACATGGAAATATCTACACAGCTATCTGTATGAACATGGAAATATCTACACCGCTATCTGTGTAAACATGCATACATCTTCACCGCTATCTGTATAAACATGGAAATATCCACACCGCTATCTGTATGAACATGGAAATATCTACACCGCTATCTGTTTGAACATGGAAATATCTACACCGCTATCTGCATGAAAATGGAAATATCTACACAGCTATCTGCATATACATGGAAATATCTACACAGCTATCTCTTTGCACATGGAAATAACTACACCGCTATCTCTATAAACATGGAAATATCTACACCACCATCTGTATGAAAATGGAAATATCTGCACCGCCATCTGTATGAACATATAAATATCTACACTGCCGTCTATATTAAGAAGGAGATATCTACGCCGCTATCTGTATAAACATGGAAATATCTACACCGCTATCTGTATGAACATGGAAATATCTACACCGCTACCTGTATAAACACAGAAATATGTACACCGCTACCTGTATAAACATGGAAGTATCAGCACCGCTATCGGTATGAACATGCCAATATCTACACGGCTATCTGTATGAACATGGAAATATCTACAACGCTATCTGTAAAACATGGAAATATCTTCACCGCCATCTGTATGAACATGGATATATGTACACAGCCATCTGGATGAACATGGAAATATCTACACCGCTATCTGTATGAACATGGAAATATCTACACCGCTATCTGTATGAACATGGAAATATGTACACAGCCATCAGGATGAACATGGAAATATCTACACCGCTATCTGTATGAACATGGAAATACATACACCGCTATCTGTATGAACATGGAAATATCTACAACGCCATCTGTATGAACATGGAAATATCTTCACCGCCATCTGTATGAACATGGAAATATCTACACCGCTATCTGTATGAACATGGAAATATCTACACGCTACCTGTATAAACACAGAAATATGTTCACCGCTACCTGTATAAACATGGAAGTATCAGCACCGCTATCGGTATGAACAGGCCAATATCTACACGGCTATCTGTATGAACATGGAAATATCTACAACGCCATCTGTATGAACATGGAAATATCTTCACCGCCATCTGTATGAACATGGATATATGTACACAGCCATCTGGATGAACATGGAAATATCTACACCGCTATCTGTATGAACATGGAAATACATACACCGCTATCTGTATGAACATGGAAATATCTACACCGCTATCTCTATGAACATATAAATATCAACACCGCTATCTGTATGAACATGGAAATGTCTTCAACGCCATCTGTTTGAACATGGATATATCTACACAGCCATGTGGATGAACATGGAAATATCTACACCGCTATCTGTGTAAACATGCATACATCTTCACCGCTATCTGTATAAACATGGAAATATCTACACCTCTAGCTTTATGAACATGGAAATATCTACACCGCTAACTGTTTGAACAGGGAAATATATACACCGCTATCTGCATGAAAATGGAAATATCTACACCACTATCTGTATGAACATGGAAATATCTACACCGCTATCTGTATGAACATGGAAATATCTGCACCGCCATCTGAATGAACATATAAATATCTACACCGCCATCTCTATTAAGATGGAGATATCTACACCGCTATCTGTATAAAGATGGAAATATCTACAACGCTATGTCTATAAACATGGAAATATCTACACCACTATCTGTATAAACATGGAAATATCTACACCGCTACCTGTATAAACATGGAAATATCAGCACCGCTATCAGTATGAACATGGAAGTATCTACACCGCCATCTGTATGAACATGGAAATATCTTCACCACCATCTGTATGAACATGGAAATATCTGCACCCCCATCTGTATGAACATATAAATATCTACTCCGCAATCTGTATTAAGATGGAGATATCTACACCGCTATCTGTATGAACATGGAAATATCTACACCGCTATGTGTATAAACATGGAAATATCTACACCGCTATATGTATAAACATGGAAATATCTACACTGCTACCTGTATAAACATGGAAATATCAGCACCGCTATCTGTATGAACATGGAAATATCTACACCGCCATCTGTATGGACATAGAAAAATCTTCACCGTCATCTGTATGAACATGGATAAATCTACACAGCCATCTGTATGAACATGGAAATATCTTCACCGCCATCTGTATGAACATGGATATGTCTACACAGCCGTCTGGATGAACATGGAAATATCTACACAGCTATCTGTATGAACATGGAAATATCTACACCGCTATCTGTGTAAACATGCATACATCTTCACCGCTATCTGTATAAACATGGAAATATCCACACCGCTATCTGTATGAACATGGAAATATCTACACCGCTATCTGTTTGAACATGAAAATATCTACACCGCTATCTGCATGAAAATGGAAATATCTACACCACTATCTGTATGAACATGGAAATACATACACCACTATCTGTATGAACAGGGAAATATCTACACCGCTATCTGTATGAACATGGAAATATCTGCACCGCCATCTGAATGAACATATAAATATCTACACTGCCATCTCTATTAAGATGGAGATATGTACACCGCTATCTGTATAAAGATGGAAATATCTACACCGCTATGTCTATAAACATGGAAATATCTACACCGCTATCTGTATAAACATGGAAATATCTACACCGCTACCTGTATAAACATGGAAATATCAGCACCGCAATCAGTATGAACATGGAAGTATCTACACTGCCATCTGTATGAACATGGAAATATCTTCACCGCCATCTGTATGAACATGGAAATATCTGCACCGCCATCTCTATGAACATATAAATATCTACACCGCAATCTGTATTAAGATGGAGATATCTACACCGCTATCTGTATGAACATGGAAATATCTACACCGCTATGTGTATAAACATGGAAATATCTACACCGCTATCTGTATAAACATGGAAATATCTACACTGCTACCTGTATAAACATGGAAATATCAGCACCGCTATCTGTATGAACATGGAAATATCTACACCGCCATCTGTATGGACATAGAAAAATCTTCACCGTCATCTGTATGAACATGGATAAATCTACACAGCCATCTGTATGAACATGGAAATATCTTCACCGCCATCTGTATGAACATGGATATGTCTACACAGCCGTCTGGATGAACATGGAAATATCTACACAGCTATCTGTATGAACATGGAAATATCTACACCGCTATCTGTGTAAACATGCATACATCTTCACCGCTATCTGTATAAACATGGAAATATCCACACCGCTATCTGTATGAACATGGAAATATCTACACCGCTATCTGTTTGAACATGGAAATATCTACACCGCTATCTGCATGAAAATGGAAATATCTACACAGCTATCTGCATATACATGGAAATATCTACACAGCTATCTCTTTGCACATGGAAATAACTACACCGCTATCTCTATAAACATGGAAATATCTACACCACCATCTGTATGAAAATGGAAATATCTGCACCGCCATCTGTATGAACATATAAATATCTACACTGCCGTCTATATTAAGAAGGAGATATCTACGCCGCTATCTGTATAAACATGGAAATATCTACACCGCTATCTGTATGAACATGGAAATATCTACACCGCTACCTGTATAAACACAGAAATATGTACACCGCTACCTGTATAAACATGGAAGTATCAGCACCGCTATCGGTATGAACATGCCAATATCTACACGGCTATCTGTATGAACATGGAAATATCTACAACGCTATCTGTATGAACATGGAAATATCTTCACCGCCATCTGTATGAACATGGATATATGTACACAGCCATCTGGATGAACATGGAAATATCTACACCGCTATCTGTATGAACATGGAAATATCTACACCGCTATCTGTATGAACATGGAAATATGTACACAGCCATCAGGATGAACATGGAAATACCTACACCGCTATCTGTATGAACATGGAAATACATACACCGCTATCTGTATGAACATGGAAATATCTACAACGCCATCTGTATGAACACGGAAATATCTTCACCGCCATCTGTATGAACATGGAAATATCTACACCGCTATCTGTATGAACATGGAAATATCTACACGCTACCTGTATAAACACAGAAATATGTTCACCGCTACCTTTATAAACATGGAAGTATCAGCACCGCTATCGGTATGAACAGGCCAATATCTACACGGCTATCTGTATGAACATGGAAATATCTACAACGCCATCTGTATGAACATGGAAATATCTTCACCGCCATCTGTATGAAGATGGATATATGTACACAGCCATCTGGATGAACATGGAAATATCTACACCGCTATCTGTATGAACATGGAAATACATACACCGCTATCTGTATGAACATGGAAATATCTACACCGCTATCTCTATGAACATATAAATATCAACACCGCTATCTGTATGAACATGGAAATGTCTTCAACGCCATCTGTTTGAACATGGATATATCTACACAGCCATGTGGATGAACATGGAAATATCTACACCGCTATCTGTGTAAACATGCATACATCTTCACCGCTATCTGTATAAACATGGAAATATCTACACCTCTAGCTTTATGAACATGGAAATATCTACACCGCTAACTGTTTGAACAGGGAAATATATACACCGCTATCTGCATGAAAATGGAAATATCTACACCACTATCTGTATGAACATGGAAATATCTACACCGCTATCTGTATGAACATGGAAATATCTGCACCGCCATCTGAATGAACATATAAATATCTACACCGCCATCTCTATTAAGATGGAGATATCTACACCGCTATCTGTATAAAGATGGAAATATCTACAACGCTATGTCTATAAACATGGAAATATCTACACCACTATCTGTATAAACATGGAAATATCTACACCGCTACCTGTATAAACATGGAAATATCAGCACCGCTATCAGTATGAACATGGAAGTATCTACACCGCCATCTGTATGAACATGGAAATATCTTCACCACCATCTGTATGAACATGGAAATATCTGCACCCCCATCTGTATGAACATATAAATATCTACTCCGCAATCTGTATTAAGATGGAGATATCTACACTGCTATCTGTATGAACATGGAAATATCTACACCGCTATGTGTATAAACATGGAAATATCTACACCGCTATCTGTATAAACATGGAAATATCTACAATGCTACCTGTATAAACATGGAAATATCAGCACCGCTATCTGTATGAACATGGAAATATCTACACCGCCATCTGTATGAACATGGAAAAATCTTCACCGTCATCTGTATGAACATGGATATATCTACACAGCCATCTGTATGAACATGGAAATATCTTCACCGCCATCTGTATGAACATGGATATGTCTACACAGCCGTCTGGATGAACATGGAAATATCTACACAGCTATCTGTATGAACATGGAAATATCTACACCGCTATCTGTGTAAACATGCATACATCTTCACCGCTATCTGTATAAACATGGAAATATCCACACCGCTATCTGTATGAACATGGATATATCTACACCGCTATCTGTTTGAAGATGGAAATATCTACACCGCTATCTGCATGAAAATGGAAATATCTACACAGCTATCTGCATATACATGTTAATATCTACACAGCTATCTCTTTGCACATGGAAATAACTACACCGCTATCTCTATAAACATGGAAATATCTACACCACCATCTGTATGAAAATGGAAATATCTGCACCGCCATCTGTATGAACATATAAATATCTACACTGCCGTCTGTATTAAGAAGGAGATATCTACACCGATATCTGTATAAACATGGAAATATCTCCACCGCTATCTGTATGAACATGGAAATATCTACACCGCTACCTGTATAAACACAGAAATATGTTCACCGCTATCTGTATAAACATGGAAGTATCAGCACCGCTATCGGTATGAACATGCCAATATCTACACGGCTATCTGTATGAACATGGAAATATCTACAACGCCATCTGTATGAACATGGAAATATCTTCACCGCCATCTGTATGAACATGGATATATGTACACAGCAATCTGGATGAACATGGAAATATCTACACCGCTATCTGTATGAACATGGAAATACATACACCGCTATCTGTATGAACATGGAAATATCTACACCGCTATCTCTATGAACATGGAAATATCAACACCGCTATCTGTATGAACATGGAAATGTCTTCAACGCCATCTGTTTGAACATGGATATATCTACGCAGCCATGTGGATGAACATGGAAATATCTACACCGCTATCTGTGTAAACATGCATACATCTTCACCGCTATCTGTATAAACATGGAAATATCTAAACCTCTATCTTTATGAACATGGAAATATCTACACCGCTAACTGTGTGAACAGGGAAATATATACACCGCTATCTGCATGAAAATGGAAATATCTACACCACTATCTGTATGAACATGGAAATACATACACCACTATCTGTATGAACATGGAAATATCTACACCGCTATCTGTATGAACATGGAAATATCTGCACCGCCATCTGAATGAACATATAAATATCTACACCGCCATCTCTATTAAGATGGAGATATCTACACCGCTATCTGTATAAAGATGGAAATATCTACACTGCTATGTCTATAAACATGGAAATATCTACACCGCTATCTGTATAAACATGGAAATATCTACACCGCTACCTGTATAAACATGGAAATATCAGCACCGCTATCAGTATGAACATGGAAGTATCTACACCGCCATCTGTATGAACATGGAAATATCTTCACCACCATCTGTATGAACATGGAAATATCTGCACCGCCATCTGTATGAACATATAAATATCTACTCCGCAAACTGTATTAAGATGGAGATATCTACACCGCTATCTGTATGAACGTTGAAATATCTACACCGCTATGTGTATAAACATGGAAATATCTACACCGCTATCTGTATAAACATGGAAATATCTACACTGCTACCTGTATAAACATGGAAATATCAGCACCGCTATCTGTATGAACATGGAAATATCTACACCGCCATCTGTATGAACATGGAAAAATCTTCACCGTCATCTGTATGAACATAGATATATCTACACAGCCATCTGTATGAACATGGAAATATCTTCACCGCCATCTTTATGAACATGGATATGTCTACACAGCCGTCTGGATGAACATGGAAATATCTACACCGCTATCTGTATGAACATGGAAATATCTACACCTCTATCTGTGTAAACATGCATACATCTTCACCGCTATCTGTATAAACATGGAAATATCCACACCGCTATCTGTATGAACATGGAAATATCTACACCGCTATCTGTTTGAACATGGAAATATCTACACCGCTATCTGCATGAAAATGGAAATATCTACACAGCTATCTGCATATACATGGAAATATCTACACAGCTATCTCTCTGCACATGGAAATAACTACACCGCTATCTCTATAAACATGGAAATATCTACACCACCATCTGTATGAACATGGAAATATCTGCACCGCCATCTTTATGAACACATAAATATCTACACCGCCATCTGTATTAAGAAGGAGATATCTACACCGCTATCTGTATAAACATGGAAATATCTACAGGGCTATCTGTATGAACATGGAAATATCTAAACCCTTACCTGTATAAACACGGAAATATGTACACCACTACCTGTATAAATATGGAAGTATCAGCACCGCAATCTGTATGAACATGGAAATATCTACAACGCAATATCTATGAACATGGAAATATCTTCACCGCCATCTGTATGAACATGGATATATCTACACAGCCATCTGGATGAACATGGAAATATCTACACCGCTATCTGTATGAACATGGAAATATTTACACCGCTATCTGTATGAACATGGAAATATCTACACAGCCATCAGGATGAACATGGATATATCTACACAGCCATGTGGATGAACATGGAAATATCTACACCGATATCTGTGAAAACATGCATACATCTTCACCGCTATCTGTATAAACATGGAAATATCTACACCGCTATCTTTATGAACATGGAAATATCTACACCGCTAACTGTTTGAACAGGGAAATATATACAACGCTATCTGCATGAAAATGGAAATATCTACACCACTACCTGTATTAACATGGAAATACATACACCCCTATCTGTATGAACATGGAAATATCTACACCGCTATCTGTATGAACATGGAAATATCTACACCGCTATCTGTATGAACATTGAAATATCTTCACCGCCATCAGTATGAACATGGATATATCTACACAGCCATCTGGATGAACATGGAAATATCTGCACCGCTATCGGTATGAACATGGAAATATCTACACCTCTATCTCTATGAACATTGATATATCTACACAGCCATCTGGATGAACATGGAAATATCTACACCGCTATCTGTGTAAACATGCATACATCTTCACCGCTATCTGTATAAACATGGAAATATCTACACCGCTATCTTTATGAACATGGAAATATCTACACCACTAACTGTTTGAACAGGGAAATATATACACCGCTATCTGCATGAAAACGGAAATATCTACACAGCTATCTGTTTATACATGGAAATATCTACACAGCTATCTCTTTACACATGGAAATAACTACACCGCTATCTGTACGAACATGGAAATATCTACACCGCCATCTGTATGAACATGGAAATATCTGTACCGCCATCTGTATGAACATTTAAATATCTACACCGCCATCTGTATTAAGATGGAGATATCTACACCACTATCTGCATAAACATGGAAATATCTACACCGCTATCTGTATAGACATGGAAATATCTACACTGCTATGTGTATAAACATGGAAATGTCTACACTGCTATCTGTGCAAACATGGAAATATCTACACCGCTACCTGTATAAACATGGAAATATCAGCACCGCTATCAGTATGAACATGGAAGTTTCTACACCGCCATCTGTATGAACATGGAAATATCTTCACCGCCATCCGTATTAACATGGAAATATCTGCAACGCCATCTGTATGAACATATAAATATCAACACCGCCATCTGTATTAAGATGGAGATATCTACACCGCTATCAGTATGAACATGGAAATATCTTCACCGCCATCTGTATGAACATGGATATATCTACACAGCCATCTGGATGAACGTGGAAATATCTACACCGCTATCTGTGTAAACATGCATACAACTTCACCGCTATCTGTATAAACATGGAAATATCTACACCGCTATCTTTATGAACATGGAAATATCTACACCGCTAACTGTTTGAACAGGGAAATATATACACCGCTATCTGCATGAAAATGGAAATATCTACACCGCTATCTGTATGAACATGGAAATACATACACCGCTACCTGTATGAACATGGAAATAACTACACCGCTATCTGTATATACACGGAAATATCTACACCGATATCTGTATAAACATGGAAATACCTACACCGCTATGTGTATAAACATGGAAATATCCACACCGCTATCTGTATAAACATGGAAATATCTACACCGCTATCTGTATAAACATGGAAATATCAGCAGCGCTACCGGTATGAACATGGAAATATCTACACCGCCATCTGTATGAACATGGAAATATCTTCACCGCTATCTGTATGAACATGGAAATATCTACACCACTATCTGTATGAACATGGATATATCTACGCCTCTATCAGTATGAATATGGAAATATCTTCACCGCCATCTGTATGAACATGGATATATCTACACCGCTATCTGTATGAACATGGAAATATATACACCGCTATCTGTATGAACATGGAAATATCTACACCGCTATCTCTATGAACATGGAACTATCTACACCGCTATCTGTATGAACATGGAAATATCTTCACCGCCATCTGTTTGAACATGGATATATCTACACAGCCATGTGGATGAACATGGAAATATCTACTCCGCTATCTGTGTAAACATGCATACATCTTCATCGCTATCTGTATAAACATGGAAATATATACACCGCTATCTTTATGAACATGGAAATATCTACACCGCTATCTGTTTGAACATGGAAATATCTACACAGCTATCTCTTTGCACATGGAAATAACTACACCGCTATCTCTATAAACATGGAAATATCTACACCACCATCTGTATGAACTTGGAAATATCTGCACCGCCATCTGTATGAACATGGATATATCAGCACCGGTATCTGTATGAACATTGAAATATCTTCACCGCCATCTGTATGAACATGGATATATCTACACAGCCATCTGGATGAACATGGAAATATCTACACCGTTATCTGTATGAACATGGAAATATTTACACCGCTATCTGTACGAACATGGAAATATCTACACCGCTATCTGTATGAACATGGAAATATCTTCACCGCCATCTGTATGAACATGGATATATCTACACAGCCATGTGGATGAACATGGAAATATCTACACCGATATCTGTGAAAACATGCATACATCTTCACCGCTATCTGTATAAACATGGAAATATCTACACCGCTATCTTTATGAATATGGAAATATCTACACCGCTAACTGTTTGAACAGGGAAATATATACACCGCTATCTGCATGAAAATGGAGATATCTACACCACTATCTGTATGAACATGGAAATACATACACCCCTATCTGTATGAACATGGAAATATCTACACCGCTATCTGTATGAACATGGAAATATCTACACCGCTATCTGTATGAACATTGAAATAACTTCACCGCCATCAGTATGAACATGGATATAACTACACAGCCATCTGGATGAACATGGAAATATCTGCACCGCTATCTGTATGAACATGGAAATATCTACACCGCTATCTTTATGAACATGGAAATATCTACACCACTAACTGTTTGAACAGGGAAATATATACACAGCTATCTGCATGAAAACGGAAATATCTACACAGCTATCTGCTTATACATGGAAATATCTACACAGCTATCTCTTTACACATGGAAATAACTACACCGCTATCTGTACGAACATGGAAATATCTACACCGCCATCTGTATGAACATGGAAATATCTGCACCGCCATCTGTAGGAACATGAATATATCTACACAGCCATCTGTATGAACATGGAAATATCTACACCGCTATCTGTATGAACATGGAAATATCTTCACCGCTATCTGTATGAACATGGAAATATCTTCACTGCCATCCGTATGAACATGGAAATATCTGCAACGCCATCTGTATGAACATATAAATATCTACACCGCCATCTGTATTAAGTTGGAGATATCTACACCACTATCTGCATAAACATGGAAATATCTACACCGCTATCTGTATAAACATGGAAATATCTACACCGCTGTGTGTATAAACATGGAAATACCTACACCGCTATCTGTAAAAACATGGAAATATCTACACCGCTACATGTATAAACATGGAAATATCAGCACCGCTATCTGTATGAACATGGAAATATCTACACCGCCATCTGTATGAACATGGAAATATCTTCACCGCCATCTGTAGGAACATGAATATATCTACACAGCCATCTGTATGAACATGGAAATATCTACACCGCTATCTGTATGAACATGGAAATATCTTCACCGCTATCTGTATGAACATGGAAATATCTTCACCGCCATCTGTATGAACATGGATATATCTACACAGCCATCTGGATAAACATGGAAATATCTACACCGCTATCTGTATGAACATGGAAATATCTACACCGCTATCTGTGTAAACATGCATACATCTTCACGGCTATCTGTATAAACATGGAAATATCTACACCGCTATCTTTATGAACATGGAAATATCTAAACCGCTAACTGTTTGAACACGGAAATATATACACCGCTATCTGCATGAAAATGGAAATATCTACACCGCTATCTTTATGAACATGGAAATACATACACCGCTATCTGTATGAACATGGAAATATCTACACCGCTATCTGTATAAACACGGAAATATCTACACAGCTATCTGTATAAACATGGAAGTATCTACACCGCTATGTGTATAAACATGGAAATATCCACACCGCTATCTGTATAAACATGGAAATATCTACACCGCTACCTGTAATAAACATGGAAATATCAGCACCGCTATCGCTATGAACATGGAAATATCTACACCGCCATCTGTATGAACATGGAAATATCTTCACAGCTATCTGTATGAAGTTGGATATATCTACACAGCCATCTGTATTAACATGGAAATATCTACACCGCTATCTGTATGAACATGGAAATATCTAAACCGCTAACTGTTTGAACAGGGAAATATATACACCGCTATCTGCATGAAAATGGAAATATCTACTCCGCTATCAGTATGAACATGGAAATACATACACCGCTATCTGTATGAACATGGAAATATCTACACCGCTATCTGTATAAACATGGAAATATCTACACCGCTATCTGTATAAACATGGAAATATCTACACCGCTATGTGTATAAACATGGAAATATCTACACCGCTATCTGTTTGAACATGGAAATATCTACACCGCTATCTGCATGAAAATGGAAATATCTACACAGCTATCTGCATATACATGGAAATATCTACACAGCTATCTCTTTACACATGGAAATAACTACACCGGTATCTCTATAAACATGGAAATATCTACACCACCATCTGTATGAACATGGAAATATCCGCACCGCCATCTGAATGAACATATAAATATCTACACCGCCAAGTGTATGAAGAAGGATATATCTACACCGCTATCTGTATAAACATGGAAATATCTATACCGCTACCTGTATGAACATGGAAATATCTACACCGCTATCTGTATAAACATGGAAATATGTACACCACCACCTGTATAAACATGGAAGTATCAGCACCGCTATCGGTATAAACATGGCAATATCTACACAGCTATCTGCATAGACATGGAAATATCTACAAAGCTATCTCTTTACACATGGAAATAACTACACTGCTATCTCTATAAACATGGAAATATCTACACCGCCATCTGTATGAACATGGAAATATCTGCACCGACATCTGTATGAACATATAAATATCTACACCGCCATCTGTATTAAGATGGAGATATCTACACCGCTATCTGTATAAACTTCGAAATATCTACACCGCTATCTGTAAAAACATGGAAATATCTACGCCGCTTTCTGTATAAACAAGGAAATATCTACACTGCTACCTGTATAAACATGGAAATATCAGCACCACTATCTGTATGATCATGTAAATAGCTACACAGCCATCTGGATGAACATGGAAATATCTACACCGCTATCTGTATGAACATGGAAATAGCTACACTGCTATCTGTATGAACATGGAAATATCTACACCGCTATCTGTATAAACATGGAAATATCTACACCGCTATCTGTATGAACATGGAAATATATTCACCGCCATCTGTATGAACATGGATATATCTACACAGCCATCTGGATGAACATGGAAATATCTACACAGCTATCTGTATGAACATGGAAATATCTACACAGCCATCTGGATGAACATGAAAATATCTACACCGCTATCTGTGTAAACATGCATACATCTTCACCGCTATCTGTATAAACATGGAAATATCTACACCGCTACCTGTATAAACATGGAAATATCTACACCGCTATCTCTATGAACATGGAAATATCCACACCGCTATCTGTATGAACATGGAAATAGCTACACCGATATCTGTATGAACATGGAAATATCTACACCACTATCTGTATGAACATGGAAATATCTACACCGGTATCTGTTTGAACAGGGAAGTATATACACCGCTATCTGCTTGAAAATGGAAATATCTACAAAGCTATCTGCATATAAATGGGAAAATCTACACAGCTATCTCTTTACACATGGAAATAACTACACCGCTATCTGTATGAACATGGAAATATATACACTGCCATCTGTATGAACATGGAAATATCTGCACCGCCATCTGTATGAACATATAAATATCTACACCGCAATCTGTATTAAGATGGAGATATCTACACCGCTATCTGTATAAACTTGGAAATATCTACACCGCTATCTGTATAAACATGGAAATATCTACACCACTATCTGTATAAACATGGAAATGTCTACACCGCTACCTGTATAAACATGGAAATATCAGCACCGCTATCTGTATGAATATGTAAATATCTTCACCGCTATCTCTATGAACATGGAATTATCTACACCGCTATCTGTATGAACATGGAAATATCTACACCGCTATCTGTATAAACATGGAAATATGTACACCGCTATCTGTATAAACATGGAAGTATCAGCACCGCTTTCGGTATAAACATGGCAATATCTACACGGCTATCTGTATGAACATGGAAATATCTGCACCGCTATCTGTATGAACATGGAAATGTCTTCACCGCCATCTGTATGAACATGGATATATCTACACAGCCATCTGGATGAACATGGAAATATCTACACCGCTATCTGTATGAACATGGAAATATCTACACCGCTATCTGTATGAACATGGAAATATCTACACCGCTATCTGTAAGAACATGGAAATATCTACACCGCTATCTGTATGAACATGGAAATATCTTCTCCGCCATCTGTAAGAACATAGATATATCTACACAGCCATCTGTAAGAACATGGAAATATCTACACCGCTATCTGTATGAACATGGAAATATCTACACCGCTATCTGTGTAAACATGTATACATCTTCACCGCTATCTGCATGAAAATGGAAATATCTACACAGCTATCTGCATATACATGGAAATATCTACAAAGCTATCTCTTTACACATGTAAATAACTACACTGCTATCTCTATAAACATTGAAATATCTACACCGCCATCTGTATGAACATGGAAATATCTGCACCGACATCTGTATGAACATATAAATATCTACACCGCCATCTGTATTAAGATGGAGATATCTACACCGCTATCTGTATAAACTTGGAAATATCAACACCGCTATCTGTATAAACATGGAAATATCTATGCCGCTTTCTGTAAACAAGGAAATATCTACACTGCTACCTGTATAAACATGGAAATATCCGCACCGCTATCTGTATGAACGTGTAAATATCTACACAGCCATCTGGATGAACAGGGAAATATATACACCGCTATCTGCATGAAAATGGAAATATCTACACCGCTATCTGTATAAACATGGAAATATGTACACCGCTATCTGTATAAACATGGAAGTATCAGCACCGCTTTCGGTATAAACATGGCAATATCTACACGGCTATCTGTATGAACATGGAAATATCTGCACCGCTATCTGTATGAACATGGAAATGTCTTCACCGCCATCTGTATGAACATGGATATATGTACACAGCCATCTGGATGAACATGGAAATATCTACACCGCTATCTGTAAGAACATGGAAATATCTACACCGCTATCTGTATGAACATGGATATATGTACACAACCATCAGGATGAACATGGAAATATCTACACCGCTATCTGTATGAACATGGAAATACATACACCGCTATCTGTATGAACATGGAAATATCTACACCGCTATCTCTATGAACATGGAAATATCTACACCGCTATCTGTATGAACATGGAAATGTCTTCAACGCCATCTGTTTGAACATGGATATATCTACACAGCCATGTGGATGAACATGGAAATATCTACACCGCTATCTGTGTAAACATGCATACATCTTCACCGCTATCTGTATAAACATGGAAATATCTACACCTCTATCTTTATGAACATGGAAATATCTACACCGCTAACTGTTTGAACAGGGAAATATATACACCGCTATCTGCATGAAAATGGAAATATCTACACCACTATCTGTATGAACATGGAAATACATACACCACTATCTGTATGAAGAGGGAAATATCTACACCGCTATCTGTATGAACATGGAAATATCTGCACCGCCATCTGAATGAACATATAAATATCTACACCGCCATCTCTATTAAGATGGAGATATCTACACCGCTATCTGTATAAAGATGGAAATATCTACACCGCTATGTCTATAAACATGGAAATATCTACACCGCTATCTGTATAAACATGGAAATATCTACACCGCTCCCTGTATAAACATGGAAATATCAGCACCGCAATCAGTATGAACATGGAAGTATCTACACCGCCATCTCTATGAACATGGAAATATCTTCACCGCCATCTGTATGAACATGGAAATATCTGCACCGCCATCTGTATGAACATATAAATATCTACACCACAATCTGTATTAAGATGGAGATATCTACACCGCTATCTGTATGAACATGGAAATATCTACACCGCTATGTGTATAAACATGGAAATATCTACACCGCTATCTGTATAAACATGGAAATATCTACACTGCTAGCTGTATAAACATGGAAATATCAGCACCGCTATCTGTATGAACTTGGAAATATCTACACCGCCATCTGCATGAACATGGAAAAATCTTCACCGTCGTCTGTATGAACATGGATATATCTACACAGCCATCTGTATGAACATGGAAATATCTTCACCGCCATCTGTATGAACATGGATATGTCTACACAGCCTTCTGGATGAACATGGAAATATCTACACAGCTATCTGTATGAACATGGAAATATCTACACCGCTATCTGTGTAAACATGCATACATCTTCACCGCTATCTGTATAAACATGGAAATATCCACACCGCTATCTGTATGAACATGGAAATATCTACACCGCTATCTGTTTGAACATGGAAATATCTACACCGCTATCTGCATGAAAATGGAAATATCTACACAGCTATCTGCATATACATGGAAATATCTACACAGCTATCTCTTTGCACATGGAAATAACTACACCGCTATCTCTATAAACATGGAAATATCTACACCACCATCTGTATGAAAATGGAAATATCTGCACCGCCATCTGTATGAACATATAAATATCTACACTGCCGTCTGTATTAAGAAGGAGATATCTACGCCGATATCTGTATAAACATGGAAATATCTACACCGCTATCTGTATGAACATGGAAATATCTACACCGCTACCTGTATAAACACAGAAATATGTTCACCGCTACCTGTATAAACATGGAAGTATCAGCACCGCTATCGGTATGAACATGCCAATATCTACACGGCTATCTGTATGAACATGGAAATATCTACAACGCCATCTGTATGAACATGGAAATATCTTCACCGCCATCTGTATGAACATGGATATATGTACACAGCCATCTGGATGAACATGGAAATATCTACACCGCTATCTGTATGAACATGGAAATATCTACACCGCTATCTGTATGAACATGGAAATATGTACACAACCATCAGGATGAACATAGAAATATCTACACCGCTATCTGTATGAACATGGAAATATGTACACAACCATTAGGATGAACATGGAAATACATACACCGCTATCTGTATGAACATGGAAATATCTACACCGCTATCTCTATGAACAAGGAAATATCTACACCGCTATCTGTATGAACATGGTAATGTCTTGAACGCCATCTGTTTGAACATGGATATATCTACACAGCCATGTGGATGAACATGGAAATATCTACACCGCTATCTGTGTAAACATGCATACATCTCCACCGCTATCTGTATAAACATGGAAATATCTACACCTCTATCTTTTTGAACATGGAAATATCTACACCGCTAACTGTTTGAACAGGGAAATATATACACCGCTATCTGCATGAAAATGGAAATATCTACACCACTATCTGTATGAACATGGAAATACATACACCAGTATCTGTATGAACAGGGAAATATTTACACCACTATCTGTATGAACATGGAAATGTCTGCACCGCCATCTGAATGAACATATAAATATCTACACCGCCATCTCTATTAAGATGGAGATATCTACACCGCTATCTGTATAAAGATGGAAATATCTACACCGCTATGTCTATAAACATGGAAATATCTACACCGCTATCTGTATAGACATGGAAATATCTACACCGCTACCTGTATAAACATGGAAATATCAGCACCGCAATCAGTATGAACATGGAAGTATCTACACCGCCATCTGTATGAACATGGAAATATCTTCACCACCATCTGTATGAACATGGAAATATCTGCACCGCCATCTGTATGAACATATAAATATCTACACCGCAATCTGTATTAAGATGGAGATATCTACACCGCTATCTGTATGAACATGGAAATATCTACACCGCTATGTGTATAAACATGGAAATATCTACACCGCTATCTGTATAAACATGGAAATATCTACACTGCTACCTGTATAAACATGGAAATATCAGCACCGCTATCTGTATGAACATGGAAATATCTACACCGCCATCTGTATGGACATGGAAAAATCTTCACCGTCATCTGTATGAACATGGATAAATCTACACAGCCATCTGTATGAACATGGAAATATCTTCACCGCCATCTGTATGAACATGGATATGTCTACACAGCCGTCTGGATGAACATGGAAATATCTACACAGCTATCTGTATGAACATGGAAATATCTACACCGCTATCTGTATGAACATGGAAATATCTACACCGCTATCTGTATGAACATTGAAATATCTTCACCGCCATCAGTATGAACATGGATATATCTACACAGCCATCTGGATGAACATGGAAATATCTGCACCGCTATCTGTATGAACATGGATATATCTACACCTCTATCTGTATGAACATGGATATATCTACACAGCCATCTGGATGAACACGGAAATATCTACACCGCTATCTGTGTAAACATGCATACATCTTCACCGCTATCTGTATAAACATGGAAATATCTACACCGCTATCTTTATGAACATGGAAATATCTACACCACTAACTGTTTGAACAGGGAAATATATACACCGCTATCTGCATGAAAACGGAAATATCTACACAGCTATCTGCTTATACATGGAAATATCTACACAGCTATCTCTTTACACATGGAAATAACTACACCGCTGTCTGTACAAACATGGAAATATCTACACCGCCATCTGTATGAACATGGAAATATCTGCACCGACATCTGTATGAACATTTAAATATCTACACCGCCATCTGTGTTAAGATGGAGATATCTACACCACTATCTGCATAAATATGGAAATATCTACACCGCTATCTGTATAGACATGGAAATATCTACACCGCTATGTGTATAAACATGGAAATGTCTACACTGCTATCTGTACAAACATGGAAATATCTACACCGCTACCTGTATAAACATGGAAATATCAGCACCGCTATCAGTATGAACATGGAAGTTTCTACACCGCCAACTGTATGAACATGGATATATCTACACAGCCATCTGGATGAACGTGGAAATATCTACACCGCTATCTGTGTAAACATGCATACAACTTCACCGCTATCTGTATAAACGTGGAAATATCTACACCGCTATCTTTATGAACATGGAAATATCTACACCGCTATCTGTTTGAACATGGAAATATCTACACCGCTATCTGCATGAAAATGGAAATGTCTACACAGCTATCTGCATATACATGGAAATATCTACACAGCTATCTCTTTACACATGGAAATAACTACACCGCTATCTGTATGAACATGGAAATATCTCCACCGCCATCTGTATGAACATGGAAATATCTGCACCGCCATCTGAATGAACATATAAATATCTACACCGCCATCTGTATTATGATGGAGATATCTACACTGCTATGTGTATAAACAAGGAAATATCTACACCGCTATGTGTATAAACATGGAAATATCTACACCGCTATCTGTATAAACATGGAAATATCTACACCGCTACCTGTATAAACATGGAAATATCAGCACCGTTATCAGTATGAACATGGAAGTATCTCCACCGCCATCTTTATGAACATAGAAATATCTTCACCGCCATCTGTATGAACATGGAAATATCTGCACCGCCATCTGTATGAACATATAAATATCTACACCGCCATCTGTATTAAGATGGAGATATCTACACCGCTATCTGTATAAACATGGAAATATCTACACCGCTATGTGTATAAACATGGAAATATCTACACCACTATCTGTATAAACATGGAAATGTCGACACTGCTACCTGTATAAACATGGAAATACCAGCACCGCTATCTGTATGGACATGGAAATATCTACACCGCCATCTGTATGAACATGCAAAAATCTTCACCGCCATCTGTATCAACATGGATATATCTACACAGCTTCTGTATAAGCATGGAAATATCTTCACCGCCATCTGTATGAACATGGATATGTCTACACAGCCGTCTGGATGAACATGGAAATATCTACCCCGCTATCTGTATGAACATGGAAATTTCTACACCGCTATCTGTGTAAACATGCATACATCTTCACCGCTATCTGTATAAACATGGAAATATCCACACCGCTATCTGTATGAACATGGAAATATCTACACCGCTATCTGTTTGAACATGGAAATATCTACACCGCTATCTGCATGGAAATGGAAATATCTACACAGCTATCTATATATACATGGAAATATCTACACAGCTATCTCTTTGCACATGGAAATAAGTACACCGCTATGTCTATAAACATGGAAATATCTACACCACCATCTGTATGAACATGGAAATATCTGCACCGCCATCTGTATGAACATATAAATATCTACACCGCCATCTGTATTAAGAAGGAGATATCTACACCGCTATCTGTATAAACATGGAAATATCTACACCGCTATCTGTATGAACATGGAAATATCTACACCGCTACCTGTATAAACACGGAAATATGTACACCGCTACCTGTATAAACATGGAAGTATCAGCACCGCTATCGGTATGAACATGGCAATATCTAAACGGCTATCTGTATGAACATGGAAATATCTACAACGCTATCTGTATGAACATGGAAATATCTACACCAGTATCTGTATGAACATGGAAATAGCTACACAGCCATCTGGATGAACATGGAAATATCTACACCGCTATCTGTATGAACATGGATATATCTACACAGCCATCTGGATGAACATGGAAATATCTACACTGCTATCTGTATGAACATGGAAATACATACACCGCTATCAGTATGAACATGGAAATATCTACACCGCTTTCTGTATGAACATGGAAATATCTACACCGCTATCTGTATGAACATGGAAATATCTTCACCGCCGTCTGTATGAACATGGATATATATACACAGCCATCTGGATGAACATGGAAATATCTGCACCGCTATCTGTATGAACATGGAAATATCTACACCGCTATCTGTATGAACATGGATATATCTACACAGCCATCTGGATGAACATGGAAATATCTACACCGCTATCTGTGTAAACATGCATACATCTTCACCGCTATCTGTATAAACATGGAATTATCTACACTGCTATCTGTATGAACATGGAAATATCTACACCGCTCTCTGTATAAACATGGAAATATGTACACCGCTACCTGTATAAACATGGAAGTATCAGCACCGCTATCGGTATGAACATGGCAATATCTACACGGCTATCTGTATGAACATGGAAATATCTACACCGCTATCTGTATGAACATGGAAATATCTTCACAGCCATCTGTATGAACATGGATATATCTACACAGCCATCTGGATGAACATGGAAATATCTACTCCGCTATCTGTATGAACATGGAAATATCTACACCGCTATCTGTATGAACCTGGAAATATCTACACAGATATCTGGATGAACACGGTAATATCTACACCGCTATCTGTATGAACATGGAAATACATGCACCGCTATCTGTATGAACATGGAAATATCTAAACCGCTATCTGTTTGAACATGGAAATATATACAGCGCTATCTGCTTGAAAATGGAAATATCTACACTGCTATCAGTATGAACATGGAAATACATACACCGCTATCTGTATGAACAAGGAAATATCTACACCGCTTTCTGTATGAACATGGAAATATCTACACCGCTATCTGTATGAACGTGGAAATATCTTCACCGCCATCTGTATGAACATGGATATATCTACACAGCCATCTGGATGAACATGGAAATATCTGCACCGCTATCTGTATTAAGATGGAAATATCTACACCGCTATCTGTATGAACATGGATATATCTACACAGCCATCTGGATGAACATGGAAATATCTACACTGCTATCTGTGTAAACATGCATACAACTTCACCGCTATCTGTATAAACATGGAAATATCTACACCGCTATCTTTCTGAACATGGAAATATCTACACCGCTATCTGTTTGAACAGGGAAATATATACACCGCTATCTGCATGAAAATGGAAATATCTACACAGCTATCGGCATATACATGGAAATATCTACACAGCTATCTCTTTACACATGGAAATAACTGCACCACTATCTGTATGAACATGGAAATATCTACACCGCCGTGTGTATGAACATGGAAATATCTGCACCGCCATCTGTATGAACATATAAATTTCTACACCGCCATCTGTATTAAGATGGAGATATCTACACCGCTATCTGTACAAAGATGGAAATATCTACACCACTATCTGTATGAACATGGAAATATCTACACCGCTATCTGTTTGAACAGGGAAGTATATACACCGCTATCTGCTTTAAAATGGAAATATCTACACAGCTATCTGCATATACATGGGAATATCTACACAGCTATCTCTTTACACATGGAAATAACTACACCGCTATCTGTATGAACATGGAAATATCTACACCGCCATCTGTATGAACATGGAAATATCTGCACCGCCATCTGAATGAACATATAAATATCTACACCGCCATCTGTATTAAGATGGAGATATCCACACCGCTATCTGTATAAAGATGGAAATATCTACACCGCTATGTCTATAAACATGGAAATATCTACACCGCTATCTGTATAAACATGGAAATATCTACACCGCTACCTGTATAAACATGGAAATATCAGCACCGCTATCAGTATGAACATGGAAGTATCTACACCGCCATCTGTATGAACATGGAAATATCTTCACCACCATCTGTATGAACATGGAAATATCTGCACCGCCATCTGTATGAACATATAAATATCTACTCCGCAATCTGTATTAAGATAGAGATATCTACAACGCTATCTGTATGAACATGGAAATATCTACACCGCTATGTGTATAAACATGGAAATATCTACACCGCTATCTGTATAAACATGGAAATATCTACACTGCTACCTGTATAAACATGGAAATATCAGCACCGCTGTCTGTATGAACATGGAAATATCTACACCGCCATCTGTATGAACATGGAAAAATCTTCACCGTCATCTGTATGAACATGTATATATATACACAGCCATCTGTATGAACATGGAAATATCTTCACCGCCATCTGTATGAACATGGATATGTCTACACAGCCGTCTGGATGAACATGGAAATATCTACACAGCTATCTGTATGAACATGGAAATACCTACACCGCTATCTGTGTAAACAAGCGTACATCTTCACCGCTATCTGTATAAACATGGAAATATCCACACCTCTATCTGTATGAACATGGAAATATCTACACCGCTATCTGTTTGAACATGGAAATATCTACACCGCTATCTGCATGAAAATGGAAATATCTACACAGCTATCTGCATATACATGGAAATATCTACACAGCTATCTCTTTGCACATGGAATTAACTACACCGCTATCTCTATAAACATGGAAATATCTACACCACCATCTGTATGAAAATGGAAATATCTGCACCGCCATCTGTCTGAACATATAAATATCTACACTGCCGTCTGTATTAAGAAGGAGATGTCTACGCCGATATCTGTATAAACATGGAAATATGTACACCGCTATCTGTATGAACATGGAAATATCTACACCGCTACCTGTATAAACACAGAAATATGTTCACCGCTACCTGTATAAACATGGAAGTATCAGCACCGCTATCGGTATGAACATGCCAATATCTACACGGCTATCTGTATGAACATGGAAATATCTACAACGCCATCTGTATGAACATGGAAATATCTTCACCGCCATCTGTATGAACATGGATATATGTACACAGCCATCTGGATGAACATGGAAATATCTACACCGCTATCTGTATGAACATGGAAATACATACACCGCTATCTGTATGAACATGGAAATATCTACACCGCTATCTCTATGAACATGGAAATATCAACACCGCTATCTGTATGAACATGGAAATGTCTTCAACGCCATCTGTTTGAACATGGATATATCTACACAGCCATGTGGATGAACATGGAAATATCTACACCGCTATCTGTGTAAACATGCATACATCTTCACCGCTATCTGTATAAACATGGAAATATCTACACCTCTATCTTTATGAACATGGAAATATCTACACCGCTAACTGTTTGAACAGGGAAATATATACACCGCTATCTGCATGAAAATGGAAATATCTACACCACTATCTGTATGAACATGGAAATACATACACCACTATCTGTATGAACATGGAAATATCTACACCGCTATCTGTAAGAACATGGAAATATCTGCACCGCCATCTGAATGAACATATAAATATCTACACCGCCATCTCTATTAAGATGGAGATATCTACACCGCTATCTGTATAAACATGGAAATATCTACACCGCTATGTCTATAAACATGGAAATATCTACACCGCTATCTGTATAAACATGGAAATATCTACACCGCTACCTGTATAAACATGGAAATATCAGCACCGCTATCAGTATGAACATGGAAGTATCTACACCGCCATCTGTATGAACATGGAAATATCTTCACCACCATCTGTATGAACATGGAAATATCTGCACCGCCATCTGTATGAACATATAAATATCTACTCCGCAATCTGTATTAAGATGGAGATATCTACACCGCTATCTGTATGAACATGGAAATATCTACACCGCTATGTGTATAAACATGGAAATATCTACACCGCTATCTGTATAAACATGGAAATATCTACACTGCTACCTGTATAAACATGGAAATATCAGCACCGCTATCTGTATGAACATGGAAATATCTACACCGCCATCTGTATGAACATGGAAAAATCTTCACCGTCATCTGTATGAACATGGATATATCTACACAGCCATCTGTATGAACATGGAAATATCTTCACCGCCATCTGTATGAACATGGATATGTCCACACAGCCGTCTGGATGAACATGGAAATATCTACACAGCTATCTGTATGAACATGGAAATATCTACACCGCTATCTGTGTAAACATGCATACATCTTCACCGCTATCTGTATAAACATGGAAATATCCACACCGCTATCTGTATGAACATGGATATATCTACACCGCTATCTGTTTGAAGATGGAAATATCTACACCGCTATCTGCATGAAAATGGAAATATCTACACAGCTATCTGCATATACATGGAAATATCTACACAGCTATCTCTTTGCACATGGAAATAACTACACCGCTATCTCTATAAACATGGAAATATCTACACCACCATCTGTATGAAAATGGAAATATCTGCACCACCATCTGTATGAACATATAAATATCTACACTGCCGTCTGTATTAAGAAGGAGATATCTACGCAGATATCTGTATAAACATGGAAATATCTACAACGCTATCTGTATGAACATGGAAATATCTACACCGCTACCTGTATAAACACAGAAATATGTTCACCGCTACCTGTATAAACATGGAAGTATCAGCACCGCTATCAGTATGAACATGCCAATATCTACACGGCTATCTGTATGAACATGGAAATATCTACAACGCCATCTGTATGAACATGGAAATATCTTCACCGCCATCTGTATGAACATGGATATATGTACACAGCCATCTGGATGAACATGGAAATATCTACACCGCTATCTGTATGAACATGGAAATACATACAACGCTATCTGTATGAACATGGAAATATCTACACCGCTATCTCTATGAACATGGAAATATCAACACCGCTATCTGTATGAACATGGAAATGTCTTCAACGCCATCTGTTTGAACATGGATATATCTACACAGCCATGTGGATGAACATGGAAATACCTACACCGCTATCTGTGTAAACATGCATACATCTTCACCGCTATCTGTATAAACATGGAAATATCTACACCTCTATCTTTATGAACATGGAAATATCTACACCGCTAACTGTGTGAACAGGGAAATATATACACCGCTATCTGCATGAAAATGGAAATATCTACACCACTATCTGTATGAACATGGAAATACATACACCACTATCTGTATGAACATGGAAATATCTACACCGCTATCTGTATGAACATGGAAATATCTGCACCGCCATCTGAATGAACATATAAATATCTACACCGCCATCTCTATTAAGATGGAGATATCTACACCGCTATCTGTATAAAGATGGAAATATCTACACCGCTATGTCTAAAAACATGGAAATATCTACACCGCTATCTGTACAAACATGGAAATATCTACACCGCTACCTGTATAAACATGGAAATATCAGCACCGCTATCAGTATGAACATGGAAGTATCTACACCGCCATCTGTATGAACATGGAAATATCTTCACCACCATCTGTATGAACATGGAAATATCTGCACCGCCATCTGTATGAACATATAAATATCTACTCCGCAATCTGTATTAAGATGGAGATATCTACACCGCTATCTGTAGGAACGTGGAAATATCTACACCGCTATGTGTATAAACATGGAAATATCTACACCGCTATCTGTATAAACATGGAAATATCTACACTGCTACATGTATAAACATGGAAATATCAGCACCGCTATCTGTATGAACATGGAAATATCTACACCGCCATCTGTATGAACATGGAAAAAACTTCACCGTCATCTGTATGTACATGGATATATCTACACAGCCATCTGTATGAACATGGAAATATCTTCACCGCCATCTGTATGAACATGGATATGTCTACACAGCCGTCTGGATGAACATGGAAATATCTACACAGCTATCTGTATGAACATGGAAATATCTACACCGCTATCTGTGTAAACATGCATACATCTTCACCGCTATCTGTATAAACATGGAAATATCCACACCGCTATATGTATGAACATGGAAATATCTACACCGCTATCTGTTTCAACATGGAAATACATACACCGCTATCTGTATGAACATGGAAATATGTACACAGCCATCAGGATGAACATGGAAATATCTACACCGCTATCTGTATGAACATGGAAATACGTACACCGCTATCTGTATGAACATGGAAATATCTACACCGCTATCTCTATGAACATGGAAATATCTACACCGCTATCTGTATGAACATGGAAATGTCTTCAACGCCATCTGTTTGAACATGGATATATCTACACAGCCATGTGGATGAACATGAAATATCTACACCGCTATCTGTGTAAACATGCATACATCTTCACCGCTATCTGTATAAACATGGAAATATCTACACCTCTATCTTTATGAACATGGAAATATCTACACCGCTAACTGTTTGAACAGGGAAATATATACACCGCTATCTGCATGAAAATGGAAATATCTACACCACTATCTGTATGAACATGGAAATACATACACCACTATCTGTATGAACATGGAAACATCTACACCGCTATCTGTATGAACATGGAAATATCTGCACCGCTATCTGTATGAACATGGAAATATCTACACCGCTTTCTGTATGAACATGGAAATATCTACACCGCTATCTGTATGAACATGGAAATATCTTCACCGCCGTCTGTATGAACATGGATATATATACACAGCCATCTGGATGAACATGGAAATATCTGCACCGCTATCTGTATGAACATGGAAATATCTACACCGCTATCTGTATGAACATGGATATATCTACACAGCCATCTGGATGAACATGGAAATATCTACACCGCTATCTGTGTAAACATGCATACATCTTCACCGCTATCTGTATAAACATGGAATTATCTACACTGCTATCTGTATGAACATGGAAATATCTACACCGCTCTCTGTATAAACATGGAAATATGTACACCGCTACCTGTATAAACATGGAAGTATCAGCACCGCTATCGGTATGAACATGGCAATATCTACACGGCTATCTGTATGAACATGGAAATATCTACACCGCTATCTGTATGAACATGGAAATATCTTCACAGCCATCTGTATGAACATGGATATATCTACACAGCCATCTGGATGAACATGGAAATATCTACTCCGCTATCTGTATGAACATGGAAATATCTACACCGCTATCTGTATGAACCTGGAAATATCTACACAGATATCTGGATGAACACGGTAATATCTACACCGCTATCTGTATGAACATGGAAATACATGCACCGCTATCTGTATGAACATGGAAATATCTAAACCGCTATCTGTTTGAACATGGAAATATATACAGCGCTATCTGCTTGAAAATGGAAATATCTACACTGCTATCAGTATGAACATGGAAATACATACACCGCTATCTGTATGAACAAGGAAATATCTACACCGCTTTCTGTATGAACATGGAAATATCTACACCGCTATCTGTATGAACGTGGAAATATCTTCACCGCCATCTGTATGAACATGGATATATCTACACAGCCATCTGGATGAACATGGAAATATCTGCACCGCTATCTGTATGAAGATGGAAATATCTACACCGCTATCTGTATGAACATGGATATATCTACACAGCCATCTGGATGAACATGGAAATATCTACACCGCTATCTGTGTAAACATGCATACAACTTCACCGCTATCTGTATAAACATGGAAATATCTACACCGCTATCTTTCTGAACATGGAAATATCTACACCGCTATCTGTTTGAACAGGGAAATATATACACCGCTATCTGCATGAAAATGGAAATATCTACACAGCTATCGGCATATACATGGAAATATCTACACAGCTATCTCTTTACACATGGAAATAACTGCACCACTATCTGTATGAACATGGAAATATCTACACCGCCGTGTGTATGAACATGGAAATATCTGCACCGCCATCTGTATGAACATATAAATTTCTACACCGCCATCTGTATTAAGATGGAGATATCTACACCGCTATCTGTACAAAGATGGAAATATCTACACCACTATCTGTATGAACATGGAAATATCTACACCGCTATCTGTTTGAACAGGGAAGTATATACACCGCTATCTGCTTTAAAATGGAAATATCTACACAGCTATCTGCATATACATGGGAATATCTACACAGCTATCTCTTTACACATGGAAATAACTACACCGCTATCTGTATGAACATGGAAATATCTACACCGCCATCTGTATGAACATGGAAATATCTGCACCGCCATCTGAATGAACATATAAATATCTACACCGCCATCTGTATTAAGATGGAGATATCCACACCGCTATCTGTATAAAGATGGAAATATCTACACCGCTATGTCTATAAACATGGAAATATCTACACCGCTATCTGTATAAACATGGAAATATCTACACCGCTACCTGTATAAACATGGAAATATCAGCACCGCTATCAGTATGAACATGGAAGTATCTACACCGCCATCTGTATGAACATGGAAATATCTTCACCACCATCTGTATGAACATGGAAATATCTGCACCGCCATCTGTATGAACATATAAATATCTACTCCGCAATCTGTATTAAGATAGAGATATCTACAACGCTATCTGTATGAACATGGAAATATCTACACCGCTATGTGTATAAACATGGAAATATCTACACCGCTATCTGTATAAACATGGAAATATCTACACTGCTACCTGTATAAACATGGAAATATCAGCACCGCTGTCTGTATGAACATGGAAATATCTACACCGCCATCTGTATGAACATGGAAAAATCTTCACCGTCATCTGTATGAACATGTATATATATACACAGCCATCTGTATGAACATGGAAATATCTTCACCGCCATCTGTATGAACATGGATATGTCTACACAGCCGTCTGGATGAACATGGAAATATCTACACAGCTATCTGTATGAACATGGAAATACCTACACCGCTATCTGTGTAAACAAGCGTACATCTTCACCGCTATCTGTATAAACATGGAAATATCCACACCGCTATCTGTATGAACATGGAAATATCTACACCGCTATCTGTTTGAACATGGAAATATCTACACCGCTATCTGCATGAAAATGGAAATATCTACACAGCTATCTGCATATACATGGAAATATCTACACAGCTATCTCTTTGCACATGGAATTAACTACACCGCTATCTCTATAAACATGGAAATATCTACACCACCATCTGTATGAAAATGGAAATATCTGCACCGCCATCTGTCTGAACATATAAATATCTACACTGCCGTCTGTATTAAGAAGGAGATGTCTACGCCGATATCTGTATAAACATGGAAATATGTACACCGCTATCTGTATGAACATGGAAATATCTACACCGCTACCTGTATAAACACAGAAATATGTTCACCGCTACCTGTATAAACATGGAAGTATCAGCACCGCTATCGGTATGAACATGCCAATATCTACACGGCTATCTGTATGAACATGGAAATATCTACAACGCCATCTGTATGAACATGGAAATATCTTCACCGCCATCTGTATGAACATGGATATATGTACACAGCCATCTGGATGAACATGGAAATATCTACACCGCTATCTGTATGAACATGGAAATACATACACCGCTATCTGTATGAACATGGAAATATCTACACCGCTATCTCTATGAACATGGAAATATCAACACCGCTATCTGTATGAACATGGAAATGTCTTCAACGCCATCTGTTTGAACATGGATATATCTACACAGCCATGTGGATGAACATGGAAATATCTACACCGCTATCTGTGTAAACATGCATACATCTTCACCGCTATCTGTATAAACATGGAAATATCTACACCTCTATCTTTATGAACATGGAAATATCTACACCGCTAACTGTTTGAACAGGGAAATATATACACCGCTATCTGCATGAAAATGGAAATATCTACACCACTATCTGTATGAACATGGAAATACATACACCACTATCTGTATGAACATGGAAATATCTACACCGCTATCTGTAAGAACATGGAAATATCTGCACCGCCATCTGAATGAACATATAAATATCTACACCGCCATCTCTATTAAGATGGAGATATCTACACCGCTATCTGTATAAACATGGAAATATCTACACCGCTATGTCTATAAACATGGAAATATCTACACCGCTATCTGTATAAACATGGAAATATCTACACCGCTACCTGTATAAACATGGAAATATCAGCACCGCTATCAGTATGAACATGGAAGTATCTACACCGCCATCTGTATGAACATGGAAATATCTTCACCACCATCTGTATGAACATGGAAATATCTGCACCGCCATCTGTATGAACATATAAATATCTACTCCGCAATCTGTATTAAGATGGAGATATCTACACCGCTATCTGTATGAACATGGAAATATCTACACCGCTATGTGTATAAACATGGAAATATCTACACCGCTATCTGTATAAACATGGAAATATCTACACTGCTACCTGTATAAACATGGAAATATCAGCACCGCTATCTGTATGAACATGGAAATATCTACACCGCCATCTGTATGAACATGGAAAAATCTTGACCGTCATCTGTATGAACATGGATATATCTACACAGCCATCTGTATGAACATGGAAATATCTTCACCGCCATCTGTATGAACATGGATATGTCCACACAGCCGTCTGGATGAACATGGAAATATCTACACAGCTATCTGTATGAACATGGAAATATCTACACCGCTATCTGTGTAAACATGCATACATCTTCACCGCTATCTGTATAAACATGGAAATATCCACACCGCTATCTGTATGAACATGGATATATCTACACCGCTATCTGTTTGAAGATGGAAATATCTACACCGCTATCTGCATGAAAATGGAAATATCTACACAGCTATCTGCATATACATGGAAATATCTACACAGCTATCTCTTTGCACATGGAAATAACTACACCGCTATCTCTATAAACATGGAAATATCTACACCACCATCTGTATGAAAATGGAAATATCTGCACCACCATCTGTATGAACATATAAATATCTACACTGCCGTCTGTATTAAGAAGGAGATATCTACGCAGATATCTGTATAAACATGGAAATATCTACAACGCTATCTGTATGAACATGGAAATATCTACACCGCTACCTGTATAAACACAGAAATATGTTCACCGCTACCTGTATAAACATGGAAGTATCAACACCGCTATCAGTATGAACATGCCAATATCTACACGGCTATCTGTATGAACATGGAAATATCTACAACGCCATCTGTATGAACATGGAAATATCTTCACCGCCATCTGTATGAACATGGATATATGTACACAGCCATCTGGATGAACATGGAAATATCTACACCGCTATCTGTATGAACATGGAAATACATACAACGCTATCTGTATGAACATGGAAATATCTACACCGCTATCTCTATGAACATGGAAATATCAACACCGCTATCTGTATGAACATGGAAATGTCTTCAACGCCATCTGTTTGAACATGGATATATCTACACAGCCATGTGGATGAACATGGAAATACCTACACCGCTATCTGTGTAAACATGCATACATCTTCACCGCTATCTGTATAAACATGGAAATATCTACACCTCTATCTTTATGAACATGGAAATATCTACACCGCTAACTGTGTGAACAGGGAAATATATACACCGCTATCTGCATGAAAATGGAAATATCTACACCACTATCTGTATGAACATGGAAATACATACACCACTATCTGTATGAACATGGAAATATCTACACCGCTATCTGTATGAACATGGAAATATCTGCACCGCCATCTGAATGAACATATAAATATCTACACCGCCATCTCTATTAAGATGGAGATATCTACACCGCTATCTGTATAAAGATGGAAATATCTACACCGCTATGTCTAAAAACATGGAAATATCTACACCGCTATCTGTACAAACATGGAAATATCTACACCGCTACCTGTATAAACATGGAAATATCAGCACCGCTATCAGTATGAACATGGAAGTATCTACACCGCCATCTGTATGAACATGGAAATATCTTCACCACCATCTGTATGAACATGGAAATATCTGCACCGCCATCTGTATGAACATATAAATATCTACTCCGCAATCTGTATTAAGATGGAGATATCTACACCGCTATCTGTATGAACGTGGAAATAGCTACACCGCTATGTGTATAAACATGGAAATATCTACACCGCTATCTGTATAAACATGGAAATATCTACACTGCTACATGTATAAACATGGAAATATCAGCACCGCTATCTGTATGAACATGGAAATATCTACACCGCCATCTGTATGAACATGGAAAAAACTTCACCGTCATCTGTATGAACATGGATATATCTACACAGCCATCTGTATGAACATGGAAATATCTTCACCGCCATCTGTATGAACATGGATATGTCTACACAGCCGTCTGGATGAACATGGAAATATCTACACAGCTATCTGTATGAACATGGAAATATCTACACCGCTATCTGTGTAAACATGCATACATCTTCACCGCTATCTGTATAAACATGGAAATATCCACACCGCTATATGTATGAACATGGAAATATCTACACCGCTATCTGTTTCAACATGGAAATACATACACCGCTATCTGTATGAACATGGAAATATGTACACAGCCATCAGGATGAACATGGAAATATCTACACCGCTATCTGTATGAACATGGAAATACGTACACCGCTATCTGTATGAACATGGAAATATCTACACCGCTATCTCTATGAACATGGAAATATCTACACCGCTATCTGTATGAACATGGAAATGTCTTCAACGCCATCTGTTTGAACATGGATATATCTACACAGCCATGTGGATGAACATGAAATATCTACACCGCTATCTGTGTAAACATGCATACATCTTCACCGCTATCTGTATAAACATGGAAATATCTACACCTCTATCTTTATGAACATGGAAATATCTACACCGCTAACTGTTTGAACAGGGAAATATATACACCGCTATCTGCATGAAAATGGAAATATCTACACCACTATCTGTATGAACATGGAAATACATACACCACTATCTGTATGAACATGGAAACATCTACACCGCTATCTGTATGAACATGGAAATATCTGCACCGCTATCTGTATGAACATGGAAATATCTACACCACTCTCTGTATGAACATGGATATATCAACACCGCTATCTGTATGAATATGGAAATATCTTCACCGCCATCTGTATGAACATGGATATATCTACACAGCCATCTGGATGAACATGGAAATATCTACACCGCTATCTGTAGGAACATGGAAATAGCTACACTGCTATCTGTATGAACATGGAAATATCTACACCGCTATCTCTTTGAACATGGAAATATCTACACCGCTATCTGTATGAACATGGAAATATCTTCACCGCCATCTGTATGAACATCGATATATCTACACAGCCATCTGGATGAACATGGAAATATCTACACCGCTATCTGTATGAACATGGAAATATCTACACAGCCATCTGGATGAACATGAAAATATCTACACTGCTATCTGTGTAAACATGCATACATCTTCACCGCTATCTGTATAAACATGGAAATATCTGCACCGCTACCTGTATAAACATGGAAATATCTACACCGCTATCTCTATGAACATGGAAATATCCACACCGCTATCTGTATGAACATGGAAATAGCTACACCGCTATCTGTATGAACATGGAAATACCTACACCGCCATCTGTATGAACATGGAAATATCTGCACCGCCATCTGAATAAACACATAAATATCTACACCGCCATCTGTATTAAGATGGAGATATCTACACCACTATCTGTATAAACATGGAAATATCTACACCGCTATGTGTATAAACATGGTAATATCTACACCTCTATCTGTATAAACATGGAAATATCTACACTGCTACCTGTATAATCATGGAAATATCAGCACCGCTATCTGTATGAACATGGAAATATCTACATCGCCATCTGTATGAACATGGAAATATCTTCACCGTCATCTGTATGAACATAGATATATCTACACAGCCATCTGTATGAACATGGAAATATCTTCACCGCCATCTTTATGAACATGGATATGTCTACACAGCCGTCTGGATGAACATGGAAATATCTACACCGCTATCTGTATGAACATGGAAATATCTACACCTCTATCTGTATAAACATGGAAATATCTACACCGCTACCTGTATAAACATGGAAATATCAGCAGCGCTACCGGTATGAACATGGAAATATCTACACCGCCATCTGTATGAACATGGAAATACCTTCACCGCTATCTGTATGAACATGGAAATATCTACACCACTATCTGTATGAACATGGATATATCTACACCGCTATCTGTATGAATATGGAAATATCTTCACCGCCATCTGTATGAACATGGATATATCTACACCGCTATCTGTATGAACATGGAAATATATACACCGCTATCTGTATGAACATGGAAATATCTACACCGCTATCTCTATGAACATGGAAATATCTACACCGCTATCTGTATGAACATGGAAATATCTTCACCGCCATCTGTTTGAACATGGATATATCTACACAGCCATGTGGATGAACATGGAAATATCTACACCGCTATCTGTGTAAACATGCATACATCTTCATCGCTATCTGTATAAACATGGAAATATATACACCGCTATCTTTATGAACATGGAAATATCTACACCGCTAACAGTTTGAACAGGGAAATATATACACCGCTATCTGCATGAAAATGGAAATATCTACACAACTATCAGTATGAACATGGAAATACATACACCACTATCTGTATGAACATGGAAATATCTACACCGCTATCTGTATGAACATGGAAATATCTGCACCGCTATCTGTATGAACATGGAAATATCTACACCACTATCTGTATGAACATGGATATATCTTCACCGCTATCTGTATGAATATGGAAATATCTTCACCGCCATCTGTATGAACATGGATATATCTACACAGCCATCTGGATGATCATGGAAATATCTACACTGCTATCTGTAGGAACATGGAAATAGCTTCACTGCTATCTGTATGAACATGGAATTATCTACACCGCTATCTCTTTGAACATGGAAATATCTACACCGCTATCTGTATGAACATGGAAATATCTTCACCGCCATCTGTATGAACATGGATATATCTACACAGCCATCAGGATGAACATGGAAATATCTACACCGCTATCTGTATGAACATGGAAATATCTACACAGCCATCTGGATGAACATGAAAATATCTACACTGCTATCTGTGTAAACATGCATACATCTTCACCGCTATCTGTATAAACATGGAAATATCTACACCGCTACCTGTATAAACATGGAAATATCTACACCGCTATCTCTATGAACATGGAAATATCCACACCGCTATCTGTATGAACATGGAAATAGCTACACAGCTATCTGTATGAACATGGAAATATCTACAGCACTATCTGTATGAACATGGAAATATCTACACCGCTATCTGTTTGAACAGGGAAGTATATACACCGCTATCTGCTTGAAAATGGAAATATCTACACAGCTATCTGCATATACATGGGAATATCTACACAGCTATCTCTTTACAAATGGAAATATCTACACCGCTATCTGTATGAACATGGAAATATCTGCACCGCCATCTGTATGAACAGATAAATATCTACACCGCCATCTGCATTAAGATGGAGATATCTACACCGCTATCTGTATAAACATGGAAATATCTACACCGCTATCTGTATAAACATGGAAATATCTACACCGCTATCTGTATAAACATGGAATTATCAGCACCGCTATCTGTATGAACATGGAAATATCTACACCGCCATCTGTATGAACATGGAAAAATCTTCACCGTCATCTGTATGAACATGGATATATCTACACAGCCATCTGTATGAACATGGAAATATCTTCACCGCCATCTGTATGAACATGGATATGTCTACACAGCCGTCTGGATGAACATGGAAATATCTACACCGCTATCTGTATGAACATGGAAATATCTACACCGCTATCTGTTTGAACATGGAAATATCTACACCGCTATCTGCATGAAAATGGAAATATCTACACAGCTATCTGCATATACATGGAAATATCTACACAGCTATCTCTTTGCACATGGAAATAACTACACGGCTATCTCTATAAACATGGAAATATCTACACCACCATCTGTATGAACTTGGAAATATCTGCACCGCCATCTGTATGAACATGGATATATCAACAGCCATCTGGATGAACATGGAAATATCTACACCGCTATCTGTATGAACATGGAAATATCTACACCTCTATCTGTGTAAACATGCATACATCTTCACCGCTATCTGTATAAACATGGAAATATCTGCACCGCTACCTGTATGAACATGGAAATATCTACACAGCCATCAGGATGAACATGGAAATATCTACACCGCTATCTGCATGAACATGGAAATACATACACCGCTATCTGTATGAACATGGAAATATCTACACCGCTATCTGTATGAACATGGAAATATCTACACCGCTATCTGTATGAACATGGAAATATCTTCACCGCCATCTGTATGAACATGGATATATCTACACAGCCATGTGGATGAACATGGAAATATCTACACCGATATCTGTGAAAACATGCATACATTTTCACCGCTATCTGTATAAACATGGAAATATCTACACCGCTATCTTTATGAATATGGAAATATCTACACCGCTAACTGTTTGAACAGGGAAATATATACACCGCTATCTGCATGAAAATGGAAATATCTACACCACTATCTGTATGAACATGGAAATACATACACCCCTATCTGTATGAACATGGAAATATCTACACCGCTATCTGTATGAACTTGGAAATATCCACACCGCTATCTGTATGAACATTGAAATAACTTCACCGCCATCAGTATGAACATGGATATAACTACACAGCCATCTGGATGAACATGGAAATATCTTCACCGCTATCTGTATGAACATGGAAATATCTACACCGCTATCTTTATGAACATGGAAATATCTACACCACTAACTGTTTCAACAGGGAAATATATACACCGCTATCTGCATGAAAACGGAAATATCTACACAGCTATCTGCTTATACATGGAAATATCTACACAGCTATCTCTTTACACATGGAAATAACTACACCGCTATCTGTACGAACATGGAAATATCTACACCGCCATCTGTATGAACATGGAAATATCTGCACCGCCATCTGTATGAACATTTAAATATCTACACGGCCATCTGTATTAAGATGGAGATATCTACACCACTATCTGCATAAACATGGAAATATCTACACCGCTATCTGTATAGACATGGAAATATCTACACCGCTATGTGTATAAACATGGAAATATCTACACTGCTATCTGTACAAACATGGAAATATCTACACCGCTACCTGTATAAACATGGAAATATCAGCACCGCTATCAGTATGAACATGGAAGTTCCTACACCGCCATCTGTATGAACATGGAAATATCTTCACCGCCATCCGTATGAACATGGAAATATCTGCACCGCCATCTGTATGAACATATAAATATCTACACCACCATCTGTATTAAGATGGAGATATCTACACCGCTATCTGTATGAACATGCAAATATCTTCACCGCCATCTGTATGAACATGGATATATCTACACAGCCATCTGGATGAACGTGGAAATATCTACACCGCTATCAGTGTAAACATGCATACATCTTCACCGCTATCTGTATAAACATGGAAATATCTTCACCGCTATCTTTATGAACATGGAAATATCTACACCGCTATCTGTTTGAACAGGGAAATATATACACCGCTATCTGCATGAAAATGGAAATATCTACACCGCTATCTGTATGAACATGGAAATACATACACCGCTATCTGTATGAACATGGAAATATCTACACCGCTATGTGTATAAACATGGAAATATCTACACCGCTATCTGTATAAACATGGAAATATCTACACCGCTACATGTACAAACATGGAAATATCAGCCCCGCTATCTGTATGAACATGGAAATATCTACACCGCCATCTGTATGAACATGGAAATATCTTCACCGCCATCTGTAGGAACATGGATATATCTACACAGCCATCTGTATGAACATGGAAATATCTACACCGCTATCTGTATGAACATGGAAATATCTACTCCGCTATCTGTATGAACATGGAAATATCTTCACCACCATCTGTATGAACATGGATATGTCTACACAGCCATCTGAATGAACATTTAAATATCTACACCGCCATCTGTATTAAGATGGAGATATCTACACAACTATCTGCATAAACATGGAAATATCTACACCGCTATCTGTATAAACATGGAAATATCTACACCGCTATGTGTATAAACATGGAAATATCTACACCGCTATCTGTATAAACATGGAAATATCTACACCGGTACCTGTATAAACATGGAAATATCAGCACCGCTATCAGTATGAACATGGAAGTTTCTACACCGCCATCTTTATGAACATGGAAATATCTTCACCGCCATCCGTATGAACATGGAAATATCTGCACCGCCATCTGTATGAACATATAAATATCTACACCGCCATCTGTATTAAGATGGAGATATCTACACCGCTATCTGTATAAACATGGAAATATCTACACCGCTATCTGTATAAACATGGAAATATCTACACCGCTATCTGTATAAACATGGAAATATATACACCGATACCTGTATAAACATGGAAATATCAGCACCGCTATCTGTATGAACATGGAAATATCTACACCGCCATCTGTGTGAACATGGATATATCTACACAGCCATCTGTATGAACATGGAGATATCTTCACCGCCATCTGTATGAAAATTGATATGTCTACACAGCCGTCTGGATGAACATGGAAATATCTACACCGCTATCTGTATGAACATGAAAATATCTACACCGCTATCTGTGTAAACATGCAAACTTCTTCACCGCTATCTGTATAAACATGGAAATATCTACACCGCTATCTGTATGAACATGGAAATATCTACACCGCTATCTGCATGAAAATGGAAATATCTACACAACTATCTGCATATAAATGGAAATATCTACACAGCTATCTCTTTACACATGGAAATAACTACACCGCTATCTCTATAAACATGGAAATATCTACACCGCCATCTGTATGAAGATGGAAATATCTACACCGCCATCTGTATTAAGAAGGAGATATCTACACCGCTATCTGTATAAACATGGAAATATCTACACCGCTATCTGTATTAACATGGAAATATCTACACCGCTATCTGTATAAACACGGAAATATGTTCACCGCTACCTGTATAAACATGGAAGTATCAGCACCGCTATCGGTATGAACATGGCAATATCTACACGGCGATCTGTATGAACGTGGAAATATCTACACCGCTATCTGTATGAACATGGAAATGTCTACACCGCCATCTGTATGAACATGGATATATCTACACAGCCATCTGGATGAATATGGAAATATCTACACCGCTATCTGTATGAACATGGAAATATCTTCACCGCTATCTGTATGAACATGGAAATATCCACACCACTATCTGTATGAACATGGAAATATCTACACCGCTATCTGTATGAACATGGAAATAACTTCACCGCCATCTGTATGAACATGGATATATCTACACAGCCATCTGGATGAACGTGGAAATACCTACACCGCTATCTGTGTAAACATGCATACAACTTCACCGCTATCTGTATAAACATAGAAATATCTACACCGCTATCTTTATGAACATGGAAATATCTACACCGCTAACTGTTTGAACAGGGAAATATATACACCGCTATCTGCATGAAAATGGAAATATCTACACAGCTATCTGCTTATACATGGAAATATCTACACAGCTATCTCTTTACACATGGAAAAAATACACCGCTATCTGTATGAACATGGAAATATCTACACCGCTATCTGTATGAACATGGAAATACCTGCACCGCCATCTGTAGGAACATATAAATATCTACACCGCCATCTGTATTAAGTTGGAGATATCTACTCCACTATCTGCATAAACATGGAAATATCTACACCGCTATCTGTATAAACATGGAAATATCTACACCGCTATCTGCATCAACATGGAAATATCTACACCGCTATCTGTATAAACACGGAAATATGTACACCGCTATCGGTATGAACATGGCAATATCTACACGGCTATCTGTATGAACATGGAAATATCTACACCGCTATCTGTATGAACATGGAAATATCTTCACCGCCATCTTCATGAACATGGATATATCTACACAGCCATCTGGATGAACGTGGAAATATCTACACGACTATCTGTATGAACATGGAAATATCTACACCGCTGTCTGCATGAACATGGAAATATCTACACAGCCATCTGGATGAACATGGAAATATCTACACCGCTATATGTATGAACATGGAAATACAAACAACGCTATCTGTATGAACATGGAAATATCTACACCGCTATCTGTATGAACATGGAAATATCTACACCGCTATCTGTATGAACATGGAAATATCTTCACCGCCATCTGTATAAACATGGATATATCTACACAGCCATCTGGATGAACATGGAAATATCTACACCGCTATCTGTGTAAACATGCATACATCTTCACCGCTATCTGTATAAACATGGAAATATCTACACCGCCATCTGTATGAACATGGAAATATCTACACCGCCATCTGTATTAAGAAGGAGATATCTACACCGCTATCTGTATAAACATGGAAATATCTACACCGCTATCTGTATTAACATGGAAATATCTACACCGCTATCTGTATAAACACGGAAATATGTTCACCGCTACCTGTATAAACATGGAAGTATCAGCACCGCTATCGGTATGAACATGGCAATATCTACACGGCGATCTGTATGAACGTGGAAATATCTACACCGCTATATGTATGAACATGGAAATGTCTACACCGCCATCTGTATGAACATGGATATATCTACACAGCCATCTGGATGAATATGGAAATATCTACACCGCTATCTGTATGAACATGGAAATATCTTCACCGCTATCTGTATGAACATGGAAATATCTACACCACTATCTGTATGAACATGGAAATATCTACACCGCTATCTGTATGAACATGCAAATAACTTCACCGCCATCTGTATGAACATGGATATATCTACACAGCCATCTGGATGAACGTGGAAATACCTACACCGCTATCTGTGTAAACATGCATACAACTTCACCGCTATCTGTATAAACATGGAAATATCTACACCGCTATCTTTATGAACATGGAAATATCTACACCGCTAACTGTTTGAACAGGGAAATATATACACCGCTATCTGCTTAAAAATGGAAATATCTACACCGCTATCTGTATGAACATGGAAATACTTACACGGCTATCTGTATGAACATTCAAATATCTACACCGCTATCTGTATGAACATGGAAATATCTACACCGCTATCTGTATGAACATGGAAATATCTTCACCGCCATCTGTATGAACATGGATATATCTACACAGCCATCTGGATGAACGTGGAAATATCTGCACCGCTATCTGTATGAACATGGAAATATCTACACCGCTATCTGCATGAACATGGATATATCTACACAGCCATCTGGATGAACATGGAAATATCTACACCGCTATCTGTGTAAACATGCATACATCTTCACCGCTATCTGTATAAACATGGAAATATCCACACCGCTATCTTTATGAACATAGAAATATCTACACCGCTAACTGTTTGAACAGGGAAATATATACACCGCTATCTGCATGAAAATGGAAATATCTACACAGCTATCTGCTTATACATGGAAATATCTACACAGCTATCTCTTTACACATGGAAAAAAATACACCGCTATCTGTATGAACATGGAAATATCTACACCGCTATCTGTGTAAACATGCATACATCTTCACTGCTATCTGCACGAACATGGAAATACCTACACCGCTATCTGTATGAACATGGAAATATCAGCACCGCTATCTGTATGAACATGGAAATATCTACACCGCTATCTGTATAAACATGGAAATATCTATGCCGCTTTCTGTATAAACAAGGAAATATCTACACTGCTACCTGTATAAAGATGGAAATATCCGCACCGCTATCTGTATGAACGTGTAAATAGCTACACAGCCATCTGGATGAACATGGAAATATCTACACCGCTATCTGTATGAACATGGAAATAGCTACACCGCTATCTGTATGAACATGGAAATATCTACACCACTCTCTGTATGAACATGGAAATATCTACACCGCTATCTGTTTGAACATGGAAATATCTACACCACTATCTGCATGAAAATGGAAATATCTACACAGGTATCTGCATATACATGGAAATATCTACACAGCTATCTCTTTACACATGGAAATATCTACACCGCTATCTCTATAAACATGGAAATATCTACACCACTATCTGTATAAACATGGAAATATCTACACCGCTACCTGTATAAATATGGAAATATCAGCACAGCTATCTGTATGAACAAGGAAATATCTACACCGCTATCTCCTTGAACATGGAAATATCTACACCGCTATCTGTATGAACATGGAAATAGCTACACCGCTATCTTTATGAACATGGAAATATCTACACCGCTATCTGTAGGAACATGTAAATATGTACACCGCTATCTGTATGAACATGGATATATCTACACAGCCATCTGGATGAACTTGGAAATATCTACACTGCTATCTGTGTAGACATGCATACAACTTCACCGATATCTGTATAAATATGGAAATATCTACACCGCTATCTGTTTGAACATGGAAATATCTACACCTCTATCTGTATGAACATGGAAATATCTGCACCGCCATCTGAATGAACATAGAAACATCTACACCGGCGTCTGTATTAAGAAGGAGAAATCTACACCGCTCTCAGTATAAACAAGGAAATATCTACACTGCTGTCTGTATAAACATGGAAATATCTACACCGCTATCTGTATAAACATGGAAATATCTACACAGCTACCTGTATAAACATGTAAATATCAGCACCGCTATCTGTATGAACATGGAAATATCTACACCGCTATCAGTATGAACATGGAAATATGTACACCGCTAACTGTTTGAACAGGGAAATATATACACCGCTATATGCATGAAAATGGAAATGTCTACACAGCTATCTGCATATACATGGAAATATCTACACAGCTATCTCTTTACACATGGAAATATCTACACCGCTATCTGTATGAACACGGAAATATCTACACCGCCATCTGTATGAACATGGAAATATCTGCACCGCCATCAGAATGAACATATAAATATCTACACCGCCATCTGTATTAAGACGGAGATATCTACACCGCTATCTGTATAAACATGGAAATATCTACACCGCTATGTGTATAAACATGGAAATATCTACACCGCTATCTGTATAAACATGGAAATATCTACACCGCTACCTGTATAAACATGGAAATATCAGCCCCGCTATCTGTATGAACATGGAAATATCTACACCGCCATCTGTATGAACATGGAAAAATCTTCACCGCCATCTGTATGAACATGGATATATCTACACAGCCATCTGTATGAACATGGAAATATCTTCACCGCCATCTGTATGAACATGGATATGTCTACACAGCCGTCTGGATGAACATGGAAATATCTACACCGCTATCTGTATGAACATGGAAATATCTACACTGGTATCTGCATGAAAATGGAAATATCTACAGAGCTATCTGCATATACATGGAAATATCTACAAAGCTATTTCTTTACACATGGAAATAACTACACCGCTATCTCTATAAACATAGAAATATCTACACCGCCATCTGTATGAACATGGAAATATCTGCACCGCCATCTGCATGAACATGGAAATATCTACACTGCTACCTGTATAAATATGGAAATATCAGCACCGCAATCTGTATGAACATGGAAATATCTACACCGCTATCTGTATGAATATGGAAACATCTACACCACTGTCTGTATGAACATGGAAATAGCTACACAGCCATCTGGAAGAACATGGAAATATCTACACCGATATATGGATGGACATGGAAATATCTACACCGCTATCTGAACATGGAAATATCTACACCGCTGTCTGCATGAAAATGGAAATATCTACAAAGCTATCTGCATATACATGGAAATATCTATACAGCTATCTCTTTAAACATGGAAATAACTACACCGCTACCTCTATAAACATGGAAATATCTACACCGCCATCTGTATGAACATGGAAATATCTGCACCGCCATCTGTATGATCATATAAATATCTACACCGCCATCTGTATTAAGATGGAGATATCTACTCCGCTATCTGTATAAACATGGAAATATCTACACCGCTATCTGTATGAACATGGAAATATCTACACCGCTATCTGTATGAACATGGAAATATCTTCACCGCCATCTGTATGAACATGGATTTATCTACACACCCATCTGGATGAACATGGAAATATCTACACCGCTATCTGTATGAACATGGAAATAGCTACACCGCTATCTGTATGAACATGGAAATATCTACACCGCTATCTGTATGAACATGGAAATATTTACACCGCTATCTGTATGAACATGGAAATATCTTCACCGCCATCTGTATGAACATGGATATATCTACACAGCCATCTGGATGAATATGGAAATATCTACACCGCTATCTGTATGAACATGGAAATATCTACACCGCTATCTGTGTTAACATACATACATCTTCACCGCTATCTGTATAAACATGGATATATCTACACCGCTATCTGTATGAACATGGAAATATCTACACAGCTATCTGTTTGAACATGGAAATATCTACACCGCTATCGGCATGAAAATGGAAATATCTACACAGCTCTCTGCATGTACATGGAAATATCTACAAAGCTATTTCTTTACACATGGAAATATCTACACCGCAATCTCTATAAACATGGAAATATCTACACCGCCATCTGAATGAACATGGAAATATCTGCACCGCCATCTGTATGGACATATAAATATCTACACCGCCATCTGTATTAAGATGGAGATATCTACACCGCTATCTGTATAAACATGAAAATATCTACACCGCTATCTGTATGAACATGGAAATATCTACACCGCTATCTGTATAAACATGGAAATATCAACACCGCTACCTGAATAAACATGGAAATATCAGCACCGCTATCTGTATGTACATGGAAATATCTACACCGCAATCTCTATGAACATGGAAATATCTACACCGATATCTGTATGAACATGGAAATATCTTCACCGCCATCTGTATGAACATGGATATATCTACACAGCCATCTGGATGAACATGGAAATAACAGCACCGCTGTCTGTATGAACATGGAAATATCTACACTGCTATCTGTATGAACATGGAAATATCTACACCGCCATCTGTATGAACATGGAAATAACTTCACCGCCATCTGTATGAACATGGACATATCTACACAGCCATCTGGATGAACATGGAAATATCTACACCGCTATCTGTATGAACATGGAAATAGCTACACCGCTATCTGTATGAACATTGAAATAGCTACACCGCTATCAGTATGAACATGGAAATGTCTACACCGCTATCTGTATGAACATGGAAATATCTACACCACCGTCTGCATGAACATGGAAATATCTTCACCGCCATCTGTATGAACATGGATATATCTACACAGCCATCTGGATGAACATGGAAATATCTACACCGCTATCTGTATGAACTTGGAAATATCTACACCGCTATCTGTGTTAACATGCATACATCTTCACCTCTATCTGTATAAACATGAAAATGTCTACAACGCTATCTGTATGAACATGGAAATATCTACACAGCTATCTGTTTGAACATGGAAATATCTACACCGCTATCTGCATGACAATGGAAATATCTACACAGCTATCTGCATATACATGGAAATATTTACAAAGCTATTTCTTTACACATGGAAATATCTACACCGCAGTCTCTATAAACATGGAAATATCTACACCGCCATCTGTATGAACATGGAAATATCTGCACCGCTAACTGTGTAAACATGCATACATCTTCACCTCTATCTGTATAAACATGGAAATATCTACACCGCTATCTGTATAAACATGGGAATATCTACACCGCTACCTGTATAAACATGGAAATATCAGCACCGCTATCTGTATGATCATGGAAATATCTTCACAGCCATCTGTATGAACATGGATATAACTACACAGCCATCTGGATGAACATTGAAATAGCTACACCGCTATCTGTATGAACATGGAAATATCTACACCACTATCTGTATGAACATGGAAATATCTACACCGCTGTCTGAATGAACATGGAAATATCTACACAGCTATCTGTATGAACATGGAAATATCTACACCGCTATCTGTATGAACATGGAAATATCTTCACCGCCATCTGTATGAACATGGATATATCTACATAGCCATCTGAATGAACATGGAAATATCTACACCGCTATTTGTATGAACATGGAAATATCTACACCACTATCTGTGTAAACATGCATACATCTTCACCGCTATCTGTATAAACATGGAAATATCTACACCTCTATCTGTATGAACATGGAAATATCTACACCGCTATCTGTTTGAACATGGAAATATCTACTCCGCTATCTGCATGAAAATGGAAATATCTACACAGCTATCTGCATATACATGGAAATATCTACAAAGCTATTTCTTTACACATGGAAATAACTACACCGCTATCTCTATTAACATGGAAATATCTACACCGCCATCTGTATAAACATGGAGATATCTTCACCGCCATCTGTATGAACATATAAATATCTACACCGCCATCTGTATTAAGATGGAGATATCTACACCGCTATCTGTATAAACATGGAAATATCTACACCGCTATCTGTATAAACATGGAAATATCTACACCGCTATCTGTATAAACATGGAAATATCTACACCGCTGTATGTATGAACATGGAAATAGATACACCGCTATCTGTTTGAACATGGAAATATCTACACCACTATCTGTATGAACATGGAAATATCTACACCGCTATCTGTATGAACATGGAAATATCTTCACCGCCATCTGTATGAACATGGATATATCTACACAGCCATCTGGATGAACATGGAAATATCTACGCCGCAATCTGTATGAACATGGAAATAGCTACACCTCTATCTGTATGAACATGGAAATATCTACACCGCTATCTGTATGAACATGGAAAGATCTACACCGCTATCTGTATGAACATGGAAATATCTTCACCCCCATCTGTATGAACATGGATATATCTACACAGCCATCTGGATGAACATGGAAATATCTACACCGCTACCTGAATGAACATGGAAATATCTACACCGCTATCTGTGTAAACATGCATACATCTTCACCGCTATCTGTATAAACATGGAAATATCTCCACCGCTATCTGTATGAACATGGAAATATCTACACCGCTATCTGAATGAAAATGGAAATATCTACAGAGCTATCTGCATATACATGGAAATATCTACAAAGCTATTTCTTTACACATGGAAATAACTACACCACTATCTCTATAAACATAGAAATATCTACACCGCCATCTGTATGAACATGGAAATATCTGCACCGCCATCTGCATGAACATATAAATATCTACACCACCATCTGTATTAAGGTGGAGATATCCACACCACTATCTGTATAAACATGGAAATATCTACACCGCTATCTGTATAAACATGGAAATATCTACATCGCTATCTGTATGAACATGGAAATATCTACACTGCTACCTATATAATCATGGAAATATCAGCACCGCTATCTGTATGAACATGGAAATATCTACACAGCCTTCTGGATGAACATGGAAATATCTACACCGCTATCTGTATGAACATGGAAATATCTACACCGCTATCTGTATGAACATGGAAATATCTACACCGCTATCTGTATGAACATGGAAATATCTACACCGCTATCTGTATGAACATGGAAATATCTACACCGCTATCTGTGCAAACATGCATACATCTTCACCGCTATCTGTATAAACATGCAAATATCTACACCGCAATCTGTATGAACATGGAAATATCTACACCGCTATCTGTATAAACATGGAAATATAAGCACCGCTCTCTGTATGAACATGGAAATATCTACACCGCTATCTGTACGAACATGGAAATATCTACACCGCTATCTGTATGAACATGGAAATAGCTGCACCGCTATCTGTATGAACATGGAAATATCTACAGCACTATCTGTATGAACATGGAAATATCTACACCGCTATCTGTATAAACATGGAAATATCTACACCGCTATCTGTGTAAACATGCGTACATCTTCGCCGCTATCTGTATAAACATGGATATATCTACAAAGCTATCTGTATGAACATGGAAATATCTACACCGCTATCTGTTTGAACATGGAAATATCTAAACCGCTATCTGCATGAAAATGGAAATATCTGCACAGCTATCTGCGTATACATGGAAATATCTATACAGCTATCTCTTTACACATGGAAAAAACTACACCGCTATCTGTATGAACATGGATATATCTACACCGCCATCTGTATGAACATGGAAATATCTGCACGGCCATCTGTATGAACATATAAATATCTAAACTGCCATCTGTATTAAGATGGTGATATCTACACCTCTATCTTTATAAACATGGAAATATCTACACCGCTATCTGTATAAACATGGAAATGTCTACACCGCTATCTGTATAAACCTGGAAATATCTACACCGCTACCTGTATAAACATGGAAATATCAGCACCGCTATCTGTATGAACATGGAAATATCAGCCCCCCTATCTGTATGAACATGGAAATATCTACAACACTATCTGTATGAACATTGAAATATCTTCACCGCCATCTGTATGAACATGGATATCTCTACACAGCCATCTGGATTAACATGGAAATATCTACACCGCTATCTCCATGAACATGGAAATAGCTATACCGCCATCTGTATGAACATGCAAATATCTACACCGCCATATGTATGAACATGGAAATATCTGCAGCGCCATCTGTATGAACATATAAATAACTACACCGCCATCTGTATTAAGATGGAGATATCTACACCGCTATCTGTATAAACCTAGAAATATCTACACCGCTATCTGTATAAACATGGAAATATCTACACCGCTATCTGTATAAACATGGAAATATCTGCACCGCTACCTGTATAAACATGGAAATATCAGCAACGCTATCTGTATGAACATTGAAATATCTACACCGCTATCTGTACGAACATGGAAATATCTACACCGCTATCTGTATGAACATGGAAATAGCTACACCGCTATCTGTATGAACATGGAAATATCTACACCACTATCTGTATTAACATGGAAATATCTACACCGCTATCTCTATGAACATGGATATATCTACACAGCCATCTGCATGAACATGGAAATATCTACACGGCTATCTGTATGAATATGGAAATATCCACACCGCTATGTGTGTAAACATGCATACATCTTCACCGCTATCGGTATAAACATAGAAATATCTACACCGCTATCTGTATGAACATGGAAATATCTACACCGCTATCTGTATGAACATGGAAATATCTACACCGCTATCTGTATGAACATTGAAATATCTTCACCGCCATCAGTATGAACATGGATATATCTACACAGCCATCTGGATGAACATGGAAATATCTGCACCGCTATCTGTATGAACATGGAAATATCTACACCTCTATCTGTATGAACATGGATATATCTACACAGCCATCTGGATGAACATGGAAATATCTACACCGCTATCTGTGTAAACATGCATACATCTTCACCGCTATCTGTATAAACATGGAAATATCTACACCGCTATCTTTATGAACATGGAAATATCTACACCACTAACTGTTTGAACAGGGAAATATATACACCGCTATCTGCATGAAAACGGAAATATCTACACAGCTATCTGCTTATACATGGAAATATCTACACAGCTATCTCTTTACACATGGAAATAACTACACCGCTATCTGTATAAACATGGAAATATCTACACTGCTACCTGTACAAACATGGAAATATCAGCACCGCTATCTGTATGAACATGGAAATATCTACACCGCCATCTGTATGAACATGGAAAAATCTTCACTGTCATCTGTATGAACATGGATATATCTACACAGCCATCTGTATGAACATGGAAATATCTTCACCGCCATCTGTATGAACATGGATATGTGTACACAGCCGTCTGGATGAACATGGAAATATCTACACAGCTATTTGTATGAACATGGAAATATCTACACCGCTATCTGTGTAAACATGCATACATCTTCACCGCTATCTGTATAAACATGGAAATATCCACACCGCTATCTGTATGAACATGGAAATATCTACACCGCTATCTGTTTGAAGATGGAAATATCTACACCGCTATCTGCATGAAAATGGAAATATCTACACAGCTATCTGCATATACATGGAAATATCTACACAGCTATCTCTTTGCACATGGAAATAACTACACCGCTATCTCTATAAACATGGAAATATCTACACCACCATCTGTATGAAAATGGAAATATCTGCACCGCCATCTGTATGAACATATAAATATCTACACTGCCGTCTGTATTAAGAAGGAGATATCTACGCCGATATCGGTATAAACATGGAAATATCTACACAGCTATCTGTATGAACATGGAAATATCTACATGCTACCTGTATAAACACAGAAATATGTTCACCGCTACCTGTATAAACATGGAAGTATCAGCACCGCTGTCAGTATGAACATGCCAATATCTACACGGCTATCTGTATGAACATGGAAATATCTACAACGCCATCTGTATGAACATGGAAATATCTTCACCGCCATCTGTATGAACATGGATATATGTACACAGCCATCTGGATGAACATGGAAATATCTACACCGCTATCTCTATGAACATGGAAATACATACACCGCTATCTGCATGAACATGGAAATATCTACACCGCTATCTCTATGAACATGGAAATATCAACACCGCTATCTGTATGAACATGGAAATGTCTTCAACGCCATCTGTTTGAACATGGATATATCTACACAGCCATGTGGATGAACATGGAAATATCTACACCGCTATCTGTGTAAACATGCATACATCTTCACCGCTATCTGTATAAACATGGAAATATCTACACCTCTATCTTTATGAACATGGAAATATCTACACCGCTAACTGTTTGAACAGGGAAATATATACACCGCTATCTGCATGAAAATGGAAATATCTACACCACTATCTGTATGAACATGGAAATACATACACCACTATCTGTATGAACATGGAAATATCTACACCGCTATCTGCATGAAAATGGAAATATCTGCACCGCCATCTGAATGAACATATAAATATCTACACCGCCATCTCTATTAAGATGGAGATATCTACACCGCTATCTGTATAAAGATGGAAATATCTACACCGCTATGTCTATAAACATGGAAATATCTACACCGCTATCTGTATAAACATGGAAATATCTACACCGCTACCTGTATAAACATGGAAATATCAGCACCGCTATCAGTATGAACATGGAAATATCTACACCGCCATCTGTATGAACATGGAAATATCTTCACCACCATCTGTATGAACATGGAAATATCTGCACCGCCATCTGTATGAACATATAAATATCTACTCCGCAATCTGTCTTAAGATGGAGATATCTACACCGCTATCTGTATGAACATGGAAATATCTACACCTCTATGTGTATAAACATGGAAACATCTACACCGCTATGTGTATAAACATGGAAATATCTACACTGCTACCTGTATAAACATGGAAATATCAGCACCGCTATCTGTATGAACATGGAAATATCTACACCGCCATCTGTATGAACATGGAAAAATCTTCACCGTCATCTGTATGAACATGGATATATCTACACAGCCATCTGTATGAACATGGAAATACCTTCACCGTCATCTGTATGAACATGGATATGTCTACACAGCCGTCTGGATGAACATGGAAATATCTACACAGCTATCTGTATGAACATGGAAATATCTACACCGCTATCTGTGTAAACATGCATACATCTTCACCGCTATCTGTATAAACATGGAAATATCCACACCGCTATCTGTATGAACATGGAAATATCTACACCGCTATCTGTTTGAAGATGGAAATATCTACACAGCTATCTGCATGAAAATGGAAATATCTACACAGCTATCTGCATATACATGGAAATATCTACACAGCTATCTCTTTGCACATGGAAATAACTACACCGCTATCTCTATAAACATGGAAATATCTACACCACCATCTGTATGAAAATGGAAATATCTGCACCGCCATCTGTATGAACATATAAATATCTACAATGCCGTCTGTATTAAGAAGAAGATATCTACGCCGATATCTGTATAAACATGGAAATATCTACACCGCTATCTGTATGAACATGGAAATATCTACACCGCTACCTGTATAAACACAGAAATATGTTCACCGCTACCTGTATAAACATGGAAGTATCAGCACCGCTATCGGTATGAACATGCCAATATCTACACGGCTATCTGTATGAACTTGGAAATATCTACAACGCCATCTGTATGAACATGGATATATCTACACCGCTATCTGTATGAACATGGAAATATGTACACAACCATCAGGATGAACATGGAAATATCTACACCGCTATCTGTATGAACATGGAAATATCTACACCGCTATCTGTATGAACATGGAAATATGTACACAACCATCAGGATGAACATGGAAATATCTACACCGCTATCTGTATGAACATGGAAATACATACACCGCTATCTGTATGAACATGGAAATATCTACACCGCTATCTCTATGAACATGGAAATATCTACACCGCTATCTGTATGAACATGGAAATGTCTTCAACGCCATCTGTTTGAACATGGATATATCTACACAGCCATGTGGATGAACATGGAAATATCTACACCGCTATCTGTGTAAACATGCATACATCTTCACTGCTATCTCTATAAACATGGAAATATCTACACCTCTAGCTTTATGAACATGGAAATATCTACACCGCTAACTGTTTGAACAGGGAAATATATACACCGCTATCTGCATGAAAATGGAAATATCTACACCACTATCTGTATGAACATGGAAATACATACACCACTATCTGTATGAACAGGGAAATATCTACACCGCTATCTGTATGAACATGGAAATATCTGCACCGCCATCTGAATGAACATATAAATATCTACACCGCCATCTCTATTAAGATGGAGATATGTACACCGCTATCTGTATAAAGATGGAAATATCTACACCGCTATGTCTATAAACATGGAAATATCTACACCGCTATCTGTATAAACATGGAAATATCTACACCGCTACCTGTATAAACATGGAAATATCAGCACCGCAATCAGTATGAACATGGAAGTATCTACACTGCCATCTGTATGAACATGGAAATATCTTCACCGCCATCTGTATGAACATGGAAATATCTGCACCGCCATCTCTATGAACATATAAATATCTACACCGCAATCTGTATTAAGATGGAGATATCTACACCGCTATCTGTATGAACATGGAAATATCTACACCGCTATGTGTATAAACATGGAAATATCTACACCGCTATCTGTATAAACATGGAAATATCTACACTGCTACCTGTATAAACATGGAAATATCAGCACCGCTATCTGTATGAACATGGAAATATCTACACCGCCATCTGTATGGACATAGAAAAATCTTCACCGTCATCTGTATGAACATGGATAAATCTACACAGCCATCTGTATGAACATGGAAATATCTTCACCGCCATCTGTATGAACATGGATATGTCTACATAGCCGTCTGGATGAACATGGAAATATCTACACAGCTATCTGTATGAACATGGAAATATCTACACCGCTATCTGTGTAAACATGCATACATCTTCACCGCTATCTGTATAAACATGGAAATATCCACACCGCTATCTGTATGAACATGGAAATATCTACACCGCTATCTGTTTGAACATGGAAATATCTACACCGCTATCTGCATGAAAATGGAAATATCTACACAGCTATCTGCATATACATGGAAATATCTACACAGCTATCTCTTTGCACATGGAAATAACTACACCGCTATCTCTATAAACATGGAAATATCTACACCACCATCTGTATGAAAATGGAAATATCTGCACCGCCATCTGTATGAACATATAAATATCTACACTGCCGTCTATATTAAGAAGGAGATATCTACGCCGCTATCTGTATAAACATGGAAATATCTACACCGCTATCTGTATGAACATGGAAATATCTACACCGCTACCTGTATAAACACAGAAATATGTACACCGCTACCTGTATAAACATGGAAGTATCAGCACCGCTATCGGTATGAACATGCCAATATCTACACGGCTATCTGTATGGACATGGAAATATCTACAACGCTATCTGTATGAACATGGAAATATCTTCACCGCCATCTGTATGAACATGGATATATGTACACAGCCATCTGGATGAACATGGAAATATCTACACCGCTATCTGTATGAACATGGAAATATCTACACCGCTATCTGTATGAACATGGAAATATGTACACAGCCATCAGGATGAACATGGAAATATCTACACCGCTATCTGTATGAACATGGAAATACATACACCGCTATCTGTATGAACATGGAAATATCTACAACGCCATCTGTATGAACATGGAAATATCTTCACCGCCATCTGTATGAACATGGAAATATCTACACCGCTATCTGTATGAACATGGAAATATCTACACGCTACCTGTATAAACACAGAAATATGTTCACCGCTACCTGTATAAACATGGAAGTATCAGCACCGCTATCGGTATGAACAGGCCAATATCTACACGGCTATCTGTATGAACATGGAAATATCTACAACGCCATCTGTATGAACATGGAAATATCTTCACCGCCATCTGTATGAACATGGATATATGTACACAGCCATCTGGATGAACATGGAAATATCTACACCGCTATCTGTATGAACATGGAAATACATACACCGCTATCTGTATGAACATGGAAATATCTACACCGCTATCTCTATGAACATATAAATATCAACACCGCTATCTGTATGAACATGGAAATGTCTTCAACGCCATCTGTTTGAACATGGATATATCTACACAGCCATGTGGATGAACATGGAAATATCTACACCGCTATCTGTGTAAACATGCATACATCTTCACCGCTATCTGTATAAACATGGAAATATCTACACCTCTAGCTTTATGAACATGGAAATATCTACACCGCTAACTGTTTGAACAGGGAAATATATACACCGCTATCTGCATGAAAATGGAAATATCTACACCACTATCTGTATGAACATGGAAATATCTACACCGCTATCTGTATGAACATGGAAATATCTGCACCGCCATCTGAATGAACATATAAATATCTACACCGCCATCTCTATTAAGATGGAGATATCTACACCGCTATCTGTATAAAGATGGAAATATCTACAACGCTATGTCTATAAACATGGAAATATCTACACCACTATCTGTATAAACATGGAAATATCTACACCGCTACCTGTATAAACATGGAAATATCAGCACCGCTATCAGTATGAACATGGAAGTATCTACACCGCCATCTGTATGAACATGGAAATATCTTCACCACCATCTGTATGAACATGGAAATATCTGCACCCCCATCTGTATGAACATATAAATATCTACTCCGCAATCTGTATTAAGATGGAGATATCTACACCGCTATCTGTATGAACATGGAAATATCTACACCGCTATGTGTATAAACATGGAAATATCTACACCGCTATATGTATAAACATGGAAATATCTACACTGCTACCTGTATAAACATGGAAATATCAGCACCGCTATCTGTATGAACATGGAAATATCTACACCGCCATCTGTATGGACATAGAAAAATCTTCACCGTCATCTGTATGAACATGGATAAATCTACACAGCCATCTGTATGAACATGGAAATATCTTCACCGCCATCTGTATGAACATGGATATGTCTACACAGCCGTCTGGATGAACATGGAAATATCTACACAGCTATCTGTATGAACATGGAAATATCTACACCGCTATCTGTGTAAACATGCATACATCTTCACCGCTATCTGTATAAACATGGAAATATCCACACCGCTATCTGTATGAACATGGAAATATCTACACCGCTATCTGTTTGAACATGGAAATATCTACACCGCTATCTGCATGAAAATGGAAATATCTACACCACTATCTGTATGAACATGGAAATACATACACCACTATCTGTATGAACAGGGAAATATCTACACCGCTATCTGTATGAACATGGAAATATCTGCACCGCCATCTGAATGAACATATAAATATCTACACCGCCATCTCTATTAAGATGGAGATATGTACACCGCTATCTGTATAAAGATGGAAATATCTACACCGCTATGTCTATAAACATGGAAATATCTACACCGCTATCTGTATAAACATGGAAATATCTACACCGCTACCTGTATAAACATGGAAATATCAGCACCGCAATCAGTATGAACATGGAAGTATCTACACTGCCATCTGTATGAACATGGAAATATCTTCACCGCCATCTGTATGAACATGGAAATATCTGCACCGCCATCTCTATGAACATATAAATATCTACACCGCAATCTGTATTAAGATGGAGATATCTACACCGCTATCTGTATGAACATGGAAATATCTACACCGCTATGTGTATAAACATGGAAATATCTACACCGCTATCTGTATAAACATGGAAATATCTACACTGCTACCTGTATAAACATGGAAATATCAGCACCGCTATCTGTATGAACATGGAAATATCTACACCGCCATCTGTATGGACATAGAAAAATCTTCACCGTCATCTGTATGAACATGGATAAATCTACACAGCCATCTGTATGAACATGGAAATATCTTCACCGACATCTGTATGAACATGGATATGTCTACACAGCCGTCTGGATGAACATGGAAATATCTACACAGCTATCTGTATGAACATGGAAATATCTACACCGCTATCTGTGTAAACATGCATACATCTTCACCGCTATCTGTATAAACATGGAAATATCCACACCGCTATCTGTATGAACATGGAAATATCTACACCGCTATCTGTTTGAACATGGAAATATCTACACCGCTATCTGCATGAAAATGGAAATATCTACACAGCTATCTGCATATACATGGAAATATCTACACAGCTATCTCTTTGCACATGGAAATAACTACACCGCTATCTCTATAAACATGGAAATATCTACACCACCATCTGTATGAAAATGGAAATATCTGCACCGCCATCTGTATGAACATATAAATATCTACACTGCCGTCTATATTAAGAAGGAGATATCTACGCCGCTATCTGTATAAACATGGAAATATCTACACCGCTATCTGTATGAACATGGAAATATCTACACCGCTACCTGTATAAACACAGAAATATGTACACCGCTACCTGTATAAACATGGAAGTATCAGCACCGCTATCGGTATGAACATGCCAATATCTACACGGCTATCTGTATGAACATGGAAATATCTACAACGCTATCTGTATGAACATGGAAATATCTTCACCGCCATCTGTATGAACATGGATATATGTACACAGCCATCTGGATGAACATGGAAATATCTACACCGCTATCTGTATGAACATGGAAATATCTACACCGCTATCTGTATGAACATGGAAATATGTACACAGCCATCAGGATGAACATGGAAATATCTACACCGCTATCTGTATGAACATGGAAATACATACACCGCTATCTGTATGAACATGGAAATATCTACAACGCCATCTGTATGAACATGGAAATATCTTCACCGCCATCTGTATGAACATGGAAATATCTACACCGCTATCTGTATGAACATGGAAATATCTACACGCTACCTGTATAAACACAGAAATATGTTCACCGCTACCTGTATAAACATGGAAGTATCAGCACCGCTATCGGTATGAACAGGCCAATATCTACACGGCTATCTGTATGAACATGGAAATATCTACAACGCCATCTGTATGAACATGGAAATATCTTCACCGCCATCTGTATGAACATGGATATATGTACACAGCCATCTGGATGAACATGGAAATATCTACACCGCTATCTGTATGAACATGGAAATACATACACCGCTATCTGTATGAACATGGAAATATCTACACCGCTATCTCTATGAACATATAAATATCAACACCGCTATCTGTATGAACATGGAAATGTCTTCAACGCCATCTGTTTGAACATGGATATATCTACACAGCCATGTGGATGAACATGGAAATATCTACACCGCTATCTGTGTAAACATGCATACATCTTCACCGCTATCTGTATAAACATGGAAATATCTACACCTCTAGCTTTATGAACATGGAAATATCTACACCGCTAACTGTTTGAACAGGGAAATATATACACCGCTATCTGCATGAAAATGGAAATACCTACACCACTATCTGTATGAACATGGAAATATCTACACCGCTATCTGTATGAACATGGAAATATCTGCACCGCCATCTGAATGAACATATAAATATCTACACCGCCATCTCTATTAAGATGGAGATATCTACACCGCTATCTGTATAAAGATGGAAATATCTACAACGCTATGTCTATAAACATGGAAATATCTACACCACTATCTGTATAAACATGGAAATATCTACACCGCTACCTGTATAAACATGGAAATATCAGCACCGCTATCAGTATGAACATGGAAGTATCTACACCGCCATCTGTATGAACATGGAAATATCTTCACCACCATCTGTATGAACATGGAAATATCTGCACCCCCATCTGTATGAACATATAAATATCTACTCCGCAATCTGTATTAAGATGGAGATATCTACACCGCTATCTGTATGAACATGGAAATATCTACACCGCTATGTGTATAAACATGGAAATATCTACACCGCTATATGTATAAACATGGAAATATCTACACTGCTACCTGTATAAACATGGAAATATCAGCACCGCTATCTGTATGAACATGGAAATATCTACACCGCCATCTGTATGGACATAGAAAAATCTTCACCGTCATCTGTATGAACATGGATAAATCTACACAGCCATCTGTATGAACATGGAAATATCTTCACCGCCATCTGTATGAACATGGATATGTCTACACAGCCGTCTGGATGAACATGGAAATATCTACACAGCTATCTGTATGAACATGGAAATATCTACACCGCTATCTGTGTAAACATGCATACATCTTCACCGCTATCTGTATAAACATGGAAATATCCACACCGCTATCTGTATGAACATGGAAATATCTACACCGCTATCTGTTTGAACATGGAAATATCTACACCGCTATCTGCATGAAAATGGAAATATCTACACCACTATCTGTATGAACATGGAAATACATACACCACTATCTGTATGAACAGGGAAATATCTACACCGCTATCTGTATGAACATGGAAATATCTGCACCGCCATCTGAATGAACATATAAATATCTACACCGCCATCTCTATTAAGATGGAGATATGTACACCGCTATCTGTATAAAGATGGAAATATCTACACCGCTATGTCTATAAACATGGAAATATCTACACCGCTATCTGTATAAACATGGAAATATCTACACCGCTACCTGTATAAACATGGAAATATCAGCACCGCAATCAGTATGAACATGGAAGTATCTACACTGCCATCTGTATGAACATGGAAATATCTTCACCGCCATCTGTATGAACATGGAAATATCTGCACCGCCATCTCTATGAACATATAAATATCTACACCGCAATCTGTATTAAGATGGAGATATCTACACCGCTATCTGTATGAACATGGAAATATCTACACCGCTATGTGTATAAACATGGAAATATCTACACCGCTATCTGTATAAACATGGAAATATCTACACTGCTACCTGTATAAACATGGAAATATCAGCACCGCTATCTGTATGAACATGGAAATATCTACACCGCCATCTGTATGGACATAGAAAAATCTTCACCGTCATCTGTATGAACATGGATAAATCTACACAGCCATCTGTATGAACATGGAAATATCTTCACCGACATCTGTATGAACATGGATATGTCTACACAGCCGTCTGGATGAACATGGAAATATCTACACAGCTATCTGTATGAACATGGAAATATCTACACCGCTATCTGTGTAAACATGCATACATCTTCACCGCTATCTGTATAAACATGGAAATATCCACACCGCTATCTGTATGAACATGGAAATATCTACACCGCTATCTGTTTGAACATGGAAATATCTACACCGCTATCTGCATGAAAATGGAAATATCTACACAGCTATCTGCATATACATGGAAATATCTACACAGCTATCTCTTTGCACATGGAAATAACTACACCGCTATCTCTATAAACATGGAAATATCTACACCACCATCTGTATGAAAATGGAAATATCTGCACCGCCATCTGTATGAACATATAAATATCTACACTGCCGTCTATATTAAGAAGGAGATATCTACGCCGCTATCTGTATAAACATGGAAATATCTACACCGCTATCTGTATGAACATGGAAATATCTACACCGCTACCTGTATAAACACAGAAATATGTACACCGCTACCTGTATAAACATGGAAGTATCAGCACCGCTATCGGTATGAACATGCCAATATCTACACGGCTATCTGTATGAACATGGAAATATCTACAACGCTATCTGTATGAACATGGAAATATCTTCACCGCCATCTGTATGAACATGGATATATGTACACAGCCATCTGGATGAACATGGAAATATCTACACCGCTATCTGTATGAACATGGAAATATCTACACCGCTATCTGTATGAACATGGAAATATGTACACAGCCATCAGGATGAACATGGAAATATCTACACCGCTATCTGTATGAACATGGAAATACATACACCGCTATCTGTATGAACATGGAAATATCTACAACGCCATCTGTATGAACATGGAAATATCTTCACCGCCATCTGTATGAACATGGAAATATCTACACCGCTATCTGTATGAACATGGAAATATCTACACGCTACCTGTATAAACACAGAAATATGTTCACCGCTACCTGTATAAACATGGAAGTATCAGCACCGCTATCGGTATGAACAGGCCAATATCTACACGGCTATCTGTATGAACATGGAAATATCTACAACGCCATCTGTATGAACATGGAAATATCTTCACCGCCATCTGTATGAACATGGATATATGTACACAGCCATCTGGATGAACATGGAAATATCTACACCGCTATCTGTATGAACATGGAATTACATACACCGCTATCTGTATGAACATGGAAATATCTACACCGCTATCTCTATGAACATATAAATATCAACACCGCTATCTGTATGAACATGGAAATGTCTTCAACGCCATCTGTTTGAACATGGATATATCTACACAGCCATGTGGATGAACATGGAAATATCTACACCGCTATCTGTGTAAACATGCATACATCTTCACCGCTATCTGTATAAACATGGAAATATCTACACCTCTAGCTTTATGAACATGGAAATATCTACACCGCTAACTGTTTGAACAGGGAAATATATACACCGCTATCTGCATGAAAATGGAAATATCTACACCACTATCTGTATGAACATGGAAATATCTACACCGCTATCTGTATGAACATGGAAATATCTGCACCGCCATCTGAATGAACATATAAATATCTACACCGCCATCTCTATTAAGATGGAGATATCTACACCGCTATCTGTATAAAGATGGAAATATCTACAACGCTATGTCTATAAACATGGAAATATCTACACCACTATCTGTATAAACATGGAAATATCTACACCGCTACCTGTATAAACATGGAAATATCAGCACCGCTATCAGTATGAACATGGAAGTATCTACACCGCCATCTGTATGAACATGGAAATATCTTCACCACCATCTGTATGAACATGGAAATATCTGCACCCCCATCTGTATGAGCATATAAATATCTACTCCGCAATCTGTATTAAGATGGAGATATCTACACCGCTATCTGTATGAACATGGAAATATCTACACCGCTATGTGTATAAACATGGAAATATCTACACCGCTATATGTATAAACATGGAAATATCTACACTGCTACCTGTATAAACATGGAAATATCAGCACCGCTATCTGTATGAACATGGAAATATCTACACCGCCATCTGTATGGACATAGAAAAATCTTCACCGTCATCTGTATGAACATGGATAAATCTACACAGCCATCTGTATGAACATGGAAATATCTTCACCGCCATCTGTATGAACATGGATATGTCTACACAGCCGTCTGGATGAACATGGAAATATCTACACAGCTATCTGTATGAACATGGAAATATCTACACCGCTATCTGTGTAAACATGCATACATCTTCACCGCTATCTGTATAAACATGGAAATATCCACACCGCTATCTGTATGAACATGGAAATATCTACACCGCTATCTGTTTGAACATGGAAATATCTACACCGCTATCTGCATGAAAATGGAAATATCTACACAGCTATCTGCATATACATGGAAATATCTACACAGCTATCTCTTTGCACATGGAAATAACTACACCGCTATCTCTATAAACATGGAAATATCTACACCACCATCTGTATGAAAATGGAAATATCTGCACCGCCATCTGTATGAACATATAAATATCTACACTGCCGTCTATATTAAGAAGGAGATATCTACGCCGCTATCTGTATAAACATGGAAATATCTACACCGCTATCTGTATGAACATGGAAATATCTACACCGCTACCTGTATAAACACAGAAATATGTACACCGCTACCTGTATAAACATGGAAGTATCAGCACCGCTATCGGTATGAACATGCCAATATCTACACGGCTATCTGTATGAACATGGAAATATCTACAACGCTATCTGTATGAACATGGAAATATCTTCACCGCCATCTGTATGAACATGGATATATGTACACAGCCATCTGGATGAACATGGAAATATCTACACCGCTATCTGTATGAACATGGAAATATCTACACCGCTATCTGTATGAACATGGAAATATGTACACAGCCATCAGGATGAACATGGAAATATCTACACCGCTATCTGTATGAACATGGAAATACATACACCGCTATCTGTATGAACATGGAAATATCTACAACGCCATCTGTATGAACACGGAAATATCTTCACCGCCATCTGTATGAACATGGAAATATCTACACCGCTATCTGTATGAACATGGAAATATCTACACGCTACCTGTATAAACACAGAAATATGTTCACCGCTACCTGTATAAACATGGAAGTATCAGCACCGCTATCGGTATGAACAGGCCAATATCTACACGGCTATCTGTATGAACATGGAAATATCTACAACGCCATCTGTATGAACATGGAAATATCTTCACCGCCATCTGTATGAACATGGATATATGTACACAGCCATCTGGATGAACATGGAAATATCTACACCGCTATCTGTATGAACATGGAAATACATACACCGCTATCTGTATGAACATGGAAATATCTACACCGCTATCTCTATGAACATATAAATATCAACACCGCTATCTGTATGAACATGGAAATGTCTTCAACGCCATCTGTTTGAACATGGATATATCTACACAGCCATGTGGATGAACATGGAAATATCTACACCGCTATCTGTGTAAACATGCATACATCTTCACCGCTATCTGTATAAACATGGAAATATCTACACCTCTAGCTTTATGAACATGGAAATATCTACACCGCTAACTGTTTGAACAGGGAAATATATACACCGCTATCTGCATGAAAATGGAAATATCTACACCACTATCTGTATGAACATGGAAATATCTACACCGCTATCTGTATGAACATGGAAATATCTGCACCGCCATCTGAATGAACATATAAATATCTACACCGCCATCTCTATTAAGATGGAGATATCTACACCGCTATCTGTATAAAGATGGAAATATCTACAACGCTATGTCTATAAACATGGAAATATCTACACCACTATCTGTATAAACATGGAAATATCTACACCGCTACCTGTATAAACATGGAAATATCAGCACCGCTATCAGTATGAACATGGAAGTATCTACACCGCCATCTGTATGAACATGGAAATATCTTCACCACCATCTGTATGAACATGGAAATATCTTCACCCCCATCTGTATGAACATATAAATATCTACTCCGCAATCTGTATTAAGATGGAGATATCTACACTGCTATCTGTATGAACATGGAAATATCTACACCGCTATGTGTATAAACATGGAAATATCTACACCGCTATCTGTATAAACATGGAAATATCTACAATGCTACCTGTATAAACATGGAAATATCAGCACCGCTATCTGTATGAACATGGAAATATCTACACCGCCATCTGTATGAACATGGAAAAATCTTCACCGTCATCTGTATGAACATTGATATATCTACACAGCCATCTGTATGAACATGGAAATATCTTCACCGCCATCTGTATGAACATGGATATGTCTACACAGCCGTCTGGATGAACATGGAAATATCTACACAGCTATCTGTATGAACATGGAAATATCTACACCGCTATCTGTGTAAACATGCATACATCTTCACCGCTATCTGTATAAACATGGAAATATCCACACCGCTATCTGTATGAACATGGATATATCTACACCGCTATCTGTTTGAAGATGGAAATATCTACACCGCTATCTGCATGAAAATGGAAATATCTACACAGCTATCTGCATATACATGTTAATATCTACACAGCTATCTCTTTGCACATGGAAATAACTACACCGCTATCTCTATAAACATGGAAATATCTACACCACCATCTGTATGAAAATGGAAATATCTGCACCGCCATCTGTATGAACATATAAATATCTACACTGCCGTCTGTATTAAGAAGGAGATATCTACACCGATATCTGTATAAACATGGAAATATCTCCACCGCTATCTGTATGAACATGGAAATATCTACACCGCTACCTGTATAAACACAGAAATATGTTCACCGCTATCTGTATAAACATGGAAGTATCAGCACCGCTATCGGTATGAACATGCCAATATCTACACGGCTATCTGTATGAACATGGAAATATCTACAACGCCATCTGTATGAACATGGAAATATCTTCACCGCCATCTGTATGAACATGGATATATGTACACAGCAATCTGGATGAACATGGAAATATCTACACCGCTATCTGTATGAACATGGAAATACATACACCGCTATCTGTATGAACATGGAAATATCTACACCGCTATCTCTATGAACATGGAAATATCAACACCGCTATCTGTATGAACATGGAAATGTCTTCAACGCCATCTGTTTGAACATGGATATATCTACGCAGCCATGTGGATGAACATGGAAATATCTACACCGCTATCTGTGTAAACATGCATACATCTTCACCGCTATCTGTATAAACATGGAAATATCTAAACCTCTATCTTTATGAACATGGAAATATCTACACCGCTAACTGTGTGAACAGGGAAATATATACACCACTATCTGCATGAAAATGGAAATATCTACACCACTATCTGTATGAACATGGAAATACATACACCACTATCTGTATGAACATGGAAATATCTACACCGCTATCTGTATGAACATGGAAATATCTGCACCGCCATCTGAATGAACATATAAATATCTACACCGCCATCTCTATTAAGATGGAGATATCTACACCGCTATCTGTATAAAGATGGAAATATCTACACTGCTATGTCTATAAACATGGAAATATCTACACCGCTATCTGTATAAACATGGAAATATCTACACCGCTACCTGTATAAACATGGAAATATCAGCACCGCTATCAGTATGAACATGGAAGTATCTACACCGCCATCTGTATGAACATGGAAATATCTTCACCACCATCTGTAAGAACATGGAAATATCTGCACCGCCATCTGTATGAACATATAAATATCTACTCCGCAAACTGTATTAAGATGGAGATATCTACACCGCTATCTGTATGAACGTTGAAATATCTACACCGCTATGTGTATAAACATGGAAATATCTACACCGCTATCTGTATAAACATGGAAATATCTACACTGCTACCTGTATAAACATGGAAATATCAGCACCGCTATCTGTATGAACATGGAAATATCTACACCGCCATCTGTATGAACATGGAAAAATCTTCACCGTCATCTGTATGAACATAGATATATCTACACAGCCATCTGTATGAACATGGAAATATCTTCACCGCCATCTTTATGAACATGGATATGTCTACACAGCCGTCTGGATGAACATGGAAATATCTACACCGCTATCTGTATGAACATGGAAATATCTACACCTCTATCTGTGTAAACATGCATACATCTTCACCGCTATCTGTATAAACATGGAAATATCCACACCGCTATCTGTATGAACATGGAAATATCTACACCGCTATCTGTTTGAACATGGAAATATCTACACCGCTATCTGCATGAAAATGGAAATATCTACACAGCTATCTGCATATACATGGAAATATCTACACAGCTATCTCTCTGCACATGGAAATAACTACACCGCTATCTCTATAAACATGGAAATATCTACACCACCATCTGTATGAACATGGAAATATCTGCACCGCCATCTGTATGAACACATAAATATCTACACCGCCATCTGTATTAAGAAGGAGATATCTACACCGCTATCTGTATAAACATGGAAATATCTACAGGGCTATCTGTATGAACATGGAAATATCTACACCGTTACCTGTATAAACACGGAAATATGTACACCACTACCTGTATAAATATGGAAGTATCAGCACCGCAATCTGTATGAACATGGAAATATCTACAACGCAATATCTATGAACATGGAAATATCTTCACCGCCATCTGTATGAACATGGATATATCTACACAGCCATCTGGATGAACATGGAAATATCTACACCGCTATCTGTATGAACATGGAAATATTTACACCGCTATCTGTATGAACATGGAAATATCTACACAGCCATCAGGATGAACATGGAAATATCTACACCGCTATCTGTATGAACATGGAAATACATACACCGCTATCAGTATGAACATGGAAATATCTACACCGCTATCTGTATGAACATGGAAATATCTACACCGCTATCTGTATGAACATGGAAATATCTTCACCGCCATCTGTATGAACATGGATATATCTACACAGCCATGTGGATGAACATGGAAATATCTACACCGATATCTGTGAAAACATGCATACATCTTCACCGCTATCTGTATAAACATGGAAATATCTACACCGCTATCTTTATGAACATGGAAATATCTACACCGCTAACTGTTTGAACAGGGAAATATATACAACGCTATCTGCATGAAAATGGAAATATCTACACCACTACCTGTATTAACATGGAAATACATACACCCCTATCTGTATGAACATGGAAATATCTACACCGCTATCTGTATGAACATGGAAATATCTACACCGCTATCTGTATGAACATTGAAATATCTTCACCGCCATCAGTATGAACATGGATATATCTACACAGCCATCTGGATGAACATGGAAATATCTGCACCGCTATCGGTATGAACATGGAAATATCTACACCTCTATCTGTATGAACATTGATATATCTACACAGCCATCTGGATGAACATGGAAATATCTACACCGCTATCTGTGTAAACATGCATACATCTTCACCGCTATCTGTATAAACATGGAAATATCTACACCGCTATCTTTATGAACATGGAAATATCTACACCACTAACTGTTTGAACAGGGAAATATATACACCGCTATCTGCATGAAAACGGAAATATCTACACAGCTATCTGTTTATACATGGAAATATCTACACAGCTATCTCTTTACACATGGAAATAACTACACCGCTATCTATACGAACATGGAAATATCTACACCGCCATCTGTATGAACATGGAAATATCTGTACCGCCATCTGTATGAACATTTAAATATCTACACCGCCATCTGTATTAAGATGGAGATATCTACACCACTATCTGCATAAACATGGAAATATCTACACCGCTATCTGTATAGACATGGAAATATCTACACTGCTATGTGTATAAACATGGAAATGTCTACACTGCTATCTGTGCAAACATGGAAATATCTACACCGCTACCTGTATAAACATGGAAATATCAGCACCGCTATCAGTATGAACATGGAAGTTTCTACACCGCCATCTGTATGAACATGGAAATATCTTCACCGCCATCCGTATTAACATGGAAATATCTGCAACGCCATCTGTATGAACATATAAATATCAACACCGCCATCTGTATTAAGATGGAGATATCTACACCGCTATCAGTATGAACATGGAAATATCTTCACCGCCATCTGTATGAACATGGATATATCTACACAGCCATCTGGATGAACGTGGAAATATCTACACCGCTATCTGTGTAAACATGCATACAACTTCACCGCTATCTGTATAAACATGGAAATATCTACACCGCTATCTTTATGAACATGGAAATATCTACACCGCTAACTGTTTGAACAGGGAAATATATACACCGCTATCTGCATGAAAATGGAAATATCTACACCGCTATCTGTATGAACATGGAAATACATACACCGCTACCTGTATGAACATGGAAATAACTACACCGCTATCTGTATATACACGGAAATATCTACACCGATATCTGTATAAACATGGAAATATCTACACCGCTATGTGTATAAACATGGAAATATCCACACCGCTATCTGTATAAACATGGAAATATCTACACCGCTATCTGTATAAACATGGAAATATCAGCAGCGCTACCGGTATGAACATGGAAATATCTACACCGCCATCTGTATGAACATGGAAATATCTTCACCGCTATCTGTATGAACATGGAAATATCTACACCACTATCTGTATGAACATGGATATATCTACGCCGCTATCAGTATGAATATGGAAATATCTTCACCGCCATCTGTATGAACATGGATATATCTACACCGCTATCTGTATGAACATGGAAATATATACACCGCTATCTGTATGAACATGGAAATATCTACACCGCTATCTCTATGAACATGGAACTATCTACACCGCTATCTGTATGAACATGGAAATATCTTCACCGCCATCTGTTTGAACATGGATATATCTACACAGCCATGTGGATGAACATGGAAATATCTACACCGCTATCTGTGTAAACATGCATACATCTTCATCGCTATCTGTATAAACATGGAAATATATACACCGCTATCTTTATGAACATGGAAATATCTACACCGCTATCTGTTTGAACATGGAAATATCTACACAGCTATCTCTTTGCACATGGAAATAACTACACCGCTATCTCTATAAACATGGAAATATCTACACCACCATCTGTATGAACTTGGAAATATCTGCACCGCCATCTGTATGAACATGGATATATCAGCACCGGTATCTGTATGAACATTGAAATATCTTCACCGCCATCTGTATGAACATGGATATATCTACACAGCCATCTGGATGAACATGGAAATATCTACACCGTTATCTGTATGAACATGGAAATATTTACACCGCTATCTGTATGAACATGGAAATATCTACACAGCCATCAGGATGAACATGGAAATATCTACACCGCTATCTGTATGAACATGGAAATATCTACACCGCTATCTGTACGAACATGGAAATATCTACACCGCTATCTGTATGAACATGGAAATATCTTCACCGCCATCTGTATGAACATGGATATATCTACACAGCCATGTGGATGAACATGGAAATATCTACACCGATATCTGTGAAAACATGCATACATCTTCACCGCTATCTGTATAAACATGGAAATATCTACACCGCTATCTTTATGAATATGGAAATATCTACACCGCTAACTGTTTGAACAGGGAAATATATACACCGCTATCTGCATGAAAATGGAGATATCTACACCACTATCTGTATGAACATGGAAATACATACACCCCTATCTGTATGAACATGGAAATATCTACACCGCTATCTGTATGAACATGGAAATATCTACACCGCTATCTGTATGAACATTGAAATAACTTCACCGCCATCAGTATGAACATGGATATAACTACACAGCCATCTGGATGAACATGGAAATATCTGCACCGCTATCTGTATGAACATGGAAATATCTACACCGCTATCTTTATGAACATGGAAATATCTACACCACTAACTGTTTGAACAGGGAAATATATACACAGCTATCTGCATGAAAACGGAAATATCTACACAGCTATCTGCTTATACATGGAAATATATACACAGCTATCTCTTTACACATGGAAATAACTACACCGCTATCTGTACGAACATGGAAATATCTACACCGCCATCTGTATGAACATGGAAATATCTGCACCGCCATCTGTAGGAACATGAATATATCTACACAGCCATCTGTATGAACATGGAAATATCTACACCGCTATCTGTATGAACATGGAAATATCTTCACCGCTATCTGTATGAACATGGAAATATCTTCACTGCCATCCGTATGAACATGGAAATATCTGCAACGCCATCTGTATGAACATATAAATATCTACACCGCCATCTGTATTAAGTTGGAGATATCTACACCACTATCTGCATAAACATGGAAATATCTACACCGCTATCTGTATAAACATGGAAATATCTACACCGCTATGTGTATAAACATGGAAATACCTACACCGCTATCTGTAAAAACATGGAAATATCTACACCGCTACATGTATAAACATGGAAATATCAGCACCGCTATCTGTATGAACATGGAAATATCTACACCGCCATCTGTATGAACATGGAAATATCTTCACCGCCATCTGTAGGAACATGAATATATCTACACAGCCATCTGTATGAACATGGAAATATCTACACCGCTATCTGTATGAACATGGAAATATCTTCACCGCTATCTGTATGAACATGGAAATATCTTCACCGCCATCTGTATGAACATGGATATATCTACACAGCCATCTGGATAAACATGGAAATATCTACACCGCTATCTGTATGAACATGGAAATATCTACACCGCTATCTGTGTAAACATGCATACATCTTCACGGCTATCTGTATAAACATGGAAATATCTACACCGCTATCTTTATGAACATGGAAATATCTAAACCGCTAACTGTTTGAACACGGAAATATATACACCGCTATCTGCATGAAAATGGAAATATCTACACCGCTATCTTTATGAACATGGAAATACATACACCGCTATCTGTATGAACATGGAAATATCTACACCGCTATCTGTATAAACACGGAAATATCTACACAGCTATCTGTATAAACATGGAAGTATCTACACCGCTATGTGTATAAACATGGAAATATCCACACCGCTATCTGTATAAACATGGAAATATCTACACCGCTACCTGTATAAACATGGAAATATCAGCACCGCTATCGCTATGAACATGGAAATATCTACACCGCCATCTGTATGAACATGGAAATATCTTCACAGCTATCTGTATGAAGTTGGATATATCTACACAGCCATCTTTATTAACATGGAAATATCTACACCGCTATCTGTATGAACATGGAAATATCTAAACCGCTAACTGTTTGAACAGGGAAATATATACACCGCTATCTGCATGAAAATGGAAATATCTACTCCGCTATCAGTATGAACATGGAAATACATACACCGCTATCTGTATGAACATGGAAATATCTACACCGCTATCTGTATAAACATGGAAATATCTACACCGCTATCTGTATAAACATGGAAATATCTACACCGCTATGTGTATAAACATGGAAATATCTACACCGCTATCTGTTTGAACATGGAAATATCTACACCGCTATCTGCATGAAAATGGAAATATCTACACAGCTATCTGCATATACATGGAAATATCTACACAGCTATCTCTTTACACATGGAAATAACTACACCGGTATCTCTATAAACATGGAAATATCTACACCACCATCTGTATGAACATGGAAATATCCGCACCGCCATCTGAATGAACATATAAATATCTACACCGCCAAGTGTATGAAGAAGGATATATCTACACCGCTATCTGTATAAACATGGAAATATCTATACCGCTACCTGTATGAACATGGAAATATCTACACCGCTATCTGTATAAACATGGAAATATGTACACCACCACCTGTATAAACATGGAAGTATCAGCACCGCTATCGGTATAAACATGGCAATATCTACACAGCTATCTGCATAGACATGGAAATATCTACAAAGCTATCTCTTTACACATGGAAATAACTACACTGCTATCTCTATAAACATGGAAATATCTACACCGCCATCTGTATGAACATGGAAATATCTGCACCGACATCTGTATGAACATATAAATATCTACACCGCCATCTGTATTAAGATGGAGATATCTACACCGCTATCTGTATAAACTTGGAAATATCTACACCGCTATCTGTAAAAACATGGAAATATCTACGCCGCTTTCTGTATAAACAAGGAAATATCTACACTGCTACCTGTATAAACATGGAAATATCAGCACCACTATCTGTATGATCATGTAAATAGCTACACAGCCATCTGGATGAACATGGAAATATCTACACTGCTATCTGTATGAACATGGAAATAGCTACACTGCTATCTGTATGAACATGGAAATATCTACACCGCTATCTGTATAAACATGGAAATATCTACACCGCTATCTGTATGAACATGGAAATATATTCACCGCCATCTGTATGAACATGGATATATCTACACAGCCATCTGGATGAACATGGAAATATCTACACAGCTATCTGTATGAACATGGAAATATCTACACAGCCATCTGGATGAACATGAAAATATCTACACCGCTATCTGTGTAAACATGCATACATCTTCACCGCTATCTGTATAAACATGGAAATATCTACACCGCTACCTGTATAAACATGGAAATATCCACACCGCTATCTCTATGAACATGGAAATATCCACACCGCTATCTGTATGAACATGGAAATAGCTACACCGATATCTGTATGAACATGGAAATATCTACACCACTATCTGTATGAACATGGAAATATCTACACCGGTATCTGTTTGAACAGGGAAGTATATACACCGCTATCTGCTTGAAAATGGAAATATCTACAAAGCTATCTGCATATAAATGGGAAAATCTACACAGCTATCTCTTTACACATGGAAATAACTACACCGCTATCTGTATGAACATGGAAATATATACACTGCCATCTGTATGAACATGGAAATATCTGCACCGCCATCTGTATGAACATATAAATATCTACACCGCAATCTGTATTAAGATGGAGATATCTACACCGCTATCTGTATAAACTTGGAAATATCTACACCGCTATCTGTATAAACATGGAAATATCTACACCACTATCTGTATAAACATGGAAATGTCTACACCGCTACCTGTATAAACATGGAAATATCAGCACCGCTATCTGTATGAATATGTAAATATCTTCACCGCTATCTCTATGAACATGGAATTATCTACACCGCTATCTGTATGAACATGGAAATATCTACACCGCTATCTGTATAAACATGGAAATATGTACACCGCTATCTGTATAAACATGGAAGTATCAGCACCGCTTTCGGTATAAACATGGCAATATCTACACGGCTATCTGTATGAACATGGAAATATCTGCACTGCTATCTGTATGAACATGGAAATGTCTTCACCGCCATCTGTATGAACATGGATATATCTACACAGCCATCTGGATGAACATGGAAATATCTACACCGCTATCTGTATGAACATGGAAATATCTACACCGCTATCTGTATGAACATGGAAATATCTACACCGCTATCTGTAAGAACATGGAAATATCTACACCGCTATCTGTATGAACATGGAAATATCTTCTCCGCCATCTGTAAGAACATAGATATATCTACACAGCCATCTGTAAGAACATGGAAATATCTACACCGCTATCTGTATGAACATGGAAATATCTACACCGCTATCTGTGTAAACATGTATACATCTTCACCGCTATCTGCATGAAAATGGAAATATCTACACAGCTATCTGCATATACATGGAAATATCTACAAAGCTATCTCTTTACACATGTAAATAACTACACTGCTATCTCTATAAACATTGAAATATCTACACCGCCATCTGTATGAACATGGAAATATCTGCACCGACATCTGTATGAACATATAAATATCTACACCGCCATCTGTATTAAGATGGAGATATCTACACCGCTATCTGTATAAACTTGGAAATATCAACACCGCTATCTGTATAAACATGGAAATATCTATGCCGCTTTCTGTAAACAAGGAAATATCTACACTGCTACCTGTATAAACATGGAAATATCCGCACCGCTATCTGTATGAACGTGTAAATATCTACACAGCCATCTGGATGAACAGGGAAATATATACACCGCTATCTGCATGAAAATGGAAATATCTACACCGCTATCTGTATAAACATGGAAATATGTACACCGCTATCTGTATAAACATGGAAGTATCAGCACCGCTTTCGGTATAAACATGGCAATATCTACACGGCTATCTGTATGAACATGGAAATATCTGCACCGCTATCTGTATGAACATGGAAATGTCTTCACCGCCATCTGTATGAACATGGATATATGTACACAGCCATCTGGATGAACATGGAAATATCTACACCGCTATCTGTATGAACATGGAAATATCTACACCGCTATCTGTATGAACATGGATATATGTACACAACCATCAGGATGAACATGGAAATATCTACACCGCTATCTGTATGAACATGGAAATACATACACCGCTATCTGTATGAACATGGAAATATCTACACCGCTATCTCTATGAACATTTAAATATCTACACCGCTATCTGTATGAACATGGAAATGTCTTCAACGCCATCTGTTTGAACATGGATATATCTACACAGCCATGTGGATGAACATGGAAATATCTACACCGCTATCTGTGTAAACATGCATACATCTTCACCGCTATCTGTATAAACATGGAAATATCTACACCTCTATCTTTATGAACATGGAAATATCTACACCGCTAACTGTTTGAACAGGGAAATATATACACCGCTATCTGCATGAAAATGGAAATATCTACACCACTATCTGTATGAACATGGAAATACATACACCACTATCTGTATGAAGAGGGAAATATCTACACCGCTATCTGTATGAACATGGAAATATCTGCACCGCCATCTGAATGAACATATAAATATCTACACCGCCATCTCTATTAAGATGGAGATATCTACACCGCTATCTGTATAAAGATGGAAATATCTACACCGCTATGTCTATAAACATGGAAATATCTACACCGCTATCTGTATAAACATGGAAATATCTACACCGCTCCCTGTATAAACATGGAAATATCAGCACCGCAATCAGTATGAACATGGAAGTATCTACACCGCCATCTCTATGAACATGGAAATATCTTCACCGCCATCTGTATGAACATGGAAATATCTGCACCGCCATCTGTATGAACATATAAATATCTACACCACAATCTGTATTAAGATGGAGATATCTACACCGCTATCTGTATGAACATGGAAATATCTACACCGCTATGTGTATAAACATGGAAATATCTACACCGCTATCTGTATAAACATGGAAATATCTACACTGCTAGCTGTATAAACATGGAAATATCAGCACCGCTATCTGTATGAACTTGGAAATATCTACACCGCCATCTGTATGAACATGGAAAAATCTTCACCGTCATCTGTATGAACATGGATATATCTACACAGCCATCTGTATGAACATGGAAATATCTTCACCGCCATCTGTATGAACATGGATATGTCTACACAGCCTTCTGGATGAACATGGAAATATCTACACAGCTATCTGTATGAACATGGAAATATCTACACCGCTATCTGTGTAAACATGCATACATCTTCACCGCTATCTGTATAAACATGGAAATATCCACACCGCTATCTGTATGAACATGGAAATATCTACACCGCTATCTGTTTGAACATGGAAATATCTACACCGCTATCTGCATGAAAATGGAAATATCTACACAGCTATCTGCATATACATGGAAATATCTACACAGCTATCTCTTTGCACATGGAAATAACTACACCGCTATCTCTATAAACATGGAAATATCTACACCACCATCTGTATGAAAATGGAAATATCTGCACCGCCATCTGTATGAACATATAAATATCTACACTGCCGTCTGTATTAAGAAGGAGATATCTACGCCGATATCTGTATAAACATGGAAATATCTACACCGCTATCTGTATGAACATGGAAATATCTACACCGCTACCTGTATAAACACAGAAATATGTTCACCGCTACCTGTATAAACATGGAAGTATCAGCACCGCTATCGGTATGAACATGCCAATATCTACACGGCTATCTGTATGAACATGGAAATATCTACAACGCCATCTGTATGAACATGGAAATATCTTCACCGCCATCTGTATGAACATGGATATATGTACACAGCCATCTGGATGAACATGGAAATATCTACACCGCTATCTGTATGAACATGGAAATATCTACACCGCTATCTGTATGAACATGGAAATATGTACACAACCATCAGGATGAACATAGAAATATCTACACCGCTATCTGTATGAACATGGAAATATGTACACAACCATTAGGATGAACATGGAAATACATACACCGCTATCTGTATCAACATGGAAATATCTACACCGCTATCTCTATGAACAAGGAAATATCTACACCGCTATCTGTATGAACATGGTAATGTCTTGAACGCCATCTGTTTGAACATGGATATATCTACACAGCCATGTGGATGAACATGGAAATATCTACACCGCTATCTGTGTAAACATGCATACATCTCCACCGCTATCTGTATAAACATGGAAATATCTACACCTCTATCTTTTTGAACATGGAAATATCTACACCGCTAACTGTTTGAACAGGGAAATATATACACCGCTATCTGCATGAAAATGGAAATATCTACACCACTATCTGTATGAACATGGAAATACATACACCAGTATCTGTATGAACAGGGAAATATTTACACCACTATCTGTATGAACATGGAAATGTCTGCACCGCCATCTGAATGAACATATAAATATCTACACCGCCATCTCTATTAAGATGGAGATATCTACACCGCTATCTGTATAAAGATGGAAATATCTACACCGCTATGTCTATAAACATGGAAATATCTACACCGCTATCTGTATAGACATGGAAATATCTACACCGCTACCTGTATAAACATGGAAATATCAGCACCGCAATCAGTATGAACATGGAAGTATCTACACCGCCATCTGTATGAACATGGAAATATCTTCACCACCATCTGTATGAACATGGAAATATCTGCACCGCCATCTGTATGAACATATAAATATCTACACCGCAATCTGTATTAAGATGGAGATATCTACACCGCTATCTGTATGAACATGGAAATATCTACACCGCTATGTGTATAAACATGGAAATATCTACACCGCTATCTGTATAAACATGGAAATATCTACACTGCTACCTGTATAAACATGGAAATATCAGCACCGCTATCTGTATGAACATGGAAATATCTACACCGCCATCTGTATGGACATGGAAAAATCTTCACCGTCATCTGTATGAACATGGATAAATCTACACAGCCATCTGTATGAACATGGAAATATCTTCACCGCCATCTGTATGAACATGGATATGTCTACACAGCCGTCTGGATGAACATGGAAATATCTACACAACTATCTGTATGAACATGGAAATATCTACACCGCTATCTGTATGAACATGGAAATATCTACACCGCTATCTGTATGAACATTGAAATATCTTCACCGCCATCAGTATGAACATGGATATATCTACACAGCCATCTGGATGAACATGGAAATATCTGCACCGCAATCTGTATGAACATGGATATATCTACACCTCTATCTGTATGAACATGGATATATCTACACAGCCATCTGGATGAACACGGAAATATCTACACCGCTATCTGTGTAAACATGCATACATCTTCACCGCTATCTGTATAAACATGGAAATATCTACACCGCTATCTTTATGAACATGGAAATATCTACACCACTAACTGTTTGAACAGGGAAATATATACACCGCTATCTGCATGAAAACGGAAATATCTACACAGCTATCTGCTTATACATGGAAATATCTACACAGCTATCTCTTTACACATGGAAATAACTACACCGCTGTCTGTACAAACATGGAAATATCTACACCGCCATCTGTATGAACATGGAAATATCTGCACCGACATCTGTATGAACATTTAAATATCTACACCGCCATCTGTGTTAAGATGGAGATATCTACACCACTATCTGCATAAATATGGAAATATCTACACCGCTATCTGTATAGACATGGAAATATCTACACCGCTATGTGTATAAACATGGAAATGTCTACACTGCTATCTGTACAAACATGGAAATATCTACACCGCTACCTGTATAAACATGGAAATATCAGCACCGCTATCAGTATGAACATGGAAGTTTCTACACCGCCAACTGTATGAACATGGATATATCTACACAGCCATCTGGATGAACGTGGAAATATCTACACCGCTATCTGTGTAAACATGCATACAACTTCACCGCTATCTGTATAAACGTGGAAATATCTACACCGCTATCTTTATGAACATGGAAATATCTACACCGCTATCTGTTTGAACATGGAAATATCTACACCGCTATCTGCATGAAAATGGAAATGTCTACACAGCTATCTGCATATACATGGAAATATCTACACAGCTATCTCTTTACACATGGAAATAACTACACTGCTATCTGTATGAACATGGAAATATCTACACTGCTATCCTTATGAACATGGAAATATCTACACCGCTAACTGTTTGAACAGGGAAATATATACACCGCTATCTGCATGAAAATGGAAATGTCTACACAGCTATCTGCATATACATGGAAATATCTACACAGCTATCTCTTTACACATGGAAATAACTACACCGCTATCTGTATGAACATGGAAATATCTCCACCGCCATCTGTATGAACATGGAAATATCTGCACCGCCATCTGAATGAACATATAAATATCTACACCGCCATCTGTATTATGATGGAGATATCTACACTGCTATGTGTATAAACAAGGAAATATCTACACCGCTATGTGTATAAACATGGAAATATCTACACCGCTATCTGTATAAACATGGAAATATCTACACCGCTACCTGTATAAACATGGAAATATCAGCACCGTTATCAGTATGAACATGGAAGTATCTCCACCGCCATCTTTATGAACATAGAAATATCTTCACCGCCATCTGTATGAACATGGAAATATCTGCACCGCCATCTGTATGAACATATAAATATCTACACCGCCATCTGTATTAAGATGGAGATATCTACACCGCTATCTGTATAAACATGGAAATATCTACACCGCTATGTGTATAAACATGGAAATATCTACACCACTATCTGTATAAACATGGAAATGTCGACACTGCTACCTGTATAAACATGGAAATACCAGCACCGCTATCTTTATGGACATGGAAATATCTACACCGCCATCTGTATGAACATGCAAAAATCTTCACCGCCATCTGTATCAACATGGATATATCTACACAGCTTCTGTATAAGCATGGAAATATCTTCACCGCCATCTGTATGAACATGGATATGTCTACACAGCCGTCTGGATGAACATGGAAATATCTACACCGCTATCTGTATGAACATGGAAATTTCTACACCGCTATCTGTGTAAACATGCATACATCTTCACCGCTATCTGTATAAACATGGAAATATCCACACCGCTATCTGTATGAACATGGAAATATCTACACCGCTATCTGTTTGAACATGGAAATATCTACACCGCTATCTGCATGGAAATGGAAATATCTACACAGCTATCTATATATACATGGAAATATCTACACAGCTATCTCTTTGCACATGGAAATAAGTACACCGCTATGTCTATAAACATGGAAATATCTACACCACCATCTGTATGAACATGGAAATATCTGCACCGCCATCTGTATGAACATATAAATATCTACACCGCCATCTGTATTAAGAAGGAGATATCTACACCGCTATCTGTATAAACATGGAAATATCTACACCGCTATCTGTATGAACATGGAAATATCTACACCGCTACCTGTATAAACACGGAAATATGTACACCGCTACCTGTATAAACATGGAAGTATCAGCACCGCTATCGGTATGAACATGGCAATATCTAAACGGCTATCTGTATGAACATGGAAATATCTACAACGCTATCTGTATGAACATGGAAATATCTACACCAGTATCTGTATGAACATGGAAATAGCTACACAGCCATCTGGATGAACATGGAAATATCTACACCGCTATCTGTATGAACATGGATATATCTACACAGCCATCTGGATGAACATGGAAATATCTACACTGCTATCTGTATGAACATGGAAATACATACACCGCTATCAGTATGAACATGGAAATATCTACACCGCTTTCTGTATGAACATGGAAATATCTACACCGCTATCTGTATGAACATGGAAATATCTTCACCGCCGTCTGTATGAACATGGATATATATACACAGCCATCTGGATGAACATGGAAATATCTGCACCGCTATCTGTATGAACATGGAAATATCTACACCGCTATCTGTATGAACATGGATATATCTACACAGCCATCTGGATGAACATGGAAATATCTACACCGCTATCTGTGTAAACATGCATACATCTTCACCGCTATCTGTATAAACATGGAATTATCTACACTGCTATCTGTATGAACATGGAAATATCTACACCGCTCTCTGTATAAACATGGAAATATGTACACCGCTACCTGTATAAACATGGAAGTATCAGCACCGCTATCGGTATGAACATGGCAATATCTACACGGCTATCTGTATGAACATGGAAATATCTACACCGCTATCTGTATGAACATGGAAATATCTTCACAGCCATCTGTATGAACATGGATATATCTACACAGCCATCTGGATGAACATGGAAATATCTACTCCGCTATCTGTATGAACATGGAAATATCTACACCGCTATCTGTATGAACCTGGAAATATCTACACAGATATCTGGATGAACACGGTAATATCTACACCGCTATCTGTATGAACATGGAAATACATGCACCGCTATCTGTATGAACATGGAAATATCTAAACCGCTATCTGTTTGAACATGGAAATATATACAGCGCTATCTGCTTGAAAATGGAAATATCTACACTGCTATCAGTATGAACATGGAAATACATACACCGCTATCTGTATGAGCAAGGAAATATCTACACCGCTTTCTGTATGAACATGGAAATATCTACACCGCTATCTGTATGAACGTGGAAATATCTTCACCGCCATCTGTATGAACATGGATATATCTACACAGCCATCTGGATGAACATGGAAATATCTGCACCGCTATCTGTATGAAGATGGAAATATCTACACCGCTATCTGTATGAACATGGATATATCTACACAGCCATCTGGATGAACATGGAAATATCTACACCGCTACCTGTGTAAACATGCATACAACTTCACCGCTATCTGTATAAACATGGAAATATCTACACCGCTATCTTTCTGAACATGGAAATATCTACACCGCTATCTGTTTGAACAGGGAAATATATACACCGCTATCTGCATGAAAATGGAAATATCTACACAGCTATCGGCATATACATGGAAATATCTACACAGCTATCTCTTTACACATGGAAATAACTGCACCACTATCTGTATGAACATGGAAATATCTACACCGCCGTGTGTATGAACATGGAAATATCTGCACCGCCATCTGTATGAACATATAAATATCTACACCGCCATCTGTACTAAGATGGAGATATCTACACCGCTATCTGTACAAAGATGGAAATATCTACACCACTATCTGTATGAACATGGAAATATCTACACCGCTATCTGTTTGAACAGGGAAGTATATACACCGCTATCTGCTTTAAAATGGAAATATCTACACAGCTATCTGCATATACATGGGAATATCTACACAGCTATCTCTTTACACATGGAAATAACTACACCGCTATCTGTATGAACATGGAAATATCTACACCGCCATCTGTATGAACATGGAAATATCTGCACCGCCATCTGAATGAACATATAAATATCTACACCGCCATCTGTATTAAGATGGAGATATCCACACCGCTATCTGTATAAAGATGGAAATATCTACACCGCTATGTCTATAAACATGGAAATATCTACACCGCTATCTGTATAAACATGGAAATATCTACACCGCTACCTGTATAAACATGGAAATATCAGCACCGCTATCAGTATGAACATGGAAGTATCTACACCGCCATCTGTATGAACATGGAAATATCTTCACCACCATCTGTATGAACATGGAAATATCTGCACCGCCATCTGTATGAACATATAAATATCTACTCCGCAATCTGTATTAAGATAGAGATATCTACAACGCTATCTGTATGAACATGGAAATATCTACACCGCTATGTGTATAAACATGGAAATATCTACACCGCTATCTGTATAAACATGGAAATATCTACACTGCTACCTGTATAAACATGGAAATATCAGCACCGCTGTCTGTATGAACATGGAAATATCTACACCGCCATCTGTATGAACATGGAAAAATCTTCACCGTCATCTGTATGAACATGTATATATATACACAGCCATCTGTATGAACATGGAAATATCTTCACCGCCATCTGTATGAACATGGATATGTCTACACAGCCGTCTGGATGAACATGGAAATATCTACACAGCTATCTGTATGAACATGGAAATACCTACACCGCTATCTGTGTAAACAAGCGTACATCTTCACCGCTATCTGTATAAACATGGAAATATCCACACCGCTATCTGTATGAACATGGAAATATCTACACCGCTATCTGTTTGAACATGGAAATATCTACACCGCTATCTGCATGAAAATGGAAATATCTACACAGCTATCTGCATATACATGGAAATATCTACACAGCTATCTCTTTGCACATGGAATTAACTACACCGCTATCTCTATAAACATGGAAATATCTACACCACCATCTGTATGAGAATGGAAATATCTGCACCGCCATCTGTCTGAACATATAAATATCTACACTGCCGTCTGTATTAAGAAGGAGATGTCTACGCCGATATCTGTATAAACATGGAAATATCTACACCGCTATCTGTATGAACATGGAAATATCTACACCGCTACCTGTATAAACACAGAAATATGTTCACCGCTACCTGTATAAACATGGAAGTATCAGCACCGCTATCGGTATGAACATGCCAATATCTACACGGCTATCTGTATGAACATGGAAATATCTACAACGCCATCTGTATGAACATGGAAATATCTTCACCGCCATCTGTATGAACATGGATATATGTACACAGCCATCTGGATGAACATGGGAATATCTACACCGCTATCTGTATGAACATGGAAATACATACACCGCTATCTGTATGAACATGGAAATATCTACACCGCTATCTCTATGAACATGGAAATATCAACACCGCTATCTGTATGAACATGGAAATGTCTTCAACGCCATCTGTTTGAACATGGATATATCTACACAGCCATGTGGATGAACATGGAAATATCTACACCGCTATCTGTGTAAACATGCATACATCTTCACCGCTATCTGTATAAACATGGAAATATCTACACCTCTATCTTTATGAACATGGAAATATCTACACCGCTAACTGTTTGAACAGGGAAATATATACACCGCTATCTGCATGAAAATGGAAATATCTACACCACTATCTGTATGAACATGGAAATACATACACCACTATCTGTATGAACATGGAAATATCTACACCGCTATCTGTAAGAACATGGAAATATCTGCACCGCCATCTGAATGAACATATAAATATCTACACCGCCATCTCTATTAAGATGGAGATATCTACACCGCTATCTGTATAAACATGGAAATATCTACACCGCTATGTCTATAAACATGGAAATATCTACACCGCTATCTGTATAAACATGGAAATATCTACACCGCTACCTGTATAAACATGGAAATATCAGCACCGCTATCAGTATGAACATGGAAGTATCTACACCGCCATCTGTATGAACATGGAAATATCTTCACCACCATCTGTATGAACATGGAAATATCTGCACCGCCATCTGTATGAACATATAAATATCTACTCCGCAATCTGTATTAAGATGGAGATATCTACACCGCTATCTGTATGAACATGGAAATATCTACACCGCTATGTGTATAAACATGGAAATATCTACACCGCTATCTGTATAAACAAGGAAATATCTACACTGCTACCTGTATAAACATGGAAATATCAGCACCGCTATCTGTATGAACATGGAAATATCTACACCGCCATCTGTATGAACATGGAAAAATCTTCACCGTCATCTGTATGAACATGGATATAGCTACACAGCCATCTGTATGAACATGGAAATATCTTCACCGCCATCTGTATGAACATGGATATGTCCACACAGCCGTCTGGATGAACATGGAAATATCTACACAGCTATCTGTATGAACATGGAAATATCTACACCGCTATCTGTGTAAACATGCATACATCTTCACCGCTATCTGTATAAACATGGAAATATCCACACCGCTATCTGTATGAACATGGATATATCTACACCGCTATCTGTTTGAAGATGGAAATATCTACACCGCTATCTGCATGAAAATGGAAATATCTACACAGCTATCTGCATATACATGGAAATATCTACACAGCTATCTCTTTGCACATGGAAATAACTACACCGCTATCTCTATAAACATGGAAATATCTACACCACCATCTGTATGAAAATGGAAATATCTGCACCACCATCTGTATGAACATATAAATATCTACACTGCCGTCTGTATTAAGAAGGAGATATCTACGCAGATATCTGTATAAACATGGAAATATCTACACCGCTATCTGTATGAACATGGAAATATCTACACCGCTACCTGTATAAACACAGAAATATGTTCACCGCTACCTGTATAAACATGGAAGCATCAGCACCGCTATCAGTATGAACATGCCAATATCTACACGGCTATCTGTATGAACATGGAAATATCTACAACGCCATCTGTATGAACATGGAAATATCTTCACCGCCATCTGTATGAACATGGATATATGTACACAGCCATCTGGATGAACATGGAAATATCTACACCGCTATCTGTATGAACAAGGAAATACATACAACGCTATCTGTATGAACATGGAAATATCTACACCGCTATCTCTATGAACATGGAAATATCAACACCGGTATCTGTATGAACATGGAAATGTCTTCAACGCCATCTGTTTGAACATGGATATATCTACACAGCCATGTGGATGAACATGGAAATACCTACACCGCTATCTGTGTAAACATGCATACATCTTCACCGCTATCTGTATAAACATGGAAATATCTACACCTCTATCTTTATGAACATGGAAATATCTACACCGCTAACTGTGTGAACAGGGAAATATATACACCGCTATCTGCATGAAAATGGAAATATCTACACCACTATCTGTATGAACATGGAAATACATACACCACTATCTGTATGAACATGGAAATATCTACACCGCTATCTGTATGAACATGGAAATATCTGCACCGCCATCTGAATGAACATATAAATATCTACACCGCCATCTCTATTAAGATGGAGATATCTACACCGCTATCTGTATAAAGATGGAAATATCTACACCGCTATGTCTAAAAACATGGAAATATCTACACCGCTATCTGTACAAACATGGAAATATCTACACCGCTACCTGTATAAACATGGAAATATCAGCACAGCTATCAGTATGAACATGGAAGTATCTACACCGCCATCTGTATGAACATGGAAATATCTTCACCACCATCTGTATGAACATGGAAATATCTGCACCGCCATCTGTATGAACATATAAATATCTACTCCGCAATCTGTATTAAGATGGAGATATCTACACCGCTATCTGTATGAACGTGGAAATATCTACACCGCTATGTGTATAAACATGGAAATATCTACACCGCTATCTGTATAAACATGGAAATATCTACACTGCTACATGTATAAACATGGAAATATCAGCACCGCTATCTGTATGAACATGGAAATATCTACACCGCCATCTGTATGAACATGGAAAAAACTTCACCGTCATCTGTATGAACATGGATATATCTACACAGCCATCTGTATGAACATGGAAATATCTTCACCGCCATCTGTATGAACATGGATATGTCTACACAGCCGTCTGGATGAACATGGAAATATCTACACAGCTATCTGTATGAACATGGAAATATCTACACCGCTATCTGTGTAAACATGCATACATCTTCACCGCTATCTGTATAAACATGGAAATATCCACACCGCTATATGTATGAACATGGAAATATCTACACCGCTATCTGTTTCAACATGGAAATACATACACCGCTATCTGTATGAACATGGAAATATGTACACAGCCATCAGGATGAACATGGAAATATCTACACCGCTATCTGTATGAACATGGAAATACGTACACCGCTATCTGTATGAACATGGAAATATCTACACCGCTATCTCTATGAACATGGAAATATCTACACCGCTATCTGTATGAACATGGAAATGTCTTCAACGCCATCTGTTTGAACATGGATATATCTACACAGCCATGTGGATGAACATGAAATATCTACACCGCTATCTGTGTAAACATGCATACATCTTCACCGCTATCTGTATAAACATGGAAATATCTACACCTCTATCTTTATGAACATGGAAATATCTACACCGCTAACTGTTTGAACAGGGAAATATATACACCGCTATCTGCATGAAAATGGAAATATCTACACCACTATCTGTATGAACATGGAAATACATACACCACTATCTGTATGAACATGGAAACATCTACACCGCTATCTGTATGAACATGGAAATATCTGCACCGCTATCTGTATGAACATGGAAATATCTACACCACTATCTGTATGAACATGGATATATCAACACCGCTATCTGTATGAATATGGAAATATCTTCACCGCCATCTGTATGAACATGGATATATCTACACAGCCATCTGGATGAACATGGAAATATCTACACCGCTATCTGTAGGAACATGGAAATAGCTACACTGCTATCTGTATGAACATGGAAATATCTACACCGCTATCTCTTTGAACATGGAAATATCTACACCGCTATCTGTATGAACATGGAAATATCTTCACCGCCATCTGTATGAACATCGATATATCTACACAGCCATCTGGATGAACATGGAAATATCTACACCGCTATCTGTATGAACATGGAAATATCTACACAGCCATCTGGATGAACATGAAAATATCTACACTGCTATCTGTGTAAACATGCATACATCTTCACCGCTATCTGTATAAACATGGAAATATCTGCACCGCTACCTGTATAAACATGGAAATATCTACACCGCTATCTCTATGAACATGGAAATATCCACACCGCTATCTGTATGAACATGGAAATAGCTACACCGCTATCTGTATGAACATGGAAATACCTACACCGCCATCTGTATGAACATGGAAATATCTGCACCGCCATCTGAATAAACACATAAATATCTACACCGCCATCTGTATTAAGATGGAGATATCTACACCGCTATCTGTATAAACATGGAAATATCTACACCGCTATGTGTATAAACATGGTAATATCTACACCTCTATCTGTATAAACATGGAAATATCTACACTGCTACCTGTATAAACATGGAAATATCAGCACCGCTATCTGTATGAACATGGAAATATCTTCATCGCCATCTGTATGAACATGGAAATACCTTCACCGTCATCTGTATGAACATAGATATATCTACACAGCCATCTGTATGAACATGGAAATATCTTCACCGCCATCTTTATGAACATGGATATGTCTACACAGCCGTCTGGATGAACATGGAAATATCTACACCGCTATCTGTATGAACATGGAAATATCTACACCTCTATCTGTATAAACATGGAAATATCTACACCGCTACCTGTATAAACATGGAAATATCAGCAGCGCTACCGGTATGAACATGGAAATATCTACACCGCCATCTGTATGAACATGGAAATACCTTCACCGCTATCTGTATGAACATGGAAATATCTACACCACTATCTGTATGAACATGGATATATCTACACCGCTATCTGTATGAATATGGAAATATCTTCACCGCCATCTGTATGAACATGGATATATCTACACCGCTATCTGTATGAACATGGAAATATATACACCGCTATCTGTATGAACATGGAAATATCTACACCGCTATCTCTATGAACATGGAAATATCTACACCGCTATCTGTATGAACATGGAAATATCTTCACCGCCATCTGTTTGAACATGGATATATCTACACAGCCATGTGGATGAACATGGAAATATCTACACCGCTATCTGTGTAAACATGCATACATCTTCATCGCTATCTGTATAAACATGGAAATATATACACCGCTATCTCTATGAACATGGAAATATCCACACCGCTATCTGTATGAACATGGAAATAGCTACACAGCTATCTGTATGAACATGGAAATATCTACAGCACTATCTGTATGAACATGGAAATATCTACACCGCTATCTGTTTGAACAGGGAAGTATATACACCGCTATCTGCTTGAAAATGGAAATATCTACACAGCTATCTGCATATACATGGGAATATCTACACAGCTATCTCTTTACAAATGGAAATATCTACACCGCTATCTGTATGAACATGGAAATATCTGCACCGCCATCTGTATGAACAGATAAATATCTACACCGCCATCTGCATTAAGATGGAGATATCTACACCGCTATCTGTATAAACATGGAAATATCTACACCGCTATCTGTATAAACATGGAAATATCTACACCGCTATCTGTATAAACATGGAATTATCAGCACCGCTATCTGTATGAACATGGAAATATCTACACCGCCATCTGTATGAACATGGAAAAATCTTCACCGTCATCTGTATGAACATGGATATATCTACACAGCCATCTGTATGAACATGGAAATATCTTCACCGCCATCTGTATGAACATGGATATGTCTACACAGCCGTCTGGATGAACATGGAAATATCTACACCGCTATCTGTATGAACATGGAAATATCTACACCGCTATCTGTTTGAACATGGAAATATCTACACCGCTATCTGCATGAAAATGGAAATATCTACACAGCTATCTGCATATACATGGAAATATCTACACAGCTATCTCTTTGCACATGGAAATAACTACACGGCTATCTCTATAAACATGGAAATATCTACACCACCATCTGTATGAACTTGGAAATATCTGCACCGCCATCTGTATGAACATGGATATATCAACAGCCATCTGGATGAACATGGAAATATCTTCACCGCCATCTGTATGAACATGGATATATCTACACAGCCATCTGGATGAACATGGAAATATCTACACGGCTATCTGTATGAACATGGAAATATCAGCACCGCTATCTGTACGAACATTGAAATATCTTCACCGCCATCTGTATGAACATGGATATATCTACACAGCCATCTGGATGAACATGGAAATATCTACACCGTTATCTGTATGAACATGGAAATATTTACACAGCTATCTGTATGAACATGGAAATATCTACACAGCCATCAGGATGAACATGGAAATATCTACACCGCTATCTGCATGAACATGGAAATACATACACCGCTATCTGTATGAACATGGAAATATCTACACCGCTATCTGTATGAACATGGAAATATCTACACCGCTATCTGTATGAACATGGAAATATCTTCACCGCCATCTGTATGAACATGGATATATCTACACAGCCATGTGGATGAACATGGAAATATCTACACCGATATCTGTGAAAACATGCATACATCTTCACCGCTATCTGTATAAACATGGAAATATCTACACCGCTATCTTTATGAATATGGAAATATCTACACCGCTAACTGTTTGAACAGGGAAATATATACACCGCTATCTGCATGAAAATGGAAATATCTACACCACTATCTGTATGAACATGGAAATACATACACCCCTATCTGTATGAACATGGAAATATCTACACCGCTATCTGTATGAACTTGGAAATATCCACACCGCTATCTGTATGAACATTGAAATAACTTCACCGCCATCAGTATGAACATGGATATAACTACACAGCCATCTGGATGAACATGGAAATATCTTCACCGCTATCTGTATGAACATGGAAATATCTACACCGCTATCTTTATGAACATGGAAATATCTACACCACTAACTGTTTCAACAGGGAAATATATACACCGCTATCTGCATGAAAACGGAAATATCTACACAGCTATCTGCTTATACATGGAAATATCTACACAGCTATCTCTTTACACATGGAAATAACTACACCGCTATCTGTACGAACATGGAAATATCTACACCGCCATCTGTATGAACATGGAAATATCTGCACCGCCATCTGTATGAACATTTAAATATCTACACGGCCATCTGTATAAAGATGGAGATATCTACACCACTATCTGCATAAACATGGAAATATCTACACCGCTATCTGTATAGACATGGAAATATCTACACCGCTATGTGTATAAACATGGAAATATCTACACTGCTATCTGTACAAACATGGAAATATCTACACCGCTACCTGTATAAACATGGAAATATCAGCACCGCTATCAGTATGAACATGGAAGTTCCTACACCGCCATCTGTATGAACATGGAAATATCTTCACCGCCATCCGTATGAACATGGAAATATCTGCACCGCCATCTGTATGAACATATAAATATCTACACCACCATCTGTATTAAGATGGAGATATCTACACCGCTATCTGTATGAACATGCAAATATCTTCACCGCCATCTGTATGAACATGGATATATCTACACAGCCATCTGGATGAACGTGGAAATATCTACACCGCTATCAGTGTAAACATGCATACAACTTCACCGCTATCTGTATAAACATGGAAATATCTTCACCGCTATCTTTATGAACATGGAATTATCTACACCGCTATCTGTTTGAACAGGGAAATATATACACCGCTATCTGCATGAAAATGGAAATATCTACACCGCTATCTGTATGAACATGGAAATACATACACCGCTATCTGTATGAACATGGAAATATCTACACCGCTATGTGTATAAACATGGAAATATCTACACCGCTATCTGTATAAACATGGAAATATCTACACCGCTACATGTACAAACATGGAAATATCAGCCCCGCTATCTGTATGAACATGGAAATATCTACACCGCCATCTGTATGAACATGGAAATATCTTCACCGCCATCTGTAGGAACATGGATATATCTACACAGCCATCTGTATGAACATGGAAATATCTACACCGCTATCTGTATGAACATGGAAATATCTACTCCGCTATCTGTATGAACATGGAAATATCTTCACCACCATCTGTATGAACATGGATATGTCTACACAGCCATCTGAATGAACATTTAAATATCTACACCGCCATCTGTATTAAGATGGAGATATCTACACAACTATCTGCATAAACATGGAAATATCTACACCGCTATCTGTATAAACATGGAAATATCTACACCGCTATCTGTATAAACATGGAAATATCTACACCGGTACCTGTATAAACATGGAAATATCAGCACCGCTATCAGTATGAACATGGAAGTTTCTACACCGCCATCTTTATGAACATGGAAATATCTTCACCGCCATCCGTATGAACATGGAAATATCTGCACCGCCATCTGTATGAACATATAAATATCTACACCGCCATCTGTATTAAGATGGAGATATCTACACCGCTATCTGTATAAACATGGAAATATCTACACCGCTATCTGTATAAACATGGAAATATCTACACCGCTATCTGTATAAACATGGAAATATATACACCGATACCTGTATAAACATGGAAATATCAGCACCGCTATCTGTATGAACATGGAAATATCTACACCGCCATCTGTATGAACATGGATATATCTACACAGCCATCTGTATGAACATGGAGATATCTTCACCGCCATCTGTATGAAAATGGATATGTCTACACAGCCGTCTGGATGAACATGGAAATATCTACACCGCTATCTGTATGAACATGTAAATATCTACACCGCTATCTGTGTAAACATGCAAACTTCTTCACCGCTATCTGTATAAACATGGAAATATCTACACCGCTATCTGTATGAACATGGAAATACCTACACCACTATCTGCATGAAAATGGAAATATCTACACAACTATCTGCATATAAATGGAAATATCTACACAGCTATCTCTTTACACATGGAAATAACTACACCGCTATCTCTATAAACATGGAAATATCTACACCGCCATCTGTATGAACATGGAAATATCTACACCGCCATCTGTATTAAGAAGGAGATATCTACACCGCTATCTGTATAAACATGGAAATATCTACACCGCTATCTGTATTAACATGGAAATATCTACACCGCTATCTGTAGAAACACGGAAATATGTTCACCGCTACCTGTATAAACATGGAAGTATCAGCACCGCTATCGGTATGAACATGGCAATATCTACACGGCGATCTGTATGAACGTGGAAATATCTACACCGCTATCTGTATGAACATGGAAATGTCTACACCGCCATCTGTATGAACATGGATATATCTACACAGCCATCTGGATGAATATGGAAATATCTACACCGCTATCTGTATGAACATGGAAATATCTTCACCGCTATCTGTATGAACATGGAAATATCCACACCACTATCTGTATGAACATGGAAATATCTACACCGCTATCTGTATGAACATGGAAATAACTTCACCGCCATCTGTATGAACATGGATATATCTACACAGCCATCTGGATGAACGTGGAAATACCTACACCGCTATCTGTGTAAACATGCATACAACTTCACCGCTATCTGTATAAACATAGAAATATCTACACCGCTATCTTTATGAACATGGAAATATCTACACCGCTAACTGTTTGAACAGGGAAATATATACACCGCTATCTGCATGAAAATGGAAATATCTACACAGCTATCTGCTTATACATGGAAATATCTACACAGCTATCTCTTTACACATGGAAAAAAATACACCGCTATCTGTATGAACATGGAAATATCTACACCGCTATCTGTATGAACATGGAAATACCTGCACCGCCATCTGTAGGAACATATAAATATCTACACCGCCATCTGTATTAAGTTGGAGATATCTACTCCACTATCTGCATAAACATGGAAATATCTACACCGCTATCTGTATAAACATGGAAATATCTACACCGCTATCTGCATCAACATGGAAATATCTACACCGCTATCTGTATAAACACGGAAATATGTACACCGCTATCGGTATGAACATGGCAATATCTACACGGCTATCTGTATGAACATGGAAATATCTACACCGCTATCTGTATGAACATGGAAATATCTTCACCGCCATCTTCATGAACATGGATATATCTACACAGCCATCTGGATGAACGTGGAAATATCTACACCACTATCTGTATGAACATGGAAATATCTACACCGCTGTCTGCATGAACATGGAAATATCTACACAGCCATCTGGATGAACATGGAAATATCTACACCGCTATATGTATGAACATGGAAATACAAACAACGCTATCTGTATGAACATGGAAATATCTACACCGCTATCTGTATGAACATGGAAATATCTACACCGCTATCTGTATGAACATGGAAATATCTTCACCGCCATCTGTATAAACATGGATATATCTACACAGCCATCTGGATGAACATGGAAATATCTACACCGCTATCTGTGTAAACATGCATACATCTTCACCGCTATCTGTATAAACATGGAAATATCTACACCGCCATCTGTATGAACATGGAAATATCTACACCGCCATCTGTATTAAGAAGGAGATATCTACACCGCTATCTGTATAAACATGGAAATATCTACACCGCTATCTGTATTAACATGGAAATATCTACACCGCTATCTGTATAAACACGGAAATATGTTCACCGCTACCTGTATAAACATGGAAGTATCAGCACCGCTATCGGTATGAACATGGCAATATCTACATGGCGATCTGTATGAACGTGGAAATATCTACACCGCTATATGTATGAACATGGAAATGTCTACACCGCCATCTGTATGAACATGGATATATCTACAGAGCCATCTGGATGAATATGGAAATATCTACACCGCTATCTGTATGAACATGGAAATATCTTCACCGCTATCTGTATGAACATGGAAATATCTACACCACTATCTGTATGAACATGGAAATATCTACACCGCTATCTGTATGAACATGGAAATAACTTCACCGCCATCTGTATGAACATGGATATATCTACACAGCCATCTGAATGAACGTGGAAATACCTACACCGCTATCTGTGTAAACATGCATACAACTTCACCGCTATCTGTATAAACATGGAAATATCTACACCGCTATCTTTATGAACATGGAAATATCTACACCGCTAACTGTTTGAACAGGGAAATATATACACCGCTATCTGCTTAAAAATGGAAATATCTACACCGCTATCTGTATGAACATGGAAATACTTACACGGCTATCTGTATGAACATTCAAATATCTACACCGCTATCTGTATGAACATGGAAATATCTACACCGCTATCTGTATGAACATGGAAATACCTTCACCGCCATCTGTATGAACATGGATATATCTACACAGCCATCTGGATGAACGTGGAAATATCTGCACCGCTATCTGTATGAACATGGAAATATCTACACCGCTATCTGCATGAACATGGATATATCTACACAGCCATCTGGATGAACATGGAAATATCTACACCGCTATCTGTGTAAACATGCATACATCTTCACCGCTATCTGTATAAACATGGAAATATCCACACCGCTATCTTTATGAACATAGAAATATCTACACCGCTAACTGTTTGAACAGGGAAATATATACACCGCTATCTGCATGAAAATGGAAATATCTACACAGCTATCTGCTTATACATGGAAATATCTACACAGCTATCTCTTTACACATGGAAAAAAATACACCGCTATCTGTATGAACATGGAAATATCTACACCGCTATCTGTATGAACATGGAAATATCTACACCGCTATCTGTGTAAACATGCATACATCTTCACTGCTATCTGCACGAACATGGAAATACCTACACCGCTATCTGTATGAACATGGAAATATCTACACCGCTATCTGTATGAACATGGAAATATCTACACCGCTATCTGTATAAACATGGAAATATCTATGCCGCTTTCTGTATAAACAAGGAAATATCTACACTGCTACCTGTATAAAGATGGAAATATCCGCACCGCTATCTGTATGAACGTGTAAATAGCTACACAGCCATCTGGATGAACATGGAAATATCTACACCGCTATCTGTATGAACATGGAAATAGCTACACCGCTATCTGTATGAACATGGAAATATCTACACCACTCTCTGTATGAACATGGAAATATCTACACCGCTATCTGTTTGAACATGGAAATATCTACACCACTATCTGCATGAAAATGGAAATATCTACACAGGTATCTGCATATACATGGAAATATCTACACAGCTATCTCTTTACACATGGAAATATCTACACCGCTATCTCTATAAACATGGAAATATCTACACCACTATCTGTATAAACATGGAAATATCTACACCGCTACCTGTATAAATATGGAAATATCAGCACAGCTATCTGTATGAACATGGAAATATCTACACCGCTATCTCCTTGAACATGGAAATATCTACACCGCTATCTGTATGAACATGGAAATAGCTACACCGCTATCTTTATGAACATGGAAATATCTACACCGCTATCTGTAGGAACATGTAAATATCTACACCGCTATCTGTATGAACATGGATATATCTACACAGCCATCTGGATGAACTTGGAAATATCTACACTGCTATCTGTGTAGACATGCATACAACTTCACCGATATCTGTATAAATATGGAAATATCTACACCGCTATCTGTTTGAACATGGAAATATATACACCGCTATCTGCATGAAAATGGAAATATCTACACCGCCATCTGTATTAACATGGGAATATCTGCACCGCCATCTGTTTGAACATATAAATATCTACACCGCCATCTCTATTAAGATGGAGATATCTACACCGCTATCTTTATAAACATGGAAATATCTACACGGCTACCTGTATAAACATGGAAATATCAGCACCGCTATCTGTATAAACATGGAAATATCTACACCGCTATCTGTATGAACATGGAAATATCTACACCTCTATCTGTATGAACATGGAAATATCTACACCTCTATCTGTATGAACATGGAAATATCTGCACCGCCATCTGAATGAACATAGAAACATCTACACCGGCGTCTGTATTAAGAAGGAGAAATCTACACCGCTCTCAGTATAAACAAGGAAATATCTACACTGCTGTCTGTATAAACATGGAAATATCTACACCGCTATCTGTATAAACATGGAAATATCTACACAGCTACCTGTATAAACATGTAAATATCAGCACCGCTATCTGTATGAACATGGAAATATCTACACCGCTATCAGTATGAACATGGAAATATCTACACCGCTAACTGTTTGAACAGGGAAATATATACACCGCTATATGCATGAAAATGGAAATGTCTACACAGCTATCTGCATATACATGGAAACATCTACACAGCTATCTCTTTACACATGGAAATATCTACACCGCTATCTGTATGAACACGGAAATATCTACACCGCCATCTGTATGAACATGGAAATATCTGCACCGCCATCAGAATGAACATATAAATATCTACACCGCCATCTGTATTAAGACGGAGATATCTACACCGCTATCTGTATAAACATGGAAATATCTACACCGCTATGTGTATAAACATGGAAATATCTACACCGCTATCTGTATAAACATGGAAATATCTACACCGCTACCTGTATAAACATGGAAATATCAGCCCCGCTATCTGTATGAACATGGAAATATCTACACCGCCATCTGTATGAACATGGAAAAATCTTCACCGCCATCTGTATGAACATGGATATATCTACACAGCCATCTGTATGAACATGGAAATATCTTCACCGCCATCTGTATGAACATGGATATGTCTACACAGCCGTCTGGATGAACATGGAAATATCTACACCGCTATCTGTATGAACATGGAAATATCTACACTGGTATCTGCATGAAAATGGAAATATCTACAGAGCTATCTGCATATACATGGAAATATCTACAAAGCTATTTCTTTACACATGGAAATAACTACACCGCTATCTCTATAAACATAGAAATATCTACACCGCCATCTGTATGAACATGGAAATATCTGCACCGCCATCTGCATGAACATGGAAATATCTACACTGCTACCTGTATAAATATGGAAATATCAGCACCGCAATCTGTATGAACATGGAAATATCTACACCGCTATCTGTATGAATATGGAAACATCTACACCACTGTCTGTATGAACATGGAAATAGCTACACAGCCATCTGGAAGAACATGGAAATATCTACACCGATATATGGATGGACATGGAAATATCTACACCGCTATCTGTTTGAACATGGAAATATCTACACCGCTGTCTGCATGAAAATGGAAATATCTACAAAGCTATCTGCATATACATGGAAATATCTATACAGCTATCTCTTTAAACATGGAAATAACTACACCGCTACCTCTATAAACATGGAAATATCTACACCGCCATCTGTATGAACATGGAAATATCTGCACCGCCATTTGTATGATCATATAAATATCTACACCGCCATCTGTATTAAGATGGAGATATCTACTCCGCTATCTGTATAAACATGGAAATATCTACACCGCTATCTGTATGAACATGGAAATATCTACACCGCTATCTGTATGAACATGGAAATATCTTCACCGCCATCTGTATGAACATGGATTTATCTACACACCCATCTGGATGAACATGGAAATATCTACACCGCTATCTGTATGAACATGGAAATAGCTACACCGCTATCTGTATGAACATGGAAATATCTACACCGCTATCTGTATGAACATGGAAATATTTACACCGCTATCTGTATGAACATGGAAATATCTTCACCGCCATCTGTATGAACATGGATATATCTACACAGCCATCTGGATGAATATGGAAATATCTACACCGCTATCTGTATGAACATGGAAATATCTACACCGCTATCTGTGTTAACATACATACATCTTCACCGCTATCTGTATAAACATGGATATATCTACACCGCTATCTGTATGAACATGGAAATATCTACACAGCTATCTGTTTGAACATGGAAATATCTACACCGCTATCGGCATGAAAATGGAAATATCTACACAGCTCTCTTCATGTACATGGAAATATCTACAAAGCTATTTCTTTACACATGGAAATATCTACACCGCAATCTCTATAAACATGGAAATATCTACACCGCCATCTGAATGAACATGGAAATATCTGCACCGCCATCTGTATGGACATATAAATATCTACACCGCCATCTGTATTAAGATGGAGATATCTACACCGCTATCTGTATAAACATGAAAATATCTACACCGCTATCTGTATGAACATGGAAATATCTACACCGCTATCTGTATAAACATGGAAATATCAACACCGCTACCTGAATAAACATGGAAATATCAGCACCGCTATCTGTATGTACATGGAAATATCTACACCGCAATCTCTATGAACATGGAAATATCTACACCGATATCTGTATGAACATGGAAATATCTTCACCGCCATCTGTATGAACATGGATATATCTACACAGCCATCTGGATGAACATGGAAATAACAGCACCGCTGTCTGTATGAACATGGAAATATCTACACTGCTATCTGTATGAACATGGAAATATCTACACCGCCATCTGTATGAACATGGAAATAACTTCACCGCCATCTGTATGAACATGGACATATCTACACAGCCATCTGGATGAACATGGAAATATCTACACCGCTATCTGTATGAACATGGAAATAGCTACACCGCTATCTGTATGAACATTGAAATAGCTACACCGCTATCAGTATGAACATGGAAATGTCTACACCGCTATCTGTATGAACATGGAAATATCTACACCACCGTCTGCATGAACATGGAAATATCTTCACCGCCATCTGTATGAACATGGATATATCTACACAGCCATCTGGATGAACATGGAAATATCTACACCGCTATCTGTATGAACTTGGAAATATCTACACCGCTATCTGTGTTAACATGCATACATCTTCACCTCTATCTGTATAAACATGAAAATGTCTACAACGCTATCTGTATGAACATGGAAATATCTACACAGCTATCTGTTTGAACATGGAAATATCTACACCGCTATCTGCATGACAATGGAAATATCTACACAGCTATCTGCATATACATGGAAATATTTTCAAAGCTATTTCTTTACACATGGAAATATCTACACCGCAGTCTCTATAAACATGGAAATATCTACACCGCCATCTGTATGAACATGGAAATATCTGCACCGCTAACTGTGTAAACATGCATACATCTTCACCTCTATCTGTATAAACATGGAAATATCTACACCGCTATCTGTATAAACATGGGAATATCTACACCGCTACCTGTATAAACATGGAAATATCAGCACCGCTATCTGTATGATCATGGAAATATCTTCACAGCCATCTGTATGAACATGGATATAACTACACAGCCATCTGGATGAACATTGAAATAGCTACACCGCTATCTGTATGAACATGGAAATATCTACACCACTATCTGTATGAACATGGAAATATCTACACCGCTGTCTGAATGAACATGGAAATATCTACACAGCTATCTGTATGAACATGGAAATATCTACACCGCTATCTGTATGAACATGGAAATATCTTCACCGCCATCAGTATGAACATGGATATATCTACATAGCCATCTGAATGAACATGGAAATATCTACACCGCTATTTGTATGAACATGGAAATATCTACACCACTATCTGTGTAAACATGCATACATCTTCACCGCTATCTGTATAAACATGGAAATATCTACACCTCTATCTGTATGAACATGGAAATATCTACACCGCTATCTGTTTGAACATGGAAATATCTACTCCGCTATCTGCATGAAAATGGAAATATCTACACAGCTATCTGCATATACATGGAAATATCTACAAAGCTATTTCTTTACACATGGAAATAACTACACCGCTATCTCTATTAACATGGAAATATCTACACCGCCATCTGTATAAACATGGAGATATCTTCACCGCCATCTGTATGAACATATAAATATCTACACCGCCATCTGTATTAAGATGGAGATATCTACACCGCTATCTGTATAAACATGGAAATATCTACACCACTATCTGTATAAACATGGAAATATCTACACCGCTATCTGTATAAACATGGAAATATCTACACCGCTACCTGTATAAACAGAGAAATATCAGCACCGCTATCTGTATGAACATGGAAATATCTACACAGCCATCTGGATGAACATGGAATTATCTACACCGCTGTATGTATGAACATGGAAATAGATACACCGCTATCTGTTTGAACATGGAAATATCTACACCACTATCTGTATGAACATGGAAATATCTACACTGCTATCTGTATGAACATGGAAATATCTTCACCGCCATCTGTATGAACATGGATATATCTACACAGCCATCTGGATGAACATTTAAATATCTACGCCGCAATCTGTATGAACATGGAAATAGCTACACCTCTATCTGTATGAACATGGAAATATCTACACCGCTATCTGTATGAACATGGAAAGATCTACACCGCTATCTGTATGAACATGGAAATATCTTCACCCCCATCTGTATGAACATGGATATATCTACACAGCCATCTGGATGAACATGGAAATATCTACACCGCTACCTGAATGAACATGGAAATATCTACACCGCTATCTGTGTAAACATGCATACATCTTCACCGCTATCTGTATAAACATGGAAATATCTCCACCGCTATCTGTATGAACATGGAAATATCTACACCGCTATCTGAATGAAAATGGAAATATCTACAGAGCTATCTGCATATACATGGAAATATCTACAAAGCTATTTCTTTACACATGGAAATAACTACACCACTATCTCTATAAACATAGAAATATCTACACCGCCATCTGTATGAACATGGAAATATCTGCACCGCCATCTGCATGAACATATAAATATCTACACCACCATCTGTATTAAGGTGGAGATATCCACACCACTATCTGTATAAACATGGAAATATCTACACCGCTATCTGTATAAACATGGAAATATCTACATCGCTATCTGTATGAACATGGAAATATCTACACTGCTACCTATATAATCATGGAAATATCAGCACCGCTATCTGTATGAACATGGAAATATCTACACAGCCTTCTGGATGAACATGGAAATATCTACACCGCTATCTGTATGAACATGGAAATATCTACACCGCTATCTGTATGAACATGGAAATATCTACACCGCTATCTGTATGAACATGGAAATATCTACACCGCTATCTGTATGAACATGGAAATATCTACACCGCTATCTGTGCAAACATGCATACATCTTCACCGCTATCTGTATAAACATGCAAATATCTACACCGCAATCTGTATGAACATGGAAATATCTACACCGCTATCTGTATAAACATGGAAATATAAGCACCGCTCTCTGTATGAACATGGAAATATCTACACCGCTATCTGTACGAACATGGAAATATCTACACCGCTATCTGTATGAACATGGAAATAGCTGCACCGCTATCTGTATGAACATGGAAATATCTACAGCACTATCTGTATGAACATGGAAATATCTACACCGCTATCTGTATAAACATGGAAATATCTACACCGCTATCTGTGTAAACATGCGTACATCTTCGCCGCTATCTGTATAAACATGGATATATCTACAAAGCTATCTGTATGAACATGGAAATATCTACACCGCTATCTGTTTGAACATGGAAATATCTAAACCGCTATCTGCATGAAAATGGAAATATCTGCACAGCTATCTGCGTATACATGGAAATATCTATACAGCTATCTCTTTACACATGGAAAAAACTACACCGCTATCTGTATGAACATGGATATATCTACACCGCCATCTGTATGAACATGGAAATATCTGCACGGCCATCTGTATGAACATATAAATATCTAAACTGCCATCTGTATTAAGATGGTGATATCTACACCTCTATCTTTATAAACATGGAAATATCTACACCGCTATCTGTATAAACATGGAAATGTCTACACCGCTATCTGTATAAACCTGGAAATATCTACACCGCTACCTGTATAAACATGGAAATATCAGCACCGCTATCTGTATGAACATGGAAATATCAGCCCCCCTATCTGTATGAACATGGAAATATCTACAACACTATCTGTATGAACATTGAAATATCTTCACCGCCATCTGTATGAACATGGATATCTCTACACAGCCATCTGGATTAACATGGAAATATCTACACCGCTATCTCCATGAACATGGAAATAGCTATACCGCCATCTGTATGAACATGCAAATATCTACACCGCCATATGTATGAACATGGAAATATCTGCAGCGCCATCTGTATGAACATATAAATAACTACACCGCCATCTGTATTAAGATGGAGATATCTACACCGCTATCTGTATAAACCTAGAAATATCTACACCGCTATCTGTATAAACATGGAAATATCTACACCGCTATCTGTATAAACATGGAAATATCTGCACCGCTACCTGTATAAACATGGAAATATCAGCAACGCTATCTGTATGAACATTGAAATATCTACACCGCTATCTGTACGAACATGGAAATATCTACACCGCTATCTGTATGAACATGGAAATAGCTACACCGCTATCTGTATGAACATGGAAATATCTACACCACTATCTGTATGAACATGGAAATATCTACACCGCTATCTCTATGAACATGGATATATCTACACAGCCATCTGCATGAACATGGAAATATCTACACGGCTATCTGTATGAATATGGAAATATCCACACCGCTATGTGTGTAAACATGCATACATCTTCACCGCTATCGGTATAAACATAGAAATATCTACACCGCTATCTGTATGAACATGGAAATATCTACACCGCTATCTGTTTGAACATGGAAATATCTAAACCACTATCTGCATGAAAATGGAAATATCTACACTGCTATCTGCATATACATGGAAATATCTACACAGCTATCTCTTTGCACTTGGAAATAACTACACCGCTATCTGTATGAACATGGAAATATCTACACCGCCATCTGTATGAACATGGAAATATCTGCACGGCCATTTGTAGGAACATATAAATATCTACACTGCCATCTGTATTAAGATGGAGATATCTACACCGCTATCTGTATAAACATGGAAATATCTACACCGCTATCTGTATAAACATGGAAATATCTACACCGCTACCTGTATAAACATGGAAATATCAGCACCGCTATCTGTATGAACATGGAAATAACTACACCGCTATCTGTTTGAACATGGAAATACCTACACCACTATCTGTATGAACATGGAAATAGCTACACCGCTATCTGTATGAACATGGAAATATCTACACGGCTATCTGTATGAACATGGAAATATCTACACAGCTATGTTTATGAACATGGAAACATCTACACCGCTATCTGTATGAACATGGATATATCTACACAGCCATCTGGATGAACATGGAAATACCTACACCGCAATCTGCATGAACATGGAAATATATACACCGCTATCTGTGTAAACATGCATACATCTTCACCGCTATCTGTATAAACATGGAAATATCTACACCGCAATCTGTATGAACATGGAAATATCTACACCGCTATCTGTTTGAACATGGAAATATCTACACCGCTATCTGCATGAAAATGGATATATCTACACAGCTATCTGCATATACATGGAAATATCTACAAAGCTATTTCTTTACACATGGAAATGACTACACCGCTGTCTCTATAAACATGGAAATATTTACACCGTCATCTGTATGAACATGGAAATATCTGCACCGCCATCTGTATGAACATATAAATATCTACACCGCCATCTGTATTAAGATGAAGATATCTACACCGCTATCTGTATAAACAAGGAAATATCTACACCGCTATCTGTATAAACATGGAAATATCTACACCGCTATCTGTATAAACATGGAAATATCTACACCGCTACCTGTATAAACATGGAAATACCAGCACCGCTATCTGTATGAACATGGAAATATCTACACCGCTATCTGTATGAACATGGAAATATCTACACCGCTATCTGTATGAACATGGAAATATCTTCACCGCCATCTGTATGAACATGGATGTACCTACACCTCCATCTGGATGAACATGGAAATATCAGCACCGCTGTCTGTATGAACATGGAAATATCTACACCGCTGTCTGTATGAACATGGAAATATCTACACCGCTATCTGTATGAACATGGAAATATCTTCACCGCCATCTGTATGTAGATGGATATATCTACACAGCCATCTGGATGAACATGGAAATATCTACACCACTATCTGTATGAACATGGAAATATCTACACCGCTATCTGTGTAAACTTGCATACATCTTCACCGCTATCTGTATAAACATGGAAATATCTACAGCGCTATCTGTATAAACATGGAAATATCTACACTGCTACCTGTATAAACATGGAAATATCAGCACCGCTATCTGTATGAACATGGAAATATCTACACAGCCATCTGGATGAACATGGAAATATCTACACCGCTATCTGTATGAACATGGAAATAGCTACACCACTATCTGTATGAACATGGAAATATCTACACCACTATCTGTATGAACATGGAAATATCTACACCGCTATCTGTATGAACATGGAAATATCTTCACCGCCATCTGTATGAACATGGATATATCTACACAGCCATTTGGATGACCATGGAAATATCTACACCGCTATATGTATGAACATGGAAATAGCTACACCGCTATCTGTATGAACATGGAAATATCTATACCACTATCTGTATGAACATGGAAATATCTACACCGCTATCTGTATGAACATGGAAATAACTTCACCGCCATCTGTATGAACATGGATATATGTACACAGCCATCTGGATGAACATGGAAATATCTACACCCCTATCTGTATGAACATGGATTTATCTACACAGCCATCTGGATGAACATGGAAATATCTACGCCCCTATCTGTATGAACATGGAAATATCTACACCGCTATCTGTGTAAACTTGCATACATCTTCACCGCTATCTGTATAAACATGGAAATATCTACAGCGCTATCTGTATGAACATGGAAATATCTACACCGCTATCTGTTTGGACATGGAAATATCTACACCGCTATCTGCATGAAAATGGAAATATCTACACAGCTATCTGCATGTACTTGGAAATATCTACAAAGCTATCTCTTTACACATGGAAATAACTACACCGCTATCTCTATAAACATGGAAATATCTATACCGCCATCTGTATGAACATGGAAATATCTGCAACACCATCTGTATTAACATACAAATATCTACACCACCATCTGTATTAAGATGGAGGTATCTACACCGCTATCTGTTTGAACATGGAAATATCTAAACCGCTATCTGCATGAAAATGGAAATATCTGCACTGCTATCTGCGTATACATGGAAATATCTATACAGCTATCTCTTTACACATGGAAAAAACTACACCGCTATCTGTATGAACATGGATATATCTACACCGCCATCTGTATGAACATGGAAATATCTGCACGGCCATCTGTATGAACATATAAATATCTAAACTGCCATCTGTATTAAGATGGTGATATCTACACCTCTATCTTTATAAACATGGAAATATCTACACCGCTATCTGTATAAACATGGAAATGTCTACACCGCTATCTGTATAAACCTGGAAATATCTACACCGCTACCTGTATAAACATGGAAATATCAGCACCGCTATCTGTATGAACATGGAAATATCAGCCCCCCTATCTGTATGAACATGGAAATATCTACAACACTATCTGTATGAACATAGAAATATCTTCACCGCCATCTGTATGAACATGGATATCTCTACACAGCCATCTGGATTAACATGGAAATATCTACACCGCTATCTCCATGAACATGGAAATAGCTATACCGCCATCTGTATGAACATGCAAATATCTACACCGCCATATGTATGAACATGGAAATATCTGCAGCGCCATCTGTATGAACATATAAATAACTACACCGCCATCTGTATTAAGATGGAGATATCTACACCGCTATCTGTATAAACCTGGAAATATCTACACCGCTATCTGTATGAACATGGAAATATCTACACCGCTATCTGCATAAACATGGAAATATCTGCACCGCTACCTGTATAAACATGGAAATATCAGCAACGCTATCTGTATGAACATTGAAATATCTACACCGCTATCTGTACGAACATGGAAATATCTACACCGCTATCTGTATGAACATGGAAATAGCTACACCGCTATCTGTATGAACATGGAAATATCTACACCGCTATCTGTATGAACATGGAAATATTTACACCGCTATCTGTATGAACATGGAAATATCTTCACCGCCATCTGTATGAACATGGATATATCTACACAGCCATCTGGATGAATATGGAAATATCTACACCGCTATCTGTATGAACATGGAAATATCTACACCGCTATCTGTGTTAACATACATACATCTTCACCGCTATCTGTATAAACATGGATATATCTACACCGCTATCTGTATGAACATGGAAATATCTACACAGCTATCTGTTTGAACATGGAAATATCTACACCGCTATCGGCATGAAAATGGAAATATCTACACAGCTCTCTGCATGTACATGGAAATATCTACAAAGCTATTTCTTTACACATGGAAATATCTACACCGCAATCTCTATAAACATGGAAATATCTACACCGCCATCTGAATGAACATGGAAATATCTGCACCGCCATCTGTATGGACATATAAATATCTACACCGCCATCTGTATTAAGATGGAGATATCTACACCGCTATCTGTATAAACATGAAAATATCTACACCGCTATCTGTATGAACATGGAAATATCTACACCGCTATCTGTATAAACATGGAAATATCAACACCGCTACCTGAATAAACATGGAAATATCAGCACCGCTATCTGTATGTACATGGAAATATCTACACCGCAATCTCTATGAACATGGAAATATCTACACCGATATCTGTATGAACATGGAAATATCTTCACCGCCATCTGTATGAACATGGATATATCTACACAGCCATCTGGATGAACATGGAAATAACAGCACCGCTGTCTGTATGAACATGGAAATATCTACACTGCTATCTGTATGAACATGGAAATATCTACACCGCCATCTGTATGAACATGGAAATAACTTCACCGCCATCTGTATGAACATGGACATATCTACACAGCCATCTGGATGAACATGGAAATATCTACACCGCTATCTGTATGAACATGGAAATAGCTACACCGCTATCTGTATGAACATTGAAATAGCTACACCGCTATCAGTATGAACATGGAAATGTCTACACCGCTATCTGTATGAACATGGAAATATCTACACCACCGTCTGCATGAACATGGAAATATCTTCACCGCCATCTGTATGAACATGGATATATCTACACAGCCATCTGGATGAACATGGAAATATCTACACCGCTATCTGTATGAACTTGGAAATATCTACACCGCTATCTGTGTTAACATGCATACATCTTCACCTCTATCTGTATAAACATGAAAATGTCTACAACGCTATCTGTATGAACATGGAAATATCTACACAGCTATCTGTTTGAACATGGAAATATCTACACCGCTATCTGCATGACAATGGAAATATCTACACAGCTATCTGCATATACATGGAAATATTTACAAAGCTATTTCTATACACATGGAAATATCTACACCGCAGTCTCTATAAACATGGAAATATCTACACCGCCATCTGTATGAACATGGAAATATCTGCACCGCTAACTGTGTAAACATGCATACATCTTCACCTCTATCTGTATAAACATGGAAATATCTACACCGCTATCTGTATAAACATGGGAATATCTACACCGCTACCTGTATAAACATGGAAATATCAGCACCGCTATCTGTATGAACATGGAAATATCTACACAGCCATCTGGATGAACATGGAAATATCTACACCGCTATCTGTATGATCATGGAAATAGCTACACCGCTATCAGTATGAACATGGAAATGTCTACACCGCTATCTGTATGAACATGGAAATATCTACACCGATATCTGTATGATCATGGAAATATCTTCACAGCCATCTGTATGAACATGGATATAACTACACAGCCATCTGGATGAACATTGAAATAGCTACACCGCTATCTGTATGAACATGGAAATATCTACACCACTATCTGTATGAACATGGAAATATCTACACCGCTGTCTGAATGAACATGGAAATATCTACACAGCTATCTGTATGAACATGGAAATATCTACACCGCTATCTGTATGAACATGGAAATATCTTCACCGCCATCAGTATGAACATGGATATATCTACATAGCCATCTGAATGAACATGGAAATATCTACACCGCTATTTGTATGAACATGGAAATATCTACACCACTATCTGTGTAAACATGCATACATCTTCACCGCTATCTGTATAAACATGGAAATATCTACACCTCTATCTGTATGAACATGGAAATATCTACACCGCTATCTGTTTGAACATGGAAATATCTACTCCGCTATCTGCATGAAAATGGAAATATCTACACAGCTATCTGCATATACATGGAAATATCTACAAAGCTATTTCTTTACACATGGAAATAACTACACCGCTATCTCTATTAACATGGAAATATCTACACCGCCATCTGTATAAACATGGAGATATCTTCACCGCCATCTGTATGAACATATAAATATCTACACCGCCATCTGTATTAAGATGGAGATATCTACACCGCTATCTGTATAAACATGGAAATATCTACACCGCTATCTGTATAAACATGGAAATATCTACACCGCTATCTGTATAAACATGGAAATATCTACACCGCTACCTGTATAAACATAGAAATATCAGCACCGCTATCTGTATGAACATGGAAATATCTACACAGCCATCTGGATGAACATGGAATTATCTACACCGCTGTATGTATGAACATGGAAATAGATACACCGCTATCTGTTTGAACATGGAAATATCTACACCACTATCTGTATGAACATGGAAATATCTACACTGCTATCTGTATGAACATGGAAATATCTTCACCGCCATCTGTATGAACATGGATATATCTACACAGCCATCTGGATGAACATGGAAATATCTACGCCGCAATCTGAATGAACATGGAAATAGCTACACCTCTATCTGTATGAACATGGAAATATCTACACCGCTATCTGTATGAACATGGAAAGATCTACACCGCTATCTGTATGAACATGGAAATATCTTCACCCCCATCTGTATGAACATGGATATATCTACACAGCCATCTGGATGAACATGGAAATATCTACACCGCTACCTGAATGAACATGGAAATATCTACACCGCTATCTGTGTAAACATGCATACATCTTCACCGCTATCTGTATAAACATGGAAATATCTCCACCGCTATCTGTATGAACATGGAAATATCTACACCGCTATCTGAATGAAAATGGAAATATCTACAGAGCTATCTGCATATACATGGAAATATCTACAAAGCTATTTCTTTACACATGGAAATAACTACACCACTATCTCTATAAACATAGAAATATCTACACCGCCATCTGTATGAACATGGAAATATCTGCACCGCCATCTGCATGAACATATAAATATCTACACCACCATCTGTATTAAGGTGGAGATATCCACACCACTATCTGTATAAACATGGAAATATCTACACCGCTATCTGTATAAACATGGAAATATCTACATCGCTATCTGTATGAACATGGAAATATCTACACTGCTACCTATATAATCATGGAAATATCAGCACCGCTATCTGTATGAACATGGAAATATCTACACAGCCTTCTGGATGAACATGGAAATATCTACACCGCTATCTGTATGAACATGGAAATATCTACACCGCTATCTGTATGAACATGGAAATATCTACACCGCTATCTGTATGAACATGGAAATATCTACACCGCTATCTGTATGAACATGGAAATATCTACACAGCTATCTGTGCAAACATGCATACATCTTCACCGCTATCTGTATAAACATGCAAATATCTACACCGCAATCTGTATGAACATGGAAATATCTACACCGCTATCGGTTTGAACATGGAAATATCTACACCGCTATCTGTATGAACATGGAAATATCTACACAGCTTTCTCTATAAACATGGAAATATCTACACCGCTACCTGTATGAGCATGGAAATATCTGCACCGCCATCTGTATGAACATATAAATATCTACACCGCCATCTGTATTAAGATGGAGATAACTACACCGCTATCTGTATAAAAATGGAAATATCTATACCACTATGTGTATAAACATGGAAATAACTATACTGCTATCTCTGTAAACACGGAAATATCTACACCGCTATCTGTATGAACATGGAAATAACTACACCGCTATCTGTATGAACATGGAAATATCTACACCGCTATCTGTATAAACATGGAAATATCTACACCGCTATCTTTATAAACCTGGAAATATCTACACCGCTATCTGTATAAACATGGAAATATAAGCACCGCTCTCTGTATGAACATGGAAATATCTACACCGCTATCTGTACGAACATGGAAATATCTACACCGCTATCTGTATGAACATGGAAATAGCTGCACCGCTATCTGTATGAACATGGAAATATCTACAGCACTATCTGTATGAACATGGAAATATCTACACCACTATCTGTATAAACATGGAAATATCTACACCGCTATCTGTGTAAACATGCGTACATCTTCGCCGCTATCTGTATAAACATGGATATATCTACAAAGCTATCTGTATGAACATGGAAATATCTACACCGCTATCTGTTTGAACATGGAAATATCTAAACCGCTATCTGCATGAAAATGGAAATATCTGCACAGCTATCTGCGTATACATGGAAATATCTATACAGCTATCTCTTTACACATGGAAAAAACTACACCGCTATCTGTATGAACATGGATATATCTACACCGCCATCTGTATGAACATGGAAATATCTGCACGGCCATCTGTATGAACATATAAATATCTAAACTGCCATCTGTATTAAGATGGTGATATCTACACCTCTATCTTTATAAACATGGAAATATCTACACCGCTATCTGTATAAACATGGAAATGTCTACACCGCTATCTGTATAAACCTGGAAATATCTACACCGCTACCTGTATAAACATGGAAATATCAGCACCGCTATCTGTATGAACATGGAAATATCAGCCCCCCTATCTGTATGAACATGGAAATATCTACAACACTATCTGTATGAACATTGAAATATCTTCACCGCCATCTGTATGAACATGGATATCTCTACACAGCCATCTGGATTAACATGGAAATATCTACACCGCTATCTCCATGAACATGGAAATAGCTATACCGCCATCTGTATGAACATGCAAATATCTACACCGCCATATGTATGAACATGGAAATATCTGCAGCGCCATCTGTATTAACATATAAATAACTACACCGCCATCTGTATTAAGATGGAGATATCTACACCGCTATCTGTATAAACCTAGAAATATCTACACCGCTATCTGTATAAACATGGAAATATCTACACCGCTATCTGTATAAACATGGAAATATCTGCACCGCTACCTGTATAAACATGGAAATATCAGCAACGCTATCTGTATGAACATTGAAATATCTACACCGCTATCTGTACGAACATGGAAATATCTACACCGCTATCTGTATGAACATGGAAATAGCTACACCGCTATCTGTATGAACATGGAAATATCTACACCACTATCTGTATGAACATGGAAATATCTACACCGCTATCTCTATGAACATGGATATATCTACACAGCCATCTGCATGAACATGGAAATATCTACACGGCTATCTGTATGAATATGGAAATATCCACACCGCTATGTGTGTAAACATGCATACATCTTCACCGCTATCGGTATAAACATAGAAATATCTACACCGCTATCTGTATGAACATGGAAATATCTACACCGCTATCTGTTTGAACATGGAAATATCTAAACCACTATCTGCATGAAAATGGAAATATCTACACTGCTATCTGCATATACATGGAAATATCTACACAGCTATCTCTTTGCACTTGGAAATAACTACACCGCTATCTGTATGAACATGGAAATATCTACACCGCCATCTGTATGAACATGGAAATATCTGCACGGCCATTTGTAGGAACATATAAATATCTACACTGCCATCTGTATTAAGATGGAGATATCTACACCGCTATCTGTATAAACATGGAAATATCTACACCGCTATCTGTATAAACATGGAAATATCTACACCGCTACCTGTATAAACATGGAAATATCAGCACCGCTATCTGTATGAACATGGAAATAACTACACCGCTATCTGTTTGAACATGGAAATATCTACAACACTATCTGTATGAACATGGAAATAGCTACACCGCTATCTGTATGAACATGGAAATATCTACACGGCTATCTGTATGAACATGGAAATATCTACACAGCTATCTTTATGAACATGGAAACATCTACACCGCTATCTGTATGAACATGGATATATCTACACAGCCATCTGGATGAACATGGAAATACCTACACCGCAATCTGCATGAACATGGAAATATATACACCGCTATCTGTGTAAACATGCATACATCTTCACCGCTATCTGTATAAACATGGAAATATCTACACCGCAATCTGTATGAACATGGAAATATCTACACCGCTATCTGTTTGAACATGGAAATATCTACACCGCTATCTGCATGAAAATGGATATATCTACACAGCTATCTGCATATACATGGAAATATCTACAAAGCTATTTCTTTACACATGGAAATGACTACACCGCTGTCTCTATAAACATGGAAATATTTACACCGTCATCTGTATGAACATGGAAATATCTGCACCGCCATCTGTATGAACATATAAATATCTACACCGCCATCTGTATTAAGATGAAGATATCTACACCGCTATCTGTATAAACAAGGAAATATCTACACCGCTATCTGTATAAACATGGAAATATCTACACCGCTATCTGTATAAACATGGAAATATCTACACCGCTACCTGTATAAACATAGAAATACCAGCACCGCTATCTGTATGAACATGGAAATATCTACACCGCTATCTGTATGAACATGGAAATATCTACACCGCTATCTGTATGAACATGGAAATATCTTCACCGCCATCTGTATGAACATGGATGTACCTACACCTCCATCTGGATGAACATGGAAATATCAGCACCGCTGTCTGTATGAACATGGAAATATCTACACCGCTGTCTGTATGAACATGGAAATATCTACACCGCTATCTGTATGAACATGGAAATATCTTCACCGCCATCTGTATGTAGATGGATATATCTACACAGCCATCTGGATGAACATGGAAATATCTACACCACTATCTGTATGAACATGGAAATATCTACACCGCTATCTGTGTAAACTTGCATACATCTTCACCGCTATCTGTATAAACATGGAAATATCTACAGCGCTATCTGTATAAACATGGAAATATCTACACTGCTACCTGTATAAACATGGAAATATCAGCACCGCTATCTGTATGAACATGGAAATATCTACACAGCCATCTGGATGAACATGGAAATATCTACACCGCTATCTGTATGAACATGGAAATAGCTACACCACTATCTGTATGAACATGGAAATATCTACACCACTATCTGTATGAACATGGAAATATCTACACCGCTATCTGTATGAACATGGAAATATCTTCACCGCCATCTGTATGAACATGGATATATCTACACAGCCATTTGGATGACCATGGAAATATCTACACCGCTATATGTATGAACATGGAAATAGCTACACCGCTATCTGTATGAACATGGAAATATCTACACCACTATCTGTATGAACATGGAAATATCTACACCGCTATCTGTATGAACATGGAAATAACTTCACCGCCATCTGTATGAACATGGATATATGTACACAGCCATCTGGATGAACATGGAAATATCTACACCCCTATCTGTATGAACATGGATTTATCTACACAGCCATCTGGATGAACATGGAAATATCTACGCCCCTATCTGTATGAACATGGAAATATCTACACCGCTATCTGTGTAAACTTGCATACATCTTCACCGCTATCTGTATAAACATGGAAATATCTACAGCGCTATCTGTATGAACATGGAAATATCTACACCGCTATCTGTTTGGACATGGAAATATCTACACCGCTATCTGCATGAAAATGGAAATATCTACACAGCTATCTGCATGTACTTGGAAATATCTACAAAGCTATCTCTTTACACATGGAAATAACTACACCGCTATCTCTATAAACATGGAAATATCTATACCGCCATCTGTATGAACATGGAAATATCTGCAACACCATCTGTATTAACATACAAATATCTACACCACCATCTGTATTAAGATGGAGGTATCTACACCGCTATCTGTTTGAACATGGAAATATCTAAACCGCTATCTGCATGAAAATGGAAATATCTGCACTGCTATCTGCGTATACATGGAAATATCTATACAGCTATCTCTTTACACATGGAAAAAACTACACCGCTATCTGTATGAACATGGATATATCTACACCGCCATCTGTATGAACATGGAAATATCTGCACGGCCATCTGTATGAACATATAAATATCTAAACTGCCATCTGTATTAAGATGGTGATATCTACACCTCTATCTTTATAAACATGGAAATATCTACACCGCTATCTGTATAAACATGGAAATGTCTACACCGCTATCTGTATAAACCTGGAAATATCTACACCGCTACCTGTATAAACATGGAAATATCAGCACCGCTATCTGTATGAACATGGAAATATCAGCCCCCCTATCTGTATGAACATGGAAATATCTACAACACTATCTGTATGAACATAGAAATATCTTCACCGCCATCTGTATGAACATGGATATCTCTACACAGCCATCTGGATTAACATGGAAATATCTACACCGCTATCTCCATGAACATGGAAATAGCTATACCGCCATCTGTATGAACATGCAAATATCTACACCGCCATATGTATGAACATGGAAATATCTGCAGCGCCATCTGTATGAACATATAAATAACTACACCGCCATCTGTATTAAGATGGAGATATCTACACCGCTATCTGTATAAACCTGGAAATATCTACACCGCTATCTGTATGAACATGGAAATATCTACACCGCTATCTGCATAAACATGGAAATATCTGCACCGCTACCTGTATAAACATGGAAATATCAGCAACGCTATCTGTATGAACATTGAAATATCTACACCGCTATCTGTACGAACATGGAAATATCTACACCGCTATCTGTATGAACATGGAAATAGCTACACCGCTATCTGTATGAACATGGAAATATCTACACCACTATCTGTATGAACATGGAAATATCTACACCGCTATCTCTATGAACATGGATATATCTACACAGCCATCTGCATGAACATGGAAATATCTACACGGCTATCTGTATGAACATGGAAATATCCACACCGCTATCTGTGTAAACATGCATACATCTTCACCGCTATCGGTATAAACATAGAAATATCTACACCGCTATCTGTATGAACATGGAAATATCTACACCGCTATCTGTTTCAACATGGAAATATCTAAACCACTATCTGCATGAAAATGGAAATATCTACACTGCTATCTGCATATACATGGAAATATCTACACAGCTATCTCTTTGCACTTGGAAATAACTACACCGCTATCTGTATGAACATGGAAATATCTACACCGCCATCTGTATGAACATGGAAATATCTGCACGGCCATTTGTAGGAACATATAAATATCTACACTGCCATCTGTATTAAGATGGAGATATCTACACCGCTATCTGTATAAACATGGAAATATCTACACCGCTATCTGTATAAACATGGAAATATCTACACCGCTACCTGTATAAACATGGAAATATCAGCACCGCTATCTGTATGAACATGGAAATAACTACACCGCTATCTGTTTGAACATGGAAATATCTACACCACTATCTGTATGAACATGGAAATATCTACACCGCTATCTGTATGAACATGGATATATCTACACAGCCATCTGGATGAACATGGAAATAACAGCACCGCTGTCTGTATGAACATGGAAATATCTACACTGCTATCTGTATGAACATGGAAATATCTACACCGCCATCTGTATGAACATGGAAATAACTTCACCGCCATCTGTATGAACATGGACATATCTACACAGCCATCTGGATGAACATGGAAATATCTACACCGCTATCTGTATGAACATGGAAATAGCTACACCGCTATCTGTATGAACATTGAAATAGCTACACCGCTATCAGTATGAACATGGAAATGTCTACACCGCTATCTGTATGAACATGGAAATATCTACACCACCGTCTGCATGAACATGGAAATATCTTCACCGCCATCTGTATGAACATGGATATATCTACACAGCCATCTGGATGAACATGGAAATATCTACACCGCTATCTGTATGAACTTGGAAATATCTACACCGCTATCTGTGTTAACATGCATACATCTTCACCTCTATCTGTATAAACATGAAAATGTCTACAACGCTATCTGTATGAACATGGAAATATCTACACAGCTATCTGTTTGAACATGGAAATATCTACACCGCTATCTGCATGACAATGGAAATATCTACACAGCTATCTGCATATACATGGAAATATTTACAAAGCTATTTCTTTACACATGGAAATATCTACACCGCAGTCTCTATAAACATGGAAATATCTACACCGCCATCTGTATGAACATGGAAATATCTGCACCGCTAACTGTGTAAACATGCATACATCTTCACCTCTATCTGTATAAACATGGAAATATCTACACCGCTATCTGTATAAACATGGGAATATCTACACCGCTACCTGTATAAACATGGAAATATCAGCACCGCTATCTGTATGAACATGGAAATATCTACACAGCCATCTGGATGAACATGGAAATATCTACACCGCTATCTGTATGATCATGGAAATAGCTACACCGCTATCAGTATGAACATGGAAATGTCTACACCGCTATCTGTATGAACATGGAAATATCTACACCGATATCTGTATGATCATGGAAATATCTTCACAGCCATCTGTATGAACATGGATATAACTACACAGCCATCTGGATGAACATTGAAATAGCTACACCGCTATCTGTATGAACATGGAAATATCTACACCACTATCTGTATGAACATGGAAATATCTACACCGCTGTCTGAATGAACATGGAAATATCTACACAGCTATCTGTATGAACATGGAAATATCTACACCGCTATCTGTATGAACATGGAAATATCTTCACCGCCATCAGTATGAACATGGATATATCTACATAGCCATCTGAATGAACATGGAAATATCTACACCGCTATTTGTATGAACATGGAAATATCTACACCACTATCTGTGTAAACATGCATACATCTTCACCGCTATCTGTATAAACATGGAAATATCTACACCTCTATCTGTATGAACATGGAAATATCTACACCGCTATCTGTTTGAACATGGAAATATCTACTCCGCTATCTGCATGAAAATGGAAATATCTACACAGCTATCTGCATATACATGGAAATATCTACAAAGCTATTTCTTTACACATGGAAATAACTACACCGCTATCTCTATTAACATGGAAATATCTACACCGCCATCTGTATAAACATGGAGATATCTTCACCGCCATCTGTATGAACATATAAATATCTACACCGCCATCTGTATTAAGATGGAGATATCTACACCGCTATCTGTATAAACATGGAAATATCTACACCGCTATCTGTATAAACATGGAAATATCTACACCGCTATCTGTATAAACATGGAAATATCTACACCGCTACCTGTATAAACATAGAAATATCAGCACCTCTATCTGTATGAACATGGAAATATCTACACAGCCATCTGGATGAACATGGAATTATCTACACCGCTGTATGTATGAACATGGAAATAGATACACCGCTATCTGTTTGAACATGGAAATATCTACACCACTATCTGTATGAACATGGAAATATCTACACTGCTATCTGTATGAACATGGAAATATCTTCACCGCCATCTGTATGAACATGGATATATCTACACAGCCATCTGGATGAACATGGAAATATCTACGCCGCAATCTGAATGAACATGGAAATAGCTACACCTCTATCTGTATGAACATGGAAATATCTACACCGCTATCTGTATGAACATGGAAAGATCTACACCGCTATCTGTATGAACATGGAAATATCTTCACCCCCATCTGTATGAACATGGATATATCTACACAGCCATCTGGATGAACATGGAAATATCTACACCGCTACCTGAATGAACATGGAAATATCTACACCGCTATCTGTGTAAACATGCATACATCTTCACCGCTATCTGTATAAACATGGAAATATCTCCACCGCTATCTGTATGAACATGGAAATATCTACACCGCTATCTGAATGAAAATGGAAATATCTACAGAGCTATCTGCATATACATGGAAATATCTACAAAGCTATTTCTTTACACATGGAAATAACTACACCACTATCTCTATAAACATAGAAATATCTACACCGCCATCTGTATGAACATGGAAATATCTGCACCGCCATCTGCATGAACATATAAATATCTACACCACCATCTGTATTAAGGTGGAGATATCCACACCACTATCTGTATAAACATGGAAATATCTACACCGCTATCTGTATAAACATGGAAATATCTACATCGCTATCTGTATGAACATGGAAATATCTACACTGCTACCTATATAATCATGGAAATATCAGCACCGCTATCTGTATGAACATGGAAATATCTACACAGCCTTCTGGATGAACATGGAAATATCTACACCGCTATCTGTATGAACATGGAAATATCTACACCGCTATCTGTATGAACATGGAAATATCTACACCGCTATCTGTATGAACATGGAAATATCTACACCGCTATCTGTATGAACATGGAAATATCTACACAGCTATCTGTGCAAACATGCATACATCTTCACCGCTATCTGTATAAACATGCAAATATCTACACCGCAATCTGTATGAACATGGAAATATCTACACCGCTATCGGTTTGAACATGGAAATATCTACACCGCTATCTGTATGAACATGGAAATATCAACACAGCTTTCTCTATAAACATGGAAATATCTACACCGCTACCTGTATGAGCATGGAAATATCTGCACCGCCATCTGTATGAACATATAAATATCTACACCGCCATCTGTATTAAGATGGAGATAACTACACCGCTATCTGTATAAAAATGGAAATATCTATACCACTATGTGTATAAACATGGAAATAACTATACTGCTATCTCTGTAAACACGGAAATATCTACACCGCTATCTGTATGAACATGGAAATAACTACACCGCTATCTGTATGAACATGGAAATATCTACACCGCTATCTGTATAAACATGGAAATATCTACACCGCTATCTTTATAAACCTGGAAATATCTACACCGCTATCTGTATAAACATGGAAATATAAGCACCGCTCTCTGTATGAACATGGAAATATCTACACCGCTATCTGTACGAACATGGAAATATCTACACCGCTATCTGTATGAACATGGAAATAGCTGCACCGCTATCTGTATGAACATGGAAATATCTACAGCACTATCTGTATGAACATGGAAATATCTACACCACTATCTGTATAAACATGGAAATATCTACACCGCTATCTGTGTAAACATGCGTACATCTTCGCCGCTATCTGTATAAACATGGATATATCTACAAAGCTATCTGTATGAACATGGAAATATCTACACCGCTATCTGTTTGAACATGGAAATATCTAAACCGCTATCTGCATGAAAATGGAAATATCTGCACAGCTATCTGCGTATACATGGAAATATCTATACAGCTATCTCTTTACACATGGAAAAAACTACACCGCTATCTGTATGAACATGGATATATCTACACCGCCATCTGTATGAACATGGAAATATCTGCACGGCCATCTGTATGAACATATAAATATCTAAACTGCCATCTGTATTAAGATGGTGATATCTACACCTCTATCTTTATAAACATGGAAATATCTACACCGCTATCTGTATAAACATGGAAATGTCTACACCGCTATCTGTATAAACCTGGAAATATCTACACCGCTACCTGTATAAACATGGAAATATCAGCACCGCTATCTGTATGAACATGGAAATATCAGCCCCCCTATCTGTATGAACATGGAAATATCTACAACACTATCTGTATGAACATTGAAATATCTTCACCGCCATCTGTATGAACATGGATATCTCTACACAGCCATCTGGATTAACATGGAAATATCTACACCGCTATCTCCATGAACATGGAAATAGCTATACCGCCATCTGTATGAACATGCAAATATCTACACCGCCATATGTATGAACATGGAAATATCTGCAGCGCCATCTGTATGAACATATAAATAACTACACCGCCATCTGTATTAAGATGGAGATATCTACACCGCTATCTGTATAAACCTAGAAATATCTACACCGCTATCTGTATAAACATGGAAATATCTACACCGCTATCTGTATAAACATGGAAATATCTGCACCGCTACCTGTATAAACATGGAAATATCAGCAACGCTATCTGTATGAACATTGAAATATCTACACCGCTATCTGTACGAACATGGAAATATCTACACCGCTATCTGTATGAACATGGAAATAGCTACACCGCTATCTGTATGAACATGGAAATATCTACACCACTATCTGTATGAACATGGAAATATCTACACCGCTATCTCTATGAACATGGATATATCTACACAGCCATCTGCATGAACATGGAAATATCTACACGGCTATCTGTATGAATATGGAAATATCCACACCGCTATGTGTGTAAACATGCATACATCTTCACCGCTATCGGTATAAACATAGAAATATCTACACCGCTATCTGTATGAACATGGAAATATCTACACCGCTATCTGTTTGAACATGGAAATATCTAAACCACTATCTGCATGAAAATGGAAATATCTACACTGCTATCTGCATATACATGGAAATATCTACACAGCTATCTCTTTGCACTTGGAAATAACTACACCGCTATCTGTATGAACATGGAAATATCTACACCGCCATCTGTATGAACATGGAAATATCTGCACGGCCATTTGTAGGAACATATAAATATCTACACTGCCATCTGTATTAAGATGGAGATATCTACACCGCTATCTGTATAAACATGGAAATATCTACACCGCTATCTGTATAAACATGGAAATATCTACACCGCTACCTGTATAAACATGGAAATATCAGCACCGCTATCTGTATGAACATGGAAATAACTACACCGCTATCTGTTTGAACATGGAAATATCTACAACACTATCTGTATGAACATGGAAATAGCTACACCGCTATCTGTATGAACATGGAAATATCTACACGGCTATCTGTATGAACATGGAAATATCTACACAGCTATCTTTATGAACATGGAAACATCTACACCGCTATCTGTATGAACATGGATATATCTACACAGCCATCTGGATGAACATGGAAATACCTACACCGCAATCTGCATGAACATGGAAATATATACACCGCTATCTGTGTAAACATGCATACATCTTCACCGCTATCTGTATAAACATGGAAATATCTACACCGCTATCTGTTTGAACATGGAAATATCTACACCGCTATCTGCATGAAAATGGATATATCTACACAGCTATCTGCATATACATGGAAATATCTACAAAGCTATTTCTTTACACATGGAAATGACTACACCGCTGTCTCTATAAACATGGAAATATTTACACCGTCATCTGTATGAACATGGAAATATCTGCACCGCCATCTGTATGAACATATAAATATCTACACCGCCATCTGTATTAAGATGAAGATATCTACACCGCTATCTGTATAAACAAGGAAATATCTACACCGCTATCTGTATAAACATGGAAATATCTACACCGCTATCTGTATAAACATGGAAATATCTACACCGCTACCTGTATAAACATAGAAATACCAGCACCGCTATCTGTATGAACATGGAAATATCTACACCGCTATCTGTATGAACATGGAAATATCTACACCGCTATCTGTATGAACATGGAAATATCTTCACCGCCATCTGTATGAACATGGATGTACCTACACCTCCATCTGGATGAACATGGAAATATCAGCACCGCTGTCTGTATGAACATGGAAATATCTACACCGCTGTCTGTATGAACATGGAAATATCTACACCGCTATCTGTATGAACATGGAAATATCTTCACCGCCATCTGTATGTAGATGGATATATCTACACAGCCATCTGGATGAACATGGAAATATCTACACCACTATCTGTATGAACATGGAAATATCTACACCGCTATCTGTGTAAACTTGCATACATCTTCACCGCTATCTGTATAAACATGGAAATATCTACAGCGCTATCTGTATAAACATGGAAATATCTACACTGCTACCTGTATAAAGATGGAAATATCAGCACCGCTATCTGTATGAACATGGAAATATCTACACAGCCATCTGGATGAACATGGAAATATCTACACCGCTATCTGTATGAACATGGAAATAGCTACACCACTATCTGTATGAACATGGAAATATCTACACCACTATCTGTATGAACATGGAAATATCTACACCGCTATCTGTATGAACATGGAAATATCTTCACCGCCATCTGTATGAACATGGATATATCTACACAGCCATTTGGATGACCATGGAAATATCTACACCGCTATATGTATGAACATGGAAATAGCTACACCGCTATCTGTATGAACATGGAAATATCTACACCACTATCTGTATGAACATGGAAATATCTACACCGCTATCTGTATGAACATGGAAATAACTTCACCGCCATCTGTATGAACATGGATATATGTACACAGCCATCTGGATGAACATGGAAATATCTACACCCCTATCTGTATGAACATGGATTTATCTACACAGCCATCTGGATGAACATGGAAATATCTACGCCCCTATCTGTATGAACATGGAAATATCTACACCGCTATCTGTGTAAACTTGCATACATCTTCACCGCTATCTGTATAAACATGGAAATATCTACAGCGCTATCTGTATGAACATGGAAATATCTACACCGCTATCTGTTTGGACATGGAAATATCTACACCGCTATCTGCATGAAAATGGAAATATCTACACAGCTATCTGCATGTACTTGGAAATATCTACAAAGCTATCTCTTTACACATGGAAATAACTACACCGCTATCTCTATAAACATGGAAATATCTATACCGCCATCTGTATGAACATGGAAATATCTGCAACACCATCTGTATTAACATACAAATATCTACACCACCATCTGTATTAAGATGGAGGTATCTACACCGCTATCTGTTTGAACATGGAAATATCTAAACCGCTATCTGCATGAAAATGGAAATATCTGCACTGCTATCTGCGTATACATGGAAATATCTATACAGCTATCTCTTTACACATGGAAAAAACTACACCGCTATCTGTATGAACATGGATATATCTACACCGCCATCTGTATGAACATGGAAATATCTGCACGGCCATCTGTATGAACATATAAATATCTAAACTGCCATCTGTATTAAGATGGTGATATCTACACCTCTATCTTTATAAACATGGAAATATCTACACCGCTATCTGTATAAACATGGAAATGTCTACACCGCTATCTGTATAAACCTGGAAATATCTACACCGCTACCTGTATAAACATGGAAATATCAGCACCGCTATCTGTATGAACATGGAAATATCAGCCCCCCTATCTGTATGAACATGGAAATATCTACAACACTATCTGTATGAACATAGAAATATCTTCACCGCCATCTGTATGAACATGGATATCTCTACACAGCCATCTGGATTAACATGGAAATATCTACACCGCTATCTCCATGAACATGGAAATAGCTATACCGCCATCTGTATGAACATGCAAATATCTACACCGCCATATGTATGAACATGGAAATATCTGCAGCGCCATCTGTATGAACATATAAATAACTACACCGCCATCTGTATTAAGATGGAGATATCTACACCGCTATCTGTATAAACCTGGAAATATCTACACCGCTATCTGTATGAACATGGAAATATCTACACCGCTATCTGCATAAACATGGAAATATCTGCACCGCTACCTGTATAAACATGGAAATATCAGCAACGCTATCTGTATGAACATTGAAATATCTACACCGCTATCTGTACGAACATGGAAATATCTACACCGCTATCTGTATGAACATGGAAATAGCTACACCGCTATCTGTATGAACATGGAAATATCTACACCACTATCTGTATGAACATGGAAATATCTACACCGCTATCTCTATGAACATGGATATATCTACACAGCCATCTGCATGAACATGGAAATATCTACACGGCTATCTGTATGAACATGGAAATATCCACACCGCTATCTGTGTAAACATGCATACATCTTCACCGCTATCGGTATAAACATAGAAATATCTACACCGCTATCTGTATGAACATGGAAATATCTACACCGCTATCTGTTTCAACATGGAAATATCTAAACCACTATCTGCATGAAAATGGAAATATCTACACTGCTATCTGCATATACATGGAAATATCTACACAGCTATCTCTTTGCACTTGGAAATAACTACACCGCTATCTGTATGAACATGGAAATATCTACACCGCCATCTGTATGAACATGGAAATATCTGCACGGCCATTTGTAGGAACATATAAATATCTACACTGCCATCTGTATTAAGATGGAGATATCTACACCGCTATCTGTATAAACATGGAAATATCTACACCGCTATCTGTATAAACATGGAAATATCTACACCGCTACCTGTATAAACATGGAAATATCAGCACCGCTATCTGTATGAACATGGAAATAACTACACCGCTATCTGTTTGAACATGGAAATATCTACACCACTATCTGTATGAACATGGAAATATCTACACCGCTATCTGTATGAACATGGAAATATCTACACGGCTATCTGTATGAACATGGAAATATCTACACCGCTATCTTTATGAACATGGAAACATCTACACCGCTATCTGTATGAACATGGATATATCTACACAGCCATCTGGATGAACATGGAAATACCTACACCACAATCTGCATGAACATGGAAATATATACACCGCTATCTGTGTAAACATGCATACATCTTCACTGCTATCTGTATAAACATGGAAATATCTACACCGCAATCTGTATGAACATGGAAATATCTACACCGCTATCTGTTTGAACATGGAAATATCTACACCGCTATCTGCATGAAAATGGATATATCTACACAGCTATCTGCATATACATGGAAATATCTACAAAGCTATTTCTTTACACATGGAAATGACTACAACGCTGTCTCTATAAACATGGAAATATTTACACCGTCATCTGTATGAACATGGAAATATCTGCACCGCCATCTGTATGAACATATAAATATCTACACCGCCATCTGTATTAAGATGAAGATATCTACACCGCTATCTGTATAAACATGGAAATATCTACACCGCTATCTGTATAAACATGGAAACATCTACACCGCTATCTGTATAAACATGGAAATATCTACACCGCTACCTGTATAAACATGGAAATACCAGCACCGCTATCTGTATGAACATGGAAATATCTACACCGCTATCTGTATGAACATGGAAATATCTACACCGCTATCTGTATGAACATGGAAATATCTTCACCGCCATCTGTATGAACATGGATGTATCTACACCTCCATCTGGATGAACATGGAAATATCAGCACCGCTGTCTGTATGAACATGGAAATATCTACACCGCTGTCTGTATGAACATGGAAATATCTACACCGCTATCTGTATGAACATGGAAATATCTTCACCGCCATCTGTATGAAGATGGATATATCTACACAGCCATCTGGATGAACATGGAAATATCTACACCACTATCTGTATGAACATGGAAATATCTACACCGCTATCTGTGTAAACTTGCATACATCTTCACCGCTATCTGTATAAACATGGAAATATCTACAGCGCTATCTGTATAAACATGGAAATATCTACACTGCTACCTGTATAAACATGGAAATATCAGCACCGCTATCTGTATGAACATGGAAATATCTACACAGCCATCTGGATGAACATGGAAATATCTACACCGCTATCTGTATGAACATGGAAATAGCTACACCGCTATCTGTATGAACATGGAAATATCTACACCACTATCTGTATGAACATGGAAATATCTACACCGCTATCTGTATGAACATAGAAATATCTTCACCGCCTTCTGTATGAACATGGATATATCTACACAGCCATTTGGATGACCATGGAAATATCTACACCGCTATATGTATGAACATGGAAATAGCTACACCGCTATCTGTATGAACATGGAAATATCTACACCACTATCTGTATGAACATGGAAATATCTACACCGCTATCTGTATGAACATGGAAATAACTTCACCGCCATCTGTATGAACATGGATATATGTACACAGCCATCTGGATGAACATGGAAATATCTACACCCCTATCTGTATGAACATGGATTTATCTACACAGCCATCTGGATGAACATGGAAATATCTACCCCCCTATCTGTATGAACATGGAAATATCTACACCGCTATCTGTGTAAACTTGCATACATCTTCACCGCTATCTGTATAAACATGGAAATATCTACAGCGCTATCTGTATGAACATGGAAATATCTACACCGCTATCTGTTTGGACATGGAAATATCTACACCGCTATCTGTATGAAAATGGAAATATCTACACAGCTATCTGCATGTACTTGGAAATATCTACAAAGCTATCTCTTTACACATGGAAATAACTACACCGCTATCTCTATAAACATGGAAATATCTATACCGCCATCTGTATGAACATGGAAATATCTGCAACGCCATCTGTATTAACATACAAATATCTACACCACCATCTGTATTAAGATGGAGGTATCTACACCGCTATCTGTATGAACATGGAAATATCTACACCACTATCTGTATGAACATGGAGATATCTTCACCGCCACCTGTATGAACATGGATATATCTTCACAGCCATCTGGATGAACATGGAAATATCTACACCGCTATCTGTATGAACATGGAAAGATCTACACCGCTATCTGTATTAACATGGAAATATCTTCACCGCCATCAGTATGAACATGGATATATCTACACAGCCATCTGGATGAACATGGAAATATCTACACCGCTATCTGTATGAAGATGGAAATATCTACTCCGCTATCTGTATGAACATGGAAATATGTACACTGCTATCTGTATGAACATGGAAATATCTACACCGCTATCTGTATGAACATGGATATCTCTACACAGCCATCTGGATTAACATGGAAATATCTACACCGCTATCTCCATGAACATGGAAATAGCTATACCGCCATCTGTATGAACATGCAAATATCTACACCGCCATATGTGTGAACATGGAAATATCTGCAGCGCCATCTGTATGAACATATAAATAACTACACCGCCATCTGTATTAAGATGGAGATATCTACACCGCTATCTGTATAAACATGGAAATATCTACACCGCTATCTCTTTGCACTTGGAAATAACTACACCGCTATCTGTATGAACATGGAAATATCTACACCGCCATCTGTATGAACATGGAAATATCTGCACGGCCATTTGTAGGAACATATAAATATCTACACTGCCATCTGTATTAAGATGGAGATATCTACACCGCTATCTGTATAAACATGGAAATATCTACACCGCTATCTGTATAAACATGGAAATATCTACACCGCTACCTGTATAAACATTGAAATATCAGCACCGCTATCTGTATGAACATGGAAATAACTACACCGCTATCTGTTTGAACATGGAAATATCTACACCACTATCTGTATGAACATGGAAATAGCTACACCGCTATCTGTATGAACATGGAAATATCTACACGGCTATCTGTATGAACATGGAAATATCTACACCGCTATCTTTATGAACATGGAAACATCTACACCGCTATCTGTATGAACATGGATATATCTACACAGCCATCTGGATGAACATGGAAATACCTACACCGCAATCTGCATGAACATGGAAATATATACACCGCTATCTGTGTAAACATGCATACATCTTCACTGCTATCTGTATAAACATGGAAATATCTACACCGCAATCTGTATGAACATGGAAATATCTACACCGCTATCTGTTTGAACATGGAAATATCTACACCGCTATCTGCATGAAAATGGATATATCTACACAGCTATCTGCATATACATGGAAATATCTACAAAGCTATTTCTTTACACATGGAAATGACTACAACGCTGTCTCTATAAACATGGAAATATTTACACCGTCATCTGTATGAACATGGAAATATCTGCACCGCCATCTGTATGAACATATAAATATCTACACCGCCATCTGTATTAAGATGAAGATATCTACACCGCTATCTGTATAAACATGGAAATATCTACACCGCTATCTGTATAAACATGGAAACATCTACACCGCTATCTGTATAAACATGGAAATATCTACACCGCTACCTGTATAAACATGGAAATACCAGCACCGCTATCTGTATGAACATGGAAATATCTACACCGCTATCTGTATGAACATGGAAATATCTACACCGCTATCTGTATGAACATGGAAATATCTTCACCGCCATCTGTATGAACATGGATGTATCTACACCTCCATCTGGATGAACATGGAAATATCAGCACCGCTGTCTGTATGAACATGGAAATATCTACACCGCTGTCTGTATGAACATGGAAATATCTACACCGCTATCTGTATGAACATGGAAATATCTTCACCGCCATCTGTATGAAGATGGATATATCTACACAGCCATCTGGATGAACATGGAAATATCTACACCACTATCTGTATGAACATGGAAATATCTACACCGCTATCTGTGTAAACTTGCATACATCTTCACCGCTATCTGTATAAACATGGAAATATCTACAGCGCTATCTGTATAAACATGGAAATATCTACACTGCTACCTGTATAAACATGGAAATATCAGCACCGCTATCTGTATGAACATGGAAATATCTACACAGCCATCTGGATGAACATGGAAATATCTACACCGCTATCTGTATGAACATGGAAATAGCTACACCGCTATCTGTATGAACATGGAAATATCTACACCACTATCTGTATGAACATGGAAATATCTACACCGCTATCTGTATGAACATAGAAATATCTTCACCGCCTTCTGTATGAACATGGATATATCTACACAGCCATTTGGATGACCATGGAAATATCTACACCGCTATATGTATGAACATGGAAATAGCTACACCGCTATCTGTATGAACATGGAAATATCTACACCACTATCTGTATGAACATGGAAATATCTACACCGCTATCTGTATGAACATGGAAATAACTTCACCGCCATCTGTATGAACATGGATATATGTACACAGCCATCTGGATGAACATGGAAATATCTACACCCCTATCTGTATGAACATGGATTTATCTACACAGCCATCTGGATGAACATGGAAATATCTACCCCCCTATCTGTATGAACATGGAAATATCTACACCGCTATCTGTGTAAACTTGCATACATCTTCACCGCTATCTGTATAAACATGGAAATATCTACAGCGCTATCTGTATGAACATGGAAATATCTACACCGCTATCTGTTTGGACATGGAAATATCTACACCGCTATCTGCATGAAAATGGAAATATCTACACAGCTATCTGCATGTACTTGGAAATATCTACAAAGCTATCTCTTTACACATGGAAATAACTACACCGCTATCTCTATAAACATGGAAATATCTATACCGCCATCTGTATGAACATGGAAATATCTGCAACGCCATCTGTATTAACATACAAATATCTACACCACCATCTGTTTTAAGATGGAGGTATCTACACCGCTATCTGTATGAACATGGAAATATCTACACCACTATCTGTATGAACATGGAGATATCTTCACCGCCACCTGTATGAACATGGATATATCTTCACAGCCATCTGGATGAACATGGAAATATCTACACCGCTATCTGTATGAACATGGAAAGATCTACACCGCTATCTGTATTAACATGGAAATATCTTCACCGCCATCAGTATGAACATGGATATATCTACACAGCCATCTGGATGAACATGGAAATATCTACACCGCTATCTGTATGAAGATGGAAATATCTACACCGCTATCTGTGTAAACATGCATACATCTTCACCGCTATCTGTATAAACATGGAAATATCTACACCGCTATCTGCATGAAAATGGAAATATCTTCACAGCTATCTGCATATTCATGGAAATATCTACACAGCTATCTCTTTACTCATGGAAATAACTACACCGCTATCTGTATGAACATGGAAATATCTACACCGCCATCTGTATGAACATGGAAATATCTGCACGGCCGTCTGTATGAACATATAAATATCTGCACCGCCATCTGTATTAAGATGGAGAAATCTGCACCGCTATCTGTATAAACATGGAAATATCTACACCGCTATCTGTATAAACATGGAAATATCTACACCGCTATCTGTATAAACATGGAAATATCTACACCGCTACCTGTATAAACATGGAAATATCAGCACCGCTATCTGTATGAACATGGAAATATCAGCCCCTCTATCTGTATGAACATGGAAATATCTACACCACTATCTGTATGAACATGAAAATATCTACACCGCTATCTGTATGAGCATGGAAATATCTTCACCGCCATCTGTATGAACATGGATATATCTACACAGCCATCTGGATGAACATGGAAATATCTACACCGCTATCTGTATGAACATGGAAATAGCTACACCGCTATCTGTATGAACATGGAAATATCTACACCACTATCTGTATGAACATGGAAATATCTACACCGCTATCTGTATAAACATGGAAATATCTGCACCGCTATCGGTATAAACATCCGTATTTGCTCTTAATTTATACCCAACGATGGGATGTTTCATATGATAAAAGGACCAAATACAGAATTATTCTATATTTTTTCTGGCAATTGATCTCTGCAATAATCAAACCTCAAAGACAATCAAACCTGAAATCTATGCTACTTATTAAATAGCTTGGTTTTTAGGTTGCACGTTGCTGTGTATGCTGGCTTCATAGAAAATGCAAGTAGCAATGGCCATTTTTTAATAGTCATTAGCCTTGAAGCTCTCCTAGTTTTGAATCACATAGAAATAGAAATCAAATCTCACTAGATTTTTTTTTTTTGAAACAGGGTCTGGCTTGGTTGCCCAGGCTGAAGAGCAGGGCATGATCTTGGCTCACACCTCTGCCTCTCGGACTCAAGCCATCCTCCCACCTCAGCCTTGGAGTAGCTGGGACCACAGGCATGTGCCACCATATCCAGCTAATATTTTTATTTTTGTACCAATGGGGTTTGTCATCTTTCCCAGGCAGGCCTCAAACTCCAAGACTCAAGCAATCCACCTGCCTTGAATTCCCAAAGTACTGGGTTTACAGGCGACAGCCACTACGCCCAGCAACTAAACTTCTAAAAATCAATTTAACATAAAATTATCTAAGCGTGCAAGGAAAGATAAGAAGCCTAAGGAACCAGTGAGTTGAAGAATAAATGCAGTTTAAATCATACATGTAAACAACATGATGTGATGTGGTAGGAATCATCTAACATGCTTTAAAGCATGATTAAAACGTCTTTACTTAGAAAACTGGATCTTAGTTTAGGATATCTTTACATAAGAGTATGAAAAGTCATATCATATTGATAAGTAAAGTGCTTCCTTTGGCTAATTTTAAGGATAGGACATTTATTTTCATATAATTCATAGGAATCTTAGACTTAAAAATAAAATTTCCCTTCTCAAATCCTTACTTTCATGCATTTTTTGCATTTCTTTCACTTTTGTGTTAATGGCCTATGTCTCAACATATTCTATTAAGCCTTCTGGAAACACATACTTTGTTTCCAGCCTCTTCAGAGAACCATCACTCCAATTCCTAGGCTTCTGAAGAAGCAGACCCAAGCTTATAGTTATTACATATTTCCAAATCTAGGTGACCAACAAAAATTGATACTTTTCCCATCATACCTTTAAGTTAATAATCAGGTGTATGCTGAGAGGTAAAGACCCAAGAGTGTTGGTTGTCTAATTGTGCAGCTGTATAAACAAATCTTAATGCTTGAAAATATTCAAAGGTTATTCTCACGTTGATTGTTGGTAACTATGTGTAACAACATGAAAAGAAAAAAAAATCAAAGAATTACGTCTGAGGATAATACACAATCTCTAAGGGTAAGAAGAGCAACAAAAATTCTGCTTCAATTACCACTGAAATAATATATTTATCCTGTAAAATCTATGGTGGCTGGTTGTAAAAATTAGGCATTAGCAAACTGATAAAGACTTTTTAATGAAAACATTATGAAACATAGTTTTTAAAAAGTTAAATACACCCACACCAGTTTTTCACATTCTTTGGGCTGCTTTAATGCTGCCATTAAATAATTGATTTAGTTGTGACATAGATCCTATGTTCCATGGAGTCTACCATTCATAAAGATGCAATGTAAGGTAACAAAAATATAAATTATGTGTGTGGGGGGGAGAAGTCAAGAGTATTTTTATGTGACAGAAGTTAAGTTGTTATCAGTGTAAAATAGTCTGTTACAAATACAGGACTCTGTATGTTAGTTTCACTAACCAGAAAGAAAGAAATTACAGCAGATACACACACACACACACCAAAAAAGGGAAAAGAAACAAAGCTTAGCACCACAGAAAACCACCAAACTAGAGGGATAAACAATAAGAAAGGAAGAAGTGAACAAGTAATCTAAAAAACAACTAATGAAATGGTAGAAGGAAGTCCTAATTTATCAATAATAAACTTGAATAGAAGTGGATTAAACTCTACTTAAAAGATATAAAGTGGATGAATGGATTCAGATAGCAAAACCCACCTATATGCTGCCTACATGATACTTACCTCACTATTAAAGACAAATAGACTGAAAGTGAAGAGATGGAAAAATATATTTTATGCAAACAAATGAAAAGCAAGCAGGAGTAGCCACAGTCATGTCATATTTTAAAAGGCTTTAAATAAAAAAACTATATAAAAAAAGAATGTCACTGTATAATGAAATGATAAAAGGCCCAATTCAATACGAGGACATAACATATATATTACTTAGGTGTAACTATATATGTACCCAACACCAGAACAACCAGATATATAAAGCAAATATTAGATTTAAAGGTAGAGATAGACTGCAATACAATATTAGTAGGAAATTTCAACACTCCACTTTAAAAATGGACAGATTCTATGAAGAGAAAATCAACCAAAAAATGACAGACTCAAACTATACCATAGACCAAATGGACCTAGCAGGTAAAGAAGATCTCACCTGATATGGTTTGGCTGTATATCCCCACCGAAATCTCATCTTGATTATAGCTCCCATAATTCATACATGTTGTGGGAGGGAACCAGTGGGAGATAATTGAATCATGGGGGCGGTTCCCCCATACTGTTCTTGTGGTAGTGAATACGTCTAACAAGATCTGATGGTTTTATAAGGGGGAACCCTTTCACTTGGTTCTCAATTCTATTTTGTTTGCTACCATGTAGGATGTGTCTTTCGCCTTCCATCATGATTGGGAGACCTCCCCAGCCACGTGGAACTATGAGTCCACTAAACCTCTTTTTCTCTGTAAATTACCCAGTCTCGGGTATGTCTTTATCAGCAGTATGAAAACAGACTAATACATCATCCAACAGCTGCAGAATACAAATTATTCTCAACTGTACACCAAACATTCTCTAGGACCAATCATACATTATGACACATAATGAGTCTTAACAAACTTAAGAAGACAGATATCATATGAAGTATCTTTTCTGATTACAGGGATATAAAGTCAGAAATCAACAACAGGAAAGCCCTTGGAAATTTTATAAAAACATGGAAATTAAATAGCACGCACCCAAGAAATCAATAGGTCTCATTAAGACATTAATAGGAAAATTTCAAAAGTCACTGAGACAAGTAAGAATGAAAATCCAACATACCCAAACCTATGGAACGTAGCAAAAGCAGTTCTAAGAGGGAAATTTATAGCAATAAAAGCCTACACCAAAAAAGAAGAAAGATTTTCAAATCACAAAGCAAAATTATACACTTCAAGTAACTAGAACATCAAAAACAAACTAAACCCAAAATTGGTAGAAGGAAGGAAATAATAAAGCTCACAGCAGATATAAATGAAACATACACTAAAAAATATTTCAAAAGATAAATAAGACAAAGTGTAAAGGTAAAACTGACAAACCTTTAGCTAAACTAAGACAAAAGGAGAGAAAATTCAAATAAATAAAAGATGAAAAAGGAGACATTACAACTGATACACCACAGAAATAGAAGGGATTGTAAGACATTACTCATAACTATATGCCAACAAATTTGATAATGTAGAATAAAATGAATAAATTTCTGCACACATACAACTACCCAGATTAAATTGTGAGGAAATATAACATCTGAACACATCAATAATGAGTTTGGAAATTGAATCAATAATAAAACATCTTCCATCAAAACAACAACAACAACAACCAACACCCAGGACCTGATGTCTTCACTGCTGAATTCTACCAAACAGTTAAAGAATAACTACCAATTCTCCACAAACTTTTCCACAAAAGTAATGAGGAAGGAATACTTCCATACTCATCTTATGAGGCTCGCAACATCCTGATTCTAAAACCAGACAAAGACACGCACAAAATGAAAATAACAGGCCAATATTCCTGAAGAACATAGATACAAAAATTCTCAACAAGATACAAGTGAACTGACTTCGACAGCACACTAAAAAGAGTATTCACTATAATCAAGTGGGGTTCATCCCAGGGATGAAAGGATGGCTTAACATGCACAAATCAGTAAATATGATACACCACCACAATAGAAAGAAGAACAAAAACCATGTGATCATTTCAACAGATGCAAAAAGAACACTTGACAAAAGTCAACATTCCTTTATGATAAAAACTGTCAAGAAAGTAGGTATAGGAGTGTACCTCAACGCAGTAAAGGCCATATGTGACAAACCCACAGCTAACATCTTATCTATGGTGAATAGTTAAATGCTTTTCCTCTATGATATGGAGGAAGACAAGGATGTCAACTTCTACCACTTCTATTTAGCATAGTACTGGAGGTCAGAGCCAGAGCAATTAGACAAAAGAAATAAATAAGAGGGATCCAAACTGGAAAGAAGGAAGTCAGATTGTTTCTGTTTGTAGAAAATGTGATCTCACATACATATGTATACATCTATATATATGATCATATAGATATATATGATCTCTCTCTCTTTAGGGTTCTTTCTATATATACTTATGTAGAGTGAGAACCCTAAAGACTTGACCAAAAACTACTAGAAATCATAAATAAATTCAGTAAAGTTGTAGTATACAAAATCAACACAGAAAATTCCGTGGTGTTTCTATACACTAATAGTGAACTATCTGAAAAAGTCATCAAGAAAGGAATTCCATTTACAATAGCTACCAAGAAATCTGCAGATAAATTTAATCAAGGTCGTGAAAGATCTCTACAATGAAAACTATAACACACTGATGGAAAAATTTACGATCCACAAAAAATGGACACAATATACTCATGGAATGGAAGAACTGATACTATTGAAATGACCATACTAACAAAATGTCCTACAGATTCAATGCAATCCCTATCAAAATACCAATGAAATTCTTCACAGAAATAGAAAAAAATACCCTAAAATTTGTATGAAACCAGAAAAGACCCCAAATAACCAAAGCAATCCTGTGCAAAAATAACAAAGCTGGAGGCACCACACTACCTGACTTCAAAATATACTACAAAGCCATAGTAAGCAAAACAGCATGGCACTGCCATAAAGCAAACACATAGACCAATGGAAGAGAATATACAGCTCAGAAATAAATTCTCATACCTAAAGTCAACTGATTTTCAAAAAAGGAGTCAAGAGCACACACAGGGGTAAAGACAGTCTCTTCATTAAATGGTACTGAGAAGATTGGATATCTACATGTGGGATAATGAAATTAGACCCCTATCTTTTACCTTATACAAAAATCAACTCAAATGCGATTAAAGACCTAAAGGTAAGATTGAAAACTATGAAAAACTACTAGAAGATAACATGTGGGAAATTCTCTATAACTTTGGGTTCTACAAGGATTTTTTAAATGAGACGTCAAAAGCACAGGCAACAAAAGCAAAAATAGATAAATGGGGTTTCATCAAACTAAAATGCTTTTGCACAGCAAAGGAAACTTAACAGAGTGAAAAAACAACTTACAGAATGGGATACAATATTTGCAAACTATACATCTGCTAAGGAGTTAATGCCCAGATTATATAACAAACTTAAACAACTCAACAGCAAAAACATAAATAACTTATTTAAAAATGGGCAAAACTGGGAGGCTGAGGCAGGCGGATTGCCTGAGGTCAGGAGTTTGAGACCAGCCTGACCAATATGGTGAAATCATTTCTCTACTAAAAATACAAAAATTTAGCCAAACATGATGGCGTGTGCCTGTAACCCCAGCTACTCAGCAGGCTGAGGCAGGGGAATTGCTTGAACCAGGGAGATGGAGGTTGCCGTGAGCCCCGATTGCACCACTGCACTCCAGCTTGGGCAACAGAGCAAGACTCCTTCGCAAAAAAAAAAAAAAAAAAGGACAAAATAAACTAAAAGAAATGCCACAAGAGAAAATATAGAAAGGGTCAAGACGAATATATAATAAAATCATGTTCAACATCACTAACCATCAGGGAAATGCAAATCAAAACCGCAATGAGATACCAGTTCACCCATTAGAATGGCTATTAGCAAAAAGGTAAAAGATAACAAGAGTTGGCAAGGAAGTGGAGAAAACGGAACACTTACACACTGTTGATGGGGTTGTAAACTAGTACAACCATTAAGCAAAACTTTATGGAAGTTCGCTAAAAAATAAAAAATAAAAAAAAAAAACAATCATTCGATCACATAACCCAGCAATCCCACTACTGGGTATATATCCATAGGAAATGAAATCATTGTGTTTGAAAAATATCTGCACTCTTATGTTTACTGTAGCACTATTTCTAATAATCAGATATGGAATCAACCTATGTGTATAAAAACAAACAAGTGAATTATATATATATAATATATATTATGTATATTATATATAATACATATTATGTATATTATATATAATATATTATGTATAATATATTATATATTAATATATTATTAATATTAATATATTATATATTAATATTAATAATATTAATAATAAATAATAATTATTAATTAATAATTATTAATAATTAATAATAATTAACATTAATATTAATATATTATTAATATATAATATATATTATATGTATAATATATATTATATATTATGTATATTTTATATATAATACATATTATGTATATTATATACATAATATATATTATGTATATTATAATATATATAATGTATAATGTATATAATATACGTTATGTATATTATATATAATATACATTATGTATGTTATGTATATTATATATTACATATAATATATATTATTATTATATATAATTATATATAATTATAATTATAATTATATATAATTTTATGTGTAATTATAATTATGCATAAAATTAATTATAATTATATATAATTTTATGTGTAATTATAATTATACATAAAATTATATATATATATATATATATATATATATATGGACACACACACAATGAAATACTATTCAGCCATAAAAAAAGAATGAAATTCTGCCAGTTGCAACAACATGGATGACCCTGTAGGATACAATGTTAAGTGAAATAAGCCAGACACAGAAAGCAAATACCGCATGATCTCGCTCATATGTGGAATCTTAAAAAAAAAAATGTTAATAGAGAAGTAGAGTAGAATAGTGGTTACCAAACAGTGAGGAAGAAGTGGGGAGGGCAAAATGGAGATAGATTGGTTAACAGTTATGAAATCACAATTATATAGGAAGAATAAGTTGTAGTGTTCTTTGCAAAGCAGGGTGACTATAGTTAAAAGTAAAGTATTGTATATTACAAAGTATCTAGAAGAAAGGATTTTGAAATTTCTTATTAAAAAGAAATGATGAATGCATGAGGTAATTAATACACTATCCTTATTGGATCATTAGACAACATACATATTCATTGAAACATCAAATTGTATCCTATAAATCTATATAATTACAATGTGAAATTTTTTTAAAAATCAATTAATGAATTAAATAACAATTTTAAAATGTTCTCAATCACCAATGCAAAGTTTAGGAGCTTTGTTCTTGACTCAGCCTTAAGACTGAAAACTAATGTGTTAGAAATATTTGTAGATCCTCTCAATTTTGAAAGAATCCTAGCTAAACTACTGAAATATAAAATATATTTTATGTAATATGCTCTTAGGTATATTCTTAGGTGAACTCTGCTTTTAGATGAAGCTTATAAAAATGAAAAACGTATCTGAAATAAAATTTTAAAGTATTTGGAAAATTACAGCTTAATCTCTTAAAGACAAATTTTCTATACAGTAACCTTTTTATGTGCTTTTGAAATGGGGTATACAATTATTTTCCCTGATGTGAGACAAAATATAGAAAGTTGGCATTTTATCTAAGAAGTTAACTTAGGAAGAAAGAGTGAGAGGCAGAGGAATGAGGGAAGAAAGGAAGGCTGATGATGGGATACCTTATCAAGTTGCCTAATGCTGTATTGGAACCTAATAGGCCTTCTAAGGAGTTTTATTACATAATGCAAGACTCCTCAATCTGGGAGGAGGAAAGGGCTTTATTTTTGAGTGGTCACAGGTTGCCCCATGGGCATAAACTCTACCAAGCTGCTAGGTTACACCTACATGAGCATCCCACCTGCTTAAGTAAGAGCAGCCACAAACTGTGGGCCATTCCAGGTAAGTGTCATATCACACCTGCACCAACTAGTCAAAGCCTGGGTCAAAGCCTGTGCAGAACTGATCGCTACAGCAGAGGCTAAAATAAGAAATGGGGCTAAGAGAGTGAAAAGCAGTGCCCATATGTATCCAAAAACAGGTTGAAGATATCTTTAGGAAGGAACAGATAATTTTTTTTATTCATACAATAACAGATGCATATGAACTCCTCCACTAGTCACCCATTCCTGTCAGCCCTTGGGCTTCATAACTAAATCATTCTTCCTTTGTAATCCAGTCCCACATTTTCAGCTATCTCTATATGTTTATTATCTTAAATATTTCTTTGCTCTATACTCTTCCCCTAGTCTTCAACCAATTTCTTTCTTTATTGTCCCAACCCACAGACTGTTATTTCCACTTCGATGTCCCATAGAAGCTTCAAGGGTTTGAAATACCTAAAAAAACAACTCATCTTTCTCCCTAAAACTCCCTCTCCTTCTCCCACTTCAAAATTTCAACTAATGGCTCCCCCTGTTATTCCCACCAGAATCCTGAATGATCCCTGTTTCTCCTCATTCACTCCATACATGTAAATCTCATTAACGTTACTTTCTAGATATTTCATGAATCCTTTCCATTCATTCTGTACTAGAAAGTGTTCCCAGTTTAGACCCTGGTGGTTGGTGGCCTCTTACCTAGGCGCGCGCTCTCTCTCTCTCTCTCTCTCTCTGTGGGTGTGGGTGTGGGTGTGTGTGTCCTGAGAATTTATTTACTTCTGGTTTTTGTTTGTTTTTTAGTATCCAGAATCTACAGGGAACTTAAATCAATTAGAAAAAAAAATAACCCAATTAAAAAATGGGCAAAGGACATGAACAAACACTTCTCAAAAGAACACATACAAATGGCCAACAAATACACGAAAAAAAAATGCTTAGAATCACTAATCATCAGAAAAATGCAAATCAAAACACAATGAGATACCATTTCATACCGGTTGGAATGGCTATTATTAAAAAGTCAAAATACAACAGATGCCAGCAGGGCTGTAGACAAGAGGAAGTGTCTGTATATTTTTAGCTATAGCCCTACTTCAAACGTGTCCCCATTACAGCCAAAAGAGCGGCCTATCTAAAGGACTGTTCTGATCAGCTCACTTACCTGACTGAAACCTTCAGTGACTCCCATGGCCTGCAGGTCAATGCACTAATTCATGACTATAACATCTGAGATATCCTTGATCTGGCTACTGGTCTAGCCCTCTCTGACTCACGCTTTATAAACCATGCATTCTGGAACTTTTTAGTTGTTTCCCACATCAGCATGCTACTTCCCATCCATGTAGATTTGCAGAGACCTCCTCATCTTTTTAATTCCCAGTTCCCACTCTCAACATGGGCCATCTGCTACCCACACTTCAAAACCTAAGCAAAACAACACCTTCCGTGACACCTCCATGCTGAGTCAGATGCCATCCCCTTTGTATTGTAGTTCTTTGCTTGTGTGCCTTTGTCTCACTTTGTTCTCTTTAAAATAAACTCCATGAGGACAATGATCACCTGCTATTTGTGTTAATATCTGCACCTAGTGGCATAGTGTCTGGAGTATAGTAGGATCTATTTTCAAGGAAAAAAAGATTATATCTATACCAATAGACATGAATTAGCGCTTTTTTTTTTTTAAAGATAAGCTCCCTTTGAACTAAGTCAATGTTTACAAGAAGAGTTATACTAAAAAGTTCACTTTTGCTGCTTACGTTTCATTTATTTCAGGCAATTAATTCATTGTTATTGGTAAATCGATACTTTTTATTGATACTGAAAAGAGAGAAATAAACTAATGACTATCTCTGTTAGAGTAGATTTGTTCATATCTATCAGTAAAATGTTAATTATCTGAAAGTCAATAATAAAACATAAACTGTGATCTTAAATGTTTTTTAGGGGCTCAAAAATAATTAGAATTCATGTCAGCATATAAAAAAAGATCAGAGTATTTTTAAGATATGATAAAATTTTATTTTAGTTTCTTAATAGGGATTTTTGTGACCTTATAGAGTTCAACTAATTATAATTTTAAAAATAGGATTTATAGAGTTTTAGAATTAGAAACAATTTATAGATTATTTTATTTTTCTTTTGAGGAATCAGGTCATCAGAAGATCAAGGAACACCTATAATGTCACTAGATCCTAATTTAATTTAAATTTTAGAATCCAGGTATTCTAACTCCTGTCTTGATACTATTTCTACTTTATTATGTTGCTTCCCAGGGCTTTAAAAAATAAAAGCTGGGAAATTACATTTGCTTTGCATATACAGCACCAATTATCAAATTCAGCATAAAAGCATAACATGTATACATCAAAAAGAAAACATAAAAACTTCAAATTAAAAGCATCTCAAAACAATTGAATATAATAGGGAAACCTTATACAAATGCAACACTCACCCATTAATAAAAAGAAACCAATTGGAGAAAAAAGAAATTCAATATAAACATGTTGGAATATAACCTAATTCATTTTAATCCAATGCTTCAAATTGAAAAAAATTAGCACTAGTGTTATTTTCCTTTATCATTACAATCTTGCTTTTCATTACATTATTCTATGTTTTGTATTAAACATAAAATCAATTTTTCACTTTAACACATGCTAGAAATACAGAGTCACCATATTGGAAATCAGTAGAAAGTGTCTTTGTTTCTACTTTTTTTTCTTTGAAAAAGCTTTGGGAAAAAAAATCATTTACAATGTTTAATTTTAATAACTTAAAGAATGTAATTGATTTTTGTTTGTTTTTGACATGGAGTTTCACTCTTGTCACTCAGGCTGGAGTACAATGGCATGATCTCGGCTCACTGTAACCTCCACCTCCCAGGTTCAAATGATTCTCCTGTCTCAGCCTCCCGAGTAGCTGGGATGACAGGCACTCGCCACCACACCCGGCTAATTTTTGTATTTTTAGTAGAGATGGGGTTTCATCATGTTGGCCAGGCTGGTCTCAAACTCCTGACCTCAGGCGATCCGCCAACCTCGGCCTCCCAAAGAGCTGGGACTACAGGCGTGAGCCACCGTGCCCAGCCAATTGAATAGTTTTTAACTCAGAGGATAAATGCTTGAGGGGATGGAAAGCCCATTCCTCATGACGTGATTATTTCACACTGCATGCCTGTATCAAAACATCTCATGTACCCCACAAATATATAAACCTCCTATGTACCCACAAAAATTTTATAAAATAATGAAAATATTTTAAAACTAAAAAAATTGTTTTTTATTAAGCAACTTTATTTAAATAAAATCATTCTTCCTCATCCTCAGTCCTGGGATCTACCAGAAAGAATTAGCAACATCTTAAAGATGACAAAGTGTTAAAGATAAGCTGCTATTAAGTAAAAGTGTGAAGTGTGGAGGGGACAAGCTGGATGCCTGAACCATTTTGTTCTATCTTTAGGACAGTGAAAGAGCAAGAAGCAGGGTTGGGTGGGGGACATATATTCTGTTGAGCATTGTCACCACTATATTCACTGAAATTCATCTGCATGCTTGTATGTATACTTTTGATTCGCCTGATACACTGAAAATTATATGAAATTGTTCTCTATTCTTTAGATAATTATAATCTAAGTGCTAATATGAAGCTTAGAATTTATATGAAATATGTATGCCCACAACAAGACATTTCAGCTATTTCCTAGATAATAATCTCACTTCACCCTGCACAAAACAGGCACATGATCATGTCACTCTGACCTGGTTTGAGTCCAAGGAGGCTTTTGTTTTTAAAATAATTTAGGTTAGTAGTTAAAATATGAACTTTGGGCCAGGAGTGGGAGCTCATGCCTATAATCCCAGCACTTCGGGAGGCTGAGGCGGGCGGATGACTTGAAGTCAGGAGTAGGAGACTGGACTGGCCAACATGCTGAAACCCCATCTCTACTAAAAAAAAAAAAATAGAAAACTTAGCTGGGTGTGGTGGCGGGCACCTATAATCCCAGCTACTTGGGAGACTGAGGCAGGAGAATTGCTTGAGCCTGGGAAGTGGAGGTTGCAGTGAGCAGAGATCTTACCACTACACTCCAAAACAAACAACAAACAAAAAAATTCTAGAGTCACACTGAAAATCTTAACAACCTGCTTCTACTACCCATTTTTTTAATTTTTATTTTGACCTGATTTTAGATTGATAGCAAAATGCACAAATAACACAAAGTGCCCCCTATGTCCCTCACCCTACTTCCCCTAATGCTAACATTTTCAGAGCCATCCTTATTTTCTCTATAAAAGAGCAGAGTTCTCCTTTTAGAGATTTGGAAAGATTATTAAAAGATAAGTTACAAAATACAGTACCTGACACGTATAAAATAATAAATAAATACTAGCCATGCTTAATTATTTTGTTTTAAGTCTATATGAGTCAAGTTTTAGTAGAAATATGGGCTAGAAAAAAAAAAACAGAAAGCGGGACTCTGTGATCCGACTTGGGCTTATAGAACAGACTGCACTAGTTTGTTCTCATGCTGCTAATAAAGTCATACCCAAGACCGGGTAATTTAGAAAGGAAAGAGGTTTAAGGAACTCACAATTCCACATGGCTGGGGAGGCCTCACAGTCACGGCAGAAGGCAAAAAAGAAGCAAAGGCACATCTTAAATGGTAGCAGAGAAGAAAGCTTGTGTAGGGAAGCTCCCATTTTAAAAGCATCAGATCTCGTGAGACTTATTCGCTACCAGGAGAACAGTAGGGGGAACCCGCCCCTATGATTCAATGATCTCCACCTGACTCCATCCTTGACATGCGGGGATAATTACAATCAAGGTGAGATTCGGATGGAGACACAGCCGAATCATATCAATGACTAATGAGAGTTACGTCCAGAACCTAATGAAAACCTGTCTGAGGCCACATTCCCTGTAAAGCAGATTTGAGATAGAGATTTGTGTAGAGAACATTTAACTGGGTAAAATCCTAGGAACCAACAACTGTGGCGAAAAAGCTGAATTGGATAAAGGGAGTTGAGATGTGAGGCAGTCACAACAAATACCTCAGCTAATCTCAAGGGGGAGCTGAGAAGCTGGGGCGACCCTTCAGAGTTGCCCTAAATTGAGGCAGGAGTATGGAGTTTTAATACCTTTCACTGGCCATTCTTCAGATAAGAGTTGTCCCCAAGGATGGACATCAGCTTGACAAGTTATTAATTAGATCTCCTGAGAATAAATTCTAGAGAGAATCAGCTGAGAGGCATGATTTGCCAACACTCCCAATAGCTGGGCAAACTTCAGTTTTGAGGGAGGATTTGGGTCACACACAAAAGTCTCCACAACCAATTATTCATGGGAAATTCTATGTAGGCAGAGCTATTTCATGGCCAGTTAATCAAAACTACATAATCTATTTGGTTAAGCAAAAGAAATTAAAAAGATAAAATAAAATCTATGTATTAACACTCAAAAGTTTTTTAATGCATTTGCCTTGCATTTCGTATGTTTTGCCTTGCCTTTTATATGTTTTGCCTTGCATTTGTTTATTTGCTTTTAAGAACCTTTAGAGAACAATAATTACTAATATAATATGGAGTAGCACAGCATAGACGAGGGAAGCTAACTCTCTCCCTTTTCCCAGAACCTGGAACAGCTAAAGATCCTAAGCATTGTCAGCTTTGGTATCTGACATAGTTTGGATGTTTGTCCCCTTCAAATCTCACGTTAAAATGTGATCCCCAATGTTGGAGATAGATGCCTCCTGAATGGCTTGGTGCTGTCCTCTTGGTAATGAATGAGTTCTTACCCTGTGAGTTCATGCGATATCTGGTTGTTTAAAAGAGACTGACACCTCCTCCCTGTCTCTCTTGCTTCCGCTCTCACCATGTGATATGCTGGTTTCCCTTCACCTTCCACCATGATTGGAAGGTTCCTGAGGCCCTCCCTGGAAGCAGGTGCCAGTACTATGCTTCATGTACAGCCTTCACAACAAGGAGCCAAATAAACCGCATTTCTTTATAAATTACCCAGCCTCAGGTATTTCTTTATAACAATGCAAATGGGCTAACAGAGTATCATTCATGGACAGTGAGTGTATTAGTCAATTTTCATGCTGCTGATAAAGACATACCCAAGACTGGGTCATTTATAAAGAAAAAGAGGTTTAATGAATTCACAGTTCCACATGGCTGAGGAGGCCTCACAGTTATGGCAGAAGGCGAAAGGCGCATCTTACATGGCAGCAGGCAAACAGCAAATGAGAACCAAGTGAAAGGCGAAAGGGGTTTCCCCTTATAAAACCATCAGATCTCATGAGACTTATTCACTACCACTAGAACAGTGTGGGGAAAACTGCCCCCATGATCCACTTACCTCTCACTGGGTCCCTCCCACAACATGTGAATTATGGGAGCTACAGTGCAAGATGAGATTTCAGTGGGGACACAGCCAAACCATATCAGACAGTAATAACTTTCAATTAAATATAGCTAGACTTTCTGTCAGTGGGTCACAGCAGTCTAGAGAACACATTGAAAAACTCTGGGAACAGCAGATATAGAGGTCAGATCTAGAGATTTTTAACAAAGTTTAGTGCTACAATGCATTGGTGACCACAGACAAAAGGTGTCTGTTGTTGTTATAGTTTGTTTTCTGTCTTGTTTTTCATCATGGGAGGACAAAAAGAAAAAATGGGGGCAATGGTGAAGGAGAAATGAAAAAGACCTGCTTTTCTATGGGTGGAAGCGACTAAACGAGAGAATAAATTTGGATCACACAACAAATGCAAATCAAGTTAGAAGCATGAAAGGCATGATTAAGGCCATGGTTCTAATAGAGATCAGCCAGCGGAACCAGGATCATGCCACACCGAGAGAGGCTGCAGAGCCATTGCCTTCTCTCCTGTCAAAGCTAAATTAATGAAATGGAACTCACAGAAGCACTATGTAATCAAATATTGGTGGGACACAAGCAAATTCTTAAAAAGTTTCATTGATCAGTGATAATATCTTTTGGTGTAAATATCTCCTCAAAACATTTCAGGAAAAAAAATAAAGCTATAATTTTACTTTAGAAATATTTAACTTTGTTATACTAGTTTACTTATTTTTTACCTAATACTTCTGATATATTGTTATGTAGGTTAAAGATGCTCGATTCATGCCACTGTGGAAACCACACATAATTTAGGCAATAATGCAAATTCTTTTCAAATTCTTTTATCAGTGTATTCACTTTATTTTTATTTCAAACACAATACAAAATTACAGGATGCTATCAAAGTGATGCTACAAAACCCCACTAAAATTTTTTCAATTCTTCAAATCACACACTTACACACACACACACACACACACCACATGCATTCCCCGTACAGACCTTTTTTTGGGGGGCCTGAGTAAATAATTGCATTTTATTTTCAATTTTTCATTTTGAAATAATTAAAGACTTACCAAAAATGTTGCAAAACTACGTGCCTTTTTGAAGTAAAGTCTTGAAAAAGTTGTTTGGTATATCCTTTATAGTAATAAAAGAAAACACGTGTATATTCTGTTGATTAAAGGCATGCTGAGATCGTCAGACATGTGATTTCATCAGAGACACCAATATAGAGCGCAGCTGTAACGACATCCTAAGAGTGTTCTAACTGAAATGTGTTGGAAGAAGGTTCTAATTTTTTTCAACCCTTCTCAAGTTGGCACTCAGCAGATTTCCACTCTATAAAAGTAACTCCTGCTCTGCAACTAATGTTCACAGATAAGCTCCAAACATATTTACAGCTCCATTTAAGTATAATGTACACACAGTAAAATTCACCCTTTTCAATGTGCAATTTAATGGGTTATGGCAGATGAATATCATCATTTGACCACAATCATGATCAAGATACAGAAAATCTGCATCATCACAAAACGTTTTCCTTTGCTGTTTTGCATTTGATCTTTTCTCCATTCCTGAACACAGGCAACCACTAATCTGCTTCTGTTTCTACAGTTTGCATTTTCTAGAGTATCCTATTAGTGGAATGATACATTGGTGTCTTTCATGTCTAGCTTCTTTCACTGAGCATAATGCTTTTGATATTCATTTATATTGCTGTTGTATCAGTTTGCTCCTTTTTATTGTTGAGTGGTACTCCATCTACAACTGGTTTATCCATTTACAAGTTGATGGACACATCTGCTATGAACTTCAAGGATGAGGCTTGGTACGGATATGTTTTTATTTATTTTGAGTCGCAGTGGAATTATTTGGCTATATGATCAGTACTAAGTTTAACATTAAAAGAAACTGCCAAACTGCTTTCCAAAATGTCTGTACCATTTTGAAGTCCCACTAGCCAGGTGTGAATAGCAATTCTTCACATCATGTGGTATGGTCAGTTCTGCTCGTGTCAGCCACTCCAGTGGGTGTACAGTGGTACCTCAATGTGGTTTTAACTTGCATTTCCCTGATGACGGGTAACGTTAAGTATCTTTTCATTTGTGTATTGGACATCATCTCTTTTTAAATTAAAATATCTGTACAAATATTTGGCCCATTTAGGTCAAAATATTACGTTAAATGAGTTATTTGTGTTTTGTTATTTAGTTTTTTAGTTATGTGTACATTCTAGATGAAAGTTCTTTATCAGACATATTTAAAATTATTCTGTCCCAATCTGTGGTTTGCCTTTTCATTTTTTGATGCTATGTTTTAAGTTGCAAAAGTCTTAATTTCATGAAGTCCAACTTACTATTTTTTTCCATTTTCGTCCATCCTTTTCTTATCTAAAAAATTTTTAGCTATAGTAAGATTATTAAAAATTTTTCCTATTCAGTAAGCTTTATACATTTTATATTTACATTATGTATAAAATACATGTTGAGTTAATTTGAGGATATGGTGTGAGGTAATTCTGAAGTTCATATTCTCCATTTAATATCCAATTTTAATAGTACCATCTTTATAAAGACATTGATTTCCTTATTGAAATATTTTGGCAACTTTGGCCATGTAAGGCAGGATATATTTCTAAATCATTTATTCTGTTTCACTGATATATATGTCTTCTTCATGCCAGTAAGTTTACTGTACTGTTTAGTGTAGCTTTATAATATGTCTTGAAATTTGGAAAGTTTTCCAACTTTATTCTTCTTTCTAAAACATGCTCTGGCTATTCTAGGACTTCTGCATTTAAAAAAAAAATTAGAATCAGCTTTGTAATTTCTCCAAAAAGGCCTATAGGTTTGACTGGGATTGTGCCAAATCTGGAGATCAGTTTCAGAAGAATTATCATCTAATAAGTATGACATGTATATTTACCAATGAACTTGATACATATTTCTACCTATTCAATCTCTCGTATTAGTGATTTAGAAATTTTGGATCAGCATACCTTTTATTAAATTTATTCTGAATTATTTTATTATTTTTGAGGCTATTATAAGTTAAATTGCTTACATAATTTTATTTTCTAATTGGTGTTGATTGTGTATAGAAACACAATTGATTTTATTTATTGATCTTTCATCCTACAACTTTGTTAAATTCACTTCATACCTCTAGCACACTTCTGCAGATGCCTAAGGATTTTCTATGTATATGTTTACATCACGTGAGAATAGTATTTTTCTTTCTTCCCAACTTGGGTGTCACTTATTTCTTATTTTCTTTTCTTTTCTCTTTATTTCTTTCTTCTTTCTGTCCATTCCTCCTTCCTTCCCTTCTTTCTTTCTCCCTGTTTTAGAATCAGTTTTGTAATTTATCCAAAAGGACCTATAAGGTTTCATGGGAATTCCACTGAATCTAGAGATCAATTTCAGGAGAATTATCATCTCATAAGTATTAAATATTTATCAATGAACTTGGTATATATTTCCACTTATTTAATATTGAATGCAATACTTTAAAGAACTAGGGAGAGAGGACATCATTGCATTTTTCATAATCTTATGTAGAAAGTATTAAGGCTTTCACCATTTTAAGTAAGATGTTTGCTATAGATTTTTTGTAAACACATAATCAGTTTGAAAATGTACTTTTCTATCCTCAGTTTGCTGGGAGTTTTTAATTTAAAAAATGTGTTACATTTTGTAAATTCCTTTTTTGCATCTATTGAGAGTGTCACGTGATTTTTCTTTTTTCTGTCAGCATGGTAGATTTTCAGTTGTTGAAACCAACTTGAGATAAACCCCACTTGGTTAAAACACATTATCATTTTTAAATATTCCTAGACTCAATTTGCTAATATTGTATTAAGAATGTTGCATCTAAGTTCATAATGGTTATCAGTCTGTCATTTTTGAGTTGTGATATCTGTATTTGTTTCTGATATCGAGAGAATCCACGTAAAACATCTACTTCTGTCATCAGTAATAATCTGACCAGGGATAACACCAACAGTTAGAGAGGAACCTGTCATTACCTGTGGCAGCAGAGATATCAGAGATTCCAAAAAGAAAAGCAAGGTTAAAATTTCAAATATAATCACATGAAATATCAGAAAGCCAGGGGATAGAAATATAGGAGAGCAAAATCTTAGAGGTCAAAACAAGTAGTTAAGTACTGCACATGATAATAAAAAGTAAAATCTTTTCCTAAGGCAGAGCCTGGCTGCTGCCTAGCTTCTTTGACAATTCTTGGTAGGCTTTCATGGCTTTATAAGGGCTTATACTTTAGGTAAAGTTATAGTCAGGGAAACGGTGGGTGTAGGTTGGCTCTGTAGAAATGAAGCATTACAGGAGCACTGCAGTGAGAAAGAAACTGATACTGATGATACTTCGGTCACACTAATAATACATGCTAATGATAATCATAGCAATCATGGTAATGACAGAAAATATATATATAATATTAACATGCTTCTATTTGCACATATACATATGTGAATAGAAACATTGATTTAAAGACATGAAAGTATAGAAATAGCCTACACCTGATAAAGATATGCTCATACACAATAACAAACCTCAGTATAAACAGAGATTTTGATGTATCACAGAATTCTGCAATAGATCACAATTTTGACACTATGGGAAGTGTCATTTTCAGAACTTTTCTTTATCTCCATTATCTCCATTCTCTATTTCCAACATTCCTGGAGACTGAACTCAAGGATCAGTAAATATTCTCAACCTTAACCATAGCAGACTTCATTCATCCCATATATGCTTGTTATTTTTCCCCATTGACAGAAGGCATTGTACCATGAAATATACAACATATCTCTGACACACCTGACGAAAACAAACAATGGGGAAAGATTGACTATTTAATAAATGGTGATGGGAAAACTGGCTAGCCAAATGAAGAAAGCTGAAAGTGGACCCCTTCCTTACACCTTATAAAATAATTAACTCAAGATGGATTAAAGACTTAAACATAAGATCTAAAACCATAAAAACTCTAGAAGACAACCTAGCCAATACCATTCAGAACATAGGCATAGGCAAAGACTTCACGACCAAAACACCAAAAGCAGTGGCAACAAAAGCCAAAATTGAGAAATGGGATCTAATTAAACTAAAGATAGCTTCTGCACAGCAAAAGACACTATCATCGGAGTGAACACACAACCTACAGAGTGGGAGAAAATTTTTGCAATCTATCCATCTAACAAAGGGCTAATATCCAGAATCTACAAGGAACTTAAACAAATTTACAAGAAAAAAACAACCCCATCAAAAAGTGGGAAAAGGATATGAACAGACACTTCTCAAAAGAAGACATTTATGCGGCCAATAAACACATGAGAAAAAGCTCATCATAGGCTGGGCGTGGTGGCTCACGCCTGTAATCCCATCACTTTGGGAGGCCAAGGCGAGTGGATCACAAGGTCAGGAGTTTGAGACTTGCCTGGCCACTATGGTGAAACTCTGTCTCTACCAAAAACACACAAAAAAACTTTAGCCAGGCGTGGTGGTATATATCTGTAATCCCAGCTACTCAAGAGGCTAAGACAGGAGAATTGCTTGAACCCATTAGGTGGAGGTTGCAGTGAGCCGAAATTGTGCCACTGCACTCCACCCTGGGTGACAGAGTGAGGCTGTCTCGAAGAAAAAAAAAAAAAAGCTCATCACCCCTGGTCCAATGAGATACCATCTCGCGCCAGTTAGAATGGCAATCATTAAAAAGTCAGGAAACAACAGGTGCTAGAGAGGATGTGGAGAAATAGGAATGCTTTTACACTGTTGGTGGGAGTGTAAATTAGTTCAACCATTGTGGAAGACAGTGTAGCAATTCCTCAAGGATCCAGAACTAGAAATATCATTTGACCTAACAGTCTCATTACTAGGTACACATCCAAAGGATTATAAATCATTCTACTATAAAGACACATTCACACATATGTTTATTGCAGCACTATTCACAAGAGCAAAGACTAGGAACCAACCCAAATGCCCATCAATGATAGACTGGATAAAGAATATGTGGCACACATACACCATGGAATACCATGCAGCTATAAAAAAGGATGGATTAATGTCTTTTGCAGAGACATGGATGAAGCTGGAAACCATCATTCTCAGCAAACTATCACAAGAACAGAAAACCAAACACCACATGTTCTCACTCATAAGTGGGAGTTGAACAATGAGAACACATAGACACAGGGAGGGGAACATCACACACTGGGGCCTGTCAGTGGGTAGGAAGGAAAGAGGAGGGATAGCATTAGGAGAAATACTTAATGTAGATGACGAGTTGATGGGTGCAGCAAACCACGACAGCACATGTATACCTATTTCACAAAACTGCAAGTTCTGCAAATGTATCCCAGAACTTAAAGTGTATGTATGTGTGTATATATATATACACACAAATGTAAATGTAAATGTAAATAAATTGAAAATGGTAAAAATAGAAATATGTTTCCTACACAAATAGCGACATAATAAAGCAAGATAGAATGTATGTTTGAGTTAAAAAAAATTGCTTAGAAGACAACTTGAATTCCATTCCAAGGAACTAGTTTTCAAAAGTTTACAACCAGATTTCAGTTTGGCAAAAGGCAACAATGCTGTTTTGAAAATAATTTCTGAAAAGAGCTTCCCCAGCAGTTCCAAATGGCAGTCCTGATACAAGGAAGTAGGGGCAATTTTGTTACCACCAGGAACACTGAATTTATTTTCAGACCTTGAAATTCTGGGAGGCCCTCAAATAATAATCAACTACAATATTTTACTTTACATAGAAATATTGTTTTAATGTTAATATAAAAGCTTGTATATGAACTAAAATTGTCAATCTGCCACTTTTAAGAAAGAAGAATCCATTATGTCCCTAATCTATAGTGAGTTGATATGTTCCATAAGCAGTTCTGGAAGGAGGCTACACTTAGAGCATAAATTGGTATAGATCGCTTTGCTCTCACAGATAGCGACACAATATTTTCTGCTGAATGGGAAAAAGTTTGAAGGCATAAATCAAGATAAAGCAATCATCTGACAAAGAATTACAAAGAGGCCCCATACCTTTTTCTTAGTGAACTCCGTGTGACACATTGATTTTCCACTGAAGATAAAAGCCAAAATCATGTGTCATCAATAGAAAGCAAGCAAAACTATTTGGTTCAATATGTTATGGTACTTAATGAAAAAAAACTTGCAGAGAAAAGACAAATCTAAAATGTTGCACATGATTCAAACAAGTCTGGATCAGAAGAGACATTTCAGAGGTCACTGCTAGAGAGTCAAGGATACATTAGAGAGAAATAAACTCCTGCTTTTTTGTTTATCTACTTACATACACAGATACTGTCTGATGAAGATGATTGATATCAGGTATGGTATTTGATGGTATAGTCATTTACAAAATAATTCATCCCTTATGATCTAATGCAATTTTCTTCATATTACACGTGTATATTTAAATACTTCCTTGTGAAGTGGAGGCTAGCCAGGCTGCTGTTAGCATATCCAGTACATTTCTGCAAATTCCAAAATGGCAAATCCCACAGTTGAAATTTCAACCTCTCTAGCGTCCCTCGGCTGGAGTGCATAATCACGGCAAAAGTCTGCAACATCAGAGGTGGCCGCCACAGACACAAAGTCTATGTTTCTCACTCCATTCTACCAAATCTAGTCAGCAGTCTGGGTGAGGGGGCTTGGCAGTATCTATGAGCAGAAAGCATTCAAATGGCTGGTATATGTGCTTCTGGGGAAACTAAGGGGAAAAAAGAGAGAGGGAGGGAGGGAGGGAACAAGAAAGAAGAAGGAAACTCAAGGAGAGAGGAAGGGAAGGAGGCTGGCAAGAAGGGATGGAGGGAGCAAGGGAGGGAGGAATAAAGGAAGGAAGTTACACCAAGTTTCAAAACTGGCCACGGACTGAGAAGGATTAAGAGACAAACGGAATTGAAAGCATTTATGTTCATACTCGGTATTTTTCTTACCCATTCTTGCAAATTAGTAATTTAAAAATTTTCATTTCCACAAATCCACGTGTTTTCTTGTTCCTCTCTCTCCGCTCTTTTTCCTTCTTTCCTTCCTGACTTTCTTCTTTCTTTTCAACATAGGTTATATAAATGTGTGAGAGCTATCACTAGTCTACATTAATCATCAGGATTTCCCTGTATATTTCCAATTAAGATGACCCATAATAATATTCTACTGTAATTTTGGAGGGTCCAAAATACTAGATGGCATTTAGTGTTTTGGAAATCATGACAAGTCTAACAGGACTTTAAAAAACCTATCAAGACATCTGATGTGTTTTCTTGCCCATACACTCTTTAATGAGGTCTGCTTGACCCTTTCTTCTTCCCTTCTCTAGTCATGGGTTCTTCACACTGAAAACTAAGCTTTGCATCAGTGTTTGACGAACAGGTGACATAATAAACTGCAGTTACATTTTAAATTCAGCTCAAGATGGTAGATGAGAAATCTAAGATTGTGAAGTGAGATTTAGCATGCTGTTCAGTATGCAACAAATCTGAGTGTTGCTCACACAGGATTCATACCAACAGGCTCCTTCCAAAACCTTTCAATGCAAATTCTAGCAAATGCACACTTGGAAGAAAAATGTTCCATGAAGTTGTATATGTAAATTTATACTTTCAGCATTTATGTATATAATTTCAGGGGAAGTGGGATCAACTTAACATTATTAAACATAGTCCAATGATACTTACAACATAACTTCAGAAACATTTTATTACTAGAAGTATTTTAAAAAGGATGTACCATTTAGGATTTAAGACACACCTCACAAATGAAAAAACAAATGAGATTATAAACAACATTTTTTAAGAAAATTATGCCATCTCTTTCACTACAAAATCCTCCTGGGGGAAAAATATCTTTTCCTTCATTATTAAAGGATGTTATCAGAGCACAGTGGAATTCTTTCAGATTTAGTCAGAAGGTTCTCTGGAGTTGAGAGATCTATTGGAGAATATTTTCTTTGAAAGTCCATGTCCTTTCCCCAGGCCTACATCATATATAAATAAACATTTCAGAAAAGGGGCCATGTTAGGAAAAAGTGGGTTGAAGATTGTAAGACCTGGTTCCTGGGTGCCAAATAATTCACAAGTTGGAATAAGCTGGGTTTCTGTAACACTTCTCTATGACTGCCATTGATACTGAACTATGCCAAGGCACTAAGTCCTACCAAGGAAAAGCAGGAGGAAAACAGGTGTAAGAAAACGTTTCCTGTCAGTGTGTCCAGAGATAGCATGAGTCAACAGCGGCTCCTCATGAAGCCATCGATTCGTAACACTGGAGTATCTAGAATGCATCTGGGTCGAATTATTAAAAAGAAAGTTCTTCTCAAGCTAGTTGTAATGGTAGCTAATTTAAAAAATTAATGTTCTGCGATTCTGATAAAAACCTATGTGGTGAACCAACAATAAAGGCGGCTGGAGATATTGGTATGAAATAGTTATTTTTCCTTATATACCTGGACGTTCATATAAGAAATTATACTTTTGGAAGGTCTGTCATATTCTCAGTGTATAAGAGTTGAATCATTTTTAGAAGTTATTGTCAGAATTTTGCTTTAATAGTGCAGTAAAGTGTGCATTCTCTCTCTCTCATTTTCATTCAACAGCCTCTACAAATTGAGCCTGGCTCAAAGGTCTTTCCCTCTTGGAATATGACTCCTCCCCTGTCCCTCTACATAGGCTGTTCTATAACAAATTATTTTGCTGTCTTGATTTTTCAGAGACCTCATGCTAGTAGTAGAGAGCCAGGAGAAAGTGAGATGTCCTATATAAAAGGCCTGCTAGAAAAAGAAATCAGCACTGAGTTCTAAGGATACTGAACAACTTTTTAAAAAACAAGCAAGCCATATTAAACACATTAGTTACAACCAAATTAGATAAAACCATGAAAATTATCCAAGAAGAAAAAGTACATCACCTGTCTAGGTTTAAAATTGCTGAAGGCTGCCATCCAAGGACCATCTATGATAACAAATACAGTAGTCTGTATTGACACAAAGTTTTAGTGATAGACGTAATTACATTCTTCTGCTGGTGGTGTTCTAGAATAAATGGAATATCTGCTGATCAAATCTGAATGCATCTCATAATATTAGCATGTAGGATCCCAGATCTGCAGGCACTATCTCTTTCTCAGATCTACACTTTGAATATTATGTTAGTTAAAATGAGAAGTATGTTAGAAAATGTCTTTTACAAAAGAAATATTGGCTGAGTATGGTGGCTCATGCCTGTAATCCCAACACTCTGGGAGGCCAAGGTGAGAAGATCTCTTGAGCTCAAGAATTTGAGACCAGCTTGGGCAACATATCTATAAAAAATTTTAAAACTTAGCCGGTGTGGTGGTGCACACCTATAGGCACAGCTACTTCAGAGGCTGAATCAAGAGGATCACTTGAGCTTGGGAGTTTGAGGTTGCAGTGAACTATGAACATGGCACTGAACTCCAGTCTGGGCAACAGAGTGAGAACTTGTCTTCAAAAAAATAAAAAAGAAGAAAAAAATAGGAAATATTGTGTTCACATCTGCTATGGTACTCTTTCTTATATAAACTATTTCTTTGCAGTATTCTAGAGGATTTAAGACAAATTTACCACTGAATAATTTCATATGGTATATTATTGCATTAGTATAGTATGTTATTATATAATTAGTATAAGTGACCAGTGCTGCAACAACCACATTCCAAAAAGTATTGTGATCCTCCAAAATTACAATGTCTAAATGACATTATTCTCCTTCATGAGACCATTATACCTTAATTTTTCAGCACCATGAAAATCTACAAATGCCCTCTAAAATATATTTAGAAAACGTGGGGAAAAAATAGATACAGTTTCAGAAGATACATATATTTTGAAAATTAGCCTTTTTGGAATAAATTATTCTTTATGACATATAAATAAACACATTTTTCAGACTGGCGGGGTAACATTTGCATCAGTCAAAATAATTAGATTACTAAAACCTGTAATCTTATTAGAAAAATGGTTTATTCAGAGAATCATTGGAATTATTAGCCTTCAAGCTGCTATAGATTGAATCTGATCAAAATAATTAAGATAATATTATTTCATTTTTCAGTATAATATCTCCTTAGTATTTTTGTTTCTTATTTAATATGTGATTATATTTACTTCTGTGAATAATATGGATGAAGATCGTTACAGTGTCAAGATCACTGGGTTCAGAGCACAGAAACCTCAAGTCTATTCTTTTTTCTTAAATACCTGTAAGACTTTAAAGAAGACAGAGTTTCTGGACTCTAATTTCTCTATCTGTAGAATAAATGGGTTAGACCAAATAACTCCTTTCTGCTTATAAATTTTCTAATTATATGACTGAGCTTACACCTGGAAAACAGTCTATCTCCTGTATAAATTAATGATAGAAATGAAAACCACCACGTTTCATGAAATTAACCACATAAATATCAACATCAACTGCTCAGAAGGACTTAAGTGCAAGTATCACAGGAATTCTGAAGCACAGAGAACTAAATATAAGAAATGTAACATTCTTCGTATTTTCAAAGAAGATTTTAATAATATATGTAAACACAGTAGCCTGTTCATAAGAAAAAAGAAAAGGGACGTCTTAGCATATTCAGGGTTCAACCAAAACTACTACTGGAATGTAAATCAAAGTAATATTCACCTAACTGTCATAATTGGCATGAATAATTTTAAGTAAAACACTTTTATTTGATATTAAATGTGAACAATAAGCCAAAACAGAGAAAATTAATCAATTGATCATTTATTGAAACTGAAATAAAAATATATAATTATTGAAGTCTCTTATATACATAAACCAATCATTGCTTAAATGAGCTGACATACTAGCTCCATAGTTTTATGTCACTAAGGAACTCTTTTGAACACAATAAAGAAACCAGAATTGAGCACAAAGAATGATGAACTGGGAAGTTCATGGCTTTCTATCTACTAATTAGGAGTACAATTATTCAGTCAAACAGCCACTCAACAAACATTTAGCATACAGCTTCTGGATACCAGGTACTGGTGTAGGTGCTAGAGCAACAAGGAAATAGTCCCTGCATTCAGTGAGCTCACAGGCAAGTAAACAAGTAAGTATAAAGACTGCATGACTGATTGGGAGCGGTGGTTCATGCCTGTAATCCCAGCACTTTGGGAGGCCAACGTGGGCAGATCACGAGGTCAAGAGATCGAGACCATCCTGGCCAACATAGTGAAACCCCGTCTCTACTAAAAATACAAAAATTAGCTGGGCACGGTGGTGCACGCCTGTAGTTACTTGGGAGGCTGAGGCAAGAGAATCAGTTGAACCTGGAAGGTAAAGGTTGCAGTGAGCTGAGATCACACCACTGCACTCCAGCCTGGTGACAGAGTGAGACTCTGTCTCAAAAAAAAAAAAAAAAAAAAAAAGACTCCATGATAAATGTGTATCTACAAAGGGCACAAAGGAATGAGTAGCTAATCCCCAAAGCCATATGGAGCAGTCAGTATAAGCTTCAGGAAAAGAAACTGAAGTAAAAAGCTAACCTGAATCTGAAAAAAATGAGTAGGTATTTTCCAAGCACGTTTCAGGGGAAAAGTTGCAGGATGCAGAAGTCCTCCCAAGTACAAAAAGAGAATGAACTCTGGACAACTGGCAATTTATGGCACACAGGAATCAGTAAATGTAGGGATGAGAGGCACACAGAAACATGGGCAAAAACAGGAATTTTGACTTTATTCCATAAATCATGGAAAGCCACCAATGGGTTTTAAGTAATAAAATACTAAGACCGGGTTTGCATTTTAGAAAGATCAATTTGATTTCAGTGAGGAGGTCCAAAAATGAGAGCAGCAAGGCCAGATAGAAGTCCTGCTGCAACTAGCTATGGTTAGAGATGCAGACCAAAACTAAGGTGAAATCATTTAGAAGAAAGAACGTGGATATAAGAGCCATTGGTTTGGCCTCTCCACATCATTTTTTTAATTTTATTTTCATTTATTTATTTATTTATTTTTTGAGACAGAGTCTCGCTCTGTCACCCAGGCTGGAGTGCAGTGGCGTGATCTTGGCTCACTGCAAGTTCTGCCTCCCGGGTTCACACTATTCTCCTGCCTCAGCCTCCCGAGTAGCTGGGACTACAGGCACGTGCCACCACGCCCAGCTAATTTTTTCTATTTTTTAGTAGAGATGGGGTTTCACCATGTTAGCCAGGATGGTCTCGATCTCCTGACCTCGTGATCCACCCACCTCGGCCTCCCAATGTGCTGGGATTACAGGCTTGAGCCACCATGCCCAGCTGGCCTCTCCACATCTTTACTGTTATACTGATAACATGGGGATGAAAATAAATATTATTTGTATTTAAACTATTATTGTTATGTGAAAATTAAACAAATAACATACTATGATAACATCGGAGGTTCAAGAAATATTAAGTCTTGAAAATAGGAAAGATGAAAGGAAGGAAACAGGGAGTGGGGAGGAAAGTAGGAGAAAGGAGAGAATATAGGAATGAGAGAGGAGGAAAATAATAAGAAAGAAGTAGAAAGCTAGGTACGGTGGCTCATGACTGTAATCCCAGCGCTTTGGGAGGCCGAATCAGGCAGATCACAAGGTCAGGAGTTCAAGACCAGCCTGGCCAATATGGTAAAACCTTGTCTCCACTAAAAATACAAAAATTAGCTGGGTGTGGTGGCAGGCACCTATAGTCCCAGCTACTCGGGAGGCTGAGGCAGGAGAATCACTTGACCCTGGGAGGCAGAGGTTGCAGTGAGCTGAGATCACACCACTGCACTCCAGCCTGGGTGACAGAGAAAGATGCTGTCTCAAAAAAAAAAAAAAAAAAAAAGAAAAAAAAAAAAGAAAGAAGTAGAAAAAGATATAGTATTTCTTAATCAGCAGAAGCTACTCTTATTTTTCAATACTCTACCTTTCTAATGTATCACTGACAAGGAAAGGTCTTGAATAATTGACTGAAGTCAGAATAGGTAAGGCACTCTACCTGTGGATACATGAGAGGCCTTAAAAAGTTCATGGAAAATGTATATTATGAAAAAAACTATGCAAAGGTTTCAATTTTGGCAGCAAAATAAACTCATACTAATTTATTATAGCATGTTTGAACAGGATCTAGTTTGAGACAGTAAGAAGGAGTAGACATTAGTTTGAAAAGAGCCCCTAGCAGAGCAATGTAAATTCTGCTAAAATTGAAGCAAGAACAAACATTAGATTATGATGGAGCTTGAGTGAAAGAATGGTGAAATCACTGATGCTTTACAAGAAGCTTGAGGGGACAATGCACCAAAGAAATCAGTAGTTCACAAGCGGACAGCTTTTTTAAAGAAGAAACGAGATGATGTGGAAGATGAAGTCCACAGGGACAGATCATCCATATCAATTTGCAAGGAAAAAAATTAATCTTGTTTGTGCCCTAATTGAAGAGGACTGATAATCAACAGCACAAACAATAGCCAACATCGTAGACATCTTAATTGGTTCAGCTTACACAGTTCTGACTAAAAAATTAAAGTTGAACCAACTTTCCACTGCATGGGTGCCAAAAGTGTTGTGCTCAGATCAGCTGCAGACAAGAGGAGAGCTCTCAATGGAAATTTTAAAGAACTAGGGTCAAGATCCTGAAGGATTTCTTTGAAGAATTGTAACAGAAGATAAAACATGGCTTTCCCAGTATGATCCTGAGGGCAAAACACAATCAAAGCAATGGCTACCAAAGGTGGAAGTGGTCCAGTCAAAGCTAAAGGGGATCACTCAAGAGCAAAGGTCACGGCAACAGTTTTTTGGGGACATTCCAGGCATTTTGCTTGTTGACTTTGTGGAAGGTCAAAGAACAATAATATCTGCATATCATGAGAGTGTTTTGAATAAGTTAGCCAAAGTTTTAGGGCAAAATACCTGGGAAAGCTTTAGCAGACAGTCCTCTAACACCACAATGTTTCTGCTCATTCCTGTCATCAAGCAAAGGCAATTTTGTGAGAGTCTCAATGGGAAATTGTCAGGCATCCACCTTACAGCTCTGATTTGGCTCCTTCTGACTTCTTTTTGTTTCCCAATCTCAACAAATGTGGAAAGGGCACCCATTTTTCTTAAGTTAATAATGTATAAGAGACTGCATTGACATTGTTAAGTTCCCAGGACCATCAGTTCTTTAGGGATGAAAACCGAAGATCACATTTTCAATGTTTATCTTTTAACATCATTTTTCCACAAACTTTTTGAAGTTTCTCCATACAAATGTCTCCATACAAATGAGCACTTGCAAAATAAGCAGAGAGTCTCATTCAATGGACAGAAAGTTCTGTGCCATCTAAAAATTATCTTAAGCAAGTTCAATGTGTAGCAACAGACTGTATTGAGAAATATCAGTTAGGTTGACTTCTGCAATGACCATGATGGAGTAACAAGAACTAGACTTTCTCTCCCTCCTGAAACAACCAAAAAAATGGCCAAAATGTATGCCACAAAAGTTTGCAAGACCCTGTAAAGTCAGTCTCAAACAAGGTGAGCCTATCAACTGCCCTAATTTATGCCTGGAGAAAGTTTTCCAGCCCACTACTCCAGGAGAAAAGCCCAAGAGGAGCCCATCGTTCTCCCTGAGCTGAGGGGACAGAGCTGAGAGTCCACAGAAACCATGTTGACATGAGCTCTCAGGACAAGGTTTCCGAGAAGAAGGGGCTGCACAGAAAGAGAACTCCAGAGCTCTGCAAAGGGTCCCCCTAAAGTACATAGCTAAGTAATTGTTAGGACAGGCCTAGAGAAAAGTACCTACGGTTGGGGAAACAACACCCAGATAAGATGAAAAGTAACAGTACACATGCTCACCAAGGTCCAGTAATAGTGCTTATTTTATCAGCCAAACCAGGAACACCTCAAGATTCCCAGGGATACCCAGAAGGATCTTGCCTCACTAGTTGGGAGTGATTAGCTCTAAAATGAGAACTGGTCTGATCCCACCTAATGAATTTTTAAAGCAAGACCAAAAAGAGTCAAACTCTTTCCAACTAAACTTAAATACATACCAATACAAAGATCAAGAATATTTATATATACTTCCAGCACTCAATAAGATAAAAGTCACCATATCTGACATCCAGACACAGTTTAGCAGAGACACAACAGTAACAACAAAAGACAGAAGAACGTGGCTCATAATAAGGAGAAAAATCACTGAGTCAGAACTGATCCAGAGTAAATCAAGGTGCCAGAGTTATCAGTTAAGAACATTCAAATGCTTATTGAAACAGTATTCTATATGTTCTAAAATAGAGACATGCAAGATACACTAAAGGAGGCTGGGCGCAGTGGCTCACGCCTGTAATCTCAGCATTTTGTGAGGCCGAGGCAGGTGGATCACGAAGTCAGGAGTTCAGGACCAGCCTGACCAATATGGTGAAATCCCATCTCTACTAAAAATACAAAAATTAGCGGGGCATAGTAGCATGCGGCTGTAGTCCCAGCTACATGGTAGGCTGATAGCACGTTAGTCATTAAAGAAGAAAAGATAGACACCTCTCAAAATAAAATATAGAGAGAAAATAAACTTTTAAAAAACATGAACAGAGCAATAGTAGACAGTAAATTTCAAGTAACTGAATTTACGTGTAATCTCAGTTCCCAAAGGAGAGGAGAGGGAAGATGTGAAAACATTTGGGACTTTGAGTCAGGCAAAGCTTTCTTTGATATGACCCCACAGCATGATTTATATAATAATATATTGATAAGAAGAACTCATCAAATTTAAAAAAAAGAATCTGCTCTTCAAAAGAATCTATTAAGAGACTGAAAAGACAAGCTGCAGGCTGGGAGAAAATATTTGCAATTCATATATCTGATGAAAGGCTTGCATCAAAAATATATTTTAAAAGCTCAAAATTTAATAATGAAAAACAAACAACCCCATTTAAAACTTGGGTGAAAGACTGGAACAGACATTTCAAAGTAGACATTTGTTTGGTAAATAAGCACATATGCTCAACATAATTAATGCTTAGGGCAATGCAAATTAAAACCAAAATGAGACGCCACTATCTATTTTTAAATAGCTAAGATTAGCATGACTGATAATAGCCAAGCACTGGCTTGGATGTGGAGAAGCTGAAACTCTCATACACTGCTGATGGGAATACAAAAAAGTGTAACCTTTGAAAAACAGTTTAAGAGTCCCTTAAAAAGTTAAACATACTTCTGCCGTAAGACTCAGCCATTGCACTCCTGGGTATTTACCCAAGAGAGATAAAAGTAGGTGTTCATATAATGATATCAACACAAATGTTCATAGCACATGTATTCATAATAGCCCAAACTAGAAACAGTCTAAATATCAATCAATACATTAATGAATTAACTTGCTTTATCCGAATTAATTATGGATACATACTATAACATGAATGAATCTCAAAATAACTATACTAAGTGAAACAAGGCAGACTCTAGAGGTAAAACATGCAGAGAAAAAAACATAAAATGTCAGACAAAAAAGTGCATAGTGTAAAATTTTATTTATATACATTTTTTGACTGTATAAATTACTGTCCAGTGACAGAAAGCAGTTTGGTGGTTTTTAAGGGCCAGGAATGAGGGGCCAGAGAAATGTATTATAAAGAGGCATCAGGAAACTGGAGGTGAAGTATATTTCCATCACCTCGATTGTGTGCTGATGGTTTCTAAACTTTCAATATTTTTAGTTTATTATATGTTATACAAAATAAAGCTTGTAATAAAAATCAAAAGATTGAGCCATCCTTGTTTTCTCTATAAAAGAGCAGAATTCTCCTTTTAGAGATTTGGAAAGATTATTAAAAGATAAGTTACAAAATACAGTACCTGACACGTATAAAATATTAAATAATTACTAGCCATGCTTAATTATTTTGTTTTAAGTCTATATGAGTCAAGTTTTAGTAGAAATATGGGCTAGAAAAAAAAAAACAGAAAGCGGGACTCTGTGATCCGACTTGGGCTTATAGAACAGACTGCACTAGTTTGTTCTCATGCTGCTAATAAAGTCATACCCAAGACCGGGTAATTTAGAAAGGAAAGAGGTTTAAGGAACTCACAATTCCACATGGCTGGGGAGGCCTCACAGTCACGGCAGAAGGCAAAAAAGAAGCAAAGGCACATCTTAAATGGTAGCAGAGAAGAAAGCTTGTGTAGGGAAGCTCCCATTTTAAAAGCATCAGATCTCGTGAGACTTATTCGCTACCAGGAGAACAGTAGGGGGAACCCGCCCCTATGATTCAATGATCTCCACCTGACTCCATCCTTGACATGCGGGGATAATTACAATCAAGGTGAGATTCGGATGGAGACACAGCCGAATCATATCAATGACTAATGAGAGTTACGTCCAGAACCTAATGAAAACCTGTCTGAGGCCACATTCCCTGTAAAGCAGATTTGAGATAGAGATTTGTGTAGAGAACATTTAACTGGGTAAAATCCTAGGAGCCAACAACTGTGGCTAAAAAGCTGAATTGGACAAAGGGAGTTGAGATGTGAGGCAGTCACAACAAATACCTCAGCTAATCTCAAGGGGGAGCTGAGAAGCTGGGGCGACCCTTCAGAGTTGCCCTAAATTGAGGCAGGAGTATGGAGTTTTAATACCTTTCACTGGTCATTCTTCAGATACGAGTTGTCCCCAAGGATGGACATCAGCTTGACAAGTTATTAATTAGATCTCCTGAGAATAAATTCTAGAGAGAATCAGCTGAGAGGCATGATTTGCCAACACTCCCAATAGCTGGGCAAACTTCAGTTTTGAGGGAGGATTTGGGTTACACATAAAAGTCTCCACAACCAATTATTCATGGGAAATTCTATGTAGGCAGAGCTATTTCATGGCCAGTTAATCAAAACTACATAATCTATTTGGTTAAGCAAAAGAAATTAAAAAGATAAAATAAAATCTATATATTAACACTCAAAAGTTTTTAATGCATTTGCCTTGCATTTCGTATGTTTTGCCTTGCATTTCGTATATTTTGCCTTGCATTTGTTTATTTGCTTTCAAGAACCTTTAGAGAACAATAATTACTAATATAATATGGAGTAGCACAGCATAGACGAGGGAAGCTAACTCTCTCCCTTTTCCCAGAACCTGGAACAGCTAAAGATAATAAGCATTGTCAGCTTTGGTATCTGACATAGTTTGGATGTTTGTCCCCTTCAAATCTCACGTTAAAATGTGATCCCCAATGTTGGAGATAGATGCCTCCTGAATGGCTTGGTGCTGTCCTCTTGGTAATGAATGAGTTCTTACCCTGTGAGTTCATGCAATATCTGGTTGTTTAAAAGAGACTGACACCTCTTCCCTGTCTCTCTTGCTTCCGCTCTCACCATGTGATATGCTGGTTTCCCTTCACCTTCCACCATGATTGGAAGGTTCCTGATGCCCTCCCAGGAAGCAGGTGCCAGTACTATGCTTCATGTACAGCCTTCACAACAAGGAGCCAAATAAACCGCATTTCTTTATAAATAACCCAGCCTCAGGTATTTCTTTATAACAATGCAAATGGGCTAACAGAGTATCATTCATGGACAGCGAGTGTATTAGTCAATTTTCATGCTGCTGATAAAGACATACCCAAGACTGGGTAATTTATAAAGAAAAAGAGGTTTAATGAATTCACATATCTGTACCGCTACCTGTATAAATATGGAAATATCTTCACCGCTACCTGAACAAACATGGAAATATCTACACCGCCATCTCTTTAAACATGGAAATATCTAAACTGCTATGTGTATAAACAAGGAAATATCTACAGCGCCATCTCTATAAACATGGAAATATCTACACCGCTATCTGTATGAACATGAAAATATCTACAGCGCCATCTGTATAAATATGGAAGAATCTACACCGCCATCTGTATAAACATGGAAATATCTACACCGCCATCTGTATAAACATGGAAATATCTACACCGCCATCTGCATAAACATGGAAATATATACACCGCCACAAATATAAACATGGAAATATGCAAGCCGCCATCTCTATAAACTTGGAAATATCTACACTGCTATCTCTATAAACATGGAAATATCTACACAGCTATGTGTATCAACATGGAAATATCTATACCGCTATCTCTATAAACATGGAAATATCTACACCGCTATCTGTATAAACATGGAAATATTTACAACGCTATCTGTATGAACATGGAAATATCTACACCGCTATCTGTATAAGCATGGAAATACCTACACCGCTATCTGTATAAACATGGAAATAACTACACCGCCATCTGTATAAACATGGCAATATCTACACCGCCATCTCTATAAACATTGAAATATCTACAACGCCATCTGTATGAATAGGGAAATAACTACACCGCCACCTGTATAAACATGGAAATATCTACACCGCCATCTGTTTAAACATGGAAATATGTATACCGCTATATGTATAAACATGGAAATATCTAAAACGCTATCTCTATAAACATGGAAATATCTACACCGCTATCTGTATAAACATGGAAATATTTACAACGCTATCTGTATGAACATGGAAATATCTACACCGCTATCTGTATAAGCATGGAAATACCTACACCGCTATCTGTATAAACATGGAAATGCCTACACCGCCATCTGTATAAACATGGAAATATCTACACCGCCATCTCTATAAACATGGAAATATCTCCACCGCCATCTCTATAAACATGGAAATAATTACACCGCTATCTCTATAAACATGGATATATCTACACCGCTATCTGAATAAACATGGCAATATCTACACTGCTGTCTGTGAAACAGGGAATTATCGACACCGCTATCTCTATAAACATGGAAATATCTACACGACTATCTCTATAAACATGGAAATATCTACACCAATATCTCTGTAAACATAGAAATATCTATACCGCTATGTGTATAAACATGGAAATATCTACATCGCTATGGGTATAAACATGGAAATATCTACACCGCCATCTGTATAAACATGGAAATATCTACACCGTCATCTCTATAAACATTGAAATATCTAAACCGGCATCTGTATGCACATGGAAATATCTACACCGCCATGTGTATAAATATGGAAATATCTACACCGCTATCTGTATGAACATGGAAATATCGACACCACCATCTGTATAAACAAGTAAATAACTATAATGCCATCTCAATAAACATGGAAATATCTACACCGCTATCTGTATAAACATGGAAATATCTACACCGCTATCTGTATAAACATGGAAATATCTACACCACTATCTGTATAATCATGGAAATATCTTCAGCGCTATCTGTATAAAAATGGAAATATCTACACAGCTATCTGTCAATACAAGGAATTATCTACACCGCCATCCCTATAAACATGTAAATATCTACATTGCCATCTGAATAAACATGGGAATATCTACACCGCTATCTGTATGTACATGGAAATATCTACACCGCTATCTGTATAAACATGGAAATATCTACACTGCTATCTGTAAAACAGGGAAATATCTACACCGCTATCTGAATAAACATGGAAATATCTACAACGCTCTCTCTATAAACATGGAAATACCTACACCGATATCTCCATAAACATGGAAATATCGACACTGCTATGTGTAAAAACATGGAAATATCTACACCGCCATGTCTATAAACATGTAAATATCTACACCGTCATCTGTATAAACATGAAAATATCTACACCCAGTCTGTATCAAAATGGAAATATCCACACCGCCATCTGTATGATCATGGAAATATCTACACCGTTATATGTATAAACACAGAAATATCTACACCGTTATCGGTATAAACATGGAAATGTCTACACTGCTATCTGTATAAACATGGAAATATCTACTCTGCTATCTGTAAAACAGGGAAATATCTACACCGCTAACTCTATAAACATGGAAATATCTACAATGCTCTCTGTATAAACATGGAAATATCTACACCGCTGTCTGTATAAACATGGAAATATCTTCACCGCTATCTGTATAAACATGTAAATATCTACACCGCTATCTATATAAACATGGAAATATCTACACCGCTATCTGTGTAATCATGGAAATATCTACACCGCTATCTGTATAAACATGCAAATATCTACACCGATATCTCCATAAACATGGAAATATCTACAATGCTATCTGTATGAACATGGAAATATCTACACTGCCATCTGTATAAACTTGGAAATATCTACACCGCCATCTCTATAAACATGGAAATATCTACACCGCCCTCGGTATGAACATGGAAATATCAACAACGTCATCTGTATGAACATGGAAATAACTACACAGACATCTGTGTGAACATGGAAATATCTACACCGACATCTGTATGAACATGGAAATATCTACACCGCCATCTGTATGAACATGCAAATATCTTCACCGCCATCTGTATGAAGATGGAAATATCTACACCGCCTTCTGTATGAACATGGAAATATCTACACCGCTATCTGTATGAACATGGAAATACCTACAAACCTATCTCTATAAACATCGAAATATTTACACTGCTATCTGTATAATCAAGGAAATATCTACACCGCCATCTCTATAAACATGGAAATATCTACACTGCCATCTGTATAAACATGGAAATATCTACACCGCTATCTGTATAAACATGGAAATATCTACACTGCTTTCTGTGAAACAGGGAAATTTCTACACTGCTATCTCTATAAACATGGAAATAACTACACCACAATCTATATAATCATGGAAATATCTACACCACTATCTCTATAAACATGGAAATATCTACACCACTATCTCTATAAACATGGAAATATCTACACCGCTATTTGAATAAACATGGAAATATCAACACTGCTATCTGAATAAACATGGAAATATCTACAGCGATAAGTGTATAAACATGGAAATATCTACACTGCCATCTCTATAAACATGGAAATATTTACACCTCCGTCGGTGAGAACATGGAAATATCTGTACGCCATCTCTATAAACTTGGAAATATCTACACCGCCATCTGTATCAGCTTGCAAATATCTACACCGCCAGCTGAATGATGATGGAAATATCTACACGGCTATCTGTATAAACACAGAAATATCTGCACTGCTATCTGTATAAACATGGAAATATCTACACCGCTATCTGTATAAACATGGAAATATCTACACCGCTATCAGTATAAACACGGAAATATCTACACCGCTATCTGTATAAATATGGAAATATCTACACCGCTACCTGTAAAAACATGGAAATATCTACACCGCTATCTGTATGAACATGGAAATATCTTCACCGCCATCTGTATGAACATGGATATATCTACACAGCCATCTGGATGAACGTGGAAATATCTACACAGCCATCTGGATGAACATGGAATTATCTACACCGCTATCTGTGTAAACATGCATACATCTTCACCGCTATCTGTATAAACATGGAAATATCTACACCGTTTTCTGTATGAACATGGAAATATCTACACCGCTATCTGTGTAAACATGCATACATCTTCACCGCTATCTGTATAAATATGGAAATATCTACACCGCTATCTGTATGAACATGGAAATATCTACACTGCTATCTGTTTGAAAATGGAAATATCTACACCGCTATCTGCATGAAAATGGAAATATCTAAACAGCTATCTGCACATACATGGAAATATCTACAAAGCTATCTCTTAACACATGGAAATAAGTACACCGCTATCTCTATAAACATGGAAATATCTACACCGCCATCAGTATGAACATGGAAATATCTGCACCGTCATCTGTATGAACATATAAATATCTACACCGCCATCTGTATTAAGATGAAGATATCTACTCCGCTATATGTATAAACATGGAAATATCTACACCGCTATCTGTATAAACATGGAAATACCTACACCGCTACCTGTATAAACATGGAAATATCAGCACCGCTATCTGTATGAACATGGAAATATCTACACCGCTATCTGTATGAACATGGAAATATCTACACCGATATCTGTATGAACATGGAAATATCTTCACCGCCATCTCTATGAACATGGAAATATCTACACTGCTATCTGGATGAACAAGGAAATATCTACACCGCTATCTGTATGAACATGGAAATATCTACACCGCTATCTGTATGAACATGGAAATATCATCACCGCCATCTGTATGAACATGGATATATCTACACAGCCATCAGGATGAACATGGAAATATCTACACGGCTATCTGTTTGAACATGGAAATATCTACACCGCTATCTGCATGAAAATGGAAATATCTACACAGCTATCTGCATATACATGGAAATATCTACACAGCTATCTCTTTAAACATGGAAATAACTACACCGCTATCTCTATAAACATGGAAATATCTACACCGCCATCTGTATGAACATGGACATATCTGCACCGCTATCTGTATGAACATATAAATATCTACACCGCCATCTGTATGAAGAAGGAGATATCTACACCGCTATCTGTATAAACATGGAAATATCTACACCGCTATCTGTATATACATGGAAATATCTACACCGCTATCTGTGTAAACATGCATACATCTTCACCGCTATCTGTATAAACATGGAAATATATACACCGCTATCTTTATGAACATGGAAATATCTACACCGCTAACTGTTTGAACAGGGAAATATGTACACCGCTATCTGCATGAAAATGGAGATATCTACACCGCTATCTGTATGAACATGGAAATAAATACACCGCTATCTATATGAACATGGAAATATCTACACCGCTATTTGTATGAGCATGGAAATATCTACACCGCTATCTGTATGAACATGGAAATATCTTCACCGCCATCTGTATGAACATGGATATATCTACACAGCCATCTGGATGAACATGGAAATATCTGCAACACTATCTGTATGAACATGGAAATATCTACACCGCTATCTCTATGAACATGGATATATCTACACAGCCATCTGGATGAACATGGAAATATCTACACCGCTATCTGTGTAAACATGCATACGTCTTCACCGCTGTCTTTATAAATATGGAAATATCTACACTGCTATCTGTATGAACATGGAAATATCTACACCGCTATCTGTTTGAACATGGAAATATCTGCACCGCTAACTGTTTGAACAGGGAAATATGTACACCGCTATCTGCATGAAAATGGAGATATCTACACCGCTATCTGTATGAACATGGAAATAAATACACCGCTATCTATATGAACATGGAAATATCTACACCGCTATTTGTATGAGCATGGAAATATCTACACCGCTATCTGTATGAACATGGAAATATCTTCACCGCCATCTGTATGAACATGGATATATCTACACAGCCATCTGGATGAACATGGAAATATCTGCAACGCTATCTGTATGAACATGGAAATATCTACACCGCTATCTCTATGAACATGGATATATCTACACAGCCATCTGGATGAACATGGAAATATCTACACCGCTATCTGTGTAAACATGCATACGTCTTCACCGCTGTCTTTATAAATATGGAAATATCTACACTGCTATCTGTATGAACATGGAAATATCTACACCGCTATCTGTTTGAACATGGAAATATCTACACCGCTATCTGCATGAAAATGGAAATATCTACACAGCTATCTGCATATACATGGAAAAATCTATACAGCTATCTCTTTACACATGGAAATAAGTACACTGCTATCTCTATAAACATTGAAATATCTACACCGCCATCTACATGAACATGGAAATACCTGCACCGCCATGTGTATGAACACATAAATATCTACACCGCCATCTGTATTAAGATGGAGATATCTACACCGCTATCTGTATAAACATGGAAATACCTACACCGCTATCTGTATGAACATGGAAATATCTACACCGCTATCTGTATAAACATGGTAATATCTACACTGCTACCTGTATAAACATGGAAATATCAGCACCGCAATCTGTATGAACATGGAAATATCTACACCGCTATCGGTATGCATATGGAAATATCTACACCACTATCTGTATTAACATGGAAATAGCTACACAGCCATCTGGATGAACATGGAAATATCTACACCGCTATCAGTATGAACATGGAAATATCTACACCGCTGTCTGTTTGAACATGGAAATATCTACACCGCTATCTGCATGAAAATGGAAATATCTACACAGCTATCTGCATATACATGGAAATATATATACAGCTATCTCTTTACACATGGAAATTACTACACCGCTATCTCTATAAACATGGTAATATCTACACCGCCATCTGTATGAACATGGAAATATCTGCACCGCCATCTGTATGAACATATAAATATCTACAACGCCATCTGTATTAAGATGGAGATATCTACACCGCTATCTGTATAAACATGGAAATATCTACACCGCTATCTGTATAAACATGGAAATATCTACACCGCTACCTGTATAAACATGGAAATATCAGCACCGGTATCTGTATGAACATGGAAATATCAGCCCCTATATCTGTATGAACATGGAAATATCTACACCACTATCTGTATGAACAAGGAAATATGTACACCGCTATCTGTATGAACATGGAAATATCTTCACCGCCATCTGTATTAACATGGAAATATCTACACCGCTATCTGTATGAACATGGAATTATCTACACGGCTACCTGTATAAACATGGAAATATCAGCAATGCTATCTGCATGAACATATAAATATCTACACCGCCATCTGTATTAAGATGGGGATATCTACACCGCTATCTCTATAAACATGGAAATATCTACACCGCTATCTGTATAAACATGGAAATATCTACACCGATATCTGCATGAAAATGGAAATATCTACACAGCTATCTGCATATACATGGAAATATCTACACAGCTATCTCTTTACACATGGAAATAACTACACCGGTATCTCTATAAACATGGAAATATCTACACCGCCATCTGTATGAACATGGAAATATCTACACCGCTATCTCTTTAAACACGGAAATATGTACACCGCTACCTGTATAAACATGGAAGTATCAGCACCGCTATCGGTATGAACTTGGCAATATCAACACGGCTATCTGTATGAACATGGAAATATCTACACCGTTTTCTGTATGAACATGGAAATATCTACACCGCTATCTGTGTAAACATGCATACATCTTCACCGCTATCTGTATAAACATGGAAATATCAACACCGCTATCTGTATGAACATGGAAATGTCTACACCGCTATCTGCATGAACATGGAAATACATACACCGCTATCTGTTTGAAAATGGAAATATCTACACCACTATCTGCATGAAAATGGAAATATCTACACAGCTGTCTGCACATACATGGAAATATCTACAAAGCTATCTCTTTACACATGGAAATAACTACACCGCTATCTCTATAAACATGGAAATATCTACACAGCCATCTGGATGAACATGGAAATACCTACACCGCTATCTGTATGAACATGGAGATACATTCACCGCTGTCTTTATGAACATGGAAATATCTACACCGCTATCTGTATGAACATCAAATATCTACACCGCTATCTGTATGAACAAGGAAATATCTTCTCCGCCATCTGTATGAACATGGATACATCTACACAGCCATCTGGATGAACATGGAAGTATCTACACCGCTATCTGTCTAAACATGCATACATCTTAACCGCTATCTGTATAAACATGGAAATATCTACACCGCTATCTGTATGAACATGGAAGTATCTACACTGCTAACTGTTTGAACAGGGAAATAACTGCACCGCCATCTGCATGAAAATGGAAATATCTACACCGCTATCTGTATGAACATGGAAATACATACACCGCTATCTGTATGAACATGGAAATATCTACACCGCTATCTGTATGAACATGGAAATATCTACACCGCTATCTGTATGAACATGGAAATATCTACACCGCTATCTGTTTGAACATGGAAATATCTACACCGCTATCTGTATAAACATGGAAATATCTACACAGTTACCTGTATGAACATGGAAATATCAGCACCGCTATCGGTATGAACATGGAAATATCTACACCGCCATCTGTATGAATATGGAAATATCTTCACCGCCATCTGTATGAACATGGATATATCTACACAGCCATCTGGATGAACGTGGAAATATATACATAGCCATCTGGATGAACATGGAATTATCTACACCGCTATCTGTGTAAAGATGCATACATCTTCACCGCTATGTGTATAAACATGGAAATATCTACACCGTTTTCTGTATGAACATGGAAATATCTACACCGCTATCTGTGTAAACATGCATACCTCTTCACCGCTATCTGTGTAAACATGGAAATATCTACACCGCTATCTGTATGAACATGGAAATATCTACACCGCTATCTGTTTGAAAAAGGAAATATCCACACCGCTCTCTGCATGAAAATGGAAATATCTACACAGCTATCTGCACATACATGGAAATATCTACAAAGCTATCTCTTTACACATGGAAATAACTACACCGCTATCTCTATAAACATGGAAATATCTACACCGCCATCTGTATGAACATGGAAATATCGGCACCGCCATCTGAATGAACATATAAATATCTACATCGCCATCTGTATTAAGATGAAGATATCTACACCGATATCTGTATAAATATGGAAATATCTACACCGCTACCTGTGTAAACATGGAAATATCCACACCGCTACCTGTATAAACATGGAAATATCTTCACCGCTATCTGTATGAACATAGAAATATCTACAGCGCTATCTGTATGAACATGGAGATATCTACACAGATATCTGTATGAACATTTAAATATCTTCACCGCCATCTCTATGAACATGGATATATCTAAACAGCCATCTGTATGAACATGGAAATATCTACACCGCTATCTGTATGAACATGGAAATATCTTCACCGCCATCTGTATGAACATGGATATATCTACACAGCCATCTGGATGAACGTGGAAATATCTACACAGCCATCTGGATGAACATGGAATTATCTACACCGCTATCTGTGTAAACATGCATACATCTTCACCGCTATCTGTATAAACATGGAAATATCTACACCGTTTTCTGTATGAACATGGAAATATCTACACCGCTATCTGTGTAAACATGCATACATCTTCACCGCTATCTGTATAAACATGGAAATATCAACACCGCTATCTGTATGAACATGGAAATGTCTACACCGCGATCTGCATGAACATGGAAATACATACACCGCTATCTGTTTGAAAATGGAAATATCTACACCGCTATCTGCATGAAAATGGAAATATCTACACAGCTGTCTGCACATACATGGAAATATCTACAAAGCTATCTCTGTACACATGGAAATAACTACACCGCTATCTCTATAAACATGGAAATATCTACACAGCCATCTGGATGAACATGGAAATACCTACACCGCTATCTGTATGAACATGGAGATACATTCACCGCTGTCTGTATGAACATGGAAATATCTACACCGCTATCTGTATGAACATCAAATATCTACACCGCTATCTGTATGAACAAGGAAATATCTTCTCCGCCATCTGTATGAACATGGATATATCTACACAGCCATCTGGATGAACATGGAAGTATCTACACCGCTATCTGTCTAAACATGCATACATCTTCACCGCTATCTGTATAAACATGGAAATATCTAAACCGCTATCTGTATGAACATGGAAGTATCTACACCGCTAACTGTTTGAACAGGGAAATAACTACACCGCCATCTGCATGAAAATGGAAATATCTACACCGCTATCTGTATGAACATGGAAATACATACACCGCTATCTGTATGAACATGGAAATATCTACACCGCTATCTGTATGAACATGGAAATATCTACACCGCTATCTGTATGAACATGGAAATATCTACACCGCTATGTGTTTGAACATGGAAATATCTACACCGCTATCTGTATAAACATGGAAATATCTACACAGTTACCTGTATGAACATGGAAATATCAGCACCGCTATCGGTATGAACATGGAAATATCTAAACCGCCATCTGTATGAATATGGAAATATCTTCACCGCCATCTGTATGAACATGGATATATCTACACAGCCATCTGGATGAACGTGGAAATATATACACAGCCATCTGGATGAACATGGAATTATCTACACCGCTATCTGTGTAAAGATGCATACATCTTCACCGCTATGTGTATAAACATGGAAATATCTACACCGTTTTCTGTATGAACATGGAAATATCTACACCACTATCTGTGTAAACATGCATACATCTTCACCGCTATCTGTGTAAACATGGAAATATCTACACCGCTATCTGTATGAACATGGAAATATCTACACCGCTATCTGTATGAACATGGAAATATCTTCACCGCCATCTGTATGAACATGGATATATCTACACAGCCATCTGGATGAACATGGAAATATCTGCAACGCTATCTGTATGAACATGGAAATATCTACACCGCTATCTCTATGAACATGGATATATCTACACAGCCATCTGGATGAACATGGAAATATCTACACCGCTATCTGTGTAAACATGCATACGTCTTCACCGCTGTCTTTATAAATATGGAAATATCTACACTGCTATCTGTATGAACATGGAAATATCTACACCGCTATCTGTTTGAACATGGAAATATCTGCACCGCTAACTGTTTGAACAGGGAAATATGTACACCGCTATCTGCATGAAAATGGAGATATCTACACCGCTATCTGTATGAACATGGAAATAAATACACCGCTATCTATATGAACATGGAAATATCTACACCGCTATTTGTATGAGCATGGAAATATCTACACCGCTATCTGTATGAACATGGAAATATCTTCACCGCCATCTGTATGAACATGGATATATCTACACAGCCATCTGGATGAACATGGAAATATCTGCAACGCTATCTGTATGAACATGGAAATATCTACACCGCTATCTCTATGAACATGGATATATCTACACAGCCATCTGGATGAACATGGAAATATCTACACCGCTATCTGTGTAAACATGCATACGTCTTCACCGCTGTCTTTATAAATATGGAAATATCTACACTGCTATCTGTATGAACATGGAAATATCTACACCGCTATCTGTTTGAACATGGAAATATCTACACCGCTATCTGCATGAAAATGGAAATATCTACACAGCTATCTGCATATACATGGAAAAATCTATACAGCTATCTCTTTACACATGGAAATAAGTACACTGCTATCTCTATAAACATTGAAATATCTACACCGCCATCTACATGAACATGGAAATACCTGCACCGCCATGTGTATGAACACATAAATATCTACACCGCCATCTGTATTAAGATGGAGATATCTACACCGCTATCTGTATAAGCATGGAAATACCTACACCGCTATCTGTATGAACATGGAAATATCTACACCGCTATCTGTATAAACATGGTAATATCTACACTGCTACCTGTATAAACATGGAAATATCAGCACCGCAATCTGTATGAACATGGAAATATCTACACCGCTATCGGTATGCATATGGAAATATCTACACCACTATCTGTATTAACATGGAAATAGCTACACAGCCATCTGGATGAACATGGAAATATCTACACCGCTATCAGTATGAACATGGAAATATCTACACCGCTGTCTGTTTGAACATGGAAATATCTACACCGCTATCTGCATGAAAATGGAAATATCTACACAGCTATCTGCATATACATGGAAATATATATACAGCTATCTCTTTACACATGGAAATTACTACACCGCTATCTCTATAAACATGGTAATATCTACACCGCCATCTGTATGAACATGGAAATATCTGCACCGCCATCTGTATGAACATATAAATATCTACAACGCCATCTGTATTAAGATGGAGATATCTACACCGCTATCTGTATAAACATGGAAATATCTACACCGCTATCTGTATAAACATGGAAATATCTACACCGCTACCTGTATAAACATGGAAATATCAGCACCGGTATCTGTATGAACATGGAAATATCAGCCCCTATATCTGTATGAACATGGAAATATCTACACCACTATCTGTATGAACAAGGAAATATGTACACCGCTATCTGTATGAACATGGAAATATCTTCACCGCCATCTGTATTAACATGGAAATATCTACACCGCTATCTGTATGAACATGGAATTATCTACACGGCTACCTGTATAAACATGGAAATATCAGCAATGCTATCTGCATGAACATATAAATATCTACACCGCCATCTGTATTAAGATGGGGATATCTACACCGCTATCTCTATAAACATGGAAATATCTACACCGCTATCTGTATAAACATGGAAATATCTACACCGATATCTGCATGAAAATGGAAATATCTACACAGCTATCTGCATATACATGGAAATATCTACACAGCTATCTCTTTACACATGGAAATAACTACACCGGTATCTCTATAAACATGGAAATATCTACACCGCCATCTGTATGAACATGGAAATATCTACACCGCTATCTCTTTAAACACGGAAATATGTACACCGCTACCTGTATAAACATGGAAGTATCAGCACCGCTATCGGTATGAACTTGGCAATATCAACACGGCTATCTGTATGAACATGGAAATATCTACACCGTTTTCTGTATGAACATGGAAATATCTACACCGCTATCTGTGTAAACATGCATACATCTTCACCGCTATCTGTATAAACATGGAAATATCAACACCGCTATCTGTATGAACATGGAAATGTCTACACCGCTATCTGCATGAACATGGAAATACATACACCGCTATCTGTTTGAAAATGGAAATATCTACACCACTATCTGCATGAAAATGGAAATATCTACACAGCTGTCTGCACATACATGGAAATATCTACAAAGCTATCTCTTTACACATGGAAATAACTACACCGCTATCTCTATAAACATGGAAATATCTACACAGCCATCTGGATGAACATGGAAATACCTACACCGCTATCTGTATGAACATGGAGATACATTCACCGCTGTCTTTATGAACATGGAAATATCTACACCGCTATCTGTATGAACATCAAATATCTACACCGCTATCTGTATGAACAAGGAAATATCTTCTCCGCCATCTGTATGAACATGGATACATCTACACAGCCATCTGGATGAACATGGAAGTATCTACACCGCTATCTGTCTAAACATGCATACATCTTAACCGCTATCTGTATAAACATGGAAATATCTACACCGCTATCTGTATGAACATGGAAGTATCTACACTGCTAACTGTTTGAACAGGGAAATAACTGCACCGCCATCTGCATGAAAATGGAAATATCTACACCGCTATCTGTATGAACATGGAAATACATACACCGCTATCTGTATGAACATGGAAATATCTACACCGCTATCTGTATGAACATGGAAATATCTACACCGCTATCTGTATGAACATGGAAATATCTACACCGCTATCTGTTTGAACATGGAAATATCTACACCGCTATCTGTATAAACATGGAAATATCTACACAGTTACCTGTATGAACATGGAAATATCAGCACCGCTATCGGTATGAACATGGAAATATCTACACCGCCATCTGTATGAATATGGAAATATCTTCACCGCCATCTGTATGAACATGGATATATCTACACAGCCATCTGGATGAACGTGGAAATATATACATAGCCATCTGGATGAACATGGAATTATCTACACCGCTATCTGTGTAAAGATGCATACATCTTCACCGCTATGTGTATAAACATGGAAATATCTACACCGTTTTCTGTATGAACATGGAAATATCTACACCGCTATCTGTGTAAACATGCATACCTCTTCACCGCTATCTGTGTAAACATGGAAATATCTACACCGCTATCTGTATGAACATGGAAATATCTACACCGCTATCTGTTTGAAAAAGGAAATATCCACACCGCTCTCTGCATGAAAATGGAAATATCTACACAGCTATCTGCACATACATGGAAATATCTACAAAGCTATCTCTTTACACATGGAAATAACTACACCGCTATCTCTATAAACATGGAAATATCTACACCGCCATCTGTATGAACATGGAAATATCGGCACCGCCATCTGAATGAACATATAAATATCTACATCGCCATCTGTATTAAGATGAAGATATCTACACCGATATCTGTATAAATATGGAAATATCTACACCGCTACCTGTGTAAACATGGAAATATCCACACCGCTACCTGTATAAACATGGAAATATCTTCACCGCTATCTGTATGAACATAGAAATATCTACAGCGCTATCTGTATGAACATGGAGATATCTACACAGATATCTGTATGAACATTTAAATATCTTCACCGCCATCTCTATGAACATGGATATATCTAAACAGCCATCTGTATGAACATGGAAATATCTACACCGCTATCTGTATGAACATGGAAATATCTTCACCGCCATCTGTATGAACATGGATATATCTACACAGCCATCTGGATGAACGTGGAAATATCTACACAGCCATCTGGATGAACATGGAATTATCTACACCGCTATCTGTGTAAACATGCATACATCTTCACCGCTATCTGTATAAACATGGAAATATCTACACCGTTTTCTGTATGAACATGGAAATATCTACACCGCTATCTGTGTAAACATGCATACATCTTCACCGCTATCTGTATAAACATGGAAATATCAACACCGCTATCTGTATGAACATGGAAATGTCTACACCGCTATCTGCATGAACATGGAAATACATACACCGCTATCTGTTTGAAAATGGAAATATCTACACCGCTATCTGCATGAAAATGGAAATATCTACACAGCTGTCTGCACATACATGGAAATATCTACAAAGCTATCTCTGTACACATGGAAATAACTACACCGCTATCTCTATAAACATGGAAATATCTACACAGCCATCTGGATGAACATGGAAATACCTACACCGCTATCTGTATGAACATGGAGATACATTCACCGCTGTCTGTATGAACATGGAAATATCTACACCGCTATCTGTATGAACATCAAATATCTACACCGCTATCTGTATGAACAAGGAAATATCTTCTCCGCCATCTGTATGAACATGGATATATCTACACAGCCATCTGGATGAACATGGAAGTATCTACACCGCTATCTGTCTAAACATGCATACATCTTCACCGCTATCTGTATAAACATGGAAATATCTAAACCGCTATCTGTATGAACATGGAAGTATCTACACCGCTAACTGTTTGAACAGGGAAATAACTACACCGCCATCTGCATGAAAATGGAAATATCTACACCGCTATCTGTATGAACATGGAAATACATACACCGCTATCTGTATGAACATGGAAATATCTACACCGCTATCTGTATGAACATGGAAATATCTACACCGCTATCTGTATGAACATGGAAATATCTACACCGCTATGTGTTTGAACATGGAAATATCTACACCGCTATCTGTATAAACATGGAAATATCTACACAGTTACCTGTATGAACATGGAAATATCAGCACCGCTATCGGTATGAACATGGAAATATCTAAACCGCCATCTGTATGAATATGGAAATATCTTCACCGCCATCTGTATGAACATGGATATATCTACACAGCCATCTGGATGAACGTGGAAATATATACACAGCCATCTGGATGAACATGGAATTATCTACACCGCTATCTGTGTAAAGATGCATACATCTTCACCGCTATGTGTATAAACATGGAAATATCTACACCGTTTTCTGTATGAACATGGAAATATCTACACCACTATCTGTGTAAACATGCATACATCTTCACCGCTATCTGTGTAAACATGGAAATATCTACACCGCTATCTGTATGAACATGGAAATATCTACACCGCTATCTGTTTGAAAAAGGAAATATCCACACCGCTATCTGCATGAAAATGGAAATATCTACACAGCTATCTGCACATACATGGAAATATCTACAAAGCTATCTCTTTACACATGGAAATAACTACACCGCTATCTCTATAAACATGGAAATATCTACACCGCCATCTGTATGAACATGGAAATATCGGCACCGCCATCTGAATGAACATATAAATATCTACACCGCCATCTGTATTAAGATGAAGATATCTACACCGATATCTTTATAAACATGGAAATATCTACACCGCTACCTGTGTAAACATGGAAATATCCACACCGCTATCTGTATAAACATGGAAATACCAACACCGCTACCTGTATAAACATGGAAATATCTTCACCGCTATCTGTATGAACATAGAAATATCTACAGCGCTATCTGTATGAACATGGAAATATCTACACAGATATCTGTATGAACATTTAAATATTTTCACCGCCATCTCTATGAACATGGATATATCTAAACAGCCATCTGTATGAACATGGAAATATCTACACCGCTATCTGTATGAACATGGAAATATCTTCACCGCCATCTGTATGAACATGGATATATCTACACAGCCATCTGGATGAACGTGGAAATATCTACACAGCCATCTGGATGAACATGGAATTATCTACACCGCTATCTGTGTAAACATGCATACATCTTCACCGCTATCTGTATAAATATGAAAATATCTACACCGTTTTCTGTATGAACATGGAAATATCTACACCGCTATCTGTATGAACATGGAAATATCTACACTGCTATCTGTATGAACATGGAAATATCTTCACCGCCATCTGTATGAACATGGATATGTCTACAAAGCCATCTGGATGAACATGGAATTATCTACACCGCTATCTGTATGAACATGGAAATATCTACACCGCTATCTGTGTAAACATGCATACTTCTTCACCGCTATCAGTACAAACATGGAAAATCTACACCGCTATCTGTACGAACATGGAAATATCTATACCGCTATTTGTTTGAACATGGAAATATCCACACCGCTATCTGCATGAAAATGGAAATATCTACACAGCTATCTGCATATACATGGAAATATCTACACAGCTATCTCTTTACACATGGAAATAACTCCACCGCTATCTCTATAAACATGGAAATATCTACACCGCCATCTGTATGAACATGGAAATATCTACACCGCTATCTGTATAAACACGGAAATATGTACACCGCTACCTGTATAAACATGGAAGTATCAGCAGCGCTATCGGTATGAACATGGCAATATCTACACGGCTATCTGTATGAACATGGAAATATCTACACCGCTATCTGTATGAACATGGAAATATCTTCACCGCCATCTGTATGATCATGGATATATCCACACAGCCATCAGGATGAACATGGAAATATCTACACCGCTATATGTATGAACATGGGAATATCTTCACCGCCATTTGTATGAACATGGATATATCTACACAGCCATCTGGATGAACATGGAAATATCTACACCGCTATCTGTGTAAACATGCATACATCTTCACCGCTATCTGTATAAACATGGAAGTATCTAAACCGCTATCTTTATGAACATGGAAATATCTACACCGCTAACTGTTTGAACAGGGAAATATCTACACCGCTATCTGCATGAAAATGGAAATATCTACACCGCTCTCTGTATGAACATGGAAATACATACACCGCTATCTGCATGAAAATGGAAATATCTACACAGCTATCTGCACATACATGGAAATATCTACAAAGCTATCTCTTTACACATGGAAATAACTACACCGCTATCTCTATAAACATGGAAATATCTACACCGCCATCTGTATGAACATGGAAATATCGGCACCGCCATCTGAATGAACATATAAATATCTACACCGCCATCTGTATTAAGATGAAGATATCTACACCGATATCTTTATAAACATGGAAATATCTACACCGCTACCTGTGTAAACATGGAAATATCCACACCGCTATCTGTATAAACATGGAAATACCAACACCGCTACCTGTATAAACATGGAAATATCTTCACCGCTATCTGTATGAACATAGAAATATCTACAGCGCTATCTGTATGAACATGGAAATATCTACACAGATATCTGTATGAACATTTAAATATTTTCACCGCCATCTCTATGAACATGGATATATCTAAACAGCCATCTGTATGAACATGGAAATATCTACACCGCTATCTGTATGAACATGGAAATATCTTCACCGCCATCTGTATGAACATGGATATATCTACACAGCCATCTGGATGAACGTGGAAATATCTACACAGCCATCTGGATGAACATGGAATTATCTACACCGCTATCTGTGTAAACATGCATACATCTTCACCGCTATCTGTATAAATATGAAAATATCTACACCGTTTTCTGTATGAACATGGAAATATCTACACCGCTATCTGTATGAACATGGAAATATCTACACTGCTATCTGTATGAACATGGAAATATCTTCACCGCCATCTGTATGAACATGGATATGTCTACAAAGCCATCTGGATGAACATGGAATTATCTACACCGCTATCTGTATGAACATGGAAATATCTACACCGCTATCTGTGTAAACATGCATACTTCTTCACCGCTATCAGTACAAACATGGAAAATCTACACCGCTATCTGTACGAACATGGAAATATCTATACCGCTATTTGTTTGAACATGGAAATATCCACACCGCTATCTGCATGAAAATGGAAATATCTACACAGCTATCTGCATATACATGGAAATATCTACACAGCTATCTCTTTACACATGGAAATAACTCCACCGCTATCTCTATAAACATGGAAATATCTACACCGCCATCTGTATGAACATGGAAATATCTACACCGCTATCTGTATAAACACGGAAATATGTACACCGCTACCTGTATAAACATGGAAGTATCAGCAGCGCTATCGGTATGAACATGGCAATATCTACACGGCTATCTGTATGAACATGGAAATATCTACACCGCTATCTGTATGAACATGGAAATATCTTCACCGCCATCTGTATGATCATGGATATATCCACACAGCCATCAGGATGAACATGGAAATATCTACACCGCTATATGTATGAACATGGGAATATCTTCACCGCCATTTGTATGAACATGGATATATCTACACAGCCATCTGGATGAACATGGAAATATCTACACCGCTATCTGTGTAAACATGCATACATCTTCACCGCTATCTGTATAAACATGGAAGTATCTAAACCGCTATCTTTATGAACATGGAAATATCTACACCGCTAACTGTTTGAACAGGGAAATATCTACACCGCTATCTGCATGAAAATGGAAATATCTACACCGCTCTCTGTATGAACATGGAAATACATACACCGCTATCTGTATGAACATGGAAATATCTACACCACTATCTGTATGAACATGGAAATATCTTCACCGCCATCTGTATGAACATGGATACATCTACACAGCCATCTGGATGAACATGGAAATATCTACACCGCTATCTGTGTAAACATGCATACATCTTCACCGCTATCTGTATAAACATGGAAATATCTACACCGCTATCTTTATGGACATGGAAATATCTACACCGCTATCTGTTTGAACATGGAAATATCTACACCGCTATCTGTATAAACACGGAAATATGTACACCGCTACCTGTATAAACATGGAAGTATCAGCACCGCTATCGGTGTGAACATGGCAATATCAACACGGCTATCTGTATGAACATGGAAATATCTACACCGCTATCTGTATGAACATGGAAATATCTACACCGCTATCTGTATGAACATGGAAATATCTACACCGCTACCTGTATAAGCATGGAAATATCTTCACCGCCATCTGTATGAACATGGATATATCTACACAGCCATGTGGATGAACATGGAAATATCTACACCGCTATCTGTGTCAACATGCATACATCTTCACCGCTATCTGTATGAACATGGAAATATCTACACCGCTATCTGTATAAACATGGAAATACCTACACCGCTACCTGTATAGACATGGAAATATCTACACTGCTATCTGTATGAACATGGAAATATCTACACCTATATCTGTATGAACATGGAAATATCTTCACTGCCATCTGTATGAACATGGGTATATCTACACAGCCATCTGGATGAACATGGATATATCTACACAGCCATCTGGATGAACATGGAAATATCTACACCGCTATCTGTATGAACATGGAAATATCTACACCGCTATCTGTGTAAACATGCATACATCTTCACCGCTATCTTTATAAACATGGAAATATCTACACTGCTATCTGTTTGAACATGGAAATATCTACATCGCTATCTGCATGAAAATGGAAATATCTACACAGCTGTCTGCATATACATGGAAATATCTACACAGCTATCTCTTTACACATGGAAATAACTACACCGCTATCTCTATAAACATGGTAATATCTACACCGCCATCTGTACGAACATGGAAATATCTTCACCGCCATCTGTATGAACATGGAAATATCTGCACCGCCATCTGTAAGAACATATAAATATCTACACCGCCATCTGTATTAAGATGGAGATATCTACACAGCTATCTGTATAAACATGGAAATATCTACACCGCTATGTGTATAAACATGGAAATATCTACACCGCTATCTGTATAAACATGGAGATATCTAAACTGATACCTGTATAAACATGGAAATATCAGCACCGCTATCTGTATGAACATGGAAATATCTACACCGCCATCTGTATGAACATGGAAAAATCTTCACCGCCATCTGTATGAACATGGACATATCTACACAGCCATCTGTATGAACATGGAAAAATCTTCACCGCCATCTGTATGAACATGGATATATCTTCACAGCCATCTGTATGAACATGGAAATATCTTCACAGCCATCTGTATGAACATGGATATGCCTACACAGCCGTCTGGATGAACATGGAAATATCTACACCGCTATCTTTATGAACATGGAAATATCTACACTGCTATCTGTGTAAACATGAATACATCTTCAACGCTATCTGTATAAAAATGGAAATATCCACACCACTATCTGTATGAACATGGAAATATCTACACCACCATCTGTATGAACATGGAAATATCTGCACCGCCACCTGTATGAACATATAAATATCTACACCGCCATCTGTATTAAGAAGGAGATATCTACACCGCTATCTGTATAAACATGGAAATATGTACACCGCTACCTGTATAAACATGGAAGTATCAGCACCGTTATCGGTATGAACATGGCAATATCTACACGGCTATCTGTATGAACATGGAAATAGCTACACAGCCATCTGGATGAACATGGAAATATCTACACCGCTATCTGTATGAACATGGATATATCTACACAGCCATCTGGATGAACATGGAAATATCTACACCGCTATCTGTATGAACATGGAAAAACATACACCGTTATCTGTATGAACATGGAAATATCTACACCGTTATCTGTATGAACATGGAAATATCTACACCGCTATCTGTTTGAAAATGGAAATATCTACACAGCTATCTGCATGAAAATAGAAATATCTACACAGCTATCTGCACATACATGGAAATATCTACACAGCTATCTCTTTACACATGGAAATAACTACACCGCTATCTCCATAAACATGGAAATATCTACACGGCCATCTGTATGAACATGGAAATATCTGCACCGCCATCTTTATGAACATATAAATATCTACACCGCCATCTGTATTAAGATGAAGATATCTACACCGCTATCTGTATAAACATGGAAATATCTACACCGCTACCTGTATAAACATGGAAATATCTACACCGCTATCTGTATAAACGTGGAAATACCTACACCGCTACCTGTATAGACATGGAAATATCTACACTGCTATCTGTATGAACATGGAAATATCTACACCTATATCTGTATGAACATGGAAATATCTTCACTGCCATCTGTATGAACATGGATATATCTACACAGCCATCTGGATGAACATGGATATATCTACACAGCCATCTGGATGAACATGGAAATATCTACACCGCTATCTGTATGAACATGGAAATATCTACACCGCTATCTGTGTAAACATGCATACATATTCACCGCTATCTGTATGAACATGGAAATATCTACACCGCTATCTGTGTAAACATGCATACATCTTCACCGCTATCTTTATAAACATGGAAATATCTACACTGCTATCTGTTTGAACATGGAAATATCTACACCGCTATCTGCATGAAAATGGAAATATCTACACAGCTGTCTGCATATACATGGAAATATCTACACAGCTATCTCTTTACACATGGAAATAACTACACCGCTATCTCTATAAACATGGTAATATCTACACCGCCATCTGTACGAACATGGAAATATCTTCACCGCCATCTGTATGAACATGGAAATATCTGCACCGCCATGTGTAAGAACATATAAATATCTACACCGCCATCTGTATTAAGATGGAGATATCTACACCGCTATCTGTATAAACATGGAAATATCTACACCGCTATGTGTATAAACATGGAAATATCTACACCGCTATCTGTATAAACATGGAGATATCTACACTGATACCTGTATAAACATGGAAATATCAGCACCGCTATCTGTATGAACATGGAAATATCTACACCGCCATCTGTATGAACTTGGAAATATTTACACCGCTATCTGTATAAACACGGAAATATGTACACCGCTACCTGTATAAACATGGAAGTATCAGCACCGCTATCGGTATGAACATGGCAATATCAACACGGCTATCTGTATGAACATGGAAATATCTACACCGCTATCTGTATGAACATGTAAATATCTACACCGCTATCTGTATGAACATGGAAATATCTACACAGCCATCTGGATGAATATGGAAATGTCTACACCGCTACCTGTATGAACATGGAAATACATACACCGCTATCTCCATGAACATGGAAATATCTACACAGCTATCTGTATGAACATGGAAATATCTACACCGCTTTCTGTATGAACATGGAAATATCTTCACCGCCATCTGTATGAACATGGATATATCTACACAGCCATCTGGATGAACATGGAAATATCTGCACCGCTATCTGGATGAACATGGAAATATCTGCACCGCTATCTTTATGAACATGGAAATATCTACACCGCTATCTGTATGAACATGGAAATATCTACACCACAACCTGTATAAGCATGGAAATATCTTCACCGCCATCTGTATGAACATGGATATATCTACACAGCCATGTGGATGAACATGGAAATATCTACACCGCTATCTGTGTCAACATGCATACATCTTCACCGCTATCTGTATGAACATGGAAATATCTACACCGCTATCTGTATGAACATGGAAATATCTTCACCGCCATCTCAATGAACATGGATATATCTACACAGCCATCTGGATGAACATGGATATATCTACACAGCCATCTGGATGAACATGGAAATATCTACACCGCTATCTGTATGAACATGGAAATATCTACACCGCTATCTGTGTAAACATGCATACACCTTCACCGCTATCTGTATAAACATGGAAATATCTACACTGCTATCTGTAAGTACATGGAAATATCTACACTGCTATCTGTTTGAACATGGAAATATCTACACCGCTATCTGCATGAAAATGGAAATATCTACACAGCTATCTGCATATAAATGGAAATGTCTAGACAGCTATCTCTTTACACATGGAAATATCTACACCGCTATCTCTATAAACATGGTAATATCTACACCGCCATCTGTAAGAACATGGAAATATTTGCACTGCCATCTGTATGAACTTATAAATATCTACACCGACATCTGTATTAAGATGGAGTTATCTACACCGCTATCTGTATAAACATGGAAATATCTACACCGCTATGTGTATAAACATGGAAATATCTACACCGCTATCTGCATAAACATGGAAATATCTACACCGCTACCTGTATAAACTTGGAAATATCAGCACCGCCATCTATAGGAACATGGAAATATCTACACCGCTATCTGCATGAACATGGAAATATCTACACCACTATCTGTATGAACATGGAAATAGCTACACAGCCATCTGCATGAACATGGAAATATCTACACCGCTATCTGTATGAACATGGATATATCTACAAAGCCATCTGGATGAACATGGAAATATCTACACCGCTATCTGCATGAACATGGAAATACATACACCGCTATATTTATGAACATGGAAATATCTACACCGCTATCTGTATGAACATGGAAATATCTACACCGCTATCTGTATGAACATGGAAATATCTTCACCGCCATCTGTATGAACATGGATATATATACACAGCCATCTGGATAAACATGGAAATATCTGCACCGCTATCTGTATGAACATGGAAAAATCTACACCGCTATCTGTATGAACATGGATATATCTGCACAGCCATCTGGATGAACATGGAATTATCTACACCGCTATCTGTGTAAACATGCATACATCTTCACTGCTATCTGTATAAACATGGAAATATCTACACCGTTTTCTGTATGAACATGGAAATATCTACACCTCTATCTGTGTAAACATGCATACATCTTCACCGCTATCTGTATAAACATGGAAATATCTACACCGCTATCTGTATGAACATGGAAATATCTACACCGCTATCTGTTTGAAAATGGAAATATCTACACAGCTATCTGCATGAAAATGGAAATATCTACACAGCTATCTGCACATACATGGAAATATCTACATAGCTATCTCTTTACACATGGAAATAACTACACAGCTATCTCTATAAACATGGTAATATCTACACCGCCATCTGTACGTACATGGAAATATCTTCACCGCCATCTGTATGAACATGGAAATATCTGCACCGCCATCTGTAAGAACATATAAATATCTACACCGACTTCTGTATTAAGATGGAGATATCTACACCGCTATCTGTATAAACATGGAAATATCTACACCGCTATGTGTATAAACACGGAAATATCTACACCGCAATCTGTATAAACATGGAGATATCTACACTGATATCCGTATAAACATGGAAATATCAGCACCGCTATCTGTATGAACATGGAAATATCTACACCGCCATCTGTATGAACATGGAAAAATCTTCACCGCCATCTGTATGAACATGGATATATCTACACAGCCATCTGTATGAACATGGAAATATCTTCACAGCCATCTGTATGAACATGGATATGACTACACAGCCGTCTGGATGAACATGGAAATATCTACACCGCTATCTGTATAAACATGGAAATATCTACACCGCTATCTGTGTAAACATGCATACATCTTCACCGCTATCTGTATAAACATGGAAATATCCACACCGCTATCTGTATGAACATGGAAATATCTACACCACCATCTGTATGAACATGGAAATATCTGCACCGCCACCTGTATGAACATATAAATATCTACACCGCCATCTGTATTAAGAAGGCGATATCTACACCGCTATCTGTATAAACATGGAAATATGTACACCGCTACCTGTATAAACATGGAAGTATCAGCACCGTTATCGGTATGAACATGGCAATATCTACACGGCTATCTGTATGAACATGGAAATAGCTACACAGCCATCTGGATGAACATGGAAATATCTACACCGCTATCTGTATGAACATGGATATATCTACACAGCCATCTGGATGAACATGGAAATATCTACACCGCTATCTGTATGAACATGGAAATACATACACCGTTATCTGTATGAACATGGAAATATCTACACCGTTATCTGCATAAACATGGAAATATCTACACCGCTATCTGTTTGAAAATGGAAATATCTACACAGCTATCTGCGTGAAAATGGAAATATCTACACAGGTATCTGCACATACATGGAAATATCTACACAGCTATCTCTTTACACATGGAAATAACTACACCGCTATCTCCATAAACATGGAAATATCTACACGGCCATCTGTATGAACATGGAAATATCTGCACCGCCATCTTTATGAACATATAAATATCTACACCGCCATCTGTATTAAGATGAAGATATCTACACTGCTATCTGTATAAACATGGAAATATCTACACCGCTACCTGTATAAACATGGAAATATCTACACCGCTATCGGTATAAACATGGAAATACCTACACCGCTACCTGTATAGACATGGAAATATCTACACTGCTATCTGTATGAACATGGAAATATCTACACCTATATCTGTATGAACATGGAAATATCTCACTGCCATCTGTATGAACATGGATATATCTACACAGCCATCTGGATGAACATGGATACATCTACACAGCCATCTGGATGAACATGGAAATATCTACACCGCTATCTGTATGAACATGGAAATATCTACACCGCTATCTGTGTAAACATGCATACATCTTCACCGCTATCTTTATAAACATGGAAATATCTACACTGCTATCTGTTTGAACATTTAAATATCTACACCGCTATCTGCATGAAAATGGAAATATCTACACAGCTGTCTGCATATACATGGAAATATCTACACAGCTATCTCTTTACATTTGGAAATAACTACACCGCTATCTCTATAAACATGGTAATATCTACACCGCCATCTGTACGAACATGGAAATATCTTCACCGCCATCTGTATGAACATGGAAATATCTGCACCGCCATCTGTAAGAACATATAAATATCTACACCGCCATCTGTATTAAGATGGAGATATCTACACCGCTATCTGTATAAACATGGAAATATCTACACCGCTATGTGTATAAACATGGAAATATCTACACCGCTATCTGTATAAACATGGAGATATCTACACTGATACCTGTATAAACATGGAAATATCAGCACCGCTATCTGTATGAACATGGAAATATCTAAACCGCCATCTGTATGAACATGGAAAAATCTTCACCGCCATCTGTATGAACATGGATATATCAACACAGCCATCTGTATGAACATGGAAATATCTTCACAGCCATCTGTATGAACATGGATATGTCTACACCGCTATCTGTGTAAACATGCATACATCTTCACCGCTATCTGTATAAACATGGAAATATCCACACCGCTATCTGTATGAACATGGAAATATCTACACCACCATCTGTATGAACATGGAAATATCTGCACCGCCACCTGTATGAACATATAAATATCTACACCGCCATCTGTATTAAGAAGGAGATATCTACACCGCTATCTGTATAAACATGGAAATATGTACACCACTACCTGTATAAACATGGAAGTATCAGCACCGTTATCGGTATGAACATGGCAATATCTACACGGCTATCTGAATGAACATGGAAATAGATACACAGCCATCTGGATGAACATGGAAATATCTACACCGCTATCTGTATGAACATGGATATATCTACACAGCCATCTGGATGAACATGGAAATATCTACACCGCTATCTGTATGAACATGGAAATACATACACCGTTATCTGTATGAACATGGAAATATCTACACCGTTATCTGTATGAACATGGAAATATCTACACCGCTATCCGTATGAACATGGAAATATCTTCACCGCCATCTGTATGAACATGGATATATCTACACAGCCATCTGGATGAACATGGAAATATCTGCACCGCTACCTGTATGAACATGGAAATACCTACACCGCTATCTCTATGAACATGGATATATCTACAGAGCCATGTGGATGAACATGGAAATATCTACACCGCTATCTGTGTAATCATGCATACATCTTCATCGCTATCTGTATAAACATGGAAATGTCTACACTGCTATCTTTATGAACATGGAAATATCTACACCGCTAACTGTTTGAACAGGGAAATATATACACCGCTATCTGCATGAAAATGGAAATGTCTACACAGATTTCTGCATATACATGGAAATATCTACACAGCTATCTCTTTACACATGGAAATAACTACATCGCTATCTGTATGAACATGGAAATATCTACACCGCCATCTGTATGAACATGGAAATATCTGCACCGCCATCTGAATGAACATACAAATATCTACACCGCCATCTGTATTAAGATGGAGATATCTACACCGCTATCTGTATAAACATGGAAATATCTACACCGCTATGTGTATAAACATGGAAATATCTACACTGCTATCTGTATAAACATGGAAATATCTACACCGCTACCTGTATAAACATGGAAATATCAGCACCGCTATCAGTATGAACATGGAAGTATCTACACCGTCATCTGTATGAACATGGAAATATCTTCACCGCCATCTGTATGAACATGGAAATATCTGCACCGCCATCTGTATGAACATATAAATATCTACACCGCCATCTGTATTAAGATGGAGATATCTACACCGCTATCTGTATAAACATGGAAATATCTACACCGCTATGTGTATAAACATGGAAATATCTACACCGCTATCTGTATAAACATGGAAATATCCACACTGCTACCTGTATAAACATGGAAATATAAGCACCGCTATCTGTATGAACATGGAAATATCTACACCGCCATTTGTATGAACATGGAAAAATCTTCACCGCCATCTGTATGAACATGGATATGTCTACACAGACGTCTGGATGAACATGGAAATATCTTCACCGCCATCTGTATGAACATGGATATGTCTACACAGACGTCTGGATGAACATGGAAATATCTACACCGCTATCTGTATGAACATGGATATATCTACACACCCATCTGGATGAACATGGAAATATCTACACCGCTATCTGTTTGAACATGGAAATACATACACCGCTATCTGTATAAACATGGAAATATCTACACCGCTATCGGTATGAACATGGAAATATCTACACCGCTATCTGTATGAACATGGAAATATCTACACCGCTATCTGTATGAACATGGAAATATCTTCAAAGCCATCTGTATGAACATGGATATATCTACACAGCCATCTGGATGAACATGGAAATATCTGCACCGCTATCTGTATGAACATGGAAATATCTACACCGCTATCTGTATGAACATGGAAATATCTACACCGCTATCTGTATGAACATGGAAATATCTTCACCGCCATCTGTATGAACATGGATATATCTACACAGCCATCTGGATGAACATGGAAATAACTGCACCGCTATGTGTATGAACATGGAAATATCTACACCGCTATCTGTATGAACATGGATATATCTACACAGCCATCTGGATGAACATGGAAATATCTACACCGCTGTCTGTGTAAACATGCATACATCTTCACCGCTATCTGTATAAACATGGAAATATCTACACTGCTATCTTTATGAACATGGAAATATCTACACCGCTACCTGTTTGAACAGGGAAATATATACACCGCTATCTGCTTGAAAATGGAAATGTCTACACAGCTAACTGCATATACATGGAAATATCTACACAGCTATCTCTTTACACATTGATATAACTACACCGCTATCTGTATGAACATGGAAATATCTACACCGCCATCTGTATGAACACGGAAATATCTGCACTGCCATCTGAAAGTACATATAAATATCTTCACCGCCATCTGTATTAAGATGGAGATATCTACACCGCTATCTGTATAAACATGGAAATATCTACACCGCTATGTGTAAAAACATGATAATATCTACACCGCTATCTGTATAAACATGAAAATATCTACACTGCTACCTGTATAAACATGGAAATATCATCACCGCTATCAGTATGAACATGGAGGTACCTACACCGCCATCTGTGTGAACATGGAAATATCTTCACCGCCATCTGTATGAACATGGAAATATCTGCACCGCCATCTGTATGAACATATAAATATCTACACCACCATCTGTATTAAGATGGAGATATCTACACCGCTATCTGTATAAACATGGAAATATCTACACAGCTATGTGTATAAACATGGAAATATCTACACCGCTATCTGTGTAAACATGGAAATATCTACACTGCTACCTGTATAAACATGGAAACATCAGCACCGCTATCTGTATGAATATGGATATATCTACACCGCCATCTGTATGAACATGGAAAAATCTTCACCGCCATCTGTATGAACATGGATATATCTACACAGCCATCTGTATCAACATGGAAATATCTTCACCGCCATCTGTATGAACATGGATATGTCTACACAGCCGTCTGGATGAACATGGAAATATCTACACCGCTATCTGTATGAACATGGAAATATCTACACCACTATCTGTGTAAACATGCATACATCTTAACCGCTATCTGTATAAACATGGAAATATCCACACCGCTATCTGTATGAACATGGAAATATCTACACCACCATCTGTATGAACATTGAAATATCTGCACCGCCATCTGTATGAACATATAAATATCTATACCGCCATCTGTATTAAGAAGGAGATATCTACACCGCTATCTGTATAAACATGGAAATATCTACACCGCTATCTGTATAAACATGGAAATATCTACACCGCTACCTGTATAAACACGGAAATATGTACACCGCTACCTGTATAAACATGGAAGTATCAGCACCGCTATCGGTATGAACATGGCAATATCTACACGGCTATCTGTATGAACATGGAAATATCTACATCGCTATCTGTATGAACATGGAAATATCTACACCACTATCTGTATGAACATGGAAATAGCTACACAGCCAACTTTATGAATATGGAAATATCTACACCGCTATCTGTATGAACATGGATATATCTAAACAGCCATCTGTATGAACATGGAAATATCTACACCGCTATCTGTATGAACATGGAAATATCTTCACCGCCATCTGTATGAACATGGAAATATCTGCACCGCCATCTGTATGAACATATAAATATCTACACCGCAATCTGTATTAAGATGGAGATATCTACACCGCTATCTGTATAAAAATGGAAATGTCTATACCACTATGTGTATAAACATGGAAATCTCTACACCGCTATCTGTATAAACATGGAAATATCAGCACCGCTATCTGTATGAACATGGAAATATCTACACCGGAATATGTATGAACATGGAAAAATCTTCACCGCCATCTGTATGAACATGGATATATCTACACAGCCATCTGTATGAACATGGAAATATCTTCACCGCCATCTGTATGAACATGGATATGTCTACACAGCCGTCTGGATGAACATGGAAATATCTACACCGCTATCTGTATGAACATGGAAATATCTACACCGCTATCTGTGTAAACATGCATACATCTTCACCGCTATCTGTATAAACAAGGAAATATCCACACTGCTATCTGTATGAATATGGAAATATCTACACCGCTATCTGTTTGAACATGGAAATATCTACACCGCTATCTGCATGAAAATGGAAATATCTACACAGCTATCTGCATATACATGGAAATATCTACACAGCTATCTCTTTGCACATGGAAATAACTACACTGCTACCTCTATAAACATGGAAATATCTACACCACCATCTGTATGAACATGGAAATATCTGCACCGCCATCTGTATGAACATATAAATATCTACACCGCCATCTGTATTAAGAAGGAGATATCTACACCGCTATCTGTATAAACATGGAAATATCTACACTGCTATCTGTATGAACATGGAAATATCTACACCGCTACCTGTATAAACACGGAAATATGTACACCGCTACCTGTATAAACATGGAAGTATCAGCACCGCTATCGGTATGAACATGGCAATATCTACACAGCTATCTGTATGAACATGGAAATATCTACAACGCCATCTGTATGACATGGAAATATCTTCACCGCCATCTGTATGAACATGGATATATCTACACAGCCATCTGGATGAACATGGAAATATCTACACCGCTATCTGTATGAACATGGAAATATCTACACCGCTGTCTGTATGAACATGGAAATATCTACACAGCCATCAGGATGAACATGGAAATATCTACACCGCTATCTGTATGAACATGGAAATACATACACCGCTATCTGTATGAACATGGAAATATCTACACCGCTATCTGTATGAACATGGAAATATCTACACCGCTATCTGTATGAACATGGAAATATCTTCACCTCCATCTGTATGAACATGGATATATCTACACAGCCATCTGGATGAACATTGAAATATCTGCACCGCTATCTGTATGAACATGGAAATATCTACACCGCTATCTGCATGAACATGGATATATCTCCACAGCCATCTGGATGAACATGGAAATATCTACACCGCTATCTGTGTATACATGCATACATCTTCACCGCTATCTGTATAAACAAGGAAATATCTACACTGCTATCTTAATGAACATGGAAATATCTACACCGCTAACTGTTTGAACAGGTAAATATATACACCGCTATCTGCATGAAAATGGAAATGTCTACACAGCTATCTGCATATACATGGAAATATCTACACAGCTATCTCTTTACACATGGAAATAACTACACCGCTATCTGTATGAACATGGAAATATCTACACCGCCATCTGTATGAACATGGAAATATCTGCACCGCCATCTGAATGAACATATAAATATCTACACCGCCATCTGTATTAAGATGCAGATATCTACACTGCTATGTGTATAAACATGGAAATATCTACACCGCTTTGTGTATAAACATGGAAATATCTACACCGCTATCTGTATAAACATGGAAATATCTACACCGCTACCTGTATAAACATGGAAATATCAGCACCGCTATCAGTATGAACATGGAAGTATCTACACCGCCATCTGTATGAACATGGAAATATCTTCACCGCCATCTGTATGAACATGGAAATATCTGCACCGCCATCCGTATGGACATATAAATATCTACACCGCCATCTGTATTAAGATGGAGATATCTACACCGCTATCTGTATAAACATGGAAATATCTACACCGCTATGTGTATAAACATGGAAATATCTACACCGCTATCTGTATAAACATGGAAATATCTACACTGCTACCTGTATAAACATGGAAATATCAGCACCGCTATCTGTATGGACATGGAAATATCTACACAGCCATCTGTATGAACATGGAAAAATCTTCACCGCCATCTGTATCAACATGGATATATCTACACAGCTTCTGTATAAGCATGGAAATATCTTCACCGCCATCTGTATGTACATGGAAATGTCTACACAGCCGTCTGGATGAACATGGAAATATCTACACCGCTATCTGTATGAACATGGAAATATCTACACGGCTATCTGTGTAAACATGCATACATCTTCACCGCTATCTGTATAAACATGGAAATACCCACACCGCTATCTGTATGAACATGGAAATATCTACACCGCTATCTGTTTGAACATGGAAATATCTACACCGCTATCTGCATGGAAATGGAAATATCTACACAGCTATCTGTATATACATGGAAATATCTACACAGCTATCTCTTTGCACATGGAAATAACTACACCGCTATCTCTATAATCATGGAAATATCTACACCACCATCTGTATGAACATGGAAATATCTGCACCGCCATCTGTAAGAACATATAAATATCTACACCCCCATCTGTATTAAGAAGGAGATATCTACACCGCTGTCTGTATAAACATGGAAATATCTACACCGCTATCTGTATGAACATGGAAATATCTACACCGCTTCCTGTATAAACACGGAAATATGTACACCGCTACCTGTATAAACATGGAAGTATCAGCACCGCTATCGGTATGAACATGGCAATATCTACACGGCTATCTGTATGAACATGGAAATATCTACACCGCTATCTGTATGAACATGGAAATATCTACACCGCTATCTGTATGAACATGGATATATCTACACAGCCATCTGGATAAACATGGAAATATCTGCACCGCTATCTGTATGAACATGGATATATCTACTCAGCCATCTGGATGAACATGGAAATATATACACCGCTATCTGTGTAAACATGCATACATCTTCACCACTATCTGTATAAACATGGAATTATCTACACTGCTATCTTTATGAACATGGAAATATCTGCACCGCTAACTGTTTGAACAGGGAAATATATACACCGCTATCTGCATGTAAATGGAAATGTCTACACAGCTATCTGCATATACATGGAAATATCTACACAGCTATCTCTTTACACATGGAAATAACTACGCTGCTATCTGTATGAACATGGAAATATCTACACTGCTATCTTTATGAAGATGGAAATATCTACACCGCTATCTGTTTGAACAGGGAAATATATACACCGCTATCTGCATGAAAATGGAAGTGTCTACCCAGCTATCTGCATATACATGGAAATATCTACACAGCTATCTCTTTACACATGGAAATAACTACACCGCTATCTGTATGAACATGGAAATATCTACACCGCTACCTGCATAGACATGGAAATATCTACACCGCTATCAGTATGAACATGGAAGTATCTACACCGCCATCTGTATGAACATGGAAATATCTTCACCGCCATCTGTATGAACATGGAAATATCTGCACCGCCATCTGTATGAACATATAAATATCTACACCGCCATCTGTATTAAGATGGAGATATCTACACCGCTATCTGTATAAAAATGGAAATATCTATACCACTATGTGTATAAACATGGAAATCTCTACACCGCTATCTGTATAAACATGGAAATATCAGCACCGCTATCTGTATGAACATGGAAATATCTACACCGGAATATGTATGAACATGGAAAAACCTTCACCGCCATCTGTATGAACATGGATATATCTACACAGCCATCTGTATGAACATGGAAATATCTTCACCGCCATCTGTATGAACATGGATATGTCTACACAGCCGTCTCGATGAACATGGAAATATCTACACCGCTAACTGTGTATACATGCATACATCTTCACCGCTATCTGTATAAACAAGGAAATATCTACACTGCTATCTTTATGAACATGGAAATATCTACACCGCTAACTGTTTGAACAGGGAAATATATACACCGCTATCTGCATGAAAATGGAAATGTCTACACAGCTATCTGCATATACATGGAAATATCTACACAGCTATCTCTTTACACATGGAAATAACTACACCGCTATCTGTATGAACATGGAAATATCTACACCGCCATCTGTATGAACATGGAAATATCTGCACCGCCATCTGAATGAACATATAAATATCTACACCGCCATCTGTATTAAGATGGAGATATCTACACTGCTATGTGTATAAACATGGAAATATCTACACCGCTATGTGTATAAACATGGAAATATCTACACCGCTATCTGTATAAACATGGAAATATCTACACCGCTACCTGTATAAACATGGAAATATCAGCACCGCTATCAGTATGAACATGGAAGTATCTACACCGCCATCTGTATGAACATGGAAATATCTTCACCGCCATCTGTATGAACATGGAAATATCTGCACCGCCATCTGTATGAACATATAAATATCTACACCGCCATCTGTATTAAGATGGAGATATCTACACCGCTATCTGTATAAACATGGAAATATCTACACTGCTACCTGTATAAACATGGGAATATCATCACCGCTATCTGTATGAACATGGAAATATCTACACCGGAATATGTATGAACATGGAAAAATCTTCACCGCCATCTGTATGAACATGGATATATCTACACAGCCATCTGTATGAACATGGAAATATCTTCACCGCCATCTGTATGAACATGGATATGTCTACACAGCCGTCTGGATGAATATGGAAATATCTACACCGCTATCTGTATGAACATGGAAATATCTACACTGCTATCTGTGTAAACATGCATACATTTTCACCGCTATCTGTATAAACATGGAAATATCCACACCGCTATCTGTATGAATATGGAAATATCTACACCACTATCTGTTTGAACATGGAAATATCTACACCGCTATCTGCATGAAAATGGAAATATCTACACAGCTATCTGCATATACATGGAAATATCTACACAGCTATCTCTTTGCACATGGAAATAACTACACCGCTACCTCTATAAACATGGAAATATCTACACCACCATCTGTATGAACATGGAAATATCTGCACCGCCATCTGTATGAACATATAAATATCTACACCGCCATCTGTATTAAGAAGGAGATATCAACACCGCTATCTGTATAAACATGGAAATATCTACACCGCTATGTGTATAAACATGGAAATATCTACACCACTATCTGTATAAATATGGAAATATCGACACTGCTACCTGTATAAACATGGAAATATCAGCACCGCTATCTGTATGGACATGGAAATATCTACACAGCCATCTGTATGAACATGGAAAAATCTTCACCGCCATCTGTATCAACATGGATATATCTACACAGCTTCTGTATAAGCATGGAAATATCCTCACCGCCATCTGTATGAACATGGATATGTCTACACAGCCGTCTGAATGAACATGGAAATATCTACACCGCTATCTGTATGAACATGGAAATATCTACACGGCTATCTGTGTAAACATGCATACATCTTCACCGCTATCTGTATAAACATGGAAATATCCACACCGCTATCTGTATGAACATGGAAATATCTACACAGCTATCTGTTTGAACATGGAAATATCTACACCACTATCTGTATGAACATGGAAATAGCTACACAGCCATCTGGATGAACATGGAAATATCTACACCGCTATCTGTATGAACATGGATATATCTACACAGCCATCTGGATGAACATGGAAATATCTACACTGCTATCTGTATGAACATGGAAATACATACACCGCTATCTGTATGAACATGGAAATATCTACACCGCTATCTGTTTGAACATGGAAATATCTACACCGCTATCTGTATGAACATGGAAATATCTTTACCGCCATCTGTATGAACATGGATATATCTACACAGACATCTGGATGAACATGGAAATATCTGCACCGCTATCTGTATGAACATGGATATATCTACTCAGCCATCTGGATGAACATGGAAATATATACTCCGCTATCTGTGTAAACATGCATACATCTTCACCACTATCTGTATAAACATGGAATTATCTACACTGCTATCTTTATGAACATGGAAATATCTGCACCGCTAACTGTTTGAACAGGGAAATATATACACCGCTATCTGCATGTAAATGGAAATGTCTACACAGCTATCTGCATATACATGGAAATATCTACACAGCTATCTCTTTACACATGGAAATAACTACGCTGCTATCTGTATGAACATGGAAATATCTACACTGCTATCTTTATGAAGATGGAAATATCTACAAAGATATCTGTTTGAACAGGGAAATATATACACCGCTATCTGCATGAAAATGGAACTGTCAACACAGCTATCTGCATATACATGGAAATATCTACACAGCTATCTCTTTACACATGGAAATAACTACACCGCTATCTGTATGAACATGGAAATATCTACACCGCTACCTGTATAAACATGGAAATATCTACACCGCTATCAGTATGAACATGGAATTATCTACACCGCCATCTGTATGAACATGGAAATATCTTCACCGCCATCTGTATGAACATGGTAATATCTGCACCGCCATCTGTATGAACATATAAATATCTACACCGCCATCTGTATTAAGATGGAGATATCTACACCGCTATCTGTATAAAAATGGAAATATCTATACCACTATGTGTATAAACATGGAAATATCTACACCGCTATCTGTATAAACATGGAAATATCTACACTGCTACCTGTATAAACATGGGAATATCATCACCGCTATCTGTATGAACATGGAAATATCTACACCGGAATATGTATGAACATGGAAAAATCTTCACCGCCATCTGTATGAACATGGATATATCTACACAGCCATCTGTATGAACATGGAAATATCTTCACCGCCATCTGTATGAACATGGATATGTCTACACAGCCGTCTGGATGAATATGGAAATATCTACACCGCTATCTGTATGAACATGGAAATATCTACACCGCTATCTGTGTAAACATGCATACATTTTCACCGCTATCTGTATAAACATGGAAATATCCACACCGCTATCTGTATGAATATGGAAATATCTACACCGCTATCTGTTTGAACATGGAAATATATACACCGCTATCTGCATGAAAATGGAAATATCTACACAGCTATCTGCATGTACATGGAAATATCTACACAGCTATCTCTTTGCACATGGAAATAACTACACCGCTACCTCTATAAACATGGAAATATCTACACCACCATCTGTATGAACATGGAAATATCTGCACTGCCATCTGTATGAACATATAAATATCTACACCGCCATCTGTATTAAGAAGGAGATATCTACACCGCTATCTGTATAAACATGGAAATATCTACACCGCTATCTGTATGAACATGGAAATATCTACACCGCTACCTGTATAAACACAGAAATATGTACACCGCTACCTGTATAAACATGGAAGTATCAGCACCCCTATCGGTATGAACATGGCAATATCTACACAGCTATCTGTATGAACATGGAAATATCTACAACGCCATCTGTATGAACATGGAAATATCTTCACCGCCATCTGTATGAACATGGATATATCTACACAGCCATCTGGATGGACATGGAAATATCTACACCGCTATCTGTATGAACATGGAAATATCTGCACCGCTATCTGTATGAACATGGAAATATCTACACAGCCATCAGCATGAACATGGAAATATCTACACCGCTATCTGTATGAACATGGAAATACATACACCGCTATCTGTATGAACATGGAAATACCTACACCGCTATCTGCATGAACATGGAAATATCTACACCGCTATCTGAATGAACATGGAAATATATTCACCGCCATCTATATGAACATGGATATATCTACACAGCCATGTGGATGAACATGGAAATATCTACACCGCTATCTTTATGTACATGGAAATACCTACACCGCTAATTGTTTGAACAGGGAAATACATACACCGCTATCTGCATGAAAACGGAAATATCTACACAGCTATCTGCTTATACATGGAAATATCTGCACAGCTATCTCTTTACACATGGAAATAACTAAACCGCTATCTGTATGAACATCGAAATATCTACACCGCCATCTGTATGAACATGGAAATATCTGCACCGGTAACTGTTTGAACAGGGAAATATATACACCGCTATCTGCATGAAAATGGAAATGTCTACACAGCTATCTGCATATACATGGAAATATCTACACAGCTATCTCTTTACACATGGAAATAACTACACCGCTATCTGTATGAACATGAAAATATGTACACCGCCATCTGTATAAACATGGAAATATCGACACCGCTACCTGTATAAACATGGAAATATCAGCACCGCTATCAGTATGAACATGGAAGTATCTACACCGCAATCTGTATGAACATGGAAATATCTTCACCGCCATCTGTATGAACATGGAAATATCTGCACCGCCATCTGTATGAACATATAAATATCTACACCGCCATCTGTATTAAGATGGAGATATCTACACCGCTATCTGTATAAACATGGAAATATCTACACCGCTATGTGTATAAACATGGAAATATCTACACCGCTATCTGTATAAACATGGAAATATCTACACTGCTACCTGTATAAACATGGAAATATCAGCACCGCTATCTGTATGAACATGGAAATATCTACACCGCCATCTGTATGAACATGGAAAAACCTTCACCGCCATCTGCATGAACATGGATATATCTAGACAGCCATCTGTATGAACATGGAAATATCTTCACCGCTATCTGTGTAAACATGCATACATCTTCACCGCTATCTGTATAAACATGGAAATATCCACACCGCTATCTGTATGAACATGGCAATATCTACACCGCTACCTGTATAAACACGGAAATATGTACACCGCTACCTGTATAAACATGGAAGTATCAGCACCGCTATCGGTATGAACATGGCAATATCTACACGGCTATCTGTATGAACATGGAAATATCTACACCGCTATCTGTATGAACATGGAAATATCTACACCACTATCTGGATGAACATGGAAATAGCTACACAGCCATCTGGATGAACATGGAAATATCTACACCGCTATCTGTATGAACATGGATATATCTACACAGCCATCTGGATGAACATGGAAATATCTACACCGCTATCTGTATGAACATGGAAATACATACACCGCTATCTGTATGAACATGGCAATATCTACACCGCTATCTGTATGAACATGGAAATATCTACACCGCTATCTGTATGAACATGGAAATATCTACACCGCCATCTGTATGAACATGGAAATATCTTCACCGCCATCTGTATGAACATATAAATATCTACACCGCCATCCGTATTAAGATGGAGATATCTACACCGCTATCTGTATAAACATGGAAATAACTACACCGCAATCTCTATAAACATGTAAATATTTACAACGCTATCTGGGTAAACATGGAAATGTCTATAGTGCTATCTCTATAAACTTGGAAATATCTACACCACCATCTGTAGAAACATGGAAATAGCTATACCGCTGTCAGTATAAACATGGAAATATCTACAACGCTATCTCTATAAACATGGAAATATCTACAACGCCATCTGTACGAACAAGGAAATATCTACACCGCCATCCGTATGAACTTGGAAATATCGACACCTCAATCTGTCTGAACATGGAAATATGTACAAAGCTATCTGTATATACATGGAAATATCTACACCGCTATCTTCAGGAACATGGAAATAACCACACCGCTAACTCTATAAATATGGAAATATCTACACCGCCATCCCTAAGAACATGGAAAAACTACACCGCCATCTGTATGAACATGGAAATATCTACACCGCTATCTGTATGAACATGGAAATACATACACCGCTATCTGTATGAACTTGGAAATAACTACTCCGCTATGTGTATGAACTTGGAAATATCTACACCGCTATCACTATGAACATGGAAATATCTTCACCGCCATCTGTATGAACATGGATATATCTACACAGCCATCTGGATGAACATGGAAATATCTGCACCGCTATCTGTATGAACATGGAAATATCTACACCGCTATCTGTATGAACATGGATATATCTACAGAGCCATCTGGATGAACATGGAAATATCTGCACCGCCATCTGTATGAAAATATAAATTTCTACACCGCCATCTGTATTAAGATGGAGATATCTACACGCTATCTGTATAAACATGGAAATATCTACACCGCTATGTGTATAAACATGGAAATATCTACACCGCTATCTGTATAAACATGGAAATATCTACACTGCTACCTGTATAAACATGGAAATATCAGCACCGCTATCTGTATGAACATGGAAATATCTAAACCGCTTCTGTATGAACATGGAAAAATCTTCACCGCCATCTCTATGAACCTGGATATATCTACACAGCCATCTGTATGAACATGGAAATATCTTCACCGCCATCTGTATGAACATGGATATGTCTACACAGCCGTCTGGATGAACATGGAAATATCTACACCGCTATCTGTATGAATATGGAAATATCTACACCGCTATCTGTGTAAACATGCATACATCTTCACCGCTATCTGTATAAACATGGAAACACCCACACCGCTATCTGTTTGAACATGGAAATATCTACACCGCTATCTGCATGAAAATGGAAATATCTACACAGCTATCTGCATATACCTGGAAATATCTACACAGCTATCTGCATATACATGGAAATATCTACACAGCTATCTCTTTGCACATGGAAATAACTACACCGCTATCTCTATAAACATGGAAATATCTACACCACCATCTGTATGAACATGGAAATATCTGCACCACCATCTGTATGAACATATAAATATCTAAACCGCCATCTGTATTAAGAAGGAGATATCTACACCGCTATCTGTATAAACATGGAAATAGCTACACCGCTATCTGTATGAACATGGAAATATCTACACCGCTACCTGTATAAACACGGAAATATGTACACCGCTACCTGTATAAACATGGAAGTATCAGCACCGCTTTCGGTATGAACATGGCAATATCTACACGGCTATCTGTATGAACATGGAAATATCTACACCGCTATCTGTATGAACATGGAAATATCTTCACCGCCATCTGTATGAACATGGATATATCTACACAGCCATCTGGATGAACATGGAAATATCTGCACCGCTATCTGTATGAACATGGAAATATCTACACCGCTATCTGTATGAACATGGATATATCTACAGAGCCATCTGGATGAACATGGAAATATCTGCACTGCCATCTGTATGAACATATAAATTTCTACACCGCCATCTGTATTAACATGGAGATATCTACACGCTATCTGTATAAACATGGGAATATCTACACCGCTATGTGTATAAACATGGAAATATCTACACCGCTATCTGTATAAACATGGAAATATCTACACTGCTACCTGTATAAACATGGAAATATCAGCACCGCTATCTGTATGAACATGGAAATATCTAAACCACTTCTGTATGAACATGGAAAAATCTTCACCGCCATCTCTATGAACCTGGATATATCTACACACCCATCTGTATGAACATGGAAATATCTTCACCGCCATCTGTATGAACATGGATATGTCTACACAGCCGTCTGGATGAACATGGAAATATCTACACCGCTATCTGTATGAACATGGAAATATCTACACCGCTATCTGTGTAAACATGCATACATCTTCACCGCTATCTGTATAAACATGGAAATACCCACACCGCTATCTGTTTGAACATGGAAATATCTACACCGCTATCTGCATGAAAATGGAAATATCTACACAGCTATCTGCATATACATGGAAATATCTACACAGCTATCTCTTTGCACATGGAAATAACTACACCGCTATCTCTATAAACATGGAAATATCTACACCACCATCTGTATGAACATGGAAATATCTGCACCACCATCTGTATGAACATATAAATATCTAAACCGCCATCTGTATTAAGAAGGAGATATCTACACCGCTATCTGTATAAACATGGAAATAGCTACACCGCTATCTGTATGAACATGGAAATATCTACACCGCTACCTGTATAAACACGGAAATATGTACACCGCTACCTGTATAAACATGGATGTATCAGCACCGCTATCGGTATGAACATGGCAATATCTACACGGCTATCTGTATGAACATGGAAATATCTACACCGCTATCTGTATGAAAATGGAAATATCTACACCACTATCTGTATGAACATGGAAATAGCTACACAGCCTTCTGGATGAACATGGAAATACCTTCAGCGCTGTCTTTATGAACATGGATATATCTACACAGCCATCTGGATGAACATGGAAATATCTACACCGCTATCTGTATGAACATGGAAATACATACACCGCTATCTGTATGAACATGGAAATATCTACACCGCTATCTGTATGAACATGGAAATATCTACACCGCTATCTGTATGAACATGGAAATATCTTCACCGCCATCTGTATGAACATGCATATATCTACACAGCCATCTGGGTGAACATGGAAATATCTGCACCGCTATCTGTATGAACATGGAAATATCTACACCGCTATCTGTATGAACATGGATATATCTACACAGCCATCTGGATGAACATGGAAATATCTACACCGCTATCTGTGTATACATGCATACATCTTCACCGCTATCTGTATAAACAAGGAAATATCTACACTGCTATCTTTATGAACATGGAAATATCTACACCGCTAACTGTTTGAACAGGGAAATATATACACCGCTATCTGCATGAAAATGGAAATGTCTACACAGCTATCTGCATATACAACGAAATATCTACACAGCTATCTCTTTACACATGGAAATAACTACACCGCTATCTGTATGAACATGGAAATATCTACACCGCCATCTGTATGAACATGGAAATATCTGCACCGCTATCTGAACATATAAATATCTACACCGCCATCTGTATTAAGATGGAGATATCTACACTGCTATGTGTATAAACATGGAAATATCTACACCGCTATGTGTATAAACATGGAAATATCTACACCGCTACCTGTATAAACATGGAAATATCAGCACCGCTATCAGTATGAACATGGAAGTATCTACACCGCCATTTGTATGAACATGGAAATATCTTCACCGCCATCTGTATGAACATGGAAATATCTGCACCGCCATCTGTATGAACATATAAATATCTACACAGCCATCTGTATTAAGAAGGAGATATCTACACCGCTATCTGTATAAACATGGAAATATCTGCACAGCTATGTGTATAAACATGGAAATATCTACACCACTATCTGTATAAACATGGAAATATCGACACTGCTACCTGTATAAACATGGAAATATCAGCACCGCTATCTGTATGGACATGGAAATATCTACACAGCCATCTGTATGAACATGGAAAAATTTTCACCGCCATCTGTATCAACATGGATATATCTACACAGCTTCTGTATAAGCATGGAAATATCTTCACCGCCATCTGTATGAACATGGATATGTCTACACAGCCGTCTGGATGAACATGGAAATATCTACACCGCTATCTGTATGAACATGGAAATATCTACACCGCTATCTGTGTAAACATGCATACATCTTCACCGCTATCTGTATAAACATGGAAATATCCACACCGCTATCTGTATGAACATGGCAATATCTACACGGCTATCTGTATGAACATGGAAATATCTACACCACTATCTGTATGAACATGGAAATATCTACACCACTATCTGTATGAACATGGAAATAGCTACACAGCCATCTGGATGAACATGGAAATATATACACCGCTATCTGTATGAACATGGATATATCTACACAGCCATCTGGATGAACATGGAAATATCTACACTGCTATCTGTATGAACATATAAATACATACACCGCTATCTGTATGAACATGGAAATATCTACACCGCTATCTGTATGAACATGGAAATATCTACACCGCTATCTGTGTGAACATGGAAATATCTTCACCGCCATCTGTATGAACATGGATATATCTACTCAGCCATCTGGATGAACATGGAAATATATACACCGCTTTCTGTGTAAACATGCATACATCTTCACCACTATCTGTATAAACATGGAATTATCTACACTGCTATCTTTATGAACATGGAAATATCTGCACCGCTAACTGTTTGAACAGGGAAATATATACACCGCTATCTGCATGTAAATGGAAATGTCTACACAGCTATCTGCATATACATGGAAATATCTACACAGCTATCTCTTTACACATGGAAATAACTACGCTGCTATCTGTATGAACATGGAAATATCTACACTGCTATCTTCATGAAGATGGAAATATCTACACCGCTATCTGTTTGAACAGGGAAATATATACACCGCTATCTGCATGAAAATGGAAATGTCTACACAGCTATCTGCATATACATGGAAATATCTACACAGCTATCTCTTTACACATGGAAATATCTACACCGCTATCTGTATGAACATGGAAATATCTACACCGCTACCTGTATAAACATGGAAATATCAGCACCGCTATCAGTATGAACATGGAAGTATCTACATCGCCATCTGTATGAACATGGAAATATCTTCACCGCCATCTGTATGAACATGGAAATATCTGCACCGCCATCTGTATGAACATATAAATATCTACACCGCCATCTGTATTAAGATGGAGATAACTACACCGCTATCTGTATAAAAATGGAAATATCTATACCACTATGTGTATAAACATGGAAATATCTACACCGCTATCTGTATAAACATGGAAATATCTACACTGCTACTTGTATAAACATGGAAATATCAGCACCGCTATCTGTATGAACATGGAAATATCTACACCGGAATATGTATGAACATGGAAAAATCTTCACCGCCATCTGTATGAACATGGATATATCTACACAGCCATCTGTATGAACATGGAAATATCTTCACCGCCATCTGTATGAACATGGATATGTCTACACAGCCGTCTGGATGAACATGGAAATACCTACACCGCTATCTGTATGAACATGGAAATATCTACACTGCTATCTGTGTAAACATGCATACGTCTTCACCGCTATCTGTATAAACATGGAAATATCCACACCGCTATCTGTATGAATATGGAAATATCTACACCGCTATCTGTTTGAACATGGAAATATCTACACCGCTATCTGCATGAAAATTGAAATATCTACACAGCTATCTGCATATACATGGAAATATCTACACAGCTATCTCTTTACACATGGAAATAACTACACCGCTATCTCTATAAACATGGAAATATCTACACCGCCATCTGTATGAACATGGAAATATCTACACCGCTATCTGTATGAAAATGGAAATATCTACACCACTATCTGTATGAACATGGAAATAGCTACACAGCCTTCTGGATGAACATGGAAATATCTTCAGCGCTATCTGTATGAACATGGATATATCTACACAGCCATCTGGATGAACATGGAAATATCTACACCTCTATCTGTATGAACATGGAAATACATACACCGCTATCTGTATGAACATGGAAATATCTACACCGCTATCTGTATGAACATGGAAATATCTACACCGCTATCTGTATGAACATGGAAATATCTTCACCGCCATCTGTATGAACATGCATATATCTACACAGCCATCTGGATGAACATGGAAATATCTGCACCGCTATCTGTATGAACATGGAAATATCTACACCGCTATCTGTATGAACATGGATATATCTACACAGCCATCTGGATGAACATGGAAATATCTACACCGCTATCTGTTTGAACAGGGAAATATATACACCGCTATCTGCATGAAAATGGAAATGTCTACACAGCTATCTGCATATACATGGAAATATCTACACAGCTATCTCTTTACACATGGAAATAACTACACCGCTATCTGTATGAACATGGAAATATCTACACCGCTACCTGTATAAACATGGAAATATCAGCACCGCTATCAGTATGAACATGGAAGTATCTACATCGCCATCTGTATGAACATGGAAATATCTTCACCGCCATCTGTATGAACATGGAAATATCTGCACCGCCATCTGTATGAACATATAAATATCTACACCGCCATCTGTATTAAGATGGAGATATCTACACCGCTATCTGTATAAAAATGGAAATATCTATACCACTATGTGTATAAACATGGAAATATCTACACCGCTATCTGTATAAACATGGAAATATCTACACTGCTACTTGTATAAACATGGAAATATCAGCACCGCTATCTGTATGAACATGGAAATATCTACACCGGAATATGTATGAACATGGAAAAATCTTCACCGCCATCTGTATGAACATGGATATATCTACACAGCCATCTGTATGAACATGGAAATATCTTCACCGCCATCTGTATGAACATGGATATGTCTACACAGCAGTCTGGATGAACATGGAAATACCTACACCGCTATCTGTATGAACATGGAAATATCTACACTGCTATCTGTGTAAACATGCCTACATCTTCACCGCTATCTGTATAAACATGGAAATATCCACACCGCTATCTGTATGAATATGGAAATATCTACACCGCTATCTGTTTGAACATGAAAATATCTACACCGCTATCTGCATGAAAATGGAAATATCTACACAGCTATCTGCATATACATGGAAATATCTACACAGCTATCTCTTTACACATGGAAATAACTACACCGCTATCTCTATAAACATGGAAATATCTACACCGCCATCTGTATGAACATGGAAATATCTACACCGCTATCTGTATGAAAATGGAAATATCTACACCACTATCTGTATGAACATGGAAATAGCTACACAGCCTTCTGGATGAACATGGAAATAACTTCAGCGCTATCTGTATGAACATGGATATATCTACACAGCCATCTGGATGAACATGGAAATATCTACACCGCTATCTGTATGAACATGGAAATACATACACCGCTATCTGTATGAACATGGAAATATCTACACCGCTATCTGTATGAACATGGAAATATCTACACCGCTATCTGTATGAACATGGAAATATCTTCACCACCATCTGTATGAACATGCATATATCTACACAGCCATCTGGATGAACATGGAAATATCTGCACCGCTATCTGTATGAACATGGAAATATCTACACCGCTATCTGTATGAACATGGATATATCTACACAGCCATCTGGATGAACATGGAAATATCTACACCGCTATCTGTGTATACATGCATACATCTTCACCGCTATCTGTATAAACAAGGAAATATCTACACTGCTATCTTTATGAACATGGAAATATCTACACCGCTAACTGTTTGAACAGGGAAATATATACACCGCTATCTGCATGAAAATGGAAATGTCTACACAGCTATCTGCATATACAACGAAATATCTACACAGCTATCCCTTTACACATGGAAATAACTACACCGCTATCTGTATGAACATGGAAATATCTACACCGCCATCTGTATGAACATGGAAATATCTGCACCGCCATCTGAATGAACATATAAATATCCACACCGCCATCTGTATTAAGATGGAGATATCTACACTGCTATGTGTATAAACATGGAAATATCTACACCGCTATGTGTATAAACATGGAAATATCTACACCGCTATCTGTATAAAGATGGAAATATCTACACCGCTACCTGTATAAACATGGAAATATCAGCACCGCTATCAGTATGAACATGGAAGTATCTACACCGCCATGTGTATGAACATGGAAATATCTTCACCGCCATCTGTATGAACATGGAAATATCTGCACCGCCATCTGTATGAACATATAAATATCTACACAGCCATCTGTATTAAGATGGAGATATCTACACCGCTATCTGTATAAACATGGAAATATCTGCACCGCTATGTGTACAAACATGGAAATATCTACACCACTATCTGTATAAACATGGAAATATCGACACTGCTACCTGTATAAACATGGAAATATCAGCACCGCTATCTGTATGGACATGGAAATATCTACACAGCCATCTGTATGAACATGGAAATATCTTCACCGCCATCTGTATGAACATGGATATGTCTACACAGCAGTCTGGATGAACATGGAAATACCTACACCGCTATCTGTATGAACATGGAAATATCTACACTGCTATCTGTGTAAACATGCATACATCTTCACCGCTATCTGTATAAACATGGAAATATCCACACCGCTATCTGTATGAATATGGAAATATCTACACCGCTATCTGTTTGAACATGGAAATATCTACACCGCTATCTGCATGAAAATGGAAATATCTACACAGCTATCTGCATATACATGGAAATATCTACACAGCTATCTCTTTACACATGGAAATAACTACACCGCTATCTCTATAAACATGGAAATATCTACACCGCCATCTGTATGAACATGGAAATATCTACACCGCTATCTGTATGAAAATGGAAATATCTACACCACTATCTGTATGAACATGGAAATAGCTACAGAGCCTTCTGGATGAACATGGAAATAACTTCAGCGCTATCTGTATGAACATGGATATATCTACACAGCCATCTGGATGAACATGGAAATATCTACACCGCTATCTGTATGAACATGGAAATACATACACCGCTATCTGTATGAACATGGAAATATCTACACCGCTATCTGTATGAACATGGAAATATCTACACCGCTATCTGTATGAACATGGAAATATCTTCACCACCATCTGTATGAACATGCATATATCTACACAGCCATCTGGATGAACATGGAAATATCTGCACCGCTATCTGTATGAACATGGAAATATCTACACCGCTATCTGTATGAACATGGATATATCTACACAGCCATCTGGATGAACATGGAAATATCTACACCGCTATCTGTGTATACATGCATACATCTTCACCGCTATCTGTATAAACAAGGAAATATCTACACTGCTATCTTTATGAACATGGAAATATCTACACCGCTAACTGTTTGAACAGGGAAATATATACACCGCTATCTGCATGAAAATGGAAATGTCTACACAGCTATCTGCATATACAACGAAATATCTACACAGCTATCCCTTTACACATGGAAATAACTACACCGCTATCTGTATGAACATGGAAATATCTACACCGCCATCTGTATGAACATGGAAATATCTGCACCGCCATCTGAATGAACATATAAATATCTACACCGCCATCTGTATTAAGATGGAGATATCTACACTGCTATGTGTATAAACATGGAAATATCTACACCGCTATGTGTATAAACATGGAAATATCTACACCGCTATCTGTATAAAGATGGAAATATCTACACCGCTACCTGTATAAACATGGAAATATCAGCGCCGCTATCAGTATGAACATGGAAGTATCTACACCGCCATGTGTATGAACATGGAAATATCTTCACCGCCATCTGTATGAACATGGAAATATCTGCACCGCCATCTGTATGAACATATAAATATCTACACAGCCATCTGTATTAAGATGGAGATATCTACACCGCTATCTGTATAAACATGGAAATATCTGCACCGCTATGTGTATAAACATGGAAATATCTACACCACTATCTGTATAAACATGGAAATATCGACACTGCTACCTGTATAAACATGGAAATATCAGCACCGCTATCTGTATGGACATGGAAATATCTACACAGCCATCTGTATGAACATGGAAAAATCTTCACCGCCATCTGTATCAACATGGATATATCTACACAGCCATCTGTATGAACATGGAAATATCTTCACCGCCATCTGTATGAACATGGATATGTCTACACAGCCGTCTGGATGAACATGGAAATACCTACACCGCTATCTGTATGAACATGGAAATATCTACACTGCTATCTGTGTAAACATGCATACATCTTCACCGCTATCTGCATAAACATGGAAATATCCACACCGCTATCTGTATGAATAAGGAAATATCTACACCGCTATCTGTTTGAACATGGAAATATCTACACCCCTATCTGCATGAAAATGGAAATATCTACACAGCTATCTGCATATACATGGAAATATCTACACAGCTATCTCTTTACACATGGAAATAACTACACCGCTATCTCTATAAACATGGAAATATCTACACCGCCATCTGTATGAACATGGAAATATCTACACCGCTATCTGTATAAACACGGAAATATGTACACCGCTACCTGTATAAACATGGAAGTATCAGCACCGCTATCGGTATGAACATGGCAATATCTACACGGCTATCTGTATGAACATGGAAATATCTTCACCGCCGTCTGTATGAACATGGATATATCTACACAGCCATCAGGATGAACATGGAAATATCTACACCGCTATCTGTATGAACATGGAAATCTCTACACAGCCATCTGGATGAACATGGAAATGTCTACACCGCTATCTGTATGAACATGGAAATATCTATACCGCTATCTGTATGAACATGGAAATATCTACACCGCCATCTGTATGAACATGGAAATAACTTCACCGCCATCTGTATGAACATGGATATATCTACACAGCCATCTGGATGAACATGGAAATATCTGCACCGCTATCTGGATGAACATGGAAATATCTGCACCGCTATATGTATGAACATGGAAATATCTACACCGCTATCTGTATGAACATGGAAATATCTACACAGCCATCGGGTTGAACATGGAAATATCTACACCGCTATCTGTATGAACATGGAGATACGTACACCGCTGTCTGTATGAACATGGAAATATCAACACCGCTATCTGTATGAACATGGAAATGTCTACACCGCTATCTGCATGAACATGGAAATACATACACCGCTGTCTGTTTGAAAATGGAAATATCTACACCGCTATCTGCATGAAAATGGAAATATCTACACAGCTGTCTGCACATACATGGAAATATCTACAAAGCTATCTCTTTACACATGGAAATAACTACACAGCTATCTCTATAAACATGGAAATATCTACACAGCCATCTGGATGAACATGGAAATACCTACACCGCTTTCTGTATGAACATGGAGATACATACACCGCTGTCTGTATGAACATGGAAATATCTACACCGCTATCTGTATGAACATCAAATATCTACACCGCTATCTGTATGAACAAGGAAATATCTTAACCGCCATCTGTATGAACATGGATATATCTACACAGCCATCTGGATGAACATGGAAGTATCTACACCGCTATCTGTGTAAACATGCATACATCTTCACCGCTATCTGTATAAACATGGAAATATCTACACCGCTATCTGTATGAACATGGAAATATCTACACCGCTAACTGTTTGAACAGGGAAATAACTACACCGCTATCTGCATGAAAATGGAAATATCTACACCGCTATCTGTATGAACATGGAAATACATACACTGCTATCTGTATGAACATGGAAATATCTACACCGCTATCTGTATGAACATGGAAATATCTACACCGCTAACTGTATGAACATGGAAATATCTACACCGCTATCTGTTTGAACATTGAAATATTTACACCGCTATCTGCATGAAAATGGAAATATCTACACAGCTATCTCCATATACATGGAAATATCTATACAGCTATCTCTTTACACATGGAAATAACTACACCGCTATCTCTATAAACATGGTAATATCTACACCGTCATCTGTATGAACATGGAAATAACTGCACAGCCATCTGTATGAACATATAAATATCTACACCGCCATCTGTATTAAGATGGAGATATCTACACCGCTATCAGTATAAACATGGAAATATCTACACCGCTATGTGTATAAACATGGAAAAATCTACACCACTATCTGTATAAACATGGAAATATCTACACAGTTACCTGTATGAACATGGAAATATCAGCACCGCTATCGGTATGAACATGGAAATATCTACACCGCCATCTGCATGAACATGGAAATATCTCCACCGCCATCTGTATGAACATGGATATATCTACACAGCCATCTGGATGAACGTGGAAATATCTACACAGCCATCTGGATGAACATGGAATTATCTACACCGCTATCTGTGTAAACATGCATACATCTTCACCGCTATCTGTATAAATATGGAAATATCCACACCTTTTTCTGTATGAACATGGAAATATCTACACCGCTATCTGTATGAACATGGAAATATCTACACTGCTATCTGTATGAACATGGATATGTCTACAAAGCCATCTGGATGAACATGGAATTATCTACACCGCTATCTGTATGAACATGGAAATATCTACACCGCTATCTGTGTAAACATGCATACTTCTTCACGGCTATCAGTATAAACATGGAAAATCTACACCGCTATCTGTACGAACATGGAAATATCTATACCGCTATTTGTTTGAACATGGAAATATCTACATCGCTATCTGCATGAAAATGGAAATATCTACACAGCTATCTGCATATACATGGAAATATCTACACAGCTATCTCTTTACACATGGAAATAACTACACCGCTATCTCTATAAACATGGAAATATCTACTCCGCCATCTGTATGAACATGGAAATATCTACAACGCTATCTGTATAAACACGGAAATATGTACGCCGCTACCTGTATAAACATGGAAGTATCAGCAGCGCTATCGGTATGAACATGGCAATATCTACACGGCTATCTGTATGAACATGGAAATATCTACACCGCTATCTGTATGAACATGGAAATATCTTCACCGCCATCTGTATGATCATGGATATATCCACACAGCCATCAGGATGAACATGGAAATATATACACCGCTATATGTATGAACATGGGAATATCTTCACCGCCATTTGTATGAACATGGATATATCTACACAGCCATCTGGATGAACATGGAAATATCTACACCGCTATCTGTGTAAACATGCATACATCTTCACCGCTATCTGCATAAACATGGAAATATCCACACCGCTATCTGTATGAATAAGGAAATATCTACACCGCTATCTGTTTGAACATGGAAATATCTACACCCCTATCTGCATGAAAATGGAAATATCTACACAGCTATCTGCATATACATGGAAATATCTACACAGCTATCTCTTTACACATGGAAATAACTACACCGCTATCTCTATAAACATGGAAATATCTACACCGCCATCTGTATGAACATGGAAATATCTACACCGCTATCTGTATAAACACGGAAATATGTACACCGCTACCTGTATAAACATGGAAGTATCAGCACCGCTATCGGTATGAACATGGCAATATCTACACGGCTATCTGTATGAACATGGAAATATCTTCACCGCCGTCTGTATGAACATGGATATATCTACACAGCCATCAGGATGAACATGGAAATATCTACACCGCTATCTGTATGAACATGGAAATCTCTACACAGCCATCTGGATGAACATGGAAATGTCTACACCGCTATCTGTATGAACATGGAAATATCTATACCGCTATCTGTATGAACATGGAAATATCTACACCGCCATCTGTATGAACATGGAAATAACTTCACCGCCATCTGTATGAACATGGATATATCTACACAGCCATCTGGATGAACATGGAAATATCTGCACCGCTATCTGGATGAACATGGAAATATCTGCACCGCTATATGTATGAACATGGAAATATCTACACCGCTATCTGTATGAACATGGAAATATCTACACAGCCATCTGGATGAACATGGAAATATCTACACCGCTATCTGTATGAACATGGAGATACGTACACCGCTGTCTGTATGAACATGGAAATATCAACACCGCTATCTGTATGAACATGGAAATGTCTACACCGCTATCTGCATGAACATGGAAATACATACACCGCTGTCTGTTTGAAAATGGAAATATCTACACCGCTATCTGCATGAAAATGGAAATATCTACACAGCTGTCTGCACATACATGGAAATATCTACAAAGCTATCTCTTTACACATGGAAATAACTACACAGCTATCTCTATAAACATGGAAATATCTACACAGCCATCTGGATGAACATGGAAATACCTACACCGCTTTCTGTATGAACATGGAGATACATACACCGCTGTCTGTATGAACATGGAAATATCTACACCGCTATCTGTATGAACATCAAATATCTACACCGCTATCTGTATGAACAAGGAAATATCTTAACCGCCATCTGTATGAACATGGATATATCTACACAGCCATCTGGATGAACATGGAAGTATCTACACCGCTATCTGTGTAAACATGCATACATCTTCACCGCTATCTGTATAAACATGGAAATATCTACACCGCTATCTGTATGAACATGGAAATATCTACACCGCTAACTGTTTGAACAGGGAAATAACTACACCGCTATCTGCATGAAAATGGAAATATCTACACCGCTATCTGTATGAACATGGAAATACATACACTGCTATCTGTATGAACATGGAAATATCTACACCGCTATCTGTATGAACATGGAAATATCTACACCGCTAACTGTATGAACATGGAAATATCTACACCGCTATCTGTTTGAACATTGAAATATTTACACCGCTATCTGCATGAAAATGGAAATATCTACACAGCTATCTCCATATACATGGAAATATCTATACAGCTATCTCTTTACACATGGAAATAACTACACCGCTATCTCTATAAACATGGTAATATCTACACCGTCATCTGTATGAACATGGAAATAACTGCACAGCCATCTGTATGAACATATAAATATCTACACCGCCATCTGTATTAAGATGGAGATATCTACACCGCTATCAGTATAAACATGGAAATATCTACACCGCTATGTGTATAAACATGGAAAAATCTACACCACTATCTGTATAAACATGGAAATATCTACACAGTTACCTGTATGAACATGGAAATATCAGCACCGCTATCGGTATGAACATGGAAATATCTACACCGCCATCTGCATGAACATGGAAATATCTCCACCGCCATCTGTATGAACATGGATATATCTACACAGCCATCTGGATGAACGTGGAAATATCTACACAGCCATCTGGATGAACATGGAATTATCTACACCGCTATCTGTGTAAACATGCATACATCTTCACCGCTATCTGTATAAATATGGAAATATCCACACCTTTTTCTGTATGAACATGGAAATATCTACACCGCTATCTGTATGAACATGGAAATATCTACACTGCTATCTGTATGAACATGGATATGTCTACAAAGCCATCTGGATGAACATGGAATTATCTACACCGCTATCTGTATGAACATGGAAATATCTACACCGCTATCTGTGTAAACATGCATACTTCTTCACGGCTATCAGTATAAACATGGAAAATCTACACCGCTATCTGTACGAACATGGAAATATCTATACCGCTATTTGTTTGAACATGGAAATATCTACATCGCTATCTGCATGAAAATGGAAATATCTACACAGCTATCTGCATATACATGGAAATATCTACACAGCTATCTCTTTACACATGGAAATAACTACACCGCTATCTCTATAAACATGGAAATATCTACTCCGCCATCTGTATGAACATGGAAATATCTACAACGCTATCTGTATAAACACGGAAATATGTACGCCGCTACCTGTATAAACATGGAAGTATCAGCAGCGCTATCGGTATGAACATGGCAATATCTACACGGCTATCTGTATGAACATGGAAATATCTACACCGCTATCTGTATGAACATGGAAATATCTTCACCGCCATCTGTATGATCATGGATATATCCACACAGCCATCAGGATGAACATGGAAATATATACACCGCTATATGTATGAACATGGGAATATCTTCACCGCCATTTGTATGAACATGGATATATCTACACAGCCATCTGGATGAACATGGAAATATCTACACCGCTATCTGTGTAAACATGCATACATCTTCACCGCTATCTGTATAAACATGGAAATATCCACACCGCTATCTGTATGAATAAGGAAATATCTACACCGCTATCTGTTTGAACATGGAAATATCTACACCCCTATCTGCATGAAAATGGAAATATCTACACAGCTATCTGCATATACATGGAAATATCTACACAGCTATCTCTTTACACATGGAAATAACTACACCGCTATCTCTATAAACATGGAAATATCTACACCGCCATCTGTATGAACATGGAAATATCTACACCGCTATCTGTATAAACACGGAAATATGTACACCGCTACCTGTATAAACATGGAAGTATCAGCACCGCTATCGGTATGAACATGGCAATATCTACACGGCTATCTGTATGAACATGGAAATATCTTCACCGCCGTCTGTATGAACATGGATATATCTACACAGCCATCAGGATGAACATGGAAATATCTACACCGCTATCTGTATGAACATGGAAATCTCTACACAGCCATCTGGATGAACATGGAAATGTCTACACCGCTATCTGTATGAACATGGAAATATCTATACCGCTATCTGTATGAACATGGAAATATCTACACCGCCATCTGTATGAACATGGAAATAACTTCACCGCCATCTGTATGAACATGGATATATCTACACAGCCATCTGGATGAACATGGAAATATCTGCACCGCTATCTGGATGAACATGGAAATATCTGCACCGCTATATGTATGAACATGGAAATATCTACACCGCTATCTGTATGAACATGGAAATATCTACACAGCCATCTGGATGAACATGGAAATATCTACACCGCTATCTGTATGAACATGGAGATACGTACACCGCTGTCTGTATGAACATGGAAATATCAACACCGCTATCTGTATGAACATGGAAATGTCTACACCGCTATCTGCATGAACATGGAAATACATACACCGCTGTCTGTTTGAAAATGGAAATATCTACACCGCTATCTGCATGAAAATGGAAATATCTACACAGCTGTCTGCACATACATGGAAATATCTACAAAGCTATCTCTTTACACATGGAAATAACTACACAGCTATCTCTATAAACATGGAAATATCTACACAGCCATCTGGATGAACATGGAAATACCTACACCGCTTTCTGTATGAACATGGAGATACATACACCGCTGTCTGTATGAACATGGAAATATCTACACCGCTATCTGTATGAACATCAAATATCTACACCGCTATCTGTATGAACAAGGAAATATCTTAACCGCCATCTGTATGAACATGGATATATCTACACAGCCATCTGGATGAACATGGAAGTATCTACACCGCTATCTGTGTAAACATGCATACATCTTCACCGCTATCTGTATAAACATGGAAATATCTACACCGCTATCTGTATGAACATGGAAATATCTACACCGCTAACTGTTTGAACAGGGAAATAACTACACCGCTATCTGCATGAAAATGGAAATATCTACACCGCTATCTGTATGAACATGGAAATACATACACTGCTATCTGTATGAACATGGAAATATCTCCACCGCTATCTGTATGAACATGGAAATATCTACACCGCTAACTGTATGAACATGGAAATATCTACACCGCTATCTGTTTGGACATTGAAATATTTACACCGCTATCTGCATGAAAATGGAAATATCTACACAGCTATCTCCATATACATGGAAATATCTATACAGCTATCTCTTTACACATGGAAATAACTACACCGCTATCTCTATAAACATGGTAATATCTACACCGTCATCTGTATGAACATGGAAATAACTGCACAGCCATCTGTATGAACATATAAATATCTACACCGCCATCTGTATTAAGATGGAGATATCTACACCGCTATCAGTATAAACATGGAAATATCTACACCGCTATGTGTATAAACATGGAAAAATCTACACCACTATCTGTATAAACATGGAAATATCTACACAGTTACCTGTATGAACATGGAAATATCAGCACCGCTATCGGTATGAACATGGAAATATCTACACCGCCATCTGCATGAACATGGAAATATCTCCACCGCCATCTGTATGAACATGGATATATCTACACAGCCATCTGGATGAACGTGGAAATATCTACACAGCCATCTGGATGAACATGGAATTATCTACACCGCTATCTGTGTAAACATGCATACATCTTCACCGCTATCTGTATAAATATGGAAATATCCACACCTTTTTCTGTATGAACATGGAAATATCTACACCGCTATCTGTATGAACATGGAAATATCTACACTGCTATCTGTATGAACATGGATATGTCTACAAAGCCACCTGGATGAACATGGAATTATCTACACCGCTATCTGTATGAACATGGAAATATCTACACCGCTATCTGTGTAAACATGCATACTTCTTCACGGCTTTCAGTATAAACATGGAAAATCTACACCGCTATCTGTACGAACATGGAAATATCTATACCGCTATTTGTTTGAACATGGAAATATCTACATCGCTATCTGCATGAAAATGGAAATATCTACACAGCTATCTGCATATACATGGAAATATCTACACAGCTATCTCTTTACACATGGAAATAACTACACCGCTATCTCTATAAACATGGAAATATCTACACCGCCATCTGTATGAACATGGAAATATCTACACCGCTATCTGTATAAACACGGAAATATGTACACCACTACCTGTATAAACATGGAAGTATCAGCAGCGCTATCGGTATGAACATGGCAATATCCACACGGCTATCTGTATGAACATGGAAATATCTACACCGCTATCTGTATGAACATGGAAATATCTTCACCGCCATCTGTATGATCATGGATATATCCACACAGCCATCAGGATGAACATGGAAATATATACACCGCTATATGTATGAACATGGGAATATCTTCACCGCCATTTGTATGAACATGGATATATCTACACAGCCATCTGGATGAACATGGAAATATCTACACCGCTATCTGTGTAAACATGCATACATCTTCACTGCTATCTGTATAAACATGGAACTATCTAAACCGCTATCTTTATGAACATGGAAATATCTACACCGCTAACTGTTTGAACAGGGAAATATCTACACCGCTATCTGCATGAAAATGGAAATATCTACACCGCTCTCTGTATGAACATGGAAATACATACACCGCTATCTGTATGAACATGGAAATATCTACACCACTATCTGTATGAACATGGAAATATCTTCACCGCCATCTGTATGAACATGGATATATCTACACAGCCATCTGGATGAACATGGAAATATCTACACCGCTATCTGTGTAAACATGCATACATCTTCACCGCTATCTGTATAAACATGGAAATATCTACACCGCTATCTTTATGAACATGGAAATATCTACACCGCTATCTGTTTGAACATGGAAATATCTACACCGCTATCTGCATGAAAATGGAAATATCTACACAGCTATCTGCATATACATGGAAATATCTACACAGCTATCTCTTTACACATGGAAATAACTACACCGCTATCTCTATAAACATGGAAATATCTACACCGCTATCTGTATAAACATGGAAATATCTACACTGCTACTTGTATAAACATGGAAATATCAGCACCGCTATCTGTATGAACATGGAAATATCTACACCGGAATATGTATGAACATGGAAAAATCTTCACCGCCATCTGTATGAACATGGATATATCTACACAGCCATCTGTATGAACATGGAAATATCTTCACCGCCATCTGTATGAACATGGATATGTCTACACAGCCGTCTGGATGAACATGGAAATACCTACACCGCTATCTGTATGAACATGGAAATATCTACACTGCTATCTGTGTAAACATGCATACATCTTCACCGCTATCTGTATAAACATGGAAATATCCACACCGCTATCTGTATGAATAAGGAAATATCTACACCGCTATCTGTTTGAACATGGAAATATCTACACCGCTATCTGCATGAAAATGGAAATATCTACACAGCTATCTGCATATACATGGAAATATCTACACAGCTATCTCTTTACACATGGAAATAACTACACCGCTATCTCTATAAACATGGAAATATCTACACCGCCATCTGTATGAACATGGAAATATCTACACCGCTATCTGTATAAACACGGAAATATGTACACCGCTACCTGTATAAACATGGAAGTATCAGCACCGCTATCGGTATGAACATGGCAATATCTCCACGGCTATCTGTATGAACATGGAAATATCTTCACCGCCGTCTGTATGAACATGGATATATCTACACAGCCATCAGGATGAACATGGAAATATCTACACCGCTATCTGTATGAACATGGAAATCTCTACACAGCCATCTGGATGAACATGGAAATGTCTACACCGCTATCTGTATGAACATGGAAATATCTATACCGCTATCTGTATGAACATGGAAATATCTACACCGCCATCTGTATGAACATGGAAATAACTTCACCGCCATCTGTATGAACATGGATATATCTACACAGCCTTCTGGATGAACATGGAAATATCTGCACCGCTATCTGGATGAACATGGAAATATCTGCACCGCTATATGTATGAACATGGAAATATCTACACCGCTATCTGTATGAACATGGAAATATCTACACAGCCATCTGGATGAACATGGAAATATCTACACCGCTATCTGTATGAACATGGAGATACGTACACCGCTGTCTGTATGAACATGGAAATATCAACACCGCTATCTGTATGAACATGGAAATGTCTACACCGCTGTCTGCATGAACATGGAAATACATACACCGCTGTCTGTTTGAAAATGGAAATATCTACACCGCTATCTGCATGAAAATGGAAATATCTACACAGCTGTCTGCACATACATGGAAATATCTACAAAGCTATCTCTTTACACATGGAAATAACTACACAGCTATCTCTATAAACATGGAAATATCTACCCAGCCATCTGGATGAACATGGAAATACCTACACCGCTTTCTGTATGAACATGGAGATACATACACCGCTGTCTGTATGAACATGGAAATATCTACACCGCTATCTGTATGAATATCAAATATCTACACCGCTATCTGTATGAACAAGGAAATATCTTCACCGACATGTGTATGAACATGGATATATCTACACAGCCATCTGGATGAACATGGAAATATCTGCACCGCTATCTGTATGAACATATAAATATCTACACCACCATCTGTATTCAGATGGAGATGTCTACACTGCTATCTGTATAAACATGGAAATATCTACACCGCTATCTGTATAAACATGGAAATATCTACACCGTTATGTGTATAAACATGGAAATATCTACACCGCTGTCTGTGTAAACATGGAAATATCTACACTGCTACCTGTACAAACATGGAAACATCAGCACCGCTATCTGTATGAATATGGATATATCTACACCGCCATCTGTATGAACATGGAAAAATCTTCACCGACATCTGTATGAACATGGATATATCTACACAGCCATCTGTATCAACATGGAAATATCTTCACCGCCATCTGTATGAACATGGATATGTCTACACAGCCGTCTGGATGAACATGGAAATATCTACACCGCTATCTGTATGAACATGGAAATATCTACACCGCTATCTGTGTAAACATGCATACATCTTCACCGCTATCTGTATAAACATGGAAATATCCACACCGCTATCTGTATGAACATGGAAATATCTACACCACCATCTGTATGAACATGGAAATATCTGCCCCGCCGTCTGTATGAACATATAAATATCTACACCGCCATCTGTATTAAGAAGGAGATATCTACACCGCTATCTGTATAAACATGGAAATATCTACACCGCTATCTATATGAACATGGAAATATCTACACCGCTACCTGTATAAACACGGAAATATGTACACCGCTACCTGTATAAACATGGAAGTATCAGCACCGCTATCGGTATGAACATGGCAATATCTACACGGCTATCTGTATGAACATGGAAATATCTACATCGCTATCTGTATGAACATGGAAATATCTACACCACTATCTGTATGAACATGGAAATAGCTACACAGCCATCTTTATGAATATGGAAATATCTACACCGCTATCTGTATGAACATGGATATATCTACACAGCCATCTGGATGAACATGGAAATATCTACACCGCTATCTGTATGAACATGGAAATATCTACACCGCTATCTGTATGAACATGGAAATATCTTCACCGACATGTGTATGAACATGGATATATCTACACAGCCATCTGGATGAACATGGAAATATCTGCACCGCTATCTGTATGAACATGGAAATATCTACACCGCTATCTGTATGAACATGGAAATATCTGCACCGCTATCTGTATGAACATGGAAATATCTTCACCGCCATCTGTATGAACATGGATATATCTACACAGCCATCTGGATGAACATGGAAATAACTGCACTGCTATCTGTATGGACATGGAAATATCTACACTGCTATCTGTATGAACATGGATATATCTACACAGCCATCTGGATGAACATGGAAATATCTACACCACTATCTTTGTAAACATGGATACATCTTCACCGCTATCTGTATAAACTTGGAAATATCTACACTGCTATCTTTATGAACATGGAAATATCTACACCGCTAACTGTTTGAACAGGGAAATATATACACCGCTACCTGTATAAACATGGAAATATCAGCACCGCTATCAGTATGAACATGGAAGTATCTACACTGCCATCTGTGTGAACATGGAAATATCTCCACCGCCATCTGTATGAACATATAAATATCTACACCACCATCTGTATTAAGATGGAGATATCTACACCGCTATCTGTATAAACATGGAAATATCTACACCGCTATTTGTATAAACATGGAAATATCTACACAGCTATCGGTATAAACATGGAAATATCTACACTGCTACCTGTATAAACATGGAAGTATTAGCACCGCTATCGGTATGAACATGGCAATATTAACACGGCTATCTGTATGAACATGGAAATATCTACACCGCTATCTGTATGAACATGGAAACATCTACACCACTATCTGTGTGAACATGGAAATAGCTACACAGCCATCTGGATGAACATGGAAATATCTACACCGATATCTGTATGAACATGGATATATCTACACAGCCATCTGAATGAACATGGAAATGTCTACACCGCTATCTGTATGAACATGGAAATATCTACACCGCTATCTGTGTAAACATGCATACTTCTTCACGGCTATCAGTATAAACATGGAAAATCTACACCGCTATCTGTACGAACATGGAAATATCTATACCGCTATTTGTTTGAACATGGAAATATCTACATCGCTATCTGCATGAAAATGGAAATATCTACACAGCTATCTGCATATACATGGAAATATCTACACAGCTATCTCTTTACACATGGAAATAACTACACCGCTATCTCTATAAACATGGAAATATCTACACCGCCATCTGTATGAACATGGAAATATCTACACCGCTATCTGTATAAACACGGAAATATGTACACCGCTACCTGTATAAACATGGAAGTATCAGCAGCGCTATCGGTATGAACATGGCAATATCTACACGGCTATCTGTATGAACATGGAAATATCTACACCGCTATCTGTATGAACATGGAAATATCTTCACCGCCATCTGTATGATCATGGATATATCCACACAGCCATCAGGATGAACATGGAAATATATACACCGCTATATGTATGAACATGGGAATATCTTCACCGCCATTTGTATGAACATGGATATATCTACACAGCCATCTGGATGAACATGGAAATATCTACACCGCTATCTGTGTAAACATGCATACATCTTCACCGCTATCTGTATAAACATGGAACTATCTAAACCGCTATCTTTATGAACATGGAAATATCTACACCGCTAACTGTTTGAACAGGGAAATATCTACACCGCTATCTGCATGAAAATGGAAATATCTACACCGCTCTCTGTATGAACATGGAAATACATACACCGCTATCTGTATGAACATGGAAATATCTACACCACTATCTGTATGAACATGGAAATATCTTCACCGCCATCTGTATGAACATGGATATATCTACACAGCCATCTGGATGAACATGGAAATATCTACACCGCTATCTGTGTAAACATGCATACATCTTCACCGCTATCTGTATAAACATGGAAATATCTACACCGCTATCTTTATGAACATGGAAATATCTACACCGCTATCTGTTTGAACATGGAAATATCTACACCGCTATCTGCATGAAAATGGAAATATCTACACAGCTATCTGCATATACATGGAAATATCTACACAGCTATCTCTTTACACATGGAAATAACTACACCGCTATCTCTATAAACATGGAAATATCTACACCGCCATCTGTATGAACTTGGAAATATTTACACCGCTATCTGTATAAACACGGAAATATGTACACCGCTACCTGTATAAACATGGAAGTATCAGCACCGCTATCGGTATGAACATGGCAATATCAACACGGCTATCTGTATGAACATGGAAATATCTACACCGCTATCTGTATGAACATGGAAATATCTACACCGCTATCAGTATGAACATGGAAATATCTACACAGCCATCTGGATGAATATGGAAATGTCTACACCGCTATCTGTATGAACATGGAAATACATACACCGCTATCTCTATGAACATGGAAATATCTACACCGCTATCTGTATGAACATGGAAATATCTACACCGCTATCTGTATGAACATGGAAATATCTTCACCGCCATCTGTATGAACATGGATATATCTACACAGCCATCTGGATGAACATGGAAATATCTGCACCGCCATCTGTATGAACATATAAATATCTACACCACCATCTGTATTCAGATGGAGATATCTACACCGCTATCTGTATAAACATGGAAATATCTACACCGCTATGTGTATAAACATGGAAATATCTACACCGCTGTCTGTGTAAACATGGAAATATCTACACTGCTACCTGTATAAACATGGAAACATCATCACCGCTATCTGTATGAATATGGATATATCTACACCGCCATCTGTATGAACATGGAAAAATCTTCACCGACATCTGTATGAACATGGATATATCTACACAGCCATCTGTATCAACATGGAAATATCTTCACCGCCATCTGTATGAACATGCATATGTCTACACAGCCGTCTGGATGAACATGGAAATATGTACACCGCTATCTGTATGAACATGGAAATATCTACACCGCTATCTGTGTAAACATGCATACATCTTCACCGCTATCTGTATAAACATGGAAATATCCACACCGCTATCTGTATGAACATGGAAATATCTACACCACCATCTGTATGAACATGGAAATATCTGCACCGCCGTCTGTATGAACATATAAATATCTACACCGCCATCTGTATTAAGAAGGAGATATCTACACCGCTATCTGTATAAACATGGAAATATCTACACCGCTATCTATATGAACATGGAAATATCTACACCGCTACCTGTATAAACACGGAAATATGTACTCCGCTACCTGTATAAACATGGAAGTATCAGCACCGCTATCGGTATGAACATGGCAATATCTACACGGCTATCTGTATGAACATGGAAATATCTACATCGCTATCTGTATGAACATGGAAATATCTACACCACTATCTGTATGAACATGGAAATAGCTACACAGCCATCTTTATGAATATGGAAATATCTACACCGCTATCTGTATGAACATGGATATATATACACAGACATCTGGATGAACATGGAAATATCTACACCGCTATCTGTATGAACATGGAAATATCTACACCGCTATCTGTATGAACATGGAAATATCTTCACCGACATGTGTATGAACATGGATAAATCTACAGAGCCATCTGGATGAACATGGAAATATCTGCACCGCTATCTGTATGAACATGGAAATATCTACACCGCTATCTGTATGAACATAGAAATATCTACACAGCCACCTGGATGAATATGGAAATGTCTACACCGCTATCTGTATGAACATGGAAATACATACACCGCTATCTCTATGAACATGGAAATATCTACACCGCTATCTGTATGAACATGGAAATATCTACACCGCTATCTTTATGAACATGGAAATATCTTCACCGCCATCTGTATGAACATGGATATATCTACACAGCCATCTGGATGAACATGGAAATATCTGCACCGCCATCTGTATGAACATATAAATATCTACACCACCATCTGTATTCAGATGGAGATGTCTACACTGCTATCTGTATAAACATGGAAATATCTACACCGCTATCTGTATAAACATGGAAATATCTACACCGTTATGTGTATAAACATGGAAATATCTACACCGCTGTCTGTGTAAACATGGAAATATCTACACTGCTACCTGTACAAACATGGAAACATCAGCACCGCTATCTGTATGAATATGGATATATCTACACCGCCATCTGTATGAACATGGAAAAATCTTCACCGACATCTGTATGAACATGGATATATCTACACAGCCATCTGTATCAACATGGAAATATCTTCACCGCCATCTGTATGAACATGGATATGTCTACACAGCCGTCTGGATGAACATGGAAATATCTACACCGCTATCTGTATGAACATGGAAATATCTACACCGCTATCTGTGTAAACATGCATACATCTTCACCGCTATCTGTATAAACATGGAAATATCCACACCGCTATCTGTATGAACATGGAAATATCTACACCACCATCTGTATGAACATGGAAATATCTGCCCCGCCGTCTGTATGAACATATAAATATCTACACCGCCATCTGTATTAAGAAGGAGATATCTACACCGCTATCTGTATAAACATGGAAATATCTACACCGCTATCTATATGAACATGGAAATATCTACACCGCTACCTGTATAAACACGGAAATATGTACACCGCTACCTGTATAAACATGGAAGTATCAGCACCGCTATCGGTATGAACATGGCAATATCTACACGGCTATCTGTATGAACATGGAAATATCTACATCGCTATCTGTATGAACATGGAAATATCTACACCACTATCTGTATGAACATGGAAATAGCTACACAGCCATCTTTATGAATATGGAAATATCTACACCGCTATCTGTATGAACATGGATATATCTACACAGCCATCTGGATGAACATGGAAATATCTACACCGCTATCTGTATGAACATGGAAATATCTACACCGCTATCTGTATGAACATGGAAATATCTTCACCGACATGTGTATGAACATGGATATATCTACACAGCCATCTGGATGAACATGGAAATATCTGCACCGCTATCTGTATGAACATGGAAATATCTACACCGCTATCTGTATGAACATGGAAATATCTGCACCGCTATCTGTATGAACATGGAAATATCTTCACCGCCATCTGTATGAACATGGATATATCTACACAGCCATCTGGATGAACATGGAAATAACTGCACTGCTATCTGTATGGACATGGAAATATCTACACTGCTATCTGTATGAACATGGATATATCTACACAGCCATCTGGATGAACATGGAAATATCTACACCACTATCTTTGTAAACATGGATACATCTTCACCGCTATCTGTATAAACTTGGAAATATCTACACTGCTATCTTTATGAACATGGAAATATCTACACCGCTAACTGTTTGAACAGGGAAATATATACACCGCTACCTGTATAAACATGGAAATATCAGCACCGCTATCAGTATGAACATGGAAGTATCTACACTGCCATCTGTGTGAACATGGAAATATCTCCACCGCCATCTGTATGAACATATAAATAGCTACACCACCATCTGTATTAAGATGGAGATATCTACACCGCTATCTGTATAAACATGGAAATATCTACACCGCTATTTGTATAAACATGGAAATATCTACACAGCTATCGGTATAAACATGGAAATATCTACACTGCTACCTGTATAAACATGGAAGTATTAGCACCGCTATCGGTATGAACATGGCAATATTAACACGGCTATCTGTATGAACATGGAAATATCTACACCGCTATCTGTATGAACATGGAAACATCTACACCACTATCTGTGTGAACATGGAAATAGCTACACAGCCATCTGGATGAACATGGAAATATCTACACCGATATCTGTATGAACATGGATATATCTACACAGCCATCTGAATGAACATGGAAATGTCTACACCGCTATCTGTATGAACATGGAAATATCTACACCGCTATCTGTGTAAACATGCATACTTCTTCACGGCTATCAGTATAAACATGGAAAATCTACACCGCTATCTGTACGAACATGGAAATATCTATACCGCTATTTGTTTGAACATGGAAATATCTACATCGCTATCTGCATGAAAATGGAAATATCTACACAGCTATCTGCATATACATGGAAATATCTACACAGCTATCTCTTTACACATGGAAATAACTACACCGCTATCTCTATAAACATGGAAATATCTACACCGCCATCTGTATGAACATGGAAATATCTACACCGCTATCTGTATAAACACGGAAATATGTACACCGCTACCTGTATAAACATGGAAGTATCAGCAGCGCTATCGGTATGAACATGGCAATATCTACACGGCTATCTGTATGAACATGGAAATATCTACACCGCTATCTGTATGAACATGGAAATATCTTCACCGCCATCTGTATGATCATGGATATATCCACACAGCCATCAGGATGAACATGGAAATATATACACCGCTATATGTATGAACATGGGAATATCTTCACCGCCATTTGTATGAACATGGATATATCTACACAGCCATCTGGATGAACATGGAAATATCTACACCGCTATCTGTGTAAACATGCATACATCTTCACCGCTATCTGTATAAACATGGAACTATCTAAACCGCTATCTTTATGAACATGGAAATATCTACACCGCTAACTGTTTGAACAGGGAAATATCTACACCGCTATCTGCATGAAAATGGAAATATCTACACCGCTCTCTGTATGAACATGGAAATACATACACCGCTATCTGTATGAACATGGAAATATCTACACCACTATCTGTATGAACATGGAAATATCTTCACCGCCATCTGTATGAACATGGATATATCTACACAGCCATCTGGATGAACATGGAAATATCTACACCGCTATCTGTGTAAACATGCATACATCTTCACCGCTATCTGTATAAACATGGAAATATCTACACCGCTATCTTTATGAACATGGAAATATCTACACCGCTATCTGTTTGAACATGGAAATATCTACACCGCTATCTGCATGAAAATGGAAATATCTACACAGCTATCTGCATATACATGGAAATATCTACACAGCTATCTCTTTACACATGGAAATAACTACACCGCTATCTCTATAAACATGGAAATATCTACACCGCCATCTGTATGAACTTGGAAATATTTACACCGCTATCTGTATAAACACGGAAATATGTACACCGCTACCTGTATAAACATGGAAGTATCAGCACCGCTATCGGTATGAACATGGCAATATCAACACGGCTATCTGTATGAACATGGAAATATCTACACCGCTATCTGTATGAACATGGAAATATCTACACCGCTATCAGTATGAACATGGAAATATCTACACAGCCATCTGGATGAATATGGAAATGTCTACACCGCTATCTGTATGAACATGGAAATACATACACCGCTATCTCTATGAACATGGAAATATCTACACCGCTATCTGTATGAACATGGAAATATCTACACCGCTATCTGTATGAACATGGAAATATCTTCACCGCCATCTGTATGAACATGGATATATCTACACAGCCATCTGGATGAACATGGAAATATCTGCACCGCCATCTGTATGAACATATAAATATCTACACCACCATCTGTATTCAGATGGAGATATCTACACCGCTATCTGTATAAACATGGAAATATCTACACCGCTATGTGTATAAACATGGAAATATCTACACCGCTGTCTGTGTAAACATGGAAATATCTACACTGCTACCTGTATAAACATGGAAACATCATCACCGCTATCTGTATGAATATGGATATATCTACACCGCCATCTGTATGAACATGGAAAAATCTTCACCGACATCTGTATGAACATGGATATATCTACACAGCCATCTGTATCAACATGGAAATATCTTCACCGCCATCTGTATGAACATGCATATGTCTACACAGCCGTCTGGATGAACATGGAAATATGTACACCGCTATCTGTATGAACATGGAAATATCTACACCGCTATCTGTGTAAACATGCATACATCTTCACCGCTATCTGTATAAACATGGAAATATCCACACCGCTATCTGTATGAACATGGAAATATCTACACCACCATCTGTATGAACATGGAAATATCTGCACCGCCGTCTGTATGAACATATAAATATCTACACCGCCATCTGTATTAAGAAGGAGATATCTACACCGCTATCTGTATAAACATGGAAATATCTACACCGCTATCTATATGAACATGGAAATATCTACACCGCTACCTGTATAAACACGGAAATATGTACTCCGCTACCTGTATAAACATGGAAGTATCAGCACCGCTATCGGTATGAACATGGCAATATCTACACGGCTATCTGTATGAACATGGAAATATCTACATCGCTATCTGTATGAACATGGAAATATCTACACCACTATCTGTATGAACATGGAAATAGCTACACAGCCATCTTTATGAATATGGAAATATCTACACCGCTATCTGCATGAAAATGGATATATATACACAGACATCTGGATGAACATGGAAATATCTACACCGCTATCTGTATGAACATGGAAATATCTACACCGCTATCTGTATGAACATGGAAATATCTTCACCGACATGTGTATGAACATGGATAAATCTACACAGCCATCTGGATGAACATGGAAATATCTGCACCGCTATCTGTATGAACATGGAAATATCTACACCGCTATCTGTATGAACATAGAAATATCTACACAGCCACCTGGATGAATATGGAAATGTCTACACCGCTATCTGTATGAACATGGAAATACATACACCGCTATCTCTATGAACATGGAAATATCTACACCGCTATCTGTATGAACATGGAAATATCTACACCGCTATCTTTATGAACATGGAAATATCTTCACCGCCATCTGTATGAACATGGATATATCTACACAGCCATCTGGATGAACATGGAAATATCTGCACCGCCATCTGTATGAACATATAAATATCTACACCACCATCTGTATTCAGATGGAGATGTCTACACTGCTATCTGTATAAACATGGAAATATCTACACCGCTATCTGTATAAACATGGAAATATCTACACCGTTATGTGTATAAACATGGAAATATCTACACCGCTGTCTGTGTAAACATGGAAATATCTACACTGCTACCTGTACAAACATGGAAACATCAGCACCGCTATCTGTATGAATATGGATATATCTACACCGCCATCTGTATGAACATGGAAAAATCTTCACCGACATCTGTATGAACATGGATATATCTACACAGCCATCTGTATCAACATGGAAATATCTTCACCGCCATCTGTATGAACATGGATATGTCTACACAGCCGTCTGGATGAACATGGAAATATCTACACCGCTATCTGTATGAACATGGAAATATCTACACCGCTATCTGTGTAAACATGCATACATCTTCACCGCTATCTGTATAAACATGGAAATATCCACACCGCTATCTGTATGAACATGGAAATATCTACACCACCATCTGTATGAACATGGAAATATCTGCCCCGCCGTCTGTATGAACATATAAATATCTACACCGCCATCTGTATTAAGAAGGAGATATCTACACCGCTATCTGTATAAACATGGAAATATCTACACCGCTATCTATATGAACATGGAAATATCTACACCGCTACCTGTATAAACACGGAAATATGTACACCGCTACCTGTATAAACATGGAAGTATCAGCACCGCTATCGGTATGAACATGGCAATATCTACACGGCTATCTGTATGAACATGGAAATATCTACATCGCTATCTGTATGAACATGGAAATATCTACACCACTATCTGTATGAACATGGAAATAGCTACACAGCCATCTTTATGAATATGGAAATATCTACACCGCTATCTGTATGAACATGGATATATCTACACAGCCATCTGGATGAACATGGAAATATCTACACCGCTATCTGTATGAACATGGAAATATCTACACCGCTATCTGTATGAACATGGAAATATCTTCACCGACATGTGTATGAACATGGATATATCTACACAGCCATCTGGATGAACATGGAAATATCTGCACCGCTATCTGTATGAACATGGAAATATCTACACCGCTATCTGTATGAACATGGAAATATCTGCACCGCTATCTGTATGAACATGGAAATATCTTCACCGCCATCTGTATGAACATGGATATATCTACACAGCCATCTGGATGAACATGGAAATAACTGCACTGCTATCTGTATGGACATGGAAATATCTACACTGCTATCTGTATGAACATGGATATATCTACACAGCCATCTGGATGAACATGGAAATATCTACACCACTATCTTTGTAAACATGGATACATCTTCACCGCTATCTGTATAAACTTGGAAATATCTACACTGCTATCTTTATGAACATGGAAATATCTACACCGCTAACTGTTTGAACAGGGAAATATATACACCGCTACCTGTATAAACATGGAAATATCAGCACCGCTATCAGTATGAACATGGAAGTATCTACACTGCCATCTGTGTGAACATGGAAATATCTCCACCGCCATCTGTATGAACATATAAATATCTACACCACCATCTGTATTAAGATGGAGATATCTACACCGCTATCTGTATAAACATGGAAATATCTACACAGCTATCGGTATAAACATGGAAATATCTACACTGCTACCTGTATAAACATGGAAGTATTAGCACCGCTATCGGTATGAACATGGCAATATTAACACGGCTATCTGTATGAACATGGAAATATCTACACCGCTATCTGTATGAACATGGAAACATCTACACCACTATCTGTGTGAACATGGAAATAGCTACACAGCCATCTGGATGAACATGGAAATATCTACACCGATATCTGTATGAACATGGATATATCTACACAGCCATCTGAATGAACATGGAAATGTCTACACCGCTATCTGTATGAACATGGAAATATCTACACCGCTATCTGTGTAAACATGCATACTTCTTCACGGCTATCAGTATAAACATGGAAAATCTACACCGCTATCTGTACGAACATGGAAATATCTATACCGCTATTTGTTTGAACATGGAAATATCTACATCGCTATCTGCATGAAAATGGAAATATCTACACAGCTATCTGCATATACATGGAAATATCTACACAGCTATCTCTTTACACATGGAAATAACTACACCGCTATCTCTATAAACATGGAAATATCTACACCGCCATCTGTATGAACATGGAAATATCTACACCGCTATCTGTATAAACACGGAAATATGTACACCGCTACCTGTATAAACATGGAAGTATCAGCAGCGCTATCGGTATGAACATGGCAATATCTACACGGCTATCTGTATGAACATGGAAATATCTACACCGCTATCTGTATGAACATGGAAATATCTTCACCGCCATCTGTATGATCATGGATATATCCACACAGCCATCAGGATGAACATGGAAATATATACACCGCTATATGTATGAACATGGGAATATCTTCACCGCCATTTGTATGAACATGGATATATCTACACAGCCATCTGGATGAACATGGAAATATCTACACCGCTATCTGTGTAAACATGCATACATCTTCACCGCTATCTGTATAAACATGGAACTATCTAAACCGCTATCTTTATGAACATGGAAATATCTACACCGCTAACTGTTTGAACAGGGAAATATCTACACCGCTATCTGCATGAAAATGGAAATATCTACACCGCTCTCTGTATGAACATGGAAATACATACACCGCTATCTGTATGAACATGGAAATATCTACACCACTATCTGTATGAACATGGAAATATCTTCACCGCCATCTGTATGAACATGGATATATCTACACAGCCATCTGGATGAACATGGAAATATCTACACCGCTATCTGTGTAAACATGCATACATCTTCACCGCTATCTGTATAAACATGGAAATATCTACACCGCTATCTTTATGAACATGGAAATATCTACACCGCTATCTGTTTGAACATGGAAATATCTACACCGCTATCTGCATGAAAATGGAAATATCTACACAGCTATCTGCATATACATGGAAATATCTACACAGCTATCTCTTTACACATGGAAATAACTACACCGCTATCTCTATAAACATGGAAATATCTACACCGCCATCTGTATGAACTTGGAAATATTTACACCGCTATCTGTATAAACACGGAAATATGTACACCGCTACCTGTATAAACATGGAAGTATCAGCACCGCTATCGGTATGAACATGGCAATATCAACACGGCTATCTGTATGAACATGGAAATATCTACACCGCTATCTGTATGAACATGGAAATATCTACACCGCTATCAGTATGAACATGGAAATATCTACACAGCCATCTGGATGAATATGGAAATGTCTACACCACTATCTGTATGAACATGGAAATACATACACCGCTATCTCTATGAACATGGAAATATCTACACCGCTATCTGTATGAACATGGAAATATCTACACCGCTATCTGTATGAACATGGAAATATCTTCACCGCCATCTGTATGAACATGGATATATCTACACAGCCATCTGGATGAACATGGAAATATCTGCACCGCCATCTGTATGAACATATAAATATCTACACCACCATCTGTATTCAGATGGAGATATCTACACCGCTATCTGTATAAACATGGAAATATCTACACCGCTATGTGTATAAACATGGAAATATCTACACCGCTGTCTGTGTAAACATGGAAATATCTACACTGCTACCTGTATAAACATGGAAACATCATCACCGCTATCTGTATGAATATGGATATATCTACACCGCCATCTGTATGAACATGGAAAAATCTTCACCGACATCTGTATGAACATGGATATATCTACACAGCCATCTGTATCAACATGGAAATATCTTCACCGCCATCTGTATGAACATGCATATGTCTACACAGCCGTCTGGATGAACATGGAAATATGTACACCGCTATCTGTATGAACATGGAAATATCTACACCGCTATCTGTGTAAACATGCATACATCTTCACCGCTATCTGTATAAACATGGAAATATCCACACTGCTATCTGTATGAACATGGAAATATCTACACCACCATCTGTATGAACATGGAAATATCTGCACCGCCGTCTGTATGAACATATAAATATCTACACCGCCATCTGTATTAAGAAGGAGATATCTACACCGCTATCTGTATAAACATGGAAATATCTACACCGCTATCTATATGAACATGGAAATATCTACACCGCTACCTGTATAAACACGGAAATATGTACTCCGCTACCTGTATAAACATGGAAGTATCAGCACCGCTATCGGTATGAACATGGCAATATCTACACGGCTATCTGTATGAACATGGAAATATCTACATCGCTATCTGTATGAACATGGAAATATCTACACCACTATCTGTATGAACATGGAAATAGCTACACAGCCATCTTTATGAATATGGAAATATCTACACCGCTATCTGCATGAAAATGGATATATATACACAGACATCTGGATGAACATGGAAATATCTACAGCGCTATCTGTATGAACATGGAAATATCTACACCGCTATCTGTATGAACATGGAAATATCTTCACCGACATGTGTATGAACATGGATAAATCTACACAGCCATCTGGATGAACATGGAAATATCTGCACCGCTATCTGTATGAACATGGAAATATCTACACCGCTATCTGTATGAACATAGAAATATCTACACAGCCACCTGGATGAATATGGAAATGTCTACACCGCTATCTGTATGAACATGGAAATACATACACCGCTATCTCTATGAACATGGAAATATCTACACCGCTATCTGTATGAACATGGAAATATCTACACCGCTATCTTTATGAACATGGAAATATCTTCACCGCCATCTGTATGAACATGGATATATCTACACAGCCATCTGGATGAACATGGAAATATCTGCACCGCCATCTGTATGAACATATAAATATCTACACCACCATCTGTATTCAGATGGAGATGTCTACACTGCTATCTGTATAAACATGGAAATATCTACACCGCTATCTGTATAAACATGGAAATATCTACACCGTTATGTGTATAAACATGGAAATATCTACACCGCTGTCTGTGTAAACATGGAAATATCTACACTGCTACCTGTACAAACATGGAAACATCAGCACCGCTATCTGTATGAATATGGATATATCTACACCGCCATCTGTATGAACATGGAAAAATCTTCACCGACATCTGTATGAACATGGATATATCTACACAGCCATCTGTATCAACATGGAAATATCTTCACCGCCATCTGTATGAACATGGATATGTCTACACAGCCGTCTGGATGAACATGGAAATATCTACACCGCTATCTGTATGAACATGGAAATATCTACACCGCTATCTGTGTAAACATGCATACATCTTCACCGCTATCTGTATAAACATGGAAATATCCACACCGCTATCTGTATGAACATGGAAATATCTACACCACCATCTGTATGAACATGGAAATATCTGCCCCGCCGTCTGTATGAACATATAAATATCTACACCGCCATCTGTATTAAGAAGGAGATATCTACACCGCTATCTGTATAAACATGGAAATATCTACACCGCTATCTATATGAACATGGAAATATCTACACCGCTACCTGTATAAACACGGAAATATGTACACCGCTACCTGTATAAACATGGAAGTATCAGCACCGCTATCGGTATGAACATGGCAATATCTACACGGCTATCTGTATGAACATGGAAATATCTACATCGCTATCTGTATGAACATGGAAATATCTACACCACTATCTGTATGAACATGGAAATAGCTACACAGCCATCTTTATGAATATGGAAATATCTACACCGCTATCTGTATGAACATGGATATATCTACACAGCCATCTGGATGAACATGGAAATATCTACACCGCTATCTGTATGAACATGGAAATATCTACACCGCTATCTGTATGAACATGGAAATATCTTCACCGACATGTGTATGAACATGGATATATCTACACAGCCATCTGGATGAACATGGAAATATCTGCACCGCTATCTGTATGAACATGGAAATATCTACACCGCTATCTGTATGAACATGGAAATATCTGCACCGCTATCTGTATGAACATGGAAATATCTTCACCGCCATCTGTATGAACATGGATATATCTACACAGCCATCTGGATGAACATGGAAATAACTGCACTGCTATCTGTATGGACATGGAAATATCTACACTGCTATCTGTATGAACATGGATATATCTACACAGCCATCTGGATGAACATGGAAATATCTACACCACTATCTTTGTAAACATGGATACATCTTCACCGCTATCTGTATAAACTTGGAAATATCTACACTGCTATCTTTATGAACATGGAAATATCTACACCGCTAACTGTTTGAACAGGGAAATATATACACCGCTACCTGTATAAACATGGAAATATCAGCACCGCTATCAGTATGAACATGGAAGTATCTACACTGCCATCTGTGTGAACATGGAAATATCTCCACCGCCATCTGTATGAACATATAAATATCTACACCACCATCTGTATTAAGATGGAGATATCTACACCGCTATCTGTATAAACATGGAAATATCTACACAGCTATCGGTATAAACATGGAAATATCTACACTGCTACCTGTATAAACATGGAAGTATTAGCACCGCTATCGGTATGAACATGGCAATATTAACACGGCTATCTGTATGAACATGGAAATATCTACACCGCTATCTGTATGAACATGGAAACATCTACACCACTATCTGTGTGAACATGGAAATAGCTACACAGCCATCTGGATGAACATGGAAATATCTACACCGATATCTGTATGAACATGGATATATCTACACAGCCATCTGAATGAACATGGAAATGTCTACACCGCTATCTGTATGAACATGGAAATATCTACACCGCTATCTGTGTAAACATGCATACTTCTTCACGGCTATCAGTATAAACATGGAAAATCTACACCGCTATCTGTACGAACATGGAAATATCTATACCGCTATTTGTTTGAACATGGAAATATCTAAATCGCTATCTGCATGAAAATGGAAATATCTACACAGCTATCTGCATATACATGGAAATATCTACACAGCTATCTCTTTACACATGGAAATAACTACACCGCTATCTCTATAAACATGGAAATATCTACACCGCCATCTGTATGAACATGGAAATATCTACACCGCTATCTGTATAAACACGGAAATATGTACACCGCTACCTGTATAAACATGGAAGTATCAGCAGCGCTATCGGTATGAACATGGCAATATCTACACGGCTATCTGTATGAACATGGAAATATCTACACCGCTATCTGTATGAACATGGAAATATCTTCACCGCCATCTGTATGATCATGGATATATCCACACAGCCATCAGGATGAACATGGAAATATATACACCGCTATATGTATGACCATGGGAATATCTTCACCGCCATTTGTATGAACATGGATATATCTACACAGCCATCTGGATGAACATGGAAATATCTACACCGCTATCTGTGTAAACATGCATACATCTTCACCGCTATCTGTATAAACATGGAACTATCTAAACCGCTATCTTTATGAACATGGAAATATCTACACCGCTAACTGTTTGAACAGGGAAATATCTACACCGCTATCTGCATGAAAATGGAAATATCTACACCGCTCTCTGTATGAACATGGAAATACATACACCGCTATCTGTATGAACATGGAAATATCTACACCACTATCTGTATGAACATGGAAATATCTTCACCGCCATCTGTATGAACATGGATATATCTACACAGCCATCTGGATGAACATGGAAATATCTACACCGCTATCTGTGTAAACATGCATACATCTTCACCGCTATCTGTATAAACATGGAAATATCTACACCGCTATCTTTATGAACATGGAAATATCTACACCGCTATCTGTTTGAACATGGAAATATCTACACCGCTATCTGCATGAAAATGGAAATATCTACACAGCTATCTGCATATACATGGAAATATCTACACAGCTATCTCTTTACACATGGAAATAACTACACCGCTATCTCTATAAACATGGAAATATCTACACCGCCATCTGTATGAACTTGGAAATATTTACACCGCTATCTGTATAAACACGGAAATATGTACACCGCTACCTGTATAAACATGGAAGTATCAGCACCGCTATCGGTATGAACATGGCAATATCAACACGGCTATCTGTATGAACATGGAAATATCTACACCGCTATCTGTATGAACATGGAAATATCTACACCGCTATCAGTATGAACATGGAAATATCTACACAGCCATCTGGATGAATATGGAAATGTCTACACCGCTATCTGTATGAACATGGAAATACATACACCGCTATCTCTATGAACATGGAAATATCTACACCGCTATCTGTATGAACATGGAAATATCTACACCGCTATCTGTATGAACATGGAAATATCTTCACCGCCAACTGTATGAACATGGATATATCTACACAGCCATCTGGATGAACATGGAAATATCTGCACCGCCATCTGTATGAACATATAAATATCTACACCACCATCTGTATTCAGATGGAGATATCTACACCGCTATCTGTATAAACATGGAAATATCTACACCGCTATGTGTATAAACATGGAAATATCTACACCGCTGTCTGTGTAAACATGGAAATATCTACACTGCTACCTGTATAAACATGGAAACATCATCACCGCTATCTGTATGAATATGGATATATCTACACCGCCATCTGTATGAACATGGAAAAATCTTCACCGACATCTGTATGAACATGGATATATCTACACAGCCATCTGTATCAACATGGAAATATCTTCACCGCCATCTGTATGAACATGCATATGTCTACACAGCCGTCTGGATGAACATGGAAATATGTACACCGCTATCTGTATGAACATGGAAATATCTACACCGCTATCTGTGTAAACATGCATACATCTTCACCGCTATCTGTATAAACATGGAAATATCCACACCGCTATCTGTATGAACATGGAAATATCTACACCACCATCTGTATGAACATGGAAATATCTGCACCGCCGTCTGTATGAACATATAAATATCTACACCGCCATCTGTATTAAGAAGGAGATATCTACACCGCTATCTGTATAAACATGGAAATATCTACACCGCTATCTATATGAACATGGAAATATCTACACCGCTACCTGTATAAACACGGAAATATGTACTCCGCTACCTGTATAAACATGGAAGTATCAGCACCGCTATCGGTATGAACATGGCAATATCTACACGGCTATCTGTATGAACATGGAAATATCTACATCGCTATCTGTATGAACATGGAAATATCTACACCACTATCTGTATGAACATGGAAATAGCTACACAGCCATCTTTATGAATATGGAAATATCTACACCGCTATCTGTATGAACATGGATATATATACACAGACATCTGGATGAACATGGAAATATCTACACCGCTATCTGTATGAACATGGAAATATCTACACCGCTATCTGTATGAACATGGAAATATCTTCACCGACATGTGTATGAACATGGATAAATCTACACAGCCATCTGGATGAACATGGAAATATCTGCACCGCTATCTGTATGAACATGGAAATATCTACACCGCTATCTGTATGAACATAGAAATATCTACACAGCCACCTGGATGAATATGGAAATGTCTACACCGCTATCTGTATGAACATGGAAATACATACACCGCTATCTCTATGAACATGGAAATATCTACACCGCTATCTGTATGAACATGGAAATATCTACACCGCTATCTTTATGAACATGGAAATATCTTCACCGCCATCTGTATGAACATGGATATATCTACACAGCCATCTGGATGAACATGGAAATATCTGCACCGCCATCTGTATGAACATATAAATATCTACACCACCATCTGTATTCAGATGGAGATGTCTACACTGCTATCTGTATAAACATGGAAATATCTACACCGCTATCTGTATAAACATGGAAATATCTACACCGTTATGTGTATAAACATGGAAATATCTACACCGCTGTCTGTGTAAACATGGAAATATCTACACTGCTACCTGTACAAACATGGAAACATCAGCACCGCTATCTGTATGAATATGGATATATCTACACCGCCATCTGTATGAACATGGAAAAATCTTCACCGACATCTGTATGAACATGGATATATCTACACAGCCATCTGTATCAACATGGAAATATCTTCACCGCCATCTGTATGAACATGGATATGTCTACACAGCCGTCTGGATGAACATGGAAATATCTACACCGCTATCTGTATGAACATGGAAATATCTACACCGCTATCTGTGTAAACATGCATACATCTTCACCGCTATCTGTATAAACATGGAAATATCCACACCGCTATCTGTATGAACATGGAAATATCTACACCACCATCTGTATGAACATGGAAATATCTGCCCCGCCGTCTGTATGAACATATAAATATCTACACCGCCATCTGTATTAAGAAGGAGATATCTACACCGCTATCTGTATAAACATGGAAATATCTACACCGCTATCTATATGAACATGGAAATATCTACACCGCTACCTGTATAAACACGGAAATATGTACACCGCTACCTGTATAAACATGGAAGTATCAGCACCGCTATCGGTATGAACATGGCAATATCTACACGGCTATCTGTATGAACATGGAAATATCTACATCGCTATCTGTATGAACATGGAAATATCTACACCACTATCTGTATGAACATGGAAATAGCTACACAGCCATCTTTATGAATATGGAAATATCTACACCGCTATCTGTATGAACATGGATATATCTACACAGCCATCTGGATGAACATGGAAATATCTACACCGCTATCTGTATGAACATGGAAATATCTACACCGCTATCTGTATGAACATGGAAATATCTTCACCGACATGTGTATGAACATGGATATATCTACACAGCCATCTGGATGAACATGGAAATATCTGCACCGCTATCTGTATGAACATGGAAATATCTACACCGCTATCTGTATGAACATGGAAATATCTGCACCGCTATCTGTATGAACATGGAAATATCTTCACCGCCATCTGTATGAACATGGATACATCTACACAGCCATCTGGATGAACATGGAAATAACTGCACTGCTATCTGTATGGACATGGAAATATCTACACTGCTATCTGTATGAACATGGATATATCTACACAGCCATCTGGATGAACATGGAAATATCTACACCACTATCTTTGTAAACATGGATACATCTTCACCGCTATCTGTATAAACTTGGAAATATCTACACTGCTATCTTTATGAACATGGAAATATCTACACCGCTAACTCTTTGAACAGGGAAATATATACACCGCTACCTGTATAAACATGGAAATATCAGCACCGCTATCAGTATGAACATGGAAGTATCTACACTGCCATCTGTGTGAACATGGAAATATCTCCACCGCCATCTGTATGAACATATAAATATCTACACCACCATCTGTATTAAGATGGAGATATCTACACCGCTATCTGTATAAACATGGAAATATCTACACCGCTATTTGTATAAACATGGAAATATCTACACAGCTATCGGTATAAACATGGAAATATCTACACTGCTACCTGTATAAACATGGAAGTATTAGCACCGCTATCGGTATGAACATGGCAATATTAACACGGCTATCTGTATGAACATGGAAATATCTACACCGCTATCTGTATGAACATGGAAACATCTACACCACTATCTGTGTGAACATGGAAATAGCTACACAGCCATCTGGATGAACATGGAAATATCTACACCGATATCTGTATGAACATGGATATATCTACACAGCCATCTGAATGAACATGGAAATGTCTACACCGCTATCTGTATGAACATGGAAATATCTACACCGCTATCTGTATGAACATGGAAATATCTTCACCGCCATCTGTATGAACATGGATATATCTACACAGCCATCTGGAAGAACATGGAAATATCTGCACCGCTATCTGTATGAACATGGAAATATCTACACCGCTATCTGTATGAACATGGATATATCTACAGAGCCATCTGGATGAACATGGAAATATCTACACCGCTATCTGTGTAAACATGCATACATCTTCACCGCTATCTGTATAAACATGGAAATATCTACACTGCTATCTTTATGAACATGGAAATATCTACACCGCTAACTGTTTGAACAGGGAAATATATACACCACTATCTGCATGAAAATGGAAATGTCCACACAGCTATCTGCATATACATGGAAATATCTACACAGCTATCTCTTTACACATGGAAATAACTACACCGCTATCTGTATGAACATGGAAATATCCACACCGCCATCTGTATGAACATGGAAATATCTTCACCGCCATCTGAAAGAACATATAATTATCTACACCGCCATCTGTATTAAGATGGAGATATCCACACCGCTATCTGTATAAACATGGAAATATCTACAATGCTACCGGTATAAACATGGAAATATTAGCACCGCTATCTGTATGAACATGGAAATATCTACACCGCCATCTGTATGAACATGGAAAAATCTTCACCGCCATCTGTATGAACATGGATATATGTACACAGCCATCTGTATGAACATGGAAATATCTTCACAGCCATCTGTATGAACATGGATATGTCTACACAGCCGTCTGGATGAACATGGAAATATCTACACCGCTATCTGTATGAACATGGAAATATCTACACCGCTATCTGTGTAAACATGCATACATCTTCACCGCTATCTGTATGAACATGGAAATATCTTCACCGCTATCTGTTTGAACATGGAAATACCTACACCGCTATCTGCATGAAAATGGAAATATCTACACAGCTATCTGCATATACATGGAAATATCTACACAGCTATCTGTATGAACATGGAAATATCTACACTGCTATCTGTTTGAACATGGAAATAACTACACCGCTATCTGCATGAAAATGGAAATATCTACACAGCTATCTGTATATACATGGAAATATCTACACAGCTATCTGTATGAACATGGAAATATCTACACCGCTACCTGTATAAACACGGAAATATGTACACCGCTACCTGTATAAACATGTAAGTATCAGCACCGCTATCGGTATGAACATGGCAATATCTACACGGCTATCTGTATGAACATGGAAATATCTTCACCGACATGTGTATGAACATGGATATATCTACACAGCCATCTGGATGAACATGGAAATAACTTCACCGCTATCTGTATGAACATGGAAATATCTACACTGCTATCTGTATGAACATGGATATATCTACACAGCCATCTGGATGAACATGGAAATATCTACACCGCTATCTTTGTAAACATGGATACATCTTCACCGCTATCTGTATAAACTTGGAAATATCTACACTGCTATCTTTATGAACATGGAAATATCCACACCGCTAACTGTTTGAACAGGGAAATATATACACCGCTACCTGTATAAACATGGAAATATCAGCACCGCTATCTGTATGAACATGGAAATATCTACACCGCTATCTGTATGAACATGGAAATATCTTCACCGACATGTGTATGAACATGGATATATCTACACAGCCATCTGGATGAACATGGAAATAACTGCACCGCTATCTGTATGAACATGGAAATATCTACACTGCTATCTGTATGAACATGGATATATCTACACAGCCATCTGGATGAACATGGAAATATCTACACCGCTATCTTTGTAAACATGGATACATCTTCACCGCTATCTGTATAAACTTGGAAATATCTACACTGCTATCTTTATGAACATGGAAATATCCACACCGCTAACTGTTTGAACAGGGAAATATATACACCGCTACCTGTATAAACATGGAAATATCAGCACCGCTATCTGTATGAACATGGAAATATCTACACCGCTATCTGTATGAACATGGAAATATCTTCACCGACATGTGTATGAACATGGATATATCTACACAGCCATCTGGATGAACATGGAAATATCTGCACCGCTATCTGTATGAACATGGAAATATCTACACCGCTATCTGTATGAACATGGAAATATCTGCACCGCTATCTGTATGAACATGGAAATATATTCACCGCCATCTGTATGAACATGGATATATCTACACAGCCATCTAGATGAACATGGAAATAACTGCACCGCTGTCTGTATGAACATGGAAATATCTACACTGCTATCTGTATGAACATGGATATATCTACACAGCCATCTGGATGAACATGGAAATATCTACACCGCTATCTTTGTAAACATGGATACATCTTCACCGCTATCTGTATAAACTTGGAAATATCTACACTGCTATCTTTATGAACATGGAAATATCTACACCGCTAACTGTTTGAACAGGGAAATATATACACCGCTACCTGTATAAACATGGAAGTATCAGCACCGCTATCAGTATGAACATGGAAGTATCTACACTGCCATCTGTGTGAACATGGAAATATCTCCACCGCCATCTGTATGAACATATAAATATCTACACCACCATCTGTATTAAGATGGAGATATCTACACCGCTATCTGTATAAACATGGAAATATCTACACCGCTATTTGTATAAACATGGAAATATCTACACAGCTATCGGTATAAACATGGAAATATCTACACTGCTACCTGTATAAACATGGAAGTATTAGCACCGCTATCGGTATGAACATGGCAATATCAACACGGCTATCTGTATGAACATGGAAATATCAACATCGCTATCTGTATGAACATGGAAACATCTACACCACTATCTGTATGAACATGGAAATAGCTACACAGCCATCTGGATGAACATGGAAATATCTACACCGCTATCTGTATGAACATGGATATATCTACACAGCCATCTGAATGAACATGGAAATATCTACACCGCTATCTGTATGAACATGGAAATATCTACACCGCTATCTGTATGAACATGGAAATATCTTCGCCGCCATCTGTATGAACATGGATATATCTACACAGCCATCCGGAAGAACATGGAAATATCTGCACCGCTATCTGTATGAACATGGAAATATCTACACCGCTATCTGTATGAACATGGATATATCTACAGAGCCATCTGATTGAAAATGGAAATATCTACACCGCTATCTGTGTAAACATGCATACATCTTCACCGCTATCTGTATAAACATGGAAATATCTACACTGCTATCTTTATGAACATGGAAATATCTACACCGCTAACTGTTTGAACAGGGAAATATATACACCACTATCTGCATGAAAATGGAAATGTCAAAACAGCTATCTGCATATACATGGAAATATCTACACAGCTATCTCTTTACACATGGAAATAACTACACCGCTATCTGTATGAACATGGATATATGTACACAGCCATCTGTATGAACATGGAAATATCTTCACAGCCATCTGTATGAACATGGATATGTCTACACAGCCGTCTGGATGAACATGGAAATATCTACACCGCTATCTGTATGAACATGGAAATATCTACACCGCTATCTGTGTAAACATGCATACATCTTCACCGCTATCTGTATAAACATGGAAATATCCACACCGCTATCTGTATGAACATGGAAATATCTACACCGCTATCTGTTTGAACATGGAAATACCTACACCGCTATCTGCATGAAAATGGAAATATCTACACAGCTATCTTCATATACATGGAAATATCTACACAGCTATCTGTATGAACATGGAAATATATACACCGCTATCTGCATGAAAATGGAAATGTCTACACAGCTATCTGCATATACATGGAAATATCTACACAGCTATCTCTTTACACATGGAAATAACTACACCGCTATCTGTATGAACATGGAAATATGTACACCGCCATCTGTATAAACATGGAAATATCGACACCGCTACCTGTATAAACATGGAAATATCAGCACCGCTATCAGTATGAACATGGAAGTATCTACACCGCAATCTGTATGAACATGGAAATATCTTCACCGCCATCTGTATGAACATGGAAATATCTGCACCGCCATCTGTATGAACATATAAATATCTACACCACCATCTGTATTAAGATGGAGATATCTACACCGCTATCTGTATAAAGATGGAAATATCTACACCGCTATGTGTATAAACATGGAAATATCTACACCGCTATCTGTATAAACATGGAAATATCTACACTGCTACCTGTATAAACATGGAAATATCAGCACCGCTATCTGTATGAACATGGAAATATCTACACCGCCATCTGTATGAACATGGAAAAACCCTCACCGCCATCTGCATGAACATGGATATATCTAGACAGCCATCTGTATGTACATGGAAATATCTTCACCGCCATCTGTATGAACATGGATATGTCTACACAGCCGTCTGGATGAACATATAAATATCTGCACCGCCATCTGTATGAACATATAAATATCTACACCGCTATCTGTATCAACATGGAAATATCTACACCGCTATCTGTATGAACATGGAATTATCTGCACCGCCATCTGTATGAACATATAAATATCTTCACCGCCATCTGTATTAAGAAGGAGATATCTACACCGCTATCTGTATAAACATGGAAATAGCTACACCGCTATCTGTATGAACATGGAAATATCTACACCTCTACCTGTATAATCACGGAAATATGTACACCGCTACCTGTATAAACATGGAAGTATCAGCACCGCTATCGGTATGAACATGGCAATATCTACACGGCTATCTGTATGAACATGGAAATATCTACACTGCTATCTGTATGAACATGGAAATATCTACACCACTATCTGTATGAACATGGAAATAGCTACACAGCCTTCTGGATGAACATGGAAATATCTTCAGCGCTATCTGTATGAACATGGATATATCTACACAGCCATCTGGATGAACATGGAAATATCTACACCGCTATCTGTATGAACATGGAAATACATACACCGCTATCTGTATGAACATGGAAATATCTACACCGCTATCTGTATGAACATGGAAATATCTACACCGCTATCTGTATGAACATGGAATTATCTTCACCGCCATCTGTATGAACAAGCATATATCTACACAGCCATCTGGATGAACATGGAAATATCTGCACCGCTATCTGTATGAACATGGAAATATCTACACCGCTATCTGTATGAACATGGATATATCTACACAGCCATCTGGATGAACATGGAAATATCTACACCACTATCTGTGTATACATGCATACATCTTCACCGCTATCTGTATAAACAAGGAAATATCTACACTGCTATCTTTATGAACATGGAAATATCTACACCGCTAACTGTTTGAACAGGGAAATATATACACCGCTATCTGCATGAAAATGGAAATGTCTACACAGCTATCTGCATATACATGGAAATATCTACACAGCTATCTCTTTACACATGGAAATAACTACACCGCTATCTGTATGAACATGGAAATATCTACACCGCCATCTGTATGAACATGGAAATATCTGCACCGCCATCTGAATGAACATATAAATATCTACACCGCCATCTGTATTAAGATGGAGATATCTACACTGCTATGCGTATAAACATGGAAATATCTACACCGCTATGTGTATAAACATGGAAATATCTACACCGCTATCTGTATAAACATGAAAATATCTACACCGCTACCTGTATAAACATGGAAATATCAGCACCGCTACCAGTATGAACATGGAAGTATCTACACCGCCATCTGTATGAACATGGAAATATCTTCACCGCCATCTGTATGAACATGGAAATATCTGCACCGCCACCTGTATGAACATATAAATATCTACACCGCCATCTGTATTAAGATGGAGATATCTACACCGCTATCTGTATAAACATGGAAATATCTACACCGCTATGTGTATAAACATGGAAATATCTACACCACTATCAGTATAAACATGGAAATATCGACACTGCTACCTGTATAAACATGGAAATATCAGCACCACTATCTGTATGGACATGGAAATATCTACACAGCCATGTGTATGAACATGGAAAAATCTTCACCGCCATCTGTATCAACATGGATATATCTACACAGCTTCTGTATAAGCATGGAAGTATCTTCACCGCCATCTGTATGAACATGGATATGTCTACACAGCCGTCTGGATGAACATGGAAATATCTACACCGCTATCTGTATGAACATGGAAATATCTACACGGCTATCTGTGTAAACATGCATACATCTTCACCGCTATCTGTATAAACATGGAAATACCCACACCGCTATCTGTATGAACATGGAAATATCTACACCGCTGTCTGTTTGAACATGGAAATATCTACACCACTATCTGCATGGAAATGGAAATATCTACACAGCTATCTGTATATACATGGAAATATCTACACAGCTATCTCTTTGCACATGGAAATAACTGCACCGCTATCTCTATAAACATGGAAATATCTACACCACCATCTGTATGAACATGGAAATATCTGCACCGCCATCTGTATGAACATATAAATATCTACACCGCCATCTGTATTAAGAAGTATATATCTACACCGCTGTCTGTATAAACATGGAAATATCTACACTGCTATCTGTATGAACATGGAAATATCTACACCGCTACCTGTATAAACACGGAAATATGTACACCGCTACCTGTATAAACATGGAAGTATCAGCACTGCTATCGGTATGAACATGGCAATATCTACACGGCTATCTGTATGAACATGGAAATATCTACACCGCTATCTGTATGAACATGGAAATATCTACACCACTATGTGTATGAACATGGAAATAGCTACACAGCCATCTGGATGAACATGGAAATATCTACACCGCTATCTGTATGAACATGGATATATCTACACAGCCATCTGGATGAACATGGAAATATCTGCACCGCTATCTGTATGAACATGGATATATCTACTCAGCCATCTGGATGAACATGGAAATATATACACCGCTATCTGTGTAAACATGCATACATCTTCACCACTATCTGTATAAACATCGAATTATCTACACTGCTATCTTTATGAACATGGAAATATCTGCACTGCTATCTGTTTGAACAGGGAAATATATACACCGCTATCTGCATGAAAATGGAAATGTCTACACAGCTATCTGCATATACATGGAAATATCTACACAGCTATCTCTTTACACATGGAAATAACTACACCGCTATCTGTATGAACATGGAAATATCTACACCGCTACCTGCATAAACATGGAAATATCTACACCGCTATCAGTATGAACATGGAAGTATCTACACCGCCATCTGTATGAACATGGAAATATCTTCACCGCCATCTGTATGAACATGGAAATATCTGCACCGCCATCTGTATGAACATATAAATATCTACACCGCCATCTGTATTAAGATGGAGATATCTACACCGCTATCTGTATAAAAATGGAAATATCTATACCACTATGTGTATAAACATGGAAATCTCTACACCGCTATCTGTATAAACATGGAAATATCAGCACCGATATCTGTATGAACATCGAAATATCTACACCGGAATATGTATGAACATGGAAAAATCTTCACCGCCATCTGTATGAACATGGATATGTCTACACTGCCGTCTGGATGAACATGGAAATATCTACACCGCTATCTGTATGAACATGGAAATATCTACACCGCTATCTGTGTAAACATGCATACATCTTCACCGCTATCTGTATAAACATGGAAATATCCACACCGCTATCTGTATGAATATGGAAATATTTACACCGCTATCTGTTTGAACATGGAAATATCTACACCGATATCTGCATGGAAATGGAAATATCTACACAGCTATCTGCATATACATGGAAATATCTACACAGCTATCTCTTTGCATATGGAAATAACTACACCGCTACCTCTATAAACATGGAAATATCTTCACCACCATCTGTATGAACATGGAAATATCTGCACCGCCATCTGTATGAACATATAAATATCTACACCGCCATCTGTATTAAGAAGGAGATATCTACACCGCTATCTGTATAAACATGGAAATATCTACACCGCTATCTGTATGAACATGGAAATATCTACACCGCTACCTGTATAAACACGGAAATATGTACACCGCTACCTGTATAAACATGGAAGTATCAGCACAGCGATCGGTATGAACATGGCAATATCTACACAGCTATCTGTATGAACATGGAAATATCTACAACGCCATCTGTATGAACATGGAAATATCTTCACCGCCATCTGTATGAACATGGATATATCTACACAGCCATCTGGATGAACATGGAAATATCTACACCGCTATCTGTATGAACATGGAAATATCTACACCGCTATCTGTATGAACATGGAAATATTTACACAGCCATCAGGATGAACATGGAATTATCTACACCGCTATCTGTATGAACATGGAAATACATACACCGCTATCTGTATGAACATGGAAATATCTACACCGCTATCTGTATGAACATGGAAATATCTACACCGCTATCTGTATGAACTTGGAAATATCTTCACCGCCATCTGTATGAACATGGATATATCTACACAGCCATCTGGATGAACATGGAAATATCTGCACCGCTATCTGTATGAACATGGAAATATCTACACCGCTATCTGTATGAACATGGATATATCTACACAGCCATCTGGATGAACATGGAAATATCTACACCGCTATCTGTGTATACATGCATACTTCTTCACCGCTATCTGTATAAACAAGGAAATATCTACACTGCTATCTTTATGAACATGGAAATATCTACGCCGCTGACTGTTTGAACAGGGAAATATATACACCGCTATCTGCATGAAAATGGAAATGTCTACACAGCTATCTGCATATACATGGAAATATCTACACAGCTATCTCTTTACACATGGAAATAACTACACCGCTATCTCTATGAACATGGAAATATCTACACCGCCATCTGTATGAACATGGAAATATCTGCACCGCCATCTGAATGAACATATAAATATCAACACCGCCATCTGTATTAAGATGGAGATATCTACACTGCTATGTGTATAAACATGGAAATATCTACACCGCTATGTGTATAAACATGGAAATATCTACACCGCTATCTGTATAAACATGGAAATATCTACACCTCTACCTGTATAAACATGGAAATATCAGCACCGCTATCAGTATGAACATGGAAGTATCTACACCGCCATCTGTATGAACATGGAAATATCTTCACCGCCATCTGTATGAACATGGAAATATCTGCACCGCCATCTGTATGAACATATAAATATCTAAACCGCCATCTGTATTAAGATGGAGATATCTACACCGCTATCTGTATAAACATGGAAATATCTACACCGCTATGTGTATAAACATGGAAATATCTACACCACTATCTGTATAAACATGGAAATATCGACACTGCTACCTGTATAAACATGGAAATATCAGCACCGCTATCTGTATGGACATGGAAATATCTACACAGCCATCTGTATGAACATGGAAAAATCTTCACCGCCATCAGTATCAACATGGATATATCTACACAGCCATCTGGATGAACATGGAAATATCTGCAACGCTATCTGTATGAACATGGATATATCTACTCAGCCATCTGGATGAACATGGAAATATATACACCGCTATCTGTGTAAACATGCATACATCTTCACCACTATCTGTATAAACATGGAATTATCTACACTGCTATCTTTATGAACATGGAAATATCTGCACCGCTAACTGTTTGAACAGGGAAATATATACACCGCTATCTGCATGTAAATGGAAATGTCTATACAGCTATCTGCATATACATGGAAATATCTACACAGCTATCTCTTTACACATGGAAATAACTACGCTGCTATCTGTATGAACATGGAAATATCTACACTGCTATCTTTATGAAGATGGAAATATCTACACCGCTATCTGTTTGAACAGGGAAATATATACACCGCTATCTGCATGAAAATGGAAATGTCTACACAGCTATCTGCATATACATGGAAATATCTACACAGCTATCTCTTTACACATGGAAATAACTACACCGCTATCTGTATGAACATGGAAATATCTACACCGCTACCTGCATAAACATGGAAATATCTACACCGCTATCAGTATGAACATGGAAGTATCTACACCGCCATCTGTATGAACATGGAAATATCTTCACCGCCATCTGTATGAACATGGAAATATCTGCACCGCCATCTGTATGAACATATAAATATCTACACCGCCATCTGTATTAAGATGGAGATATCTACACCGCTATCTGTATAAAAATGGAAATATCTATACCACTATGTGTATAAATATGTAAATCTCTACACCGCTATCTGTATAAACATGGAAATATCAGCACCGCTATCTGTATGAACATGGAAATATCTACACCGGAATATGTATGAACATGGAAAAATCTTCACCGCCATCTGTATGAACATGGATATATCTACACAGCCATCTGTATGAACATGGAAATATCTTCACCGCCATCTGTATGAACATGGATACGTCTACACAGCCGTCTGGATGAACATGGAAATATCTACACCGCTGTCTGTATGAACATGGAAATATCTACACCGCTATCTGTGTAAACATGCAAACATCTTCACCGCTATCTGTATAAACATGGAAATATCCACACCGCTATCTGTATGAATATGGAAATATCTACACCGCTATCTGTTTGAACATGGAAATATCTACACCGCTATCTGCATGAAAATGGAAATATCTACACAGCTATCTGCATATACATGGAAATATCTACACAGCTATCTCTTTGCACATGGAAATAACTACACCGCTACCTCGATAAACATGGAAATATCTTCACCACCATCTGTATGAACATGGAAATATCTGCACCGCCATCTGTATGAACATATAAATATCTACACCGCCATCTGTATTAAGAAGGAGATACCTACACCGCTATCTGTATAAACATGGAAATATCTACACTGCTATCTTTATGAACATGGAAATATCTACACCGCTAACTGTTTGAACAGGGAAATATATACACCGCTATCTGCATGAAAATGGAAATGTCTACACAGCTATCTGCATATACATGGAAATATCTACACAGCTATCTCTTTACACATGGAAATAACTACACCGCTATCTGTATGAACATGGAAATATCTACACCGCCATCTGTATGAAAATGGAAATATCTGCACCGCCATCTGAATGAACATATAAATATCTACACCGCCATCTGTATTAAGATGGAGATATCTACACCGCTATGTGTATAAACATGGAAATATCTACACCGCTATGTGTATAAACATGGAAATATCTACACCGCTATCTGTATAAACATGGAAATATCTACACCGCTACCTGTATAAACATGGAAATATCAGCACCGCTATCAGTATGAACATGGAAGTATCTACACCGCCATCTGTATGAACATGGAAATATCTTCACCGCCATCTGTATGAACATGGAAATATCTGCACCGCCATCTGTATGAACATATAAATATCTACACCGCCATTTGTATTAAGATGGAGATATCTACACGCTACCAGTATAAACATGGAAATATCTACACCGCTATGTGTATAAACATGGAAATATCTACACTGCTATCTGTATAAACATGGAAATATCTACACTGCTACCTGTATAAACATGGAAATATCAGCACCGCTATCTGTATGAACATGGAAATACCTACACCGCTATGTGTATAAACATGGAAATATCTACACCGCTATCTGTATAAACATGGAAATATCTACACTGCTACCTGTATAAACATGGAGATATCCGCACCGCTATCTGTATGAACATGGAAATATCTACACCGCTTCTGTATGAACATGGAAAAAACTTCACCGCCATATCTATGAACCTGGATATATCTACACAGCCATCTGTATGAACAAGGAAATATCTTCACCGCCATCTGTATGAACATGGATATGTCTACACAGCCGTCTGGATGAACATGGAAATATCTACACCGCTATCTGTATGAACATGGAAATATCTACACCGCTATCTGTGTAAACATGCATACATCTTCACCGCTATCTGTATAAACATGGAAATATCCACACCGCTATCTGTATGAACATGGAAATATCTACACCGCTATCTGTTTGAACATGGAAATATCTACACCGCTTTCTGCATGAAAATGGAAATATCTACACAGCTATCTGCATATACATGGAAATATCTACACAGCTATCTCTTTGCACATGGAAATAACTTCACCGCTATCTCTATAAACATGGAAATATCTACACCACCTTCTGTATGAACATGGAAATATCTGCACCGCGATCTGTGTGAACATATAAATATCTACACCGCCATCTGTATTAAGAAGGAGATATCTACACCGCTATCTGTATAAACATGGAAATATCTACACCGCTATCTGTATGAACATGGAAATATCTACACCGCTACCTGTATAAACACGGAAATATGTACACCGCTACCTGTATAAACATGGAAGTATCAGCACCGCTTTCGGTATGAACATGGCAATATCTACACGGCTATCTGTATGAACATGGAAATATCTACACCGCTATCTGTATGAACATGGAAATATCTACACCACTATCTGTATGAACATGGAAATAGCTACACAGCCATCTGGATGAACATGGAAATATCTACACCGCTATCTGTATGAACATGGATATATCTACACAGCCATCTGGATGAACATGGAATTATCAACACCGCTATCCGTATGAACATGGAAATACATACACCGCTATCTGTATGAACATGGAAATATCTAAACCGCTATCTGTATGAACATGGAAATATCTACACTGCTATCTATATGAACATGGAAATATCTTCACCGCCATCTGTATGAACATGGATATATCTACACAGCCATCTGGATGAACATGGAAATATCTGCACCGTGATCTGTATGAACATGGAAATATCTACACCGCTATCTGTATGAACATGGATATATCTACTCAGCCATCTGGATGAACATGGAAATATCTACACCGCTATCTGTGTAAACATGCATACATCTTCACCGCTATCTGTATAAACATGGAAATATCTACACTGCTATCTTTATGAACATGGAAATATCTACACCGCTAACTGTTTGAACAGGGAAATATATACACCGCTATCTGCATGAAAATGGAAATGTCTACACAGCTATCTGCATATACATGGAAATATCTACACAGCTATCTCTTTACACATGGAAATAACTACACCGCTATCTGTATGAACATGGAAATATCTACACCGCCATCTGTATGAACATGGAAATATCTGCACCGCCATCTGAATGAACATATAAATATCTACACCGCCATCTGTATTAAGATGGAGATATCTACACCGCTATCTGTATAAACATGGAAATATCTACACCGCTATGTGTATAAACATGGTAATATCTACAACGCTATCTGTATAAACATGGAAATATCTACACCACTACCTGTATAAACATGGAAATATCAGCACCGCTATCAGTATGAACATGGATGTATCTACACCGCCATCTGTATGAACATGGGAATATCTTCACCGCCATCTGTATGAACATGGAAATATCTGCATTGCCATCTGTATGAACATATAAATATCTACACCGCCATCTGTATTAAGATGGAGATATCTACACCGCTATCTGTATAAACATGGAAATATCTTCACCGCTATGTGTATAAACATGGAAATATCTACACCACTATCTGTATAAACATGGAAATATCGACACTGCTACCTGTATAAACATGGAAATATCAGCACCGCTATCTGTATGAACATGGAAATATCTACACCGCCATCTGTATGAACATGGAAAAATCTTCACCGCCATCTGTATCAACATGGATATGTCTACACAGCTTCTGTATAAGCATGGAAATATCTTCACCGCCATCTGTATGAACATGGATATGTCTACACAGCCGTCTGGATGAACATGGAAATATCTACACCGCTATCTGTGTAAACATGCATACATCTTCACCGCTATCTGTATAAACATGGAAATATCTACACCGCTATCTGTATGAACATGGAAATATCTACACCGCTATCTGTTTGAACATGGAAATATCTACACCGCTACCTGTATAAACACGGAAATATGTACACCGCTACCTGTATAAACATGGAAATATCAGCACCAATATCGGTATGAACATGGCAATATCTACACGGCTATCTGTATGAACATGGAAATATCTACACCGCTATCTGTATGAACATGGAAATATCTAAACCACTATCTGTATGAACATGGAAATAGCTACACAGCCATCTGGATGAACATGGAAATATCAACACCACTATCTGTATGAACATGGAAATATCTACACCGCAATCTGTATGAACATGGATATATCTAAACAGCCATCTGGATGAACATGGATATATCAACACCGCTATCCGTATGAACATGGAAATACATACACCGCTATCTGTATGAACATGGAAATATCTACACCTCTATCTGTATGAACATGGAAATATCTACACCGCTATCTGTATGAACATGGAAATATCTTCACCGCCATCTGTATGAACATGGATATATCTACACAGCCATCTGGATGAACATGGAAATATCTGCACCGCGATCTGTATGAACATGGAAATATCTACACCGCTATCTGTATGAACATGGATATATCTACACAGCCATCTGGATGAACATGGAAATATCTACACCGCTATCTGTGTAAACATGCATACATCTTCACCGCTATCTGTATAAACATGGAAATATCTACACTGCTATCTTTATGAACATGGAAATATCTACACCGCTAACTGTTTGAACAGGGAAATATATACACCGCTATCTGCATGAAAATGGAAATGTCTACACAGCTATCTGCATATACATGGAAATATCTACACAGCTATCACTTTACACATGGAAATAACTACACCGCTATCTGTATGAACATGGAAATATCTACACCGCCATCTGTATGAAAATAGAAATATCTGCACCGCCATCTGAATGAACATATAAATATCTACACCGCCATCTGTATTAAGATGGAGATATCTACACCGCTATGTGTATAAACATGGAAATATCTACACCGCTATGTGTATAAACATGGAAATATCTACACCGCTATCTGTATAAACATGGAAATATCTACACAGCTACCTGTATAAACATGGAAATATCAGCACCGCTATCAGTATGAACATGGAAGTATCTACACCGCCATCTGTATGAACATGGAAATATCTTCACCGCCATCTGTATGAACATGGAAATATCTGCACCGCCATCTGTATGAACATATAAATATCTACACAGCCATTTGTATTAAGATGGAGATATCTACACACTACCAGTATAAACATGGAAATATCTACACCGCTATGTGTATAAACATGGAAATATCTACACTGCTATCTGTATAAACATGGAAATATCTACACTGCTACCTGTATAAACATGGAAATATCAGCACCGCTATCTGTATGAACATGGAAATACCTACACCGCTATGTGTATAAACATGGAAATATCTACACCGCTATCTGTATAAACATGGAAATATCTACACTGCTACCTGTATAAACATGGAGATATCCGCACCGCTATCTGTATGAACATGGAAATATCTACACCGCTTCTGTATGAACATGGAAAAAACTTCACCGCCATATCTATGAACCTGGATATATCTACACAGGCATCTGTATGAACAAGGAAATATCTTCACCGCCATCTGTATGAACATGGATATGTCTACACAGCCGTCTGGATGAACATGGAAATATCTACACCGCTGTCTGTATGAACATGGAAATATCAACACCGCTATCTGTTTAAACATGCAAACATCTTCACCGCTATCTGTATAAACATGGAAATATCCACACCGCTATCTGTATGAATATGGAAATATCTACACCGCTATCTGTTTGAACATGGAAATATCTACACCGCTATCTGCATGAAAATGGAAATATCTACACAGCTATCTGCATATACATGGAAATATCTACACAGCTATCTCTTTGCACATGGAAATAACTACACCGCTACCTCTATAAACATGGAAATATCTTCACCACCATCTGTATGAACATGGAAATATCTGCACCGCCATCTGTATGAACATATAAATATCTACACCGCCATCTGTATTAAGAAGGAGATACCTACACCGCTATCTGTATAAACATGGAAATATCTACACCGCTATCTGTATGAACATGGAAATATCTACACCGCTACCTGTATAAACACGGAAATATGTACACCGCTACCTGTATAAACATGGAAGTATCAGCACCGCTATCGGTATGAACATGGCAATATCTACACGGCTATCTGTATGAACATGGAAATATCTACACCGCTATCTGTATGAACATGGAAATATCTACACCACTATCTGTATGAACATGGAAATAGCTACACAGCCATCTGGATGAACATGGAAATATCTACACCGCTATCTGTATGAACATGGATATATCTACACAGCCATCTGGATGAACATGGAAATATCAACACCGCTATCCGTATGAACATGGAAATACATACACCGCTATCTGTATGAACATGGAAATATCTACAACGCTATCTGTATGAACATGGAAATATCTACACCGCTATCTGTATGAACATGGAAATATCTTCACCGCCATCTGTATGAACATGGATATATCTACACAGCCATCTGGATGAACATGGAAATATCTGCACCGCGATCTGTATGAACATGGAAATATCTACACCGCTATCTGTATGAACATGGATATATCTACACAGCCATCTGGATGAACATGGAAATATCTACACCGCTATCTGTGTAAACATGCATACATCTTCACCGCTATCTGTATAAACATGGAAATATCTACACTGCTATCTTTATGAACATGGAAATATCTACACCGCTAACTGTTAGAACAGGGAAATATATACACCGCTATCTGCATGAAAATGGAAATGTCTACACAGCTATCCGCATATACATGGAAATATCTACACAGCTATCTCTTTACACATGGAAATAACTACACCGCTATCTGTATGAACATGGAAATATCTACACCGCCATCTGTATGAACATGGAAATATCTGCACCGCCATCTGAATGAACATATAAATATCTACACCGCCATCTGTATTAAGATGGAGATATCTACACCGCTATGTGTATAAACATGGAAATATCTACACCGCTATGTGTATAAACATGGAAATATCTACACCGCTATCTGTATAAACATGGAAATATCTACACCGCTACCTGTATAAACATGGAAATATCAGCACCGCTATCAGTATGAACATGGAAGTATCTACACCGCCATCTGTATGAACATGGAAATATCTTCACCGCCATCTGTATGAACATGGAAATATCTGCACCGCCATCTGTATGAACATATAAATATCTACACCGCCATTTGTATTAAGATGGAGATATCTACAAGCTACCAGTATAAACATGGAAATATCTACACCGCTATGTGTATAAACATGGAAATATCTACACTGCTATCTGTATAAACATGGAAATATCTACACTGCTACCTGTATAAACATGGAAATATCAGCACCGCTATCTGTATGAACATGGAAATACCTACACCGCTATGTGTATAAACATGGAAATATCTACACCGCTATCTGTATAAACATGGAAATATCTACACTGCTACCTGTATAAACATGGAGATATCCGCACCGCTATCTGTATGAACATGGAAATATCTACACCGCTTCTGTATGAACATGGAAAAAACTTCACCGCCATATCTATGAACCTGGATATATCTACACAGGCATCTGTATGAACAAGGAAATATCTTCACCGCCATCTGTATGAACATGGATATGTCTACACAGCCGTCTGGATGAACATGGAAATATCTACACCGCTGTCTGTATGAACATGGAAATATCTACACCGCTATCTGTTTAAACATGCAAACATCTTCACCGCTATCTGTATAAACATGGAAATATCCACACCGCTATCTGTATGAATATGGAAATATCTACACCGCTATCTGTTTGAACATGGAAATATCTACACCGCTATCTGCATGAAAATGGAAATATCTACACAGCTATCTGCATATACATGGAAATATCTACACAGCTATCTCTTTGCACATGGAAATAACTACACCGCTACCTCTATAAACATGGAAATATCTTCACCACCATCTGTATGAACATGGAAATATCTGCACCGCCATCTGTATGAACATATAAATATCTACACCGCCATCTGTATTAAGAAGGAGATACCTACACCGCTATCTGTATAAACATGGAAATATCTACACCGCTATCTGTATGAACATGGAAATATCTACACCGCTACCTGTATAAACACGGAAATATGTACACCGCTACCTGTATAAACATGGAAGTATCAGCACCGCTATCGGTATGAACATGGCAATATCTACACGGCTATCTGTATGAACATGGAAATATCTACACCGCTATCTGTATGAACATGGAAATATCTACACCACTATCTGTATGAACATGGAAATAGCTACACAGCCATCTGGATGAACATGGAAATATCTACACCGCTATCTGTATGAACATGGATATATCTACACAGCCATCTGGATGAACATGGAAATATCAACACCGCTATCCGTATGAACATGGAAATACATACACCGCTATCTGTATGAACATGGAAATATCTACAACGCTATCTGTATGAACATGGAAATATCTACACCGCTATCTGTATGAACATGGAAATATCTTCACCGCCATCTGTATGAACATGGATATATCTACACAGCCATCTGGATGAACATGGAAATATCTGCACCGCGATCTGTATGAACATGGAAATATCTACACCGCTATCTGTATGAACATGGATATATCTACACAGCCATCTGGATGAACATGGAAATATCTACACCGCTATCTGTGTAAACATGCATACATCTTCACCGCTATCTGTATAAACATGGAAATATCTACACTGCTATCTTTATGAACATGGAAATATCTACACCGCTAACTGTTAGAACAGGGAAATATATACACCGCTATCTGCATGAAAATGGAAATGTCTACACAGCTATCCGCATATACATGGAAATATCTACACAGCTATCTCTTTACACATGGAAATAACTACACCGCTATCTGTATGAACATGGAAATATCTACACCGCTATCTTTATGAACATGGAAATATCTTCACCGCCATCTGTATGAACATGGATATATCTACACAGCCATCTGGATGAACATGGAAATATCTGCACCGCCATCTGTATGAACATATAAATATCTACACCACCATCTGTATTCAGATGGAGATGTCTACACTGCTATCTGTATAAACATGGAAATATCTACACCGCTATCTGTATAAACATGGAAATATCTACACCGTTATGTGTATAAACATGGAAATATCTACACCGCTGTCTGTGTAAACATGGAAATATCTACACTGCTACCTGTACAAACATGGAAACATCAGCACCGCTATCTGTATGAATATGGATATATCTACACCGCCATCTGTATGAACATGGAAAAATCTTCACCGACATCTGTATGAACATGGATATATCTACACAGCCATCTGTATCAACATGGAAATATCTTCACCGCCATCTGTATGAACATGGATATGTCTACACAGCCGTCTGGATGAACATGGAAATATCTACACCGCTATCTGTATGAACATGGAAATATCTACACCGCTATCTGTGTAAACATGCATACATCTTCACCGCTATCTGTATAAACATGGAAATATCCACACCGCTATCTGTATGAACATGGAAATATCTACACCACCATCTGTATGAACATGGAAATATCTGCCCCGCCGTCTGTATGAACATATAAATATCTACACCGCCATCTGTATTAAGAAGGAGATATCTACACCGCTATCTGTATAAACATGGAAATATCTACACCGCTATCTATATGAACATGGAAATATCTACACCGCTACCTGTATAAACACGGAAATATGTACACCGCTACCTGTATAAACATGGAAGTATCAGCACCGCTATCGGTATGAACATGGCAATATCTACACGGCTATCTGTATGAACATGGAAATATCTACATCGCTATCTGTATGAACATGGAAATATCTACACCACTATCTGTATGAACATGGAAATAGCTACACAGCCATCTTTATGAATATGGAAATATCTACACCGCTATCTGTATGAACATGGATATATCTACACAGCCATCTGGATGAACATGGAAATATCTACACCGCTATCTGTATGAACATGGAAATATCTACACCGCTATCTGTATGAACATGGAAATATCTTCACCGACATGTGTATGAACATGGATATATCTACACAGCCATCTGGATGAACATGGAAATATCTGCACCGCTATCTGTATGAACATGGAAATATCTACACCGCTATCTGTATGAACATGGAAATATCTGCACCGCTATCTGTATGAACATGGAAATATCTTCACCGCCATCTGTATGAACATGGATACATCTACACAGCCATCTGGATGAACATGGAAATAACTGCACTGCTATCTGTATGGACATGGAAATATCTACACTGCTATCTGTATGAACATGGATATATCTACACAGCCATCTGGATGAACATGGAAATATCTACACCACTATCTTTGTAAACATGGATACATCTTCACCGCTATCTGTATAAACTTGGAAATATCTACACTGCTATCTTTATGAACATGGAAATATCTACACCGCTAACTCTTTGAACAGGGAAATATATACACCGCTACCTGTATAAACATGGAAATATCAGCACCGCTATCAGTATGAACATGGAAGTATCTACACTGCCATCTGTGTGAACATGGAAATATCTCCACCGCCATCTGTATGAACATATAAATATCTACACCACCATCTGTATTAAGATGGAGATATCTACACCGCTATCTGTATAAACATGGAAATATCTACACCGCTATTTGTATAAACATGGAAATATCTACACAGCTATCGGTATAAACATGGAAATATCTACACTGCTACCTGTATAAACATGGAAGTATTAGCACCGCTATCGGTATGAACATGGCAATATTAACACGGCTATCTGTATGAACATGGAAATATCTACACCGCTATCTGTATGAACATGGAAACATCTACACCACTATCTGTGTGAACATGGAAATAGCTACACAGCCATCTGGATGAACATGGAAATATCTACACCGATATCTGTATGAACATGGATATATCTACACAGCCATCTGAATGAACATGGAAATGTCTACACCGCTATCTGTATGAACATGGAAATATCTACACCGCTATCTGTATGAACATGGAAATATCTTCACCGCCATCTGTATGAACATGGATATATCTACACAGCCATCTGGAAGAACATGGAAATATCTGCACCGCTATCTGTATGAACATGGAAATATCTACACCGCTATCTGTATGAACATGGATATATCTACAGAGCCATCTGGATGAACATGGAAATATCTACACCGCTATCTGTGTAAACATGCATACATCTTCACCGCTATCTGTATAAACATGGAAATATCTACACTGCTATCTTTATGAACATGGAAATATCTACACCGCTAACTGTTTGAACAGGGAAATATATACACCACTATCTGCATGAAAATGGAAATGTCCACACAGCTATCTGCATATACATGGAAATATCTACACAGCTATCTCTTTACACATGGAAATAACTACACCGCTATCTGTATGAACATGGAAATATCCACACCGCCATCTGTATGAACATGGAAATATCTTCACCGCCATCTGAAAGAACATATAATTATCTACACCGCCATCTGTATTAAGATGGAGATATCCACACCGCTATCTGTATAAACATGGAAATATCTACAATGCTACCGGTATAAACATGGAAATATTAGCACCGCTATCTGTATGAACATGGAAATATCTACACCGCCATCTGTATGAACATGGAAAAATCTTCACCGCCATCTGTATGAACATGGATATATGTACACAGCCATCTGTATGAACATGGAAATATCTTCACAGCCATCTGTATGAACATGGATATGTCTACACAGCCGTCTGGATGAACATGGAAATATCTACACCGCTATCTGTATGAACATGGAAATATCTACACCGCTATCTGTGTAAACATGCATACATCTTCACCGCTATCTGTATGAACATGGAAATATCTTCACCGCTATCTGTTTGAACATGGAAATACCTACACCGCTATCTGCATGAAAATGGAAATATCTACACAGCTATCTGCATATACATGGAAATATCTACACAGCTATCTGTATGAACATGGAAATATCTACACTGCTATCTGTTTGAACATGGAAATAACTACACCGCTATCTGCATGAAAATGGAAATATCTACACAGCTATCTGTATATACATGGAAATATCTACACAGCTATCTGTATGAACATGGAAATATCTACACCGCTACCTGTATAAACACGGAAATATGTACACCGCTACCTGTATAAACATGTAAGTATCAGCACCGCTATCGGTATGAACATGGCAATATCTACACGGCTATCTGTATGAACATGGAAATATCTTCACCGACATGTGTATGAACATGGATATATCTACACAGCCATCTGGATGAACATGGAAATAACTTCACCGCTATCTGTATGAACATGGAAATATCTACACTGCTATCTGTATGAACATGGATATATCTACACAGCCATCTGGATGAACATGGAAATATCTACACCGCTATCTTTGTAAACATGGATACATCTTCACCGCTATCTGTATAAACTTGGAAATATCTACACTGCTATCTTTATGAACATGGAAATATCCACACCGCTAACTGTTTGAACAGGGAAATATATACACCGCTACCTGTATAAACATGGAAATATCAGCACCGCTATCTGTATGAACATGGAAATATCTACACCGCTATCTGTATGAACATGGAAATATCTTCACCGACATGTGTATGAACATGGATATATCTACACAGCCATCTGGATGAACATGGAAATAACTGCACCGCTATCTGTATGAACATGGAAATATCTACACTGCTATCTGTATGAACATGGATATATCTACACAGCCATCTGGATGAACATGGAAATATCTACACCGCTATCTTTGTAAACATGGATACATCTTCACCGCTATCTGTATAAACTTGGAAATATCTACACTGCTATCTTTATGAACATGGAAATATCCACACCGCTAACTGTTTGAACAGGGAAATATATACACCGCTACCTGTATAAACATGGAAATATCAGCACCGCTATCTGTATGAACATGGAAATATCTACACCGCTATCTGTATGAACATGGAAATATCTTCACCGACATGTGTATGAACATGGATATATCTACACAGCCATCTGGATGAACATGGAAATATCTGCACCGCTATCTGTATGAACATGGAAATATCTACACCGCTATCTGTATGAACATGGAAATATCTGCACCGCTATCTGTATGAACATGGAAATATATTCACCGCCATCTGTATGAACATGGATATATCTACACAGCCATCTAGATGAACATGGAAATAACTGCACCGCTGTCTGTATGAACATGGAAATATCTACACTGCTATCTGTATGAACATGGATATATCTACACAGCCATCTGGATGAACATGGAAATATCTACACCGCTATCTTTGTAAACATGGATACATCTTCACCGCTATCTGTATAAACTTGGAAATATCTACACTGCTATCTTTATGAACATGGAAATATCTACACCGCTAACTGTTTGAACAGGGAAATATATACACCGCTACCTGTATAAACATGGAAGTATCAGCACCGCTATCAGTATGAACATGGAAGTATCTACACTGCCATCTGTGTGAACATGGAAATATCTCCACCGCCATCTGTATGAACATATAAATATCTACACCACCATCTGTATTAAGATGGAGATATCTACACCGCTATCTGTATAAACATGGAAATATCTACACCGCTATTTGTATAAACATGGAAATATCTACACAGCTATCGGTATAAACATGGAAATATCTACACTGCTACCTGTATAAACATGGAAGTATTAGCACCGCTATCGGTATGAACATGGCAATATCAACACGGCTATCTGTATGAACATGGAAATATCAACATCGCTATCTGTATGAACATGGAAACATCTACACCACTATCTGTATGAACATGGAAATAGCTACACAGCCATCTGGATGAACATGGAAATATCTACACCGCTATCTGTATGAACATGGATATATCTACACAGCCATCTGAATGAACATGGAAATATCTACACCGCTATCTGTATGAACATGGAAATATCTACACCGCTATCTGTATGAACATGGAAATATCTTCGCCGCCATCTGTATGAACATGGATATATCTACACAGCCATCCGGAAGAACATGGAAATATCTGCACCGCTATCTGTATGAACATGGAAATATCTACACCGCTATCTGTATGAACATGGATATATCTACAGAGCCATCTGATTGAAAATGGAAATATCTACACCGCTATCTGTGTAAACATGCATACATCTTCACCGCTATCTGTATAAACATGGAAATATCTACACTGCTATCTTTATGAACATGGAAATATCTACACCGCTAACTGTTTGAACAGGGAAATATATACACCACTATCTGCATGAAAATGGAAATGTCAAAACAGCTATCTGCATATACATGGAAATATCTACACAGCTATCTCTTTACACATGGAAATAACTACACCGCTATCTGTATGAACATGGATATATGTACACAGCCATCTGTATGAACATGGAAATATCTTCACAGCCATCTGTATGAACATGGATATGTCTACACAGCCGTCTGGATGAACATGGAAATATCTACACCGCTATCTGTATGAACATGGAAATATCTACACCGCTATCTGTGTAAACATGCATACATCTTCACCGCTATCTGTATAAACATGGAAATATCCACACCGCTATCTGTATGAACATGGAAATATCTACACCGCTATCTGTTTGAACATGGAAATACCTACACCGCTATCTGCATGAAAATGGAAATATCTACACAGCTATCTTCATATACATGGAAATATCTACACAGCTATCTGTATGAACATGGAAATATATACACCGCTATCTGCATGAAAATGGAAATGTCTACACAGCTATCTGCATATACATGGAAATATCTACACAGCTATCTCTTTACACATGGAAATAACTACACCGCTATCTGTATGAACATGGAAATATGTACACCGCCATCTGTATAAACATGGAAATATCGACACCGCTACCTGTATAAACATGGAAATATCAGCACCGCTATCAGTATGAACATGGAAGTATCTACACCGCAATCTGTATGAACATGGAAATATCTTCACCGCCATCTGTATGAACATGGAAATATCTGCACCGCCATCTGTATGAACATATAAATATCTACACCACCATCTGTATTAAGATGGAGATATCTACACCGCTATCTGTATAAAGATGGAAATATCTACACCGCTATGTGTATAAACATGGAAATATCTACACCGCTATCTGTATAAACATGGAAATATCTACACTGCTACCTGTATAAACATGGAAATATCAGCACCGCTATCTGTATGAACATGGAAATATCTACACCGCCATCTGTATGAACATGGAAAAACCCTCACCGCCATCTGCATGAACATGGATATATCTAGACAGCCATCTGTATGTACATGGAAATATCTTCACCGCCATCTGTATGAACATGGATATGTCTACACAGCCGTCTGGATGAACATATAAATATCTGCACCGCCATCTGTATGAACATATAAATATCTACACCGCTATCTGTATCAACATGGAAATATCTACACCGCTATCTGTATGAACATGGAATTATCTGCACCGCCATCTGTATGAACATATAAATATCTTCACCGCCATCTGTATTAAGAAGGAGATATCTACACCGCTATCTGTATAAACATGGAAATAGCTACACCGCTATCTGTATGAACATGGAAATATCTACACCTCTACCTGTATAATCACGGAAATATGTACACCGCTACCTGTATAAACATGGAAGTATCAGCACCGCTATCGGTATGAACATGGCAATATCTACACGGCTATCTGTATGAACATGGAAATATCTACACTGCTATCTGTATGAACATGGAAATATCTACACCACTATCTGTATGAACATGGAAATAGCTACACAGCCTTCTGGATGAACATGGAAATATCTTCAGCGCTATCTGTATGAACATGGATATATCTACACAGCCATCTGGATGAACATGGAAATATCTACACCGCTATCTGTATGAACATGGAAATACATACACCGCTATCTGTATGAACATGGAAATATCTACACCGCTATCTGTATGAACATGGAAATATCTACACCGCTATCTGTATGAACATGGAATTATCTTCACCGCCATCTGTATGAACAAGCATATATCTACACAGCCATCTGGATGAACATGGAAATATCTGCACCGCTATCTGTATGAACATGGAAATATCTACACCGCTATCTGTATGAACATGGATATATCTACACAGCCATCTGGATGAACATGGAAATATCTACACCACTATCTGTGTATACATGCATACATCTTCACCGCTATCTGTATAAACAAGGAAATATCTACACTGCTATCTTTATGAACATGGAAATATCTACACCGCTAACTGTTTGAACAGGGAAATATATACACCGCTATCTGCATGAAAATGGAAATGTCTACACAGCTATCTGCATATACATGGAAATATCTACACAGCTATCTCTTTACACATGGAAATAACTACACCGCTATCTGTATGAACATGGAAATATCTACACCGCCATCTGTATGAACATGGAAATATCTGCACCGCCATCTGAATGAACATATAAATATCTACACCGCCATCTGTATTAAGATGGAGATATCTACACTGCTATGCGTATAAACATGGAAATATCTACACCGCTATGTGTATAAACATGGAAATATCTACACCGCTATCTGTATAAACATGAAAATATCTACACCGCTACCTGTATAAACATGGAAATATCAGCACCGCTACCAGTATGAACATGGAAGTATCTACACCGCCATCTGTATGAACATGGAAATATCTTCACCGCCATCTGTATGAACATGGAAATATCTGCACCGCCACCTGTATGAACATATAAATATCTACACCGCCATCTGTATTAAGATGGAGATATCTACACCGCTATCTGTATAAACATGGAAATATCTACACCGCTATGTGTATAAACATGGAAATATCTACACCACTATCAGTATAAACATGGAAATATCGACACTGCTACCTGTATAAACATGGAAATATCAGCACCACTATCTGTATGGACATGGAAATATCTACACAGCCATGTGTATGAACATGGAAAAATCTTCACCGCCATCTGTATCAACATGGATATATCTACACAGCTTCTGTATAAGCATGGAAGTATCTTCACCGCCATCTGTATGAACATGGATATGTCTACACAGCCGTCTGGATGAACATGGAAATATCTACACCGCTATCTGTATGAACATGGAAATATCTACACGGCTATCTGTGTAAACATGCATACATCTTCACCGCTATCTGTATAAACATGGAAATACCCACACCGCTATCTGTATGAACATGGAAATATCTACACCGCTGTCTGTTTGAACATGGAAATATCTACACCACTATCTGCATGGAAATGGAAATATCTACACAGCTATCTGTATATACATGGAAATATCTACACAGCTATCTCTTTGCACATGGAAATAACTGCACCGCTATCTCTATAAACATGGAAATATCTACACCACCATCTGTATGAACATGGAAATATCTGCACCGCCATCTGTATGAACATATAAATATCTACACCGCCATCTGTATTAAGAAGTATATATCTACACCGCTGTCTGTATAAACATGGAAATATCTACACTGCTATCTGTATGAACATGGAAATATCTACACCGCTACCTGTATAAACACGGAAATATGTACACCGCTACCTGTATAAACATGGAAGTATCAGCACTGCTATCGGTATGAACATGGCAATATCTACACGGCTATCTGTATGAACATGGAAATATCTACACCGCTATCTGTATGAACATGGAAATATCTACACCACTATGTGTATGAACATGGAAATAGCTACACAGCCATCTGGATGAACATGGAAATATCTACACCGCTATCTGTATGAACATGGATATATCTACACAGCCATCTGGATGAACATGGAAATATCTGCACCGCTATCTGTATGAACATGGATATATCTACTCAGCCATCTGGATGAACATGGAAATATATACACCGCTATCTGTGTAAACATGCATACATCTTCACCACTATCTGTATAAACATCGAATTATCTACACTGCTATCTTTATGAACATGGAAATATCTGCACTGCTATCTGTTTGAACAGGGAAATATATACACCGCTATCTGCATGAAAATGGAAATGTCTACACAGCTATCTGCATATACATGGAAATATCTACACAGCTATCTCTTTACACATGGAAATAACTACACCGCTATCTGTATGAACATGGAAATATCTACACCGCTACCTGCATAAACATGGAAATATCTACACCGCTATCAGTATGAACATGGAAGTATCTACACCGCCATCTGTATGAACATGGAAATATCTTCACCGCCATCTGTATGAACATGGAAATATCTGCACCGCCATCTGTATGAACATATAAATATCTACACCGCCATCTGTATTAAGATGGAGATATCTACACCGCTATCTGTATAAAAATGGAAATATCTATACCACTATGTGTATAAACATGGAAATCTCTACACCGCTATCTGTATAAACATGGAAATATCAGCACCGATATCTGTATGAACATCGAAATATCTACACCGGAATATGTATGAACATGGAAAAATCTTCACCGCCATCTGTATGAACATGGATATGTCTACACTGCCGTCTGGATGAACATGGAAATATCTACACCGCTATCTGTATGAACATGGAAATATCTACACCGCTATCTGTGTAAACATGCATACATCTTCACCGCTATCTGTATAAACATGGAAATATCCACACCGCTATCTGTATGAATATGGAAATATTTACACCGCTATCTGTTTGAACATGGAAATATCTACACCGATATCTGCATGGAAATGGAAATATCTACACAGCTATCTGCATATACATGGAAATATCTACACAGCTATCTCTTTGCATATGGAAATAACTACACCGCTACCTCTATAAACATGGAAATATCTTCACCACCATCTGTATGAACATGGAAATATCTGCACCGCCATCTGTATGAACATATAAATATCTACACCGCCATCTGTATTAAGAAGGAGATATCTACACCGCTATCTGTATAAACATGGAAATATCTACACCGCTATCTGTATGAACATGGAAATATCTACACCGCTACCTGTATAAACACGGAAATATGTACACCGCTACCTGTATAAACATGGAAGTATCAGCACAGCGATCGGTATGAACATGGCAATATCTACACAGCTATCTGTATGAACATGGAAATATCTACAACGCCATCTGTATGAACATGGAAATATCTTCACCGCCATCTGTATGAACATGGATATATCTACACAGCCATCTGGATGAACATGGAAATATCTACACCGCTATCTGTATGAACATGGAAATATCTACACCGCTATCTGTATGAACATGGAAATATTTACACAGCCATCAGGATGAACATGGAATTATCTACACCGCTATCTGTATGAACATGGAAATACATACACCGCTATCTGTATGAACATGGAAATATCTACACCGCTATCTGTATGAACATGGAAATATCTACACCGCTATCTGTATGAACTTGGAAATATCTTCACCGCCATCTGTATGAACATGGATATATCTACACAGCCATCTGGATGAACATGGAAATATCTGCACCGCTATCTGTATGAACATGGAAATATCTACACCGCTATCTGTATGAACATGGATATATCTACACAGCCATCTGGATGAACATGGAAATATCTACACCGCTATCTGTGTATACATGCATACTTCTTCACCGCTATCTGTATAAACAAGGAAATATCTACACTGCTATCTTTATGAACATGGAAATATCTACGCCGCTGACTGTTTGAACAGGGAAATATATACACCGCTATCTGCATGAAAATGGAAATGTCTACACAGCTATCTGCATATACATGGAAATATCTACACAGCTATCTCTTTACACATGGAAATAACTACACCGCTATCTCTATGAACATGGAAATATCTACACCGCCATCTGTATGAACATGGAAATATCTGCACCGCCATCTGAATGAACATATAAATATCAACACCGCCATCTGTATTAAGATGGAGATATCTACACTGCTATGTGTATAAACATGGAAATATCTACACCGCTATGTGTATAAACATGGAAATATCTACACCGCTATCTGTATAAACATGGAAATATCTACACCTCTACCTGTATAAACATGGAAATATCAGCACCGCTATCAGTATGAACATGGAAGTATCTACACCGCCATCTGTATGAACATGGAAATATCTTCACCGCCATCTGTATGAACATGGAAATATCTGCACCGCCATCTGTATGAACATATAAATATCTAAACCGCCATCTGTATTAAGATGGAGATATCTACACCGCTATCTGTATAAACATGGAAATATCTACACCGCTATGTGTATAAACATGGAAATATCTACACCACTATCTGTATAAACATGGAAATATCGACACTGCTACCTGTATAAACATGGAAATATCAGCACCGCTATCTGTATGGACATGGAAATATCTACACAGCCATCTGTATGAACATGGAAAAATCTTCACCGCCATCAGTATCAACATGGATATATCTACACAGCCATCTGGATGAACATGGAAATATCTGCAACGCTATCTGTATGAACATGGATATATCTACTCAGCCATCTGGATGAACATGGAAATATATACACCGCTATCTGTGTAAACATGCATACATCTTCACCACTATCTGTATAAACATGGAATTATCTACACTGCTATCTTTATGAACATGGAAATATCTGCACCGCTAACTGTTTGAACAGGGAAATATATACACCGCTATCTGCATGTAAATGGAAATGTCTATACAGCTATCTGCATATACATGGAAATATCTACACAGCTATCTCTTTACACATGGAAATAACTACGCTGCTATCTGTATGAACATGGAAATATCTACACTGCTATCTTTATGAAGATGGAAATATCTACACCGCTATCTGTTTGAACAGGGAAATATATACACCGCTATCTGCATGAAAATGGAAATGTCTACACAGCTATCTGCATATACATGGAAATATCTACACAGCTATCTCTTTACACATGGAAATAACTACACCGCTATCTGTATGAACATGGAAATATCTACACCGCTACCTGCATAAACATGGAAATATCTACACCGCTATCAGTATGAACATGGAAGTATCTACACCGCCATCTGTATGAACATGGAAATATCTTCACCGCCATCTGTATGAACATGGAAATATCTGCACCGCCATCTGTATGAACATATAAATATCTACACCGCCATCTGTATTAAGATGGAGATATCTACACCGCTATCTGTATAAAAATGGAAATATCTATACCACTATGTGTATAAATATGTAAATCTCTACACCGCTATCTGTATAAACATGGAAATATCAGCACCGCTATCTGTATGAACATGGAAATATCTACACCGGAATATGTATGAACATGGAAAAATCTTCACCGCCATCTGTATGAACATGGATATATCTACACAGCCATCTGTATGAACATGGAAATATCTTCACCGCCATCTGTATGAACATGGATACGTCTACACAGCCGTCTGGATGAACATGGAAATATCTACACCGCTGTCTGTATGAACATGGAAATATCTACACCGCTATCTGTGTAAACATGCAAACATCTTCACCGCTATCTGTATAAACATGGAAATATCCACACCGCTATCTGTATGAATATGGAAATATCTACACCGCTATCTGTTTGAACATGGAAATATCTACACCGCTATCTGCATGAAAATGGAAATATCTACACAGCTATCTGCATATACATGGAAATATCTACACAGCTATCTCTTTGCACATGGAAATAACTACACCGCTACCTCGATAAACATGGAAATATCTTCACCACCATCTGTATGAACATGGAAATATCTGCACCGCCATCTGTATGAACATATAAATATCTACACCGCCATCTGTATTAAGAAGGAGATACCTACACCGCTATCTGTATAAACATGGAAATATCTACACTGCTATCTTTATGAACATGGAAATATCTACACCGCTAACTGTTTGAACAGGGAAATATATACACCGCTATCTGCATGAAAATGGAAATGTCTACACAGCTATCTGCATATACATGGAAATATCTACACAGCTATCTCTTTACACATGGAAATAACTACACCGCTATCTGTATGAACATGGAAATATCTACACCGCCATCTGTATGAAAATGGAAATATCTGCACCGCCATCTGAATGAACATATAAATATCTACACCGCCATCTGTATTAAGATGGAGATATCTACACCGCTATGTGTATAAACATGGAAATATCTACACCGCTATGTGTATAAACATGGAAATATCTACACCGCTATCTGTATAAACATGGAAATATCTACACCGCTACCTGTATAAACATGGAAATATCAGCACCGCTATCAGTATGAACATGGAAGTATCTACACCGCCATCTGTATGAACATGGAAATATCTTCACCGCCATCTGTATGAACATGGAAATATCTGCACCGCCATCTGTATGAACATATAAATATCTACACCGCCATTTGTATTAAGATGGAGATATCTACACGCTACCAGTATAAACATGGAAATATCTACACCGCTATGTGTATAAACATGGAAATATCTACACTGCTATCTGTATAAACATGGAAATATCTACACTGCTACCTGTATAAACATGGAAATATCAGCACCGCTATCTGTATGAACATGGAAATACCTACACCGCTATGTGTATAAACATGGAAATATCTACACCGCTATCTGTATAAACATGGAAATATCTACACTGCTACCTGTATAAACATGGAGATATCCGCACCGCTATCTGTATGAACATGGAAATATCTACACCGCTTCTGTATGAACATGGAAAAAACTTCACCGCCATATCTATGAACCTGGATATATCTACACAGCCATCTGTATGAACAAGGAAATATCTTCACCGCCATCTGTATGAACATGGATATGTCTACACAGCCGTCTGGATGAACATGGAAATATCTACACCGCTATCTGTATGAACATGGAAATATCTACACCGCTATCTGTGTAAACATGCATACATCTTCACCGCTATCTGTATAAACATGGAAATATCCACACCGCTATCTGTATGAACATGGAAATATCTACACCGCTATCTGTTTGAACATGGAAATATCTACACCGCTTTCTGCATGAAAATGGAAATATCTACACAGCTATCTGCATATACATGGAAATATCTACACAGCTATCTCTTTGCACATGGAAATAACTTCACCGCTATCTCTATAAACATGGAAATATCTACACCACCTTCTGTATGAACATGGAAATATCTGCACCGCGATCTGTGTGAACATATAAATATCTACACCGCCATCTGTATTAAGAAGGAGATATCTACACCGCTATCTGTATAAACATGGAAATATCTACACCGCTATCTGTATGAACATGGAAATATCTACACCGCTACCTGTATAAACACGGAAATATGTACACCGCTACCTGTATAAACATGGAAGTATCAGCACCGCTTTCGGTATGAACATGGCAATATCTACACGGCTATCTGTATGAACATGGAAATATCTACACCGCTATCTGTATGAACATGGAAATATCTACACCACTATCTGTATGAACATGGAAATAGCTACACAGCCATCTGGATGAACATGGAAATATCTACACCGCTATCTGTATGAACATGGATATATCTACACAGCCATCTGGATGAACATGGAATTATCAACACCGCTATCCGTATGAACATGGAAATACATACACCGCTATCTGTATGAACATGGAAATATCTAAACCGCTATCTGTATGAACATGGAAATATCTACACTGCTATCTATATGAACATGGAAATATCTTCACCGCCATCTGTATGAACATGGATATATCTACACAGCCATCTGGATGAACATGGAAATATCTGCACCGTGATCTGTATGAACATGGAAATATCTACACCGCTATCTGTATGAACATGGATATATCTACTCAGCCATCTGGATGAACATGGAAATATCTACACCGCTATCTGTGTAAACATGCATACATCTTCACCGCTATCTGTATAAACATGGAAATATCTACACTGCTATCTTTATGAACATGGAAATATCTACACCGCTAACTGTTTGAACAGGGAAATATATACACCGCTATCTGCATGAAAATGGAAATGTCTACACAGCTATCTGCATATACATGGAAATATCTACACAGCTATCTCTTTACACATGGAAATAACTACACCGCTATCTGTATGAACATGGAAATATCTACACCGCCATCTGTATGAACATGGAAATATCTGCACCGCCATCTGAATGAACATATAAATATCTACACCGCCATCTGTATTAAGATGGAGATATCTACACCGCTATCTGTATAAACATGGAAATATCTACACCGCTATGTGTATAAACATGGTAATATCTACAACGCTATCTGTATAAACATGGAAATATCTACACCACTACCTGTATAAACATGGAAATATCAGCACCGCTATCAGTATGAACATGGATGTATCTACACCGCCATCTGTATGAACATGGGAATATCTTCACCGCCATCTGTATGAACATGGAAATATCTGCATTGCCATCTGTATGAACATATAAATATCTACACCGCCATCTGTATTAAGATGGAGATATCTACACCGCTATCTGTATAAACATGGAAATATCTTCACCGCTATGTGTATAAACATGGAAATATCTACACCACTATCTGTATAAACATGGAAATATCGACACTGCTACCTGTATAAACATGGAAATATCAGCACCGCTATCTGTATGAACATGGAAATATCTACACCGCCATCTGTATGAACATGGAAAAATCTTCACCGCCATCTGTATCAACATGGATATGTCTACACAGCTTCTGTATAAGCATGGAAATATCTTCACCGCCATCTGTATGAACATGGATATGTCTACACAGCCGTCTGGATGAACATGGAAATATCTACACCGCTATCTGTGTAAACATGCATACATCTTCACCGCTATCTGTATAAACATGGAAATATCTACACCGCTATCTGTATGAACATGGAAATATCTACACCGCTATCTGTTTGAACATGGAAATATCTACACCGCTACCTGTATAAACACGGAAATATGTACACCGCTACCTGTATAAACATGGAAATATCAGCACCAATATCGGTATGAACATGGCAATATCTACACGGCTATCTGTATGAACATGGAAATATCTACACCGCTATCTGTATGAACATGGAAATATCTAAACCACTATCTGTATGAACATGGAAATAGCTACACAGCCATCTGGATGAACATGGAAATATCAACACCACTATCTGTATGAACATGGAAATATCTACACCGCAATCTGTATGAACATGGATATATCTAAACAGCCATCTGGATGAACATGGATATATCAACACCGCTATCCGTATGAACATGGAAATACATACACCGCTATCTGTATGAACATGGAAATATCTACACCTCTATCTGTATGAACATGGAAATATCTACACCGCTATCTGTATGAACATGGAAATATCTTCACCGCCATCTGTATGAACATGGATATATCTACACAGCCATCTGGATGAACATGGAAATATCTGCACCGCGATCTGTATGAACATGGAAATATCTACACCGCTATCTGTATGAACATGGATATATCTACACAGCCATCTGGATGAACATGGAAATATCTACACCGCTATCTGTGTAAACATGCATACATCTTCACCGCTATCTGTATAAACATGGAAATATCTACACTGCTATCTTTATGAACATGGAAATATCTACACCGCTAACTGTTTGAACAGGGAAATATATACACCGCTATCTGCATGAAAATGGAAATGTCTACACAGCTATCTGCATATACATGGAAATATCTACACAGCTATCACTTTACACATGGAAATAACTACACCGCTATCTGTATGAACATGGAAATATCTACACCGCCATCTGTATGAAAATAGAAATATCTGCACCGCCATCTGAATGAACATATAAATATCTACACCGCCATCTGTATTAAGATGGAGATATCTACACCGCTATGTGTATAAACATGGAAATATCTACACCGCTATGTGTATAAACATGGAAATATCTACACCGCTATCTGTATAAACATGGAAATATCTACACAGCTACCTGTATAAACATGGAAATATCAGCACCGCTATCAGTATGAACATGGAAGTATCTACACCGCCATCTGTATGAACATGGAAATATCTTCACCGCCATCTGTATGAACATGGAAATATCTGCACCGCCATCTGTATGAACATATAAATATCTACACAGCCATTTGTATTAAGATGGAGATATCTACACACTACCAGTATAAACATGGAAATATCTACACCGCTATGTGTATAAACATGGAAATATCTACACTGCTATCTGTATAAACATGGAAATATCTACACTGCTACCTGTATAAACATGGAAATATCAGCACCGCTATCTGTATGAACATGGAAATACCTACACCGCTATGTGTATAAACATGGAAATATCTACACCGCTATCTGTATAAACATGGAAATATCTACACTGCTACCTGTATAAACATGGAGATATCCGCACCGCTATCTGTATGAACATGGAAATATCTACACCGCTTCTGTATGAACATGGAAAAAACTTCACCGCCATATCTATGAACCTGGATATATCTACACAGGCATCTGTATGAACAAGGAAATATCTTCACCGCCATCTGTATGAACATGGATATGTCTACACAGCCGTCTGGATGAACATGGAAATATCTACACCGCTGTCTGTATGAACATGGAAATATCAACACCGCTATCTGTTTAAACATGCAAACATCTTCACCGCTATCTGTATAAACATGGAAATATCCACACCGCTATCTGTATGAATATGGAAATATCTACACCGCTATCTGTTTGAACATGGAAATATCTACACCGCTATCTGCATGAAAATGGAAATATCTACACAGCTATCTGCATATACATGGAAATATCTACACAGCTATCTCTTTGCACATGGAAATAACTACACCGCTACCTCTATAAACATGGAAATATCTTCACCACCATCTGTATGAACATGGAAATATCTGCACCGCCATCTGTATGAACATATAAATATCTACACCGCCATCTGTATTAAGAAGGAGATACCTACACCGCTATCTGTATAAACATGGAAATATCTACACCGCTATCTGTATGAACATGGAAATATCTACACCGCTACCTGTATAAACACGGAAATATGTACACCGCTACCTGTATAAACATGGAAGTATCAGCACCGCTATCGGTATGAACATGGCAATATCTACACGGCTATCTGTATGAACATGGAAATATCTACACCGCTATCTGTATGAACATGGAAATATCTACACCACTATCTGTATGAACATGGAAATAGCTACACAGCCATCTGGATGAACATGGAAATATCTACACCGCTATCTGTATGAACATGGATATATCTACACAGCCATCTGGATGAACATGGAAATATCAACACCGCTATCCGTATGAACATGGAAATACATACACCGCTATCTGTATGAACATGGAAATATCTACAACGCTATCTGTATGAACATGGAAATATCTACACCGCTATCTGTATGAACATGGAAATATCTTCACCGCCATCTGTATGAACATGGATATATCTACACAGCCATCTGGATGAACATGGAAATATCTGCACCGCGATCTGTATGAACATGGAAATATCTACACCGCTATCTGTATGAACATGGATATATCTACACAGCCATCTGGATGAACATGGAAATATCTACACCGCTATCTGTGTAAACATGCATACATCTTCACCGCTATCTGTATAAACATGGAAATATCTACACTGCTATCTTTATGAACATGGAAATATCTACACCGCTAACTGTTAGAACAGGGAAATATATACACCGCTATCTGCATGAAAATGGAAATGTCTACACAGCTATCCGCATATACATGGAAATATCTACACAGCTATCTCTTTACACATGGAAATAACTACACCGCTATCTGTATGAACATGGAAATATCTACACCGCCATCTGTATGAACATGGAAATATCTGCACCGCCATCTGAATGAACATATAAATATCTACACCGCCATCTGTATTAAGATGGAGATATCTACACCGCTATGTGTATAAACATGGAAATATCTACACCGCTATGTGTATAAACATGGAAATATCTACACCGCTATCTGTATAAACATGGAAATATCTACACCGCTACCTGTATAAACATGGAAATATCAGCACCGCTATCAGTATGAACATGGAAGTATCTACACCGCCATCTGTATGAACATGGAAATATCTTCACCGCCATCTGTATGAACATGGAAATATCTGCACCGCCATCTGTATGAACATATAAATATCTACACCGCCATTTGTATTAAGATGGAGATATCTACAAGCTACCAGTATAAACATGGAAATATCTACACCGCTATGTGTATAAACATGGAAATATCTACACTGCTATCTGTATAAACATGGAAATATCTACACTGCTACCTGTATAAACATGGAAATATCAGCACCGCTATCTGTATGAACATGGAAATACCTACACCGCTATGTGTATAAACATGGAAATATCTACACCGCTATCTGTATAAACATGGAAATATCTACACTGCTACCTGTATAAACATGGAGATATCCGCACCGCTATCTGTATGAACATGGAAATATCTACACCGCTTCTGTATGAACATGGAAAAAACTTCACCGCCATATCTATGAACCTGGATATATCTACACAGGCATCTGTATGAACAAGGAAATATCTTCACCGCCATCTGTATGAACATGGATATGTCTACACAGCCGTCTGGATGAACATGGAAATATCTACACCGCTGTCTGTATGAACATGGAAATATCTACACCGCTATCTGTTTAAACATGCAAACATCTTCACCGCTATCTGTATAAACATGGAAATATCCACACCGCTATCTGTATGAATATGGAAATATCTACACCGCTATCTGTTTGAACATGGAAATATCTACACCGCTATCTGCATGAAAATGGAAATATCTACACAGCTATCTGCATATACATGGAAATATCTACACAGCTATCTCTTTGCACATGGAAATAACTACACCGCTACCTCTATAAACATGGAAATATCTTCACCACCATCTGTATGAACATGGAAATATCTGCACCGCCATCTGTATGAACATATAAATATCTACACCGCCATCTGTATTAAGAAGGAGATACCTACACCGCTATCTGTATAAACATGGAAATATCTACACCGCTATCTGTATGAACATGGAAATATCTACACCGCTACCTGTATAAACACGGAAATATGTACACCGCTACCTGTATAAACATGGAAGTATCAGCACCGCTATCGGTATGAACATGGCAATATCTACACGGCTATCTGTATGAACATGGAAATATCTACACCGCTATCTGTATGAACATGGAAATATCTACACCACTATCTGTATGAACATGGAAATAGCTACACAGCCATCTGGATGAACATGGAAATATCTACACCGCTATCTGTATGAACATGGATATATCTACACAGCCATCTGGATGAACATGGAAATATCAACACCGCTATCCGTATGAACATGGAAATACATACACCGCTATCTGTATGAACATGGAAATATCTACAACGCTATCTGTATGAACATGGAAATATCTACACCGCTATCTGTATGAACATGGAAATATCTTCACCGCCATCTGTATGAACATGGATATATCTACACAGCCATCTGGATGAACATGGAAATATCTGCACCGCGATCTGTATGAACATGGAAATATCTACACCGCTATCTGTATGAACATGGATATATCTACACAGCCATCTGGATGAACATGGAAATATCTACACCGCTATCTGTGTAAACATGCATACATTTTCACCGCTATCTGTATAAACATGGAAATATCTACACTGCTATCTTTATGAACATGGAAATATCTACACCGCTAACTGTTAGAACAGGGAAATATATACACCGCTATCTGCATGAAAATGGAAATGTCTACACAGCTATCCGCATATACATGGAAATATCTACACAGCTATCTCTTTACACATGGAAATAACTACACCGCTATCTGTATGAACATGGAAATATCTACACCGCCATCTGTATGAACATGGAAATATCTGCACCGCCATCTGAATGAACATATAAATATCTACACCGCCATCTGTATTAAGATGGAGATATCTACACCGCTATGTGTATAAACATGGAAATATCTACACCGCTATGTGTATAAACATGGAAATATCTACACCGCTATCTGTATAAACATGGAAATATCTACACCGCTACCTGTATAAACATGGAAATATCAGCACCGCTATCAGTATGAACATGGAAGTATCTACACCGCCATCTGTATGAACATGGAAATATCTTCACCGCCATCTGTATGAACATGGAAATATCTGCACCGCCATCTGTATGAACATATAAATATCTACACCGCCATTTGTATTAAGATGGAGATATCTACAAGCTACCAGTATAAACATGGAAATATCTACACCGCTATGTGTATAAACATGGAAATATCTACACTGCTATCTGTATAAACATGGAAATATCTACACTGCTACCTGTATAAACATGGAAATATCAGCACCGCTATCTGTATGAACATGGAAATACCTACACCGCTATGTGTATAAACATGGAAATATCTACACCGCTATCTGTATAAACATGGAAATATCTACACTGCTACCTGTATAAACATGGAGATATCCGCACCGCTATCTGTATGAACATGGAAATATCTACACCGCTATCTGTGTAAACATGCATACATCTTCACCGCTATCTGTATAAACATGGAAATATCCACACCGCTATCTGTATGAACATGGAAATATCTACACCGCTATCTGTTTGAACATGGAAATATCTATACCGCTTTCTGCATGAAAATGGAAATATCTACACAGCTATCTGCATATACATGGAAATATCTACACAGCTATCTCTTTGCACATGGAAATAACTTCACCGCTATCTCTATAAACATGGAAATATCTACACCACCTTCTGTATGAACATGGAAATATCTGCACCGCGATCTGTGTGAACATATAAATATCTACACCGCCATCTGTATTAAGAAGGAGATATCTACATCGCTATCTGTATAAACATGGAAATATCTACACCGCTATCTGTATGAACATGGAAATATCTACACCGCTACCTGTATAAACACGGAAATATGTACACCGCTACCTGTATAAACATGGAAGTATCAGCACCGCTTTCGGTATGAACATGGCAATATCTACACGGCTATCTGTATGAACATGGAAATATCTACACCGCTATCTGTATGAACATGGAAATATCTACACCACTATCTGTATGAACATGGAAATAGCTACACAGCCATCTGGATGAACATGGAAATATCTACACCGCTATCTGTATGAACATGGATATATCTACACAGCCATCTGGATGAACATGGAATTATCAACACCGCTATCCGTATGAACATGGAAATACATACACCGCTATCTGTATGAACTTGGAAATATCTAAACCGCTATCTGTGTGAACATGGAAATATCTACACTGCTATCTATATGAACATGGAAATATCTTCACCGCCATCTGTATGAACATGGATATATCTACACAGCCATCTGGATGAACATGGAAATATCTGCACCGCTATCTGTATGAACATGGAAATATCTACACCGCTATCTGTATGAACATGGATATATCTACACAGCCATCTGGATGAACATGGAAATATCTACACCGCTATCTGTGTAAACATGCATACATCTTCACCGCTATCTGTATAAACATGGAAATATCTACACTGCTATCTTTATGAACATGGAAATATCTACACCGCTAACTGTTTGAACAGGGAAATATATACACCGCTATCTGCATGAAAATGGAAATGTCTACACAGCTATCTGCATATACATGGAAATATCTACACAGCTATCTCTTTACACATGGAAATAACTACACCGCTATCTGTATGAACATGGAAATATCTACACCGCCATCTGTATGAACATGGAAATATCTGCACCGCCATCTGAATGAACATATAAATATCTACACCGCCATCTGTATTAAGATGGAGATATCTACACCGCTATCTGTATAAACATGGAAATATCTACACCGCTATGTGTATAAACATGGAAATATCTACACCGCTATCTGTATAAACATGGAAATATCTACACCACTACCTGTATAAACATGGAAATATCAGCACCGCTATCAGTATGAACATGGAGGTATCTACACCGCCATCTGTATGAACATGGGAATATCTTCACCGCCATCTGTATGAACATGGAAATATCTGCATTGCCATCTGTATGAACATATAAATATCTACACCGCCATCTGTATTAAGATGGAGATATCTACACCGCTATCTGTATAAACATGGAAATATCTACACCGCTATGTGTATAAACATGGAAATATCTACACCACTATCTGTATAAACATGGAAATATCGACACTGCTACCTGTATAAACATGGAAATATCAGCACCGCTATCTGTATGAACATGGAAATATCTACACCGCCATCTGTATGAACATGGAAAAATCTTCACCGCCATCTGTATCAACATGGATATGTCTACACAGCTTCTGTATAAGCATGGAAATATCTTCACCGCCATCTGGATGAACATGGAAATATCTACACCGCAATCTGGATGAACATGGAAATATCTACACCGCTACCTGTATAAACACGGAAATATGTACACCGCTACCTGTATAAACATGGAAGTATCAGCACCAATATCGGTATGAACATGGCAATATCTACACGGCTATCTGTATGAACATGGAAATATCTACAGCACTATCTGTATGAACATGGAAATAGCTACACAGCCATCTGGATGAACATGGAAATATCTACACCGCAATCTGGATGAACATGGAAATATCTACACCGCAATCTGTATGAACATGGATATATCTAAACAGCCATCTGGATGAACATGGATATATCAACACCGCTATCCGTATGAACATGGAAATACATACACCGCTATCTGTATGAACATGGAAATATCTACACCTCTATCTGTATGAACATGGAAATATCTACACTGCTATCTGTATGAACATGGAAATATCTTCACCGCCATCTGTATGAACATGGATATATCTACACAGCCATCTGGATGAACATGGAAATATCTGCACTGCGATCTGTATGAACATGGAAATATCTACACCGCTATCTGTATGAACATGGATATATCTACACAGCCATCTGGATGCACATGGAAATATCTACACCGCTATCTGTGTAAACATGCATACATCTTCACCGCTATCTGTATAAACATGGAAATATCTACACTGCTATCTTTATGAACATGGAAATATCTACACCGCTAACTGTTTGAACAGGGAAATATATACACCGCTATCTGCATGAAAATGGAAATGTCTACACAGCTATCTGCATATACATGGAAATATCTACACAGCTATCACTTTACACATGGAAATAACTACACCGCTATCTGTATGAACATGGAAATATCTACACCGCCATCTGTATGAAAATAGAAATATCTGCACCGCCATCTGAATGAACATATAAATATCTACACCGCCATCTGTATTAAGATGGAGATATCTACACCGCTATGTGTATAAACATGGAAATATCTACACCGCTATGTGTATAAACATGGAAATATCTACACCGCTATCTGTATAAACATGGAAATATCTATACCGCTACTTGTATAAACATGGAAATATCAGCACCGCTATCAGTATGAACATGGAAGTATCTACACCGCCATCTGTATGAACATGGAAATATCTTCACCGCCATCTGTATGAAGATGGAAATATCTGCACCGCCATCTGTATGAACATATAAATATCTACACAGCCATTTGTATTAAGATGGAGATATCTACACACTACCAGTATAAACATGGAAATATCTACACCGCTATGTGTATAAACATGGAAATATCTACACTGCTATCTGTATAAACATGGAAATATCTACACTGCTACCTGTATAAACATGGAAATATCAGCACCGCTATCTGTATGAACATGGAAATACCTACACCGCTATGTGTATAAACATGGAAATATCTACACCGCTCTCTGTATAAACATGGAAATATCTACACTGCTACCTGTATAAACATGGAGATATCCGCACCGCTATCTGTATGAACATGGAAATATCTACACCGCTTCTGTATGAACATGGAAAAAACTTCACCGCCATATCTATGAACCTGGATATATCTACACAGCCATCTGTATGAACAAGGAAATATCTTCACCGCCATCTGTATGAACATGGATATGTCTACACAGCCGTCTGGATGAACATGGAAATATCTACACCGCTATCTGTATGAACATGGAAATATCTACACCGCTATCAGTGTAAACATGCATACATCTTCACCGCTATCTGTATAAACATGGAAATATCCACACCGCTATCTGTATGAACATGGAAATGTCTACACCGCTTTCTGTTTGAACATGGAAATATCTACACCGCTTTCTGCATGAAAATGGAAATATCTACACAGCTATCTGCATATACATGGAAATATCTACACAGCTATCTCCTTGCACATGGAAATAACTACACCGCTATCTCTATAAACTTGGAAATATCTACACCACCAACTGTATGAACATGGAAATATCTGCACCGCGATCTGTGTGAACATATAAATATCTACACCGCCATCTGTACTAAGAAGGAGTTATATAAACCACTATCTGTATAAACATGGAAATATCTACACCGCTATCTGTATGAACATGGATATATCTACACAGCCACCTGTATGAACATGGAAATATCTTCACCGCCATCTGTATGAACATGGATATGTCTACACAGGCGTCTGGATGAACATATAAATATCTACACCGCAATCTGTATTAAGAATGAGATACCTACACCGCTATCTGTATAAACATGGAAATATCTACACCGCTATCTGTATGAACATGGAAATATCTACACCGCTATCTGTATGAACATGGATATATCTTCACCGCCATCTGTATGAACATGGATATATCTACACAGCCATCTGGATGAACATGGAAATATCTGCACCGCTATCTGAATGAACATGGAAATATCTACACTGCTATCTGTATGAACATGGATATATCTACAGAGCCATCTGGATGAACATGGAAATATCTACACCGCTATCTGTGTAAACATGCATACATCTTCACCGCTTTCTGTATAAAAATGGAAATATCTACACTGCTATCTTTATGAACATGGAAATATCAACACCGCTAACTGTTTGAACAGGGAAATATATACACCGCTATCTGCATGAAAATGGAAATGTCTACACAGCTATCTGCATATACATGGAAATATCTACACAGCTATCTCTTTACACATGGAAATAACTACACCACTATCTGTATGAACATGGAAATATCTACACCGCCATCTGTATGAACATGGAAATATCTCCACCGCCATCTGAATGAACATATAAATATCTACACCGCCATCTGTATTAAGATGGAGATATCTACACCGCTATGTGTATAAACATGGAAATATCTACACCGCTATGTGTATAAACATGGAAATATCTACACCGCTATCTGTATAAACATGGAAATATCTACAGCGCTACCTGTATAAACATGGAAATATCAGCACTGCTATCAGTATGAACATGGAAGTATCTACATCGCCATCTGTATGAACATGGAAATATCTTCACCGCCATCTGTATGAACATGGAAATATCTGCACCGCCATCTGTATGAACATATAAATATCTACACCGCCATTTGTATTAAAATGGAGATATCTACACGCTATCTGTATAAACATGGAAATATCTACACCGCTACGTGTATAAACATGGAAATATCTACACTGCTTTCTGTATAAACATGGAAATATCTACACTGCTACCTGTATAAACATGGAAATATCAGCACCGATATCTGTATGAACATGGAAATACCTACACCGCTATGTGTATAAACATGGAAATATCTACACCGCTATCTGTATAAACATGGAAATATCTACACTGCTACCTGTATAAACATGGATATATCAGCACCGCTATCTGTATGAACATGGAAATATCTACACCTCTTCTGTATGAACATGGAAAAATCTTCACCGCCATCTCTATGAACCTGGATATATCTACACAGCCATCTGTATGAACAAGGAAATATCTTCACCGCCATCTGTATGAACATGGACATGTCTACACAGCCTTCTGGATGAACATGGAAATATCTACACCGCTATCAGTATGAACATGGAAATATCTACACCGCTATCTGTGTAAACATGCATACATCTTCACCACTATCTGTATAAACATGGAAATATCCACACCGCTATCTGTATGAACATGGATATATCTACAGAGCCATCTGGATGAACATGGAAATATCTGCACCGCGATCTGTATGAACATATAAATATCTACACCGCCATCTGTATTAAGAAGGAGATATCTACACCGCTATCTGTATAAACATGGAAATATCTACACCGCTATCTGTATGAACATGGAAATATCTACACCGCTACCTGTATAAACACGGAAATATGTACACCGCTACCTGTATAAACTTGGAAGTATCAGCACCGCTATCGGTATGAACATGGCAATATCTACACGGCTATCTGTATGAACATGGAAATATCTACACCGCTATCTGTATGAACATGGAAATATCTAAACCACTATCTGTATGAACATGGAAATAGCTACACAGCCATCTGGATGAACATGGAAATATCTACACCGCAATCTGGATGAACATGGAAATATCTACACCGCTATCTGTATGAACATAGAAATATCTTCACCGCCTTCTGTATGAACATGGATATATCTACACAGCCATTTGGATGAACATGGAAATATCTACACCGCTATCTGAACATGGAAATATCTACACCGCTATCTGTATGAACCTGGAAATATCTACACGGACATCTGGATGAACACGGAAATATCTACACCGCTATCTGTATGAACATGGAAATACATGCACCGCTATCCGTATGAACATGGAAATATCTAAACCGCTATCTGTATAAACATGGAAATATCTACACCGCTATCTGTATGAACATGGAAATATCTTCACCGCCATCTGTATGAACAAGGATATATCTACACAGCCATCTGGATAAACATGGAAATATCTACACCGCTATCTGTGTAAACATGCATACATTTTCACCGCTATCTGTATAAACATGGAAATATCTACACCGCTATCTTTATGAACATGGAAATATCTACACCGCTATCTGTTTGAACATGGAAATATATACAGCGCTATCTGCTTGAAAATGGAAATATCTACACTGCTATCTGTATGAACATGGAAATACATACACCGCTATCTGTATGAACAAGGAAATATCTACACCGTTTTCTGCATGAACATGGAAATATCTACACCGCTATCTGTATGAACATGGAAATATCTTCACCGCCATCTGTATGAACATGGATATATCTACACAGCCATCTGGATGAACATGGAAAAATCTTCACCGCCATCTGTATCAACATGGATATGTCTACACAGCTTCTGTATAAGCATGGAAATATCTTCACCGCCATCTGTATGAACATGGATATGTCTACACAGCCGTCTGGATGAACATGGAAATATCTACACCGCTCTCTGTGTAAACATGCATACATCTTCACCGCTATCTGTATAAACATGGAAATATCTACACCGCTATCTGTATGAACATGGAAATATCTACACCGCTACCTGTATAAACACGGAAATATGTACACCGCTACCTGTATAAACATGGAAGTATCAGCACCAATATCGGTATGAACATGGCAATATCTACACGGCTATCTGTATGAACATGGAAATATCTACACCGCTATCTGTATGAACATGGAAATATCTAAACCACTATCTGTATGAACATGGAAATAGCTACACAGCCATCTGGATGAACATGGAAATATCTACACCGCAATCTGGATGAACATGGAAATATCTACACCGCAATCTGTATGAAGATGGATATATCTAAACAGCCATCTGGATGAACATGGATATATCAACACCGCTATCCGTATGAACATGGAAATACATACACCGCTATCTGTATGAACATGGAAATATCTACACCTCTATCTGTATGAACATGGAAATATCTACACCGCTATCTGTATGAACATGGAAATATCTTCACCGCCATCTGTATGAACATGGATATATCTACACAGCCATCTGGATGAACATGGAAATATCTGCACCGCGATCTGTATGAACATGGAAATATCTACACCGCTATCTGTATGAACATGGATATATCTACACAGCCATCTGGATGAACATGGAAATATCTACACCGCTATCTGTGTAAACATGCATACATCTTCACCGCTATCTGTATAAACATGGAAATATCTACACTGTTATCTTTATGAACATGGAAATATCTACACCGCTAACTGTTTGAACAGGGAAATATATACACCGCTATCTGCATGAAAATGGAAATGTCTACACAGCTATCTGCATATACATGGAAATATCTACACAGCTATCACTTTACACATGGAAATAACTACACCGCTATCTGTATGAACATGGAAATATCTACACCGCCATCTGTATGAAAATAGAAATATCTGAACCGCCATCTGAATGAACATATAAATATCTACACCGCCATCTGTATTAAGATGGAGATATCTACACCGCTATGTGTATAAACATGGAAATATCTACACCGCTATGTGTATAAACATGGAAATATCTACACCGCTATCTGTATAAACATGGAAATATCTACACCGCTACCTGTATAAACATGGAAATATCAGCACCGCTATCAGTATGAACATGGAAGTATCTACACCGCCATCTGTATGAACATGGAAATATCTTCACCGCCATCTGTATGAACATGGAAATATCTGCACCGACATCTGTATGAACATATAAATATCTACACAGCCATTTGTATTAAGATGGAGATATCTACACACTACCAGTATAAACATGGAAATATCTACACCGCTATGTGTATAAACATGGAAATATCTACACTGCTATCTGTATAAACATGGAAATATCTACACTGCTACCTGTATAAACATGGAAATATCAGCACCGCTATCTGTATGAACATGGAAATACCTACACCGCTATGTGTATAAACATGGAAATATCTACACCGCTCTCTGTATAAACATGGAAATATCTACACTGCTACCTGTATAAACATGGAGATATCCGCACCGCTATCTGTATGAACATGGAAATATCTACACCGCTTCTGTATGAACATGGAAAAAACTTCACCGCCATATCTATGAACCTGGATATATCTACACAGCCATCTGTATGAACAAGGAAATATCTTCACCGCCATCTGTATGAACATGGATATGTCTACACAGCCGTCTGGATGAACATGGAAATATCTACACCGCTATCTGTATGAACATGGAAATATCTACACCGCTATCTGTGTAAACATGCATACATCTTCACCGCTATCTGTATAAACATGGAAATATCCACACCGCTATCTGTATGAACATGGAAATATCTACACCGCTTTCTGTTTGAACATGGAAATATCTACACCGCTTTCTGCATGAAAATGGAAATATCTACACAGCTATCTGCATATACATGGAAATATCTACACAGCTATCTCCTTGCACATGGAAATAACTACACCGCTATCTCTATAAACATGGAAATATCTACACCACCATCTGTATGAACATGGAAATATCTGCACCGTGATCTGTGTGAACATATAAATATCTACACCGCCATCTGTACTAAGAAGGAGTTATATACACCACTATCTGTATAAACAAGGAAATATCTACACCGCTATCTGTATGAACATGGAAATATCTACACCGCTACCTGTATAAACACGGAAATATGTACACCGCTACCTGTATAAACATGGAAGTATCAGCACCGCTATCGGTATGAACATGGCAATATCTACACGGCTAACTGTATGAACATGGAAATATCTACACCGCTATCTGTATGAACATGGAAATATCTACACCATTATCTGTATGAACATGGTAATAGCTACACAGCCATCTGGATGAACATGGAAATATCTACACCGCTATCTGTATGAACATGGATATATCTACATAGCCATCTGGATGAACATGGAAATATCAACACCGCTATCCATATGAACATGGAAATACCTACACTGCTATCTGTATGAACATGGAAATATCTACACCGCTTTCTGTATGAACATGGAAATATCTACACCGCTATCTGTATGAACATGGAAATATCTTCACCGCCATCTGTATGAACATGGATATATCTACACAGCCATCTGGATGAACATGGAAATATCTGCACCGCGATCTCTATGAACATGGAAATATCTACACCGCCATCTGTATGAACAAGGAAAAATCTTCACCGCCATCTGTATGAACATGGATATATCTACACAGCCACCTGTATGAACATGGAAATATCTTCACCGCCATCTGTATGAACATGGATATGTCTACACAGCCGTCTGGATGAACATATAAATATCTACACCGCAATCTGTATTAAGAATGAGATATCTACACCGCTATCTGTATAAACATGGAAATATCTACACCGCTATCTGTATGAACATGGAAATATCTACACCGCTATCTGTATGAACATGGATATATCTTCACCGCCATCTGTATGAACATGGATATATCTACACAGCCATCTGGATGAACATGGAAATATCTGCACCGCTATCTGTATGAACATGGAAATATCTACACTGCTATCTGTATGAACATGGATATATCTACAGAGCCATCTGGATGAACATGGAAATATCTACACCGCTATCTGTGTAAACATGCATACATCTTCACCGCTATCTGTATAAAAATGGAAATATCTACACTGCTATCTTTATGAACATGGAAATATCAACACCGCTAACTGTTTGAACAGGGAAATATATACACCGCTATCTGCATGAAAATGGAAATGTCTACACAGCTATCTGCATATACATGGAAATATCTACACAGCTATCTCTTTACACATGGAAATAACTACACCACTATCTGTATGAACATGGAAATATCTACACCGCCATCTGTATGAACATGGAAATATCTCCACCGCCATCTGAATGAACATATAAATATCTACACCGCCATCTGTATTAAGATGGAGATATCTACACCGCTATGTGTATAAACATGGAAATATCTACACCGCTATGTGTATAAACATGGAAATATCTACACCGCTATCTGTATAAACATGGAAATATCTACACCGCTACCTGTATAAACATGGAAATATCAGCACCGCTATCAGTATGAACATGGAAGTATCTACACCGCCATCTGTATGAACATGGAAATATCTTCACCGCCATCTGTATGAACATGGAAATATCTGCACCGACATCTGTATGAACATATAAATATCTACACAGCCATTTGTATTAAGATGGAGATATCTACACACTACCAGTATAAACATGGAAATATCTACACCGCTATGTGTATAAACATGGAAATATCTACACTGCTATCTGTATAAACATGGAAATATCTACACTGCTACCTGTATAAACATGGAAATATCAGCACCGCTATCTGTATGAACATGGAAATACCTACACCGCTATGTGTATAAACATGGAAATATCTACACCGCTCTCTGTATAAACATGGAAATATCTACACTGCTACCTGTATAAACATGGAGATATCCGCTCCGCTATCTGTATGAACATGGAAATATCTACACCGCTTCTGTATGAACATGGAAAAAACTTCACCGCCATATCTATGAACCTGGATATATCTACACAGCCATCTGTATGAACAAGGAAATATCTTCACCGCCATCTGTATGAACATGGATATGTCTACACAGCCGTCTGGATGAACATGGAAATATCTACACCGCTATCTGTATGAACATGGAAATATCTACACCGCTATCTGTGTAAACATGCATACATCTTCACCGCTATCTGTATAAACATGGAAATATCCACACCGCTATCTGTATGAACATGGAAATATCTACACCGCTTTCTGTTTGAACATGGAAATATCTACACCGCTTTCTGCATGAAAATGGAAATATCTACACAGCTATCTGCATATACATGGAAATATCTACACAGCTATCTCCTTGCACATGGAAATAACTACACCGCTATCTCTATAAACATGGAAATATCTACACCACCATCTGTATGAACATGGAAATATCTGCACCGTGATCTGTGTGAACATATAAATATCTACACCGCCATCTGTACTAAGAAGGAGTTATATACACCACTATCTGTATAAACAAGGAAATATCTACACCGCTATCTGTATGAACATGGAAATATCTACACCGCTACCTGTATAAACACGGAAATATGTACACCGCTACCTGTATAAACATGGAAGTATCAGCACCGCTATCGGTATGAACATGGCAATATCTACACGGCTAACTGTATGAACATGGAAATATCTACACCGCTATCTGTATGAACATGGAAATATCTACACCATTATCTGTATGAACATGGTAATAGCTACACAGCCATCTGGATGAACATGGAAATATCTACACCGCTATCTGTATGAACATGGATATATCTACATAGCCATCTGGATGAACATGGAAATATCAACACCGCTATCCATATGAACATGGAAATACCTACACTGCTATCTGTATGAACATGGAAATATCTACACCGCTTTCTGTATGAACATGGAAATATCTACACCGCTATCTGTATGAACATGGAAATATCTTCACCGCCATCTGTATGAACATGGATATATCTACACAGCCATCTGGATGAACATGGAAATATCTGCACCGCGATCTCTATGAACATGGAAATATCTACACCGCCATCTGTATGAACAAGGAAAAATCTTCACCGCCATCTGTATGAACATGGATATATCTACACAGCCACCTGTATGAACATGGAAATATCTTCACCGCCATCTGTATGAACATGGATATGTCTACACAGCCGTCTGGATGAACATATAAATATCTACACCGCAATCTGTATTAAGAATGAGATATCTACACCGCTATCTGTATAAACATGGAAATATCTACACCGCTATCTGTATGAACATGGAAATATCTACACCGCTATCTGTATGAACATGGATATATCTTCACCGCCATCTGTATGAACATGGATATATCTACACAGCCATCTGGATGAACATGGAAATATCTGCACCGCTATCTGTATGAACATGGAAATATCTACACTGCTATCTGTATGAACATGGATATATCTACAGAGCCATCTGGATGAACATGGAAATATCTACACCGCTATCTGTGTAAACATGCATACATCTTCACCGCTTTCTGTATAAAAATGGAAATATCTACACTGCTATCTTTATGAACATGGAAATATCAACACCGCTAACTGTTTGAACAGGGAAATATATACACCGCTATCTGCATGAAAATGGAAATGTCTACACAGCTATCTGCATATACATGGAAATATCTACACAGCTATCTCTTTACACATGGAAATAACTACACCACTATCTGTATGAACATGGAAATACCTACACCGCCATCTGTATGAACATGGAAATATCTCCACCGCCATCTGAATGAACATATAAATATCTACACCGCCATCTGTATTAAGATGGAGATATCTACACCGCTATGTGTATAAACATGGAAATATCTACACCGCTATGTGTATAAACATGGAAATATCTACACCGCTATCTGTATAAACATGGAAATATCTACACCGCTACCTGTATAAACATGGAAATATCAGCACTGCTATCAGTATGAACATGTAAGTATCTACATCGCCATCTGTATGAACATGGAAATATCTTCACCGCCATCTGTATGAACATGGAAATATCTGCACCGCCATCTGTATGAACATATAAATATCTACACCGCCATCTGTATTAAGATGGAGATATCTACACCACTATCTGCATAAACATGGAAATATCTACACCGCTATCTGTATAAACATGGAAATATCTACACCGCTATGTGTATAAACATGGAAATATCTACACCGCTATCTGTATAAACATGGAAATATCTACACCGCTACCTGTATAAACATGGAAATATCAGCACCGCTATCAGTATGAACATGGAAGTTTCTACAACGCCATCTGTATGAACATGGAAATATCTTCACCGCCATCCGTATGAACATGGAAATATCTACAAAGCCATCTGTATGAACATGGATATATCTACACAGCCATCTGGATGAACATGGAAATATCTACACCGCTATCTGTGTAAACATGCATACATCTTCACCGCTATCTGTATAAACATGGAAATATCTACACTGCTATCTTTATGAACATGGAAATATCTACACCGCTATCTGTGTAAACATGCATACATCTTCACCGCTATCAGTATAAACATGGAAATATCTACACCGCCATCTGTATGAACATGGAAATATCTACACCGCCATCTGTATGAACATGGAAATATCTGCACCGCCATCTGAATGAACATATAAATACCTACACCGCCATCTGTATTAAGATGGAGATATCTACACCGCTATGTGTATAAACATGGAAATATCTACACCGCTATGTGTATAAACATGGAAATATCTACACCGCTATCTGTATAAACATGGAAATATCTACACCGCTACCTGTATAAACATGGAAATATCAGCACCGCTATCAAAATGAACATGGAAGTATCTACACCGCCATCTCTATGAACATGGAAATATCTTCACCGCCATCTGTATGAACATGGAAATATCTGCACCGCCATCTGTATGAACATATAAATATCTACACCGCCATTTGTATTAAGATGGAGATATCTACACGCTACCAGTATAAACATGGAAATATCTACACCGCTATGTGTATAAACATGGAAATATCTACACTGCTATCTGTATAAACATGGAAATATCTACACTGCTACCTGTATAAACATGGAAATATCAGCACCGCTATCTGTATAAACATGGAAATACCTACACCGCTATGTGTATAAACATGGAAATAGCTACACCGCTATCTGTATAAACATGGAAATATATACACTGCTACCTGTATAAACATGGAGATATCCGCACCGCTATCTGTATGAACATGGAAATATCTACACCGCTTCTGTATGAACATGGAAAAAACTTCACCGCCATATCTATGAACCTGGATATATCTACACAGCCATCTGTATGAACAAGGAAATATCTTCACCGCCATCTGTATGAACATGGATATGTCTACACAGCCGTCTGGATGAACATGGAAATATCTACACCGCTATCTGTATGAACATGGAAATATCTACACCGCAATCTGTTTGAACATGGAAATATCTACATCGCTATCTGCATGAAAATGGAAATATCTACACAACTATCTGCATATAAATGGAAATATCTACACAGCTATCTCTTTGCACATGGAAATAACTACACCGCTATCTCTATAAACATGGAAATATCTACTCCGCCATCTGTATGAACATGGAAATATCTACACCGCCATCGGAATTAAGAAGGAGTTATCTACACCGCTATCTGTATAAACATGGAAATATCTACACCGCTATCTGTATGAACATGGAAATATCTACACCGCTATCTGTATAAACACGGAAATATGTACACCGCTACCTGTATAAGCATGGAAGTATCAGCACCGCTATCGGTATGAACATGGCAATAACTACACGGATATCTGTATTAACATGGAAATATCTACACCGCTATCTGTATAAACATGGAAATATCTACACCGCTATCTTTATGTACATGGAAATAACTACACCGCTAACTGTTTGAACAGGGAAATATATACACCGCTATCTGCATGAAAACGGAAATATCTAGAGAGCTATGTGCTTATACATGGAAATACCTACACAGCTATCTCTTTACAAATGGAAATAACTACACCGCTATCTGTATGAACATGGAAATATCTACACCGCCATCTGTATGAACATGGAAATATCTACACCGCTATCTGTATGAACATGGAAATATCTTCACCGCCATCTGTATGAACATGGATATATCTACACAGCCATCTGGATGAACATGGAAATATCTGCACCGCGATCTGTATGAACATGGAAATATCTACACCGCTATCTGTATGAACATGGATATATCTACACAGCCATCTGGATGAACATGGAAATATCTACACCGCTATCTGTGTAAACATGCATACATCTTCACCGCTATCTGTATAAACATGGAAATATCTACACTGCTATCTTTATGAACATGGAAATATCTACACCGCTAACTGTTTGAACAGGGAAATATATACACCGCTATCTGCATGAAAATGGAAATGTCTACACAGCTATCTGGATATACATGGAAATATCTACACAGCTATCACTTTACACATGGAAATAACTACACCGCTATCTGTATGAACATGGAAATATCTACACCGCCATCTGTATGAAAATAGAAATATCTGAACCGCCATCTGAATGAACATATAAATATCTACACCGCCATCTGTATTAAGATGGAGATATCTACACCGCTATGTGTATAAACATGGAAATATCTACACCGCTATGTGTATAAACATGGAAATATCTACACCGCTATCTGTATAAACATGGAAATATCTACACCGCTACCTGTATAAACATGGAAATATCAGCACCGCTATCAGTATGAACATGGAAGTATCTACACCGCCATCTGTATGAACATGGAAATATCTTCACCGCCATCTGTATGAACATGGAAATATCTGCACCGACATCTGTATGAACATATAAATATCTACACAGCCATTTGTATTAAGATGGAGATATCTACACACTACCAGTATAAACATGGAAATATCTACACCGCTATGTGTATAAACATGGAAATATCTACACTGCTATCTGTATAAACATGGAAATATCTACACTGCTACCTGTATAAACATGGAAATATCAGCACCGCTATCTGTATGAACATGGAAATACCTACACCGCTATGTGTATAAACATGGAAATATCTACACCGCTCTCTGTATAAACATGGAAATATCTACACTGCTACCTGTATAAACATGGAGATATCCGCACCGCTATCTGTATGAACATGGAAATATCTACACCGCTTCTGTATGAACATGGAAAAAACTTCACCGCCATATCTATGAACCTGGATATATCTACACAGCCATCTGTATGAACAAGGAAATATCTTCACCGCCATCTGTATGAACATGGATATGTCTACACAGCCGTCTGGATGAACATGGAAATATCTACACCGCTATCTGTATGAACATGGAAATATCTACACCGCTATCTGTGTAAACATGCATACATCTTCACCGCTATCTGTATAAACATGGAAATATCCACACCGCTATCTGTATGAACATGGAAATATCTACACCGCTTTCTGTTTGAACATGGAAATATCTACACCGCTTTCTGCATGAAAATGGAAATATCTACACAGCTATCTGCATATACATGGAAATATCTACACAGCTATCTCCTTGCACATGGAAATAACTACACCGCTATCTCTATAAACATGGAAATATCTACACCACCATCTGTATGAACATGGAAATATCTGCACCGTGATCTGTGTGAACATATAAATATCTACACCGCCATCTGTACTAAGAAGGAGTTATATACACCACTATCTGTATAAACAAGGAAATATCTACACCGCTATCTGTATGAACATGGAAATATCTACACCGCTACCTGAATAAACACGGAAATATGTACACCGCTACCTGTATAAACATGGAAGTATCAGCACCGCTATCGGTATGAACATGGCAATATCTACACGGCTAACTGTATGAACATGGAAATATCTACACCGCTATCTGTATGAACATGGAAATATCTACACCATTATCTGTATGAACATGGAAATAGCTACACAGCCATCTGGATGAACATGGAAATATCTACACCGCTATCTGTATGAACATGGATATATCTACATAGCCATCTGGATGAACATGGAAATATCAACACCGCTATCCATATGAACATGGAAATACCTACACTGCTATCTGTATGAACATGGAAATATCTACACCGCTTTCTGTATGAACATGGAAATATCTACACCGCTATCTGTATGAACATGGAAATATCTTCACCGCCATCTGTATGAACATGGATATATCTACACAGCCATCTGGATGAACATGGAAATATCTGCACCGCGATCTCTATGAACATGGAAATATCTACACCGCCATCTGTATGAACAAGGAAAAATCTTCACCGCCATCTGTATGAACATGGATATATCTACACAGCCACCTGTATGAACATGGAAATATCTTCACCGCCATCTGTATGAACATGGATATGTCTACACAGCCGTCTGGATGAACATATAAATATCTACACCGCAATCTGTATTAAGAATGAGATATCTACACCGCTATCTGTATAAACATGGAAATATCTACACCGCTATCTGTATGAACATGGAAATATCTACACCGCTATCTGTATGAACATGGATATATCTTCACCGCCATCTGTATGAACATGGATATATCTACACAGCCATCTGGATGAACATGGAAATATCTGCACCGCTATCTGTATGAACATGGAAATATCTACACTGCTATCTGTATGAACATGGATATATCTACAGAGCCATCTGGATGAACATGGAAATATCTACACCGCTATCTGTGTAAACATGCATACATCTTCACCGCTTTCTGTATAAAAATGGAAATATCTACACTGCTATCTTTATGAACATGGAAATATCAACACCGCTAACTGTTTGAACAGGGAAATATATACACCGCTATCTGCATGAAAATGGAAATGTCTACACAGCTATCTGCATATACATGGAAATATCTACACAGCTATCTCTTTACACATGGAAATAACTACACCACTATCTGTATGAACATGGAAATATCTACACCGCCATCTGTATGAACATGGAAATATCTCCACCGCCATCTGAATGAACATATAAATATCTACACCGCCATCTGTATTAAGATGGAGATATCTACACCGCTATGTGTATAAACATGGAAATATCTACACCGCTATGTGTATAAACATGGAAATATCTACACCGCTATCTGTATAAACATGGAAATATCTACACCGCTACCTGTATAAACATGGAAATATCAGCACTGCTATCAGTATGAACATGTAAGTATCTACATCGCCATCTGTATGAACATGGAAATATCTTCACCGCCATCTGTATGAACATGGAAATATCTGCACCGCCATCTGTATGAACATATAAATATCTACACCGCCATCTGTATTAAGATGGAGATATCTACACCACTATCTGCATAAACATGGAAATATCTACACCGCTATCTGTATAAACATGGAAATATCTACACCGCTATGTGTATAAACATGGAAATATCTACACCGCTATCTGTATAAACATGGAAATATCTACACCGCTACCTGTATAAACATGGAAATATCAGCACCGCTATCAGTATGAACATGGAAGTTTCTACAACGCCATCTGTATGAACATGGAAATATCTTCACCGCCATCCGTATGAACATGGAAATATCTACAAAGCCATCTGTATGAACATGGATATATCTACACAGCCATCTGGATGAACATGGAAATATCTACACCGCTATCTGTGTAAACATGCATACATCTTCACCGCTATCTGTATAAACATGGAAATATCTACACTGCTATCTTTATGAACATGGAAATATCTACACCGCTATCTGTGTAAACATGCATACATCTTCACCGCTATCAGTATAAACATGGAAATATCTACACCGCCATCTGTATGAACATGGAAATATCTACACCGCCATCTGTATGAACATGGAAATATCTGCACCGCCATCTGAATGAACATATAAATACCTACACCGCCATCTGTATTAAGATGGAGATATCTACACCGCTATGTGTATAAACATGGAAATATCTACACCGCTATGTGTATAAACATGGAAATATCTACACCGCTATCTGTATAAACATGGAAATATCTACACCGCTACCTGTATAAACATGGAAATATCAGCACCGCTATCAAAATGAACATGGAAGTATCTACACCGCCATCTCTATGAACATGGAAATATCTTCACCGCCATCTGTATGAACATGGAAATATCTGCACCGCCATCTGTATGAACATATAAATATCTACACCGCCATTTGTATTAAGATGGAGATATCTACACGCTACCAGTATAAACATGGAAATATCTACACCGCTATGTGTATAAACATGGAAATATCTACACTGCTATCTGTATAAACATGGAAATATCTACACTGCTACCTGTATAAACATGGAAATATCAGCACCGCTATCTGTATAAACATGGAAATACCTACACCGCTATGTGTATAAACATGGAAATAGCTACACCGCTATCTGTATAAACATGGAAATATATACACTGCTACCTGTATAAACATGGAGATATCCGCACCGCTATCTGTATGAACATGGAAATATCTACACCGCTTCTGTATGAACATGGAAAAAACTTCACCGCCATATCTATGAACCTGGATATATCTACACAGCCATCTGTATGAACAAGGAAATATCTTCACCGCCATCTGTATGAACATGGATATGTCTACACAGCCGTCTGGATGAACATGGAAATATCTACACCGCTATCTGTATGAACATGGAAATATCTACACCGCAATCTGTTTGAACATGGAAATATCTACATCGCTATCTGCATGAAAATGGAAATATCTACACAACTATCTGCATATAAATGGAAATATCTACACAGCTATCTCTTTGCACATGGAAATAACTACACCGCTATCTCTATAAACATGGAAATATCTACTCCGCCATCTGTATGAACATGGAAATATCTACACCGCCATCGGAATTAAGAAGGAGTTATCTACACCGCTATCTGTATAAACATGGAAATATCTACACCGCTATCTGTATGAACATGGAAATATCTACACCGCTATCTGTATAAACACGGAAATATGTACACCGCTACCTGTATAAGCATGGAAGTATCAGCACCGCTATCGGTATGAACATGGCAATAACTACACGGATATCTGTATTAACATGGAAATATCTACACCGCTATCTGTATAAACATGGAAATATCTACACCGCTATCTTTATGTACATGGAAATAACTACACCGCTAACTGTTTGAACAGGGAAATATATACACCGCTATCTGCATGAAAACGGAAATATCTAGAGAGCTATGTGCTTATACATGGAAATACCTACACAGCTATCTCTTTACAAATGGAAATAACTACACCGCTATCTGTATGAACATGGAAATATCTACACCGCCATCTGTATGAACATGGAAATATCTGCACCGCCATCTGTATGAACATTTAAATATCTACACCGCCATCTGTATTAAGATGGAGATTTCTACACCACTATCTGCATAAACATGGAAATATCTACACCGCTATCTGTATAAACATGGAAATATCTACACCGCTATGTGTATAAACATGGAAATATCTACACTGCTATCTGTATAAACATGGAAATATCTACACCGCTACCTGTATAAACATGGAAATATCAGCACCGCTATCAGTATGAACATGGAAGTTTCTACACCGCCATCTGTATGAACATGGAAATATCTTCACCGCCATCCGTATGAACATGGAAATATCTGCACCGACATCTGTATGAACATATAAATATCTACACCGCCATCTGTATTAAGATGGAGATATCTACACCGCTATCTGTATAAACATGGAAATATCTACACCGCTATGTGTATAAACATGGAAATATCTACACCGCTACCTGTATAAACATGGAAGTATCAGCACCGCTATCGGTAGGAACATGGCAATATCTACACGGTTATCTGTATGAACATGGAAATATCTACACCGCTATCTGTATGAACATGGAAATGTCTTCACCGCCATCTGTATGAACATGGATATATCTACACAGCCATCTGGATGAACATGGAAATATCTACACCGCTTTCTGTATAAATATGGAAATATCTACACCGCTACCTGTATAAACATGGAAATATCAGCACCGCTATCTGTATGAACATGGAAATATCTACACCGCCGTCTGTATGAACATGGAAATATCGTCACCGCCATCTGTATGAACATGGATATATATACACAGCCATCTGTATGAACATGGAAATATGTTCACCGCCATCTGTATGAACATGGATATGTCTACACAGCCGTCTGTATGAACATGGAAATATCTACACCGCTATCTGTGTAAACATGCATACATCTTCACCGCTATCTGTATAAACATGGAAATATCTACACCGCTATCTGTATGAACATGGAAATATCTACACCGCTATCTGTTTGAACATGGAAATATCTACACCGCTATCTGCATGAAAATGGAAATATCTACACAACTATCTGCATATAAATGGAAATATCTACACAGCTATCTCTTTGCACATGGAAATAACTACACCGCTATCTCTATAAACATGGAAATACCTACACCGCCATCTGTACGAACATGGAAATATCTACACCGCCATCTGTATTAAGAAGGAGATATCTACACCGCTATCTGTATAAACATGGAAATATCTACACCGCTATCTGTATGAACATGGAAATATCTACACAGTTACCTGTATAAACACGGAAATATGTACACCGCTACCTGTATAAACATGGAAGTACCAGCACCGATATAGGTATGAACATGGCCATATCTACACGGCTATCTGTATGAACATGGAAATATCTACAACGCCATCTGTATGAACATGGAAATATCTTCACCGCCATCTGTATGAACATGGATATATCTACACAGCCATCTGGATGAACATGGAAATACCTACACCGCTATCTGTATGAACATGGAAATATTTACACCGCTATCTGTATGAACATGGAAATATCTACACAGCCATCAGGATGAACATGGAAATATCTACACCGCTATCTGTATGAACATGGAAATACATACACCGCTATCTGTATGAACATGGAAATATCTACACCGCTATCTGTATGAACATGGAAATATCTACACCGCTATCTGTATGAACATGGAAATATCTACACCGCTATCTGTATGAACATGGAAATATCTTCACCGCCATCTGTATGAACATGGATATGTCTACACAGCCATGTGGATGAACATGGAAATATCTACACCGATATCTGTGAAAACATGCATACATCTTCACCGCTATCTGTATAAACATGGAAATATCTACACCGCTATCTTTATGAACATGGAAATATCTACACCGCTAACTGTTTGAACAGGGAAATATATACACCGCTATCTGCATGAAGATGCAAATATCTACACCACTATCTGTATGAACATGGAAATACATACACCCCTATCTGTATGAACATGGTAATATCTACACCGCTATCTGTATGAACATGGAAATATCTACACCGCTATCTGTATGAACATGGAAATATCTTCACCGCCATCAGTATGTACATGGATATATCTACACAGCCGTCTGGATGAACATGGAAATATCTGCACCGCTATCTGTATGAAAATGGAAATATCTACACCTCTATCTGTATGAACATGGATATATCTACACAGCCATCTGGATGAACATGGAATTATCTACACCGCTATCTGTGTAAACATGCATACATCTTCACTGCTATCTGTATAAACATGGAAATCTCTACACCGCTATCTTTATGAACATGGAAATATCTACACCACTAACTGTTTGAACAGGGAAATATATACACCGCTATCTGCATGAAAACGGAAATATCTACACAGCTATCTGCTTATACATGGAAATATCTACACAGCTATCTCTTTACACATGGAAATAACTACACCGCTATCTGTACGATCATGGAAATATCTACACCGCCATCTGTATGAACATGGAAATATCTGCAGCGACATCTGTATGAACATTTAAATATCTACACCGCCATCTGTATTAAGATGGAGATATCTACACCACTATCTGCATAAACATGGAAATATCTACACCGCTATCTGTATAGACATGGAAATATCTACACCGCTATGTGTATAAACATGGAAATATCTACCCTGTTATCTGTATAAACATGGAAATATCTACACCGCTACCTGTATAAACATGGAAATATCAGCACCGCTATCAGTATGAACATGGAAGTTTCTACACCGCCATCTGTATGAACATGGAAATATCTTCACCGCCATCCGTATGAACATGGAAATATCTGCACCGCCATCTGTATGAACATATAAATATCTACACCACCATCTGTATTAAGATGGAGATATCTACACCGCTATCTGTATGAACATGGAAATATCTTCACCGCCATCTGTATGAACATGGATATGTCTACACAGCCGTCTGGATGAACATGGAAATATCTACACCGCTATCTGTATGAACATGGAAATATCTACACCGCTATCTGTGTAAACATGCATACATCTTCACCGCTATCTGTATAAACATGGAAATATCTACACCGCTATCTGTATGAACATGGAAATATCTACACCGCTATCTGTTTGATCATGGAAATATCTACACCGCTATCTGCATGAAAATGGAAATATCTACACAACTATCTGCATATAAATGGAAATATCTACACAGCTATCTCTTTGCACATGGAAATAACTACACCGCTATCTCTATAAACATGGAAATATCTACACCGCCATCTGTATGAACATGGAAATATCTACACCGCCATCTGTATTAAGAAGGAGATATCTACACCGCTATCTGTATAAACATGGAAATATCTACACCGCTATCTGTATTAACATGGAAATATCTACACCGCTATCTGTATAAACACAGAAATATGTTCACCGCTACCTGTATAAACAAGGAAGTATCAGCACCGCTATCGGTATGAACATGGCAATATCTACACGGCCATCTGTATGAACATGGAAATATCTACACCGCTATCTGTATGAACATGGAAATGTCTTCACCGCCATCTGTATGAACATGGATATATCTACACAGCCATCTGGATGAATATGGAAATATCTACACCGCTATCTGTATGAACATGGAAATATCTACACCGCTATCTGTATGAACATGGGAATATCTACACAGCCATCTGGATGAACATGGAAATATCTACACCGCTATCTGTATGAACATGGAAATACATACACCGCTATCTGTATGAACATGGAAATATCTACACCGCTATCTGTATGAACATGGAAATATCTACACCGCTATCTGTATGAACATGGAAATATCTACACCGCTATCTGAATGAACATGGAAATAACTTCACCGCCATCTGTATGAACATGGATATATCTACACAGCCATCTGGATGAACGTGGAAATACCTACACCGCTATCTGTGTAAACATGCATACAACTTCACCGCTATCTGTATAAACATGGAAATATCTACACCGCTATCTTTATGAACATGGAAATATCTACACCGCTAACTGTTTGAACAGGGAAATATATACACCGCTATCTGCTTAAAAATGGAAATATCTACACCGCTATCTGTATGAACATGGAAATAATTACACCACTATCTGTATGAACATGGAAATATCTACACCGCTATCTGTATAAACATGGAAATATCTACACCGCTATCTGTATGAACATGGAAATACCTTCACTGCCATCTGTATGTACATGCATATATCTACACTGCCACCTGGATGAACATGGAAATATCTGCACCGCTATCTGTATGAACATGGAAATATCTTCACCGCCATCTGGATGAACATGAAAATATCTACACCGCTATCTGTGTAAACATGCATACATCTTCACCGCTATCTGTATAAACATGGAAATATCTACACCGCTACCTGTATAAACATGGAAATATCTACACCGCTATCTCTATGAACATGGAAATATCCACACCGCTATCTGTATGAACATGGAAATAGCTACACCGCTATCTGTATGAACATGGAAATATCTACACAGCTATCTGCATATACATGGGAATATCTACACAGCTATCTCTTTACAAATGGAAATATCTACACCGCTATCTGTATGAACATGGAAATATCTACACCGCCATCTGTATGAACATGGAAATATCTTCATCGCCATCTGTATGAACATGGAAATATCTGCACCTCCATCTGTATGAACATATAAATATCTACACCGCCATCTGTATTAAGATGGAGATATCTACACCGCTATCTGTATAAACATGGAAATATCTACACCGCTATGTGTATAAACATGGAAATATCTACACCGCTATCTGCATAAACATGGAAATATCTACACTGCTACCTGTATAAACATGGAAATATCAGCACCGCTATCTGTATGAACATGGAAATATCTACACCGCCATCTGTATGAACATGGAAAAATCTTCACTGTCATCTGTATGAACATGGATATATCTACACAGCCATCTGTATGAACATGGAAATATCTTCACCGCCATCTGTATGAACATGGATATGTCTACACAGCCGTCTGGATGAACATGGAAATATCTACACCGCTATCTGTATGAACATGGAAATATCTACACCTCTATCTGTGTAAACATGCATACATCTTCACCGCTATCTGTATAAACATGGAAATATCCACACCGCTATCTGTATGAACATGGAAATATCTACACCGCTATCTGTTTGAACATGGAAATATCTACACCGCTATCTGCATGAAAATGGAAATATCTACACCGCTGTCTGCATATACGTGGAAATATCTACACAGCTATCTCTTTGCACATGGAAATAACTACACCGCTATCTCTATAAACATGGAAATATCTACACCACCATCTGCATGAACATGGAAATATCTGCACCGCCGTGTGTATGAACATATAAATATCTACACCGCCATCTGTATTAAGAAGGAGATATCTACACCGCTATCTGTATAAACATGGAAATATCTACACCGCTATCTGTATGAACATGGAAATATCTACACAGTTACCTGTATAAACACGGAAATATGTACACCGGTACCTGTATAAACATGGAAGTACCAGCACCGATATAGGTATGAACATGGCAATATCTACACGGCTATCTGTATGAACATGGAAATATCTACAACGCCATCTGTATGAACATGGAAATATCTTCACCGCCATCTGTATGAACATGGATATATCTACACAGCCATCTGGATGAACATGGAAATACCTACACCGCTATCTGTATGAACATGGAAATATTTACACCGCTATCTGTATGAACATGGAAATATCTACACAGCCATCAGGATGAACATGGAAATATCTACACCGCTATCTGTATGAACATGGAAATACATACACCGCTATCTGTATGAACATGGAAATATCTACACCGCTATCTGTATGAACATGGAAATATCTACACCGCTATCTGTATGAACATGGAAATATCTACACCGCTATCTGTATGAACATGGAAATATCTTCACCGCCATCTGTATGAACATGGATATGTCTACACAGCCATGTGGATGAACATGGAAATATCTACACCGATATCTGTGAAAACATGCATACATCTTCACCGCTATCTGAATAAACATGGAAATATCTACACCGCTATCTTTATGAACATGGAAATATCTACACCGCTAACTGTTTGAACAGGGAAATATATACACCGCTATCTGCATGAAGATGCAAATATCTACACCACTATCTGTATGAACATGGAAATACATACACCCCTATCTGTATGAACATGGTAATATCTACACCGCTATCTGTATGAACATGGAAATATCTACACCGCTATCTGTATGAACATGGAAATATCTTCACCGCCATCAGTATGTACATGGATATATCTACACAGCCGTCTGGATGAACATGGAAATATCTGCACCGCTATCTGCATGAAAATGGAAATATCTACACCTCTATCTGTATGAACATGGATATATCTACACAGCCATCTGGATGAACATGGAATTATCTACACCGCTATCTTTATGAACATGGAAATATCTACACCACTAACTGTTTGAACAGGGAAATATATACACCGCTATCTGCATGAAAACGGAAATATCTACACAGCTATCTGCTTATACATGGAAATATCTACACAGCTATCTCTTTACACATGGAAATAACTACACCGCTATCTGTACGATCATGGAAATATCTACACCGCCATCTGTATGAACATGGAAATATCTGCAGCGACATCTGTATGAACATTTAAATATCTACACCGCCATCTGTATTAAGATGGAGATATCTACACCACTATCTGCATAAACATGGAAATATCTACACCGCTATCTGTATAGACATGGAAATATCTACACCGCTATGTGTATAAACATGGAAATATCTACCCTGCTATCTGTATAAACATGGAAATATCTACACCGCTACCTGTATAAACATGGAAATATCAGCACCGCTATCAGTATGAACATGGAAGTTTCTACACCGCCATCTGTATGAACATGGAAATATCTTCACCGCCATCCGTATGAACATGGAAATATCTGCACCGCCATCTGTATGAACATATAAATATCTACACCACCATCTGTATTAAGATGGAGATATCTACACCGCTATCTGTATGAACATGGAAATATCTTCACCGCCATCTGTATGAACATGGATATGTCTACACAGCCGTCTGGATGAACATGGAAATATCTACACCGCTATCTGTATGAACATGGAAATATCTACACCGCTATCTGTGTAAACATGCATACATCTTCACCGCTATCTGTATAAACATGGAAATATCTACACCGCTATCTGTATGAACATGGAAATATCTACACCGCTATCTGTTTGAACATGGAAATATCTACACCGCTATCTGCATGAAAATGGAAATATCTACACAACTATCTGCATATAAATGGAAATATCTACACAGCTATCTCTTTGCACATGGAAATAACTACACCGCTATCTCTATAAACATGGAAATATCTACACCGCCATCTGTATGAACATGGAAATATCTACACCGCCATCTGTATTAAGAAGGAGATATCTACACCGCTATCTGTATAAACATGGAAATATCTACACCGCTATCTGTATTAACATGGAAATATCTACACCGCTATCTGTATAAACACAGAAATATGTTCACCGCTACCTGTATAAACAAGGAAGTATCAGCACCGCTATCGGTATGAACATGGCAATATCTACACGGCTATCTGTATGAACATGGAAATATCTACACCGCTATCTGTATGAACATGGAAATGTCTTCACCGCCATCTGTATGAACATGGATATATCTACACAGCCATCTGGATGAATATGGAAATATCTACACCGCTATCTGTATGAACATGGAAATATCTACACCGCTATCTGTATGAACATGGGAATATCTACACAGCCATCTGGATGAACATGGAAATATCTACACGGCTATCTGTATGAACATGGAAATACATACACCGCTATCTGTATGAACATGGAAATATCTACACCGCTATCTGTATGAACATGGAAATATCTACACCACTATCTGTATGAACATGGAAATAACTTCACCGCCATCTGTATGAACATGGATATATCTACACAGCCATCTGGATGAACGTGGAAATACCTACACCGCTATCTGTGTAAACATGCATACAACTTCACCGCTATCTGTATAAACATGGAAATATCTACACCGCTATCTTTATGAACATGGAAATATCTACACCGCTAACTGTTTGAACAGGGAAATATATACACCGCTATCTGCTTAAAAATGGAAATATCTACACCGCTATCTGTATGAACATGGAAATAATTACACCACTATCTGTATGAACATGGAAATATCTACACCGCTATCTGTATAAACATGGAAATATCTACACCGCTATCTGTATGAACATGGAAATACCTTCACTGCCATCTGTATGTACATGGATATATCTACACAGCCACCTGGATGAACATGGAAATATCTGCACCGCTATCTGTATGAACATGGAAATATCTTCACCGCCATCTGGATGAACATGAAAATATCTACACCGCTATCTGTGTAAACATGCATACATCTTCACCGCTATCTGTATAAACATGGAAATATCTACACCGCTACCTGTATAAACATGGAAATATCTACACCGCTATCTCTATGAACATGGAAATATCCACACCGCTATCAGTATGAACATGGAAATAGCTACACCGCTATCTGTATGAACATGGAAATATCTACACAGCTATCTGCATATACATGGGAATATCTACACAGCTATCTCTTTACAAATGGAAATATCTACACCGCTATCTGTATGAACATGGAAATATCTACACCGCCATCTGTATGAACATGGAAATATCTTCATCGCCATCTGTATGAACATGGAAATATCTGCACCTCCATCTGTATGAACATATAAATATCTACACCGCCATCTGTATTAAGATTGAGATATCTACACCGCTATCTGTATAAACATGGAAATATCTACACCGCTATGTGTATAAACATGGAAATATCTACACCGCTATCTGTATGAACATGGAAATACCTTCACTGCCATCTGTATGTACATGGATATATCTACACAGCCACCTGGATGAACATGGAAATATCTGCACCGCTATCTGTATGAACATGGAAATATCTACACCGCTATCTGCATGAACATGGATATATCCACACAGCCATCTGGATGAACATGGAAATATCTACACCGCTATCTGTGTAAACATGCATACATCTTCACCGCTATCTGTATAAACATGGAAATATCTACACCGCTATCTTTATGAACATTGAAATATCTACACCGCTAACTGTTTGAACAGGGATGTATATACACCGCTATCTGCATGAAAATGGAAATATCTACACAGCTATCTGCTTATACATGGAAATATCTACACAGCTATCTCTTTACCAATGGAAAAAAATACACCGCTATCTGTATGAACATGGAAATATCTACACCGCCATCTGTATGAACATGGAAATACCTGCACCGCCATCTGTGTGAACATGGAAATATCTACACCGCTATCTGTATAAACATGGAAATATCTAAACCGCTATGTGTATAAACATGGAAATATCTACACCGCTATCTGTAAAAACATGGAAATATCTACACCACTACATGTATAAACATGGAAATATCAGCACCGCTATCTGTATGAACATGGAAATATCTACACAGCCATCTGTATGAACATGGAAATATCTACACCGCTATCTGTATGAACATGGAAATATCTTCACCGCTATCTGTATGAACATGGAAATATCTTCACCGCCATCTGTATGAACATGGATATATCTACACAGCCATCTGGATAAACATGGAAATATCTACACCGCTATCTGTATGAACATGGAAACATCTACACCGCTATCTGTGTAAACATGCATACATCTTCACCGCTATCTGTATAAACATGGAAATATCTACACCGCTATCTGTACGAACATGGAAATATCTACACCGCTACCTGTTTGAACATGGAAGTATCTATACCGCTATCTGCATGAAAATGGAAATATCTACCCAGCTGTCTGCATATACATGGAAATATCTACACAGCTATCTCTTTAAACATGGAAATAACTACACCGCTATCTCTATAAACATGGAAATATCTACACCACCATCTGTATGAACATGGAAATATCTGCACCGCCATCTGTATGAACATATAAATATCTACACTGCCATCTGTATGAAGAAGGAGATATCTACACCGCTATCTGTATAAACATGGAAATATCTACACCGCTATCTGTATAAACATGGAAATATCTGCACCGCCGTGTGTATGAACATATAAATATCTACACCGCCATCTGTATTAAGAAGGAGATATCTACACCGCTATCTGTATAAACATGGAAATATCTACACAGCTATCTGTATGAACATGGAAATATCTACACCGTTACCTGTATAAAGACGGAAATATGTACACCGCTACCTGTATAAACATGGAAGTGTCAGCACCGATATCGGTATGAACATGGCAATATCTACATGGCTATCTGTATGAACATGGAAATATCTACAACGCCATCTGTATGAACATGGAAATATCTTCACCGCCATCTGTATGAACATGGATATATCTACACTGCCATCTGTATGAACATGGAAATATCTTCACCGCTATCTCTATGAACATGGAAATATCTACACCACTATCTGTATGAACATGGAAATATCTACACCGCTATCTGTATGAACATGGAAATAACTTCACCGCCATCTGTATGAACATGGATATATCTACACAGCCATCTGGATGAACGTGGAAATACCTACACCGCTATCTGTGTAAACATGCATACAACTTCACCGCTATCTGTATAAACATGGAAATATCTACACCGCTATCTTTATGAACATGGAAATATCTACACCGCTAACTGTTTGAACTGGGAAATATATACACCGCTATCTGCTTAAAAATGGAAATATGTACACCGCTATCTGTATGAACATGGAAATACTTACACCACTATGTGAATGAACATGGAAATATCTACACCGCTATCTGTATGAATATGGAAATATCTACACCGCTATCTGTATGAACATGGAAATACCTTCACTGCCATCTGTATGAACATGGATATATCTACACAGCCACCTGGATGAACATGGAAATATCTGCACCGCTATCTGTATGAACATGGAAATATCTACACCGCTATCTGCATGAACATGGATATATCTACACAGCCATCTGGATGAACATGGAAATATCTACACCGCTATCTGTGTAAACATGCATACATCTTCACCGCTATCTGTATAAACATGGAAAGATCTACACCGCTATCTTTATGAACATGGAAATATCTACACCGCTATCTGTTTGAACATGGAAATATCTACACTGCTATCTGCATGAAAATGGAAATATCTACACAGCTATCTGCATATACATGGAAATATCTACACAGCTATCTCTTTACACATGGAAATAACTACACCGCTATCTCTATAAACATGGAAATATCTACACCGCCATCTGTATGAACATGGAAATATCTACACCGCTATCTGTATAAACACGGAAATATGTACACCGCTACCTGTATAAACATGGAAGTATCAGCACCGCTATCGGTATGAACATGGCAATATCAACACGGCTATCTGTATGCACATGGAAATATCTACACCGCTATCTGTATGAACAATGAAATATCTACACCGCTATCTGTATGAACATGGAAATATCTACACAGCCATCTGGATGAATATGGAAATGTCTACACCGCTATCTGTATGAACATGGAAATGCATACACCGCTATCTCTATGAACATGGAAATATCTACACCGCTATCTTTATGAACATGGAAATATCTACACCGCTATCTGTATGAATATGGAAATATCTTCACCGCCATCTGTATGAACATGGATATATCTACACAGCCATCTGGATGAACATGGAAATATCTGCACCGCTATCTGGATGAACATGGAAATATCTGCTCCGCTATCTTTATAAACATGGAAATATCTACACCGCTATCTGTATGAACATGGAAATATCTACACCACTACCGGTATAAACATGGAAATATCTACACCGCCATCTGTATGAACATGGAGATACATACACCGCTGTCTGTATGAACATGGAAATATCTACACCGCTATCTGTATGAACATGGAAATATCTACACCGCTATCTGTATGAAAATGGAAATATCTTCACCGACATCTGTATGAACATGGATATATCTACAAAGCCATCTGGATGAACATGGAAATATCTACACCGCTATCTGTGTCAACATGCATACATCTTCACCGCTATCTGTATGAACATGGAAATATCTACACCGCTATCTGTATGAACATGGAAATATCTTCACCGCCATCTCTATGAACATGGATATATCTACACAGCCATCTGGATGAACATGGATATATCTACACAGCCATCTGGATGAACATGGAAATATCTACACCGCTATCTGTATGAACATGGAAATATCTACACCGCTATCTGTGTAAACATGCATACATCTTCACAGCTATCTGTATAAACATGGAAATATCTACACTGCTATCTGTAAGTACATGGAAATATCTACACTGCTATCTGTTTGAACAAGGAAATATCTACACCGCTATCTGCAAGAAAATGGAAATATCTACACAGCTATCTGCATATACATGGAAATATCTAGACAGCTGTCTCTTTACACATGGAAATATCTACTCCGCTATCTCAATAAACATGGTAATATCTACACCGCCATCTGTATGAACATGGAAATATTTGCACTGCCATCTGTATGAACTTATAAATATCTACACCGACATCTGTATTAAGATGGAAATATCTACACCGCTATCTGTATGAACATGGAAATATCTACACCGCTATCTGTATGAACATGGAAATATCTTCACCGCCATCTCTATGAACATGGATATATCTACACAGCCATCTGGATGAACATGGAAATATCTGCACCGCTATCTGGATGAACATGGAAATATCTGCACCGCTATCTTTATGAACATGGAAATATCTACACCGCTATCTGTATGAACATGGAAATATCTACACCGCTACCGGTATAAACATGGAAATATCTACACCGCCATCTGTATGAACATGGAGATACATACACCGCTGTCTGTATGAACATGGAAATGTCTACACCGCTATCTGTATGAACATGGAAATATCTACACCGCTATCTGTATGAACATGGAAATATCTTCACCGCCATCTGTATGAACATGGATATATCTACAAAGCCATCTGGATGAACATGGAAATATCTACACCGCTATCTGTGTCAAAATGCATACATCTTCACCGCTATCTGTATGAACATGGAAATATCTACACCGCTATCTGTATGAACATGGAAATACCTTCACCGCCATCTCTATGAACATGGATATATCTACACAGCCATCTGGATGAACATGGATATATCTACACAGCTATCTGGATGATCATGGAAATATCTACACCGCTATCTGTATGAACATGGAAATATCTACACCGCTATCTGTGTAAACATGCATACATCTTCACCGCTATCTGTATAAACATGGAAATATCTACACTGCTATCTGTAAGTACATGGAAATATCTACACTGCTATCTATTTGAACAAGGAAATATCTACACCGCTATCTGCAAGAAAATGGAAATATCTACACAGCTATCTGCATATACATTGAAATATCTAGACAGCTATCTCTTTACACATGGAAATATCTACTCCGCTATCTCAATAAACATGGTAATATCTACACCGCCATCTGTATGAACATGGAAATATTTGCACTGCCATCTGTATGAACTTATAAATATCTACACCGACATCTGTATTAAGATGGAAATATCTACACCGCTATCTGTATGAACATGGAAATATCTACACCGCTATCTGTATGAACATGGAAATATATTCACCGCCATCTCTATGAACATGGATATATCTACACAGCCATCTGGATGAACATGGAAATATCTGCACCGCTATCTTTATGAACATGGAAATATCTACACCGCTATCTGTATGAACATGGAAATATCTACACCGCTACCGGTATAAACATGGAAATATCTACACCGCCATCTGTATGAACATGGAGATACATACACCGCTGTCTGTATGAACATGGAAATATCTACACCGCTATCTGTATGAACATGGAAATATCTACACCGCTATCTGTATGAACATGGAAATATCTTCACCGCCATCTGTATGAACATGGATATATCTACACAGCCATCTGGATGAACATGGATATATCTACACAGCCATCTGGATGAACATGGAAATATCTACACCGCTATCTGTATGAACATGGAAATATCTACACCGCTATCTGTGTGAACATGCATACATCTTCAACGCTATCTTTATAAACATGGAAATATCTACACTGCTATCTGTTTGAACATGGAAATATCTACACCGCTATCTGCATGAAAATGGAAATATCTACACAGCTGTCTGCATATACATGGAAATATCTACACAGCTATCTCTTTACACATGGAAATAACTACACCGCTATCTGTATGAACATGGAAATATCTACACCGCTATCTGTGTAAACATGCATACATCTTCACCGCTATCTGTATAAACATGGAAGTATCTACACTGCTATCTGTAAGTACATGGAAATATCTACACTGCTATCTGTTTGAACAAGGAAATATCTACACCGCTATCTGCAAGAAAATGGAAATATCTACACAGCTCTCTGCATATACATGGAAATATCTAGACAGCTATCTCTTTACACATGGAAATATCTACTCTGCTATCTCAATAAACATGGTAATATCTACACCGCCATCTGTATGAACATGGAAATATTTGCACTGCCATCTGTATGAACTTATAAATATCTACACCGACATCTGTATTAAGATGGAAATATCTACACCGCTATCTGTATGAACATGGAAATATCTACACCGCTATCTGTATGAACATGGAAATATCTTCACCGCCATCTCTATGAACATGGATATATCTACACAGCCATCTGGATGAACATGGAAATATCTGCACCGCTATCTGGATGAACATGGAAATATCTGCACCGCTATCTTTATGAACATGGAAATATCTACACCGCTATCTGTAGGAACATGGAAATATCTACACCGCTACCGGTATAAACATGGAAATATCTACACCGCCATCTGTATGAACATGGAGATACATACACCGCTGTCTGTATGAACATGGAAATATCTACACCGCTATCTGTATGAACATGGAAATATCTACACCGCTATCTGTATGAACATGGAAATATCTTCACCGCCATCTGTATGAACATGGATATATCTACACAGCCATCTGGATGAACATGGAAATATCTACACCGCTATCTGTATGAACATGGAAATATCTACACCGCTATCTGTGTAAACATGCATACATCTTCACCGCTATCTTTATAAACATGGAAATATCTACACTGCTATCTGTTTGAACATGGAAATATCTACACCGCTATCTGCATGAAAATGGAAATATCTACACAGCTGTCTGCATATACATGGAAATATCTACACAGCTATCTCTTTACAAATGGAAATAACTACACCGCTATCTCTATAAACATGGTAATATCTACACCGCCATCTGTATGAACATGGAAATATCTTCACCGCCATCTGTATGAACATGGAAATATCTGCACCGCCATCTGTAAGAACATATAAATATCTACACCGCCATCTGTATTAAGATGGAGATATCTACACCGCTATCTGTATAAACATGGAAATATCTACACCGCTATGTGTATAAACATGGAAATATCTTCACCGCTATCTGTATAAACATGGAGATATCTACACTGATACCTGTATAAGCATGGAAATATCAGCACCGCTATCTGTATGAACATGGAAATATCTACAACGCCATCTGTATGAACATGGAAAAATCTTCACCGCCATCTGTATGAACATGGATATATATACACAGCCATCTGTATTAACATGGAAATATCTTCACAGCCATCTGTATGAACATGGATATGTCTACACAGCCGTCTGGATGAACATGGAAATATGTACACCGCTATCTGTATGAACATGGAAATATCTACACCGCTGTCTGTGTAAACATGCATACATCTTCACCGCTATCTGTATAAACATGGAAATATCCACACCGCTATCTGTATGAACATGGAAATATCTACACCACCATCTGTATTAACATGGAAATATCTGCACCGCCATGTGTATGAACATATAAATATCTACACCGCCATCTGTATTAAGAAGGAGATATCTACACCGCTATCTGTATAAACATGGAAATATGTACACCGCTACCTGTATAAACATGGAAGTATCAGCACTGTTATCGGTATGAACATGGCAATATCTACACGGCTATCTGTATGAACATGGAAATAGCTACACAGCCATCTGGATGAACATGGAAATATCTACACCGCTATCTGTATGAACATGGATATATCTACACAGCCATCTGGATGAACATGGAAATATTTACACCGCTATCTGTATGAACATGGAAATACATACACCGTTATCTGTATGAACATGGAAATATCTACACCGTTATCTGCATGAACATGGAAATATCTACACCGCTATCTGTATGAACATGGAAATATCTTCACCGCCATCTGTATGAACATGGATATATCTACACAGCCATCTGGATGAACATGGAAATATCTGAACCGCTATCTGTATGAACATGGAAATATCTACACCGCTATCTCTATGAACATGGATATATCTTAAGAGCCATCTGGATGAACATGGAAATATCTACACCGCTATCTGTGTAAACATGCATACATCTTCACCGCTATCTGTATAAACATGGAAATATCTACACTGCTATCTTTATGAACATGGAAATATCTACACCGCTAACTGTTTGAACAGGGAAATATATACACCGCTATCTGCATGAAAATGGAAATGTCTACACAGATTTCTGCATATACATGGAAATATCTACACAGCTATCTCTTTACACATGGAAATAACTACACCGATATCAGTATGAACATGGAAATATCTACACCGCCATCTGTATGAACAGGGAAATATCTGCACCGCCATCTAAATGAACATATAAATATCTACACCGCCATCTGTATTAAGATGGAGATATCTACACCGCTATCTGTATAAACATGGAAATATCTACACCGCTATGTGTATAAACATGGAAATATCTACACCGCTATCTGTATAAACATGGAAATATCTACACCGCTACCTGTATAAACATGGAAATATCAGCACCGCTATCAGTATGAACATGGAAGTATCTACACCGCCATCTGTATGAACATGGAATATCTTCACCGCCATCTGTATGAACATGGAAATATCTGCACCGCCATCTGTATGAACATATAAATATCTACACCGCCATCTGTATTAAGATGGAGATATCTACACCGCTATCTGTATAAACATGGAAATATCTACACCGCTATGTGTATAAAGATGGAAATATCTACAGCGCTATCTGTATAAACATGGAAATATCTACACTGCTACCTGTATAAACATGGAAATATCAGCACCGCTATCTGTATGAACATGGAAATATCTACACCGCCATTTGTATGAACATGGAAAAATCTTCACCGCCATCTGTAAGAACATGGACATATCTACACAGCCATCTGTATGAACATGAAAATATCTTCACCGCCATCTGTATGAACATGGATATGTCTTCACAGCCGTCTGGATGAACATGGAAATATCTACACCGCTATCTGTATGAACATGGATGTATCTAAACAGCCATCTGGATGAACATGGAAATATCCACACCGCTATCTGTACGAACATGGAAATACATACACCGCTATCTGTATAAACATGGAAATATCTACACCGCTATCTGTATGAACATGGAAATATCTACACCGCTATCTGTACGAACATGGAAATATCTACACCGCTATCTGTATGAACATGGAATTATCTTCACCGCCATCTGTATGAACATGGATATATCTACACAGCCATGTGGATGAACATGGAAATACCTGCACCGCTATCTGTATGAACATGGAAATATCTACACCGCTATCTGTATGAACATGGAAATATCTACACCGCTATCTGTATGAACATGGAAATATCTTCACCGCCATCTGTATGAACATGGATATATCTACACAGCCATCTGGTTGAACATGGAAATAACTGCACCGCTATGTGTATGAACATGGAAATATCTACACCGCTATCTGTATGAACATGGATATATCTACACAGCCATCTGGATGAACATGGAAATATCTACACCACTGTCTGTGTAAACATGCATACATCTTCACCGCTATCTGTATAAACATGGAAATATCTACACTGCTATCTTTATGAACATGGAAGTATCTACACCGCTAACTGTTTGAACAGGGAAATATATACACCGCTACCTGCTTGAAAATGGAAATGTCTACACAGCTAACTGCATATACATGGAAATATCTACACAGCTATCTCTTTACACATGGAAATAACTACACCGCTATCTGTATGAACATGGAAATATCTACACCGCCATCTGTATGAACATGGAAATATCTGCACCGCCATCTGAAAGAACATATAAATATCTACACCGCCATCTGTATTAAGATGGAGATATCTACACCGCTATCTGTATAAACATGGAAATATCTACACCGCTATGTGTAAAAACATGAAAATATCTACACCGCTATCTGTATAAACATGAAAATATCTACACCGCTACCTGTATAAACATGGAAATATCATCATCGCTATCAGTATGAACATGGAGGTATCTACACCGCCATCTGTGTGAACATGGAAATATCTTCACCGCCATCTGTATGAACATGGAAATATCTGCACCGCCATCTGTATGAACATATAAATATCTACACCGCCATCTGTATTAAGAAGGAGATATCTACACCGCTATCTGTATAAACATGGAAATATCTACACCGCTATCTATATGAACATGGAAATATCTACACCGTTACCTGTATAAACACGGAAATATGTACACCGCTACCTGTATAAACATGGAAGTATCAGCACCGCTATCGGTATGAACATGGCAATATCTACACGGCTATCTGTATGAACATGGAAATATCTACATCGCTATCTGTATGAACATGGAAATATCTACACCACTATCTGTATGAACATGGAAATAGCTACACAGTCATCTTTATGAATATGGAAATATCTACACCGCTATCTGTATGAACATGGATATATCTACACAGCCATCTGGATGAACATGGAAATATCTACACCGCTATCTGTATGAACATGGAAATATCTACACCGCTATCTGTATGAACATGGAAATATCTTCACCGCCATGTGTATGAACATGGATATATCTACACAGCCATCTGGATGAACATGGAAATATCTGCACCGCTATCTGTATGAACATGGATATATCTACACCGCTATCTGTATGAACATGGAAATATCTGCAACGCTATCTGTATGAACATGGAAATATCTTCACCGCCATCTGTATGAACATGGATATATCTACACAGCCATCTGGATGGACATGGAAATAACTGCGCCGCTATCTGTATGAACATGGAAATATCTACACCACTATCTGTATGAACATGGATATATCTACACAGCCATCTGGATGAACATGGAAATATCTACACCGCTATCTGTGTAAACATGCATACATCTTTACCGCTATCTGTATAAACTTGGAAATATCTACACTGCTATCTTTATGAACATGGAAATATCTACACCGCTAACTGTTTGAACAGGGAAATATATACACCGCTACCTGTATAAACATGGAAATATCAGCACCGCTATCAGTATGAACATGGAAGTATCTACACTGCCATCTGTGTGAACATGGAAATATCTTCACCGCCATCTGTATGAACATGGAAATATCTGCAACGCCATCTGTATGAACATATAAATACCTACACCACCATCTGTATTAAGATGGAGATATCTACACCGCTATCTGTATAAACATGGAAATATCTACACCGCTATTTGTATAAACATGGAAATATCTAAACAGCTATCGGTATAAACATGGAAATATCTACACTGCTACCTGTATAAACATGGAAGTATCAGCACCGCTATCGGTATGAACATGGCAATATCAACACGGCTATCTGTATGAACATGGAAATATCTACATCGCTATCTGTATGAACATGGAAACATCTACACCACTATCTGTATGAACATGGAAATAGCTACACAGCCATCTGGATGAACATGGAGATACATACACCGCTGTCTGTATGAACATGGAAATATCTACACCGCTATCTGTATGAACATGGAAATATCTACACCGCTATCTGTATGAACATGGAAATATGTACACAACCATCAGGATGAACATGGAAATATCTACACCGCTATCTGTATGAACATGGAAATACATACACCGCTATCTGTATGAACATGGAAATATCTACACCGGTACCTGTATAAACACGGAAATATGTACACCGCTACCTGTATAAACATGGAAGTATCAGCACCGCTATCGGTATGAACATGGCAATATCTACACGGCTATCTGTATGAACATGGAAATATCTACTCCGCTATCTGTATGAACATGGAAATATCTACACCACTATCTGTATGAACATGGAAATAGCTACACAGCCATCTGGATGAACATGGAAATATCTACACCGCTATCTGTATGAACATGGATATATCTACACAGCCATCTGGATGAACATGGAAATATCTACACCGCTATCTGTATGAACATGGAAATACATACACCGCTATCTGTATGAACATGGAAATATCTACACCGCTATCTGTATGAACATGGAAATATCTACACCGCTATCTGTGTGAACATGGAAATATCTTCACCGCCATCTGTATGAACATGGATATATCTACACAGCCATCTGGATGAACATGGAAATATCTGCACCGCTATCTGTATGAACATGGATATATCTACTCAGCCATCTGGATGAACATGGAAATATATACACCGCTATCTGTGTAAACATGCATACATCTTCACCGCTATCTGTATAAACATGGAAATATCTACACCGCTATCTTTAGCAATATGGATATAGCTACACCGCCATCTGTATGAACATGGAAATATCTGCACCGCCATCTGAATGAACATATAATTATCTACACTGCCATCTGTTTTAAGATGGAGATATCTACACCGCTATCTGTATAAACATGGAAATATCTACACTGCTACCTGTATAAACATGGAAATATCAGCACCGCTATCTGTATGAACATGGAAATATCTACACCGCCATCTGTATGAACATGGAAAAATCTTCACCGCCATCTGTATGAACATGGATATATCTACACAGCCATCTGTATGAACATGGAAATATCTTCACAGCCATCTGTATGAACATGGATATGTCTACACAGCCGTCTGGATGAACATGGAAATATCTACACGGCTATCTGTATGAACATGGAAATATCTACACCGCCATCTGTATGAACATGGAAATGTCTTCACCGCCATCTGTATGAACATGGATATATCTAAACAGCCATCTGGATGAATATGGAAATATCTACACCGCTATCTGTATGAACATGGAAATATCTACACCGCTATCTGTATGAACATGGGAATATCTACACAGCCATCTGGATGAACATGGAAATATCTACACCGCTATCTGTATGAACATGGAAATACATACACCGCTATCTGTATGAACATGGAAATATCTACACCGCTATCTGTATGAACATGGAAATATCTACACCGCTATCTGTATGAACATGGAAATATCTACACTGCTATCTGTATGAACATGGAAATAACTTCACCGCCATCTGTATGAACATGGATATATCTACACAGCCATCTGGATGAACGTGGAAATACCTACACCGCTATCTGTGTAAACATGCATACAACTTCACCGCTATCTGTATAAACATGGAAATATCTACACCGCTATCTTTATGAACATGGAAATATCTACACCGCTAACTGTTTGAACAGGGAAATATATACACCGCTATCTGCTTAAAAATGGAAATATCTACACCGCTATCTGTATGAACATGGAAATACTTACACCACTATCTGTATGAACATGGAAATATCTACACCGCTATCTGTATGAACATGGAAATATCTACACCGCTATCTGTATGAACATGGAAATACCTTCACTGCCATCTGTATGAACATGGATATATCTACACAGCCACCTGGATGAACATGGAAATATCTGCACCGCTATCTGTATGAACATGGAAATATCTACACCGCTATCTGCATGAACATGGATATATCTACACAGCCATCTGGATGAACATGGAAATATCTACACCGCTATCTGTGTAAACATGCATACATCTTCACCGCTATCTGTATAAACATGGAAATATCTACACCGCTATCTTTATGAACATTGAAATATCTACACCGCTAACTGTTTGAACAGGGAAGTATATACACCGCTATCTGCATGAAAATGGAAATATCTACACAGCTATCTGCTTATACATGGAAATATCTACACAGCTATCTCTTTACACATGGAAAAAAATACACCGCTATCTGTATGAACATGGAAATATCTACACCGCCATCTGTATGAACATGGAAATACCTGCACCGCCATCTGTATGAACATGGAAATATCTACACCGCTATCTGTATAAACATGGAAATATCTAAACCACTATGTGTATAAACATGGAAATATCTACACCGCTATCTGTAAAAACATGGAAATATCTACACCACTACATGTACAAACATGGAAATATCAGCACCGCTATCTGTATGAACATGGAAATATCTACACAGCCATCTGTATGAACATGGAAATATCTACACCGCTATCTGTATGAACATGGAAATATCTTCACCGCTATCTGTATGAACATGGAAATATCTTCACCGCCATCTGTATGAACATGGATATATCTACACAGCCATCTGGATAAACATGGAAATATCTACACCGCTATCTGTATGAACATGGAAACATCTACACCGCTATCTGTGTAAACATGCATACATCTTCACCGCTATCTGTATAAACATGGAAATATCTACACCGCTATCTGTACGAACATGGAAATATCTACACCGCTACCTGTTTGAACATGGAAGTATCTACACCGCTATCTGCATGAAAATGGAAATATCTACCCAGCTATCTGCATATACATGGAAATATCTACACAGATATCTCTTTACACATGGAAATAACTACACCGCTATCTCTATAAACATGGAAATATCTACACCACCATCTGTATGAACATGGAAATATCTGCACCGCCATCTTTATGAACATATAAATATCTACACCTCCATCTGTATGAAGAAGGAGATATCTACACCGCTATCTGTATAAACATGGAAATATCTACACCGCTATCTGTATAAACATGGAAATATCTACACCGCTATCTGTATCAACATGGAAATATCTTCACCGCTATCTGTATGAACATACAAATATCTACAGCGCTATCGGTATGAACATGGAAATATCTACACAGATATCTGTATGAACATTTAAATATCTTCACTGCCATCTCTATGAACATGGATATATCTACACAGCCATCTGTATGAACATGGAAATATCTACACCGCTATCTGTATGAACATGGAAATATCTACACCGCTATCTGTATGAACATGGAAATATCTTCACCGCCATCTTTATGAACATGGATATGTCTACAAAGCCATCTGGATGAACATGGAAATATCTACACCTCTATCTGTATGAACATGGAAATATCTACACCGCTATTTGTGTAAACATGCATACATCTTCACCGCTACCAGTATAAACATGGAAAATCTACACCGCTATCTGTACGAACATGGAAATATCTATACCGCTATTTGTTTGAACATGGAAATATCTACACCGCTATCTGCATGAAAATGGAAATATCTATACAGCTATCTGCATATACATGGAAATATCTACACAGCTATCTGTATGAACATGGAAATATCTACACCGCTACCTGTATAAACACGGAAATATGTACACCGCTACCTGTATAAACATGGAAGTATCAGCACCGCTATCGGTATGAACATGGCAATACCTACACGGCTATCTGCATGAACATGGAAATATCTACACCGCTATCTGTATGAACGTGGAAATATCTACACCACTATCTGTATGAACATGGAAATAGCTACACAGCCATCTGGATGAACATGGAAATATCTACACCGCTATCTGTATGAAAATGGATATATCTACACAGCCATCTGGATGAACATGGAAATATCTGCACCGCTATCTGTATGAACATGGAAATATCTACACCGCTATCTATATGAACATGGAAGTATCTACACCGCAATCTGTATGAACATGGAAATATCTTCACCGCCATCTGTATGAACATGGAAATATCTGCACCGCCATCTGTATGAACATATAAATATCTACACCGCCATCTGTATTAAGATGGAGATATCTACACCGCTATCTGTATAAAGATGGAAATATCTACACCGCTATGTGTATAAACATGGAAATATCTACACCGCTATCTGTATAAACATGGAAATATCTACACTGCTACCTGTATAAACATGGAAATATCAGCACCGCTATCTGTATGAACATGGAAATATCTACACCGCCATCTCTTTGAACATGGAAAAACCTTCACCGCCATCTGCATGAACATGGATATATCTAGACAGCCATCTGTATGAACATGGAAATATCTTCACCGCCATCTGTATGAACATGGATATGTCTACACAGCCGTCTGGATAAACATATAAATATCTACACCGCCATCTGTATTAAGAATGAGATATCTACACCGCTATCTGTATCAACATGGAAATATCTACACCGCTATCTGTATGAAAAATGGAAATATCGGCACCGCCATCTGTATGAACATATAAATATCTACACCGCCATCTGAATTAAGAAGGAGATATCTACACCGCTATCTGTATAAACATGGAAATATCTAGACCTCTATCTGTATGAACATGGAAATATCTACACCGCTATCTGTATGAACATGGATATATCTACACCGCTATCTGTATGAACATGGATATATCTACACTGCCCTCTGGATGAACATGGAAATATCTACACCGCTATCTGTGTATACATGCATACATCTTCACCGCTATCTGTATAAACAAGGAAATATCTACACTGCTATCTTTATGAACATGGAAATATCTACACCGCTAACTGTTTGAACAGGGAAATATATACACCGCTATCTGCATGAAAATGGAAATGTCTACACAGCTATCTGCATACACATGGAAATATCTACACAGCTATCTCTTTACACATGGAAATAACTACACCGCTATCTGTATGAACATGGAAATATCTACACCGCCATCTGTATGAACATGGAAATATCTGCACCGCCATCTGAATGAACATATAAATATCTACACCGCCATCTGTATTAAGATAGAGATATCTACACTGCTATGTGTATAAACATGGAAATATCGACACCGCTATGTGTATAAACATGGAAATATCTACACCGCTATCTGTATAAACATGGAAATATCTACACCGCTACCTGTATAAACATGGAAATATCAGCACCGCTATCAGTATGAACATGGAAGTATCTACACCACCATCTGTATGAACATGGAAATATCTTCACCGCCATCTGTATGAACATGGAAATATCTGCACAGCCATCTGTATGAACATATAAATATCTACACCGCCATCTGTATTAAGATGGAGATATCTACACCGCTATCTGTATATACATGGAAATATCTACACCGCTATGTGTATAAACATGGAAATACCTACACCACTATCTGTATAAACATGGAAATATCGACACTGCTACCTGTGTAAACATGGAAATATCAGCACCGCTATCTGTATGGACATGGAAATATCTACACCGCCATCTGTATGAACATGGAAAAATCTTCACCGCCATCTGTATCAACATGGATATATCTACACAGCTTCTGTATAAGCATGGAAATATCCTCACCGCCATCTGTATGAACATGGATATGTCTACACAGCCGTCTGGATGAACATGGAAATATCTACACTGCTATCTGTATGAACATGGAAATATCTACACGGCTATCTGTGTAAACATGCATACATCTTCACCGCTATCTGTATAAACATGGAAATATCCACACCGCTATCTGTATGAACATGGAAATATCTACACCGCTATCTGTTTGAACATGGAAATATCTACACCGCTATCTGCATGGAAATGGAAATATCTACACAGCTATCTGTATATACATGGAAATATCTACACAGCTATATCTTTGCAAATGGAAATAACTACACCGCTATCTCTATAAACATGGAAATATCTACACCACCATCTGTATGAACATGGAAATATCTGCACCGCCATCTGTATGAACATATAAATATCTACACCGCCATCTGTATTAAGGAGATATCTACACCGCTGTCTGTATAAACATGGAAATATCTACACCGCTATCTGTATGAACATGGAAATATATACACCGCTACCTGTATAAACACGGAAATATGTACACCGCTACCTGTATAAACATGGAAGTATCAGCACCGCTATCGGTATGAACATGGCAATATCTACACGGCTATCTGTATGAACATGGAAATATCTACACCGCTATCTGTATGAACATGGAAATATCTACACCACTATCTGTATGAACATGGAAATAGCTACACAGCCATCTGGATGAACATGGAAATATCTACACCGCTATCTGTATGAACATGGATATATCTACACAGCCATCTGGATGAACATGGAAATATCTACACCGCTATCTGTATGAACATGGAAATACATACACCGCTATCTGTATGAACATGGAAATATCTACACCGCTATCTGTATGAACATGGAAATATCTACACCGCTATCTGTGTGAACATGGAAATATCTTCACCGCCTTCTGTATGAACATGGATATATCTACACAGCCATCTGGATGAACATGGAAATACCTGCACCGCTATCTGTATGAACATGGATATATCTACTCAGCCATCTGGATGAACATGGAAATATATACACCGCTATCTGTGTAAACATGCATACATCTTCACCGCTATCTGTATAAACATGGAAATATCTACACCGCTATCTTTAGCAATATGGATATATCTACACCGCCATCTGTATGAACATGGAAATATCTGCACCGCCATCTGAATGAACATATAATTATCTACACTGCCATCTGTTTTAAGATGGAGATATCTACACCGCTATCTGTATAAACATGGAAATATCTACACTGCTACCTGTATAAACATGGAAATATCAGCACCGCTATCTGTATGAACATGTAAATATCTACACCGCCATCTGTATGAACATGGAAAAATCTTCACCGCCATCTGTATGAACATGGATATATCTACACAGCCATCTGTATGAACATGGAAATATCTTCACAGCCATCTGTATGAACATGGATATGTCTACACAGCCGTCTGGATGAACATGGAAATATCTACACGGCTATCTGTATGAACATGGAAATATCTACACCGCTATCTGTATGAACATGGAAATGTCTTCACCGCCATTTGTATGAACATGGATATATCTACACAGCCATCTGGATGAATATGGAAATATCTACACCGCTATCTGTATGAACATGGAAATATCTACACCGCTATCTGTATGAACATGGGAATATCTACACAGCCGTCTGGATGAACATGGAAATATCTACACGGCTATCTGTATGAACATGGAAATATCTACACCGCTATCTGTATGAACATGGAAATGTCTTCACCGCCATCTGTATGAACATGGATATATCTACACAGCCATCTGGATGAATATGGAAATATCTACACCGCTATCTGTATGAACATGGAAATACATACACCGCTATCTGTATGAACATGGAAATATCTACACCGCTATCTGTATGAACATGGAAATATCTACACCGCTATCTGTATGAACATGGAAATATCTACACTGCTATCTGTATGAACATGGAAATAACTTCACCGCCATCTGTATGAACATGGATATATCTACACAGCCATCTGGATGAACGTGGAAATACCTACACCGCTATCAGTGTAAACATGCATACAACTTCACCGCTATCTGTATAAACATGGAAATATCTACACCGCTATCTTTATGAACATGGAAATATCTACACCGCTTACTGTTTGAACAGGGAAATATATACACCGCTATCTGCTTAAAAATGGAAATATCTACACCGCTATCTGTATGAACATGGAAATACTTACACCACTATCTGTATGAACATGGAAATATCTACACCGCTATCTGTATGAACATGGAAATATCTACACCGCTATCTGTATGAACATGGAAATACCTTCACTGCCATCTGTATGAACATGGATATATCTACACAGCCACCTGGATGAACATGGAAATATCTGCACCGCTATCTGTATGAACATGGAAATATCTACACCGCTATCTGCATGAACATGGATATATCTACACAGCCATGTGGATGAACATGGAAATATCTACACCGCTATCTGTGTAAACATGCATACATCTTCACTGCTATCTGTATAAACATGGAAATATCTACACCGCTATCTTTATGAACATTGAAATATCTACACCGCTAACTGTTTGAACAGGGAAGTATATACACCGCTATCTGCATGAAAATGGAAATATCTACACAGCTATCTGCTTATACATGGAAATATCTACACAGCTATCTCTTTACACATGGAAAAAAATACACCGCTATCTGTATGAACATGGAAATATCTACACCGCCATCTGTATGAACATGGAAATACCTGCACCGCCATCTGTATGAACATGGAAATATCTACACCGCTATCTGTATAAACATGGAAATATCTAAACCGTTATGTGTATAAACATGGAAATATCTACACCGCTATCTGTAAAAACATGGAAATATCTACACCGCTACATGTATAAACATGGAAATATCAGCACCGCTATCTGTATGAACATGGAAATATCTACAGAGCCATCTGTATGAACATGGAAATATCTACACTGCTATCTGTATGAACATGGAAATATCTTCACCGCTATCTGTATGAACATGGAAATATCTTCACCGCCATCTGTATGAACATGGATATATCTACACAGCCATCTGGATAAACATGGAAATACCTACACCGCCATCTGTATGAACATGGAAACATCTACACCGCTATCTGTGTAAACATGCATACATCTTCACCGCTATCTGTATAAACATGGAAATATCTACACCGCTATCTGTACGAACATGGAAATATCTACACCGCTACCTGTTTGAACATGGAAGTATCTACACCGCTATCTGCATGAAAATGGAAATATCTACCCAGCTATCTGCATATACATGGAAATATCTACACAGATATCTCTTTACACATGGAAATAACTACACCGCTATCTCTATAAACATGGAAATATCTACACCACCATCTGTATGAACATGGAAATAACTGCACCGCCATCTGTATGAACATATAAATATCTACACCGCCATCTGTATGAAGAAGGAGATATCTACACCGCTATCTGTATAAACATGGAAATATCTACACCGCTATCTGTATAAACATGGAAATATCTACACCGCTATCTGTATCAACATGGAAATATCTTCACCGCTATCTGTATGAACATACAAATATCTACAGCTCTATCGGTATGAACATGGAAATATCTACACAGATATCTGTATGAACATTTAAATATCTTCACCGCCATCTCTATGAACATGGATATATCTACACAGCCATCTGTATGAACTTGGAAATATCTACACCGCTATCTGTATGAACATGGAAATATCCACACCGCTATCTGTATGAACATGGAAATATCTTCACCGCCATCTGTATGAACATGGATATGTCTACAAAGCCATCTGGATGAACATGGAAATATCTACACCGCTATCTGTATGAAGATGGAAATATCTACACCGCTATTTGTGTAAACATGCATACATCTTCACCGCTACCAGTATAAACATGGAAAATCTACACCGCTATCTGTACGAACATGGAAATATCTATACCGCTATTTGTTTGAACATGGAAATATCTACACCGCTATCTGCATGAAAATGGAAATATCTACACAGCTATCTGCATATACATGGAAATATCTACACAGCTATCTCTTTACACAAGGAAATAACTACACCGCTATCTCTACAAACATGGAAATATCTACACCGCCATCTGTATGAACATGGAAATATCTACACCGCTATCTGTATAAACACGGAAATATGTACACCGCTACCTGTATAAACATGGAAGTATCAGCAGCGCTATCGGTATGAACATGGCAATATCTACACGGCTATCTGTATGAACATGGAAATATCTACACCCCTATCTGTATGAACATGGAAATATCTTCACCGCCATCTGTATGAACATGGATATATCTACACAGCCATCAGGATGAACATGGAAATATCTACACCGCTATCTGTATGAACATGGAAATATCTACACCGCCATCTGTATGAACATGGAAATACCTGCACCGCCATCTGTATGAACATGGAAATATCTACACCTCTATCTGTATAAACATGGAAATATCTAAACCGCTATGTGTATAAACATGGAAATATCTACACCGCTATCTGTAAAAACATGGAAATATCTACACCGCTACATGTATAAACATGGAAATATCAGCACCGCTATCTGTATGAACATGGAAATATCTACACAGCCATCTGTATGAACATGGAAATATCTACACCGCTATCTGTATGAACATGGAAATATCTCCACCGCTATCTGTATGAACATGGAAATATCTTCACCGCCATCTGTATGAACATGGATATATCTACACAGCCATCTGGATAAACATGGAAATATCTACACCGCTATCTGTATGAACATGGAAACATCTACACCGCTATCTGTGTAAACATGCATACATCTTCACCGCTATCTGTATAAACATGGAAATGTCTACACCGCTATCTGTACGAACATGGAAATATCTACACCGCTACCTGTTTGAACATGGAAGTATCTACACCGCTATCTGCATGAAAATGGAAATATCTACCCAGCTATCTGCATATACATGGAAATATCTACACAGATATCTCTTTACACATGGAAATAACTACACCGCTATCTCTATAAACATGGAAATATCTACACCACCATCTGTATGAACATGGAAATATCTGCACCGCCATCTGTATGAACATATAAATATCTACACCGCCATCTGTATGAAGAAGGAGATATCTACACCGCTATCTGTATAAACATGGAAATATCTACACCGCTATCTGTATAAACATGGAAATATCTACACCGCTATCTGTATCAACATGGAAATATCTTCACCGCTATCTGTATGAACATAGAAATATCTACAGCGCTATCGGTATGAACATGGAAATATCTACACAGATATCTGTATGAACATTTAAATATCTTCACCGCCATCTCTATGAACATGGATATATCTACACAGCCATCTGTATGAACATGGAAATATCTACACCGCTATCTGTATGAACATGGAAATATCTACACCGCTATCTGTATGAACATGGAAATATCTTCACCGCCATCTGTATGAACATGGATATGTCTACAAAGCCATCTGGATGAACATGGAAATATCTACACCGCTATCTGTATGAACATGGAAATATCTTCACCGCCATCTGTATGAACATGGATATATCTACACAGCCATCTGGATGAACATGGAAATATCTGCACTGCTATATGGATGAACATGGAAATATCTGCACCGCTATATGTATGAACATGGAAATATCTACACCGCTATCTGTATGAACATGGAAATATCTACACAGCCTTCTGGATGAACATGGAAATATCTACACCGCTATCTGTATGAACATGGAGATACGTACACCGCTGTCTGTATGAACATGGAAATATCAACACCGCTATCTGTATGAACATGGAAATGTCTACACCGCTATCTGCAAGAACATGGAGATACATACACCGCTATCTGTTTGAAAATGGAAATATCTACACCGCTATCTGCATGAAAATGGAAATATCTACACAGCTGTCTGCACATACATGGAAATATCTACAAAGATATCTCTTTACACATGGAAATAACTACACCGCTATCTCTATAAACATGGAAATATCTACACAGCTATCTGGATGAACATGGAAATACCTACACCGCTATCTGTATTAACATGGAGATACATTCACCGCTGTCTGTATGAATACAGAAATATCTACAGCGCTATCGGTAAGAACATGGAAATATCTACACAGATATCTGTATGAACATTTAAATATCTTCACTGCCATCTCTATGAACATGGATATATCTACACAGCCATCTGTATGAACATGGAAATATCTACACCGCTATCTGTATGAACATGGAAATATCTACACCGCTATCTGTATGAACATGGAAATATCTTCACCGCCATCTGTATGAACATGGAAATATCTACACAGCCATCTGGATGAACATGGAAATATCTACACCGCTATCTGCATGAACATGGAGATACATTCACCGCTGTCTGTATGAACATGGAAATATCTACACCGCTATCTGTATGAACATGGAAATATCTACACCGCTATCTGTATGAACATGGAAATATCTTCACCGCCATCTGTATGAACATGGATATATCTACACAGCCATCTAGATGAACATGGAAATATCTACACCGCTATCTGTGTAAACATGCATACATCTTCACCGCTATCTGTGTAAACATGCATACATCTTCCCCGCTATCTGAATAAACATGGAAATATCTACACCGCTATCTTTATGAACATGGAAATATCTACACCGCAAACTGTTTGAACAGGGAAATATCTACACCGCTATCTGCATGAAAATGGAAATATCTACACCGCTCTCTGTATGAACATGGAAATACATACACCGCTATCTGTATGAACATGGAAATATCTACACCGCTATCTGTATGAACATGGAAATATCTACACCGCTATCTGTATGAACATGGAAATATCTACACCGCTATCTGTTTGAACATGGAAATATCTACACCGCTATCTGCATGAAAATGGAAATATCTACACAGCTATCTGCATATACATGGAAATATCTATACAGCTATCTCTTTACACATGGAAATAACTACACCGCTATCTCTATAAACATGGTAATATCTACACCGCCATCTGTATGAACATGGAAATATCTGCACCGCCATCTGTATGAACATATAAATATCTACACCGCCACCTGTATTAAGATGGAGATATCTACACCGCTATCAGTATAAACATGGAAATATCTACACCGCTATGTGTATAAACATGGAAATATCTACACCACTATCTGTATAAACATGGAAATATCTACACAGTTACCTGTATGAACATGGAAATATCAGCACCGCTATCGGTATGAACATGGAAATATCTACACCGCCATCTGCATGAACATGGAAATATCTTAACCGCCATCTGTATGAACATGGATATATCTACACAGCCATCTGGATGAACGTGGAAATATCTACACAGCCATCTGGATGAACATGGAATTATCTACACCGCTATCTGTGTAAACATGCATACATCTTCACCGCTATCTGTATAAACATGGAAATATCTACACCGTTTTCTGTATGAACATGGAAATATCTACACCGCTATCTGTATGAACATGGAAATATCTACACTGCTATCTGTATGAACATGGAAATATCTTCACCGCCATCTGTATGAACATGGATATGTCTACAAAGCCATCTGGATGAACATGGAATTATCTACACCGCTATCTGTATGAACATGGAAATATCTACACCGCTATCTGTGTAAACATGCATACATCTTCACCGCTATCAGTATAAACATGGAAAATCTACACCACTATCTGTACGAACATGGAAATATCTATACCGCTATTTGTTTGAACATGGAAATATCTACACCGCTGTCTGCATGAAAATGGAAATATCTACACAGCTATCTGCATATACATGGAAATATCTACACAGCTATCTCTTTACACATGGAAATAACTACACCGCTATCTCTATAAACATGGAAATATCTACACCGCCATCTGTATGAACATGGAAATATCTACACCGCTATCTGTATAAACACGGAAATATGTACACCGCTACCTGTATAAACATGGAAGTATCAGCACCGCTATCGGTATGAACATGGCAATATCTACACGGCTATCTGTATGAACATGGAAATATCTACACCTCTATCTGTATGAACATGGAAATATCTTCACCGCCATCTGTATGAACATGGATATATCCACACATCCATCAGGATGAAGATGGAAATATCTACACCGCTATATGTATGAACATGGAAATATCTTCACCCTCATCTGTATGAACATGGATATATCTACACAGCCATCTGGATGAACATGGAAATATCTACACCGCTATCTGTGTAAACATGCATACATCTTCACCGCTATCTGTATAAACATGGAAGTATCTAAACCGCTATCTTTATGAACATGGAAATATCTACACCGCAAACTGTTTGAACAGGGAAATATCTACACCGCTATCTGCATGAAAATGGAAATATCTTCACCGCTCTCTGTATGAACATGGAAATACATACACCGCTATCTGTATGAACATGGAAATATCTACACCGCTATCTGTATGAACATGGAAATATCTACACCGCTATCTGTGTGAACATGGAAATATCTTCACCGCCTTCTGTATGAACATGGATATATCTACACAGCCATCTGGATGAACATGGAAATATCTACACCGCTATCTGTATGAACATGGAAATATCTACACCGCTATCTGTGTAAACATGCATACATCTTCACCGCTATCTGTATAAACATGGAAATATCTACACTGCTATCTTTATGAACATGGAAATATCTACACCGCTAACTGTTTGAACAGGGAAATATATACACCGCTATCTGCATGAAAATGGAAATGTCTACACAGATTTCTGCATATACATGGAAATATCTACACAGCTATCTCTTTACACATGGAAATAACTACACCGATATCAGTATGAACATGGAAATATCTACACCGCCATCTGTATGAACAGGGAAATATCTGCACCGCCATCTAAATGAACATATAAATATCTACACCGCCATCTGTATTAAGATGGAGATATCTACACCGCTATCTGTATAAACATGGAAATATCTACACCGCTATGTGTATAAACATGGAAATATCTACACCGCTATCTGTATAAACATGGAAATATCTACACCGCTACCTGTATAAACATGGAAATATCAGCACCGCTATCAGTATGAACATGGAAATATCTACACCGCCATCTGTATGAACATGGAATATCTTCACCGCCATCTGTATGAACATGGAAATATCTGCACCGCCATCTGTATGAACATATAAATATCTACACCGCCATCTGTATTAAGATGGAGATATCTACACCGCTATCTGTATAAACATGGAAATATCTACACCGCTATGTGTATAAAGATGGAAATATCTACACCGCTATCTGTATAAACATGGAAATATCTACACTGCTACCTGTATAAACATGGAAATATCAGCACCGCTATCTGTATGAACATGGAAATATCTACACCGCCATTTGTATGAACATGGAAAAATCTTCACCGCCATCTGTAAGAACATGGACATATCTACACAGCCATCTGTATGAACATGAAAATATCTTCACCGCCATCTGTATGAACATGGATATGTCTTCACAGCCGTCTGGATGAACATGGAAATATCTACACCGCTATCTGTATGAACATGGATGTATCTAAACAGCCATCTGGATGAACATGGAAATATCCACACCGCTATCTGTACGAACATGGAAATACATACACCGCTATCTGTATAAACATGGAAATATCTACACCGCTATCTGTATGAACATGGAAATATCTACACCGCTATCTGTACGAACATGGAAATATCTACACCGCTATCTGTATGAACATGGAATTATCTTCACCGCCATCTGTATGAACATGGATATATCTACACAGCCATGTGGATGAACATGGAAATACCTGCACCGCTATCTGTATGAACATGGAAATATCTACACCGCTATCTGTATGAACATGGAAATATCTACACCGCTATCTGTATGAACATGGAAATATCTTCACCGCCATCTGTATGAACATGGATATATCTACACAGCCATCTGGTTGAACATGGAAATAACTGCACCGCTATGTGTATGAACATGGAAATATCTACACCGCTATCTGTATGAACATGGATATATCTACACAGCCATCTGGATGAACATGGAAATATCTACACCGCTGTCTGTGTAAACATGCATACATCTTCACCGCTATCTGTATAAACATGGAAATATCTACACTGCTATCTTTATGAACATGGAAGTATCTACACCGCTAACTGTTTGAACAGGGAAATATATACACCGCTACCTGCTTGAAAATGGAAATGTCTACACAGCTAACTGCATATACATGGAAATATCTACACAGCTATCTCTTTACACATGGAAATAACTACACCGCTATCTGTATGAACATGGAAATATCTACACCGCCATCTGTATGAACATGGAAATATCTGCACCGCCATCTGAAAGAACATATAAATATCTACACCGCCATCTGTATTAAGATGGAGATATCTACACCGCTATCTGTATAAACATGGAAATATCTACACCGCTATGTGTAAAAACATGAAAATATCTACACCGCTATCTGTATAAACATGAAAATATCTACACCGCTACCTGTATAAACATGGAAATATCATCATCGCTATCAGTATGAACATGGAGGTATCTACACCGCCATCTGTGTGAACATGGAAATATCTTCACCGCCATCTGTATGAACATGGAAATATCTGCACCGCCATCTGTATGAACATATAAATATCTACACCGCCATCTGTATTAAGAAGGAGATATCTACACCGCTATCTGTATAAACATGGAAATATCTACACCGCTATCTATATGAACATGGAAATATCTACACCGTTACCTGTATAAACACGGAAATATGTACACCGCTACCTGTATAAACATGGAAGTATCAGCACCGCTATCGGTATGAACATGGCAATATCTACACGGCTATCTGTATGAACATGGAAATATCTACATCGCTATCTGTATGAACATGGAAATATCTACACCACTATCTGTATGAACATGGAAATAGCTACACAGTCATCTTTATGAATATGGAAATATCTACACCGCTATCTGTATGAACATGGATATATCTACACAGCCATCTGGATGAACATGGAAATATCTACACCGCTATCTGTATGAACATGGAAATATCTACACCGCTATCTGTATGAACATGGAAATATCTTCACCGCCATGTGTATGAACATGGATATATCTACACAGCCATCTGGATGAACATGGAAATATCTGCACCGCTATCTGTATGAACATGGATATATCTACACCGCTATCTGTATGAACATGGAAATATCTGCAACGCTATCTGTATGAACATGGAAATATCTTCACCGCCATCTGTATGAACATGGATATATCTACACAGCCATCTGGATGGACATGGAAATAACTGCGCCGCTATCTGTATGAACATGGAAATATCTACACCACTATCTGTATGAACATGGATATATCTACACAGCCATCTGGATGAACATGGAAATATCTACACCGCTATCTGTGTAAACATGCATACATCTTTACCGCTATCTGTATAAACTTGGAAATATCTACACTGCTATCTTTATGAACATGGAAATATCTACACCGCTAACTGTTTGAACAGGGAAATATATACACCGCTACCTGTATAAACATGGAAATATCAGCACCGCTATCAGTATGAACATGGAAGTATCTACACTGCCATCTGTGTGAACATGGAAATATCTTCACCGCCATCTGTATGAACATGGAAATATCTGCAACGCCATCTGTATGAACATATAAATACCTACACCACCATCTGTATTAAGATGGAGATATCTACACCGCTATCTGTATAAACATGGAAATATCTACACCGCTATTTGTATAAACATGGAAATATCTAAACAGCTATCGGTATAAACATGGAAATATCTACACTGCTACCTGTATAAACATGGAAGTATCAGCACCGCTATCGGTATGAACATGGCAATATCAACACGGCTATCTGTATGAACATGGAAATATCTACATCGCTATCTGTATGAACATGGAAACATCTACACCACTATCTGTATGAACATGGAAATAGCTACACAGCCATCTGGATGAACATGGAGATACATACACCGCTGTCTGTATGAACATGGAAATATCTACACCGCTATCTGTATGAACATGGAAATATCTACACCGCTATCTGTATGAACATGGAAATATGTACACAACCATCAGGATGAACATGGAAATATCTACACCGCTATCTGTATGAACATGGAAATACATACACCGCTATCTGTATGAACATGGAAATATCTACACCGGTACCTGTATAAACACGGAAATATGTACACCGCTACCTGTATAAACATGGAAGTATCAGCACCGCTATCGGTATGAACATGGCAATATCTACACGGCTATCTGTATGAACATGGAAATATCTACTCCGCTATCTGTATGAACATGGAAATATCTACACCACTATCTGTATGAACATGGAAATAGCTACACAGCCATCTGGATGAACATGGAAATATCTACACCGCTATCTGTATGAACATGGATATATCTACACAGCCATCTGGATGAACATGGAAATATCTACACCGCTATCTGTATGAACATGGAAATACATACACCGCTATCTGTATGAACATGGAAATATCTACACCGCTATCTGTATGAACATGGAAATATCTACACCGCTATCTGTGTGAACATGGAAATATCTTCACCGCCATCTGTATGAACATGGATATATCTACACAGCCATCTGGATGAACATGGAAATATCTGCACCGCTATCTGTATGAACATGGATATATCTACTCAGCCATCTGGATGAACATGGAAATATATACACCGCTATCTGTGTAAACATGCATACATCTTCACCGCTATCTGTATAAACATGGAAATATCTACACCGCTATCTTTAGCAATATGGATATAGCTACACCGCCATCTGTATGAACATGGAAATATCTGCACCGCCATCTGAATGAACATATAATTATCTACACTGCCATCTGTTTTAAGATGGAGATATCTACACCGCTATCTGTATAAACATGGAAATATCTACACTGCTACCTGTATAAACATGGAAATATCAGCACCGCTATCTGTATGAACATGGAAATATCTACACCGCCATCTGTATGAACATGGAAAAATCTTCACCGCCATCTGTATGAACATGGATATATCTACACAGCCATCTGTATGAACATGGAAATATCTTCACAGCCATCTGTATGAACATGGATATGTCTACACAGCCGTCTGGATGAACATGGAAATATCTACACGGCTATCTGTATGAACATGGAAATATCTACACCGCCATCTGTATGAACATGGAAATGTCTTCACCGCCATCTGTATGAACATGGATATATCTAAACAGCCATCTGGATGAATATGGAAATATCTACACCGCTATCTGTATGAACATGGAAATATCTACACCGCTATCTGTATGAACATGGGAATATCTACACAGCCATCTGGATGAACATGGAAATATCTACACCGCTATCTGTATGAACATGGAAATACATACACCGCTATCTGTATGAACATGGAAATATCTACACCGCTATCTGTATGAACATGGAAATATCTACACCGCTATCTGTATGAACATGGAAATATCTACACTGCTATCTGTATGAACATGGAAATAACTTCACCGCCATCTGTATGAACATGGATATATCTACACAGCCATCTGGATGAACGTGGAAATACCTACACCGCTATCTGTGTAAACATGCATACAACTTCACCGCTATCTGTATAAACATGGAAATATCTACACCGCTATCTTTATGAACATGGAAATATCTACACCGCTAACTGTTTGAACAGGGAAATATATACACCGCTATCTGCTTAAAAATGGAAATATCTACACCGCTATCTGTATGAACATGGAAATACTTACACCACTATCTGTATGAACATGGAAATATCTACACCGCTATCTGTATGAACATGGAAATATCTACACCGCTATCTGTATGAACATGGAAATACCTTCACTGCCATCTGTATGAACATGGATATATCTACACAGCCACCTGGATGAACATGGAAATATCTGCACCGCTATCTGTATGAACATGGAAATATCTACACCGCTATCTGCATGAACATGGATATATCTACACAGCCATCTGGATGAACATGGAAATATCTACACCGCTATCTGTGTAAACATGCATACATCTTCACCGCTATCTGTATAAACATGGAAATATCTACACCGCTATCTTTATGAACATTGAAATATCTACACCGCTAACTGTTTGAACAGGGAAGTATATACACCGCTATCTGCATGAAAATGGAAATATCTACACAGCTATCTGCTTATACATGGAAATATCTACACAGCTATCTCTTTACACATGGAAAAAAATACACCGCTATCTGTATGAACATGGAAATATCTACACCGCCATCTGTATGAACATGGAAATACCTGCACCGCCATCTGTATGAACATGGAAATATCTACACCGCTATCTGTATAAACATGGAAATATCTAAACCACTATGTGTATAAACATGGAAATATCTACACCGCTATCTGTAAAAACATGGAAATATCTACACCACTACATGTACAAACATGGAAATATCAGCACCGCTATCTGTATGAACATGGAAATATCTACACAGCCATCTGTATGAACATGGAAATATCTACACCGCTATCTGTATGAACATGGAAATATCTTCACCGCTATCTGTATGAACATGGAAATATCTTCACCGCCATCTGTATGAACATGGATATATCTACACAGCCATCTGGATAAACATGGAAATATCTACACCGCTATCTGTATGAACATGGAAACATCTACACCGCTATCTGTGTAAACATGCATACATCTTCACCGCTATCTGTATAAACATGGAAATATCTACACCGCTATCTGTACGAACATGGAAATATCTACACCGCTACCTGTTTGAACATGGAAGTATCTACACCGCTATCTGCATGAAAATGGAAATATCTACCCAGCTATCTGCATATACATGGAAATATCTACACAGATATCTCTTTACACATGGAAATAACTACACCGCTATCTCTATAAACATGGAAATATCTACACCACCATCTGTATGAACATGGAAATATCTGCACCGCCATCTTTATGAACATATAAATATCTACACCTCCATCTGTATGAAGAAGGAGATATCTACACCGCTATCTGTATAAACATGGAAATATCTACACCGCTATCTGTATAAACATGGAAATATCTACACCGCTATCTGTATCAACATGGAAATATCTTCACCGCTATCTGTATGAACATACAAATATCTACAGCGCTATCGGTATGAACATGGAAATATCTACACAGATATCTGTATGAACATTTAAATATCTTCACTGCCATCTCTATGAACATGGATATATCTACACAGCCATCTGTATGAACATGGAAATATCTACACCGCTATCTGTATGAACATGGAAATATCTACACCGCTATCTGTATGAACATGGAAATATCTTCACCGCCATCTTTATGAACATGGATATGTCTACAAAGCCATCTGGATGAACATGGAAATATCTACACCTCTATCTGTATGAACATGGAAATATCTACACCGCTATTTGTGTAAACATGCATACATCTTCACCGCTACCAGTATAAACATGGAAAATCTACACCGCTATCTGTACGAACATGGAAATATCTATACCGCTATTTGTTTGAACATGGAAATATCTACACCGCTATCTGCATGAAAATGGAAATATCTATACAGCTATCTGCATATACATGGAAATATCTACACAGCTATCTGTATGAACATGGAAATATCTACACCGCTACCTGTATAAACACGGAAATATGTACACCGCTACCTGTATAAACATGGAAGTATCAGCACCGCTATCGGTATGAACATGGCAATACCTACACGGCTATCTGCATGAACATGGAAATATCTACACCGCTATCTGTATGAACGTGGAAATATCTACACCACTATCTGTATGAACATGGAAATAGCTACACAGCCATCTGGATGAACATGGAAATATCTACACCGCTATCTGTATGAAAATGGATATATCTACACAGCCATCTGGATGAACATGGAAATATCTGCACCGCTATCTGTATGAACATGGAAATATCTACACCGCTATCTATATGAACATGGAAGTATCTACACCGCAATCTGTATGAACATGGAAATATCTTCACCGCCATCTGTATGAACATGGAAATATCTGCACCGCCATCTGTATGAACATATAAATATCTACACCGCCATCTGTATTAAGATGGAGATATCTACACCGCTATCTGTATAAAGATGGAAATATCTACACCGCTATGTGTATAAACATGGAAATATCTACACCGCTATCTGTATAAACATGGAAATATCTACACTGCTACCTGTATAAACATGGAAATATCAGCACCGCTATCTGTATGAACATGGAAATATCTACACCGCCATCTCTTTGAACATGGAAAAACCTTCACCGCCATCTGCATGAACATGGATATATCTAGACAGCCATCTGTATGAACATGGAAATATCTTCACCGCCATCTGTATGAACATGGATATGTCTACACAGCCGTCTGGATAAACATATAAATATCTACACCGCCATCTGTATTAAGAATGAGATATCTACACCGCTATCTGTATCAACATGGAAATATCTACACCGCTATCTGTATGAAAAATGGAAATATCGGCACCGCCATCTGTATGAACATATAAATATCTACACCGCCATCTGAATTAAGAAGGAGATATCTACACCGCTATCTGTATAAACATGGAAATATCTAGACCTCTATCTGTATGAACATGGAAATATCTACACCGCTATCTGTATGAACATGGATATATCTACACCGCTATCTGTATGAACATGGATATATCTACACTGCCCTCTGGATGAACATGGAAATATCTACACCGCTATCTGTGTATACATGCATACATCTTCACCGCTATCTGTATAAACAAGGAAATATCTACACTGCTATCTTTATGAACATGGAAATATCTACACCGCTAACTGTTTGAACAGGGAAATATATACACCGCTATCTGCATGAAAATGGAAATGTCTACACAGCTATCTGCATACACATGGAAATATCTACACAGCTATCTCTTTACACATGGAAATAACTACACCGCTATCTGTATGAACATGGAAATATCTACACCGCCATCTGTATGAACATGGAAATATCTGCACCGCCATCTGAATGAACATATAAATATCTACACCGCCATCTGTATTAAGATAGAGATATCTACACTGCTATGTGTATAAACATGGAAATATCGACACCGCTATGTGTATAAACATGGAAATATCTACACCGCTATCTGTATAAACATGGAAATATCTACACCGCTACCTGTATAAACATGGAAATATCAGCACCGCTATCAGTATGAACATGGAAGTATCTACACCACCATCTGTATGAACATGGAAATATCTTCACCGCCATCTGTATGAACATGGAAATATCTGCACAGCCATCTGTATGAACATATAAATATCTACACCGCCATCTGTATTAAGATGGAGATATCTACACCGCTATCTGTATATACATGGAAATATCTACACCGCTATGTGTATAAACATGGAAATACCTACACCACTATCTGTATAAACATGGAAATATCGACACTGCTACCTGTGTAAACATGGAAATATCAGCACCGCTATCTGTATGGACATGGAAATATCTACACCGCCATCTGTATGAACATGGAAAAATCTTCACCGCCATCTGTATCAACATGGATATATCTACACAGCTTCTGTATAAGCATGGAAATATCCTCACCGCCATCTGTATGAACATGGATATGTCTACACAGCCGTCTGGATGAACATGGAAATATCTACACTGCTATCTGTATGAACATGGAAATATCTACACGGCTATCTGTGTAAACATGCATACATCTTCACCGCTATCTGTATAAACATGGAAATATCCACACCGCTATCTGTATGAACATGGAAATATCTACACCGCTATCTGTTTGAACATGGAAATATCTACACCGCTATCTGCATGGAAATGGAAATATCTACACAGCTATCTGTATATACATGGAAATATCTACACAGCTATATCTTTGCAAATGGAAATAACTACACCGCTATCTCTATAAACATGGAAATATCTACACCACCATCTGTATGAACATGGAAATATCTGCACCGCCATCTGTATGAACATATAAATATCTACACCGCCATCTGTATTAAGGAGATATCTACACCGCTGTCTGTATAAACATGGAAATATCTACACCGCTATCTGTATGAACATGGAAATATATACACCGCTACCTGTATAAACACGGAAATATGTACACCGCTACCTGTATAAACATGGAAGTATCAGCACCGCTATCGGTATGAACATGGCAATATCTACACGGCTATCTGTATGAACATGGAAATATCTACACCGCTATCTGTATGAACATGGAAATATCTACACCACTATCTGTATGAACATGGAAATAGCTACACAGCCATCTGGATGAACATGGAAATATCTACACCGCTATCTGTATGAACATGGATATATCTACACAGCCATCTGGATGAACATGGAAATATCTACACCGCTATCTGTATGAACATGGAAATACATACACCGCTATCTGTATGAACATGGAAATATCTACACCGCTATCTGTATGAACATGGAAATATCTACACCGCTATCTGTGTGAACATGGAAATATCTTCACCGCCTTCTGTATGAACATGGATATATCTACACAGCCATCTGGATGAACATGGAAATACCTGCACCGCTATCTGTATGAACATGGATATATCTACTCAGCCATCTGGATGAACATGGAAATATATACACCGCTATCTGTGTAAACATGCATACATCTTCACCGCTATCTGTATAAACATGGAAATATCTACACCGCTATCTTTAGCAATATGGATATATCTACACCGCCATCTGTATGAACATGGAAATATCTGCACCGCCATCTGAATGAACATATAATTATCTACACTGCCATCTGTTTTAAGATGGAGATATCTACACCGCTATCTGTATAAACATGGAAATATCTACACTGCTACCTGTATAAACATGGAAATATCAGCACCGCTATCTGTATGAACATGTAAATATCTACACCGCCATCTGTATGAACATGGAAAAATCTTCACCGCCATCTGTATGAACATGGATATATCTACACAGCCATCTGTATGAACATGGAAATATCTTCACAGCCATCTGAATGAACATGGATATGTCTACACAGCCGTCTGGATGAACATGGAAATATCTACACGGCTATCTGTATGAACATGGAAATATCTACACCGCTATCTGTATGAACATGGAAATGTCTTCACCGCCATTTGTATGAACATGGATATACCTACACAGCCATCTGGATGAATATGGAAATATCTACACCGCTATCTGTATGAACATGGAAATATCTACACCGCTATCTGTATGAACATGGGAATATCTACACAGCCGTCTGGATGAACATGGAAATATCTACACGGCTATCTGTATGAACATGGAAATATCTACACCGCTATCTGTATGAACATGGAAATGTCTTCACCGCCATCTGTATGAACATGGATATATCTACACAGCCATCTGGATGAATATGGAAATATCTACACCGCTATCTGTATGAACATGGAAATACATACACCGCTATCTGTATGAACATGGAAATATCTACACCGCTATCTGTATGAACATGGAAATATCTACACCGCTATCTGTATGAACATGGAAATATCTACACTGCTATCTGTATGAACATGGAAATAACTTCACCGCCATCTGTATGAACATGGATATATCTACACAGCCATCTGGATGAACGTGGAAATACCTACACCGCTATCAGTGTAAACATGCATACAACTTCACCGCTATCTGTATAAACATGGAAATATCTACACCGCTATCTTTATGAACATGGAAATATCTACACCGCTTACTGTTTGAACAGGGAAATATATACACCGCTATCTGCTTAAAAATGGAAATATCTACACCGCTATCTGTATGAACATGGAAATACTTACACCACTATCTGTATGAACATGGAAATATCTACACCGCTATCTGTATGAACATGGAAATATCTACACCGCTATCTGTATGAACATGGAAATACCTTCACTGCCATCTGTATGAACATGGATATATCTACACAGCCACCTGGATGAACATGGAAATATCTGCACCGCTATCTGTATGAACATGGAAATATCTACACCGCTATCTGCATGAACATGGATATATCTACACAGCCATGTGGATGAACATGGAAATATCTACACCGCTATCTGTGTAAACATGCATACATCTTCACTGCTATCTGTATAAACATGGAAATATCTACACCGCTATCTTTATGAACATTGAAATATCTACACCGCTAACTGTTTGAACAGGGAAGTATATACACCGCTATCTGCATGAAAATGGAAATATCTACACAGCTATCTGCTTATACATGGAAATATCTACACAGCTATCTCTTTACACATGGAAAAAAATACACCGCTATCTGTATGAACATGGAAATATCTACACCGCCATCTGTATGAACATGGAAATACCTGCACCGCCATCTGTATGAACATGGAAATATCTACACCGCTATCTGTATAAACATGGAAATATCTAAACCGTTATGTGTATAAACATGGAAATATCTACACCGCTATCTGTAAAAACATGGAAATATCTACACCGCTACATGTATAAACATGGAAATATCAGCACCGCTATCTGTATGAACATGGAAATATCTACAGAGCCATCTGTATGAACATGGAAATATCTACACTGCTATCTGTATGAACATGGAAATATCTTCACCGCTATCTGTATGAACATGGAAATATCTTCACCGCCATCTGTATGAACATGGATATATCTACACAGCCATCTGGATAAACATGGAAATACCTACACCGCCATCTGTATGAACATGGAAACATCTACACCGCTATCTGTGTAAACATGCATACATCTTCACCGCTATCTGTATAAACATGGAAATATCTACACCGCTATCTGTACGAACATGGAAATATCTACACCGCTACCTGTTTGAACATGGAAGTATCTACACCGCTATCTGCATGAAAATGGAAATATCTACCCAGCTATCTGCATATACATGGAAATATCTACACAGATATCTCTTTACACATGGAAATAACTACACCGCTATCTCTATAAACATGGAAATATCTACACCACCATCTGTATGAACATGGAAATAACTGCACCGCCATCTGTATGAACATATAAATATCTACACCGCCATCTGTATGAAGAAGGAGATATCTACACCGCTATCTGTATAAACATGGAAATATCTACACCGCTATCTGTATAAACATGGAAATATCTACACCGCTATCTGTATCAACATGGAAATATCTTCACCGCTATCTGTATGAACATACAAATATCTACAGCTCTATCGGTATGAACATGGAAATATCTACACAGATATCTGTATGAACATTTAAATATCTTCACCGCCATCTCTATGAACATGGATATATCTACACAGCCATCTGTATGAACTTGGAAATATCTACACCGCTATCTGTATGAACATGGAAATATCCACACCGCTATCTGTATGAACATGGAAATATCTTCACCGCCATCTGTATGAACATGGATATGTCTACAAAGCCATCTGGATGAACATGGAAATATCTACACCGCTATCTGTATGAAGATGGAAATATCTACACCGCTATTTGTGTAAACATGCATACATCTTCACCGCTACCAGTATAAACATGGAAAATCTACACCGCTATCTGTACGAACATGGAAATATCTATACCGCTATTTGTTTGAACATGGAAATATCTACACCGCTATCTGCATGAAAATGGAAATATCTACACAGCTATCTGCATATACATGGAAATATCTACACAGCTATCTCTTTACACAAGGAAATAACTACACCGCTATCTCTACAAACATGGAAATATCTACACCGCCATCTGTATGAACATGGAAATATCTACACCGCTATCTGTATAAACACGGAAATATGTACACCGCTACCTGTATAAACATGGAAGTATCAGCAGCGCTATCGGTATGAACATGGCAATATCTACACGGCTATCTGTATGAACATGGAAATATCTACACCCCTATCTGTATGAACATGGAAATATCTTCACCGCCATCTGTATGAACATGGATATATCTACACAGCCATCAGGATGAACATGGAAATATCTACACCGCTATCTGTATGAACATGGAAATATCTACACCGCCATCTGTATGAACATGGAAATACCTGCACCGCCATCTGTATGAACATGGAAATATCTACACCTCTATCTGTATAAACATGGAAATATCTAAACCGCTATGTGTATAAACATGGAAATATCTACACCGCTATCTGTAAAAACATGGAAATATCTACACCGCTACATGTATAAACATGGAAATATCAGCACCGCTATCTGTATGAACATGGAAATATCTACACAGCCATCTGTATGAACATGGAAATATCTACACCGCTATCTGTATGAACATGGAAATATCTCCACCGCTATCTGTATGAACATGGAAATATCTTCACCGCCATCTGTATGAACATGGATATATCTACACAGCCATCTGGATAAACATGGAAATATCTACACCGCTATCTGTATGAACATGGAAACATCTACACCGCTATCTGTGTAAACATGCATACATCTTCACCGCTATCTGTATAAACATGGAAATGTCTACACCGCTATCTGTACGAACATGGAAATATCTACACCGCTACCTGTTTGAACATGGAAGTATCTACACCGCTATCTGCATGAAAATGGAAATATCTACCCAGCTATCTGCATATACATGGAAATATCTACACAGATATCTCTTTACACATGGAAATAACTACACCGCTATCTCTATAAACATGGAAATATCTACACCACCATCTGTATGAACATGGAAATATCTGCACCGCCATCTGTATGAACATATAAATATCTACACCGCCATCTGTATGAAGAAGGAGATATCTACACCGCTATCTGTATAAACATGGAAATATCTACACCGCTATCTGTATAAACATGGAAATATCTACACCGCTATCTGTATCAACATGGAAATATCTTCACCGCTATCTGTATGAACATAGAAATATCTACAGCGCTATCGGTATGAACATGGAAATATCTACACAGATATCTGTATGAACATTTAAATATCTTCACCGCCATCTCTATGAACATGGATATATCTACACAGCCATCTGTATGAACATGGAAATATCTACACCGCTATCTGTATGAACATGGAAATATCTACACCGCTATCTGTATGAACATGGAAATATCTTCACCGCCATCTGTATGAACATGGATATGTCTACAAAGCCATCTGGATGAACATGGAAATATCTACACCGCTATCTGTATGAACATGGAAATATCTTCACCGCCATCTGTATGAACATGGATATATCTACACAGCCATCTGGATGAACATGGAAATATCTGCACTGCTATATGGATGAACATGGAAATATCTGCACCGCTATATGTATGAACATGGAAATATCTACACCGCTATCTGTATGAACATGGAAATATCTACACAGCCTTCTGGATGAACATGGAAATATCTACACCGCTATCTGTATGAACATGGAGATACGTACACCGCTGTCTGTATGAACATGGAAATATCAACACCGCTATCTGTATGAACATGGAAATGTCTACACCGCTATCTGCAAGAACATGGAGATACATACACCGCTATCTGTTTGAAAATGGAAATATCTACACCGCTATCTGCATGAAAATGGAAATATCTACACAGCTGTCTGCACATACATGGAAATATCTACAAAGATATCTCTTTACACATGGAAATAACTACACCGCTATCTCTATAAACATGGAAATATCTACACAGCTATCTGGATGAACATGGAAATACCTACACCGCTATCTGTATTAACATGGAGATACATTCACCGCTGTCTGTATGAATACAGAAATATCTACAGCGCTATCGGTAAGAACATGGAAATATCTACACAGATATCTGTATGAACATTTAAATATCTTCACTGCCATCTCTATGAACATGGATATATCTACACAGCCATCTGTATGAACATGGAAATATCTACACCGCTATCTGTATGAACATGGAAATATCTACACCGCTATCTGTATGAACATGGAAATATCTTCACCGCCATCTGTATGAACATGGAAATATCTACACAGCCATCTGGATGAACATGGAAATATCTACACCGCTATCTGCATGAACATGGAGATACATTCACCGCTGTCTGTATGAACATGGAAATATCTACACCGCTATCTGTATGAACATGGAAATATCTACACCGCTATCTGTATGAACATGGAAATATCTTCACCGCCATCTGTATGAACATGGATATATCTACACAGCCATCTAGATGAACATGGAAATATCTACACCGCTATCTGTGTAAACATGCATACATCTTCACCGCTATCTGTGTAAACATGCATACATCTTCCCCGCTATCTGAATAAACATGGAAATATCTACACCGCTATCTTTATGAACATGGAAATATCTACACCGCAAACTGTTTGAACAGGGAAATATCTACACCGCTATCTGCATGAAAATGGAAATATCTACACCGCTCTCTGTATGAACATGGAAATACATACACCGCTATCTGTATGAACATGGAAATATCTACACCGCTATCTGTATGAACATGGAAATATCTACACCGCTATCTGTATGAACATGGAAATATCTACACCGCTATCTGTTTGAACATGGAAATATCTACACCGCTATCTGCATGAAAATGGAAATATCTACACAGCTATCTGCATATACATGGAAATATCTATACAGCTATCTCTTTACACATGGAAATAACTACACCGCTATCTCTATAAACATGGTAATATCTACACCGCCATCTGTATGAACATGGAAATATCTGCACCGCCATCTGTATGAACATATAAATATCTACACCGCCACCTGTATTAAGATGGAGATATCTACACCGCTATCAGTATAAACATGGAAATATCTACACCGCTATGTGTATAAACATGGAAATATCTACACCACTATCTGTATAAACATGGAAATATCTACACAGTTACCTGTATAGACATGGAAATATCAGCACCGCTATCGGTATGAACATGGAAATATCTACACCGCCATCTGCATGAACATGGAAATATCTTAACCGCCATCTGTATGAACATGGATATATCTACACAGCCATCTGGATGAACGTGGAAATATCTACACAGCCATCTGGATGAACATGGAATTATCTACACCGCTATCTGTGTAAACATGCATACATCTTCACCGCTATCTGTATAAACATGGAAATATCTACACCGTTTTCTGTATGAACATGGAAATATCTACACCGCTATCTGTATGAACATGGAAATATCTACACTGCTATCTGTATGAACATGGAAATATCTTCACCGCCATCTGTATGAACATGGATATGTCTACAAAGCCATCTGGATGAACATGGAATTATCTACACCGCTATCTGTATGAACATGGAAATATCTACACCGCTATCTGTGTAAACATGCATACATCTTCACCGCTATCAGTATAAACATGGAAAATCTACACCACTATCTGTACGAACATGGAAATATCTATACCGCTATTTGTTTGAACATGGAAATATCTACACCGCTGTCTGCATGAAAATGGAAATATCTACACAGCTATCTGCATATACATGGAAATATCTACACAGCTATCTCTTTACACATGGAAATAACTACACCGCTATCTCTATAAACATGGAAATATCTACACCGCCATCTGTATGAACATGGAAATATCTACACCGCTATCTGTATAAACACGGAAATATGTACACCGCTACCTGTATAAACATGGAAGTATCAGCACCGCTATCGGTATGAACATGGCAATATCTACACGGCTATCTGTATGAACATGGAAATATCTACACCTCTATCTGTATGAACATGGAAATATCTTCACCGCCATCTGTATGAACATGGATATATCCACACATCCATCAGGATGAAGATGGAAATATCTACACCGCTATATGTATGAACATGGAAATATCTTCACCCTCATCTGTATGAACATGGATATATCTACACAGCCATCTGGATGAACATGGAAATATCTACACCGCTATCTGTGTAAACATGCATACATCTTCACCGCTATCTGTATAAACATGGAAGTATCTAAACCGCTATCTTTATGAACATGGAAATATCTACACCGCAAACTGTTTGAACAGGGAAATATCTACACCGCTATCTGCATGAAAATGGAAATATCTTCACCGCTCTCTGTATGAACATGGAAATACATACACCGCTATCTGTATGAACATGGAAATATCTACACCGCTATCTGTATGAACATGGAAATATCTACACCGCTATCTGTGTGAACATGGAAATATCTTCACCGCCTTCTGTATGAACATGGATATATCTACACAGCCATCTGGATGAACATGGAAATATCTGCACCGCTATCTGTATGAACATGGATATATCTACTCAGCCATCTGGATGAACATGGAAATATATACACCGCTATCTGTGTAAACATGCATACATCTTCACCGCTATCTGTATAAACATGGAAATATCTACACCGCTATCTTTAGCAATATGGATATATCTACACCGCCATCTGTATGAACATGGAAATATCTGCACCGCCATCTGAATGAACATATAATTATCTACACTGCCATCTGTTTTAAGATGGAGATATCTACACCGCTATCTGTATAAACATGGAAATATCTACACTGCTACCTGTATAAACATGGAAATATCAGCACCGCTATCTGTATGAACATGTAAATATCTACACCGCCATCTGTATGAACATGGAAAAATCTTCACCGCCATCTGTATGAACATGGATATATCTACACAGCCATCTGTATGAACATGGAAATATCTTCACAGCCATCTGTATGAACATGGATATGTCTACACAGCCGTCTGGATGAACATGGAAATATCTACACGGCTATCTGTATGAACATGGAAATATCTACACCGCTATCTGTATGAACATGGAAATGTCTTCACCGCCATCTGTATGAACATGGATATATCTACACAGCCATCTGGATGAATATGGAAATATCTACACCGCTATCTGTATGAACATGGAAATATCTACACCGCTATCTGTATGAACATGGGAATATCTAAACAGCCATCTGGATGAACATGGAAATATCTACAACGCTATCTGTATGAACATGGAAATACATACACCGCTATCTGTATGAACATGGAAATATCTACACCGCTATCTGTATGAACATGGAAATATCTACACCGCTATCTGTATGAACATGGAAATATCTACACTGCTATCTGTATGAACATGGAAATAACTTCACCGCCATCTGTATGAACATGGATATATCTACACAGCCATCTGGATGAACGTGGAAATACCTACACCGCTATCTGTGTAAACATGCATACAACTTCACCGCTATCTGTATAAACATGGAAATATCTACACCGCTATCTTTATGAACATGGAAATATCTACACCGCTTACTGTTTGAACAGGGAAATATATACACCGCTATCTGCTTAAAAATGGAAATATCTACACCGCTATCTGTATGAACATGGAAATACTTACACCACTATCTGTATGAACATGGAAATATCTACACCGCTATCTGTATGAACATGGAAATATCTACACCGCTATCTGTATGAACATGGAAATACCTTCACTGCCATCTGTATGAACATGGATATATCTACACAGCCGTCTGGATGAACATGGAAATATCTGCACCGCTATCTGTATGAACATGGAAATATCTACACCGCTATCTGCATGAACATGGATATATCTACACAGCCATGTGGATGAACATGGAAATATCTACACCGCTATCTGTGTAAACATGCATACATCTTCACCGCTATCTGTATAAACATGGAAATATCTACACCGCTATCTTTATGAACATTGAAATATCTACACCGCTAACTGTTTGAATAGGGAAGTATATACACCGCTATCTGCATGAAAATGGAAATATCTACACAGCTATCTGCTTATACATGGAAATATCTACACAGCTATCTCTTTACACATGGAAAAAAATACACCGCTATCTGTATGAACATGGAAATATCTACACCGCCATCTGTATGAACATGGAAATACCTGCACCGCCATCTGTATGAACATGGAAATATCTACACCGCTATCTGTATAAACATGGAAATATCTAAACCGTTATGTGTATAAACATGGAAATATCTACACCGCTATCTGTAAAAACATGGAAATATCTACACCGCTACATGTATAAACATGGAAATATCAGCACCGCTATCTGTATGAACATGGAAATATCTACAGAGCCATCTGTATGAACATGGAAATATCTACACCGCTATCTGTATGAACATGGAAATATCTTCACCGCTATCTGTATGAACATGGAAATATCTTCACCGCCATCTGTATGAACATGGATATATCTACACAGCCATCTGGATAAACATGGAAATACCTACACCGCTATCTGTACGAACATGGAAATATCTACACCGCTACCTGTTTGAACATGGAAGTATCTACACCGCTATCTGCATGAAAATGGAAATATCTACCCAGCTATCTGCATATACATGGAAATATCTACACAGATATCTCTTTACACATGGAAATAACTACACCGCTATCTCTATAAACATGGAAATATCTACACCACCATCTGGATGAACATGGAAATATCTGCACCGCCATCTGTATGAACATATAAATATCTACACCGCCATCTGTATGAAGAAGGAGATATCTACACCGCTATCTGTATAAACATGGAAATATCTACACCGCTATCTGTATAAACATGGAAATATCTACACCGCTATCTGTATCAACATGGAAATATCTTCACCGCTATCTGTATGAACATACAAATATCTACAGCTCTATCGGTATGAACATGGAAATATCTACACAGATATCTGTATGAACATTTAAATATCTTCACCGCCATCTCTATGAACATGGATATATCTACACAGCCATCTGTATGAACTTGGAAATATCTACACCGCTATCTGTATGAACATGGAAATATCCACACCGCTATCTGTATGAACATGGAAATATCTTCACCGCCATCTGTATGAACATGGATATGTCTACAAAGCCATCTGGATGAACATGGAAATATCTACACCGCTATCTGTATGAAGATGGAAATATCTACACCGCTATTTGTGTAAACATGCATACATCTTCACCGCTACCAGTATAAACATGGAAAATCTACACCGCTATCTGTACGAACATGGAAATATCTATACCGCTATTTGTTTGAACATGGAAATATCTACACCGCTATCTGCATGAAAATGGAAATATCTACACAGCTATCTGCATATACATGGAAATATCTACACAGCTATCTCTTTACACAAGGAAATAACTACACCGCTATCTCTACAAACATGGAAATATCTACACCGCCATCTGTATGAACATGGAAATATCTACACCGCTATCTGTATAAACACGGAAATATGTACACCGCTACCTGTATAAACATAGAAGTATCAGCAGCGCTATCGGTATGAACATGGCAATATCTACACGGCTATCTGTATGAACATGGAAATATCTACACCCCTATCTGTATGAACATGGAAATATCTTCACCGCCATCTGTATGAACATGGATATATCTACACAGCCATCAGGATGAACATGGAAATATCTACACCGCTATCTGTATGAACATGGAAATATCTACACCGCCATCTGTATGAACATGGAAATACCTGCACCGCCATCTGTATGAACATGGAAATATCTACACCTCTATCTGTATAAACATGGAAATATCTAAACCGCTATGTGTATAAACATGGAAATATCTACACCGCTATCTGTAAAAACATGGAAATATCTACACCGCTACATGTATAAACATGGAAATATCAGCACCGCTATCTGTATGAACATGGAAATATCTACACAGCCATCTGTATGAACATGGAAATATCTACACCGCTATCTGTATGAACATGGAAATATCTCCACCGCTATCTGTATGAACATGGAAATATCTTCACCGCCATCTGTATGAACATGGATATATCTACACAGCCATCTGGATAAACATGGAAATATCTACACCGCTATCTGTATGAACATGGAAACATCTACACCGCTATCTGTGTAAACATGCATACATCTTCACCGCTATCTGTATAAACATGGAAATGTCTACACCGCTATCTGTACGAACATGGAAATATCTACACCGCTACCTGTTTGAACATGGAAGTATCTACACCGCTATCTGCATGAAAATGGAAATATCTACCCAGCTATCTGCATATACATGGAAATATCTACACAGATATCTCTTTACACATGGAAATAACTACACCGCTATCTCTATAAACATGGAAATATCTACACCACCATCTGTATGAACATGGAAATATCTGCACCGCCATCTGTATGAACATATAAATATCTACACCGCCATCTGTATGAAGAAGGAGATATCTTCACCGCTATCTGTATAAACATGGAAATATCTACACCGCTATCTGTATAAACATGGAAATATCTACACTGCTATCTGTATCAACATGGAAATATCTTCACCGCTATCTGTATGAACATAGAAATATCTACAGCGCTATCGGTATGAACATGGAAATATCTACACAGATATCTGTATGAACATTTAAATATCTTCACCGCCATCTCTATGAACATGGATATATCTACACAGCCATCTGTATGAACATGGAAATATCTACACCGCTATCTGTATGAACATGGAAATATCTACACCGCTATCTGTATGAACATGGAAATATCTTCACCGCCATCTGTATGAACATGGATATGTCTACAAAGCCATCTGGATGAACATGGAAATATCTACACCGCTATATGTATGAACATGGAAATATCTTCACCGCCATCTGTATGAACATGGATATATCTACACAGCCATCTGGATGAACATGGAAATATCTGCACTGCTATATGGATGAACATGGAAATATCTGCACCGCTATATGTATGAACATGGAAATATCTACACCGCTATCTGTACGAACATGGAAATATCTACACAGCCATCTGGATGAACATGGAAATATCTACACCGCTATCTGTATGAACATGGAGATACGTACACCGCTGTCTGTATGAACATGGAAATATCAACACCGCTATCTGTATGAACATGGAAATGTCTACACCGCTATCTGCAAGAACATGGAAATACATACACCGCTATCTGTTTGAAAATGGAAATATCTACACCGCTATCTGCATGAAAATGGAAATATCTACACAGCTGTCTGCACATACATGGAAATATCTACAAGGATATCTCTTTACACATGGAAATAACTACACCGCTATCTCTATAAACATGGAAATATCTACACAGCTATCTGGATGAACATGGAAATACCTACACCGCTATCTGTATTAACATGGAGATACATTCACCGCTGTCTGTATGAATATAGAAATATCTACAGCGCTATCGGTAAGAACATGGAAATATCTACACAGATATCTGTATGAACATTTAAATATCTTCACTGCCATCTCTATGAACATGGATATATCTACACAGCCATCTGTATGAACATGGAAATATCTACACCGCTATCTGTATGAACATGGAAATATCTACACCGATATCTGTATGAACATGGAAATATCTTCACCGCCATCTGTATGAACATGGAAATATCTACACAGCCATCTGGATGAACATGGAAATATCTACACCGCTATCTGCATGAACATGGAGATACATTCACCGCTGTCTGTATGAACATGGAAATATCTACACCGCTATCTGTATGAACATGGAAATATCTACACCGCTATCTGTATGAACATGGAAATATCTTCACCGCCATCTGTATGAACATGGATATATCTACACAGCCATCTAGATGAACATGGAAATATCTACACCGCTATCTGTGTAAACATGCATACATCTTCACCGCTATCTGTGTAAACATGCATACATCTTCCCCGCTATCTGAATAAACATGGAAATATCTACACCGCTATCTTTATGAACATGGAAATATCTACACCGCAAACTGTTTGAACAGGGAAATATCTACACCGCTATCTGCATGAAAATGGAAATATCTACACCGCTCTCTGTATGAACATGGAAATACATACACCGCTATCTGTATGAACATGGAAATATCTACACCGCTATCTGTATGAACATGGAAATATCTACACCGCTATCTGTATGAACATGGAAATAACTACACCGCTATCTGTTTGAACATGGAAATATCTACACCGCTATCTGCATGAAAATGGAAATATCTACACATCTATCTGCATATACATGGAAATATCTATACAGCTATCTCTTTACACATGGAAATAACTACACCGCTATATCTATAAACATGGTAATATCTACACCGCCATCTGTATGAACATGGAAATATCTGCACCGCCATCTGTATGAACATATAAATATCTACACCGCCACCTGTATTAAGATGGAGATATCTACACCGCTATCAGTATAAACATGGAAATATCTACACCGCTATGTGTATAAACATGGAAATATCTACACCACTATCTGTATAAACATGGAAATATCTACACAGTTACCTGTATGAACATGGAAATATCAGCACCGCTATCGGTATGAACATGGAAATATCTACACCGCCATCTGCATGAACATGGAAATATCTTAACCGCCATCTGTATGAACATGGATATATCTACACAGCCATCTGGATGAACGTGGAAATATCTACACAGCCATCTGGATGAACATGGAATTATCTACACCGCTATCTGTGTAAACATGCATACATCTTCACCGCTATCTGTATAAACATGGAAATATCTACACCGTTTTCTGTATGAACATGGAAATATCTACACCGCTATCTGTATGAACATGGAAATATCTACACTGCTATCTGTATGAACATGGAAATATCTTCACCGCCATCTGTATGAACATGGATATGTCTACAAAGCCATCTGGATGAACATGGAATTATCTACACCGCTATCTGTATGAACATGGAAATATCTACACCGCTATCTGTGTAAACATGCATACATCTTCACCGCTATCAGTATAAACATGGAAAATCTACACCGCTATCTGTACGAACATGGAAATATCTATACCGCTATTTGTTTGAACATGGAAATATCTACACCGCTGTCTGCATGAAAATGGAAATATCTACACAGCTATCTGCATATACATGGAAATATCTACACAGCTATCTCTTTACACATGGAAATAACTACACCGCTATCTCTATAAACATGGAAATATCTACACCGCCATCTGTATGAACATGGAAATATCTACACCGCTATCTGTATAAACACGGAAATATGTACACCGCTACCTGTATAAACATGGAAGTATCAGCACCGCTATCGGTATGAACATGGCAATATCTACACGGCTATCTGTATGAACATGGAAATATCTACACCTCTATCTGTATGAACATGGAAATATCTTCACCGCCATCTGTATGAACATGGATATATCCACACATCCATCAGGATGAAGATGGAAATATCTACACCGCTATATGTATGAACATGGAAATATCTTCACCCTCATCTGTATGAATATGGATATATCTACACAGCCATCTGGATGAACATGGAAATATCTACACCGCTATCTGTGTAAACATGCATACATCTTCACCGCTATCTGTATAAACATGGAAGTATCTAAACCGCTATCTTTATGAACATGGAAATATCTACACCGCAAACTGTTTGAACAGGGAAATATCTACACCGCTATCTGCATGAAAATGGAAATATCTTCACCGCTCTCTGTATGAACATGGAAATACATACACCGCTATCTGTATGAACATGGAAATATCTACACCGCTATCTGTATGAACATGGAAATATCTTCACTGCCATCTGTATGAACATGGATATATCTACACAGCCATCTGGATGAACATGGAAATATCTACACCGCTATCTGTGTAAACATGCATACATCTTCACCGCTATCTGTATAAACATGGAAATATCTGCACCGCTATCTTTATGAACATGGAAATATCTACACCGCTATCTGTTTGAACATGGAAATATCTACACCGCTATCTGCATAAAAATTGAAATATCTACACAGCTATCTGCATATACATGGAAATATCTACACAGCTATCTCTTTACACATGGAAATAACTACACCGCTATCTCTATAAACATGGAAATATCTACACCGCCATCTTTATGAACATGGAAATATCTACACCGCTATCTGTATAAACACGGAAATATGTACACCGCTACCTGTATAAACATGGAAGTATCATCACCGCTATCGGTATGAACATGGCAATATCAACACGGCTATCTGTATGAACATGGAAATATCTACACCGCTATCTGTATGAACATGGAAATATCTACACCGCTATCTGTATGAACATGGAAATATCTACACAGCCATCTGGATGAATATGGAAATGTCTACACCGCTATCTGTATGAACATGGAAATACATACACCGCTATCCCTATGAACATGGAAATATCTACACCGCTATCTGTATGAACATGGAAATATCTACAAAGCTATCTGTATGAACATGGAAATATCTTCACCGCCATCTGTATGAACATGGATATATCTACACAGCCATCTGGATGAACATGGAAATATCTGCACCGCTATCTGGATGAACATGGAAATATCTGCTCCGCTATCTGTATGAACATGGAGATACATACACCGCTGTCTGTATGAACATGGAAATATCTACACCGCTATCTGTATGAACATGGAAATATCTACACCGCTATCTGTATGAACATGGAAATATCTTCACCGCCATCTGTATGAACATGGATATATCTACAAAGCCATCTGGATGAACATGGAAATATCTACACCGCTATCTGTGTCAACATGCATACATCTTCACCGCTATCTGTATGAACATGGAAATATCTACACCGCTATCTGTATGAACATGGAAATATCTTCACCGCCATCTCTATGAACATGGATATATCTACACAGCCATCTGGATGAACATGGATATATCTACACAGCCATCTGGATGAACATGGAAATATCTACACCGCTATCTGTATGAACATGGAAATATCTACACCGCTGTCTGTGTAAACATGCATACATCTTCACCGCTATCTGTATAAACATGGAAATATCTACACTGCTATCTGTAAGTACATGGAAATATCTACACTGCTATCTGTTTGAACATGGAAATATCTACACCGATATCTGCATGAAAATGGAAATATCTACACAGCTATCTGCATATACATGGAAATATCTAGACAGCTATCTCTTTACACATGGAAATATCTACACCGAAATATCTCTATAAACATGGTAATATCTACACCGCCATCTGTATGAACATGGAAATATTTGCACTGCCATCTGTATGAACTTATAAATATCTACACCGACATCTGTATTAAGATGGAAATATCTACACCGCTATCTGTACGAACATGGAAATATCTACACCGCTATCTGTATGAACATGGAAATATCTTCACCGCCATCTCTATGAACATGGATATATCTACACAGCCATCTGGATGAACATGGAAATATCTGCACCGCTATCTGGATGAACATGGAAATATCTGCACCGCTATATTTATGAACATGGAAATATCTACACCGCTATCTGTATGAACATGGAAATATCTACACCGCTACCAGTATAAACATGGAAATATCTACACCGCCATCTGTATGAACATGGAGATACATACACCGCTGTCTGTATGAACATGGAAATATCTACACCGCTATCTGTATGAACATGGAAATATCTACACCGCTATCTGTATGAACATGGAAATATCTTCACCGCCATCTGTATGAACATGGATATATCTACACAGCCATCTGGATGAACATGGATATATCTACACAGCCATCTGAATGAACATGGAAATATCTACACCGCTATCTGTATGAACATGGAAATATCTACACCGCTATCTGTGTAAACAGGCATACATCTTCACCGCTATATTTATAAACATGGAAATATCTACACTGCTATCTGTTTGAACATGGAAATATCTACACCGCTATCTGCATGAAAATGGAAATATCTACACAGCTGTCTGCATATACATGGAAATATCTACACAGCTATCTCTTTACACATGGAAATAACTACACCGCTATCTCTATAAACATGGTAATATCTACACCGCCATCTGTATGAACATGGAAATATCTTCACCGCCATCTGTATGAACATGGAAATATCTGCACCGCCATCTGTAAGAACATATAAATATCTACACCGCCATCTGTATTAAGATGGAGATATCTACACCGCTATCTGTATAAACATGGAAATATCTACACCGCTATGTGTATAAACATGGAAATATCTTCACCGCTATCTGTATAAACATGGAGATATCTACACTGATACCTGTATAAACATGGAAATATCAGCATCGCTATCTGTATGAACATGGAAATATCTACACCGCCATCTGTATGAACATGGAAAAATCTTAACCGCCATCTGTATGAACATGGATATATCTGCACAGCCATCTGTATGAACATGGAAATATCTTCACAGCCATCTGTATGAACATGGATATGTCTACACAGCCGTCTGGATGAACATGGAAATATCTACACCGCTATCTGTATGAACATGGAAATATCTACACCGCTATCTGTGTAAACATGCATACATCTTCACCGCTATCTGTATAAACATGGAAATATCCACACCGCTATCTGTATGAACATGGAAATATCTACACCACCATCTGTTTGAACATGGAAATATCTGCACCGCCATCTGTATGAACATATAAATATCTACACCGCCATCTGTATTAAGAAGGAGATATCTACACCGCTATCTGTATAAACATGGAAATATGTACACCGCTACCTGTATAAACATGGAAGTATCAGCACCGTTATCGGTATGAACATGGCAATATCTACACGGCTATCTGTATGAACATGGAAATAGCTGCACAGCCATCTGGATGAACATGGAAATATCTACACCGCTATCTGTATGAACATGGATATATCTACACAGCCATCTGGATGAACATGGAAATATCTATACCGCTATCTGTTTGAACATGGAAATACATACACCGTTATCTGTATGAACATGGAAATATCTACACCGTTATCTGCATGAACATGGAAATATCTGCACCGCTATCTGTATGAACATGGAAATATCTACACCGCTATCTCTATGAACATGGATATATCTTCAGAGCCATCTGGATGAACATGGAAATATCTACACCGCTTTCTGTGTAAATATGCATACATCTTCACCGCTATCTGTATAAACATGGAAATATCTACACTGCTATCTTTATGAACATGGAAATATCTACACCGCTAACTGTTTGAACAGGGAAATATATACACCGCTATCTGCATGAAAATGGAAATGTCTACACAGATTTCTGCATATACATGGAAATATCTACACAGCTATCTCTTTACACATGGAAATAACTACACCGATATCAATATGAACATGGAAATATCTACACTGCCATCTGTATGAACATGGAAATATCTGCACCGCCATCTGAATGAACATATAAATATCTACACCGCCATCTGTATTAAGATGGAGATATCTACACCGCTATGTGTATAAACATGCAAATATCTACACCGCTATCTGTATAAACATGGAAATATCTACACCGCTACCTGTATAAACATGGAAATATCAGCACCGCTATCAGTATGAACATGGAAGTATCTACACCGCCATCTGTATGAACATGGAAATATCTTCACCGCCATCTGTATGAACATGGAAATATCTGCACCGCCATCTGTATGAACATATAAATATCTACACCGCCATCTGTATTAAGATGGAGATATCTACAAAGCTATCTGTATAATCATGGAAATATCTACACCGCTATGTGTATAAACATGGAAATATCTACACCGCTATCTGTATAAACATGGAAATATCTACACTGCTACCTGTATGAACATGGAAATATCTACACCTCCATTTGTATGAACATGGAAAAATCTCCACCGCCATCTGTATGAACATGGATATATCTACACAGCCATCTGTATGAACATGAAAATATCTTCACCGCCATCTGTATGAACATGGATATGTCTACACAGCCGTCTTGATGAACATGGAAATATCTACACCGCTATCTGTATGAACATGGATATATCTAAACAGCCATCTGAATGAACATGGAAATATCCACACCGCTATCTGTATGAACATGGAAATACATACACCGCTATCTGTATAAACATGGAAATATCTACACCGCTATCTGTATGAACATGGAAATATCTACACTGCTATCTGTATGAACATGGAAATATCTTCACCGCCATCTGTATGAACATGGAAATACATACACCGCTATCTGTATGAACATGGAAATATCTACACCGCTATCTGTATGAACATGGAAATATCTTCACCACCATCTGTATGAACATGGATATATCTACACAGCCATCTGGATGAACATGGAAATATCTACACCGCTATCTGTGTAAACATGCATACATCTTCACCGCTATCTGTATAAACATGGAAATATCTACACCGCTATCTTTATGAACATGGAAATATCTACACCGCTATCTGTTTGAACATGGAAATATCTACACCGCTATCTGCATGAAAATGGAAATATCTACACAGCTATCTGCATATACATGGAAATATCTACTCAGCTATCTCTTTACACATGGAAATAACTACACCGCTATCTCTATAAACATGGAAATATCTACACCGCCATCTGTATGAACATGGAAATATCTACACCGCTATCTGTATAAACACGGAAATATGTACACCGCTACCTGTATAAACATGGAAGTATCAGCACCGCTATCGGTATGAACATGGCAATATCAACACGGCTATCTGTATGAACATGGAAATATCTACACCGCTATCTGTATGAACATGGAAATATCTACACCGCTATCTGTATGAACATGGAAATATCTACATAGCCATCTGGATGAATATGGAAATGTCTACACCGCTATCTGTATGAACATGGGAATTCATACACCGCTATCTCTATGAACATGGAAATATCTACACCGCTATCTGTATGAACATGGAAATATCTACACCGCTATCTGTATGAACATGGAAATATCTTCACCGCCATCTGTATGAACATGGACATATCTACACAGCCATCTGGATGAACATGGAAATATCTGCATCGCTATCTGGATGAACATGGAAATATCTGCTCCGCTATCTGTATGAACATGGAGATACATACACCGCTGTCTGTATGATCATGGAAATATGTACACCACTATCTGTATGAACATGGAAATATCTACACCGCTATCTGTATAAACATGGAAATATCTTCACCGCCATCTGTATGAACATGGATATATCTACAAAGCCATCTGGATGAACATGGAAATATCTACACCGCTATCTGTATGAACATGGAAATATCTACACCGCTATCTGTATGAACATGGAAATATCTTCACCGCCATCTGTATGAACATGGATATATCTACACAGCCATGTGGATGAACATGGAAATATCTGCACCGCTATCTGTATGAACATGGAAATATCTACACCGCTATCTGTATGAACATGGAAATATCTACACCGCTATCTGTATGAACATGGAAATATCTTCACCGCCATCTGTATGAACATGGATATATCTACACAGCCATCTGGTTGAACATGGAAATAACTGCACCGCTATGTGTATGAACATGGAAATATCTACACCGCCATCTGTATGAACATGGATATATCTACACAGCCATCTGGATGAACATGGAAATATCTACACCGCTGTCTGTGTAAACATGCATACATCTTCACCGCTATCTGTATAAACATGGAAATGTCTACACTGCTATCTTTATGAACATGGAAGTATCTACACCGCTAACTGTTTGAACAGGGAAATATATACACCGCTATCTGCTTGAAAATGGAAATGTCTACACAGCTAACTGCATATACATGGAAATATCTACACAGCTATCTCTTTACACATGGAAATAACTACACCGCTATCTGTATGAACATGGAAATATCTACACCGCCATCTGTATGAACATGGAAATATCTGCACCGCCATCTGAAAGAACATATAAATATCTACACCGCCATCTGTATTAAGATGGAGATATCTACACCGCTATCTGTATAAACATTGAAATATCTACACCGCTATGTGTAAAAACATGAAAATATCTACACCGATTTCTGTATAAACATGAAAATATCTACACCGCTACCTGTATAAACATGGAAATATCATCACCGCTATCAGTATGAACATGGAGGTATCTACACCGCCATCTGTGTGAACATGGAAATATCTTCACCGCCATCTGTATGAACATGGAAATATCTGCACCGCCATCTGTATGAACATATAAACATCTACACCACCATCTGTATTAAGATGGAGATATCTACACCGCTATCTGTATAAACATGGAAATATCTACACCGCTATGTGTATAAACATGGAAATATCTACACCGCTATCTGTGTAAACATGGAAATAACTACACTGCTACCTGTATAAACATGGAAACATCAGCACCGCTATCTGTATGAATATGGATATATCTACACCGCCATCTGTATGAACATGGAAAAATCTTCACCGCCATCTGTATGAACATGGATATATCTACACAGCCATCTGTATCAACCTGGAAATATCTTCACCGCCATCTGTATGAACATGGATATGTCTACACAGCCGTCTGGATGAACATGGAAATATCTACACCGCTATCTGTATGAACATGGAAATATCTACACCACTATCTGTGTAAACATGCATACATCTTCACCGCTATCTGTATAAACATGGAAATATCCACACCGCTATCTGTATGAACACGGAAATATCTACACCACCATCTGTATGAACATGGAAATATCTGCACCGCCGTCTGTATGAACATATAAATATCTACACCGCCATCTGTATTAAGAAGGAGATATCTACACCGCTATCTGTATAAACATGGAAATATCTACACCGCTATCTATATGAACATGGAAATATCTACACCGTTACCTGTATAAACACGGAAATATGTACACCGCTACCTGTATAAACATGGAAGTATCAGCACCGCTATCGGTATGAACATGGCAATATCTACACGGCTATCTGTATGAACATGGAAATATCTACATCGCTATCTGTATGAACATGGAAATATCTACACCACTATCTGTATGAACATGGAAATAGCTACACAGCCATCTTTATGAATATGGAAATATCTACACCGCTATCTGTATGAACATGGATATATCTACACAGCCATCTGGATGAACATGGAAATATCTACACCGCTATCTGTATGAACATGGAAATATCTACACCGCTATCTGTATGAACATGGAAATATCTTCACCGCCATGTGTATGAACATGGATATATCTACACAGCCATCTGGATGAACAAGGAAATATCTGCACAGCTATCTGTATGAACATGGAAATATCTACACCGCTATCTGTATGAACATGGAAATATCTGCACCGCTATCTGTATGAACATGGAAATATCTTCACCGCCATCTGTATGAACATGGATATATCTACACAGCCATCTGGATGAACATGGAAATAACTGCACCGCTATCTGTATGAACATGGAAATATCTACACTGCTATCTGTATGAACATGGATATATCTACACAGCCATCTGGATGAACATGGTAATATCTACACCGCTATCTGTGTAAACATGCATACATCTTCACCGCTATCTGTATAAACTTGGAAATATCTACACTGCTATCTTTATGAACATGGAAATATCTACACTGCTAACTGTTTGAACAGGGAAATATATACACCGCTACCTGTATAAACATGGAAATATCAGCACCGCTATCAGTATGAACATGGAAGTATCTACACTGCCATCTGTGTGAACATGGAAATATCTTCACCGCCATCTGTATGAACATGGAAATATCTGCAACGCCATCTGTATGAACATATAAATATCTACACCACCATCTGTATTAAGATGGAGATATCTACACCGCTATCTGTATGAACATGGAAATATCTACACCGCTATCTGTATGAACATGGAAATATCTTCACCGCCATCTGTATGAACATGAATATATCTACACAGCCATCTGGATGAACATGGAAATATCTGCACCGCTATCTGGATGAACATGGAAATATCTGCTCCGCTATCTGTATGAACATGGAGATACATACACCGCTGTCTGTATGATCATGGAAATATCTACACCGCTATCTGTATGAACATGGAAATATCTACACCGCTATCTGAATGAACATGGAAATATCTTCACCGCCATCTGTATGAACATGGATATATCTACAAAGCCATCTGGATGAACATGGAAATATCTACACCGCTATCTGTGTCAACATGCATAAATCTTCACCGCTATCTGTATGAACATGGAAATATCTACACCGCTATCTGTATGAACATGGAAATATCTTCACCGCCATCTCTATGAACATGGATATATCTACACAGCCATCTGGATGAACATGGATATATCTACACAGCCATCTGGATGAACATGGAAATATCTACACCGCTATCTGTATGAACATGGAAATACCTACACCGCTATCTGTGTAAACATGCATACATCTTCACCGCTATCTGTATAAACATGGAAATATCTACACTGCTATCTGTAAGTACATGGAAATATCTACACTGCTATCTGTTTGAACATGGAAATATCTACACCGCTATCTGCATGAAAATGGAAATATCTACACAGCTATCTGCATATACATGGAAATACCTAGACAGCTATCTCTTTACACATGGAAATATCTACACCGCTATCTCTATAAACATGGTAATATCTACACCGCCATCTGTATGAACATGGAAATATTTGCACTGCCATCTGTATGAACTTATAAATATCTACACCGACATCTGTATTAAGATGGAAATATCTACACCGCTATCTGTATGAACATGGAAATATCTACACCGCTATCTGTATGAACATGGAAATATCTTCACCGCCATCTCTATGAACATGGATATATCTACACAACCATCTGGATGAACATGGAAATATCTGCACCGCTATCTGTATGAACATGGAAATATCTGCACCGCTATCTTTATGAACATGGAAATATCTACACCGCTATCTGTATGAACATGGAAATATCTACACCGCTACCGGTATAAACATGGAAATATCTACACAGCCATCTGTATGAACATGGAGATACATACACCGCTGTCTGTATGAACATGGAAATATCTACACCGCTATCTGTATGAACATGGAAAAATCTACAACGCTATCTGTATGAACATGGAAATATCTTCACCGCCGTCTGTATGAACATGGATATATCTACACAGCCATCTGGATGAACATGGATATATCTACACAGCCATCTGGATGAACATGGAAATATCTACACCGCTATCTGTATGAACATGGAAATATCTACACCGCTATCTGTGTAAACATGCATACATCTTCACCGCTATCTTTATAAACATGGAAATATCTACACTGCTATCTGTTTGAACATGGAAATATCTACACCGCTATCTGCATGAAAATGGAAATATCTACACAGCTGTCTGCATATACATGGAAATATCTACACAGCTATCTCTTTACACATGGAAATAACTACACCGCTATCTCTATAAACATGGAAATAACTACACCGATATCAGTATGAACATGGAAATATCTACACCGCCATCTGTATGAACATGGAAATATCTGCACTGCCATCTGAATGAACATATAAATATATACACCGCCATCTGTGTTAAGATGGAGATATCTACACCGCTATCTGTATAAACATGGAAATATCTACACCGCTATGTGTATAAACATGGAAATATCTACACCGCTATCTGTATAAACATGGAAATATCTACACCGCTACCTGTATAAACATGGAAATATCAGCACCGCTATCAGTATGAACATGGAAGTATTTACACCGCTATCTGTATGAACATGGAAATATCTTCACCGCCATCTGTATGAACATGGAAATATCTGCACCGCCATCTGTATGAACATATAAACATCTACACCGCCATCTGTATTAAGATGGAGATATCTACACCGCTATCTGTATAAACATGGAAATATCTACACCGCTATGTGTATAAACATGGAAATATCTACACCGCTATCTGTATAAACATTTAAATATCTACACTGCTACCTGTATAAACATGGAAATATCAGCACCGCTATCTGTATGAACATGGAAATAACTACACCGCCATTTGTATGACCATGGAAAAATCTTCACCGCCATCTGTATGAACATGGATATATCTACACAGCCATCTGTATGAACATGAAAATACCTTCACCGCCATCTGTATGAACATGGATATGTCTACACAGCCGTCTGGATGAACATGGAAATATCTACACCGCTATCTGTATGAACATGGATATATCTAAACAGCCATCTGGATGAACATGGAAATATCCACACCGCTATCTGTATGAACATGGAAACACATACACCGCTATCTGTATAAACATGGAAATATCTACACCGCTATCTGTATGAACATGGAAATATCTACACCGCTATCTGTACGAACATGGAAATATATACACCGCTATCTGTATGAACATGGAAATATCTTCACCGCCATCTGTATGAACATGGATATATCTACACAGCCATGTGGATGAACATGGAAATATCTGCACCGCTATCTGTATGAACATGGAAATATCTACACCGCTATCTGTATGAACATGGAAATATCTACACCGCTATCTGTATGAACATGGAAATATCTTCACCGCCATCTGTATGAACATGGATATATCTCCACAGCCATCTGGTTGAACATGGAAATAACTGCACCGCTATGTGTATGAACATGGAAATATCTACACCGCCATCTGTATGAACATGGATATATCTACACAGCCATCTGTATGAACATGGAAATATCTACACCGCTGTCTGTGTAAACATGCATACATCTTCACCGCTATCTGTATAAACATGGAAATATATACACTGCTATCTTTATGAACATGGAAGTATCTACACCGCTAACTGTTTGAACAGGGAAATATATACACCGCTATCTGCTTGAAAATGGAAATGTCTACACAGCTAACTGCATATACACGGAAATACCTACACAGCTATCTCTTTACACATGGAAATAACTACACCGCTATCTGTATGAACATGGAAATATCTACACCGCCATCTGTATGAACATGGAAATATCTGCACCGCCATCTGTATGAACATGGAAATATCTACACCGCCATCTGTATTAAGATGGAGATATCTACACCGCTATCTGTATAAACATTGAAATATCTACACCGCTATGTGTAAAAACATGAAAATATCTACACCGCTATCTGTATAAACATGAAAATATCTACACCGCTACCTGTATAAACATGGAAATATCATCACCGCTATCAGTATGAACATGGAGGTATCTACACCGCCATCTGTGTGAACATGGAAATATCTTCACCGCCATCTGTATGAACATGGAAATATCTGCACCGCCATCTGTATGAACATATAAATATCTACACCACCATCTGTATTAAGATGGAGATATCTACACCGCTATCTGTATAAACATGGAAATATCTACACCGCTATGTGTATAAACATGGAAATATCTACACCGCTATCTGTGTAAACATGGAAATAACTACACTGATACCTGTATAAACATGGAAACATCAGCACCGCTATCTGTATGAATATGGATATATCTTCACCGCCATCTGTATGAACATGGAAAAATCTTCACCGCCATCTGTATGAACATGGATATATCTACACAGCCATCTGTATCAACCTGGAAATATCTTCACCGCCATCTGTATGAACATGGATATGTCTACACAGCCGTCTGGATGAACATGGAAATATCTACACCGCTATCTGTATGAACATGGAAATATCTACACCACTATCTGTGTAAACATGCATACATCTTCACCGCTATCTGTATAAACATGGAAATATCCACACCGCTATCTGTATGAACACGGAAATATCTACACCACCATCTGTATGAACATGGAAATATCTGCACCGCCGTCTGTATGAACATATAAATATCTACACCGCCATCTGTATTAAGAAGGAGATATCTACACCGCTATCTGTATAAACATGGAAATATCTACACCGCTATCTATATGAACATGGAAATATCTACACCGTTACCTGTATAAACACGGAAATATGTACACCGCTACCTGTATAAACATGGAAGTATCAGCACCGCTATCGGTATGAACATGGCAATATCTACATCGCTATCTGTATGAACATGGAAATATCTACACCACTATCTGTATGAACATGGAAATAGCTACACAGACATCTTTATGAATATGGAAATATCTACACCGCTATCTGTATGAACATGGATATATCTACACAGCCATCTGGATGAACATGGAAATATCTACACCGCTATCTGTATGAACATGGAAATATCTACACCGCTATCTGTATGAACATGGAAATATCTTCACCGCCATGTGTATGAACATGGATATATCTACACAGCCATCTGGATGAACAAGGAAATATCTGCACCGCTATCTGTATGAACATGGAAATATCTACACCGCTATCTGTATGAACATGGAAATATCTGCACCGCTATCTGTATGAACATGGAAATATCTTCACCGCCATCTGTATGAACATGGATATATCTACACAGCCATCTGGATGAACATGGAAATAACTGCACCGCTATCTGTATGAACATGGAAATATCTACACTGCTATCTGTATGAACATGGATATATCTACACAGCCATCTGGATGAACATGGTAATATCTACACCGCTATCTGTGTAAACATGCATACATCTTCACCGCTATCTGTATAAACTTGGAAATATCTACACTGCTATCTTTATGAACATGGAAATATCTACACTGCTAACTGTTTGAACAGGGAAATATATACACCGCTACCTGTATAAACATGGAAATATCAGCGCCGCTATCAGTATGAACATGGAAGTATCTACACTGCCATCTGTGTGAACATGGAAATATCTTCACCGCCATCTGTATGAACATGGAAATATCTGCAACGCCATCTGTATGAACATATAAATATCTAAACCACCATCTGTATTAAGATGGAGATATCTACACCGCTATCTGTATAAACATGGAAATATCTACACCGCTATTTGTATAAACATGGAAATATCTACACAGCTATCGGTATAAACATGGAAATATCTACACTGCTACCTGTATAAACATGGAAGTATCAGCACCGCTATCGGTATGAACATGGCAATATCAACACGGCTATCTGAATGAACATGGAAATATCTACATCGCTATTTGTATGAACATGGAAACATCTACACCACTATCTGTATGAACATGGAAATAGCTACACAGCCATCTGGATGAACATGGAAATATCAACACCGCTATCTGTATGAACATGGATATATCTACACAGCCATCTGGATGAACATGGAAATATCTACACCGCTATCTGTATGAACATGGAAATACATACACCGCTATCTGTATGAACATGGAAATATCTACACCGCTATCTGTATGAACATGGAAATATCTACACCGCTATCTGTATGAACATGGAAATATCTTCACCGCCATCTGTATGAACATGGATATATCTAAACAGCAATCTGGATGAACATGGAAATATCTGCACCGCTATCTGTATGAACATGGAAATATCTACACCGCTATCTGTATGAACATGGATATATCTACAGAGCCATCTGGATGAACATGGAAATATCTACACCGCTACCTGTGTAAACATGCATACATCTTCACCGCTATCTGTATAAACATGGAAATATCTACACTGCTATCTTTATGAACATGGAAATATCTACACCGCTAACTGTTTGAACAGGGAAATATATACACCACTATCTGCATGAAAATGGAAATGTCAACACAGCTATCTGCATATACATGGAAATATCTACACAGCTATCTCTTTACAAATGGAAATAACTACACCTCTATCTGTATGAACATGGAAATATCTACACCGCCATCTGTATGAACATGGAAATATCTGCACCGCCATCTGAATGAACATATAATTATCTACACCGCCATCTGTATTAAGATGGAGATATCTACACCGCTATCTGTATAAACATGGAAATATCTACACTGCTACCTGTATAAACATGGAAATATCAGCACCGCTATCTGTATGAACATGGAAATATCTACACCGCCATCTTTATGAACATGGAAATATCTTCACCGCCATCTGTATGAACATGGATATATGTACACAGCCATCTGTATGAACATGGAAATATCTTCACAGCCATCTGTATGAATATGGATATGTCTACACAGCCGTCTGGATGAACATGGAAATATCTACACCGCTATCTGTATGAACATGGAAATATCTACACCGCTATCTGTGTAAACATGCATACATCTTCACCGCTATCTGCATAAACATGGAAATATCCACACCGCTATCTGTATGAACATGGAAATATCTACACAGCTATCTGTTTGAACATGGAAATACCTACACCGCTATCTGCATGAAAATGGAAATATCTACACAGCTATCTGCATATACATGGAAATATCTACACAGCTATCTGTATGAACATGGAAATATCTACACCGCTACCTGTATAAACACGGAAATATGTACACCGCTACCTGTATAAACATGGAAGTATCAGCACCGCTATCGGTATGAACATGGCAATATCTTCACGGCTATCTGCATGAACATGGAAATATCTACACCGCTATCTGTATGAACGTGGAAATATCTACACCACTATCTGTATGAACATGGAAATAGCTACACAGCCATCTGGATGAACATGGAAATATCTACACCGCTATCTGTATGAACATGGATATATCTACACAGCCATCTGGATGAACATGGAAATATCTACACCGCTATCTGTATGAACATGGAAATACATACACCGCTATCTGTATGAACATGGAAATATCTACACCGCTATCTGTATGAACATGGAAATATCTACACCGCTATCTGTAGAAACATGGAAATAGCTATACCGCTGTCAGTATAAACATGGAAATATCTACAACGCTATCTCTATAAACATGGAAATATCTACAACGCCATCTGTACGAACAAGGAAATATCTACACCGCCATCCGTATGAACTTGGAAATATCGACCCCGCTATCTGTCTGAACATGGAAATATGTACAAAGCTATCTGTATATACATGGAAATATCTACACAGCTATCTTCAGGAACATGGAAATAACCACACCGCTATCTCTTTAAATATGGAAATATCTACACCGCCATCCCTATGAACATGGAAAAACTACACCGCCATCTGTATGAACATGGAAATATCTACACCGCTATCTGTATGAACATGGAAATACATACACCGCTATCTGTATGAACATGGAAATATCTTCACCGCCATCTGTATGAACATGGATATATCTACACAGCCATCTGGATGAACATGGAAATATCTGCACCGCTATCTGTAGGAACATGGAAATATCTACACCGCTATCTGTATGAACATGGATATATCTACAGAGCCATCTGGATGAACATGGAAATATCTGCACAGCCATCTGTATGAACATATAAATTTCAACACCGCCATCTGTATTAAGATGGAGATATCTACACGCTATCTGTATAAACATGGAAATATCTACACCGCTATGTGTATAAACATGGAAATATCTACACCGCTATCTTTATAAACATGGAAATATCTACACTGCTACCTGTATAAACATGGAAATATCAGCACCGCTATCTGTATGAACATGGAAATTTCTACACCGCTTCTGTATGAACATGGAAAAATCTTCACCGCCATCTCTATGAACCTGGATATATCTACACAGCCATCTGTATGAACATGGAAATATCTTCACCGCCATCTGTATGAACATGGATATGTCTACACAGCCGTCTGGATGAACATGGAAATATCTACACCGCTATCTGTATGAACATGGAAATATCTACACCGCTATCTGTGTAAACATGCATACATCTTCACCGCTATCTGTATAAACATGGAAATACCCACACCGCTATCTGTTTGAACATGGAAATACCTACACCGCTATCTGTTTGAACATGGAAATATCTACACCGCTATCTGCATGAAAATGGAAATGTCTACACAGCTATCTGAATATACATGGAAATATCTACACAGCTATCTCTTTACACATGGAAATAACTACACCGCTATCTGTATGAACATGGAAATATCTACACCGCCATCTGTATGAACATGGAAATATCTGCACCGCCATCTGAATGAAAATATAAATATCTACACCGCCATCTGTATTAAGATAGAGATATCTACACTGCTATGTGTATAAACATGGAAATATCTACACCGCTATCTGTATAAACATGGAAATATCTACACGGCTATCTGTATAAACATGGAAATATCCACACCGCTACCTGTATAAACATGGAAATATCAGCACCGCTATCAGTATGAACATGGAAGTATCTACACCGCCATCTGTATGAACATGGAAATATCTTCACCGCGATCTGTATGAACATGGAAATATCTGCACCGCCATCTGTATGAACATATAAATATCTACACCGCCATCTGTATTAAGATGGAGATATCTACACCGCTATCTGTATAAACATGGAAATATCTACACCGCTATGTGTATAAACATGGAAATATCTACACCACTATCTGTATAAACATGGAAATATCGACACTGCTACCTGTATAAACATGGAAATATCAGCACCGCTATCTGTATGGACATGGAAATATCTACACAGCCATCTGTATGAACATTGAAAAATCTTCACCGCCATATGGATCAACATGGATATATCTACACAGATTTTGTATAAGCATGGAAATATCTTCACTGCCATCTGTATGAACATGGATATGTCTACACAGCCGTCTGGATGAACATGGAAATATCTACACCGCTATCTGTATGAACATGGAAATATCTACACGGCTATCTGAGTAAACATGCATACATCTTCACCGCTATCTGTATAAACATGGAAATATCCACACCGCTATCTGTATGAACATGGAAATATCTACACCGCTATCTGTTTGAACATGGAAATATCTACACCGCTATCTGCATGGAAATGGAAATATCTACACAGCTATCTGTATATACATGGAAATATCTACACAGATATCTCTTTGCACATGGAAACAACTACACCGCTATCTCTATAAACATGGAAATATCAAAACCACCATCTGTATGAACATGGAAATATCTGCACCGCCATCTGTATGAACATATAAATATCTACACCGCCATCTGTATTAAGAAGGAGATATCTACACCGCTGTCTGTATAAACATGGAAATATCTACACCGCTATCTGTATGAACATGGAAATATCTACACCGCTACCTGTATAAACACGGAAATATGTACACCGCTACCTGTATAAACATGGAAGTATCAGCACCGCTATCGGTATGAACATGGCAATATCTACACGGCTATCTGTATGAACATGGAAATATCTACAGCCCTATCTGTATGAACATGGAAATATCTGCACCACTATCAGTATGAACATGGAAATAGCTACACAGCCATCTGGATGAACATGGAAATATCTACACCGCTATCTGTATGAACATGGATATATCTACACATCCATCTGGATGAACATGGAAATATCTACACTGCTATCTGTATGAACATGGAAATACATACACCGCTATCTGTATGAACATGGAAATATCTACACCGCTATCTGTATGAACATGGAAATATCTACACCGCTATCTGTATGAACATGGAAATATCTTCACCGCCATCTGTATGAACATGGATATATCTACACAGCCATCTGGATGAACATGGAAATATCTGCACCGCTATCTGTATGAACATGGATATATCTACTCAGCCATCTGGATGAACATGGAAATATATACACCGCTATCTGTGTAAACATGCATACATCTTCACCGCTACCAGTATAAACATGGAAAACCTACACCGCTATCTGTACGAACATGGAAATATCTATACCGCTATTTGTTTGAACATGGAAATATCTACACCGCTATCTGCATGAAAATGGAAATATCTACACAGCTATCTGCATATACATGGAAATATCTACACAGCTATCTCTTTACACATGGAAATAACTACACCGCTATCTCTATAAACATGGAAATATCTACACCGCCATCTGTATGAACATGGAAATATCTACACCGCTATCTGTATAAACACGGAAATATGTACACCGCTACCTGTATAAACATGGAAGTATCAGCAGCGCTATCGGTATGAACATGGCAATATCTACACGGCTATCTGTATGAACATGGAAATATCTACACCGCTATCTGTATGAACATGGAAATATCTTCACCGCCATCTGTATGAACATGGATATATCTACACAGCCATCAGGATGAACATGGAAATATCTACACCGCTATCTGTATGAACATGGAAATATCTACACCGCCATCTGTATGAACATGGAAATACCTGCACCGCCATCTGTATGAACTTGGAAATATCTACACCTCTATCTGTATAAACATGGAAATATCTAAACCGCTATGTGTATATACATGGAAATATCTACACCGCTATCTGTAAAAACATGGAAATATCTACACCGCTACATGTATAAACATGGAAATATCAGCACCGCTATCTGTATGAACATGGAAATATCTACACAGCCATCTGTATGAACATGGAAATATCTACACCGCTATCTGTATGAACATGGAAATATCTCCACCGCTATCTGTATGAACATGGAAATATCTTCACCGCCATCTGTATGAACATGGATATATCTACACAGCCATCTGGATAAACATGGAAATATCTACACCGCTATCTGTATGAACATGGAAACATCTACACCGCTATCTGTGTAAACATGCATACATCTTCACCGCTATCTGTATAAACATGGAAATGTCTACACCGCTATCTGTACGAACATGGAAATATCTACACCGCTACTTGTTTGAACATGGAAGTATCTACACCGCTATCTGCATGAAAATGGAAATATCTACCCAGCTATCTGCATATACATGGAAATATCTACACAGATATCTCTTTACACATGGAAATAACTACACTGCTATCTCTATAAACATGGAAATATCTACACCACCATCTGTATGAACATGGAAATATCTGCACCGCCATCTGTATGAACATATAAATATCTACACCGCCATCTGTATGAAGAAGGAGATATCTACACCGCTATCTGTATAAACATGGAAATATCTTCACCGCTATCTGTATGAACATAGAAATATCTACAGCGCTATCGGTATGAACATGGAAATATCTACACAGATATCTGTATGAACATTTAAATATCTTCACCGCCATCTCTATGAACATGGATATATCTACACAGCCATCTGTATGAACATGGAAATATCTACACCGCTATCTGTAAGAACATGGAAATATCTACACCGCTATCTGTATGAACATGGAAATATCTTCACCGCCATCTGTATGAACATGTATATGTCTACAAAGCCATCTGGATGAACATGGAAATATCTACACCGCTATCTGTATGAACATGGAAATATCTTCACCGCCATCTGTATGAACATGGATATATCTACACAGCCATCTGGATGAACATGGAAATATCTGCACCGCTATCTGGATGAACATGGAAATATCTGCACCGCTATATGTATGAACATGGAAATATCTACACCGCTATCAGTATGAACATGGAAATATCTACACAGCCATGTGGATGAACATGGAAATATCTACACCGCTATCTGTATGAACATGGAGATACGTACACCGCTGTCTGTATGAACATGGAAATATCAACACCGCTATCTGTATGAACATGGAAATGTCTACACCGCTATCTGCAAGAAAATGGAAATACATACACCGCTATCTGTTTGAAAATGGAAATATCTACACCGCTATCTGCATGAAAATGGAAATATCTACACAGCTGTCTGCACATACATGGAAATATCTACAAAGATGTCTCTTTACACATGGAAATAACTACACCGCTATCTCTATAAACATGGAAATATCTACACAGCTATCTGGATGAACATGGAAATACCTACACCGCTATCTGTATTAACATGGAGATACATTCACCGCTGTCTGTATGAACATAGAAATATCTACAGCGCTATCGGCAAGAACATGGAAATATCTACACAGATATCTGTATGAACATTTAAATATCTTCACTGCCATCTCTATGAACATGGATATATCTACACAGCCATCTGTATGAACATGGAAATATCTACACCGCTATCTGTATGAACATGGAAATATCTACACCGCTATCTGTATGAACATGGAAATATCTTCACCGCCCTCTGTATGAACATGGAAATATCTACACAGCCATCTGGATGAACATGGAAATATCTACACCGCTATCTGTGTAAACATACATACATCTTCACCGCTATCTGTGTAAACATGCATACATCTTCCCCGCTATCTGAATAAACATGGAAATATCTACACCGCTATCTTTATGAACATGGAAATACATACACCGCTATCTGTATGAACATGGAAATATCTACACCGCTATCTGTATGAACATGGAAATATCTACACAGCTATCTGTATGAACATGGAAATATCTACACCGCTATCTGTTTGAACATGGAAATATCTACACCGCTATCTGCATGAAAATGGAAATATCTACACAGCTATCTGCATATACATGGAAATAGCTATACAGCTATCTCTTTACACATGGAAATAACTACACCGCTATCTCTATAAACATGGTAATATCTACACCGCCATCTGTATGAACATGGAAATATCTGCACCGCCATCTGTATGAACATATTAATATCTACATCGCCACCTGTATTAAGATGGAGATATCTACACCGCTATCAGTATAAACATGGAAATATCTACACCGCTATGTGTATAAACATGGAAATATCTACACTATCTGTATAAACATGGAAATATCTACACAGTTACCTGTATGAATATGGAAATATCAGCACCGCTATCGGTATGAACATGGAAATATCTACACCGCCATCTGCATGAACATGGAAATATCTTAACCGCCATCTGTATGAACATGGATATATCTACACAGCCATCTGGATGAACGTGGAAATATCTACACAGCCATCTGGATGAACATGGAATTATCTACACCGCTATCTGTGTAAACATGCATACAACTTCACCGCTATCAGTATAATCATGGAAAATCTACACCGCTATCTGTACGAACATGGAAATATCTATACCGCTATTTGTTTGAACATGGAAATATCTACACCGCTGTCTGCATGAAAATGGAAATATCTACACAGCTATCTGCATATACATGGAAATATCTACACAGCTATCTCTTTACACATGGAAATAACTACACCGCTATCTCTATAAACATGGAAATATCTACACCGCCATCTGTATGAACATGGAAATATCTACACCGCTATCTGTATAAACACGGAAATATGTACACCGCTTCCTGTATAAACATGGAAGTATCAGCACCGCTATCGGTATGAACATGGCAATATCTACACGGCTATCTGTATGAACATGGAAATATCTACACCGCTATCTGTATGAACATGGAAATATCTTCACCGCCATCTGTATGAACATGGATATATCCACACAGCCATCAGGATGAACATGGAAATATCTACACCGCTATATGTATGAACATGGAAATATCTTCACCCTCATCTGTATGAACATGGATATATCTACACAGCCATCTGGATGAACATGGAAATATCTACACTGCTATCTGTGTAAACATGCATACATCTTCACCGCTATCTGTATAAACATGGAAGTATCTAAACCGCTATCTTTATGAACATGGAAATATCTACACCGCTAACTGTTTGAACAGGGAAATATCTACACCGCTATCTGCATGAAAATGGAAATATCTTCACCGCTCTCTGTATGAACATGGAAATACATACACCGCTATCTGTGTGAACATGGAAATATCTACACCGCTATCTGTATGAACATGGAAATATCTTCACCGCCATCTGTATGAACATGGATATATCTACACAGCCATCTGGATGAACATGGAAATATCTACACCGCTATCTGTGTAAACATGCATACATCTTCACCGCTATCTGTATAAACATGGAAATATCTACACCGCTATCTTTATGAACATGGAAATATCTACACCGCTATCTGTTTGAACATGGAAATATCTACACCGCTATCTGCATGAAAATTGAAATATCTACACAGCTATCTGCATATACATGGAAATATCTACACAGCTATCTCTTTACACATGGAAATAACTACACCGCTATCTCTATAAACATGGAAATATCTACACCGCCATCTGTATGAACATGGAAATATCTACACCGCTATCTGTATAAACACGGAAATATGTACACCGCTACCTGTATAAACATGGAAGTATCAGCACCGCTATCGGTATGAACATGGCAATTTCAACACGGCTATCTGTATGAACATGGAAATATCTACACCGCTATCTGTATGAAAATGGAAATATCTACACCGCTATCTGTATGAACATGGAAATATCTACACAGCCATCTGGATGAATATGGAAATGTCTACACCGCTATCTGTATGAACATATAAATACATACACCGCTATCTCTATGAACATGGAAATATCTACACCGCTATCAGTATGAACATGGAAATATCTACACCGCTATCTGTATGAACATGGAAATATCTTCACCGCCATCTGTATGAACATGGATATATCTACACAGCCATCTGGAAGAACATGGAAATATCTGCACCGCTATCTGGATGAACGTGGAAATATCTGCTCCGCTATCTGTATGAACATGGAGATACATACACCGCTGTCTGTATGAACATGGAAATATCTACACCGCTATCTGTATGAACATGGAAATATCTACACCGCTATCTGTATGAACATGGAAATATCTTCACCGCCATCTGTATGAACATGGATATATCTACAAAGCCATCTGGATGAACATGGAAATATCTACACCGCTATCTGTGTCAACATGCATACATCTTCACCGCTATCTGTATGAACATGGAAATATCTACACCGCTATCTGTATGAACATGGAAATATCTTCACCGCCATCTCTATGAACATGGATATATCTACACAGCCATCTGCATGAACATGGATATATCTACACAGCCATCTGGATGAACATGGAAATATCTACACCGCTATCTGTATGAACAAGGAAATATCTACACCACTATCTGTGTAAACATTCATACATCTTCACCGCTATCTGTATAAACATGGAAATATCTACACTGCTATCTGTAAGTACATGGAAATATCTACACTGCTATCTGTTTGAACATGGAAATATCTACACCGCTATCTGCATGAAAATGGAAATATCTACACAGCTATCTGCATATACATGGAAATATCTAGACAGCTATCTCTTTACACATGGAAATATCTACACCGCTATCTCTATAAACATGGTAATATCTACACCGCCATCTGTATGAACATGGAAATATTTGCACTGCCATCTGTATGAACTTATAAATATCTACACCGACATCTGTATTAAGATGGAAATATCTACACCGCTATCTGTATGAACATGGAAATATCTACACCGCTATCTGTATGAACATGGAAATATCTTCACCGCCATGTCTATGAACATGGATATATCTACACAGCCATCTGGATGAACATGGAAATATCTGCACCGCTATCTGGATGAACATGGAAATATCTGCACCGCTATCTTTATGAACATGGAAATATCTACACCGCTATCTGTATGAACATGGAAATATCTACACCGCTACCGGTATAAACATGGAAATATCTACACCGCCATCTGTATGAACATGGAGATACATACACCGCTGTCTGTATGAACATGGAAATATCTACACCGCTATCTGTATGAACATGGAAATATCTACACCGCTATCTGTAAGAACATGGAAATATCTTCACCGCCATGTGTATGAACATGGATATATCTACACAGCCATCTGGATGAACATGGATATATATACATAGCCATCTGGATGAACATGGAAATATCTACACCGCTATCTGTATGAACAAGGAAATATCTACACCGCTATCTGTGTAAACATGCATACATCTTCACCGCTATCTTTATAAACATGGAAATATCTACACTGCTATCTGTTTGAACATGGAAATATCTACACCGCTATCTGCATGAAAATGGAAATATCTACACAGCTGTCTGCATATACCTGGAAATATCTACACAGCTATCTCTTTACACATGGAAATAACTACACCGCTATCTCTATAAACATGGTAATATCTATACCGCCATCTGTATGAACATGGAAATATCTTCACCGCCATCTGTATGAACATGGAAATATCTGCACCCCCATCTGTAAGAACATATAAATATCTACACCGCCATCTGTATTAAGATGGAGATATCTACACCGCTATCTGTATAAACATGGAAATATCTACACCGCTATGTGTATAAACATGGAAATATCTTCACCGCTATCTGTATAAACATGGAGATATCTACACTGATACCTGTATAAACATGGAAATATCAGCACCGCTATCTGTATGAACATGGAAATATCTACACCGCCATCTGTATGAACATGGAAAAATCTTCACCGCCATCTGTATGAACATGGATATATCTACACAGCCATCTGTATGAACATGGAAATATCTTCACAGCCATCTGTATGAACATGGATATGACTACACAGCCGTCTGGATGAACATGGAAATATGTACACCGCTATCTGTATGAACATGGAAATATCTACACCGCTATCTGTGTAAACATGCATACATCTTCAGCGCTATCTGTATAAACATGGAAATATCCACACCGCTATCTGTATGAACATGGAAATATCTACACCACCATCTGTATGAACATGGAAATATCTGCACCGCCATCTGTATGAACATATAAATATCTACACCGCCATCTGTATTAAGAAGGAGATATCTACAGCGCTATCTGTATAAACATGGAAATATGTACACCGCTACCTGTATAAACATGGAAGTATCAGCACCGTTATCGGTATGAACATGGCAATATCTACACGGCTATCTGTATGAACATGGAAATAGCTACACAGCCATCTGGATGAACATGGAAATATCTACACCGCTATCTGTATGAACATGGATATATCTACACAGCCATCTGGATGAACATGGAAATATCTACACCGCTATCTGTTTGAACATGGAAATACATACACCGTTATCTGTATGAACATGGAAATATCTACACCGTTATCTGCATGAACATGGAAATATCTACACCGCTATCTGTATGAACATGGAAATATCTTCACCGCCATCTGTATGAACATGGATATATCTACACAGCCATCTGGATGAACATGGAAATATCTGCACCGCTATCTGTATGAACATGGAAATATCTACACCGCTATCTCTATGAACATTGATATATCTTCAGAGCCATCTGGATGAACATGGAAATATCTACACCGCTATCTGTGTAAACATGCATACATCTTCACCGCTATCTGTATAAACATGGAAATATCTACACTGCTATCTTTATGAACATGGAAATATCTACACCGCTAACTGTTTGAACAGGGAAATATATACACCGCTATCTGCATGAAAATGGAAATGTCTACACAGATTTCTGCATATACATGGAAATATCTACACAGCTATCCCTTTACACATGGAAATAACTACACCGATATCTGTATGAACATGGAAATAACTGCACCGCCATCTGAATGAACATATAAATATCTACACCGCCATCTGTATTAAGATGGAGATATCTACACCGCTATCTGTATAAACATGGAAATATCTACACCGCTATGTGTATAAACATGGAAATATCTACACCGCTATCTGTATAAAGATGGAAATATCTACACCGCTACCTGTATAAACATGGAAATATCAGCACCGCTATCAGTATGAACATGGAAGTATCTACACCGCCATCTGTATGAACATGGAAATATCTTCACCGCCATCTGTATGAACATGGAAATAGCTGCACCGCCATCTGTATGAACTTATAAATATCTACACCGCCATCTGTATTAAGATGGAGATATCTACACCGCTATCTGTATAAACATGGAAATATCTACACCGCTATGTGTATAAACATGGAAATATCTACACCGCTATCTGTATAAACATGGAAATATCTACACTGCTACCTGTATAAACATGGAAATATCAGCACCGCTAACTGTATGAACATGGAAATATCTACACCGCCATTTGTATGAACATGGAAAAATCTTCACCGCCATCTGTATGAACATGGATATATCTACACAGCCATCTGTATGAACATGAAAATATCTTCACCGCCATCTGTATGAACATGGATATGTCTACACAGCCGTCTGGATGAACATGGAAATATCTACACCGCTATCTGTATGAACATGGATATATCTAAACAGCCATCTGAATGAACATGGAAATATCCACACCGCTATCTGTATGAACATGGAAATACATACACCGCTATCTGTATGAACATGGAAATATCTTCACCGCCATCTGTATGAACATGGAAATACATACACCGCTATCTGTATGAACATGGAAATATCTACACCGCTATCTGTATGAACATGGAAATATCTTCACCGCCATCTGTATGAACATGGATATATCTACACAGCCATCTGGATGAACATGGAAATATCTACACCGCTATCTGTGTAAACATGCATACATCTTCACCGCTATCTGTATAAACATGGAAATATCTACACCGCTATCTTTATGAACATGGAAATATCTACACCGCTATCTGTTTGAACATGGAAATATCTACACCGCTATCTGCATGAAAATGGAAATATCTACACAGCTATCTGCATATACATGGAAATATCTACACAGCTATCTCTTTACACATGGAAATAACTACACCGCTATCTCTATAAACATGGAAATATCTACACCGCCATCTGTATGAACATGGAAATATCTACACCGCTATCTGTATAAACACGGAAATATGTACACCGCTACCTGTATAAACATGGAAGTATCAGCACCGCTATCGGTATGAACATGGCAATATCAACACGGCTATCTGTATGAACATGGAAATATCTACACTGCTATCTGTATGAACATGGAAATATCTACACCACTATCTGTATGAACATGGAAATATCTACACAGCCATCTGGATGAATATGGAAATGTCTACACCGCTATCTGTATGAACATGGAAATACATACACCGCTATCTCTATGAACATGGAAATATCTACACCGCTATCTGTATGAACATGGAAATATCTACACCGCTATCTGTATGAACATGGAAATATCTTCACCGCCATCTGTAAGAACATGGATATATCTACACAGCCATCTGGATGAACATGGAAATATCTGCACCACTATCTGGATGAACATGGAAATATCTGCTCCGCTATCTCTATGAACATGGAGATACATACACCGCTGTCTGTATGATCATGGAAATATCTACACCGCTATCTGTATGAACATGGAAATATCTACAATGCTATCTGTATGAACATGGAAATATCTTCACCGCCATCTGTATGAACATGGATATATCTACAAAGCCATCTGGATGAACATGGAAATATCTACACCGCTATCTGTGTCAACATGCATAAATCTTCACCGCTATCTGTATGAACATGGAAATATCTACACCGCTATCTGTATGAACATGGAAATATCTTCACCGCCATCTCTATGAACATGGATATATCTACACAGCCATCTGGATGAACATGGATATATCTACACAGCCATCTGGATGAACATGGAAATATCTACACCGCTATCTGTATGAACATGGAAATATCTACACCGCTATCTGTGTAAACATGCATACATCTTCACCGCTATCTGTATAAACATGGAAATATCTACACTGCTATCTGTAAGTACATGGAAATATCTACACTGCTATCTGTTTGAACATGGAAATATCTACACCGCTATCTGCATGAAAATGGAAATATCTACACAGCTATCTGCATATACATGGAAATATCTAGACAGCTATCTCTTTACACATGGAAATATCTACACCGCTATCTCTATAAACATGGTAATATCTACACCGCCATCTGTATGAACATGGAAATATTTGCACTGCCATCTGTATGAACTTATAAATATCTACACCGAAATCTGTATTAAGATGAAAATATCTACACCGCTATCTGTATGAACATGGAAATATCTACACTGCTATCTGTATAAACATGGAAATATCTTCACCGCCATCTCTATGAACATGGATATATCTACACAGCCATCTGGATGAACATGGAAATATCTGCACCGCTATCTGGATGAACATGGAAATATCTGCACCGATATCTTTATGAACATGGAAATATCTACACCGCTATCTGTATGAACATGGAAATATCTACACCGCTACCGGTATAAACATGGAAATATCTACACCGCCATCTGTATGAACATGGAGATACATACACCGCTGTCTGTATGAACATGGAAATATCTACACCGCTATCTGTATGAACATGGAAATATCTACACCGCTATCTGTATGAACATGGAAATATCTTCACCGCCATCTGTATGAACATGGATATATCTACACAGCCATCTGGATGAACATGGATATATCTACACAGCCATCTGGATGAACATGGAAATATCTACACCGCTATCTGTATGAACATGGAAATATCTACACCGCTATCTGTGTAAACATGCATACATCTTCACCGCTATCTTTATAAACATGGAAATATCTACACTGCTATCTGTTTGAACATGGAAATATCTACACCGCTATCTGCATGAAAATGGAAATATCTACACAGCTGTCTGCATATACATGGAAATATCTACACAGCTATCTCTTTACACATGGAAATAACTACACCGCTATCTCTATAAACATGGAAATAACTACACCGATATCAGTATGAACATGGAAATATCTACACCGCCATCTGTATGAACATGGAAATATCTGCACTGCCATCTGAATGAACATATAAATATGTACACCGCCATCTGTATTAAGATGGAGATATCTACACCGCTATCTGTATAAACATGGAAATATCTACACCGCTATGTGTATAAACATGGAAATATCTACACCGCTATCTGTATAAACATGGAAATATCTACACCGCTACCTGTATAAACATGGAAATATCAGCACCGCTATCAGTATGAACATGGAAGTATCTACACCGCCATCTGTATGAACATGGAAATATCTTCACCGCCATCTGTATGAACATGGAAATATCTGCACCGCCATCTGTATGAACATATAAATATCTACACCGCCATCTGTATTAAGATGGAGATATCTACACCGCTATCTGTATAAACATGGAAATATCTACACCGCTATGTTTATAAACATGGAAATATCTACACCGCTATCTGTATAAACATGGAAATATCTACACTGCTACCTGTATAAACATGGAAATATCAGCACCGCTATCTGTATGAACATGGAAATATCTACACCGCCATTTGTATGAACGTGGAAAAATCTTCACCGCCATCTGTATGAACATGGATATATCTACACAGCCATCTGTATGAACATGAAAATATCTTCACCGCCATCTCTATGAACATGGATATGTCTACACAGCCGTCTGGATGAACATGGAAATATCTACACCGCTATCTGTATGAACATGGATATATCTAAACAGCCATCTGGATGAACATGGAAATATCCACACCGCTATCTGTATGAACATGGAAATACATACACCGCTATCTGTATAAACATGGAAATATCTACACCGCTATCTGTATGAACATGGAAATATCTACACCGCTATCTGTACGAACATGGAAATATCTACACCGCTATCTGTATGAACATGGAAATATCTTCACCGCCATCTGTATGAACATGGATATATCTACACAGCCATGTGGATGAACATGGAAATATCTGCACCGCTATCTGTATGAACATGGAAATATCTACACCGCTATCTGTATGAACATTGAAATATCTACACCGCTATCTGTATGAACATGGAAATATCTTCACCGCCATCTGTATGAACGTGGATATATCTCCACAGCCATCTGGTTGAACACGGAAATAACTGCACCGCTATGTGTATGAACATGGAAATATCTACACCGCTATCTGTATGAACATGGATATATCTACACAGCCATCTGGATGAACATGGAAATATCTACACCGCTGTCTGTGTAAACATGCATACATCTTCACCGCTATCTGTATAAACATGGAAATATCTACACTGCTATCTTTATGAACATGGAAGTATCTACACCGCTAACTGTTTGAACAGGGAAATATATACACCGCTATCTGCTTGAAAATGGAAATGTCTACACAGCTAACTGCATATACATGGAAATATCTACACAGCTATCTCTTTACACATGGAAATAACTACACCGCTATCTGTATGAACATGGAAATATCTACACCGCCATCTGTATGAACATGGAAATATCTGCACCGCCATCTGAAAGAACATATAAATATCTACACCGCCATCTGTATTAAGATGGAGATATCTACACCGCTATCTGTATAAACATTGAAATATCTACACCGCTATGTGTAAAAACATGAAAATATCTACACCGCTATCTGTATAAACATGAAAATATCTACACCGCTACCTGTATAAACATGGAAATATCATCACCGCTATCAGTATGAACATGGAGGTATCTACACCGCCATCTGTGTGAACATGGAAATATCTTCACCGCCATCTGTATGAACATGGAAATATCTGCACCGCCATCTGTATGAACATATAAATATCTACACCACCATCTGTATTAAGATGGAGATATCTACACCGCTATCTGTATAAACATGGAAATATCTACACCGCTATGTGTATAAACATGGAAATATCTACACCGCTATCTGTGTAAACATGGAAATAACTACACTGCTACCTGTATAAACATGGAAACATCAGCACCGCTATCTGTATGAATATGGATATATCTACACCGCCATCTGTATGAACATGGAAAAATCTTCACCGCCATCTGTATGAACATGGATATATCTACACAGCCATCTGTATCAACCTGGAAATATCTTCACCGCCATCTGTATGAACATCGATATGTCTACACAGCCGTCTGGATGAACATGGAAATATCTACACCGCTATCTGTATGAACATGGAAATATCTACACCACTATCTGTGTAAACATGCATACATCTTCACCGCTATCTGTATAAACATGGAAATATCCACACCGCTATCTGTATGAACATGGAAATATCTACACCACCATCTGTATGAACATGGAAATATCTGCACCGCCGTCTGTATGAACATATAAATATCTACACCGCCATCTGTATTAAGAAGGAGATATCTACACCGCTATCTGTATAAACATGGAAATATCTACACAGCTATCTGTATGAACATGGAAATATCTACACCGCTACCTGTATAAACACGGAAATATGTACACCGCTACCTGTATAAACATGGAAGTATCAGCACCGCTATCGGTATGAACATGGCAATATCTACACGGCTATCTGTATGAACATGGAAATATCTACATCGCTATCTGTATGAACATGGAAATATCTACACCACTATCTGTATGAACATGGAAATAGCTACACAGACATCTTTATGAATATGGAAATATCTACACCGCTATCTGTATGAACATGGATATATCTACACAGCCATCTGGATGAACAAGGAAATATCTTCACCGCCATCTGTATGAACATGGAAATATCTACACCGCCATCTGTATGAACATATAAATATCTACACCACCATCTGTATTAAGATGGAGATATCTACACCGCTATCTGTATAAACATGGAAATATCTACACCGCTATGTGTATAAACATGGAAATATCTACACCGCTATCTGTGTAAACATGGAAATAACTACACTGCTACCTGTATAAACATGGAAACATCAGCACCGCTATCTGTATGAATATGGATATATCTACACCGCCATCTGTATGAACATGGAAAAATCTTCACCGCCATCTGTATGAACATGGATATATCTACACAGCCATCTGTATCAACCTGGAAATATCTTCACCGCCATCTGTATGAACATCGATATGTCTACACAGCCGTCTGGATGAACATGGAAATATCTACACCGCTATCTGTATGAACATGGAAATATCTACACCACTATCTGTGTAAACATGCATACATCTTCACCGCTATCTGTATAAACATGGAAATATCCACACCGCTATCTGTATGAACATGGAAATATCTACACCACCATCTGTATGAACATGGAAATATCTGCACCGCCGTCTGTATGAACATATAAATATCTACACCGCCATCTGTATTAAGAAGGAGATATCTACACCGCTATCTGTATAAACATGGAAATATCTACACCGCTATCTATATGAACATGGAAATATCTACACCGTTACCTGTATAAACACGGAAATATGTACACCGCTACCTGTATAAACATGGAAGTATCAGCACCGCTATCGGTATGAACATGGCAATATCTACACGGCTATCTGTATGAACATGGAAATATCTACATCGCTATCTGTATGAACATGGAAATATCTACACCACTATCTGTATGAACATGGAAATAGCTACACAGACATCTTTATGAATATGGAAATATCTACACCGCTATCTGTATGAACATGGATATATCTACACAGCCATCTGGATGAACATGGAAATATCTACACCGCTATCTGTATGAACATGGAAATATCTACACCGCTATCTGTATGAACATGGAAATATCTTCACGGCCATGTGTATGAACATGGATATATCTACACAGCCATCTGGATGAACAAGGAAATATCTGCACCGCTATCTGTATGAACATGGAAATATCTACACTGCTATCTGTATGAACATGGAAATATCTGCACCGCTATCTGTATGAACATGGAAATATCTTCACCGCCATCTGTATGAACATGGATATATCTACACAGCCATCTGGATGAACATGGAAATAACTGCACCGCTATCTGTATGAACATGGAAATATCTACACTGCTATCTGTATGAACATGGATATATCTACACAGCCATCTGGATGAACATGGTAATATCTACACCGCTATCTGTGTAAACATGCATACATCTTCACCGCTATCTGTAGAAACTTGGAAATATCTACACTGCTATCTTTATGAACATGGAAATATCTACACTGCTAACTGTTTGAACAGGGAAATATATACACCGCTACCTGTATAAACATGGAAATATCAGCACCGCTATCAGTATGAACATGGAAGTATCTACACTGCCATCTGTGTGAACATGGAAATATCTTCACCGCCATCTGTATGAACATGGAAATATCTGCAACGCCATCTGTATGAACATATAAATATCTACACCACCATCTGTATTAAGATGGAGATATCTACACCGCTATCTGTATAAACATGGAAATATCTACACCGCTATTTGTATAAACATGGAAATATCTACACAGCTATCGGTATAAACATGGAAATATCTACACTGCTACCTGTATAAACATGGAAGTATCAGCACCGCTATCGGTATGAACATGGCAATATCAACACGGCTATCTGAATGAACATGGAAATATCTACATCGCTATTTGTATGAACATGGAAACATCTACACCACTATCTGTATGAACATGGAAATAGCTACACAGCCATCTGGATGAACATGGAAATATCAACACCGCTATCTGTATGAACATGGATATATCTACACAGCCATCTGGATGAACATGGAAATATCTACACCGCTATCTGTATGAACATGGAAATACATACACCGCTATCTGTATGAACATGGAAATATCTACACCGCTATCTGTATGAACATGGAAATATCTACACCGCTATCTGTATGAACATGGAAATATCTTCACCGCCATCTGTATGAACATGGATATATCTAAACAGCAATCTGGATGAACATGGAAATATCTGCACCGCTATCTGTATGAACATGGAAATATCTACACCGCTATCTGTATGAACATGGATATATCTACAGAGCCATCTGGATGAACATGGAAATATCTACACCGCTATCTGTGTAAACATGCATACATCTTCACCGCTATCTGTATAAACATGGAAATATCTACACTGCTATCTTTATGAACATGGAAATATCTACACCGCTAACTGTTTGAAAAGGGAAATATATACACCACTATCTGCATGAAAATGGAAATGTCAACACAGCTATCTGCATATACATGGAAATATCAACACAGCTATCTCTTTACACATGGAAATAACTACACCTCTATCTGTATGAACATGGAAATATCTACACCGCCATCTGTATGAACATGGAAATATCTGCACCGCCATCTGAATGAACATATAATTATCTACTCCGCCACCTGTATTAAGATGGAGATATCTACACAGCCATCTGTATAAACATGGAAATATCTACACTGCTACCTGTATAAACATGGAAATATCAGCACCGCTATCTGTATGAACATGGAAATATCTACACCGCCATCTTTATGAACATGGAAAAATCTTCACCGCCATCTGTATGAACATGGATATATGTACACAGCCATCTGTATGAACATGGAAATATCTTCACAGCCATCTGTATGAACATGGATATGTCTACACAGCCGTCTGGATGAACATGGAAATATCTACACCGCTATCTGTATGAACATGGAAATATCTACACCGCTATATGTGTAAACATGCATACATCTTCACCGCTATCTGTATAAACATGGAAATATCCACACCGCTATCTGTATGAACATGGAAATATCTACACCGCTATCTGTTTGAACATGTAAATACCTACACCGCTATCTGCATGAAAATGGAAATATCTACACAGCTATCTGCATATACATGGAAATATCTACACAGCTATCTGTATGAACATGGAAATATCTACACCGCTACCTGTATAAACACGGAAATATGTACACCGCTACCTGTATAAACATGGAAGTATCAGCACCGCTATCGGTATAAACATGGCAATATCTACACGGCTATCTGCATGAACATGGAAATATCTACACCGCTATCTGTATGAACGTGGAAATATCTACACCACTATCTGTATGAACATGGAAATAGCTACACAGCCATCTGGATGAACATGGAAATATCTACACCGCTATCTGTATGAACATGGATATATCTACACAGCCATCCGGATGAACATGGAAATATCTACACCGCTATCTGTATGAAAATGGAAATACATACACCGCTATCTGTATGAACATGGAAATATCTACACCGCTATCTGTATGAACATGGAAATATCTACACCGCTATCTGTAGAAACATGGAAATAGCTATACCGCTGTCAGTATAAACATGGAAATATCTACAACGCTATCTCTATAAACATGGAAATATCTACAACGCCATCTGTACGAACAAGGAAATATCTACACCGCCATCCGTATGAACTTGGAAATATCGACCCCGCTATCTGTCTGAACATGGAAATATGTACAAAGCTATCTGTATATATATGGAAATATCTACACTGCTATCTTCAGGAACATGGAAATAACCACACCGCTATCTCTATAAATATGGAAATATCTACACCGCCATCCCTATGAACATGGAAAAACTACACCGCCATCTGTATGAACATGGAAATATCTACACCGCTATCTGTATGAACATGGAAATACATACACCGCTATCTGTATGAACTTGGAAATAACTACTCCGCTATGTGTATGAACTTGGAAATATCTACACCGCTATCACTATGAACATGGAAATATCTTCACCGCCATCTGTATGAACATGGATATATCTACACAGCCATCTGGATGAACATGGAAATATCTGCACCGCTATCTGTAGGAACATGGAAATATCTACACCGCTATCTGTATGAACATGGATATATCTACAGAGCCATCTGGATGAACATGGAAATATCTGCACCGCCATCTGTATGAACATATAAATTTCTACACCGCCATCTGTATTAAGATGGAGATATCTACACGCTATCTGTATAAACATGGAAATATCTACACCGCTATGTGTATAAACATGGAAATATCTACACCGCTATCTTTATAAACATGGAAATATCTACACTGCTACCTGTATAAACATGGAAATATCAGCACCGCTATCTGTATGAACATGGAAATTTCTACACCGCTTCTGTATGAACATGGAAAAATCTTCACCGCCATCTCTATGAACCTGGATATATCTACACAGCCATCTGTATGAACATGGAAATATCTTCACCGCCATCTGTATGAACATGGATATGTCTACACAGCCGTCTGGATGAACATGGAAATATCTACACCGCTATCTGTATGAACATCGAAATATCTACACCGCTATCTGTGTAAACATGCATACATCTTCACCGCTATCTGTATAAACCTGGAAATACCCACACCGCTATCTGTTTGAACATGGAAATATCTACACCGCTATCTGTTTGAACATGGAAATATCTACACCGCTATCTGTATGAAAATGGAAATGTCTACACAGCTATCTGCATATACATGGAAATATCTACACAGCTATCTCTTTACACATGGAAATAACTACACCGCTATCTGTATGAACATGGAAATATCTACACCGCCATCTGTATGAACATGGAAATATCTGCACCGCCATCTGAATGAAAATATAAATATCTACACCGCCATCTGTATTAAGATGGAGATATCTACACTGCTATGTGTATAAACATGGAAATATCTACACCGCTATGTGTATAAACATGGAAATATCTACACGGCTATCTGTATAAACATGGAAATATCCACACCGCTACCTGTATAAACATGGAAATATCAGCACCGCTCTCAGTATGAACATGGAAGTATCTACACCGCCATCTGTATGAACATGGAAATATCTTCACCGCCATCTGTATGAACATGGAAATATCTGCACCGCCATCTGTATGAACATATAAATATCTACACCGCCATCTGTATTAAGATGGAGATATCTACACCGCTATCTGTATAAACGTGGAAATATCTACACTGCTATGTGTATAAACATGGAAATATCTACACCACTATCTGTATAAACATGGAAATATCGACACTGCTACCTGTATAAACATGGAAATATCAGCACCGCTATCTGTATGGACATGGAAATATCTGCACAGCCATCTGTATGAACATTGAAAAATCTTCACCGCCATATGGATCAACATGGATATATCTACACAGCTTCTGTATAAGCATGGAAATATCTTCACCGCCATCTGTATGAACATGGATATGTCTACACAGCCGTCTGGATGAACATGGAAATATCTACACCGCTATCTGTATGAACATGGAAATATCTACACGGCTATCTGAGTAAACATGCATACAACTTCACCGCTATCTGTATAAACATGGAAATATCCACACCGCTATCTGTATGAACATGGAAATATCTACACCGCTATCTGTTTGAACATGGAAATATCTACACCGCTATCTGCATGGAAATGGAAATATCTACACAGCTATCTGTATATACATGGAAATATCTACACAGATATCTCTTTGCACATGGAAACAACTACACCGCTATCTCTATAAACATGGAAATATCAACACCACCATCTGTATGAACATGGAAATATCTGCACCGCCATCTGTATGAACATATAAATATCTACACCGCCATCTGTATTAAGAAGGAGATATCTACACCGCTGTCTGTATAAACATGGAAATATCTACACTGCTATCTGTATGAACATGGAAATATCTACACCGCTACCTGTATAAACACGGAAATATGTACACCGCTACCTGTATAAACATGGAAGTATCAGCACCGCTATCGGTATGAACATGGCAATATCTACACGGCTATCTGTATGAACATGGAAATATCTACACCGCTATCTGTATGAACATGGAAATATCTACACCACTATCTGTATGAACATGGAAATAGCTACACAGCCATCTGGATGAACATGGAAGTATCTACACCGCTATCTGTATGAACATGGATATATCTACACAGCCATCTGGATGAACATGGAAATATCTACACTGCTATCTGTATGAACATGGAAATACATACACCGCTATCTGTATGAACATGGAAATATCTACACCGCTATCTGTATGAACATGGAAATATCTACACCGCTATCTGTATGAACATGGAAATATCTTCACCGCCATCTGTATGAACATGGATATATCTACACAGCCATCTGGATGAACATGGAAATATCTGCACCGCTATCTGTATGAACATGGATATATCTACTCAGCCATCTGGATGAACATGGAAATATATACACCGCTATCTGTGTAAACATGCATACATCTTCACCACTATCTGTATAAACATGGAATTATCTACACTGCTATCTTTATGAACATGGAAATATCTGCACCGCTAACTGTTTGAACAGGGAAATATATACACCGCTATCTGCATGTAAATGGAAATGTCTACACAGCTATCTGCATATACATGGAAATATCTACACAGCTATCTCTTTACACATGGAAATAACTACGCTGCTATCTGTATGAACATGGAAATATCTACACTGCTATCTTTATGAAGATGGAAATATCTACACCGCTATCTGTTTGAACAGGGAAATATATACACCGCTATCTGCATGAAAATGGAAATGTCTACACAGCTATCTGCATATACATGGAAATATCTACACAGCTATCTCTTTACACATGGAAATAACTACACCGCTATCTGTATGAACATAGAAATATCTACACCGCTACCTGTATAAACATGGAAATATCTACACGGCTATCAGTATGAACATGGAAGTATCTACACCGCCATCTGTATGAACATGGAAATATCTTCACCGCCATCTGTATGAACATGGAAATAACTGCACCGCCATCTGTATGAACATATAAATATCTACACCGCCATCTGTATTAAGATGGAGATATCTACACCGCTATCTGTATAAAAATGGAAATATCTATACCAGTATGTGTATAAACATGGAAATATCTACACCGCTATCTGTATAAACATGGAAATATCTACACTGCTACCTGTATAAACATGGAAATATCAGCACCGCTATCTGTATGAACATGGAAATATCTACACCGGAATATGCATGAACATGGAAAAATCTTCACCGCCATCTGTATGAACATGGATATATCTACACAGCCATCTGTATGAACATGGAAATATCTTCACCGCCATCTGTATGAACATGGATATGTCTACACAGCCGTCTGGATGAACATGGCAATATCTACACGGTTATCTGTATGAACATGGAAATATCTACACCGCTATCTGTGTAAACATGCATACATCTTCACCGCTATCTGTATAAACATGGAAATATCCACACCGCTATCTGTATGAATATGGAAATATCTACACCGCTATCTGTTTAAACATGGAAATATCTACACCGCTATCTCCATGAAAATGGAAATATCTACACAGCTATCTGCATATACAGGGAAATATCTACACAGCTATCTCTTTGCACATGGAAATAACTACACCGCTACCTCTATAAACATGGAAATATCTACACCACCATCTGTATGAACATGGAAATATCTGCACCGCCATCTGTATGAACATAGAAATATCTACACCGCCATCTGTATTAAGAAGGAGATATCTACACTTCTATCTGTATAAACATGGAAATATCTACACCGCTATCTGTATGAACATGGAAATATCTACACCACTACCTGTATAAACACGGAAATATGTACACCGCTACCTGTATAAACATGGAAGTATCAGCACCGCTATCGGTATGAACATGGCAATATCTACACAGGTATCTGTATGAACATGGAAATATCTACAACGCCATCTGTATGAACATGGAAATATCTTCACCGCCATCTGTATGAACATGGATATATCTACACAGCCATCTGGATGAACATGGAAATATCTGCACCGCTATCTGTATGAACATGGAAATATCTACACCGCTATCTGTATGAACATGGAAATATCTACACAGCCATCAGGATGAACATGGAAATATCTACACCGCTATCTGTATGAACATGGAAATACATACACCGCTATCTGTATGAACATGGAAATATCTACACTGCTATCTGTATGAACATGGAAATATCTACACCGCTATCTGTATGAACATGGAAATATCTTCACCGCCATCTGTATGATCATGGATATATCTACACAGCCATGTGGATGAACATGGAAATATCTACACCGCTATCTGTATGAACATGGAAATATCTTCACCGCCATCTGTATGAACATGGATATATCTACACAGCCATGTGGATGAACATGGAAATATCTACACCGCTATCTTTATGTACATGGAAATATCTACACCGCTAACTGTTTGAACAGGGAAATACATACACCGCTATCTGCATGAAAACGGAAATATCTACACAGCTATCTGCTTCTACATGGAAATATCTACACAGCTATTTCTTTACACATGGAAATAACTACACCGCTATCTGTATGAACATGGAAATATCTACACCGCCATCTGTATGAACATGGAAATATCTGCACCGCCATCTGTATGAACATTTAAATATCTACACCGCCATCTGTATTAAGATGGAGATATCTACACCACTATCTGCATAAACATGGAAATATCTACACCGCTATGTGTATAAACATGGAAATACCTACACCGCTATCTGTATAAACATGGAAATATCTACACCGCTACCTGTATAAACATGGAAATATCAGCACCGCTATCAGTATGAACATGGAAGTATCTACACCGCCATCTGTATGAACATGGAAATATCTTCACCGCCATCTGTATGAACATGGAAATATCTGCACCGCCATCTGTATGAACATATAAATATCTACACCACCATCTGTATTAAGATGGAGATATCTACACCGCTATCTGTATAAACATGGAAATATCTACACCGCTATGTGTATAAACATGGAAATATCTACACCGCTATCTGTATAAACATGGACATATCTACACCGCTACCTGTATAAACATGGAAATATCAGCACCGCTATCAGTATGAACATGGAAGTATCTACACCGCCATCTGTATGAACACGGAAATATCTTCACCGCCATCTGTATGAACATGGAAATATCTACAGCACTATCTGTATGAACATGGAAATAGCTACACAGCCATCTGGATGAACATGGAAATATCTACACCGCTATCTGTATGAACATGGATATATCTACACAGCCATCTGGATGAACATGGAAATATCTAAACCGCTATCTGTATGAACATGGAAATACATACACCGCTATCTGTATGAACATGGAAATATCTACACCGCTATCTGTATGAACATGGAAATATCTACACCGCTATCTGTATGAACATAGAAATATCTACACCGCTACCTGTATAAACATGGAAATATCTACACGGCTATCAGTATGAACATGGAAGTATCTACACCGCCATCTGTATGAACATGGAAATATCTTCACCGCCATCTGTATGAACATGGAAATAACTGCACCGCCATCTGTATGAACATATAAATATCTACACCGCCATCTGTATTAAGATGGAGATATCTACACCGCTATCTGTATAAAAATGGAAATATCTATACCAGTATGTGTATAAACATGGAAATATCTACACCGCTATCTGTATAAACATGGAAATATCTACACTGCTACCTGTATAAACATGGAAATATCAGCACCGCTATCTGTATGAACATGGAAATATCTTCACCGCCATCTGTATGAACATGGATATGTCTACACAGCCGTCTGGATGAACATGGCAATATCTACACGGTTATCTGTATGAACATGGAAATATCTACACCGCTATCTGTGTAAACATGCATACATCTTCACCGCTATCTGTATAAACATGGAAATATCCACACCGCTATCTGTATGAATATGGAAATATCTACACCGCTATCTGTTTAAACATGGAAATATCTACACCGCTATCTCCATGAAAATGGAAATATCTACACAGCTATCTGCTTATACAGGGAAATATCTACACAGCTATCTCTTTGCACATGGAAATAACTACACCGCTACCTCTATAAACATGGAAATATCTACACCACCATCTGTATGAACATGGAAATATCTGCACCGCCATCTGTATGAACATAGAAATATCTACACCGCCATCTGTATTAAGAAGGAGATATCTACACTTCTATCTGTATAAACATGGAAATATCTACACCGCTATCTGTATGAACATGGAAATATCTACACCACTACCTGTATAAACACGGAAATATGTACACCGCTACCTGTATAAACATGGAAGTATCAGCACCGCTATCGGTATGAACATGGCAATATCTACACAGGTATCTGTATGAACATGGAAATATCTACAACGCCATCTGTATGAACATGGAAATATCTTCACCGCCATCTGTATGAACATGGATATATCTACACAGCCATCTGGATGAACATGGAAATATCTGCACCGCTATCTGTATGAACATGGAAATATCTACACCGCTATCTGTATGAACATGGAAATATCTACACAGCCATCAGGATGAACATGGAAATATCTACACCGCTATCTGTATGAACATGGAAATACATACACCGCTATCTGTATGAACATGGAAATATCTACACTGCTATCTGTATGAACATGGAAATATCTACACCACTATCTGTATGAACATGGAAATATCTTCACCGCCATCTGTATGAGCATGGATATATCTACACAGCCATGTGGATGAACATGGAAATATCTACACCGCTATCTGTATGAACATGGAAATATCTTCACCGCCATCTGTATGAACATGGATATATCTACACAGCCATGTGGATGAACATGGAAATATCTACACCGCTATCTTTATGTACATGGAAATATCTACACCGCTAACTGTTTGAACAGGGAAATACATACACCGCAATCTGCATGAAAACGGAAATATCTACACAGCTATCTGCTTCTACATGGAAATATCTACACAGCTATTTCTTTACACATGGAAATAACTACACCGCTATCTGTATGAACATGGAAATATCTACACCGCCATCTGTATGAACATGGAAATATCTGCACCGCCATCTGTATGAACATTTAAATATCTACACCGCCATCTGTATTAAGATGGAGATATCTACACCACTATCTGCATAAACATGGAAATATCTACACCGCTATGTGTATAAACATGGAAATACCTACACCGCTATCTGTATAAACATGGAAATATCTACACCGCTACCTGTATAAACATGGAAATATCAGCACCGCTATCAGTATGAACATGGAAGTATCTACACCGCCATCTGTATGAACATGGAAATATCTTCACCGCCATCTGTATGAACATGGAAATATCTGCACTGCCATCTGTATGAACATATAAATATCTACACCACCATCTGTATTAAGATGGAGATATCTACACCGCTATCTGTATAAACATGGAAATATCTACACCGCTATGTGTATAAACATGGAAATATCTACACCGCTATCTGTATAAACATGGACATATCTACACCGCTACCTGTATAAACATGGAAATATCAGCACCGCTATCAGTATGAACATGGAAGTATCTACACCGCCATCTGTATGAACACGGAAATATCTTCACCGCCATCTGTATGAACATGGAAATATCTACAGCACTATCTGTATGAACATGGAAATAGCTACACAGCCATCTGGATGAACATGGAAATATCTACACCGCTATCTGTATGAACATGGATATATCTACACAGCCATCTGGATGAACATGGAAATATCTAAACCGCTATCTGTATGAACATGGAAATACATACACCGCTATCTGTATGAACATGGAAATATCTACACCGCTATCTGTATGAACATGGAAATATCTACAACGCTATCTGTATGAACATGGAAATATCTTCACCGCCATCTGTATGAACATGGATATATCTACACAGCCATCTGGATGAACATGGAAATATCTGCACCGCTATCTGTATGAACATGGAAATATCTACACCGCTATCTGTATGAACATGGATATATCTACAGAGCCATCTGGATGAACATGGAAATATCTACACCGCTATCTGTATAAACATGCATACATCTTCACCGCTATCTGTATAAACATGGAAATATCTACACTGCTATCTTTATGAACATGGAAATATCTACACCGCTAACTGTTTGAACAGGGAAATATATACACCACTATCTGCATGAAAATGGAAATGTCAACACAGCTATCTGCATATACATGGAAATATCTACACAGCTATCTCTTTACACATGGAAATAACTACACCGCTATCTGTATGAACATGGAAATATCTACACCGCCATCTGTATGAACATGGAAATATCTGCACCGCCATCTCAATGAACATATAATTATCTACACCGCCATCTGTATTGTATTAAGATGGAGATATCTACTCCACTATCTGTATAAACATGGAAATATCTACACTGCTACCTGTAAAAACATGGAAATATCAGCACCGCTATCTGTATGAACATGGAAATATCTACACCGCCATCTGTATGAACATGGAAAAATCTTCACCGCCATCTGTATGAACATGGATATATGTACACAGCCATCTGTATGAACATGGAAATATCTTCACAGCCATCTGTATGAACATGGATATGTCTACACAGCCGTCTGGATGAACATGGAAATATCTACACCGCTATCTGTTTGAACAGGGAAATATATACACCGCTATCTGCATGAAAATGGAAATGTCTACACAGCTATCTGCATATACATGGAAATATCTACACAGCTATCTCTTTACACATGGAAATAACTACACCGCTATCTGTATGAACATAGAAATATCTACACCGCTACCTGTATAAACATGGAAATATCTACACGGCTATCAGTATGAACATGGAAGTATCTACACCGCCATCTGTATGAACATGGAAATATCTTCACCGCCATCTGTATGAACATGGAAATAACTGCACCGCCATCTGTATGAACATATAAATATCTACACCGCCATCTGTATTAAGATGGAGATATCTACACCGCTATCTGTATAAAAATGGAAATATCTATACCAGTATGTGTATAAACATGGAAATATCTACACCGCTATCTGTATAAACATGGAAATATCTACACTGCTACCTGTATAAACATGGAAATATCAGCACCGCTATCTGTATGAACATGGAAATATCTACACAGGAATATGCATGAACATGGAAAAATCTTCACCGCCATCTGTATGAACATGGATATATCTACACAGCCATCTGTATGAACATGGAAATATCTTCACCGCCATCTGTATGAACATGGATATGTCTACACAGCCGTCTGGATGAACATGGCAATATCTACACGGTTATCTGTATGAACATGGAAATATCTACACCGCTATCTGTGTAAACATGCATACATCTTCACCGCTATCTGTATAAACATGGAAATATCCACACCGCTATCTGTATGAATATGGAAATATCTACACCGCTATCTGTTTAAACATGGAAATATCTACACCGCTATCTCCATGAAAATGGAAATATCTACACAGCTATCTGCATATACAGGGAAATATCTACACAGCTATCTCTTTGCACATGGAAATAACTACACCGCTACCTCTATAAACATGGAAATATCTACACCACCATCTGTATGAACATGGAAATATCTGCACCGCCATCTGTATGAACATAGAAATATCTACACCGCCATCTGTATTAAGAAGGAGATATATACACTTCTATCTGTATAAACATGGAAATATCTACACCGCTATCTGTATGAACATGGAAATATCTACACCACTACCTGTATAAACACGGAAATATGTACACCGCTACCTGTATAAACATGGAAGTATCAGCACCGCTATCGGTATGAACATGGCAATATCTACACAGGTATCTGTATGAACATGGAAATATCTACAACGCCATCTGTATGAACATGGAAATATCTTCACCGCCATCTGTATGAACATGGATATATCTACACAGCCATCTGGATGAACATGGAAATATCTACACCGCTATCTGTATGAACATGGAAATATCTACACCGCTATCTGTATGAACATGGAAATATCTACACAGCCATCAGGATGAACATGGAAATATCTACACCGCTATCTGTATGAACATGGAAATACATACACCGCTATCTGTATGAACATGGAAATATCTACACTGCTATCTGTATGAACATGGAAATATCTACACCGCTATCTGTATGAACATGGAAATATCTTCACCGCCATCTGTATGAGCATGGATATATCTACACAGCCATGTGGATGAACATGGAAATATCTACACCGCTATCTGTATGAACATGGAAATATCTTCACCGCCATCTGTATGAACATGGATATATCTACACAGCCATGTGGATGAACATGGAAATATCTACACCGCTATCTTTATGTACATGGAAATATCTACACCGCTAACTGTTTGAACAGGGAAATACATACACCGCTATCTGCATGAAAACGGAAATATCTACACAGCTATCTGCTTCTACATGGAAATATCTACACAGCTATTTCTTTACACATGGAAATAACTACACCGCTATCTGTATGAACATGGAAATATCTACAACGCCATCTGTATGAACATGGAAATATCTGCACCGCCATCTGTATGAACATTTAAATATCTACACCGCCATCTGTATTAAGATGGAGATATCTACACCACTATCTGCATAAACATGGAAATATCTACACCGCTATGTGTATAAACATGGAAATACCTACACCGCTATCTGTATAAACATGGAAATATCTACACCGCTACCTGTATAAACATGGAAATATCAGCACCGCTATCAGTATGAACATGGAAGTATCTACACCGCCATCTGTATGAACATGGAAATATCTTCACCGCCATCTGTATGAACATGGAAATATCTGCACCGCCATCTGTATGAACATATAAATATCTACACCACCATCTGTATTAAGATGGAGATATCTACACCGCTATCTGTATAAACATGGAAATATCTACACCGCTATGTGTATAAACATGGAAATATCTACACCGCTATCTGTATAAACATGGACATATCTACACCGCTACCTGTATAAACATGGAAATATCAGCACCGCTATCAGTATGAACATGGAAGTATCTACACCGCCATCTGTATGAACACGGAAATATCTTCACCGCCATCTGTATGAACATGGAAATATCTACAGCACTATCTGTATGAACATGGAAATAGCTACACAGCCATCTGGATGAACATGGAAATATCTACACCGCTATCTGTATGAACATGGATATATCTACACAGCCATCTGGATGAACATGGAAATATCTACACCGCTATCTGTATGAACATGGAAATACATACACCGCTATCTGTATGAACATGGAAATATCTACAACGCTATCTGTATGAACATGGAAATATCTTCACCGCCATCTGTATGAACATGGATATATCTACACAGCCATCTGGATGAACATGGAAATATCTGCACCGCTATCTGTATGAACATGGAAATATCTACACCGCTATCTGTATGAACATGGATATATCTACAGAGCCATCTGGATGAACATGGAAATATCTACACCGCTATCTGTATAAACATGCATACATCTTCACCGCTATCTGTATAAACATGGAAATATCTACACTGCTATCTTTATGAACATGGAAATATCTACACCGCTAACTGTTTGAACAGGGAAATATATACACCACTATCTGCATGAAAATGGAAATGTCAACACAGCTATCTGCATATACATGGAAATATCTACACAGCTATCTCTTTACACATGGAAATAACTACACCGCTATCTGTATGAACATGGAAATATCTACACCGCCATCTGTATGAACATGGAAATATCTGCACCGCCATCTCAATGAACATATAATTATCTACACCGCCATCTGTATTGTATTAAGATGGAGATATCTACTCCACTATCTGTATAAACATGGAAATATCTACACTGCTACCTGTATAAACATGGAAATATCAGCACCGCTATCTGTATGAACATGGAAATATCTACACCGCCATCTGTATGAACATGGAAAAATCTTCACCGCCATCTGTATGAAGATGGATATATGTACACAGCCATCTGTATGAACATGGAAATATCTTCACAGCCATCTGTATGAACATGGATATGTCTACACAGCCGTCTGGATGAACATGGAAATATCTACACCGCTATCTGTATGAACATGGAAATATCTACACCGCTATCTGTATGAACATGGAAATATCTACACAGCCATCAGGATGAACATGGAAATATCTACACCGCTATCTGTATGAACATGGAAATACATACACCGCTATCTGTATGAACATGGAAATATCTACACCGCTACCTGTATAAACACGGAAATATGTACACCGCTACCTGTATAAACATGGAAGTATCAGCACCGCTATCGGTATGAACATGGCAATATCTACACAGGTATCTGTATGAACATGGAAATATCTACAACGCCATCAGTATGAACATGGAAATATCTTCACCGCCATCTGTATGAACATGGATATATCTACACAGCCATCTGGATGAACATGGAAATATCTACACCGCTATCAGTATGAACATGGAAAAATCTACACCGCTATCTGTATGAACATGGAAATATCTACACAGCCATCAGGATGAACATGGAAATATCTACACTGCTATCTGTATGAACATGGAAATACATACACCGCTATCTGTATGAACATGGAAATATCTACACCGCTATCTGTATGAACATGGAAATATCTTCACCGCCATCTGTATGAACATGGATATATCTACACAGCCATGTGGATGAACATGGAAATATCTACACCGCTATCTGTATGAACATGGAAATATCTTCACCGCCATCTGTATGAACATGGATATATCTACACAGCCATGTGGATGAACATGGAAATATCTACACCGCTATCTTTATGTACATGGAAATATCTACACCGCTAACTGTTTGAACAGGGAAATACATACACCGCTATCTGCATGAAAACGGAAATATCTACACAGCTATCTGCTTATACATGGAAATATCTTCACAGCTATCTCTTTACACATGGAAATAACTACACCGCTATCTGTATGAACATGGAAATATCTACACGGCCATCTGTATGAACATGGAAATATCTGCACCGCCATCTGTATGAACATTTAAATATCTACACCGCCATCTGTATTAAGATGGAGATATCTACACCACTATCTGCATAAACATGGAAATATCTACACCGCTATGTGTATAAACATGGAAATACCTACATCGCTATCTGTATAAACATGGAAATATCTACACCGCTACCTGTATAAACATGGAAATATCAGCAACGCTATCAGTATGAACATGGAAGTATCTACAACGCCATCTGTATGAACATGGAAGTATCTTCACCGCCATCTGTATGAACATGGAAATATCTGCACCGCCATCTGTATGAACTTATAAATATCTACACCACCATCTGTATTTAGATGGAGATATCTACACCGCTATCTGTATAAACATGGAAATATCTACACCGCTATGTGTATAAACATGGAAATATCTACACCGCTATCTGTATAAACATGGACATATCTACACCGCTACCTGTATAAACATGGAAATATCAGCACCGCTATCAGTATGAACATGGAAGTATCTACACCGCCATCTCTATGAACATGGAAATATCTTCACCGCCATCTGTATGAACATGGAAATATCTACAGCACTATCTGCATGAACATGGAAATAGCTACACAGCCATCTGGATGAACATGGAAATATCTACACCGCTATCTGTATGAACATGGATGTATCTACACAGCCATCTGGATGAACATGGAAATATCTAAACCGCTATCTGTATGAACATGGAAATACATATACCGCTATCTGTATGAACATGGAAATATCTACACCTCTATCTGTATGAACATGGAAATATCTACACCGCTATCTGTATGAACCTGGAAATATCTTCACCGCCATCTGTATGAACATGGATATATCTACACAGCCATCTGGATGAACATGGAAATATCTGCACCGCTATCTGTATGAACATGGAAATATCTACACCGCTATCTGTATGAACGTGGATATATCTACAGAGCCATCTGGATGAACATGGAAATATCTACACCGCTATCTGTGTAAACATGCATACATCTTCACCGCTATCTGTATAAACATGGAAATATCTACACTGCTATCTTTATGAACATGGAAATATCTACACCGCTAACTGTTTGAACAGGGAAATATATACACCACTATCTGCATGAAAATGGAAATGTCAACACAGCTATCTGCATATACATGGAAATATCTACACAGCTATCTCTTTACACATGGAAATAAATACACCGCTATCTGTATGAACATGGAAATATCTACACCGCCATCTGTATGAACATGGAAATATCTGCACCGCCATCTCAATGAACATATAATTATCTACACCGCCATCTGTATTAAGATGGAGATATCTACACCGCTATCTGTATAAACATGGAAATATCTACACTGCTACCTGTATAAACATGGAAATATCAGCACCGCTATCTGTACGAACATGGAAATATCTACACCGCCATCTGTATGAACATGGAAAAATCTTCACCGCCATCTGTATGAACATGTATATATGTACACAGCCATCTGTATGAACATGGAAATATCTTCACAGCCATCTGTATGAACATGGATATGTCTACACAGCCGTCTGGATGAACATGGAAATATCTACACCGCTATCTGTATGAACATGGAAATATCTACACCGCTATATGTGTAAACATGCATACATCTTCACCGCTATCTGTATAAACATGGAAATATCCACACCGCTATGTGTATGAACATGGAAATATCTACACCGCTATCTGTTTGAACATGGAAATAACTTCACCGCTATCTGCATAAAAATGGAAATATCTACACAGCTGTCTGCATATACATGGAAATATCTACACAGCTATCTGCATATACATGGAAATATCTACACAGCTATCTCTTTGCACATGGAAATAACTACACCACTATCTCTATAAACATGGAAATATCTACACCACCATCTGTATGAACATGGAAATATCTGCACCACCATCTGTATGAACATATAAATATCTACACCGCCATCTGTATTAAGAAGGAGATATCTACACCGCTATCTGTATGAACATGGAAATATCTACACCGCTATCTGTATGAACATGGAAATATCTACACCACTATCTGTACGAACATGGAAATAGCTACACAGCCTTCTGGATGAACATGGAAATATCTTCACCGCCATCTGTATCAACATGGATATATCTACACAGCTTCTGTATAAGCATGGAAATATCTTCACCGCCATCTGTATGAACATGGATATGTCTACACAGCCGTCTGGATGAACATGGAAATATCTACACCGCTATCTGTATGAACATGGATATATCTACACAGCCATCTGGATGAACATGGAAATATCTACACCGCTATCTGTATGAACATGGAAATACATACACCGCTATCTGTATGAACATGGAAATATCTACACCGCTATCTGTATGAGCATGGAAATATCTACACCGCTATCTGTGTGAACATGGAAATATCTTCACCGCCATCTGTATGAACATGGATATATCTACTCAGCCATCTGGATGAACATGGAAATATATACACCGCTATCTGTGTAAACCTGCATACATCTTCACCGCTATCTGTATAAACATGGAAATATCTACACTGCTATCTTTATGAACATGGAAATATCTACACCGCTAACTGTTTGAACAGGGAAATATATACACCACTATCTGCATGAAAATGGAAATGTCAACACAGCTATCTGCATATACATGGAAATATCTACCCAGCTATCTCTTTACACATGGAAATAACTACACCGCTATCTGTATGAACATGGAAATATCTACACCGCCATCTGTATGAACATGGAAATATCTGCACCGCCATCTGAATGAACATATAATTATCTACACCGCCATCTGTATTAAGATGGAGATATCTACACCGCTATCTGTATAAACATGGAAATATCTACACTGCTACCTGTATAAACATGGAAATATCAGCACCGCTATCTGTATGAACATGGAAATATCTACACCGCCATCTGTATGAACATGGAAAAATCTTCACCGCCATCTGTATGAACATGGATATATGTACACAGCCATCTGTATGAACATGGAAATATCTTCACAGCCATCTGTATGAACATGGATATGTCTACACAGCCGTCTGGATGAACATGGAAATATCTACACCGCTATCTGTATGAACATGGAAATATCTACACCGCTATCTGTGTAAACATGCATACATCTTCACCGCTATCTGTATAAACATGGAAATATCCACACCGCTATCTGTATGAACATGGAAATATCTACACCGGAATCTGTTTGAACATGGAAATACCTACACCGCTATCTGCATGAAAATGGAAATATCTACACAGCTATCTGCATATACATGGAAATATCTACACAGCTATCTGTATGAACATGGAAAATCTACACCGCTACCTGTATAAACACGGAAATATGTACACCGCTACCTGTATAAACATGGAAGTATCAGCACCGCTATCGGTATGAACATGGCAATATCTACACGGCTATCTGCATGAACATGGAAATATCTACACCGCTATCTGTATGAACGTGGAAATATCTACACCACTATCTGTATGAACATGGAAATAGCTACGCAGCCATCTGGATGAACATGGAAATATCTACACCGCTATCTGTATGAACATGGATATATCTACACAGCCATCTGGATGAAGATGGAAATATCTACACCGCTATCTGTATGAACATGGAAATACATACACCGCTATCTGTATGAACATGGAAATATCTACACCGCTATCTGTATGAACATGGAAATATCTACACCGCTATCTGTAGAAACATGGAAATAGCTATACCGCTGTCAGTATAAACATGGAAATATCTACAACGCTATCTCTATAAACATGGAAATATCTACAACGCCATCTGTACGAACAAGGAAATATCTACACCGCCATCCGTATGAACTTGGAAATATCGACCCCGCTATCTGTCTGAACATGGAAATATGTACAAAGCTATCTGTATATACATGGAAATATCTACACTGCTATCTTCAGGAACATGGAAATAACCACACCGCTATCTCTATAAATATGGAAATATCTACACCGCCATCCCTATGAACATGGAAAAACTACACCGCCATCTGTATGAACATGGAAATATCTACACCGCTATCTGTATGAACATGGAAATACATACACTGCTATCTGTATGAACATGGAAATATCTTCACCGCCATCTGTATGAACATGGATATATCTACACAGCCATCTGGATGAACATGGAAATATCTGCACCGCTATCTGTAGGAACATGGAAATATCTACACCGCTATCTGTATGAACATGGATATATCTACAGAGCCATCTGGATGAACATGGAAATATCTGCACCGCCATCTGTATGAACATATAAATTTCTACACCGCCATCTGTATTAAGATGGAGATATCTACACGCTATCTGTATAAACATGGAAATATCTACACCGCTATGTGTATAAACATGGAAATATCTACACCGCTATCTTTATAAACATGGAAATATCTACACTGCTACCTGTATAAACATGGAAATATCAGCACCGCTATCTGTATGAACATGGAAATTTCTACACCGCTTCTGTATGAACATGGAAAAATCTTCATCGCCATCTGTATGAACATGGAAATATCTGCACCGCCATCTGTATGAACATATAAATATCTACACCGCCATCTGTATTAAGATGGAGATATCTACACCGCTATCTGTATAAACGTGGAAATATCTACACCGCTATGTGTATAAACATGGAAATATCTACACCACTATCTGTATAAACATGGAAATATCGACACTGCTACCTGTATAAACATGGAAATATCAGCACCGCTATCTGTATGGACATGGAAATATCTGCACAGCCATCTGTATGAACATTGAAAAATCTTCACCGCCATATGGATCAACATGGATATATCTACACAGCTTCTGTATAAGCATGGAAATATCTTCACCGCCATCTGTATGAACATGGATATGTCTACACAGCCGTCTGGATGAACATGGAAATATCTACACCGCTATCTGTATGAACATGGAAATATCTACACGGCTATCTGAGTAAACATGCATACATCTTCACCGCTATCTGTATAAACATGGAAATATCCACACCGCTATCTGTATGAACATGGAAATATCTACACCGCTATCTGTTTGAACATGGAAATATCTACACCGCTATCTGCATGGAAATGGAAATATCTACACAGCTATCTGTATATACATGGAAATATCTACACAGATATCTCTTTGCACATGGAAACAACTACACCGCTATCTCTATAAACATGGAAATATCAACACCACCATCTGTATGAACATGGAAATATCTGCACCGCCATCTGTATGAACATATAAATATCTACACCGCCATCTGTATTAAGAAGGAGATATCTACACCGCTGTCTGTATAAACATGGAAATATCTACACTGCTATCTGTATGAACATGGAAATATCTACACCGCTACCTGTATAAACACGGAAATATGTACACCGCTACCTGTATAAACATGGAAGTATCAGCACCGCTATCGGTATGAACATGGCAATATCTACACGGCTATCTGTATGAACATGGAAATATCTACACCGCTATCTGTATGAACATGCAAATATCTACACCACTATCTGTATGAACATGGAAATAGCTACACAGCCATCTGGATGAACATGGAAATATCTACACCGCTATCTGTATGAGCATGGATATATCTACACAGCCATCTGGATGAACATGGAAATATCTACACTGCTATCTGTATGAACATGGAAATACATACACCGCTATCTGTATGAACATGGAAATATCTACACCGCTATCTGTATGAACATGGAAATATCTACACCGCTATCTGTATGAACATGGAAATATCTTCACCGCCATCTGTATGAACATGGATATATCTACACAGCCATCTGGATGAACATGGAAATATCTGCACCGCTATCTGTATGAACATGGATATATCTACTCAGCCATCTGGATGAACATGGAAATATATACACCGCTATCTGTGTAAACATGCATACATCTTCACCACTATCTGTATAAACATGGAATTATCTACACTGCTATCTTTATGAACATGGAAATATCTGCACCGCTAACTGTTTGAACAGGGAAATATATACACCGCTATCTGCATGTAAATGGAAATGTCTACACAGGTATCTGCATATACATGGAAATATCTACACAGCTATCTCTTTACACATGGAAATAACTACGCTGCTATCGGTATGAACATGGAAATATCTACACTGCTACCTTTATGAAGATGGAAATATCTACACCGCTATCTGTTTGAACAGGGAAATATATACACCGCTATCTGCATGAAAATGGAAATGTCTACACAGCTATCTGCATATACATGGAAATATCTACACAGCTATCTCTTTACACATGGAAATAACTACACCGCTATCTGTATGAACATAGAAATATCTACACCGCTACCTGTATAAACATGGAAATATCTACACGGCTATCAGTATGAACATGGAAGTATCTACACCGCCATCTGTATGAACATGGAAATATCTTCACCGCCATCTGTATGAACATGGAAATATCTGCACCGCCATCTGTATGAACATATAAATATCTACACCGCCATCTGTATTAAGATGGAGATATCTACACCGCTATCTGTATAAAAATGGAAATATCTATACCACTATGTGTATAAACATGGAAATATCTACACCGCTATCTGTATAAACATGGAAATATCTACACTGCTACCTGTATAAACATGGAAATATCAGCACCGCTATCTGTATGAACATGGAAATATCTACACCGGAATATGTATGAACATGGAAAAATGTTCACCGCCATCTGTATGAACATGGATATATCTACACAGCCATCTGTATGAACATGGAAATATCTTCACCGCCATCTGTATGAACATGGATATGTCTACACAGCCGTCTGGATGAACATGGCAATATCTACACGGTTATCTGTATGAACATGGAAATATCTACACCGCTATCTGTGTAAACATGCATACATCTTCACCGCTATCTGTATAAACATGGAAATATCCACACCGCTATCTGTATGAATATGGAAATATCTACACCGCTATCTGTTTAAACATGGAAATATCTACACCGCTATCTCCATGAAAATGGAAATATCTACACAGCTATCTGCATATACATGGAAATATCTACACAGCTATCTCTTTGCACATGGAAATAACTACACCGCTACCTCTATAAACATGGAAATATCTACACCACCATCTGTATGAACATGGAAATATCTGCACCGCCATCTGTATGAACATATAAATATCTACACCGCCATCTGTATTAAGAAGGAGATATCTACACTTCTATCTGTATAAACATGGAAATATCTACACCGCTATCTGTATGAACATGGAAATATCTACACCACTACTTGTATAAACACGGAAATATGTACACCGCTACCTGTATAAACATGGAAGTATCAGCACCGCTATCGGTATGAACATGGCAATATCTACACAGGTATCTGTATAAACATGGAAATATCTACAACGCCATCTGTATGAACATGGAAATATCTTCACCGCCATCTGTATGAACATGGATATATCTACACAGCCATCTGGATGAACATGGAAATATCTACACTGCTATCTGTATGAACATGGAAATATCTACACCGCTATCTGTATGAACATGGAAATATCTACACAGCCATCAGGATGAACATGGAAATATCTACACAGCTATCTGTATGAACATGGAAATACATACACCGCTATCTGTATGAAAATGGAAATATCTACACTGCTATCTGTATGAACATGGAAATATCTACACCGCTATCTGTATGAACATGGAAATATCTTCACCGCCATCTGTATGAACATGGATATATCTACACAGCCATGTGGATGAACATGGAAATATCTACACCGCTATCTGTATGAACATGGAAATATCTTCACCGCCATCTGTATGAACATGGATATATCTACACAGCCATGTGGATGAACATGGAAATATCTACACCGCTATCTTTATGTACATGGAAATATCTACACCGCTAACTGTTTGAACAGGGAAATACATACACCGCTATCTGCATGAAAACGGAAATATCTACACAGCTATCTGCTTCTACATGGAAATATCTACACAGCTATCTCTTTACACATGGAAATAACTACACCGCTATCTGTATGAACATGGAAATATCTACACCGCCATCTGTATGAACATGGAAATATCTGCACCGCCATCTGTATGAACATTTAAATATCTACACCGCCATCTGTATTAAGATGGAGATATCTACACCACTATCTGCATAAACATGGAAATATCTACACCGCTATGTGTATAAACATGGAAATACCTACACCGCTATCTGTATAAACATGGAAATATCTACACCGCTACCTGTATAAACATGGAAATATCAGCACCGCTATCAGTATGAACATGGAAGTATCTACACCGCCATCTGTATGAACATGGAAATATCTTCACCGCCATCTGTATGAACATGGAAATATCTGCACCGCCATCTGTATGAACATATAAATATCTACACCACCATCTGTATTAAGATGGAGATATCTACACCGCTATCTGTATAAACATGGAAATATCTACACCGCTATGTGTATAAACATGGAAATATCTACACCGCTATCTGTATAAACATGGACATATCTACACCGCTACCTGTATATACATGGAAATATCAGCACCGCTATCAGTATGAACATGGAAGTATCTACACCGCCATCTGTATGAACATGGAAATATCTTCACCGCCATCTGTATGAACATGGAAATATCTACAGCACTATCTGTATGAACATGGAAATAGCTACACAGCCATCTGGATGAACATGGAAATATCTACACCGCTATCTGTATGAACATGGCTATATCTACACAGCCATCTGGATGAACATGGAAATATCTAAACCGCTATCTGTATGAACATGGAAATACATACACCGCTATCTGTATGAACATGGAAATATCTACACCGCTATCTGTATGAACATGGAAATATCTACACCGCAATCTGTATGAACATGGAAATATATTCACCGCCATCTGTATGAACATGGATATATCAACACAGCCATCTGGATGAACATGGAAATATCTGCACCGCTATCTGTATGAACATGGAAATATCTACACCGCTATCTGTATGAACATGGATATATCTACAGAGCCATCTGGATGAACATGGAAATATCTACACCGCTATCTGTATAAACATGCATACATCTTCACCGCTATCTGTATAAACATGGAAATATCTACACTGCTATCTTTATGAACATGGAAATATCTACACCACTAACTGTTTGAACAGGGAAATATATACACCACTATCTGCATGAAAATGGAAATGTCAACACAGCTATCTGCATATACATGGAAATATCTACACAGCTATTTCTTTACACATGGAAATAACTACACCGCTATCTGTATGAACATGGAAATATCTACACCGCCATCTGTATGAACATGGAAATATCTGCACCGCCATCTCAATGAACATATAATTATCTACACCGCCATCTGTATTAAGATGGAGATATCTACTCCACTATCTGTATAAACATGGAAATATCTACACTGCTACCTGTATAAACATGGAAATATCAGCACCGCTATCTGTATGAACATGGAAATATCTACACCGCCATCTGTATGAACATGGAAAAACCTTCACCGCCATCTGTATGAACATGGATATATGTACACAGCCATCTGTATGAACATGGAAATATCTTCACAGCCATCTGTATGAACATGGATATGTCTACACAGCCGTCTGGATGAACATGGAAATATCTACACCGCTATCTGTATGAACATGGAAATATCTACACCGCTATCTGTATGAACATGGAAATATCTACACAGCCATCAGGATGAACATGGAAATATCTACACCGCTATCTGTATGAACATGGAAATACATACACCGCTATCTGTATGAACATGGAAATATCTACACCGCTACCTGTATAAACACGGAAATATGTACACCGCTACCTGTATAAACATGGAAGTATCAGCACCGCTATCGGTATGAACATGGCAATATCTACACAGGTATCTGTATGAACATGGAAATATCTACAACGCCATCTGTATGAATATGGAAATATCTTCACCGCCATCTGTATGAACATGGATATATCTACACAGCCATCTGGATGAACATGGAAATATCTACACCGCTATCAGTATGAACATGGAAATATCTACACCGCTATCTGTATGAACATGGAAATATCTACACAGCCATCAGGATGAACATGGAAATATCTACACCGCTATCTGTATGAACATGGAAATACATACACCGCTATCTGTATGAACATGGAAATATCTACACCGCTATCTGTATGAACATGGAAATATCTTCACCGCCATCTGTATGAACATGGATATATCTACACAGCCATGTGGATGAACATGGAAATATCTACACCGCTATCTGTATGAACATGGAAATATCTTCACCGCCATCTGTATGAAGATGGATATATCTACACAGCCATGTGGATGAACATGGAAATATCTACACCGCTATCTTTATGTACATGGAAATATCTACACCGCTAACTGTTTGAACAGGGAAATACATACACCGCTATCTGCATGAAAACGGAAATATCTACACAGCTATCTGCTTATACATGGAAATATCTTCACAGCTATCTCTTTACACATGGAAATAACTACACCGCTATCTGTATGAACATGGAAATATCTACACCGCCATCTGTATGAACATGGAAATATCTGCACCGCCATCTGTATGAACATTTAAATATCTACACCGCCATCTGTATTAAGATGGAGATATCTACACCACTATCTGCATAAACATGGAAATATCTACACCGCTATGTGTATAAACATGGAAATACCTACATCGCTATCTGTATAAACATGGAAATATCTACACCGCTACCTGTATAAACATGGAAATATCAGCACCGCTATCAGTATGAACATGGAAGTATCTACAACGCCATCTGTATGAACATGGAAATATCTTCACCGCCATCTGTATGAACATGGAAATATCTGCACCGCCATCTGTATGAACTTATAAATATCTACACCACCATCTGTATTAAGATGGAGATATCTACACCGCTATCTGTATAAACATGGAAATATCTACACCGCTATGTGTATAAACATGGAAATATCTACACCGCTATCTGTATAAACATGGACATATCTACACCGCTACCTGTATAAACATGGAAATATCAGCACCGCTATCAGTATGAACATGGAAGTAACTACACCGCCATCTGTATGAACATGGAAATATCTTCACCGCCATCTGTATGAACATGGAAATATCTACAGCACTATCTGTATGAACATGGAAATAGCTACACAGCCATCTGGATGAACATGGAAATATCTACACCGCTATCTGTATGAACATGGATGTATCTACACAGCCATCTGGATGAACATGGAAATATCTAAACCGCTATCTGTATGAACATGGAAATACATACACCGCTATCTGTATGAACATGGAAATATCTACACCTCTATCTGTATGAACATGGAAATATCTACACCGCTATCTGTATGAACATGGAAATATCTTCACCGCCATCTGTATGAACATGGATATATCTACACAGCCATCTGGATGAACATGGAAATATCTGCACCGCTATCTGTATGAACATGGAAATATCTACACCGCTATCTGTATGAACATGGATATATCTACAGAGCCATCTGGATGAACATGGAAATATCTACACCGCTATCTGTGTAAACATGCATACATCTTCACCGCTATCTGTATAAACATGGAAATATCTACACTGCTATCTTTATGAACATGGAAATATCTACACCGCTAACTGTTTGAACAGGGAAATATATACACCACTATCTGCATGAAAATGGAAATGTCAACACAGCTATCTGCATATACATGGAAATATCTACACAGCTATCTCTTTACACATGGAAATAAATACACCGCTATCTGTATGAACATGGAAATATCTACACCGCCATCTGTATGAACATGGAAGTATCTGCACCGCCATCTCAATGAACATATAATTATCTACACCTCCATCTGTATTAAGATGGAGATATCTACACCGCTATCTGTATAAACATGGAAATATCTACACTGCTACCTGTATAAACATGGAAATATCAGCACCGCTATCTGTATGAACATGGAAATATCTACACCGCCATCTGTATGAACATGGAAAAATCTTCACCGCCATCTGTATGAACATGTATATATGTACACAGCCATCTGTATGAACATGGAAATATCTTCACAGCCATCTGTATGAACATGGATATGTCTACACAGCCGTCTGGATGAACATGGAAATATCTACACCGCTATCTGTATGAACATGGAAATATCTACACCGCTATATGTGTAAACATGCATACATCTTCACCGCTATCTGTATAAACATGGAAATATCCACACCGCTATCTGTATGAACATGGAAATATCTACACCGCTATCTGTTTGAACATGGAAATAACTTCACCGCTATCTGCATAAAAATGGAAATATCTACACAGCTGTCTGCATATACATGGAAATATCTACACAGCTATCTGCATATACATGGAAATATCTACACAGCTATCTCTTTGCACATGGAAATAACTACACCGCTATCTCTATAAACATGGAAATATCTACACCACCATCTGTATGAACATGGAAATATCTGCACCACCATCTGTATGAACATATAAATATCTACACCGCCATCTGTATTAAGAAGGAGATATCTACACCGCTATCTGTATAAACATGGAAATAGCTACACCGCTATCTGTATGAACATGGAAATATCTACACCGCTACCTGTATAAACACGGAAATATGTACACCGCTACCTGTATAAACATGGAAGTATCAGCACCGCTATCGGTATGAACATGGCAATATCTACTCGGCTATCTGTATGAACATGGAAATATCTACACCGCTATCTGTATGAACATGGAAATATCTACACCACTATCTGTACGAACATGGAAATAGCTACACAGCCTTCTGGATGAACATGGAAATATCTTCACCGCCATCTGTATCAACATGGATATATCTACACAGCTTCTGTATAAGCATGGAAATATCTTCACCGCCATCTGTATGAACATGGATATGTCTACACAGCCGTCTGGATGAACATGGAAATATCTACACCGCTATCTGTATGAACATGGAAATATCTACACGGCTATCTGTGTAAACATGCATACATCTTCACCGCTATCTGTATAAACATGGAAATATCCACACCGCTATCTCTATGAACATGGAAATATCTACACCGCTATGTGTTTGAACATGGAAATATCTACACCGCTATCTGCATGGAAATGGAAATATCTACACAGCTATCTGTATATACATGGAAATATCTACACATCTATCTCTTTGCAAATGGAAATAACTACACCGCTATCTCTATAAACATGGAAATATCTACACCACCATCTGTATGAACATGGAAATATCTGCACCGCCATCTGTATGAACATATAAATATCTACACCGCCATCTGTATTAAGAAGGAGATATCTACACCGCTGTCTGTATAAACATGGAAATATCTACACCGCTATCTGTATGAACATGGAAATATCTACACCGCTACCTGTATAAACACGGAAATATATACACCGCTACCTGTATAAACATGGAAGTATCAGCACCGCTATCGGTATGAACATGGCAATATCTTCACGGCTATCTGTATGAACATGGAAATATCTACACCGCTATCTGTATGAACATGGAAATATCTACACCACTATCTGTATGAACATGGAAATAGCTACACAGCCATCTGGATGAACATGGAAATATCTACACCGCTATCTGTATGAACATGGATATATCTACACAGCCATCTGGATGAACATGGAAATATCTACACCGCTATCTGTATGAACATGGAAATACATACACCGCTATCTGTATGAACATGGAAATATCTACACCGCTATCTGTATGAACATGGAAATATCTGCACCGCCATCTGTATGAACATTTAAATTTCTACACCGCCATCTGTATTAAGATGGAGATATCTACACGCTATCTGTTTACACATGGAAATATCTACACCGCTATGTGTATAAACATGGAAATATCTACACCGCTATCTGTATAAACATGGAAATATCTACACTGCTACCTCTATAAACATGGAAATATCAGCACCGCTATCTGTATGAACATGGAAATATCTACACCGCTATCTGCATGAAAATGGAAATATCTACACAGCTATCTCTTTGCACATGGAAATAACTACACCGCTATCTCTATAAACATGGAAATATCTACACCACCATCTGTATGAACATGGAAATATCTTCACCGCCATCTGTATGAACATGGATATATCTACACAGCCATCTGGATGAACATGGAAATATCTGCACCGCTATCTGTATGAACATGGAAAAATCTTCACCGCCATCTCTATGAACCTGGATATATCTACACAGCCAACTGTATGAACATGGAAATATCCTCACCGCCATCTGTATGAACATGGATATGTCTACACAGCCGTCTAGAGGAACATGGAAATATCTACACCGCTATCTGTATGAACATGGAATTATCTACACCGCTATCTGTGTAAACATGCATACATCTTCACCGCTATCTGTATAAACATGGAAATACCCACTCCGCTATCTGTTTGAACATGGAAATATCTACACCGCTATCTGCATGAAAATGGAAATATCTACACAGCTATCTGCATATACATGGAAATATCTACACAGCTATCTGTGTATACATGCATACATCTTCACCGCTATCTGTATAAACAAGGAAATATCTACACTGCTATCTTTATGAACATGGAAATATCTACACCGCTAACTGTTTGAACAGGGAAATATATACACCACTATCTGCATGAAAATGGAAATGTCTACAGAGCTATCTGCATATACATGGAAATATCTACACAGCTATCTCTTTACACATGGAAATAACTACACCGCTATCTGTATGAACATGGAAATATCTACACCGCAATCTGTATGAACATGGAAATATCTGCACCGCCATCTGAATGAACATTTAAATATCTGCACCGCCATCTGTATTAAGATGGAGATATCTACACCACTATCTGCATGAACATGGACATATCTACACCGCTATCTGTTTAAACATGGAAATATCAGCACCGCTATCAGTATGAACATGGAAGTTTCTACACCGCCATCTGTATGAACATGGAAATATCTTCACCGCCATCTGTATGAACATGGAAATATCTGCACCGCCATCTGTATGAAAATATAAATATCTACACCGCCATCTGTATTAAGATGGAGATATCTACACCGCTATCTGTATAAACATGGAAATATCAACACCGCTATGTGTATAAACATGGAAATATCTACACCGCTATCTGTATAAACATGGAAATATCTACACTGCTACCTGTATAAACATGGAAATATCAGCACCGCTATCTGTATGAACATGGAAATATCTACACCGCCATCTGTATGAACATGCAAAAATCTTCACCGCCATCTGTATGAACATGGATATATCTACACAGCCATCTGTATGAACATGGAAATATCTTCACCGCCATCTGTATGAACATGGATATGTCTACACAGCCGTCTGGATGAACATGGAAATATCTACACCGCTATCTGTGTAAACATGCATACATCTTCACCGCTATCTGTATAAACATGGAAATATCTACACCGCTATCTGTATGAACATGGAAATATGTACACCGCTATCTGTTTGAAAATGGAAATATCTACACCGCTATCTGCATGAACACGGAAATATGTACACCGCTAACTGTATAAACATGGAAGTATCAGCACCGCTATCGGTATGAACATGGCAATATCTACACGGCTATCTGTATGAACATGGAAATATCTACAACGCCATCTGTATGAACATGGAAATATCTTCACCGCCATCTGTATGAACATGTATATATCTACACAGCCATATGGATGAACATGGAAATATCTACAACGCTATCTGTATGAACACGGAAATATCTACACCGCTATCTGTATGAACATGGAAATAACTACACAGCCATCAGGATGAACATGGAAATATCTACACCGCTATCTGTATAAACATGGAAATATCAGCACCGCTATCTGTATGGACATGGAAATATCTACACCGCCATCTGTATGAACATGGAAAAATCTTCACCGCCATCTGTATCAACATGGATATACCTACACAGCTTCTGTATAAGCATGGAAATATCTTCACCGCCATCTGTATGAACATGGATATGTCTACACAGCCGTCTGGATGAACATGGAAATATCTACACCGCTATCTGTATGAACATGGAAATATCTACACTGCTATCTTTATGAAGATGGAAATATCTACACCGCTATCTGTATGAACATGGAATTATCTACACTACTATCTTTATGAACATGGAAATATCTGCACCGCTAACTGTTTGAACAGGGAAATATATACACCGCTATCTGCATTTAAATGGAAATGTCTACACAGCTATCTGCATATACATGGAAATATCTACACAGCTATCTCTTTACACATGGAAATAACTACGCTGCTATCTGTATGAACATGGAAATATCTACACTGCTATCTTTATGAAGATGGAAATATCTACACCGCTATCTGTTTGAACAGGGAAATATATACACCGCTATCTGCATGAAAATGGAAATGTCTACACAGCTATCTGCATATACATGGAAATATCTACACAGCTATCTCTTTACACATGGAAATAACTACACCGCTATCTGTATGAACATGGAAATATCTACAACGCTACCTGTATAAACATGGAAATAACAGCACCGCTATCAGTATGAACATGGAAGTACCTGCACCGCCATCTGTATGAACACGGAAATATCTTCACCGCCATCTGTATGAACATGGAAATATCTGCACCGCCATCTGTATGAACATATAAATATCTACACCGCCCTCTGTATTAAGATGGAGATATCTACACCGCTATCTGTATAAAAATGGAAATATCTATACCACTATGTGTATAAACATGGAAATATCTAGACCGTTATCTGTATAAACATGGAAATATCTACACTGCTACCTGTATAAACATGGAAATATCAGCACCTCTATCTGTATGATCATGGAAATATCTACACCGGAATATGTATGAACATGGAAAAATCTTCACCGCCATCTGTATGAACATGGATATATCTACACAGCCATCTGTATGAACATGGAAATATCTTCACCGCCATCTGTATGAACATGGATATGTCTAAACAGCGGTCTGGATGAACATGGAAATATCTACACCGCTATCTGTATGAACATGGAAATATCTACACCGCTATCTGTGTAAACGTGCATACATCTTCACCGCTATCTGTATAAACATGGAAATATCCACACCGCTATCTGTATGAATATGGAAATATCTACACCGCTATCTGTTTGAACATGGAAATATCTACACCGCTATCTGCATGAAAATGGAAATATCTACACAGCTATCTGCATATACATGGAAATATCTACACAGCTATCTCTTTGCACATGGAAATAACTACACCGCTACCTCTATAAACATGGAAATATCTACACCACCATCTGTATGAACATGGAAATATCTGCACCGCCATCTGTATGAACATATAAATATCTACACCGCCATCTGTATTAAGAAGGAGATATCTACACCGCTATCTGTATAAACATGGAAATATCTACACAGCTATCTGTATGAACATGGAAATATCTACACCGCTACCTGTATAAACACGGAAATATGTACACCGCTAACTGTATAAACATGGAAGTATCAGCACCGCTATCGGTATGAACATGGCAATATCTACACGGCTATCTGTATGAACATGGAAATATCTACACTGCTATCTGTATAAACATGGAAATATCTACACCGCTACCAGTATAAACATGGAAATATCAGCACCGCTATCAGTATGAACATGGAAGTTTCTACACGGCCATCTGTATGAACATGGAAATATCTTCACTGCCATCCGTATGAACATGGAAATATCTGCACCGCCATCTGTATGAACATATAAATATCTACACCACCATCTGTATTAAGATGGAGATATCTACACCGCTATCTGTACAAACATGGAAATATCTACACCACTATGTGTATAAACATGGAAATATCTACACCACTATCTGTGTAAACATGGAAATATGTACACCGCTACCTGTATAAACACGGAAATATGTACACCGCTACCTGTATAAACATGGAAGTATCAGCACCGCTATTGGTATGAACATGTCAATATCTACACGGCTATCTCTATGAACATGGAAATATCTACACCGCTATCTGTATGAACATGGAAATGTCTTCACCGCGATCTGTATGAACATGGAAATGTCTTCACCGCGATCTGTATGAACATGGATATATCTACACAGCCATCTGGATGAACATGGAAATATCTACACCGCTATCTGTATGAACATGGAAATATCTACACCGCTATCTGTATGAACATGGAAATATCTTCACCGCCATCTGTATGAACATGGAAGTATCTACACTGCCATCTGTGTGAACATGGAAATATCTTCACCGCCATCTGTATGAACATGGAAATATCTGCAACGCCATCTGTATGAACATATAAATATCTACACCACCATCTGTATTAAGATGGAGATATCTACACCGCTATCTGTATAAACATGGAAATATCTACACCGCTATTTGTATAAACATGGAAATATCTACACAGCTATCGGTATAAACATGGAAATATCTACACTGCTACCTGTATAAACATGGAAGTATCAGCACCGCTATCGGTATGAACATGGCAATATCAACACGGCTATCTGAATGAACATGGAAATATCTACATCGCTATTTGTATGAACATGGAAACATCTACACCACTATCTGTATGAACATGGAAATAGCTACACAGCCATCTGGATGAACATGGAAATATCAACACCGCTATCTGTATGAACATGGATATATCTACACAGCCATCTGGATGAACATGGAAATATCTACACCGCTATCTGTATGAACATGGAAATACATACACCGCTATCTGTATGAACATGGAAATATCTACACCGCTATCTGTATGAACATGGAAATATCTACACCGCTATCTGTATGAACATGGAAATATCTACACCGCTATCTGTATGAACCTGGATATATCTACAGAGCCATCTGGATGAACATGGAAATATCTACACCGCTATCTGTGTAAACATGCATACATCTTCACCGCTATCTGTATAAACATGGAAATATCTACACTGCTATCTTTATGAACATGGAAATATCTACACCGCTAACTGTTTGAAAAGGGAAATATATACACCACTATCTGCATGAAAATGGAAATGTCAACACAGCTATCTGCATATACATGGAAATATCAACACAGCTATCTCTTTACACATGGAAATAACTACACCTCTATCTGTATGAACATGGAAATATCTACACCGCCATCTGTATGAACATGGAAATATCTGCACCGCCATCTGAATGAACATATAATTATCTACACCGCCACCTGTATTAAGATGGAGATATCTACACAGCCATCTGTATAAACATGGAAATATCTACACTGCTACCTGTATAAACATGGAAATATCACCACCGCTATCTGTATGAACATGGAAATATCTACACCGCCATCTTTATGAACATGGAAAAATCTTCACCGCCATCTGTATGAACATGGATATATGTACACAGCCATCTGTATGAACATGGAAATATCTTCACAGCCATCTGTATGAACATGGATATGTCTACACAGCCGTCTGGATGAACATGGAAATATCTACACCGCTATCTGTATGAACATGGAAATATCTACACCGCTATCTGTGTAAACATGCATACATCTTCACCGCTATCTGTATAAACATGGAAATATCCACACCGCTATCTGTATGAACATGGAAATATCTACACCGCTATCTGTTTGAACATGTAAATACCTACACCGCTATCTGCATGAAAATGGAAATATCTACACAGCTATCTGCATATACATGGAAATATCTACACAGCTATCTGTATGAACATGGAAATATCTACACCGCTACCTGTATAAACACGGAAATATGTACACCGCTACCTGTATAAACATGGAAGTATCAGCACCGCTATCGGTATAAACATGGCAATATCTACACGGCTATCTGCATGAACATGGAAATATCTACACCGCTATCTGTATGAACGTGGAAATATCTACACCACTATCTGTATGAACATGGAAATAGCTACACAGCCATCTGGATGAACATGGAAATATCTACACCGCTATCTGTATGAACATGGATATATCTACACAGCCATCCGGATGAACATGGAAATATCTACACCGCTATCTGTATGAAAATGGAAATACATACACCGCTATCTGTATGAACATGGAAATATCTACACCGCTATCTGTATGAACATGGAAATATCTACACCGCTATCTGTAGAAACATGGAAATAGCTATACCGCTGTCAGTATAAACATGGAAATATCTACAACGCTATCTCTATAAACATGGAAATATCTACAACGCCATCTGTACGAACAAGGAAATATCTACACCGCCATCCGTATGAACTTGGAAATATCGACCCCGCTATCTGTCTGAACATGGAAATATGTACAAAGCTATCTGTATATACATGGAAATATCTACACTGCTATCTTCAGGAACATGGAAATAACCACACCGCTATCTCTATAAATATGGAAATATCTACACCGCCATCCCTATGAACATGGAAAAACTACACCGCCATCTGTATGAACATGGAAATATCTACACCGCTATCTGTATGAACATGGAAATACATACACCGCTATCTGTATGAACTTGGAAATAACTACTCCGCTATGTGTATGAACTTGGAAATATCTACACCGCTATCACTATGAACATGGAAATATCTTCACCGCCATCTGTATGAACATGGATATATCTACACAGCCATCTGGATGAACATGGAAATATCTGCACCGCTATCTGTAGGAACATGGAAATATCTACACCGCTATCTGTATGAACATGGATATATCTACAGAGCCATCTGGATGAACATGGAAATATCTGCACCGCCATCTGTATGAACATATAAATTTCTACACCGCCATCTGTATTAAGATGGAGATATCTACACGCTATCTGTATAAACATGGAAATATCTACACCGCTATGTGTATAAACATGGAAATATCTACACCGCTATCTTTATAAACATGGAAATATCTACACTGCTACCTGTATAAACATGGAAATATCAGCACCGCTATCTGTATGAACATGGAAATTTCTACACCGCTTCTGTATGAACATGGAAAAATCTTCACCGCCATCTCTATGAACCTGGATATATCTACACAGCCATCTGTATGAACATGGAAATATCTTCACCGCCATCTGTATGAACATGGATATGTCTACACAGCCGTCTGGATGAACATGGAAATATCTACACCGCTATCTGTATGAACATCGAAATATCTACACCGCTATCTGTGTAAACATGCATACATCTTCACCGCTATCTGTATAAACATGGAAATACCCACACCGCTATCTGTTTGAACATGGAAATATCTACACCGCTATCTGTTTGAACATGGAAATATCTACACCGCTATCTGTATGAAAATGGAAATGTCTACACAGCTATCTGCATATACATGGAAATATCTACACAGCTATCTCTTTACACATGGAAATAACTACACCGCTATCTGTATGAACATGGAAATATCTACACCGCCATCTGTATGAACATGGAAATATCTGCACCGCCATCTGAATGAAAATATAAATATCTACACCGCCATCTGTATTAAGATGGAGATATCTACACTGCTATGTGTATAAACATGGAAATATCTACACCGCTATGTGTATAAACATGGAAATATCTACACGGCTATCTGTATAAACATGGAAATATCCACACCGCTACCTGTATAAACATGGAAATATCAGCACCGCTCTCAGTATGAACATGGAAGTATCTACACCGCCATCTGTATGAACATGGAAATATCTTCACCGCCATCTGTATGAACATGGAAATATCTGCACCGCCATCTGTATGAACATATAAATATCTACACCGCTATCTGTATTAAGATGGAGATATCTACACCGCTATCTGTATAAACGTGGAAATATCTACACTGCTATGTGTATAAACATGGAAATATCTACACCACTATCTGTATAAACATGGAAATATCGACACTGCTACCTGTATAAACATGGAAATATCAGCACCGCTATCTGTATGGACATGGAAATATCTGCACAGCCATCTGTATGAACATTGAAAAATCTTCACCGCCATATGGATCAACATGGATATATCTACACAGCTTCTGTATAAGCATGGAAATATCTTCACCGCCATCTGTATGAACATGGATATGTCTACACAGCCGTCTGGATGAACATGGAAATATCTACACCGCTATCTGTATGAACATGGAAATATCTACACGGCTATCTGAGTAAACATGCATACAACTTCACCGCTATCTGTATAAACATGGAAATATCCACACCGCTATCTGTATGAACATGGAAATATCTACACCGCTATCTGTTTGAACATGGAAATATCTACACCGCTATCTGCATGGAAATGGAAATATCTACACAGCTATCTGTATATACATGGAAATATCTACACAGATATCTCTTTGCACATGGAAACAACTACACCGCTATCTCTATAAACATGGAAATATCAACACCACCATCTGTATGAACATGGAAATATCTGCACCGCCATCTGTATGAACATATAAATATCTACACCGCCATCTGTATTAAGAAGGAGATATCTACACCGCTGTCTGTATAAACATGGAAATATCTACACTGCTATCTGTATGAACATGGAAATACCTACACCGCTACCTGTATAAACACGGAAATATGTACACCGCTACCTGTATAAACATGGAAGTATCAGCACCGCTATCGGTATGAACATGGCAATATCTACACGGCTATCTGTATGAACATGGAAATATCTACACCGCTATCTGTATGAACATGGAAATATCTACACCACTATCTGTATGAACATGGAAATAGCTACACAGCCATCTGGATGAACATGGAAGTATCTACACCGCTATCTGTATGAACATGGATATATCTACACAGCCATCTGGATGAACATGGAAATATCTACACTGCTATCTGTATGAACATGGAAATACATACACCGCTATCTGTATGAACATGGAAATATCTACACCGCTATCTGTATGAACATGGAAATATCTACACCGCTATCTGTATGAACATGGAAATATCTTCACCGCCATCTGTATGAACATGGATATATCTACACAGCCATCTGGATGAACATGGAAATATCTGCACCGCTATCTGTATGAACATGGATATATCTACTCAGCCATCTGGATGAACATGGAAATATATACACCGCTATCTGTGTAAACATGCATACATCTTCACCACTATCTGTATAAACATGGAATTATCTACACTGCTATCTTTATGAACATGGAAATATCTGCACCGCTAACTGTTTGAACAGGGAAATATATACACCGCTATCTGCAAGTAAATGGAAATGTCTACACAGCTATCTGCATATACATGGAAATATCTACACAGCTATCTCTTTACACATGGAAATAACTACGCTGCTATCTGTATGAACATGGAAATATCTACACTGCTATCTTTATGAAGATGGAAATATCTACACCGCTATCTGTTTGAACAGGGAAATATATACACCGCTATCTGCATGAAAATGGAAATGTCCACACAGCTATCTGCATATACATGGAAATATCTACACAGCTATCTCTTTACACATGGAAATAACTACACCGCTATCTGTATGAACATAGAAATATCTACACCGCTACCTGTATAAACATGGAAATATCTACACGGCTATCAGTATGAACATGGAAGTATCTACACCGCCATCTGTATGAACATGGAAATATCTTCACCGCCATCTGTATGAACATGGAAATAACTGCACCGCCATCTGTATGAACATATAAATATCTACACCGCCATCTGTATTAAGATGGAGATATCTACACCGCTATCTGTATAAAAATGGAAATATCTATACCAGTATGTGTATAAACATGGAAATATCTACACCGCTATCTGTATAAACATGGAAATATCTACACTGCTACCTGTATAAACATGGAAATATCAGCACCGCTATCTGTATGAACATGGAAATATCTACACCGGAATATGCATGAACATGGAAAAATCTTCACCGCCATCTGTATGAACATGGATATATCTACACAGCCATCTGTATGAACATGGAAATATCTTCACCGCCATCTGTATGAACATGGATATGTCTACACAGCCGTCTGGATGAACATGGCAATATCTACACGGTTATCTGTATGAACATGGAAATATCTACACCGCTATCTGTGTAAACATGCATACATCTTCACCGCTATCTGTATAAACATGGAAATATCCACACCGCTATCTGTATGAATATGGAAATATCTACACCGCTATCTGTTTAAACATGGAAATATCTACACCGCTATCTCCATGAAAATGGAAATATCTACACAGCTATCTGCATATACAGGGAAATATCTACACAGCTATCTCTTTGCACATGGAAATAACTACACCGCTACCTCTATAAACATGGAAATATCTACACCACCATCTGTATGAACATGGAAATATCTGCACCGCCATCTGTATGAACATAGAAATATCTACACCGCCATCTGTATTAAGAAGGAGATATCTACACTTCTATCTGTATAAACATGGAAATATCTACACCGCTATCTGTATGAACATGGAAATATCTACACCACTACCTGTATAAACACGGAAATATGTACACCGCTACCTGTATAAACATGGAAGTATCAGCACCGCTATCGGTATGAACATGGCAATATCTACACAGGTATCTGTATGAACATGGAAATATCTACAACGCCATCTGTATGAACATGGAAATATCTTCACCGCCATCTGTATGAACATGGATATATCTACACAGCCATCTGGATGAACATGGAAATATCTGCACCGCTATCTGTATGAACATGGAAATATCTACACCGCTATCTGTATGAACATGGAAATATCTACACAGCCATCAGGATGAACATGGAAATATCTACACCGCTATCTGTATGAACATGGAAATACATACACCGCTATCTGTATGAACATGGAAATATCTACACTGCTATCTGTATGAACATGGAAATATCTACACCGCTATCTGTATGAACATGGAAATATCTTCACCGCCATCTGTATGAGCATGGATATATCTACACAGCCATGTGGATGAACATGGAAATATCTACACCGCTATCTGTATGAACATGGAAATATCTTCACCGCCATCTGTATGAACATGGATATATCTACACAGCCATGTGGATGAACATGGAAATATCTACACCGCTATCTTTATGTACATGGAAATATCTACACCGCTAACTGTTTGAACAGGGAAATACATACACCGCAATCTGCATGAAAACGGAAATATCTACACAGCTATCTGCTTCTACATGGAAATATCTACACAGCTATTTCTTTACACATGGAAATAACTACACCGCTATCTGTATGAACATCGAAATATCTACACCGCCATCTGTATGAACATGGAAATATCTGCACCGCCATCTGTATGAACATTTAAATATCTACACCGCCATCTGTATTAAGATGGAGATATCTACACCACTATCTGCATAAACATGGAAATATCTACACCGCTATGTGTATAAACATGGAAATACCTACACCGCTATCTGTATAAACATGGAAATATCTACACCGCTACCTGTATAAACATGGAAATATCAGCACCGCTATCAGTATGAACATGGAAGTATCTACACCGCCATCTGTATGAACATGGAAATATCTTCACCGCCATCTGTATGAACATGGAAATATCTGCACCGCCATCTGTATGAACATATAAATATCTACACCACCATCTGTATTAAGATGGAGATATCTACACCGCTATCTGTATAAACATGGAAATATCTACACCGCTATGTGTATAAACATGGAAATATCTACACCGCTATCTGTATAAACATGGACATATCTACACCGCTACCTGTATAAACATGGAAATATCAGCACCGCTATCAGTATGAACATGGAAGTATCTACACCGCCATCTGTATGAACACGGAAATATCTTCACCGCCATCTGTATGAACATGGAAATATCTACAGCACTATCTGTATGAACATGGAAATAGCTACACAGCCATCTGGATGAACATGGAAATATCTACACCGCTATCTGTATGAACATGGATATATCTACACAGCCATCTGGATGAACATGGAAATATCTAAACCGCTATCTGTATGAACATGGAAATACATACACCGCTATCTGTATGAACATGGAAATATCTACACCGCTATCTGTATGAACATGGAAATATCTACACCGCTATCTGTATGAACATAGAAATATCTACACCGCTACCTGTATAAACATGGAAATATCTACACGGCTATCAGTATGAACATGGAAGTATCTACACCGCCATCTGTATGAACATGGAAATATCTTCACCGCCATCTGTATGAACATGGAAATAACTGCACCGCCATCTGTATGAACATATAAATATCTACACCGCCATCTGTATTAAGATGGAGATATCTACACCGCTATCTGTATAAAAATGGAAATATCTATACCAGTATGTGTATAAACATGGAAATATCTACACCGCTATCTGTATAAACATGGAAATATCTACACTGCTACCTGTATAAACATGGAAATATCAGCACCGCTATCTGTATGAACATGGAAATATCTACACCGGAATATGCATGAACATGGAAAAATCTTCACCGCCATCTGTATGAACATGGATATATCTACACAGCCATCTGTATGAACATGGAAATATCTTCACCGCCATCTGTATGAACATGGATATGTCTACACAGCCGTCTGGATGAACATGGCAATATCTACACGGTTATCTGTATGAACATGGAAATATCTACACCGCTATCTGTGTAAACATGCATACATCTTCACCGCTATCTGTATAAACATGGAAATATCCACACCGCTATCTGTATGAATATGGAAATATCTACACCGCTATCTGTTTAAACATGGAAATATCTACACCGCTATCTCCATGAAAATGGAAATATCTACACAGCTATCTGCTTATACAGGGAAATATCTACACAGCTATCTCTTTGCACATGGAAATAACTACACCGCTACCTCTATAAACATGGAAATATCTACACCACCATCTGTATGAACATGGAAATATCTGCACCGCCATCTGTATGAACATAGAAATATCTACACCGCCATCTGTATTAAGAAGGAGATATCTACACTTCTATCTGTATAAACATGGAAATATCTACACCGCTATCTGTATGAACATGGAAATATCTACACCACTACCTGTATAAACACGGAAATATGTACACCGCTACCTGTATAAACATGGAAGTATCAGCACCGCTATCGGTATGAACATGGCAATATCTACACAGGTATCTGTATGAACATGGAAATATCTACAACGCCATCTGTATGAACATGGAAATATCTTCACCGCCATCTGTATGAACATGGATATATCTACACAGCCATCTGGATGAACATGGAAATATCTGCACCGCTATCTGTATGAACATGGAAATATCTACACCGCTATCTGTATGAACATGGAAATATCTACACAGCCATCAGGATGAACATGGAAATATCTACACCGCTATCTGTATGAACATGGAAATACATACACCGCTATCTGTATGAACATGGAAATATCTACACTGCTATCTGTATGAACATGGAAATATCTACACCACTATCTGTATGAACATGGAAATATCTTCACCGCCATCTGTATGAGCATGGATATATCTACACAGCCATGTGGATGAACATGGAAATATCTACACCGCTATCTGTATGAACATGGAAATATCTTCACCGCCATCTGTATGAACATGGATATATCTACACAGCCATGTGGATGAACATGGAAATATCTACACCGCTATCTTTATGTACATGGAAATATCTACACCGCTAACTGTTTGAACAGGGAAATACATACACCGCAATCTGCATGAAAACGGAAATATCTACACAGCTATCTGCTTCTACATGGAAATATCTACACAGCTATTTCTTTACACATGGAAATAACTACACCGCTATCTGTATGAACATGGAAATATCTACACCGCCATCTGTATGAACATGGAAATATCTGCACCGCCATCTGTATGAACATTTAAATATCTACACCGCCATCTGTATTAAGATGGAGATATCTACACCACTATCTGCATAAACATGGAAATATCTACACCGCTATGTGTATAAACATGGAAATACCTACACCGCTATCTGTATAAACATGGAAATATCTACACCGCTACCTGTATAAACATGGAAATATCAGCACCGCTATCAGTATGAACATGGAAGTATCTACACCGCCATCTGTATGAACATGGAAATATCTTCACCGCCATCTGTATGAACATGGAAATATCTGCACTGCCATCTGTATGAACATATAAATATCTACACCACCATCTGTATTAAGATGGAGATATCTACACCGCTATCTGAATAAACATGGAAATATCTACACCGCTATGTGTATAAACATGGAAATATCTACACCGCTATCTGTATAAACATGGACATATCTACACCGCTACCTGTATAAACATGGAAATATCAGCACCGCTATCAGTATGAACATGGAAGTATCTACACCGCCATCTGTATGAACACGGAAATATCTTCACCGCCATCTGTATGAACATGGAAATATCTACAGCACTATCTGTATGAACATGGAAATAGCTACACAGCCATCTGGATGAACATGGAAATATCTACACCGCTATCTGTATGAACATGGATATATCTACACAGCCATCTGGATGAACATGGAAATATCTAAACCGCTATCTGTATGAACATGGAAATACATACACCGCTATCTGTATGAACATGGAAATATCTACACCGCTATCTGTATGAACATGGAAATATCTACAACGCTATCTGTATGAACATGGAAATATCTTCACCGCCATCTGTATGAACATGGATATATCTACACAGCCATCTGGATGAACATGGAAATATCTGCACCGCTATCTGTATGAACATGGAAATATCTACACCGCTATCTGTATGAACATGGATATATCTACAGAGCCATCTGGATGAACATGGAAATATCTACACCGCTATCTGTATAAACATGCATACATCTTCACCGCTATCTGTATAAACATGGAAATATCTACACTGCTATCTTTATGAACATGGAAATATCTACACCGCTAACTGTTTGAACAGGGAAATATATACACCACTATCTGCATGAAAATGGAAATGTCAACACAGCTATCTGCATATACATGGAAATATCTACACAGCTATCTCTTTACACATGGAAATAACTACACCGCTATCTGTATGAACATGGAAATATCTACACCGCCATCTGTATGAACATGGAAATATCTGCACCGCCATCTCAATGAACATATAATTATCTACACCGCCATCTGTATTGTATTAAGATGGAGATATCTACTCCACTATCTGTATAAACATGGAAATATCTACACTGCTACCTGTAAAAACATGGAAATATCAGCACCGCTATCTGTATGAACATGGAAATATCTACACCGCCATCTGTATGAACATGGAAAAATCTTCACCGCCATCTGTATGAACATGGATATATGTACACAGCCATCTGTATGAACATGGAAATATCTTCACAGCCATCTGTATGAACATGGATATGTCTACACAGCCGTCTGGATGAACATGGAAATATCTACACCGCTATCTGTTTGAACAGGGAAATATATACACCGCTATCTGCATGAAAATGGAAATGTCTACACAGCTATCTGCATATACATGGAAATATCTACACAGCTATCTCTTTACACATGGAAATAACTACACCGCTATCTGTATGAACATAGAAATATCTACACCGCTACCTGTATAAACATGGAAATATCTACACGGCTATCAGTATGAACATGGAAGTATCTACACCGCCATCTGTATGAACATGGAAATATCTTCACCGCCATCTGTATGAACATGGAAATAACTGCACCGCCATCTGTATGAACATATAAATATCTACACCGCCATCTGTATTAAGATGGAGATATCTACACCGCTATCTGTATAAAAATGGAAATATCTATACCAGTATGTGTATAAACATGGAAATATCTACACCGCTATCTGTATAAACATGGAAATATCTACACTGCTACCTGTATAAACATGGAAATATCAGCACCGCTATCTGTATGAACATGGAAATATCTACACAGGAATATGCATGAACATGGAAAAATCTTCACCGCCATCTGTATGAACATGGATATATCTACACAGCCATCTGTATGAACATGGAAATATCTTCACCGCCATCTGTATGAACATGGATATGTCTACACAGCCGTCTGGATGAACATGGCAATATCTACACGGTTATCTGTATGAACATGGAAATATCTACACCGCTATCTGTGTAAACATGCATACATCTTCACCGCTATCTGTATAAACATGGAAATATCCACACCGCTATCTGTATGAATATGGAAATATCTACACCGCTATCTGTTTAAACATGGAAATATCTACACCGCTATCTCCATGAAAATGGAAATATCTACACAGCTATCTGCATATACAGGGAAATATCTACACAGCTATCTCTTTGCACATGGAAATAACTACACCGCTACCTCTATAAACATGGAAATATCTACACCACCATCTGTATGAACATGGAAATATCTGCACCGCCATCTGTATGAACATAGAAATATCTACACCGCCATCTGTATTAAGAAGGAGATATATACACTTCTATCTGTATAAACATGGAAATATCTACACCGCTATCTGTATGAACATGGAAATATCTACACCACTACCTGTATAAACACGGAAATATGTACACCGCTACCTGTATAAACATGGAAGTATCAGCACCGCTATCGGTATGAACATGGCAATATCTACACAGGTATCTGTATGAACATGGAAATATCTACAACGCCATCTGTATGAACATGGAAATATCTTCACCGCCATCTGTATGAACATGGATATATCTACACAGCCATCTGGATGAACATGGAAATATCTACACCGCTATCTGTATGAACATGGAAATATCTACACCGCTATCTGTATGAACATGGAAATATCTACACAGCCATCAGGATGAACATGGAAATATCTACACCGCTATCTGTATGAACATGGAAATACATACACCGCTATCTGTATGAACATGGAAATATCTACACTGCTATCTGTATGAACATGGAAATATCTACACCGCTATCTGTATGAACATGGAAATATCTTCACCGCCATCTGTATGAGCATGGATATATCTACACAGCCATGTGGATGAACATGGAAATATCTACACCGCTATCTGTATGAACATGGAAATATCTTCACCGCCATCTGTATGAACATGGATATATCTACACAGCCATGTGGATGAACATGGAAATATCTACACCGCTATCTTTATGTACATGGAAATATCTACACCGCTAACTGTTTGAACAGGGAAATACATACACCGCTATCTGCATGAAAACGGAAATATCTACACAGCTATCTGCTTCTACATGGAAATATCTACACAGCTATTTCTTTACACATGGAAATAACTACACCGCTATCTGTATGAACATGGAAATATCTACACCGCCATCTGTATGAACATGGAAATATCTGCACCGCCATCTGTATGAACATTTAAATATCTACACCGCCATCTGTATTAAGATGGAGATATCTACACCACTATCTGCATAAACATGGAAATATCTACACCGCTATGTGTATAAACATGGAAATACCTACACCGCTATCTGTATAAACATGGAAATATCTACACCGCTACCTGTATAAACATGGAAATATCAGCACCGCTATCAGTATGAACATGGAAGTATCTACACCGCCATCTGTATGAACATGGAAATATCTTCACCGCCATCTGTATGAACATGGAAATATCTGCACCGCCATCTGTATGAACATATAAATATCTACACCACCATCTGTATTAAGATGGAGATATCTACACCGCTATCTGTATAAACATGGAAATATCTACACCGCTATGTGTATAAACATGGAAATATCTACACCGCTATCTGTATAAACATGGACATATCTACACCGCTACCTGTATAAACATGGAAATATCAGCACCGCTATCAGTATGAACATGGAAGTATCTACACCGCCATCTGTATGAACACGGAAATATCTTCACCGCCATCTGTATGAACATGGAAATATCTACAGCACTATCTGTATGAACATGGAAATAGCTACACAGCCATCTGGATGAACATGGAAATATCTACACCGCTATCTGTATGAACATGGATATATCTACACAGCCATCTGGATGAACATGGAAATATCTACACCGCTATCTGTATGAACATGGAAATACATACACCGCTATCTGTATGAACATGGAAATATCTACAACGCTATCTGTATGAACATGGAAATATCTTCACCGCCATCTGTATGAACATGGATATATCTACACAGCCATCTGGATGAACATGGAAATATCTGCACCGCTATCTGTATGAACATGGAAATATCTACACCGCTATCTGTATGAACATGGATATATCTACAGAGCCATCTGGATGAACATGGAAATATCTACACCGCTATCTGTATAAACATGCATACATCTTCACCGCTATCTGTATAAACATGGAAATATCTACACTGCTATCTTTATGAACATGGAAATATCTACACCGCTAACTGTTTGAACAGGGAAATATATACACCACTATCTGCATGAAAATGGAAATGTCAACACAGCTATCTGCATATACATGGAAATATCTACACAGCTATCTCTTTACACATGGAAATAACTACACCGCTATCTGTATGAACATGGAAATATCTACACCGCCATCTGTATGAACATGGAAATATCTGCACCGCCATCTCAATGAACATATAATTATCTACACTGCCATCTGTATTGTATTAAGATGGAGATATCTACTCCACTATCTGTATAAACATGGAAATATCTACACTGCTACCTGTATAAACATGGAAATATCAGCACCGCTATCTGTATGAACATGGAAATATCTACACCGCCATCTGTATGAACATGGAAAAATCTTCACCGCCATCTGTATGAACATGGATATATGTACACAGCCATCTGTATGAACATGGAAATATCTTCACAGCCATCTGTATGAACATGGATATGTCTACACAGCCGTCTGGATGAACATGGAAATATCTACACCGCTATCTGTATGAACATGGAAATATCTACACCGCTATCTGTATGAACATGGAAATATCTACACAGCCATCAGGATGAACATGGAAATATCTACACCGCTATCTGTATGAACATGGAAATACATACACCGCTATCTGTATGAACATGGAAATATCTACACCGCTACCTGTATAAACACGGAAATATGTACACCGCTACCTGTATAAACATGGAAGTATCAGCACCGCTATCGGTATGAACATGGCAATATCTACACAGGTATCTGTATGAACATGGAAATAACTACAACGCCATCAGTATGAACATGGAAATATCTTCACCGCCATCTGTATGAACATGGATATATCTACACAGCCATCTGGATGAACATGGAAATATCTACACCGCTATCAGTATGAACATGGAAAAATCTACACCGCTATCTGTATGAACATGGAAATATCTACACAGCCATCAGGATGAACATGGAAATATCTACACTGCTATCTGTATGAACATGGAAATACATACACCGCTATCTGTATGAACATGGAAATATCTACACCGCTATCTGTATGAACATGGAAATATCTTCACCGCCATCTGTATGAACATGGATATATCTACACAGCCATGTGGATGAACATGGAAATATCTACACCGCTATCTGTATGAACATGGAAATATCTTCACCGCCATCTGTATGAACATGGATATATCTACACAGCCATGTGGATGAACATGGAAATATCTACACCGCTATCTTTATGTACATGGAAATATCTACACCGCTAACTGTTTGAACAGGGAAATACATACACCGCTATCTGCATGAAAACGGAAATATCTACACAGCTATCTGCTTATACATGGAAATATCTTCACAGCTATCTCTTTACACATGGAAATAACTACACCGCTATCTGTATGAACATGGAAATATCTACACCGCCATCTGTATGAACATGGAAATATCTGCACCGCCATCTGTATGAACATTTAAATATCTACACCGCCATCTGTATTAAGATGGAGATATCTACACCACTATCTGCATAAACATGGAAATATCTACACCGCTATGTGTATAAACATGGAAATACCTACATCGCTATCTGTATAAACATGGAAATATCTACACCGCTACCTGTATAAACATGGAAATATCAGCAACGCTATCAGTATGAACATGGAAGTATCTACAACGCCATCTGTATGAACATGGAAATATCTTCACCGCCATCTGTATGAACATGGAAATATCTGCACCGCCATCTGTATGAACTTATAAATATCTACACCACCATCTGTATTTAGATGGAGATATCTACACCGCTATCTGTATAAACATGGAAATATCTACACCGCTATGTGTATAAACATGGAAATATCTACACCGCTATCTGTATAAACATGGACATATCTACACCGCTACCTGTATAAACATGGAAATATCAGCACCGCTATCAGTATGAACATGGAAGTATCTACACCGCCATCTCTATGAACATGGAAATATCTTCACCGCCATCTGTATGAACATGGAAATATCTACAGCACTATCTGCATGAACATGGAAATAGCTACACAGCCATCTGGATGAACATGGAAATATCTACACCGCTATCTGTATGAACATGGATGTATCTACACAGCCATCTGGATGAACATGGAAATATCTAAACCGCTATCTGTATGAACATGGAAATACATATACCGCTATCTGTATGAACATGGAAATATCTACACCTCTATCTGTATGAACATGGAAATATCTACACCGCTATCTGTATGAATCTGGAAATATCTTCACCGCCATCTGTATGAACATGGATATATCTACACAGCCATCTGGATGAACATGGAAATATCTGCACCGCTATCTGTATGAACATGGAAATATCTACACCGCTATCTGTATGAACGTGGATATATCTACAGAGCCATCTGGATGAACATGGAAATATCTACACCGCTATCTGTGTAAACATGCATACATCTTCACCGCTATCTGTATAAACATGGAAATATCTACACTGCTATCTTTATGAACATGGAAATATCTACACCGCTAACTGTTTGAACAGGGAAATATATACACCACTATCTGCATGAAAATGGAAATGTCAACACAGCTATCTGCATATACATGGAAATATCTACACAGCTATCTCTTTACACATGGAAATAAATACACCGCTATCTGTATGAACATGGAAATATCTACACCGCCATCTGTATGAACATGGAAATATCTGCACCGCCATCTCAATGAACATATAATTATCTACACCGCCATCTGTATTAAGATGGAGATATCTATACCGCTATCTGTATAAACATGGAAATATCTACACTGCTACCTGTATAAACATGGAAATATCAGCACCGCTATCTGTACGAACATGGAAATATCTACACCGCCATCTGTATGAACATGGAAAAATCTTCACCGCCATCTGTATGAACATGTATATATGTACACAGCCATCTGTATGAACATGGAAATATCTTCACAGCCATCTGTATGAACATGGATATGTCTACACAGCCGTCTGGATGAACATGGAAATATCTACACCGCTATCTGTATGAACATGGAAATATCTACACCGCTATATGTGTAAACATGCATACATCTTCACCGCTATCTGTATAAACATGGAAATATCCACACCGCTATGTGTATGAACATGGAAATATCTACACCGCTATCTGTTTGAACATGGAAATAACTTCACCGCTATCTGCATAAAAATGGAAATATCTACACAGCTGTCTGCATATACATGGAAATATCTACACAGCTATCTGCATATACATGGAAATATCTACACAGCTATCTCTTTGCACATGGAAATAACTACACCACTATCTCTATAAACATGGAAATATCTACACCACCATCTGTATGAACATGGAAATATCTGCACCACCATCTGTATGAACATATAAATATCTACACCGCCATCTGTATTAAGAAGGAGATATCTACACCGCTATCTGTATAAACATGGAAATAGCTACACCGCTATCTGTATGAACATGGAAATATCTACACCGCTACCTGTATAAACACGGAAATATGTACACCGCTACCTGTATAAACATGGAAGTATCAGCACCGGTATCGGTATGAACATGGCAATATCTACTCGGCTATCTGTATGAACATGGAAATATCTACACCGCTATCTGTATGAACATGGAAATATCTACACCACTATCTGTACGAACATGGAAATAGCTACACAGCCTTCTGGATGAACATGGAAATATCTTCACCGCCATCTGTATCAACATGGATATATCTACACAGCTTCTGTATAAGCATGGAAATATCTTCACCGCCATCTGTATGAACATGGATATGTCTACACAGCCGTCTGGATGAACATGGAAATATCTACACCGCTATCTGTATGAACATGGATATATCTACACAGCCATCTGGATGAACATGGAAATATCTACACCGCTATCTGTATGAACATGGAAATACATACACCGCTATCTGTATGAACATGGAAATATCTACACCGCTATCTGTATGAGCATGGAAATATCTACACCGCTATCTGTGTGAACATGGAAATATCTTCACCGCCATCTGTATGAACATGGATATATCTACTCAGCCATCTGGATGAACATGGAAATATATACACCGCTATCTGTGTAAACCTGCATACATCTTCACCGCTATCTGTATAAACATGGAAATATCTACACTGCTATCTTTATGAACATGGAAATATCTACACCGCTAACTGTTTGAACAGGGAAATATATACACCACTATCTGCATGAAAATGGAAATGTCAACACAGCTATCTGCATATACATGGAAATATCTACCCAGCTATCTCTTTACACATGGAAATAACTACACCGCTATCTGTATGAACATGGAAATATCTACACCGCCATCTGTATGAACATGGAAAAATCTTCACCGCCATCTGTATGAACATGGATATATGTACACAGCCATCTGTATGAACATGGAAATATCTTCACAGCCATCTGTATGAACATGGATATGTCTACACAGCCGTCTGGATGAACATGGAAATATCTACACCGCTATCTGTATGAACATGGAAATATCTACACCGCTATCTGTGTAAACATGCATACATCTTCACCGCTATCTGTATAAACATGGAAATATCCACACCGCTATCTGTATGAACATGGAAATATCTACACCGGAATCTGTTTGAACATGGAAATACCTACACCGCTATCTGCATGAAAATGGAAATATCTACACAGCTATCTGCATATACATGGAAATATCTACACAGCTATCTGTATGAACATGGAAAATCTACACCGCTACCTGTATAAACACGGAAATATGTACACCGCTACCTGTATAAACATGGAAGTATCAGCACCGCTATCGGTATGAACATGGCAATATCTACACGGCTATCTGCATGAACATGGAAATATCTACACCGCTATCTGTATGAACGTGGAAATATCTACACCACTATCTGTATGAACATGGAAATAGCTACGCAGCCATCTGGATGAACATGGAAATATCTACACCGCTATCTGTATGAACATGGATATATCTACACAGCCATCTGGATGAACATGGAAATATCTACACCGCTATCTGTATGAACATGGAAATACATACACCGCTATCTGTATGAACATGGAAATATCTACACCGCTATCTGTATGAACATGGAAATATCTACACCGCTATCTGTAGAAACATGGAAATAGCTATACCGCTGTCAGTATAAACATGGAAATATCTACAACGCTATCTCTATAAACATGGAAATATCTACAACGCCATCTGTACGAACAAGGAAATATCTACACCGCCATCCGTATGAACTTGGAAATATCGACCCCGCTATCTGTCTGAACATGGAAATATGTACAAAGCTATCTGTATATACATGGAAATATCTACACTGCTATCTTCAGGAACATGGAAATAACCACACCGCTATCTCTATAAATATGGAAATATCTACACCGCCATCCCTATGAACATGGAAAAACTACACCGCCATCTGTATGAACATGGAAATATCTACACCGCTATCTGTATGAACATGGAAATACATACACTGCTATCTGTATGAACATGGAAATATCTTCACCGCCATCTGTATGAACATGGATATATCTACACAGCCATCTGGATGAACATGGAAATATCTGCACCGCTATCTGTAGGAACATGGAAATATCTACACCGCTATCTGTATGAACATGGATATATCTACAGAGCCATCTGGATGAACATGGAAATATCTGCACCGCCATCTGTATGAACATATAAATTTCTACACCGCCATCTGTATTAAGATGGAGATATCTACACGCTATCTGTATAAACATGGAAATATCTACACCGCTATGTGTATAAACATGGAAATATCTACACCGCTATCTTTATAAACATGGAAATATCTACACTGCTACCTGTATAAACATGGAAATATCAGCACCGCTATCTGTATGAACATGGAAATTTCTACACCGCTTCTGTATGAACATGGAAAAATCTTCACCGCCATCTGTATGAACATGGAAATATCTGCACCGCCATCTGTATGAACATATAAATATCTACACCGCCATCTGTATTAAGATGGAGATATCTACACCGCTATCTGTATAAACGTGGAAATATCTACACCGCTATGTGTATAAACATGGAAATATCTACACCACTATCTGTATAAACATGGAAATATCGACACTGCTACCTGTATAAACATGGAAATATCAGCACCGCTATCTGTATGGACATGGAAATATCTGCACAGCCATCTGTATGAACATTGAAAAATCTTCACCGCCATATGGATCAACATGGATATATCTACACAGCTTCTGTATAAGCATGGAAATATCTTCACCGCCATCTGTATGAACATGGATATGTCTACACAGCCGTCTGGATGAACATGGAAATATCTACACCGCTATCTGTATGAACATGGAAATATCTACACGGCTATCTGAGTAAACATGCATACATCTTCACCGCTATCTGTATAAACATGGAAATATCCACACCGCTATCTGTATGAACATGGAAATATCTACACCGCTATCTGTTTGAACATGGAAATATCTACACCGCTATCTGCATGGAAATGGAAATATCTACACAGCTATCTGTATATACATGGAAATATCTACACAGATATCTCTTTGCACATGGAAACAACTACACCGCTATCTCTATAAACATGGAAATATCAACACCACCATCTGTATGAACATGGAAATATCTGCACCGCCATCTGTATGAACATATAAATATCTACACCGCCATCTGTATTAAGAAGGAGATATCTACACCGCTGTCTGTATAAACATGGAAATATCTACACTGCTATCTGTATGAACATGGAAATATCTACACCGCTACCTGTATAAACACGGAAATATGTACACCGCTACCTGTATAAACATGGAAGTATCAGCACCGCTATCGGTATGAACATGGCAATATCTACACGGCTATCTGTATGAACATGGAAATATCTACACCGCTATCTGTATGAACATGGAAATATCTACACCACTATCTGTATGAACATGGAAATAGCTACACAGCCATCTGGATGAACATGGAAATATCTACACCGCTATCTGTATGAGCATGGATATATCTACACAGCCATCTGGATGAACATGGAAATATCTACACTGCTATCTGTATGAACATGGAAATACATACACCGCTATCTGTATGAACATGGAAATATCTACACCGCTATCTGTATGAACATGGAAATATCTACACCGCTATCTGTATGAACATGGAAATACCTTCACCGCCATCTGTATGAACATGGATATATCTACACAGCCATCTGGATGAACATGGAAATATCTGCACCGCTATCTGTATGAACATGGATATATCTACTCAGCCATCTGGATGAACATGGAAATATATACACCGCTATCTGTGTAAACATGCATACATCTTCACCACTATCTGTATAAACATGGAATTATCTACACTGCTATCTTTATGAACATGGAAATATCTGCACCGCTAACTGTTTGAACAGGGAAATATATACACCGCTATCTGCATGTAAATGGAAATGTCTACACAGGTATCTGCATATACATGGAAATATCTACACAGCTATCTCTTTACACATGGAAATAACTACGCTGCTATCGGTATGAACATGGAAATATCTACACTGCTATCTTTATGAAGATGGAAATATCTACACCGCTATCTGTTTGAACAGGGAAATATATACACCGCTATCTGCATGAAAATGGAAATGTCTACACAGCTATCTGCATATACATGGAAATATCTACACAGCTATCTCTTTACACATGGAAATAACTACACCGCTATCTGTATGAACATAGAAATATCTACACCGCTACCTGTATAAACATGGAAATATCTACACGGCTATCAGTATGAACATGGAAGTATCTACACCGCCATCTGTATGAACATGGAAATATCTTCACCGCCATCTGTATGAACATGGAAATATCTGCACCGCCATCTGTATGAACATATAAATATCTACACCGCCATCTGTATTAAGATGGAGATATCTACACCGCTATCTGTATAAAAATGGAAATATCTATACCACTATGTGTATAAACATGGAAATATCTACACCGCTATCTGTATAAACATGGAAATATCTACACTGCTACCTGTATAAACATGGAAATATCAGCACCGCTATCTGTATGAACATGGAAATATCTACACCGGAATATGTATGAACATGGAAAAATGTTCACCGCCATCTGTATGAACATGGATATATCTACACAGCCATCTGTATGAACATGGAAATATCTTCACCGCCATCTGTATGAACATGGATATGTCTACACAGCCGTCTGGATGAACATGGCAATATCTACACGGTTATCTGTATGAACATGGAAATATCTACACCGCTATCTGTGTAAACATGCATACATCTTCACCGCTATCTGTATAAACATGGAAATATCCACACCGCTATCTGTATGAATATGGAAATATCTACACCGCTATCTCCATGAAAATGGAAATATCTACACAGCTATCTGCATATACATGGAAATATCTACACAGCTATCTCTTTGCACATGGAAATAACTACACCGCTACCTCTATAAACATGGAAATATCTACACCACCATCTGTATGAACATGGAAATATCTGCACCGCCATCTGTATGAACATATAAATATCTACACCGCCATCTGTATTAAGAAGGAGATATCTACACTTCTATCTGTATAAACATGGAAATATCTACACCGCTATCTGTATGAACATGGAAATATCTACACCACTACTTGTATAAACACGGAAATATGTACACCGCTACCTGTATAAACATGGAAGTATCAGCACCGCTATCGGTATGAACATGGCAATATCTACACAGGTATCTGTATAAACATGGAAATATCTACAACGCCATCTGTATGAACATGGAAATATCTTCACCGCCATCTGTATGAACATGGATATATCTACACAGCCATCTGGATGAACATGGAAATATCTACACTGCTATCTGTATGAACATGGAAATATCTACACCGCTATCTGTATGAACATGGAAATATCTACACAGCCATCAGGATGAACATGGAAATATCTACACCGCTATCTGTATGAACATGGAAATACATACACCGCTATCTGTATGAAAATGGAAATATCTACACTGCTATCTGTATGAACATGGAAATATCTACACCGCTATCTGTATGAACATGGAAATATCTTCACCGCCATCTGTATGAACATGGATATATCTACACAGCCATGTGGATGAACATGGAAATATCTACACCGCTATCTGTATGAACATGGAAATATCTTCACCGCCATCTGTATGAACATGGATATATCTACACAGCCATGTGGATGAACATGGAAATATCTACACCGCTATCTTTATGTACATGGAAATATCTACACCGCTAACTGTTTGAACAGGGAAATACATACACCGCTATCTGCATGAAAACGGAAATATCTACACAGCTATCTGCTTCTACATGGAAATATCTACACAGCTATCTCTTTACACATGGAAATAACTACACCGCTATCTGTATGAACATGGAAATATCTACACCGCCATCTGTATGAACATGGAAATATCTGCACCGCCATCTGTATGAACATTTAAATATCTACACCGCCATCTGTATTAAGATGGAGATATCTACACCACTATCTGCATAAACATGGAAATATCTACACCGCTATGTGTATAAACATGGAAATACCTACACCGCTATCTGTATAAACATGGAAATATCTACACCGCTACCTGTATAAACATGGAAATATCAGCACCGCTATCAGTATGAACATGGAAGTATCTACACCGCCATCTGTATGAACATGGAAATATCTTCACCGCCATCTGTATGAACATGGAAATATCTGCACCGCCATCTGTATGAACATATAAATATCTACACCACTATCTGTATTAAGATGGAGATATCTACACCGCTATCTGTATAAACATGGAAATATCTACACCGCTATGTGTATAAACATGGAAATATCTACACCGCTATCTGTATAAACATGGACATATCTACACCGCTACCTGTATATACATGGAAATATCAGCACCGCTATCAGTATGAACATGGAAGTATCTACACCGCCATCTGTATGAACATGGAAATATCTTCACCGCCATCTGTATGAACATGGAAATATCTACAGCACTATCTGTATGAACATGGAAATAGCTACACAGCCATCTGGATGAACATGGAAATATCTACACCGCTATCTGTATGAACATGGCTATATCTACACAGCCATCTGGATGAACATGGAAATATCTAAACCGCTATCTGTATGAACATGGAAATACATACACCGCTATCTGTATGAACATGGAAATATCTACACCGCTATCTGTATGAACATGGAAATATCTACACCGCAATCTGTATGAACATGGAAATATCTTCACCGCCATCTGTATGAACATGGATATATCAACACAGCCATCTGGATGAACATGGAAATATCTGCACCGCTATCTGTATGAACATGGAAATATCTACACCGCTATCTGTATGAACATGGATATATCTACAGAGCCATCTGGATGAACATGGAAATATCTACACCGCTATCTGTATAAACATGCATACATCTTCACCGCTATCTGTATAAACATGGAAATATCTACACTGCTATCTTTATGAACATGGAAATATCTACACCACTAACTGTTTGAACAGGGAAATATATACACCACTATCTGCATGAAAATGGAAATGTCAACACAGCTATCTGCATATACATGGAAATATCTACACAGCTATTTCTTTACACATGGAAATAACTACACCGCTATCTGTATGAACATGGAAATATCTACACCGCCATCTGTATGAACATGGAAATATCTGCACCGCCATCTCAATGAACATATAATTATCTACACCGCCATCTGTATTAAGATGGAGATATCTACTCCACTATCTGTATAAACATGGAAATATCTACACTGCTACCTGTATAAACATGGAAATATCAGCACCGCTATCTGTATGAACATGGAAATATCTACACCGCCATCTGTATGAACATGGAAAAATCTTCACCGCCATCTGTATGAACATGGATATATGTACACAGCCATCTGTATGAACATGGAAATATCTTCACAGCCATCTGTATGAACATGGATATGTCTACACAGCCGTCTGGATGAACATGGAAATATCTACACCGCTATCTGTATGAACATGGAAATATCTACACCGCTATCTGTATGAACATGGAAATATCTACACAGCCATCAGGATGAACATGGAAATATCTACACCGCTATCTGTATGAACATGGAAATACATACACCGCTATCTGTATGAACATGGAAATATCTACACCGCTACCTGTATAAACACGGAAATATGTACACCGCTACCTGTATAAACATGGAAGTATCAGCACCGCTATCGGTATGAACATGGCAATATCTACACAGGTATCTGTATGAACATGGAAATATCTACAACGCCATCTGTATGAATATGGAAATATCTTCACCGCCATCTGTATGAACATGGATATATCTACACAGCCATCTGGATGAACATGGAAATATCTACACCGCTATCAGTATGAACATGGAAATATCTACACCGCTATCTGTATGAACATGGAAATATCTACACAGCCATCAGGATGAACATGGAAATATCTACACCGCTATCTGTATGAACATGGAAATACATACACCGCTATCTGTATGAACATGGAAATATCTACACCGCTATCTGTATGAACATGGAAATATCTTCACCGCCATCTGTATGAACATGGATATATCTACACAGCCATGTGGATGAACATGGAAATATCTACACCGCTATCTGTATGAACATGGAAATATCTTCACCGCCATCTGTATGAAGATGGATATATCTACACAGCCATGTGGATGAACATGGAAATATCTACACCGCTATCTTTATGTACATGGAAATATCTACACCGCTAACTGTTTGAACAGGGAAATACATACACCGCTATCTGCATGAAAACGGAAATATCTACACAGCTATCTGCTTATACATGGAAATATCTTCACAGCTATCTCTTTACACATGGAAATAACTACACCGCTATCTGTATGAACATGGAAATATCTACACCGCCATCTGTATGAACATGGAAATATCTGCACCGCCATCTGTATGAACATTTAAATATCTACACCGCCATCTGTATTAAGATGGAGATATCTACACCACTATCTGCATAAACATGGAAATATCTACACCGCTATGTGTATAAACATGGAAATACCTACATCGCTATCTGTATAAACATGGAAATATCTACACCGCTACCTGTATAAACATGGAAATATCAGCACCGCTATCAGTATGAACATGGAAGTATCTACAACGCCATCTGTATGAACATGGAAATATCTTCACCGCCATCTGTATGAACATGGAAATATCTGCACCGCCATCTGTATGAACTTATAAATATCTACACCACCATCTGTATTAAGATGGAGATATCTACACCGCTATCTGTATAAACATGGAAATATCTACACCGCTATGTGTATAAACATGGAAATATCTACACCGCTATCTGTATAAACATGGACATATCTACACCGCTACCTGTATAAACATGGAAATATCAGCACCGCTATCAGTATGAACATGGAAGTATCTACACCGCCATCTGTATGAACATGGAAATATCTTCACCGCCATCTGTATGAACATGGAAATATCTACAGCACTATCTGTATGAACATGGAAATAGCTACACAGCCATCTGGATGAACATGGAAATATCTACACCGCTATCTGTATGAACATGGATGTATCTACACAGCCATCTGGATGAACATGGAAATATCTAAACCGCTATCTGTATGAACATGGAAATACATACACCGCTATCTGTATGAACATGGAAATATCTACACCTCTATCTGTATGAACATGGAAATATCTACACCGCTATCTGTATGAACATGGAAATATCTTCACCGCCATCTGTATGAACATGGATATATCTACACAGCCATCTGGATGAACATGGAAATATCTGCACCGCTATCTGTATGAACATGGAAATATCTACACCGCTATCTGTATGAACATGGATATATCTACAGAGCCATCAGGATGAACATGGAAATATCTACACCGCTATCTGTGTAAACATGCATACATCTTCACCGCTATCTGTATAAACATGGAAATATCTACACTGCTATCTTTATGAACATGGAAATATCTACACCGCTAACTGTTTGAACAGGGAAATATATACACCACTATCTGCATGAAAATGGAAATGTCAACACAGCTATCTGCATATACATGGAAATATCTACACAGCTATCTCTTTACACATGGAAATAAATACACCGCTATCTGTATGAACATGGAAATATCTACACCGCCATCTGTATGAACATGGAAGTATCTGCACCGCCATCTCAATGAACATATAATTATCTACACCTCCATCTGTATTAAGATGGAGATATCTACACCGCTATCTGTATAAACATGGAAATATCTACACTGCTACCTGTATAAACATGGAAATATCAGCACCGCTATCTGTATGAACATGGAAATATCTACACCGCCATCTGTATGAACATGGAAAAATCTTCACCGCCATCTGTATGAACATGTATATATGTACACAGCCATCTGTATGAACATGGAAATATCTTCACAGACATCTGTATGAACATGGATATGTCTACACAGCCGTCTGGATGAACATGGAAATATCTACACCGCTATCTGTATGAACATGGAAATATCTACACCGCTATATGTGTAAACATGCATACATCTTCACCGCTATCTGTATAAACATGGAAATATCCACACCGCTATCTGTATGAACATGGAAATATCTACACCGCTATCTGTTTGAACATGGAAATAACTTCACCGCTATCTGCATAAAAATGGAAATATCTACACAGCTGTCTGCATATACATGGAAATATCTACACAGCTATCTGCATATACATGGAAATATCTACACAGCTATCTCTTTGCACATGGAAATAACTACACCGCTATCTCTATAAACATGGAAATATCTACACCACCATCTGTATGAACATGGAAATATCTGCACCACCATCTGTATGAACATATAAATATCTACACCGCCATCTGTATTAAGAAGGAGATATCTACACCGCTATCTGTATAAACATGGAAATAGCTACACCGCTATCTGTATGAACATGGAAATATCTACACCGCTACCTGTATAAACACGGAAATATGTACACCGCTACCTGTATAAACATGGAAGTATCAGCACCGCTATCGGTATGAACATGGCAATATCTACTCGGCTATCTGTATGAACATGGAAATATCTACACCGCTATCTGTATGAACATGGAAATATCTACACCACTATCTGTACGAACATGGAAATAGCTACACAGCCTTCTGGATGAACATGGAAATATCTTCACCGCCATCTGTATCAACATGGATATATCTACACAGCTTCTGTATAAGCATGGAAATATCTTCACCGCCATCTGTATGAACATGGATATGTCTACACAGCCGTCTGGATGAACATGGAAATATCTACACCGCTATCTGTATGAACATGGAAATATCTACACGGCTATCTGTGTAAACATGCATACATCTTCACCGCTATCTGTATAAACATGGAAATATCCACACCGCTATCTCTATGAACATGGAAATATCTACACCGCTATCTGTTTGAACATGGAAATATCTACACCGCTATCTGCATGGAAATGGAAATATCTACACAGCTATCTGTATATACATGGAAATATCTACACATCTATCTCTTTGCAAATGGAAATAACTACACCGCTATCTCTATAAACATGGAAATATCTACACCACCATCTGTATGAACATGGAAATATCTGCACCGCCATCTGTATGAACATATAAATATCTACACCGCCATCTGTATTAAGAAGGAGATATCTACACCGCTGTCTGTATAAACATGGAAATATCTACACCGCTATCTGTATGAACATGGAAATATCTACACCTCTACCTGTATAAACACGGAAATATATACACCGCTACCTGTATAAACATGGAAGTATCAGCACCGCTATCGGTATGAACATGGCAATATCTTCACGGCTATCTGTATGAACATGGAAATATCTACACCGCTATCTGTATGAACATGGAAATATCTACACCACTATCTGTATGAACATGGAAATAGCTACACAGCCATCTGGATGAACATGGAAATATCTACACCGCTATCTGTATGAACATGGATATATCTACACAGCCATCTGGATGAACATGGAAATATCTACACCGCTATCTGTATGAACATGGAAATACATACACCGCTATCTGTATGAACATGGAAATATCTACACCGCTATCTGTATGAACATGGAAATATCTGCACCGCCATCTGTATGAACATTTAAATTTCTACACCGCCATCTGTATTAAGATGGAGATATCTACACGCTATCTGTTTACACATGGAAATATCTACACCGCTATGTGTATAAACATGGAAATATCTACACCGCTATCTGTATAAACATGGAAATATCTACACTGCTACCTGTATAAACATGGAAATATCAGCACCGCTATCTGTATGAACATGGAAATATCTACACCGCTATCTGCATGAAAATGGAAATATCTACACAGCTATCTCTTTGCACATGGAAATAACTACACCGCTATCTCTATAAACATGGAAATATCTACACCACCATCTGTATGAACATGGAAATATCTTCACCGCCATCTGTATGAACATGGATATATCTACACAGCCATCTGGATGAACATGGAAATATCTGCACCGCTATCTGTATGAACATGGAAAAATCTTCACCGCCATCTCTATGAACCTGGATATATCTACACAGCCAACTGTATGAACATGGAAATATCCTCACCGCCATCTGTATGAACATGGATATGTCTACACAGCCGTCTAGAGGAACATGGAAATATCTACACCGCTATCTGTATGAACATGGAATTATCTACACCGCTATCTGTGTAAACATGCATACATCTTCACCGCTATCTGTATAAACATGGAAATACCCACTCCGCTATCTGTTTGAACATGGAAATATCTACACCGCTATCTGCATGAAAATGGAAATATCTACACAGCTATCTGCATATACATGGAAATATCTACACAGCTATCTGTGTATACATGCATACATCTTCACCGCTATCTGTATAAACAAGGAAATATCTACACTGCTATCTTTATGAACATGGAAATATCTACACCGCTAACTGTTTGAACAGGGAAATATATACACCACTATCTGCATGAAAATGGAAATGTCTACAGAGCTATCTGCATATACATGGAAATATCTACACAGCTATCTCTTTACACATGGAAATAACTACACCGCTATCTGTATGAACATGGAAATATCTACACCGCCATCTGTATGAACATGGAAATATCTGCACCGCCATCTGAATGAACATTTAAATATCTGCACCGCCATCTGTATTAAGATGGAGATATCTACACCACTATCTGCATGAACATGGACATATCTACACCGCTATCTGTTTAAACATGGAAATATCAGCACCGCTATCAGTATGAACATGGAAGTTTCTACACCGCCATCTGTATGAACATGGAAATATCTTCACCGCCATCTGTATGAACATGGAAATATCTGCACCGCCATCTGTATGAAAATATAAATATCTACACCGCCATCTGTATTAAGATGGAGATATCTACACCGCTATCTGTATAAACATGGAAATATCAACACCGCTATGTGTATAAACATGGAAATATCTACACCGCTATCTGTATAAACATGGAAATATCTACACTGCTACCTGTATAAACATGGAAATATCAGCACCGCTATCTGTATGAACATGGAAATATCTACACCGCCATCTGTATGAACATGCAAAAATCTTCACCGCCATCTGTATGAACATGGATATATCTACACAGCCATCTGTATGAACATGGAAATATCTTCACCGCCATCTGTATGAACATGGATATGTCTACACAGCCGTCTGGATGAACATGGAAATATCTACACCGCTATCTGTGTAAACATGCATACATCTTCACCGCTATCTGTATAAACATGGAAATATCTACACCGCTATCTGTATGAACATGGAAATATGTACACCGCTATCTGTTTGAAAATGGAAATATCTACACCGCTATCTGCATGAACACGGAAATATGTACACCGCTAACTGTATAAACATGGAAGTATCAGCACCGCTATCGGTATGAACATGGCAATATCTACACGGCTATCTGTATGAACATGGAAATATCTACAACGCCATCTGTATGAACATGGAAATATCTTCACCGCCATCTGTATGAACATGTATATATCTACACAGCCATATGGATGAACATGGAAATATCTACAACGCTATCTGTATGAACACGGAAATATCTACACCGCTATCTGTATGAACATGGAAATAACTACACAGCCATCAGGATGAACATGGAAATATCTACACCGCTATCTGTATAAACATGGAAATATCAGCACCGCTATCTGTATGGACATGGAAATATCTACACCGCCATCTGTATGAACATGGAAAAATCTTCACCGCCATCTGTATCAACATGGATATACCTACACAGCTTCTGTATAAGCATGGAAATATCTTCACCGCCATCTGTATGAACATGGATATGTCTACACAGCCGTCTGGATGAACATGGAAATATCTACACCGCTATCTGTATGAACATGGAAATATCTACACTGCTATCTTTATGAAGATGGAAATATCTACACCGCTATCTGTATGAACATGGAATTATCTACACTGCTATCTTTATGAACATGGAAATATCTGCACCGCTAACTGTTTGAACAGGGAAATATATACACCGCTATCTGCATTTAAATGGAAATGTCTACACAGCTATCTGCATATACATGGAAATATCTACACAGCTATCTCTTTACACATGGAAATAACTACGCTGCTATCTGTATGAACATGGAAATATCTACACTGCTATCTTTATGAAGATGGAAATATCTACACCGCTATCTGTTTGAACAGGGAAATATATACACCGCTATCTGCATGAAAATGGAAATGTCTACACAGCTATCTGCATATACATGGAAATATCTACACAGCTATCTCTTTACACATGGAAATAACTACACCGCTATCTGTATGAACATGGAAATATCTACAACGCTACCTGTAGAAACATGGAAATAACAGCACCGCTATCAGTATGAACATGGAAGTACCTGCACCGCCATCTGTATGAACACGGAAATATCTTCACCGCCATCTGTATGAACATGGAAATATCTGCACCGCCATCTGTATGAACATATAAATATCTACACCGCCCTCTGTATTAAGATGGAGATATCTACACCGCTATCTGTATAAAAATGGAAATATCTATACCACTATGTGTATAAACATGGAAATATCTAGACCGTTATCTGTATAAACATGGAAATATCTACACTGCTACCTGTATAAACATGGAAATATCAGCACCTCTATCTGTATGATCATGGAAATATCTACACCGGAATATGTATGAACATGGAAAAATCTTCACCGCCATCTGTATGAACATGGATATATCTACACAGCCATCTGTATGAACATGGAAATATCTTCACCGCCATCTGTATGAACATGGATATGTCTAAACAGCGGTCTGGATGAACATGGAAATATCTACACCGCTATCTGTATGAACATGGAAATATCTACACCGCTATCTGTGTAAACGTGCATACATCTTCACCGCTATCTGTATAAACATGGAAATATCCACACCGCTATCTGTATGAATATGGAAATATCTACACCGCTATCTGTTTGAACATGGAAATATCTACACCGCTATCTGCATGAAAATGGAAATATCTACACAGCTATCTGCATATACATGGAAATATCTACACAGCTATCTCTTTGCACATGGAAATAACTACACCGCTACCTCTATAAACATGGAAATATCTACACCACCATCTGTATGAACATGGAAATATCTGCACCGCCATCTGTATGAACATATAAATATCTACACCGCCATCTGTATTAAGAAGGAGATATCTACACCGCTATCTGTATAAACATGGAAATATCTACACAGCTATCTGTATGAACATGGAAATATCTACACCGCTACCTGTATAAACACGGAAATATGTACACCGCTAACTGTATAAACATGGAAGTATCAGCACCGCTATCGGTATGAACATGGCAATATCTACACGGCTATCTGTATGAACATGGAAATATCTACACTGCTATCTGTATAAACATGGAAATATCTACACCGCTACCTGTATAAACATGGAAATATCAGCACCGCTATCAGTATGAACATGGAAGTTTCTACACCGCCATCTGTATGAACATGGAAATATCTTCACTGCCATCCGTATGAACATGGAAATATCTGCACCGCCATCTGTATGAACATATAAATATCTACACCACCATCTGTATTAAGATGGAGATATCTACACCGCTATCTGTACAAACATGGAAATATCTACACCACTATGTGTATAAACATGGAAATATCTACACCACTATCTGTGTAAACATGGAAATATGTACACCGCTACCTGTATAAACACGGAAATATGTACACCGCTACCTGTATAAACATGGAAGTATCAGCACCGCTATTGGTATGAACATGTCAATATCTACACGGCTATCTCTATGAACATGGAAATATCTACACCGCTATCTGTATGAACATGGAAATGTCTTCACCGCGATCTGTATGAACATGGATATATCTACACAGCCATCTGGATGAACATGGAAATATCTACACCGCTATCTGTATGAACATGGAAATATCTACACCGCTATCTGTATGAACATGGAAATATCTACACAGCCATCTGGATGAACATGGAAATATCTACACCGCTATCTGTATGAACATGGAAATACATACACCGATATCTGTATGAACATGGAAATATCTACACCGCTATCTGTATGAACATGGAAATATCTACACCGCTATCTGTATGAACATGGAAATATCTACACCGCTATCTGTATGAACATGGATATATCTACACAGCCATCTGGATGAACGTGGAAATATCTACACCGCTATCTGTGTAAACATGCATACAACTTCACCGCTATCTGTATAAACATGGAATCTACACCGCTATCTTTATGAACATGGAAATATCTACACCGCTTACTGTTTGAACAGGGAAATATATACACCGCTATCTGCATGAAAATGGAAATATCTGCACCGCTATTTGTATGAAAATGGAAATACATACACAGCTATCTGTATGAACATGGAAATATCTACACCGCTATGTGTATAAACATGGAAATATCTACACCGCTATCTGTATAAACATGGAAATATCTACACCGCTACATGTATAAACATGGAAATATCAGCCCCGCTATCTGTATGAACATGGAAATATCTACAACGCCATCTGCATGAACATGGAAATATCTTCACCGCTATCTGTAGGAACATGGATATATCTACACAGCCATCTGTATGAACATGGAAATACCTACACCGCTATCTGTATGAACATGGAAATATCTACACCGCTATCTGTATGAACATGGAAATATCTTCACCGCCATCTGTATGAACATGGATATGTCTACACAGCCATCTGTATGAACATTTAAATATCTACACCGCCATCTGTATTAAGATGGAGATATCTACCCAACTATCTGCATAAACATGGAAATATCTACACCGCTATCTGTATAAACATGGAAATATCTACACCGCTATGTGTATAAACATGGAAATATGTACACCGATATCTGTATAAACATGGAAATATCTACACCGCTACCTGTATAAACATGGAAATATCAGCACCGCTATCAGTATGAACATGGAAGTTTCTACACCGCCATCTGTATGAACATGGAAATATCTTCACCGCCATCCGTATGAACATGGAAATATCTGCACCGCCATCTGTATGAACATATAAATATCTACACCGCCATCTGTATTAAGATGGAGATATCTACACCGCTATCTGTATAAACATGGAAATATCTACACAGCTATCTGTATAAACATGGATATTTCTACACCGCTATCTGTATAAACTTGGAAATATCTACACCACTACCTGTATAAACATGGAAATATCAGCACCGCTATCTGTATGAACATGGAAATATCGTCACCGCCATCTGTATGAACATGGATATATCTACACAGCCATCTGTATGAACATGGAAATATCTTCACCGCCATCTGTATGAACATGGATATGTCTACACAGCCGTCCGGATGAACATGGAAATATCTACACCGCTATCTGTGTAAACATGCATACATCTTCACCGCTATCTGTATAAACATGGAAATATCCACACCGCTATCTGTATGAATATGGAAATATCTACACCGCTATCTGTTTGAACATGGAAATATCTACACCGCTATCTGCATGAAAATGGAAATATCTACACAGCTATCTGCATATACATGGAAATATCTACACAGCTATCTCTTTGCACATGGAAATAACTACACCGCTACCTCTATAAACATGGAAATATCTACACCACCATCTGTATGAACATGGAAATATCTGCACCGCCATCTGTATGAACATATAAATATCTACACCGCCATCTGTATTAAGAAGGAGATATCTACACCGCTATCTGTATAAACATGGAAATATCTACACCGCTATCTGTATGAACATGGAAATATCTACACCGCTATCTGTATAAACACGGAAATATGTACAACGCTACCAGTATAAACATGGAAGTATCAGCACCGCTATCGGTATGAACATGGCAATATCTACACGGCTATCTGTATGAACATGGAAATATCTACAACGCCATCTGTATGAACATGGAAATAACTTCACCGCCATCTGTATGAACATGGATATATCTACACAGCCATCTGGATGAACATGGAAATATCCACACCGCTATCTGTATGAACATGGAAATATCTACACCGCTATCTGTATGAACATGGAAATATCTACACAGCCATCAGGATGAACATGGAAATATCTACACCGCTATCTGTATGAACATGGAAATACATACACCGCTATCTGTATGAACATGGAAATATCTACACCGCTATTTGTATGAAAATGGAAATATCTACACCGCTATCTGTATGAACATGGAAATATCTTCACCGCCATCTGTATGAACATGGATATATCTACACAGCCATGTGGATGAACATGTTAATATCTACACCGCTATCTTTATGTACATGGAAATATCTACACCGCTAACTGTTTGAACAGGGAAATACATACACCACTATCTGCATGAAAACGGAAATATCTACACAGCTATCTGCTTATACATGGAAATATCTACACAGCTATCTCTTTACACATGGAAATAACTACACCACTATCTGTATGAACATGGAAATATCTACACCGCCATCTGTATGAACATGGAAATATCTGCACCGCCATCTGTATGAACATTTAAATATCTACACCGCCATCAGCATTAAGATGGAGATATCTACACCACTATCTGCATGAACATGGAAATATCTACACTGCTATCTGTATAAACATGGATATATCTACACCGCTATGTGTATAAACATGGAAATATATACACTGCTATCTGTATAAACATGGAAATATCTACACCGCTACCTGTTTAAACATGGAAATATCAGCACCGCTATCAGTATGAACATGGAAGTTTCTACACCGCCATGTGTATGAACATGGAAATATCTTCACCGCCATCTGTATGAACATGGATATGCCTACACAGCCGTCTGGATGAACATATAAATATCTACACCGCCATCTGTATTAAGAATGAGATATCTACACCGCTATGTGTATAAACATGGAAATATCTACACAGCTATCTGTATGAACATGGAAATATCTGCACCGCCATCTGTATGAACATATAAATATCTACACCGCCATCTGTATTAAGAATGAGGTATCTACACCGCTATCTGTATAAACATGGAAATATCTACACCGCTATCTGTATGAACATGGAAATATCTACACCGCTACCTGTATAAACACGGAAATATGTACACCCCTACCTGTATAAACATGGAAGTATCAGCACCGCTATCGGTATGAACATGGCAATATCTACACGGCTATCTGCATGAACATGGAAATATCTACACCGCTATCTGTATGAACATGGAAATATCTACACCACTATCTGTATGAACATGGAAATAGCTACACAGCCATCTGGATGAACGTGGAAATATCTACACCGCTATCTGTATGAACATGGATATATCTACAGAGCCATCTGGATGAACATGGAAATATCTACACCGCTACCTGTATGAACATGGAAATACATACACCGCTATCTGTATGAACATGGAAATATCTACACCGCTATCTGTATGAACATGGAAATATCTACACCGCTATCTGTATGAACATGGATATATCTTCACCGCCATCTGTATGAAGATGGATATATCTACACAGCCATCTGGATGAACATGGAAATATCTACACCGCTATCTGTGTAAACTTGCATACATCTTCACCGCTTTCTGTATAAACATGGAAATATCTACACTGCTATCTTTATGAACATGGAAATATCTACACCGCTAACTGTTTGAACAGGGAAATATATACACCGCTATCTGCATGAAAATGGAAATGTCTACACAGCTATCTGCATATACATGGAAATATCTACACAGCTATCTCTTTACACATGGAAATAACTACACCGCTATCTGTATGAACATGGAAATATCTACACCGCCATCTGTATGAACATGGAAATATCTCCACCGCCATCTGAATGAACATATAAATATCTACACCGCCATCTGTATTAAGATGGAGATATCTACACCGCTATGTGTATAAACATGGAAATATCTACACCGCTATGTGTATAAACATGGAAATATCTACACCGCTATCTGTATAAACATGGAAATATCTACACCGCTACCAGTATAAACATGGAAATATCAGCACCGCTATCAGTATGAACATGGAAGTATCTACACCGCCATCTGTATGAACATGGAAATATCTTCACCGCCATCTGTATGAACATGGAAATATCTGCACCGCCATCTGTATGAACATATAAATATCTACACCGCCATTTGTATTAAAATGGAGATATCTAAACGCTATCTGTATAAACATGGAAATATCTACACCGCTATGTGTATAAACATGGAAATATCTACACTGCTATCTGTATAAACATGGAAATATCTACACTGCTACCTGTATAAACATGGAAATATCAGCACCGCTATCTGTATGAACATGGAAATACCTACACCGCTATGTGTATAAACATGGAAATATCTACACCGCTATCTGTATAAACATGGAAATATCTACACTGCTACCTGTATAAACATGGATATATCAGCACCGCTATGTGTATGAACATGGAAATATCTACACCGCTTCTATATGAACATGGAAAAATCTTCACCGCCATCTCTATGAACCTGGATATATCTACACTGCCATCTGTATGAACAAGGAAATATCTTCACCTCCATCTGTATGAACATGGATATGTCTACACAGCCGTCTGGATGAACATGGAAATATCTACACCGCTATCTGTATGAACATGGAAATATCTACACTGCTATCTGTGTAAACATGCATACATCTTCACCGCTATCTGTATAAACATGGAAATATGCACAACACTATCTGTATGAACATGGAAATATCTACACCGCTATCTGTTTGAACATGGAAATATCTACACCGCTATCTGCATGAAAATGGAAATATCTACTCAGCTATCTGCATATACATGGAAATATCTACACAGCTATCTCTTTGCACATGGAAATAACTACACCGCTATCTCTATAAACATGGAAATATCTACACCACCATCTGTATGAACATGGAAATATCTGCACCACGATCTGTATGAACATATAAATATCTACACCGCCATCTGTATTAAGGAGATATCTACACCGCTATCTGTATAAACATGGAAATATCTACACCGCTATCTGTATGAACATGGAAATATCTACACCACTACCTGTATAAACACGGAAATATGTACACCGCTACCTGTATAAACATGGAAGTATCAGCACCGCTATCGGTATGAACATGGCAATATCTACAAGGCTATCTGTATGAACATGGAAATATCTACACCGCTATCTGTATGAACATGAAATATTTAAACCACTATCTGTATGAACATGGAAATAGCTACACAGCCATCTGGATGAACATGGAAATATCTACACCGCAATCTGTATGAACATGGATATATCTAAACAGCCATCTGGATGAACATGGAAATATCAACACCGCTATCTGTATGAACATGGAAATACATACACCGATATCTGTATGAACATGGAAATATCTACACCGCTATCTGTATGAACATGGAAATATCTACACCGCTATCTGTATGAACATGGAAATATCTTCACCGCCATCTGTATGAACATGGATATATCTACACAGCCATCTGGATGAACATGGAAATATCTGCACCGCAATCTGTATGAACATGGAAATATCTACACCGCTATCTGTATGAACATGGATATATCTACACAGCCACCTGGATGAACATGGAAATATCTACACCGCTATCTGTGTAAACATGCATACATCTTCACCGCTATCTGTATAAACATGGAAATATCTACACTGCTATCTTTATGAACATGGAAATATCTACACCGCTAACTGTTTGAACAGGGAAATATATACACCGCTATCTGCATGAAAATGGAAATGTCTACACAGCTATCTGCATATACATGGAAATATCTACACAGCTATCTCTTTACACATGGAAATAACTACACCACTATCTGTATGAACATGGAAATATCTACACCGCCATCTGTATGAACATAGAAATATCTGCACCGCCATCTGAATGAACATATAAATATCTACACCGCCATCTGTATTAAGATGGAGATATCTACACCGCTATGTGTATAAACATGGAAATATCTACACCGCTATGTGTATAAACATGGAAATATCTACACCGCTACCTGTATAAACATGGAAATATCAGCACCGCTATCAGTATGAACATGGAAGTATCTACACCGCCATCTGTATGAACATGGAAATATCTTCACCGCCATCTGTATGAACATGGAAATATCTGCACCACCATTTGTATGAACATATAAATATCTACACCGCCATTTGTATTAAGATGGAAATATCTACACGCTACCAGTATAAACATGGAAATATCTACACCGCTATGTGTATAAACATGGAAATATCTACACTGCTATCTGTATAAACATGGAAATATCTACACTGCTACCTGTATAAACATGGAAATATCAGCACCGCTATCGGTATGAACATGGAAATACCTGCACAGCTATGTGTATAAACATGCAAATATCTACACCGCTATCTGTATAAACATGGAAATATCTACACTGCTACCTGTATAAACATGGATATATCCGCACCGCTGTCTGTATGAACATGGAAATATCTACACCGCTTCTGTATGAACATGGAAAAAACTTCACCGCCATCTCCATGAACCTGGATATATCTACACAGCCATCTGTATGAACAAGGAAATATCTTCACCGCCATCTGTATGAACATGGATATGTCTACACAGCCGTCTGGATGAACATGGAAATATCTACACCGCTATCTGTATGAACATGGAAATATCTACACCGCTATCTCTGTAAACATGCATACATCTTCACCGCTATCTGTATAAACATGGAAATATCCACACCGCTATCTGTATGAACATGGAAATATCTACACCGCTATCTGTTTGAACATGGAAATATCTACACCGCTTTCTGCATGAAAATGGAAATATCTACACAGCTATCTGCATATACATGGAAATATCTACACAGCTATCTCTTTGCACATGGAAATAACTACACCGCTATCTCTATAAACATGGAAATATCTACACCACAATCTGTATGAACATGGAAATATCTGCACCGCGATCTGTATGAACATATAAATATCTACACCGCCATCTGTATTAAGAAGGAGATATCTACACCGCTATCTGTATAAACATGGAAATATCTACACCGCTATCTGTATGAACATGGAAATATCTACACCGCTACCTGTATAAACACGGAAATATGTACACCGCTACCTGTATAAACATGGAAGTATCAGCACCGCTATCGGTATGGACATGGCAATATCTACACGGCTATCTGTATGAACATGGAAATATCTACACCGCTATCTGTATGAATATGGAAATATCTACACCACTATCTGTATGAACATGGAAATAGCTACAGAGCCATCTGGATGAACATGGATATATCTGCACCGCCATCTGAATGAACATGGAAATATCTACACCGCTATCTGTATGAACATGAATATATCTACACAGCCATCTGGATGAACATGGAAATATCTGCACCGCGATCTGTATGAACATGGAAATATCTACACCGCTATCTGTATGAACATGGATATATCTACACAGCCATCTGGATGAACATGGAAATATCTACACCGCTATCTGTGTAAACACGTATACATCTTCACCGCTATCTGTATAAACATGGAAATATCTACACTGCTATCTTTATAAACATGGAAATATCTACACCGCTAACTGTTTGAACAGGGAAATATATACACCGCTATCTGCATGAAAATGGAAATGTCTACACAGCTATCTGCATATACATGGAAATATCTACACAGCTATCTCTTTACACATGGAAATAACTACACCGCTATCTGTATGAACATGGAAATATCTACACAGCCATCTGTATGAACATGGAAATATCTGCACCGCAATCTGAAAAACATATAAATATCTACACCGCCATCTGTATTAAGATGGAGATATCTACACCGCTATGTGTATAAACATGGAAATATCTACACCGCTATGTGTATAAACATGGAAATATCCACACCGCTAAATGTTTGAACAGGGAAATATATACACCGCTATCTGCATGAAAATGGAAATGTCTACACAGCTATCTGCATATACATGGAAATATCTACACAGCTATCTCTTTACACATGGAAATAACTACACCGCCATCTGTATGAACATGGAAAAATCTTCACCGCCATCTGTATCAACATGGATATATCTACACAGCTTCTGTATAAGCATGGAAATATCTTCACCGCCATCTGTATGAACATGGATATGCCTACACAGCCGTCTGGATGAACATGGAAATATCTACACCGCTATCTGTGTAAACATGCATACATCTTCACCGCTATCTGTATAAACATGGAAATATCTACACCGCTATCTGTATGAACATGGAAATATCTACACCGCTATCTGTTTGAACATGGAAATATCTACACCGCTATCTGTATGAACATGGAAATATCTACACCGCTACCTGTATAAACACGGAAATATGTACACCGCTAACTGTATAAACATGGAAGTATCAGCACCGCTATCGGTATGAACATGGCAATATCTACACGGCTATCTGTATGAACATGGAAATATCTACAACGCCATCTGTATGAACATGGAAATATCTTCACCGCCATCTGTATGAACATGTATATATCTACACAGCCATCTGGATGAACATGGAAATATCTACACCGCTATCTGTAGGAACATGGAAATATCTACACAGCCATTAGGATGAACATGGAAATATCTACACCGCTATCTGTATGAACATGGAAATATCTACACCGCTATCTGTATGAACATGGAAATATCTACACCGCTATCTGTATGAACATGGAAATATTTGCACCTCTATCTGTATGAACATGGAAATATCTTCACCGACATCTGTATGAACATGGATATATCTACACAGCCATGTGGATAAACATGGAAATATCTACACCGCTATCTGTATAAACATGCATACATCTTCACCGCTATCTGTATAAACATGGAAATATCTACACCGCTATCTTTATGTACATGGAAATATCTACACCACTAACTGTTTGAACAGGCAAATACATACCCCGCTATCTGCATGAAAACGGAAATATCTACACAGCTATCTGCTTATACATGGAAATATCTACACTGCTATCTCTTTACACATGGAAATAACTACACCGCTATCTGTATGAACATGGAAATATCTACACCTCTATCTGTGTAAACATGCATATATCTTCACCGCTATCTGTATAAACATGGAAATATCCACACCGCTATCTGTATGAATATGGAAATACCTACACCGCTATCTGTTTGAACATGGAAATATCTACACCGCTATCTGCATGAAAATGGAAATATCTACACAGCTATCTGCATATACGTGGAAATATCTACACAGCTATCTCTTTGCACATGGAAATAACTACACCGCTATCTCTATAAACATGGAAATATCTACAGCACCATCTGTATGAACATGGAAATATCTGCACCGCCGTTTGTATGAACATATAAATATCTACACCGCCATCTGTATTAAGAAGGAGATATCTACACCACTATCTGTATAAACATGGAAATATCTACACCGCTATCTGTATGAACATGGAAATATCTACACCGTTACCTGTATAAACACGGAAATATGTACACCGCTACCTGTATAAACATGGAAGTATCAGCACCGATATCGGTATGAACATGACAATATCTACACGGCTATCTGTATGAACATGGAAATATTTACACCGCTATCTGTATGAACATGGAAATATCTACACAGCCATCAGGATGAACATGGAAATATCTACACCGCTATCTGTATGAACATGGAAATACATACACCGCTATCTGTATGAACATGGAAATATCTACACCGCTATCTGTATGAACATGGAAATATCTACACCGCTATCTGTATGAACATGGAAATATCTACACCGCTATCTGTATGAACATGGAAATATCTTCACCGCCATCTGTATGAACATGGATATATCTACACAGCCATCTGGATGAACATGGAAATATCTGCACCGCAATCTGTATGAACATGGAAATATCTACACCGATATCTGTATGAACATGGATATATCTACACAGCCATCTGGATGAACATGGAAATATCTACACCGCTATTTGTGTAAACATGCATACATCTTCACCGCTATCTGTATAAACATGGAAATATCTACACTGCTATCTTTATGAACATGGAAATATCTACACCGCTAACTGTTTGAACAGGGAAATATATACACCGCTATCTGCATGAAAATGGAAATGTCTACACAGCTATCTGCATATACATGGAAATATCTACACAGCTATCTCTTTACACATGGAAATAACTACACCGCTATCTGTATGAACATTGAAATATCTACACCGCCATCTGTATGAACATGGAAATATCTGCACCACCAACTGAATGAACATATAAATATCTACACCGCCATCTGTATTAAGATGGAGATATCTACACCGCTATGTGTATAAACATGGAAATATCTACACCGCTTTGTGTATAAACATGGAAATATCTACACCGCTATCTGTATAAACATGGAAATATCTACACCGCTACCTGTATAAACATGGAAATATCAGCACCGCTATCAGTATGAACATGGAAGTATCTACACCGCCATCTGTATGAACATGGAAATATCTTCACCGCCATCTGTATGAACATGGAAATATCTGCACCGCCATCTGTATGAACATATAAATATCTACACCGCCATTTGTATTAAGATGGAGATATCTACACGCTACCAGTATAAACATGGAAATATCTACACCGCTATGTGTATAAACATGGAAATATCTACACTGCTATCTGTATAAACATGGAAATATCTACACTGCTACCTGTATAAACATGGAAATATCAGCACCGCTATCGGTATGAACATGGAAATACCTACACAGCTATGTGTATAAACATGGAAATATCTACACCGCTATCTCTATAAACATGGAAATATCTACACTGCTACCTGTATAAACATGGATATATCCGCACCGCTGTCTGTATGAACATGGAAATATCTACACCGATTCTGTATGAACATGGAAAAAACTTCACCGCCATCTCTATGAACCTGGATATATCTACACAGCCATCTGTATGAACAAGGAAATATCTTCACCGCCATCTGTATGAACATGGATATGTCTACACAGCCGTCTGGATGAACATGCAAATATCTACACCGCCATCTGTATTAAGATGGAGATATCTACACAACTATCTGCATAAACATGGAAATATCTACACCGCTATCTGTATAAACATGGAAATATCTACACCGCTATGTGTATAAACATGGAAATATCTACTCCGCTATCTGTATAAACATGGAAATATCTACACCGCTACATGCATAAACATGGAAATATCAGCCCCGCTATCTGTATGAACATGGAAATATCTACACCGCCATCTCTATGAACATGGAAATATTTTCACCGCCATCTGTAGGAACATGGATATATCTACACAGCCATCTGTATGAACATGGAAATACCTACACCGCTATCAGTGTGAACATGGAAATATCTACACCGCTATCTGTATGAACATGGAAATATCTACACCACTATCTGTATAAAGATGGAAATGTCTACACCGCTACCTGTATAAACATGGAAATATCAGCACCGCTATCGGTATAAACATGGCAATATCTATACGGCTCTCTGTATGAACATGGAAATATCTGCACCGCTATCTGTATGAACATGGAAATATCTTCACCGCCATCTGTATGAACATGGATATATCTACACAGCCATCTGGATGAACATGGAAATATCTACACCGCTATCTGTATGAACATGGAAATATCTACACCGCTATCTGTATGAACATGGAAATACCTACACCGCTATCTGTAGGAACATGGAAATATCTACACCGCTATCTGTATGAACATGGAAATATCTTCTCCGCCATCTGTAAGAACATAGATATATCTACACCACCATCTGTATGAACATGGAAATATCTGCACCGCGATCTGTATGAACATATAAATATCTACACCGCCATCTGTATTAAGAAGGAGATATCTACACCGCTATCTGTATAAACATGGAAATATCTACACCGCTATCTGTATGAAGATGGAAATATCTACACCGCTACCTGTATAAACACGGAAATATGTACACCGCTACCTGTATAAACATGGAAGTATCAGCACCGCTATCGGTATGGACATGGCAATATCTACACGGCTATCTGTATGAACATGGAAATATCTACACCGCTATATGTATGAACATGGAAATATCTACACCACTATCTGTATGAACATGGAAATAGCTACAGAGCCATCTGGATGAACATGGAAATATCTACACCGCTATCTGTATGAACATGGATATATCTACACAGCCATCTGGATGAACATGGAAATATCAACACCGCTATCCGTATGAACATGGAAATACATACACCGCTATCTGTATGAACATGGAAATATCTACACCGCTATCTGTATGAACATGGAAATATCTACACTGCTATCTGTATGAACATGGAAATATCTTCACCGCCATCTGTATAAACATGGATATATCTACACAGCCATCTGGATGAACATGGAAATATCTGCACCGCGATCTGTATGAACATGGAAATATCTACACCGCTATCTGTATGAACATGGATATATCTATACAGCCATCTGGATGATCATGGAAATATCTACACCGCTATCTGTGTAAACATGTATACATCTTCACCGCTATCTGTATAAACATGGAAATATCTACACTGCTATCTTTATGAACATGGAAATATCTACACCGCTAACTGTTTGAACAGGGAAATATATACACCGCTATCTGCATGAAAATGGAAATGTCTACACAGCTATCTGCATATACATGGAAATATCTACACAGCTATCTCTTTACACATGGAAATAACTACACCGCTATCTGTATGAACATGGAAATATCTACACCGCCATCTGTATGAACATGGAAATATCTGCACCGCCATCTGAAAAACATATAAATATCTACACCGCCATCTGTATTAAGATGGAGATATCTACACCGCTATGTGTATAAACATGGAAATATCTACACCGCTATGTGTATAAACATGGAAATATCTACACCGCTATCTGTATAAACATGGAAATATCTACACCACTACCTGTATAAACATGGAAATATCAGCACCGCTATCAGTATGAACATGGAGATATCTACACCGCCATCTGTATGAACATGGAAATATCTTCACCGCCATCTGTATGAACATGGAAATATCTGCATCGCCATCTGTATGAACATATAAATATCTACACCGCCATCTGTATTAAGATGGAGATATCTACACCGCTATCTGTATAAACATGGAAATATCTACACCGCTATGTGTATAAACATGGAAATATCTACACCACTATCTGTATAAACATGGAAATATCGACACTGCTACCTGTATAAACATGGAAATATCAGCACCGCTACCTGTATGAACATGGAAATATCTACACCGCCATCTGTATGAACATGGAAAAATCTTCACCGCCATCTGTATCAACATGGATATATCTACACAGCTTCTGTATAAGCATGGAAATATCTTCACCGCCATCTGTATGAACATGGATATGTCTACACAGCCGTCTGGATGAACATGGAAATATCTACACCGCTATCTGTTTGAACATGGAAATATCTACACCGCTATCTGTATGAACATGGAAATATCTACACCGCTACCTGTATAAACACGGAAATATGTACACCGCTAACTGTATAAACATGGAAGTATCAGCACCGCTATCGGTATGAACATGGCAATATCTACACGGCTATCTGTATGAACATGGAAATATCTACAACGCCATGTGTATGAACATGGAAATATATTCACCGCCATCTGTATGAACATGTATATATCTACACAGCCATCTGGATGAACATGGAAATATCTACACCGCCAACTGTATGAACATGGAAATATCTACACCGCTATCTGTATGAACATGGAAATATGTACACAGCCATCAGGATGAACATGGAAATATCTACACCGCTATCTGTATGAACATGGAAATACATACACCGCTATCTGTATGAACATGGAAATATCTACACCGCTATCTGTATGAACATGGAAATATCTGCACCTCTATCTGTATGAACATGGAAATATCTTCACTGCCATCTGCATGAACATGGATATATCTACACAGCCATGTGGATAAACATGGAAATATCTACACCGCTATCTGTATAAACATGCATACATCTTCACCGCTATCTGTATAAACATGGAAATATCTACACCGCTATCTTTATGTACATGGAAATATCTACACCGCTAACTGTTTGAACAGGCAAATACATACCCCGCTATCTGCATGAAAACGGAAATATCTACACAGCTATCTGCTTATACATGCAAATATCTACACTGCTATCTCTTTACACATGGAAATAACTACACCGCTCTCTGTATGAACATGGAAATATCTACACCGCTATCTGTATAAACATGGAAATATCTACACCGCTATGTGTATAAACATGGAAATATCTACACTGCTATCTGTATAAACATGGAAATATCTACACCGCTACCTGTATAAACATGGAAATATCAGCACCGCTATCAGTATGAACATGGAAGTTACTACACCGCCATCTGTATGAACATGGAAATATCTTCACCGCCATCCGTATGAACATGGAAATATCTGCACCGCCATCTGTATGAACATATAAATATCTACACCGCCATCTGTATTAAGATGGAGATATCTACACCGCTATCTGTACAAACATGGAAATATCTACACCGCTATGTGTATAAACATGGAAATATCTACACCGCTACCTGTATCAACATGGAAGTATCAGCACCGCTATCGGTATGAACATGGCAATATCTACACGGCTATCTCTATGAACATGGAAATATCTACACCGCTATCTGTATGAACATGGAAATGTCTTCACCGCCATCTGTATGAACATGGATATATCTACACAGCCATCTGGATGAACATGGAAATATCTACACCGCTATCTGTATGAACATGGAAATATCTACACCGCTATCTGTATGAACATGGAAATATCTACACTGCCATCTGGATGAACATGGAAATATCTACACCGCTATCTGTATGAACATGGAAATACATACACCGATATCTGTATGAACATGGAAATATCTACACCGCTATCTGTATGAACATGGAAATATCTACACCGCTATCTGTATGAACATGGAAATATCTACACCGCTATCTGTATGAACATGGATATATCTACACAGCCATGTTAATGAACGTGGAAATATCTACACCGCTATCTGTGTAAACATGCATACAACTTCACCGCTGTCTGTATAAACATGGAATCTACACCGCTATTTTATGAACATGGAAATATCTACACCGCTTAATGTTTGAACAGGGAAATATATACACCGCTATCTGCATGAAAATGGAAATATCTACACCGCTATCTGTATGAAAATGGAAATACATACACCGCTATCTGTATGAACATGGAAATATCTACACCGCTATGTGTATAAACATGGAAATATCTACACCGCTATCTGTATAAACATGGAAATATCTACACCGCTACATGTATAAACATGGAAATATCAGCCCCGCTATCTGTATGAACATGGAAATATCTACACCACCATCGGTATGAACATGGAAATATCTTCACCGCCATCTGTAGGAACATGGATATATCTACACAGCCATCTGTATGAACATGGAAATATCTACACCGCTATCTGTATGAACATGGAAATATCTACACCGTTATCTGTATGAACATGGAAATATCTTCACCGCCATCTGTATGAACATGGATATGTCTACACAGCCATCTGTATGAACATTTAAATATCTACACCGCCATCTGTATTAAGATGGAGATATCTACACAACTATCTGCATAAACATGGAAATATCTACACCGCTATCTGTATAAACATGGAAATATCTACACCGCTATGTGTATAAACATGGAAATATGTACACCGCTATCTGTATAATCATGGAAATATCAGCACCGCTATCTGTATGAACATGGAAATATCTACACCGCCGTCTGTATGAACATGGAAATATCGTCACCGCCATCTGTATGAACATGGATATATCTATACAGCCATCTGTATGAACATGGAAATATCTTCACCGCCATCTGTATGAACATGGATATGTCTACACAGCCGTCTGGATGAACATGGAAATATCTACACCGCTATCTGTGTAAACATGCATACATCTTCACCGCTATCTGTATAAACATGGAAATATCTACACCGCTATCTGTATGAACAAGGAAATATCTACACCGCTATCTGTTTGAACATGGAAATATCTACACCGCTATCTGCATGAAAATGGAAATATCTACACAACTATCTGCATATAAATGGAAATATCTACACAGCTATCTCTTTGCACATGGAAATAACTACACCGCTCTCTCTATAAACATGGAAATATCTACACCGCCATCTGTATGAACATGGAAATATCTACACCGCCATCAGAATTAAGAAGGAGATATCTACACCGCTATCTGTATAAACATGGAAATATCTACACCGCTATCTGTATGAACATGGAAATATCTACACCGCTATCTGTATAAACACGGAAATATGTACACCGCTACCTGTATAAACATGGAAGTATCAGCAACGGTATCGGTATGAACATGGCAATATCTACACGGATATCTGTATTAACATGGAAATATCTACACCACTATCTGTATAAACATGGAAATATGTACACCGCTATCTTTATGAACATGGAAATATCTACACCGCTAACAGTTTGAACAGGGAAATATATACACCGCTATCTGCATGAAAACGGAAATATCTACAGAGATATCTGCTTATACATAGAAATACCTACACAGCTATCTCTTTACAAATGGAAATAACTACACCGCTATCTGTATGAACATGGATATATCTACACCGCCATCTGTACGAACATGGAAATATCTGCACCGCCATCTGTATGAACATTTAAATATCTGCACCGCCATCTGTATTAAGATGGAGATATCTACACCACTATCTGCATAAACATGGAAATATCTACACCGCTATCTGTATAAACATGGAAATATCTACACCGCTATGTGTATAAACATGGAAATATCTACACTGCTATCTGTATAAACATGGAAATATCTACACCGCTACCTGTATAAACATGGAAATATCAGCACCGCTATCAGTATGAACATGGAAGTTTCTACACCGCCATCTGTATGAACATGGAAATATCTTCACCGCCATCCGTATGAACATGGAAATATCTGCACCGCCATCTGTATGAACATATAAATATCTACACCGCCATCTGTATTAAGATGGAGATATCTACACCGCTGTCTGTATAAACATGGAAATATCTACACCGCTATGTGTATAAACATGGAAATATCTACACCGCTACCTGTATAAACATGGAAGTATCAGCACCGCTATCGGTAGGAACATGGCCATATCTACACGGTTATCTGTATGAACATGGAAATATCTACACCGCTATCTGTATTAACATGGAAATGTCTTCACCGCCATCTGTATGAACATGGATATATCTACACAGCCATCTGGATGAACATGGAAATATCTACACCGCTATCTGTATAAATATGGAAATATCTACACCGCTACCTGTATAAACACGGAAATATGTACACCGCTACCTGTATAAACATGGAAGTATCAGCACCGCTATCGGTAGGAACATGGCCATATCTACACGGTTATCTGTATGAACATGGAAATATCTACACCGCTATCTGTATTAACATGGAAATGTCTTCACCGCCATCTGTATGAACATGGATATATCTACACAGCCATCTGGATGAACATGGAAATATCTTCACCGCCATCTGTATGAACATGGATATGTCTACACAGCCGTCTGGATGAACATGGAAATATCTACACCGCTATCTGTGTAAACATGCATACATCTTCACCGCTATCTGTATAAACATGGAAATATCTACACCGCTATCTGTATGAACAAGGAAATATCTACACCGCTATCTGTTTGAACATGGAAATATCTACACCGCTATCTGCATGAAAATGGAAATATCTACACAACTATCTGCATATAAATGGAAATATCTACACAGCTATCTCTTTGCACATGGAAATAACTACACCGCTCTCTCTATAAACATGGAAATATCTACACCGCCATCTGTATGAACATGGAAATATCTACACCGCCATCAGAATTAAGAAGGAGATATCTACACCGCTATCTGTATAAACATGGAAATATCTACACCGCTATCTGTATGAACATGGAAATATCTACACCGCTATCTGTATAAACACGGAAATATGTACACCGCTACCTGTATAAACATGGAAGTATCAGCAACGGTATCGGTATGAACATGGCAATATCTACACGGATATCTGTATTAACATGGAAATATCTACACCACTATCTGTATAAACATGGAAATATGTACACCGCTATCTTTATGAACATGGAAATATCTACACCGCTAACAGTTTGAACAGGGAAATATATACACCGCTATCTGCATGAAAACGGAAATATCTACAGAGATATCTGCTTATACATAGAAATACCTACACAGCTATCTCTTTACAAATGGAAATAACTACACCGCTATCTGTATGAACATGGATATATCTACACCGCCATCTGTACGAACATGGAAATATCTGCACCGCCATCTGTATGAACATTTAAATATCTGCACCGCCATCTGTATTAAGATGGAGATATCTACACCACTATCTGCATAAACATGGAAATATCTACACCGCTATCTGTATAAACATGGAAATATCTACACCGCTATGTGTATAAACATGGAAATATCTACACTGCTATCTGTATAAACATGGAAATATCTACACCGCTACCTGTATAAACATGGAAATATCAGCACCGCTATCAGTATGAACATGGAAGTTTCTACACCGCCATCTGTATGAACATGGAAATATCTTCACCGCCATCCGTATGAACATGGAAATATCTGCACCGCCATCTGTATGAACATATAAATATCTACACCGCCATCTGTATTAAGATGGAGATATCTACACCGCTGTCTGTATAAACATGGAAATATCTACACCGCTATGTGTATAAACATGGAAATATCTACACCGCTACCTGTATAAACATGGAAGTATCAGCACCGCTATCGGTAGGAACATGGCCATATCTACACGGTTATCTGTATGAACATGGAAATATCTACACCGCTATCTGTATTAACATGGAAATGTCTTCACCGCCATCTGTATGAACATGGATATATCTACACAGCCATCTGGATGAACATGGAAATATCTACACCGCTATCTGTATAAATATGGAAATATCTACACCGCTACCTGTATAAACACGGAAATATGTACACCGCTACCTGTATAAACATGGAAGTATCAGCACCGCTATCGGTAGGAACATGGCCATATCTACACGGTTATCTGTATGAACATGGAAATATCTACACCGCTATCTGTATTAACATGGAAATGTCTTCACCGCCATCTGTATGAACATGGATATATCTACACAGCCATCTGGATGAACATGGAAATATCTACACCGCTATCTGTATAAATATGGAAATATCTACACCGCTACCTGTATAAACATGGAAATATCAGCACCGCTATCTGTATGAACATGGAAATATCTACACCGCCGTCTGTATGAACATGGAAATATCGTCACCGCCATCTGTATGAACATGGATATATCTACACAGCCATCTGTATGAACATGGAAATATGTTCACCGCCATCTGTGTGAACATGGATATGTCTACACAGCCGTCTGTATGAACATGGAAATATCTACACCGCTATCTGTGTAAACATGCATACATCTTCACCGCTATATGTATAAACATGGAAATATCTACACCGCTATCTGTATGAACATGGAAATATCTACACCGCTATCTGTTTGAACATGGAAATATCTACACAGCTATCTGCATGAAAATGGAAATATCTACACAACTATCTGCATATAAATGGAAATATCTACACAGCTATCTCTTTGCACATGGAAATAACTACACCGCTATCTCTATAAACATGGAAATATCTACACCGCCATCTGTATGAACATGGAAATATCTACACCGCCATCTGTATTAAGAAGGAGATATCTACACCGCTATCTCTATAAACATGGAAATATCTACACCGCTATCTGTATGAACATGGAAATATCTAAACCACTATCTGTATAAACATGGAAATATCTACACCTCTATCTGTATGAACACGGAAATATCTTCACCGCCATCTGTATGAACATGGATATATCTACACAGCCATCTGGATGAACATGGAAATATCTACACCGCTATCTGTGTAAACATGCATACATTTTCACCGCTATCTGTATAAACATGGAAATATCTACACCGCTATCTTTATGAACATGGAAATATCTACACCGCTATCTGTTTGAACATGGAAATATATACAGCGCTATCTGCTTGAAAATGGAAATATCTACACTGCTATCTGTATGAACATGGAAATACATACACCGCTATCTGTATGAACAAGGAAATATCTACACCGCTTTCTGCATGAACATGGAAATATCTACACCGCTATCTGTATGAACATGGAAATATCTTCACCGCCATCTGTATGAACATGGATATATCTACACAGCCATCTGGATGAACATGGAAATATCTGCACCGCTATCTGTATGAAGATGGAAATATCTACACCGCTATCTGTATGAACATGGATATATCTACACAGCCATCTGGATGAACATGGAAATATCTACACCGCTCTCTGTGTAAACATGCATACATCTTCACCGCTATCTTTATAAACATGGAAATATCTACACCGCTATCTTTCTGAACATGGAAATACCTACACCGCTAACTGTTTGAACAGGGAAATATATACACCGCTATCTGCATGAAAATGGAAATATCTACACAGCTATCTGCATATACATGGAAATATCTACACAGCTATCTCTTTACACATGGAAATAACTGCACCACTATCTGTATGAACATGGAAATATCTACACCGCCGTGTGTATGAACATGGAAATATCTGCACCGCCATCTGTATGAACCTATAAATATCTACACCGCCATCTGTATTAAGATGGAGATATCTACACCGCTATCTGTACAAACATGGAAATATCTACACCACTATCTGTATGAACATGGAAATATCTACACCGCTATCTGTATGAACATGGATATATCTTCACCGGCATCTGTATGAACATGGATATATCTACACAGCCATCTGGATGAACATGGAAATATCTACACCGCTATCTGTGTAAACTTGCATACATCTTCACCGCTTTCTGTATAAACATGGAAATATCTACACTGCTATCTTTATGAACATGGAAATATCTACACCGCTAACTGTTTGAACAGGGAAATATATACACCGCTATCTGCATGAAAATGGAAATGTCTACACAGCTATCTGCATATACATGGAAATATCTACACAGCTATCTCTTTACACATGGAAATAACTACACCGCTATCTGTATGAACATGGAAATATCTACACCGCCATCTTTATGAACATGGAAATATCTCCACCGCCATCTGAATGAACATATAAATATCTACACCGCCATCTGTATTAAGATGGAGATATCTACACCGCTATGTGTATAAACATGGAAATATCTACACCGCTATGTGTATAAACATGGAAATATCTACACCGCTATCTGTATAAACATGGAAATATCTACACCGCTACCAGTATAAACATGGAAATATCAGCACCGCTATCAGTATGAACATGGAAGTATCTACACCGCCATCTGTATGAACATGGAAATATCTTCACCGCCCTCTGTATGAACATGGAAATATCTGCACCGCCATCTGTATGAACATATAAATATCTACACCGCCATTTGTATTAAAATGGAGATATCTAAACGCTATCTGTATAAACATGGAAATATCTACACCGCTATGTGTATAAACATGGAAATATCTACACTGCTATCTGTATAAACATGGAAATATCTACACTGCTACCTGTATAAACATGGAAATATCAGCACCGCTATCTGTATGAACATGGAAATACCTACACCGCTATGTGTATAAACATGGAAATATCTACACCGCTATCTGTATAAACATGGAAATATCTACACTGCTACCTGTATAAACATGGATATATCAGCACCGCTATGTGTATGAACATGGAAATATCTACACCGCTTCTGTATGAACATGGAAAAATCTTCACCGCCATCTCTATGAACCTGGATATATCTACACTGCCATCTGTATGAACAAGGAAATACCTTCACCGCCATCTGTATGAACATGGAAATGTCTACACAGCCGTCTGGATGAACATGGAAATATCTACACCGGTATCTGTATGAACATGGAAATATCTACACTGCTATCTGTGTAAACATGCATACATCTTCACCGCTATCTGTATAAACATGGAAATATGCACAACGCTATCTGTATGAACATGGAAATATCTACACCGCTATCTGTTTGAACATGGAAATATCTACACCGCTATCTGCATGAAAATGGAAATATCTACTCAGCTATCTGCATATACATGGAAATATCTACACAGCTATCTCTTTGCACATGGAAATAACTACACCGCTATCTCTATAAACATGGAAATATCTACACCACCATCTGTATGAACATGGAAATATCTGCACCACGATCTGTATGAACATATAAATATCTACACCGCCATCTGTATTAAGAAGGAGATATCTACACCGCTATCTGTATAAACATGGAAATATCTACACCGCTATCTGTATGAACATGGAAATATCTACACCACTACCTGTATAAACACGGAAATATGTACACCGCTACCTGTATAAACATGGAAGTATCAGCACCGCTATCGGTATGAACATGGCAATATCTACAAGGCTATCTGTATGAACATGGAAATATCTACACCGCTATCTGTATGAACATGAAATATTTAAACCACTATCTGTATGAACATGGAAATAGCTACACAGCCATCTGGATGAACATGGAAATATCTACACCGCAATCTGTATGAACATGGATATATCTAAACAGCCATCTGGATGAACATGGAAATATCAACACCGCTATCTGTATGAACATGGAAATACATACACCGATATCTGTATGAACATGGAAATATCTACACCGCTATCTGTATGAACATGGAAATATCTACACCGCTATCTGTATGAACATGGAAATATCTTCACCGCCATCTGTATGAACATGGATATATCTACACAGCCATCTGGATGAACATGGAAATATCTGCACCGCAATCTGTATGAACATGGAAATATCTACACCGCTATCTGTATGAACATGGATATATCTACACAGCCACCTGGATGAACATGGAAATATCTACACCGCTATCTGTGTAAACATGCATACATCTTCACCGCTATCTGTATAAACATGGAAATATCTACACTGCTATCTTTATGAACATGGAAATATCTACACCGCTAACTGTTTGAACAGGGAAATATATACACCGCTATCTGCATGAAAATGGAAATGTCTACACAGCTATCTGCATATACATGGAAATATCTACACAGCTATCTCTTTACACATGGAAATAACTACACCGCTATCTGTATGAACATGGAAATATCTACACCGCCATCTGTATGAACATAGAAATATCTGCACCGCCATCTGAATGAACATATAAATATCTACACCGCCATCTGTATTAAGATGGAGATATCTACACCGCTATGTGTATAAACATGGAAATATCTACACCGCTATGTGTATAAACATGGAAATATCTACACCGCTACCTGTATAAACATGGAAATATCAGCACCGCTATCAGTATGAACATGGAAGTATCTACACCGCCATCTGTATGAACATGGAAATATCTTCACCGCCATCTGTATGAACATGGAAATATCTGCACCGCCATTTGTATGAACATATAAATATCTACACCGCCATTTGTATTAAGATGGAAATATCTACACGCTACCAGTATAAACATGGAAATATCTACACCGCTATGTGTATAAACATGGAAATATCTACACTTCTATCTGTATAAACATGGAAATATCTACACTGCAACCTGTATAAACATGGAAATATCAGCACCGCTATCGGTATGAACATGGAAATACCTGCACAGCTATGTGTATAAACATGCAAATATCTACACCGCTATCTGTATAAACATGGAAATATCTACACTGCTACCTGTATAAACATGGATATATCCGCACCGTTGTCTGTATGAACATGGAAATATCTACACCGCTTCTGTATGAACATGGAAAAAACTTCACCGCCATCTCCATGAACCTGGATATATCTACACAGCCATCTGTATGAACAAGGAAATATCTTCACCGCCATCTGTATGAACATGGATATGTCTACACAGCCGTCTGGATGAACATGGAAATATCTACACCGCTATCTGTATGAACATGGAAATATCTACACCGCTATCTCTGTAAACATGCATACATCTTCACCGCTATCTGTATAAACATGGAAATATCCACACCGCTATCTGTATGAACATGGAAATATCTACACCGCTATCTGTTTGAACATGGAAATATCTACACCGCTTTCTGCATGAAAATGGAAATATCTACACAGCTATCTGCATATACATGGAAATATCTACACAGCTATCTCTTTGCACATGGAAATAACTACACCGCTATCTCTATAAACATGGAAATATCTACACCACCATCTGTATGAACATGGAAATATCTGCACCGCGATCTGTATGAACATATAAATATCTACACCGCCATCTGTATTAAGAAGGAGATATCTACACCGCTATCTGTATAAACATGGAAATATCTACACCGCTATCTGTATGAACATGGAAATATCTACACCGCTACCTGTATAAACACGGAAATATGTACACCGCTACCTGTATAAACATGGAAGTATCAGCACCGCTATCGGTATGGACATGGCAATATCTACACGGCTATCTGTATGAACATGGAAATATCTACACCGCTATCTGTATGAATATGGAAATATCTACACCACTATCTGTATGAACATGGAAATAGCTACAGAGCCATCTGGATGAACATGGAAATATCTGCACCGCCATCTGAATGAACATGGAAATATCTACACCGCTATCTGTATGAACATGAATATATCTACACAGCCATCTGGATGAACATGGAAATATCTGCACCGCGATCTGTATGAACATGGAAATATCTACACCGCTATCTGTATGAACATGGATATATCTACACAGCCATCTGGATGAACATGGAAATATCTACACCGCTATCTGTGTAAACACGTATACATCTTCACCGCTATCTGTATAAACATGGAAATATCTACACTGCTATCTTTATAAACATGGAAATATCTACACCGCTAACTGTTTGAACAGGGAAATATATACACCGCTATCTGCATGAAAATGGAAATGTCTACACAGCTATCTGCATATACATGGAAATATCTACACAGCTATCTCTTTACACATGGAAATAACTACACCGCTATCTGTATGAACATGGAAATATCTACACCGCCATCTGTATGAACATGGAAATATCTGCACCGCCATCTGAAAAACATATAAATATCTACACCGCCATCTGTATTAAGATGGAGATATCTACACCGCTATGTGTATAAACATGGAAATATCTACACCGCTATGTGTATAAACATGGAAATATCTACACCGCTAAATGTTTGAACAGGGAAATATATACACCGCTATCTGAATGAAAATGGAAATGTCTACACAGCTATCTGCATATACATGGAAATATCTACACAGCTATCTCTTTACACATGGAAATAACTACACCGCCATCTGTATGAACATGGAAAAATCTTCACCGCCATCTGTATCAACATGGATATATCTACACAGCTTCTGTATAAGCATGGAAATATCTTCACCGCCATCTGTATGAACATGGATATGCCTACACAGCCGTCTGGATGAACATGGAAATATCTACACCGCTATCTGTGTAAACATGCATACATCTTCACCGCTATCTGTATAAACATGGAAATATCTACACCGCTATCTGTATGAACATGGAAATATCTACACCGCTATCTGTTTGAACATGGAAATATCTACACCGCTATCTGTATGAACATGGAAATATCTGCACGGCTACCTGTATAAACACGGAAATATGTACACCGCTAACTGTATAAACATGGAAGTATCAGCACCGCTATCGGTATGAACATGGCAATATCTACACGGCTATCTGTATGAACATGGAAATATCTACAACGCCATCTGTATGAACATGGAAATATCTTCACCGCCATCTGTATGAACATGTATATATCTACACAGCCATCTGGATGAACATGGAAATATCTACACCGCTATCTGTAGGAACATGGAAATATCTACACAGCCATTAGGATGAACATGGAAATATCTACACCGCTATCTGTATGAACATGGAAATATCTACACCGCTATCTGTATGAACATGGAAATATCTACACCGCTATCTGTATGAACATGGAAATATTTGCACCTCTATCTGTATGAACATGGAAATATCTTCACCGACATCTGTATGAACATGGATATATCTACACAGCCATGTGGATAAACATGGAAATATCTACACCGCTATCTGTATAAACATGCATACATCTTCACCGCTATCTGTATAAACATGGAAATATCTACACCGCTATCTTTATGTACATGGAAATATCTACACCGCTAACTGTTTGAACAGGCAAATACATACCCCGCTATCTGCATGAAAACGGAAATATCTACACAGCTATCTGCTTATACATGGAAATATCTACACTGCTATCTCTTTACACATGGAAATAACTACACCGCTATCTGTATGAACATGGAAATATCTACACCTCTATCTGGGTAAACATGCATACATCTTCACCGCTATCTGTATAAACATGGAAATATCCACACCGCTATCTGTATGAATATGGAAATACCTACACCGCTATCTGTTTGAACATGGAAATATCTACACCGCTATCTGCATGAAAATGGAAATATCTACACCGCTATCTGCATATACGTGGAAATATCTACACAGCTATCTCTTTGCACATGGAAATAACTACACCGCTATCTCTATAAACATGGAAATATCTACAGCACCATCTGTATGAACATGGAAATATCTGCACCGCCGTTTGTATGAACATATAAATATCTACACCGCCATCTGTATTAAGAAGGAGATATCTACACCACTATCTGTATAAACATGGAAATATCTACACCGCTATCTGTATGAACATGGAAATATCTACACCGTTACCTGTATAAACACGGAAATATGTACACCGCTACCTGTATAAACATGGAAGTATCAGCACCGATGTCGGTATGAACATGACAATATCTACACGGCTATCTGTATGAACATGGAAATATTTACACCGCTATATGTATGAACATGGAAATATCTACACAGCCATCAGGATGAACATGGAAATATCTACACTGCTATCTTTATGAACATGGAAATATCTACACCGCTAACTGTTTGAACAGGGAAATATATACACCGCTATCTGCATGAAAATGGAAATGTCTACACAGCTATCTGCATATACATGGAAATATCTACACAGCTATCTCTTTACACATGGAAATAACTACACCGCTATCTGTATGAACATTGAAATATCTACACCGCCATCTGTATGAACATGGAAATATCTGCACCACCAACTGAATGAACATATAAATATCTACACCGCCATCTGTATTAAGATGGAGATATCTACACCGCTATGTGTATAAACATGGAAATATCTACACCGCTTTGTGTATAAACATGGAAATATCTACACCGCTATCTGTATAAACATGGAAATATCTACACCGCTACCTGTATAAACATGGAAATATCAGCACCGCTATCAGTATGAACATGGAAGTATCTACACCGCCATCTGTATGAACATGGAAATATCTTCACCGCCATCTGTATGAACATGGAAATATCTGCACCGCCATCTGTATGAACATATAAATATCTACACCGCCATTTGTATTAAGATGGAGATATCTACACGCTACCAGTATAAACATGGAAATATCTACACCGCTATGTGTATAAACATGGAAATATCTACACTGCTATCTGTATAAACATGGAAATATCTACACTGCTACCTGTATAAACATGGAAATATCAGCACCGCTATCGGTATGAACATGGAAATACCTACACAGCTATGTGTATAAACATGGAAATATCTACACCGCTATCTCTATAAACATGGAAATATCTACACTGCTACCTGTATAAACATGGATATATCCGCACCGCTGTCTGTATGAACATGGAAATATCTACACCGCTTCTGTATGAACATGGAAAAAACTTCACCGCCATCTCTATGAACCTGGATATATCTACACATCCATCTGTATGAACAAGGAAATATCTTCACCGCCATCTGTATGAACATGGATATGTCTACACAGCCGTCTGGATGAACATGCAAATATCTACACCGCCATCTGTATTAAGATGGAGATATCTACACAACTATCTGCATAAACATGGAAATATCTACACCGCTATCTGTATAAACATGGAAATATCTACACCGCTATTTGTATAAACATGGAAATATCTACTCCGCTATCTGTATAAACATGGAAATATCTACACCGCTACATGCATAAACATGGAAATATCAGCCCCGCTATCTGTATGAACATGGAAATATCTACACCGCCATCTCTATGAACATGGAAATATTTTCACCGCCATCTGTAGGAACATGGATATATCTACACAGCCATCTGTATGAACATGGAAATACCTACACCGCTATCAGTGTGAACATGGAAATATCTACACCGCTATCTGTATGAACATGGAAATATCTACACCACTATCTGTATAAACATGGAAATGTCTACACCGCTACCTGTATAAACATGGAAATATCAGCACCGCTATCGGTATAAACATGGCAATATCTATACGGCTCTCTGTATGAACATGGAAATATCTGCACCGCTATCTGTATGAACATGGAAATATCTTCACCGCCATCTGTATGAACATGGATATATCTACACAGCCATCTGGATGAACATGGAAATATCTACACCGCTATCTGTATGAACATGGAAATATCTACACCGCTATCTGTATGAACATGGAAATACCTACACCGCTATCTGTAGGAACATGGAAATATCTACACCGCTATCTGTATGAACATGGAAATATCTTCTCCGCCATCTGTAAGAACATAGATATATCTACACCACCATCTGTATGAACATGGAAATATCTGCACCGCGATCTGTATGAACATATAAATATCTACACCGCCATCTGTATTAAGAAGGAGATATCTACACCGCTATCTGTATAAACATGGAAATATCTACACCGCTATCTGTATGAAGATGGAAATATCTACACCGCTACCTGTATAAACACGGAAATATGTACACCGCTACCTGTATAAACATGGAAGTATCAGCACCGCTATCGGTATGGACATGGCAATATCTACACGGCTATCTGTATGAACATGGAAATATCTACACCGCTATCTGTATGAACATGGAAATATCTACACCACTATCTGTATGAACATGGAAATAGCTACAGAGCCATCTGGATGAACATGGAAATATCTACACCGCTATCTGTATGAACATGGATATATCTACACAGCCATCTGGATGAACATGGAAATATCAACACCGCTATCCGTATGAACATGGAAATACATACACCGCTATCTGTATGAACATGGAAATATCTACACCGCTATCTGTATGAACATGGAAATATCTACACTGCTATCTGTATGAACATGGAAATATCTTCACCGCCATCTGTATAAACATGGATATATCTACACAGCCATCTGGATGAACATGGAAATATCTGCACCGCGATCTGTATGAACATGGAAATATCTACACCGCTATCTGTATGAACATGGATATATCTATACAGCCATCTGGATGATCATGGAAATATCTACACCGCTATCTGTTTAAACATGTATACATCTTCACCGCTATCTGTATAAACATGGAAATATCTACACTGCTATCTTTATGAACATGGAAATATCTACACCGCTAACTGTTTGAACACGGAAATATATACACCGCTATCTGCATGAAAATGGAAATGTCTACACAGCTATCTGCATATACATGGAAATATCTACACAGCTATCTCTTTACACATGGAAATAACTACACCGCTATCTGTATGAACATGGAAATATCTACACCGCCATCTGTATGAACATGGAAATATCTGCACCGCCATCTGAAAAACATATAAATATCTACACCGCCATCTGTATTAAGATGGAGATATCTACACCGCTATGTGTATAAACATGGAAATATCTACACCGCTATGTGTATAAACATGGAAATATCTACACCGCTATCTGTATAAACATGGAAATATCTACACCACTACCTGTATAAACATGGAAATATCAGCACCGCTATCAGTATGAACATGGAGATATCTACACCGCCATCTGTATGAATATGGAAATATCTTCACCGCCATCTGTATGAACATGGAAATATCTGCATCGCCATCTTTATGAACATATAAATATCTACACCGCCATCTGTATTAAGATGGAGATATCTACACCGCTATCTGTATAAACATGGAAATATCTACACCGCTATGTGTATAAACATGGAAATATCTGCACCACTATCTGTATAAACATGGAAATATCGACACTGCTACCTGTATAAACATGGAAATATCAGCACCGCTATCTGTATGAACATGGAAATATCTACACCGCCATCTGTATGAACATGGAAAAATCTTCACCGCCATCTGTATCAACATGGATATATCTACACAGCTTCTGTATAAGCATGGAAATATCTTCACCGCCATCTGTATGAACATGGATATGTCTACACAGCCGTCTGGATGAACATGGAAATATCTACACCGCTATCTGTTTGAACATGGAAATATCTACACCGCTATCTGTATGAACATGGAAATATCTACACCGCTACCTGTATAAACACGGAAATATGTACACCGCTAACTGTATAAACATGGAAGTATCAGCACCGCTATCGGTATGAACATGGCAATATCTACACGGCTATCTGTATGAACATGGAAATATCTACAACGCCATGTGTATGAACATGGAAATATATTCACCGCCATCTGTATGAACATGTATATATCTACACAGCCATCTGGATGAACATGGAAATATCTACACCGCTATCTGTATGAACATGGAAATATCTACACCGCTATCTGTATGAACATGGAAATATGTACACAGCCATCAGGATGAACATGGAAATATCTACACCGCTATCTGTATGAACATGGAAATACATACACCGCTAACTGTATGAACATGGAAATATCTACACCGCTATCTGTATGAACATGGAAATATTTGCACCTCTATCTGTATGAACATGGAAATATCTTCACTGCCATCTGTATGAACATGGATATATCTACACAGCCATGTGGATAAACATGGAAATATCTACACCGCTATCTGTATAAACATGCATACATCTTCACCGCTATCTGTATAAACATGGAAATATCTACACCGCTATCTTTATGTACATGGAAATATCTACACCGCTAACTGTTTGAACAGGCAAATACATACCCCGCTATCTGCATGAAAACGGAAATATCTACACAGCTATCTGCTTATACATGCAAATATCTACACTGCTATCTCTTTACACATGGAAATAACTACACCGCTATCTGTATGAACATGGAAATATCTACACCGCTATCTGTATAAACATGGAAATATCTACACCGCTATGTGTATAAACATGGAAATATCTACACTGCTATCTGTATAAAAATGGAAATATCTACACCGCTACCTGTATAAAAATGGAAATATCAGCACCGCTATCAGTATGAACATGGAAGTTACTACACCGCCATCTGTATGAACATGGAAATATCTTCACCGCCATCCGTATGAACATGGAAATATCTGCACCGCCATCTGTATGAACATATAAATATCTACACCGCCATCTGTATTAAGATGGAGATATCTACACCGCTATCTGTACAAACATGGAAATATCTACACCGCTATGTGTATAAACATGGAAATATCTACACCGCTACCTGTATCAACATGGAAGTATCAGCACCGCTATCGGTATGAACATGGCAATATCTACACGGCTATCTCTATGAACATGGAAATATCTACACCGCTATCTGTATGAACATGGAAATGTCTTCACCGCCATCTGTATGAACATGGATATATCTACACAGCCATCTGGATGAACATGGAAATATCTACACCGCTATCTGTATGAACATGGAAATATCTACACCGCTATCTGTATGAACATGGAAATATCTACACTGCCATCTGGATGAACATGGAAATATCTACACCGCTATCTGTGTAAACATGCATACAACTTCACCGCTGTCTGTATAAACATGGAATCTACACCGCTATTTTATGAACATGGAAATATCTACACCGCTTAATGTTTGAAAAGGGAAATATATACACCGCTATCTGCATGAAAATGGAAATATCTACACCGCTATCTGTATGAAAATGGAAATACATACACCGCTATCTGTATGAACATGGAAATATCTACACCGCTATGTGTATAAACATGGAAATATCTACACCGCTATCTGTATAAACATGGAAATATCTACACCGCTACATGTATAAACATGGAAATATCAGCCCCGCTATCTGTATGAACATGGAAATATCTACACCACCATCTGTATGAACATGGAAATATCTTCACCGCCATCTGTAGGAACATGGATATATCTACACAGCCATCTGTATGAACATGGAAGTATCTACACCGCTATCTGTATGAACATGGAAATATCTACACCGTTATCTGTATGAACATGGAAATATCTTCACCGCCATCTGTATGAACATGGATATGTCTACACAGCCATCTGTATGAACATTTAAATATCTACACCGCCATCTGTATTAAGATGGAGATATCTACACAACTATCTGCATAAACATGGAAATATCTACACCGCTATCTGTATAAACATGGAAATATCTACACCGCTATGTGTATAAACATGGAAATATGTACACCGCTATCTGTATAATCATGGAAATATTAGCACCGCTATCTGTATGAACATGGAAATATCTACACCGCCGTCTGTATGAACATGGAAATATCGTCACCGCCATCTGTATGAACATGGATATATCTACACAGCCATCTGTATGAACATGGAAATATCTTCACCGCCATCTGTATGAACATGGATATGTCTACACAGCCGTCTGGATGAACATGGAAATATCTACACCGCTATCTGTGTAAACATGCATACATCTTCACCGCTATCTGTATAAACATGGAAATATCTACACCGCTATCTGTATGAACAAGGAAATATCTACACCGCTATCTGTTTGAACATGGAAATATCTACACCGCTGTCTGCATGAAAATGGAAATATCTACACAACTATCTGCATATAAATGGAAATATCTACACAGCTATCTCTTTGCACATGGAAATAACTACACCGCTCTCTCTATAAACATGGAAATATCTACACCGCCATCTGTATGAACATGGAAATATCTACACCGCCATCAGAATTAAGAAGGAGATATCTACACCGCTATCTGTATAAACATGGAAATATCTACACCGCTATCTGTATGAACATGGAAATATCTACACCGCTATCTGTATAAACACGGAAATATGTACACCGCTACCTGTATAAACATGGAAGTATCAGCAACGCTATCGGTATGAACATGGCAATATCTACACGGATATCTGTATTAACATGGAAATATCTACACCACTATCTGTATAAACATGGAAATATCTACACCGCTATCTTTATGAACATGGAAATATCTACACCGCTAACAGTTTGAACAGGGAAATATATACACCGCTATCTGCATGAAAACGGAAATATCTACAGAGATATCTGCTTATACATAGAAATACCTACACAGCTATCTCTTTACAAATGGAAATAACTACACCGCTATCTTTATGAACATGGATATATCTACACCGCCATCTGTACGAACATGGAAATATCTGCACCGCCATCTGTATGAACATTTAAATATCTACACCGCCATCTGTATTAAGATGGAGATATCTACACCACTATCTGCATAAACATGGAAATATCTACACCGCTATCTGTATAAACATGGAAATATCTACACCGCTATGTGTATAAACATGGAAATATCTACACTGCTATCTGTATAAACATGGAAATATCTACACCACTACCTGTATAAACATGGAAATATCAGCACCGCTATCAGTATGAACATGGAAGTTTCTACACCGCCATCTGTATGAACATGGAAATATCTTCACCGCCATCTGTATGAACATGGAAATATCTGCACCGCCATCTGTATGAACATATAAATATCTACACCGCCATCTGTATTAAGATGGAGATATCTACACCGCTATCTGTATAAACATGGAAATATCTACACCGCTATGTGTATAAACATGGAAATATCTACACCGCTACCTGTATAAACATGGAAGTATCAGCACCGCTATCGGTAGGAACATGGCCATATCTACACGGTTATCTGTATGAACATGGAAATATCTACACCGCTATCTGTATTAACATGGAAATGTCTTCACCGCCATCTGTATGAACATGGATATATCTACACAGCCATCTGGATGAACATGGAAATATCTACACCGCTATCTGTATAAATATGGAAATATCTACACCGCTACCTGTATAAACACGGAAATATGTACACCGCTACCTGTATAAACATGGAAGTATCAGCACCGCTATCGGTAGGAACATGGCCATATCTACACTGTTATCTGTATGAACATGGAAATATCTACACCGCTATCTGTATGAACATGGAAATATCTTCACCGCCATCTGTATGAACATGGATATATCTACACAGCCATGTGGATGAACATGGAAATATCTACACCGATATCTGTGAAAACATGCATACATCTTCACCGCTATCTGTATAAACATGGAAATATCTACACCGCTATCTTTATGAACATGGAAATATCTACACCGCTAACTGTTTGAACAGGGAAATATATACACCGCTATCTGCATGAAAATGGAAATATCTACACCACTATCTGTATGAACATGGAAATACATACACCCCTATCTGTATGAACATGGAAATATCTACACCGCTATCTGTATGAACATGGAAATATCTACACCGCTATCTGTATGAACATGGAAATACCTTCACCGCCATCAGTATGTACATGGATATATCTACACAGCCATCTGGATGAACATGGAAATATCTGCACCGCTATCTGTATGAAAATGGAAATATATACACCTCTATCTGTATGAACATGGATATATCTACACAGCCATCTGGATGAACATGGAAATATCTACACCGCTATCTGTGTAAACATGCATAAATCTTCACTGCTATCTGTATAAACATGGAAATATCTACACCGCTATCTTTATGAACATGGAAATATCTACACAACTAACTGTTTGAACAGGGAAATATATACACCGCTATCTGCATGAAAACGGAAATATCTACACAGCTATCTGCTTATACATGGAAATATCTACACAGCTATCTCTTTACACATGGAAATAACTACACCGCTATCTGTACGAACATGGAAATATCTACACCGCCATCTGTATTAAGATGGAGATATCTACACCACTATCTGCATAAACATGGAAATATCTACACCGCTCTCTGTATAGACATGGAAATATCTACACCGCTATGTGTATAAACATGGAAATATCTACACTGCTATCTGTATAAAAATGGAAATATCTACACCGCTACCTGTATAAACATGGAAATATCAGCACCGCTATCAGTATGAACATGGAAGATTCTACACCGCCATCTGTATGAACATGGAAATACCTTCACCGCCATCCGTATGAACATGGAAATATCTGCACCGCCATCTGTATGAACATATAAATATCTACACCGCCATCTGTATTAAGATGGAGATATCTACACCGCTATCTGTATGAACATGGAAATATCTTCACCGCCATCTGTATGAACATGGATATGTCTACACAGCCGTCTGGATGAACATGGAAATATCTACACCGCTATCTGTATGAACATGGAAATATCTACACCTCTATCTGTGTAAACATGCATACATCTTCACCGCTATCTGTATAAACATGGAAATATCTACACCGCTATCTGTATGAACATGGAAATATCTACACCGCTATCTGTTTGAACATGGAAATATCTACACAGCTATCTGCATGAAAATGGAAATATCTACACAACTATCTGCATATAAATGGAAATATCTACACAGATATCCCTTTGCACATGGAAATAACTACACCGCTATCTCTATAAACATGGAAATATCTACACCGCCATCTGTATGAACATGGAAATATCTACACGGCCATCTGTATTAAGAAGGAGATATCTACACCGCTATCTGTATAAACATGGAAATATCTACACCGCTATCTGTATTAACATGTAAATATCTACACCGCTATCTGTATGAACATGGAAATATCTACACCGCTATCTGTATGAACATGGAAATAACTTCACCGCCATCTGTATGAACATGGATATATCTACACAGCCATCTGGATGAACGTGGAAATACCTACACCGCTATCTGTGTAAACATGCATACAACTTCACCGCTATCTGTATAAACATGGAAATATCTACACCGCTATCTTTATGAACATGGAAATATCTACACCGCTAACTGTATGAACAGGGAAATATATACACCGCTATCTGCTTAAAAATGGAAATATCTACACCGCTATCTGTATGAACATGGAAATACTTACACCGCTATCTGTATGAACATGGAAATATCTACACCGCTATCTGTATGAACATGGAAATATCTACACTGCTATCTGTATGAACATGGAAATACCTTCACCGCCATCTGTATGAACATGGATATATCTACACAGCCACCTGGATGAACATGGAAATATCTGCACTGCTATCTGTATGAACATGGAAATATCTACACCGCTATCTGCATGAACATGGATATATCTACACAGCCGTCTGGATGAACATGGAAATATCTACACCGCTATCTGTGTAAACATGCATACATCTTCACCGCTATCTGTATAAACATGGAAATATCTACACCGCTATCTTTATGAACATAGAAATATCTACACCGCTAACTGTTTGAACAGGGAAGTATATACACCGCTATCTGCATGAAAATGGAAATATCTACACAGCTATCTGCTTATACATGGAAATATCTACACAGCTATCCCTTTACACATGGAAAAACATACACCGCTATCTGTATGAACATGGAAATATCTACACCGCTATCTGTATGAACATGGAAATATCTAAACCGCTAACTGTTTGAACAGGGAATTATATACACCGCTATCTGCATGAAAATGGAAATATCTACACCGCTATCTGTATGAACATGGGAATGCATACACCGCTATCTGTATGAACATGGAAATATCTACACCGCTATCTGTAGAAACACGGAAATATCTACACCGCTATCTGTATAAACATGGAAATATCTACACCGCTATGTGTATAAACATGGAAATATCTACACCGCTATCTGTTTGAACATGGAAATATCTAGACCGCTATCTGCATGAAAATGGAAATATCTACACAGCTATCTGCATATACATGGATATATCTACACAGCTATCTCTTTACACATGGAAATAACTACACCGGTATCTCTATAAACATGGAAATATCTACACCGCCATCTCTATGAACATGGAAATATCCGCACCGCCATCTGAATGAACATATAAATATCTACACCGCCAACTGTATGAAGAAGGATATATCTACACCGCTATCTGTATAAACATGGAAATATCTACACCACTATCTGTATAAACATGGAAATATGTACACCGCTACGTGTATAAACATGGAAGTATCAGCACCGTTATCGGTATAAACATGGCAATATCTACACAGCTATCTGCATATACATGGAAATATCTACAAAGCTATCTCTATGAACATGGAAGTATCCACACCGCTATCTGTATGAACATGGAAATAGCTACACCGCTATCTGTATGAACATGGAAATATCTACACCGCTATCTGTATGAACATGGAAATATCTACACCGCTATCTGTATAAACATGGAAATATCTACACCACTATCTGTATAAACATGGAAATGTCTACACCGCTACCTGTATAAACATGGAAATATCAGCACCGCTATCTGTATGAACATATAAATATCTACACCGCTATCTCTATGAACATGGAATTATCCACACCGCTATCTGTATGAACATGGAAATATCTACACCGCTATCTGTATAAACATGGAAATATGTACACCGCTACCTGTATAAACATGGAAGTATCCGCACCGCTATCGGTATAAACATGGCAATATCTATACGGCTCTCTGTATGAACATGGAAATATCTGCACCGCTATCTGTATGAACATGGAAATATCTTCACCGCCATCTGTATGAACATGGATATATCTACACAGCCATCTGGATGAACATGGAAATATCTACACCGCTATCTGTATGAACATGGAAATATTTACACCGCTATCTGTATGAACATGGAAATACCTACACCGCTATCTGTAGGAACATGGAAATACCTACACCGCTATCTGTATGAACATGGAAATAACTTCTCCGCCATCTGTAAGAACATAGATATATCTACACAGCCATCTGTATGAACATGGAAATATCTACACCACTATCTGTATGAACATGGAAATATCTACACCGCTATCTGTGTAAACATGTATACATCTTCACCGCTATCTGCATGAAAATGGAAATATCTACACAGCTATCTGCATATATATGGAAATATCTACAAAGCTATCTCTTTACACATGGAAATAACTACACTGCTATCTCTATAAACATGGAAATATCTACACCACCATCTGTATGAACATGGAAATATCTGCACCGACATCTGTATGAACATATAAATATCTACACCGCCATCTGTATTAAGATGGAGATATCTACACCGCTATCTGTATAAACTTGGAAATAACTACACCGCTATCTGTATAAACATGGAAATATCTATGCCGCTTTCTGTATAAACAAGGAAATATCTACACTGCTACCTGTATAAACATGGAAATATCAGCACCGCTATCTGTATGAACATGTAAATAGCTACACAGCCATCTGGATGAACATGGAAATATCTACACCGCTATCTGTATGAACATGGAAAGAGCTACACCGCTATCTGTATGAACATGGAAATATCTACACCACTATCTGTATGAACATGGAAATATCTACACCGCCATCTGTATGAACATGGATATATCTACACAGCCATCAGGATGAACATGGAAATATCTACACCGCTATCTGTATGAACATGGAAATAGCTACACTGCTATCCGTATGAACATGGAAATATCTACACCGCCATGTGTATAAACATGGAAATATCTACACCGCTATCTGTATAAACATGGAAATATCTACACCGCTACATGTATAAACATGGAAATATCAGCCCAGCTATCTGTATGAACATGGAAATATCTACACCGCCATCTGTATGAACATGGAAATATCTTCACCGCCATCTGTAGGAACATGGATATATCTACACAGCCATCTGTATGAACATGGAAATAACTACACCGCTATCTGTATGAACATGGAAATATCTACACCGCTATCTGTATGAACATGGAAATATCTTCACCGCCATCTGTATGAATATGGATATGTCTACACAGCCATCTGTATGAACATTTAAATATCTACACCGCCATCTGTATTAAGATGGAGATATCTACACAACTATCTGCATAAACATGGAAATATCTACACCGCTATCTGTATAAACATGGAAATATCTACACCGCTATGTGTATAAACATGGAAATATCTACTCCGCTATCTGTATAAACATGGAAATATCTACACCGCTACATGCATAAACATGGAAATATCAGCCCCGCTATCTGTATGAACATGGAAATATCTACACCGCTATCTCTATGAACATGGAAATATTTTCACCGCCATCTGTAGGAACATGGATATATCTACACAGCCATCTGTATGAACATGGAAATACCTACACCGCTATCAGTGTGAACATGGAAATATCTACACCGCTATCTGTATGAACATGGAAATATCTACACCACTATCTGTATAAACATGGAAATGTCTACACCGCTACCTGTATAAACATGGAAATATCAGCACCGCTATCGGTATAAACATGGCAATATCTATACGGCTCTCTGTATGAACATGGAAATATCTGCACCGCTATCTGTATGAACATGGAAATATCTTCACCGCCATCTGTATGAACATGGATATATCTACACAGCCATCTGGATGAACATGGAAATATCTACACCGCTATCTGTATGAACATGGAAATATCTACACCGCTATCTGTATGAACATGGAAATACCTACACCGCTATCTGTAGGAACATGGAAATATCTACATCGCTATCTGTATGAACATAGAAATATCTACACCGCTAACTGTTTGAACAGGGAAGTATATACACCGCTATCTGCATGAAAATGGAAATATCTACACAGCTATCTGCTTATACATGGAAATATCTACACAGCTATCTCTTTACACATGGAAAAAAATACACCGCTATCTGTATGAACATGGAAATATCTACACCGCTATCTGTATGAACATGGAAATATCTAAACCGCTAACTGTTTGAACAGGGAATTATATACACCGCTATCTGCATGAAAATGGAAATATCTACACCGCTATCTGTATGAACATGGAAATGCATACACCGCTATCTGTATGAACATGGAAATATCTACACCGCTATCTGTAGAAACACGGAAATATCTACACCGCTATCTGTATAAACATGGAAATATCTACACCGCTATGTGTATAAACATGGAAATATCTACACCGCTATCTGTTTGAACATGGAAATATCTAGACCGCTATCTGCATGAAAATGGAAATATCTACACAGCTATCTGCATATACATGGATATATCTACACAGCTATCTCTTTACACATGGAAATAACTACACCGGTATCTCTATAAACATGGAAATATCTACACCGCCATCTCTATGAACATGGAAATATCCGCACCGCCATCTGAATGAACATATAAATATCTACACCGCCAACTGTATGAAGAAGGATATATCTACACCGCTATCTGTATAAACATGGAAATATCTACACCACTATCTGTATAAACATGGAAATATGTACACCGCTACGTGTATAAACATGGAAGTATCAGCACCGTTATCGGTATAAACATGGCAATATCTACACAGCTATCTGCATATACATGGAAATATCTACAAAGCTATCTCTATGAACATGGAAGTATCCACACCGCTATCTGTATGAACATGGAAATAGCTACACCGCTATCTGTATGAACATGGAAATATCTACACCGCTATCTGTATGAACATGGAAATATCTACACCGCTATCTGTATAAACATGGAAATATCTACACCACTATCTGTATAAACATGGAAATGTCTACACCGCTACCTGTATAAACATGGAAATATCAGCACCGCTATCTGTATGAACATATAAATATCTACACCGCTATCTCTATGAACATGGAATTATCCACACCGCTATCTGTATGAACATGGAAATATCTACACCGCTATCTGTATAAACATGGAAATATGTACACCGCTACCTGTATAAACATGGAAGTATCCGCACCGCTATCGGTATAAACATGGCAATATCTATACGGCTCTCTGTATGAACATGGAAATATCTGCACCGCTATCTGTATGAACATGGAAATATCTTCACCGCCATCTGTATGAACATGGATATATCTACACAGCCATCTGGATGAACATGGAAATATCTACACCGCTATCTGTATGAACATGGAAATATTTACACCGCTATCTGTATGAACATGGAAATACCTACACCGCTATCTGTAGGAACATGGAAATATCTACACCGCTATCTGTATGAACATGGAAATATCTTCTCCGCCATCTGTAAGAACATAGATATATCTACACAGCCATCTGTATGAACATGGAAATATCTACACCGCTATCTGTATGAACATGGAAATATCTACACCGCTATCTGTGTAAACATGTATACATCTTCACCGCTATCTGCATGAAAATGGAAATATCTACACAGCTATCTGCATATATATGGAAATATCTACAAAGCTATCTCTTTACACATGGAAATAACTACACTGCTATCTCTATAAACATGGAAATATCTACACCACCATCTGTATGAACATGGAAATATCTGCACCGACATCTGTATGAACATATAAATATCTACACCGCCATCTGTATTAAGATGGAGATATCTACACCGCTATCTGCATAAACTTGGAAATAACTACACCGCTATCTGTATAAACGTGGAAATATCTATGCCGCTTTCTGTATAAACAAGGAAATATCTACACTGCTACCTGTATAAACATGGAAATATCAGCACCGCTATCTGTATGAACATGTAAATAGCTACACAGCCATCTGGATGAACATGGAAATATCTACACCGCTATCTGTATGAACATGGAAAGAGCTACACCGCTATCTGTATGAACATGGAAATATCTACACCACTATCTGTATGAACATGGAAATATCTACACCGCCATCTGTATGAACATGGATATATCTACACAGCCATCAGGATGAACATGGAAATATCTACACCGCTATCTGTATGAACATGGAAATAGCTACACTGCTATCCGTATGAACATGGAAATATCTACACCGCCATGTGTATAAACATGGAAATATCTACACCGCTATCTGTATAAACATGGAAATATCTACACCGCTACATGTATAAACATGGAAATATCAGCCCAGCTATCTGTATGAACATGGAAATATCTACACCGCCATCTGTATGAACATGGAAATATCTTCACCGCCATCTGTAGGAACATGGATATATCTACACAGCCATCTGTATGAACATGGAAATAACTACACCGCTATCTGTATGAACATGGAAATATCTACACCGCTATCTGTATGAACATGGAAATATCTTCACCGCCATCTGTATGAATATGGATATGTCTACACAGCCATCTGTATGAACATTTAAATATCTACACCGCCATCTGTATTAAGATGGAGATATCTACACAACTATCTGCATAAACATGGAAATATCTACACCGCTATCTGTATAAACATGGAAATATCTACACCGCTATGTGTATAAACATGGAAATATCTACTCCGCTATCTGTATAAACATGGAAATATCTACACCGCTACATGCATAAACATGGAAATATCAGCCCCGCTATCTGTATGAACATGGAAATATCTACACCGCTATCTCTATGAACATGGAAATATTTTCACCGCCATCTGTAGGAACATGGATATATCTACACAGCCATCTGTATGAACATGGAAATACCTACACCGCTATCAGTGTGAACATGGAAATATCTACACCGCTATCTGTATGAACATGGAAATATCTACACCACTATCTGTATAAACATGGAAATGTCTACACCGCTACCTGTATAAACATGGAAATATCAGCACCGCTATCGGTATAAACATGGCAATATCTATACGGCTCTCTGTATGAACATGGAAATATCTGCACCGCTATCTGTATGAACATGGAAATATCTTCACCGCCATCTGTATGAACATGGATATATCTACACAGCCATCTGGATGAACATGGAAATATCTACACCGCTATCTGTATGAACATGGAAATATCTACACCGCTATCTGTATGAACATGGAAATACCTACACCGCTATCTGTAGGAACATGGAAATATCTACATCGCTATCTGTATGAACATGGAAATATCTTCTCCGCCATCTGTAAGAACATAGATATATCTACACCACCATCTGTATGAACATGGAAATATCTGCACCGCGATCTGTATGAACATATAAATATCTACACCGCCATCTGTATTAAGAAGGAGATATCTACACCGCTATCTGTATAAACATGGAAATATCTACACCGCTATCTGTATGAAGATGGAAATATCTACACCGCTACCTGTATAAACACGGAAATATGTACACCGCTACCTGTATAAACATGGAAGTATCAGCACCGCTATCGGTATGGACATGGCAATATCTACACGGCTATCTGTATGAACATGGAAATATCTACACCGCTATCTGTATGAACATGGAAATATCTACACCACTATCTGTATGAACATGGAAATAGCTACAGAGCCATCTGGATGAACATGGAAATATCTACACCGCTATCTGTATGAACATGGATATATCTACAGAGCCATCTGGATGAACATGGAAATATCAACACCGCTATCCGTATGAACATGGAAATACATACACCGCTATCTGTATGAACATGGAAATATCTACACCGCTATCTGTATGAACATGGAAATATCTACACTGCTATCTGTATGAACATGGAAATATCTTCACCGCCATCTGTATAAACATGGATATATCTACACAGCCATCTGGATGAACATGGAAATATCTGCACCGCGATCTGTATGAACATGGAAATATCTACACCGCTATCTGTATGAACATGGATATATCTATACAGCCATCTGGATGATCATGGAAATATCTACACCGCTATCTGTGTAAACATGTATACATCTTCACCGCTATCTGTATAAACATGGAAATATCTACACTGCTATCTTTATGAACATGGAAATATCTACACCGCTAACTGTTTGAACAGGGAAATATATACACCGCTATCTGAATGAAAATGGAAATGTCTACACAGCTATCTGCATATACATGGAAATATCTACACAGCTATCTCTTTACACATGGAAATAACTACACCGCTATCTGTATGAACATGGAAATATCTACACCGCCATCTGTATGAACATGGAAATATCTGCACCGCCATCTGAAAAACATATAAATATCTACACCGCCATCTGTATTAAGATGGAGATATCTACACCGCTATGTGTATAAACATGGAAATATCTACACCGCTATGTGTATAAACATGGAAATATCTACACCGCTATCTGTATAAACATGGAAATATCTACACCACTACCTGTATAAACATGGAAATATCAGCACCGCTATCAGTATGAACATGGAGATATCTACACCGCCATCTGTATGAACATGGAAATACCTTCACCGCCATCCGTATGAACATGGAAATATCTGCACCGCCATCTGTATGAACATATAAATATCTACACCGCCATCTGTATTAAGATGGAGATATCTACACCGCTATCTGTATGAACATGGAAATATCTTCACCGCCATCTGTATGAACATGGATATGTCTACACAGCCGTCTGGATGAACATGGAAATATCTACACCGCTATCTGTATGAACATGGAAATATCTACACCGCTATCTGTGTAAACATGCATACATCTTCACCGCTATCTGTATAAACATGGAAATATCTACACCGCTATCTGTATGAACATGGAAATATCTACACCGCTATCTGTTTGAACATGGAAATATCTACACAGTTATCTGCATGAAAATGGAAATATCTACACAACTATCTGCATATAAATGGAAATATCTACACAGATATCCCTTTGCACATGGAAATAACTACACCGCTATCTCTATAAACATGGAAATATCTACACCGCCATCTGTATGAACATGGAAATATCTACACGGCCATCTGTATTAAGAAGGAGATATCTACACCGCTATCTGTATAAACATGGAAATATCTACACCGCTATCTGTATTAACATGTAAATATCTACACCGCTATCTGTATGAACATGGAAATAACTTCACCGCCATCTGTATGAACATGGATATATCTACACAGCCATCTGGATGAACGTGGAAATACCTACACCGCTATCTGTGTAAACATGCATACAACTTCACCGCTATCTGTATAAACATGGAAATATCTACACCGCTATCTTTATGAACATGGAAATATCTACACCGCTAACTGTATGAACAGGGAAATATATACACCGCTATCTGCTTAAAAATGGAAATATCTACACCGCTATCTGTATGAACATGGAAATACTTACACCGCTATCTGTATGAACATGGAAATATCTACACCGCTATCTGTATGAACATGGAAATATCTACACTGCTATCTGTATGAACATGGAAATACCTTCACCGCCATCTGTATGAACATGGATATATCTACACAGCCACCTGGATGAACATGGAAATATCTGCACTGCTATCTGTATGAACATGGAAATATCTACACCGCTATCTGCATGAACATGGATATATCTACACAGCCGTCTGGATGAACATGGAAATATCTACACCGCTATCTGTGTAAACATGCATACATCTTCACCGCTATCTGTATAAACATGGAAATATCTACACCGCTATCTTTATGAACATAGAAATATCTACACCGCTAACTGTTTGAACAGGGAAGTATATACACCGCTATCTGCATGAAAATGGAAATATCTACACAGCTATCTGCTTATACATGGAAATATCTACACAGCTATCTCTTTACACATGGAAAAAAATACACCGCTATCTGTATGAACATGGAAATATCTACACCGCTATCTGTATGAACATGGAAATATCTAAACCGCTAACTGTTTGAACAGGGAATTATATACACCGCTATCTGCATGAAAATGGAAATATCTACACCGCTATCTGTATGAACATGGAAATGCATACACCGCTATCTGTATGAACATGGAAATATCTACACCGCTATCTGTATAAACACGGTAATATCTACACCGCTATCTGTATAAACATGGAAATATCTACACCGCTATGTGAATAAACATGGAAATATCTACACCGCTATCTGTTTGAACATGGAAATATCTAGACCGCTATCTGCATGAAAATGGAAATATCTACACAGCTATCTGCATATACATGGATATATCTACACAGCTATCTCTTTACACATGGAAATAACTACACCGGTATCTCTATAAACATGGAAATATCTACACCGCCATCTCTATGAACATGGAAATATCCGCACCGCCATCTGAATGAACATATAAATATCTACACCGCCAACTGTATGAAGAAGGATATATCTACACCGCTATCTGTATAAACATGGAAATATCTACACCACTATCTGTATAAACATGGAAATATGTACACCGCTACGTGTATAAACATGGAAGTATCAGCACCGTTATCGGTATAAACATGGCAATATCTACACAGCTATCTGCATATACATGGAAATATCTACAAAGCTATCTCTATGAACATGGAAGTATCCACACCGCTATCTGTATGAACATGGAAATATCTACACCGCTATCTGTATGAACATGGAAATACCTACACCGCTATCTGTAGGAACATGGAAATATCTACATCGCTATCTGTATGAACATGGAAATATCTTCTCCGCCATCTGTAAGAACATAGATATATCTACACCACCATCTGTATGAACATGGAAATATCTGCACCGCGATCTGTATGAACATATAAATATCTACACCGCCATCTGTATTAAGAAGGAGATATCTACACCGCTATCTGTATAAACATGGAGATATCTACACCGCTATCTGTATGAACATGGAAATATCTACACCACTATCTGTATAAACATGGAAATATCTACACCACTATCTGTATAAACATGGAAATGTCTACACCGCTACCTGTATAAACATGGAAATATCAGCACCGCTATCTGTATGAACATATAAATATCTACACCGCTATCTCTATGAACATGGAATTATCCACACCGCTATCTGTATGAACATGGAAATATCTACACCGCTATCTGTATAAACATGGAAATATGTACACCGCTACCTGTATAAACATGGAAGTATCCGCACCGCTATCGGTATAAACATGGCAATATCTATACGGCTCTCTGTATGAACATGGAAATATCTGCACCGCTATCTGTATGAACATGGAAATATCTTCACCGCCATCTGTATGAACATGGATATATCTACACAGCCATCTGGATGAACATGGAAATATCTACACCGCTATCTGTATGAACATGGAAATATTTACACCGCTATCTGTATGAACATGGAAATACCTACACCGCTATCTGTAGGAACATGGAAATATCTACACCGCTATCTGTATGAACATGGAAATATCTACACCGCTATCTGTGTAAACATGTATACATCTTCACCGCTATCTGCATGAAAATGGAAATATCTACACAGCTATCTGCATATATATGGAAATATCTACAAAGCTATCTCTTTACACATGGAAATAACTACACTGCTATCTCTATAAACATGGAAATATCTACACCACCATCTGTATGAACATGGAAATATCTGCACCGACATCTGTATGAACATATAAATATCTACACCGCCATCTGTATTAAGATGGAGATATCTACACCGCTATCTGTATAAACTTGGAAATAACTACACCGCTATCTGTATAAACATGGAAATATCTATGCCGCTTTCTGTATAAACAAGGAAATATCTACACTGCTACCTGTATAAACATGGAAATATCAGCACCGCTATCTGTATGAACATGTAAATAGCTACACAGCCATCTGGATGAACATGGAAATATCTACACCGCTATCTGTATGAACATGGAAAGAGCTACACCGCTATCTGTATGAACATGGAAGTATCTACACCACTATCTGTATGAACATGGAAATATCTACACCGCCATCTGTATGAACATGGATATATCTACACAGCCATCAGGATGAACATGGAAATATCTACACCGCTATCTGTATGAACATGGAAATAGCTACACTGCTATCCGTATGAACATGGAAATATCTACACCGCCATGTGTATAAACATGGAAATATCTACACCGCTATCTGTATAAACATGGAAATATCTACACCGCTACATGTATAAACATGGAAATATCAGCCCAGCTATCTGTATGAACATGGAAATATCTACACCGCCATCTGTATGAACATGGAAATATCTTCACCGCCATCTGTAGGAACATGGATATATCTACACAGCCATCTGTATGAACATGGAAATAACTACACCGCTATCTGTATGAACATGGAAATATCTACACCGCTATCTGTATGAACATGGAAATATCTTCACCGCCATCTGTATGAATATGGATATGTCTACACAGCCATCTGTATGAACATTTAAATATCTACACCGCCATCTGTATTAAGATGGAGATATCTACACAGCCATGTGGATGAACATGGAAATATCTACACCGCTATCTGTATAGACATGGAAATATCTACACCTCTATGTGTATAAACATGGAAATATCTACTCCGCTATCTGTATAAACATGGAAATATCTACACCGCTACATGCATAAACATGGAAATATCAGCCCCGCTATCTGTATGAACATGGAAATATCTACACCGCCATCTCTATGAACATGGAAATATTTTCACCGCCATCTGTAGGAACATGGATATATCTACACAGCCATCTGTATGAACATGGAAATACCTACACCGCTATCAGTGTGAACATGGAAATATCTACACCGCTATCTGTATGAACATGGAAATATCTACACCACTATCTGTATAAACATGGAAATGTCTACACCGCTACCTGTATAAACATGGAAATATCAGCACCGCTATCGGTATAAACATGGCAATATCTATACGACTCTCTGTATGAACATGGAAATATCTGCACCGCTATCTGTATGAACATGGAAATATCTTCACCGCCATCTGTATGAACATGGATATATCTACACAGCCATCTGGATGAACATGGAAATATCTACACGGCTATCTGTATGAACATGGAAATATCTACACCGCTATCTGTATGAACATGGAAATACCTACACCGCTATCTGTAGGAACATGGAAATATCTACACCGCTATCTGTATGAACATGGAAATATCTTCTCCGCCATCTGTAAGAACATAGATATATCTACACCACCATCTGTATGAACATGGAAATATCTGCACCGCGATCTGTATGAACATATAAATATCTACACCGCCATCTGTATTAAGAAGGAGATATCTACACCGCTATCTGTATAAACATGGAAATATCTACACCGCTATCTGTATGAAGATGGAAATATCTACACCGCTACCTGTATAAACACGGAAATATGTACACCGCTACCTGTATAAACATGGAAGTATCAGCACCACTATCGGTATGGACATGGCAATATCTACACGGCTATCTGTATGAACATGGAAATATCTACACCGCTATCTGTATGAACATGGAAATATCTACACCACTATCTGTATGAACATGGAAATAGCTACAGAGCCATCTGGATGAACATGGAAATATCTACACCGCTATCTGTATGAACATGGATATATCTACACAGCCATCTGGATGAACATGGAAATATCAACACCGCTATCCGTATGAACATGGAAATACATACACCGCTATCTGTATGAACATGGAAATATCTACACCGCTATCTGTATGAACATGGAAATATCTACACTGCTATCTGTATGAACATGGAAATATCTTCACCGCCATCTGTATAAACATGGATATATCTACACAGCCATCTGGATGAACATGGAAATATCTGCACCGCGATCTGTATGAACATGGAAATATCTACACCGCTATCTGTATGAACTTGGATATATCTATACAGCCATCTGGATGATCATGGAAATATCTACACCGCTATCTGTGTAAACATGTATACATCTTCACCGCTATCTGTATAAACATGGAAATATCTACACTGCTATCTTTATGAACATGGAAATATCTACACCGCTAACTGTTTGAACAGGGAAATATATACACCGCTATCTGCATGAAAATGGAAATGTCTACACAGCTATCTGCATATACATGGAAATATCTACACAGCTATCTCTTTACACATGGAAATAACTACACCGCTATCTGTATGAACATGGAAATATCTACACCGCCATCTGTATGAACATGGAAATATCTGCACCGCCATCTGAAAAACATATAAATATCTACACCGCCATCTGTATTAAGATGGAGATATCTACACCGCTATGTGTATAAACATGGAAATATCTACACCGCTATGTGTATAAACATGGAAATATCTACACCGCTATCTGTTTAAACATGGAAATATCTACACCACTACCTGTATAAACATGGAAATATCAGCACCGCTATCAGTATGAACATGGAGATATCTACACCGCCATCTGTATGAACATGGAAATATCTTCACCGCCATCTGTATGAACATGGAAATATCTGCATCGCCATCTGTATGAAAATATAAATATCTACACCGCCATCTGTATTAAGATGGAGATATCTACACCGCTATCTGTATAAACATGGAAATATCTACACCGCTATGTGTATAAACATGGAAATATCTACACCACTATCTGTATAAACATGGAAATATCGACACTGCTACCTGTATAAACATGGAAATATCAGCACCGCTATCTGTATGAACATGGAAATATCTACACCGCCATCTGTATGAACATGGAAAAATCTTCTCCGCCATCTGTATCAACATGGATATATCTACACAGCTTCTGTATAAGCATGGAAATAACTTCACCGCCATCTGTATGAACATGGATATGTCTACACAGCCGTCTGGATGAACATGGAAATATCTACACCGCTATCTGTTTGAACATGGAAATATCTACACCGCTATCTGTATGAACATGGAAATATCTACACCGCTACCTGTATAAACACGGAAATATGTACACCGCTAACTGTATAAACATGGAAGTATCAGCACCGCTATCGGTATGAACATGGCAATATCTACACGGCTATCTGTATGAACATGGAAATATCTACAACGCCATGTGTATGAACATGGAAATATATTCACCGCCATCTGTATGAACATGTATATATCTACACAGCCATCTGGATGAACATGGAAATATCTACACCGCTATCTGTATGAACATGGAAATATATACACCGCTATCTGTATGAACATGGAAATATGTACACAGCCATCAGGATGAACATGGAAATATCTACACCGCTATCTGTATGAACATGGAAATACATACACCGCTATCTGTATGAACATGGAAATATCTACACCGCTATCTGTATGAACATGGAAATATTTGCACCTCTATCTGTATGAACATGGAAATATCTTCACTGCCATCTGTATGAACATGGATATATCTACACAGCCATGTGGATAAACATGGAAATATCTACACCGCTATCTGTATAAACATGCATACATCTTCACCGCTATCTGTATAAACATGGAAATATCTACACCGCTATCTTTATGTACATGGAAATATCTACACCGCTAACTGTTTGAACAGGCAAATACATACCCCGCTATCTGCATGAAAACGGAAATATCTACACAGCTATCTGCTTATACATGCAAATATCTACACTGCTATCTCTTTACACATGGAAATAACTACACCGCTATCTGTATGAACATGGAAATATCTACACCGCTATCTGTATAAACATGGAAATATCTACACCGCTATGTGTATAAACATGGAAATATCTACACTGCTATCTGTATAAACATGGAAATATCTACACCGCTACCTGTATAAACATGGAAATATCAGCACCGCTATCAGTATGAACATGGAAGTTACTACACCGCCATCTGTATGAACATGGAAATATCTTCACCGCCATCCGTATGAACATGGAAATATCTGCACCGCCATCTGTATGAACATATAAATATCTACACCGCCATCTGTATTAAGATGGAGATATCTACACCGCTATCTGTACAAACATGGAAATATCTACACCGCTATGTGTATAAACATGGAAATATCTACACCGCTACCTGTATCAACATGGAAGTATCAGCACCGCTATCGGTATGAACATGGCAATATCTACACGGCTATCTCTATGAACATGGAAATATCTACACCGCTATCTGTATGAACATGGAAATGTCTTCACCGCCATCTGTATGAACATGGATATATCTACACAGCCATCTGGATGAACATGGAAATATCTACACCGCTATCTGTATGAACATGGAAATATCTACACCGCTATCTGTATGAACATGGAAATATCTACACTGCCATCTGGATGAACATGGAAATATCTACACCGCTATCTGTATGAACATGGAAATACATACACCGATATCTGTATGAACATGGAAATATCTACACCGCTATCTGTATGAACATGGAAATATCTACACCGCTATCTGTATGAACATGGAAATATCTACACCGCTATCTGTATGAACATGGATATATCTACACAGCCATCTGGATGAACGTGGAAATATCTACACCGCTATCTGTGTAAACATGCATACAACTTCACCGCTGTCTGTATAAACATGGAATCTACACCGCTATTTTATGAACATGGAAATATCTACACCGCTTAATGTTTGAACAGGGAAATATATACACCGCTATCTGCATGAAAATGGAAATATCTACACCGCTATCTGTATGAAAATGGAAATACATACACCGCTATCTGTATGAACATGGAAATATCTACACCGCTATGTGTATAAACATGGAAATATCTACACCGCTATCTGTATAAACATGGAAATATCTACACCGCTACATGTATAAACATGGAAATATCAGCCCCGCTATCTGTATGAACATGGAAATATCTACACCGCCATCTGTATGAACATGGAAATATCTTCACCGCCATCTGTAGGAACATGGATATATCTACACAGCCATCTGTATGAACATGGAAATAACTACACCGCTATCTGTATGAACATGGAAATATCTACACCGCTATCTGTATGAACATGGAAATATCTTCACCGCCATCTGTATGAATATGGATATGTCTACACAGCCATCTGTATGAACATTTAAATATCTACACCGCCATCTGTATTAAGATGGAGATATCTACACAACTATCTGCATAAACATGGAAATATCTACACCGCTATCTGTATAAACATGGAAATATCTACACCGCTATGTGTATAAACATGGAAATATGTACACCGCTATCTGTATAATCATGGAAATATCAGCACCGCTATCTGTATGAACATGGAAATATCTACACCGCCGTCTGTATGAACATGGAAATATCGTCACCGCCATCTGTATGAACATGGATATATCTACACAGCCATCTGTATGAACATGGAAATATCTTCACCGCCATCTGTATGAACATGGATATGTCTACACAGCCGTCTGGATGAACATGGAAATATCTACACCGCTATCTGTGTAAACATGCATACATCTTCACCGCTATCTGTATAAACATGGAAATATCTACACCGCTATCTGTATTAACAAGGAAATATCTACACCGCTATCTGTTTGAACATGGAAATATCTACACCGCTATCTGCATGAAAATGGAAATATCTACACAACTATCTGCATATAAATGGAAATATCTACACAGCTATCTCTTTGCACATGGAAATAACTACACCGCTCTCTCTATAAACATGGAAATATCTACACTGCCATCTGTATGAACATGGAAATATCTACACCGCCATCATAATTAAGAAGGAGATATCTACACCGCTATCTGTATAAACATGGAAATATCTACACCGCTATCTGTATGAACATGGAAATATCTACACCGCTATCTGTATAAACACGGAAATATGTACACCGCTACCTGTATAAACATGGAAGTATCAGCAACGGTATCGGTATGAACATGGCAATATCTACACGGATATCTGTATTAACATGGAAATATCTACACCACTATCTGTATAAACATGGAAATATGTACACCGCTATCTTTATGAACATGGAAATATCTACACCGCTAACAGCTTGAACAGGGAAATATATACACCGCTATCTGCATGAAAACGGAAATATCTACAGAGATATCTGCTTATACATAGAAATACCTACACAGCTATCTCTTTACAAATGGAAATAACTACACCGCTATCTGTATGAACATGGATATATCTACACCGCCATCTGTACGAACATGGAAATATCTGCACCGCCATCTGTATGAACATTTAAATATCTGCACCGCCATCTGTATTAAGATGGAGATATCTACACCACTATCTGCATAAACATAGAAATATCTACACCGCTATCCGTATGAACATGGAAATATCTACACCGCTATGTGTATAAACATGGAAATATCTACACCGCTATCTGTATAAACATGGAAATATCTACACCGCTACATGTATAAACATGGAAATATCAGCCCAGCTATCTGTATGAACATGGAAATATCTACACCGCCATCTGTATGAACATGGAAATATCTTCACCGCCATCTGTAGGAACATGGATATATCTACACAGCCATCTGTATGAACATGGAAATAACTACACCGCTATCTGTATGAACATGGAAATATCTACACCGCTATCTGTATGAACATGGAAATATCTTCACCGCCATCTGTATGAATATGGATATGTCTACACAGCCATCTGTATGAACATTTAAATATCTACACCGCCATCTGTATTAAGATGGAGATATCTACACAACTATCTGCATAAACATGGAAATATCTACACCGCTATCTGTATAAACATGGAAATATCTACACCGCTATGTGTATAAACATGGAAATATCTACTCCGCTATCTGTATAAACATGGAAATATCTACACCGCTACATGCATAAACATGGAAATATCAGCCCCGCTATCTGTATGAACATGGAAATATCTACACCGCCATCTCTATGAACATGGAAATATTTTCACCGCCATCTGTAGGAACATGGATATATCTACACAGCCATCTGTATGAACATGGAAATACCTACACCGCTATCAGTGTGAACATGGAAATATCTACACCGCTATCTGTATGAACATGGAAATATCTACACCACTATCTGTATAAACATGGAAATGTCTACACCGCTACCTGTATAAACATGGAAATATTAGCACCGCTATCGGTATAAACATGGCAATATCTATACGGCTCTCTGTATGAACATGGAAATATCTGCACCGCTATCTGTATGAACATGGAAATATCTTCACCGCCATCTTTATGAACATGGATATATCTACACAGCCATCTGGATGAACATGGAAATATCTACACCGCTATCTGTATGAACATGGAAATATCTACACCGCTATCTGTATGAACATGGAAATACCTACACCGCTATCTGTAGGAACATGGAAATATCTACACCGCTATCTGTATGAACATGGAAATATCTTCTCCGCCATCTGTAAGAATATAGATATATCTACACCACCATCTGTATGAACATGGAAATATCTGCACCGCGATCTGTATGAACATATAAATATCTACACCGCCATCTGTATTAAGAAGGAGATATCTACACCGCTATCTGTATAAACATGGAAATATCTACACCGCTATCTGTATGAAGATGGAAATATCTACACCGCTACCTGTATAAACACGGAAATATGTACACCGCTACCTGTATAAACATGGAAGTATCAGCACCGCTATCGGTATGGACATGGCAATATCTACACGGCTATCTGTATGAACATGGAAATATCTACACCGCTATCTGTATGAACATGGAAATATCTACACCGCTATCTGTATGAACATGGATATATCTACACAGCCATCTGGATGAACATGGAAATATCAACACCGCTATCCGTATGAACATGGAAATACATACACCGCTATCTGTATGAACATGGAAATACCTACACCGCTATCTGTATGAACATGGAAATATCTACACTGCTATCTGTATGAACATGGAAATATCTTCACCGCCATCTGTATAAACATGGATATATCTACACAGCCATCTGGATGAACATGGAAATATCTGCACCGCGATCTGTATGAACATGGAAATATCTACACCGCTATCTGTATGAACATGGATATATCTATACAGCCATCTGGATGATCATGGAAATATCTACACCGCTATCTGTGTAAACATGTATACATCTTCACCGCTATCTGTATAAACATGGAAATATCTACACTGCTATCTTTATGAACATGGAAATATCTACACCGCTAACTGTTTGAACAGGGAAATATATACACCGCTATCTGCATGAAAATGGAAATGTCTACACAGCTATCTGCATATACATGGAAATATCTACACAGCTATCTCTTTACACATGGAAATAACTACACCGCTATCTGTATGAACATGGAAATATCTACACCGCCATCTGTATGAACATGGAAATATCTGCACCGCCATCTGAAAAACATATAAATATCTACACCGCCATCTGTATTAAGATGGAGATATCTACACCGCTATGTGTATAAACATGGAAATATCTACACCGCTATGTGTATAAACATGGAAATATCTACACCGCTATCTGTTTAAACATGGAAATATCTACACCACTACCTGTATAAACATGGAAATATCAGCACCGCTATCAGTATGAACATGGAGATATCTACACCGCCATCTGTATGAACATGGAAATATCTTCACCGCCATCTGTATGAACATGGAAATATCTGCATCGCCATCTGTATGAACATATAAATATCTACACCGCCATCTGTATTAAGATGGAGATATCTACACCGCTATCTGTATAAACATGGAAATATCCACACCGCTATGTGTATAAACATGGAAATATCTACACCACTATCTGTATAAACATGGAAATATCGACACTGCTACCTGTATAAACATGGAAATATCAGCACCGCTATCTGTATGAACATGGAAATATCTACACCGCCATCTGTATGAACATGGAAAAATCTTCACCGCCATCTGTATCAACATGGATATATCTACACAGCTTCTGTATAAGCATGGAAATATCTTCACCGCCATCTGTATGAACATGGATATGTCTACACAGCCGTCTGGATGAACATGGAAATATCTACACCGCTATCTGTTTGAACATGGAAATATCTACACCGCTATCTGTATGAACATGGAAATATCTACACCGCTACCTGTATAAACACGGAAATATGTACACCGCTAACTGTATAAACATGGAAGTATCAGCACCGCTATCGGTATGAACATGGCAATATCTACACGGCTATCTGTATGAACATGGAAATATCTACAACGCCATGTGTATGAACATGGAAATATATTCACCGCCATCTGTATGAACATGTATATATCTACACAGCCATCTGGATGAACATGGAAATATCTACACCGCTATCTGTATGAACATGGAAATATCTACACCGCTATCTGTACGAACATGGAAATATGTACAGAGCCATCAGGATGAACATGGAAATATCTACACCGCTATCTGTATGAACATGGAAATACATACACCGCTATCTGTATGAACATGGAAATATCTACACCGCTATCTGTATGAACATGGAAATATTTGCAGCTCTATCTGTATGAACATGGAAATATCTTCACTGCCATCTGTATGAACATGGATATATCTACACAGCCATGTGGATAAACATGGAAATATCTACACCGCTATCTGTATAAACATGCATACATCTTCACCGCTATCTGTATAAACATGGAAATATCTACACCGCTATCTTTATGTACATGGAAATATCTACACCGCTAACTGTTTGAACAGGCAAATACATACCCCGCTATCTGCATGAAAACGGAAATATCTACACAGCTATCTGCTTATACATGCAAATATCTACACTGCTATCTCTTTACACATGGAAATAACTACACCGCTATCTGTATGAACATGGAAATATCTACACCGCTATCTGTATAAACATGGAAATATCTACACCGCTATGTGTATAAACATGGAAATATCTACACTGCTATCTGTATAAACATGGAAATATCTACACCGCTACCTGTATAAACATGGAAATATCAGCACCGCTATCAGTATGAACATGGAAGTTACTACACCGCCATCTGTATGAACATGGAAATATCTTCACCGCCATCCGTATGAACATGGAAATATCTGCACCGCCATCTGTATGAACATATAAATATCTACACCGCCATCTGTATTAAGATGGAGATATCTACACCGCTATCTGTACAAACATGGAAATATCTACACCGCTATGTGTATAAACATGGAAATATCTACACCGCTACCTGTATCAACATGGAAGTATCAGCACCGCTATCGGTATGAACATGGCAATATCTACACGGCTATCTCTATGAACATGGAAATATCTACACCGCTATCTGTATGAACATGGAAATGTCTTCACCGCCATCTGTATGAACATGGATATATCTACACAGCCATCTGGATGAACATGGAAATATCTACACCGCTATCTGTATGAACATGGAAATATCTACACCGCTATCTGTATGAACATGGAAATATCTACACTGCCATCTGGATGAACATGGAAATATCTACACCGCTATCTGTATGAACATGGAAATACATACACCGATATCTGTATGAACATGGAAATATCTACACCGCTATCTGTATGAACATGGAAATATCTACACCGCTATCTGTATGAACATGGAAATATCTACACCGCTATCTGTATGAACATGGATATATCTACACAGCCATCTGGATGAACGTGGAAATATCTACACCGCTATCTGTGTAAACATGCATACAACTTCACCGCTGTCTGTATAAACATGGAATCTACACCGCTATTTTATGAACATGGAAATATCTTCACCGCTTAATGTTTGAACAGGGAAATATATACACCGCTATCTGCATGAAAATGGAAAAATCTACACCGCTATCTGTATGAAAATGGAAATACATACACCGCTATCTGTATGAACATGGAAATATCTACACCGCTATGTGTATAAACATGGAAATATCTACACCGCTATCTGTATAAACATGGAAATATCTACACCGCTACATGTATAAACATGGAAATATCAGCCCCGCTATCTGTATGAACATGGAAATATCTACACCACCATCTGTATGAACATGGAAATATCTTCACCGCCATCTGTAGGAACATGGATATATCTACACAGCCATCTGTATGAACATGGAAATATCTACACCGCTATCTGTATGAACATGGAAATATCTACACCGTTATCTGTATGAACATGGAAATATCTTCACCGCCATCTGTATGAACATGGATATGTCTACACAGCCATCTGTATGAACATTTAAATATCTACACCGCCATCTGTATTAAGATGGAGATATCTACACAACTATCTGCATAAAAATGGAAATATCTACACCGCTATCTGTATAAACATGGAAATATCTACACCGCTATGTGTATAAACATGGAAATATCTACACCGCTATCTGTATAATCATGGAAATATCAGCACCGCTATCTGTATGAACATGGAAATATCTACACCGCCGTCTGTATGAACATGGAAATATCGTCACCGCCATCTGTATGAACATGGATATATCTACACAGCCATCTGTATGAACATGGAAATATCTTCACCGCCATCTGTATGAACATGGATATATCTACACAGCCATCTGGGTGAACATGGAAATATCTACCCCGCTATCTGTATGTACATGGAAATATTTACACCGCTATCAGTATGAACATGGAAATATCTACACAGCCATCAGGATGAACATGGAAATATCTACACCGCTATCTGTATGAACATGGAAATACATACACCACTATCTGTATGAACATGGAAATATCTACACCGCTATCTGTATGAACATGGAAATATCTACACCGCTATCTGTATGAACATGGAAATATCTTCACCGCCATATGTATGAACATGGATATATCTACACAGCCATGTGGATGAACATGGAAATATCTACACCGATATCTGTGAAAACATGCATACATCTTCACCGCTATCTGTATAAACATGGAAATATCTACACCGCTATCTTTATGAACATGGAAATATCTACACCGCTAACTGTTTGAACAGGGAAATATATACACCGCTATCTGCATGAAAATGGAAATATCTACACCACTATCTGTATGAACATGGAAATACATACACCCCTATCTGTATGAACATGGAAATATCTACACCGCTATCTGTATGAACATGGAAATATCTACACCGCTATCTGTATGAACATGGAAATATCTTCACCGCCATCAGTATGTACATGGATATATCTACACAGCCATCTGGATGAACATGGAAATATCTGCACCGCTATCTGTATGAAAATGGAAATATCTACACCTCTATCTGTATGAACATGGATATATCTACACAGCCATCTGGATGAACATGGAAATATCTACACCGCTATCTGTGTAAACATGCATAAACCTTCACTGCTATCTGTATAAACATGGAAATATCTACACCGCTATCTTTATGAACATGGAAATATCTACACCACTAACTGTTTGAACAGGGAAATATATACACCGCTATCTGCATGAAAACGGAAATATCTACACAGCTATCTGCTTATACATGGAAATATCTAAACAGCTATCTCTTTACACATGGAAATAACTACACCGCTATCTGTACGAACATGGAAATATCTACACCGCCATCTGTATGAACATGGAAATACCTGCAGCGCCATCTGTATGAACATTTAAATATCTACACCGCCATCTGTATTAAGATGGAGATATCTACACCACTATCTGCATAAACATGGAAATATCTACACCGCTCTCTGTATAGACATGGAAATATCTACACCGCTATGTGTATAAACATGGAAATATCTACACTGCTATCTGTATAAAAATGGAAATATCTACACCGCTACCTGTATAAACATGGAAATATCAGCACCGCTATCAGTATGAACATGGAAGTTTCTACACCGCCATCTGTATGAACATGGAAATATCTTCACCGCCATCCGTATGAACATGGAAATATCTGCACCGCCATCTGTATGAACATATAAATATCTACACAGCCATCTGTATTAAGATGGAGATATCTACACCGCTATCTGTACAAACATGGAAATATCTACACCGCTATGTGTATAAACATGGAAATATCTACACCGCTATCTGTATGAACATGGAAATATCTACACCGCTATCTGTATGAACATGGAAATATCTTCACCGCCATCTGTATGAACATGGATATGTCTACACAGCCGTCTGGATGAACATGGAAATATCTACACCGCTATCTGTATGAACATGGAAATATCTACACCGCTATCTGTGTAAACATGCATACATCTTCACCGCTATCTGTATAAACATGGAAATATCTACACCGCTATCTGTATGAACATGGAAATATCTACACCGCTATCTGTTTGAACATGGAAATATCTACACAGCTATCTGCATGAAAATGGAAATATCTACACAACTATCTGCATATAAATGGAAATATCTACACAGCTATCTCTTTGCACATGGAAATAACTACACCGCTATCTCTATAAACATGGAAATATCTACACCGCCATCTGTATGAACATGGAAATATCTACACGGCCATCTGTATTAAGAAGGAGATATCTACACCGCTATCTGTATAAACATGGAAATATCTACACCGCTATCTGTATTAACATGTAAATATCTACACCGCTATCTGTATGAACATGGAAATATCTACACCGCTATCTGTATGAACATGGAAATAACTTCACCGCCATCTGTATGAACATGGATATATCTACACAGCCATCTGGATGAACGTGGAAATACCTACACCGCTATCTGTGTAAACATGCATACAACTTCACCGCTATCTGTATAAACATGGAAATATCTACACCGCTATCTTTATGAACATGGAAATATCTACGCTAACTGTATGAACAGGGAAATATATACACCGCTATCTGCTTAAAAATGGAAATATCTACACCGCTATCTGTATGAACATGGAAATACTTACACCGCTATCTGTATGAACATGGAAATATCTACACCGCTATCTGTATGAACATGGAAATATCTACACTGCTAATTGTATGAACATGGAAATACCTTCACCGCCATCTGTATGAACATGGATATATCTACACAGCCACCTGGATGAACATGGAAATATCTGCACTGCTATCTGTATGAACATGGAAATATCTACACCGCTATCTGCATGAACATGGATATATCTACACAGCCGTCTGGATGAACATGGAAATATCTACACCGCTATCTGTGTAAACATGGAAATATCTACACCGCTATCTTTATGAACATAGAAATATCTACACCGCTAACTGTTTGAACAGGGAAGTATATACACCGCTATCTGCATGAAAATGGAAATATCTACACAGCTATCTGCTTATACATGGAAATATCTACACAGCTATCTCTTTACACATGGAAAAAAATACACCGCTATCTGTATGAACATGGAAATATCTACACCGTCATCTGTATGAACATGGAAATACCTGCACCGCCATCTGTATGAACACATAAATATCTACACCGCCATCTGTATTAAGTTGGAGATATCTACACCACTATCTGCATAAACATGGAAATATCTGCACCGCTATCTGTATAAACATGGAAATATCTACACCGCTACATGTCTAAACATGGAAATATCAGCACCGCTATCTGTATGAACATGGAAATATCTACACCGCCATCTGTATGAACATGGAAATATCTTCACCGCCATCTGTAGGAACATGGATATATCTACACAGCCATCTGTATGAACATGGAAATATCTACACCGCTATCTGTATGAACATGGAAATATCTTCACCGCTATCTGTAGGAACATGGAAATATCTTCACCGCCATCTGGATGAACATGGATATATCTACACAGCCATCTGGATAAACATGGAAATATCTACACAGCTATCTGTATGAACATGGAAACGTCTACACCGCTATCTGTGTAAACATGCATACATCTTCACCGCTATCTGTATTAACATGGAAATATCTACACCGCTATCTGTACGAACATGGAAATATCTACACCGCTACCTGTTTGAACATGGAAGTATCTACACCGCTATCTGCATGAAAATGGAAATATCTACCCAGCTATCTGCATATACATGGAAATATCTACACAGCTATCTCTTTACACATGGAAATAACTACACCGCTATCTCTATAAACATGGAAATATCTACACCACCATCTGTATGAACATGGAAATATCTGCACCGCCATCTGTATGAACATATAAATATCTACACCGCCATCTGTATGAAGAAGGAGATATCTACACCGCTATCTGTATAAACATGGAAATATCTACACCGCTATCTGTATAAACATGGAAATATCTACACCGCTATCTGTATCAACATGGAAATATCTACACCGCTATCTGTATAAACACGGAAATATGTACTCCGCTATCGGTATGAACATGGCAATATCTACACGGCTATCTGCATGAACATTGAAATATCTTCACCGCCATCTGTATGAACATGGATATATCTACACAGCCATCTGGATGAACATGGAAATATCTACACCGCTATCTGTATAAACATGGAAATATCTACACCGCTATCTGTATCAACATGGAAATATCTACACCGCTATCTGTATAAACACGGAAATATGTACACCGCTATCGGTATGAACATGGCAATATCTACACGGCTATCTGTACGAACATGGAAATATCTACACCGCTATCTGTATGAACATGGAAATATCTTCACCGCCATCTGTATGAACATGGATATATCTACACAGCCATCTGGATGAACATGGAAATATCTACACCGCTATCTGTATGAACATGGAAATATCTACACCGCTATCTGCATGAACATGGAAATATCTACTCAGCCATCTGGATGAGCATGGAAATATCTAAACCGCTAACTCTTTGTACAGGGAAATATATACACCGCTATCTGCATTAAAATGGAAATATCTACACCGCTATATGTATGAACATGGAAATACGTACTCCGCTATCTGTATGAACATGGAAATATCTACACCGCTATCTGTATGAACATGGAAATATCTACACCGCTATCTGTATGAACATGGAAATATCTTCACCGCCATCTGTATGAACATTTATATATCTACACAGCCATCTGGATGAACATGGAAATATCTACACCGCTATCTGTGTAAACATGCATACATCTTCACCGCTATCTGTATAAACATGGAAATATCTACACCGCTATCTTTATGAACATGGAAATTTCTAAACTGCTAACTGTTTGAACACGGAAATATATACACCGCTATCTGCATGAAAATGGAAATATCTACACCGCTATCTGTATGAACATGGAAATACATACACCGCTATCTGTATGAACATGGAAATATCTACACCGCTATCTGTATAAACACGGAAATATATACACCGCTATCTGCATAAACATGGAAATATCTACACCGCAACCTGTATAAACATGGAAATATCAGCACCGCTATCGGTATGAACATGGAAATATCTACACCGCCATCTGTTTGAACATGGAAATATCTTCAACGCTATCTGTATGAACTTGGATGTATCTACACAGCCATCTGTATGAACATGGAAATATCTACACCGCTATCTGTATGAACATGGAAATATCTAAACCGCTAACTGTTTGAACAGGGAAATATATACACCGCTATCTGAATGAAAATGGAAATATCTACACCGCTATCTGTATAAACACGGAAATACCTACACCGCTATCTGTATAAACATGGAAATATCTACACCGCTATGTGTATAAACATGGAAATATCTACACCGCTATCTGTTTGAACATGGAAATATCTAGACCGCTATCTGCATGAAAATGGACATATCTACACAGCTATCTGCATATACATGGATATATCTACACAGCTATCTCTTTACACATGGAAATAACTACACCGGTATCTCTATAAACATGGAAATATCTACACCGCCATCTGTATGAACATGGAAATATCCGCACCGCCATCTGAATGAACATATAAATATCTACACCGCCAACTGTATGAAGAAGGATATATCTACACCGCTATCTGTATAAACATGGAAATATCTACACCGCTATCTGTATAAACATGGAAATATGTACACCGCTACCTGTATAAACATGGAAGTATCAGCACCACTATCGGTATAAACATGGCAATATCTACACAGCTATCTGCATATACATGGAAATATCTACAAAGCTATCTCTTTACACATGGAAATAACTACACTGCTATCTCTATAAACATGGAAATATCTACACCGCCATCTGTGTGAACATGGAAATATCTGCACCGACATCTGTATGAACATATAAATGTCTACACCGCCATCTGTATTAAGATGGAGATATCTACACCGCTATCTGTATAAACTTGGAAATATCTACACCGCTATCTGTAAAAGCATGGAAATATCTACGCCGCTTTCTGTATAAACAAGGAAATATCTACACTGCTACCTGTATAAACATGGAAATATCAGGACCGCTATCTGTATGATCATGTAAATAGCAACACAGCCATCTGGATGAACATGGAAATATCTACACCGCTATCTGTATGAACATGGAAATATCTACACCGCTATCTGTATGAACATGGAAATATCTACACCACTATCTTTACGAACATGGAAATATCTACACCTCTATCTGTATGAACATGGAAATATCTTCACCGCCATCTGTATGAACATTTATATATCTACACAGCCATCTGGATGAACATGGAAATATCTACACCGCTATCTGTGTAAACATGCATACATCTTCACCGCTATCTGTATAAACATGGAAATATCTACACCGCTATCTTTATGAACATGGAAATTTCTAAACCGCTAACTGTTTGAACACGGAAATATATACACCGCTATCTGCATGAAAATGGAAATATCTGCACCGCTATCTGTATGAACATGGAAATACATACACCGCTATCTGTATGAACATGGAAATATCTACACCGCTATCTGTATAAACACGGAAATATCTACACCGCTATCTGTATAAACATGGAAATATCTACAACGCTATGTGTATAAACATGGAAATATCCACACCGCTATCTGTATAAACATGGAAATAACTACACCGCTACCTGTATAAACATGGAAATATCAGCACCGCTATCGGTATGAACATGGAAATATCTACACCGCTATCTGTATGAACATGGAAATATCTAAACCGCTAACTGTTTGAACAGGGAATTATATACACCACTATCTGCATGAAAATGGAAATATCTACACCGCTATCTGTATGAACATGGAAATGCATACACCGCTATCTGTATGAACATGGAAATATCTACACCGCTATCTGTATAAACACGGAAATATCTACACCGCTATCTGTATAAACATGGAAATATCTACACCGCTATGTGTATAAACATGGAAATATCTACACCGCTATCTGTTTGAACATGGAAATATCTAGACCGCTATCTGCATGAAAATGGAAATATCTACACAGCTATCTGCATATACATGGATATATCTACAGAGCTATCTCTTTACACATGGAAATAACTACACCGGTATCTCAATAAACATGGAAATATCTACACCGCCATCTGTATGAACATGGAAATATCCGCACCGCCATCTGAATGAACATATAAATATCTACACCGCCAACTGTATGAAGAAGGATATATCTACACCGCTATCTGTATAAACATGGAAATATCTACACGACTATCTGTATAAACATGGAAATATGTACACCGCTACGTGTATAAACATGGAAGTATCAGCACCGCTATCGGTATAAACATGGCAATATCTACACAGCTATCTGCATATACATGGAAATATCTACAAAGCTATCTCTATGAACATGGAAGTATCCACACCGCTATCTGTATGAACATGGAAATAGCTACACCGCTATCTGTATGAACATGGAAATATCTACACCACTATCTGTATGAACATGGAAATATCTACACCGGTATCTGTTTGAACAGGGAAGTATATACACCGCTATCTGCTTGAAAATGGAAATATCTACACAGCTATCTGCATATACATGGGAAAATCTACACAGCTATCTCTTTACACGTGGAAATAACTACACCGCTATCTGTATGAACATGGAAATTTATACACTGCCATCTGTATGAACATGGATATATCTGCACCGCCATCTGTATGAACATATAAATATCTACACCGCCATCTGTATTAAGATGGAGATATCTACACCGCTATCTGTATAAACTTGGAAATATCTACACCGCTATCTGTATAAACATTTAAATATCTACACCACTATCTGTATAAACATGGAAATGTCTACACCGCTACCTGTATAAACATGGAAATATCAGCACCGCTATCTGTATGAACATGTAAATATCTACACCGCTATCTCTATGAACATGGAATTATCTACACCGCTATCTGTATGAACATGGAAATATCTACACCGCTATCTGTATAAACATGGAAATATCTACACCACTATCTGTATAAACATGGAAATGTCTACACCGCTACCTGTATAAACATGGAAATATCAGCACCGCTATCTGTATGAACATGTAAATATCTAAACCGCTATCTCTATGAACATGGAATTATCTACACCGCTATCTGTATGAACATGGAAATATCTACACCGCTATCTGTATAAACATGGAAATATGTACACCGCTACCTGTATAAACATGGAAGTATCCGCACCGCTATCGGTATAAACATGGCAATATCTAAACGGCTCTCTGTATGAACATGGAAATATCTGCACCGCTATCAGTATGAACATGGAAATATCTTCACCGCCATCTGTATGAACATGGATATATCTACACAGCCATCTGGATGAACATGGAAATATCTACACCGCTATCTGTATGAACATGGAAATATCTACACCGCTATCTGTATGAACATGGAAATACCTACACCGCTATCTGTAGGAACATGGAAATATCTACACCGCTATCTGTATGAACATGGAAATATCTTCTCCGCCATCTGTAAGAACATAGATATATCTACACAGCCATCTGTATGAACATGGAAATATCTACACAGCCATCTGGATGAACATGGAAATATCTACACCGCTATCTGTGTAAACATGTATACATCTTCACCGCTATCTGTATAAACATGGAAATATCTACACCGCTATCTTTATGAACATGGAAATTTCTAAACCGCTAACTGTTTGAACACGGAAATATATACACCGCTATCTGCATGAAAATGGAAATATCTACACCGCTATCTGTATGAACATGGAAATACATACACCGCTATCTGTATGAACATGGAAATATCTACACCGCTATCTGTATAAACACGGAAATATATACACCGCTATCTGTATAAACATGGAAATATCTACACCGCTATGTGTATAAACATGGAAATATCCACACCGCTATCTGTATATACATGGAAATATCTACACCGCAACCTGTATAAACATGGAAATATCAGCACCGCTATCGGTATGAACATGGAAATATCTACACCGCCATCTGTATGAACATGGAAATATCTTCACCGCTATCTGTATGAACTTGGATGTATCTACACAGCCATCTGTATGAACATGGAAATATCTACACCGCTATCTGTATGAACATGGAAATATCTAAACCGCTAACTGTTTGAACAGGGAAATATATACACCGCTATCTGAATGAAAATGGAAATATATACACCGCTATCTGTATGAACATGGAAATACATAAACCGCTATCTGTATGAACATGGAAATATCTACACCGCTATCTGTATAAACACGGAAATATCTACACCGCTATCTGTATAAACATGGAAATATCTACACCGCTATGTGTATAAACATGGAAATATCTACACCGCTATCTGTTTGAACATGGAAATATCTAGACCGCTATCTGCATGAAAATGGAAATATCTACACAGCAATCTGCATATACATGGATATATCTACACAGCTATCTCTTTACACATGGAAATAACTACACCGGTATCTCTATAAACATGGAAATATCTACACCGCCATCTGTATGAACATGGAAATATCCGCACCGCCATCTGAATGAACATATAAATATCTACACCGCCAACTGTATGAAGAAGGATATATCTACACCGCTATCTGTATAAACATGGAAATATCTACACCGCTATCTGTATAAACATGGAAATATGTACACCGCTACCTGTATAAACATGGAAGTATCAGCACCACTATCGGTATAAACATGGCAATATCTACACAGCTATCTGCATATACATGGAAATATCTACAAAGCTATCTCTTTACACATGGAAATAACTACACTGCTATCTCTATAAACATGGAAATATCTACACCGCCATCTGTATGAACATGGAAATATCTGCACCGACATCTGTATGAACATATAAATATCTACACCGCCATCTGTATTAAGATGGAGATATCTACACCGCTATCTGTATAAACTTGGAAATATCTACACCGCTATCTGTAAAAGCATGGAAATATCTACGCCGCTTTGTGTATAAACAAGGAAATATCTACACTGCTACGTGTATAAACATGGAAATATCAGCACCGCTATTTGTATGATCATGTAAATAGCAACACAGCCATCTGGATGAACATGGAAATATCTACACCGCTATCTGTATGAACATGGAAATAGCTACACCGCTATCTGTATGAACATGGAAATATCTACACCTCTATCTGTATGAACATGGAAATATCTTCACCGCCATCTGTATGAACATTTATATATCTACACAGCCATCTGGATGAACATGGAAATATCTACACCGCTATCTGTGTAAACATGCATACATCTTCACCGCTATCTGTATAAACATGGAAATATCTACACCGCTATCTTTATGAACATGGAAATTTCTAAACCGCTAACTGTTTGAACACGGAAATATATACACCGCTATCTGCATGAAAATGGAAATATCTACACCGCTATCTGTATGAACATGGAAATACATACACCGCTATCTGTATGAACATGGAAATATCTACACCGCTATCTGTATAAACACGGAAATATCTACACCGCTATCTGTATAAACATGGAAATATCTACACCGCTATGTGTATAAACATGGAAATATCCACACCACTATCTGTATAAACATGGAAATATCTACACCGCTACCTGTATAAACATGGAAATATCAGCACCGCTATCGGTATGAACATGGAAATATCTACTCCGCCATCTGTATGAACATGGAAATATCTTCACCGCTATCTGTATGAACTTGGATGTATCTACACAGCCATCTGTATGAACATGGAAATATCTACACCGCTATCTGTATGAACATGGAAATATCTAAACCGCTAACTGTTTGAACAGGAAATTATATACACCACTATCTGCATGAAAATGGAAATATCTACACCGCTATCTGTATGAACATGGAAATGCATACACCGCTATCTGTATGAACATGGAAATATCTACACCGCTATCTGTATAAACACGGAAATATCTACACCGCTATCTGTATAAACATGGAAATATCTACACCGCTATGTGTATAAACATGGAAATATCTACACCGCTATCTGTTTGAACATGGAAATATCTAGACCGCTATCTGCATGAAAATGGAAATATCTACACAGCTATCTGCATATACATGGATATATCTACACAGCTATCTCTTTACACATGGAAATGACTACAACGGTATCTCTATAAACATGGAAATATCTACACCGCCATCTCTATGAACATGGAAATATCCGCACCGCCATCTGAATGAACATATAAATATCTACACCGCCAACTGTATGAAGAAGGATATATCTACACCGCTATCTGTATAAACATGGAAATATCTACACCACTATCTGTATAAACATGGAAATATGTACACCGCTACGTGTATAAACATGGAAGTATCAGCACCGCTATCGGTATAAACATGGCAATATCTACACAGCTATCTGCAAATACATGGAAATATCTACAAAGCTATCTCTATGAACATGGAAGTATCCACACCGCTATCTGTATGAACATGGAAATAGCTACACCGCTATCTGTATGAACATGGAAATATCTACACCACTATCTGTATGAACATGGAAATATCTACACCGGTATCTGTTTGAACAGGGAAGTATATACACCGCTATCTGCTTGAAAATGGAAATATCTACACAGCTATCTGCATATACATGGGAAAATCTACACAGCTATCTCTTTACACGTGGAAATAACTACACCGCTATCTGTATGAACATGGAAATATATACACTGCCATCTGTATGAACATGGAAATATCTGCACCGCCATCTGTATGAACATATAAATATCTACACCGCCATCTGTATTAAGATGGAGATATCTACACCGCTATCTGTATAAACTTGGAAATATCTACACCGCTATCTGTATAAACATGGAAATATCTACACAACTATCTGTATAAACATGGAAATGTCTACACCGCTACCTGTATAAACATGGAAATATCAGCACCGCTATCTGTATGAACATGTAAATATCTACACCGCTATCTCTATGAACATGGAATTATCTACACCGCTATCTGTATGAACATGGAAATATCTACACCACTATCTGTATAAACATGGAAATATCTACACCACTATCTGTATAAACATGGAAATGTCTACACCGCTACCTGTATAAACATGGAAATATCAGCACCGCTATCTGTATGAACATGTAAATATCTACACCGCTATCTCTATGAACATGGAATTATCTACACCGCTATCTGTATGAACATGGAAATATCTACACCGCTATCTGTATAAACATGGAAATATGTACACCGCTACCTGTATAAACATGGAAGTATCCGCACCGCTATCGGTATAAACATGGCAATATCTACACGGCTCTCTGTATGAACATGGAAATATCTGCACCGCTATCTGTATGAACATGGAAATATCTTCACCGCCATCTGTATGAACATGGATATATCTACACAGCCATCTGGATGAACATGGAAATATCTACACCGCTATCTGTATGAACATGGAAATATCTACACCGCTATCTGTATGAACATGGAAATACCTACACCGCTATCTGTAGGAACATGGAAATATCTACACCGCTATCTGTATGAACATGGAAATATCTTCTCCGCCATCTGTAAGAACATAGATATATCTACACAGCCATCTGTATGAACATGGAAATATCTACACAGCCATCTGGATGAACATGGAAATATCTACACCGCTATCAGTGTAAACATGTATACATCTTCACCGCTATCTGCATGAAAATGGAAATATCTACACCGCTATCTGTATGAACATGGAAATACATACACCGCTATCTGTATGAACATGGAAATATCTACACCGCTATCTGTATAAACACGGAAATATATACACCGCTATCTGTATAAACATGGAAATATCTACACCGCTATGTGTATAAACATGGAAATATCCACACCGCTATCTGTATAAACATGGAAATATCTACACCGCAACCTGTATAAACATGGAAATATCAGCACCGCTATCGGTATGAACATGGAAATATCTACACCGCCATCTGTATGAACATGGAAATATCTTCACCGCTATCTGTATGAACTTGGATGTATCTACACAGCCATCTGTATGAACATGGAAATATCTACACCGCTATCTGTATGAACATGGAAATATCTAAACCGCTAACTGTTTGAACAGGGAAATATATACACCGCTATCTGAATGAAAATGGAAATATATACACCGCTATCTGTATGAACATGGAAATACATAAACAGCTATCTGTATGAACATGGAAATATCTACACCGCTATCTGTATAAACACGGAAATATCTACACCGCTATCTGTATAAACATGGAAATATCTACACCGCTATGTGTATAAACATGGAAATATCTTCACCGCTATCTGTTTGAACATGGAAATATCTAGACCGCTATCTGCATGAAAATGGAAATATCTACACAGCTATCTGCATATACATGGATATATCTACACAGCTATCTCTTTACACATGGAAATAACTACACCGGTATCTCTATAAACATGGAAATATCTACACCGCCATCTGTATGAACATGGAAATATCCGCACCGCCATCTGAATGAACATATAAATATCTACACCGCCAACTGTATGAAGAAGGATATATCTACACCGCTATCTGTATAAACATGGAAATATCTACACCGCTATCTGTATAAACATGGAAATATGTACACCACTACCTGTATAAACATGGAAGTATCAGCACCACTATCGGTATAAACATGGCAATATCTACACAGCTATCTGCATATACATGGAAATATCTACAAAGCTATCTCTTTACACATGGAAATAACTAAACTGCTATCTCTATAAACATGGAAATATCTACACCGCCATCTGTATGAACATGGAAATATCTGCACCGACATCTGTATGAACATATAAATATCTACACAGCCATCTGTATTAAGATGGAGATATCTACACCGCTATCTGAATAAACTTGGAAATATCTACACCGCTATCTGTAAAAGCATGGAAATATCTACGCCGCTTTCTGTATAAACAAGGAAATATCTACACTGCTACCTGTATAAACATGGAAATATCATCACCGCTATCTGTATGATCATGTAAATAGCAACACAGCCATCTGGATGAACATGGAAATATCTACACCGCAATCTGTATGAACATGGAAATAGCTACACCGCTATCTGTATGAACATGGAAATATCTACACCACTATCTGTATGAACATGGAAATATCTACACCGCTATCTGTATGAACATGGAAATATCTTCACCGCCATCTGTATGAACATTTATATATCTACACAGCCATCTGGATGAACATGGAAATATCTACACCGCTATCTGTGTAAACATGCATACATCTTCACCGCTATCTGTATAAACATGGAAATATCTACACCGCTATCTTTATGAACATGGAAATTTCTAAACCGCTAACTGTTTGAACACGGAAATATATACACCGCTATCTGCATGAAAATGGAAATATCTACACCGCTATCTGTATGAACATGGAAATACATACACCGCTATCTGTATGAACATGGAAATATCTACACCGGTATCTGTATAAACACGGAAATATCTACACCGCTATCTGTATAAACATGGAAATATCTACACCGCTATGTGTATAAACATGGAAATATCCACACCGCCATCTGTATAAACATGGAAATATCTACACCGCTACCTGTATAAACATGGAAATATCAGCACCGCTATCGGTATGAACATGGAAATATCTACTCCGCCATCTGTATGAACATGGAAATATCTTCACCGCTATCTGTATGAACTTGGATGTATCTACACAGCCATCTGTATGAACATGGAAATATCTACACCGCTATCTGTATGAACATGGAAATATCTAAACCGCTAACTGTTTGAACAGGGAATTATATACACCGCTATCTGCATGAAAATGGAAATATCTACACCGCTATCTGTATGAACATGGAAATGCATACACCGCTATCTGTATTAACATGGAAATATCTACACCGCTATCTGTATAAACACGGAAATATCTACACCGCTATCTGTATAAACATGGAAATATCTACACCGCTATGTGTATAAACATGGAAATATCTACACCGCTATCTGTTTGAACATGGAAATATCTAGACCGCTATCTGCATGAAAATGGAAATATCTACACAGCTATCTGCATATACATGGATATATCTACACAGCTATCTCTTTACACATGGAAATAACTACACCGGTATCTCTATAAACATGGAAATATCTACACCGCCATCTCTATGAACATGGAAATATCCGCACCGCCATCTGAATGAACATATAAATATCTACACCGCCAACTGTATGAAGAAGGATATATCTACACCGCTATCTGTATAAACATGGAAATATCTACACCACTATCTGTATAAACATGGAAATATGTACACCGCTACGTGTATAAACATGGAAGTATCAGCACCGCTATCGGTATAAACATGGCAATATCTACACAGCTATCTGCATATACATGGAAATATCTACAAAGCTATCTCTATGAACATGGAAGTATCCACACCGCTATGTGTATGAACATGGAAATAGCTACACCGCTATCTGTATGAACATGGAAATATCTACACCACTATCTGTATGAACATGGAAATATCTACACCGGTATCTGTTTGAACAGGGAAGTATATACACCGCTATCTGCTTGAAAATGGAAATATCTACACAGCTATCTGCATATACATGGGAAAATCTACACAGCTATCTCTTTACACGTGGAAATAACTACACCGCTATCTGTATGAACATGGAAATATATACACTGCCATCTGTATGAACATGGAAATATCTGCACCGCCATCTGTATGAACATATAAATATCTACACCGCCATCTGTATTAAGATGGAGATATCTACACCACTATCTGTATAAACTTGGAAACATCTACACCGCTATCTGTATAAACATGGAAATATCTACACCACTATCTGTATAAACATGGAAATGTCTACACCGCTACCTGTATAAACATGGAAATATCAGCACCGCTATCTGTATGAACATGTAAATATCTACACCGCTATCTCTATGAACATGGAATTATCTACACCGCTATCTGTATGAACATGGAAATATCTACACCGCTATCTGTATAAACATGGAAATATCTACACCACTATCTGTATAAACATGGAAATGTCTACACCGCTACCTGTATAAACATGGAAATATCAGCACCGCTATCTGTATGAACATGTAAATATCTACACCGCTATCTCTATGAACATGGAATTATCTACACCGCTATCTGTATGAACATGGAAATATCTACACCGCTATCTGTATAAACATGGAAATATGTACACCGCTACCTGTATAAACATGGAAGTATCCGCACCGCTATCGGTATAAACATGGCAATATCTACACCGCTATCTGTATGAACATGGAAATATCTTCACCGCCATCTGTATGAACATGGATATATCTACACAGCCCTCTGGATGAACATGGAAATATCTACACCGCTATCTGTATGAACATGGAAATATCTACACCGCTATCTGTATGAACATGGAAATACCTAAACCGCTATCTGTAGGAACATGGAAATATCTACACCGCTATCTGTATGAACATGGAAATATCTTCTCCGCCATCTGTAAGAACATAGATATATCTACACAGCCATCTGTATGAACATGGAAATATCTACACCGCTATCTGTATGAACATGGAAATATCTACACCGCTATCTGTGTAAACATGTATACATCTTCACCGCTATCTGCATGAAAATGGAAATATCTACACAGCTATCTGCATATATATGGAAATATCTACAAAGCTATCTCTTTACACATGGAAATAACTACACTGCTATCTCTATAAACATGGAAATATCTACACCACCATCTGTATGAACATGGAAATATCTGCACCGACATCTGTATGAACATATAAATATCTACACCGCCATCTGTATTAAGATGGAGATATCTACACCGCTATCTGTATAAACTTGGAAATAACTACACCGCTATCTGTATAAACATGGAAATATCTATGCCGCTTTCTGTATAAACAAGGAAATATCTACACTGCTACCTGTATAAACATGGAAATAGCACCGCTATCTGTATGAACATGTAAATAGCTACACAGCCATCTGGATGAACATGGAAATATCTACACCGCTATCTGTATGAACATGGAAAGAGCTACACCGCTATCTGTATGAACATGGAAATATCTACACCACTATCTGTATGAACATGGAAATATCTACACCGCCATCTGTATGAACATGGATATATCTACACAGCCATCAGGATGAACATGGAAATATCTACACCGCTATCTGTATGAACATGGAAATAGCTACACTGCTATCCGTATGAACATGGAAATATCTACACCGCTATGTGTATAAACATGGAAATATCTACACCGCTATCTGTATAAACATGGAAATATCTACACCGCTACATGTATAAACATGGAAATATCAGCCCAGCTATCTGTATGAACATGGAAATATCTACACCGCCATCTGTATGAACATGGAAATATCTTCACCGCCATCTGTAGGAACATGGATATATCTACACAGCCATCTGTATGAACATGGAAATAACTACACCGCTATCTGTATGAACATGGAAATATCTACACCGCTATCTGTATGAACATGGAAATATCTTCACCGCCATCTGTATGAATATGGATATGTCTACACAGCCATCTGTATGAACATTTAAATATCTACACCGCCATCTGTATTAAGATGGAGATATCTACACAACTATCTGCATAAACATGGAAATATCTACACCGCTATCTGTATAAACATGGAAATATCTACACCGCTATGTGTATAAACATGGAAATATCTACTCCGCTATCTGTATAAACATGGAAATATCTACACCGCTACATGCATAAACATGGAAATATCAGCCCCGCTATCTGTATGAACATGGAAATATCTACACCGCCATCTGTATGAACATGGAAATATTTTCACCGCCATCTGTAGGAAAAAGGATATATCTACACAGCCATCTGTATGAACATGGAAATACCTACACCGCTATCAGTGTGAACATGGAAATATCTACACCGCTATCTGTATGAACATGGAAATATTTTCACCGCCATCTGTAGGAACATGGATATATCTACACAGCCATCTGTATGAACATGGAAATATCTACACCGCTATCTGTATGAACATGGAAATATCTACACCGCTATCTGTATGAACATGGAAATATCTACACCGCTATCTGTATGAACATGGAAATATCTACACCGCTATCTGTATGAACATGGATATATCTACACAGCCATCTGGATGAACGTGGAAATATCTACACCGCTATCTGTGTAAACATGCATACAACTTCACCGCTATCTGTATAAACATGGAATCTATACCGCTATCTTTATGAACATGGAAATATCTACACCGCTTACTGTTTGAACAGGGAAATATATACACCGCTATCTGCATGAAAATGGAAATACATACACCGCTATCTGTATGAACATGGAAATATCTACACCGCTATGTGCATAAACATGGAAATATCTACACCGCTATCTGTATAAACATGGAAATATCTACACCGCTACATGTATAAACATGGAAATATCAGCCCCGCTATCTGTATGAACATGGAAATATCTACACCGCCATCTGTATGAACATGGAAATATCTTCACCGCCATCTGTAGGAACATGGATATATCTACACAGCCATCTGTATGAACATGGAAATAACTACACCGCTATCTGTATGAACATGGAAATATCTACACCGCTATCTGTATGAACATGGAAATATCTTCACCGCCATCTGTATGAATATGGATATGTCTACACAGCCATCTGTATGAACATTTAAATATCTACACCGCCATCTGTATTAAGATGGAGATATCTACACAACTATCTGCATAAACATGGAAATATCTACACCGCTATCTGTATAAACATGGAAATATCTACACCGCTATGTGTATAAACATGGAAATATCTACTCCGCTATCTGTATAAACATGGAAATATCTACACCGCTACATGTATAAACATGGAAATATCAGCCCCGCTATCTGTATGAACATGGAAATATCTACACCGCCATCTGTATGAACATGGAAATATTTTCACCGCGATCTGTAGCAACATGGATATATCTACACAGCCATCTGTATGAACATGGAAATACCTACACCGCTATCAGTGTGAACATGGAAATATCTACACCGCTATCTGTATGAACATGGAAATATCTTCACCGCCATCTGTAGGAACATGGGTATATCTACACAGCCATCTGTATGAACATGGAAATATCTACTCCGCTATCTGTATGAACATGGAAATATCTACACCGCTATCTGTATGAACATGGAAATATATTCACCGCCATCTGTATGAATATGGATATGTCTACACAGCCATCTGTATGAACATTTAAATATCTACACCGCCATCTGTATTAAGATGGAGATATCTACACAACTATCTGCATAAACATGGAAATATCTACACCGCTATCTGTATAAACATGGAAATATCTACACCGCTATGTGCATAAACATGGAAATATCTACTCCGCTATCTGTATAAACATGGAAATATCTACACCGCTACATGTATAAACATGGAAATATCAGCCCCGCTATCTGTATGAACATGGAAATATCTACACCGCCATCTGTATGAACATGGAAATACCTTCACCGCCATCTGTAGGAACATGGATATATCTACACAGCCATCTGTATGAACATGGAAATATCTACACCGCTATCTGTATGAACATGGAAATATCTACACCGCTATCTGTATAAACACGGAAATATGTACACCGCTACCTGTATAAACATGGAAGTTTCAGCACCGCTATCGGTATGAACATGGCAATATCTACACGGATATCTGTATTAACATGGAAATATCTACACCTCTATCTGTATAAACATGGAAATATCTACACCGCTATCTTTATGAACATGGAAATATCTACACCGCTAACTGTTTGAACAGGGAAATATATACACCGCTATCTGCATGAAAACGGAAATGTCTACAGAGCTATCTGCTTATACATGGAAATACCTACACAGCTATCTCTTCACAAATGGAAATAACTACACCGCTATCTGTATGAACATGGAAATATCTACACCGCCATCTGTATGAACATGGAAATATCTGCACCGCCATCTGTATGAACATTTAAATATCTACACCGCCATCTGTATTAAGATGGAGATATCTACACCACTATCTGCATAAACATGGAAATATCTACACCGCTATCTGTATAAACAATGAAATATCTACACCGCTATGTGTATAAACATGGAAATATCTACACTGCTATCTGTATAAACATGGAAATATCTACACCGCTACCTGTATAAACATGGAAATATCAGCACCGCTATCTGTATGATCATGTAAATAGCAACACAGCCATCTGGATGAACATGGAAATATCTACACCGCTATCTGTATGAACATGGAAATAGCTACACCGCTATCTGTATGAACATGGAAATATCTACACCTCTATCTGTATGAACATGGAAATATCTTCACCGCCATCTGTATGAACATTTATATATCTACACAGCCATCTGGATGAACATGGAAATATCTACACCGCTATCTGTGTAAACATGCATACATCTTCACCGCTATCTGTATAAACATGGAAATATCTACACCGCTATCTTTATGAACATGGAAATTTCTAAACCGCTAACTGTTTGAACACGGAAATATATACACCGCTATCTGCATGAAAATGGAAATATCTACACCGCTATCTGTATGAACATGGAAATACATACACCGCTATCTGTATGAACATGGAAATATCTACACCGCTATCTGTATAAACACGGAAATATCTACACCGCTATCTGTATAAACATGGAAATATCTACACCGCTATGTGTATAAACATGGAAATATCCACACCACTATCTGTATAAACATGGAAATATCTACACCGCTACCTGTATAAACATGGAAATATCAGCACCGCTATCGGTATGAACATGGAAATATCTACTCCGCCATCTGTATGAACATGGAAATATCTTCACCGCTATCTGTATGAACTTGGATGTATCTACACAGCCATCTGTATGAACATGGAAATATCTACACCGCTATCTGTATGAACATGGAAATATCTAAACCGCTAACTGTTTGAACAGGGAATTATATACACCACTATCTGCATGAAAATGGAAATATCTACACCGCTATCTGTATGAACATGGAAATGCATACACCGCTATCTGTATGAACATGGAAATATCTACACCGCTATCTGTATAAACACGGAAATATCTACACCGCTATCTGTATAAACATGGAAATATCTACACCGCTATGTGTATAAACATGGAAATATCTACACCGCTATCTGTTTGAACATGGAAATATCTAGACCGCTATCTGCATGAAAATGGAAATATCTACACAGCTATCTGCATATACATGGATATATCTACACAGCTATCTCTTTACACATGGAAATAACTACAACGGTATCTCTATAAACATGGAAATATCTACACCGCCATCTCTATGAACATGGAAATATCCGCACCGCCATCTGAATGAACATATAAATATCTACACCGCCAACTGTATGAAGAAGGATATATCTACACCGCTATCTGTATAAACATGGAAATATCTACACCACTATCTGTATAAACATGGAAATATGTACACCGCTACGTGTATAAACATGGAAGTATCAGCACCGCTATCGGTATAAACATGGCAATATCTACACAGCTATCTGCATATACATGGAAATATCTACAAAGCTATCTCTATGAACATGGAAGTATCCACACCGCTATCTGTATGAACATGGAAATAGCTACACCGCTATCTGTATGAACATGGAAATATCTACACCACTATCTGTATGAACATGGAAATATCTACACCGGTATCTGTTTGAACAGGGAAGTATATACACCGCTATCTGCTTGAAAATGGAAATATCTACACAGCTATCTGCATATACATGGGAAAATCTACACAGCTATCTCTTTACACATGGAAATAACTACACCGCTATCTGTATGAACATGGAAATATATACACTGCCATCTGTATGAACATGGAAATATCTGCACCGCCATCTGTATGAACATATAAATATCTACACCGCCATCTGTATTAAGATGGAGATATCTACACCGCTATCTGTATAAACTTGGAAATATCTACACCGCTATCTGTATAAACATGGAAATATCTACACAACTATCTGTATAAACATGGAAATGTCTACACCGCTACCTGTATAAACATGGAAATATCAGCACCGCTATCTGTATGAACATGTAAATATCTACACCGCTATCTCTATGAACATGGAATTATCTACACCGCTATCTGTATGAACATGGAAATATCTACACCACTATCTGTATAAACATGGAAATATCTACACCACTATCTGTATAAACATGGAAATGTCTACACCGATACCTGTATAAACATGGAAATATCAGCACCGCTATCTGTATGAACATGTAAATATCTACACCGCTATCTCTATGAACATGGAATTATCTACACCGCTATCTGTATGAACATGGAAATATCTACACCGCTATCTGTATAAACATGGAAATATGTACACCGCTACCTGTATAAACATGGAAGTATCCGAACCGCTATCGGTATAAACATGGCAATATCTACACGGCTCTCTGTATGAACATGGAAATATCTGCACCGCTATCTGTATGAACATGGAAATATCTTCACCGCCATCTGTATGAACATGGATATATCTACACAGCCATCTGGATGAACATGGAAATATCTACACCGCTATCTGTATGAACATGGAAATATCTACACCGCTATCTGTATGAACATGGAAATACCTACACCGCTATCTGTAGGAACATGGAAATATCTACACCGCTATCTGTATGAACATGGAAATATCTTCTCCGCCATCTGTAAGAACATAGATATATCTACACAGCCATCTGTATGAACATGGAAATATCTACACAGCCATCTGGATGAACATGGAAATATCTACACCGCTATCTGTGTAAACATGTATACATCTTCACCGCTATCTGCATGAAAATGGAAATATCTACACCGCTATCTGTATGAACATGGAAATACATACACCGCTATCTGTATGAACATGGAAATATCTACACCGCTATCTGTATAAACACGGAAATATATACACCGCTATCTGTATAAACATGGAAATATCTACACCGCTATGTGTATAAACATGGAAATATCCACACCGCTATCTGTATAAACATGGAAATATCTACACCGCAACCTGTATAAACATGGAAATATCAGCACCGCTATCGGTATGAACATGGAAATATCTACACCGCCATCTGTATGAACATGGAAATATCTTCACCGCTATCTGTATGAACTTGGATGTATCTACACAGCCATCTGTATGAACATGGAAATATCTACACCGCTATCTGTATGAACATGGAAATATCTAAACCGCTAACTGTTTGAACAGGGAAATATATACACCGCTATCTGAATGAAAATGGAAATATATACACCGCTATCTGTATGAACATGGAAATACATAAACAGCTATCTGTATGAACATGGAAATATCTACACCGCTATCTGTATAAACACGGAAATATCTACACCGCTATCTGTATAAACATGGAAATATCTACACCGCTATCTGTATAAACATGGAAATATGTACACCGCTACCTGTATAAACATGGAAGTATCAGCACCACTATCGGTATAAACATGGCAATATCTACACAGCTATCTGCATATACATGGAAATATCTACAAAGCTATCTCTTTACACATGGAAATAACTAAACTGCTATCTCTATAAACATGGAAATATCTACACCGCCATCTGTATGAACATGGAAATATCTGCACCGACATCTGTATGAACATATAAATATCTACACAGCCATCTGTATTAAGATGGAGATATCTACACCGTTATCTGTATAAACTTGGAAATATCTACACCGCTATCTGTAAAAGCATGGAAATATCTACGCCGCTTTCTGTATAAACAAGGAAATATCTACACTGCTACCTGTATAAACATGGAAATATCATCACCGCTATCTGTATGATCATGTAAATAGCAACACAGCCATCTGGATGAACATGGAAATATCTACACCGCTATCTGTATGAACATGGAAATAGCTACACCGCTATCTGTATGAACATGGAAATATCTACACCACTATCTGTATGAACATGGAAATATCTACACCGCTATCTGTATGAACATGGAAATATCTTCACCGCCATCTGTATGAACATTTATATATCTACACAGCCATCTGGATGAACATGGAAATAACTACACCGCTATCTGTATGAACATGGAAATATCTACACCGCTATCTGTATGAACATGGAAATATCTTCACCGCCATCTGTATGAATATGGATATGTCTACACAGCCATCTGTATGAACATTTAAATATCTACACCGCCATCTGTATTAAGATGGAGATATCTACACAACTATCTGCATAAACATGGAAATATCTACACCGCTATCTGTATAAACATGGAAATATCTACACCGCTATGTGTATAAACATGGAAATATCTACTCCGCTATCTGTATAAACATGGAAATATCTACACCGCTACATGTATAAACATGGAAATATCAGCCCCGCTATCTGTATGAACATGGAAATATCTACACCGCCATCTGTATGAACATGGAAATATTTTCACCGCGATCTGTAGCAACATGGATATATCTACACAGCCATCTGTATGAACATGGAAATACCTACACCGCTATCAGTGTGAACATGGAAATATCTACACCGCTATCTGTATGAACATGGAAATATCTTCACCGCCATCTGTAGGAACATGGGTATATCTACACAGCCATCTGTATGAACATGGAAATATCTACTCCGCTATCTGTATGAACATGGAAATATCTACACCGCTATCTGTATGAACATGGAAATATATTCACCGCCATCTGTATGAATATGGATATGTCTACACAGCCATCTGTATGAACATTTAAATATCTACACCGCCATCTGTATTAAGATGGAGATATCTACACAACTATCTGCATAAACATGGAAATATCTACACCGCTATCTGTATAAACATGGAAATATCTACACCGCTATGTGCATAAACATGGAAATATCTACTCCGCTATCTGTATAAACATGGAAATATCTACACCGCTACATGTATAAACATGGAAATATCAGCCCCGCTATCTGTATGAACATGGAAATATCTACACCGCCATCTGTATGAACATGGAAATACCTTCACCGCCATCTGTAGGAACATGGATATATCTACACAGCCATCTGTATGAACATGGAAATATCTACACCGCTATCTGTATGAACATGGAAATATCTACACCGCTATCTGTATAAACACGGAAATATGTACACCGCTACCTGTATAAACATGGAAGTTTCAGCACCGCTATCGGTATGAACATGGCAATATCTACACGGATATCTGTATTAACATGGAAATATCTACACCTCTATCTGTATAAACATGGAAATATCTACACCGCTATCTTTATGAACATGGAAATATCTACACCGCTAACTGTTTGAACAGGGAAATATATACACCGCTATCTGCATGAAAACGGAAATGTCTACAGAGCTATCTGCTTATACATGGAAATACCTACACAGCTATCTCTTCACAAATGGAAATAACTACACCGCTATCTGTATGAACATGGAAATATCTACACCGCCATCTGTATGAACATGGAAATATCTGCACCGCCATCTGTATGAACATTTAAATATCTACACCGCCATCTGTATTAAGATGGAGATATCTACACCACTATCTGCATAAACATGGAAATATCTACACCGCTATCTGTATAAACAATGAAATATCTACACCGCTATGTGTATAAACATGGAAATATCTACACTGCTATCTGTATAAACATGGAAATATCTACACCGCTACCTGTATAAACATGGAAATATCAGCACCGCTATCTGTATGATCATGTAAATAGCAACACAGCCATCTGGATGAACATGGAAATATCTACACCGCTATCTGTATGAACATGGAAATAGCTACACCGCTATCTGTATGAACATGGAAATATCTACACCTCTATCTGTATGAACATGGAAATATCTTCACCGCCATCTGTATGAACATTTATATATCTACACAGCCATCTGGATGAACATGGAAATATCTACACCGCTATCTGTGTAAACATGCATACATCTTCACCGCTATCTGTATAAACATGGAAATATCTACACCGCTATCTTTATGAACATGGAAATTTCTAAACCGCTAACTGTTTGAACACGGAAATATATACACCGCTATCTGCATGAAAATGGAAATATCTACACCGCTATCTGTATGAACATGGAAATACATACACCGCTATCTGTATGAACATGGAAATATCTACACCGCTATCTGTATAAACACGGAAATATCTACACCGCTATCTGTATAAACATGGAAATATCTACACCGCTATGTGTATAAACATGGAAATATCCACACCACTATCTGTATAAACATGGAAATATCTACACCGCTACCTGTATAAACATGGAAATATCAGCACCGCTATCGGTATGAACATGGAAATATCTACTCCGCCATCTGTATGAACATGGAAATATCTTCACCGCTATCTGTATGAACTTGGATGTATCTACACAGCCATCTGTATGAACATGGAAATATCTACACCGCTATCTGTATGAACATGGAAATATCTAAACCGCTAACTGTTTGAACAGGGAATTATATACACCACTATCTGCATGAAAATGGAAATATCTACACCGCTATCTGTATGAACATGGAAATGCATACACCGCTATCTGTATGAACATGGAAATATCTACACCGCTATCTGTATAAACACGGAAATATCTACACCGCTATCTGTATAAACATGGAAATATCTACACCGCTATGTGTATAAACATGGAAATATCTACACCGCTATCTGTTTGAACATGGAAATATCTAGACCGCTATCTGCATGAAAATGGAAATATCTACACAGCTATCTGCATATACATGGATATATCTACACAGCTATCTCTTTACACATGGAAATAACTACAACGGTATCTCTATAAACATGGAAATATCTACACCGCCATCTCTATGAACATGGAAATATCCGCACCGCCATCTGAATGAACATATAAATATCTACACCGCCAACTGTATGAAGAAGGATATATCTACACCGCTATCTGTATAAACATGGAAATATCTACACCACTATCTGTATAAACATGGAAATATGTACACCGCTACGTGTATAAACATGGAAGTATCAGCACCGCTATCGGTATAAACATGGCAATATCTACACAGCTATCTGCATATACATGGAAATATCTACAAAGCTATCTCTATGAACATGGAAGTATCCACACCGCTATCTGTATGAACATGGAAATAGCTACACCGCTATCTGTATGAACATGGAAATATCTACACCACTATCTGTATGAACATGGAAATATCTACACCGGTATCTGTTTGAACAGGGAAGTATATACACCGCTATCTGCTTGAAAATGGAAATATCTACACAGCTATCTGCATATACATGGGAAAATCTACACAGCTATCTCTTTACACATGGAAATAACTACACCGCTATCTGTATGAACATGGAAATATATACACTGCCATCTGTATGAACATGGAAATATCTGCACCGCCATCTGTATGAACATATAAATATCTACACCGCCATCTGTATTAAGATGGAGATATCTACACCGCTATCTGTATAAACTTGGAAATATCTACACCGCTATCTGTATAAACATGGAAATATCTACACAACTATCTGTATAAACATGGAAATGTCTACACCGCTACCTGTATAAACATGGAAATATCAGCACCGCTATCTGTATGAACATGTAAATATCTACACCGCTATCTCTATGAACATGGAATTATCTACACCGCTATCTGTATGAACATGGAAATATCTACACCACTATCTGTATAAACATGGAAATATCTACACCACTATCTGTATAAACATGGAAATGTCTACACCGATACCTGTATAAACATGGAAATATCAGCACCGCTATCTGTATGAACATGTAAATATCTACACCGCTATCTCTATGAACATGGAATTATCTACACCGCTATCTGTATGAACATGGAAATATCTACACCGCTATCTGTATAAACATGGAAATATGTACACCGCTACCTGTATAAACATGGAAGTATCCGAACCGCTATCGGTATAAACATGGCAATATCTACACGGCTCTCTGTATGAACATGGAAATATCTGCACCGCTATCTGTATGAACATGGAAATATCTTCACCGCCATCTGTATGAACATGGATATATCTACACAGCCATCTGGATGAACATGGAAATATCTACACCGCTATCTGTATGAACATGGAAATATCTACACCGCTATCTGTATGAACATGGAAATACCTACACCGCTATCTGTAGGAACATGGAAATATCTACACCGCTATCTGTATGAACATGGAAATATCTTCTCCGCCATCTGTAAGAACATAGATATATCTACACAGCCATCTGTATGAACATGGAAATATCTACACAGCCATCTGGATGAACATGGAAATATCTACACCGCTATCTGTGTAAACATGTATACATCTTCACCGCTATCTGCATGAAAATGGAAATATCTACACCGCTATCTGTATGAACATGGAAATACATACACCGCTATCTGTATGAACATGGAAATATCTACACCGCTATCTGTATAAACACGGAAATATATACACCGCTATCTGTATAAACATGGAAATATCTACACCGCTATGTGTATAAACATGGAAATATCCACACCGCTATCTGTATAAACATGGAAATATCTACACCGCAACCTGTATAAACATGGAAATATCAGCACCGCTATCGGTATGAACATGGAAATATCTACACCGCCATCTGTATGAACATGGAAATATCTTCACGGCTATCTGTATGAACTTGGATGTATCTACACAGCCATCTGTATGAACATGGAAATATCTACACCGCTATCTGTATGAACATGGAAATATCTAAACCGCTAACTGTTTGAACAGGGAAATATATACACCGCTATCTGAATGAAAATGGAAATATATACACCGCTATCTGTATGAACATGGAAATACATAAACAGCTATCTGTATGAACATGGAAATATCTACACCGCTATCTGTATAAACACGGAAATATCTACACCGCTATCTGTATAAACATGGAAATATCTACACCGCTATCTGTATAAACATGGAAATATGTACACCGCTACCTGTATAAACATGGAAGTATCAGCACCACTATCGGTATAAACATGGCAATATCTACACAGCTATCTGCATATACATGGAAATATCTACAAAGCTATCTCTTTACACATGGAAATAACTAAACTGCTATCTCTATAAACATGGAAATATCTACACCGCCATCTGTATGAACATGGAAATATCTGCACCGACATCTGTATGAACATATAAATATCTACACAGCCATCTGTATTAAGATGGAGATATCTACACCGTTATCTGTATAAACTTGGAAATATCTACACCGCTATCTGTAAAAGCATGGAAATATCTACGCCGCTTTCTGTATAAACAAGGAAATATCTACACTGCTACCTGTATAAACATGGAAATATCATCACCGCTATCTGTATGATCATGTAAATAGCAACACAGCCATCTGGATGAACATGGAAATATCTACACCGCTATCTGTATGAACATGGAAATAGCTACACCGCTATCTGTATGAACATGGAAATATCTACACCACTATCTGTATGAACATGGAAATATCTACACCGCTATCTGTATGAACATGGAAATATCTTCACCGCCATCTGTATGAACATTTATATATCTACACAGCCATCTGGATGAACATGGAAATATCTACACCGCTATCTGTGTAAACATGCATACATCTTCACCGCTATCTGTATAAACATGGAAATATCTACACCGCTATCTTTATGAACATGGAAATTTCTAAACCGCTAACTGTTTGAACACGGAAATATATACACCGCTATCTGTATGAACATGGAAATATCTACACCGCTATCTGTATAAACACGGAAATATCTACACCGCTATCTGTATAAACATGGAAATATCTACACCGCTATGTGTATAAACATGGAAATATCCACACCGCTATCTGTATAAACATGGAAATATCTACACCGCTACCTGTATAAACATGGAAATATCAGCACCGCTATCGGTATGAACATGGAAATATCTACTCCGCCATCTGTATGAACATGGAAATATCTTCACCGCTATCTGTATGAACTTGGATGTATCTACACAGCCATCTGTATGAACATGGAAATATCTACACCGCTATCTGTATGAACATGGAAATATCTAAACCGCTAACTGTTTGAACAGGGAATTATATACACCGCTATCTGCATGAAAATGGAAATATCTACACCGCTATCTGTATGAACATGGAAATGCATACACCGCTATCTGTATTAACATGGAAATATCTACACCGCTATCTGTATAAACACGGAAATATCTACACCGCTATCTGTATAAACATGGAAATATCTACACCGCTATGTGTATAAACATGGAAATATCTACACCGCTATCTGTTTGAACATGGAAATATCTAGACCGCTATCTGCATGAAAATGGAAATATCTACACAGCTATCTGCATATACATGGATATATCTACACAGCTATCTCTTTACACATGGAAATAACTACACCGGTATCTCTATAAACATGGAAATATCTACACCGCCATCTCTATGAACATGGAAATATCCGCACCGCCATCTGAATGAACATATAAATATCTACACCGCCAACTGTATGAAGAAGGATATATCTACACCGCTATCTGTATAAACATGGAAATATCTACACCACTATCTGTATAAACATGGAAATATGTACACCGCTACGTGTATAAACATGGAAGTATCAGCACCGCTATCGGTATAAACATGGCAATATCTACACAGCTATCTGCATATACATGGAAATATCTACAAAGCTATCTCTATGAACATGGAAGTATCCACACCGCTATCTGTATGAACATGGAAATAGCTACACCGCTATCTGTATGAACATGGAAATATCTACACCACTATCTGTATGAACATGGAAATATCTACACCGGTATCTGTTTGAACAGGGAAGTATATACACCGCTATCTGCTTGAAAATGGAAATATCTACACAGCTATCTGCATATACATGGGAAAATCTACACAGCTATCTCTTTACACGTGGAAATAACTACACCGCTATCTGTATGAACATGGAAATATATACACTGCCATCTGTATGAACATGGAAATATCTGCACCGCCATCTGTATGAACATATAAATATCTACACCGCCATCTGTATTAAGATGGAGATATCTACACCACTATCTGTATAAACTCGGAAACATCTACACCGCTATCTGTATAAACATGGAAATATCTACACCACTATCTGTATAAACATGGAAATGTCTACACCGCTACCTGTATAAACATGGAAATATCAGCACCGCTATCTGTATGAACATGTAAATATCTACACAGCTATCTCTATGAACATGGAATTATCTACACCGCTATCTGTATGAACATGGAAATATCTACACCGCTATCTGTATAAACATGGAAATATCTACACCACTATCTGTATAAACATGGAAATGTCTACACCGCTACCTGTATAAACATGGAAATATCAGCACCGCTATCTGTATGAACATGTAAATATCTACACCGCTATCTCTATGAACATGGAATTATCTACACCGCTATCTGTATGAACATGGAAATATCTACACCGCTATCTGTATAAACATGGAAATATGTACACCGCTACCTGTATAAACATGGAAGTATCCGCACCGCTATCGGTATAAACATGGCAATATCTACACCGCTATCTGTATGAACATGGAAATATCTTCACCGCCATCTGTATGAACATGGATATATCTACACAGCCATCTGGATGAACATGGAAATATCTACACCGCTATCTGTATGAACATGGAAATATCTACACCGCTATCTGTATGAACATGGAAATACCTAAACCGCTATCTGTAGGAACATGGAAATATCTACACCGCTATCTGTATGAACATGGAAATATCTTCTCCGCCATCTGTAAGAACATAGATATATCTACACAGCCATCTGTATGAACATGGAAATATCTACACCGCTATCTGTGTAAACATGTATACATCTTCACCGCTATCTGCATGAAAATGGAAATATCTACACAGCTATCTGCATATATATGGAAATATCTACAAAGCTATCTCTTTACACATGGAAATAACTACACTGCTATCTCTATAAACATGGAAATATCTACACCACCATCTGTATGAACATGGAAATATCTGCACCGACATCTGTATGAACATATAAATATCTACACCGCCATCTGTATTAAGATGGAGATATCTACACCGCTATCTGTATAAACTTGGAAATAACTACACCGCTATCTGTATAAACATGGAAATATCTATGCCGCTTTCTGTATAAACAAGGAAATATCTACACTGCTACCTGTATAAACATGGAAATAGCACCGCTATCTGTATGAACATGTAAATAGCTACACAGCCATCTGGATGAACATGGAAATATCTACACCGCTATCTGTATGAACATGGAAAGAGCTACACCGCTATCTGTATGAACATGGAAATATCTACACCACTATCTGTATGAACATGGAAATATCTACACCGCCATCTGTATGAACATGGATATATCTACACAGCCATCAGGATGAACATGGAAATATCTACACCGCTATCTGTATGAACATGGAAATAGCTACACTGCTATCCGTATGAACATGGAAATATCTACACCGCTATGTGTATAAACATGGAAATATCTACACCGCTATCTGTATAAACATGGAAATATCTACACCGCTACATGTATAAACATGGAAATATCAGCCCAGCTATCTGTATGAACATGGAAATATCTACACCGCCATCTGTATGAACATGGAAATATCTTCACCGCCATCTGTAGGAACATGGATATATCTACACAGCCATCTGTATGAACATGGAAATAACTACACCGCTATCTGTATGAACATGGAAATATCTACACCGCTATCTGTATGAACATGGAAATATCTTCACCGCCATCTGTATGAATATGGATATGTCTACACAGCCATCTGTATGAACATTTAAATATCTACACCGCCATCTGTATTAAGATGGAGATATCTACACAACTATCTGCATAAACATGGAAATATCTACACCGCTATCTGTATAAACATGGAAATATCTACACCGCTATGTGTATAAACATGGAAATATCTACTCCGCTATCTGTATAAACATGGAAATATCTACACCGCTACATGCATAAACATGGAAATATCAGCCCCGCTATCTGTATGAACATGGAAATATCTACACCGCCATCTGTATGAACATGGAAATATTTTCACCGCCATCTGTAGGAACATGGATATATCTACACAGCCATCTGTATGGACATGGAAATACCTACACCGCTATCAGTGTGAACATGGAAATATCTACACCGCTATCTGTATGAACATGGAAATATTTTCACCGCCATCTGTAGGAACATGGATATATCTACACAGCCATCTGTATGAACATGGAAATATCTACACCGCTATCTGTATGAACATGGAAATATCTACACCGCTATCTGTATGAACATGGAAATATCTACACCGCTATCTGTATGAACATGGATATATCTACACAGCCATCTGGATGAACGTGGAAATATCTACACCGCTATCTGTGTAAACATGCATACAACTTCACCGCTATCTGTATAAACATGGAATCTATACCGCTATCTTTATGAACATGGAAATATCTACACCGCTTACTGTTTGAACAGGGAAATATATACACCGCTATCTGCATGAAAATGGAAATACATACACCGCTATCTGTATGAACATGGAAATATCTACACCGCTATGTGCATAAACATGGAAATATCTACACCGCTATCTGTATAAACATGGAAATATCTACACCGCTACATGTATAAACATGGAAATATCAGCCCCGCTATCTGTATGAACATGGAAATATCTACACCGCCATCTGTATGAACATGGAAATATCTTCACCGCCATCTGTAGGAACATGGATATATCTACACAGCCATCTGTATGAACATGGAAATAACTACACCGCTATCTGTATGAACATGGAAATATCTACACCGCTATCTGTATGAACATGGAAATATCTTCACCGCCATCTGTATGAATATGGATATGTCTACACAGCCATCTGTATGAACATTTAAATATCTACACCGCCATCTGTATTAAGATGGAGATATCTACACAACTATCTGCATAAACATGGAAATATCTACACCGCTATCTGTATAAACATGGAAATATCTACACCGCTATGTGTATAAACATGGAAATATCTACTCCGCTATCTGTATAAACATGGAAATATCTACACCGCTACATGTATAAACATGGAAATATCAGCCCCGCTATCTGTATGAACATGGAAATATCTACACCGCCATCTGTATGAACATGGAAATATTTTCACCGCCATCTGTAGCAACATGGATATATCTACACAGCCATCTGTATGAACATGGAAATACCTACACCGCTATCAGTGTGAACATGGAAATATCTACACCGCTATCTGTATGAACATGGAAATATCTTCACCGCCATCTGTAGGAACATGGGTATATCTACACAGCCATCTGTATGAACATGGAAATATCTACTCCGCTATCTGTATGAACATGGAAATATCTACACCGCTATCTGTATGAACATGGAAATATATTCACCGCCATCTGTATGAATATGGATATGTCTACACAGCCATCTGTATGAACATTTAAATATCTACACCGCCATCTGTATTAAGATGGAGATATCTACACAACTATCTGCATAAACATGGAAATATCTACACCGCTATCTGTATAAACATGGAAATATCTACACCGCTATGTGCATAAACATGGAAATATCTACTCCGCTATCTGTATAAACATGGAAATATCTACACCGCTACATGTATAAACATGGAAATATCAGCCCCGCTATCTGTATGAACATGGAAATATCTACACCGCCATCTGTATGAACATGGAAATACCTTCACCGCCATCTGTAGGAACATGGATATATCTACACAGCCATCTGTATGAACATGGAAATATCTACACCGCTATCTGTATGAACATGGAAATATCTACACCGCTATCTGTATAAACACGGAAATATGTACACCGCTACCTGTATAAACATGGAAGTTTCAGCACCGCTATCGGTATGAACATGGCAATATCTACACGGATATCTGTATTAACATGGAAATATCTACACCTCTATCTGTATAAACATGGAAATATCTACACCGCTATCTTTATGAACATGGAAATATCTACACCGCTAACTGTTTGAACAGGGAAATATATACACCGCTATCTGCATGAAAACGGAAATGTCTACAGAGCTATCTGCTTATACATGGAAATACCTACACAGCTATCTCTTCACAAATGGAAATAACTACACCGCTATCTGTATGAACATGGAAATATCTACACCGCCATCTGTATGAACATGGAAATATCTGCACCGCCATCTGTATGAACATTTAAATATCTACACCGCCATCTGTATTAAGATGGAGATATCTACACCACTATCTGCATAAACATGGAAATATCTACACCGCTATCTGTGTAAACATGCATACATCTTCACCGCTATCTGTATAAACATGGAAATATCTACACCGCTATCTTTATGAACATGGAAATTTCTAAACCGCTATCTGTTTGAACACGGAAATATATACACCGCTATCTGCATGAAAATGGAAATATCTACACCGCTATCTGTATGAACATGGAAATACATACACCGCTATCTGTATGAACATGGAAATATCTACACCGCTATCTGTATAAACACGGAAATATCTACACCGCTATCTGTATAAACATGGAAATATCTACACCGCTATGTGTATAAACATGGAAATATCCACACCGCTATCTGTATAAACATGGAAATATCTACACCGCTACCTGTATAAACATGGAAATATCAGCACCGCTATCGGTATGAACATGGAAATATCTACTCCGCCATCTGTATGAACATGGAAATATCTTCACCGCTATCTGTATGAACTTGGATGTATCTACACAGCCATCTGTATGAACATGGAAATATCTACACCGCTATCTGTATGAACATGGAAATATCTAAACCGCTAACTGTTTGAACAGGGAATTATATACACCGCTATCTGCATGAAAATGGAAATATCTACACCGCTATCTGTATGAACATGGAAATGCATACACCGCTATCTGTATTAACATGGAAATATCTACACCGCTATCTGTATAAACACGGAAATATCTACACCGCTATCTGTATAAACATGGAAATATCTACACCGCTATGTGTATAAACATGGAAATATCTACACCGCTATCTGTTTGAACATGGAAATATCTAGACCGCTATCTGCATGAAAATGGAAATATCTACACAGCTATCTGCATATACATGGATATATCTACACAGCTATCTCTTTACACATGGAAATAACTACACCGGTATCTCTATAAACATGGAAATATCTACACCGCCATCTCTATGAACATGGAAATATCCGCACCGCCATCTGAATGAACATATAAATATCTACACCGCCAACTGTATGAAGAAGGATATATCTACACCGCTATCTGTATAAACATGGAAATATCTACACCACTATCTGTATAAACATGGAAATATGTACACCGCTACGTGTATAAACATGGAAGTATCAGCACCGCTATCGGTATAAACATGGCAATATCTACACAGCTATCTGCATATACATGGAAATATCTACAAAGCTATCTCTATGAACATGGAAGTATCCACACCGCTATGTGTATGAACATGGAAATAGCTACACCGCTATCTGTATGAACATGGAAATATCTACACCACTATCTGTATGAACATGGAAATATCTACACCGGTATCTGTTTGAACAGGGAAGTATATACACCGCTATCTGCTTGAAAATGGAAATATCTACACAGCTATCTGCATATACATGGGAAAATCTACACAGCTATCTCTTTACACGTGGAAATAACTACACCGCTATCTGTATGAACATGGAAATATATACACTGCCATCTGTATGAACATGGAAATATCTGCAGCGCCATCTGTATGAACATATAAATATCTACACCGCCATCTGTATTAAGATGGAGATATCTACACCACTATCTGTATAAACTTGGAAACATCTACACCGCTATCTGTATAAACATGGAAATATCTACACCACTATCTGTATAAACATGGAAATGTCTACACCGCTACCTGTATAAACATGGAAATATCAGCACCGCTATCTGTATGAACATGTAAATATCTACACCGCTATCTCTATGAACATGGAATTATCTACACCGCTATCTGTATGAACATGGAAATATCTACACCGCTATCTGTATAAACATGGAAATATCTACACCACTATCTGTATAAACATGGAAATGTCTACACCGCTACCTGTATAAACATGGAAATATCAGCACCGCTATCTGTATGAACATGTAAATATCTACACCGCTATCTCTATGAACATGGAATTATCTACACCGCTATCTGTATGAACATGGAAATATCTACACCGCTATCTGTATAAACATGGAAATATGTACACCGCTACCTGTATAAACATGGAAGTATCCGCACCGCTATCGGTATAAACATGGCAATATCTACACCGCTATCTGTATGAACATGGAAATATCTTCACCGCCATCTGTATGAACATGGATACATCTACACAGCCATCTGGATGAACATGGAAATATCTACACCGCTATCTGTATGAACATGGAAATATCTACACCGCTATCTGTATGAACATGGAAATACCTAAACCGCTATCTGTAGGAACATGGAAATATCTACACCGCTATCTGTATGAACATGGAAATATCTTCTCCGCCATCTGTAAGAACATAGATATATCTACACAGCCATCTGTATGAACATGGAAATATCTACACCGCTATCTGTATGAACATGGAAATATCTACACCGCTATCTGTGTAAACATGTATACATCTTCACCGCTATCTGCATGAAAATGGAAATATCTACACAGCTATCTGCATATATATGGAAATATCTACAAAGCTATCTCTTTACACATGGAAATAACTACACTGCTATCTCTATAAACATGGAAATATCTACACCACCATCTGTATGAACATGGAAATATCTGCACCGACATCTGTATGAACATATAAATATCTACACCGCCATCTGTATTAAGATGGAGATATCTACACCGCTATCTGTATAAACTTGGAAATAACTACACCGCTATCTGTATAAACATGGAAATATCTATGCCGCTTTCTGTATAAACAAGGAAATATCTACACTGCTACCTGTATAAACATGGAAATAGCACCGCTATCTGTATGAACATGTAAATAGCTACACAGCCATCTGGATGAACATGGAAATATCTACACCGCTATCTGTATGAACATGGATATATCTACACAGCCATCAGGATGAACATGGAAATATCTACACCGCTATCTGTATGAACATGGAAATAGCTACACTGCTATCCGTATGAACATGGAAATATCTACACCGCTATGTGTATAAACATGGAAATATCTACACCGCTATCTGTATAAACATGGAAATATCTACACCGCTACATGTATAAACATGGAAATATCAGCCCAGCTATCTGTATGAACATGGAAATATCTACACCGCCATCTGTATGAACATGGAAATATCTTCACCGCCATCTGTAGGAACATGGATATATCTACACAGCCATCTGTATGAACATGGAAATAACTACACCGCTATCTGTATGAACATGGAAATATCTACACCGCTATCTGTATGAACATGGAAATATCTTCACCGCCATCTGTATGAATATGGATATGTCTACACAGCCATCTGTATGAACATTTAAATATCTACACCGCCATCTGTATTAAGATGGAGATATCTACACAACTATCTGCATAAACATGGAAATATCTACACCGCTATCTGTATAAACATGGAAATATCTACACCGCTATGTGTATAAACATGGAAATATCTACTCCGCTATCTGTATAAACATGGAAATATCTACACCGCTACATGCATAAACATGGAAATATCAGCCCCGCTATCTGTATGAACATGGAAATATCTACACCGCCATCTGTATGAACATGGAAATATTTTCACCGCCATCTGTAGGAACATGGATATATCTACACAGCCATCTGTATGAACATGGAAATACCTACACCGCTATCAGTGTGAACATGGAAATATCTACACCGCTATCTGTATGAACATGGAAATATTTTCACCGCCATCTGTAGGAACATGGATATATCTACACAGCCATCTGTATGAACATGGAAATATCTACACCGCTATCTGTATGAACATGGAAATATCTACACCGCTATCTGTATGAACATGGAAATATCTACACCGCTATCTGTATGAACATGGAAATATCTACACCGCTATCTGTATGAACATGGATATATCTACACAGCCATCTGGATGAACGTGGAAATATCTACACCGCTATCTGTGTAAACATGCATACAACTTCACCGCTATCTGTATAAACATGGAATCTATACCGCTATCTTTATGAACATGGAAATATCTACACCGCTTACTGTTTGAACAGGGAAATATATACACCGCTATCTGCATGAAAATGGAAATACATACACCGCTATCTGTATGAACATGGAAATATCTACACCGCTATGTGCATAAACATGGAAATATCTACACCGCTATCTGTATAAACATGGAAATATCTACACCGCTACATGTATAAACATGGAAATATCAGCCCCGCTATCTGTATGAACATGGAAATATCTACACCGCCATCTGTATGAACATGGAAATATCTTCACCGCCATCTGTAGGAACATGGATATATCTACACAGCCATCTGTATGAACATGGAAATAACTACACCGCTATCTGTATGAACATGGAAATATCTACACCGCTATCTGTATGAACATGGAAATATCTTCACCGCCATCTGTATGAATATGGATATGTCTACACAGCCATCTGTATGAACATTTAAATATCTACACCGCCATCTGTATTAAAATGGAGATATCTACACAACTATCTGCATAAACATGGAAATATCTACACCGCTATCTGTATAAACATGGAAATATCTACACCGCTATGTGTATAAACATGGAAATATCTACTCCGCTATCTGTATAAACATGGAAATATCTACACCGCTACATGTATAAACATGGAAATATCAGCCCCGCTATCTGTATGAACATGGAAATATCTACACCGCCATCTGTATGAACATGGAAATATTTTCACCGCCATCTGTAGCAACATGGATATATCTACACAGCCATCTGTATGAACATGGAAATACCTACACCGCTATCAGTGTGAACATGGAAATATCTACACCGCTATCTGTATGAACATGGAAATATCTTCACCGCCATCTGTAGGAACATGGGTATATCTACACAGCCATCTGTATGAACATGGAAATATCTACTCCGCTATCTGTATGAACATGGAAATATCTACACCGCTATCTGTATGAACATGGAAATATATTCACCGCCATCTGTATGAATATGGATATGTCTACACAGCCATCTGTATGAACATTTAAATATCTACACCGCCATCTGTATTAAGATGGAGATATCTACACAACTATCTGCATACACATGGAAATATCTACACCGCTATCTGTATAAACATGGAAATATCTACACCGCTATGTGCATAAACATGGAAATATCTACTCCGCTATCTGTATAAACATGGAAATATCTACACCGCTACATGTATAAACATGGAAATATCAGCCCCGCTATCTGTATGAACATGGAAATATCTACACAGCCATCTGTGTGAACATGGAAATACCTTCACCGCCATCTGTAGGAACATGGATATATCTACACAGCCATCTGTATGAACATGGAAATATCTACACCGCTATCTGTATGAACATGGAAATATCTACACCGCTATCTGTATAAACACGGAAATATGTACACCGCTACCTGTATAAACATGGAAGTTTCAGCACCGCTATCGGTATGAACATGGCAATATCTACACGGATATCTGTATTAACATGGAAATATCTACACCTCTATCTGTATAAACATGGAAATATCTACTCCGCTATCTTTATGAACATGGAAATATCTACACCGCTAACTGTTTGAACAGGGAAATATATACACCGCTATCTGCATGAAAACGGAAATGTCTACAGAGCTATCTGCTTATACATGGAAATACCTACACAGCTATCTCTTCACAAATGGAAATAACTACACCGCTATCTGTATGAACATGGAAATATCTACACCGCCATCTGTATGAACATGGAAATATCTGCACCGCCATCTGTATGAACATTTAAATATCTACACCGCCATCTGTATTAAGATGGAGATATCTACACCACTATCTGCATAAACATGGAAATATCTACACCGCTATCTGTATAAACAATGAAATATCTACACCGCTATGTGTATAAACATGGAAATATCTACACTGCTATCTGTATAAACATGGAAATATCTACACCGCTACCTGTATAAACATGGAAATATCAGCACCGCTATCAGTATGAACATGGAAGTTTCTACACCGCCATCTGTATGAACATGGAAATATCTTCACCGCCATCCGTATGAACATGGAAATATCTGCACCGCCATCTGTATGAACATATAAGTATCTACACCGCCATCTGTATTAAGATGGAGATATCTACACCGCTATCTGTATAAACATGGAAATATCTACACCGCTATGTGTATAAACATGGAAATATCTACACCGCTACCTGTATAAACATGAAAGTATCAGAACCGCTATCGGTAGGAACTTGGCAATATCTACACGGTTATCTGTATGAACATGGAAATATCTACACCGCTATCTGTATGAACATGGAAATGTCTTCACCGCCATCTGTATGAACATGGATATGTCTACACAGCCGTCTGGATGAACATGGAAATATCTACACCGCTATCTGTATGAACATGGAAATATCTACACCGCTATCTGTGTAAACATGGAAATATCTACACCGCCATCTGTATGAACATGGAAATATTTTCACCGCCATCTGTAGCAACATGGATATATCTACACAGCCATCTGTATGAACATGGAAATACCTACACCGCTATCAGTGTGAACATGGAAATATCTACACCGCTATCTGTATGAACATGGAAATATCTTCACCGCCATCTGTAGGAACATGGGTATATCTACACAGCCATCTGTATGAACATGGAAATATCTACTCCGCTATCTGTATGAACATGGAAATATCTACACCGCTATCTGTATGAACATGGAAATATATTCACCGCCATCTGTATGAATATGGATATGTCTACACAGCCATCTGTATGAACATTTAAATATCTACACCGCCATCTGTATTAAGATGGAGATATCTACACAACTATCTGCATAAACATGGAAATATCTACACCGCTATCTGTATAAACATGGAAATATCTACACCGCTATGTGCATAAACATGGAAATATCTACTCCGCTATCTGTATAAACATGGAAATATCTACACCGCTACATGTATAAACATGGAAATATCAGCCCCGCTATCTGTATGAACATGGAAATATCTACACAGCCATCTGTGTGAACATGGAAATACCTTCACCGCCATCTGTAGGAACATGGATATATCTACACAGCCATCTGTATGAACATGGAAATATCTACACCGCTATCTGTATGAACATGGAAATATCTACACCGCTATCTGTATAAACACGGAAATATGTACACCGCTACCTGTATAAACATGGAAGTTTCAGCACCGCTATCGGTATGAACATGGCAATATCTACACGGATATCTGTATTAACATGGAAATATCTACACCTCTATCTGTATAAACATGGAAATATCTACTCCGCTATCTTTATGAACATGGAAATATCTACACCGCTAACTGTTTGAACAGGGAAATATATACACCGCTATCTGCATGAAAACGGAAATGTCTACAGAGCTATCTGCTTATACATGGAAATACCTACACAGCTATCTCTTCACAAATGGAAATAACTACACCGCTATCTGTATGAACATGGAAATATCTACACCGCCATCTGTATGAACATGGAAATATCTGCACCGCCATCTGTATGAACATTTAAATATCTACACCGCCATCTGTATTAAGATGGAGATATCTACACCACTATCTGCATAAACATGGAAATATCTACACCGCTATCTGTATAAACAATGAAATATCTACACCGCTATGTGTATAAACATGGAAATATCTACACTGCTATCTGTATAAACATGGAAATATCTACACCGCTACCTGTATAAACATGGAAATATCAGCACCGCTATCAGTATGAACATGGAAGTTTCTACACCGCCATCTGTATGAACATGGAAATATCTTCACCGCCATCCGTATGAACATGGAAATATCTGCACCGCCATCTGTATGAACATATAAGTATCTACACCGCCATCTGTATTAAGATGGAGATATCTACACCGCTATCTGTATAAACATGGAAATATCTACACCGCTATGTGTATAAACATGGAAATATCTACACCGCTACCTGTATAAACATGAAAGTATCAGAACCGCTATCGGTAGGAACTTGGCAATATCTACACGGTTATCTGTATGAACATGGAAATATCTACACCGCTATCTGTATGAACATGGAAATGTCTTCACCGCCATCTGTATGAACATGGATATGTCTACACAGCCGTCTGGATGAACATGGAAATATCTACACCGCTATCTGTATGAACATGGAAATATCTACACCGCTATCTGTGTAAACATGCATAAATCTTCACCGCTATCTGTATAAACATGGAAATATCTACACCGCTATCTGTATGAACATGGAAATATCTACACCGCTATCTGTTTGAACATGGAAATATCTACACCGCTATCTGCATGAAAATGGAAATATCTACACAACTATCTGCATATAAATGGAAATATCTACACAGCTATCTCTTTGCACATGGAAATAACTACACCGCTATGTGTATAAACATGGAAATATCTACACCGCTATATGTATGAACATGGAAATATCTACACCGCCATCAGAATTAAGAAGGAGATATCTACACCGCTATCGGTATAAACATGGAAATATCTACACCGCTATCTGTATGAACAGGGAAATATCTACACCGCTATCTGTATAAACACGGAAATATGTACACCGCTACCTGTATAAACATGGAAGTATCAGCACCGCTATCGGTATGAACATGGCAATATCTACACGGATATCTGTATTAACATGGAAATATCTACACCACTATCTGTATAAACATGGAAATATCTACACCGCTATCTTTATCAACATGGAAATATCTACACCGCTAACTGTTTGAACAGGGAAATATATACACCGCTATCTGCATGAAAACGGAAATATCTACAGAGCTATCTGCTTATACATAGAAATACCTACACAGCTATCTCTTTACAAATGGAAATAACTACACCGCTATCTGTATGAACATGGAAATATCTACACCGCCATCTGTATGAACATGGAAATATCTGCACCGCCATCTGTATGAACATTTAAATATCTACACCGCCATCTGTATTAAGATTGAGATATCTACACCACTATCTGCATAAACATGGAAATATCTACACCGCTATCTGTACAAACATGGAAATATCTACACTGCTACCTGTATAAATATGGAAATATCTACACTGCTATCTGTATAAACATGGAAATATCTACACCGCTACCTGTATAAACATGGAAATATCAGCACCGCTATCAATATGAACATGGAAGTTTCTACACCGCCATCTGTATGAACATGGAAATATCTTCACCGCCATCCGTATGAACATGGAAATATCTGCAGCGCCATCTGTATGAACATATAAATATCTACACCGCCATCTGTATTAAGATGGAGATATCTACACCGCTATCTGTATAAACATGGAAATATCTACACCGCTATGTATATAAACAGGGAAATATCTACACCGCTACCTGTATAAACATGGAAGTATCAGCACCGCTATCGGTAGGAACATGGCCATATCTACACGGTTATCTGTATGAACATGGAAATATCTACACCGCTATCTGTATTAACATGGAAATGTCTTCACCGCCATCTGTATAAACACGGAAATATGTACACCGATACCTGTATAAACATGGAAGTATCAGCACCGCTATCGGTATGAACATGGCAATATCTACACGGCTATCTGTATGAACATGGAAATATCTACACCGCTATCTGTATGAACATGGAAATAACCTCAGAGCCATCTGTATGAACATGGATATATCTACACAGCCATCTGGATGAACATGGAAATATCTACACCGCTATCTGTATGAACATGGAAATATCTACACCGCTATCTGTATGAACCTGGAAATATCTACACAGACATCTGGATGAACACGGAAATATCTACTCCGCTATCTGTATGAACATGGAAATACATGCACCGCTATCTGTATGAACATGGAAATATCTAAACCGCTATCTGTATAAACATGGAAATATCTACACCACTATCTGTATGAACATGGAAATATCTTCACCGCCATCTGTATGAACATGGATATATCTACACAGCCATGTGGATAAACATGGAAATATCTACACCGCTATCTGTATAAACATGCATACATCTTCACCGCTATCTGTATAAACATGGAAATATCTACACCGCTATCTTTATGTACATGGAAATATCTACACCGCTAACTGTTTGAACAGGCAAATACATACCCCGCTATCTGCATGAAAACGGAAATATCTACACAGCTATCTGCTTATACATGGAAATATCTACACTGCTATCTCTTTACACATGGAAATAACTACACCGCTATCTGTATGAACATGGAAATATCTACACCGCTATCTGTATAAACATGGAAATATCTACACCGCTATGTGTATAAACATGGAAATATCTACACTGCTATCTGTATAAACATGGAAATATCTACACCGCTACCTGTATAAACATGGAAATATCAGCACCGCTATCAGTATGAACATGGAAGTTACTACACCGCCATCTGTATGAACATGGAAATATCTTCACTGCCATCCGTATGAACATGGAAATATCTGCACCGCCATCTGTATGAACATATAAATATCTACACCGCCATCTGTATGAAGATGGAGATATCTACACCGCTATCTGTACAAACATGGAAATATCTACACCGCTATGTGTATAAACATGGAAATATCTACACCGCTACCTGTATCAACATGGAAGTATCAGCACCGCTATCAGTATGAACATGGCAATATCTACACGGCTATCTCTATGAACATGGATATATCTACACAGCCATCTGTATGAACATGGAAATATCTACACCGCTATCTGTATGAACATGGATATATCAACACAGCCATCTGGATGAACGTGGAAATATCTACACCGCTATCTGTGTAAACATGAATACAACTTCACCGCTGTCTGTATAAACATGGAATCTACACCGCTATTTTATGAACATGGAAATATCTACACCGCTTAATGTTTGAATAGGGAAATATATACACCGCTATCTGCATGAAAATGGAAATATCTACACCGCTATCTGTATGAAAATGGAAATACATACACCGCTATCTGTATGAACATGGAAATATCTACACCGCTATGTGTATAAACATGGAAATATCTACACCGCTATCTGTATAAACATGGAAATATCTACACCGCTACATGTATAAACATGGAAATATCAGCCCCGCTATCTGTATGAACATGGAAATATCTACACCGCCATCTGTATGAACATGGAAATACCTTCACCGCCATCTGCAGGAACATGGATATATCTACACAGCCATCTGTATGAACATGGAAATATCTACACCGCTATCTGTGTAAACATGCATACATCTTCACCGCTATCTGTATAAACATGGAAATATCTACACCGCTATCTGTATGAAAATGGAAATATCTACACCACTATCTGTTTGAACATGGAAATATCTACACCGCTATCTGCATGAAAATGGAAATATCTACACAACTATCTGCATATAAATGGAAATATCTACACAGCTATCTCTTTGCACATGGAAATAACTACACCGCTATCTCTATAAACATGGAAATATCTACACCGCCATCTGTATGAACATGGAAATATCTACACCGCCATCAGAATTAAGAAGGAGATATCTACACCGCTATCTGTATGAACATGGAAATATCTACACTGCTATCTGTATGAAGAGGGAAATATCAACACCGCTATCTGTATAAACACGGAAATATGTACACCGCTACCTGTATAAACATGGAAGTATCAGCACCGCTATCGGTATGAACATGGCAATATCTACACGGATATCTGTATTAACATGGAAATATCTACACCACTATCTGTATAAACATGGAAATATCTACACCGCTATCTTTATCAACATGGAAATATCTACACCGCTAACTGTTTGAACAGGGAAATATATACACCGCTATCTGCATGAAAACGGAAATATCTACAGAGCTATCTGCTTATACATAGAAATACCTACACAGCTATCTCTTTACAAATGGAAATAACTACACCGCTATCTGTACAAACATGGAAATATCTACACCGCCATCTGTATGAACATGGAAATATCTGCACCGCCATCTGTATGAACATTTAAATATCTACACCGCCATCTGTATTAAGATGGAGATATCTACACCACTATCTGCATAAACATGGAAATATCTACACCGCTATCTGTACAAACATGGAAATATCTACACTGCTACCTGTATAAACATGGAAATATCTACACTGCTATCTGTATAAACATGGAAATATCTACACCGCTACCTGTATAAACATGGAAATATCAGCACCGCTATCAATATGAACATGGAAGTTTCTACACCGCCATCTGTATGAACATGGAAATATCTTCACCGCCATCCGTATGAACATGGAAATATCTGCACCGCCATCTGTATGAACATATAAATATCTACACCGCCATCTGTATTAAGATGGAGATATCTACACCGCTATCTGTATAAACATGGAAATATCTACACCGCTATGTATATAAACAGGGAAATATCTACACTGCTACCTGTATAAACATGGAAGTATCAGCACCGCTATCGGTAGGAACATGGCCATATCTACACGGTTATCTGTATGAACATGGAAATATCTACACCGCTATCTGTATTAACATGGAAATGTCTTCACCGCCATCTGTATAAACACGGAAATATGTACACCGATACCTGTATAAACATGGAAGTATCAGCACCGCTATCGGTATGAACATGGCAATATCTACACGGCTATCTGTATGAACATGGAAATATCTACACCGCTATCTGTATGAACATGGAAATATCTTCAGAGCCATCTGTATGAACATGGATATATCTACACAGCCATCTGGATGAACATGGAAATATCTACACCGCTATCTGTATGAACATGGAAATATCTACACCGCTATCTGTATGAACCTGGAAATATCTACAAAGACATCTGGATGAACACGGAAATATCTACTCCGCTATCTGTATGAACATGGAAATACATGCACCGCTATCTGTATGAACATGGAAATATCTAAACCGCTATCTGTATAAACATGGAAATATCTACACCGCTATCTGTATGAACATGGAAATAACTTCACCGCCATCTGTATGAACATGGATATATCTACACAGCCATCTGGATGAACATGGAAATATCTACACCGCTATCTGTGTAAACATGCATACATTTTCACCGCTATCTGTATAAACATGGAAATATCTACACCGCTATCTTTATGAACATGGAAATATCTACACCGCTATCTGTTTGAACATGGAAATATATACAGCGCTATCTGCTTGAAAATGGAAATATCTACACTGCTATCTGTATGAACATGGAAATACATACACCGCTATCTGTATGAACAAGGAAATATCTACACCGATTTCTGCATGAACATGGAAATATCTACACCGCTATCTGTATGAACCTGGAAATATCTACACAGACATCTGGATGAACACGGAAATATCTACTCCGCTATCTGTATGAACATGGAAATACATGCACCGCTATCTGTATGAACATGGAAATATCTACACCGCTATCTGTATGAACATGGAAATATCTTCACCGCCATCTGTATGAACATGGATATATCTACACAGCCATCTGGATGAACATGGAAATATCTGCACCGCTATCTGTATGAAGATGGAAATATCTACACCGCTATCTGTATGAACATGGATATATCTACACAGCCATATGGATGAACATGGAAATATCTACACCGCTATCTGTGTAAACATGCATACATCTTCACCGCTATCTTTATAAACATGGAAATATCTACACCGCTATCTTTCTGAACATGGAAATAACTACACCGCTTACTGTTTGAACAGGGAAATATATACACCGCTATCTGCATGAAAATGGAAATATCTACACAGCTATCTGCATATACATGGAAATATCTACACAGCTATCTCTTTACACATGGAAATAACTGCACCACTATCTGTATGAACATGGAAATATCTACACCGCCATCTGTATTAAGATGGAGATATCTCCCCGGCTATCTGTTCAAACATGGAAATATCTACACCACTATCTGTATGAACATGGAAATATCTACACCACTATCTGTGTAAACATGCATACATCTTCACCGCTATCTGTATAAACATGGAAATATCTACACCGCCATCTGTATGAACATGGAAAAATCTTCACCGTCATCTGTATGAACATGGATATATCTACACAGCCATCTGTATGAACATGGAAATATCTTCACCGCCATCTGTATGAACATGGATATGCCTACACAGCCGTCTGGATGAACATGGAAATATCTACACGGCTATCTGTATGAACATGGAAATATCTACACCTCTATCAGTGTAAACATGCATACATCTTCACCGCTATCTGTATAAACATGGAAATATGCACACCGCTATCTGTATGAACATGGAAATATCTACACCGCTATCTGTTTGAACATGGAAATATCTACACCGCTATCTGCATGAAAATGGAAATATCTACACCGCTATCTGCATATACGTGGAAATATCTACACAGCTATCTCTTTGAACATGGAAATAACTACACCGCTATCTCTATAAACATGGAAATATCTACACAACCATCTGTATGAACATGGAAATATCTACACCGTTACCTGTATAAACACGGAAATATGTACACCGCTACCTGTATAAACATGGAAGTATCAGCACCGATATCGGTATGAACATGGCAATATCTACACGGCTATCTGTATGAACATGGAAATATCTACAACGCCATCTATATGAACATGGAAATATCTTCACCGCCATCTGTATGAACATGGATATATCTACACAGCCATCTGGATGAACATGGAAATATCTACACCGCTATCTGTATGAACTTGGAAATATTTACACCGCTATCTGTATTAACATGGAAATATCTACACAGCCATCAGGATGAACATGGAAATATCTACACCGCTATCTGTATGAACATGGAAATACATACACCGCTATCTGTATGAACATGGAAATATCTACACCGCTATCTGTATGAACATGGAAATATCTACACCGCTATCTGTATGAACATGGAAATATCTTCACCGCCATCTGTATGAACATGGATATATCTACACAGCCATGTGGATGAACATGGAAATATCTACACCGATATCTGTGAAAACATGCATACATCTTCACCGCTATCTGTATAAACATGGAAATATCTTCACCGCCATCAGTATGTACATGGATATATCTACACAGCCATCTGGATAAACATGGAAATATCTGCACCGCTATCTGTATGAAAATGGAAATATCTACACCGCTATCTGTATGAACATGGATATATCTACACAGCCATCTGGATGAACATGGAAATATCTACACTGCTATCTGTGTAAACATGCATACATCTTCACTGCTATCTGTATAAACATGGAAATATCTACACCGCTATCTTTATGAACATGGAAATATCTACACCACTAACTGTTTGAACAGGGAAATATATACACCGCTATCTGCATGAAAACGGAAATATCTACACAGCTATCTGCTTATACATGGAAATATCTACACAGCTATCTCTTTACACATGGAAATAACTACTCCGCTATCTGTACGAACATGGTAATATCTACACCGCCATCTGTATGAACATGGAAATATCTGCAGCGCCATCTGTATGAACATTTAAATATCTACACCGCCATCTGTATTAAGATGGAGATATCTACACCACTATCTGCATAAACATGGAAATATCTACACCGCTCTCTGTATAGACATGGAAATATCTACACCGCTATGTGTATAAACATGGAAATATCTACACTGCTATCTGTATAAAAATGGAAATATCTACACCGCTACCTGTATAAACATGGAAATATCAGCACCGCTATCAGTATGAACATGGAAGTTTCTACACCGCCATCTGTATGAACATGGAAATATCTTCACCGCCATCCGTATGAACATGGAAATATCTGCACCGCCATCTGTATGAACATATAAATATCTACACCGCCATCTGTATTAAGATGGAGATATCTACACCGCTATCTGTATGAACATGGAAATATCTTCACCGCCATCTGTATGAACATGGATATGTCTACACAGCCGTCTGGATGAACATGGAAATATCTACACCGCTATCTGTATAAACATGGAAATATCTACACCGCTATCTGTATGAACATGGAAATAACTTCACCGCCATCTGTATGAACATGGATATATCTACACAGCCATCTGGATGAACATGGAAATATCTACACCGCTATCTGTGTAAACATGCATACATTTTCACCGCTATCTGTATAAACATGGAAATATCTACACCGCTATCTTTATGAACATGGAAATATCTACACCGCTATCTGTTTGAACATGGAAATATATACAGCGCTATCTGCTTGAAAATGGAAATATCTACACTGCTATCTGTATGAACATGGAAATACATACACCGCTATCTGTATGAACAAGGAAATATCTACACCGATTTCTGCATGAACATGGAAATATCTACACCGCTATCTGTATGAACCTGGAAATATCTACACAGACATCTGGATGAACACGGAAATATCTACTCCGCTATCTGTATGAACATGGAAATACATGCACCGCTATCTGTATGAACATGGAAATATCTACACCGCTATCTGTATGAACATGGAAATATCTTCACCGCCATCTGTATGAACATGGATATATCTACACAGCCATCTGGATGAACATGGAAATATCTGCACCGCTATCTGTATGAAGATGGAAATATCTACACCGCTATCTGTATGAACATGGATATATCTACACAGCCATATGGATGAACATGGAAATATCTACACCGCTATCTGTGTAAACATGCATACATCTTCACCGCTATCTTTATAAACATGGAAATATCTACACCGCTATCTTTCTGAACATGGAAATAACTACACCGCTTACTGTTTGAACAGGGAAATATATACACCGCTATCTGCATGAAAATGGAAATATCTACACAGCTATCTGCATATACATGGAAATATCTACACAGCTATCTCTTTACACATGGAAATAACTGCACCACTATCTGTATGAACATGGAAATATCTACACCGCCATCTGTATTAAGATGGAGATATCTCCCCGGCTATCTGTTCAAACATGGAAATATCTACACCACTATCTGTATGAACATGGAAATATCTACACCACTATCTGTGTAAACATGCATACATCTTCACCGCTATCTGTATAAACATGGAAATATCTACACCGCCATCTGTATGAACATGGAAAAATCTTCACCGTCATCTGTATGAACATGGATATATCTACACAGCCATCTGTATGAACATGGAAATATCTTCACCGCCATCTGTATGAACATGGATATGCCTACACAGCCGTCTGGATGAACATGGAAATATCTACACGGCTATCTGTATGAACATGGAAATATCTACACCTCTATCAGTGTAAACATGCATACATCTTCACCGCTATCTGTATAAACATGGAAATATGCACACCGCTATCTGTATGAACATGGAAATATCTACACCGCTATCTGTTTGAACATGGAAATATCTACACCGCTATCTGCATGAAAATGGAAATATCTACACCGCTATCTGCATATACGTGGAAATATCTACACAGCTATCTCTTTGAACATGGAAATAACTACACCGCTATCTCTATAAACATGGAAATATCTACACAACCATCTGTATGAACATGGAAATATCTACACCGTTACCTGTATAAACACGGAAATATGTACACCGCTACCTGTATAAACATGGAAGTATCAGCACCGATATCGGTATGAACATGGCAATATCTACACGGCTATCTGTATGAACATGGAAATATCTACAACGCCATCTATATGAACATGGAAATATCTTCACCGCCATCTGTATGAACATGGATATATCTACACAGCCATCTGGATGAACATGGAAATATCTACACCGCTATCTGTATGAACTTGGAAATATTTACACCGCTATCTGTATTAACATGGAAATATCTACACAGCCATCAGGATGAACATGGAAATATCTACACCGCTATCTGTATGAACATGGAAATACATACACCGCTATCTGTATGAACATGGAAATATCTACACCGCTATCTGTATGAACATGGAAATATCTACACCGCTATCTGTATGAACATGGAAATATCTTCACCGCCATCTGTATGAACATGGATATATCTACACAGCCATGTGGATGAACATGGAAATATCTACACCGATATCTGTGAAAACATGCATACATCTTCACCGCTATCTGTATAAACATGGAAATATCTTCACCGCCATCAGTATGTACATGGATATATCTACACAGCCATCTGGATAAACATGGAAATATCTGCACCGCTATCTGTATGAAAATGGAAATATCTACACCTCTATCTGTATGAACATGGATATATCTACACAGCCATCTGGATGAACATGGAAATATCTACACTGCTATCTGTGTAAACATGCATACATCTTCACTGCTATCTGTATAAACATGGAAATATCTACACCGCTATCTTTATGAACATGGAAATATCTACACCACTAACTGTTTGAACAGGGAAATATATACACCGCTATCTGCATGAAAACGGAAATATCTACACAGCTATCTGCTTATACATGGAAATATCTACACAGCTATCTCTTTACACATGGAAATAACTACTCCGCTATCTGTACGAACATGGTAATATCTACACCGCCATCTGTATGAACATGGAAATATCTGCAGCGCCATCTGTATGAACATTTAAATATCTACACCGCCATCTGTATTAAGATGGAGATATCTACACCACTATCTGCATAAACATGGAAATATCTACACCGCTCTCTGTATAGACATGGAAATATCTACACCGCTATGTGTATAAACATGGAAATATCTACACTGCTATCTGTATAAAAATGGAAATATCTACACCGCTACCTGTATAAACATGGAAATATCAGCACCGCTATCAGTATGAACATGGAAGTTTCTACACCGCCATCTGTATGAACATGGAAATATCTTCACCGCCATCCGTATGAACATGGAAATATCTGCACCGCCATCTGTATGAACATATAAATATCTACACCGCCATCTGTATTAAGATGGAGATATCTACACCGCTATCTGTATGAACATGGAAATATCTTCACCGCCATCTGTATGAACATGGATATGTCTACACAGCCGTCTGGATGAACATGGAAATATCTACACCGCTATCTGTATGAACATGGAAATATCTACACCGCTATCTGGGTAAACATGCATACATCTTCACCGCTATCTGTATAAACATGGAAATATCTACACCGCTATCTGTATGAACATGGAAATATCTACACCGCTATCTGTTTGAACATGGAAATATCTACACCGCTATCTGCATGAAAATGGAAATATCTACACAACTATCTGCATATAAATGGAAATATCTACACAGCTATCTCTTTGCACATGGAAATAACTACACCGCTATCTCTATAAACATGGAAGTATCTACACCGCCATCTGTATGAACATGGAAATATCTACACGGCCATCTGTATTAAGAAGGAGATATCTACACCGCTATCTGTATAAACATGGAAATATGTACACCGCTATCTGTATTAAGATGTAAATATCTACACCGCTATCTGTATAAACACGGAAATATGTTCACCGCTACCTGTATAAACATGGAAGTATCAGCACCGCTATCGGTATGAACATGGCAATATCTACACGGCTATCTGTATGAACATGGAAATATCTACACCGCTATCTGTATGAACATGGAAATGTATTCACCGCCATCTGTATGAACATTTATATATCTACACAGCCATCTTAATGAATATGGAAATATCTACACCGCTATCTGTATGAACATGGAAATATCTACACCGCTATCTGTATGAACATGGAAATAACTTCACCGCCATCTGTATGAACATGGATATATCTACACAGCCATCTGGATGAACGTGGAAATACCTACACCGCTATCTGTGTAAACATGCATACAACTTCACCGCTATCTGTATAAACATGGAAATATCTACACCGCTATCTTTATGAACATGGAAATATCTAAACCGCTAACTGTATGAACAGGGAAATATATACACCGCTATCTGCTTAAAAATGGAAATATCTACACCGCTATCTGTATGAACATGGAAATACTTACACCGCTATCTGTATGAACATGGAAATATCTACACCGCTATCTGTATGAACTTTTAAATATCTACACCGCTATCTGTATGAACATGGCAATACCTTCACCGCCATCTGTATGAACATGGATATATCTACACAGCCACCTGGATGAACATGGAAATATCTGCACTGCTATCTGTATGAACATGGAAATATCTACACCGCTATCTGCATGAACATGGATATATCTACACAGCCGTCTGGATGAACATGGAAATATCTAAACCGCTATTTGTGTAAACATGCATACATCTTCACCGCTATCTGTATAAACATGGAAATATCTACACCGCTATCTTTAAGAACATAGAAATATCTACACCGCTAACTGTTTGAACAGGGAAGCATATACACCGCTATCTGCATGAAAATGGAAATATCTACACAGCTATCTGCTTATACATGGAAATATCTACACAGCTATCTCTTTACACATGGAAAAAAATACACCGCTATCTGTATGAAAATGGAAATATCTACACCGTCATCTGTATGAACATGGAAATACCTGCACCGCCATCTGTATGAACACATAAATATCTACACCGCCATCTGTATTAAGTTGGAGATATCTACACCACTATCTGCATAAACATGGAAATATCTGCACCGCTATCTGTATAAACATGGAAATATCTAAACCGCTATGTGTATAAACATGGAAATATCTACACCGCTATCTGTAAAAACATGGAAATATCTACACCGCTACATGTATAAACATGGAAATATCAGCACCGCTATCTGTATGAACATGGAAATATCTACACCGCCATCTGTATGAACATGGAAATATCTTCACCGCCATCTGTAGGAACATGGATATATCTACACAGCCATCTGTATGAACATGGAAATATCTACACCGCTATCTGTATGAACATGGAAATATCTTCACCGCTATCTGTAGGAACATGGAAATATCTTCACCGCCATCTGGATGAACATGGATATATCTACACAGCCATCTGGATAAACATGGAAATATCTACCCAGCTATCTGCATATACATGGAAATATCTACACAGCTATCTCTTTACACATGGAAATAACTACACCGCTATCTCTATAAACATGGAAATATCTACACCACAATCTGTATGAACATGGAAATATCTGCACCGCCATCTGTATGAACATATAAATATCTACACCGCCATCTGTATGAAGAAGGAGATATCTACACCGCTATCTGTATAAACATGGAAATATCTACACCGCTTTCTGTATAAACATGGAAATATCTACACCGCTATCTGTATCAACATGGAAATATCTACACCACTATCTGTATAAACACGGAAATATGTACTCCGCTATCGGTATGAACATGGCAATATCTACACGGCTATCTGCATGAACATTTAAATATCTTCACCGCCATCTGTATGAACATGGATATATCTACACAGCCATCTGGATGAACATGGAAATATCTACACCGCTATCTGTATGAACATGGAAATATCTACACCGCTATCTGTATCAACATGGAAATATCTACACCGCTATCTGTATAAACACGGAAATATGTACACCGCTATCGGTATGAACATGGCAATATCTACACGGCTATCTGTATGAACATGGAAATATCTACACCGCTATCTGTATAAACATGGAAATATCTTCACCGCCATCTGTATGAACATGGATATATCTACCCAGCCATCTGGATGAACATGGAAATATCTACAACGCTATCTGTATGAACATGGAAATATCTACACCGCTATCTGCATGAACATGGAAATATCTACTCAGCCATCCGGATGAACATGGAAATATCTAAACCGCTAACTCTTTGAACAGGGAAATATATACAGCGCTATCTGCATGAAAATGGAAATATCTACACCGCTATATGTATGAACATGGAAATACGTACACCGCTATCTGTGTGAACATGGAAATATCTACACCGCTATCTGTATGAACATGGAAATATCTACACCGCTATCTGTATGAACATGGAAATATCTTCACCGCCATCTGTATGAACATTTATATATCTAAACAGCCATCTGGATGAACATGGAAATATCTACACCGCTATCTGTGTAAACATGCATACATCTTCACCGCTATCTGTATAAACATGGAAATATCTACACTGCTATCTTTATGAACATGGAAATTTCTAAACTGCTAACTGTTTGAACACGGAAATATATCCACCGCTATCTGCATGAAAATGGAAATATCTACACCGCTATCTGTATGAACATGGAAATACATACACCGCTATCTGTATGAACATGGAAATATCTACACCGCTATCTGTATAAACACGGAAATATATACACCGCTATCTGTATAAACATGGAAATATCTACACCGCTATGTGTATGAACATGGAAATATCCACACCGCTATCTGTATAAACATGGAAATATCTACACCGCTACCTGTATAAACATGGAAATATCAGCACCGCTATCGGTATGAACATGGAAATATCTACACCGCCATCTGTATGAACATGGAAATATCTTCACCGCTATCTGTATGAACTTGGATGTATCTACACAGCCATCTGTATGAACATGGAAATATCTACACCGCTATCTGTATGAACATGGAAATATCTAAACCGCTAACTGTTTGAACAGGGAAATATATACACCGCTATCTGCATGAAAATGGAAATATCTACACCGCTATCTGTATGAACATGGAAACACATACACCGCTATCTGTATGAACATGGAAATATCTACACCGCTATATGTATAAACACGGAAATATCTACACCGCTATCTGTATAAAGATGGAAATATGCACACCGCTATGTGTATAAACATGGAAATATCTACACCGCTATCTATTTGAACATGGAAATATCTAGACCGCTATCTGCATGAAAATGGAAATATCTACACAGCTATCTGCATATACATGGATATATCTACACAGCTATCTCTTTACACATGGAAATAACTACACCGGTATCTCTATAAACATGGAAATATCTACACCGCCATCTGTATGAACATGGAACTATCCGCACCGCCATCTGAATGAATATATAAATACCTACACGGCCAACTGTATGAAGAAGGATATATCTACACCGCTATCTGTATAAACATGGAAATATGTACACCGCTACCTGTATAAACATGGAAGTATCAGCACCGCTATCGGTATAAACATGGCAATATCTACACAGCTATCTGCATATACATGGAAATATCTACAAAGCTATCTCTTTACACATGGAAATAACTACACTGCTATCTCTATAAACATGGAAATATCTACACCGCCATCTGTATGAACATGGAAATATCTGCACCGACATCTGTATGAACATATAAATATCTACACCGCCGTCTGTTTTAAGATGGAGATATCTACACCGCTATCTGTATAAACTTGGAAATATCTACACCGCTATCTGTAAAAACATGGAAATATCTACGCCGCTTTCTGTATAAACAACGAAATATCTACACTGCTACCTGTATAAACATGGAAATATCAGCACCGCTATCTGTATGATCATGTAAATAGCTACACAGCCATCTGGATGAACATGGAAATATCTACACCGCTATCTGTATGAACATGGAAATACCTACACCGCTATCTGTATGAACATGGAAATATCTACACCACTATCTGTATGAACATGGAAATATCTACACCGCTATCTGTATGAACATGGAAATATCTTCACCGCCATCTGTATGAACATTTATATATCTACACAGCCATCTGGATGAACATGGAAATATCTACACCGCTATCTGTGTAAACATGCATACATCTTCACCGCTATCTGTATAAACATGGAAATATCTACACCACTATCTTTATGAACATGGAAATTTCTAAACCGCTAACTGTTTGAACACGGAAATATATACACCGCTATCTGCATGAAAATGGATATATCTACACCGCTATCTGTATGAACATGGAAATACATACACCGCTATCTGTATGAACATGGAAATATCTACACCGCTATCTGTATAAACACGGAAATATCTACACCGCTATGTGTATAAACATGGAAATATCCACACCGCTATCTGTATAAACATGGAAATATCTACACCGCTACCTGTATAAACATGGAATTATCAGCACCGCTATCGGTATGAACATGGAAATATCTACACCGCCATCTGTATGAACATGGAAATATCTTCACCGCTATCTGTATGAACTTGGATGTATCTACACAGCCATCTGTATGAACATGGAAATATCTACACCACTATCTGTATGAACATGGAAATATCTACACCGCTATCTGTATGAACATGGAAATATCTTCACCGCCATCTGTATGAACATGGATATATCTACACAGCCATCTGGATGAACATGGAAATATCAACACCGCTATCTGTATGAACATGGAAATAGCTACACTGCTATCTGTTTGAACATGGAAATATCTACACCGCTATCTGCATGAAAATGGAAATATCTACACCGCTATCTGCATATACGTGGAAATATCTACACAGCTATCTCTTTGAACATGGAAATAACTACACCGCTATCTCTATAAACATGGAAATATCTACACAACCATCTGTATGAACATGGAAATATCTACACCGTTACCTGTATAAACACGGAAATATGTACACCGCTACCTGTATAAACATGGAAGTATCAGCACCGATATCGGTATGAACATGGCAATATCTACACGGCTATCTGTATGAACATGGAAATATCTACAACGCCATCTATATGAACATGGAAATATCTTCACCGCCATCTGTATGAACATGGATATATCTACACAGCCATCTGGATGAACATGGAAATATCTACACCGCTATCTGTATGAACTTGGAAATATTTACACCGCTATCTGTATGAACATGGAAATATCTACACAGCCATCAGGATGAACATGGAAATATCTACACCGCTATCTGTATGAACATGGAAATACATACACCGCTATCTGTATGAACATGGAAATATCTACACCGCTATCTGTATGAACATGGAAATATCTACACCGCTATCTGTATGAACATGGAAATATCTTCACCGCCATCTGTATGAACATGGATATATCTACACAGCCATGTGGATGAACATGGAAATATCTACACCGATATCTGTGAAAACATGCATACATCTTCACCGCTATCTGTATAAACATGGAAATATCTTCACCGCCATCAGTATGTACATGGATATATCTACACAGCCATCTGGATAAACATGGAAATATCTGCACCGCTATCTGTATGAAAATGGAAATATCTACACCTCTATCTGTATGAACATGGATATATCTACACAGCCATCTGGATGAACGTGGAAATATCTACACTGCTATCTGTGTAAACATGCATACATCTTCACTGCTATCTGTATAAACATGGAAATATCTACACCGCTATCTTTATGAACATGGAAATATCTACACCACTAACTGTTTGAACAGGGAAATATATACACCGCTATCTGCATGAAAACGGAAATATCTACACAGCTATCTGCTTATACATGGAAATATCTACACAGCTATCTCTTTACACATGGAAATAACTACTCCGCTATCTGTACGAACATGGTAATATCTACACCGCCATCTGTATGAACATGGAAATATCTGCAGCGCCATCTGTATGAACATTTAAATATCTACACCGCCATCTGTATTAAGATGGAGATATCTACACCACTATCTGCATAAACATGGAAATATCTACACCGCTCTCTGTATAGACATGGAAATATCTACACCGCTATGTGTATAAACATGGAAATATCTACACTGCTATCTGTATAAAAATGGAAATATCTACACCGCTACCTGTATAAACATGGAAATATCAGCACCGCTATCAGTATGAACATGGAAGTTTCTACACCGCCATCTGTATGAACATGGAAATATCTTCACCGCCATCCGTATGAACATGGAAATATCTGCACCGCCATCTGTATGAACATATAAATATCTACACCGCCATCTGTATTAAGATGGAGATATCTACACCGCTATCTGTATGAACATGGAAATATCTTCACCGCCATCTGTATGAACATGGATATGTCTACACAGCCGTCTGGATGAACATGGAAATATCTACACCGCTATCTGTATGAACATGGAAATATCTACACCGCTATCTGGGTAAACATGCATACATCTTCACCGCTATCTGTATAAACATGGAAATATCTACACCGCTATCTGTATGAACATGGAAATATCTACACCGCTATCTGTATGAACATGGAAATATCTACACCGCTATCTGTTTGAACATGGAAATATCTACACCGCTATCTGCATGAAAATGGAAATATCTACACAACTATCTGCATATAAGTGGAAATATCTACACAGCTATCTCTTTGCACATGGAAATAACTACACCGCTATCTCTATAAACATGGAAGTATCTACACCGCCATCTGTATGAACATGGAAATATCTACACGGCCATCTGTATTAAGAAGGAGATATCTACACCGCTATCTGTATAAACATGGAAATATGTACACCGCTATCTGTATTAAGATGTAAATATCTACACCGCTATCTGTATAAACACGGAAATATGTTCACCGCTACCTGTATAAACATGGAAGTATCAGCACCGCTATCGGTATGAACATGGCAATAACTACACGGCTATCTGTATGAACATGGAAATATCTACACCGCTATCTGTATGAACATGGAAATGTATTCACCGCCATCTGTATGAACATTTATATATCTACACAGCCATCTTAATGAATATGGAAATATCTACACCGCTATCTGTATGAACATGGAAATATCTACACCGCTATCTGTATGAACATGGAAATAACTTCACCGCCATCTGTATGAACATGGATATATCTACACAGCCATCTGGATGAACGTGGAAATACCTACACCGCTATCTGTGTAAACATGCATACAACTTCACCGCTATCTGTATAAACATGGAAATATCTACACCGCTATCTTTATGAACATGGAAATATCTAAACCGCTAACTGTATGAACAGGGAAATATATACACCGCTATCTGCTTAAAAATGGAAATATCTACACCGCTATCTGTATGAACATGGAAATACTTACACCGCTATCTGTATGAACATGGAAATATCTACACCGCTATCTGTATGAACATTTAAATATCTACACCGCTATCTGTATGAACATGGCAATACCTTCACCGCCATCTGTATGAAGATGGATATATCTACACAGCCACCTGGATGAACATGGAAATATCTGCACTGCTATCTGTATGAACATGGAAATATCTACACCGCTATCTGCATGAACATGGATATATCTACACAGCCGTCTGGATGAACATGGAAATATCTAAACCGCTATTTGTGTAAACATGCATACATCTTCACCGCTATCTGGATAAACATGGAAATATCTACACCGCTATCTTTATGAACATAGAAATATCTACACCGCTAACTGTTTGAACAGGGAAGCATATACACCGCTATCTGCATGAAAATGGAAATATCTACACAGCTATCTGCTTATACATGGAAATATCTACACAGCTATCTCTTTACACATGGAAAAAAATACACCGCTATCTGTATGAACATGGAAATATCTACACCGTCATCTGTATGAACATGGAAATACCTGCACCGCCATCTGTATGATCACATAAATATCTACACCGCCATCTGTATTAAGTTGGAGATATCTACACCACTATCTGCATAAACATGGAAATATCAGCACCGCTATCTGTATGAACATGTAAATATCTACACCGCTATCTCTATGAACATGGAATTATCTACACCGCTATCTGTATGAACATGGAAATATCTACACCGCGATCTGTATAAACATGGAAATATGTACACCGCTACCTGCATAAACATGGAAGTATCCGCACCGCTATCGGTATAAACATGGCAATATCTACACGGCTCTCTGTATGAACATGGAAATATCTGCACCGCTATCTGTATGAACATGGAAATATCTTCACCGCCATCTGTATGAACATGGATATATCTACACAGCCATCTGGATGAACATGGAAATATCTACACCGCTATCTGTATGAACATGGAAATATCTACACCGCTATCTGTATCAACATGGAAATACCTACACCGCTATCTGTATGAACATGGAAATATCTACACCGCTATCTGTATGAAGATGGAAATATCTTCTCCGCCATCTGTAAGAACATAGATATATCTACACAGCCATCTGTATGAACATGGAAATATCTACACCGCTATCTGTATGAACATGGAAATATCTACACCGCTATCTGTGTAAACATGTATACATCTTCACCGCTATCTGCATGAAAATGGAAATATCTACACAGCTATCTGCATATACATGGAAATATCTACAAAGCTATCTCTTTACACATGGAAATAACTACACTGCTATCTCTATAAACATGGAAATATCTACACCACCATCTGTATGAACATGGAAATATCTGCACCGCCATCTGTATGAACATAAAAATATCTACACCGCCATCTGTATTAAGATGGAGATATCTACACCGCTATCTGTAAAAACTTGGAAATAACTACACCGCTATCTGTATAAACATGGAAATATCTATGCCGCTTTCTGTAAAAACAAGGAAATATCTACACTGCTACCTGTATAAACATGGAAATATCAGCACCGCTATCTGTATGAACATGTAAATAGCTACACAGTCATCTGGATGAACATGGAAATATCTACACCGCTATCTGTATGAACATGGAAAGAGCTACACCGCTATCTGTATGAACATGGAAATATCTACACCACTATCTGTATGAAGATGGAAATATCTACAACGCCATCTGTATGAACATGGATATATCTACACAGCCATCAGGATGAACATGGAAATATCTACACCGCTATCTGTATGAACATGGAAATAGCTACACTGCTATCCGTATGAACATGGAAATATCTACACCGCTATCTGTATAAACATGGAAATATCTACACCGCTGTCTGTATGAACATGGAAATATCTACACTGCTATCTGTATGAACATGGAGATACATACACCGATATCTGTATGAACATGGAAATATCTACACCGCTATCTGTATGAACATGGAAATATCTACACCGCTATCTGTATGAACATGGAAATATCTACACCGCTATCTGTATGAACATGGATATATCTACATAGCCATCTGGATGAACGTGGAAATATCTACACCGCTATCTGTGTAAACATGCATACAACTTCACCGCTATCTGTATAAACATGGAATCTACTCCGCTATCTTTATGAACATGGAAATATCTACACCGCTTACTGTTTGAACAGGGAAATATATACACCGCTATCTGCTTGAAAATGGAAATATATACACCGCTATCTGTATGAAAATGGAAATACATACACCGCTATCTGTATGAACATGGAAATATCTACACCGCTATGTGTATAAACATGGAAATATCTTCACCACTATCTGTATAAACATGGAAATATCTACACCGCTACATGTATAAACATGGAAATATCAGCCCCGCTATCTGTATGAACATGGAAATATCTACACCGCTATCTGTATGAACATGGATATATCTACACAGCCATCTGGATGAACATGGAAATATCTACACCGCTATCTGTTTGAATATGGAAATATCTACACCGCTATCTGAATGAAAATGGAAATATCTACACAGCTATCTGCATATACATGGAAATATCTACACAGCTATCTCTTTGCACATGGAAATAACTACACCGCTATCTCTATAAACATGGAAATATCTACACCACCATCTGTATGAACATGGAAATATCTGCACCGCCATCTGTATGAACATATAAATATCTACACCGCCATCTGTATTAAGAAGGAGATATCTACACCGCTATCTGTATAAACATGGAAATATCTACACCGCTATCTGTATGAACATGGAAATATCTACACCGCTACCTGTACAAACACGGAAATATGTACACCGCTACCTGTATAAACATGGAAGTATCAGCACCGCTATCGGTATGAACATGGCAATATCTACACGGCTATCTGTATGAACATGGAAATATCTACACCGCTATCTGTATGAACATGAAATATCTAAACCACTATCTGTATGAACATGGAAATAGCTACACAGCCATCTGGATGAACATGGAAATATCTACACCGCAATCTGTATGAACATGGATATATCTAAACAGCCATCTGGATGAACATGGAAATATCAACACCGCTATTTGTATGAACATGGATATACATACACCCCTATCTGTATGAACATGGAAATAACTACACCGCTATCTGTATGAACATGGAAATATCTACACCACTATCTGTATGAACATGGAAATATCTTCACCGCCATCTGTATGAACATGGATATATCTACACAGCCATCTGGATGAACATGGAAATATCTGCACCGCAATCTGTATGAACATGGAAATATCTACACCGCTATCTGTATGAACATGGATATATCTACTCAGCCATCTGGATGAACATGGAAATATCTAAACCGCTATCTGTGTAAACATGCATACATCTTCACCGCTATCTGTATAAACATGGAAATATCTACACTGCTATCTTTATGAACATGGAAATATCTACACCGCTAACTGTTTGAACAGGGAAATATATACACCGCTATCTGCATGAAAATGGAAATGTCTACACAGCTATCTGCATATACATGGAAATATCTACACAGCTATCTCTTTACACATGGAAATAACTACACCGCTATCTGTATGAACATGGAAATATCTACACCGCCATCTGTATGAACACGGAAATATCTGCACCGCCATCTGAATGAACATATAAATATCTACACCGCCATCTGTATTAAGATGGAGATATCTACACCGCTATGTGTATAAACATGGAAATATCTACACCGCTATGTGTATAAACATGGAAATATCTACACCACTATCTGTATAAACATGGAAATATCTACACAGCTACCTGTATAAACATGGAAATATCAGCACCGCTATCAGTATGAACATGGAAGTATCTACACCGCCATCTGTATGAACATGGAAATATCTTCACCGCCATCTGTATGAACATGGAAATATCTGCACCGCCATCTGCATGAACATATAAATATCTACACCGCCATTTGTATTAAGATGGAGATATCTACACGCTACCAGTATAAACATGGAAATATCTACACCGCTATGTGTATAAACATGGAAATATCTACACTGCTATCTGTATAAACATGGAAATATCTACACCGCTACCTGTATAAACATGGAAATATCAGCACCGCTATCGGTATGAACATGGAAATACCTACACAGCTATGTGTATAAACATGGAAATATCTACACCGCTACCTGTATAAACATGGAAATATCTACACTGCTACCTGTATAAACATGGATATATCCGCACCGCTATCTGTATGAACATGGAAATATCTACACCGCTTCTGTATGAACATGGAAAAAACTTCACCGCCATCTCTATGAACCTGGATATATCTACACAGCCATGTGTATGAACAAGGAAATATCTTCACCGCCATCTGTATGAACATGGATATGTCTACACAGCCGTCTGGATGAACATGGAAATATCTACACCGCTATCTGTATGAACATGGAAATATCTACACCGCTATCTGTGTAAACATGCATACATCTTCACCGCTATCTGTATAAACATGGAAATATCCACACCGCTATCTGTATGAACATGGAAATATCTACACCGCTATCTGTTTGAACATGGAAATATCTACACCGCTTTCTGCATGAAAATGGAAATATCTACACAGCTATCTGCATATGCATGGAAATATCTACACAGCTATCTCTTTGCACATGGAAATAACTACACCGCTATCTCTATAAACATGGAAATATCTACACCACCATCTGTATGAACATGGAAATATCTGCACCGCCATCTGTATGAACATATAAATATCTACACCGCCATCTGTATGAAGAAGGAGATATCTACACCGCTATCTGTATAAACATGGAAATATCTACACCGCTATCTGTATAAACATGGAAATATCTACACCGCTTTCTGTATGAACATGGAAATATCTACACCGCTACCTGTATAAACACGGAAATATGTACACCGATACCTGTATAAACATGGAAGTATCAGCACCGCTATCGGTATGGACATGGCAATATCTACACGGCTATCTGTATGAACATGGAAATATCTACACCGCTATCTGTATGAACATGGAAATATCTACACCACTATCTGTATGAACATGGAAATAGGTACAGAGCCATCTGGATGAACATGGAAATATCTACACCGCTATCTGAATGAACATGGATATATCTACACAGCCATCTGGATGAACATGGAAATATCAACACCGCTATCCGTATGAACATGGAAATACATACACCGCTATCTGTATGAACATGGAAATATCTACACCGCTATCTGTATGAACATGGAAATATCTACACTGCTATCTGTATGAACATGGAAATATCTTCACCGCCATCTGTATGAACATGGATATATCTACACAGCCATCTGGATGAACATGGAAATATCTGCACCGCGATCTGTATGAACATGGAAATATCTACACCGCTATCTGTATGAACATGGATATATCTACACAGCCATCTGGATGAACATGGAAATATGTACACCGCTATCTGTGTAAACATGCATACATCTTCACCGCTATCTGTATAAACATGGAAATATCTACACTGCTATCTTTATGAACATGGAAATATCTACACCGCTAACTGTTTGAACAGGGAAATATATTCACCGCTATCTGCATGAAAATGGAAATGTCTACACAGCTATCTGCATATACATGGAAATATCTACACAGCTATCTCTTTACACATGGAAATAACTACACCGCTATCTGTATGAACATGGAAATATCTGCACCGCCATCTGAAAAACATATAAATATCTACACCGCCATCTGTATTAAGATGGAGATATCTACACCGCTATGTGTATAAACATGGAAATATCTACACCGCTATGTGTATAAACATGGAAATATCTACACCGCTATCTGTATAAACATGCAAATATCTACACCACTACCTGTATAAACATGGAAATATCAGCACCGCTATCAGTATGAACATGGAGATATCTACACCGCCATCTGTATGAACATGGAAATATCTTCACCGCCATCTGTATGAACATGGAAATATCTGCATCGCCATCTGTATGAACATATAAATATCTACACCGCCATCTGTATTAAGAAGGAGATATCTACACCGCTATCTGTATAAACATGGAAATATCTACACCGCTATGTGTATAAACATGGAAATATCTACACCACTATCTGTAAAAACATGGAAATATCTACACTGCTACCTGTATAAACATGGAAATATCAGCACCGCTATCTGTATGAACATGGAAATATCTACACCGCCATCTGTTTGAACATGGAAATATCTACACCGCCATCTGTATCAACATGGATATATCTACACAGCTTCTGTATAAGCATGGAAATATCTTCACCGCCATCTGTATGAACATGGATATGTCTACACAGCCGTCTGGATGAACATGGAAATATCTACACCGCTATCTGTGTAAACATGCATACATCTTCACCGCTATCTGTATAAACATGGAAATATCTACACCGCTATCTGTATGAACATGGAAATATCTACACCGCTATCTGTTTGAACATGGAAATATCTACACCGCTATCTGTATGAACATGGTAATATCTACACCGCTACCTGTATAAACACGGAAATATGTACACCGCTAACTGTATAAACATGGAAGTATCAGCACCGCTATCGGTATGAACATGGCAATATCTACACGGCTATCTGTATGAACATGGAAATATCTACAACGCCATCAGTATGAACATGGAAATATCTTCACCGCCATCTGTATGAACATGTATATATCTACACAGCCATCTGGATGAACATGGAAATATCTACACCGCTATCTGTATGAACATGGAAATATCTACACCGCTATCTGTATGAACATGGAAATATCTACACAGCCATCAGGATGAACATGGAAATATCTACACCGCTATCTGTATGAACATGGAAATACATTCACCGCTATCTGTATGAACATGGAAATATCTACACCGCTATCTGTATGAACATGGAAATATTTGCACCTCTATCTGTATGAACATGGAAATATCTTCACCGCCATCTGTATGAACATGGATATATCTGCACAGCCATGTGGATAAACATGGAAATATCTACACCGCTATCTGTGTAAACATGCATACATCTTCACCGCTAACTGTATAAACATGGAAATATCTACACCGCTATTTTTATGTACATGGAAATATCTACACCGCTAACTGTTTGAACAGGCAAATACATACCCCGCTATCTGCATGAAAACGGAAATATCTACACAGCTATCTGCTTATACATGGAAATATCTACACTGCTATCTCTTCACACATGGAAATAACTACACCGCTATCTGTATGAACATGGAAATATCTACACCGCCATCTGTATGAACATGGATATATCTTCACCGCCATCAGTATGAACATTTAAATATCTACACCACCATCTGTATTAAGATGGAGATATCTACACCACTATCTGCATAAACATGGAAATATCTACACCGCTATCTGTATAAACATGGAAATATCTACACCGCTATGTGTATAAACATGGAAATATCTACACTGCTATATGTATAAACATGGAAATATCTACACCGCTACCTGTATAAACATGGAAATATCAGCACCGCTATCAGTATGAACATGGAAGTTACTACACCGCCATCTCTATGAACATGGAAATATCTTCACTGCCATCCGTATGAACATGGAAATATCTGCACCGCCATCTGTATGAACATATAAATATCTACACTGCCATCTGTATTAAGATGGAGATATCTACACCGCTATCTGTACAAACATGGAAATATCTACACCGCTATGTGTATAAACATGGAAATATCTACACCGCTACCTGTATCAACATGGAAGTACCAGCACCGCTATCGGTATGAACATGGCAATATATACACGGATATCTCTATGAACATGGAAATATCTACACCGCTATCTGTATGAACATGGAAATGCCTACACCACCATCTATATGAACATGGATATATCTACACAGCCATCTGGATGAACATGGAAATATCTACACCGCTATCTGTATGAACATGGAAATATCTTCACAGCTATCTGTATGAACATGGAAATATCTACACCGCTATCTGTATGAACATGGATATATCTACACAGCCATCTGGATGAACGTGGAAATATCTGCACCGCTATCTGTGTAAACATGCATACAACTTCACCGCTGTCTGTATAAACATGGAATCTACACCGCTATTTTATGAACATGGAAATATCTACACCGCTTAATGTTTGAACAGGGAAATATATACACCGCTATCTGCATGAAAATAGAAATATCTACACCGCTATCTGTATGAAAATGGAAATACATACACCGCTATCTGTATGAACATGGAAATATCTACACCGCTATGTGTATAAACATGGAAATATCTACACCGCTATCTGTATAAACATGGAAATATCTACACCGCTACATGTATAAACATGGAAATATCAGCCCCGCTATCTGTATGAACATGGAAATATCTACACCGCCATCTGTATGAACATGGAAATATCTTCACCGCCATCTGTAGGAACATGGATATATCTACACAGCCATCTGTATGAACATGGAAATATCTACACCGCTATCTGTATGAACATGGAAATATCTACACCGCTATCTGTATAAACATGGAAATATCTTCACCGCCTTCTGTATGAACATGGATATGTCTACACAGCCATCTCTATGAACATTTAAATATCTACACCGCCATCTGTATTAAGATGGAGATATCTACACAACTATCTGCATAAACATGGAAATATCTACACCGCTATCTGTATAAACATGGAAATATCTACACCGCTATATGTATAAACATGGAAATATCTACACCGCTACCTGTATAAACATGGAAATATCAGCACCGCTATCAGAATGAACATGGAAGTATCTACACCGCCATCTGTATGAACATGGAAATATCTTCACCGCCATCCGTATGAACATGGAAATATCTGCACCGCCATCTGTATGAACATATAAATATCTACACCGCCATCTGTATTAAGATGGAGATATCTACACCGCTATCTGTATAAACATGGAAATATCTACACCGCTATCTGTATAAACATGGAAATTTCTACACCGCTATCTGTATAAACATGGAAATATCTCCACCGCTACCTGTATAAACATGGAAATATCAGCACCGCTCTCTGTATGAACATGGAAATATCTACACCGCCGTCTGTATGAACATGGAAATATCGTCACCGCCATCTGTATGAACATGGATATATCTACACAGCCATCTGTATGAACATGGAAATATCTTCACCGCCATCTGTATGAACATGGATATGTCTACAAAGCCGTCTGGATGAACATGGAAATATCTACACCGCTATCTGTGTAAACATGCATACATCTTCACCGCTATCTGTATAAACATGGAAATATCTACACCGCTATCTGTATGAACATGGAAATATCTACACCGCTATCTGTTTGAACATGGAAATATCTACACCGCTATCTGCATGAAAATGGAAATATCTACACAACTATCTGCATATAAATGGAAATATCTACACAGCTATCTCTTTGCACATGGAAATAACTACACCGCTATCTCTATAAACATGGAAATATCTACACCGCCATCTGTATGAACGTGGAAATATCTACACCGCCATCAGAATTAAGAAGGAGATATCTACACCGCTATCTGTATAAACATGGAAATATCTACACCGCTATCTGTATGAACATGGAAATATCTACACCGCTATCTGTATAAACACGGAAATATGTACACCGCTACCTGTATAAACATGGAAGTATCAGCACCGCTATCGGTATGAACATGGCAATATCTATACGGATATCTGTATTAACATGGAAATATCTACACCACTATCTGTATAAACATGGAAATATCTACACCGCTATCTTTATCAACATGGAGATATCTACACCGCTAACTGTTTGAACAGGGAAATATATACACCGCTATCTGCATGAAAACGGAAATATCTACAGAGCTATCTGCTTATACATAGAAATACCTACACAGCTATCTCTTTACAAATGGAAATAACTACACCGCTATCTGTATGAACATGGAAATATCTACACCGCCATCTGTATGAACATGGAAATATCTGCACCGCCATCTGTATGAACATTTAAATATCTACACCTCCATCTGTATTAAGATGGAGATATCTACACCACTATCTGCATAAACATGGAAATATCTACACCGCTATCTGTATAAACTTGGAAATATCTACACCGCTATGTGTATAAACATGGAAATACCTTCACTGCTATCTGTATAAACATGGAAATATCTACACCGCTACCTGTATAAACATGGAAATATCAGCACCGCTATCAGTATGAACATGGAAGTTTCTACACCGCCATCTGTATGAACATGGAAATATCTTCACCGCCATCCGTATGAACATGGAAATATCTGCACCGCCATCTGTATGGACATATAAATATCTACACCGCCATCTGTATTAAGATGGAGATATCTACACCGCTATCTGTATAAACATGGAAATATCTACACCGCTATGTGTATAAACATGGAAATATCTACACCGCTACCTGTATAAACATGGAAGTATCAGCACCGCTATCGGTAGGAACATGGCCATATCTACACGGTTATCTGTATGAACATGGAAATATCTACACCGCTATCTGTATTAACATGAAAATGTCTTCACCGCCATCTGTATGAACATGGATATATCTACACAGCCATCCGGATGAACATGGAAATATCTACACCGCTATCTGTATAAATATGGAAATATCTACACCGCTACCTGTATAAACATGGAAATATCAGCACCGCTATCTGTATGAACATGGAAATATCTACACCGCCGTCTGTATGAACACGGAAATATCGTCACCGCCATCTGTATGAACATGGATATATCTACACAGCCATCTGTATGAACATGGAAATATATTCACCGCCATCTGTATGAACATGGATATGTCTACACAGCCGTCTGTATGAACATGGAAATATCTACACCGCTATCTGTGTAAACATGCATACATCTTCACCGCTATCTGTATAAACATGGAAATATCTACACCGCTATCTGTATGAACATGGAAATATCTACACCGCTATCTGTTTGAACATGGAAATATCTACACCGCTATCTGCATGAAAATGGAAATATCTACACAACTATCTGCATATAAATGGAAATATCTACACAGCTATCTCTTTGCACATGGAAATAACTACACCGCTATCTCTATAAACATGGAAATATCTACACCGCCATCTGTATGAACATGGAAATATCTACACCGCCATCTGTATTAAGAAGGAGATATCTACACCGCTATCTCTATAAACATGGACATATCTACACCGCTATCTGTATGAACATGGAAATATCTAAACCGCTCTCTGTATAAACACGGAAATATGTACACCGCTACCTGTATAAACATGGAAGTATCAGCACCGCTATCGGTATGAACATGGCAATATCTACACGGCTATCTGTATGAACATGGAAATATCTTCAGAGCCATCTGTATGAACATGGATATATCTACACAGCCATCTGGATGAACATGGAAATATCTACACCGCTATCTGTATGAACATGGAAATATCTACACCGCTATCTGTATGAACCTGGAAATATCTACACAGACATCTGGATGAACACGGAAATATCTACTCCGCTATCTGCATGAACATGGAAATACATGCACCGCTATCTGTATGAACATGGAAATATATAAACCGCTATCTGTATAAACATGGAAATATCTACACCGCTATCTGTATGACCATGGAAATATCTTCACCACCATCTGTATGAACATGGATATATCTACACAGCCATCTGGATGAACATGGAAATATCTACACCGCTATCTGTGTAAACATGCATACATTTTCACCGCTATCTGTATAAACATGGAAATATCTACACCGCTATCTGTATGAACATGGAAATATCTACACCGCTATCTGTTTGAACATGGAAATATATACAGCGCTATCTGCTTGAAAATGGAAATATCTACACTGCTATCTGTATGAACATGGAAATACATACACCGCTATCTGTATGAACAAGGAAATATCTACACCGCTTTCTGCATGAACATGGAAATATCTACACCGCTATCTGTATGAACATGGAAATATCTTCACCGCCATCTGTATGAACATGGATATATCTACACAGCCATCTGGATGAACATGGAAATATCTGCACCGCTATCTGAATGAAGATAGAAATATCTACACCGCTATCTGTATGAACATGGATATATCTACACAGCCATCTGGATGAACATGGAAATATCTACACCACTATCTGTGTAAACATGCATACATCTTCACCGCTATCTTTATAAACATGGAAATATCTACACCGCTATCTTTCTGAACATGGAAATACCTACACCGCTAACTGTTTGAACAGGGAAATATATACACCGCTATCTGCATGAAAATGGAAATATCTACACAGCTATCTGCATAAACATGGAAATATCTACACCGCCATCTGTATTAACATGGAAATATCTTCACCGCCATCTGTATGAACATGGAAATATCTGCACCGCCATCTGTATGAACATATAAATATCTACACCGCCATCTGTATTAAGATGGAGATATCTACACCGCTATCTGTATAAACATGGAAATATCTACACCGCTATGTGTATAAACATGGAAATATCTACAGCGCTATCTGCATAAACATGGAAATATCTACACTGCTACCTGTATAAACATGGAAATATCAGCACCGCTATCTGTATGAACATGGAAATATCTACACCGCCATCTGTATGAACATGGAAAAATCTTCACCGTCATCTGTATGAACATGGATATATCTACACAGCCATCTGTATGAACATGGAAATATCTTCACCGCCATCTGTATGAACATGGATATGTCTACACAGCCGTCTGGATGAACATGGAAATATCTACACCGCTATCTGTATGAACATGGAAATATCTACACCTCTATCTGTGTAAACATGCATACATCTTCACCGCTATCTGTATAAACATGGAAATATCCACACCGCTATCTGTATGAACATGGAAATATCTACACCGCTATCTGTTTGAACATGGAAATATCTACACCGCTATCTGCATGAAAATGGAAATATCTACACCGCTATCTGCATATACGTGGAAATATCTACACAGCTATCTCTTTGCACATGGAAATAACTACACCGCTATCTCTATAAACATGGAAATATCTACACCACCATCTGTATGAACATGGAAATATCTGCACCGCCGTTTGTATGAACATATAAATATCTACACCGCCATCTGTATTAAGAAGGAGATATCTACACCACTATCTGTATAAACATGGAAATATCTACACCGCTGTCTGTATGAACATGGAAATATCTACACCGCTATCTGTATCAACATGGAAATATCTACACCGCTATCTGCATAAACACGGAAATATGTACTCCGCTATCTGTATGAACATGGCAATATCTACACGGCTATCTGCATGAACATGGAAATATCTTCACCGCCATCTGTATGAACATGGATATATCTACACAGCCATCTGGATGAACATGGAAATATCTACACCGCTATCTGTATAAACATGGAAATATCTACACTGCTACCTGTATAAACATGGAAATATCAGCACCGCTATCTGCATGGTCATGTAAATAGCTACACAGCCATCTGGATGAACATGGAAATATCTACACCGCTATCTGTATGAACATGGAAATAGCTACACCGTTATCTGTATGAACATGGAAATAACTACACCACTATCTGTATGAACATGGAAATACCTACACCGCTATCTGTATGAACATGGAAATATCTTCACCGCCATCTGTATGAACATTTATATATCTACACAGCCATCTGGATGAACATGGAAATATCTACACCGCTATCTGTGTAAACATGCATACATCTTCACCGCTATCTGTATAAACATGGAAATATCTACACCGCTATCTTTATGAACATGGAAATTTCTAAACCGCTAACTGTTTGAACACGGAAATATATACACCGCTATCTGCATGAAAATGGAAATATCTACACCGCTATCTGTATGAACATGGAAATACATACACCGCTATCTGTATGAACATGGAAATATCTACACCGCTATCTGTATAAACACGGAAATATCTACACCGCTATCTTCATAAACATGGAAATAACCACACCGCTATGTGTATAAACATGGAAATATCCACACCGCTATCTGTATAAACATGGAAATATCTACACCGCTACCTGTATAAACATGGAAATATCAGCACCGCTATCGGTATGAACATGGAAATATCCACACCGCCATCTGTATGAACATGGAAATATCTTCACCGCTATCTGTATGAACTTGGATGTATCTACACAGCCATCTGTATGAACATGGAAATATCTACACCGCTATCTGTATGAACATGGAAATATCTAAACCGCTAACTGTTTGAACAGGGAAATATATACACCGCTATCTGCATGAAAATGGAAATATCTACACCGCTATCTGTATAAACATGGAAATACATACACCGCTATCTGTATGAACATGGAAATATCTACACCGCTATCTGTATAAACACTGAAATATCTACACCGCTATCTGTATAAACATGGAAATATCTACACCGCTATGTGTATAAACATGGAAATATCTACACCGCTATCTGTTTGAACATGGAAATATCTAGACCGCTATCTGCATGAAAATGGAAATATCTACACAGCTATCTGCATATACATGGATATATCTACACAGCTATCTCTTTACACATGGAAATAACTACACCGGTATCTCTATAAACATGGAAATATGTACACCGCCATCTGTATGAACATGGAAATATCCGCACCGCCATCTGAATGAACATATAAATATCTACACCGCCAACTGTATTAAGAAGGAAATGTCTAAACCGCTATCTGTATAAACATGGAAATATCTACACCGCAATCTCTATAAACATGGAAATATCTACACCGCCATCTGTATGAACATGGAAATATCTGCACCGACATCTGTATGAACATATAAATATCTGCACCGCAATCTGTATTAAGATGGAGATATCTACACCGCTATCTGTATAAACTTGGAAATTTCTACACCGCTATCTGTAAAAACATGGAAATATCTACGCCGCTTTCTATATAAACAAGGAAATATCTACACTGCTACCTGTATAAACATGGAAATATCAGCACCGCTATCTGTATGATCATGTAAATAGCTACACAGCCATCTGGATGAACATGGAGATATCTACACCGCTATCTGTATGAACATGGAAATAGCTACACCGCTATCTGTATGAACATGGAAATATCTACACCACTATCTGTATGAACATGGAAATATCTACACCGCTATCTGTATGAACATGGAAATATCTTCACCGCCATCTGTATGAACATGGATATATCTACACAGCCATCTGGATGAACATGGAAATATCTACACCGCTATCTGTAAGAACATGGAAATAGCTACACTGCTATCTGTATGAACATGGAAATATCTACACCGCTATCTGTATAAACATGGAAATATCTACACCACTATCTGTATGAACATGGAAATATCTTCACCGCCATCTGTATGAACATGGATATATCTACACAGCCATCTGGATGAACATGGAAATATCTACACCGCTATCTGTATGAACATGGAAATATCTACACAGCCATCTGGATGAACATGAAAATATCTACACCGCTATCTGGGTAAACATGCATACATCTTCAACGCTATCTGTATAAACATGGAAATATCTACACCGCTACCTGTATAAACATGGAAATATCTACACCGCTATCTCTATGAACATGGAAATATCCACACCGCTATCTGTATGAACATGGAAATAGCTACACCGCTATCTGTATGAACATGGAAATATCTACACCACTATCTGTATGAACATGGAAATATCTACACCGGTATCTGTTTGAACAGGGAAATATATACACCGCTATCTGCTTGAAAATGGAAATATCTACACAGCTATCTGCATATACATGGGAAAATCTACACAGCTATCTCTTTACACATGGAAATAACTACACCGCTATCTGTATGAACATGGAAATATATACACTGCCATCTGTATGAACATGGAAATATCTGCACCGCCATCTGTATGAACATATAAATATCTACACCGCCATCTGTATTAAGATGGAGATATCTACACCGCTATCTGTATAAACTTGGAAATATCTACACCGCTATCTGTATAAACATGGAAATATCTACACCACTAACTGTATAAACATGGAAATGTCTACACCGCTACCTGTATAAACATGGAAATATCAGCACCGCTATCTGTATGAACATGTAAATAACTACACCGCTATCTCTATGAACATGGAATTATCTACACCGCTATCTGTATGAACATGGAAATATCTTCTCCGCCATCTGTAAGAACATAGATATATCTACACAGCCATCTGTATGAACATGGAAATATCTACACCGCTATCTGTATGAACATGGAAATACCTACACAGCTATCTGTGTAAACATGTATACATCTTCACCGCTATCTGCATGGAAATGGAAATATCTACACAGCTATCTGCATATACATGGAAATATCTACAAAGCTATCTCTTTACACATGGAAATAACTACACTGCTATCTCTATAAACATGGAAATATCTACACCACCATCTGTATGAACATGGAAATATCTGCACCGACATCTCTATGAACATATAAATATCTACACCGCCATCTGTATTAAGATGGAGATATCTACACCGCTATCTGTATAAACTTGGAAACAACTACACCGCTATCTGTATAAACATGGAAATATCTATGCCGCTTTCTGTATAAACAAGGAAATATCTACACTGCTACCTGTATAAACATGGAAATATCAGCACCGCTATCTGTATGAACATGTAAATAGATACACAGCCATCTGGATGAACATGGAAATATCTACACCGCTATCTGTATGAACATGGAAATAGCTACACCGCTATCTGTATGAACATGGAAATATCTACACCACTATCTGTATGAACATGGAAATATCTACACCGCCATCTGTATGAACATGGATATATCTACACAGCCATCAGAATGAACATGGAAATATCTACACCGCTATCTGTATGAACATGGAAATAGCTACACTGCTATCCGTATGAACATGGAAATATCTACACCGCTATCTGTATAAACATGTAAATATCTACACCGCTATCTTTATGAACATGGAAATACATACACCGATATCTGTATGAACATGGAAATATCTACACCACTATCTGTATGAACATGGAAATATCTACACCGCTATCTGTATGAACATGGAAATATCTACACCGCTATCTGTATGAACATGGATATATCTACAAAGCCATCTGGATGAACGTGGAAATATCTACACCGCTATCTGTGTAAACATGCATACAACTTCTCCGCTATCTGTATAAACATGGAATCTACACCGCTATCTTTATGAACATGTAAATATCTACACCGCTTACTGTTTGAACAGGGAAATATATACACCGCTACCTGATTGAAAATGGAAATATCTACACCGCTATCTGTATGAACATGGAAATATCTACACCGCCATCTGTATGAACATGGAAATATCTACACCGCTATCTGTATGAACATGGAAATACCTTCACTGCCATCTGTATGAACATGGATATATCTACACAGCCATCTGGATGAACATGGAAATATCTACACCGCTATCTGTATGAACATGGAAATATCTACACAGCCATCTGGATGAACATGAAAATATGTACACCGCTATATGTGTAAACATGCATACATCTTCACCGCTATCTGTATAAACATGGAAATATCTACACCGCTATCTGTATGAACATGGAAATATCTTCACTGCCATCTGTATGAACATGGATATATCTACAATGCCATCTGGATGAACATGGAAATATCTAGACCGCTATCTGCATGAAAATGGAAATATCTACACAGCTATCTGCATACAAATGGAAATATCTACAAAGCTATCTCTTTACACATGGAAATAACTACACCGCTATCTCTATAAACATGGAAATATCTACACCGCCATCTATATGAACTTGGAAATATCTGCACCGCCATCTGTATGAACACATAAATATCTACACCGCCATCTGTATTAAGATGGAGATATCTACACCGCTATCTGTATAAACTTGGAAATATCTACACCGCTATCTGAATAAACATGGAAATATCTACATCAGTATCTGTATAAACATGGAAATATCTACACCGCTACCTGTATAAACATGGAAATATCAGCACCGCTATCTGTATGAACATGTAAATATCTACATCGCTATCTCTATGAACATGGAAATATCTACAATGCTATCTGTATGAACATGGAAATTGCTACACCGCTATCTGTATGAACATGGAAATATCTACACCACTATCTGTATGAACATGGACATATCTACACCTCTATCTGTTTGAACATGGAAATATCTACACCGCTATCTGTTTGAACAGGGAAATATATACACCGCTATCTGCATGAAAATGGAAATATCTACACAGCTATCTGCATATACATGGAAATATCTACACAGCTATCTCTTTACACATGGAAATAACTACACCGCTATCTGTATGAACATGGAAATATCGACACCGCCATCTGTATGAACATGGAAATATCTGCACCCCCATCTGTATGAACATATAAATATCTACACCGCCATCTGTATTAAGAAGGAGATATCTACACCGCTATCTGTATAAACATGGAAATATCTACACTGGTATCTGTATAAACAAGGAAATATCTACAACGCTATCTGTATAAACATGGAAATATCTACACCGCTACATGCATAAAGATGGAAATATCAGCACCGCTATCGGTATGAACACGGAAATGTCTACACCGCTATCTGTATGAACATGGAAATATCTACACCGCTATCTGTATGAACATGGAAATATGTTCACTGCCATTTGTATGAACATGGATATATCCACACAGCCATCTGGATGAACATGGAAATATCTACACCGCTACCTGTATGAACATGGAAATATCTACACTGCTATCCTTGTAAACATGCATACATCTTCACCGCTATCTGTATAAACATGGAAAAATCTACACCACTATCTGTATGAACATGGAAATATCTACACCGCTATCTGTTTGAACTTGGAAATATCTACACCGCTATCCGCATGAAAATGGAAATATCTACACAGCTATCTGCATACACATGGAAATATCTACAAAGCTATCTCTTTACACATGGAAATAACTACACCGCTATCTCTATAAACATGGAAATATCTACACCGCTACCTGTATAAACATGGAAATATCAGCACCGCTATCGGTATGAACATGGAAATATCTACACCGCCATCTGTATGAACAAGGAAATATCTTCACCGCTATCTGTATGAACTTGGATGTATCTACACAGCCATCTGTATGAACATGGAAATATCTACACCGCTATCTGTATGAACATGGAAATATCTAAACCGCTAACTGTTTGAACAGGGAAATACATACACCGCTATCTGCATGAAAATGGAAATATCTACACCGCTATCTGTATGAACATGGAAATACATACACCGCTATCTGTATGAACATGGAAATATCTACACCGCTATCTGTATAAACACGGAAATATCTACTCCGCTATCTGTATAAACATGGAAATATCTACACCGCTATGTGTATAAACATGGAAATATCTACACCGCTATCTGTTTGAACATGGAAATATCTACACCGCTATCTGCATGAAAATGGAAATATCTACACAGCTATCTGCAAATACATGGATATATCTACACAGCTATCTCTTTACACATGGAAATAACTACACCGGTATCTCTATAAACATGGAAATATCTACACCGCCATCTGTATGAACATGGAAATATCCGCACCGCCATCTGAATGAACATATAAATATCTACACCGCCAACTGTATGAAGAAGGATATATCTACACCGCTATCTGTATAAACATGGAAATATCTATACCGCTACCTGTATGAACATGGAAATATCTACACCACTATCTGTATAAACATGGAAATATGTACACCGCTACCTGTATAAACATGGAAGTATCAGTACCGCTATCGGTATAAACATGGCAATATCTACACAGCTATCTGCATATACATGGAAATATCTACAAAGCTATCTCTTTACACATGGAAATAACTACACTGCTATCTCTATAAACATGGAAATATCTACACCGCCATCTGTATGAACATGGAAATATCTGCACCGACATGTGTATGAACATATAAATATCTACACCGCCATCTGTATTAAGATGGAGATATCTACAACGCTATCTGTATAAACTTGGAAATATCTACACCGCTATCTGTAAAAACATGGAAATATCTACGCCGCTTTCTGTATAAACAAGGAAATATCTACACTGCTACCTGTATAAACATGGAAATATCAGCACCGCTATCTGTATGATCATGTAAATAGCTACACAGCCATCTGGATGAACATGGAAATATCTACACCGCTATCTGTATGAACATCGAAATAGCTACACCGCTATCTGTATGAACATGGAAATATCTACACCACTATCTGTATGAACATGGAAATATCTACACCGCTATCTGTATGAACATGGAAATATCTTCACCGCCATCTGTATGAACATGGATATATCTACACAGCCATCTGGATGAACATGGATATATCTACACAGCCATCTGGATGAACATGGAAATATCTACACCGCTATCTGTATGAACATGGAAATATCTACACCGCTATCTGTGTAAACATGCATACATCTTCACCGCTATCTGTATAAACATGGAAATATCTACACTGCTATCTGTAAGTACATGCAAATATCTACACCGCTATCTGTTTGAACATGGAAATATCTACACCGCTATCTGCATGAAAATGGAAATATCTACACAGCTATCTGCATATACATGGAAATATCTAGACAGCTATCTCTTTACACATGGAAATATCTACACCGCTATCTCTATAAACATGGTAATATCTACACCGCCATCTGAATGAACATGGAAATATTTGCACTGCCATCTGTATGAACTTATAAATATCTACACCGACATCTGTATTAAGATGGAAATATCTACACCGCTATCTGTATGAACATGGAAATATCTACACTGCTATCTGTATGAACATGGAAATATCTTCACCGCCATCTCTATGAACATGGATATATCTACACAGCCATCTGGATGAACATGGAAATATCTGCACCGCTATCTGGATGAACATGGAAATATCTGCACCGCTATCTTTATGAACATGGAAATATCTACACCGCTATCTGTATGAACATGGAAATATCTACACCGCCATTTGTATGAACATGGAAAAATCTTCACCGCCATCTGTATGAACATGGATATATCTACACAGCCATCTGCATGAACATGAAAATATCTTCACCGCCATCTCTATGAACATGGATATGTCTACACAGCCGTCTGGATGAACATGGAAATATCTAAACCGCCATCTGTATTAAGATGGAGATATCTACACCGCTATCTGTATAAACATGGAAATATCTACACCGCTATGTTTATAAACATGGAAATATCTACACCGCTATCTGTATAAACATGGAAATATCTACACTGCTACCTGTATAAACATGGAAATATCAGCACCGCTATCAGTATGAACATGGAAGTATCTACACCGCCATCTGTATGAACATGGATATATCTACACAGCCATGTGGATGAACATGGAAATATCTGCACCGCTATCTGTATGAACATGGAAATATCTACACCGCTATCTGTATGAACATGGAAATATCTACACCGCTATCTGTATGAACATGGAAATATCTTCACCGCCATCTGTATGAACGTGGATATATCTCCACAGCCATCTGGTTGAACATGGAAATAACTGCACCGCTATGTGTATGAACATGGAAATATCTACACCGCTATCTGTATGAACATGGATATATCTACACAGCCATCTGGATGAACATGGAAATATCTACACCGCTGTCTGTGTAAACATGCATACATCTTCACCGCTATCTGTATAAACATGGAAATATCTACACTGCTATCTTTATGAACATGGAAGTATCTACACCGCTAACTGTTTGAACAGGGAAATATATACACCGCTATCTGCTTGAAAATGGAAATGTCTACACAGCTAACTGCATATACATGGAAATATCTACACAGCTATCTCTTTACACATGGAAATAACTACACCGCTATCTGTATGAACATGGAAATATCTACACCGCCATCTGTATGAACATGGAAATATCTGCACCGCCATCTGAAAGAACATATAAATATCTACACCGCCATCTGTATTAAGATGGAGATAACTACACCACTATCTGTATAAACATTGAAATATCTACACCGCTATGTGTAAAAACATGAAAATATCTACACCGCTATCTGTATAAACATGAAAATATCTACACCGCTACCTGTATAAACATGGAAATATCATCACCGCTATCAGTATGAACATGGAGGTATCTACACCGCCATCTGTGTGAACATGGAAATATCTTCACCGCCATCTGTATGAACATGGAAATATCTGCACCGCCATCTGTATGAACATATAAATATCTACACCACCATCTGTATTAAGATGGAGATATCTACACCGCTATCTGTATAAACATGGAAATATCTACACCGCTATGTGTATAAACATGGAAATATCTACACCGCTATCTGTGTAAACATGGAAATAACTACACTGCTACCTGTATAAACATGGAAACATCAGCACCGCTATCTGTATGAATATGGATATATCTACACCGCCATCTGTATGAACATGGAAAAATCTTCACCGCCATCTGTATGAACATGGATATATCTACACAGCCATCTGTATCAACCTGGAAATATCTTCACCGCCATCTGTATGAACATCGATATGTCTACACAGCCGTCTGGATGAACATGGAAATATCTACACCGCTATCTGTATGAACATGGAAATATCTACACCACTATCTGTGTAAACATGCATACATCTTCACCGCTATCTGTATAAACATGGAAATATCCACACCGCTATCTGTATGAACATGGAAATATCTACACCACCATCTGTATGAACATGGAAATATCTGCACCGCCGTCTGTATGAACATATAAATATCTACACCGCCATCTGTATTAAGAAGGAGATATCTACACCGCTATCTGTATAAACATGGAAATATCTACACCGCTATCTATATGAACATGGAAATATCTACACCGTTACCTGTATAAACACGGAAATATGTACACCGCTACCTGTATAAACATGGAAGTATCAGCACCGCTATCGGTATGAACATGGCAATATCTACACGGCTATCTGTATGAACATGGAAATATCTACATCGCTATCTGTATGAACATGGAAATATCTACACCACTATCTGTATGAACATGGAAATAGCTACACAGACATCTTTATGAATATGGAAATATCTACACCGCTATCTGTATGAACATGGATATATCTACACAGCCATCTGGATGAACATGGAAATATCTACACCGCTATCGGTATGAACATGGAAATATCTACACCGCTATCTGTATGAACATGGAAATATCTACACCGCTATCTGTATGAACATGGAAATATCTTCACCGCCATGTGTATGAACATGGATATATCTACACAGCCATCTGGATGAACAAGGAAATATCTTCACCGCCATCTGTATGAACATGGAAATATCTACACCGCCATCTGTATGAACATATAAATATCTACACCACCATCTGTATTAAGATGGAGATATCTACACCGCTATCTGTATAAACATGGAAATATCTACACCGCTATGTGTATAAACATGGAAATATCTACACCGCTATCTGTGTAAACATGGAAATAACTACACTGCTACCTGTATAAACATGGAAACATCAGCACCGCTATCTGTATGAATATGGATATATCTACACCGCCATCTGTATGAACATGGAAAAATCTTCACCGCCATTTGTATGAACATGGATATATCTACACAGCCATCTGTATCAACCTGGAAATATCTTCACCGCCATCTGTATGAACATCGATATGTCTACACAGCCGTCTGGATGAACATGGAAATATCAACACCGCTATCTGTATGAACATGGAAATATCTACACCACTATCTGTGTAAACATGCATACATCTTCACAGCTATCTGTATAAACATGGAAATATCCACACCGCTATCTGTATGAACATGGAAATATCTACACCACCATCTGTATGAACATGGAAATATCTGCACCGCCGTCTGTATGAACATATAAATATCTACACCGCCATCTGTATTAAGAAGGAGATATCTACACCGCTATCTGTTTGAACATGTAAATACCTACACCGCTATCTGCATGAAAATGGAAATATCTACACAGCTATCTGCATATACATGGAAATATCTACACAGCTATCTGTATGAACATGGAAATATCTACACCGCTACCTGTATAAACACGGAAATATGTACACCGCTACCTGTATAAACATGGAAGTATCAGCACCGCTATCGGTATGAACATGGCAATATCTACACGGCTATCTGCATGAACATGGAAATATCTACACCGCTATCTGTATGAACGTGGAAATATCTACACCACTATCTGTATGAACATGGAAATAGCTACACAGCCATCTGGATGAACATGGAAATATCTACACCGCTATCTGTATGAACATGGATATATCTACACAGCCATCTGGATGAACATGGAAATATCTACACCGCTATCTGTATGAACATGGAAATACATACACCGCTATCTGTATGAACATGGAAATATCTACACCGCTATCTGTATGAACATGGAAATATCTACACCGCTATCTGTAGAAACATGGAAATAGCTATACCGCTGTCAGTATAAACATGGAAATATCTACAACGCTATCTCTATAAACATGGAAATATCTACAACGCCATCTGTACGAACAAGGAAATATCTACACCGCCATCCGTATGAACTTGGAAATATCGACCCCGCTATCTGTCTGAACATGGAAATATGTACAAAGCTATCTGTATATACATGGAAATATCTACACTGCTATCTTCAGGAACATGGAAATAACCACACCGCTATCTCTATAAATATGGAAATATCTACACCGCCATCCCTATGAACATGGAAAAACTACACCGCCATCTGTATGAACATGGAAATATCTACACCGCTATGTGTATAAACATGGAAATATCTTCACGGCTATCTGTATAAACATGGAAATATCCACACCGCTACCTGTATAAACATGGAAATATCAGCACCGCTCTCAGTATGAACATTGAAGTATCTACACCGCCATCTGTATGAACATGGAAATATCTTCACCGCCATCTGTATGAACATGGAAATATCTGCACCGCCATCTTTATGAACATATAAATATCTACACCGCCATCTGTATTAAGATGGAGATATCTACACCGCTATCTGTATAAACGTGGAAATATCTACACCGCTATGTGTATAAACATGGAAATATCTACACCACTATCTGTATAAACATGGAAATATCGACACTGCTACCTGTATAAACATGGAAATATCAGCACCGCTATCTGTATGGACATGGAAATATCTGCACAGCCATCTGTATGAACATTGAAAAATCTTCACCGCCATATGGATCAACATGGATATATCTACACAGCTTCTGTATAAGCATGGAAATATCTTCACCGCCATCTGTATGAACATGGATATGTCTACACAGCCGTCTGGATGAACATGGAAATATCTACACCGCTATCTGTATGAACATGGAAATATCTACACGGCTATCTGAGTAAACATGCATACAACTTCACCGCTATCTGTATAAACATGGAAATATCCACACCGCTATCTGTATGAACATGGAAATATCTACACCGCTATCTGTTTGAACATGGAAATATCTACACCGCTATCTGCATGGAAATGGAAATATCTACACAGCTATCTGTATATACATGGAAATATCTACACAGATATCTCTTTGCACATGGAAACAACTACACCGCTATCTCTATAAACATGGAAATATCAACACCACCATCTGTATGAACATGGAAATATCTGCACCGCCATCTGTATGAACATATAAATATCTACACCGCCATCTGTATTAAGAAGGAGATATCTACACCGCTGTCTGTATAAACATGGAAATATCTACACTGCTATCTGTATGAACATGGAAATATCTACACCGCTACCTGTATAAACACGGAAATATGTACACCGCTACCTGTATAAACATGGAAGTATCAGCACCGCTATCGGTATGAACATGGCAATATCTACACGGCTATCTGTATGAACATGGAAATATCTACACCACTACCTGTATGAACATGGAAATATCTACACCACTATCTGTATGAACATGGAAATAGCTACACAGCCATCTGGATGAACATGGAAGTATCTACACCGCTATCTGTATGAACATGGATATATCTACACAGCCATCTGGATGAACATGGAAATATCTACACTGCTATCTGTATGAACATGGAAATACATACACCGCTATCTGTATGAACATGGAAATATCTACACCGCTATCTGTATGAACATGGAAATATCTACACCGCTATCTGTATGAACATGGAAATATCTTCACCGCCATCTGTATGAACATGGATATATCTACACAGCCATCTGGATGAACATGGAAATATCTGCACCGCTATCTGTATGAACATGGATATATCTACTCAGCCATCTGGATGAACATGGAAATATATACACCGCTATCTGTGTAAACATGCATACATCTTCACCACTATCTGTATAAACATGGAATTATCTACACTGCTATCTTTATGAACATGGAAATATCTGCACCGCTAACTGTTTGAACAGGGAAATATATACACCGCTATCTGCATGTAAATGGAAATGTCTACACAGCTATCTGCATATACATGGAAATATCTACACAGCTATCTCTTTACACATGGAAATAACTACGCTGCTATCTGTATGAATATGGAAATATCTACACTGCTATCTTTATGAAGATGGAAATATCTACACCGCTATCTGTTTGAACAGGGAAATATATACACCGCTATCTGCATGAAAATGGAAATGTCTACACAGCTATCTGCATATACATGGAAATATCTACACAGCTATCTCTTTACACATGGAAATAACTACACCGCTATCTGTATGAACATAGAAATATCTACACCGCTACCTGTATAAACATGGAAATATCTACACGGCTATCAGTATGAACATGGAAGTATCTACACCGCCATCTGTATGAACATGGAAATATCTTCACCGCCATCTGTATGAACATGGAAATAACTGCACCGCCATCTGTATGAACATATAAATATCTACACCGCCATCTGTATTAAGATGGAGATATCTACACCGCTATCTGTATAAAAATGGAAATATCTATACCAGTATGTGTATAAACATGGAAATATCTACACCGCTATCTGTATAAACATGGAAATATCTACACTGCAACCTGTATAAACATGGAAATATCAGCACCGCTATCTGTATGAACATGGAAATATCTACACCGGAATATGCATGAACATGGAAAAATCTTCACCGCCATCTGTATGAACATGGATATATCTACACAGCCATCTGTATGAACATGGAAATATCTTCACCGCCATCTGTATGAACATGGATATGTCTACACAGCCGTCTGGATGAACATGGCAATATCTACACGGTTATCTGTATGAACATGGAAATATCTACACCGCTATCTGTGTAAACATGCATACATCTTCACCGCTATCTGTATAAACATGGAAATATCCACACCGCTATCTGTATGAATATGGAAATATCTACACCACTATCTGTTTAAACATGGAAATATCTACACCGCTATCTCCATGAAAATGGAAATATCTACACAGCTATCTGCATATACAGGGAAATATCTACACAGCTATCTCTTTGCACATGGAAATAACTACACCGCTACCTCTATAAACATGGAAATATCTACACCACCATCTGTATGAACATGGAAATATCTGCACCGCCATCTGTATGAACATATAAATATCTACACCGCCATCTGTATTAAGAAGGAGATATCTACACTTCTATCTGTATAAACATGGAAATATCTACACCGCTATCTGTATGAACATGGAAATATCTACACCACTACCTGTATAAACACGGAAATATGTACACCGCTACCTGTATAAACATGGAAGTATCAGCACCGCTATCGGTATGAACATGGCAATATCTACACAGGTATCTGTATGAACATGGAAATATCTACAACGCCATCTGTATGAACATGGAAATATCTACACCGCTATCTGTATGAACATGGAAATATCTACACCGCTATCTGTATGAACATGGATATATCTACACAGCCATCTGGATGAACATGGAAATATCTACACCGATATCTGTATGAACATGGAAATATCTACACCGCTATCTGTATGAACATGGAAATATCTACACAGCCATCAGGATGAACATGGAAATATCTACACCGCTATCTGTATGAACATGGAAATACATACACCGCTATCTGTATGAACATGGAAATATCTACACTGCTATCTGTATGAACATGGAAATATCTACACCGCTATCTGTATGAACATGGAAATATCTTCACCGCCATCTGTATGAGCATGGATATATCTACACAGCCATGTGGATGAACATGGAAATATCTACACCGCTATCTGTATGAACATGGAAATATCTTCACCGCCATCTGTATGAACATGGATATATCTACACAGCCATGTGGATGAACATGGAAATATCTACACCGCTATCTTTATGTACATGGAAATATCTACACCGCTAACTGTTTGAACAGGGAAATACATACACCGCTATCTGCATGAAAACGGAAATATCTACACAGCTATGTGCTTCTACATGGAAATATCTACACAGCTATCTCTTTACACATGGAAATAACTACACCGCTATCTGTATGAACATGGAAATATCTACACCGCCATCTGTATGAACATGGAAATATCTGCACCGCCATCTGTATGAACATTTAAATATCTACACCGCCATCTGTATTAAGATGGAGATATCTACACCACTATCTGCATAAACATGGAAATATCTACACCGCTATGTGTATAAACATGGAAATACCTACACCGCTATCTGTATAAACATGGAAATATCTACACCGCTACCTGTATAAACATGGAAATATCAGCACCGCTATCAGTATGAACATGGAAGTATCTACACCGCCATCTGTATGAACATGGAAATATCTTCACCGCCATCTGTATGAACATGGAAATATCTGCACCGCCATCTGTATGAACATATAAATATCTACACCACCATCTGTATTAAGATGGAGATATCTACACTGCTATCTGTATAAACATGGAAATATCTACACCGCTATGTGTATAAACATGGAAATATCTACACCGCTATCTGTATAAACATGGACATATCTACACCGCTACCTGTATAAACATGGAAATATCAGCACCGCTATCAGTATGAACATGGAAGTATCTACACCGCCATCTGTATGAACATGGAAATATCTTCACCGCCATCTGTATGAACATGGAAATATCTACAGCACTATCTGTATGAACATGGAAATAGCTACAAAGCCATCTGGATGAACATGGAAATATCTACACCGCTATCTGTATGAACATGGATATATCTACACAGCCATCTGGATGAACATGGAAATATCTAAACCGCTATCTGTATGAACATGGAAATACATACACCGCTATCTGTATGAACATGGAAATATCTACACCGCTATCTGTATGAACATGGAAATATCTACACCGCTATCTGTATGAACATGGAAATATCTTCACCGCCATCTGTATGAACATGGATATATCTACACAGCCATCTGGATGAACATGGAAATATCTGCACCGCTATCTGTATGAACATGGAAATATCTACACCGCTATCTGTATGAACATGGATATATCTACAGAGCCATCTGGATGAACATGGAAATATCTACACCGCTATCTGTATAAACATGCATACATCTTCACCGCTATCTGTATAAACATGGAAATATCTACACTGCTATCTATATGAACATGGAAAAATCTACACCGCTAACTGTTTGAACAGGGAAATATATACACCACTATCTGCATGAAAATGGAAATGTCAACACAGCTATCTGCATATACATGGAAATATCTACACAGCTATCTCTTTACACATGGAAATAACTACACCGCTATCTGTATGAACATGGAAATATTTACACCGCCATCTGTATGAACATGGAAATATCTGCACCGCCATCTCAATGAACATATAATTATCTACACCGCCATCTGTATTGTATTAAGATGGAGATATCTACTCCACTATCTGTATAAACATGGAAATATCTACACTGCTACCTGTATAAACATGGAAATATCAGCACCGCTATCTGTATGAACATGGAAATATCTACACCGCCATCTGTATGAACATGGAAAAATCTTCACCGCCATCTGTATGAACATGGATATATGTACACAGCCATCTGTATGAACATGGAAATATCTTCACAGCCATCTGTATGAACATGGATATGTCTACACAGCCGTCTGGATGAACATGGAAATATCTACACCGCTATCTGTATGAACATGGAAATATCTACACCGCTATCTGTATGAACATGGAAATATCTACACAGCCATCAGGATGAACATGGAAATATCTACACCGCTATCTGTATGAACATGGAAATACATACACCGCTATCTGTATGAACATGGAAATATCTACACCGCTACCTGTATAAACACGGAAATATGTACACCGCTACCTGTATAAACATGGAAGTATCAGCACCGCTATCGGTATGAACATTGCAATATCTACACAGGTATCTGTATGAACATGGAAATATCTACAACGCCATCAGTATGAACATGGAAATATCTTCACCGCCATCTGTATGAACATGGATATATCTACACAGCCATCTGGATGAACATGGAAATATCTACACCGCTATCAGTATGAACATGGAAAAATCTACACCGCTATCTGTATGAACATGGAAATATCTACACAGCCATCAGGATGAACATGGAAATATCTACACCGCTATCTGTATGAACATGGAAATACATACACCGCTATCTGTATGAACATGGAAATATCTACACCGCTATCTGTATGAACATGGAAATATCTTCACCGCCATCTGTATGAACATGGATATATCTACACAGCCATGTGGATGAACATGGAAATATCTACACCGCTATCTGTATGAACATGGAAATATCTTCACCGCCATCTGTATGAACATGGATATATCTACACAGCCATGTGGATGAACATGGAAATATCTACACCGCTATCTTTATGTACATGGAAATATCTACACCGCTAACTGTTTGAACAGGGAAATACATACACCGCTATCTGCATGAAAACGGAAATATCTACACAGCTATCTGCTTATACATGGAAATATCTTCACAGCTATCTCTTTACACATGGAAATAACTACACCGCTATCTGTATGAACATGGAAATATCTACACCGCCATCTGTATGAACATGGAAATATCTGCACCGCCATCTGTATGAACATTTAAATATCTACACCGCCATCTGTATTAAGATGGAGATATCTACACCACTATCTGCATAAACATGGAAATATCTACACCGCTATGTGTATAAACATGGAAATACCTACATCGCTATCTGTATAAACATGGAAATATCTACACCGCTACCTGTATAAACATGGAAATATCAGCAACGCTATCAGTATGAACATGGAAGTATCTACAACGCCATCTGTATGAACATAGAAATATCTGCACCGCCATCTGCATGAACATGGAAATATCTGCACCGCCATCTGTATGAACTTATAAATATCTACACCACCATCTGTATTTAGATGGAGATATCTACACCGCTATCTGTATAAACATGGAAATATCTACACCGCTATGTGTATAAACATGGAAATATCTACACCGCTATCTGTATAAACATGGACATATCTACACCGCTACCTGTATAAACATGGAAATATCAGCACCGCTATCAGTATGAACATGGAAGTATCTACACCGCCATCTCTATGAACATGGAAATATCTTCACCGCCATCTGTATGAACATGGAAATATCTACAGCACTATCTGCATGAACATGGAAATAGCTACACAGCCATCTGGATGAACATGGAAATATCTACACCGCTATCTGTATGAACATGGATGTATCTACACAGCCATCTGGATGAACATGGAAATATCTAAACCGCTATCTGTATGAACATGGAAATACATACACCGCTATCTGTATGAACATGGAAATATCTACACCTCTATCTGTATGAACATGGAAATATCTACACCGCTATCTGTATGAACCTGGAAATATCTTCACCGCCATCTGTATGAACATGGATATATCTACACAGCCATCTGGATGAACATGGAAATATCTGCACCGCTATCTGTATGAACATGGAAATATCTACACCGCTATCTGTATGAACATGGATATATCTACAGAGCCATCTGGATGAACATGGAAATATCTACACCGCTATCTGTGTAAACATGCATACATCTTCACCGCTATCTGTATAAACATGGAAATATCTACACTGCTATCTTTATGAACATGGAAATATCTACACCGCTAACTGTTTGAACAGGGAAATATATACACCACTATCTGCATGAAAATGGAAATGTCAACACAGCTATCTGCATATACATGGAAATATCTACACAGCTATTTCTTTACACATGGAAATAACTACACCGCTATCTGTATGAACATGGAAATATCTACACCGCCATCTGTATGAACATGGAAATATCTGCACCGCCATCTCAATGAACATATAATTATCTACACCGCCATCTGTATTAAGATGGAGATATCTACACCGCTATCTGTATAAACATGGAAATATCTACACTGCTACCTGTATAAACATGGAAATATCAGCACCGCTATCTGTATGAACATGGAAATATCTACACCGCCATCTGTATGAACATGGAAAAATCTTCACCGCCATCTGTATGAACATGGATATATGTACACAGCCATCTGTATGAACATGGAAATATCTTCACAGCCATCTGTATGAACATGGATATGTCTACACAGCCGTCTGGATGAACATGGAAATATCTACACCGCTATCTGTATGAACATGGAAATATCTACACCGCTATCTGTATGAACATGGAAATATCTACACAGCCATCAGGATGAACATGGAAATATCTACACCGCTATCTGTATGAACATGGAAATACATACACCGCTATCTGTATGAACATGGAAATATCTACACCGCTACCTGTATAAACACGGAAATATGTACACCGCTACCTGTATAAACATGGAAGTATCAGCACCGCTATCGGTATGAACATGGCAATATCTACACAGGTATCTGTATGAACATGGAAATATCTACAACGCCATCTGTATGAATATGGAAATATCTTCACCGCCATCTGTATGAACATGGATATATCTACACAGCCATCTGGATGAACATGGAAATATCTACACCGCTATCAGTATGAACATGGAAATATCTACACCGCTATCTGTATGAACATGGAAATATCTACACAGCCATCAGGATGAACATGGAAATATCTACACCGCTATCTGTATGAACATGGAAATACATACACCGCTATCTGTATGAACATGGAAATATCTACACCGCTATCTGTATGAACATGGAAATATCTTCACCGCCATCTGTATGAACATGGATATATCTACACAGCCATGTGGATGAACATGGAAATATCTACACCGCTATCTGTATGAACTTGGAAATATCTTCACCGCCATCTGTATGAACATGGATATATCTACACAGCCATTTGGATGAACATGGAAATATCTACACCGGTATCTTTATGTACATGGAAATATCTACACCGCTAACTGTTTGAACAGGGAAATACATACACCGCTATCTGCATGAAAACGGAAATATCTACACAGCTATCTGCTTATACATGGAAATATCTTCACAGCTATCTCTTTACACATGGAAATAACTACACCGCTATCTGTATGAACATGGAAATATCTACACCGCCATCTGTATGAACATGGAAATATCTGCACCGCCATCTGTATGAACATTTAAATATCTACACCGCCATCTGTATTAAGATGGAGATATCTACACCACTATCTGCATAAACATGGAAATATCTACACCGCTATGTGTATAAACATGGAAATACCTACATCGCTATCTGTATAAACATGGAAATATCTACACCGCTACCTGTATAAACATGGAAATATCAGCACCGCTATCAGTATGAACATGGAAGTATCTACAACGCCATCTGTATGAACATGGAAATATCTTCACCGCCATCTGTATGAACATGGAAATATCTGCACCGCCATCTGTATGAACTTATAAATATCTACACCACCATCTGTATTAAGATGGAGATATCTACACCGCTATCTGTATAAACATGGAAATATCTACACCGCTATGTGTATAAACATGGAAATATCTACACCGCTATCTGTATAAACATGGACATATCTACACCGCTACCTGTATAAACATGGAAATATCAGCACCGCTATCAGTATGAACATGGAAGTATCTACACCGCCATCTGTATGAACATGGAAATATCTTCACCGCCATCTGTATGAACATGGAAATATCTACAGCACTATCTGTATGAACATGGAAATAGCTACACAGCCATCTGGATGAACATGGAAATATCTACACCGCTATCTGTATGAACATGGATGTATCTACACAGCCATCTGGATGAACACGGAAATATCTAAACCGCTATCTGTATGAACATGGAAATACATACACTGCTATCTGTATGAACATGGAAATATCTACACCTCTATCTGTATGAACATGGAAATATCTACACCGCTATCTGTATGAACATGGAAATATCTTCACCGCCATCTGTATGAACATGGATATATCTACACAGCCATCTGGATGAACATGGAAATATCTGCACCGCTATCTGTATGAACATGGAAATATCTACACCGCTATCTGTATGAACATGGATATATCTACAGAGCCATCTGGATGAACATGGAAATATCTACACCGCTATCTGTGTAAACATGCATACATCTTCACCGCTATCTGTATAAACATGGAAATATCTACACTGCTATCTTTATGAACATGGAAATATCTACACCGCTAACTGTTTGAACAGGGAAATATATACACCACTATCTGCATGAAAATGGAAATGTCAACACAGCTATCTGCATATACATGGAAATATCTACACAGCTATCTCTTTACACATGGAAATAAATACACCGCTATCTGTATGAACATGGAAATATCTACACCGCCATCTGTATGAACATGGAAATATCTGCACCGCCATCTCAATGAACATATAATTATCTACACCTCCATCTGTATTAAGATGGAGATATCTACACCGCTATCTGTATAAACATGGAAATATCTACACTGCTACCTGTATAAACATGGAAATATCAGCACCGCTATCTGTATGAACATGGAAATATCTACACCGCCATCTGTATGAACATGGAAAAATCTTCACCGCCATCTGTATGAACATGTATATATGTACACAGCCATCTGTATGAACATGGAAATATCTTCACAGCCATCTGTATGAACATGGATATGTCTACACAGCCGTCTGGATGAACATGGAAATATCTACACCGCTATCTGTATGAACATGGAAATATCTACACCGCTATATGTGTAAACATGCATACATCTTCACCGCTATCTGTATAAACATGGAAATATCCACACCGCTATCTGTATGAACATGGAAATATCTACACCGCTATCTGTTTGAACATGGAAATAACTTCACCGCTATCTGCATAAAAATGGAAATATCTACACAGCTGTCTGCATATACATGGAAATATCTACACAGCTATCTGCATATACATGGAAATATCTACACAGCTATCTCTTTGCACATGGAAATAACTACACCGCTATCTCTATAAACATGGAAATATCTACACCACCATCTGTATGAACATGGAAATATCTGCACCACCATCTGTATGAACATATAAATATCTACACCGCCATCTGTATTAAGAAGGAGATATCTACACCGCTATCTGTATAAACATGGAAATAGCTACACCGCTATCTGTATGAACATGGAAATATCTACACCGCTACCTGTATGAACACGGAAATATGTACACCGCTACCTGTATAAACATGGAAGTATCAGCACCGCTATCGGTATGAACATGGCAATATCTACTCGGCTATCTGTATGAACATGGAAATATCTACACCGCTATCTGTATGAACATGGAAATATCTACACCACTATCTGTACGAACATGGAAATAGCTACACAGCCTTCTGGATGAACATGGAAATATCTTAACCGCCATCTGTATCAACATGGATATATCTACACAGCTTCTGTATAAGCATGGAAATATCTTCACCGCCATCTGTATGAACATGGATATGTCTACACAGCCGTCTGGATGAACATGGAAATATCTACACCGCTATCTGTATGAACATGGAAATATCTACACGGCTATCTGTGTAAACATGCATACATCTTCACCGCTATCTGTATAAACATGGAAATATCCACACCGCTATCTCTATGAACATGGAAATATCTACACCGCTATCTGTTTGAACATGGAAATATCTACACCGCTATCTGCATGGAAATGGAAATATCTACACAGCTATCTGTATATACATGGAAATATCTACACATCTATCTCTTTGCAAATGGAAATAACTACACCGCTATCTCTATAAACATGGAAATATCTACACCACCATCTGTATGAACATGGAAATATCTGCACCGCCATCTGTATGAACATATAAATATCTACACCGCCATCTGTATTAAGAAGGAGATATCTACACCGCTGTCTGTATAAACATGGAAATATCTACACCGCTATCTGTATGAACATGGAAATATCTACACCGCTACCTGTATAAACACGGAAATATGTACACCGCTACCTGTATAAACATGGAAGTATCAGCACCGCTATCGGTATGAACATGGCAATATCTTCACGGCTATCTGTATGAACATGGAAATATCTACACCGCTATCTGTATGAACATGGAAATATCTACACCACTATCTGTATGAACATGGAAATAGCTACACAGCCATCTGGATGAACATGGAAATATCTACACCGCTATCTGTATGAACATGGATATATCTACACAGCCATCTGGATGAACATGGAAATATCTACACCGCTATCTGTATGAACATGGAAATACATACACCGCTATCTGTATGAACATGGAAATATCTACACCGCTATCTGTATGAACATGGAAATATCTGCACCGCCATCTGTATGAACATTTAAATTTCTACACCGCCATCTGTATTAAGATGGAGATATCTACACGCTATCTGTTTACACATGGAAATATCTACACCGCTATGTGTATAAACATGGAAATATCTACACCGCTATCTGTATAAACATGGAAATATCTACACTGCTACCTGTATAAACATGGAAATATCAGCACCGCTATCTGTATGAACATGGAAATATCTACACCGCTATCTGCATGAAAATGGAAATATCTACACAGCTATCTCTTTGCACATGGAAATAACTACACCGCTATCTCTATAAACATGGAAATATCTACACCACCATCTGTATGAACATGGAAATATCTTCACCGCCATCTGTATGAACATGGATATATCTACACAGCCATCTGGATGAACATGGAAATATCTGCACCGCTATCTGTATGAACATGGAAAAATCTTCACCGCCATCTCTATGAACCTGGATATATCTACACAGCCAACTGTATGAACATGGAAATATCCTCACCGCCATCTGTATGAACATGGATATGTCTACACAGCCGTCTAGAGGAACATGGAAATATCTACACCGCTATCTGTATGAACATGGAAATATCTACACCGCTATCTGTGTAAACATGCATACATCTTCACCGCTATCTGTATAAACATGGAAATACCCACTCCGCTATCTGTTTGAACATGGAAATATCTACACCGCTATCTGCATGAAAATGGAAATATCTACACAGCTATCTGCATATACATGGAAATATCTACACAGCTATCTCTTTGCACATGGAAATAACTACACCGCTATCTCTATAAACATGGAAATATCTACACCACCATCTGTATGAACATGGAAATATCTGCACCGCGATCTGTATGAACATATAAATATCTACACCGCCATCTGTATTAAGGAGATATCTACACCGCTATCTGTATAAACATGGAAATATCTACACCGCTATCTGTATGAACATGGAAATATCTTCACCGCCATCAGTATGAACATGGATATATCTACACAGACATCTGGATGAACATGGAAATATCTACACAACTATCTGTATGAACATGGAAATAGCTACACCGCTATTGGTATGAACATGGAAATATCTTCACCGCCATCTGTATGAACATGGATATGTCTAAACAGCGGTCTGGATGAACATGGAAATATCTACACCGCTATCTGTATGAACATGGAAATATCTACACCGCTATCTGTGTAAACGTGCATACATCTTCACCGCTATCTGTATAAACATGGAAATATCCACACCGCTATCTGTATGAATATGGAAATATCTACACCGCTATCTGTTTGAACATGGAAATATCTACACCGCTATCTGCATGAAAATGGAAATATCTACACAGCTATCTGCATATACATGGAAATATCTACACAGCTACATCTTTGCACATGGAAATAACTACACCGCTACCTCTATAAAGATGGAAATATCTACACCACCATCTGTATGAACATGGAAATATCTGCACCGCCATCTGTATGAACATATAAATATCTACACCGCCATCTGTATTAAGAAGGAGATATCTACACCGCTATCTGTATAAACATGGAAATATCTACACAGCTATCTGTATGAACATGGAAATATCTACACCGCTACCTGTATAAACACGGAAATATGTACACCGCTAACTGTATAAACATGGAAGTATCAGCACCGCTATCGGTATGAACATGGCAATATCTACACGGCTATCTGTATGAACATGGAAATATCTACACTGCTATCTGTATAAACATGGAAATATCTACACCGCTACCTGTATAAACATGGAAATATCAGCACCGCTATCAGTATGAACATGGAAGTTTCTACACCGCCATCTGTATGAACATGGAAATAACTTCACTGCCATCCGTATGAACATGGAAATATCTGCACCGCCATCTGTATGAACATATAAATATCTACACCGCCATCTGTATTAAGATGGAGATATCTACACCGCTATCTGTACAAACATGGAAATATCTACACCACTATGTGTATAAACATGGAAATATCTACACCACTATCTGTGTAAACATGGAAATATGTACACCGCTACCTGTATAAACACGGAAATATGTACACCGCTACCTGTATAAACATGGAAGTATCAGCACCGCTATTGGTATGAACATGTCAATATCTACACGGCTATCTCTATGAACATGGAAATATCTACACCGCTATCTGTATGAACATGGAAATGTCTTCACCGCGATCTGTATGAACATGGATATATCTACACAGCCATCTGGATGAACATGGAAATATCTACACCGCTATCTGTATGAACATGGAAATATCTACACCGCTATCTGTATGAACATGGAAATATCTACACAGCCATCTGGATGAACATGGAAATATCTACACCGCTATCTGTATGAACATGGAAATACATACACCGATATCTGTATGAACATGGAAATATCTACACCGCTATCTGTATGAACATGGAAATATCTACACCGCTATCTGTATGAACATGGAAATATCTACACCGCTATCTGTATGAACATGGATATATCTACACAGCCATCTGGATGAACGTGGAAATATCTACACCGCTATCTGTGTAAACATGCATACAACTTCACCGCTATCTGTATAAACATGGAATCTACACCGCTATCTTTATGAACATGGAAATATCTACACCGCTTTCTGTTTGAACAGGGAAATATATACACCGCTATCTGCATGAAAATGGAAATATCTACACCGCTATTTGTATGAAAATGGAAATACATACACCGCTATCTGTATGAACATGGAAATATATACACCGCTATGTGTATAAACATGGAAATATCTACACCGCTATCTGTATAAACATGGAAATATCTACACCGCTACATGTATAAACATGGAAATATCAGCCACGCTATCTGTATGAACATGGAAATATCTACACCGCCATCTGCATGAACATGGAAATATCTTCACCGCTATCTGTAGGAACATGGATATATCTACACAGCCATCTGTATGAACATGGAAATACCTACACCGCTATCTGTATGAACATGGAAATATCTACACCGCTATCTGTATGAACATGGAAATATCTTCACCGCCATCTGTATGAACATGGATATGTCTACACAGCCATCTGTATGAACATTTAAATATCTACACCGCCATCTGTATTAAGATGGAGATATCTACACAACTATCTGCATAAACATGGAAATATCTACACCGCTATCAGTATAAACATGGAAATATCTACACCGCTATGTGTATAAACATGGAAATATGTACACCGATATCTGTATAAACATGGAAATATCTACACCGCTACCTGTATAAACATGGAAATATCAGCACCGCTATCAGTATGAACATGGAAGTTTCTACACCGCCATCTGTATGAACTTGGAAATATCTTCACCGCCATCCGTATGAACATGGAAATATCTGCACTGCCATCTGTATGAACATATAAATATCTACACCGCCATCTGTATTAAGATGGAGATATCTACACCGCTATCTGTATAAACATGGAAATATCTACACAGCTATCTGTATAAACATGGATATTTCTACACCGCTATCTGTATAAACTTGGAAATATCTACACCACTACCTGTATAAACATGGAAATATCAGCACCGCTATCTGTATGAACATGAAAATATCTACACCGCCGTCTGTATGAACATGGAAGTATCGTCACCGCCATCTGTATGAACATGGATATATCTACACAGCCATCTGTATGAACATGGAAATATCTTCACCGCCATCTGTATGAACATGGATATGTCTACACAGCCGTCCGGATGAACATGGAAATATCTACACCGCTATCTGTGTAAACATGCATACATCTTCACCACTATCTGTATAAACATGGAAATATCCACACCGCTATCTGTATGAATATGGAAATATCTACACCGCTATCTGTTTGAACATGGAAATATCTACACCGCTATCTGCATGAATATGGAAATATCTACACAGCTATCTGCATATACATGGAAATATCTACACAGCTATCTCTTTGCACATGGAAATAACTACACCGCTACCTCTATAAACATGGAAATATCTACACCACCATCTGTATGAACATGGAAATATCTGCACCGCCATCTGTATGAACATATAAATATCTACACCGCCATCTGTATTAAGAAGGAGATATCTACACCGCTATCTGTATAAACATGGAAATATCTACACCGCTATCTGTATGAACATGGAAATATCTACACCGCTATCTGTATAAACACGGAAATATGTACACCGCTACCAGTATAAACATGGAAGTATCAGCACCGCTATCGGTATGAACATGGCAATATCTACACGGCTATCTGTATGAACATGGAAATATCTACAACGCCATCTGTATGAACATGGAAATAACTTCACCGCCATCTGTATGAACATGGATATATCTACACAGCCATCTGGATGAACATGGAAATGTCCACACCGCTATCTGTATGAACATGGAAATATCTACACCGCTATCTGTATGAACATGGAAATATCTACACAGCCATCAGGATGAACATGGAAATATCTACACCGCTATCTGTATGAACATGGAAATACATACACCGCTATCTGTATGAACATGGAAATATCTACACCGCTATTTGTATGAAAATGGAAATATCTACACCGCTATCTGTATGAACATGGAAATATCTTCACCGCCATCTGTATGAACATGGATATATCTACACAGCCATGTGGATGAACATGTTAATATCTACACCGCTATCTTTATGTACATGGAAATATCTACACCGCTAACTGTTTGAACAGGGAAATACATACACCACTATCTGCATGAAAACGGAAATATCTACACAGCTATCTGCTTATACATGGAAATATCTAAACAGCTATCTCTTTACACATGGAAATAACTACACCACTATCTGTATGAACATGGAAATATCTACACCGCCATCTGTATGAACATGGAAATATCTGCACCGCTATCTGTATGAACATGGAAATATCTACACCGCTATCTGTATGAACATGGATATATCTACACAGCCATCTGGATGAACGTGGAAATATCTACACCGCTATCTGTGTAAACATGCATACAACTTCACCGCTATCTGTATAAACATGGAATCTACACCGCTATCTTTATGAACATGGAAATATCTACACCGCTTTCTGTTTGAACAGGGAAATATATACACCGCTATCTGCATGAAAATGGAAATATCTACACCGCTATTTGTATGAAAATGGAAATACATACACCGCTATCTGTATGAACATGGAAATATATACACCGCTATGTGTATAAACATGGAAATATCTACACCGCTATCTGTATAAACATGGAAATATCTACACCGCTACATGTATAAACATGGAAATATCAGCCACGCTATCTGTATGAACATGGAAATATCTACACCGCCATCTGCATGAACATGGAAATATCTTCACCGCTATCTGTAGGAACATGGATATATCTACACAGCCATCTGTATGAACATGGAAATACCTACACCGCTATCTGTATGAACATGGAAATATCTACACCGCTATCTGTATGAACATGGAAATATCTTCACCGCCATCTGTATGAACATGGATATGTCTACACAGCCATCTGTATGAACATTTAAATATCTACACCGCCATCTGTATTAAGATGGAGATATCTACACAACTATCTGCATAAACATGGAAATATCTACACCGCTATCAGTATAAACATGGAAATATCTACACCGCTATGTGTATAAACATGGAAATATGTACACCGATATCTGTATAAACATGGAAATATCTACACCGCTACCTGTATAAACATGGAAATATCAGCACCGCTATCAGTATGAACATGGAAGTTTCTACACCGCCATCTGTATGAACTTGGAAATATCTTCACCGCCATCCGTATGAACATGGAAATATCTGCACTGCCATCTGTATGAACATATAAATATCTACACCGCCATCTGTATTAAGATGGAGATATCTACACCGCTATCTGTATAAACATGGAAATATCTACACAGCTATCTGTATAAACATGGATATTTCTACACCGCTATCTGTATAAACTTGGAAATATCTACACCACTACCTGTATAAACATGGAAATATCAGCACCGCTATCTGTATGAACATGAAAATATCTACACCGCCGTCTGTATGAACATGGAAGTATCGTCACCGCCATCTGTATGAACATGGATATATCTACACAGCCATCTGTATGAACATGGAAATATCTTCACCGCCATCTGTATGAACATGGATATGTCTACACAGCCGTCCGGATGAACATGGAAATATCTACACCGCTATCTGTGTAAACATGCATACATCTTCACCACTATCTGTATAAACATGGAAATATCCACACCGCTATCTGTATGAATATGGAAATATCTACACCGCTATCTGTTTGAACATGGAAATATCTACACCGCTATCTGCATGAATATGGAAATATCTACACAGCTATCTGCATATACATGGAAATATCTACACAGCTATCTCTTTGCACATGGAAATAACTACACCGCTACCTCTATAAACATGGAAATATCTACACCACCATCTGTATGAACATGGAAATATCTGCACCGCCATCTGTATGAACATATAAATATCTACACCGCCATCTGTATTAAGAAGGAGATATCTACACCGCTATCTGTATAAACATGGAAATATCTACACCGCTATCTGTATGAACATGGAAATATCTACACCGCTATCTGTATAAACACGGAAATATGTACACCGCTACCAGTATAAACATGGAAGTATCAGCACCGCTATCGGTATGAACATGGCAATATCTACACGGCTATCTGTATGAACATGGAAATATCTACAACGCCATCTGTATGAACATGGAAATAACTTCACCGCCATCTGTATGAACATGGATATATCTACACAGCCATCTGGATGAACATGGAAATATCCACACCGCTATCTGTATGAACATGGAAATATCTACACCGCTATCTGTATGAACATGGAAATATCTACACAGCCATCAGGATGAACATGGAAATATCTACACCGCTATCTGTATGAACATGGAAATACATACACCGCTATCTGTATGAACATGGAAATATCTACACCGCTATTTGTATGAAAATGGAAATATCTACACCGCTATCTGTATGAACATGGAAATATCTTCACCGCCATCTGTATGAACATGGATATATCTACACAGCCATGTGGATGAACATGTTAATATCTACACCGCTATCTTTATGTACATGGAAATATCTACACCGCTAACTGTTTGAACAGGGAAATACATACACCACTATCTGCATGAAAACGGAAATATCTACACAGCTATCTGCTTATACATGGAAATATCTAAACAGCTATCTCTTTACACATGGAAATAACTACACCACTATCTGTATGAACATGGAAATATCTACACCGCCATCTGTATGAACATGGAAATATCTGCACCGCCATCTGTATAAACATTTAAATATCTACACCGCCATCAGCATTAAGATGGAGATATCTACACCACTATCTGCATGAACATGGAAATATCTACACTGCTATCTGTATAAACATGGATATATCTACACCGCTATGTGTATAAACATGGAAATATATACACTGCTATCTGTATAAACATGGAAATATCTACACCGCTACCTGTTTAAACATGGAAATATCAGCACCGCTATCAGTATGAACATGGAAGTTTCTACACCGCCATCTGTATGAACATGGAAATATCTTCACCGCCATCTGTATGAACATGGATATGCCTACACAGCCGTCTGGATGAACATATAAATATCTACACCGCCATCTGTATTAAGAATGAGATATCTACACCGCTATGTGTATAAACACGGAAATATGTACACCGCTACCTGTATAAACATGGAAGTATCAGCACCGCTATCGGTATGAACATGGCAATATCTTCACGGCTATCTGTATGAACATGGAAATATCTACACCGCTATCTGTATGAACATGGAAATATCTACACCACTATCTGTATGAACATGGAAATAGCTACACAGCCATCTGGATGAACATGGAAATATCTACACCGCTATCTGTATGAACATGGATATATCTACACAGCCATCTGGATGAACATGGAAATATCTACACCGCTATCTGTATGAACATGGAAATACATACACCGCTATCTGTATGAACATGGAAATATCTACACCGCTATCTGTATGAACATGGAAATATCTGCACCGCCATCTGTATGAACATTTAAATTTCTACACCGCCATCTGTATTAAGATGGAGATATCTACACGCTATCTGTTTACACATGGAAATATCTACACCGCTATGTGTATAAACATGGAAATATCTACACCGCTATCTGTATAAACATGGAAATATCTACACTGCTACCTGTATAAACATGGAAATATCAGCACCGCTATCTGTATGAACATGGAAATATCTACACCGCTATCTGCATGAAAATGGAAATATCTACACAGCTATCTCTTTGCACATGGAAATAACTACACCGCTATCTCTATAAACATGGAAATATCTACACCACCATCTGTATGAACATGGAAATATCTTCACCGCCATCTGTATGAACATGGATATATCTACACAGCCATCTGGATGAACATGGAAATATCTGCACCGCTATCTGTATGAACATGGAAAAATCTTCACCGCCATCTCTATGAACCTGGATATATCTACACAGCCAACTGTATGAACATGGAAATATCCTCACCGCCATCTGTATGAACATGGATATGTCTACACAGCCGTCTAGAGGAACATGGAAATATCTACACCGCTATCTGTATGAACATGGAAATATCTACACCGCTATCTGTGTAAACATGCATACATCTTCACCGCTATCTGTATAAACATGGAAATACCCACTCCGCTATCTGTTTGAACATGGAAATATCTACACCGCTATCTGCATGAAAATGGAAATATCTACACAGCTATCTGCATATACATGGAAATATCTACACAGCTATCTCTTTGCACATGGAAATAACTACACCGCTATCTCTATAAACATGGAAATATCTACACCACCATCTGTATGAACATGGAAATATCTGCACCGCGATCTGTATGAACATATAAATATCTACACCGCCATCTGTATTAAGGAGATATCTACACCGCTATCTGTATAAACATGGAAATATCTACACCGCTATCTGTATGAACATGGAAATATCTTCACCGCCATCAGTATGAACATGGATATATCTACACAGACATCTGGATGAACATGGAAATATCTACACAACTATCTGTATGAACATGGAAATAGCTACACCGCTATTGGTATGAACATGGAAATATCTTCACCGCCATCTGTATGAACATGGATATGTCTAAACAGCGGTCTGGATGAACATGGAAATATCTACACCGCTATCTGTATGAACATGGAAATATCTACACCGCTATCTGTGTAAACGTGCATACATCTTCACCGCTATCTGTATAAACATGGAAATATCCACACCGCTATCTGTATGAATATGGAAATATCTACACCGCTATCTGTTTGAACATGGAAATATCTACACCGCTATCTGCATGAAAATGGAAATATCTACACAGCTATCTGCATATACATGGAAATATCTACACAGCTACATCTTTGCACATGGAAATAACTACACCGCTACCTCTATAAAGATGGAAATATCTACACCACCATCTGTATGAACATGGAAATATCTGCACCGCCATCTGTATGAACATATAAATATCTACACCGCCATCTGTATTAAGAAGGAGATATCTACACCGCTATCTGTATAAACATGGAAATATCTACACAGCTATCTGTATGAACATGGAAATATCTACACCGCTACCTGTATAAACACGGAAATATGTACACCGCTAACTGTATAAACATGGAAGTATCAGCACCGCTATCGGTATGAACATGGCAATATCTACACGGCTATCTGTATGAACATGGAAATATCTACACTGCTATCTGTATAAACATGGAAATATCTACACCGCTACCTGTATAAACATGGAAATATCAGCACCGCTATCAGTATGAACATGGAAGTTTCTACACCGCCATCTGTATGAACATGGAAATAACTTCACTGCCATCCGTATGAACATGGAAATATCTGCACCGCCATCTGTATGAACATATAAATATCTACACCGCCATCTGTATTAAGATGGAGATATCTACACCGCTATCTGTACAAACATGGAAATATCTACACCACTATGTGTATAAACATGGAAATATCTACACCACTATCTGTGTAAACATGGAAATATGTACACCGCTACCTGTATAAACACGGAAATATGTACACCGCTACCTGTATAAACATGGAAGTATCAGCACCGCTATTGGTATGAACATGTCAATATCTACACGGCTATCTCTATGAACATGGAAATATCTACACCGCTATCTGTATGAACATGGAAATGTCTTCACCGCGATCTGTATGAACATGGATATATCTACACAGCCATCTGGATGAACATGGAAATATCTACACCGCTATCTGTATGAACATGGAAATATCTACACCGCTATCTGTATGAACATGGAAATATCTACACAGCCATCTGGATGAACATGGAAATATCTACACCGCTATCTGTATGAACATGGAAATACATACACCGATATCTGTATGAACATGGAAATATCTACACCGCTATCTGTATGAACATGGAAATATCTACACCGCTATCTGTATGAACATGGAAATATCTACACCGCTATCTGTATGAACATGGATATATCTACACAGCCATCTGGATGAACGTGGAAATATCTACACCGCTATCTGTGTAAACATGCATACAACTTCACCGCTATCTGTATAAACATGGAATCTACACCGCTATCTTTATGAACATGGAAATATCTACACCGCTTTCTGTTTGAACAGGGAAATATATACACCGCTATCTGCATGAAAATGGAAATATCTACACCGCTATTTGTATGAAAATGGAAATACATACACCGCTATCTGTATGAACATGGAAATATATACACCGCTATGTGTATAAACATGGAAATATCTACACCGCTATCTGTATAAACATGGAAATATCTACACCGCTACATGTATAAACATGGAAATATCAGCCACGCTATCTGTATGAACATGGAAATATCTACACCGCCATCTGCATGAACATGGAAATATCTTCACCGCTATCTGTAGGAACATGGATATATCTACACAGCCATCTGTATGAACATGGAAATACCTACACCGCTATCTGTATGAACATGGAAATATCTACACCGCTATCTGTATGAACATGGAAATATCTTCACCGCCATCTGTATGAACATGGATATGTCTACACAGCCATCTGTATGAACATTTAAATATCTACACCGCCATCTGTATTAAGATGGAGATATCTACACAACTATCTGCATAAACATGGAAATATCTACACCGCTATCAGTATAAACATGGAAATATCTACACCGCTATGTGTATAAACATGGAAATATGTACACCGATATCTGTATAAACATGGAAATATCTACACCGCTACCTGTATAAACATGGAAATATCAGCACCGCTATCAGTATGAACATGGAAGTTTCTACACCGCCATCTGTATGAACTTGGAAATATCTTCACCGCCATCCGTATGAACATGGAAATATCTGCACCGCCATCTGTATGAACATATAAATATCTACACCGCCATCTGTATTAAGATGGAGATATCTACACCGCTATCTGTATAAACATGGAAATATCTACACAGCTATCTGTATAAACATGGATATTTCTACACCGCTATCTGTATAAACTTGGAAATATCTACACCACTACCTGTATAAACATGGAAATATCAGCACCGCTATCTGTATGAACATGAAAATATCTACACCGCCGTCTGTATGAACATGGAAGTATCGTCACCGCCATCTGTATGAACATGGATATATCTACACAGCCATCTGTATGAACATGGAAATATCTTCACCGCCATCTGTATGAACATGGATATGTCTACACAGCCGTCCGGATGAACATGGAAATATCTACACCGCTATCTGTGTAAACATGCATACATCTTCACCACTATCTGTATAAACATGGAAATATCCACACCGCTATCTGTATGAATATGGAAATATCTACACCGCTATCTGTTTGAACATGGAAATATCTACACCGCTATCTGCATGAATATGGAAATATCTACACAGCTATCTGCATATACATGGAAATATCTACACAGCTATCTCTTTGCACATGGAAATAACTACACCGCTACCTCTATAAACATGGAAATATCTACACCACCATCTGTATGAACATGGAAATATCTGCACCGCCATCTGTATGAACATATAAATATCTACACCGCCATCTGTATTAAGAAGGAGATATCTACACCGCTATCTGTATAAACATGGAAATATCTACACCGCTATCTGTATGAACATGGAAATATCTACACCGCTATCTGTATAAACACGGAAATATGTACACCGCTACCAGTATAAACATGGAAGTATCAGCACCGCTATCGGTATGAACATGGCAATATCTACACGGCTATCTGTATGAACATGGAAATATCTACAACGCCATCTGTATGAACATGGAAATAACTTCACCGCCATCTGTATGAACATGGATATATCTACACAGCCATCTGGATGAACATGGAAATATCCACACCGCTATCTGTATGAACATGGAAATATCTACACCGCTATCTGTATGAACATGGAAATATCTACACAGCCATCAGGATGAACATGGAAATATCTACACCGCTATCTGTATGAACATGGAAATACATACACCGCTATCTGTATGAACATGGAAATATCTACACCGCTATTTGTATGAAAATGGAAATATCTACACCGCTATCTGTATGAACATGGAAATATCTTCACCGCCATCTGTATGAACATGGATATATCTACACAGCCATGTGGATGAACATGTTAATATCTACACCGCTATCTTTATGTACATGGAAATATCTACACCGCTAACTGTTTGAACAGGGAAATACATACACCACTATCTGCATGAAAACGGAAATATCTACACAGCTATCTGCTTATACATGGAAATATCTAAACAGCTATCTCTTTACACATGGAAATAACTACACCACTATCTGTATGAACATGGAAATATCTACACCGCCATCTGTATGAACATGGAAATATCTGCACCGCCATCTGTATGAACATTTAAATATCTACACCGCCATCAGCATTAAGATGGAGATATCTACACCACTATCTGCATGAACATGGAAATATCTACACTGCTATCTGTATAAACATGGATATATCTACACCGCTATGTGTATAAACATGGAAATATATACACTGCTATCTGTATAAACATGGAAATATCTACACCGCTACCTGTTTAAACATGGAAATATCAGCACCGCTATCAGTATGAACATGGAAGTTTCTACACCGCCATCTGTATGAACATGGAAATATCTTCACCGCCATCTGTATGAACATGGATATGCCTACACAGCCGTCTGGATGAACATATAAATATCTACACCGCCATCTGTATTAAGAATGAGATATCTACACCGCTATGTGTATAAACATGGAAATATCTACACAGCTATCTGTAAGAACATGGAAATATCTGCACCGCCATCTGTATGAACATATAAATATCTACACCGCCATCTGTATTAAGAATGAGGTATCTACACCGCTATCTGTATAAACATGGAAATATCTACACCGCTATCTGTATGAACATGGAAATATCTACACCGCTACCTGTATAAACACGGAAATATGTACACCCCTACCTGTATAAACATGGAAGTATCAGCACCGCTATCGGTATGAACATGGCAATATCTACACGGCTATCTGCATGAACATGGAAATATCTACACCGCTATCTGTATGAACATGGAAATATCTACACCACTATCTGTATGAACATGGAAATAGCTACACAGCCATCTGGATGAACATGGAAATATCTACACCGCTATCTGTATGAACATGGATATATCTACAGAGCCATCTGGATGAACATGGAAATATCTACACCGCTACCTGTATGAACATGGAAATACATACACCGCTATCTGTATGAACATGGAAATATCTACACCGCTATCTGTATGAACATGGAAATATCTACACCGCTATCTGTATGAACATGGATATATCTTCACCGCCATCTGTATGAACATGGATATATCTACACAGCCATCTGGATGAACATGGAAATATCTACACCGCTATCTGTGTAAACTTGCATACATCTTCACCGCTTTCTGTATAAACATGGAAATATCTACACTGCTATCTTTATGAACATGGAAATATCTACACCGCTAACTGTTTGAACAGGGAAATATATACACCGCTATCTGCATGAAAATGGAAATGTCTACACAGCTATCTGCATATACATGGAAATATCTACACAGCTATCTCTTTACACATGGAAATAACTACACCGCTATCTGTATGAACATGGAAATATCTACACCGCCATCTGTATGAACATGGAAATATCTCCACCGCCATCTGAATGAACATATAAATATCTACACCGCCATCTGTATTAAGATGGAGATATCTACACCGCTATGTGTATAAACATGGAAATATCTACACCGCTATGTGTATAAACATGGAAATATCTACACCACTATCTGTATAAACATGGAAATATCTACACCGCTACCAGTATAAACATGGAAATATCAGCACCGCTATCAGTATGAACATGGAAGTATCTACACCGCCATCTGTATGAACATGGAAATATCTTCACCGCCATCTGTATGAACATGGAAATATCTGCACCGCCATCTGTATGAACATATAAATATCTACACCGCCATTTGTATTAAAATGGAGATATCTAAACGCTATCTGTATAAACATGGAAATATCTACACCGCTATGTGTATAAACATGGAAATATCTACACTGCTATCTGTATAAACATGGAAATATCTACACTGCTACCTGTATAAACATGGAAATATCAGCACCGCTATCTGTATGAACATGGAAATACCTACACCGCTATGTGTATAAACATGGAAATATCTACACCGCTATCTGTATGAACATGGAAATATCTACACTGCTACCTGTATAAACATGGATATATCAGCACCGCTATGTGTATGAACATGGAAATATCTACACCGCTTCTGTATGAACATGGAAAAATCTTCACCGCCATCTCTATGAACCTGGATATATCTACACTGCCATCTGTATGAACAAGGAAATATCTTCACCGCCATCTGTATGAACATGGATATGTCTACACAGCCGTCTGGATGAACATGGAAATATCTACACCGCTATCTGTATGAACATGGAAATATCTACACTGCTATCTGTGTAAACATGCATACATCTTCACCGCTATCTGTATAAACATGGAAATATGCACAACGCTATCTGTATGAACATGGAAATATCTACACCGCTATCTGTTTGAACATGGAAATATCTACACCGCTATCTGCATGAAAATGGAAATATCTACTCAGCTATCTGCATATACATGGAAATATCTACACAGCTATCTCTTTGCACATGGAAATAACTACACCGCTATCTCTATAAACATGGAAATATCTACACCACCATCTGTATGAACATGGAAATATCTGCACCACGATCTGTATGAACATATAAATATCTACACCGCCATCTGTATTAAGAAGGAGATATCTACACCGCTATCTGTATAAACATGGAAATATCTACACCGCTATCTGTATGAACATGGAAATATCTACACCACTACCTGTATAAACACGGAAATATGTACACCGCTACCTGTATAAACATGGAAGTGTCAGCACCGCTATCGGTATGAACATGGCAATATCTACAAGGCTATCTGTATGAACATGGAAATATCTACACCGCTATCTGTATGAACATGAAATATTTAAACCACTATCTGTATGAACATGGAAATAGCTACACAGCCATCTGGATGAACATGGAAATATCTACACCGCAATCTGTATGAACATGGATATATCTAAACAGCCATCTGGATGAACATGGAAATATCAACACCGCTATCTGTATGAACATGGAAATACATACACCGATATCTGTATGAACATGGAAATATCTACACCGCTATCTGTATGAACATGGAAATATCTACACCGCTATCTGTATGAACATGGAAATATCTTCACCGCCATCTGTATGAACATGGATATATCTACACAGCCATCTGGATGAACATGGAAATATCTGCACCGCAATCTGTATGAACATGGAAATATCTACACCGCTATCTGTATGAACATGGATATATCTACACAGCCACCTGGATGAACATGGAAATATCTACACTGCTATCTGTGTAAACATGCATACATCTTCACCGCTATCTGTATAAACATGGAAATATCTACACTGCTATCTTTATGAACATGGAAATATCTACACCGCTAACTGTTTGAACTGGGAAATATATACACCGCTATCTGCATGAAACTGGAAATGTCTACACAGCTATCTGCATATACATGGAAATATCTACACAGCTATCTCTTTACACATGGAAATAACTACACCGCTATCTGTATGAACATGGAAATATCTACACCGCCATCTGTATGAACATAGAAATATCTGCACCGCCATCTGAATGAACATATAAATATCTACACCGCCATCTGTATTAAGATGGTGATATCTACACCGCTATGTGTATAAACATGGAAATATCTACACCGCTATGTGTATAAACATGGAAATATCTACACCGCTACCTGTATAAACATGGAAAAATCAGCACCGCTATCAGTATGAACATGGAAGTATCTACACCGCCATCTGTATGAACATGGAAATATCTTCACCGCCATCTGTATGAACATGGAAATATCTGCACCGCCATTTGTATGAACATATAAATATCTACACCGCCATTTGTATTAAGATGGAAATATCTACACGCTACCAGTATAAACATGGAAATATCTACACCGCTATGTGTATAAACATGGAAATATCTACACTGCTATCTGTATAAACATGGAAATATCTACACTGCTACCTGTATAAACATGGAAATATCAGCACCGCTATCGGTATGAACATGGAAATACCTGCACAGCTATGTGTATAAACATGCAAATATCTACACCGCTATCTGTATAAACATGGAAATATCTACACTGCTACCTGTATAAACATGGATATATCCGCACCGCTGTCTGTATGAACATGGAAATATCTACACCGCTTCTGTATGAACATGGAAAAAACTTCACCGCCATCTCCATGAACCTGGATATATCTACACAGCCATCTGTATGAACAAGGAAATATCTTCACCGCCATCTGTATGAACATGGATATGTCTACACAGCCGTCTGGATGAACATGGAAATATCTACACCGCTATCTGTATGAACATGGAAATATCTACACCGCTATCTCTGTAAACATGCATACATCTTCACAGCTATCTGTATAAACATGGAAATATCCACACCGCTATCTGTATGAACATGGAAATATCTACACCGCTATCTGTTTGAACATGGAAATATCTACACCGCTTTCTGCATGAAAATGGAAATATCTACACAGCTATCTGCATATACATGGAAATATCTACACAGCTATCTCTTTGCACATGGAAATAACTACACCGCTATCTCTATAAACATGGAAATATCTACACCACCATCTGTATGAACATGGAAATATCTGCACCGCGATCTGTATGAACATATAAATATCTACACAGCCATCTGTATTAAGAAGGAGATATCTACACCGCTATCTGTATAAACATGGAAATATCTACACCGCTATCTGTATGAACATGGAAATATCTACACCGCTACCTGTATAAACACGGAAATATGTACACCGCTACCTGTATAAACATGGAAGTATCAGCACCGCTATCGGTATGAACATGGCAATATCTTCACGGCTATCTGTATGAACATGGAAATATCTACACCGCTATCTGTATGAACATGGAAATATCTACACCACTATCTGTATGAACATGGAAATAGCTACACAGCCATCTGGATGAACATGGAAATATCTACACCGCTATCTGTATGAACATGGATATATCTACACAGCCATCTGGATGAACATGGAAATATCTACACCGCTATCTGTATGAACATGGAAATACATACACCGCTATCTGTATGAACATGGAAATATCTACACCGCTATCTGTATGAACATGGAAATATCTGCACCGCCATCTGTATGAACATTTAAATTTCTACACCGCCATCTGTATTAAGATGGAGATATCTACACGCTATCTGTTTACACATGGAAATATCTACACCGCTATGTGTATAAACATGGAAATATCTACACCGCTATCTGTATAAACATGGAAATATCTACACTGCTACCTGTATAAACATGGAAATATCAGCACCGCTATCTGTATGAACAAGGAAATATCTACACCGCTATCTGCATGAAAATGGAAATATCTACACAGCTATCTCTTTGCACATGGAAATAACTACACCGCTATCTCTATAAACATGGAAATATCTACACCACCATCTGTATGAACATGGAAATATCTTCACCGCCATCTGTATGAACATGGATATATCTACACAGCCATCTGGATGAACATGGAAATATCTGCACCGCTATCTGTATGAACATGGAAAAATCTTCACCGCCATCTCTATGAACCTGGATATATCTACACAGCCAACTGTATGAACATGGAAATATCCTCACCGCCATCTGTATGAACATGGATATGTCTACACAGCCGTCTAGAGGAACATGGAAATATCTACACCGCTATCTGTATGAACATGGAAATATCTACACCGCTATCTGTGTAAACATGCATACATCTTCACCGCTATCTGTATAAACATGGAAATACCCACTCCGCTATCTGTTTGAACATGGAAATATCTACACCGCTATCTGCATGAAAATGGAAATATATACACAGCTATCTGCATATACATGGAAATATCTACACAGCTATCTCTTTGCACATGGAAATAACTACACCGCTATCTCTATAAACATGGAAATATCTACACCACCATCTGTATGAACATGGAAATATCTGCACCACCATCTGTATGAACATATAAATATCTACACCGCCATCTGTATTAAGAAGGAGATATCTACACAGCTATCTGTATAAACATGGAAATAGCTACACGGCTATCTGTATGATCATGGAAATATCTACACCGCTACCTGTATAAACACGGAAATATGTACACCGCTACCTGTATAAACATGGAAGTATCAGCACCGCTATCGGTATGAACATGGCAATATCTACACGGCTATCTGTATGAACATGGAAATATCTACACCGCTATCTGTATGAACATGGAAATATCTACACCACTATCTGTATGAACATGGAAATAGCTACACAGCCTTCTGGATGAACATGGAAATATCTTCAGCGCTATTTGTATGAACATGGATATATCTACACAGCCATCTGGATGAACATGGAAATATCAACACCGCTATCTGTATGAACATGGAAATACATACACCGCTATCTGTATGAACATGGAAATATCTACACCGCTATCTGTATGAACATGGAAATATCTACACCGCTATCTGTATGAACATGGAAATATCTTCAGTGCCATCTGTATGAACATGCATATATCTACACAGCCATCTGGATGAACATGGAAGTATCTGCACCGCTATCTGTATGAACTTGGAAATATCTACACCGCTATCTGTATGAACATGGATATATCTACACAGACATCTGGATGAACATGGAAATATCTACACCGCTATCTGTGTATACATGCATACATCTTCACCGCTATCTGTATAAACAAGGAAATATCTACACTGCTATCTTTATGAACATGGAAATATCTACACCGCTAACTGTTTGAACAGGGAAATATATACACCACTATCTGCATGAAAATGGAAATGTCTACAGAGCTATCTGCATATACATGGAAATATCTACACAGCTATCCCTTTACACATGGAAATAACTACACCGCTATCTGTATGAACATGGAAATATCTACACCGCCATCTGTACGAACATGGAAATATCTGCACCGCCATCTGAATGAACATTTAAATATCTGCACCGCCATCTGTATTAAGATGGAGATATCTACACCACTATCTGCATGAACATGGACATATCTACACCGCTATCTGTATAAACATGGATATATCTACACCGCTATGTGTATAAACATGAAAATATCTACACTGCTATCTCTATAAACATGGAAATATCTACACCGCTACCTGTTTAAACATGGAAATATCAGCACCGCTATCAGTATGAACATGGAAGTTTCTACACCGCCATCTGTATGAACATGGAAATATCTTCACCGCCATCTGTATGACATGGAAATATCTGCACCGCCATCTGTATGAAAATATAAATATCTACACCGCCATCTGTATTAAGATGGAGATATCTACACCGCTATCTGTATAAACATGGAAATATCAACACCGCTATGTGTATAAACATGGAAATATCTACACCGCTATCTGTATAAACATGGAAATATCTACACTGCTACCTGTATAAACATGGAAATATCAGCACCGCTATCTGTATGAACATGGAAATATCTACACCGCCATCTGTATGAACATGGAAAAATCTTCACCGCCATCTGTATGAACATGGATATATCTACACAGCCATCTGTATGAACATGGAAATATCTTCACCGCCATCTGTATGAACATGGATATGTCTACACAGCCGTCTGGATGAACATGGAAATATCTACACCGCTATCTGTGTAAACATGCATACATCTTCACCGCTATCTGTATAAACATGGAAATATCTACACCGCTATCTGTATGAACATGGAAATATGTACACCGCTATCTGTTTGAAAATGGAAATATCTACACCGCTATCTGCATGAACACGGAAATATGTACACCGCTAACTGTATAAACATGGAAGTATCAGAACCGCTATCGGTATGAACATGGCAATATCTACACGGCTATCTGTATGAACATGGAAATATCTACAACACCATCTGTATGAACATGGAAATATCTTCACCGCCATCTGTATGAACATGTATATATCTACACAGCCATCTGGATGAACATGGAAATATCTACACCGCTATCTGTATGAACATGGAAATATCTACACCGCTATCTGTATGAACATGGAAATAACTACACAGCCATCAGGATGAACATGGAAATATCTACACCGCTATCTGTATAAACATGGAAATATCAGCACCGCTATCTGTATGGACATGGAAATATCTACACCGCCATCTGTATGAACATGGAAAAATCTTCACCGCCATCTGTATCAACATGGATATACCTACACAGCTTCTGTATAAGCATGGAAATATCTTCACCGCCATCTCTATAAACGTGGAAATATCTACACAGCTATCTGTATATCAATGGAAATATCTACGCTGATATCTCTATAAACATGGAAATTACTACACTGCTATCTGTATAAACCTGGAAATGTCTCCACCGCCATCTCTATGAACATGGAAATATCTACACCGCCATTTGTATGAACATGGAAATAACTACACCGCCATCTGTATGAACATGGAAATATCTACACCGCCATCTCTATAAACGTGGAAATATCTACACTGCTATCTGTATGAACTTGGAAATATCTACACTGATCTCGGTATAAAATTGAAATTATCTACACCACTATCACTATAAACATGGAAATATCTACACTGCTATCTGTATAAACATGGAAATATCTACACCGCTATCTGTATAAACATGGAAATATCTTCACCGCTATCTGTATAAACATGGAAATATCTAGACCGCCATCTCTATAAACATTGAAATATCTACACCACCTTCTGTGTAAACATGGAAATATCTGTACCGCTATCTGCATAAACATGGAAATATCTACACCGCCATCTCTATGAACATGGAAATACCTACACCGCCATCTGTACGAACATGGAAATATCTACACCGCCATCTGTATGAACATGTAAATATCTACACCGCCATCGGTATGAACATGGAAATATCTACAACGTTAACTGTATGGACATGGAAATATCTACACCGCTATTGGTATGAACATGGAAATATCTACACCACTATCTGCATGAACAAGGAAATATCTACACCGCTATCTGTATGAACATGGAAATATCTACACAGCTATCTGTATATAATTGAAATTATCTACACCACTATCTCTATAAACATGGAAATAACTACACTGCTATCTGTATAAACATGGAAATATCTACACCGCCATCTCTATGAACATGGTAATATCTACACCGCCATTTGTATGAACATGGAAATATCTACACTGCCATCTCTATGAACATGGAAATATCTACACCGCCATTTGTATGACCATGGAAATAACTACACCGCCATCTGTATGAAGATGGAAATATCTTCACCGCCCTCTGTATGAACATGGATATATCTACACCGGCATCTGGATGAACATGGAAATATCTACACAGCTATCTGCATATACATGGAAATATCTACACAGATTTCTCTATAAATATGGTAATAACTACAGCGCTATCTCAATAAACTTCGAAATATCTACACCGCCATCTGTATGAACATGGAAATATCTACACCGCCATCTGTACGAACAAGGACATATCTACACCGCCATCTGTATTAAGATGGAAATATCTACACCGCTACCTGTATAAACATGGAAATATCCGCACCGCTATCTGTATAAACATGGAAATATGTACACCGCTATCTGCATAAATTTGGAAATATCCACACCGCTATCTGTGTAAACATGGAAATGTCTACACCGCTATCTCTGTAAACATGGAAATATCTACACCCCAATCTGTTTAAACATGAAAATATCTACACCGCCATCTGTGTAAACATGGGAATATCTACACCGCCATCTCTGTAAACATGGAAATATCTACACCGCCATCTCTTTGAACATGGAAATATCTACACCGCCATCTGTACAAACATGGACATATCTACAAAGCCATCTATATTAAGATGGAAATATCTACACCGCTATCTGTATAAACATGGAAATATCTTCTCCGCTATCTGTATAAACATGGAAATATCTACAGCGCTGTCTCTATAAACTTGGAAATAACTACACCACTATCTCTGTAAACATGGAAATATCTAGACCGCCATCTCTATAAACATGGAAATATCTACACCACCATCTGTATAAACATGGAAATATCTATACCGCTATCTGCATAAACAAGGAAATAACTACACCGCCATCTCTATGAAAATGGAAATATCTACACCGCCATCTGTACGAACATGGAAATATCTACACCGCCATCTGCATGAACATGTAAATATCTACACCGCCATCTGTATGAACATGGAAATATCTACACCGCCATCTGTACAAACATGGACATATCTACAAAGCCATCTGTATTAAGATGGAAATATCTACACCGCTATCTGTATAAACATGAAAATATCTGCCCAACTATCTGTATAAACATGGAAATATCCGCACCGCTATCTGTATAAACATGGAAATATCTACACCGCTATCTGCATAAACATGGAAATATCCACACCGCTATCTGTGTAAACATGGAAATGTCTACACCGCTATCTGTGTAAACATGGAAATATCTACACCGCCATCTGTGTAAACATGAAAATATCTACACCGCCATCTCTATAAACATGGAAATATCTACACCGCCATCTGTATGAACATGGAAATATCTACACCGCCATCTCTATAAAAGTGGAAATATCTACACCGCTATCTGTATGAACTTGGAAATATCTACACTGCTATCTGTATAAAATTGAAATTATCTACACCACTATCTCTATAAACATGGAAATATCTACACTGTTATCTGTATAAACATGGAAATATCTGCACCGATATCTGTATAAACTTGGAAATATCTTCACCGCTATCTGTATAAACATGGAAATATCTACAACGCTGTCTCTATAAACTTGGAAATAACTACACCACTATCTCTATAAACATGGAAATATCTAGACCGCCATCTCTATAAACATGGAAATATCTACACCACCATCTGTATAAACATGGAAATATCTATACCGCTATCTGCATAAACATGGAAATATCTACACCGCCATCTCTATGAACAAGGTAATATCTACACCGCCATCTGTACAAACATGGACATATCTACAAAGCCATCTATATTTAGATGGAAATATCTACACCGCTATCTGTATAAACATGGAAATATCTGCCCAACTATCTGTATAAACATGGAAATATCCGCACCTCTATCTGTATAAACATGGAAATTTCTACACCGCTATCTGCATAAACATGGAAATATCCACACCGCTCTCTGTGCAAACATGGAAATGTCTACACCGCTATCTGTGTAAACATGTAAATATCTACACCGCCATCTGTGTAAATATGAAAATATCTACACTGCCATCTCTATAAACATGGAAATATCTACACCGCCATCTGTATGAACATGGAGATATATACACCGCCATCTCTATAAACATGGAAATATCTACACCGCCATCTGTATGAACATGGAGATATCTACACCGCCATCTCTATAAACGTGGAAATATCCACACCGCTATCTGTATGAACTTGGAAATAACTACAGTGCTCTCGGTATAAAATTGAAATTATCTACACCACTATCTCTATAAACATGGAAATATCTACTCTGCTATCTGTATAAACATGGAAATATCTACACCGCTATCTGTATAAACATGGAAATATCTTCACCGCTATCTGTATAAACATGGAAATATCTACAGCGCTGTCTCTATAAACCTGGAAATAACTACACCACTATCTCTGTAAACATGGAAATATCTAGACCGCCATCTCTATAAACATGGAAATATCTACACCACCATCTGTATAAACATGGAAATATCTACACCGCCATCTGTACGAACATGTAAATATCTACATCGCCATCTGTATGAACACGGGAATATCTACACCGCCAACTGTATGAACATGGAAATATCTACACCGCTATCTGTATGAACATGGAAATATCTACACCATTATCTGTATGAACATCGAAATATCTACACCGCTATCTGTATGAACATGGAAATATCTACACCGATATCTGTATGAACATGGAAATATCTTCACCGCTATCTGTATGAACATGCAAATATCCACACAGCTATCTGTATATCAATGGAAATATCTACACTGCTATCTCTATAAACATGGAAATAACTACACTGCTATCTGCATAAACATGGAAATATCTACACTGCCACCTGAATGAACATGGAAATATCTACAATGCCATCCGTACGAACATGGAAATATCTACACCGCCATTTGTATGAACATGTAAATATCTACACCGCCATCTGTATGAACATGGAAATATCTATACCGCTAACTGTTTGGACATGGAAATATCTACACCGCCGTCTGTATGAACTTGGAAATATCTACACCACCATCTCTATAAACTTGGAAATATCTACACCGCTATCTGTATGAACTTGGAAATATCTACACTGCTATCTGTATAAAATTGAAATAATCTACACCACTATCTCTATAAACATGGACATATCTACACTGTTATCGGTAAATATGAAAATATCTACACTGCTATCTGTATAAACATGGAAATATCTTCACCGCTATCTGTATAAACATGGAAATATCTACAACGCTGTCTCTATAAACTTGGAAATAACTACACCACTATCTCTATAAACATGGAAATAACTGGACCGCCATCTCTATAAACATGGAAATATCTACACCACCATCTGTATAAACATGGAAATATCTATACCGCTAACTGTATGAACATGGAAATATCTACACAGCTCTCTGTATGAACATGGAAATATCTACACCGTTATCTGTATGAACATGGAAATATCTACACCGCTATCTGTATGAACTTGGAAATACCTACACCGCTATCTGTACGAAGATGGAAATAGCTACACCGCTATCTCTATGAACATGCACATATCTACACAGCTATCTGTATATCAATGGAAATATCTACACTGCTGTCTCTATAAACATGGAAATAACTACACTGCTATCTGTATAAACATGGAAATGCCTACACCGCCACCTGTATGAACATGGAATTATCTATACTGCCATCCGTACGAACATGGAAATATCTACACCGCCATCACTATGAACATGTAAATATCTACACCGCCATCTGTATGAACATGGAAATATCTTCACCGCTAACTGTATGAACATGGAAATATCTGAACCGCTATCTGTATGAACATGGAAATATCTACACCGCTATCTGTATGAACATGGAAATATCTACAACGCTATCTGTATGAACATGGAAATATCTACACCGCTATCTGTATGAACATGGAAATATCTACACCGCTATCTGTATGAACATGCAAATATCTACACAGCTATCTGTATATCAATAGAAATATCTACACTGCTATCCCTATAAACATGGAAATTACTACACTGCTATCTGTATAAACATGGAAATGTCTCAACCGCCATCTCTATGAACATGGAAATATCTACACGGCCATTTGTATGAACACGGAAATAACTACACCGCCATCTGCATGAACATGGAAATAACTACACCGCCATCTCTATAAACGTGGAAATATCTACATCGCTATCTGTATGAACTTGGAAATATCTACACTGCTATCTGTATAAACATGGAAATATCTACACCGCTATCTGTATGAACATGGAAATATCTACACCGCTATCTGTATGAACATGGAAATATCTACACCGCTATCTGTATGAACATGCAAATATCTACAGAGCTATCTGTATGTCAATGGAAATATCTACACTGCTATCTCTATAAACATGGAAATAACTACACTGCTATCTGTATAAACATGGAAATATCTACACCGCCACTTGTATGAACATGGAAATATCTACACTGCCATCCGTACGAACATGGAAATATCTACACCGCCATCTGTATGAACATGTAAATATCTACACCGCCATCTGTATGAACATGGAAATATCTACAACGCTAAATGTATGGACATGGAAATATCTACACCGCTTTTGGTATGAACATGGAAATATCTACACCGCTATCTGCATGAACATGGAAATATCTACAGCGCTATCTGTATGAACATGGAAATATCTACACCGCTATCTGTATGAACATGGAAATATCTACACCGCCATCTGAGGAAACATGAAAATATCTACAACGCCATCTCTATAAACATGGAAATATCTACACCGCTATCTGTACGAACATGGAAATACCTACACTGCAATCTGTATGAACATGCAAATATCTACACAGCTATCTGTATATCCATGGAAATATCTACACTGCTATCTCTATAAACATGGAAATAACTACACTGCTATCTGAATAAACATGGAAATATCTACACCGCCACCTGTATGAACATGGAAATATCTACACCGCTAACTGTATGGACATTGAAATATCTACACCGGTATTGGTATAAACCTGGAATTATCTACACCACTGTCTGCATGAACATGGAATTATCTACACCGCTATCTGTATGAACATGGAAATATCTACAAGGCTATCTGTATGAATATGGAAATATCTACACCGCTATCTGTATGAACATGCAAATATCTACACCTCTATCTCTATAAACATGGAAATAACTACTCTGCTATCTGTATAAACATGGAAATATCTACACCGCCATCTCTATGAACATGGAAATATCCACACTGCCATTTGTATGAACATGGAAATATCTACACCGCCATCTCTGTGAACATTGAAATACCTACACCGCCATTTGTATGAACAAGGAAATATCTACACCGCCATCTGTATGAACATGGATATATCTTCCCCGCCATCTGTATGATGATGGATATATCTACACGGGAATCTGGATGAACATGGAAATATCTACACCGCTATCTGCATGAACATGGAAATATCTACACAGCTATCTGCATATACATGGAAATATCTGCACAGATTTCTCTATAAACATGGAAATAACTTCAGCGCTATCTCTATAAACTTCAAAATATCTACACCGCCATCTGTATGAACATGGAAATATCTGCACCGCCATCGGAACAAACATGGACATATCTACACCACCATCTGTATAAACATGGAAATATCTGCCCATCTGTATAAACATGGAAATATCAGCATCGCTATCTGTATAAACATGGAAATATCTACGCCACTATCTGCATAAACATGGAAATATCCACACCGCTATCTGTGTAAACATGGAAATGCCTACACCGCTATCCGTGTAAACATAGAAATACCTATACCGCCGTCTGTGTAAACATGAAAATATCTACACCGCCATCTCTATAAACATGGAAAAATCTACACCGCCATCTGTATGAACATGGAAATGTCTACACCGCCATCTCTATAAACGTGGAAATATCTACACCGCTATCTGTATGAACTTGGAAATATCTACACTGCTATCTGTATAAATTTGGAATTATCTACACTATTATCTCTATAAACATGGAAATATCTACACCGCTATCTGTATAAACATGGAAATATCTACACCGCTATCTGTATAAACATGGAAATATCTTCACCGCTATCTGTATAAACATGGAAATATCTACAACGATGTCACTATAAACTTGGAAATAACTACACCACTATCTCTATAAACATGGAAATATCTAGACCGCCATCTCTATAAACATGGAAATACCTACACCGCCATCTGTATGAACATGGAAATATCTATACCGTTATCTGCATAAACATGGAAATATGTACACCGCCATCTCCATGAACATGGAAATATCTACACCGCCATCTGTACGAACATGGAAATATCTACACCGCCATCTGTATGAACATGTAAATATCTACACCGCCATCTGTATGAACATGGGAATATCTACACCGCTATCAGCATGAACATGGAAATATCTACACCGCTATCTTTATGAATATGCAAATATCTACACAGCTATCTGTATATCAATGGAAATATCTACACTGCTATCTCTATAAACATGGAAACAACTACATAGCTATCTGTATAAACATGGAAATATCTACACCGCCATCTCTATGAACATGGAAATATCTACACCGCCATTTGTATGAACATGGAAATATCTACACTGCCATCTCCATGAACATGGAAATATCTACACCGACATCTGTACGAACATGGAAATATCTACACCGCCATCTGTATCAACATGTGAATATCTACACCGCCATCTGTATGAACATGGAAATATCTACACCGCTAACTGTATGAACATGGAAATATCTACACCGATATCTGTATGAACATGGAAATATCTACACCGCTATCTGTATGAACATGGAAATATCTACACTGCTATCTGTATGAACATGCAAATATCTACACAGCTCTCTGTATATCAATGGAAATATCTACACTGCTATCTCTATAAACATGGAAATGTCTACACAGCTATCTGTAAAAACATGGAAATATCTACACCGCCACTGGTATCAACATGGAAATATCTACACTGCCATCCGTAAGAACATGGAAACATCTACACCGCCATCTGTATGAACATGGAAATATCTACACGGCCATCAGTATGAACATGGAAATATCTACACCGCCATCTGTATGAACATGGAAATATCTACACCACCATCTGTATGAACATGGAAATATCGACACCCCTAACTGTATGAACATGGAAATATCGACACCGCTATCAGCATGAACATGGAAATATGTACACCGCTATCAGCATGAACATGGAAATATCTACACCGCTATCTGTATGAACATGCAAATATCTACACAGCTATCTGTATATCAATGGAAATATCTACACTACTATCTCTATAAACATGGAAATATCTGCACCGCCATCTCTATAAACATGGAAATATGTACACCGCCATCTGTATGAACATGTAAATATCTACACCGCCATCTGTATGAACATGGAAATATCTACACCGCTAACTGAATGAACATGGAAATATCCACACCGCTATCTGTATGAACATGGAAATATCTACACCGCTATCTGCATGAACATGGAAATATATACAAAGCTATCTGCATATACATGGAAATATCTACACAGATTTCTATGTAAATATAGAAGTAACTACAGCGCTATCTCAATAAACTTCGAAATATCTACACCGCCATCTGTATGAACATGGAAATATCTACACCGCCATCTGTACGAACATGGACATATCTACACCATTAACTGTAATAAGATGGAAATATCTACACCGCTATCTGTATAAACATGGAAATATCTGCACCACTATCTGTATAAACATGGAAATATCCGCACCGCTATCTGTATAAACATGGAAATATCTACACCGCTATCTGCATAAACATGGAAATATCCACAGAGCTATCTGTGTTAACATGGAAATGTCTACACCGCTATCTGTGTAAACATGGAAATATCTACACTGCCATCTGTATAAACATGAAAATATCTACACCGCCATCTCTATAAATATGGAAATATCTACACCGCCATCTGTATGAACATGGAAATATCTACACCGCCATCTCTATAAACGTGGAAATATCTACACCGCTATCTGTATGAACTTGGAAATATCTACACTGCTGTCTGTATAAAATTGAAATTATCTACACCCCTATCTCTATCAACATGGAAATATCTACACCGCTATCTGTATAAACATGTAAATATCTACACTGCTATCTGTATAAACATGGAAATATCTTCACTGCTATCTGTATAAACATGGAAATATCTACAACGCTGTCTCTATAAACTTGGAAATAACTACACCACTATCTCTATAAACATGGAAATATCTACACCGCCATCTCTATAAACATGGAAATATCTACACCACCATCTGTATAAACATGGAAATATCTATACCGCTATCTGCATAAACATGGAAATATCTACACCGCCATCTCTATGAACATGGAAATACCTACACCGCCATCTGTAAGAACATGGAAATATCTACACCGCCATCTGTATGAACATGTAAATATCTACACCGCCATCTGTAGGAACACGGAAATATCTACACCGCCATCTGAGGAAACATGAAAATATCTACACCGCCATCTCTATAAACATGGAAATATCTACACCGCTATCTGTACGAACATGGAAATACCTACACTGCAATCTGTATGAACATGCAAATATCTACACAGCTATCTGTATATCCATGGAAATATCTACACTGCTATCTCTATAAACATGGAAATAACTACACTGCAATCTGAATAAACATGGAAATATCTACACCGCCACCTGTATGAACATGGAAATATCTACACCGCTAACTGTATGGACATTGAAATATCTACACCGGTATTGGTATAAACCTGGAATTATCTACACCGCTGTCTGCATGAACATGGAATTATCTACACCGCTATCTGTATGAACATGGAAATATCTACAAGGCTATCTGTATGAAAATGGAAATATCTACACCGCTATCTGTATGAAGATGCAAATATCTACACCTCTATCTCTATAAACATGGAAATAACTACTCTGCTATCTGTATAAACATGGAAATATCTACACCGCCATCTCTATGAACATGGAAGTATCTACACTGCCATTTGTATGAACATGGAAATATCTACACCGCCATCTCTGTGAACATGGAAATACCTACACCGCCATTTGTATGAACAAGGAAACATCTACACCGCCATCTGTATGAACATGGATATATCTTCCCCGCCATCTGTATGATGATGGATATATCTATACGGGAATCTGGATGAACATGGAAATATCTACACCGCTATCTGCATGAACATGGAAATATCTACACAGCTATCTGCATGTACATGGAAATATCTGCACAGATTTCTCTATAAACATGGAAATAACTTCAGCGCTATCTCTATAAACTTCAAAATATCTACACCGCCATCTGTATGAACATGGAAATATCTGCACCGCCATCGGAACAAACATGGACATATCTACACCGCCATCTGTATAAACATTGAAATATCTGCCCATCTGTATAAACATGGAAATATCAGCATCGCTATCTGTATAAACATGGAAATATCTACGCCACTATCTGCATAAACATGGAAATATCCACACCGCTATCTGTCTAAACATGGAAATGCCTACACCGCTATCCGTGTAAACATGGAAATACCTATACCGCCGTCTGTGTAAACATGAAAATATCTACACCGCCATCTCTATAAACATGGAAATATCTACACCGCCATCTGTATGAACATGGAAATGTCTACACCGCCATCTCTATAAACGTGGAAATATCTACACCGCTATCTGTATGAACTTGGAAATATCTACACTGCTATCTGTATAAATTTGGAATTATCTACACTATTATCTCTATAAACATGGAAATATCTACACCGCTATCTGTATAAACATGGAAATATCTACACCGCTATCTGTATAAACATGGAAATATCTTCACCGCTATCTGTATAAACATGGAAATATCTACAACGATGTCACTATAAACTTGGAAATAACTACACCACTATCTCTATAAACATGGAAATATCTAGACCGCCATCTCAATAAACATGGAAATACCTACACCGACATCTGTATGAACATGGAAATATCTATACCGTTATCTGCATAAACATGGAAATATGTACACCGCCATCTCCATGAACATGGAAATATCTACACCGCCATCTGTACGAACATGGAAATATCTACACCGCCATCTGTATGAACATGTAAATATCTACACCGCCATCTGTATGAACATGGAAATATCTACACCGCTATCAGCATGAACATGGAAATATCTACACCGCTATCTTTATGAACATGCAAATATCTACACAGCTATCTGTATATCAATGGAAATATCTACACTGCTATCTCTATAAACATGGAAACAACTACATAGCTATCTGTATAAACATGGAAATATCTACACCGCCATCTCTATGAACATGGAAATATCTACACCGCCATTTGTATGAACATGGAAATATCTACACTGCCATCTCCATGAACATGGAAATATCTACACCGACATCTGTACGAACATGGAAATATCTACACCGCCATCTGTATCAACATGTGAATATCTACACCGCCATCTGTATGAACATGGAAATATCTACACCGCTAACTGTATGAACATGGAAATATCTACACCGATATCTGTATGAACATGGAAATATCTACACCGCTATCTGTATGAACATGGAAATATCTACACTGCTATCTGTATGAACATGCAAATATCTACACAGCTCTCTGTATATCAATGGAAATATCTACACTGCTATCTCTATAAACATGGAAATGTCTACACAGCTATCTGTAAAAACATGGAAATATCTACACCGCCACTGGTATCAACATGGAAATATCTACACTGCCATCCGTAAGAACATGGAAACATCTACACCGCCATCTGTATGAACATGGAAATATCTACACGGCCATCAGTATGAACATGGAAATATCTACACCGCCATCTGTATGAACATGGAAATATCTACACCACCATCTGTATGAACATGGAAATATCGACACCCCTAACTGTATGAACATGGAAATATCGACACCGCTATCAGCATGAACATGGAAATATGTACACCGCTATCAGCATGAACATGGAAATATCTACACCGCTATCTGTATGAACATGCAAATATCTACACAGCTATCTGTATATCAATGGAAATATCTACACTACTATCTCTATAAACATGGAAATATCTGCACCGCCATCTCTATAAACATGGAAATATGTACACCGCCATCTGTATGAACATGTAAATATCTACACCGCCATCTGTATGAACATGGAAATATCTACACCGCTAACTGTATGAACATGGAAGTATCTACACCGCTATCTGTATGAACATGGAAATATCTACACCGCCGTTTTTATGAACATGGAAATATCTACACCGCCATCTCTATGAACATGGAAATATCTAAACCTCCATGTGTATGAACATGGAAATATCTACACCGCCATCTGTATGAACATGGAAATATCTACACCGCCATCTCTACAAAGATGAAAATATCTATACCGCAATCTGTAAGAACATGGAAAAAATCACACTGCTATCTGTATATACATGCAAATATCTACACCGCTATCTCCATAAACATGGAAATAACTACAACGCTATCTCTATAAACATGGAAATAACTACACCGCTATCTCTATAAACATGGAAATAACTACAGCGCCATCTCTATGAACATGCAAATAACTACACCGCCATTTGTATGAACATGGAAATATCTACACCGCCATCTGTTTGAACATGGAATTATCTTCACCGCCATCTGTATGAACATGGAAATATCTACACCGCTATCTGTATGAACATGGAAATATCTACACAGTTAACTGCATATACATCGAAATATCTACACAGCTTTCTCTATAAACAAGGAAATAACTACACCGCTATCTCTAAACACATGGAAATATCTACACCGCTATGTGTATCAACATGGAAATATCTACACCGCTATCTGTGTAAACATGGAAATATCTACACCGCCATCTGTATGAACATGGAAATATCTACACCACCATCTCTATAAACGTTGAAATTTCTACACCGCTATTTGTATGAACATGGAAATATCTACACTGCTATCTGTATAAAATTGGAATAATCTACACCGCGATCTCTATAAACATGGAAATATCTACACCGCTATCTGTATAAACAAGACAATATCTAGACCGCCATCTCTATAAACTTGTAAATATCTACACCGCTATCTGTATAAACATGGAAATATCTTCACCGCTATCTGTATAAACACGGAAAGAACTACAGCACTGTCTCTACAAACTTGGAAATAACTACACCACTATCTCTATAAACATGGAAATATCTAGACCGCCATCTCTATAAACATGGAAATATCTACACCGCTATCTGTAAAAACATGGAAATATCTCCACCGCTATCTGTATGAAAATGGAGATATCTACACCGCTATCTGTATAAACATGGAAATATCTACACTGCTATCTGTATAAACATGAAAATATCCACACCACTATATGCATAAACATGGAAATATCCACACCACTATCTGTATAAACATGGAAATATCAACACCGCTATCTGTATAAACATGGAAATATCTACCCCGCTCTCTGTATAATCATTGAAATATCCACACCGCTGTCTGTGTAAACATGGAAATAACTTCACCGCTATCTGTATAAACATGGAAATAACTACACCATTATCTCTACAAACATGTAAATATCTACAACGCTATCTGTGTAAACATGGAAAGGTCTACACCACTATCTGTGTAAACATGGAAATATCTACAATGCTATGTGTATAAACATGGAAATATCTACACCGCTATCTGTATAAACATGGAAATATCTTCACCGCTATCAGTATAAGCACGGAAATATCTACAACGCTGTCTCTATAAACTTGGAAATAACTACACCGCTATCTCTATAAACATGGAAATATCAACACCGCTAACTGGATGAACACGGAAATATCAACACCTCTATGTGTATGAACATGGAAATATCTTCACCGCTATCAGTATAAACACGGAAATATCTACAACGCTGTCTCTATAAACTTGGAAATAACTACACCGCTATCTCTATAAACATGGAAATATCAACACCGCTAACTGGATGAACACGGAAATATCAACACCGCTATGTGTATGAACATGGAAATATCAACACCGCTATCTGTATGAACATGGAAATATCTACACGGCTATCTGTATGAACGTGGAAATGTCTTCACCGCTATCTGTATGAACGTGGAAATATCTACACAGCTATCTGTATGTCAATGGAAATGTCTACACTGATATCTCTATAAACGTGGAAATAACTACACCACCATCTGTATGAACATGGAAATACCTACAACGCCATCTCTAAGAACATGGAAATATCTACACCGCCATCTGTATAAACATGAAAATATCTACACCGCCATCACTATAAACATGGAAATATCTACACCGCCATCTGTATGAACATGGAAATATCTACACCGCCATCTCTATAAACGTGGAAATATCTACACTGCTATCTGTAGGAACTTGGAAATATCTACACTGCTATCTGTACAAAATTGTAATTATCTACACCACTATCTCTATAAACATGGAAATATCTACAATGCTATGTGTATAAACATGGAAATATCTACACCGCTATCTGTATAAACATGGAAATATCTTCACCGCTATCAGTATAAACACGGAAATATCTACAACGCTGTCTCTATAAACTTGGAAATAACTACACCGCTATCTCTATAAACATGGAAATATCTACACTGCCGTCTGTATAAACATGGAAATATCTACACCACCATCTGTATAAACATGGAAATATCTATACCGCTATCTGCATAAACATGCAAATATCTACACCGCCATCTCTATGAACATGGAAATATCTACACCGCTAACTGTATGAACATGGAAATATCTACACCGGTATCTGTGAACATGGAAATATCTACACCGTTATCTGTATGAACATGGAAATATCTACACCGTTATCTGTATGAACATGGAAATAACTACACCGCAATCTGTATGAACATGGAAATATCTACACCTCTATCTGTACGAACATGTAAACATCTACACCGCTATCTGTATGAACATGCAAATATCTACACAGCTATCTGTATATCAATGGAAATATCTACACTGCTATCTCTATAAACATGGAAATAACTAAACTGCTATCTGTATAAACATGGAAATATCTACACCGCCACCTGTATGAACATGGGAATATCTACACTGCCATCCGTATGAACATGGAAATATCTACACCGCCATCTGTATGAACATGTAAATATCTACACCGCCATCTGTATGAACATGGAAATATCTTAACCGCTAACTGTATGAAGATGGAAATATCTACACCGCTATTGGTATGAACATGGAAATATGTACACCGCTATCTGTATGAACATGGAAATATCTACTCCGCTATCTGTATGAACATGGAAATATCTACACCGCTATCTGTATGTACATGGAAATATCTACACCGCTATCTGTATGAACATCCAAATATCTACACAGCTATCTGTATATCAATGGAAATATCTACACTTCTATCTCTATAAACATGGAAATAACTACACTGCTATCTGTATAAACATGGAAATATCAACACCGCCATCTCTATGAACATGGAAATATCTACACCGCCATTTGTATGAACGTGGAAATATCTACACCGCCATCTGTATGAACATGGAAATATCTTCACCGCCATCTGTATGAACGTGGATATATCTACACCGGCATCTGGATGAACATCGAAATATCTACACCGCTATCTGCATGAACATGGAAATATCTACACAGCTATCTGCATATACATGGAAATATCTACACAGATTTCTCTATAAATATGGAAATAACTACAGAGCTATCTCTATAAACTTCGAAATACCTACTCCGCCATCTGTATGAACATGGAAATATCTACACCGCCATCTGTATGAACATGGACATGTCTTCACCGCCATCTGTATTAAGATGGAAATATCTACACCGCTATCTGTATAAACGTGGAAATATCTACACCGCTATCTGTATAAACATGGAAATACCTACACCGCTATCTCTATAAACTTGGAAATATCTACACCGCTATGTGTATCAACATGGAAATATCTACACCGCTACATCAGTAAACATGGAAATATCTAAACCACCCTCTGTATAAACATGGAAATATCTACACCGCCATCTCTATAAACATTTAAATATCTTCACCACCATCTGTATGAACACGGAAATATCTACACCGTCATCTCTCTAAAGGTGGAAATATCTAAACCGCTACTTGTATATACATGGAAATATCTACACTGCTATCTGTATAAAAATGGAAATATCTACACCGCTATCTCTATAAACATGGAAATATCTACAATGCTATCTGTATAAACAAGGAACTATCTAGACCGCCATCTCTATAAACATATAAATATCTACACCACTATCTGTATAAACATGGAAATACCTACACCGCTATGTCTATAAACTTGGTAATAACAACACCACTATCTCTATATACATGGAAATATCTAGACCGCCATCTCTATAAACATGGAAATACCCATACCACCATCGGGATGAACGTGGAAATATCTACACAGATATCTCTATGTATATGGAAATATCTACACCGCTATCTGTATGAGCATGGAAATATCTACATCGCTATCTGTATGAACATGGAAATATCTACACCGCTATCTGTACGAACATGGAAATATCTACACCGCTATCTGTATGAGCATGGAAATATCTACACCGCTATCTGTATGAACATGCAAATACCTACACAGCAATCTGTATATCAATGGAAATATCTGCACTGCTATCTCTATAAACATGGAAATAACTACACTGCTATCTGTATAAACATGGAAATAACTACACCGCCACCTGTATGAACATGGAAATATCTACACTGCCATCCGTACGAACATGGAAATATCTACACCGCCATCTGTATGAACATGGAAATATCTACACCGCCATTTGTATGAACATGGAAATATCTACACCGCAAACTGTATGAACATGGAAACATCTACACCTCTCTCTGTATGAACATGGAAATATCTACACCACTATCTGTATGAACATGGAAATATCTACACCGTTATCTGTATGAACATGGAAATATCTACACCGCTATCTGAATGAAAATGGAAATATCTACACCGCAATCTGTATGAACATGGAAATATCTACACCGCTATCTGTATGAACATGCAAATATCTACACAGCTATCTGTATATCAATGGAAATATCTACACTGCTATCTCTATAAACATGGAAATATCTACACTGCTATCTGTATAAACATGGAAATATTTACACCGCCACCTGTATGAACATGGAAATATCTACACTGCCATCCGTACTAACATGGAAATATCTACACCGTCATCTGTATGAACATGTAAATATCTACACCGCCATCTGTAGGAACATGGAAATATCTACACTGCCATCTGTATGAACATGGATATACCTACACCGCTATCTGTATGAACGTGGAAATATCTACACCGCTATCTTTATGAACAAGGAAATATCTACACCGCTCTCTGTATGAACATGGAAATATCTACACTGCTATCTGTATGAACACGGAAATATCTACACCGCTAACTGTATGAACATGGAAATATCTACACCGCTTTCTGTATAAAGATGCAAATATCTACACAGCTATCTGTATATCAATGGAAATATCTACACTGCTATCTCTATAAACATGGAAATAACTACACTGCTATCTGTATAAACATGGAAATATCTACACCACCATCTCTTTGAACATGGAAATATCTACACCGCCATTTGTATGAGCATGGAAATATTTACACCGCCATCTCTATGAACATGGAAATATCTACACCGCCGTCTCTATGAACATGGAAATATCTTCACCGCCATCTGTATGAACCTGGATATATCTACACCGGCATCTGGATGAACATGGAAATATCTACTCCGCTCTCTGCATGAACATGTAAATATCTACACAGCTATCTGCATATACATGGAAATATCTACACAGATTTCTCTATAAATATGGAAATAACTACAGCGCTATCCCTATAAACATCGAAATATCTACACCGCCATCTGTATGAACATGGAAATATCTACACCGCCATCTGTACGAACATGGACATACCTACACCGACATCTGTATTAAGATGGAAATATCTACACCGCTATCTGTATAAACATGGAAATATCTGCCCTACTATCTGTATAAACATGGAAATATCCACACCGCTATCTGTGTAAACATGGAAATGACTACACCGCTATCTGTGTAAACATGGAAATATCTACACCGCCATCTGTGTAAACATGAAAATATCTACACCGCCATCTCTATAAACATGGAAATATCTACACCGCCATCCGTATGAACATGGAAATATCTACACCGCCATCCCTATAAACGTGGAAATATCTACACCGCTATCTGTATGAACTTGGAAATAACTACACTGCTATCTGTATAAAATTGGAAATATCTACACCACTATCTCTATCAACATGGAACTATCTACACCGCTATCTGTATAAACATGGAAATATCCACACCGCTATCTGTATAAACATGGAAATACCTTCAACGCTATCTGTAAAAACATGGAAATATCTACAACGCTGTCTCTATAAACTTGGAAATAACTACACCACTATCTCTTTAAACATGGAAATATCTAGACCGCCATCTCTATAAACATGGATATATCTACACCACCATCTGTATAAACATGGAAATATCTATACCGCTATCTGCATAAACATGGAAATAGCTACACCGCCATCTCTATGAACATGGAAATATCTACACCGCCATCTGTACGAACATGGAAATATCTACACCGCCATCTGTACGAACATGTAAATATCTACACCGCCATCAGTATGAACATGGAAATATCTACACCGCTAACTGTATGAACATGGAAATATCAACACCGCTATCTGTAAGAACATGGAAATATCTATACCGTTATCTGTATGAACATGGAAATATCTACACCACTATCTGTATGAACATGGAAATATCTACACCGCTATCTGTATGAACTTGGAAATATCAACACCGCCCTCTGTATGAACATGGAAATATCTACACCGCTATCTGTATGAACATGCAAATATCTACACAGCTATCTATATATCAATGGAAATATCTACACTACTATCTCTATAAACATGGAAATAACTACACTGCTATCTGTATAAACATGGAAACACCTACAACGCCATCTCTATGAACATGGAAATATCTACACCGCCATTTGTATGAACATGGAAATATCTACACCGCCATCTGTATGAACATGGAAATATCTTCACCGCCATCTGTATGAGTATGGATATATCTACACCGGCATCTGGATGAACATGGAAATGTCTACACCGCTATCTGCATGAACATGGAAATATCTACACAGCTCTCTGCATATACATGGAAATATCTACACAGATTTCTCTATAAATATGGAAATAACTACAGCGCTATCTCTATAAACTTCGAAATATCTACACCGCCATCTGTATGAACATGGAAATATCTACACGGCCATCTGTATGAACATGGAAATATCTACACCGCCATCTGTATGAACATGCAAATATCTACACAGCTATCTGTATATCAACGTAAATATCTACACTGCTATCTCTATAAACATGGAAATAACTACACTGCTATCTGTATAAACATGGAAATATCTACACCGCCACCTGCATGAACATGGAAATATCTACACTGCCATCCGTATGAACAAGGAAATATCTACACCGCCATCTGTATGAACATGGAAATATCTAAACCGACATCTGTATGAACATGGAAATATCTACACCGCTAACTGTATGAACATGGAAATATCTACACCGCTATCTGTGTGAACATGCAAATATCTACACAGCTATCTGTAAGAACATGGAAATATCTACACCACTATCTGTATGAACATGGAAATATCTACACAGCTATCTGCATATACATGGGAATATCTGCCCAACTATCTGTATAATCATGTAAATATCCTCACCGCTATCTGTATAAACATGGAAATATCTACACCACTATCTGCATAAACATGGAAATATCCACACTGCTATCTGTGTAAACATGGAAATGTCTACAACGCTATCTGTGTAAACATGGAAATATCTACACCACCATCTGTGTAAACATGAAAATATCTACACCGCCATCTCTATAAACATGGAAATATCTACACCGCCGTATGTATGAACATGGAAATATCTACACCGCCATCTCTATAAACGTGGAAATATCCACACCGCTATCTGTATGAACTTGGAAATATCTACAGTGCTCTCGGTATAAAATTGAAATTATCTACACCATTATCTCTATAAACATGGAAATATCTACTCTGCTATCTGTATAAACATGGGAATATCTACACCACTATCTTTATAAACATGGAAATATCTTCACCGCTATCTGTATAAACATGGAAATATCTACAGCGCTGTCTCTATAAACTTGGAAATAACTACACCACTATCTATATAAACATGGAAATATCTAGACCGCCATCTCTATAAACATGGAAATATCTACACCACCATCTGTATAAACATGGAAATATCTATACCGCTATCTGCATAAACATGGAAATATCTACACCGCCATCTCTATGAACATGGAAATATCTACACCGCCATCTGTACAAACATGGACATATCTACAAAGCCATCTTTATTAAGACGGAAATATCTACACTGCTATCTGTATAAACATGCAAACATCTGCCCAACTATCTGTACAAAGATGGAAATATCCGCACCGCTATCTGTATAAACATGGAAATATCTACACCGCTATCTGCATAAACATGGAAATATCCACACCGCTATCTGTGTAAACATGGAAATGTCTACACCGCTATCTGTGTAAACATGGAAATATCTACACCACCATATGTGTAAACATGAAAATATCTACACTGCCATCTCTATAAACATGGAAATATCTACACCGCAATCTGTATGAACATGGAAATATCTACACCGCCATCTCTATAAATGTGGAAATATCTACACCGCTATCGGTATGAACTTGGAAATATCTAAACTGCAATCTGTATAAAATTGAAATTATCTACCCCACTATCTCTATAAACATGGAAATATCTACTCTGTTATCTGTATAAACATGGAAATATCAACACCGATATCTGTATAAACATGGAAATATCTTCACCGCTATCTGTATAAACATGGAAATATCTACAACGCTGTCTCTATAAACTTGGAAATAACTACACCACTATCTATATAAACATGGAAATATCTAGACCGCCATCTCTATAAACATGGAAATATCTACACCACCATCTGTATAAACATGGAAATATCTATACCGCTATCTGCATAAACATGGAAGTATCTACACCGCCATCTCTATGAACATGGAAATATCTACACCACCATCTGTACAAACATGGACATATCTACAAAGCCATCTATATTAAGATGGAAATAACTACACCGATATCTGTATGAACATGGAAATATCTACACCGCTATCTGTATGAACGTGGAAATATCTACACCGCTATCTGTATGAACATGGAAATATCTACACCGCTATCTGTATAAACATGGAAATAACTAAACAGCTATCTGTATATCAATGGAAATATCTACACTGCTATCTCTATAAACATGCAAATAACTACACTGCTATCTGTATAAACATGGAAATATCTACACCACCATCTCTATGAACATGGAAATATCTACACCGCCATCTGTTCGAACATGGACATATCTACACCGCCATCTGTATTAAGATGGAAATATCTACACCGCTATCTGTATAAACATGGAAATATCTGCCTATCTGTATAAACATGGATATATCTGCACCGATATCTGTATAAACATGGAAATATCTACACCGCTATATGTATAAACATGGAAATATCCACAACGCTATCTATGTAAACATGGAAATGTCTACACTGCTATCTGTGTAAACATGGAAATATCTACACCGCCATCTGTGTAAACATGAAAATATCTACACCGCCATCTATATAAACATGGAAATATCTACACCGCCATCTGTATGAATATGGAAATATCTAAACCGCCATCTCTATAAACGTGGAAATATCTACACCGATCTCTGTATGAACTTGGAAATATCTACCCTGCTATCTGGATAAAATTGAAATTATCTACACCACTATCTCTACATACATGGAAATATCTACACTGTTATCTGTATAAAAATGGAAATATCTACACCGCTGTCTCTATAAACTTGGAAATAACTACACCACTATCTCTATAAACATGGAAATATCTTCCCCGCTAACTGTATGAACATGGAAATATCTACCCCGCTATATGTATGAACATGGAAATATCTACACCGCTATCTGTATGAACATGGAAATATCTACACCGCTATCTGTATGAACATGGAAATATCTACACCGCTATCTGTATAAACATGCAAATATCTACATTGCTATCTGTATATCAATGGAAATATCTACACTGCTATCTCTATAAACATGGAAATAACAACACTGCTATCTGTATAAACATGGAAATATGTACACCGCCATCTCTATGAACATGGAAATATCTACACCGCCATTTGTATGAACATGGAAATATCTACACCGCCATCTCTATGAACATGGAAATATCTACACCGCCATTTGTATGAACATGGAAATATCTACACCGCCATCTGTATGAACATGGAAATATCTTCACCGCCATCTGTATGAACATGTATATATCTACACCGGCATCTGGATGAACATGGAAATATCTACACCGCTATCTACATGAACATGGAAATATCTACACAGCTATCTAAATATACATGGAAATATCTACACAGATTTCTCTATAAATATGGAAATAACTACAGCGCTATCTGTATAAACTTCGAAATATCTACACCGCCGTCTGTATGAACATGGAAATATCTACACTGCCATCTGTACAAACATGGACATATCTACACCGCCATCTGTATTAAGATGGAAATATCTACACCGCTATCTGTATGAACATGGAAATATCTACACCGCCCTCTGTATGAACATGGAAATATCTACACCGCTATCTGTATGAACATGCAAATATCTACACAGCTATCTGTATATCAATGTAAATATCTACACTGCTATCTCAATAAACATGGAAATATCTACACTGCTATCTGTATAAACATGGAAATATGAACACTACCATCTATATGAACATGAAAATATCTACAACGCCATTTGTATGAACATGGAAATATCTACACCGCCATCTCTATGAACATGGAAATATCTACACCGCCATTTGTATGAACATGGAAATATCTACACCGCCCTCTGTATGAACATGGAAATATCTTCACCACCATCTGTATGAGCCTGGATATATCTACACCGGCATCTGGATGAACATGGAAATATCTACAGCGCTATCTGCATGAACATGGAAATATCTACACAGCTATATCCATATACATGGAAATACCTACACAGATTTCTCTATAAATATGGAAATAACTACAGCGCTATCTGTATAAACTTCGAAATATCTACACCGCCATCTGTATGAACATGGAAATATCTACACCGCCATCTGTACGAACATGGACATATCTACACCGCCATCTGTATTAAGATGGAAATATCTACACCGCTATCTGCATAAACATGAAAATATCTGCCCAACTATCTGTATAAACATGGAAATATCTGCACCGCTATCTTTATAGACATGGAAATATCTACACCGCTATCTGCATAAACATGGAAATATCCACACCGCTATCTGTGTAAACATGGAAATGTCCACTCCGCTGTCTGTGTAAACATGGAAATATCTACACCTACACCGCCATCTGTGTAAACATGGAAATATCTTCACCGCCATCTCTATAAACTTGGAAATATCTACACTGCTATCTGTTTGAACTTGGAAATATCTACACTGCTATCTATATAAAATTGAAATTATCTACACCACTATCTCTATAAACATGGAAATATCTACACTGTTATCTGTATAAACATGAAAATATCTACACCGCTATCTGTATAAACATGGAAATATCTTCACCGCTATCTGTATAAACATGGAAATATCTACAACGCTGTCTCCATAAACTTGGAAATAACTACACCACTATCTCTATAAACATGGAAATATCTGGACCGCCATCTCTATAAACATGGAAATATCTACACCACCATCTCTATGAACATGGAAATATCTACACCGCCATCTGTACGAACATGGAAATATCTACACCGCTATCTGTATGAACATGGAAATATCTACACTGCTATCTGTATGAACATGGAAATATTTACACCGCTGTCTGTATGAACATGGAAATATCTACACCGCTATCTGTATGAACATGGAAATATCTACACAGCTATCTTTATATCAATGGAAATATCTACACTGCTATCTCTATAAACATGGAAATTACTACATTGCTATCTGTATAGACATGGAAATATCTCCACCGCCATCTCTATGAACATGGAAATATCTACACCGCCATTTGTATAAACGTGGAAATATCTACACCGCCATCTGTATGAACATGGAAATATCTACACCGCCATTTGTATGAACATGGAAATATCTACACCGCCATCTGTATGAACATGGAAATATCTACACCACCATCTCTATAAACGTGGAAATATCTACATCACTATCTGTATGAACTTGGAAATATCTACACTGCTCTCGGTATAAAATTGAAATTATCTACACCACTATCTCTATAAACATAGAAATATCTACACTGCTATCTGTATAAACATGGAAATATCTACACTGCTATCTGTATAAACATGGAAATATCTTAACCGCTATCTGTATAAACATGGAAATATCTAGACCGCCATCTCTATAAACATTGAAATATCTACACCACCATCTGTATAAACACGGAAATATCTATACCGCTATCTGCATAAACAAGGAATTATCTACACCACCATCTCTATGAACATGGAAATATCTACACCGCCATCAGTACGAACATGGAAATATCTACACCGCCATCTGCGTGAACATGTAAATATCTACACCGCTATCTGTATGAACATGGAAATATGTACACCGCTATCTGTATGAACATGGAAATATCTACACAGTTATCTGTATGAACATGGAAATATCTACACCGCTCTCTCTATGAACATGGAAATATCTACACCGCTATCTGTATGAACATGGAAATATCTAGACCGCTATCTGTATGAACATGCAAATATCTACACAGCTATCTGTATATCAATGGAAATATCTACACTGCTATCTCTATAAACATGGAAATAACTACACTGCTATCTGTATAAATATGGAAATATCTACACCGCCACTTGTATGAACATGGAAATATCTACACTGCCATCCGTACTAACATGGAAATATCGTCACCGCCATCTGTATGAACATGTAAATATCTACACCGCCATCTGTATGAACATGGAAATATCTACAATGCTAACTGTATGGACATGGAAATATCTACACCGCTATTGGTATGAACATGGAAATATCTACACCGCTATCTGCATGAACATGGAAATATCTACACCGCTATCTGTATGAACATGGAAATATCTACACCGCTATCTGTATGAACATGGAAATATCTACACCGCTATCTGTATTAACATGCAAATACCTACACAGCTATCTGTATAAAATTGGAATTATCTACACCACTATCTCTATAAACATGGAAATATCTACACCGCCATCTCTATGAACATGGAAATATCTACACCGCCATTTGTATGAACATGGAAATATCTACACCGCCATCTCTATAAACATGGAAATATCTACACCGCCATTTGTATGAACATGGAAATATCTACACCACCATCTGTATGAACATGGAAATATCTTCACCGCCAACTATATGAACATGGATATATCTACACCGCCATCTGGATGATCATGGAAATATGTACAGAGCTATCTGCATATGCATTGAAATATCTACACAGATTTCTCTATAAATATGGAAATAACTACAGCGCTATCTCTATAAACTTCGAAATATCTACACCGCCATCTGTATGAACATGGAAATATCTACAAAGCCATCTGTACGAACAAGGACATATCTACACCGCCATCTGTATTAAGATGGAAATATCTACACCGCTATCTGTATAAACATGGAAATATCTGCCCATCTGTATAAACATGGAAATATCCGCACCGCTATCTGTATAAACATGGAAATATCTACACCGCTATCTGCAAAAACATGGAAATATCCACATCGCTATCTGTGTAAAAATGGAAATGTCTACACCGCTATCTGTGTAAACATGGAAATATCTTCACCCCAATCTGTCTAAACATGAATATATCTACACCGCCTTCTCTATAAACATGGAAATATCTGCACCGCCATCTGTATGAACATGGAAATATCTACACCGCCATCTCTATAAACGTGGAAATATATACACCGCTATCTGTATGAACTTGGAAATATCTCCACTGCTATCTGTATAAAATTGAAATTATCTACACCCCTATTTCTTTAAACATGGAAATAACTACACTGTTATCTGTATAAACATGGAAATATCTACACCGCTATGTGTATAAACATGGAAATATCTTCACCGCTATCTGTATAAACATGGAAATATCTACAACGCTGTCTCTATAAACTTGGAAATAACTACACCACTATCTCTATAAACATGGAAATAACTAGACCGCCATCTCTATAAACATGGAAATACCCACACCACCATCTCTATAAACATGGAAATATCTATACCGCTATCTGCATAAACATGGAAATATCTACACCGCCATCTCTATGAACATGGAAATATCTACACCACCATCTGTACGAACATGGAAATATCTACACCGCCATCTGTATGAACATGTAAATATCTACACCACCATCTGTATGAACATGGAAATATCTACACCGCTAACTGTATGAACATGGAAATATCTACACCGCTATCTGTATGAACATGGAAATATCTACACCACTATCTGTATAAACATGGAAATATCTTCACCGCTATCTGTATAAACATGGAAATATCTACAGCGCTGTCTCTATAAACTTGGAAATAACTACACCACTATCTATATAAACATGGAAATATCTAGACCGCCATCTCTATAAACATGGAAATATCTACACCACCATCTGTATAAACATGGAAATATCTATACCGCTATCTGCATAAACATGGAAATATCTACACCGCCATCTCTATGAACATGGAAATATCTACACCGCCATCTGTACAAACATGGACATATCTACAAAGCCATCTTTATTAAGACGGAAATATCTACACCGCTATCTGTATAAACATGGAAATATCTGCCCAACTATCTGTACAAAGATGGAAATATCCGCACCGCTATCTGCATAAACATGGAAATATCCACACCGCTATCTGTGTAAACATGGAAATGTCTACACCGCTATCTGTGTAAACATGGAAATATCTACACCACCATATGTGTAAACATGAAAATATCTACACTGCCATCTCTATAAACATGGAAATATCTACACCGCCATCTGTATGAACATGGAAATATCTACACCGCCATCTCTATAAATGTGGAAATATCTACACCGCTATCGGTATGAACTTGGAAATATCTAAACTGCTATCTGTATAAAATTGAAATTATCTACCCCACTATCTCTATAAACATGGAAATATCTACTCTGTTATCTGTATAAACATGGAAATATCAACACCGATATCTGTATAAACATGGAAATATCTTCACCGCTATCTGTATAAACATGGAAATATCTACAACGCTGTCTCTATAAACTTGGAAATAACTACACCACTATCTATATAAACATGGAAATATCTAGACCGCCATCTCTATAAACATGGAAATATCTACACCACTATCTGTATAAACATGGAAATATCTATACCGCTATCTGCATAAACATGGAAATATCTACACCGCCATCTCTATGAACATGGAAATATCTACACCGCCATCTGTACAAACATGGACATATCTACAAAGCCATCTATATTAAGATGGAAATAACTACACCGATATCTGTATGAACATGGAAATATCTACACCGCTATCTGTATGAACGTGGAAATATCTACACCGCTATCTGTATGAACATGGAAATATCTACACCGCTATCTGTATAAACATGGAAATAACTAAACAGCTATCTGTATATCAATGGAAATATCTACACTGCTATCTCTATAAACATGCAAATAACTACACTGCTATCTGTATAAACATGGAAATATCTACACCGCCATCTGTATGAACATGGAAATATCTACACCGCCATCTGTTCGAACATGGACATATCTACACCGCCATCTGTATTAAGATGGAAATATCTTCACCGCTATCTGTATGAACATGGAAATCCCTACACCGCCATTTGTATGAACATGGAAATATCTACAAAGCCATCTGTATGAACATGGAAATATCTTCACCGCTATCTGTATAAACATGGAAATATCTACACCGCTATCTGCATAAACATGGAAATATCCACACCGCTCTCTGTGTAAACATGGAAATGTCTACACCGCTATCTGTGTTAACATGGAAATATCTACATCGCCATCTGTGTAAACATGAAAATATCTACTCCGCCATCTCTATAAACATGGAAATATCTACACCGCCATCTGTATGAACATGTAAATATCTACACCGCCATCTCTATAAACGTGGAAATACCTACACCGCTATCGGTATGAACTTGGAAATATCTACACTGCTATCTGTATAAAACTGAAATTATCTACCACACTATCTCCATAAACATGGAAATATCTACACTGTTATCTGTATAAACATGGAAATATCTACACTGCTATCTGTTTATACATGGAAATATCTTCACCACTATCAGTATAAACATGGAAATATCTACACCGCTATCAGCATAAACATTTAAATATCTACACTGCCATTCGTATGAACATGGAAATATCTACACGGCCATCTGTATGAACATGAAAATATCTACACCGCCACCTGTATGAACATGGAAATATCTTCACCGCTATCTGTATAAACATGGAAATATCTACAACGCTGTCTCTATAAACTTGGAAATAACTACACCACTATCTATATAAACATGGAACTATCTAGACCGCCATCTCTATAAACATGGAAATATCTACACCACCATCTGTATAAACATGGAAATATCTATACCGCTATCTGCATAAACATGGAAATATCTACACCGCCATCTCTATGAACATGGAAATATCTACACCGCCATCTGTACAAACATGGACATATCTACAAAGCCATCTATATTAAGATGGAAATATCTACACCGATATCTGTATGAACATGGAAATATCTACACCGCTATCTGTATGAACGTGGAAATATCTACACCGCTATCTGTATGAACATGGAAATATCTACACCGCTATCTGTATAAACATGGAAATAACTAAACAGCTATCTGTATATCAATGGAAATATCTACACTGCTATCTCTATAAACATGCAAATAACTACACTGCTATCTGTATAAACATGGAAATATCTACACCGCCATCTCTATGAACATGAAAATATCTACAATGCCATTTGTATGAACATGCAAATATCTACACCGCCATCTCTATGAACATGGAAATATCCACACCGCCATTTGTATGAACATGGAAATATCTTCACCGCCATCTGTAGGAACATGGAAATATCTTCACCGCCATCTGTATGAACATGGATATATCTACACCGGCTTCTGGATGAACATGGAAATATCTACACCGCTATCTGCATGAACATGGAAGTATCTACACAGCTATCTGCATGCACATTGAAATATCTGCACAGATTTTTTTATAAATATGGAAATAACTACAGCGCTATCTCTATAAACTTCGAAACATCTACACCGCCATCTGTATGAACATGGAAATATCTACACCGCCATCTGTACAAACATGGACATTTCTACAAAGCCATCTGTATTAAGATGGAAATATCTACACCGCTATCTGTATAAACATGGAAATATCTGCCCAACTATCTGTATAAACATGGAAATATCCACACCGCTATCTGTATAAACATGGAAATACCTACACCGCTATCTGCATAAACATGGAAATATCCACTCCGCTATCTGTCTAAACATGGAAATGTCTACACCGCTCTCTGTGTAAACATGGAAATATCTACACCGCCATCTGTGTAAACATGAAAATATCTACACCGCCATCTCTGTAAACATGGAAATATCTACACCGCCATCTGTATGAACATGGAAATATCTACACCGCCATCTCTATAAACGTGGAAATATCTACACCGCTATCTGTATGAACTTGGAAATATCTACACTGCTATCTGTATAAAATTGAAATTATCTACACCACTATCTGTATAAACATGGAAATATCAACACTGTTATCTGTATAAACATGGAAATAACTACACCGTTATCTGTATAAACATGGAAATAACTTCACCGCTACCTGTATAAACATGGAAATATCTACAACGCTGTCTCTATAAACTTGGAAATAACTACACCACTATCTCTCTAAACATGGAAATATCTAGACCGCCATCTCTATAAACATGGAAATATCTACACCACCATCTGTATAAACATGGAAATATCTATACCGCTTTCTGCATAAACATGGAAATATCTACACCGCCATCTCTATGAACATGGAAATGTCTACACCGCCATCTGTACAAACATGGACATATCTACAAAGCCATCTATATTAAGATAGAAATATCTACACCGCTATCTGTATAAACACGGAAATATCTGCCCAACTATCTGTATAAACATGGAACTATCCGCACTGCTATCTGTATAAACAGGGAAATATCTACACCGCTATCTGCATAAACATGGAAATATCCACACGGCTATCTGTGTAAACTTGGAAATATCTACACCGCCATCTGTGTAAACATGAAAATATCTACACCGCCATCTCTATAAACATGGAAATATCTAAACCGCCGTCTGTATGAACATGGAAATATCTACACCGCCATCTCTATAAACGTGGAAATATCCACACCGCTATCTGAATGAACTTGGAAATATCTACAGTGCTTTCGGTATAAAATTGAAATTATCTACACCACTATCTCTATAAACATGGAAATATCTACTCTGCTATCTGTATAAACATGGAAATATCTACACCACTATCTGTATAAACATGGAAATATCTTCACAGCTATCTGTATAAACATGGAAATATCTACAGCGCTGTCTCTATAAACTTGGAAATAACTACACGAATCTCTCTGTAAACATGGAAATATCTAGACCGCCATCTCTATAAACATGGAAATATCTACACCACCATCTGTATAAACATGGAAATATCTATACCGCTATCTGCATAAACATGGAAATATCTACACAGCCATCACTATGAACTTGGAAATATCTACACCGCCATCTGTACGAACATGGAAATATCTACTCCGCCATCTGTATGAACATGTAAATATCTACACCGCCATCTGTATGAACATGGAAATATCTACACCGCTATCTGTATGAACATGGAAATATCTACACCGCTATCTGTATGAACATGGAAATATCTACACCGCTATCTGTAAGAACATGCAAATATCTACACAGCTATCTGTATATCAGTGGAAATATCTACACTGCTATCTCTATAAACATGGAAATAACTACACTGCTATCTGTATAAACATGGAAATATCTACACCGCCATCTCTATGAGCATGGAAATATCTACACCGCCATTTGTATGAACACGGAAATATCTACACTGTCATCTCTATGAACATGGAACTATATACACCGCCATTTGTATGAACATGGAAATATCTTCACCGCCATCTGTATGAACATGGATATATCTACAACGGCATCTGCATGAACATGGAAATATCTACACCGCTATCTGCATGAACATGGAAATGTCTACACAGCTATCTGCATATACATGGAAATATCTGCACAGATTTCTTTATAAATATGGAAATAACTACAGCGCTATCTCTATAAACTTCGAAACATCTACACCACCATCTGTATGAACATGGAAATATCTACACCGCCATCTGTACAAACATGGACATAACTACAAAGCCATCTGTATTAAGATGGAAATATCTACACCGCTATCTGTATAAACATGGAAATATCTGCCCAACTATCTGAATAAACATGGAAATATCTGCACCGCTATCTGTATAAACATGGAAATACCTACACCGCTATCTGCATAAACATGGAAATATCCACACCGCTATCTGTCTAAACATGGAAATGTCTACACCGCTATCTGTGTAAACATGGAAATATCTACACCGCCATCTGTGTAAACATGAAAATATCTACACCGCCATCTCTATAAACATGGAAATATCTACACCGCCATCTGTATGAACATGGAAATATCTACACCGCCATCTCTATAAACGTGGAAATATCTACACCGCTATCTGTATGAACTTGGAAATATCTACACTGCTATCTGTATGAAATTGAAATTATCTATACCACTATCTCTATAAACATGGAAATACCTACACTGTTATCTGTATAAACATGGAAATATCTACACCGCTATCTGTATAAACATGGAAATATCGTCACCGCTATCTGTATAAACATGGAAATATCTACAACGCTGTCTCTATAAACTTGGAAATAACTACACCACTATCTCTCTAAACATGGAAATATCTAGACCGCCATCTCCATAAACATGGAAATATCTACACCACCATCTGTATAAACATGGAAATATCTATACCGCTATCTGCATAAACATGGAAATATCTACACCGCCATCTCTATGAACATGGAAATATCTACAGCGCCATCTGTACAAACATGGACATATCTACAAAGCCATCTATATTAAGATGGAAATATCTACACCGCTATCTGTATAAACATGGAAATATCTGCCCAACTATCTGTATAAACATGGAACTATCCGCACCGCTATCTGTATAAACATGGAAATATCTACACCGCTATCTGCATAAACATGGAAATATCCACACCGCTATCTGTGTAAACATGAAAATATCTACACCGCCATCTCTATAAACATGGAAATATCTACACCGCCGTCTGTGTGAACATGGAAATATCTACACCGCCATCTCTATAAACGTGGAAATATCCACACCGCTATCTGTATGAACTTGGAAATATCTACAGTACTCTCGGTATAAAATTGAAATTATCTACACCACTATCTCTATAAACATGGAAATGACTACTCTGCTATCTGTATAAACATGGAAATATCTACACCACTATCTGTATAAACATGGAAATATCTTCACCGCTATCTGTATAAACATGGAAATATCTACAGCGCTGTCTCTATAAACTTGGAAATAACTACACCACTCTCTCTGTAAACTTGGAAATATCTAGAGCATCATCTCTATAAACATGGAAATATCTACACCTCCATCTGTATAAACATGGAAATATCTATACCGCTATCTGCATAAACATGGAAATATCTTCACTGCCATCTCTATGAACATGGAAATATCTACAACGCCATCTGTGCGAACATGGAAATATCTACACCGCCATTTGTATGAACATGGAAATATCTTCACCGCCATCTGTATGAACATGGATATATCTACACCGGCATCTGGATGATCATGGAAATATCTACACCGCTATCTGCATGAACATAGAAATATCTACACAGCTGTCTGCATATGCATGGAAATATCTACACAGATTTCTCTATAAATATGGAAATAACTACAGCGCTGTCTCTATAAACTTCGAAATACCTACACCGCCATCTGTATGAACATGGAAATATCTTCACCGCCATCTGTACGAACATGGACATATCCACACCGCCATATGTATTAAGATGGAAACTTCTACACCGGTATCTGTATAAACATGGAAATATCTGCCAAACTATCTGTATAAACATGGAAATATCCGCACCGCTACCTGTATAAACATGGAAATATCTACACAGCTATCTGCATAAACATGGAAATGTCCGCACCGCTATCTGTGTAAACATGGAAATGTCTACAACGCTATCTGTGTAAACATGGAAATATCTACAAAGCCATCTGTGTAAACATGAAAATATCTACACCGCCATCTCTATAAACATGGAAATATCTACACCGCCATCAGAATGAACATGGAAATATCTACACCGCCATCTCTATAAACGTGGAAATATCTACACCGCTATCTGTATGAACTTGGAAATATCTACACTGCTCTCGCTAAAAATTTGAAATTATCTACACCACTATCTCTATAAACATGGAAATATCTACACTGCTATCTGTAAAAACATGGAAATATCTACACCGCTATCTGTATAAACATGGAAATATCTTCACCGCTATCTGTATAAACATGGAAATATCTACAATGCTCTCTCTATAAACTTGGAAATAACTACAACACTATCTCTATAAACATGGAAATATCTAGACCGCCATCTCTATAAACATGGAAATATCTACACCACCATCTGTATAAACATGGAAATATCTATACCGCTATCTGCATAAACATGGAAATATCTACACCGCCATCTGTATGAACATGGAAATATCTACACCTCTAACTGTATGAACATGGAAATATCTACACCGATATCTGTACGAACATGGAAATATCTACACCGCTATCTGTATGAACATGGAAATATTTACACCGCTATCTGTATGAACATGCAAATATCTACACAGCTGTCTGTATATCAATGGAAATATCTACACTGCTATCTCAAAAAACATGGAACTATCTACACTGCTATCTGTATAAACATGGAAATATCTACACCACCATCCCTATGAACATGGAAATATCTACAACGCCATTTGTATGAACATGGAAATATCTACACCGCCATCTCTATCAACATGGAAATATCTACACCGCCATTTGTATGAACATGGAAATATCTACACCGCCCTCTGTATGAACATGGAAATATCTTCACCTCCATCTGTATGAGCACGGATATATCTACACCGGCATCTGGATGAACATGGAAATATCTACAGCGCTATCTGCATGAGCATGGAAATATCTACACAGCTATATCCATATACATGGAAATAACTACACAGATTTCTCTATAAATATGGAAATAACTACAGTGCTATCTGTATAAACTTCGAAATATCTACACCGCCATCTGTACGAACATGGACAAATCTACACCGCCATCTGTATTAAGATGGAAATATCTACACCGCTATCTGTATAAACATGAAAATATCTGCCCAACTATCTGTATAAACATGGAAATATCCGCACCGCTATCTTTATAGACATGGAAATGTCTACAAAGCTATCTGCATAAACATGGAAATATCCACACCGCTATCTGTGTAAACATGGAAATGTCTACACCGCTGTCTGTGTAAACATGGAAATATCTACACCGCCGTCTGTGTAAACATGGAAATAACTACACCGCCATCTCTATAAACATGGAAATATCTACACCGCCGTCTGTATGAACATGGAAATATCTATACCGCTATCTGCATAAACATGGAAATATCTACACCGCCATCTCTATGAACATGGAAATATATACACTGCCATCCGTAAGAACATGGAAATATCAACACCGCCATCTGTATGAACTTGTAAATATCTACACCGCCATCTGTATGAACATGGAAATATCTACACCTCTAACTGTATGAACATGGAAATATCTACACCGATATCTGTACGAACATGGAAATAACTACACCGCTATCCGTATGAACATGGAAATATCTACACCGCTATCTGTATGAACATGGAAATATCTACACCGCCCTCTGTATGAACATGAAAATATCTACACCGCTATCTGTATGAACATGCAAATATCTACACAGCTATCTGTATATCAATGGAAATATCTACACTGCTATCTCAATAAACATGGAAATATCTCCACTGCTATCTGTATAAACATAGAAATATCTACACCACCATCTCCATGAACATGAAAATACCTACAACTCCATTTGTATGAACATGGAAATATCTACACCGCCATCTCTATGAACATGAAAATATCTACAACGCCATTTGTATGAACATGCAAATATCTACACCGCCATCTCTATGAACATGGAAATATCCACACCGCCATTTGTATGAACATGGAAATATCTTCACCGCCATCTGTAGGAACATGGAAATATCTTCACCGCCATCTGTATGAACATGGATATATCTACACCGGCTTCTGGATGAACATGGAAATATCTACACCGCTATCTGCATGAACATGGAAGTATCTACACAGCTATCTGCATGCACATTGAAATATCTGCACAGATTTTTTTATAAATCTGGAAATAACTACAGCGCTATCTCTATAAACTTCGAAACATCTACACCGCCATCTGTATGAACATGGAAATATCTACACCGCCATCTGTACAAACATGGACATTTCTACAAAGCCATCTGTATTAAGATGGAAATATCTACACCGCTATCTGTATAAACATGGAAATATCTGCCCAACTATCTGTATAAACATGGAAATATCCACACCGCTATCTGTATAAACATGGAAATACCTACACCGCTATCTGCATAAACATGGAAATATCCACACCGCTATCTGTCTAAACATGGAAATGTCTACACCGCTCTCTGTGTAAACATGGAAATATCTACACCGCCATCTGTGTAAACATGAAAATATCTACACCGCCATCTCTGTAAACATGGAAATATCTACACCGCCATCTGTATGAACATGGAAATATCTACACCGCCATCTCTATAAACGTGGAAATATCTACACCGCTATCTGTATGAACTTGGAAATATCTACACTGCTATCTGTATAAAATTGAAATTATCTACACCACTATCTCTATAAACATGGAAATATCTACACTGTTATCTGTATAAACATGGAAATAACTACACCGCTATCTGTATAAACATGGAAATATCTTCACCGCTACCTGTATAAACATGGAAATATCTACAACGCTGTCTCTATAAACTTGGAAATAACTACACCACTATCTCTCTAAACATGGAAATATCTAGACCGCCATCTCTATAAACATGGAAATATCTACACCACCATCTGTATAAACATGGAAATATCTATACCGCTATCTGCATAAACATGGAAATATCTACACCGCCATCTCTATGAACATGGAAATATCTACACCGCCATCTGTACAAACATGGACATATCTACAAAGCCATCTATATTAAGATAGAAATATCTACACCGCTATCTGTATAAACACGGAAATATCTGCCCAACTATCTGTATAAACATGGAACTATCCGCACTGCTATCTGTATAAACAGGGAAATATCTACACCGCTATCTGCATAAACATGGAAATATCCACACGGCTATCTGTGTAAACTTGGAAATATCTACACCGCCATCTGTGTAAACATGAAAATATCTACACCGCCATCTCTATAAACATGGAAATATCTAAACCGCCGTCTGTATGAACATGGAAATATCTACACCGCCATCTCTATAAACGTGGAAATATCCACACCGCTATCTGTATGAACTTGGAAATATCTACAGTGCTTTCGGTATAAAATTGAAATTATCTACACCACTATCTCTATAAACATGGAAATATCTACTCTGCTATCTGTATAAACATGGAAATATCTACACCACTATCTGTATAAACATGGAAATATCTTCACAGCTATCTGTATAAACATGGAAATATCTACAGCGCTGTCTCTATAAACTTGGAAATAACTACACGAATCTCTCTGTAAACATGGAAATATCTAGACCGCCATCTCTATAAACATGGAAATATCTACACCACCATCTGTATAAACATGGAAATATCTATACCGCTATCTGCATAAACATGGAAATATCTACACAGCCATCTCTATGAACTTGGAAATATCTACACCGCCATCTGTACGAACATGGAAATATCTACTCCGCCATCTGTATGAACATGTAAATATCTACACCGCCATCTGTATGAACATGGAAATATCTACACCGCTATCTGTATGAACATGGAAATATCTACACCGCTATCTGTATGAACATGGAAATATCTACACCGCTATCTGTAAGAACATGCAAATATCTACACAGCTATCTGTATATCAGTGGAAATATCTACACTGCTATCTCTATAAACATGGAAATAACTACACTGCTATCTGTATAAACATGGAAATATCTACACCGCCATCTCTATGAGCATGGAAATATCTACACCGCCATTTGTATGAACACGGAAATATCTACACTGTCATCTCTATGAACATGGAACTATATACACCGCCATTTGTATGAACATGGAAATATCTTCACCGCCATCTGTATGAACATGGATATATCTACAACGGCATCTGCATGAACATGGAAATATCTACACCGCTATCTGCATGAACATGGAAATGTCTACACAGCTATCTGCATATACATGGAAATATCTGCACAGATTTCTTTATAAATATGGAAATAACTACAGCGCTATCTCTATAAACTTCGAAACATCTACACCACCATCTGTATGAACATGGAAATATCTACACCGCCATCTGTACAAACATGGACATAACTACAAAGCCATCTGTATTAAGATGGAAATATCTACACCGCTATCTGTATAAACATGGAAATATCTGCCCAACTATCTGAATAAACATGGAAATATCTGCACCGCTATCTGTATAAACATGGAAATACCTACACCGCTATCTGCATAAACATGGAAATATCCACACCGCTATCTGTCTAAACATGGAAATGTCTACACCGCTATCTGTGTAAACATGGAAATATCTACACCGCCATCTGTGTAAACATGAAAATATCTACACCGCCATCTCTATAAACATGGAAATATCTACACCGCCATCTGTATGAACATGGAAATATCTACACCGCCATCTCTATAAACGTGGAAATATCTACACCGCTATCTGTATGAACTTGGAAATATCTACACTGCTATCTGTATGAAATTGAAATTATCTATACCACTATCTCTATAAACATGGAAATACCTACACTGTTATCTGTATAAACATGGAAATATCTACACCGCTATCTGTATAAACATGGAAATATCGTCACCGCTATCTGTATAAACATGGAAATATCTACAACGCTGTCTCTATAAACTTGGAAATAACTACACCACTATCTCTCTAAACATGGAAATATCTAGACCGCCATCTCCATAAACATGGAAATATCTACACCACCATCTGTATAAACATGGAAATATCTATACCGCTATCTGCATAAACATGGAAATATCTACACCGCCATCTCTATGAACATGGAAATATCTACAGCGCCATCTGTACAAACATGGACATATCTACAAAGCCATCTATATTAAGATGGAAATATCTACACCGCTATCTGTATAAACATGGAAATATCTGCCCAACTATCTGTATAAACATGGAACTATCCGCACCGCTATCTGTATAAACATGGAAATATCTACACCGCTATCTGCATAAACATGGAAATATCCACACCGCTATCTGTGTAAACATGAAAATATCTACACCGCCATCTCTATAAACATGGAAATATCTACACCGCCGTCTGTGTGAACATGGAAATATCTACACCGCCATCTCTATAAACGTGGAAATATCCACACCGCTATCTGTATGAACTTGGAAATATCTACAGTACTCTCGGTATAAAATTGAAATTATCTACACCACTATCTCTATAAACATGGAAATGACTACTCTGCTATCTGTATAAACATGGAAATATCTACACCACTATCTGTATAAACATGGAAATATCTTCACCGCTATCTGTATAAACATGGAAATATCTACAGCGCTGTCTCTATAAACTTGGAAATAACTACACCACTCTCTCTGTAAACTTGGAAATATCTAGAGCATCATCTCTATAAACATGGAAATATCTACACCTCCATCTGTATAAACATGGAAATATCTATACCGCTATCTGCATAAACATGGAAATATCTTCACTGCCATCTCTATGAACATGGAAATATCTACAACGCCATCTGTGCGAACATGGAAATATCTACACCGCCATTTGTATGAACATGGAAATATCTTCACCGCCATCTGTATGAACATGGATATATCTACACCGGCATCTGGATGATCATGGAAATATCTACACCGCTATCTGCATGAACATAGAAATATCTACACAGCTGTCTGCATATGCATGGAAATATCTACACAGATTTCTCTATAAATATGGAAATAACTACAGCGCTGTCTCTATAAACTTCGAAATACCTACACCGCCATCTGTATGAACATGGAAATATCTTCACCGCCATCTGTACGAACATGGACATATCCACACCGCCATATGTATTAAGATGGAAACTTCTACACCGGTATCTGTATAAACATGGAAATATCTGCCAAACTATCTGTATAAACATGGAAATATCCGCACCGCTACCTGTATAAACATGGAAATATCTACACAGCTATCTGCATAAACATGGAAATGTCCGCACCGCTATCTGTGTAAACATGGAAATGTCTACAACGCTATCTGTGTAAACATGGAAATATCTACAAAGCCATCTGTGTAAACATGAAAATATCTACACCGCCATCTCTATAAACATGGAAATATCTACACCGCCATCAGAATGAACATGGAAATATCTACACCGCCATCTCTATAAACGTGGAAATATCTACACCGCTATCTGTATGAACTTGGAAATATCTACACTGCTCTCGCTAAAAATTTGAAATTATCTACACCACTATCTCTATAAACATGGAAATATCTACACTGCTATCTGTAAAAACATGGAAATATCTACACCGCTATCTGTATAAACATGGAAATATCTTCACCGCTATCTGTATAAACATGGAAATATCTACAATGCTCTCTCTATAAACTTGGAAATAACTACAACACTATCTCTATAAACATGGAAATATCTAGACCGCCATCTCTATAAACATGGAAATATCTACACCACCATCTGTATAAACATGGAAATATCTATACCGCTATCTGCATAAACATGGAAATATCTACACCGCCATCTGTATGAACATGGAAATATCTACACCTCTAACTGTATGAACATGGAAATATCTACACCGATATCTGTACGAACATGGAAATATCTACACCGCTATCTGTATGAACATGGAAATATTTACACCGCTATCTGTATGAACATGCAAATATCTACACAGCTGTCTGTATATCAATGGAAATATCTACACTGCTATCTCAAAAAACATGGAACTATCTACACTGCTATCTGTATAAACATGGAAATATCTACACCACCATCCCTATGAACATGGAAATATCTACAACGCCATTTGTATGAACATGGAAATATCTACACCGCCATCTCTATCAACATGGAAATATCTACACCGCCATTTGTATGAACATGGAAATATCTACACCGCCCTCTGTATGAACATGGAAATATCTTCACCTCCATCTGTATGAGCACGGATATATCTACACCGGCATCTGGATGAACATGGAAATATCTACAGCGCTATCTGCATGAGCATGGAAATATCTACACAGCTATATCCATATACATGGAAATAACTACACAGATTTCTCTATAAATATGGAAATAACTACAGTGCTATCTGTATAAACTTCGAAATATCTACACCGCCATCTGTACGAACATGGACAAATCTACACCGCCATCTGTATTAAGATGGAAATATCTACACCGCTATCTGTATAAACATGAAAATATCTGCCCAACTATCTGTATAAACATGGAAATATCCGCACCGCTATCTTTATAGACATGGAAATGTCTACAAAGCTATCTGCATAAACATGGAAATATCCACACCGCTATCTGTGTAAACATGGAAATGTCTACACCGCTGTCTGTGTAAACATGGAAATATCTACACCGCCGTCTGTGTAAACATGGAAATAACTACACCGCCATCTCTATAAACATGGAAATATCTACACCGCCGTCTGTATGAACATGGAAATATCTATACCGCTATCTGCATAAACATGGAAATATCTACACCGCCATCTCTATGAACATGGAAATATATACACTGCCATCCGTAAGAACATGGAAATATCAACACCGCCATCTGTATGAACTTGTAAATATCTACACCGCCATCTGTATGAACATGGAAATATCTACACCTCTAACTGTATGAACATGGAAATATCTACACCGATATCTGTACGAACATGGAAATAACTACACCGCTATCTGTATGAACATGGAAATATCTACACCGCTATCTGTATGAACATGGAAATATCTACACCGCCCTCTGTATGAACATGAAAATATCTACACCGCTATCTGTATGAACATGCAAATATCTACACAGCTATCTGTATATCAATGGAAATATCTACACTGCTATCTCAATAAACATGGAAATATCTACACTGCTATCTGTATAAACATAGAAATATCTACACCACCATCTCCATGAACATGAAAATACCTACAACTCCATTTGTATGAACATGGAAATATCTACACCGCCATCTCTATGAACATGAAAATATCTACAACGCCATTTGTATGAACATGCAAATATCTACACCGCCATCTCTATGAACATGGAAATATCCACACCGCCATTTGTATGAACATGGAAATATCTTCACCGCCATCTGTAGGAACATGGAAATATCTTCACCGCCATCTGTATGAACATGGATATATCTACACCGGCTTCTGGATGAACATGGAAATATCTACACCGCTATCTGCATGAACATGGAAGTATCTACACAGCTATCTGCATGCACATTGAAATATCTGCACAGATTTTTTTATAAATATGGAAATAACTACAGCGCTATCTCTATAAACTTCGAAACATCTACACCGCCATCTGTATGAACATGGAAATATCTACACCGCCATCTGTACAAACATGGACATTTCTACAAAGCCATCTGTATTAAGATGGAAATATCTACACCGCTATCTGTATAAACATGGAAATATCTGCCCAACTATCTGTATAAACATGGAAATATCCACACCGCTATCTGTATAAACATGGAAATACCTACACCGCTATCTGCATAAACATGGAAATATCCACACCGCTATCTGTCTAAACATGGAAATGTCTACACCGCTCTCTGTGTAAACATGGAAATATCTACACCGCCATCTGTGTAAACATGAAAATATCTACACCGCCATCTCTGTAAACATGGAAATATCTACACCGCCATCTGTATGAACATGGAAATATCTACACCGCCATCTCTATAAACGTGGAAATATCTACACCGCTATCTGTATGAACTTGGAAATATCTACACTGCTATCTGTATAAAATTGAAATTATCTACACCACTATCTCTATAAACATGGAAATATCTACACTGTTATCTGTATAAACATGGAAATAACTACACCGCTATCTGTATAAACATGGAAATATCTTCACCGCTACCTGTATAAACATGGAAATATCCACAACGCTGTCTCTATAAACTTGGAAATAACTACACCACTATCTCTCTAAACATGGAAATATCTAGACCGCCATCTCTATAAACATGGAAATATCTACACCACCATCTGTATAAACATGGAAATATCTATACCGCTATCTGCATAAACATGGAAATATCTACACCGCCATCTCTATGAACATGGAAATATCTACACCGCCATCTGTACAAACATGGACATATCTACAAAGCCATCTATATTAAGATAGAAATATCTACACCGCTATCTGTATAAACACGGAAATATCTGCCCAACTATCTGTATAAACATGGAACTATCCGCACTGCTATCTGTATAAACAGGGAAATATCTACACCGCTATCTGCATAAACATGGAAATATCCACACGGCTATCTGTGTAAACTTGGAAATATCTACACCGCCATCTGTGTAAACATGAAAATATCTACACCGCCATCTCTATAAACATGGAAATATCTAAACCGCCGTCTGTATGAACATGGAAATATCTACACCGCCATCTCTATAAACGTGGAAATATCCACACCGCTATCTGTATGAACTTGGAAATATCTACAGTGCTTTCGGTATAAAATTGAAATTATCTACACCACTATCTCTATAAACATGGAAATATCTACTCTGCTATCTGTATAAACATGGAAATATCTACACCTCTATCTGTATAAACATGGAAATATCTTCACAGCTATCTGTATAAACATGGAAATATCTACAGCGCTGTCTCTATAAACTTGGAAATAACTACACGAATCTCTCTGTAAACATGGAAATATCTAGACCGCCATCTCTATAAACATGGAAATATCTACACCACCATCTGTATAAACATGGAAATATCTATACCGCTATCTGCATAAACATGGAAATATCTACACAGCCATCTCTATGAACTTGGAAATATCTACACCGCCATCTGTACGAACATGGAAATATCTACTCCGCCATCTGTATGAACATGTAAATATCTACACCGCCATCTGTATGAACATGGAAATATCTACACCGCTATCTGTATGAACATGGAAATATCTACACCGCTATCTGTATGAACATGGAAATATCTACACCGCTATCTGTAAGAACATGCAAATATCTACACAGCTATCTGTATATCAGTGGAAATATCTACACTGCTATCTCTATAAACATGGAAATAACTACACTGCTATCTGTATAAACATGGAAATATCTACACCGCCATCTCTATGAGCATGGAAATATCTACACCTCCATTTGTATGAACACGGAAATATCTACACTGTCATCTCTATGAACATGGAACTATATACACCGCCATTTGTATGAACATGGAAATATCTTCACCGCCATCTGTATGAACATGGATATATCTACAACGGCATCTGCATGAACATGGAAATATCTACACCGCTATCTGCATGAACATGGAAATGTCTACACAGCTATCTGCATATACATGGAAATATCTGCACAGATTTCTTTATAAATATGGAAATAACTACAGCGCTATCTCTATAAACTTCGAAACATCTACACCACCATCTGTATGAACATGGAAATATCTACACCGCCATCTGTACAAACATGGACATAACTACAAAGCCATCTGTATTAAGATGGAAATATCTACACCGCTATCTGTATAAACATGGAAATATCTGCCCAACTATCTGAATAAACATGGAAATATCTGCACCGCTATCTGTATAAACATGGAAATACCTACACCGCTATCTGCATAAACATGGAAATATCCACACCGCTATCTGTCTAAACATGGAAATGTCTACACCGCTATCTGTGTAAACATGGAAATATCTACACCGCCATCTGTGTAAACATGAAAATATCTACACCGCCATCTCTATAAACATGGAAATATCTACACCGCCATCTGTATGAACATGGAAATATCTACACCGCCATCTCTATAAACGTGGAAATATCTACACCGCTATCTGTATGAACTTGGAAATATCTACACTGCTATCTGTATGAAATTGAAATTATCTATACCACTATCTCTATAAACATGGAAATACCTACACTGTTATCTGTATAAACATGGAAATATCTACACCGCTATCTGTATAAACATGGAAATATCGTCACCGCTATCTGTATAAACATGGAAATATCTACAACGCTGTCTCTATAAACTTGGAAATAACTACACCACTATCTCTCTAAACATGGAAATATCTAGACCGCCATCTCCATAAACATGGAAATATCTACACCACCATCTGTATAAACATGGAAATATCTATACCGCTATCTGCATAAACATGGAAATATCTACACCGCCATCTCTATGAACATGGAAATATCTACAGCGCCATCTGTACAAACATGGACATATCTACAAAGCCATCTATATTAAGATGGAAATATCTACACCGCTATCTGTATAAACATGGAAATATCTGCCCAACTATCTGTATAAACATGGAACTATCCGCACCGCTATCTGTATAAACATGGAAATATCTACACCGCTATCTGCATAAACATGGAAATATCCACACCGCTATCTGTGTAAACATGAAAATATCTACACCGCCATCTCTATAAACATGGAAATATCTACACCGCCGTCTGTGTGAACATGGAAATATCTACACCGCCATCTCTATAAACGTGGAAATATCCACACCGCTATCTGTATGAACTTGGAAATATCTACAGTACTCTCGGTATAAAATTGAAATTATCTACACCACTATCTCTATAAACATGGAAATGACTACTCTGCTATCTGTATAAACATGGAAATATCTACACCACTATCTGTATAAACATGGAAATATCTTCACCGCTATCTGTATAAACATGGAAATATCTACAGCGCTGTCTCTATAAACTTGGAAATAACTACACCACTCTCTCTGTAAACTTGGAAATATCTAGAGCATCATCTCTATAAACATGGAAATATCTACACCTCCATCTGTATAAACATGGAAATATCTATACCGCTATCTGCATAAACATGGAAATATCTTCACTGCCATCTCTATGAACATGGAAATATCTACAACGCCATCTGTGCGAACATGGAAATATCTACACCGCCATTTGTATGAACATGGAAATATCTTCACCGCCATCTGTATGAACATGGATATATCTACACCGGCATCTGGATGATCATGGAAATATCTACACCGCTATCTGCATGAACATAGAAATATCTACACAGCTGTCTGCATATGCATGGAAATATCTACACAGATTTCTCTATAAATATGGAAATAACTACAGCGCTGTCTCTATAAACTTCGAAATACCTACACCGCCATCTGTATGAACATGGAAATATCTACACCGCCATCTGTACGAACATGGACATATCCACACCGCCATATGTATTAAGATGGAAACTTCTACACCGGTATCTGTATAAACATGGAAATATCTGCCAAACTATCTGTATAAACATGGAAATATCCGCACCGCTCCCTGTATAAACATGGAAATATCTACACAGCTATCTGCATAAACATGGAAATGTCCGCACCGCTATCTGTGTAAACATGGAAATGTCTACAACGCTATCTGTGTAAACATGGAAATATCTACAAAGCCATCTGTGTAAACATGAAAATATCTACACCGCCATCTCTATAAACATGGAAATATCTACACCGCCATCAGAATGAACATGGAAATATCTACACCGCCATCTCTATAAACGTGGAAATATCTACACCGCTATCTGTATGAACTTGGAAATATCTACACTGCTCTCGCTAAAAATTTGAAATTATCTACACCACTATCTCTATAAACATGGAAATATCTACACTGCTATCTGTAAAAACATGGAAATATCTACACCGCTATCTGTAGAAACATGGAAATATCGTCACCGCTATCTGTATAAACATGGAAATATCTACAATGCTCTCTCTATAAACTTGGAAATAACTACAACACTATCTCTATAAACATGGAAATATCTAGACCGCCATCTCTATAAACATGGAAATATCTACACCACCATCTGTATAAACATGGAAATATCTATACCGCTATCTGCATAAACATGGAAATATCTACACCGCCATCTGTATGAACATGGAAATATCTACACCTCTAACTGTATGAACATGGAAATATCTACACCGATATCTGTACGAACATGGAAATATCTACACCGCTATCTGTATGAACATGGAAATATTTACACCGCTATCTGTATGAACATGCAAATATCTACACAGCTGTCTGTATACCAATGGAAATATCTACACTGCTATCTCAATAAACATGGAAATATCTACACTGCTATCTGTATAAACATGGAAATATCTACACCACCATCCCTATGAACATGGAAATATCTACAACGCCATTTGTATGAACATGGAAATATCTACACCGCCATCTCTATCAACATGGAAATATCTACACCGCCCTCTGTATGAACATGGAAATATCTTCACCTCCATCTGTATGAGCATGGATATATCTACACCGGCATCTGGATGAACATGGAAATATCTACAGCGCTATCTACATGAGCATGGAAATATCTACACAGCTATATCCATATACATGGAAATAACTACACAGATTTCTCTATAAATATGGAAATAACTACAGTGCTATCTGTATAAACTTCGAAATATCTACACCGCCATCTGTACGAACATGGACAAATCTACACCGCCATCTGTATTAAGATGGAAATATCTACACCGCTATCTGTATAAACATGAAAATATCTGCCCAACTATCTGTATAAACATGGAAATATACGCACCGCTATCTTTATAGACATGGAAATGTCTACACAGCTATCTGCATAAACATGGAAATATCCACACCGCTATCTGTGTAAACATGGAAATGTCTACACCGCTGTCTGTGTAAACATGGAAATATCTACACCGCCGTCTGTGTAAACATGGAAATAACTACACCGCCATCTCTATAAACATGGAAATATCTACACCGCCGTCTGTATGAACATGGAAATATCTATACCGCTATCTGCATAAACATGGAAATATCTACACCGCCATCTCTATGAACATGGAAATATATACACTGCCATCCGTAAGAACATGGAAATATCAACACCGCCATCTGTATGAACTTGTAAATATCTACACCGCCATCTGTATGAACATGGAAATATCTACACCTCTAACTGTATGAACATGGAAATATCTACACCGATATCTGTACGAACATGGAAATATCTACACCGCCATCTGTATGAACATATAAATATCTACACCGCCATCGGTATTAAGAAGGAGATATCTACACCGCTATCTGTATAATCATGGAAATATCTACACCGCTGCCTGTATAAACATGGAAATATCAGCACCGCTATCTGTATGAACATGGAAATATCTACACCGCTACCTGTATGAACGTGGAAATATCTACACCGCTATCTGTATGAACATGGAATTATCTACACCGCTATCTGTATGAACATGGAAATATCTACACCGCTATCTGTATGAACATGGAAATATCTACACCGCTATCTGTATGAACAAGGATATAACTACACAGCCATCTGGATGAACATGGAAATATCTACACCGCTATCTGTATGAACATGGAAATATCTTCATCGCCATCTGTATGAACATGGATATGTCTACACAGCCATCTGGATGAACATGGAAATATCTACACCGCTATCTGTATGAACATGGAAATATCTACACCGCTATCTGTGTAAACATGCATACATCTTCACCACTATCTGTATAAACATGGAAATATCTACACCGCTATCTCTATGAACATGGAAATATCTACACCGCTATCTGTATAAACATGGAAATATCAACACCGCTACCTGTATAAACACGGAAATATCAGCACCGCTATGTCTATGAACACGGAAATATCTACACCGCTATCTCTATTAACATGGAAATATCTACACGGCTATCTGTATGAACATGGAAATAGCTACACCGCTATCTGTATGAACATGGAAATATCTACACCACTACCTGTATGAACATGGAAATATCTACACCGCTATCTGTATGAACATGGATATATCTACACAGCCATCTGGATGACCATGGAAATATCTACACCGCTATCTGTATGAACATGGAAATATCTACACCGCTATCTGTGTAAATATGCATACATCTTCACCGCAATCTGTATAAACATGGAAATATCTTCACCGCTATCTGAATGAACATGGAAATGTCTACACCGTTATCTGTTTGAACATGGAAATATATACACCGCTATCTGCATGAAAATGGAAATATCTACAGAGCTATCTGCATATACATGGAAATATCTACACAGCTATCTCTTTACACATGGAAATAACTACACCGCTATCTGTATGAACATGGAAATATCTACACCGCCATCTGTATGAACATGGAAATATCTGCACCGCCATCTGCATGAACATATAAATATCTACACGGCCATCTGTATTAAGATGGAGATATCTACACCGCTATCAGTATAAACATGGAAATTTCTACACCGCTATCTGTATAAACATGGAAATAACTACACCGCTATCTGTATAAACATGGAAATATCTACACCGCTACCTGTATAAACATGGAAATATCAGCACCGCTATCTGCATGAACATGGAAATATCAGCCCCTCTATCTGTATGAACATGGAAATACCTACACCGCTATATGTATGAACATGGAAATATCTACACCGCTATCCGTATGAACATGGAAATATCTACAACGCCATCTGTTTGAACATGGATATATCTACACAGCCATCTGGATGAACATGGAAATATCTACACCGCTATCTGTATGAACATGGAAATAGCTACACCGCTATCTGTATGAACATGGAAATATCTACACCGCTATCTGTATGAACATGGAAATATCTACACCGCTATCTGTATGAACATGGAATTATCTTCACCGCCATCTGTATGAACATGGATATATCTGTACAGCCATCTGGATGAACATGGAAATATCTACACCACTATCTGTATGAACATGGAAATAGCTACACAGCTATCTGTATGAACATGGAAATAGCAACACCGCTACCTGTATAAACATGGAAATATCAGCACAGCTATCTGTATGAACATGGAAATATCTACACCGCTATGTGTATGAAGATGGAAATATCTACACCGCTATCTGTATGAACATGGAAATAGCTACACCGCTATCTGTATGAACATGGAAATATCTACACCACTATCTGTATGAACATGGAAATATCTACACCGCTATCTGTATGAACATGGATATATCTACACAGCCATCTGGATGAACATGGAAATATCTACACCGCTATCTGTATGAACATGGAAATATCTACACCACTATGTGTGTAAACTTGCATACATCTTCACCGCTATCTGTATAAACATGGAAATATCTACACCGCTATCTGTTTGAACATGGAAATATCTACACCGCTATCTGCATGAAAATGGAAATATCTACAGAGCTATCTGCATATACATGGAAATACCTACACAGCTATCTCTTTACACATGGAAATAACTACACCGCTATCTGTATGAACATGGAAATATCTACACAGCCATCTGTATGAACATGGAAATATCTGCACCGCCATCTTTATGAACATATAAATATCTACACGGCCATCTGTATTAAGATGGAGATATCTACACCGTTATCAGTATAAACATGGAAATATCTACACCGCTATCTGTATAAAAATGGAAATAACTACACCGCTATCTGTATAAACATGGAAATATCTACACCGCTACCTGTATAAACATGGAAATATCAGCACCGCTATCAGTATGAACATGGAAATATCAGCCCCTCTATCTGTATGAACATGGAAATACCTACACCGCTATCTGTATGAACATGGAAATATCTACACCGCTATCCGTATGAACATGGAAATATCTACAACGCCATCTGTGTGAACATGGATATATCTACACAGCCATCTGGATGAACATGGAAATATCTACACCGCTATCTGTATGAACATGGAAATAGCTACACCGCTATCTGTATGAACATGGAAATAGCAACACAGCTATCTGTATGAACATGGAAATATCTGCACCGCTATCTGTGTAAACTTGCATACACCTTCACCGCTATCTGTATAAACATGGAAATATCTACACCGCTATCTGTATGAACATGGAAATATCTACACCGCTATCTGTTTGAACATGGAAATATTTAAACCGCTATCTGCCAGAAAATGGAAATATCTACTCAGCTATCTGCATATACATGGAAATATCTACACAGCTATCTCTTTACACATGGAAATAACTACACTGCTATCTGTATGAACATGGAAATATCTACACCGCCGTCTGTATGAACATGGAAATATCTACACCGCTATCTGTAAGAACATGGAAATATCTTCACCACCATCTGTATGAAAATGGATATGTATACACAGCCATATGGATGAACATGGAAATATCTACTCCGCTATCTCCGTGAACATGGAAATAGCTACACCGCCATCTGTATGAACATGGAAATATCTGCATCGCCATCTGTATGAACATACAAATATCTACACCGCCATCTGTATTAAGATGGAGATATCTACACCGCTATCTGTATAAACCTGGAAATATCTACACCGCTATCTGTATAAACATGGAAATATCCACACCGCTATCTGTATAAACATGGAAATATCCACACCGCTACCTGTATAAACATGGAAATATCAGCACCGCTATCTGTATGAACTTGGAAATATCTACACCGCTATCTGTACGAAGATGGAAATATCTACACCTCTATCTGTATGAACATGGAAATAGCTACACCGCTATCTGTATGAACATGGAAATATCTACACCGCTATCTGTATGAACATGGAAATATCTACACCGCTATCTGTATGAACATGGATATATCTACACAGCCATCTGGATGAACATTTAAATATCTACACCGCTATCTGTATGAACATGGAAATATCTTCACCGCTATCTGTGTAAACCTGCATACACCTTCACCGCTATCTGTATAAACATGGAAATATCTACACTGCTATCTGTATGAACATGGAAATATCTACACCGCTATCTGTTTGAACATGGAAATATTTAAACCGCTATCTGCCAGAAAATGGAAATATCTACTCAGCTATCTGCATATACATGGAAATATCTACACAGCTATCTCTTTACACATGGAAATAACTACACTGCTATCTGTATGAACATGGAAATATCTACACCGCCGTCTGTATGAACATGGAAATATCTGCACCGCCATCAGTATGAACATATAAATATCTACACCGCCATGTGTATTAAGATGGAGATATCTACACCGCTATCAGTATAAACATGGAAATATCTACACTGCTGTCTGTATAAACATGGAAATATCTACACCGCTATCTGTAAAAACATGGAAATATCTACACCGCTACCTGTATAAACGTGGAAATATCAGCACCGCTTTCTGTATGAACATGGAAATATCAGCCCCTCTATCTGTATGAACATGGAAATATCTACACCACTATCTGTATGAACATGGAAATATCTACACCGCTATCCGTATGAACATGGAAATATCTTCACCGCCATCTGTATGAACATGGATATATCTACACAGCCATCTGGATGAACATGGAAATATCTACACCGCTATCTGTACGAACATGGAAATAGCTACACCGCCATCTGTATGAACATGGAAATATCTACAACACTATCTGAATGAACATGGAAATATCTACACCACTTTCTGTATGAACATGGAAATATCTTCACTGCCATCTGTATGAACATGGATATATCTACACAGCCATATGGATGAACATGGAAATATCTACACCGCTATCTGCATGAACATGGCAATAGCTACACCGCTATCTGTATGAACATGGAAATAGCTACACCGCCATCTGTATGAACATGGAAATATCTGCACCGCCATCTGTATGAACATATAAATATCTACACCGCCATCTGTATTAAGATCGAGATATCTACACCGCTATTTGTATAAACCTGGAAATATCTACACCGCTATCTGTATAAACATGGAAATATCCACACTGCTATCTGTATAAACATGGAAATATCCACACCACTACCTATATAAACATGGAAATATCAGCACAGCTATCTGTATGAACATGGAAATATCTACACCGCCATCTGTAAAACATGGAAATATGTGCACGGCCATCTGTATGAACATATAAATATCTGCACCGAAATCTGTATTAAGATGGAGAAATCTAAACCGCTATCTGTATAAACATGGAAATATCTACACCGCTATCTGTAGAAACATGGAAATATCTACACCGCTACCTGTATAAACATGTAAATATCAGCACCGCTATCTGTATGAACATGGAAATATCAGCCCCTCTATCTGTATGAACATGGAAATATCTACACCACTATATGTATGAACATGAAAATATCTACACCACTATCCATATGAGCATGGAAATATCTTCACCGCCATCTGTATGAACATGGATATATCTACACAGCCATCTGGATGAACATGGAAATATCTACAAGGCTATCTGTATGAACATGGAAATAGCTACACCGCTATCTGTATGAACATGGAAATATCTACACCACTATCTGTATGAACATGGAAATATCTACACCGCTATCTGTATGAACATGGAAATATCTTCACCGCCATCTGTATGAAAATGGATATATCTACACAGCCATATGGATGAACATGGAAATATCTACACCGCTATCTGTATGAACATGGAAATAGCTACACCGCTATCTGTATGAACATGGAAATAGCTACACCGCCATCTGTATGAACATGGAAATGTCTGCACCGCCATCTGTATGAACATATAAATATCTACACCGCCATCTGTATTAAGATGGAGATATCTACACTGCTATCTGTATAAACCTGGAAATATCTACACCGCTATCTGTATAAACATAGAAATATCCGCACCGCTATCTGTATAAACATGGAAATATCCACACCGATACCTGTATAAACATGGAAATATCAGCACCGCTATCTGTATGAACATGGAAATATCTTCACCGCTATCTGTACGAACATGGAAATATCTACACCGCTATCTGTATGAACATGGAAATAGCTACACCACTATCTGTATGAACATGGAAATATCTACACCGCTATCTGTATGAACATGGAAATATCTACACCGCTATCTGTATGAACATGGATATATCTACACAGCCATCTGGATGAACATTTAAATATCTACACCGCTATCTGTATGAACATGGAAATATCTTCACCGCTATCTGGGTAAACTTGCATACATCTTCAAAGCTATCTGAATAAACATGGAAATATCTACACCGCTATCTGTATGAACATGGAAACATCTACACCGCAATCTGTTTGAACATGGAAATATCTAAACCGCTATCTGCAAGAAAATGGAAATATCTACACAGCTATCTGCATATACATGGAAATATCTACACAGCTATCTATTTACACATGGAAATAACTACACCGCTATCTGTATGAACATGGAAATATCTACACCGCCATCTGTATGAACATGGAAATATCTGCACGGCCATCTGTATGGACATATAAATATCTACACCGCCATCTGTATTAAGATGCATATATCTACACCGCTATCTGTATAAACATGGAAATATCTACACCACTATCTGTATAAACATGGAAATATCTACACCGCTATCTGTATAAACATGGAAATATCTACTCCGCTACCTGTGTAAACGTGGAAATATCAGCACCGCTCTCTGTATGAACATGGAAATATCAGCCCCTCAATCTGTATGGACATGGAAATATCTACACCACTATCTGTATGAACATGGAAATATCTACACCGCTTTCTGTATGAACATGGAAATATCTTCACCGCCACCTGTATGAACATGGATATATCAACACAGCCATATGGATGAACATGGAAATATCTACACCGCTATCTGCATGAACATGGAAATAGCTACACCGCTATCTGTATGAACATGGAAATAGCTACACCGCCATCTGTATGAACATGGAAATATCTGCACCGCCATCTGTATGAACATATAAATATCTACACCGCCATCAGTATTAAGATCGAGATATCTACACCGCTATCTGTATAAACCTGGAAATATCTACACCGCTATCTGTATAAACATGGAAATATCCACACTGCTATCTGTATAAACATGGAAATATCCACACCGCTACCTATATAAACATGGAAATATCAGCACCGCTATCTGTATGAACATGGAAGTATCTACACCGCCATCTGTATGAACATGGAAATATCTGCACGGCCATCTGTATGAACATATAAATATCTACACCGCCATCTGTATTAAGATGGAGAAATCTACACCGCTATCTGTATAAACATGGAAATATCTACACCGCTATCTGTATAAACATGGAAATATCTACACCGCTATCTGTATAAACATGGAAATATCTACACCGCTACCTGTATAAACATGTAAATATCAGCACCGCTATCTGTATGAACATGGAAATATCAGCCCCTCTATCTGTATGAACTTGGAAATATCTACACCACTATATGTATGAACATGGAAATATCTACACCGCTATCCATATGAGCATGGAAATATCTTCACCGCCATCTGTATGAACATGGATATATCTACACAGCCATCTGGATGAACATGGAAATATCTACACGGCTATCTGTATGAACATGGAAATAGCTACACCGCTATCTGTATGAACATGGAAATATCTACAGCACTATCTGTATGAACATGGAAATACCTACACCGCTATCTGTAAGAACATGGAAATATCTTCACCACCATCTGTATGAAAATGGATATGTATACACAGCCATATGGATGAACATGGAAATATCTACACCGCTATCTGTGTGAACATGGAAATAGCTACTCCGCCATCTGTATGAACATGGAAATATCTGCACCGCCATCTGTATGAACATACAAATATCTACACCGCCATCTGTATTAAGATGGAGATATATACACCGCTATCTGTATAAACCTGGAAATATCTACACCGCTATCTGTATAAACATGGAAATATCCACACCGCTATCTGTATAAACATGGAAATATCCACACAGCTACCTGTATAAACATGGAAATATCAGCACCGCTATCTGTATGAACTTGGAAATATCTACACCGCTATCTGTACGAACATGGAAATATCTACACCGCTATCTGTATGAACATGGAAATAGCTACAAAGCTATCTGTATGAACATGGAAATATCTACACCACTATCTGTATGAACACGGAAATATCTACACCGCTATCTGTATGAACATGGATATATCTACACAGCCATCTGGATGAACATTTAAATATCTACACCGCTATCTGTATGAACATGGAAATATCTTCACCGCTATCTGTTTAAACTTGCATACATCTTCACCGCTATCTGTATAAACATGGAAATATCTACACCGCTATCTGTATGAACATGGAAATATCTACACCGCTATCTGTTTGAACATGGAAATATCTAAACCGCTATCTGCCAGAAAATGGAAATATCTACTCAGCTATCTGCATATACATGGAAATATCTACACAGCTATCTCTTTACAGATGGAAATAACTACACCGCTATCTGTATGAACATGGAAATATCTACACCGCCGTCTGTATGAACATGGAAATATCTGCACCGCCATCAGTATGAACATATAAATATCTACACCGCCATGTGTATTAAGATGGAGATATCTACACCGCTATCAGTATAAACATGGAAATATCTACACTGCTGTCTGTATAAACATGGAAATATCTACACCGCTATCTGTATAAACATAGAAATATCTACACCGCTACCTGTATAAACGTGGAAATATCAGCACCGCTATCTGTATGAACATGGAAATATCAGCCCCTCTATCTGTATGAACATGGAAATATCTACACCACTATCTGTATGAACATGGAAATATCTACACCGCTATCCGTATGAACATGGAAATATCTTCACCGCCATCTGTATGAACATGGATATATCTACACAGCCATCTGGATGAACATGGAAATATCTACACCGCTATCTGTATGAACATGGAAATAGCTACACCGCTATCTGTATGAACATGGAAATATCTACAACACTAACTGTATGAATATGGAAATATCTACACCACTTTCTGTATGAACATGGAAATATCTTCACTGCCATCTGTATGAACATGGATATCTACACAGCCATATGGATGAACATGGAAATATCTACACCGCTATCTGCATGAACATGGAAATAGCTACACCGCTATCTGCATGAACATGGAAATAGCTACACCGCCATCTGTATGAACATGGAAATATCTGCACCGCCATCTGTATGAACATATAAATATCTACACCGCCATCAGTATTAAGATCGAGATATCTACACCGCTATCTGTATAAACCTGGAAATATCTACACCGCTATCTGTATGAACATGGAAATATCTACACCGCTATCTGTATAAACATGGAAATATCCACACTGCTATCTGTATAAACATGGAAATATCCACACCGCTACCTATATAAACATGGAAATATCAGCACCGCTATCTGTATGAACATGGAAGTATCTACACCGCCATCTGTATGAACATGGAAATATCTGCACGGCCATCTGTATGAACATATAAATATCTACACCGCCATCTGTATTAAGATGGAGAAATCTACACCGCTATCTGTGTAAACATGGAAATACCTAAACCGCTATCTGTATAAACATGGAAATATCTACACCGCTACCTGTATAAACATGTAAATATCAGCACCGCTATCTGTATGAACATGGAAATATCAGCCCCTCTATCTGTATGAACATGGAAATATCTACACCACTATATGTATGAACATGGAAATATCTACACCGCTATCCATATGAGCATGGAAATATCTTCACCGCCATCTGTATGAACATGGATATATCTACACAGCCATCTGGATGAACATGGAAATATCTACACGGCTATCTGTATGAACATGGAAATAGCTACACCGCTATCTGTATGAACATGGAAATATCTACAGCACTATCTGTATGAACATGGAAATATCTACACCGCTATCTGTAAGAACATGGAAATATCTTCACCACCATCTGTATGAAAATGGATATGTATACACAGCCATATAGATGAACATGGAAATATCTACACCTCTACCTGTGTGAACATGGAAATAGCTACACCGCCATCTGTATGAACATGGAAATATCTGCACCGCCATCTGTATGAACATACAAATATCTACACCGCCATCTGTATTAAGATGGAGATATCTACACCGCTATCTGTATAAACCTGGAAATATCTACACCGCTATCTGTATAAACATGGAAATATCCACACCGATATCTGTATAAACATGGAAATATCCACACCGCTACCTGTATAAACATGGAAATATCAGCACCGCTATCTGTATGAACTTGGAAATATCTACACCGCTATCTGTACGAACATGGAAATATCTACACCGCTATCTGTATGAACATGGAAATAGCTACACCGCTATGTGTATGAACATGGAAATATCTACACCGCTATCTGTATGAACATGGAAATATCTACACCGCTATCTGTATGAACATGGATATATCTACACAGCCATCTGGATGAACATTTAAATATCTACACCGCTATCTGTATGAACATGGAAATATCTTCACCGCTATCTGTTTAAACTTGCATACATCTACACCACCATCTGTATAAACATGGAAATATCTACACCGCTATCTGTAGGAACATGGAAATATCTACACCGCTATCTGTATAAACATGGAAATATCCACACTGCTATCTGTATAAACATGGAAATATCCACACCGCTACCTATATAAACATGGAAATATCAGCACAGCTATCTGTATGAACATGGAAATATCTACACCGCCATCTGTAAAACATGGAAATATCTGCACGGCCATCTGTATGAACATATAAATATCTGCACCGAAATCTGTATTAAGATGGAGAAATCTACACCGCTATCTGTATAAACATGGAAATATCTAGACCGCTATCTGTAGAAACATGGAAATATCTACACCGCTACCTGTATAAACATGTAAATATCAGCACCGCTATCTGTATGAACATGGAAATATCAGCCCCTCTATCTGTATGAACATGGAAATATCTACACCACTATAAGTATGAACATGGAAATATCTACACCGCTATCCGTATGAGCATGGAAATATCTTCACCGCCATCTGTATGAACCTGCATATATCTACACAGCTATCTGGATGAACATGGAAATATCTACACGGCTATCCATGAACATGGAAATAGCTACACCGCTATCGGTATGAACATGGAAATATCTACACCACTATCTGTATGAACATGGAAATATCTACACCGCTATCTGTATGAACATGGAAATATCTTCACCGCCATCTGTATGAAAATGGATATATATACACAGCCATATGGATGAACATGAAAATATCTACACCGCTATCTGCATGAACATGGAAATAGCTACACCGCCATCTGTATGAACATGGAAATATCTGCACCGCCATCTGTATGAACATATAAATATCTACACCGCCATCTGTATTAAGATGGAGAAATCTACACCGCTATCTGTATAAACCTGGAAACATCTACACCGCTATCTGAATAAACATGGAAATATCTACACCGCTACCTTTATAAACGTGGAAATATCAGCACCGCTATCTGTATGAACATGGAAATATCAGCCCCTCTATCTGTATGAACATGGAAATATCTACACCACTATCTATGAACATGGAAATATCTACACCGCTATCCGTATGAACATGGAAATATCTTCACCGCCATCTGTATGAACATGGATATATCTACACAGCCATCTGGATGAACATGGAAATATCTACACCGCTATCTGTATGAACATGGAAATTGCTACACCGCCATCTGTATGAACATGGAAATATCTACAACACTAACTGTATGAACATGGAAATATCTACACCACTTTCTGTATGAACATGGAAATATCTTCACTGCCATCTGTATGAACATGGATATCTACACAGCCATATGGATGAACATGGAAATATCTACACCGCTATCTGCATGAACATGGAAATAGCTACACCGCTATCTGTATGAACATGGAAATAGCTACACCACCATCTGTATGAACATGGAAATATCTGCACCGCCATCTGTATGAACATATAGATATCTACACCGCCATCTGTATTAAGTTCGAGATATCTACACCGCTATTTGTATAAACCTGGAAATATCTACACCGCTATCTGTATAAACATGGAAATATCCACACTGCTATCTGTATAAACATGGAAATATCCACACCGCTACCTATATAAACATGGAAATATCAGCACAGCTATCTGTATGAACATGGAAATATCTACACCGCCATCTGTAAAACATGGAAATATCTGCACGGCCATCTGTATGAACATATAAATATCTGCACCGAAATCTGTATTAAGATGGAGAAATCTACACCGCTATCTGCATGAACATGGAAATATCTACACCGCTATCTGTAGAAACATGGAAATATCTACACCGCTACCTGTATAAACATGTAAATATCAGCACCGCTATCTGTATGAACATGGAAATATCAGCCCCTCTATCTGTATGAACATGGAAATATCTACACCACTATAAGTATGAACATGGAAATATCTACACCGCTATCCGTATGAGCATGGAAATATCTTCACCGCCATCTGTATGAACCTGCATATATCTACACAGCTATCTGGATGAACATGGAAATATCTACACGGCTATCCATGAACATGGAAATAGCTACACCGCTATCGGTATGAACATGGAAATATCTACACCACTATCTGTACGAACATGGAAATATCTACACCGCTATCTGTATGAACATGGAAATAACTTCACCGCCATCTGTATGAAAATGGATATATATACACAGCCATATGGATGAACATGGAAATATCTACACCGCTATCTGCATGAACATGGAAATAGCTACACCGCCGTCTGTATGAACATGGAAATATCTGCACCGCCATCTGTATGAACATATAAATATCTACACCGCCATCTGTATTAAGATGGAGAAATCTACACCGCTATCTGTATAAACCTGGAAATATCTACACCGCTATCTGAATAAACATGGAAATATCCACACCGCTATCTGCATAAAAATGGAAATATCCACTCCGCTACCTGTATAAACATGGAAATATCAGCACCGCTATCTGTATGAACATGGAAATATCTACACCGCTATCTGTACGAACATGGAAATATCTACACCGCTATCTCTATGAACATGGAAATATCTACACCGCTATCTGTGTAAATATGCATACATCTTCACCGCAATCTGTATCAACATGGAAATATCTACACCGCTACCTGTATGAACATGGAAATATCTACACCACTACCTGTTTGAACATCTAAATATCTACACTGCTATCTGTGTAAACATGCATACATCTTCACCGCTATCTGTATGAACATGGAAATATGTACACGGCTATCTGTATGAACATGGAAATATCTACACCGCTATCTGTATGAACATGGTTATAACTACACAGCCATCTGGATGAACATGGAAATATCTACAATGCTGTCTGTATGAACATGGAAATATCTACACCGGTATCTGTATGAACATGGATATATCTACACAGCCATCTGGATGAACATGGAAATATCTACACTGCTATCTGTGTAAACATGCATACATCTTCACCGCTATCTGTATAAACATGGAAATATCTACTCCGCTATCTGAACATGGAAATATCTACACCGCTATCTGTATGAACATGGAAATATCTACACTGCTATCTGTTTGAACATGGAAATATCTTCACCGCTATCTGCATGAAAATGGAAATATCTATACTGCTATCTGCATATACATGGAAATATCTACTCAGCTATCTCTTTACACATGGAAATAACTACACCGCTATCTGTATGAACATGGAAATATCTACACCGCCATCTGTATGAACATGGAAATATCTGCACCGCCAACTTTATGAACATATAAATAACTACACCGCCATCTTTATTAACATGGAGATATCTACACCGCTATCTGTATAAACATTTAAATATCTACACCGCTATCTGTATAAACATGGAAATATCTACACCGCTATCTGTATAAACATGGAAATATCTACACCGCTACCTGTATAAACATGGAAATATCAGCACCGCTATCTGTATGAACATGGAAATATCTACACCGCTATCTGTATGAACATGGAAATATCTACACCGCTATCTGTATGAACATGGAAATATCTACACCGCTATCTGTATGAACGTGGAAATAACTACACCGCTATCTGTTTGAACATGGAAATATCTACACCGATATCTGCATGAAAATGGAAATATCTACACAGCGATCTGCATATACATGGAAATATCTACAAAGCTATCTCTTTACACATGGAAATAACTATAGCGCTATCTCTATAAACATGCAAATATCTACACCGCCATCTGTATGAACATGGAAATATCTGCACCGCCATCTGTATGAAGATATAAATATTTACACCCCCATCTATATTAAGATGGAGATATCTACACCGCTATCTGTATAACTTGGAAATATCTACACCGCTATATGTATAAACATGGAAATATCTACACCGCTATCTGTATAAACATGGAAATATCTACACCGCTACCTGTATAAACATGGAAATATCAGCACCGCTATCTGTATGAACATGGAAATATCTACACCACTACCTGTATGAAAATGGAAATATGTACACCGCTATCTGTATGATCATGGATATATCTACACAGCCATCTGGATGAACATGGAAATATCTACACCGCTATCTGTATGAACATGGAAATATCTACACAGCTATCTGTGTAAATATGCATACATCTTCACCGCAATCTGTATAAACATGGAAATATCTACACCTCTATCTGTATGAACATGGAAATATCTACACCGCTATCTGTTTGAACATGGAAATATCTACACCGCTATCTGTGTAAACATGCATACATCTTCACCGCTATCTGTATAAACATGGAAATAACTACACTGCTATCTGTATGAACATGGAAATATCTACACCGCTATCTGCATGAAAATGGAAATATCTACACTGCTATCTGCATATACATGGAAATATCTACACAGCTATCTCTTTACACATGGAAATAACTACACAGCTATCTGTATGAACATGGAAATATCTAAACCGCCATCTGTATGAACATGGAAATATATGCACCGCCAACTGTATGAACATATAAATAACTACACCGCCATCTGTATTAAGATGGAGATATCTACACCGCTATCTGTATAAACATGGAAATATCTACACCGCTATCTGTATAAACATGGAAATATCTACACCGCTACCTGTATAAACAAGGAAATATCAGCACCGCTATATGTATGAACATGGAAATATCTACACCGCTATCTCTATGAACATGGAAATATCTACACCGCTATCTGTATGAACATGGAAATATCTACACCGCTATCTGTATGAACATGGAAATATCTACACTGCTATCTGTTTGAACATGGAAATATCTACACCGCTGTCTGCATGGAAATGGAAATATCTACACAGCTATCTGCATATACATGGAAATATCTACACAGCTACCTCTTTACACATGGAAATAACTACACCGCTATCCCTATAAACTTGGAAATATCTACACCGCCATCTGTGTGCACATGGAAATATCTGCACCGCCATCTGTATGAACATATAAACATCTACACCGCCATCTGTATTAAGAAGGAGATATCTACAACGCTATCTGTATAAACATGGAAATATCTACACCGCTATCTGTATAAACATGGAAATTTCTACACCGCTATCTGTATAAACATGGAAATATCTACACCGCTACCTGTATAAACATGGAAATATCAGCACCGCTATCTGTATGAACATGGAAATATCTACACCACTACCTGTATGAAAATGGAAATATGTACACCGCTATCTGTATGATCATGGATATATCTACACAGCCATCTGGATGAACATGGAAATATCTACACCGCTATCTGTATGAACATGGAAATATCTACACAGCTATCTGTGTAAATATGCATACATCTTCACCGCATTCTGTATAAACATGGAAATATCTACACCTCTATCTGTATGAACATGGAAATATCTACACCGCTATCTGTTTGAACATGGAAATATCTACACCGCTATGTGTGTAAACATGCATACATCTTCACCGCTATCTGTATAAACATGGAAATATCTACACTGCTATCTGTATGAACATGGAAATATCTACACCGCTATCTGTTTAAACATGGAAATAACTAAACCGCTATCTGCATGAAAATGGAAATATCTACAAAGCAATCTGCATATACACGGGGAATATCTTCACAGCTATCTCTTTACACATGGAAATAACTACACCGCTATCTGTATGAACATGGAAATATCTTCACCGCCATCTGTATGAACATGGATATATCTACACAGCCATCTGGATGAACATGGCAATATCTACACCGCTATCTGTATGAACATGGAAATATCTACACCGCTATCTGTGTAAATATGCACACCTCTTCACCGCAATCTGTATAAACATGGAAATATCTACACCGCTATTTGTATGAACATGGAAATATCTACACCGCTAGATGTATGAACATGGAATTATCTTCACCGCCATCTGTGTGAACATGGATATGTCTACACAGCCATCTGGAGGAACATGGAAATATCTACACCGCTATCTGTATGAACATGGAAATAGCTACTCCGCTATCTGTATGAACATGGAAATATCTGCACCGCCATCTTTATGAACATATAAATATCTACACCGCCATCTGTATTAAGATGGAGATATCTACACCGCTATCTGTATAAACATGGAAATATCTACACCGCTATCTGTATAAACATGGAAATATCTACACCACTATCTGTATAAACATGGAAATATCTACACCGCTACCTGTATAAACATAGAAATATCAGCACCGCTATCTGTATGAACATGGAAATATCTACACCGCTATCTGTATGAACATTGAAATATCTACACCGCTATCTGTATGAACATGGAAATGTCTACACCGCTATATGTATGAACATGGAAATATCTACACCGCTATCTGTTTGAACATGGAAATATCTACACCACTGTCTGCATGAAAATGTATATATCTACACAGAAATCTGTATATACATGGAAATATCTACACAGCTATCTCTTTACACATGGAAATAACTACACCGCTATCTCTAAAAACATGGAAATATCTACACCGCCATCTGTATGAACATGGAAATATCTGCACCGCCATCTGTATGAACATATAAATATCTACACCGCCATCTGTATTAAGAAGGAGATATCTGCACCACTATCTGTATAAACCTGGAAATATCTACACCGCTATCTGTATAAACATGGAAATATCTACCCCGCTATCTGTATAAACATGGAAATATCTACACCGCTACATGTATAAACATGGAAATAGCACAGCTATCTGTATGAACATGGAAATATCTACACCGCTATCTGTACGAACATGGAAATATATACACCGCTGTGTGTATGAACATGGAAATAGATACACCGCTATCTGAACATGGAAATATCTACACCACTATCTGTATGAACATGGAATTAACTACACCGCTATCTGTATGAACATGGATATATCTACACAGCCATCTGGATGGACATGGAAATATCTACACCGCTATCTGTATGAACATGGAAATATCTACACCACTATCTGTGTAAACATGCATACATCTTCACCGCTATCTGTATAAACATGGAAATATCTACACCGCTATCTGTATGAACATGGAAATATCTACACCTCTGTTTGAACTTGGAAATATCTAAACCGCTATCTGCATGAAAATGGAAATATCTACAGAGCTATCTGCATATACAAGGAAATATCTACACAGCTATCTCTTTACCAATGGCAATAACTACACCGCTATCTGTATGAACATGGAAATATCTGCAACGCCATCTGTATGAACATATAAATATCTACACCGCCATCTGTACTAAGATGGAGATATCTACACCGCTATCTGTATGAACATGGATATGACTACACAGCCATCTGGATGAACATGGAAGTATCTACACCGCTATCTGTATGAACATGGAAATATATACACCGCTATCTGTATGAACATGGAAATATCTACACCGCTATCTGTATGAACATGGAAATATCTACACCGCTATCTTTATGAACATGGAAATATGTACACCGCTATCTGTATGAACATGGAAATATCTACAACGTTATCTGTTTGAACATGGAAATATCTACACCGCTGTCTGCATGAAAATGGAAATATCTACACAGCTATCTGCATATACATGGAAATATCTACACAGCTATCTCTTTACACATGGAAATAACTACACCGCTATCTCTAAAAACATGGAAATATCTACAACGCCATCTGTATGAACATGTAAATATCTTCACCTGCCATCTGTATGAACATATAAATATCTACACCGCCATCTGTATTAAGGAGATATGTACACCACTATCTGTATAAACATGGAAATATCTACACCGCTATCTGTATAAACATGGAAATATCTACACCGCTATCTGTATAAAAATGGAAATATCAGCACCGCTATCAGTATGAACATGGAAATATCTACACCGCTATCTGTGTGAACATGGAGATATCTACACCGCTATCTGTATGAACATGGAAATATCTACACCGCCATCTGTATGAACATGGAAATATCTGCACCGCCATGTGTATGAACATATAAATATCTGCACCGCCATCTGTATTAAGAAGGAGATATCTACACCGCTATCTGTATAAACATCGAAATATCTACACTGCTATCTGTATAAACATGGAAATATCTACACCGCTGTCTGTATAAACATGGAAATATCTACACCGCTACGTGTATAAACATGGAAATATCAGCACCGCTATCAGTATGAACATGGAAATATCTACACCGCTATCTGTATGAACATGGAAATATCTACACCGCTATCTGTATGAACATGGAAATAACTTCACCGCCAAAAGTATGAACATGGATATATCTACACAGCCATCTGTATGATCATGGAAATATCTACACCGCTATATGTATGAACATGGAAATATCTACACCGCTATCTGTATGAACATGGAAATATCTTCACCGCCATCTGTATGAACATGGATATGTCTACACAGCCATCTGTATGAACATGGAAATATATACACCGCTATCTTTGTAAATATGCATACATCTTCACCGCAATCTGCATAAACATGGAAATATCTATACCGCTATCTGTGTGAACATGGAAATATCTACACCGCTATCTGTTTGAACATGGAAATATCTACACCGGTATCTGCATGAAAATGGAAATATCTACAGAGCTATCTGCATATACATGGAAATATCTACACAGCTATCTCTTTACACATGGAAATAACTACACCGCTATCTGTATGAACATGGAAATATCTACACCGCCATCTGTATGAACATTGAAATATCTGCACCGCCATCTGTATGAACATATAAATATCTACACGGCAATCTGTACTAAGATGGAAATATCTACACCGCTATTTGTATAAACATGGAAATATCTACACCGCTATCTGTATAAACATGGAAATATCTACCCCGCTACCTGTATAAACATGGAAATATCAGCACCGCTATCTGTATGAACATGGAAATATCTACACCACTATCTGTATGAACATGGAAATATCTACACGGATATCTGTATGAACATGGAATTATCTTCACCGCCATCTGTATGAACATGGATATATCTACACAGCCATCTGGATGAACATGGAAATATCTACACCGCTATCTGTATGAACATGGAAATAGCTACAAAGCTATCTGTATGAACATGGAAATATCTACACCGCTATCTGTATGAACAGGGAAATATCTACACTGCTATCTGTATGAACATGGAAATATCTACACCGCTATCTGTATGAACATGGATATATCTACACAACCATCTGGATGAACATGGAAATATCTACACCGCTATCTGTATGAACGTGGAAATAGCTACACCGCTATCTGTTTGAACATGGAAATATCTAAACCGCTATCTGCATGAAAATGGAAATATCTACACAGCTATCTGCATATACCTGGAAATATCTGCACAGCTATCTCTTTACACATGGGAATAACTACACCGCTATCTGTATGAACATGGAAATATCTGCACAGCCATCTGTATGAACTTATAAACATCTACACCGCCATCTGTATTAAAATGGAGATATCTACACCGCTATCTGTATAAACATGGAAATGTCTACACCGCTATCTGTATAAACATGGAAATATCAGCACCGCTATCTGTATGAACATGGAAATATCAGCCCCTCTATCTGTATGAACATGGAAATATCTACACCGCTATCTGTATGAACATGGAAATATCCACACCGCTAGATGTAGGAACATGGAATTATCTTCACCGCCATCTGTGTGAACATGGATATGTCTACACAGCCATCTGGAGGAACATGGAAATATCTACACCGCTATCTGTATGAACATTGAAATAGCTACTCCGCTATCTGTATGAACATGGAAATATCTGCACCGCCATCTGTATGAACATATAAATATCTACACCGCCATCTGTATTAAGATGGAGATATCTACACCGCTATATGTATGAACATGGAAATATCTACACCGCTATCTGTATAAACATGGAAATATCTACACCACTATCTGTATAAACATGGAAATATCTACACCGCTACCTGTATAAACATGGAAATATCAGCACCGCTATCTGTATGAACATGGAAATATCTACACCGCTATCTGTATGAACATTGAAATATCTACACCGCTATCTGTATGAACATGGAAATATCTACACCGCTATATGTATGAACATGGAAATATCTACACCGCTATCTGTTTGAACATGGAAATATCTACACAACTGTCTGCATGAAAATGTATATATCTACACAGAAATCTGTATATACATGGAAATATCTACACAGCTATCTCTTTACACATGGAAATAACTACACCGCTATCTCTAAAAACATGGAAATATCTACACCACCATCTGTATGAACATGGAAATATCTGCACCGCCATCTGTATGAACATATAAATATCTACACCGCCATCTGTATTAAGAAGGAGATATCTGCACCGCTATCTGTATAAACCTGGAAATATCTACACCGCTATCTGTATAAACATGGAAATATCTACCCCGCTATCTGTATAAACATGGAAATATCTACACCGCTACCTGTATAAACATGGAAATAGCACAGCTATCTGTATGAACATGGAAATATCTACACCGCTATCTGTACGAACATGGAAATATATACACCGCTGTCTGTATGAACATGGAAATAGCTACACCGCTATCTGAACATGGAAATATCTACACCGCTATCTGTATGAACATGGAATTGACTACACCGCTATCTGTATGAACATGGATATATCTACACAGCCATCTGGACGGACATGGAAATACCTACACCGCTATCTGTATGAACATGGAAATATCTACACCTCTGTTTGAACATGGAAATATCTAAACCGCTATCTGCATGAAAATGGAAATATCTACAGAGCTATCTGCATATACATGGAAATATCTACACAGCTATCTCTTTACCAATGGCAATAACTACACCGCTATCTGTATGAACATGGAAATATCTGCACCGCCATCTGTATGAACATATAAATATCTACACCGCCATCTGTATTAAGATGGAGATATCTACACCGCTATCTGTATGAACATGGAAATATCTTCACCGCCATCTGTATGAACATGGATATATCTTCACAGCCTCCTGGATGAACATGGAAATATCTACACTGCTATCTGTATGAACATGGAAATATCTGCACTGCTATCTGTATGAACATGGAAATACATACACCGCTATCTGTATGAACATGGAAATAGCTACACTGCTTTCTGTATGAACATGGAAATATCTACACCACTATCTGTATGGACATGGAAATATCTACACCGCTATCTGTATGAACATGGAAATAACTTCACCGCCATCAGTATGAACATGGATATATCTACACAGCCATCTGTATGATCATGGAAATATCTACACCGCTATCTGTTTTAACATGGAAATATCTACACCGCTGTCTGCATGAAAATGGAAATATCTACACAGCTATCTGCATATACATGGAAATATCAACACAGCTATCTCTTTACACATGGAAATAACTACACCCCTATATAAACATGGAAATATCTACACCGCCATCTGTATGAACATGGAAATATCTGCACCGCCATCTGTATGAACATATAAACATCTACACCGCCATCTGTATTAAGAAGGAGATATCTACAACGCTATCTGTATAAACATGGAAATATCTACACCGCTATCTGTATAAACATGGAAACATCTACACCGCTATCTGTATAAACATGGAAATATCTACACCGCTACCTGTATAAACATGGAAATATCAGCACCGCTATCGGTATGAACATGGAAATATCTACACCGCTATCTGTATGAACATGGAAATATCTACACCGCTATCTGTGTAAACATGGAAATATCTTCACCGCCATCTGTTTGAACATGGATATGTCTACACAGCCATCTGGATGAACATGGAAATATCTACACTGCGATCTGTATGAACATGGAAATACCTACATCGCTATCTGTGTAAACATGCATACATCTTCACCGCTATCTGTATAAACATGGAAATATCTACACCGCTATCTGTATGAACTTGGAAATATCTACACCGCTATCTGTTTGAACATCTAAATATCTAAACCGCTATCTGCATGAAAATAGAAATATCTACACAGCTATCTGCATATACATGGAAATATCTACAAAGCTATCTCTATACACATGAAAATAACTACACCGCTATCTCTATAAACATGGAAATATCTACAGTGCCATCTGTATGAACATGGAAATATCTGCACCGCCATCTGTATGAAGATATAAATATCTACACCCCCATCTATATTAAGATGGAGATATCTACACCGCTATCTGTATAAACTTGGAAATATCTACACCGCTATATGTATAAACATGGAAATATCTACACCGCTATCTGTATAAACATGGAAATATCTACACCGCTATCTGTATGAACATGGATATATCTACACAGCCATCTGGATGAACATGGAAATATCTACACCGCTATCTGTATGAACATGGAAATATATACACCGCTATCTGTATGAAAATGGAAATATCTACACCGCTATCTGTATGAACATGGAAATATCTACACCGCTATCTGTATGAACATGGAAATATATACACCGCTATCTGTATGAACATGGAAATATCTACACCGCTATCTGTTTGAACATGGAAATATCTACACCGCTGTCTGCATGAAAATGGAAATATCTACACAGCTATCTGCATATACATGGAAATATCTACAGAGCTATCTCTTTACACATGGAAATAACTACAGCGCTATCTCTAAAAACATGGAAATATCTACACCGCCATCTGTATGAACATGGAAACATCTTCACTGCCATCTGTATGAACATATAAATATCTACACCGCCATCTGTATTAAGGAGATATCTACACCGCTATCTGTATAAACATGGAAATATCTACACCGCTATCTGTATAAACATGGAAATATCTACACCGCTATCTGTATAAAAATGGAAATATCAGCACCGCTATCAGTATGAACATGGAAATATCTGCACCGCCATCTGTATGAACATGGAAATATCTACACCGCTATCTGTGTGAACATGGAGATATCTATACCGCAATCTGTATGAACATGGAAATATCTACACCACCATCTGTATGAACATGGAAATATCTGCACCGCCATGTGTATGAACATATAAATATCTGCACCGCCATTTGTATTAAGAAGGAGATATCTACACCGCTATCTGTATAAACATCGAAATATCTACACTGCTATCTGTATAAACATGGAAATATCTACACCGCTATCTGTATAAACATGGAAATATCTACACCGCTACGTGTATAAACATGGAAATATCAGCACCGCTATCAGAATGAACATGGAAATATCTACACCGCTATCTGTATGAACATGGAAATATCTACACCGCTATCTGTTTGAACTTGGAAATAACTTCACCGCCAAAAGTATGAACATGGATATATCTACACAGCCATCTGTATGATCATGGAAATATCTACACCGCTATATGTATGAACATGGAAATATCTACACCGCTATCTGTATGAACATGGAAATATCTTCACCGCCATCTGTATGAACATGGATATGTCTACACAGCCATCTGGATGAACATGGAAATATCTACACCGCGATCTGTATGAACATGGAAATATCTGCACTGCCATCTGTATGAACATATAAATATCTACACCGCCATCTGTATTAAGATGGAGATAACTTCACCGCTCTCTGTATAAACTTGGAAATATCTACACCGCTATCTGTATAAACATGGAAATACCTGCACCGCTACCTGTATCAACATGGAAATATCAGCACTGCTATCTGTATGAACCTGGAAATATCTACACCGCTATATCAATGAACATGGAAATATCTACACCGCTATCTGTATGAACATGGATATATCTACACAGCCATCTGGATGAACATGGAAATATCTACACCGCTATCTGCATGAACATGGAAATATCTACACCGCTATTTGTGTAAACATGCATACATCTTCACCGCAATCTGCAAAAGCATGGAAATAGCTACACCGCTATCTGAATGAACATGGAAATATCTACAACGCTATCTGTTTGATCATGGAAATATCTAAACCGCTATCAGCATGAAAATGGAAATATCTACACCGCTATCAGCATATACATGGAAATATCTACACAGCTATCTCTTTACACATGGAAATAACTACACCGCTATCTGTATAAACATGGAAATATCTACACCGCTATCTGTATAAACATGGAAATATCTACACCGCTATCTGTATAAAAATGGAAATATCAGCACCGCTATCAGTATGAACATGGAAATATGTGCACCGCCATCTGTATGAACATGGAAATATCTACACCGCTATCTGTGTGAACATGGAGATATCTACACCGCTATCTTTATGAACATGGAAATATCTACACTGCCATCTGTATGAACATGGAAATATCTGCACCGCCATGTGTATGAACATATAAATATCTGCACCGCCATCTGTATTAAGAAGGAGATATCTACACCGCTATCTGTATAAACATCGAAATATCTACACTGCTATCTGTATAAACATGGAAATATCTACACCGCTATCTTTATAAACATGGAAATATCTACACCGCTACGTGTATAAACATGGAAATATCAACACCGATATCAGTATGAACATGGAAATATCTACACCGCTATCTGTATGAACATGGAAATATCTACACAGCTATCTGTATGAACATGGAAATAACTTCACCGCCAAAAGTATGAACATGGATATATCTACACAGCCATCTGTATGATCATGGAAATATCTACACCGCCATATGTATGAACATGGAAATATCTACACCGCCATCTGTATGAATAAGGATATATCTACACCGGCATCTGCAGGAACATGGAAATATCTACACCGCTATCTGCATGAACATGGAAATATCTGCACAGCTATCTGCATATACATGAAAATATCTACCCAGATTTCTCTATAAATATGGAAATAACTACAGCGCTATCTCTATAAACTTCGAAATATCTACACCGCCATCTGTATGAACATGGAAATATCTGCACCGCCATCTGTATGAACATATAAATATCTACACCGCCATCTGTATTAAGAAGGAGATATCTGCACCGCTATCTGTATAAACCTGGAAATATCTACACCGCTATCTGTATAAACATGGAAATATCTACCCCGCTATCTGTATAAACATGGAAATATCTACACCGCTACCTGTATAAACATGGAAATAGCACAGCTATCTGTATGAACATGGAAATATCTACACCGCTATCTGTACGAACATGGAAATATATACACCGCTGTCTGTATGAACATGGAAATAGCTACACCGCTATCTGAACATGGAAATATCTACACCGCTATCTGTATGAACATGGAATTGACTACACCGCTATCTGTATGAACATGGATATATCTACACAGCCATCTGGACGGACATGGAAATACCTACACCGCTATCTGTATGAACATGGAAATATCTACACCTCTGTTTGAACATGGAAATATCTAAACCGCTATCTGCATGAAAATGGAAATATCTACAGAGCTATCTGCATATACATGGAAATATCTACACAGCTATCTCTTTACCAATGGCAATAACTACACCGCTATCTGTATGAACATGGAAATATCTGCACCGCCATCTGTATGAACATATAAATATCTACACCGCCATCTGTATTAAGATGGAGATATCTACACCGCTATCTGTATGAACATGGAAATATCTTCACCGCCATCTGTATGAACATGGATATATCTTCACAGCCTCCTGGATGAACATGGAAATATCTACACTGCTATCTGTATGAACATGGAAATATCTGCACTGCTATCTGTATGAACATGGAAATACATACACCGCTATCTGTATGAACATGGAAATAGCTACACTGCTTTCTGTATGAACATGGAAATATCTACACCACTATCTGTATGGACATGGAAATATCTACACCGCTATCTGTATGAACATGGAAATAACTTCACCGCCATCAGTATGAACATGGATATATCTACACAGCCATCTGTATGATCATGGAAATATCTACACCGCTATCTGTTTTAACATGGAAATATCTACACCGCTGTCTGCATGAAAATGGAAATATCTACACAGCTATCTGCATATACATGGAAATATCAACACAGCTATCTCTTTACACATGGAAATAACTACACCCCTATATAAACATGGAAATATCTACACCGCCATCTGTATGAACATGGAAATATCTGCACCGCCATCTGTATGAACATATAAACATCTACACCGCCATCTGTATTAAGAAGGAGATATCTACAACGCTATCTGTATAAACATGGAAATATCTACACCGCTATCTGTATAAACATGGAAACATCTACACCGCTATCTGTATAAACATGGAAATATCTACACCGCTACCTGTATAAACATGGAAATATCAGCACCGCTATCGGTATGAACATGGAAATATCTACACCGCTATCTGTATGAACATGGAAATATCTACACCGCTATCTGTGTAAACATGGAAATATCTTCACCGCCATCTGTTTGAACATGGATATGTCTACACAGCCATCTGGATGAACATGGAAATATCTACACTGCGATCTGTATGAACATGGAAATACCTACATCGCTATCTGTGTAAACATGCATACATCTTCACCGCTATCTGTATAAACATGGAAATATCTACACCGCTATCTGTATGAACTTGGAAATATCTACACCGCTATCTGTTTGAACATCTAAATATCTAAACCGCTATCTGCATGAAAATAGAAATATCTACACAGCTATCTGCATATACATGGAAATATCTACAAAGCTATCTCTATACACATGAAAATAACTACACCGCTATCTCTATAAACATGGAAATATCTACAGTGCCATCTGTATGAACATGGAAATATCTGCACCGCCATCTGTATGAAGATATAAATATCTACACCCCCATCTATATTAAGATGGAGATATCTACACCGCTATCTGTATAAACTTGGAAATATCTACACCGCTATATGTATAAACATGGAAATATCTACACCGCTATCTGTATAAACATGGAAATATCTACACCGCTATCTGTATGAACATGGATATATCTACACAGCCATCTGGATGAACATGGAAATATCTACACCGCTATCTGTATGAACATGGAAATATATACACCGCTATCTGTATGAAAATGGAAATATCTACACCGCTATCTGTATGAACATGGAAATATCTACACCGCTATCTGTATGAACATGGAAATATATACACCGCTATCTGTATGAACATGGAAATATCTACACCGCTATCTGTTTGAACATGGAAATATCTACACCGCTGTCTGCATGAAAATGGAAATATCTACACAGCTATCTGCATATACATGGAAATATCTACAGAGCTATCTCTTTACACATGGAAATAACTACAGCGCTATCTCTAAAAACATGGAAATATCTACACCGCCATCTGTATGAACATGGAAACATCTTCACTGCCATCTGTATGAACATATAAATATCTACACCGCCATCTGTATTAAGGAGATATCTACACCGCTATCTGTATAAACATGGAAATATCTACACCGCTATCTGTATAAACATGGAAATATCTACACCGCTATCTGTATAAAAATGGAAATATCAGCACCGCTATCAGTATGAACATGGAAATATCTGCACCGCCATCTGTATGAACATGGAAATATCTACACCGCTATCTGTGTGAACATGGAGATATCTATACCGCAATCTGTATGAACATGGAAATATCTACACCACCATCTGTATGAACATGGAAATATCTGCACCGCCATGTGTATGAACATATAAATATCTGCACCGCCATTTGTATTAAGAAGGAGATATCTACACCGCTATCTGTATAAACATCGAAATATCTACACTGCTATCTGTATAAACATGGAAATATCTACACCGCTATCTGTATAAACATGGAAATATCTACACCGCTACGTGTATAAACATGGAAATATCAGCACCGCTATCAGAATGAACATGGAAATATCTACACCGCTATCTGTATGAACATGGAAATATCTACACCGCTATCTGTTTGAACTTGGAAATAACTTCACCGCCAAAAGTATGAACATGGATATATCTACACAGCCATCTGTATGATCATGGAAATATCTACACCGCTATATGTATGAACATGGAAATATCTACACCGCTATCTGTATGAACATGGAAATATCTTCACCGCCATCTGTATGAACATGGATATGTCTACACAGCCATCTGGATGAACATGGAAATATCTACACCGCGATCTGTATGAACATGGAAATATCTGCACTGCCATCTGTATGAACATATAAATATCTACACCGCCATCTGTATTAAGATGGAGATAACTTCACCGCTCTCTGTATAAACTTGGAAATATCTACACCGCTATCTGTATAAACATGGAAATACCTGCACCGCTACCTGTATCAACATGGAAATATCAGCACTGCTATCTGTATGAACCTGGAAATATCTACACCGCTATATCAATGAACATGGAAATATCTACACCGCTATCTGTATGAACATGGATATATCTACACAGCCATCTGGATGAACATGGAAATATCTACACCGCTATCTGCATGAACATGGAAATATCTACACCGCTATTTGTGTAAACATGCATACATCTTCACCGCAATCTGCAAAAGCATGGAAATAGCTACACCGCTATCTGAATGAACATGGAAATATCTACAACGCTATCTGTTTGATCATGGAAATATCTAAACCGCTATCAGCATGAAAATGGAAATATCTACACCGCTATCAGCATATACATGGAAATATCTACACAGCTATCTCTTTACACATGGAAATAACTACACCGCTATCTGTATAAACATGGAAATATCTACACCGCTATCTGTATAAACATGGAAATATCTACACCGCTATCTGTATAAAAATGGAAATATCAGCACCGCTATCAGTATGAACATGGAAATATGTGCACCGCCATCTGTATGAACATGGAAATATCTACACCGCTATCTGTGTGAACATGGAGATATCTACACCGCTATCTTTATGAACATGGAAATATCTACACTGCCATCTGTATGAACATGGAAATATCTGCACCGCCATGTGTATGAACATATAAATATCTGCACCGCCATCTGTATTAAGAAGGAGATATCTACACCGCTATCTGTATAAACATCGAAATATCTACACTGCTATCTGTATAAACATGGAAATATCTACACCGCTATCTTTATAAACATGGAAATATCTACACCGCTACGTGTATAAACATGGAAATATCAACACCGATATCAGTATGAACATGGAAATATCTACACCGCTATCTGTATGAACATGGAAATATCTACACAGCTATCTGTATGAACATGGAAATAACTTCACCGCCAAAAGTATGAACATGGATATATCTACACAGCCATCTTTATGATCATGGAAATATCTACACCGCTATATGTATGAACATGGAAATATCTACACCGCTATCTGTATGAACATGGAAATATCTTCACCGCCATCTGTATGAACATGGATATGTCTACACAGCCATCTGGATGAACATGGAAATATCTACACCGCGATCTGTATGAACATGGAAATATCTGCACTGCCATCTGTATGAACATATAAATATCTACACCGCCATCTGTATTAAGATGGAGATATCTTCACCGCTATCTGTATAAACTTGGAAATATCTACACCGCTATCTGTATAAACATGGAAATACCTACACCGCTACCTGTATAAACATGGAAATATCCGCACTGCTATCTGTATGAACCGGGAAATATCTACACCGCTATATCAATGAACATGGAAATATCTACACCGCTATCTGTATGAACATGGATATATCTACACAGCCATCTGGATGAACATGGAAATATCTACACCGCTATCTGCATGAACATGGAAATATCTACACCGCTATTTGTGTAAACATGCATACATCTTCACCGCAATCTGCAAAAGCATGGAAATAGCTACACCGCTATCTGAATGAACATGGAAATATCTACAACGCTATCTGTTTGATCATGGAAATATCTAAACCGCTATCAGCATGAAAATGGAAATATATACACCGCTATCTGCATATACATGGAAATATCTACACAGCTATCTCTTTACACATGGAAATAACTACACCGCTATCTGTATGAACATGGAAATATCTAAACAGCCATCTGTATGAACACGGAAATATCTGCACCGCCATCTGTATGAACATATAAATATCTACACCGCCATCTGTATTAAGAAGGAGATATCTACACCGCTATCTGTATAAACATGGATATATCTACACCGCTCTCTGTATAAACATGGAAATATCTACACTGCTACCTGTATAAACATGGAAATATCTAATCCGCTACCTGTATAAACATGGAAATATCAGCACCGCTATCTGTATGAACATGGAAATATCAGCCCCTCTATCTGCATGAACATGGAAATATCTACACCGTTATCTCTATGAACATGGAAATATCTACACCGCTATCTGTTTGAACATGAAAATCTCTAAACCGCTATCTGCATGAAAATGGAAATAGCCACACAGCTATCTGCATATACATGGAAATATCTACACAGCTACCTCTTTACACATGGAAATAACTACACCGCTATCTGTATGAACATGGAAATATCTACACCACCATCTGTATGAACATGGAAATATCTGCACCGCCATCTGTATGAACATATAAATATCTACACGGTCATCTGTATTAAGATGGAGATATCTACACCGCTATCAGTATAAACATGGAAATATCTACACCGCTATCTGTATAAACATGGAAATATCAGCACCGCTATCTGTATGAACATGGAAATATCAGCCCCTCTATCTGTATGAAAATGGAAATATCTACACCGCTATCTGTATGAACATGGAAATATCTACACCGCTAGATGTATAAACATGGAATTATCTTCACTGCCATCTGTATGAACATGGATATGTCTACACAGCCATCTGGATGAACATGGAAATATCTACACTGCTATCTGTATGAACATGGAAATAGCTACACCGCTATTTGTATGAATATGGAAATATCTGCACCGCCAGCTGTATGAACATATAAATATCTACACCGCCATCTGTATTAACATGGAGATATGTACACCGCTATCTGTATAAACATGGAAATATCTACACTGCTATCTGTATAAACATGGAAATATCTACACCGCTATCTGTATAAACATGGAAATATCTACACCGCTACCTGTATAAACATGGAAATAACAGCACCGCTATCTGTATGAACATGGAAATATCTACACCGCTACCTGTATGAACATGGAAATATCTACACCGCTATCTGTATGAACATGGATATATCTACACTGCTATATGTATGAACATGGAAATATCTACACCGCTATCTGTTTGAACATGGAGATATCTACACCGCTGTCTGAATGAAAATGGAAATATCTACACAGCTATCTGCATATACATGGAAATATCTACACAGCTATCTCTTTACACATGGAAATAACTACACCGCTATCTGTATGAACATGGAAATATCTGCACCGCCATCTGTGTGTACATAGAAATATCTACTCCGCCATCTGTATTAAGATGGAGATATCTACACCGCTATTTGTATAAACATGGAAATATCTACACCGCTACCTGTATAAACTTGGAAATATCAGCACCGCTATCTGTATGAACATGGAAATATCTACACCGCAATCTGTATTACCATGGAAATATCTACACCGCTAACTGTATGAACATGGATATATATACACCGCTATCTGTATGAACATGGAAATATCTACACCGCTATCTGTTTGAACATGGAAATATCTACACCGCTGTCTGCATGAAAATGGAAATATCTACACAGCTATCTGCATATACATGGAAATATCTACAAAGCTATCTCTTTACACATGGAAATAACTACACCGCTATCTCTATAAACATGGAAATATCTACGGCGCCATCTGTATGAACATGGAAATATCTTCACAGCCATCTGTATGAACATATATATATGTACACCGCCATCTGTATTAAGAAGGAGATATCTACACCGCTATCTGTATAAACATGGAAATATCTACAACGCTATCTGTATAAACATGGAAATATCAGCACCGCTATCTGTATGAACATGGAAATATCTGCACCGCTATCTGTATGAACATGGAAATATCTACACCGCTATCTGTATGAACATGGAAATATATTCACCGCCATCTGTATGAACATGGATATATCTACACAGCCAACTGTATGAACATGGAAATATTTACACCGCTATCTGTATGAACATGGAAATATCTACACCGCTATCTGTATGAACATGGAAATATCTTCACCGCCATCTGTATGAACATGGATATGTCTACACAGCCATCTGGATGAACATGGAAATATCTACACCGCGATCTGTATGAACATGGAAATATCTGCATTGCCATCTGTATGAACATATAAATATCTACACGGCCATCTGTATTAAGATGGAGATATCTTCACCGCTATCAGTATAAACTTGGAAATATCTACACCGCTATCTGTATAAACATGGAAATACCTACACCGCTACCTGTATAAACATGGAAATATCAGCACTGCTATCTGTATGAACCTGGAAATATCTACACCTCTATATCAATGAACATGGAAATATCTACACCGCTATCTGTCTGAACATGGATATATCTACACAGCCATCTGGATGAACATGGAAATATCTACACCGCTATCTGCATGAACATGGAAATATCTACACCGCTATTTGCGTAAACATGCATACATCTTCACCGCAATCTGCAAAAGCATGGAAATAGCTACACCGCTATCTGAATGAACATGGAAATATCTACAACGCTATCTGTTTGATCATGGAAATATCTAAACCGCTATCAACATGAAAATGGAAATATCTACACCGCTATCTGCATATACATGGAAATATCTACACAGCTATCTCTTTACACATGGAAATAACTACACTGCTATCTGTATGAACATGGAAATATCTAAACAGCCATCTGTATGAACACGGAAATATCTGCACCGCCATCTGTATGAACATATAAATATCTACACCGCCATCTGTATTAAAAAGGAGATATCTACAACGCTATCTGTATAAACATGGATATATCTACACCGCTCTCTGTATAAACATGGAAATATCTACACTGCTACCTGTAGAAACATGGAAATATCTAAACCGCTACCTGTATAAACATGGAAATATCAGCACCGCTATCTGTATGAACGTGGAAATATAAGCCCCTCTATCTGTATGAATATGGAAATATCTACACCGCTATCTCTATGAACATGGAAATATCTACACCGCTATCTGTTTGAACATGAAAATCTCTAAACCGCTATCTGCATGAAAATGGAAATATCCACACAGCTATCTGCATATACATGGAAATATCTACACAGCTATCTCTTTACACATGGAAATAACTACACCGCTATCTGTATGAACATGGAAATATCTTCACCGCCATCTGTATGAACATGGATATATCTTCACAGCCTCCTGGATGAACATGGAAATATCTACACTGCTATCTGTATGAACATGGAAATATCTGCACTGCTATCTGTATGAACATGGAAATACATACACCGCTATCTGTATGAAGATGGAAATAGCTACACCGCTTTCTGTATGAACATGGAAATATCTACACCGCTATCTGTATGGACATGGAAATATCTACACCGCTATCTGTATGAACATGGAAATAACTTCACCGCCATCAGTATGAACATGGATATATCTACACAGCCATCTGTATGATCATGGAAATATCTACACCGCTATCTGTTTGAACATGGAAATATCTACACCGCTGTCTGCATGAAAATGGAAATATCTACACAGCTATCTGCATATACATGGAAATATCAACACAGCTATCTCTTTACACATGGAAATAACTACACCCCTATATAAACATGGAAATATCTACACCGCCATCTGTATGAACATGGAAATATCTGCACCGCCATCTGTATGAACATATAAACATCTACACCGCCATCTGTATTAAGAAGGAGATATCTACACCGCTATCTGTATAAACATGGACATATCTACACCGCTATCTGTATAAACATGGAAACATCTACACCGCTATCTGTATAAACATGGAAATATCTACACCGCTATCTGTATAAACATGGAAATATCAGCACTGCTGTCGGTATGAACATGGAAATATCTACACCGCTATCTGTATGAACATGGAAATATCTACACCGCTATCTGTGTAAACATGGAAATATCTTCACCGCCATCTGTTTGAACATGGATATGTCTACACAGCCATCTGGATGAACATGGAAATATCTACACCGCGATCTGTATGAACATGGAAATACCTACACCGCTATCTGTGTAAACATGCATACATCTTCACCGCTATCTGTATAAACATGGAAATATCTACACCGCTATCTGTATGAACATGGAAATATCTACACCGCTATCTGTTTGAACATCTAAATATCTAAACCGCTATCTGCATGAAAATAGAAATATCTACACAGCTATCTGCATATACATGGAAATACCTACAAAGCTATCTCTATACACATGAAAATAACTACACAGCTATCTCTATAAACATGGAAATATCTACAGTGCCATCTGTATGAACATGGAAATATCTGCACCGCCATCTATATGAAGATATAAATATCTACACCCCAATCTACATTAAGATGGAGATATCTACACCGCTATCTGTATAAACTTGGAAATATCTACACCGCTATATGTATAAACATGGAAATATCTACACCGCTATCTGTATAAACATGGAAATATCTACACCGCTATCTGTATGAACATGGAAATATCTTCACAGCCATCTGGATGAACATGGAAATATCTACACCGCTATCTGTATGAACATGGAAATATCTACACCGCTATCTGTGTAAATATGCATACATCTTCACCGCAATCTGCATAAACATGGAAATATCTACACCGCTATCTGTGTGAACATGGAAATATCTACACCGCTACCTGTATAAACTTGGAAATATCAGCACCGCTATCTGTATGAACATGGAAATATCTACACCGCAATCTGTATTACCATGGAAATATCTACACCGCTAACTGTATGAACATGGATATATATACACCGCTATCTGTATGAACATGGAAATATCTACACCGCTATCTGTTTGAACATGGAAATATCTACACCGCTGTCTGCATGAAAATGGAAATATCTACACAGCTATCTGCATATACATGGAAATATCTACAAAGCTATCTCTTTACACATGGAAATAACTACACCGCTATCTCTATAAACATGGAAATATCTACACCGCCATCTGTATGAACATGGAAATATCTTCACAGCCATCTGTATGAACATATATATATGTACACCGCCATCTGTATTAAGAAGGAGATATCTACACCGCTATCTGTATAAACATGGAAATATCTACAACGCTATCTGTATAAACATGGAAATATCAGCACCGCTATCTGTATGAACATGGAAATATCTGCACCGCTATCTGTATGAACATGGAAATATCTACACCGCTATCTGTATGAACATGGAAATATATTCACCGCCATCTGTATGAACATGGATATATCTACACAGCCAACTGTATGAACATGGAAATATTTACACCGCTATCTGTATGAACATGGAAATATCTTCACCGCTATCTGTATGAACATGGAAATATCTTCACCGCCATCTGTTTGAACATGGATATGTCTACACAGCCATCTGGATGAACATGGAAATATCTACACCGCGATCTGTATGAACATGGAAATATCTGCACTGCCATCTGTATGAACATATAAATATCTACACGGCCATCTGTATTAAGATGGAGATATCTTCACCGCTATCAGTATAAACTTGGAAATATCTACACCGCTATCTGTATAAACATGGAAATACCTACACCGCTACCTGTATAAACATGGAAATATCAGCACTGCTATCTGTATGAACCTGGAAATATCTACACCTCTATATCAATGAACATGGAAATATCTACACCGCTATCTGTCTGAACATGGATATATCTACACAGCCATCTGGATGAACATGGAAATATCTACACCGCTATCTGCATGAACATGGAAATATCTACACCGCTATTTGCGTAAACATGCATACATCTTCACCGCAATCTGCAAAAGCATGGAAATAGCTACACCGCTATCTGAATGAACATGGAAATATCTACAACGCTATCTGTTTGATCATGGAAATATCTAAACCGCTATCAACATGAAAATGGAAATATCTACACCGCTATCTGCATATACATGGAAATATCTACACAGCTATCTCTTTACACATGGAAATAACTACACCGCTATCTGTATGAACATGGAAATATCTAAACAGCCATCTGTATGAACACGGAAATATCTGCACCGCCATCTGTATGAACATATAAATATCTACACCGCCATCTGTATTAAAAAGGAGATATCTACAACGCTATCTGTATAAACATGGATATATCTACACCGCTCTCTGTATAAACATGGAAATATCTACACTGCTACCTGTAGAAACATGGAAATATCTAAACCGCTACCTGTATAAACATGGAAATATCAGCACCGCTATCTGTATGAACATGGAAATATAAGCCCCTCTATCTGTATGAATATGGAAATATCTACACCGCTATCTCTATGAACATGGAAATATCTACACCGCTATCTGTTTGAACATGAAAATCTCTAAACCGCTATCTGCATGAAAATGGAAATATCCACACAGCTATCTGCATATACATGGAAATATCTACACAGCTATCTCTTTACACATGGAAATAACTACACCGCTATCTGTATGAACATGGAAATATCTTCACCGCCATCTGTATGAACATGGATATATCTTCACAGCCTCCTGGATGAACATGGAAATATCTACACTGCTATCTGTATGAACATGGAAATATCTGCACTGCTATCTGTATGAACATGGAAATACATACACCGCTATCTGTATGAACATGGAAATAGCTACACCGCTTTCTGTATGAACATGGAAATATCTACACCGCTATCTGTATGGACATGGAAATATCTACACCGCTATCTGTATGAACATGGAAATAACTTCACCGCCATCAGTATGAACATGGATATATCTACACAGCCATCTGTATGATCATGGAAATATCTACACCGCTATCTGTTTGAACATGGAAATATCTACACCGCTGTCTGCATGAAAATGGAAATATCTACACAGCTATCTGCATATACATGGAAATATCAACACAGCTATCTCTTTACACATGGAAATAACTACACCCCTATATAAACATGGAAATATCTACACCGCCATCTGTATGAACATGGAAATATCTGCACCGCCATCTGTATGAACATATAAACATCTACACCGCCATCTGTATTAAGAAGGAGATATCTACACCGCTATCTGTATAAACATGGAAATATCTACACCGCTATCTGTATAAACATGGAAACATCTACACCGCTATCTGTATAAACATGGAAATATCTACACCGCTATCTGTATAAACATGGAAATATCAGCACCGCTGTCGGTATGAACATGGAAATATCTACACCGCTATCTGTATGAACATGGAAATATCTACACCGCTATCTGTGTAAACATGGAAATATCTTCAACGCCATCTGTTTGAACATGGATATGTCTACACAGCCATCTGGATGAACATGGAAATATCTACACCGCGATCTGTATGAACATGGAAATACCTACACCGCTATCTGTGTAAACATGCATACATCTTCACCGCTATCTGTATAAACATGGAAATATCTACACCGCTATCTGTATGAACATGGAAATATCTACACCGCTATCTGTTTGAACATCTAAATATCTAAACCGCTATCTGCATGAAAATAGAAATATCTACACAGCTATCTGCATATACATGGAAATATCTACAAAGCTATCTCTATACACATGAAAATAACTACACAGCTATCTCTATAAACATGGAAATATCTACAGTGCCATCTGTATGAACATGGAAATATCTGCACCGCCATCTATATGAAGATATAAATATCTACACCCCCATCTACATTAAGATGGAGATATCTACACCGCTATCTGTATAAACTTGGAAATATCTACACCGCTATATGTATAAACATGGAAATATCTACACCGCTATCTGTATAAACATGGAAATATCTACACCGCTATCTGTATGAACATGGAAATATCTTCACAGCCATCTGGATGAACATGGAAATATCTACACCGCTATCTGTATGAACATGGAAATATCTACACCGCTATCTGTGTAAATATGCATACATCTTCACCGCAATCTGCATAAACATGGAAATATCTACACCGCTATCTGTGTGAACATGGAAATATCTACACCGCTATCTGTTTGAACATGGAAATATCTACACCGGTATCTGCATGAAAATGGAAATATCTACAGAGCTATCTGCATATACATAGAAATATCTACACTGCTATCTCTTTACACATGGAAATAACTACACCGCTATCTGTATGAACATGGAAATATCTACACCGCCATCTGTTTGAACATGGAAATATCTGCACCGCCATCTGTATGAACATATAAATATCTACACGGCCATCTGTATTAAGATGGAGATATCTACACCGCTATTTGTATAAACATGGAAATATCTACACCGCTATCTGTATAAACATGGAAATATCTACCCCGCTACCTCTATAAACATGGAAATATCAGCACCGCTATATGTATGAACATGGAAATATCTACACCACTATCTGTATGAACATGGAAATATCTACACGGCTATCTGTATGAACATGGAATTATCTTCACCGCCATCTGTATGAACATGGATATATCTACACAGCCATCTGGATGAACATGGAAATATCTACACCGCTATCTGTATGAACATGGAAATAGCTACACAGCTATCTGTATGAACATGGAAATATCTACACCGCTATCTGTATGAACAGGGAAATATCTACACTGCTATCTGTATGAACATGGAAATATCTACACCGCTATCTGTATGAACATGGATATATCTACACAACCATCTGGATGAACATGGAAATATCTACACCGCTATCTGTATGAACGTGGAAATAGCTACACCGCTATCTGTTTGAACATGGAAATATCTAAACCGCTATCTGCATGAAAATGGAAATATCTACACAGCTATCTGCATATACCTGGAAATATCTGCACAGCTATCTCTTTACTCATGGAAATAACTACACAGCTATCTGTATGAACATGGAAATATCTGCACAGCCATCTGTATGAACATACAAACATCTACACCGCCATCTGTATTAAGATGGAGATATCTACACCGCTATCTGTATAAACATGGAAAAGTCTACACCGCTATCTGTATAAACATGGAAATATCAGCACCGCTATCTGTATGAACATGGAAATATCAGCCCCTCTATCTGTATGAACATGGAAATATCTACACCGCTATCTGTATAAACATGGAAATATCTACACCGCTACCTGTATAAAAATGGAAATATCAGCACCGCTATCAGTATGAACATGGAAATATCTGCACCGCCATCTGTATGAACATGGAAATATCTACACCGCTCTCTGTGTGAACATGGAGATATCTACACCGCTATCTGTATGAACATGGAAATATCTACACCGCCATCTGTATGAACATGGAAATATCTGCACCGCCATGTGTATGAACATATAAATATCTGCACCGCCATCTGTATTAAGAAGGAGAAATCTACACCGCTATCTGTATAAACATCGAAATATCTACACTGCTATCTGTATAAACATGGAAATATCTACACCGCCATCTGTATGAACATGGAAATATCTACACCGCTATCTGCATGAACATGGAAATAGCTGCACCGCTATCTGTACGAACATGGAAATATCTACACCTCTATCTGTATGAACATGGAAATACCTACACCGCTATCTGTATGAACATGGATATGTCTACACAGTCATCTGGATGAACATGGAAATATCTACACCGCTATCTGCATGAACATGGAAATATCTACACCGCTATCTGTGTAAACATGCATAGATCTTCACTGCAATCTGTATAAGCATGGAAATATCTACAACGCTGTCTGTATGAGCATGGAAATATCTACACCGCTATCTGTTTGAACATGGAAATATCTAAACGGCTATCAGCATGAAAATAGAAATATCTACACAGCTATCTGCATATACATGGAAATATCTACACAGCTATCTTTTTACACATGGAAATAACTACACCGCTATCTGTATGAACATGGAAATATCTACACCGCCATCTGTACGAACATGGAAATATCTGCACCGACATCTGAATGAACATATAAATATCTACACCGCCATCTGTATTAAGATGGAGATATCTACACCGCTATCAGTATAAACATGGAAATATCCACACCGCTATCTGTATAAACATGGAAATATCTACACCGCTACCTGTATAAACATGGAAATATCTACACCACTACCTGTACAAACATGGAAATATCAGCACCGCTATCTGTATGAAAATGGAAATATCAGCCCCTCTATCTGTATGAACATGGAAATATCTACACCGCTATCTCTATGAACACGGAAATATCTACACCGCCCTCTGTATGAACATGGATATATCTACACAGCCATCTGGATGAACATGGAAATATCTACACCGCTATCTGTATGAACATGGAAATATCTACACCGCTATCTGTATGAACATGGATATATCTACACAGCCCTCTGGATGAACTTGGAAATATCCACACCGATATCTGTGTAAACATGCATACATCTTCACCGCGATCTGTATAAACATGGAAATATCTACACCGCTATCTGTATGAACATGGAAATATCTACACCGCTATCTGTTTGAAGATGGAAATATCTACACCGCTATCTGCATGAAAATGGAAATATCTACACAGCTATCTGCATATACATGTTAATATCTACACAGCTATCTCTTTACTCATGGAAATAACTACACCGCTAACTGTATGAACATGGAAATATCTACACCGCCATCTGTATTAAGATGGAGATATCTACACCGCTATCTGTATGAACATGGAAATATCTACACCGCTGCCTGTATAAACATGGAAATATCAGCACCGCTATCTGTATGAACATGGAAATATCTACACCGCTACCTGTATGAACATGGAAATATCTACACCGCTATCTGTATGAACATGGAAATATCTACACCGCTATCTGTATGAACATGGATATATCTACACAGCCATCTGGATGAACATGAAATATCTAAACCGCTATCTGTATGCACATGGAAATATCTACCCAGCAATCTGTATGAACATGGACATATCTACACAGCCAACTGGATGAGCATGGAAATATCTACACCGCTATCTGTGTAAACATGCATACATCTTCACCGCAGTCTGTATAAACATGGAAATATCTACACCGCTACCTGTATAAACATGGAAATATCAGCACCGCTATCTTTATGAACATGGAAATATCTACACCGCTATCTGTATGAACATGGAAATATCTACACCGCTATCTGTATGAACATGGAAATATCTACAAAGCTATCTGAATGAACATGGAAATACCTACACCGCTATCTGTTTGAACATGTAAATATCTACACCGCTAACTCCATGAAAATGGAAATATCTACAAAGCTATCTGCATATACATGGAAATATATACACAGCTATCTCTTTACACATGGAAATAACTACACCGCTATATCTATAAACATGGAAATATCTACACCACCATCTGTATGAACATGGAAATATCTGCACCGCCATCTGTATGAACATATAAATATCTACACCGCCTTCTGTATTAAGAAGGAGATATCTACACCGCTATCTGTATAAACATGGAAATATCTACACCGCTGCCTGTATAAACATGGAAATATCAGCACCGCTATCTGTATGAACATGGAAATATCTACACTGCTACCTGTATGAACATGGAAATATCTACACCGCTATCTGTATGAACATGGAAATATCTACACCGCTATCTGTATGAACATGGAAATATCTACACCGCTATCTGTATGAACATGGAAATATCTACACCGCTATCTGTATGAACATGGATATAACTACACAGAGATCTGGATGAACATGGAAATATCTACACCACTATCTGTATGAACATGGAAATATCTTCACCGCCATCTGTATGAACATGGATTTGTCTACACAGCCATTTGGATGAACATGGAAATATCTACACCGCTATCTGAATGAACATGGAATTATCTAAACCGCTATCTGTGTAAACATGCGTACATCTTCACCACTATCTGTATAAACATGGAAATATCTACACCGCTATCTGTATGAACATGGAAATATCTACACCGCGCTCTCTATGAACATGGAAATATCTACACCGCTATATGTTTGAACATGGAAATATCTAAAACGCTATCTGCATGAAAATGGAAATATCTACACAGCTATCTGCATATACATGGAAATATCTACACAGCTATCTCTTTACACACGGAAATAACTACACCGCTATCTGTATGAACATGGAAATATCTTCACCGCCATCTGTATGAACATGGATATATCAACACAGCCATCTGGATGAACATGGAATTATCTACACCGCTATCTGTATAAACATGCATACATCTTCACCGCTATCTGTATAAACATGGAAATATCTACACTGCTATCTGCATGAACATGGAAATATCTACACCGCTATCTGAACATGGAAATATCTACACCGCTATCTGCATGAAAATGGAAATATCTACACAGCGATCTGCATATACATGGAAATATCTACAAAGCTATCTCTTTACACATGGAAATAACTACAGCGCTATCTCTATATACATGCAAATATCTACACTGCCATCTGTATGAACATGGAAATATCTGCACCAACATCTGTATGAAGATATAAATATCTACACCCCAATCTATATTAAGATGGAGATATCTACACCGCTTTATGTATAAACATGGAAATATCTACACCGCTATCTGTATACATATGGAAATATCTACACCGCTATCTGTATAAACATGGAAATATCTACACCACTACCTGTATAAACATGGAAATATCAGCACCGCTATCTGTATGAACACGGAAATATCTGCACCGCTATCTCTATGAACATGGAAATATCTACACCGCTATCTGTATGAACATGGAAATAGCTACACCGCTATCTGTATGAACATGGAAATATCTACACCACTACCTGTATGAACATGGAAATAACTACACCGCTATCTGTATGAACATGGATATATCTACACAGCCATCTGGATGAACATGGAAATATCTACACCGCTATCTGTATGAACATGGAAATATCTACACCGCTTTCTGTGTAAATATGCATACATCTTCACCGCAATCTGTATAAACATGGAAATATCTTCACCGCTATCTGAATGAACATCGAAATGTCTACACCGCTATCTGTTTGAACATGGAAATATCTACACCGCTATCTGCATGAAAATGGAAATATCTACAGAGCTATCTGCATATACATGGAAATATCTACACAGCTATCTCTTTACACATGGAAATAACTACACCGCTATCTGTATGAACATGGAAATATCTACACCGCCATCTGTATGAACATGGAAATATCTGCACCGCCATCTGTATGAACATATACATATCTACACGGCCATCTCTATTGAGATGGAGATATCTACACCGCTATCAGTATAAACATGGAAATATCTACACCGCTATCTGTATAAACATGGAAATAACTGCACCGCTATCTGTATAAACATGGAAATATCTACACCGCTACCTGTATAAACATGGAAATATCAGCACCACTATCTGTATGAACATGGAAATATCAGCCCCTCTATCTGTATGAACATGGAAATACCTTCACCGCTATCTGTATGAACATGGAAATATCTACACCGCTAGGTGTATAAACATGGAATTATCTTCACTGCCATCTGTATGAACACGGATATGTCTACACAGCCATCTGGATGAACATGGAAATATCTACACCGCTATCTGTATGAACATGGAAATAGCTACACCGCTATCTGTATGAATATGGAAATATCTGCACCGCCATCTGTATGAACATATGAATATCTACACCGCCATCTGTATTAACATGGAGATATCTACACCGCTATCTGTATAAACATGGAAATATCTACACCGCTATCTGTATAAACATGGAAATATCTACACCGCTATCTGTATAAACATGGAAATATCTACACCGCTACCTGTAAAAACATGGAAATAACAGCACCGCTATCTGTATGAACATGGAAATATCTACACCGCTATCTGTATGAACATGGAAATACCTACACCGCTAGCTGTATGAACATGGAAATATCTACACCGCTATATGTATGAACATGGAAATATCTACACCACTATCTGTTTGAACAAGGAAATATCTACACCGCTGTCTGCATGAAAATGGAAATATCTACACAGCTATCTGCATATACATGGAAATACCTACACAGCTATCTCTTTACACATGGATATAACTACACCGCTATCTCTATAAACATGGAAATATCTACACCGCTATCTGTATGAACATGGAAATATCTGCACCGCCATCTGTATGAACATATAAATATCTACACCGCCATCTGTATTAAGGAGCAGATATCTACACCTCTATCTGTATAAACCTGGAAATATCTACACCGCTATCTGTATCATCATGGAAATATCTACACCGCTATCTGTATAAACATGGAAATATCTACACCGCTACCTGTATAAACATGGAAATATCAGCACAGCTATCTGTATGAACATGGAAATATCTACACCGCTATCTGTACGAACATGGAAATATCTACACCGCTATCTGTATGAACATGGAAATAGCTACACCGCTATCTGTATGAACATGCAAATATCTACACCACTATCTGTATGAATATGGAAATAACTACACCGCTATCTGTATAAACATGGATATATCTACACAGCCATCTGGATGAACATGGATATATCTACACCGCTAACTGTGTAAACATGCATACATCTTCAGCGCTACCTGTATAAACATGGAAATATCTACACCGCTATCTGTATGAACATGGAAATATCTACACCGATATCTGTTTGAACATTTAAATATCTAAACCGCTATCTGCATGAAAATGGAAATATCTACACAGCTATCTGAATATACATGGAAATATCTACACAGCTACCTCTTTACACATGGAAATAACTACACCGCTATCTGTATGAACATGGAAATATCTGCACTGCCATCTGCATGTACATAGAAATATCTACTCCGCTATTTGTATAAACATGGAAATATCTACACCGCTACCTGTATAAACTTGGAAATATCAGCACCGCTATCTGTATGAACATGGAAATATCTACACCGCTATCTGTTTGAACATGGAAATATCTACACCGATGTCTGCATGAAAATGGAAATATCTACACAGCTATCTGCATATACATGGAAATATCTACACAGCTATCTCTTTACACATGGAAATAACTACACCGCTATCTCTATAAACATGGAAATATCTACACAGCCATCTGTATGAACATGGAAATATCTTCACAGCCATCTGTATGAACATATAAATATGTACACCGCCATCTGTATTAAGAAGGAGATATCTACACCGCTATCTGTATAAACATGGAAATATCTACAACGCTATCTGTATAAAGATGGAAATATCAGCACCGCTATCTGTATGAACATGGAAATATCTGCACCGCTATCTGTATGAACATGGAAATATCTACACCGCTATCTGTATGAACATGGAAATATATTCACCGCAATCTGTATGAACATGGATATATCTACACAGCCATCTGTATGAACATGGAAATATCTACACCGCTATCTGTATGAACATGGAAATATCTACACCGCTATCTGTATGAACATGGAAATATCTTCACCGCCATCTGAATGAACATGGATATGTCTACACAGCCATCTGGATGAACATGGAAATATCTACACCGCGATCTGTATGAACATGGAAATATCTACACCGCTATCTGTATACGTTTCACCGCTATCTGTATAAACATGGAAATATCTACACCGCTATCTGTATGAACATGGAAATATCTACACCGCTATCTGTTTGAACATGGAAATATCTAAACTGCTATCTGCATGAAAATAGAAATATCTACACAGCTATCTGCATATACATGGAAATATCTACAAACCTATCTCTTTACACATGGAAATTACTACACCGCTATCTCTATAAACATGGAAATATCTACACCGCCATCTGTATGAACATGGAAATATCTGCACTGCCATCTATATGAACATATAAATATCTACACCGCCATCTGTATTAAGATGGAGATATCTTCACCGCTATCTGTATAAACTTGGAAATTTCTACACCGCTATCTTTATAAACCTGGAAATATCTACACCGTTATCTGTATAAACATGGAAATATCTACACCGCTACCTGTATAAATATGGAAATATCAGCACCGCTATCTGTATGAACATGGAAATATCTACACCGCTATCTCTATGAACATGGAAGTATCTACACCGCTATCTGCATGAACATGGAAATAGCTACACCACTATCTGTACGAACATGGAAATATCTACACTTCTATCTGTATGAACATGGAAATATCTACACCGCTATCTGTATGAACATGGATATATCTACACAGCCATCTGGATGAACATGGAAATACCTACACCGCTATCTGCATGAACATGGAAATATTTACACCGCTATCTGTGTAAACATGCATACATCTTCACTGCAATCTGTATAAGCATGGAAGTATCTACAACGCTATCTGAATGAACATGGAAATATCTACACCGCTATCTGTTTGAACATTTAAATATCTAAACCGCTATCAGCATGAAAATGGAAATCTCTACACAGCTATCTGCAAATACATGGAAATATCTACACAGCTATCTCTTTACACATGGAAATAACTACACCGCTATCTGTATGAACATGGAAATATCTACACCGCCATCTGTATGAACATGGAAATATCTGCACCGCCATCTGTATGAACATATAAATATCTACTCCGCCATCTGTATTAAGATGGAGATATCTACACCGCTATCTGTAAAAACATGGAAATATCTACACCGCTATCTGTATAAACATGGAAATATCTAAACTGCTATCTGTATAAACATGGAAATATCTACACCGCTACCTGTATAAACATGGAAATATCAGCACCGCTATGTGTAAGAACATGGAAATAGCCCCTCTATCTGTATGAACATGGAAATATCTACACCAGTATCTCTATGAACATGGAAATATCTACACCACTATCTGTTTGAATATGGAAATATCTAAACCGCTATCTGCATGAAAATGGAAATATCTACACAGCTATCTGCATATACATGGAAATATCTACACAGCTGTCTCTTTACAAATGGAAATAACTACACCGCTATCTGTATGAACATGGAAATATCTTCACCGCCATCTGTATGAACATGGATATATCTACACAGCCATCTGGATGAACATGGGAATATCTACACCGCTATCTGTATGAACATGGAAATATCTACACCGCTATCTGTGTAAACATGCATACATCTTCACCGCTATCTGTAAAAACATGGAAATATCTACACTGCTATCTGCATGAACATGGAAATATCTACACCGCTATCTGTTTGAACATGGAAATATCTACACCGCTATCTGCATGAAAATGGAAATACCTACACAGCGATCTGCATATACATGGAAATATCTACAAATCTATATGTTTACACATGGAAATAACTACAGCGCTATCTCTATAAACATGGAAATATATACTCCACCATCTGTATGAATATGGAAATATCTGCACCGCCATCTGTATGAACATATAAATATCTACACCGCCATCTATATTAAGATGGAGATATCTACACCGCTATCTGTATAAACTTGGAAATATCTACACCGCTATCTGTATAAACATGGAAATATCTACACGGCTATCTGTATAAACATGGAAATATCTACACCGCTACCTGTATAAACATTTAAATACCAGCACCGCTTTCTGTATGAACATGGAAATACGTACACCGCTATCTCTATGAACATGGAAATATCTACACCACTATCTGTATGAACATGGAAATAGCTACACCGCTATCTGAATGAACATGGAAATATCTACACCACTACCTGTATGAACATGGAAATATCTACACCTCTATCTCTATGAACATGGATATATCTACACAGCCATCTGGATGAACATGGAAATATCTACACCGCTATCTGTTTGAACATGTAAATATCTACACCGCTGTCTGCATGAAAGTGGAAATATCTACACAGCTATCTGCATATACATGGAAATATCTACACAGCTATCTCTTTACACATGGAAATAACTACACCGCTATATCTATAAACATGGAAATATCTACACCGCCATCTGTATGAACATTGAAGTATCTGCACCGCCATCTGTATGAACATATAAATATCTACACCGCCATCTGTATTAAGAAGGAAATATCTAAACCGCTATCTGTATAAACATGTAAATATCTTCACCGCTGCCTGTATAAACATGGAAATATCAGCACCGCTATCTGTATGAACATGAAAATATCTACACCGCTATCTGTATGAACATGGAAATATCTACACCGCTATCTGTATGAACATGGAAATATCTACACCTCTATCTGTATGAAAATGGAAATATCTACACCGCTATCGGTTTGAACATGGAAATATCTACACCGCTATCTGTATGAATATGGAAATACCTTCACCGCCATCTGTATGAACATGGATATGTCTACTCAGCCATCTAGATGAACATGGAAATATCTACACCGCGATCTGTATGAACATGGAAATATCTACACTGCTATCTGTGTAAACATGCATATATCATCACCGCTGTCTGTATAAACATGGAAATATCTACACCGCTATCTGTATGAACATGGAAATATCTACACCGCTATCTGTTTGAACATGGAAATATCTAAACCGCTATCTGCATGAAAATAGAAATATCTACACAGCTATCTGCATATACATGGAAATATCTACAAACCTATCTCTTTACACATGGAAATTACTACACCGCTATCTCTATAAACATGGAAATATCTACACCGCCATCTGTATGAACATGGAAATATCTGCACTGCCATCTATATGAACATATAAATATCTACACCGCCATCTGTATTAAGATGGAGATATCTTCACCGCTATCTGTATAAACTTGGAAATTTCTACACCGCTATCTTTATAAACCTGGAAATATCTACACCGCTATCTGTATAAACATGGAAATATCTACACCGCTACCTGTATAAATATGGAAATATCAGCACCGCTATCTGTATGAACATGGAAATATCTACACCGCTATCTCTATGAACATGGAAGTATCTACACCGCTATCTGCATGAACATGGAAATAGCTACACCACTATCTGTACGAACATGGAAATATCTACACTTCTATCTGTATGAACATGGAAATATCTACACCGCTATCTGAATGAACATGGATATATCTACACAGCCATCTGGATGAACATGGAAATACCTACACCGCTATCTGCATGAACATGGAAATATTTACACCGCTATCTGTGTAAACATGGATACATCTTCACTGCAATCTGTATAAGCATGGAAGTATCTACAACGCTATCTGAATGAACATGGAAATATCTACACCGCTATCTGTTTGAACATTTAAATATCTAAACCGCTATCAGCATGAAAATGGAAATCTCTACACAGCTATCTGCAAATACATGGAAATATCTACACAGCTATCTCTTTACACATGGAAATAACTACACCGCTATCTGTATGAACATGGAAATATCTACACCGCCATCTGTATGAACATGGAAATATCTGCACCGCCATCTGTATGAACATATAAATATCTACTCCGCCATCTGTATTAAGATGGAGATATCTACACCGCTATCTGTAAAAACATGGAAATATCTACACCGCTATCTGTATAAACATGGAAATATCTAAACTGCTATCTGTATAAACATAGAAATATCTACACCGCTACCTGTATAAACATGGAAATATCAGCACCGCTATGTGTAAGAACATGGAAATAGCCCCTCTATCTGTATGAACATGGAAATATCTACACCAGTATCTCTATGAACATGGAAATATCTACACCACTATCTGTTTGAATATGGAAATATCTAAACCGCTATCTGCATGAAAATGGAAATATCTACACAGCTATCTGCATATACATGGAAATATCTACACAGCTGTCTCTTTACAAATGGAAATAACTACACCGCTATCTGTATGAACATGGAAATATCTTCACCGCCATCTGTATGAACATGGATATATCTACACAGCCATCTGGATGAACATGGGAATATCTACACCGCTATCTGTATGAACATGGAAATATCTACACCGCTATCTGTGTAAACATGCATACATCTTCACCGCTATCTGTAAAAACATGGAAATATCTACACTGCTATCTGCATGAACATGGAAATATCTACACCGCTATCTGTTTGAACATGGAAATATCTACACCGCTATCTGCATGAAAATGGAAATACCTACACAGCGATCTGCATATACATGGAAATATCTACAAAGCTATATGTTTACACATGGAAATAACTACAGCGCTATCTCTATAAACATGGAAATAACTACAGCGCTATCTCTATAAACATGGAAATATATACTCCACCATCTGTATGAACATGGAAATATCTGCACCGCCATCTGTATGAACATATAAATATCTACACCGCCATCTATATTAAGATGGAGATATCTACACCGCTATCTGTATAAACTTGGAAATATCTACACCGCTATCTGTATAAACATGGAAATATCTACACGGCTATCTGTATAAACATGGAAATATCTACACCGCTACCTGTATAAACATTTAAATATCAGCACCGCTTTCTGTATGAACATGGAAATACATACACCGCTATCTCTATGAACATGGAAATATCTACACCACTATCTGTATGAACATGGAAATAGCTACACCGCTATCTGAATGAACATGGAAATATCTACACCACTACCTGTATGAACATGGAAATATCTACACCTCTATCTCTATGAACATGGATATATCTACACAGCCATCTGGATGAACATGGAAATATCTACACCGCTATCTGTTTGAACATGTAAATATCTACACCGCTATCTGCATGAAAGTGGAAATATCTACACAGCTATCTGCATATACATGGAAATATCTACACAGCTATCTCTTTACACATGGAAATAACTACACCGCTATATCTATAAACATGGAAATATCTACACCGCCATCTGTATGAACATGGAAGTATCTGCACCGCCATCTGTATGAACATATAAATATCTACACCGCCATCTGTATTAAGAAGGAAATATCTAAACCGCTATCTGTATAAACATGTAAATATCTTCACCGCTGCCTGTATAAACATGGAAATATCAGCACCGCTATCTGTATGAACATGAAAATATCTACACCGCTATCTGTATGAACATGGAAATATCTACACCACTATCTGTATGAACATGGAAATATCTACACCTCTATCTGTATGAAAATGGAAATATCTACACCGCTATCGGTTTGAACATGGAAATATCTACACCGCTATCTGTATGAATATGGAAATACCTTCACCGCCATCTGTATGAACATGGATATGTCTACTCAGCCATCTAGATGAACATGGAAATATCTACACCGCGATCTGTATGAACATGGAAATATCTACACCGATATCTGTGTAAACATGCATATATCATCACCGCTATCTGTATAAACATGGAAATATCTACACCGCTATCTGTATGAACTTGGAAATATCTACACCGCTATCTGTTTGAACATGGAAATATCTAAACCGCTATCTGCATGAAAATGGAAATATCTACAGAGCTATCTGCATATACATGGAAATACCTACACATCTATCTCTTTACACATGGAAATAACTACACCGCTATCTGTATGGACATGGAAATATCTACACCGCCATCTGTATGAACATGGAAATATCTGCACCGCCATCTGTATGAACATATAAATAACTACACGGCCATCTGTATTAAGATAGAAATATCTACACCGCTGTCTGTATAAACATGGAAATATCTACACCGCTATCTGTATGAACATGGAAATATCTACACCGCTATCTCTATGAACATGGAAATATCTACACCGCTATCTGTATGAACATGGAAATAGCTACAACGCTATCTGTATGAACATGGAAATATCTACACCACTATCTGTATGAACATGCAATTATCTACACCGCCATCTGTATGAACATGGATATATCTACACAGCCATCTGGATGAACATGGAAATATCTACACCGCTATCTGCATGAACATGGAAATATCTACACCGCTATCTGTGTAAATATGCATACATCTTCGCAATCTGTATAAGCATGGAGATATCTACACCGCTGTCTGTATGAACATGGAAATAGCTACACAGCTATCTGTATGAACATGGAAATATCTACACCGCTATCTGTATGAACATGGAAATATCTACACTGCTATCTGTATGAACATGGAAATATCTACACCGCTATCTGTATGAACATGGATATATCTACAAAACCATCTGGATGAAGATGGAAATATCTACACCGCTATCTGTATGAACGTGGAAGTAGCTACACCGCTATCTGTTTGAACATGGAAATATCTAAACCGCTATCTGCATGAAAATGGAAATATCTACACAGCTATCTGCATATACATGGAAATATCTGCACAGCTATCTCTTTACACATGGAAATAACTACACCGCTATCTGTATGAACATGGAAATATCTGCACAGACATCTGTATGAACATATAAATATCTACACCGCCATCTGTATTAAGATGGAGATATCTACACCGCTATCTGTATAAACATGGAAATATCTACACCGCTATCTGTATAAACATGGAAATATCTACACCGCTATCTGTATAAACATGATAATATCTAAACCGCTACCTGTATAAACATGGAAATATCAGCACCGCTATCTGTATGAACATGGAAATATCAGCCCCTCTATCTGTATGAACATGGAAATATCTACACCGCTATCTGTATGAACATGGAAATATCTACACCGCTAGATGTATGAACATGGAATTATCTTCACCGCCATCTGTGTGAACATGGATATGTCTACACAGCCATCTGGAGGAACATGGAAATATCTACACCGCTATCTGTATGAACATGGAAATAGCTACTCCGCTATCTGTATGAACATGGAAATATCTGCACCGCCATCTGTATGAACATATAAATATCTACACCGCCATCTGTATTAATATGGAGATATCTACACCGCTATCTGTATAAACATGGAAATATCTACACCGCTATCTGTATAAACATGGAAATATCTACACCACTATCTGTATAAACATGGAAATATCTACACCACTACCTGTATAAACATGGAAATATCAGCACGGCTATCTGTATGAACATGGAAATATCTACACCGATATCTGTATGAACATTGAAATATCTACAACGCTATCTGTATGAACATGGAAATATCTACACCGCTATATGTATGAACATGGAAATATCTACACCGCTATCTGTTTGAACATGGAAATATCTACACCACTGTCTGCATGAAAATGTAAATACCTACACAGAAATCTGTATATACATGGAAATATCTACACAGCTATCTCTTTACACATGGAAATATCTAAACCGCTATCTCTAAAAATATGGAAATATCTACACCGCCATCTGTATGAACATGGAAATATCTGCACCGCCATCTGTATGAACATATAAATATCTACACCGCCATCTGTATTAAGAAGGAGATATCTGCACCGCTATCTGTATAAACATGGAAATATCTACACCGCTATCTGTATAAACATGGAAATATCTACCCTGCTATCTGTATAAACATGGAAATATCTACACCGCTACCTGTATAAACATGGAAATAGCACAGCTATCTGTATGAACATGGAAATATCTACACCGCTATCTGTACGAACATGGAAATATATACACCGCTGTGTGTATGAACATGGAAATAGCTACACCGCTATCTGAACATGGAAATATCTACACCACTATCTGTATGAACATGGAAATAACTACACCGCTATCTGTATGAACATGGATATATCTACACAGCCATCTGGATGGACATGGAAATATCTACACCGCTATCTGTATGAACATGGAAATATCTACACCGCTATCTGTGTAAATATGCATACATCTTCACCGCTATCTGTATAAACATGGAAATATCTACACCGCTATCTGTATGAACATGGAAATATCTACACCTCTGTTTGAACTTGGAAATATCTAAACCGCTATCTGCATGAAAATGGAAATATCTACAGAGCTATCTGCATATACATGGAAATATCTACACAGCTATCTCTTTACCAATGGCAATAACTACACCGCTATCTGTATGAACATGGAAATATCTGCACCGCAATCTGTATGAACATATAAATATCTACACCGCCATCTGTATTAAGATGGAGATATCTACACCGCTATCTGTATGAACATGGATATGACTACACAGCCATCTGGATGAACATGGAAATATCTACACCGCTATCTGTATGAACATGGAAATATATACACCGCTATCTGTATGAACATGGAAATATCTACACCGCTATCTGTATGAACATGGAAATATCTACACCGCTATCTGTATGAACCTGGAAATATATACACCGCTATCTGTATGAACATGGAAACATATACACCGCTATCTGTTTGAACATGGAAATATCTACACCGCTGTCTGCATGAAAATGGAAATATCTACACAGCTATCTGCATATACATGGAAATATCTACACAGCTATCTCTTTACACATGGAAATAACTACACCGCTATCTCTAAAAACATGGAAATATCTACACCGCCATCTGTATGAACATGGAAATGTCTAAACCGCCAACTCTATAAACATGGAAATATCTACAGCGCTATGTGTTGGAACATAGAAATATCTACACCGCTATCTGCATAAAAGTGGAAATATCTTCACCGCTATCTGCATAAACTTGGAAATATCTACACCACAATCTTGTAAACATGGAAATATCTAAAAAAACTACTGTGGGAACATGGAAATATCTACACCGCTATCTCTATAAACATGGAAATATCTACACCGCTATCTGTATATACTTGGAAATATCTACACAGCCATCTGTTGGAACCTGTAAATATCTACACAGTTATCTGTATACACATGGAAATATCTACACCGCTATCTGTATAAACATGGAAATATCTACACCGCTATCTGTGTAAACTTGGAAATATCTACACCGCTATCTGTGTAAACATGGAAATATCTACACCGCTATCTCTAAAAACATGGAAAGATCTACACCATTATGTGTATAAAGATGGAAATATCTACACCGCTATCTGTATAAACATGGAAATATCTACACCGCCATCTGTATGAACGTGGAAATGTCTAAACCGCCATCTCTATAAACATGTAAATATCTACACCGCCCTCTGTAGGAACATGGAAATATCTTCAACGCTATCTGTTTAAACATTGAAATGTCTACACTGCTATGTGCCTAAAAGTGGAAATATCTACACCGCTATCTGCATAAACTTGGAAATACCTACACCGCTATCTGTGTAAACATGGAAATATCTAAACCACCAACTGTAGGAACACGGAAATATCTACACCACTATCTCCACAAACATTGACATATCTACACCGCTATCTGTATAAACATGCAAATATCTACACAGCCATCTGTAGGAACATGTAAATATCTACACCACTATCTCTATAAACATGGAAATACCTACACTGCTATCTGTATAAACATGGAAATATCTACACCGCTATCTGTGTAAACATGGAAAGATCTACACCGCTATCTCTGAAAACATGGAAAGATCTACACCATTATGTGTATAAAGACGGAAATATCTACACCGCTATCTGTATAAACATGGAAATATCTACGCAGCCATCTGTAGGAACATGTAAATATCTACACAGTTATCTGTATACACATGGAAATATCTACACCGCTATCTGTATAAACATGGAAATATCTACACCGCTATCTGTGTAAACATGGAAATATCTACACCGCTATCTGTGTAAACATGGAAATATCTACACCGCCATCTCTTAAAACTTGGAAATATCTTCACCGTTATGTGTATAAACATGGAAATATCTTCACCGTCATCTGTATGAACATGGAAATATCTACACCGCCAACTCTATAAACATTGAAATATCTACACCGCTATCTGTATAAACATGGAAATATCTACACCGCTATCTGTGTAAACATGGAAATACCTACACCGCCTTCTGTGTAAACATGGAAATATCTACACCGCCATATCTATAAACATGGAAATATCTTCAACTCCATCTGTATGAACATGGAATTATCTACACTGCCATCTGTATGAACATGGATACATCTACACCGCTATCTGTATAAACATGGAAATATCTACACCGCCATCGGTAGGAAAATGAAAATATCTACACCGCCATCTGTATGAACAGGGAACTATGTACACCACCATCTGTATCAACATGAAAATACCTACACCGCCATCTGTATCACAATGGAAATATCTGCACCGCCATCTCTATAACAATGGAAATATCTAAACCGCCGTCTGTATGGAAATGGAAAAATCTACACCACCATCTGTATAAAGGTGGAAATATCTACACCGCTATCTGTGTGAACATGGATATATCTACAACGCTATCTGTAAAAACATGGAAATATCTACACCTCCATCTGTATAAACATGGAAATATCTACACCGCCATCTGTAGAAACATGGAAATATCTACACCACCATCTCTATAAACATGGAAATATCTTCACAGCTATCTGTATAAACATTTAAATATCTACACCGCCATCTCTATAAACATAGAAATATCTACACCGCCATCTGTATGAACATGGAAATATGTACACCGCCATCTGTATAAATGTGGAAATATCTACACCGCTATCTGTATGAACATGGCAATATGTACACCGCTACCTGTATTAACATGGAAAATCTACACCGCTATCTGTATAAACATGGAAATATCTACACCGCTGTCTCTATAAACATGGAAATATGTGCGCCGCTATCTCTATAAATATTGAAATATATACACCTCTGTCTCTATAAACATGGAAATATCTAATATGCTATCTGTATAAACATGGAAATATCTACACCGCTATCTGTATAAACATGGAAATATCTACACCGCTATCTCTATAAACATGGATATATCTACACCGCTATCTCTATTAACATGGAAATATCTACACCACTATCTGTATGAACATGGAAATATCCACACCGCTATCTGTATAGACATGGAAGTATCTACACCGGTAACTGTATAAACATGGAAATATCTACACCGCTATCGGTATAAATGTCTGTATTTGCTCTTAATTTATACCCAAGGCTGGGATGTTTCATATGATAAAAAGACCAAATACAGAAATAGACTATATTTTGTCTGGCAATTGATCTCTGCAATAATCAAACCTCAAAGACAATCAAACCTGAAATCTAAGCTACATATTAAATAGCTTGGTTTTTAGGTTGCACGTTGCTGTGTATGCTGGCTTCATAGAAAATGCAAGTAGCAATGGCCATTTTTTAATAGTCATTAGCCTTGAAGCTCTCCTACTTTTGAATCACATAGAAATAGAAATCAAATCTCACTATATTTTTTTTTGAAACAGGGTCTGACTTCGTTGCCCAGGCTGAAGAGCAGGGCATGATCTTGGCTCACACCTCTGCCTCTCGGACTCAAGCCATCCTCCCACCTCAGCCTTGCAGTAGCTGGGACCACAGGCATGTGCCACCATACCCAGCTAATATTTTTATTTTTGTACAAATGGGGTTTGTCATCTTTCCCAGGCAGGCCTCAAACTCCAAGACTCAAGCAATACACCTGCCTTGAATTCCCAAAGTACTGGGTTTACAGGCGACAGCCACTACGCCCAGCAACTAAACTTCTAAAAATCAATTTAACATAAAATTATCTAAGCGTGCAAGGAAAGATAAGAAGCCTAAGGAACCAGTGAGTTGAAGAATAAATGCAGTTTAAATCATACATGTAAACAACATGATGTGATGTGGTAGGAATCATCTAACATGCTTTAAAGCATGAGTAAAAGGTCTTTACTTAGAAAACTGGATCTTAGTTTAGGATATCTTTAGATAAGAGTATGAAAAGTCATATCATATTGATAAGTAAAGTGCTTCCTTTGGCTAATTTTAAGGATAGGACATTTACTTTCATATAATTCATAGGAATCTTAGACTTAAAAATAAAATTTCCCTTCTCAAATCCTTACTTTCATACATTTTTTGCATTTCTTTCACTTTTGTGTTAATGGCCTATGTCTCAACATATTCTATTAAGCCTTCTGGAAACACATACTTTGTTTCCAGCCTCTTCAGAGAACCATCACTCCAATTCCTAGGCTTCTGAAGAAGCAGACCCAAGCTTATAGTTATTACATATTTCCAAATCTAGGTGACCAACAAAAATTGATACTTTTCCCATCATACCTTTAAGTTAATAATCAGGTGTATGCTGAGAGGTAAGGACCCAAGAGTGTTGGTTGTCTAATTCTGCAGCTGTATAAACAAATCTTAATGCTTGAAAATATTCAAAGGTTATTCTCACGTTGATTGTTGGTAACTATGTGTAACAACATGAAAAGAAAAAAAAATCAAAGAATTACGTCTGAGGATAATACACAATCTCTAAGGGTAAGAAGAGCAACAAAAATTCTGCTTCAATTACCACTGAAATAATATATTTATCCTGTAAAATCTATGGTGGCTGGTTGTAAAAACTAGGCATTAGCAAACTGATAAAGACTTTTTAATGAAACCATTATGAAACATAGTTTTTAAAAAGTTAAATACACCCACACCAGTTTTTCACATTCTTTGGGCTGCTTTAATGCTGCCATTAAATAATTGATTTAGTTGTGACATAGATCCTATGTTCCATGGAGTCTACCATTCATAAAGATGCAATGTAAGGTAACAAAAATATAAATTGTGTGTGTGGGGGGGAGAAGTCAAGAGTATTTTTATGTGACAGAAGTTAAGTTGTTATCAGTGTAAAATAGTCTGTTACAAATACAGGACTCTGTATGTTAGTTTCACTAACCAGAAAGAAAGAAATTACAGCAGATACACACACACACACACCAAAAAAGGGAAAAGAAACAAAGCTTAGCACCACAGAAAACCACCAAACTAGAGGGATAAACAATAAGAAAGGAAGAAGTGAACAAGTAATCTAAAAAACAACTAATGAAATGATAGAAGGAAGTCCTAATTTATCAATAATAAACTTGAATAGAAGTGGATTAAACTCTACTTAAAAGATATAAAGTGGATGAATGGATTCAGATAGGAAAACCCACCTATATGCTGCCTACATGATACTTACCTCACTATTAAAGACAAATAGACTGAAAGTGAAGAGATGGAAAAATATATTTTATGCAAACAAATGAAAAGCAAGCAGGAGTAGCCACAGTCATGTCATATTTTAAAAGGCTTTAAATAAAAAAACTATATAAAAAAAGAATGTCACTGTACAATGAAATGATAAAAGGCCCAATTCAATAAGAGGACATAACATATATATTACTTAGGTGTAACTATATATGTACCCAACACCAGAACAACCAGATATATAAAGCAAATATTAGATTTAAAGGTAGAGATAGACTGCAATACAATATTAGTAGGAAATTTCAACACTCCACTTTAAAAATGGACAGATTCTATGAAGAGAAAATCAACCAAAAAATGACAGACTCAAACTATACCATAGACCAAATGGACCTAGCAGGTAAAGAAGATCTCACCTGATATGGTTTGGCTGTATATCCCCACCGAAATCTCATCTTGATTATAGCTCCCATAATTCATACATGTTGTGGGAGGGAACCAGTGGGAGATAATTGAATCATGGGGGCGGTTCCCCCATACTGTTCTTGTGGTAGTGAATACGTCTAACAAGATCTGATGGTTTTATAAGGGGGAACCCTTTCACTTGGTTCTCAATTCTATTTTGTTTGCTACCATGTAAGATGTGTCTTTCGCCTTCCATCATGATTGGGAGACCTCCCCAGCCACGTGGAACTATGAGTCCACTAAACCTCTTTTTCTCTGTAAATTACCCAGTCTCGGGTATGTCTTTATCAGCAGTATGAAAACAGACTAATACATCATCCAACAGCTGCAGAATACAAATTATTCTCAACTGTACACCAAACATTCTCTAGGACCAATCATACATTATGACACATAATAAGTCTTAACAAACTTAAGAAGACAGATATCATATGAAGTATCTTTTCTGATTCCAGGGATATAAAGCCAGAAATCAACAACAGGAAAGCCCTTGGAAATTTTATAAAAACATGGAAATTAAATAGCACGCACCCAAGAAATCAATAGGTCTCATTAAGACATTAATAGGAAAATTTCAAAAGTCACTGAGACAAGTAAGAATGAAAATCCAACATACCCAAACCTATGGAACGTAGCAAAAGCAGTTCTAAGAGGGAAATTTATAGCAATAAAAGCCTACACCAAAAAAGAAGAAAGATTTTCAAATCACAAAGCAAAATTATACACTTCAAGTAACTAGAACATCAAAAACAAACTAAACCCAAAATTGGTAGAAGGAAGGAAATAATAAAGCTCACAGCAGATATAAATGAAACAGACACTAAAAAATATTTCAAAAGATAAATAAGACAAAGTGTAAAGGTAAAACTGACAAACCTTTAGCTAAACTAAGACAAAAGGAGAGAAAATTCAAATAAATAAAAGATGAAAAAGGAGACATTACAACTGATACACCACAGAAATAGAAGGGATTGTAAGACATTACTCATAACTATATGCCAACAAATTTGATAGTGTAGAATAAAATGAATAAATTTCTGCACACATACAACTACCCAGATTAAATTGTGAGGAAATATAACATCTGAACACATCAAGAATGAGTTTGGAAATTGAATCAATAATAAAACATCTTCCATCAAAACAACAACAACAACAACCAACACCCAGGACCTGATGTCTTCACTGCTGAATTCTACCAAACAGTTAAAGAATAACTACCAATTCTCCACAAACTTTTCCACAAAAGTAATGAGGAAGGAATACTTCCATACTCATCTTATGAGGCTCGCAACATCCTGATTCTAAAACCAGACAAAGACACGCACAAAATGAAAATAACAGGCCAATATTCCTGAAGAACATAGATACAAAAGTTCTCAACAAGATACAAGTGAACTGACTTCGACAGCACACTAAAAAGAGTATTCACTATAATCAAGTGGGGTTCATCCCAGGGATGAAAGGATGGCTTAACATGCACAAATCAGTAAATATGATACACCACCACAATAGAAAGAAGAACAAAAACCATGTGATCATTTCAACAGATGCAAAAAGAACACTTGACAAAAGTCAACATTCCTTTATGATAAAAACTGTCAAGAAAGTAGGTATAGGAGTGTACCTCAACGCAGTAAAGGCCATAGGTGACAAACCCACAGCTAACATCTTATTTATGGTGAATAGTTAAATGCTTTTCCTCTTTGATATGGAGGAAGACAAGGATGTCAACTTCTACCACTTCTATTTAGCATAGTACTGGAGGTCAGAGCCAGAGCAATTAGACAAAAGAAATAAATAAGAGGGATCCAAACTGGAAAGAAGGAAGTCAGATTGTTTCTGTTTGTAGAAAATGTGATCTCACATACATATGTATACATCTATATATATGATCATATAGATATATATGATCTCTCTCTCTTTAGGGTTCTTTCTATATATACTTATATAGAGTGAGAACCCTAAAGACTTGACCAAAAACTACTAGAAATCATAAATAAATTCAGTAAAGTTGTAGTATACAAAATCAACACAGAAAATTCAGTGGTGTTTCTATACACTAATAGTGAACTATCTGAAAAAGTCATCAAGAAAGGAATTCCATTTACAATAGCTACCAAGAAATCTGCAGATAAATTTAATCAAGGTCGTGAAAGATCTCTTCAATGAAAACTATAACACACTGATGGAAAAATTTACGATCCACAAAAAATGGACACTATATACTCATGGAATGGAAGAATTGATACTATTGAAATGACCATACTAACAAAATGTCCTACAGATTCAATGCAATCCCTATCAAAATACCAATGAAATTCTTCACAGAAATAGAAAAAAATACCCTAAAATTTGTATGAAACCAGAAAAGACCCCAAATAACCAAAGCAATCCTGTGCAAAAATAACAAAGCTGGAGGCACCACACTACCTGACTTCAAAATATACTACAAAGCCATAGTAAACAAAACAGCATGGCACTGCCATAAAGCAAACACATAGACCAATGGAAGAGAATATACAGCTCAGAAATAAATTCTCATACCTAAAGTCAACTGATTTTCCAAAAAGGAGTCAAGAGCACACACAGGGGTAAAGACAGTCTCTTCATTAAATGGTACTGAGAAGATTGGATATCTACATGTGGGATAATGAAATTAGACCCCTATCTTTTACCTTATACAAAAATCAACTCAAATGCGATTAAAGACCTAAAGGTAAGATTGAAAACTATGAAAAACTACTAGAAGATAACATGTGGGAAATTCTCTATAACTTTGGGTTCTACAAGGATTTTTTAAATGAGACGTCAAAAGCACAGGCAACAAAAGCAAAAATAGATAAATGGGGTTTCATCAAACTAAAATGCTTTTGCACAGCAAAGGAAACTTAACAGAGTGAAAAAACAGCTTACAGAATGGGATACAATATTTGCAAACTATACATCTGCTAAGGAGTTAATGCCCAGATTATATAACAAACTTAAACAACTCAACAGCAAAAACATAAATAACTTATTTAAAAATGGGCAAAACTGGGAGGCTGAGGCAGGCGGATTGCCTGAGGTCAGGAGTTTGAGACCAGCCTGACCAATATGGTGAAATCATTTCTCTACTAAAAATACAAAAATTTAGCCAAACATGATGGCGTGTGCCTGTAACCCCAGCTACTCAGCAGGCTGAGGCAGGGGAATTGCTTGAACCAGGGAGATGGAGGTTGCCGTGAGCCCCGATTGCACCACTGCACTCCAGCTTGGGCAACAGAGCAAGACTCCTTCGCAAAAAAAAAAAAAAAAAAAAAGGACAAAATAAACTAAAAGAAATGCCACAAGAGAAAATATAGAAAGGGTCAAGACGAATATATAATAAAATCATGTTCAACATCACTAACCATCAGGGAAATGCAAATCAAAACCGCAATGAGATACCAGTTCACCCATTAGAATGGCTATTAGCAAAAAGGTAAAAGATAACAAGAGTTGGCAAGGAAGTGGAGAAAACGGAACACTTACGCACTGTTGATGGGGTTGTAAACTAGTACAACCATTAAGCAAAACTTTATGGAAGTTCGCTAAAAAATAAAAAATAAAAAAAAAAACAATCATTCGATCACATAACCCAGCAATCCCACTACTGGGTATATATCCATAGGAAATGAAATCATTGTGTTTGAAAAATATCTGCACTCTTATGTTTACTGTAGCACTATTTCTAATAATCAGATATGGAATCAACCTATGTGTATAAAAACAAACAAGTGAATTATATATATATAATATATATTATGTATATTATATATAATACATATTATGTATATTATATATAATATATTATGTATAATATATAATATATTATATATTAATATATTATTAATATTAATGTATTATATATTAATATTAATAATATTAATAATAAATAATAAGTATTATTTAATAATTATTAATAATTAATAATTAATAATAATTAATACTAATATTAATATATTATTAATATATAACATATATTATATGTATAATATACATTATATATTATGTATATTTTATATATAATACATATTATGTATATTATATACATAATATATATTATGTATATTATATACATAATATATATTATGTATATTATAATATATATAATGTATAATGTATATAATATACGTTATGTATATTATATATAATATACATTATGTATGTTATGTATATTATATATCACATATAATATATATTATTATTATATATAATTATATATAATTATAATTATATATAATTTTATGTGTAATTATAATTATGCATAAAATTAATTATAATTATATATAATTTTATGTGTAATTATAATTATACATAAAATTATATATGTATATATATATATATATATGGACACACAATGAAATACTATTCAGCCATAAAAAAAGAATGAAATTCTGCCAGTTGCAACAACATGGATGACCCTGTAGGATACAATGTTAAGTGAAATAAGCCAGACACAGAAAGCAAATACCGCATGATCTCGCTCATATGTGGAATCTTAAAAAAAAAAATGTTAATAGAGAAGTAGAGTAGAATAGTGGTTACCAAACAGTGAGGAAGAAGCGGGGAGGGCAAAATGGAGATAGATTGGTTAACAGTTATGAAATCACAATTATATAGGAAGAATAAGTTGTAGTGTTCTTTGCAAAGCAGGGTGACTATAGTTAAAAGTAAAGTATTGTATATTACAAAGTATCTAGAAGAAAGGATTTTGAAATTTCTTATTAAAAAGAAATGATGAATGCATGAGGTAATTAATACACTAACTATCCTTATTGGATCATTAGACAACATACATATTCATTGAAACATCAAATTGTATCCTATAAATCTATATAATTACAATGTGAAAATTTTTTAAAAATAAATTAATGAATTAAATAACAATTTTAAAATGTTCTCAATCACCAATGCAAAGTTTAGGAGCTTTGTTCTTGACTCAGCCTTAAGACTGAAAACTAATGTGTTAGAAATATTTGTAGATCCTCTCAATTTTGAAAGAATCCTAGCTAAACTACTGAAATATAAAATATATTCTATGTAATATGCTCTTAGGTATATTCTTAGGTGAACTCTGCTTTTAGATGAAGCTTATAAAAATGAAAAACGTATCTGAAATAAAATTTTAAAGTATTTGGAAAATTACAGCTTAATCTCTTAAAGACAAATTTTCTGTACAGTAACCTTTTTATGTGCTTTTGAAACGGGGTATACAATTATTTTCCCTGATGTGAGACAAAATATAGAAAGTTGGCATTTTATCTAAGAAGTTAACTTAGGAAGAAAGAGTGAGAGGCAGAGGAATGAGGGAAGAAAGGAAGGCTGATGATGGGATACCTTATCAAGTTGCCTAATGCTGTATTGGAACCTAATAGGCCTTCTAAGGAGTTTTATTACATAATGCAAGACTCCTCAATCTGGGAGGAGGAAAGGGACACCTACATGAGCATCCCACCTGCTTAAGTAAGAGCAGCCACAAACTGTGGGCCATTCCAGGTAAGTGTCATATCACACCTGCACCAACTAGTCAAAGCCTGGGTCAAAGCCTGTGCAGAACTGATCGCTACAGCAGAGGCTAAAACAAGAAATGGGGCTAAGAGAGTGAAAAGCAGTGCCCATATGTATCCAAAAACAGGTTGAAGATATCTTTAGGAAGGAACAGATAATTTTTTTTATTCATACAATAACAGATGCATATGAACTCCTCGACTAGTCACCCATTCCTGTCAGCCCTTGGGCTTCATAACTAAATCATTCTTCCTTTGTAATCCAGTCCCACATTTTCAGCTATCTCTATATGTTTATTATCTGAAATATTTCTTTGCTCTATACTCTTCCCCTAGTCTTCAACCAATTTCTTTCTTTATTGTCCCAACCCACAGACTGTTATTTCCACTTTGATGTCCCATAGAAGCTTCAAGGGTTTGGAATACCTAAAAAAACAACTCATCTTTCTCCCTAAAACTCCCTCTCCTTCTCCCACTTCAAAATTTCAACTAATGGCTCCCCCTGTTATTCCCACCAGAATCCTGAATGATCCCTGTTTCTCCTCATTCACTCCATACATGTAAATCTCATTAACGTTACTTTCTAGATATTTCATGAATCCTTTCCATTCATTCTGTACTAGAAAGTGTTCCCAGTTTAGACCCTGGTGGTTGGTGGCCTCTTACCTAGGCGCTCTCTCTCTCTCTCTCTCTCTCTCTCTGTGGGTGTGGGTGTGGGTGTGTGTGTCCTGAGAATTTATTTACTTCTGGTTTTTGTTTGTTTTTTAGTATCCAGAATCTACAGGGAACTTAAATCAATTAGAAAAAAAATAACCCAATTAAAAAATGGGCAAAGGACATGAACAAACACTTCTCAAAAGAACACATACAAATGGCCAACAAATACACGAAAAAAAAAATGCTTAGAATCACTAATCATCAGAAAAATGCAAATCAAAACACAATGAGATACCATTTCATACCGGTTGGAATGGCTATTATTAAAAAGTCAAAATACAACAGATGCCAGCAGGGCTGTAGACAAGAGGAAGTGTCTGTATATTTTTAGCTATAGCCCTACTTCAAACGTGTCCCCATTACAGCCAAAAGAGCGGCCTATCTAAAGGACTGTTCTGATCAGCTCACTTACCTGACTGAAACCTTCAGTGACTCCCATGGCCTGCAGGTCAATGCACTAATTCATGACTATAACATCTGAGATATCCTTGATCTGGCTACTGGTCTAGCCCTCTCTGACTCACGCTTTATAAACCATGCATTCTGGAACTTTTTAGTTGTTTCCCACATCAGCATGCTACTTCCCATCCATGTAGATTTGCAGAGACCTCCTCATCTTTTTAATTCCCAGTTCCCACTCTCAACATGGGCCATCTGCTACCCACACTTCAAAACCTAAGCAAAACAACACCTTCCGTGACACCTCCATGCTGAGTCAGATGCCATCCCCTTTGTATTGTAGTTCTTTGCTTGTGTGCCTTTGTCTCACTTTGTTCTCTTTAAAATAAACTCCATGAGGACAATGATCACCTGCTATTTGTGTTAATATCTGCACCTAGTGGCATAGTGTCTGGAGTATAGTAGGATCTATTTTCAAGGAAAAAAAGATTATATCTATACCAATAGACATGAATTAGCGCTTTTTTTTTTTTTAAAGATAAGCTCCCTTTGAACTAAGTCAATGTTTACAAGAAGAGTTATACTAAAAAGTTCACTTTTGCTGCTTACGTTTCATTTATTTCAGGCAATTAATTCATTGTTATTGGTAAATCGATACTTTTTATTGATACTGAAAAGAGAGAAATAAACTAATGACTATCTCTGTTAGAGTAGATTTGTTCATATCTATCAGTAAAATGTTAATTATCTGAAAGTCAATAATAAAACATAAACTGTGATCTTAAATGTTTTTTAGGGGCTCAAAAATAATTAGAATTCATGTCAGCATATAAAAAAAGATCAGAGTATTTTTAAGATATGATAAAATTTTATTTTAGTTTCTTAATAGGGATTTTTGTGACCTTATAGAGTTCAACTAATTATAATTTTAAAAATAGGATTTATAGAGTTTTAGAATTAGAAACAATTTATAGATTATTTTATTTTTCTTTTGAGGAATCAGGTCATCAGAAGATCAAGGAACACCTATAATGTCACTAGATCCTAATTTAATTTAAATTTTAGAATCCAGGTATTCTAACTCCTGTCTTGATACTATTTCTACTTTATTATGTTGCTTCCCAGGGCTTTAAAAAATAAAAGCTGGGAAATTACATTTGCTTTGCATATACAGCACCAATTATCAAATTCAGCATAAAAGCATAACATGTATACATCAAAAAGAAAACATAAAAACTTCAAATTAAAAGCATCTCAAAACAATTGAATATAATAGGGAAACCTTATACAAATGCAACACTCACCCATTAATAAAAAGAAACCAATTGGAGAAAAAAGAAATTCAATATAAACATGTTGGAATATAACCTAATTCATTTTAATCCAATGCTTCAAATTGAAAAAAATTAGCACTAGTGTTATTTTCCTTTATCATTACAATCTTGCTTTTCATTACATTATGCTGTGTTTTGTATTAAACATAAAATCAATTTTTCACCTTAACACATGCTAGAAATACAGAGTCACCATATTGGAAATCAGTAGAAAGTGTCTTTGTTTCTACTTTTTTTTCTTTGAAAAAGCTTTGGGAAAAAAAATCATTTACAATGTTTAATTTTAATAACTTAAAGAATGTAATTGATTTTTGTTTGTTTTTGACATGGAGTTTCACTCTTGTCACTCAGGCTGGAGTACAATGGCATGATCTCGGCTCACTGTAACCTCCACCTCCCAGGTTCAAATGATTCTCCTGTCTCAGCCTCCCGAGTAGCTGGGATGACAGGCACTCGCCACCACACCCGGCTAATTTTTGTATTTTTAGTAGAGATGGGGTTTCATCATGTTGGCCAGGCTGGTCTCAAACTCCTGACCTCAGGCGATCCGCCAACCTCGGCCTCCCAAAGAGCTGGGACTACAGGCGTGAGCCACCGTGCCCAGCCAATTGAATAGTTTTTAACTCAGAGGATAAATGCTTGAGGGGATGGAAAGCCCATTCCTCATGACGTGATTATTTCACACTGCATGCCTGTATCAAAACATCTCATGTACCCCACAAATATATAAACCTCCTATGTACCCACAAAAATTTTATAAAATAATGAAAATATTTTAAAACTAAAAAAAGGGTTTTTTAATTAAGCAACTTTATTTAAATAAAATCATTCTTCCTCATCCTCAGTCCTGGGATCTACCAGAAAGAATTAGCAACATCTTAAAGATGACAAAGTGTTAAAGATAAGCTGCTATTAAGTAAAAGTGTGAAGTGTGGAGGGGACAAGCTGGATGCCTGAACCATTTTGTTCTATCTTTAGGACAGTGAAAGAGCAAGAAGCAGGGTTGGGTGGGGGACACATATTCTGTTGAGCATTGTCACCACTATATTCACTGAAATTCATCTGCATGCTTGTATGTATACTTTTGATTCGCCTGATACACTGAAAATTATATGAAATTGTTCTCTATTCTTTAGATAATTATAATCTAAGTGCTAATATGAAGCTTAGAATTTATATGAAATATGTATGCCCACAACAAGACATTTCAGCTATTTCCTAGATAATAATCTCACTTCACCCTGCACAAAACAGGCACATGATCATGTCACTCTGACCTGGTTTGAGTCCAAGGAGGCTTTTGTTTTTAAAATAATTTAGGTTAGTAGTTAAAATATGAACTTTGGGCCAGGAGTGGGAGCTCATGCCTATAATCCCAGCACTTCGGGAGGCTGAGGCGGGCGGATGACTTGAAGTCAGGAGTAGGAGACTGGACTGGCCAACATGCTGAAACCCCATCTCTACTAAAAAATAAAAAAAAAAAAAATAGAAAACTTAGCTGGGTGTGGTGGCGGGCACCTATAATCCCAGCTACTTGGGAGACTGAGGCAGGAGAATTGCTTGAGCCTGGGAAGTGGAGGTTGCAGTGAGCAGAGATCTTACCACTACACTCCAAAACAAACAACAAACAAAAAAATTCTAGAGTCACACTGAAAATCTTAACAACCTGCTTCTACTACCCATTTTTTAATTTTTATTTTGACCTGATTTTAGATTGATAGCAAAATGCACAAATAACACAAAGTGCCCCCTATGTCCCTCACCCTACTTCCCCTAATGCTAACATTTTCAGAGCCATCCTTATTTGCTCTATAAAAGAGCAGAGTTCTCCTTTTAGAGATTTGGAAAGATTATTAAAAGATAAGTTACAAAATACAGTACCTGACACGTATAAAATATTAAATAAATACTAGCCATGCTTAATTATTTTGTTTTAAGTCTATATGAGTCAAGTTTTAGTAGAAATATGGGCTAGAAAAAAAAAACAGAAAGCGGGACTCTGTGATCCGACTTGGGCTTATAGAACAGACTGCATTAGTTTGTTCTCATGCTGCTAATAAAGTCATACCCAAGACCGGGTAATTTAGAAAGGAAAGAGGTTTAAGGAACTCACAATTCCACATGGCTGGGGAGGCCTCACAGTCACGGCAGAAGGCAAAAAAGAAGCAAAGGCACATCTTAAATGGTAGCAGAGAAGAAAGCTTGTGTAGAGAAGCTCCCATTTTAAAAGCATCAGATCTCGTGAGACTTATTCGCTACCCGGAGAACAGTAGGGGGAACCCGCCCCTATGATTCAATGATCTCCACCTGACTCCATCCTTGACATGCGGGGATAATTACAATCAAGGTGAGATTCGGGTGGAGACACAGCCGAATCATATCAGTGACTAATGAGAGTTACGTCCAGAACCTAATGAAAACCTGTCTGAGGCCACATTCCCTGTAAAGCAGATTTGAGATAGAGATTTGTGTAGAGAATATTTAACTGGGTAAAATCCTAGGAACCAACAACTGTGGCGAAAAAGCTGAATTGGACAAAGGGAGTTGAGATGTGAGGCAGTCACAACAAATACCTCAGCTAATCTCAAGGGGGAGCTGAGAAGCTGGGGCGACCCTTCAGAGTTGCCCTAAATTGAGGCAGGAGTATGGAGTTTTAATACCTTTCACTGGCCATTCTTCAGATACGAGTTGTCCCCAAGGATGGACATCAGCTTGACAAGTTATTAATTAGATCTCCTGAGAATAAATTCTAGAGAGAATCAGCTGAGAGGCATGATTTGCCAACACTCCCAATAGCTGGGCAAACTTCAGTTTTGAGGGAGGATTTGGGTCACACACAAAAGTCTCCACAACCAATTATTCATGGGAAATTCTATGTAGGCAGAGCTATTTCATGGCCAGTTAATCAAAACTACATAATCTATTTGGTTAAGCAAAAGAAATTAAAAAGATAAAATAAAATCTATGTATTAACACTCAAAAGTTTTTTAATGCATTTGCCTTGCATTTCGTATGTTTTGCCTTGCCTTTTATATGTTTTGCCTTGCATTTGTTTATTTGCTTTTAAGAACCTTTAGAGAACAATAATTACTAATATAATATGGAGTAGCACAGCATAGACGAGGGAAGCTAACTCTCTCCCTTTTCCCAGAACCTGGAACAGCTAAAGATCCTAAGCATTGTCAGCTTTGGTATCTGACATAGTTTGGATGTTTGTCCCCTTCAAATCTCACGTTAAAATGTGATCCCCAATGTTGGAGATAGATGCCTCCTGAATGGCTTGGTGCTGTCCTCTTGGTAATGAATGAGTTCTTACCCTGTGAGTTCATGCGATATCTGGTTGTTTAAAAGAGACTGACACCTCCTCCCTGTCTCTCTTGCTTCCTCTCTCACCATGTGATATGCTGGTTTCCCTTCACCTTCCACCATGATTGGAAGGTTCCTGAGGCCCTCCCTGGAAGCAGGTGCCAGTACTATGCTTCATGTACAGCCTTCACAACAAGGAGCCAAATAAACCGCATTTCTTTATAAATTACCCAGCCTCAGGTATTTCTTTATAACAATGCAAATGGGCTAACAGAGTATCATTCATGGACAGTGAGTGTATTAGTCAATTTTCATGCTGCTGATAAAGACATACCCAAGACTGGGTCATTTATAAAGAAAAAGAGGTTTAATGAATTCACAGTTCCACATGGCTGAGGAGGCCTCACAGTTATGGCAGAAGGCGAAAGGCGCATCTTACATGGCAGCAGGCAAACAGCAAATGAGAACCAAGTGAAAGGCGAAAGGGGTTTCCCCTTATAAAACCATCAGATCTCATGAGACTTATTCACTACCACCAGAACAGTGTGGGGAAAACTGCCCCCATGATCCACTTACCTCTCACTGGGTCCCTCCCACAACATGTGAATTATGGGAGCTACAGTGCAAGATGAGATTTCAGTGGGGACACAGCCAAACCATATCAGACAGTAATAACTTTCAATTAAATATAGCTAGACTTTCTGTCAGTGGGTCACAGCAGTCTAGAGAACACATTGAAAAACTCTGGGAACAGCAGATATAGAGGTCAGATCTAGAGATTTTGAACAAAGTTTAGTGCTACAATGCATTGGTGACCACAGACAAAAGGTGTCTGTTGTTGTTATAGTTTGTTTTCTGTCTTGTTTTTCATCATGGGAGGACAAAAAGAAAAAATGGGGGCAATGGTGAAGGAGAAATGAAAAAGACCTGCTTTTCTATGGGTGGAAGCGACTAAACGAGAGAATAAATTTGGATCACACAACAAATGCAAATCAAGTTAGAAGCATGAAAGGCATGATTAAGGCCATGGTTCTAATAGAGATCAGCCAGCGGAACCAGGATCATGCCACACCGAGAGAGGCTGCAGAGCCATTGCCTTCTCTCCTGTCAAAGCTAAATTAATGAAATGGAACTCACAGAAGCACTATGTAATCAAATATTGGTGGGACACAAGCAAATTCTGAAAAAGTTTCATTGATCAGTGATAATATCTTTTGGTGTAAATATCTCCTCAAAACATTTCAGGAAAAAAAAATAAAGCTATAATTTTACTTTAGAAATATTTAACTTTGTTATACTAGTTTACTTATTTTTTACCTAATACTTCTGATATATTGTTATGTAGGTTAAAGATGCTCGATTCATGCCACTGTGGAAACCACACATAATTTAGGCAATAATGCAAATTCTTTTCAAATTCTTTTATCAGTGTATTCACTTTATTTTTATTTCAAACACAATACAAAATTACAGGATGCTATCAAAGTGATGCTACAAAACCCCACTAAAATTTTTTCAATTCTTCAAATCACACACTTACACACACACACACACACACACCACATGCATTCCCCGTACAGACCTTTTTTTGGGGGGCCTGAGTAAATAATTGCATTTTATTTTCAATTTTTCATTTTGAAATAATTAAAGACTTACCAAAAATGTTGCAAAACTACGTGCCTTTTTGAAGTAAAGTCTTGAAAAAGTTGTTTGGTATATCCTTTATAGTAATAAAAGAAAACACGTGTATATTCTGTTGATTAAAGGCATGCTGAGATCCTCAGACATGTGACTTCATCAGAGACTCCAATATAGAGCGCAGCTGTAACGACATCCTAAGAGTGTTCTAACTGAAATGTGTTGGAAGAAGGTTCTAATTTTTTTCAACCCTTCTCAAGTTGGCACTCAGCAGATTTCCACTCTATAAAAGTAACTCCTGCTCTGCAACTAATGTTCACAGATAAGTTCCAAACATATTTACAGCTCCATTTAAGTATAATGTACACACAGTAAAATTCACCCTTTTCAATGTGCAATTTAATGGGTTATGGCAGATGAATATCATCATTTGACCACAATCATGATCAAGATACAGAAAATCTGCATCATCACAAAACGTTTTCTTTTGCTGTTTTGCATTTGATCTTTTCTCCATTCCTGAACACAGGCAACCACTAATCTGCTTCTGTTTCTACAGTTTGCATTTTCTAGAGTATCCTATTAGTGGAATGATACATTGGTGTCTTTCATGTCTAGCTTCTTTCACTGAGCATAATGCTTTTGATATTCATTTATATTGCTGTTGTATCAGTTTGCTCCTTTTTATTGTTGAGTGGTACTCCATCTACAACTGGTTTATCCATTTACAAGTTGATGGACACATCTGCTATGAACTTCAAGGATGAGGCTTGGTACGGCTATGTTTTTATTTATTTTGAGTCGCAGTGGAATTATTTGGCTATATGATCAGTACTAAGTTTAACATTAAAAGAAACTGCCAAACTGCTTTCCAAAATGTCTGTACCATTTTGAAGTCCCACTAGCCAGGTGTGAATAGCAATTCTTCACATCATGTGGTATGGTCAGTTCTGCTCGTGTCAGCCACTCCAGTGGGTGTACAGTGGTACCTCAATGTGGTTTTAACTTGCATTTCCCTGATGACGGGTAACGTTAAGTATCTTTTCATTTGTGTATTGGACATCATCTCTTTTTAAATTAAAATATCTGTACAAATATTTGGCCCATTTAGGTCAAAATGTTACGTTAAATGAGTTATTTGTGTTTTGTTATTTAGTTTTTTAGTTATGTGTACATTCTAGATGAAAGTTCTTTATCAGACATATTTAAAATTATTCTGTCCCAATCTGTGGTTTGCCTTTTCATTTTTTGATGCTATGTTTTAAGTTGCAAAAGTCTTAATTTCATGAAGTCCAACTTACTATTTTTTTCCATTTTCATCCATCCTTTTCTTATCTAAAAAATTTTTAGCTGTAGTAAGATTATTAAAAATTTTTCCTATTCAGTAAGCTTTATACATTTTATATTTACATTATGTATAAAATACATGTTGAGTTAATTTGAGGATATGGTGTGAGGTAATTCTGAAGTTCATATTCTCCATTTAATATCCAATTTTAATAGTACCATCTTTATAAAGACATTGATTTCCTTATTGAAATATTTTGGCAACTTTGGCCATGTAAGGCAGGATATATTTCTAAATTATTTATTCTGTTTCACTGATATATATGTCTTCTTCATGCCAGTAAGTTTACTGTACTGTTTAGTGTAGCTTTATAATATGTCTTGAAATTTGGAAAGTTTTCCAACTTTATTCTTCTTTCTAAAACATGCTCTGGCTATTCTAGGACTTCTGCATTTAAAAAAAAAATTAGAATCAGCTTTGTAATTTCTCCAAAAAGGCCTATAGGTTTGACTGGGATTGTGCCAAATCTGGAGATCAGTTTCAGAAGAATTATCATCTAATAAGTATGACATGTATATTTACCAATGAACTTGATACATATTTCTACCTATTCAATCTCTCGTATTAGTGATTTAGAAATTTTGGATCAGCATACCTTTTATTAAATTTATTCTGAATTATTTTATTATTTTTGAGGCTATTATAAGTTAAATTGCTTACATAATTTTATTTTCTAATTGGTGTTGATTGTGTATAGAAACACAATTGATTTTATTTATTGATCTTTCATCCTACAACTTTGTTAAATTCACTTCATACCTCTAGCACACTTCTGCAGATGCCTAAGGATTTTCTATGTATATGTTTACATCACGTGAGAATAGTATTTTTCTTTCTTCCCAACTTGGGTGTCACTTATTTCTTATTTTCTTTTCTTTTCTCTTTATTTCTTTCTTCTTTCTGTCCATTCCTCCTTCCTTCCCTTCTTTCTTTCTCCCTGTTTTAGAATCAGTTTTGTAATTTATCCAAAAGGACCTATAAGGTTTCATGGGAATTCCACTGAATCTAGAGATCAATTTCAGGAGAATTATCATCTCATAAGTATTAAATATTTATCAATGAACTTGGTATATATTTCCACTTATTTAATATTGAATGCAATACTTTAAAGAACTAGGGAGAGAGGACATCATTGCATTTTTCATAATCTTATGTAGAAAGTATTAAGGCTTTCACCATTTTAAGTAAGATGTTTGCTATAGATTTTTTGTAAACACATAATCAGTTTGAAAATGTACTTTTCTATCCTCAGTTTGCTGGGAGTTTTTAATTTAAAAAATGTGTTACATTTTGTAAATTCCTTTTTTGCATCTATTGAGAGTGTCACGTGATTTTTCTTTTTTCTGTCAGCATGGTAGATTTTCAGTTGTTGAAACCAACTTGAGATAAACCCCACTTGGTTAAAACACATTATCATTTTTAAATATTCCTAGACTCAATTTGCTAATATTGTATTAAGAATGTTGCATCTAAGTTCATAATGGTTATCAGTCTGTCATTTTTGAGTTGTGATATCTGTATTTGTTTCTGATATCGAGAGAATCCACGTAAAACATCTACTTCTGTCATCAGTAATAATCTGACCAGGGATAACACCAACAGTTAGAGAGGAACCTGTCATTACCTGTGGCAGCAGAGATATCAGAGATTCCAAAAAGAAAAGCAAGGTTAAAATTTCAAATATAATCACATGAAATATCAGAAAGCCAGGGGATAGAAATATAGGAGAGCAAAATCTTAGAGGTCAAAACAAGTAGTTAAGTACTGCACATGATAATAAAAAGTAAAATCTTTTCCTAAGGCAGAGCCTGGCTGCTGCCTAGCTTCTTTGACAATTCTTGGTAGGCTTTCATGGCTTTATAAGGGCTTATACTTTAGGTAAAGTTATAGTCAGGGAAACGGTGGGTGTAGGTTGGCTCTGTAGAAATGAAGCATTACAGGAGCACTGCAGTGAGAAAGAAACTGATACTGATGATACTTCGGTCACACTAATAATACATGCTAATGATAATCATAGCAATCATGGTAATGACAGAAAATATATATATAATATTAACATGCTTCTATTTGCACATATACATATGTGAATAGAAACATTGATTTAAAGACATGAAAGTATAGAAATAGCCTACACCTGATAAAGATATGCTCATACACAATAACAAACCTCAGTATAAACAGAGATTTTGATGTATCACAGAATTCTGCAATAGATCACAATTTTGACACTATGGGAAGTGTCATTTTCAGAACTTTTCTTTATCTCCATTATCTCCATTCTCTATTTCCAACATTCCTGGAGACTGAACTCAAGGATCAGTAAATATTCTCAACCTTAACCATAGCAGACTTCATTCATCCCATATATGCTTGTTATTTTTCCCCATTGACAGAAGGCATTGTACCATGAAATATACAACATATCTCTGACACACCTGACGAAAACAAACAATGGGGAAAGATTGACTATTTAATAAATGGTGATGGGAAAACTGGCTAGCCAAATGAAGAAAGCTGAAAGTGGACCCCTTCCTTACACCTTATAAAATAATTAACTCAAGATGGATTAAAGACTTAAACATAAGATCTAAAACCATAAAAACTCTAGAAGACAACCTAGCCAATACCATTCAGAACATAGGCATAGGCAAAGACTTCACGACTAAAACACCAAAAGCAGTGGCAACAAAAGCCAAAATTGAGAAATGGGATCTAATTAAACTAAAGATAGCTTCTGCACAGCAAAAGACACTATCATCGGAGTGAACACACAACCTACAGAGTGGGAGAAAATTTTTGCAATCTATCCATCTAACAAAGGGCTAATATCCAGAATCTACAAGGAACTTAAACAAATTTACAAGAAAAAAACAACCCCATCAAAAAGTGGGAAAAGGATATGAACAGACACTTCTCAAAAGAAGACATTTATGCGGCCAATAAACACATGAGAAAAAGCTCATCATAGGCTGGGCGTGGTGGCTCACGCCTGTAATCCCATCACTTTGGGAGGCCAAGGCGAGTGGATCACAAGGTCAGGAGTTTGAGACTTGCCTGGCCACTATGGTGAAACTCTGTCTCTACCAAAAACACACAAAAAAACTTTAGCCAGGCGTGGTGGTATATATCTGTAATCCCAGCTACTCAAGAGGCTAAGACAGGAGAATTGCTTGAACCCATTAGGTGGAGGTTGCAGTGAGCCGAAATTGTGCCACTGCACTCCACCCTGGGTGACAGAGTGAGGCTGTCTCGAAGAAAAAAAAAAAAAAGCTCATCACCCCTGGTCCAATGAGATACCATCTCGCGCCAGTTAGAATGGCAATCATTAAAAAGTCAGGAAACAACAGGTGCTAGAGAGGATGTGGAGAAATAGGAATGCTTTTACACTGTTGGTGGGAGTGTAAATTAGTTCAACCATTGTGGAAGACAGTGTAGCAATTCCTCAAGGATCCAGAACTAGAAATATCATTTGACCTAACAGTCTCATTACTAGGTACACATCCAAAGGATTATAAATCATTCTACTATAAAGACACATTCACACATATGTTTATTGCAGCACTATTCACAAGAGCAAAGACTAGGAACCAACCCAAATGCCCATCAATGATAGACTGGATAAAGAATATGTGGCACACATACACCATGGAATACCATGCAGCTATAAAAAAGGATGGATTAATGTCTTTTGCAGAGACATGGATGAAGCTGGAAACCATCATTCTCAGCAAACTATCACAAGAACAGAAAACCAAACACCACATGTTCTCACTCATAAGTGGGAGTTGAACAATGAGAACACATAGACACAGGGAGGGGAACATCACACACTGGGGCCTGTCAGTGGGTAGGAAGGAAAGAGGAGGGATAGCATTAGGAGAAATACTTAATGTAGATGACGAGTTGATGGGTGCAGCAAACCACGACAGCACATGTATACCTATTTCACAAAACTGCAAGTTCTGCAAATGTATCCCAGAACTTAAAGTGTATGTATGTGTGTATATATATATACACACAAATGTAAATGTAAATGTAAATAAATTGAAAATGGTAAAAATAGAAATATGTTTCCTACACAAATAGTGACATAATAAAGCAAGATAGAATGTATGTTTGAGTTAAAAAAAATTGCTTAGAAGACAACTTGAATTCCATTCCAAGGAACTAGTTTTCAAAAGTTTACAACCAGATTTCAGTTTGGCAAAAGGCAACAATGCTGTTTTGAAAATAATTTCTGAAAAGAGCTTCCCCAGCAGTTCCAAATGGCAGTCCTGATACAAGGAAGTAGGGGCAATTTTGTTACCACCAGGAACACTGAATTTATTTTCAGACCTTGAAATTCTGGGAGGCCCTCGAATAATAATCAACTACAATATTTTACTTTACATAGAAATATTGTTTTAATGTTAATATAAAAGCTTGTATATGAACTAAAATTGTCAATCTGCCACTTTTAAGAAAGAAGAATCCATTATGTCCCTAATCTATAGTGAGTTGATATGTTCCATAAGCAGTTCTGGAAGGAGGCTACACTTAGAGCATAAATTGGTATAGATCGCTTTGCTCTCACAGATAGCGACACAATATTTTCTGCTGAATGGGAAAAAGTTTGAAGGCATAAATCAAGATAAAGCAATCATCTGACAAAGAATTACAAAGAGGCCCCATACCTTTTTCTTAGTGAACTCCATGTGACACATTGATTTTCCACTGAAGATAAAAGCCAAAATCATGTGTCATCAATAGAAAGCAAGCAAAACTATTTGGTTCAATATGTTATGGTACTTAACAAAAAAAACTTGCAGAGAAAAGACAAATCTAAAATGTTGCACATGATTCAAACAAGTCTGGATCAGAAGAGACATTTCAGAGGTCACTGCTAGAGAGTCAAGGATACATTAGAGAGAAATAAACTCCTGCTTTTTTGTTTATCTACTTACATACACAGATACTGTCTGATGAAGATGATTGATATCAGGTATGGTATTTGATGGTATAGTCATTTACAAAATAATTCATCCCTTATGATCTAATGCAATTTTCTTCATATTACACGTGTATATTTAAATACTTCCTTGTGAAGTGGAGGCTAGCCAGGCTGCTGTTAGCATATCCAGTACATTTCTGCAAATTCCAAAATGGCAAATCCCACAGTTGAAATTTCAACCTCTCTAGCGTCCCTCGGCTGGAGTGCATAATCACGGCAAAAGTCTGCAACATCAGAGGTGGCCGCCACAGACACAAAGTCTGTGTTTCTCATTCCATTCTACCAAATCTATTCAGCAGTCTGGGTGAGGGGGCTTGGCAGTATCTATGAGCAGAAAGCATTCAAATGGCTGGTATATGTGCTTCCGGGGAAACTAAGGGGAAAAAAGAGAGAGGGAGGGAGGGAGGGAACAAGAAAGAAGAAGGAAACTCAAGGAGAGAGGAAGGGAAGGAGGCTGGCAAGAAGGGATGGAGGGAGCAAGGGAGGGAGGAATAAAGGAAGGAAGTTACACCAAGTTTCAAAACTGGCCACGGACTGAGAAGGATTAAGAGACAAACGGAATTGAAAGCATTTATGTTCATACTCGGTATTTTTCTTACCCATTCTTGCAAATTAGTAATTTAAAAATTTTCATTTCCACAAATCCACGTGTTTTCTTGTTCCTCTCTCTCCGCTCTTTTTCCTTCTTTCCTTCCTGCCTTTCTTCTTTCTTTTCAACATAGGTTATATAAATGTGTGAGAGCTATCACTAGTCTACATTAATCATCAGGATTTTCCTGTATATTTCCAACTAAGATGACCCATAATAATATTCTACTGTAATTTTGGAGGGTCCAAAATACTAGATGGCATTTAGTGTTTTGGAAATCATGACAAGTCTAACAGGACTTTAAAAAACCTATCAAGACATCTGATGTGTTTTCTTGCCCATACACTCTTTAATGAGGTCTGCTTGACCCTTTCTTCTTCCCTTCTCTAGTCATGGGTTCTTCACACTGAAAACTAAGCTTTGCATCAGTGTTTGACGAACAGGTGACATAATAAACTGCAGTTACATTTTAAATTCAGCTCAAGATGGTAGATGAGAAATCTAAGATTGTGAAGTGAGATTTAGCATGCTGTTCAGTATGCAACAAATCTGAGTGTTGCTCACACAGGATTCATACCAACAGGCTCCTTCCAAAACCTTTCAATGCAAATTCTAGCAAATGCACACTTGGAAGAAAAATGTTCCATGAAGTTGTATATGTAAATTTATACTTTCAGCATTTATGTATATAATTTCAGGGGAAGTGGGATCAACTTAACATTATTAAACATAGTCCAATGATATTTACAACATAACTTCAGAAACATTTTATTACTAGAAGTATTTTAAAAAGGATGTACCATTTAGGATTTAAGACACACCCCACAAATGAAAAAACAAATGAGATTATAAACAACATTTTTAAAAAAATTATGCCATCTTTTCACTACAAAATCCTCCTGGGGGAAAAATATCTTTTCCTTCATTATTAAAGGATGTTATCAGAGCACAGTGGAATTCTTTCAGATTTAGTCAGAAGGTTCTCTGGAGTTGACAGATCTATTGGAGAATATTTTCTTTGAAAGTCCATGTCCTTTCCCCAGGCCTACATCATATATAAATAAACATTTCAGAAAAGGGGCCATGTTAAGAAAAAGTGGGTTGAAGATTGTAAGACCTGGTTCCTGGGTGCCAAATAATTCACAAGTTGGAATAAGCTGGGTTTCTGTAACACTTCTCTATGACTGCCATTGATACTGAACTATGCCAAGGAACTAAGTCCTACCAAGGAAAAGCAGGAGGAAAACAGGTGTAAGAAAACATTTCCTGTCAGTGTGTCCAGAGATAGCATGAGTCAACAGCGGCTCCTCATGAAGCCATCGATTCGTAACACTGGAGTATCTAGAATGCATCTGGGTCGAATTATTAAAAAGAAAGTTCTTCTCAAGCTAGTTGTAATGGTAGCTAATTTAAAAAATTAATGTTCTGCGATTCTGATAAAAACCTATGTGGTGAACCAACAATAAAGGCGGCTGGAGATATTGGTATGAAATAGTTATTTTTCCTTATATACCTGGACGTTCATGTAAGAAATTATACTTTTGGAAGGTCTGTCATATTCTCAGTGTATAAGAGTTGAATCATTTTTAGAAGTTATTGTCAGAATTTTGCTTTAATAGTGCAATAAAGTGTGCATTCTCTCTCTCTCATTTTCATTCAACAGCCTCTACAAATTGAGCCTGGCTCAAAGGTCTTTCCCTCTTGGAATATGACTCCTCCCCTGTCCCTCTACATAGGCTGTTCTATAACAAATTATTTTGCTGTCTTGATTTTTCAGAGACCTCATGCTAGTAGTAGAGAGCCAGGAGAAAGTGAGATGTCCTATATAAAAGGCCTGCTAGAAAAAGAAATCAGCACTGAGTTCTAAGGATACTGAACAACTTTTTAAAAAACAAGCAAGCCATATTAAACACATTAGTTACAACCAAATTAGATAAAACCATGAAAATTATCCAAGAAGAAAAAGTACATCACCTGTCTAGGTTTAAAATTGCTTAAGGCTGCCATCCAAGGACCATCTATGATAACAAATACAGTAGTCTGTATTGACACAAAGTTTTAGTGATAGACGTAATTACATTCTTCTGCTGGTGGTGTTCTAGAATAAATGGAATATCTGCTGATCAAATCTGAATGCATCCCATAATATTAGCATGTAGGATCCCAGATCTGCAGGCACTATCTCTTTCTCAGATCTACACTTTGAATATTATGTTAGTTAAAATGAGAAGTATGTTAGAAAATGTCTTTTACAAAAGAAATATTGGCTGAGTATGGTGGCTCATGCCTGTAATCCCAACACTCTGGGAGGCCAAGGTGAGAAGATCTCTTGAGCTCAAGAATTTGAGACCAGCTTGGGCAACATATCTATAAAAAATTTTAAAACTTAGCCGGTGTGGTGGTGCACACCTATAGGCACAGCTACTTCAGAGGCTGAATCAAGAGGATCACTTGAGCTTGGGAGTTTGAGGTTGCAGTGAACTATGAACATGGCACTGAACTCCAGTCTGGGCAACAGAGTGAGAACTTGTCTTCAAAAAAATAAAAAAGAAGAAAAAAAAATAGGAAATATTGTGTTCACATCTGCTATGGTACTCTTTCTTATATAAACTATTTCTTTGCAGTATTCTAGAGGATTTAAGACAAATTTACCACTGAATAATTTCATATGGTATATTATTGCATTAGTATAGTATGTTATTATATAATTAGTATAAGTGACCAGTGCTGCAACAACCACATTCCAAAAAGTATTGTGATCCTCCAAAATTACAATGTCTAAATGACATTATTCTCCTTCATGAGACCATTATACCTTAATTTTCCAGCACCATGAAAATCTACAAATGCCCTCTAAAATATATTTAGAAAACGTGGGGAAAAAATAGATACAGTTTCAGAAGATACATATATTTTGAAAATTAGCCTTTTTGGAATAAATTATTCTTTATGACATATAAATAAACACATTTTTCAGACTGGCGGGGTAACATTTGCATCAGTCAAAATAATTAGATTACTAAAACCTGTAATCTTATTAGAAAAATGGTTTATTCAGAGAATCATTGGAATTATTAGCCTTCAAGCTGCTATAGATTGAATCTGATCAAAATAATTAAGATAATATTATTTCATTTTTCAGTATAATATCTCCTTAGTATTTTTGTTTCTTATTTAATATGTGATTATATTTACTTCTGTGAATAATATGGATGAAGATCATTACAGTGTCAAGATCACTGGGTTCAGAGCACAGAAACCTCAAGTCTATTCTTTTTTCTTAAATACCTGTAAGACTTTAAAGAAGACAGAGTTTCTGGACTCTAATTTCTCTATCTGTAGAATAAATGGGTTAGACCAAATAACTCCTTTCTGCTTATAAATTTTCTAATTATATGACTGAGCTTACACCTGGAAAACAGTCTATCTCCTGTATAAATTAATGATAGAAATGAAAACCACCACGTTTCATGAAATTAACCACATAAATATCAACATCAACTGCTCAGAAGGACTTAAGTGCAAGTATCACAGGAATTCTGAAGCACAGAGAACTAAATATAAGAAATGTAACACTCTTCGTATTTTCAAAGAAGATTTTAATAATATATGTAAACACAGTAGCCTGTTCATAAGAAAAAAGAAAAGGGACGTCTTAGCATATTCAGGGTTCAACCAAAACTACTACTGGAATGTAAGTCAAAGTAATATTCACCTAACTGTCATAATTGGCATGAATAATTTTAAGTAAAACACTTTTATTTGATATTAAATGTGAACAATAAGCCAAAACAGAGAAAATTAATAAATTGATCATTTATTGAAACTGAAATAAAAATATATAATTATTGAAGCCTCTTATATACATAAACCAATCATTGCTTAAATGAGCTGACATACTAGCTCCATAGTTTTATGTCACTAAGGAACTCTTTTGAACACAATAAAGAAACCAGAATTGAGCACAAAGAATGATGAACTGGGAAGTTCATGGCTTTCTATCTACTAATTAGGAGTACAATCATTCAGTCAAACAGCCACTCAACAAACATTTAGCATACAGCTTCTGGATACCAGGTACTGGTGTAGGTGCTAGAGCAACAAGGAAATAGTCCCTGCATTCAGTGAGCTCACAGGCAAGTAAACAAGTAAGTATAAAGACTGCATGACTGATTGGGAGCGGTGGTTCATGCCTGTAATCCCAGCACTTTGGGAGGCCATCGTGGGCAGATCACGAGGTCAAGAGATCGAGACCATCCTGGCCAACATAGTGAAACCCCGTCTCTACTAAAAATACAAAAATTAGCTGGGCACGGTGGTGCACGCCTGTAGTTTCTTGGGAGGCTGAGGCAAGAGAATCAGTTGAACCTGGAAGGTAAAGGTTGCAGTGAGCTGAGATCACACCACTGCACTCCAGCCTGGTGACAGAGTGAGACTCTGTCTCAAAAAAAAAAAAAAAAGACTCCATGATAAATGTGTATCTACAAAGGGCACAAAGGAATGAGTAGCTAATCCCCAAAGCCATATGGAGCAGTCAGTATAAGCTTCAGGAAAAGAAACTGAAGTAAAAAGCTAACCTGAATCTGAAAAAAATGAGTAGGTATTTTCCAAGCACGTTTCAGGGGAAAAGTTGCAGGATGCAGAAGTCCTCCCAAGTACAAAAAGAGAATGAACTCTGGACAACTGGCAATTTATGGCACACAGGAATCAGTAAATGTAGGGATGAGAGGCACACAGAAACATGGGCAAAAACAGGAATTTTGACTTTATTCCATAAATCATGGAAAGCCACCAATGGGTTTTAAGTAATAAAATACTAAGACCAGGTTTGCATTTTAGAAAGATCAATTTGATTTCAGTGAGGAGGTCCAAAAATGAGAGCAGCAAGGCCAGATAGAAGTCCTGCTGCAACTAGCTATGGTTAGAGATGCAGACCAAAACTAAGGTGAAATCATTTAGAAGAAATAACGTGGATATAAGAGCCATTGGTTTGGCCTCTCCACATCATTTTTTTAATTTTATTTTCATTTATTTATTTATTTATTTTTTGAGACAGAGTCTCGCTCTGTCACCCAGGCTGGAGTGCAGTGGCGTGATCTTGGCTCACTGCAAGTTCTGCCTCCCGGGTTCACACTATTCTCTTGCCTCAGCCTCCCGAGTAGCTGGGACTACAGGCACGCGCCACCACGCCCAGCTAATTTTTTCTATTTTTTAGTAGAGATGGGGTTTCACCGTGTTAGCCAGGATGGTCTCGATCTCCTGACCTCGTGATCCACCCACCTCGGCCTCCCAATGTGCTGGGATTACAGGCTTGAGCCACCATGCCCAGCTGGCCTCTCCACATCTTTACTGTTATACTGATAACATGGGGATGAAAATAAATATTATTTGTATTTAAACTATTATTGTTATGTGAAAATTAAACAAATAACATACTATGATAACATCGGAGGTTCAAGAAATATTAAGTCTTGAAAATAGGAAAGATGAAAGGAAGGAAACAGGGAGTGGGGAGGAAAGTAGGAGAAAGGAGAGAATATAGGAATGAGAGAGGAGGAAAATAATAAGAAAGAAGTAGAAAGCTAGGTACGGTGGCTCATGACTGTAATCCCAGCGCTTTGGGAGGCCGAGTCAGGCAGATCACAAGGTCAGGAGTTCAAGACCAGCCTGGCCAATATGGTGAAACCTTGTCTCCACTAAAAATACAAAAATTAGCTGGGTGTGGTGGCAGGCACCTATAGTCCCAGCTACTCGGGAGGCTGAGGCAGGAGAATCACTTGACCCTGGGAGGCAGAGGTTGCAGTGAGCTGAGATCACACCACTGCACTCCAGCCTGGGTGACAGAGAAAGATGCTGTCTCAAAAAAAAAAAAAAAGAAAAAAAAAAAGAAAGAAGTAGAAAAAGATATAGTATTTCTTAATCAGCAGAAACTACTCTTATTTTTCAATACTCTACCTTTCTAATGTATCACTGACAAGGAAAGGTCTTGAATAATTGACTGAAGTCAGAATAGGTAAGGCACTCTACCTGTGGATACATGAGAGGCCTTAAAAAGTTCATGGAAAATGTATATTATGAAAAAAACTATGCAAAGGTTTCAATTTTGGCAGCAAAATAAACTCATACTAATTTATTATAGCATGTTTGAACAGGATCTAGTTTGAGACAGTAAGAAGGAGTAGACATTAGTTTGAAAAGAGCCCCTAGCAGAGCAATGTAAATTCTGCTAAAATTGAAGCAAGAACAAACATTAGATTATGATGAAGCTTGAGTGAAAGAATGGTGAAATCACTGATGCTTTACAAGAAGCTTGAGGGGACAATGCACCAAAGAAATCAGTAGTTCACAAGCGGACAGCTTTTTTAAAGAAGAAACGAGATGATGTGGAAGATGAAGTCCACAGGGACAGATCATCCATATCAATTTGCAAGGAAAAAAATTAATCTTGTTTGTGCCCTAATTGAAGAGGACTGATAATCAACAGCACAAACAATAGCCAACATCATAGACATCTTAATTGGTTCAGCTTACACAGTTCTGACTAAAAAATTAAAGTTGAACCAACTTTCCACTGCATGGGTGCCAAAAGTGTTGTGCTCAGATCAGCTGCAGACAAGAGGAGAGCTCTCAATGGAAATTTTAAAGAACTAGGGTCAAGATCCTGAAGGATTTCTTTGAAGAATTGTAACAGAAGATAAAACATGGCTTTCCCAGTATGATCCTGAGGGCAAAACACAATCAAAGCAATGGCTACCAAAGGTGGAAGTGGTCCAGTCAAAGCTAAAGGGGATCACTCAAGAGCAAAGGTCACGGCAACAGTTTTTTGGGGACATTCCAGGCATTTTGCTTGTTGACTTTGTGGAAGGTCAAAGAACAATAATATCTGCATATCATGAGAGTGTTTTGAATAAGTTAGTCAAAGTTTTAGGGCAAAATACCTGGGAAAGCTTTAGCAGACAGTCCTCTAACACCACAATGTTTCTGCTCATTCCTGTCATCAAGCAAAGGCAATTTTGTGAGAGTCTCAATGGGAAATTGTCAGGCATCCACCTTACAGCTCTGATTTGGCTCCTTCTGACTTCTTTTTGTTTCCCAATCTCAACAAATGTGGAAAGGGCACCCATTTTTCTTAAGTTAATAATGTATAAGAGACTGCATTGACATTGTTAAGTTCCCAGGACCATCAGTTCTTTAGGGATGAAAACCGAAGATCACATTTTCAATGTTTATCTTTTAACTTCATTTTTCCACAAACTTTTTGAAGTTTCTCCATACAAATGTCTCCATACAAATGAGCACTTGCAAAATAAGCAGAGAGTCTCATTCAATGGACAGAAAGTTCTGTGCCATCTAAAAATTATCTTAAGCAAGTTCAATGTGTAGCAACAGACTGTATTGATAAATATCAGTTAGTTTGACTTCTGCAATGACCATGATGGAGTAACAAGAAATAGACTTTCTCTCCCTCCTGAAACAACCAAAAAAATGGCCAAAATGTATGCCACAAAAGTTTGCAAGACCCTGTAAAGTCAGTCTCAAACAAGGTGAGCCTATCAACTGCCCTAATTTATGCCTGGAGAAAGTTTTCCAGCCCACTACTGCAGGAGAAAAGCCCAAGAGGAGCCCATCGTTCTCCCTGAGCTGAGGGGACAGAGCTGAGAGTCCACAGGAACCATGTTGACATGAGCTCTCAGGACAAGGTTTCCGAGAAGAAGGGGCTGCACAGAAAGAGAACTCCAGAGCTCTGCAAAGGGTCCCCCTAAAGTACATAGCTAAGTAATTGTTAGGACAGGCCTAGAGAAAAGTACCTACGGTTGGGGAAACAACACCCAGATAAGATGAAAAGTAACAGTACACATGCTCACCAAGGTCCAGTAATAGTGCTTATTTTATCAGCCAAACCAGAAACACCTCAAGATTCCCAGGGATACCCAGAAGGATCTTGCCTCACTAGTTGGGAGTGATTAGCTCTAAAATGAGAACTGGTCTGATCCCACCTAATGAATTTTTAAAGCAAGACCAAAAAGAGTCAAACTCTTTCCAACTAAACTTAAATACATACCAATACAAAGATCAAGAATATTTATATATACTTCCAGCACTCAATAAGATAAAAGTCACCATATCTGACATCCAGACACAGTTTAGCAGAGACACAACAGTAACAACAAAAGACAGAAGAACGTGGCTCATAATAAGGAGAAAAATCACTGAGTCAGAACTGATCCAGAGTAAATCAAGGTGCCAGAGTTATCAGTTAAGAACATTCAAATGCTTATTGAAACAGTATTCTATATGTTCTAAAATAGAGACATGCAAGATACACTAAAGGAGGCTGGGTGCAGTGGCTCACGCCTGTAATCTCAGCATTTTGCGAGGCCGAGGCAGGTGGATCACGAAGTCAGGAGTTCAGGACCAGCCTGACCAATATGGTGAAATCCCATCTCTACTAAAAATACAAAAATTAGCGGGGCATAGTAGCATGCGGCTGTAGTCCCAGCTACATGGTAGGCTGATAGCACATTAGTCATTAAAGAAGAAAAGATAGACACCTCTCAAAATAAAATAGAGAGAGAAAATAAATTTTTAAAAAACATGAACAGAGCAATAGTAGACAGTAAATTTCAAGTAACTGAATTTACGTGTAATCTCAGTTCCCAAAGGAGAGGAGAGGGAAGATGTGAAAACATTTGGGACTTTGAGTCAGGCAAAGCTTTCTTTGATATGACCCCACAGCATGATTTATATAATAATATATTGATAAGAAGAACCCATCAAATTTAAAAAAAAGAATCTGCTCTTCAAAAGAATCTATTAAGAGACTGAAAAGACAAGCTGCAGGCTGGGAGAAAATATTTGCAATTCATATATCTGATGAAAGGCTTGCATCAAAAATATATTTTAAAAGCTCAAAATTTAATAATGAAAAACAAACAACCCCATTTAAAACTTGGGTGAAAGACTGGAACAGACATTACAAAGTAGACATTTGTTTGGTAAATAAGCACATATGCTCAACATAATTAATGCTTAGGGCAATGCAAATTAAAACCAAAATGAGACGCCACTATCTATTTTTAAATAGCTAAGATTAGCATGACTGATAACAGCCAAGCACTGGCTTGGATGTGGAGAAGCTGAAACTCTCATACACTGCTGATGGGAATACAAAAAAGTGTAACCTTTGAAAAACAGTTTAAGAGTCCCTTAAAAAGTTAAACATACTTCTGCCGTAAGACTCAGCCACTGCACTCCTGGGTATTTACCCAAGAGAGATAAAAGTAGGTGTTCATATAATGATATCAACACAAATGTTCATAGCACATGTATTCATAATAGCCCAAACTAGAAACAGTCTAAATATCAATCAATACATTAATGAATTAACTTGCTTTATCCGAATTAATTATGGATACATACTATAACATGAATGAATCTCAAAATAACTATACTAAGTGAAACAAGGCAGACTCTAGAGGTAAAACATGCAGAGAAAAAAACATAAAATGTCAGACAAAAAAGTGCATAGTGTAAAATTTTATTTATATACATTTTTTGACTGTATAAATTACTGTCCAGTGACAGAAAGCAGTTTGGTGGTTTTTAAGGGCCAGGAATGAGGGGCCAGAGAAATGTATTATAAAGAGGCATCAGGAAACTGGAGGTGAAGTATATTTCTATCACCTCGATTGCGTGCTGATGGTTTCTAAACTTTCAATATTTTTAGTTTATTATATGTTATACAAAATAAAGCTTGTAATAAAAATCAAAAGATTGAGCCATCCTTATTTTCTCTATAAAAGGGCAGAATTCTCCTTTTAGAGATTTGGAAAGATTATTAAAAGATAAGTTACAAAATACAGTACCTGACACGTATAAAATATTAAATAAATACTAGCCATGCTTAATTATTTTGTTTTAAGTCTATATGAGTCAAGTTTTAGTAGAAATATGGGCTAGAAAAAAAAACGGAAAGCGGGAATCTGTGATCCGACTTGGGCTTATAGAACAGACTGCACTAGTTTGTTCTCATGCTGCTAATAAAGTCATACCCAAGACCGGGTAATATAGAAAGGAAAGAGGTTTAATGAACTCACAATTCCACATGGCTGGGGAGGCCTCACAGTCACGGCAGAAGGCAAAAAAGAAGCAAAGGCACATCTTAAATGGTAGCAGAGAAGAAAGCTTGTGTAGGGAAACTCCCATTTTAAAAGCATCAGATCTCGTGAGACTTATTCGCTACCAGGAGAACAGTAGGGGGAACCCGCCCCTATGATTCAATGATCTCCACCTGACTCCATCCTTGACATGCGGGGATAATTACAATCAAGGTGAGATTCGGGTGGAGACACAGCCGAATCATATCAATGACTAATGAGAGTTACGTCCAGAACCTAATGAAAACCTGTCTGAGGCCACATTCCCTGTAAAGCAGATTTGAGATAGAGATTTGTGTAGAGAACATTTAACTGGGTAAAATCCTAGGAGCCAACAACTGTGGCGAAAAAGCTGAATTGGACAAAGGGAGTTGAGATGTGAGGCAGTCACAACAAATACCTCAGCTAATCTCAAGGGGGAGCTGAGAAGCAGGGGTGACCCTTCAGAGTTGCCCTAAATTGAGGCAGGAGTATGGAGTTTTAATACCTTTCACTGGCCATTCTTCAGATACGAGTTGTCCCCAAGGATGGACATCAGCTTGACAAGTTATTAATTAGATCTCCTGAGAATAAATTCTAGAGAGAATCAGCTGAGAGGCATGATTTGCCAACACTCCCAATAGCTGGGCAAACTTCAGTTTTGAGGGAGGATTTGGGTCACACACAAAAGTCTCCACAACCAATTATTCATGGGAAATTCTATGTAGGCAGAGCTATTTCATGGCCAGTTAATCAAAACTACATAATCTATTTGGTTAAGCAAAAGAAATTAAAAAGGTAAAATAAAACCTATATATTAACACTCAAAAGTTTTTAATGCATTTGCCTTGCATTTCGTATGTTTTGCCTTGCATTTCATATGTTTTGCCTTGCATTTGTTTATTTGCTTTCAAGAACCTTTAGAGAACAATAATTACTAATATAATATGGAGTAGCACAGCATAGACGAGGGAAGCTAACTCTCTCCCTTTTCCCAGAACCTGGAACAGCTAAAGATCCTAAGCATTGTCAGCTTTGGTATCTGACATAGTTTGGATGTTTGTCCCCTTCAAATCTCACGTTCAAATGTGATCCCCAATGTTGGAGATAGATGCCTCCTGAATGGCTTGGTGCTGTCCTCTTGGTAATGAATGAGTTCTTACCCTGTGAGTTCATGCGATATCTGGTTGTTTAAAAGAGACTGACACCTCCTCCCTGTCTCTCTGGCTTCCGCTCTCACCATGTGATATGCTGGTTTCCCTTCACCTTCCACCATGATTGGAAGGTTCCTGAGGCCCTCCCTGGAAGCAGGTGCCAGTACTATGCTTCACGTACAGCCTTCAGAACAAGGAGACAAATAAACGTCATTTCTTTATAAATTACCCAGCCTCAGGTATTTCTTTACAACAATGCAAATGGGCTAACAGAGTATCATTCATGGACAGTGAGTGTATTAGTCAATTTTCATGCTGCTGATAAAGACATACCCAAGACTGGGTAATTTATAAAGAAAAAGAGGTTTAATGAATTCACATTTCTGCACCGCTACCTGTATAAATATGGAAATATCTACACTGCTATCGGTATATACATGGAAATATCTACACCGCTATCTCTATCAACATGGAAATATCTACACCGCTCTCTCTATAAACATGGAAATACCTACACCGCCATCTGTATCGACATGAAAATATCTACACCGCCATCTGCATAAACATGGAAATATCTACACCGTTATCTGTATTAAGATGGAAATATCTACACCGCCATCTATATAAACATGGAAATATCTACACTGCCATCTGTATGAATAAGGAAATATCTACGGCGCAACCTCTATAAAGATGGAAATATCTACAAAGCCATCTGTTTAAACATGGAAATATCTACACCACTATCTGTATTAAGATGGAAATATCTACACTGCCATCTCTATAAAGATGGAAATATCTACAACGCCATCCCTATGAACATGGAAATATCCACACCGCCATGTGTATAAACATGGAAATATCTACACAGCTATCTGTAAAAACATGGAAATATCTACAGCGTAATGTGTATAAACATGGAAATACCTACCCCGCTATCTGTATTAACATGGAAATATCTACACCACCAACTGTATGAACGTGGAAATATCTACACCGCCAACTCTGTAAACATGGAAATATCTACACCGCCATCTGTAGGAACATGGAAATATCTACAACGCTATCTCTATAAACAAGGAAATGTCTACAACGCCATCTGTATATACATGGAAATACGTACACCGCTATCTGGATAAACATGGAAATATCTACACCGCTATATCTATAAACACGGAAATATCTACACCTCCATTTGTATGCACATGGAAATATCTACAGCACCATCTGTAGGAACATGGAAATGTCTACACCGCTATCTCTATAAACTTGGAAATACCTACACCGCTATCTGTATAAACATGGAAATATCTACACCACTATCTCTATAAACGTGGAAATGTCTACACCGATATCTGTATAAACAAGGAAATACATACAAAGCTATCTGTATAAACATGGAAATATCTACTCCGCTATCTGTGTAAACATGGAAATATCTACACCACTATCAGTATAAACATGTAAATATCTACAATGCTATCTGTATAAACATGGAAATATCTACACCGCGGTCTGTGTAAACATGGAAATATCTACACCGCTATCTCTTAAAACATGGAAATATCTACAACGTAATGTGTACAAACATGGAAATACCTACACCGCTATCTGTATAAACATGGAAATATCTACACCGCAATCTGTAGGAACATGTACATATCTAAACCGCCAACTCTATAAACATGGAAATATCTACACCGCCATCTGTAGGAATATGGAAATATCTACACCGCTTTCTCTATAAGCATGGAAATATCTTCACCGCCATCTGTATAAATATGGAAATACGTACACCGCTATCTGGATAAACATGGAAATATCTACACTGCTATATCTATAAACATGGAAATATCTACACCGCCATCAGTATGAACATGGAAATATCTACACCGATATCTGAATAAACATGGAAATATCTACAACGCTATCTGTGTAAACATGGAAATATCTACACCGCTATCTCTTAAAACATGGAGATATCTAAACCGCTACCTTTATAAACATCGAAATATCTACACTGCTATCTGCATAAAAGTGGAAATATCTACACCGCTACCCGCATAAACTTGGAAATATCTACACCGCTGTCTGTGTAATCATGGAAATATCTACACCACCAACTGGGGGATCATGGAAATATCTACACCGTTCTCTCTATAAACATGCAAATATCTACCCAGCCATCTGTAGAAACATGGAAATATCTACATCGCGATCTGTATAAACATGGAAATATCTACACCGATATCTCTATAAATATGGAAACATCTACAATGCTATCTGTATAAACATGGAAATATCTACACCGCTATCTGTGTAAACATGGAAATATCTACACCGCTCTCAGTGTAAACATGGAAATATCTACACCGCTATTTCTTAAAACATGGAAATATCTACACCGATATGTGTATAAAGATGGAAATATCTACACTGCTATCTGTATAAACATGGAAATATCTACACCGCCATCTGTATGAATATGGAAATATCTACACCGCCATCTGTAGGAAGATGGAAATATCTAAACCGCTATCTGCATGAAAATGGAAAAATCTACACAGCTATCAGCATATACATGGAAATATCTACACAGCTATCTCTTTACACATGGAAATAACTACACCGCAATCTGTATGAACGTGGAAATACCTTCACCGCCATCTGTATGAACATGGATATATCTACACAGCCATCTGGATGAGCATGGAAATATCTACACCGCTTTCTGTATGAACATGGAAATATCTACACCGCTATCTGTGTAAACATGCATACATCTTCACAGCTATCTGTATAAACATGGAAATACCTACACTGCTATCTGCATGAACATGGAAATATCTACACCGCTTTCTGCATGAAAATGGAAATATCTACACAGCGATCTGCATATTCATGGAAATATCTACAAAGCTATCTCTTTACACATGGAAATAACAACAGCGCTATCTCTATAAACATGCAAATATCTACACCGCCATCTGTATGAACATGGAAATATCTGCACCGCCATCTGTATGAAGATATAAATATCTACACCCCCATCTATATTAAGATGGAGATATCTACACCGATATCTGCATAAACTTGGAAATATCTACACCGCTATATGTATAAACATGGAAATATCTACAACGCTATCTGTATAAACATGGAAATATCTACAACGCTACCTGTATAAACATGGAAATATCAGCACCGTTATCTGTATGAACATGGAAATATCTACACCGCTATCTGTATGAACATGGAAATATCTACACCGCTATCTGTATGAACATGGAAATGGCTACACCGCTATCTGTATGAACATGGAAATATCTACACCACTACCTGTATGAACATGGAAATATCTACACCGCTATCTGTATGAACATGGATATATCTACACAGCCATCTGGATGAACATGGAAATATCTACAACGCTATCAGTATGAACATGGAAATATCTACACCGCTATCTGTGTAAATATGCATACATCTTCACCACACTCTGTATAAACATGGAAATATCTACACCGCTATCTGTATGAACATGGAAATATCTACACCGCTATCTGTTTGAACATGGAAATATCTACACCGCTATCTGCATGAAAATGGAAATATCTACAGAGCTATCTCCATATACATGGAAATATCTACACAGCTATCTCTTTACACATGGAAATATCTACACCGTTATCTGTATGAACATGGAAATATCTACACCGCCATCTGTATGAACATGGAAATATCTGCAACGACATCTGTATGAACATATAAATATCTACACGGCCATCTGTATTAAGATGGAGATATCTACACCGTTATCTGTATAAACATGGAAATATCTACACCGCTATCTGTATAAACATGGAAATATCTACACCGCTATCTGTATAAACATGGAAATATCTACCCCGCTACCTGTATAAACATGGAAATATCAGCACCACTATCTGTATGAACATGGAAGTATATACACCGCTATCTGTATGAGCATGGAAATATCTACACCGCTATCAGTATGAACATGGAAATATCTACACTGCTATCTGTATGAACATGGAAATATCTACACCGCTATCTGTTTGAACAAGGAAATATATACACCGCTGTCTGCATGAAAATGGAAATATCTACACAGCTATCTGCATATACATGGAAATATCTACACAGCTATCTCTTTACACATGGAAATAACTACACTGCTATCTGTATGAACATGGAAATATCTACATTGCCATCTGTATGAACATGGAAATATCTGCACCGCCATCTGTATGAACTTATAAATATCTACACCGCCATCTGTATAAAGAAGGAGATATCTTCACCGCTATCTGTATAAACTTGGAAATATCAGCACCGCTATCTGTATGAACATGGAAATATCTACACCGCTGCCTGTATAAACATGGAAATATCTACACCGCTATCTGTATGAACAAGGATATATCTACACCGCTATCTGTATGAACATGGATATATCTACACAGCCATCTGGATGAACATGGAAATATCTACACCGCGATCTGTATGAACATGGAAATATCTACACCGCTATCTGTATGAACATGGAAATATCTACACCGCTATCTGTTTGAACTTGGAAATATCTACACTGCTATCTGCTTGAAAATGGAAATATCTACTCTGCTATCTTCATATACATGGAAATATCTACACAGCTATCTCTTTACACATGGAAATAACTACACCGCTATCTGTATGAACATAGAAATATCTACACCGCAATCTGTATGAACATGGAAATATCTACACCGCCATCTGTATGAACATGGTAATATCTGCAACGACATCTGTATGAACATATAAATATCTACACCCCCATCTATATTAAGATGGAAATATCCACAACGCTATCTGTATAAACTTAGCAATATCTACACTGTTATCTGTATAAACATGGAAATATCTACACCGCTATCTGTATAAACATGGAAATATCTACACCGCTACCTGTATAAACATGGAAATATCACCACCGCTATCTGTATGAACATGGAAATATCTACACTGCTATCTCTATGAACATGGAAAGAGCTACACTGCTATCTGTATGAACATGGAAATATCTACACCACTACCTGTATGAAATTGGAAATATCTACACAGCTATCTGTATGAACATGGATATATCCACACAGCCATCTGGATGAACATGGAAATACCTACACCGCCATCTGGATGAACATGGAAATATCTACACCGCTATCTGTATGAAAATGGAAATATCTACACCGCTATCTAAGTAAATATGCATACATCTTCACCGCAATCTGTATAAACATGGAAATATCTACACCGCTATCTGTATGAACATGGAAATATCTACACCGATCTCTGTTTGAACATGGAAATATCTACACCGCTATCTGCATGAAAATGGAAATATCTACAAAGCTATCTGCATTTACATGGAAATATCTACACAGCTATCTCTTTACACATGGAAATAACTACACCGCTATCTGTATAAACATGGAAATATCTACACTGCTACCTGTATAAACATGGAAATATCAGCACCGCTATCTGTATGAACATGGAAATATCTACACCAATATCTGTATGAACATGGAAATATCTACACCGCTAGATGTATAAACATGGAATTATCTTCACTGCCATCTGTATTAACATGGATATGTCTACACAGCCATCTGGATGAACATGGAAATATCTACACCGCTATCTGTATGAACATGGAAATAGCTACACCGCTATCTGTATGAACATGAAAATATCTGCACCGCCATCTGTATGAACATATAAATATCTACACCACCATCTGTATTAACATGGAGATATCTACACCGCTATCTGTATAAACCTGGAAACATCTACACCGCTATCTGTATAAACATGGAAATATCTACACCGCTACCTGTATAAACATGTAAATAACAGCACCGCTATCTGTATGAACATGGAAATATATACACCGCAATCTGTATGAACATGGAAATATCTACACCGCAGTCTGTATGAACATGGAAATATCTACACCGCTATATGTATGAACATGGAAATATCTACACCGCTATCTGTTTGAACATGGAAATATCTACACCGCTGTCTGCATGAAAATAGAAATATCTACACAGCTATCTGCATATACATGGAAATATCTACACAGCTATCTCTTTACACATGGAAATAACTACACCGCTATCTGTATAAACATGGAAATATTTACACCGCTATCTGTATGAACATGGAAATATCTACACCGCCATCCGTATTAAGAAGCAGATATCTACACCTCTATCTGTATAAACCAGGAAATATCTACACGGCTATCTGTATAAACATGGAAATATCTACACCGCTAACTGTATAAACATGGAAATATCTACACCACTACCTGTATAAACATGCAAATATCAGCACAGCTATCTGTATGAACTTGGAAATATCTACACCGCTATCTGTACGAGCATGGAAATATATACACCGCTATCTGTATGAACATGGAAATAGCTACACCGCTATCTGTATGAACATGGAAATATCTACACCACTATCTGTATGAATATGGAAATAACTACACCGCTATCTGTATGAATATGGATATATCTACACAGCCATCTGGATGAACATGGAAATATCTACACCGCTATCTGTATGAGCGTGGAAGTATCTACACCGCTATCTGTGTAAACATGCGTACATCTTCAGCGCTATCTGTATAAACATGGAAACATCTACACCGCTATCTGTATGAACATGGAAATATCTACACCGCTATCTGTATGAACATGGAAATATCTAAACCGCTATCTGCATGAAAATGGAAATATCTACACAGCTATCTGCATATACATGGAAATATCTACACAGCTATCTCTTTACACATGGAAATAACTACACCGCTATCTGTATGAACATGGAAATATCTGCACCGCCATCTGTATGTACATAGAAATATCTACTCCACCATCTGTATTAAGATGGAGATAACTACACCGCTATCTGTATAAACATGGAAATATCTACACCGCTATCTGTATAAACATGGAAATATCTTCACCGCTACCTGTATAAACTTGGAAATATCAGCACCGCTATCTGTATTAACATGGAAATATCTACACCGCTATCTGTATTAACATGGAAATATCTACACCGCTATCTGAATGAACATGGATATATATACACCGCTATCTGTATGAACATGGAAATATCTACACCGCTATCTGTTTGAACATGGAAATATCTACACCGCTGTCTGCATGAAAATGGAAACCTCTACAAAGCTATCTGCATATACATGGAAATATCTACACAGCTATCTCTTTACACATGGAAATAACTACACCGCTATCTCTATAAACATGGAAATATCTACACCGCCATCTGTATGAACATGGAAATATCTTCATCGCCATCTGCATGAACATATAAATATCTACACCGCCATCTGTATTAAGAAGGAGATATCTACACCGCTATCTGTATAAACATGGAAATATCTACACCGCTATCTGTATAAACATGGAAATATCTACACCGCTATCTGTATAAACATGGAAATATCAGCACCGCTATCTGTATGAACATGGAAATATCTGCACCGCTATCTGTATGAACATGGAAATATCTACACCACTATCTGTATGAACATGGAAATATATTCACCACCATCTGTATGAACATGGATATATCTACACAGCCATCTGTATGAACATGGAAATATCTACACCGCTATCTGTATGAACATGGAAATATATACACCGCTATCTGTATGAACATGGAAATATCTTCACCGCCATCTGTATGAACATATATATGTCTACACAGCCATCTGGATGAACATGGAAATATCTACACCGCGATCTGTATGAACATGGAAATATCTACACCGCTATCTCTGTAAACATGCATACGTTTCACCGCTATCTGTATAAACATGGAAATATCTACACCGCTATCTGTATGAACATGGAAATATCTACACCGCTATCTGTTTGAACATGGAAATATATTAACCGCTATATGCATGAAAATAGAAATATCTACACAGCTATCTACATATACATGGAAATATCTACAAACCTATCTCTTTACACATGGAAATAACTACACCGCTATCTCTATAAACATGGATATATCTACACCGCCATCTGTACGAACATGGAAATATCTGCACTGCCATCTGTATGAACATATAAATATCTACACCGCCATCTGTATTAAGATGGAGATATATTCACCGCTATCCATATAAACTTGAAAATATCTACACCGCCATCATTATAAACCTGGAAATATCTACACCGCTATCTGTATAAAGATGGAAATATCTACACCGCTACCTGTATAAACATGGATATATCAGCACCACTATCTGTATGAACATGGAAATATCTACACTGCTATCTCTATGAACACGGAAATACCTACACCGCTATCTGCATGAACATGGAAATAGCTACACCGCTATCTGTATGAACAGTGAAATATCTACACCTCTATCTGTATGAACAAGGAAATATCTTCACCGCTATCTGTATGAACATGGAAATATCTACAAAGCCATCTGGATGAACTTGGAAATATCTACACCGCTATCTGCATGAACATGGAAATATCTACACTGCTATCTGTGTAAACATGCATACATCTTCACTGCTATCTGTATAAGCATGGAAATATCTACAACGCTATCTGTATGAACATGGAAATATCTACACCGCTATCTGTTTGAACATGGAAATATCTAAACCGCTATCAGCATGAAAATAGAAATATCTACACAGCTATCTGCATATACATGGAAATATCTACACAGCTATCTCTTTACACATGGAAATAACTACACCGCTATATCTATAAACATGGAAATATCTACACTGCCATCTGTATGAACATGGAAATATCTGCACCGCCATCTGAATGAACATATAAATATCTACAGCGCCATCTGTATTAAGATGGAAATATCTACACTGCTATCTATATAAACCTGGAAATATCCACATCGCTATCTGTATAAACATGGAAATATCTACACTGCTACCTGTATAAACATGGAAATATCTACACCACTACCTGTATAAACATGGAAATATCAGCACCGCTATCTGTATGAACATGGAAATATCAGCCCCTCATTCTGTATGAACATGGAAATATCTACACCGCTATCTCTATGAACATGGAAATATCTACACCGCCATCTATATGAACATGGATATATCTACACAGCCATCTGGATGAACATGGAAATATCTTAACCGCTATCTGTATGAACATGGAAATATCTACACCGCTATCTGTATGAACATGGAAATACATACACCGCTATCTGTATGAACATCTAAATAGCTACACCGCTATCTGTATGGACATGGAAATTTCTTCACCGCCATCTGTATGAACATGGATATATCTACACAGCCATCTGGATGAACATGGAAATATCTACACCGCTATCTGTATGAACATGGAAATATCTACACCGCTATCTGTATGAACATGGAAATATCTTCAACGCCATCTGTATGAACATGGATATGTCTACACACCCATCTGGATGAACATGGAAATATCTACACCGCGATCTGTATGAACATGGAAATATCTACACTGCTATCTGTGTAAACATGCATACGTTTCACCGCTATCTGTATAAACATGGAAATATCTACACCGCTATCTGTATGAACATGGAAATATCTACACCGCTATCTGTTTGAACATGGAAATATCTACATCGCTACCTGCATGAAAATAGAAATATCTACACAGCTATCTGCATATACATGGAAACATCTACAAACCTATCTCATTACACATGGAAATAACTACACCGCTATCTCTATAAACATGGAAATATCTACACCGCCATCTGTATGAACATGGAAATATCTGCACTGCCATCTGTATGAACATATAAATATCTACACCACAATCTGTATTAAGATGGAGATATCTTCACCGCTATCTGTATAAACTTGGAAATATCTACACCGCTATCTTTATAAATCTGGAAATATCTACACCGCTATCTGTATAAACATGGAAATATCTACACCGCTATCTGTATGAACATGGAAATATCTACACCGCTATCAGTTTGAACATGGAAATATCTAAACCGCTATCTGCATGAAAATGGAAATATCTACACAGCTATCTGCATAGGCATGGAAATGTCTACACAGCTATCTCTTTACACACGGAAAAAACTACACCGCTATCTGTATGAAGATGGAAATATCTTCACCGCCATCTGTATGAACATGGATATATCAACACAGCCATCTGGAAGAACATGGAAATATCTACACCGCTATCTGTATAAACATGCATACATCTTCACCGCTATCTGTATAAACATGGAAATATCTACACTGCTATCTGCATGAACATGGAAATATCTACACCGCTATCTGAACATGGAAATATCTTCACCGCTATCTGCATGAAAATGGAAATATCTACACAGCGATCTGCATATAAATGGAAATATCTACAAAGCTATCTCTTTACACATGGAAATAACTACAGCGCTATCTCTATATACATGCAAATATCTACACCGCCATCTGTATGAACATGGAAATATCTGCACCGCCATCTGTATGAAGATATAAATATCTACACCCCAATCTATATTAAGATGGAGATATCTACACCGCTATATGTATAAACATGGAAATATCTACACCGCTATCTGTATAAACATGGAAATATCTACACCGCTACATGTATAAACATGGAAATATCAGCACCGCTATCTGTATGAACACGGAAATATCTACACCGCTATCTCCATGAACATGGAAATAACTACACCGCTATCTGTATGAACATGGAAATAACTACACCGCTATCTGTAGGAACATGGAAATATCTACACCGCTATCTGTATGAACATGGATATATCTACACAGCCATCTGGATGAACATGGAAATATCTACACCGCTATCTGTATGAACATGGAAATATCTACACCGCTATCTGTGTAAATATGCATACATCTTCACCGCAATCTGTATAAACATGGAAATATCTTCACCGCTATCTGTATGAACATGGAAATGTCTACACCGCTATCTGTTTAAACATGGAAATATCTACACCGCTATCTGCATGAAAATGGAAATATCTACAGAGCTATCTGCATATACATGGAAATATCTACACAGCTATCTCTTTACACATGGAAATAACTACACCGCTATCTGTATGAACATGGAAATATCTACACCGCCATCTGTATGAACATGGAAATATCTGCACCGACATCTGTATGAACATACAAATATCTTCACGGCCCTCTGTATTAAAATGGAGATATCTACACCGCTATCAGTATAAACATGGAAATATCTACACCGCTATCTATATAAACATGGAAATAACTACACCGCTATCTGTATAAACATGGAAATATCTACACCGCTACCTGTATAAACATGGAAATATCAGCACCGCTATCTGTATGAACATGGAAATATCAGCCCCTCTATCTGTATGAACGTGGAAATACCTACTCCGCTATCTGTATGAACATGGAAATATCTACACCGCTATCTGAATGAACATGGAAATATCTACAACGCCATCTGTTTGAACATGGATATATCTACACAGCCATCTGGATGAACATGGAAATATCTACACCGATATCTGTATGAACATGGAAATAGCTACACCGCTATCTGTACGAACATGGAAATATCTACACCACTATCTGTATGAACATGGAAATATCTACACCGCTATCTGTATGAACATGGAATTATCATCACCGCCATCTGTATGAACATGGATATGTCTGTACAGCCATCTGGATGAACATGGAAATATCTACACCGCTATCTGTATGAACATGGAAGTAGCTACAGAGCTATCTGTATGAACATGGAAATATCTACACCGCTACCTGTATAAACATGGAAATATCAGCACAGCTATCTGTATGAACATGGAAATATCTACACCGCTATGTGTACGAAGATGGAAATATCTACACCGCTATCTGTATGAACATGGAAATAGCTACACCGCTATCTGTATGAACATGGAAATATCTACACCACTATCTGTATGAACATGGAAATATCTACACCGCTATCTGTATGAACATGGATATATCTACACAGCCATCTGGATGAACATGGAAATATCTACACCGCTATCTGTATGAACATGGAAATATCTACACCACTAAGTGTGTAAGCATGCATACATCTTCACCGCTATCTGTATAAACATGGAAATATCTACACCGCTATCTGTTTGAACATGGAAATATCTAAACCGCTATCTGCATGAAAATGGAAATATCTACACAGCTATCTGCATATACATGGAAATATCTACACAGCTATTTCTTTACACATGGAAATAACTACACCGCTATCTGTATGAACATGGAAATATCTGCACGGCCATCTGTATGAACATGTTAATATCTACACTGCCATCTGTATTAAGATGGAGATATCTACACCGCTATCTGTATAAACATGGAAATATCTACAGCGCTATCTGTATAAACATGGAAATATCTACACCGCTATCTGTATAAACATGGAAATATCTACACCGCTACCTGTATAAACATGGAAATATCAGCACCGCTACCTGTATAAACATGGAAATATCAGCACCGCTATCTGTATGAACATGGAAATATCAGCCCCTCTATCTGTATGAACGTGGAAATACCTACTCCGCTATCTGTATGAACATGGAAATATCTACACTGCTATCTGAATGAACATGGAAATATCTACAACGCCATCTGTTTGAACATGGATATATCTACACAGCCATCTGGATGAACATGGAAATATCAGCACCGCTATCTGTATGAACATGGAAATATCTACACCACTATCTGTATGAACATGGAAATATCTACACCGCTAGATGTATAAACATGGAATTATCTTCACTGCCATCTGTATGAACATGGATATGTCTACACAGCCATCTGGATGAAAATGGAAATAACTACACCGCTATCTGTATGAACATGGAAATAGATACACCGCTATCTGTATGAACATGAAAATATCTGCACCGCCATCTGTATGAACATATAAATATCTACACCGCCATCCGTATTAAGAAGCAGATTTCTACACCTCTATCTGTATAAACCTGGAAATATCTACACCGCTATCTGTATAAACATGGAAATATCTACACCGCTATCTGTATAAACATGGAAATATCTACACCGCCATCCGTATGAATATGGAAATAACTACACCGCTATCTGTATGAACATGGATATATCTACACAGGCATCTGGATGAACATGGAAATATCTACACCGCTATCTGTATGAACATGGAAATATCTACACCGCCATCTGTATGAACATGGAAATATCGGCACCGCCATCTGAATGAACATATAAATATCTACAGCGCCATATGTATTAACATGGAAATATCTACACCACTATCTGTATAAACCTGGAAATATCCACATCGCTATCTGTATAAACATGGAAATATCTGCACCACTACCAGTATAAACATGGAAATATCAGCACCGCTATCTGTATGAACATGGAAATATCAGCCCCTCTATCTGTATGAATATGGAAATATCTACACCGTTATCTCTATGAACATGGAAATATCTACACCGCCATCTGTATGAACATGGATATATCTACACAGCCATCTGGATGAACATGGAAATATCTACACCGCTATCTGTATGAACATGGAAATATCTACACCGCTATCTGTATGAACATGGAAATACATACACTGCTATCTGTATGAACATGGAAATAGCTACACCGCTATCTGTATGGACATGGAAATTTCTTCACCGCCATCTGTATGAACATGGATATATCTACACAGCCATCTGGATGAACATGGAAATATCTACACCGCTATCTGTATGAACATGGAAATATCTACACCGCTATCTGCATGAACATGGAAATATCTACACCGCTATCTGTATGAACATGGAAATATCCACACCGCTATCTGTATGAACATGGAAATATCTAAATCGCTATCTGTTTGAACATGGAAATATCTACACCGCTGTCAACATGAAAATTGAAATATCTACACAGCTATCTGCATATACATGGAAATATCTACACAGCTATCTCTTTACACATGGAAATAACTACACCGCTATCTCTATAAACATGGAAATATCTACTCCGCCATCTGTATGAACATGGAAATATCTGCACCGGCATGTGTATGAGCATATAAATATCTGCACCGCCATCTGTATTAAGAAGGAGATATCTACACCGCTATCTGTATAAACATGGAAATATCTACACCGCTATCTTCATAAACATGGAAATATCTACTCCGCTATCTGTATAAACATGGAAATATCAGCACCGCTATCAGTATGAACATGGAAATATCTACACCGCTATCTGTATGAACATGGAAATATCTACACCGCTGTCTGTATGAACATGGAAATATCTTCACCGCCATCTGTATGAACATGGATACATCTACACAGCCATCTGAATGAACATGGAAATATCTACACCGCGATCTGTATGAACATGGAAATATCTACACCGCTATCTTTGTAAACATGCATACATCTTCACCGCTATCTATATAAACATGGAAATATCTGCACCGCTATCTGTATGAACATGGAAATATCTACACCGCAATCTGTTTGAACATGGAAATATCTAAACTGCTATCTGCATGAAAATAGAAATATATACACAGCTGTCTGCATATACATGGAAATATCTACAAAGCTATCTCTTTACACATGGAAATAACCACACCACTATCTCTATAAACATGGAAATATCTACACCGCCATCTGAATGAACATGGAAATATCTGCACCGCCATCTGTATGAACATATAAATATCTACACCGCCATCTGTATTAAGATGGAGATATCTTCACCGCTATCAGTAGAAACTTGGAAATATCTACACAGCTATCTGTATAAACATGGACATATCTTCACCGCTATCTGTATGAACATGGAAATATCTACACCGCTACCTGTATAAACATGGAAATATCAGCACCGCTATCTGTATGAACATGGAAATATCTACCCCGCTATCTCTATGAACATGGAAATATCTACACCGCTATCTGTATGAACATGGAAATAGCTACACCGCTATCTGTATGAACATGGAAATATCTACACCACTATCTGAATGAACATGGAAATATCTACACCGCTATCTGTATGAACATGGATATTTCTACACCGCTATCTGTTTGAACATGGAAATATCTACACCGCTATCTGCATGAAAATGGAAATATCTACACAGCTATCTGCAAAAACATGGAAATATTTACACAGCAATCTCTTTACACATGGAAATAACTACACCGCTATCTGTATGAAGATGGAAATATTTACACCGCCATCTGTATGAACATGGAAATATCTGCACTGACATCTGTATGAACATATACATATCTACACGGCCATCTGTATTAAGATGGAGATATCTACACCGCTATCTCTATAAACATGGAAATATCTACACCGCTATCTGTATAAACATGGAAATATCTACAACGCTACCTGTATAAACATGGAAATATCAGCACCGCTATCTGCATGAACATGGAAATAGCCCCTCTATCTGTATGAACATGGAGATATCTACACCGCTATCTGTATGAACATGGAAATATCTACACCGCTATTTGTATGAACATGGAAATATCTTCACCGCCATCTGTATGAACATGGATACATCTACAAAGCCATCTGGATGAACATGGAAATATCTACACCGCTATCTGTATGAACATGGAAATATATACACCGCTATCTGTGTAAACATGCATACATCTTCACCGCTATCTGTATGAACATGGAAATATCTCCACCGCTATCTGTATGAACACGGAAATATCTACACTGCTATCTGCATGAAAATGGAAATAAATACACAGCTATCTGCATATACATGGTAATATCTACAAAGCTATCTCTTTACACATGGAAATAACTACACCGCTATCTCTATAAACATGGAAATATCTACACTGCCATCTGTATGAAAATGGAAATATCTGCACCGCCATCTTTATGAAGAAATAAATATCTACACCGCCATCTGCATTAAGATGGAGATATCTAAACCGCTATCTGTATAAACCTGGAAATATCTACACCGCTATCTGTATAAACATGGAAATATCTACACCGCTATCTGTATAAACATGGAAATATCTACACCGCTATCTGTATAAACATGGAAATATCAGCACCGCTATCTGTATGAATATGGAAATATCTACACCGCTATCTGCATGAACATGGAAATATCTACACCGCTATCTGTATGAACATGGAAATATCCACAGCGCTATCTGTATAAACATGGAAATATCTACACCGCTATCTGTTTGAACATGGAAATATCTACACCGATGTCAGCATAAAAATGGAAATATCTACACAGCTATTTGCATATACATGGAAATATCTACACAGCTATCTCTTTACACATGGAAATAACTACACCGCTATCTCTATAAACATGGAAATATCTACTCCGCCATCTGTATGAACATGGAAATATCTGCACCGGCATGTGTATGAACATATAAATATCTGCACCGCCATCTGTATTAAGAAGGAGATATCTACACCGCTATCTGTATAAACATGCAAATATCTACACCGCTATCTGTATAAACATGGAAATATCAACACCGCTATCTGTATAAACAAGGAAATATCAGCACCGCTATCAGTATGAACATGGAAATATCTACACCGCTATCTGTATGAATATGCAAATATCTACACCGCTGTCTGTATGAACATGGAAATACCTTCACCGCCATCTGTATGAACATGGATATATCTACACAGCCATCTGTATGAACATGGAAATATCTACACCGCTATCCGTATGAACATGGAAATATCTACACCGCTATCTTTATGAACATGGAAATATCTTCACCACCATCTGTATGATCATCGATATGACTACACAGCCATCTGGATGAACATGGAAATATCTACACCGTGATCTGTATGAACATGGAAATATGTACACCACTGTCTGCGTAAACATGCATACATTTCACCGCTATCTGTATAAACATGGAAATATCTACACCGCTATCTGTATGAACATGGAAATATCTACAAAGCTATCTGTTTGAACATGGAAATACCTAAACCGCTATCAGCATGAAAATAGAAATATATACACAGCTATCTGCATATACATGGAAATATATACAAAGCTATCTCTTTACACATGGAAATAACTACACCGCTATCTTTATAAACATGGAAATATCTACACCACTATCTGTATGAACATGGAAATATCTACACCGCTATCTGTATGAACATGGAATTATCATCACCGCCATCTGTATGAACATGGATATGTCTGTACAGCCATCTGGATGAACATGGAAATATCTACACCGCTATCTGTATGAACATGGAAATAGCTACAGAGCTATCTGTATGAACATGGAAATATCTACACCGCTACCTGTATATACATGGAAATATCAGCACAGCTATCTGTATGAACATGGAAATATCTACACCGCTATGTGTACGAAGATGGAAATATCTACACCGCTATCTGTATGAACATGGAAATAGCTACACCGCTATCTGTATGAACATGGAAATATCTACACCACTATCTGTATGAACATGGAAATATCTACACCGCTATCTGTATGAACATGGATATATCTACACAGCCATCTGGATGAACATGGAAATATCTACACCACTATCTGTATGAACATGGAAATATCTACACCACTAAGTGTGTAAGCATGCATACATCTTCACCGCTATCTGTATAAACATGGAAATATCTACACCGCTATCTGTTTGAACATGGAAATATCTAAACCGCTATCTGCATGAAAATGGAAATATCTACACAGCTATCTGCATATACATGGAAATATCTACACAGCTATTTCTTTACACATGGAAATAACTACACCGCTATCTGTATGAACATGGAAATATCTGCACGGCCATCTGTTTGAACATGTTAATATCTACACTGCCATCTGTATTAAGATGGAGATATCTACACCGCTATCTGTATAAAGATGGAAATATCTACAGCGCTATCTGTATAAACATGGAAATATCTACACCGCTATCTGTATAAACATGGAAATATCTACACCGCTACCTGTATAAACATGGAAATATCAGCACCGCTACCTGTATAAACATGGAAATATCAGCACCGCTATCTGTATGAACATGGAAATATCTACACCACTATCTGTATGAACATGGAAATATCTACACCGCTAGATGTATAAACATGGAATTATCTTCACTGCCATCTGTATGAACATTGATATGTCTACACAGCCATCTGGATGAAAATGGAAATAACTACACCGCTATCTGTATGAACATGGAAATAGATACACCGCTATCTGTATGAACATGAAAATATCTGCACCGCCATCTGTATGAACATATAAATATCTACACCGCCATCCGTATTAAGAAGCAGATTTCTACACCTCTATCTGTATAAACCTGGAAATATCTACACCGCTATCTGTATAAACATGGAAATATCTACACCGCTATCTGTATAAACATGGAAATATCTACACCGCTATCCGTATGAATATGGAAATAACTACACCGCTATCTGTATGAACATGGATATATCTACACAGGCATCTGGATGAACATGGAAATATCTACACCGCTATCTGTATGAGCGTGGAAATATCTACACCGCTATCTGTGTAAACATGCATACATCTTCAGCGCTATCTGTATAAACATGGAAATATCTACACCGCTATCTGTATAAACATGGAAATATCTACACCGCTACCTGTATAAACATGGAAATATCAGCACCGCTATCTGTATGAACATGGAAATATCAGCCCCTCTATCTGTATGAACGTGGAAATACCTACTCCGCTATCTGTGTGAACATGGAAATATCTACACCGCTATCTGTATGAACATGGAAATATCTACAACGCCATCTGTTTGAACATGGATATATCTACACAGCCATCTGGATGAACATGGAAATATCTACACCGATATCTGTATGAACATGGAAATAGCTACACCGCTATCTGTATGAACATGGAAATATCTACACCACTATCTGTATGAACATGGAAATATCTACACCTCTATCTATATGAACATGGAATTATCATCACCGCCATCTGTATGAACATGGATATATCTGTACAGCCATCTGGATGAACATGGAAATATCTACACCGCTATCTGTATGAACATGGAAATATCTACACCGCTATCTGTGTAAACATGCATACATCTTCAGCGCTATCTGTATAAACATGGAAATATCTACACCGCTATCTGTGTGAACAAGGAAATATCTACACCGCTATCTGTTTGAACATGGAAATATCTAAACCGCTATCTGCATGAAAATGGGAATATCTACACAGCTATCTGCATATACATGGAAATATCTACACAGCTATCTCTTCACACATGGAAATAACTACACCGCTATCTGTATGAACATGGAAATATCTGCACAGCCATCTGTATGTACATAGAAATATCTACTCCGCCAGCTGTATTAAGATGGAGATATCTACACCGCTATCTGTATAAACATGGAAATATCTACACCGCTATCTGTATAAACACGGAAATATCTACACCGCTATTTGTATAAACATGGAAATATCAACACCGCTACCTGTATAAACTTGGAAATATCAGCACCGCTATCTGTATGAACATGGAAATATCTACACCGCTATCTGTATTAACATGGAAATATCTACACCGCTAACTGTATGAACATGGATATATCTACACCGCTATCTGTATGAACATGGAAATATCTACACCGCTATCTGTTTGAACATGGAAATATCTACACCGCTGTCTGCATGAAAATGGAAATATCTACACAGCTATCTGCATATACATGGAAATATCTACACAGCTATCTCTTTACACATGGAATTAACTACACCGCTATCTCTATAAACATGGAAATATCTACACCGCCATCTGTATGAACATGGAAATATCTTCACCGCCATCTGTATGAACATATAAATATCTACACCGCCATCTGTATTAAGAAGGAGATATCTACACCGCTATCTGTATAAACATAGAAATATCTACACCGCTATCTGTATAAACATGGAAATATCAGCACCGCTATCTGTATGAACATGGAAATATCTGCACCGCTATCTGTATGAACATGGAAATATCTACACCGCTATCTGTATGAACATGGAAATATATTCACCACCATCTGTATGAACATGGATATATCTTCACAGCCATCTGTATGAACATGGAAATACCTTCACCGCCATCTGTATGAACATGGATATATCTACACAGCCATCTGTATGAACATGGAAATATCTACACCGCTATCCGTATGAACATGGAAATATCTACACCGCTATCTTTATGAACATGGAAATATCTTCACCACCATCTGTATGATCATCGATATGACTACACAGCCATCTGGATGAACATGGAAATATCTACACCGTGATCTGTATGAACATGGAAATATGTACACCACTGTCTGCGTAAACATGCATACATTTCACCGCTATCTGTATAAACATGGAAATATCTACACCGCTATCTGTATGAACATGGAAATATCTACAAAGCTATCTGTTTGAACATGGAAATACCTAAACCGCTATCAGCATGAAAATAGAAATATATACACAGCTATCTGCATATACATGGAAATATATACAAAGCTATCTCTTTACACATGGAAATAACTACACCGCTATCTTTATAAACATGGAAATATCTACACCACTATCTGTATGAACATGGAAATATCTACACCGCTATCTGTATGAACATGGAATTATCATCACCGCCATCTGTATGAACATGGATATGTCTGTACAGCCATCTGGATGAACATGGAAATATCTACACCGCTATCTGTATGAACATGGAAATAGCTACAGAGCTATCTGTATGAACATGGAAATATCTACACCGCTACCTGTATAAACATGGAAATATCAGCACAGCTATCTGTATGAACATGGAAATATCTACACCGCTATGTGTACGAAGATGGAAATATCTACACCGCTATCTGTATGAACATGGAAATAGCTACACCGCTATCTGTATGAACATGGATATATCTACACAGCCATCTGGATGAACATGGAAATATCTACACCGCTATCTGTATGAACATGGAAATATCTACACCACTAAGTGTGTAAGCATGCATACATCTTCACCGCTATCTGTATAAACATGGAAATATCTACACCGCTATCTGTTTGAACATGGAAATATCTAAACCGCTATCTGCATGAAAATGGAAATATCTACACAGCTATCTGCATATACATGGAAATATCTACACAGCTATTTCTTTACACATGGAAATAACTACACCGCTATCTGTATGAACATGGAAATATCTGCACGGCCATCTGTATGAACATGTTAATATCTACACTGCCATCTGTATTAAGATGGAGATATCTACACCGCTATCTGTATAAACATGGAAATATCTACAGCGCTATCTGTATAAACATGGAAATATCTACACCGCTATCTGTATAAACATGGAAATATCTACACCGCTACCTGTATAAACATGGAAATATCAGCACCGCTACCTGTATAAACATGGAAATATCAGCACCGCTATCTGTATGAACATGGAAATATCTACACCACTATCTGTATGAACATGGAAATATCTACACCGCTATCTGTTTGAACATGGAAATATCTAAACCGCTATCTGCATGAAAATGGAAATATCTACACAGCTATCTGCATATACATGGAAATACCTACACAGCTATTTCTTTACACATGGAAATAACTACACCGCTATCTGTATGAACATGGAAATATCTGCACGGCCATCTGTATGAACATGTTAATATCTACACTGCCATCTGTATTAAGATGGAGTTATCTACACCGCTATCTGTATAAACATGGAAATATCTACAGCGCTATCTGTATAAACATGGAAATATCTACACCGCTATCTGTATAAACATGGAAATATCTACACCGCTACCTGTATAAACATGGAAATATCAGCACCGCTACCTGTATAAACATGGAAATATCAGCACCGCTATCTGTATGAACATGGAAATATCTACACCACTATCTGTATGAACATGGAAATATGTACACCGCTAGATGTATAAACATGGAATTATCTTCACTGCCATCTGTATGAACATGGATATGTCTACACAGCCATCTGGATGAAAATGGAAATAACTACACCGCTATCTGTATGAACATGGAAATAGATACACCGCTATCTGTATGAACATGAAAATATCTGCACCGCCATCTGTATGAACATATAAATATCTACACCGCCATCCGTATTAAGAAGCAGATTTCTACACCTCTATCTGTATAAACCTGGAAATATCTACACCGCTATCTGTATAAACATGGAAATATCTACACCGCTATCTGTATAAACATGGAAATATCTACAACGCTATCCGTATGAATATGGAAATAACTACACCGCTATCTGTATGAACATGGATATATCTACACAGGCATCTGGATGAACATGGAAATATCTACACCGCTATCTGTATGAGCGTGGAAATATCTACACCGCTATCTGTGTAAACATGCATACATCTTCAGCGCTATCTGTATAAACATGGAAATATCTACACCGCTATCTGTATAAACATGGAAATATCTACACCGCTACCTGTATAAACATGGAAATATCAGCACCGCTATCTGTATGAACATGGAAATATCAGCCCCTCTATCTGTATGAACGTGGAAATACCTACTCCGCTATCTGTGTGAACATGGAAATATCTACACCGCTATCTGTATGAACATGGAAATATCTACAACGCCATCTGTTTGAACATGGATATATCTACACAGCCATCTGGATGAACATGGAAATATCTACACCGATATCTGTATGAACATGGAAATAGCTACACCGCTATCTGTATGAACATGGAAATATCTACACCACTATCTGTATGAACATGGAAATATCTACACCTCTATCTGTATGAACATGGAATTATCATCACCGCCATCTGTATGAACATGGATATATCTGTACAGCCATCTGGATGAACATGGAAATATCTACACCGCTATCTGTATGAACATGGAAATATCTACACCGCTATCTGTATGAACATGGAAATATCTTCACCGCCATCTGTATGAACATGGATATATCTGTACAGCCATCTGGATGAACATGGAAATATCTACACCGCTATCTGTATGAACAAGGAAATATCTACACCGCTATCTGTTTGAACATGGAAATATCTAAACCGCTATCTGCATGAAAATGGGAATATCTACACAGCTATCTGCATATACATGGAAATATCTACACAGCTATCTCTTCACACATGGAAATAACTACACCGCTATCTGTATGAACATGGAAATATCTGCACAGCCATCTGTATGTACATAGAAATATCTACTCCGCCAGCTGTATTAAGATGGAGATATCTACACCGCTATCTGTATAAACATGGAAATATCTACACCGCTATCTGTATAAACACGGAAATATCTACACCGCTATTTGTATAAACATGGAAATATCAACACCGCTACCTGTATAAACTTGGAAATATCAGCACCGCTATCTGTATGAACATGGAAATATCTACACCGCTATCTGTATTAACATGGAAATATCTACACCGCTATCTGTATGAACATGGATATATCTACACCGCTATCTGTATGAACATGGAAATATCTACACCGCTATCTGTTTGAACATGGAAATATCTACACCGCTGTCTGCATGAAAATGGAAATATCTACACAGCTATCTGCATATACATGGAAATATCTACACAGCTATCTCTTTACACATGGAATTAACTACACCGCTATCTCTATAAACATGGAAATATCTACACCGCCATCTGTATGAACATGGAAATATCTTCACCGCCATCTGTATGAACATATAAATATCTACACCGCCATCTGTATTAAGAAGGAGATATCTACACCGCTATCTGTATAAACATAGAAATATCTACACCGCTATCTGTATAAACATGGAAATATCAGCACCGCTATCTGTATGAACATGGAAATATCTGCACCGCTATCTGTATGAACATGGAAATATCTACACTGCTATCTGTATGAACATGGAAATATATTCACCACCATCTGTATGAACATGGATATATCTTCACAGCCATCTGTATGAACATGGAAATACCTTCACCGCCATCTGTATGAACATGGATATATCTACACAGCCATCTGTATGAACATGGAAATATCTACACCGCTATCCGTATGAACATGGAAATATCTACACCGCTATCTTTATGAACATGGAAATATCTTCACCACCATCTGTATGATCATCGATATGACTACACAGCCATCTGGATGAACATGGAAATATCTACACCGTGATCTGTATGAACATGGAAATATGTACACCACTGTCTGCGTAAACATGCATACATTTCACCGCTATCTGTATAAACATGGAAATATCTACACCGCTATCTGTATGAACATGGAAATATCTACAAAGCTATCTGTTTGAACATGGAAATACCTAAACCGCTATCAGCATGAAAATAGAAATATATACACAGCTATCTGCATATACATGGAAATATATACAAAGCTATCTCTTTACACATGGAAATAACTACACCGCTATCTTTATAAACATGGAAATATCTACACCACTATCTGTATGAACATGGAAATATCTACACCGCTATCTGTATGAACATGGAATTATCATCACCGCCATCTGTATGAACATGGATATGTCTGTACAGCCATCTGGATGAACATGGAAATATCTACACCGCTATCTGTATGAACATGGAAATAGCTACAGAGCTATCTGTATGAACATGGAAATATCTACACCGCTACCTGTATAAACATGGAAATATCAGCACAGCTATCTGTATGAACATGGAAATATCTACACCGCTATGTGTACGAAGATGGAAATATCTACACCGCTATCTGTATGAACATGGAAATAGCTACACCGCTATCTGTATGAACATGGAAATATCTACACCACTATCTGTATGAACATGGAAATATCTACACCGCTATCTGTATGAACATGGATATATCTACACAGCCATCTGGATGAACATGGAAATATCTACACCGCTATGTGTATGAACATGGAAATATCTACACCACTAAGTGTGTAAGCATGCATACATCTTCACCGCTATCTGTATAAACATGGAAATATCTACACCACTATCTGTATGAACATGGAAATATCTACACCGCTAGATGTATAAACATGGAATTATCTTCACTGCCATCTGTATGAACATGGATATGTCTACACAGCCATCTGGATGAAAATGGAAATAACTACACCGCTATCTGTATGAACATGGAAATAGATACACCGCTATCTGTATGAACATGAAAATATCTGCACCGCCATCTGTATGAACATATAAATATCTACACCGCCATCCGTATTAAGAAGCAGATTTCTACACCTCTATCTGTATAAACCTGGAAATATCTACACCGCTATCTGTATAAACATGGAAATATCTACACCGCTATCTGTATAAACATGGAAATATCTACAACGCTATCCGTATGAATATGGAAATAACTACACCGCTATCTGTATGAACATGGATATATCTACACAGGCATCTGGATGAACATGGAAATATCTACACCGCTATCTGTATGAGCGTGGAAATATCTACACCGCTATCTGTGTAAACATGCATACATCTTCAGCGCTATCTGTATAAACATGGAAATATCTACACCGCTATCTGTATAAACATGGAAATATCTACACCGCTACCTGTATAAACATGGAAATATCAGCACCGCTATCTGTATGAACATGGAAATATCAGCCCCTCTATCTGTATGAACGTGGAAATACCTACTCCGCTATCTGTGTGAACATGGAAATATCTACACCGCTATCTGTATGAACATGGAAATATCTACAACGCCATCTGTTTGAACATGGATATATCTACACAGCCATCTGGATGAACATGGAAATATCTACACCGATATCTGTATGAACATGGAAATAGCTACACCGCTATCTGTATGAACATGGAAATATCTACACCACTATCTGTATGAACATGGAAATATCTACACCTCTATCTGTATGAACATGGAATTATCATCACCGCCATCTGTATGAACATGGATATATCTGTACAGCCATCTGGATGAACATGGAAATATCTACACCGCTATCTGTATGAACATGGAAATATCTACACCGCTATCTGTATGAACATGGAAATATCTTCACCGCCATCTGTATGAACATGGATATATCTGTACAGCCATCTGGATGAACATGGAAATATCTACACCGCTATCTGTATGAACAAGGAAATATCTACACCGCTATCTGTTTGAACATGGAAATATCTAAACCGCTATCTGCATGAAAATGGGAATATCTACACAGCTATCTGCATATACATGGAAATATCTACACAGCTATCTCTTCACACATGGAAATAACTACACCGCTATCTGTATGAACATGGAAATATCTGCACAGCCATCTGTATGTACATAGAAATATCTACTCCGCCAGCTGTATTAAGATGGAGATATCTACACCGCTATCTGTATAAACATGGAAATATCTACACCGCTATCTGTATAAACACGGAAATATCTACACCGCTATTTGTATAAACATGGAAATATCAACACCGCTACCTGTATAAACTTGGAAATATCAGCACCGCTATCTGTATGAACATGGAAATATCTACACCGCTATCTGTATTAACATGGAAATATCTACACCGCTATCTGTATGAACATGGATATATCTACACCGCTATCTGTATGAACATGGAAATATCTACACCGCTATCTGTTTGAACATGGAAATATCTACACCGCTGTCTGCATGAAAATGGAAATATCTACACAGCTATCTGCATATACATGGAAATATCTACACAGCTATCTCTTTACACATGGAATTAACTACACCGCTATCTCTATAAACATGGAAATATCTACACCGCCATCTGTATGAACATGGAAATATCTTCACCGCCATCTGTATGAACATATAAATATCTACACCGCCATCTGTATTAAGAAGGAGATATCTACACCGCTATCTGTATAAACATAGAAATATCTACACCGCTATCTGTATAAACATGGAAATATCAGCACCGCTATCTGTATGAACATGGAAATATCTGCACCGCTATCTGTATGAACATGGAAATATCTACACTGCTATCTGTATGAACATGGAAATATATTCACCACCATCTGTATGAACATGGATATATCTTCACAGCCATCTGTATGAACATGGAAATACCTTCACCGCCATCTGTATGAACATGGATATATCTACACAGCCATCTGTATGAACATGGAAATATCTACACCGCTATCCGTATGAACATGGAAATATCTACACCGCTATCTTTATGAACATGGAAATATCTTCACCACCATCTGTATGATCATCGATATGACTACACAGCCATCTGGATGAACATGGAAATATCTACACCGTGATCTGTATGAACATGGAAATATGTACACCACTGTCTGCGTAAACATGCATACATTTCACCGCTATCTGTATAAACATGGAAATATCTACACCGCTATCTGTATGAACATGGAAATATCTACAAAGCTATCTGTTTGAACATGGAAATACCTAAACCGCTATCAGCATGAAAATAGAAATATATACACAGCTATCTGCATATACATGGAAATATATACAAAGCTATCTCTTTACACATGGAAATAACTACACCGCTATCTTTATAAACATGGAAATATCTACACCACTATCTGTATGAACATGGAAATATCTACACCGCTATCTGTATGAACATGGAATTATCATCACCGCCATCTGTATGAACATGGATATGTCTGTACAGCCATCTGGATGAACATGGAAATATCTACACCGCTATCTGTATGAACATGGAAATAGCTACAGAGCTATCTGTATGAACATGGAAATATCTACACCGCTACCTGTATAAACATGGAAATATCAGCACAGCTATCTGTATGAACATGGAAATATCTACACCGCTATGTGTACGAAGATGGAAATATCTACACCGCTATCTGTATGAACATGGAAATAGCTACACCGCTATCTGTATGAACATGGAAATATCTACACCACTATCTGTATGAACATGGAAATATCTACACCGCTATCTGTATGAACATGGATATATCTACACAGCCATCTGGATGAACATGGAAATATCTACACCGCTATGTGTATGAACATGGAAATATCTACACCACTAAGTGTGTAAGCATGCATACATCTTCACCGCTATCTGTATAAACATGGAAATATCTACACCGCTATCTGTTTGAACATGGAAATATCTAAACCGCTATCTGCATGAAAATGGAAATATCTACACAGCTATCTGCATATACATGGAAATATCTACACAGCTATTTCTTTACACATGGAAATAACTACACCGCTATCTGTATGAACATGGAAATATCTGCACGGCCATCTGTATGAACATGTTAATATCTACACTGCCATCTGTATTAAGATGGAGATATCTACACCGCTATCTGTATAAACATGGAAATATCTACAGCGCTATCTGTATAAACATGGAAATATCTACACCGCTATCTGTATAAACCTGGAAATATCTACACCGCTACCTGTATAAACATGGAAATATCAGCACCGCTACCTGTATAAACATGGAAATATCAGCACCGCTATCTGTATGAACATGGAAATATCTACACCACTATCTGTATGAACATGGAAATATCTACACCGCTAGATGTATAAACATGGAATTATCTTCACTGCCATCTGTATGAACATGGATATGTCTACACAGCCATCTGGATGAAAATGGAAATAACTACACCGCTATCTGTATGAACATGGAAATAGATACACCGCTATCTGTATGAACATGAAAATATCTGCACCGCCATCTGTATGAACATATAAATATCTACACCGCCATCCGTATTAAGAAGCAGATTTCTACACCTCTATCTGTATAAACCTGGAAATATCTACACCGCTATCTGTATAAACCTGGAAATATCTACACCGCTATCTGTATAAACATGGAAATATCTACACCGCTATCCGTATGAATATGGAAATAACTACACCGCTATCTGTATGAACATGGATATATCTACACAGGCATCTGGATGAACATGGAAATATCTACACCGCTATCTGTATGAGCGTGGAAATATCTACACCGCTATCTGTGTAAACATGCATACATCTTCAGCGCTATCTGTATAAACATGGAAATATCTACACCGCTATCTGTATAAACATGGAAATATCGACACCGCTACCTGTATAAACATGGAAATATCAGCACCGCTATCTGTATGAACATGGAAATATCAGCCCCTCTATCTGTATGAACGTGGAAATACCTACTCCGCTATCTGTGTGAACATGGAAATATCTACACCGCTATCTGTATGAACATGGAAATATCTACAACGCCATCTGTTTGAACATGGATATATCTACACAGCCATCTGGATGAACATGGAAATATCTACACCGATATCTGTATGAACATGGAAATAGCTACACCGCTATCTGTATGAACATGGAAATATCTACACCACTATCTGTATGAACATGGAAATATCTACACCTCTATCTGTATGAACATGGAATTATCATCACCGCCATCTGTATGAACATGGATATATCTGTACAGCCATCTGGATGAACATGGAAATATCTACACCGCTATCTGTATGAACATGGAAATATCTACACCGCTATCTGTGTAAACATGCATACATCTTCAGCGCTATCTGTATAAACATGGAAATATCTACACCGCTATCTGTATGAACAAGGAAATATCTACACCGCTATCTGTTTGAACATGGAAATATCTAAACCGCTATCTGCATGAAAATGGGAATATCTACACAGCTATCTGCAAATACATGGAAATATCTACACAGCTATCTCTTCACACATGGAAATAACTACACCGCTATCTGTATGAACATGGAAATATCTGCACAGCCATCTGTATGTACATAGAAATATCTACTCCGCCAGCTGTATTAAGATGGAGATATCTACACCGCTATCTGTATAAACATGGAAATATCTACACCGCTATCTGTATAAACACGGAAATATCTACACCGCTATTTGTATAAACATGGAAATATCAACACCGCTACCTGTATAAACTTGGAAATATCAGCACCGCTATCTGTATGAACATGGAAATATCTACACCGCTATCTGTATTAACATGGAAATATCTACACCGCTATCTGTATGAACATGGATATATCTACACCGCTATCTGTATGAACATGGAAATATCTACACCGCTATCTGTTTGAACATGGAAATATCTACACCGCTGTCTGCATGAAAATGGAAATATCTACACAGCTATCTGCATATACATGGAAATATCTACACAGCTATCTCTTTACACATGGAATTAACTACACCGCTATCTCTATAAACATGGAAATATCTACACCGCCATCTGTATGAACATGGAAATATCTTCACCGCCATCTGTATGAACATATAAATATCTACACCGCCATCTGTATTAAGAAGGAGATATCTACACCGCTATCTGTATAAACATAGAAATATCTACACCGCTATCTGTATAAACATGGAAATATCAGCACCGCTATCTGTATGAACATGGAAATATCTGCACCGCTATCTGTATGAACATGGAAATATCTACACCGCTATCTGTATGAACATGGAAATATATTCACCACCATCTGTATGAACATAGATATGTCTACACAGCCGTCTGGATGAACATGGAAATATCTACACCGCGATCTGTATGAACATGGAAATATCTACACCGCTATCTGTGTAAACATGCATACGTTTCACCGCTATCTGTATAAACATGGAAATATCTACACCGCTATCTGTATGAACATGGAAATATCTACGCCGCTATCTGTTTGAACATGGAAATATCTAAACCGCTATATGCATGAAAATAGAAATATCTACACAGCTATTTACATATACATGGAAATATCTACAAACCAATCTCTTTACACATGGAAATAACTACACCGCTATCTCTATAAACATGGATATATTTACACCGCCATCTGTACGAACATGGAAATATCTGCACTGCCATCTGTATGAACATATAAATATCTACACCGCCATCTGTATTAAGATGGAGATATCTTCACCGCTATCTGTATAAACTTGGAAATATCTACACCGCCATCTTTATAAACCTGGAAATATCTACACCGCTATCTGTATAAAGATGGAAATATCTACACCGCTACCTGAATAAACATGGAAATATCAGCACCACTATCTGTATGAACATGGAAATATCTACACTGCTATCTCTATGAACATGGAAATATCTACACCGCTATCTGCATGAACATGGAAATAGCTACACCGCTATCTGTACGAACAGTGAAATATCTACACCTCTATCTGTATGAACATGGAAATATCTACACCGCTATCTGTATGAACATGGAAATATCTACACAGCCATCTGGATGAACATGGAAATATCTACACCGCTATCTGCATGAACATGGAAATATCTACACTGCTATCTGTGTAAACATGCATACATCTTCACTGCAATCTGTGTAAGCATGGAAATATCTACAACGCTATCTGTATGAACATGGAAATATCTACACCGCTATCTGTTTGAACATGGAAATATCTAAACCGCTATCAGCATGAAAATAGAAATATCTACACAGCTATCTGCATATACATGGAAATATCTACACAGCTATCTCTTAACACATGGAAATAACTACACCGCTAACTGTATGAACATGGAAATATCTACACCGCCATCTGTATGAACATGGAAATATCGGCACCGCCATCTGAATGAACATATAAATATCTACAGCGCCATATGTATTAACATGGAAATATCTACACCACTATCTGTATAAACCTGGAAATATCCACATCGCTATCTGTATAAACATGGAAATATCTGCACCACTACCTGTATAAACATGGAAATATCAGCACCGCTATCTGTATGAACATGGAAATATCAGCCCCTCTATCTGTATGAATATGGAAATATCTACACCGCTATCTCTATGAACATGGAAATATCTACACCGCCATCTGTATGAACATGGATATATCTACACAGCCATCTGGATGAACATGGAAATATCTACACCGCTATCTGTATGAACATGGAAATATCTACACCGCTATCTGTATGAACATGGAAATACATACACTGCTATCTGTATGAACATGGAAATAGCTACACCGCTATCTGTATGGACATGGAAATTTCTTCACCGCCATCTGTATGAACATGGATATATCTACACAGCCATCTGGATGAACATGGAAATATCTACACCGCTATCTGTATGAACATGGAAATATCTACACCGCTATCTGCATGAACATGGAAATATCTACACCGCTATCTGTATGAACATGGAAATATCCACACCGCTATCTGTATGAACATGGAAATATCTAAATCGCTATCTGAACATGGAAATATCTACACCGCTGTCAACATGAAAATTGAAATATCTACACAGCTATCTGCATATACATGGAAATATCTACACAGCTATCTCTTTACACATGGAAATAACTACACCGCTATCTCTATAAACATGGAAATATCTACTCCGCCATCTGTATGAACATGGAAATATCTGCACCGGCATGTGTATGAGCATATAAATATCTGCACCGCCATCTGTATTAAGAAGGAGATATCTACACCGCTATCTGTATAAACATGGAAATATCTACACCGCTATCTTCATAAACATGGAAATATCTACTCCGCTATCTGTATAAACATGGAAATATCAGCACCGCTATCAGTATGAACATGGAAATATCTACACCGCTATCTGTATGAACATGGAAATATCTACACCGCTGTCTGTATGAACATGGAAATATCTTCACCGCCATCTGTATGAACATGGATACATCTACACAGCCATCTGTATGAACATGGAAATATCTACACCGCGATCTGTATGAACATGGAAATATCTACACCGCTATCTTTGTAAACATGCATACATCTTCACCGCTATCTATATAAACATGGAAATATCTGCACCGCTATCTGTATGAACATGGAAATATCTACACCGCAATCTGTTTGAACATGGAAATATCTAAACTGCTATCTGCATGAAAATAGAAATATATACACAGCTGTCTGCATATACATGGAAATATCTACAAAGCTATCTCTTTACACATGGAAATAACCACACCACTATCTCTATAAACATGGAAATATCTACACCGCCATCTGAATGAACATGGAAATATCTGCACCGCCATCTGTATGAACATATAAATATCTACACCGCCATCTGTATTAAGATGGAGATATCTTCACCGCTATCAGTAGAAACTTGGAAATATCTACACAGCTATCTGTATAAACATGGACATATCTTCACCGCTATCTGTATGAACATGGAAATATCTACACCGCTACCTGTATAAACATGGAAATATCAGCACCGCTATCTGTATGAACATGGAAATATCTACCCCGCTATCTCTATGAACATGGAAATATCTACACCGCTATCTGTATGAACATGGAAATAGCTACACCGCTATCTGTATGAACATGGAAATATCTACACCACTATCTGAATGAACATGGAAATATCTACACCGCTATCTGTATGAACATGGATATTTCTACACCGCTATCTGTTTGAACATGGAAATATCTACACCGCTATCTGCATGAAAATGGAAATATCTACACAGCTATCTGCAAAAACATGGAAATATTTACACAGCAATCTCTTTACACATGGAAATAACTACACCGCTATCTGTATGAAGATGGAAATATTTACACCGCCATCTGTATGAACATGGAAATATCTGCACTGACATCTGTATGAACATATACATATCTACACGGCCATCTGTATTAAGATGGAGATATCTACACCGCTATCTCTATAAACATGGAAATATCTACACCGCTATCTGTATAAACATGGAAATATCTACAACGCTACCTGTATAAACATGGAAATATCAGCACCGCTATCTGCATGAACATGGAAATAGCCCCTCTATCTGTATGAACATGGAGATATCTACACCGCTATCTGTATGAACATGGAAATATCTACACCGCTATCTGTATGAACATGGAAATATCTTCACCGCCATCTGTATGAACATGGATACATCTACAAAGCCATCTGGATGAACATGGAAATATCTACACCGCTATCTGTATGAACATGGAAATATATACACCGCTATCTGTGTAAACATGCATACATCTTCACCGCTATCTGTATGAACATGGAAATATCTCCACCGCTATCTGTATGAACATGGAAATATCTACACTGCTATCTGCATGAAAATGGAAATAAATACACAGCTATCTGCATATACATGGAAATATCTACAAAGCAATCTCTTTACACATGGAAATAACTACACCGCTATCTCTATAAACATGGAAATATCTACACTGCCATCTGTATGAAAATGGAAATATCTGCACCGCCATCTTTATGAAGATATAAATATCTACACCGCCATCTGCATTAAGATGGAGATATCTAAACCGCTATCTGTATAAACCTGGAAATATCTACACCGCTATCTGTATAAACATGGAAATATCTACACCGCTATCTGTATAAACATGGAAATATCTACACCGCTACCTGTATAAACATGGAAATATCAGCACCGCTATCTGTATGAATATGGAAATATCTACACCGCTATCTGCATGAACATGGAAATATCTACACCGCTATCTGTATGAACATGGAAATATCTAAAGCGCTATCTGTATAAACATGGAAATATCTACACCGCTATCTGTTTGAACATGGAAATATCTACACCGCTGTCAGCATAAAAATGGAAATATCTACACAGCTATTTGCATATACATGGAAATATCTACACAGCTATCTCTTTACACATGGAAATAACTACACCGCTATCTCTATAAACATGGAAATATCTACTCCGCCATCTGTGAACATGGAAATATCTGCACCGGCATGTGTATGAACATATAAATATCTGCACCGCCATCTGTATTAAGAAGGAGATATCTACACCGCTATCTGTATAAACATGGAAATATCTACACCGCTATCTGTATAAACATGGAAATATCAACACCGCTATCTGTATAAACAAGGAAATATCAGCACCGCTATCAGTATGAACATGGAAATATCTACACCGCTATCTGTATGAATATGCAAATATCTACACCGCTGTCTGTATGAACATGGAAATACCTTCACCGCCATCTGTATGAACATGGATATATCTACACAGCCATCTGTATGAACATGGAAATATCTACACCGCTATCCGTATGAACATGGAAATATCTACACCGCTATCTTTATGAACATGGAAATATCTTCACCACCATCTGTATGATCATCGATATGTCTACACAGCCATCTGGATGAACATGGAAATATCTACACCGTGATCTGTATGAACATGGAAATATCTACACCACTGTCTGCGTAAACATGCATACATTTCACCGCTATCTGTATAAACATGGAAATATCTACACCGCTATCTGTATGAACATGGAAATATCTACAAAGCTATCTGTTTGAACATGGAAATACCTAAACCGCTATCAGCATGAAAATAGAAATATATACACAGCTATCTGCATATACATGGAAATATATACAAAGCTATCTCTTTACACATGGAAATAACTACACCGCTATCTTTATAAACATGGAAATATCTACACCGCCATCTGTATGAACATGGAAATATCTGCACTGCCATCTGTATGAACATATAAATATCTACACCGCCATCTGTATTAAGATGGGGATATCTTCACCGCTGTCTGTATAAACTTGGAAATATCTACACCGCTATCTGTATAAACCTGGAAATATCTACACCGCTATCTGTATAAACATGGAAATATCTTCACCGCTATCTGTATAAACATGGAAATATCTACACCGCTACCTGTATAAACATGGAAATATCAGCACCGCTATCTGCATGAACATGGCAGTAACAGCCCCTCTATCTGTATGAACATGGAGATATCTACACCGCTATCTGTAAGAACATGGAAATATCTACACCGCTATCTGTATGAACATGGAAATAACTTCACCGCAATCTGTATGAACATGGATATATCTACACAGCCATCTGGATGAACATGGAAATATCTACACCGCTATCTGTATGAACATGGAAATAGCTACACCGCTATCTGTATGAACATGGAAATATCTACAACACTATCTGTATGAACATGGAAATATATACACCGCTATCTGTATGAACATGGAAATATCTTCACCGCCATCTGTATGAACATGGATATATCTACACAGCCATCTGGATGAACATGAAAATATCTACACCGCTATCTGTATGAACATGGAAATAGCTAGACCGCTATCTGTATGAACATGGAAATATCTACACCGCTATCTGTATGAACATGGAAATATCTACACCGCTATCTGTATTAACATGGAAATATATTCACCGCCATCTGTATGAACATTGATATATCTACAGAGCCATCTGGATGAACATGGAAATATCTACACCGCTATCTGTATGAACATGGAAATATGTACACCGCTATCTGTGTAAACATGCATACATCTTCACCGCTATCTGTATGAACATGGAAATATCTACACCGCTGTCTGTATGAACATGGAAATATGTACACCGCTATCTGCATGAAAATGGAAATATCTACACAGCTATCTGCATATACATGGAAATATCTACAAAGCTAACTCTTTACACATGGAGATAACTACACCGCTATCTCTATAAACATGGAAATATCTACACCGCCATCTGTATGAACATGGAAATATCTGCACAGCCATCAGTATGAACATATAAATATCTACACCGCCATCTGTATTAAGATGGAGATATCTACACCGCTATCTGTATAAACCTGGAAATATCTACACCGCTATCTGTATGAACATGGAAATAGCTACACCGCTATCTGTATCAACATGGAAATATCTACACCACTATCTGTATCAACATGGAAATATCTACACCGCTATCTGTATGAACATGGATATATCTACACAGCCATCGGGATGAACATGGAAATATCTACACCGCTGTCTGTATGAACCTGGAAATATCTACACCGCTATCTGTGTAAACATGCATACATCTTCACCGCTATCTGTATAAACATGGAAATATCTACACCGCTATCTGTATGAACATGGAAATAGCTACACCGCTATCTGTATGAATATGGAAATAGCTACACCGCTATCTGTATGAACATGGATATATCTACACAGCCATCTGGATGAACATGGAAATATCTACACCAATATCTGTGTAAACATGCATACATCTTCACCGCTATCTGTATGAACATGGAAATATCTCCACCGCTATCTGTATGAACATGGAAATATCTACACCGCTATCTGTTTGAACATGGAAATATCTACACCGCTATCTGCATGAAAATGGAAATAAATACACAGCTATCTGCATATACATGGAAATATCTACAAAGCTATCTCTTTACACATGGAAATAACTACACCGCTATCTCTGTAAACATGGAAATATCTACACCGCCATCTGTATGAACATGGAAATATCTGCACCGCCATCTGTATGAAGATATAAATATCTACACCACCATCTGTATTAAGATGGAGATATCTACACCGCTATCTGTATAAACCTGGAAATATCTACACCGCTATCTGTATAAACATGGAAATATCTACACCGCTATCTGTATAAACATGGAAATATCTACACCGCTACCTGTATAAACATGGAAATATCAGCACCGCTATCTGTATGAACATGGAAATATCTACACCGCTATATGCATGAACATGGAAATATCTACACCGCTATCTGTATGAACATGGAAATATCCACACCGCTATCTGTATAAACATGGAAATACCTACACTGCTATCTGTTTGAACATGGAAATATCTACAGCGCTGTCAGCATGAAAATGGAAATATCTACACAGCTATTTGCATATACATGGTAATATCTACACAGCTATCTCTTTAGACATGGAAATAACTACACCGCTATCTCTATAAACATGGAAATATCTACTCCGCCATCTGTATGAACATGGAAATATCTGCACCGGCATGTGTATGAACATATAAATATCTGCACCGCCATCTGTATTAAGAAGGAGATATCTACACAGCTATCTGTATAAACATGGAAATATCTACACCGCTATCTGTATGAACATGGAAATATCTACACCGCTATCTGTATAAACATGGAAATATCAGCACCGCTATCAGTATGAACATGGAAATATCTACACCGCTATCTGTATGAACGTGGAAATATCTTCACCGCTGTCTGTATGAACATGGAAATACCTTCACCGCCATCTGTATGAACATGGATATATCTACAAAGCCATCTGTATGAACATGGAAATATCTACACCGCTATCCGTATGAACATGGAAATATCTACACCGCTATCTGTATGAACATGGAAATATCTTCACCACCATCTGTATGATCATCGATATGTCTACACAGCCATCTGGATGAACATGGAAATATCTACACCGCGATCCGTATGAACATGGAAATATCTACACCACTATCTGCGTAAACATGCATACATTTCCCCGCTATCTGTATAAACATGGAAATATCTACACCGCTATCTGTATGAACATGGAAATATCTACAAAGCTATCTGTTTGAACATGGAAATACCTAAACCGCTATCAGCATGAAAATAGAAATATATACACAGCTATCTGCATATACATGGAAATATATACAAAGCTATCTCTTTACACATGGAAATAACTACACCGCTATCTTTATAAACATGGAAATATCTACACCGCCATCTGTATGGACATGGAAATATCTGCACTGCCATCTGTATGAACATATAAATATCTACACCGCCATCTGTATTAAGATGGGGATATCTTCACCGCTATCTGTATAAACTTGGAAATATCTACACCGCTATCTGTATAAACCTGGAAATATCTACACCGCTATCTGTATAAACATGGAAATATCTTCACCGCTATCTGTATAAACATGGAAATATCTACACCGCTACCTGTATAAACATGGAAATATCAGCACCGCTATCTGCATGAACATGGCAGTAACAGCCCCTCTATCTGTATGAACATGGAGATATCTACACCGCTATCTGTAAGAACATGGAAATATCTACACCGCTATCTGTATGAACATAGAAATAACTTCAACGCAATCTGTATGAACATGGATATATCTACACAGCCATCTGGATGAAGATGGAAATATCTACACCGCTATCTGTATGAACATGGAAATAGCTACACCGCTATCTGTATGAACATGGAAATATCTACAACACTATCTGTATGAACATGGAAATATATACACCGCTATCTGTATGAAAATGGAAATATCTTCACCGCCATCTGTATGAACATGGATATATCTACACAGCCATCTGGATGAACATGAAAATATCAACACCGCTATCTGTATGAACATGGAAATAGCTACACCGCTATCTGTATGAACATGGAAATACCTACACCGCTATCTGTATGAACATGGAAATATCTACACCGCTATCTGTATGAACATGGAAATATCTACACCATTATCTGTATGAACATGGAAATATATTCACCGCCATCTGTATGAACATTCATATATCTACAGAGCCACCTGGATGAACATGGAAATATCTACACCGCTATCTGTATGAACATGGAAATATCTACACCGCTATCTGTGTAAACATGCATACACCTTCACCGCTATCTGTATGAACATGGAAATATCTACACCGCTGTCTGTATGAACATGGAAATATCTACACCTCTATCTGCATGAAAATGGAAATATCTGCACAGCTATCTGCATATACATGGAAATGTCTACAAAGCTATCTCTTTACACTTGGAAATAACTACACCGCTATCTCTATAAACATGGAAATATCTACACCGCCATCTGTATGTACATGGAAATATCTGCACCGCCATCTGTATGAACATATAAATATCTACACCACCATCTGTATTAAGATGGAGATATCTACACCGCTATCTGTATAAACCTGGAAATATCTACACCGCTATCTGTATGAACATGGAAATAGCTACACCGCTATCTGTATGAACATGGAAATATCTACACCACTATCTGTATGAACATGGAAATATCTACACCGCTATCTGTATGAACATGGATATATCTACACAGCCATCGGGATGAACATGGAAATATCTACACCGCTATCTGTATGAACCTGGAAATATCTACACCGCTATCTGTTTAAACATGCATACATCTTCACCGCTATCTGTATAAACATGGAAATACCTACACCGCTATCTGTATGAACATGGAAATAGCTACACCGCTATCTGTATGAATGTGGAAATAGCTACACCGCTATCTGTATGAACATGGATATATCTACACAGCCATCTGGATGAACATGGAAATAACTACACCGCTATCTGTGTAAACATGCATACATCTTCACCGCTATCTGTATGAACATGGAAATATCTCCACCGCTATCTGTATGAACATGGAAATATCTACACCGCTATCTGTTTGAACATGGAAATATCTACACCGCTATCTGCATGAAAATGGAAATAAATACACAGCTATCTGCATATACATGGAAATATCTACAAAGCTATCTCTTTACACATGGAAATAACTACACCGCTATCTCTGTAAACATGGAAATATCTACACCGCCATCTGTATGAACATGGAAATATCTGCACTGACATCTGTATGAAGATATAAATATCTACACCACCATCTGTATTAAGATGGAGATATCTACACCGCTATCTGTATAAACCTGGAAATATCTACACCGCTATCTGTATAAACATGGAAATATCTACACCGCTATCTGTATAAACATGGAAATATCTACACCACTACCTGTATAAACATGGAAATATCAGCACCGCTATCTTTATGAACATGGAAATATCTACACCGCTATCTGCATGAACATGGAAATATCTACACCGCTATCTGTATGAACATGGAAATATCCACACCGCTATCTGTATAAATATGGAAATACCTACACTGCTATCTGTTTGAACATGGAAATATCTACAGCGCTGTCAGCATGAAAATGGAAATATCTACACAGCTATTTGCATATACATGGAAATATCTGCACAGCTATCTCTTTAGACATGGAAATAACTACACCGCTATCTCTATAAACATGGAAAAATCTACTCCGCCATCTGTATGAACATGGAAATATCTGCACCGGCATGTGTATGAACATATAAATATCTGCACCGCCATCTGTATTAAGAAGGAGATATCTACACCGCTATCTGTATAAACATGGAAATATCTACACAGCTATCTGTATGAACATGGAAATATCTACACCGCTATCTGTATAAACATGGAAATATCAGCACCGCTATCAGTATGAACATGGAAATATCTACACCGCTATCTGTATGAACGTGGAAATATCTACACCGCTGTCTGTATGAACATGGAAATACCTTCACCGCCATCTGTATGAACATGGATATATCTACACAGCCATCTGTATGAACATGGAAATATCTACAACGCTATCTGTATGAACATGGAAATATCTTCACCGCCATCTGTATGATCATCGATACGTCTACACAGCCATCTGGATGAACATGGAAATATCTACACCGTGATCTGTATGAACATGGAAATATCTACACCACTATCTGCGTAAACATGCATACATTTCACCGCTATGTGTATAAACATGGAAATATCTACACCGCTATCTGTATGAACATGGAAATATCTACAAAGCTATCTCTTTGAAAATGGAAATACCTAAACCGCTATCTGCATGAAAATAGAAATATCTACACAGCTATCTGCATATACATGGATATATATACAAAGCTATCTCTTTACACATGGAAATAACTACACCGCTATCTTTATAAACATGGAAATATCTACACCGCCATCTGTATGAACTTGGAAATATCTGCACTGCCATCTGTATGAACATATGAATATCTACACCGCCATCTGTATTAAGATGGGGATATCTTCACCGCTATCTGTATAAACTTGGAAATATCTACACCGCTATCTGTATAAACCTGGAAATATCTACACCGCTATCTGTATAAACATGGAAATATCTTCACCGCTATCTGTATAAACATGGAAATATCTACACCGCTACCTGTATCAACATGGAAATATCAGCACCGCTATCTGCATGAACATGGCAATATCAGCCCCTCTATCTGTATGAACATGGAAATATCTACACCACTATCTGTATGAACATGGAAATAGCTACACCGCTATCTGTATGAACATGGAAATATCTACAACACTATCTGTATGAACATGGAAATATATACACCGCTATCTGTAGGAACATGGAAATATCTTCACCGCCATCTGTATGAACATGGATATATCTACACAGCCATCTGGATGAACATGAAAATATCTACACCGCTATCTCTATGAACATGGAAATAGCTACACCGCTATCTGTATGAACATGGAAATATCTACACCGCTATCTGTATGAACATGGAAATATCTACACCGCTATCTGTATGAACATGGAAATATATTCACAGGATCTGTATGAATATGGATATATCTACAGAGCCATCTGGATGAACATGGAAATATCTACACCGCTATCTGTATGAACATGGAAATATCTACACCGCTATCTGTGTAAACATGCATACATCTTCACCGCTATCTGTATGAACATGGAAATACCTACACCGCTATCTGTATGAACATGGAAATATCTACACCGCTATCTGTTTGAACATGGAAATATCTACACCGCTATCTGCACGAAAATGGAAATATCTACACAGCTATCTGCATATACATGGAAATATCTACAAAGCTATCTCTTTCACGTGGAAATAACTACACCGCTATCTCTATAAACATGGAAATATCTACACCGCCATCTGTATGAACATGGAAATATCTGCACCGCCATCTGTATGAACATATAAATATCTACACCGCCATCTGTATTAAGATGGACATATCTACACCGCTATCTGTATAAACCTGGAAATATCTACACCGCTATCTGTATGAACATGGAAATAGCTACACCGCTATCTGTATCAACATGGAAATATCTACACAACTATCTGTATGAACATGGAAATATCTACACCGCTATCTGTATGAACATGGATATATCTGCACAGCCATCGGGATGAACATGGAAATATCTACACCGCTATCTGTATGAACCTATAAATATCTACACCGCTATCTGTGTAAACATGCATACATCTTCACCGCTATCTGTATAAACATGGAAATATCGACACCGCTATCTGTATGAACATGGAAATAGCTACACCGCTATCTGTATGAACATGGAAATATCTACACCGCTATCTGTTTGAACATGGAAATATCTACACCGCTATCCCTATAAACTTGGAAATATCTACACCGCCATCTGTATGCACATGGAAATATCTGCAACGCCATCTGTATGAACATATAAACATCTACACCGCCATCTGTATTAAGGAGATATCTACACCGCTATCTGTATAAACATGGAAATATCTACACCGCTATCTGTATAAACATGGAAATCTCTACACCGCTATCTGTATAAACATGGAAATATCTACACCGCTGCCTGTATAAACATGGAAATATCAGCACCGCTATCGGTATGAACATGGAAATATCTACACCGCTATCTGTATGAACATGGAAATATCTACACCGCTATCTGTATGAACATGGAAATACCTTCACCGTCATCTGTATGAACATGGATATATCTACACAGCCATCTGTATGAACATGGAAATATCTACACCGCTATCTGTATGAACATGGAAATATCTACACCGCTGTCTGTATGAACATGGAAATATCTTCACCGCCATCTGTATGAACATGGATATGTCTACACAGCCATCTGGATGAACATGGAAATATCTACACCGCGATCTGTATGAACATGGAAATATCTACACCGCTATCTGTTTGAACATGGAAATATCTAAACCCCTATCTGCATGAAAATAGAAATATCTACACAGCTATCTGCATATACATGGAAATGTCTACAAAGCTATCTCTATACACATGGAAATAACTGCACCGCTATCTCTATAAACATGCAAATATCTACAGCGCCATCTGTATGAACATGGGTATATCTGCAGCGCCATCTGTATGAACATATAAATATCTACACCGCCATCTGCTTTAAGATGGAGATGTCATCTCCGCTCTGTGTATAAACTTGGAAATATCTACACCGCTACCTGTATAAACATGGAAATATCTACACCGCTATCTGTATGAACATGGAAATACCTTCACCGTCATCTGTATGAACATGGATATATCTACACAGCCATCTGTATGAACATGGAAATATCTACACCGCTATCTGTATGAACATGGAAATATCTACACCGCTATCTCTATGAACACGGAAATATCTACACCGCTATCTGTTTGAACATGGAAATATCTAAACCGCTATCTGCATGAAAATGGAAATATCTACACAGCTATCTGCATATACATGGAAATATCTACACAGCTATCTCTTTACACATGGAAATAACTACACCGCTATCTGTATGAACATGGAAATATCTTCACCGCCATCTGTATGAACATGGATATATCTACAAAGCCATCTGGATGAACATGGAAATATCTACACCGCTATCTATATGAACATGGAAATATCTACTCCGCTATCTGTGTAAACATGCATACATCTTCACCGCCATCTGTATAAACATGGAAATATCTACACTGCTATTAGCATGAACATGGAAATATCTACACCGCTATCTGTTTGAACATGGAAATATCTTCACCGCTATCTGCATGAAAATGGAAATATCTACACAGCGATCTGCATATACATGGAAATATCTACAAAGCTATCTCTTTACACATGGAAATAACTACAGCGCTATCTCTATAAACATGCAAATATCTACACCGCCATCTGTATGAACATGGAAATATCTGCACCGCCATCAGTATGAAGATATAAATATCTACACCCCCATCTATATTAAGATGGAGATATCTACACCGCTATCTGTAAAAACATGGAAATATCTACACCGCTACCTGTATAAACATGGAAATATCAGCACCGCTATCTGTATGAACATGGAAATATCTACACCGCTATCTCTATGAACATGGAAATATCTACACCGCTATCTGTATGAAAATGGAAATAGCTACACCGCTATCTGTATGAACATGGAAATATCTACACCACTACCTGTATGAAAGTGGAAATATCTACACCGCTATTTGTATGAACATGGATATATCTACACAGCCATCTGGATGAACATGGAAATATCTACACCGATATCTGTATGAACATGGAAGTATCTACACCGCTATCTGTGTAAATATGCATACATCTTCACCGCAATCTGTATAAACATGGAAATATCTACACCGCTATCTGTATGAACATGGAAATATCTACACCGCTGTTTGAACATGGAAATATCTACACCGCTATCTGTGTAAACATGCATACATCTTCACCGCTATCTGTATAAACATGGAAATATCTACACTGCTATCTGTATACATGTAAATATCTACACCGCTATCTGTATGAACATGGAAATATCTACACCGCTATTTGTTTGAACATGGAAATATCTACACCGCTATCTGCAAGAAAATGGAAATATCTACACTGCTACCTGCATATTCATGGAAATATCTACACAGCTATCTCTTTACACATGGAAATAACTACACCGCTATCTGTATGAACATGGAAATATCTACACCGCCATCTGTATGAACATGGAAATATCTGCACCGCCAACTGTATGAACATATAAATATCTACACTGCCATCTGTATTAAGTTGGAGATATCTACACCGCTATCTGTATAAACATGGAAATATCAGCACCGCTATATGTACGAACATGGAAATATCTACACCACTATCTGTATGAACATGGAATTATCTTCACCGCCATCTGTATGAACATGGATATATCTACACAGCCATCTGGATGAACATGGAAATATCTACACCGCTATCTGTATGAACATGGAAATAGCTACACAGCTATCTGTATGAACATGGAAATATCTACACCGCTATCTGTATGAACATGGAAATATCTACACTGCTATCTGTATGAACATGGAAATATCTTCACCGCCATCTGTATGAACATGGATATATCTACACAGCCATCTGGATGAACATGGAAATATCTACACAGCTATCTGTATGAACATGGAAATATATACACCGCTATCTGTGTAAACATGCATACATCTTCACCGCTATCTGTATAAACATGGAAATATCTACACCGCTATCTGTATGAACATGGAAATATCTACACCGCTATCTGTATGAACATGGAAATATCTACACCGCTATCTGTATGAACATGGATATATCTACACAACCATCTGTATGAACATGGAAATATCTACACCACAACCTGTATGAAAATGGAAATATCTACACCGCTATCTGTATGAACATGGATATATCTACACAGCCATCTGGATGAACATGGAAATATCTACACCGATATCTGTATGAACATGGAAATATCTACACCGCTATCTGTATGAACATGGAAATAGCTACACCGCTATCTGTTTCAACATGGAAATATCTAAACCGCTATCTGCATGAAAATGGAAATATCTACACCGCTATCTCTATGAAGATGGAAATATCTACACCGCTATCTGTTTGAACATGGAAATATCTACACCGCTATCTCTATGAACATGGAAATATCTTCACCGCCATCTGTATGAACATGGATATGTCTACACAGCCATCTAGATGAACATGGAAATATCTACACCCCGATCTGTATGAACATGGAAATATCTACACCGCTATCTGTGTAAACATGCATACATCTTCACCGCTATCTGTATGAACATGGAAATATCTACACCGCTGTCTGTATGAACATGGAAATATCTACACCGCTATCTGCATGAAAATGGAAATATCTACACAGCTATCTGCATATACATGGAAATATCTACAAAGCTATCTCTTTACACATGGAAATAACTACACCGCTATCTCTATAAACATGGAAATATCTGCTCCGCCATCTGTATGAACATGGAAATATCTGCACCGCCATCTGTATGAACATATAAATATCTACACCGCCATCTGTATTAAGATAGAGATATCTACACCGCTATCTGTATAAACCTGGAAATATCTACACCGCTATCTGTATGAACATGGAAATAGCTACACCGCTATCTGTATCAACATGGAAATATCTACACCACTAGCTGTATGAACACGGAAATATCTACACCGCTATCTGTATGAACATGGATATATCTACACAGCCATCGGGATGAACATGGAAATATCTACACCGCTATCTGTATGAACCTGGAAATATCTACACCGCTATCTGTGTAAACATGCATACATCTTCACCGCTATCTGTATAAACATGGAAATATCTACACCGCTATCTGTATGAACATGGAAATAGCTACACCGCTATCTGTATGAATATGGAAATAGCTACACCGCTATCTGTATGAACTTGGATATATCTACACAGCCATCTGGATGAACATGGAAATATCTACACCGCTATCTGTATAAACATGCATACATCTTCACCGCTATCTGTATGAACATGGAAATATCTCCACCGCTATCTGTATGAACATGGAAATATCTACACCGCTATCTGTTTGAACATGGAAATATCTACACCGCTATCTCCATGAAAATGGAAATAAATACACAGCTATCTGCATATACATGGAAATATCTACAAAGCTATCTCTTTACACATGGAAATAACTACACCGCTATCTCTGTAAACATGGAAATATCTACACCGCCATCTGTATGAACATGGAAATATCTGCACCGCCATCTGTATGAAGATATAAATATCTACACCGCCATCTGTATTAAGATGGAGATATCTACACCGCTATCTGTATAAACCTGGAAATATCTACACCGCTATCTGTATAAACATGGAAATATCTACACCGCTATCTGTATAAACATGGAAATATCTACACCGCTACCTGTATAAACATGGAAATATCAGCACAGCTATCTGTATGAACATGGAAATATCTACACCGCTATCTGCATGAACATGGAAATATCTACACCGCTATCTGTATGAACATGGAAATATCCACACCGCTATCTGTATAAACATGGAAAAACCTACACTGCTATCTGTTTGAACATGGAAATATCTACAGCGCTGCCAGCATGAACCTGGAAATATCTACACCGCTATCTGCTTGAACCTGGAAATATCTTCACCGCTATCTGCTTGAACATGGAAATATCTAAACTGCTATCTGCATAAAAATAGAAATATCTACACAGCTCTCTGCATATACATGAAAATATCTACAAAGCTATCTCTTTACACATGGAAATAACTACACCGCTATCTCTATAAACATGGAAATATCTACACCGCCATCTGAATGAACATGGAAATATCTACACCGACATCTGTATGAACATATAAATATCTACACCGCCATCTGTATTAAGATGGAGATATCTTCACCGCTATCTGTAAAAACTTGGAAATATCTACACCGCTATCTGTATGAACATGGAAATATCTACACCGCTATCTGTATAAACATGGAAATATCTACACCACAACCTGTATAAACAAGGAAATATCAGCAACGCTATCTGTATGAACATGGAAACATCTACACCGCTATCTCTATGAACATGGAAATATCTTCACCGCTATCTGTATGAACATGGAAATAGCTACAACGCTATCTGTATGAACATGGAAATATCTATACCACTATCTGTATGAACATGGAAATATCTACACCGCTTCTGTATGAACATAGAAATATCTACACAGCCATCTGGATGAAAACGGAAATATCTACACCGCTATCTGCATGAACATGGAAATATCTACACCGCTATCTGTGTAAACATGCATATATCTTCACCGCTATCTGTATAAGCATGGAAATATCTACACCGCTATCTGTATGAACATGGAAATATCTACACCGCTATCTGTTTGAACATTTAAATATCTATACCGCTATCAGCATGAAAATGGAAATATCTAAACAGCTATCTGCATATACATGGAAATATCTACAGAGCTATCTCTTTACACATGAAAATAACTACACTGCTATCTGTATGAACATGGAAATATCTACACCGCCATCTGTATGAACATGGAAATATCTACACCGCTATCTGTATGAACATGGAAATAGCTACACCGCTATCTGTATGAAGAAGGAAATATCTACACCACTATCTGTATGAACATGGAATTATCTACACCACTATCTGTATGAACATGGATATATCTACAAAGCCATCTGGATGAACATGGAAATATCTACACCGCTATCTGTGTGAACATGGAAATATCTACACTGCTATCTGTTTGAACATGGAAATATCTACACCGCTATCTGCATGAAAATGGAAATATCTACACTGCTATCTGCATATACATGGAAATATCTACTCAGCTATCTCTTTACACATGGAAATAACTACACCGCTATCTGTATAAACTTGGAAATATCTACACCGCTACATGTATAAACATGGAAATATCTACACCGCTATCTGTATTAACATGGAAATATCTACACCGCTACTTGTATAAACATGAAAATATCAGCCCCGCTATCTGTTTGAACATGGGAATACCTAAACCGCTATCTCTATGAACATGGAAATATCTACACCGCTATCTGTATGAACATGGAAATAGCTACACCGCTATCTGTATGAACATGGAAATATCTACACCACTACCTGTATGAAAATGGAAATATCTACACCGCTATCTGTATGAACATGGATATATCTACACAGCCATCTGGACGAACATGGAAATATCTACACCGCTATCTGGATGAACATGGAAATATCTACACCGCTATCTGTGTAAATATGCATACACCTTCACCGCAATCTGTAATAAACATGGAAATATCTACACCTCTATCTGTATGAACATGGAAATATCTACACCGCAATCTCAATGAACATGGAAATATCTACAACGCTATCTGTGTAAACATGCATACATCTTCACCGCTATCTGTATAAACATGGAAATATCTACACTGCTATCTGTATGAACATGGAAATAACTACACCGCTATCTGAATGAACATGGAAATATCTACACCGCTATCTGTTTGAACATGGAAATATCTACACAGCTATCTGCATGAAAATGGAAATATCTACATGCTATCTGCATATACATGGAAATATCCACACAGCTATCTCTTTACACATGGAAATAACTACAACGCTATCTGTATGAACATGGAAATATCTACACCGCCATCTGTATGAACATGGAAATATATGCACCGCCAACAGTATGAACATATAAATATCTACACCGCCATCTGTATTAAGATGGAGATATCTACACCGCTATCTGTGTAAATATGCATACACCTTCACCGCAATCTGTATAAACATGGAAATATCTACACCGCTATCTGTATAAACATGGAAATATCTACACCGCTATCTGTATAAACATGGAAATATCTACACCGCTACCTGTATAAACAAGGAAATATCAGCACCGCTATATGTATGAACATGGAAATATCTACACCGCTATCTGTATGAACATGGAAATATCTACACCGCTATCTGTATGAACATGGAAATATCTACACCGCTATCTGTGTAAATATGCATACACCTTCACCGCAATCTGTATAAACATGGAAATATCTACACCGCTATCTGTATGAACATGGAAATATCTACACTGCTATCTCTATGAACATGGAAATACCTACACCGCTATCTGCATGAACATGGAAATAGCTACACCGCTATCTGTATGAACAGTGAAATATCTACACCTCTATCTGTATGAACATGGAAATATCTTCACCGCTATCTGTATGAACATGGAAATATCTACAAAGCCATCTGGATGAACATGGAAATATCTACACCGCTATCTGCATGAACATGGAAATATCTACACTGCTATCTGTGTAAACATGCATACATCTTCACTGCTATCTGTATAAGCATGGAAATATCTACAACGCTATCTGTATGAACATGGAAATATCTACACCGCTATCTGTTTGAACATGGAAATATCTAAACCGCTATCAGCATGAAAATAGAAATATCTACACAGCTATCTGCATATACATGGAAATATCTACACAGCTATCTCTTTACACATGGAAATAACTACACCGCTATATCTATAAACATGGAAATATCTACACTGCCATCTGTATGAACATGGAAATATCTGCACCGCCATCTGAATGAACATATAAATATCTACAGCGCCATCTGTATTAAGATGGAAATATCTACACCGCTATCTATATAAACCTGGAAATATCCACATCGCTATCTGTATAAACATGGAAATATCTACACTGCTACCTGTATAAACATGGAAATATCTACACCACTACCTGTATAAACATGGAAATATCAGCACCGCTATCTGTATGAACATGGAAATATCAGCCCCTCATTCTGTATGAACATGGAAATATCTACACCGCTATCTCTATGAACATGGAAATATCTACACCGCCATCTGTATGAACATGGATATATCTACACAGCCATCTGGATGAACATGGAAATATCTTAACCGCTATCTGTATGAACATGGAAATATCTACACCGCTATCTGTATGAACATGGAAATACATACACCGCTATCTGTATGAACATCTAAATAGCTACACCGCTATCTGTATGGACATGGAAATTTCTTCACCGCCATCTGTATGAACATGGATATATCTACACAGCCATCTGGATGAACATGGAAATATCTACACCACTATCTGTATGAACATGGAAATATCTACACCGCTATCAGTTTGAACATGGAAATATCTAAACCGCTATCTGCATGAAAATGGAAATATCTACACAGCTATCTGCATATGCATGGAAATATCTACACAGCTATCTCTTTACACACGGAAAAAACTACACCGCTATCTGTATGAAGATGGAAATATCTTCACCGCCATCTGTATGAACATGGATATATCAACACAGCCTTCTGGAAGAACATGGAAATATCTACACCGCTATCTGTATAAACATGCATACATCTTCACCGCTATCTGTATAAACATGGAAATATCTACACTGCTATCTGCATGAACATGGAAATATCTACACCGCTATCTGAACATGGAAATATCTTCACCGCTATCTGCATGAAAATGGAAATATCTACACAGCGATCTGCATATACATGGAAATATCTACGAAGCTATCTCTTTACACATGGAAATAACTACAGCGCTATCTCTATATACATGCAAATATCTACACCGCCATCTGTATGAACATGGAAATATCTGCACCGCCATCTGTATGAAGATATAAATATCTACACCCCAATCTATATTAAGATGGAGATATCTACACCGCTATATGTATAAACATGGAAATATCTACACCGCTATCTGTATAAACATGGAAATATCTACACCGCTATCTGTATAAACATGGAAATATCTACACCGCTACCTGTATAAACATGGAAATATCAGCACCGCTATCTGTATGAACACGGAAATATCTACACCGCTATCTCTATGAACATGGAAATAACTACACCGCTATCTGTAAAAACATGGAAATAACTACACCGCTATCTGTAGGAACATGGAAATATCTACACCGCTATCTGTATGAACATGGATATATCTACACAGCCATCTGGATGAACATGGAAATATCTACACCACTATCTGTATGAACATGGAAATATCTACACCGCTATCTGTGTAAATATGCATACATCTTCACCGCAATCTGTATAAACATGGTAATATCTTCACCGCTATCTGTATGAACATGGAAATGTCTACACCGCTATCTGTTTAAACATGGAAATATCTACACCGCTATCTGCATGAAAATGGAACTATCTACAGAGCTATCTGCATATACATGGAAATATCTACACAGCTATCTCTTTACACATGGAAATAACTACACCGCTATCTGTATGAACATGGAAATATCTACACCGCCATCTGTATGAACATGGAAATATCTGCACCGCCATCTGTATGAACATACAAATATCTTCACGGCCGTCTGTATTAAAATGGAGATATCTACACCGCTATCAGTATAAACATGGAAATATCTACACCGCTATCTATAAAAACATGGAAATAACTACACCGCTATCTGTATAAACATGGAAATATCTACACCGCTACCTGTATAAACATGGAAATATCAGCACCGCTATCTGTATGAACATGGAAATATCAGCCCCTCTATCTGAATGAACGTGGAAATACCTACTCCGCTATCTGTATGAACATGGAAATATCTACACCGCTATCTGTATGAACATGGAAATATCTACAACGCCATCTGTTTGAACATGGATATATCTACACAGCCATCTGGATGAACATGGAAATATCTACACCGATATCTGTATGAACATGGAAATAGCTACACCGCTATCTGTATGAACATGGAAATATCTACACCACAATCTGTATGAACATGGAAATATCTACACCGCTATCTGTATGAACATGGAATTATCATCACCGCCATCTGTATGAACATGGATATATCTGTACAGCCATCTGGATGAACATGGAAATATCTACACCGCTATCTGTATGAACATGGAAATAGCTACAGAGCTATCTGTATGAACATGGAAATATCTACACCGCTACCTGTATAAACATGGAAATATCAGCACAGCTATCTGTATGAACATGGAAATATCTACAACGCTATGTGTACGAAGATGGAAATATCTACACCGCTATCTGTATGAACATGGAAATAGCTACACCGCTATCTGTATGAACATGGAAATATCTACACCACTATCTGTATGAACATGGAGATATCTTTACCGCCATCTGTATGAACATGGATATATCTACACCGCTATCTGTATGAGCGTGGAAATATCTACACCGCTATCTGTGTAAACATGCATACATCTTCAGCGCTATCTGTATAAACATGGAAATATCTACACCGCTATCTGTATAAACATGGAAATATCTACACCGCTACCTGTATAAACATGGAAATATCAGCACTGCTATCTGTATGAACATGGAAATATCAGCCCCTCTATCTGTATGAACGTGGAAATACCTACTCCGCTATCTGTGTGAACATGGAAATATCTACACCGCTATCTGTATGAACATGGAAATATCTACAACGCCATCTGTTTGAACATGGATATATCTACACAGCCATCTGGATGAACATGGAAATATCTTCACCGATATCTGTATGAACATGGAAATAGCTACACCGCTATCTGTATGAACATGGAAATATCTACACCACTATCTGTATGAACATGGAAATATCTACACCGCTATCTGTATGAACATGGAATTATCATCACCGCCATCTGTATGAACATGGATATATCTGTACAGCCATCTGGATGAACATGGAAATATCTACACCGCTATCTGTATGAACACGGAAATATCTACACCGCTATCTGTGTAAACATGCATACATCTTCAGCGCTCTCTGTATAAACATGGAAATATCTACACCGCTATCTGTATGAACATGGAAATATCTACACCGCTATCTGTTTGAACATGGAAATATCTAAACCGCTATCTGCATGAAAATGGGAATATCTACACAGCTAACTGCATATACATGGAAATATCTACACAGCTATCTCTTTACACATGGAAATAACTACACCGCTATCTGTATGAACATGGAAATATCTGCACAGCCATCTGGATGTACATAGAAATATCTACTCCGCCAGCTGTATTAAGATGGAGATATCTACACCGCTATCTGTATAAACATGGAAATATCTACACCGCTATCTGTATAAACATGGAAATATCTACACCGCTATTTGTATAAACATGGAAATATCTACACCGCTACCTGTATAAACTTGGAAATATCAGCACCGCTATCTGTATGAACATGGAAATATCTACACCGCTATCTGTTTGAACATGGAAATATCTACACCGCTGTCTGCATGAAAATGGAAATATCTACACAGCTATCTGCATATACATGGAAATATCTACACAGCTATCTCTTTACACCTGGAATTAACTACACCGCTATCTCTATAAACATGGAAATATCTACACCGCCATCTGTATGAACATGGAAATATCTTCACCGCCATCTGTATGAACATATAAATATCTACACCGCCATCTGTATTAAGAAGGAGATATCTACAACGCTATCTGTATAAACATGGAAATATCTACACCGCTATCTGTATAAACATGGAAATATCTACACCGCTATCTGTATAAACATGGAAATATCAGCACCGCTATCTGTATGAACATGGAAATATCTGCACCGCTATCTGTATGAACATGGAAATATCTACACCGCTATCTCTATGAACATGGAAATATATTCACCACCATCTGTATGAACATGGATATATCTACACAGCCATCTGTATGAACATGGAAATATCTACACCGCTATCTGTATGAACATGGAAATATCTACACCGCTATCTGTATGAACATGGAAATATCTTCACCGCAATCTGTATGAACATAGATATGTCTACACAGCCGTCTGGATGAACATGGAAATATCTACACCGCGATCTGTATGAACATGGAAATATCTACACCGCTATCTGTGTAAACATGCATACGTTTCACCGCTATCTGTATAAACATGGAAATATCTACACCGCTATCTGTATGAACATGGAAATATCTATACCAATATCTGTTTGAACATGGAAATATCTAAACCGCTATATGCATGAAAATAGAAATATCTACACAGCTATCTACATATACATTGAAATATCTACAAACCAATCTCTTTACACATGGAAATAACTACACCGCTATCTCTATAAACATGGATATATCTACACCGCCATCTGTACGAACATGGAAATATCTGCACTGCCATCTGTATGAACATATAAATATCTACACCGCCATCTGTATTAAGATGGAGATATCTTCACCTCTATCTGTATAAACTTGGAAATATCTACACCGCCATCTTTATAAACCTGGAAATATCTACACCGCTATCTGTATAAAGATGGAAATATCTACACCGCTACCTGTATAAACATGGAAATATCAGCACCACTATCTGTATGAACATGGAAATATCTACACTGCTATCTCTATGAACATGGAAATATCTACACCGCTATCTGCATGAACATGGAAATAGCTACACCGCTATCTGTACGAACAGTGAAATATCTACACCTCTATCTGTATGAACATGGAAATATCTACACCGCTATCTGTATGAACATGGAAATATCTACACAGCCATCTGGATGAACATGGAAATATCTAAACCGCTATGTGCATGAACATGGAAATATCTACACTGCTATCTGTGTAAACATGCATACATCTTCACTGCAATCTGTATAAGCATGGAAATATCTACAACGCTATCTGTATGAACATGGAAATATCTACACCGCTATCTGTTTGAACATGGAAATATCTAAACCGCTATCAGCATGAAAATAGAAATATCTACACAGCTATCTGCATATACATGGAAATATCTACACAGCTATCTCTTTACACATGGAAATAACTACACCGCTAACTGTATGAACATGGAAATATCTACACCGCCATCTGTATGAACATGGAAATATCGGCACCGCCATCTGAATGAACATATAAATATCTACAGCGCCATCTGTATTAACATGGAAATATCTACACCACTATCTGTATAAACCTGGAAATATCCACATCTCTATCTGTATAAACATGGAAATATCTACACCACTACCTGTATAAACATGGAAATATCAGCACCGCTATCTGTATGAACATGGAAATATCAGCCCCTCTATCTGTATGAATATGGAAATATCTACACCGCTATCTCTATGAACATGGAAATATCTACACCGCCATCTGTATGAACATGGATATATCTACACAGCCATCTGGATGAACATGGAAATATCTACACCGCTATCTGTATGTACAAGGAAATATCTACACCGCTATCTGTATGAACATGGAAATACATACACTGCTATCTGTATGAACATGGAAATAGCTACACCGCTATCTGTATGGACATGGAAATTTCTTCACCGCCATCTGTATGAACATGGATATATCTACACAGCCATCTGGATGAACATGGAAATATCTACACCGCTATCTGTATGAACATGGAAATATCTACACCGCTATCAGCATGAACATGGAAATATCTACACCGCTATCTGTATGAACATGGAAATATCCACACCGCTATCTGTATGAACATGGAAATATCTAAATCGCTATCTGTTTGAACATGGAAATATCTACACCGCTGTCAACATGAAAATTGAAATATCTACACAGCTATCTGCATATACATGGAAATATCTACACAGCTATCTCTTTACACATGGAAATAACTACACCGCTATCTCTATAAACATAGAAATATCTACTCCGCCATCTGTATGAACATGGAAATATCTGCACCGGCATGTGTATGAGCATTTAAATATCTGCACCGCCATCTGTATTAAGAAGGAGATATCTACACCGTTATCTGTATAAACATGGAAATATCTACACCGCTATCTGTATAAACATGGAAATATCTACTCCGCTATCTGTATAAACATGGAAATATCAGCACCGCTATCAGTATGAACATGGAAATATCTACACCGCTATCTGTATGAACATGGAAATATCTACACCGCTGTCTGTATGAACATGGAAATATCTTCACTGCCATCTGTATGAACATGGATACATCTACACAGCCATCTGTATGAACATGGAAATATCTACACCGCGATCTGTATTAACATGGAAATATCTACACCGCTATCTTTGTAAACATGCATACATCTTCACCGCTATCTATATAAACATGGAAATATCTACACCGCTATCTGTATGAACATGGAAATATCTACACCGCAATCTGTTTGAACATGGAAATATCTAAACTGCTATCTGCATGAAAATAGAAATATATACACAGCTATCTGCATATACATGGAAATATCTACAAAGCTATCTCTTTACACATGGAAATAACTACACCACTATCTCTATAAACATGGAAATATCTACACCGCCATCTGAATGAACATGGAAATATCTGCACCGCCATCTGTATGAACATATAAATATCTACACCGCCATCTGTATTAAGATGGAGATATCTTCACCGCTATCTGTAGAAACTTGGAAATATCTACACAGCTATCTGTATAAACATGGACATATCTTCACCGCTATCTGTATGAACATGGAAATATCTACACCGCTACCTGTATAAACATGGAAATATCAGCACCGCTATCTGTATGAACATGGAAATATCTACCCCGCTATCTCTATGAACATGGAAATATCTACACCGCTATCTGTATGAACATGGAAATAGCTACACCGCTATGTGTATGAACATGGAAATGTCTACACCACTATCTGAATGAACATGGAAATATCTACACCGCTATCTGTATGAACATGGATATTTCTACACCGCTATCTGTTTGAACATGGAAATATCTACACCGCTATCTGCATGAAAATGGAAATATCTACACAGCTATCTGCATAAACATGGAAATATTTACACAGCAATCTCTTTACACATGGAAATAACTACACCGCTATCTGTATGAACATGGAAATATTTACACCGCCATCTGTATGAACATGGAAATATCTGCACTGACATCTGTATGAACATATACATATCTACACGGCCATCTGTATTAAGATGGAGATATCTACACCGCTATCTCTATAAACATGGAAATATCTACACCGCTATCTGTATAAACATGGAAATATCTACACCGCTGTCTGTATAAACATGGAAATATCTACAACGCTACCTGTATAAACATGGAAATATCAGCACCGCTATCTGCATGAACATGGAAATAGCCCCTCTATCTGTATGAACATGGAGATATCTACACCGCTATCAGTATGAACATGGAAATATCTACACCGCTATCTGTATGAACATGGAAATATCTTCACCGCCATCTGTATGAACATGGATACATCTACAAAGCCATCTGGATGAACATGGAAATATCTACACCGCTATCTGTATGAACATGGAAATATATACACCGCTATCTGTGTAAACATGCATACATCTTCACCGCTATCTGTATGAACATGGAAATATCTCCACCGCTATCTGTATGAACATGGAAATATCTACACTGCTCTCTGCATGAAAATGGAAATAAATACACAGCTATCTGCATATACATGGAAATATCTACAAAGCTATCTCTTTACACATGGAAATAACTACACCGCTATCTCTATAAACATGGAAATAACTACACTGCCATCTGTATGAAAATGGAAATATCTGCACCGCCATCTTTATGAAGATATAAATATCTACACCGCCATCTGCATTAAGATGGAGATATCTAAACCGCTATCTGTATAAACCTGGAAATATCTACACCGCTATCTGTATAAACATGGAAATATCTACACCGCTATCTGTATAAACATGGAAATATCTACACCGCTACCTGTATAAACATGGAAATATCAGCACCGCTATCTGTATGAATATGGAAATATCTACACCGCTATCTGCATGAACATGGAAATATCTACACCGCTATCTGTATGAACATGGAAATATCCACAGCGCTATCTGTATAAACATGGAAATATCTACACCGCTATCTGTTTGAACATGGAAATATCTACACCGCTGTCAGCATGAAAATGGAAATATCTACACAGCTATTTGCATATACATGGAAATATCTACACAGCTATCTCTTTACACATGGAAATAACTACACCGCTATCTCTATAAACATGGAAATATCTACTCCGCCATCTGTATGAACATGGAAATATCTGCACCGGCATGTGTATGAACATATAAATATCTGCACCGCCATCTGTATTAAGAAGGAGATATCTACACCGCTATCTGTATAAACATGGAAATATCTACACGGCTATCTGTATAAACATGGAAATATCAACACCGCTATCTGTATAAACAAGGAAATATCAGCACCGCTATCAGTATGAACATGGAAATATCTACACCGCTATCTGTATGAATGTGGAAATATCTACACCGCCGTCTGTATGAACATGGAAATACCTTCACCGCCATCTGTATGAACATGGATATATCTACACAGCCATCTGTATGAACATGGAAATATCTACACCGCTATCCGTATGAACATGGAAATATCTACACCGCTATCTGTATGAACATGGAAATATCTTCACCACCATCTGTATGATCATCGATATGTCTACACAGCCATCTGGATGAACATGGAAATATCTACACCGCGATCTGTATGAACATGGAAATATCTACACCACTGTCAGCGTAAACATGCATACATTTCACCGCTATCTGTATAAACATGGAAATATCTACACCGCTATCTGTATGAACATGGAAATATCTACAAAGCTATCTGTTTGAACATGGAAATACCTAAACCGCTATCAGCATGAAAATAGAAATATATACACAGCAATCTGCATATACATGGAAATATATACAAAGCTATCTCTTTACACATGGAAATAACTACACCGCTATCTTTATAAACATGGAAATATCTACACCGCCATCTGTATGAACATGGAAATATCTGCACTGCCATCTGTATGAACATATAAATATCTACACCGCCATCTGTATTAAGATGGGGATATCTTCACCGCTGTCTGTATAAACTTGGAAATATCTACACCGCTATCTGTATAAACCTGGAAATATCTACACCGCTATCTGTATAAACATGGAAATATCTTCACCGCTATCTGTATAAACATGGAAATATCTACACCGCTACCTGTATAAACATGGAAATATCAGCACCGCTATCTGCATGAACATGGCAGTAACAGCCCCTCTATCTGTATGAACATGGAGATATCTACACCGCTATCTGTAAGAACATGGAAATATCTACACTGCTATCTGTATGAACATGGAAATAACTTCACCGCAATCTGTATGAACATGGATATATCTACACAGCCATCTGGATGAACATGGAAATATCTACACCGCTATCTGTATGAACATGGAAATAGCTACACCGCTATCTGTATGAACATGGAAATATCTACAACACTATCTGTATGAACATGGAAATATATACACCGCTATCTGTATGAACATGGAAATATCTTCACCGCCATCTGTATGAACATGGATATATCTACACAGCCATCTGGATGAACATGAAAATATCTACACCGCTATCTGTATGAACATGGAAATAGCTAGACCGCTATCTGTATGAACATGGAAATATCTACACCGCTATCTGTATGAACATGGAAATATCTACACCGCTATCTGTATGAACATGGAAATATATTCACCGCCATCTGTATGAACATTGATATATCTACAGAGCCATCTGGATGAACATGGAAATATCTACACCGCTATCTGTATGAACATGGAAATATCTACACCGCTATCTGTGTAAACATGCATACATCTTCACCGCTATCTGTATGAACATGGAAATATCTACACCGCTGTCTGTATGAACATGGAAATATGTACACCGCTATCTGCATGAAAATGGAAATATCTACACAGCTATCTGCATATACATGGAAATATCTACAAAGCTAACTCTTTACACATGGAGATAACTACACCGCTATCTCTATAAACATGGAAATATCTACACCGCCATCTGTATGAACATGGAAATATCTGCACCGCCATCAGTATGAACATATAAATATCTACACCGCCATCTGTATTAAGATGGAGATATGTACACCGCTATCTGTATAAACCTGGAAATATCTACACCGCTATCTGTATGAACATGGAAATAGCTACACCGCTATCTGTATGAACATGGAAATACCTACACCACTATCTGTATGAACATGGAAATATCTACACCGCTATCTGTATGAACATGGATATATCTACACAGCCATCGGGATGAACATGGAAATATCTACACCGCTATCTGTATGAACCTGGAAATATCTACACCGCTATCTGTGTAAACATGCATACATCTTCACCGCTATCTGTATAAACATGGAAATATCTACACCGCTATCTGTATGAACATGGAAATAGCTACACCGCTATCTGTATGCATATGGAAATAGCTACACCGCTATCTGTATGAACATGGATATATCTACACAGCCATCTGGATGAACATGGAAATATCTACACCGCTATCTGTGTAAACATGCATACATCTTCACCGCTATCTGTATGAACATGGAAATATCTCCACCGCTATCTGTATGAACACGGAAATATCTACACCGCTATCTGTTTGAACATGGAAATATCTACACCGCTATCTGCATGAAAATGGAAATAAATACACAGCTATCTGCATATACATGGAAATATCTACAAAGCTATCTCTTTACACATGGAAATAACTACACCGCTATCTCTGTAAACATGGAAATATCTACACCGCCATCTGTATGAACATGGAAATATCTGCACCGCCATCTGTATGAAGATATAAATATCTGCACCGCCATCTGTATTAAGATGGAGATATCTACACCGCTATCTGTATAAACCTGGAAATATCTACACCGCTATCTGTATAAACATGGAAATATCTACACCGCTATCTGTATAAACATGGAAATATCTACACCGCTACCTGTATAAACATGGAAATATCAGCACCGCTATCTGTATGAACATGGAAATATCTACACCGCTATCTGCATGAACATGGAAATATCTACACCGCTATCTGTATGAACATGGAAATATCCACACCGCTATCTGTATAAACATGGAAATACCTACACTGCTATCTGTTTGAACATGGAAATATCTACAGCGCTGTCAGCATGAAAATGGAAATATCTACACAGCTATTTGCATATACATGGAAATATCTACACAGCTATCTCTTTAGACATGGAAATAACTACACCGCTATCTCTATAAACATGGAAATATCTTCTCCGCCATCTGTATGAACATGGAAATATCTGCACCGGCATGTGTATAAACATATAAATATCTGCACCGCCATCTGTATTAAGAAGGAGATATCTACACCGCTATCTGTATAAACATGGAAATATCTACACCGCTATCTGTATGAACATGGAAATATCTACACCGCTATCTGTATAAACATGGAAATATCAGCACCGCTATCAGTATGAACATGGAAATATCTACACCGCTATCTGTATGAACGTGGAAATATCTACACCGCTGTCTGTATGAACATGGAAATACCTTCACCGCCATCTGTATGAACATGGATATATCTACAAAGCCATCTGTATGAACATGGAAATATCTACACCGCTATCCGTATGAACATGGAAATATCTACACCGCTATCTGTATGAACATGGAAATATCTTCACCACCATCTGTTTGATCATCGATATGTCTATACAGCCATCTGGATGAACATGGAAATATCTACACCGCGATCCGTATGAACATGGAAATATCTACACCACTATCTGCGTAAACATGCATACATTTCCCCGCTACCTGTATAAACATGGAAATATCTACACCGCTATCTGTATGAACATGGAAATATCTACAAAGCTATCTGTTTGAACATGGAAATACCTAAACCGCTATCAGCATGAAAATAGAAATATATACACAGCTATCTGCATATACATGGAAATATATACAAAGATATCTCTTTACACATGGAAATAACTACACCGCTATCTTTATAAACATGGAAATATCTACACCGCCATCTGTATGGACATGGAAATATCTGCACTGCCATCTGTATGAACATATAAATATCTACACCGCCATCTGTATTAAGATGGGGACACCTTCACCGCTATCTGTATAAACTTGGAAATATCTACACCGCTATCTGTATAAACCTGGAAATATCTACACCACTATCTGTATAAACATGGAAATATCTTCACCGCTATCTGTATAAACATGGAAATATCTACACCGCTACCTGTATAAACATGGAAATATCAGCACCGCTATCTGCATGAACATGGCAGTAACAGCCCCTCTATCTGTATGAACAAGGAGATATCTACACCGCTATCTGTAAGAACATGGAAATATCTACACCGCTATCTGTATGAACATAGAAATAACTTCACCGCAATCTGTATGAACATGGATATATCTACACAGCCATCTGGATGAAGATGGAAATATCTACACCGCTATCTGTATGAACATGGAAATAGCTACACCGCTATCTGTATGAACATGGAAATATCTACAACACTATCTGTATGAACATGGAAATATATACACCGCTATCTGTATGAACATGGAGATATCTTCACCGCCATCTGTATGAACATAGATATATCTACACAGCCATCTGGATGAACATGAAAATATCAACACCGATATCTGTATGAACATGGAAATAGCTACACCGCTATCTGTATGAACATGGAAATATCTACACCGCTATCTGTATGAACATGGAAATATCTACACCATTATCTGTATGAACATGGAAATATATTCACCGCCATCTGTATGAACATTGATATATCTACAGAGCCATCTGGTTGAACATGGAAATATCTACACCGCTATCTGTATGAACATGGAAATATCTACACCGCTATCTGTGTAAACATGCATAAATCTTCACCGCTATCTGTATGAACATGGAAATATCTACACCGCTGTCTGTATGAACATGGAAATATCTACACCGCTATCTGCATGAAAATGGAAATATCTACACAGCTATCTGCATATACATGGAAATGTCTACAAAGCTATCTCTTTACACTTGGAAATAACTACACCGCTATCTCTATAAACATGGAAATATCTACACCGCCATCTGTATGTACATGGAAATATCTGCACCGCCATCTGTATGAACATATAAATATCTACACCACCATCTGTATTAAGATGGAGATATCTACACCGCTATCTGTATAAACCTGGAAATATCTACACCGCTATCTGTATGAACATGGAAATAGCTACACCGCTATCTGTATGAACATGGAAATATCTACACCACTATCTGTATGAACATGGAAATATCTACACCGCTATCTGTATGAACATGGATATATCTACACAGCCATCGGGATGAACATGGAAATATCTACACCGCTATCTGTATGAACATGGAAATATCTACACCGCTATCTGTGTAAACATGCATACATCTTCACCGCTATCTGTATAAACATGGAAATACCTACAGCGCTATCTGTATGAACATGGAAATAGCTACACCGCTATCTGTATGCATATGGAAATAGCTACACCGCTATCTGTATGAACATGGATATATCTACACAGCCATCTGGATGAACATGGAAATATCTACACCGCTATCTGTTTAAACATGCATACATCTTCACCGCTATCTGTATGAACATGGAAATATCTCCACCGCTATCTGTATGAACATGGAAATATCTACACCGCTATCTGTTTGAACATGGAAATATCTACACCGCTATCTGCATGAAAATGGAAATAAATACACAGCTATCTGCATATACATGGAATTATCTACAAAGCTATCTCTTTACACATGGAAATAACTACACCGCTATCTCTGTAAACATGGAAATATCTACACCGCCATCTGTATGAACATGGAAATATCTGCACCGCCAACTGTATGAAGATATAAATATCTACACCGCCATCTGTATTAAGATGGAGATATCTACACCGCTATCTGTATAAACCTGGAAATATCTACACCGCTATCTATATAAACATGGAAATATCTACACCGCTATCTGTATAAACATGGAAATATCTACACCACTACCTGTATAAACATGGAAATATCAGCACCGCTATCTTTATGAACATGGAAATATCTACACCGATATCTGCATGAACATGGAAATATCTACACGGCTATCTGTATGAACATGGAAATATCCACACCGCTATCTGTATAAATATGGAAATACCTACACTGCTATCTGTTTGAACATGGAAATATCTACAGCGCTGTCAGCATGAAAATGGAAATATCTACACAGCTATTTGCATATACATGGAAATATCTGCACAGCTATCTCTTTAGACATGGAAATAACTACACCGCTATCTCTATAAACATGGAAATATCTACTCCGCCATCTGTATGAACATGGAAATATCTGCACCGGCATGTGTATGAACATATAAATATCTGCACCGCCATCTGTATTAAGAAGGAGATATCTACACCGCTATCTGTATAAACATGGAAATATCTACACAGCTATCTGTATGAACATGGAAATATCTACACCGCTATCTGTATAAACATGGAAATATCAGCACCGCTATCAGTATGAACATGGAAATATCTACACCGCTATCTGTATGAACGTGGAAATATCTACACCGCTGTCTGTATGAACATGGAAATACCTTCACCGCCATCTGTATGAACATGGATATATCTACACAGCCATCTGTATGAACATGGAAATATCTACAACGCTATCAGTATGAACATGGAAATATCTTCACCGCCATCTGTATGATCATCGATATGTCTACACAGCCATCTGGATGAACATGGAAATATCTACACCGTGATCTGTATGAACATGGAAATATCTACACCACTATCTGCGTAAACATGCATACATTTCACCGCTATCTGTATAAACATGGAAATATCTACACCGCTATCTGTATGAACATGGAAATATCTACAAAGCTATCTCTTTGAACATGGAAATACCTAAACCGCTATCTGCATGAAAATAGAAATATCTACACAGCTATCTGCATATACATGGATATATATACAAAGCTATCTCTTTACACATGGAAATAACTACACCGCTATCTTTATAAACATGGAAATATCTACACCGCCATCTGTATGAACATGGAAATATCTGAACTGCCATCTGTATGAACATATGAATATCTACACCACCATCTGTATTAAGATGGGGATATCTTCACCGCTATCTGTATAAACTTGGAAATATCTACACCGCTATCTGTATAAACCTGGAAATATCTACACCGCTATCTGTATAAACATGGAAATATCTTCACCGCTATCTGTATAAACATGGAAATATCTACACCGCTACCTGTATCAACATGGAAATATCAGCACTGCTATCTGCATGAACATGGCAACATCAGCCCCTCTATCTGTATGAACATGGAAATATCTACACCACTATCTGTATGAACATGGAAATAGCTACACCGCTATCTGTATGAACATGGAAATATCTACAACACTATCTGTATGAACATGGAAATATATACACCGCTATCTGTAGGAACATGGAAATATCTTCACCGCCATCTGTATGAACATAGATATATCTACACAGCCATCTGGATGAACATGAAAATATCTACACCGCTATCTCTATGAACATGGAAATAGCTACACCGCTATCTGTATGAACATGGAAATATCTACACCGCTATCTGTATGAACATGGAAATATCTACACCGCTATCTGTATGAACATGGAAATATATTCACCGCCATCTGTATGAATATGGATATATCTACAGAGCCATGTGGATGAACATGGAAATATCTACACCGCTATCTGTATGAACATGGAAATATCTACACCGCTATCTGTGTAAACATGCATACATCTTCACCGCTATCTGCATGAACATGGAAATACCTACACCGCTATCTGTATGAACATGGAAATATCTACACCGCTATCTGCTTGAACATGGAAATATCTACACCGCTATCTGCACGAAAATGGAAATATCTACACAGCTATCTGCATATACATGGAAATATCTACAAAGCTATCTCTTTACACGTGGAAATAACTACACCGCTATCTCTATAAACATGGAAATATCTACACCGCCATCTGTATGAACATGGAAATATCTGCACCGCCATCTGTATGAACATATAAATATCTACACCGCCATCTGTATTAAGATGGACATATCTACACCGCTATCTGTATAAACCTGGAAATATCTACACCGCTATCTGTATGAACATGGAAATAGCTACACCGCTATCTGTATCAACATGGAAATAACTACACCACTATCTGTATGAACATGGAAATATCTACACCGCTATCTGTATGAACATGGATATATCTACACAGCCATCGGGATGAACATGGAAATATCTACACCGCTATCTGTATGAACCTGGAAATATCTACACAGCTATCTGTGTAAACATGCATACATCTTCACCGCTATCTGTATAAACATGGAAATATCGACACCGCTATCTGTATGAACATGGAAATAGCTACACCGCTATCTGTATGAACATGGAAATATCTACACCGCTATCTGTTTGAACATGGAAATATCTACACCGCTATCTGCACGAAAATGGAAATATCTACACTGCTATCTGCATATACATGGAAATATCTACACAGGTATCTCCTAACACATGGAAATAACTACACCGCTATCTCTATAAACATGGAAATATCTACACCGCCATCAGCATGAACATAGAAATATCTTCACCGCCATCTGTATGAACATATAAATATCTACACCGCCATCTGTATAAAGAAGGAGATATCTACACCGCTATCTGTATAAACATGGAAATATCTACACCGCTGCCTGTATAAATATGGAAATATCAGCACCGCTATCTCTATGAACATGGAAATATCTACAACGCTACCTGTATGAACATGGAAATATCTACACCGCTATCTGTATGAACATGGAAATATCTACACCGCTATCTGTTTGAACATGGAAATATATACACCGCTATCTGTATGAACATGGAAATATCTACACCGCTATCTGTATGAACATGGAAATATCTACACAGCCATCTGGATGAACATGGAAATATCTACACCGCTATCTGTATGAACATGGAAATATCTACACCGTTATCTGTATGAACATGGATATATCTACACAGCCATCTGGATGAACATGGAAATATCTACACCGCTATCCGTGTAAACATGCATACATCTTCACCGCTATCTGTATAAACATGGAAAGATCTACACCGCTATCTGTATGAACATGGAAATATCTAAACCGCTATCTGTATGAACATGGAAATATCTACACTGCTATCTGTTTGAACATGGAAATATCTACACCGCTATCTGCATGAAAATGGAAATATCTACACTGCTATCTGCATATACATGGAAATATCTACTCAGCTATCCCTTTACACATGGAAATAACTACACCGCTATCTGTATGAAGATGGAAATATCTACACCGCTATCTGTATGAACATGGAAATAACTACACCACTATCTGTATGAACATGGAAATAACTACACAGCCATCTGGATGAACATGGAAATATCTCCACCGCTATCTGTATGAACATGGAAATATCTACACTGCTATCTGTTTGAACATGGAAATATCTACACCGCTATCGGCATGAAAATGGAAATATCTACACTGCTATCTGCATATACATGGAAATATCTACTCAGCTATCTCCTTACACATGGAAATAACTACACCGCTATCTGTATAAACTTGGAAATATCTACACCGCTACATGTATAAACATGTAAATATCTACACCGCTATCTGTATTAACATGGAAATATCTACACCGCTACTTGTATAAACATGGAAATATCAGCACCGCTATCTGTTTGAACATGGGAATACCTACACCGCTATCTCTATGAACATGGAAATATCTACACCGCTATCTGTATGAACATGGAAATATCTTCACCACCATCTGTTTGATCATCGATATGTCTACACAGCCATCTGGACGAACATGGAAATATCTACACCGCTATCTGGATGAACATGGAAATATCTACACCGCTATCTGTGTAAATATGCATACACCTTCACCGCAATCTGTAATAAACATGGAAATATCTACACCTCTATCTGTATGAACATGGAAATATCTACACCGCAATCTCAATGAACATGGAAATATCTACAACGCTATCTGTGTAAACATGCATACATCTTCACCGCTATCTGTATAAACATGGAAATATCTACACTGCTATCTGTATGAACATGGAAATAACTACACCGCTATCTGAATGAACATGGAAATATCTACACCGCTATCTGTTTGAACATGGAAATATCTACACCGCTATCTGCATGAAAATGGAAATATCTACATGCTATCTGCATATACATGGAAATATCCACACAGCTATCTCTTTACACATGGAAATAACTACAACGCTATCTGTATGAACATGGAAATATCTACACCGCCATCTGTATGAACATGGAAATATATGCACCGCCAACTGTATGAACATATAAATATCTACACCGCCATCTGTATTAAGATGGAGATATCTACACCGCTATCTGTGTAAATATGCATACACCTTCACCGCAATCTGTATAAACATGGAAATATCTACACCGCTATCTGTATAAACATGGAAATATCTACACCGCTATCTGTATAAACATGGAAATATCTACACCGCTACCTGTATAAACAAGGAAATATCAGCACCGCTATATGTATGAACATGGAAATATCTACACCGCTATCTGTATGAACATGGAAATATCTACACCGCTATCTGTATGAACATGGAAATATCTACACCGCTATCTGTATGAACATGGAAATATCTACACCGCTGTTTGAACATGGAAATATCTAATCCGCTGTCTGCATGAAAATGGAAATATCTACACAGCTATCTGCATATACATGGAAATATCTACACAGCTACCTATTTACACATGGAAATAACTACACCGCTATCCCTATAAACTTGGAAATATCTACACCGCCATCTGTATGCACTTGGAAATATCTGCAACGCCATCTGTATGAACATATAAACATCTACACCGCCATCTGTATTAAGGAGATATCTACACCGCTATCTGTATAAACATGGAAATATCTACACCGCTATCTGTATAAACATGGAAATCTCTACACCGCTATCTGTATAAACATGGAAATATCTACACCGCTGCCTGTATAAACATGGAAATATCAGCACCGCTATCGGTATGAACATGGAAATATCTACACCGCTATCTGTATGAACATGGAATTATCTACACCGCTATCTGTATGAACATGGAAATACCTTCACCGTCATCTGTATGAACATGGATATATCTACACAGCCATCTGTATGAACATGGAAATATCTATACAGCTATCTGTATGAACATGGAAATATCTACACCGCTGTCTGTATGAACATGGAAATATCTTCACCGCCATCTGTATGAACATGGATATGTCTACACAGCCATCTGGATGAACATGGAAATATCTACACCGCGATCTGTATGAACATGGAAATATCTACACCGCTATCAGTTTGAACATGGAAATATATAAACCGCTATCTGCATGAAAATAGAAATATCTACACAGCTATCTGCATATACATGGAAATATCTACAAAGCTATCTCTATACACATGGAAATAACTGCACCGCTATCTCTATAGACATGGAAATATCTACAGCGCCATCTGTATGAACATGGGTATATCTGCACCGCCATCTGTATGAACATATAAATATCTACACCGCCATCTGCTTTAAGATGGAGATATCATCACCGCTCTGTATAAACTTGGAAATATCTACACCGCTACCTGTATAAACATGGAAATATCAGCACCGCTATCTGTATGAACATGGAAATATCTACACCGCTATCTCTATGAATATGGAAATATCTACACCGCTATCTGTTTGAACATGGAAATATCTAAACCGCTATCTGCATGAAAATGGAAATATCTACACAGCTATCTGCTTATACATGGAAATATGTACACAGCTATCTCTTTACACATGGAAATAACTACACCGCTATCTGCATGAACATGGAAATATCTTCAACGCCATCTGTATGAACATGGATATATCTACACAGCCATCTGGATGAACATGGAAATATCTACACCGCTATCTATATGAACATGGAAATATCTACTCCGCTATCTGTGTAAACATGCATACATCTTCACCGCCATCTGTATAAACATGGAAATATCTACACTGCTATTAGCATGAACATGGAAATATCTACACCGCTATCTGTTTGAACATGGAAGTATCTTCACCGCTATCTGCATGAAAATGGAAATATCTACACAGCGATCTGCATATACATGGAAATATCTACAAAGCTATCCCTTTACACATGGAAATAACTACAGCGCTATCTCTATAAACATGCAAATATCTACACCGCCATCTGTATGAACATGGAAATGTCTGCACCGCCATCAGTATGAAGATATAAATATCTATACCCCCATCTGTATTAAGATGGAGATATCTAAACCGCTATCTGTAAAAACATGGAAATATCTACACCGCTACCTGTATAAAAATGGAAATATCAGCACCGCTATCTGTATGAACATGGAAATATCTACACCGCTATCTCTATGAACATGGAAATATCTACACCGCTATCTGTATGAAAATGGAAATAGCTACACCGCTATCTGTATGAACATGGAAATATCTACACCACTACCTGTATGAAAATGGAAATATCTACACCGCTATTTGTATGAACATGGATATATCTACACAGCCATCTGGATGAACATGGAAATATCTACACCGCTATCTGTATGAACATGGAAGTATCTACACCGCTATCTGTGTAAATATGCATACATCTTCACCGCAATCTGTATAAACATGGAAATATCTACACCTCTATCTGTATGAACATGGAAATATCTACACCGCTGTTTGAACATGGAAATATCTACACCGCTATCTGTGTAAACATGCATACATCTTCACCGCTATCTGTATAAACATGGAAATATCGACACCGCTATCTGTATGAACATGGAAATAGCTACACCGCTATCTGTTTGAACATGGAAATATCTAAACCGCTATCTGCATGAAAATGGAAATATCTACACCGCTATCTCTATGAAGATGGAAATATCTACACCGCTATCTGTTTGAACATGGAAATATCTACACCGCTATCTCTATGAACATGGAAATATCTTCACCGCCATCTGTATGAACTTGGATATGTCTACACAGCCATCTAGATGAACATGGAAATATCTACACCCCGATCTGTATGAACATGGAAATATCTACACCGCTATCTGTGTAAACATGCATACATCTTCACCGCTATCTGTATGAACATGGAAATATCTACACCGCTGTCTGTATGAACATGGAAATATCTACACCGCTATCTGCATGAAAATGGAAATATCTACACAGCTATCTGCATATACATGGAAATATCTACAAAGCTATCTCTTTACACATGGAAATAACTACACCGCTATCTCTATAAACATGGAAATATCTACACCGCCATCTGTATGAACATGGAAATATCTGCACCGCCATCTGTATGAACATATAAATATCTACACCGCCATCTGTATTAAGATAGAGATATCTACACCGCTATCTGTATAAACCTGGAAATACCTACACCTCTATCTGTATGAACATGGAAATAGCTACACCGCTATCTGTATCAACATGGAAATATCTACACCACTAGCTGTATGAACATGGAAATATCTACACCGCTATCTGTATGAACATGGATATATCTACACAGACATCGGGATGAACATGGAAATATCTACACCGCTATCTGTATGAACCTGGAAATATCTACACCGCTATCTGTGTAAACATGCATACATCTTCACCGCTATCTCTATAAACATGGAAATATCTACACCGCTATCTGTATGAACATGGAAATAGCTACACCGCTATCTGTATGAATATGGAAATAGCTACACCGCTATCTGTATGAACTTGGATATATCTACACAGCCATCTGGATGAACATGGAAATATCTACACCGCTATCTGTATAAACATGCATACGTCTTCACCGCTATCTGTATGAACATGGAAATATCTCCACCGCTATCTGTATGAACATGGAAATATCTACACCGCTATCTGTTTGAACATGGAAATATCTACACCGCTATCTGCATGAAAATGGAAATAAATACACAGCTATCTGCATATACATGGAAATATCTACAAAGCTATCTCTTTACACATGGAAATAACTACACCGCTATCTCTGTAAACATGGAAATATCTACACCGCCATCTGTATGAACATGGAAATATCTGCACCGCCATCTGTATGAAGATATAAATATCTACACCGCCATCTGTATTAAGATGGAGATATCTACACCGGTATCTGTATAAACCTGGAAATATCTACACCGCTATCTGTATAAACATGGAAATATCTACACCGCTATCTGTATAAACATGGAAATATCTACACCGCTACCTGTATAAACATGGAAATATCAGCACCGCTATCTGTGTGAACATGGAAATATCTACACCGCTATCTGCATGAACATGGAAATATCTACACCGCTATCTGTATGAACATGGAAATATCCACACCGCTATGTGTATAAACATGGAAATACCTACACTGCTATCTGTTTGAACATGGAAATATCTACAGCGCTGTCAGCATGAACATGGAAATACCTACACCGCTATCTGCTTGAACATGGAAATATCTAAACTGCTATCTGCATAAAAATAGAAATATCTACACAGCTATCTGCATATACATGAAAATATCTACAAAGCTATCTCTTTACACATGGAAATAACTACACCGCTATCTCTATAAACATGGAAATATCTACACCGCCATCTGAATGAACATGGAAATATCTACACCGACATCTGTATGAATATATAAATATCTACACCGCCATCTGTATTAAGATGGAGATATCTTCACCGCTATCTGTATAAACTTGGAAATATCTACACCGCTATCTGTATGAACATGGAAATATCTACACCGCTATCTGTATAAACATGGAAATATCTACACCACAACCTGTATAAACACGGAAATATCAGCAACGCTATCTGTATGAACATGGAAACATCTACACCGCTATCTCTATGAACATGGAAATATCTTCACCGCAATCTGTATGAACATGGAAATAGCTACAACGCTATCTGTATGAACATGGAAATATCTATACCACTATCTGTATGAACATGGAAATATCTACACCGCCATCTGTATGAACATAGAAATATCTACACAGCCGTCTGGATGAAAACGGAAATATCTACACCGCTATCTGCATGAACATGGAAATATCTACACCGCTATCTGTGTAAACATGCATATATCTTCACCGCTATCTGTATAAGCATGGAAATATCTACACCGCTATCTGTATGAACATGGAAATATGTACACCGCTATCTGTTTGAACATTTAAATATCTATACCGCTATCAGCATGAAAATGGAAATATCTAAACAGCTATCTGCATATACATGGAAATATCTACAGAGCTATCTCTTTACACATGGAAATAACTACACTGCTATCTGTATGAACATGGAAATATCTACACCGCCATCTGTATGAACATGGAAATATCTACACCGCTATCTGTATGAACATGGAAATAGCTACACCGCTATCTGTATGAAGAAGGAAATATCTACACCACTATCTGTATGAACATGGAATTATCTACACCACTATCTGTATGAACATGGATATATCTACACAGCCATCTGGATGAACATGGAAATATCTACACCGCTATCTGTGTGAACATGGAAATATCTACACTGCTATCTGTGTAAACATGCATACACCTTCACCGCTATCTGTATAAACACGGAAATATCTACACCGCTATCTGTATGAACATGGAAATATCTACACCGCTATCTCTTTGAACATGGAAATATCTAAACCGCTATCTGAATGAAAATGGAAATATCTGCACAGCTATCTGCATATACATGGAAATATCTACACAGCTATATCTTTACCCATGGAAATAACTACACCGCTATCTGTATGAACATGGAAATATCTACACCGCCATCTGTATGAACATGGAAATATCTGCACCACCATCTGTATGAACATATAAATATCTAAACCGCCATCTGTATTTAGAAGGAGATATCTAAACCGCTATCTGTATAAACATAGAAATATCTACACTGCTATCTGTATAAACATGGAAATATCTACACAGCTATCTGTATAAACATGGAAATATCTACACCGCTACCTGTATAAACATGGAAATATCAGCACCGCTATCGGTATGAACATGGAAATATCTACACCGCTATCTGTATGAAGATGGAAATATCCACACCACTATCTGTATGAACATGGAAATATCTTCACCGCCATCTGTATGAACATGGATATATCTACACAGCCATCTGTATGAACATGGAAATATCTACACCGCTATCTGTATGAACATGGAAATAAGTACACCGCTATCTGTATAAACATGGAAATATCTTCACCGCCATCTGTATGAACATGGATATGTCTACACAGCCATCTGGATGAACATCGAAATATCTACACCGCGATCTGTATGAACATGGAAATATCTACACCGCTATCTTTGTAAACATGTATACATCTTCACCGCTATCTATATAAACATGGAAATATCTACACCGCTATCTGTATGAACATGGAAATATCTACACCGCAATCTGTTTGAACATGGAAATATCTAAACTGCTATCTGCATGAAAATAGAAATATCTACACAGCTATCTGCATATACATGGAAATATCTAAAAAGCTATCTCTATAAACATGGAAATAACTACACCGACATCTGTATGAACATGGAAATATCTGCACCGCCATCTGTATGAACATATAAATATCTACACCGCCATCTGTATTAAGATGGAGATATCTTCACCGCTATCTGTATAAACTTGGAAATATCTACACAGCTATCTGTATAAACATGGACATATCTTCACCGCTATCTGTATAAACATGGAAATATCTACACAGCTACCTGTATAAACATGGAAATATCAGCACCGCTATCTGTATGAACATGGAAATATCTACACCGCTATCTCTATGAACATGGAAATATCTACACCGCTATCTGTATGAACATGGAAATAGCTACACCGCTATCTGTATGAACATGGAAATATCTACACCACTATCTGAATGAACATGGAAATATCTACACCGCTATCTGCATGAACATGGATATATCTACACCGCCATCTGTTTGAACATGGAAATACCTACACCGCTATCTGCATGAAAATGGAAATATCTACACTGCTATCTGTATGAACATGGAAATATCTTCACCTCCATCTGTATGAACATGGATATATCTACAGAGACATCTGGATGAACATGGAAATATATACACCGCAATCTGTATGAACATGGAAATATATACACCGCAATCTGTGTAAACATGCATACATCTTCACCGCTATCTGTTTGAACATGGAAATATCTACACCGCTATCTGCATGAAAATGGAAATAACTACACAGCTATCTGCATATACATGGAAATATCTACAAAGCTATCCCTTTACACATGGGAATAACTTCACCGCTATCTCTATAAACATGGAAATATCTACACCGCCATCTGTATGAACATGGAAATATCTACACCGCTATCTGTTTGAACATGGAAATATCTACACCGCTATCTGTATGAACATGGAAATATCTACACCGCTATCTGCATGAACATGGAAATATCTACACCGCTATCTGTTTGAACATGGAAATATCTACACCGCTATCTGTATGAACATGGAAATATCTACACCGCCATCTGTATGAACATGGAAATATATGCACCGCCAACTGTATGAACATATAAATATCTACACCGCCATCTGTATTAAGATGGAGATATCTACACCGCTATCTGTATAAACATGGAAATATCTACACCGCTATCTGTATAAACATGGAAATATCAACACCGCTATCTGTATAAACATGGAAATATCTACACCGCTACCTGTATAAACAAGGAAATATCAGCACCGCTATATGTATGAACATGGAAATATCTACACCGCTATCTGTATGAACATGGAAATATCTACACCGCTATCTGTATGAACATGGAAATATCTACAGCGCTATCTGTATGAACATGGAAATATCTACACCGCTATCTGTTTGAACATGGAAATATCTACACCGCTGTCTGCATGAAAATGGAAATATCTACACAGCTATCTGCATATAAATGGAAATATCTACACAGCTACCTCTTTACACATGGAAATAACTACACCGCTATCCCTATAAACTTGGAAACATCTACACCGCCATCTGTATGCACTTGGAAATATCTGCACCGCCATCTGAATGAACATATAAACATCTACACCGCCATCTGTATTAAGAAGGAGATATCTACACCGCTATCTGTATAAACATGGAAATATCTACACCGCTATCTGTATAAACATGGGAATCTCTACACCGCTATCTGTATAAACATGGAAATATCTACACCACTGCCTGTATAAACATGGAAATATCAGCACCGCTATCGGTATGAACATGGAAATATCTACACCGCTATCTGTATGAACATGGAAATATCTACACCGCTATCTGTATGAACATGGAAATATCTTCACCGTCATCTGTATGAACATGGATATATCTACACCGCTATCTGTATGAACATGGAAATATCTACACCGCTATCTGTATGAACATGGAAATATCTTCACCGTCATCTGTATGAACATGGATATATCTACACAGCCATCTGTATGAACATGGAAATATCTACACCGCTATCTGTATGAACATGGAAATATCTACACCACTGTCTGTATGAACATGGAAATATCTTCACCGCCATCTGTATGAACATGGATATGTCTACACAGCCATCTGTATGAACATGGAAATATCTACACCGCGATCTGTATGAACATGGAAATATCTACACCGCTATCTGTTTGAACATGGAAATATCTAAACCCCTATCTGCATGAAAATAGAAATATCTTCACAGCTATCTGCATATACATGGAAATATCTACAAAGCTATCTCTATACACATGGAAATAACTGCACCGCTATCTCTATAAACATGGAAATATCTACAGCGCCATCTGTATGAACATGGGAATATCTGCACCGCCATCTGTATGAACATATAAATATCTACACCGCCATCTGCTTTAAGATGGAGATATCTTCACCGCTCTCTGTATAAACTTGGAAATATCTACACCGCTACCTGTACAAACATGGAAATATCAGCACCACTATCTGTATGAACATGGAAATATCTACACCGCTATCTCTATGAACATGGAAATATCTACACCGCTATCTGTTTGAACATGGAAATATCTAAACCGCTATCTGCATGAAAATGGAAATATCTACACAGCTATCTGCATATACTTGGAAATATCTACACAGCTATCTCTTTACACATGGAAATAACTACACCGCTATCTGTATGAACATGGAAATATCTTCACCGCCATCTGTATGAACATGGATATATCTACACAGCCATCTGGATGAACATGGAAATATCTACACCGCTATCTATATGAACATGGAAATATCTACTCCGCTATCTGTGTAAACATGCATACATCTACACCGCCATCTGCATAAACATGGAAATATCTACACTGCTATCAGCATGAACATGGAAATATCTACACCGCTATCTGTTTGAACATGGAAATATCTTCACCGCTATCTGCATGAAAATGGAAATATCTACACAGCGATCTGCATATACATGGAAATATCTACAAAGCTATCTCTTTACACATGGAAATAACTACACCGCTATCTCTATAAACATGCAAATATCTACACCGCCATCTGTATGAACATGGAAATATCTGCACCGCCATCAGTATGAAGATATAAATATCTACACCCCCATCTATATTAAGATGGAGATATCTACACCGCTATCTGTATAAACATGGAAATATCTGCACCGCTACCTGTATAAACATGGAAATATCAGCACCGCTATCTGTATGAACATGGAAATAACTACACCGCTATCTCTATGAACATGGAAATATCTACACCGCTATCTGTATGAAAATGGAAATAGCTACACCGCTATCTGTATGAACATGGAAATATCTACACCACTACCTGTATGAAAATGGAAATATCTACACCGCTATTTGTATGAACATGGATATATCTACACAGCCATGTGGATGAACATGGAAATATCTACACCGCTATCTGTATGAACATGGAAATATCTATACCGGTATCTGCGTAAATATGCATACATCTTCACCGCAATCTGTATAAACATGGAAATATCTACACCGCTATCTGTATGAACATGGAAATATCTACACCGCTGTTTGAACATGGAAATATCTACACCGCTATCTGTGTAAACATGCATACATCTTCACCGCTATCTGTATAAACATGGAAATATCTACACTGCTATCTGTATGAACATGGAAATATCTACACCGCTATCTGTATGAACATGGAAATATCTACACCGCTATTTGTTTGAACATGGAAATATCTACACCGCTATCTGCATGAAAATGGAAATATCTACACTGCTACCTGCATATTCATGGAAATATCTACACAGCTATCTCTTTACACATGGAAATAACTACACCGCTATCTGTATGAACATGGAAATATCTACACCGCCATCTGTATGAACATGGAAATATCTGCACCGCCAACTGTATGAACATATAAATATCTACACCGCCATCTGTATTAAGTTGTAGATATCTACACTGCTATCTGTATAAACATGGAAATATCAGCACCGCTATATGTATGGACATGGAAATATCTACACCACTATCTGTATGAAAATGGAAATATATACACCGCTATCTGTATGAACATGGAATTATCTTCACCGCCATCTGTATGAACATGGATATATCTACACAGCCATCTGGATGAACATGGAAATATCTACACCGCTATCTGTATGAACATGGAAATAGCAACACAGCTATCTGTATGAACATGGAAATATCTACACCGCTATCTGTATGAACATGGAAATATCTACACTGCTATCTGTATGAACATGGAAATATCTTCACCGCCATCTGTATGAACATGGATATATCTACACAGCCATCTGGATGAACATGGAAATATCTACACAGCTATCTGTATGAACATGGAAATATATACACCGCTATCTTTGTAAACATGCATACACCTTCACCGCTATCTGTATAAACATGGAAATATCTACACCGCTATCTGTATGAACATGGATATATCTACACAGCCATCTGGATGAACATGGAAATATCTACACCGATATCTGTATGAACATGGAAATATCTACACCGCTATCTGTATGAACATGGAAATAGCTACACCGCTATCTGTTTGAACATGGAAATATCTAAACCGCTATCTGCATGAAAATGGAAATATCTACACCGCTATCTCTATGAACATGGAAATATCTACACCGCTATCTGTTTGAACATGGAAATATCTACACCGCTATCTGTATGAACATGGAAATATCTTCACCGCCATCTGTATGAACATGGATATGTCTACACAGCCATCAAGATGAAGATGGAAATATCTACACCCCGATCTGTATGAACATGGAAATATCTACACCGCTATCTGTGTAAACATGCATACATCTTCACCGCTATCTGTATAAACATGGAAATATCTACACCGCTATCTGTATGAACATGGAAATATCTACACCGCTATCTGTATGAACATGGAAATATCTACACCGCTATCTGCTTGAACATAGAAATATCTACACAGCCATCTGGATGAACATGGAAATATCTACACCGCTATCTGCAAGAACATGGAAATATCTACAGAGCTATCTCTTTACACATGGAAATAACTACACTGCTATCTGTATGAACATGGAAATATCTACACCGCCATCTGTATGAACATGGAAATATCTGCACCGCCATCTGTATGAACATATAAATATCTTCACCGCCATCTGTATTAAGATGGAGATATCTACACCGCTATCTGTAAAAACATGGAAATATCTACACCGCTATCTGTATAAACATGGAAATATCTACACTGCTATCTGTATAAACATGGAAATATCTACACCGCTACCTGTATAAACATGGAAATATCAGCACCGCTATCTGTAAGAACATGGAAATATCAGCCCCTCTATCTGTATGAACATGGAAATATCTACACCGGTATCTCTATGAACATGGAAATATCTACACCGCTATCTGTTTGAACATGGAAATATCTAAACCGCTATCTGCATGAAAATGGAAATATCTACACAGCTATCTGCATATACATGGAAATATCTACACAGCTATCTCTTTACAAATGGAAATAACTACACCGCTATCTGTATGAACATGGAAATATCTTCACCGCCATCTGTATGAACATGGATATATCTACACAGCCATCTGGATGAACATGGAAATATCTACACCGCTATCTGTATGAACATGGAAATATCTACACCGCTATCTGTATAAACATTTAAATATCAGCACCGCTATCTGTATGAACATGGAAATATCTACACCGCTTTCTCTATGAACATGGAAATATCAACACCACTATCTGTATGAACATGGAAATAGCTACACCGCTATCTGTATGAATATGGAAACATCTACACCACTACCTGTATGAACATGGAAATATCTACACCTCTATCTCTATGAACTTGGATATATCTACACAGCCATCTGGATGAACATGGAAATATCTACACCGCTATCTGTTTGAACATGTATATATCTACACCGCTATCTGCATGAATGTGGAAATATCTACAAAGCTATCTGCATATACATGGAAATATCTACACAGCCATCTGTATGAACATGGGTATGCCTACACAGCCATCTATATGAACATGGAAATATCTACACCGTGATCTGTACGAACATGGAAATATCTACACCGCTATCTGTGTAAACATGCATACGTCATCACCGCTATCTGTATAAACATGGAAATATCTACACCGCTGTCTGTATGAACATGGAAATATCTACACCGCTATCTGTTTGAACATTGAAATATCTAAACCGTTATCTGCATGAAAATGGAAATATCTACAGAGCTATCTGCATATACATGGAAATATCTACACAGCTATCTCTTTACACATGGAAATAACTACACCTCTATCTGTATGAACATGGAAATATCTACACCGCCATCTGTATGAATATGGAAATATCTGCACCGCCATCTGTATGAACATATAAATAACTACACGGCCATCTGTATTAAGATAGAGATATCTACACCGCTATCTGTATAAACATGGAAATATCTACACCGCTATCTGTATAAACATGGAAATATCTACACAGCTACCTGTATAAACATGGAAATATCTATACCGCTACCTGTATAAACATGGAAATATCTACACCGCTACCTGTATAAACATGGAAATATCAGCACCGCTACCTGTATGAACATGGAAATATCAGCCCCTCTATCTGTATGAACATGGAAATATCTACACCGCTATCTGTATGAACATGGAAATATCTACACCGCTATCCGTATGAACATGGAAATATCTTCACCGCCATCTGTATGAACATGGATATATCTACACAGCCATCTGGGTGAACTTGGAAATATCTACACCGCTATCTGTATGAACATGGAAATAGCTACACCGCTATCTGTATGAACATGGAAATATCTTCACCGCCATCTGAATGAACATGGATATATCTACACAGCCATCTGGATGAACATGGAAATATCTACACAGCTATCTGTATGAATATGGAAATATATACACCGCTATCTGTGTAAACATGCATACATATTCACCGCTATCTGTATAAACATGGAAATATCTACACCGCTATCTGTATGAACATGGAAATATCTACACCGCTTTCTCTTTGAACATGGAAACATCTACACCGCTATCTGCATGAAAATGGAAATATCTACAGAGCTATCTGCATATACATGGAAATGTCTACAAAGCTATCTCTTTACACATGGAAATAACTACACCGCTATCTCTATAAACATGGAAATATCTACACCGCCATCTGTATGAACATGGAAATATCTGCACCGCCATCTGTATGAACATATAAATACACCGCCATCTGTATTAAGATGAAGATACCTACACCGCTATCTGTATAAACCTGGAAATATCTACACTGCTATCTGTATAAACATGGAAATATCTACACCGCTATCTGTATAAACATGGAAATATCTAAACTGCTACCTGTATAAACATGGAAATATCAGAACCGCTATCTGTATGAACATGGAAATATCTACACCGCTATCTGTATGAACATGGAAATATCTACACCGCTATCTGAATGAACATGGAAATAGCTACACCGCTATCTGTATGAACAAGGAAATATCTACACCACTACCTGTATGAACTTGGAAATATCTACACCGCTATCTGTATGAACATGGATATATCTACACAGCCATCTGGATGAACATGGAAATATATACACCGCTATCTGTATGAACGTGGAAATATGTACACTGCTATCTGTGTAAACATGCATACATCTTCAGAGCTATCTGTATAAACACGGAAATATCTACACCGCTATCTGTATGAACATGGAAATATCTACACCGCTATCTCTTTGAACATGGAAATATCTAAACCGCTATCTGCATGAAAATGGAAATATCTGCACAGCTATCTGCATATACTTGGAAATATCTGCACAGCTATCTCTTTACACATGGAAATAACTACACCGCTATCTGTATGAACATGGAAATATCTACACCGCCATCTGTATGAACATGGAAATATCTGCACCGCCAACTGTATGAACATATAAATATCTACACTGCCATCTTTATTAAGATGGAGATATCTACACCGCTATCTTTATAAACCTGGAAATATCTACACCGCTATCTGTATAAACATGGAAATATCTACACCGCTACCTGTATAAACATGGAAATATCAGCACCGCTATCTGTATGAACATGGAAATATCTACACCGCTATCTGTATGAACATGGAAATATCTACACCGCTATCTGTATGAACATGGAAATATCTACACCGCTATCTGTATGAACATGGAAATATCTACACCGCTATCTGTTTGAACATGGAAATATCTACACCGCTGTCTGCATGAAAATGGAAATATCTACATAGCTATCTGCATATACATGGAAATATCTACACAGCTACCTCTTTACACATGCAAATAACTACACCGCTATCTCTATAAACTTGGAAATATCTACACCGCCATCTGTATGAACATGGAAATACCTGCACCGCCATCTGTATGAACATATAAACATCTACACCGCCATCTGTATTAAGGAGATATCTACACCTCTACCTGTATGAACATGGAAATATCAGCACCGCTATCGGTATGAACATGGAAATATCTACACCGCTATCTGTATGAACATGGAAAGTTCTACACCGCTATCTGTATGAACATGGAAATATCTTCACCGTCATCTGTATGAACATGGATATATCTACACAGACATCTGTATGAACATGGAAATATCTACACCGCTATCTGTATGAACATGGAAATATCTACACCGCTGTCTGTATGAACATGGAAATATCTTCACCGCCATCTGTATGAACATGGATATGTCTACACAGCCATCTGGATGAACATGGAAATATCTACACCGCGATCTCTATGAACACGGAAATATCTACAACGCTATCTGTGTAAACATGCATACATCTTCACCACTATCTGTATAAACATGGAAATATCTACACCGCTATCTGTATAAACATGGAAATATCTACACCGCTATCTGTATAAACATGGAAATATCTACACCGCTACCTGTATAAACATGGAAATATCAGCACAGCTATCTGTATGAACATGGAAATATCTACACCGCTATATGTATGAACATGGAAATATCTACACCGCTATCTGTTTGAACATGGAAATATCTACACCGCAATCTGCGTAAATATGCATACATCTTCACCGCAATCTGTATAAACATGGAAATACCTACACCGCTACCTGTATGAACATGGAAATATCTACACCGCTATCTGTTTGAACATGGAAATATCTACACCGCTATCTGTGTAAACATGCATACATCTTCACCGCTATCTGTATAAACATGGAAATATCTACACTGCTATCTGTATGAAAATGGAAATATCTACACCGCTATCTGTATGAACATGGAAATATCTACACCGCTGTCTGGATGAACATGGAAATATCTACACCGCTATCTGTATAAACATGGAAATATCTACAACGCTATCTGTATAAACATAGAAATATCTACACCGCTACCTGTATAAACATGGAAATATCTACACCGCTATCTGTATGAACATGGAAATATATTCACCGTCATCTGTATGAACATGGATATATCTACACAGCCATCTGTATGAACATGGAAATATCTACACCCCTATCTGTATGAACATGGAAATATCTACACTGCTGTCTGTATGAACATGGAAATATGTTCACCGCCATCTGTATGAACATGGATATGTCTACACAGTCATCTGGATGAACATGGAAATATCTACACCGCGATCTGTATGAACATGGAAATATCTACACCGCTATCTGTGTAAACATGCATACATCTTCACCGCTATCTGTATAAACATGGAAATATCTACACCGCTATCCGTATGAACATGGAAATATCTACACCGCTATCTGTTTGAACATGGAAATATCTAAACCCCTATCTGCATGAAAATAGAAATATCTACACAGCTATCTGCATATAGATGGAAATATCTACAAAGCTATCTCTATACACATGGAAATAACTACACCGCTATCTCTATAAATATGGAAATATCTACAGCGCCATCTGTATGAACATGGAAATCTCTGCACCGCCATCTGTATGAACATATAAATATCTACACCGCCATCTGCTTTAAGATGGAGATATCTTCACCGCTCTCTGTATAAACTTGGAAATATCTACACCGCTATCTGTATAAACATGGAAATATCTACACTGCTATCTGTATAAACATGGAAATATCTACACCGCTACCTGTATAAACATGGAAATATCAGCACCGCTATCTGTAAGAACATGGAAATATCAGCCCCTCTATCTGTATGAACATGGAAATATCTACACCGGTATCTCTATGAACATGGAAATATCTACACCGCTATCTGTTTGAACATGGAAATATCTAAACCGCTATCTGCATGAAAATGGAAATATCTACACAGCTATCTGCATATATATGGAAATATCTACACAGCTATCTCTTTACACATGGAAATAACTACACCGCTATCTGTATGAACATGGAAATATCTTCACCGCCATCTGTATGAACATGGATATATCTACACAGCTATCTGGATGAACATGGAAATATCTACACCGCTATCTCTATGAACATGGAAATATCTTCACCGCCATCTGTATGAACATGGATATGTCTACACAGCCATCTGGATGAACATGGAAATATCTACACTGCTATCTGCATGAACATGGAAATATCTACACCGCTATCGGTTTGAACATGGAAATATCTACACCGCTATCTGCATGAAAATGGAAATATCTACACCGCTATCTGTATGAACATGGAAATATCTACACCGCTGTCTGTATGAACATGGAAATATCTTCACCGCCATCTGTATGAACATGGATATGTCTACACAGCCATCTGGATGAACATGGAAATATCTACACCGCGATCTCTATGAACACGGAAATATCTACACCGCTATCTGTGTAAACATGCATACATCTTCACCGCTATCTGTATAAACATGGAAATATCTACACCGCTATCTGTATGAACATGGAAATATCTACACCGCTATCGGTTTGAACATGGAAATATCTGAGCCCCTATCTGCATGAAAATAGAAATATCTGCACAGCTATCTGCATATACTTGGAAATATCTACAAAGCTATCTCTATACACATGGAAATAACGACAGCGCTATATCTATAAACATGCCAATATCTACAGCGCCATCTGTATGAACATGGAAATATCTGCACCGCCATCTGTATGAACATATAAATATCTACACCGCCAACTGCTTTAAGATGGAGATATCTTCACCGCTCTCTGTATAAACTTGGAAATATCTACACCGCTATATGTATAAACATGGAAATATCTACACCGCTACCTGTATAAACATGGAAATATCTACACCGCTACCTGTATAAACATGGAAATATCAGCACCGCTATCTGTATGAACATGGAAATATCTACACCGCTATCTCTATGAACATGGAAATATCTACACCGCTATCTGTTTGAACATGGAAATATCTAAACCGCTATCTGCATGAAAATGGAAATATCTACACAGCTATCTGCATATTCATGGAAATATCTACACTGCTATCTCTTTACACATGGAAATAACTACACCGCTATCTGTATGAACATGGAAATATCTTCACCGCCATCTGTATGAACATGGATATATCTACACAGCCACCTGGATGAACATGGAAATATCTACACCGCTATCTGTATGAACATGGAAATATCTACACCGCTATCTTTGTAAACATGCATACATCTTCACCGCCATCTGTATAAACATGGAAATATCTACACTGCTATCTGTATAAACATGGAAATATCTACACCGCTACCAGCATAAACATGGAAATATCAGCACCGCTATATGTGTAAACATGCATACATCTTCACAACTATCTGTATAAACATGGAAATATCTACACTGCTATCTGTATGCAAATGGAAATATCTACACCGCTATCTGTATGAACATGGAAATATCTACACCGCTATCTTTGTAAACATGCATACATCTTCACCGCCATCTGTATAAACATGGAAATATCTACACTGCTATCTGCATGAACATGGAAATAACTACACCGCTATCTGTTTGAACATGGAAATATCTACACCGATATCTGCATGAAAATGGAAATATCTACACAGCGATCTGCATATACATGGAAATATCTACAAAGCTATCTCTTTACACATGGAAATAACTAAAGCGCTATCTCTATAAACATGCAAATATCTACACCGCCATCTGTATGAACATGGAAATATCTGCACCGCCATCTTTATGAAGATATAAATATCTACACCCCCATCTATATTAAGATGGAGATATCTACACCGCTATCTGTATAAACTTGGAAATATCTACACTGCTATATGTAAAAACATGGAAATATCTACACCGCTATCTGTATAAACATGGAAATATCTACACCGCTACCACTATAAACATGGAAATATCAGCACCGCTATCTGTATGAACATGGAAATATCTACACCGCTATCTCTATGAACATGGAAATATCTACACCGCTATCTGTATGAACATGGAAATAGCTACACCGCTATCTGTATGAACATGGAAATATCTACACCACTACCTGTATGAAAATGGAAGTATCTACACCGCTATCTGTATGAACATGGATATATCTACACAGCCATCCGTATGAACATGGAAATATCTACACCGCTAACTGTGTAAATATGCATACATCTTCACCGCAATCTGTATAAACATGGAAATATCTACACTGCTATCTGTATGAACATGGAAATATCTACACCGCTATCTGTTTGAACATGGAAATATCTACACCGCTATCTGTGTAAACATGCATACATCTTCACCGCTATCTGTATAAACATGGAAATATCTACACTGCTATCTGTATGCAAATGGAAATATCTACACCGCTATCTGTATGAAAATGGAAATGTACACGGATTTCTGTATGAACACGCAATTATCTACACCGCTATCTGTATGAACATGGATATATCTACACAGCCATCTGGATGAACATGGAAATATCTTCACCGCTATCTGTATGAACATGGAAATATCTACACCGTTATCTGTATGAACATGGATATATCTACACCGCCATCTGGATGAACATGGAAATATCTACACCGCTATCTGTGTAAACATGCATACATCTTCACCGCTATCTGTATGAACATGGAAATCGGTACACCGCTATCTGTATGAACATGGAAATATCTACACTGCTATCTGTATGAACAAGGAAATATCTACACTGCTATCTGTTTGAACATGGAAATATCTACACCGCTATCTGCATGAAAATGGAAATATCTACACTGCTATCTGCATATACATGGAAATAACTACTCAGCTATCTCTTTACACATGGAAATAACTACACCGCTATCTGTATGAACATGGAAATATCTACACCGCCATCTGTATGAACATGGAAATATCTGCACCGCCAACTGTATGAACATATAACTATCTACACCGCCATCTTTATTAAGATGGAGATATCTACACCGCTATCTGTATAAACATGGAAATATCTACACCGCTATCTGTATAAACATGGAAATATCTACACCGCTATCTGTATAAACATGGAAATATCTACACCGCTACCTGTATAAACATGGAAATATCAGCACAGCTATCTGTATGAACATGGAAATATCTACACCGCTATCTGTATGGACATGGAAATATCTACACCGCTATCTGTTTGAACATGGAAATATCTACACCGCTATCTGTGTAAATATGCATACATCTTCACCGCAATCTGTATAAACATGGAAATACCTACACCGCTACCTGTATGAACATGGAAATATCTACACCGCTATCTGTTTGAACATGGAAATATCTACACCGCTATCTGTGTAAACATGCATACATCTTCACCGCTATCTGTATAAACATAGAAATATCTACACTGCTATCTGTATGAAAATGGAAATATCTACACCGCTATCTGTATGAACATGGAAATATATACACGGCTATCTGTATGAACATGGAAATACCTACACCGCTATCTGTATGAACATGGATATATCTACACAGCCATCTGGATGAACATGGAAATATCTACAATACTATCTGTATGAACATGGAAATATCTACACCGTTATCTGTAAGAACATGGATATATCTACACAGCCATCTGGATGAACATGGAAATATCTACACCGCTATCTGTGTAAACATGCATACATCTTCACCGCTATCTGTATAAACATGGAAATATCTACACCGCTATCTGAACATGGAAATATCTACACCGCTGTCTGTATGAACATGGAAATATCTACACTGCCATCTGTTTGAACATGGAAATATCTACACGGCTATCTGCAAGAAAATGGAATTATCTATACTGCTATCTGCATATACATGGAAATATCTACTCAGCTATCTCTTTACACATGGAAATAAATACACCGCTATCTGTATGAACATGGAAAATCTACACCGCTATCTGTTTGAACATGGAAATATCTACACCGCTATCTGCGTAAATATGCATACATCTTCACCGCAATCTGTATAAACATGGAAATACCTACACCGCTACCTGTATGAACATGGAAATATCTACACCGCTATCTGTTTGAACATGGAAATATCTACACCGCTATCTGTGTAAACATGCATACATCTTCACCGCTATCTGTATATACATGGAAATATCTACACTGCTATCTGTATGAAAATGGAAATATCTACACCGCTATCTGTATGAACATGGAAATATATACACGGCTATCTGTATGAACATGGAAATACCTACACTGCTATCTGTATGAACATGGATATATCTACACAGCCATCTGGATGAACATGGAAATATCTACAATGCTATCTGTATGAACATGGAAATATCTACACCGTTATCTGTAAGAACATGGATATATCTACACAGCCATCTGGATGAACATGGAAATATCTACACCGCTATCTGTGTAAACATGCATACATCTTCACCGCTATCTGTATAAACATGGAAATATCTACACCGCTATCTGAACATGGAAATATCTACACCGCTATCTGTATGAACATGGAAATATCTACACTGCCATCTGTTTGAACATGGAAATATCTACACCGCTATCTGCATGAAAATGGAAATATCTATACTGCTATCTGCATATACATGGAAATATCTACTCAGCTATCTCTTTACACATGGAAATAACTACACCGCTATCTGTATGAACATGGAAATATCTACACCGCCATCTGTATGAACATGGAAATATCTGCACCGCCAACTTTATGAACATATAAATATCTACACCGCCATCTTTATTAACATGGAGATATCTACACCGCTATCTGTATAAACATTTAAATATCTACACCGCTATCTGTATAAACATGGAAATATCTACACCGCTATCTGTATAAACATGGAAATATCTACACCGCTACCTGTATAAACATGGAAATATCAGCACCGCTATCTGTATGAACATGGAAATATCTACACCGCTATCTGTATGAACGTGGAAATATCTACACCGCTATCTGTTTGAACATGGAAATATCTACACCGCTGTCTGCATGAAAATGGAAATATCTACACAGCTATCTGCATATACATGGAAATATCTACACAGCTACCTCTTTACACATGTAAATAACTACACCGCTATCTCTATAAACTTGGAAATATCTACACTGCCATCTGTATGCACATGGAAATATCTGCACCGCCATCTGTATGAACACATAAACATCTACACCACCATCTGTATTAAGAAGGAGTTATCTACACCGCTATCTGTATAAACATGGAACTATCTGCACCGCTATCTGTATAAACATGGAAATCTCTACACCGCTATCTGTATAAACATGGAAATATCTACCCCGCTACCTGTATAAACATGGAAATATCAGCACCGCTATCTGTATGAACATGGAAATATATTCACCGTCATCTGTATGAACATGGATATATCTACACAGCCATCTGTATGAACATGGAAATATCTACACCGCTATCTGTATGAACATGGAAATATCTACACCGCTGTCTGGATGAACATGGAAATATCTACACCGCTATCTGTATAAACATGGAAATATCTACAACGCTATCTGTATAAACATAGAAATATCTACACCGCTACCTGTATAAACATGGAAATATCTACACCGCTATCTGTATGAACATGGAAATATATTCACCGTCATCTGTATGAACATGGATATATCTACACAGCCATCTGTATGAACATGGAAATATCTACACCCCTATCTGTATGAACATGGAAATATCTACACTGCTGTCTGTATGAACATGGAAATATGTTCACCGCCATCTGTATGAACATGGATATGTCTACACAGCCATCTGGATGAACATGGAAATATCTACACCGCGATCTGTATGAACATGGAAATATCTACACCGCTATCTGTGTAAACATGCATACATCTTCACCGCTATCTGTATAAACATGGAAATATCTACACCGCTATCCGTATGAACATGGAAATATCTACACCGCTATCTGTTTGAACATGGAGATATCTAAACCCCTATCTGCATGAAAATAGAAATATCTACACAGCTATCTGCATATAGATGGAAATATCTACAAAGCTATCTCTATACACATGGAAATAACTACACCGCTATCTCTATAAATATGGAAATATCTACAGCGCCATCTGTATGAACATGGAAATATCTGCACCGCCATCTGTATGAACATATAAATATCTACTCCGCCATCTGCTTTAAGATGGAGATATCTTCACCGCTCTCTGTATAAACTTGGAAATATCTACACCGCTATCTGTATAAACATGGAAATATCTACACTGCTATCTGTATAAACATGGAAATATCTACACCGCTACCTGTATAAACATGGAAATATCAGCACCGCTATCTGTAAGAACATGGAAATATCAGCCCCTCTATCTGTATGAACATGGAAATATCTACACCGGTATCTCTATGAACATGGAAATATCTACACCGCTATCTGTTTGAACATGGAAATATCTAAACCGCTATCTGCATGAAAATGGAAATATCTACACAGCTATCTGCATATATATGGAAATATCTACACAGCTATCTCTTTACACATGGAAATAACTACACCGCTATCTGTATGAACATGGAAATATCTTCACCGCCATCTGTATGAACATGGATATATCTACACAGCTATCTGGATGAACATGGAAATATCTACACCGCTATCTGTATGAACATGGAAATATCTTCACCGCCATCTGTATGAACATGGATATGTCTACACAGCCATCTGGATGAACATGGAAATATCTACACTGCTATCTGCATGAACATGGAAATATCTACACCGCTATCGGTTTGAACATGGAAATATCTACACCGCTATCTGCATGAAAATGGAAATATCTACACCGCTATCTGTATGAACATGGAAATATCTACACCGCTGTCTGTATGAACATGGAAATATCTTCACCGCCATCTGTATGAACATGGATATGTCTACACAGCCATCTGGATGAACATGGAAATATCTACACCGCGATCTCTATGAACACGGAAATATCTACACCGCTATCTGTGTAAACATGCATACATCTTCACCGCTATCTGTATAAACATGGAAATATCTACACCGCTATCTGTATGAACATGGAAATATCTACACCGCTATCTGTTTGAACATGGAAATATCTGAACCCCTATCTGCATGAAAATAGAAATATCTGCACAGCTATCTGCATATACTTGGAAATATCTACAAAGCTATCTCTATACACATGGAAATAACGACACCGCTATATCTATAAACATGCCAATATCTACAGCGCCATCTGTATGAACATGGAAATATCTGCACCGCCATCTGTATGAACATATAAATATCTACACCGCCAACTGCTTTAAGATGGAGATATCTTCACCGCTCTCTGTATAAACTTGGAAATATCTACACCGCTATATGTATAAACATGGAAATATCTACACCGCTACCTGTATAAACATGGAAATATCTACACCGCTACCTGTATAAACATGGAAATATCAGCACCGCTATCTGTATGAACATGGAAATATCTACACCGCTATCTCTATGAACATGGAAATATCTACACCGCTATCTGTTTGAACATGGAAATATCTAAACCGCTATCTGCATGAAAATGGAAATATCTACACAGCTATCTGCATATTCATGGAAATATCTACACTGCTATCTCTTTACACATGGAAATAACTACACCGCTATCTGTATGAACATGGAAATATCTTCACCGCCATCTGTATGAACATGGATATATCTACACAGCCACCTGGATGAACATGGAAATATCTACACCGCTATCTGTATGAACATGGAAATATCTACACCGTTATCTTTGTAAACATGCATACATCTTCACCGCCATCTGTATAAACATGGAAATATCTACACTGCTATCTGTATAAACATGGAAATATCTACACCGCTACCAGCATAAACATGGAAATATCAGCACCGCTATATGGGTAAACATGCATACATCTTCACAACTATCTGTATAAACATGAAAATATCTACACTGCTATCTGTATGCAAATGGAAATATCTACACCGCTATCTGTATGAACATGGAAATATCTACACCGCTATCTTTGTAAACATGCATACATCTTCACCGCCATCTGTATAAACATGGAAATATCTACACTGCTATCTGCATGAACATGGAAATAACTACACCGCTATCTGTTTGAACATGGAAATATCTACACCGATATCTGCATGAAAATGGAAATATCTACACAGCGATCTGCATATACATAGAAATATCTACAAAGCTATCTCTTTACACATGGAAATAACTACAGCGCTATCTCTATAAACATGCAAATATCTACACCACCATCTGTATGAACATGGAAATATCTGCACCGCCATCTTTATGAAGATATAAATATCTACACCCCCATCTATATTAAGATGGAGATATCTACACCGCTATCTGTATAAACATGGAAATATCTACACCGCTACCACTATAAACATGGAAATATCAGCACCGCTATCTGTATGAACATGGAAATATCTACACCGCTATCTCTATGAACATGGAAATATCTACACCGCTATCTGTATGAACATGGAAATAGCTACACCGCTATCTGTATGAACATGGAAATATCTACACCACTACCTGTATGAAAATGGAAGTATCTACACCGCTATCTGTATGAACATGGATATATCTACACAGCCATCCGTATGAACATGGAAATATCTACACCGCTAACTGTGTAAATATGCATACATCTTCACCGCAATCTGTATAAACATGGAAATATCTACACTGCTATCTGTATGAACATGGAAATATCTACACCGCTATCTGTTTGAACATGGAAATATCTACACCGCTATCTGTGTAAACATGCATACATCTTCACCGCTATCTGTATAAACATGGAAATATCTACACTGCTATCTGTATGCAAATGGAAATATCTACACCGCTATCTGTATGAAAATGGAAATGTACACGGATTTCTGTATGAACACGGAATTATCTACACCGCTATCTGTATGAACATGGATATATCTACACAGCCATCTGGATGAACATGGAAATATCTTCACCGCTATCTGTATGAACATGGAAATATCTACACCGTTATCTGTATGAACATGGATATATCTACACCGCCATCTGGATGAACATGGAAATATCTACACCGCTATCTGTGTAAACATGCATACATCTTCACCGCTATCTGTATGAACATGGAAATCGGTACACCGCTATCTGTATGAACATGGAAATATCTACACTGCTATCTGTATGAACAAGGAAATATCTACTCTGCTATCTGTTTGAACATGGAAATATCTACACCGCTATCTGCATGAAAATGGAAATATCTACACTGCTATCTGCATATACATGGAAATAACTACTCAGCTATCTCTTTACACATGGAAATAACTACACCGCTATCTGTATGAACATGGAAATATCTACACCGCCATCTGTATGAACATGGAAATATCTGCACCGCCAACTGTATGAACATATAACTATCTACACCGCCATCTTTATTAAGATGGAGATATCTACACCGCTATCTGTATAAACATGGAAATATCTACACCGCTATCTGTATAAACATGGAAATATCTACACCGCTATCTGTATAAACATGGAAATATCTACACCGCTACCTGTATAAACATGGAAATATCAGCACAGCTATCTGTATGAACATGGAAATATCTACACCGCTATCTGTATGGACATGGAAATATCTACACCGCTATCTGTTTGAACATGGAAATATCTACACCGCTATCTGTGTAAATATGCATACATCTTCACCGCAATCTGTATAAACATGGAAATACCTACACCGCTACCTGTATGAACATGGAAATATCTACACCGCTATCTGTTTGAACATGGAAATATCTACACCGCTATCTGTGTAAACATGCATACATCTTCACCGCTATCTGTATAAACATAGAAATATCTACACTGCTATCTGTATGAAAATGGAAATATCTACACCGCTATCTGTATGAAAATGGAAATATATACACGGCTATCTGTATGAACATGGAAATACCTACACCGCTATCTGTATGAACATGGATATATCTACACAGCCATCTGGATGAACATGGAAATATCTACAATACTATCTGTATGAACATGGAAATATCTACACCGTTATCTGTAAGAACATGGATATATCTACAAAGCCATCTGGATGAACATGGAAATATCTACACCGCTATCTGTGTAAACATGCATACATCTTCACCGCTATCTGTATAAACATGGAAATATCTACACCACTATCTGAACATGGAAATATCTACACCGCTATATGTATGAACATGGAAATATCTACACTGCCATCTGTTTGAACATGGAAATATCTACACGGCTATCTGCAAAAAAATGGAATTATCTATACTGCTATCTGCATATACATGGAAATATCTACTCAGCTATCTCTTTACACATGGAAATAACTACACCGCTATCTGTATGAACATGGAAATATCTACACCGCCATCTGTATGAACATGGAAATATCTGCACAGCCAACTTTATGAACATATAAATATCTACACCGCCATCTTTATTAACATGGAGATATCTACACCGCTATCTGTATAAACATTTAAATATCTACACCGCTATCTGTATAAACATGGAAATATCTACACCGCTATCTGTATAAACATGGAAATATCTACACCGCTACCTGTATAAACATGGAAATATCAGCACCGCTATCTGTATGAACATGGAAATATCTACACCGCTATCTGTATGAACGTGGAAATATCTACACCGCTATCTGTTTGAACATGGAAATATCTACACCGCTGTCTGCATGAAAATGGAAATATCTACACAGCTATCTGCATATACATGGAAATATCTACACAGCTACCTCTTTACACATGCAAATAACTACACCGCTATCTCTATAAACTTGGAAATATCTACACTGCCATCTGTATGCACATGGAAATATCTGCACCGCCATCTGTATGAACACATAAACATCTACACCACCATCTGTATTAAGAAGGAGATATCTACACCGCTATCTGTATAACCATGGAAATATCTACACCGCTATCTGTATGAACATGGAAATATCTACACCGCTGTCTGGATGAACATGGAAATATCTACACCGCTGTCTGGATGAACATGGAAATATCTACACCGCTATCTGTATAAACATGGAAATATCTACACCGCTATCTGTATAAACATGGAAATATCTACACCTCTACCTGTATAAACATGGATATATCTACACCGCTATCTGTATGAACATGGAAATATATTCACCGTCATCTGTATGAACATGGATATATCTACACAGCCATCTGTATGAACATGGAAATATCTACACCCCTATCTGTATGAACATGGAAATATCTACACCGCTACCTGTATAAACATGGAAATATCTTCCCCGCCATCTGTATGAACATGGATATGTCTACACAGCCATCTGGATGAACATGGAAATATCTACACCGCGATCTGTATGAACATGGAAATATCTACACCGCTATCTGTGTAAACATGCATACATCTTCACCGCTATCTGTATAAACATGGAAATATCTACACCGCTATCCGTATGAACATGGAAATATCTACACCGCTATCTGTTTGAACATGGAAATATCTAAACCCCTATCTGCATGAAAATAGAAATATCTACACAGCTATCTGCATAGAGATGGAATTATCTACAAAGCTATCTCTATACACATGGAAATAACTACACCGCTATCTCTATAAACATGGAAATATCTACAGCGCCATCTGTATGAACATGGAAATATCTGCACCGCCATCTGTATGAACATATAAATATCTACACCGCCATCTGCTTTAAGATGGAGATATCTTCACCGCTCTCTGTATAAACTTGGAAATATCTACACTGCTATCTGTATAAACATGGAAATATCTACACCGCTACCTGTATAAACATGGAAATATCTACACCGCTACCTGTATAAACATGGAAATATCAGCAAGGCTATCTGTATGAACATGGAAATATCTACACCGCTATCTCTATGAACATGGAAATATCTACACCGCTATCTGTTTTAACATGGAAATATCTAAACCGCTATCTGCATGAAAATGGAAATATGTACACAGCTATCTGCATATATATGGAAATATCTACACAGCTATCTCTTTACACATTGAAATAACTACACCGCTATCTGTATGAACATGGAAATATCTTCACCGCCATCTGTATGAACATGGATATATGTACACAGCTATCTGGATGAACATGGAAATATCTACACCGCTATCTGTATGAACATGGAAATATCTTCACCGCCATCTGTATGAACATGGATATGTCTACACAGCCATCTGGATGAACATGGAAATATCTACACTGCTATCTGCATGAACATGGAAATATCTACACCGCTATCGGTTTGAACATGGAAATATCTACACCGCTATCTGCATGAAAATGGAAATATCTACACAGCGATCTGCACATACATGGAAATATCTACACAGCAATCTCTTTACACATGGAAATAACTACAGCGCTATCTCTATAAACATGCAAATATCTACACCACCACCTGTATGAACATGTAAATATCTGCACCGCCATCTGTATGAACATATAAATATCTACACCCCCATCTGTATTAAGATGGAGATATCTACACAGCCATGTGGATGAACATGGAAATATCTACACCGCTATCTGTATGAACATGGAAATATCTACACCGTTATCTGTATGAACATGGACATATCTACACAGCCATCTGGATGAACATGGAAATATCTCCACCGCTATCTGTGTAAACATGCATACATCTTCACCGCTATCTGTATAAACATGGAAATATCTACACCGCTATCTGTATGAACATGGAAATATCAACACCGCTGTCTGCATGAAAATGGAAATATCTACACAGCTATCTGCATATACATGGAAATATCTACACAGCTATCTCTTTACACATGGAAATAACTACACCGCTATATAAACATGGAAATATCTACACCGCCTTCTGTATGAACATGGAAATATCTGCACCGCCATCTGTATTAAGAAGGAGATATCTACAACGCTATCTGTATAAACATGGAAATATCTACACCGCTATCTGTATAAACATGGGAACATCTACACCGCTATCTGTATAAACATAGAAATATCTACACCACTACCTGTATAAACATGGAAATATCAGCACCGCAATCGGTATGAACATGGAAGTATCTACACCGCTATCTGTATGAACATGGAAATATCTACACCGCTATCTGTATGAACATGGAAATATCTTCACCGCCATCTGTTTGAACATGGATATGTCTGCACAGCCATCTGGATGAACATGGAAATATCTACACCGCGATCTGTATGAACATGGAAATATCTACACCGCTATCTGTGTAAACATGCATACATCTTCACCGCTATCTGTATAAACATGGAAATATCTACACCGCTATCTGTATGAACATGGAAATATCTACACCGCTATCTGTTTGAACATCTAAATATCTAAACCGCTATCTGCATGAAAATAGAAATATCTACACAGCTATCTGCATATACATGGAAATATCTACAAAGCTATCTCTATACACATGGAAATAACTACACCGCTATCTCTATAAACATGGAAATATCTACAGTGCCATCTGTATGAACATGGAAATATCTGCACCGCCATCTGTATGAAGATATAAATATCTACACCCCCATCTACATTAAGATGGAGATATCTACACCGCTATCTGTATGAACTTGGAAATATCTACACCGATATATGTATAAACATGGAAATATCTACACCGCTATCTGTACAAACATGGAAATATCTACACCGCTACCTGTATTAACATCGAAATATCAGCATGGCTATCTGTATGAACATGGAAATATCTACACCGCTATCTCTATGAACATGGAAATATCTACACCACTATCTGTATGAACATGGAAATAGCTACACTGCTATCTGTATGAACATGGAAATATCTACACCACTACCTGTATGAACATGGAAATATCTACACCGCTATCTGTATGAACATGGATATATCTACACTGCCATCTGGATGAACATGGAAATATCTACACCGCTATCTGTATGAACATCGAAATTTCTACACCGCTATCTGTGTAAATATGCATACATCTTCACCGCAATCTGTATAAACATGGAAATATCTACACCGCTATCTGTATGAACATGGAAATATCTACACCGCTACCTGTTTGAACATGGAAATATCTAAACCCCTATCTGCATGAAAATAGAAATATCTACACAGCTATCTGCATATACATTTAAATATCTACAAAGCTATCTCTATAGACATGGAAATAACTACACCGCTATCTCCATAAACAAGGAAATATCTACAGCGCCATCTGTATGAACATGGAAATATCTGCACCGCCATCTGTATGAACATATAAATATCTACACCGCCATCTGCTTTAAGATGGAGATATCTTCACCGCTCTCTGTATAAACTTGGAAATATCTACACCGCTATCTGTATAAACATGGAAATATCTACACCGCTACCTGTATAAACATGGAAATATCTACACCGCTACCTGTATAAACATGGAAATATCAGCAAGGCTATCTGTATGAACATGGAAATATCTACACCGCTATCTCTATGAACATGGAAATATCTACACCGCTATCTGTATGAACATGGAAATAGCTACACCGCTATCTGTTTGAACATGGAAATATCTAAACCGCTATCTGCATGAAAATGGAAATATGTACACAGCTATCTGCATATATATGGAAATATCTACACAGCTATCTCTTTACACATGGAAATAACTACACCGCTATCTGTATGAACATGGAAATATCTACACCGCTATCTGTATGAACATGGAAATATCTACAGAGCCATCTGTATGAACATAGAAATATCTTCACCGCCATCTGTATGAACATGGATATATCTACACAGCCATCTGGATGGACATGGAAATATCTACACCGCTATCTGTATGAACATGGAAATATCTACACCGCTATCTGTGTAAACATGCATACATCTTCACCGCTATCTGTATAAACATGGAAATATCTACACCGCTATCTGTATGAACATGAAAATATCTACACCTCTGTTTGAACTTGGAAATATCTAAACCGCTATCTGCATGAAAATGGAAATATCTACAGAGCTATCTGCATATACATGGAAATATCTACACAGCTATCTCTTTACCAATGGCAATAACTACACCGCTATCTGTATGAACATGAAAATATCTGCACCGCCATCTGTATGAACATAAAAATATCTACACCGCCATCTGTATTAAGATGGAGATATCTACACCGCTATCTGTATGAACATGGATATGTCTACACAGCCATCTGGATGAACATGGAAATATCTTCACCGCTATCTGTATGAACATGGAAATATCTACACCGCTATCTGTATGAACATGGAAATATCTACACCGCTATCTGTATGAACATGGAAATATCTACACCGCTATCTGTATGAACATGGAAATATATACACCGCTATCTGTATGAACATGGAAATATCTACACCGCTATCTGTTTGAACATGGAAATATCTACACCGCTGTCTGCATGAAAATGGAAATATCTACACAGCTATCTGCATATACATGGAAATATCTACATAGCTATCTCTTTACACATGGAAATAACTACACCGCTATCTCTAAAAACATGGAAATATCTACACCGCCATCTGTATGAACATGGAAATATCTTCACTGCCATCTGTGTGAACATATAAATATCTACACCGCCATCTGTATTAAGGAGATATCTACACCGCTATCTGTATAAACATGGAAATATCTACACCGCTATCTGTATAAACATGGAAATATCTACACCGCTATCTGTATAAAAATGGAAATATCAGCACCGCTATCAGTATGAACATGGAAATATCTGCACCGCTATCTGTATGAACATGGAAATATCTACACCGCTATCTGTGTGAACATGGAGATATCTACACCGCTATCTGTATGAACATGGAAATATCTTCACCGCCATCTGTATGAACATGGAAATATCTGCACCGCCATGTGTATGAACATATAAATATCTGCACCGCCATCTGTATTAAGAAGGAGATATCTACAACGCTATCTGTATAAACATCGAAATATCTACACTGCTATCTGTATAAACATGGAAATATCTACACCGCTATCTGTACAAACATGGAAATATCTACACCGCTACGTGTATAAACATGGAAATATCAGCACCGCTATCAGTATGAACATGGAAATATCTACACCGCTATCTGTATGAACATGGAAATATCTACACAGCTATCTGTAAGAACATGGAAATAACTTCACCGCCATCAGTATGAACATGGATATATCTACACAGCCATCTGTATGATCATGGAAATATCTACACCGCTATATGTATGAACATGGAAATATCCACACCGCTATCTGTATGAACATGGAAATATCTTCACCGCCATCTGTATGAACATGGATATGTCTACACAGCCATCTGGATGAACATGGAAATATCTACACCGCGATCTGTATGAAGATGGAAATATCTGCACTGCCATCTGTATGAACATATAAATATCTACACCGCCATCTGTATTAAGATGGAGATATCTTCACCGCTATCTGTATAAACTTGGAGATATCTACACCGCTATCTGTATAAACATGGAAATACCTACACCGCTACCTGTATAAACATGGAAATATCAGCACTGCTATCTGTATGAACCTGGAAATATCTACACCTCTATATCAATGAACATGGAAATATCTACACCGCTATCTGTATGAACATGGATATATCTACACAGCCATCTGGATGAACATGGAAATATCTACACCGCTATCTGCTTGAACATGGAAATATCTACACCGCTATTTGTGTAAACATGCATACATCTTCACCGCAATCTGCAAAAGCATGGAAATAGCTACACCGCTATCTGAATGAACATGGAAATATCTACAACGCTATCTGTTTGATCATGGAAATATCTAAACCGCTATCAGCATGAAAATGGAAATATCTACACCGCTATCTGCATATACATGGAAATATCTACACAGCTATCTCTTTACACATGGAAATAACTACACCGCTATCTGTATGAACATGGAAATATCTAAACAGCCATCTGTATGAACACGGAAATATCTGCACCGCCATCTGTATGAAAATATAAATATCTACACCGCCATCTGTATTAAAAAGGAGATATCTACAACGCTATCTGTATAAACATGGATATATCTACACCGCTCTCTGTATAAACATGGAAATATCTACACTGCTACCTGTATAAACATGGAAATATCTAAACCGCTACCTGTATAAACATGGAAATATCAGCACCGCTATCTGTATGAACATGGAAATATCAGCCCCTCTATCTGTATGAATATGGAAATATCTACACCGCTATCTCTATGAACATGGAAATATCTACACCGCTATCTGTTTGAACATGAAAATCTCTAAACCGCTATCTGCATGAAAATGGAAATATCCACACAGCTATCTGCATATACATGGAAATATCTACACAGCTATCTCTTTACACATGGAAATAACTACACCGCTATCTGTATGAACATGGAAATATCTTCACCGCCATCTGTATGAACATGGATATATCTTCACAGCCTCCTGGATGAACATGGAAATATCTACACTGCTATCTGTATGAACATGGAAATATCTGCACTGCTATCTGTATGAACATGGAAATACATACACCGCTATCTGTATGAACATGGAAATAGCTACACCGCTTTCTGTATGAACATGGAAATATCTACACCGCTATCTGTATGGACATGGAAATATCTACACCGCTATCTGTATGAACATGGAAATAACTTCACCGCCATCAGTATGAACATGGATATATCTACACAGCCATCTGTATGATCATGGAAATATCTACACCGCTATCTGTTTGTACATGGAAATATCTACACCGCTGTCTGCATGAAAATGGAAATATCTACACAGCTATCTGCATATACATGGAAATATCAACACAGCTATCTCTTTACACATGGAAATAACTACACCCCTATATAAACATGGAAATATCTACACCGCCATCTGTATGAACATGGAAATATCTGCACCGCCATCTGTATGAACATATAAACATCTACACTGCCATCTGTATTAAGAAGGAGATATCTACAACGCTATCTGTATAAACATGGAAATATCTACACCGCTATCTGTATAAACATGGAAACATCTACACCGCTATCTGTATAAACATGGAAATATCTACACCGCTACCTGTATAAACATGGAAATATCAGCACCGCTATCGGTATGAACATGGAAATATCTACACCGCTATCTGTGTAAACATGGAAATATCTTCACCGCCATCTGTTTGAACATGGATATGTCTACACAGCCATCTGGATGAACATGGAAATATCTACACCGCGATCTGTATGAACATGGAAATACCTACACCGCTATCTGTGTAAACATGCATACATCTTCACCGCTATCTGTATAAACATGGAAATATCTACACCGCTATCTGTATGAACATGGAAATATCTACACCGCTATCTGTTTGAACATCTAAATATCTAAACCGCTATCTGCATGAAAATAGAAATATCTACACAGCTATCTGCATATACATGGAAATATCTACAAAGCTATCTCTATACACATGAAAATAACTACACCGCTATCTCTATAAACATGGAAATATGTACACCGCCATCTGTATGAACATGGAAATATCTGCACCGCCATCTGTATGAAGATATAAATATCTAAACCCCCATCTATATTAAGATGGAGATATCTACACCGCTATCTGTATAAACTTGGAAATATCTACACCGCTATATGTATAAACATGGAAATACCTGCACCGCTACCTGTATAAACATGGAAATATCAGCACTGCTATCTGTATGAACCTGGAAATATCTACACCGCTATATCAATGAACATGGAAATATCTACACCGCTATCTGTATGAACATGGATATATCTACACAGCCATCTGGATGAACATGGAAATATCTACACCGCTATCTGCATGAACATGGAAATATCTACACCGCTATTTGTGTAAACATGCATACATCTTCACCGCAATCTGCAAAAGCATGGAAATAGCTACACCGCTATCTGAATGAACATGGAAATATCTACAACGCTATCTGTTTGATCATGGAAATATCTAAACCGCTATCAGCATGAAAATGGAAATATCTACACCGCTATCTGCATATACATGGAAATATCTACACAGCTATCTCTTTACCAATGGCAATAACTACACCGCTATCTGTATGAACATGGAAATATCTGCACCGCCATCTGTATGAACATATAAATATCTACACCGCCATCTGTATTAAGATGGAGATATCTACACCGCTATCTGTATGAACATGGATATGACCACACAGCCATCTGGATGAACATGGAAATATCTACACCGCTATCTGTATGAACATGGAAATATATACACCGCTATCTGTATGAACATGGAAATATCTACACCGCCATCTGTATGAACATGGAAATATCTGCACCGCCATGTGTATGAACATATAAATATCTGCACCGCCATCTGTATTAAGAAGGAGATATCTACACCGCTATCTGTATAAACATCGAAATATCTACACTGCTATCTGTATAAACATGGAAATATGTACACCGCTATCTGTATAAACATGGAAATATCTACACCGCTATATGTATGAACATGGAAATAACTTCACCGCCAAAAGTATGAACATGGATATATCTACACAGCCATCTGTATGATCATGGAAATATCTACACCGCTATATGTATGAACATGGAAATATCTACACCGCTATCTGTATGAACATGGAAATATCTTCACCGCCATCTGTATGAACATGGATATGTCTACACAGCCATCTGGATGAACATGGAAATATCTACACCGCGATCTGTATGAACATGGAAATATCTGCACTGCCATCTGTATGAACATATAAATATCTACACCGCCATCTGTATTAAGATGGAGATATCTTCACTGCTATCTGTATAAACTTGGAAATATCTACACCGCTATCTGTATAAACATGGAAATACCTGCACCGCTACCTGTATAAACATGGAAATATCAGCACTGCTATCTGTATGAACCTGGAAATATCTACACCGCTATATCAATGAACATGGAAATATCTACACCGCTATCTGTATGAACATGGATATATCTATACAGCCATCTGGATGAACATGGAAATATCTACACCGCTATCTGCATGAACATGGAAATATCTACACCGCTATTTGTGTAAACATGCATATATCTTCACCGCAATCTGCAAAAGCATGGAAATAGCTACACCGCTATCTGAATGAACATGGAAATATCTACAACGCTATCTGTTTGATCATGGAAATATCTGAACCGCTATCAGCATGAAAATGGAAATATCTACACCGCTATCTGCATATACATGGAAATATCTACACAGCTATCTCTTTACACATGGAAATAACTACACCGCTATCTGTATGAACATGGAAATATCTAAACAGCCATCTGTATGAACACGGAAATATCTGCACCGCCATCTGTATGAACATATAAATATCTACACCGCCATCTGTATTAAGAAGGAGATATCTACACCGCTATCTGTATAAACATGGATATATCTACACCGCTCTCTGTATAAACATGGAAATATCTACACTGCTACCTGTATAAACATGGAAATATCTAAACCGCTACCAGTATAAACATGGAAATATCAGCACCGCTATCTGTATGAACATGGAAATATCAGCCCCTCTATCTGTATGAACATGGAAATATCTACACCGCTATCTCTATGAACATGGAAATATCTACACCGCTATCTGTTTGAACATGGAAATATCTAAACAGCCATCTGTATGAACACGGAAATATCTGCACCGCCATCTGTATGAACATATAAATATCTACACCGCCATCTGTATTAAGAAAGAGATATCTACACCGCTATCTGTATAAACATGGATATATCTACACCGCTATCTGTGTAAATATGCATACATCTTCATCGCAATCTGTATAAACATGGAAATATCTACACCGCTATCTGTGTGAACATGGAAATATCTACACCGCTATCTGTTTGAAAATGGAAATATCTACACCGGTATCTGCATGAAAATGGAAAAATCTACAGAGCTATCTGCATATACATAGAAATATCTACACTGCTATCTCTTTACACATGGAAATAACTACACCGCTATCTGTATGAACATGGAAATATCTACACCGCCATCTGTATGAACATGGAAATATCTGCACCGCCATCTCTATGAACATATAAATATCTACACGGCCATCTGTATTAAGATGGAGATATCTACAACGCTATTTGTATAAACATGGAAATATCTACACCGCTATCTGTATAAACATGGAAATATCTACCCCGCTACCTGTATAAACATGGAAATATCAGCACCGCTATCTGTATGAACATGGAAATATCTACACCACTATCTGTATGAACATGGAAATATCTACACGGCTATCTGTATGAACATGGAATTATCTTCACCGCCATCTGTATGAACATGGATATATCTACACAGCCATCTGGATGAACATGGAAATATCTACACCGCTATCTGTATGAACATGGAAATAGCTACACAGCTATCTGTATGAACATGGAAATATCGACACCGCTATCTGTATGAACAGGGAAATATATACACTTCTATCTGTAGGAACATGGAAATATCTACACCGCTATCTGTATGAACATGGATATATCTACACAACCATCTGGATGAACATGGAAATATCTACACCGCTATCTGTATGAACGTGGAAATAGCTACACCGCTATCTGCTTGAACATGGAAATATCTAAACCGCTATCTGCATGAAAATGGAAATATCTACACAGCTATCTGCATATATCTGGAAATATCTGCACAGCAATCTCTTTACACATGGAAATAACTACACAGCTATCTGTATGAACATGGAAATATCTGCACCGCCATCTGTATGAACATATAAACATCTACACCGCCATCTGTATTAAGATGGAGATATCTACACCGCTATCTGTATGAACATGGATATGACTACACAGGCATCTGGATGAACATGGAAATATCTACACCGCTATCTGTATGAACATGGAAATATATACACCGCTATCTGTATGAACATGGAAATATCTACACCGCTATCTGTATGAACATGGAAATATCTACACCGCTATCTGTATGAACCTTGGAAATATATACACCGCTATCTGTATGAACATGGAAATATCTACACCGCTATCTGTTTGAACATGGAAATATCTACACCGCTGTCTGCATGAAAATGGAAATATCTACACAGCTATCTGCATATACATGGAAATATCTACACAGCTATCTCTTTACACATGGAAATAACTACACCGCTATCTCTAAAAACATGGAAATATCTACACCGCCATCTGTATGAACATGGAAATATCTTCACTGCCATCTGTATGAACATATAAATATCTACACCACCATCTGTATTAAGGAGATATCTACACCGCTATCTGTATAAACATGGAAATATCTACACCGCTATCTGTATAAACATGGAAATATCTACACCGCTATCTGTATAAAAATGGAAATATCAGCACCGCTATCAGTATGAACATGGAAATATCTGCACCGCCATCTGTATGAACATGGAAATATCTACACCGCTATCTGTGTGAACATGGAGATATCTACACCACTATCTGTATGAACATGGAAATATCTACACCGCCATCTGTATGAACATGGAAATATCTGCACCGCCATGTGTATGAACATATAAATATCTGCACCGCCATCTGTATTAAGAAGGAGATATCTACACCGCTATCTGTATAAACATCGAAATATCTACACTGCTATCTGTATAAACATGGAAATATCTACACCGCTATCTGTATAAACATGGAAATATCTACACTGCTACGTGTATAAACATGGAAATATCAGCACCGCTATCAGTATGAACATGGAAATATCTACACCGCTATCTGTATGAACATGGAAATATCTACACCGCTATCTGTATGAACATGGAAATAACTTCACCGCCAAAAGTATGAACATGGATATATCTACACAGCCATCTGTATGATCATGGAAATATCTACACCGCTATATGTATGAACATGGAAATATCTACACCGCTATCTGTATGAACATGGAAATATCTTCACCGCCATCTGTATGAACATGGATATGTCTACACAGCCATCTGGATGAACATGGAAATATCTACACCGCGATCTGTATGAACATGGAAATATCTGCACTGCCATCTGTATGAACATATAAATATCTACACCGCCATCTGTATTAAGATGGAGATATCTTCACCGCTATCTGTATAAACTTGGAAATATCTACACCGCTATCTGTATAAACATGGAAATACCTACACCGCTACCTGTATAAACATGGAAATATCAGCACTGCTATCTGTATGAACCTGGAAATATCTACACCGCTATATCAATGAACATGGAAATATCTACACCGCTATCTGTATGAACATGGATATATCTACACAGCCATCTGGATGAACATGGAAATATCTACACCGCTATCTGCATGAACATGGAAATATCTACACCGCTATTTGTGTAAACATGCATACATCTTCACCGCAATCTGCAAAAGCATGGAAATAGCTACACCGCTATCTGAATGAACATGGAAATATCTACAATGCTATCTGTTTGATCATGGAAATATCTGAACCGCTATCAGCAAGAAAATGGAAATATCTACACCGCTATCTGCATATACATGGAAATATCTACACAGCTATCTCTTTACACATGGAAATAACTACACCGCTATCTGTATGAACATGGAAATATCTAAAAAGCCATCTGTATGAACACGGAAATATCTGCACCGCCATCTGTATGAACATATAAATATCTACACCGCCATCTGTATTAAGAAGGAGATATCTACACCGCTATCTGTATAAACATGGATATATCTACACCGCTCTCTGTATAAACATGGAAATATCTACACTGCTACCTGTATAAACATGGAAATATCTAATCCGCTACCTGTATAAACATGGAAATATCAGCACCGCTATCTGTATGAACATGGAAATATCAGCCCCTCTATCTGTATGAACATGGAAATATCTACACCGCTATCTCTATGAACATGGAAATATCTACACCGCTATCTGTTTGTACATGAAAATCTCTAAACCGCTATCTGCATGAAAATGGAAATATCCACACAGCTATCTGCATATACATGGAAATATCTACACAGCTACCTCTTTACACATGGAAAGAACTACGCCGCTATCTGTATTAACATGGAAATATCTACACCGCCATCTGTATGAACATGGAAATATCTGCACCGCCATCTGTATGAACATATAAATATCTACACGGCCATCTGTATTAAGATGGAGATATCTACACCGCTATCAGTATAAACATGGAAATATCTACACCGCTATCTGTATAAACATGGAAATATCAGCACCGCTATCTGTATGAACATGGAAATATCAGCCCCTCTATCTGTATGAACATGGAAATACCTACACCGCTATCTGTATGAACATTGAAATATCTGCACCGCTAGATGTATAAACATGGAATTATCTTCACTGCCATCTGTATGAACATGGATATGTCTACACAGCCATCTGGATGAACATGGAAATATCTACACCGCTATCTGTATGAACATGGAAATAGCTACACCGCTATCTGTATGAATATGGAAATATCTGCACCGCCATCTGTATGAACATATAAATATCTACACCGCATTCTGTATTAACATGGAGATATGTACACCGCTATCTGTATAAACATGGAAATATATACACCGCTATCTGTATAAACATGGAAATATCTACACCGCTATCTTTATAAACATGGAAATATCTACACCGCTACCTGTATAAACATGGAAATAACAGCACCGCTATCTGTATGAACATGGAAATAACTACACCGCTATCTCTATAAACATGGAAATATCTACACCGCCATCTGTATGAATATGGAAATATCTTCACAGCCATCTGTATGAACATATATATATGTACACCGCCATCTGTATTAAGAAGGAGATATCTACACCGCTATCTGTATGAACATGGAAATATCTACGCTATCTGTATGAACATGGAAATACATACACCGCTATCTGTATGAACATGGAAATAGCTACACCGCTATCTGTATGCACATGGAAATTTCTTCACCGCCATCTGTATGAACATGGATATATCTACACAGCCATCTGGATGAACATGGAAATATCTACACCGCTATCTGTATGAACATGGAAATATCTACACCGCTATCTGTATGAACATGGAAATACCTTCACCGCCATCTGTATGAACATGGATATGTCTACACAGCCATCTGGATGAACATGGAAATATCTACACCGTGATCTGTATGAACATGGAAATATCTGCACCGCTATCTGTGTAAACATGCATACGTTTCACCGCTATCTGTATAAACATGGAAATATCTACACCGCTGTCTGTATGAACATGGAAATATCTACACCGCTATCTGTTTGAACATGGAAATATCTAAACCGCTATCTGCATGAAAATAGAAATATCTACACAGCTATCTGCATATACATGGAAATATCTACAAACCTATCTCTTTACACATGGAAATAACTACACCGCTATCTCTATAAACATGGAAATATCTACACCGCCATCTGAATGAACATGGAAATATCTGCACTGCCATCTGTGTGAACATATAAATATCTACACCGCCATCTGTATTAAGATGGAGATATCTTCACTGCTATCTGTATAAACTTGGAAATCTCTACACCGCTATCTCTATAAACCTGGAAATATCTACACCGCTATCTGTATAAACATGGAAATATCTACACCGCTACCTGTATAAACATGGAAATATCAGCACCGCTATCTGTATGAACATGGAAATATCTAGACCGCTATCTCTATGAACATGGAAATATCTACACCGCTATCTGCATGAACATGGAAATAGCTACAACGCTATCTGTACGAACATGGAAATATCTACACCTCTATCTGTATGAACATGGAAATATCTACACCGCTATCTGTATGAACATGGATATGTCTACACAGCTATCTGGATGAACATGGAAATATCTACACCGCTATCTGCATGAACATGGAAATATCTACACCGCTATCTGTGTAAACATGCATACATCTTCACTGCAATCTGTATAAGCATGGAAATATCTACAACGCTGTCTGTATGAACATGGAAATATCTACACCGCTATCTATATGAACATGGAAATATCTAAACGGCTATCAGCATGAAAATAGAAATATCTACACAGCTATCTGCATATACATGGAAATATCTACACAGCTATCTCTTTACACATGGAAATAACTACACCGCTATCTGTATGAACATGGAAATATCTACACCGCCATCTGTATGAACATGGAAATATCTGCACCGACATCTGAATGAACATATAAATATCTACACCGCCATCTGTATTAAGATGGAGATATCTACACCGCTATCAGTATAAAGATGGAAATATCCACACCGCTATCTGTATAAACATGGAAATATCTACACTGCTACCTGTATAAACATGGAAATATCTACACCACTACCTGTACAAACATGGAAATATCAGCACCGCTATCTGTATGAAAATGGAAATATCAGCCCCTCTATCTGTATGAACATGGAAATATCTACACCGCTATCTCTATGAACACGGAAATATCTACACTGCCCTCTGTACGAACATGGATATATCTACACAGCCATCTGGATGAACATGGAAATATCTACACCGCTATCTGTATGAACATGGAAATATCTACACCGCTATCTGTATGAACATGGAAATACCTACACCGCTATCTGTATGAACATGGATATATCTACACAGCCCTCTGGATGAACTTGGAAATATCCACACCGCTATCTGAGTAAACATGCATACATCTTCACCGTGATTTGTATAAACATGGAAATATCTACACCGCTATCTGTATGAACATGGAAATATCTTCACCGCCATCTGTATGAACATGGATATATCTACAGAGACATCTGGATGAACATGGAAATATATACACCGCAATCTGTATGAACATGGAAATATATACAACGCTATCTGTGTAAACATGCATACATCTTCACCGCTATCTGTTTGAACATGGAAATATCTACACCGCTATCTGCATGAAAATGGAAATAACTACACAGCTATCTGCATATACATGGAAATATCTACAAAGCTATCTCTTTACACATGGAAATAACTTCACCGCTATCTCTATAAACATGGAAATATCTACACCGCCTTCTGTATGAACATGGAAATATCTGCACCGCCATCTGTATAAAGATATAAATATCTACACCGCCATCTGTATTAAGATGGAGATATCTACACCACTATCTGTATAAACCTGGAAATATCTACACCGCTATCTGTATAAACATGGAAATATCTCCACCGCTATCTGTATGAACATGGAAATATCTACACCGCTATCTGTTTGAACATGGAAATATCTACACCGCTATCTGCATGAAAATGGAAATAAATACACAGCCATCTGCATATACATGGAACTATCTACAAAGATATCTCTTTACACATGGAAATAACTACACCGCTATCTCTGTAAACATGGAAATATCTACACCGCCATCTGTATGAACATGGAAATATCTGCACCGCCATCTGTATGAAGATATAAATATCTACACCGCCATCTGTATTAAGATGGAGATATCTACACCTCTATCTGTATAAACCTGGAAATATCTACACCGCTATCTGTATAAACATGGAAATATCTACACCGCTATCTGTATAAACATGGAAAAATCTACACCGCTACCTGTATAAACATGGAAATATCAGCACCGCTATCTTTATGAACATGGAAATATCTACACCGCTATCTGCATGAACATGGAAATATCTACACCGCTATCTGTATGAACATGGAAATATCGACACCGCTATCTGTATAAATATGGAAATACCTACACTGTTATCTGTTTGAACATGGAAATATCTACAGCGCTGTCAGCATGAAAATGGAAATATCTACACAGCTATTTGCATATACATGGAAATATCTGCACAGCTATCTCTTTAGACATGGAAATAACTACACCGCTATCTCTATAAACATGGAAATATCTACTCCGCCATCTGTATGAACATGGAGATATCTGCACCGGCATGTGTATGAACATATAAATATCTGCACCGCCATCTGTATTAAGGAAATATCTACACCGCTATCTGTATAAACATGGAAATATCTACACAGCTATCTGTATGAACATGGAAATATCTACACCGCTATCTGTATAAACATGGAAATATCAGCACCGCTATCAGTATGAACATGGAAATATCTACACCGCTATCTGTATGAACGTGGAAATATCTACACCGCTGTCTGTATGAACATGGAAATACCTTCACCGCCATCTGTATGAACATGGATATATCTACACAGCCATCTGTATGAACATGGAAATATCTACAACGCTATCTGTATGAACATTGAAATATCTTCACCGCCATCTGTATGATCATCGATATGTCTACACAGCCATCTGGATGAACATGGAAATATCTACACCGTGATCTGTATGAACATGGAAATATCTACACCACTATCTGCGTAAACATGCATACATTTCACCGCTATCTGTATAAACATGGAAATATCTACACCGCTATCTGTATGAACATGGAAATATCTACAAAGCTATCTCTTTGAACATGGAAATACCTAAACCGCTATCTGCATGAAAATAGAAATATCTACACAGCTATCTGCATATACATGGATATATATACAAAGCTATCTCTTTACACATGGAAATAACTACACCGCTATCTTTATAAACATGGAAATATCTACACCGCCATCTGTATGAACATGGAAATATCTGAACTGCCATCTGTATGAACATATGAATATCTACACCGCCATCTGTATTAAGATGGGGATATCTTCACCGCTATCTGTATAAACTTGGAAATATCTACACCGCTATCTGTATAAACCTGGAAATATCTACACCGCTATCTGTATAAACATGGAAATATCTTCACCGCTATCTGTATAAACATGGAAATATCTACACCGCTACCTGTATCAACATGGAAATATCAGCACCTCTATCTGCATGAACATGGCAATATCAGCCCCTCTATCTGTATGAACATGGAAATATCTACACCACTATCTGTATGAACATGGAAATATATACACCGCTATCTGTATGAACATGGAAATATCTTCACCGCCATCTGTATGAACATGGATATATCTACACAGCCATCTGGATGAACATGAAAATATCTACACCGCTATCTCTATGAACATAGAAATAGCTACACCGCTATCTGTATGAACATGGAAATATCTACACCGCTATCTGTATGAACATGGAAATATCTACACCGCTATCTGTATGAACATGGAAATATATTCACCGCCATCTGTATGAATATGGATATATCTACAGAGCCATCTGGATGAACAGGGAAATATCTACACCGCTATCTGTATGAACATGGAAATATCTACACCGCTATCTGTGTAAACATGCATACATCTTCACCGCTATCTGTATGAACATGGAAATACCTACACCGCTATCTGTGTAAACATGTATACATCTTCACCGCTATCTGTATAAACATGGAAATATCGACACCGCTATGTGTATGAACATGGAAATAGCTACACCGCTATCTGTATGAACATGGAAATATCTACACCGCTCTCTGTTTGAACATGGAAATATCTAAACAGCTATCTGCACGAAAATGGAAATATCTACACTGCTATCTGCATATACATGGAAATATCTACACAGCTATCTCCTTACACATGGAAATAACTACACCGCTATCTCTATAAACATGGAAATATCTACACTGCCATCAGTATGAACATAGAAATATCTTCACCGCCATCTGTATGAACATATAAATATCTACACCGCCATCTGTATAAAGAAGGAAATATCTACACCGCTATCTGTATAAACATGGAAATATCTACACCGCTGCCTGTATAAACATGGAAATATCAGCACCGCTATCTCTATGAACATGGAAATATCTACACCGCTACCTGTATGAACATGGAAATATCTACACCGCTATCTGTATGAACATGGAAATATCTACACCGCTATCTGTTTGAAAATGGAAATATCTACACCGCTATCTGTATGAACATGGAAATATCTACACCGCTATCTGTATGAACATGGAAATATCTACACAGCCATCTGGATGAACATGGAAATATCTACACCGCTATCTGTATGAACATGGAAATATCTACACCGTTATCTGTATGAACATGGATATATCTACACAGCCATCTGGATGAACATGGAAATATCTACACCGCTATCCGTGTAAACATGCATACATCTTCACCGCTATCTGTATAAACATGGAAATATCTACACCGCTATCTGTATGAACATGGAAATATCTAAACCGCTATCTGTATGAACATGGAAATATCTACACTGCTATCTGTTTGAACATGGAAATATCTACACCGCTATCTGCATGAAAATGGAAATATCTACACTGCTATCTGCATATACATGGAAATATCTACTCAGCTATCTCTTTACACATGGAAATAACTACACCGCTATCTGTATGAACATGGAAATATCTACACCGCTATCTGTATGAACATGGAAATATCTACACCGCTATCTGTATGAACATGGAAATATCTACACAGCCATCTGGATGAACATGGAAATATCTCCACCGCTATCTGTATGAACATGGAAATATCTACACTGCTATCTGTTTGAACATGGAAATATCTACACCGCTATCTGCATGAAAATGGAAATATCTACACTGCTATCTGCATATACATGGAAATATCTACTCAGCTATCTCTTTACACATGGAAATAACTACACCGCTATCTGTATAAACTTGGAAATATCTACACCGCTACATGTATAAACATGGAAATATCTACACCGCTATCTGTATTAACATGGAAATATCTACACCGCTACTTGTTTAAACATGGAAATATCAGCACCGCTATCTGTTTGAACATGGGAATACCTACACCGCTATCTCTATGAACATGGAAATATCTACACCGCTATCTGTATGAACATGGAAATAGCTACACCGCTATCTGTATGAACATGGAAATATCTACACCACTACCTGTATGAAAATGGAAATATCTACACCGCTATCTGTATGAACATGGATATATCTACACAGCCATCTGGACGAACATGGAAATATCTACACCGCTATCTGGATGAACATGGAAATATCTACACCGCTATCTGTGTAAATATGCATACACCTTCACCGCAATCTGTAATAAACATGGAAATATCTACACCTCTATCTGTATGAACATGGAAATATCTACACCGCAATCTCAATGAACATGGAAATATCTACAACGCTATCTGTGTAAACATGCATACATCTTCACCGCTATCTGTATAAACATGGAAATATCTACACTGCTATCTGTATGAACATGGAAATAACTACACCGCTATCTGAATGAACATGGAAATATCTACACCGCAATCTGTTTGACCATGGAAATATCTACACCGCTATCTGCATGAAAATGGAAATATCTACATGCTATCTGCATATACATGGAAATATCCACACAGCTATCTCTTTACACATGGAAATAACTACAACGCTATCTGTATGAACATGGAAATATCTACACCGCCATCTGTATGAACATGGAAATATATGCACCGCCAACTGTATGAACATATAAATATCTACACCGCAATCTGTATTAAGATGGAGATATCTACACCGATATCTGTGTAAATATGCATACACCTTCACCGCAATCTGTATAAACATGGAAATATCTACACCGCTATCTGTATAAACGTGGAAATATCTACACCGCTATCTGTATAAACATGGAAATATCTACACCGCTACCTGTATAAACAAGGAAATATCAGCACCGCTATATGTATGAACATGGAAATATCTACACCGCTATCTGTATGAACATGGAAATATCTACACCGCTATCTGTATGAACTTGGAAATATCTACACCGCTATCTGTATGAACATGGAAATATCTACACCGCTGTTTGAACATGGAAATATCTACACCGCTGTCTGCATGAAAATGGAAATATCTACACAGCTATCTGCATATACATGGAAATATCTACACAGCTACCTCTTTACACATGGAAATAACTACACCGCTATCCCTATAAACTTGGAAATATCTACACCGCCATCTGTATGCACATGGAAATATCTGCAACGCCATCTGTATGAACATATAAACATCTACACCGCCATCTGTATTAAGGAGATTTCTACACCGCTATCTGTATAAACATGGAAATATCTACACCGCTATCTGTATAAACATGGAAATATCTACACCGCTATCTGTATAAACATGGAAATATCTACACCGCTACCTGTATAAACATGGAAATATCAGCACCGCTATCTGTATGAACATGGAAATATCTACACCGCTATCTGCACGAACATGGAAATATCTACACCGCTATCTGTATGAACATGGAAATATCCACACCGCTATCTGTATAAACATGGAAATACCTACACTGCTATCTGTTTGAACATGGAAATATCTACAGCGCTGTCAGCATGAACATGGAAATATCTACACCGCTATCTGCTTGAACATGGAAATATCTAAACTGCTATCTGCATAAAAATAGAAATATCTACACAGCTATCTGCATATACATGAAAATATCTACAAAGCTATCTCTTTACACATGGAAATAACTACACCGCTATCTCTATAAACATGGAAATATCTACACCGCCATCTGAATGAACATGGAAATATCTACACCGACATCTGTATGAACATATAAATATCTACACCGCCATCTGTATTAAGATGGAGATATCTTCACCGCTATCTGTATAAACTTGGAAATATCTACACCGCTCTCTGTATGAACATGGAAATATCTACACCGCTATCTGTATAAACATGGAAATATCTACACCACAACCTGTATAAACACGGAAATATCAGCAACGCTATCTGTATGAACATGGAAACATTTACACCGCTATCTCTATGAACATGGAAATATCTTCACCGCTATCTGTATGAACATGGAAATAGCTACAACGCTATCTGTATGAACATGGAAATATCTATACCACTATCTGTATGAACATGGAAATATCTACACCGCCATCTGTATGAACATAGAAATATCTACACAGCCATCTGGATGAAAACGGAAATATCTACACCGCTATCTGCATGAACATGGAAATATCTACACCGCTATCTGTGTAAACATGCATATATCTTCACCGCTATCTGTATAAGCATGGAAATATCTACACCGCTATCTGTATGAACATGGAAATATCTACACCGCTATCTGTTTGAACATTTAAATATCTATACCGCTATCAGCATGAAAATGGAAATACCTAAACAGCTATCTGCATATACATGGAAATATCTACAGAGCTATCTCTTTACACATGGAAATAACTACACTGCTATCTGTATGAACATGGAAATACTACACCGCCATCTGTATGAACATGGAAATATCTACACCGCTATCTGTATGAACATGGAAATAGCTACACCGCTATCTGTATGAAGAAGGAAATATCTACACCACTATCTGTATGAACATGGAATTATCTACACCACTATCTGTATGAACATGGATATATCTACACAGCCATCTGGATGAACATGGAAATATCTACACCGCTATCTGTGTGAACATGGAAATATCTACACTGCTATCTGTGTAAACATGCATACATCTTCACCGCTATCTGTATAAACACGGAAATATCTACACCGCTATCTGTATGAACATGGAAATATCTACACCGCTATCTCTTTGAACATGGAAATATCTAAACCGCTATCAGAATGAAAATGGAAATATCTGCACAGCTATCTGCATATACATGGAAATATCTACACAGCTATCTCTTTACCCATGGAAATAACTACACCGCTATCTGTATGAACATGGAAATATCTACACCGCCATCTGTATGAACATGGAAATATCTGCACCACCATCTGTATGAACATATAAATATCTAAACCGCCATCTGTATTAAGAAGGAGATATCTAAACCGCTATCTGTATAAACATAGAAATATCTACACCGCTATCTGTATAAACATGGAAATATCTACACAGCTATCTGTATAAACATGGAAATATCTACACCGCTACCTGTATAAACATGGAAATATCAGCACCGCTATCGGTATGAACATGGAAATATCTACACCGGTATCTGTATGAAGATGGAAATATCTACACCACTATCTGTATGAACATGGAAATATCTTCACCGCCATCTGTATGAACATGGATATATCTACAGAGCCATCTGTATGAACATGGAAATATCTACACCGCTATCTGTATGAACATGGAAATAAGTACACCGCTATCTGTATAAACATGGAAATATCTTCACCGCCATCTGTATGAACATGGATATGTCTACACAGCCATCTGGATGAACATCGAAATATCTACACCGCGATCTGTATGAACATGGAAATATCTACACCGCTATCTTTGTAAACATGCACACATCTTCACCGCTATCTATATAAACATGGAAATATCTACACCGCTATCTGTATGAACATGGAAATATCTACACCGCAATCTGTTTGAACATGGAAATATCTAAACTGCTATCTGCATGAAAATAGAAATATCTACACAGCTATCTGCATATACATGGAAATATCTAAAAAGCTATCTCTATAAACATGGAAATAACTACACCGACATCTGTATGAACATGGAAATATCTGCACCGCCATCTGTATGAACATATAAATATCTACACCGCCATCTGTATTAAGATGGAGATATCTTCACCGCTATCTGTATAAACTTGGAAATATCTACACAGCTATCTGTATAAACATGGACATATCTTCACCGCTATCTGTATAAACATGGAAATATCTACACAGCTACCTGTATAAACATGGAAATATCAGCACCGCTATCTGTATGAACATGGAAATATCTACACCGCTATCTCTATGAACATGGAAATATCTACACCGCTATCTGTATGAAAATGGAAATAGCTACACCGCTATCTGTATGAACATGGAAATATCTACACCACTATCTGAATGAACATGGAAATATCTACAACGCCATCTGCATGAACATGGATATATCTACACCGCCATCTGTTTGAACATGGAAATATCTACACCGCTATCTGCATGAAAATGGAAATATCTACACCGCTATCTGTATGAACATGGAAATATCTTCACCGCCATCTGTATGAACATGGATATATCTACAGAGACATCTGGATGAACATGGAAATATATACACCGCAATCTGTATGAACATGGAAATATATACACCGCAATCTGTGTAAACATGCATACATCTTCACCGCTATCTGTTTGAACATGGAAATATCTACACCGCTATCTGCATGAAAATGGAAATAACTACACAGCTATCTGCATATACATGGAAATATCTACAAAGCTATCTCTTTTCACATGGAAATAACTTCACCGCTATCTCTATAAACATGGAAATATCTACACCGCCATCTGTATGAACATGGAAATATCTGCACCGCCATCTGTATAAAGATATAAATATCTACACCGCCATCTGTATTAAGATGGAGATATCTACACCACTATCTGTATAAACCTGGAAATATCTACACCGCTATCTGTATAAACATGGAAATATCTACACCGCTATCTGTATAAACATGGAAACATCTACACCGCTACCTGTATAAACATGGAAATATCAGCACCGATATCTGTATGAACATGGAAATATCTACACCGCTATCTGCATGAACATGGAAATATCTACACCGCTATCAGTATGAACATGGAAATATCCACACCGCTATCTGTATGAACATGGAAATATCTACACCGCTATCTGTTTGAACATGGAAATATCTACACCGCTGTCAGCATGAAAATGGAAATATCTACACAGCTATCTTCATATACATGGAAATATCTACACAGCTATCTCTTTACACATGGAAATAACTACACCGCTATCTCTATAAACATGGAAATATCTACTCCGCCATCTGTATGAACATGGAAATATCTGCACCGGCATGTGTATGAACGTATAATTGTCTGCACCGCCATCTGTATTAAGAAGGAGATATCTTCACCGCTATCTGTATAAATATGGAAATATCTACACCGCTATCTGTATAAACATGGAAATATCTACACCGCTATCTGTATAAACATGGAAATATCAGCACCGCTATCAGTATTAACATGGAAATATCTACACCGCTATCAGTATGAACATGGAAATATCTACACCGCTGTCTGTATGAACATGGAAATATCTTCACCGCCATCTGTATGAACATGGATATATCTACACAGCCATCTGTATGAACATGGAAATATCTACACCGCGATCTGTATGAACATGGAAATATCTACACCGCTATCTGTGTAAACATGCATACATCTTCACCGCTATCTATATAAACATGGAAATATCTACACCGCTATCTGTATGAACATGGAAATATCTACAGCCCAATCTGTTTGAACATCGAAATATCTAAACTGCTATCGGCATGAAAATAGAAATATCTACACAGCTATCTGCATATACATGGAAATATCTACAAAGCTATCTCTTTTCACATGGAAATAACTACACCGCTATCTCTATAAACATAGAAATATCTGCACCGCCATCGGCATGAACATATAAATATCTACACTGCCATCTGTATTAAGATGGAGATATCTTCCCCGCTATCTGTATAAACTTGGAAATATCTACACAGCTATCTGTATAAACATGGACATATCTTCACTGCTATCTGTATAAACATGGAAATATCTACACCGCTACCTGTATAAACATGGAAATATCAGCACCGCTATCTGTATGAACATGGAAATATCTACACCGCTATCTGCATGAACATGGAAATATCTACACCACTATCTATATGAACATGGAAATAGCTACACCGCTATCTGTATGAACATGGAAATATCTACACCACTATCTGTATGAACATGGAAATATCTACACCGCTATCTGTATGAACATGGATATATCTACACAGCCATCTGGATGAACATGGAAATATCTACACTGCTATCTGGATGAACATGGAAATATCTACACCGCTATCTGTGTAAATATGCATACACCTTCACCGCAGTCTGTATAAACATGGAAATATCTACACCTCTATCTGTATGAACATGGAAATATCTACACCGCAATCTCAATGAACATGGAAATATCTACACCGCTAACTGTGTAAACATGCATACATCTTCACCGCAATCTGTATAAACATGGAAATATCTACACTGCTATCTGTATGAACATGGAAATAACTACACCGCTATCTGTATGAACATGGAAATATCTACACCGCTATCTGTTTGAACATGGAAATATCTACACCGCTATCTGTTTGAACATGGAAATATCTACACCGCTATCTGCATGAAAATGGAAATACCTGCACTGCTATCTGCATATACATGGAAATATCTACACAGCTATCTCTTTACACATGGAAATAACTACACCGCTATCTGTATGAACATGGAAATATCTACACCGCCATCTGTATGAACATGGAAATATATGCACCGCCAACTGTATGAACATATAAATATCTACACCGCCATCTGTATTAAGATGGAGATATCTACACCGCTATCTGTATGAACATGGAAATATCTACACCGCTATCTGTATGAACATGGAAATATCTACACCGCTATCTGTATGAACATGGAAATATCTAAACCGCTATCTGTTTGAACATGGAAATATCTACACCGCTGTCTGCATGAAAATGGAAATATCTACACAGCTATCTGCAAATAAATGGAAATATCTACACAGCTACCTCTTTACACATGGAAATAACTACACCGCTATCCCTATAAACTTGGAAATATCTACACCGCCATCTGTATGCACTTGGAAATATCTGCACCGCCATCTGAATGAACATATAAACATCTACACCGCCATCTGTATTAAGAAGGAGATATCTACACCGCTATCTGTATAAACATGGAAATATCTACACCGCTATCTGTATAAACATGGGAATCTCTACACCGCTATCTGTATAAACATGGAAATATCTACACCACTGCCTGTATAAACATGGAAATATCAGCACCGCTATCTGTATGAACATGGAAATATCTACACCGCTATCTGTATGAACATGGAAATATCTACACCGCTATCTGTATGAACATGGAAATATCTTCACCGTCATCTGTATGAACATGGATATATCTACACAGCCATCTGTATGAACATGGAAATATCTACACCGCTATCTGTATGAACATGGAAATATCTACACCACTGTCTGTATGAACATGGAAATATCTTCACCGCCATCTGTATGAACATGTATATGTCTACACAGCCATCTGTATGAACATGGAAATATCTACACCGCGATCTGTATGAACATGGAAATATCTACACCGCTATCTGTTTGAACATGGAAATATCTAAACCCCCATCTGCATGAAAATAGAAATATCTTCACAGCTATCTGCATATACATGGAAATATCTACAAAGCTATCTCTATACACATGGAAATAACTGCACCGCTATCTCTATAAACATGGAAATATCTACAGCGCCATCTGTATGAACATGGGAATATCTGCACCGCCATCTGTATGAACATATAAATATCTACACCGCCATCTGCTTTAAGATGGAGATATCTTCACCGCTCTCTGTATAAACTTGGAAATATCTACACCGCTACCTGTATAAACATGGAAATATCAGCACCACTATCTGTATGAACTTGGAAATATCTACACCGCTATCTCTATGAACATGGAAATATCTAAACCGCTATCTGCATGAAAATGGAAGTATCTACACAGCTATCTGCATATACATGGAAATATCTACACAGCTATCTCTTTACACATGGAAATAACTACACCGCTATCTGTATGAACATGGAAATATCTTCACCGACATCTGTATGAACATGGATATATCTACACAGCCATCTGGATGAACATGGAAATATCTACACCGCTATCTATATGAACATGGAAATATCTACTCCGCTATCTGTGTAAACATGCATACATCTTCACCGCCATCTGTATAAACATGGAAATATCTACACTGCTATCAGCATGAACATGGAAATATCTACACCGCTATCTGTTTGAACATGGAAATATCTTCACCGCTATCTGCATGAAAATGGAAATATCTACACAGCGATCTGCATATACATGGAAATATCTACAAAGCTATCTCTTTACACATGGAAATACCTACAGCGCTATCTCTATAAACATGCAAATATCTACACCGCCATCTGTATGAACATGGAAATATCTGCACCGCCATCAGTATGAAGATATAAATATCTACACACCCATCTATATTAAGATGGAGATATCTACACCGCTATCTGTATAAACATGGAAATATCTGCACCGCTACCTGTATAAACATGGAAATATCAGCACCGCTATCTGTATGAACATGGAAATAACTACACCGCTATCTCTATGAACATGGAAATATCTACACCGCTATCTGTATGAAAATGGAAATAGCTACACCGCTATCTGTATGAACATGGAAATATCTACACCACTACCTGTATGAAAATGGAAATATCTACACCGCTATTTGTATGAACATGGATATACCTACACAGCCATCTGGATGAACATGGAAATATCTACACCGCTATCTGTATGAACATGGAAATATCTACACCGCTATCTGCGTAAATATGCATACATCTTCACCGCAATCTGTATAAACATGGAAATATCTACACCGCTATCTGTATGAACATGGAAATATCTACACCGCTGTTTGAACATGGAAATATCTACACCGCTATCTGTGTAAACATGCATACATCTTCACCGCTATCTGTATAAACATGGAAATATCTAGACTGCTATCTGTATGAACATGGAAATATCTTCACCGCCTTCTGTATGAACATGGATATATCTACACAGCCATCTGGATGAACATGGAAATATCTACACAGCTATCTGTATGAACATGGAAATATATACACCGCTATCTTTGTAAACATGCATACATCTTCACCGCTATCTGTATAAACATGGAAATATCTACACCGCTATCTGTATGAACATGGATATATCTACACAGCCATCTGGATGAACATGGAAATATCTATACCGATATCTGTATGAACATGGAAATATCTACACCGCTATCTGTATGAACATGGAAATAGCTACACCGCTATCTGTTTGAACATGGAAATATCTAAACCGCTATCTGCATGAAAATGGAAATATCTACACCGCTATCTCTATGAACATGGAAATATCTACACCGCTATCTGTTTGAACATGGAAATATCTACACCGCTATTTGTATGAACATGGAAATATCTTCACCGCCATCTGTATGAACATGGATATGTCTACACAGCCATCAAGATGAACATGGAAATATCTACACCCCGATCTGTATGAACATGGAAATATCTACACCGCTATCTGTGTAAACATGCATACATCTTCACCGCTATCTGTATAAACATGGAAATATCTACACCGCTATCTGTATGAACATGGAAATATCTACACCGCTATCTGCTTGAACATGGAAATATCTAAACTGCTATCTGCATAAAAATAGAAATATCCACACAGCTATCTGCATATACATGGAAATATCTACAAAGCTATTTCTTTAAACATGGAAATAACTACACCGCTATCTCTATAAACATGGAAATATCTACACCGCCATCTGAATGAACATGGAAATATCTACACCGACATCTGTATGAACATATAAATATCTTCACCGCCATCTGTATTAAGATGGAGATATCTTCACCGCTATCTGTATAAACTTGGAAATATCTACACCGCTATCTGTATGAACATGGAAATATCTACACCGCTATCTGTATAAACATGTAAATATCTACACCGCAACCTGTATAAACACGGAAATATCAGCACCGCTATCTGTATGAACATGGAATCATCTACACCGCTATCTCTATGAACATGGAAATATCTTCACCGCTATCTGTATGAACATGGAAATAGCTACAACGCTATCTGTATGAACATGGAAATATCTACACCACTATCTGTATGAACATGGAAATATCTACACCGCCATCTGTATGAACATAGAAATATCTACACAGCCATCTGGATGAACATGGATATATCTACACCGCTATCTGCATGAACATGGAAATATCTACACCGCTATCTGTGTAAACATGCATATATCTTCACCGCTATCTGTATAAGCATGGAAATATCTGCACCGCTATCTGTATGAACATGGAAATATCTACACCGCTATCTGTTTGAACATTTAAATATCTAAACCGCTATCAGCATGAAAATGGAAATATCTACACAGCTATCTGCATATACATGGAAATATCTACAGAGCTATCTCTTTACACATGGAAATAACTACACCGCTATCTGTATGAACATGGAAATATCTACAACGCCATCTGTATGAACATAAAAATATCTGCACCGCCATCTGTATGAACATATAAATATCTTCACCGCCATCTGTATTAAGATGGAGATATCTACACCGCTATCTGTAAAAACATGGAAATATCTACACCGCTATCTGTATAAACATGGAAATATCTACACTGCTATCTGTATAAACATGGAAATATCTACACCGCTACCTGTATAAACATGGAAATATCAGCACCGCTATCTGTAAGAACATGGAAATATCAGCCCCTCTATCTGTATGAACATGGAAATATCTACACCGGTATCTCTATGAACATGGAAATATCTACACCGCTATCTGTTTGAACATGGAAATATCTAAACCGCTATCTGCATGAAAATGGAAATATCTACACAGCTATCTGCATATACATGGAAATATCTACACAGCTATCTCTTTACAAATGGAAATAACTACACCGCTATCTGTATGAACATGGAAATATCTTCACCGCCATCTGTATGAACATGGATATATCTACACAGCCATCTGGATGAACATGGAAATATCTACACCGCTATCTGTATGAACATGGAAATATCTACACCGCTATCTGTATAAACATTTAAATATCAGCACCGCTATCTGTATGAACATGGAAATATCTACACCGCTTTCTCTATGAACATGGAAATATCAACACCACTATCTGTATGAACATGGAAATAGCTTCACCGCTATCTGTATGAACATGGAAACATCTACACCACTACCTGTATGAACATGGAAATATCTACACCTCTATCTCTATGAACTTGGATATATCTACACAGCCATCTGGATGAACATGGAAATATCTACACCGCTATCTGTTTGAACATGTATATATCTACACCGCTATCTGCATGAATGTGGAAATATCTACAAAGCTATCTGCATATACATGGAAATATCTACACAGCCATCTGTATGAACATGGGTATGCCTACACAGCCATCTATATGAACATGGAAATATCTACACTGCGATCTGTACGAACATGGAAATATCTACACCGCTATCTGTGTAAATATGCATACGTCATCACCGCTATCTGTATAAACATGGAAATATCTACACCGCTGTCTGTATGAACATGGAAATATCTACACCGCTATCTGTTTGAACATTGAAATATCTAAACCGTTATCTGCATGAAAATGGAAATATCTACAGAGCTATCTGCATATACATGGAAATATCTACACAGCTATCTCTTTACACATGGAAATAACTACACCTCTATCTGTATGAACATGGAAATATCTACACCGCCATCTGTATGAACATGGAAATATCTGCACCGCCATCTGTATGAACATATAAATAACTACACGGCCATCTGTATTAAGATAGAGATATCTACACCGCTATCTGTATAAACATGGAAATATCTACACCGCTATCTGTATAAACATGGAAATATCTACACCGCTACCTGTATAAACATGGAAATATCTATACCGCTACCTGTATAAACATGGAAATATCTACACCGTTACCTGTATAAACATGGAAATATCAGCACCGCTTCCTGTATGAACATGGAAATATCAGCCCCTCTATCTGTATGAACATGGAAATATCTACACCGCTATCTGTATGAACATGGAAATATCTACACCGCTATCCGTATGAACATGGAAATATCTTCACAGCCATCTGTATGAACATGGATATATCTACACAGCCATCTGGGTGAACTTGGAAATATCTACACCGCTATCTGTATGAACATGGAAATAGCTACACCGCTATCTGTAAGAATATGGAAATATCTACACCACTATCTGTATGAACATGGAAATATCTACACCGCTATCTGTATGAACATGGAAATATTTTCACCGCCATCTGTATGAACATGGATGTATCTACACAGCCATCTGGATGAACATGGAAATATCTACACCGCTATCTGTATGAACATGGAAATAGCTACACCGCTATCTTTATGAACATGGAAATATCTTCACCGCCATCTGAATGAACATGGATATATCTACACAGCCATCTGGATGAACATGGAAATATCTACACAGCTATCTGTATGAATATGGAAATATATACACCGCTATCTGTGTAAACATGCATACATCTTCACCGCTATCTGTATAAACATGGAAATATCTACACCGCTATCTGTATGAACATGGAAATATCTACACCGCTATCTCTTTGAACATGGAAACATCTACACCGCTATCTGCATGAAAATGGAAATATCTACAGAGCTATCTGCATATACATGGAAATGTCTACAAAGCTATCTCTTTACACATGGAAATAACTACACCGCTATCTCTATAAACATGGAAATATCTACACCGCCATCTGTATGAACATGGAAATATCTGCACCGCCATCTGTATGAACATATAAATACACCGCCATCTGTATTAAGATGAAGATACCTACACCGCTATCTGTATAAACCTGGAAATATCTACACCGCTATCTGTATAAACATGGAAATATCTACACCGCTATTTGTATAAACATGGAAATATCTAAATTGCTACCTCTATAAACATGGAAATATCAGAACCGCTATCTGTATGAACATGGAAATATCTACACCGCTATCTGTATGAACATGGAAATATCTACACCGCTATCTGAATGAACATGGAAATAGCTACACCGCTGTCTGTATGAACAAGGAAATATCTACACCACTACCTGTATGAACATGGAAATATCTACACCGCTATCTGTATGAACATGGATATATCTACACAGCCATCTGGATGAACATGGAAATATATACACCGCTATCTGTATGAACGTGGAAATATGTACACTGCTATCTGTGTAAACATGCATACATCTTCAGCGTTATCTGTATAAACACGGAAATATCTACACCGCTATCTGTATGAACATGGAAATATCTACACCGCTATCTCTTTGAACATGGAAATATCTAAACCGCTATCTGCATGAAAATGGAAATATCTGCACAGCTATCTGCATATACTTGGAAATATCTGCACAGCTATCTCTTTACACATGGAAATAACTACACCGCTATCTGTATGAACATGGAAATATCTACACCGCCATCTGTATGAACATGGAAATATCTGCACCGCCAACTGTATGAACATATAAATATCTACACTGCCATCTTTATTAAGATGGAGATATCTACACCGCTATCTTTATAAACCTGGAAATATCTACACCGCTATCTGTATGAACATGGAAATATCTACACCGCTATCTGTATGAACATGGAAATATCTACACCGCTATCTGTTTGAACATGGAAATATCTACACCGCTATCTGTATGAACATGGAAATATCTACACCGCTATCTGTTTGAACATGGAAATATCTACACCGCTGTCTGCATGAAAATGGAAATATCTACATAGCTATCTGCAAATACATGGAAATATCTACACAGCTACCTCTTTACACATGTAAATAACTACACCGCTATCTCTATAAACTTGGAAATATCTACACTGCCATCTGTATGCACATGGAAATATCTGCACCGCCATCTGTATTAACACATAAACATCTACACCACCATCTGTATTAAGAAGGAGTTATCTACACCGCTATCTGTATAAACATGGAACTATCTGCACCGCTATCTGTATAAACATGGAAATCTCTACAACGCTATCTGTATAAACATGGAAATATCTACACCGCTACCTGTATAAACATGGAAATATCAGCACGGCTATCTGTATGAACATGGAAATATATTCACTGTCATCTGTATGAACATGGATATATCTACACCGCTATCTGTATGAACATGGAAATATCTACACCGCTATCTGTATGAACATGGAAATATCTACACCGCTGTCTGGATGAACATGGAAATATCTACACCGCTATCAGTATAAACATGGAAATATCTACACCGCTATCTGTATAAACATGGAAATATCTACACCGCTACCTGTATAAACATGGAAATATCTACACCGCTATCTGTATGAACATGGAAATATATTCACCGTCATCTGTATGAACATGGATATATCTACACAGCCATCTGTATGAACATGGAAATATCTACACCCCTATCTGTATGAACATGGAAATATCTACACTGCTGTCTGTATGAACATGGAAATATCTTCACCGCCATCTGTATGAACATGGATATGTCTACACAGCCATCTGGATGAACATGGAAATATCTACACCGCGATCTGTATGAACATGGAAATATCTACACCGCTATCTGTGTAAACATGCATACATCTTCACCGCTATCTGTATAAACATGGAAATATCTACACCGCTATCCGTATGAACATGGAAATATCTACACCGCTATCTGTTTGAACATGGAAATATCTAAACCCCTATCTGCATGAAAATAGAAATATCTACACAGCTATCTGCATATAGATGGAAATATCGACAAAGCTATCTCTATACACATGGAAATAACTACACCGCTATCTCTATAAACATGGAAATATCTACAGCGCTATCTGTATGAACATGGAAATATCTGCACCGCCATCTGTATGAACATATAAATATCTACACCGCCATCTGCTTTAAGATGGAGATATCTTCACCGCTCTCTGTATAAACTTGGAAATATCTACACCGCTATCTGTATAAACATGGAAATATCTACACTGCTATCTGTATAAACATGGAAATATCTACACCGCTACCTGTATAAACATGGAAATATCAGCACCGCTATCTGTAAGAACATGGAAATATCAGCCCCTCTATCTGTATAAACATGGAAATATCTACACCGGTATCTCTATGAACATGGAAATATCTACACCGCTATCTGTTTGAACATGGAAATATCTAAACCGCTATCTGCATGAAAATGGAAATATCTACACAGCTATCTGCATATACATGGAAATATCTACACAGCTTTCTCTTTACAAATGGAAATAACTACACCGCTATCTGTATGAACATGGAAATATCTTCACCGCCATCTGTATGAACATGGATATATCTACACAGCCATCTGGATGAACATGGAAATATCTACACCGCTATCTGTATGAACATGGAAATATCTACACCGCTATCTGTATAAACATTTAAATATGAGCACCGCTATCTGTATGAACATGGAAATATCTACACCGCTTTCTCTATGAACATGGAAATATCAACACCACTATCTGTATGAACATGGAAATAGCTACACCGCTATCTGTATGAACATGGAAACATCTACACCACTACCTGTATGAACATGGAAATATCTACACCTCTATCTCTATGAACTTGGATATATCTACACAGCCATCTGGATGAACATGGAAATATCTACACCGCTATCTGTTTGAACATGTATATATCTACACCGCTATCTGCATGAATGTGGAAATATCTACAAAGCTATCTGCATATACATGGAAATATCTACACAGCCATCTGTATGAACATGGGTATGTCTACACAGCCATCTATATGAACATGGAAATATCTACACCGCGATCTGTACGAACATGGAATTATCTACACCGCTATCTGTGTAAACATGCATACATCTTCACCGCTATCTGTATAAACATGGAAATATCTACACCGCTGTCTGTATGAACATGGAAATATCTACACCGCTAACTGTTTGAACATTGAAATATCTAAACCGTTATCTGCATGAAAATGGAAATATCTACAGAGCTATCTGCATATACATGGAAATATCTACACAGCTATCTCTTTACACATGGAAATATCTACACCGCTATTTCTATAAACATGGAAATATCTACAGTGCCATCTGTATGAACATGGAAATATCTGCACCGCTATCTGAACATGGAAATATCTACACCGCTATCTGTATGAACATGGAAATATCTACACTGCCATCTGTTTGAACATGGAAATATCTACACCGCTATCTGCATGAAAATGGAAATATCTAGACTGCTATCTGCATATACATGGAAATATCTACTCAGCTATCTCTTTACACATGGAAATAACTACACCGCTATCTGTATGAACATGGAAATATCTACACCGCCATCTGTATGAACATGGAAATATCTGCACCGCCAACTTTATGAACCTATAAATATCTACACCGCCATCTTTATTAACATGGAGATATCTACACCGCTATCTGTATAAACATTTAAATATCTACACCGCTATCTGTATAAACATGGAAATATCTACACCGCTATCTGTATAAACATGGAAATATCTACACCGCTACTTGTATAAACATGGAAATATCAGCACCGCTATCTGTATGAACATGGAAATATCTACACCGCTATCTGTATGAACGTGGAAATATCTACACCGCTATCTGTTTGAACGTGGAAATATCTACACCGCTGTCTGCATGAAAATGGAAATATCTACACAGCTATCTGCATATACATGGAAATATCTACACAGCTACCTCTTTACACATGTAAATAACTACACCGCTATCTCTATAAACTTGGAAATATCTACACTGCCATCTGTATGCACATGGAAATCTCTGCACCGCCATCTGTATGAACACATAAACATCTACACCACCATCTGTATTAAGAAGGAGTTATCTACACCGCTATCTGTATAAACATGGAACTATCTGCACCGCTATCTGTATAAACATGGAAATCTCTACACCGCTATCTGTATAAACATGGAAATATCTACACCGCTACCTGTATAAACAGGGAAATATCAGCACGGCTATCTGTATGAACATGGAAATATATTCACCGTCATCTGTATGAAGATGGATATATCTACACAGCCATCTGTATGAACATGGAAATATCTACACCGCTATCTGTATGAACATGGAAATGTCTACACCGCTATCTGTATCAACATGGAAATATCTACACCACTACCTGTATAAACATGGAAATATCTACACCGCTATCTGTATGAACATGGATATATCTACACAGCCATCCGTATGAACATGGAAATATCTACACCGCTATCTGTGTAAATATGCATACATCTTCACCGCAATCTGTATAAACATGGAAATATCTACACTGCTATCTGTATGAACATGGAAATATCTACACCGCTATCTGTTTGAACATGGAAATATCTACACTGCTATCTGTGTAAACATGCATACATCTTCACCGCTATCTGTATAAACATGGAAATATCTACACTGCTATATGTATGCAAATGGAAATATCTACACCGCTATCTGTATGAAAATGGAAATGTACACGGATTTCTGTATGAACACGGAATTATCTACACCGCTATCTGTATGAACATGGATATATCTACACAGCCATCTGGATGAACATGGAAATATCTTCACCGCTATCTGTATGAACATGGAAATATCTACACCGTTATCTGTATGAACATGGATATATCTACACAGCCATCTGGATGAACATGGAAATATCTACACCGCTATCTGTGTAAACATGCATACAACTTCACCGCTATCTGTATGAACATGGAAATATCTACACTGCTATCTGTATGAACATGGAAATATCTACACTGCTATCTGTTTGAACATGGAAATATCTACACCGCTATCTGCATGAAAATGGAAATATCTACACTGCTATCTGCATATACATGGAAATAACTACTCAGCTATCTCTTTACACATGGAAATAACTACACCGCTATCTGTATGAACATGGAAATATCTACACCGCCAACTGTATGAACATGGAAATATCTGCACCGCCAACTGTATGAACATATAACTATCTACACCGCCATCTTTATTAAGATGGAGATATCTACACCGCTATCTGTATAAACATGGAAATATGTACACCACTATCTGTATAAACATGGAAATATCTACACCGCTATCTGTATAAACATGGAAATATCTACACCGTTACCTGTATAAACATGGAAATATCAGCACAGCTATCTGTATGAACATGGAAATATCTACACCGCTATCTGTATGGACATGGAAATATCTACACCGCTATCTGTTTGAACACGGAAATATCCACACCACTATCTGTGTAAATATGCATACATCTTCACCGCAATCTGTATAAACATGGAAATACCTACATCGCTACCTGTATGAACATGGAAATATCTACACCGCTATCTGTTTGAACATGGAAATATCTACACCGCTATCTGTGTAAACATGCATACATCTTCACCGCTATCTGTATAAACATAGAAATATCTACACTGCTATCTGAATGAAAATGGAAATATCTACACCGCTATCTGTATGAACATGGAAATATATACACGGCTATCTGTATGAACACGAAAATACCTACACCGCTATCTGTATGAACATGGATATATCTACACAGCCATCTGGATGAACATGGAAATATCTACAATGCTATCTGTATGAACATGGAAATATCTACACCGTTATCTGTAAGAACATGGATATATCTACACAGCCATCTGGATGAACATGGAAATATCTACACCGCTATCTGTGTAAACATGCATACATCTTCACCGCTATCTGTATAAACATGGAAATATCTACACCGCTATCTGAACATGGAAATATCTACACCGCTATCTGTATGAACATGGAAATATCTACACTGCCATCTGTTTGAACATGGAAATATCTACACGGCTATCTGCAAGAAAATGGAAATATCTATACTGCTATCTGCATATACATGGAAATATCTACTCAGCTATCTCTTTACACATGGAAATAACTACACCGCTATCTGTATGAACATGGAAATATCTACACCGCCATCTGTATGAACATGGAAATATCTGCACCGCCAACTTTATGAACATATAAATATCTACACCGCCATCTTTATTAACATGGAGATATCTACACCGCTATCTGTATAAACATTTAAATATCTACACCGCTATCTGTATAAACATGGAAATCTCTACACCGCTGTCTGGATGAACATGGAAATATCTACACCGCTATCTGTATAAACATGGAAATATCTACACCGCTATCTGTATAAACATGGAAATATCTACACCGCTACCTGTATAAACATGGAAATATCTACACCGCTATCTGTATGAACATGGAAATATATTCACCGTCATCTGTATGAACATGGATATATCTACACAGCCATCTGTATGAACATGGAAATATCTACACCCCTATCTGTATGAACATGGAAATATCTACACTGCTGTCTGTATGAACATGGAAATATCTTCCCCGCCATCTGTATGAACATGGATATGACTACACAGCCATCTGGATGAACATGGAAATATCTACACCGCGATCTGTATGAACATGGAAATATCTACACCGCTATCTGTGTAAACATGCATACATCTTCACCGCTATCTGTATAAACATGGAAATATCTACACCGCTATCCATATGAACATGGAAATATCTACACCGCTATCTGTTTGAACATGGAAATATTTAACCCCTATCTGCATGAAAATAGAAATATCTACACAGCTATCTGCATAGAGATGGAATTATCTACAAAGCTATCTCTATACACATGGAAATAACTACACCGCTATCTCTATAAACATGGAAATATCTACAGCGCCATCTGTATGAACATGGAAATATCTGCACCGCCATCTGTATGAACATATAAATATCTACACCGCCATCTGCTTTAAGATGGAGATATCTTCACCGCTCTCTGTATAAACTTGGAAATATCTACACCGCTATCTGTATAAACATGGAAATATCTACACCGCTACCTGTATAAACATGGAAATATCAGCAAGGCTATCTGTATGAACATGGAAATATCTACACCGCTATCTCTATGAACATGGAAATATCTACACCGCTATCTGTTTTAACATGGAAATATCTAAACCGCTATCTGCATGAAAATGGAAAAATGTACACAGCTATCTGCATATATATGGAAATATCTACACAGCTATCTCTTTACACATGGAAATATCTACCCCGCTATCTGTATGAACATGGAAATATCTTCACCGCCATCTGTATGAACATGGATATATCTACACAGCTATCTGGATGAACATGGAAATATCTACACCGCTATCTGTATGAACATGGAAATATCTTCACCGCCATCTGTATGAACATGGATATGTCTACACAGCCATCTGGATGAACATGGAAATATCTACACTGCTATCTGCATGAACATGGAAATATCTACACCGCTATCGGTTTGAACATGGAAATATCTAAACCGCTATCTGCATGAAAATGGAAATATCTACACAGCGATCTGCACATACATGGAAATATCTACACAGCAATCTCTTTACACATGGAAATAACTACAGCGCTATCTCTATAAACATGCAAATATCTACACCACCACCTGTATGAAGATGTAAATATCTGCACCGCCATCTGTATGAACATATAAATATCTACACCCCCATCTGTATTAAGATGGAGATATCTACACAGCCATGTGGATGAACATGGAAATATCTACACCGCTATCTGTATGAACATGGAAATATCTACACCGTTATCTGTATGAACATGGACATATCTACACAGCCATGTGGATGAACATGGAAATATCTACACAGCTATCTGTGTAAACATGCATACATCTTCACCGCTATCTGTATAAACATGGAAATATCTACACCGCTATCTGTATGAACATGGAAATATCTACACCGCTATCTGTATGAACATGGAAATATCTACACCGCTATCTGCATGAAAATGGAAATATCTACACTGCTACCTGCATATACATGGAAATAACTATTCAGCTATCTCTTTACACATGGAAATAACTACACCGCTATCTGTATGAACATGGAAATATCTACACCGCCATCTGTATGAACATGGAAATATCTGCACCGCCAACTGTATGAACATATAAATATCTACACCGCCATCTTTATTAAGATGGAGATATCTACACCGCTATCTGTATAAACATGGAAATATCTACACCGCTATCTGTATAAACATGGAAATATCTACACCGCTATCTGTATAAACATGGAAATATCTACACCGCTACCTGTATAAACATGGAAATATCAGCACCGCTATCTGTATGAACATAGAAATATCTACACCGCTATCTGTATGAAGATGGAAATATCTACACCGCTATCTGTATGAACATGGAAATATCTACACCGCTATCTGTGTAAATATGCATACATCTTCACCGCAATCTGTATAAACATGGAAATACCTACACCGCTACCTGTATGAACATGGAATTATCTACACCGATATCTGTATGAACATGGAAATATCTACACCGCTATCTGTATGAACATGGAAATATCTACACCGCTATCTCTATGAACATGGAAATATCTACACCGCTATCTGTATGAACATGGAAATATCTACACCGCTATCTGTTTGAACATGGAAATATCTACACCGCTGTCTGCATGAAAATGGAAATATCTACACAGCTATCTGCATATACATGGAAATATCTACACAGCTATCTCTTTACACATGGAAATAACTACACCGCTATATAAACATGGAAATATCTACACCGCCATCTGTATGAACATGGAAATATCTGCACCGCCATCTGTATTAAGAAGGAGATATCTACAACGCTATCTGTATAAACATGGAAATATCTACACCGCTATCTGTATAAACATGGAAACATCTACACCGCTATCTGTATAAACATAGAAATATCTACACCGCTACCTGTATAAACATGGAAATATCAGCACCGCATTCGGTATGAACATGGAAGTATCTACACCGCTATCTGTATGAACATGGAAATATCTACACCGCTATCTGTATGAACATGGAAATATCTTCACCGCCATCTGTTTGAACATGGATATGTCTGCACAGCCATCTGGATGAACATGGAAATATCTACACCGCGATCTGTATGAACATGGAAATATCTACTCCGCTATCTGTGTAAACATGCATACATCTTCACCGCTATCTGTATAAACATGGAAATATCTACACCGCTATCTGTATGAACATGGAAATATCTACACCGCTATCTGTTTGAACATCTAAATATCTAAACCGCTATCTGCATGAAAATAGAAATATCTACACAGCTATCTGCATATACATGGAAATATCTACAAAGCTATCTCTATACACATGGAAATAACTACACCGCTATCTCTATAAACATGGAAATATCTACAGTGCCATCTGTATGAACATGGAAATATCTGCACCGCCATCTGTATGAAGATATAAATATCTACACCCCCATCTACATTAAGATGGAGATATCTACACCGCTATCTGTATAAACTTGGAAATATCTACACCGATATATGTATAAACATGGAAATATCTACACCGCTATCTGTACAAACATGGAAATATCTACACCGCTACCTGTATTAACATCGAAAGATCAGCATGGCTATCTGTATGAACATGGAAATATCTACACCGCTATCTTTATGAACATGGAAATATCTACACCACTATCTGTATGAACATGGAAATAGCTACACCGCTATCTGTATGAACATGGAAATATCTACACCACTACCTGTATGAACATGGAAATATCTACACCGCTATCTGTATGAACACGGATATATCTACACTGCCATCTGGATGAACATGGAAATATCTACACCGCTATCTGTATGAACATGGAAATTTCTACACCGCTATCTGTGTAAATATGCATACATCTTCACCGCAATCTGTATAAACATGGAAATATCTACACCGCTATCTGTATGAACATGGAAATATCTACACCGCTATCTGTTTGAACATGGAAATATCTAAACCCCTATCTGCATGAAAATAGAAATATCTACACAGCTATCTGCATATACATTTAAATATCTACAAAGCTATCTCTATACACATGGAAATAACTACACCGCTATCTCTATAAACATGGAAATATCTACAGCGCCATCTGTATGAACATGGAAATATCTGCACCGCCATCTGTATGAACATATAAATATCTACACCGCCATCTGCTTTAAGATGGAGATATCTTCACCGCTCTCTGTATAAACTTGGAAATATCTACACCGCTATCTGTATAAACATGGAAATATCTACACCGCTACCTGTATAAACATGGAAATATCTACACCGCTACCTATATAAACATGGAAATATCAGCAAGGCTATCTGTATGAACATGGAAATATCTACACCGCTATCTCTATGAACATGGAAATATCTACACCGCTATCTGTTTGAACATGGAAATATCTAAACCGCCATCTGCATGAAAATGGAAATATGTACACAGCTATCTGCATATATATGGAAATATCTACACAGCTATCTCTTTACACATGGAAATAACTACACCGCTATCTGTATGAACATGGAAATATCTACACCGCTATCTGTATGAACATGGAAATATCTACAGAGCCATCTGTATGAACATAGAAATATCTTCACCGCCATCTGTATGAACATGGATATATCTACACAGCCATCTGGATGGACATGGAAATATCTACAGCGCTATCTGTATGAACATGGAAATATCTACACCGCTATCTGTGTAAACATGCATACATCTTCACCGCTATCTGTATAAACATGGAAATATCTACACCGCTATCTGTATGAACATGGAAATATCTACACCTCTGTTTGAACTTGGAAATATCTAAACCGCTATCTGCATGAAAATGGAAATATCTACAGAGCTATCTGCATATACATGGAAATATCTACACAGCTATCTCTTTACCAATGGCAATAACTACACCGCTATCTGTATGAACATGAAAATATCTGCACCGCCATCTGTATGAACATAAAAATATCTACACCGCCATCTGTATTAAGATGGAGATATCTACACCGCTATCTGTATGAACATGGATATGTCTACACAGCCATCTGGATGAACATGGAAATATCTACACCGCTATCTGTATGAACATGGAAATATATACACCGCTATCTGTATGAACATGGAAATATCTACACCGCTATCTGTATGAACATGGAAATATCTACACCGCTATCTGTATGAACATGGAAATATATACACCGCTATCTGTATGAACATGGAAATATCTACACCGCTATCTGTTTGAACATGGAAATATCTACACCGCTGTCTGCATGAAAATGGAAATATCTACACAGCTATCTGCATATACATGGAAATATCTACATAGCTATCTCTTTACACATGGAAATAACTACACCGCTATTTCTAAAAACATGGAAATATCTACACCGCCATCTGTATGAACATGGAAATATCTTCACTGCCATCTGTGTGAACATATAAATATCTACACCGCCATCTGTATTAAGGAGATATCTACACCGCTATCTGTATAAACATGGAAATATCTACACCGCTATCTGTATAAACATGGAAATATCTACACCGCTATCTGTATAAAAATGGAAATATCAGCAGCGCTAAAAGTATGAACATGGAAATATCTACACCGCTATCTGTGTGAACATGGAGATATCTACACCGCTATCTGCATGAACATGGAAAATCTACACCGCCATCTGTATGAACATGGAAATATCTGCACCGCCATGTGTATGAACATATAAATATCTGCACCGCCATCTGTATTAAGAAGGAGATATCTACAATGCTATCTGTATAAACATCGAAATATCTACACTGCTATCTGTATAAACATGGAAATATCTACACCGCTATCTGTATAAACAAGGAAATATCTACACCGCTACGTGTATAAGCATGGAAATATCAGCACCGCTATCAGTATGAACATGGAAATATCTACACCGCTATCTGTATGAACATGGAAATATCTACACCGCTATCTGTATGAACATGGAAATAACTTCACCGCCATCAGTATGAACATGGATATATCTACACAGCCATCTGTATGATCATGGAAATATCTACACCGCTATATGTATGAACATGGAAATATCCACACCGCTATCTGTATGAACATGGAAATATCTTCACCGCCATCTGTATGAACATGGAAATGTCTACACAGCCATCTGGATGAACATGGAAATATCTACACCGCGATCTGTATGAACATGGAAATATCTGCACTGCCATCTGTATGAACATATAAATATCTACACCGCCATCTGTATTAAGATGGAGATATCTTCACCGCTATCTGTATAAACTTGGAAATATCTACACCGCTATCTGTATAAACGTGGAAATACCTACACCGCTACCTGTATAAACATGGAAATATCAGCACTGCTATCTGTATGAACCTGGAAATATCTACACCTCTATATCAATGAACATGGAAATATCTACACAGCTATCTGTATGAACATGGATATATCTACACAGCCATCTGGATGAACATGGAAATATCTACACCGCTATCTGCATGAACATTGAAATATCTACACCGCTATTTGTGTAAACATGCATACATCTTCACCGCAATCTGCAAAAGCAGGGAAATAGCTACACCGCTATCTGAATGAACATGGAAATATCTACAACGCTATCTGTTTGATCATGGAAATATCTAAACCGCTATCAGCATGAAAATGGAAATATCTACACCGCTATCTGCATATACATGGAAATATCTACACAGCTATCTCTTTACACATGGAAATAACTACACCGCTATCTGTATGAACATGGAAATATCTAAACAGCCATCTGTATGAACACGGAAATATCTGCACCGCCATCTGTATGAACATATAAATATCTACACCGCCATCTGTATTAAAAAGGAGATATCTACAACGCTATCTGAATAAACATGGATATATCTACACCGCTCTCTGTATAAACATGGAAATATCTACACTGCTACCTGTATAAACATGGAAATATCTAAACCGCTACCTGTATAAACATGGAAATATCAGCACCGCTATCTGTATGAACATGGAAATATCAGCCCCTCTATCTGTATGAATATGGAAATATCTACACCGCTATCTCTATGAACATGGAAATATCTACACCGCTATCTGTTAGAACATGAAAATCTCTAAACCGCTATCTGCATGAAAATGGAAATATCCACACAGCTATCTGCATATACATGGAAATATCTACACAGCTATCTCTTTACACATGGAAATAACTACACCGCTATCTGTATGAACATGGAAATATCTTCACCGCCATCTGTATGAACATGGATATATCTTCACATCCTCCTGGATGAACATGGAAATATCTACACTGCTATCTGTATGAACATGGAAATATCTGCACTGCTATCTGTATGAACATGGAAATACATACACCGCTATCTGTATGAACATGGAAATAGCTACACCGCTTTCTGTATGAACATGGAAATATCTACACCGCTATCTGTATGGACATGGAAATATCTACACCGCTATCTGTATGAACATGGAAATAACTTCACCGCCATCAGTATGAACATGGATACATCTACACAGCCATCTGTATGATCATGGAAATATCTACACCGCTATCTGTTTGAACATGGAAATATCTACACCGCTGTCTGCATGAGAATGGAAATATCTACACAGCTATCTGCATATACATGGAAATATCAACACAGCTATCTCTTTACACATGGAAATAACTACACCCCTATATAAACATGGAAATATCTACACCGCCATCTGTATGAACATGGAAATATCTGCACCGCCATCTGTATGAACATATAAACATCTACACCGCCATCTGTATTAAGAAGGAGATATCTACAACGCTATCTGTATAAACATGGAAATATCTACACCGCTATCTGTATAAACATGGAAACATCTACACCGCTATCTGTATAAACATGGAAATATCTACACCGCTACCTGTATAAACATGGAAATATCAGCACCGCTATCGGTATGAACATGGAAATATCTACACCGCTATCTGTATGAACATGGAAATATCTACACCGCTATCTGTGTAAACATGGAAATATCTTCACCGCCATCTGTTTGAACATGGATATGTCTACACAGCCATCTGGATGAACATGGAAATATCTACACCGCGATCTGTATGAACATGGAAATACCTACACCGCTATCTGTGTAAACATGCATACATCTTCACCGCTATCTGTATAAACATGGAAATATCTACACCGCTATCTGTATGAACATGGAAATATCTACACCGCTATCTGTTTGAACATCTAAATATCTAAACAGCTATCTGCATGAAAATAGAAATATCTACCCTGCTATCTGCATATACATGGAAATATCTACAAACCTATCTCTATACACATGAAAATAACTACAGCGCTATCTCTATAAACATGGAAATATCTACAGTGCCATCTGTATGAACATGGAAATATCTGCACTGCCATCTGTATGAAGATATAAATATCTACACCCCCATCTATATTAAGATGGAGATATCTACACCGCTATCTGTATAAACTTGGAAATATCTACACCGCTATATGTATAAACATGGAAATATCTACACCGCTATCTGTATAAACATGGAAATATCTACACCGCTATCTGTATGAACATGGATATATCTACACAGCCATCTGGATGAACATGGAAATATCTACACCGCTATCTGTATGAACATGGAAATATCTACACCGCTATCTGTGTAAATATGCATACATCTTCACCGCAATCTGCATAAACATGGAAATATCTACACCGCTATCTGTGTGAACATGGAAATATCTACACCGCTATCTGTTTGAACATGGAAATATCTACACCGGTATCTGCATGAAAATGGAAATATCTACAGAGCTATCTGCATATACATAGAAATATCTACACAGCTATCACTTTACACATGGAAATAATTACACCGCTCTCTGTATGAACATGGAAATATCTACACCGCCATCTGTATGAACATGGAAATATCTGCACCGCCATCTGTATGAACATATAAATATCTACACGGCAATCTGTACTAAGATGGAGATATCTACACCGTTATTTGTATAAACATGGAAATATCTACACCGCTATCTGTATAAACATGGAAATATCTACCCCGCTACCTGTATAAACATGGAAATATCAGCACCGATATCTGTATGAACATGGAAATATCTACACCTCTATCTGTATTAACATGGAAATATCTACACGGCTATCTGTATGAACATGGAATTATCTTCACCGCCATCTGTATGAACATGGATATATCTACACAGCCATCTGGATGAACATGGAAATATCTACACCGCTATCTGTATGAACATGGGAATAGCAACACAGCTATCTGTATGAACATGGAAATATCTACACCGCTATCTGTGTGAACAGGGAAATATCTACAATGCTATCTGTATGAACATGGAAATATCTACACCGCTATCTGTATGAACATGGATATATCTACACAACCATCTGGATGAACATGGAAATATCTACACCGCGATCTGTATGAACATGGAAATACCTACACCGCTATCTGTGTAAACATGCATACATCTTCACCGCTATCTGTATAAACATGGAAATATCTACACCGCTATCTGTATGAACATGGAAATATCTACACCGCTATCTGTTTGAACATCTAAATATCTAAACCGCTATCTGCATGAAAATAGAAATATCTACACTGCTATCTGCATATACATGGAAATATCTACAAACCTATCTCTATACACATGAAAATAACTACACCGCTATCTCTATAAACATGGAAATATCTACAGTGCCATCTGTATGAACATGGAAATATCTGCACTGCCATCTGTATGAAGATATAAATATCTACACCCCCATCTATATTAAGATGGAGATATCTACACCGCTATCTGTATAAACTTGGAAATATCTACACCGCTATATGTATAAACATGGAAATATCTACACCGCTATCTGTATAAACATGGAAATATCTACACCGCTATCTGTATGAACATGGATATATCTACACAGCCATCTGGATGAACATGGAAATATCTACACCGCTATCTGTATGAACATGGAAATATCTACACCGCTATCTGTGTAAATATGCATACATCTTCACCGCAATCTGCATAAACATGGAAATATCTACACCGCTATCTGTGTGAACATGGAAATATCTACACCGCTATCTGTTTGAACATGGAAATATCTACACCGGTATCTGCATGAAAATGGAAATATCTACAGAGCTATCTGCATATACATAGAAATATCTACACAGCTATCTCTTTACACATGGAAATAATTACACCGCTATCTGTATGAACATGGAAATATCTACACCGCCATCTGTATGAACATGGAAATATCTGCACCGCCATCTGTATGAACATATAAATATCTACACGGCAATCTGTACTAAGATGGAGATATCTACACCGCTATTTGTATAAACATGGAAATATCTACACCGCTATCTGTATAAACATGGAAATATCTACCCCGCTACCTGTATAAACATGGAAATATCAGCACCGATATCAGTATGAACATGGAAATATCTACACCACTATCTGTATGAACATGGAAATATCTACACGGCTATCTGTATGAACATGGAATTATCTTCACCGCCATCTGTATGAACATGGATATATCTACACAGCCATCTGGATGAACATGGAAATATCTACACCGCTATCTGTATGAACATGGGAATAGCTACACAGCTATCTGTATGAACATGGAAATATCTACACCGCTATCTGTATGAACAGGGAAATATCTACAATGATATCTGTATGAACATGGAAATATCTACACCGCTATCTGTATGAACATGGATATATCTACACAACCATCTGGATGAACATGGAAATATCTACACCGCTATCTGTATGAACGTGGAAATAGCTACACCGCTATCTGTTTGAACAAGGAAATATCTAAACCGCTATCTGAATGAAAATGGAAATATCTACACAGCTATCTGCATATACCTGGAAATATCTGCACAGCTATCTCTTTACACATGGAAATAACTACACCGCTATCTGTATGAACATGGAAATATCTGCACAGCCATCTGTATGAACATATAAACATCTACACCGCCATCTGTATTAAGATGGAGATATCTACACCGCTATCTGTATAAACATGGAAATGTCTACACCGCTATCTGTATAAAAAAGGAAATATCAGCACCGCTATCTGTATGAATATGGAAATATCAGCCCCTCTATCTGTATGAACATGGAAATACCTACACCGCTATCTGTATGAACATGGAAATATCTACACCGCTAGATGTATGAACATGGAATTATCTTCACCGCCACCTGTGTGAACATGGATATGTCTTCACAGCCATCTGGAGGAACATGGAAATATCTACACCGCCATCTGTATGAACATGGAAATAGCTACTCCGCTATCTGTATGAACATGGAAATATCTGCACCGCCATCTGTATGAACATATAAATATCTACACCGCCATCTGTATTAAGATGGAGATATCTACACCGCTATCTGTATAAACATGGAAATATCTACACCGCTATCTGTATAAACATGGAAATATCTACACCACTATCTGTATAAACATGGAAATATCTACACCGCTACCTGTATAAACATGGAAATATCAGCACCGCTATCTGTATGAACATGGAAATATCTACACCGCTATCTGTATGAACATTGAAATATCTACACCGCTATCTGTATGAACATGGAAATATCTACACCGCTATATGTATGAACATGGAAATATCTACACCGCTATCTGTTTGAACATGGAAATATCTACACCACTGTCTGCATGAAAATGTAAATATCTACACAGAAATCTGTATATACATGGAAATATCTACACAGCTATCTCTTTACACATGGAAATAACTACACCGCTATCTCTAAAAACATGGAAATATCTACACCGCCATCTGTATGAACATGGAAATATCTGCACCGCCATCTGTATGAACATATAAATATCTACACCGCCATCTGTATTAAGAAGGAGATATCTGCACTGCTATCTGTATAAACCTGGAAATATCTACACCGCTATCTGTATAAACATGGAAATATCTACCCCGCTATCTGTATTAACATGGAAATATCTACACCGCTACCTGTATAAACATGGAAATAGCACAGCTATCTGTATGAACATGGAAATATCTACACCACTATCTGTACGAACATGGAAATATATACACCGCTGTCTTTATGAACATGGAAATAGCTACACCGCTATCTGAACATGGAAATATCTACACCACTATCTGTATGAACATGGAATTAACTACACCGCTATCTGTATGAACATGGATATATCTACACAGCCATCTGGATGGACATGGAAATATCTACACCGCTATCTGTATGAACATGGAAATATCTACACCGCTATCTGTGTAAACATGCATACATCTTCACCGCTATCTGTATAAACATGGAAATATCTACACCGCTATCTGTATGAACATGGAAATATCTACACCTCTGTTTTAACTTGGAAATATCTAAACCGCTATCTGCATGAAAATGGAAATATCTACAGAGCTATCTGCTTATACATGGAAATATCTACACCGCTATCTCTTTACCAATGGCAATAACTACACCGCTATCTGTATGAACATGGAAATATCTGCACCGCCATCTGTATGAACATATAAATATCAACACCGCCATCTGTATTAAGATGGAGATATCTACACCGCTATCTGTATGAACATGGATATGACTACACAGCCATCTGGATGAACATGGAAATATCTACACCGCTATCTGTATGAACATGGAAATATATACACCGCTATCTGTATGAACATGGAAATATCTACACCGCTATCTGTATGAACATGGAAATATCTACACCGCTATCTGTATGAACATGGAAATATATACACCGCTATCTGTATGAACATGGAAATATCTACACCGCTATCTGTTAGAACACGGAAATATCTACACCGCTGTCTGCATGAAAATGGAAATATCTACACAGCTATCTGCATATACATGGAAATATCTACACAGCTATCTCTTTACACATGGAAATAACTACACCGCTATCTCTAAAAACATGGAAATATCTACAACGCCATCTGTATGAACATGGAAATATCTTCACTGCCATCTGTATGAACATATAAATATCTACACCGCCATCTGTATTAAGGAGATATCTACACCGCTATCTGTATAAACATGGAAATATCTACACCGCTATCTGTATAAACATGGAAATATCTACACCGCTATCTGTATAAAAATGGAAATATCAGCACCGCTATCAGTATGAACATGGAAATATCTACACCGCTATCTGTGTGAGCATGGAGATATCTACACCGCAATCTGTATGAACATGGAAATATCTACACCGCCATCTGTATGAACATGGAAATATCTGCACCGCCATGTGTATGAACATATAAATATCTGCACCGCCATCTGTATTAAGAAGGAGATATCTACACCGCTATCTGTATAAACATCGAAATATCTACACTGCTATCTGTATAAACATGGAAATATCTACACCGCTATCTGTATAAACATGGAAATATCTACACCGCTACGTGTATAAACATGGAAATATCAGCACCGCTATCATTATGAACATGGAAATATCTACACCGCTGTCTATATGAACATGGAAATATCTACACCGCTATCTGTATGAACATGGAAATAACTTCACCGCCAAAAGTATGAACATGGATATATCTACACAGCCATCTGTATGATCATGGAAATATCTACACCGCTATATGTATGAACATGGAAATATCTACACCGCTATCTGTATGAACATGGAAATATCTTCACCGCCATCTGTATGAACATGGATATGTCTACACAGCCATCTGGATGAACATGGAAATATCTACACCGCGATCACTATGAACATGGAAATATCTGCACTGCCATCTGTATGAACATATAAATATCTACACCGCCATCTGTATTAAGATGGAGATATCTTCACCGCTATCTGTATAAACTTGGAAATATCTACACCGCTATCTGTATAAACATGGAAATACCTGCACCGCTACCTGTATAAACATGGAAATTTCAGCACTGCTATCTGTATGAACCTGGAAATATCTACACCGCTATATCAATGAACATGGAAATATCTACAACGCTATCTGTATGAACATGGATATATCTACACAGCCATCTGGATGAACATGGAAATATCTACACCGCTATCTGCATGAACATGGAAATATCTACACCGCTATTTGTGTAAACATGCATACATCTTCACCGCAATCTGCAAAAGCATGGAAATAGCTACACCGCTATCTGAATGAACATGGAAATATCTACAACGCTATCTGTTTGATCATGGAAATATCTAAACCGCTATCAGCATGAAAATGGAAATATCTACACCGCTATCTGCATATACATGGAAATATCTACACAGCTATCTCTTTACACATGGAGATAACTACACCGCTATCTGTATGAACATGGAAATATCTGCACCGCCATCTGTATGAACTTATAAATATCTACACCGCCGTCTGTATTAAGATGGAGATATCTACACCGCTATCTGTATGAACATGGATATGACTACACAGCCATCTGGATGAACATGGAAATATCTACACCGCTATCTGTATGAACATGGAAATATATACACCGCTATCTGTATGAACATGGAAATATCTACACCGCTATCTGTATGAACATGGAAATATCTACACCGCTATCTGTATGAACATGGAAATATATACACCGCTATCTGTATGAACATGGAAATATCTACACCGCTATCTGTTTGAACACGGAAATATCTACACCGCTGTCTACATGAAAATGGAAATATCTACACAGCTATCTGCATATACATGGAAATATCTACAGAGCTATCTCTTTACACATGGAAATAACTACACCGCTATCTCTAAAAACATGGAAATATCTACACCGCCATCTGTATGAACATGGAAATATCTTCACTGCCATCTGTGTGAACATATAAATATCTACACCGCCATCTGTATTAAGGAGATATCTACACCGCTATCTGTATAAACATGGAAATATCTACACCGCTATCTGTATAAACATGGAAATATCTACACCGCTATCTGTATAAAAATGGAAATATCAGCACCGCTATCAGTATGAACATGGAAATATCTGCACCGCCATCTGTATGAACATGGAAATATCTAGACCGCTATCTGTGTGAACATGGAGATATCTACACCGCAATCTGTATGAACATGGAAATATCTACACCGCCATCTGTATGAACATGGAAATATCTGCACCGCCATGTGTATGAACATATAAATATCTGCACCGCCATCTGTATTAAGAAGGAGATATCTACACCGCTATCTGTATAAACATCGAAATATCAACACTGCTATCTGTATAAACATGGAAATATCTACACCGCTATCTGTATAAACATGGAAATATCTACACCGCTACGTGTATAAACATGGATATATCAGCACCGCTATCAGTATGAACATGGAAATATCTACACCGCTATCTGTATGAACATGGAAATATCTACACCGCTATCGGTATGAACATGGAAATAACTTCACCGCCAAAAGTATGAACATGGATATATCTACACAGCCATCTGTATGATCATGGAAATATCTACACCGCTATATGTATGAACATGGAAATATCTACACCGCTATCTGTGTAAACATGGAAATATCTTCACCGCCATCTGTTTGAACATGGATATGTCTACACAGCCATCTGCATGAACATGGAAATATCTACACTGCGATCTGTATGAACATGGAAATACCTACATCGCTATCTGTGTAAACATGCATACATCTTCACCGCTATCTGTATAAACTTGGAAATATATACACCGCTATCTGAATGAACATGGAAATATCTACACCGCCATCTGTATGAACATGGAAATATCTGCACCGCCATCTGTATGAAGATATAAATATCTACACCCCCATCTATATTAAGATGGAGATATCTACACCGCTATCTGTATAAACTTGGAAATATCTACACCGCTATATGTATAAACATGGAAATATCTACACCGCTATCTGTATAAACATGGAAATATCTACACCGCTATCTGTATGAACATGGATATATCTACACAGCCATCTGGATGAACATGGAAATATCTACACCGCTATCTGTATGAACATGGAAATATCTACACCGCTATCTGTGTGAACATGGAAATATCTAAACCGCTATCTGTTTGAACATGGAAATATCTACACCGGTATCTGCATGAAAATGGAAAAATCTACAGAGCTATCTGCATATACATAGAAATATCTACACTGCTATCTCTTTACACATGGAAATAACTACACCGCTATCTGTATGAACATGGAAATATCTACACCGCCATCTGTATGAACATGGAAATATCTGCACCACCATCTGTATGAACATATAAATATCTACACGGCCATCTGTATTAAGATGGAGATATCTACACCGCTATTTGTATAAACATGGAAATATCTACACCGCTATCTGTATAAACATGGAAATATCTACCCCGCTACCTGTATAAACATGGAAATATCAGCACCGCTGTCTGTATGAACATGGAAATATCTACACCACTATCTGTATGAACATGGAAATATCTACACGGCTATCTGTATGAACATGGAATTATCTTCACCGCTTCTGTATGAACATGGATATATCTACACAGCCATCTGGATGAACATGGAAATATCTACACCGCTATCTGTATGAACATGGAAATAGCTACACAGCTATCTGTATGAACATGGAAATATCGACACCGCTATCTGTATGAACAGGGAAATATCTACACTGCTATCTGTATGAACATGGAAATATCTACACCGCTATCTGTATGAACATGGATATATCTACACAACCATCTGGATGAACATGGAAATATCTACACCGCTATCTGTATGAACGTGGAAATAGCTACACCGCTATCTGCTTGAACATGGAAATATCTAAACCGCTATCTGCATGAAAATGGAAATATCTACACAGCTATCTGCATATACCTGGAAAAATCTGCACAGCTATCTCTTTACACATGGAAATAACTACACAGCTATCTGTATGAACATGGAAATATCTGCACCGCCATCTGTATGAACATATAAACATCTACACCGCCATCTGTATTAAGATGGAGATATCTACACCGCTATCTGTATGAACATGGATATGACTACACAGCCATCTGGATGAACATGGAAATATCTACACCGCTATCTGTATGAACATGGAAATATATACACCGATATCTGTATGAACATGGAAATAACTTCACCGCCGTCAGTATGAACATGGATATATCTACACAGCCATCTGTATGATCATGGAAATAGCTACACCGCTATCTGTTTTAACATGGAAATATCTACACCGCTGTCTGCATGAAAATGGAAATATCTACACAGCTATCTGCATATACATGGAAATATCAACACAGCTATCTCTTTACACATGGAAATAACTACACCCCTATATAAACATGGAAATATCTACACCGCCATCTGTATGAACATGGAAATATCTGCACCGCCATCTGTATGAACATATAAACATCTAAACCGCCATCTGTATTAAGAAGGAGATATCTACAACGCTATCTGTATAAACATGGAAATATCTACACCGCTATCTGTATAAACATGGAAACATCTACACCGCTATCTGTATAAACATGGAAATATCTACATCGCTACCTGTATAAACATGGAAATATCAGCACCGCTATCGGTATGAACATGGAAATATCTACACCGCTATCTGTATGAACATGGAAATATCTACACCGCTATCTGTGTAAACATGGAAATATCTTCACCGCCATCTGTTTGAACATGGATATGTCTACACAGCCATCTGGATGAACATGGAAATATCTACACTGCGATCTGTATGAACATGGAAATACCTACATCGCTATCTGTGTAAACATGCATACATCTTCACCGCTATCTGTATAAACATGGAAATATCTACACCGCTATCTGTATGAACATGGAAATATCTACACCGCTATCTGTTTGAACATCTAAATATCTAAACCGCTATCTGCATGAAAATAGAAATATCTACACAGCTATCCGCATATACATGGAAATATCTACAAAGCTATCTCTATACACATGAAAATAACTACACCGCTATCTCTATAAACATGGAAATATCTACAGTGCCATCTGTATGAACATGGAAATATCTGCACCGCCATCTGTATGAAGATATAAATATCTACACCCCCATCTATATTAAGATGGAGATATCTACACCGCTATCTGTATAAACTTGGAAATATCTACACCGCTATATGTATAAACATGGAAATATCGACACCGCTATCTGCATAAACATGGAAATATCTACACCGCTATCTGTATGAACATGGATATATCTACACAGCCATCTGGATGAACATGGAAATATCTACACCGCTATCTGTATGAACATGGAAATATCTACACCGCTATCTGTGTAAACATGCATACATCTTCACCGCAATCTGTATAAACATGGAAATATCTACACCGCTATCTGTGTGAACATGGAAATATCTAAACCGCTATCTGTTTGAACATGGAAATATCTACACCGGTATCTGCATGAAAATGGAAAAATCTACAGACCTATCTGCATATACATAGAAATATCTACACTGCTATCTCTTTACACATGGAAATAACTACACCGCTATCTGTATGAACATGGAAATATCTACACCGCCATCTGTATGAACATGGAAATATCTGCACCGCCATCTGTATGAACATATAAATATCTACACGGACATCTGTATTAAGATGGAGATATCTACACCGCTATTTGTATAAACATGGAAATATCTACACCGCTATCTGTATAAACATGGAAATATCTACCCCGCTACCTGTATAAACATGGAAATATCAGCACCGCTATCTGTATGAACATGGAAATATCTACACCACTATCTGTATGAACATGGAAATATCTACACGCCTATCTGTATGAACATGGAATTATCTTCACCGCCATCTGTATGAACATGGATATATCTACACAGCCATCTGGATGAACATGGAAATATCTACACCGCTATCTGTATGAACATGGAAATATATACACCGCTATCTGTATGAACATGGAAATATCTACACCGCTATCTGTTAGAACACGGAAATATCTACACCGCTGTCTGCATGAAAATGGAAATATCTACACAGCTATCTGCATATACATGGAAATATCTACAGAGCTATCTCTTTACACATGGAAATAACTACACCGCTATCTCTAAAAACATGGAAATATCTACACCGCCATCTGTATGAACATGGAAATATCTTCACTGCCATCTGTGTGAACATATAAATCTCTACACCGCCATCTGTATTAAGGAGATATCTACACCGCTATCTGTATAAACATGGAAATATCTACACCGCTATCTGTATAAACATGGAAATATCTACACCGCTATCTGTATAAAAATGGAAATATCAGCACCGCTATCAGTATGAACATGGAAATATCTGCACCGCCATCTGTATGAACATGGAAATATCTACACCACTATCTGTGTGAACATGGAGATATCTACACCGCAATCTGTATGAACATGGAAATATCTACACCGCCATCTGTATGAACATGGAAATATCTGCACCGCCATGTGTATGAACATATAAATATCTGCACCGCCATCTGTATTAAGAAGGAGATATCTACACCGCTATCTGTATAAACATCGAAATATCTACACTGCTATCTGTATAAACATGGAAATATCTACACCACTATCTGTATAAACATGGAAATATCTACACCGCTACGTGTATAAACATGGATATATCAGCACCGCTATCAGTAGGAACATGGAAATATCTACACCGCTATCTGTATGAACATGGAAATATCTACACCGCTATCTGTATGAACATGGAAATAACTTCACCGCCAAAAGTATGAACATGGATATATCTACACAGCCATCTGTATGATCATGGAAATATCTACACCGCTATATGTATGAACATGGAAATATCTACACCGCTATCTGTATGAACATGGAAATATCTTCACCGCCATCTGTATGAACATGGATATGTCTACACAGCCATCTGGATGAACATGGAAATATCTACACCGCGATCTGTATGAACATGGAAATATCTGCACTGCCATCTGTATGAACATATAAATATCTACACCGCCATCTGTATTAAGATGGAGATATCTTCACCGCTATCTGTATAAACTTGGAAATATCTACACCGCTATCTGTATAAACATGGAAATACCTGCACCGCTACCTGTATAAACATGGAAATATCAGCACTGCTATCTGTATGAACCTGGAAATATCTACACCGCTATATCAATGAACATGGAAATATCTACACCGCTATCTGTATGAACATGGATATATCTACACAGCCATCTGGATGAACATGGAAATATCTACACCGCTATCTGCATGAACATGGAAATATCTACACCGCTATTTGTGTAAACATGCATACATCTTCACCGCAATCTGCAAAAGCATGGAAATAGCTACACCGCTATCAGAATGAACATGGAAATATCTACAACGCAATCTGTTTGATCATGGAAATATCTAAACCGCTATCAGCATGAAAATGGAAATATCTACACCGCTATCTGCATATACATGGAAATATCTACACAGCTATCTCTTTACACATGGAAATAACTACACCGCTATCTGTATGAACATGGAAATATCTAAACAGCCATCTGTATGAACACGGAAATATCTGCACCGCCATCTGTATGAACATATAAATATCTACAACGCCATCTGTATTAAGAAGGAGATATCTACACCGCTATCTGTATAAACATGGATATATCTACACCGCTCTCTGTATAAACATGGAAATATCTACACTGCTACCTGTATAAACATGGAAATATCTAAACCGCTACCTGTATAAACATGGAAATATCAGCACCGCTATCTGTATGAACATGGAAATATCAGCCCCTCTATCTGTATGAACATGGAAATATCTACACCGCTATCTCTATGAACATGGAAATATCTACACCGCTATCTGTTTGAGCATGAAAATCTCTAAACCGCTATCTGCATGAAAATGGAAATATCCACACAGCTATCTGCATATACATGGAAATATCTACACAGCTATCTCTTTACACATGGAAATAACTATACCGCTATCTGTATGAACATGGAAATATCTTCACCGCCATCTGTATGAACATGAATATATCTTCACAGCCTCCTGGATGAACATGGAAATATCTACACTGCTATCTGTATGAACATGGAAATATCTGCACTGCTATCTGTATGAACATGGAAATACATACACCGCTATCTGTATGAACATGGAAATAGCTACACCGCTTTCTGTATGAACATGGAAATATCTACACCACTATCTGTATGGACATGGAAATATCTACACCGCTATCTGTATGAACATGGAAATAACTTCACCGCCGTCAGTATGAACATGGATATATCTACACAGCCATCTGTATGATCATGGAAATAGCTACACCGCTATCTGTTTTAACATGGAAATATCTACACCGCTGTCTGCATGAAAATGGAAATATCTACACAGCTATCTGCATATACATGGAAATATCAACACAGCTATCTCTTTACACATGGAAATAACTACACCCCTATATAAACATGGAAATATCTACACCGCCAACTGTATGAACATGGAAATATCTGCACCGCCATCTGTATGAACATATAAACATCTAAACCGCCATCTGTATTAAGAAGGAGATATCTACAACGCTATCTGTATAAACATGGAAATATCTACACCGCTATCTGTATAAACATGGAAACATCTACACCGCTATCTGTATAAACATGGAAATATCTACATCGCTACCTGTATAAACATGGAAATATCAGCACCGCTATCGGAATGAACATGGAAATATCTACACCGCTATCTGTATGAACATGGAAATATCTACACCGCTATCTGTGTAAACATGGAAATATCTTCACCGCCATCTGTTTGAACATGGATATGTCTACACAGCCATCTGGATGAACATGGAAATATCTACACTGCGATCTGTATGAACATGGAAATACCTACATCGCTATCTGTGTAAACATGCATACATCTTCACCGCTATCTGTATAAACATGGAAATATCTACACCGCTATCTGAATGAACATGGAAATATCTACACCGCCATCTGTATGAACATGGAAATATCTGCACCGCTATCTGTATGAACATGGATATATCTACACAGCCATCTGGATGAACATGGAAATATCTACACCGCTATCTGTATGAACATGGAAATAGCTACACAGCTATCTGTATGAACATGGAAATATCGACACCGCTATCTGTATGAACAGGGAAATATCTACACTGCTATCTGTATGAACATGGAAATATCTACACCGCTATCTGTATGAACATGGATATATCTACACAACCATCTGGATGAACATGGAAATATCTACACCGCTATCTGTATGAACGTGGAAATAGCTACACCGCTATCTGCTTGAACATGGAAATATCTAAACCGCTATGTGCATGAAAATGGAAATATCTACACAGCTATCTGCATATACCTGGAAATATCTGCACAGCTATCTCTTTACACATGGAAATAACTACACAGCTATCTGTATGAACATGGAAATATCTGCACCGCCATCTGTATGAACATATAAACATCTACACCGCCATCTGTATTAAGATGGAGATATCTACACCGCTATCTGTATGAACATGGATATGACTACACAGCCATCTGGATGAACATGGAAATATCTACACCGCTATCTGTATGAACATGGAAATATATACACCGCTATCTGTATGAACATGGAAATAACTTCACCGCCGTCAGTATGAACATGGATATATCTACACAGCCATCTGTATGATCATGGAAATAGCTACACCGCTATCTGTTTTAACATGGAAATATCTACACCGCTGTCTGCATGAAAATGGAAATATCTACACAGCTATCTGCATATACATGGAAATATCAACACAGCTATCTCTTTACACATGGAAATAACTACACCCCTATATAAACATGGAAATATCTACACCGCCAACTGTATGAACATGGAAATATCTGCACCGCCATCTGTATGAACATATAAACATCTAAACCGCCATCTGTATTAAGAAGGAGATATCTACAACGCTATCTGTATAAACATGGAAATATCTACACCGCTATCTGTATAAACATGGAAACATCTACACCGCTATCTGTATAAACATGGAAATATCTACATCGCTACCTGTATAAACATGGAAATATCAGCACCGCTATCGGTATGAACATGGAAATATCTACACCGCTATCTGTATGAACATGGAAATATCTACACCGCTATCTGTGTAAACATGGAAATATCTTCACCGCCATCTGTTTGAACATGGATATGTCTACACAGCCATCTGGATGAACATGGAAATATCTACACTGCGATCTGTATGAACATGGAAATACCTACATCGCTATCTGTGTAAACATGCATACATCTTCACCGCTATCTGTATAAACATGGAAATATCTACACCGCTATCTGTATGAACATGGAAATATCTACACCGCTATCTGTTTGAACATCTAAATATCTAAACCGCTATCTGCATGAAAATAGAAATATCTACACAGCTATCCGCATATACATGGAAATATCTACAAAGCTATCTCTATACACATGAAAATAACTACACCGCTATCTCTATAAACATGGAAATATCTACAGTGCCATCTGTATGAACATGGAAATATCTGCACCGCCATCTGTATGAAGATATAAATATCTACACCCTCATCTATATTAAGATGGAGATATCTACACCGCTATCTGTATAAACTTGGAAATATCTACACCGCTATATGTATAAACATGGAAATATCTACACCGCTATCTGTATAAACATGGAAATATCTACACCGCTATCTGTATGAACATGGATATATCTACACAGCCATCTGGATGAACATGGAAATATCTACACCGCTATCTGTATGAACATGGAAATATCTACACCGCTATCTGTGTAAATATGCATACATCTTCACCGCAATCTGTATAAACATGGAAATATCTACACCGCTATCTGTGTGAACATGGAAATATCTAAACCGCTATCTGTTTGAACATGGAAATATCTACACCGGTATCTGCATGAAAATGGAAAAATCTACAGAGCTATCTGCATATACATAGAAATATCTACACTGCTATCTCTTTACACATGGAAATAACTACACCGCTATCTGTATGAACATGGAAATATCTACACCGCCATCTGTATGAACATGGAAATATCTGCACCGCCATCTGTATGAACATATAAATATCTACACGGCCATCTGTATTAAGATGGAGATATCTACACCGCTATTTGTATTAACATGGAAATATCTACACCGCTATCTGTATAAACATGGAAATATCTACCCCGCTACCTGTATAAACATGGAAATATCAGCACCGCTATCTGTATGAACATGGAAATATCTACACCACTATCTGTATGAACATGGAAATATCTACAAGGCTATCTGTATGAACATGGAATTATCTTCACCGCCATCTGTATGAACATGGAAATATCTTCACTGCCATCTGTATGAACATATAAATATCTACACCACCATCTGTATTAAGGAGATATCTACACCGCTATCTGTATAAACATGGAAATATCTACACCGCTATCTGTATAAACATGGAAATATCTACACCGCTATCTCTATGAACATGGAAATATCTACACCGCTATCTGTTTGAGCATGAAAATCTCTAAACCGCTATCTGCATGAAAATGGAAATATCCACACAGCTCTCTGCATATACATGGAAATATCTACACAGCTATCTCTTTACACATGGAAATAACTATACCGCTATCTGTATGAACATGGAAATATCTTCACCGCCATCTGTATGAACATGAATATATCTTCACAGCCTCCTGGATGAACATGGAAATATCTACACTGCTATCTGTATGAACATGGAAATATCTGCACTGCTATCTGTATGAACATGGAAATACATACACCGCTATCTGTATGAACATGGAAATAGCTACACCGCTTTCTGTATGAACATGGAAATATCTACACCACTATCTGTATGGACATGGAAATATCTACACCGCTATCTGTATGAACATGGAAATAACTTCACCGCCGTCAGTATGAACATGGATATATCTACACAGCCATCTGTATGATCATGGAAATAGCTACACCGCTATCTGTTTTAACATGGAAATATCTACACCGCTGTCTGCATGAAAATGGAAATATCTACACAGCTATCTGCATATACATGGAAATATCAACACAGCTATCTCTTTACACATGGAAATAACTACACCCCTATATAAACATGGAAATATCTACACCGCCAACTGTATGAACATGGAAATATCTGCACCGCCATCTGTATGAACATATAAACATCTAAACCTCCATCTGTATTAAGAAGGAGATATCTACAACGCTATCTGTATAAACATGGAAATATCTACACCGCTATCTGTATAAACATGGAAACATCTACACCGCTATCTGTATAAACATGGAAATATCTACATCGCTACCTGTATAAACATGGAAATATCAGCACCGCTATCGGTATGAACATGGAAATATCTACACCGCTATCTGTATGAACATGGAAATATCTACACCGCTATCTGTGTAAACATGGAAATATCTTCACCGCCATCTGTTTGAACATGGATATGTCTACACAGCCATCTGGATGAACATGGAAATATCTACACTGCGATCTGTATGAACATGGAAATACCTACATCGCTATCTGTGTAAACATGCATACATCTTCACCGCTATCTGTATAAACATGGAAATATCTACACCGCTATCTGAATGAACATGGAAATATCTACACCGCCATCTGTATGAACATGGAAATATCTGCACCGCCATCTGTATGAAGATATAAATATCTACACCCCCATCTATATTAAGATGGAGATATCTACACCGCTATCTGTATAAACTTGGAAATATCTACACCGCTATATGTATAAACATGGAAATATCTACACCGCTATCTGTATAAACATGGAAATATCTACACCGCTATCTGTATGAACATGGATATATCTACACAGCCATCTGGATGAACATGGAAATATCTACACCGCTATCTGTATGAACATGGAAATATCTACACCGCTATCTGTGTAAATATGCATACATCTTCACCGCAATCTGTATAAACATGGAAATATCTACACCGCTATCTGTGTGAACATGGAAATATCTAAACCGCTATCTGTTTGAACATGGAAATATCTACACCGGTATCTGCATGAAAATGGAAAAATCTACAGAGCTATCTGCATATACATAGAAATATCTACACTGCTATCTCTTTACACATGGAAATAACTACACCGCTATCTGTATGAACATGGAAATATCTACACCGCCATCTGTATGAACATGGAAATATCTGCACCGCCATCTGTATGAACATATAAATATCTACACGGCCATCTGTATTAAGATGGAGATATCTACACCGCTATTTGTATAAACATGGAAATATCTACACCGCTATCTGTATAAACATGGAAATATCTACCCCGCTACCTGTATAAACATGGAAATATCAGCACCGCTGTCTGTATGAACATGGAAATATCTACACCACTATCTGTATGAACATGGAAATATCTACACGGCTATCTGTATGAACATGGAATTATCTTCACTGCCATCTGTATGAACATGGATATATCTACACAGCCATCTGGATGAACATGGAAATATCTACACCGCTATCTGTATGAACATGGAAATAGCTACACAGCTATCTGTATGAACATGGAAATATCGACACCGCTATCTGTATGAACAGGGAAATATCTACACTGCTATCTGTATGAACATGGAAATATCTACACCGCTATCTGTATGAACATGGATATATCTACACAACCATCTGGATGAACATGGAAATATCTACACCGCTATCTGTATGAACGTGGAAATAGCTACACCGCTATCTGCTTGAACATGGAAATATCTCAACCGCTATCTGCATGAAAATGGAAATATCTACACAGCTATCTGCATATACCTGGAAATATCTGCACAGCTATCTCTTTACACATGGAAATAACTACACAGCTATCTGTATGAACATGGAAATATCTGCACCGCCATCTGTATGAACATATAAACATCTATACCGCCATCTGTATTAAGATGGAGACATCTACACCGCTATCTGTATGAACATGGATATGACTACACAGCCATCTGGATGAACATGGAAATATCTACACCGCTATCTGTATGAACATGGAAATATATACACCGCTATCTGTATGAACATGGAAATAACTTCACCGCCGTCAGTATGAACATGGATATATCTACACAGCCATCTGTATGATCATGGAAATAGCTACACCGCTATCTGTTTGAACATGGAAATATCTACACCGCTGTCTGCATGAAAATGGAAATATCTACACAGCTATCTGCATATACATGGAAATATCAACACAGCTATCTCTTTACACATGGAAATAACTACACCCCTATATAAACATGGAAATATCTACACCGCCAACTGTATGAACATGGAAATATCTGCACCGCCATCTGTATGAACATATAAACATCTAAACCGCCATCTGTATTAAGAAGGAGATATCTACAACGCTATCTGTATAAACATGGAAATATCTACACCGCTATCTGTATAAACATGGAAACATCTACACCGCTATCTGTATAAACATGGAAATATCTACATCGCTACCTGTATAAACATGGAAATATCAGCACCGCTATCGGTATGAACATGGAAATATCTACACCGCTATCTGTATGAACATGGAAATATCTACACCGCTATCTGTGTAAACATGGAAATATCTTCACCGCCATCTGTTTGAACATGGATATGTCTACACAGCCATCTGGATGAACATGGAAATATCTACACTGCGATCTGTATAAACATGGAAATACCTACATTGCTATCTGTGTAAACATGCATACATCTTCACCGCTATCTGTATAAACATGGAAATATCTACACCGCTATCTGTATGAACATGGAAATATCTACACCGCTATCTGTTTGAACATCTAAATATCTAAACCGCTATCTGCATGAAAATAGAAATATCTACAGAGCTATCCGCATATACATGGAAATATCTACAAAGCTATCTCTATACACATGAAAATAACTACACCGCTATCTCTATAAACATGGAAATATCTACAGTGCCATCTGTATGAACATGGAAATATCTGCACCGCCATCTGTATGAAGATATAAATATCTACACCCCCATCTATATTAAGATGGAGATATCTACACCGCTATCTGTATAAACTTGGAAATATCTACACCGCTATATGTATAAACATGGAAATATCTACACCGCTATCTGTATAAACATGGAAATATCTACACCGCTATCTGTATGAACATGGATATATCTACACAGCCATCTGGATGAACATGGAAATATCTACACCGCTATCTGTATGAACATGGAAATATCTACACCGCTATCTGTGTAAATATGCATACATCTTCACCGCAATCTGTATAAACATGGAAATATCTACACCGCTATCTGTGTGAACATGGAAATATCTAAACCGCTATCTGTTTCAACATGGAAATATCTACACCGGTATCTGCATGAAAATGGAAAAATCTACAGAGCTATCTGCATATACATCGAAATATCTACACTGCTATCTCTTTACACATGGAAATAACTACACCGCTATCTGTATGAACATGGAAATATCTACACCGCCATCTGTATGAACATGGAAATATCTGCACCGCCAGCTGTATGAACATATAAATATCTACACGGCCATCTGTATTAAGATGGAGATATCTACACCGCTATTTGTATAAACATGGAAATATCTACACCGCTATCTGTATAAACATGGAAATATCTACCCCGCTACCTGTATAAACATGGAAATATCAGCACCGCTATCTGTATGAACATGGAAATATCTACACCACTATCTGTATGAACATGGAAATATCTACACCGCTATCTGTATGAACATGGAATTATCTTCACCGCCATCTGTATGAACATGGATATATCTACACAGCCATCTGGATGAACATGGAAATATCTACACCGCTATCTGTATGAACATGGAAATAGCTACACAGCTATCTGTATGAACATGGAAATATCGACACCGCTATCTGTATGAACAGGGAAATATCTACACTGCTATCTGTATGAACATGGAAATATCTACACCGCTATCTGTATGAACATGGATATATCTACACAACCATCTGGATGAACATGGAAATATCTACACCGCTATCTGTATGAACGTGGAAATAGCTACACCGCTATCTGCTTGAACATGGAAATATCTAAACCGCTATCTGCATGAAAATGGAAATATCTACACAGCTATCTGCATATACCTGGAAATATCTGCACAGCTATCTCTTTACACATGGAAATAACTACACAGCTATCTGTATGAACATGGAAATATCTGCACCGCCATCTGTATGAACATATAAACATCTACACCGCCATCTGTATTAAGATGGAGATATCTACACCGCTATCTGTATGAACATGGATATGACTACACAGCCATCTGGATGAACATGGAAATATCTACACCGCTATCTGTATGAACATGGAAATATATACACCGCTATCTGTATGAACATGGAAATATCTACACCGCTATCTGTATGAACATGGAAATATCTACACCGCTATCTGTATGAACATGGAAATATATACACCGCTATCTGTATGAACATGGAAATATCTACACCGCTATCTGTTTGAACATGGAAATATCTACACCGCTGTCTGCATGAAAATGGAAATATCTACACAGCTATCTGCATATACATGGAAATATCTAAACAGCTATCTATTTACACATGGAAATAACTACACCGCTATCTCTAAAAACATGGAAATATCTACACCGCCATCTGTTTGAACATGGAAATATCTTCACTGCCATCTGTATGAACATATAAATATCTACACCATCTGTATTAAGGAGATATCTACACCGCTATCTGTATAAACATGGAAATATCTACAAAGCTATCTGTATAAACATGGAAATATCTACACCGCTATCTGTATAAAAATGGAAATATCAGCACCGCTATCAGTATGAACATGGAAATATCTGCACCGCCATCTGTATGAACATGGAAATATCTACACCGCTATCTGTGTGAACATGGAGATATCTACACCACTATCTGTATGAACATGGAAATATCTACACCGCCATCTGTATGAACATGGAAATATCTGCACCGCCATGTGTATGAACATATAAATATCTGCACCGCCATCTGTATTAAGAAGGAGATATCTACACCGCTATCTGTATAAACATCGAAATATCTACACTGCTATCTGTATAAACATGGAAATATCTACACCGCTATCTGTATAAACATGGAAATATCTACACCGCTACGTGTATAAACATGGAAATATCAGCACCGCTATCATTATGAACATGGAAATATCTACACCGCTGTCTATATGAACATGGAAATATCTACACCGCTATCTGTATGAACATGGAAATAACTTCACCGCCAAAAGTATGAACATGGATATATCTACACAGCCATCTGTATGATCATGGAAATATCTACACCGCTATATGTATGAACATGGAAATATCTACACCGCTATCTGTATGAACATGGAAATATCTTCACCGCCATCTGTATGAACATGGATATGTCTACACAGCCATCTGGATGAACATGGAAATATCTACACCGCGATCACTATGAACATGGAAATATCTGCACCGACATCTGAATGAACATATAAATATCTACACCGCCATCTGTATTAAGATGGAGATATCTACACCGCTATCAGTATAAAGATGGAAATATCCACACCGCTATCTGTATAAACATGGAAATATCTACACTGCTACCTGTATAAACATGGAAATATCTACACTGCTACCTGTATAAACATGGAAATATCTACACCACTACCTGTACAAACATGGAAATATCAGCACCGCTATCTGTATGAAATTGGAAATATCAGCCCCTCTATCTGTATGAACATGGAAATATCTACACCGCTATCTCTATGAACACGGAAATATCTACACCGCCCTCTGTATGAACATGGATATATCTACACAGCCATCTGGATGAACATGAAAATATCTACACCGCTATCTGTATGAACATGGAAATATCTACACCGCTATCTGTATGAACATGGATATATCTACACAGCCCTCTGGATGAACTTGGAAATATCCACACCGCTATCTGTGTAAACATGCATACATCTTCACCGCGATCTGTATAAACATGGAAATATCTACACCGCTATCTGTATGAACATGGAAATATCTACACCGTTATCTGTTTGAATATGGGAATATATACACCGCTATCTGCATGAAAATGGAAATATCTACACAGCTATCTGCATATACATGGAAATATGTACACAGCTATCTCTTTACTCATGGAAATAACTACACCGCTAACTGTATGAACATGGAAATATCTACACCGCCATCTGTATGAACATGGAAATATCTGCACCGCCATCGGTATGAACATGTAAATATCTACACGGCCATCTGTATTAAGATGGAGATGTCTACACCGCTATCTGAAAAAACATGGAAATATCTACACCACTATCTTTATAAACATGGAAATATCTACACCGCTATCTGTATAAACATGGAAATATCTACACCGCTACCTGTATAAACTTGGAAATATCAGCACCGCTATCTGTATGAACATGGAAATATCTACACCGCTATCTGTATGAACATGGAAATATCTACACCGCTATCTGTATGAACATGGAAATATCTACACCGCTATCTGCATGAAAATGGAAATATCTAAAAAGCTATCTGCATATACATGGAAATATCTACACAGCCATCTCTTTATACATGGAAATAACTACACCGCTATATCTATAAACATGGAAATATCTACACTGCCATCTGTATGAACATGGAAATATCCGCAACGCCATCTGTATGAACATATAAATATCTACACCGCCATCTGTATTAAGATGGAGATATCTACACTGCTATCTGTATGAACATGGAAATATCTACACCACTGCCTGTATAAACATGGAAATATCAGCACCGCTATCTGTATGAACATGGAAATATCTACACCGCTACCTGTATGAACATGGAAATATCTACACCGCTATCTGTATGAACATGGAAATATCTACACCGCTATCTGTATGAACATGGATATATCTACACAGCCATCTGGATGAACATGAAATATCTACACCGCTATCTGTATGAACATGGAAATATCTACACAGCAATCTGTATGAACATGGACATATCTACACAGCCAACTGGATGAACATGGAAATATCTACACCGCTATCTGTGTAAACATGCATACATCTTCACCGCAGTCTGTATAAACATGGAAATATCTACACCGCTACCTGTATAAACATGGAAATATCTACACCGCTATCTGTATAAACATGGAAATATCTACACCGCTACGTGTATAAACATGGAAATATCAGCACCGCTATCAGTATGAACATGGAAATATCTACACCGCTATCTGTATGAACATGGAAATATCTACACCGCTATCTGTATGAACATGGAAATAACTTCACCGCCAAAAGTATGAACATGGATATATCTACACAGCCATCTGTATGATCATGGAAATATCTACACCGCTATATGTATGAACATGGAAATATCTACGCCGCTATCTGTATGAACATGGAAATATCTTCACCGCCATCTGTATGAACATGGATATGTCTACACAGCCATCTGGATGAACATGGAAATATCTACACCGCCATCTGTATGAACATGGAAATATCTGCACTGCCATCTGTATGAACATATAAATATATACACCGCCATCTGTATTAAGATGGAGATATCTTCACCGCTATCTGTATAAACTTGGAAATATCTACACCGCTATCTGTATAAACATGGAAATACCTACACCGCTACCTGTATAAACATGGAAATATCAGCACTGCTATCTGTATGAACCTGGAAATATCTACACCGCTATATCAATGAACATGGAAATATCTACACCGCTATCTGTATGAACATGGATATATCTACACAGCCATCTGGATGAACATGGAAATATCTACACCGCTATCTGCATGAACATGGAAATATCTACACCGCTATTTGTGTAAACATGCATACATCTTCACCGCAATCTGCAAAAGCATGGAAATAGCTACACCGCTATCTGAATGAACATGGAAATATCTCCAACGCTATCTGTTTGATCATGGAAATATCTAAACCGCTATCAGCAAGAAAATGGAAATATCTACACCGCTATCTGCATATACATGGAAATATCTACACAGCTATCTCTTTACACATGGAAATAACTACACCGCTATCTGTATGAACATGGAAATATCTAAACAGCCATCTGTATGAACACGGAAATATCTGCACCGCCATCTGTATGAACATATAAATATCTACACCGCCATCTGTATTAAGAAGGAGATATCTACACCGTTATCTGTATAAACATGGATATATCTACACCGCTCTCTGTATAAACATGGAAATATCTACACTGCTACCTGTATAAACATGGAAATATCTAATCCGCTACCTGTATAAACATGGAAATATCAGCACCGCTATCTGTATGAACATGGAAATATCAGCCCCTCTATCTGTATGAACATGGAAATATCTACACCGCTATCTCTATGAACATGGAAATATCTACACCGCTATCTGTTTGAACATGAAAATCTCTAAACCGCTATCTGCATGAAAATGGAAATATCCACACAGCTATCTGCATATACATGGAAATATCTACACAGCTACCTCTTTACACATGGAAAGAACTACGCCGCTATCTGTATGAACATGGAAATATCTACACCGCCATCTGTATGAACATGGAAATATCTGCACCGCCATCTGTATGAACATATAAATATCTACACGGCCATCTGTATTAAGATGGAGATATCTACACCGCTATCAGTATAAACATGGAAATATCTACACCGCTATCTGTATAAACATGGAAATATCAGCACCGCTATCTGTATGAACATGGAAATATCAGCCCCTCTATCTGTATGAACATGGAAATACCTACACCGCTATCTGTATGAACATGGAAATATCTACACCGCTAGATGTATAAACATGGAATTATCTTCACTGCCATCTGTATGAACATGGATATGTCTACACAGCCATCTGGATGAACATGGAAATATCTACACCGCTATCTGTATGAACATGGAAATAGCTACACCGCTATCTGTATGAATATGGAAATATCTGCACCGCCATCTGTATGAACATATAAATATCTACACCGCCATCTGTATTAACATGGAGATATGTACACCGCTATCTGTATAAACATGGAAATATATACACCGCTATCTGTATAAACATGGAAATATCTACACCGCTATCTGTATAAACATGGAAATATCTACACCGCTACCTGTATAAACATGGAAATAACAGCACCGCTATCTGTATGAACATGGAAATATCTACCGCGCTATCTGTATGAACATGGAAATATCTACACCGCTATCTGTATGAACATGGAAATATCTACACCGCTATATGTATGAACATGGAAATATCTACACCGCTATCTGTTTGAACATGGAAATATCTACACCGCTGTCTGCATGAAAATGGAAATATCTACACAGCTATCTGCATATACATGGAAATATCTACACAGCTATCTCTTTACACATGGAAATAACTACACCGCTATCTGTATGAACATGGAAATATCTGCACCGCCATCTACATGTACATAGAAATATCTACTCCGCCATCTGTATTAAGATGGAGATATCTACACCGCTATCTGTATAAACATGGAAATATCTACACCGCTATCTGTATAAACATGGAAATATCTACACCGCTATTTGTATAAACATGGAAATATCTACACCGCTACCTGTATAAACTTGGAAATATCAGCACCGCTATCTGTATGAACACTGAAATATCTACTCCGCAATCTGTATTCCCATGGAAATATCTACACCGCTAACTGTATGAACATGGATATATATACACCGCTATCTGTATGAACATGGAAATATGTACACCGCTATCTGTTTGAACATGGAAATATCTACACAGCTGTCTGCATGAAAATGGAAATATCTACACAGCTATCTGCATATACATGGAAATATCTACAAAGCTATCTCTTTACACATTGAAATAACTACACCGCTATCTCTATAAACATGGAAATATCTACACCGCCATCTGTATGAACATGGAAATATCTTCACAGCCATCTGTATGAACATATATATATGTACACCGCCATCTGTATTAAGAAGGAGATATCTACACCGCTATCTGTATGAACATGGAAATATCTACAACGCTATCTGTATGAACATGGAAATACATACACCGCTATCTGTATGAACATGGAAATAGCTACACCGCTATCTGTATGCACATGGAAATTTCTTCACCGCCATCTGTATGAACATGGATATATCTACACAGCCATCTGGATGAACATGGAAATATCTACACCGCTATCTGTATGAACATGGAAATATCTACACCGCTATCTGTATGAACATGGAAATACCTTCACCGCCATCTGTATGAACATGGATATGTCTACACAGCCATCTGGATGAACATGGAAATATCTACACCGTGATCTGTATGAACATGGAAATATCTACACCGCTATCTGTGTAAACATGCATACGTTTCACCGCTATCTGTATAAACATGGAAATATCTACACCGCTGTCTGTATGAACATGGAAATATCTACACCGCTATCTGTTTGAACATGGAAATATCTAAACCGCTATCTGCATGAAAATAGAAATATCTACACAGCTATCTGCATATACATGGAAATATCTACAAACCTATCTCTTTACACATGGAAATAACTACACCGCTATCTCTATAAACATGGAAATATCTACACCGCCATCTGAATGAACATGGAAATATCTGCACTGCCATCTGTGTGAACATATAAATATCTACACCGCCATCTGTATTAAGATGGAGATATCTTCACTGCTATCTGTATAAACTTGGAAATCTCTACACCGCTATCTCTATAAACCTGGAAATATCTACACCGCTATCTGTATAAACATGGAAATATCTACACCGCTACCTGTATAAACATGGAAATATCAGCACCGCTATCTGTATGAACATGGAAATATCTACACCGCTATCTCTATGAACATGGAAATATCTACACCGCTATCTGCATGAACATGGAAATAGCTACAACGCTATCTGTACGAACATGGAAATATCTACACCTCTATCTGTATGAACATGGAAATATCTACACCGCTATCTATATGAACATGGATATGTCTACACAGCCATCTGGATGAACATGGAAATATCTACACCGCTATCTGCATGAACATGGAAATATCTACACCGCTATCTGTGTAAACATGCATACATCTTCACTGCAATCTGTATAAGCATGGAAATATCTACAATGCTGTCTGTATGAACATGGAAATATCTACACCGCTATCTGTTTGAACATGGAAATATCTAAACGGCTATCAGCATGAAAATAGAAATATCTACACAACTATCTGCATATACATGGAAATATCTACACAGCTATCTCTTTACACATGGAAATAACTACACCGCTATCTGTATGAACATGGAAATATCTGCACCGACATCTGAATGAACATATAAATATCTACACCGCCATCTGTATTAAGATGGAGATATCTACACCGCTATCAGTATAAAGATGGAAATATCCACACCGCTATCTGTATAAACATGGAAATATCTACACTGCTACCTGTATAAACATGGAAATATCTACACTGCTACCTGTATAAACATGGAAATATCTACACCACTACCTGTACAAACATGGAAATATCAGCACCGCTATCTGTATGAAATTGGAAATATCAGCCCCTCTATCTGTATGAACATGGAAATATCTACACCGCTATCTCTATGAACACGGAAATATCTACACCGCCCTCTGTATGAACATGGATATATCTACACAGCCATCTGGATGAACATGAAAATATCTACACCGCTATCTGTATGAACATGGAAATATCTACACCGCTATCTGTATGAACATGGATATATCTACACAGCCCTCTGGATGAACTTGGAAATATCCACACCGCTATCTGTGTAAACATGCATACATCTTCACCGCGATCTGTATAAACATGGAAATATCTACACCGCTATCTGTATGAACATGGAAATATCTACACCGTTATCTGTTTGAATATGGGAATATATACACCGCTATCTGCATGAAAATGGAAATATCTACACAGCTATCTGCATATACATGGAAATATGTACACAGCTATCTCTTTACTCATGGAAATAACTACACCGCTAACTGTATGAACATGGAAATATCTACACCGCCATCTGTATGAACATGGAAATATCTGCACCGCCATCGGTATGAACATGTAAATATCTACACGGCCATCTGTATTAAGATGGAGATGTCTACACCGCTATCTGAAAAAACATGGAAATATCTACACCACTATCTTTATAAACATGGAAATATCTACACCGCTATCTGTATAAACATGGAAATATCTACACCGCTACCTGTATAAACTTGGAAATATCAGCACCGCTATCTGTATGAACATGGAAATATCTACACCGCTATCTGTATGAACATGGAAATATCTACACCGCTATCTGTATGAACATGGAAATATCTACACCGCTATCTGCATGAAAATGGAAATATCTAAAAAGCTATCTGCATATACATGGAAATATCTACACAGCCATCTCTTTATACATGGAAATAACTACACCGCTATATCTATAAACATGGAAATATCTACACTGCCATCTGTATGAACATGGAAATATCCGCAACGCCATCTGTATGAACATATAAATATCTACACCGCCATCTGTATTAAGATGGAGATATCTACACTGCTATCTGTATGAACATGGAAATATCTACACCACTGCCTGTATAAACATGGAAATATCAGCACCGCTATCTGTATGAACATGGAAATATCTACACCGCTACCTGTATGAACATGGAAATATCTACACCGCTATCTGTATGAACATGGAAATATCTACACCGCTATCTGTATGAACATGGATATATCTACACAGCCATCTGGATGAACATGAAATATCTACACCGCTATCTGTATGAACATGGAAATATCTACACAGCAATCTGTATGAACATGGACATATCTACACAGCCAACTGGATGAACATGGAAATATCTACACCGCTATCTGTGTAAACATGCATACATCTTCACCGCAGTCTGTATAAACATGGAAATATCTACACCGCTACCTGTATAAACATGGAAATATCAGCACCGCTATCTGTATGAACATGGAAATATCTACACCGCTATCTGTATGAACATGGAAATATCTACACCGCTATCTGTATGAACATGGAAATATCTACAAAGCTATCTGAATGAACATGGAAATACCTACACCGCTATCTGTTTGAACATGTAAATATCTACACCGCTAACTGCATGAAAATGGAAATATCTACAAAGCTATCTGCATATACATGGAAATATATACACAGCTATCTCTTTACACATGGAAATAACTACACCGCTATATCTATAAACATGGAAATATCTACACCACCATCTGTATGAACATGGAAATATCTGCACCGCCATCTGTATGAACATATAAATATCTACACCGCCATCTGTATTAAGAAGGAGATATCTACACCGCTATCTGTATAAACATGGAAATATCTACACCGCTGCCTGTATAAACATGGAAATATCAGCACCGCTATCTGTATGAACATGGAAATATCTACACCGCTACCTGTATGAACATGGAAATATCTACACCGCTATCTGTATGAACATGGAAATATCTACACCGCTATCTGTATGAACATGGAAATATCTACACCGCTATCTGTATGAACATGGAAATATCTACACCGCTATCTGTATGAACATGGATATAACTACACAGCCATCTGGATGAACATGGAAATATCTACACCACTATCTGTATGAACATGGAAATATCTTCACCGCCATCTGTATGAACATGAATATATCTTCACAGCCTCCTGGATGAACATGGAAATATCTACACTGCTATCTGTATGAACATGGAAATATCTGCACTGCTATCTGTATGAACATGGAAATACATACACCGCTATCTGTATGAACATAGAAATAGCTACACCGCTTTCTGTATGAACATGGAAATATCTACACCACTATCTTTATGGACATGGAAATATCTACACCGCTATCTGTATGAACATGGAAATAACTTCACCGCCGTCAGTATGAACATGGATATATCTACACAGCCATCTGTATGATCATGGAAATAGCTACACCGCTATCTGTTTTAACATGGAAATATCTACACCGCTGTCTGCATGAAAATGGAAATATCTACACAGCTATCTGCATATACATGGAAATATCAACACAGCTATCTCTTTACACATGGAAATAACTACACCCCTATATAAACATGGAAATATCTACACCGCCAACTGTATGAACATGGAAATATCTGCACCGCCATCTGTATGAACATATAAACATCTAAACCGCCATCTGTATTAAGAAGGAGATATCTACAACGCTATCTGTATAAACATGGAAATATCTACACCGCTATCTGTATAAACATGGAAACATCTACACCGCTATCTGTATAAACATGGAAATATCTACATCGCTACCTGTATAAACATGGAAATATCAGCACCGCTATCGGTATGAACATGGAAATATCTACACCGCTATCTGTATGAACATGGAAATATCTACACCGCTATCTGTGTAAACATGGAAATATCTTCACCGCCATCTGTTTGAACATGGATATGTCTACACAGCCATCTGGATGAACATGGAAATATCTACACTGCGATCTGTATGAACATGGAAATACCTACATCGCTATCTGTGTAAACATGCATACATCTTCACCGCTATCTGTATAAACATGGAAATATCTACACCGCTATCTGAATGAACATGGAAATATCTACACCGCCATCTGTATGAACATGGAAATATCTGCACCGCCATCTGTATGAAGATATAAATATCTACACCCCCATCTATATTAAGATGGAGATATCTACACCGCTATCTGTATAAACTTGGAAATATCTACACCGCTATATGTATAAACATGGAAATATCTACACCGCTATCTGTATAAACATGGAAATATCTACACCGCTATCTGTATGAACATGGATATATCTACACAGCCATCTGGATGAACATGGAAATATCTACACCGCTATCTGTATGAACATGGAAATATCTACACCGCTATCTGTGTAAATATGCATACATCTTCACCGCAATCTGTATAAACATGGAAATATCTACACCGCTATCTGTGTGAACATGGAAATATCTAAACCGCTATCTGTTTGAACATGGAAATATCTACACCGGTATCTGCATGAAAATGGAAAAATCTACAGAGCTATCTGCATATACATAGAAATATCTACACTGCTATCTCTTTACACATGGAAATAACTACACCGCTATCTGTATGAACATGGAAATATCTACACCGCCATCTGTATGAACATGGAAATATCTGCACCGCCATTTGTATGAACATATAAATATCTACACGGCCATCTGTATTAAGATGGAGATATCTACACCGCTATTTGTATAAACATGGAAATATCAGCACCGCTGTCTGTATGAACATGGAAATATCTACACCACTATCTGTATGAACATGGAAATATCTACACGGCTATCTGTATGAACATGGAATTATCTTCACCGCTTCTGTATGAACATGGATATATCTACACAGCCATCTGGATGAACATGGAAATATCTACACCGCTATCTGTATGAACATGGAAATAGCTACACAGCTATCTGTATGAACATGGAAATATCGACACCGCTATCTGTATGAACAGGGAAATATCTACACTGCTATCTGTATGAACATGGAAATATCTACACCGCTATCTGTATGAACATGGATATATCTACACAACCATCTGGATGAACATGGAAATATCTACACCGCTATCTGTATGAACGTGGAAATAGCTACACCGCTATCTGCTTGAACATGGAAATATCTAAACCGCTATCTGCATGAAAATGGAAATATCTACACAGCTATCTGCATATACCTGGAAATATCCGCACAGCTATCTCTTTACACATGGAAATAACTACACAGCTATCTGTATGAACATGGAAATATCTGCACCGCCATCTGTATGAACATATAAACATCTACACCGCCATCTGTATTAAGATGGATATATCTACACCGCTATCTGTATGAACATGGATATGACTACACAGCCATCTGGATGAACATGGAAATATCTACACCGCTATCTGTATGAACATGGAAATATATACACCGCTATCTGTATGAACATGGAAATAACTTCACCGCCGTCAGTATGAACATGGATATATCTACACAGCCATCTGTATGATCATGGAAATAGCTACACCGCTATCTGTTTTAACATGGAAATATCTACACCGCTGTCTGCATGAAAATGGAAATATCTACACAGCTATCTGCATATACATGGAAATATCAACACAGCTATCTCTTTACACATGGAAATAACTACACCCCTATATAAACATGGAAATATCTACACCGCCAACTGTATGAACATGGAAATATCTGCACCGCCATCTGTATGAACATATAAACATCTAAACCGCCATCTGTATTAAGAAGGAGATATCTACAACGCTATCTGTATAAACATGGAAATATCTACACCGCTATCTGTATAAACATGGAAACATCTACACCGCTATCTGTATAAACATGGAAATATCTACATCGCTACCTGTATAAACATGGAAATATCAGCACCGCTATCGGTATGAACATGGAAATATCTACACCGCTATCTGTATGAACATGGAAATATCTACACCGCTATCTGTGTAAACATGGAAATATCTTCACCGCCATCTGTTTGAACATGGATATGTCTACACAGCCATCTGGATGAACATGGAAATATCTACACTGCGATCTGTATGAACATGGAAATACCTACATCGCTATCTGTGTAAACATGCATACATCTTCACCGCTATCTGTATAAACATGGAAATATCTACACCGCTATCTGTATGAACATGGAAATATCTACACCGCTATCTGTTTGAACATCTAAATATCTAAACCGCTATCTGCATGAAAATAGAAATATCTACACAGCTATCCACATATACATGGAAATATCTACAAAGCTATCTCTATACACATGAAAATAACTACACCGCTATCTCTATAAACATGGAAATATCTACAGTGCCATCTGTATGAACATGGAAATATCTGCACCGCCATCTGTATGAAGATATAAATATCTACACCCCCATCTATATTAAGATGGAGATATCTACACCGCTATCTGTATAAACTTGGAAATATCTACACCGCTATATGTATAAACATGGAAATATCTACACCGCTATCTGTATAAACATGGAAATATCTACACCGCTATCTGTATGAACATGGATATATCTACACAGCCATCTGGATGAACATGGAAATATCTACACCGCTATCTGTATGAACATGGAAATATCTACACCGCTATCTGTGTAAACATGCATACATCTTCACCGCAATCTGTATAAACATGGAAATATCTACACCGCTATCTGTGTGAACATGGAAATATCTAAACCGCTATCTGTTTGAACATGGAAATATCTACACCGGTATCTGCATGAAAATGGAAAAATCTACAGAGCTATCTGCATATACATAGAAATATCTACACTGCTATCTCTTTACACATGGAAATAACTACACCGCTATCTGTATGAACATGGAAATATCTACACCGCCATCTGTATGAACATGGAAATATCTGCACCGCCATCTGTATGAACATATAAATATCTACACGGACATCTGTATTAAGATGGAGATATCTACACCGCTATTTGTATAAACATGGAAATATCTACACCGCTATCTGTATAAACATGGAAATATCTACCCCGCTACCTGTATAAACATGGAAATATCAGCACCGCTATCTGTATGAACATGGAAATATCTACACCACTATCTGTATGAACATGGAAATATCTACACGCCTATCTGTATGAACATGGAATTATCTTCACCGCCATCTGTATGAACATGGATATATCTACACAGCCATCTGGATGAACATGGAAATATCTACACCGCTATCTGTATGAACATGGAAATATATACACCGCTATCTGTATGAACATGGAAATATCTACACCGCTATCTGTTAGAACACGGAAATATCTACACCGCTGTCTGCATGAAAATGGAAATATCTACACAGCTATCTGCATATACATGGAAATATCTACAGAGCTATCTCTTTACACATGGAAATAACTACACCGCTATCTCTAAAAACATGGAAATATCTACACCGCCATCTGTATGAACATGGAAATATCTTCACTGCCATCTGTGTGAACATATAAATCTCTACACCGCCATCTGTATTAAGGAGATATCTACACCGCTATCTGTATAAACATGGAAATATCTACACCGCTATCTGTATAAACATGGAAATATCTACACCGCTATCTGTATAAAAATGGAAATATCAGCACCGCTATCAGTATGAACATGGAAATATCTGCACCGCCATCTGTATGAACATGGAAATATCTACACCGCTATCTGTGTGAACATGGAGATATCTACACCGCAATCTGTATGAACATGGAAATATCTACACCGCCATCTGTATGAACATGGAAATATCTGCACCGCCATGTGTATGAACATATAAATATCTGCACCGCCATCTGTATTAAGAAGGAGATATCTACACCGCTATCTGTATAAACATCGAAATATCTACACTGCTATCTGTATAAACATGGAAATATCTACACCGCTATCTGTATAAACATGGAAATATCTACACCGCTACGTGTATTAACATGGATATATCAGCACCGCTATCAGTATGAACATGGAAATATCTACACCACTATCTGTATGAACATGGAAATATCTACACCGCTATCTGTATGAACATGGAAATAACTTCACCGCCAAAAGTATGAACATGGATATATCTACACAGCCATCTGTATGATCATGGAAATATCTACACCGCTATATGTATGAACATGGAAATATCTACACCGCTATCTGTATGAACATGGAAATATCTTCACCGCCATCTGTATGAACATGGATATGTCTACACAGCCATCTGGATGAACATGGAAATATCTACACCGCGATCTGTATGAACATGGAAATATCTGCACTGCCATCTGTATGAACATATAAATATCTACACCGCCATCTGTATTAAGATGGAGATATCTTCACCGCTATCTGTATAAACTTGGAAATATCTACACCGCTATCTGTATAAACATGGAAATACCTGCACCGCTACCTGTATAAACATGGAAATATCAGCACTGCTATCTGTATGAACCTGGAAATATCTACACCGCTATATCAATGAACATGGAAATATCTACACCGCTATCTGTATGAACATGGATATATCTACACAGCCATCTGGATGAACATGGAAATATCTACACCGCTATCTGCATGAACATGGAAATATCTACACCGCTATTTGTGTAAACATGCATACATCTTCACCGCAATCTGCAAAAGCATGGAAATAGCTACACCGCTATCAGAATGAACATGGAAATATCTACAACGCAATCTGTTTGATCATGGAAATATCTAAACCGCTATCAGCATGAAAATGGAAATATCTACACCGCTATCTGCATATACATGGAAATATCTACACAGCTATCTCTTTACACATGGAAATAACTACACCGCTATCTGTATGAACATGGAAATATCTAAACAGCCATCTGTATGAACACGGAAATATCTGCACCGCCATCTGTATGAACATATAAATATCTACACCGCCATCTGTATTAAGAAGGAGATATCTACACCGCTATCTGTATAAACATAGATATATCTACACCGCTCTCTGTATAAACATGGAAATATCTACACTGCTACCTGTATAAACATGGAAATATCTAAACCGCTACCTGTATAAACATGGAAATATCAGCACCGCTATCTGTATGAACATGGAAATATCAGCCCCTCTATCTGTATGAACATGGAAATATCTACACCGCTATCTCTATGAACATGGAAATATCTACACCGCTATCTGTTTGAGCATGAAAATCTCTAAACCGCTATCTGCATGAAAATGGAAATATCCACACAGCTCTCTGCATATACATGGAAATATCTACACAGCTATCTCTTTACACATGGAAATAACTATACCGCTATCTGTATGAACATGGAAATATCTTCACCGCCATCTGTATGAACATGAATATATCTTCACAGCCTCCTGGATGAACATGGAAATATCTACACTGCTATCTGTATGAACATGGAAATATCTGCACTGCTATCTGTATGAACATGGAAATACATACACCGCTATCTGTATGAACATGGAAATAGCTACACCGCTTTCTGTATGAACATGGAAATATCTACACCACTATCTGTATGGACATGGAAATATCTACACCGCTATCTGTATGAACATGGAAATAACTTCACCGCCGTCAGTATGAACATGGATATATCTACACAGCCATCTGTATGATCATGGAAATAGCTACACCGCTATCTGTTTTAACATGGAAATATCTACACCGCTGTCTGCATGAAAATGGAAATATCTACACAGCTATCTGCATATACATGGAAATATCAACACAGCTATCTCTTTACACATGGAAATAACTACACCCCTATATAAACATGGAAATATCTACACCGCCAACTGTATGAACATGGAAATATCTGCACCGCCATCTGTATGAACATATAAACATCTAAACCGCCATCTGTATTAAGAAGGAGATATCTACAACGCTATCTGTATAAACATGGAAATATCTACACCGCTATCTGTATAAACATGGAAACATCTACACCGCTATCTGTATAAACATGGAAATATCTACATCGCTACCTGTATAAACATGGAAATATCAGCACCGCTATCAGAATGAACATGGAAATATCTACACCGCTATCTGTATGAACATGGAAATATCTACACCGCTATCTGTGTAAACATGGAAATATCTTCACCGCCATCTGTTTGAACATGGATATGTCTACACAGCCATCTGGATGAACATGGAAATATCTACACTGCGATCTGTATGAACATGGAAATACCTACATCGCTATCTGTGTAAACATGCATACATCTTCACCGCTATCTGTATAAACATGGAAATATCTACACCGCTATCTGAATGAACATGGAAATATCTACACCGCCATCTGTATAAACATGGAAATATCTGCACCGCTATCTGTATGAACATGGATATATCTACACAGCCATCTGGATGAACATGGAAATATCTACACCGCTATCTGTATGAACATGGAAATAGCTACACAGCTATCTGTATGAACATGGAAATATCGACACCGCTATCTGTATGAACAGGGAAATATCTACACTGCTATCTGTATGAACATGGAAATATCTACACCGCTATCTGTATGAACATGGATATATCTACACAACCATCTGGATGAACATGGAAATATCTACACCGCTATCTGTATGAACGTGGAAATAGCTACACCGCTATCTGCTTGAACATGGTAATATCTAAACCGCTATCTGCATGAAAATGGAAATATCTACACAGCTATCTGCATATACCTGGAAATATCTGCACAGCTATCTCTTTACACATGGAAATAACTACACAGCTATCTGTATGAACATGGAAATATCTGCACCGCCATCTGTATGAACATATAAACATCTACACCGCCATCTGTATTAAGATGGAGATATCTACACCGCTATCTGTATGAACATGGATATGACTACACAGCCATCTGGATGAACATGGAAATATCTACACCGCTATCTGTATGAACATGGAAATATATACACCGCTATCTGTATGAACATGGAAATAACTTCACCGCCGTCAGTATGAACATGGATATATCTACACAGCCATCTGTATGATCATGGAAATAGCTACACCGCTATCTGTTTTAACATGGAAATATCTACACCGCTGTCTGCATGAAAATGGAAATATCTACACAGCTATCTGCATATACATGGAAATATCAACACAGCTATCTCTTTACACATGGAAATAACTACACCCCTATATAAACATGGAAATATCTACACCGCCAACTGTATGAACATGGAAATATCTGCACCGCCATCTGTATGAACATATAAACATCTAAACCGCCATCTGTATTAAGAAGGAGATATCTACAACGCTATCTGTATAAACATGGAAATATCTACACCGCTATCTGTATAAACATGGAAACATCTACACCGCTATCTGTATAAACATGGAAATATCTACATCGCTACCTGTATAAACATGGAAATATCAGCACCGCTATCGGAATGAACATGGAAATATCTACACCGCTATCTGTATGAACATGGAAATATCTACACCGCTATCTGTGTAAACATGGAAATATCTTCACCGCCATCTGTTTGAACATGGATATGTCTACACAGCCATCTGGATGAACATGGAAATATCTACACTGCGATCTGTATGAACATGGAAATACCTACATCGCTATCTGTGTAAACATGCATACATCTTCACCGCTATCTGTATAAACATGGAAATATCTACACCGCTATCTGAATGAACATGGAAATATCTACACCGCCATCTGTATGAACATGGAAATATCTGCACCGCTATCTGTATGAACATGGATATATCTACACAGCCATCTGGATGAACATGGAAATATCTACACCGCTATCTGTATGAACATGGAAATAGCTACACAGCTATCTGTATGAACATGGAAATATCGACACCGCTATCTGTATGAACAGGGAAATATCTACACTGCTATCTGTATGAACATGGAAATATCTACACCGCTATCTGTATGAACATGGATATATCTACACAACCATCTGGATGAACATGGAAATATCTACACCGCTATCTGTATGAACGTGGAAATAGCTACACCGCTATCTCCTTGAACATGGAAATATCTAAACCGCTATCTGCATGAAAATGGAAATATCTACACAGCTATCTGCATATACCTGGAAATATCTGCACAGCTATCTCTTTACACATGGAAATAACTACACAGCTATCTGTATGAACATGGAAATATCTGCACCGCCATCTGTATGAACATATAAACATCTACACCGCCATCTGTATTAAGATGGAGATATCTACACCGCTATCTGTATGAACATGGATATGACTACACAGCCAACTGGATGAACATGGAAATATCTACACCGCTATCTGTATGAACATGGAAATATATACACCACTATCTGTATGAACATGGAAATAACTTCACCGCCGTCAGTATGAACATGGATATATCTACACAGCCATCTGTATGATCATGGAAATAGCTACACCGCTATCTGTTTTAACATGGAAATATCTACACCGCTGTCTGCATGAAAATGGAAATATCTACACAGCTATCTGCATATACATGGAAATATCAACACAGCTATCTCTTTACACATGGAAATAACTACACCCCTATATAAACATGGAAATATCTACACCGCCAACTGTATGAACATGGAAATATCTGCACCGCCATCTGTATGAACATATAAACATCTAAACCGCCATCTGTATTAAGAAGGAGATATCTACAACGCTATCTGTATAAACATGGAAATATCTACACCGCTATCTGTATAAACATGGAAACATCTACACCGCTATCTGTATAAACATGGAAATATCTACATCGCTACCTGTATAAACATGGAAATATCAGCACCGCTATCGGTATGAACATGGAAATATCTACACCGCTATCTGTATGAACATGGAAATATCTACACCGCTATCTGTGTAAACATGGAAATATCTTCACCGCCATCTGTTTGAACATGGATATGTCTACACAGCCATCTGGATGAACATGGAAATATCTACACTGCGATCTGTATGAACATGGAAATACCTACATCGCTATCTGTGTAAACATGCATACATCTTCACCGCTATCTGTATAAACATGGAAATATCTACACCGCTATCTGTATGAACATGGAAATATCTACACCGCTATCTGTTTGAACATCTAAATATCTAAACCGCTATCTGCATGAAAATAGAAATATCTACACAGCTATCCGCATATACATGGAAATATCTACAAAGCTATCTCTATACACATGAAAATAACTACACCGCTATCTCTATAAACATGGAAATATCTACAGTGCCATCTGTATGAACATGGAAATATCTGCACCGCCATCTGTATGAAGATATAAATATCTACACCCTCATCTATATTAAGATGGAGATATCTACACCGCTATCTGTATAAACTTGGAAATATCTACACCGCTATATGTATAAACATGGAAATATCTACATCGCTACCTGTATAAACATGGAAATATCAGCACCGCTATCGGTATGAACATGGAAATATCTACACCGCTATCTGTATGAACATGGAAATATCTGCACCGCCATCTGTATGAACATATAAATATCTACACGGCCATCTGTATTAAGATGGAGATATCTACACCGCTATTTGTATAAACATGGAAATATCTACACCGCTATCTGTATAAACATGGAAATATCTACCCCGCTACCTGTATAAACATGGAAATATCAGCACCGCTATCTGTATGAACATGGAAATATCTACACCACTATCTGTATGAACATGGAAATATCTACAAGGCTATCTGTATGAACATGGAATTATCTTCACCGCCATCTGTATGAACATGGATATATCTACACAGCCATCTGGATGAACATGGAAATATCTACACCGCTATCTGTATGAACATGGAAATAGCTACACAGCTATCTGTATGAACATGGAAATATCGACACCGCTATCTGTATGAACAGGGAAATATCTACACTGCTATCTGTATGAACATGGAAATATCTACACCGCTATCTGTATGAACATGGATATATCTACACAACCATCTGGATGAACATGGAAATATCTACACCGCTATCTGTATGAACGTGGAAATAGCTACACCGCTATCTGCTTGAACATGAAAATATCTAAACCGCTATCTGCATGAAAATGGAAATATCTACACAGCTATCTGCATATACCTGGAAATATCTGCACAGCTATCTCTTTACACATGGAAATAACTACACAGCTATCTGTATGAACATGGAAATATCTGCACCGCCATCTGTATGAACATATAAACATCTACACCGCCATCTGTATTAAGATGGAGATATCTACACCGCTATCTGTATGAACATGGATATGACTACACAGCCATCTGGATGAACATGGAAATATCTACACCGCTATCTGTATGAACATGGAAATATATACACCGCTATCTGTATGAACATGGAAATATCTACACCGCTATCTGTATGAACATGGAAATATCTACACCGCTATCTGTATGAACATGGAAATATATACACCGCTATCTGTATGAACATGGAAATATCTACACCGCTATCTGTTTGAACATGGAAATATCTACACCGCTGTCTGCATGAAAATGGAAATATCTACACAGCTATCTGCATATACATGGAAATATCTAAACAGCTATCTATTTACACATGGAAATAACTACACCGCTATCTCTAAAAACATGGAAATATCTACACCGCCATCTGTATGAACATGGAAATATCTTCACTGCCATCTGTATGAACATATAAATATCTACACCACCATCTGTATTAAGGAGATATCTACACCGCTATCTGTATAAACATGGAAATATCTACACCGCTATCTGTATAAACATGGAAATATCTACACCGCTATCTGTATAAAAATGGAAATATCAGCACCGCTATCAGTATGAACATGGAAATATCTGCACCGCCATCTGTATGAACATGGAAATATCTACACCGCTATCTGTGTGAACATGGAGATATCTACACCACTATCTGTATGAACATGGAAATATCTACACCGCCATCTGTATGAACATGGAAATATCTGCACCGCCATGTGTATGAACATATAAATATCTGCACCGCCATCTGTATTAAGAAGGAGATATCTACACCGCTATCTGTATAAACATCGAAATATCTACACTGCTATCTGTATAAACATGGAAATATCTACACCGCTATCTGTATAAACATGGAAATATCTACACCGCTACGTGTATAAACATGGAAATATCAGCACCGCTATCAGTATGAACATGGAAATATCTACACCGCTATCTGTATGAACATGGAAATATCTACACCGCTATCTGTATGAACATGGAAATAACTTCACCGCCAAAAGTATGAACATGGATATATCTACACAGCCATCTGTATGATCATGGAAATATCTACACCGCTATATGTATGAACATGGAAATATCTACACCGCTATCTGTATGAACATGGAAATATCTTCACCGCCATCTGTATGAACATGGATATGTCTACACAGCCATCTGGATGAACATGGAAATATCTACACCGCGATCTGTATGAACATGGAAATATCTGCACTGCCATCTGTATGAACATATAAATATCTACACCGCCATCTGTATTAAGATGGAGATATCTTCACCGCTATCTGTATAAACTTGGAAATATCTACACCGCTATCTGTATAAACATGGAAATACCTACACCGCTACCTGTATAAACATGGAAATATCAGCACTGCTATCTGTATGAACCTGGAAATATCTACACCGCTATATCAATGAACATGGAAATATCTACACCGCTATCTGTATGAACATGGATATATCTACACAGCCATCTGGATGAACATGGAAATATCTACACCGCTATCTGCATGAACATGGAAATATCTACACCGCTATTTGTGTAAACATGCATACATCTTCACCGCAATCTGCAAAAGCATGGAAATAGCTACACCGCTATCTGAATGAACATGGAAATATCTCCAACGCTATCTGTTTGATCATGGAAATATCTAAACCGCTATCAGCAAGAAAATGGAAATATCTACACCGCTATCTGCATATACATGGAAATATCTACACAGCTATCTCTTTACACATGGAAATAACTACACCGCTATCTGTATGAACATGGAAATATCTAAACAGCCATCTGTATGAACACGGAAATATCTGCACCGCCATCTGTATGAACATATAAATATCTACACCGCCATCTGTATTAAGAAGGAGATATCTACACCGCTATCTGTATAAACATGGATATATCTACACCGCTCTCTGTATAAACATGGAAATATCTACACTGCTACCTGTATAAACATGGAAATATCTTATCCGCTACCTGTATAAACATGGAAATATCAGCACCGCTATCTGTATGAACATGGAAATATCAGCCCCTCTATCTGTATGAACATGGAAATATCTACACCGCTATCTCTATGAACATGGAAATATCTACACCGCTATCTGTTTGAACATGAAAATCTCTAAACCGCTATCTGCATGAAAATGGAAATATCCACACAGCTATCTGCATATACATGGAAATATCTACACAGCTACCTCTTTACACATGGAAAGAACTACGCCGCTATCTGTATGAACATGGAAATATCTACACCGCCATCTGTATGAACATGGAAATATCTGCACCGCCATCTGTATGAACATATAAATATCTACACGGCCATCTGTATTAAGATGGAGATATCTACACCGGTATCAGTATAAACATGGAAATATCTACACCGCTATCTGTATAAACATGGAAATATCAGCACCGCTGTCTGTATGAACATGGAAATATCAGCCCCGCTATCTGTATGAACATGGAAATACCTACACCGCTATCTGTATGAACATGGAAATATCTACACCGCTAGATGTATAAACATGGAATTATCTTCACTGCCATCTGTATGAACATGGATATGTCTACACAGCCATCTGGATGAACATGGAAATATCTACACCGCTATCTGTATGAACATGGAAATAGCTACACCGCTATCTGTATGAATATGGAAATATCTGCACCGCCATCTGTATGAACATATAAATATCTACACCGCCATCTGTATTAACATGGAGATATGTACACCGCTATCTGTATAAACATGGAAATATATACACCGCTATCTGTATAAACATGGAAATATCTACACCGCTATCTGTATAAACATGGAAATATCTACACCGCTACCTGTATAAACATGGAAATAACAGCAGCACTATCTGTATGAACATGGAAATATCTACCGCGCTATCTGTATGAACGTGGAAATATCTACACCGCTATCTGTATGAACATGGAAATATCTACACCGCTATATGTATGAACATGGAAATATCTACACCGCTATCTGTTTGAACATGGAAATATCTACACCGCTGTCTGCATGAAAATGGAAATATCTACACAGCTATCTGCATATACATGGAAATATCTACACAGCTATCTCTTTACACATGGAAATAACTACACCGCTATCTGTATGAACATGGAAATATCTGCACCGCCATCTACATGTACATGGAAATATCTACTCCGCCATCTGTATTAAGATGGAGATATCTACACCGCTATCTGTATAAACATGGAAATATCTACACCGCTATCTGTATAAACATGGAAATATCTACACCGCTATTTGTATAAACATGGAAATATCTACACCGCTACCTGTATAAACTTGGAAATATCAGCACCGCTATCTGTATGAACACGGAAATATCTACTCCGCAATCTGTATTCCCATGGAAATATCTACACCGCTAACTGTATGAACATGGATATATATACACCGCTATCTGTATGAACATGGAAATATGTACACCGCTATCTGTTTGAACATGGAAATATCTACACAGCTGTCTGCATGAAAATGGAAATATCTACACAGCTATCTGCATATACATGGAAATATCTACAAAGCTATCTCTTTACACATTGAAATAACTACACCGCTATCTCTATAAACATGGAAATATCTACACCGCCATCTGTATGAACATGGAAATATCTTCACAGCCATCTGTATGAACATATATATATGTACACCGCCATCTGTATTAAGAAGGAGATATCTACACCGCTATCTGTATGAACATGGAAATATCTACAACGCTATCTGTATGAACAAGGAAATACATACACCGCTATCTGTATGAACATGGAAATAGCTACACCGCTATCTGTATGCACATGGAAATTTCTTCACCGCCATCTTTATGAACATGGATATATCTACACAGCCATCTGGATGAACATGGAAATATCTACACCGCTATCTGTATGAACATGGAAATATCTACACCGCTATCTGTATGAACATGGAAATACCTTCACCGCCATCTGTATGAACATGGATATGTCTACACAGCCATCTGGATGAACATGGAAATATCTACACCGTGATCTGTATGAACATGGAAATATCTACACCGCTATCTGTGTAAACATGCATACGTTTCACCGCTATCTGTATAAACATGGAAATATCTACACCGCTGTCTGTATGAACATGGAAATATCTACACCGCTATCTGTTTGAACATGGAAATATCTAAACCGCTATCTGCATGAAAATAGAAATATCTACACAGCTATCTGCATATACATGGAAATATCTACAAACCTATCTCTTTACACATGGAAATATCTACACCACCATCTGAATGAACATGGAAATATATGCACTGCCATCTGTGTGAACATATAAATATCTACACCGCCATCTGTATTAAGATGGAGATATCTTCACTGCTATCTGTATAAACTTGGAAATCTCTACACCGCTATCTTTATAAACCTGGAAATATCTACACCGCTATCTGTATAAACATGGAAATATCTACACCGCTACCTGTATAAACATGGAAATATCAGCACCGCTATCTGTATGAACATGGAAATATCTACACCGCTATCTCTATGAACATGGAAATATCTACACCGCTATCTGCATGAACATGGAAATAGCTACAACGCTATCTGTACGAACATGGAAATATCTACACCTCTATCTGTATGAACATGGAAATATCTACACCGCTATCTATATGAACATGGATATGTCTACACAGCCATCTGGATGAACATGGAAATATCTACACCGCTATCTGCATGAACATGGAAATATCTACACCGCTATCTGTGTAAACATGCATACATCTTCACTGCAATCTGTATAAGCATGGAAATATCTACAATGCTGTCTGTATGAACATGGAAATATCTACACCGCTATCTGTTTGAACATGGAAATATCTAAACGGCTATCAGCATGAAAATAGAAATATCTACACAGCTATCTGCATATACATGGAAATATCTACACAGCTATCTCTTTACACATGGAAATAACTACACCGCTATCTGTATGAACATGGAAATATCTGCACCGACATCTGAATGAACATATAAATATCTACACCGCCATCTGTATTAAGATGGAGATATCTACACCGCTATCAGTATAAAGATGGAAATATCCACACCGCTATCTGTATAAACATGGAAATATCTACACTGCTACCTGTATAAACATGGAAATATCTACACCACTACCTGTACAAACATGGAAATATCAGCACCGCTATCTGTATGAAATTGGAAATATCAGCCCCTCTATCTGTATGAACATGGAAATATCTACACCGCTATCTCTATGAACACGGAAATATCTACACCGCCCTCTGTATGAACATGGATATATCTACACAGCCATCTGGATGAACATGGAAATATCTACACCGCTATCTGTATGAACATGGAAATATCTACACCGCTATCTGTATGAACATGGATATATCTACACAGCCCTCTGGATGAACTTGGAAATATCCACACCGCTATCTTTGTAAACATGCATACATCTTCACCGCGATCTGTATAAACATGGAAATATCTACACCGCTATCTGTATGAACATGGAAATATCTACACCGTTATCTGTTTGAATATGGGAATATATACACCGCTATCTGCATGAAAATGGAAATATCTACACAGCTATCTGCATATACATGGAAATATCTACACAGCTATCTCTTTACTCATGGAAATAACTACACCGCTAACTGTATGAACATGGAAATATCTAAACCGCTATCTGTTTCAACATGGAAATATCTACACCGGTATCTGCATGAAAATGGAAAAATCTACAGAGCTATCTGCATATACATAGAAATATCTACACTGCTATCTCTTTACACATGGAAATAACTACACCGCTATCTGTATGAACATGGAAATATCTACACCGCCATCTGTATGAACATGGAAATATCTGCACCGCCAGCTGTATGAACATATAAATATCTACACGGCCATCTGTATTAAGATGGAGATATCTACACCGCTATTTGTATAAACATGGAAATATCTACACCGCTATCTGTATAAACATGGAAATATCTACCCCGCTACCTGTATAAACATGGAAATATCAGCACCGCTATCTGTATGAACATGGAAATATCTACACCACTATCTGTATGAACATGGAAATATCTACACGGCTATCTGTATGAACATGGAATTATCTTCACCGCCATCTGTATGAACATGGATATATCTACACAGCCATCTGGATGAACATGGAAATATCTACACCGCTATCTGTATGAACATGGAAATAGCTACACAGCTATCTGTATGAACATGGAAATATCGACACCGCTATCTGTATGAACAGGGAAATATCTACACTGCTATCTGTATGAACATGGAAATATCTACACCGCTATCTGTATGAACATGGATATATCTACACAACCATCTGGATGAACATGGAAATATCTACACCGCTATCTGTATGAACGTGGAAATAGCTACACCGCTATCTGCTTGAACATGGAAATATCTAAACCGCTATCTGCATGAAAATGGAAATATCTACACAGCTATCTGCATATACCTGGAAATATCTGCATAGCTATCTCTTTACACATGGAAATAACTACACAGCTATCTGTACGAACATGGAAATATCTGCACCGCCATCTGTATGAACATATAAACATCTACACCGCCATCTGTATTAAGATGGAGATATCTACACCGCTATCTGTATGAACATGGATATGACTACACAGCCATCTGGATGAACATGGAAATATCTACACCGCTATCTGTATGAACATGGAAATATATACACCGCTATCTGTATGAACATGGAAATATCTACATCGCTATCTGTATGAACATGGAAATATCTACACCGCTATCTGTATGAACATGGAAATATATACACCGCTATCTGTATGAACATGGAAATATCTACACCGCTATCTGTTTGAACATGGAAATATCTACACCGCTGTCTGCATGAAAATGGAAATATCTACACAGCTATCTGCATATACATGGAAATATCTAAACAGCTATCTATTTACACATGGAAATAACTACACCGCTATCTCTAAAAACATGGAAATATCTACACCGCCATCTGTATGAACATGGAAATATCTTCACTGCCATCTGTATGAACATATAAATATCTACACCACCATCTGTATTAAGGAGATATCTACACCGCTATCTGTATAAACATGGAAATATCTACACCGCTATCTGTATAAACATGGAAATATCTACACCGCTATCTGTATAAAAATGGAAATATCAGCACCGCTATCAGTATGAACATGGAAATATCTGCACCGCCATCTGTATGAACATGGAAATATCTACACCGCTATCTGTGTGAACATGGAGATATCTACACCACTATCTGTATGAACATGGAAATATCTACACCGCCATCTGTATGAACATGGAAATATCTGCACCGCCATGTGTATGAACATATAAATATCTGCACCGCCATCTGTATTAAGAAGGAGATATCTACACCGCTATCTGTATAAACATCGAAATATCTACACTGCTATCTGTATAAACATGGAAATATCTACACCGCTATCTGTATAAACATGGAAATATCTACACCGCTACGTGTATAAACATGGAAATATCAGCACCGCTATCAGTATGAACATGGAAATATCTACACCGCTATCTGTATGAACATGGAAATATCTACACCGCTATCTGTATGAACATGGAAATAACTTCACCGCCAAAAGTATGAACATGGATATATCTACACAGCCATCTGTATGATCATGGAAATATCTACACCGCTATATGTATGAACATGGAAATATCTACGCCGCTATCTGTATGAACATGGAAATATCTTCACCGCCATCTGTATGAACATGGATATGTCTACACAGCCATCTGGATGAACATGGAAATATCTACACCGCGATCTGTATGAACATGGAAATATCTGCACTGCCATCTGTATGAACATATAAATATCTACACCGCCATCTGTATTAAGATGGAGATATCTTCACCGCTATCTGTATAAACTTGGAAATATCTACACCGCTATCTGTATAAACATGGAAATACCTACACCGCTACCTGTATAAACATGGAAATATCAGCACTGCTATCTGTATGAACCTGGAAATATCTACACCGCTATATCAATGAACATGGAAATATCTACACCGCTATCTGTATGAACATGGATATATCTACACAGCCATCTGGATGAACATGGAAATATCTACACCGCTATCTGCATGAACATGGAAATATCTACACCGCTATTTGTGTAAACATGCATACATCTTCACCGCAATCTGCAAAAGCATGGAAATAGCTACACCGCTATCTGAATGAACATGGAAATATCTCCAACGCTATCTGTTTGATCATGGAAATATCTAAACCGCTATCAGCAAGAAAATGGAAATATCTACACCGCTATCTGCATATACATGGAAATATCTACACAGCTATCTCTTTACACATGGAAATAACTACACCGCTATCTGTATGAACATGGAAATATCTAAACAGCCATCTGTATGAACACGGAAATATCTGCACCGCCATCTGTATGAACATATAAATATCTACACCGCCATCTGTATTAAGAAGGAGATATCTACACCGTTATCTGTATAAACATGGAAATATATACACCGCTATCTGTATAAACATGAAAATATCTACACCGCTATCTGTATAAACATGGAAATATCTACACCGCTACCTGTATAAACATGGAAATAACAGCACCGCTATCTGTATGAACATGGAAATATCTACCCCGCTATCTGTATGAACATGGAAATATCTACACCGCTATCTGTATGAACATGGAAATATCTACACCGCTATATCTATGAACATGGAAATATCTACACCGCTATCTGTTTGAACATGGAAATATCTACACCGCTGTCTGCATGAAAATGGAAATATCTACACAGCTATCTGCATATACATGGAAATATCTACACAGCTATCTCTTTACACATGGAAATAACTACACCGCTATCTGTATGAACATGGAAATATCTGCACCGCCATCTACATGTACATAGAAATATCTACTCCGCCATCTGTATTAAGATGGAGATATCTACACCGCTATCTGTATAAACATGGAAATATCTACACCGCTATCTGTATAAACATGGAAATATCTACACCGCTATTTGTATAAACATGGAAATATCTACACCGCTACCTGTATAAACTTGGAAATATCAGCACCGCTATCTGAATGAACACGGAAATATCTACTCCGCAATCTGTATTCCCATGGAAATATCTACACCGCTAACTGTATGAACATGGATATATATACACCGCTATCTGTATGAACATGGAAATATGTACACCGCTATCTGTTTGAACATGGAAATATCTACACAGCTGTCTGCATGAAAATGGAAATATCTACACAGCTATCTGCATATACATGGAAATATCTACAAAGCTATCTCTTTACACATTGAAATAACTACACCGCTATCTCTATAAACATGGAAATATCTACACCGCCATCTGTATGAACATGGAAATATCTTCACAGCCATCTGTATGAACATATATATATGTACACCGCCATCTGTATTAAGAAGGAGATATCTACACCGCTATCTGTATGAACATGGAAATATCTACAACGCTATCTGTATGAACATGGAAATACATACACCGCTATCTGTATGAACATGGAAATAGCTACACCGCTATCTGTATGCACATGGAAATTTCTTCACCGCCATCTGTATGAACATGGATATATCTACACAGCCATCTGGATGAACATGGAAATATCTACACCGCTATCTGTATGAACATGGAAATATCTACACCGCTATCTGTATGAACATGGAAATACCTTCACCGCCATCTGTATGAACATGGATATGTCTACACAGCCATCTGGATGAACATGGAAATATCTACACCGTGATCTGTATGAACATGGAAATATCTACACCGCTATCTGTGTAAACATGCATACGTTTCACCGCTATCTGTATACACATGGAAATATCTACACCGCTGTCTGTATGAACATGGAAATATCTACACCGCTATCTGTTTGAACATGGAAATATCTAAACCGCTATCTGCATGAAAATAGAAATATCTACACAGCTATCTGCATATACATGGAAATATCTACAAACCTATCTCTTTACACATGGAAATAACTACACCGCTATCTCTTTACACATGGAAATATCTACACCGCCATCTGAATGAACATGGAAATATCTGCACTGCCATCTGTGTGAACATATAAATATCTACACCGCCATCTGTATTAAGATGGAGATATCTTCACTGCTATCTGTATAAACTTGGAAATCTCTACACCGCTATCTCTATAAACCTGGAAATATCTACACCGCTATCTGTATAAACATGGAAATATCTACACCGCTACCTGTATAAACATGGAAATATCAGCACCGCTATCTGTATGAACATGGAAATATCTACACCGCTATCTCTATGAACATGGAAATATCTACACCGCTATCTGCATGAACATGGAAATAGCTACAACGCTATCTGTACGAACATGGAAATATCTACACCTCTATCTGTATGAACATGGAAATATCTACACCGCTATCTATATGAACATGGATATGTCTACACAGCCATCTGGATGAACATGGAAATATCTACACCGCTATCTGCATGAACATGGAAATATCTACACCGCTATCTGTGTAAACATGCATACATCTTCACTGCAATCTGTATAAGCATGGAAATATCTACAACGCTGTCTGTATGAACATGGAAATATCTACACCGCTATCTGTTTGAACATGGAAATATCTAAACGGCTATCAGCATGAAAATAGAAATATCTACACAGCTATCTGCATATACATGGAAATATCTACACAGCTATCTCTTTACACATGGAAATAACTACACCGCTATCTGTATGAACATGGAAATATCTACACCGCCATCTGTATGAACATGGAAATATCTGCACCGACATCTGAATGAACATATAAATATCTACACCGCCATCTGTATTAAGATGGAGATATCTACACCGCTATCAGTATAAAGATGGAAATATCCACACCGCTATCTGTATAAACATGGAAATATCTACACTGCTACCTGTATAAACATGGAAATATCTACACCACTACCTGTACAAACATGGAAATATCAGCACCGCTATCTGTATGAAATTGGAAATATCAGCCCCTCTATCTGTATGAACATGGAAATATCTACACCGCTATCTATATGAACACGGAAATATCTACACCGCCCTCTGTATGAACATGGATATATCTACACAGCCATCTGGATGAACATGGAAATATCTACACCGCTATCTGTATGAACATGGAAATATCTACACCGCTATCTGTATGAACATGGAAATAACTTCACCGCCAAAAGTATGAACATGGATATATCTTCACAGCCATCTGTATGATCATGGAAATATCTACACCGCTATATGTATGAACATGGAAATATCTACACCGCTATCTGTATGAACATGGAAATATCTTCACCGCCATCTGTATGAACATGGATATGTCTACACAGCCATCTGGATGAACATGGAAATATCTACACCGCGATCTGTATGAACATGGAAATATCTGCACTGCCATCTGTATGAACATATAAATATCTACACCGCCATCTGTATTAAGATGGAGATATCTTCACCGCTATCTGTATAAACTTGGAAATATCTACACCGCTATCTGTATAAACATGGAAATACCTACACCGCTACCTGTATAAACATGGAAATATCAGCACTGCTATCTGTATGAACCTGGAAATATCTACACCGCTATATCAATGAACATGGAAATATCTACACCGCTATCTGTATGAACATGGATATATCTACACAGCCATCTGGATGAACATGGAAATATCTACACCGCTATCTGCATGAACATGGAAATATCTACACCGCTATTTGTGTAAACATGCATACAACTTCACCGCAATCTGCAAAAGCATGGAAATAGCTACACCGCTATCTGAATGAACATGGAAATATCTCCAACGCTATCTGTTTGATCATGGAAATATCTAAACCGCTATCAGCAAGAAAATGGAAATATCTACACCGCTATCTGCATATACATGGAAATATCTACACAGCTATCTCTTTACACATGGAAATAACTACACCGCTATCTGTATGAACATGGAAATATCTAAACAGCCATCTGTATGAACACGGAAATATCTGCACCGCCATCTGTATGAACATATAAATATCTACACCGCCATCTGTATTAAGAAGGAGATATCTACACCGTTATCTGTATAAACATGGATATATCTACACCGCTCTCTGTATAAACATGGAAATATCTACACTGCTACCTGTATAAACAAGGAAATATCTAATCCGCTACCTGTATAAACATGGAAATATCAGCACCGCTATCTGTATGAACATGGAAATATCAGCCCCTCTATCTGTATGAACATGGAAATATCTACACCGCTATCTCTATGAACATGGAAATATCTACACCGCTATCTGTTTGAACATGAAAATCTCTAAACCGCTATCTGCATGAAAATGGAAATATCCACACAGCTATCTGCATATACATGGAAATATCTACACAGCTACCTCTTTACACATGGAAAGAACTACGCCGCTATCTGTATGAACATGGAAATATCTACACCGCCATCTGTATGAACATGGAAATATCTGCACCGCCATCTGTATGAACATATAAATATCTACACGGCCATCTGTATTAAGATGGAGATATCTACACCGCTATCAGTATAAACATGGAAATATCAGCACCGCTATCTGTATGAACATGGAAATATCAGCCCCTCTATCTGTATGAACATGGAAATACCTACACCGCTATCTGTATGAACATGGAAATATCTACACCGCTAGATGTATAAACATGGAATTATCTTCACTGCCATCTGTATGAACATGGATATGTCTACACAGCCATCTGGATGAACATGGAAATATCTACACCGCTATCTGTATGAACATGGAAATAGCTACACCGCTATCTGTATGAATATGGAAATATCTGCACCGCCATCTGTATGAACATATAAATATCTACACCGCCATCTGTATTAACATGGAGATATGTACACCGCTATCTGTATAAACATGGAAATATATACACCGCTATCTGTATAAACATGGAAATATCTACACCGCTATCTGTATAAACATGGAAATATCTACACCGCTACCTGTATAAACATGGAAATAACAGCACCGCTATCTGTATGAACATGGAAATATCTACCCCGCTATCTGTATGAACATGGAAATATCTACACCGCTATCTGTATGAACATGGAAATATCTACACCGCTATATGTATGAACATGGAAATATCTACACCGCTATCTGTTTGAACATGGAAATATCTACACCGCTGTCTGCATGAAAATGGAAATATCTACACAGCTATCTGCATATACATGGAAATATCTACACAGCTATCTCTTTACACATGGAAATAACTACACCGCTATCTGTATGAACATGGAAATATCTGCACCGCCATCTACATGTACATAGAAATATCTACTCCGCCATCTGTATTAAGATGGAGATATCTACACCGCTATCTGTATAAACATGGAAATATCTACACCGCTATCTGTATAAACATGGAAATATCTACACCGCTATTTGTATAAACATGGAAATATCTACACCGCTACCTGTATAAACTTGGAAATATCAGCACCGCTATCTGTATGAACACGGAAATATCTACTCCGCAATCTGTATTCCCATGGAAATATCTACACCGCTAACTGTATGAACATGGATATATATACACCGCTATCTGTATGAACATGGAAATATGTACACCGCTATCTGTTTGAACATGGAAATATCTACACAGCTGTCTGCATGAAAATGGAAATATCTACACAGCTATCTGCATATACATGGAAATATCTACAAAGCTATCTCTTTACACATTGAAATAACTACACCGCTATCTCTATAAACATGGAAATATCTACACCGCCATCTGTATGAACATGGAAATATCTTCACAGCCATCTGTATGAACATATATATATGTACACCGCCATCTGTATTAAGAAGGAGATATCTACACCGCTATCTGTATGAACATGGAAATATCTACAACGCTATCTGTATGAACATGGAAATACATACACCGCTATCTGTATGAACATGGAAATAGCTACACCGCTATCTGTATGCACATGGAAATTTCTTCACCGCCATCTGTATGAACATGGATATATCTACACAGCCATCTGGATGAACATGGAAATATCTACACCGCTATCTGTATGAACATGGAAATATCTACACCGCTATCTGTATGAACATGGAAATACCTTCACCGCCATCTGTATGAACATGGATATGTCTACACAGCCATCTGGATGAACATAGAAATATCTACACCGTGATCTGTATGAACATGGAAATATCTACACCGCTATCTCTATGAACATGGAAATATCTACACCGCTATCTGCATGAACATGGAAATAGCTACAACGCTATCTGTACGAACATGGAAATATCTACACCTCTATCTGTATGAACATGGAAATATCTACACCGCTATCTGTATGAACATGGATATGTCTACACAGCCATCTGGATGAACATGGAAATATCTACACCGCTATCTGCATGAACATGGAAATATCTACACCGCTATCTGTGTAAACATGCATACATCTTCACTGCAATCTGTATAAGCATGGAAATATCTACAACGCTGTCTGTATGAACATGGAAATATCTACACCGCTATCTGTTTGAACATGGAAATATCTAAACGGCTATCAGCATGAAAATAGAAATATCTACACAGCTATCTGCATATACATGGAAATGTCTACACAGCTATCTCTTTACACATGGAAATAACTACACCGCTATCTGTATGAACATGGAAATATCTACACCGCCATCTGTATGAACATGGAAATATCTGCACCGACATCTGAATGAACATATAAATATCTACACCGCCATCTGTATTAAGATGGAGATATCTACACCGCTATCAGTATAAAGATGGAAATATCCACACCGCTATCTGTATAAACATGGAAATATCTACACTGCTACCTGTATAAACATGGAAATATCTACACCACTACCTGTACAAACATGGAAATATCAGCACCGCTATCTGTATGAAATTGGAAATATCAGCCCCTCTATCTGTATGAACATGGAAATATCTACACCGCTATCTCTATGAACACGGAAATATCTACACCGCCCTCTGTATGAACATGGATATATCTACACAGCCATCTGGATGAACATGGAAATATCTACACCGCTATCTGTATGAACATGGAAATATCTACACCGCTATCTGTATGAACATGGATATATCTACACAGCCCTCTGGATGAACTTGGAAATATCCACACCGCTATCTGTGTAAACATGCATACATCTTCACCGCGATCTGTATAAACATGGAAATATCTACACCGCTATCTGTATGAACATGGAAATATCTACACCGTTATCTGTTTGAATATGGGAATATATACACCGCTATCTGCATGAAAATGGAAATATCTACACAGCTATCTGCATATACATGGAAATATCTACACAGCTATCTCTTTACTCATGGAAATAACTACACCGCTAACTGTATGAACATGGAAATATCTACACCGCCATCTGTATGAACATGGAAATATCTGCACCGCCATCGGTATGAACATGTAAATATCTACACGGCCATCTGTATTAAGATGGAGATGTCTACACCGCTATCTGAAAAAACATGGAAATATCTACACCACTATCTTTATAAACATGGAAATATCTACACCGCTATCTGTATAAACATGGAAATATCTACACCGCTACCTGTATAAACTTGGAAATATCAGCACCGCTATCTGTATGAACATGGAAATATCTACACCGCTATCTGTATGAACATGGAAATATCTACACCGCTATCTGTATGAACATGGAAATATCTACACCGCTATCTGCATGAAAATGGAAATATCTAAAAAGCTATCTGCATATACATGGAAATATCTACACAGCCATCTCTTTATACATGGAAATAACTACACCGCTATATCTATAAACATGGAAATATCTACACTGCCATCTGTATGAACATGGAAATATCCGCAACGCCATCTGTATGAACATATAAATATCTACACCGCCATCTGTATTAAGATGGAGATATCTACACTGCTATCTGTATGAACATGGAAATATCTACACCACTGCCTGTATAAACATGGAAATATCAGCACCGCTATCTGTATGAACATGGAAATATCTACACCGCTACCTGTATGAACATGGAAATATCTACACCGCTATCTGTATGAACATGGAAATATCTACACCGCTATCTGTATGAACATGGATATATCTACACAGCCATCTGGATGAACATGAAATATCTACACCGCTATCTGTATGAACATGGAAATATCTACACAGCAATCTGTATGAACATGGACATATCTACACAGCCAACTGGATGAACATGGAAATATCTACACCGCTATCTGTATAAACATGGAAACATCTACACCGCTATCTGTATAAACATGGAAATATCTACATCGCTACCTGTATAAACATGGAAATATCAGCACCGCTATCGGTATGAACATGGAAATATCTACACCGCTATCTGTATGAACATGGAAATATCTACACCGCTATCTGTGTAAACATGGAAATATCTTCACCGCCATCTGTTTGAACATGGATATGTCTACACAGCCATCTGGATGAACATGGAAATATCTACACTGCGATCTGTATGAACATGGAAATACCTACATCGCTATCTGTGTAAACATGCATACATCTTCACCGCTATCTGTATAAACATGGAAATATCTACACCGCTATCTGTATGAACATGGAAATATCTACACCGCTATCTGTTTGAACATCTAAATATCTAAACCGCTATCTGCATGAAAATAGAAATATCTACACAGCTATCCGCATATACATGGAAATATCTTCAAAGCTATCTCTATACACATGAAAATAACTACACCGCTATCTCTATAAACATGGAAATATCTACAGTGCCATCTGTATGAACATGGAAATATCTGCACCGCCATCTGTATGAAGATATAAATATCTACACCCCCATCTATATTAAGATGGAGATATCTACACCGCTATCTGTATAAACTTGGAAATATCTACACCGCTATATGTATAAACATGGAAATATCTACACCGCTATCTGTATAAACATGGAAATATCTACACCGCTATCTGTATGAACATGGATATATCTACACAGCCATCTGGATGAACATGGATATATCTACACAGCCATCTGGATGAACATGGAAATATCTACACCGCTATCTGTATGAACATGGAAATATCTACACCGCTATCTGTGTAAGTATGCATACATCTTCACCGCAATCTGTATAAACATGGAAATATCTACACCGCTATCTGTGTGAACATGGAAATATCTAAACCGCTATCTGTTTGAACATGGAAATATCTACACCGGTATGTGCATGAAAATGGAAAAATCTACAGAGCTATCTGCATATACATAGAAATATCTACACTGCTATCTCTTTACACATGGAAATAACTACACCGCTATCTGTATGAACATGGAAATATCTACACCGCCATCTGTATGAACATGGAAATATCTGCACCGCCAGCTGTATGAACATATAAATATCTACACGGCCATCTGTATTAAGATGGAGATATCTACACCGCTATTTGTATAAACATGGAAATATCTACACCGCTATCTGTATAAACATGGAAATATCTACCCCGCTACCTGTATAAACATGGAAATATCAGCACCGCTATCTGTATGAACATGGAAATATCTACACCACTATCTGTATGAACATGGAAATATCTACACGGCTATCTGTATGAACATGGAATTATCTTCACCGCCATCTGTATGAACATGGATATATCTACACAGCCATCTGGATGAACATGGAAATATCTACACCGCTATCTGTATGAACATGGAAATAGCTACACAGCTATCTGTATGAACATGGAAATATCGACACCGCTATCTGTATGAACAGGGAAACATCTACACTGCTATCTGTATGAACATGGAAATATCTACACCGCTATCTGTATGAACATGGATATATCTACACAACCATCTGGATGAACATGGAAATATCTACACCGCTATCTGTATGAACGTGGAAATAGCTACACCGCTATCTGCTTGAACATGGAAATATCTAAACCGCTATCTGCATGAAAATGGAAATATCTACACAGCTATCTGCATATACCTGGAAATATCTGCACAGCTATCTCTTTACACATGGAAATAACTACACAGCTATCTGTATGAACATGGAAATATCTGCACCGCCATCTGTATGAACATATAAACATCTACACCGCCATCTGTATTAAGATGGAGATATCTACACCGCTATCTGTATGAACATGGATATGACTACACAGCCATCTGGATGAACATGGAAATATCTACACCGCTATCTGTATGAACATGGAAATATATACACCGCTATCTGTATGAACATGGAAATATCTACACCGCTATCTGTATGAACATGGAAATATCTACACCGCTATCTGTATGAACATGGAAATATATACACCGCTATCTGTATGAACATGGAAATATCTACACCGCTATCTGTTTGAACATGGAAATATCTACACAGCTGTCTGCATGAAAATGGAAATATCTACACAGCTATCTGCATATACATGGAAATATCTAAACAGCTATCTATTTACACATGGAAATAACTACACCGCTATCTCTAAAAACATGGAAATATCTACACCGCCATCTGTATGAACATGGAAATATCTTCACTGCCATCTGTATAAACATATAAATATCTACACCACCATCTGTATTAAGGAGATATCTACACCGCTATCTGTATAAACATGGAAATATCTACACCGCTATCTGTATAAACATGGAAATATCTACACCGCTATCTGTATAAAAATGGAAATATCAGCACCGCTATCAGTATGAACATGGAAATATCTGCACCGCCATCTGTATGAACATGGAAATATCTACACCGCTATCTGTGTGAACATGGAGATATCTACACCACTATCTGTATGAACATGGAAATATCTACACCGCCATCTGTATGAACATGGAAATATCTGCACCGCCATGTGTATGAACATATAAATATCTGCACCGCCATCTGTATTAAGAAGGAGATATCTACACCGATATCTGTATAAACATCGAAATATCTACACTGCTATCTGTATAAACATGGAAATATCTACACCGCTATCTGTATAAACATGGAAATATCTACACCGCTACGTGTATAAACATGGAAATATCAGCACCGCTATCAGTATGAACATGGAAATATCTACACCGCTATCTGTATGAACATGGAAATATCTACACCGCTATCTGTATGAACATGGAAATAACTTCACCGCCAAAAGTATGAACATGGATATATCTACACAGCCATCTGTATGATCATGGAAATATCTACACCGCTATATGTATGAACATGGAAATATCTACACCGCTATCTGTATGAACATGGAAATATCTTCACCGCCATCTGTATGAACATGGATATGTCTACACAGCCAACTGGATGAACATGGAAATATCTACACCGCGATCTGTATGAACATGGAAATATCTGCACTGCCATCTGTATGAGCATATAAATATCTACACCGCCATCTGTATTAAGATGGAGATATCTTCACCGCTATCTGTATAAACTTGGAAATATCTACACCGCTATCTGTATAAACATGGAAATACCTACACCGCTACCTGTATAAACATGGAAATATCAGCACTGCTATCTGTATGAACCTGGAAATATCTACACCGCTATATCAATGAACATGGAAATATCTACACCGCTATCTGTATGAACATGGATATATCTACACAGCCATCTGGATGAACATGGAAATATCTACACCGCTATCTGCATGAACATGGAAATATCTACACCGCTATTTGTGTAAACATGCATACATCTTCACCGCAATCTGCAAAAGCATGGAAATAGCTACACCGCTATCTGAATGAACATGGAAATATCTCCAACGCTATCTGTTTGATCATGGAAATATCTAAACCGCTATCAGCAAGAAAATGGAAATATCTACACCGCTATCTGCATATACATGGAAATATCTACACAGATATCTCTTTACACATGGAAATAACTACACCGCTATCTGTATGAACATGGAAATATCTAAACAGCCATCTGTATGAACACGGAAATATCTGCACCGCCATCTGTATGAACATATAAATATCTACACCGCCATCTGTATTAAGAAGGAGATATCTACACCGTTATCTGTATAAACATGGATATATCTACACCGCTCTCTGTATAAACATGGAAATATCTACACTGCTACCTGTATAAACATGGAAATATCTAATCCGCTACCTGTATAAACATGGAAATATCAGCACCGCTATCTGTATGAACATGGAAATATCAGCCCCTCTATCTGTATGAACATGGAAATATCTACACCGCTATCTCTATGAACATGGAAATATCTACACCGCTATCTGTTTGAACATGAAAATCTCTAAACCGCTATCTGCATGAAAATGGAAATATCCACACAGCTATCTGCATATACATGGAAATATCTACACAGCTACCTCTTTACACATGGAAAGAACTACGCCGCTATCTGTATGAACATGGAAATATCTACACCGCCATCTGTATGAACATGGAAATATCTGCACCGCCATCTGTATGAACATATAAATATCTACACGGCCATCTGTATTAAGATGGAGATATCTACACCGCTATCAGTATAAACATGGAAATATCTACACCGCTATCTGTATAAACATGGAAATATCAGCACCGCTATCTGTATGAACATGGAAATATCAGCCCCTCTATCTGTATGAACATGGAAATACCTACACCGCTATCTGTATGAACATGGAAATATCTACACCGCTAGATGTATAAACATGGAATTACCTTCACTGCCATCTGTATGAACATGGATATGTCTACACAGCCATCTGGATGAACATGGAAATATCTACACCGCTATCTGTATGAACATGGAAATAGCTACACCGCTATCTGTATGAATATGGAAATATCTGCACCGCCATCTGTATGAACATATAAATATCTACACCGCCATCTGTATTAACATGGAGATATGTACACCGCTATCTGTATAAACATGGAAATATATACACCGCTATCTGTATAAACATGGAAATATCTACACCGCTATCTGTATAAACATGGAAATATCTACACCGCTACCTGTATAAACATGGAAATAACAGCACCGCTATCTGTATGAACATGGAAATATCTACCCCGCTATCTGTATGAACATGGAAATATCTACACCGCTATCTGTATGAACATGGAAATATCTACACCGCTATATGTATGAACATGGAAATATCTACACCGCTATCTGTTTGAACATGGAAATATCTACACCGCTGTCTGCATGAAAATGGAAATATCTACACAGCTATCTGCATATACATGGAAATATCTACACAGCTATCTCTTTACACATGGAAATAACTACACCGCTATCTGTATGAACATGGAAATATCTGCACCGCCATCTACATGTACATAGAAATATCTACTCCGCCATCTGTATTAAGATGGAGATATCTACACCGCTATCTGTATAAACATGGAAATATCTACACCGCTATCTGTATAAACATGGAAATATCTAAACCGCTATTTGTATAAACATGGAAATATCTACACCGCTACCTGTATAAACTTGGAAATATCAGCACCGCTATCTGTATGAACACGGAAATATCTACTCCGCAATCTGTATTCCCATGGAAATATCTACACCGCTAACTGTATGAACATGGATATATTTACACCGCTATCTGTATGAACATGGAAATATGTACACCGCTATCTGTTTGAACATGGAAATATCTACACAGCTGTCTGCATGAAAATGGAAATATCTACACAGCTATCTGCATATACATGGAAATATCTACAAAGCTATCTCTTTACACATTGAAATAACTACACCGCTATCTCTATAAACATGGAAATATCTACACCGCCATCTGTATGAACATGGAAATATCTTCACAGCCATCTGTATGAACATATATATATGTACACCGCCATCTGTATTAAGAAGGAGATATCTACACCGCTATCTGTATGAACATGGAAATATCTACAACGCTATCTGTATGAACATGGAAATACATACACCGCTATCTGTATGAACATGGAAATAGCTACACCGCCATCTGTATGCACATGGAAATTTCTTCACCGCCATCTGTATGAACATGGATATATCTACACAGCCATCTGGATGAACATGGAAATATCTACACCGCTATCTGTATGAACATGGAAATATCTACACCGCTATCTGTATGAACATGGAAATACCTTCACCGCCATCTGTATGAACATGGATATGTCTACACAGCCATCTGGATGAACATGGAAATATCTACACCGTGATCTGTATGAACATGGAAATATCTACACCGCTATCTGTGTAAACATGCATACGTTTCACCGCTATCTGTATAAACATGGAAATATCTACACCGCTGTCTGTATGAACATGGAAATATCTACACCGCTATCTGTTTGAACATGGAAATATCTAAACCGCTATCTGCATGAAAATAGAAATATCTACACAGCTATCTGCATATACATGGAAATATCTACAAACCTATCTCTTTACACATGGAAATAACTACACCGCTATCTCTATAAACATGGAAATATCTACACCGCCATCTGAATGAACATGGAAATATCTGCACTGCCATCTGTGTGAACATATAAATATCTACACCGCCATCTGTATTAAGATGGAGATATCTTCACTGCTATCTGTATAAACTTGGAAATCTCTACACCGCTATCTCTATAAACCTGGAAATATCTACACCGCTATCTGTATAAACATGGAAATATCTACACCGCTACCTGTATAAACATGGAAATATCAGCACCGCTATCTGTATGAACATGGAAATATCTACACCGCTATCTCTATGAACATGGAAATATCTACACCGCTATCTGCATGAACATGGAAATAGCTACAACGCTATCTGTACGAACATGGAAATATCTACACCTCTATCTGTATGAACATGGAAATATCTACACCGCTATCTATATGAACATGGATAGGTCTACACAGCCATCTGGATGAACATGGAAATATCTACACCGCTATCTGCATGAACATGGAAATATCTACACCGCTATCTGTGTAAACATGCATACATCTTCACTGCAATCTGTATAAGCATGGAAATATCTACAACGCTGTCTGTATGAACATGGAAATATCTACACCGCTATCTGTTTGAACATGGAAATATCTAAATGGCTATCAGCATGAAAATAGAAATATCTACACAGCTATCTGCATATACATGGAAATATCTACACAGCTATCTCTTTACACATGGAAATAACTACACCGCTATCTGTATGAACATGGAAATATCTACACCGCCATCTGTATGAACATGGAAATATCTGCACCGACATCTGAATGAACATATAAATATCTACACCGCCATCTGTATTAAGATGGAGATATCTACACCGCTATCAGTATAAAGATGGAAATATCCACACCGCTATCTGTATAAACATGGAAATATCTACACTGCTACCTGTATAAACATGGAAATATCTACACCACTACCTGTACAAACATGGAAATATCAGCGCCGCTATCTGTATGAAATTGGAAATATCAGCCCCTCTATCTGTATGAACATGGAAATATCTACACCGCTATCTCTATGAACACGGAAATATCTACACCGCCCTCTGTATGAACATGGATATATCTACACAGCCATCTGGATGAACATGGAAATATCTACACCGCTATCTGTATGAACATGGAAATATCTACACCGCTATCTGTATGAACATGGAAATAACTTCACCGCCAAAAGTATGAACATGGATATATCTACACAGCCATCTGTATGATCATGGAAATATCTACACCGCTATATGTATGAACATGGAAATATCTACACCGCTATCTGTATGAACATGGAAATATCTTCACCGCCATCTGTATGAACATGGATATGTCTACACAGCCATCTGGATGAACATGGAAATATCTATACCGCGATCTGTATGAACATGGAAATATCTGCACTGCCATCTGTATGAACATATAAATATCTACACCGCCATCTGTATTAAGATGGAGATATCTTCACCGCTATCTGTATAAACTTGGAAATATCTACACCGCTATCTGTATAAACATGGAAATACCTACACCGCTACCTGTATAAACATGGAAATATCAGCACTGCTATCTGTATGAACCTGGAAATATCTACACCGCTATATCAATGAACATGGAAATATCTACACCGCTATCTGTATGAACATGGATATATCTACACAGCCATCTGGATGAACATGGAAATATCTACACTGCTATCTGCATGAACATGGAAATATCTACACCGCTATTTGTGTAAACATGCATACATCTTCACCGCAATCTGCAAAAGCATGGAAATAGCTACACCGCTATCTGAATGAACATGGAAATATCTCCAACGCTATCTGTTTGATCATGGAAATATCTAAACCGCTATCAGCAAGAAAATGGAAATATCTACACCGCTATCTGCATATACATGGAAATATCTACACAGCTATCTCTTTACACATGGAAATAACTACACCGCTATCTGTATGAACATGGAAATATCTAAACAGCCATCTGTATGAACACGGAAATATCTGCACCGCCATCTGTATGAACATATAAATATCTACACCGCCATCTGTATTAAGAAGGAGATATCTACACCGTTATCTGTATAAACATGGATATATCTACACCGCTCTCTGTATAAACATGGAAATATCTACACTGCTACCTGTATAAACATGGAAATATCTAATCCGCTAACTGTATAAACATGGAAATATCAGCACCGCTATCTGTATGAACATGGAAATATCAGCCCCTCTATCTGTATGAACATGGAAATATCTACACCGCTATCTCTATGAACATGGAAATATCTACACCGCTATCTGTTTGAACATGAAAATCTCTAAACCGCTATCTGCATGAAAATGGAAATATCCACACAGCTATCTGCATATACATGGAAATATCTACACAGCTACCTCTTTACACATGGAAAGAACTACGCCGCTATCTGTATGAACATGGAAATATCTACACCGCCATCTGTATGAACATGGAAATATCTGCACCGCCATCTGTATGAACATATAAATATCTACACGGCCATCTGTATTAAGATGGAGATATCTACACCGCTATCAGTATAAACATGGAAATATCTACACCGCTATCTGTATAAACATGGAAATATCAGCACCGCTATCTGTATGAACATGGAAATATCAGCCCCTCTATCTGTATGAACATGGAAATACCTACACCGCTATCTGTATGAACATGGAAATATCTACACCGCTAGATGTATAAACATGGAATTATCTTCACTGCCATCTGTATGAACATGGATATGTCTACACAGCCATCTGGATGAACATGGAAATAGCTACACCGCTATCTGTATGAATATGGAAATATCTGCACCGCCATCTGTATGAACATATAAATATCTACACCGCCATCTGTATTAACATGGAGATATGTACACCGCTATCTGTATAAACATGGAAATATATACACCGCTATCTGTATAAACATGGAAATATCTACACCGCTATCTGTATAAACATGGAAATATCTACACCGCTACCTGTATAAACATGGAAATAACAGCACCGCTATCTGTATGAACATGGAAATATCTACCCCGCTATCTGTATGAACATGGAAATATCTACACCGCTATCTGTATGAACATGGAAATATCTACACCGCTATATGTATGAACATGGAAATATCTACACCGCTATCTGTTTGAACATGGAAATATCTACACCGCTGTCTGCATGAAAATGGAAATATCTACACAGCTATCTGCATATACATGGAAATATCTACACAGCTATCTCTTTACACATGGAAATAACTACACCGCTATCTGTATGAACATGGAAATATCTGCACCGCCATCTACATGTACATAGAAATATCTACTCCGCCATCTGTATTAAGATGGAGATATCTACACCGCTATCTGTATAAACATGGAAATATCTACACCGCTATCTGTATAAACATGGAAATATCTACACCGCTATTTGTATAAACATGGAAATATCTACACCGCTACCTGTATAAACTTGGAAATATCAGCACCGCTATCTGTATGAACACGGAAATATCTACTCCGCAATCTGTATTCCCATGGAAATATCTACACCGCTAACTGTATGAACATGGATATATATACACCGCTATCTGTATGAACATGGAAATATGTACACCGCTATCTGTTTGAACATGGAAATATCTACACAGCTGTCTGCATGAAAATGGAAATATCTACACAGCTATCTGCATATACATGGAAATATCTACAAAGCTATCTCTTTACACATTGAAATAACTACACCGCTATCTCTATAAACATGGAAATATCTACACCGCCATCTGTATGAACATGGAAATATCTTCACAGCCATCTGTATGAACATATATATATGTACACCGCCATCTGTATTAAGAAGGAGATATCTACACCGCTATCTGTATGAACATGGAAATATCTACAACGCTATCTGTATGAACATGGAAATACATACACCGCTATCTGTATGAACATGGAAATAGCTACACCGCTATCTGTATGCACATGGAAATTTCTTCACCGCCATCTGTATGAACATGGATATATCTACACAGCCATCTGGATGAACATGGAAATATCTACACCGCTATCTGTATGAACATGGAAATATCTACACCGCTATCTGTATGAACATGGAAATACCTTCACCGCCATCTGTATGAACATGGATATGTCTACACAGCCATCTGGATGAACATGGAAATATCTACACCGTGATCTGTATGAACATGGAAATATCTACACCGCTATCTGTGTAAACATGCATACGTTTCACCGCTATCTGTATAAACATGGAAATATCTACACCGCTGTCTGTATGAACATGGAAATATCTACACCGCTATCTGTTTGAACATGGAAATATCTAAACCGCTATCTGCATGAAAATAGAAATATCTACACAGCTATCTGCATATACATGGAAATATCTACAAACCTATCTCTTTACACATGGAAATAACTACACCGCTATCTCTATAAACATGGAAATATCTACACCGCCATCTGAATGAACATGGAAATATCTGCACTGCCATCTGTGTGAACATATAAATATCTACACCGCCATCTGTATTAAGATGGAGATATCTTCACTGCTATCTGTATAAACTTGGAAATCTCTACACCGCTATCTCTATAAACCTGGAAATATCTACACCGCTATCTGTATAAACATGGAAATATCTACACCGCTACCTGTATAAACATGGAAATATCAGCACCGCTATCTGTATGAACATGGAAATATCTACACCGCTATCTCTATGAACATGGAAATATCTACACCGCTATCTGCATGAACATGGAAATAGCTACAACGCTATCTGTACGAACATGGAAATATCTACACCTCTATCTGTATGAACATGGAAATATCTACACCGCTATCTATATGAACATGGATATGTCTACACAGCCATCTGGATGAACATGGAAATATCTACACCGCTATCTGCATGAACATGGAAATATCTACACCGCTATCTGTGTAAACATGCATACATCTTCACTGCAATCTGTATAAGCATGGAAATATCTACAACGCTGTCTGTATGAACATGGAAATATCTACACCGCTATCTGTTTGAACATGGAAATATCTAAACGGCTATCAGCATGAAAATAGAAATATCTACACAGCTATCTGCATATACATGGAAATATCTACACAGCTATCTCTTTACACATGGAAATAACTACACCGCTATCTGTATGAACATGGAAATATCTACACCGCCATCTGTATGAACATGGAAATATCTGCACCGACATCTGAATGAACATATAAATATCTACACCGCCATCTGTATTAAGATGGAGATATCTACACCGCTATCAGTATAAAGATGGAAATATCCACACCGCTATCTGTATAAACATGGAAATATCTACACTGCTACCTGTATAAACATGGAAATATCTACACCACTACCTGTACAAACATGGAAATATCAGCACCGCTATCTGTATGAAATTGGAAATATCAGCCCCTCTATCTGTATGAACATGGAAATATCTACACCGCTATCTCTATGAACACGGAAATATCTACACCGCCCTCTGTATGAACATGGATATATCTACACAGCCATCTGGATGAACATGGAAATATCTACACCGCTATCTGTATGAACATGGAAATATCTACACCGCTATCTGTATGAACATGGATATATCTACACAGCCCTCTGGATGAACTTGGAAATATCCACACCGCTATCTGTGTAAACATGCATACATCTTCACCGCGATCTGTATAAACATGGAAATATCTACACCGCTATCTGTATGAACATGGAAATATCTACACCGTTATCTGTTTGAATATGGGAATATATACACCGCTATCTGCATGAAAATGGAAATATCTACACAGCTATCTGCATATACATGGAAATATCTACACAGCTATCTCTTTACTCATGGAAATAACTACACCGCTAACTGTATGAACATGGAAATATCTACACCGCCATCTGTATGAACATGGAAATATCTGCACCGCCATCGGTATGAACATGTAAATATCTACACGGCCATCTGTATTAAGATGGAGATGTCTACACCGCTATCTGAAAAAACATGTTAATATCTACACCACTATCTTTATAAACATGGAAATATCTACACCGCTATCTGTATAAACATGGAAATATCTACACCGCTACCTGTATAAACTTGGAAATATCAGCACCGCTATCTGTATGAACATGGAAATATCTACACCGCTATCTGTATGAACATGGAAATATCTACACCGCTATCTGTATGAACATGGAAATATCTACACCGCTATCTGCATGAAAATGGAAATATCTAAAAAGCTATCTGCATATACATGGAAATATCTACACAGCCATCTCTTTATACATGGAAATAACTACACCGCTATATCTATAAACATGGAAATATCTACACTGCCATCTGTATGAACATGGAAATATCCGCAACGCCATCTGTATGAACATATAAATATCTACACCGCCATCTGTATTAAGATGGAGATATCTACACTGCTATCTGTATGAACATGGAAATATCTACACCACTGCCTGTATAAACATGGAAATATCAGCACCGCTATCTGTATGAACATGGAAATATCTACACCGCTACCTGTATGAACATGGAAATATCTACACCGCTATCTGTATGAACATGGAAATATCTACACCGCTATCTGTATGAACATGGATATATCTACACAGCCATCTGGATGAACATGAAATATCTACACCGCTATCTGTATGAACATGGAAATATCTACCCAGCAATCTGTATGAACATGGACATATCTACACAGCCAACTGGATGAACATGGAAATATCTACACCGCTATCTGTGTAAACATGCATACATCTTCACCGCAGTCTGTATAAACATGGAAATATCTACACCGCTATCTGTATGAACATGGAAATATCTACACCGCTATCTGTATGAACATGGAAATATCTACACCGCTATCTGTATGAACATGGAAATATCTACAAAGCTATCTGAATGAACATGGAAATACCTACACCGCTATCTGTTTGAACATGTAAATATCTACACCGCTAACTGCATGAAAATGGAAATATCTACAAAGCTATCTGCATATACATGGAAATATATACACAGCTATCTCTTTACACATGGAAATAACTACACCGGTATATCTATAAACATGGAAATATCTACACCACCATCTGTATGAACATGGAAATATCTGCACCGCCATCTGTATGAACATATAAATATCTACACCGCCATCTGTATTAAGAAGGAGATATCTACACCGCTATCTGTATAAACATGGAAATATCTACACCACTGCCTGTATAAACATGGAAATATCAGCACCGCTATCTGTATGAACATGGAAATATCTACACCGCTACCTGTATGAACATGGAAATATCTACACCGCTATCTGTATGAACATGGAAATATCTACACCGCTATCTGTATGAACATGGAAATATCTACACCGCTATCTGTATGAACATGGAAATATCTACACCGCTATCTGTATGAACATGGATATAACTACACAGCCATCTGGATGAACATGGAAATATCTACACCACTATCTGTATGAACATGGAAATATCTTCACCGCCATCTGTATGAACATGGATATGTCTACAGAGCCATCTGGATGAACATGGAAATATCTACACCGCTATCTGAATGAACATGGAATTATTTACACCGCTATCTGTGTAAACATGCATACATCTTCACCACTATCTGTATAAACATGGAAATATCTACACCGCTATCTGTATGAACATGGAAATATCTACACCGCTCTCTCTATGAACATGGAAATATCTACACCGCTATCTGTTTGAACATGGAAATATCTAAAACGCTATCTGCATGAAAATGGAAATATCTACACAGCTATCTGCATATACATGGAAATATCTACACAGCTATCTCTTTACACACGGAAATAACTACACCGCTATCTGTATGAACATGGAAATATCTTCACCGCCATCTGTATGAACATGGATATATCAACACAGCCATCTGGATGAACATGGAATTATCTACACCGCTATCTGTATAAACATGCATACATCTTCACCGCTATCTGTATAAACATGGAAATATGTACACTGCTATCTGTATGAACATGGAAATATCTACACCGCTATCTGAACATGGAAATATCTACACCACTATCTGCATGAAAATGGAAATATCTACACAGCGATCTGCATATACATGGAAATATCTACAAAGCTATCTCTTTACACATGGAAATAACTACAGCGCTATCTCTATATACATGCAAATATCTACACTGCCATCTGTATGAACATGGAAATATCTGCACCAACATCTGTATGAAGATATAAATATCTACACCCCAATCTATATTAAGATGGAGATATCTAAACCGCTTTATGTATAAACATGGAAATATCTACACCGCTATCTGTATAAATATGGAAATATCTACACCGCTATCTGTATAAACATGGAAATATCTACACCGCTACCTGTATAAACATGGAAATATCAGCACCGCTATCTGTATGAACACGGAAATATCTGCACCGCTATCTCTATGAACATGGAAATATCTACACCGCTATCTGTATGAACATGGAAATAGCTACACCGCTATCTGTATGAACATGGAAATATCTACACCACTACCTGTATGAACATGGAAATAACTACACCGCTATCTGTATGAACATGGATATATCTACACAGCCTTCTGGATGAACATGGAAATATCTACACCGCTATCTGTATGAACATGGAAATATCTACACCGCTATCTGTGTAAATATGCATACATCTTCACCGCAATCTGTATAAACATGGAAATATCTTCACCGCTATCTGAATGAACATCGAAATGTCTACACCGCTATCTGTTTGAACATGGAAATATCTACACCGCTATCTGCATGAAAATGGAAATATCTACAGAGCTATCTGCATATACATGGAAATATCTACACAGCTATCTCTTTACACATGGAAATAACTACACCGCTATCTGTATGAACATGGAAATATCTACACCGCCATCTGTATGAACATGGAAATATCTGCACCGCCATCTGTATGAACATATACATATCTACACGGCCATCTGTATTAAGATGGAGATATCTACACCGCTATCAGTATAAACATGGAAATATCTACACCGCTATCTGTATAAACATGGAAATAACTACACCGCTATCTGTATAAACATGGAAATATCTACACCGCTACCTGTATAAACATGGAAATATCAGCACCGCTATCTGTATGAACATGGAAATATCAGCCCCTCTATCTGTATGAACATGGAAATACCTACACCGCTATCTGTATGAACATGGAAATATCTACACCGCTAGATGTATAAACATGGAATTATCTTCACTGCCATCTGTATGAACACGGATATGTCTACACAGCCATCTGGATGAACATGGAAATATCTACACCGCTATCTGTATGAACATGGAAATAGCTACACCGCTATCTGTATGAATATGGAAATATCTGCACCGCCATCTGTATGAACATATAAATATCTACACCGCCATCTGTATTAACATGGAGATATCTACACCGCTATCTGTATAAACATGGAAATATCTACACCGCTATCTGTATAAACATGGAAATATCTACACCGCTATCTGTATAAACATGGAAATATCCACACCACTACCTGTATAAACATGGAAATAACAGCACCGCTATCTGTATGAACATGGAAATATCTACACCGCTATCTGTATGAACATGGAAATATCTACACCGCTAGCTGTATGAACATGGAAATATCTACACCGCTATCTGTATGAACATGGAAATATCTACACCGCTATCTGTTTGAACATGGAAATATCTACACCGCTGTCTGCATGAAAATGGAAATATCTACACAGCTATCTGCATATACATGGAAATATCTACACAGCTATCTCTTTACACATGGATATAACTACACCGCTATCTCTATAAACATGGAAATATCAACACCGCTATCTGTTTGAACATGGAAATATCTGCACCGCCATCTGTATGAACATATAAATATCTACACCGCCATCTGTATTAAGGAGCAGATATCTACACCTCTATCTGTATAAACCTGGAAATATCTACACCGCTATCTGTATAAACATGGAAATATCTACACCGCTATCTGTATAAAAATGGAAATATCAGCACCGCTATCAGTATGAACATGGAAATATCTGCACCGCCATCTGTATGAACATGGAAATATCTACACCGATATCTGTGTGAACATGGAGATATCTACACCACTATCTGTATGAAAATGGAAATATCTACACCGCCATCTGTATGAACATGGAAATATCTGCACCGCCATGTGTATGAACATATAAATATCTGCACCGCCATCTGTATTAAGAAGGAGATATCTACACTGCTATCTGTATAAACATCGAAATATCTACACTGCTATCTGTATAAACATGGAAATATCTACACCGCTATCTGTATAAACATGGAAATATCTACACCGCTACGTGTATAAACATGGATATATCAGCACCGCTATCTGTTTAATCATGGAAATATCTAAACCGCTATCAGCATGAAAATGGAAGTATCTACACCGCTATCTGTATAAACTTGGAAATATCTACAAAGCTATCTCTTTACACATGGAAATAACTACACCGCTATCTGTATGAACATGGAAATATCTGCACCGCCATCTGTATGAACATATAAATATCTACACCGCCATCTGTATTAAGATGGAGATATCTACACCGCTATCTGTATGAACATGGATATGACTACACAGCCATCTGGATGAACATGGAAATATCTACACCGCTATCTGTATGAACATGGAAATATATACACCGCTATCTGTATGAACATGGAAATATCTACACCGCTATCTGTATGAACATGGAAATACCTTCACCGCCATCTGTATGAACATGGATATGTCTACACAGCCATCTGGATGAACATGGAAATATCTACACCGCTATCTGTATAAAAATGGAAATATCAGCACCGCTATCAGTATGAACATGGAAATATCTGCACCGCCATCTGTATGAACATGGAAATATCTACACCGCTATCTGTGTCAACATGGAGATATCTACACCGCAATCTGTATGAACATGGAAATATCTACACCGCCATCTGTATGAACATGGAAATATCTCCACCGCCATGTGTATGAACATATAAATATCTGCACCGCCATCTGTATTAAGAAGGAGATATCTACACCGCTATCTGTATAAACATCGAAATATCTACACTGCTATCTGTATAAACATGGAAATTTCTACACCGCTATCTGTATAAACATGGAAATATCTACACCGCTACGTGTATAAACATGGATATATCAGCACCGCTATCAGTATGAACATGGAAATATCTACACCGCTATCTGTATGAACATGGAAATATCTACACCGCTAGCTGTATGAACATGGAAATATCTACACCGCTATCTGTATGAACATGGAAATATCTACACCGCTATCTGTTTGAACATGGAAATATCTACACCGCTGTCTGCATGAAAATGGAAATATCTACACAGCTATCTGCATATACATGGAAATATCTACACAGCTATCTCTTTACACATGGATATAACTACACCGCTATCTCTATAAACATGGAAATATCAACACCGCTATCTGTTTGAACATGGAAATATCTGCACCGCCATCTGTATGAACATATAAATATCTACACCGCCATCTGTATTAAGGAGCAGATATCTACACCTCTATCTGTATAAACCTGGAAATATCTACACCGCTATCTGTATAAACATGGAAATATCTACACCGCTATCTGTATAAAAATGGAAATATCAGCACCGCTATCAGTATGAACATGGAAATATCTGCACCGCCATCTGTATGAACATGGAAATATCTACACCGATATCTGTGTGAACATGGAGATATCTACACCACTATCTGTATGAAAATGGAAATATCTACACCGCCATCTGTATGAACATGGAAATATCTGCACCGCCATGTGTATGAACATATAAATATCTGCACCGCCATCTGTATTAAGAAGGAGATATCTACACTGCTATCTGTATAAACATCGAAATATCTACACTGCTATCTGTATAAACATGGAAATATCTACACCGCTATCTGTATAAACATGGAAATATCTACACCGCTACGTGTATAAACATGGATATATCAGCACCGCTATCTGTTTAATCATGGAAATATCTAAACCGCTATCAGCATGAAAATGGAAGTATCTACACCGCTATCTGTATAAACTTGGAAATATCTACAAAGCTATCTCTTTACACATGGAAATAACTACACCGCTATCTGTATGAACATGGAAATATCTGCACCGCCATCTGTATGAACATATAAATATCTACACCGCCATCTGTATTAAGATGGAGATATCTACACCGCTATCTGTATGAACATGGATATGACTACACAGCCATCTGGATGAACATGGAAATATCTACACCGCTATCTGTATGAACATGGAAATATATACACCGCTATCTGTATGAACATGGAAATATCTACACCGCTATCTGTATGAACATGGAAATACCTTCACCGCCATCTGTATGAACATGGATATGTCTACACAGCCATCTGGATGAACATGGAAATATCTACACCGCTATCTGTATAAAAATGGAAATATCAGCACCGCTATCAGTATGAACATGGAAATATCTGCACCGCCATCTGTATGAACATGGAAATATCTACACCGCTATCTGTGTCAACATGGAGATATCTACACCGCAATCTGTATGAACATGGAAATATCTACACCGCCATCTGTATGAACATGGAAATATCTCCACCGCCATGTGTATGAACATATAAATATCTGCACCGCCATCTGTATTAAGAAGGAGATATCTACACCGCTATCTGTATAAACATCGAAATATCTACACTGCTATCTGTATAAACATGGAAATATCTACACCGCTATCTGTATAAACATGGAAATATCTACACCGCTACGTGTATAAACATGGATATATCAGCACCGCTATCTGTTTAATCATGGAAATATCTAAACCGCTATCAGCATGAAAATGGAAGTATCTACACCGCTATCTGTATAAACTTGGAAATATCTACAAAGCTATCTCTTTACACATGGAAATAACTACACCGCTATCTGTATGAACATGGAAATATCTGCACCGCCATCTGTATGAACATATAAATATCTACACCGCCATCTGTATTAAGATGGAGATATCTACACCGCTATCTGTATGAACATGGATATGACTACACAGCCATCTGGATGAACATGGAAATATCTACACCGCTATCTGTATGAACATGGAAATATATACACCGCTATCTGTATGAACATGGAAATATCTACACCGCTATCTGTATGAACATGGAAATACCTTCACCGCCATCTGTATGAACATGGATATGTCTACACAGCCATCTGGATGAACATGGAAATATCTACACCGCTATCTGTATAAAAATGGAAATATCAGCACCGCTATCAGTATGAACATGGAAATATCTGCACCGCCATCTGTATGAACATGGAAATATCTACACCGCTATCTGTGTCAACATGGAGATATCTACACCGCAATCTGTATGAACATGGAAATATCTACACCGCCATCTGTATGAACATGGAAATATCTCCACCGCCATGTGTATGAACATATAAATATCTGCACCGCCATCTGTATTAAGAAGGAGATATCTACACCGCTATCTGTATAAACATCGAAATATCTACACTGCTATCTGTATAAACATGGAAATTTCTACACCGCTATCTGTATAAACATGGAAATATCTACACCGCTACGTGTATAAACATGGATATATCAGCACCGCTATCAGTATGAACATGGAAATATCTACACCGCTATCTGTATGAACATGGAAATATCTACACCGCTAGCTGTATGAACATGGAAATATCTACACCGCTATCTGTATGAACATGGAAATATCTACACCGCTATCTGTTTGAACATGGAAATATCTACACCGCTGTCTGCATGAAAATGGAAATATCTACACAGCTATCTGCATATACATGGAAATATCTACACAGCTATCTCTTTACACATGGATATAACTACACCGCTATCTCTATAAACATGGAAATATCAACACCGCTATCTGTTTGAACATGGAAATATCTGCACCGCCATCTGTATGAACATATAAATATCTACACCGCCATCTGTATTAAGGAGCAGATATCTACACCTCTATCTGTATAAACCTGGAAATATCTACACCGCTATCTGTATAAACATGGAAATATCTACACCGCTATCTGTATAAAAATGGAAATATCAGCACCGCTATCAGTATGAACATGGAAATATCTGCACCGCCATCTGTATGAACATGGAAATATCTACACCGATATCTGTGTGAACATGGAGATATCTACACCACTATCTGTATGAAAATGGAAATATCTACACCGCCATCTGTATGAACATGGAAATATCTGCACCGCCATGTGTATGAACATATAAATATCTGCACCGCCATCTGTATTAAGAAGGAGATATCTACACTGCTATCTGTATAAACATCGAAATATCTACACTGCTATCTGTATAAACATGGAAATATCTACACCGCTATCTGTATAAACATGGAAATATCTACACCGCTACGTGTATAAACATGGATATATCAGCACCGCTATCTGTTTAATCATGGAAATATCTAAACCGCTATCAGCATGAAAATGGAAGTATCTACACCGCTATCTGTATAAACTTGGAAATATCTACAAAGCTATCTCTTTACACATGGAAATAACTACACCGCTATCTGTATGAACATGGAAATATCTGCACCGCCATCTGTATGAACATATAAATATCTACACCGCCATCTGTATTAAGATGGAGATATCTACACCGCTATCTGTATGAACATGGATATGACTACACAGCCATCTGGATGAACATGGAAATATCTACACCGCTATCTGTATGAACATGGAAATATATACACCGCTATCTGTATGAACATGGAAATATCTACACCGCTATCTGTATGAACATGGAAATACCTTCACCGCCATCTGTATGAACATGGATATGTCTACACAGCCATCTGGATGAACATGGAAATATCTACACCGCTATCTGTATAAAAATGGAAATATCAGCACCGCTATCAGTATGAACATGGAAATATCTGCACCGCCATCTGTATGAACATGGAAATATCTACACCGCTATCTGTGTCAACATGGAGATATCTACACCGCAATCTGTATGAACATGGAAATATCTACACCGCCATCTGTATGAACATGGAAATATCTCCACCGCCATGTGTATGAACATATAAATATCTGCACCGCCATCTGTATTAAGAAGGAGATATCTACACCGCTATCTGTATAAACATCGAAATATCTACACTGCTATCTGTATAAACATGGAAATTTCTACACCGCTATCTGTATAAACATGGAAATATCTACACCGCTACGTGTATAAACATGGATATATCAGCACCGCTATCAGTATGAACATGGAAATATCTACACCGCTATCTGTATGAACATGGAAATATCTACACCGCTATCTGTATGAACATGGAAATAACTTCACCGCCAAAAGTATGAACATGGATATATCTACACAGCCATCTGTATGATCATGGAAATATCTACACCGCTATATGTATGAACATGGAAATATCTACACCGCTATCTGTATGAACATGGAAATATCTTCACCGCCATCTGTATGAACATGGATATGTCTACACAGCCATCTGGATGAACATGGAAATATCTACACCGCGATCTGTATGAACATGGAAATACCTGCACCGCTACCTGTATAAACATGGAAATATCAGCACTGCTATCTGTATGAACCTGGAAATATCTACACCGATGTATCAATGAACATGGAAATATCTACACCGCTATCTGTATGAACATGGATATATCTACACAGCCATCTGGATGAACATGGAAATATCTACACCGCTATCTGCATGAACATGGAAATATCTACACCGCTATTTGTGTAAACATGCATACATCTTCACCGCAATCTGCAAAAGCATGGAAATAGCTACACCGCTATCTGAATGAACATGGAAATATCTACAACGCTATCTGTTTGATCATGGAAATATCTAAACCGCTATCAGCATGAAAATGGAAATATCTACACCGCTATCTGCATATACATGGAAATATCTACACAGCTATCTCTTTACACATGGAAATAACTACACCGCTATCTGTATGAACATGGAAATATCTAAACAGCCATCTGTATGAACATGGAAATATCTGCACCGCCATCTGTATGAACATATAAATATCTAAACCGCCATCTGTATTAAGAAGGAGATATCTACACCGCTATCTGTATAAACATGGATATATCTACACCGCTCTCTGTATAAACATGGAAATATCTACACTGCTACCTGTATAAACATGGAAATATATAAACCGCTACCTGTATAAACATGGAAATATCAGCACCGCTCTCTGTATAAACATGGAAATATCTACACTGCTACATGTATAAACATGGAAATATCTAAACCGCTACCTGTATAAACATGGAAATATCAGCACCGCTATCTGTATGAACATGGAAATATCAGCCCCTCTATCTGTATGAACATGGAAATATCTACACCGCTATCTCTATGAACATGGAAATATCTACACCGCTATCTGTTTTAACATGAAAATCTCTAAACCGCTATCTGCATGAAAATGGAAATATCCACACAGCTATCTGCATATACATGGAAATATCTACACAGCTATCTCTTTACACATGGAAATAACTATACCGCTATCTGTATGAACATGGAAATATCTTCACCGCCATCTGTATGAACATGGATATATCTTCACAGCCTCCTGGATGAACATGGAAATATCTACACTGCTATCTGTATGAACATGGAAATATCTGCACTGCTATCTGTATGAACATGGAAATACATACACCTCTATCTGTATGAACATGGAAATAGCTACACCGCTTTCTGTATGAACATGGAAATATCTACACCACTATCTGTATGGACATGGAAATATCTACACCGCTATCTGTATGAACATGGAAATAACTTCACCGCCATTAGTATGAACATGGATATATCTACACAGCCATCTGTATGATCATGGAAATAGCTACACCGCTATCTGTTTTAACATGGAAATATCTACACCGCTGTCTGCATGAAAATGGAAATATCTACACAGCTATCTGCATATACATGGAAATATCAACACAGCTATCTCTTTACACATGGAAATAACTACACCCCTATATAACCATGGAAATATCTACACCGCCAACTGTATGAACATGGAAATATCTGCACCGCCATCTGTATGAACATATAAACATCTAAACCGCCATCTGTATTAAGAAGGAGATATCTACAACGCTATCTGTATAAACATGGAAATATCTACACCGCTATCTGTATAAACATGGAAACATCTACACCGCTATCTGTATAAACATGGAAATATCTACATCGCTACCTGTATAAACATGGAAATATCAGCACCGCTATCGGTATGAACATGGAAATATCTACACCGCTATCTGTATGAACATGGAAATATCTACACCGCTATCTGTGTAAACATGGAAATATCTTCACCGCCATCTGTTTGAACATGGATATGTCTACACAGCCATCTGGATGAACATGGAAATATCTACACTGCGATCTGTATGAACATGGAAATACCTACATCGCTATCTGTGTAAACATGCATACATCTTCACCGCTATCTGTATAAACATGGAAATATCTACACCGCTATCTGTATGAACATGGAAATATCTACACCGCTATCTGTTTGAACATCTAAATATCTAAACCGCTATCTGCATGAAAATAGAAATATCTACACAGCTATCCGCATATACATGGAAATATCTACAAAGCTATCTCTATACACATGAAAATAACTACACCGCTATCTCTATAAACATGGAAATATCTACAGTGCCATCTGTATGAACATGGAAATATCTGCACCGCCATCTGTATGAAGATATAAATATCTACACCCCCATCTATATTAAGATGGAGATATCTACACCGCTATCTGTATAAACTTGGAAATATCTACACCGCTATATGTATAAACATGGAAATATCTACACCGCTATCTGTATAAACATGGAAATATCTACACCGCTATCTGTATGAACATGGATATATCTACACAGCCATCTGGATGAACATGGAATTATCTACACCGCTATCTGTATGAACATGGAAATATCTACACCGCTATCTGTGTAAATATGCATACATCTTCACCGCAATCTGTATAAACATGGAAATATCTACACCGTTATCTTTGTGAACATGGAAATATCTAAACCGCTATCTGTTTGAACATGGAAATATCTACACCGGTATCTGCATGAAAATGGAAAAATCTACAGAGCTATCTGCATATACATAGAAATATCTACACTGCTATCTCTTTACACATGGAAATAACTACACCGCTATCTGTATGAACATGGAAATATCTACACCGCCATCTGTATGAACATGGAAATATCTGCACCGCCATCTGTATGAACATATAAATATCTACACGGCCATCTGTATTAAGATGGAGATATCTACACCGCTATTTGTATAAACATGGAAATATCTACACCGCTATCTGTATAAACATGGAAATATCTACCCCGCTACCTGTATAAACATGGAAATATCAGCACCGCTATCTGTATGAACATAGAAATATCTACACCACTATCTGTATGAACATGGAAATATCTACACGGCTATCTGTATGAACATGGAATTATCTTCACCGCCATCTGTATGAACATGGATATATCTACACAGCCATCTGGATGAACATGGAAATATCTACACCGCTATCTGTATGAACATGGAAATAGCTACACAGCTATCTGTATGAACATGGAAATATCGACACCGCTATCTGTATGAACAGGGAAATATCTACACTGCTATCTGTATGAACATGGAAATATCTACACCGCTATCTGTATGAACATGGATATATCTACACAACCATCTGGATGAACATGGAAATATCTACACCGCTATCTGCATGAACGTGGAAATAGCTACACCGCTATCTGCTTGAACATGGAAATATCTAAACCGCTATCTGCATGAAAATGGAAATATCTACACAGCTATCTGCATATACCTGGAAATATCTGCACAGCTATCTCTTTACACATGGAAATAACTACACAGCTATCTGTATGAACATGGAAATATCTGCACCGCCATCTGTATGAACATATAAACATCTACACCGCCATCTGTATTAAGATGGAGATATCTACACCGCTATCTGTATGAACATGGATATGACTACACAGCCATCTGGATGAACATGGAAATATCTACACCGCTATCTGTATGAACATGGAAATATATACACCGCTATCTGTATGAACATGGAAATATCTACACCGCTATCTGTATGAACATGGAAATATCTACACCGCTATCTGTATGAACATGGAAATATATACACCGCTATCTGTATGAACATGGAAATATCTACACCGCTATCTGTTTGAACATGGAAATATGTACACCGCTGTCTGCATGAAAATGGAAATATCTACACAGCTATCTGCATATACATGGAAATATCTACACAGCTATCTCTTTACACATGGAAATAACTACACCGCTATCTCTAAAAACATGGAAATATCTACACCGCCATCTGTATGAACATGGAAATATCTTCACTGCCATCTGTATGAACATATAAATATCTACACCACCATCTGTATTAAGGAGATATCTACACCGCTATCTGTATAAACATGGAAATATCTACACCGCTATCTGTATAAACATGGAAATATCTACACCGCTATCTGTATAAAAATGGAAATATCAGCACCGCTATCAGTATGAACATGGAAATATCTGCACCGCCATCTGTATGAACATGGAAATATCTACACCGCTATCTGTGTGAACATGGAGATATCTACACCACTATCTGTATGAACATGGAAATATCTACACCGCCATCTGTATGAACATGGAAATATCTGCACCGCCATGTGTATGAACATATAAATATCTGCACCGCCATCTGTATTAAGAAGGAGATATCTACACCGCTATCTGTATAAACATCGAAATATCTACACTGCTATCTGTATAAACATGGAAATATCTACACCGCTATCTGTATAAACATGGAAATATCTACACCGCTACGTGTATAAACATGGAAATATCAGCACCGCTATCAGTATGAACATGGAAATATCTACACCGCTATCTGTATGAACATGGAAATATCTACACCGCTATCTGTATGAACATGGAAATAACTTCACCGCCAAAAGTATGAACATGGATATATCTACACAGCCATCTGTATGATCATGGAAATATCTACACCGCTATATGTATGAACATGGAAATATCTACACCGCTATCTGTATGAACATGGAAATATCTTCACCGCCATCTGTATGAACATGGATATGTCTACACAGCCATCTGGATGAACATGGAAATATCTACACCGCGATCTGTATGAACATGGAAATATCTGCACTGCCATCTGTATGAACATATAAATATCTACACCGCCATCTGTATTAAGATGGAGATATCTTCACCGCTATCTGTATAAACTTGGAAATATCTACACCGCTATCTGTATAAACATGGAAATACCTACACCGCTACCTGTATAAACATGGAAATATCAGCACTGCTATCTGTATGAACCTGGAAATATCTACACCGCTATATCAATGAACATGGAAATATCTACACCGCTATCTGTATGAACATGGATATATCTACACAGCCATCTGGATGAACATGGAAATATCTACACCGCTATCTGCATGAACATGGAAATATCTACACCGCTATTTGTGTAAACATGCATACATCTTCACCGCAATCTGCAAAAGCATGGAAATAGCTACACCGCTATCTGAATGAACATGGAAATATCTCCAACGCTATCTGTTTGATCATGGAAATATCTAAACCGCTATCAGCAAGAAAATGGAAATATCTACACCGCTATCTGCATATACATGGAAATATCTACACAGCTATCTCTTTACACATGGAAATAACTACACCGCTATCTGTATGAACATGGAAATATCTAAACAGCCATCTGTATGAACACGGAAATATCTGCACCGCCATCTGTATGAACATATAAATATCTACACCGCCATCTGTATTAAGAAGGAGATATCTACACCGCTATCTGTATAAACATGGATATATCTACACCGCTCTCTGTATAAACATGGAAATATCTACACTGCTACCTGTATAAACATGGAAATATCTAATCCGCTACCTGTATAAACATGGAAATATCAGCACCGCTATCTGTATGAACATGGAAATATCAGCCCCTCTATCTGTATGAACATGGAAATATCTACACCGCTATCTCTATGAACATGGAAATATCTACACCGCTATCTGTTTGAACATGAAAATCTCTAAACCGCTATCTGCATGAAAATGGAAATATCCACACAGCTATCTGCATATACATGGAAATATCTACACAGCTACCTCTTTACACATGGAAAGAACTACGCCGCTATCTGTATGAACATGGAAATATCTACACCGCCATCTGAATGAACATGGAAATATCTGCACCACCATCTGTATGAACATATAAATATCTACACGGCCATCTGTATTAAGATGGAGATATCTACACCGCTATCAGTATAAACATGGAAATATCTACACCGCTATCTGTATAAACATGGAAATATCAGCACCGCTATCTGTATGAACATGGAAATATCAGCCCCTCTATCTGTATGAACATGGAAATACCTACACCGCTATCTGTATGAACATGGAAATATCTACACCGCTAGATGTATAAACATGGAATTATCTTCACTGCCATCTGTATGAACATGGATATGTCTACACAGCCATCTGGATGAACATGGAAATATCTACACCGCTATCTGTATGAACATGGAAATAGCTATACCGCTATCTGTATGAATTTGGAAATATCTGCACCGCCATCTGTATGAACATATAAATATCTACACCGCCATCTGTATTAACATGGAGATATGTACACCGCTATCCGTATAAACATGGAAATATATACACCGCTATCTGTATAAACATGGAAATATCTACACCGCTATCTGTATAAACATGGAAATATCTACACCGCTACCTGTATAAACATGGAAATAACAGCACCGCTATCTGTATGAACATGGAAATATCTACCCCGCTATCTGTATGAACATGGAAATATCTACACCGCTATCTGTATGAACATGGAAATATCTACACCGCTATATGTATGAACATGGAAATATCTACACCGCTATCTGTTTGAACATGGAAATATCTACACCGCTGTCTGCATGAAAATGGAAATATCTACACAGCTATCTGCATATACATGGAAATATCTACACAGCTATCTCTTTACACATGGAAATAACTACACCGCTATCTATATGAACATGGAAATATCTGCACCGCCATCTACATGTACATAGAAATATCTACTCCGCCATCTGTATTAAGATGGAGATATCTACACCGCTATCTGTATAAACATGGAAATATCTACACCGCTATCTGTATAAACATGGAAATATCTACACCGCTATTTGTATAAACATGGAAATATCTACACCGCTACCTGTATAAACTTGGAAATATCAGCACCGCTATCTGTATGAACACGGAAATATCTACTCCGCAATCTGTATTACCATGGAAATATCTACACCGCTAACTGTATGAACATGGATATATATACACCGCTATCTGTATGAACATGGAAATATCTACACCGCTATCTGTTTGAACATGGAAATATCTACACAGCTGTCTGCATGAAAATGGAAATATCTACACAGCTATCTGCATATACATGGAAATATCTACAAAGCTATCTCTTTACACATGGAAATAACTACACCGCTATCTCTATAAACATGGAAATATCTACACCGCCATCTGTATGAACATGGAAATATCTTCACAGCCATCTGTATGAACATATATATATGTACACCGCCATCTGTATTAAGAAGGAGATATCTACACCGCTATCTGTATGAACATGGAAATATCTACAACGCTATCTGTATGAACATGGAAATACATACACCGCTATCTGTATGAACATGGAAATAGCTACACCGCTATCTGTATGCACATGGAAATTTCTTCACCGCCATCTGTATGAACATGGATATATCTAAACAGCCATCTGGATGAACATGGAAATATCTACACCGCTATCTGTATGAACATGGAAATATCTACACCGCTATCTGTATGAACATGGAAATACCTTCACCGCCATCTGTATGAACATGGATATGTCTACACAGCCATCTGGATGAACATGGAAATATCTACACCGTGATCTGTATGAACATGGAAATATCTACACCGCTATCTGTGTAAACATGCATACGTTTCACCGCTATCTGTATAAACATGGAAATATCTACACCGCTGTCTGTATGAACATGGAAATATCTACACCGCTATCTGTTTGAACATGGAAATATCTAAACCGCTATCTGCATGAAAATAGAAATATCTACACAGCTATCTGCATATACATGGAAATGTCTACAAACCTATCTCTTTACACATGGAAATAACTACACCGCTATCTCTATAAACATGGAAATATCTACACCGCCATCTGAATGAACATGGAAATATCTGCACTGCCATCTGTGTGAACATATAAATATCTACACCGCCATCTGTATTAAGATGGAGATAACTTCACTGCTATCTGTATAAACTTGGAAATCTCTACACCGCTATCTCTATAAACCTGGAAATATCTACACCGCTATCTCTATGAACATGGAAATATCAACACCGCTATCTGTGTAAACATGCATACATCTTCACAGCTATCTGTATAAACATGGAAATATCTACACTGCTATCTGCATGAACATGGAAATATCTACACCGCTATCTGAATATGGAAATATCTACACCGCTATGTGCATGAAAATGGAAATATCTACACAGCGTTCTGCATATATATGGAAATATCTACAAAGCTATCTCTTTACACATGGAAATAACTACAGCGCTATCTCTATAAACATGCAAATATCTACACCGCCATCTGTATGAACATGGAAATATCTGCACCGCCATCTGTATGAAGATATAAATATCTACACCCCCATCTATATTAATATGGAGATATCTACACCGCTATCGGCATAAACTTGGAAATATCTACACCGCTATATGTATAAACATGGAAATATCTACACCGCTATCTGTATAAACAGGGAAATATCTACACCGCTACCTGTATAAACATGGAAATATCAGCACCGTTATCTGTATGAACATGGAAACATCTACACCGCCATCTCTATGAAGATGGAAATATCTACACCGCTATCTGTATGAACATGGAAATAGCTACACGGCTATCTGTATGAACATGGAAATATTTACACCACTACCTGTATGAACATGGAAATATCTACACCGCTATCTGTATGAACATGGATATATCCACACAGCCATCTGGATGAACATGGAAATATCTACAACGCTACCTGTATAAACATGGAAATCTCAGCACCGCTATCTGTATGAACATGGAAATATCAGCCACTCTATCTGTATGAACATGGAAATATCTTCAACGCCATCTGTATGAACATGGATATATCTACACAGCCATCTGGATGAACATGGAAATATCTACACCGCTATCTGCATGAACATGGAAATATCTACACCGCTACCTGTATAAACCTGGAAATATCAGCACCGCTATCTGTATGAACATGGAAATATCTACACCGCTATCTCTATGAACATGGAAATATCTTCACCGCTATCTGTATGAACATGGAAATAGCTACAACGCTATCTGTATGAAAATAGAAATATCTACACCACTATCTGTATGAACATGGAAATATCAACACTGCCATCTCTATGAACATGGATATATCTAAACAGCCATCTGGATGAACATGGAAATATCTACACCGCTATCTGCATGAACATGGAAATATCAACACCGCTATCTGTGTAAATATGCATACATCTTCGCAATCTGTATAAGCATGGAAATATCTACACCGCTATCTGTATGAACATGGAAATATCTACACCGCTATCTGTTTGAACATTTAAATATCTAAACCGCTATCAGCATGAAAATGGAAATCTCTACACAGCTATCTGCAAATACATGGAAATATCTACACAGCTATCTCTTTACCCATGGAAATAACTACACCGCTATCTGTATGAACATGGAAATATCTACACCGCCATCTGTATGAACATGGAAATATCAGCACCGCCATCTGTATGAACATATAAATATCTACTCCGCCATCTGTATTAAGATGGAGATATCTACACCGCTATCTGTAAAAACATGGAAATATCTACACCGCTATCTGTATAAACATGGAAATATCTACACGGCTACCTGTTTGAACATGGAAATATCTACACCGGTATCTCTATGAACATGGAAATATCTACACCGCTATCTGTTTTAATATGGAAATATCTAAACCGCTATCTGCATGAAAATGGAAATATCTACACAGCTATCTGCATATACATGGAAATATCTACACAGCTATCTCTTTACAAATGGAAATAACTACACCGCTATCTGTATGAACATGGAAATATCTTCACCGCCATCTGTATGAACATGGATATATCTACACAGTCATCTGGATGAACATGGGAATATCTACACCGCTATCTGTATGAACATGGAAATATCTACACCGCTACCTGTATAAACATTTAAATATCAGCACCGCTATCTTTATGAACATGGAAATACCTACACCGCTATCTCTATGAACATGGAAATATCTACACCGCTATCTGTATGAACATGGAAATAGCTACACCGCTATCTGAATGAACATGGAAATATCTACACCACTACCTGTATGAACATGGAAATATCTACACCTCTATCTCTATGAACATGGATATATCTACACAGCCATCTGGATGAACATGGAAATATCTACACCGCTATCTGTTTGAACATGTAAATATCTACACCGCTATCTGCATGAAAGTGGAAATATCTACACAGCTATCTGCATATACATGGAAATATCTACACAGCTATCTCTTTACACATGGAAATAACTACACCGCTATATCTATAAACATGGAAATATCTACACCGCCATCTGTATGAACATGGAAGTATCTGCACCGCCATCTGTATGAACATATAAATATCTACACCGCCATCTGTATTAAGAAGGAAATATCTAAACCGCTATCTGTATAAACATGTAAATATCTTCACCGCTGCCTGTATAAACATGGAAATATCAGCACCGCTATCTGTATGAACATGAAAATATCTACACCGCTATCTGTATGAACATGGAAATATCTACACCGCTATCTGTATGAACATGGAAATATCTACACCTCTATCTGTATGAACATGGAAATATCTACACCGCTATCGGTTTGAACATGGAAATATCTACACCGCTATCTGTATGAACATGGAAATACCTTCACCGCCATCTGTATGAACATGGATATGTCTACTCAGCCATCTAGATGAACATGGAAATATCTACACCGCGATCTGTATGAACATGGAAATATCTACACCGCTATCTGTGTAAACATGCATACATCATCACCGCTATCTGTATAAACATGGAAATATCTACACCGCTATCTGTATGAACTTGGAAATATCTACACCGCTATCTGTTTGAACATGGAAATATCTAAACCGCTATCTGCATGAAAATGGAAATATCTACAGAGCTCTCTGCATATACATGGAAATACCTACACATCTATCTCTTTACACATGGAAATAACTACACCGCTATCTGTATGAACATGGAAATATCTACACCGCCATCTGTATGAACATGGAAATATCTGCACCGCCATCTGTATGAACATATAAATAACTACACGGCCATCTGTATTAAGATAGAAATATCTACACCACTGTCTGTATAAACATGGAAATATCTACACCGCTATCTGTATGAACATGGAAATATCTACGCCGCTATCTCTATGAATATGGAAATATCTACACCGCTATCTGTATGAACATGTAAATAGCTACAACGCTATCTGTATGAACATGGAAATATCTACACCACTATCTGTATGAACATGCAAATATCTACACCGCAATCTGTATGAACATGGATATATCTACACAGCCATCTGGATGAACATGGAAATATCTACACCGCTATCTGCATGAACATGGAAATATCTACACCGCTATCTGTGTAAATATGCATACATCTTCGCAATCTGTATAAGCATGGAGATATCTACACCGCTATCTGTATGAACATGGAAATAGATACACAGCTATCTGTATGAACATGGAAATATCCACACCGCTATCTGTATGAACATGGAAATATCTACACTGCTATCTGTATGAAAATGGAAATATCTACACCGCTATCTGTATAAACATGGAAATATCTACACCGCTATCTGTATGAACATGGAAATATCTACACCGCTATCTGTATGAACATGGAAATAACTTCACCGCCAAAAGTATGAACATGGATATATCTACACAGCGATCTGTATGATCATGGAAATATCTACACCGCTATATGTATGAACATGGAAAAATCTACACCGCTATCTGTATGAACATGGAAATATCTTCACCGCCATCTGTATGAACATGGATATGTCTACACAGCCATCTGGATGAACATGGAAATATCTACACCGCGATCTGTATGAACATGGAAATATCTGCACTGCCATCTGTATGAACATATAAATATCTACACCGCCATCTGTATTAAGATGGAGATATCTTCACCGCTATCTTTATAAACTTGGAAATATCTACACCGCTATCTGTATAAACATGGAAATACCTACACCGCTACCTGTATTAACATGGAAATATCATCACTGCTATCTGTATGAACCTGGAAATATCTAAACCGCTATATCAATGAACATGGAAATATCTACACCGCTATCTGTATGAACATGGATATATCTACACAGCCATCTGGATGAACATGGAAATATCTACACCGCTATCTGCATGAACATGGAAATATCTACACCGCTATTTGTGTAAACATGCATACATCTTCACCGCAATCTGCAAAAGCATGGAAATAGCTACACCGCTATCTGAATGAACATGGAAATATCTACAACGCTATCTGTTTGATCATGGAAATATCTAAACCGCTATCAGCATGAAAAAGGAAATATCTACACAGCTATCTGCATATACATGGAAATATCTACACAGCTATCTCTTTACACATGGAAATAACTACACCGCTATCTGTATGAACATGGAAATATCTAAACAGCCATCTGTATGAACACGGAAATATCTGCACCGCCATCTGTATGAACATATAAATATCTACACCGCCATCTGTATTAAGAAGGAGATATCTACACCGCTCTCTGTATAAACATGGAAATATCTACACTGCTACCTGTATAAACATGGAAATATCTAATCCGCTACCTGTATAAACATGGAAATATCAGCACCGCTATCTGTATGAACATGGAAATATCAGCCCCTCTATCTGTATGAACATGGAAATATCTACACCGCTATCTCTATGAACATGGAAATATCTACACCGCTATCTGTTTGAACATGAAAATCTCTAAACCGCTATCTGCATGAAAATGGAAATATCCACACAGCTATCTGCATATACATGGAAATATCTACACAGCTATGTCTTTACACATGGAAATAACTACACCGCTATCTGTATGAACATGGAAATATCTTCACCGCCATCTGTATGAACATGGATATATCTTCACAGCCTCCTGGATGAACATGGAAATATCTACACTGCTATCTGTATGAACATGGAAATATCTGCACTGCTATCTGTATGAACATGGAAATACATACACCGCTATCTGTATGAACATGTAAATAGCTACACCGCTATCTGTATGAACATGGAAATATCTACACCGCTATCTGTATGGACATGGAAATATCTTCACCGCCATCGGTATGAACATGGATATATCTACGCAGCCATCTCGATGAACATGGAAATATCTACACCGCTATCTGTATGAACATGGAAATATCTACACCGGTATCTGTATGAACATGGATATATCTACACAGCACTCTGTATGAACATGGAAATCTCCACACCGCTATCTGTGTAAACATGCATACATCTACACCGCTGTCTGTAAAAACTTGGAAATATCTACACCGCTATCTGTATGAACATGGAAATATGTACACTGCTATCTGTTTGAAGATGGAAATATATACACCACTATCTGCATGAAAATGCAACTATCTACACAGCTATCTGCATATACATGGAAATATCTACACATCTATCTCTTTACACATGGAAATAACTACACCGCTATCTGTATGAACATGGAAATATCTACACCGCCATCTGTATGAACATGGAAATATCTGCACCGCCATCTGTATGAACATATAAATATCTACACCGCCATCTGTATTAAGATGGAGATATCTACACTGCTATCTGAATAAACATGGAAATATCTACACTGCTACCTGTATAAACATGGAAACATCAGCACCGCTATCTGCATAAACATGGAAATATCAGCACCGCTATCTGTATGAACCTGGAAATATCTACACCGCTATCTGTATGAACATGGAAATATCTACACAGCTATCTGTATGAACATGGAAATATCTACACCGCTATCTGTTTGAACATGTAAATATCTACACCGCTATCTGTATGAAAATGGAAATATCTACAAAGCTATCTGTATATACATGGAAATATCTACACAGCTATCTCTTTACACATGGAAATAATTACACCGCTATATCTATAAACATGGAAATATCTACACCGCCATCTGTATGAACATGGAAATATCTTCACTGCCATCTGTATGAACATATAAATATCTACACTGCCATCTGTATTAAGGAGATATCTACACCGCTAACTGTATAAACATGGAAATATCTACACCGCTATCTGTATAAACATGGAAATATCTACACCGCTATCTGTATAAAAATGGAAATATCAGCACCGCTATCAGTATGAACATGGAAATTTCTGCACCGCCATCTGTATGAACATGGAAATATCTACACCGCTATCTGTGTGAACATGGAGATATCTACACCGCTATCTGTATGAACATGGAAATATCTGCACTGCCATCTGTATGAACATATAAATATCTACACCGCCATCTGTATTAAGATGGAGATATCTTCACCGCTATCTGTATAAACTTGGAAATATCTACACCGCTATCTGTATAAACATGGAAATATCTACACCGCAATCTCAATGAACATGGAAATATCTACACCGCTATCTGTATGAACATGGATATATCTACACAGCCATCTGGATGAACATGGAAATATCTACACCGCTATCTGCATGAACATGGAAATATCTACACCGCTATTTGTGTAAACATGCATACATTTTCACCGCAATCTGCAAAAGCATGGAAATAGCTACACCGCTATCTGAATGAACATGGAAATATCTACACCGCTATCTGTTTGATCATGGAAATATCTAAACCGCTATCAGCATGAAAATGGAAATATCTACACCGCTATCTGCATATACATGGAAATATCTACACAGCTATCTCTTTACACATGGAAATAACTACACCGCTATCTGTATGAAAATGGAAATATCTACACAGCCATCTGTATGAACATGGAAATATCTGCACCGCCATCTGTATGAACATATAAATATCTACACCGCCATCTGTATTAAGAAGGAAATATCTACACAGCTATCTGTATAAACATGGATATATCTACACCGCTCTCTGTATAAACATTTAAATATCTACACTGCTACCTGTATAAACATGGAAATATCTAAACTGCTACCTGTATAAACATGGAAATAGCACCGCAATCTGTATGAACATGGAAATATCAGCCCCTCTATCTCTATGAACATGGAAATATCTACACCGCTATCTCTATATACATGGAAATATCTACACCGCTATCTGTTTGAACATGGAAATATCTAAACCGCTATCTGCATGAAAATGGAAATATCCACACACCTATCTGCATATACATGGAAATATCTACACAGCTATCTCTTTACATATGGAAATAACTACACCGCTACCTGTATGAACATGGAAATATCTACACCGCTATCTGTATGAACATAGAAAAATCTACACAGCCATCTGGATGAACATGGAAATATCTACACCGCTATCTGTATGAACATGGAAATAGCTACACCGCTATCTGTATGAATATGGAAATATCTGCACCGCCATCTGTATGAACATATAAATATCTACACCGCCATCTGTATTAACATGGAGATATGTACACCGCTATCTGTATAAACATGGAAATATCTACACCGCTATCTGTATAAACATGGAAATATCTACACCGCTATCTGTATAAACATGGAAATATCTACACCGCTACCTGTATAAACATGGAAATAACAGCACCGCTATCTGTATGAACATGGAAATATCTACACCGCTATCTGTATGAACATGGAAATATCTACACCGCTATATGTATGAACATGGAAATATCTACACCACTATCTGTTTGAACATGGAATTATCTACACCGCTGTCTGCATGAAAATGGAAATATCTACACAGCTATCTGCATATACATGGAAATATCTACACAGCTATCTCTTTACATATGGAAATAACTACACCGCTATCTGTATGAACATGGAAATATCTGCACCGCCATCTGTATGTACATAGAAATATCTACTCCGCCATCTGTATTAAGATGGAGATATCTACACCGCTATCTGTATAAACATGGAAATATCTACACCGCTATCTGTATAAACATTAAAATATCTACACCGCTATTTGTATAAACATGGAAATATCTACACCGCTACCTGTATAAACTTGGAAATACCAGCACCGCTATCTGTATGAACATGGAAATATCTACACCGCAATCTGTATTAACATGGAAATATCTACACCGCTAACTGTATGAACATGGATATATATACACCGCTATCTGTATGAACATGGAAATATCTACACCACTATCTGTTTGAACATGGAAATATCTACACCGCTGTATGCATGAAAATGGAAATATCTACACAGCTATCTGCATATACATGGAAATATCTACAAAGCTATCTCTTTACACATGGAAATAACTACACCGCTATCTCTATAAACGTGGAAATATCTACACCGCCATCAGTATGAACATGGAAATATCTTCACAGCCATCTATATGACCATATATATATGTACACCGCCATCTGTATTAAGAAGGAGATATCTACACCGCTATCTGTATAAACATGGAAATATCTACAACGCTATCTGTATAAACATGGAAATATCAGCACCGCTATCTGTATGAACATGGAAATATCTGCACGGCTATCTGTATGAACATGGAAATATCTACACCGCTATCTGTATGAACATGGAAATATATTCACCGCCATCTGTATGAACATGGATATATCTACACAGCCAACTGTATGAACATGGAAATATCTACACCGCTATCTGTATGAACATGGAAATATCTACACCGCTATCTGTATGAACATGGAAATATCTTCACCGCCATCTGTATGAACATGGATATGTCTACACAGCCATCTGGATGAACATGGAAATATCTACACCGCGATCTGTATGAACATGGAAATATATACACCGCTATCTGTGTAAACTTGCATACGTTTCACCGCTCTCTGTATAAACATGGAAATATCTACACCGCTATCTGTATGAACATGGAAATATCTAAACCGCTATCTGCATGAAAATAGAAATATCAACACAGCTATCTGCATATACATGGAAATATCTACAAAACTATCTCTTTACACATGGAAATAACTAAACCGCTATCTCTATAAACATGGAAATATCTACACCGCCATTTGTATGAACATGGAAATATCTGCACTGCCATCTGTATGAACATATAAATATCTACACCGCCATCTGTATTCAGATTGAGATATCTTCACCGTTATCTGTATAAACTTGGAAATATCTGCACCGCTGTCTTTATAAACCTGGAAATATCTACACCGCTATCTGTATAAACATGGAAATATATACACCGCTACCTGTAAACATGGAAATATCAGCACCGCTATCTGTATGAACATGGAAATATCTACACCGCAATCTCTATGAACATGGAAGTATCTACACCGCTATCTGCATGAACATGGAAATAGCTACACCGCTATCTGTGCGAACATGGAAATATATACACTTCTATCTGTATGAACATGGAAATATCTACACCGCTATCTGTATGAACATGGATATATCTACACAGCCATCTGGATGAACATGGAAATATCTACACCGCTATCTGCATGAACAAGGAAATATCTACACCGCTATCTGTGTAAACATGCATACATCTTCACTGCAATCTGTATAAGCATGGAAATATCTACAACGCTATCTGTATGAACATGGAAATATCTACACCGCTATCTGTTTGAACATGGAAATATCTAAACCGCTATCAGCATGAAAATAGAAATATCTACACAGCTATCTGCATATACATGGAAATATCTACACAGCTATCTCTTTACACATGGAAATAACTACACCTCTATCTGTATGAACATGGAAATATCTACACCGCCATCTGTATGAACATGGAAATATCTGCACCGCCCTCTGAATGAACATATAAATATCTACCCCGCCATCTGTATTAAGATGGAGATATCTACACCGCTATCTGTATAAACATGGAAATATCCACACCGCTATCTGTATAAACATGGAAATATCTACACTGCTACCTGTATAAACATGGAAATATCTGCACCACTACCTGTATAAACATGGAAATATCAGTGCCGCTATCTGTATGAACATGGAAATATCAGCCCCTCTATCTGTATGAACATGGAAATATCTACACCGCTATCTCTATGAACATGGAAATATCTACACCGCCATCTGTATGAACATGGATATATCTACACAGCCATCTGGATGAACATGGAGATATCTACACCGCTATCTGTATGAACATGGAAATATCTACACCGCTATCTGTATGAACATGGAAATACATACACCGCTATCTGTATGAACATGGAAATAGCTACACCGCTATCTGTATGCACATGGAAATTTCTTCACCGCCATCTGTATGAACATGGATATATCTACACAGCCATCTGGATGAACATGGAAATATCTACACCGCTATCTGTATGAACATGGAAATATCTACACCGCTATCTGTATGAACATGGAAATACCTTCACTGCCATCTATATGAACATGGAAATATCTAAACCGCTATCTGCATGAAAATAGAAATATCTACACAGCTATCTGCATATATATGGAAATATCTACAAACCTATCTCTTTACACATGGAAATAACTACACCGCTATCTCTATAAACATGGAAATATCTACACCGCCATCTGAATGAACATGGAAATATCTGCACTGCCATCTGTGTGAACATATAAATATCTACACCGCCATCTGTATTAAGATGGAGATATCTTCACTGCTATCTGTATAAACTTGGAAATATCTACACCGCTATCTCTATAAACCTGGAAATATCTTCACCGCTATCTGTATAAACATGGAAATATCTACACCGCTACCTGTATAAACATATAAATATCAGCACCGCTATCTGTATGAACATGGAAATATCTACACCGCTATCTCTATGAACATGGAAATATCTACACCGGTATCTGCATGAACATGTAAATAGCTTCACCTCTATCTGTATGAACATGGAAATATCTACAGCGCTATCTGTATGAACATGGATATGTCTACACAGCCATCTGGATGAACATGGAAATATCTACACCGCTATCTGCATGAAAATGGAAATATCTACACCGCTATCTGTGTAAACATGCATACATCTTCACTGCAATCTGTATAAGCATGGAAATATCTACAACGCTGTCTGTATGAACATGGAAATATCTACACCGCTATCAGTATAAACATGGAAATATCCACACCTCTATCTGTATAAACATGGAAATATCTACACTGCTACCTGTATAAACATGGAAATAGCTACACCACTACCTGTACAAACATGGAAATATCAGCACCGCTATCTGTATAAAAATGGAAATATCAGCCCCTCTATCTGTATGAACATGGAAATATCTACACCGCTATCTCTATGAACATGGAAATATCTACACCGCCCTCTGTATGAACATGGATATATCTACACAGCCATCTGGATGAACATGGAAATATCTACACCGCTATCTGTATAAACATGGAAATATCTACACCGCTATCTGTATGAACATGGAAATACATAAACCGCTATCTGTATGAACATGGAAATAGCTACACCGCTATCTGTATGAACATGGAAATTTCTTCACCGCCATCTGTATGAACATGGATATATCTACACAGCCATCTGGATGAACATGGAAATATCTACACCGCTATCTGTATGAACATGGAAATATCTACAACGCTATCTGTATGAACATGGATATATCTACACAGCCCTCTGGATGAACATGGAAATATCCACACCGCTATCTGTGTAAACATGCATACATCTTCACCGCGATCTGTATAAACATGGAAATATCTACACCGCTATCTGTATGAACATGGAAATATCTACACCGCTATCTGTTTGAATATGGAAATATATACACCTCTATCTGTATGAAAATGGAAATATCTACACAGCTATCTGCATATACATGGAAATATCTACACAGCTATCTCCTTAATCATGGAAATAACTACACCGCTAACTGTATGAACATGGAAATATCTACACCGCCATCTGAATGAACATGGAAATATCTGCACCGCCATCGGTATGAACATGTAAATATCTACACCGCCATCTGTATTAAGATGGAAATATCTACACCGCTATCTGAAAAAACATGGAAATACCTACACCACTATCTTTATAAACATGGAAATATCTACACCGCTATCTGTATAAACATGGAAATATCTACACCGCTACCTGGATAAACTTGGAAATATCAGCACCGCTATCTGTATGAACATGGAAATATCTACACCGCTATCTGTATGAACATGGAAATATCTACACCGCTATCTGAATGAACATGGAAATATCTACAAAGCTATCTGAATGAACATGGAAATTTCTACACCGCTATCTGTTTGAACATGTAAATATCTACACCGCTATCTGCATGAAAATGGAAATATCTAAAAAGCTATCTGCATATACATGGAAATATCTACACAGCCATCTCTTTACACATGGAAATAACTACACCGCTATATCTATAAACATGGAAATCTCTACACTGCCATCTGTATGAACATGGAAATATCCGCAACGCCATCTGTATGAACATATAAATATCTACACCGCCATCTGTATTAAGATGGAGATATCTACACTGCTATCTGTACAAACATGGAAATATCTACACCGTAGCCTGTATAAACATGGAAATATCAGCACCGCTATCTGTATGAACATGGAAATATCTACACCGCTACCTGTATGAACATGGAAATATCTACACCGCTATCTGTATGAACATGGAAATATCTACACCGCTATCTGTATGAACATGGATATATCTACACAGCCATCTGGATGAACATGGAAATATCTACACCGCTATCTGTATGAACATGGAAATATCTACACAGCTATCTGTATGAACATGGACATATCTACACAGCCAAATGGATGAACATGAAAATATCTACACCGCTATCTGTGTAAACATGCATACATCTTCACCGCAGTCTGTATAAACATGGAAATATCTACACCGCTACCTGTATAAACATGGAAATATCAGCACCGCTATCTGTATGAACATGGAAATATCTACACCGCTATCTGTATGAACATGGAAATATCTACACGGCTATCTGTATGAACATGGAAATATCTACAAAGCTATCTGAATGAACATGGAAATACCTACACCGCTATCTGTTTGAACATGTAAATACCTACACCGCTAACTGCATGAAAATGGAAATATCTACAAAGCTATCTGCATATACATGGAAATATATACACAGCTATCTCTTTACACATGGAAATAACTACACCGCTATATCTATAAACATGGAAATATCTACACCACCATCTGTATGAACATGGAAATATCTGCACCGCCATCTGTATGAACATATAAATATCTACACCGCCATCTGTATTAAGAAGGAGATATCTACACCGCTATCTGTATAAACATGGAAATATCTACACCGCTGCCTGTATAAACATGGAAATATCAGCATGGCTATCTGTATGAACATGGAAATATCTAAACCGCGACCTGTATGAACATGGAAATATCTACACCGCTATCTGTATGAACATGGAAATATCTACACCGCTATCTGTATGAACATTGAAATATCTACACCGCTATCCGTATGAACATGGATATAACTACACAGCCATCTGGATGAACATGGAAATATCTACACCACTATCTGTATGAACATGGAAATATCTTCACCGCCATCTGTATGAACATGGATATGTCTACACAGCCATCTGGATGAACATGGAAATATCTACACCACTATCTGAATGAACATGGAAATATCTACACCGCTATCTGTGTAAACATGCATACATCTTCACAACTATCTGTATAAACATGGAAATATCTACACCGCTATCTGTATGAACATGGAAATATCTACACCGCTCTCTCTATGAACATGGAAATATCTACACCGCTATCTGTTTGAACATGGAAATATCTAAAACGCTATCTGCATGTAAATGGAAATACCTACACAGCTATCTGAATATACATGGAAATATCTACACAGCTATCTCTTTACACACGGAAATAACTACACCGCTATCTGTATGAACATGGAAATATCTTCACCGCCATCTGTATGAACATGGATATATCAACACAGCCATCTGGATGAACATGGAATTATCTACACCGCTATCTGAACATGGAAATATCTACACCGCTATCTGCATGAAAATGGAAATATCTACACAGCGATCTGCATATACATGGAAATATCTACAAAGCTATCTGTTTACACATGGAAATAACTACAGCGCTATCTCTATATACATGCAAATATCTACACTGCCATCTGTATGAACATGGAAATATCTGCACCGACATCTGTATGAAGATATAAATATCTACACCCCAATCTATATTAAGATGGAGATATCTACACCGCTATATGTATAAACATGGAAATATCTACACCGCTATCTGTATAAATATGGAAATATCTACACCGCTATCTGTATAAACATGGAAATATCTACACCGCTACCTGTATAAACATGGAAATATCAGCACCGCTATCTGTATGAACACGGAAATATCTGCAACGCTATCTCTATGAACATGGAAATATCTACACCGCTATCTGTATGAACATGGAAATAGCTACACAGCTATCTGTATGAACATGGAAATATCTACACCACTACCTGTATGAACATGGAAATAACTACACCGCTATCTGTATGAACATGGATATATCTACACAGCCATCTGGATGAACATGGAAATATCTACACCGCTATCTGTATGAACATGGAAATATCTACACCGCTATCTGTGTAAATATGCATACATCTTCACCGCAATCTGTATAAACATGGAAATATCTTCACCGCTATCTGAATGAACATCGAAATGTCTACACCGCTATCTGTTTGAACATGGAAATATCTACACCGCTATCTGCATGAAAATGGAAATATCTGCAGAGCTATCTGCATATACATGGAAATATCTACACAGCTATCTCTTTACACATGGAAATAACTACACCGCTATCTGTATGAACATGGAAATATCTACACCGCCATCTGTATGAACATGGAAATATCTGCACCGCCATCTGTATGAACATCTAAATATCTACACGGCCATCTCTATTAAGATGGAGATATCTACACCGCTATCAGTATAAACATGGAAATATCTACACCGCTATCTGTATAAACATGGAAATAACTACACCGCTATCTGTATAAACATGGAAATATCTACACCGCTACCTGTATAAACATGGAAATATCAGCACCGCTATCTGTATAAACATGGAAATATCAGCCCCTCTATCTGTATGAACATGGAAATACCTACACCGCTATCTTTATGAACATGGAAATATCTACACCGCTAGATGTATAAACATGGAATTATCTTCACTGCCATCTGTATGAACACGGATATGTCTACACAGCCATCTGGATGAACATGGAAATATCTACACCGCTATCTGTATGAACATGGAAATAGCTACACCGCTATCTGTATGAACATGGAAATAGCTACACCGCCACCTGTATTAACATGGAAATATCAGCACAGCTATCTGTTTGAACATGGAAATATCTACACCGCTATCTGCATGAAAATGGAAATATCTACAGAGCTATCTGCATATACATGGAAATATCTACACAGCTATCTCTTTACACATGGATATAACTACACCGCTATCTCTATAAACATGGAAATATCTACAACGCTATCTGTATGAACATGGAAATATCTGCACCGCCATCTGTATGAACATATAAATATCTACATCGCCATCTGTATTAAGAAGCAGATATCTACACCTCTATCTGTATAAACCTGGAAATATCTACACCGCTATCTGTATAAACATGGAAATATCTACACCGCTATCTGTATAAACATGGAAATATCTACACCGCTACCTGTATAAACATGGAAATATCAGCACAGCTATCTGTATGAACATGGAAATATCTACACCGCTATCTGTACGAACATGGAAATATCTACACCGCTATCTGTATGAACATGGAAATAGCTACACAGCTATCTGTATGAACATGGAAATATCTACACCACTATCTGTATGAATATGGAAATAACTACACCACTATCTGTATGAACATGGATATATCTACACAGCCATCTGGATGAACATGGAAATATCTACACCGCTATCTGTATGAACATGGATATATCTACACCGCTAACTGTGTAAACATGCATACATCTTCAGCGCTACCTGTATAAATATGGAAATATCTACACCGCTATCTGTATGAACATGGAAATATCTACACCGATATCTGTTTGAAGATGGAAATATCTAAACCGCTATCTGCATGAAAATGGAAATATCTACACAGCTATCTGCATATTCATGGAAATATCTACACAGCTTTCTCTTTACACATGGAAATAACTACACCGCTATCTGTATGAACATGGAAATATCTGCACCGCCATCTGCATGTACATAGAAATATCTACTCCGCCATCTGTATTAAGATGGAGATATCTACACCGCTATCTGTATAAACATGGAAATATCTACACCGCTATCTGTATAAACATGGAAATATCTACACCGCTATTTGTATAAACATGGAAATATCTACACCGCTACCTGTATAAACTTGGAAATATCAGCACCGCTATCTGTATGAACATGGAAATATCTACACCGCTATCTGTTTGAACATGGAATTATCTACACCGCTGTCTGCATGAAAATGGAAATATCTACACAGCTATCTGCATATACATGGAAATATCTTCACAGCTATCTCTTTACACATGGAAATAACTACACCGCTATCTCTATAAACATGGAAATATCTACACCGCCATCTGCATGAACATGGAAATATCTTCACAGCCATCTGTATGAACATGGAAATATCTACACAGCCATCTGTATGAACATGGAAATATCTACACCGCTATCTGTATGAACATGGAAATATCTTCACCGCCATCTGAATGAACATGGATATGTCTACACAGCCATCTGTATGAACATGGAAATATCTACACCGCGATCTGTATGAACATGGAAATATCTACACCGCTATCTGTGTAAACTTGCATAAGTTTCACCGCTATCTGTATAAACATGGAAATATCTACACCGCTATCTGTATGAACATGGAAATATCTACACCGCTATCTGTTTGAACATGGAAATATCTAAACCGCTATCTGCATGAAAATAGAAATATCTACACAGCTATCTGCATATACATGGAAATATCTACAAACCTATCTCTTTACACATGGAAATAACTAAACCGCTATCTCTATAAACATGGAAATATCTACACCACCATCTGTATGAACATGGAAATATCTGCACTGCCATCTGTATGAACATATAAATATCTACACCGCCATCTGTATTAAGAAGGAGATATCTTCACCGCTATCTGTATAAACTTGGAAATATCTACACCGCTATCTTTATAAACCTGGAAATATCTACACCGCTATCTGTATAAACATGGAAATATCTACACCGCTATCTCTATGAACATGGAAGTATCTACACCGCTATCTGCATGAACATGGAAATAGCTACACCACTATCTGTACGAACATGGAAATATCTACACTTCTATCTGTATGAACATGGAAATATCTACACCGCTATCTGTATGAACATGGATATATCTACACAGCCATCTGGATGAACATGGAAATATCTACACCGCTATCTGCATGAACATGGAAATATCTACACCGCTATCTGAGTAAACATGCATACATCTTCACTGCAATCTGTATAAGCATGGAAGCATCTACAACGCTATCTGTATGAACATGGAAATATCTACACCGCTATCTGTGTGAACATGGAAATATCTAAACCGCTATCAGCATTAAAATAGAAATATCTACACAGCTATCTGCATATACATGGAAATATCTACACCGCTATCTCTTTACACATGGAAATAACTACAACGCTATCTGTATGAACATGGAAATATCTACACCGCCATCTGTATGAACATGGAAATATCTGCACCGCCATCTGAAAGAACATATAAATATCTACACCGCCATCTGTATTAAGATGGAGATATCTACACCGCTATCTGTATAAACATGGAAATATCCACACCGCTATCTGTATAAACATGGAAATATCTACACTGCTACCTGTATAAACATGGAAATATCTTCACCACTACCTGTATAAACATGGAAATATCAGCACCGCTATCTGTGTGAACATGGAAATATCATCCCCTCTATCTGTATCAACATGGAAATATCTATACCGCTATCTCTATGACCATGGAAATATCTACACCGCCATCTGTATGAACATGGATATATCTACACAGCCATCTAGATGAACATGGAAATATCTACACTGCTATCTGTATGAACATGGAAATATCTACACCGCTATCTGTATGAACATGGAAATACATACACCGCTATCTGTATGAACATGGAAATAGCTACACCGCTATCTGTATGCACATGGAAATTTCTTCACCGCCATCTGTTTGAACATGGATATATCTACACAGCCATCTGGATGAACATGGAAATATCTACACCGCTATCTGTATGAACATGGAAATATCTACACCGCTATCTGTATGAACATGGAAATACCTTCACCGCCATCTGTATGAACTTGGATATGCCTACACAGCCATCTGGATGAACATGGAAATATCTACACCGCGATCTGTATGAACATGGAAATATCTACTCCGCTATCTGTGTAAACATGCATACGTTTCACCGCTATCTGTATAAACATGGAAATATCTACACCGCTATCTGTATGAACACGGAAATATCTACACCGCTATCTGTTTGAACATGGAAATATCTAAACCGCTATCTGCATGAAAATAGAAATATCTACACAGCTATCTGCATATACATGGAAATATCTACAAACCTATCTCTTTACACATGGAAATAACTACACCGCTATCTCTATAAACATGGAAATATCTACACCGCCATCTGAATGAACATGGAAATATCTGCACTGCCATCTGTATGAACATATAAATATCTACACCGCCATCTGTATTAAGATGGAAATATCTTCACCGCTATCTGTATAAACTTGGAAATATCTACACCGCTATCTCTATAAACCTGGAAATATCTACACCGCTATCTGTATAAACATGGAAATATCTACACCGCTACCTGTATAAACATGGAAATATCAGCAGCGCTATCTGTATGAACATGGAAATATCTACACCGCTATCTCTATGAACATGGAAATATCTACACCGCTATCTGCATGAACATGGAAATAGCTACACCGTTATCTGTACGAACATGGAAATATCTACACCTCTATCTGTATGAACATGGAAATATCTACACCGCTATCTGTATGAACATGGATATGTCTACACAGCCATCTGGATGAACATGGAAATATCTACACCGCTATCTGCATGAACATGGAAATATCTACACCGCTATCTGTGTAAACATGCATACATCTTCACTGCAATCTGTATAAGCATGGAAATATCTACAACGCTATCTGTATGAACATGGAAATATCTACACCGCTATCTGTTTGAACATGGAAATATCTAAACCACTATCAGCATGATAATAGAAATATCTACACAGCTATCTGCATATACATGGAAATATCTACACAGCTGTCTCTTTACACATGGAAATAACTACACTGCTATCTTTATGAACATGGAAATATCTACACCGCCATCTGTATGAACATGGAAATATCTGCACCGCCATCTGAATGAACATATAAATATCTACACCGCCATATGTATTAAGATGGAGATATCTACACCGCTTTCAGTATAAACATGGAAATATCCACACCGCTATCTGTATAAACATGGAAATATCTACGCTGCTACCTGTATAAACATGGAAATATCTACACCACTACCTGTACAAACATGGAAATATCAGCACCGCTATCTGTATGAAAATGGAAATATCAGCCCCTCTATCCGTATGAACATGGAAATATCTACACCGCTATCTCTATGAACATGGAAATATCTACACCGCCCTCTGTATGAACATGGATATATCTACACAGCCATCTGGATGAACATTGAAATATCTACACCGCTATCTGTATGAACATGGAAATATCTACACCGCTATCTGTATGAACATGGAAATACATAAACCGCTATCTGTATAAACTTGGAAATAGCTACACCGCTATCTGTATGAACATGGAAATTTCTTCACCGCCATCTGTATGAACATGGATATATCTACACAGCCATCTGGATGAACATGGAAATATCTACACCGCTATCTGTATGAACATGGAAATATCTACACCGCTATCTGTATGAACATGGATATATCTACACAGCCCTCTGGATGAACTTGGAAATATCCACACCGCTATCTGTGTAAACATGCATACACCTTCACTGCGATCTGTATAAACATGGAAATATCTACACTGCTATCTGTATGAACATGGAAATATGTACACCGCTATCTGTTTGAACATGGAAATATCTACACCGCTATCTGCATGAAAATGGAAATATCTACACAGCTATCTGCATATACATGGAAATATCTACACAGCTATCTCTTTACTCATGGAAATAACTACACCGCTAACTGTATGAACATGGAAATATCTACACCGCCATCTGTATGAACATGGAAATATCTGCACCGCCATCTGTATGAACATGTAAATATCTACACCGCCATCTGCATTAAGATGGAGATATCTACACCGCTATCTGAAAAAACATGGAAATATCTACACCACTATCTGCATAAACATGGAAATATCTACACTGCTATCTTTATAAACATGGAAATATCTACACCGCTACCTGTATAAACTTGGAAATATCAGCACCGCTATCTGTATGAATATGGAAATATCTACACCGCTATCTGTATGAACATGGAAATATCCACAAAGCTATCTGAATGAACATGGAAATTTCTACACCGCTATCTGTATGAACATGGAAATATCTACACCGCTATCTGTTTGAACATGGAAATATCTAAACCGCTATCTGCATGAAAATAGAAATATCTACACAGCTATCTGCATATACATGGAAATATCTACAAACCTATCTCTTTACACATGGAAATAACTACACCGCTATCTCTATAAACATGGAAATATCTACACCGCCATCTGAATGAACATGGAAATATCTGCACTGCCATCTGTATGAACATATAAATATCTACACCGCCATCTGTATTAAGATGGAAATATCTTCACCGCTATCTGTATAAACTTGGAAATATCTACACCGCTATCTCTATAAACCTGGAAATATCTACACCGCTATGTGTATAAACATGGAAATATCTACACCGCTACCTGTATAAACATGGAAATATCAGCAGCGCTATCTGTATGAACATGGAAATATCTACACCGCTATCTCTATGAACATGGAAATATCTACACCGCTATCTGCATGAACATGGAAATAGCTACACCGCTATCTGTACGAACATGGAAATATCTACACCTCTATCTGTATGAACATGGAAATATCTACACCGCTATCTGTATGAACATGGATATGTCTACACAGCCATCTGGATGAACATGGAAATATCTACACCGCTATCTGCATGAACATGGAAATATCTACACCGCTATCTGTGTAAACATGCATACATCTTCACTGCAATCTGTATAAGCATGGAAATATATACAACGCTATCTGTATGAACATGGAAATATCTACACCGCTATCTGTTTGAACATGGAAATATCTAAACCACTATCAGCATGATAATAGAAATATCTACACAGCTATCTGCATATACATGGAAATATCTACACAGCTATCTCTTTACACATGGAAATAACTACACTGCTATCTGTATGAACATGGAAATATCTACACCGCCATCTGTATGAACATGGAAATATCTGCACCGCCATCTGAATGAACATATAAATATCTACACCGCCATATGTATTAAGATGGAGATATCTACACCGCTTTCAGTATAAACATGGAAATATCCACACCGCTATCTGTATAAACATGGAAATATCTACGCTGCTACCTGTATAAACATGGAAATATCTACACCACTACCTGTACAAACATGGAAATATCAGCACCGCTATCTGTATGAAAATGGAAATATCAGCCCCTCTATCCGTATGAACATGGAAATATCTACACCGCTATCTCTATGAACATGGAAATATCTACACCGCCCTCTGTATGAACATGGATATATCTACACAGCCATCTGGATGAACATTGAAATATCTACACCGCTATCTGTATGAACATGGAAATATCTACACCGCTATCTGTATGAACATGGAAATACATAAACCGCTATCTGTATGAACATGGAAATAGCTACACCGCTATCTGTATGAACATGGAAATTTCTTCACCGCCATCTGTATGAACATGGATATATCTACACAGCCATCTGGATGAACATGGAAATATCTACACCGCTATCTGTATGAACATGGAAATAACTACACCGCTATCTGTATGAACATGGATATATCTACACAGCCCTCTGGATGAACTTGGAAATATCCACACCGCTATCTGTGTAAACATGCATACATCTTCACCGCGATCTGTATAAACATGGAAATATCTACACCGCTATCTGTATGAACATGGAAATATCTACACCGCTATCTGTTTGAACATGGAAATATCTACACCGCTATCTGCATGAAAATGGAAATATCTACACAGCTATCTGCATATACATGGAAATATCTACACAGCTATCTCTTTACTCATGGAAATAACTACACCGCTAACTGTATGAACATGGAAATATCTACACCGCCATCTGTATGAACATGGAAATATCTGCACCGCCATCTGTATGAACATGTAAATATCTACACCGCCATCTGCATTAAGATGGAGATATCTACACCGCTATCTGAAAAAACATGGAAATATCTACACCACTATCTGCATAAACATGGAAATATCTACACTGCTATCTGTATAAACATGGAAATATCTACACCGCTACCTGTATAAACTTGGAAATATCAGCACCGCTATCTGTATGAATATGGAAATATCTACACCGCTATCTGTATGAACATGGAAATATCCACAAAGCTATCTGAATGAACATGGAAATTTCTACACCGCTATCTGTATGAACATGGAAATATCTACACCGCTATCTGTTTGAACATGGAAATATCTAAACCGCTATCTGCATGAAAATAGAAATATCTACACAGCTATCTGCATATACATGGAAATATCTACAAACCTATCTCTTTACACATGGAAATAACTACACCGCTATCTCTATAAACATGGAAATATCTACACCGCCATCTGAATGAACATGGAAATATCTGCACTGCCATCTGTATGAACATATAAATATCTACACCGCCATCTGTATTAAGATGGAAATATCTTCACCGCTATCTGTATAAACTTGGAAATATCTACACCGCTATCTCTATAAACCTGGAAATATCTACACCGCTATGTGTATAAACATGGAAATATCTACACCGCTACCTGTATAAACATGGAAATATCAGCAGCGCTATCTGTATGAACATGGAAATATCTACACCGCTATCTCTATGAACATGGAAATATCTACACCGCTATCTGCATGAACATGGAAATAGCTACACCGCTATCTGTACGAACATGGAAATATCTACACCTCTATCTGTATGAACATGGAAATATCTACACCGCTATCTGTATGAACATGGATATGTCTACACAGCCATCTGGATGAACATGGAAATATCTACACCGCTATCTGCATGAACATGGAAATATCTACACCGCTATCTGTGTAAACATGCATACATCTTCACTGCAATCTGTATAAGCATGGAAATATATACAACGCTATCTGTATGAACATGGAAATATCTACACCGCTATCTGTTTGAACATGGAAATATCTAAACCACTATCAGCATGATAATAGAAATATCTACACAGCTATCTGCATATACATGGAAATATCTACACAGCTATCTCTTTACACATGGAAATAACTACACTGCTATCTGTATGAACATGGAAATATCTACACCGCCATCTGTATGAACATGGAAATATCTGCACCGCCATCTGAATGAACATATAAATATCTACACCGCCATATGTATTAAGATGGAGATATCTACACCGCTTTCAGTATAAACATGGAAATATCCACACCGCTATCTGTATAAACATGGAAATATCTACGCTGCTACCTGTATAAACATGGAAATATCTACACCACTACCTGTACAAACATGGAAATATCAGCACCGCTATCTGTATGAAAATGGAAATATCAGCCCCTCTATCCGTATGAACATGGAAATATCTACACCGCTATCTCTATGAACATGGAAATATCTACACCGCCCTCTGTATGAACATGGATATATCTACACAGCCATCTGGATGAACATTGAAATATCTACACCGCTATCTGTATGAACATGGAAATATCTACACCGCTATCTGTATGAACATGGAAATACATAAACCGCTATCTGTATGAACATGGAAATAGCTACACCGCTATCTGTATGAACATGGAAATTTCTTCACCGCCATCTGTATGAACATGGATATATCTACACAGCCATCTGGATGAACATGGAAATATCTACACCGCTATCTGTATGAACATGGAAATAACTACACCGCTATCTGTATGAACATGGATATATCTACACAGCCCTCTGGATGAACTTGGAAATATCCACACCGCTATCTGTGTAAACATGCATACATCTTCACCGCGATCTGTATAAACATGGAAATATCTACACCGCTATCTGTATGAACATGGAAATATCTACACCGCTATCTGTTTGAACATGGAAATATCTACACCGCTATCTGCATGAAAATGGAAATATCTACACAGCTATCTGCATATACATGGAAATATCTACACAGCTATCTCTTTACTCATGGAAATAACTACACCGCTAACTGTATGAACATGGAAATATCTACACCGCCATCTGTATGAACATGGAAATATCTGCACCGCCATCTGTATGAACATGTAAATATCTACACCGCCATCTGTATTAAGATGGAGATATCTACACCGCTATCTGAAAAAACATGGAAATATCTACACCACTATCTGCATAAACATGGAAATATCTACACCGCTATCTGTATAAACATGGAAATATCTACACCGCTACCTGTATAAACTTGGAAATATCAGCACTGCTATCTGTATGAACATGGAAATATCTACACCGCTATCTGTATGAACATGGAAATATCTACACCGATATCTGTATGAACATGGAAATATCCACAAAGCTATCTGAATGAACATGGAAATTTCTACACCGCTATCTGTATGAACATGGAAATATCTACACCGCTATCTGTTTGAACATGGAAATATCTAAACCGCTATCTGCATGAAAATAGAAATATCTACACAGCTATCTGCATATACATGGAAATATCTACAAACCTATCTCTTTACACATGGAAATAACTACACCGCTATCTCTATAAACATGGAAATATCTTCACCGCCATCTGAATGAACATGGAAAGATCTGCACTGCCATCTGTATGAACATATAAATATCTACACCGCCATCTGTATTAAGATGGAAATATCTTCACCGCTATCTGTATAAACTTGGAAATATCTACACCGCTATCTCTATAAACCTGGAAATATCTACACCGCTATCTGTATAAACATGGAAATATCAGCAGCGCTATCTGTATGAACATGGAAATATCTACACCGCTATCTCTATGAACATGGAAATATTTACACCGCTATCTGCATGAACATGGAAATAGCTACACCGCTATCTGTACGAACATGGAAATATCTACACCTCTATCTGTATGAACATGGAAATATCTACACCGCTATCTGTATGAACATGGATATGTCTACACAGCCATCTGGATGAACATGGAATTATCTACACCGCTATCTGCATGAACATGGAAATATCTACACCGCTATCTGTGTAAACATGCATACATCTTCACTGCAATCTGTATAAGCATGGAAATATCTACACCGCCATCTGTATGAACATGGAAATATCTGCACCGCCATCTGAATGAACATATAAATATCTACACCGCCATATGTATTAAGATGGAGATATCTACACCGCTTTCAGTATAAACATGGAAATATCCACACCGCTATCTGTATAAACATGGAAATATCTACGCTGCTACCTGTATAAACATGGAAATATCTACACCACTACCTGTACAAACATGGAAATATCAGCACCGCTATCTGTATGAAAATGGAAATATCGGCCCCTCTATCCGTATGAACATGGAAATATCTACACCGCTATCTCTATGAACATGGAAATATCTACACCGCCCTATGTATGAACATGGATATATCTACACAGCCATCTGGATGAACATTGAAATATCTACACCGCTATCTGTATGAACATGGAAATATCTACACCGCTATCTGTATGAACATGGAAATACATAAACCGCTATCTGTATGAACATGGAAATAGCTAAACCGCTATCTGTATGAACATGGAAATTTCTTCACCGCCATCTGTATGAACATGGATATATCTACACAGCCATCTGGATGAACATGGAAATATCTACACCGCTATCTGTATGAACATGGAAATATCTACACCGCTATCTGTATGAACATGGATATATCTACACAGCCCTCTGGATGAACTTGGAAATATCCACACCGCTATCTGTGTAAACATGCATACATCTTCACCGCGATCTGTATAAACATGGAAATATCTACACCGCTATCTGTATGAACATGGAAATATCTACACCGCTATCTGTTTGAACATGGAAATATCTACACCGCTATCTGCATGAAAATGGAAATATCTACACAGCTATCTGCATATACATGGAAATATCTACACAGCTATCTCTTTACTCATGGAAATAACTACACTGCTAACTGTATGAACATGGAAATATCTACACCGCCATCTGTATGAACATGGAAATATCTGCACCGCCATCTGTATGAACATGTAAATATCTACACCGCCATCTGTATTAAGATGGAGATACCTACACCGCTATCTGAAAAAACATGGAAATATCAACACCACTATCTGCATAAACATGGAAATATCTACACCGCTATCTGTATAAACATGGAAATATATACACCGCTACCTGTATAAACTTGGAAATATCAGCACCGCTATCTGTATGAACATGGAAATATCTACACCGCTATCTGTGTGAACATGGAAATATCTACACCGCTATCTGTATGAACATGGAAATATCCACAAAGCTATCTGAATGAACATGGAAATTTCTACACCGCTATCTGTTTGAACATGTAAATATCTACAGCGCTATCTGCATGAAAATGGAAATATCTACAAAGCTATCTGCATATACATGGAAATATCTACACAGCCATCTCTTTACACATGGAAATAACTACACCGCTATATCTATAAACATGGAAATATCTACACTGCCATCTGTATGAACATGGAAATATCCGCAACGCCATCTGTATGAACATATAAATATCTACACCGCCATCTGTATTAAGATGGAGATATCTACACCGCTATCTGTATAAACATGGAAATATCTACACCGCTGCCTGTATAAACATGGAAATATCAGCACCGCTATGTGTATGAACATGGAAATATATACACCGCTACCTGTATGAACATGGAAATATCTACACCGCTATCTGTATGAACATGGAAATATCTACACCGCTAGCTGTATGAACATGGATATATCTACACAGCCATCTGGATGAACATGGAAATATCTACACCGCTATCTGTATGAACATGGAAAAATCTACACAGCTATCTGTATGAACATGGACATATCTACACAGCCAACTGGATGAACATGGAAATATCTACACCGCTATCTGTGTAAACATGCATACATCTTCACCGCAGTCTGTATAAACATGGAAATATCTACACCGCTATCTGTATGAAAATGGAAATATCTACACCGCTATCTGTATGAACATGGAAATATCTACAGCGCTATCTGTTTGAACATGGAAATATCTTCACCGCTATCTGCATGAAAATGGAAATATCTACACCGCTATCTGTATAAACATGGAAATATCTACACAGCTATCTGTGTAAACATGGAAATATCTACACAGCTATCCCTTTACACATGGAAATAACTACACCGCTATCTGTATGAACATGGAAATATCTACACCGCCCTCTGTATGAACATGGAAATATCTGCACCGCCATCTGTATGAACATATAAATATCTACACCGCCATCTGTATTAAGATGGAGATATCTACACCGCTATCTGCATAAACATGGAAATATCTACACCGCTATCTGTATAAACATGGAAATATCTACAACGCTATCTGTATAAACATGGAAATATCTAAACAGCTATCTGCATGAAAATGGAAATACCTACACAGCTATCTGCATATACATGTAAATATCTACACAGCTATCTCTTTGCACATGGAAATAACTACACCGCTATCTGTATGAACATGGAAACATCTACACCGCTATCTGTATGAACATGGATATATCTACACAGCCCTCTGGATGAACATGGAAATCTCCACAACGCTATCTGTTGAAATATTCATACATCTTCACCGCTGTCTGTATAAACTTGGAAATATCTACACCGCGATCTGTATGAATATGGAAATATATACACCGCTATCTGTTTGAAGATGGAAATATATACACCACTATCTGCATGAAAATGGAAATATCTACAAAGCTATCTGAATGAACATGGAAATTTCTACACCGCTATCTGTTTGAACATGTAAATATCTACACGGCAATCTGCATGAAAATGGAAATATCTACGAAGCTATCTGCATATACATGGAAATATCTACACAGCCATCTCTTTACACATGGAAGTAACTACACCGCTATATCTATAAACATGGAAATATCTACACTGCCATCTGTATTAAGATGGAGATAACTACACCGCTATCTGTATAAACATGGAAATATCTACACCGCTATCTGTATAAACATGGAAATATCTACACCGCTACCTGTATAAACATGGAAATATCAGCACCGCTTTCAGTATGAACATGGAAATATCAACCCCTCTATCTGTATGGACATGGAAATATCTACACCACTATCTGTATGAACATGGAAATATCTACACCGCTATCTGTATGAACATGGAAATATCCACACCGCTATCTGTATAGACATGGAAATATCTACACCGCTATCTGTATAAACATGGAAATATCTACACCGCTACCTGTATAAACATGGAAATATCTACACCGCTACCTGTATAAACATGGAAATATCAGCACCGCTATCTGTATGAACATGGAAATATCAGCCCCTCTATCTGTATGAACATGGAAATATCTTCAACGCCATCTGTATGAACATGGATATATCTACACAGCCATCTGGATGAACATGGAAATATCTACACCGCTATCTGCATGAACATGGAAATATCTACACCGCTACCTGTATAAACCTGGAAATAGCACCGCTATCTGTATGAACATGGAAATAGCTACACCGCTATCTCTATGAACATGGAAAAATCTTCACCGCTATCTGTATGAACATGGAAATAGCTACAATGCTATCTGTATGAACATGGAAATATCTACACCACTATCTGTATGAAAATGGAAATATCTACACCGCCATCTGTATGAACATGGATATATCTACACAGCCATCTGGATGAACATGGAAATATCTACACCGCTATCTGCATGAACATGGAAATATCTACACCGCTATCTGTGTAAATATGCATACATCTTCGCAATCTGTATAAGCATGGAAATATCTACACCGCTATCAGTATGAACATGGAAATATCTATACCGCTATCTGTTTGAACATTTAAATATCTAAACCGCTATCAGCATGAAAATGGAAATCTCTACACAGCTATCTGCAAATACATGGAAATATCTACACAGCTATCTCTTTACACATGGAAATAACTACACCGCCATCTGTATGAACATGGAAATATCTGCACCGCCCTCTGTATGAACATATAAATATCTACTCCGCCATCTGTATTAAGATGGAGATATCTACACCGCTATCTGTAAAAACATGGAAATATCTACACCGCTATCTGTATAAACATGGAAATATCTACACCGCTACCTGTATAAACATGGAAATATCAGCACCGCTATCTGTAAGACCATGGAAATAGCCCCTCTATCTGTATGAACATGGAAATATCTACACCAGTATCTCTATGAACATGGAAATATCTACACCACTATCTGTTTGAACATGGAAATATCTAAACCGCTATCTGCATGAAAATGGAAATATCTACACAGCTATCTGCATATACATGGAAATATCTACACAGCTATCTCTTTACAAATGGAAATAACTACACCGCTATCTGTATGAACATGGAAATATCTTCACCGCCATCTGTATGAACATGGATATATCTACACAGCCATCTGGATGAACATGGGAATATCTACACCGCTATCTGTATGAACCTGGAAATATCTACACCGCTATCTGTGTAAACATGCATACATCTTCACCGCTATCTGTATAAACATGGAAATATCTACACTGCTATCTGCATGGACATGGAAATATCTACACCGCTATCTGTTTGAACATGGAAATATCTACACCGCTATCTGCATGAAAATGGAAATATCTACACAGCGATCTGCATATACATGGAAATATCTACAAAGCTATATCTTTACACATGGAAATAACTACAGCGCTATCTCTATAAACATGGAAATATCTACTACACCATCTGTATGAACATGGAAATATCTGCACCGCCATCTGTATGAACATATAAATATCTACACCGCCATCTATTTTAAGATGGAGATATCTACACCGCTATCTGTATAAACTTGAAAATATCTACACCGCTATCTGTATAAACATGGAAATATCTACACGGCTATCTGTATAAACATGGAAATATCTACACCGCTACCAGTATAAACATGGAAATACATAAACCGCTATCTGTATGAACATGGAAATACCTACACCGCTATCTCTATGAACTTGGAAATATGTACACCGTTATCTGTATGAACATGGAAATAGCTACACCGCTATCTGTATGAACATGGAAATATCTACACCACTACCTGTATGAACATGGAAATATTTACACCTCTATCTCTATGAACATGGATATATCTACGCAGCCATCTGGATGAACATGGAAATATCTACACCGCTATCTGTTTGAACATGTAAATATCTAAACCGCTATCTGCATGAAAGTGGAAATATCTACACAGCTGTCTGCATATACATGGAAATATCTACACAGCTATCTCTTTACACATGGAAATAACTACACCGCTATATCTATAAACATGGAAATATCTACACCGCAATCTGTATGAACATGGAAGTATCTGCACCGCCATCTGTATGAACATATAAATATCTACACCGCCATCTGTATTAAGAAGGAAATATCTAAACCGCTATTTGTATAAACATGGAAATATCTTCACCGCTGCCTGTATAAACATGGAAATATCAGCACCGCTATCTGCATGAACATGAAAATATCTACACCGCTATCTGTATGAACATGGAAATATCTACACCGCTATCTGTATGAACATGGAAATATCTACACCTCTATCTGTATGAACATGGAAATATCTACACCGCTATCGGTTTGAACATGGAAATATCTACACCGCTATCTGTATGAACATGGAAATACCTTCACCGCCATCTGTATGAACATGGATATGTCTACTCAGCCATCTAGATGAACATGGAAATATCCACACCGCGATCTGTAGGAACATGGAAATATCTACACCGCTATCTGTGTAAACATGCATACATCATCACCGCTATCTGTATAAACATGGAAATATCTACACCGCTATCTGTATGAACTTGGAAATAACTACACCGCTATCTGTATGAACATGGAAATACGTACACCGCCATCTGTATGAACATGGAAATATCGGCACCGCCATCTGTATGAACATATAAATAACTACACGGCCATCTGTATTAAGATAGAAATATCTACACCGGTGTCTGTATAAACATGGAAATATCTACACCGCTATCTGTATAAACATGGAAATATCTACACCGCTACCTGTATAAACATGGAAATATCCACACCGCTACCTGTATACACATGGAAATATCAGCACCGCTATCTGTATGAACATGGAAATATCAGCCCCTCTATCTGTATGAACATGGAAATATCTTCACAACCATCTGTATGAACATGGATATATCTACACAGCCATCTGGATGAACATGGAAATATCTACACCGCTATCTGCATGAACATGGAAATATCTACACCGCTACCTGTATAAACCTGGAAATATCAGCACCGCAATCTGTATGAACATGGAAATATCTACACCGCTATATCTATGAACAAGGAAATATCTACACCGCTATCTGTATGAACATGGAAATAGCTACAACGCTATCGGTATGAACATGGAAATATCTACACCACTATCTGTATGAACATGGAAATATCTACGCCGCCATCTGTATGAACATGGATATATCTACACAGCCATCTGGATGAACATGGAAATATCTACACCGCTATCTGTGTAAATATGCATACATCTTCGCAATCTGTATAAGCATGGAGATATCTACACTGCTATCTGAATGAACATGGAAATATCTACACCGCTATCTGTTTGAACATTTAAATATCTAAAACGCTATCAGCATGAAAATGGAAATCTCTACACAGCTATCTGCAAATACATGGAAATATCTACACAGCTATCTCTTTACTCATGGAAATAACTACACCGCTATCTGTATGAACATGGAAATATCTACACCGCCATCTGTATGAACATGGAAATATCTGCACCGCCCTCTGTATGAACATATAAATATCTACTCCGCCATCTGTATTAAGATGGAGATATCTACACCGCTATCTGTAAAAACATGGAAATATCTACACCGCTATCTGTATAAACATGGAAATATCTACACTGCTATCTGCATGAAAATGGAAATATCTACACAGCTATCTGCATATACATGGAAATATCTACACAGCTATCTCTTTACAAATGGAAATAACTACACCGCTATCTGTATGAACATGGAAATATCTTCACCGCCATCTGTATGAACATGGATATATCTACACAGCCATCTGGATGAACATGGGAATATCTACACCGCTATCTGTATGAACATGGAAATATCTACACCGCTATCTGTGTAAACATGCATACATCTTCACCGCTATCTGTATAAACATGGAAATATCTACACTGCTATCTGCATGGACATGGAAATATCTACACCGCTATCTGTTTGAACATGGAAATATCTACACCGCTATCTGCATGAAAATGGAAATATCTACACAGCGATCTGCATATACATGGAAATATCTACAAAGCTATATCTTTACACATGGAAATAACTACAGCGCTATCTCTATAAACATGAAAATATATACTCCACCATCTGTATGAACATGGAAATATCTGCACCGCCATCTGTATGAACATATAAATATCTACACCGCCATCTATATTAAGATGGAGATATCTACACCGCAATCTGTATAAACTTGAAAATATCTACACCGCTATCTGTATAAACATGGAAATATCTACACGGCTATCTGTATAAACATGGAAATATCTACACCGCTACCTGTATAAACATGGAAATACTTAAACCGCTATCTGTATGAATATGGAAATACCTACACCGCTATCTCTATGAACTTGGAAATATCTACACCGTTATCTGTATGAACATGGAAATAGCTACACCGCTATCTGTATGAACATGGAAATATCTACACCACTGCCTGTATGAACATGGAAATATCTACACCTCTATCTCTATGAACATGGATATATCTACACAGCCATCTGGATGAACATGGAAATATCTACACCGCTATCTGTTTGAACATGTAAATATCTAAACCGCTATCTGCATGAAAGTGGAAATATCTACACAGCTATCTGCCTATACATGGAAATATCTACAAAGCTATCTCTTTACACATGGAAATAACTACACCGCTATATCTATAAACATGGAAATATCTACACCGCCATCTGTATGAACATGGAAGTATCTGCACCGCCATCTGTATGAACATATAAATATCTACACCGCCATCTGTATTAAGAAGGAAATATCTAAACCGCTATCTGTATAAACATGGAAATATCTTCACCGCTGCCTGTATAAACATGGAAATATCAGCACCGCTATCTGTATGAACATGAAAATATCTACACCGCTATCTGTATGAACATGGAAATATCTACACCGCTATCTGTATGAACATGGAAATATCTACACCTCTATCTGTATGAACATGGAAATATCTACACCGCTATCAGTTTGAACATGGAAATATCTACACTGCTATCTGTATGAACATGGAAATACCTTCACCGCCATCTGTATGAACATGGATATGTCTACTCATCCATCTAGATGAACAGGGAAATATCTACACCGCGATCTGTAGGAACATGGAAATATCTACACCGCTATCTGTGTAAACATGCATACATCATCACCGCTATCTGTATAAACATGGAAATATCTACACCGCTATCTGAATGAACTTGGAAATATCTACACCGCTATCTGTTTGAACATGGAAATATCTAAACAGCTATCTGCATGAAAATGGAAATATCTACAGAGCTATCTGCATATACATGGAAATACCTACACATCTATCTCTTTACACATGGAAATAACTACACCACTATCTGTATGAACATAGAAATATCTACACCGCCATCTGTATGAACATGGAATTATCTGCACAGCCATCTGTATGAACATATAAATATCTACTCCGCCATCTGTATTAAGATGGAGATATCTACACCGCTATCTGTTAAAACATGGAAATATCTACACCGCTATCTGTATAAACATGGAAATATCTACACTGTTATCTGTATAAACATGGAAATATCTACACCGCTACCTGTATAAACATGGAAATATCAGCACCGCTATCTGTAAGAACCTGGAAATAACCCCTCTATCTGTATGAACATGGAAATATCTACACAGCTATCTGTATAAACATGGAAATATCTACACCGCTATCTGTATGAACATGGAAATATCTACACCGCTATCTGTTTGAACATGGAAATATCTACACCGCTATCTGCATGAAAATGGAAATATCTACACTGCTATCTGCATATACATTTAAACACCTACACAGCTATCTCTTTACACATGGAAATAACTACACCGCTATCTGTATGAACATGGAAATATCTACACCGCCATCTGTATGAACATGGAAATATCTGAACGGCCATCTGTATGAACATATAAATATCTACATCGCCATCTGTATTAAGATGGAGATATCTATACTGCTATCTGTATAAACATGGAAATATCTACACCGCTATCTGTATAAACATGGAAATATCTACACAGCTATCTGTATAAACATGGAAATATCTACACCACTACCTGTATAAACATGGAAATATCTACACCGCTATGTCTATAACCATGGAAATATCTACACCGCTATCTGTATAAACATGGAAATATCCACACTGCTATCTGTATATACATGGAAATATCTACACCGCTACCTGTATAAACATGGAAATATCAGCACCGCTATCTGTATGAACATGGAAATATCAGCCCCCCTATCTGTATGAACATGGAAATATCTACACCACTATCTGTATGAACATGGAAATATCTACACCGCTATCTGTATGAGCATGGAAATATCTTCACCGCCATCTGTATGAACATGAATATATCTACACAGCCATCTGGATGAACATGGAAATATCTACACCGCTATCTGTATGAACATGGAAATAGCTACACCGCTATCTGTATGAACATGGAAATATCTACACCACTCTCTGTATGAACATGGAAATATCTACACCGCTATCTGTATGAATATGGAAATAACTTCACCGCCATCTGTATGAACATGGATATATCTACACAGCCATATGGATGAACATGGAAATATCTACACCGCTATCTGCATGAACATGGAAATAGCTACACCGCTATCTGTATGAACATGGAAATAGCTACACCGCCATCTGTATGAACATGGAAATATCTGCACCGCCATCTGTATGAACATATAAATATCTACACCGCCATCCGTATTAAGATGGAGATATCTACACCGCTATCTGTATAAACCTGGAAATATCGACACCGCTATCTGTATAAACATGGAAATATCCACACCGCTATCTGTATAAACATGGAAATATCCACACCGCTACCTGTATAAACATGGAAATAGCACCGCTGTCTGAATGAACATGGAAATATCTACACCGCTATCTGTATGAAAATGGAAATATCTACACCGCTATCTGCATGAACATGGAAATAGCTACACCGCTATCTGTATGAACATGGAAATATCTACACCACTATCTGTATGAACATGGAAATAGCTACACCGCTATCTGTATGAACATGGAAATATCTAAACCTCTATCTGTATGAACATGGAAATATCTACACCGCTATCTGTGTAAACATGCATACATCTTCACCGCTATCTGTATAAACATGGAAATATCTACACCGCTATCTGTATGAACATGGATATATCTACACAGCCATCTGGATGAACATGGAAATATCTACACCGCTATATGTATGAACATGGAAATAGCTACACCGCTATCTGTATGAAAATGGAAATATCTACACCGCTATCTTTATGAACATGGAAATATCTACACCACTATCTGTATGAACATGGAAATAGCTACTCCGCTATCTTTATGAACATGGAAATATCTACACCACTATCTGTATGAACATGGAAATAGCTACACCGCTATCTGTATGAACATGGAAATATCTACACCACTACCTGTATGAACATGGAAATATCTACACCGCTATCTGTATGAACACGGATATATCTACACTGCCATCTGGATGAACATGGAAATATCTACACCGCTATCTGTGAACATGGAAATTTCTACACCGCTATCTGTGTAAATATGCATACATCTTCACCGCAATCTGTATAAACATGGAAATATCTACACCGCTATCTGTATGAACATGGAAATATCTACACCGCTATCTGTTTGAACATGGAAATATCTAAACCCCTATCTGCATGAAAATAGAAATATCTACACAGCTATCTGCATATACATTTAAATATCTACAAAGCTATCTCTATACACATGGAAATAACTACACCGCTATCTCTATAAACATGGAAATATCTACAGCGCCATCTGTATGAACATGGAAATATCTGCACCGCCATCTGTATGAACATATAAATATCTACACCGCCATCTGCTTTAAGATGGAGATATCTTCACCGCTCTCTGTATAAACTTGGAAATATCTACACCGCTATCTGTATAAACATGGAAATATCTACAACGCTACCTGTATAAACATGGAAATATCTACACCGCTACCTATATAAACATGGAAATATCAGCAAGGCTATCTGTATGAACATGGAAATATCTACACCGCTATCTCTATGAACATGGAAATATCTACACCGCTATCTGTTTGAACATGGAAATATCTAAACCGCCATCTGCATGAAAATGGAAATATGTACACAGCTATCTGCATATATATGGAAATATCTACACAGCTATCTCTTTACACATGGAAATAACTACACCGCTATCTGTATGAACATGGAAATATCTACACCGCTATCTGTATGAACATGGAAATATCTACAGAGCCATCTGTATGAACATAGAAATATCTTCACCGCCATCTGTATGAACATGGATATATCTACACAGCCATCTGGATGGACATGGAAATATCTACAGCGCTATCTGTATGAACATGGAAATATCTACACCGCTATCTGTGTAAACATGCATACATCTTCACCGCTATCTGTATAAACATGGAAATATCTACACCGCTATCTGTATGAACACGGAAATATCTACACCTCTGTTTGAACTTGGAAATATCTAAACCGCTATCTGCATGAAAATGGAAATATCTACAGAGCTATCTGCATATACATGGAAATATCTACACAGCTATCTCTTTACCAATGGCAATAACTACACCGCTATCTGTATGAACATGAAAATATCTGCACCGCCATCTGTATGAACATAAAAATATCTACACCGCCATCTGTATTAAGATGGAGATATCTACACCGCTATCTGTATGAACATGGATATGTCTACACAGCCATCTGGATGAACATGGAAATATCTACACCGCTATCTGTATGAACATGGAAATATATACACCGCTATCTGTATGAACATGGAAATATCTACACCGCTATCTGTATGAACATGGAAATATCTACACCGCTATCTGTATGAACATGGAAATATATACACCGCTATCTGTATGAACATGGAAATATCTACACCGCTATCTGTTTGAACATGGAAATATCTACACCGCTGTCTGCATGAAAATGGAAATATCTACACAGCTATCTGCATATACATGGAAATATCTACATAGCTATCTCTTTACACATGGAAATAACTACACAGCTATCTCTAAAAACATGGAAATATCTACACTGCCATCTGTATGAACATGGAAATATCTTCACTGCCATCTGTGTGAACATATAAATATCTACACCGCCATCTGTATTAAGGAGATATCTACACCGCTATCTGTATAAACATGGAAATATCTACACCGCTATCTGTATAAACATGGAAATATCTACACCGCTATCTGTATAAAAATGGAAATATCAGCACCGCTATCAGTATGAACATGGAAATATCTACACCGCTATCTGTGTGAACATGGAGATATCTACACCGCTATCTGCATGAACATGGAAATATCTACACCGCCATCTGTATGAACATGGAAATATCTGCACCGCCATGTGTATGAACATATAAATATCTGCACCGCCATCTGTATTAAGAAGGAGATATCTACAACGCTATCTGTATAAACATCGAAATATCTACACTGCTATCTGTATAAACATGGAAATATCTACACCGCTATCTGTATAAACAAGGAAATATCTACACCGCTACGTGTATAAGCATGGAAATATCAGCACCGCTATCAGTATGAACATGGAAATATCTACACCGCTATCTGTATGAACATGGAAATATCTACACCGCTATCTGTATGAACATGGAAATAACTTCACCGCCATCAGTATGAACATGGATATATCTACACAGCCATCTGTATGATCATGGAAATATCTACACCGCTATATGTATGAACATGGAAATATCCACACCGCTATCTGTATGAACATGGAAATATCTTCACCGCCATCTGTATGAACATGGAAATGTCTACACAGCCATCTGGATGAACATGGAAATATCTACACCGCGATCTGTATGAACATGGAAATATCTGCACTGCCATCTGTATGAACATATAAATATCTACACCGCCATCTGTATTAAGATGGAGATATCTTCACCGCTATCTGTATAAACTTGGAAATATCTACACCGCTATCTGTATAAACGTGGAAATACCTACACCGCTACCTGTATAAACATGGAAATATCAGCACTGCTATCTGTATGAACCTGGAAATATCTACACCTCTATATCAATGAACATGGAAATATCTACACCGCTATCTGTATGAACATGGATATATCTACACAGCCATCTGGATGAACATGGAAATATCTACACCGCTATCTGCATGAACATTGAAATATCTACACCGCTATTTGTGTAAACATGCATACATCTTCACCGCAATCTGCAAAAGCATGGAAATAGCTACACCGCTATCTGAATGAACATGGAAATATCTACAACGCTATCTGTTTGATCATGGAAATATCTAAACCGCTATCAGCATGAAAATGGAAATATCTACACCGCTATCTGCATATACATGGAAATATCTACACAGCTATCTCTTTACACATGGAAATAACTACACCGCTATCTGTATGAACATGGAAATATCTAAACAGCCATCTGTATGAACACGGAAATATCTGCACCGCCATCTGTATGAACATATAAATATCTACACCGCCATCTGTATTAAAAAGGAGATATCTACAACGCTATCTGTATAAACATGGATATATCTACACCGCTCTCTGTATAAACATGGAAATATCTACACTGCTACCTGTATAAACATGGAAATATCTAAACCGCTACCTGTATAAACATGGAAATATCAGCACCGCTATCTGTATGAACATGGAAATATCAGCCCCTCTATCTGTATGAATATGGAAATATCTACACCGCTATCTCTATGAACATGGAAATATCTACACCGCTATCTGTTAGAACATGAAAATCTCTAAACCGCTATCTGCATGAAAATGGAAATATCCACACAGCTATCTGCATATACATGGAAATATCTACACAGCTATCTCTTTACACATGGAAATAACTACACCGCTATCTGTATGAACATGGAAATATCTTCACCGCCATCTGTATGAACATGGATATATCTTCACATCCTCCTGGATGAACATGGAAATATCTACACTGCTATCTGTATGAACATGGAAATATCTGCACTGCTATCTGTATGAACATGGAAATAAATACACCGCTATCTGTATGAACATGGAAATAGCTACACCGCTTTCTGTATGAACATGGAAATATCTACACCGCTATCTGTATGGACATGGAAATATCTACACCGCTATCTGTATGAACATGGAAATAACTTCACCGCAATCAGTATGAACATGGATATATCTACACAGCCATCTGTGTGATCATGGAAATATCTACACCGCTATCTGTTTGAACATGGAAATATCTACACCGCTGTCTGCATGAAAATGGAAATATCTACACAGCTATCTGCATATACATGGAAATATCAACACAGCTATCTCTTTACACATGGAAATAACTACACCCCTATATAAACATGGAAATATCTACACCGCCATCTGTATGAACATGGAAATATCTGCACCGCCATCTGTATGAACATATAAACATCTACACCGCCATCTGTATTAAGAAGGAGATATCTACAACGCTATCTGTATAAACATGGAAATATCTACACCGCTATCTGTATAAACATGGAAACATCTACACCGCTATCTGTATAAACATGGAAATATCTACACCGCTACCTGTATAAACATGGAAATATCAGCACCGCTATCGGTATGAACATGGAAATATCTACACCGCTATCTGTATGAACATGGAAATATCTACACCGCTATCTGTGTAAACATGGAAATATCTTCACCGCCATCTGTTTGAACATGGATATGTCTACACAGCCATCTGGATGAACATGGAAATATCTACACCGCGATCTGTATGAACATGGAAATACCTACACCGCTATCTGTGTAAACATGCATAGATCTTCACCGCTATCTGTATAAACATGGAAATATCTACACCGCTATCTGTATGAACATGGAAATATCTACACCGCTATCTGTTTGAACATCTAAATATCTAAACCGCTATCTGCATGAAAATAGAAATATCTACACAGCTATCTGCATATACATGGAAATATCTACAAACCTATCTCTATACACATGAAAATAACTACACCGCTATCTCTATAAACATGGAAATATCTACAGTGCCATCTGTATGAACATGGAAATATCTGCACTGCCATCTGTATGAAGATATAAATATCTACACCCCCATTTATATTAAGATGGAGATATCTACACCGCTATCTGTATAAACTTGGAAATATCTACACCGCTATATGTATAAACATGGAAATATCTACACCGCTATCTGTATAAACATGGAAATATCTACACCGCTATCTGTATGAACATGGATATATCTACACAGCCATCTGGATGAACATGGAAATATCTACACCGCTATCTGTATGAACATGGAAATATCTACACCGCTATCTGTGTAAATATGCATACATCTTCACCGCAATCTGCATAAACATGGAAATATCTACACCGCTATCTGTGTGAACATGGAAATATCAGCCCCTCTATCTGTATGAATATGGAAATATCTACACCGCTATCTCTATGAACATGGAAATATCTACACCGCTATCTGTTAGAACATGAAAATCTCTAAACCGCTATCTGCATGAAAATGGAAATATCCACACAGCTATCTGCATATACATGGAAATATCTACACAGCTATCTCTTTACACATGGAAATAACTACACCGCTATCTGTATGAACATGGAAATATCTTCACCGCCAACTGTATGAACATGGATATATCTTCACATCCTCCTGGATGAACATGGAAATATCTACACTGCTATCTGTATGAACATGGAAATATCTGCACTGCTATCTGTATGAACATGGAAATACATACACCGCTATCTGTATGAACATGGAAATAGCTACACCGCTTTCTGTATGAACATGGAAATATCTACACCGCTATCTGTATGGACATGGAAATATCTACACCGCTATCTGTATGAACATGGAAATAACTTCACCGCAATCAGTATGAACATGGATATATCTACACAGCCATCTGTGTGATCATGGAAATATCTACACCGCTATCTGTTTGAACATGGAAATATCTACACCGCTGTCTGCATGAAAATGGAAATATCTACACAGCTATCTGCATATACATGGAAATATCAACACAGCTATCTCTTTACACATGGAAATAACTACACCCCTATATAAACATGGAAATATCTACACCGCCATCTGTATGAACATGGAAATATCTGCACCGCCATCTGTATGAACATATAAACATCTACACCGCCATCTGTATTAAGAAGGAGATATCTACAACGCTATCTGTATAAACATGGAAATATCTACACCGCTATCTGTATAAACATGGAAACATCTACACCGCTATCTGTATAAACATGGAAATATCTACACCGCTACCTGTATAAACATGGAAATATCAGCACCGCTATCGGTATGAACATGGAAATATCTACACCGCTATCTGTATGAACATGGAAATATCTACACCGCTATCTGAGTAAACATGGAAATATCTTCACCGCCATCTGTTTGAACATGGATATGTCTACACAGCCATCTGGATGAACATGGAAATATCTAGACCGCGATCTGTATGAACATGGAAATACCTACACCGCTATCTGTGTAAACATGCATACATCTTCACCGCTATCTGTATAAACATGGAAATATCTACACCGCTATCTGTATGAACATGGAAATATCTACACCGCTATCTGTTTGAACATCTAAATATCTAAACCGCTATCTGCATGAAAATAGAAATATCTACACAGCTATCTGCATATACATGGAAATATCTACAAACCTATCTCTATACACATGAAAATAACTACACCGCTATCTCTATAAACATGGAAATATCTACAGTGCCATCTGTATGAACATGGAAATATCTGCACTGCCATCTGTATGAAGATATAAATATCTACACCCCCATTTATATTAAGATGGAGATATCTACACCGCTATCTGTATAAACTTGGAAATATCTACAACGCTATATGTATAAACATGGAAATATCTACACCGCTATCTGTATAAACATGGAAATATCTACACCGCTATCTGTATGAACATGGATATATCTACACAGCCATCTGGATGAACATGGAAATATCTACACCGCTATCTGTATGAACATGGAAATATCTACACCGCTATCTGTGTAAATATGCATACATCTTCACCGCAATCTGCATAAACATGGAAATATCTACACCGCTATCTGTGTGAACATGGAAATATCTACATCGCTATCTGTTTGAACATGGAAATATCTACACCGGTATCTGCATGAAAATGGAAATATCTACAGAGCTATCTGCATATACATAGAAATATCTACACAGCTATCTCTTTACACATGGAAATAATTACACCGCTATCTGTATGAACATGGAAATATCTACACCGCCATCTGTATGAACATGGAAATATCTGCACCGCCATTTGTATGAACATATAAATATCTACACGGCAATCTGTACTAAGATGGAGATATCTACACCGCTATTTGTATAAACATGGAAATATCTACACCGCTATCTGTATAAACATGGAAATATCTACCCCGCTACCTGTATAAACATGGAAATATCAGCACCGATATCTGTATGAACATGGAAATATCTACACCACTATCTGTATGAACATGGAAATATCTACACGGCTATCTGTATGAACATGGAATTATCTTCACCGCCATCTGTATGAAAATGGATATATCTACACAGCCATCTGGATGAACATGGAAATATCTACACCGCTATCTGTATGAACATGGGAATAGCTACACAGCTATCTGTATGAACATGGAAATATCTACACCGCTATCTGTATGAACAGGGAAATATCTACAATGCTATCTGTATGAACATGGAAATATCTACACCGCTATCTGTATGAACATGGATATATCTACACAACCATCTGGATGAACATGGAAATATCTACACCGCTATCTGTATGAACGTGGAAATAGCTACACCGCTATCTGTTTGAACATGGAAATATCTAAACCGCTATCTGAATGAAAATGGAAATATCTACACAGCTATCTGCATATACCTGGAAATATCTGCACAGCTATCTCTTTACACATGGAAATAACTACACCGCTATCTGTATGAACATGGAAATATCTGCACAGCCATCTGTATGAACATATAAACATCTACACCGCCATCTGTATTAAGATGGAGATATCTACACCGCTATCTGTATAAACATGGAAATGTCTACACCGCTATCTGTATAAAAAAGGAAATATCAGCACCGCTATCTGTATGAACATGGAAATATCAGCCCCTCTATCTGTATGAACATGGAAATATCTACACCGCTATCTGTATGAACATGGAAATATCTACACCGCTAGATGTATGAACATGGAATTATCTTCAACGCCATCTGTGTGAACATGGATATGTCTTCACAGCCATCTGGAGGAACATGGAAATATCTACACCGCCATCTGTATGAACATGGAAATAGCTACTCCGCTATCTGTATGAACATGGAAATATCTGCACCGCCATCTGTATGAACATATAAATATCTACACCGCCATCTGTATTAAGATGGAGATATCTACACCGCTATCTGTATAAACATGGAAATATCTACACCGCTATCTGTATAAACATGGAAATATCTACACCACTATCTGTATAAACATGGAAATATCTACACCGCTACCTGTATAAACATGGAAATATCAGCACCGCTATCTGTATGAACATGGAAATATCTACACCGCTATCTGTATGAACATTGAAATATCTACACCGCTATCTGTATGAACATGGAAATATCTACACCGCTATATGTATGAACATGGAAATATCTACACCGCTATCTGTTTGAACATGGAAATATCTACACCACTGTCTGCATGAAAATGTAAATATCTACACAGAAATCTGTATATACATGGAAATATCTACACAGCTATCTCTTTACACATGGAAATAACTACACCGCTATCTCTAAAAACATGGAAATATCTACACCGCCATCTGTATGAACATGGAAATATCTGCACCGCCATCTGTATGAACATATAAATATCTACACCGCCATCTGTATTAAGAAGGAGATATCTGCACCGCTATCTGTATAAACCTGGAAATATCTACACCGCTATCTGTATAAACATGGAAATATCTACCCCGCTATCTGTATTAACATGGAAATATCTACACCGCTACCTGTATAAACATGGAAATAGCACAGCTATCTGTATGAACATGGAAATATCTACACCACTATCTGTACGAACATGGAAATATATACACCGCTGTATTTATGAACATGGAAATAGCTACACCGCTATCTGAACATGGAAATATCTACACCACTATCTGTATGAACATGGAATTAACTACACCGCTATCTGTATGAACATGGAAATATATACACCGCTATCTGTATGAACATGGAAATATCTACACCGCTATCTGTATGAACATGGAAATATATACACCGCTATCTGTATGAACATGGAAATATCTACACCGCTATCTGTTTGAACATGGAAATATCTACACCGCTGTCTGCATGAAAATGGAAATATCTACACAGCTATCTGCATATACATGGAAATATCTACAGAGCTATCTCTTTACACATGGAAATAACTACACCGCTATCTCTAAAAACATGGAAATATCTACACCGCCATCTGTATGAACATGGAAATATCTTCACTGCCATCTGTGTGAACATATAAATATCTACACCGCCATCTGTATTAAGGAGATATCTACACCGCTATCTGTATAAACATGGAAATATCTACACCGCTATCTGTATAAACATGGAAATATCTACACCGCTATCTGTATAAAAATGGAAATATCAGCACCACTATCAGTATGAACATGGAAATATCTGCACCGCCATCTGTATGAACATGGAAATATCTACACCGCTATCTGTGTGAACATGGAGATATCTACACCGCAATCTGTATAAACATGGAAATATCTACACCGCCATCTGTATGAACATGGAAATATCTGCACCGCCATGTGTATGAACATATAAATATCTGCACCGCCATCTGTATTAAGAAGGAGATATCTACACCGCTATCTGTATAAACATCAAAATATCTACACTGCTATCTGTATAAACATGGAAATATCTACACCGCTATCTGTATAAACATGGAAATATCTACACCGCTACGTGTATAAACATGGATATATCAGCACCGCTATCAGTATGAACATGGAAATATCTACACCGCTATCTGTATGAACATGGAAATATCTACACCGCTATCTGTATGAACATGGAAATAACTTCACCGCCAAAAGTATGAACATGGATATATCTACACAGCCATCTGTATGATCATGGAAATATCTACACCGCTATATGTATGAACATGGAAATATCTACACCGCTATCTGTATGAACATGGAAATATCTTCACCGCCATCTGTATGAACATGGATATGTCTACACAGCCATCTGGATGAACATGGAAATATCTACACCGCGATCTGTATGAACATGGAAATATCTGCACTGCCATCTGTATGAACATATAAATATCTACACCGCCATCTGTATTAAGATGGATATATCTTCACCGCTATCTGTATAAACTTGGAAATATCTACACGGCTATCTGTATAAACATGGAAATATCTACAACGCTATCTGTTTGATCATGGAAATATCTAAACCGCTATCAGCATGAAAATGGAAATATCTACACCGCTATCTGCATATACATGGAAATATCTACACAGCTATCTCTTTACACATGGAAATAACTACACAGCTATCTGTATGAACATGGAAATATCTAAACAGCCATCTGTATGAACACGGAAATATCTGCACCGCCATCTGTATGAACATATAAATATCTACACCGCCATCTGTATTAAGAAGGAGATATCTACACCGCTATCTGTATAAACATGGATATATCTACACCGCTCTCTGTATAAACATGGAAATATCTACACTGCTACCTGTATAAACATGGAAATATCTAAACCGCTACCTGTATAAACATGGAAATATCAGCACCGCTATCTGTATGAACATGGAAATATCAGCCCCTCTATCTGTATGAACATGGAAATATCTACACCGCTATCTCTATGAACATGGAAATATCTACACCGCTATCTGTTTGAGCATGAAAATCTCTAAACCGCTATCTGCATGAAAATGGAAATATCCACACAGCTATCTGCATATACATGGTAATATCTACACAGCTATCTCTTTACACATGGAAATAACTATACCGCTATCTGTATGAACATGGAAATATCTTCACCGCCATCTGTATGAACATGAATATATCTTCACAGCCTCCTGGATGAACATGGAAATATCTACACTGCTATCTGTATGAACATGGAAATATCTGCACTGCTATCTGTATGAACATGGAAATACATACACCGCTATCTGTATGAAGATGGAAATAGCTACACCGCTTTCTGTATGAACATGGAAATATCTACACCACTATCTGTATGGACATGGAAATATCTACACCGCTATCTGTATGAACATGGAAATAACTTCACCGCCGTCAGTATGAACATGGATATATCTACACAGCCATCTGTATGATCATGGAAATAGCTACACCGCTATCTGTTTTAACATGGAAATATCTACACCGCTGTCTGCATGAAAATGGAAATATCTACACAGCTATCTGCATATACATGGAAATATCAACACAGCTATCTCTTTACACATGGAAATAACTACACCCCTATATAAACATGGAAATATCTACACCGCCAACTGTATGAACATGGAAATATATGCACCGCCATCTGTATGAACATATAAACATCTAAACCGCCATCTGTATTAAGAAGGAGATATCTACAACGCTATCTGTATAAACATGGAAATATCTACACCGCTATCTGTATAAACATGGAAACATCTACACCGCTTTCTGTATAAACATGGAAATATCTACATCGCTACCTGTATAAACATGGAAATATCAGCACCGCTATCGGTATGAACATGGAAATATCTACACCGCTATCTGTATGAACATGGAAATATCTACACCGCTATCTGTGTAAACATGGAAATATCTTCACCGCCATCTGTTTGAACATGGATATGTCTACACAGCCATCTGGATGAACATGGAAATATCTACACTGCGATCTGTATGAACATGGAAATACCTACATCGCTATCTGTGTAAACATGCATACATCTTCACCGCTATCTGTATAAACATGGAAATATCTACACCGCTATCTGAATGAACATGGAAATATCTACACCGCCATCTGTATGAACATGGAAATATCTGCACCGCCATCTGTATGAAGATATAAATATCTACACCCCCATCTATATTAAGATGGAGATATCTACACCGCTATCTGTATAAACTTGGAAATATCTACACCACTCTCTGTATGAACATGGAAATATCTACACCGCTATCTGTATGAATATGGAAATAACTTCACCGCCATCTGTATGAACATGGATATATCTACACAGACATATGGATGAACATGGAAATATCTACACCGCTATCTGCATGAACATGGAAATAGCTACACCGCTATCTGTATGAACATGGAAATAGCTACACCGCCATCTGTATGAACATGGAAATATCTGCACCGCCATCTGTATGAACATATAAATATCTTCACCGCCATCCGTATTAAGATGGAGATATCTACACCGCTATCTGTATAAACCTGGAAATATCGACACCGCTATCTGTATAAAGATGGAAATATCCACACCGCTATCTGTATAAACATCGAAATATCCACACCGCTACCTGTATAAACATGGAAATAGCACCGCTGTCTGAATGAACATGGAAATATCTACACCGCTATCTGTATGAAAATGGAAATATCTACACCGCTATCTGTATGAACATGGAAATAGCTACACCGCTATCTGTATGAACATGGAAATATCTACACCACTATCTGTATGAACATGGAAATAGCTACACCGCTATCTGTATGAACATGGAAATATCTAAACCTCTATCTGTATGAACATGGAAATATCTACACCGCTATCTGTGTAAACATGCATACATCTTCACCGCTATCTGTATAAACATGGAAATATCTACACCGCTATCTGTATGAACATGGATATATCTACACAGCCATCTGGATGAACATGGAAATATCTACACCGCTATATGTATGAACATGGAAATAGCTACACCGCTATCTGTATGAAAATGGAAATATCTACACCGCTATCTTTATGAACATGGAAATATCTACACCACTATCTGTATGAACATGGAAATAGCTACTCCGCTATCTTTATGAACATGGAAATATCTACACCACTATCTGTATGAACATGGAAATAGCTACACCGCTATCTGTATGAACATGGAAATATCTACACCACTACCTGTATGAACATGGAAATATCTACACCGCTATCTGTATGAACACGGATATATCTACACTGCCATCTGGATGAACATGGAAATATCTACACCGCTATCTGTGAACATGGAAATTTCTACACCGCTATCTGTGTAAATATGCATACATCTTCACCGCAATCTGTATAAACATGGAAATATCTACATCGCTATCTGTATGAACATGGAAATATCTACACCGCTATCTGTTTGAACATGGAAATATCTAAACCCCTATCTGCATGAAAATAGAAATATCTACACAGCTATCTGCATATACATTTAAATATCTACAAAGCTATCTCTATACACATGGAAATAACTACACCGCTATCTCTATAAACATGGAAATATCTACAGCGCCATCTGTATGAACATGGAAATATCTGCACCGCCATCTGTATGAACATATAAATATCTACACCGCCATCTGCTTTAAGATGGAGATATCTTCACCGCTCTCTGTATAAACTTGGAAATATCTACACCGCTATCTGTATAAACATGGAAATATCTACAACGCTACCTGTATAAACATGGAAATATCTACACCGCTACCTATATAAACATGGAAATATCAGCAAGGCTATCTGTATGAACATGGAAATATCTACACCGCTATCTCTATGAACATGGAAATATCTACACCGCTATCTGTTTGAACATGGAAATATCTAAACCGCCATCTGCATGAAAATGGAAATATGTACACAGCTATCTGCATATATATGGAAATATCTACACAGCTATCTCTTTACACATGGAAATAACTACACCGCTATCTGTATGAACATGGAAATATCTACACCGCTATCTGTATGAACATGGAAATATCTACAGAGCCATCTGTATGAACATAGAAATATCTTCACCGCCATCTGTATGAACATGGATATATCTACACAGCCATCTGGATGGACATGGAAATATCTACAGCGCTATCTGTATGAACATGGAAATATCTACACCGCTATCTGTGTAAACATGCATACATCTTCACCGCTATCTGTATAAACATGGAAATATCTACACCGCTATCTGTATGAACACGGAAATATCTACACCTCTGTTTGAACTTGGAAATATCTAAACCGCTATCTGCATGAAAATGGAAATATCTACAGAGCTATCTGCATATACATGGAAATATCTACACAGCTATCTCTTTACCAATGGCAATAACTACACCGCTATCTGTATGAACATGAAAATATCTGCACCGCCATCTGTATGAACATAAAAATATCTACACCGCCATCTGTATTAAGATGGAGATATCTACACCGCTATCTGTATGAACATGGATATGTCTACACAGCCATCTGGATGAACATGGAAATATCTACACCGCTATCTGTATGAACATGGAAATATATACACCGCTATCTGTATGAACATGGAAATATCTACACCGCTATCTGTATGAACATGGAAATATCTACACCGCTATCTGTATGAACATGGAAATATATACACCGCTATCTGTATGAACATGGAAATATCTACACCGCTATCTGTTTGAACATGGAAATATCTACACCGCTGTCTGCATGAAAATGGAAATATCTACACAGCTATCTGCATATACATGGAAATATCTACATAGCTATCTCTTTACACATGGAAATAACTACACAGCTATCTCTAAAAACATGGAAATATCTACACCGCCATCTGTATGAACATGGAAATATCTTCACTGCCATCTGTGTGAACATATAAATATCTACACCGCCATCTGTATTAAGGAGATATCTACACCGCTATCTGTATAAACATGGAAATATCTACACCGCTATCTGTATAAACATGGAAATATCTACACCGCTATCTGTATAAAAATGTAAATATCAGCACCGCTATCAGTATGAACATGGAAATATCTACACCGCTATCTGTGTGAACATGGAGATATCTACACCGCTATCTGCATGAACATGGAAATATCTACACCGCCATCTGTATGAACATGGAAATATCTGCACCGCCATGTGTATGAACATATAAATATCTGCACCGCCATCTGTATTAAGAAGGAGATATCTACAACGCTATCTGTATAAACATCGAAATATCTACACTGCTATCTGTATAAACATGGAAATATCTACACCGCTATCTGTATAAACAAGGAAATATCTACACCGCTACGTGTATAAGCATGGAAATATCAGCACCGCTATCAGTATGAACATGGAAATATCTACACCGCTATCTGTATGAACATGGAAATATCTACACCGCTATCTGTATGAACATGGAAATAACTTCACCGCCATCAGTATGAACATGGATATATCTACACAGCCATCTGTATGATCATGGAAATATCTACACCGCTATATGTATGAACATGGAAATATCCACACCGCTATCTGTATGAACATGGAAATATCTTCACCGCCATCTGTATGAACATGGAAATGTCTACACAGCCATCTGGATGAACATGGAAATATCTACACCGCGATCTGTATGAACATGGAAATATCTGCACTGCCATCTGTATGAACATATAAATATCTACACCGCCATCTGTATTAAGATGGAGATATCTTCACCGCTATCTGTATAAACTTGGAAATATCTACACCGCTATCTGTATAAACGTGGAAATACCTACACCACTACCTGTATAAACATGGAAATATCAGCACTGCTATCTGTATGAACCTGGAAATATCTACACCTCTATATCAATGAACATGGAAATATCTACACCGCTATCTGTATGAACATGGATATATCTACACAGCCATCTGGATGAACATGGAAATATCTACACCGCTATCTGCATGAACATTGAAATATCTACACCGCTATTTGTGTAAACATGCATACATCTTCACCGCAATCTGCAAAAGCATGGAAATAGCTACACCGCTATCTGAATGAACATGGAAATATCTACAACGCTATCTGTTTGATCATGGAAGTATCTAAACCGCTATCAGCATGAAAATGGAAATATCTACACCGCTATCTGCATATACATGGAAATATCTACACAGCTATCTCTTTACACATGGAAATAACTACACCGCTATCTGTATGAACATGGAAATATCTAAACAGCCATCTGTATGAACACGGAAATATCTGCACCGCCATCTGTATGAACATATAAATATCTACACCGCCATCTGTATTAAAAAGGAGATATCTACAACGCTATCTGTATAAACATGGATATATCTACACCGCTCTCTGTATAAACATGGAAATATCTACACTGCTACCTGTATAAACATGGAAATATCTAAACCGCTACCTGTATAAACATGGAAATATCAGCACCGCTATCTGTATGAACATGGAAATATCAGCCCCTCTATCTGTATGAATATGGAAATATCTACACCGCTATCTCTATGAACATGGAAATATCTACACCGCTATCTGTTAGAACATGAAAATCTCTAAACCGCTATCTGCATGAAAATGGAAATATCCACACAGCTATCTGCATATACATGGAAATATCTACACAGCTATCTCTTTACACATGGAAATAACTACACCGCTATCTGTATGAACATGGAAATATCTTCACCGCCATCTGTATGAACATGGATATATCTTCACATCCTCCTGGATGAACATGGAAATATCTACACTGCTATCTGTATGAACATGGAAATATCTGCACTGCTATCTGTATGAACATGGAAATAAATACACCGCTATCTGTATGAACATGGAAATAGCTACACCGCTTTCTGTATGAACATGGAAATATCTACACCGCTATCTGTATGGACATGGAAATATCTACACCGCTATCTGTATGAACATGGAAATAACTTCACCGCAATCAGTATGAACATGGATATATCTACACAGCCATCTGTGTGATCATGGAAATATCTACACCGCTATCTGTTTGAACATGGAAATATCTACACCGCTGTCTGCATGAAAATGGAAATATCTACACAGCTATCTGCATATACATGGAAATATCAACACAGCTATCTCTTTACACATGGAAATAACTACACCCCTATATAAACATGGAAATATCTACACCGCCATCTGTATGAACATGGAAATATCTGCACCGCCATCTGTATGAACATATAAACATCTACACCGCCATCTGTATTAAGAAGGAGATATCTACAACGCTATCTGTATAAACATGGAAATATCTACACCGCTATCTGTATAAACATGGAAACATCTACACCGCTATCTGTATAAACATGGAAATATCTACACCGCTACCTGTATAAACATGGAAATATCAGCACCGCTATCGGTATGAACATGGAAATATCTACACCGCTATCTGTATGAACATGGAAATATCTACACCGCTATCTGTGTAAACATGGAAATATCTTCACCGCCATCTGTTTGAACATGGATATGTCTACACAGCCATCTGGATGAACATGGAAATATCTACACCGCGATCTGTATGAACATGGAAATACCTACACCGCTATCTGTGTAAACATGCATAGATCTTCACCGCTATCTGTATAAACATGGAAATATCTACACCGCTATCTGTATGAACATGGAAATATCTACACCGCTATCTGTTTGAACATCTAAATATCTAAACCGCTATCTGCATGAAAATAGAAATATCTACACAGCTATCTGCATATACATGGAAATATCTACAAACCTATCTCTATACACATGAAAATAACTACACCGCTATCTCTATAAACATGGAAATATCTACAGTGCCATCTGTATGAACATGGAAATATCTGCACTGCCATCTGTATGAAGATATAAATATCTACACCCCCATTTATATTAAGATGGAGATATCTACACCGCTATCTGTATAAACTTGGAAATATCTACACCGCTATATGTATAAACATGGAAATATCTACACCGCTATCTGTATAAACATGGAAATATCTACACCGCTATCTGTATGAACATGGATATATCTACACAGCCATCTGGATGAACATGGAAATATCTACACCGCTATCTGTATGAACATGGAAATATCTACACCGCTATCTGTGTAAATATGCATACATCTTCACCGCAATCTGCATAAACATGGAAATATCTACACCGCTATCTGTGTGAACATGGAAATATCAGCCCCTCTATCTGTATGAATATGGAAATATCTACACCGCTATCTCTATGAACATGGAAATATCTACACCGCTATCTGTTAGAACATGAAAATCTCTAAACCGCTATCTGCATGAAAATGGAAATATCCACACAGCTATCTGCATATACATGGAAATATCTACACAGCTATCTCTTTACACATGGAAATAACTACACCGCTATCTGTATGAACATGGAAATATCTTCACCGCCATCTGTATGAACATGGATATATCTTCACATCCTCCTGGATGAACATGGAAATATCTACACTGCTATCTGTATGAACATGGAAATATCTGCACTGCTATCTGTATGAACATGGAAATACATACACCGCTATCTGTATGAACATGGAAATAGCTACACCGCTTTCTGTATGAACATGGAAATATCTACACCGCTATCTGTATGGACATGGAAATATCTACACCGCTATCTGTATGAACATGGAAATAACTTCACCGCAATCAGTATGAACATGGATATATCTACACAGCCATCTGTGTGATCATGGAAATATCTACACCGCTATCTGTTTGAACATGGAAATATCTACACCGCTGTCTGCATGAAAATGGAAATATCTACACAGCTATCTGCATATACATGGAAATATCAACACAGCTATCTCTTTACACATGGAAATAACTACACCCCTATATAAACATGGAAATATCTACACCGCCATCTGTATGAACATGGAAATATCTGCACCGCCATCTGTATGAACATATAAACATCTACACCGCCATCTGTATTAAGAAGGAGATATCTACAACGCTATCTGTATAAACATGGAAATATCTACACCGCTATCTGTATAAACATGGAAACATCTACACCGCTATCTGTATAAACATGGAAATATCTACACCGCTACCTGTATAAACATGGAAATATCAGCACCGCTATCGGTATGAACATGGAAATATCTACACCGCTATCTGTATGAACATGGAAATATCTACACCGCTATCTGTGTAAACATGGAAATATCTTCACCGCCATCTGTTTGAACATGGATATGTCTACACAGCCATCTGGATGAACATGGAAATATCTACACCGCGATCTGTATGAACATGGAAATACCTACACCGCTATCTGTGTAAACATGCATACATCTTCACCGCTATCTGTATAAACATGGAAATATCTACACCGCTATCTGTATGAACATGGAAATATCTACACCGCTATCTGTTTGAACATCTAAATATCTAAACCGCTATCTGCATGAAAATAGAAATATCTACACAGCTATCTGCATATACATGGAAATATCTACAAACCTATCTCTATACACATGAAAATAACTACACCGCTATCTCTACAAACATGGAAATATCTACAGTGCCATCTGTATGAACATGGAAATATCTGCACTGCCATCTGTATGAAGATATAAATATCTACACCCCCATTTATATTAAGATGGAGATATCTACACCGCTATCTGTATAAACTTGGAAATATCTACAACGCTATATGTATAAACATGGAAATATCTACACCGCTATCTGTATAAACATGGAAATATCTACACCGCTATCTGTATGAACATGGATATATCTACACAGCCATCTGGATGAACATGGAAATATCTACACCGCTATCTGTATGAACATGGAAATATCTACACCGCTATCTGTGTAAATATGCATACATCTTCACCGCAATCTGCATAAACATGGAAATATCTACACCGCTATCTGTATAAACATGGAAATATCTACACCGCTATCTGTATGAACATGGATATATCTACACAGCCATCTGTGTGAACATGGAAATATCTACACCGCTATCTGTTTGAACATGGAAATATCTACACCGGTATCTGCATGAAAATGGAAATATCTACAGAGCTATCTGCATATACATAGAAATATCTACACAGCTATCTCTTTACACATGGAAATAATTACACCGCTATCTGTATGAACATGGAAATATCTACACCGCCATCTGTATGAACATGGAAATACCTGCACCGCCATTTGTATGAACATATAAATATCTACACGGCAATCTGTACTAAGATGGAGATATCTACACCGCTATTTGTATAAACATGGAAATATCTACACCGCTATCTGTATAAACATGGAAATATCTACCCCGCTACCTGTATAAACATGGAAATATCAGCACCGATATCTGTATGAACATGGAAATATCTACACCACTATCTGTATGAACATGGAAATATCTACACGGCTATCTGTATGAACATGGAATTATCTTCACCGCCATCTGTATGAAAATGGATATATCTACACAGCCATCTGGATGAACATGGAAATATCTACACCGCTATCTGTATGAACATGGGAATAGCTACACAGCTATCTGTATGAACATGGAAATATCTACACCGCTATCTGTATGAACAGGGAAATATCTACAATGCTATCTGTATGAACATGGAAATATCTACACCGCTATCTGTATGAACATGGATATATCTACACAACCATCTGGATGAACATGGAAATATCTACACCGCTATCTGTATGAACGTGGAAATAGCTACACCGCTATCTGTTTGAACATGGAAATATCTAAACCGCTATCTGAATGAAAATGGAAATATCTACACAGCTATCTGCATATACCTGGAAATATCTGCACAGCTATCTCTTTACACATGGAAATAACTACACCGCTATCTGTATGAACACGGAAATATCTGCACAGCCATCTGTATGAACATATAAACATCTACACCGCCATCTGTATTAAGATGGAGATATCTACACCGCTATCTGTATAAACATGGAAATGTCTACACCGCTATCTGTATAAAAAAGGAAATATCAGCACCGCTATCTGTATGAACATGGAAATATCAGCCCCTCTATCTGTATGAACATGGAAATATCTACACCGCTATCTGTATGAACATGGAAATATCTACACCGCTAGATGTATGAACATGGAATTATCTTCAACGCCATCTGTGTGAACATGGATATGTCTTCACAGCCATCTGGAGGAACATGGAAATATCTACACCGCCATCTGTATGAACATGGAAATAGCTACTCCGCTATCTGTATGAACATGGAAATATCTGCACCGCCATCTGTATGAACATATAAATATCTACACCGCCATCTGTATTAAGATGGAGATATCTACACCGCTATCTGTATAAACATGGAAATATCTACACCGCTATCTGTATAAACATGGAAATATCTACACCACTATCTGTATAAACATGGAAATATCTACACCGCTACCTGTATAAACATGGAAATATCAGCACCGCTATCTGTATGAACATGGAAATATCTACACCGCTATCTGTATGAACATTGAAATATCTACACCGCTATCTGTATGAACATGGAAATATCTACACCGCTATATGTATGAACATGGAAATATCTACACCGCTATCTGTTTGAACATGGAAATATCTACACCACTGTCTGCATGAAAATGTAAATATCTACACAGAAATCTGTATATACATGGAAATATCTACACAGCTATCTCTTTACACATGGAAATAACTACACCGCTATCTCTAAAAACATGGAAATATCTACACCGCCATCTGTATGAACATGGAAATATCTGCACCGCCATCTGTATGAACATATAAATATCTACACCGCCATCTGTATTAAGAAGGAGATATCTGCACCGCTATCTGTATAAACCTGGAAATATCTACACCGCTATCTGTATAAACATGGAAATATCTACCCCGCTATCTGTATTAACATGGAAATATCTACACCGCTACCTGTATAAACATGGAAATAGCACAGCTATCTGTATGAACATGGAAATATCTACACCACTATCTGTACGAACATGGAAATATATACACCGCTGTATTTATGAACATGGAAATAGCTACACCGCTATCTGAACATGGAAATATCTACACCACTATCTGTATGAACATGGAATTAACTACACCGCTATCTGTATGAACATGGAAATATATACACCGCTATCTGTATGAACATGGAAATATCTACACCGCTATCTGTATGAACATGGAAATATATACACCGCTATCTGTATGAACATGGAAATATCTACACCGCTATCTGTTTGAACATGGAAATATCTACACCGCTGTCTGCATGAAAATGGAAATATCTACACAGCTATCTGCATATACATGGAAATATCTACAGAGCTATCTCTTTACACATGGAAATAACTACACCGCTATCTCTAAAAACATGGAAATATCTACACCGCCATCTGTATGAACATGGAAATATCTTCACTGCCATCTGTGTGAACATATAAATATCTACACCGCCATCTGTATTAAGGAGATATCTACACCGCTATCTGTATAAACATGGAAATATCTACACCGCTATCTGTATAAACATGGAAATATCTACACCGCTATCTGTATGAAAATGGAAATATCAGCACCGCTATCAGTATGAACATGGAAATATCTGCACCGCCATCTGTATGAACATGGAAATATCTACACCGCTATCTGTGTGAACATGGAGATATCTACACCGCAATCTGTATAAACATGGAAATATCTACACCGCCATCTGTATGAACATGGAAATATCTGCACCGCCATGTGTATGAACATATAAATATCTGCACCGCCATCTGTATTAAGAAGGAGATATCTACACCGCTATCTGTATAAACATCAAAATATCTACACTGCTATCTGTATAAACATGGAAATATCTACACCGCTATCTGTATAAACATGGAAATATCTACACCGCTACGTGTATAAACATGGATATATCAGCACCGCTATCAGTATGAACATGGAAATATCTACACCGCTATCTGTATGAACATGGAAATATCTACACCGCTATCTGTATGAACATGGAAATAACTTCACCGCCAAAAGTATGAACATGGATATATCTACACAGCCATCTGTATGATCATGGAAATATCTACACCGCTATATGTATGAACATGGAAATATCTACACCGCTATCTGTATGAACATGGAAATATCTTCACCGCCATCTGTATGAACATGGATATGTCTACACAGCCATCTGGATGAACATGGAAATATCTACACCGCGATCTGTATGAACATGGAAATATCTGCACTGCCATCTGTATGAACATATAAATATCTACACCGCTATCTGTATAAACATGGATATATCTACACCGCTCCCTGTATAAACATGGAAATATCTACACTGCTACCTGTATAAACATGGAAATATCTAAACCGCTACCTGTATAAACATGGAAATATCAGCACCGCTATCTGTATGAACATGGAAATATCAGCCCCTCTATCTGTATGAACATGGAAATATCTACACCGCTATCTCTATGAACATGGAAATATCTACACCGCTATCTGTTTGAGCATGAAAATCTCTAAACCGCTATCTGCATGAAAATGGAAATATCCACACAGCTATCTGCATATACATGGAAATATCTACACAGCTATCTCTTTACACATGGAAATAACTATACCGCTATCTGTATGAACATGGAAATATCTTCACCGCCATCTGTATGAACATGAATATATCTTCACAGCCTCCTGGATGAACATGGAAATATCTACACTGCTATCTGTATGAACATGGAAATATCTGCACCGCTATCTGTATAAACATGGAAATATCTACACCGCTATCTGTATGAACATGGAAATACATACACCGCTATCTGTATGAAGATGGAAATAGCTACACCGCTTTCTGTATGAACATGGAAATATCTACACCACTATCTGTATGGACATGGAAATATCTACACCGCTATCTGTATGAACATGGAAATAACTTCACCGCCGTCAGTATGAACATGGATATATCTACACAGCCATCTGTATGATCATGGAAATAGCTACACCGCTATCTGTTTTAACATGGAAATATCTACACCGCTGTCTGCATGAAAATGGAAATATCTACACAGCTATCTGCATATACATGGAAATATCAACACAGCTATCTCTTTACACATGGAAATAACTACACCCCTATATAAACATGGAAATATCTACACCGCCAACTGTATGAACATGGAAATATCTGCACCGCCATCTGTATGAACATATAAACATCTAAACCGCCATCTGTATTAAGAAGGAGATATCTACAACGCTATCTGTATAAACATGGAAATATCTACACCGCTATCTGTATAAACATGGAAACATCTACACCGCTATCTGTATAAACATGGAAATATCTACATCGCTACCTGTATAAACATGGAAATATCAGCACCGCTATCGGTATGAACATGGAAATATCTACACCGCTATCTGTATGAACATGGAAATATCTACACCGCTATCTGTGTAAACATGGAAATATCTTCACCGCCATCTGTTTGAACATGGATATGTCTACACAGCCATCTGGATGAACATGGAAATATCTACACTGCGATCTGTATGAACATGGAAATACCTACATCGCTATCTGTGTAAACATGCATACATCTTCACCGCTATCTGTATAAACATGGAAATATCTACACCGCTATCTGAATGAACATGGAAATATCTACACCGCCATCTGTATGAACATGGAAATATCTGCACCGCCATCTGTATGAAGATATAAATATCTACACCCCCATCTATATTAAGATGGAGATATCTACACCGCTATCTGTATAAACTTGGAAATATCTACACCGCTATATGTATAAACATGGAAATATCTACACCGCTATCTGTATAAACATGGAAATATCTACACCGCTATCTGTATGAACATGGATATATCTACACAGCCATCTGGATGAACATGGAAATATCTACACCGCTATCTGTATGAACATGGAAATATCTACACCGCTATCTGTGTAAATATGCATACATCTTCACCGCAATCTGTATAAACATGGAAATATCTACACCGCTATCTGTGTGAACATGGAAATATCTAAACCGCTATCTGTTTGAACATGGAAATATCTACACCGGTATCTGCATGAAAATGGAAAAATCTACAGAGCTATCTGCATATACATAGAAATATCTACACTGCTATCTCTTTACACATGGAAATAACTACACCGCTATCTGTATGAACATGGAAATATCTACACCGCCATCTGTATGAACATGGAAATATCTACACGGCCATCTGTATTAAGATGGAGATATCTACACCGCTATTTGTATAAACATGGAAATATCTACACCGCTATCTGTATAAACATGGAAATATCTACCCCGCTACCTGTATAAACATGGAAATATCAGCACCGCTGTCTGTATGAACATGGAAATATCTACACCACTATCTGTATGAACATGGAAATATCTACACGGCTATCTGTATGAACATGGAATTATCTTCACCGCCATCTGTATGAACATGGATATATCTACACAGCCATCTGGATGAACATGGAAATATCTACACCGCTATCTGTATGAACATGGAAATAGCTACACAGCTATCTGTATGAACATGGAAATATCGACACCGCTATCTGTATGAACAGGGAAATATCTACACTGCTATCTGTATGAACATGGAAATATCTACACCGCTATCTGTATGAACATGGATATATCTACACAACCATCTGGATGAACAATGAAATATCTACACCGCTATCTGTATGAACGTGGAAATAGCTACACCGCTATCTGCTTGAACATGGAAATATCTCAACCGCTATCTGCATGAAAATGGAAATATCTACACAGCTATCTGCATATACCTGGAAATATCTGCACAGCTATCTCTTTACACATGGAAATAACTACACAGCTATCTGTATGAACATGGAAATATCTGCACCGCCATCTGTATGAACATATAAACATCTACACCGCCATCTGTATTAAGATGGAGATATCTACACCGCTATCTGTATGAACATGGATATGACTACACAGCCATCTGGATGAACATGGAAATATCTACACCGCTATCTGTATGAACATGGAAATATATACACCGCTATCTGTATGAACATGGAAATATCTACACCGCTATCTGTATGAACATGGAAATATCTACACCGCTATCTGTATGAACATGGAAATATATACACCGCTATCTGTATGAACATGGAAATATCTACACCGCTATCTGTTTGAACATGGAAATATCTACACCGCTGTCTGCATGAAAATGGAAATATCTACACAGCTATCTGCATATACATGGAAATATCTAAACAGCTATCTATTTACACATGGAAATAACTACACCGCTATCTCTAAAAACATGGAAATATCTACACCGCCATCTGTATGAACATGGAAATATCTTCACTGCCATCTGTATGAACATATAAATATCTACACCACCATCTGTATTAAGGAGATATCTACACCGCTATCTGTATAAACATGGAAATATCTACACCGCTATCTGTATAAACATGGAAATATCTACACCGCTATCTGTATAAAAATGGAAATATCAGCACCGCTATCAGTATGAACATGGAAATATCTGCACCGCCATCTGTATGAACATGGAAATATCTACACCGCTATCTGTGTGAACATGGAGATATCTACACCACTATCTGTATGAACATGGAAATATCCACACCGCCATCTGTATGAACATGGAAATATCTGCACCGCCATGTGTATGAACATATAAATATCTGCACCGCCATCTGTATTAAGAAGGAGATATCTACACCGCTATCTGTATAAACATCGAAATATCTACACTGCTATCTGTATAAACATGGAAATATCTACACCGCTATCTGTATAAACATGGAAATATCTACACCGCTACGTGTATAAACATGGAAATATCTGCACCACTATCAGTATGAACATGGAAATATCTACACCGCTATCTGTATGAACATGGAAATATCTACACCGCTATCTGTATGAACATGGAAATAACTTCACCGCCAAAAGTATGAACATGGATATATCTACACAGCCATCTGTATGATCATGGAAATATCTACACCGCTATATGTATGAACATGGAAATATCTACACCGCTATCTGTATGAACATGGAAATATCTTCACCGCCATCTGTATGAACATGGATATGTCTACACAGCCATCTGGATGAACATGGAAATATCTACACCGCGATCTGTATGAACATGGAAATATCTGCACTGCCATCTGTATGAACATATAAATATCTACACCGCCATCTGTATTAAGATGGAGATATCTTCACCGCTATCTGTATAAACTTGGAAATATCTACACCGCTATCTGTATAAACATGGAAATACCTACACCGCTACCTGTATAAACATGGAAATATCAGCACTGCTATCTGCATGAACCTGGAAATATCTACACCGCTATATCAATGAACATGGAAATATCTACACCGCTATCTGTATGAACATGGATATATCTACACAGCCATCTGGATGAACATGGAAATATCTACACCGCTATCTGCATGAACATGGAAATATCTACACCGCTATTTGTGTAAACATGCATACATCTTCACCGCAATCTGCAAAAGCATGGAAATAGCTACACCGCTATCTGAATGAACATGGAAATATCTCCAACGCTATCTGTTTGATCATGGAAATATCTAAACCGCTATCAGCAAGAAAATGGAAATATCTACACCGCTATCTGCATATACATGGAAATATCTACACAGCTATCTCTTTACACATGGAAATAACTACACCGCTATCTGTATGAACATGGAAATATCTAAACAGCCATCTGTATGAACACGGAAATATCTGCACCGCCATCTGTATGAACATATAAATATCTACACCGCCATCTGTATTAAGAAGGAGATATCTACACCATTATCTGTATAAACATGGATATATCTACACCGCTCTCTGTATAAACATGGAAATATCTACACTGCTACCTGTATAAACATGGAAATATCTAATCCGCTACCTGTATAAACATGGAAATATCAGCACCGCTATCTGTATGAACATGGAAATATCAGCCCCTCTATCTGTATGAACATGGAAATATCTACACCGCTATCTCTATGAACATGGAAATATCTACACCGCTATCTGTTTGAACATGAAAATCTCTAAACCGCTATCTGCATGAAAATGGAAATATCCACACAGCTATCTGCATATACATGGAAATATCTACACAGCTACCTCTTTACACATGGAAAGAACTACGCCGCTATCTGTATGAACATGGAAATATCTACACCGCCATCTGTATGAACATGGAAATCTCTGCACCGCCATCTGTATGAACATATAAATATCTACACGGCCATCTGTATTAAGATGGAGATATCTACACTGCTATCAGTATAAACATGGAAATATCTACACCGCTATCTGTATAAACATGGAAATATCAGCACCGCTATCTGTATGAACATGGAAATATCAGCCCCTCTATCTGTATGAACATGGAAATACCTACACCGCTATCTGTATGAACATGGAAATATCTACACCGCTAGATGTATAAACATGGAATTATCTTCACTGCCATCTGTATGAACATGGATATGTCTACACAGCCATCTGGATGAACATGGAAATATCTACACCGCTATCTGTATGAACATGGAAATAGCTACACCGCTATCTGTATGAATATGGAAATATCTGCACCGCCATCTGTATGAACATATAAATATCTACACCGCCATCTGTATTAACATGGAGATATGTACACCGCTATCTGTATAAACATGGAAATATATACACCGCTATCTGTATAAACATGGAAATATCTACACCGCTATCTGTATAAACATGGAAATATCTACACCGCTACCTGTATAAACATGGAAATAACAGCACCGCTATCTGTATGAACATGGAAATATCTACCGCGCTATCTGTATGAACATGGAAATATCTACACCGCTATCTGTATGAACATGGAAATATCTACACCGCTATATGTATGAACATGGAAATATCTACACCGCTATCTGTTTGAACATGGAAATATCTACACCGCTGTCTGCATGAAAATGGAAATATCTACACAGCTATCTGCATATACATGGAAATATCTACACAGCTATCTCTTTACACATGGAAATAACTACACTGCTATCTGTATGAACATGGAAATATCTGCACCGCCATCTACATGTACATAGAAATATCTACTCCGCCATCTGTATTAAGATGGAGATATCTACACCGCTATCTGTATAAACATGGAAATATCTACACCGCTATCTGTATAAACATGGAAATATCTACACCGCTATTTGTATAAACATGGAAATATCTACACCGCTACCTGTATAAACTTGGAAATATCAGCACCGCTATCTGTATGAACACGGAAATATCTACTCCGCAATCTGTATTCCCATGGAAATATCTACACCGCTAACTGTATGAACATGGATATATATACACCGCTATCTGTATGAACATGGAAATATGTACACCGCTATCTGTTTGAACATGGAAATATCTACACAGCTGTCTGCATGAAAATGGAAATATCTACACAGCTATCTGCATATACATGGAAATATCTACAAAGCTATCTCTTTACACATTGAAATAACTACACCGCTATCTCTATAAACATGGAAATATCTACACCGCCATCTGTATGAACATGGAAATATCTTCACAGCCATCTGTATGAACATATATATATGTACACCGCCATCTGTATTAAGAAGGAGATATCTACACCGCTATCTGTATGAACATGGAAATATCTACAATGCTATCTGTATGAACATGGAAATACATACACCGCTATCTGTATGAACATGGAAATAGCTACACCGCTATCTGTATGCACATGGAAATTTCTTCACCGCCATCTGTATGAACATGTATATATCTACACAGCCATCTGGATGAACATGGAAATATCTACACCGCTATCTGTATGAACATGGAAATATCTACACCGCTATCTGTATGAACATGGAAATACCTTCACCGCCATCTGTATGAACATGGATATGTCTACACAGCCATCTGGATGAAAATGGAAATATCTACACCGTGATCTGTATGAACATGGAAATATCTACACCGCTATCTGTATGAACATGGAAATACCTTCACCGCCATCTGTATGAACATGGATATGTCTACACAGCCATCTGGATGAACATGGAAATATCTACACCGTGATCTGAATGAACATGGAAATATCTGCACTGCCATCTGTGTGAACATATAAATATCTACACCGCCATCTGTATTAAGATGGAGATATCTTCACTGCTATCTGTATAAACTTAGAAATCTCTACACCGCTATCTCTATAAACCTGGAAATATCTACACCGCTATCTGTATAAACATGGAAATATCTACACCGCTACCTGTATAAACATGGAAATATCAGCACCGCTATCTGTATGAACATGGAAATATCTACACCGCTATCTCTATGAACATGGAAATATCTACACCGCTATCTGCATGAACATGGAAATAGCTACAACGCTATCTGTACGAACATGGAAATATCTACACCTCTATCTGTATGAACATGGAAATATCTACACCGCTATCTATATGAACATGGATATGTCTACACAGCCATCTGGATGAACATGGAAATATCTACACCGCTATCTGCATGAACATGGAAATATCTACACCGCTGTCTGTGTAAACATGCATACATCTTCACTGCAATCTGTATAAGCATGGAAATATCTACAATGCTGTCTGTATGAACATGGAAATATCTACACCGCTATCTGTTTGAACATGGAAATATCTAAACGGCTATCAGCATGAAAATAGAAATATCTACACAGCTATCTGCATATACATGGAAATATCTACACAGCTATCTCTTTACACATGGAAATAACTACACCGCTATCTGTATGAACATGGAAATATCTACACCGCCATCTGTATGAACATGGAAATATCTGCACCGACATCTGAATGAACATATAAATATCTACACCGCCATCTGTATTAAGATGGAGATATCTACACCGCTATCAGTATAAAGATGGAAATATCCACACCGCTATCTGTATAAACATGGAAATATCTACACTGCTACCTGTATAAACATGGAAATATCTACACCACTACCTGTACAAACATGGAAATATCAGCACCGCTATCTGTATGAAATTGGAAATATCAGCCCCTCTATCTGTATGAACATGGAAATATCTACACCGCTATCTCTATGAACACGGAAATATCTACACCGCCCTCTGTATGAACATGGATATATCTACACAGCCATCTGGATGAACATGGAAATATCTACACCGCTATCTGTATGAACATGGAAATATCTACACCGCTATCTGTATGAACATGGAAATATCTACAAAGCTATCTGAATGAACATGGAAATACCTACACCGCTATCTGTTTGAACATGTAAATATCTACACCGCTAACTGCATGAAAATGGAAATATCTACAAAGCTATCTGCATATACATGGAAATATATACACAGCTATCTCTTTACACATGGAAATAACTACACCGCTATATCTATAAACATAGAAATATCTACACCACCATCTGTATGAACATGGAAATATCTGCACCGCCATCTGTATGAACATATAAATATCTACAACGCCATCTGTATTAAGAAGGAGATATCTACACCGCTATCTGTATAAACATGGAAATATCTACACCCCTGCCTGTATAAACATGGAAATATCAGCACCGCTATCTGTATGAACATGGAAATATCTACACCGCTACCTGTATGAACATGGAAATATCTACACCGCTATCTGTATGAACATGGAAATATCTACACCGCTATCTGTATGAACATGGAAATATCTACACCGCTATCTGTATGAACATGGATATAACTACACAGCCATCTGGATGAACATGGAAATATCTACACCACTATCTGTATGAACATGGAAATATCTTCACCGCCATCTGTATGAACATGAATATATCTTCACAGCCTCCTGGATGAACATGGAAATATCTACACTGCTATCTGTATGAACATGGAAATATCTGCACTGCTATCTGTATGAACATGGAAATACATACACCGCTATCTGTATGAACATGGAAATAGCTACACCGCTTTCTGTATGAACATGGAAATATCTACACCACTATCTGTATGGACATGGAAATATCTACACCGCTATCTGTATGAACATGGAAATAACTTCACCGCCGTCAGTATGAACATGGATATATCTACACAGCCATCTGTATGATCATGGAAATAGCTACACCGCTATCTGTTTTAACATGGAAATATCTACACCGCTGTCTGCATGAAAATGGAAATATCTACACAGCTATCTGCATATACATGGAAATATCAACACAGCTATCTCTTTACACATGGAAATAACTACACCCCTATATAAACATGGAAATATCTACACCGCCAACTGTATGAACATGGAAATATCTGCACCGCCATCTGTATGAACATATAAACATCTAAACCGCCATCTGTATTAAGAAGGAGATATCTACAACGCTATCTGTATAAACATGGAAATATCTACACCGCTATCTGTATAAACATGGAAACATCTACACCGCTATCTGTATAAACATGGAAATATCTACATCGCTACCTGTATAAACATGGAAATATCAGCACCGCTATCGGTATGAACATGGAAATATCTACACCGCTATCTGTATGAACATGGAAATATCTACACCGCTATCTGTGTAAACATGGAAATATCTTCACCGCCATCTGTTTGAACATGGATATGTCTACACAGCCATCTGGATGAACATGGAAATATCTACACTGCGATCTGTATGAACATGGAAATACCTACATCGCTATCTGTGTAAACATGCATACATCTTCACCGCTATCTGTATAAACATGGAAATATCTACACCGCTATCTGAATGAACATGGAAATATCTACACCGCCATCTGTATGAACATGGAAATATCTGCACCGCCATCTGTATGAAGATATAAATATCTACACCCCCATCTATATTAAGATGGAGATATCTACAACGCTATCTGTATAAACTTGGAAATATCTACACCGCTATATGTATAAACATGGAAATATCTACACCGCTATCTGTATAAACATGGAAATATCTACACCGCTATCTGTATGAACATGGATATATCTACACAGCCATCTGGATGAACATGGAAATATCTACACCGCTATCTGTATGAACATGGAAATATCTACACCGCTATCTGTGTAAATATGCATACATCTTCACCGCAATCTGTATAAACATGGAAATATCTACACCGCTATCTGTGTGAACATGGAAATATCTAAACCGCTATCTGTTTGAACATGGAAATATCTACACCGGTATCTGCATGAAAATGGAAAAATCTACAGAGCTATCTGCATATACATAGAAATATCTACACTGCTATCTCTTTACACATGGAAATAACTACACCGCTATCTGTATGAACATGGAAATATCTACACCGCCATCTGTATGAACATGGAAATATCTGCACCGCCAGCTGTATGAACATATAAATATCTACACGGCCATCTGTATTAAGATGGAGATATCTACACCGCTATTTGTATAAACATGGAAATATCTACACCGCTATCTGTATAAACATGGAAATATCTACCCCGCTACCTGTATAAACATGGAAATATCAGCACCGCTATCTGTATGAACATGGAAATATCTACACCACTATCTGTATGAACATGGAAATATCTACACGGCTATCTGTATGAACATGGAATTATCTTCACCGCCATCTGTATAAACATGGATATATCTACACAGCCATCTGGATGAACATGGAAATATCTACACCGCTATCTGTATGAACATGGAAATAGCTACACAGCTATCTGTATGAACATGGAAATATCGACACCGCTATCTGTATGAACAGGGAAATATCTACACTGCTATCTGTATGAACATGGAAATATCTACACCGCTATCTGTATGAACATGGATATATCTACACAACCATCTGGATGAACATGGAAATATCTACACCGCTATCTGTATGAACGTGGAAATACCTACACCGCTATCTGCTTGAACATGGAAATATCTAAACCGCTATCTGCATGAAAATGGAAATATCTACACAGCTATCTGCATATACCTGGAAATATCTGCACAGCTATCTCTTTACACATGGAAATAACTACACAGCTATCTGTATGAACATGGAAATATCTGCACCGCCATCTGTATGAACATATAAACATCTACACCGCCATCTGTATTAAGATGGAGATATCTACACCGCTATCTGTATGAACATGGATATGACTACACAGCCATCTGGATGAACATGGAAATATCTACATCGCTATCTGTATGAACATGGAAATATATACACCGCTATCTGTATGAACATGGAAATATCTACACCGCTATCTGTATGAACATGGAAATATCTACACCGCTATCTGTATGAACATGGAAATATATACACCGCTATCTGTATGAACATGGAAATATCTACACCGCTATCTGTTTGAACATGGAAATATCTACACCGCTGTCTGCATGAAAATGGAAATATCTACACAGCTATCTGCATATACATGGAAATATCTAAACAGCTATCTATTTACACATGGAAATAACTACACCGCTATCTCTAAAAACATGGAAATATCTACACCGCCATCTGTATGAACATGGAAATATCTTCACTGCCATCTGTATGAACATATAAATATCTACACCACCATCTGTATTAAGGAGATATCTACACCGCTATCTGTATAAACATGGAAATATCTACACCGCTATCTGTATAAACATGGAAATATCTACACCGCTATCTGTATAAAAATGGAAATATCAGCACCGCTATCAGTATGAACATGGAAATATCTGCACCGCCATCTGTATGAACATGGAAATATCTACACCGCTATCTGTGTGAACATGGAGATATCTACACCACTATCTGTATGAACATGGAAATATCTACACCGCCATCTGTATGAACATGGAAATATCTGCACCGCCATGTGTATGAACATATAAATATCTGCACCGCCATCTGTATTAAGAAGGAGATATCTACTCCGCTATCTGTATAAACATCGAAATATCTACACTGCTATCTGTATAAACATGGAAATATCTACACCGCTATCTGTATAAACATGGAAATATCTACACCGCTACGTGTATAAACATGGAAATATCAGCACCGCTATCAGTATGAACATGGAAATATCTACACCGCTATCTGTATGAACATGGAAATATCTACACCGCTATCTGTATGAACATGGAAATAACTTCACCGCCAAAAGTATGAACATGGATATATCTACACAGCCATCTGTATGATCATGGAAATATCTACACCGCTATATGTATGAACATGGAAATATCTACACCGCTATCTGTATGAACATGGAAATATCTTCACCGCCATCTGTATGAACATGGATATGTCTACACAGCCATCTGGATGAACATGGAAATATCTACACCGCGATCTGTATGAACATGGAAATATCTGCACTGCCATCTGTATGAACATATAAATATCTACACCGCCATCTGTATTAAGATGGAGATATCTTCACCGCTATCTGTATAAACTTGGAAATATCTACACCGCTATCTGTATAAACATGGAAATACCTACACCGCTACCTGTATAAACATGGAAATATCAGCACTGCTATCTGTATGAACCTGGAAATATCTACACCGCTATATCAATGAACATGGAAATATCTACACCGCTATCTGTATGAACATGGATATATCTACACAGCCATCTGGATGAACATGGAAATATCTACACCGCTATCTGCATGAACATGGAAATATCTACACCGCTATTTGTGTAAACATGCATACATCTTCACCGCAATCTGCAAAAGCATGGAAATAGCTACACCGCTATCTGAATGAACATGGAAATATCTCCAACGCTATCTGTTTGATCATGGAAATATCTAAACCGCTATCAGCAAGAAAATGGAAATATCTACACCGCTATCTGCATATACATGGAAATATCTACACAGCTATCTCTTTACACATGGAAATAACTACACCGCTATCTGTATGAACATGGAAATATCTAAACAGCCATCTGTATGAACACGGAAATATCTGCACCGCCATCTGTATGAACATATAAATATCTACACCGCCATCTGTATTAAGAAGGAGATATCTACACCATTATCTGTATAAACATGGATATATCTACACCGCTCTCTGTATAAACATGGAAATATCTACACTGCTACCTGTATAAACATGGAAATATCTAATCCGCTACCTGTATAAACATGGAAATATCAGCACCGCTATCTGTATGAACATGGAAATATCAGCCCCTCTATCTGTATGAACATGGAAATATCTACACCGCTATCTCTATGAACATGGAAATATCTACACCGCTATCTGTTTGAACATGAAAATCTCTAAACCGCTATCTGCATGAAAATGGAAATATCCACACAGCTATCTGCATATACATGGAAATATCTACACAGCTACCTCTTTACACATGGAAAGAACTACGCCGCTATCTGTATGAACATGGAAATATCTACACCGCCATCTGTATGAACATGGAAATATCTGCACCGCCATCTGTATGAACATATAAATATCTACACGGCCATCTGTATTAAGATGGAGATATCTACACCGCTATCAGTATAAACATGGAAATATCTACACCGCTATCTGTATAAACATGGAAATATCAGCACCGCTATCTGTATGAACATGGAAATATCAGCCCCTCTATCTGTATGAACATGGAAATACCTACACCGCTATCTGTATGAACATGGAAATATCTACACCGCTAGATGTATAAACATGGAATTATCTTCACTGCCATCTGTATGAACATGGATATGTCTACACAGCCATCTGGATGAACATGGAAATATCTACACCGCTATCTGTATGAACATGGAAATAGCTACACCGCTATCTGTATGAATATGGAAATATCTGCACCGCCATCTGTATGAACATATAAATATCTACACCGCCATCTGTATTAACATGGAGATATGTACACCGCTATCTGTATAAACATGGAAATATATACACCGCTATCTGTATAAACATGGAAATATCTACACCGCTATCTGTATAAACATGGAAATATCTACACCGCTACCTGTATAAACATGGAAATAACAGCACCGCTATCTGTATGAACATGGAAATATCTACCGCGCTATCTGTATGAACATGGAAATATCTACACCGCTATCTGTATGAACATGGAAATATCTACACCGCTATATGTATGAACATGGAAATATCTACACCGCTATCTGTTTGAACATGGAAATATCTACACCGCTGTCTGCATGAAAATGGAAATATCTACACAGCTATCTGCATATACATGGAAATATCTACACAGCTATCTCTTTACACATGGAAATAACTACACCGCTATCTGTATGAACATGGAAATATCTGCACCGCCATCTACATGTACATAGAAATATCTACTCCGCCATCTGTATTAAGATGGAGATATCTACACCGCTATCAGTATAAAGATGGAAATATCCACACCGCTATCTGTATAAACATGGAAATATCTACACTGCTACCTGTATAAACATGGAAATATCTACACCACTACCTGTACAAACATGGAAATATCAGCACCGCTATCTGTATGAAATTGGAAATATCAGCCCCTCTATCTGTATGAACATGGAAATATCTACACCGCTATCTCTATGAACACGGAAATATCTACACCGCCCTCTGTATGAACATGGATATATCTACACAGCCATCTGGATGAACATGGAAATATCTACACCGCTATCTGTATGAACATGGAAATATCTACACCGCTATCTGTATGAACATGGATATATCTACACAGCCCTCTGGATGAACTTGGAAATATCCACACCTCTATCTGTGTAAACATGCATACATCTTCACCGCGATCTGTATAAACATGGAAATATCTACACCGCTATCTGTATGAACATGGAAATATCTACACCGTTATCTGTTTGAATATGGGAATATATACACCGCTATCTGCATGAAAATGGAAATATCTACACAGCTATCTGCATATACATGGAAATATCTACACAGCTATCTCTTTACTCATGGAAATAACTACACCGCTAACTGTATGAACATGGAAATATCTACACCGCCATCTGTATGAACATGGAAATATCTGCACCGCCATCGGTATGAACATGTAAATATCTACACGGCCATCTGTATTAAGATGGAGATGTCTACACCGCTATTTGAAAAAACATGGAAATATCTACACCACTATCTTTATAAACATGGAAATATCTACACCGCTATCTGTATAAACATGGAAATATCTACACCGCTACCTGTATAAACTTGGAAATATCAGCACCGCTATCTGTATGAACATGGAAATATCTACACCGCTATCTGTATGAACATGGAAATATCTACACCGCTATCTGTATGAACATGGAAATATCTACACCGCTATCTGCATGAAAATGGAAATATCTAAAAAGCTATCTGCATATACATGGAAATATCTACACAGCCATCTCTATATACATGGAAATAACTACACCGCTATATCTATAAACATGGAAATATCTACACTGCCTTCTGTATGAACATGGAAATATCCGCAACGCCATCTGTATGAACATATAAATATCTACACCGCCATCTGTATTAAGATGGAGATATCTACACTGCTATCTGTATGAACATGGAAATATCTACACCACTGCCTGTATGAACATGGAAATATCAGCACCGCTATCTGTATGAACATGGAAATATCTACACCGCTACCTGTATGAACATGGAAATATCTACACCGCTATCTGTATGAACATGGAAATATCTACACCGCTGCCTGTATGAACATGGAAATATCTACACCGCTATCTGTATGAACATGGAAATATCTACACCGCTATCTGTATGAACATGGATATATCTACACAGCCATCTGGATGAACATGAAATATCTACACCGCTATCTATATGAACATGGAAATATCTACACAGCAATCTGTATGAACATGGACATATCTACACAGCCAACTGGATGAACATGGAAATATCTACACCGCTATCTGTGTAAACATGCATACATCTTCACCGCAGTCTGTATAAACATGGAAATATCTACACCGCTACCTGTATAAACATGGAAATATCAGCACCTCTATCTGTATGAACATGGAAATATCTACACCGCTATCTGTATGAACATGGAAATATCTACACCGCTATCTGTATGAACATGGAAATATCTACAAAGCTATCTGAATGAACATGGAAATACCTACACCGCTATCTGAACATGTAAATATCTACACCGCTAACTGCATGAAAATGGAAATATCTACAAAGCTATCTGCATATACATGGAAATATATACACAGCTATCTCTTTACACATGGAAATAACTACACCGCTATATCTATAAACATGGAAATATCTACACCACCATCTGTATGAACATGGAAATATCTGCACCGCCATCTGTATGAACATATAAATATCTACACCGCCATCTGTATTAAGAAGGAGATATCTACACCGCTATCTGTATAAACATGGAAATATCTACACCGCTGCCTGTATAAACATGGAAATATCAGCACCGCTATCTGTATGAACATGGAAATATCTACACCGCTACCTGTATGAACATGGAAATATCTACACCGCTATCTGTATGAACATGGAAATATCTACACCGCTATCTGTATGAACATGGAAATATCTACACCGCTATCTGTATGAACATGGAAATATCTACACCGCTATCTGTATGAACATGGATATAACTACACAGCCATCTGGATGAACATGGAAATATCTACACCACTATCTGTATGAACATGGAAATATCTTCACCGCCATCTGTATGAACATGGATATGTCTACAGAGCCATCTGGATGAACATGGAAATATCTACACCGCTATCTGAATGAACATGGAATTATCTACACCGCTATCTGTGTAAACATGCATACATCTTCACCACTATCTGTATAAACATGGAAATATCTACACCGCTATCTGTATGAACATGGAAATATCTACACCGCTCTCTCTATGAACATGGAAATATCTACACCGCTATCTGTTTGAACATGGAAATATCTAAAACGCTATCTGCATGAAAATGGAAATATCTACACAGCTATCTGCATATACATGGAAATATCTACACAGCTATCTCTTTACACACGGAAATAACTACACCGCTATCTGTATGAACATGGAAAGATCTTCACCGCCATCTGTATGAACATGGATATATCAAAACAGCCATCTGGATGAACATGGAATTATCTACACCGCTATCTGTATAAACATGCATACATCTTCACCGCTATCTGTATAAACATGGAAATATGTACACTGCTATCTGTATGAACATGGAAATATCTACACCGCTATCTGAACATGGAAATATCTACACCACTATCTGCATGAAAATGGAAATATCTACACAGCGATCTGCATATACATGGAAATATCTACAAAGCTATCTCTTTACACATGGAAATAACTACAGCGCTATCTCTATATACATGCAAATATCTACACTGCCATCTGTATGAACATGGAAATATCTGCACCAACATCTGTATGAAGATATAAATATCTACACCCCAATCTATATTAAGATGGAGATATCTAAACCGCTTTATGTATAAACATGGAAATATCTACACCGCTATCTGTATAAATATGGAAATATCTACACCGCTATCTGTATAAACATGGAAATATCTACACCGCTACCTGTATAAACATGGAAATATCAGCACCGCTATCTGTATGAACACGGAAATATCTGCACCGCTATCTCTATGAACATGGAAATATCTACACCGCTATCTGTATGAACATGGAAATAGCTACACCGCTATCTGTATGAACATGGAAATATCTACACCACTACCTGTATGAACATGGAAATAACTACACCGCTATCTGTATGAACATGGATATATCTACACAGCCTTCTGGATGAACTTGGAAATATCTACACCGCTATCTGTATGAACATGGAAATATCTACACCGCTATCTGTGTAAATATGCATACATCTTCACCGCAATCTGTATAAACATGGAAATATCTTCACCGCTATCTGAATGAACATCGAAATGTCTACACCGCTATCTGTTTGAACATGGAAATATCTACACCGCTATCTGCATGAAAATGGAAATATCTACAGAGCTATCTGCATATACATGGAAATATCTACACAGCTATCTCTTTACACATGGAAATAATTACACCGCTATCTGTATGAACATGGAAATATCTACACCGCCATCTGTATGAACATGGAAATATCTGCACCGCCATCTGCATGAACATATACATATCTACACGGCCATCTGTATTAAGATGGAGATATCTACACCGCTATCAGTATAAACATGGAAATATCTACACCGCTATCTGTATAAACATGGAAATAACTACACCGCTATCTGTATAAACATGGAAATATCTACACCGCTACCTGTATAAAGATGGAAATATCTACACCGCTACCTGTATAAACATGGAAATATCAGCACCGCTATCTGAATGAACATGGAAATATCAGCCCCTCTATCTGTATGAACATGGAAATACCTACACCGCTATCTGTATGAACATGGAAATATCTACACCGCTAGATGTATAAACATGGAATTATCTTCACTGCCATCTGTATGAACACGGATATGTCTACACAGCCATCTGGATGAACATGGAAATATCTACACCGCTATCTGTATGAACATGGAAATAGCTACACCGCTATCTGTATGAATATGGAAATATCTGCACCGCCATCTGTATGAACATATAAATATCTACACCGCCATCTGTATTAACATGGAGATATCTACACCGCTATCTGTATAAACATGGAAATATCTACACCGCTATCTGTATAAACATGGAAATATCTACACCGCTATCTGTATAAACATGGAAATATCCACACCACTACCTGTATAAACATGGAAATAACAGCACCGCTATCTGTATGAACATGGAAATATCTACACCGCTATCTGTATGAACATGGAAATATCTACACCGCTAGCTGTATGAACATGGAAATATCTACACCGCTATCTGTATGAACATGGAAATATCTACACCGCTATCTGTTTGAACATGGAAATATCTACACCGCTATCTGCATGAAAATGGAAATATCTACACAGCTATCTGCATATACATGGAAATATCTACACAGCTATCTCTTTACACATGGATATAACTACACCGCTATCTCTATAAACATGGAAATATCTACACCGCTATCTGTTTGAACATGGATATATCTGCACCGCCATCTGTATGAACATATAAATATCTACACCGCCATCTGTATTAAGGAGCAGATATCTACACCTCTATCTGTATAAACCTGGAAATATCTACACCGCTATCTGTATAAACATGGAAATATCTACACCGCTATCTGTATAAAAATGGAAATATCAGCACCGCTATCAGTATGAACATGGAAATATCTGCACCGCCATCTGTATGAACATGGAAATATCTACACCGATATCTGTGTGAACATGGAGATATCTCCCACCACTATCTGTATGAACATGGAAATATCTACACCGCCATCTGTATGAACATTTAAATATCTGCACCGCCATGTGTATGAACATATAAATATCTGCACCGCCATCTGTATTAAGAAGGAGATATCTACACCTCTATGTGTATAAACATCGAAATATCTACACTGCTATCTGTATAAACGTGGAAATATCTACACCGCTATCTGTATAAACATGGAAATATCTACACCGCTACGTGTATAAACATGGATATATCAGCACCGCTATCTGTTTGATCATGGAAATATCTAAACCGCTATCAGCATGAAAATGGAAATATCTACACCGCTATCTGCATATACATGGAAATATCTACACAGCTATCTCTTTACACATGGAAATAACTACACCGCTATCTGTATGAACATGGAAATATCTGCACCGCCATCTGTATGAACATATAAATATCTACACCGCCATCTGTATTAAGATGGAGATATCTACACCGCTATCTGTATGAACATGGATATGATTACACAGCCATCTGGATGAACATGGAAATATCTACACCGCTATCTGTATGAACATGGAAATATATACACCGCTATCTGTATGAACATGGAAATATCTACACCGCTATCTGTATGAACATGGAAATATCTACACCGCTATCTGTATGAACATGGAAATATATACACCGCTATCTGTATGAACATGGAAATATCTACACCGCTATCTGCATGAAAATGGAAATATCTACACAGCTATCTGCATATACATGGAAATATCTACAGAGCTATCTCTTTACACATGGAAATAACTACACCGCTATCTCTAAAAACATGGAAATATCTACACCGCCATCTGTATGAACATGGAAATATCTTCACTGCCATCTGTGTGAACATATAAATATCTACACCTCCATCTGTATTAAGGAGATATCTACACCGCTATCTGTATAAACATGGAAATATCTACACCGCTATCTGTATAAACATGGAAATATCTACACCGCTATCTGTATAAAAATGGAAATATCAGCACCGCTATCAGTATGAACATGGAAATATCTGCACCGCCATCTGTATGAACATGGAAATATCTACACCGCTATCTGTGTGAACATGGAGATATCTACACCGCAATCTGTATGAACATGGAAATATCTACACCGCCATCTGTATGAACATGGAAATATCTGCACCGCCATGTGTATGAACATATAAATATCTGCACCGCCATCTGTATTAAGAAGGAGATATCTACACCGCTATCTGTATAAACATCGAAATATCTACACTGCTATCTGTATAAACATGGAAATATCTACACCGCTATCTGTATAAGCATGGAAATATCTACACCGCTACGTGTATAAACATGGATATATCAGCACCGCTATCAGTATGAACATGGAAATATCTACACCGCTATCTGTATAAACATGGATATATCTACACCGCTCTCTGTATAAACATGGAAATATCTACACTGCTACCTGTATAAACATGGAAATATCTAAACCGCTACCTGTATAAACATGGAAATATCAGCACCGCTCTCTGTATAAACATGGAAATATCTACACTGCTACATGTATAAACATGGAAATATCTAAACCGCTACCTGTATAAACATGGAAATATCAGCACCGCTATCTGTATGAACATGGAAATATCAGCCCCTCTATCTGTATGAACATGGAAATATCTACACCGCTATCTCTATGAACATGGAAATATCTACACCGCTATCTGTTTGAACATGAAAATCTCTAAACCGCTATCTGCATGAAAATGGAAATATCCACACAGCTATCTGCATATACATGGAAATATCTACACAGCTATCTCTTTACACATGGAAATAACTATACCGCTATCTGTATGAACATGGAAATATCTTCACCGCCATCTGTATGAACATGGATATATCTTCACAGCCTCCTGGATGAACATGGAAATATCTACACTGCTATCTGTATGAACATGGAAATATCTGCACTGCTATCTGTATGAACATGGAAATACATACACCTCTATCTGTATGAACATGGAAATAGCTACACCGCTTTCTGTATGAACATGGAAATATCTACACCACTATCTGAATGGACATGGAAATATCTACACCGCTATCTGTATGAACATGGAAATAACTTCACCGCCATTAGTATGAACATGGATATATCTACACAGCCATCTGTATGATCATGGAAATAGCTACACCGCTATCTGTTTTAACATGGAAATATCTACACCGCTGTCTGCATGAAAATGGAAATATCTACACAGCTATCTGCATATACATGGAAATATCAACACAGCTATCTCTTTACACATGGAAATAACTACACCCCTATATAAACATGGAAATATCTACACCGCCAACTGTATGAACATGGAAATATCTGCACCGCCATCTGTATGAACATATAAACATCTAAACCGCCATCTGTATTAAGAAGGAGATATCTACAACGATATCTGTATAAACATGCAAATATCTACACCGCTATCTGTATAAACATGGAAACATCTACACCGCTATCTGTATAAACATGGAAATATTTACATCGCTACCTGTATAAACATGGAAATATCAGCACCGCTATCGGTATGAACATGGAAATATCTACACCGCTATCTGTATGAACATGGAAATATCTACACCGCTATCTGTGTAAACATGGAAATATCTTCACCGCCATCTGTTTGAACATGGATATGTCTACACAGCCATCTGGATGAACATGGAAATATCTACACTGCCATCTGTATGAACATGGAAATACCTACATCGCTATCTGTGTAAACATGCATACATCTTCACCGCTATCTGTATAAACATGGAAATATCTACACCGCTATCTGTATGAACATGGAAATATCTACACCGCTATCTGTTTGAACATCTAAATATCTAAACCGCTATCTGCATGAAAATAGAAATATCTACACAGCTATCCGCATATACATGGAAATATCTACAAAGCTATCTCTATACACATGAAAATAACTACACTGCTATCTCTATAAACATGGAAATATCTACAGTGCCATCTGTATGAACATGGAAATATCTGCACCGCCATCTGTATGAAGATATAAATATCTACACCCCCATCTATATTAAGATGGAGATATCTACACCGCTATCTGTATAAACTTGGAAATATCTACACAGCTATATGTATAAACATGGAAATATCTACACCGCTATCTGTATAAACATGGAAATATCTACACCGCTATCTGTATGAACATGGATATATCTACACAGCCATCTGGATGAACATGGAAATATCTACACCGCTATCTGTATGAACATGGAAATATCTACACCGCTATCTGTGTAAATATGCATACATCTTCACCGCAATCTGTATAAACATGGAAATATCTACACCGCTATCTTTGTGAACATGGAAATATCTAAACCGCTATCTGTTTGAACATGGAAATATCTACACCGGTATCTGCATGAAAATGGAAAAATCTACAGAGCTATCTGCATATACATAGAAATATCTACACTGCTATCTCTTTACACATGGAAATAACTACACCGCTATCTGTATGAACATGGAAATATCTACACCGCCATCTGTATGAACATGGAAATATCTGCACCGCCATCTGTATGAACATATAAATATCTACACGGCCATCTGTATTAAGATGGAGATATCTACACCGCTATTTGTATAAACATGGAAATATCTACACCGCTATCTGTATAAACATGGAAATATCTACCCCGCTACCTGTATAAACATGGAAATATCAGCACCGCTATCTGTATGAACATAGAAATATCTACACCACTATCTGTATGAACATGGAAATATCTACACGGCTATCTGTATGAACATGGAATTATCGACACCGCTATCTGTATGAACAGGGAAATATCTACACTGCTATCTGTATGAACATGGAAATATCTACACCGCTATCTGTATGAACATGGATATATCTACACAACCATCTGGATGAACATGGAAATATCTACACCGCTATCTGTATGAACGTGGAAATACCTACACCGCTATCTGCTTGAACATGGAAATATCTAAACCGCTATCTGCATGAAAATGGAAATATCTACACAGCTATCTGCATATACCTGGAAATATCTGCACAGCTATCTCTTTACACATGGAAATAACTACACAGCTATCTGTATGAACATGGAAATATCTGCACCGCCATCTGTATGAACATATAAACATCTACACCGCCATCTGTATTAAGATGGAGATATCTACACCGCTATCTGTATGAACATGGATATGACTACACAGCCATCTGGATGAACATGGAAATATCTACATCGCTATCTGTATGAACATGGAAATATATACACCGCTATCTGTATGAACATGGAAATATCTACACCGCTATCTGTATGAACATGGAAATATCTACACCGCTATCTGTATGAACATGGAAATATATACACCGCTATCTGTATGAACATGGAAATATCTACACCGCTATCTGTTTGAACATGGAAATATCTACACCGCTGTCTGCATGAAAATGGAAATATCTACACAGCTATCTGCATATACATGGAAATATCTAAACAGCTATCTATTTACACATGGAAATAACTACACCGCTATCTCTAAAAACATGGAAATATCTACACCGCCATCTGTATGAACATGGAAATATCTTCACTGCCATCTGTATGAACATATAAATATCTACACCACCATCTGTATTAAGGAGATATCTACACCGCTATCTGTATAAACATGGAAATATCTACACCGCTATCTGTATAAAAATGGAAATATCAGCACCGCTATCAGTATGAACATGGAAATATCTGCACCGCCATCTGTATGAACATGGAAATATCTACACCGCTATCTGTGTGAACATGGAGATATCTACACCACTATCTGTATGAACATGGAAATATCTACACCGCCATCTGTATGAACATGGAAATATCTGCACCGCCATGTGTATGAACATATAAATATCTGCACCGCCATCTGTATTAAGAAGGAGATATCTACTCCGCTATCTGTATAAACATCGAAATATCTACACTGCTATCTGTATAAACATGGAAATATCTACACCGCTATCTGTATAAACATGGAAATATCTACACCGCTACGTGTATAAACATGGAAATATCAGCACCGCTATCAGTATGAACATGGAAATATCTACACCGCTATCTGTATGAACATGGAAATATCTACACCGCTATCTGTATGAACATGGAAATAACTTCACCGCCAAAAGTATGAACATGGATATATCTACACAGCCATCTGTATGATCATGGAAATATCTACACCGCTATATGTATGAACATGGAAATATCTACACCGCTATCTGTATGAACATGGAAATATCTTCACCGCCATCTGTATGAACATGGATATGTCTACACAGCCATCTGGATGAACATGGAAATATCTACACCGCGATCTGTATGAACATGGAAATATCTGCACTGCCATCTGTATGAACATATAAATATCTACACCGCCATCTGTATTAAGATGGAGATATCTTCACCGCTATCTGTATAAACTTGGAAATATCTACACCGCTATCTGTATAAACATGGAAATACCTACACCGCTACCTGTATAAACATGGAAATATCAGCACTGCTATCTGTATGAACCTGGAAATATCTACACCGCTATATCAATGAACATGGAAATATCTACACCGCTATCTGTATGAACATGGATATATCTACACAGCCATCTGGATGAACATGGAAATATCTACACCGCTATCTGCATGAACATGGAAATATCTACACCGCTATTTGTGTAAACATGCATACATCTTCACCGCAATCTGCAAAAGCATGGAAATAGCTACACCGCTATCTGAATGAACATGGAAATATCTCCAACGCTATCTGTTTGATCATGGAAATATCTAAACCGCTATCAGCAAGAAAATGGAAATATCTACACCGCTATCTGCATATACATGGAAATATCTACACAGCTATCTCTTTACACATGGAAATAACTACACCGCTATCTGTATGAACATGGAAATATCTAAACAGCCATCTGTATGAACACGGAAATATCTGCACCGCCATCTGTATGAACATATAAATATCTACACCGCCATCTGTATTAAGAAGGAGATATCTACACCATTATCTGTATAAACATGGATATATCTACACCGCTCTCTGTATAAACATGGAAATATCTACACTGCTACCTGTATAAACATGGAAATATCTAATCCGCTACCTGTATAAACATGGAAATATCAGCACCGCTATCTGTATGAACATGGAAATATCAGCCCCTCTATCTGTATGAACATGGAAATATCTACACCGCTATCTCTATGAACATGGAAATATCTACACCGCTATCTGTTTGAACATGAAAATCTCTAAACCGCTATCTGCATGAAAATGGAAATATCCACACAGCTATCTGCATATACATGGAAATATCTACACAGCTACCTCTTTACACATGGAAAGAACTACGCCGCTATCTGTATGAACATGGAAATATCTACACCGCCATCTGTATGAACATGGAAATATCTGCACCGCCATCTGTATGAACATATAAATATCTACACGGCCATCTGTATTAAGATGGAGATATCTACACCGCTATCAGTATAAACATGGAAATATCTACACCGCTATCTGTATAAACATGGAAATATCAGCACCGCTATCTGTATGAACATGGAAATATCAGCCCCTCTATCTGTATGAACATGGAAATACCTACACCGCTATCTGTATGAACATGGAAATATCTACACCGCTAGATGTATAAACATGGAATTATCTTCACTGCCATCTGTATGAACATGGATATGTCTACACAGCCATCTGGATGAACATGGAAATATCTACACCGCTATCTGTATGAACATGGAAATAGCTACACCGCTATCTGTATGAATATGGAAATATCTGCACCGCCATCTGTATGAACATATAAATATCTACACCGCCATCTGTATTAACATGGAGATATGTACACCGCTATCTGTATAAACATGGAAATATATACACCGCTATCTGTATAAACATGGAAATATCTACACCGCTATCTGTATAAACATGGAAATATCTACACCGCTACCTGTATAAACATGGAAATAACAGCACCGCTATCTGTATGAACATGGAAATATCTACCGCGCTATCTGTATGAACATGGAAATATCTACACCGCTATCTGTATGAACATGGAAATATCTACACCGCTATATGTATGAACATGGAAATATCTACACCGCTATCTGTTTGAACATGGAAATATCTACACCGCTGTCTGCATGAAAATGGAAATATCTACACAGCTATCTGCATATACATGGAAATATCTACACAGCTATCTCTTTACACATGGAAATAACTACACCGCTATCTGTATGAACATGGAAATATCTGCACCGCCATCTACATGTACATAGAAATATCTACTCCGCCATCTGTATTAAGATGGAGATATCTACACCGCTATCAGTATAAAGATGGAAATATCCACACCGCTATCTGTATAAACATGGAAATATCTACACTGCTACCTGTATAAACATGGAAATATCTACACCACTACCTGTACAAACATGGAAATATCAGCACCGCTATCTGTATGAAATTGGAAATATCAGCCCCTCTATCTGTATGAACATGGAAATATCTACACCGCTATCTCTATGAACACGGAAATATCTACACCGCCCTCTGTATGAACATGGATATATCTACACAGCCATCTGGATGAACATGGAAATATCTACACCGCTATCTGTATGAACATGGAAATATCTACACCGCTATCTGTATGAACATGGATATATCTACACAGCCCTCTGGATGAACTTGGAAATATCCACACCGCTATCTGTGTAAACATGCATACATCTTCACCGCGATCTGTATAAACATGGAAATATCTACACCGCTATCTGTATGAACATGGAAATATCTACACCGTTATCTGTTTGAATATGGGAATATATACACCGCTATCTGCATGAAAATGGAAATATCTACACAGCTATCTGCATATACATGGAAATATCTACACAGCTATCTCTTTACTCATGGAAATAACTACACCGCTAACTGTATGAACATGGAAATATCTACACCGCCATATGTATGAACATGGAAATATCTGCACCGCCATCGGTATGAACATGTAAATATCTACACGGCCATCTGTATTAAGATGGAGATGTCTACACCGCTATTTGAAAAAACATGGAAATATCTACACCACTATCTTTATAAACATGGAAATATCTACACCGCTATCTGTATAAACATGGAAATATCTACACCGCTACCTGTATAAACTTGGAAATATCAGCACCGCTATCTGTATGAACATGGAAATATCTACACCGCTATCTGTATGAACATGGAAATATCTACACCGCTATCTGTATGAACATGGAAATATCTACACCGCTATCTGCATGAAAATGGAAATATCTAAAAAGCTATCTGCATATACATGGAAATATCTACACAGCCATCTCTATATACATGGAAATAACTACACCGCTATATCTATAAACATGGAAATATCTACACTGCCATCTGTATGAACATGGAAATATCCGCAACGCCATCTGTATGAACATATAAATATCTACACCGCCATCTGTATTAAGATGGAGATATCTACACTGCTATCTGTATGAACATGGAAATATCTACACCACTGCCTGTATAAACATGGAAATATCAGCACCGCTATCTGTATGAACATGGAAATATCTACACCGCTACCTGTATGAACATGGAAATATCTACACCGCTATCTGTATGAACATGGAAATATCTACACCGCTGCCTGTATGAACATGGAAATATCTACACCGCTATCTGTATGAACATGGAAATATCTACACCGCTATCTGTGTAAACATGCATACATCTTCACCGCAGTCTGTATAAACATGGAAATATCTACACCGCTACCTGTATAAACATGGAAATATCAGCACCGCTATCTGTATGAACATGGAAATATCTACACCGCTATCTGTATGAACATGGAAATATCTACACCGCTATCTGTATGAACATGGAAATATCTACAAAGCTATCTGAATGAACATGGAAATACCTACACCGCTATCTGAACATGTAAATATCTACACCGCTAACTGCATGAAAATGGAAATATCTACAAAGCTATCTGCATATACATGGAAATATATACACAGCTATCTCTTTACACATGGAAATAACTACACCGCTATATCTATAAACATGGAAATATCTACACCACCATCTGTATGAACATGGAAATATCTGCACCGCCATCTGTATGAACATATAAATATCTACACCGCCATCTGTATTAAGAAGGAGATATCTACACCGCTATCTGTATAAACATGGAAATATCTACACCGCTGCCTGTATAAACATGGAAATATCAGCACCGCTATCTGTATGAACATGGAAATATCTACACCGCTACCTGTATGAACATGGAAATATCTACACCGCTATCTGTATGAACATGGAAATATCTACACCGCTATCTGTATGAACATGGAAATATCTACACCGCTATCTGTATGAACATGGAAATATCTACACCGCTATCTGTATGAACATGGATATAACTACACAGCCATCTGGATGAACATGGAAATATCTACACCACTATCTGTATGAACATGGAAATATCTTCACCGCCATCTGTATGAACATGGATATGTCTACAGAGCCATCTGGATGAACATGGAAATATCTACACCGCTATCTGAATGAACATGGAATTATCTACACCGCTATCTGTGTAAACATGCATACATCTTCACCACTATCTGTATAAACATGGAAATATCTACACCGCTATCTGTATGAACATGGAAATATCTACACCGCTCTCTCTATGAACATGGAAATATCTACACCGCTATCTGTTTGAACATGGAAATATCTAAAACGCTATCTGCATTAAAATGGAAATATCTACACAGCTATCTGCATATACATGGAAATATCTACACAGCTATCTCTTTACACACGGAAATAACTACACCGCTATCTGTATGAACATGGAAATATCTTCACCGCCATCTGTATGAACATGGATATATCAAAACAGCCATCTGGATGAACATGGAATTATCTACACCGCTATCTGTATAAACATGCATACATCTTCACCGCTATCTGTATAAACATGGAAATATGTACACTGCTATCTGTATGAACATGGAAATATCTACACCGCTATCTGAACATGGAAATATCTACACCACTATCTGCATGAAAATGGAAATATCTACACAGCGATCTGCATATACATGGAAATATCTACAAAGCTATCTCTTTACACATGGAAATAACTACAGCGCTATCTCTATATACATGCAAATATCTACACTGCCATCTGTATGAACATGGAAATATCTGCACCAACATCTGTATGAAGATATAAATATCTACACCCCAATCTATATTAAGATGGAGATATCTAAACCGCTTTATGTATAAACATGGAAATATCTACACCGCTATCTGTATAAATATGGAAATATCTACACCGCTATCTGTATAAACATGGAAATATCTACACCGCTACCTGTATAAACATGGAAATATCAGCACCGCTATCTGTATGAACACGGAAATATCTGCACCGCTATCTCTATGAACATGGAAATATCTACACCGCTATCTGTATGAACATGGAAATAGCTACACCGCTATCTGTATGAACATGGAAATATCTACACCACTACCTGTATGAACATGGAAATAACTACACCGCTATCTGTATGAACATGGATATATCTACACAGCCTTCTGGATGAACATGGAAATATCTACACCGCTATCTGTATGAACATGGAAATATCTACACCGCTATCTGTGTAAATATGCATACATCTTCACCGCAATCTGTATAAACATGGAAATATCTTCACCGCTATCTGAATGAACATCGAAATGTCTACACCGCTATCTGTTTGAACATGGAAATATCTACACCGCTATCTGCATGAAAATGGAAATATCTACAGAGCTATCTGCATATACATGGAAATATCTACACAGCTATCTCTTTACACATGGAAATAACTACACCGCTATCTGTATGAACATGGAAATATCTACACCGCCATCTGTATGAACATGGAAATATCTGCACCGCCATCTGTATGAACATATACATATCTACACGGCCATCTGTATTAAGATGGAGATATCTACACCGCTATCAGTATAAACATGGAAATATCTACACCGCTATCTGTATAAACATGGAAATAACTACACCGCTATCTGTATAAACATGGAAATATCTACACCGCTACCTGTATAAAGATGGAAATATCTACACCGCTATCTGTATGAACATGGAAATATCAGCCCCTCTATCTGTATGAACATGGAAATACCTACACCGCTATCTGTATGAACATGGAAATATCTACACCGCTAGATGTATAAACATGGAATTATCTTCACTGCCATCTGTATGAACATGGATATGTCTACACAGCCATCTGGATGAACATGGAAATATCTACACCGCTATCTGTATGAACATGGAAATAGCTACACCGCTATCTGTATGAATATGGAAATATCTGCACCGCCATCTGTATGAACATATAAATATCTACACCGCCATCTGTATTAACATGGAGATATGTACACCGCTATCTGTATAAACATGGAAATATATACACCGCTATCTGTATAAACATGGAAATATCTACACCGCTATCTGTATAAACATGGAAATATCTACACCGCTACCTGTATAAACATGGAAATAACAGCACCGCTATCTGTATGAACATGGAAATATCTACCGCGCTATCTGTATGAACATGGAAATATCTACACCGCTCTCTGTTTGAACATGGAAATATCTACACCGCTGTCTGCATGAAAATGGAAATATCTACACAGCTATCTGCATATACATGGAAATATCTACACAGCTATCTCTTTACACATGGAAATAACTACACCGCTATCTGTATGAACATGGAAATATCTGCACCGCCATCTACATGTACATAGAAATATCTACTCCGCCATCTGTATTAAGATGGAGATATCTACACCGCTATCAGTATAAAGATGGAAATATCCACACCGCTATCTGTATAAACATGGAAATATCTACACTGCTACCTGTATAAACATGGAAATATCTACACCACTACCTGTACAAACATGGAAATATCAGCACCGCTATCTGTATGAAATTGGAAATATCAGCCCCTCTATCTGTATGAACATGGAAATATCTACACCGCTATCTCTATGAACACGGAAATATCTACACCGCCCTCTGTATGAACATGGATATATCTACACAGCCATCTGGATGAACATGGAAATATCTACACCGCTATCTGTATGAACATGGAAATATCTACACCGCTATCTGTATGAACATGGATATATCTACACAGCCCTCTGGATGAACTTGGAAATATCCACACCTCTATCTGTGTAAACATGCATACATCTTCACCGCGATCTGTATAAACATGGAAATATCTACACCGCTATCTGTATGAACATGGAAATATCTACACCGTTATCTGTTTGAATATGGGAATATATACACCGCTATCTGCATGAAAATGGAAATATCTACACAGCTATCTGCATATACATGGAAATATCTACACAGCTATCTCTTTACTCATGGAAATAACTACACCGCTAACTGTATGAACATGGAAATATCTACACCGCCATCTGTATGAACATGGAAATATCTGCACCGCCATCGGTATGAACATGTAAATATCTACACGGCCATCTGTATTAAGATGGAGATGTCTACACCGCTATTTGAAAAAACATGGAAATATCTACACCACTATCTTTATAAACATGGAAATATCTACACCGCTATCTGTATAAACATGGAAATATCTACACCGCTACCTGTATAAACTTGGAAATATCAGCACCGCTATCTGTATGAACATGGAAATATCTACACCGCTATCTGTATGAACATGGAAATATCTACACCGCTATCTGTATGAACATGGAAATATCTACACCGCTATCTGCATGAAAATGGAAATATCTAAAAAGCTATCTGCATATACATGGAAATATCTACACAGCCATCTCTATATACATGGAAATAACTACACCGCTATATCTATAAACATGGAAATAATTACACTGCCTTCTGTATGAACATGGAAATATCCGCAACGCCATCTGTATGAACATATAAATATCTACACCGCCATCTGTATTAAGATGGAGATATCTACACTGCTATCTGTATGAACATGGAAATATCTACACCACTGCCTGTATAAACATGGAAATATCAGCACCGCTATCTGTATGAACATGGAAATATCTACACCGCTACCTGTATGAACATGGAAATATCTACACCGCTATCTGTATGAACATGGAAATATCTACACCGCTGCCTGTATGAACATGGAAATATCTACACCGCTATCTGTATGAACATGGAAATATCTACACCGCTATCTGTATGAACATGGATATATCTACACAGCCATCTGGATGAACACGAAATATCTACACCGCTATCTATATGAACATGGAAATATCTACACAGCAATCTGTATGAACATGGACATATCTACACAGCCAACTGGATGAACATGGAAATATCTACACCGCTATCTGTGTAAACATGCATACATCTTCACCGCAGTCTGTATAAACATGGAAATATCTACACCGCTACCTGTATAAACATGGAAATATCAGCACCGCTATCTGTATGAACATGGAAATATCTACACCGCTATCTGTATGAACATGGAAATATCTACACCGCTATCTGTATGAACATGGAAATATCTACAAAGCTATCTGAATGAACATGGAAATACCTACACCGCTATCTGAACATGTAAATATCTACACCGCTAACTGCATGAAAATGGAAATATCTACAAAGCTATCTGCATATACATGGAAATATATACACAGCTATCTCTTTACACATGGAAATAACTACACCGCTATATCTATAAACATGGAAATATCTACACCACCATCTGTATGAACATGGAAATATCTGCACCGCCATCTGTATGAACATATAAATATCTACACCGCCATCTGTATTAAGAAGGAGATATCTACACCGCTATCTGTATAAACATGGAAATATCTACACCGCTGCCTGTATAAACATGGAAATATCAGCACCGCTATCTGTATGAACATGGAAATATCTACACCGCTACCTGTATGAACATGGAAATATCTACACCGCTATCTGTATGAACATGGAAATATCTACACCGCTATCTGTATGAACATGGAAATATCTACACCGCTATCTGTATGAACATGGAAATATCTACACCGCTATCTGTATGAACATGGATATAACTACACAGCCATCTGGATGAACATGGAAATATCTACACCACTATCTGTATGAACATGGAAATATCTTCACCGCCATCTGTATGAACATGGATATGTCTACAGAGCCATCTGGATGAACATGGAAATATCTACACCGCTATCTGAATGAACATGGAATTATCTACACCGCTATCTGTGTAAACATGCATACATCTTCACCACTATCTGTATAAACATGGAAATATCTACACCGCTATCTGTATGAACATGGAAATATCTACACCGCTCTCTCTATGAACATGGAAATATCTACACCGCTATCTGTTTGAACATGGAAATATCTAAAACGCTATCTGCATGAAAATGGAAATATCTACACAGCTATCTGCATATACATGGAAATATCTACACAGCTATCTCTTTACACACGGAAATAACTACACCGCTATCTGTATGAACATGGAAATATCTTCACCGCCATCTGTATGAACATGGATATATCAAAACAGCCATCTGGATGAACATGGAATTATCTACACCGCTATCTGTATAAACATGCATACATCTTCACCGCTATCTGTATAAACATGGAAATATGTACACTGCTATCTGTATGAACATGGAAATATCTACACCGCTATCTGAACATGGAAATATCTACACCACTATCTGCATGAAAATGGAAATATCTACACAGCGATCTGCATATACATGGAAATATCTACAAAGCTATCTCTTTACACATGGAAATAACTACAGCGCTATCTCTATATACATGCAAATATCTACACTGCCATCTGTATGAACATGGAAATATCTGCACCAACATCTGTATGAAGATATAAATATCTACACCCCAATCTATATTAAGATGGAGATATCTAAACCGCTTTATGTATAAACATGGAAATATCTACACCGCTATCTGTATAAATATGGAAATATCTACACCGCTATCTGTATAAACATGGAAATATCTACACCGCTACCTGTATAAACATGGAAATATCAGCACCGCTATCTGTATGAACACGGAAATATCTGCACCGCTATCTCTATGAACATGGAAATATCTACACCGCTATCTGTATGAACATGGAAATAGCTACACCGCTATCTGTATGAACATGGAAATATCTACACCACTACCTGTATGAACATGGAAATAACTACACCGCTATCTGTATGAACATGGATATATCTACACAGCCTTCTGGATGAACTTGGAAATATCTACACCGCTATCTGTATGAACATGGAAATATCTACACCGCTATCTGTGTAAATATGCATACATCTTCACCGCAATCTGTATAAACATGGAAATATCTTCACCGCTATCTGAATGAACATCGAAATGTCTACACCGCTATCTGTTTGAACATGGAAATATCTACACCGCTATCTGCATGAAAATGGAAATATCTACAGAGCTATCTGCATATACATGGAAATATCTACACAGCTATCTCTTTACACATGGAAATAATTACACCGCTATCTGTATGAACATGGAAATATCTACACCGTCATCTGTATGAACATGGAAATATCTGCACCGCCATCTGTATGAACATATACATATCTACACGGCCATCTGTATTAAGATGGAGATATCTACACCGCTATCAGTATAAACATGGAAATATCTACACCGCTATCTGTATAAACATGGAAATAACTACACCGCTATCTGTATAAACATGGAAATATCTACACCGCTACCTGTATAAAGATGGAAATATCTACACCGCTACCTGTATAAACATGGAAATATCAGCACCGCTATCTGAATGAACATGGAAATATCAGCCCCTCTATCTGTATGAACATGGAAATACCTACACCGCTATCTGTATGAACATGGAAATATCTACACCGCTAGATGTATAAACATGGAATTATCTTCACTGCCATCTGTATGAACACGGATATGTCTACACAGCCATCTGGATGAACATGGAAATATCTACACCGCTATCTGTATGAACATGGAAATAGCTACACCGCTATCTGTATGAATATGGAAATATCTGCACCGCCATCTGTATGAACATATAAATATCTACACCGCCATCTGTATTAACATGGAGATATCTACACCGCTATCTGTATAAACATGGAAATATCTACACCGCTATCTGTATAAACATGGAAATATCTACACCGCTATCTGTATAAACATGGAAATATCCACACCACTACCTGTATAAACATGGAAATAACAGCACCGCTATCTGTATGAACATGGAAATATCTACACCGCTATCTGTATGAACATGGAAATATCTACACCGCTAGCTGTATGAACATGGAAATATCTACACCGCTATCTGTATGAACATGGAAATATCTACACCGCTATCTGTTTGAACATGGAAATATCTACACCGCTATCTGCATGAAAATGGAAATATCTACACAGCTATCTGCATATACATGGAAATATCTACACAGCTATCTCTTTACACATGGATATAACTACACCGCTATCTCTATAAACATGGAAATATCTACACCGCTATCTGTTTGAACATGGATATATCTGCACCGCCATCTGTATGAACATATAAATATCTACACCGCCATCTGTATTAAGGAGCAGATATCTACACCTCTATCTGTATAAACCTGGAAATATCTACACCGCTATCTGTATAAACATGGAAATATCTACACCGCTATCTGTATAAAAATGGAAATATCAGCACCGCTATCAGTATGAACATGGAAATATCTGCACCGCCATCTGTATGAACATGGAAATATCTACACCGATATCTGTGTGAACATGGAGATATCTACACCACTATCTGTATGAACATGGAAATATCTACACCGCCATCTGTATGAACATGGAAATATCTGCACCGCCATGTGTATGAACATATAAATATCTGCACCGCCATCTGTATTAAGAAGGAGATATCTACACCTCTATCTGTATAAACATCGAAATATCTACACTGCTATCTGTATAAACGTGGAAATATCTACACCGCTATCTGTATAAACATGGAAATATCTACACCGCTACATGTATAAACATGGATATATCAGCACCGCTATCTGTTTGATCATGGAAATATCTAAACCGCTATCATCATGAAAATGGAAATATCTACACCGCTATCTGCATATACATGGAAATATCTACACAGCTATATCTTTACACATGGAAATAACTACACCGCTATCTGTATGAACATGGAAATATCTGCACCGCCATCTGTATGAACATATAAATATCTACACCGCCATCTGTATTAAGATGGAGATATCTACACCGCTATCTGTATGAACATGGATATGATTACACAGCCATCTGGATGAACATGGAAATATCTACACCGCTATCTGTATGAACATGGAAATATATACACCGCTATCTGTATGAACATGGAAATATCTACACCGCTATCTGTATGAACATGGAAATATCTACACCGCTATCTGTATGAACATGGAAATATATACACCGCTATCTGTATGAACATGGAAATATCTACACCGCTATCTGTTTGAACATGGAAATATCTACACCGCTGTCTGCATGAAAATGGAAATATCTACACACCTATCTGCATATACATGGAAATATCTACAGAGCTATCTCTTTACACATGGAAATAACTACACCGCTATCTCTAAAAACATGGAAATATCTACACCGCCATCTGTATGAACATGGAAATATCTTCACTGCCATCTGTGTGAACATATAAATATCTACACCTCCATCTGTATTAAGGAGATATCTACACCGCTATCTGTATAAACATGGAAATATCTACACCGCTATCTGTATAAACATGGAAATATCTACACCGCTATCTGTATAAAAATGGAAATATCAGCACCGCTATCAGTATGAACATGGAAATATCTGCACCGCCATCTGTATGAACATGGAAATATCTACACCGCTATCTGTGTGAACATGGAGATATCTACACCGCAATCTGTATGAACATGGAAATATCTACACCGCCATCTGTATGAACATGGAAATATCTGCACCGCCATGTGTATGAACATATAAATATCTGCACCGCCATCTGTATTAAGAAGGAGATATCTACACCGCTATCTGTATAAACATCGAAATATCTACACTGCTATCTGTATAAACATGGAAATATCTACACCGCTATCTGTATAAACATGGAAATATCTACACCGCTACGTGTATAAACATGGATATATCAGCACCGCTATCAGTATGAACATGGAAATATCTACACCGCTATCTGTATAAACATGGATATATCTACACCGCTCTCTGTATAAACATGGAAATATCTACACTGCTACCTGTATAAACATGGAAATATCTAAACCGCTACCTGTATAAACATGGAAATATCAGCACCGCTCTCTGTATAAACATGGAAATATCTACACTGCTACATGTATAAACATGGAAATATCTAAACCGCTACCTGTATAAACATGGAAATATCAGCACCGCTATCTGTATGAACATGGAAATATCAGCCCCTCTATCTGTATGAACATGGAAATATCTACACCGCTATCTCTATGAACATGGAAATATCTACACCGCTATCTGTTTGAACATGAAAATCTCTAAACCGCTATCTGCATGAAAATGGAAATATCCACACAGCTATCTGCATATACATGGAAATATCTACACAGCTATCTCTTTACACATGGAAATAACTATACCGCTATCTGTATGAACATGGAAATATCTTCACCGCCATCTGTATGAACATGGATATATCTTCACAGCCTCCTGGATGAACATGGAAATATCTACACTGCTATCTGTATGAACATGGAAATATCTGCACTGCTATCTGTATGAACATGGAAATACATACACCTCTATCTGTATGAACATGGAAATAGCTACACCGCTTTCTGTATGAACATGGAAATATCTACACCACTATCTGAATGGACATGGAAATATCTACACCGCTATCTGTATGAACATGGAAATAACTTCACCGCCATTAGTATGAACATGGATATATCTACACAGCCATCTGTATGATCATGGAAATAGCTACACCGCTATCTGTTTTAACATGGAAATATCTACACCGCTGTCTGCATGAAAATGGAAATATCTACACAGCTATCTGCATATACATGGAAATATCAACACAGCTATCTCTTTACACATGGAAATAACTACACCCCTATATAAACATGGAAATATCTACACCGCCAACTGTATGAACATGGAAATATCTGCACCGCCATCTGTATGAACATATAAACATCTAAACCGCCATCTGTATTAAGAAGGAGATATCTACAACGATATCTGTATAAACATGGAAATATCTACACCGCTATCTGTATAAACATGGAAACATCTACACCGCTATCTGTATAAACATGGAAATATTTACATCGCTACCTGTATAAACATGGAAATATCAGCACCGCTATCGGTATGAACATGGAAATATCTACACCGCTATCTGTATGAACATGGAAATATCTACACCGCTATCTGTGTAAACATGGAAATATCTTCACCGCCATCTGTTTGAACATGGATATGTCTACACAGCCATCTGGATGAACATGGAAATATCTACACTGCCATCTGTATGAACATGGAAATACCTACATCGCTATCTGTGTAAACATGCATACATCTTCACCGCTATCTGTATAAACATGGAAATATCTACACCGCTATCTGTATGAACATGGAAATATCTACACCGCTATCTGTTTGAACATCTAAATATCTAAACCGCTATCTGCATGAAAATAGAAATATCTACACAGCTATCCGCATATACATGGAAATATCTACAAAGCTATCTCTATACACATGAAAATAACTACACTGCTATCTCTATAAACATGGAAATATCTACAGTGCCATCTGTATGAACATGGAAATATCTGCACCGCCATCTGTATGAAGATATAAATATCTACACCCCCATCTATATTAAGATGGAGATATCTACACCGCTATCTGTATAAACTTGGAAATATCTACACAGCTATATGTATAAACATGGAAATATCTACACCGCTATCTGTATAAACATGGAAATATCTACACCGCTATCTGTATGAACATGGATATATCTACACAGCCATCTGGATGAACATGGAAATATCTACACCGCTATCTGTATGAACATGGAAATATCTACACCGCTATCTGTGTAAATATGCATACATCTTCACCGCAATCTGTATAAACATGGAAATATCTACACCGCTATCTTTGTGAACATGGAAATATCTAAACCGCTATCTGTTTGAACATGGAAATATCTACACCGGTATCTGCATGAAAATGGAAAAATCTACAGAGCTATCTGCATATACATAGAAATATCTACACTGCTATCTCTTTACACATGGAAATAACTACACCGCTATCTGTATGAACATGGAAATATCTACACCGCCATCTGTATGAACATGGAAATATCTGCACCGCCATCTGTATGAACATATAAATATCTACACGGCCATCTGTATTAAGATGGAGATATCTACACCGCTATTTGTATAAACATGGAAATATCTACACCGCTATCTGTATAAACATGGAAATATCTACCCCGCTACCTGTATAAACATGGAAATATCAGCACCGCTATCTGTATGAACATAGAAATATCTACACCACTATCTGTATGAACATGGAAATATCTACACGGCTATCTGTATGAACATGGAATTATCGACACCGCTATCTGTATGAACAGGGAAATATCTACACTGCTATCTGTATGAACATGGAAATATCTACACCGCTATCTGTATGAACATGGATATATCTACACAACCATCTGGATGAACATGGAAATATCTACACCGCTATCTGTATGAACGTGGAAATACCTACACCGCTATCTGCTTGAACATGGAAATATCTAAACCGCTATCTGCATGAAAATGGAAATATCTACACAGCTATCTGCATATACCTGGAAATATCTGCACAGCTATCTCTTTACACATGGAAATAACTACACAGCTATCTGTATGAACATGGAAATATCTGCACCGCCATCTGTATGAACATATAAACATCTACACCGCCATCTGTATTAAGATGGAGATATCTACACCGCTATCTGTATGAACATGGATATGACTACACAGCCATCTGGATGAACATGGAAATATCTACATCGCTATCTGTATGAACATGGAAATATATACACCGCTATCTGTATGAACATGGAAATATCTACACCGCTATCTGTATGAACATGGAAATATCTACACCGCTATCTGTATGAACATGGAAATATATACACCGCTATCTGTATGAACATGGAAATATCTACACCGCTATCTGTTTGAACATGGAAATATCTACACCGCTGTCTGCATGAAAATGGAAATATCTACACAGCTATCTGCATATACATGGAAATATCTAAACAGCTATCTATTTACACATGGAAATAACTACACCGCTATCTCTAAAAACATGGAAATATCTACACCGCCATCTGTATGAACATGGAAATATCTTCACTGCCATCTGTATGAACATATAAATATCTACACCACCATCTGTATTAAGGAGATATCTACACCGCTATCTGTATAAACATGGAAATATCTACACCGCTATCTGTATAAACATGGAAATATCTACACCGCTATCTGTATAAAAATGGAAATATCAGCACCGCTATCAGTATGAACATGGAAATATCTGCACCGCCATCTGTATGAACATGGAAATATCTACACCGCTATCTGTGTGAACATGGAGATATCTACACCACTATCTGTATGAACATGGAAATATCTACACCGCCATCTGTATGAACATGGAAATATCTGCACCGCCATGTGTATGAACATATAAATATCTGCACCGCCATCTGTATTAAGAAGGAGATATCTACTCCGCTATCTGTATAAACATCGAAATATCTACACTGCTATCTGTATAAACATGGAAATATCTACACCGCTATCTGTATAAACATGGAAATATCTACACCGCTACGTGTATAAACATGGAAATATCAGCACCGCTATCAGTATGAACATGGAAATATCTACACCGCTATCTGTATGAACATGGAAATATCTACACCGCTATCTGTATGAACATGGAAATAACTTCACCGCCAAAAGTATGAACATGGATATATCTACACAGCCATCTGTATGATCATGGAAATATCTACACCGCTATATGTATGAACATGGAAATATCTACACCGCTATCTGTATGAACATGGAAATATCTTCACCGCCATCTGTATGAACATGGATATGTCTACACAGCCATCTGGATGAACATGGAAATATCTACACCGCGATCTGTATGAACATGGAAATATCTGCACTGCCATCTGTATGAACATATAAATATCTACACCGCCATCTGTATTAAGATGGAGATATCTTCACCGCTATCTGTATAAACTTGGAAATATCTACACCGCTATCTGTATAAACATGGAAATACCTACACCGCTACCTGTATAAACATGGAAATATCAGCACTGCTATCTGTATGAACCTGGAAATATCTACACCGCTATATCAATGAACATGGAAATATCTACACCGCTATCTGTATGAACATGGATATATCTACACAGCCATCTGGATGAACATGGAAATATCTACACCGCTATCTGCATGAACATGGAAATATCTACACCGCTATTTGTGTAAACATGCATACATCTTCACCGCAATCTGCAAAAGCATGGAAATAGCTACACCGCTATCTGAATGAACATGGAAATATCTCCAACGCTATCTGTTTGATCATGGAAATATCTAAACCGCTATCAGCAAGAAAATGGAAATATCTACACCGCTATCTGCATATACATGGAAATATCTACACAGCTATCTCTTTACACATGGAAATAACTACACCGCTATCTGTATGAACATGGAAATATCTAAACAGCCATCTGTATGAACACGGAAATATCTGCACCGCCATCTGTATGAACATATAAATATCTACACCGCCATCTGTATTAAGAAGGAGATATCTACACCATTATCTGTATAAACATGGATATATCTACACCGCTCTCTGTATAAACATGGTAATATCTACACTGCTACCTGTATAAACATGGAAATATCTAATCCGCTACCTGTATAAACATGGAAATATCAGCACCGCTATCTGTATGAACATGGAAATATCAGCCCCTCTATCTGTATGAACATGGAAATATCTACACCGCTATCTCTATGAACATGGAAATATCTACACCGCTATCTGTTTGAACATGAAAATCTCTAAACCGCTATCTGCATGAAAATGGAAATATCCACACAGCTATCTGCATATACATGGAAATATCTACACAGCTACCTCTTTACACATGGAAAGAACTACGCCGCTATCTGTATGAACATGGAAATATCTACACCGCCATCTGTATGAACATGGAAATATCTGCACCGCCATCTGTATGAACATATAAATATCTACACGGCCATCTGTATTAAGATGGAGATATCTACACCGCTATCAGTATAAACATGGAAATATCTACACCGCTATCTGTATAAACATGGAAATATCAGCACCGCTATCTGTATGAACATGGAAATATCAGCCCCTCTATCTGTATGAACATGGAAATACCTACACCGCTATCTGTATGAACATGGAAATATCTACACCGCTAGATGTATAAACATGGAATTATCTTCACTGCCATCTGTATGAACATGGATATGTCTACACAGCCATCTGGATGAACATGGAAATATCTACACCGCTATCTGTATGAACATGGAAATAGCTACACCGCTATCTGTATGAATATGGAAATATCTGCACCGCCATCTGTATGAACATATAAATATCTACACCGCCATCTGTATTAACATGGAGATATGTACACCGCTATCTGTATAAACATGGAAATATATACACCGCTATCTGTATAAACATGGAAATATCTACACCGCTATCTGTATAAACATGGAAATATCTACACCGCTACCTGTATAAACATGGAAATAACAGCACCGCTATCTGTATGAACATGGAAATATCTACCGCGCTATCTGTATGAACATGGAAATATCTACACCGCTATCTGTATGAACATGGAAATATCTACACCGCTATATGTATGAACATGGAAATATCTACACCGCTATCTGTTTGAACATGGAAATATCTACACCGCTGTCTGCATGAAAATGGAAATATCTACACAGCTATCTGCATATACATGGAAATATCTACACAGCTATCTCTTTACACATGGAAATAACTACACCGCTATCTGTATGAACATGGAAATATCTGCACCGCCATCTACATGTACATAGAAATATCTACTCCGCCATCTGTATTAAGATGGAGATATCTACACCGCTATCAGTATAAAGATGGAAATATCCACACCGCTATCTGTATAAACATGGAAATATCTACACTGCTACCTGTATAAACATGGAAATATCTACACCACTACCTGTACAAACATGGAAATATCAGCACCGCTATCTGTATGAAATTGGAAATATCAGCCCCTCTATCTGTATGAACATGGAAATATCAACACCGCTATCTCTATGAACACGGAAATATCTACACCGCCCTCAGTATGAACATGGATATATCTACACAGCCATCTGGATGAACATGGAAATATCTACACCGCTATCTGTATGAACATGGAAATATCTACACCGCTATCTGTATGAACATGGATATATCTACACAGCCCTCTGGATGAACTTGGAAATATCCACACCGCTATCTGTGTAAACATGCATACATCTTCACCGCGATCTGTATAAACATGGAAATATCTACACCGCTATCTGTATGAACATGGAAATATCTACACCGTTATCTGTTTGAATATGGGAATATATACACCGCTATCTGCATGAAAATGGAAATATCTACACAGCTATCTGCATATACATGGAAATATCTACACAGCTATCTCTTTACTCATCGAAATAACTACACCGCTAACTGTATGAACATGGAAATATCTACACCGCCATATGTATGAACATGGAAATATCTGCACCGCCATCGGTATGAACATGTAAATATCTACACGGCCATCTGTATTAAGATGGAGATGTCTACACCGCTATTTGAAAAAACATGGAAATATCTACACCACTATCTTTATAAACATGGAAATATCTACACCGCTATCTGTATAAACATGGAAATATCTACACCGCTACCTGTATAAACTTGGAAATATCAGCACCGCTATCTGTATGAACATGGAAATATCTACACCGCTATCTGTATGAACATGGAAATATCTACACCGCTATCTGTATGAACATGGAAATATCTACACCGCTATCTGCATGAAAATGGAAATATCTAAAAAGCTATCTGCATATACATGGAAATATCTACACAGCCATCTCTATATACATGGAAATAACTACACCGCTATATCTATAAACATGGAAATATCTACACTGCCATCTGTATGAACATGGAAATATCCGCAACGCCATCTGTATGAACATATAAATATCTACACCGCCATCTGTATTAAGATGGAGATATCTACACTGCTATCTGTATGAACATGGAAATATCTACACCACTGCCTGTATAAACATGGAAATATCAGCACCGCTATCTGTATGAACATGGAAATATCTACACCGCTACCTGTATGAACATGGAAATATCTACACCGCTATCTGTATGAACATGGAAATATCTACACCGCTGCCTGTATGAACATGGAAATATCTACACCGCTATCTGTATGAACATGGAAATATCTACACCGCTATCTGTGTAAACATGCATACATCTTCACCGCAGTCTGTATAAACATGGAAATATCTACACCGCTACCTGTATAAACATGGAAATATCAGCACCGCTATCTGTATGAACATGGAAATATCTACACCGCTATCTGTATGAACATTGAAATATCTACACCGCTATCTGTATGAACATGGAAATATCTACAAAGCTATCTGAATGAACATGGAAATAGCTACACCGCTATCTGAACATGTAAATATCTACACCGCTAACTGCATGAAAATGGAAATATCTACAAAGCTATCTGCATATACATGGAAATATATACACAGCTATCTATTTACACATGGAAATAACTACACCGCTATATCTATAAACATGGAAATATCTACACCACCATCTGTATGAACATGGAAATATCTGCACCGCCATCTGTATGAACATATAAATATCTACACCGCCATCTGTATTAAGCAGGAGATATCTACACCGCTATCTGTATAAACATGGAAATATCTACACCGCTGCCTGTATAAACATGGAAATATCAGCACCGCTATCTGTATGAAAATGGAAATATCTACACCGCTACCTGTATGAACATGGAAATATCTACACCGCTATCTGTATGAACATGGAAATATCTACACCGCTATCTGTATGAACATGGAAATATCTACACCGCTATCTGTATGAACATGGAAATATCTACACCGCTATCTGTATGAACATGGATATAACTACACAGCCATCTGGATGAACATGGAAATATCTACACCACTATCTGTATGAACATGGAAATATCTTCACCGCCATCTGTATGAACATGGATATGTCTACAGAGCCATCTGGATGAACATGGAAATATCTACACCGCTATCTGAATGAACATGGAATTATCTACACCGCTATCTGTGTAAACATGCATACATCTTCACCACTATCTGTATAAACATGGAAATATCTACACCGCTATCTGTATGAACATGGAAATATCTACACCGCTCTCTCTATGAACATGGAAATATCTACACCGCTATCTGTTTGAACATGGAAATATCTAAAACGCTATCTGCATGAAAATGGAAATATCTACACAGCTATCTGCATATACATGGAAATATCTACACAGCTATCTCTTTACACACGGAAATAACTACACCGCTATCTGTATGAACATGGAAATATCTTCACCGCCATCTGTATGAACATGGATATATCAAAACAGCCATCTGGATGAACATGGAATTATCTACACCGCTATCTGTATAAACATGCATACATCTTCACCGCTATCTGTATAAACATGGAAATATGTACACTGCTATCTGTATGAACATGGAAATATCTACACCGCTATCTGAACATGGAAATATCTACACCACTATCTGCATGAAAATGGAAATATCTACACAGCGATCTGCATATACATGGAAATATCTACAAAGCTATCTCTTTACACATGGAAATAACTACAGCGCTATCTCTATATACATGCAAATATCTACACTGCCATCTGTATGAACATGGAAATATCTGCACCAACATCTGTATGAAGATATAAATATCTACACCCCAATCTATATTAAGATGGAGATATCTAAACCGCTTTATGTATAAACATGGAAATATCTACACCGCTATCTGTATAAATATGGAAATATCTACACCGCTATCTGTATAAACATGGAAATATCTACACCGCTACCTGTATAAACATGGAAATAGCACCGCTATCTGTATGAACACGGAAATATCTGCACCGCTATCTCTATGAACATGGAAATATCTACACCGCTATCTGTATGAACATGGAAATAGCTACACCGCTATCTGTATGAACATGGAAATATCTACACCACTACCTGTATGAACATGGAAATAACTACACCGCTATCTGTATGAACATGGATATATCTACACAGCCTTCTGGATGAACATGGAAATATCTACACCGCTATCTGTATGAACATGGAAATATCTACACCGCTATCTGTGTAAATATGCATACATCTTCACCGCAATCTGTATAAACATGGAAATATCTTCACCGCTATCTGAATGAACATCGAAATGTCTACACCGCTATCTGTTTGAACATGGAAATATCTACACCGCTATCTGCATGAAAATGGAAATATCTACAGAGCTATCTGCATATACATGGAAATATCTACACAGCTATCTCTTTACACATGGAAATAACTACACCGCTATCTGTATGAACATGGAAATATCTACACCGCCATCTGTATGAACATGGAAATATCTGCACCGCCATCTGTATGAACATATACATATCTACACGGCCATCTGTATTAAGATGGAGATATCTACACCGCTATCAGTATAAACATGGAAATATCTACACCGCTATCTGTATAAACATGGAAATAACTACACCGCTATCTGTATAAACATGGAAATATCTACACCGCTACCTGTATAAAGATGGAAATATCTACACCGCTACCTGTATAAACATGGAAATATCAGCACCGCTATCTGAATGAACATGGAAATATCAGCCCCTCTATCTGTATGAACATGGAAATACCTACACCGCTATCTGTATGAACATGGAAATATCTACACCGCTAGATGTATAAACATGGAATTATCTTCACTGCCATCTGTATGAACACGGATATGTCTACACAGCCATCTGGATGAACATGGAAATATCTACACCGCTATCTGTATGAACATGGAAATAGCTACACCGCTATCTGTATGAATATGGAAATATCTGCACCGCCATCTGTATGAACATATAAATATCTACACCGCCATCTGTATTAACATGGAGATATCTACACCGCTATCTGTATAAACATGGAAATATCTACACAGCTATCTGTATAAACATGGAAATATCTACACCGCTATCTGTATAAACATGGAAATATCCACACCACTACCTGTATAAACATGGAAATAACAGCACCGCTATCTGTATGAACATGGAAATATCTACACCGCTATCTGTATGAACATGGAAATATCTACACCGCTAGCTGTATGAACATGGAAATATCTACACCGCTATCTGTATGAACATGGAAATATCTACACCGCTATCTGTTTGAACATGGAAATATCTACACCGCTATCTGCATGAAAATGGAAATATCTACACAGCTATCTGCATATACATGGAAATATCTACACAGCTATCTCTTTACACATGGATATAACTACACCGCTATCTCTATAAACATGGAAATATCTACACCGCTATCTGTTTGAACATAGAAATATCTGCACCGCCATCTGTATGAACATATAAATATCTACACCGCCATCTGTATTAAGGAGCAGATATCTACACCTCTATCTGTATAAACCTGGAAATATCTACACCGCTATCTGTATAAACATGGAAATATCTACACCGCTATCTGTATAAAAATGGAAATATCAGCACCGCTATCAGTATGAACATGGAAATATCTGCACCGCCATCTGTATGAACATGGAAATATCTACACCGATATCTGTGTGAACATGGAGATATCTACACCACTATCTGTATGAACATGGAAATATCTACACCGCCATCTGTATGAACATGGAAATATCTGCACCGCCATGTGTATGAACATATAAATATCTGCACCGCCATCTGTATTAAGAAGGAGATATCTACACCGCTATCTGTATAAACATCGAAATATCTACACTGCTATCTGTATAAACGTGGAAATATCTACACCGCTATCTGTATAAACATGGAAATATCTACACCGCTACGTGTATAAACATGGATATATCAGCACCGCTATCTGTTTGATCATGGAAATATCTAAACCGCTATCAGCATGAAAATGGAAATATCTACACCGCTATCTGCATATACATGGAAATATCTACACAGCTATCTCTTTACACATGGAAATAACTACACCGCTATCTGTATGAACATGGAAATATCTGCACCGCCATCTGTATGAACATATAAATATCTACACCGCCATCTGTATTAAGATGGAGATATCTACACCGCTATCTGTATGAACATGGATATGATTACACAGCCATCTGTATGAACATGGAAATATCTACACCGCTATCTGTATGAACATGGAAATATATACACCGCTATCTGTATGAACATGGAAATATCTACACCGCTATCTGTTTGAACATGGAAATATCTACACCGCTGTCTGCATGAAAATGGAAATATCTACACAGCTATCTGCATATACATGGAAATATCTACAGAGCTATCTCTTTACACATGGAAATAACTACACCGCTATCTCTAAAAACATGGAAATATCTACACCGCCATCTGTATGAACATGGAAATATCTTCACTGCCATCTGTGTGAACATATAAATATCTACACCTCCATCTGTATTAAGGAGATATCTACACCGCTATCTGTATAAACATGGAAATATCTACACCGCTATCTGTATAAACATGGAAATATCTACACCGCTATCTGTATAAAAATGGAAATATCAGCACCGCTATCAGTATGAACATGGAAATATCTGCACCGCCATCTGTATGAACATGGAAATATCTACACCGCTATCTGTGTGAACATGGAGATATCTACACCGCAATCTGTATGAACATGGAAATATCTACACCGCCATCTGTATGAACATGGAAATATCTGCACCGCCATGTGTATGAACATATAAATATCTACACCGCCATCTGTATTAAGAAGGAGATATCTACACCGCTATCTGTATAAACATCGAAATATCTACACTGCTATCTGTATAAACATGGAAATATCTACACCGCTATCTGTATAAACATGGAAATATCTACACCGCTACGTGTATAAACATGGATATATCAGCACCGCTATCAGTATGAACATGGAAATATCTACACCGCTATCTGTATAAACATGGATATATCTACACCGCTCTCTGTATAAACATGGAAATATCTACACTGCTACCTGTATAAACATGGAAATATCTAAACCGCTACCTGTATAAACATGGAAATATCAGCACCGCTCTCTGTATAAACATGGAAATATCTACACTGCTACATGTATAAACATGGAAATATCTAAACCGCTACCTGTATAAACATGGAAATATCAGCACCGCTATCTGTATGAACATGGAAATATCAGCCCCTCTATCTGTATGAACATGGAAATATCTACACCGCTATCTCTATGAACATGGAAATATCTACACCGCTATCTGTTTGAACATGAAAATCTCTAAACCGCTATCTGCATGAAAATGGAAATATCCACACAGCTATCTGCATATACATGGAAATATCTACACAGCTATCTCTTTACACATGGAAATAACTATACCGCTATCTGTATGAACATGGAAATATCTTCACCGCCATCTGTATGAACATGGATATATCTTCACAGCCTCCTGGATGAACATGGAAATATCTACACTGCTATCTGTATGAACATGGAAATATCTGCACTGCTATCTGTATGAACATGGAAATACATACACCTCTATCTGTATGAACATGGAAATAGCTACACCGCTTTCTGTATGAACATGGAAATATCTACACCACTATCTGTATGGACATGGAAATATCTACACCGCTATCTGTATGAACATGGAAATAACTTCTCCGCCATTAGTATGAACATGGATATATCTACACAGCCATCTGTATGATCATGGAAATAGCTACACCGCTATCTGTTTTAACATGGAAATAACTACACCGCTGTCTGCATGAAAATGGAAATATCTACACAGCTATCTGCATATACATGGAAATATCAACACAGCTATCTCTTTACACATGGAAATAACTACACCCCTATATAAACATGGAAATATCTACACCGCCAACTGTATGAACATGGAAATATCTGCACCGCCATCTGTATGAACATATAAACATCTAAACCGCCATCTGTATTAAGAAGGAGATATCTACAACGCTATCTGTATAAACATGGAAATATCTACACCGCTATCTGTATAAACATGGAAACATCTACACCGCTATCTGTATAAACATGGAAATATTTACATCGCTACCTGTATAAACATGGAAATATCAGCACCGCTATCGGTATGAACATGGAAATATCTACACCGCTATCTGTATGAACATGGAAATATCTACACCGCTATCTGTGAAAACATGGAAATATCTTCACCGCCATCTGTTTGAACATGGATATGTCTACACAGCCATCTGGATGAACATGGAAATATCTACACTGCCATCTGTATGAACATGGAAATACCTACATCGCTATCTGTGTAAACATGCATACATCTTCACCGCTATCTGTATAAACATGGAAATATCTACACCGCTATCTGTATGAACATGGAAATATCTACACCGCTATCTGTTTGAACATCTAAATATCTAAACCGCTATCTGCATGAAAATAGAAATATCTACACAGCTATCCGCATATACATGGAAATATCTACAAAGCTATTTCTATACACATGAAAATAACTACACCGCTATCTCTATAAACATGGAAATATCTACAGTGCCATCTGTATGAACATGGAAATATCTGCACCGCAATCTGTATGAAGATATAAATATCTACACCCCCATCTATATTAAGATGGAGATATCTACACCGCTATCTGTATAAACTTGGAAATATCTACACAGCTATATGTATAAACATGGAAATATCTACACCGCTATCTGTATAAACATGGAAATATCTACACCGCTATCTGTATGAACATGGATATATCTACACAGCCATCTGGATGAACATGGAAATATCTACACCGCTATCTGTATGAACATGGAAATATCTACACCGCTATCTGTGTAAATATGCATACATCTTCACCGCAATCTGTATAAACATGGAAGTATCTACACCGCTATCTTTGTGAACATGGAAATATCTAAACCGCTATCTGTTTGAACATGGAAATATCTACACCGGTATCTGCATGAAAATGGAAAAATCTACAGAGCTATCTGCATATACATAGAAATATCTACACTGCTATCTCTTTACACATGGAAATAACTACACCGCTATCTGTATGAACATGGAAATATCTACACCGCCATCTGTATGAACATGGAAATACCTGCACCGCCATCTGTATGAACATATAAATATCTACACGGCCATCTGTATTAAGATGGAGATATCTACACCGCTATTTGTATAAACATGGAAATATCTACACCGCTATCTGTATAAACATGGAAATATCTACCCCGCTACCTGTATAAACATGGAAATATCAGCACCGCTATCTGTATGAACATAGAAATATCTACACCACTATCTGTATGAACATGGAAATATCTACACGGCTATCTGTATGAACATGGAATTATCTTCACCGCCATCTGTATGAACATGGATATATCTACAAAGCCATCTGGATGAACATGGAAATATCTACACCGCTATCTGTATGAACATGGAAATAGCTACACAGCTATCTGTATGAACATGGAAATATCGACACCGCTATCTGTATGAACAGGGAAATATCTACACTGCTATCTGTATGAACATGGAAATATCTACACCGCTATCTGTATGAACATGGATATATCTACACAACCATCTGGATGAACATGGAAATATCTACACCGCTATCAGTATGAACGTGGAAATAGCTACACCGCTATCTGCTTGAACATGGAAATATCTAAACCGCTATCTGCATGAAAATGGAAATATCTACACAGCTATCTGCATATACCTGGAAATATCCGCACAGCTATCTCTTTACACATGGAAATAACTACACAGCTATCTGTATGAACATGGAAATATCTGCACCGCCATCTGTATGAACATATAAACATCTACACCGCCATCTGTATTAAGATGGAGATATCTACACCGCTATCTGTATGAACATGGATATGACTACACAGCCATCTGGATGAACATGGAAATATCTACACCGCTATCTGTATGAACATGGAAATATATACACCGCTATCTGTATGAACATGGAAATATCTACACCGCTATCTGTATGAACATGGAAATATCTACACCGCTATCTGTATGAACATGGAAATATATACACCGCTATCTGTATGAACATGGAAATATCTACACCGCTATCTGTTTGAACATGGAAATATGTACACCGCTGTCTGCATGAAAATGGAAATATCTACACAGCTATCTGCATATACATGGAAATATCTACACAGCTATCTCTTTACACATGGAAATAACTACACCGCTATCTCTAAAAACATGGAAATATCTACACCGCCATCTGTATGAACATGGAAATATCTTCACTGCCATCTGTATGAACATATAAATATCTACACCACCATCTGTATTAAGGAGATATCTACACCGCTATCTGTATAAACATGGAAATATCTACACCGCTATCTGTATAAACATGGAAATATCTACACCGCTATCTGTATAAAAATGGAAATATCAGCACCGCTATCAGTATGAACATGGAAATATCTGCACCGCCATCTGTATGAACATGGAAATATCTACACCGCTATCTGTGTGAACATGGAGATATCTACACCACTATCTGTATGAACATGGAAATATCTACACCGCCATCTGTATGAACATGGAAATATCTGCACCGCCATGTGTATGAACATATAAATATCTGCACCGCCATCTGTATTAAGAAGGAGATATCTACACCGCTATCTGTATAAACATCGAAATATCTACACTGCTATCTGTATAAACATGGAAATATCTACACCGCTATCTGTATAAACATGGAAATATCTACACCGCTACGTGTATAAACATGGAAATATCAGCACCGCTATCAGTATGAACATGGAAATATCTACACCGCTATCTGTATGAACATGGAAATATCTACACCGCTATCTGTATGAACATGGAAATAACTTCACCGCCAAAAGTATGAACATGGATATATCTACACAGCCATCTGTATGATCATGGAAATATCTACACTGCTATATGTATGAACATGGAAATATCTACACCGCTATCTGTATGAACATGGAAATATCTTCACCGCCATCTGTATGAAGATGGATATGTCTACACAGCCATCTGGATGAACATGGAAATATCTACACCGCGATCTGTATGAACATGGAAATATCTGCACTGCCATCTGTATGAACATATAAATATCTACACCGCCATCTGTATTAAGATGGAGATATCTTCACCGCTATCTGTATAAACTTGGAAATATCTACACCGCTATCTGTATAAACATGGAAATACCTACACCGCTACCTGTATAAACATGGAAATATCAGCACTGCTATCTGTATGAACCTGGAAATATCTACACCGCTATATCAATGAACATGGAAATATCTACACCGCTATCTGTATGAACATGGATATATCTACACAGCCATCTGGATGAACATGGAAATATCTACACCGCTATCTGCATGAACATGGAAATATCTACACCGCTATTTGTGTAAACATGCATACATCTTCACCGCAATCTGCAAAAGCATGGAAATAGCTACACCGCTATCTGAATGAACATGGAAATATCTCCAACGCTATCTGTTTGATCATGGAAATATCTAAACCGCTATCAGCAAGAAAATGGAAATATCTACACCGCTATCTGCATATACAAGGAAATATCTACACAGCTATCACTTTACACATGGAAATAACTACACCGCTATCTGTATGAACATGGAAATATCTAAACAGCCATCTGTATGAACACGGAAATATCTGCACCGCCATCTGTATGAACATATAAATATCTACACCGCCATCTGTATTAAGAAGGAGATATCTACACCGCTATCTGTATAAACATGGATATATCTACACCGCTCTCTGTATAAACATGGAAATATCTACACTGCTACCTGTATAAACATGGAAATATCTAATCCGCTACCTGTATAAACATGGAAATATCAGCACCGCTATCTGTATGAACATGGAAATATCAGCCCCTCTATCTGTATGAACATGGAAATATCTACACCGCTATCTCTATGAACATGGAAATATCTACACCGCTATCTGTTTGAACATGAAAATCTCTAAACCGCTATCTGCATGAAAATGGAAATATCCACACAGCTATCTGCATATACATGGAAATATCTACACAGCTACCTCTTTACACATGGAAAGAACTACGCCGCTATCTGTATGAACATGGAAATATCTACACCGCCATCTGTATGAACATGGAAATATCTGCACCGCCATCTGTATGAACATATAAATATCTACACGGCCATCTGTATTAAGATGGAGATATCTACACCGCTATCAGTATAAACATGGAAATATCTACACCGCTATCTGTATAAACATGGAAATATCAGCACCGCTATCTGTATGAACATGGAAATATCAGCCCCTCTATCTGTATGAACATGGAAATACCTACACCGCTATCTGTATGAACATGGAAATATCTACACCGCTAGATGTATAAACATGGAATTATCTTCACTGCCATCTCTATGAACATGGATATGTCTACACAGCCATCTGGATGAACATGGAAATATCTACACCGCTATCTGTATGAACATGGAAATAGCTACACCGCTATCTGTATGAATATGGAAATATCTGCACCGCCATCTGTATGAACATATAAATATCTACACCGCCATCTGTATTAACATGGAGATATGTACACCGCTATCCGTATAAACATGGAAATATATACACCGCTATCTGTATAAACATGGAAATATCTACACCGCTATCTGTATAAACATGGAAATATCTACACCGCTACCTGTATAAACATGGAAATAACAGCACCGCTATCTGTATGAACATGGAAATATCTACCCCGCTATCTGTATGAACATGGAAATATCTACACCGCTATCTGTATGAACATGGAAATATCTACACCGCTATATGTATGAAGATGGAAATATCTACACCGCTATCTGTTTGAACATGGAAATATCTACACCGCTGTCTGCATGAAAATGGAAATATCTACACAGCTATCTGCATATACATGGAAATATCTACACAGCTATCTCTTTACACATTGAAATAACTACACCGCTATCTGTATGAACATGGAAATATCTGCACCGCCATCTACATGTACATAGAAATATCTACTCCGCCATCTGTATTAAGATGGAGATATCTACACCGCTATCTGTATAAACATGGAAATATCTACACCGCTATCTGTATAAACATGGAAATATCTACACCGCTATTTGTATAAACATGAAAATATCTACACCGCTACCTGTATAAACTTGGAAATATCAGCACCGCTATCTGTATGAACACGGAAATATCTACTCCGCAATCTGTATTACCATGGAAATATCTACACCGCTAACTGTATGAACATGGATATATATACACCGCTATCTGTATGAACATGGAAATACCTACACCGCTATCTGTTTGAACATGGAAATATCTACACAGCTGTCTGCATGAAAATGGAAATATCTACACAGCTATCTGCATATACATGGAAATATCTACAAAGCTATCTCTTTACACATGGAAATAACTACACCGCTATCTCTATAAACATGGAAATATCTACACCGCCATCTGTATGAACATGGAAATATCTTCACAGCCATCTGTATGAACATATATATATGTACACCGCCATCTGTATTAAGAAGGAGATATCTACACCGCTATCTGTATGAACATGGAAATATCTACAACGCTATCTGTATGAACATGGAAATACATACACCGCTATCTGTATGAACATGGAAATAGCTACACCGCTATCTGTATGCACATGGAAATTTCTTCACCGCCATCTGTATGAACATGGATATATCTAAACAGCCATCTGGATGAACATGGAAATATCTACACCGCTATCTGTATGAACATGGAAATATCTACACCGCTATCTGTATGAACATGGAAATACCTTCACCGCCATCTGTATGAACATGGATATGTCTACACAGCCATCTGGATGAACATGGAAATATCTACACCGTGATCTGTATGAACATGGAGATATCTACACCGCTATCTGTGTAAACATGCATACGTTTCACCGCTATCTGTATAAACATGGAAATATCTACACCGCTGTCTGTATGAACATGGAAATATCTACACCGCTATCTGTTTGAACATGGAAATATCTAAACCGCTATCTGCATGAAAATAGAAATATCTACACAGCTATCTGCATATACATGGAAATATCTACAAACCTATCTCTTTACACATGGAAATAACTACACCGCTATCTCTATAAACATGGAAATATCTACACCGCCATCTGAATGAACATGGAAATATCTGCACTGCCATCTGTGTGAACATATAAATATCTACACCGCCATCTGTATTAAGATGGAGATATCTTCACTGCTATCTGTATAAACTTGGAAATCTCTACACCGCTATCTCTATAAACCTGGAAATATCTACACCGCTATCTGTATAAACATGGAAATATCTACACCGCTACCTGTATAAACATGGAAATATCAGCACCGCTATCTGTATGAACATGGAAATATCTACACCGCTATCTCTATGAACATGGAAATATCTACACCGCTATCTTCATGAACATGGAAATAGCTACACCGCTATCTGTACGAACATGGAAATATCTACACCTCTATCTGTATGAACATGGAAATATCTACACCGCTATCTATATGAACATGGATATGTCTACACAGCCATCTGGATGAACATGGAAATATCTACACCGCTATCTGCATGAACATGGAAATATCTACACCGCTATCTGTGTAAACATGCATACATCTTCACTGCAATCTGTATAAGCATGGAAATATCTACAACGCTGTCTGTATGAACATGGAAATATCTACACCGCTATCTGTTTGAACATGGAAATATCTAAACGGCTATCAGCATGAAAATACAAATATCTACACAGCTATCTGCATATACATGGAAATATCTACACAGCTATCTCTTTACACATGGAAATAACTACACCGCTATCTGTATGAACATGGAAATATCTACACCGCCATCTGTATGAACATGGAAATATCTGCACCGACATCTGAATGAACATATAAATATCTACACCGCCATCTGTATTAAGATGGAGATATCTACACCGCTATCAGTATAAAGATGGAAATATCCACACCGCTATCTGTATAAACATGGAAATATCTACACTGCTACCTGTATAAACATGGAAATATCTACACCACTACCTGTACAAACATGGAAATATCAGCACCGCTATCTGTATGAAAATGGAAATATCAGCCCCTCTATCTGTATGAACATGGAAATATCTACACCGCTATCTCTATGAACACGGAAATATCTACACCGCCCTCTGTATGAACATGGATATATCTACACAGCCATCTGGATGAACATGGAAATATCTACACCGCTATCTGTATGAACATGGATATATCTACACAGCCCTCTGGATGAACTTGGAAATATCCACACCGCTATCTGTGTAAACATGCATACATCTTCACCGCGATCTGTATAAACATGGAAATATCTACACCGCTATCTGTATGAACATGGAAATATCTACACCGTTATCTGTTTGAATATGGGAATATATACACCGCTATCTGCATGAAAATGGAAATATCTACACAGCTATCTGCATATACATGGAAATATCTACACAGCTATCTCTTTACTCATGGAAATAACTACACCGCTAACTGTATGAACATGGAAATATCTACACCGCCATCTGTATCAACATGGAAATATCTGCACCGCCATCGGTATGAACATGTAAATATCTACACCGCCATCTGTATTAAGATGGAGATGTCTACACCGCTATCTGAAAAAACATGGAAATATCTACACCACTATCCTTATAAACATGGAAATATCTACACCGCTATCTGTATAAACATGGAAATATCTACACCGCTACCTGTATAAACTTGGAAATATCAGCACCGCTATCTGTATGAACATGGAAATATCTACACCGCTATCTGTATGAACATGGAAATATCTACACCGCTATCTGTATGAACATGGAAATATCTACACCGCTATCTGCATGAAAATGGAAATATCTAAAAAGCTATCTGCATATACATGGAAATATCTACACAGCCATCTCTTTATACATGGAAATAACTACACCGCTATATCTATAAACATGGAAATATCTACACTGCCATCTGTATGAACATGGAAATATCCGCAACGCCATCTGTATGAACATATAAATATCTACACCGCCATCTGTATTAAGATGGAGATATCTACACTGCTATCTGTATGAACATGGAAATATCTACACCACTGCCTGTATAAACATGGAAATATCAGCACCGCTATCTGTATGAACATGGAAATATCTACACCGCTACCTGTATGAACATGGAAATATCTACACCGCTATCTGTATGAACATGGAAATATCTACACCGCTATCTGTATGAACATGGATATATCTACACAGCCATCTGGATGAACATGAAATATCTACACCGCTATCTGTATGAACATGGAAATATCTACACAGCAATCTGTATGAACATGGACATATCTACACAGCCAACTGGATGAACATGGAAATATCTACACCGCTATCTGTGTAAACATGCATACATCTTCACCGCAGTCTGTATAAACATGGAAATATCTACACCGCTACCTGTATAAACATGGAAATATCAGCACCGCTATCTGTATGAACATGGAAATATCTACACCGCTATCTGTATGAACATGGAAATATCTACACCGCTATCTGTATGAACATGGAAATATCTACAAAGCTATCTGAATGAACATGGAAATACCTACACCGCTATCTGTTTGAACATGTAAATATCTACACCGCTAACTGCATGAAAATGGAAATATCTACAAAGCTATCTGCATATACATGGAAATATATACACAGCTATCTCTTTACACATGGAAATAACTACACCGCTATATCTATAAACATGGAAATATCTACACCACCATCTGTATGAACATGGAAATATCTGCACCGCCATCTCTATGAACATATAAATATCTACACCGCCATCTGTATTAAGAAGGAGATATCTACACCGCTATCTATATAAACATGGAAATATCTACACCGCTGCCTGTATAAACATGGAAATATCAGCACCGCTATCTGTATGAACATGGAAATATCTACACCGCTACCTGTATGAACATGGAAATATCTACACCGCTATCTGTATGAAGATGGAAATATCTACACCGCTATCTGTATGAACATGGAAATATCTACACCGCTATCTGTATGAACATGGAAATATCTACACCGCTATCTGTATGAACATGGATATAACTACACAGCCATCTGTATGAACATGGAAATATCTACACCACTATCTGTATGAACATGGAAATATCTTCACCGCCATCTGTATCAACATGGATATGTCTACAGAGCCATCTGGATGAACATGGAAATATCTACACCGCTATCTGAATGAACATGGAATTATCTACACCGCTATCTGTGTAAACATGCATACATCTTCACCACTATCTGTATAAACATGGAAATATCTACACCGCTATCTGTATGAACATGGAAATATCTACACCGCTCCCTCTATGAACATGGAAATATCTACACCGCTATCTGTTTGAACATGGAAATATCTAAAACGCTATCTGCATGAAAATGGAAATATCTACACAGCGATCTGCATATACATGGAAATATCTACAAAGCTATCTCTTTACACATGGAAATAACTACAGCGCTATCTCTATATACATGCAAATATCTACACTGCCATCTGTATGAACATGGAAATATCTGCACCAACATCTGTATGAAGATATAAATATCTACACCCCAATCTATATTAAGATGGAGATATCTACACCGCTTTATGTATAAACATGGAAATATCTACACCGCTATCTGTATAAATATGGAAATATCTACACCGCTATCTGTATAAACATGGAAATATCTACACCGCTATCTGTATGAACATGGAAATATCTACACCGCTATCTGTGTAAATATGCATACATCTTCACCGCAATCTGTATAAACATGGAAATATCTTCACCGCTATCTGAATGAACATCGAAATGTCTACACCGCTATCTGTTTGAACATGGAAATATCTACACCGCTATATGCATGAAAATGGAAATATCTACAGAGCTATCTGCATATACATGGAAATATCTACACAGCTATCTCTTTACACATGGAAATAACTACACCGCTATCTGAATGAACATGGAAATATCTACACCGCCATCTGTATGAACATGGAAATATCTGCACCGCCATCTGTATGAACATATACATATCTACACGGCCATCTGTATTAAGATGGAGATATCTACACCGCTATCAGTATAAACATGGAAAATCTACACCGCTATCTGTATAAACATGGAAATAACTACACCGCTATCTGTATAAACATGGAAATATCTACACCGCTACCTGTATAAACATGGAAATATCAGCACCGCTATCTGTATGAACATGGAAATATCTACACCGCTATCTGTATGAACATGGAAATATCTACACCGCTAGATGTATGAACATGGAAATATCTACACCGCTATCTGTATGAACATGGAAATATCTACACCGCTATCTGTTTGAACATGGAAATATCTACACCGCTGTCTGCATGAAAATGGAAATATCTACACAGCTATCTGCATATACATGGAAATATCTACACAGCTATCTCTTTACACATGGATATAACTACACCGCTATCTCTATAAACATGGAAATATCTACACCGCTATCTGTTTGAACATGGAAATATCTGCACCGCCATCTGTATGAACATATAAATATCTACACCGCCATCTGTATTAAGGAGCAGATATCTACACCTCTATCTGTATGAACCTGGAAATATCTACACCGCTATCTGTATAAACATGGAAATATCTACACCGCTATCTGTATAAACATGGAAATATCTACACCGCTACCTGTATAAACATGGAAATATCAGCACAGCTATCTGTATGAACATGGAAATATCTACACCGCTATCTGTACGAACATGGAAATATCTACACCGCTATCTGTATGAACATGGAAATAGCTACACCGCTATCTGTATGAACATGGAAATATCTACACCACTATCTGTATGAATATGGAAATAACTACACCGCTATCTGTATGAACATGGATATATCTACACAGCCATCTGGATGAACATGGAAATATCTACACCGCTATCTGTATGAACATGGATATATCTACACCGCTAACTGTGTAAACATGCATACATCTTCAGCGCTACCTGTATAAACATGGAAATATCTACACCGCTATCTGTATGAACATGGAAATATCTACACCGATATCTGTTTGAACATGGAAATATCTAAACCGCTATCTGCATGAAAATGGAAATATCTACACAGCTCTCTGCATATACATGGAAATATCTACACAGCTATCTCTTTACACATGGAAATAACTACACCGCTATCTGTATGATCATGGAAATATCTGCACCGCCATCTGCATGTACATAGAAATATCTACTCCGCCATCTGTATTAAGATGGAGATATCAACACCGCTATCTGTATAAACATGGAAATATCTACACCGCTATCTGTATAAACATGGAAATATCTACACCGCTATTTGTATAAACATGGAAATATCTACACCGCTACCTGTATAAACTTGGAAATATCAGCACCGCTAACTGTATGAACATGGAAATATCTACACCGCAATCAGTATTAACATGGAAATATCTACAGCGCTATCTGTATGAACTTGGATATATATACACCGCAATCTGTATGAACATGGAAATATCTACACCGCTATCTGTTTGAACATGGAAATATCTACACCGCTGTCTGCATGAAAATGGAAATATCTACACAGATATCTGCATATACATGGAAATATCTACACAGCTATCTCTTTACACATGGAAATAACTACACCGCTATCTGTATAAACATGGAAATATCTACACCGCCATCTGTATGAACATGGAAATATCTTCACAGCCATATGTATGAACATATAAATATGTACACCGCCATCTGTATTAAGAAGGAGATATCTACACCGCTATCTGTATAAACATGGAAATATCCACACCACTACCTGTATAAACATGGCAATAACAGCACCGCTATCTGTATGAACATGGAAATATCTACACCGCTATCTGTATGAACATGGAAATATCTACACCGCTAGATGTATGAACATGGAAATATCTACACCGCTATCTGTATGAACATGGAAATATCTACACCGCTATCTGTATAAACATGGAAATATCCACACCACTACCTGTATAAACATGGAAATAACAGCACCGCTATCTGTATGAACATGGAAATATCTACACCGCTATCTGTATGAACATGGAAATATCTACACCGCTAGATGTATGAACATGGAAATATCTACACCGCTATCTGTATGAACATGGAAATATCTACACCGCTATCTGTTTGAACATGGAAATATCTACACCGCTGTCTGCATGAAAATGGAAATATCTACACAGCTATCTGCATATACATGGAAATATCTACACAGCTATCTCTTTACACATGGATATAACTACACCGCTATCTCTATAAACATGGAAATATATACACCGCTATCTGTTTGAACATGGAAATATCTGCACCGCCATCTGTATGAACATATAAATATCTACACCGCCATCTGTATTAAGGAGCAGATATCTACACCTCTATCTGTATAAACCTGGAAATATCTACACCGCTATCTGTATAAACATGGAAATATCTACACCGCTATCTGTATAAACATGGAAATATCTACACCGCTACCTGTATAAACATGGAAATATCAGCACAGCTATCTGTATGAACATGGAAATATCTACACCGCTATCTGTACGAACATGGAAATATCTACACCGCTATCTGTATGAACATGGAAATAGCTACACCGCTATCTGTATGAACATGGAAATATCTACACCACTATCTGTATGAATATGGAAATAACTACACCGCTATCTGTATGAACATGGATATATCTACACAGCCATCTGGATGAACATGGAAATATCTACACCGCTATCTGTATGAACATGGATATATCTACACCGCTAACTGTGTAAACATGCATACATCTTCAGCGCTACCTGTATAAACATGGAAATATCTACACCGCTATCTGTATGAACATGGAAATATCTACACCGATATCTGTTTGAACATGGAAATATCTAAACCGCTATCTGCATGAAAATGGAAATATCTACACAGCTCTCTGCATATACATGGAAATATCTACACAGCTATCTCTTTACACATGGAAATAACTACACCGCTATCTGTATGATCATGGAAATATCTGCACCGCCATCTGCATGTACATAGAAATATCTACTCCGCCATCTGTATTAAGATGGAGATATCTACACCGCTATCTGTATAAACATGGAAATATCTACACCGCTATCTGTATAAACATGGAAATATCTACACCGCTATTAGTATAAACATGGAAATATCTACACCGCTACCTGTATAAACTTGGAAATATCAGCACCGCTAACTGTATGAACATGGAAATATCTACACCGCAATCAGTATTAACATGGAAATATCTACACCGCTATCTGTATGAACTTGGATATATATACACCGCAATCTGTATGAACATGGAAATATCAACACCGCTATCTGAACATGGAAATATCTACACCGCTGTCTGCATGAAAATGGAAATATCTACACAGCTATCTGCATATACATGGAAATATCTACACAACTATCTCTTTACACATGGAAATAACTACACCGCTATCTGTATAAACATGGAAATATCTACACCGCCATCTGTATGAACATGGAAATATCTTCACAGCCATCTGTATGAACATATAAATATGTACACCGCCATCTGTATTAAGAAGGAGATATCTACACCGCTATCTGTATAAACATGGAAATATCTACAACCATATCTGTATAAACATGGAAATATCAGCACCGCTATGTGTATGAACATGGAAATATCTGCACCGCTATCTGTATAAACATGGAAATATCTACACCGCTATCTGTATGAACATGGAAATATATTCACCGCCATCTGTATGAACATGGATATATCTACACAGCCATCTGTATGAACATGGAAATATCTACACCGCTATCTGTATGAACATGGAAATATCTACACTGCTACCTGTATAAACATGGAAATATCTTCACCACTACCTTTATAAACATGGAAATATCAGCACCGCTATCTGTATGAACATGGAAATATCTACACCGCTATCTCTATGAACATGGAAATATCTACACAGCCATCTGTATGAACATGGATATATCTACACAGCCATCTTGATGAACATGGAAATATCTACACCGCTATATGTATGAACATGGAAATATCTACACCGCTATCTGTATGAACATGGAAATACATACACCGCTATCTGTATGAACATGGAAATAGCTACACAGCTATCTGTATGCACATGGAAATTTCTTCACCGCCATCTGTATGAACATGGATATATCTACACAGCCATCTGGATGAACATGGAAATATCTACACCGCTATCTGTATGAACATGGAAATATCTACACCGCTATCTGTATGAACATGGAAATACCTTCACCGCCATCTGTATGAACATGGATATGTCTACACAGCCATCTGGATGAACATGGAAATATCTACACCGCGATCTGTTTGAACATGGAAATATCTACACCGCTATCTGTGTAAACATGCATACGTTTCACCGCTATCTGTATAAACATGGAAATATCTACACCGCTATCTGTATGAACATGGAAATATCTACACCGCTATCTGTTTGAACATGGAAATATCTAAACCGCTATCTGCATGAAAATAGAAATATCTACACAGCTATCTGCATATACATGGAAATATCTACAAACCTATCTCTTTACACATGGAAATAACTACACCGCTATCTCTATAAACATGGAAATATCAACACCGCCATCTGAATGAACATGGAAATATCTGCACTGCCATCTGTATGAACATATAAATATCTACACCGCCATCTGTATTAAGATGGAGATATCTTCACCGCTATCTGTATAAACTTGGAAATATCTACACCGCTATCTCTATAAACCTGGAAATATCTACACCGCTATCTGTATAAACATGGAAATATCTACACCGCTACCTGTATAAACATGGAAATATCATCACCGCTATCTGTATGAACATGGAAATATCAACACCGCTGTCTCTATGAACATGGAAATATCTACACCGCTATCTGCATGAACATGGAAATAGCTACACCGCTATCTGTATGAACATGGAAACATCTACACCTCTATCTGTATGAACATGGAAATATCTACACCGCTATCTGTATGAACTTGGATATGTGTACACAGCCATCTGGATGAACATGGAAATATCTACACCGCTATCTGCATGAACATGGAAATATCTACACCGCTATCTGTGTAAACATGCATACACCTTCACTGCAATCTGTATAAGCATGGAAATATCTACAACGCTATCTGTATGAACATGGAAATATCTACACCGCTATCTGTTTGAACATGGAAATATCTAAACCACTATCAACATGAAAATAGAAATATCTACACAGCTATCTGCATATACATGGAAATATCTACACAGCTATCTCTTTACACATGGAAATAACTACACTGCTATCTGTATGAACATGGAAACATCTACACCGCCATCTGTATGAACATGGAAATATCTGCACCGCCATCTGAATGAACATATAAATATCTACACCGCCATCTGTATTAAGATGGAGATATCTACACCGCTATCAGTATAAACATGGAAATATCCACACCGCTATCTGTATAAACATGGAAATATCTACACTGCTACCTGTATAAACATGGAAATATCTACACAACTACCTGTACAAACATGGAAATATCAGCACAGCTATCTGTATGAAAATGGAAATATCAGCCCCTCTATCCGTATGAACATGGAAATATCTACACCGCTATCTCTATGAACATCGAAATATCTACACCGCCCTCTGTATGAACATGGATATATCTACACAGCCATCTGGATGAACATTGAAATATCTACACCGCTATCTGTATGAACATGAAAATATCTACACCGCTATCTGTATGAACATGGAAATACATAAACCGCTATCTGTATGAACATGGAAATAGCTACACCGCTATCTGTATGAACATGGAAATATCTACACCGCTATCTGTATGAACATGGATATATCTACACAGCTCTCTGGATGAACTTGGAAATATCCACACCGCTATCTGTGTAAACGTGCATACATCTTCACCGCGATCTTTATAAACATGGAAATATCTACACCGCTATCTGTATGAACATGGAAATATCTGCACCGCTATCTGTTTGAACATGGAAATATATACACCGCTATCTGCATGAAAATGGAAATATCTACACAGCTATCTGCATATACATGGAAATATCTACACAGCTATCTCTTTACTCATGGAAATAACTACACCGCTAACTGTATGAACATGGAAATATCTACACCGCCATCTGTATGAACATGGAAATATCTGCACCGCCATCTGTATGAACATGTAAATATCTACACCGCCATCTGTATTAAGATGGAGATATCTACACCGCTATCTGAAAAAACATGGAAATATCTACACCACTATCTGCATAAACATGGAAATATCTACACCGCTATCTGTACAAACATGGAAATATCTACACCGCTACCTGTATAAACTTGGTAATATCAGCACCGCTATCTGTATGAACATGGAAATATCTACACCGCTATCTGTGTGAACATGGAAATATCTACACCGCTATCTGTATGAACATGGAAATATCCACAAAGCTATCTGAATGAACATGGAAATTTCTACACCGCTATCTGTTTGAACATGTAAATATCTACACCGCTAGCTGCATGAAAATGGAAATATCTACAAAGCTATCTGCATATACATGGAAATATCTACACAGCCATCTCTTTACACATGGAAATAACTACACCGCTATATCTATAAACATGGAAATATCTACACTGCCATCTGTATGAACATGGAAATATCCGCAACGCCATCTGTATGAACATATAAATATCTACACCGCCATCTGTATTAAGATGGAGATATCTACACCGCTATCTGTATAAACATGGAAATATCTACACCGCTGCCTGTATAAACATGGAAATATCAGCACCGCTATCTGTATGAACATGGAAATATCTACACCGCTATCTGTATGAACATGGAAATATCTACACCGCTATCTGTATGAACTTGGAAATATCTACACCGCTATCTTTATGAACATGGATATATCTACACAGCCATCTGGATGAACATGGAAATATCTACACCGCTATCTGTATGAACATGGAAATATCTACACAGCTATCTGTATGAACATGGACATATCTACACAGCCAACTGGATGAACATGGAAATATCTCCACCGCTATCTGTGTAAACATGCATACATCTTCACCGCAGTCTGTATAAACATGGAAATATCTACACCGCTATGTGTATGAACATGGAAATATCTACACCGCTATCTGTATGAACATGGAAATATCTACACCGCTATCTGGAAGAAAATGGAAATATCTACACTTCTATCTGCATATACATGGAAATATCTAGACAGATATCTCTTTACACATGGAAATAACTACACCGCTATCTGTATGAACATGGAAATATCTACACCGCCATCTGTATGAACATGGAAATATCTGCACCGCCATCTGTATGAACATATAAATATCTACACTGCCATCTGTATTAAGATGGAGATATCTACACCGCTATCTGCATAAACATGGAAATATCTACACCGCTATCTGTATAAACATGGAAATATCTACACCGCTATCTGTAAACATGGAAATATCTAAACAGCTATCTGCATGAAAATGGAAATACCTACACAGCTATCTGCATATACATGTAAATATCTACACAGCTATCTCTTTGCACATGGAAATAACTACACCGCTATCTGTATGAACATGGAAACATCTACACCGCTATCTGTATGAACATGGATATATCTACACAGCCCTCTGGATGAACATGGAAATCTCCACAACGCAATCTGTTGAAATATTCATACATCTTCACCGCTGTCTGTATAAACTTGGAAATATCTACACCGCTATCTGTATGAACATGGAAATATATACACCGCTATCTGTTTGAAGATGGAAATATATACACCACTATCTGCATGAAAATGGAAATATCTACAAAGCTATCTGAATGAACATGGAAATTTCTACACCGCTATCTGTTTGAACATGTAAATATCTACACCGCTATCTGCATGAAAATGGAAATATCTACAAAGCTATCTGCATATACATGGAAATATCTACACAGCCATCTCTTTACACATGGAAATAACTACACCGCTATATCTATAAACATGGAAATATCTACACTGCCATCTGTATGAACATGGAAATATCCGCAACGCCATCTGTATGAACATATAAATATCTACACCGCCATCTGTATTAAGATGGAGATATCTACACCGCTATCTGTATAAACATGGAAATATCTACACCGCTGCCTGTATAAACGTGGAAATATCAGCACCACTATCTGTATGAACATGGAAATATCTACACCGCTATCTGTAGGAACATGGAAATATCTACACGGCTATCTGTATGAACATGGAAATATCTACACCGCTATCTGAATGAACATGGAAATATCTACACCGCTATCTGTATGAACATGGATATATCTACACAGCTATCTGGATGAACATGGAAATATCTACACCGCTATCTCTATGAACATGGAAATATCTACACAGCTATCTGTATGAACATGGACATATCTACACAGCCAACTGGATGAACATGGAAATATCTACACCGCTATCTGTGTAAACATGCATACATCTTCACCGCAGTCTGTATAAACATGGAAATATCTACACCGCTATCTGTATGAACATGGAAATATCTACACCGCTATCTGTATGAACATGGAAATATCTACACCGCTATCTGTTTGAACATGGAAATATCTACACCGCTATCTGCTTGAAAATGGAAATATCTACACTGCTATCTGCATATACATGGAAATATCTACACAGCTATCTCTTTACACATGGAAATAACTACACCGCTATCTGTATGAACATGGAAATATCTACACCGCCATCTGTATGAACATGGAAATATCTGCACCGCCATCTGTATGAACATATAAATATCTACACCGCCATCTGTATTAAGATGGAGATATCTACACCGCTATCTCTATGAACATGGAAATATCAACACCGCTATCTGTGTAAACATGCATACGTCTTCACAGCTATCTGTATAAACATGGAAATATCTACACTGCTATCTGCATGAACATGGAAATATCTACACCACTATCTGAATATGGGAATATCTACACCGCTATGTGCATGAAAATGGAAATATCTACACAGCGTTCTGCATATATATGGAAATATCTACAAAGCTATCTCTTTACACATGGAAATAACTACAGCGCTATCTCTATAAACATGCAAATATCTACACCGCCATCTGTATGAACATGGAAATATCTGCACCGCCATCTGTATGAAGATATAAATATCTACACCCCCATCTATATTAATATGGAGATATCTACACCGCTATCGGCATAAACTTGGAAATATCTACACCGCTATATGTATAAACATGGAAATATCTACACCGCTATCTGTATAAACAGGGAAATATCTACACCGCTACCTGTATAAACATGGAAATATCAGCACCGTTATCTGTATGAACATGGAAACATCTACACCGCCATCTCTATGAAGATGGAAATATCTACACCGCTATCTGTATGAACATGGAAATAGCTACACGGCTATCTGTATGAACATGGAAATATTTACACCACTACCTGTATGAACATGGAAATATCTACAGCGCAATCTGTATGAACATGGATATATCCACACAGCCATCTGGATGAACATGGAAATATCTACAACGCTACCTGTATAAACATGGAAATCTCAGCACCGCTATCTGTATGAACATGGAAATATCAGCCACTCTATCTGTATGAACATGGAAATATCTTCAACGCCATCTGTATGAACATGGATATATCTACACAGCCATCTGGATGAACATGGAAATATCTACACCGCTATCTGCATGAACATGGAAATATCTACACCGCTACCTGTATAAACCTGGAAATATCAGCACCGCTATCTGTATGAACATGGAAATATCTACACCGCTATCTCTATGAACATGGAAATATCTTCACCGCTATCTGTATGAACATGGAAATAGCTACAACGCTATCTGTATGAAAATAGAAATATCTACACCACTATCTGTATGAACATGGAAATATCTACACTGCCATCTGTATGAACATGGATATATCTAAACAGCCATCTGGATGAACATGGAAATATCTACACCGCTATCTGCATGAACATGGAAATATCAACACCGCTATCTGTGTAAATATGCATACATCTTCGCAATCTGTATAAGCATGGAAATATCTACACCGCTATCTGTATGAACATGGAAATATCTACACCGCTATCTGTTTGAACATTTAAATATCTAAACCGCTATCAGCATGAAAATGGAAATCTCTACACAGCTATCTGCAAATACATGGAAATATCTACACAGCTATCTCTTTACCCATGGAAATAACTACACCGCTATCTGTATGAACATGGAAATATCTACACCGCTATCTGTATGAACATGGAAATATATACACCGCTATCTGTTTGAAGATGGAAATATATACACCACTATCTGCATGAAAATGGAAATATCTACAAAGCTATCTGAATGAACATGGAAATTTCTACACCGCTATCTGTTTGAACATGTAAATATCTACACCGCTATCTGCATGAAAATGGAAATATCTACAAAGCTATCTGCATATACATGGAAATATCTACACAGCCATCTCTTTACACATGGAAATAACTACACCGCTATATCTATAAACATGGAAATATCTACACTGCCATCTGTATGAACATGGAAATATCCGCAACGCCATCTGTATGAACATATAAATATCTACACCGCCATCTGTATTAAGATGGAGATATCTACACCGCTATCTGTATAAACATGGAAATATCTACACCGCTGCCTGTATAAACGTGGAAATATCAGCACCGCTATCTGTATGAACATGGAAATATCTACACCGCTATCTGTAGGAACATGGAAATATCTACACGGCTATCTGTATGAACATGGAAATATCTACACCGCTATCTGAATGAACATGGAAATATCTACACCGCTATCTGTATGAACATGGATATATCTACACAGCTATCTGGATGAACATGGAAATATCTACACCGCTATCTCTATGAACATGGAAATATCTACACAGCTATCTGTATGAACATGGACATATCTACACAGCCAACTGGATGAACATGGAAATATCTACACCGCTATCTGTGTAAACATGCATACATCTTCACCGCAGTCTGTATAAACATGGAAATATCTACACCGCTATCTGTATGAACATGGAAATATCTACACCGCTATCTGTATGAACATGGAAATATCTACACCGCTATCTGTTTGAACATGGAAATATCTACACCGCTATCTGCTTGAAAATGGAAATATCTACACTGCTATCTGCATATACATGGAAATATCTACACAGCTATCTCTTTACACATGGAAATAACTACACCGCTATCTGTATGAACATGGAAATATCTACACCGCCATCTGTATGAACATGGAAATATCTGCACCGCCATCTGTATGAACATATAAATATCTACACCGCCATCTGTATTAAGATGGAGATATCTACACCGCTATCTCTATGAACATGGAAATATCAACACCGCTATCTGTGTAAACATGCATACGTCTTCACAGCTATCTGTATAAACATGGAAATATCTACACTGCTATCTGCATGAACATGGAAATATCTACACCGCTATCTGAATATGGGAATATCTACACCGCTATGTGCATGAAAATGGAAATATCTACACAGCGTTCTGCATATATATGGAAATATCTACAAAGCTATCTCTTTACACATGGAAATAACTACAGCGCTATCTCTATAAACATGCAAATATCTACACCGCCATCTGTATGAACATGGAAATATCTGCACCGCCATCTGTATGAAGATATAAATATCTACACCCCCATCTATATTAATATGGAGATATCTACACCGCTATCGGCATAAACTTGGAAATATCTACACCGCTATATGTATAAACATGGAAATATCTACACCGCTATCTGTATAAACAGGGAAATATCTACACCGCTACCTGTATAAACATGGAAATATCAGCACCGTTATCTGTATGAACATGGAAACATCTACACCGCCATCTCTATGAAGATGGAAATATCTACACCGCTATCTGTATGAACATGGAAATAGCTACACGGCTATCTGTATGAACATGGAAATATTTACACCACTACCTGTATGAACATGGAAATATCTACAGCGCAATCTGTATGAACATGGATATATCCACACAGCCATCTGGATGAACATGGAAATATCTACAACGCTACCTGTATAAACATGGAAATCTCAGCACCGCTATCTGTATGAACATGGAAATATCAGCCACTCTATCTGTATGAACATGGAAATATCTTCAACGCCATCTGTATGAACATGGATATATCTACACAGCCATCTGGATGAACATGGAAATATCTACACCGCTATCTGCATGAACATGGAAATATCTACACCGCTACCTGTATAAACCTGGAAATATCAGCACCGCTATCTGTATGAACATGGAAATATCTACACCGCTATCTCTATGAACATGGAAATATCTTCACCGCTATCTGTATGAACATGGAAATAGCTACACCGCTATCTGTATGAAAATAGAAATATCTACACCACTATCTGTATGAACATGGAAATATCTACACTGCCATCTGTATGAACATGGATATATCTAAACAGCCATCTGGATGAACATGGAAATATCTACACCGCTATCTGCATGAACATGGAAATATCAACACCGCTATCTGTGTAAATATGCATACATCTTCGCAATCTGTATAAGCATGGAAATATCTACACCGCTATCTGTATGAACATGGAAATATCTACACCGCTATCTGTTTGAACATTTAAATATCTAAACCGCTATCAGCATGAAAATGGAAATCTCTACACAGCTATCTGCAAATACATGGAAATATCTACACAGCTATCTCTTTACCCATGGAAATAACTACACCGCTATCTGTATGAACATGGAAATATCTACACCGCCATCTGTATGAACATGGAAATATCAGCACCGCCATCTGTATGAACATATAAATATCTACTCCGCCATCTGTATTAAGATGGAGATATCTACACCGCTATCTGTAAAAACATGGAAATATCTACACCGCTATCTGTATAAACATGGAAATATCTACACGGCTATCTGTTTGAACATGGAAATATCTACACCGGTATCTCTATGAACATGGAAATATCTACACCGCTATCTGTTTTAATATGGAAATATCTAAACCGCTATCTGCATGAAAATGGAAATATCTACACAACTATCTGCATATACATGGAAATATCTACACAGCAATCTCTTTACAAATGGAAATAACTACACCGCTATCTGTATGAACATGGAAATATCTTCACCGCCATCTGTATGAACATGGATATATCTACACAGCCATCTGGATGAACATGGGAATATCTACACCGCTATCTGTATGAACATGGAAATATCTACACCGCTATCTGTGTAAACATGCATACATCTTCACCGCTATCTGTATAAACATGGAAATATCTACACTGCTATCTGCATGAACATGGAAATATCTACACCGCTATCTGTTTGAACATGGAAATATCTACACCGCTATCTGCATGAAAATGGAAATACCTACACAGCGATCTGCATATACATGGAAATATCTACAAAGCTATATCTTTACACATGGAAATAACTACAGCGCTATCTCTATAAACATGGAAATATATACTCCACCATCTGTATGAACATGGAAATATCTGCACCGCCATCTGTATGAACATATAAATATCTACACCGCCATCTATATTAAGATGGAGATATCTACACCGCTATCTGTATAAACTTGGAAATATCTACACCGCTATCTGTATAAACATGGAAATATCTACACGGCTATCTGTATAAACATGGAAATATCTACACCGCTACCTGTATAAACATTTAAATATCAGCACCGCTATCTGTATGAACATGGAAATACCTACACCGCTATCTCTATGAACATGGAAATATCTACACCACTATCTGTATGAACATGGAAATAGCTACACCGCAATCTGAATGAACATGGAAATATCTACACCACTACCTGTATGAACATGGAAATATCTACACCTCTATCTCTATGAACATGGATATATCTACACAGCCATCTGGATGAACATGGAAATATCTACACCGCTATCTGTTTGAACATGTAAATATCTACACCGCTATCTGCATGAAAGTGGAAATATCTACACAGCTATCTGCATATACATGGAAATATCCACACAGCTATCTCTTTACACATGGAAATAATTACACCGCTATATCTATAAACATGGAAATATCTACACCGCCATCTGTATGAACATGGAAGTATCTGCACCGCCATCTGTATGAACATATAAATATCTACACCGACATCTGTATTAAGAAGGAAATAACTAAACCGCTATCTGTATAAACATGTAAATATCTTCACTGCTGCCTGTATAAACATGGAAATATCAGCACCGCTATCTGTATGAACATGAAAATATCTACACCGCTATCTGTATGAACATGGAAATATCTACACCGCTATCTGTATGAACATGGAAATATCTACACCTCTATCTGTATGAACATGGAAATATCTACACCGCTATCGGTTTGAACATGGAAATATCTACACAGCTATCTGTATGAACATGGAAATACCTTCACCGCCATCTGTATGAACATGGATATGTCTACTCAGCCATCTAGATGAACATGGAAATATCTACACCGCGATCTGTATGAACATGGAAATATCTACACCGCTATCTGTATGAACATGGATATATCTACACAGCTCTCTGGATGAACTTGGAAATATCCACACCGCTATCTGTGTAAACGTGCATACATCTTCACCGCGATCTTTATAAACATGGAAATATCTACACCGCTATCTGTATGAACATGGAAATATCTGCACCGCTATCTGTTTGAACATGGAAATATATACACCGCTATCTGCATGAAAATGGAAATATCTACACAGCTATCTGCATATACATGGAAATATCTACACAGCTATCTCTTTACTCATGGAAATAACTACACCGCTAACTGTATGAACATGGAAATATCTACACCGCCATCTGTATGAACATGGAAATATCTGCACCGCCATCTGTATGAACATGTAAATATCTACACCGCCATCTGTATTAAGATGGAGATATCAACACCGCTATCTGAAAAAACATGGAAATATCTACACCACTATCTGCATAAACATGGAAATATCTACACCGCTATCTGTACAAACATGGAAATATCTACACCGCTACCTGTATAAACTTGGTAATATCAGCACCGCTATCTGTATGAACATGGAAATATCTACACCGCTATCTGTGTGAACATGGAAATATCTACACCGCTATCTGTATGAACATGGAAATATCCACAAAGCTATCTGAATGAACATGGAAATTTCTACACCGCTATCTGTTTGAACATGTAAATATCTACACCGCTATCTGCATGAAAATGGAAATATCTACAAAGCTATCTGCATATACATGGAAATATCTACACAGCCATCTCTTTACACATGGAAATAACTACACCGCTATATCTATAAACATGGAAATATCTACACTGCCATCTGTATGAACATGGAAATATCCGCAACGCCATCTGTATGAACATATAAATATCTACACCGCCATCTGTATTAAGATGGAGATATCTACACCGCTATCTGTATAAACATGGAAATATCTACACCGCTGCCTGTATAAACATGGAAATATCAGCACCGCTATCTGTATGAACATGGAAATATATACACCGCTACCTGTATGAACATGGAAATATCTACACCGCTATCTGTATGAACTTGGAAATATCTACACCGCTATCTTTATGAACATGGATATATCTACACAGCCATCTGGATGAACATGGAAATATCTACACCGCTATCTGTATGAACATGGAAATATCTACACAGCTATCTGTATGAACATGGACATATCTACACAGCCAACTGGATGAACATGGAAATATCTCCACCGCTATCTGTGTAAACATGCATACATCTTCACCGCAGTCTGTATAAACATGGAAATATCTACACCGCTATGTGTATGAACATGGAAATATCTACACCGCTATCTGTATGAACATGGAAATATCTACACCGCTATCTGGAAGAAAATGGAAATATCTACACTTCTATCTGCATATACATGGAAATATCTAGACAGCTATCTCTTTACACATGGAAATAACTACACCGCTATCTGTATGAACATGGAAATATCTACACCGCCATCTGTATGAACATGGAAATATCTGCACCGCCATCTGTATGAACATATAAATATCTACACCGCCATCTGTATTAAGATGGAGATATCTACACCGCTATCTGCATAAACATGGAAATATCTACACCGCTATCTGTATAAACATGGAAATATCTACACCGCTATCTGTAAACATGGAAATATCTAAACAGCTATCTGCATGAAAATGGAAATACCTACACAGCTATCTGCATATACATGTAAATATCTACACAGCTATCTCTTTGCACATGGAAATAACTACACCGCTACATGTATGAACATGGAAACATCTACACCGCTATCTGTATGAACATGGATATATCTACACAGCCCTCTGGATGAACATGGAAATCTCCACAACGCAATCTGTTGAAATATTCATACATCTTCACCGCTGTCTGTATAAACTTGGAAATATCTACACCGCTATCTGTATGAACATGGAAATATATACACCGCTATCTGTTTGAAGATGGAAATATATACACCACTATCTGCATGAAAATGGAAATATCTACAAAGCTATCTGAATGAACATGGAAATTTCTACACCGCTATCTGTTTGAACATGTAAATATCTACACCGCTATCTGCATGAAAATGGAAATATCTACAAAGCTATCTGCATATACATGGAAATATCTACACAGCCATCTCTTTACACATGGAAATAACTACACCGCTATATCTATAAACATGGAAATATCTACACTGCCATCTGTATGAACATGGAAATATCCGCAACGCCATCTGTATGAACATATAAATATCTACACCGCCATCTGTATTAAGATGGAGATATCTACACCGCTATCTGTATAAACATGGAAATATCTACACCGCTGCCTGTATAAACGTGGAAATATCAGCACCGCTATCTGTATGAACATGGAAATATCTACACCGCTATCTGTAGGAACATGGAAATATCTACACGGCTATCTGTATGAACATGGAAATATCTACACCGCTATCTGAATGAACATGGAAATATCTACACCGCTATCTGTATGAACATGGATATATCTACACAGCTATCTGGATGAACATGGAAATATCTACACCGCTATCTCTATGAACATGGAAATATCTACACAGCTATCTGTATGAACATGGACATATCTACACAGCCAACTGGATGAACATGGAAATATCTACACCGCTATCTGTGTAAACATGCATACATCTTCACCGCAGTCTGTATAAACATGGAAATATCTACACCGCTATCTGTATGAACATGGAAATATCTACACCGCTATCTGTATGAACATGGAAATATCTACACCGCTATCTGTTTGAACATGGAAATATCTACACCGCTATCTGCTTGAAAATGGAAATATCTACACTGCTATCTGCATATACATGGAAATATCTACACAGCTATCTCTTTACACATGGAAATAACTACACCGCTATCTGTATGAACATGGAAATATCTACACCGCCATCTGTATGAACATGGAAATATCTGCACCGCCATCTGTATGAACATATAAATATCTACACCGCCATCTGTATTAAGATGGAGATATCTACACCGCTATCTCTATGAACATGGAAATATCAACACCGCTATCTGTGTAAACATGCATACGTCTTCACAGCTATCTGTATAAACATGGAAATATCTACACTGCTATCTGCATGAACATGGAAATATCTACACCACTATCTGAATATGGGAATATCTACACCGCTATGTGCATGAAAATGGAAATATCTACACAGCGTTCTGCATATATATGGAAATATCTACAAAGCTATCTCTTTACACATGGAAATAACTACAGCGCTATCTCTATAAACATGCAAATATCTACACCGCCATCTGTATGAACATGGAAATATCTGCACCGCCATCTGTATGAAGATATAAATATCTACACCCCCATCTATATTAATATGGAGATATCTACACCGCTATCGGCATAAACTTGGAAATATCTACACCGCTATATGTATAAACATGGAAATATCTACACCGCTATCTGTATAAACAGGGAAATATCTACACCGCTACCTGTATAAACATGGAAATATCAGCACCGTTATCTGTATGAACATGGAAACATCTACACCGCCATCTCTATGAAGATGGAAATATCTACACCGCTATCTGTATGAACATGGAAATAGCTACACGGCTATCTGTATGAACATGGAAATATTTACACCACTACCTGTATGAACATGGAAATATCTACAGCGCAATCTGTATGAACATGGATATATCCACACAGCCATCTGGATGAACATGGAAATATCTACAACGCTACCTGTATAAACATGGAAATCTCAGCACCGCTATCTGTATGAACATGGAAATATCAGCCACTCTATCTGTATGAACATGGAAATATCTTCAACGCCATCTGTATGAACATGGATATATCTACACAGCCATCTGGATGAACATGGAAATATCTACACCGCTATCTGCATGAACATGGAAATATCTACACCGCTACCTGTATAAACCTGGAAATATCAGCACCGCTATCTGTATGAACATGGAAATATCTACACCGCTATCTCTATGAACATGGAAATATCTTCACCGCTATCTGTATGAACATGGAAATAGCTACAACGCTATCTGTATGAAAATAGAAATATCTACACCACTATCTGTATGAACATGGAAATATCTACACTGCCATCTGTATGAACATGGATATATCTAAACAGCCATCTGGATGAACATGGAAATATCTACACCGCTATCTGCATGAACATGGAAATATCAACACCGCTATCTGTGTAAATATGCATACATCTTCGCAATCTGTATAAGCATGGAAATATCTACACCGCTATCTGTATGAACATGGAAATATCTACACCGCTATCTGTTTGAACATTTAAATATCTAAACCGCTATCAGCATGAAAATGGAAATCTCTACACAGCTATCTGCAAATACATGGAAATATCTACACAGCTATCTCTTTACCCATGGAAATAACTACACCGCTATCTGTATGAACATGGAAATATCTACACCGCTATCTGTATGAACATGGAAATATATACACCGCTATCTGTTTGAAGATGGAAATATATACACCACTATCTGCATGAAAATGGAAATATCTACAAAGCTATCTGAATGAACATGGAAATTTCTACACCGCTATCTGTTTGAACATGTAAATATCTACACCGCTATCTGCATGAAAATGGAAATATCTACAAAGCTATCTGCATATACATGGAAATATCTACACAGCCATCTCTTTACACATGGAAATAACTACACCGCTATATCTATAAACATGGAAATATCTACACTGCCATCTGTATGAACATGGAAATATCCGCAACGCCATCTGTATGAACATATAAATATCTACACCGCCATCTGTATTAAGATGGAGATATCTACACCGCTATCTGTATAAACATGGAAATATCTACACCGCTGCCTGTATAAACGTGGAAATATCAGCACCGCTATCTGTATGAACATGGAAATATCTACACCGCTATCTGTAGGAACATGGAAATATCTACACGGCTATCTGTATGAACATGGAAATATCTACACCGCTATCTGAATGAACATGGAAATATCTACACCGCTATCTGTATGAACATGGATATATCTACACAGCTATCTGGATGAACATGGAAATATCTACACCGCTATCTCTATGAACATGGAAATATCTACACAGCTATCTGTATGAACATGGACATATCTACACAGCCAACTGGATGAACATGGAAATATCTACACCGCTATCTGTGTAAACATGCATACATCTTCACCGCAGTCTGTATAAACATGGAAATATCTACACCGCTATCTGTATGAACATGGAAATATCTACACCGCTATCTGTATGAACATGGAAATATCTACACCGCTATCTGTTTGAACATGGAAATATCTACACCGCTATCTGCTTGAAAATGGAAATATCTACACTGCTATCTGCATATACATGGAAATATCTACACAGCTATCTCTTTACACATGGAAATAACTACACCGCTATCTGTATGAACATGGAAATATCTACACCGCCATCTGTATGAACATGGAAATATCTGCACCGCCATCTGTATGAACATATAAATATCTACACCGCCATCTGTATTAAGATGGAGATATCTACACCGCTATCTCTATGAACATGGAAATATCAACACCGCTATCTGTGTAAACATGCATACGTCTTCACAGCTATCTGTATAAACATGGAAATATCTACACTGCTATCTGCATGAACATGGAAATATCTACACCGCTATCTGAATATGGGAATATCTACACCGCTATGTGCATGAAAATGGAAATATCTACACAGCGTTCTGCATATATATGGAAATATCTACAAAGCTATCTCTTTACACATGGAAATAACTACAGCGCTATCTCTATAAACATGCAAATATCTACACCGCCATCTGTATGAACATGGAAATATCTGCACCGCCATCTGTATGAAGATATAAATATCTACACCCCCATCTATATTAATATGGAGATATCTACACCGCTATCGGCATAAACTTGGAAATATCTACACCGCTATATGTATAAACATGGAAATATCTACACCGCTATCTGTATAAACAGGGAAATATCTACACCGCTACCTGTATAAACATGGAAATATCAGCACCGTTATCTGTATGAACATGGAAACATCTACACCGCCATCTCTATGAAGATGGAAATATCTACACCGCTATCTGTATGAACATGGAAATAGCTACACGGCTATCTGTATGAACATGGAAATATTTACACCACTACCTGTATGAACATGGAAATATCTACAGCGCAATCTGTATGAACATGGATATATCCACACAGCCATCTGGATGAACATGGAAATATCTACAACGCTACCTGTATAAACATGGAAATCTCAGCACCGCTATCTGTATGAACATGGAAATATCAGCCACTCTATCTGTATGAACATGGAAATATCTTCAACGCCATCTGTATGAACATGGATATATCTACACAGCCATCTGGATGAACATGGAAATATCTACACCGCTATCTGCATGAACATGGAAATATCTACACCGCTACCTGTATAAACCTGGAAATATCAGCACCGCTATCTGTATGAACATGGAAATATCTACACCGCTATCTCTATGAACATGGAAATATCTTCACCGCTATCTGTATGAACATGGAAATAGCTACAACGCTATCTGTATGAAAATAGAAATATCTACACCACTATCTGTATGAACATGGAAATATCTACACTGCCATCTGTATGAACATGGATATATCTAAACAGCCATCTGGATGAACATGGAAATATCTACACCGCTATCTGCATGAACATGGAAATATCAACACCGCTATCTGTGTAAATATGCATACATCTTCGCAATCTGTATAAGCATGGAAATATCTACACCGCTATCTGTATGAACATGGAAATATCTACACCGCTATCTGTTTGAACATTTAAATATCTAAACCGCTATCAGCATGAAAATGGAAATCTCTACACAGCTATCTGCAAATACATGGAAATATCTACACAGCTATCTCTTTACCCATGGAAATAACTACACCGCTATCTGTATGAACATGGAAATATCTACACCGCCATCTGTATGAACATGGAAATATCAGCACCGCCATCTGTATGAACATATAAATATCTACTCCGCCATCTGTATTAAGATGGAGATATCTACACCGCTATCTGTAAAAACATGGAAATATCTACACCGCTATCTGTATAAACATGGAAATATCTACACGGCTATCTGTTTGAACATGGAAATATCTACACCGGTATCTCTATGAACATGGAAATATCTACACCGCTATCTGTTTTAATATGGAAATATCTAAACCGCTATCTGCATGAAAATGGAAATATCTACACAGCTATCTGCATATACATGGAAATATCTACACAGCAATCTCTTTACAAATGGAAATAACTACACCGCTATCTGTATGAACATGGAAATATCTTCACCGCCATCTGTATGAACATGGATATATCTACACAGCCATCTGGATGAACATGGGAATATCTACACCGCTATCTGTATGAACATGGAAATATCTACACCGCTATCTGTGTAAACATGCATACATCTTCACCGCTATCTGTATAAACATGGAAATATCTACACTGCTATCTGCATGAACATGGAAATATCTACACCGCTATCTGTTTGAACATGGAAATATCTACACCGCTATCTGCATGAAAATGGAAATACCTACACAGCGATCTGCATATACATGGAAATATCTACAAAGCTATATCTTTACACATGGAAATAACTACAGCGCTATCTCTATAAACATGGAAATATATACTCCACCATCTGTATGAACATGGAAATATCTGCACCGCCATCTGTATGAACATATAAATATCTACACCGCCATCTATATTAAGATGGAGATATCTACACCGCTATCTGTATAAACTTGGAAATATCTACACCGCTATCTGTATAAACATGGAAATATCTACACGGCTATCTGTATAAACATGGAAATATCTACACCGCTACCTGTATAAACATTTAAATATCAGCACCGCTATCTGTATGAACATGGAAATACCTACACCGCTATCTCTATGAACATGGAAATATCTACACCACTATCTGTATGAACATGGAAATAGCTACACCGCAATCTGAATGAACATGGAAATATCTACACCACTACCTGTATGAACATGGAAATATCTACACCTCTATCTCTATGAACATGGATATATCTACACAGCCATCTGGATGAACATGGAAATATCTACACCGCTATCTGTTTGAACATGTAAATATCTACACCGCTATCTGCATGAAAGTGGAAATATCTACACAGCTATCTGCATATACATGGAAATATCCACACAGCTATCTCTTTACACATGGAAATAATTACACCGCTATATCTATAAACATGGAAATATCTACACCGCCATCTGTATGAACATGGAAGTATCTGCACCGCCATCTGTATGAACATATAAATATCTACACCGACATCTGTATTAAGAAGGAAATAACTAAACCGCTATCTGTATAAACATGTAAATATCTTCACTGCTGCCTGTATAAACATGGAAATATCAGCACCGCTATCTGTATGAACATGAAAATATCTACACCGCTATCTGTATGAACATGGAAATATCTACACCGCTATCTGTATGAACATGGAAATATCTACACCTCTATCTGTATGAACATGGAAATATCTACACCGCTATCGGTTTGAACATGGAAATATCTACACAGCTATCTGTATGAACATGGAAATACCTTCACCGCCATCTGTATGAACATGGATATGTCTACTCAGCCATCTAGATGAACATGGAAATATCTACACCGCGATCTGTATGAACATGGAAATATCTACACCGCTATCTGTATGAACATGGATATATCTACACAGCTCTCTGGATGAACTTGGAAATATCCACACCGCTATCTGTGTAAACGTGCATACATCTTCACCGCGATCTTTATAAACATGGAAATATCTACACCGCTATCTGTATGAACATGGAAATATCTGCACCGCTATCTGTTTGAACATGGAAATATATACACCGCTATCTGCATGAAAATGGAAATATCTACACAGCTATCTGCATATACATGGAAATATCTACACAGCTATCTCTTTACTCATGGAAATAACTACACCGCTAACTGTATGAACATGGAAATATCTACACCGCCATCTGTATGAACATGGAAATATCTGCACCGCCATCTGTATGAACATGTAAATATCTACACCGCCATCTGTATTAAGATGGAGATATCAACACCGCTATCTGAAAAAACATGGAAATATCTACACCACTATCTGCATAAACATGGAAATATCTACACCGCTATCTGTACAAACATGGAAATATCTACACCGCTACCTGTATAAACTTGGTAATATCAGCACCGCTATCTGTATGAACATGGAAATATCTACACCGCTATCTGTGTGAACATGGAAATATCTACACCGCTATCTGTATGAACATGGAAATATCCACAAAGCTATCTGAATGAACATGGAAATTTCTACACCGCTATCTGTTTGAACATGTAAATATCTACACCGCTATCTGCATGAAAATGGAAATATCTACAAAGCTATCTGCATATACATGGAAATATCTACACAGCCATCTCTTTACACATGGAAATAACTACACCGCTATATCTATAAACATGGAAATATCTACACTGCCATCTGTATGAACATGGAAATATCCGCAACGCCATCTGTATGAACATATAAATATCTACACCGCCATCTGTATTAAGATGGAGATATCTACACCGCTATCTGTATAAACATGGAAATATCTACACCGCTGCCTGTATAAACATGGAAATATCAGCACCGCTATCTGTATGAACATGGAAATATATACACCGCTACCTGTATGAACATGGAAATATCTACACCGCTATCTGTATGAACTTGGAAATATCTACACCGCTATCTTTATGAACATGGATATATCTACACAGCCATCTGGATGAACATGGAAATATCTACACCGCTATCTGTATGAACATGGAAATATCTACACAGCTATCTGTATGAACATGGACATATCTACACAGCCAACTGGATGAACATGGAAATATCTCCACCGCTATCTGTGTAAACATGCATACATCTTCACCGCAGTCTGTATAAACATGGAAATATCTACACCGCTATGTGTATGAACATGGAAATATCTACACCGCTATCTGTATGAACATGGAAATATCTACACCGCTATCTGGAAGAAAATGGAAATATCTACACTTCTATCTGCATATACATGGAAATATCTAGACAGCTATCTCTTTACACATGGAAATAACTACACCGCTATCTGTATGAACATGGAAATATCTACACCGCCATCTGTATGAACATGGAAATATCTGCACCGCCATCTGTATGAACATATAAATATCTACACCGCCATCTGTATTAAGATGGAGATATCTACACCGCTATCTGCATAAACATGGAAATATCTACACCGCTATCTGTATAAACATGGAAATATCTACACCGCTATCTGTAAACATGGAAATATCTAAACAGCTATCTGCATGAAAATGGAAATACCTACACAGCTATCTGCATATACATGTAAATATCTACACAGCTATCTCTTTGCACATGGAAATAACTACACCGCTACATGTATGAACATGGAAACATCTACACCGCTATCTGTATGAACATGGATATATCTACACAGCCCTCTGGATGAACATGGAAATCTCCACAACGCAATCTGTTGAAATATTCATACATCTTCACCGCTGTCTGTATAAACTTGGAAATATCTACACCGCTATCTGTATGAACATGGAAATATATACACCGCTATCTGTTTGAAGATGGAAATATATACACCACTATCTGCATGAAAATGGAAATATCTACAAAGCTATCTGAATGAACATGGAAATTTCTACACCGCTATCTGTTTGAACATGTAAATATCTACACCGCTATCTGCATGAAAATGGAAATATCTACAAAGCTATCTGCATATACATGGAAATATCTACACAGCCATCTCTTTACACATGGAAATAACTACACCGCTATATCTATAAACATGGAAATATCTACACTGCCATCTGTATGAACATGGAAATATCCGCAACGCCATCTGTATGAACATATAAATATCTACACCGCCATCTGTATTAAGATGGAGATATCTACACCGCTATCTGTATAAACATGGAAATATCTACACCGCTGCCTGTATAAACGTGGAAATATCAGCACCGCTATCTGTATGAACATGGAAATATCTACACCGCTATCTGTAGGAACATGGAAATATCTACACGGCTATCTGTATGAACATGGAAATATCTACACCGCTATCTGAATGAACATGGAAATATCTACACCGCTATCTGTATGAACATGGATATATCTACACAGCTATCTGGATGAACATGGAAATATCTACACCGCTATCTGTATGAACATGGAAATATCTACACAGCTATCTGTATGAACATGGACATATCTACACAGCCAACTGGATGAACATGGAAATATCTACACCGCTATCTGTGTAAACATGCATACATCTTCACCGCAGTCTGTATAAACATGGAAATATCTACACCGCTATCTGTATGAACATGGAAATATCTACACCGCTATCTGTATGAACATGGAAATATCTACACCGCTATCTGTTTGAACATGGAAATATCTACACCGCTATCTGCTTGAAAATGGAAATATCTACACTGCTATCTGCATATACATGGAAATATCTACACAGCTATCTCTTTACACATGGAAATAACTACACCGCTATCTGTATGAACATGGAAATATCTACACCGCCATCTGTATGAACATGGAAATACCTGCACCGCCATCTGTATGAACATATAAATATCTACACCGCCATCTGTATTAAGATGGAGATATCTACACCGCTATCTCTATGAACATGGAAATATCAACACCGCAATCTGTGTAAACATGCATACGTCTTCACAGCTATCTGTATAAACATGGAAATATCTACACTGCTATCTGCATGAACATGGAAATATCTACACCGCTATCTGAATATGGGAATATCTACACCGCTATGTGCATGAAAATGGAAATATCTACACAGCGTTCTGCATATATATGGAAATATCTACAAAGCTATCTCTTTACACATGGAAATAACTACAGCGCTATCTCTATAAACATGCAAATATCTACACCGCCATCTGTATGAACATGGAAATATCTGCACCGCCATCTGTATGAAGATATAAATATCTACACCCCCATCTATATTAATATGGAGATATCTACACCGCTATCGGCATAAACTTGGAAATATCTACACCGCTATATGTATAAACATGGAAATATCTACACCGCTATCTGTATAAACAGGGAAATATCTACACCGCTACCTGTATAAACATGGAAATATCAGCACCGTTATCTGTATGAACATGGAAACATCTACACCGCCATCTCTATGAAGATGGAAATATCTACACCGCTATCTGTATGAACATGGAAATAGCTACACGGCTATCTGTATGAACATGGAAATATTTACACCACTACCTGTATGAACATGGAAATATCTACACCGCTATCTGTATGAACATGGATATATCCACACAGCCATCTGGATGAACATGGAAATATCTACAACGCTACCTGTATAAACATGGAAATCTCAGCACCGCTATCTGTATGAACATGGAAATATCAGCCACTCTATCTGTATGAACATGGAAATATCTTCAACGCCATCTGTATGAACATGGATATATCTACACAGCCATCTGGATGAACATGGAAATATCTACACCGCTATCTGCATGAACATGGAAATATCTACACCGCTACCTGTATAAACCTGGAAATATCAGCACCGCTATCTGTATGAACATGGAAATATCTACACCGCTATCTCTATGAACATGGAAATATCTTCACCGCTATCTGTATGAACATGGAAATAGCTACAACGCTATCTGTATGAAAATAGAAATATCTACACCACTATCTGTATGAACATGGAAATATCTACACTGCCATCTGTATGAACATGGATATATCTAAACAGCCATCTGGATGAACATGGAAATATCTACACCGCTATCTGCATGAACATGGAAATATCAACACCGCTATCTGTGTAAATATGCATACATCTTCGCAATCTGTATAAGCATGGAAATATCTACACCGCTATCTGTATGAACATGGAAATATCTACACCGCTATCTGTTTGAACATTTAAATATCTAAACCGCTATCAGCATGAAAATGGAAATCTCTACACAGCTATCTGCAAATACATGGAAATATCTACACAGCTATCTCTTTACCCATGGAAATAACTACACCGCTATCTGTATGAACATGGAAATATCTACACCGCTATCTGTATGAACATGGAAATATATACACCGCTATCTGTTTGAAGATGGAAATATATACACCACTATCTGCATGAAAATGGAAATATCTACAAAGCTATCTGAATGAACATGGAAATTTCTACACCGCTATCTGTTTGAACATGTAAATATCTACACCGCTATCTGCATGAAAATGGAAATATCTACAAAGCTATCTGCATATACATGGAAATATCTACACAGCCATCTCTTTACACATGGAAATAACTACACCGCTATATCTATAAACATGGAAATATCTACACTGCCATCTGTATGAACATGGAAATATCCGCAACGCCATCTGTATGAACATATAAATATCTACACCGCCATCTGTATTAAGATGGAGATATCTACACCGCTATCTGTATAAACATGGAAATATCTACACCGCTGCCTGTATAAACGTGGAAATATCAGCACCGCTATCTGTATGAACATGGAAATATCTACACCGCTATCTGTAGGAACATGGAAATATCTACACGGCTATCTGTATGAACATGGAAATATCTACACCGCTATCTGAATGAACATGGAAATATCTACACCGCTATCTGTATGAACATGGATATATCTACACAGCTATCTGGATGAACATGGAAATATCTACACCGCTATCTGTATGAACATGGAAATATCTACACAGCTATCTGTATGAACATGGACATATCTACACAGCCAACTGGATGAACATGGAAATATCTACACCGCTATCTGTGTAAACATGCATACATCTTCACCGCAGTCTGTATAAACATGGAAATATCTACACCGCTATCTGTATGAACATGGAAATATCTACACCGCTATCTGTATGAACATGGAAATATCTACACCGCTATCTGTTTGAACATGGAAATATCTACACCGCTATCTGCTTGAAAATGGAAATATCTACACTGCTATCTGCATATACATGGAAATATCTACACAGCTATCTCTTTACACATGGAAATAACTACACCGCTATCTGTATGAACATGGAAATATCTACACCGCCATCTGTATGAACATGGAAATACCTGCACCGCCATCTGTATGAACATATAAATATCTACACCGCCATCTGTATTAAGATGGAGATATCTACACCGCTATCTCTATGAACATGGAAATATCAACACCGCAATCTGTGTAAACATGCATACGTCTTCACAGCTATCTGTATAAACATGGAAATATCTACACTGCTATCTGCATGAACATGGAAATATCTACACCGCTATCTGAATATGGGAATATCTACACCGCTATGTGCATGAAAATGGAAATATCTACACAGCGTTCTGCATATATATGGAAATATCTACAAAGCTATCTCTTTACACATGGAAATAACTACAGCGCTATCTCTATAAACATGCAAATATCTACACCGCCATCTGTATGAACATGGAAATATCTGCACCGCCATCTGTATGAAGATATAAATATCTACACCCCCATCTATATTAATATGGAGATATCTACACCGCTATCGGCATAAACTTGGAAATATCTACACCGCTATATGTATAAACATGGAAATATCTGCACCGCTATCTGTTTGAACATGGAAATATATACACCGCTATCTGCATGAAAATGGAAATATCTACACAGCTATCTGCATATACATGGAAATATCTACACAGCTATCTCTTTACTCATGGAAATAACTACACCGCTAACTGTATGAACATGGAAATATCTACACCGCCATCTGTATGAACATGGAAATATCTGCACCGCCATCTGTATGAACATGTAAATATCTACAGCGCCATCTGTATTAAGATGGAGATATCAACACCGCTATCTGAAAAAACATGGAAATATCTACACCACTATCTGCATAAACATGGAAATATCTACACCGCTATCTGTACAAACATGGAAATATCTACACCGCTACCTGTATAAACTTGGTAATATCAGCACCGCTATCTGTATGAACATGGAAATATCTACACCGCTATCTGTGTGAACATGGAAATATCTACACCGCTATCTGTATGAACATGGAAATATCCACAAAGCTATCTGAATGAACATGGAAATTTCTACACCGCTATCTGTTTGAACATGTAAATATCTACACCGCTATCTGCATGAAAATGGAAATATCTACAAAGCTATCTGCATATACATGGAAATATCTACACAGCCATCTCTTTACACATGGAAATAACTACACCGCTATATCTATAAACATGGAAATATCTACACTGCCATCTGTATGAACATGGAAATATCCGCAACGCCATCTGTATGAACATATAAATATCTACACCGCCATCTGTATTAAGATGGAGATATCTACACCGCTATCTGTATAAACATGGAAATATCTACACCGCTGCCTGTATAAACATGGAAATATCAGCACCGCTATCTGTATGAACATGGAAATATATACACCGCTACCTGTATGAACATGGAAATATCTACACCGCTATCTGTATGAACTTGGAAATATCTACACCGCTATCTTTATGAACATGGATATATCTACACAGCCATCTGGATGAACATGGAAATATCTACACCGCTATCTGTATGAACATGGAAATATCTACACAGCTATCTGTATGAACATGGACATATCTACACAGCCAACTGGATGAACATGGAAATATCTCCACCGCTATCTGTGTAAACATGCATACATCTTCACCGCAGTCTGTATAAACATGGAAATATCTACACCGCTATGTGTATGAACATGGAAATATCTACACCGCTATCTGTATGAACATGGAAATATCTACACCGCTATCTGGAAGAAAATGGAAATATCTACACTTCTATCTGCATATACATGGAAATATCTAGACAGCTATCTCTTTACACATGGAAATAACTACACCGCTATCTGTATGAACATGGAAATATCTACACCGCCATCTGTATGAACATGGAAATATCTGCACCGCCATCTGTATGAACATATAAATATCTACACCGCCATCTGTATTAAGATGGAGATATCTACACCGCTATCTGCATAAACATGGAAATATCTACACCGCTATCTGTATAAACATGGAAATATCTACACCGCTATCTGTAAACATGGAAATATCTAAACAGCTATCTGCATGAAAATGGAAATACCTACACAGCTATCTGCATATACATGTAAATATCTACACAGCTATCTCTTTGCACATGGAAATAACTACACCGCTACATGTATGAACATGGAAACATCTACACCGCTATCTGTATGAACATGGATATATCTACACAGCCCTCTGGATGAACATGGAAATCTCCACAACGCAATCTGTTGAAATATTCATACATCTTCACCGCTGTCTGTATAAACTTGGAAATATCTACACCGCTATCTGTATGAACATGGAAATATATACACCGCTATCTGTTTGAAGATGGAAATATATACACCACTATCTGCATGAAAATGGAAATATCTACAAAGCTATCTGAATGAACATGGAAATTTCTACACCGCTATCTGTTTGAACATGTAAATATCTACACCGCTATCTGCATGAAAATGGAAATATCTACAAAGCTATCTGCATATACATGGAAATATCTACACAGCCATCTCTTTACACATGGAAATAACTACACCGCTATATCTATAAACATGGAAATATCTACACTGCCATCTGTATGAACATGGAAATATCCGCAACGCCATCTGTATGAACATATAAATATCTACACCGCCATCTGTATTAAGATGGAGATATCTACACCGCTATCTGTATAAACATGGAAATATCTACACCGCTGCCTGTATAAACGTGGAAATATCAGCACCGCTATCTGTATGAACATGGAAATATCTACACCGCTATCTGTAGGAACATGGAAATATCTACACGGCTATCTGTATGAACATGGAAATATCTACACCGCTATCTGAATGAACATGGAAATATCTACACCGCTATCTGTATGAACATGGATATATCTACACAGCTATCTGGATGAACATGGAAATATCTACACCGCTATCTGTATGAACATGGAAATATCTACACAGCTATCTGTATGAACATGGACATATCTACACAGCCAACTGGATGAACATGGAAATATCTACACCGCTATCTGTGTAAACATGCATACATCTTCACCGCAGTCTGTATAAACATGGAAATATCTACACCGCTATCTGTATGAACATGGAAATATCTACACCGCTATCTGTATGAACATGGAAATATCTACACCGCTATCTGTTTGAACATGGAAATATCTACACCGCTATCTGCTTGAAAATGGAAATATCTACACTGCTATCTGCATATACATGGAAATATCTACACAGCTATCTCTTTACACATGGAAATAACTACACCGCTATCTGTATGAACATGGAAATATCTACACCGCCATCTGTATGAACATGGAAATACCTGCACCGCCATCTGTATGAACATATAAATATCTACACCGCCATCTGTATTAAGATGGAGATATCTACACCGCTATCTCTATGAACATGGAAATATCAACACCGCAATCTGTGTAAACATGCATACGTCTTCACAGCTATCTGTATAAACATGGAAATATCTACACTGCTATCTGCATGAACATGGAAATATCTACACCGCTATCTGAATATGGGAATATCTACACCGCTATGTGCATGAAAATGGAAATATCTACACAGCGTTCTGCATATATATGGAAATATCTACAAAGCTATCTCTTTACACATGGAAATAACTACAGCGCTATCTCTATAAACATGCAAATATCTACACCGCCATCTGTATGAACATGGAAATATCTGCACCGCCATCTGTATGAAGATATAAATATCTACACCCCCATCTATATTAATATGGAGATATCTACACCGCTATCGGCATAAACTTGGAAATATCTACACCGCTATATGTATAAACATGGAAATATCTACACCGCTATCTGTATAAACAGGGAAATATCTACACCGCTACCTGTATAAACATGGAAATATCAGCACCGTTATCTGTATGAACATGGAAACATCTACACCGCCATCTCTATGAAGATGGAAATATCTACACCGCTATCTGTATGAACATGGAAATAGCTACACGGCTATCTGTATGAACATGGAAATATTTACACCACTACCTGTATGAACATGGAAATATCTACACCGCTATCTGTATGAACATGGATATATCCACACAGCCATCTGGATGAACATGGAAATATCTACAACGCTACCTGTATAACATGGAAATCTCAGCACCGCTATCTGTATGAACATGGAAATATCAGCCACTCTATCTGTATGAACATGGAAATATCTTCAACGCCATCTGTATGAACATGGATATATCTACACAGCCATCTGGATGAACATGGAAATATCTACACCGCTATCTGCATGAACATGGAAATATCTACACCGCTACCTGTATAAACCTGGAAATATCAGCACCGCTATCTGTATGAACATGGAAATATCTACACCGCTATCTCTATGAACATGGAAATATCTTCACCGCTATCTGTATGAACATGGAAATAGCTACAACGCTATCTGTATGAAAATAGAAATATCTACACCACTATCTGTATGAACATGGAAATATCTACACTGCCATCTGTATGAACATGGATATATCTAAACAGCCATCTGGATGAACATGGAAATATCTACACCGCTATCTGCATGAACATGGAAATATCAACACCGCTATCTGTGTAAATATGCATACATCTTCGCAATCTGTATAAGCATGGAAATATCTACACCGCTATCTGTATGAACATGGAAATATCTACACCGCTATCTGTTTGAACATTTAAATATCTAAACCGCTATCAGCATGAAAATGGAAATCTCTACACAGCTATCTGCAAATACATGGAAATATCTACACAGCTATCTCTTTACCCATGGAAATAACTACACCGCTATCTGTATGAACATGGAAATATCTACACCGCCATCTGTATGAACATGGAAATATCAGCACCGCCATCTGTATGAACATATAAATATCTACTCCGCCATCTGTATTAAGATGGAGATATCTACACCGCTATCTGTAAAAACATGGAAATATCTACACCGCTATCTGTATAAACATGGAAATATCTACACGGCTATCTGTTTGAACATGGAAATATCTACACCGGTATCTCTATGAACATGGAAATATCTACACCGCTATCTGTTTTAATATGGAAATATCTAAACCGCTATCTGCTTGAAAATGGAAATATCTACACAGCTATCTGCATATACATGGAAATATCTACACAGCTATCTCTTTACAAATGGAAATAACTACACCGCTATCTGTATGAACATGGAAATATCTTCACCGCCATCTGTATGAACTTGGATATATCTACACAGCCATCTGGATGAACATGGGAATATCTACACCGCTATCTGTATGAACATGGAAATATCTACACCGCTATCTGTGTAAACATGCATACATCTTCACCGCTATCTGTATAAACAAGGAAATATCTACACTGCTATCTGCATGAACATGGAAATATCTACACCGCTATCTGTTTGAACATGGAAATATCTACACCGCTATCTGCATGAAAATGGAAATACCTACACAGCGATCTGCATATACATGGAAATATCTACAAAGCTATATCTTTACACATGGAAATAACTACAGCGCTATCTCTATAAACATGGAAATATATACTCCACCATCTGTATGAACATGGAAATATCTGCACCGCCATCTGTATGAACATATAAATATCTACACCGCCATCTATATTAAGATGGAGATATCTACACCGCTATCTGTATAAACTTGGAAATATCTACACCGCTATCTGTATAAACATGGAAATATCTACACGGCTATCTGTATAAACATGGAAATTTCTACACCGCTACCTGTATAAACATTTAAATATCAGCACCGCTATCTGTATGAACATGGAAATACCTACACCGCTGTCTCTATGAACATGGAAATATCTACACCACTATCTGTATGAACATGGAAATAGCTACACCGCTATCTGAATGAACATTGAAATATCTACACCACTACCTGTATGAACATGGAAATATCTACACCTCTATCTCTATGAACATGGATATATCTACACAGCCATCTGGATGAACATGGAAATATCTACACCGCTATCTGTTTGAACATGTAAATATCTACACCGCTATCTGCATGAAAGTGGAAATATCTACACAGCTATCTGCATATACATGGAAATATCCACACAGCTATCTCTTTACACATGGAAATAACTACACCGCTATATCTATAAACATGGAAATATCTACACCGCCATCTGTATGAACATGGAAGTATCTGCACCGCCATCTGTATGAACATATAAATATCTACACCGCCATCTGTATTAAGAAGGAAATATCTAAACCGCTATCTGTATAAACATGTAAATATCTTCACCGCTGCCTTTATAAACATGGAAATATCAGCACCGCTATCTGTATGAACATGAAAATATCTACACCGCTATCTGTATGAACATGGAAATATCTACACCGCTATCTGTATGAACATGGAAATATCTACACCTCTATCTGTATGAACATGGAAATATCTACACCGCTATCGGTTTGAGCATGGAAATATCTACACCGCTATCTGTATGAACATGGAAATACCTTCACCGCCATCTGTATGAACATGGATATGTCTACTCAGCCATCTAGATGAACATGGAAATATCTACACCGCGATCTGTATGAACATGGAAATATCTACACCGCTATCTCTGTAAACATGCATACATCATCACCGCTATCTGTATAAACATGGAAATATCTACACCGCTATCTGTATGAACTTGGAAATATCTACACCGCTATCTGTTTGAACATGGAAATATCTAAACCGCTATCTGCATGAAAATGGAAATATCTACAGAGCTCTCTGCATATACATGGAAATACCTACACATCTATCTCTTTACACATGGAAATAACTACACCGCTATCTGTATGAACATGGAAATATCTACATCGCCATCTGTATGAACATGGAAATATCTGCACCGCCATCTGAATGAACATATAAATAACTACACGGCCATCTGTATTAAGATAGAAATATCTACACCACTGTCTGTATAAACATGGAAATATCTACACCGCTATCTGTATGAACATGGAAATATCTACACCGCTATCTCTATGAACATGGAAATATCTACACCGCTATCTGTATGAACATGTAAATAGCTACAACGCTATCTGTATGAACATGGAAATATCTACACCACTATCTGTATGAACATGCAAATATCTACACCGCAATCTGTATGAACATGGATATATCTACACAGCCATCTGGATGAACATGGAAATATCTACACCGCTATCTGCATGAACATGGAAATATCTACACCGCTATCTGTGTAAATATGCATACATCTTCGCAATCTGTATAAGCATGGAGATATCTACACCGCTATTTGTATGAACATGGAAATAGATACACAGCTATCTGTATGAACATGGAAATATCTACACCGCTATCTGTATGAACATGGAAATATCTACACTGCTATCTGTATGAAAATGGAAATATCTACACCGCTATCTGTATGAACATGGATATATCTACAAAACCATCTGGATGAAGATGGAAATATCTACACCGCTATCTGTATGAACGTGGAAATAGCTACACCGCTATCTGTTTGAACATGGAAATATCTAAACCGCTATCTGCATGAAAATGGAAATATCTACACAGCTATCTGCATATACATGGAAATATCTGCACAGCTATCTCTTTACACATGGAAATAACTACACCGCTATCTGTATGAACATGGAAATATCTGCACAGACATCTGTATGAACATATAAATATCTACACCGCCATCTGTATTAAGATGGAGATATCTCCACCGCTATCTGTATAAACATGGAAATATCTACACCGCTATCTGTATAAACATGGAAATATCTACACCGCTATCTGTAAAAACATGATAATATCTACACCGCTACCTGTATAAACATGGAAATATCAGCACCGCTATCTGTATGAACATGGAAATATCAGCCCCTCTATCTGTATGAACATGGAAATATCTACACCGCTATCTGTATGAACATGGAAATATCTACACCGCTAGATGTATGAACATGGAATTATCTTCACCGCCATCTGTGTGAACATGGATATGTCTACACAGCCATCTGGAGGAACATGGATATATCTACACCGCTATCTGTATGAACATGGAAATAGCTACTCCGCCATCTGTATGAACATGGAAATATCTGCACCGCCATCTGTATGAACATATAAATATCTACACCGCCATCTGTATTAATATGGAGATATCTACACCGCTATCTGTGTAAATATGCATACATCTTCACCGCTATCTGTATAAACATGGAAATATCTACACCGCTATCTGTATGAACATGGAAATATCTACACCTCTGTTTGAACTTGGAAATATCTAAACCGCTATCTGCATGAAAATGGAAATATCTACAGAGCTATCTGCATATACATGGAAATATCTACACAGCTATCTCTTTACCAATGGCAATAACTACACCGCTATCTGTATGAACATTGAAATATCTGCACCGCCATCTGTATGAACATATAAATATCTACACCGCCATCTGTATTAAGATGGAGATATCTACAACGCAATCTGTATGAACATGGATATGACTACACAGCCATCTGGATGAACATGGAAATATCTACACCGCTATCTGTATGAACATGGAAATATATACACCGCTATCTGTATGAACATGGAAATATCTACACCGCTATCTGTATGAACATGGAAATATCTACACCGCTATCTGTATGAACATGGAAATATATACACCGCTATCTGTATGAACATGGAAATATATACACCGCTATCTGTTTGAACATGGAAATATCTACACCGCTGTCTGCATGAAAATGGAAATATCTACACAGCTATCTGCATATACATGGAAATATCTACACAGCTATCTCTTTACACATGGAAATAACTACACCGCTATCTCTAAAAACATGGAGATATCTTCACCGCCATCTGTATGAACATGGAAATATCTTCACTGCCATCTGTATGAACATATAAATATCTACACCGCCATCTGTATTAAGGAGATATCTACACCGCTATCTGTATAAACATGGAAATATCTACACCGCTATCTGTATAAACATGGAAATATCTACACCGCTATCTGTATAAAAATGGAAATATCAGCACCGCTATCAGTATGAACATGGAAATATCTGCACCGCCATCTGTATGAACATGGAAATATCTACACCGCTGTGTGAACATGGAGACATCTACACCGCTATCTGTATGAACATGGAAATATCTACACCGCCATCTGTATGAATATGGAAATATCTGCACCGCCATGTGTATGAACATATAAATATCTGCACCGCCATCTGTATTAAGAAGGAGATATCTACACCGCTATCTGTATAAACATCGAAATATCTACACTGCTATCTGTATAAACATGGAAATATCTACACCGCTATCTGTATAAACATGGAAATATCTACACCGCTACGTGTATAAACATGGAAATATCAGCACCGCTATCAGTATGAACATGGAAATATCTACACAGCGATCTGTATGATCATGGAAATATCTACACCGCTATATGTATGAACATGGAAAAATCTACACCGCTATCTGTATGAACATGGAAATATCTTCACCGCCATCTGTATGAACATGGATATGTCTACACAGCCATCTGGATGAACATGGAAATATCTACACCGCGATCTGTATGAACATGGAAATATCTGCACTGCCATCTGTATGAACATATAAATATCTACACCGCCATCTGTATTAAGATCGAGATATCTTCACCGCTATCTTTATAAACTTGGAAATATCTACGCCGCTATCTGTATAAACATGGAAATACCTACACCGCTACCTGTATTAACATGGAAATATCATCAATGCTATCTGTATGAACCTGGAAATATCTAAACCGCTATATCAATGAACATGGAAATATCTACACCGCTATCTGTATGAACATGGAATTATCTTCACCGCCATCTGTGTGAACATGGATATGTCTACACAGCCATCTGGAGGAACATGGATATATCTACACCGCTATCTGTATGAACATGGAAATAGCTACTCCGCCATCTGTATGAACATGGAAATATCTGCACCGCCATCTGTATGAACATATAAATATCTACACCGCCATCTGTATTAATATGGAGATATCTACACCGCTATCTGTGTAAATATGCATACATCTTCACCGCTATCTGTATAAACATGGAAATATCTACACCGCTATCTGTATGAACATGGAAATATCTACACCTCTGTTTGAACTTGGAAATATCTAAACCGCTATCTGCATGAAAATGGAAATATCTACAGAGCTATCTGCATATACATGGAAATATCTACACAGCTATCTCTTTACCAATGGCAATAACTACACCGCTATCTGTATGAACATTGAAATATCTGCACCGCCATCTGTATGAACATATAAATATCTACACCGCCATCTGTATTAAGATGGAGATATCTACAACGCAATCTGTATGAACATGGATATGACTACACAGCCATCTGGATGAACATGGAAATATCTACACCGCTATCTGTATGAACATGGAAATATATACACCGCTATCTGTATGAACATGGAAATATCTACACCGCTATCTGTATGAACATGGAAATATCTACACCGCTATCTGTATGAACATGGAAATATATACACCGCTATCTGTATGAACATGGAAATATATACACCGCTATCTGTTTGAACATGGAAATATCTACACCGCTGTCTGCATGAAAATGGAAATATCTACACAGCTATCTGCATATACATGGAAATATCTACACAGCTATCTCTTTACACATGGAAATAACTACACCGCTATCTCTAAAAACATGGAGATATCTTCACCGCCATCTGTAAGAACATGGAAATATCTTCACTGCCATCTGTATGAACATATAAATATCTACACCGCCATCTGTATTAAGGAGATATCTACACCGCTATCTGTATAAACATGGAAATATCTACACCGCTATCTGTATAAACATGGAAATATCTACACCGCTATCTGTATAAAAATGGAAATATCAGCACCGCTATCAGTATGAACATGGAAATATCTGCACCGCCATCTGTATGAACATGGAAATATCTACACCGCTGTGTGAACATGGAGACATCTACACCGCTATCTGTATGAACATGGAAATATCTACACCGCCATCTGTATGAATATGGAAATATCTGCACCGCCATGTGTATGAACATATAAATATCTGCACCGCCATCTGTATTAAGAAGGAGATATCTACACCGCTATCTGTATAAACATCGAAATATCTACACTGCTATCTGTATAAACATGGAAATATCTACACCGCTATCTGTATAAACATGGAAATATCTACACCGCTACGTGTATAAACATGGAAATATCAGCACCGCTATCAGTATGAACATGGAAATATCTACACAGCGATCTGTATGATCATGGAAATATCTACACCGCTATATGTATGAACATGGAAAAATCTACACCGCTATCTGTATGAACATGGAAATATCTTCACCGCCATCTGTATGAACATGGATATGTCTACACAGCCATCTGGATGAACATGGAAATATCTACACCGCGATCTGTATGAACATGGAAATATCTGCACTGCCATCTGTATGAACATATAAATATCTACACCGCCATCTGTATTAAGATCGAGATATCTTCACCGCTATCTTTATAAACTTGGAAATATCTACACCGCTGTCTGTATAAACATGGAAATACCTACACCGCTACCTGTATTAACATGGAAATATCATCAATGCTATCTGTATGAACCTGGAAATATCTAAACCGCTATATCAATGAACATGGAAATATCTACACCGCTATCTGTATGAACATGGATATATCTACACAGCCATCTGGATGAACATGGAAATATCTACACCGCTATCTGCATGAACATGGAAATATCTACACCGCTATTTGTGTAAACATGCATACATCTTCACCGCAATCTGCAAAAGCATGGAAATAGCTACACCGCTATCTGAATGAACATGGAAATATCTACAACGCTATCTGTTTGATCATGGAAATATCTAAACCGCTATCAGCATGAAAAAGGAAATATCTACACAGCTATCTGCATATACATGGAAATATCTACACAGCTATCTCTTTACACATGGAAATAACTACACCGCTATCTGTATGAACATGGAAATATCTAAACAGCCATCTGTATGAACACGGAAATATCTGCACCGCCATCTGTATGAACATATAAATATCTACACCGCCATCTGTATTAAGAACGAGATATCTACACCGCTCTCTGTATAAACATGGAAATATCTACACTGCTACCTGTATAAACATGGAAATATCTAAACCGCTACCTGTATAAACATGGAAATATCAGCACCGCTATCTGTATGAACATGGAAATATCAGCCCCTCTATCTGTATGAACATGGAAATATCTACACCGCTATCTCTATGAACATGGAAATATCTACACCGCTATCTGTTTGAACATGAAAATCTCTAAACCGCTATCTGCATGAAAATGGAAATATCCACACAGCTATCTGCATATACATGGAAATATCTACACAGCTATCTCTTTACACATGGAAATAACTACACCGCTATCTGTATGAACATGGAAATATCTTCACCGCCATCTGTATGAACATGGATATATCTTCACAGCCTCCTGGATGAACATGGAAATATCTACACTGCTATCTGTATGAACATGGAAATATCTGCACTGCTATCTGTATGAACATGGAAATACATACACCGCTATCTGTATGAACATGGAAATAGCTACACCGCTATCTGTATGAACATGGAAATATCTACACCACTATCTGTATGGACATGGAAATATCTTCACCGCCATCGGTATGAACATGGATATATCTACGCAGCCATCTCGATGAACATGGAAATATCTACACCGTTATCTGTATGAACATGGAAATATCTACACCGGTATCTGTATGAACATGGATATATCTACACAGCACTCTGTATGAACATGGAAATCTCCACACCGCTATCTGTGTAAACATGCATACATCTACACCGCTGTCTGTAAAAACTTGGAAATATCTACACCGCTATCTGTATGAACATGGAAATATGTACACCGCTATCTGTTTGAAGATGGAAATATATACACCACTATCTGCATGAAAATGGAACTATCTACACAGCTATCTGCATATACATGGAAATATCTACACATCTATCTCTTTACACATGGAAATAACTACACCGCTATCTGTATGAACATGGAAATATCTACACCGCCATCTGTATGAACATGGAAATATCTGCACCGCCATCTGTATGAACATTTAAATATCTACACCGCCATCTGTATTAAGATGGAGATATCTACACTGCTATCTGAATAAACATGGAAATATCTACACTGCTACCTGTATAAACATGGAAACATCAGCACCGCTATCTGCATAAACATGGAAATATCAGCACCGCTATCTGTATGAACATGGAAATATCTACACCGCTATCTGTATGAACATGGAAATATCTACACAGCTATCTGTATGAACATGGAAATATCTACACCGCTATCTGTTTGAACATGTAAATATCTACACCGCTATCTGTATGAAAATGGAAATATCTACAAAGCTATCTGTATATACATGGAAATATCTACACAGCTATCTCTTTACACATGGAAATAATTACACCGCTATATCTATAAACATGGAAATATCTACACCGCCATCTGTATGAACATGGAAATATCTTCACTGCCATCTGTATGAACATATAAATATCTACACTGCCATCTGTATTAAGGAGATATCTACACCGCTATCTGTATAAACATGGAAATATCTACACCGCTATCTGTATAAACATGGAAATATCTACACCGCTATCTGTATAAAAATGGAAATATCAGCACCGCTATCAGTATGAACATGGAAATTTCTGCACCGCCATCTGTATGAACATGGAAATATCTACACCGCTATCTGTGTGAACATGGAGATATCTACACCGCTATCTGTATGAACATGGAAATATCTGCACTGCCATCTGTATGAACATATAAATATCTACACCGCCATCTGTATTAAGATGGAGATATCTTCACCGCTATCTGTATAAACTTGGAAATATCTACACCGCTATCTGTATAAACATGGAAATATCTACACCGCAATCTCAATGAACATGGAAATATCTACACCGCTATCTGTATGACCATGGATATATCTACACAGCCATCTGGATGAACATGGAAATATCTACACCGCTATCTGCATGAACATGGAAATATCTACACCGCTATTTGTGTAAACATGCATACATTTTCACCGCAATCTGCAAAAGCATGGAAATAGCTACACCGCTATCTGAATGAACATGGAAATATCTACACCGCTATCTGTTTGATCATGGAAATATCTAAACCGCTATCAGCATGAAAATGGAAATATCTACACCGCTATCTGCATATACATGGAAATATCTACACAGCTATCTCTTTACACATGGAAATAACTACACCGCTATCTGTATGAAAATGGAAATATCTACACAGCCATCTGTATGAACATGGAAATATCTGCACCGCCATCTGTATGAACATATAAATATCTACACCGCCATCTGTATTAAGAAGGAAATATCTACACAGCTATCTGTATAAACATGGATATATCTACACCGCTCTCTGTATAAACATGGAAATATCTACACTGCTACCTGTATAAACATGGAAATATCTAAACTGCTACCTGTATAAACATGGAAATAGCACCGCAATCTGTATGAACATGGAAATATCAGCCCCTCTATCTCTATGAACATGGAAATATCTACACCGCTATCTCTATAAACATGGAAATATCTACACCGCTATCTGTTTGAACATGGAAATATCTAAACCGCTATCTGCATGAAAATGGAAATATCCACACAGCTATCTGCATATACATGGAAATATCTACACAGCTATCTCTTTACATATGGAAATAACTACACCGCTACCTGTATGAACATGGAAATATCTACACCGCTATCTGTATGAACATAGAAAAATCTACACAGCCATCTGGATGAACATGGAAATATCTACACCGCTATCTGTATGAACATGGAAATAGCTACACCGCTATCTGTATGAATATGGAAATATCTGCACCGCCATCTGTATGAACATATAAATATCTACACCGCCATCTGTATTAACATGGAGATATGTACACCGCTATCTGTATAAACATGGAAATATCTACACCGCTATCTGTATAAACATGGAAATATCTACACCGCTATCTGTATAAACATGGAAATATCTACACCGCTACCTGTATAAACATGGAAATAACAGCACCGCTATCTGTATGAACATGGAAATATCTACACCGCTATCTGTATGAACATGGAAATATCTACACCGCTATATGTATGAACATGGAAATATCTACACCACTATCTGTTTGAACATGGAATTATCTACACCGCTGTCTGCATGAAAATGGAAATATCTACACAGCTATCTGCATATACATGGAAATATCTACACAGCTATCTCTTTACATATGGAAATAACTACACCGCTATCTGTATGAACATGGAAATATCTGCACCGCCATCTGTATGTACATAGAAATATCTACTCCGCCATCTGTATTAAGATGGAGATAGCTACACCGCTATCTGTATAAACATGGAAATATCTACACCGCTATCTGTATAAACATGAAAATATCTACACCGCTATTTGTATAAACATGGAAATATCTACACCGCTACCTGTATAAACTTGGAAATACCAGCACCGCTATCTGTATGAACATGGAAATATCTACACCGCAATCTGTATTAACATGGAAATATCTACACCGCTAACTGTATGAACATGGATATATATACACCGCTATCTGTATGAACATGGAAATATCTACACCACTATCTGTTTGAACATGGAAATATCTACACCACTGTATGCATGAAAATGGAAATATCTACACAGCTATCTGCATATACATGGAAATATCTACAAAGCTATCTCTTTACACATGGAAATAACTACACCGCTATCTCTATAAACGTGGAAATATCTACACCGCCATCAGTATGAACATGGAAATATCTTCACAGCCATCTGTATGACCATATATATATGTACACCGCCATCTGTATTAAGAAGGAGATATCTACTCCGCTATCTGTATAAACATGGAAATATCTACAACGCTATCTGTATAAACATGGAAATATCAGCACCGCTATCTGTATGAACATGGAAATATCTGCACGGCTATCTGTATGAACATGGAAATATCTACACCGCTATCTGTATGAACATGGAAATATATTCACCGCCATCTGTATGAACATGGATATATCTACACAGCCAACTGTATGAACATGGAAATATCTACACCGCTATCTGTATGAACATGGAAATATCTACACCGCTATCTGTATGAACATGGAAATATCTTCACCGCCATCTGTATGAACATGGATATGTCTACACAGCCATCTGGATGAACATGGAAATATCTACACCGCGATCTGTATGAACATGGAAATATATACACCGCTATCTGTGTAAACTTGCATACGTTTCACCGCTCTCTGTATAAACATGGAAATATCTACACCGCTATCTGTATGAACATGGAAATATCTAAACCGCTATCTGCATGAAAATAGAAATATCAACACAGCTATCTGCATATACATGGAAATATCTACAAAACTATCTCTTTACACATGGAAATAACTAAACCGCTATCTCTATAAACATGGAAATATCTACACCGCCATTTGTATGAACATGGAAATATCTGCACTGCCATCTGTATGAACATATAAATATCTACACCGCCATCTGTATTAAGATTGAGATATCTTCACCGTTATCTGTATAAACTTGGAAATATCTACACCGCTGTCTTTATAAACCTGGAAATATCTACACCGCTATCTGTATAAACATGGAAATATATACACCGCTACCTGTAAACATGGAAATATCAGCACCGCTATCTGTATGAACATGGGAATATCTACACCGCAATCTCTATGAACATGGAAGTATCTACACCGCTATCTGCATGAACATGGAAATAGCTACACCGCTATCTGTGCGAACATGGAAATATATACACTTCTATCTGTATGAACATGGAAATATCTACACCGCTATCTGTATGAACATGGATATATCTACACAGCCATCTGGATGAACATGGAAATATCTACACCGCTATCTGCATGAACAAGGAAATATCTACACCGCTATCTGTGTAAACATGCATACATCTTCACTGCAATCTGTATAAGCATGGAAATATCTACAACTCTATCTGTATGAACATGGAAATATCTACACCGCTATCTGTTTGAACACGGAAATATCTAAACCGCTATCAGCATGAAAATAGAAATATCTACACAGCTATCTGCATATACATGGAAATATCTACACAGCTATCTCTTTACACATGGAAATAACTACACCTCTATCTGTATGAACATGGAAATATCTACACCGCCATCTGTATGAACATGGAAATATCTGCACCGCCATCTGAATGAACATATAAATATCTACCCCGCCATCTGTATTAAGATGGAGATATCTACACCGCTATCTGTATAAACATGGAAATATCCACACCGCTATCTGTATAAACATGGAAATATCTACACTGCTACCTGTATAAACATGGAAATATCTGCACCACTACCTGTATAAACATGGAAATATCAGTGCCGCTATCTGTATGAACATGGAAATATCAGCCCCTCTGTCTGTATGAACATGGAAATATCTACACCGCTATCTCTATGAACATGGAAATATCTACACCGCCATCTGTATGAACATGGATATATCTACACAGCCATCTGGATGAACATGGAGATATCTACACCGCTATCTGTATGAACATGGAAATATCTACACCGCTATCTGTATGAACATGGAAATACATACACCGCTATCTGTATGAACATGGAAATAGCTACACCGCTATCTGTATGCACATGGAAATTTCTTCACCGCCATCTGTATGAACATGGATATATCTACACAGCCATCATCTGTATGAACATGGAAATATCTACACCGCTATCAGTATGAACATGGAAATATCTACACCGCTATCTGTATGAACATGGAAATACCTTCACCGCCATCTGTATGAACATGGAAATATCTAAACCGCTATCTGCATGAAAATAGAAATATCTACAAAGCTATCTGCATATACATGGAAATATCTACAAACCTATCTCTTTACACATGGAAATAACTACACCGCTATCTCTATAAACATGGAAATATCTACACCGCCATCTGAATGAACATGGAAATATCTGCACTGCCATCTGTGTGAACATATAAATATCTACACCGCCATCTGTATTAAGATGGAGATATCTTCACTGCTATCTGTATAAACTTGGAAATATCTACACCGCTATCTCTATAAACCTGGAAATATCTTCACCGCTATCTGTATAAACATGGAAATATCTACACCGCTACCTGTATAAACATATAAATATCAGCACCGCTATCTGTATGAACATGGAAATATCTACACCGCTATCTCTATGAGCATGGAAATATCTACACCGCTATCTGCATGAACATGGAAATAGCTTCACCGCTATCTGTACGAACATGGAAATATCTACACCTCTATCTGTATGAACATGGAAATATCTACACCGCTATCTGTATGAACATGGATATGTCTACACAGCCATCTGGATGAACATGGAAATATCTACACCGCTATCTGCATGAACATGGAAATATCTACACCGCTATCTGTGTAAACATGCATACATCTTCACTGCAATCTGTATAAGCATGGAAATATCTACAACGCTGTCTGTATGAACATGGAAATATCTACACCGCTATCAGTATAAACATGGAAATATCCACACCGCTATCTGTATAAACATGGAAATATCTACACTGCTACCTGTATAAACATGGAAATAGCTACACCACTACCTGTACAAACATGGAAATATCAGCACCGCTATCTGTATGAAAATGGAAATATCAGCCCCTCTATCTGTATGAACATGGAAATATCTACACCGCTATCTCTATGAACATGGAAATATCTACACCGCCCTCTGTATGAACATGGATATATCTACACAGCCATCTGGATGAACATGGAAATATCTACACCGCTATCTGTATGAACATGGAAATATCTACACCGCTATCTGTATGAACATGGAAATACATAAACCGCTATCTGTATGAACATGGAAATAGCTACACCGCTATCTGTATGAACATGGAAATTTCTTCACCGCCATCTGTATGAACATGGATATATCTACACAGCCATCTGGATGAACATGGAAATATCTACACCGCTATCTGTATGAACATGGAAATATCTACAACGCTATCTGTATGAACATGGATATATCTACACAGCCCTCTGGATGAACATGGAAATATCCACACCGCTATCTGTGTAAACATGCATACATCTTCACCGCGATCTGTATAAACATGGAAATATCTACACCGCTATCTGTATGAACATGGAAATATCTACACCGCTATCTGTTTGAATATGGAAATATATACACCGCTATCTGTATGAAAATGGAAATATCTACACAGCTATCTGCATATACATGGAAATATCTACACAGCTATCTCCTTACTCATGGAAATAACTACACCGCTAACTGTATGAACATGGAAATATCTACACCGCCATCTGAATGAACATGGAAATATCTGCACCGCCATCGGTATGAACATGTAAATATCTACACCGCCATCTGTATTAAGATGGAAATATCTACACCGCTATCTGAAAAAACATGGAAATACCTACACCACTATCTTTATAAACATGGAAATATCTACACCGCTATCTGTATAAACATGGAAATATCTACACCGCTACCTGGATAAACTTGGAAATATCAGCACCGCTATCTGTATGAACATGGAAATATCTACACCGCTATCTGTATGAACATGGAAATATCTACACCGCTATCTGAATGAACATGGAAATATCTACAAAGCTATCTGAATGAACATGGAAATTTCTACACCGCTATCTGTTTGAACATGTAAATATCTACACCGCTATCTGCATGAAAATGGAAATATCTAAAAAGCTATCTGCATATACATGGAAATATCTACACAGCCATCTCTTTACACATGGAAATAACTACACCGCTATATCTATAAACATGGAAATATCTACACTGCCATCTGTATGAACATGGAAATATCCGCAACGCCATCTGTATGAACATATAAATATCTACACCGCCATCTCTATTAAGATGGAGATATCTACACTGCTATCTGTATAAACATGGAAATATCTACACCGTAACCTGTATAAACATGGAAATATCAGCACCGCTATCTGTATGAACATGGAAATATCTACACCGCTACCTGTATGAACATGGAAATATCTGCACCGCTATCTGTATGAACATGGAAATATCTACACCGCTATCTGTATGAACATGGATATATCTACACAGCCATCTGGATGAACATGGAAATATCTACACCGCTATCTGTATGAACATGGAAATATCTACACAGCTATCTGTATGAACATGGACATATCTACACAGCCAAATGGATGAACATGAAAATATCTACACCGCTATCTGTGTAAACATGCATACATCTTCACCGCAGTCTGTATAAACATGGAAATATCTACACCGCTACCTGTATAAACATGGAAATATCAGCACCGCTATCTGTATGAACATGGAAATATCTACACCGCTATCTGTATGAACATGGAAATATCTACACCGCTATCTGTATGAACATGGAAATATCTACAAAGCTATCTGAATGAACATGGAAATACCTACACCGCTATCTGTTTGAACATGTAAATACCTACACCGTTAACTGCATGAAAATGGAAATATCTACAAAGCTATCTGCATATACATGGAAATATATACACAGCTATCTCTTTACACATGGAAATAACTACACCGCTATATCTATAAACATGGAAATATCTACACCACCATCTGTATGAACATGGAAATATCTGCACCGCCATCTGTATGAACATATAAATATCTACACCGCCATCTGTATTAAGAAGGAGATATCTACACCGCTATCTGTATAAACATGGAAATATCTACACCGCTGCCTGTATAAACATGGAAATATCAGCATGGCTATCTGTATGAACATGGAAATATCTAAACCGCAACCTGTATGAACATGGAAATATCTACACGGCTATCTGTATGAACATGGAAATATCTACACCGCTATCTGTATGAACATGGAAATATCTACACCGCTATCTGTATGAACATGGATATAACTACACAGCCATCTGGATGAACATGGAAATATCTACACCACTATCTGTATGAACATGGAAATATCTTCACCGCCATCTGTATGAACATGGATATGTCTACACAGCCATCTGGATGAACATGGAAATATCTACACCGCTATCTGAATGAACATGGAAATATCTACACCGCTATCTGTGTAAACATGCATACATCTTCACCACTATCTGTATAAACATGGAAATATCTACACCGCTATCTGTATGAACATGGAAATATCTACACCGCTCTCTCTATGAACATGGAAATATCTACACCGCTATCTGTTTGAACATGGAAATATCTAAAACGCTATCTGCATGAAAATGGAAATACCTACACAGCTATCTGAATATACATGGAAATATCTACACAGCTATCTCTTTACACACGGAAATAACTACACCGCTATCTGTATGAACATGGAAATATCTTCACCGCCATCTGTATGAACATGGATATATCAACACAGCCATCTGGATGAACATGGAATTATCTACACCGCTATCTGTATAAACATGCATACATCTTCACCGCTATCTGTATAAACATGGAAATATCTACACTGCTATCTGCATGAACATGGAAATATCTACACCGCTATCTGAACATGGAAATATCTACACCGCTATCTGCATGAAAATGGAAATATCTACACAACGATCTGCATATACATGGAAATATCTACAAAGCTATCTCTTTACACATGGAAATAACTACAGCGCTATCTCTATATACATGCAAATATCTACACTGCCATCTGTATGAACATGGAACTATCTGCACCGACATCTGTATGAAGATATAAATATCTACACCCCAATCTATATTAAGATGGAGATATCTACACCGCTATATGTATAAACATGGAAATATCTACACCGCTATCTGTATAAATATGGAAATATCTACACCGCTATCTGTATAAACATGGAAATATCTACACCGCTACCTGTATAAACATGGAAATATCAGCACCGCTATCTGTATGAACACGGAAATATCTGCAACGCTATCTCTATGAACATGGAAATATCTACACCGCTATCTGTATGAACATGGAAATAGCTACACAGCTATCTGTATGAACATGGAAATATCTACACCACTACCTGTATGAACATGGAAATAACTACACCGCTATCTGTATGAACATGGATATATCTACACAGCCATCTGGATGAACATGGAAATATCTACACCGCTATCTGTATGAACATGGAAATATCTACACCGCTATCTGTGTAAATATGCATACATATTCACCGCAATCTGTATAAACATGGAAATATCTTCACCGCTATCTGAATGAACATCGAAATGTCTACACCGCTATCTGTTTGAACATGGAAATATCTACACCGCTATCTGCATGAAAATGGAAATATCTGCAGAGCTATCTGCATATACATGGAAATATCTACACAGCTATCTCTTTACACATGGAAATAACTACACCGCTATCTGTATGAACATGGAAATATCTACACCGCCATCTGTATGAACATGGAAATATCTGCACCGCCATCTGTATGAACATCTAAATATCTCCACGGCCATCTCTATTAAGATGGAGATATCTACACCGCTATAAGTATAAACATGGAAATATGTTCACCGCTATCTGTATAAACATGGAAATAACTACACCGCTATCTGTATAAACATGGAAATATCTACACCGCTACCTGTATAAACATGGAAATATCAGCACCGCTATCTGTATAAACATGGAAATATCAGCCCCTCTATCTGTATGAACATGGAAATACCTACACCGCTATCTTTATGAACATGGAAATATCTACACCGCTAGATGTATAAACATGGAATTATCTTCACTGCCATCTGTATGAACACGGATATGTCTACACAGCCATCTGTATGAACATGGAAATATCTACACCGCTATCTGTATGAACATGGAAATAGCTACACCGCTATCTGTATGAACATGGAAATAGCTACACCGCTACCTGTATAAACATGGAAATATCAGCACAGCTATCTGTTTGAACATGGAAATATCTACACCGCTATCTGCATGAAAATGGAAATATCTACAGAGCTATCTGCATATACATGGAAATATCTACACAGCTATCTCTTTACACATGGATATAACTACACCGCTATCTCTATAAACATGGAAATATCTACAACGCTATCTGTATGAACATGGAAATATCTGCACCGCCATCTGTATGAACATATAAATATCTACATCGCCATCTGTATTAAGAAGCAGATATCTACACCTCTATCTGTATAAACCTGGAAATATCTACACCGCTATCTGTATAAACATGGAAATATCTACACCGCTATCTGTATAAACATGGAAATATCTACACCGCTACCTGTATAAACATGGAAATATCAGCACAGCTATCTGTATGAACATGGAAATATCTACACCGCTATCTGTACGAACATGGAAATATCTACACCGCTATCTGTATGAACATGGAAATAGCTACACCGCTATCTGTATGAACATGGAAATATCTACACCACTATCTGTATGAATATGGAAATAACTACACCACTATCTGTATGAACATGGATATATCTACACAGCCATCTGGATGAACATGGAAATATCTACACCGCTATCTGTATGAACATGGATATATCTACACCGATATCTGTTTGAACATGGAAATATCTAAACCGCTATCTGCATGAAAATGGAAATATCTACACAGCTATCTGCATATTCATGGAAATATCTACACAGCTTTCTCTTTACACATGGAAATAACTACACCGCTATCTGTATGAACATGGAAATATCTGCACCGCCATCTGCATGTACATAGAAATATCTACTCCGCCATCTGTATTAAGATGGAGATATCTACACCGCTATCTGTATAAACATGGAAATATCTACACCGCTATCTGTATAAACCTGGAAATATCTACACCGCTATTTGTATAAACATGGAAATATCTACACCGCTACCTGTATAAACTTGGAAATATCAGCACCGCTATCTGTATCAACATGGAAATATCTACACCGCAATCTGTATTAACATGGAAATATCTACACCGCTATCTGTATGAACATGGAAATATCTACACCGCTATCTGTTTGAACATGGAAATATCTAAACCGCTATCTGCATGAAAATAGAAATATCTACACAGCTATCTGCATATACATGGAAATATCTACAAACCTATCTCTTTACACATGGAAATAACTAAACCGCTATCTCTATAAACATGGAAATATCTACACCACCATCTGTATGAACATGGAAATATCTGCACTGCCATCTGTATGAACATATAAATATCTACACCGCCATCTGTATTAAGATGGAGATATCTTCACCGCTATCTGTATAAACTTGGAAATATCTACACCGCTATCTTTATAAACCTGGAAATATCTACACCGCTATCTGTATAAACATGGAAATATCTACACCGCTTTCTCTATGAACATGGAAGTATCTACACCGCTATCTGCATGAACATGGAAATAGCTACACCACTATCTGTACGAACATGGAAATATCTACACTTCTATCTGTATGAACATGGAAATATCTACACCGCTATCTGTATGAACATGGATATATCTACACAGCCATCTGGATGAACATGGAAATATCTACACCGCTATCTGCATGAACATGGAAATATCTACACCGCTATCTGAGTAAACATGCATACATCTTCACTGCAATCTGTATAAGCATGGAAGCATCTACAACGCTATCTGTATGAACATGGAAATATCTACACCGCTATCTGTTTGAACATGGAAATATCTAAACCGCTATCAGCATTAAAATAGAAATATCTACACAGCTATCTGCATATACATGGAAATATCTACACCGCTATCTCTTTACACATGGAAATAACTACAACGCTATCTGTATGAACATGGAAATATCTACACCGCCATCTCTATGAACATGGAAATATCTGCACCGCCATCTGAAAGAACATATAAATATCTACACCGCCATCTGTATTAAGATGGAGATATCTACACCGCTATCTGTATAAACATGGAAATATCCACACCGCTATCTGTATAAACATGGAAATATCTACACTGCTACCTGTATAAACATGGAAATATCTTCACCACTACCTGTATAAACATGGAAATATCAGCACCGCTATCTGTGTGAACATGGAAATATCAGCCACTCTATCTGTATCAACATGGAAATATCTATACCGCTATCTCTATGACCATGGAAATATCTACACCGCCATCTGTATGAACATGGATATATCTACACAGCCATCTAGATGAACATGGAAATACCTACACTGCTATCTGTATGAACATGGAAATATCTACACCGCTATCTGTATGAACATGGAAATACATACACCGCTATCTGTATGAACATGCAAATAGCTACACCGCTATCTGTATGCACATGGAAATTTCTTCACCGCCATCTGTATGAACATGGATATATCTACACAGCCATCTGGATGAACATGGAAATATCTACACCGCTATCTGTATGAACATGGAAATATCTACACCGCTATCTGTATGAACATGGAAATACCTTCACCGCCATCTGTATGAACTTGGATATGCCTACACAGCCATCTGGATGAACATGGAAATATCTACACTGCGATCTGTATGAACATGGAAATATCTACACCGCTATCTGTGTAAACATGCATACGTTTCACCGCTATCTGTATAAACATGGAAATATCTACACCGCTATCTGTATGAACATGGAAATATCTACACCGCTATCTGTTTGAACATGGAAATATCTAAACCGCTATCTGCATGAAAATAGAAATATCTACAAAGCTATCTGCATATACATGGAAATATCTACAAACCTATCTCTTTACACATGGAAATAACTACACCGCTATCTCTATAAACATGGAAATATCTACACCGCCATCTGAATGAACATGGAAATATCTGCACTGCCATCTGTATGAACATATAAATATCTACACCGCCATCTGTATTAAGATGGAAATATCTTCACCGCTATCTCTATAAACCTGGAAATATCTACACCGCTATCTGTATAAACATGGAAATATCTACACCGCTACCTGTATAAACATGGAAATATCAGCAGCGCTATCTGTATGAACATGGAAATATCTACACCGCTATCTCTATGAACATGGAAATATCTACACCGCTATCTGCATGAACATGGAAATAGCTACACCGCTATCTGTACGAACATGGAAATATCTACACCTCTATCTGTATGAACATGGAAATATCTACACCGCTATCTGTATGAACATGGATATGTCTACACAGCCATCTGGATGAACATGGAAATATCTACACCGCTATCTGCATGAACATGGAAATATCTACACCGCTATCTGTGTAAACATGCATACATCTTCACTGCAATCTGTATAAGCATGGAAATATCTACAACGCTATCTGTATGAACATGGAAATATCTACACCGCTATCTGTTTGAACATGGAAATATCTAAACCACTATCAGCATGATAATAGAAATATCTACACAGCTATCTGCATATACATGGAAATATCTACACAGCTGTCTCTTTACACATGGAAATAACTACACTGCTATCTTTATGAACATGGAAATATCTACACCGCCATCTGTATGAACATGGAAATATCTGCACCGCCATCTGAATGAACATATAAATATCTACACCGCCATATGTATTAAGATGGAGATATCTACACCGCTTTCAGTATAAACATGGAAATATCCACACCGCTATCTGTATAAACATGGAAATATCTACGCTGCTACCTGTATAAACATGGAAATATCTACACCACTACCTGTACAAACATGGAAATATCAGCACCGCTATCTGTATGAAAATGGAAATATCAGCCCCTCTATCCGTATGAACATGGAAATATCTACACCGCTATCTCTATGAACATGGAAATATCTACACCGCCCTCTGTATGAACATGGATATATCTACACAGCCATCTGGATGAACATTGAAATATCTACACCGCTATCTGTATGAACATGGATATAACTACACCGCTATCTGTATGAACATGGAAATACATAAACCGCTATCTGTATGAACTTGGAAATAGCTACACCGCTATCTGTATGAACATGGAAATTTCTTCACCGCCATCTGGATGAACATGGATATATCTACACAGCCATCTGGATGAACATGGAAATATCTACACCGCTATCTGTATGAACATGGAAATATCTACACCGCTATCTGTATGAACATGGATATATCTACACAGCCCTCTGGATGAACTTGGAAATATCCACACCGCTATCTGTGTAAACATGCATACACCTTCACCGCGATCTGTATAAACATGGAAATATCTACACTGCTATCTGTATGAACATGGAAATATCTACACCGCTATCTGTTTGAACATGGAAATATCTACACCGCTATCTGCATGAAAATGGAAATATCTACACAGCTATCTGCATATACATGGAAATATCTACACAGCTATCTCTTTACTCATGGAAATAACTACACCGCTAACTGTATGAACATGGAAATATCTACACCGCCATCTGTATGAACATGGAAATATCTGCACCGCCATCTGTATGAACATGTAAATATCTACACCGCCATCTGCATTAAGATGGAGATATCTACACCGCTATCTGAAAAAACATGGAAATATCTACACCACTATCTGCATAAACATGGAAATATCTACACTGCTATCTGTATAAACATGGAAATATCTACACCGCTACCTGTATAAACTTGGAAATATCAGCACCGCTATCTGTATGAATATGGAAATATCTACACCGCTATCTGTATGAACATGGAAATATCCACAAAGCTATCTGAATGAACATGGAAATTTCTACACCGCTATCTGTATGAACATGGAAATATCTACAACGCTATCTGTTTGAACATGGAAATATCTAAACCGCTATCTGCATGAAAATAGAAATATCTACACAGCTATCTGCATATACATGGAAATATCTACAAACCTATCTCTTTACACATGGAAATAACTACACCGCTATCTCTATAAACATGGAAATATCTACACCGCCATCTGAATGAACATGGAAATATCTGCACTGCCATCAGTATGAACATATAAATATCTACACCGCCATCTGTATTAAGATGGAAATATCTTCACCGCTATCTGTATAAACTTGGAAATATCTACACCGCTATCTCTATAAACCTGGAAATATCTACACCGCTATGTGTATAAACATGGAAATATCTACACCGCTACCTGTATAAACATGGAAATATCAGCAGCGCTATCTGTATGAACATGGAAATATCTACACCGCTATCTGTATAAACATGGAAATATCTACAACGCTATCTGTATAAACATGGAAATATCTAAACAGCTATCTGCATGAAAATGGAAATACCTACACAGCTATCTGCATATACATGTAAATATCTACACAGCTATCTCTTTGCACATGGAAATAACTACACCGCTATCTGTATGAACATGGAAACATCTACACCGCTATCTGTATGAACATGGATATATCTACACAGCCCTCTGGATGAACATGGAAATCTCCACAACGCTATCTGTTGAAATATTCATACATCTTCACCGCTGTCTGTATAAACTTGGAAATATCTAAACCGCGATCTGTATGAACATGGAAATATATACACTGCTATCTGTTTGAAGATGGAAATATATACACCGCTATCTGTATGAACATGGAAATATCTACACCGCTATCTGTATGAACATGGAAATATCCACACCGCTATCTGTATAGACATGGAAATATCTACACCGCTATCTGTATAAACATGGAAATATCTACACCGCTACCTGTATAAACATGGAAATATCTACACCGCTACCTGTATAAACATGGAAATATCAGCACCGCTATCTGTATGAACATGGAAATATCAGCCCCTCTATCTGTATGAACATGGAAATATCTTCAACGCCATCTGTATGAACATGGATATATCTACACAGCCATCTGGATGAACATGGAAATATCTACACCGCTATCTGCATGAACATGGAAATATCTACACCGCTACCTGTATAAACCTGGAAATAGCACCGCTATCTGTATGAACATGGAAATAGCTACACCGCTATCTCTATGAACATGGAAAAATCTTCACCGCTATCTGTATGAACATGGAAATAGCTACAATGCTATCTGTATGAACATGGAAATATCTACACCGCTATCTGCATGAACATGGAAATATCTACACCGCTATCTGTGTAAATATGCATACATCTTCGCAATCTGTATAAGCATGGATATATCTACACCGCTATCAGTATGAACATGGAAATATCTATACCGCTATCTGTTTGAACATTTAAATATCTAAACCGCTATCAGCATGAAAAAGGAAATCTCTACACAGCTATCTGCAAATACATGGAAATATCTACACAGCTATCTCTTTACACATGGAAATAACTACACCGCCATCTGTATGAACATGGAAATATCTGCACCGCCCTCTGTATGAACATATAAATATCTACTCCGCCATCTGTATTAAGATGGAGATATCTACACCGCTATCTGTAAAAACATGGAAATATCTACACCGCTATCTGTATAAACATGGAAATATCTACACCGCTACCTGTATAAACATGGAAATATCAGCACCGCTATCTGTAAGACCATGGAAATAGCCCCTCTATCTGTATGAACATGGAAATATCTACACCAGTATCTCTATGAACATGGAAATATCTACACCACTATCTGTTTGAACATGGAAATATCTAAACCGCTATCTGCATGAAAATGGAAATATCTACACAGCTATCTGCATATACATGGAAATATCTACACAGCTATCTCTTTACAAATGGAAATAACTACACCGCTATCTGTATGAACATGGAAATATCTTCACCGCCATCTGTATGAACATGGATATATCTACACAGCCATCTGGATGAACATGGGAATATCTACACCGCTATCTGTATGAACATGGAAATATCTACACCGCTATCTGTGTAAACATGCATACATCTTCACCGCTATCTGTATAAACATGGAAATATCTACACTGCTATCTGCATGGACATGGAAATATCTACACCGCTATCTGTTTGAACATGGAAATATCTACACCGCTATCTGCATGAAAATGGAAATATCTACACAGCGATCTGCATATACATGGAAATATCTACAAAGCTATATCTTTACACATGGAAATAACTACAGCGCTATCTCTATAAACATGGAAATATCTACTACACCATCTGTATGAACATGGAAATATCTGCACCGCCATCTGTATGAACATATAAATATCTACACCGCCATCTATTTTAAGATGGAGATATCTACACCGCTATCTGTATAAACTTGAAAATATCTACACCGCTATCTGTATAAACATGGAAATATCTACACGGCTATCTGTATAAACATGGAAATATCTACACCGCTACCAGTATAAACATGGAAATACATAAACCGCTATCTGTATGAACATGGAAATACCTACACCGCTATCTCTATGAACTTGGAAATATGTACACCGTTATCTGTATGAACATGGAAATAGCTACACCGCTATCTGTATGAACATGGAAATATCTACACCACTACCTGTATGAACATGGAAATATTTACACCTCTATCTCTATGAACATGGATATATCTACGCAGCCATCTGGATGAACATGGAAATATCTACACCGCTATCTGTTTGAACATGTAAATATCTAAACCGCTATCTGCATGAAAGTGGAAATATCTACACAGCTGTCTGCATATACATGGAAATATCTACACAGCTATCTCTTTACACATGGAAATAACTACACCGCTATATCTATAAACATGGAAATATCTACACCGCCATCTGTATGAACATGGAAGTATCCGCACCGCCATCTGTATGAACATATAAATATCTACACCGCCATCTGTATTAAGAAGGAAATATCTAAACCGCTATTTGTATAAACATGGAAATATCTTCACCGCTGCCTGTATAAACATGGAAATATCAGCACCGCTATCTGCATGAACATGAAAATATCTACACCGCTATCTGTATGAACATGGAAATATCTACACCGCTATCTGTATGAACATGGAAATATCTACACCTCTATCTGTATGAACATGGAAATATCTACACCGCTATCGGTTTGAACATGGAAATATCTACACCGCTATCTGTATGAACATGGAAATACCTTCACCGCCATCTGTATGAACATGGATATGTCTACTCAGCCATCTAGATGAACATGGAAATATCTACACCGCGATCTGTAGGAACATGGAAATATCTACACCGCTATCTGTGTAAACATGCATACATCATCACCGCTATCTGTATAAACATGGAAATATCTACACCGCTATCTGTATGAACTTGGAAATAACTACACCGCTATCTGTATGAACATGGAAATATGTACACCGCCATCTGTATGAACATGGAAATATCGGCACCGCCATCTGTATGAACATATAAATAACTACACGGCCATCTGTATTAAGATAGAAATATCTACACCGGTGTCTGTATAAACATGGAAATATCTACACCGCTATCTGTATAAACATGGAAATATCTACACCGCTACCTGTATAAACATGGAAATATCCACACCGCTACCTGTATACACATGGAAATATCAGCACCGCTATCTGTATGAACATGGAAATATCAGCCCCTCTATCTGTATGAACATGGAAATATCTTCACAACCATCTGTATGAACATGGATATATCTACACAGCCATCTGGATGAACATGGAAATATCTACACCGCTATCTGCATGAACATGGAAATATCTACACCGCTACCTGTATAAACCTGGAAATATCAGCACCGCAATCTGTATGAACATGGAAATATCTACACCGCTATATCTATGAACAAGGAAATATCTACACCGCTATCCGTATGAACATGGAAATAGCTACAACGCTATCGGTATGAACATGGAAATATCTACACCACTATCTGTATGAACATGGAAATATATCCGCCGCCATCTGTATGAACATGGATATATCTACACAGCCATCTGGATGAACATGGAAATATCTACACCGCTATCTGCATGAACATGGAAATATCTACACCGCTATCTGTGTAAATATGCATACATCTTCGCAATCTGTATAAGCATGGAGATATCTACACTGCTATCTGAATGAACATGGAAATATCTACACCGCTATCTGTTTGAACATTTAAATATCTAAAACGCTATCAGCATGAAAATGGAAATCTCTACACAGCTATCTGCAAATACAAGGAAATATCTACACAGCTATCTCTTTACTCATGGAAATAACTACACCGCTATCTGTATGAACATGGAAATATCTACACCGCCATCTGTATGAACATGGAAATATCTGCACCGCCCTCTGTATGAACATATAAATATCTACTCCGCCATCTGTATTAAGATGGAGATATCTACACCGCTATCTGTAAAAACATGGAAATATCTACACCGCTATCTGTATAAACATGGAAATATCTACACTGCTATCTGCATGAAAATGGAAATATCTACACAGCTATCTGCATATACATGGAAATATCTACACAGCTATCTCTTTACAAATGGAAATAACTACACCGCTATCTGTATGAACATGGAAATATCTTCACCGCCATCTGTATGAACATGGATATATCTACACAGCCATCTGGATGAACATGGGAATATCTACACCGCTATCTGTATGAACATGGAAATATCTACACCGCTATCTGTGTAAACATGCATACATCTTCACCGCTATCTGTATAAACATGGAAATATCTACACTGCTATCTGCATGGACATGGAAATATCTACACCGCTATCTGTTTGAACATGGAAATATCTACACCGCTATCTGCATGAAAATGGAAATATCTACACAGCGATCTGCATATACATGGAAATATCTACAAAGCTATATCTTTACACATGGAAATAACTACAGCGCTATCTCTATAAACATGGAAATATCTACTCCACCATCTGTATGAACATGGAAATATCTGCACCGCCATCTGTATGAACATATAAATATCTACACCGCCATCTATATTAAGATGGAGATATCTACACCGCAATCTGTATAAACTTGAAAATATCTACACCGCTATCTGTATAAACATGGAAATATCTACACGGCTATCTGTATAAACATGGAAATATCTACACCGCTACCTGTATAAACATGGAAATACTTAAACCGCTATCTGTATGAACATGGAAATACCTACACCGCTATCTCTATGAACTTGGAAATATCTACACCGTTATCTGTATGAACATGGAAATAGCTACACCGCTATCTGTATGAACATGGAAATATCTACACCACTGCCTGTATGAACATGGAAATATCTACACCTCTATCTCTATGAACATGGATATATCTACACAGCCATCTGGATGAACATGGAAATATCTACACCGCTATCTGTTTGAACATGTAAATATCTAAACCGCTATCTGCATGAAAGTGGAAATATCTACACAGCTATCTGCCTATACATGGAAATATCTACAAAGCTATCTCTTTACACATGGAAATAACTACACCGCTATATCTATAAACATGGAAATATCTGCACCGCCATCTGTATGAACATGGAAGTATCTGCACCGCCATCTGTATGAACATATAAATATCTACACCACCATCTGTATTAAGAAGGAAATATCTAAACCGCTATCTGTATAAACATGGAAATATCTTCACCGCTGCCTGTATAAACATGGAAATATCAGCACCGCTATCTGTATGAACATGAAAATATCTACACCGCTATCTGTATGAACATGGAAATATCTACACCGCTATCTGTATGAACATGGAAATATCTACACCTCTATCTGTATGAACATGGAAATATCTACACCGCTATCGGTTTGAACATGGAAATATCTACACCGCTATCTGTATGAACATGGAAATACCTTCACCGCCATCTGTATGAACATGGATATGTCTACTCATCCATCTAGATGAACAGGGAAATATCTACACCGCGATCTGTAGGAACATGGAAATATCTACACCGCTATCTGTGTAAACATGCATACATCATCACCGCTATCTGTATAAACATGGAAATATCTACACCGCTATCTGAATGAACTTGGAAATATCTACACCGCTATCTGTTTGAACATGGAAATATCTAAACAGCTATCTGCATGAAAATGGAAATATCTACAGAGCTATCTGCATATACATGGAAATACCTACACATCTATCTCTTTACACATGGAAATAACTACACCACTATCTGTATGAACATAGAAATATCTACACCGCCATCTGTATGAACATGGAATTATCTGCACAGCCATCTGTATGAACATATAAATATCTACTCCGCCATCTGTATTAAGATGGAGATATCTACACTGCTATCTGTTAAAACATGGAAATATCTACACCGCTATCTGTATAAACATGGAAATATCTACACTGTTATCTGTATAAACATGGAAATATCTACACCGCTACCTGTATAAACATGGAAATATCAGCACCGCTATCTGTAAGAACATGGAAATAACCCCTCTATCTGTATGAATATGGAAATATCTACACAGCTATCTGTATAAACATGGAAATATCTACACCGCTATCTGTATGAACATGGAAATATCTACACCGCTATCTGTTTGAACATGGAAATATCTACACCGCTATCTGCATGAAAATGGAAATATCTACACTGCTATCTGCATATACATTTAAACACCTACACAGCTATCTCTTTACACATGGAAATAACTACACCGCTATCTGTATGAACATGGAAATATCTACACCGCCATCTGTATGAACATGGAAATATCTGAACGGCCATCTGTATGAACATATAAATATCTACACCGCCATCTGTATTAAGATGGAGATATCTATACTGCTATCTGTATAAACATGGAAATATCTACACCGCTATCTGTATGAACATGGAAATATCTACACTGCCATCTGTATGAACATGGAAATATCTGAACGGCCATCTGGATGAACATGGAAATATCTACACCGCTATCTGTATGAACATGGAAATAGCTACACCGCTATCTGTATGAACATGGAAATATCTACACCACTCTCTGTATGAACATGGAAATATCTACACCGCTATCTGTATGAATATGGAAATAACTTCACCGCCATCTGTATGAACATGGATATATCTACACAGCCATATGGATGAACATGGAAATATCTACACCGCTATCTGCATGAACATGGAAATAGCTACACCGCTATCTGTATGAACATGGAAATAGCTACACCGCCATCTGTATGAACATATAAATATCTACACCGCCATCCGTATTAAGATGGAGATATCTACACCGCTATCTGTATAAACCAGGAAATATCGACACCGCTATCTGTATAAACATGGAAATATCCACACCGCTATCTGTATAAACATGGAAATATCCACACCGCTACCTGTATAAACATGGAAATAGCACCGCTGTCTGAATGAACATGGAAATATCTACACCGCTATCTGTATGAAAATGGAAATATCTACACCGCTATCTGTATGAACATGGAAATAGCTACACCGCTATCTGTATGAACATGGAAATATCTACACCACTATCTGTATGAACATGGAAATAGCTACACCGCTATCTGTATGAACATGGAAATATCTACACCTCTATCTGTATGAACATGGAAATATCTACACCGCTATCTGTGTAAACATGCATACATCTTCACCGCTATCTGTATAAACATGGAAATATCTACACCGCTATCTGTATGAACATGGATATATCTACACAGCCATCTGGATGAACATGGAAATATCTACACCGCTATCTGCATGAACATGGAAATATCTACACCGCTATTTGTGTAAACATGCATACATCTTCACCGCAATCTGCAAAAGCATGGAAATAGCTACACCGCTATCTGAATGAACATGGAAATATCTACAACGCTATCTGTTTGATCATGGAAATATCTAAACCGCTATCAGCATGAAAATGGAAATATCTACACCGCTATCTGCATATACATGGAAATATCTACACAGCTATCTCTTTACACATGGAAATAACTACACCGCTATCTGTATGAACATGGAAATATCTAAACAGCCATCTGTATGAACACGGAAATATCTGCACCGCCATCTGTATGAACATATAAATATCTACACCGCCATCTGTATTAAGAAGGAGATATCTACACCACTATCTGTATAAACATGGATATATCTACACCGCTCTCTGTATAAACATGGAAATATCTACACTGCTACCTGTATAAACATGGAAATATCTAAACCGCTACCTGTATAAACATGGAAATATCAGCACCGCTATCTGTATGAACATGGAAATATCAGCCCCTCTATCTGTATGAACATGGAAATATCTACACCGCTATCTCTATGAACATGGAAATATCTACACCGCTATCTGTTTGAACATGAAAATCTCTAAACCGCTATCTGCATGAAAATGGAAATATCCACACAGCTATCTGCATATACATGGAAATATCTACACAGCTATCTCTTTACACATGGAAATAACTATACCGCTATCTGTATGAATATGGAAATATCTTCACCGCCATCTGTATGAACATGAATATATCTTCACAGCCTCCTGGATGAACATGGAAATATCTACACTGCTATCTGTATGAACATGGAAATATCTGCACTGCTATCTGTATGAACATGGAAATACATACACCGCTATCTGTATGAACATGGAAATAGCTACACCGCTTTCTGTATGAACATGGAAATATCTACACCACTATCTGTATGGACATGGAAATATCTACACCGCTATCTGTATGAACATGGAAATAACTTCACCGCCGTCAGTATGAACATGGATATATCTACACAGCCATCTGTATGATCATGGAAATAGCTACACCGCTATCTGTTTTAACATGGAAATATCTACACCGCTGTCTGCATGAAAATGGAAATATCTACACAGCTATCTGCATATACATGGAAATATCAACACAGCTATCTCTTTACACATGGAAATAACTACACCCCTATATAAACATGGAAATATCTACACCGCCAACTGTATGAACATGGAAATATCTGCACCGCCATCTGTATGAACATATAAACATCTAAACCGCCATCTGTATTAAGAAGGAGATATCTACAACGCTATCTGTATAAACATGGAAATATCTACACCGCTATCTGTATAAACATGGAAACATCTACACCGCTATCTGTATAAACATGGAAATATCTACATCGCTACCTGTATAAACATGGAAATATCAGCACCGCTATCGGTATGAACATGGAAATATCTACACCGCTATCTGTATGAACATGGAAATATCTACACCGCTATCTGTGTAAACATGGAAATATCTTCACCGCCATCTGTTTGAACATGGATATGTCTACACAGCCATCTGGATGAACATGGAAATATCTACACTGCGATCTGTATGAACATGGAAATACCTACATCGCTATCTGTGTAAACATGCATACATCTTCACCGCTATCTGCATAAACAAGGAAATATCTACACCGCTATCTGAATGAACATGGAAATATCTACACCGCCATCTGTATGAACATGGAAATATCTGCACCGCCATCTGTATGAAGATATAAATATCTACACCCCCATCTATATTAAGATGGAGATATCTACACCGCTATCTGTATAAACTTGGAAATATCTACACCGCTATATGTATAAACATGGAAATATCTACACCGCTATCTGTTTAAACATGGAAATATCTACACCGCTATCTGTATGAACATGGATATATCTACACAGCCATCTGGATGAACATGGAAATATCTACACCGCTATCTGTATGAACATGGAAATATCTACACCGCTATCTGTGTAAATATGCATACATCTTCACCGCAATCTGTATAAACATGGAAATATCTACACCGCTATCTGTGTGAACATGGAAATATCTAAACCGCTATCTGTTTGAACATGGAAATATCTACACCGATATCTGCATGAAAATGGAAAAATCTACAGAGCTATCTGCATATACATAGAAATATCTACACTGCTATCTCTTTACACATGGAAATAACTACACCGCTATCTGTATGAACATGGAAATATCTACACCGCCATCTGTATGAACATGGAAATATCTGCACCGCCATCTGTATGAACATATAAATATCTACACGGCCATCTGTATTAAGATGGAGATATCTACACCGCTATTTGTATAAACATGGAAATATCTACACCGCTATCTGTATAAACATGGAAATATCTACCCCGCTACCTGTATAAACATGGAAATATCAGCACCGCTGTCTGTATGAACATGGAAATATCTACACCACTATCTGTATGAACATGGAAATATCTACACGGCTATCTGTATGAACATGGAATTATCTTCACCGCCATCTGTATGAACATGGATATATCTACACAGCCATCTGGATGAACATGGAAATATCTACACCGCTATCTGTATGAACATGGAAATAGCTACACAGCTATCTGTATGAACATGGAAATATCGACACCGCTATCTGTATGAACAGGGAAATATCTACACTGCTATCTGTATGAACATGGAAATATCTACACCGCTATCTGTATGAACATGGATATATCTACACAACCATCTGGATGAACATGGAAATATCTACACCGCTATCTGTATGAACGTGGAAATAGCTACACCGCTATCTGCTTGAACATGGAAATATCTAAACCGCTATCTGCATGAAAATGGAAATATCTACACAGCTATCTGCATATACCTGGAAATATCTGCACAGCTATCTCTTTACACATGGAAATAACTACACAGCTATCTGTATGAACATGGAAATATCTGCACCGCCATCTGTATGAACATATAAACATCTACACCGCCATCTGTATTAAGATGGAGATATCTACACCGCTATCTGTATGAACATGGATATGACTACACAGCCATCTGGATGAACATGGAAATATCTACACCGCTATCTGTATGAACATGGAAATATATACACCGCTATCTGTATGAACATGGAAATAACTTCACCGCCGTCAGTATGAACATGGATATATCTACACAGCCATCTGTATGATCATGGAAATAGCTACACCGCTATCTGTTTTAACATGGAAATATCTACACCGCTGTCTGCATGAAAATGGAAATATCCACACAGCTATCTGCATATACATGGAAATATCAACACAGCTATCTCTTTACACATGGAAATAACTACACCCCTATATAAACATGGAAATATCTACACCGCCAACTGTATGAACATGGAAATATCTGCACCGCCATCTGTATGAACATATAAACATCTAAACCGCCATCTGTATTAAGAAGGAGATATCTACAACGCTATCTGTATAAACATGGAAATATCTACACCGCTATCTGTATAAACATGGAAACATCTACACCGCTATCTGTATAAACATGGAAATATCTACATCGCTACCTGTATAAACATGGAAATATCAGCACCGCTATCGGTATGAACATGGAAATATCTACACCGCTATCTGTATGAACATGGAAATATCTACACCGCTATCTGTGTAAACATGGAAATATCTTCACCGCCATCTGTTTGAACATGGATATGTCTACACAGCCATCTGGATGAACATGGAAATATCTACACTGCGATCTGTATGAACATGGAAATACCTACATCGCTATCTGTGTAAACATGCATACATCTTCACCGCTATCTGTATAAACATGGAAATATCTACACCGCTATCTGTATGAACATGGAAATATCTACACCGCTATCTGTTTGAACATCTAAATATCTAAACCGCTATCTGCATGAAAATAGAAATATCTACACAGCTATCCGCATATACATGGAAATATCTACAAAGCTATCTCTATACACATGAAAATAACTACACCGCTATCTCTATAAACATGGAAATATCTACAGTGCCATCTGTATGAACATGGAAATATCTGCACCGCCATCTGTATGAAGATATAAATATCTACACCCCCATCTATATTAAGATGGACATATCTACACCGCTATCTGTATAAACTTGGAAATATCTACACCGCTATATGTATAAACATGGAAATATCTACACCGCTATCTGTATAAACATGGAAATATCTACACCGCTATCTGTATGAACATGGATATATCTACACAGCCATCTGGATGAACATGGAAATATCTACACCGCTATCTGTATGAACATGGATATATCTACACCGCTATCTGTGTAAATATGCATACATCTTCACTGCAATCTGTATAAACATGGAAATATCTACACCGCTATCTGTGTGAACATGGAAATATCTAAACCGCTATCTGTTTGAACATGGAAATATCTACACCGGTATCTGCATGAAAATGGAAAAATCTACAGAGCTATCTGCATATACATAGAAATATCTACACTGCTATCTCTTTACACATGGAAATAACTACACCGCTATCTCTAAAAACATGGAAATATCTACAACGCCATCTGTATGAACATGGAAATATCTTCACTGCCATCTGTATGAACATATAAATATCTACACCGCCATCTGTATTAAGGAGATATCTACACCGCTATCTGTATAAACATGGAAATATCTACACCGCTATCTGTATAAACATGGAAATATCTACACCGCTATCTGTATATAAATGGAAATATCAGCACCGCTATCAGTATGAACATGGAAATATCTACACCGCTATCTGTGTGAGCATGGAGACATCTACACCGCAGTCTGTATGAACATGGAAATATCTACACCGCCATCTGTATGAACATGGAAATATCTGCACCGCCATGTGTATGAACATATAAATATCTGCACCGCCATCTGTATTAAGGAGATATCTACACCGCTATCTGTATAAACATCGAAATATCTACACTGCTATCTGTATAAACATGGAAATATCTACACCGCTATCTGTATAAACATTTAAATATCTACACCGCTACGTGTATAAACATGGAAATATCAGCACCGCTATCAGTATGAACATGGAAATATCTACACCGCTGTCTATATGAACATGGAAATATCTACACCGCTATCTGTATGAACATGGAAATAACTTCACCGCCAAAAGTATGAACATGGATATATCTACACAGCCATCTGTATGATCATGGAAATATCTACACCGCTATATGTATGAACATGGAAATATCTACACCGCTATCTGTATGAACATGGAAATATCTTCACCGCCATCTGTATGAACATGGATATGTCTACACAGCCATCTGGATGAATATGGAAATATCTACACCGTGATCAGTATGAACATGGAAATATCTGCACTGCCATCTGTATGAACATATAAATATCTACACCGCCATCTGTATTAAGATGGAGATATCTTCACCGATATCTGTATAAACTTGGAAATATCTACACCGCTATCTGTATAAACATGGAAATACCTGCACCGCTACCTGTATAAACATGGAAATATCAGCACTGCTATCTGTATGAACCTGGAAATATCTACACCGCTATATCAATGAACATGGAAATATCTACACCGCTATCTGTATGAACATGGATATATCTACACAGCCATCTGGATGAACATGGAAATATCTACACCGCTATCTGCATGAACATGGAAATATCTACACCGCTATTTGTGTAAACATGCATACATCTTCACCGCAATCTGCAAAAGCATGGAAATAGCTACACCGCTATCTGAATGAACATGGAAATATCTACAACGCTATCTGTTTGATCATGGAAATATCTAAACCGCTATCAGCATGAAAATGGAAATATCTACACCGCTATCTGCATATACATGGAAATATCTACACAGCTATCTCTTTACACATGGAAATAACTACACCGCTATCTGTATGAACATGGAAATATCTGCACCGCCATCTGTATGAACATATAAATATCTACACCGCCATCTGTATTAAGATGGAGATATCTACACCGCTATCTGTATGAACATGGATATGACTACACAGCCATCTGGATGAACATGGAAATATCTACACCGCTATCTGTATGAACATGGAAATATATACACCGCTATCTGTATGAACATGGAAATATCTACACCGCTATCTGTATGAACATGGAAATATCTACACCGCTATCTGTATGAACATGGAAATATATACACCGCTATCTGTATGAACATGGAAATATCTACACCGCTATCTGTTTGAACATGGAAATATCTACACCGCTGTCTGCATGAAAATGGAAATATCTACACAGCTATCTGCATATACATGGAAATATCTACAGAGCTATCTCTTTACACATGGAAATAACTACACCGCTATCTCTAAAAACATGGAAATATCTACACCGCCATCTGTATGAACATGGAAATATCTTCACTGCCATCTGTGTGAACATATAAATATCTACACCGCCATCTGTATTAAGGAGATATCTCCACCGCTATCTGTATAAACATGGAAATATCTACACCGCTATCTGTATAAACATGGAAATATCTACACCGCTATCTGTATAAAAATGGAAATATCAGCACCGCTATCAGTATGAACATGGAAATATCTGCACCGCCATCTGTATGAACATGGAAATATCTACACCGCTATCTGTGTGAACATGGAGATATCTACACCGCAATCTGTATGAACATGGAAATATCTACACCGCCATCTGTATGAACATGGAAATATCTGCACCGCCATGTGTATGAACATATAAATATCTGCACCGCCATCTGTATTAAGAAGGAGATATCTACACCGCTATCTGTATAAACATCAAAATATCTACACTGCTATCTGTATAAACATGGAAATATCTACACCGCTATCTGTATAAACATGGAAATATCTACACCGCTACGTGTATAAACATGGATATATCAGCACCGCTATCAGTATGAACATGGAAATATCTACACCGCTATCTGTATGAACATGGAAATATCTACACCGCTATCTGTATGAACATGGAAATAAATTCACCGCCAAAAGTATGAACATGGATATATCTACACAGCCATCTGTATGATCATGGAAATATCTACACCGCTATATGTATGAACATGGAAATATCTACACCGCTATCTGTATGAACATGGAAATATCTTCACCGCCATCTGTATGAACATGGATATGTCTACACAGCCATCTGGATGAACATGGAAATATCTACACCGCGATCTGTATGAACATGGAAATATCTGCACTGCCATCTGTATGAACATATAAATATCTACACCGCCATCTGTATTAAGATGGAGATATCTTCACCGCTATCTGTATAAACTTGGAAATATCTACACCGCTATCTGTATAAACATGGAAATACCTGCACCGCTACCTGTATAAACATGGAAATATCAGCACTGCTATCTGTATGAACCTGGAAATATCTACACCGCTATATCAATGAACATGGAAATATCTGCACCGCTATCTGTATGAACATGGATATATCTACACAGCCATCTGGATGAACATGGAAATATCTACACCGCTATCTGCATGAACATGGAAATATCTACACCGCTATTTGTGTAAACATGCATACATCTTCACCGCAATCTGCAAAAGCATGGAAATAGCTACACCGCTATCTGAATGAACATGGAAATATCTACAACGCTATCTGTTTGATCATGGAAATATCTAAACCGCTATCAGCATGAAAATGGAAATATCTACACCGCTATCTGCATATACATGGAAATATCTACACAGCTATCTCTTTACACATGGAAATAACTACACCGCTATCTGTATGAACATGGAAATATCTAAACAGCCATCTATATGAACACGGAAATATCTGCACCGCCATCTGTATGAACATATAAATATCTACACCGCCATCTGTATTAAGAAGGAGATATCTACACCGCTATCTGTATAAACATGGATATATCTACACCGCTCTCTGTATAAACATGGAAATATCTACACTGCTACCTGTATAAACATGGAAATATCTAAACCGCTACCTGTATAAACATGGAAATATCAGCACCGCTATCTGTATGAACATGGAAATATCAGCCCCTCTATCTGTATGAACATGGAAATACCTACACCGCTATCTCTATGAACATGGAAATATCTACACCGCTATCTGTTTGAGCATGAAAATCTCTAAACCGCTATCTGCATGAAAATGGAAATATCCACACAGCTATCTGCATATACATGGAAATATCTACACAGCTATCTCTTTACACATGGAAATAACTATACCGCTATCTGTATGAACATGGAAATATCTTCACCGCCATCTGTATGAACATGAATATATCTTCACAGCCTCCTGGATGAACATGGAAATATCTACACTGCTATCTGTATGAACATGGAAATATCTGCACTGCTATCTGTATGAACATGGAAGTACATACACCGCTATCTGTATGAACATGGAAATAGCTACACCGCTTTCTGTATGAACATGGAAATATCTACACCACTATCTGTATGGACATGGAAATATCTACACCGCTATCTGTATGAACATGGAAATAACTTCACCGCCGTCAGTATGAACATGGATATATCTACAAAGCCATCTGTATGATCATGGAAATAGCTACACCGCTATCTGTTTTAACATGGAAATATCTACACCGCTGTCTGCATGAAAATGGAAATATCTACATAGCTATCTGCATATACATGGAAATATCAACACAGCTATCTCTTTACACATGGAAATAACTACACCCCTATATAAACATGGAAATATCTACACCGCCAACTGTATGAATATGGAAATATCTGCACCGCCATCTGTATGAACATATAAACATCTAAACCGCCATCTGTATTAAGAAGGAGATATCTACAACGCTATCTGTATAAACATGGAAATATCTACACCGCTATCTGTATAAACATGGAAACATCTACACCGCTATCTGTATAAACATGGAAATATCAGCACCGCTATCGGTATGAACATGGAAATATCTACACCGCTATCTGTATGAACATGGAAATATCTACACCGCTATCTGTGTAAACATGGAAATATCTTCACCGCCATCTGTTTGAACATGGATATGTCTACACAGCCATCTGGATGAACATGGAAATATCTACACTGCGATCTGTATGAACATGGAAATACCTACATCGCTATCTGTGTAAACATGCATACATCTTCACCGCTATCTGTATAAAAATGGAAATATCTACACCGCTATCTGAATGAACATGGAAATATCTACACCGCCATCTGTATGAACATGGAAATATCTGCACCGCCATCTGTATGAAGATATAAATATCTACACCCCCATCTATATTAAGATGGAGATATCTACACCACTATCTGTATAAACTTGGAAATATCTACACCGCTATATGTATAAACATGGAAATATCTACACCGCTATCTGTATAAACATGGAAATATCTACACCGCTATCTGTATGAACATGGATATATCTACACAGCCATCTGGATGAACATGGAAATATCTACACCGCTATCTGTATGAACATGGAAATATCTACACCGCTATCTGTGTAAATATGCATACATCTTCACCGCAATCTGTATAAACATGGAAATATCTACACCGCTATCAGTGTGAACATGGAAATATCTAAACCGCTATCTGTTTGAACATGGAAATATCTACACCGGTATCTGCATGAAAATGGAAAAATCTACAGAGCTATCTGCATATACATAGAAATATCTACACTGCTATCTCTTTACACATGGAAATAACTACACCGCTATCTGTATGAACATGGAAATATCTACACCGCCATCTGTATGAACATGGAAATATCTGCACCGCCATCTGTATGAACATATAAATATCTACACGGCCATCTGTATTAAGATGGAGATATCTACACCGCTATTTGTATAAATATGGAAATATCTACACCGCTATCTGTATAAACATGGAAATATCTACCCTGCTACCTGTATAAACATGGAAATATCAGCACCGCTGTCTGTATGAACATGGAAATATCTACACCACTATCTGTATGAACATGGAAATATCTACACGGCTATCTGTATGAACATGGAATTATCTTCACCGCCATCTGTATGAACATGGATATATCTACACAGCCATCTGGATGAACATGGAAATATCTACACCGCTATCTGTATGAACATGGAAATTGCTACACAGCTATCTGTATGAACATGGAAATATCGACACCGCTATCTGTATGAACAGGGAAATATCTACACTGCTATCTGTATGAACATGGAAATATCTACACCGCTATCTGTATGAACATGGATATATCTACACAACCATCTGGATGAACATGGAAATATCTACACCGCTATCTGTATGAACGTGGAAATAGCTACACCGCTATCTGCTTGAACATGGAAATATCTAAACGGCTATCTGCATGAAAATGGAAATATCTACACAGCTATCTGCATATACCTGGAAATATCTGCACAGCTATCTCTTTACACATGGAAATAACTACACTGCTATCTGTATGAACATGGAAATATCTGCACCGCCATCTGTATGAACATATAAACATCTACACCGCCATCTGTATTAAGATGGAGATATCTACACCGCTATCTGTATGAACATGGATATGACTACACAGCCATCTGGATGAACATGGAAATATCTACACCGCTATCTGTATGAACATGGAAATATATACACCGCTATCTGTATGAACATGGAAATAACTTCACCGCCGTCAGTATGAACATGGATATATCTACACAGCCATCTGTATGATCATGGAAATAGCTACACCGCTATCTGTTTTAACATGGAAATATCTACACCGCTGTCTGCATGAAAATGGAAATATCTACACAGCTATCTGCATATACATGGAAATATCAACACAGCTATCTCTTTACACATGGAAATAAATACACCCCTATATAAACATGGAAATATCTACACCGCCAACTGTATGAACATGGAAATATCTGCACCGCCATCTGTATGAACATATAAACATCTAAACCGCCATCTGTATTAAGAAGGAGATATCTACAACGCTATCTGTATAAACATGGAAATATCTACATCGCTACCTGTATAAACATGGAAATATCAGCACCGCTATCGGTATGAACATGGAAATATCTACACCGCTATCTGTATGAACATGGAAATATCTACACCGCTATGTGTGTAAACATGGAAATATCTTCACCGCCATCTGTTTGAACATGGATATGTCTACACAGCCATCTGGATGAACATGGAAATATCTACACTGCGATCTGTATGAACATGGAAATACCTACATCGCTATCTGTGTAAACATGCATACATCTTCACCGCTATCTGTATAAACATGGAAATATCTACACCGCTATCTGTATGAACATGGAAATATCTACACCGCTATCTGTTTGAACATCTAAATATCTAAACCGCTATCTGCATGAAAATAGAAATATCTACACAGCTATCCGCATATACATGGAAATATCTACAAAGCTATCTCTATACACATGAAAATAACTACACCGCTATCTCTATAAACATGGAAATATCTACAGTGCCATCTGTATGAACATGGAAATATCTGCACCGCCATCTGTATGAAGATATAAATATCTACACCCCCATCTATATTAAGATGGAGATATCTACACCGCTATCTGTATAAACTTGGAAATATCTACACCGCTATATGTATAAACATGGAAATATCTACACCGCTATATGTATAAACATGGAAATATCTACACCGCTATCTGTATGAACATGGATATATCTACACAGCCATCTGGATGAACATGGAAATATCTACACCGCTATCTGTATGAACATGGAAATATCTACACCGCTATCTGTGTAAATATGCATACATCTTCACCGCAATCTGTATAAACATGGAAATATCTACACCGCTATCTGTGTGAACATGGAAATATCTAAACCGCTATCTGTTTGAACATGGAAATATCTACACCGGCATCTGCATGAAAATGGAAAAATCAACAGAGCTATCTGCATATACATAGAAATATCTACACTGCTATCTCTTTACACATGGAAATAACTACACCGCTATCTGTATGAACATGGAAATATCTACACCGCCATCTGTATGAACATGGAAATATCTGCACCGCCATCTGTATGAACATATAAATATCTACACGGCCATCTGTATTAAGATGGAGATATCTACACCGCTATTTGTATAAACATGGAAATATCTACACCGCTATCTGTATAAACATGGAAATATCTACCCCGCTACCTGTATAAACATGGAAATATCAGCACCGCTATCTGTATGAACATGGAAATATCTACACCACTATCTGTATGAACATGGAAATATCTACACGGCTATCTGTATGAACATGGAATTATCTTCACCGCCATCTGTATGAACATGGATATATCTACACAGCCATCTGGATGAACATGGAAATATCTACACCGCTATCTGTATGAACATGGAAATAGCTACACAGCTATCTGTATGAACATGGAAATATCGACACCGCTATCTGTATGAACAGGGAAATATCTACACTGCTATCTGTATGAACATGGAAATATCTACACCGCTATCTGTATGAACATGGATATATCTACACAACCATCTGGATGAACATGGAAATATCTACACCGCTATCTGTATGAACGTGGAAATAGCTACACCGCTATCTGCTTGAACATGGAAATATCTAAACCGCTATCTGCATGAAAATGGAAATATCTACACAGCTATCTGCATATACCTGGAAATATCTGCACAGCTATCTCTTTACACATGGAAATAACTACACAGCTATCTGTATGAACATGGAAATATCTGCACCGCCATCTGTATGAACATATAAACATCTACACCGCCATCTGTATTAAGATGGAGATATCTACACCGCTATCTGTATGAACATGGATATGACTACACAGCCATCTGGATGAACATGGAAATATCTACACCGCTATCTGTATGAACATGGAAATATATACACCGCTATCTGTATGAACATGGAAATATCTACACCGCTATCTGTATGAACATGGAAATATCTACACCGCTATCTGTATGAACATGGAAATATATACACCGCTATCTGCATATACATGGAAATATCTAAACAGCTATCTATTTACACATGGAAATAACTACACCGCTATCTCTAAAAACATGGAAATATCTACACCGCCATCTGTATGAACATGGAAATATCTTCACTGCCATCTGTATGAACATATAAATATCTACACCACCATCTGTATTAAGGAGATATCTACACCGCTATCTGTATAAACATGGAAATATCTACACCGCTATCTGTATAAACATGGAAATATCTACACCGCTATCTGTATAAAAATGGAAATATCAGCACCGCTATCAGTATGAACATGGAAATATCTGCACCGCCATCTGCATGAACATGGAAATATCTACACCGCTATCTGTGTGAACATGGAGATATCTACACCACTATCTGTATGAACATGGAAATATCTACACCGCCATCTGTATGAACATGGAAATATCTGCACCGCCATGTGTATGAACATATAAATATCTGCACCGCCATCTGTATTAAGAAGGAGATATCTACACCGCTATCTGTATAAACATCGAAATATCTACACTGCTATCTGTATAAACATGGAAATATCTACACCGCTATCTGTATAAACATGGAAATATCTACACCGCTACGTGTATAAACATGGAAATATCAGCACCGCTATCAGTATGAACATGGAAATATCTACACCGCTATCTGTATGAACATGGAAATATCTACACCGCTATCTGTATGAACATGGAAATAACTTCACCGCCAAAAGTATGAACATGGATATATCTACACAGCCATCTGTATGATCATGGAAATATCTACACCGCTATATGTATGAACATGGAAATATCTACACCGCTATCTGTATGAACATGGAAATATCTTCACCGCCATCTGTATGAACATGGATATGTCTACACAGCCATCTGGATGAACATGGAAATATCTACACCGCGATCTGTATGAACATGGAAATATCTGCACTGCCATCTGTATGAACATATAAATATCTACACCGCCATCTGTATTAAGATGGAGATATCTTCACCGCTATCTGTATAAACTTGGAAATATCTACACCGCTATCTGTATAAACATGGAAATACCTACACCGCTACCTGTATAAACATGGAAATATCAGTACTGCTATCTGTATGAACCTGGAAATATCTACACCGCTATATCAATGAACATGGAAATATCTACACCGCTATCTGTATGAACATGGATATATCTACACAGCCATCTGGATGAACATGGAAATATCTACACCGCTATCTGCATGAACATGGAAATATCTACACCGCTATTTGTGTAAACATTCATACATCTTCACCGCAATCTGCAAAAGCATGGAAATAGCTACACCGCTATCTGAATGAACATGGAAATATCTCCAACGCTATCTGTTTGATCATGGAAATATCTAAACCGCTATCAGCAAGAAAATGGAAATATCTACACCGCTATCTGCATATACATGGAAATATCTACACAGCTATCTCTTTACACATGGAAATAACTACACCGCTATCTGTATGAACATGGAAATATCTAAACAGCCATCTGTATGAACACGGAAATATCTGCACCGCCATCTGTATGAACATATAAATATCTACACCGCCATCTGTATTAAGAACGAGATATCTACACCGCTCTCTGTATAAACATGGAAATATCTACACTGCTACCTGTATAAACATGGAAATATCTTATCCGCTACCTGTATAAACATGGAAATATCAGCACCGCTATCTGTATGAACATGGAAATATCAGCCCCTCTATCTGTATGAACATGGAAATATCTACACCGCTATCTCTATGAACATGGAAATATCTACACCGCTATCTGTTTGAACATGAAAATCTCTAAACCGCTATCTGCATGAAAATGGAAATATCCACACAGCTATCTGCATATACATGGAAATATCTACACAGCTACCTCTTTACACATGGAAAGAACTACGCCGCTATCTGTATGAACATGGAAATATCTACACCGCCATCTGTATGAACATGGAAATATCTGCACCGCCATCTGTATGAACATATAAATATCTACACGGCCATCTGTATTAAGATGGAGATATCTACACCGCTATCAGTATAAACATGGAAATATCTACACCGCTATCTGTATAAACATGGAAATATCAGCACCGCTATCTGTATGAACATGGAAATATCAGCCCCTCTATCTGTATGAACATGGAAATACCTACACCGCTATCTGTATGAACATGGAAATATCTACACCGCTAGATGTATAAACATGGAATTATCTTCACTGCCATCTGTATGAACATGGATATGTCTACACAGCCATCTGGATGAACATGGAAATATCTACACCGCTATCTGTATGAACATGGAAATAGCTACACCGCTATCTGTATGAATATGGAAATATCTGCACCGCCATCTGTATGAACATATAAATATCTACACCGCCATCTGTATTAACATGGAGATATGTACACCGCTATCTGTATAAACATGGAAATATATACACCGCTATCTGTATAAACATGGAAATATCTACACCGCTATCTGTATAAACATGGAAATATCTACACCGCTACCTGTATAAACATGGAAATAACAGCACCGCTATCTGTATGAACATGGAAATATCTACCCCGCTATCTGTATGAATATGGAAATATCTACACCGCTATCTGTATGAACATGGAAATATCTACACCGCTATATGTATGAACATGGAAATATCTACACCGCTATCTGTTTGAACATGGAAATATCTACACCGCTGTCTGCATGAAAATGGAAATATCTACACAGCTATCTGCATATACATGGAAATATCTACACAGCTATCTCTTTACACATGGAAATAACTACACCGCTATCTGTATGAACATGGAAATATCTGCACCGCCATCTGTATGAACATATAAATATCTACACCGCAATCTGTATTAAGATGGAGATATCTACACCGCTATCTGTATAAACATGGAAATATCTACACCGCTATCTGTATAAACATGGAAATATCTACACCGCTATTTGTATAAACATGGAAATATCTACACCGCTACCTGTATAAACTTGGAAATATCAGCACCGCTATCTGTATGAACACGGAAATATCTACTCCGCAATCTGTATTCCCATGGAAATATCTACACCGCTAACTGTATGAACATGGATATATATACACCGCTATCTGTATGAACATGGAAATATGTACACCGCTATCTGTTTGTACATGGAAATATCTACACAGCTGTCTGCATGAAAATGGAAATATCTACACAGCTATCTGCATATACATGGAAATATCTACAAAGCTATCTCTTTACACATTGAAATAACTACACCGCTATCTCTATAAACATGGAAATATCTACACCGCCATCTGTATGAACATGGAAATATCTTCACAGCCATCTGTATGAACATATATATATGTACACCGCCATCTGTATTAAGAAGGAGATATCTACACCGCTATCTGTATGAACATGGAAATATCTACAACGCTATCTGTATGAACATGGAAATACATACACCGCTATCTGTATGAACATGGAAATAGCTACACCGCTATCTGTATGCACATGGAAATTTCTTCACCGCCATCTGTATGAACATGGATATATCTACACAGCCATCTGGATGAACATGGAAATATCTACACCGCTATCTGTATGAACATGGAAATATCTACACCGCTATCTGTATGAACATGGAAATACCTTCACCGCCATCTGTATGAACATGGATATGTCTACACAGCCATCTGGATGAACATGGAAATATCTACACCGTGATCTGTATGAACATGGAAATATCTACACCGCTATCTGTGTAAACATGGATACGTTTCACCGCTATCTGTATAAACATGGAAATATCTACACCGCTGTCTGTATGAACATGGAAATATCTACACCGCTATCTGTTTGAACATGGAAATATCTAAACCGCTATCTGCATGAAAATAGAAATATCTACACAGCTATCTGCATATACATGGAAATATCTACAAACCTATCTCTTTACACATGGAAATAACTACACCGCTATCTCTATAAACATGGAAATATCTACACCGCCATCTGAATGAACATGGAAATATCTGCACTGCCATCTGTGTGAACATATAAATATCTACACCGCCATCTGTATTAAGATGGAGATATCTTCACTGCTATCTGTATAAACTTGGAAATCTCTACACCGCTATCTCTATAAACCTGGAAATATCTACACCGCTATCTGTATAAACATGGAAATATCTACACCGCTACCTGTATAAACATGGAAATATCAGCACCGCTATCTGTATGAACATGGAAATATCTACACCGCTATCTCTATGAACATGGAAATATCTACACCGCTATCTGCATGAACATGGAAATAGCTACAACGCTATCTGTACGAACATGGAAATATCTACACCTCTATCTGTATGAACATGGAAATATCTACACCGCTATCTATATGAACATGGATATGTCTACACAGCCATCTGGATGAACATGGAAATATCTACACCGCTATCTGCATGAACATGGAAATATCTACACCGCTATCTGTGTAAACATGCATACATCTTCACTGCAATCTGTATAAGCATGGAAATATCTACAATGCTGTCTGTATGAACATGGAAATATCTACACCGCTATCTGTTTGAACATGGAAATATCTAAACGGCTATCAGCATGAAAATAGAAATATCTACACAGCTATCTGCATATACATGGAAATATCTACACAGCTATCTCTTTACACATGGAAATAACTACACCGCTATCTGTATGAACATGGAAATATCTACACCGCCATCTGTATGAACATGGAAATATCTGCACCGACATCTGAATGAACATATAAATATCTACACCGCCATCTGTATTAAGATGGAGATATCTACACCGCTATCAGTATAAACATGGAAATATCCACACCGCTATCTGTATAAACATGGAAATATCTACACTGCTACCTGTATAAACATGGAAATATCTACACCACTACCTGTACAAACATGGAAATATCAGCACCTCTATCTGTATGAAATTGGAAATATCAGCCCCTCTATCTGTATGAACATGGAAATATCTACACCGCTATCTCTATGAACACGGAAATATCTACACCGCCCTCTGTATGCACATGGATATATCTACACAGCCATCTGGATGAACATGGAAATATCTACACCGCTATCTGTATGAACATGGAAATATCTACACCGCTATCTGTATGAACATGGATATATCTACACAGCCCTCTGGATGAACTTGGAAATATCCACACCGCTATCTGTGTAAACATGCATACATCTTCACCGCGATCTGTATAAACATGGAAATATCTACACCGCTATCTGTATGAACATGGAAACATCTACACCGTTATCTGTTTGAATATGGGAATATATACACCGCTATCTGCATGAAAATGGAAATATCTACACAGCTATCTGCATATACATGGAAATATCTACACAGCTATCTCTTTACTCATGGAAATAACTACACCGCTAACTGTATGAACATGGAAATATCTACACCGCCATCTGTATGAACATGGAAATATCTGCACCGCCATCGGTATGAACATGTAAATATCTACACGGCCATCTGTATTAAGATGGAGATGTCTACACCGCTATCTGAAAAAACATGGAAATATCTACACCACTATCTTTATAAACATGGAAATATCTACACCGCTATCTGTATAAACATGGAAATATCTACACCGCTACCTGTATAAACTTGGAAATATCAGCACCGCTATCTGTATGAACATGGAAATATCTACACCGCTATCTGTATGAACATGGAAATATCTACACCGCTATCTGTATGAACATGTAAATATCTACACCGCTATCTGCATGAAAATGGAAATATCTAAAAAGCTATCTGCATATACATGGAAATATCTACACAGCCATCTCTTTATACATGGAAATAACTACACCGCTATATCTATAAACATGGAAATATCTACACTGCCATCTGTATGAACATGGAAATATCCGCAACGCCATCTGTATGAACATATAAATATCTACACCGCCATCTGTATTAAGATGGAGATATCTACACTGCTATCTGTATGAACATGGAAATATCTACACCACTGCCTGTATAAACATGGAAATATCAGCACCGCTATCTGTATGAACATGGAAATATCTACACCGCTACCTGTATGAACATGGAAATATCTAAACCGCTATCTGTATGAACATGGAAATATCTACACCGCTATCTGTATGAACATGGATATATCTACACAGCCATCTGGATGAACATGAAATATCTACACCGCTATCTGTATGAACATGGAAATATCTACACAGCAATCTGTATGAACATGGACATATCTACACAGCCAACTGGATGAACATGGAAATATCTACACCGCTATCTGTGTAAACATGCATACATCTTCACCGCAGTCTGTATAAACATGGAAATATCTACACCGCTACCTGTATAAACATGGAAATATCAGCACCGCTATCTGTATGAACATGGAAATATCTACACCGCTATCTGTATGAACATGGAAATATCTACACCGCTGTCTGTATGAACATGGAAATATCTACAAAGCTATCTGAATGAACATGGAAATACCTACACCGCTATCTGTTTGAACATGTAAATATCTACACCGCTAACTGCATGAAAATGGAAATATCTACAAAGCTATCTGCATATACATGGAAATATATACACAGCTATCTCTTTACACATGGAAATAACTACACCGCTATATCTATAAACATGGAAATATCTACACCACCATCTGTATGAACATGGAAATATCTGCACCGCCATCTGTATGAACATATAAATATCTACACCGCCATCTGTATTAAGAAGGAGATATCTACACCGCTATCTGTATAAACATGGAAATATCTACACCGCTGCCTGTATAAACATGGAAATATCAGCACCGCTATCTGTATGAACATGGAAATATCTACACCGCTACCTGTATGAACATGGAAATATCTACACCGCTATCTGTATGAACATGGAAATATCTACACCGCTATCTGTATGAACATGGAAATATCTACACCGCTATCTGTATGAACATGGAAATATCTACACCGCTATCTGTATGAACATGGATATAACTACACAGCCATCTGGATGAACATGGAAATATCTACACCACTATCTGTATGAACATGGAAATATCTTCACCGCCATCTGTATGAACATGAATATATCTTCACAGCCTCCTGGATGAACATGGAAATATCTACACTGCTATCTGTATGAACATGGAAATATCTGCACTGCTATCTGTATGAACATGGAAATACATACACCGCTATCTGTATGAACATGGAAATAGCTACACCGCTTTCTGTATGAACATGGAAATATCTACACCACTATCTGTATGGATATGGAAATATCTACACCGCTATCTGTATGAACATGGAAATAACTTCACCGCCGTCAGTATGAACATGGATATATCTACACAGCCATCTGTATGATCATGGAAATAGCTACACCGCTATCTGTTTTAACATGGAAATATCTACACCGCTGTCTGCATGAAAATGGAAATATCTACACAGCTATCTGCATATACATGGAAATATCAACACAGCTATCTCTTTACACATGGAAATAACTACACCCCTATATAAACATGGAAATATCTACACCGCCAACTGTATGAACATGGAAATATCTGCACCGCCATCTGTATGAACATATAAACATCTAAACCGCCATCTGTATTAAGAAGGAGATATCTACAACGCTATCTGTATAAACATGGAAATATCTACACCGCTATCTGTATAAACATGGAAACATCTACACCGCTATCTGTATAAACATGGAAATATCTACATCGCTACCTGTATAAACATGGAAATATCAGCACCGCTATCGGTATGAACATGGAAATATCTACACCGCTATCTGTATGAACATGGAAATATCTACACCGCTATCTGTGTAAACATGGAAATATCTTCACCGCCATCTGTTTGAACATGGATATGTCTACACAGCCATCTGGATGAACATGGAAATATCTACACTGCGATCTGTATGAACATGGAAATGCCTACATCGCTATCTGTGTAAACATGCATACATCTTCACCGCTATCTGTATAAACATGGAAATATCTACACCGCTATCTGAATGAACATGGAAATATCTGCACCTCCATCTGTATGAAGATATAAATATCTACACCCCCATCTATATTAAGATGGAGATATCTACACCGCTATCTGTATAAACTTGGAAATATCTACACCGCTATATGTATAAACATGGAAATATCTACATCGCTATCTGTATAAACATGGAAATATCTACACCGCTATCTGTATGAACATGGATATATCTACACAGCCATCTGGATGAACATGGAAATATCTACACCGCTATCTGTATGAACATGGAAATATCTACACCGCTATCTGTGTAAATATGCATACATCTTCACCGCAATCTGTATAAACATGGAAATATCTACACCGCTATCTGTGTGAACATGGAAATATCTAAACCGCTATCTGTTTGAACATGGAAATATCTACACCGGTATCTGCATGAAAATGGAAAAATCTACAGAGCTATCTGCATATACATAGAAATATCTTCACTGCTATCTCTTTACACATGGAAATAACTACACCGCTATCTGTATGAACATGGAAATATCTACACCGCCATCTGTATGAACATGGAAATATCTGCACCGCCATCTGTATGAACATATAAATATCTACACGGCCATCTGTATTAAGATGGAGATATCTACACCGCTATTTGTATAAACATGGAAATATCTACACCGCTATCTGTATAAACATGGAAATATCTACCCCGCTACCTGTATAAACATGGAAATATCAGCACCGCTGTCTGTATGAACATGGAAATATCTACACCACTATCTGTATGAACATGGAAATATCTACACGGCTATCTGTATGAACATGGAATTATCTTCACCGCCATCTGTATGAACATGGATATATCTACACAGCCATCTGGATGAACATGGAAATATCTACACCGCTATCTGTATGAACATGGAAATAGCTACACAGCTATCTGTATGAACATGGAAATATCGACACCGCTATCTGTATGAACAGGGAAATATCTACACTGCTATCTGTATGAACATGGAAATATCTACACCGCTATCTGTATGAACATGGATATATCTACACAACCATCTGGATGAACATGGAAATATCTACACCGCTATCTGTATGAACGTGGAAATAGCTACACCGCTATCTGCTTGAACATGGAAATATCTAAACCGCTATCTGCATGAAAATGGAAATATCTACACAGCTATCTGCATATACCTGGAAATATCTGCACAGCTATCTCTTTACACATGGAAATAACTACACAGCTATCTGTATGAACATGGAAATATCTGCACCGCCATCTGTATGAACATATAAACATCTACACCGCCATCTATATTAAGATGGAGATATCTACACCGCTATCTGTATGAACATGGATATGACTACACAGCCATCTGGATGAACATGGAAATATCTACACCGCTATCTGTATGAACATGGAAATATATACACCGCTATCTGTATGAACATGGAAATAACTTCACCGCCGTCAGTATGAACATGGATATATCTACACAGCCATCTGTATGATCATGGAAATAGCTACACCGCTATCTGTTTTAACATGGAAATATCTACACCGCTGTCTGCATGAAAATGGAAATATCTACACAGCTATCTGCATATACATGGAAATATCAACACAGCTATCTCTTTACACATGGAAATAACTACACCCCTATATAAACATGGAAATATCTACACCGCCAACTGTATGAACATGGAAATATCTGCACCGCCATCTGTATGAACATATAAACATCTAAACCGCCATCTGTATTAAGAAGGAGATATCTACAACGCTATCTGTATAAACATGGAAATATCTACACCGCTATCTGTATAAACATGGAAACATCTACACCGCTATCTGTATAAACATGGAAATATCTACATCGCTACCTGTATAAACATGGAAATATCAGCACCGCTATCGGTATGAACATGGAAATATCTACACCGCTATCTGTATGAACATGGAAATATCTACACCGCTATCTGTGTAAACATTGAAATATCTTCACCGCCATCTGTTTGAACATGGATATGTCTACACAGCCATCTGGATGAACATGGAAATATCTACACTGCGATCTGTATGAACATGGAAATACCTACATCGCTATCTGTGTAAACATGCATACATCTTCACCGCTATCTGTATAAACATGGAAATATCTACACCGCTATCTGTATGAACATGGAAATATCTACACCGCTATCTGTTTGAACATCTAAATATCTAAACCGCTATCTGCATGAAAATAGAAATATCTACACAGCTATCCGCATATACATGGAAATATCTACAAAGCTATCTCTATACACATGAAAATAACTACACCGCTATCTCTATAAACATGGAAATATCTACAGTGCCATCTGTATGAACATGGAAATATCTGCACCGCCATCTGTATGAAGATATAAATATCTACACCCCCATCTATATTAAGATGGAGATATCTACACCGCTATCTGTATAAACTTGGAAATATCTACACCGCTATCTGTATAAACATGGAAATATCTACACCGCTATCTGTATAAACATGGAAATATCTACACCGCTATCTGTATGAACATGGATATATCTACACAGCCATCTGGATGAACATGGAAATATCTACACCGCTATCTGTATGAACATGGAAATATCTACACCGCTATCTGTGTAAATATGCATACATCTTCACCGCAATCTGTATAAACATGGAAATATCTACACCGCTATCTGTGTGAACATGGAAATATCTAAACCGCTATCTGTTTGAACATGGAAATATCTACACCGGTATCTGCATGAAAATGGAAAAATCTACAGAGCTATCTGCATATACATAGAAATATCTACACTGCTATCTCTTTACACATGGAAATAACTACACCGCTATCTGTATGAACATGGAAATATCTACACCGCCATCTGTATGAACATGGAAATATCTGCACCGCCATCTGTATGAACATATAAATATCTACACGGCCATCTGTATTAAGATGGAGATATCTACACCGCTATTTGTATAAACATGGAAATATCTACACCGCTATCTGTATAAACATGGAAATATCTACCCCGCTACCTGTATAAACATGGAAATATCAGCACCGCTATCTGTATGAACATGGAAATATCTACACCACTATCTCTATGAACATGGAAATATCTACACGGCTATCTGTATGAACATGGAATTATCTTCACCGCCATCTGTATGAACATGGATATATCTACACAGCCATCTGGATGAACATGGAAATATCTACACCGCTATCTGTATGAACATGGAAATATATACACCGCTATCTGTATGAACAAGGAAATATCTACACCGCTATCTGTTAGAACACGGAAATATCTACACCGCTGTCTGCATGAAAATGGAAATATCTACACAGCTATCTGCATATACATGGAAATATCTACACAGCTATCTCTTTACACATGGAAATATCTACACCGCTATCTGTATGAACATGGAAATATCTACACCGCTATCTGTATGAACATGGAAATATATACACCGCTATCTGTATGAACATGGAAATATCTACACCGCTATCTGTTTGAACATGGAAATATCTACACCGCTGTCTGCATGAAAATGGAAATATCTACACAGCTATCTGCATATACATGGAAATATCTAAACAGCTATCTATTTACACATGGAAATAACTACACCGCTATCTCTAAAAACATGGAAATATCTACACCGCCATCTGTATGAACATGGAAATATCTTCACTGTCATCTGTATGAACATATAAATATCTACACCACCATCTGTATTAAGGAGATATCTACACCGCTATCTGTATAAACATGGAAATATCTACACCGCTATCTGTATAAACATGGAAATATCTACACCGCTATCTGTATAAAAATGGAAATATCAGCACCGCTATCAGTATGAACATGGAAATATCTGCACCGCCATCTGTATGAACATGGAAATATCTACACCGCTATCTGTGTGAACATGGAGATATCTACACCACTATCTGTATGAACATGGAAATATCTACACCGCCATCTCTATGAACATGGAAATATCTGCACCGCCATGTGTATGAACATATAAATATCTGCACCGCGATCTGTATTAAGAAGGAGATATCTACACCGCTATCTGTATAAACATCGAAATATCTACACTGCTATCTGTATAAACATGGAAATATCTACACCGCTATCTGTATAAACATGGAAATATCTACACCGCTACGTGTATAAACATGGAAATATCAGCACTGCTATCAGTATGAACATGGAAATATCTACACCGCTATCTGTATGAATATTGAAATATCTACACCGCTATCTGTATGAACATGGAAATAACTTCACCGCCAAAAGTATGAACATGGATATATCTACACAGCCATCTGTATGATCATGGAAATATCTACACCGCTATATGTATGAACATGGAAATATCTACACCGCTATCTGTATGAACATGGAAATATCTTCACCGCCATCTGTATGAACATGGATATGTCTTCACAGCCATCTGGATGAACATGGAAATATCTACACCGCGATCTGTATGAACATGGAAATATCTGCACTGCCATCTGTATGAACATATAAATATCTACACCGCCATCTGTATTAAGATGGAGATATCTTCACCGCTATCTGTATAAACTTGGAAATATCTACACTGCTATCTGTATAAACATGGAAATACCTACACCGCTACCTGTATAAACATGGAAATATCAGCACTGCTATCTGTATGAACCTGGAAATATCTACACCGCAATATCAATGAACATGGAAATATCTACACCGCTATCTGTATGAACATGGATATATCTACACAGCCATCTGGATGAACATGGAAATATCTACACCGCTATCTGCATGAACATGGAAATATCTACACCGCTATTTGTGTAAACATGCATACATCTTCACCGCAATCTGCAAAAGCATGGAAATAGCTACACCGCTATCTGAATGAACATGGAAATATCTCCAACGCTATCTGTTTGATCATGGAAATATCTAAACCGCTATCAGCAAGAAAATGGAAATATCTACACCGCTATCTGCATATACATGGAAATATCTACACAGCTATCTCTTTACACATGGAAATAACTACACCGCTATCTGTATGAACATGGAAATATCTAAACAGCCATCTGTATGAACACGGAAATATCTGCACCGCCATCTGTATGAACATATAAATATCTACACCGCCATCTGTATTAAGAAGGAGATATCTACACCATTATCTGTATAAACATGGATATATCTACACCATTATCTGTATAAACATGGAAATATCTACACCGCTATCTGTATAAACATGGAAATATCAGCACCGCTATCTGTATGAACATGGAAATATCAGCCCCTCTATCTGTATGAACATGGAAATACCTACACCGCTATCTGTATGAACATGGAAATATCTACACCGCTAGATGTATAAACATGGAATTATCTTCACTGCCATCTGTATGAACATGGATATGTCTACACAGCCATCTGGATGAACATGGAAATATCTACACCGCTATCTGTATGAACATGGAAATAGCTACACCGCTATCTGTATGAATATGGAAATATCTGCACCGCCATCTGTATGAACATATAAATATCTACACCGCCATCTGTATTAACATGGAGATATGTACACCGCTATCTGTATAAAAATGGAAATATATACACCGCTATCTGTATAAACATGGAAATATCTACACCGCTATCTGTATAAACATGGAAATATCTACACCGCTACCTGTATAAACATGGAAATAACAGCACCGCTATCTGTATGAACATGGAAATATCTACCCCGCTATCTGTATGAACATGGAAATATCTACACCGCTATCTGTATGAACATGGAAATATCTACACCGCTATATGTATGAACATGGAAATATCTACACCGCTATCTGTTTGAACATGGAAATATCTACACCGCTGTCTGCATGAAAATGGAAATATCTACACAGCTATCTGCATATACATGGAAATATCTACACAGCTATCTCTTTACACATGGAAATAACTACACCGCTATCTGTATGAACATGGAAATATCTGCACCGCCATCTACATGTACATAGAAATATCTACTCCGCCATCTGTATTAAGATGGAGATATCTACACCGCTATCTGTATAAACATGGAAATATCTACACCGCTATCTGTATAAACATGGAAATATCTACACCGCTATTTGTATAAACATGGAAATATCTACACCGCTACCTGTATAAACTTGGAAATATCAGCACCGCTATCTGTATGAACACGGAAATATCTACTCCGCAATCTGTATTCCCATGGAAATATCTACACCGCTAACTGTATGAACATGGATATATATACACCGCTATCTGTATGAACATGGAAATATGTACACCGCTATCTGTTTGAACATGGAAATATCTACACAGCTGTCTGCATGAAAATGGAAATATCTACACAGCTATCTGCATATACATGGAAATATCTACAAAGCTATCTCTTTACACATTGAAATAACTACACCGCTATCTCTATAAACATGGAAATATCTACACCGCCATCTGTATGAACATGGAAATATCTCCACAGCCATCTGTATGAACATATATATATGTACACCGCCATCTGTATTAAGAAGGAGATATCTACACCGCTATCTGTATGAACATGGAAATATCTACAACGCTATCTGTATGAACATGGAAATTTCTTCACCGCCATCTGTATGAACATGGATATATCTACACAGCCATCTGGATGAACATGGAAATATCTACACCGCTATCTGTATGAACATGGAAATATCTACACCGCTATCTGTATGAACATGGAAATACCTTCACCGCCATCTGTATGAACATGGATATGTCTACACAGCCATCTGGATGAACATGGAAATATCTACACCGTGATCTGTATGAACATGGAAATATCTACACCGCTATCTGTGTAAACATGCATACGTTTCACCGCTATCTGTATAAACATGGAAATATCTACACCGCTGTCTGTATGAACATGGAAATATCTACACCGCTATCTGTTTGAACATGGAAATATCTAAACCGCTATCTGCATGAAAATAGAAATATCTACACAGCTATCTGCATATACATGGAAATATCTACAAACCTATCTCTTTACACATGGAAATAACTACACCGCTATCTCTATAAACATGGAAATATCTACACCGCCATCTGAATGAACATGGAAATATCTGCACTGCCATCTGTGTGAACATATAAATATCTACACCGCCATCTGTATTAAGATGGAGATATCTTCACTGCTATCTGTATAAACTTGGAAATCTCTACACCGCTATCTCTATAAACCTGGAAATATCTACACCGCTATCTGTATAAACATGGAAATATCTACACCGCTACCTGTATAAACATGGAAATATCAGCACCGCTATCTGTATGAACATGGAAATATCTACACCGCTATCTCTATGAACATGGAAATATCTACACCGCTATCTGCATGAACATGGAAATAGCTACAACGCTATCTGTACGAACATGGAAATATCTACACCTCTATCTGTATGAACATGGAAATATCTACACCGCTATCTATATGAACATGGATATGTCTACACAGCCATCTGGATGAACATGGAAATATCTACACCGCTATCTGCATGAACATGGAAATATCTACACCGCTATCTGTGTAAACATGCATACATCTTCACTGCAATCTGTATAAGCATGGAAATATCTACAACGCTGTCTGTATGAACATGGAAATATCTACACCGCTATCTGTTTGAACATGGAAATATCTAAACGGCTATCAGCATGAAAATAGAAATATCTACACAGCTATCTGCATATACATGGAAATATCTACACAGCTATCTCCTTACACATGGAAATAACTACACCGCTATCTGTATGAACATGGAAATATCTACACCGCCATCTGTATGAACATGGAAATATCTGCACCGACATCTGAATGAACATATAAATATCTACACCGCCATCTGTATTAAGATGGAGATATCTACACCGCTATCAGTATAAAGATGGAAATATCCACACCGCTATCTGTATAAACATGGAAATATCTACACTGCTACCTGTATAAACATGGAAATATCTACAACACTACCTGTACAAACAAGGAAATATCAGCACCGCTATCTGTATGAAATTGGAAATATCAGCCCCTCTATCTGTATGAACATGGAAATATCTACACCGCTATCTCTATGAACACGGAAATATCTACACCGCCCTCTGTATGAACATGGATATATCTACACAGCCATCTGGATGAACATGGAAATATCTACACCGCTATCTGTATGAACATGGAAATATCTACACCGCTATCTGTATGAACATGGATATATCTACACAGCCCTCTGGATGAACTTGGAAATATCCACACCGCTATCTGTGTAAACATGCATACATCTTCACCGCGATCTGTATAAACATGGAAATATCTACACCGCTATCTGTATGAACATGGAAATATCTACACCGTTATCTGTTTGAATATGGGAATATATACACCGCTATCTGCATGAAAATGGAAATATCTACACAGCTATCTGCATATACATGGAAATATCTACACAGCTATCTCTTTACTCATGGAAATAACTACACCGCTAACTGTATGAACATGGAAATATCTACACCGCCATCTGTATGAACATGGAAATATCTGCACCGCCATCGGTATGAACATGTAAATATCTGCACGGCCATCTGTATTAAGATGGAGATGTCTACACCGCTATCTGAAAAAACATGGAAATATCTACACCACTATCTTTATAAACATGGAAATATCTACACCGCTATCTGTATAAACATGGAAATATCTACACCGCTACCTGTATAAACTTGGAAATATCAGCACCGCTATCTGTATGAACATGGAAATATCTACACCGCTATCTGTATGAACATGGAAATATCTACACCGCTATCTGTATGAACATGGAAATATCTACACCGCTATCTGCATGAAAATGGAAATATCTAAAAAGCTATCTGCATATACATGGAAATATCTACACAGCCATCTCTTTATACATGGAAATAACTACACCGCTATATCTATAAACATGGAAATATCTACACTGCCATCTGTATGAACATGGAAATATCCGCAACGCCATCTGTATGAACATATAAATATCTACACCGCCATCTGTATTAAGATGGAGATATCTACACTGCTATCTGTATGAACATGGAAATATCTACACCACTGCCTGTATAAACATGGAAATATCAGCACCGCTATCTGTATGAACATGGAAATATCTACACCGCTACCTGTATGAACATGGAAATATCTACACCGCTATCTGTATGAACATGGAAATATCTACACCGCTATCTGTATGAACATGGATATATCTACACAGCCATCTGGATGAACATGAAATATCTACACCGCTATCTGTATGAACATGGAAATATCTACACAGCAATCTGTATGAACATGGACATATCTACACAGCCAACTGGATGAACATGGAAATATCTACACCGCTATCTGTGTAAACATGCATACATCTTCACCGCAGTCTGTATAAACATGGAAATATCTACACCGCTACCTGTATAAACATGGAAATATCAGCACCGCTATCTGTATGAACATGGAAATATCTACACCGCTATCTGTATGAACATGGAAATATCTACACCGCTATCTGTATGAACATGGAAATATCTACAAAGCTATCTGAATGAACATGGAAATACCTACACCGCTATCTGTTTGAACATGTAAATATCTACACCGCTAACTGCATGAAAATGGAAATATCTACACAGCTATCTGCATATACATGGAAATATCTACACAGCTATCTCTTTACACATGGAAATAACTACACCGCTATATCTATAAACATGGAAATATCTACACCACCATCTGTATGAACATGGAAATATCTGCACCGCCATCTGTATGAACATATAAATATCTACACTGCCATCTGTATTAAGAAGGAGATATCTACACCGCTATCTGTATAAACATGGAAATATCTACACCGCTGCCTGTATAAACATGGAAATATCACCACCGCTATCTGTATGAACATGGAAATATCTACACCGCTACCTGTATGAACATGGAAATATCTACACCGCTATCTGTATGAACATGGAAATATCTACACCGCTATCTGTATGAACATGGAAATATCTACACCGCTATCTGTATGAACATGGAAATATCTACACCGCTATCTGTATGAACATGGATATAACTACACAGCCATCTGGATGAACATGGAAATATCTACACCACTATCTGTATGAACATGGAAATATCTTCACCGCCATCTGTATGAACATGGATATGTCTACAGAGCCATCTGGATGAACATGGAAATATCTACACCGCTATCTGAATGAACATGGAATTATCTACACCGCTATCTGTGTAAACATGCATACATCTTCACCACTATCTGTATAAACATGGAAATATCTACACCGCTATCTGTATGAACATGGAAATATCTACACCGCTCTCTCTATGAACATGGAAATATCTACACCGCTATCTGTTTGAACATGGAAATATCTAAAACGCTATCTGCATGAAAATGGAAATATCTACACAGCTATCTGCATATACATGGAAATATCTACACAGCTATCTCTTTACACACGGAAATAACTACACCGCTATCTGTATGAACATGGAAATATCTTCACCGCCATCTGTATGAACATGGATATATCAACACAGCCATCTGGATGAACATGGAATTATCTACACCGCTATCTGTATAAACATGCATACATCTTCAAGGCTATCTGTATAAACATTGAAATATGTACACTGCTATCTGTATGAACATGGAAATATCTACACCGCTATCTGAACATGGAAATATCTACACCACTATCTGCATGAAAATGGAAATATCTACACAGCGATCTGCATATACATGGAAATATCTACAAAGCTATCTCTTTACACATGGAAATAACTACAGCGCTATCTCTATATACATGCAAATATCTACACTGCCATCTGTATGAACATGGAAATATCTGCACCAACATCTGTATGAAGATATAAATATCTACACCCCAATCTATATTAAGATGGAGATATCTACACCGCTTTATGTATAAACATGGAAATATCTACACCGCTATCTGTATAAACATGGATATATCTACACCGCTCTCTGTATAAACATGGAAATATCTACACTGCTACCTGTATAAACATGGAAATATCTAAACCGCTACCTGTATAAACATGGAAATATCAGCACCGCTATCTGTATGAACATGGAAATATCTGCCCCTCTATCTGTATGAACATGGAAATATCTACACCGCTATCTCTATGAACATGGAAATATCTACACCGCTATCTGTTTGAACATGAAAATCTCTAAACCGCTATCTGCATGAAAATGGAAATATCCACACAGCTATCTGCATATACATGGAAATATCTACACAGCTATCTCTTTACACATGGAAATAACTATACCGCTATCTGTATGAACATGGAAATATCTTCACCGCCATCTGTATGAACATGGATATATCTTCACAGCCTCCTGGATGAACATGGAAATATCTACACTGCTATCTGTATGAACATGGAAATATCTGCACTGCTATCGGTATGAACATGGAAATACATACACCTCTATCTGTATGAACATGGAAATAGCTACACCGCTTTCTGTATGAACATGGAAATATCTACACCACTATCTGTATGGACATGGAAATATCTACACCGCTATCTGTATGAACATGGAAATAACTTCACCGTCATTAGTATGAACATGGATATATCTACACAGCCATCTGTATGATCATGGAAATAGCTACACCGCTATCTGTTTTAACATGGAAATATCTACACCGCTGTCTGCATGAAAATGGAAATATCTACACAGCTATCTGCATATACATGGAAATATCAACACAGCTATCTCTTTACACATGGAAATAACTACACCCCTATATAAACATGGAAATATCTACACCGCCAACTGTATGAACATGGAAATATCTGCACCGCCATCTGTATGAACATATAAACATCTAAACCGCCATCTGTATTAAGAAGGAGATATCTACAACGCTATCTGTATAAACATGGAAATATCTACACCGCTATCTGTATAAACATGGAAACATCTACACCGCTATCTGTATAAACATGGAAATATCTACATCGCTACCTGTATAAACATGGAAATATCAGCACCGCTATCGGTATGAACATGGAAATATCTACACCGCTATCTGTATGAACATGGAAATATCTACACCGCTATCTGTGTAAACATGGAAATATCTTCACCGCCATCTGTTTGAACATGGATATGTCTACACAGCCATCTGGATGAACATGGAAATATCTACACTGCGATCTGTATGAACATGGAAATACCTACATCGCTATCTGTGTAAACATGCATACATCTTCACCGCTATCTGTATAAACATGGAAATATCTACACCGCTATCTGTATGAACATGGAAATATCTACACCGCTATCTGTTTGAACATCTAAATATCTAAACCGCTATCTGCATGAAAATAGAAATATCTACACAGCTATCCGCATATACATGGAAATATCTACAAAGCTATCTCTATACACATGAAAATAACTACACCGCTATCTCTATAAACATGGAAATATCTACAGTGCCATCTGTATGAACATGGAAATATCTGCACCGCCATCTGTATGAAGATATAAATATCTACACCCCCATCTATATTAAGATGGAGATATCTACACCGCTATCTGTATAAACTTGGAAATATCTACACCGCTATATGTATAAACATGGAAATATCTACACCGCTATCTGTATAAACATGGAAATATCTACACCGCTATCTGTCTGAACATGGATATATCTACACAGCCATCTGGATGAACATGGAAATATCTACACCGCTATCTGTATGAACATGGAAATATCTACACCGCTATCTGTGTAAATATGCATACATCTTCACCGCAATCTGTATAAACATGGAAATATCTACACCGCTATCTTTGTGAACATGGAAATATCTAAACCGCTATCTGTTTGAACATGGAAATATCTACACCGGTATCTGCATGAAAATGGAAAAATCTACAGAGCTATCTGCATATACATAGAAATATCTACACTGCTATCTCTTTACACATGGAAATAACTACACCGCTATCTGTATGAACATGGAAATATCTACACCACCATCTGTATGAACATGGAAATATCTGCACCGCCATCTGTATGAACATATAAATATCTACACGGCCATCTGTATTAAGATGGAGATATCTACACCACTATTTGTATAAACATGGAAATATCTACACCGCTATCTGTATAAACATGGAAATATCTACCCCGCTACCTGTATAAACATGGAAATATCAGCACCGCTATCTGTATGAACATAGAAATATCTACACCACTATCTGTATGAACATGGAAATATCTACACGGCTATCTGTATGAACATGGAATTATCTTCACCGCCATCTGTATGAACATGGATATATCTACACAGCCATCTGGATGAACATGGAAATATCTACACCGCTATCTGTATGAACATGGAAATAGCTACACAGCTATCTGTATGAACATGGAAATATCGACACCGCTATCTGTATGAACAGGGAAATATCTACACTGCTATCTGTATGAACATGGAAATATCTACACCGCTATCTGTATGAGCATGGATATATCTACACAACCATCTGGATGAACATGGAAATATCTACACCGCTATCTGTATGAACGTGGAAATAGCTACACCGCTATCTGCTTGAACATGGAAATATCTAAACCGCTATCTGCATGAAAATGGAAATATCTACACAGCTATCTGCATATACCTGGAAATATATGCACAGCTATCTCTTTACACATGGAAATAACTACACAGCTATCTGTATGAACATGGAAATATCTGCACCGCCATCTGTATGAACATATAAACATCTACACCGCCATCTGTATTAAGATGGAGATATCTACACCGCTATCTGTATGAACATGGATATGACTACAAAGCCATCTGGATGAACATGGAAATATCTACACCGCTATCTGTAAGAACATGGAAATATATACACCGCTATCTGTATGAACATGGAAATATCTACACCGCTATCTGTATGAACATGGAAATATCTACACCGCTATCTGTATGAACATGGAAATATATACACCGCTATCTGTATGAACATGGAAATATCTACACCGCTATCTGTTTGAACATGGAAATATGTACACCGCTGTCTGCATGAAAATGGAAATATCTACACAGCTATCTGCATATACATGGAAATATCTACACAGCTATCTCTTTACACATGGAAATAACTACACCGCTATCTCTAAAAACATGGAAATATCTACACCGCCATCTGTATGAACATGGAAATATCTTCACTGCCGTCTGTATGAACATATAAATATCTACACCACCATCTGTATTAAGGAGATATCTACACCGCTATCTGTATAAACTTGGAAATATCTACACCGCTATCTGTATAAACATGGAAATATCTACACCGCTATCTGTATAAAAATGGAAATATCAGCACCGCTATCAGTATGAACATGGAAATATCTGCACCGCCATCTGTATGAACATGGAAATATCTACACCGCTATCTGTGTGAACATGGAGATATCTACACCACTATCTGTATGAACATGGAAATATCTACACCGCCATCTGTATGAACATGGAAATATCTGCACCGCCATGTGTATGAACATATAAATATCTGCACCGCCATCTGTATTAAGAAGGAGATATCTACACCGCTATCTGTATAAACATCGAAATATCTACACTGCTATCTGTATAAACATGGAAATATCTACACCGCTATCTGTATAAACACGGAAATATCTACACCGCTACGTGTATAAACATGGAAATATCAGCACCGCTATCAGTATGAACATGGAAATATCTACACCGCTATCTGTATGAACATGGAAATATCTACACCGCTATCTGTATGAACATGGAAATAACTTCACCGCCAAAAGTATGAACATGGATATATCTACACAGCCATCTGTATGATCATGGAAATATCTACACCGCTATATGTATGAACATGGAAATATCTACACCGCTATCTGTATGAACATGGAAATATCTTCACCGCCATCTGTATGAACATGGATATGTCTACACAGCCATCTGGATGAACATGGAAATATCTACACCGCGATCTGTATGAACATGGAAATATCTGCACTGCCATCTGTATGAACATATAAATATCTACACCGCCATCTGTATTAAGATGGAGATATCTTCACCGCTATCTGTATAAACTTGGAAATATCTACACCGCTATCTGTATAAACATGGAAATACCTACACCGCTACCTGTATAAACATGGAAATATCAGCACTGCTATCTGTATGAACCTGGAAATATCTACACCGCTATATCAATGAACATGGAAATATCTACACCGCTATCTGTATGAACATGGATATATCTACACAGCCATCTGGATGAACATGGAAATATCTACACCGCTATCTGCATGAACATGGAAATATCTACACCGCTATTTGTGTAAACATGCATACATCTTCACCGCAATCTGCAAAAGCATGGAAATAGCTACACCGCTATCTGAATGAACATGGAAATATCTCCAACGCTATCTGTTTGATCATGGAAATATCTAAACCGCTATCAGCAAGAAAATGGAAATATCTACACCGCTATCTGCATATACATGGAAATATCTACACAGCTATCTCTTTACACATGGAAATAACTACACCGCTATCTGTATGAACATGGAAATATCTAAACAGCCATCTGTATGAACACGGAAATATCTGCACCGCCATCTGTATGAACATATAAATATCTACACCGCCATCTGTATTAAGAAGGAGATATCTACACCGCTATCTGTATAAACATGGATATATCTACACCGCTCTCTGTATAAACATGGAAATATCTACACTGCTACCTGTATAAACATGGAAATATCTAATCCGCTACCTGTATAAACATGGAAATATCAGCACCGCTATCTGTATGAACATGGAAATATCAGCCCCTCTATCTGTATGACCATGGAAATATCTACACCGCTATCTCTATGAACATGGAAATATCTACACCGCTATCTGTTTGAACATGAAAATCTCTAAACCGCTATCTGCATGAAAATGGAAATATCCACACAGCTATCTGCATATACATGGAAATATCTACACAGCTACCTCTTTACACATGGAAAGAACTACGCCGCTATCTGTATGAACATGGAAATATCTACACCGCCATCTGTATGAACATGGAAATATCTGCACCGCCATCTGTATGAACATATAAATATCTACACGGCCATCTGTATTAAGATGGAGATATCTACACCGCTATCAGTATAAACATGGAAATATCTACACCGCTATCTGTATAAACATGGAAATATCAGCACCGCTATCTGTATGAACATGGAAATATCAGCCCCTCTATCTGTATGAACATGGAAATACCTACACCGCTATCTGTATGAACATGGAAATATCTACACCGCTAGATGTATAAACATGGAATTATCTTCACTGCCATCTGTATGAACATGGATATGTCTACACAGCCATCTGGATGAACATGGAAATATCTACACCGCTATCTGTATGAACATGGAAATAGCTACACCGCTATCTGTATGAATATGGAAATATCTGCACCGCCATCTGTATGAACATATAAATATCTACACCGCCATCTGTATTAACATGGAGATATGTACACCGCTATCCGTATAAACATGGAAATATATACACCGCTATCTGTATAAACATGGAAATATCTACACCGCTATCTGTATAAACATGGAAATATCTACACCGCTACCTGTATAAACATGGAAATAACAGCACCGCTATCTGTATGAACATGGAAATATCTACCCCGCTATCTGTATGAACATGGAAATATCTACACCGCTATCTGTATGAACATGGAAATATCTACACCGCTATATGTATGATCATGGAAATATCTACAACGCTATCTGTTTGAACATGGAAATATCTACACCGCTGTCTGCATGAAAATGGAAATATCTACACAGCTATCTGCATATACATGGAAATATCTACACAGCTATCTCTTTACACATGGAAATAACTACACCGCTATCTGTATGAACATGGAAATATCTGCACCGCCATCTACATGTACATAGAAATATCTACTCCGCCATCTGTATTAAGATGGAGATATCTACACCGCTATCTGTATAAACATGGAAATATCTACACCGCTATCTGTATAAACATGGAAATATCTACACCGCTATTTGTATAAACATGGAAATATCTACACCGCTACCTGTATAAACTTGGAAATATCAGCACCGCTATCTGTATGAACACGGAAATATCTACTCCGCAATCTGTATTACCATGGAAATATCTACACCGCTAACTGTATGAACATGGATATATATACACCGCTATCTGTATGAACATGGAAATATCTACACCGCTATCTGTTTGAACATGGAAATATCTACACAGTTGTCTGCATGAAAATGGAAATATCTACACAGCTATCTGCATATACATGGAAATATCTACAAAGCTATCTCTTTACACATGGAAATAACTACACCGCTATCTCTATAAACATGGAAATATCTACACCGCCATCTGTATGAACATGGAAATATCTTCACAGCCATCTGTATGAACATATATATATGTACACCGCCATCTGTATTAAGAAGGAGATATCTACACCGCTATCTGTATGAACATGGAAATATCTACAACGCTATCTGTATGAACATGGAAATACATACACCGCTATCTGTATGAACATGGAAATAGCTACAGCGCTATCTGTATGCACATGGAAATTTCTTCACCGCCATCTGTATGAACATGGATATATCTAAACAGCCATCTGGATGAACATGGAAATATCTACACCACTATCTGTATGAACATGGAAATATCTACACCGCTATCTGTATGAACATGGAAATACCTTCACCGCCATCTGTATGAACATGTATATGTCTACACAGCCATCTGGATGAACATGGAAATATCTACACCGCTATCTGTGTAAACATGCATACGTTTCACCGCTATCTGTATAAACATGGAAATATCTACACCGCTGTCTGTATGAACATGGAAATATCTACACCGCTATCTGTTTGAACATGGAAATATCTAAACCGCTATCTGCATGAAAATAGAAATATCTACACAGCTATCTGCATATACATGGAAATATCTACAAACCTATCTCTTTACACATGGAAATAACTACACCGCTATCTCTATAAACATGGAAATATCTACACCGCCATCTGAATGAACATGGAAATATCTGCACTGCCATCTGTGTGAACATATAAATATCTACACCGCCATCTGTATTAAGATGGAGATATCTTCACTGCTATCTGTATAAACTTGGAAATCTCTACACCGCTATCTCTATAAACCTGGAAATATCTACACCGCTATCTGTATAAACATGGAAATATCTACACCGCTACCTGTATAAACATGGAAATATCAGCACCGCTATCTGTATGAACATGGAAATATCTACACCGCTATCTCTATGAACATGGAAATATCTACACCGCTATCTGCATGAACATGGAAATAGCTACAACGCTATCTGTACGAACATGGAAATATCTACACCTCTATCTGTATGAACATGGAAATATCTACACCGCTATCTATATGAACATGGATATGTCTACACAGCCATCTGGATGAACATGGAAATATCTACACCGCTATCTGCATGAACATGGAAATATCTACACCGCTATCTGTGTAAACATGCATACATCTTCACTGCAATCTGTATAAGCATGGAAATATCTACAACGCTGTCTGTATGAACATGGAAATATCTACACCGCTATCTGTTTGAACATGGAAATATCTAAACGGCTTTCAGCATGAAAATAGAAATATCTACACAGCTATCTGCATATACATGGAAATATCTACACAGCTATCTCTTTACACATGGAAATAACTACACCGCTATCTGTATGAACATGGAAATATCTACACCGCCATCTGTATGAACATGGAAATATCTGCACTGACATCTGAATGAACATATAAATATCTACACCGCCATCTGTATTAAGATGGAGATATCTACACCGCTATCAGTATAAAGATGGAAATATCCACCCCGCTATCTGTATAAACATGGAAATATCTACACTGCTACCTGTATAAACATGGAAATATCTACACCACTACCTGTACAAACATGGAAATATCAGCACCGCTATCTGTATGAAAATGGAAATATCAGCCCCTCTATCTGTATGAACATGGAAATATCTACACCGCTATCTCTATGAACACGGAAATATCTACACCGCCCTCTGTATGAACATGGATATATCTACACAGCCATCTGGATGAACATGGAAATATCTACACCGCTATCTGTATGAACATGGAAATATCTACACCGCTATCTGTATGAACATGGATATATCTACACAGCCCTCTGGATGAACTTGGAAATATCCACACCGCTATCTGTGTAAACATGCATACATCTTCACCGCGATCTGTATAAACATGGAAATATCTACACCGCTATCTGTATGAACATGGAAATATCTACACCGTTATCTGTTTGAATATGGGAATATATACACCGCTATCTGCATGAAAATGGAAATATCTACACAGCTATCTGCATATACATGGAAATATCTACACAGCTATCTCTTTACTCATGGAAATAACTACACCGCTAACTGTATGAACATGGAAATATCTACACCGCCATCTGTATGAACATGGAAATATCTGCACCGCCATCGGTATGAACATGTAAATATCTACACCGCCATCTGTATTAAGATGGAGATGTCTACACCGCTATCTGAAAAAACATGGAAATATCTACACCACTATCCTTATAAACATGGAAATATCTACACCGCTATCTGTATAAACATGGAAATATCTACACCGCTACCTGTATAAACTTGGAAATATCAGCACCGCTATCTGTATGAACATGGAAATATCTACACCGCTATCTGTATGAACATGGAAATATCTACACCGCTATCTGTATGAACATGGAAATATCTACACCGCTATCTGCATGAAAATGGAAATATCTAAAAAGCTATCTGCATATACATGGAAATATCTACACAGCCAGCTCTTTATACATGGAAATAACTACACCGCTATATCTATAAACATGGAAATATCTACACTGCCATCTGTATGAACATGGAAATATCCGCAACGCCATCTGTATGAACATATAAATATCTACACCGCCATCTGTATTAAGATGGAGATATCTACACTGCTATCTGTATGAACATGGAAATATCTACACCACTGCCTGTATAAACATGGAAATATCAGCACCGCTATCTGTATGAACATGGAAATATCTACACCGCTACCTGTATGAACATGGAAATATCTACACCGCTATCTGTATGAACATGGAAATATCTACACCGCTATCTGAATGAACATGGATATATCTACACAGCCATCTGGATGAACATGAAATATCTACACCGCTATCTGTATGAACATGGAAATATCTACACAGCAATCTGTATGAACATGGACATATCTACACAGCCAACTGGATGAACATGGAAATATCTACACCGCTATCTGTGTAAACATGCATACATCTTCACCGCAGTCTGTATAAACATGGAAATATCTACACCGCTACCTGTATAAACATGGAAATATCAGCACCGCTATCTGTATGAACATGGAAATATCTACACCGCTATCTGTATGAACATGGAAATATCTACACCGCTATCTGTATGAACATGGAAATATCTACAAAGCTATCTGAATGAACATGGAAATACCTACACCGCTATCTGTTTGAACATGTAAATATCTACACCGCTAACTGCATGAAAATGGAAATATCTACAAAGCTATCTGCATATACATGGAAATATATACACAGCTATCTCTTTACACATGGAAATAACTACACCGCTATATCTATAAACATGGAAATATCTACACCACCATCTGTATGAACATGGAAATATCTGCACCGCCATCTGTATGAACATATAAATATCTACACCGCCATCTGTATTAAGAAGGAGATATCTACACCGCTATCTGTATAAACATGGAAATATCTACACCACTGCCTGTATAAACATGGAAATATCAGCACCGCTATCTGTATGAACATGGAAATATCTACACCGCTACCTGTATGAACATGGAAATATCTACACCGCTATCTGTATGAACATGGAAATATCTACACCGCTATCTGTATGAACATGGAAATATCTACACCGCTATCTGTATGAACATGGAAATATCTACACCGCTATCTGTATGAACATGGATATAACTACACAGCCATCTGTATGAACATGGAAATATCTACACCACTATCTGTATGAACATGGAATTATCTACACCGCTATCTGTGTAAACATGCATACATCTTCACCACTATCTGTATAAACATGGAAATATCTACACCGCTATCTGTATGAACATGGAAATATCTACACTGCTCTCTCTATGAACATGGAAATATCTACACCGCTATCTGTTTGAACATGGAAATATCTAAAACGCTATCTGCATGAAAATGGAAATATCTACACAGCGAACTGCATATACATGGAAATATCTACAAAGCTATCTCTTTACACATGGAAATAACTACAGCGCTATCTCTATATACATGCAAATATCTACACTGCCATCTGTATGAACATGGAAATATCTGCACCAACATCTGTATGAAGATATATATATCTACACCCCAATCTATATTAAGATGGAGATATCTACACCGCTTTATGTATAAACATGGAAATATCTACACCGCTATCTGTATAAATATGGAAATATCTACACCGCTATCTGTATAAACATGGAAATATCTACACCGCTATCTGTATGAACATGGAAATATCTACACCGCTATCTGTGTAAATATGCATACATCTTCACCGCAATCTGTATAAACATGGAAATATCTTCACCGCTATCTGAATGAACATCGAAATGTCTACACCGCTATCTGTTTGAACATGGAAATATCTACACCGCTATCTGCATGAAAATGGAAATATCTACAGAGCTATCTGCATATACATGGAAATATCTACACAGCTATCTCTTTACACATGGAAATAACTACACCGCTATCTGAATGAACATGGAAATATCTACACCGCCATCTGTATGAACATGGAAATATCTGCACCGCCATCTGTATGAACATATACATATCTACACGGCCATCTGTATTAAGATGGAGATATCTACACCGCTATCAGTATAAACATGGAAAATCTACACCGCTATCTGTATAAACATGGAAATAACTACACCGCTATCTGTATAAACATGGAAATATCTACACCGCTACCTGTATAAACATGGAAATATCAGCACCGCTATCTGTATGAACATGGAAATATCAGCCCCTCTATCTGTATGAACATGGAAATACCTACACCGCTATCTGTATGAACATGGAAATATCTACACCGCTAGATGTATAAACATGGAATTATCTTCACTGCCATCTGTATGAACACGGATATGTCTACACAGCCATCTGGATGAACGTGGAAATATCTACACCGCTATCTGTATGAACATGGAAATAGCTACACCGCTATCTGTATGAATATGGAAATATCTGCACCGCCATCTGTATGAACATATAAATATCTACACCGCCATCTGTATTAACATGGAGATATCTACACCGCTATCTGTATAAACATGGAAATATCTACAACGCTATCTGTATAAACATGGAAATATCTACACCGCTATCTGTATAAACATGGAAATATCCACACCACTACCTGTATAAACATGGAAATAACAGCACCGCTATCTGTATGAACATGGAAATATCTACACCGCTATCTGTATGAACATGGAAATATCTACACCGCTAGATGTATGAACATGGAAATATCTACACCGCTATCTGTATGAACATGGAAATATCTACACCGCTATCTGTTTGAACATGGAAATATCTACACCGCTGTCTGCATGAAAATGGAAATATCTACACAGCTATCTGCATATACATGGAAATATCTACACAGCTATCTCTTTACACATGGATATAACTACACCGCTATCTCTATAAACATGGAAATATCTACACCGCTATCTGTTTGAACATGGAAATATCTGCACCGCCATCTGTATGAACATATAAATATCTACACCGCCATCTGTATTAAGGAGCAGATATCTACACCTCTATCTGTATAAACCTGGAAATATCTACACCGCTATCTGTATAAACATGGAAATATCTACACCGCTATCTGTATAAACATGGAAATATCTACACCACTACCTGTATAAACATGGAAATATCAGCACAGCTATCTGTATGAACATGGAAATATCTACACCGCTATGTGTACGAACATGGAAATATCTACACCGCTATCTGTATGAACATGGAAATAGCTACACCGCTATCTGTATGAACATGGAAATATCTACACCACTATCTGTATGAATATGGAAATAACTACACCGCTATCTGTATGAACATGGATATATCTACACAGCCATCTGGATGAACATGGAAATATCTACACCGCTATCTGTATGAACATGGATATATCTACACCGCTAACTGTGTAAACATGCATACATCTTCAGCGCTACCTGTATAAACATGGAAATATCTACACCGCTATCTGTATGAACATGGAAATATCTACACCGATATCTGTTTGAACATGGAAATATCTAAACCGCTATCTGCATGAAAATGGAAATATCTACACAGCTCTCTGCATATACATGGAAATATCTACACAGCTATCTCTTTACACATGGAAATAACTACACCGCTATCTGTATGATCATGGAAATATCTGCACCGCCATCTGCATGTACATAGAAATATCTACTCCGCCATCTGTATTAAGATGGAGATATCTACACCGCTATCTGTATAAACATGGAAATATCTACACCGCTATCTGTATAAACATGGAAATATCTACACTGCTATTTGTATAAACATGGAAATATCTACACCGCTACCTGTATAAACTTGGAAATATCAGCACCGCTAACTGTATGAACATGGAAATATCTACACCGCAATCAGTATTAACATGGAAATATCTACACCGCTATCTGTATGAACTTGGATATATATACACCGCAATCTGTATGAACATGGAAATATCTACACCGCTATCTGTTTGAACATGGAAATATCTACACCGCTGTCTGCATGAAAATGGAAATATCTACACAGCTATCTGCATATACATGGAAATATCTACACAGCTATCTCTTTACACATGGAAATAACTACACCGCTATCTGTATAAACATGGAAATATCTACACCGCCATCTGTATGAACATGGAAATATCTTCACAGCCATCTGTATGAACATATAAATATGTACACCGCCATCTGTATTAAGAAGGAGATATCTACACCGCTATCTGTATAAACATGGAAATATCCACACCACTACCTGTATAAACATGGAAATAACAGCACCGCTATCTGTATGAACATGGAAATATCTACACCGCTATCTGTATGAACATGGAAATATCCACACCGCTAGATGTATGAACATGGAAATATCTACACCGCTATCTGTATGAACATGGAAATATCTACACCGCTATCTGTATAAACATGGAAATATCCACACCACTACCTGTATAAACATGGAAATAACAGCACCGCTATCTGTATGAACATGGAAATATCTACACCGCTATCTGTATGAACATGGAAATATCTACACCGCTAGATGTATGAACATGGAAATATCTACACCGCTATCTGTATGAACATGGAAATATCTACACCGCTATCTGTTTGAACATGGAAATATCTACACCGCTGTCTGCATGAAAATGGAAATATCTACACAGCTATCTGCATATACATGGAAATATCTACACAGCTATCTCTTTACACATGGATATAACTACACCGCTATCTCTATAAACATGGAAATATCTACACCGCTATCTGTTTGAACATGGAAATATCTGCACCGCCATCTGTATGAACATATAAATATCTACACCGCCATCTGTATTAAGGAGCAGATATCTACACCTCTATCTGTATAAACCTGGAAATATCTACACCGCTATCTGTATAAACATGGAAATATCTACACCGCTATCTGTATAAACATGGAAATATCTACACCGCTACCTGTATAAACATGGAAATATCAGCACAGCTATCTGTATGAACATGGAAATATCTACACCGCTATCTGTACGAACATGGAAATATCTACACCGCTATCTGTATGAACATGGAAATAGCTACACCGCTATCTGTATGAACATGGAAATATCTACACCACTATCTGTATGAATATGGAAATAACTACACCGCTATCTGTATGAACATGGATATATCTTCACAGCCATCTGGATGAACATGGAAATATCTACACCGCTATCTATATGAACATGGATATATCTACACCGCTAACTGTGTAAACATGCATACATCTTCAGCGCTACCTGTATAAACATGGAAATATCTACACCGCTATCTGTATGAACATGGAAATATCTACACCGATATCTGTTTGAACATGGAAATATCTAAACCGCTATCTGCATGAAAATGGAAATATCTACACAGCTCTCTGCATATACATGGAAATATCTACACAGCTATCTCTTTACACATGGAAATAACTACACCGCTATCTGTATGATCATGGAAATATCTGCACCGCCATCTGCATGTACATAGAAATATCTACTCCGCCATCTGTATTAAGATGGAGATATCTACACCGCTATCTGTATAAACATGGAAATATCTACACCGCTATCTGTATAAACATGGAAATATCTACACCGCTATTTGTATAAACATGGAAATATCTACACCGTTACCTGTATAAACTTGGAAATATCAGCACCGCTAACTGTATGAACATGGAAATATCTACACCGCAATCAGTATTAACATGGAAATATCTAAACCGCTATCTGCATGAACTTGGATATATATACACCGCAATCTGTATGAACATGGAAATATCTACACCGCTATCTGTTTGAACATGGAAATATCTACACCGCTGTCTGCATGAAAATGGAAATATCTACACAGCTATCTGCATATACATGGAAATATCTACACAGCTATCTCTTTACACATGGAAATAACTACACCGCTATCTGTATAAACATGGAAATATCTACACCGCCATCTGTATGAACATGGAAATATCTTCACAGCCATCTGTATGAACATATAAATATGTACACCGCCATCTGTATTAAGAAGGAGATATCTACACCGCTATCTGTATAAACATGGAAATATCTACAACGCTATCTGTATAAACATGGAAATATCAGCACCGATATCTGTATGAACATGGAAATATCTGCACCGCTATCTGTATGAACATGGAAATATCTACACCGCTATCTGTATGAACATGGAAATATATTCACCGCCATCTGTATGAACATGGATATATCTACACAGCCATCTGTATGAACATGGAAATATCTACACCGCTATCTGTATGAACATGGAAATATCTACACTGCTACCTGTATAAACATGGAAATATCTTCACCACTACCTTTATAAACATGGAAATATCAGCACCGCTATCTGTATGAACATGGAAATATCTACACCGCTATCTCTATGAACATGGAAATATCTACACCGCCATCTGTATGAACATGGATATATCTACACAGCCATCTGGATGAACATGGAAATATCTACACCGCTATATGTATGAACATGGAAATATCTACACCGCTATCTGTATGAACATGGAAATACATACACCGCTATCTGTATGAACATGGAAATAGCTACACCGCTATCTGTATGCACATGGAAATTTCTTCACCGCCATCTGTATGAACATGGATATATCTACACAGCCATCTGGATGAACATGGAAATATCTACACCGCTATCTGTATGAACATGGAAATATCTACACCGCTATCTGTATGAACATGGAAATACCTTCACCGCCATCTGTATGAACATGGATATGTCTACACAGCCATCTGGATGAACATGGAAATATCTACACCGCGATCTGTTTGAACATGGAAATATCTACACCGCTACCTGTGTAAACATGCATACGTTTCACCGCTATCTGTATGAACATGGAAATATCTACACCGCTATCTGTATGAACATGGAAATATCTACACCGCTAGATGTATGAACATGGAAATATCTACACCGCTATCTGTATGAACATGGAAATATCTACACCGCTATCTGTATAAACATGGAAATATCCACACCACTACCTGTATAAACATGGAAATAACAGCACCGCTATCTGTATGAACATGGAAATATCTACACCGCTATCTGTATGAACATGGAAATATCTACACCGCTAGATGTATGAACATGGAAATATCTACACCGCTATCTGTATGAACATGGAAATATCTACACCGCTATCTGTTTGAACATGGAAATATCTACACCGCTGTCTGCATGAAAATGGAAATATCTACACAGCTATCTGCATATACATGGAAATATCTACACAGCTATCTCTTTACACATGGATATAACTACACCGCTATCTCTATAAACATGGAAATATCTACACCGCTATCTGTTTGAACATGGAAATATCTGCACCGCCATCTGTATGAACATATAAATATCTACACCGCCATCTGTATTAAGGAGCAGATATCTACACCTCTATCTGTATAAACCTGGAAATATCTACACCGCTATCTGTATAAACATGGAAATATCTACACCGCTATCTGTATAAACATGGAAATATCTACACCGCTACCTGTATAAACATGGAAATATCAGCACAGCTATCTGTATGAACATGGAAATATCTACACCGCTATCTGTACGAACATGGAAATATCTACACCGCTATCTGTATGAACATGGAAATAGCTACACCGCTATCTGTATGAACATGGAAATATCTACACCACTATCTGTATGAATATGGAAATAACTACACCGCTATCTGTATGAACATGGATATATCTACACAGCCATCTGGATGAACATGGAAATATCTACACCGCTATCTGTATGAACATGGATATATCTACACCGCTAACTGTGTAAACATGCATACATCTTCAGCGCTACCTGTATAAACATGGAAATATCTACACCGCTATCTGTATGAACATGGAAATATCTACACCGATATCTGTTTGAACATGGAAATATCTAAACCGCTATCTGCATGAAAATGGAAATATCTACACAGCTCTCTGCATATACATGGAAATATCTACACAGCTATCTCTTTACACATGGAAATAACTACACCGCTATCTGTATGATCATGGAAATATCTGCACCGCCATCTGCATGTACATAGAAATATCTACTCCGCCATCTGTATTAAGATGGAGATATCTACACCGCTATCTGTATAAACATGGAAATATCTACACCACTATCTGTATAAACATGGAAATATCTACACCGCTATTTGTATAAACATGGAAATATCTACACCGCTACCTGTATAAACTTGGAAATATCAGCACCGCTAACTGTATGAACATGGAAATATCTACACCGCAATCAGTATTAACATGGAAATATCTACACCGCTATCTGTATGAACTTGGATCTATATACACCGCAATCTGTATGAACATGGAAATATCTACACCGCTATCTGTTTGAACATGGAAATATCTACACCGCTGTCTGCATGAAAATGGAAATATCTACACAGCTATCTGCATATACATGGAAATATCTACACAGCTATCTCTTTACACATGGAAATAACTACACCGCTATCTGTATAAACATGGAAATATCTACACCGCCATCTGTATGAACATGGAAATATCTTCACAGCCATCTGTATGAACATATAAATATGTACACCGCCATCTGTATTAAGAAGGAGATATCTACACCGCTATCTGTATAAACATGGAAATATCTACAACGCTATCTGTATAAACATGGAAATATCAGCACCGCTATCTGTATGAACATGGAAATATCTGCACCGCTATCTGTATGAACATGGAAATATCTACACCGCTAGATGTATGAACATGGAAATATATTCACCGCCATCTGTATGAACATGGATATATCTACACAGCCATCTGTATGAACATGGAAATATCTACACCGCTATCTGTATGAACATGGAAATATCTACACTGCTACCTGTATAAACATGGAAATATCTTCACCACTACCTTTATAAACATGGAAATATCAGCACCGCTATCTGTATGAACATGGAAATATCTACAGCGCTATCTCTATGAACATGGAAATATCTACACCGCCATCTGTATGAACATGGATATATCTACACAGCCATCTGGATGAACATGGAAATATCTACACCGCTATATGTATGAACATGGAAATATCTACACCGCTATCTGTATGAACATGGAAATACATACACCGCTATCTGTATGAACATGGAAATAGCTACACCGCTATCTGTATGCACATGGAAATTTCTTCACCGCCATCTGTATGAACATGGATATATCTACACAGCCATCTGGATGAACATGGAAATATCTACACCGCTATCTGTATGAACATGGAAATATCTACACCGCTATCTGTATGAACATGGAAATACCTTCACCGCCATCTGTATGAACATGGATATGTCTACACAGCCATCTGGATGAACATGGAAATATCTACACCGCGATCTGTTTGAACATGGAAATATCTACACCGCTATCTGTGTAAACATGCATACGTTTCACCGCTATCTGTATAAACATGGAAATATCTACACCGCTATCTGTATGAACATGGAAATATCTACACCGCTATCTGTTTGAACATGGAAATATCTAAACCGCTATCTGCATGAAAATAGAAATATCTACACAGCTATCTGCATATACATGGAAATATCTACAAACCTATCTCTTTACACATGGAAATAACTACACCGCTATCTCTATAAACATGGAAATATCTACACCGCCATCTGAATGAACATGGAAATATCTGCACTGCCATCTGTATGAACATATAAATATCTACACCGCCATCTGTATTAAGATGGAGATATCTTCACCGCTATCTGTATAAACTTGGAAATATCTACACCGCTATCTCTATAAACCTGGAAATATCTACACCGCTATCTGTATAAACATGGAAATATCTACACCGCTACCTGTATAAACATGGAAATATCATCACCGCTATCTGTATGAACATGGAAATATCTACACCGCTATCTCTATGAACATGGAAATATCTACACCGCTATCTGCATGAACATGGAAATAGCTACACCGCTATCTGTATGAACATGGAAATATCTACACCTCTATCTGTATGAACATGGAAATATCTACACCGCTATCTGTATGAACTTGGATATGTGTACACAGCCATCTGGATGAACATGGAAATATCTACACCGCTATCTCTATGAACATGGATATATCTACACAGCCCTCTGGATGAACATGGAAATCTCCACAACGCAATCTGTTGAAATATTCATACATCTTCACCGCTGTCTGTATAAACTTGGAAATATCTACACCGCTATCTGTATGAACATGGAAACATCTACACCACTATCTGTATGAACATGGATATATCTACACAGCCCTCTGGATGAACATGGAAATCTCCACAACGCAATCTGTTGAAATATTCATACATCTTCACCGCTGTCTGTATAAACTTGGAAATATCTACACCGCTATCTGTATGAACATGGAAATATCTGCACCGCCATCTGTATGAAGATATAAATATCTACACCCCCATCTATATTAATATGGAGATATCTACACCGCTATCGGCATAAACTTGGAAATATCTACACCGCTATATGTATAAACATGGAAATATCTACACCGCTATCTGTATAAACAGGGAAATATCTACACCGCTACCTGTATAAACATGGAAATATCAGCACCGTTATCTGTATGAACATGGAAACATCTACACCGCCATCTCTATGAAGATGGAAATATCTACACCGCTATCTGTATGAACATGGAAATAGCTACACGGCTATCTGTATGAACATGGAAATATTTACACCACTACCTGTATGAACATGGAAATATCTACACCGCTATCTGTATGAACATGGATATATACACAGCCATCTGGATGAACATGGAAATATCTACAACGCTACCTGTATAAACATGGAAATCTCAGCACCGCTATCTGTATGAACATGGAAATATCAGCACCGCTATCTGTATGAACATGGAAATATCTACACCGCTATCTCTATGAACATGGAAATATCTTCACCGCTATCTGTATGAACATGGAAATAGCTACAACGCTATCTGTATGAAAACAGAAATATCTACACCACTATCTGTATGAACATGGAAATATCTACACTGCCATCTGTATGAACATGGATATATCTAAACAGCCATCTGGATGAACATGGAAATATCTACACCGCTATCTGCATGAACATGGAAATATATACACCGCTACCTGTAAACATGGAAATATCAGCACCGCTATCTGTATGAACATGGAAATATCTACACCGCAATCTCTATGAACATGGAAGTATCTACACCGCTATCTGCATGAACATGGAAATAGCTACACCGCTATCTGTGCGAACATGGAAATATATACACTTCTATCTGTATGAACATGGAAATATCTACACCGCTATCTGTATGAACATGGATATATCTACACAGCCATCTGGATGAACATGGAAATATCTACACCGCTATCTGCATGAACATGGAAATATCTACACCGCTATCTGTGTAAACATGCATACATCTTCACTGCAATCTGTATAAGCATGGAAATATCTACAACGCTATCTGTATGAACATGGAAATATCTACACCGCTATCTGTTTGAACATGGAAATATCTAAACCGCTATCAGCATGAAAATATAAATATCTACACAGCTATCTGCATATACATGGAAATATCTACACAGCTATCTCTTTACACATGGAAATAACTACACCTCTATCTGTATGAACATGGAAATATCTACACCGCCATCTGTATGAACATGGAAATATCTGCACCGCCATCTGAATGAACATATAAATATCTACCCCGCCATCTGTATTAAGATGGAGATATCTACACCGCTATCTGTATAAACATGGAAATATCCACACCGCTATCTGTATAAACATGGAAATATCTACACTGCTACCTGTATAAACATGGAAATATCTGCACCACTACCTGTATAATCATGGAAATATCAGTGCCGCTATCTGTATGAACATGGAAATATCAGCCCCTCTATCTGTATGAACATGGAAATATCTACACCGCTATCTCTATGAACATGGAAATATCTACACCGCCATCTGTATGAACATGAATATATCTACACAGCCATCTGGATGAACATGGAGATATCTACACCGCTATCTGTATGAACATGGAAATATCTACACCGCTATCTGTATGAACATGGAAATACATACACCGCTATCTGTATGAATATGGAAATAGCTACACCGCTATCTGTATGCACATGGAAATTTCTTCACCGCCATCTGTATGAACATGGATATATCTAAACCGCTATCTGCATGAAAATAGAAATATCTACACAGCTATCTGCATATACATGGAAATATCTACAAACCTATCTCTTTACACATGGAAATATCTACACCGCTATCTCTATAAACATGGAAATATCTACACCGCCATCTGAATGAACATGGAAATATCTGCACTGCCATCTGTGTGAACATACAAATATCTACACCGCCATCTGTATTAAGATGGAGATATCTTCACTGCTATCTGTATAAACTTGGAAATATCTACACCGCTATCTCTATAAACCTGGAAATATCTTCACCGCTATCTGTATAAACATGGAAATATCTACACCGCTACCTGTATAAACATATAAATATCAGCACCGCTATCTGTATGAACATGGAAATATCTACACCGCTATCTCTATGAACATGGAAATATCTACACCGCTATCTGCATGAACATGGAAATAGCTTCACCGCTATCTGTACGAACATGGAAATATCTACACCTCTATCTGTATGAACATGGAAATATCTACACCGCTATCTGTATGAACATGGAAATACATAAACCGCTATCTGTATGAACATGGAAATAGCTACACCGCTATCTGTATGAACATGGAAATTTCTTCACCGCCATCTGTATGAACATGGATATATCTACACAGCCATCAGGATGAACATGGAAATATCTACACCGCTATCTGTATGAACATGGAAATATCTACAACGCTATCTGTATGAACATGGATATATCTACACAGCCCTCTGGATGAACATGGAAATATCCACACCGCTATCTGTGTAAACATGCATACATCTTCACCGCGATCTGTATAAACATGGAAATATCTACACCGCTATCTGTATGAACATGGAAATATCTACACCGCTATCTGTTTGAATATGGAAATATATACACCGCTATCTGTATGAAAATGGAAATATCTACACAGCTATCTGCATATACATGGAAATATCTACACAGCTATCTCCTTACTCATGGAAATAACTACACCGCTAACTGTATGAACATGGAAATATCTACACCGCCATCTGAATGAACATGGAAATATCTGCACAGCCATCGGTATGAACATGTAAATATCTACACCGCCATCTGTATTAAGATGGAAATATCTACACCGCTATCTGAAAAAACATGGAAATACCTACACCACTATCTTTATAAACATGGAAATATCTACACCGCTATCTGTATAAACATGGAAATATCTACACCGCTACCTGGATAAACTTGGAAATATCAGCACCGCTATCTGTATGAACATGGAAATATCTACACCGCTATCTGTATGAACATGGAAATATCTACACCGCTATCTGAATGAACATGGAAATATCTACAAAGCTATCTGAATGAACATGGAAATTTCTACACCGCTATCTGTTTGAACATGTAAATATCTACACCGCTATCTGCATGAAAATGGAAATATCTAAAAAGCTATCTGCATATACATGGAAATATCTACACAGCCATCTCTTTACACATGGAAATAACTACACCGCTATATCTATAAACATGGAAATATCTACACTGCCATCTGTATGAACATGGAAATATCCGCAACGCCATCTGTATGAACATATAAATATCTACACCGCCATCTGTATTAAGATGGAGATATCTACACTGCTATCTGTATAAACATGGAAATATCTACACCGTAGCCTGTATAAACATGGAAATATCAGCACCGCTATCTGTATGAACATGGAAATATCTACACCGCTACCTGTATGAACATGGAAATATCTACACCGCTATCTGTATGAACATGGAAATATCTACACCGCTATCTGTATGAACATGGATATATCTACACAGCCATCTGGATGAACATGGAAATATCTACACCGCTATCTGTATGAACATGGAAATATCTACACAGCTATCTGTATGAACATGGACATATCTACACAGCCAAATGGATGAACATGAAAATATCTACACCGCTATCTGTGTAAACATGCATACATCTTCACCGCAGTCTGTATAAACATGGAAATATCTACACCGCTACCTGTATAAACATGGAAATATCAGCACCGCTATCTGTATGAACATGGAAATATCTACACCGCTATCTGTATGAACATGGAAATATCTACACCGCTATCTGTATGAACATGGAAATATCTACAAAGCTATTTGAATGAACATGGAAATACCTACACCGCTATCTGTTTGAACATGTAAATACCTACACCGCTAACTGCATGAAAATGGAAATATCTACAAAGCTATCTGCATATACATGGAAATATATACACAGCTATCTCTTTACACATGGAAATAACTACACCGCTATATCTATAAACATGGAAATATCTACACCACCATCTGTATGAACATGGAAATATCTGCACCGCCATCTGTATGAACATATAAATATCTACACCGCCATCTGTATTAAGAAGGAGATATCTACACCGCTATCTGTATAAACATGGAAATATCTACACCGCTGCCTGTATAAACATGGAAATATCAGCATGGCTATCTGTATGAACATGGAAATATCTTAACCGCGACCTGTATGAACATGGAAATATCTACACCGCTATCTGTATGAACATGGAAATATCAGCCCCTCTATCTGTATCAACATGGAAATATCTATACCGCTATCTCTATGACCATGGAAATATCTACACCGCCATCTGTATGAACATGGATATATCTACACAGCCATCTAGATGAACATGGAAATATCTACTCTGCTATCTGTATGAACATGGAAATATCTACAACGCTATCTGTATGAACATGGAAATACATACACCGCTATCTGTATGAACATGGAAATACCTTCACCGCCATCTGTATGAACTTGGATATGCCTACACAGCCATCTGGATGAACATGGAAATATCTACACCGCGATCTGTATGAACATGGAAATATCTACACCGCTATCTGTGTAAACATGCATACGTTTCACCGCTATCTGTATAAACATGGAAATATCTACACCGCTATCTGTATGAACATGGAAATATCTACACCGCTATCTGTTTGAACATGGAAATATCTAAACCGCTATCTGCATGAAAATAGAAATATCTACACAGCTATCTGCATATACATGGAAATATCTACAAACCTATCTCTTTACACATGGAAATAACTACACCGCTATCTCTATAAACATGGAAATATCTACACCGCCATCTGAATGAACATGGAAATATCTGCACTGCCATCTGTATGAACATATAAATATCTACACCGCCATCTGTATTAAGATGGAGATATCTTCACCGCTATCTGTATAAACTTGGAAATATCTACACCGCTATCTCTATAAACCTGGAAATATCTACACCGCTATCTGTATAAACATGGAAATATCTACACCGCTACCTGTATAAACATGGAAATATCAGCAGCGCTATCTGTATGAACCTGGAAATATCTACACCGCTATCTCTATGAACATGGAAATATCTACACCGCTATCTGCATGAACATGGAAATAGCTACACCGCTATCTGTACGAACATGGAAATATCTACACCTCTATCTGTATGAACATGGAAATATCTACACCGCTATCTGTATGAACATGGATATGTCTACACAGCCATCTGGATGAACATGGAAATATCTACACCGCTATCTGCATGAACATGGAAATATCTACACCGCTATCTGTGTAAACATGCATACATCTTCACTGCAATCTGTATAAGCATGGAAATATCTACAACGCTATCTGTATGAACATGGAAATATCTACACCGCTATCTGTTTGAACATGGAAATATCTAAACCACTATCAGCATGATAATAGAAATATCTACACAGCTATCTGCATATACATGGAAATATCTACACAGCTGTCTCTTTACACATGGAAATAACTACACTGCTATCTTTATGAACATGGAAATATATACACCGCCATCTGTATGAACATGGAAATATCTGCACCGCCATCTGAATGAACATATAAATATCTACACCGCCATATGTATTAAGATGGAGATATCTACACCGCTTTCAGTATAAACATGGAAATATCCACACCGCTATCTGTATAAACATGGAAATATCTACGCTGCTACCTGTATAAACATGGAAATATCTACACCACTACCTGTACAAACATGGAAATATCAGCACCGCTATCTGTATGAAAATGGAAATATCAGCCCCTCTATCCGTATGAACATGGAAATATCTACACCGCTATCTCTATGAACATGGAAATATCTACACCGCCCTCTGTATGAACATCGATATATCTACACAGCCATCTGGATGAACATTGAAATATCTACACCGCTATCTGTATGAACATGGAAATATCTACACCGCTATCTGTATGAACATGGAAATACATAAACCGCTATCTGTATGAACATGGAAATAGCTACACCGCTATCTGTATGAACATGGAAATTTCTTCACCGCCATCTGTATGAACATGGATATATCTACACAGCCATCTGGATGAACATGGAAATATCTACACCGCTATCTGTATGAACATGGAAATATCTACACCGCTATCTGTATGAACATGGATATATCTACACAGCCCTCTGGATGAACTTGGAAATATCCACACCGCTATCTGTGTAAACATGCATACACCTTCACCGCGATCTGTATAAACATGGAAATATCTACACTGCTATCTGTATGAACATGGAAATATCTACACCGCTATCTGTTTGAACATGGAAATATCTACACCGCTATCTGCATGAAAATGGAAATATCTACACAGCTATCTGCATATACATGGAAATATCTACACAGCTATCTCTTTACTCATGGAAATAACTACACCGCTAACTGTATGAACATGGAAATATCTACACCGCCATCTGTATGAACATGGAAATATCTGCACCGCCATCTGTATGAACATGTAAATATCTACACCGCCATCTGCATTAAGATGGAGATATCTACACCGCTATCTGAAAAAACATGGAAATATCTACACCACTATCTGCATAAACATGGAAATATCTACACTGCTATCTGTATAAACATGGAAATATCTACACCGCTACCTGTGTAAACTTGGAAATATCAGCACCGCTATCTGTATGAATATGGAAATATCTACACCGCTATCTGTATGAACATGGAAATATCCACAAAGCTATCTGAATGAACATGGAAATTTCTACACCGCTATCTGTATGAACATGGAAATATCTACACCGCTATCTGTTTGAACATGGAAATATCTAAACCGCTATCTTCATGAAAATAGAAATATCTACACAGCTATCTGCATATACATGGAAATATCTACAAACCTATCTCTTTACACATGGAAATAACTACACCGCTATCTCTATAAACATGGAAATATCTACACCGCCATCTGAATGAACATGGAAATATCTGCACTGCCATCTGTATGAACATATAAATATCTACACCGCCATCTGTATTAAGATGGAAATATCTTCACCGCTATCTGTATAAACTTGGAAATATCTACACCGCTATCTCTATAAACATGGAAATATCTACACCGCTATGTGTATAAACATGGAAATATCTACACCGCTACCTGTATAAACATGGAAATATCAGCACCGCTATCTGTATGAACATGGAAATATCTACACCGCTATCTCTATGAATATGGAAATATCTACACCGCTATCTGCATGAACATGGAAATAGCTACACCGCTATCTGTACGAACATGGAAATATCTACACCTCTATCTGTATGAACATGGAAATATCTACACCGCTATCTGTATGAACATGGATATGTCTACACAGCCATCTGGATGAACATGGAAATATCTACACCGCTATCTGCATGAACATGGAAATATCTACACCGCTATCTGTGTAAACATGCATACATCTTCACTGCAATCTGTATAAGCATGGAAATATATACAACGCTATCTGTATGAACAAGGAAATATCTACACCGCTATCTGTTTGAACATGGAAATATCTAAACCACTATCAGCATGATAATAGAAATATCTACACAGCTATCTGCATATACATGGAAATATCTACACAGCTATCTCTTTACACATGGAAATAACTACACTGCTATCTGTATGAACATGGAAATATCTACACCGCCATCTGTATGAACATGGAAATATCTGCACCGCCATCTGAATGAACATATAAATATCTACACCGCCATATGTATTAAGATGGAGATATCTACACCGCTTTCAGTATAAACATGGAAATATCCACACCGCTATCTGTATAAACATGGAAATATCTACGCTGCTTCCTGTATAAACATGGAAATATCTACACCACTACCTGTACAAACATGGAAATATCAGCACCGCTATCTGTATGAAAATGGAAATATCAGCCCCTCTATCCGTATGAACATGGAAATATCTACACCGCTATCTCTATGAACATGGAAATATCTACACCGCCCTCTGTATGAACATGGATATATCTACACAGCCATCTGGATGAACATTGAAATATCTACACCGCTATCTGTATGAACATGGAAATATCTACACCGCTATCTGTATGAACATGGAAATACATAAGCCGCTATCTGTATGAACATGGAAATAGCTACACCGCTATCTGTATGAACATGGAAATTTCTTCACCGCCATCTGTATGAACATGGATATATCTACACAGCCATCTGGATGAACATGGAAATATCTACACCGCTATCTGTATGAACATGGAAATATCTACACCGCTATCTGTATGAACATGGATATATCTACACAGCCCTCTGGATGAACTTGGAAATATCCACACCGCTATCTGTGTAAACATGCATACATCTTCACCGCGATCTGTATAAACATGGAAATATCTACACCGCTATCTGTATGAACATGGAAATATCTACACCGCTATCTGTTTGAACATGGAAATATCTACACCGCTATCTGCATGAAAATGGAAATATCTACACAGCTATCTGCATATACATGGAAATATCTACACAGCTATCTCTTTACTCATGGAAATAACTACACCGCTAACTGTATGAACATGGAAATATCTACACCGCCATCTGTATGAACATGGAAATATCTGCACCGCCATCTGTATGAACATGTAAATATCTACACCGCCATCTGTATTAAGATGGAGATATCTACACCGCTATCTGAAAAAACATGGAAATATCTACACCACTATCTGCATAAACATGGAAATATCTACACCGCTATCTGTATAAACATGGAAATATCTACACCGCTACCTGTATAAACTTGGAAATATCAGCACCGCTATCTGTATGAACATGGAAATATCTACACCGCTATCTGTATGAACATGGAAATATCTACACCGATATCTGTATGAACATGGAAATATCCACAAAGCTATCTGAATGAACATGGAAATTTCTACACCGCTATCTGTATGAACATGGAAATATCTACACCGCTATCTGTTTGAACATGGAAATATCTAAACCGCTATCTGCATGAAAATAGAAATATCTACACAGCTATCTGCATATACATGGAAATATCTACAAACCTATCTCTTTACACATGGAAATAACTACACCGCTATCTCTATAAACATGGAAATATCTTCACCGCCATCTGAATGAACATGGAAAGATCTGCAATGCCATCTGTATGAACATATAAATATCTACACCGCCATCTGTATTAAGATGGAAATATCTTCACCGCTATCTGTATAAACTTGGAAATATCTACACCGCTATCTCTATAAACCTGGAAATATCTACACCGCTATCTGTATAAACATGGAAATATCTACACGGCTACCTGTATAAACATGGAAATATCAGCAGCGCTATCTGTATGAACATGGAAATATCTACACCGCTATCTCTATGAACATGGAAATATCTACACCGCTATCTGCATGAACATGGAAATAGCTACACCGCTATCTGTACGAACATGGAAATACCTACACCTCTATCTGTATGAACATGGAAATATCTACACCGCTATCTGTATGAACATGGATATGTCTACACAGCCATCTGGATGAACATGGAATTATCTACACCGCTATCTGCATGAACATGGAAATATCTACACCGCTATCTGTGTAAACATGCATACATCTTCACTGCAATCTGTATAAGCATGGAAATATCTACACCGCCATCTGTATGAACATGGAAATATCTGCACCGCCATCTGAATGAACATATAAATATCTACACCGCCATATGTATTAAGATGGAGATATCTACACCGCTTTCAGTATAAACATGGAAATATCCACACCGCTATCTGTATAAACATGGAAATATCTACGCTGCTACCTGTATAAACATGGAAATATCTACACCACTACCTGTACAAACATGGAAATATCAGCAACGCTATCTGTATGAAAATGGAAATATCAGCCCCTCTATCCGTATGAACATGGAAATATCTACACCGCTATCTCTATGAACATGGAAATATCTACACCGCCCTATGTATGAACATGGATATATCTACACAGCCATCTGGATGAACATTGAAATATCTACACCGCTATCTGTATGAACATGGAAATATCTACACCGCTATCTGTATGAACATGGAAATACATAAACCGCTATCTGTATGAACATGGAAATAGCTACACCGCTATCTGTATGAACATGGAAATTTCTTCACCGCCATCTGTATGAACATGGATATATCTACACAGCCATCTGGATGAACATGGAAATATCTACACCGCTATCTGTATGAACATGGAAATATCTACACCGCTATCTGTATGAACATGGATATATCTACACAGCCCTCTGGATGAACTTGGAAATATCCACACCGCTATCTGTGTAAACATGCATACATCTTCACCGCGATCTGTATAAACATGGAAATATCTACACCGCTATCTGTATGAACATGGAAATATCTACACCGCTATCTGTTTGAACATGGAAATATCTACACCGCTATCTGCATGAAAATGGAATTATCTACACAGCTATCTGCATATACATGGAAATATCTACACAGCTATCTCTTTACTCATGGAAATAACTACACTGCTAACTGTATGAACATGGAAATATCTACACCGCCATCTGTATGAACATGGAAATATCTGCACCGCCATCTGTATGAACATGTAAATATCTACACCGCCATCTGTATTAAGATGGAGATACCTACACCGCTATCTGAAAAAACATGGAAATATCAACACCACTATCTGCATAAACATGGAAATATCTACACCGCTATCTGTATAAACATGGAAATATCTACACCGCTACCTGTATAAACTTGGAAATATCAGCACCGCTATCTGTATGAACATGGAAATATCTACACCGCTATCTGTATGAACATGGAAATATCTACACCGCTATCTGTATGAACATGGAAATATCCACAAAGCTATCTGAATGAACATGGAAATTTCTACACCGCTATCTGTTTGAACATGTAAATATCTACAGCGCTATCTGCATGAAAATGGAAATATCTACAAAGCTATCTGCATATACATGGAAATATCTACACAGCCATCTCTTTACACATGGAAATAACTACACCGCTATATCTATAAACATGGAAATATCTACACTGCCATCTGTATGAACATGGAAATATCCGCAACGCCATCTGCATGAACATATAAATATCTACACCGCCATCTGTATTAAGATGGAGATATCTACACCGCTATCTGTATAAACATGGAAATATCTACACCGCTGCCTGTATAAACATGGAAATATCAGCACCGCTATCTGTATGAACATGGAAATATCTACACCGCTACCTGTATGAACATGGAAATATCTACACCGCTATCTCTATGAACATGGAAATATCTACACCGCTATCTGTATGAACTTGGATATATCTACACAGCCATCTGGATGAACATGGAAATATCTACACCGCTATCTGTATGAACATGGAAAAATCTACACAGCTATCTGTATGAACATGGACATATCTACACAGCCAACTGGATGAACATGGAAATATCTACACCGCTATCTGTGTAAACATGCATACGTCTTCACCGCAGTCTGTATAAACATGGAAATATCTACACCGCTATCTGTATGAAAATGGAAATATCTACACCGCTATCTGTATGAACATGGAAATATCTACAGCGCTATCTGTTTGAACATGGAAATATCTACACCGCTATCTGCATGAAAATGGAAATATCTACACCGCTATCTGTATAAACATGGAAATATCTACACCACTATCTGTATAAACATGGAAATATCTACACAGCTATCTCTTTACACATGGAAATAACTACACCGCTATCTGTATGAACATGGAAATATCTACACCGCCCTCTGTATGAACATGGAAATATCTGCACCGCCATCTGTATGAACATATAAATATCTACACCGCCATCTGTTTTAAGATGGAGATATCTACACCGCTATCTGCATAAACATGGAAATATCTACACCGCTATCTGTATAAACATGGAAATATCTACAACGCTATCTGTATAAACATGGAAATATCTAAACAGCTATCTGCATGAAAATGGAAATACCTACACAGCTATCTGCATATACATGTAAATATCTACACAGCTATCTCTTTGCATATGGAAATAACTACACCGCTATCTGTATGAACATGGAAACATCTACACCGCTATCTGTATGAACATGGATATATCTACACAGCCCTCTGGATGAACATGGAAATCTCCACAACGCTATCTGTTGAAATATTCATACATCTTCACCGCTGTCTGTATAAACTTGGAAATATCTACACCGCGATCTGTATGAACATGGAAATATATACACCGCTATCTGTTTGAAGATGGAAATATATACACCACTATCTGCATGAAAATGGAAATATCTACAAAGCTATCTGAATGAACATGGAAATTTCTACACCGCTATCTGTTTGAACATGTAAATATCTACACGGCAATCCGCATGAAAATGGAAATATCTACAAAACTATCTGCATATACATGGAAATATCTACACAGCCATCTCTTTACACATGGAAATAACTACACCGCTATATCTATAAACATGGAAATATCTACACTGCCATCTGTATTAAGATGGAGATAACTACACCGCTATCTGTATAAACATGGAAATATCTACACCGCTATCTGTATAAACATGGAAATATCTACACCGCTACCTGTATAAACATGGAAATATCAGCACCGCTTTCAGTATGAACATGGAAATATCAACCCCTCTATCTGTATGAACATGGAAATATCTACACCACTATCTGTATGAACATGGAAATATCTACAACGCTATCTGTATGAACATGGAAATATCCACACCGCTATCTGTATAGACATGGAAATATCTACACCGCTATCTGTATAAACATGGAAATATCTACACCGCTACCTGTATAAACATGGAAATATCTACACCGCTACCTGTATAAACATGGAAATATCAGCACCGCTATCTGTATGAACATGGAAATATCAGCCCCTCTATCTGTATGAACATGGAAATATCTTCAACGCCATCTGTATGAACATGGATATATCTACACAGCCATCTGGATGAACATGGAAATATCTACACCGCTATCTGCATGAACATGGAAATATCTACACCGCTACCTGTATAAACCTGGAAATAGCACCGCTATCTGTATGAACATGGAAATAGCTACACCGCTATCTCTATGAACATGGAAAAATCTTCACCGCTATCTGTATGAACATGGAAATAGCTACAATGCTATCTGTATGAACATGGAAATATCTACACCACTATCTGTATGAAAATGGAAATATCTACACCGCCATCTGTATGAACATGGATATATCTACACAGCCATCTGGATGAACATGGAAATATCTACACCGCTATCTGCATGAACATGGAAATATCTACACCGCTATCTGTGTAAATATGCATACATCTTCGCAATCTGTATAAGCATGGAAATATCTACACCGCTATCAGTATGAACATGGAAATATCTATACCGCTATCTGTTTGAACATTTAAATATCTAAACCGCTATCAGCATGAAAATGGAAATCTCTACACAGCTATCTGCAAATACATGGAAATATCTACACAGCTATCTCTTTACACATGGAAATAACTACACCGCCATCTGTATGAACATGGAAATATCTGCACCGCCCTCTGTATGAACATATAAATATCTACTCCGCCATCTGTATTAAGATGGAGATATCTACACCGCTATCTGTAAAAACATGGAAATATCTACACCGCTATCTGTATAAACATGGAAATATCTACACCGCTACCTGTATAAACATGGAAATATCAGCACCGCTATCTGTAAGACCATGGAAATAGCCCCTCTATCTGTATGAACATGGAAATATCTACACCAGTATCTCTATGAACATGGAAATATCTACACCACTATCTGTTTGAACATGGAAATATCTAAACCGCTATCTACATGAAAATGGAAATATCTACACAGCTATCTGCATATACATGGAAATATCTACACAGCTATCTCTTTACAAATGGAAATAACTACACCGCTATCTGTATGAACATGGAAATCTCTTCACCGCCATCTGTACGAACATGGATATATCTACACAGCCATCTGGATGAACATGGGAATATCTGCACCGCTATCTGTATGAACATGGAAATATCTACACCGCTATCTGTGTAAACATGCATACATCTTCACCGCTATCTGTATAAACATGGAAATATCTACACTGCTATCTGCATGGACATGGAAATATCTACACCGCTATCTGTTTGAACATGGAAATATCTACACCGCTATCTGCATGAAAATGGAAATATCTACACAGCGATCTGCATATACATGGAAATATCTACAAAGCTATATCTTTACACATGGAAATAACTACAGCGCTATCTCTATAAACATGGAAATATCTACTACACCATCTGTATGAACATGGAAATATCTGCACCGCCATCTGTATGAACATATAAATATCTACACCGCCATCTATTTTAAGATGGAGATATCTACACCGCTATCTGTATAAACTTGAAAATATCTACACCGCTATCTGTATAAACATGGAAATATCTACACGGCTACCTGTATAAACATGGAAATATCTACACCGCTACCAGTATAAACATGGAAATACATAAACCGCTATCTGTATGAACATGGAAATACCTACACCGCTATCTCTATGAACTTGGAAATATGTACACCGTTATCTGTATGAACATGGAAATAGCTACACCGCTATCTGTATGAACATGGAAATATCTACACCACTACCTGTATGAACATGGAAATATTTACACCTCTATCTCTATGAACATGGATATATCTACGCAGCCATCTGGATGAACATGGAAATATCTACACCGCTATCTGTTTGAACATGTAAATATCTAAACCGCTATCTGCATGAAAGTGGAAATATCTACACAGCTGTCTGCATATACGTGGAAATATCTACACAGCTATCTCTTTACACATGGAAATAACTACACCGCTATATCTATAAACATGGAAATATCTACACCGCCATCTGTATGAACATGGAAGTATCTGCACCGCCATATGTATGAACATATAAATATCTACACCGCCATCTGTATTAAGAAGGAAATATCTAAACCGCTATTTGTATAAACATGGAAATATCTTCACCGCTGCCTGTATAAACATGGAAATATCAGCACCGCTATCTGCATGAACATGAAAATATCTACACCGCTATCTGTATGAACATGGAAATATCTACACCGCTATCTGTATGAACATGGAAATATCTACACCTCTATCTGTATGAACATGGAAATATCTACACCGCTATCGGTTTGAACATGGAAATATCTACACCGCTATCTGTATGAACATGGAAATACCTTCACCGCCATCTGTATGAACATGGATATGTCTACTCAGCCATCTAGATGAACATGGAAATATCTACACCGCGATCTGTAGGAACATGGAAATATCTACACCGCTATCTGTGTAAACATGCATACATCATCACCGCTATCTGTATAAACATGGAAATATCTACACCGCTATCTGTATGAACTTGGAAATAACTACACCGCTATCTGTATGAACATGGAAATATATACACCGCCATCTGTATGAACATGGAAATATCGGCACCGCCATCTGTATGAACATATAAATAACTACACGGCCATCTGTATTAAGATAGAAATATCTACACCGGTGTCTGTATAAACATGGAAATATCTACACCGCTATCTGTAGAAACATGGAAATATCTACACCGCTACCTGTATAAACATGGAAATATCCACACCGCTACCTGTATACACATGGAAATATCAACACCGCTATCTGTATGAACATGGAAATATCAGCCCCTCTATCTGTATGAACATGGAAATATCTTCACAACCATCTGTATGAACATGGATATATCTACACAGCCATCTGGATGAACATGGAAATATCTACACCGCTATCTGCATGAACATGGAAATATCTACACCGCTACCTGTATAAACCTGGAAATATCAGCACCGCAATCTGTATGAACATGGAAATATCTACACCGCTATATCTATGAACAAGGAAATATCTACACCGCTATCTGTATGAACATGGAAATAGCTACAACGCTATCGGTATGAACATGGAAATATCTACACCACTATCTGTATGAACATGGAAATATCTACGCCGCCATCTGTATGAACATGGATATATCTACACAGCCATCTGGATGAACATGGAAATATCTACACCGCTATCTGCATGAACATAGAAATATCTACACCGCTATCTGTGTAAATATGCATACATCTTCGCAATCTGTAAAAGCATGGAGATATCTACACTGCTATCTGAATGAACATGGAAATATCTACACCGCTATCTGTTTGAACATTTAAATATCTAAAACGCTATCAGCATGAAAATGGAAATCTCTACACAGCTATCTGCAAATACATGGAAATATCTACACAGCTATCTCTTTACTCATGGAAATAACTACACCGCTATCTGTATGAACATGGAAATATCTACACCGCCATCTGTATGAACATGGAAATATCTGCACCGCCCTCTGTATGAACATATAAATATCTACTCCGCCATCTGTATTAAGATGGAGATATCTACACCGCTATCTGTAAAAACATGGAAATATCTACACCGCTATCTGTATAAACATGGAAATATCTACACTGCTATCTGCATGAAAATGGAAATATCTACACAGCTATCTGCATATACATGGAAATATCTACACAGCTATCTCTTTACAAATGGAAATAACTACACCGCTATCTGTATGAACATGGAAATATCTTCACCGCCATCTGTATGAACATGGATATGTCTACTCAGCCATCTAGATGAACATGGAAATATCTACACCGCGATCTGTAGGAACATGGAAATATCTACACCGCTATCTGTGTAAACATGCATACATCATCACCGCTATCTGTATAAACATGGAAATATCTACACCGCTATCTGTATGAACTTGGAAATAACTACACCGCTATCTGTATGAACATGGAAATATGTACACCGCCATCTGTATGAACATGGAAATATCGGCACCGCCATCTGTATGAACATATAAATAACTACACGGCCATCTGTATTAAGATAGAAATATCTACACCGGTGTCTGTATAAACATGGAAATATCTACACCGCTATCTGTAGAAACATGGAAATATCTACACCGCTACCTGTATAAACATGGAAATATCCACACCGCTACCTGTATACACATGGAAATATCAACACCGCTATCTGTATGAACATGGAAATATCAGCCCCTCTATCTGTATGAACATGGAAATATCTTCACAACCATCTGTATGAACATGGATATATCTACACAGCCATCTGGATGAACATGGAAATATCTACACCGCTATCTGCATGAACATGGAAATATCTACACCGCTACCTGTATAAACCTGGAAATATCAGCACCGCAATCTGTATGAACATGGAAATATCTACACCGCTATATCTATGAACAAGGAAATATCTACACCGCTATCTGTATGAACATGGAAATAGCTACAACGCTATCGGTATGAACATGGAAATATCTACACCACTATCTGTATGAACATGGAAATATCTACGCCGCCATCTGTATGAACATGGATATATCTACACAGCCATCTGGATGAACATGGAAATATCTACACCGCTATCTGCATGAACATAGAAATATCTACACCGCTATCTGTGTAAATATGCATACATCTTCGCAATCTGTAAAAGCATGGAGATATCTACACTGCTATCTGAATGAACATGGAAATATCTACACCGCTATCTGTTTGAACATTTAAATATCTAAAACGCTATCAGCATGAAAATGGAAATCTCTACACAGCTATCTGCAAATACATGGAAATATCTACACAGCTATCTCTTTACTCATGGAAATAACTACACCGCTATCTGTATGAACATGGAAATATCTACACCGCCATCTGTATGAACATGGAAATATCTGCACCGCCCTCTGTATGAACATATAAATATCTACTCCGCCATCTGTATTAAGATGGAGATATCTACACCGCTATCTGTAAAAACATGGAAATATCTACACCGCTATCTGTATAAACATGGAAATATCTACACTGCTATCTGCATGAAAATGGAAATATCTACACAGCTATCTGCATATACATGGAAATATCTACACAGCTATCTCTTTACAAATGGAAATAACTACACCGCTATCTGTATGAACATGGAAATATCTTCACCGCCATCTGTATGAACATGGATATATCTACACAGCCATCTGGATGAACATGGGAATATCTACACCGCTATCTGTATGAACATGGAAATATCTACACCGCTATCTGTGTAAACATGCATACATCTTCACCGCTATCTGTATAAACATGGAAATATCTACACTGCTATCTGCATGGACATGGAAATTTCTACACCGCTATCTGTTTGAACATGGAAATATCTACACCGCTATCTGCATGAAAATGGAAATATCTACACAGCGATCTGCATATACATGGAAATATCTACAAAGCTATATCTTTACACATGGAAATAACTACAGCGCTATCTCTATAAACATGGAAATATCTACTCCACCATCTGTATGAACATGGAAATATCTGCACCGCCATCTGTATGAACATATAAATATCTACACCGCCATCTATATTAAGATGGAGATATCTACACCGCAATCTGTATAAACTTGAAAATATCTACACCGCTATCTGTATAAACATGGAAATATCTACACGGCTATCTGTATAAACATGGAAATATCTACACCGCTACCTGTATAAACATGGAAATACTTAAACCGCTATCTGTATGAACATGGAAATACCTACACCGCTATCTCTATGAACTTGGAAATATCTACACCGTTATCTGTATGAACATGGAAATAGCTACACCGCTATCTGTATGAACATGGAAATATCTACACCACTGCCTGTATGAACATGGAAATATCTACACCTCTATCTCTATGAACATGGATATATCTACACAGCCATCTGGATGAACATGGAAATATCTACACCGCTATCTGTTTGAACATGTAAATATCTAAACCGCTATCTGCATGAAAGTGGAAATATCTACACAGCTATCTGCCTATACATGGAAATATCTACACAGCTATCTCTTTGCACATGGAAATAACTACACCGCTATCTGTATGAACATGGAAATATCTACACCGCCATCTGTATGAACATGGAAATATCTGCACGGCCATCTGTATGAACATATAAATATCTACACTGCCATCTGTATTAAGATGGAGATATCTACACCGCTATCTGTATAAACATGGAAATATCTACACCGCTATCTGTATAAACATGGAAATATCTACACGGCTACCTGTATAAACATGGAAATATCAGCACCGCTTTCTGTATGAACATGGAAATATCAGCCCCTCTATCTGAATGAACATGGAAATATCTACACCACTATCTGTATGAACATGGAAATATCTACACCGCTATCTGTATGAACATGGAAATATCCACACCGCTATCTGTATAGACATGGAAATATCTACACCGCTATCTGTATAAACATGGAAATATCTACACCGCTATCTGTGTAAACATGGAAATATCTACACTGCTCTCTGTGTAAACATGGAAATAACTACACCGCTATCTGTACAAACATGGAAATATCGACACAGCCATCTGTAGGAATATGTAAATATCTACACCGTTATCTGTATACACATGGAATTATCTACACCGCTATCTGTATGAACATGGAAATGTCTACACCTCTATCTGTGTAAACATGGAAATATCTACACCGCTATCTGTGTAAACATGGAGATATCTACACCGCTATCTCTATAAGCATGGAAATATCCACACAGCCATCTATATAAACATGGAAATATCTACACTACGCTCTGTATAAACCTGGAAATATCTACACTGATATCTGTGTAAACATGGAAATATCTACACCGCTGTCTGTGTAAACATGGAAATACCTACACCGCTATATCTATAAACATGGAAATATCTGCACCGCCATCTGTATGGCTATGGAAATATCTACACCGCCATCTGTATAAACATGGATATATCTACACCGTTATGTGTATAAAGATGGAAATATCTACACTGCTATCTGTAAAAACATGGAAATATCTACACCGCCATCTGTATGAACATGGAAATGTCTAAACCGCCAACTCTGTAAACATGGAAATATCTACAGCGCTATGTGTTGGAACATAGAATTATCTACACCGCTATCTGCATAAAAGTGGAAATATCTTCACCGCTATCTGCATAAACTTGGAAATATCTACACCACAATCTTGTAAACATGGAAATATCTAAAAAAACTACTGTGGGAACATGGAAATATCTACACCGCTATCTCTATAAACATGGAAATATCTACACCGCTATCTGTATAAACTTGGAAATATCTACACAGCCATCTGTAGGAACATGTAAATATCTACACCACTATCTCTATAAACATGGAAATACCTACACTGCTATCTGTATAAACATGGAAATATCTACACGGCTATCTGTGTAAACATGGAAAGATCTATACCGCTATCTCTGAAAACATGGAAAGATCTACACCATTATGTGTATAAAGACGGAAATATCTACACCGCTATCTGTATAAACATGGAAATATCTACGCAGCCATCTGTAGGAACATGTAAATATCTACACAGATATCTGTATACTCATGGAAATATCTACACCGCTATCTGTATAAACATGGAAATATCTACACCGCTATCTGTATAAACATGGAAATATCTACACCGCTATCTGTGTAAACATGGAAATATCTACACCGCCATCTCTTAAAACTTGGAAATAACTTCACCGTTATGTGTATAAACATGGAAATATCTTCACCGTCATCTGTATGAACATGGAAATATCTACACAGCCATCGATATAAACATGGAAATATCTACACCGCCATCTGTTTGAACATGAAAATATCTACAGTGCCAACTCTATAAACATTGAAATATCTACACCGCTATCTGTATAAACATGGAAATATCTACACCGCTATCTGTGTAAACATGGAAATATCTACACCGCTATCTGTGTAAACATGGAAGTATCTACACCGCTATCTCTATAAACATGGAAATATCTTCACCGCCATCTGCATGAACATGGAAATATCTACATCGCCATCTGTATAAACATGGAAATATCTACACTGCTGTCTCTATAAACATGGAAATATCTACACCGCTATCTGTATAAACATGGAAATATCTACACCGCTATCTCTATAAACATGGAAATATCTACACCGCTATCTGTATAAACATGGAAATATCTACACCGCTATCTGTGTAAACATGGAAATATCTACAGCACTATCTGTGTAAACATGGAAATATCTACACCGCTATCTGTACAATCATGGAAATATCTACACAGCCATCTGTAGGAATATGTAAATATCTACACCGTTATCTCTATACACATGGAATTATCTACACAGCTATCTGTATGAACATGGAAATATCTACACCGCTATATGTGCACACATTGAAATATCTACACCGCTATCTGTGTAAACATGGAGATATCTACACCGCTATCTCTATAAACATGGAAATATCCTCACAGCCATCCACATAAACATGAAAATATCTACACTACTCTCTGTATAAACCTGGAAATATCTACACTGATATCTCTATAAACATGGAAACATCTACACCGCTATCTCTATAAACATGGAAATATCTACACCGCTATCGGTGTAAACATGGAAATATCTACACCGCTTTCTGTGTAAACATGGACATACCTACACCGCTATATCTATAAACATGGAAATATCTACACTGCCTTCTGTATGGGTATGGAAATATCTACACCGCCATCTGTATAAACATGGAAATATCTACACCGTTATCTGTGTACACATGGAATTATCTACACCGCTATCTGTTTAAACTTGGAAATATCTACAATGCTATCTGCGTAAACATGGAAAAATCTACACCGCTATCTCTATATACATGCAAATATCTACACCGCTATCTGTGTAAACATGGCAATATCTACACCGATATCTCTGTAAACATGGAAATATCTACACCGCTATCTCTGTAAACATGGAAATATCTACAGAGTCATCTGTATAAACATGGAAATATCTACACCGCTATCTGTGTAAACATGGAAATATCTACACCGCTATCTCTAAAAACATGGAAAGATCTACACCATTATGTGTATAAAGACGGAAATATCTACACCGCTATCTGTATAAACATGGAAATATCTACACCGCCATCTATATGAACGTGGAAATGTCTAAACCGCCATCTCTATAAACATGTAAATATCTACACCGCCCTCTGTAGGAACATGGAAATATCTACAACGCTATCTGTTTAAACATTGAAATATCTACACGGCTATATGCCTAAAAGTGGAAATATCTACAACGCTATCTGCACAAACTTGGAAATACCTACACCGCTATCTGTGTACACATGGAAATATCTACACCACCAACTGTAGGAACATGAAAATATCTACACCGCTATCTGTATGAACATGGAAATACCTTCACCGCCATCTGTATGAACATGGATATATCTACACAGCCATATGGATGAACATGGAAATTTCTACACCGCTATCTGCATGAACATGGAAATAGCTACAACGCTATCTCTATGAACATGGAAATAGCTACACCGCCATCTGTATGAACATGGAAATATCTGCACCGCCATCTGTATGAACATATAAATATCTACAAAGCCATCCGTATTAAGATGGATATATCTACACCGCTATCTGTATACACCTGGAAATATCTACAGCGCTCTCTGTATAAACATGGAAATATCCACACCGCTATCTGTATAAACATGGAAATATCCACACCGCTACCTGTATAAACATGGAAATATCAGCACCGCTATCTGTACGAACATGGAAATATCTACACCGCTATCTGTACGAACATGGAAATATCTACACCGCTATCTGTATGAACATGGAAATAGCTACACCGCTATCTGTATGAACATGGAAATATCTACACCACTATCTGTATGAACATGGAAATATCTACACCGCTATCTGTATGAACATGGATATATCTACACAGTCATCTGGATGAACATGGAAATATCTACACCACTATCTGTATGAACATGGAAATATCTACACCGCTATCTGTGTAAACATGCATACATCTTCACCGCTATCTGTGTAAACATGGAAATATCTACACCGCTATCTGTATGAACATGGAAATATCTACACCACAATCTGTTTGAACATGGAAATATCTAAACCGCTATCTGCATGAAAATGGAAATATCTACACAGCTATCTGCATATACATGTAAATATCTACACAGCTATCTCTTTGCACATGGAAATAACTACACCGCTATCTGTATGAACATGGAAATACCTACACCGCCATCTGTATGAACATGGAAATATCTGCACGGCCATCTGTATGAACATATAAATATCTACACTGAAATCTGTATTAAGATGGAGATATCTACACCGCTATCTGTATAAACATGGAAATATCTACACCGCTATCTGTATAAACATGGAAATATCTACACCGCTACCTGTATAAATATGGAAATATCAGCACCGCTTTCTGTATAAACATGGAAATATCAGCCCCTCTATCTGTATGAACATGGAAATATCTACACCACTATCTGTATGAACATGGAAATATCTACACCGCTATCTGTATGAACATGGAAATATCCACACTGCTATCTGTATAGACATGGAAATATCTACACCGCTATCTGTATAAACATGGAAATATCTACACCGCTATCTGTATAAACATGGAAATATCTACACCGCTATCTGTGTAAACATGGAAATATCTACACCGCTATCTGTGTAAACATGGAAATATCTACACCGCTATCTGTACAAACATGGAAATATCTACACAGCCCTCTGTAGGAATATGTAAATATCTACACCGTTATCTGTATACACATGGAATTACCTACACCGCTATCTGTATGAACATGGAAATGTCTACACCTCTATCTGTGTAAACATGGAAATATCTACACTGCTGTCTGTGTAAACATGGAGATATCTACACCGCTATCTCTATAAGCATGGAAATATCCACACAGCCATCTATATAAACATGGAAATATCTGCACTACGCTCTGTATAAACCTGGAAATATCTACGCTGATATCTCTATAAACATGGAAATAACTACGCCGCTGTCTCTATAAACATGGAAATATCTACACCGCTATCTGTGTAAACATGGAAATATCTACACCGCTGTCTGTGTAAACATGGAAATACCTACACCGCTATATCTATAAACATGGAAATATCTACACCGCCATCTGTATGGGTATGGAAATATCTACACCGCCATCTGTATAAACATGGAAATATCTACACCGTTATGTGTATAAAGATGGAAATATCTACACTGCTATCTGTAAAAACATGGAAATATCTACACCGCCATCTGTATGAACATGGAAATGTCTAAACCGCCAACTCTATAAACATGGAAATATCTACAGCGCTATGTGTTGGAACATAGAAATATCTACACCGCTTTCTGTCTAAACATGGAAATATCTACACCGCTATCTGCATAAAAGTGGAAATATCTTCACCGCTATCTGCATAAACTTGGAAATATCTACACCACTATCTTGTAAACATGGAAATATCTAGAAAAACAACTGTGGGAACATGGAAATATCTACACCGCTATCTCTATAAACATGGAAATATCTACTCCGCTATCTGTATAAACTTGGAAATATCTACACAGCCATCTGTAGGAACATGTAAATATCTACACAGTTATCTGTATACACATGGAAATATCTACACCGCTATCTGTATAAACATGGAAATATCTACACCGCCATCTGTATGAACGTGGAAATGTCTAAACCGCCATCTCTATAAACCTGTAAATATCTACACCGCCCTCTGTAGGAACATGGAAATATCTACAACGCTATCTGTTTAAACATTGAAATATCTACACCGCTATGTGCCTAAAAGTGGAAATACCTACACCGCTATCTGCATAAACTTGGAAATACCTACACCGCTATCTGTGTAAACATGGAAATATCTAAACCACCAACTGTAGGAACATGGAAATATCTACACCACTATCTCCACAAACATTGACATATCTACACCGCTATCTGTATAAACATGGAAATATCCACACAGCCATCTGTAGGAACATGTAAATATCTACACCACTATCTGTATAAACATGGAAATATCTACACTGCTATCTGTATAAACATGGAAATATCTACACCGCTATCTGTGTAAACATGGAAAGATCTACACCGCTATCTCTGAAAACATGGAAAGATCTACACCATTATGTGTATAAAGACGGAAATATCTACACCGCTATCTGTATAAACATGGAAATATCTACGCAGCCATCTGTAGGAACATGTAAATATCTACACAGTTATCTGTATACACATGGAAATATCTACACCGCTATCTGTATAAACATGGAAATATCTACACCGCTATCTGTGTAAACATGGAAATATCTACACCGCTATCTGTGTAAACATGGAAATATCTACACCGCCATCTCTTAAAACTTGGAAATATCTTCACCGTTATGTGTATAAACATGGAAATTTCTTCACCGTCATCTGTATGAACTTGGAAATATCTACACTACCATCGATATAAACATGGAAATATCTACACCGCCATCTGTTTGAACATGAAAATATCTTCACCGCCAACTCTATAAACATTGAAATATCTACACCGCTATCTGTATAAACATGGAAATATCTACACCGCTATCTGTGTAAACATGGAAATATCTACACCGCTATCTGTGTAAACATGGAAGTATCTACACCGCTATCTCTATAAACATGGAAATATCTTCGCCGCCATCTGTATGAACATGGAAATATCTACATCACCATCTGTATAAACATGGAAATATCTACACTGCTGTCTCTATAAACATGGAAATATCAACAACGCTATCTGTATAAATATGGAAATATCTACGCCGCTAACTGTATAAACATGAAAATTTCTACACCGCTATCTCTATAAACATGGAAATATCCACACCGCTATCTGTATAAACATGGAAATACCTACACCGCTATCTGTGTAAACATGGAAATATCTACACCACTATCTGTGTAAACATGGAAATATCTACACCGCTATCTGTACAAACATGGAAATACCTACACAGCCATCTGTAGGAATATGTAAATATCTACACCGTTATCTCTATACACATGGAATTATCTACACCGCTATCTGTATGAACATGGAAATATCTACACCGCTATCTGTGTAAACATGGAAATATCTACACCGCTATCTGTGTAAACATGGAGATATCTACACCGCTATCTCTATAAACATGGAAATATCCACACAGCCATCCATATAAACATGGAAATATCTACACTACGCTCTGTATAAACATGGAAATATCTACACCGCTTTCTGTGTAAACATGGAAATACCTACACCGCTATATCTATAAACATGGAAATATCTACACCGCCATCTGTATGGGTATGGAAATATCTACACCGCCATCTGTATAAACATGGAAATATCTACACCGTTATCTGTGTACACATGGAATTATCTACACCGCTATCTGTATAAGCTTGGAAATATCTACAATGCTATCTGCGTAAACATGGAAATATCTACACCGCTATCTCTATATACATGCAAATATCTACACCGCTATCTGTGTAAACATGGTAATATCTACACCGATATCTCTGTAAACATGGAAATATCTACACCGCTATCTCTGTAAACATGGAAATATCTACAGAGTCATCTGTATAAACATGGAAATATCTACACCGCTATCAGTGTAAACATGGAAATACCTACACCGCTATCTCTAAAAACGTGGAAAGATCTACACCATTATGTGTATAAAGACGGAAACATCTACACCGCTATCTGTATAAACATGGAAATATCTACTCCGCCATCTGTATGAACGTGGAAATGTCTAAACCGCCATCTCTATAAACATGTAAATATCTACACCGCCCTCTGTAGGAACATGGAAATATCTACAACGCTATCTGTTTAAACATTGAAATATCTACACTGCTATCTGCCTAAAAGTGGAAATATCTACACCGCTATCTGCATAAACTTGGAAATACCTACACCGCTATCTGTGTACACATGGAAATATCTACACCACCAACTGTAGGAACATGAAAATATCTACACCGCCAACTCTATAAACATTGAAATATCTACACCGCTATCTGTATAAACATGGAAATATCTACACCGCTATCTGTGTAAACATGGAAATACCTACACCGCCTTCTGTGTAAACATGGAAATATCTACACCGCCATATCTATAAACATGGAAATATCTTCAACTCCATCTGTATGAACATGGAATTATCTACACTGCCATCTGTATGAACATGGATACATCTACACCGCTATCTGTATAAACATGGAAATATCTACACCGCCATCGGTAGGAAAATGAAAATATCTACACCGCCATCTGTATGAACAGGGAACTATGTACACCACCATCTGTATCAACTTGAAAATACCTACACCGCCATCTGTATCACAATGGAAATATCTGCACCGCCATCTCTATAACAATGGAAATATCTAAACCGCCGTCTGTATGGAAATGGAAAAATCTACACCACCATCTGTATAAAGGTGGAAATATCTACACCGCTATCTGTGTGAACATGGATATATCCACACCGCTACCTGTATAAACATGGAAATATCAGCACCGCTATCTGTACGAACATGGAAATATCTACACCGCTATCTGTACGAACATGGAAATATCTACACCGCTATCTGTATGAACATGGAAATAGCTACACCGCTATCTGTATGAACATGGAAATATCTACACCACTATCTGTATGAACATGGAAATATCTACACCGCTATCTGTATGAACATGGATATATCTACACAGTCATCTGGATGAACATGGAAATATCTACACCACTATCTGTATGAACATGGAAATATCTACACCGCTATCTGTGTAAACATGCATACATCTTCACCGCTATCTGTATAAACATGGAAATATCTACACCGCTATCTGTATGAACATGGAAATATCTACACCACAATCTGTTTGAACATGGAAATATCTAAACCGCTATCTGCATGAAAATGGAAATATCTACACAGCTATCTGCATATACATGTAAATATCTACACAGCTATCTCTTTGCACATGGAAATAACTACACCGCTATCTGTATGAACATGGAAATACCTACACCGCCATCTGTATGAACATGGAAATATCTGCACGGCCATCTGTATGAACATATAAATATCTACACTGAAATCTGTATTAAGATGGAGATATCTACACCGCTATCTGTATAAACATGGAAATATCTACACCGCTATCTGTATAAACATGGAAATATCTACACCGCTATCTGTGTAAACATGGAAATATCAGCCCCTCTATCTGTATGAACATGGAAATATCTACACCACTATCTGTATGAACATGGAAATATCTACACCGCTATCTGTATGAACATGGAAATATCCACACTGCTATCTATATAGACATGGAAATATCTACACCGCTATCTGTATAAACATGGAAATATCTACACCGCTATCTGTATAAACATGGAAATATCTACACCGCTATCTGTGTAAACATGGAAATATCTACACCGCTATCTGTGTAAACATGGAAATATCTACACCGCTATCTGTACAAACATGGAAATATCTACACAGCCCTCTGTAGGAATATGTAAATATCTACACCGTTATCTGTATACACATGGAATTACCTACACCGCTATCTGTATGAACATGGAAATGTCTACACCTCTATCTGTGTAAACATGGAAATATCTACACTGCTGTCTGTGTAAACATGGAGATATCTACACCGCTATCTCTATAAGCATGGAAATATCCACACAGCCATCTATATAAACATGGAAATATCTACACTACGCTCTGTATAAACCTGGAAATATCTACGCTGATATCTCTATAAACATGGAAATAACTACGCCGCTGTCTCTATAAACATGGAAATATCTACACCGCTATCTGTGTAAACATGGAAATATCTACACCGCTGTCTGTGTAAACATGGAAATACCTACACCGCTATATCTATAAACATGGAAATATCTACACCGCCATCTGTATGGGTATGGAAATATCTACACCGCCATCTGTATAAACATGGAAATATCTACACCGTTATGTGTATAAAGATGGAAATATCTACACTGCTATCTGTAAAAACATGGAAATATCTACACCGCCATCTGTATGAACATGGAAATGTCTAAACCGCCAACTCTATAAACATGGAAATATCTACAGCGCTATGTGTTGGAACATAGAAATATCTACACCGCTTTCTGTCTAAACATGGAAATATCTACACCGCTATCTGCATAAAAGTGGAAATATCTTCACCGCTATCTGCATAAACTTGGAAATATCTACACCACTATCTTGTAAACATGGAAATATCTAGAAAAACAACTGTAGGAACATGGAAATATCTACACCGCTATCTCTATAAACATGGAAATATCTACACCGCTATCTGTATAAACTTGGAAATATCTACACAGCCATCTGTAGGAACATGTAAATATCTACACAGTTATCTGTATACACATGGAAATATCTACACCGCTATCTGTATAAACATGGAAATATCTACACCGCCGTCTGTATGAACGTGGAAATGTCTAAACCGCCGTCTCTATAAACCTGTAAATATCTACACCGCCCTCTGTAGGAACATGGAAATATCTGCAACGCTATCTGTTTAAACATTGAAATATCTACACCGCTATGTGCCTAAAAGTGGAAATATCTACACCGCTATCTGCATAAACTTGGAAATACCTACACCGCTATCTGTGTAAACATGGAAATATCTAAACCACCAACTGTAGGAACATGGAAATATCTACACCACTATCTCCACAAACATTGACATATCTACACCGCTATCTGTATAAACATGGAAATATCCACACAGCCATCTGTAGGAACATGTAAATATCTACCCCACTATCTCTATAAACATGGAAATATCTACACTGCTATCTGTATAAACATGGAAATATCTACACCGCTATCTGTGTAAACATGGAAAGATCTACACCGCTATCTCTGAAAACATGGAAAGATCTACACCATTATGTGTATAAAGACGGAAATATCTACACCGCTATCTGTATAAACATGGAAATATCTACGCAGCCATCTGTAGGAACATGTAAATATCTACACAGTTATCTGTATACACATGGTAATATCTACACCGCTATCTGTATAAACATGGAAATATCTACACCGCTATCTGTGTAAACATGGAAATATCTACACCGCTATCTGTGTAAACATGGAAATATCTACACCGCCATCTCTTAAAACTTGGAAATATCTTCACCGTTATGTGTATAAACATGGAAATTTCTTCACCGTCATCTGTATGAACTTGGAAATATCTACACTACCATCGATATAAACATGGAAATATCTACACCGCCATCTGTTTGAACATGAAAATATCTACACCGCCAACTCTATAAACATTGAAATATCTACACCGCTATCTGTATAAACATGGAAATATCTACACCGCTATCTGTGTAAACATGGAAATATCTACACCGCTATCTGTGTAAACATGGAAGTATCTACACCGCTATCTCTATAAACATGGAAATATCTTCGCCGCCATCTGTATGAACATGGAAATATCTACATCACCATCTGTATAAACATGGAAATATCTACACTGCTGTCTCTATAAACATGGAAATATCAACAACGCTATCTGTATAAATATGGAAATATCTACGCCGCTAACTGTATAAACATGGAAATTTCTACACCGCTATCTCTATAAACATGGAAATATCTACACCGCTATCTGTATAAACATGGAAATACCTACACCGCTATCTGTGTAAACATGGAAATATCTACACCACTATCTGTGTAAACATGGAAATATCTACACCGCTATCTGTACAAACATGGAAATACCTACACAGCCATCTGTAGGAATATGTAAATATCTACACCGTTATCTCTATACACATGGAATTATCTACACCGCTATCTGTATGAACATGGAAATATCTACACCGCTATCTGTGTAAACATGGAAATATCTACACCGCTATCTGTGTAAACATGGAGATATCTACACCGCTATCTCTATAAACATGGAAATATCCACACAGCCATCCATATAAACATGGAAATATCTACACTACGCTCTGTATAAACATGGAAATATCTACACCGCTTTCTGTGTAAACATGGAAATACCTACACCGCTATATCTATAAACATGGAAATATCTACACCGCCATCTGTATGGGTATGGAAATATCTACACCGCCATCTGTATAAACATGGAAATATCTACACCGTTATCTGTGTACACATGGAATTATCTACACCGCTATCTGTATAAGCTTGGAAATATCTACAATGCTATCTGCGTAAACATGGAAATATCTACACCGCTATCTCTATATACATGCAAATATCTACACCGCTATCTGTGTAAACATGGTAATATCTACACCGATATCTCTGTAAACATGGAAATATCTACACCGCTATCTCTGTAAACATGGAAATATCTACAGAGTCATCTGTATAAACATGGAAATATCTACACCGCTATCAGTGTAAACATGGAAATACCTACACCGCTATCTCTAAAAACGTGGAAAGATCTACACCATTATGTGTATAAAGACGGAAATATCTACACCGCTATCTGTATAAACATGGAAATATCTACTCCGCCATCTGTATGAACGTGGAAATGTCTAAACCGCCATCTCTATAAACATGTAAATATCTACACCGCCCTCTGTAGGAACATGGAAATATCTACAACGCTATCTGTTTAAACATTGAAATATCTACACTGCTATCTGCCTAAAAGTGGAAATATCTACACCGCTATCTGCATAAACTTGGAAATACCTACACCGCTATCTGTGTACACATGGAAATATCTACACCACCAACTGTAGGAACATGAAAATATCTACACCGCCAACTCTATAAACATTGAAATATCTACACCGCTATCTGTATAAACATGGAAATATCTACACCGCTATCTGTGTAAACATGGAAATACCTACACCGCCTTCTGTGTAAACATGGAAATATCTACACCGCCATATCTATAAACATGGAAATATCTTCAACTCCATCTGTATGAACATGGAATTATCTACACTGCCATCTGTATGAACATGGATACATCTACACCGCTATCTGTATAAACATGGAAATATCTACACCGCCATCGGTAGGAAAATGAAAATATCTACACCGCCATCTGTATGAACAGGGAACTATGTACACCACCATCTGTATCAACTTGAAAATACCTACACCGCCATCTGTATCACAATGGAAATATCTGCACCGCCATCTCTATAACAATGGAAATATCTAAACCGCCGTCTGTATGGAAATGGAAAAATCTACACCACCATCTGTATAAAGGTGGAAATATCTACACCGCTATCTGTGTGAACATGGATATATCTACAACGCTATCTGTAAAAACATGGAAATATCTACACCTCCATCTGTATAAACATGGAAATATCTACACCGCCATCTGTAGAAACATGGAAATATCTACACCGCCATCTCTATAAACATGGAAATATCTTCACAGCTATCTGTATAAACATTTAAATATCTACACCGCCATCTCTATAAACATAGAAATATCTACACCGCCATCTGTATGAACATGGAAATATGTACACCGCCATCTGTATAAATGTGGAAATATCTACACCGCTATCTGTATGAACATGGCAATATGTACACCGCTACCTGTATTAACATGGAAAATCTACACCGCTATCTGTATAAACATGGAAATATCTACACCGCTGTCTCTATAAACATGGAAATATGTGCGCCGCTATCTCTATAAATATTGAAATATATACACCTCTGTCTCTATAAACATGGAAATATCTAATATGCTATCTGTATAAACATGGAAATATCTACACCGCTATCTGTATAAACATGGAAATATCTACACCGCTATCTCTATAAACATGGATATATCTACACCGCTATCTCTATTAACATGGAAATATCTACACCACTATCTGTATGAACATGGAAATATCCACACCACTATCTGTATAGACATGGAAGTATCTACACCGGTAACTGTATAAACATGGAAATATCTACACCGCTATCGGTATAAATGTCTGTATTTGCTCTTAATTTATACCCAAGGCTGGGATGTTTCATATGATAAAAAGACCAAATACAGAAATAGACTATATTTGGTCTGGCAATTGATCTCTGCAATAATCAAACCTCAAAGACAATCAAACCTGAAATCTAAGCTACATATTAAATAGCTTGGTTTTTAGGTTGCACGTTGCTGTGTATGCTGGCTTCATAGAAAATGCAAGTAGCAATGGCCATTTTTTAATAGTCATTAGCCTTGAAGCTCTCCTACTTTTGAATCACATAGAAATAGAAATCAAATCTCACTATATTTTTTTTTGAAACAGGGTCTGACTTCGTTGCCCAGGCTGAAGAGCAGGGCATGATCTTGGCTCACACCTCTGCCTCTCGGACTCAAGCCATCCTCCCACCTCAGCCTTGCAGTAGCTGGGACCACAGGCATGTGCCACCATACCCAGCTAATATTTTTATTTTTGTACAAATGGGGTTTGTCATCTTTCCCAGGCAGGCCTCAAACTCCAAGACTCAAGCAATACACCTGCCTTGAATTCCCAAAGTACTGGGTTTACAGGCGACAGCCACTACGCCCAGCAACTAAACTTCTAAAAATCAATTTAACATAAAATTATCTAAGCGTGCAAGGAAAGATAAGAAGCCTAAGGAACCAGTGAGTTGAAGAATAAATGCAGTTTAAATCATACATGTAAACAACATGATGTGATGTGGTAGGAATCATCTAACATGCTTTAAAGCATGAGTAAAAGGTCTTTACTTAGAAAACTGGATCTTAGTTTAGGATATCTTTAGATAAGAGTATGAAAAGTCATATCATATTGATAAGTAAAGTGCTTCCTTTGGCTAATTTTAAGGATAGGACATTTACTTTCATATAATTCATAGGAATCTTAGACTTAAAAATAAAATTTCCCTTCTCAAATCCTTACTTTCATACATTTTTTGCATTTCTTTCACTTTTGTGTTAATGGCCTATGTCTCAACATATTCTATTAAGCCTTCTGGAAACACATACTTTGTTTCCAGCCTCTTCAGAGAACCATCACTCCAATTCCTAGGCTTCTGAAGAAGCAGACCCAAGCTTATAGTTATTACATATTTCCAAATCTAGGTGACCAACAAAAATTGATACTTTTCCCATCATACCTTTAAGTTAATAATCAGGTGTATGCTGAGAGGTAAGGACCCAAGAGTGTTGGTTGTCTAATTCTGCAGCTGTATAAACAAATCTTAATGCTTGAAAATATTCAAAGGTTATTCTCACGTTGATTGTTGGTAACTATGTGTAACAACATGAAAAGAAAAAAAAATCAAAGAATTACGTCTGAGGATAATACACAATCTCTAAGGGTAAGAAGAGCAACAAAAATTCTGCTTCAATTACCACTGAAATAATATATTTATCCTGTAAAATCTATGGTGGCTGGTTGTAAAAACTAGGCATTAGCAAACTGATAAAGACTTTTTAATGAAACCATTATGAAACATAGTTTTTAAAAAGTTAAATACACCCACACCAGTTTTTCACATTCTTTGGGCTGCTTTAATGCTGCCATTAAATAATTGATTTAGTTGTGACATAGATCCTATGTTCCATGGAGTCTACCATTCATAAAGATGCAATGTAAGGTAACAAAAATATAAATTGTGTGTGTGGGGGGGAGAAGTCAAGAGTATTTTTATGTGACAGAAGTTAAGTTGTTATCAGTGTAAAATAGTCTGTTACAAATACAGGACTCTGTATGTTAGTTTCACTAACCAGAAAGAAAGAAATTACAGCAGATACACACACACACACACCAAAAAAGGGAAAAGAAACAAAGCTTAGCACCACAGAAAACCACCAAACTAGAGGGATAAACAATAAGAAAGGAAGAAGTGAACAAGTAATCTAAAAAACAACTAATGAAATGATAGAAGGAAGTCCTAATTTATCAATAATAAACTTGAATAGAAGTGGATTAAACTCTACTTAAAAGATATAAAGTGGATGAATGGATTCAGATAGGAAAACCCACCTATATGCTGCCTACATGATACTTACCTCACTATTAAAGACAAATAGACTGAAAGTGAAGAGATGGAAAAATATATTTTATGCAAACAAATGAAAAGCAAGCAGGAGTAGCCACAGTCATGTCATATTTTAAAAGGCTTTAAATAAAAAAACTATATAAAAAAAGAATGTCACTGTACAATGAAATGATAAAAGGCCCAATTCAATAAGAGGACATAACATATATATTACTTAGGTGTAACTATATATGTACCCAACACCAGAACAACCAGATATATAAAGCAAATATTAGATTTAAAGGTAGAGATAGACTGCAATACAATATTAGTAGGAAATTTCAACACTCCACTTTAAAAATGGACAGACTCTATGAAGAGAAAATCAACCAAAAAATGACAGACTCAAACTATACCATAGACCAAATGGACCTAGCAGGTAAAGAAGATCTCACCTGATATGGTTTGGCTGTATATCCCCACCGAAATCTCATCTTGATTATAGCTCCCATAATTCATACATGTTGTGGGAGGGAACCAGTGGGAGATAATTGAATCATGGGGGCGGTTCCCCCATACTGTTCTTGTGGTAGTGAATACGTCTCACAAGATCTGATGGTTTTATAAGGGGGAACCCTTTCACTTGGTTCTCAATTCTATTTTGTTTGCTACCATGTAAGATGTGTCTTTCGCCTTCCATCATGATTGGGAGACCTCCCCAGCCACGTGGAACTATGAGTCCACTAAACCTCTTTTTCTCTGTAAATTACCCAGTCTCGGGTATGTCTTTATCAGCAGTATGAAAACAGACTAATACATCATCCAACAGCTGCAGAATACAAATTATTCTCAACTGTACACCAAACATTCTCTAGGACCAATCATACATTATGACACATAATAAGTCTTAACAAACTTAAGAAGACAGATATCATATGAAGTATCTTTTCTGATTCCAGGGATATAAAGCCAGAAATCAACAACAGGAAAGCCCTTGGAAATTTTATAAAAACATGGAAATTAAATAGCACGCACCCAAGAAATCAATAGGTCTCATTAAGACATTAATAGGAAAATTTCAAAAGTCACTGAGACAAGTAAGAATGAAAATCCAACATACCCAAACCTATGGAACGTAGCAAAAGCAGTTCTAAGAGGGAAATTTATAGCAATAAAAGCCTACACCAAAAAAGAAGAAAGATTTTCAAATCACAAAGCAAAATTATACACTTCAAGTAACTAGAACATCAAAAACAAACTAAACCCAAAATTGGTAGAAGGAAGGAAATAATAAAGCTCACAGCAGATATAAATGAAACAGACACTAAAAAATATTTCAAAAGATAAATAAGACAAAGTGTAAAGGTAAAACTGACAAACCTTTAGCTAAACTAAGACAAAAGGAGAGAAAATTCAAATAAATAAAAGATGAAAAAGGAGACATTACAACTGATACACCACAGAAATAGAAGGGATTGTAAGACATTACTCATAACTATATGCCAACAAATTTGATAGTGTAGAATAAAATGAATAAATTTCTGCACACATACAACTACCCAGATTAAATTGTGAGGAAATATAACATCTGAACACATCAAGAATGAGTTTGGAAATTGAATCAATAATAAAACATCTTCCATCAAAACAACAACAACAACAACCAACACCCAGGACCTGATGTCTTCACTGCTGAATTCTACCAAACAGTTAAAGAATAACTACCAATTCTCCACAAACTTTTCCACAAAAGTAATGAGGAAGGAATACTTCCATACTCATCTTATGAGGCTCGCAACATCCTGATTCTAAAACCAGACAAAGACACGCACAAAATGAAAATAACAGGCCAATATTCCTGAAGAACATAGATACAAAAGTTCTCAACAAGATACAAGTGAACTGACTTCGACAGCACACTAAAAAGAGTATTCACTATAATCAAGTGGGGTTCATCCCAGGGATGAAAGGATGGCTTAACATGCACAAATCAGTAAATATGATACACCACCACAATAGAAAGAAGAACAAAAACCATGTGATCATTTCAACAGATGCAAAAAGAACACTTGACAAAAGTCAACATTCCTTTATGATAAAAACTGTCAAGAAAGTAGGTATAGGAGTGTACCTCAACGCAGTAAAGGCCATAGGTGACAAACCCACAGCTAACATCTTATTTATGGTGAATAGTTAAATGCTTTTCCTCTTTGATATGGAGGAAGACAAGGATGTCAACTTCTACCACTTCTATTTAGCATAGTACTGGAGGTCAGAGCCAGAGCAATTAGACAAAAGAAATAAATAAGAGGGATCCAAACTGGAAAGAAGGAAGTCAGATTGTTTCTGTTTGTAGAAAATGTGATCTCACATACATATGTATACATCTATATATATGATCATATAGATATATATGATCTCTCTCTCTTTAGGGTTCTTTCTATATATACTTATATAGAGTGAGAACCCTAAAGACTTGACCAAAAACTACTAGAAATCATAAATAAATTCAGTAAAGTTGTAGTATACAAAATCAACACAGAAAATTCAGTGGTGTTTCTATACACTAATAGTGAACTATCTGAAAAAGTCATCAAGAAAGGAATTCCATTTACAATAGCTACCAAGAAATCTGCAGATAAATTTAATCAAGGTCGTGAAAGATCTCTTCAATGAAAACTATAACACACTGATGGAAAAATTTACGATCCACAAAAAATGGACACTATATACTCATGGAATGGAAGAATTGATACTATTGAAATGACCATACTAACAAAATGTCCTACAGATTCAATGCAATCCCTATCAAAATACCAATGAAATTCTTCACAGAAATAGAAAAAAATACCCTAAAATTTGTATGAAACCAGAAAAGACCCCAAATAACCAAAGCAATCCTGTGCAAAAATAACAAAGCTGGAGGCACCACACTACCTGACTTCAAAATATACTACAAAGCCATAGTAAGCAAAACAGCATGGCACTGCCATAAAGCAAACACATAGACCAATGGAAGAGAATATACAGCTCAGAAATAAATTCTCATACCTAAAGTCAACTGATTTTCCAAAAAGGAGTCAAGAGCACACACAGGGGTAAAGACAGTCTCTTCATTAAATGGTACTGAGAAGATTGGATATCTACATGTGGGATAATGAAATTAGACCCCTATCTTTTACCTTATACAAAAATCAACTCAAATGCGATTAAAGACCTAAAGGTAAGATTGAAAACTATGAAAAACTACTAGAAGATAACATGTGGGAAATTCTCTATAACTTTGGGTTCTACAAGGATTTTTTAAATGAGACGTCAAAAGCACAGGCAACAAAAGCAAAAATAGATAAATGGGGTTTCATCAAACTAAAATGCTTTTGCACAGCAAAGGAAACTTAACAGAGTGAAAAAACAGCTTACAGAATGGGATACAATATTTGCAAACTATACATCTGCTAAGGAGTTAATGCCCAGATTATATAACAAACTTAAACAACTCAACAGCAAAAACATAAATAACTTATTTAAAAATGGGCAAAACTGGGAGGCTGAGGCAGGCGGATTGCCTGAGGTCAGGAGTTTGAGACCAGCCTGACCAATATGGTGAAATCATTTCTCTACTAAAAATACAAAAATTTAGCCAAACATGATGGCGTGTGCCTGTAACCCCAGCTACTCAGCAGGCTGAGGCAGGGGAATTGCTTGAACCAGGGAGATGGAGGTTGCCGTGAGCCCCGATTGCACCACTGCACTCCAGCTTGGGCAACAGAGCAAGACTCCTTCGCAAAAAAAAAAAAAAAAAAAAAAAGGACAAAATAAACTAAAAGAAATGCCACAAGAGAAAATATAGAAAGGGTCAAGACGAATATATAATAAAATCATGTTCAACATCACTAACCATCAGGGAAATGCAAATCAAAACCGCAATGAGATACCAGTTCACCCATTAGAATGGCTATTAGCAAAAAGGTAAAAGATAACAAGAGTTGGCAAGGAAGTGGAGAAAACGGAACACTTACGCACTGTTGATGGGGTTGTAAACTAGTACAACCATTAAGCAAAACTTTATGGAAGTTCGCTAAAAAATAAAAAATAAAAAAAAAAACAATCATTCGATCACATAACCCAGCAATCCCACTACTGGGTATATATCCATAGGAAATGAAATCATTGTGTTTGAAAAATATCTGCACTCTTATGTTTACTGTAGCACTATTTCTAATAATCAGATATGGAATCAACCCATGTGTATAAAAACAAACAAGTGAATTATATATATATAATATATATTATGTATATTATATATAATACATATTATGTATATTATATATAATATATTATGTATATTATATAATATATTATATATTAATATATTATTAATATTAATGTATTATATATTAATATTAATAATATTAATAATAAATAATAAGTATTATTTAATAATTATTAATAATTAATAATTAATAATAATTAATACTAATATTAATATATTATTAATATATAACATATATTATATGTATAATATACATTATATATTATGTATATTTTATATATAATACATATTATGTATATTATATACATAATATATATTATGTATATTATAATATATATAATGTATAATGTATATAATATACGTTATGTATATTATATATAATATACATTATGTATGTTATGTATATTATATATCACATATAATATATATTATTATTATATATAATTATATATAATTATAATTATAATTATATATAATTTTATGTGTAATTATAATTATGCATAAAATTAATTATAATTATATATAATTTTATGTGTAATTATAATTATACATAAAATTATATATGTATATATATATATATATATGGACACACAATGAAATACTATTCAGCCATAAAAAAAGAATGAAATTCTGCCAGTTGCAACAACATGGATGACCCTGTAGGATACAATGTTAAGTGAAATAAGCCAGACACAGAAAGCAAATACCGCATGATCTCGCTCATATGTGGAATCTTAAAAAAAAAAATGTTAATAGAGAAGTAGAGTAGAATAGTGGTTACCAAACAGTGAGGAAGAAGCGGGGAGGGCAAAATGGAGATAGATTGGTTAACAGTTATGAAATCACAATTATATAGGAAGAATAAGTTGTAGTGTTCTTTGCAAAGCAGGGTGACTATAGTTAAAAGTAAAGTATTGTATATTACAAAGTATCTAGAAGAAAGGATTTTGAAATTTCTTATTAAAAAGAAATGATGAATGCATGAGGTAATTAATACACTAACTATCCTTATTGGATCATTAGACAACATACATATTCATTGAAACATCAAATTGTATCCTATAAATCTATATAATTACAATGTGAAAATTTTTTAAAAATAAATTAATGAATTAAATAACAATTTTAAAATGTTCTCAATCACCAATGCAAAGTTTAGGAGCTTTGTTCTTGACTCAGCCTTAAGACTGAAAACTAATGTGTTAGAAATATTTGTAGATCCTCTCAATTTTGAAAGAATCCTAGCTAAACTACTGAAATATAAAATATATTCTATGTAATATGCTCTTAGGTATATTCTTAGGTGAACTCTGCTTTTAGATGAAGCTTATAAAAATGAAAAACGTATCTGAAATAAAATTTTAAAGTATTTGGAAAATTACAGCTTAATCTCTTAAAGACAAATTTTCTGTACAGTAACCTTTTTATGTGCTTTTGAAATGGGGTATACAATTATTTTCCCTGATGTGAGACAAAATATAGAAAGTTGGCATTTTATCTAAGAAGTTAACTTAGGAAGAAAGAGTGAGAGGCAGAGGAATGAGGGAAGAAAGGAAGGCTGATGATGGGATACCTTATCAAGTTGCCTAATGCTGTATTGGAACCTAATAGGCCTTCTAAGGAGTTTTATTACATAATGCAAGACTCCTCAATCTGGGAGGAGGAAAGGGACACCTACATGATCATCCCACCTGCTTAAGTAAGAGCAGCCACAAACTGTGGGCCATTCCAGGTAAGTGTCATATCACACCTGCACCAACTAGTCAAAGCCTGGGTCAAAGCCTGTGCAGAACTGATCGCTACAGCAGAGGCTAAAACAAGAAATGGGGCTAAGAGAGTGAAAAGCAGTGCCCATATGTATCCAAAAACAGGTTGAAGATATCTTTAGGAAGGAACAGATAATTTTTTTTATTCATACAATAACAGATGCATATGAACTCCTCGACTAGTCACCCATTCCTGTCAGCCCTTGGGCTTCATAACTAAATCATTCTTCCTTTGTAATCCAGTCCCACATTTTCAGCTATCTCTATATGTTTATTATCTGAAATATTTCTTTGCTCTATACTCTTCCCCTAGTCTTCAACCAATTTCTTTCTTTATTGTCCCAACCCACAGACTGTTATTTCCACTTTGATGTCCCATAGAAGCTTCAAGGGTTTGAAATACCTAAAAAAACAACTCATCTTTCTCCCTAAAACTCCCTCTCCTTCTCCCACTTCAAAATTTCAACTAATGGCTCCCCCTGTTATTCCCACCAGAATCCTGAATGATCCCTGTTTCTCCTCATTCACTCCATACATGTAAATCTCATTAACGTTACTTTCTAGATATTTCATGAATCCTTTCCATTCATTCTGTACTAGAAAGTGTTCCCAGTTTAGACCCTGGTGGTTGGTGGCCTCTTACCTAGGCGCTCTCTCTCTCTCTCTCTCTCTCTCTCTGTGGGTGTGGGTGTGGGTGTGTGTGTCCTGAGAATTTATTTACTTCTGGTTTTTGTTTGTTTTTTAGTATCCAGAATCTACAGGGAACTTAAATCAATTAGAAAAAAAAAATAACCCAATTAAAAAATGGGCAAAGGACATGAACAAACACTTCTCAAAAGAACACATACAAATGGCCAACAAATACACGAAAAAAAAATGCTTAGAATCACTAATCATCAGAAAAATGCAAATCAAAACACAATGAGATACCATTTCATACCGGTTGGAATGGCTATTATTAAAAAGTCAAAATACAACAGATGCCAGCAGGGCTGTAGACAAGAGGAAGTGTCTGTATATTTTTAGCTATAGCCCTACTTCAAACGTGTCCCCATTACAGCCAAAAGAGCGGCCTATCTAAAGGACTGTTCTGATCAGCTCACTTACCTGACTGAAACCTTCAGTGACTCCCATGGCCTGCAGGTCAATGCACTAATTCATGACTATAACATCTGAGATATCCTTGATCTGGCTACTGGTCTAGCCCTCTCTGACTCACGCTTTATAAACCATGCATTCTGGAACTTTTTAGTTGTTTCCCACATCAGCATGCTACTTCCCATCCATGTAGATTTGCAGAGACCTCCTCATCTTTTTAATTCCCAGTTCCCACTCTCAACATGGGCCATCTCCTACCCACACTTCAAAACCTAAGCAAAACAACACCTTCCGTGACACCTCCATGCTGAGTCAGATGCCATCCCCTTTGTATTGTAGTTCTTTGCTTGTGTGCCTTTGTCTCACTTTGTTCTCTTTAAAATAAACTCCATGAGGACAATGATCACCTGCTATTTGTGTTAATATCTGCACCTAGTGGCATAGTGTCTGGAGTATAGTAGGATCTATTTTCAAGGAAAAAAAGATTATATCTATACCAATAGACATGAATTAGCGCTTTTTTTTTTTAAAAGATAAGCTCCCTTTGAACTAAGTCAATGTTTACAAGAAGAGTTATACTAAAAAGTTCACTTTTGCTGCTTACGTTTCATTTATTTCAGGCAATTAATTCATTGTTATTGGTAAATCGATACTTTTTATTGATACTGAAAAGAGAGAAATAAACTAATGACTATCTCTGTTAGAGTAGATTTGTTCATATCTATCAGTAGAATGTTAATTATCTGAAAGTCAATAATAAAACATAAACTGTGATCTTAAATGTTTTTTAGGGGCTCATAAATAATTAGAATTCATGTCAGCATATAAAAAAAGATCAGAGTCTTTTTAAGATATGATAAAATTTTATTTTAGTTTCTTAATAGGGATTTTTGTGACCTTAAAGAGTTCAACTAATTATAATTTTAAAAATAGGATTTATAGAGTTTTAGAATTAGAAACAATTTATAGATTATTTTATTTTTCTTTTGAGGAATCAGGTCATCAGAAGATCAAGGAACACCTATAATGTCACTAGATCCTAATTTAATTTAAATTTTAGAATCCAGGTATTCTAACTCCTGTCTTGATACTATTTCTACTTTATTATGTTGCTTCCCAGGGCTTTAAAAAATAAAAGCTGGGAAATTACATTTGCTTTGCATATACAGCACCAATTATCAAATTCAGCATAAAAGCATAACATGTATACATCAAAAAGAAAACATAAAAACTTCAAATTAAAAGCATCTCAAAACAATTGAATATAATAGGGAAACCTTATACAAATGCAACACTCACCCATTAATAAAAAGAAACCAATTGGAGAAAAAAGAAATTCAATATAAACATGTTGGAATATAACCTAATTCATTTTAATCCAATGCTTCAAATTGAAAAAAATTAGCACTAGTGTTATTTTCCTTTATCATTACAATCTTGCTTTTCATTACATTATGCTATGTTTTGTATTAAACATAAAATCAATTTTTCACCTTAACACATGCTAGAAATACAGAGTCACCATATTGGAAATCAGTAGAAAGTGTCTTTGTTTCTACTTTTTTTTCTTTGAAAAAGCTTTGGGAAAAAAAATCATTTACAATGTTTAATTTTAATAACTTAAAGAATGTAATTGATTTTTGTTTGTTTTTGACATGGAGTTTCACTCTTGTCACTCAGGCTGGAGTACAATGGCATGATCTCGGCTCACTGTAACCTCCACCTCCCAGGTTCAAATGATTCTCCTGTCTCAGCCTCCCGAGTAGCTGGGATGACAGGCACTCGCCACCACACCCGGCTAATTTTTGTATTTTTAGTAGAGATGGGGTTTCAGCATGTTGGCCAGGCTGGTCTCAAACTCCTGACCTCAGGCGATCCGCCAACCTCGGCCTCCCAAAGAGCTGGGACTACAGGCGTGAGCCACCGTGCCCAGCCAATTGAATAGTTTTTAACTCAGAGGATAAATGCTTGAGGGGATGGAAAGCCCATTCCTCATGACGTGATTATTTCACACTGCATGCCTGTATCAAAACATCTCATGTACCCCACAAATATATAAACCTCCTATGTACCCACAAAAATTTTATAAAATAATGAAAATATTTTAAAACTAAAAAAAGGGTTTTTTAATTAAGCAACTTTATTTAAATAAAATCATTCTTCCTCATCCTCAGTCCTGGGATCTACCAGAAAGAATTAGCAACATCTTAAAGATGACAAAGTGTTAAAGATAAGCTGCTATTAAGTAAAAGTGTGAAGTGTGGAGGGGACAAGCTGGATGCCTGAACCATTTTGTTCTATCTTTAGGACAGTGAAAGAGCAAGAAGCAGGGTTGGGTGGGGGACACATATTCTGTTGAGCATTGTCACCACTATATTCACTGAAATTCATCTGCATGCTTGTATGTATACTTTTGATTCGCCTGATACACTGAAAATTATATGAAATTGTTCTCTATTCTTTAGATAATTATAATCTAAGTGCTAATATGAAGCTTAGAATTTATATGAAATATGTATGCCCACAACAAGACATTTCAGCTATTTCCTAGATAATAATCTCACTTCACCCTGCACAAAACAGGCACATGATCATGTCACTCTGACCTGGTTTGAGTCCAAGGAGGCTTTTGTTTTTAAAATAATTTAGGTTAGTAGTTAAAATATGAACTTTGGGCCAGGAGTGGGAGCTCATGCCTATAATCCCAGCACTTCGGGAGGCTGAGGCGGGCGGATGACTTGAAGTCAGGAGTAGGAGACTGGACTGGCCAACATGCTGAAACCCCATCTCTACTAAAAAAAAAAAAAAATAGAAAACTTAGCTGGGTGTGGTGGCGGGCACCTATAATCCCAGCTACTTGGGAGACTGAGGCAGGAGAATTGCTTGAGCCTGGGAAGTGGAGGTTGCAGTGAGCAGAGATCTTACCACTACACTCCAAAACAAACAACAAACAAAAAAATTCTAGAGTCACACTGAAAATCTTAACAACCTGCTTCTACTACCCATTTTTTAATTTTTATTTTGACCTGATTTTAGATTGATAGCAAAATGCACAAATAACACAAAGTGCCCCCTATGTCCCTCACCCTACTTCCCCTAATGCTAACATTTTCAGAGCCATCCTTATTTGCTCTATAAAAGAGCAGAGTTCTCCTTTTAGAGATTTGGAAAGATTATTAAAAGATAAGTTACAAAATACAGTACCTGACACGTATAAAATATTAAATAAATACTAGCCATGCTTAATTATTTTGTTTTAAGTCTATATGAGTCAAGTTTTAGTAGAAATATGGGCTAGAAAAAAAAAACAGAAAGCGGGACTCTGTGATCCGACTTGGGCTTATAGAACAGACTGCATTAGTTTGTTCTCATGCTGCTAATAAAGTCATACCCAAGACCGGGTAATTTAGAAAGGAAAGAGGTTTAAGGAACTCACAATTCCACATGGCTGGGGAGGCCTCACAGTCACGGCAGAAGGCAAAAAAGAAGCAAAGGCACATCTTAAATGGTAGCAGAGAAGAAAGCTTGTGTAGAGAAGCTCCCATTTTAAAAGCATCAGATCTCGTGAGACTTATTCGCTACCCGGAGAACAGTAGGGGGAACCCGCCCCTATGATTCAATGATCTCCACCTGACTCCATCCTTGACATGCGGGGATAATTACAATCAAGGTGAGATTCGGGTGGAGACACAGCCGAATCATATCAATGACTAATGAGAGTTACGTCCAGAACCTAATGAAAACCTGTCTGAGGCCACATTCCCTGTAAAGCAGATTTGAGATAGAGATTTGTGTAGAGAATATTTAACTGGGTAAAATCCTAGGAACCAACAACTGTGGCGAAAAAGCTGAATTGGATAAAGGGAGTTGAGATGTGAGGCAGTCACAACAAATACCTCAGCTAATCTCAAGGGGGAGCTGAGAAGCTGGGGCGACCCTTCAGAGTTGCCCTAAATTGAGGCAGGAGTATGGAGTTTTAATACCTTTCACTGGCCATTCTTCAGATACGAGTTGTCCCCAAGGATGGACATCAGCTTGACAAGTTATTAATTAGATCTCCTGAGAATAAATTCTAGAGAGAATCAGCTGAGAGGCATGATTTGCCAACACTCCCAATAGCTGGGCAAACTTCAGTTTTGAGGGAGGATTTGGGTCACACACAAAAGTCTCCACAACCAATTATTCATGGGAAATTCTATGTAGGCAGAGCTATTTCATGGCCAGTTAATCAAAACTACATAATCTATTTGGTTAAGCAAAAGAAATTAAAAAGATAAAATAAAATCTATGTATTAACACTCAAAAGTTTTTTAATGCATTTGCCTTGCATTTCGTATGTTTTGCCTTGCCTTTTATATGTTTTGCCTTGCATTTGTTTATTTGCTTTTAAGAACCTTTAGAGAACAATAATTACTAATATAATATGGAGTAGCACAGCATAGACGAGGGAAGCTAACTCTCTCCCTTTTCCCAGAACCTGGAACAGCTAAAGATCCTAAGCATTGTCAGCTTTGGTATCTGACATAGTTTGGATGTTTGTCCCCTTCAAATCTCACGTTAAAATGTGATCCCCAATGTTGGAGATAGATGCCTCCTGAATGGCTTGGTGCTGTCCTCTTGGTAATGAATGAGTTCTTACCCTGTGAGTTCATGCGATATCTGGTTGTTTAAAAGAGACTGACACCTCCTCCCTGTCTCTCTTGCTTCCTCTCTCACCATGTGATATGCTGGTTTCCCTTCACCTTCCACCATGATTGGAAGGTTCCTGAGGCCCTCCCTGGAAGCAGGTGCCAGTACTATGCTTCATGTACAGCCTTCACAACAAGGAGCCAAATAAACCGCATTTCTTTATAAATTACCCAGCCTCAGGTATTTCTTTATAACAATGCAAATGGGCTAACAGAGTATCATTCATGGACAGTGAGTGTATTAGTCAATTTTCATGCTGCTGATAAAGACATACCCAAGACTGGGTCATTTATAAAGAAAAAGAGGTTTAATGAATTCACAGTTCCACATGGCTGAGGAGGCCTCACAGTTATGGCAGAAGGCGAAAGGCGCATCTTACATGGCAGCAGGCAAACAGCAAATGAGAACCAAGTGAAAGGCGAAAGGGGTTTCCCCTTATAAAACCATCAGATCTCATGAGACTTATTCACTACCACCAGAACAGTGTGGGGAAAACTGCCCCCATGATCCACTTACCTCTCACTGGGTCCCTCCCACAACATGTGAATTATGGGAGCTACAGTGCAAGATGAGATTTCAGTGGGGACACAGCCAAACCATATCAGACAGTAATAACTTTCAATTAAATATAGCTAGACTTTCTGTCAGTGGGTCACAGCAGTCTAGAGAACACATTGAAAAACTCTGGGAACAGCAGATATAGAGGTCAGATCTAGAGATTTTGAACAAAGTTTAGTGCTACAATGCATTGGTGACCACAGACAAAAGGTGTCTGTTGTTGTTATAGTTTGTTTTCTGTCTTGTTTTTCATCATGGGAGGACAAAAAGAAAAAATGGGGGCAATGGTGAAGGAGAAATGAAAAAGACCTGCTTTTCTATGGGTGGAAGCGACTAAACGAGAGAATAAATTTGGATCACACAACAAATGCAAATCAAGTTAGAAGCATGAAAGGCATGATTAAGGCCATGGTTCTAATAGAGATCAGCCAGCGGAACCAGGATCATGCCACACCGAGAGAGGCTGCAGAGCCATTGCCTTCTCTCCTGTCAAAGCTAAATTAATGAAATGGAACTCACAGAAGCACTATGTAATCAAATATTGGTGGGACACAAGCAAATTCTGAAAAAGTTTCATTGATCAGTGATAATATCTTTTGGTGTAAATATCTCCTCAAAACATTTCAGGAAAAAAAAATAAAGCTATAATTTTACTTTAGAAATATTTAACTTTGTTATACTAGTTTACTTATTTTTTACCTAATACTTCTGATATATTGTTATGTAGGTTAAAGATGCTCGATTCATGCCACTGTGGAAACCACACATAATTTAGGCAATAATGCAAATTCTTTTCAAATTCTTTTATCAGTGTATTCACTTTATTTTTATTTCAAACACAATACAAAATTACAGGATGCTATCAAAGTGATGCTACAAAATCCCACTAAAATTTTTTCAATTCTTCAAATCACACACTTACACACACACACACACACACACCACATGCATTCCCCGTACAGACCTTTTTTTGGGGGGCCTGAGTAAATAATTGCATTTTATTTTCAATTTTTCATTTTGAAATAATTAAAGACTTACCAAAAATGTTGCAAAACTACGTGCCTTTTTGAAGTAAAGTCTTGAAAAAGTTGTTTGGTATATCCTTTATAGTAATAAAAGAAAACACGTGTATATTCTGTTGATTAAAGGCATGCTGAGATCGTCAGACATGTGACTTCATCAGAGACTCCAATATAGAGCGCAGCTGTAACGACATCCTAAGAGTGTTCTAACTGAAATGTGTTGGAAGAAGGTTCTAATTTTTTTCAACCCTTCTCAAGTTGGCACTCGGCAGATTTCCACTCTATAAAAGTAACTCCTGCTCTGCAACTAATGTTCACAGATAAGCTCCAAACATATTTACAGCTCCATTTAAGTATAATGTACACACAGTAAAATTCACCCTTTTCAATGTGCAATTTAATGGGTTATGGCAGATGAATATCATCATTTGACCACAATCATGATCAAGATACAGAAAATCTGCATCATCACAAAACGTTTTCTTTTGCTGTTTTGCATTTGATCTTTTCTCCATTCCTGAACACAGGCAACCACTAATCTGCTTCTGTTTCTACAGTTTGCATTTTCTAGAGTATCCTATTAGTGGAATGATACATTGGTGTCTTTCATGTCTAGCTTCTTTCACTGAGCATAATGCTTTTGATATTCATTTATATTGCTGTTGTATCAGTTTGCTCCTTTTTATTGTTGAGTGGTACTCCATCTACAACTGGTTTATCCATTTACAAGTTGATGGACACATCTGCTATGAACTTCAAGGATGAGGCTTGGTACGGATATGTTTTTATTTATTTTGAGTCGCAGTGGAATTATTTGGCTATATGATCAGTACTAAGTTTAACATTAAAAGAAACTGCCAAACTGCTTTCCAAAATGTCTGTACCATTTTGAAGTCCCACTAGCCAGGTGTGAATAGCAATTCTTCACATCATGTGGTATGGTCAGTTCTGCTCGTGTCAGCCACTCCAGTGGGTGTACAGTGGTACCTCAATGTGGTTTTAACTTGCATTTCCCTGATGACGGGTAACGTTAAGTATCTTTTCATTTGTGTATTGGACATCATCTCTTTTTAAATTAAAATATCTGTACAAATATTTGGCCCATTTAGGTCAAAATATTACGTTAAATTAGTTATTTGTGTTTTGTTATTTAGTTTTTTAGTTATGTGTACATTCTAGATGAAAGTTCTTTATCAGACATATTTAAAATTATTCTGTCCCAATCTGTGGTTTGCCTTTTCATTTTTTGATGCTATGTTTTAAGTTGCAAAAGTCTTAATTTCATGAAGTCCAACTTACTATTTTTTTCCATTTTCATCCATCCTTTTCTTATCTAAAAAATTTTTAGCTGTAGTAAGATTATTAAAAATTTTTCCTATTCAGTAAGCTTTATACATTTTATATTTACATTATGTATAAAATACATGTTGAGTTAATTTGAGGATATGGTGTGAGGTAATTCTGAAGTTCATATTCTCCATTTAATATCCAATTTTAATAGTACCATCTTTATAAAGACATTGATTTCCTTATTGAAATATTTTGGCAACTTTGGCCATGTAAGGCAGGATATATTTCTAAATTATTTATTCTGTTTCACTGATATATATGTCTTCTTCATGCCAGTAAGTTTACTGTACTGTTTAGTGTAGCTTTATAATATGTCTTGAAATTTGGAAAGTTTTCCAACTTTATTCTTCTTTCTAAAACATGCTCTGGCTATTCTAGGACTTCTGCATTTAAAAAAAAAAATTAGAATCAGCTTTGTAATTTCTCCAAAAAGGCCTATAGGTTTGACTGGGATTGTGCCAAATCTGGAGATCAGTTTCAGAAGAATTATCATCTAATAAGTATGACATGTATATTTACCAATGAACTTGATACATATTTCTACCTATTCAATCTCTCGTATTAGTGATTTAGAAATTTTGGATCAGCATACCTTTTATTAAATTTATTCTGAATTATTTTATTATTTTTGAGGCTATTATAAGTTAAATTGCTTACATAATTTTATTTTCTAATTGGTGTTGATTGTGTATAGAAACACAATTGATTTTATTTATTGATCTTTCATCCTACAACTTTGTTAAATTCACTTCATACCTCTAGCACACTTCTGCAGATGCCTAAGGATTTTCTATGTATATGTTTACATCACGTGAGAATAGTATTTTTCTTTCTTCCCAACTTGGGTGTCACTTATTTCTTATTTTCTTTTCTTTTCTCTTTATTTCTTTCTTCTTTCTGTCCATTCCTCCTTCCTTCCCTTCTTTCTTTCTCCCTGTTTTAGAATCAGTTTTGTAATTTATCCAAAAGGACCTATAAGGTTTCATGGGAATTCCACTGAATCTAGAGATCAATTTCAGGAGAATTATCATCTCATAAGTATTAAATATTTATCAATGAACTTGGTATATATTTCCACTTATTTAATATTGAATGCAATACTTTAAAGAACTAGGGAGAGAGGACATCATTGCATTTTTCATAATCTTATGTAGAAAGTATTAAGGCTTTCACCATTTTAAGTAAGATGTTTGCTATAGATTTTTTGTAAACACATAATCAGTTTGAAAATGTACTTTTCTATCCTCAGTTTGCTGGGAGTTTTTAATTTAAAAAATGTGTTACATTTTGTAAATTCCTTTTTTGCATCTATTGAGAGTGTCACGTGATTTTTCTTTTTTCTGTCAGCATGGTAGATTTTCAGTTGTTGAAACCAACTTGAGATAAACCCCACTTGGTTAAAACACATTATCATTTTTAAATATTCCTAGACTCAATTTGCTAATATTGTATTAAGAATGTTGCATCTAAGTTCATAATGGTTATCAGTCTGTCATTTTTGAGTTGTGATATCTGTATTTGTTTCTGATATCGAGAGAATCCACGTAAAACATCTACTTCTGTCATCAGTAATAATCTGACCAGGGATAACACCAACAGTTAGAGAGGAACCTGTCATTACCTGTGGCAGCAGAGATATCAGAGATTCCAAAAAGAAAAGCAAGGTTAAAATTTCAAATATAATCACATGAAATATCAGAAAGCCAGGGGATAGAAATATAGGAGAGCAAAATCTTAGAGGTCAAAACAAGTAGTTAAGTACTGCACATGATAATAAAAAGTAAAATCTTTTCCTAAGGCAGAGCCTGGCTGCTGCCTAGCTTCTTTGACAATTCTTGGTAGGCTTTCATGGCTTTATAAGGGCTTATACTTTAGGTAAAGTTATAGTCAGGGAAACGGTGGGTGTAGGTTGGCTCTGTAGAAATGAAGCATTACAGGAGCACTGCAGTGAGAAAGAAACTGATACTGATGATACTTCGGTCACACTAATAATACATGCTAATGATAATCATAGCAATCATGGTAATGACAGAAAATATATATATAATATTAACATGCTTCTATTTGCACATATACATATGTGAATAGAAACATTGATTTAAAGACATGAAAGTATAGAAATAGCCTACACCTGATAAAGATATGCTCATACACAATAACAAACCTCAGTATAAACAGAGATTTTGATGTATCACAGAATTCTGCAATAGATCACAATTTTGACACTATGGGAAGTGTCATTTTCAGAACTTTTCTTTATCTCCATTATCTCCATTCTCTATTTCCAACATTCCTGGAGACTGAACTCAAGGATCAGTAAATATTCTCAACCTTAACCATAGCAGACTTCATTCATCCCATATATGCTTGTTATTTTTCCCCATTGACAGAAGGCATTGTACCATGAAATATACAACATATCTCTGACACACCTGACGAAAACAAACAATGGGGAAAGATTGACTATTTAATAAATGGTGATGGGAAAACTGGCTAGCCAAATGAAGAAAGCTGAAAGTGGACCCCTTCCTTACACCTTATAAAATAATTAACTCAAGATGGATTAAAGACTTAAACATAAGATCTAAAACCATAAAAACTCTAGAAGACAACCTAGCCAATACCATTCAGAACATAGGCATAGGCAAAGACTTCACGACTAAAACACCAAAAGCAGTGGCAACAAAAGCCAAAATTGAGAAATGGGATCTAATTAAACTAAAGATAGCTTCTGCACAGCAAAAGACACTATCATCGGAGTGAACACACAACCTACAGAGTGGGAGAAAATTTTTGCAATCTATCCATCTAACAAAGGGCTAATATCCAGAATCTACAAGGAACTTAAACAAATTTACAAGAAAAAAACAACCCCATCAAAAAGTGGGAAAAGGATATGAACAGACACTTCTCAAAAGAAGACATTTATGCGGCCAATAAACACATGAGAAAAAGCTCATCATAGGCTGGGCGTGGTGGCTCACGCCTGTAATCCCATCACTTTGGGAGGCCAAGGCGAGTGGATCACAAGGTCAGGAGTTTGAGACTTGCCTGGCCACTATGGTGAAACTCTGTCTCTACCAAAAACACACAAAAAAACTTTAGCCAGGCGTGGTGGTATATATCTGTAATCCCAGCTACTCAAGAGGCTAAGGCAGGAGAATTGCTTGAACCCATTAGGTGGAGGTTGCAGTGAGCCGAAATTGTGCCACTGCACTCCACCCTGGGTGACAGAGTGAGGCTGTCTCGAAGAAAAGAAAAAAAAAGCCCATCACCCCTGGTCCAATGAGATACCATCTCGCGCCAGTTAGAATGGCAATCATTAAAAAGTCAGGAAACAACAGGTGCTAGAGAGGATGTGGAGAAATAGGAATGCTTTTACACTGTTGGTGGGAGTGTAAATTAGTTCAACCATTGTGGAAGACAGTGTAGCAATTCCTCAAGGATCCAGAACTAGAAATATCATTTGACCTAACAGTCTCATTACTAGGTACACATCCAAAGGATTATAAATCATTCTACTATAAAGACACATTCACACATATGTTTATTGCAGCACTATTCACAAGAGCAAAGACTAGGAACCAACCCAAATGCCCATCAATGATAGACTGGATAAAGAATATGTGGCACATATACACCATGGAATACCATGCAGCTATAAAAAAGGATGGATTAATGTCTTTTGCAGAGACATGGATGAAGCTGGAAACCATCATTCTCAGCAAACTATCACAAGAACAGAAAACCAAACACCACATGTTCTCACTCATAAGTGGGAGTTGAACAATGAGAACACATAGACACAGGGAGGGGAACATCACACACTGGGGCCTGTCAGTGGGTAGGAAGGAAAGAGGAGGGATAGCATTAGGAGAAATACTTAATGTAGATGACGAGTTGATGGGTGCAGCAAACCACGACAGCACATGTATACCTATTTCACAAAACTGCAAGTTCTGCAAATGTATCCCAGAACTTAAAGTGTATGTATGTGTGTATATATATATACACACAAATGTAAATGTAAATGTAAATAAATTGAAAATGGTAAAAATAGAAATATGTTTCCTACACAAATAGTGACATAATAAAGCAAGATAGAATGTATGTTTGAGTTAAAAAAAATTGCTTAGAAGACAACTTGAATTCCATTCCAAGGAACTAGTTTTCAAAAGTTTACAACCAGATTTCAGTTTGGCAAAAGGCAACAATGCTGTTTTGAAAATAATTTCTGAAAAGAGCTTCCCCAGCAGTTCCAAATGGCAGTCCTGATACAAGGAAGTAGGGGCAATTTTGTTACCACCAGGAACACTGAATTTATTTTCAGACCTTGAAATTCTGGGAGGCCCTCGAATAATAATCAACTACAATATTTTACTTTACATAGAAATATTGTTTTAATGTTAATATAAAAGCTTGTATATGAACTAAAATTGTCAATCTGCCACTTTTAAGAAAGAAGAATCCATTATGTCCCTAATCTATAGTGAGTTGATATGTTCCATAAGCAGTTCTGGAAGGAGGCTACACTTAGAGCATAAATTGGTATAGATCGCTTTGCTCTCACAGATAGCGACACAATATTTTCTGCTGAATGGGAAAAAGTTTGAAGGCATAAATCAAGATAAAGCAATCATCTGACAAAGAATTACAAAGAGGCCCCATACCTTTTTCTTAGTGAACTCCATGTGACACATTGATTTTCCACTGAAGATAAAAGCCAAAATCATGTGTCATCAATAGAAAGCAAGCAAAACTATTTGGTTCAATATGTTATGGTACTTAACAAAAAAAACTTGCAGAGAAAAGACAAATCTAAAATGTTGCACATGATTCAAACAAGTCTGGATCAGAAGAGACATTTCAGAGGTCACTGCTAGAGAGTCAAGGATACATTAGAGAGAAATAAACTCCTGCTTTTTTGTTTATCTACTTACATACACAGATACTGTCTGATGAAGATGATTGATATCAGGTATGGTATTTGATGGTATAGTCATTTACAAAATAATTCATCCCTTATGATCTAATGCAATTTTCTTCATATTACACGTGTATATTTAAATACTTCCTTGTGAAGTGGAGGCTAGCCAGGCTGCTGTTAGCATATCCAGTACATTTCTGCAAATTCCAAAATGGCAAATCCCACAGTTGAAATTTCAACCTCTCTAGCGTCCCTCGGCTGGAGTGCATAATCACGGCAAAAGTCTGCAACATCAGAGGTGGCCGCCACAGACACAAAGTCTATGTTTCTCATTCCATTCTACCAAATCTATTCAGCAGTCTGGGTGAGGGGGCTTGGCAGTATCTATGAGCAGAAAGCATTCAAATGGCTGGTATATGTGCTTCCGGGGAAACTAAGGGGAAAAAAGAGAGAGGGAGGGAGGGAGGGAACAAGAAAGAAGAAGGAAACTCAAGGAGAGAGGAAGGGAAGGAGGCTGGCAAGAAGGGATGGAGGGAGCAAGGGAGGGAGGAATAAAGGAAGGAAGTTACACCAAGTTTCAAAACTGGCCACGGACTGAGAAGGATTAAGAGACAAACGGAATTGAAAGCATTTATGTTCATACTCGGTATTTTTCTTACCCATTCTTGCAAATTAGTAATTTAAAAATTTTCATTTCCACAAATCCACGTGTTTTCTTGTTCCTCTCTCTCCGCTCTTTTTCCTTCTTTCCTTCCTGCCTTTCTTCTTTCTTTTCAACATAGGTTATATAAATGTGTGAGAGCTATCACTAGTCTACATTAATCATCAGGATTGTCCTGTATATTTCCAATTAAGATGACCCATAATAATATTCTACTGTAATTTTGGAGGGTCCAAAATACTAGATGGCATTTAGTGTTTTGGCATATACATGGAAATATCTACACAGCTATCTCTTTACCAATGGCAATAACTACACCGCTATCTGTATGAACATGGAAATATCTGCACCGCCATCTGTATGAACATATAAATATCTACACCGCCATCTGTATTAAGATGGAGATATCTACACCGCTATCTGTATGAACATGCATATGTCTACACAGCCATCTGGATGAACATGGAAATATCTACACCGCTATCTTTATGAACATGGAAATATATACACCGCTATCTGTATGAACATGGAAATATCTACACCGCTATCTGTATGAACATGGAAATATCTACACCGCTATCTGTATGAACATGGAAATATATACACCGCTATCTGTATGAACATGGAAATATCTACACCGCTATCTGTTTGAACATGGAAATATCTACACCGCTGTCTGCATGAAAATGGAAATATCTACACAGCTATCTGCATATACATGGAAATATCTACATAGCTATCTCTTTACACATGGAAATAACTACACCGCTATCTCTAAAAACATGGAAATATCTACACCGCCATCTGTATGAACATGGAAATATCTTCACTGCCATCTGTGTGAACATATAAATATCTACACCGCCATCTGTATTAAGGAGATATCTACACCGCTATCTGTATAAACAAGGAAATATCTACACCGCTATCTGTATAAACATGGAAATATCTACACCGCTATCTGTATAAAAATGGAAATATCAGCACCGCTATCAGTATGAACATGGAAATATCTGCACCGCTATCTGTATGAACATGGAAATATCTACACCGCTATCTGTGTGAACATGGAGATATCTACACCGCTATCTGTATGAACATGGAAATATCTACACCGCCATCTGTATGAACATGGAAATATCTGCACCGCCATGTGTATGAACATATAAATATCTGCACCGCCATCTGTATTAAGAAGGAGATATCTACTCCGCTATCTGTATAAACATCGAAATATCTACACTGCTATCTGTATAAACATGGAAATATCTACACCGCTATCTGTATAAACATGGAAATATCTACACCGCTACGTGTATAAACATGGAAATATCAGCACCGCTATCAGTATGAACATGGAAATATCTACACCGCTATCTGTATGAACATGGAAATATCTACACAGCTATCTGTATGAACATGGAAATAACTTCACCGCCATCAGTATGAACATGGATATATCTACACAGCCATCTGTATGATCATGGAAATATCTACACCGCTATATGTATGAACATGGAAATATCTACACCGCTATCTGTATGAACATGGAAATATCTTCACCGCCATCTGTATGAACATGGATATGTCTACACAGCCATCTGGATGAACATGGAAATATCTACACCGCGATCTGTATGAACATGGAAATATCTGCACCGCCATCTGTATGAACATATAAATATCTACACCGCCATCTGTATTAAGATGGAGATATCTTCACCGCTATCTGTATAAACTTGGAAATATCTACACCGCTATCTGTATAAACATGGAAATACCTACACCGGTACCTGTATAAACATGGAAATATCAGCACTGCTATCTGTATGAACCTGGAAATATCTACACCGCTATATCAATGAACATGGAAATATCTACACCATTGTCTGTATGAACATGGATATATCTACACAGCCATCTGGATGAACATGGAAATATCTACACCGCTATCTGTATGAACATGGAAATATCTACACCGCTATTTGTGTAAACATGCATACATCTTCACCGCAATCTGCAAAAGCATGGAAATAGCTACACAGCTATCTGAATGAACATGGAAATATCTACAACGCTATCTGTTTGATCATGGAAATATCTAAACCGCTATCAGCATGAAAATGGAAATATCTACACCGCTATCTGCATATACATGGAAATATCTACACAGCTATCTCTTTACACATGGAAATAACTACACCGCTATCGGTATGAACATGGAAATATCTAAACAGCCATCTGTATGAACACGGAAATATCTGCACCGCCATCTGTATGAACATATAAATATCTACACCGCCATCTGTATTAAAAAGGAGATATCTACAACGCTATCTGTATAAACATGGATATATCTACACCGCTCTCTGTATAAACATGGAAATATCTACACTGCTACCTGTATAAACATGGAAATATCTAAACCGCTACGTGTATAAACATGGAAATATCAGCACCGCTATCTGTATGAACATGGAAATATCAGCCCCTCTATCTGTATGAATATGGTAATATCTACACCGCTATCTCTATGAACATGGAAATATCTACACCGCTATCTGTTTGAACATGAAAATCTCTAAACCGCTATCTGCATGAAAAAGGAAATATCCACACAGCTATCTGCATATACATGGAAATATCTACACAGCTATCTCTTTACACATGGAAATAACTACACCGCTATCTGTATGAACATGGAAATATCTTCACCGCCATCTGTATGAACATGGATATATCTTCACAGCCTCCTGGATGAACATGGAAATATCTACACTGCTATCTGTATGAACATGGAAATATCTGCACTGCTATCTGTATGAACATGGAAATACATACACCGCTATCTGTATGAACATGGAAATAGCTACACCGCTTTCTGTATGAACATGGAAATATCTACACCGCTATCTGTATGGACATGGAAATATCTACACCGCTATCTGTATGAACATGGAAATAACTTCACCGCCATCAGTATGAACATGGATATATCTACACAGCCATCTGTATGATCATGGAAATATCTACACCGCTATCTGTTTGAACATGGAAATATCCACACTGCTGTCTGCATGAAAATGGAAATATCTACACAGCTATCTGCATATACATGGAAATATCAACACAGCTATCTCTTTACACATGGAAATAACTACACCCCTATATAAACATGGAAATATCTACACCGCCATCTGTATGAACATGGAAATATCTGCACCGCCATCTGTATGAACATATAAACATCTACACCGCCATCTGTATTAAGAAGGAGATATCTACAACGCTATCTGTATAAACATGGAAATATCTACACCGCTATCTGTATAAACATGGAAACATCTACACCGCTATCTGTATAAACATGGAAATATCTACACCGCTACCTGTATAAACATGGAAATATCAGCACCACTATCGGTATGAACATGGAAATATCTACACCGCTATCTGTATGAACATGGAAATATCTACACCGCTATCTGTGTAAACATAGAAATATCTTCACCGCCATCTGTTTGAACATGGATATGTCTACACAGCCATCTGGATGAACATGGAAATATCTACACCGCGATCTGTATGAACATGGAAATACCTACACCGCTATCTGTGTAAACATGCATACATCTTCTCCGCTATCTGTATAAACATGGAAATATCTACACCGCTATCTGTATGAACATGGAAATATCTACACCGCTATCTGATTGAACATCTAAATATCTAAACCGCTATCTGCATGAAAATAGAAATATCTACACAGCTATCTGCATATACATGGAAATATCTACAAAGCTATCTCTATACACATGAAAATAACTACACCGCTATCTCTATAAACATGGAAATATATACAGTGCCATCTGTATGAACATGTAAATATCTGCACCGCCATCTGTATGAAAATATAAATATCTACACCCCCATCTATATTAAGATGGAGATATCTACACCGCTATCTGTATAAACTTGGAAATATCTACACCGCTATATGTATAAACATGGAAATATCTACACCGCTATCTGTATAAACATGGAAATATCTACACCGCTATCTGTATGAACATGGATATATCTACACAGCCATCTGGATGAACATGGAAATATCTACACCGCTATCTGTATGAACATGGAAATATCTACACCGCTATCTGTGTAAATATGCATACATCTTCACCGCAATCTGCATAAACATGGAAATATCTACACCGCTATCTGTGTGAACATGGAAATATCTACACCGCTATCTGTTTGAACATGGAAATATCTACACCGGTATCTGCATGAAAATGGAAATATCTACAGAGCTATCTGCATATACATAGAAATATCTACACAGCTATCTCTTTACACATGGAAATAACTACACCGCTATCTGTATGAACATGGAAATATCTACACCGCCATCTGTATGAACATGGAAATATCTGCACCGCCATCTGTATGAACATATAAATATTTACACGGCAATCTGTACAAAGATGGAGATATCTACACCGCTATTTGTATAAACATGGAAATATCTACACCGCTATCTGTATAAACATGGAAATATCTACACCGCTATCTGTATAAACATGGAAATACCTACACCGCTACCTGTATAAACATGGAAATATCAGCACTGCTATCTGTATGAACCTGGAAATATCTACACCGCTATATCAATGAACATGGAAATATCTACACCGCTATCTGTATGAACATGGATATATCTACACAGCCATCTGGATGAACATGGAAATATCTACACCGCTATCTGCATGAACATGGAAATATCTACACCGCTATTTGTGTAAACATGCATACATCTTCACCGCAATCTGCAAAAGCATGGAAATAGCTACACCGCTATCTGAATGAACATGGAAATATCTACAACGCTATCTGTTTGATCATGGAAATATCTAAACCGCTATCAGCATGAAAATGGAAATATCTACACCGCTATCTGCATATACATGTAAATATCTACACAGCTATCTCTTTACACATGGAAATAACTACACCGCTATCTGTATGAACATGGAAATATCTAAACAGCCATCTGTATGAACACGGAAATATCTGCACCGCCATCTGTATGAACATATAAATATCTACACCGCCATCTGTATTAAGAAGGAGATATCTACACCGCTATCTGTATAAACATGGATATATCTACACCGCTCTCTGTATAAACATGGAAATATCTACACTGCTACCTGTATAAACATGGAAATATCTAATCCGCTACCTGTATAAACATGGAAATATCAGCACCGCTATCTGTATGAACATGGAAATATCAGCCCCTCTATCTGTATGAACATGGAAATATCTACACCGCTATCTCTATGAACATGGAAATATCTACACCGCTATCTGTTTGAACATGAAAATCACTAAACCGCTATCTGCATGAAAATGGAAATATTCACACAGATATCTGCATATACATGGAAATATCTACACAGCTACCTCTTTACACATGGAAATAACTACACCGCTATCTGTATGAACATGGAAATATCTACACCGCCATCTGTATGAACATGGAAATATCTGCACCGCCATCTGTATGAACATATAAATATCTACACGGCCATCTGTATTAAGATGGAGATATCTACACCGCTATCAGTATAAACATGGAAATATCTACACCGCTATCTGTATAAACATGGAAATATCAGCACCGCTATCTGTATGAACATGGAAATATCAGCCCCTCTATCTGTATGAACATGGAAATACCTACACCGCTATCTGTATGAACATGGAAATATCTACACCGCTAGATGTATAAACATGGAATTATCTTCACTGCCATCTGTATGAACATGGATATGTCTACACAGCCATCTGGATGAACATGGAAATATCTACACCGCTATCTGTATGAATATGGAAATATCTGCACCGCCATCTGCATGAACAGATAAATATCTACACTGCCATCTGTATTAACATGGAGATATGTACACCGGTATCTGTATAAACATGGAAATATCTACACCGCTATCTGTATAAACATGGAAATATCTACACCGCTATCTGTATAAACATGGAAATATCTACACCGCTACCTGTATAAACATGGAAATAACAGCACCGCTATCTGTATGAACATGGAAATATCTACACCGCTATCTGTATGAACATGGAAATATCTACACCGCTATCTGTATGAACATGGAAATATCTACACCGCTATATGTATGAACATGGAAATATCTACACCGCTATCTGTTTGAACATGGAAATATCTACACCGCTGTCTGAATGAAAATGGAAATATCTACACAGCTATCTGCATATACATGGAAATATCTACACAGCTATCTCTTTACACATGGAAATAACTACACCGCTATCTGTATGAACATGGAAATATCTGCACCGCCATCTGAATGTACATAGAAATATCTACTCCGCCATCCGTATTAAGATGGAGATATCTACACCGCTATTTGTATAAACATGGAAATATCTACACCGCTACCTGTATAAACTTGGAAATATCAGCACCGCTATCTGTATGAACATGGAAATATCTACACCGCAATCTGTATTACCATGGAAATATCTACACCGCTAACTGTATGAACATGGATATATATACACCGCTATCTGTATGAACATGGAAATATCTACACCGCTATCAGTTTGAACATGGAAATATCTACACCGCTGTCTGCATGAAAATGGAAATATCTACACAGCTATCTGCATATACATGGAAATATCTACAAAGCTATCTCATTACACATGGAAATAACTACACCGCTATCTCTATAAACATGGAAATATCTACACCGCCATCTGTATGAACATGGAAATATCTTCACAGCCATCTGTATGAACATATATATATGTACACCGCCATCTGTATTAAGAAGGAGATATCTACACCGCTATCTGTATAAACATGGAAATATCTACAACGCTATCTGTATAAACATGGAAATATCAGCACCGCTATCTGTATGAACATGGAAATATCTGCACCGCTATCTGTATGAACATGGTAATATCTACACCGCTATCTGTATGAACATGGAAATATATTCACCGCCATCTGTATGAACATGGATATATCTACACAGCCAACTGTATGAACATGGAAATATTTACACCGCTATCTGTATGAACATGGAAATATCTACACCGCTATCTGTATGAACATGGAAATATCTTCACCGCCATCTGTATGAACATGGATATGTCTACACAGCCATCTGGATGAACATGGAAATATCTACACAGATATCTGTATGAACATTGAAATATCTACACCGCTATCTGTGTAAACTTGCATACGTTTCACCGCTATCTGTATAAACATGGAAATATCTACACCGCTATCTGTATGAACATGGAAATATCTACACCGCTATCTGTTTGAACATGGAAATATCTAAACCGCTATCTGCATGAAAATAGAAATATCTACACAGCTATCTGCATATACATGGAAATATCTACAAACTTATCTCTTTACACATGGAAATAACTAAACCGCTATCTCTATAAACATGGAAATATCTACACCGCCATCTGTATGAACATGGAAATATCTGCAGTGCCATCTGAATGAACATATAAATATCTACACCGCCATCTGTATTAAGATGGAGATATCTTCACCGTTATCTGTATAAACTTGGAAATATCTACACCGCTGTCTTTATAAACCTGGAAATATCTACACCTCTATCTGTATAAACATGGAAATATATACACCGCTACCTGTAAACATGGAAATATCAGCACCGCTATCTGTATGAACATGGAAATATCTACACCGCTATCTCTATGAACATGGAAGTATCTACACCGCTATCTGCATGAACATGGAAATATCTACACCGCCATCTGTATGAACATGGATATTTCTACACAGCCATCTGGATGAACATAGAAATATCTACACTGCTATCTGTATGAAAATGAAAATATCTACACCGCTATCTGTATGAACATGGAAATACATACACCGCTATCTGTATGAACATGGAAATAGCTACACCGCTATCTGTATGCACATGGAAATTTCTTCACCGCCATCTGTATGAACATGGATATATCTACACAGCCATCTGGATGAACATGGAAATATCTACACCGCTATCTGTATGAACATGGAAATATCTACACCGCTATCTGTATGAACATGGAAATACCTACACCGCCATCTGTATGAACATGGATATGTCTACACAGCCATCTGGATGAACATGGAAATATCTACACCGCGATCTGTATGAACATGGAAATTTCTACACTGCTATCTGTGTAAACATGCATACGTTTCACCGCTATCTGTATAAACATGGAAATATCTACACCGCTGCCTGTATGAACATGGAAATATCTACACCGCTATCTGTATGAACATGGAAATATCTAAACCGCTATCTGCATGAAAAAAGAAATATCTACACAGCTATCTGCATATACATGGAAATATCTACAAACCTATCTCTTTACACGTGGAAATAACTACACCGCTATCTCTATAAACATGGAAATATATACACCGCCATCTGAATGAACATGGAAATATCTGCACTGCCATCTGTGTAAACATATAAATACCTACACCGCCATCTGTATTAAGATGGAGATATCTTCACTGCTATCTGTATAAACGTGGAAATCTCTACACCGCTATCTCTATAAACATGGAAATATCTACACCGCTATCTGTATAAACATGCAAATATCTACACCGCTACCTGTATAAACATGGAAATATCAGCACCGCTATCTGTATGAACATGGAAATATCTACACCGCTATCTCTATGAACATGGAAATATCTACACCGCTATCTGCATGAACATGGAAATAGCTACACCGCTATCTGTACGAACATGGAAATATCTACACCTCTATCTGTATGAACATGGAAACATCTACACCGCTATCTGTATGAACATGGATATGTCTACACAGCCATCTGGATGAACATGGAAATATCTACACCGCTATCTGCTTGAACATGGAAATATCTACACCGCTATCTGAGTAAACATGCATACATCTTCACTGCAATCTGTATAAGCATGGAAATATCTACAACGCTGTCTGTATGAACATGGAAATATCTACACCGCTATCTGTTTGAACATGGAAATATCTAAACGGCTATCAGCATGAAAATAGAAATATCTACACAGCTATCTGCATATACATGGAAATATCTACACAGCTATCTCTTTACACATGGAAATAACTACACCGCTATCTGTATGAACATGGAAATATCTACACCGCTATCTGTGTAAACATGGAAATATCTTCACCGCCATCTGTTTGAACATGGATATGTCTACACAGCCATCTGGATGAATATGGAAATATCTACACCGCGATCTGTATGAACATGGAAATACCTACACCGCTATCTGTGTAAACATGCATACATCTTCACCGCTATCTGTACAAACATGGAAATATCTACACCGCTATCTGTATGAACATGGAAATATCTACACCGCTATCTGTTTGAACATCTAAATATCTAAACCGCCATCTGCATGAAAATAGAAATATCTACACAGCTATCTGCATATACATGGAAATATCTACAAAGCTATCTCTATACACATGAAAATAACTACACCGCTATCTCTATAAACATGGAAATATCTACAGTGCCATCTGTATGAACATGGAAATATCTGCACCGCCATCTGCATGAAGATATAAATATCTACACCCCCATCTATATTAAGATGGAGATATCTACACCGCTATCTGTATAAACTTGGAAATATCTACACCGCTATATGTATAAACATGGAAATATCTACACCGCTATCTGTATAAACATGGAAATATCTACACCGCTATCTGTATGAACATGGATATATCTACACAGCCATCTGGATGAACATGGAAATATCTACACCGCTATCTGTATGAACATGGAAATATCTACACCGCTATCTGTGTAAATATGCATACATCTTCACCGCAATCTGTATAAACATGGAAATATCTACACCGCTATCTGTTTGAACATGGAAATATCTACACCAGTATCTGCATGAAAATGGAAATATCTACAGAGCTATCTGCATATACATAGATATATCTACACTGCTATCTCTTTACACATGGAAATAACTACACCGCTATCTGTATGAACATGGAAATATCTACACCGCCATCTGTATGAACATGGAAATATCTGCACCGCCATCTTTATGAACATATAAATATCTACACGGCCATCTGTATTAAGATGGAGATATCTACACCGCTATTTGTATAAACATGGAAATATCTACACCGCTATCTGTATAAACATGGAAATATCTACCCCGCTACCTGTATAAACATGGAAATATCAGCACCGCTATCTGTATGAACATGGAAATATCTACACCACTATCTGTATGATCATGGAAATATCTACACCGCTATCTGTATGAACATGGAAATATCTACACCGCTATCTGTATGAACATGGAAATATCTTCACCGCCATCTGTATGAACATGGATATGTCTACACAGCCATCTGGATGAACATGGAAATATCTACACCGCGATCTGTATGAACATGGAAATATCTGCACCGCCATCTGTATGAACATATAAATATCTACACCGCCATCTGTATTAAGATGGAGATATCTTCACCGCTATCTGTATAAACTTGGAAATATCTACACCGCTATCTGTATAAACATGGAAATACCTACACCGCTACCTGTATAAACATGGAAATATCAGCACTGCTATCTGTATGAACCTGGAAATATCTACACCGCTATATCAATGAACATGGAAATATCTACACCGCTATCTGTATGAACATGGATATATCTACACAGCCATCTGGATGAACATGGAAATATCTACACCGCTATCTGCATGAACATGGAAATATCTACACCGCTATTTGTGTAAACATGCATACATCTTCACCGCAATCTGCAAAAGCATGGAAATAGCTACACAGCTATCTGAATGAACATGGAAATATCTACGACGCTATCTGTTGGATCATGGAAATATCTAAACCGCTATCAGCATGAAAATGGAAATATCTACACCGCTATCTGCATATACATGGAAATATCTACACAGCTATCTCTTTACACATGGAAATAACTACAACGCTATCGGTATGAACATGGAAATATCTAAACAGCCATCTGTATGAACACGGAAATATCTGCACCGCCATCTGTATGAACATATAAATATCTACACCGCCATCTGTATAAAAAAGGAGATATCTACACCGCTATCTGTATAAACATGGATATATCTACACCGCTCTCTGTATAAACATGGAAATATCTACACTGCTACCTGTATAAACATGGAAATATCTAATCCGCTACCTGTATAAACATGGAAATATCAGCACCGCTATCTGTATGAACATGGAAATATCAGCCCCTCTATCTGTATGAACATGGAAATATCTACACCGCTATCTCTATGAACATGGAAATATCTACACCGCTATCTGTTTGAACATGAAAATGACTAAACCGCTATCTGCATGAAAATGGAAATATCCACACAGATATCTGCACATACATGGAAATATCTACACAGCTACCTCTTTACACATGGAAATAACTACACCGCTATCTGTATGAACATGGAAATATCTACACCGCCATCTGTATGAACATGGAAATATCTGCACCGCCATCTGTATGAACATATAAATATCTACACGGCCATCTGTATTAAGATGGAGATATCTACACCGCTATCAGTATAAACATGGAAATATCTACACCGCTATCTGTATAAACATGGAAATATCAGCACCGCTATCTGTATGAACATGGAAATATCAGCCCCTCTATCTGTATGAACATGGAAATACCTACACCGCTATCTGTATGAACATGGAAATATCTACACCGCTAGATGTATAAACATGGAATTATCTTCACTGCAATCTGTATGAACATGGATATGTCTACACAGCCATCTGGATGAACATGGAAATATCTACACCGCTATCTGTATGAATATGGAAATATCTGCACCGCCATCTGCATGAACAGATAAATATCTACACTGCCATCTGTATTAACATGGAGATATGTACACCGGTATCTGTATAAACATGGAAATATCTACACCGCTATCTGTATAAACATGGAAATATCTACACCGCTATCTGTATAAACATGGAAATATCTACACCGCTACCTGTATAAACATGGAAATAACAGCACCGCTATCTGTATGAACATGGAAATATCTACACCGCTATCTGTATGAACATGGAAATATCTACACCGCTATCTGTATGAACATGGAAATATCTACACCGCTATATGTATGAACATGGAAATATCTACACCGCTATCTGTTTGAACATGGAAATATCTACACCGCTGTCTGAATGAAAATGGAAATATCTACACAGCTATCTGCATATACATGGAAATATCTACACAGCTATCTCTTTACACATGGAAATAACTACACCGCTATCTGTATGAACATGGAAATATCTGCACCGCCATCTGAATGTACATAGAAATATCTACTCCGCCATCCGTATTAAGATGGAGATATCTACACCGCTATTTGTATAAACATGGAAATATCTACACCGCTACCTGTATAAACTTGGAAATATCAGCACCGCTATCTGTATGAACATGGAAATATCTACACCGCAATCTGTATTACCATGGAAATATCTACACCGCTAACTGTATGAACATGGATATATATACACCGCTATCTGTATGAACATGGAAATATCTACACCGCTATCAGTTTGAACATGGAAATATCTACACCGCTGTCTGCATGAAAATGGAAATATCTACACAGCTATCTGCATATACATGGAAATATCTACAAAGCTATCTCTTTACACATGGAAATAACTACACCGCTATCTCTATAAACATGGAAATATCTACACCGCCATCTGTATGAACATGGAAATATCTTCACAGCCATCTGTATGAACATGGATATGTCTACACAGCCATCTGGATGAACATGGAAATATCTACACAGATATCTGTATGAACATTGAAATATCTACACCGCTATCTGTGTAAACTTGCATACGTTTCACCGCTATCTGTATAAACATGGAAATATCTACACCGCTATCTGTATGAACATGGAAATATCTACACCGCTATCTGTTTGAACATGGAAATATCTAAACCGCTATCTGCATGAAAATAGAAATATCTACACAGCTATCTGCATATACATGGAAATATCTACAAACTTATCTCTTTACACATGGAAATAACTAAACCGCTATCTCTATAAACATGGAAATATCTACACCGCCATCTGTATGAACATGGAAATATCTGCAGTGCCATCTGTATGAACATATAAATATCTACACCGCCATCTGTATTAAGATGGAGATATCTTCACCGTTATCTGTATAAACTTGGAAATATCTACACCGCTGTCTTTATAAACCTGGAAATATCTACACCTCTATCTGTATAAACATGGAAATATATACACCGCTACCTGCAAACATGGAAATATCAGCACCGCTATCTGTATGAACATGGAAATATCTACACCGCTATCTCTATGAACATGGAAGTATCTACACCGCTATCTGCATGAACATGGAAATATCTACACCGCCATCTGTATGAACATGGATATTTCTACACAGCCATCTGGATGAACATAGAAATATCTACACCGCTATCTGTATGAAAATGAAAATATCTACACCGCTATCTGTATGAACATGGAAATACATACACCGCTATCTGTATGAACATGGAAATAGCTACACCGCTATCTGTATGCACATGGAAATTTCTTCACCGCCATCTGTATGAACATGGATATATCTACACAGCCATCTGGATGAACATGGAAATATCTACACCGCTATCTGTATGAACATGGAAATATCTACACCGCTATCTGTATGAACATGGAAATACCTTCACCGCCATCTGTATGAACATGGATATGTCTACACAGCCATCTGGATGAACATGGAAATATCTACACCGCGATCTGTATGAACATGGAAATTTCTACACTGCTATCTGTGTAAACATGCATACGTTTCACCGCTATCTGTATAAACATGGAAATATCTACACCGCTGCCTGTATGAACATGGAAATATCTACACCGCTATCTGTATGAACATGGAAATATCTAAACCGCTATCTGCATGAAAAAAGAAATATCTACACAGCTATCTGCATATACATGGAAATATCTACAAACCTATCTCTTTACACGTGGAAATAACTACACCGCTATCTCTATAAACATGGAAATATATACACCGCCATCTGAATGAACATGGAAATATCTGCACTGCCATCTGTGTAAACATATAAATATCTACACCGCCATCTGTATTAAGATGGAGATATCTTCACTGCTATCTGTATAAACGTGGAAATCTCTACACCGCTATCTCTATAAACATGGAAATATCTACACCGCTATCTGTATAAACATGGAAATATCTACACCGCTACCTGTATAAACATGGAAATATCAGCACCGCTATCTGTATGAACATGGAAATATCTACACCGCTATCTCTATGAACATGGAAATATCTACACCGCTATCTGCATGAACATGGAAATAGCTACACCGCTATCTGTACGAACATGGAAATATCTACACCTCTATCTGTATGAACATGGAAATATCTACACCGCTATCTGTATGAACATGGATATGTCTACACAGCCATCTGGATGAACATGGAAATATCTACACCGCTATCTGAGTAAACATGCATACATCTTCACTGCAATCTGTATAAGCATGGAAATATCTACAACGCTGTCTGTATGAACATGGAAATATCTACACCGCTATCTGTTTGAACATGGAAATATCTAAACGGCTATCAGCATGAAAATAGAAATATCTACACAGCTATCTGCATATACATGGAAATATCTACACAGCTATCTCTTTACACATGGAAATAACTACACCGCTATCTGTATGAACATGGAAATATCTACACCGCTATCTGTGTAAACATGGAAATATCTTCACCGCCATCTGTTTGAACATGGATATGTCTACACAGCCATCTGGATGAATATGGAAATATCTACACCGCGATCTGTATGAACATGGAAATACCTACACCGCTATCTGTGTAAACATGCATACATCTTCACCGCTATCTGTACAAACATGGAAATATCTACACCGCTATCTGTATGAACATGGAAATATCTACACCGCTATCTGTTTGAACATCTAAATATCTAAACCGCCATCTGCATGAAAATAGAAATATCTACACAGCTATCTGCATATACATGGAAATATGTACAAAGCTATCTCTATACACATGAAAATAACTACACCGCTATCTCTATAAACATGGAAATATCTACAGTGCCATCTGTATGAACATGGAAATATCTGCACCGCCATCTGTATGAAGATATAAATATCTACACCCCCATCTATATTAAGATGGAGATATCTACACCGCTATCTGTATAAACTTGGAAATATCTACACCGCTATATGTATAAACATGGAAATATCTACACCGCTATCTGTATAAACATGGAAATATCTACACCGCTATCTGTATGAACATGGATATATCTACACAGCCATCTGGATGAACATGGAAATATCTACACCGCTATCTGTATGAACATGGAAATATCTACACCGCTATCTGTGTAAATATGCATACATCTTCACCGCAATCTGTATAAACATGGAAATATCTACACCGCTATCTGTTTGAACATGGAAATATCTACACCGGTATCTGCATGAAAATGGAAATATCTACAGAGCTATCTGCATATACATAGATATATCTACACTGCTATCTCTTTACACATGGAAATAACTACACCGCTATCTGTATGAACATGGAAATATCTACACCGCCATCTGTATGAACATGGAAATATCTGCACCGCCATCTGTATGAACATATAAATATCTACACGGCCATCTGTATTAAGATGGAGATATCTACACCGCTATTTGTATAAACATGGAAATATCTACACCGCTATCTGTATAAACATGGAAATATCTACCCCGCTACCTGTATAAACATGGAAATATCAGCACCGCTATCTGTATGAACATGGAAATATCTACACCACTATCTGTATGATCATGGAAATATCTACACCGCTATATGTATGAACATGGAAATATCTACACCGCTATCTGTATGAACATGGAAATATCTTCACCGCCATCTGTATGAACATGGATATGTCTACACAGCCATCTGGATGAACATGGAAATATCTACACCGCGATCTGTATGAACATGGAAATATCTGCACCGCCATCTGTATGAACATATAAATATCTACACCGCCATCTGTATTAAGATGGAGATATCTTCACCGCTATCTGTATAAACTTGGAAATATCTACACCGCTATCTGTATAAACATGGAAATACCTACACCGCTACCTGTATAAACATGGAAATATCAGCACTGCTATCTGTATGAACCTGGAAATATCTACACCGCTATATCAATGAACATGGAAATATCTACACCGCTATCTGTATGAACATGGATATATCTACACAGCCATCTGGATGAACATGGAAATATCTACACCGCTATCTGCATGAACATGGAAATATCTACACCGCTATTTGTGTAAACATGCATACATCTTCACCGCAATCTGCAAAAGCATGGAAATAGCTACACAGCTATCTGAATGAACATGGAAATATCTACGACGCTATCTGTTGGATCATGGAAATATCTAAACCGCTATCAGCATGAAAATGGAAATATCTACACCGCTATCTGCATATACATGGAAATATCTACACAGCTATCTCTTTACACATGGAAATAACTACAACGCTATCGGTATGAACATGGAAATATCTAAACAGCCATCTGTATGAACACGGAAATATCTGCACCGCCATCTGTATGAACATATAAATATCTACACCGCCATCTGTATAAAAAAGGAGATATCTACAACGCTATCTGTATAAACATGGATATATCTACACCACTCTCTGTATAAAAATGGAAGTATCTACACTGCTACCTGTATAAACATGGAAATATCTAAACCGCTACGTGTATAAACATGGAAATATCAGCACCGCTATCTGTATGAACATGGAAATATCAGCCCCTCTATCTGTATGAATATGGTAATATCTACACCGCTATCTCTATGAACATGGAAATATCTACACCGCTATCTGTTTGAACATGAAAATCTCTAAACCGCTATCTGCATGAAAAAGGAAATATCCACACAGCTATCTGCATATACATGGAAATATCTACACAGCTATCTCTTTACACATGGAAATAACTACACCGCTATCTGTATGAACATGGAAATATCTTCACCGCCATCTGTATGAACATGGATATATCTTCACAGCCTCCTGGATGAACATGGAAATATCTACACTGCTATCTGTATGAACATGGAAATATCTGCACTGCTATCTGTATGAACATGGAAATACATACACCGCTATCTGTATGAACATGGAAATAGCTACACCGCTTTCTGTATGAACATGGAAATATCTACACCGCTATCTGTATGGACATGGAAATGTCTACACCGCTATCTGTATGAACATGGAAATAACTTCAACGCCATCAGTATGAACATGGATATATCTACACAGCCATCTGTATGATCATGGAAATATCTACACCGCTATCTGTTTGAACATGGAAATATCCACACCGCTGTCTGCATGAAAATGGAAATATCTACACAGCTATCTGCATATACATGGAAATATCAACACAGCTATCTCTTTACACATGGAAATAACTACACCCCTATATAAACATGGAAATATCTACACCGCCATCTGTATGAACATGGAAATATCTGCACCGCCATCTGTATGAACATATAAACATCTACACCGCCATCTGTATTAAGAAGGAGATATCTACAACGCTATCTGTATAAACATGGAAATATCTACACCGCTATCTGTATAAACATGGAAACATCTACACCGCTATCTGTATAAACATGGAAATATCTACACCGCTACCTGTATAAACATGGAAATATCAGCACCGCTATCGGTATGAACATGGAAATATCTACACCGCTATCTGTATGAACATGGAAATATCTACACCGCTATCTGTGTAAACATAGAAATATCTTCACCGCCATCTGTTTGAACATGGATATGTCTACACAGCCATCTGGATGAACATGGAAATATCTACACCGCGATCTGTATGAACATGGAAATACCTACACCGCTATCTGTGTAAACATGCATACATCTTCTCCGCTATCTGTATAAACATGGAAATATCTACACCGCTATCTGTATGAACATGGAAATATCTACACCGCTATCTGTTTGAACATCTAAATATCTAAACCGCTATCTGCATGAAAATAGAAATATCTACACAGCTATCTGCATATACATGGAAATATCTACAAAGCTATCTCTATACACATGAAAATAACTACACCGCTATCTCTATAAACATGGAAATATATACAGTGCCATCTGTATGAACATGTAAATATCTGCACCGCCATCTGTATGAAGATATAAATATCTACACCCCCATCTATATTAAGATGGAGATATCTACACCGCTATCTGTATAAACTTGGAAATATCTACACCGCTATATGTATAAACATGGAAATATCTACACCGCTATCTGTATAAACATGGAAATATCTACACCGCTATCTGTATGAACATGGATATATCTACACAGCCATCTGGATGAACATGGAAATATCTACACCGCTATCTGTATGAACATGGAAATATCTACACCGCTATCTGTGTAAATATGCATACATCTTCACTGCAATCTGCATAAACATGGAAATATCTACACCGCTATCTGTGTGAACATGGAAATATCTACACCGCTATCTGTTTGAACATGGAAATATCTACACCGGTATCTGCATGAAAATGGAAATATCTACAGAGCTATCTGCATATACATAGAAATATCTACACAGCTATCTCTTTACACATGGAAATAACTACACCGCTATCTGTATGAACATGGAAATATCTACACCGCTATTTGTATAAACATGGAAATATCTACACCGCTATCTGTATAAACATGGAAATATCTACACCGCTATCTGTATAAACATGGAAATACCTACACCGCTACCTGTATAAACATGGAAATATCAGCACTGCTATCTGTATGAACCTGGAAATATCTACACCGCTATATCAATGAACATGGAAATATCTACACCGCTATCTGTATGAACATGGATATATCTACACAGCCATCTGGATGAACATGGAAATATCTACACCGCTATCTGCATGAACATGGAAATATCTACACCGCTATTTGTGTAAACATGCATATATCTTCACCGCAATCTGCAAAAGCATGGAAATAGCTACACCGCTATCTGAATGAACATGGAAATATCTACAACGCTATCTGTTTGTTCATGGAAATATCTAAACCGCTATCAGCATGAAAATGGAAATATCTACACCGCTATCTGCATATACATGGAAACATCTACACAGCTATCTCTTTACACATGGAAATAACTACACCGCTATCTGTATGAACATGGAAATATCTAAACAGCCATCTGTATTAACACGGAAATATCTGCACCGCCATCTGTATGAACATATAAATATCTACACCGCCATCTGTATTAAGAAGGAGATATCTACACCGCTATCTGTATAAACATGGATATATCTACACCGCTCTCTGTATAAACATGGAAATATCTACACTGCTACCTGTATAAACATGGAAATATCTAATCCGCTACCTGTATAAACATGGAAATATCAGCACCGCTATCTGTATGAACATGGAAATATCAGCCCCTCTATCTGTATGAACATGGAAATATCTACACCGCTATCTCTATGAACATGGAAATATCTACACCGCTATCTGTTTGAACATGAAAATCACTAAACCGCTATCTGCATGAAAATGGAAATATCCACACAGATATCTGCATATACATGGAAATATCTACACAGCTACCTCTTTACACATGGAAATAACTACACCGCTATCTGTATGAACATGGAAATATCTACACCGCCATCTGTATGAACATGGAAATATCTGCACCGCCATCTGTATGAACATATAAATATCTACACGGCCATCTGTATTAAGATGGAGATATCTACACCGCTATCAGTATAAACATGGAAATATCTACACCGCTATCTGTACAAACATGGAAATATCAGCACCGCTATCTGTATGAACATGGAAATATCAGCCCCTCTATCTGTATGAACATGGAAATACCTACACCGCTATCTGTATGAACATGGAAATATCTACACCGCTAGATGTATAAACATGGAATTATCTTCACTGCCATCTGTATGAACATGGATATGTCTACACAGCAATCTGGATGAACATGGAAATATCTACACCGCTATCTGTATGAACATGGAAATAGCTACACCGCTATCTGTATGAATATGGAAATATCTGCACCGCCATCTGCATGAACAGATAAATATCTACACTGCCATCTGTATTAACATGGAGATATGTACACCGGTATCTGTATAAACATGGAAATATCTACACCGCTATCTGTATAAACATGGAAATATCTACACCGCTATCTGTATAAACATGGAAATATCTACACCGCTACCTGTATAAACATGGAAATAACAGCACCGCTATCTGTATGAACATGGAAATATCTACACCGCTATCTGTATGAACATGGAAATATCTACACCGCTATCTGTATGAACATGGAAATATCTACACCGCTATATGTATGAACATGGAAATATCTACACCGCTATCTGTTTGAACATGGAAATATCTACACCGCTGTCTGAATGAAAATGGAAATATCTACACAGCTATCTGCATATACATGGAAATATCTACACAGCTATCTCTTTACACATGGAAATAACTACACCGCTATCTGTATGAACATGGAAATATCTGCACCGCCATCTGAATGTACATAGAAATATCTACTCCGCCATCCGTATTAAGATGGAGATATCTACACCGCTATTTGTATAAACATGGAAATATCTACACCGCTACCTGTATAAACTTGGAAATATCAGCACCGCTATCTGTATGAACATGGAAATATTTACACCGCAATCTGTATTACCAAGGAAATATCTACACCGCTAACTGTATGAACATGGATATATATACACCGCTATCTGTATGAACATGGAAATATCTACACCGCTATCAGTTTGAACATGGAAATATCTACACCGCTGTCTGCATGAAAATGGAAATATCTACACTGCTATCTGCATATACATGGAAATATCTACACAGCTATCTCTTTACACATGGAAATAACTACACCGCTATCTCTATAAACATGGAAATATCTACACCGCCATCTGTATGAACATGGAAATATCTTCACAGCCATCTGTATGAACATATATATATGTACACCGCCATCTGTATTAAGAAGGAGATATCTACACCGCTATCTGTATAAACATGGAAATATCTACAACGCTATCTGTATAAACATGGAAATATCAGCACCGCTATCTGTATGAACATGGAAATATCTGCACCGCTATCTGTATGAACATGGTAATATCTACACCGCTATCTGTATGAACATGGAAATATATTCACCGCCATCTGTATGAACATGGATATATCTACACAGCCAACTGTATGAACATGGAAATATTTACACCGCTATCTGTATGAACATGGAAATATCTACACCGCTATCTGTATGAACATGGAAATATCTTCACCGCCATCTGTATGAACATGGATATGTCTACACAGCCATCTGGATGAACATGGAAATATCTACACAGATATCTGTATGAACATTGAAATATCTACACCGCTATCTGTGTAAACTTGCATACGTTACACCGCTATCTGTATAAACATGGAAATATCTACACCGCTATCTGTATGAACATGGAAATATCTACACCGCTATCTGTTTGAACATGGAAATATCTAAACCGCTATCTGCATGAAAATAGAAATATCTACACAGCTATCTGCATATACATGGAAATATCTACAAACTTATCTCTTTACACATGGAAATAACTAAACCGCTATCTCTATAAACATGGAAATATCTACACCGCCATCTGTATGAACATGGAAATATCTGCACTGCCATCTGTATGAACATATAAATATCTACACCGCCATCTGTATTAAGATGGAGATATCTTCACCGTTATCTGTATAAACTTGGAAATATTTACACCGCTGTCTTTATAAACCTGGAAATATCTACACCTCTATCTGTATAAACATGGAAATATATACACCGCTACCTGTAAACATGGAAATATCAGCACCGCTATCTGTATGTACATGGAAATATCTACACCGCTATCTCTATGAACATGGAAGTATCTACACCGCTATCTGCATGAACATGGAAATATCTACACCGCCATCTGTATGAACATGGATATTTCTACACAGCCATCTGGATGATCATAGAAATATCTACACCGCTATCTGTATGAACATGGAAATACATACACCGCTATCTGTATGAACATGGAAATAGCTACACCGCTATCTGTATGCACATGGAAATTTCTTCACCGCCATCTGTATGAACATGGATATATCTACACAGCCATCTGGATGAACATGGAAATATCTACACCGCTATCTGTATGAACATGGAAATATCTACACCGCTATCTGTATGAACATGGAAATACCTTCACCGCCATCTGTATGAACATGGATATGTCTACACAGCCATCTGGATGAACATGGAAATATCTACACCGCGATCTGTATGAACATGGAAATTTCTACACTGCTATCTGTGTAAACATGCATACGTTTCACCGCTGTCTGTATAAACATGGAAATATCTACACCGCTGCCTGTATGAACATGGAAATATCTACACCGCTATCTGTTTGAACATGGAAATATCTAAACCGCTATCTGCATGAAAAAAGAAATATCTACACAGCTATCTGCATATACATGGAAATATCTACAAACCTATCTCTTTACACGTGGAAATAACTACACCGCTATCTCTATAAACATGGAAATATATACACCGCCATCTGAATGAACATGGAAATATCTGCACTGCCATCTGTGTGAACATATAAATATCTACACCGCCATCTGTATTAAGATGGAGATATCTTCACTGCTATCTGTATAAACGTGGAAATCTCTACACCTCTATCTCTATAAACATGGAAATATCTACACCGCTATCTGTATAAACATGGAAATATCTACACCGCTACCTGTATAAACATGGAAATATCAGCACCGCTATCTGTATGAACATGGAAATATCTACACCGCTATCTCTATGAACATGGAAATATCTACACAGCTATCTGCATGAACATGGAAATAGCTACACCGCTATCTGTACGAACATGGAAATATCTATACCTCTATCTGTATGAACATGGAAATATCTACACCGCTATCTGTATGAACATGGATATGTCTACACAGCCATCTGGATGAACATGGAAATATCTACACCGCTATCTGCTTGAACATGGAAATATCTACACCGCTATCTGAGTAAACATGCATACATCTTCACTGCAATCTGTATAAGCATGGAAATATCTACAACGCTGTCTGTATGAACATGGAAATATCTACACCGCTATCTGTTTGAACATGGAAATATCTAAACGGCTATCAGCATGAAAATAGAAATATCTACACAGCTATCTGCATATACATGGAAATATCTACACAGCTATCTCTTTACACATGGAAATAACTACACCGCTATCTGTATGAACATGGAAATATCTACACCGCTATCTGTGTAAACATGGAAATATCTTCACCGCCATCTGTTTGAACATGGATATGTCTACACAGCCATCTGGATGAATATGGAAATATCTACACCGCGATCTGTATGAACATGGAAATACCTACACCGCTATCTGTGTAAACATGCATACATCTTCACCGCTATCTGTACAAACATGGAAATATCTACACCGCTATCTGTATGAACATGGAAATATCTACACCGCTATCTGTTTGAACATCTAAATATCTAAACCGCCATCTGCATGAAAATAGAAATATCTACACAGCTATCTGCATATACATGGAAATATCTACAAAGCTATCTCTATACACATGAAAATAACTACACCGCTATCTCTATAATCATGGAAATCTCTACAGTGCCATCTGTATGAACATGGAAATATCTGCACCGCCATCTGTATGAAGATATAAATATCTACACCCCCATCTATATTAAGATGGAGATATCTACACCGCTATCTGTATAAACTTGGAAATATCTACACCGCTATATGTATAAACATGGAAATATCTACACCGCTATCTGTATAAACATGGAAATATCTACACCGCTATCTGTATGAACATGGATATATCTACACAGCCATCTGGATGAACATGGAAATATCTACACCGCTATCTGTATGAACATGGAAATATCTACACCGCTATCTGTGTAAATATGCATACATCTTCACCGCAATCTGTATAAACATGGAAATATCTACACCGCTATCTGTTTGAACATAGAAATATCTACACCGGTATCTGCATGAAAATGGAAATATCTACAGAGCTATCTGCATATACATAGATATATCTACACTGCTATCTCTTTACACATGGAAATAACTACACCGCTATCTGTATGAACATGGAAATATCTACACCGCCATCTGTATGAACATGGAAATATCTGCACCGCCATCTGTATGAACATATAAATATCTACACGGCCATTTGTATTAAGATGGAGATATCTACACCGCTATCAGTATAAACATGGAAATATCTACACCACTATCTGTACAAACATGGAAATATCAGCACCGCTATCTGTATGAACATGGAAATATCAGCCCCTCTATCTGTATGAACATGGAAATACCTACACCGCTATCTGTATGAACATGGAAATATCTACACCGCTAGATGTATAAACATGGAATTATCTTCACTGCCATCTGTATGAACATGGATATGTCTACACAGCCATCTGGATGAACATGGAAATATCTACACCGCTATCTGTATGAACATGGAAATAGCTACACCGCTATCTGTATGAATATGGAAATATCTGCACCGCCATCTGCATGAACAGATAAATATCTACACTGCCATCTGTATTAACATGGAGATATGTACACCGGTATCTGTATAAACATGGAAATATCTACACCGCTATCTGTATAAACATGGAAATATCTACACCGCTATCTGTATAAACATGGAAATATCTACACCGCTACCTGTATAAACATGGGAATAACAGCACCGCTATCTGTATGAACATGGAAATATCTACACCGCTATCTGTATGAACATGGAAATATCTACACCGCTATCTGTATGAACATGGAAATATCTACACCGCTATATGTATGAACATGGAAATATCTACACCGCTATCTGTTTGAACATGGAAATATCTACACCGCTGTCTGAATGAAAATGGAAATATCTACACAGCTATCTGCATATACATGGAAATATCTACACAGCTATCTCTTTACACATGGAAATAACTACACCGCTATCTGTATGAACATGGAAATATCTGCACCGCCATCTGAATGTACATAGAAATATCTACTCCGCCATCCGTATTAAGATGGAGATATCTACACCGCTATTTGTATAAACATGGAAATATCTACACCGCTACCTGTATAAACTTGGAAATATCAGCACCGCTATCTGTATGAACATGGAAATATTTACACCGCAATCTGTATTACCTTGGAAATATCTACACCGCTAACTGTATGAACATGGATATATATACACCGCTATCTGTATGAACATGGAAATATCTACACCGCTATCAGTTTGAACATGGAAATATCTACACCGCTGTCTGCATGAAAATGGAAATATCTACACTGCTATCTGCATATACATGGAAATATCTACACAGCTATCTCTTTACACATGGAAATAACTACACCGCTATCTCTATAAACATGGAAATATCTACACCGCCATCTGTATGAACATGGAAATATCTTCACAGCCATCTGTATGAACATATATATATGTACACCGCCATCTGTATTAAGAAGGAGATATCTACACCGCTATCTGTATAAACATGGAAATATCTACAACGCTATCTGTATAAACATGGAAATATCAGCACCGCTATCTGTATGAACATGGAAATATCTGCACCGCTATCTGTATGAACATGGTAATATCTACACCGCTATCTGTATGAACATGGAAATATATTCACCGCCATCTGTATGAACATGGATATATCTACACAGCCAACTGTATGAACATGGAAATATTTACACCGCTATCTGTATGAACATGGAAATATCTACACCGCTATCTGTATGAACATGGAAATATCTTCACCGCCATCTGTATGAACATGGATATGTCTACACAGCCATCTGGATGAACATGGAAATATCTACACAGATATCTGTATGAACATTGAAATATCTACACCGCTATCTGTGTAAACTTGCATACGTTTCACCGCCATCTGTATAAACATGGAAATATCTACACCGCTATCTGTATGAACATGGAAATATCTACACCGCTATCTGTTTGAACATGGAAATATCTAAACCGCTATCTGCATGAAAATAGAAATATCTACACAGCTATCTGCATATACATGGAAATATCTACAAACTTATCTCTTTACACATGGAAATAACTAAACCGCTATCTCTATAAACATGGAAATATCTACACCGCCATCTGTATGAACATGGAAATATCTGCACTGACATCTGTATGAACATATAAATATCTACACCGCCATCTGTATTAAGATGGAGATATCTTCACCGTTATCTGTATAAACTTGGAAATATTTACACCGCTGTCTTTATAAACCTGGAAATATCTACACCTCTATCTGTATAAACATGGAAATATATACACCGCTACCTGTAAACATGGAAATATCAGCACCGCTATCTGTATGTACATGGAAATATCTACACCGCTATCTCTATGAACATGGAAGTATCTACACCGCTATCTGCATGAACATGGAAATATCTACACCGCCATCTGTATGAACATGGATATTTCTACACAGCCATCTGGATGAACATAGAAATATCTACACCGCTATCTGTATGAACATGGAAATACATACACCGCTATCTGTATTAACATGGAAATAGCTACACCGCTATCTGTATGCACATGGAAATTTCTTCACCGCCATCTGTATGAACATGGATATATCTACACAGCCATCTGGATGAACATGGAAATATCTACACCGCTATCTGTATGAACATGGAAATATCTACACCGCTATCTGTATGAACAGGAAATACCTTCACCGCCATCTGTATGAACATGGATATGTCTACACAGCCATCTGGATGAACATGGAAATATCTACACCGCGATCTGTATGAACATGGAAATTTCTACACTGCTATCTGTGTAAACATGCATACGTTTCACCGCTATCTGTATAAACATGGAAATATCTACACCGCTGCCTGTATGAACATGGAAATATCTACACCGCTATCTGTTTGAACATGGAAATATCTAAACCGCTATCTGCATGAAAAAAGAAATATCTACACAGCTATCTGCATATACATGGAAATATCTACAAACCTATCTCTTTACACGTGGAAATAACTACACTGCTATCTCTATAAACATGGAAATATATACACCGCCATCTGAATGAACATGGAAATATCTGCACTGCCATCTGTGTGAACATATAAATATCTACACCGCCATCTGTATTAAGATGGAGATATCTTCACTGCTATCTGTATAAACGTGGAAATCTCTACACCGCTATCTCTATAAACATGGAAATATCTACACCGCTATCTGTATAAACATGGAAATATCTACACCGCTACCTGTATAAACATGGAAATATCAGCACCGCTATCTGTATGAACATGGAAATATCTACACCGCTATCTCTATGAACATGGAAATATCTACACAGCTATCTGCATGAACATGGAAATAGCTACAACGCTATCTGTACGAACATGGAAATATCTACACCTCTATCTGTATGAACATGGAAATATCTACACCGCTATCTGTATGAACATGGATATGTCTACACAGCCATCTGGATGAACATGGAAATATCTACACCGCTATCTGCTTGAACATGGAAATATCTACACCGCTATCTGAGTAAACATGCATACATCTTCACTGCAATCTGTATAAGCATGGAAATATCTACAACGCTGTCTGTATGAACATGGAAATATCTACACCGCTATCTGTTTGAACATTGAAATATCTAAACGGCTATCAGCATGAAAATAGAAATATCTACACAGCTATCTGCATATACATGGAAATATCTACACAGCTATCTCTTTACACATGGAAATAACTACACCGCTATCTGTATGAACATTGAAATATCTACACCGCTATCTGTGTAAACATGGAAATATCTTCACCGCCATCTGTTTGAACATGGATATGTCTACACAGCCATCTGGATGAATATGGAAATATCTACACCGCGATCTGTATGAACATGGAAATACCTACACCGCTATCTGTGTAAACATGCATACATCTTCACCGCTATCTGTACAAACATGGAAATATCTACACCGCTATCTGTATGAACATGGAAATATCTACACCGCTATCTGTTTGAACATCTAAATATCTAAACCGCCATCTGCATGAAAATAGAAATATCTACACAGCTATCTGCATATACATGGAAATATCTACAAAGCTATCTCTATACACATGAAAATAACTACACCGCTATCTCTATAATCATGGAAATATCTACAGTGCCATCTGTATGAACATGGAAATATCTGCACCGCCATCTGTATGAAGATATAAATATCTACACCCCCATCTATATTAAGATGGAGATATCTACACCGCTCTCTGTATAAACTTGGAAATATCTACACCGCTATATGTATAAACATGGAAATATCTACACCGCTATCTGTATAAACATGGAAATATCTACACCGCTATCTGTATGAACATGGATATATCTACACAGCCATCTGGATGAACATGGAAATATCTACACCGCTATCTGTATGAACATGGAAATATCTACACCGCTATCTGTGTAAATATGCATACATCTTCACCGCAATCTGTATAAACATGGAAATATCTACACCGCTATCTGTTTGAACATAGAAATATCTACACCGGTATCTGCATGAAAATGGAAATATCTACAGAGCTATCTGCATATACATAGATATATCTACACTGCTATCTCTTTACACATGGAAATAACTACACCGCTATCTGTATGAACATGGAAATATCTACACCGCCATCTGTATGAACATGGAAATATCTGCACCGCCATCTGTATGAACATATAAATATCTACACGGCCATCTGTATTAAGATGGAGATATCTACACCGCTATTTGTATAAACATGGAAATATCTACACCGCTATCTGTATAAACATGGAAATATCTACCCCGCTACCTGTATAAACATGGAAATATCAGCACCGCTATCTGTATGAACATGGAAATATCTACACCACTATCTGTATGAACATGGAAATATCTACACCGCTATCTGTATGAACATGGAATTATCTTCACCGCCATCTGTATGAACATGGATATATCTACACAGCCATCTGGATGAACATGGAAATATCTACACCGCTATCTGTATGAACATGGAAATAGCTACACAGCTATCTGTATGAACATGAAAATATCTACACCGCTATCTGTATGAACAGGGAAATATCTACACTGCTATCTGTATGAACATGGAAATATCTACACCGCTATCTGTATGAACATGGATATATCTACACAACCATCTGGATGAACATGGAAATATCGACACCGCTATCTGTATGAACGTGGAAATAGCTACACCGCTATCTGTTTGAACATGGAAATATCTAAACCGCTATCTGCATGAAAATGGAAATATCTACACAGCTATCAGCATATACCTGGAAATATCTGCACAGCTATATCTTTACACATGGAAATAACTACACCGCTATCTGTATGAACATGGAAATATCTGCACAGCCATCTGTATGAACATATAAACATCTACACCGCCATCTGTATTAAGATGGAGATATCTACACCGCTATCTGTATAAACATGGAAATGTCTACACCGCTATCAGTATAAACATGGAAATATCAGCACCGCTATCTGTATGAACATGGAAATATCAGCCCCTCTATCTGTATGAACATGGAAATATCTACACCGCTATCTGTATGAACATGGAAATATCTACACCGCTAGATGTATGAACATGGAATTATCTTCTCCGCCATCTGTGTGAACATGGATATGTCTACAAAGCCATCTGGAGGAACATGGAAATATCTACACCGCTATCTGTATGAACATGGAAATAGCTACTCCGCTATCTGTATGAACATGGAAATATCTGCACCGCCATCTGTATGAACATATAAATATCTACACCGCCATCTGTATTAAGATGGAGATATCTACACCGCTATCTGTATAAACATGGAAATATCTACACCGCTATCTGTATAAACATGGAAATATCTACACCACTATCTTTATAAACATGGAAATATCTACACCGCTACCTGTATAAACATGGAAATATCAGCACCGCTATCTGTATGAACATGGAAATATGTACACCGCTATATGTATGAACATTGAAATATCTACACCGCTATCTGTATGAACATGGAAATATCTACACCGCTGTATGTATGAACATGGAAATATCTACACCGCTATCTGTTTGAACATGGAAATATCTACACGACTGTCTGCATGAAAATGTAAATATCTACACGGAAATCTGTATATACATGGAAATATATACACAGCTATCTCTTTACATATGGAAATAACTACACCGCTATCTCTAAAAACATGGAAATATCTACACCGCCATCTGTATGAACATGGAAATATCTGCAACGCCATCTGTATGAACATATAAATATCTACACCGCCATCTGTATTAAGAAGGAGATATCTGCACCGCTATCTGTATAAACCTGGAAATATCTACACCGCTATCTGTATAAACATGGAAATATCTACCCCGCTATCTGTATAAACATGGAAATATCTACACCGCTACCTGTATAAACATGGAAATAGCACAGCTATCTGTATGAACATGGAAATATCTACACTGCTATCTGTACGAACATGGAAATATATACACCGCTGTCTGTATGAACATGGAAATAGCTACACCGCTATCTGAACATGGAAATATCTACACCTCTATCTGTATGAACATGGAAATAACTACACCGCTATCTGTATGAACATGGATATATCTACACAGCCATCTGGATGGACATGGAAATATCTACACCGCTATCTGTATGAACATGGAAATATCTACACCGCTATCTGTGTAAACATGCATACATCTTCACCGCTATCTGTATAAACATGGAAATATCTGCACCGCTATCTGTATGAACATGGAAATATCTGCACCTCTGTTTGAACTTGGAAATATCTAAACCGCTATCTGCATGAAAATGGAAATATCTACAGAGCTATCTGCATATACATGGAAATATCTACACAGCTATCTCTTTACCAATGGCAATAACTACACCGCTATCTGTATGAACATGGAAATATCTGCACCGCCATCTGTATGAACATATAAATATCTACACCGCCATCTGTATTAAGATGGAGATATCTACCCCGCTATCTGTATGAACATGGATATGACTACACAGCCATCTGGATGAACATGGAAATATCTACACCGCTATCTGTATGAACATGGAAATATATACACCGCTATCTGTATGAACATGGAAATATCTACACCGCTATCTGTATGAACATGGAAATATCTACACCGCTATCTGTATGAACATGGAAATATCTACACCGCTATCTGTATGAACATGGAAATATCTACACCGCTATCTGTTTGAACATGGAAATATCTACACCGCTGTCTGCATGAAAATGGAAATATCTACACAGCTATCTGCATATACATGGAAATATCTACACAGCTATCTCTTTACACATGGAAATAACTACACCGCTATCTCTAAAAACATGGAAATATCTACACCGCCATCTGTATGAACATGGAAATATCTTCACTGCCATCTGTATGAACATATAAATATCTACACCACCATCTGTATTAAGGAGATATCTACACCGCTATCTGTATAAACATGGAAATATCTACACCGCTATCTGTATAAACATGGAAATATCTACACCGCTATCTGTATAAAAATGGAAATATCAGCACCGCTATCAGTATGAACATGGAAATATCTGCACCGCCATCTGTATGAACATGGAAATATCTACACCGCTATCTGTGTGAACATGGAGATATCTACACCACTATCTGTATGAACATGGAAATATCTACACCGCCATCTGTATGAACATGGAAATATCTGCACCGCCATGTGTATGAACATATAAATATCTGCACAGCCATCTGTATTAAGAAGGAGATATCTACACCGCTATCTGTATAAACATCGAAATATCTACACTGCTATCTGTATAAACATGAAAATATCTACACCGCTATCTGTATGAACATGGAAATATCTACACCGCTATCTGTATGAACATGGAAATAACTTCACCGCCAAAAGTATGAACATGGATATATCTACACAGCCATCTGTATGATCATGGAAATATCTACACCGCTATATGTATGAACATGGAAATATCTACACCGCTATCTGTATGAACATGGAAATATCTTCACCACAATCTGCATGAACATGGATATGTCTACACAGCCATCTGGATGAACATGGAAATATCTACACCGCGATCTGTATGAACATGGAAATATCTGCACTGCCATCTGTATGAACATATAAATATCTACACCGCCATCTGTATTAAGATGGAGATATCTTCACCGCTATCTGTATAAACTTGGAAATATCTACACCGCTATCTGTATAAACATGGAAATACCTACACCGCTACCTGTATAAACATGGAAATATCAGCACTGCTATCTGTATGAACCTGGAAATATCTAACACCGCTATATCAATGAACATGGAAATATCTACACCGCTATCTGTATGAACATGGATATATCTACACAGCCATCTGGATGAACATGGAAATATCTACACCGCTATCTGCATCAACATGGAAATATCTACACCGCTATTTGTGTAAACATGCATACATCTGCACCGCAATCTGCAAAAGCATGGAAATAGCTACACCGCTATCTGAATGAACATGGAAATATCTACAACGCTATCTGTTTGATCATGGAAATATCTAAACCGCTATCAGCAAGAAAATGGAAATATCTACACCGCTATCTGCATATACATGGAAATATCTACACAGCTATCTCTTTACACATGGAAATAACTACACCGCTATCTGTATGAACATGGAAATATCTAAACAGTCATCTGTATGAACACGGAAATATCTGCACCGCCATCTGTATGAACATATAAATATCTACACCGCCATCTGTATTAAGAAGGAGATATCTACACCGCTATCTGTATAAACATGGATATATCTACACCGCTCTCTGTATAAACATGGAAATATCTACACTGCTACCTGTATAAACATGGAAATATCTAATCCGCTACCTGTATAAACATGGAAATATCAGCACCGCTATCTGTGTGAACATGGAAATATCAGCCCCTCTATCTGTATGAACATGGAAATATCTACACCGCTATCTCTATGAACATGGAAATATCTACACCGCTATCTGTTTGAACATGAAAATCTCTAAACCGCTATCTGCATGAAAATGGAAATATCCACACAGCTATCTGCATATACATGGAAATATCTACACAGCTACCTCTTTACACATGGAAATAACTACACCGCTATCTGTATGAACATGGAAATATCTACACCGCCATCTGTATGAACATGGAAATATCTGCACCGCCATCTGTATGAACATATAAATATCTACACGGCCATCTGTATTAAGATGGAGATATCTACACCGCTATCAGTATAAACATGGAAATATCTACACCGCTATCTGTATAAACATGGAAATATCAGCACCGCTATCTGTATGAACATGGAAATATCAGCCCCTCTATCTGTATGAACATGGAAATACCTACACCGCTATCTGTATGAACATGGAAATATCTACACCGCTAGATGTATAAACATGGAATTATCTTCACTGCCATCTGCATGAACATGGATATGTCTACACAGCCATCTGGATGAACATGGAAATATCTACACCGCTATCTGTATGAACATGGAAATAGCTACACCGCTATCTGTATGAATATGGAAATATCTGCACCGCCATCTGTATGAACATATAAATATCTACACCGCCATCTGTATTAACATGGAGATATGTACACCGCTATCTGTATAAACATGGAAATATCTACACCGCTATCTGTATAAACATGGAAATATCTACACCGCTATCTGTATAAACATGGAAATATCTACACCGCTACCTGTATAAACATGGAAATAACAGCACCGCTATCTGTATGAACATGGAAATATCTACACCGCTATCTGTATGAACATGGAAATATCTACACCGCTATCTGTATGAACATGGAAATATCTACACCGCTATATGTATGAACATGGAAATATCTACACCGCTATCTGTTTGAACATGGAAATATCTACACCGCTGTCTGCATGAAAATGGAAATATCTACACAGCTATCTGCATATACATGGAAATATCTACACAGCTATCTCTTTACAAATGGAAATAACTACACCGCTATCTGTATGAACATGGAAATATCTGCACCGCCATCTGCATGTACATAGAAATATCTACTCCGCCATCTGTATTAAGATGGAGATATCTACACCGCTATCTGTATAAACATGGAAATATCTACACCGCTATCTGTATAATCATGGAAATATCTACACCGCTATTTGTATAAACATGGAAATATCTACACCGCTACCTGTATAAACTTGGAAATATCAGCACCGCTATCTGTATGAACATGGAAATATCTAAACCGCAATCTGTATTACCATGGAAATATCTACACCGCTAACTGTATGAACATGGATATATATACACTGCTATCTGTATGAACATGGAAATATCTACACCGCTATCTGTTTGAACATGGAAATATCTACACCGCTGTCTGCATGAAAATGGAAATATCTACACAGCTATCTGCATATACATGGAAATATCTACAAAGCTATCTCTTTACACATGGAAATAACTACACCGCTATCTCTATAAACATGGAAATATCTACACCGCCATCTGTATGAACATGGAAATATCTTCACAGCCATCTGTATGAACATATATATATGTACACCGCCATCTGTATTAAGAAGGAGATATCTACACCGCTATCTGTATAAACATGGAAATATCTACAACGCTATCTGTATAAACATGGAAATATCAGCACCGCTATCTGTATGAACATGGAAATATCTGCACCGCTATCTGTATGAACATGGAAATATCTACACCGCTATCTGTATGAACATGGAAATATATTCACCGCCATCTGTATGAACATGGATATATCTACACAGCCAACTGTATGAACATGGAAATATTTACACCGCTATCTGTATGAACATGGAAATATCTACACCGCTATCTGTATGAACATGGAAATATCTTCACCGCCATCTGTATGAACATGGATATGTCTACACAGCCATCTGGATGAACATGGAAATATCTACACAGATATCTGTATGAACATTGAAATATCTACACCGCTATCTGTGTAAACTTGCATACGTTTCACCGCTATCTGTATAAACATGGAAAAATCTACACCGCTATCTGTATGATCATGGAAATATCTACACCGCTATCTGTTTGAACATGGAAATATCTAAACCGCTATCTGCATGAAAATAGAAATATCTACACAGCTATCTGCATATACATGGAAATATCTACAAACTTATCTCTTTACACATGGAAATAACTACACCGCTATCTCTATAAACATGGAAATATCTACACCGCCATCTGAATGAACATGGAAATATCTGCACTGCCATCTGTGTGAACATATAAATATCTACACCGCCATCTGTATTAAGATGGAGATATCTTCACTGCTATCTGTATAAACGTGGAAATCTCTACACCGCTATCTCTATAAACGTGGAAATATCTACACCGCTATCTGTATAAACATGGAAATATCTACACCGCTACCTGTATAAACATGGAAATATCAGCACCGCTATCTGTATGAACATGGAAATATCTACACCGCTATCTCTATGAACATGGAAATATCTACACCGCTATCTGCATGAACATGGAAATAGCTACACCGCTATCTGTACGAACATGGAAATATCTACACCTCTATCTGTATGAACATGGAAATATCTACACCGCTATCTGTATGAACATGGATATGTCTACACAGCCATCTGGATGAACATGGAAATATCTACACCGCTATCTGCATGAACATGGAAATATCTACACCGCTATCTGTGTAAACATGCATACATCTTCACTGCAATCTGTATAAGCATGGAAATATCTACAACGCTGTCTGTATGAACATGGAAATATCTACACCGCTATCTGTTTGAACATGGAAATATCTAAACGGCTATCAGCATGAAAATAGAAATATCTACACAGCTATCTGCATATACATGGAAATATCTACACAGCTATCTCTTTACACATGGAAATAACTACACCGCTATCTGTATGAACATGGAAATATCTACACCGCTATCTGTGTAAACATAGAAATATCATCACCGCCATCTGTTTGAACATGGATATGTCTACACAGCCATCTGGATGAATATGGAAATATCTACACCGCGATCTGTATGAACATGGAAATACCTACACTGCTATCTGTGTAAACATGCATACATCTTCACCGCTATCTGTACAAACATGGAAATATCTACACCGCTATCTGTATGAACATGGAAATATCTACACCGCTATCTGTTTGAACATCTAAATATCTAAACCGCTATCTGCATGAAAATAGAAATATCTACACAGCTATCTGCATATACATGGAAATATCTACAAAGCTATCTCTATACACATGAAAATAACTACACCGCTATCTCTTTAAACATGGAAATATCTACAGTGCCATCTGTATGAACATGGAAATATCTGCACCGCCATCTGTATGAAGATATAAATATCTACACCCCCATCTATATTAAGATGGAGATATCTACACCGCTATCGGTATAAACATAGAAATATCTACACCGCTATATGTATAAACATGGAAATATCTACACCGCTATCTGTATAAACATGGAAATATCTACACCGCTATCTGTATGAACATGGATATATCTACACAGCCATCTGGATGAACATGGAAATATCTACACCGCTATCTGTATGAACATGGAAATATCTACACCGCTATCTGTGTAAATATGCATACATCTTCACCGCAATCTGTATAAACATGGAAATATCTACACTGCTATCTCTTTTCCAATGGCAATAACTACACCGCTATCTGTATGAACATGGAAATATCTGCACCGCCATCTGTATGAACATATAAATATCTACACCGCCATCTGTATTAAGATGGAGATATCTACACCGCTATCTGTATGAACATGGATATGACTACACAGCCATCTGGATGAACATGGAAATATCTACACCGCTATCTGTATGAACATGGAAATATATACACCACTATCTGTATGAACATGGAAATATCTACACCGCTATCTGTATGAACATGGAAATATCTACACCGCTATCTGTATGAACATGGAAATATATACACCGCTATCTGTATGAACATGGAAATATCTACACCGCTATCTGTTTGAACATGGAAATATCTACACCGCTGTCTGCATGAAAATGGAAATATCTACACAGCTATCTGCATATACATGGAAATATCTACACAGCTATCTCTTTACACATGGAAATAACTACACCGCTATCTCTAAAAACATGGAAATATCTACACCGCCATCTGTATGAACATGGAAATATCTTCACTGCCATCTGTATGAACATATAAATATCTACACCACCATCTGTATTAAGGAGATATCTACACCGCTATCTGTATAAACATGGAAATATCTACACCGCTATCTGTATAAACATGGAAATATCTACACCGCTATCTGTATAAAAATGGAAATATCAGCACCGCTATCAGTATGAACATGGAAATATCTGCACCGCCATCTGTATGAACATGGAAATATCTACACCGCTATCTGTGTGAACATGGAGATATCTACACCACTATCTGTATGAACATGGAAATATCTACACCGCCATCTGTATGAACATGGAAATATCTGCACCGCCATGTGTATGAACATATAAATATCTGCACAGCCATCTGTATTAAGAAGGAGATATCTACACCGCTATGTGTATAAACATCGAAATATCTACACTGCTATCTGTATAAACATGGAAATATCTACACCGCTATCTGTATAAACATGGAAATATCTACACCGCTACGTGTATAAACATGGAAATATCAGCACCGCTATCAGTATGAACATGGAAATATCTACACCGCTATCTGTATGAACATGGAAATATCTACACCGCTATCTATATGAACATGGAAATAACTTCACCGCCAAAAGTATGAACATGGATATATCTACACAGCCATCTGTATGATCATGGAAATATCTACACCGCTATATGTATGAACATGGAAATATCTACACCGCTATCTGTATGAACATGGAAATATCTTCACCACCATCTGCATGAACATGGATATGTCTACACAGCCATCTGGATGAACATGGAAATATCTACACCGTGATCTGTATGAACATGGAAATATCCGCACCGCCATCTGTATGAACATATAAATATCTACACCGCCATCTGTATTAAGATGGAGATATCTTCACCGCTATCTGTATAAACTTGGATATATCTACACCGCTATCTGTATAAACATGGAAATACCTACACCGCTACCTGTATAAACATGGAAATATCAGCACTGCTATCTGTATGAACCTGGAAATATCTACACCGCTATTTCAATGAACATGGAAATATCTACACCGCTATCTGTATGAACATGGATATATCTACACAGCCATCTGGATGAACATGGAAATATCTACACCGCTATCTGCATGAACATGGAAATATCTACACCGCTATTTGTGTAAACATGCATACATCTTCACCGCAATCTGCAAAAGCATGGAAATAGCTACACCGCTATCTGAAAGAACATGGAAATATCTACAACGCTATCTGTTTGATCATGGAAATATCTAAACCGCTATCAGCAAGAAAATGGAAATATCTACACCGCTATCTGCATATACATGGAAATATCTACACAGCTATCTCTTTACACATGGAAATAACTACACCGCTATCTGTATGAACTTGGAAATATCTAAACAGTCATCTGTATGAACACGGAAATATCTGCACCGCCATCTGTATGAACATATAAATATCTACACCGCCATCTGTATTAAGAAGGAGATATCTACACCGCTATCTGTATAAACATGGATATATCTACACCGCTCTCTGTATAAACATGGAAATATCTACACTGCTACCTGTATAAACATGGAAATATCTAATCCGCTACCTGTATAAACATGGAAATATCAGCACCGCTATCTGTATGAACATGGAAATATCAGCCCCTCTATCTGTATGAACATGGAAATATCTACACCGCTATCTCTATGAACATGGAAATATCTACACCGCTATCTGTTTGAACATGAAAATCTCTAAACCGCTATCTGCATGAAAATGGAAATATCCACACAGCTATCTGCATATACATGGAAATATCTACACAGCTACCTCTTTACACATGGAAATAACTACACCGCTATCTGTATGAACATGGAAATATCTACACCGCCATCTGTATGAACATGGAAATATCTGCACCGCCATCTGTATGAACATATAAATATCTACACGGCCATCTGTATTAAGATGGAGATATCTACACCGCTATCAGTATAAACATGGAAATATCTACACCGCTATCTGTATAAACATGGAAATATCAGCACCGCTATCTGTATGAACATGGAAATATCAGCCCCTCTATCTGTATGAACATGGAAATACCTACACCGCTATCTGTATGAACATGGAAATATCTACACCGCTAGATGTATAAACATGGAATTATCTTCACTGCCATCTGCATGAACATGGATATGTCTACACAGCCATCTGGATGAACACGGAAATATCTACACCGCTATCTGTATGAACATGGAAATAGCTACACCGCTATCTGTATGAATATGGAAATATCTGCACCGCCATCTGTATGAACATATAAATATCTACACCGCCATCTGTATTAACATGGAGATATGTACACCGCTATCTGTATAAACATGGAAATATCTACACCGCTATCTGTATAAACATGGAAATATCTACACCGCTATCTGTATAAACATGGAAATATCTACACCGCTACCTGTATAAACATGGAAATAACAGCGCCGCTATCTGTATGAACATGGAAATATCTACACCGCTATCTGTATGAACATGGAAATATCTACACCGCTATCTGTATGAACATGGAAATATCTACACCGCTATATGTATGAACATGGAAATATCTACACCGCTATCTGTTTGAACATGGAAATATCTACACCGCTGTCTGCATGAAAATGGAAATATCTACACAGCTATCTGCATATACATGGAAATATCTACACAGCTATCTCTTTACACATGGAAATAACTACACCGCTATCTGTATGAACATGGAAATATCTGCACCGCCATCTGCATGTACATAGAAATATCTACTCCGCCATCTGTATTAAGATGGAGATATCTACACCGCTATCTGTATAAACATGGAAATATCTACACCGCTATATGTATAAACATGGAAATATCTACACCACTATTTGTATAAACATGGAAATATCTACACCGCTACCTGTATAAACTTGGAAATATCAGCACCGCTATCTGTATGAACATGGAAATATCTAAACCGCAATCTGTATTACCATGGAAATATCTACACCGCTAACTGTATGAACATGGATATATATACACCGCTATCTGTATGAACATGGAAATATCTACACCGCTATCTGTTTGAACATGGAAATATCTACACCACTACCTGTACAAACATGGAAATATCAGCACCGCTATCTGTATGAAAATGGAAATAGCCCCTCTATCTGTATGAACATGGAAATATCTACACCGCTATCTCTATGAACATGGAAATATATACACCGCCCTCTGTATGAACATGGATATATCTACACAGCCATCTGGATGAACATGGAAATATCTACACCGCTATCTGTATGAACATGGAAATATCTACACCGCTATCTGTATGAACATGGACATATCTACACAGCCCTCTGGATGAACTTGGAAATATCCACACCGCTATCTGTGTAAACATGCATACATCTTCACCGCTATCTGTATAAACATGGAAATATCTACACCGCTATCTGTATGAACATGGAAATATCTACAACGCTATCTGTTTGAATATGGAAATATATACACCGCTATCTGCATGAAAATGGAAATATCTACACAGCTATCTGCATATACATGGAAATATCTACACAGCTATCTCTTTACTCATGGAAATAACTACACCGCTAACTGTACGAACATGGAAATATCTACACCGCCATCTGTATGAACATGGAAATATCTGCACCGCCATCGGTATGAACATGTAAATATCTACACCGCCATCTGTATTAAGATGGAGATATCTACACCGCTATCTGAAAAAACATGGAAATATCTACACCACTATCTTTATAAACATGGAAATATCTACACCGCTATCTGTATAAACATGGAAATATCTACACAGCTACCTGTATAAACTTGGAAATATCAGCACCGCTATCTGTATGAACATGGAAATATCTACACCGCTATCTGTATGAACATGGAAATATCTACACCGCTATCTGTATGAACATGGAAATATCTACAAAGCTATCTGAATGAACATGGAAATTTCTACACCGATATCTGTTTGAACATGTAAATATCTACACCGCTATCTGCATGAAAATGGAAATATCTAAAAAGCTATCTGCATATACATGGAAATATCTACACAGCCATCTCTTTATACATGGAAATAACTACACCGCTATATCTATAAACATGGAAATATCTACACTGCCATCTGTATGAACATGGAAATATCTGCAACGCCATCTGTATGAACATATAAATATCTACACCGCCGTCTGTATTAAGATGGAGATATCTACACTGCTATCTGTATGAACATGGAAATATCTACACCGTTGCCTGTATAAACATGGAAATATCAGCACCGCTATCTGTATGAACATGGAAATATCTACACCGCTACCTGTATGAACATGGAAATATCTACACCGCTATCTGGATGAACATGAAATATCTACACCGCTATCTGTATGAACATGGAAATATCTACACAGCAATCTGTATGAACATGGACATATCTACACAGCCAACTGGATGAACATGGAAATATCTACACCGCTATCTGTGTAAACATGCATACATCTTCACCGCAGTCTGTATAAACATGGAAATATCTACACCGCTACCTGTATAAACATGGAAATATTAGCACCGCTATCTGTATGAACATGGAAATATCTACACCGCTATCTGTATGAACATGGAAATATCTACACCGCTATCTGTATGAACATGGAAATATCTACAAAGCTATCTGAATGAACATGGAAATACCTACACCGCTATCTGTTTGAACATGTAAATATCTACACCGCCAACTGCAGGAAAATGGAAATATCTACAAAGCTATCTGCATATACATGGAAATATATACACAGCTATCTCTTTACACATGGACATAACTACACCGCTATATCTATAAACATGGAAATATCTACACCACCATCTGTATGAACATGGAAATATCTGCACCGCCATCTGTATGAACATATAAATATCTACACCGCCATCTGTATTAAGAAGGAGATATCTACACCGCTATCTGTATAAACATGGAAATATCTACACCGCTGCCTGTATAAACATGGAAATATCAGCACCGCTATCTGTATGAACATGGAAATATCTACACCGCTACCTGTATGAACATGGAAATATCTACACCGCTATCTGTATGAACATGGAAATATCTACACCGCTATCTGTATGAACATGGAAATATCTACACCGCTATCTGTATGAACATGGATATAACTACACAGCCATCTGGATGAACATGGAAATATCTACACCACTATCTGTATGAACATGGAAATATCTTCACCGCCATCTGTTTGAACATGGATATGTCTACACAGCCATCTGGATGAACATGGAAATATCTACACCGCTATCTGAATGAACATGGAATTATCTACACCGCTATCTGTGTAAACATGCATACATCTTCACCACTATCTGTATAAACATGGAAATATCTACACCGCTATCTGCATGAACATGGAAATATCTACACCGCTATCTGAACATGGAAATATCTACACCGCTATCTGCATGAAAATGGAAATATCTACACAGCGATCTGCATATACATGGAAATATCTACAAAGCTATCTCTTTACACATGGTAATAACTACAGCGCTATCTCTATATACATGCAAATATCTACACTGCCATCTGTATGAACATGGAAATATCTGCACCAACATCTGTATGAAGATATAAATATCTACACCCCAATCTATATTAAGATGGAGATATCTACACCGCTTTATGTATAAACATGGAAATATCTACACCGCTATCTGTATAAATATGGAAATATCTACAACGCTATCTGTATAAACATGGAAATGTCTACACCGCTACCTGTATAAACATGGAAATATCAGCACCGCTATCTGTATGAACACGGAAATATCTGCACCGCTATCTCTATGAACATGGAAATATCTACACCGCTATCTGTATGAACATGGAAATAGCTACACCGCTATCTGTATGAACATGGAAATATCTACACCACTACCTGTATGAACATGGAAATAACTACACCGCTATCTGTATGAACAAGGATATATCTACACAGCCATCTGGATGAACATGGAAATATCTACACCGCTATCTGTATGAACATGGAAATATCTACACCGCTATCTGTGTAAATATGCATACATCTTCACCGCAATCTGTATAAACATGGAAATATCTTCACCGCTATCTGAATGAACATCGAATTGTCTACACCGCTATCTGTTTGAACATGGAAATATCTACACCGCTATCTACATGAAAATGGAAATATCTACAGAGCTATCTGCATATACATGGAAATATCTACACAGCTATCTCTTTACACATGGAAATAACTACACCGCTATCTGTATGAACATGGAAATACCTACACCGCCATCTGTATGAACATGGAAATATCTGCACCGCCATCTGTATGAACATATACATATCTACACGGCCATCTCTATTAAGATGGAGATATCTACACCGCTATCAGTATAAACATGGAAATATCTACACCGCTATCTGTATAAACATGGACATAACTACACCGCTATCTGTATAAACATGGAAATATCTACACCGCTACCTGTATAAACATGGAAATATCAGCACCGCTATAAGTATGAACATGGAAATATCAGCCCCTCTATCTGTATGAACATGGAAATACCTACACCGCTATCTGTATGAACATGGAAATATCTACACCGCTAGATGTATAAACATGGAATTATCTTCACTGCCATCTGTATGAACACGGATATGTCTACACAGCCATCTGGATGAACATGGAAATATCTACACCGCTATCTGTATGAACATGGAAATAGCTACACCGCTATCTGTATGAATACGGAAATATCTGCACCGCCATCTGTATGAACATATAAATATCTACACCGCCATGTGTATTAACATGGAGATATCTACACCGCTATCTGTATAAACATGGAAATATCTACACCGCTATCTGTATAAACATGGAAATATCTACACCGCTATCTGTATAAACATGGAAATATCTACACCGCTACCTGTATAAACATGGAAATAATAGCACCGCTATCTGTATGAACATGGAAATATCTACACGGCTATCTGTATGAACATGGAAATATCTACACCGCTAGCTGTATGAACATGGAAATATCTACACCGCTATATGTATGAACATGGAAATATCTACACCGCTATCTGTTTGAACATGGAAATATCTACACCGCTGTCTGCATGAAAATGGAAATATCTACACAGCTATCTGCATATACATGGAAATATCTACACAGCTATCTCTTTACACATGGATATAACTACACCGCTATCTCTATAAACATGGAAATATCTACACCGCTATCTGTATGAACATGGAAATATCTGCACCGCCATCTGAATGAACATAAAAATATCTACACCGCCATCTGTATTAAGGAGCAGATATCTACACCTCTATCTGTATAAACCTGGAAATATCTACACCGCTCTCTGTATAAACATGGAAATATCTACACCGCTATCTGTATAAACATAGAAATATCTACACCGCTACCTGTATAAACATGGAAATATCAGCACAGCTATCTGTATGAACATGGAAATATCTACACCGCTATCTGTATGAACATGGATATATCTACACCGCTAACTGTGTAAACATGCATACATCTTCAGCGCTACCTGTATAAACATGGAAATATCTACACCGCTATCTGTATGAACATGGAAATATCTACACCGATATCTGTTTGAACATGGAAATATCTAAACCGCTATCTGCATGAAAATGGAAATATCTACACAGCTATCTGCATATACATGGAAATATCTACACAGCTATCTCTTTACACATGGAAATAACTACACCGCTATCTGTATGAACATGGAAATATCTACACCGCCATCTGCATGTACATAGAAATATCTACTCCGCCATCTGTATTAAGATGGAGATATCTACACCGCTATCTGTATAAACATGGAAATATCTACACTGCTATCTGTATAAACATGGAAATATCTACACCGCTATTTGTATAAACATGGAAATATCTACACCTCTACCTGTATAAACTTGGAAATATCAGCACCGCTATCTGTATGAACATGGAAATATCTACACCGCTATCTGTATTAACATGGAAATATCTACACCGCTATCTGTATGAACATGGATATATATACACCGCAATCTGTATGAACATGGAAATATCTACACCGCTATCTGTTTGAACATGGAAATATCTACACCGCTGTCTGCATGAAAATGGAAATATCTAAACAGCTATCTGCATATACATGGAAATATCTACACAGCTATCTCTTTACACATGGAAATAACTACACCGCTATCTCTATAAACATGGAAATATCTACACCGCCATCTGTATGAACATGGAAATATCTTCACAGCCATCTGTATGAACATATAAATATGTACACCGCCATCTGTATTAAGAAGGAGATATCTATACCGCTATCTGTATAAACATGGAAATATCTACAACGCTATCTGTATAAACATGGATATATCTACACAGCCATCTGTATGAACATGGAAATATCAACACCGCTATCTGTATGAACATGGAAATATCTACACCGCTCTCTGTATGAACATGGAAATATCTTCACCGCCATCTGAATGAACATGGATATGTCTACACAGCCATCTGGATGAACATGGAAATATCTACACCGCGATCTGTATGAACATGGAAATATCTACACCGCTATCTGTGTAAACTTGCATACGTTTCACCGCTATCTGTATAAACATGGAAATATCTACACCGCTATCTGTATGAACATGGAAATATCTACACCGCTATCTGTTTGAACATGGAAATATCTAAACCGCTATCTGAATGAAAATAGAAATATCTACACAGCTATCTGCATATACATGGAAATATCTACAAACCTATCTCTTTACAGATGGAAATTACTACACCGCTAACTCTATAAACATGGAAATATCTACACAGCCATCTGTATGAACATGGAAATATCTTCACTGCCATCTGTATGAACATATAAATATCTACACCGCCATCTGTATTAAGATGGAGATATCTTCACCGCTATCTGTATAAACTTGGAAATTTCTACACCGCTATCTTTATAAACCTGGAAATATCTACACCGCTATCTGTATAAACATGGAAATAACTACACCGCTACCTGTATAAATATGGAAATATCAGCACCGCTATCTGTATGAACATGGAAATATCTACACCGCTATCTCTATGAACATGGAAGTATCTACACCGCTATCTGCATGAACATGGAAATAGCTACACCACTATCTGTACGAACATGGAAATATCTACACTTCTATCTGTATGAACATGGAAATATCTACACCGCTATCTGTATGAACATGGATATATCTACACAGCCATCTGGATGAACATGGAAATATCTACACCGCTATCTGCATGAACATGGAAATATCTACACCGCTATCTGTGTAAACATGCATACATCTTCACTGCAATCTGTATAAGCATGGAAGTATCTACAACGCTATCTGTATGAACATGGAAATATCTACACCGCTATCTGTTTGAACATGGAAATATCTAAACCGCTATCAGCATTAAAATAGAAATATCTACACAGCTATCTGCATATACATGGAAATATCTACACCGCTATCTCTTTACACATGGAAATAACTACACCGCTATCTGTATGAACATGGAAATATCTACACCGCCATCTGTATGAACATGGAAATATCTGCACCGCCATCTGAAAGAACATATAAATATCTACACCGCCATCTGTATTAAGATGGAGATATGTACACCGCTATCTGTATAAACATGGAAATATCCACACCGCTATCTGTATAAACATGGAAATATCTACACTGCTACCTGCATAAACATGGAAATATCTTCACCACTACCTTTATAAACATGGAAATATCAGCACCGCTATCTGTATGAACATGGAAATATCAGCCCCTCTATCTGTATGAACATGGAAATATCTACACCGCCATCTGTATGAACATGGATATATCTACACAGCCATCTGGATTAACATGGAAATATCTACACCGCTATATGTATGAACATGGAAATATCTACACCGCTATCTGTATGAACATGGAAATACATACACCGCTATCTGTATGAACATGGAAATAGCTACACCGCTATCTGTATGCACATGGAAATTTCTTCACCGCCATCTGTATGAACATGGATATATCTACACAGCCATCTGGATGAACATGGAAATATCTACACTGCTATCTGTATGAACATGGAAATATCTACACCGCTATCTGTATGAACATGGAAATACCTTCACCGCCATCTGTATGAACATGGATATGTCTACACAGCCATCTCGATGAACACGGAAATATCTGCACCGCGATCTGTATGAACATGGAAATACCTACACCGCTATCTGTGTAAACATGCATACGTTTCACCGCTATCTGTATAAACATGGAAATATCTACACCGCTATCTGTATGAACATGGAAATATCTACACCGCTATCTGTTTGAACATGGAAATATCTAAACCGCTATCTGCATGAAAATAGAAATATCTACACAGCTATCTGCATATACATGGAAATATCTACAAACCTATCTCTTTAAACATGGAAATAACTACACCGCTATCTCTATAAACATGGAAATATCTACACCGCCATCTGAATGAACATGGAAATATCTGCACTGCCATCTGTATGAACATATAAATATCTACACAGCCATCTGTATTAAGATGGAGATATCTTCACCGCTATCTGTATAAACTTGGAAATATCTACACCGCTATCTCTATAAACCTGGAAATAGCTACACCGCTATCTGTATGAACTTGGATATGTCTACACAGCCATCTGGATGAACATGGAAATATCTACACCGCTATCTGCATGAACATGGAAATATCTACACCGCTATCTGTGTAAACATGCATACATCTTCACTGCAATCTGTATAAGCATGGAAATATCTACAACGCTATCTGTATGAACATGGAAATATCTACACCGCTGTCTGTTTGAACATGGAAATATCTAAACCACTATCAGCATGAAAATAGAAATATCTTCACAGCTATCTGCATATACATGGAAATATCTACACAGCTATCTCTTTACACATGGAAATAACTACACTGCTATCTGTATGAACATGGAAATATCTACACCGCCATCGGTATGAACATGGAAATATCTGCACCGCCATCTGAATGAACATATAAATATCTACACCGCCATCTGTATTAAGATGGAGATATCTACACCGCTATCAGTATAAACATGGAAATATCCACACCGCTATCTGTATAAACATGGAAATATCTACACTGCTACCTGTATAAACATGGAAATATCTACACCACTACCTGTACAAACATGGAAATATCAGCACAGCTATCTGTATGAAAATGGAAATATCAGCCCCTCTATCCGTATGAACATGGAAATATCTACACCGCTATCTCTATGAACATGGAAATATCTACACCGCCCTCTGTATGAACATGGATATATCTACACAGCCATCTGGATGAACATTGAAATATCTACACCGCTATCTGTATGAACATGGAAATATCTACACCGCTATCTGTATGAACATGGAAATACATAAACCGCTATCTGTATGAACATGGAAATAGCTACACCGCTATCTGTATGAACATGGACATTTCTTCACCGCCATCTGTATGAACATGGATATATCTACACAGCCATCTGGATGAACATGGAAATATCTACACCGCTATCTGTATAAACATGGAAATATCTACACCGCTATCTGTATGAACATGGATATATCTACACAGCCCTCTGGATGAACTTGGAAATATCCACACCGCTATCTGTGTAAACATGCATACATCTTCACCGCGATCTGTATAAACATGGAAAAATCTACACCGCTATCTGTATGAACATGGAAATATCTGCACCGCTATCTGTTTGAACATGGAAATATATACACCGCTATCGGCATGAAAATGGAAATATCTACACCGCTATCTGCATATACATGGAAATATCTACACAGCTATCTCTTTACTCATGGAAATAACTACACCGCTAACTGTATGAACATGGAAATATCTACACCGCCATCTGTATGAACATGGAAATATCTGCACCGCCATCTGTATGAACATGTAAATATCTACACCGCCATCTGTATTAAGATGGAGATATCTACACCGCTATCTGAAAAAACATGGAAATATCTACACCACTATCTGCATAAACATGGAAATATCTACACCGCTATCTGTACAAACATGGAAATATCTACAACGCTACCTGTATAAACTTGGAAATATCAGCACCGCTATCTGTATGAACATGGAAATATCTACACCGCTATCTGTATGAACATGGAAATATCTACACCGCTATCTGTATGAACATGGAAATATCCACAAAGATATCTGAATGAACATGGAAATTTCTACACCGCTATCTGTTTGAACATGTAAATATCTACACCGCTATCTGCATGAAAATGGAAATATCTACAAAGCTATCTGCATATACATGGAAATATCTACACAGCCATCTCTTTACACATGGAAATAACTACACCGTTATATCTATAAACATGGAAATATCTACACTGCCATCTGTATGAACATGGAAATATCCGCAACGCCATCTGTATGAACATATAAATATCTACACCGCCATCTGTATTAAGATGGAGATATCTACACCGCTATCTGTATAAACATGGAAATATCTACACCGCTGCCTGTATAAACATGGAAATATCAGCACCGCTATCTGTATGAACATGGAAATATATACACCGCTACCTGTATGAGCATGGAAATATCTACACCGCTATCTGTATGAACATGGAAATATCTTCACCGCTATCTGTATGAACATGTATATATCTACACAGCCATCTGGATGAACATGGAAATATCTACACCGCTATCTGTATGAACATGGAAATATCTACACAGCTATCTGTATGAACATGGACATATCTACACAGCCAACTGGAAGAACATGGAAATATCTCCACCGCTATCTGTGTAAACATGCATACATCTTCACCGCAGTCTGTATAAACATGGAAATATCTACACCGCTATCTGTATGAACATGGAAATATCTACACCGCTATCTGTATGAACATGGAAATATCTACACCGCTATCTGCATATACATGGAAATATCTACACAGCTATCTCTTTACACATGGAAATAACTACACCGCTATCTGTATGAACATGGAAATATCTACACCGCCATCTGTATGAACATGGAAATATCTGCACCGCCATCTGTATGAACATATAAATATCTACACCGCCATCTGTATTAAGATGGAGATATCTACACCGCTATCTGCATAAACATGGAAATATCTACACCGCTATCTGTATAAACATGGAAATATCTACACCGCTATCTGTATAAACATGGAAATATCTAAACAGCTATCTGCATGAAAATGGAAATACCTACACAGCTATCTGCATATACATGTAAATATCTACACAGCTATCTCTTTGCACATGGAAATAACTACACCGCTATCTGTATGAACATGGAAACATCTACACCGCTATCTGTATGAACATGGAAATATCTACACCGCTATCTCTATGAACATGGAAATATCTACACCGCTATCTGTATGAACATGGAAATAGCTACAACGCTATCTGTATGAACATGGAAATATCTACACCACTATGTGTATGAACATGGAAATATCTACACCGCCATCTGTATGAACATGGATATATCTACACAGCCATCTGGATGAACATGGAAATATCTACACCGCTATCTGCATGAACATGGAAATATCTACACCGCTATCTGTGTAAATATGCATACATCTTCGCAATCTGTATAAGCATGGAGATATCTACACCGCTATCTGTATGAACATGGAAATAGCTACACAGCTATCTGTATGAACATGGAAATATCTACACCGCTATCTGTATGAACATGGAAATATCTACACTGCTATCTGTATGAACATGGAAATATCTACACTGCTATCTGTATGAACATGGATATATCTACAAAACCATCTGGATGAACATGGAAATATCTACACCGCTATCTGTATGAACGTGGAAATAGCTACACCGCTATCTGCATGAAAATGGAAATATCTAAAAAGATATTTGCATATACATGGAAATATCTGCACAGCTATCTCTTTACACATGGAAATAACTACACCGCTATCTGTATGAACATGGAAATATCTGCACAGGCATCTGTATGAACATATAAATATCTACACCGCCATCTGTATTAAGATGGAGATATCTACACCGCTATCTGTATAAACATGGAAATATCTACACCGCTATCTGTATAAACATGGAAATATCTACACCGCTATCTGTATAAACATGATAATATCTACACCGCTACCTGTATAAACATGGAAATATCAGCACCGCTATCTGTATGAACATGGAAATATCAGACCCTCTATCTGTATGAACATGGAAATATCTACACCGCTATCTGTATGAACATGGAAATATCTACACCGCTATCTGTATGAACATGGAAATATCTACACCGATATCTGTATGAACATGGAAATATATACACCGCTATCTGTATGAACATGGAAATATCTACACCGCTATCTGTATGAACATGGAAATATCTACACCGCTATCTGTATGAACATGGAAATATATACACCGCTATCTGTATGAACATGGAAATATATACACCGCTATCTGTTTTAACATGGAAATATCTACACCGCTGTCTGCATGAAAATGGAAATATCTACACAGCTATCTGCATATACATGGAAATATCTACACAGCTATCCCTTTACACATGGAAATAACTACACCGCTATCTCTAAAAACATGGAAATATCTACACCGCCATCTGTATGAACATGGAAATATCTTCACTGCCATCTGTATGAACATATAAATATCTACACCGCCATCTGTATTAAGGAGATATCTACACCGCTATCTGTATAAACATGGAAATATCTACACCGCTATCTGTATAAACATGGAAATATCTACACCGCTATCTGTATAAAAATGGAAATATCAGCACCGCTATCAGTATGAACATGGAAATATCTGCACCGCCATCTGTATGAACATGGAAATATCTACACCGCTATCTGTGTGAACATGGAAATATCTACACAGCTATCTGTATGAACATGGACATATCTACACAGCCAACTGGAAGAACATGGAAATATCTCCACCGCTATCTGTGTAAACATGCATACATCTTCACCGCAGTCTGTATAAACATGGAAATATCTACACCGCTATCTGTATGAACATGGAAATATCTACACCGCTATCTGTATGAACATGGAAATATCTACACCGCTATCTGCATATACATGGAAATATCTACACAGCTATCTCTTTACACATGGAAATAACTACACCGCTATCTGTATGAACATGGAAATATCTACACCGCCATCTGTATGAACATGGAAATATCTGCACCGCCATCTGTATGAACATATAAATATCTACACCGCCATCTGTATTAAGATGGAGATATCTACACCGCTATCTGCATAAACATGGAAATATCTACACCGCTATCTGTATAAACATGGAAATATCTACACCGCTATCTGTATAAACATGGAAATATCTAAACAGCTATCTGCATGAAAATGGAAATACCTACACAGCTATCTGCATATACATGTAAATATCTACACAGCTATCTCTTTGCACATGGAAATAACTACACCGCTATCTGTATGAACATGGAAACATCTACACCGCTATCTGTATGAACATGGAAATATCTACACCGCTATCTCTATGAACATGGAAATATCTACACCGCTATCTGTATGAACATGGAAATAGCTACAACGCTATCTGTATGAACATGGAAATATCTACACCACTATGTGTATGAACATGGAAATATCTACACCGCCATCTGTATGAACATGGATATATCTACACAGCCATCTGGATGAACATGGAAATATCTACACCGCTATCTGCATGAACATGGAAATATCTACACCGCTATCTGTGTAAATATGCATACATCTTCGCAATCTGTACAAGCATGGAGATATCTACACCGCTATCTGTATGAACATGGAAATAGCTACACAGCTATCTGTATGAACATGGAAATATCTACACCGCTATCTGTATGAACATGGAAATATCTACACTGCTATCTGTATGAACATGGAAATATCTACACTGCTATCTGTATGAACATGGATATATCTACAAAACCATCTGGATGAACATGGAAATATCTACACCGCTATCTGTATGAACGTGGAAATAGCTACACCGCTATCTGCATGAAAATGGAAATATCTAAAAAGATATCTGCATATACATGGAAATATCTGCACACCTATCTCTTTACACATGGAAATAACTACACCGCTATCTGTATGAACATGGAAATATCTGCACTGCCATCTGTATGAACATATAAATATCTACACCGCCATCTGTATTATGATGGAGATATCTACTCCGCTATCTGTATAAACATGGAAATATCTACACCGCTATCTGTATGGACATGGAAATATCTTCACCGCCATCGGTATGAACATGGATATATCTACGCAGCCATCTGGATGAACATGGAAATATCTACACCGCTATCTGTATGAACATGGAAATATCTACACCGCTATCTGTATGAACATGGATATATCTACACAGCACTCTGTATGAACATGGAAATCTCCACACCGCTATCTGTTTGAAGATGGAAATATCTACACCGCTATCTGTATGAAAATGGAAATATCTACAAAGCTATCTGCATATACATGGAAATATCTACACATCTATCTCTTTACACATGCAAATAACTACACCGCTATCTGTATGAACATGGAAATATCTACACCGCCATCTGTATGAACATGGAAATATCTGCACCGCCATCTGTATGAACATATAAATATCTACACCGCCATCTGTATTAAGATGGAGATATCTACACTGCTATCTGAATAAACATGGAAATATCTACACTGCTACCTGTATAAACATGGAAACATCAGCACCGCTATCTGCATAAACATGGAAATATCAGCACCGCTATCTGTATGAACATGGAAATATCTACACCGCTATCTGTATGAACATGGAAATATCTACACCGCTATCTGTATGAACATGGAAATATCTACACCGCTCTCTGTTTGAACATGTAAATATCTACACCGCTATCTGTATGAAAATGGAAATATCTACAAAGCTATCTGCATATACATGGAAATATCTACACAGCTATCTCTTTACACATGGAAATAACTACACCGCTATATCTATAAACATGGAAATATCTACACCGCCATCTGTATGAACATGGAAATATCTTCACTGCCATCTGTATGAACATATAAATATCTACACTGCCATCTGTATTAAGGAGATATCTACACCGCTATCTGTATAAACATGGAAATATCTACACCGCTATCTGTATGAACATGGAAATATCTACACCGCTCTCTGTTTGAACATGTAAATATCTACACCGCTATCTATATGAAAATGGAAATATCTACAAAGCTATCTGCATATACATGGAAATATCTACACAGCTATCTCATTACACATGGAAATAACTACACCGCCATATCTATAAACATGGAAATATCTACACCGCCATCTGTATGAACATGGAAATATCTTCACTGCCATCTGTATGAACATATAAATATCTACACTGCCATCTGTATTAAGGAGATATCTACACCGCTATCTGTATAAACATGGAAATATCTACACCGCTATCTGTATAAACATGGAAATATCTACACCGCTATCTGTATAAAAATGGAAATATCAGCACCGCTATCAGTATGAACATGGAAATTTCTGCACCGCCATCTGTATGAACATGGAAATATCTACTCCGCTATCTGTGTGAACATGGAGATATCTACACCGCTATCTGTATGAACATGGAAATATCTACACCGCCATCTGTATGAACATGGAAATATCTGCACTGCCATCTGTATGAACATATAAATATCTACACCGCAATCTGTATTAAGATGGAGATATCTTCACCGCTATCTGTATAAACTTGGAAATATCTACACCGCTATCTGTATAAACATGGAAATATCTACACCGCAATCTCAATGAACATGGAAATATCTACACCGCTATCTGTATGAACATGGATATATCTACACAGCCATCTGGATGAACATGGAAATATCTACACCGCTATCTGCATGAACATGGAAATATCTACACCGCTATCTGTGTAAATATGCATACATCTTCACCGCTATCTGTATAAACATGGAAATATCTACACCGCTATCTGTATGAACATGGAAATATCTACACCGCTATCTGTTTGAACATCTAAATATCTAAACCGCCATCTGCATGAAAATAGAAATATCTACACAGCTATCTGCATATACATGGAAATATCTACAAAGCTATCTCTATACACATGAAAATAACTACACCGCTATCTCTATAAACATGGAAATATCTACAGTGCCATCTGTATGAACATGGAAATATCTGCACCGCCATCTGCATGAAGATATAAATATCTACACCCCCATCTATATTAAGATGGAGATATCTACACCGCTATCTGTATAAACTTGGAAATATCTACACCGCTATATGTATAAACATGGAAATATCTACACCGCTATCTGTATAAACATGGAAATATCTACACCGCTATCTGTATGAACATGGATATATCTACACAGCCATCTGGATGAACATGGAAATATCTACACCGCTATCTGTATGAACATGGAAATATCTACACCGCTATCTGTGTAAATATGCATACATCTTCACCGCAATCTGTATAAACATGGAAATATCTACACCGCTATCTGTTTGAACATGGAAATATCTACACCAGTATCTGCATGAAAATGGAAATATCTACAGAGCTATCTGCATATACATAGATATATCTACACTGCTATCTCTTTACACATGGAAATAACTACACCGCTATCTGTATGAACATGGAAATATCTACACCGCCATCTGTATGAACATGGAAATATCTGCACCGCCATCTTTATGAACATATAAATATCTACACGGCCATCTGTATTAAGATGGAGATATCTACACCGCTATTTGTATAAACATGGAAATATCTACACCGCTATCTGTATAAACATGGAAATATCTACCCCGCTACCTGTATAAACATGGAAATATCAGCACCGCTATCTGTATGAACATGGAAATATCTACACCACTATCTGTATGATCATGGAAATATCTACACCGCTATCTGTATGAACATGGAAATATCTACACCGCTATCTGTATGAACATGGAAATATCTTCACCGCCATCTGTATGAACATGGATATGTCTACACAGCCATCTGGATGAACATGGAAATATCTACACCGCGATCTGTATGAACATGGAAATATCTGCACCGCCATCTGTATGAACATATAAATATCTACACCGCCATCTGTATTAAGATGGAGATATCTTCACCGCTATCTGTATAAACTTGGAAATATCTACACCGCTATCTGTATAAACATGGAAATACCTACACCGCTACCTGTATAAACATGGAAATATCAGCACTGCTATCTGTATGAACCTGGAAATATCTACACCGCTATATCAATGAACATGGAAATATCTACACCGCTATCTGTATGAACATGGATATATCTACACAGCCATCTGGATGAACATGGAAATATCTACACCGCTATCTGCATGAACATGGAAATATCTACACCGCTATTTGTGTAAACATGCATACATCTTCACCGCAATCTGCAAAAGCATGGAAATAGCTACACAGCTATCTGAATGAACATGGAAATATCTACGACGCTATCTGTTGGATCATGGAAATATCTAAACCGCTATCAGCATGAAAATGGAAATATCTACACCGCTATCTGCATATACATGGAAATATCTACACAGCTATCTCTTTACACATGGAAATAACTACAACGCTATCGGTATGAACATGGAAATATCTAAACAGCCATCTGTATGAACACGGAAATATCTGCACCGCCATCTGTATGAACATATAAATATCTACACCGCCATCTGTATAAAAAAGGAGATATCTACACCGCTATCTGTATAAACATGGATATATCTACACCGCTCTCTGTATAAACATGGAAATATCTACACTGCTACCTGTATAAACATGGAAATATCTAATCCGCTACCTGTATAAACATGGAAATATCAGCACCGCTATCTGTATGAACATGGAAATATCAGCCCCTCTATCTGTATGAACATGGAAATATCTACACCGCTATCTCTATGAACATGGAAATATCTACACCGCTATCTGTTTGAACATGAAAATGACTAAACCGCTATCTGCATGAAAATGGAAATATCCACACAGATATCTGCACATACATGGAAATATCTACACAGCTACCTCTTTACACATGGAAATAACTACACCGCTATCTGTATGAACATGGAAATATCTACACCGCCATCTGTATGAACATGGAAATATCTGCACCGCCATCTGTATGAACATATAAATATCTACACGGCCATCTGTATTAAGATGGAGATATCTACACCGCTATCAGTATAAACATGGAAATATCTACACCGCTATCTGTATAAACATGGAAATATCAGCACCGCTATCTGTATGAACATGGAAATATCAGCCCCTCTATCTGTATGAACATGGAAATACCTACACCGCTATCTGTATGAACATGGAAATATCTACACCGCTAGATGTATAAACATGGAATTATCTTCACTGCAATCTGTATGAACATGGATATGTCTACACAGCCATCTGGATGAACATGGAAATATCTACACCGCTATCTGTATGAATATGGAAATATCTGCACCGCCATCTGCATGAACAGATAAATATCTACACTGCCATCTGTATTAACATGGAGATATGTACACCGGTATCTGTATAAACATGGAAATATCTACACCGCTATCTGTATAAACATGGAAATATCTACACCGCTATCTGTATAAACATGGAAATATCTACACCGCTACCTGTATAAACATGGAAATAACAGCACCGCTATCTGTATGAACATGGAAATATCTACACCGCTATCTGTATGAACATGGAAATATCTACACCGCTATCTGTATGAACATGGAAATATCTACACCGCTATATGTATGAACATGGAAATATCTACACCGCTATCTGTTTGAACATGGAAATATCTACACCGCTGTCTGAATGAAAATGGAAATATCTACACAGCTATCTGCATATACATGGAAATATCTACACAGCTATCTCTTTACACATGGAAATAACTACACCGCTATCTGTATGAACATGGAAATATCTGCACCGCCATCTGAATGTACATAGAAATATCTACTCCGCCATCCGTATTAAGATGGAGATATCTACACCGCTATTTGTATAAACATGGAAATATCTACACCGCTACCTGTATAAACTTGGAAATATCAGCACCGCTATCTGTATGAACATGGAAATATCTACACCGCAATCTGTATTACCATGGAAATATCTACACCGCTAACTGTATGAACATGGATATATATACACCGCTATCTGTATGAACATGGAAATATCTACACCGCTATCAGTTTGAACATGGAAATATCTACACCGCTGTCTGCATGAAAATGGAAATATCTACACAGCTATCTGCATATACATGGAAATATCTACAAAGCTATCTCTTTACACATGGAAATAACTACACCGCTATCTCTATAAACATGGAAATATCTACACCGCCATCTGTATGAACATGGAAATATCTTCACAGCCATCTGTATGAACATGGATATGTCTACACAGCCATCTGGATGAACATGGAAATATCTACACAGATATCTGTATGAACATTGAAATATCTACACCGCTATCTGTGTAAACTTGCATACGTTTCACCGCTATCTGTATAAACATGGAAATATCTACACCGCTATCTGTATGAACATGGAAATATCTACACCGCTATCTGTTTGAACATGGAAATATCTAAACCGCTATCTGCATGAAAATAGAAATATCTACACAGCTATCTGCATATACATGGAAATATCTACAAACTTATCTCTTTACACATGGAAATAACTAAACCGCTATCTCTATAAACATGGAAATATCTACACCGCCATCTGTATGAACATGGAAATATCTGCAGTGCCATCTGTATGAACATATAAATATCTACACCGCCATCTGTATTAAGATGGAGATATCTTCACCGTTATCTGTATAAACTTGGAAATATCTACACCGCTGTCTTTATAAACCTGGAAATATCTACACCTCTATCTGTATAAACATGGAAATATATACACCGCTACCTGTAAACATGGAAATATCAGCACCGCTATCTGTATGAACATGGAAATATCTACACCGCTATCTCTATGAACATGGAAGTATCTACACCGCTATCTGCATGAACATGGAAATATCTACACCGCCATCTGTATGAACATGGATATTTCTACACAGCCATCTGGATGAACATAGAAATATCTACACCGCTATCTGTATGAAAATGAAAATATCTACACCGCTATCTGTATGAACATGGAAATACATACACCGCTATCTGTATGAACATGGAAATAGCTACACCGCTATCTGTATGCACATGGAAATTTCTTCACCGCCATCTGTATGAACATGGATATATCTACACAGCCATCTGGATGAACATGGAAATATCTACACCGCTATCTGTATGAACATGGAAATATCTACACCGCTATCTGTATGAACATGGAAATACCTTCACCGCCATCTGTATGAACATGGATATGTCTACACAGCCATCTGGATGAACATGGAAATATCTACACCGCGATCTGTATGAACATGGAAATTTCTACACTGCTATCTGTGTAAACATGCATACGTTTCACCGCTATCTGTATAAACATGGAAATATCTACACCGCTGCCTGTATGAACATGGAAATATCTACACCGCTATCTGTATGAACATGGAAATATCTAAACCGCTATCTGCATGAAAAAAGAAATATCTACACAGCTATCTGCATATACATGGAAATATCTACAAACCTATCTCTTTACACGTGGAAATAACTACACCGCTATCTCTATAAACATGGAAATATATACACCGCCATCTGAATGAACATGGAAATATCTGCACTGCCATCTGTGTAAACATATAAATATCTACACCGCCATCTGTATTAAGATGGAGATATCTTCACTGCTATCTGTATAAACGTGGAAATCTCTACACCGCTATCTCTATAAACATGGAAATATCTACACCGCTATCTGTATAAACATGGAAATATCTACACCGCTACCTGTATAAACATGGAAATATCAGCACCGCTATCTGTATGAACATGGAAATATCTACACCGCTATCTCTATGAACATGGAAATATCTACACCGCTATCTGCATGAACATGGAAATAGCTACACCGCTATCTGTACGAACATGGAAATATCTACACCTCTATCTGTATGAACATGGAAATATCTACACCGCTATCTGTATGAACATGGATATGTCTACACAGCCATCTGGATGAACATGGAAATATCTACACCGCTATCTGAGTAAACATGCATACATCTTCACTGCAATCTGTATAAGCATGGAAATATCTACAACGCTGTCTGTATGAACATGGAAATATCTACACCGCTATCTGTTTGAACATGGAAATATCTAAACGGCTATCAGCATGAAAATAGAAATATCTACACAGCTATCTGCATATACATGGAAATATCTACACAGCTATCTCTTTACACATGGAAATAACTACACCGCTATCTGTATGAACATGGAAATATCTACACCGCTATCTGTGTAAACATGGAAATATCTTCACCGCCATCTGTTTGAACATGGATATGTCTACACAGCCATCTGGATGAATATGGAAATATCTACACCGCGATCTGTATGAACATGGAAATACCTACACCGCTATCTGTGTAAACATGCATACATCTTCACCGCTATCTGTACAAACATGGAAATATCTACACCGCTATCTGTATGAACATGGAAATATCTACACCGCTATCTGTTTGAACATCTAAATATCTAAACCGCCATCTGCATGAAAATAGAAATATCTACACAGCTATCTGCATATACATGGAAATATCTACAAAGCTATCTCTATACACATGAAAATAACTACACCGCTATCTCTATAAACATGGAAATATCTACAGTGCCATCTGTATGAACATGGAAATATCTGCACCGCCATCTGTATGAAGATATAAATATCTACACCCCCATCTATATTAAGATGGAGATATCTACACCGCTATCTGTATAAACTTGGAAATATCTACACCGCTATATGTATAAACATGGAAATATCTACACCGCTATCTGTATAAACATGGAAATATCTACACCGCTATCTGTATGAACATGGATATATCTACACAGCCATCTGGATGAACATGGAAATATCTACACCGCTATCTGTATGAACATGGAAATATCTACACCGCTATCTGTGTAAATATGCATACATCTTCACCGCAATCTGTATAAACATGGAAATATCTACACCGCTATCTGTTTGAACATGGAAATATCTACACCGGTATCTGCATGAAAATGGAAATATCTACAGAGCTATCTGCATATACATAGATATATCTACACTGCTATCTCTTTACACATGGAAATAACTACACCGCTATCTGTATGAACATGGAAATATCTACACCGCCATCTGTATGAACATGGAAATATCTGCACCGCCATCTGTATGAACATATAAATATCTACACGGCCATCTGTATTAAGATGGAGATATCTACACCGCTATTTGTATAAACATGGAAATATCTACACCGCTATCTGTATAAACATGGAAATATCTACCCCGCTACCTGTATAAACATGGAAATATCAGCACCGCTATCTGTATGAACATGGAAATATCTACACCACTATCTGTATGATCATGGAAATATCTACACCGCTATATGTATGAACATGGAAATATCTACACCGCTATCTGTATGAACATGGAAATATCTTCACCGCCATCTGTATGAACATGGATATGTCTACACAGCCATCTGGATGAACATGGAAATATCTACACCGCGATCTGTATGAACATGGAAATATCTGCACCGCCATCTGTATGAACATATAAATATCTACACCGCCATCTGTATTAAGATGGAGATATCTTCACCGCTATCTGTATAAACTTGGAAATATCTACACCGCTATCTGTATAAACATGGAAATACCTACACCGCTACCTGTATAAACATGGAAATATCAGCACTGCTATCTGTATGAACCTGGAAATATCTACACCGCTATATCAATGAACATGGAAATATCTACACCGCTATCTGTATGAACATGGATATATCTACACAGCCATCTGGATGAACATGGAAATATCTACACCGCTATCTGCATGAACATGGAAATATCTACACCGCTATTTGTGTAAACATGCATACATCTTCACCGCAATCTGCAAAAGCATGGAAATAGCTACACAGCTATCTGAATGAACATGGAAATATCTACGACGCTATCTGTTGGATCATGGAAATATCTAAACCGCTATCAGCATGAAAATGGAAATATCTACACCGCTATCTGCATATACATGGAAATATCTACACAGCTATCTCTTTACACATGGAAATAACTACAACGCTATCGGTATGAACATGGAAATATCTAAACAGCCATCTGTATGAACACGGAAATATCTGCACCGCCATCTGTATGAACATATAAATATCTACACCGCCATCTGTATAAAAAAGGAGATATCTACAACGCTATCTGTATAAACATGGATATATCTACACCACTCTCTGTATAAAAATGGAAGTATCTACACTGCTACCTGTATAAACATGGAAATATCTAAACCGCTACGTGTATAAACATGGAAATATCAGCACCGCTATCTGTATGAACATGGAAATATCAGCCCCTCTATCTGTATGAATATGGTAATATCTACACCGCTATCTCTATGAACATGGAAATATCTACACCGCTATCTGTTTGAACATGAAAATCTCTAAACCGCTATCTGCATGAAAAAGGAAATATCCACACAGCTATCTGCATATACATGGAAATATCTACACAGCTATCTCTTTACACATGGAAATAACTACACCGCTATCTGTATGAACATGGAAATATCTTCACCGCCATCTGTATGAACATGGATATATCTTCACAGCCTCCTGGATGAACATGGAAATATCTACACTGCTATCTGTATGAACATGGAAATATCTGCACTGCTATCTGTATGAACATGGAAATACATACACCGCTATCTGTATGAACATGGAAATAGCTACACCGCTTTCTGTATGAACATGGAAATATCTACACCGCTATCTGTATGGACATGGAAATGTCTACACCGCTATCTGTATGAACATGGAAATAACTTCAACGCCATCAGTATGAACATGGATATATCTACACAGCCATCTGTATGATCATGGAAATATCTACACCGCTATCTGTTTGAACATGGAAATATCCACACCGCTGTCTGCATGAAAATGGAAATATCTACACAGCTATCTGCATATACATGGAAATATCAACACAGCTATCTCTTTACACATGGAAATAACTACACCCCTATATAAACATGGAAATATCTACACCGCCATCTGTATGAACATGGAAATATCTGCACCGCCATCTGTATGAACATATAAACATCTACACCGCCATCTGTATTAAGAAGGAGATATCTACAACGCTATCTGTATAAACATGGAAATATCTACACCGCTATCTGTATAAACATGGAAACATCTACACCGCTATCTGTATAAACATGGAAATATCTACACCGCTACCTGTATAAACATGGAAATATCAGCACCGCTATCGGTATGAACATGGAAATATCTACACCGCTATCTGTATGAACATGGAAATATCTACACCGCTATCTGTGTAAACATAGAAATATCTTCACCGCCATCTGTTTGAACATGGATATGTCTACACAGCCATCTGGATGAACATGGAAATATCTACACCGCGATCTGTATGAACATGGAAATACCTACACCGCTATCTGTGTAAACATGCATACATCTTCTCCGCTATCTGTATAAACATGGAAATATCTACACCGCTATCTGTATGAACATGGAAATATCTACACCGCTATCTGTTTGAACATCTAAATATCTAAACCGCTATCTGCATGAAAATAGAAATATCTACACAGCTATCTGCATATACATGGAAATATCTACAAAGCTATCTCTATACACATGAAAATAACTACACCGCTATCTCTATAAACATGGAAATATATACAGTGCCATCTGTATGAACATGTAAATATCTGCACCGCCATCTGTATGAAGATATAAATATCTACACCCCCATCTATATTAAGATGGAGATATCTACACCGCTATCTGTATAAACTTGGAAATATCTACACCGCTATATGTATAAACATGGAAATATCTACACCGCTATCTGTATAAACATGGAAATATCTACACCGCTATCTGTATGAACATGGATATATCTACACAGCCATCTGGATGAACATGGAAATATCTACACCGCTATCTGTATGAACATGGAAATATCTACACCGCTATCTGTGTAAATATGCATATATCTTCACTGCAATCTGCATAAACATGGAAATATCTACACCGCTATCTGTGTGAACATGGAAATATCTACACCGCTATCTGTTTGAACATGGAAATATCTACACCGGTATCTGCATGAAAATGGAAATATCTACAGAGCTATCTGCATATACATAGAAATATCTACACAGCTATCTCTTTACACATGGAAATAACTACACCGCTATCTGTATGAACATGGAAATATCTACACCGCTATTTGTATAAACATGGAAATATCTACACCGCTATCTGTATAAACATGGAAATATCTACACCGCTATCTGTATAAACATGGAAATACCTACACCGCTACCTGTATAAACATGGAAATATCAGCACTGCTATCTGTATGAACCTGGAAATATCTACACCGCTATATCAATGAACATGGAAATATCTACACCGCTATCTGTATGAACATGGATATATCTACACAGCCATCTGGATGAACATGGAAATATCTACACCGCTATCTGCATGAACATGGAAATATCTACACCGCTATTTGTGTAAACATGCATATATCTTCACCGCAATCTGCAAAAGCATGGAAATAGCTACACCGCTATCTGAATGAACATGGAAATATCTACAACGCTATCTGTTTGTTCATGGAAATATCTAAACCGCTATCAGCATGAAAATGGAAATATCTACACCGCTATCTGCATATACATGGAAACATCTACACAGCTATCTCTTTACACATGGAAATAACTACACCGCTATCTGTATGAACATGGAAATATCTAAACAGCCATCTGTATTAACACGGAAATATCTGCACCGCCATCTGTATGAACATATAAATATCTACACCGCCATCTGTATTAAGAAGGAGATATCTACACCGCTATCTGTATAAACATGGATATATCTACACCGCTCTCTGTATAAACATGGAAATATCTACACTGCTACCTGTATAAACATGGAAATATCTAATCCGCTACCTGTATAAACATGGAAATATCAGCACCGCTATCTGTATGAACATGGAAATATCAGCCCCTCTATCTGTATGAACATGGAAATATCTACACCGCTATCTCTATGAACATGGAAATATCTACACCGCTATCTGTTTGAACATGAAAATCACTAAACCGCTATCTGCATGAAAATGGAAATATCCACACAGATATCTGCATATACATGGAAATATCTACACAGCTACCTCTTTACACATGGAAATAACTACACCGCTATCTGTATGAACATGGAAATATCTACACCGCCATCTGTATGAACATGGAAATATCTGCACCGCCATCTGTATGAACATATAAATATCTACACGGCCATCTGTATTAAGATGGAGATATCTACACCGCTATCAGTATAAACATGGAAATATCTACACCGCTATCTGTACAAACATGGAAATATCAGCACCGCTATCTGTATGAACATGGAAATATCAGCCCCTCTATCTGTATGAACATGGAAATACCTACACCGCTATCTGTATGAACATGGAAATATCTACACCGCTAGATGTATAAACATGGAATTATCTTCACTGCCATCTGTATGAACATGGATATGTCTACACAGCAATCTGGATGAACATGGAAATATCTACACCGCTATCTGTATGAACATGGAAATAGCTACACCGCTATCTGTATGAATATGGAAATATCTGCACCGCCATCTGCATGAACAGATAAATATCTACACTGCCATCTGTATTAACATGGAGATATGTACACCGGTATCTGTATAAACATGGAAATATCTACACCGCTATCTGTATAAACATGGAAATATCTACACCGCTATCTGTATAAACATGGAAATATCTACACCGCTACCTGTATAAACATGGAAATAACAGCACCGCTATCTGTATGAACATGGAAATATCTACACCGCTATCTGTATGAACATGGAAATATCTACACCGCTATCTGTATGAACATGGAAATATCTACACCGCTATATGTATGAACATGGAAATATCTACACCGCTATCTGTTTGAACATGGAAATATCTACACCGCTGTCTGAATGAAAATGGAAATATCTACACAGCTATCTGCATATACATGGAAATATCTACACAGCTATCTCTTTACACATGGAAATAACTACAGCGCTATCTGTATGAACATGGAAATATCTGCACCGCCATCTGAATGTACATAGAAATATCTACTCCGCCATCCGTATTAAGATGGAGATATCTACACCGCTATTTGTATAAACATGGAAATATCTACACCGCTACCTGTATAAACTTGGAAATATCAGCACCGCTATCTGTATGAACATGGAAATATTTACACCGCAATCTGTATTACCAAGGAAATATCTACACCGCTAACTGTATGAACATGGATATATATACACCGCTATCTGTATGAACATGGAAATATCTACACCGCTATCAGTTTGAACATGGAAATATCTACACCGCTGTCTGCATGAAAATGGAAATATCTACACTGCTATCTGCATATACATGGAAATATCTACACAGCTATCTCTTTACACATGGAAATAACTACACCGCTATCTCTATAAACATGGAAATATCTACACCGCCATCTGTATGAACATGGAAATATCTTCACAGCCATCTGTATGAACATATATATATGTACACCGCCATCTGTATTAAGAAGGAGATATCTACACCGCTATCTGTATAAACATGGAAATATCTACAACGCTATCTGTATAAACATGGAAATATCAGCACCGCTATCTGTATGAACATGGAAATATCTGCACCGCTATCTGTATGAACATGGTAATATCTACACCGCTATCTGTATGAACATGGAAATATATTCACCGCCATCTGTATGAACATGGATATATCTACACAGCCAACTGTATGAACATGGAAATATTTACACCGCTATCTGTATGAACATGGAAATATCTACACCGCTATCTGTATGAACATGGAAATATCTTCACCGCCATCTGTATGAACATGGATATGTCTACACAGCCATCTGGATGAACATGGAAATATCTACACAGATATCTGTATGAACATTGAAATATCTACACCGCTATCTGTGTAAACTTGCATACGTTACACCGCTATCTGTATAAACATGGAAATATCTACACCGCTATCTGTATGAACATGGAAATATCTACACCGCTATCTGTTTGAACATGGAAATATCTAAACCGCTATCTGCATGAAAATAGAAATATCTACACAGCTATCTGCATATACATGGAAATATCTACAAACTTATCTCTTTACACATGGAAATAACTAAACCGCTATCTCTATAAACATGGAAATATCTACACCGCCATCTGTATGAACATGGAAATATCTGCACTGCCATCTGTATGAACATATAAATATCTACACCGCCATCTGTATTAAGATGGAGATATCTTCACCGTTATCTGTATAAACTTGGAAATATTTACACCGCTGTCTTTATAAACCTGGAAATATCTACACCTCTATCTGTATAAACATGGAAATATATACACCGCTACCTGTAAACATGGAAATATCAGCACCGCTATCTGTATGTACATGGAAATATCTACACCGCTATCTCTATGAACATGGAAGTATCTACACCGCTATCTGCATGAACATGGAAATATCTACACAGCCATCTGTATGAACATGGATATTTCTACACAGCCATCTGGATGATCATAGAAATATCTACACCGCTATCTGTATGAACATGGAAATACATACACCGCTATCTGTATGAACATGGAAATAGCTACACCGCTATCTGTATGCACATGGAAATTTCTTCACCGCCATCTGTATGAACATGGATATATCTACACAGCCATCTGGATGAACATGGAAATATCTACACCGCTATCTGTATGAACATGGAAATATCTACACCGCTATCTGTATGAACATGGAAATACCTTCACCGCCATCTGTATGAACATGGATATGTCTACACAGCCATCTGGATGAACATGGAAATATCTACACCGCGATCTGTATGAACATGGAAATTTCTACACTGCTATCTGTGTAAACATGCATACGTTTCACCGCTGTCTGTATAAACATGGAAATATCTACACCGCTGCCTGTATGAACATGGAAATATCTACACCGCTATCTGTTTGAACATGGAAATATCTAAACCGCTATCTGCATGAAAAAAGAAATATCTACACAGCTATCTGCATATACATGGAAATATCTACAAACCTATCTCTTTACACGTGGAAATAACTACACCGCTATCTCTATAAACATGGAAATATATACACCGCCATCTGAATGAACATGGAAATATCTGCACTGCCATCTGTGTGAACATATAAATATCTACACCGCCATCTGTATTAAGATGGAGATATCTTCACTGCTATCTGTATAAACGTGGAAATCTCTACACCTCTATCTCTATAAACATGGAAATATCTACAACGCTATCTGTATAAACATGGAAATATCTACACCGCTACCTGTATAAACATGGAAATATCAGCACCGCTATCTGTATGAACATGGAAATATCTACACCGCTATCTCTATGAACATGGAAATATCTACACAGCTATCTGCATGAACATGGAAATAGCTACACCGCTATCTGTACGAACATGGAAATATCTATACCTCTATCTGTATGAACATGGAAATATCTACACCGCTATCTGTATGAACATGGATATGTCTACACAGCCATCTGGATGAACATGGAAATATCTACACCGCTATCTGCTTGAACATGGAAATATCTACACCGCTATCTGAGTAAACATGCATACATCTTCACTGCAATCTGTATAAGCATGGAAATATCTACAACGCTGTCTGTATGAACATGGAAATATCTACACCGCTATCTGTTTGAACATGGAAATATCTAAACGGCTATCAGCATGAAAATAGAAATATCTACACAGCTATCTGCATATACATGGAAATATCTACACAGCTATCTCTTTACACATGGAAATAACTACACCGCTATCTGTATGAACATGGAAATATCTACACCGCTATCTGTGTAAACATGGAAATATCTTCACCGCCATCTGTTTGAACATGGATATGTCTACACAGCCATCTGGATGAATATGGAAATATCTACACCGCGATCTGTATGAACATGGAAATACCTACACCGCTATCTGTGTAAACATGCATACATCTTCACCGCTATCTGTACAAACATGGAAATATCTACACCGCTATCTGTATGAACATGGAAATATCTACACCGCTATCTGTTTGAACATCTAAATATCTAAACCGCCATCTGCATGAAAATAGAAATATCTACACAGCTATCTGCATATACATGGAAATATCTACAAAGCTATCTCTATACACATGAAAATAACTACACCGCTATCTCTATAATCATGGAAATCTCTACAGTGCCATCTGTATGAACATGGAAATATCTGCACCGCCATCTGTATGAAGATATAAATATCTACACCCCCATCTATATTAAGATGGAGATATCTACACCGCTATCTGTATAAACTTGGAAATATCTACACCGCTATATGTATAAACATGGAAATATCTACACCGCTATCTGTATAAACATGGAAATATCTACACCGCTATCTGTATGAACATGGATATATCTACACAGCCATCTGGATGAACATGGAAATATCTACACCGCTATCTGTATGAACATGGAAATATCTACACCGCTATCTGTGTAAATATGCATACATCTTCACCGCAATCTGTATAAACATGGAAATATCTACACCGCTATCTGTTTGAACATAGAAATATCTACACCGGTATCTGCATGAAAATGGAAATATCTACAGAGCTATCTGCATATACATAGATATATCTACACTGCTATCTCTTTACACATGGAAATAACTACACCGCTATCTGTATGAACATGGAAATATCTACACCGCCATCTGTATGAACATGGAAATATCTGCACCGCCATCTGTATGAACATATAAATATCTACACGGCCATCTGTATTAAGATGGAGATATCTACACCGCTATCAGTATAAACATGGAAATATCTACACCACTATCTGTACAAACATGGAAATATCAGCACCGCTATCTGTATGAACATGGAAATATCAGCCCCTCTATCTGTATGAACATGGAAATACCTACACCGCTATCTGTATGAACATGGAAATATCTACACCGCTAGATGTATAAACATGGAATTATCTTCACTGCCATCTGTATGAACATGGATATGTCTACACAGCCATCTGGATGAACATGGAAATATCTACACCGCTATCTGTATGAACATGGAAATAGCTACACCGCTATCTGTATGAATATGGAAATATCTGCACCGCCATCTGCATGAACAGATAAATATCTACACTGCCATCTGTATTAACATGGAGATATGTACACCGGTATCTGTATAAACATGGAAATATCTACACCGCTATCTGTATAAACATGGAAATATCTACACCGCTATCTGTATAAACATGGAAATATCTACACCGCTACCTGTATAAACATGGGAATAACAGCACCGCTATCTGTATGAACATGGAAATATCTACACCGCTATCTGTATGAACATGGAAATATCTACACCGCTATCTGTATGAACATGGAAATATCTACACCGCTATATGTATGAACATGGAAATATCTACACCGCTATCTGTTTGAACATGGAAATATCTACACCGCTGTCTGAATGAAAATGGAAATATCTACACAGCTATCTGCATATACATGGAAATATCTACACAGCTATCTCTTTACACATGGAAATAACTACACCGCTATCTGTATGAACATGGAAATATCTGCACCGCCATCTGAATGTACATAGAAATATCTACTCCGCCATCCGTATTAAGATGGAGATATCTACACCGCTATTTGTATAAACATGGAAATATCTACACCGCTACCTGTATAAACTTGGAAATATCAGCACCGCTATCTGTATGAACATGGAAATATTTACACCGCAATCTGTATTACCTTGGAAATATCTACACCGCTAACTGTATGAACATGGATATATATACACCGCTATCTGTATGAACATGGAAATATCTACACCGCTATCAGTTTGAACATGGAAATATCTACACCGCTGTCTGCATGAAAATGGAAATATCTACACTGCTATCTGCATATACATGGAAATATCTACACAGCTATCTCTTTACACATGGAAATAACTACACCGCTATCTCTATAAACATGGAAATATCTACACCGCCATCTGTATGAACATGGAAATATCTTCACAGCCATCTGTATGAACATATATATATGTACACCGCCATCTGTATTAAGAAGGAGATATCTACACCGCTATCTGTATAAACATGGAAATATCTACAACGCTATCTGTATAAACATGGAAATATCAGCACCGCTATCTGTATGAACATGGAAATATCTGCACCGCTATCTGTATGAACATGGTAATATCTACACCGCTATCTGTATGAACATGGAAATATATTCACCGCCATCTGTATGAACATGGATATATCTACACAGCCAACTGTATGAACATGGAAATATTTACACCGCTATCTGTATGAACATGGAAATATCTACACCGCTATCTGTATGAACATGGAAATATCTTCACCGCCATCTGTATGAACATGGATATGTCTACACAGCCATCTGGATGAACATGGAAATATCTACACAGATATCTGTATGAACATTGAAATATCTACACCGCTATCTGTGTAAACTTGCATACGTTTCACCGCCATCTGTATAAACATGGAAATATCTACACCGCTATCTGTATGAACATGGAAATATCTACACCGCTATCTGTTTGAACATGGAAATATCTAAACCGCTATCTGCATGAAAATAGAAATATCTACACAGCTATCTGCATATACATGGAAATATCTACAAACTTATCTCTTTACACATGGAAATAACTAAACCGCTATCTCTATAAACATGGAAATATCTACACCGCCATCTGTATGAACATGGAAATATCTGCACTGACATCTGTATGAACATATAAATATCTACACCGCCATCTGTATTAAGATGGAGATATCTTCACCGTTATCTGTATAAACTTGGAAATATTTACACCGCTGTCTTTATAAACCTGGAAATATCTACACCTCTATCTGTATAAACATGGAAATATATACACCGCTACCTGTAAACATGGAAATATCAGCACCGCTATCTGTATGTACATGGAAATATCTACACCGCTATCTCTATGAACATGGAAGTATCTACACCGCTATCTGCATGAACATGGAAATATCTACACCGCCATCTGTATGAACATGGATATTTCTACACAGCCATCTGGATGAACATAGAAATATCTACACCGCTATCTGTATGAACATGGAAATACATACACCGCTATCTGTATTAACATGGAAATAGCTACACCGCTATCTGTATGCACATGGAAATTTCTTCACCGCCATCTGTATGAACATGGATATATCTACACAGCCATCTGGATGAACATGGAAATATCTACACCGCTATCTGTATGAACATGGAAATATCTACACCGCTATCTGTATGAACAGGAAATACCTTCACCGCCATCTGTATGAACATGGATATGTCTACACAGCCATCTGGATGAACATGGAAATATCTACACCGCGATCTGTATGAACATGGAAATTTCTACACTGCTATCTGTGTAAACATGCATACGTTTCACCGCTATCTGTATAAACATGGAAATATCTACACCGCTGCCTGTATGAACATGGAAATATCTACACCGCTATCTGTTTGAACATGGAAATATCTAAACCGCTATCTGCATGAAAAAAGAAATATCTACACAGCTATCTGCATATACATGGAAATATCTACAAACCTATCTCTTTACACGTGGAAATAACTACACCGCTATCTCTATAAACATGGAAATATATACACCGCCATCTGAATGAACATGGAAATATCTGCACTGCCATCTGTGTGAACATATAAATATCTACACCGCCATCTGTATTAAGATGGAGATATCTTCACTGCTATCTGTATAAACGTGGAAATCTCTACACCGCTATCTCTATAAACATGGAAATATCTACACCGCTATCTGTATAAACATGGAAATATCTACACCGCTACCTGTATAAACATGGAAATATCAGCACCGCTATCTGTATGAACATGGAAATATCTACACCGCTATCTCTATGAACATGGAAATATCTACACAGCTATCTGCATGAACATGGAAATAGCTACAACGCTATCTGTACGAACATGGAAATATCTACACCTCTATCTGTATGAACATGGAAATATCTACACCGCTATCTGTATGAACATGGATATGTCTACACAGCCATCTGGATGAACATGGAAATATCTACACCGCTATCTGCTTGAACATGGAAATATCTACACCGCTATCTGAGTAAACATGCATACATCTTCACTGCAATCTGTATAAGCATGGAAATATCTACAACGCTGTCTGTATGAACATGGAAATATCTACACCGCTATCTGTTTGAACATGGAAATATCTAAACGGCTATCAGCATGAAAATAGAAATATCTACACAGCTATCTGCATATACATGGAAATATCTACACAGCTATCTCTTTACACATGGAAATAACTACACCGCTATCTGTATGAACATTGAAATATCTACACCGCTATCTGTGTAAACATGGAAATATCTTCACCGCCATCTGTTTGAACATGGATATGTCTACACAGCCATCTGGATGAATATGGAAATATCTACACCGCGATCTGTATGAACATGGAAATACCTACACCGCTATCTGTGTAAACATGCATACATCTTCACCGCTATCTGTACAAACATGGAAATATCTACACCGCTATCTGTATGAACATGGAAATATCTACACCGCTATCTGTTTGAACATCTAAATATCTAAACCGCCATCTGCATGAAAATAGAAATATCTACACAGCTATCTGCATATACATGGAAATATCTACAAAGCTATCTCTATACACATGAAAATAACTACACCGCTATCTCTATAATCATGGAAATATCTACAGTGCCATCTGTATGAACATGGAAATATCTGCACCGCCATCTGTATGAAGATATAAATATCTACACCCCCATCTATATTAAGATGGAGATATCTACACCGCTATCTGTATAAACTTGGAAATATCTACACCGCTATATGTATAAACATGGAAATATCTACACCGCTATCTGTATAAACATGGAAATATCTACACCGCTATCTGTATGAACATGGATATATCTACACAGCCATCTGGATGAACATGGAAATATCTACACCGCTATCTGTATGAACATGGAAATATCTACACCGCTATCTGTGTAAATATGCATACATCTTCACCGCAATCTGTATAAACATGGAAATATCTACACCGCTATCTGTTTGAACATAGAAATATCTACACCGGTATCTGCATGAAAATGGAAATATCTACAGAGCTATCTGCATATACATAGATATATCTACACTGCTATCTCTTTACACATGGAAATAACTACACCGCTATCTGTATGAACATGGAAATATCTACACCGCCATCTGTATGAACATGGAAATATCTGCACCGCCATCTGTATGAACATATAAATATCTACACGGCCATCTGTATTAAGATGGAGATATCTACACCGCTATTTGTATAAACATGGAAATATCTACACCGCTATCTGTATAAACATGGAAATATCTACCCCGCTACCTGTATAAACATGGAAATATCAGCACCGCTATCTGTATGAACATGGAAATATCTACACCACTATCTGTATGAACATGGAAATATCTACACCGCTATCTGTATGAACATGGAATTATCTTCACCGCCATCTGTATGAACATGGATATATCTACACAGCCATCTGGATGAACATGGAAATATCTACACCGCTATCTGTATGAACATGGAAATAGCTACACAGCTATCTGTATGAACATGAAAATATCTACACCGCTATCTGTATGAACAGGGAAATATCTACACTGCTATCTGTATGAACATGGAAATATCTACACCGCTATCTGTATGAACATGGATATATCTACACAACCATCTGGATGAACATGGAAATATCGACACCGCTATCTGTATGAACGTGGAAATAGCTACACCGCTATCTGTTTGAACATGGAAATATCTAAACCGCTATCTGCATGAAAATGGAAATATCTACACAGCTATCAGCATATACCTGGAAATATCTGCACAGCTATATCTTTACACATGGAAATAACTACACCGCTATCTGTATGAACATGGAAATATCTGCACAGCCATCTGTATGAACATATAAACATCTACACCGCCATCTGTATTAAGATGGAGATATCTACACCGCTATCTGTATAAACATGGAAATGTCTACACCGCTATCAGTATAAACATGGAAATATCAGCACCGCTATCTGTATGAACATGGAAATATCAGCCCCTCTATCTGTATGAACATGGAAATATCTACACCGCTATCTGTATGAACATGGAAATATCTACACCGCTAGATGTATGAACATGGAATTATCTTCTCCGCCATCTGTGTGAACATGGATATGTCTACAAAGCCATCTGGAGGAACATGGAAATATCTACACCGCTATCTGTATGAACATGGAAATAGCTACTCCGCTATCTGTATGAACATGGAAATATCTGCACCGCCATCTGTATGAACATATAAATATCTACACCGCCATCTGTATTAAGATGGAGATATCTACACCGCTATCTGTATAAACATGGAAATATCTACACCGCTATCTGTATAAACATGGAAATATCTACACCACTATCTTTATAAACATGGAAATATCTACACCGCTACCTGTATAAACATGGAAATATCAGCACCGCTATCTGTATGAACATGGAAATATGTACACCGCTATATGTATGAACATTGAAATATCTACACCGCTATCTGTATGAACATGGAAATATCTACACCGCTGTATGTATGAACATGGAAATATCTACACCGCTATCTGTTTGAACATGGAAATATCTACACGACTGTCTGCATGAAAATGTAAATATCTACACGGAAATCTGTATATACATGGAAATATATACACAGCTATCTCTTTACATATGGAAATAACTACACCGCTATCTCTAAAAACATGGAAATATCTACACCGCCATCTGTATGAACATGGAAATATCTGCAACGCCATCTGTATGAACATATAAATATCTACACCGCCATCTGTATTAAGAAGGAGATATCTGCACCGCTATCTGTATAAACCTGGAAATATCTACACCGCTATCTGTATAAACATGGAAATATCTACCCCGCTATCTGTATAAACATGGAAATATCTACACCGCTACCTGTATAAACATGGAAATAGCACAGCTATCTGTATGAACATGGAAATATCTACACTGCTATCTGTACGAACATGGAAATATATACACCGCTGTCTGTATGAACATGGAAATAGCTACACCGCTATCTGAACATGGAAATATCTACACCTCTATCTGTATGAACATGGAAATAACTACACCGCTATCTGTATGAACATGGATATATCTACACAGCCATCTGGATGGACATGGAAATATCTACACCGCTATCTGTATGAACATGGAAATATCTACACCGCTATCTGTGTAAACATGCATACATCTTCACCGCTATCTGTATAAACATGGAAATATCTGCACCGCTATCTGTATGAACATGGAAATATCTGCACCTCTGTTTGAACTTGGAAATATCTAAACCGCTATCTGCATGAAAATGGAAATAACTACAGAGCTATCTGCATATACATGGAAATATCTACACAGCTATCTCTTTACCAATGGCAATAACTACACCGCTATCTGTATGAACATGGAAATATCTGCACCGCCATCTGTATGAACATATAAATATCTACACCGCCATCTGTATTAAGATGGAGATATCTACCCCGCTATCTGTATGAACATGGATATGACTACACAGCCATCTGGATGAACATGGAAATATCTACACCGCTATCTGTATGAACATGGAAATATATACACCGCTATCTGTATGAACATGGAAATATCTACACCGCTATCTGTATGAACATGGAAATATCTACACCGCTATCTGTATGAACATGGAAATATCTACACCGCTATCTGTATGAACATGGAAATATCTACACCGCTATCTGAACATGGAAATATCTACACCGCTGTCTGCATGAAAATGGAAATATCTACACAGCTATCTGCATATACATGGAAATATCTACACAGCTATCTCTTTACACATGGAAATAACTACACCGCTATCTCTAAAAACATGGAAATATCTACACCGCCATCTGTATGAACATGGAAATATCTTCACTGCCATCTGTATGAACATATAAATATCTACACCACCATCTGTATTAAGGAGATATCTACACCGCTATCTGTATAAACATGGAAATATCTACACCGCTATCTGTATAAACATGGAAATATCTACACCGCTATCTGTATAAAAATGGAAATATCAGCACCGCTATCAGTATGAACATGGAAATATCTGCACCGCCATCTGTATGAACATGGAAATATCTACACCGCTATCTGTGTGAACATGGAGATATCTACACCACTATCTGTATGAACATGGAAATATCTACACCGCCATCTGTATGAACATGGAAATATCTGCACCGCCATGTGTATGAACATATAAATATCTGCACAGCCATCTGTATTAAGAAGGAGATATCTACACCGCTATCTGTATAAACATCGAAATATCTACACTGCTATCTGTATAAACATGAAAATATCTACACCGCTATCTGTATGAACATGGAAATATCTACACCGCTATCTGTATGAACATGGAAATAACTTCACCGCCAAAAGTATGAACATGGATATATCTACACAGCCATCTGTATGATCATGGAAATATCTACACCGCTATATGTATGAACATGGAAATATCTACACCGCTATCTGTATGAACATGGAAATATCTTCACCACAATCTGCATGAACATGGATATGTCTACACAGCCATCTGGATGAACATGGAAATATCTACACCGCGATCTGTATGAACATGGAAATATCTGCACTGCCATCTGTATGAACATATAAATATCTACACCGCCATCTGTATTAAGATGGAGATATCTTCACCGCTATCTGTATAAACTTGGAAATATCTACACCGCTATCTGTATAAACATGGAAATACCTACACCGCTACCTGTATAAACATGGAAATATCAGCACTGCTATCTGTATGAACCTGGAAATATCTAACACCGCTATATCAATGAACATGGAAATATCTACACCGCTATCTGTATGAACATGGATATATCTACACAGCCATCTGGATGAACATGGAAATATCTACACCGCTATCTGCATCAACATGGAAATATCTACACCGCTATTTGTGTAAACATGCATACATCTGCACCGCAATCTGCAAAAGCATGGAAATAGCTACACCGCTATCTGAATGAACATGGAAATATCTACAACGCTATCTGTTTGATCATGGAAATATCTAAACCGCTATCAGCAAGAAAATGGAAATATCTACACCGCTATCTGCATATACATGGAAATATCTACACAGCTATCTCTTTACACATGGAAATAACTACACCGCTATCTGTATGAACATGGAAATATCTAAACAGTCATCTGTATGAACACGGAAATATCTGCACCGCCATCTGTATGAACATATAAATATCTACACCGCCATCTGTATTAAGAAGGAGATATCTACACCGCTATCTGTATAAACATGGATATATCTACACCGCTCTCTGTATAAACATGGAAATATCTACACTGCTACCTGTATAAACATGGAAATATCTAATCCGCTACCTGTATAAACATGGAAATATCAGCACCGCTATCTGTGTGAACATGGAAATATCAGCCCCTCTATCTGTATGAACATGGAAATATCTACACCGCTATCTCTATGAACATGGAAATATCTACACCGCTATCTGTTTGAACATGAAAATCTCTAAACCGCTATCTGCATGAAAATGGAAATATCCACACAGCTATCTGCATATACATGGAAATATCTACACAGCTACCTCTTTACACATGGAAATAACTACACCGCTATCTGTATGAACATGGAAATATCTACACCGCCATCTGTATGAACATGGAAATATCTGCACCGCCATCTGTATGAACATATAAATATCTACACGGCCATCTGTATTAAGATGGAGATATCTACACCGCTATCAGTATAAACATGGAAATATCTACACCGCTATCTGTATAAACATGGAAATATCAGCACCGCTATCTGTATGAACATGGAAATATCAGCCCCTCTATCTGTATGAACATGGAAATACCTACACCGCTATCTGTATGAACATGGAAATATCTACACCGCTAGATGTATAAACATGGAATTATCTTCACTGCCATCTGCATGAACATGGATATGTCTACACAGCCATCTGGATGAACATGGAAATATCTACACCGCTATCTGTATGAACATGGAAATAGCTACACCGCTATCTGTATGAATATGGAAATATCTGCACCGCCATCTGTATGAACATATAAATATCTACACCGCCATCTGTATTAACATGGAGATATGTACACCGCTATCTGTATAAACATGGAAATATCTACACCGCTATCTGTATAAACATGGAAATATCTACACCGCTATCTGTATAAACATGGAAATATCTACACCGCTACCTGTATAAACATGGAAATAACAGCACCGCTATCTGTATGAACATGGAAATATCTACACCGCTATCTGTATGAACATGGAAATATCTACACCGCTATCTGTATGAACATGGAAATATCTACACCGCTATATGTATGAACATGGAAATATCTACACCGCTATCTGTTTGAACATGGAAATATCTACACCGCTGTCTGCATGAAAATGGAAATATCTACACAGCTATCTGCATATACATGGAAATATCTACACAGCTATCTCTTTACAAATGGAAATAACTACACCGCTATCTGTATGAACATGGAAATATCTGCACCGCCATCTGCATGTACATAGAAATATCTACTCCGCCATCTGTATTAAGATGGAGATATCTACACCGCTATCTGTATAAACATGGAAATATCTACACCGCTATCTGTATAATCATGGAAATATCTACACCGCTATTTGTATAAACATGGAAATATCTACACCGCTACCTGTATAAACTTGGAAATATCAGCACCGCTATCTGTATGAACATGGAAATATCTAAACCGCAATCTGTATTACCATGGAAATATCTACACCGCTAACTGTATGAACATGGATATATATACACTGCTATCTGTATGAACATGGAAATATCTACACCGCTATCTGTTTGAACATGGAAATATCTACACCGCTGTCTGCATGAAAATGGAAATATCTACACAGCTATCTGCATATACATGGAAATATCTACAAAGCTATCTCTTTACACATGGAAATAACTACACCGCTATCTCTATAAACATGGAAATATCTACACCGCCATCTGTATGAACATGGAAATATCTTCACAGCCATCTGTATGAACATATATATATGTACACCGCCATCTGTATTAAGAAGGAGATATCTACACCGCTATCTGTATAAACATGGAAATATCTACAACGCTATCTGTATAAACATGGAAATATCAGCACCGCTATCTGTATGAACATGGAAATATCTGCACCGCTATCTGTATGAACATGGAAATATCTACACCGCTATCTGTATGAACATGGAAATATATTCACCGCCATCTGTATGAACATGGATATATCTACACAGCCAACTGTATGAACATGGAAATATTTACACCGCTATCTGTATGAACATGGAAATATCTACACCGCTATCTGTATGAACATGGAAATATCTTCACCGCCATCTGTATGAACATGGATATGTCTACACAGCCATCTGGATGAACATGGAAATATCTACACAGATATCTGTATGAACATTGAAATATCTACACCGCTATCTGTGTAAACTTGCATACGTTTCACCGCTATCTGTATAAACATGGAAATATCTACACCGCTATCTGTATGATCATGGAAATATCTACACCGCTATCTGTTTGAACATGGAAATATCTAAACCGCTATCTGCATGAAAATAGAAATATCTACACAGCTATCTGCATATACATGGAAATATCTACAAACTTATCTCTTTACACATGGAAATAACTACACCGCTATCTCTATAAACATGGAAATATCTACACCGCCATCTGAATGAACATGGAAATATCTGCACTGCCATCTGTGTGAACATATAAATATCTACACCGCCATCTGTATTAAGATGGAGATATCTTCACTGCTATCTGTATAAACGTGGAAATCTCTACACCGCTATCTCTATAAACGTGGAAATATCTACACCGCTATCTGTATAAACATGGAAATATCTACACCGCTACCTGTATAAACATGGAAATATCAGCACCGCTATCTGTATGAACATGGAAATATCTACACCGCTATCTCTATGAACATGGAAATATCTACACCGCTATCTGCATGAACATGGAAATAGCTACACCGCTATCTGTACGAACATGGAAATATCTACACCTCTATCTGTATGAACATGGAAATATCTACACCGCTATCTGTATGAACATGGATATGTCTACACAGCCATCTGGATGAACATGGAAATATCTACACTGCTATCTGCATGAACATGGAAATATCTACACCGCTATCTGTGTAAACATGCATACATCTTCACTGCAATCTGTATAAGCATGGAAATATCTACAACGCTGTCTGTATGAACATGGAAATATCTACACCGCTATCTGTTTGAACATGGAAATATCTAAACGGCTATCAGCATGAAAATAGAAATATCTACACAGCTATCTGCATATACATGGAAATATCTACACAGCTATCTCTTTACACATGGAAATAACTACACCGCTATCTGTATGAACATGGAAATATCTACACCGCTATCTGTGTAAACATAGAAATATCATCACCGCCATCTGTTTGAACATGGATATGTCTACACAGCCATCTGGATGAATATGGAAATATCTACACCGCGATCTGTATGAACATGGAAATACCTACACTGCTATCTGTGTAAACATGCATACATCTTCACCGCTATCTGTACAAACATGGAAATATCTACACCGCTATCTGTATGAACATGGAAATATCTACACCGCTATCTGTTTGAACATCTAAATATCTAAACCGCTATCTGCATGAAAATAGAAATATCTACACAGCTATCTGCATATACATGGAAATATCTACAAAGCTATCTCTATACACATGAAAATAACTACACCGCTATCTCTTTAAACATGGAAATATCTACAGTGCCATCTGTATGAACATGGAAATATCTGCACCGCCATCTGTATGAAGATATAAATATCTACACCCCCATCTATATTAAGATGGAGATATCTACACCGCTATCGGTATAAACATAGAAATATCTACACCGCTATATGTATAAACATGGAAATATCTACACCGCTATCTGTATAAACATGGAAATATCTACACCGCTATCTGTATGAACATGGATATATCTACACAGCCATCTGGATGAACATGGAAATATCTACACCGCTATCTGTATGAACATGGAAATATCTACACCGCTATCTGTGTAAATATGCATACATCTTCACCGCAATCTGTATAAACATGGAAATATCTACACTGCTATCTCTTTTCCAATGGCAATAACTACACCGCTATCTGTATGAACATGGAAATATCTGCACCGCCATCTGTATGAACATATAAATATCTACACCGCCATCTGTATTAAGATGGAGATATCTACACCGCTATCTGTATGAACATGGATATGACTACACAGCCATCTGGATGAACATGGAAATATCTACACCGCTATCTGTATGAACATGGAAATATATACACCACTATCTGTATGAACATGGAAATATCTACACCGCTATCTGTATGAACATGGAAATATCTACACCGCTATCTGTATGAACATGGAAATATATACACCGCTATCTGTATGAACATGGAAATATCTACACCGCTATCTGTTTGAACATGGAAATATCTACACCGCTGTCTGCATGAAAATGGAAATATCTACACAGCTATCTGCATATACATGGAAATATCTACACAGCTATCTCTTTACACATGGAAATAACTACACCGCTATCTCTAAAAACATGGAAATATCTACACCGCCATCTGTATGAACATGGAAATATCTTCACTGCCATCTGTATGAACATATAAATATCTACACCACCATCTGTATTAAGGAGATATCTACACCGCTATCTGTATAAACATGGAAATATCTACACCGCTATCTGTATAAACATGGAAATATCTACACCGCTATCTGTATAAAAATGGAAATATCAGCACCGCTATCAGTATGAACATGGAAATATCTGCACCGCCATCTGTATGAACATGGAAATATCTACACCGCTATCTGTGTGAACATGGAGATATCTACACCACTATCTGTATGAACATGGAAATATCTACACCGCCATCTGTATGAACATGGAAATATCTGCACCGCCATGTGTATGAACATATAAATATCTGCACAGCCATCTGTATTAAGAAGGAGATATCTACACCGCTATGTGTATAAACATCGAAATATCTACACTGCTATCTGTATAAACATGGAAATATCTACACCGCTATCTGTATAAACATGGAAATATCTACACCGCTACGTGTATAAACATGGAAATATCAGCACCGCTATCAGTATGAACATGGAAATATCTACACCGCTATCTGTATGAACATGGAAATATCTACACCGCTATCTATATGAACATGGAAATAACTTCACCGCCAAAAGTATGAACATGGATATATCTACACAGCCATCTGTATGATCATGGAAATATCTACACCGCTATATGTATGAACATGGAAATATCTACACCGCTATCTGTATGAACATGGAAATATCTTCACCACCATCTGCATGAACATGGATATGTCTACACAGCCATCTGGATGAACATGGAAATATCTACACCGTGATCTGTATGAACATGGAAATATCCGCACCGCCATCTGTATGAACATATAAATATCTACACCGCCATCTGTATTAAGATGGAGATATCTTCACCGCTATCTGTATAAACTTGGATATATCTACACCGCTATCTGTATAAACATGGAAATACCTACACCGCTACCTGTATAAACATGGAAATATCAGCACTGCTATCTGTATGAACCTGGAAATATCTACACCGCTATATCAATGAACATGGAAATATCTACACCGCTATCTGTATGAACATGGATATATCTACACAGCCATCTGGATGAACATGGAAATATCTACACCGCTATCTGCATGAACATGGAAATATCTACACCGCTATTTGTGTAAACATGCATACATCTTCACCGCAATCTGCAAAAGCATGGAAATAGCTACACCGCTATCTGAAAGAACATGGAAATATCTACAACGCTATCTGTTTGATCATGGAAATATCTAAACCGCTATCAGCAAGAAAATGGAAATATCTACACCGCTATCTGCATATACATGGAAATATCTACACAGCTATCTCTTTACACATGGAAATAACTACACCGCTATCTGTATGAACTTGGAAATATCTAAACAGTCATCTGTATGAACACGGAAATATCTGCACCGCCATCTGTATGAACATATAAATATCTACACCGCCATCTGTATTAAGAAGGAGATATCTACACCGCTATCTGTATAAACATGGATATATCTACACCGCTCTCTGTATAAACATGGAAATATCTACACTGCTACCTGTATAAACATGGAAATATCTAATCCGCTACCTGTATAAACATGGAAATATCAGCACCGCTATCTGTATGAACATGGAAATATCAGCCCCTCTATCTGTATGAACATGGAAATATCTACACCGCTATCTCTATGAACATGGAAATATCTACACCGCTATCTGTTTGAACATGAAAATCTCTAAACCGCTATCTGCATGAAAATGGAAATATCCACACAGCTATCTGCATATACATGGAAATATCTACACAGCTACCTCTTTACACATGGAAATAACTACACCGCTATCTGTATGAACATGGAAATATCTACACCGCCATCTGTATGAACATGGAAATATCTGCACCGCCATCTGTATGAACATATAAATATCTACACGGCCATCTGTATTAAGATGGAGATATCTACACCGCTATCAGTATAAACATGGAAATATCTACACCGCTATCTGTATAAACATGGAAATATCAGCACCGCTATCTGTATGAACATGGAAATATCAGCCCCTCTATCTGTATGAACATGGAAATACCTACACCGCTATCTGTATGAACATGGAAATATCTACACCGCTAGATGTATAAACATGGAATTATCTTCACTGCCATCTGCATGAACATGGATATGTCTACACAGCCATCTGGATGAACACGGAAATATCTACACCGCTATCTGTATGAACATGGAAATAGCTACACCGCTATCTGTATGAATATGGAAATATCTGCACCGCCATCTGTATGAACATATAAATATCTACACCGCCATCTGTATTAACATGGAGATATGTACACCGCTATCTGTATAAACATGGAAATATCTACACCGCTATCTGTATAAACATGGAAATATCTACACCGCTATCTGTATAAACATGGAAATATCTACACCGCTACCTGTATAAACATGGAAATAACAGCGCCGCTATCTGTATGAACATGGAAATATCTACACCGCTATCTGTATGAACATGGAAATATCTACACCGCTATCTGTATGAACATGGAAATATCTACACCGCTATATGTATGAACATGGAAATATCTACACCGCTATCTGTTTGAACATGGAAATATCTACACCGCTGTCTGCATGAAAATGGAAATATCTACACAGCTATCTGCATATACATGGAAATATCTACACAGCTATCTCTTTACACATGGAAATAACTACACCGCTATCTGTATGAACATGGAAATATCTGCACCGCCATCTGCATGTACATAGAAATATCTACTCCGCCATCTGTATTAAGATGGAGATATCTACACCGCTATCTGTATAAACATGGAAATATCTACACCGCTATATGTATAAACATGGAAATATCTACACCACTATTTGTATAAACATGGAAATATCTACACCGCTACCTGTATAAACTTGGAAATATCAGCACCGCTATCTGTATGAACATGGAAATATCTAAACCGCAATCTGTATTACCATGGAAATATCTACACCGCTAACTGTATGAACATGGATATATATACACCGCTATCTGTATGAACATGGAAATATCTACACCGCTATCTGTTTGAACATGGAAATATCTACACCACTACCTGTACAAACATGGAAATATCAGCACCGCTATCTGTATGAAAATGGAAATAGCCCCTCTATCTGTATGAACATGGAAATATCTACACCGCTATCTCTATGAACATGGAAATATATACACCGCCCTCTGTATGAACATGGATATATCTACACAGCCATCTGGATGAACATGGAAATATCTACACCGCTATCTGTATGAACATGGAAATATCTACACCGCTATCTGTATGAACATGGACATATCTACACAGCCCTCTGGATGAACTTGGAAATATCCACACCGCTATCTGTGTAAACATGCATACATCTTCACCGCTATCTGTATAAACATGGAAATATCTACACCGCTATCTGTATGAACATGGAAATATCTACAACGCTATCTGTTTGAATATGGAAATATATACACCGCTATCTGCATGAAAATGGAAATATCTACACAGCTATCTGCATATACATGGAAATATCTACACAGCTATCTCTTTACTCATGGAAATAACTACACCGCTAACTGTACGAACATGGAAATATCTACACCGCCATCTGTATGAACATGGAAATATCTGCACCGCCATCGGTATGAACATGTAAATATCTACACCGCCATCTGTATTAAGATGGAGATATCTACACCGCTATCTGAAAAAACATGGAAATATCTACACCACTATCTTTATAAACATGGAAATATCTACACCGCTATCTGTATAAACATGGAAATATCTACACAGCTACCTGTATAAACTTGGAAATATCAGCACCGCTATCTGTATGAACATGGAAATATCTACACCGCTATCTGTATGAACATGGAAATATCTACACCGCTATCTGTATGAACATGGAAATATCTACAAAGCTATCTGAATGAACATGGAAATTTCTACACCGATATCTGTTTGAACATGTAAATATCTACACCGCTATCTGCATGAAAATGGAAATATCTAAAAAGCTATCTGCATATACATGGAAATATCTACACAGCCATCTCTTTATACATGGAAATAACTACACCGCTATATCTATAAACATGGAAATATCTACACTGCCATCTGTATGAACATGGAAATATCTGCAACGCCATCTGTATGAACATATAAATATCTACACCGCCGTCTGTATTAAGATGGAGATATCTACACTGCTATCTGTATGAACATGGAAATATCTACACCGTTGCCTGTATAAACATGGAAATATCAGCACCGCTATCTGTATGAACATGGAAATATCTACACCGCTACCTGTATGAACATGGAAATATCTACACCGCTATCTGGATGAACATGAAATATCTACACCGCTATCTGTATGAACATGGAAATATCTACACAGCAATCTGTATGAACATGGACATATCTACACAGCCAACTGGATGAACATGGAAATATCTACACCGCTATCTGTGTAAACATGCATACATCTTCACCGCAGTCTGTATAAACATGGAAATATCTACACCGCTACCTGTATAAACATGGAAATATTAGCACCGCTATCTGTATGAACATGGAAATATCTACACCGCTATCTGTATGAACATGGAAATATCTACACCGCTATCTGTATGAACATGGAAATATCTACAAAGCTATCTGAATGAACATGGAAATACCTACACCGCTATCTGTTTGAACATGTAAATATCTACACCGCCAACTGCAGGAAAATGGAAATATCTACAAAGCTATCTGCATATACATGGAAATATATACACAGCTATCTCTTTACACATGGACATAACTACACCGCTATATCTATAAACATGGAAATATCTACACCACCATCTGTATGAACATGGAAATATCTGCACCGCCATCTGTATGAACATATAAATATCTACACCGCCATCTGTATTAAGAAGGAGATATCTACACCGCTATCTGTATAAACATGGAAATATCTACACCGCTGCCTGTATAAACATGGAAATATCAGCACCGCTATCTGTATGAACATGGAAATATCTACACCGCTACCTGTATGAACATGGAAATATCTACACCGCTATCTGTATGAACATGGAAATATCTACACCGCTATCTGTATGAACATGGAAATATCTACACCGCTATCTGTATGAACATGGATATAACTACACAGCCATCTGGATGAACATGGAAATATCTACACCACTATCTGTATGAACATGGAAATATCTTCACCGCCATCTGTTTGAACATGGATATGTCTACACAGCCATCTGGATGAACATGGAAATATCTACACCGCTATCTGAATGAACATGGAATTATCTACACCGCTATCTGTGTAAACATGCATACATCTTCACCACTATCTGTATAAACATGGAAATATCTACACCGCTATCTGCATGAACATGGAAATATCTACACCGCTATCTGAACATGGAAATATCTACACCGCTATCTGCATGAAAATGGAAATATCTACACAGCGATCTGCATATACATGGAAATATCTACAAAGCTATCTCTTTACACATGGTAATAACTACAGCGCTATCTCTATATACATGCAAATATCTACACTGCCATCTGTATGAACATGGAAATATCTGCACCAACATCTGTATGAAGATATAAATATCTACACCCCAATCTATATTAAGATGGAGATATCTACACCGCTTTATGTATAAACATGGAAATATCTACACCGCTATCTGTATAAATATGGAAATATCTACAACGCTATCTGTATAAACATGGAAATGTCTACACCGCTACCTGTATAAACATGGAAATATCAGCACCGCTATCTGTATGAACACGGAAATATCTGCACCGCTATCTCTATGAACATGGAAATATCTACACCGCTATCTGTATGAACATGGAAATAGCTACACCGCTATCTGTATGAACATGGAAATATCTACACCACTACCTGTATGAACATGGAAATAACTACACCGCTATCTGTATGAACAAGGATATATCTACACAGCCATCTGGATGAACATGGAAATATCTACACCGCTATCTGTATGAACATGGAAATATCTACACCGCTATCTGTGTAAATATGCATACATCTTCACCGCAATCTGTATAAACATGGAAATATCTTCACCGCTATCTGAATGAACATCGAATTGTCTACACCGCTATCTGTTTGAACATGGAAATATCTACACCGCTATCTACATGAAAATGGAAATATCTACAGAGCTATCTGCATATACATGGAAATATCTACACAGCTATCTCTTTACACATGGAAATAACTACACCGCTATCTGTATGAACATGGAAATATCTACACCGCCATCTGTATGAACATGGAAATATCTGCACCGCCATCTGTATGAACATATACATATCTACACGGCCATCTCTATTAAGATGGAGATATCTACACCGCTATCAGTATAAACATGGAAATATCTACACCGCTATCTGTATAAACATGGACATAACTACACCGCTATCTGTATAAACATGGAAATATCTACACCGCTACCTGTATAAACATGGAAATATCAGCACCGCTATAAGTATGAACATGGAAATATCAGCCCCTCTATCTGTATGAACATGGAAATACCTACACCGCTATCTGTATGAACATGGAAATATCTACACCGCTAGATGTATAAACATGGAATTATCTTCACTGCCATCTGTATGAACACGGATATGTCTACACAGCCATCTGGATGAACATGGAAATATCTACACCGCTATCTGTATGAACATGGAAATAGCTACACCGCTATCTGTATGAATACGGAAATATCTGCACCGCCATCTGTATGAACATATAAATATCTACACCGCCATGTGTATTAACATGGAGATATCTACACCGCTATCTGTATAAACATGGAAATATCTACACCGCTATCTGTATAAACATGGAAATATCTACACCGCTATCTGTATAAACATGGAAATATCTACACCGCTACCTGTATAAACATGGAAATAATAGCACCGCTATCTGTATGAACATGGAAATATCTACACGGCTATCTGTATGAACATGGAAATATCTACACCGCTAGCTGTATGAACATGGAAATATCTACACCGCTATATGTATGAACATGGAAATATCTACACCGCTATCTGTTTGAACATGGAAATATCTACACCGCTGTCTGCATGAAAATGGAAATATCTACACAGCTATCTGCATATACATGGAAATATCTACACAGCTATCTCTTTACACATGGATATAACTACACCGCTATCTCTATAAACATGGAAATATCTACACCGCTATCTGTATGAACATGGAAATATCTGCACCGCCATCTGAATGAACATAAAAATATCTACACCGCCATCTGTATTAAGGAGCAGATATCTACACCTCTATCTGTATAAACCTGGAAATATCTACACCGCTCTCTGTATAAACATGGAAATATCTACACCGCTATCTGTATAAACATAGAAATATCTACACCGCTACCTGTATAAACATGGAAATATCAGCACAGCTATCTGTATGAACATGGAAATATCTACACCGCTATCTGTATGAACATGGATATATCTACACCGCTAACTGTGTAAACATGCATACATCTTCAGCGCTACCTGTATAAACATGGAAATATCTACACCGCTATCTGTATGAACATGGAAATATCTACACCGATATCTGTTTGAACATGGAAATATCTAAACCGCTATCTGCATGAAAATGGAAATATCTACACAGCTATCTGCATATACATGGAAATATCTACACAGCTATCTCTTTACACATGGAAATAACTACACCGCTATCTGTATGAACATGGAAATATCTACACCGCCATCTGCATGTACATAGAAATATCTACTCCGCCATCTGTATTAAGATGGAGATATCTACACCGCTATCTGTATAAACATGGAAATATCTACACTGCTATCTGTATAAACATGGAAATATCTACACCGCTATTTGTATAAACATGGAAATATCTACACCTCTACCTGTATAAACTTGGAAATATCAGCACCGCTATCTGTATGAACATGGAAATATCTACACCGCTATCTGTATTAACATGGAAATATCTACACCGCTATCTGTATGAACATGGATATATATACACCGCAATCTGTATGAACATGGAAATATCTACACCGCTATCTGTTTGAACATGGAAATATCTACACCGCTGTCTGCATGAAAATGGAAATATCTAAACAGCTATCTGCATATACATGGAAATATCTACACAGCTATCTCTTTACACATGGAAATAACTACACCGCTATCTCTATAAACATGGAAATATCTACACCGCCATCTGTATGAACATGGAAATATCTTCACAGCCATCTGTATGAACATATAAATATGTACACCGCCATCTGTATTAAGAAGGAGATATCTATACCGCTATCTGTATAAACATGGAAATATCTACAACGCTATCTGTATAAACATGGATATATCTACACAGCCATCTGTATGAACATGGAAATATCAACACCGCTATCTGTATGAACATGGAAATATCTACACCGCTCTCTGTATGAACATGGAAATATCTTCACCGCCATCTGAATGAACATGGATATGTCTACACAGCCATCTGGATGAACATGGAAATATCTACACCGCGATCTGTATGAACATGGAAATATCTACACCGCTATCTGTGTAAACTTGCATACGTTTCACCGCTATCTGTATAAACATGGAAATATCTACACCGCTATCTGTATGAACATGGAAATATCTACACCGCTATCTGTTTGAACATGGAAATATCTAAACCGCTATCTGAATGAAAATAGAAATATCTACACAGCTATCTGCATATACATGGAAATATCTACAAACCTATCTCTTTACAGATGGAAATTACTACACCGCTAACTCTATAAACATGGAAATATCTACACAGCCATCTGTATGAACATGGAAATATCTTCACTGCCATCTGTATGAACATATAAATATCTACACCGCCATCTGTATTAAGATGGAGATATCTTCACCGCTATCTGTATAAACTTGGAAATTTCTACACCGCTATCTTTATAAACCTGGAAATATCTACACCGCTATCTGTATAAACATGGAAATAACTACACCGCTACCTGTATAAATATGGAAATATCAGCACCGCTATCTGTATGAACATGGAAATATCTACACCGCTATCTCTATGAACATGGAAGTATCTACACCGCTATCTGCATGAACATGGAAATAGCTACACCACTATCTGTACGAACATGGAAATATCTACACTTCTATCTGTATGAACATGGAAATATCTACACCGCTATCTGTATGAACATGGATATATCTACACAGCCATCTGGATGAACATGGAAATATCTACACCGCTATCTGCATGAACATGGAAATATCTACACCGCTATCTGTGTAAACATGCATACATCTTCACTGCAATCTGTATAAGCATGGAAGTATCTACAACGCTATCTGTATGAACATGGAAATATCTACACCGCTATCTGTTTGAACATGGAAATATCTAAACCGCTATCAGCATTAAAATAGAAATATCTACACAGCTATCTGCATATACATGGAAATATCTACACCGCTATCTCTTTACACATGGAAATAACTACACCGCTATCTGTATGAACATGGAAATATCTACACCGCCATCTGTATGAACATGGAAATATCTGCACCGCCATCTGAAAGAACATATAAATATCTACACCGCCATCTGTATTAAGATGGAGATATGTACACCGCTATCTGTATAAACATGGAAATATCCACACCGCTATCTGTATAAACATGGAAATATCTACACTGCTACCTGCATAAACATGGAAATATCTTCACCACTACCTTTATAAACATGGAAATATCAGCACCGCTATCTGTATGAACATGGAAATATCAGCCCCTCTATCTGTATGAACATGGAAATATCTACACCGCCATCTGTATGAACATGGATATATCTACACAGCCATCTGGATTAACATGGAAATATCTACACCGCTATATGTATGAACATGGAAATATCTACACCGCTATCTGTATGAACATGGAAATACATACACCGCTATCTGTATGAACATGGAAATAGCTACACCGCTATCTGTATGCACATGGAAATTTCTTCACCGCCATCTGTATGAACATGGATATATCTACACAGCCATCTGGATGAACATGGAAATATCTACACTGCTATCTGTATGAACATGGAAATATCTACACCGCTATCTGTATGAACATGGAAATACCTACACCGCTATCTGTGTAAACATGCATACGTTTCACCGCTATCTGTATAAACATGGAAATATCTACACCGCTATCTGTATGAACATGGAAATATCTACACCGCTATCTGTTTGAACATGGAAATATCTAAACCGCTATCTGCATGAAAATAGAAATATCTACACAGCTATCTGCATATACATGGAAATATCTACAAACCTATCTCTTTAAACATGGAAATAACTACACCGCTATCTCTATAAACATGGAAATATCTACACCGCCATCTGAATGAACATGGAAATATCTGCACTGCCATCTGTATGAACATATAAATATCTACACAGCCATCTGTATTAAGATGGAGATATCTTCACCGCTATCTGTATAAACTTGGAAATATCTACACCGCTATCTCTATAAACCTGGAAATAGCTACACCGCTATCTGTATGAACTTGGATATGTCTACACAGCCATCTGGATGAACATGGAAATATCTACACCGCTATCTGCATGAACATGGAAATATCTACACCGCTATCTGTGTAAACATGCATACATCTTCACTGCAATCTGTATAAGCATGGAAATATCTACAACGCTATCTGTATGAACATGGAAATATCTACACCGCTGTCTGTTTGAACATGGAAATATCTAAACCACTATCAGCATGAAAATAGAAATATCTTCACAGCTATCTGCATATACATGGAAATATCTACACAGCTATCTCTTTACACATGGAAATAACTACACTGCTATCTGTATGAACATGGAAATATCTACACCGCCATCGGTATGAACATGGAAATATCTGCACCGCCATCTGAATGAACATATAAATATCTACACCGCCATCTGTATTAAGATGGAGATATCTACACCGCTATCAGTATAAACATGGAAATATCCACACCGCTATCTGTATAAACATGGAAATATCTACACTGCTACCTGTATAAACATGGAAATATCTACACCACTACCTGTACAAACATGGAAATATCAGCACAGCTATCTGTATGAAAATGGAAATATCAGCCCCTCTATCCGTATGAACATGGAAATATCTACACCGCTATCTCTATGAACATGGAAATATCTACACCGCCCTCTGTATGAACATGGATATATCTACACAGCCATCTGGATGAACATTGAAATATCTACACCGCTATCTGTATGAACATGGAAATATCTACACCGCTATCTGTATGAACATGGAAATACATAAACCGCTATCTGTATGAACATGGAAATAGCTACACCGCTATCTGTATGAACATGGACATTTCTTCACCGCCATCTGTATGAACATGGATATATCTACACAGCCATCTGGATGAACATGGAAATATCTACACCGCTATCTGTATAAACATGGAAATATCTACACCGCTATCTGTATGAACATGGATATATCTACACAGCCCTCTGGATGAACTTGGAAATATCCACACCGCTATCTGTGTAAACATGCATACATCTTCACCGCGATCTGTATAAACATGGAAAAATCTACACCGCTATCTGTATGAACATGGAAATATCTGCACCGCTATCTGTTTGAACATGGAAATATATACACCGCTATCGGCATGAAAATGGAAATATCTACACCGCTATCTGCATATACATGGAAATATCTACACAGCTATCTCTTTACTCATGGAAATAACTACACCGCTAACTGTATGAACATGGAAATATCTACACCGCCATCTGTATGAACATGGAAATATCTGCACCGCCATCTGTATGAACATGTAAATATCTACACCGCCATCTGTATTAAGATGGAGATATCTACACCGCTATCTGAAAAAACATGGAAATATCTACACCACTATCTGCATAAACATGGAAATATCTACACCGCTATCTGTACAAACATGGAAATATCTACAACGCTACCTGTATAAACTTGGAAATATCAGCACCGCTATCTGTATGAACATGGAAATATCTACACCGCTATCTGTATGAACATGGAAATATCTACACCGCTATCTGTATGAACATGGAAATATCCACAAAGATATCTGAATGAACATGGAAATTTCTACACCGCTATCTGTTTGAACATGTAAATATCTACACCGCTATCTGCATGAAAATGGAAATATCTACAAAGCTATCTGCATATACATGGAAATATCTACACAGCCATCTCTTTACACATGGAAATAACTACACCGTTATATCTATAAACATGGAAATATCTACACTGCCATCTGTATGAACATGGAAATATCCGCAACGCCATCTGTATGAACATATAAATATCTACACCGCCATCTGTATTAAGATGGAGATATCTACACCGCTATCTGTATAAACATGGAAATATCTACACCGCTGCCTGTATAAACATGGAAATATCAGCACCGCTATCTGTATGAACATGGAAATATATACACCGCTACCTGTATGAGCATGGAAATATCTACACCGCTATCTGTATGAACATGGAAATATCTTCACCGCTATCTGTATGAACATGTATATATCTACACAGCCATCTGGATGAACATGGAAATATCTACACCGCTATCTGTATGAACATGGAAATATCTACACAGCTATCTGTATGAACATGGACATATCTACACAGCCAACTGGAAGAACATGGAAATATCTCCACCGCTATCTGTGTAAACATGCATACATCTTCACCGCAGTCTGTATAAACATGGAAATATCTACACCGCTATCTGTATGAACATGGAAATATCTACACCGCTATCTGTATGAACATGGAAATATCTACACCGCTATCTGCATATACATGGAAATATCTACACAGCTATCTCTTTACACATGGAAATAACTACACCGCTATCTGTATGAACATGGAAATATCTACACCGCCATCTGTATGAACATGGAAATATCTGCACCGCCATCTGTATGAACATATAAATATCTACACCGCCATCTGTATTAAGATGGAGATATCTACACCGCTATCTGCATAAACATGGAAATATCTACACCGCTATCTGTATAAACATGGAAATATCTACACCGCTATCTGTATAAACATGGAAATATCTAAACAGCTATCTGCATGAAAATGGAAATACCTACACAGCTATCTGCATATACATGTAAATATCTACACAGCTATCTCTTTGCACATGGAAATAACTACACCGCTATCTGTATGAACATGGAAACATCTACACCGCTATCTGTATGAACATGGAAATATCTACACCGCTATCTCTATGAACATGGAAATATCTACACCGCTATCTGTATGAACATGGAAATAGCTACAACGCTATCTGTATGAACATGGAAATATCTACACCACTATGTGTATGAACATGGAAATATCTACACCGCCATCTGTATGAACATGGATATATCTACACAGCCATCTGGATGAACATGGAAATATCTACACCGCTATCTGCATGAACATGGAAATATCTACACCGCTATCTGTGTAAATATGCATACATCTTCGCAATCTGTATAAGCATGGAGATATCTACACCGCTATCTGTATGAACATGGAAATAGCTACACAGCTATCTGTATGAACATGGAAATATCTACACCGCTATCTGTATGAACATGGAAATATCTACACTGCTATCTGTATGAACATGGAAATATCTACACTGCTATCTGTATGAACATGGATATATCTACAAAACCATCTGGATGAACATGGAAATATCTACACCGCTATCTGTATGAACGTGGAAATAGCTACACCGCTATCTGCATGAAAATGGAAATATCTAAAAAGATATCTGCATATACATGGAAATATCTGCACAGCTATCTCTTTACACATGGAAATAACTACACCGCTATCTGTATGAACATGGAAATATCTGCACAGGCATCTGTATGAACATATAAATATCTACACCGCCATCTGTATTAAGATGGAGATATCTACACCGCTATCTGTATAAACATGGAAATATCTACACCGCTATCTGTATAAACATGGAAATATCTACACCGCTATCTGTATAAACATGATAATATCTACACCGCTACCTGTATAAACATGGAAATATCAGCACCGCTATCTGTATGAACATGGAAATATCAGACCCTCTATCTGTATGAACATGGAAATATCTACACCGCTATCTGTATGAACATGGAAATATCTACACCGCTATCTGTATGAACATGGAAATATCTACACCGATATCTGTATGAACATGGAAATATATACACCGCTATCTGTATGAACATGGAAATATCTACACCGCTATCTGTATGAACATGGAAATATCTACACCGCTATCTGTATGAACATGGAAATATATACACCGCTATCTGTATGAACATGGAAATATATACACCGCTATCTGTTTTAACATGGAAATATCTACACCGCTGTCTGCATGAAAATGGAAATATCTACACAGCTATCTGCATATACATGGAAATATCTACACAGCTATCCCTTTACACATGGAAATAACTACACCGCTATCTCTAAAAACATGGAAATATCTACACCGCCATCTGTATGAACATGGAAATATCTTCACTGCCATCTGTATGAACATATAAATATCTACACCGCCATCTGTATTAAGGAGATATCTACACCGCTATCTGTATAAACATGGAAATATCTACACCGCTATCTGTATAAACATGGAAATATCTACACCGCTATCTGTATAAAAATGGAAATATCAGCACCGCTATCAGTATGAACATGGAAATATCTGCACCGCCATCTGTATGAACATGGAAATATCTACACCGCTATCTGTGTGAACATGGAAATATCTACACAGCTATCTGTATGAACATGGACATATCTACACAGCCAACTGGAAGAACATGGAAATATCTCCACCGCTATCTGTGTAAACATGCATACATCTTCACCGCAGTCTGTATAAACATGGAAATATCTACACCGCTATCTGTATGAACATGGAAATATCTACACCGCTATCTGTATGAACATGGAAATATCTACACCGCTATCTGCATATACATGGAAATATCTACACAGCTATCTCTTTACACATGGAAATAACTACACCGCTATCTGTATGAACATGGAAATATCTACACCGCCATCTGTATGAACATGGAAATATCTGCACCGCCATCTGTATGAACATATAAATATCTACACCGCCATCTGTATTAAGATGGAGATATCTACACCGCTATCTGCATAAACATGGAAATATCTACACCGCTATCTGTATAAACATGGAAATATCTACACCGCTATCTGTATAAACATGGAAATATCTAAACAGCTATCTGCATGAAAATGGAAATACCTACACAGCTATCTGCATATACATGTAAATATCTACACAGCTATCTCTTTGCACATGGAAATAACTACACCGCTATCTGTATGAACATGGAAACATCTACACCGCTATCTGTATGAACATGGAAATATCTACACCGCTATCTCTATGAACATGGAAATATCTACACCGCTATCTGTATGAACATGGAAATAGCTACAACGCTATCTGTATGAACATGGAAATATCTACACCACTATGTGTATGAACATGGAAATATCTACACCGCCATCTGTATGAACATGGATATATCTACACAGCCATCTGGATGAACATGGAAATATCTACACCGCTATCTGCATGAACATGGAAATATCTACACCGCTATCTGTGTAAATATGCATACATCTTCGCAATCTGTATAAGCATGGAGATATCTACACCGCTATCTGTATGAACATGGAAATAGCTACACAGCTATCTGTATGAACATGGAAATATCTACACCGCTATCTGTATGAACATGGAAATATCTACACTGCTATCTGTATGAACATGGAAATATCTACACTGCTATCTGTATGAACATGGATATATCTACAAAACCATCTGGATGAACATGGAAATATCTACACCGCTATCTGTATGAACGTGGAAATAGCTACACCGCTATCTGCATGAAAATGGAAATATCTAAAAAGATATCTGCATATACATGGAAATATCTGCACACCTATCTCTTTACACATGGAAATAACTACACCGCTATCTGTATGAACATGGAAATATCTGCACTGCCATCTGTATGAACATATAAATATCTACACCGCCATCTGTATTATGATGGAGATATCTACTCCGCTATCTGTATAAACATGGAAATATCTACACCGCTATCTGTATGGACATGGAAATATCTTCACCGCCATCGGTATGAACATGGATATATCTACGCAGCCATCTGGATGAACATGGAAATATCTACACCGCTATCTGTATGAACATGGAAATATCTACACCGCTATCTGTATGAACATGGATATATCTACACAGCACTCTGTATGAACATGGAAATCTCCACACCGCTATCTGTTTGAAGATGGAAATATCTACACCGCTATCTGTATGAAAATGGAAATATCTACAAAGCTATCTGCATATACATGGAAATATCTACACATCTATCTCTTTACACATGCAAATAACTACACCGCTATCTGTATGAACATGGAAATATCTACACCGCCATCTGTATGAACATGGAAATATCTGCACCGCCATCTGTATGAACATATAAATATCTACACCGCCATCTGTATTAAGATGGAGATATCTACACTGCTATCTGAATAAACATGGAAATATCTACACTGCTACCTGTATAAACATGGAAACATCAGCACCGCTATCTGCATAAACATGGAAATATCAGCACCGCTATCTGTATGAACATGGAAATATCTACACCGCTATCTGTATGAACATGGAAATATCTACACCGCTATCTGTATGAACATGGAAATATCTACACCGCTCTCTGTTTGAACATGTAAATATCTACACCGCTATCTGTATGAAAATGGAAATATCTACAAAGCTATCTGCATATACATGGAAATATCTACACAGCTATCTCTTTACACATGGAAATAACTACACCGCTATATCTATAAACATGGAAATATCTACACCGCCATCTGTATGAACATGGAAATATCTTCACTGCCATCTGTATGAACATATAAATATCTACACTGCCATCTGTATTAAGGAGATATCTACACCGCTATCTGTATAAACATGGAAATATCTACACCGCTATCTGTATGAACATGGAAATATCTACACCGCTCTCTGTTTGAACATGTAAATATCTACACCGCTATCTATATGAAAATGGAAATATCTACAAAGGTATCTGCATATACATGGAAATATCTACACAGCTATCTCATTACACATGGAAATAACTACACCGCCATATCTATAAACATGGAAATATCTACACCGCCATCTGTATGAACATGGAAATATCTTCACTGCCATCTGTATGAACATATAAATATCTACACTGCCATCTGTATTAAGGAGATATCTACACCGCTATCTGTATAAACATGGAAATATCTACACCGCTATCTGTATAAACATGGAAATATCTACACCGCTATCTGTATAAAAATGGAAATATCAGCACCGCTATCAGTATGAACATGGAAATTTCTGCACCGCCATCTGTATGAACATGGAAATATCTACTCCGCTATCTGTGTGAACATGGAGATATCTACACCGCTATCTGTATGAACATGGAAATATCTACACCGCCATCTGTATGAACATGGAAATATCTGCACTGCCATCTGTATGAACATATAAATATCTACACCGCAATCTGTATTAAGATGGAGATATCTTCACCGCTATCTGTATAAACTTGGAAATATCTACACCGCTATCTGTATAAACATGGAAATATCTACACCGCAATCTCAATGAACATGGAAATATCTACACCGCTATCTGTATGAACATGGATATATCTACACAGCCATCTGGATGAACATGGAAATATCTACACCGCTATCTGCATGAACATGGAAATATCTACACCGCTATCTGTGTAAATATGCATACATCTTCACCGCTATCTGTATAAACATGGAAATATCTACACCGCTATCTGTATGAACATGGAAATATCTACACCTCTGTTTGAACTTGGAAATATCTAAACCGCTATCTGCATGAAAATGGAAATATCTACAGAGCTATCTGCATATACGTGGAAATATCTACACAGCTATCTCTTTACCAATGGCAATAACTACACCGCTATCTGTATGAACATGGAAATATCTGCACTGCCATCTGTATGAACATATAAATATCTTCACCGCCATCTGTATTAAGATGGAGATATCTACACCGCTATCTGTATGAACATGGATATTACTACACACCCATCTGGATGAACATGGAAATATCTACACCGCTATCTGTATGAACATGGAAATATATACACCGCTATCTGTATGAACATGGAAATATCTACACCGCTATCTGTATGAACATGGAAATATCTACACCGCTATCTGTATGAACATGGAAATATATACACCGCTATCTGTATGAACATGGAAATATATACACCGCTATCTGTTTTAACATGGAAATATCTACACCGCTGTCTGCATGAAAATGGAAATATCTACACAGCTATCTGCATATACATGGAAATATCTACACAGCTATCCCTTTACACATGGAAATAACTACACCGCTATCTCTAAAAACATGGAAATATCTACACCGCCATCTGTATGAACATAGAAATATCTTCACTGCCATCTGTATGAACATATAAATATCTACACCGCCATCTGTATTAAGGAGATATCTACACCGCTATCTGTATAAACATGGAAATATCTACACCGCTATCTGTATAAACATGGAAATATCTACACCGCTATCTGTATAAAAATGGAAATATCAGCACCGCTATCAGTATGAACATGGAAATATCTGCACCGCCATCTGCATGAACATGGAAATATCTACACCGCTATCTGTGTGAACATGGAGATATCTACACCGCTATCTGTATGAACATGTAAATATCTACACCGCCATCTGTATGAACATGGAAATATCTACACCGCCATGTGTATGAACATATAAATATCTGCACCGCCATCTGTATTAAGAAGGAGATATCTACACCGCTATCTGTATAAACATCGAAATATCTACGCTGCTATCTGTATAAACATGGAAATATCTACACCGCTATCTGTATAAACATGGAAATATCTACACCGCTACGTGTATAAACATGGAAATATCAGCACCGCTATCAGTATGAACATGGAAATATCTACACCGCTATCTGTATGAACATGGAAATATCTACACCGCTATTTGTATGAAAATGGAAATAACTTCACCGCCAAAAGTATGAACATGGATATATCTACACAGCCATCTGTATGATCATGGAAATATCTACACCGCTATATGTATGAACATGGAAATATCTACACCGCTATCTGTATGAACATGGAAATATCTTCACCGCCATCTGTATGAACATGGATATGTCTACACAGCCATCTGGATGAACATGGAAATATCTACACCGCGATCTGTAAAACATGGAAATATCTGCACTGCCATCTGTATGAACATATAAATATCTACACCGCCATCTGTATTAAGATGGAGATATCTTCACCGCTATCTGTATAAACTTGGAAATACCTACACCGCTACCTGTATAAACATGGAAATATCAGCACTGCTATCTGTATGAACCTGGAAATATCTACACCGCTATATCAATGAACATGGAAATATCTACACCGCTATCTGTATGAACATGGATATATCTACACAGCCATCTGGATGAACATGGAAATATCTACACCGCTATCTGCATGAACATGGAAATATCTACACCGCTATTTGTGTAAACATGCATACATCTTCACCGCAATCTGCAAAAGCATGGAAATAGCTACACCGCTATCTGAATGAACATGGAAATATCTACAACGCTATCTGTTTGATCATGGAAATATCTAAACCGCTATCAGCATGAAAATGGAAATATCTACACAGCTATCTGCATATACATGGAAATATCTACACAGCTATCTCTTTACACATGGAAATAACTACACCGCTATCTGTATGAACATGGAAATATCTAAACAGCCATCTGTATGAACACGGAAATATCTGCACCGACATCTGTATGAACATATAAATATCTACACCGCCATCTGTATTAAGAAGGAGATATCTACACCGCTATCTGTATTAACATGGATATATCTACACCGCTCTCTGTATAAACATGGAAATATCTACACTGCTACCTGTATAAACATGGAAATATCTAATCCGCTACCTGTATAAACATGGAAATATCAGCACCGCTATCTGTATGAACATGGAAATATCAGCCCCTCTATCTGTATGAACATGGAAATATCTACACCGCTATCTCTATGAACATGGAAATATCTACACCGCTATCTGTTTGGACATGAAAATCTCTAAACCGCTATCTGCATGAAAATGGAAATATCCACACAGCTATCTGCATATACATGGAAATATCTACACAGCTATCTCTTCACACATGGAAATAACTACACGGCTATCTGTATGAACATGGAAATATCTTCACCGCCATCTGTATGAACATGGATATATCTTCACAGCCTCCTGGATGAACATGGAAATATCTACACTGCTATCTGTATGAACATGGAAATAACTGCACTGCTATCTGTATGAACATGGAAATACATACACCGGTATCTGTATGAAAATGGAAATAGCTACACCGCTATCTGTATGAACATGGAAATATCTACACCGCTATCTGTATGGACATGGAAATATCTTCACCGCCATCGGTATGAACATGGATATATCTACGCAGCCATCTGGATGAACATGGAAATATCTACACCGCTATCTGTATGAACATGGAAATATCTACACCGCTATCTGTATGAACATGGATATATCTACACAGCACTCTGTATGAACATGGAAATCTCCACACCGCTATCTGTTTGAAGATGGAAATATCTACACCGCTATCTGTATGAAAATGGAAATATCTACAAAGCTAACTGCATATACATGGAAATATCTACACATCTATCTCTTTACACATGCAAATAACTACACCGCTATCTGTATGAACATGGAAATATCTACACCGCCATCTGTATGAACATGGAAATATCTGCACCGCCATCTGTATGAACATATAAATATCTACACCGCCATCTGTATTAAGATGGAGATATCTACACTGCTATCTGAATAAACATGGAAATATCTACACTGCTACCTGTATAAACATGGAAACATCAGCACCGCTATCTGCATAAACATGGAAATATCAGCACCGCTATCTGTATGAACATGGAAATATCTACAACGCTATCTGTATGAACATGGAAATATCTACACCGCTATCTGTATGAACATGGAAATATCTACACCGCTATCTGTATGAACATGGAAATATCTACACCGCTCTCTGTTTGAACATGTAAATATCTACACCGCTATCTGTATGAAAATGGAAATATCTACAAAGCTATCTGCATATACATGGAAATATCTACACAGCTATCTCTTTACACATGGAAATAACTACACCGCTATATCTATAAACATGGAAATATCTACACCGCCATCTGTATGAACATGGAAATATCTTCACTGCCATCTGTATGAACATATAAATATCTACACTGCCATCTGTATTAAGGAGATATCTACACCGCTATCTGTATAAACATGGAAATATCTACACCGCTATCTGTATAAACATGGAAATATCCACACCGCTATCTGTATAAAAATGGAAATATCAGCACCGCTATCAGTATGAACATGGAAATTTCTGCACCGCCATCTGTATGAACATGGAAATATCTACACCGCTATCTGTGTGAACATGGAGATATCTACACCGCTATCTGTATAAACATGGAAATATCTACACCGCCATCTGTATGAACATGGAAATATCTGCACTGCCATCTGTATGAACATATAAATATCTACACCGCAATCTGTATTAAGATGGAGATATCTTCACCGCTATCTGTATAAACTTGGAAATATCTACACCGCTATCTGTATAAACATGGAAATATCTACACCGCAATCTCAATGAACATGGAAATATCTACACCGCTATCTGTATGAACATGGATATATCTACACAGCCATCTGGATGAACATGGAAATATCTACACCGCTATCTGCATGAACATGGAAATATCTACACCGCTATCTGTGTAAATATGCATACATCTTCACCGCTATCTGTATAAACATGGAAATATCTACACCGCTATCTGTATGAACATGGAAATATCTACACCTCTGTTTGAACTTGGAAATATCTAAACCGCTATCTGCATGAAAATGGAAATATCTACAGAGCTATCTGCATATACGTGGAAATATCTACACAGCTATCTCTTTACCAATGGCAATAACTACACCGCTATCTGTATGAACATGGAAATATCTGCACTGCCATCTGTATGAACATATAAATATCTTCACCGCCATCTGTATTAAGATGGAGATATCTACACCGCTATCTGTATGAACATGGATATGACTACACAGCCATCTGGATGAACATGGAAATATCTACACCGCTATCTGTATGAACATGGAAATATATACACCGCTATCTATATGAACATGGAAATATCTACACCGCTATCTGTATGAACATGGAAATATCTACACCGCTATCTGTATGAACATGGAAATATATACACCGCTATCTGTATGAACATGGAAATATATACACCGCTATCTGTTTTAACATGGAAATATCTACACCGCTGTCTGCATGAAAATGGAAATATCTACACAGCTATCTGCATATACATGGAAATATATACACAGCTATCCCTTTACACATGGAAATAACTACACCGCTATCTCTAAAAACATGGAAATATCTACACCGCCATCTGTATGAACATGGAAATATCTTCACTGCCATCTGTATGAACATATAAATATCTACACCGCCATCTGCATTAAGGAGATATCTACACCGCTATCTGTATAAACATGGAAATATCTACACCGCTATCTGTATAAACATGGAAATATCTACACCGCTATCTGTATAAAAATGGAAATATCAGCACCGCTATCAGTATGAACATGGAAATATCTGCACCGCCATCTGTATGAACATGGAAATATCTACACCGCTATCTGTGTGAACATGGAGATATCTACACCGCTATCTGTATGAACATGGAAATATCTACACCGCCATCTGTATGAACATGGAAATATCTGCACCGCCATGTGTATGAACATATAAATATCTGCACCGCCATCTGTATTAAGAAGGAGATATCTACACCGCTATCTGTATAAACATCGAAATATCTACACTGCTATCTGTATAAACATGGAAATATCTACACCGCTATCAGTATGAACATGGAAATATCTACACCGCTATCTGTATGAACATGGAAATATCTACACCGCTATTTGTATGAACATGGAAATAACTTCACCGCCAAAAGTATGAACATGGATATATCTACACAGCCATCTGTATGATCATGGAAATATCTACACCGCTATATGTATGAACATGGAAATATCTACACCGCTATCTGTATGAACATGGAAATATCTTCACCGCCATCTGTATGAACATGGATATGTCTACACAGCCATCTGGATGAACATGGAAATATTTACACCGCGATCTGTATGAACATGGAAATATCTGCACTGCCATCTGTATGAACATATAAATATCTACACCGCCATCTGTATTAAGATGGAGATATCTTCACCGCTATCTGTATAAACTTGGAAATATCTACACCGCTATCTGTATAAACGTGGAAATACCTACACCGCTACCTGTATAAACATGGAAATATCAGCACTGCTATCTGTATGAACCTGGAAATATCTACACCGCTATATCAATGAACATGGAAATATCTACACCGCTATCTGTATGAACATGGATATATCTACACAGCCATCTGGATGAACATGGAAATATCTACACCGCTATCTGCATGAACATGGAAATATCTACACCGCTATTTGTGTAAACATGCATACATTTTCACCGCAATCTGCAAAAGCATGGAAATAGCTACACCGCTATCTGAATGAACATGGAAATATCTACACCGCTATCTGTTTGATCATGGAAATATCTAAACCGCTATCAGCATGAAAATGGAAATATCTACACCGCTATCTGCATATACATGGAAATATCTACACAGCTATCTCTTTACACATGGAAATAACTACACCGCTATCTGTATGAACATGGAAATATCTACACAGCCATCTGTATGAACATGGAAATATCTGCACCGCCATCTGTATGAACATATAAATATCTACACCGCCATCTGTATTAAGAAGGAGATATCTACACAGCTATCTGTATAAACATGGATATATCTACACCGCTCTCTGTATAAACATGGAAATATCTACACTGCTACCTGTATAAACATGGAAATATCTAAACCGCTACCTGTATAAACATGGAAATAGCACCGCTATCTGTATGAACATGGAAATATCAGCCCCTCTATCTGTATGAACATGGAAATATCTACACCGCTATCTCTATAAACATGGAAATATCTACACCGCTATCTGTTTGAACATGGAAATATCTAAACCACTATCTGCATGAAAATGGAAATATCCACACAGCTATCTGCATATACATGGAGATATCTACACAGCTATCTCTTTACACATGGAAATAACTACACCGCTATCTGTATGAACATGGAAATATCTACACCGCTATCTGTATGAACATAGAAAAATCTAAACCGCTATCTGTATGAACATGGAAATATCTACACCGCTATCTGTATGGACATGGAAATATCTTCACCGCCATCGGTATGAACATGGATATATCTACGCAGCCATCTGGATGAACATGGAAATATCTACACCGCTATCTGTATGAACATGGAAATATCTACACCGCTATCTGTATGAACATGGATATATCTACACAGCACTCTGTATGAACATGGAAATCTCCACACTGCTATCTGTGTAAACATGCATACATCTTCACCGCTGTCTGTAAAAACTTGGAAATATCTACACCGCTATCTGTATGAACATGGAAATATGTACACCGCTATCTGTTTGATCATGGAAATATCTAAACCGCTATCAGCATGAAAATGGAAATATCTACACCGCTATCTGCATATACATGGAAATATCTACACAGCTATCTCTTTACACATGGAAATAACTACACCGCTATCTGTATGAACATGGAAATATCTACACAGCCATCTGTATGAACATGGAAATATCTGCACCGCCATCTGTATGAACATATAAATATCTACACCGCCATCTGTATTAAGAAGGAGATATCTACACAGCTATCTGTATAAACATGGATATATCTACACCGCTCTCTGTATAAACATGGAAATATCTACACTGCTACCTGTATAAACATGGAAATATCTAAACCGCTACCTGTATAAACATGGAAATAGCACCGCTATCTGTATGAACATGGAAATATCAGCCCCTCTATCTGTATGAACATGGAAATATCTACACCGCTATCTCTATAAACATGGAAATATCTACACCGCTATCTGTTTGAACATGGAAATATGTAAACCGCTATCTGCATGAAAATGGAAATATCCACACAGCTATCTGCATATACATGGAGATGTCTACACAGCTATCTCTTTACACATGGAAATAACTACACCGCTATCTGTATGAACATGGAAATATCTACACCGCTATCTGTATGAACATAGAAAAATCTAAACCGCTATCAGTATGAACATGGAAATATCTACACCGCTATCTGTATGGACATGGAAATATCTTCACCGCCATCGGTATGAACATGGATATATCTACGCAGCCATCTGGATGAACATGGAAATATCTACACCGCTATCTGTATGAACATGGAAATATCTACACCGCTATCTGTATGAACATGGATATATCTACACAGCACTCTGTATTAACATGGAAATCTCCACACCGCTATCTGTGTAAACATGCATACATCTTCACCGCTGTCTGTAAAAACTTGGAAATATCTACACCGCTATCTGTATGAACATGGAAATATGTACACCGCTATCTGTTTGAAGATGGAAATATATTCACCACTATCTACATGAAAATGGAACTATCTACACAGCTATCTGCATATACATGGAAATATCTACACATCTATCTTTTTACACATGGAAATAACTACACCGCTATCTGTATGAACATGGAAATATCTACACCGCCATCTGTATGAACATGGAAATATCTGCACCGCCATCTGTATGAACATATAAATATCTACACCGCCATCTGTATTAAGATGGAGATATCTACACTGCTATCTGAATAAACATGGAAATATCTACACTGCTACCTGTATAAACATGGAAACATCAGCACCGCTATCTGCATAAACATGGAAATATCAGCACCGCTATCTGTATGAACATGGAAATATCTACACCGCTATCTGTATGAACATGGAAATATCTACACCGCTATCTGTATGAACATGGAAATATCTACACCGCTATCTGTATGAACATGGAAATATCTACACCGCTATCTGTTTGAACATGTAAATATCTACACCGCTATCTGTATGAAAATGGAAATATCTACAAAGCTATCTGCATATACATGGAAATATCTACACAGCTATCTCTTTACACATGGAAATAACTACACCACTATATCTATAAACATGGAAATATCTACACCGCCATCTGTATGAACATGGAAATATCTTCACTGCCATCTGTATGAAAATATAAATATCTACACTGCCATCTGTATTAAGGAGATATCTACACCGCTATCTGTATAAACATGGAAATATCTACACCGCTATCTGTATAAACATGGAAATATCTACACCGCTATCTGTATAAAAATGGAAATATCAGCACCGCTATCAGTATGAACATGGAAATTTCTGCACCGCCATCTGTATGAACATGGAAATATCTACACCGCTATCTGTGTGAACATGGAGATATCTACACCGTTATCTGTATGAACATGGAAATATCTACACCGCCATCTGTATGAACATGGAAATATCTGCACTGCCATCTGTATGATCATATAAATATCTACACCGCCATCTGTATTAAGATGGAGATATCTTCACCGCTATCTGTATAAACTTGGAAATATCTACACCGCTATCTGTATAAACATGGAAATATCTACACCGCAATCTCAATGAACATGGAAATATCTACACCGCTATCTGTATGAACATGGATATATCTACACAGCCATCTGGATGAACATGGAAATATCTACACCGCTATCTGCATGAACATGGAAATATCTACACCGCTATTTGTGTAAACATGCATACATTTTCACCGCAATCTGCAAAAGCATGGAAATAGCTACACCGCTATCTGAATGAACATGGAAATATCTACACCGCTATCTGTTTGATCATGGAAATATCTAAACCGCTATCAGCATGAAAATGGAAATATCTACACCGCTATCTGCATATACATGGAAATATCTACACAGCTATCTCTTTACACATGGAAATAACTACACCGCTATCTGTATGAACATGGAAATATCTACACAGCCATCTGTATGAACATGGAAATATCTGCACCGCCATCTGTATGAACATATAAATATCTACACCGCCATCTGTATTAAGAAGGAAATATCTACACAGCTATCTGTATAAACATGGATATATCTACACCGCTCTCTGTATAAACATGGAAATATCTACACTGCTACCTGTATAAACATGGAAATATCTAAACCGCTACCTGTATAAACATGGAAATAGCACCGCAATCTGTATGAACATGGAAATATCAGCCCCTCTATCTCTATGAACATGGAAATATCTACACCTCTATCTCTATAAACATGGAAATATCTACACCGCTATCAGTATGAACATGGAAATTTCTGCACCGCCATCTGTATGAACATGGAAATATCTACACCGCTATCTGTATGAACATGGAAATATATTCACCGCCATCTGTATGAACATGGATATATCTACACAGCCAACTGTATGAACATGGAAATATCTACACCGCTATCTGTATGAACATGGAAATATCTACACCGCTATCTGTATGAACATGGAAATATCTTCACCGCCATCTGTATGAACATGGATATGTCTACACAGCCATCTGGATGAACATGGAAATATCTACACCGCTATCTGCATGAACATGGTAATATCTACACCGCTATGTGTGTAAACATGCATACATCTTCACTGCAAACTGTATAAGCATGGAAATATCTACAACGCTATCTGTATGAACATGGAAATATCTACACAGCTATCTGTTTGAACATGGAAATATCTAAACCGCTATCAGCATGAAAATAGAAATATCTACACAGCTATCTGCATATACATGGAAATATCTACACAGCTATCTCTTTACACATGGAAATAACTACACCGCTATCTGTATGAACATGGAAATATCTACACCGCCATCTGTATGAACATGGAAATATCTGCACCGCCATCAGAATGAACATATAAATATCTACCCCGCCACCTGTATTAAGATGGAGATATCTACACCGCTATCTGTATAAACATGGAAATATCCACACCGCTATCTGTATAAACATGGAAATATCTACACTGCTACCTGTATAAACATGGAAATATCTACACCACTACCTGTATAAACATGGAAATATCAGCGCCGCTATCTGTATGAACATGGAAATATCAGCCCCTCTATCTGTATGAAGATGGAAATATCTACACCGGTATCTCTATGAACATGGAAATATCTACACCGCCATCTGTATGAACATGGATATATCTACACAGCCATCTGGATGAACATGGAAATATCTACACCGCTATCTGTATGAAAATGGAAATATCTACACCGCTATCTGTATGAACATGGAAATACATACACCGCTATCTGTATGAACATGGAAATAGCTACACCGCTATCTGTATGCACATGGAAATTTCTTCACCGCCATCTGTATGAACATGGATATATCTACACAGCCATCTGGATGAACATGGAAATATCTACACCGCTATCTGTATGAACATGGAAATATCTACACCGCTATCTGTATGAACATGGAAATACCTTCACCGCCATCTGTATGAACATGGATATGTCTACACAGCCATCAGGATGAACATGGAAATATCTACACCGCGATCTGTATGAACATGGAAATATCTACACCGCTATCTGTGTAAACATGCATACGTTTCACCGCTATCTGTATAAACATGGAAATATCTACACCGCTGTCTGTATGAACATGGAAATATCTACACCGCTATCTGTTTGAACATGGAAATATCTAAACCGCTATCTGCATGAAAATAGAAATATCTACACAGCTATCTGCATATACATGGAAATATCTACAAACCTATCTCTTTACACATGGAAATAACTACACCGCTATCTCTATAAACATGGAAATATCTACACCGCCATCTGAATGAACATGGAAATATCTGCACTGCCATCTGTGTGAACATATAAATATCTACACCGCCATCTGTATTAAGATGGAGATATCTTCACTGCTATCTGTATAAACTTGGAAATATCTACACCGCTATCTCTATAAACCTGGAAATATCTACACCGCTATCTGTATAAACATGGAAATATCTACACCACTACCTGTATAAACATGGAAATATCAGCACCGCTATCTGTATGAACATGGAAATATCTACACCGCTATCTGTATGAACATGGAAATATCTACACCGCTATCTCTATGAACATGGAAATATCTACAAAGCTATCTGAATGAACATGGAAATTTCTACACCGCTATTGGTTTGAACATGTAAATATCTACACCGCTATCTGCATGAAAATGGAAATATCTAAAAAGATATCTGCATATACATGGAAATATCTACACAGCCATCTCTTTACACATGGAAATAACTACACCGCTATATCTATAAACATGGAAATATCTACACTGCCATCTGTATGAACATGGAAATATCCGCAACGCCATCTGTATGAACATATAAATATCTACACCGCCATCTGTATTAAGATGGAGATATCTACACTGCTATCTGTATAAACATGGAAATATCTACACCGCTGCCTGTATAAACATGGAAATATCAGCACCGCTATCTGTATGAACATGGAAATATCTACACCGCTACCTGTATGAACATGGAAATATCTACGCCGCTATCTGTATGAACATGGAAATATCGACACCGCTATCTGTATGAACATGGATATATCTACACAGCCATCTGGATGAACATGGAAATATCTACACCGCTATCTGTATGAACATGGAAATATCTACAGAGCTATCTGTATGAACATGGACATATCTACACAGCCAACTGGATGAACATGGAAATATCTACACCGCTATCTGTGTAAACATGCATACATCTTCACCGCAGTCTGTATAAACATGGAAATATCTACACCGCTACCTGTATAAACATGGAGATATCAGCACCGCTATCTGTATGAACATGGAAATATCTACACCGCTATCTGTATGAACATGGAAATATCTACAAAGCTATCTGAATGAACATGGAAATACCTACACCGCTATCTGTTTGAACATGTAAATACCTACACCGCTAACTGCATGAAAATGGAAATATCTACAAAGCTATCTGCATATACATGGAAATATATACACAGCTATCTCTTTACACATGGAAATAACTACAGCGCTATATCTATAAACATGGAAATATCTACACCACCATCTGTATGAACATGGAAATATCTGCACCGCCATCTATATGAACATATAAATATCTACACCGCCATCTGTATTAAGAAGGAGATATCTACACCGCTATCTGTATAAACATGGAAATATCTACACCGCTGCCTGTATAAACATGGAAATATCAGCATGGCTATCTGTATGAACATGGAAATATCTACACCGCTACCTGTATGAACATGGAAATATCTACACCGCTATCTGCATGAACATGGAAATATCTACACCGCTATTTGTGTAAACATGCATACATTTTCACCGCAATCTGCAAAAGCATGGAAATAGCTACACCGCTATCTGAATGAACATGGAAATATCTACACCGCTATCTGTTTGATCATGGAAATATCTAAACCGCTATCAGCATGAAAATGGAAATATCTACACCGCTATCTGCATATACATGGAAATATCTACACAGCTATCTCTTTACACATGGAAATAACTACACCGCTATCTGTATGAACATGGAAATATCTACACAGCCATCTGTATGAACATGGAAATATCTGCACCGCCATCTGTATGAACATATAAATATCTACACCGCCATCTGTATTAAGAAGGAAATATCTACACAGCTATCTGTATAAACATGGATATATCTACACCGCTCTCTGTATAAACATGGAAATATCTACACTGCTACCTGTATAAACATGGAAATATCTAAACCGCTACCTGTATAAACATGGAAATAGCACCGCAATCTGTATGAACATGGAAATATCAGCCCCTCTATCTCTATGAACATGGAAATATCTACACCTCTATCTCTATAAACATGGAAATATCTACACCGCTATCAGTATGAACATGGAAATTTCTGCACCGCCATCTGTATGAACATGGAAATATCTACACCGCTATCTGTATGAACATGGAAATATATTCACCGCCATCTGTATGAACATGGATATATCTACACAGCCAACTGTATGAACATGGAAATATCTACACCGCTATCTGTATGAACATGGAAATATCTACACCGCTATCTGTATGAACATGGAAATATCTTCACCGCCATCTGTATGAACATGGATATGTCTACACAGCCATCTGGATGAACATGGAAATATCTACACCGCTATCTGCATGAACATGGTAATATCTACACCGCTATGTGTGTAAACATGCATACACCTTCACTGCAAACTGTATAAGCATGGAAATATCTACAACGCTATCTGTATGAACATGGAAATATCTACACAGCTATCTGTTTGAACATGGAAATATCTAAACCGCTATCAGCATGAAAATAGAAATATCTACACAGCTATCTGCATATACATGGAAATATCTACACAGCTATCTCTTTACACATGGAAATAACTACACCGCTATCTGTATGAACATGGAAATATCTACACCGCCATCTGTATGAACATGGAAATATCTGCACCGCCATCAGAATGAACATATAAATATCTACCCCGCCACCTGTATTAAGATGGAGATATCTACACCGCTATCTGTATAAACATGGAAATATCCACACCGCTATCTGTATAAACATGGAAATATCTACACTGCTACCTGTATAAACATGGAAATATCTACACCACTACCTGTATAAACATGGAAATATCAGCGCCGCTATCTGTATGAACATGGAAATATCAGCCCCTCTATCTGTATGAAGATGGAAATATCTACACCGGTATCTCTATGAACATGGAAATATCTACACCGCCATCTGTATGAACATGGATATATCTACACAGCCATCTGGATGAACATGGAAATATCTACACCGCTATCTGTATGAAAATGGAAATATCTACACCGCTATCTGTATGAACATGGAAATACATACACCGCTATCTGTATGAACATGGAAATAGCTACACCGCTATCTGTATGCACATGGAAATTTCTTCACCGCCATCTGTATGAACATGGATATATCTACACAGCCATCTGGATGAACATGGAAATATCTACACCGCTATCTGTATGAACATGGAAATATCTACACCGCTATCTGTATGAACATGGAAATACCTTCACCGCCATCTGTATGAACATGGATATGTCTACACAGCCATCAGGATGAACATGGAAATATCTACACCGCGATCTGTATGAACATGGAAATATCTACACCGCTATCTGTGTAAACATGCATACGTTTCACCGCTATCTGTATAAACATGGAAATATCTACACCGCTGTCTGTATGAACATGGAAATATCTACACCGCTATCTGTTTGAACATGGAAATATCTAAACCGCTATCTGCATGAAAATAGAAATATCTACACAGCTATCTGCATATACATGGAAATATCTACAAACCTATCTCTTTACACATGGAAATAACTACACCGCTATCTCTATAAACATGGAAATATCTACACCGCCATCTGAATGAACATGGAAATATCTGCACTGCCATCTGTGTGAACATATAAATATCTACACCGCCATCTGTATTAAGATGGAGATATCTTCACTGCTATCTGTATAAACTTGGAAATATCTACACCGCTATCTCTATAAACCTGGAAATATCTACACCGCTATCTGTATAAACATGGAAATATCTACACCACTACCTGTATAAACATGGAAATATCAGCACCGCTATCTGTATGAACATGGAAATATCTACACCGCTATCTGTATGAACATGGAAATATCTACACCGCTATCTCTATGAACATGGAAATATCTACAAAGCTATCTGAATGAACATGGAAATTTCTACACCGCTATTGGTTTGAACATGTAAATATCTACACCGCTATCTGCATGAAAATGGAAATATCTAAAAAGATATCTGCATATACATGGAAATATCTACACAGCCATCTCTTTACACATGGAAATAACTACACCGCTATATCTATAAACATGGAAATATCTACACTGCCATCTGTATGAACATGGAAATATCCGCAACGCCATCTGTATGAACATATAAATATCTACACCGCCATCTGTATTAAGATGGAGATATCTACACTGCTATCTGTATAAACATGGAAATATCTACACCGCTGCCTGTATAAACATGGAAATATCAGCACCGCTATCTGTATGAACATGGAAATATCTACACCGCTACCTGTATGAACATGGAAATATCTACGCCGCTATCTGTATGAACATGGAAATATCGACACCGCTATCTGTATGAACATGGATATATCTACACAGCCATCTGGATGAACATGGAAATATCTACACCGCTATCTGTATGAACATGGAAATATCTACAGAGCTATCTGTATGAACATGGACATATCTACACAGCCAACTGGATGAACATGGAAATATCTACACCGCTATCTGTGTAAACATGCATACATCTTCACCGCAGTCTGTATAAACATGGAAATATCTACACCGCTACCTGTATAAACATGGAGATATCAGCACCGCTATCTGTATGAACATGGAAATATCTACACCGCTATCTGTATGAACATGGAAATATCTACAAAGCTATCTGAATGAACATGGAAATACCTACACCGCTATCTGTTTGAACATGTAAATACCTACACCGCTAACTGCATGAAAATGGAAATATCTACAAAGCTATCTGCATATACATGGAAATATATACACAGCTATCTCTTTACACATGGAAATAACTACAGCGCTATATCTATAAACATGGAAATATCTACACCACCATCTGTATGAACATGGAAATATCTGCACCGCCATCTATATGAACATATAAATATCTACACCGCCATCTGTATTAAGAAGGAGATATCTACACCGCTATCTGTATAAACATGGAAATATCTACACCGCTGCCTGTATAAACATGGAAATATCAGCATGGCTATCTGTATGAACATGGAAATATCTACACCGCTACCTGTATGAACATGGAAATATCTACACCGCTATCTGTATGAACATGGAAATATCTACACCGCTGTCTGTATGAACATGGAAATATCTACACCGCTATCTGTATGAACATGGATATAACTACACAGCCATCTGGATGAACATGGAAATATCTACACCACTATCTGTATGAACATGGAAATATCTTCACCGCCATCTGTATGAACATGGATATGTCTACACAGCCATCTGGATGAGCATGGAAATATCTACACCGCTATCTGAATGAACATGGAAATATCTACACCGCTATCTGTGTAAACATGCATACATCTTCACCACTATCTGTATAAACATGGAAATATCTACACCGCTATCTGAACATGGAAATATCTACACCGCTATCTGCATGAAAATGGAAATATCTACACAGCGATCTGCATATACATGGAAATATCTACAAAGCTATCTCTTTACACATGGAAATAACTGCAGCGCTATCTCTATATACATGCAAATATCTACACTGCCATCTGTATGAACATGGAAATATCTGCACCGACATCTGTATGAAGATATAAATATCTACACCCCAATCTATATTAAGATGGAGATATCTACACCGCTATATGTATAAACATGGAAATATCTACACCGCTATCTGTATAAATATGGAAATATCTACACCGCTACCTGTATAAACATGGAAATATCTACACTGCTATCTGTATAAACATAGAAATAACTACACCGCTATCTGTATAAAGATGGAAACATCTACATCGCTATCTGAATAAACATGGAAATATCTACACCGCCATCTTTATAAACATGGAAATATCTACACCGCCCTCTCTATAAACATAGAAATATCTACACTGCCATCGGTATGAACATGGAAATATCTACACTGCCATCTCTATGAAGATGGAAATGTCTACACCGCCATCCGTATAAACATGGAAATATCTACACCACCATCTGCATAAACATGGAAATATCTAAACCGCCATCAGTATGAACATGGAAATATGTACACCGCCATCTTTATACAGATGGAAATATCTACACTGCCATCTGTATAAACATGGAAATATCTACACCGCCATCTGTACAAAGATGGAAATTTCTACACTGTCATCTGAATAAACGTGGAAATATCTACACCACCATGTGTATGAACATGGAAATATCTACACCGCCATCTGTATGAACTAGGAAATACCTACACCGCCATCTGTATGAACATGGAAATATCTACACCGCCATCTGTATGAACATGCAAATATCTTCACCGCCATCTGTATGAACATGGAAATATCTACACCGCCATCTGTATGAACATGCAAATATCTTCACCGCCATCTGTATGAACATGGAAATATCTACACTGTCATCTGTATGAAAATGGAAATATCCACACTGCTATCTGTATGAACATGGAAATATCTACTACTCTATCTCTATAAACATGGAAATGTCTACACCGCTATCTGTGTAAAGAAGGAAATATCTACACTGCCATCTCTATAAACATGGAAATATCTACATTTCCATCTGTATAAACACGGAAATATCTACACAGCCATGTGTACATACACGGAAATATTTACTCCGCTATCCGTATAAACATGGAAATATCTACAGCGTTATCTATATAAACATGGAAATAACTACAACGCTATCTCTATAAACATGGATATATCTACACCGCTATCTGTATAAACATGGAAATATCTAAACTGCTATCTGCGAAACAGAGAAATACCTACACCGCTATCTGAATAAGCATGGAAATATCTTCACCACCATCTTTATTAACATGGAAATATCTACACAGCCATCTGTATAAACATGGAAATACCTACACCGCTATGTGTATAAACATGGAAATATCTAGAACGCCTTCTATATAAACATGGAAATATCTACACCGCCATCTCTATAAACATGGAAATATCTACACCGCCATGTGTATAAACATGGAAATATCTACACCGCTATCTGTATGAACATGGACATATCTACACCGCTTTCTGAATAAACATGGAAATATCTACACAGCCTCTGTATAAACATGGAAATATCTACACCGCCATCTCTATAAACATGGAAATATCTACACCGCCATCTGTATGAACATGGAAATATCTACACCGCCAACCGTATAAACATGGAAATATCTACACCGCTATCAGTATGAACATGGAAATATCTACACCACTATCTGTATAAACGTGGAAGTATCTACACCGCTATCTGTGTAAACATGGAAATATCTACATCGCTGTCTGTTAAAACTTGGAAATATCTGCACCGTTATGTGTGTAAACATGGAAATATCTGCACCGCCATCTGTATGAACATATAAATAACTACACGGCCATCTGTATTAAGATAGAAATATCTACACCGGTGTCTGTATAAACATGGAAATATCTACACCGCTATCTGTATAAACATGGAAATATCTACACCGCTACCTGTATAAACATGGAAATATCCACACCGCTACCTGTATACACATGGAAATATCAGCACCGCTATCTGTATGAACATGGAAATATCAGCCCCTCTATCTGTATGAACATGGAAATATCTTCACAACCATCTGTATGAACATGGATATATCTACACAGCCATCTGGATGAACATGGAAATATCTACACCGCTATCTGCATGAACATGGAAATATCTACACCGCTACCTGTATAAACCTGGAAATATCAGCACCGCTATCTGTATGAACATGGAAATATCTACACCGCTATCTCTATGAACATGGAAATATCTACACCGCTATCTGTATGAACGTGGAAATAGCTACAATGCTATCTGTATGAACATGGAAATATCTACACCACTATCTGTATGAACATGGAAATATCTACACCGCCATCTGTATGAACATGGATATATCTACACAGCCATCTGGATGAACATGGAAATATCTACACCTCTATCTCTATGAACATGGATATATCTACACAGCCATCTGGATGAACATGGAAATATCTACACTGCTATCTGTTTGAACATGTAAATATCTAAACCGCTATCTGCATGAAAGTGGAAATATCTACACAGCTATCTGCATATACATGGAAATATCTACACAGCTATCTCTTTACAAATGGAAATATCTACACCGCTATCTGTATGAACATGGAAACATCTACACCGCTATCAGTATGAACATGGATATATCTACACAGCCCTCTGGATGAACATGGAAATCTCCACAACGCTATCTGCATGAACATGGAAATATCTACACCGCTATCTGTGTAAATATGCATACATCTTCGCAATCTGTATAAGCATGGAAATATCTACACCGCTATCAGTATGAACATGGAAATATCTATTCCGCTATCTGTTTGAACATTTAAATATCTAAACCGCTATCAGCATGAAAATGGAAATCTCTACACAGCTATCTGCAAATACATGGAAATATCTACACAGCTATCTCTTTACACATGGAAATAACTACACCGCTATCTGTATGAACATGGAAATATCTACACCGCCATCTGTATGAACATGGAAATATCTGCACCGCCCTCTGTATGAACATATAAATATCTACTCCGCCATCTGTATTAAGATGGAGATATCTACACCGCTATCTGTAAAAACATGGAAATATCTACACCGCTATCTGTATAAACATGGAAATATCTACACCGCTACCTGTATAAACATGGAAATATCAGCACCGCTATCTGTAAGACCATGGAAATAGCCCCTCTATCTGTATGAACATGGAAATATCTACACCGGTATCTCTATGAACATGGAAATATCTACACCACTATCTGTTTGAACATGGAAATATCTAAACCGCTATCTGCATGAAAATGGAAATATCTACACAGCTTTCTGCATATACATGGAAATATCTACACAGCTATCTCTTTACAAATGGAAATAACTACACCGCTATCTGTATGAACATGGAAATATCTTCACCGCCATCTGTATGAACATGGATATATCTACACAGCCATCTGGATGAACATGGGAATATCTACACCGCTATCTGTATGAACATGGAAATATCTACACCTCTATCTGTGTAAACATGCATACATCTTCACCGCTATCTGTATAAACATGGAAATATCTACACTGCTATCTGCATGGACATGGAAATATCTACACCGCAATCTGTTTGAACATGGAAATATCTACACCGCTATCTGCATGAAAATGGAAATATCTACACAGCGATCTGCATATACATGGAAATATCTACAAAGCTATATCTTTACACATGGAAATAACTACACCGCTATCTGTATGAACATGGAAATATCTGCACCGCCATCTGTATGAACATATAAATATCTACACCGCCATCTATATTAAGATGGAGATATCTACACCGCTATCTGTATAAACTTGAAAATATCTACACTGCTATCTGTATAAACATGGAAATATCTACACGGCTATCTGTATAAACATGGAAATATCTACACCGCTACCAGTATAAACATGGAAATACATAAACCGCTATCTGTATGAACATGGAAATACCTACACCGCTATCTCTATGAACTTGGAAATATCTACACCGTTATCTGTATGAACATGGAAATAGCTACACCGCTATCTGTATGAACATGGAAATATCTACACCACTACCTGTATGAACATGGAAATATCTACACCTCTATCTCTATGAACATGGATATATCTACACAGCCATCTGGATGAACATGGAAATATCTACACCGCTAACTGTTTGAACTTGTAAATATCTAAACTGCTATCTGCATGAAAGTGGAAATATCTACACAGCTATCTGCATATACATGGAAAAATCTACACAGCTATCTCTTTACACATGGAAATAACTACACCGCTATATCTATAAACATGGAAATATCTACACCGCCATCTGTATGAACATGGAAGTATCTGCACCGCCATCTGTATGAACATATAAATATCTACACCGTCATCTGTATTAAGAAGGAAATGTCTAAACCGCTATCTGTATAAACATGGAAATATCTTCACCGCTGCCTGTATAAACATGGAAATATCAGCACCGCTATCTGTATGAACATGAAAATATCTACACAACTATCTGTATGAACATGGAAATATCTACACCGCTATCTGTATGAACATGGAAATATCTACACCTCTATCTGTATGAACATGGAAATATCTACACCGCTATCGGTTTGAACATGGAAATATCTACACCGCTATCTGTATGAACATGGAAATACCTTCACCGCCATCTGTATGAACATGGATATGTCTACTCAGCCATCTAGATGAACATGGAAATATCTACACCGCGATCTGTAGGAACATGGAAATATCTACACCGCTATCTGTGTAAACATGCATACATCATCACCGCTATCTGTATAAACATGGAAATATCTACACCGCTATCTGTATGAACTTGGAAATATCTACACCGCTATCTGTTTGAACATGGAAACATCTACACCGCTATCTGTGTAAACATGCATACATCATCACCGCTATCTGTTTGAACATGGAAATATCTAAACTGCTATCTGCATGAAAATGGAAATATCTACAGAGCTATCTGCATATACATGGAAATACCTACATATCTATCTCTTTACACATGGAAATAACTACACCGCTATCTGTATGAACATGGAAATATGTACACCGCCATCTGTATGAACATGGAAATATCTGCACCGCCATCTGTATGAACATATAAATAACTACACGGCCATCTGTATTAAGATAGAAATATCTACACCGGTGTCTGTATAAACATGGAAATATCTACACCGCTATCTGTATAAACATGGAAATATCTACACCGCTACCTGTATAAACATGGAAATATCCACACCGCTACCTGTATACACATGGAAATATCAGCACCGCTATCTGTATGAACATGGAAATATCAGCCCCTCTATCTGTATGAACATGGAAATATCTTCACAACCATCTGTATGAACATGGATATATCTACACAGCCATCTGGATGAACATGGAAATATCTACACCGCTATCTGCATGAACATGGAAATATCTACACCGCTACCTGTATAAACCTGGAAATATCAGCACCGCTATCTGTATGAACATGGAAATATCTACACCGCTATCTCTATGAACATGGAAATATCTACACCGCTATCTGTATGAACATGGAAATAGCTACAACGCTATCTGTATGAACATGGAAATATCTACACCACTATCTGTATGAACATGGAAATATCTACACCGCCATCTGTATGAACATGGATATATCTACACAGCCATCTGGATGAACATGGAAATATCTACACCGCTATCTGTATAAACATTGAAATACCTACACTGCAATCTTTATAAACATTGAAATACCTACACTGCTATTTGTATAAACCTGGAAATATCTACAACGCAATCTCTATAAACATGGAAATAACTACACTGCAATCTCTATAAACGTGGAAATATCTACACCGCCAACTGTATGAACATGGAAATATCTACAACGCCATCTGTATGAACATTGAAATATCTACACCGCTATCTCTATAAACATGGAAATATCTACACCGCTATTTGTATAAACATAGAAATATCTACACCGCTATCTGTATAAAGATAGAAACATCAACATCACTATCTGAATAAACATGGAAATATCTACAAAGCCATCTTTATAAACATGGAAATATCTACACTGCCATCTCTATAAACATAGAAATACCTACAACGCCATCTGTATGAACATGGAAATATCTACACAGCCATCTGTATAAACATGGAAATACATACACCGCCATATGTATGAAGATGGAAATAGCTACACCGCCATGTGTATAAAGATGGAAATATCTACACCGCTATCTTTATGAACATGGAAATATCTACACCGCCATCTGTATAAACAAAGAAATATCTATACCGCCATCTGTATACACATGGAAATATCTACACCGCTATCTGTATAAACATGGAAATATCTACACTGCTATCTGTATAAACATAGAAATATCTACACCGCTATCTGTATAAAGATGGAAACATCTACATCGCTATCTGAATAAACATGGAAATATCTACACCGCCATCTTTATAAACATGGAAATATCTACACCGCCCTCTCTATAAACATAGAAATATCTACACTGCCATCGGAATGAACATGGAAATATCTACACTGCCATCTCTATGAAGATGGAAATGTCTACACCGCCATCTGTATAAACATGGAAATATCTACACCACCATCTGCATAAACATGGAAATATCTAAACCGCCATCAGTATGAACATGGAAATATGTACACCGCCATCTTTATACAGATGGAAATATCTACACTGCCATCTGTATAAACATGGAAATATCTACACCGCCATCTGTACAAAGATGGAAATTTCTACACTGTCATCTGAATAAACGTGGAAATATCTACATCACCATGTGTATGAACATGGAAATATCTACACCGCCATCTGTATGAACTAGGAAATACCTACACCGCCATCTGTATGAACATGGAAATATCTACACCGCCATCTGTATGAACATGCAAATATCTTCACCGCCATCTGTATGAACATGGAAATATCTACACCGCCATCTGTATGAACATGCAAATATCTTCACCGCCATCTGTATGAACATGGAAATATCTACACTGTCATCTGTATGAAAATGGAAATATCCACACTGCTATCTGTATGAACATGGAAATATCTACTACTCTATCTCTATAAACATGGAAATGTCTACACCGCTATCTGTGTAAAGAAGGAAATATCTACACTGCCATCTCTATAAACATGGAAATATCTACATTTCCATCTGTATAAACACGGAAATATCTACACAGCCATGTGTACATACATGGAAATATTTACTCCGCTATCCGTATAAACATGGAAATATCTACAGCGTTATCTATATAAACATGGAAATAACTACAACGCTATCTCTATAAACATGGATATATCTACACCGCTATCTGTATAAACATGGAAATATTTAAACTGCTATCTGCGAAACAGAGAAATACCTACACCGCTATCTGAATAAGCATGGAAATATCTTCACCACCATCTTTATTAACATGGAAATATCTACACAGCCATCTGTATAAACATGGAAATACCTACACCGCTATGTGTATAAACATGGAAATATCTAGAACGCCTTCTATATAAACATGGAAATATCTACACCGCCATCTCTATAAACATGGAAATATCTACACCGCCATGTGTATAAACATGGAAATATCTACACCGCTATCTGTATGAACATGGACATATCTACACCGCTTTCTGAATAAACATGGAAATATCTACACAGCCTCTGTATAAACATGGAAATATCTACACCGCCATCTCTATAAACATGGAAATATCTACACCGCCATCTGTATGAACATGGAAATATCTACACCGCCAACCGTATAAACATGGAAATATCTACACCGCTATCAGTATGAACATGGAAATATCTACACCACTATCTGTATAAACGTGGAAGTATCTACACCGCTATCTGTGTAAACATGGAAATATCTACATCGCTGTCTGTTAAAACTTGGAAATATCTGCACCGTTATGTGTGTAAACATGGAAATATCTGCACCGACATCTGTATGAACATATAAATAACTACACGGCCATCTGTATTAAGATAGAAATATCTACACCGGTGTTTGTATAAACATGGAAATATCTACACCGCTATCTGTATAAACATGGAAATATCTACACCGCTACCTGTATAAACATGGAAATATCCACACCGCTACCTGTATACACATGGAAATATCAGCACCACTATCTGTATGAACATGGAAATATCAGCCCCTCTATCTGTATGAACATGGAAATATCTTCACAACCATCTGTATGAACATGGATATATCTACACAGCCATCTGGATGAACATGGAAATATCTACACCGCTATCTGCATGAACATGGAAATATCTACACCGCTACCTGTATAAACCTGGAAATATCAGCACCGCTGTCTGTATGAACATGGAAATATCTACACCGCTATCTCTATGAACATGGAAATATCTACACCGCTATCTGTATGAACATGGAAATAGCTACAATGCTATCTGTATGAACATGGAAATATCTACACCACTATCTGTATGAACATGGAAATATCTACACCGCCATCTGTATGAACATGGATATATCTACACAGCCATCTGGATGAACATGGAAATATCTACACCTCTATCTCTATGAACATGGATATAGCTACACAGCCATCTGGATGAACATGGAAATATCTAAACTGCTATCTGTTTGAACATGTAAATATCTAAACCGCTATCTGCATGAAAGTGGAAATATCTACACAGCTATCTGCATATACATGGAAATATCTACACAGCTATCTCTTTACAAATGGAAATATCTACACCGCTATCTGTATGAACATGGAAACATCTACACCGCTATCAGTATGAACATGGATATATCTACACAGCCCTCTGGATGAACATGGAAATCTCCACAACGCTATCTGCATGAACATGGAAATATCTACACCGCTATCTGTGTAAATATGCATACATCTTCGCAATCTGTATAAGCATGGAAATATCTACACCGCTATCAGTATGAACATGGAAATATCTATTCCGCTATCTGTTTGAACATTTAAATATCTAAACCGCTATCAGCATGAAAATGGAAATCTCTACACAGCTATCTGCAAATACATGAAAATATCTACACAGCTATCTCTTTACACATGGAAATAACTACACCGCTATCTGTAGGAACATGGAAATATCTACACCGCCATCTGTATGAACATGGAAATATCTGCACCGCCCTCTGTATGAACATATAAATATCTACTCCGCCATCTGTATTAAGATGGAGATATCTACACCGCTATCTGTAAAAACATGGAAATATCTACACCGCTATCTGTATAAACATGGAAATATCTACACCGCTACCTGTATAAACATGGAAATATCAGCACCGCTATCTGTAAGACCATGGAAATAGCCCCTCTATCTGTATGAACATGGAAATATCTACACCGGTATCTCTATGAACATGGAAATATCTACACCACTATCTGTTTGAACATGGAAATATCTAAACCGCTATCTGCATGAAAATGGAAATATCTACACAGCTATCTGCATATACATGGAAATATCTACACAGCTATCTCTTTACAAATGGAAATAACTACACCGCTATCTGTATGAACATGGAAATATCTTCACCGCCATCTGTATGAACATGGATATATCTACACAGCCATCTGGATGAACATGGGAATATCTACACCGCTATCTGTATGAACATGGAAATATCTACACCACTATCTGTGTAAACATGCATACATCTTCACCGCTATCTGTATAAACATGGAAATATCTACACTGCTATCTGCATGGACATGGAAATATCTACACCGCAATCTGTTTGAACATGGAAATATCTACACCGCTATCTGCATGAAAATGGAAATATCTACACAGCGATCTGCATATACATGGAAATATCTACAAAGCTATATCTTTACACATGGAAATAACTACACCGCTATCTGTATGAACATGGAAATATCTGCACCGCCATCTGTATGAACATATAAATATCTACACCGCCATCTATATTAAGATGGAGATATCTACACCGCTATCTGTATAAACTTGAAAATATCTACACGGCTATCTGTATAAACATGGAAATATCTACACAGCTACCAGTATAAACATGGAAATACATAAACCGCTATCTGTATGAACATGGAAATACCTACACCGCTATCTCTATGAACTTGGAAATATCTACACCGTTATCTGTATGAACATGGAAATAGCTACACCGCTATCTGTATGAACATGGAAATATCTACACCACTACCTGTATGAACATGGAAATATCTACACCTCTATCTCTATGAACATGGATATATCTACACAGCCATCTGGATGAACATGGAAATATCTACACCGCTAACTGTTTGAACTTGTAAATATCTAAACTGCTATCTGCATGAAAGTGGAAATATCTACACAGCTATCTGCATATACATGGAAAAATCTACACAGCTATCTCTTTACACATGGAAATAACTACACCGCTATATCTATAAACATGGAAATATCTACACCGCCATCTGTATGAACATGGAAGTATCTGCACCGCCATCTGTATGAACATATAAATATCTACACCGCCATCTGTATTAAGAAGGAAATGTCTAAACCGCTATCTGTATAAACATGGAAATATCTTCACCGCTGCCTGTATAAACATGGATATATCAGCACCGCTATCTGTATGAACATGAAAATATCTACACAACTATCTGTATGAACATGGAAATATCTACACCGCTATCTGTATGAACATGGAAATATCTACACCTCTATCTGTATGAACATGGAAATATCTACACCGCTATCGGTTTGAACATGGAAATATCTACACCGCTATCTGTATGAACATGGAAATACCTTCACCGCCATCTGTATGAACATGGATATGTCTACTCAGCCATCTAGATGAACATGGAAATATCTACACCGCGATCTGTAGGAACATGGAAATATCTACACCGCTATCTGTGTAAACATGCATACATCATCACCGCTATCTGTATAAACATGGAAATATCTACACCGCTATCTGTATGAACTTGGAAATATCTACACCGCTATCTGTTTGAACATGGAAACATCTACACCGCTATCTGTGTAAACATGCATACATCATCACCGCTATCTGTTTGAACATGGAAATATCTAAACTGCTATCTGCATGAAAATGGAAATATCTACAGAGCTATCTGCATATACATGGAAATACCTACATATCTATCTCTTTACACATGGAAATAACTACACCGCTATCTGTATGAACATGGAAATATGTACACCGCCATCTGTGTGAACATGGAAATATCTGCACCGCCATCTGTATGAACATATAAATAACTACACGGCCATCTGTATTAAGATAGAAATATCTACACCGGTGTCTGTATAAACATGGAAATATCTACACCGCTATCTGTATAAACATGGAAATATCTACACCGCTACCTGTATAAACATGGAAATATCCACACCGCTACCTGTATACACATGGAAATATCAGCACCGCTATCTGTATGAACATGGAAATATCAGCCCCTCTATCTGTATGAACATGGAAATATCTTCACAACCATCTGTATGAACATGGATATATCTACACAGCCATCTGGATGAACATGGAAATATCTACACCGCTATCTGCATGAACATGGAAATATCTACACCGCTACCTGTATAAACCTGGAAATATCAGCACCGCTATCTGTATGAACATGGAAATATCTACACCGCTATCTCTATGAACATGGAAATATCTACACCGCTATCTGTATGAACATGGAAATAGCTACAACGCTATCTGTATGAACATGGAAATATCTACACCACTATCTGTATGAACATGGAAATATCTACACCGCCATCTGTATGAACATGGATATATCTACACAGCCATCTGGATGAACATGGAAATATCTACACCGCTATCTGCATGAACATGGAAATATCTACACCGCTATCTGTGTAAATATGCATACATCTTCGCAATCTGTATAAGCATGGAGATATCCACACTGCTATCTGAATGAACATGGAAATATCTACACCGCTATCTGTTTGAACATTTAAATATCTAAAACGCTATCAGCATGAAAATGGAAATCTCTACACAGCTATCTGCAAATACATGGAAATATCTACACAGCTATCTCTTTACACATGGAAATAACTACACCGCTATCTGTATGAACATGGAAATATCTACACCGCCATCTGTATGAACATGGAAGTATCTGCACCGCCCTCTGTATGAACATATAAATATCTACTCCGCCATCTGTATTAAGATGGAAATATCTACACCGCTATCTGTAAAAACATGGAAATATCTACACCGCTATCTGTATAAACATTGAAATACCTACACTGCAATCGTTATAAACATTGAAATACCTACACTGCTATTTGTATAAACCTGGAAATATCTACAACGCAATCTCTATAAACATGGAAATAACTACACTGCAATCTCTATAAACGTGGAAATATCTACACCGCCAACTGTATGAACATGGAAATATCTACAACGCCATCTGTATGAACATTGAAATATCTACACCGCTATCTCTATAAACATGGAAATATCTACACCGCTATCTGTATAAACATAGAAATATCTACACCGCTATCTGTATAAAGATAGAAACATCAACATCACTATCTGAATAAACATGGAAATATCTACAAAGCCATCTTTATAAACATGGAAATATCTACACTGCCATCTCTATAAACATAGAAATACCTACAACGCCATCTGTATGAACATGGAAATATCTACACAGCCATCTGTATAAACATGGAAATACATACACCGCCATATGTATGAAGATGGAAATATCTACACCGCCATGTGTATAAAGATGGAAATATCTACACCGCTATCTTTATGAACATGGAAATATCTACACCGCCATCTGTATAAACAAAGAAATATCTATACCGCCATCTGTATACACATGGAAATATCTACACCGCTATCTGTATAAACATGGAAATATCTACACTGCTATCTGTATAAACATAGAAATATCTACACCGCTATCTGTATAAAGATGGAAACATCTACATCGCTATCTGAATAAACATGGAAATATCTACACCGCCATCTTTATAAACATGGAAATATCTACACCGCCCTCTCTATAAACATAGAAATATCTACACTGCCATCGGAATGAACATGGAAATATCTACACTGCCATCTCTATGAAGATGGAAATGTCTACACCGCCATCCGTATAAACATGGAAATATCTACACCACCATCTGCATAAACATGGAAATATCTAAACCGCCATCAGTATGAACATGGAAATATGTACACCGCCATCTTTATACAGATGGAAATATCTACACTGCCATCTGTATAAACATGGAAATATCTACACCGCCATCTGTACAAAGATGGAAATTTCTACACTGTCATCTGAATAAACGTGGAAATATCTACACCACCATGTGTATGAACATGGAAATATCTACACCGCCATCTGTATGAACTAGGAAATACCTACACCGCCATCTGTATGAACATGGAAATATCTACACCGCCATCTGTATGAACATGCAAATATCTTCACCGCCATCTGTATGAACATGGAAATATCTACACCGCCATCTGTATGAACATGCAAATATCTTCACCGCCATCTGTATGAACATGGAAATATCTACACTGTCATCTGTATGAAAATGGAAATATCCACACTGCTATCTGTATGAACATGGAAATATCTACTACTCTATCTCTATAAACATGGAAATGTCTACACCGCTATCTGTGTAAAGAAGGAAATATCTACACTGCCATCTCTATAAACATGGAAATATCTACATTTCCATCTGTATAAACACGGAAATATCTACACAGCCATGTGTACATACATGGAAATATTTACTCCGCTATCCGTATAAACATGGAAATATCTACAGCGTTATCTATATAAACATGGAAATAACTACAACGCTATCTCTATAAACATGGATATATCTACACCGCTATCTGTATAAACATGGAAATATCTAAACTGCTATCTGCGAAACAGAGAAATACCTACACCGCTATCTGAATAAGCATGGAAATATCTTCACCACCATCTTTATTAACATGGAAATATCTACACAGCCATCTGTATAAACATGGAAATACCTACACCGCTATGAGTATAAACATGGAAATATCTAGAACGCCTTCTATATAAACATGGAAATATCTACACCGCCATCTCTATAAACATGGAAATATCTACACCGCCATGTGTATAAACATGGAAATATCTACACCGCTATCTGTATGAACATGGAAATATCTACACCGCTACCTGTATAAACATGGAAATATCCACACCGCTACCTGTATACACATGGAAATATCAGCACCGCTATCTGTATGAACATGGAAATATCAGCCCCTCTATCTGTATGAACATGGAAATATCTTCACAACCATCTGTATGAACATGGATATATCTACACAGCCATCTGGATGAACACGGAAATATCTACACCGCTATCTGCATGAACATGGAAATATCTACACCGCTACCTGTATAAACCTGGAAATATCAGCACCGCTATCTGTATGAACATGGAAATATCTACACCGCTATCTCTAAGAACATGGAAATATCTACACCGCTATCTGTATGAACATGGAAATAGCTACAATGCTATCTGTATGAACATGGAAATATCTACACCACTATCTGTATGAACATGGAAATATCTACACCGCCATCTGTATGAACATGGATATATCTACACAGCCATCTGGATGAACATGGAAATATCTACACCTCTATCTCTATGAACATGGATATATCTACACAGCCATCTGGATGAACATGGAAATATCTACACTGCTATCTGTTTGAACATGTAAATATCTAAACCGCTATCTGCATGAAAGTGGAAATATCTACACAGCTATCTGCATATACATGGAAATATCTACACAGCTATCTCTTTACAAATGGAAATATCTACACCGCTATCTGTATGAACATGGAAACATCTACACCGCTATCTGTATGAACATGGATATATCTACACAGCCCTCTGGATGAACATGGAAATCTCCACAACGCTATCTGCATGAACATGGAAATATCTACACCGCTATCTGTGTAAATATGCATACATCTTCGCAGTCTGTATAAGCATGGAAATATCTACACCGCTATCAGTATGAACATGGAAATATCTATTCCGCTATCTGTTTGAACATTTAAATATCTAAACCGCTATCAGCATGAAAATGGAAATCTCTACAAAGCTATCTGCAAATACATGGAAATATCTACACAGCTATCTCTTTACACATGGAAATAACTACACCGCTATCTGTATGAACATGGAAATATCTACACCGCCATCTGTATGAACATGGAAATATCTGCACCGCCCTCTGTATGAACATATAAATATCTACTCCGCCATCTGTATTAAGATGGAGATATCTACACCGCTATCTGTAAAAACATGGAAATATCTACACCGCTATCTGTATAAACATGGAAATATCTACACCGCTACCTGTATAAACATGGAAATATCAGCACCGCTATCTGTAAGACCATGGAAATAGCCCCTCTATCTGTATGAACATGGAAATATCTACACCGGTATCTCTATGAACATGGAAATATCTACACCACTATCTGTTTCAACATGGAAATATCTAAACCGCTATCTGCATGAAAATGGAAATATCTACACAGCTATCTGCATATACATGGAAATATCTACACAGCTATCTCTTTACAAATGGAAATAACTACACCGCTATCTGTATGAACATGGAAATATCTTCACCGCCATCTGTATGAACATGGATATATCTACACAGCCATCTGGATGAACATGGAAATATCTACACCGCTATCTGTATGAACATGGAAATATCTACACCGCTATCTGTGTAAACATGCATACATCTTCACCGCTATCTGTATAAACATGGAAATATCTACACTGCTATCTGCATGGACATGGAAATATCTACACCGCAATCTCTTTGAACATGGAAATATCTACACTGCTATCTGCATGAAAATGGAAATATCTACACAGCGATCTGCATATACATGGAAATATCTACAAAGCTATATCTTTACACATGGAAATAACTACACCGCTATCTGTATGAACATGGAAATATCTGCACCGCCATCTGTATGAACATATAAATATCTACACCGCCATCTATATTAAGATGGAGATATCTACACCGCTATCTGTATAAACTTGAAAATATCTACACCGCTATCTGTATAAACATGGAAATATCTACACGGCTATCTGTATAAACATGGAAATATCTACACCGCTACCAGTATAAACATGGAAATACATAAACCGCTATCTGTATGAACATGGAAATACCTACACCGCTATCTCTATGAACTTGGAAATATCTACACCGTTATCTGTATGAACATGGAAATAGCTACACCGCTATCTGTATGAACATGGAAATATCTACACCACTACCTGTATGAACATGGAAATATCTACACCTCTATCTCTATGAACATGGATATATCTACACAGCCATCTGGATGAACATGGAAATATCTACACCGCTAACTGTTTGAACTTGTAAATATCTAAACTGCTATCTGCATGAAAGTGGAAATATCTACACAGCTATCTGCATATACATGGAAAAATCTACACAGCTATCTCTTTACACATGGAAATAACTACACCGCTATATCTATAAACATGGAAATATCTACGCCGCCATCTGTATGAACATGGAAGTATCTGCACCGCCATCTGTATGAACATATAAATATCTACACCGCCATCTGTATTAAGAAGGAAATGTCTAAACCGCTATCTGTATAAACATGGAAATATCTTCACCGCTGCCTGTATAAACATGGAAATATCAGCACCGCTATCTGTATGAACATGAAAATATCTACACCGCTATCTGTATGAACATGGAAATATCTACACCGCTATCTGTATGAACATGGAAATATCTACACCTCTATCTGAATGAACATGGAAATATCTACACCGCTATCGGTTTGAACATGGAAATATCTACACCGCTATCTGTATGAACATGGAAATACCTTCACCGCCATCTGTATGAACATGGATATGTCTACTCAGCCATCTAGATGAACATGGAAATATCTACACCGCGATCTGTAGGAACATGGAAATATCTACACCGCTATCTGTGTAAACATGCATACATCATCACCGCTATCTGTATAAACATGGAAATATCTACACCGCTATCTGTATGAACTTGGAAATATCTACACCGCTATCTGTTTGAACATGGAAACATCTACACCGCTATCTGTGTAAACATGCATACATCATCACCGCTATCTGTTTGAACATGGAAATATCTAAACTGCTATCTGCATGAAAATGGAAATATCTACAGAGCTATCTGCATATACATGGAAATACCTACACATCTATCTCTTTACACATGGAAATAACTAAACCGCTATCTGTATGAACATGGAAATATGTACAACGCCATCTGTATGAACATGGAAATATCTGCACCGCCATCTGTATGAACATATAAATAACTACACGGCCATCTGTATTAAGATAGAAATATCTACACCGGTGTCTGTATAAACATGGAAATATCTACACCGCTATCTGTATAAACATGGAAATATCTACACCGCTACCTGTATAAACATGGAAATATCCACACCGCTACCTGTATACACATGGAAATATCAGCACCGCTATCTGTATGAACATGGAAATATCAGCCCCTCTATCTGTATGAACATGGAAATATCTTCACAACCATCTGTATGAACATGGATATATCTACACAGCCATCTGGATGAACATGGAAATATCTACACCGCTATCTGCATGAACATGGAAATATCTACACCGCTACCTGTATAAACCTGGAAATATCAGCACCGCTATCTGTATGAACATGGAAATATCTACACCGCTATCTCTATGAACATGGAAATATCTACACCGCTATCTGTATGAACATGGAAATAGCTACAACGCTATCTGTATGAACATGGAAATATCTACACCACTATCTGTATGAACATGGAAATATCTACACCGCCATCTGTATGAACATGGATATATCTACACAGCCATCTGGATGAACATGGAAATATCTACACCGCTATCTGCATGAACATGGAAATATCTACACCGCTATCTGTGTAAATATGCATACATCTTCGCAATCTGAATAAGCATGGAGATATCTACACTGCTATCTGAATGAACATGGAAATATCTACACCGCTATCTGTTTGAACATTTAAATATCTAAAACGCTATCAGCATGAAAATGGAAATCTCTACACAGCTATCTGCAAATACATGGAAATATCTACACAGCTATCTCTTTACACATGGAAATAACTACACCGCTATCTGTATGAACATGGAAATATCTACACCGCCATCTGTATGAACATGGAAATATCTACACCGCTATCTGTGTAAACATGCATACATCATCACCGCTATCTGTTTGAACATGGAAATATCTAAACTGCTATCTGCATGAAAATGGAAATATCTACAGAGCTATCTGCATATACATGGAAATACCTACACATCTATCTCTTTACACGTGGAAATAACTACACCGCTATCTGTATGAACATGGAAATATGTACACCGCCATCTGTATGAACATGGAAATATCTGCACCGCCATCTGTATGAACATATAAATAACTACACGGCCATCTGTATTAAGATAGAAATATCTACACCGGTGTCTGTATAAACATGGAAATATCTACACCGCTATCTGTATAAACATGGAAATATCTACACCGCTACCTGTATAAACATGGAAATATCCACACCGCTACCTGTATACACATGGAAATATCAGCACCGCTCTCTGTATGAACATGGAAATATCAGCCCCTCTATCTGTATGAACATGGAAATATCTTCACAACCATCTGTATGAACATGGATATATCTACACAGCCATCTGGATGAGCATGGAAATATCTACACCGCTATCTGCATGAACATGGAAATATCTACACCGCTACCTGTATAAACCTGGAAATATCAGCACCGATATCTGTATGAACATGGAAATATCTACACCGCTATCTTTATGAACATGGAAATATCTACACCGCTATCTGTATGAACATGGAAATAGCTACAACGCTATCTGTATGAACATGGAAATATCTACACCACTATCTGTATGAACATGGAAATATCTACACCGCCATCTGTATGAACATGGATATATCTACACAGCCATCTGGATGAACATGGAAATATCTACTCCGCTATCTGCATGAACATGGAAATATCTACACCGCTATCTGTGTAAATATGCATACATCTTCGCAATCTGTATAAGCATGGAGATATCTACACTGCTATCTGAATGAACATGGAAATATCTACACCGCTATCTGTTTCAACATTTAAATATCTAAAACGCTATCAGCATGAAAATGGAAATCTCTACACAGCTATCTGCAAATACATGGAAATATCTACACAGCTATCTCTTTACACATGGAAATAACTACACCGCTATCTGTATGAACATGGAAATATCTGCACCGCCCTCTGTATGAACATATAAATATCTACTCCGCCATCTGTATTAAGATGGAGATATCTACACCTCTATCTGTAAAAACATGGAAATATCTACACCGCTATCTGTATAAACATGGAAATATCTACACTGCTATCTGTATAAACATGGAAATATCTACACCACTACCTGTATAAACATGGAAATATCAGCACCGCTATCTGTAAGACCATGGAAATAGCCCCTCTATCTGTATGAACATGGAAATATCTACACCGGTATCTCTATGAACATGGAAATATCTACACCACTATCTGTTTGAACATGGAAATATCTAAACCGCTATCTGCATGAAAATGGAAATATCTACACAGCTATCTGCATATACATGGAAATATCTACACAGCTATCTCTTTACAAATGGAAATAACTACACCGCTATCTGTATGAACATGGAAATATCTTCACCGCCATCTGTATTAACATGGATATATCTACACAGCCATCTGGATGAACATGGGAATATCTACACCGCTATCTGTATGAACATGGAAATATCTACACCGCTATCTGTGTAAACATGCATACATCTTCACCGCTATCTGTATAAACATGGAAATATCTACACTGCTATCTGCATGGACATGGAAATATCTACACCACTATCTGTTTGAACATGGAAATATCTACACCGCTATCTGCATGAAAATGGAAATATCTACACAGCGATCTGCATATACATGGAAATATCTACAAAGCTATATCTTTACACATGGAAATAACTACAGCGCTATCTCTATAAACATGGAAATATCTACTCCACCGTCTGTATGAACATGGAAATATCTGCACCACCATCTGTATGAACATATAAATTTCTACACCGCCATCTATATTAAGATGGAGATATCTACACCGCTATCTGTATAAACTTGAAAATATCTACACCGCTATCTGTATAAACACGGAAATATCTACACGGCTATCTGTATAAACATGGAAATATCTACACCGCTACCTGTATAAACATGGAAATACTTAAACAGCTATCTGTATGAACATGGAAATACCTACACCGCTATCTCTATGAACTTGGAAATATCTACACCGTTATCTGTATGAACATGGAAATAGCTACACCGCTATCTGTATGAACATGGAAATATCTACACCACTACCTGTATGAACATGGAAATATCTACACCTCTATCTCTATGAACATGGATATATCTACACAGCCATCTGGATGAACATGGAAATATCTACACCGCTAACTGTTTGAACTTGTAAATATCTAAACTGCTATCTGCATGAAAGTGGAAATATCTACACAGCTATCTGCATATACATGGAAAAATCTACACAGCTATCTCTTTACACATGGAAATAACTACACCGCTATATCTATAAACATGGAAATATCTACACCGCCATCTGTATGAACATGGAAGTATCTGCACCGCCATCTGTATGAACATATAAATATCTACACCGCCATCTGTATTAAGAAGGAAATGTCTAAACCGCTATCTGTATAAACATGGAAATATCTTCACCGCTGCCTGTATAAACATGGATATATCAGCACCGCTATCTGTATGAACATGAAAATATCTACACAACTATCTGTATGAACATGGAAATATCTACACCTCTATCTGTATGAACATGGAAATATCTACACCGCTATCGGTTTGAACATGGAAATATCTACACCGCTATCTGTATGAACATGGAAATACCTTCACCGCCATCTGTATGAACATGGATATGTCTACTCAGCCATCTAGATTAACATGGAAATATCTACACCGCGATCTGTAGGAACATGGAAATATCTACACCGCTATCTGTGTAAACATGCATACATCATCACCGCTATCTGTATAAACATGGAAATATCCACACCGCTATCTGTATGAACTTGGAAATATCTACACCGCTATCTGTATGAACATGGAAATATCTAAACTGCTATCTGCATGAAAATGGAAATATCTACAGAGCTATCTGCATATACATGGAAATACCTACACATCTATCTCTTTACACATGGAAATAACTACACCGCTATCTGTATGAACATGGAAATATGTACACCGCCATCTGTATGAACATGGAAATATCTGCACCGCCATCTGTATGAACATATAAATAACTACACGGCCATCTGTATTAAGATAGAAATATCTACTCCGGTGTCTGTATAAACATGGAAATATCTACACCGCTATCTGTATAAACATGGAAATATCTACACCGCTCCCTGTATAAACATGGAAATATCCACACCGCTACCTGAATACACATGGAAATATCAGCACCGCTATCTGTATGAACATGGAAATATCAGCCCCTCTATCTGTATGAACATGGAAATATCTTCACAACCATCTGTATGAACATGGATATATCTACACAGCCATCTGGATGAACATGGAAATATCTACACCGCTATCTGCATGAACATGGAAATATCTACCCCGCTACCTGTATAAACCTGGAAATATCAGCACCGCCATCTGTATGAAAATGGAAATATCTACACCGCTATCTCTATGAACATGGAAATATCTACACCGCTATCTGTATGAACATGGAAATAGCTACAACGCTATCTGTATGAACATGGAAATATCTACACCACTATCTGTATGAACATGGAAATATCTACACCGCCATCTGTATGAACATGGATATATCTACACAGCCATCTGGATGAACATGGAAATATCTACACCGCTATCTGCATGAACATGGAAATATCTACACCGCTATCTGTGTAAATATGCATACATCTTCGCAATCTGTATAAGCATGGAGATATCTACACTGCTATCTGAATGAACATGGAAATATCTACACCGCTATCTGTTTGAACATTTAAATATCTAAACCGCTATCAGCATGAAAATGCAAATCTCTACACAGCTATCTGCAAATACATGGAAATATCTACACAGCTATCTCTTTACACATGGAAATAACTACACCGCTATCTGTATGAACATAGAAATATCTACACCGCCATCTGTATGAACATGCAATTATCTGCACTGCCATCTGTATGAACATATAAATATCTACTCCGCCATCTGTATTAAGATGGAGATATCTACACCGCTATCTGTTAAAACATGGAAATATCTACACCGCTATCTGTATAAACATGGAAATATCTACACTGTTATCTGTATAAACATGGAAAAATCTACACCGCTACCTGTATAAACATGGAAATATCAGCACCGCTATCTGTAAGAACTTGGAAATAACCCCTCTATCTGTATGAACATGGAAATATCTACACAGCTATCTGTATAAACATGGAAATATCTACACCGCTATCTGTATGAACATGGAAATATCTACACCGCTATCTGTTTGAACATGGAAATATCTACACCGCTATCTGCATGAAAATGGAAATATCTACACTGCTATCTGCGTATACATTTAAACACCTACACAGCTATCTCTTTACACATGGAAATAACTACACCGCTATCTGTATGAACATGGAAATATCTACACCGCCATCTGTATGAACATGGAAATATCTGAACGGCCATCTGTATGAACATATAAATATCTACACCGCCATCTGTATTAAGATGGAGATATCTATACTGCTATCTGTATAAACATGGAAATATCTACACCGCTATCTGTATAAACATGGAAATATCTACACAGCTATCTGTATAAACATGGAAATATCTACACCACTACCTGTATAAACATGGAAATATCTACACCGCTATGTCTATAACCATGGAAATATCTGCACCGCTATCTGTATAAACATGGAAATATCCACACTGCTATCTGTATATACATGGAAATATCTACACCGCTACCTGTATAAACATGGAAATATCAGCACCGCTATCTGTATGAACATGGAAATATCAGCCCCCCTATCTGTATGAACAAGGAAATATCTACACCACTATCTGTATGAACATGGAAATATCTACACCGCTATCTGTATGAGCATGGAAATATCTTCACCGCCATCTGTATGAACATGGATATATCTACACACCATATGGATGAACATGGAAATATCTACACCGCTATCTGCATGAACATGGAAATAGCTACACCGCTATCTGTATGAACATGGAAATAGCTACACCGCCATCTGTATGAACATGGAAATATCTGCACCGCCATCTGTATGAACATATAAATATCTACACCGCCATCTGTATTAAGATGGAGATATCTACACCGCTATCTGTATAAACCTGGAAATATCTACACCGCTATCTGTATAAACATGGAAATATCCACACCACTATCTGTATAAACATGGAAATGTCCACACCGCTATCTGTAAGAACGTGGAAATAGCTACACCGCTATCTGTATGAACATGGAAATGTCTACACCACTATCTGTATGAACATGGAAATAGCTACACCGCTATCTGTATGAACATGGAAATATCTACACCACTATCTGTATGAACATGGAAATATCTACACCGCTATCTGTGTAAACATGCATACATCTTCACCGCTATCTGTATAAACATGGAAATATCTACACCGCTATCTGTATGAACATGGATATATCTACACAGCCATCTGGATGAACATGGAAATATCTACACCGCTATGTGTATGAACATGGAAATAGCTACACCGCTATCTGAAAATGGAAATATCTACACCGCTATCTGTATGAACATGGAAATAGCTACACCGCTATCTGTATGAACATGGAAATATCTACACCACTATCTGTATGAACATGGAAATATCTACACCACTATCTGTGTAAACATGCATACATCTTCACCGCTATCTGTATAAACATGGAAATATCTACACCGCTATCTGTATGAACATGGAAATATCTACACCGCTCTCTGTTTGAACATGGAAATATCTATACCGCTATCTGCATGAAAATGGAAATATCTACACAGCTATCTGCATATACATGTAAATATCCACACAGCTATCTCTTTGCACATGGAAATAACTTCACCGCTATCTGTATGAACATGGAAATATCTACACCGCCATCTGTATGAACATGGAAATATCTGCACGGCCATCTGTATGAACATATAAATATCTACACTGCCATCTGTATTAAGATGGAGATATCTACACCGCTATCTGTATAAACATGGAAATATCTACACCGCTATCTGTATAAACATGGAAATATCTACACCGCTACCTGTATAAACATGGAAATATCAGCACCGCTTTCTGTATGAACATGGAAATATCAGCCCCTCTATCTGTATGAACATGGAAATATCTACACCACTATCTGTATGAACATGGAAATATCTACACTGCTATCTGTATGAACTTGGAAATATCCACACCGCTATCTGTATAGACATGGAAATATCTACACCGCTATCTGTATAAACATGGAAATATCTACACCGCTATCTGTGTAAACATGGAAATATCTACACTGCTATCTGTGTAAACATGGAAATATCTACACCGCTATCTGTACAAACATGGAAATATCTACACAGCCTTCTGTAGGAATATGTAAATATCTACACCGTTATCTGTATACACATGGAATTATCTACACCGCTATCTGTATGAACATGGAAATGTCTACACCTCTATCTGTGTAAACATGGAAATATCTACACCGCTATCTGTGTAAACATGGAGATATCTACACCGCTATCTCTATAAGCATGGAAATATCCACACAGCCATCTATATAAACATGGAAATATCTACACTACGCTCTGTATAAACCTGGAAATATCTACACTGATATCTCTATAAACATGGAAATAACTAAATCGCTATCTCTATAAACATGGAAATATCTACACCGCTATCTGTGTAAACATGGAAATATCTACACCGCTGTCTGTGTAAACATGGAAATACCTACACCGCTATATCTATAAACATGGAAATATCTACACCGCCATCTGTATGGGTGTGGAAATATCTACACCGCCATCTGTATAAACATGGAAATATCTACACCGTTATGTGTATAAAGATGGAAATATCTACACTGCTATCTGTAAAAACATGGAAATATCTACACCGCCATCTGTATGAACATGGAAATGTCTAAACCGCCAACTCAATAAACATGGAAATATCTACAGCGCTACGTGTTGGAACATAGAAATATCTACACCGCTATCTGCATAAAAGTGGAAATATCTTCACCGCTATCTGCATAAACTTGAAAATATCTACACCACAATCTTGTAAACATGGAAATATCTAAAAAAACTACTGTGGGAACATGGAAATATCTACACCGCTATCTCTATAAACATGGAAATATCTACACCGCTATCTGTATAAACTTGGAAATATCTACACAGCCATCTGTAGGAACATGTAAATATCTACACAGTTATCTGTATACACATGGAAATATCTACACCTCTATCTGTATAAACATGGAAATATCTACACCGCTATCTGTGTAAACTTGGAAATATCTACACCGCTATCTGTGTAAACATGGAAATATCTACACCGCTATCTCTAAAAACATGGAAAGATCTACACCATTATGTGTATAAAGATGGAAATATCTACACCGCTATCTGTATAAACATGGAAATATCTACACCGCCATCTGTATGAACGTGGAAATGTCTAAACCGCCATCTCTATAAACATGTAAATATCTACACCGCCCTCTGTAGGAACATGGAAATATCTACAACGCTATCTGTTTAAACATTGAAATGTATACACCGCTATGTGCCTAAAAGTGGAAATATCTACACCGCTATCTGCATAAACTTGGAAATACCTACACCGCTATCTGTGTAAACATGGAAATATCTAAACCACCAACTGTAGGAACACGGAAATATCTACACCACTATCTCCACAAACATTGACATATCTACACCGCTATCTGTATAAACATGCAAATATCTACACAGCCATCTGTAGGAACATGTAAATATCTACACCACTATCTCTATAAACATGGAAATACCTACACTGCTATCTGTATAAACATGGAAATATCTACACCGCTATCTGTGTAAACATGGAAAGATCTACACCGCTATCTCTGAAAACATGGAAAGATCTACACCATTATGTGTATAAAGACGGAAATATCTACACCGCTATCTGTATAAACATGGAAATATCTACGCAGCCATCTGTAGGAACATGTAAATATCTACACAGTTATCTGTATACACATGGAAATATCTACACCGCTATCTGTATAAACATGGAAATATCTACACCGCTATCTGTGTAGACATGGAAATATCTACACCGCTATCTGAGTAAACATGGAAATATCTACACCGCCATCTCTTAAAACTTGGAAATATCTTCACCGTTATGTGTATAAACATGGAAATATCTTCACCGTCATCTGTATGAACATGGAAATATCTACACTGCCATCGATATAAACATGGAAATATCTACACCGCCATCTGTTTGAACATGAAAATATCTACAGCGCCAACTCTATAAACATTGAAATATCTACACCGCTATCTGTATAAACATGGAAATATCTACACCGCTATCTGTGTAAACATGGAAATATCTACACCGCTATCTGTGTAAACATGGAAGTATCTACACCGCTATCTCTATAAACATGGAAATATCTTCACCGCCATCTGCATGAACATGGAAATATCTACATCGCCATCTGTATAAACATGGAAATATCTACACTGCTGTCTCTATAAACATGGAAATATCAACAACGCTATCTGTATAAACATGGAAATATCTACACCGCTATCTGTATAAACATGGAAATATCTACACCGCTATCTCTATAAACATGGAAATATCTACACCGCTATCTGTATAAACATGGAAATATCTACACCGCTATCTGTGTAAACATGGAAATATCTACAGCACTATCTGTGTAAACATGGAAATATCTACACCGCTATCTGTACAAACATGGAAATATCTACACAGCCATCTGTAGGAATATGTAAATATCTACACCGTTATCTCTATACACATGGAATTATCTACACAGCTATCTGTATGAACATGGAAATATCTACACCGCTATATGTGCACACATTGAAATATCTACACAGCTATCTGTGTAAACATGGAGATATCTACACCGCTATCTCTATAAACATGGAAATATCCTCACAGCCATCCACATAAACATGAAAATATCTACACTACGCTCTGTATAAACCTGGAAATATCTACACTGATATCTCTATAAACATGGAAACATCTACACCGCTATCTCTATAAACATGGAAATATCTACACCGCTATCTGTGTAAACATGGAAATATCTACACCGCTTTCTGTGTAAACATGGACATACCTACACCGCTATATCTATAAACATGGAAATATCTACACCGCCATCTGTATGGGTATGGAAATATCTACACCGCCATCTGTATAAACATGGAAATATCTACACCGTTATCTGTGTACACATGGAATTATCTACACCGCTATCTGTTTAAACTTGGAAATATCTACAATGCTATCTGCGTAAACATGGAAAAATCTACACCGCTATCTCTATATACATGCAAATATCTACACCGCTATCTGTGTAAACATGGCAATATCTACACCGATATCTCTGTAAACATGGAAATATCTACACCGCTATCTCTGTAAACATGGAAATATCTACAGAGTCATCTGTATAAACATGGAAATATCTACACCGCTATCTGTGTAAACATGGAAATATCTACACCGCTATCTCTAAAAACATGGAAAGATCTACACCATTATGTGTATAAAGACGGAAATATCTACACCGCTATCTGTATAAACATGGAAATATCTACACCGCCATCTATATGAACGTGGAAATGTCTAAACCGCCATCTCTATAAACATGTAAATATCTACACCGCCCTCTGTAGGAACATGGAAATATCTACAACGCTATCTGTTTAAACATTGAAATATCTACACGGCTATATGCCTAAAAGTGGAAATATCTACAACGCTATCTGCACAAACTTGGAAATACCTACACCGCTATCTGTGTACACATGGAAATATCTACACCACCAACTGTATGAACATGGAAATATCTTCACCGCCATCTGTATGAACATGGATATATCTACACACCATATGGATGAACATGGAAATATCTACACCGCTATCTGCATGAACATGGAAATAGCTACACCGCTATCTGTATGAACATGGAAATAGCTACACCGCCATCTGTATGAACATGGAAATATCTGCACCGCCATCTGTATGAACATATAAATATCTACACCGCCATCCGTATTAAGATGGAGATATCTACACCGCTATCTGTATAAACCTGGAAATATCTACACCGCTATCTGTATAAACATGGAAATATCCACACCACTATCTGTATAAACATGGAAATATCCACACCGCTACCTGTATAAACATGGAAATAGCACCGCTATCTGAATGAACATGGAAATATCTACACCGCTATCTGTATGAAAATGGAACTATCTACACCGCTATCTGTAAGAACATGGAAATAGCTACACCGCTATCTGTATGAACATGGAAATATCTACACCACTATCTGTATGAACATGGAAATAGCTACACCGCTATCTGTATGAACATGGAAATATCTACACCACTATCTGTATGAACATGGAAATATCTACACCGCTATCTGTGTAAACATGCATACATCTTCACCGCTATCTGTATAAACATGGAAATATCTACACCGCTATCTGTATGAACATGGATATATCTACACAGCCATCTGGATGAACATGGAAATATCTACACCGCTATCTGTATGAACATGGAAATAGCTACACAGCTATCTGAAAATGGAAATATCTACACCGCTATCTGTATGAACATGGAAATAGCTACACCGCTATCTGTATGAACATGGAAATATCTACACCACTATCTGTATGAACATGGAAATATCTACACCGCTATCTGTGTAAACATGCATACATCTTCACCGCTATCTGTATAAACATGGAAATATCTACACCGCTATCTGTATGAACATGGAAATATCTACACCGCTCTCTGTTTGAACATGGAAATATCTATACCGCTATCTGCATGAAAATGGCAATATCTACACAGCTATCTGCATATACATGTAACTATCCACACAGCTATCTCTTTGCACATGGAAATAACTTCACCGCTATCTGTATGAACATGGAAATATCTACACCGCCATCTGTATGAACATGGAAATATCTGCACGGCCATCTGTATGAACATATAAATATCTACACTGCCATCTGTATTAAGATGGAGATATCTACACCGCTATCTGTATAAACATGGAAATATCTACACCGCTATCTGTGTAAACATGGAAATATCTACACCGCTACCTGTATAAACATGGAAATATCAGCACTGCTTTCTGTATGAACATGGAAATATCAGCCCCTCTATCTGTATGAACATGGAAATATCTACACCACTATCTGTATGAACATGGAAATATCTACACCGCTATCTGTATGAACATGGAAATATCCACACCGCTATCTGTATAGACATGGAAATATCTACACCGCTATCTGTATAAACATGGAAATATCTACACCGCTATCTGTGTAAACATGGAAATATCTACACTGCTATCTGTGTAAACATTGAAATATCTACACCGCTATCTGTACAAACATGGAAATATCTACACAGCCTTCTGTAGGAATATGTAAATATCTACACCGTTATCTGTATACACATGGAATTATCTACACCGCTATCTGTATGAACATGGAAATGTCTACACCTCTATCTGTGTAAACATGGAAATATCTACACCGCTATCTGTGTAAACATGGAGATATCTACACCGCTATCTCTATAAGCATGGAAATATCCACACAGCCATCTATATAAACATGGAAATATCTACACTACGCTCTGTATAAACCTGGAAATATCTACACTGATATCTCTATAAACATGGAAATAACTAAATCGCTATCTCTATAAACATGGAAATATCTACACCGCTATCTGTGTAAACATGGAAATATCTACACCGCTGTCTGTGTAAACATGGAAATACCTACACCGCTATATCTATAAACATGGAAATATCTACACCGCCATCTGTATGGGTATGGAAATATCTACACCGCCATCTGTATAAACATGGAAATATCTACACCGTTATGTGTATAAAGATGGAAATATCTACACTGCTATCTGTAAAAACATGGAAATATCTACACCGCCATCTGTATGAACATGGAAATGTCTAAACCGCCAACTCTATAAACATGGAAATATCTACAGCGCTACGTGTTGGAACATAGAAATATCTACACCGCTATCTGCATAAAAGTGGAAATATCTTCACCGCTATCTGCATAAACTTGAAAATATCTACACCACAATCTTGTAAACATGGAAATATCTAAAAAAACTACTGTGGGAACATGGAAATATCTACACCGCTATCTCTATAAACATGGAAATATCTACACCGCTATCTGTATAAACTTGGAAATATCTACACAGCCATCTGTAGGAACATGTAAATATCTACACAGTTATCTGTATACACATGGAAATATCTACACAGCTATCTGTGTAAACTTGGAAATATCTACACCGCTGTCTGTGTAAACATGGAAATATCTACACCGCTATCTCTAAAAACATGGAAAGATCTACACCATTATGTGTATAAAGATGGAAATATCTACACCGCTATCTGTATAAACATGGAAATATCTACACCGCCATCTGTATGAACGTGGAAATGTCTAAACCGCCATCTCTATAAACATGTAAATATCTACACCGCCCTCTGTAGGAACATGGAAATATCTACACCGCTATCTGTGTAAACATGGAAATACCTACACCGCCTTCTGTGTAAACATGGAAATATCTACACCGCCATATCTATAAACATGGAAATATCTTCAACTCCATCTGTATGAACATGGAATTATCTACACTGCCATCTATATGAACATGGATACATCTACACCGCTATCTGTATAAACATGGAAATATCTACACCGCCATCGGTAGGAAAATGAAAATATCTACACCGCCATCTGTATGAACAGGGAACTATGTACACCACCATCTGTATCAACATGAAAATACCTACACCGCCATCTGTATCACAATGGAAATATCTGCACCGCCATCTCTATAACAATGGAAATATCTAAACCGCCGTCTGTATGGAAATGGAAAAATCTACACCACCATCTGTATAAAGGTGGAAATATCTATACCGCTATCTGTGTGAACATGGATATATCTACAACGCTATCTGTAAAAACATGGAAATATCTACACCTCCATCTGTATAAACATGGAAATATCTACACCGCCATCTGTAGAAACATGGAAATATCTACACCGCCATCTCTATAAACATGGAAATATCTTCACAGCTATCTGTATAAACATTTAAATATCTACACCGCCATCTCTATAAACATAGAAATATCTACACCGCCATCTGTATGAACATGGAAATATGTACACCGCCATCTGTATAAATGTGGAAATATCTACACCGCTATCTGTATGAACATGGCAATATGTACACCGCTACCTGTATTAACATGGAAAATCTACACCGCTATCTGTATAAACATGGAAATATCTACACCGCTGTCTCTATAAACATGGAAATATGTGCACCGCTATCTCTATAAATATTGAAATATATACACCTCTGTCTCTATAAACATGGAAATATCTAATATGCTATCTGTATAAACATGGAAATATCTACACCGCTATCTGTATAAACATGGAAATATCTACACCGCTATCTCTATAAACATGGATATATCTACACCGCTATCTCTATTAACATGGAAATATCTACACCACTATCTGTATGAACATGGAAATATCCACACCGCTATCTGTATAGACATGGAAGTATCTACACCGGTAACTGTATAAACATGGAAATATCTACACCGCTATCGGTATAAATGTCTGTATTTGCTCTTAATTTATACCCAAGGCTGGGATGTTTCATATGATAAAAAGACCAAATACAGAAATAGACTATATTTGGTCTGGCAATTGATCTCTGCAATAATCAAACCTCAAAGACAATCAAACCTGAAATCTAAGCTACATATTAAATAGCTTGGTTTTTAGGTTGCACGTTGCTGTGTATGCTGGCTTCATAGAAAATGCAAGTAGCAATGGCCATTTTTTAATAGTCATTAGCCTTGAAGCTCTCCTACTTTTGAATCACATAGAAATAGAAATCAAATCTCACTAGATTTTTTTTTGAAACAGGGTCTGACTTCGTTGCCCAGGCTGAAGAGCAGGGCATGATCTTGGCTCACACCTCTGCCTCTCGGACTCAAGCCATCCTCCCACCTCAGCCTTGGAGTAGCTGGGACCACAGGCATGTGCCACCATACCCAGCTAATATTTTTATTTTTGTACAAATGGGGTTTGTCATCTTTCCCAGGCAGGCCTCAAACTCCAAGACTCAAGCAATACACCTGCCTTGAATTCCCAAAGTACTGGGTTTACAGGCGACAGCCACTACGCCCAGCAACTAAACTTCTAAAAATCAATTTAACATAAAATTATCTAAGCGTGCAAGGAAAGATAAGAAGCCTAAGGAACCAGTGAGTTGAAGAATAAATGCAGTTTAAATCATACATGTAAACAACATGATGTGATGTGGTAGGAATCATCTAACATGCTTTAAAGCATGAGTAAAAGGTCTTTACTTAGAAAACTGGATCTTAGTTTAGGATATCTTTAGATAAGAGTATGAAAAGTCATATCATATTGATAAGTAAAGTGCTTCCTTTGGCTAATTTTAAGGATAGGACATTTACTTTCATATAATTCATAGGAATCTTAGACTTAAAAATAAAATTTCCCTTCTCAAATCCTTACTTTCATACATTTTTTGCATTTCTTTCACTTTTGTGTTAATGGCCTATGTCTCAACATATTCTATTAAGCCTTCTGGAAACACATACTTTGTTTCCAGCCTCTTCAGAGAACCATCACTCCAATTCCTAGGCTTCTGAAGAAGCAGACCCAAGCTTATAGTTATTACATATTTCCAAATCTAGGTGACCAACAAAAATTGATACTTTTCCCATCATACCTTTAAGTTAATAATCAGGTGTATGCTGAGAGGTAAGGACCCAAGAGTGTTGGTTGTCTAATTCTGCAGCTGTATAAACAAATCTTAATGCTTGAAAATATTCAAAGGTTATTCTCACGTTGATTGTTGGTAACTATGTGTAACAACATGAAAAGAAAAAAAAATCAAAGAATTACGTCTGAGGATAATACACAATCTCTAAGGGTAAGAAGAGCAACAAAAATTCTGCTTCAATTACCACTGAAATAATATATTTATCCTGTAAAATCTATGGTGGCTGGTTGTAAAAACTAGGCATTAGCAAACTGATAAAGACTTTTTAATGAAACCATTATGAAACATAGTTTTTAAAAAGTTAAATACACCCACACCAGTTTTTCACATTCTTTGGGCTGCTTTAATGCTGCCATTAAATAATTGATTTAGTTGTGACATAGATCCTATGTTCCATGGAGTCTACCATTCATAAAGATGCAATGTAAGGTAACAAAAATATAAATTGTGTGTGTGGGGGGGAGAAGTCAAGAGTATTTTTATGTGACAGAAGTTAAGTTGTTATCAGTGTAAAATAGTCTGTTACAAATACAGGACTCTGTATGTTAGTTTCACTAACCAGAAAGAAAGAAATTACAGCAGATACACACACACACACACCAAAAAAGGGAAAAGAAACAAAGCTTAGCACCACAGAAAACCACCAAACTAGAGGGATAAACAATAAGAAAGGAAGAAGTGAACAAGTAATCTAAAAAACAACTAATGAAATGATAGAAGGAAGTCCTAATTTATCAATAATAAACTTGAATAGAAGTGGATTAAACTCTACTTAAAAGATATAAAGTGGATGAATGGATTCAGATAGGAAAACCCACCTATATGCTGCCTACATGATACTTACCTCACTATTAAAGACAAATAGACTGAAAGTGAAGAGATGGAAAAATATATTTTATGCAAACAAATGAAAAGCAAGCAGGAGTAGCCACAGTCATGTCATATTTTAAAAGGCTTTAAATAAAAAAACTATATAAAAAAAGAATGTCACTGTACAATGAAATGATAAAAGGCCCAATTCAATAAGAGGACATAACATATATATTACTTAGGTGTAACTATATATGTACCCAACACCAGAACAACCAGATATATAAAGCAAATATTAGATTTAAAGGTAGAGATAGACTGCAATACAATATTAGTAGGAAATTTCAACACTCCACTTTAAAAATGGACAGATTCTATGAAGAGAAAATCAACCAAAAAATGACAGACTCAAACTATACCATAGACCAAATGGACCTAGCAGGTAAAGAAGATCTCACCTGATATGGTTTGGCTGTATATCCCCACCCAAATCTCATCTTGATTATAGCTCCCATAATTCATACATGTTGTGGGAGGGAACCAGTGGGAGATAATTGAATCATGGGGGCGGTTCCCCCATACTGTTCTTGTGGTAGTGAATACGTCTAACAAGATCTGATGGTTTTATAAGGGGGAACCCTTTCACTTGGTTCTCAATTCTATTTTGTTTGCTACCATGTAAGATGTGTCTTTCGCCTTCCATCATGATTGGGAGACCTCCCCAGCCACGTGGAACTATGAGTCCACTAAACCTCTTTTTCTCTGTAAATTACGCAGTCTCGGGTATGTCTTTATCAGCAGTATGAAAACAGACTAATACATCATCCAACAGCTGCAGAATACAAATTATTCTCAACTGTACACCAAACATTCTCTAGGACCAATCATACATTATGACACATAATAAGTCTTAACAAACTTAAGAAGACAGATATCATATGAAGTATCTTTTCTGATTCCAGGGATATAAAGCCAGAAATCAACAACAGGAAAGCCCTTGGAAATTTTATAAAAACATGGAAATTAAATAGCACGCACCCAAGAAATCAATAGGTCTCATTAAGACATTAATAGGAAAATTTCAAAAGTCACTGAGACAAGTAAGAATGAAAATCCAACATACCCAAACCTATGGAACGTAGCAAAAGCAGTTCTAAGAGGGAAATTTATAGCAATAAAAGCCTACACCAAAAAAGAAGAAAGATTTTCAAATCACAAAGCAAAATTATACACTTCAAGTAACTAGAACATCAAAAACAAACTAAACCCAAAATTGGTAGAAGGAAGGAAATAATAAAGCTCACAGCAGATATAAATGAAACAGACACTAAAAAATATTTCAAAAGATAAATAAGACAAAGTGTAAAGGTAAAACTGACAAACCTTTAGCTAAACTAAGACAAAAGGAGAGAAAATTCAAATAAATAAAAGATGAAAAAGGAGACATTACAACTGATACACCACAGAAATAGAAGGGATTGTAAGACATTACTCATAACTATATGCCAACAAATTTGATAGTGTAGAATAAAATGAATAAATTTCTGCACACATACAACTACCCAGATTAAATTGTGAGGAAATATAACATCTGAACACATCAAGAATGAGTTTGGAAATTGAATCAATAATAAAACATCTTCCATCAAAACAACAACAACAACAACCAACACCCAGGACCTGATGTCTTCACTGCTGAATTCTACCAAACAGTTAAAGAATAACTACCAATTCTCCACAAACTTTTCCACAAAAGTAATGAGGAAGGAATACTTCCATACTCATCTTATGAGGCTCGCAACATCCTGATTCTAAAACCAGACAAAGACACGCACAAAATGAAAATAACAGGCCAATATTCCTGAAGAACATAGATACAAAAGTTCTCAACAAGATACAAGTGAACTGACTTCGACAGCACACTAAAAAGAGTATTCACTATAATCAAGTGGGGTTCATCCCAGGGATGAAAGGATGGCTTAACATGCACAAATCAGTAAATATGATACACCACCACAATAGAAAGAAGAACAAAAACCATGTGATCATTTCAACAGATGCAAAAAGAACACTTGACAAAAGTCAACATTCCTTTATGATAAAAACTGTCAAGAAAGTAGGTATAGGAGTGTACCTCAACGCAGTAAAGGCCATAGGTGACAAACCCACAGCTAACATCTTATTTATGGTGAATAGTTAAATGCTTTTCCTCTTTGATATGGAGGAAGACAAGGATGTCAACTTCTACCACTTCTATTTAGCATAGTACTGGAGGTCAGAGCCAGAGCAATTAGACAAAAGAAATAAATAAGAGGGATCCAAACTGGAAAGAAGGAAGTCAGATTGTTTCTGTTTGTAGAAAATGTGATCTCACATACATATGTATACATCTATATATATGATCATATAGATATATATGATCTCTCTCTCTTTAGGGTTCTTTCTATATATACTTATATAGAGTGAGAACCCTAAAGACTTGACCAAAAACTACTAGAAATCATAAATAAATTCAGTAAAGTTGTAGTATACAAAATCAACACAGAAAATTCAGTGGTGTTTCTATACACTAATAGTGAACTATCTGAAAAAGTCATCAAGAAAGGAATTCCATTTACAATAGCTACCAAGAAATCTGCAGATAAATTTAATCAAGGTCGTGAAAGATCTCTTCAATGAAAACTATAACACACTGATGGAAAAATTTACGATCCACAAAAAATGGACACTATATACTCATGGAATGGAAGAATTGATACTATTGAAATGACCATACTAACAAAATGTCCTACAGATTCAATGCAATCCCTATCAAAATACCAATGAAATTCTTCACAGAAATAGAAAAAAATACCCTAAAATTTGTATGAAACCAGAAAAGACCCCAAATAACCAAAGCAATCCTGTGCAAAAATAACAAAGCTGGAGGCACCACACTACCTGACTTCAAAATATACTACAAAGCCATAGTAAGCAAAACAGCATGGCACTGCCATAAAGCAAACACATAGACCAATGGAAGAGAATATACAGCTCAGAAATAAATTCTCATACCTAAAGTCAACTGATTTTCCAAAAAGGAGTCAAGAGCACACACAGGGGTAAAGACAGTCTCTTCATTAAATGGTACTGAGAAGATTGGATATCTACATGTGGGATAATGAAATTAGACCCCTATCTTTTACCTTATACAAAAATCAACTCAAATGCGATTAAAGACCTAAAGGTAAGATTGAAAACTATGAAAAACTACTAGAAGATAACATGTGGGAAATTCTCTATAACTTTGGGTTCTACAAGGATTTTTTAAATGAGACGTCAAAAGCACAGGCAACAAAAGCAAAAATAGATAAATGGGGTTTCATCAAACTAAAATGCTTTTGCACAGCAAAGGAAACTTAACAGAGTGAAAAAACAGCTTACAGAATGGGATACAATATTTGCAAACTATACATCTGCTAAGGAGTTAATGCCCAGATTATATAACAAACTTAAACAACTCAACAGCAAAAACATAAATAACTTATTTAAAAATGGGCAAAACTGGGAGGCTGAGGCAGGCGGATTGCCTGAGGTCAGGAGTTTGAGACCAGCCTGACCAATATGGTGAAATCATTTCTCTACTAAAAATACAAAAATTTAGCCAAACATGATGGCGTGTGCCTGTAACCCCAGCTACTCAGCAGGCTGAGGCAGGGGAATTGCTTGAACCAGGGAGATGGAAGTTGCCGTGAGCCCCGATTGCACCACTGCACTCCAGCTTGGGCAACAGAGCAAGACTCCTTCGCAAAAAAAAAAAAAAAAAAAAAAAGGACAAAATAAACTAAAAGAAATGCCACAAGAGAAAATATAGAAAGGGTCAAGACGAATATATAATAAAATCATGTTCAACATCACTAACCATCAGGGAAATGCAAATCAAAACCGCAATGAGATACCAGTTCACCCATTAGAATGGCTATTAGCAAAAAGGTAAAAGATAACAAGAGTTGGCAAGGAAGTGGAGAAAACGGAACACTTACGCACTGTTGATGGGGTTGTAAACTAGTACAACCATTAAGCAAAACTTTATGGAAGTTCGCTAAAAAATAAAAAATAAAAAAAAAAACAATCATTCGATCACATAACCCAGCAATCCCACTACTGGGTATATATCCATAGGAAATGAAATCATTGTGTTTGAAAAATATCTGCACTCTTATGTTTACTGTAGCACTATTTCTAATAATCAGATATGGAATCAACCCATGTGTATAAAAACAAACAAGTGAATTATATATATATAATATATATTATGTATATTATATATAATACATATTATGTATATTATATATAATATATTATGTATATTATATAATATATTATATATTAATATATTATTAATATTAATGTATTATATATTAATATTAATAATATTAATAATAAATAATAAGTATTATTTAATAATTATTAATAATTAATAATTAATAATAATTAATACTAATATTAATATATTATTAATATATAACATATATTATATGTATAATATACATTATATATTATGTATATTTTATATATAATACATATTATGTATATTATATACATAATATATATTATGTATATTATAATATATATAATGTATAATGTATATAATATACGTTATGTATATTATATATAATATACATTATGTATGTTATGTATATTATATATCACATATAATATATATTATTATTATATATAATTATATATAATTATAATTATAATTATATATAATTTTATGTGTAATTATAATTATGCATAAAATTAATTATAATTATATATAATTTTATGTGTAATTATAATTATACATAAAATTATATATGTATATATATATATATATATGGACACACAATGAAATACTATTCAGCCATAAAAAAAGAATGAAATTCTGCCAGTTGCAACAACATGGATGACCCTGTAGGATACAATGTTAAGTGAAATAAGCCAGACACAGAAAGCAAATACCGCATGATCTCGCTCATATGTGGAATCTTAAAAAAAAAAATGTTAATAGAGAAGTAGAGTAGAATAGTGGTTACCAAACAGTGAGGAAGAAGCGGGGAGGGCAAAATGGAGATAGATTGGTTAACAGTTATGAAATCACAATTATATAGGAAGAATAAGTTGTAGTGTTCTTTGCAAAGCAGGGTGACTATAGTTAAAAGTAAAGTATTGTATATTACAAAGTATCTAGAAGAAAGGATTTTGAAATTTCTTATTAAAAAGAAATGATGAATGCATGAGGTAATTAATACACTAACTATCCTTATTGGATCATTAGACAACATACATATTCATTGAAACATCAAATTGTATCCTATAAATCTATATAATTACAATGTGAAAATTTTTTAAAAATAAATTAATGAATTAAATAACAATTTTAAAATGTTCTCAATCACCAATGCAAAGTTTAGGAGCTTTGTTCTTGACTCAGCCTTAAGACTGAAAACTAATGTGTTAGAAATATTTGTAGATCCTCTCAATTTTGAAAGAATCCTAGCTAAACTACTGAAATATAAAATATATTCTATGTAATATGCTCTTAGGTATATTCTTAGGTGAACTCTGCTTTTAGATGAAGCTTATAAAAATGAAAAACGTATCTGAAATAAAATTTTAAAGTATTTGGAAAATTACAGCTTAATCTCTTAAAGACAAATTTTCTGTACAGTAACCTTTTTATGTGCTTTTGAAATGGGGTATACAATTATTTTCCCTGATGTGAGACAAAATATAGAAAGTTGGCATTTTATCTAAGAAGTTAACTTAGGAAGAAAGAGTGAGAGGCAGAGGAATGAGGGAAGAAAGGAAGGCTGATGATGGGATACCTTATCAAGTTGCCTAATGCTGTATTGGAACCTAATAGGCCTTCTAAGGAGTTTTATTACATAATGCAAGACTCCTCAATCTGGGAGGAGGAAAGGGACACCTACATGATCATCCCACCTGCTTAAGTAAGAGCAGCCACAAACTGTGGGCCATTCCAGGTAAGTGTCATATCACACCTGCACCAACTAGTCAAAGCCTGGGTCAAAGCCTGTGCAGAACTGATCGCTACAGCAGAGGCTAAAACAAGAAATGGGGCTAAGAGAGTGAAAAGCAGTGCCCATATGTATCCAAAAACAGGTTGAAGATATCTTTAGGAAGGAACAGATAATTTTTTTTATTCATACAATAACAGATGCATATGAACTCCTCGACTAGTCACCCATTCCTGTCAGCCCTTGGGCTTCATAACTAAATCATTCTTCCTTTGTAATCCAGTCCCACATTTTCAGCTATCTCTATATGTTTATTATCTGAAATATTTCTTTGCTCTATACTCTTCCCCTAGTCTTCAACCAATTTCTTTCTTTATTGTCCCAACCCACAGACTGTTATTTCCACTTTGATGTCCCATAGAAGCTTCAAGGGTTTGAAATACCTAAAAAAACAACTCATCTTTCTCCCTAAAACTCCCTCTCCTTCTCCCACTTCAAAATTTCAACTAATGGCTCCCCCTGTTATTCCCACCAGAATCCTGAATGATCCCTGTTTCTCCTCATTCACTCCATACATGTAAATCTCATTAACGTTACTTTCTAGATATTTCATGAATCCTTTCCATTCATTCTGTACTAGAAAGTGTTCCCAGTTTAGACCCTGGTGGTTGGTGGCCTCTTACCTAGGCGCTCTCTCTCTCTCTCTCTCTCTCTCTCTGTGGGTGTGGGTGTGGGTGTGTGTGTCCTGAGAATTTATTTACTTCTGGTTTTTGTTTGTTTTTTAGTATCCAGAATCTACAGGGAACTTAAATCAATTAGAAAAAAAAAATAACCCAATTAAAAAATGGGCAAAGGACATGAACAAACACTTCTCAAAAGAACACATACAAATGGCCAACAAATACACGAAAAAAAAATGCTTAGAATCACTAATCATCAGAAAAATGCAAATCAAAACACAATGAGATACCATTTCATACCGGTTGGAATGGCTATTATTAAAAAGTCAAAATACAACAGATGCCAGCAGGGCTGTAGACAAGAGGAAGTGTCTGTATATTTTTAGCTATAGCCCTACTTCAAACGTGTCCCCATTACAGCCAAAAGAGCGGCCTATCTAAAGGACTGTTCTGATCAGCTCACTTACCTGACTGAAACCTTCAGTGACTCCCATGGCCTGCAGGTCAATGCACTAATTCATGACTATAACATCTGAGATATCCTTGATCTGGCTACTGGTCTAGCCCTCTCTGACTCACGCTTTATAAACCATGCATTCTGGAACTTTTTAGTTGTTTCCCACATCAGCATGCTACTTCCCATCCATGTAGATTTGCAGAGACCTCCTCATCTTTTTAATTCCCAGTTCCCACTCTCAACATGGGCCATCTCCTACCCACACTTCAAAACCTAAGCAAAACAACACCTTCCGTGACACCTCCATGCTGAGTCAGATGCCATCCCCTTTGTATTGTAGTTCTTTGCTTGTGTGCCTTTGTCTCACTTTGTTCTCTTTAAAATAAACTCCATGAGGACAATGATCACCTGCTATTTGTGTTAATATCTGCACCTAGTGGCATAGTGTCTGGAGTATAGTAGGATCTATTTTCAAGGAAAAAAAGATTATATCTATACCAATAGACATGAATTAGCGCTTTTTTTTTTTAAAAGATAAGCTCCCTTTGAACTAAGTCAATGTTTACAAGAAGAGTTATACTAAAAAGTTCACTTTTGCTGCTTACGTTTCATTTATTTCAGGCAATTAATTCATTGTTATTGGTAAATCGATACTTTTTATTGATACTGAAAAGAGAGAAATAAACTAATGACTATCTCTGTTAGAGTAGATTTGTTCATATCTATCAGTAGAATGTTAATTATCTGAAAGTCAATAATAAAACATAAACTGTGATCTTAAATGTTTTTTAGGGGCTCATAAATAATTAGAATTCATGTCAGCATATAAAAAAAGATCAGAGTCTTTTTAAGATATGATAAAATTTTATTTTAGTTTCTTAATAGGGATTTTTGTGACCTTAAAGAGTTCAACTAATTATAATTTTAAAAATAGGATTTATAGAGTTTTAGAATTAGAAACAATTTATAGATTATTTTATTTTTCTTTTGAGGAATCAGGTCATCAGAAGATCAAGGAACACCTATAATGTCACTAGATCCTAATTTAATTTAAATTTTAGAATCCAGGTATTCTAACTCCTGTCTTGATACTATTTCTACTTTATTATGTTGCTTCCCAGGGCTTTAAAAAATAAAAGCTGGGAAATTACATTTGCTTTGCATATACAGCACCAATTATCAAATTCAGCATAAAAGCATAACATGTATACATCAAAAAGAAAACATAAAAACTTCAAATTAAAAGCATCTCAAAACAATTGAATATAATAGGGAAACCTTATACAAATGCAACACTCACCCATTAATAAAAAGAAACCAATTGGAGAAAAAAGAAATTCAATATAAACATGTTGGAATATAACCTAATTCATTTTAATCCAATGCTTCAAATTGAAAAAAATTAGCACTAGTGTTATTTTCCTTTATCATTACAATCTTGCTTTTCATTACATTATGCTATGTTTTGTATTAAACATAAAATCAATTTTTCACCTTAACACATGCTAGAAATACAGAGTCACCATATTGGAAATCAGTAGAAAGTGTCTTTGTTTCTACTTTTTTTTCTTTGAAAAAGCTTTGGGAAAAAAAATCATTTACAATGTTTAATTTTAATAACTTAAAGAATGTAATTGATTTTTGTTTGTTTTTGACATGGAGTTTCACTCTTGTCACTCAGGCTGGAGTACAATGGCATGATCTCGGCTCACTGTAACCTCCACCTCCCAGGTTCAAATGATTCTCCTGTCTCAGCCTCCCGAGTAGCTGGGATGACAGGCACTCGCCACCACACCCGGCTAATTTTTGTATTTTTAGTAGAGATGGGGTTTCAGCATGTTGGCCAGGCTGGTCTCAAACTCCTGACCTCAGGCGATCCGCCAACCTCGGCCTCCCAAAGAGCTGGGACTACAGGCGTGAGCCACCGTGCCCAGCCAATTGAATAGTTTTTAACTCAGAGGATAAATGCTTGAGGGGATGGAAAGCCCATTCCTCATGACGTGATTATTTCACACTGCATGCCTGTATCAAAACATCTCATGTACCCCACAAATATATAAACCTCCTATGTACCCACAAAAATTTTATAAAATAATGAAAATATTTTAAAACTAAAAAAAGGGTTTTTTAATTAAGCAACTTTATTTAAATAAAATCATTCTTCCTCATCCTCAGTCCTGGGATCTACCAGAAAGAATTAGCAACATCTTAAAGATGACAAAGTGTTAAAGATAAGCTGCTATTAAGTAAAAGTGTGAAGTGTGGAGGGGACAAGCTGGATGCCTGAACCATTTTGTTCTATCTTTAGGACAGTGAAAGAGCAAGAAGCAGGGTTGGGTGGGGGACACATATTCTGTTGAGCATTGTCACCACTATATTCACTGAAATTCATCTGCATGCTTGTATGTATACTTTTGATTCGCCTGATACACTGAAAATTATATGAAATTGTTCTCTATTCTTTAGATAATTATAATCTAAGTGCTAATATGAAGCTTAGAATTTATATGAAATATGTATGCCCACAACAAGACATTTCAGCTATTTCCTAGATAATAATCTCACTTCACCCTGCACAAAACAGGCACATGATCATGTCACTCTGACCTGGTTTGAGTCCAAGGAGGCTTTTGTTTTTAAAATAATTTAGGTTAGTAGTTAAAATATGAACTTTGGGCCAGGAGTGGGAGCTCATGCCTATAATCCCAGCACTTCGGGAGGCTGAGGCGGGCGGATGACTTGAAGTCAGGAGTAGGAGACTGGACTGGCCAACATGCTGAAACCCCATCTCTACTAAAAAAAAAAAAAAAATAGAAAACTTAGCTGGGTGTGGTGGCGGGCACCTATAATCCCAGCTACTTGGGAGACTGAGGCAGGAGAATTGCTTGAGCCTGGGAAGTGGAGGTTGCAGTGAGCAGAGATCTTACCACTACACTCCAAAACAAACAACAAACAAAAAAATTCTAGAGTCACACTGAAAATCTTAACAACCTGCTTCTACTACCCATTTTTTAATTTTTATTTTGACCTGATTTTAGATTGATAGCAAAATGCACAAATAACACAAAGTGCCCCCTATGTCCCTCACCCTACTTCCCCTAATGCTAACATTTTCGGAGCCATCCTTATTTGCTCTATAAAAGAGCAGAGTTCTCCTTTTAGAGATTTGGAAAGATTATTAAAAGATAAGTTACAAAATACAGTACCTGACACGTATAAAATATTAAATAAATACTAGCCATGCTTAATTATTTTGTTTTAAGTCTATATGAGTCAAGTTTTAGTAGAAATATGGGCTAGAAAAAAAAAACAGAAAGCGGGACTCTGTGATCCGACTTGGGCTTATAGAACAGACTGCATTAGTTTGTTCTCATGCTGCTAATAAAGTCATACCCAAGACCGGGTAATTTAGAAAGGAAAGAGGTTTAAGGAACTCACAATTCCACATGGCTGGGGAGGCCTCACAGTCACGGCAGAAGGCAAAAAAGAAGCAAAGGCACATCTTAAATGGTAGCAGAGAAGAAAGCTTGTGTAGAGAAGCTCCCATTTTAAAAGCATCAGATCTCGTGAGACTTATTCGCTACCCGGAGAACAGTAGGGGGAACCCGCCCCTATGATTCAATGATCTCCACCTGACTCCATCCTTGACATGCGGGGATAATTACAATCAAGGTGAGATTCGGGTGGAGACACAGCCGAATCATATCAATGACTAATGAGAGTTACGTCCAGAACCTAATGAAAACCTGTCTGAGGCCACATTCCCTGTAAAGCAGATTTGAGATAGAGATTTGTGTAGAGAATATTTAACTGGGTAAAATCCTAGGAACCAACAACTGTGGCGAAAAAGCTGAATTGGATAAAGGGAGTTGAGATGTGAGGCAGTCACAACAAATACCTCAGCTAATCTCAAGGGGGAGCTGAGAAGCTGGGGCGACCCTTCAGAGTTGCCCTAAATTGAGGCAGGAGTATGGAGTTTTAATACCTTTCACTGGCCATTCTTCAGATACGAGTTGTCCCCAAGGATGGACATCAGCTTGACAAGTTATTAATTAGATCTCCTGAGAATAAATTCTAGAGAGAATCAGCTGAGAGGCATGATTTGCCAACACTCCCAATAGCTGGGCAAACTTCAGTTTTGAGGGAGGATTTGGGTCACACACAAAAGTCTCCACAACCAATTATTCATGGGAAATTCTATGTAGGCAGAGCTATTTCATGGCCAGTTAATCAAAACTACATAATCTATTTGGTTAAGCAAAAGAAATTAAAAAGATAAAATAAAATCTATGTATTAACACTCAAAAGTTTTTTAATGCATTTGCCTTGCATTTCGTATGTTTTGCCTTGCCTTTTATATGTTTTGCCTTGCATTTGTTTATTTGCTTTTAAGAACCTTTAGAGAACAATAATTACTAATATAATATGGAGTAGCACAGCATAGACGAGGGAAGCTAACTCTCTCCCTTTTCCCAGAACCTGGAACAGCTAAAGATCCTAAGCATTGTCAGCTTTGGTATCTGACATAGTTTGGATGTTTGTCCCCTTCAAATCTCACGTTAAAATGTGATCCCCAATGTTGGAGATAGATGCCTCCTGAATGGCTTGGTGCTGTCCTCTTGGTAATGAATGAGTTCTTACCCTGTGAGTTCATGCGATATCTGGTTGTTTAAAAGAGACTGACACCTCCTCCCTGTCTCTCTTGCTTCCTCTCTCACCATGTGATATGCTGGTTTCCCTTCACCTTCCACCATGATTGGAAGGTTCCTGAGGCCCTCCCTGGAAGCAGGTGCCAGTACTATGCTTCATGTACAGCCTTCACAACAAGGAGCCAAATAAACCGCATTTCTTTATAAATTACCCAGCCTCAGGTATTTCTTTATAACAATGCAAATGGGCTAACAGAGTATCATTCATGGACAGTGAGTGTATTAGTCAATTTTCATGCTGCTGATAAAGACATACCCAAGACTGGGTCATTTATAAAGAAAAAGAGGTTTAATGAATTCACAGTTCCACATGGCTGAGGAGGCCTCACAGTTATGGCAGAAGGCGAAAGGCGCATCTTACATGGCAGCAGGCAAACAGCAAATGAGAACCAAGTGAAAGGCGAAAGGGGTTTCCCCTTATAAAACCATCAGATCTCATGAGACTTATTCACTACCACCAGAACAGTGTGGGGAAAACTGCCCCCATGATCCACTTACCTCTCACTGGGTCCCTCCCACAACATGTGAATTATGGGAGCTACAGTGCAAGATGAGATTTCAGTGGGGACACAGCCAAACCATATCAGACAGTAATAACTTTCAATTAAATATAGCTAGACTTTCTGTCAGTGGGTCACAGCAGTCTAGAGAACACATTGAAAAACTCTGGGAACAGCAGATATAGAGGTCAGATCTAGAGATTTTGAACAAAGTTTAGTGCTACAATGCATTGGTGACCACAGACAAAAGGTGTCTGTTGTTGTTATAGTTTGTTTTCTGTCTTGTTTTTCATCATGGGAGGACAAAAAGAAAAAATGGGGGCAATGGTGAAGGAGAAATGAAAAAGACCTGCTTTTCTATGGGTGGAAGCGACTAAACGAGAGAATAAATTTGGATCACACAACAAATGCAAATCAAGTTAGAAGCATGAAAGGCATGATTAAGGCCATGGTTCTAATAGAGATCAGCCAGCGGAACCAGGATCATGCCACACCGAGAGAGGCTGCAGAGCCATTGCCTTCTCTCCTGTCAAAGCTAAATTAATGAAATGGAACTCACAGAAGCACTATGTAATCAAATATTGGTGGGACACAAGCAAATTCTGAAAAAGTTTCATTGATCAGTGATAATATCTTTTGGTGTAAATATCTCCTCAAAACATTTCAGGAAAAAAAAATAAAGCTATAATTTTACTTTAGAAATATTTAACTTTGTTATACTAGTTTACTTATTTTTTACCTAATACTTCTGATATATTGTTATGTAGGTTAAAGATGCTCGATTCATGCCACTGTGGAAACCACACATAATTTAGGCAATAATGCAAATTCTTTTCAAATTCTTTTATCAGTGTATTCACTTTATTTTTATTTCAAACACAATACAAAATTACAGGATGCTATCAAAGTGATGCTACAAAATCCCACTAAAATTTTTTCAATTCTTCAAATCACACACTTACACACACACACACACACACACCACATGCATTCCCCGTACAGACCTTTTTTTGGGGGGCCTGAGTAAATAATTGCATTTTATTTTCAATTTTTCATTTTGAAATAATTAAAGACTTACCAAAAATGTTGCAAAACTACGTGCCTTTTTGAAGTAAAGTCTTGAAAAAGTTGTTTGGTATATCCTTTATAGTAATAAAAGAAAACACGTGTATATTCTGTTGATTAAAGGCATGCTGAGATCGTCAGACATGTGACTTCATCAGAGACTCCAATATAGAGCGCAGCTGTAACGACATCCTAAGAGTGTTCTAACTGAAATGTGTTGGAAGAAGGTTCTAATTTTTTTCAACCCTTCTCAAGTTGGCACTCGGCAGATTTCCACTCTATAAAAGTAACTCCTGCTCTGCAACTAATGTTCACAGATAAGCTCCAAACATATTTACAGCTCCATTTAAGTATAATGTACACACAGTAAAATTCACCCTTTTCAATGTGCAATTTAATGGGTTATGGCAGATGAATATCATCATTTGACCACAATCATGATCAAGATACAGAAAATCTGCATCATCACAAAACGTTTTCTTTTGCTGTTTTGCATTTGATCTTTTCTCCATTCCTGAACACAGGCAACCACTAATCTGCTTCTGTTTCTACAGTTTGCATTTTCTAGAGTATCCTATTAGTGGAATGATACATTGGTGTCTTTCATGTCTAGCTTCTTTCACTGAGCATAATGCTTTTGATATTCATTTATATTGCTGTTGTATCAGTTTGCTCCTTTTTATTGTTGAGTGGTACTCCATCTACAACTGGTTTATCCATTTACAAGTTGATGGACACATCTGCTATGAACTTCAAGGATGAGGCTTGGTACGGATATGTTTTTATTTATTTTGAGTCGCAGTGGAATTATTTGGCTATATGATCAGTACTAAGTTTAACATTAAAAGAAACTGCCAAACTGCTTTCCAAAATGTCTGTACCATTTTGAAGTCCCACTAGCCAGGTGTGAATAGCAATTCTTCACATCATGTGGTATGGTCAGTTCTGCTCGTGTCAGCCACTCCAGTGGGTGTACAGTGGTACCTCAATGTGGTTTTAACTTGCATTTCCCTGATGACGGGTAACGTTAAGTATCTTTTCATTTGTGTATTGGACATCATCTCTTTTTAAATTAAAATATCTGTACAAATATTTGGCCCATTTAGGTCAAAATATTACGTTAAATTAGTTATTTGTGTTTTGTTATTTAGTTTTTTAGTTATGTGTACATTCTAGATGAAAGTTCTTTATCAGACATATTTAAAATTATTCTGTCCCAATCTGTGGTTTGCCTTTTCATTTTTTGATGCTATGTTTTAAGTTGCAAAAGTCTTAATTTCATGAAGTCCAACTTACTATTTTTTTCCATTTTCATCCATCCTTTTCTTATCTAAAAAATTTTTAGCTGTAGTAAGATTATTAAAAATTTTTCCTATTCAGTAAGCTTTATACATTTTATATTTACATTATGTATAAAATACATGTTGAGTTAATTTGAGGATATGGTGTGAGGTAATTCTGAAGTTCATATTCTCCATTTAATATCCAATTTTAATAGTACCATCTTTATAAAGACATTGATTTCCTTATTGAAATATTTTGGCAACTTTGGCCATGTAAGGCAGGATATATTTCTAAATTATTTATTCTGTTTCACTGATATATATGTCTTCTTCATGCCAGTAAGTTTACTGTACTGTTTAGTGTAGCTTTATAATATGTCTTGAAATTTGGAAAGTTTTCCAACTTTATTCTTCTTTCTAAAACATGCTCTGGCTATTCTAGGACTTCTGCATTTAAAAAAAAAAATTAGAATCAGCTTTGTAATTTCTCCAAAAAGGCCTATAGGTTTGACTGGGATTGTGCCAAATCTGGAGATCAGTTTCAGAAGAATTATCATCTAATAAGTATGACATGTATATTTACCAATGAACTTGATACATATTTCTACCTATTCAATCTCTCGTATTAGTGATTTAGAAATTTTGGATCAGCATACCTTTTATTAAATTTATTCTGAATTATTTTATTATTTTTGAGGCTATTATAAGTTAAATTGCTTACATAATTTTATTTTCTAATTGGTGTTGATTGTGTATAGAAACACAATTGATTTTATTTATTGATCTTTCATCCTACAACTTTGTTAAATTCACTTCATACCTCTAGCACACTTCTGCAGATGCCTAAGGATTTTCTATGTATATGTTTACATCACGTGAGAATAGTATTTTTCTTTCTTCCCAACTTGGGTGTCACTTATTTCTTATTTTCTTTTCTTTTCTCTTTATTTCTTTCTTCTTTCTGTCCATTCCTCCTTCCTTCCCTTCTTTCTTTCTCCCTGTTTTAGAATCAGTTTTGTAATTTATCCAAAAGGACCTATAAGGTTTCATGGGAATTCCACTGAATCTAGAGATCAATTTCAGGAGAATTATCATCTCATAAGTATTAAATATTTATCAATGAACTTGGTATATATTTCCACTTATTTAATATTGAATGCAATACTTTAAAGAACTAGGGAGAGAGGACATCATTGCATTTTTCATAATCTTATGTAGAAAGTATTAAGGCTTTCACCATTTTAAGTAAGATGTTTGCTATAGATTTTTTGTAAACACATAATCAGTTTGAAAATGTACTTTTCTATCCTCAGTTTGCTGGGAGTTTTTAATTTAAAAAATGTGTTACATTTTGTAAATTCCTTTTTTGCATCTATTGAGAGTGTCACGTGATTTTTCTTTTTTCTGTCAGCATGGTAGATTTTCAGTTGTTGAAACCAACTTGAGATAAACCCCACTTGGTTAAAACACATTATCATTTTTAAATATTCCTAGACTCAATTTGCTAATATTGTATTAAGAATGTTGCATCTAAGTTCATAATGGTTATCAGTCTGTCATTTTTGAGTTGTGATATCTGTATTTGTTTCTGATATCGAGAGAATCCACGTAAAACATCTACTTCTGTCATCAGTAATAATCTGACCAGGGATAACACCAACAGTTAGAGAGGAACCTGTCATTACCTGTGGCAGCAGAGATATCAGAGATTCCAAAAAGAAAAGCAAGGTTAAAATTTCAAATATAATCACATGAAATATCAGAAAGCCAGGGGATAGAAATATAGGAGAGCAAAATCTTAGAGGTCAAAACAAGTAGTTAAGTACTGCACATGATAATAAAAAGTAAAATCTTTTCCTAAGGCAGAGGCTGGCTGCTGCCTAGCTTCTTTGACAATTCTTGGTAGGCTTTCATGGCTTTATAAGGGCTTATACTTTAGGTAAAGTTATAGTCAGGGAAACGGTGGGTGTAGGTTGGCTCTGTAGAAATGAAGCATTACAGGAGCACTGCAGTGAGAAAGAAACTGATACTGATGATACTTCGGTCACACTAATAATACATGCTAATGATAATCATAGCAATCATGGTAATGACAGAAAATATATATATAATATTAACATGCTTCTATTTGCACATATACATATGTGAATAGAAACATTGATTTAAAGACATGAAAGTATAGAAATAGCCTACACCTGATAAAGATATGCTCATACACAATAACAAACCTCAGTATAAACAGAGATTTTGATGTATCACAGAATTCTGCAATAGATCACAATTTTGACACTATGGGAAGTGTCATTTTCAGAACTTTTCTTTATCTCCATTATCTCCATTCTCTATTTCCAACATTCCTGGAGACTGAACTCAAGGATCAGTAAATATTCTCAACCTTAACCATAGCAGACTTCATTCATCCCATATATGCTTGTTATTTTTCCCCATTGACAGAAGGCATTGTACCATGAAATATACAACATATCTCTGACACACCTGACGAAAACAAACAATGGGGAAAGATTGACTATTTAATAAATGGTGATGGGAAAACTGGCTAGCCAAATGAAGAAAGCTGAAAGTGGACCCCTTCCTTACACCTTATAAAATAATTAACTCAAGATGGATTAAAGACTTAAACATAAGATCTAAAACCATAAAAACTCTAGAAGACAACCTAGCCAATACCATTCAGAACATAGGCATAGGCAAAGACTTCACGACTAAAACACCAAAAGCAGTGGCAACAAAAGCCAAAATTGAGAAATGGGATCTAATTAAACTAAAGATAGCTTCTGCACAGCAAAAGACACTATCATCGGAGTGAACACACAACCTACAGAGTGGGAGAAAATTTTTGCAATCTATCCATCTAACAAAGGGCTAATATCCAGAATCTACAAGGAACTTAAACAAATTTACAAGAAAAAAACAACCCCATCAAAAAGTGGGAAAAGGATATGAACAGACACTTCTCAAAAGAAGACATTTATGCGGCCAATAAACACATGAGAAAAAGCTCATCATAGGCTGGGCGTGGTGGCTCACGCCTGTAATCCCATCACTTTGGGAGGCCAAGGCGAGTGGATCACAAGGTCAGGAGTTTGAGACTTGCCTGGCCACTATGGTGAAACTCTGTCTCTACCAAAAACACACAAAAAAACTTTAGCCAGGCGTGGTGGTATATATCTGTAATCCCAGCTACTCAAGAGGCTAAGGCAGGAGAATTGCTTGAACCCATTAGGTGGAGGTTGCAGTGAGCCGAAATTGTGCCACTGCACTCCACCCTGGGTGACAGAGTGAGGCTGTCTCGAAGAAAAAAAAAAAAAAGCCCATCACCCCTGGTCCAATGAGATACCATCTCGCGCCAGTTAGAATGGCAATCATTAAAAAGTCAGGAAACAACAGGTGCTAGAGAGGATGTGGAGAAATAGGAATGCTTTTACACTGTTGGTGGGAGTGTAAATTAGTTCAACCATTGTGGAAGACAGTGTAGCAATTCCTCAAGGATCCAGAACTAGAAATATCATTTGACCTAACAGTCTCATTACTAGGTACACATCCAAAGGATTATAAATCATTCTACTATAAAGACACATTCACACATATGTTTATTGCAGCACTATTCACAAGAGCAAAGACTAGGAACCAACCCAAATGCCCATCAATGATAGACTGGATAAAGAATATGTGGCACATATACACCATGGAATACCATGCAGCTATAAAAAAGGATGGATTAATGTCTTTTGCAGAGACATGGATGAAGCTGGAAACCATCATTCTCAGCAAACTATCACAAGAACAGAAAACCAAACACCACATGTTCTCACTCATAAGTGGGAGTTGAACAATGAGAACACATAGACACAGGGAGGGGAACATCACACACTGGGGCCTGTCAGTGGGTAGGAAGGAAAGAGGAGGGATAGCATTAGGAGAAATACTTAATGTAGATGACGAGTTGATGGGTGCAGCAAACCACGACAGCACATGTATACCTATTTCACAAAACTGCAAGTTCTGCAAATGTATCCCAGAACTTAAAGTGTATGTATGTGTGTATATATATATACACACAAATGTAAATGTAAATGTAAATAAATTGAAAATGGTAAAAATAGAAATATGTTTCCTACACAAATAGTGACATAATAAAGCAAGATAGAATGTATGTTTGAGTTAAAAAAAATTGCTTAGAAGACAACTTGAATTCCATTCCAAGGAACTAGTTTTCAAAAGTTTACAACCAGATTTCAGTTTGGCAAAAGGCAACAATGCTGTTTTGAAAATAATTTCTGAAAAGAGCTTCCCCAGCAGTTCCAAATGGCAGTCCTGATACAAGGAAGTAGGGGCAATTTTGTTACCACCAGGAACACTGAATTTATTTTCAGACCTTGAAATTCTGGGAGGCCCTCGAATAATAATCAACTACAATATTTTACTTTACATAGAAATATTGTTTTAATGTTAATATAAAAGCTTGTATATGAACTAAAATTGTCAATCTGCCACTTTTAAGAAAGAAGAATCCATTATGTCCCTAATCTATAGTGAGTTGATATGTTCCATAAGCAGTTCTGGAAGGAGGCTACACTTAGAGCATAAATTGGTATAGATCGCTTTGCTCTCACAGATAGCGACACAATATTTTCTGCTGAATGGGAAAAAGTTTGAAGGCATAAATCAAGATAAAGCAATCATCTGACAAAGAATTACAAAGAGGCCCCATACCTTTTTCTTAGTGAACTCCATGTGACACATTGATTTTCCACTGAAGATAAAAGCCAAAATCATGTGTCATCAATAGAAAGCAAGCAAAACTATTTGGTTCAATATGTTATGGTACTTAACAAAAAAAACTTGCAGAGAAAAGACAAATCTAAAATGTTGCACATGATTCAAACAAGTATGGATCAGAAGAGACATTTCAGAGGTCACTGCTAGAGAGTCAAGGATACATTAGAGAGAAATAAACTCCTGCTTTTTTGTTTATCTACTTACATACACAGATACTGTCTGATGAAGATGATTGATATCAGGTATGGTATTTGATGGTATAGTCATTTACAAAATAATTCATCCCTTATGATCTAATGCAATTTTCTTCATATTACACGTGTATATTTAAATACTTCCTTGTGAAGTGGAGGCTAGCCAGGCTGCTGTTAGCATATCCAGTACATTTCTGCAAATTCCAAAATGGCAAATCCCACAGTTGAAATTTCAACCTCTCTAGCGTCCCTCGGCTGGAGTGCATAATCACGGCAAAAGTCTGCAACATCAGAGGTGGCCGCCACAGACACAAAGTCTGTGTTTCTCATTCCATTCTACCAAATCTATTCAGCAGTCTGGGTGAGGGGGCTTGGCAGTATCTATGAGCAGAAAGCATTCAAATGGCTGGTATATGTGCTTCCGGGGAAACTAAGGGGAAAAAAGAGAGAGGGAGGGAGGGAGGGAACAAGAAAGAAGAAGGAAACTCAAGGAGAGAGGAAGGGAAGGAGGCTGGCAAGAAGGGATGGAGGGAGCAAGGGAGGGAGGAATAAAGGAAGGAAGTTACACCAAGTTTCAAAACTGGCCACGGACTGAGAAGGATTAAGAGACAAACGGAATTGAAAGCATTTATGTTCATACTCGGTATTTTTCTTACCCATTCTTGCAAATTAGTAATTTAAAAATTTTCATTTCCACAAATCCACGTGTTTTCTTGTTCCTCTCTCTCCGCTCTTTTTCCTTCTTTCCTTCCTGCCTTTCTTCTTTCTTTTCAACATAGGTTATATAAATGTGTGAGAGCTATCACTAGTCTACATTAATCATCAGGATTTTCCTGTATATTTCCAACTAAGATGACCCATAATAATATTCTACTGTAATTTTGGAGGGTCCAAAATACTAGATGGCATTTAGTGTTTTGGAAATCATGACAAGTCTAACAGGACTTTAAAAAACCTATCAAGACATCTGATGTGTTTTCTTGCCCATACACTCTTTAATGAGGTCTGCTTGACCCTTTCTTCTTCCCTTCTCTAGTCATGGGTTCTTCACACTGAAAACTAAGCTTTGCATCAGTGTTTGACGAACAGGTGACATAATAAACTGCAGTTACATTTTAAATTCAGCTCAAGATGGTAGATGAGAAATCTAAGATTGTGAAGTGAGATTTAGCATGCTGTTCAGTATGCAACAAATCTGAGTGTTGCTCACACAGGATTCATACCAACAGGCTCCTTCCAAAACCTTTCAATGCAAATTCTAGCAAATGCACACTTGGAAGAAAAATGTTCCATGAAGTTGTATATGTAAATTTATACTTTCAGCATTTATGTATATAATTTCAGGGGAAGTGGGATCAACTTAACATTATTAAACATAGTCCAATGATATTTACAACATAACTTCAGAAACATTTTATTACTAGAAGTATTTTAAAAAGGATGTACCATTTAGGATTTAAGACACACCCCACAAATGAAAAAACAAATGAGATTATAAACAACATTTTTAAAAAAATTATGCCATCTTTTCACTACAAAATCCTCCTGGGGGAAAAATATCTTTTCCTTCATTATTAAAGGATGTTATCAGAGCACAGTGGAATTCTTTCAGATTTAGTCAGAAGGTTCTCTGGAGTTGACAGATCTATTGGAGAATATTTTCTTTGAAAGTCCATGTCCTTTCCCCAGGCCTACATCATATATAAATAAACATTTCAGAAAAGGGGCCATGTTAAGAAAAAGTGGGTTGAAGATTGTAAGACCTGGTTCCTGGGTGCCAAATAATTCACAAGTTGGAATAAGCTGGGTTTCTGTAACACTTCTCTATGACTGCCATTGATACTGAACTATGCCAAGGAACTAAGTCCTACCAAGGAAAAGCAGGAGGAAAACAGGTGTAAGAAAACATTTCCTGTCAGTGTGTCCAGAGATAGCATGAGTCAACAGCGGCTCCTCATGAAGCCATCGATTCGTAACACTGGAGTATCTAGAATGCATCTGGGTCGAATTATTAAAAAGAAAGTTCTTCTCAAGCTAGTTGTAATGGTAGCTAATTTAAAAAATTAATGTTCTGCGATTCTGATAAAAACCTATGTGGTGAACCAACAATAAAGGCGGCTGGAGATATTGGTATGAAATAGTTATTTTTCCTTATATACCTGGACGTTCATGTAAGAAATTATACTTTTGGAAGGTCTGTCATATTCTCAGTGTATAAGAGTTGAATCATTTTTAGAAGTTATTGTCAGAATTTTGCTTTAATAGTGCAGTAAAGTGTGCATTCTCTCTCTCTCATTTTCATTCAACGGCCTCTACAAATTGAGCCTGGCTCAAAGGTCTTTCCCTCTTGGAATATGACTCCTCCCCTGTCCCTCTACATAGGCTGTTCTATAACAAATTATTTTGCTGTCTTGATTTTTCAGAGACCTCATGCTAGTAGTAGAGAGCCAGGAGAAAGTGAGATGTCCTATATAAAAGGCCTGCTAGAAAAAGAAATCAGCACTGAGTTCTAAGGATACTGAACAACTTTTTAAAAAACAAGCAAGCCATATTAAACACATTAGTTACAACCAAATTAGATAAAACCATGAAAATTATCCAAGAAGAAAAAGTACATCACCTGTCTAGGTTTAAAATTGCTTAAGGCTGCCATCCAAGGACCATCTATGATAACAAATACAGTAGTCTGTATTGACACAAAGTTTTAGTGATAGACGTAATTACATTCTTCTGCTGGTGGTGTTCTAGAATAAATGGAATATCTGCTGATCAAATCTGAATGCATCCCATAATATTAGCATGTAGGATCCCAGATCTGCAGGCACTATCTCTTTCTCAGATCTACACTTTGAATATTATGTTAGTTAAAATGAGAAGTATGTTAGAAAATGTCTTTTACAAAAGAAATATTGGCTGAGTATGGTGGCTCATGCCTGTAATCCCAACACTCTGGGAGGCCAAGGTGAGAAGATCTCTTGAGCTCAAGAATTTGAGACCAGCTTGGGCAACATATCTATAAAAAATTTTAAAACTTAGCCGGTGTGGTGGTGCACACCTATAGGCACAGCTACTTCAGAGGCTGAATCAAGAGGATCACTTGAGCTTGGGAGTTTGAGGTTGCAGTGAACTATGAACATGGCACTGAACTCCAGTCTGGGCAACAGAGTGAGAACTTGTCTTCAAAAAAATAAAAAAGAAGAAAAAAATAGGAAATATTGTGTTCACATCTGCTATGGTACTCTTTCTTATATAAACTATTTCTTTGCAGTATTCTAGAGGATTTAAGACAAATTTACCACTGAATAATTTCATATGGTATATTATTGCATTAGTATAGTATGTTATTATATAATTAGTATAAGTGACCAGTGCTGCAACAACCACATTCCAAAAAGTATTGTGATCCTCCAAAATTACAATGTCTAAATGACATTATTCTCCTTCATGAGACCATTATACCTTAATTTTTCAGCACCATGAAAATCTACAAATGCCCTCTAAAATATATTTAGAAAACGTGGGGAAAAAATAGATACAGTTTCAGAAGATACATATATTTTGAAAATTAGCCTTTTTGGAATAAATTATTCTTTATGACATATAAATAAACACATTTTTCAGACTGGCGGGGTAACATTTGCATCAGTCAAAATAATTAGATTACTAAAACCTGTAATCTTATTAGAAAAATGGTTTATTCAGAGAATCATTGGAATTATTAGCCTTCAAGCTGCTATAGATTGAATCTGATCAAAATAATTAAGATAATATTATTTCATTTTTCAGTATAATATCTCCTTAGTATTTTTGTTTCTTATTTAATATGTGATTATATTTACTTCTGTGAATAATATGGATGAAGATCATTACAGTGTCAAGATCACTGGGTTCAGAGCACAGAAACCTCAAGTCTATTCTTTTTTCTTAAATACCTGTAAGACTTTAAAGAAGACAGAGTTTCTGGACTCTAATTTCTCTATCTGTAGAATAAATGGGTTAGACCAAATAACTCCTTTCTGCTTATAAATTTTCTAATTATATGACTGAGCTTACACCTGGAAAACAGTCTATCTCCTGTATAAATTAATGATAGAAATGAAAACCACCACGTTTCATGAAATTAACCACATAAATATCAACATCAACTGCTCAGAAGGACTTAAGTGCAAGTATCACAGGAATTCTGAAGCACAGAGAACTAAATATAAGAAATGTAACACTCTTCGTATTTTCAAAGAAGATTTTAATAATATATGTAAACACAGTAGCCTGTTCATAAGAAAAAAGAAAAGGGACGTCTTAGCATATTCAGGGTTCAACCAAAACTACTACTGGAATGTAAGTCAAAGTAATATTCACCTAACTGTCATAATTGGCATGAATAATTTTAAGTAAAACACTTTTATTTGATATTAAATGTGAACAATAAGCCAAAACAGAGAAAATTAATAAATTGATCATTTATTGAAACTGAAATAAAAATATATAATTATTGAAGCCTCTTATATACATAAACCAATCATTGCTTAAATGAGCTGACATACTGGCTCCATAGTTTTATGTCACTAAGGAACTCTTTTGAACACAATAAAGAAACCAGAATTGAGCACAGAGAATGATGAACTGGGAAGTTCATTGCTTTCTATCTACTAATTAGGAGTACAATCATTCAGTCAAACAGCCACTCAACAAACATTTAGCATACAGCTCTGGATACCAGGTACTGGTGTAGGTGCTAGAGCAACAAGGAAATAGTCCCTGCATTCAGTGAGCTCACAGGCAAGTAAACAAGTAAGTATAAAGACTGCATGACTGATTGGGAGCGGTGGTTCATGCCTGTAATCCCAGCACTTTGGGAGGCCATCGTGGGCAGATCACGAGGTCAAGAGATCGAGACCATCCTGGCCAACATAGTGAAACCCCGTCTCTACTAAAAATACAAAAATTAGCTGGGCACGGTGGTGCACGCCTGTAGTTACTTGGGAGGCTGAGGCAAGAGAATCAGTTGAACCTGGAAGGCAAAGGTTGCAGTGAGCTGAGATCACACCACTGCACTCCAGCCTGGTGACAGAGTGAGACTCTGTCTCAAAAAAAAAAAAAAAGACTCCATGATAAATGTGTATCTACAAAGGGCACAAAGGAATGAGTAGCTAATCCCCAAAGCCATATGGAGCAGTCAGTATAAGCTTCAGGAAAAGAAACTGAAGTAAAAAGCTAACCTGAATCTGAAAAAAATGAGTAGGTATTTTCCAAGCACGTTTCAGGGGAAAAGTTGCAGGATGCAGAAGTCCTCCCAAGTACAAAAAGAGAATGAACTCTGGACAACTGGCAATTTATGGCACACAGGAATCAGTAAATGTAGGGATGAGAGGCACACAGAAACATGGGCAAAAACAGGAATTTTGACTTTATTCCATAAATCATGGAAAGCCACCAATGGGTTTTAAGTAATAAAATACTAAGACCAGGTTTGCATTTTAGAAAGATCAATTTGATTTCAGTGAGGAGGTCCAAAAATGAGAGCAGCAAGGCCAGATAGAAGTCCTGCTGCAACTAGCTATGGTTAGAGATGCAGACCAAAACTAAGGTGAAATCATTTAGAAGAAAGAACGTGGATATAAGAGCCATTGGTTTGGCCTCTCCACATCATTTTTCTAATTTTATTTTCATTTATTTATTTATTTATTTTTTGAGACAGAGTCTCGCTCTGTCACCCAGGCTGGAGTGCAGTGGCGTGATCTTGGCTCACTGCAAGTTCTGCCTCCCGGGTTCACACTATTCTCCTGCCTCAGCCTCCCGAGTAGCTGGGACTACAGGCATGCGCCACCACGCCCAGCTAATTTTTTCTATTTTTTAGTAGAGATGGGGTTTCACCATGTTAGCCAGGATGGTCTCGATCTCCTGACCTCGTGATCCACCCACCTCGGCCTCCCAATGTGCTGGGATTACAGGCTTGAGCCACCATGCCCAGCTGGCCTCTCCACATCTTTACTGTTATACTGATAACATGGGGATGAAAATAAATATTATTTGTATTTAAACTATTATTGTTATGTGAAAATTAAACAAATAACATACTATGATAACATCGGAGGTTCAAGAAATATTAAGTCTTGAAAATAGGAAAGATGAAAGGAAGGAAACAGGGAGTGGGGAGGAAAGTAGGAGAAAGGAGAGAATATAGGAATGAGAGAGGAGGAAAATAATAAGAAAGAAGTAGAAAGCTAGGTACGGTGGCTCATGACTGTAATCCCAGCGCTTTGGGAGGCCGAGTCAGGCAGATCACAAGGTCAGGAGTTCAAGACCAGCCTGGCCAATATGGTGAAACCTTGTCTCCACTAAAAATACAAAAATTAGCTGGGTGTGGTGGCAGGCACCTATAGTCCCAGCTACTCGGGAGGCTGAGGCAGGAGAATCACTTGACCCTGGGAGGCAGAGGTTGCAGTGAGCTGAGATCACACCACTGCACTCCAGCCTGGGTGACAGAGAAAGATGCTGTCTCAAAAAAAAAAAAAAAGAAAAAAAAAAAAAGAAAGAAGTAGAAAAAGATATAGTATTTCTTAATCAGCAGAAGCTACTCTTATTTTTCAATACTCTACCTTTCTAATGTATCACTGACAAGGAAAGGTCTTGAATAATTGACTGAAGTCAGAATAGGTAAGGCACTCTACCTGTGGATACATGAGAGGCCTTAAAAAGTTCATGGAAAATGTATATTATGAAAAAAACTATGCAAAGGTTTCAATTTTGGCAGCAAAATAAACTCATACTAATTTATTATAGCATGTTTGAACAGGATCTAGTTTGAGACAGTAAGAAGGAGTAGACATTAGTTTGAAAAGAGCCCCTAGCAGAGCAATGTAAATTCTGCTAAAATTGAAGCAAGAACAAACATTAGATTATGATGAAGCTTGAGTGAAAGAATGGTGAAATCACTGATGCTTTACAAGAAGCTTGAGGGGACAATGCACCAAAGAAATCAGTAGTTCACAAGCGGACAGCTTTTTTAAAGAAGAAACGAGATGATGTGGAAGATGAAGTCCACAGGGACAGATCATCCATATCAATTTGCAAGGAAAAAAATTAATCTTGTTTGTGCCCTAATTGAAGAGGACTGATAATCAACAGCACAAACAATAGCCAACATCATAGACATCTTAATTGGTTCAGCTTACACAGTTCTGACTAAAAAATTAAAGTTGAACCAACTTTCCACTGCATGGGTGCCAAAAGTGTTGTGCTCAGATCAGCTGCAGACAAGAGGAGAGCTCTCAATGGAAATTTTAAAGAACTAGGGTCAAGATCCTGAAGGATTTCTTTGAAGAATTGTAACAGAAGATAAAACATGGCTTTCCCAGTATGATCCTGAGGGCAAAACACAATCAAAGCAATGGCTACCAAAGGTGGAAGTGGTCCAGTCAAAGCTAAAGGGGATCACTCAAGAGCAAAGGTCACGGCAACAGTTTTTTGGGGACATTCCAGGCATTTTGCTTGTTGACTTTGTGGAAGGTCAAAGAACAATAATATCTGCATATCATGAGAGTGTTTTGAATAAGTTAGCCAAAGTTTTAGGGCAAAATACCTGGGAAAGCTTTAGCAGACAGTCCTCTAACACCACAATGTTTCTGCTCATTCCTGTCATCAAGCAAAGGCAATTTTGTGAGAGTCTCAATGGGAAATTGTCAGGCATCCACCTTACAGCTCTGATTTGGCTCCTTCTGACTTCTTTTTGTTTCCCAATCTCAACAAATGTGGAAAGGGCACCCATTTTTCTTAAGTTAATAATGTATAAGAGACTGCATTGACATTGTTAAGTTCCCAGGACCATCAGTTCTTTAGGGATGAAAACCGAAGATCACATTTTCAATGTTTATCTTTTAACTTCATTTTTCCACAAACTTTTTGAAGTTTCTCCATACAAATGTCTCCATACAAATGAGCACTTGCAAAATAAGCAGAGAGTCTCATTCAATGGACAGAAAGTTCTGTGCCATCTAAAAATTATCTTAAGCAAGTTCAATGTGTAGCAACAGACTGTATTGATAAATATCAGTTAGGTTGACTTCTGCAATGACCATGATGGAGTAACAAGAACTAGACTTTCTCTCCCTCCTGAAACAACCAAAAAAATGGCCAAAATGTATGCCACAAAAGTTTGCAAGACCCTGTAAAGTCAGTCTCAAACAAGGTGAGCCTATCAACTGCCCTAATTTATGCCTGGAGAAAGTTTTCCAGCCCACTACTGCAGGAGAAAAGCCCAAGAGGAGCCCATTGTTCTCCCTGAGCTGAGGGGACAGAGCTCAGAGTCCACAGAAACCATGTTGACATGAGCTCTCAGGACAAGGTTTCCGAGAAGAAGGGGCTGCACAGAAAGAGAACTCCAGAGCTCTGCAAAGGGTCCCCCTAAAGTACATAGCTAAGTAATTGTTAGGACAGGCCTAGAGAAAAGTACCTACGGTTGGGGAAACAACACCCAGATAAGATGAAAAGTAACAGTACACATGCTCACCAAGGTCCAGTAATAGTGCTTATTTTATCAGCCAAACCAGAAACACCTCAAGATTCCCAGGGATACCCAGAAGGATCTTGCCTCACTAGTTGGGAGTGATTAGCTCTAAAATGAGAACTGGTCTGATCCCACCTAATGAATTTTTAAAGCAAGACCAAAAAGAGTCAAACTCTTTCCAACTAAACTTAAATACATACCAATACAAAGATCAAGAATATTTATATATACTTCCAGCACTCAATAAGATAAAAGTCACCATATCTGACATCCAGACACAGTTTAGCAGAGACACAACAGTAACAACAAAAGACAGAAGAACGTGGCTCATAATAAGGAGAAAAATCACTGAGTCAGAACTGATCCAGAGTAAATCAAGGTGCCAGAGTTATAAGTTAAGAACATTCAAATGCTTATTGAAACAGTATTCTATATGTTCTAAAATAGAGACATGCAAGATACACTAAAGGAGGCTGGGCGCAGTGGCTCACGCCTGTAATCTCAGCATTTTGCGAGGCCGAGGCAGGTGGATCACGAAGTCAGGAGTTCAGGACCAGCCTGACCAATATGGTGAAATCCCATCTCTACTAAAAATACAAAAATTAGCGGGGCATAGTAGCATGCGGCTGTAGTCCCAGCTACATGGTAGGCTGATAGCACGTTAGTCATTAAAGAAGAAAAGATAGACACCTCTCAAAATAAAATAGAGAGAGAAAATAAATTTTTAAAAAACATGAACAGAGCAATAGTAGACAGTACATTTCAAGTAACTGAATTTACGTGTAATCTCAGTTCCCAAAGGAGAGGAGAGGGAAGATGTGAAAACATTTGGGACTTTGAGTCAGGCAAAGCTTTCTTTGATATGACCCCACAGCATGATTTATATAATAATATATTGATAAGAAGAACTCATCAAATTTAAAAAAAAGAATCTGCTCTTCAAAAGAATCTATTAAGAGACTGAAAAGACAAGCTGCAGGCTGGGAGAAAATATTTGCAATTCATATATCTGATGAAAGGCTTGCATCAAAAATATATTTTAAAAGCTCAAAATTTAATAATGAAAAACAAACAACCCCATTTAAAACTTGGGTGAAAGACTGGAACAGACATTTCAAAGTAGACATTTGTTTGGTAAATAAGCACATATGCTCAACATAATTAATGCTTAGGGCAATGCAAATTAAAACCAAAATGAGACGCCACTATCTATTTTTAAATAGCTAAGATTAGCATGACTGATAACAGCCAAGCACTGGCTTGGATGTGGAGAAGCTGAAACTCTCATACACTGCTGATGGGAATACAAAAAAGTGTAACCTTTGAAAAACAGTTTAAGAGTCCCTTAAAAAGTTAAACATACTTCTGCCGTAAGACTCAGCCATTGCACTCCTGGGTATTTACCCAAGAGAGATAAAAGTAGGTGTTCATATAATGATATCAACACAAATGTTCATAGCACATGTATTCATAATAGCCCAAACTAGAAACAGTCTAAATATCAATCAATACATTAATGAATTAACTTGCTTTATCCGAATTAATTATGGATACATACTATAACATGAATGAATCTCAAAATAACTATACTAAGTGAAACAAGGCAGACTCTAGAGGTAAAACATGCAGAGAAAAAAACATAAAATGTCAGACAAAAAAGTGCATAGTGTAAAATTTTATTTATATACATTTTTTGACTGTATAAATTACTGTCCAGTGACAGAAAGCAGTTTGGTGGTTTTTAAGGGCCAGGAATGAGGGGCCAGAGAAATGTATTATAAAGAGGCATCAGGAAACTGGAGGTGAAGTATATTTCCATCACCTCGATTGTGTGCTGATGGTTTCTAAACTTTCAATATTTTTAGTTTATTATATGTTATACAAAATAAAGCTTGTAATAAAAATCAAAAGATTGAGCCATCCTTATTTTCTCCATAAAAGAGCAGAATTCTCCTTTTAGAGATTTGGAAAGATTATTAAAAGGTAAGTTACAAAATACAGTACCTGACACGTATAAAATATTAAATAAATACTAGCCATGCTTAATTATTTTGTTTTAAGTCTATATGAGTCAAGTTTTAGTAGAAATATGGGCTAGAAAAAAAAAACAGAAAGCGGGACTCTGTGATCCGACTTGGGCTTATAGAACAGAATGCACTAGTTTGTTCTCATGCTGCTAATAAAGTCATACCCAAGACCGGGTAATTTAGAAAGGAAAGAGGTTTAAGGAACTCACAATTCCACATGGCTGGGGAGGCCTCACAGTCACGGCAGAAGGCAAAAAAGAAGCAAAGGCACATCTTAAATGGTAGCAGAGAAGAAAGCTTGTGTAGGGAAACTCCCATTTTAAAAGCATCAGATCTCGTGAGACTTATTCGCTACCAGGAGAACAGTAGGGGGAACCCGCCCCTATGATTCAATGATCTCCACCTGACTCCATCCTTGACATGCGGGGATAATTACAATCAAGGTGAGATTCGGGTGGAGACACAGCCGAATCATATCAATGACTAATGAGAGTTATGTCCAGAACCTAATGAAAACCTGTCTGAGGCCACATTCCCTGTAAAGCAGATTTGAGATAGAGATTTGTGTAGAGAATATTTAACTGGGTAAAATCCTAGGAGCCAACAACTGTGGCGAAAAAGCTGAATTGGATAAAGGGAGTTGAGATGTGAGGCAGTCACAACAAATACCTCAGCTAATCTCAAGGGGGAGCTGAGAAGCAGGGGTGACCCTTCAGAGTTGCCCTAAATTGAGGCAGGAGTATGGAGTTTTAATACCTTTCACTGGCCATTCTTCAGATACGAGTTGTCCCCAAGGATGGACATCAGCTTGACAAGTTATTAATTAGATCTCCTGAGAATAAATTCTAGAGAGAATCAGCTGAGAGGCATGATTTGCCAACACTCCCAATAGCTGGGCAAACTTCAGTTTTGAGGGAGGATTTGGGTCACACACAAAAGTCTCCACAACCAATTATTCATGGGAAATTCTATGTAGGCAGAGCTATTTCATGGCCAGTTAATCAAAACTACATAATCTATTTGGTTAAGCAAAAGAAATTAAAAAGATAAAATAAAACCTATATATTAACACTCAAAAGTTTTTAATGCATTTCCCTTGCATTTCATATGTTTTGCCTTGCATTTCATATGTTTTGCCTTGCATTTGTTTATTTGCTTTCAAGAACCTTTAGAGAACAATAATTACTAATATAATATGGAGTAGCACAGCATAGACGAGGGAAGCTAACTCTCTCCCTTTTCCCAGAACCTGGAACAGCTAAAGATCCTAAGCATTGTCAGCTTTGGTATCTGACATAGTTTGGATGTTTGTCCCCTTCAAATCTCACGTTAAAATGTGATCCCCAATGTTGGAGATAGATGCCTCCTGAATGGCTTGGTGCTGTCCTCTTGGTAATGAATGAGTTCTTACCCTGTGAGTTCATGCAATATCTGGTTGTTTAAAAGAGACTGACACCTCCTCCCTGTCTCTCTTGCTTCCTCTCTCACCATGTGATATGCTGGTTTCCCTTCACCTTCCACCATGATTGGAAGGTTCCTGAGGCCCTCCCTGGAAGCAGGTGCCAGTACTATGCTTCACGTACAGCCTTCAGAACAAGGAGCCAAATAAACCTCATTTCTTTATTAATTACCCAACCTCAGGTATTTCTTTATAACAATGCAAATGGGCTAACAGAGTATCATTCATGGACAGTGAGTGTATTAGTCAATTTTCATGCTGCTGATAAAGACATACCCAAGACTGGGTCATTTATAAAGAAAAAGAGGTTTAATGAATTCACATATCTGCACCGCTAGCTGTATAAATATGGAAATATCTTCACTGCTACCTGTACAAATATGGAAATATCTACAGCGCTACCTGTATAAACATGGAAATATCTACACCGCTATCTGTATAAACATGGAAATATCTACACCACTATCTCTAAACATGGAAATATCTACAGCGCTATCCGTATGAACATGGAAATATCTACACCGCTATCTGTATAAACAAGGAAATAACTACACCGCCATCTCTATAAACATGGATATACCTACAGGGCCATCTGTATAAACATGGAAATAACTACACCGCTATCTGTATATACATGGAAATATATACACCGCTATACCTATAAACATGGAAATATCTACACCGTTATCTATATAAACATGGAAATTACACCTCTATCTCTATAAACATGGAAATATCTACACTGCTATCTGCATAAACATGGAAATATCTAAACCGCTACCTGTAAAACAGGGAAATATCTACACCGCTATCTCTATAAACATTGAAACATCTACACTGCTATCTTTATAAACATTGAAATACCTACACTGCTATTTGTATAAACATGGAAACATCTACAACGCTATCTCTATAAACATGGAAATAACTACACCGCTATCTCTATAAACGTGGAAATATCTACACCACCATCTGTATGAACATGGAATTATCTACAACGTCATCTGTATGAACATTGAAATATCTTCACCGCTATCTGTATAAACATGGAAATATCTACACCGCTATCTGTATATACATGGAAATATCAACACCGCTATCTCTATCAACATGGAAATATCTACACCGCTATCTCTATAAACATGGAAATACCTACACCGCCATCTGGATCGACATGAAAATATCTACACCGCCATCTGTATAAACATGGAAATATCTACACTGCTATCTGTATTAAGATGGAAATAACTACACCGCCATCGATATAAATATGGAAATATCTAAACCGCCATCTGTATGAACATGGAAATATCTACAGGGCAATTTCTATAAAGATGGAAATATCTACACCGCAATCTGTTTAAACATGGAAATATCTACACCTCTATCTGTATTAAGATGGAAATATCTACACTGCCATCTCTATAAAGATGGAAATATCTACACCGCCATCTGTATGAACATGGAAATATCTACACCGCTATCTGAATATATATGGAAATATCTACACGGCTATCTCTATAAACATGGAAATATCTAAACTGCTACCTGTAAAACAGGGAAATATCTACACCACTATCTCTATAAACATTGAAATATCTACACTGCAATCTTTATAAACATTGAAATACCTACACTGCTATTTGTATAAACATGGAAATATCTACAACGCAATCTCTATAAACATGGAAATAACTACACCGCTATCTCTATAAACGTGGAAATATCTACACCGCCAACTGTATGAACATGGAAATATCTACAACGCCATCTGTATGAACATTGAAATATCTACACCGCTATCTGTATAAACATGGAAATATCTACACCGCTATCTGTATATACATGGAAATATCTACACCGCTATCTCTATCAACTTGGAAATATCTACACCGCTCTCTATATAAACATGGAAATACCTACACCGCCATCTGTATCGACATGAAAATATCTACACCGCCATCTGCATAAACATAGAAATATCTACACCGCTATCTGTATTAAGATGGAAATATCTACACCGCCATCTTTATAAACATGGAAATATCTACACCACCATCTGTATGAATATGGAAATATCTACAGCGCAATCTCTATAAAGATGGAAATATCTACACCGCCATCTGTTTAAACATGGAAATATCTACACCTCTATCTGTATTAAGATGGAAATATCTACACTGCCATCTCTATAAAGATGGAAATATCTACAACGCCATCCCTATGAACATGGAAATATCTACACCGCCATCTGTATAAACATGGAAATATCTACACAGCTATCTGTAAAAACATGGAAATATCTACAGCGTAATGTGTATAAACATGGAAATACCTGCCCCGCTATCTGTATTAACATGGAAATATCTACACCGCCATCTGTAGGAACATGGAAATATCTACAACGCTATCTCTATAAACATGGAAATGTCTACAACGCCATCTGTATATACATGGAAATACGTACACCGCTATCTGTATAAACATGGAAATATCTACACCGCTATCTGTATATACATGGAAATATCTACACCGCTATCTCTATCAACTTGGAAATATCTACACCGCTCTCTCTATAAACATGGAAATACCTACACCGCCATCTGTATCGACATGAAAATATCTACACCGCCATCTGCATAAACATAGAAATATCTACACCGCTATCTGTATTAAGATGGAAATATCTACACCGCCATCTACATAAACATGGAAATATCTACACCGCCATCTGTATGAATATGGAAATATCTACAGCGCAATCTCTATAAAGATGGAAATATCTACACCGCCATCTGTTTAAACATGGAAATATCTACACCTCTATCTGTATTAAGATGGAAATATCTACACTGCCACCTCTATAAAGATGGAAATATCTACAACGCCATCCCTATGAACATGGAAATATCTACACCGCCATCTGTATAAACATGGAAATATCTACACAGCTATCTGTAAAAACATGGAAATATCTACAGCGTAATGTGTATAAACATGGAAATACCTGCCCCGCTATCTGTATTAACATGGAAATATCTACACCGCCATCTGTATGAACGTGGAAATATCTACACCGCCAACTCTGTAAACATGGAAATATCTACACCGCCATCTGTAGGAACATGGAAATATCTACAACGCTATCTCTATAAACATGGAAATGTCTGCAACGCCATCTGTATATACATGGAAATACGTACACTGCTATCTGGATAAACATGGAAATATCTACACCGCTATATTTATAAACACGGAAATATCTACACCGCAATTTGTATGCACATGCAAATATCTACAGCACCATCTGTAGGAACATGGAAATGTCTAAACCGCTATCTCTATAAACTTGGAAATACCTACACCGCTATCTGTATAAACATGGAAATATCTACACCACAATCTCTATAAACGTGGAAATGTCTACACCGATATCTGTATAAACAAGGAAATACATACAAAGGTATTTGTATAAACATGGAAATATCTACTCCGCTATCTGTGTAAACATGGAAATATCTACACCGCTATCAGTATAAACATGGAAATATCTACAATGCTATCTGTATAAACATGGAAATATCTACACCGCTGTCTCTGTAAACATGGAAATATCTACACCGCTATCTCTTAAAACATGGAAATATCTACATCGTAATGTGTACAAACATGGAAATACCTACACCGCTATCTGTATAAACATGGAAATATCTACACCGCCATCTGTAGGAACATGTACATATCTAAACCGCCAACTGTATAAACATGGAAATATCAACACCGCCATCTGTAGGAATATGGAAATATCTACACCGCTTTCTCTATAAACATGGAAATATCTTCACCGCCATCTGTATAAATATGGAAATATGTACACCGCTATCTGGATAAACATGGAAATATCTATACTGCTATATCTATAAACATGGAAATATCTACACCGCCATCAGTATGAACATGGAAATATCTACACCGATATCTGAATAAACATGGAAATATCTACAACGCTATCTGTGTAAACATGGAAATATCTACACCGCTATCTCTTAAAACATGGAAATATCTAAACCGCTACCTTTATAAACATCGAAATATCTACACTGCTATCTGCATAAAAGTGGAAATATCTACACCGCTATCTCTAAACATGGAAATATCTACAGCGCTATCCGTATGAACATGGAAATATCTACACCGCTATCTGTATAAACAAGGAAATAACTACACCGCCATCTCTATAAACATGGATATACCTACAGGGCCGTCTGTATAAACATGGAAATAACTACACCGCTATCTGTATATACATGGAAATATATACACCGCTATCTCTATAAACATGGAAATATCTACACCGTTATCTATATAAACATGGAAATAACTACACCTCTATCTCTATAAACATGGAAATATCTACACTGCTATCTGCATAAACATGGAAATATCTAAACCGCTACCTGTAAAACAGGGAAATATCTACACCGCTATCTCTATAAACATTGAAACATCTACACTGCTATCTTTATAAACATTGAAATACCTACACTGCTATTTGTATAAACATGGAAATATCTACAACGCTATCTCTATAAACATGGAAATAACTACACCGCTATCTCTATAAACGTGGAAATATCTACACCGCTATCTGTATGAACATGGAATTATCTTCACCGCCATCTGTATGAACATGGATATGTCTACACAGCCATCTGGATGCACATGGAAATATCTACGCCGCTATCGGTATGAACATGGAAATAGCTACACCGCTATCTGTATGAACATGGAAATATCTGCACCGCCATCTGTATGTACATATAAATATCTACTCCGCCATCTGTATTAAGAAGTAGATATCTACACCGCTATATGTATAAACATGGAAATATCTACACCGCTATCTGTATAAACATGGAAATATCTACACCGCTATCTGTTTAAACATGGAAATATCAGCACCACTATCAGTATGAACATGGAAATATCTGCACCGCTATCTGTATGAACATGGAAATATCTACACCGCTATCTGTATAAACATGGAAATATCTACACTGCTATCTGCATGAACATGGATATATCTACACAGCCATCTGGATGAACATGGAAATATCTACACCGCTATCTGTATGGACATGGAAATATCTGCACCGCAATCTCTATGAACATGGAAATATCTACACCGCTATCTGTTTGAACATGGAAATATCTAAACCGCTATCTGCATGAAAATGGAAATATCTACACAGCTATCTGCATATACATGGAAATATCTACACAGCTATCTCTTTACACATGGAAATAACTACACCGCTATCTGTATGAACATGGAAATATCTTCACCGCCATCTGTATGAACATGGATATATCTACACAGCCATCTGGAAGAGCATGGAAATATCTACACCGCTATCTGTATGAACGTGGAAATATATACACCGCTATCTGTGTAAACATGCATACATCTTCACCGCTATCTATATAAACATGGAAATATCTACACTGCTATCTGCATGAACATGGAAGTATCTACACCGCTATCTGTTTGAACATGGAAATATCTACACCGCTATCTGCATGAAAATGGAAATATCTACACGGCGATCTGCATATACATGGAAATATCTACAAAGCTATTTCTTTACACATGGAAATAACTACAGCGCTATCTCTATAAACATGCAAATATCTACACCGCCATCTGTATGAACATGGAAATATCTGCACCCCCATCTGTATGAAGATAGAAATATCTACACCCCCATCTATATTAAGATGGAGATATCTACACTGCTATCTGTATAAACTTGGAAATATCTACACCGCTATATGTATAAACATGGAAATATCTACACTGCTGTCTGTATAAACATGGAAATATCTACACCGCTACCTGTAGAAACATGGAAATATCAGCACCGTTATCTGTATGAACAAGGAAATATCTACACCGCTATCTCTATGAAGATGGAAATATCTACACCGCTATCTGTACGAACATGGAAATATCTACACCGCTATCTGTATGAACATGGAAATATCTACACCACTATCTGTATGAACATGGAAATATCTACACCGCTATCTGTATGAACATGGAAATATCTACTCCACTATCTGTATGAACATGGAAATATCTACACCGCTATCTGTATGAACATGGAAATATCTACACCGCTATCTGTGTAAACATGCATACAACTTCACCGCTACCTGTATAAACATGGAAATATCTACACCGCTATCTGTATGAACATGGAAATATCTACACCGCTATCTGTATGAACACGGAAATATCTACACCGCTATCTGTGTAAACATGCATACATCTTCACCGCTATCTGTATAAACATGGAAATATCTACACCGCTATCTGTATGAACATGGAAATATCTACACCGCTATCTGTTTGATCATGGAAATATCTAAACCGCTATCTGCATGAAAATAGAAATATCTACACAGCTATCTGCATAGACATGGAAATATCTACAAAGCTATCTCTATACACATGGAAATAACTACACTGCTATCTGTATAAACATGGAAATATCTACACCGATATCTGTATGAACATGGAAATATCTTCACCGCCATCTGTATGATCATGGATATGTCTACACAGCCATCTGGAGTAACATGGAAATATCTACAACGCGATCTGTATGAACATGGAAATAGCTACACCGTTATCTGTATGAACATGGAAATAGCTACACCACTATCTGTATGAACATGGAAATATCTACACCGCTATCTGTAAGAACATGGATATATCTACACAGCCATCTGGATGAACATGGAAATATCTACACCGCTATGAGTATGAACATGGAAATATCTACACCGCTATCTGTATGAACATGGATATATCTAAACAGCCATCTGGATGAACATGGAAATATCTACACCGCTATCTGTGTAAACATGCATAGATCTTCACCGCTATCTGTATAAACATGGAAATATCTACACCGCTATCTGTATGAACATGGAAATATCTACACCGCTATCTGTTTGAAGATGGAAATATCTACACCGCTATCTGCATGAAAATGGAAATATCTACACAGCTATCTGCATATACATGGAAATATCTACACAGCTATCTCTTTACACATGGAAATAACTACACCGCTACCTGTATGAACATGGAAATATCAACATCGCCATCTGTATGAACATGGAAATATCTGCACCGCCATCTGAATGAACATATAAATATCTACACCCCCATCTATATTAAGATGGAGATATCTACACCGCTATCTGCATAAACTTGGAAATATCTACACTGCTATATGTATAACATGGAAATATCTACACCGCTATCTGTATAAACATGGAAATATCTACACCGCTACCTGTATAAACATGGAAATATCAGCACCGTTATCTGTATGAACATGGAAGTACCTACACCGCTATCTCTATGAAGATGGAAATATCTACACCGCTATCTGTATGAACATGGAAATAGCTACACCGCTATCTGTATGAACATGGAAATATCTACACCACTACCTGTATGAACATGGAAATATCTACACAGCTATCTGTATGAACATGGATATATCTACACAGCCATCAGGATGAACATGGAAATATCTACACCGCTATCTGTATGAACATGGAAATATCTACACCGTTATCTGTGTAAATATGCATACATCTTCACCGCAATCTGTATAAACATGGAAATATCTACACCGCTATCTGTATAAACATGGAAATATCTACTCCGCTACCTGTAAAAACATGGAAATATCAGCACCGCTATCTGTATCAACATGGAAATATCAGCCCCTCTATCTGTATGAATATGGAAATATCTACACCACACTCTGTTTGAACAAGGAAATATCTACACCGCTATGTGTATGAACATGGAATTATCTTCACCGCCATCTGTATGAACATGGATATGTCTACACAGCCATCTGGATGCACATGGAAATATCTACGCCGCTATCGGTATGAACATGGAAATAGCTACACCGCTATCTGTATGAACATGGAAATATCTGCACCGCCATCTGTATGTACATATAAATATCTACTCCGCCATCTGTATTAAGAAGTAGATATCTACACCGCTATATGTATAAACATGGAAATATCTACCCCGCTATCTGTATAAACATGGAAATATCTACACCGCTATCTGTTTAAACATGGAAATATCAGCACCACTATCAGTATGAACATGGAAATATCTGCACTGCTATCTGTATGAACATGGAAATATCTACACCGCTATCTGTATAAACATGGAAATATCTACACTGCTATCTGCATGAACATGGATATATCTACACAGCCATCTGGATGAACATGGAAATATCTACACCGCTATCTGTATGGACATGGAAATATCTGCACCGCAATCTCAATGAACATGGAAATATCTACACCGCTATCTGTTTGAACATAGAAATATCTAAACCGCTATCTGCATGAAAATGGAAATATCTACACAGCTATCTGCATATACATGGAAATATCTACACAGCTATCTCTTTACACATGGAAATAACTACACCGCTATCTGTATGAACATGGAAATATCTTCACCGCCATCTGTATGAACATGGATATATCTACACAGCCATCTGGAAGAGCATGGAAATATCTACACCGCTATCTGTATGAACGTGGAAATATATACACCGCTATCTGTGTAAACATGCATACATCTTCACCGCTATCTATATAAACATGGAAATATCTACACTGCTATCTGCATGAACATGGAAGTATCTACACCGCTATCTGTTTGAACATGGAAATATCTACACCGCTATCTGCATGAAAATGGAAATATCTACACGGCGATCTGCATATACATGGAAATATCTACAAAGCTATCTCTTTACACATGGAAATAACTACAGCGCTATCTCTATAAACATGCAAATATCTACACCGCCATCTGTATGAACATGGAAATATCTGCACCGCCATCTGTATGAAGATAGAAATATCTACACCCCCATCTATATTAAGATGGAGATATCTGCACCGCTATCTGTATAAACTTGGAAATATCTACACCGCTATATGTATAAACATGGAAATATCTACACCGCAATCTGTATAAACATGGAAATATCTACACCGCTATCTGTGTAAACATGGAAATATCTACACCACAACCTGTATAAACATGGAAATATCAGCACCACTATCTGTATGAACATGGAATTATCTACACCGCTATCTGTATGAACATGGAAATATCTACACCGCTATCTGTATGAACATGGAAATATCTACACCGCTATCTGTATGAACATGGAAATATCTACACCGCTATCTGTTTGAACATGGAAATATCTACACCGCTGTCTGCATGAAAAAGGAAATATCTACACAGCTATCTGCATACACATGGAAATATCTACACAGCTATCTCTTAACACATGGAAATAAGTAGTCCGCTATCTCTATAAACATGGAAATATCTACACCGCCATCTGTATGAACATATAAATATCTACACCGCCATCTGTATTAAGAAGGAAATATCTAAACCGCTATCGGTATGAACATTGAAATATCTACACCGCTATCTGTATGAACATTGAAATAACTACACCGCTATCTGTATGAACATTGAAATATATACACCGCTGCCTGTATAAACATGGAAATATCTACACCGCTATCTGTATGAACATGGAAATAGCTACACCGCTATCTGTATGAACATGGAAATATCTACACAGCCATCTGGATGAACATGGAAATATCTACTCCGCTATCTGTGTAAACATGCATAGATCTTCACCGCTATCTGTATAAACATGGAAATATCTACACCGCTATCTGTATGAACATGGAAATATCTACACCGCTATGTGTATGAACATGGAAATATATAAACCGCTATCTGTTTGAACATGGAAATATCTACACCGCTATCTGCATGAAAATGGAAATATCTACAGTGCTATCTGCATATACATGGAAATATCTACACAGCTATCTCTTTACACATGGAAATAACTACACCGCTATCTGTATGAACATGGAAATATCTACACCGCCATCTGTATGAACATGGAAATATCTGCAACGCCATCTGTATGAACTTATAAATATCTAAACCGCCATCTGTATTAAGATGGAGATATCTACACCGCTATCTGAATAAACATGGAAATATCTACACCGCTATCTGTATAAACATGGAAATATCTACACCACTATCTGTATAAACATGGAAATATCTACACTGCTACCTGTATAAACATGGAAATATCAGCACCGCAATCTGTATGAACATGGAAATATCTACACCGCTATCTGTATGAAAATGGAAATATCTACACCGCTATCTGTATGAACATGGAAATATCTACAAAGCTATCTGAATGAACATGGAAATATCTACACCGCTATCTGTATGAACATGGAAATATCTACACCGCTATCTGCTTGAACATGGAAATATCTACACCGCTGTCTGCATGAATATGGAAATATCTACACAGCTATCTACATACACATGGAAATATCAACACAGCTATCTCTTAACAGATGGAAATAAGTACTCCGCTATCTGTATGAACATGGAAATATCTACACCGCTATCTGTATGAACATGGAAATATCTACAAAGCTATCTGAATGAACATGGAAATATCTACACCGCAATCTGTTTGAACATGTAAATATCTACACCGCTATCTGCATGAAAATGGAAATATCTACAAAGCTATCTGCATATACATGGAAATATCTACACAGATATCTCTTTACACATGGAAATAACTACACCGCTATCTGTATGAACATAGAAATATCTACAAAGATATCTGAATGAACATGGAAATATCTACACCGCTATCTGTTTGAACATGTAAATATCTACACCGCTATCTGCATGAAAATGGAAATATCTACAAAGCTATCTGCATATACATGGAAATACCTACACAGCTATCTCTTTACACATGGAAATAACTACACCGCTATATCTATAAACATGGAAATATCTACACCGCCATCTGTATAAACAAGGAAATATCTGCACCGCCATCTGTATGAACATATAAATATCTACACGGCCATCTGTATTAAGAAGGAAATATCTAAACCGCTATCTGAATAAACATGGAAATATCTACACCGCTGCCTGTATAAACATGGAAATATCAGCACCGCTATCTGTTTGAACATGGAAATATCTACACCGCTATCTGTATCAACATGGAAATATCTACACCGCCATCTGTATGAACATATAAATATCTACACCGCCATCTGTATTAAGAAGGAAATATCTAAACCGCTATCTGTATAAACATGGAAATATCTACACCGCTGCCTGTATAAACATGGAAATAACTACACCGCTATCTGGATGAAATGGAAATATCTACACCGCTATCTGTATGAACATGGAAATATCTACACCGCTATCTGTATGAACATGGAAATAGCTACACCGCTATCTGTGTGAACATGCATATATCTACACAGCCATCTGGATGAACATGGAAATATCTACACCGCTATGTGTGTAAACATGCATACAACTTCACCGCTATCTGTATAAACATGGAAATATCTACACCGCTATCTGTATTAACATGGAAATATCTACACTGCTATCTGTATGAACATGGAAATATCTACACCGCTATCTGTTTGAACATGGAAATATCTACACCGGTATCTGCATGAAAATGGAATATCTACACTGCTGTCTGCATATACATTTAAATATCTACACAGCTATCTCTTTACTCATGGAAATAACTACACCGCTATCTGTATGAATGGGGAAATATCTACACCGCTATCTGTATGAACATGGAAATATCTACACCGCTATCTGTATGAACATTGAAATATCTACACCGCTGCCTGTATAAACATGGAAATATCTACACTGCTATCTGTATGAACATGGAAATAGCTACACCGCTATCTGTATGAACATGGAAATATCTACACAGCCATCTGGATGAACATGGAAATATCTACTCCGCTATCTGTGTAAACATGCATAGATCTTCACCGCTATCTGTATAAACATGGAAATATCTACACCGCTATCTGTATGAACATGGAAATATCTAAACCGCTATCTGTATGAACATGGAAATATCTAAACCGCTATCTGTTTGAACATGGAAATATCTACACCGCTATCTGCATGAAAATGGAAATATCTACACTGCTATCTGCATATACATGGAAATATCTACACAGCTATCTCTTTACACATGGAAATAACTATACCGCTATCTGTATGAACATGGAAATATCTACACCGCCATCTGTATGAACATGGAAATATCTGCACCGCCATCTGTATGAACATATAAATATCTACACCGCCATCTGTATTAAGATGGAGATATCTACACCGCTATCTGAATAAACATGGAAATATCTACACCGCTATCTGTATAAACATGGAAATATCTACACCGCTATCTGTATAAACATGGAAATATCAACACTGCTACGTGTATAAACATGGAAATATCAGCACCGCTATCTGTATGAACATGGAAATATCTACACCGCTATCTGTATGAACATGGACATATCTACACCGCTATCTGTATGAACATGGAAATATCTACAAAGCTATCTGAATGAACATGGAAATATCTACACCGCTATCTGTTTGAACATGTAAATATCTACACCGCTATCTGCATTAAAATGGAAATATCTACAAAGCTATCTGCATATACATGGAAATACCTACACAGCTATCTCTTTACACATGGAAATAACTACACCGCTATATCTATAAACATGGAAATATCTACACCGCCATCTGTATAAACAAGGAAATATCTGCACCGCCATCTGTATGAACATATAAATATCTACACCGCCTTCTGTATTAAGATGGAGATTTCTACACTGCTATCTGTATAAACATGGAAATATCTACACCGGTATCTGAATAAACATGGAAATATCTACACCGCTATCTGTATAAACATGGAAATATCTACACCGCTATCTGTATAAACATGGAAATATCTACACTGCTACCTGTATAAACATGGAAATATCAGCACCGCTATCTGTATGAACATGGAAATATCTACACCGCTATCTGTATGAACATGGAAATATCTGCACCGCTATCTGTTTGAACATGTAAATATCTACACCGCTATCTGCATGAAAATGGAAATATCTAAAAAGCTATCTGCATACACATGGAAATATCTACACAGCTATCTCTTAACACATGGAAATAAGTACTCCGTTATCTCTATAAACATGGAAATATCTACAGCAACATCTGTAGGAACATGGAAATATCTGCACCGCCATCTGTATGAACATATAAATATCTACACCGCCATCTGTATTAAGAAGGAAATATCTAAACCGCTATCGGTATGAACATTGAAACATCTACACCGCTATCTGTATGAACATTGAAATATCTACACCGCTGCCTGTATAAACATGGAAATATCTACACCGCTATCTGTATGAACATGGAAATAGCTACACCGCTATCTGTATGAACATGGAAATATCTACACAGCCATCTGGATGAACATGGAAATATCTACTCCGCTATCTGTGTAAACATGCATAGATCTTCACCGCTATCTGTATAAACATGGAAATATCTACACCGCTATCTGTATGAACATGGAAATATCTACACCGCTATCTGTATGAAAATGGAAATATCTACACTGCTATCTGCATATACATGGAAATATCTACACAGCTATCTCTTTACACATGGAAATAACTACACCGCTATCTGTATGAACATGGAAATATCTACACCGCCATCTGTATGAACATGGAAATATCGGCACCGCCATCTGTATGAACATATAAATATCTACACCGCCATCTGTATTAAGGTGGAGATATCTACACCGCTATCTGAATAAACATGGAAATATCTACACCGCTATCTGTATAAACATGGAAATATCTACACCGCTATCTGTATCAACATGGAAATATCTACACCGCCATCTGTATGAACATATAAATCTCTACACCGCCATCTGTATTAAGAAGGAAATATCTAAACCGCTATCTGTATAAACATGGAAATATCTACACCGCTGCCTGTATAAACATGGAAATATCAGCACCGCTATCTGTATGAACATGGAAATATCTACACCGCTATCTGTATGAACATGTAAATATCTACACCGCTATCTGTATGAATATGGAAATAGCTACACCGCTATCTGTGTGAACATGGATATATCTACACAGCCATCTGGATGAACATGGAAATATCTACACCGCTATCTGTGTAAACATGCATACAACTTCACCGCTATCTGTAGAAAGACGGAAATATCTACACCGCTATCTGTATGAACATGGAAATATCTACACTGCTATCTGTATGAACATGGAAATAACTACACCAGTATCTGTTTGAACATGGAAATATCTACACCGCTATCTGCATGAAAATGGAAATATCTACACTGCTGTCTGCATATACATTTAAATATCTACACAGCTATCTCTTTACTCATGGAAATAACTACACCGCTATCTGTATGAACATGGAAATATCTACACCGCCACCTGTATGAACATGGAAATATGTGCACCGCCATCATTATGAACATATAAATATCTACACCGCCATCTGTATTAAGATGGAGATATCTACACTGCTATCTGCATAAACATGGAAATATCTACACCGCTATCTGTATAAACATGGAAATATCTACACAGCTATCTGTATAAACATGGAAATATCTACACCACTAACTGTATAAACATGGAAATATCAGCACCGCTATCTGTATGAACATGGAATTATCTACACCGCTATCTGTATGAACATGGAAATATCTACACCGCTATCTGTATGAACATGGAAATATCTACACCGCTATCTGTATGAACATGGAAATATCTACACCGCTATCTGTTTGTACATGGAAATATCTACACGGCTGTCTGCATGAAAATGGAAATATCTACACAGCTATCTGCATACACATGGAAATATCTACACAGCTATCTCTTAACAAATGGAAATAAGTACTCCGCTATCTCTATAAACATGGAAATATCTACACCGCCATCTGTATGAACATGGAAATATCTGCACCGCCATCTGTATGAACATATAAATATCTACACCACCATCTGTATTAAGAAGGAAATATCTAAACCGTTTTCTGTATGAACATTGAAATATCTACACCGCTATCTGTATGAACATTGAAATAGCTACACCGCTGCCTGTATAAGCATGGAAATATCAGCACCGCTATCTGTATGAACATGGAAATATCTACACCGCTATCTGTATGAACATGGAAATATCTACACCGCTATCTGTATGAACATGGAAATAGCTACACCGCTATCTGTATGAACATGGAAATATCTACACAGCCATCTGGATGAACATGGAAATATCTACTCCGCTATCTGTGTAAACATGCATAGATCTTCACCGCTATCTGTATAAACATGGAAATATCTACACCGCTATCTGTATGAACGTGGAAATATCTACATCGCTATCTGTATGAACATGGAAATATCTACACCGCTATCTGTTTGAACATGGAAATATCTACACCGCTATCTGCATGAAAATGGAAATATCTACACTACTATCTGCATATACATGGAAATATCTACACAGCTATCTCTTTACACATGGAAATAACTACACCGCTATCTGTATGAACATGGAAATATCTACACCGCCATCTGTATGAACATGGAAATATCTGCACCGCCATCTGTATGAACATATAAATATCTACACCGCCTTCTGTATTAAGATGGAGATTTCTACACTGCTATCTGTATAAACATGGAAATATATACACCGCTATCTGAATAAACATGGAAATATCTACACCGCTATCTGTATAAACATGGAAATATCTACACTGCTACCTGTATAAACATGGAAATATCAGCACCGCTATCTTTATGAACATGGAAATATCTACACCGCTATCTGTATGAACATGGAAATATCTGCACCGCTATCTGTATGAACATGGAAATATCTACAAAGCTATCTGAATGAACATGGAAATATCTACACCGCTATCTGTATGAACATGGAAATATCTACACCGCTATCTGAACATGGAAATATCTACACCGCTGTCTGCATGAATATGGAAATATCTACACAGCTATCTGCATACACATGGAAATATCTACACAGCTATCTCTTAACACATGGAAATAAGTACTCCGCTATCTCTATAAACATGGAAATATCTACAGCAACATCTGTAGGAACATGGAAATATATGCACCGCCATCTGTATGAACATATAAATATCTACACCGCCATCTGTATTAAGAAGGAAATATCTAAACCGCTATCGGTATGAACATTGAAATATCTACACCGCTATCTGTATGAACATTGAAATATCTACACCGCTACCTGTATAAACATGGAAATATCTACACCGCTATCTGTATGAACATGGAAATAGCTACACCGCTATCTGTAAGAACATGGAAATATCTACACAGCCATCTGGATGAACATGGAAATATCTACTCCGCTATCTGTGTAAACATGCAGAAATCTTCACCGCTATCTGTATAAACATGGAAATATCTACACCGCTATCTGTATGAACATGGAAATATCTGCACCGCTATCTGTACGAACATGGAAATATATAAACAGCTATCTGCATGAAAATAGAAATATCTACACAGCTATCTGCATATACATGGAAATATCTACAAAGCTATCTCTTTACACATGGAAATAACTACACCGCTATCTCTATAAACATGGAAATATCTACACCGCCATCAGTATGAACATGGAAATATCTACACCGATATCTGAATAAACATGGAAATATCTACAACGCTATCTGTGTAAACATGGAAATATCTACACCGCTATCTCTTAAAACATGGAAATATCTAAACCGCTACCTTTATAAAGATCGAAATATCTACACTGCTATCTGCATAAAAGTGGAAATATCTACACCGCTATCTCTAAACATGGAAATATCTACAGCGCTATCCGTATGAACATGGAAATATCTACACCGCTATCTGTATAAACAAGGAAATAACTACACCGCCATCTCTATAAACATGGATATACCTACAGGGCCGTCTGTATAAACATGGAAATAACTACACCGCTATCTGTATATACATGGAAATATATACACCGCTATCTCTATAAACATGGAAATATCTACACAGTTATCTATATAAACATGGAAATAACTACACCTCTATCTCTATAAACATGGAAATATCTACACTGCTATCTGCATAAACATGGAAATATCTAAACCGCTACCTGTAAAACAGGGAAATATCTACACCGCTATCTCTATAAACATTGAAACATCTACACTGCTATCTTTATAAACATTGAAATACCTACACTGCTATTTGTATAAACATGGAAATATCTACAACGCTATCTCTATAAACATGGAAATAACTACACCGCTATCTCTATAAACGTGGAAATATCTACACCGCTATCTGTATGAACATGGAATTATCTTCACCGCCATCTGTATGAACATGGATATGTCTACACAGCCATCTGGATGAACATGGAAATATCTACGCCGCTATCGGTATGAACATGGAAATAGCTACACCGCTATCTGTATGAACATGGAAATATCTACACCGCTATCTGTTTGATCATGGAAATATCTAAACCGCTATCTGCATGAAAATAGAAATGTCTACACAGCTATCTGCATAGACATGGAAATATCTACAAAGCTATCTCTATACACATGGAAATAACTACACCGCTATCTGTATAAACATGGAAATATCTACAACGATATCTGTATGAACATGGAAATATCTTCACCGCCATCTGTATGAACATGGATATGTCTACACAGCCATCTGGATTAACATGGAAATATCTACTCCGCTATCTGTATGAACATGGAAATATCTACACCACTATGTGTGTAAACATGAATACATCTTCACCGCTATCTGTATAAACATGGAAATATCTACACCGCTATCTGTGTGAACATGGAAATATCTACACCACTATCTGTATGAACACGGAAATATCTACACCGCTATCTGTGTAAACATGCACACATCTTCACCGCTATCTGTATAAACATGGAAATAACTACACCGCTATCTGTATGAACATGGAAATATCTACACCGCCATCTGTATGAACATGGAAATAACTGCACCGCCATCTGTATGAACATATAAATATCTTCACCGCCATCTGTATTAAGATGGAGTTATCTTCACCGCTATCTGTATAAACAGGGAAATATCAGCACCGCTATCTGTATGAACATGGAAATATCTACACCGCTATCTCTATGAACATGGAAATATCTACACCGCTATCTGTATGAACATGGAAATATCTACACCGCTATCTGTATCAACATGGAAATAAATACACCGCTATCTGTATGAACATGGAAATATCTACACCGCTATCTGTATGAACATGGAAATACATACACCGCTATCTCTATGAACATGGAAATAGCTACACCGCTATCTGTATAAACATGGAAATATCTACACCGCTACCTGTTTAAACATGGAAATATCTACACCGCTATCTGTATAAACATGGAAATATCAGCACCGCTATCAGTATGAACAAGGAAATATCTCCACCGCTATCTGTATGAACATGGAAATATCTACACCGCTATCTGTATGAACATGGAAATATCTTCACCGCCATCAGTATGAACATGGATATATCTACACAGCCATCTGAATGCACATGGAAATATCTACACCGCTATCCATATGAACATGGAAATATATACACCGCTATCTCTATGAACATGGAAATATCTACACCGCTATCTGTTTGAACATGGAAATATCTAAACCGCTATCTGCATGAAAATGGAAATATCTACACAGCTATCTGCATATACATGGAAATATCTACACAGCTATCTCTTTACACATGGAAATAACTACACCGCTATCTGTATGAACATGGAAATATCTTCACCGCCATCTGTATGAACATGGATATATCTACACAGCCATCTGGATGAGCATGGAAATATCTACACCGCTATCTGTATGAACATGGAAATATATACACCGCTATCTGTGTAAACATGCATACATCTTCACCGCTATCTGTATAAACATGGAAATACCTACACTGCTATCTGCATGAACATGGAAATATCTACACCGCTATCTGTTTGAACATGGAAATATCTACACCGCTATCTGCATGAAAATGGAAATATCTACACAGCGATCTGCATATACATGGAAATATCTACAAAGCTATCTCTTTACACATGGAAATAACTACAGCGCTATCTCTATAAACATGCAAATATCTACACCGCCATCTGTATGAATATGGAAATATCTGCACCGCCATCTGTATGAAGATATAAATATCTACACCCCCATCTATATTAAGATGGAGATATCTACACCGCTATCTGTATAAACTGGGAAATATCTACACCGCTATATGTATAAACATGGAAATATCTACACTGTTATCTGTATAAACATGGAAATATCTACACCGCTACCTGTATAAACATGGAAATATCAGCACCGTTATCTGTATGAACATGGAAATATCTACACCGCTATCTGTGTAAACATGGAAATATCTAAACCACTATCTGTGTAAACATGGAAATATCTACACCGCTATCTGTACAAACATGGAAATATCTACACAGCCATCTGTAGGAATATGTAAATATCTACACCGTTATCTGTATACACATGGAATTATCTACACTGCTATCTGTATGAACATGGAAATGTCTACACCGCTATCTGTGTAAACATGGAAATATCTACACCGCTATCTGTGTAAACATGGAGATATCTACACCGCTATCTCTATAAACATGGAAATATCGACACAGCCATCTATATAAACATGGAAATATCTACACTACTCTCTGTATAAACCTGGAAATATCTACACTGATATCTCTATAAACATGGAAATACCTACACCGCTATATCTATAAACATGGAAATGTCTACACCGCTATCTGTATGAACATGGAAATATCTACACCGCCATCTGTATAAACATGGAAATATCTACACCGTTATGTGTATAAAGATGGAAATATCTACACTGCTATCTGTAAAAACATGGAAATATCTACACCGCCATCTGTATGAACATGGAAATATCTACACCGATATCTGTATGAACATGGAAATACCTACACCGCTATCTGTATGAACATGGAAATATCTACACCTCTATCTGTGTAAACATGCATACATCTTCACCGCTATCTGTATAAACAAGGAAATATCTACACCGCTATCTGTATGAACATGGAAATATCTACACCACTATCTGTATGAACATGGAAATATCTACACCACTATCTGTGTAAACATGCATACATATTCACCGCCATCTGTATAAACAAGGAAATATCTACACCGCTATCTGTATGAACATGGAAATATCTACACCGCTATCTGTATGGACATGGAAATACATACACCGCTATCTGGATGAACAGGAAATAGCTACACCGCTATCTGTATAGACATGGAAATATCTACACCGCTATCTGTTTAAACATGGAAATATCTACACCGCTATCTGTATAAACATGGAAATATCAGCACCGCTATCAGTATGAACATGGAAATATCTTCACCGCTATCTGTATGAACATGGAAGTATCTACACCGCTATCTGTATGAACATGGAAATATCTACACCGCTATCTGTATGAACATGGAAATACATACACCGCTATCTGTAAGAACATGGAAATATCTACACCGCTATCTGTATGAACATGGAAATATCTACACCGCTATCTGTATGAACATGCATACATCTTCACCGCTATCTGTATAAACATGGAAATATCTACACCGCTATCTGTATGAACATGGAAATATCTACACCGCTATCTGTATGAACATGGAAATATCTACACCTCTATCTGTGTAAACATGCATACATCTTCACCGCTATCTGTATAAACAAGGAAATATCTACACCGCTATCTGTATGAACATGGAAATATCTACACCGCTATCTGTATGAACATGGAAATATCTACACCACTATCTGTGTAAACATGCATACATATTCACCACCATCTGTATAAACAAGGAAATATCTACACCGCTATCTGTATGAACATGGAAATATCTACACCGCTATCTGTGTAAACATGCATACATCTTCACCGCTATCTGTATAAACATGGAAATATCTACACTGCTATCTGCATGAACATGGAAATATCTACACCGCTATCTGTTTGAACATGGAAATATCTACACCGCTATCTGCATGAAAATTTAAATATCTACACAGCGATCTGCATATACATGGAAATATCTACAAAGCTGTCTCTTTACACATGGAAATAACTACAGCGCTATCTCTATTATCATGCAAATATCTTCACCGCCATCTGTATGAACATGGATACATCTACACAGACATCTGGATGAGCATGGAAATATCTACACCGCTATCTGTATGAACATGGAAATATCTACACCGCTATCTGTGTAAACATGCATACATCTTCACCGCTATCTGTATAAACATGGAAATATCTACACTGCTATCTGCATGAACATGGAAATATCTACACCGCTATCTGTTTGAACATGGATATATCTACACCGCTATCTGCATGAAAATTTAAATATCTACCCAGCGATCTGCATATACATGGAAATATCTACAAAGCTATCTCTTTACACATGGAAATAACTACAGCGCTATCTCTATAAACATGCAAATATCTACACCGCCATCTGTATGAACATGGAAATATCTGCACCGCCATCTGTATGAAGATATAAATATCTACACCCCCATCTATATTAAGATGGAGATAACTACACCGCTATCTGCATAAACTTGGAAATATCTACACTGCTATATGTATAAACATGGAAATATCTACACTGCTATCTGTATAAACATGGAAATATCAGCACCGTTATCTGTATGAACATGGAAGTACCTACACCGCTATCTCTATGAAGATGGAAATATCTACACCGCTATCTGTATGAACATGGAAATAGCTACACCGCTATCTGTATGAACATGGAAATATCTACACCACTACCTGTATGAACATGGAAATATCTACACAGCTATCTGTATGAACATGGATATATCTACACAGCCATCAGGATGAACATGGAAATATCTACACCGCTATCTGTATGAACATGGAAATATCTACACCGCTATCTGTGTAAATATGCTTACATCTTCACCGCAATCTGTATAAACATGGAAATATCTACACCGCTATCTGTATAAACATGGAAATATCTACTCCGCTACCTGTAAAAACATGGAAATATCAGCACCGCTATCTGTATCAACATGGAAATATCAGCCCCTCTATCTGTATGAATATGGAAATATCTACACCACACTCTGTTTGAACAAGGAAATATCTACACCGCTATGTGTATGAACATGGAATTATCTTCACCGCCATCTGTATGAACATGGATATGTCTACACAGCCATCTGGATGAACATGGAAATATCTACGCCGCTATCGGTACGAACATGGAAATAGCTACACCGCTATCTGTATGAACATGGAAATATCTGCACCGCCATCTGTATGTACATATAAATATCTACTCCGCCATCTGTATTAAGAAGTAGATATCTACACCGCTATATGTATAAACATGGAAATATCTACACCGCTATCTGTATAAACATGGAAATATCACCACTATCAGTATGAACATGGAAATATCTGCACCGCTATCTGTATGAACATGGAAATATCTACACCGCTATCTGTATGAACATGGAAATATCTACACCGCTATCTCTATGAACATGGAAATATCTACACCGCTATCTGTATGAACATGGAAATATCTACACCACTATCTGAACATGGAAATATCTACACCGCTATCTGCATGAAAATGGAAATATCTACACAGCTATCTGCATATACATGGAAATATATACAAAGCTATTTCTTTACACATGGAAATAACTACACCGCTATCTCTATAAACATGGAAATATTTACACCGCCATTTGTATGAACATGGAAATATCTGCACCGCCATCTGTATGAACATATAAATATCTACACCGCCATCTGTATTAAGATGGAGATATCTTCACCGCTATCTGTATAAACATGGAAATATCTACACCGCTATCTGTATGAACGTGGAAATATCTACATCGCTATCTGTATGAACATGGAAATATCTAAACCGCTATCTGTTTGAACATGGAAATATCTCAACCGCTATCTGCGTGAAAATGGAAATATCTACACAGCTATCTGCATATACATGGAAATATCTACACAGCTATCTCTTTACACATGGAAATAACTACACCGCAATCTCTATGAACGTGGAAATACCTTCACCGCCATCTGTATGAACATGGAGATATCTGCAAAGCCATCTAGATGAGCATGGAAATATCTACACCGCTTTCTGTATGAACATGGAAATATCTACACCGCTATCTGTGTAAACATGCATACATCTTCACAGCTATCTGTATAAACATGGAAATACCTACACTGCTATCTGCATGAACATGGAAATATCTACACCGCTATCTGAACATGGAAATATCTACACCGCTATCTGCATGAAAATGGAAATATCTACACAGCGATCTGCATATACATGGAAATATCTACAAAGCTATCTCTTTACACATGGAAATAACTACAGCGCTATCTCAATAAACATGCAAATATCTACACCGCCATCTGTATGAACATGGAAATATCTGCACCGCCATCTGTATGAAGATATAAATATCTACACCCCCATCTATATTAAGATGGAGATATCTACACAGCTATCTGCATAAACTTGGAAATATCTACACCGCTATATGTATAAACATTGAAATATCTACACCGCTATCTGTATAAACATGGAAATATCTACACCGTTACCTGTATAAACATGGAAATATCTGCACGAACATCTGTATGAACATGGAAATATCTTCACCGCCATCTGTATGAACATGGAGATATCTACTCCGCTATCTGTGTAAACTTCCATACATCTTCACCGCTATCTATATAAACATGGAAATATCTACACCGCTACCTGTATAAACATGGAAATATCAGCACCGCTATCTGTATGAACATGGAAATATCTACACCGCTATCTCTATGAAGATGGAAATATCTACACCACTATCTGAATGAACATGGAAATATCTACACCGCTATCTGTATGAACATGGATATATCTACACCGCTATCTGTTTGAACATGGAAATATCTACACCGCTATCTGCATGAAAATGGAAATATCTACAGTGATATCTGCATATAGATGGAAATATCTACACAGCTATCTCTTCACACATGGAAATAACTACACCGCTATCTGTATGAACATGGAAATATCTACACCGCCATCTGTATGAACATGGAAATATCTGCAACGCCATCTGTATGAACTTATAAATATCTAAACCGCCATCTGTATTAAGATGGAGATATCTACACCGCTATCTGAATAAACATGGAAATATCTACACCGCTATCTGTATAAACATGGAAATATCTACACCACTATCTTTATAAACATGGAAATATCTACACTGCTACCTGAATAAACATGGAAATATCAGCACCGCAATCTGTATGAACATGGAAATATCTACACCGCTATCTGTATGAACATGGAAATATCTACACCGCTATCTGTATGAACATGGAAATATCTACAAAGCTATCTGAATGAACATGGAAATATCTACACCGCTATCTGTATGAACATGGAAATATCTACACCGCTATCTGCTTGAACATGGAAATATCTACACCGCTGTCTGCATGAATATGGAAATATCTACACAGCTGTCTGCATACACATGGAAATATCAACACAGCTATCTCTTAACACATGGAAATAAGTACTCCGCTATCTGTATGAACATGGAAATATCTACACAGCCATCTGGATGAACATGGAAATATCTACACCGCTATGAGTATGAACATGGAAATATCTACACCGCTATCTGTATGAACATGGATATATCTAAACAGCCATCTGGATGAACATGGAAATATCTACACCGCTATCTGTGTAAACATGCATAGATCTTCACCGCTATCTGTATAAACATGGAAATATCTACACCGCTATCTGTATGAACATGGAAATATCTACACCGCTATCTGTTTGAAGATGGAAATATCTACACCGCTATCTGCATGAAAATGGAAATATCTACACAGCTATCTGCATATACATGGAAATATCTACACAGCTATCTCTTTACACATGGAAATAACTACACCGCTATCTGTATGAACATGGAAATATCTACACCGCCATCTGTATGAACATGGAAATATCTGCACCGCCATATGTATGAACATATAAATATCTACACCGCCATCTGTATTAAGATGGAGATATCTACACCGCTACCTGAATAAACATGGAAATATCTACACCGCAATCTGTATAAACATGGAAATATCTACACCGCTATCTGTATAAACATGGAAATATCTACACCACAACCTGTATAAACATGGAAATATCAGCACCACTATCTGTATGAACATGGAATTATCTACACCGCTATCTATATGAACATGGAAATATCTACACCGCTATCTGTATGAACATGGAAATATCTACACCGCTATCTGTATGAACATGGAAATATCTACACCGCTATCTGTTTGAACATGGAAATATCTACACCGCTGTCTGCATGAAAATGGAAATATCTACACAGCTATCTGCATACACATGGAAATATCTACACAGCTATCTCTTAACACATGGAAATAAGTAGTCCGCTATCTCTATAAACATGGAAATATCTACACCGCCATCTGTATGAACATATAAATATCTACACCGCCATCTGTATTAAGAAGGAAATATCTAAACCGCTATCAGTATGAACATTGAAATATCTACACCGCTATCTGTATGAACATTGAAATAACTACACCGCTATCTGTATGAACATTGAAATATATACACCGCTGCCTGTATAAACATGGAAATATCTACACCGCTATCTGTATGAACATGGAAATAGCTACACCGCTATCTGTATGAACATGGAAATATCTACACAGCCATCTGGATGAACATGGAAATATCTACTCCGCTATCTGTGTAAACATGCATAGATCTTCCCCGCTATCTGTATAAACATGGAAATATCTACACCGCTATCTGTATGAACATGGAAATATCTACACCGCTATGTGTATGAACATGGAAATATACAAACCGCTATCTGTTTGAACATGGAAATATCTACAGCGCTATCTGCATGAAAATGGAAATATCTACAGTGCTATCTGCATATACATGGAAATATCTACACAGCTATCTCTTTACACATGGAAATAACTACACCGCTATCTGTATGAACATGGAAATATCTACACCGCCATCTGTATGAACATGGAAATATCTGCAACGCCATCTGTATGAACTTATAAATATCTAAACCGCCATCTGTATTAAGATGGAGATATCTACACCGCTATCTGAATAAACATGGAAATATCTACACCGCTATCTGTATAAACATGGAAATATCTACACCACTATCTGTATAAACATGGAAATATCTACACTGCTACCTGTATAAACATGGAAATATCAGCACCGCTATCTGTATGAACATGGAAATATCTACACCGCTATCAGTATGAACATGGAAATATCTACACCGCTATCTGTATGAACATGGAAATATCTACAAAGCTATCTGAATGAACATGGAAATATCTACACCGCTATCTGTATGAACATGGAAATATCTACACCGCTATCTGCTTGAACATGGAAATATCTACACAGCTGTCTGCATGAATATGGAAATTTCTACACAGCTATCTGCATACACATGGAAATATCAACACAGCTATCTCTTAACAGATGGAAATAAGTACTCCGCTATCTGTATGAACATGGAAATATCTACACCGCTATCTGTATGAACATGGAAATATCTACAAAGCTATCTGAATGAACATGGAAATATCTACACCGCAATCTGTTTGAACATGTAAATATCTACACCGCTATCTGCATTAAAATGGAAATATCTACAAAGCTATCTGCATATACATGGAAATACCTACACAGCTATCTCTTTACACATGGAAATAACTACACCGCTATATCTATAAACATGGAAATATCTACACCACCATCTGTATAAACAAGGAAATATCTGCACCGCCATCTGTATGAACATATAAATATCTACACGGCCATCTTTATTAAGAAGGAAATTTCTAAACCGCTATCTGTATAAACATGGAAATATCAACACCGCTGCCTGTATAAACATGGAAATATCAGCACCGCTATCTGTATGAACATGGAAATATCTACACCGCTATCTGTATCAACATGGAAATATCTACACCTCCATCTGTATGAACATATAAATATCTACACCGCCATCTGTATTAAGAAGGAAATATCTAAACCGCTATCTGTATAAACATGGAAATATCTACACCGCTGCCTGTATAAACATGGAAATAACTACACCGCTATCTGTATGAACATGGAAATATCTACACCGCTATCTGTATGAACATGGAAATATCTACACCGCTATCTGTATGAACATGGAAATAGCTACACCGCTATCTGTGTGAACATGGATATATCTACACAGCCATCTGGATGAACATGGCAATATCTACACCGCTATCTGTGTAAACATGCATACAACTTCACCGCTATCTGTATAAACATGGAAATATCTACACCGCTATCTGTATTAACATGGAAATATCTACACTGCTATCTGTATGAACATGGAAATATCTACACCACTATCTGTTTGAACATGGAAATATCTACACCGCTATCTGCATGAAAATGGAAATATCTACACTGCTGTCTGCATATACATTTAAATATCTACACAGCTATCTCTTTACTCATGGAAATAACTACACCGCTATCTGTATGAACATGGAAATATCTACACCGCCACCTGTATGAACATGGAAATATGTGCACCGCCATCAGTATGAACATATAAATATCTACACCGCCATCTGTATTAAGATGGAGATATCTACACTGCTATCTGCATAAACATGGAAATATCTACACCGCTATCTGTATAAACATGGAGATATCTACACAGCTATATGTATAAACATGGAAATATGAACACCACTACCTGTATAAACATGGAAATATCAGCACCGCTATCTGTATGAAAATGGAATTATCTACACCGCTATCTGTATGAACATGGAAATATCTACACCGCTATCTGTATGAACATGGAAATATCTACACCGCTATCTGTATGAACATGGAAATATCTACACCGCTATCTGTTTGAACATGGAAATATCTACACCGCTGTCTGCATGAAAATGGAAATATCTACACAGCAATCTGCATACACATGGAACTATCTACACAGGTATCTCTTAACACATGGAAATAAGTACTCCGCTATCTCTATAAACATGGAAATATCAACACCGCCATCTGTATGAACATGGAAATATCTGCACCGCCATCTGTATGAACATATAAATATCTACACCGCCATCTGTATTAAGAAGGAAATATCTAAACCGCTATCTGTATGAACATTGAAATATCTACACCGCTATCTGTACGAACATTGAAATAGCTACACCGCTGCCTGTATAAACATGGAAATATCAGCACCGCTATCTGTATGAACATGGAAATATCTACACCGCTATCTGTATGAACATGGAAATAGCTACACCGCTATCTGTATGAACATGGAAATAGCTACACCCCTATCTGTATGAACATGGAAATATCTACACAGCCATCTGGATGAACATGGAAATATCTACTCTGCTATCTGTGTAAACATGCATAGATCTTCACCGCTATCTGTATAAACATGGAAATATCTACACCGCTATCTGTATGAACGTGGAAATATCTACACCGCTATCTGTATGAACATGGAAATATCTAAACCGCTATCTGTTTGAACCTGGAAATATCTACACCGCTATCTGCATGAAAATGGAAATATCTTCACTGCTATCTGCATATACATGGAAATATCTACACAGCTATCTCTTTACACATGGAAATAACTACACCGCTATCTGTATGAACATGGAAATATCTACACTGCCATCTGTATGAACATGGAAATATCTGCACCGCCATCTGTATGAACATATAAATATCTACACCGCCATCTGTATTAAGATGGAGATTTCTACACTGCTCTCTGTATAAACATGGAAGTATCTACACCGCTATCTGAATAAACATGGAAATATCTACACCGCTATCTGTATAAACATGGAAATATCTACACCGCTATCTGTATAAACATGGAAATATCTACACTGCTAGCTGTATAAACATGGAAATATCAGCACCGCTATCTGTATGAACATGGAAATATCTACACCGCTATCTGTATGAACATGGAAATATCTGCACCGCTATCTGTATGAACATGGAAGTATCTACAAAGCTCTCTGAATGAATATGGAAGTATCTACACCGCTATCTGTATGAACATGGAAATATCTACAACGCTATCTGTTTGAACATGGAAATATCTACACCGCTGTCTGCATGAATATGGAAATATCTACACAGCTATCTGCATACACATGGAAATATCTACACAGCTATCTCTTAACACATGGAAATAAGTACTCCACTATCTCTATAAACATGGAAATATCTACAGCAACATCTGTAGGAACATGGAAATATCTGCACCGCCATCTGTATGAACATATAAATATCTACACCACCATCTGTATTAAGAAGGAAATATCTAAACCGCTATCGGTATGAACATTGAAATATCTACACCGCTATCTGTATGAACATTGAAATATCTACACCGCTGCCTGTATAAACATGGAAATATCTACACCGCTATCTGTATGAACATGGAAATATCTACACCGCTATCTGTATGAACATGGAAATATCTACACCACTATCTGTATGAACATGGAAATATCTAAACCGCTATCTGTTTGAACATGGAAATATCTACACCGCTATCTGCATGAAAATGGAAATAACTACACTGCTATCTGCATATACATGGAAATATCTACACAGATATCTCTTTACACATGGAAATAACTACACCGCTATCTGTATGAACATGGAAATATCTACAAAGCTATCTGAATGAACATGGAAATATCTACACCGCTATCTGTTTGAACATGTAAATATCTACACCGCTATCTGCATGAAAATGGAAATATCTACAAAGCTATCTGCATATACATGGAAATACCTACACAGCTATCTCTTTACACATGGAAATAACTACACCGCTATATCTATAAACATGGAAATATCTACACCGCCATCTGTATAAACAAGGAAATATCTGCACCGCCATCCGTATGAACATATAAATATCTACACGGCCATCTGTATTAAGAAGGAAATATCTAAACCGCTATCTGAATAAACATGGAAATATCTACACCGCTGCCTGTATAAACATGGAAATATCAGCACCGCTATCTGTTTGAACATGGAAATATCTACACCGCTATCTGTATCAACATGGAAATATCTACACCGCCATCTGTATGAACATATAAATATCTACACCGCCATCTGTATTAAGAAGGAAATATCTAAACCGCTATCTGTATAAACATGGAAATATCTACACCGCTGCCTGTATAAACATGGAAATAACTACACCGCTATCTGGATGAAATGGAAATATCTACACCGCTATCTGTATGAACATGGAAATATCTACACCGCTATCTGTATGAACATGGAAATAGCTACACCGCTATCTGTGTGAACATGCATATATCTACACAGCCATCTGGATGAACATGGAAATATCTACACCGCTCTGTGTGTAAACATGCATACAACTTCACCGCTATCTGTATAAACATGGAAATATCTACACCGCTATCTGTATTAACATGGAAATATCTACACTGCTATCTGTATGAACATGGAAATATCTACACCGCTATCTGTTTGAACATGGAAATATCTACACCGGTATCTGCATGAAAATGGAATATCTACACTGCTGTCTGCATATACATTTAAATATCTACACAGCTATCTCTTTACTCATGGAAATAACTACACCGCTATCTGTATGAATGGGGAAATATCTACACCGCTATCTGTATGAACATGGAAATATCTACACCGCTATCTGTATGAACATTGAAATATCTACACCGCTGCCTGTATAAACATGGAAATATCTACACTGCTATCTGTATGAACATGGAAATAGCTACACCGCTATCTGTATGAACATGGAAATATCTACACAGCCATCTGGATGAACATGGAAATATCTACTCCACTATCTGTGTAAACATGCATAGATCTTCACCGCTATCTGTATAAACATGGAAATATCTACACCGCTATCTGTATGAACATGGAAATATCTAAACCGCTATCTGTATGAACATGGAAATATCTAAACCGCTATCTGTTTGAACATGGAAATATCTACACCGCTATCTGCATGAAAATGGAAATATCTACACTGCTATCTGCATATACATGGAAATATCTACACAGCTATCTCTTTACACATGGAAATAACTACACCGCTATCTGTATGAACATGGAAATATCTACACCGCCATCTGTATGAACATGGAAATATCTGCACCGCCATCTGTATGAACATATAAATATCTACACCGCCATCTGTATTAAGATGGAGATTTCTACACCGCTATCTGAATAAACATGGAAATATCTACACCGCTATCTGTATAAACATGGAAATATCTACACCGCTATCTGTATAAACATGGAAATATCAACACTGCTACGTGTATAAACATGGAAATATCAGCACCGCTATCTGTATGAACATGGAAATATCTACACCGCTATCTGTATGAACATGGACATATCTACACCGCTATCTGTATGAACATGGAAATATCTACAAAGCTATCTGAATGAACATGGAAATATCTACACCGCTATCTGTTTGAACATGTAAATATCTACACCGCTATCTGCATGAAAATGGAAATATCTACAAAGCTATCTGCATATACATGGAAATACCTACACAGCTATCTCTTTACACATGGAAATAACTACACCGCTATATCTATAAACATGGAAATATCTACACCGCCATCTGTATAAACAAGGAAATATCTGCACCGCCATCTGTATGAACATATAAATATCTACACCGCCTTCTGTATTAAGATGGAGATTTCTACACTGCTATCTGTATAAACATGGAAATATCTACACCGGTATCTGAATAAACATGGAAATATCTACACCGCTATCTGTATAAACATGGAAATATCTACACCGCTATCTGTATAAACATGGAAATATCTACATTGCTACCTGTATAAACATGGAAATATCAGCACCGCTATCTGTATGAACATGGAAATATCTACACCGCTATCTGTGTGAACGTGGAAATATCTGCACCGCTATCTGTTTGAACATGTAAATATCTACACCGCTATCTGCATGAAAATGGAAATATCTAAAAAGCTATCTGCATACACATGGAAATATCTACACAGCTATCTCTTAACACATGGAAATAAGTACTCCGTTATCTCTATAAACATGGAAATATCTACAGCAACATCTGTAGGAACATGGAAATATCTGCACCGCCATCTGTATGAACATATAAATATCTACACCGCCATCTGTATTAAGAAGGAAATATCTAAACCGCTATCGGTATGAACATTGAAACATCTACACCGCTATCTGTATGAACATTGAAATATCTACACCGCTGCCTGTATAAACATGGAAATATCTACACCGCTATCTGTATGAACATGGAAATAGCTACACCGCTATCTGTATGAACATGGAAATATCTACACAGCCATCTGGATGAACATGGAAATATCTACTCCGCTATCTGTGTAAACATGCATAGATCTTCACCGCTATCTGTATAAACATGGAAATATCTACACCGCTATCGGTATGAACATGGAAATATCTACACCGCTATCTGTATGAAAATGGAAATATCTACACTGCTATCTGCATATACATGGAAATATCTACACAGCTATCTCTTTACACATGGAAATAACTACACCGCTATCTGTATGAACATGGAAATATCTACACCGCCATCTGTATGAACATGGAAATATCAGCACCGCCATCTGTATGAACATATAAATATCTACACCGCCATCTGTATTAAGGTGGAGATATCTACACCGCTATCTGAATAAACATGGAAATATCTACACCGCTATCTGTATAAACATGGAAATATCTACACCGCTATCTGTATCAACATGGAAATATCTACACCGCCATCTGTATGAACATATAAATATCTACACCACCATCTGTATTAAGAAGGAAATATCTAAACCGCTATCTGTATAAACATGGAAATATCTACACCGCTGCCTGTATAAACATGGAAATATCAGCACCGCTATCTGTATGAACATGGAAATATCTACACCGCTATCTGTATGAACATGTAAATATCTACACCGCTATCTGTATGAATATGGAAATAGCTACACCGCTATCTGTGTGAACATGGATATATCTACACAGCCATCTGGATGAACATGGAAATATCTACACCGCTATCTGTGTAAACATGCATACAACTTCACCGCTATCTGTAGAAAGACGGAAATATCTACACCGCTATCTGTATGAACATGGAAATATCTACACTGCTATCTGTATGAACATGGAAATATCTACACCAGTATCTGTTTGAACATGGAAATATCTACACCGCTATCTGCATGAAAATGGAAATATCTACACTGCTGTCTGCATATACATTTAAATATCTACACAGCTATCTCTTTACTCATGGAAATAACTACACCGCTATCTGTATGAACATGGAAATATCTACACCGCTATCTGTATGAACATGGAAATATCTACACCACTATCTGTATGAACATGGAAATATCTAAACCGCTATCTGTTTGAACATGGAAATATCTACACCGCTATCTGCATGAAAATGGAAATAACTACACGGCTATCTGCATATACATGGAAATATCTACACAGATATCTCTTTACACATGGAAATAACTACACCGCTATCTGTATGAACATGGAAATATCTACAAAGCTATCTGAATGAACATGGAAATATCTACACCGCTATCTGTTTGAACATGTAAATATCTACACCGCTATCTGCATGAAAATGGAAATATCTACAAAGCTATCTGCATATACATGGAAATACCTACACAGCTATCTCTTTACACATGGAAATAACTACACCGCTATATCTATAAACATGGAAATATCTACACCGCCATCTGTATAAACAAGGAAATATCTGCACCGCCATCTGTATGAACATATAAATATCTACACGGCCATCTGTATTAAGAAGGAAATATCTAAACCGCTATCTGAATAAACATGGAAATATCTACACCGCTGCCTGTATAAACATGGAAATATCAGCACAGCTATCTGTTTGAACATGGAAATATCTACACCGCTATCTGTATCAACATGGAAATATCTACACCGCCATCTGTATGAACATATAAATATCTACACCGCCATCTGTATTAAGAAGGAAATATCTAAACCGCTATCTGTATAAACATGGAAATATCTACACCGCTGCCTGTATAAACATGGAAATAACTACACCGCTATCTGGATGAAATGGAAATATCTACACCGCTATCTGTATGAACATGGAAATATCTACACCGCTATCTGTATGAACATGGAAATAGCTACACCGCTATCTGTGTGAACATGCATATATCTACACAGCCATCTGGATGAACATGGAAATATCTACACCGCTATGTGTGTAAACATGCATACAACTTCACCGCTATCTGTATAAACATGGAAATATCTACACCGCTATCTGTATTAACATGGAAATATCTACACCGCTATCTGTTTGAACATGGAAATATCTACACCGGTATCTGCATGAAAATGGAATATCTACACTGCTGTCTGCATATACATTTAAATATCTACACAGCTATCTCTTTACTCATGGAAATAACTACACCGCTATCTGTATGAATGGGGAAATATCTACACCGCTATCTGTATGAACATGGAAATATCTACACCGCTATCTGTATGAACATTGAAATATCTACACCGCTGCCTGTATAAACATGGAAATATCTACACTGCTATCTGTATGAACATGGAAATAGCTACACCGCTATCTGTATGAACATGGAAATATCTACACAGCCATCTGGATGAACATGGAAATATCTACACCGCTCTGTGTGTAAACATGCATACAACTTCACCGCTATCTGTATAAACATGGAAATATCTACACCGCTATCTGTATTAACATGGAAATATCTACACTGCTATCTGTATGAACATGGAAATATCTACACCGCTATCTGTTTGAACATGGAAATATCTACACCGGTATCTGCATGAAAATGGAATATCTACACTGCTGTCTGCATATACATTTAAATATCTACACAGCTATCTCTTTACTCATGGAAATAACTACACCGCTATCTGTATGAATGGGGAAATATCTACACCGCTATCTGTATGAACATGGAAATATCTACACCGCTATCTGTATGAACATTGAAATATCTACACCGCTGCCTGTATAAACATGGAAATATCTACACTGCTATCTGTATGAACATGGAAATAGCTACACCGCTATCTGTATGAACATGGAAATATCTACACAGCCATCTGGATGAACATGGAAATATCTACTCCACTATCTGTGTAAACATGCATAGATCTTCACCGCTATCTGTATAAACATGGAAATATCTACACCGCTATCTGTATGAACATGGAAATATCTAAACCGCTATCTGTATGAACATGGAAATATCTAAACCGCTATCTGTTTGAACATGGAAATATCTACACCGCTATCTGCATGAAAATGGAAATATCTACACTGCTATCTGCATATACATGGAAATATCTACACAGCTATCTCTTTACACATGGAAATAACTACACCGCTATCTGTATGAACATGGAAATATCTACACCGCCATCTGTATGAACATGGAAATATCTGCACCGCCATCTGTATGAACATATAAATATCTACACCGCCATCTGTATTAAGATGGAGATTTCTACACCGCTATCTGAATAAACATGGAAATATCTACACCGCTATCTGTATAAACATGGAAATATCTACACCGCTATCTGTATAAACATGGAAATATCAACACTGCTACGTGTATAAACATGGAAATATCAGCACCGCTATCTGTATGAACATGGAAATATCTACACCGCTATCTGTATGAACATGGACATATCTACACCGCTATCTGTATGAACATGGAAATATCTACAAAGCTATCTGAATGAACATGGAAATATCTACACCGCTATCTGTTTGAACATGTAAATATCTACACCGCTATCTGCATGAAAATGGAAATATCTACAAAGCTATCTGCATATACATGGAAATACCTACACAGCTATCTCTTTACACATGGAAATAACTACACCGCTATATCTATAAACATGGAAATATCTACACCGCCATCTGTATAAACAAGGAAATATCTGCACCGCCATCTGTATGAACATATAAATATCTACACCGCCTTCTGTATTAAGATGGAGATTTCTACACTGCTATCTGTATAAACATGGAAATATCTACACCGGTATCTGAATAAACATGGAAATATCTACACCGCTATCTGTATAAACATGGAAATATCTACACCGCTATCTGTATAAACATGGAAATATCTACATTGCTACCTGTATAAACATGGAAATATCAGCACCGCTATCTGTATGAACATGGAAATATCTACACCGCTATCTGTGTGAACGTGGAAATATCTGCACCGCTATCTGTTTGAACATGTAAATATCTACACCGCTATCTGCATGAAAATGGAAATATCTAAAAAGCTATCTGCATACACATGGAAATATCTACACAGCTATCTCTTAACACATGGAAATAAGTACTCCGTTATCTCTATAAACATGGAAATATCTACAGCAACATCTGTAGGAACATGGAAATATCTGCACCGCCATCTGTATGAACATATAAATATCTACACCGCCATCTGTATTAAGAAGGAAATATCTAAACCGCTATCGGTATGAACATTGAAACATCTACACCGCTATCTGTATGAACATTGAAATATCTACACCGCTGCCTGTATAAACATGGAAATATCTACACCGCTATCTGTATGAACATGGAAATAGCTACACCGCTATCTGTATGAACATGGAAATATCTACACAGCCATCTGGATGAACATGGAAATATCTACTCCGCTATCTGTGTAAACATGCATAGATCTTCACCGCTATCTGTATAAACATGGAAATATCTACACTGCTATCGGTATGAACATGGAAATATCTACACCGCTATCTGTATGAAAATGGAAATATCTACACTGCTATCTGCATATACATGGAAATATCTACACAGCTATCTCTTTACACATGGAAATAACTACACCGCTATCTGTATGAACATGGAAATATCTACACCGCCATCTGTATGAACATGGAAATATCAGCACCGCCATCTGTATGAACATATAAATATCTACACCGCCATCTGTATTAAGGTGGAGATATCTACACCGCTATCTGAATAAACATGGAAATATCTACACCGCTATCTGTATAAACATGGAAATATCTACACCGCTATCTGTATCAACATGGAAATATCTACACCGCCATCTGTATGAACATATAAATATCTACACCACCATCTGTATTAAGAAGGAAATATCTAAACCGCTATCTGTATAAACATGGAAATATCTACACCGCTGCCTGTATAAACATGGAAATATCAGCACCGCTATCTGTATGAACATGGAAATATCTACACCGCTATCTGTATGAACATGTAAATATCTACACCGCTATCTGTATGAATATGGAAATAGCTACACCGCTATCTGTGTGAACATGGATATATCTACACAGCCATCTGGATGAACATGGAAATATCTACACCGCTATCTGTGTAAACATGCATACAACTTCACCGCTATCTGTAGAAAGACGGAAATATCTACACCGCTATCTGTATGAACATGGAAATATCTACACTGCTATCTGTATGAACATGGAAATATCTACACCAGTATCTGTTTGAACATGGAAATATCTACACCGCTATCTGCATGAAAATGGAAATATCTACACTGCTGTCTGCATATACATTTAAATATCTACACAGCTATCTCTTTACTCATGGAAATAACTACACCGCTATCTGTATGAACATGGAAATATCTACACCGCTATCTGTATGAACATGGAAATATCTACACCACTATCTGTATGAACATGGAAATATCTAAACCGCTATCTGTTTGAACATGGAAATATCTACACCGCTATCTGCATGAAAATGGAAATAACTACACGGCTATCTGCATATACATGGAAATATCTACACAGATATCTCTTTACACATGGAAATAACTACACCGCTATCTGTATGAACATGGAAATATCTACAAAGCTATCTGAATGAACATGGAAATATCTACACCGCTATCTGTTTGAACATGTAAATATCTACACCGCTATCTGCATGAAAATGGAAATATCTACAAAGCTATCTGCATATACATGGAAATACCTACACAGCTATCTCTTTACACATGGAAATAACTACACCGCTATATCTATAAACATGGAAATATCTACACCGCCATCTGTATAAACAAGGAAATATCTGCACCGCCATCTGTATGAACATATAAATATCTACACGGCCATCTGTATTAAGAAGGAAATATCTAAACCGCTATCTGAATAAACATGGAAATATCTACACCGCTGCCTGTATAAACATGGAAATATCAGCACAGCTATCTGTTTGAACATGGAAATATCTACACCGCTATCTGTATCAACATGGAAATATCTACACCGCCATCTGTATGAACATATAAATATCTACACCGCCATCTGTATTAAGAAGGAAATATCTAAACCGCTATCTGTATAAACATGGAAATATCTACACCGCTGCCTGTATAAACATGGAAATAACTACACCGCTATCTGGATGAAATGGAAATATCTACACCGCTATCTGTATGAACATGGAAATATCTACACCGCTATCTGTATGAACATGGAAATAGCTACACCGCTATCTGTGTGAACATGCATATATCTACACAGCCATCTGGATGAACATGGAAATATCTACACCGCTATGTGTGTAAACATGCATACAACTTCACCGCTATCTGTATAAACATGGAAATATCTACACCGCTATCTGTATTAACATGGAAATATCTACACCGCTATCTGTTTGAACATGGAAATATCTACACCGGTATCTGCATGAAAATGGAATATCTACACTGCTGTCTGCATATACATTTAAATATCTACACAGCTATCTCTTTACTCATGGAAATAACTACACCGCTATCTGTATGAATGGGGAAATATCTACACCGCTATCTGTATGAACATGGAAATATCTACACCGCTATCTGTATGAACATTGAAATATCTACACCGCTGCCTGTATAAACATGGAAATATCTACACTGCTATCTGTATGAACATGGAAATAGCTACACCGCTATCTGTATGAACATGGAAATATCTACACAGCCATCTGGATGAACATGGAAATATCTACTCCACTATCTGTGTAAACATGCATAGATCTTCACCGCTATCTGTATAAACATGGAAATATCTACACCGCTATCTGTATGAACATGGAAATATCTAAACCGCTATCTGTATGAACATGGAAATATCTAAACCGCTATCTGTTTGAACATGGAAATATCTACACCGCTATCTGCATGAAAATGGAAATATCTACACTGCTATCTGCATATACATGGAAATATCTACACAGCTATCTCTTTCGACATGGAAATAACTACACCGCTATCTGTATGAACATGGAAATATCTACACCGCCATCTGTATGAACATGGAAATATCTGCACCGCCATCTGTATGAACATATAAATATCTACACCGCCATCTGTATTAAGATGGAGATTTCTACACCGCTATCTGAATAAACATGGAAATATCTACACTGCTATCTGTATAAACATGGAAATATCTACACCGCTATCTGTATAAACATGGAAATATCAACACTGCTACGTGTATAAACATGGAAATATCAGCACCGCTATCTGTATGAACATGGAAATATCTACACCGCTATCTGTATGAACATGGACATATCTACACCGCTATCTGTATGAACATGGAAATATCTACAAAGCTATCTGAATGAACATGGAAATATCTACACCGCTATCTGTTTGAACATGTAAATATCTACACCGCTATCTGCATGAAAATGGAAATATCTACAAAGCTATCTGCATATACATGGAAATACCTACACAGCTATCTCTTTACACATGGAAATAACTACACCGCTATATCTATAAACATGGAAATATCTACACCGCCATCTGTATAAACAAGGAAATATCTGCACCGCCATCTGTATGAACATATAAATATCTACACCGCCTTCTGTATTAAGATGGAGATTTCTACACTGCTATCTGTATAAACATGGAAATATCTACACCGGTATCTGAATAAACATGGAAATATCTACACCGCTATCTGTATAAACATGGAAATATCTACACCGCTATCTGTATAAACATGGAAATATCTACACTGCTACCTGTATAAACATGGAAATATCAGCACCGCTATCTGTATGAACATGGAAATATCTACACCGCTATCTGTGTGAACGTGGAAATATCTGCACCGCTATCTGTTTGAACATGTAAATATCTACAGCGCTATCTGCATGAAAATGGAAATATCTAAAAAGCTATCTGCATACACATGGAAATATCTACACAGCTATCTCTTAACACATGGAAATAAGTACTCCGTTATCTCTATAAACAAGGAAATATCTACAGCAACATCTGTAGGAACATGGAAATATCTGCACCGCCATCTGTATGAACATATAAATATCTACACCGCCATCTGTATTAAGAAGGAAATATCAAAACCGCTATCGGTATGAACATTGAAACATCTACACCGCTATCTGTATGAACATTGAAATATCTACACCGCTGCCTGAATAAACATGGAAATATCTACACCGCTATCTGTATGAACATGGAAATAGCTACACCGCTATCTGTATGAACATGGAAATATCTACACAGCCATCTGGATGAACATGGAAATATCTACTCCGCTATCTGTGTAAACATGCATAGATCTCCACCGCTATCTGTATAAACATGGAAATATCTACACCGCTATCTGTATGAACATGGAAATATCTACACCGCTATCTGTATGAAAATGGAAATATCTACACTGCTATCTGCATATACATGGAAATATCTACACAGCTACCTCTTTACACATGGAAATAACTACACCGCTATCTGTATGAACATGGAAATATCTAAACCGCCATCTGTATGAACATGGAAATATCAGCACCGCCATCTGTATGAACATATAAATATCTACACCGCCATCTGTATTAAGGTGGAGATATCTACACCGCTATCTGAATAAACATGGAAATATCTACACCGCTATCTGTATAAACATGGAAATATCTACAACGCTATCTGTATCAACATGGAAATATCTACACCGCCATCTGTATGAACATATAAATATCTACACCACCATCTGTATTAAGAAGGAAATATCTAAACCGCTATCTGTATAAACATGGAAATATCTACACCGCTGCCTGTATAAACATGGAAATATCAGCACCGCTATCTGTATGAACATGGAAATATCTACACCGCTATCTGTATGAACATGTAAATATCTACACCGCTATCTGTATGAATATGGAAATAGCTACACCGCTATCTGTGTGAACATGGATATATCTACACAGCCATCTGGATGAACATGGAAATATCTACACCGCTATCTGTGTAAACATGCATACAACTTCACCGCTATCTGTAGAAAGACGGAAATATCTACACCGCTATCTGTATGAACATGGAAATATCTACACTGCTATCTGTATGAACATGGAAATATCTACACCAGTATCTGTTTGAACATGGAAATATCTACACCGCTATCTGCATGAAAATGGAAATATCTACACTGCTGTCTGCATATACATTTAAATATCTACACAGCTATCTCTTTACTCATGGAAATAACTACACCGCTATCTGTATGAACATGGAAATATCTACACCGCCACCTGTATGAACATGGAAATATGTGCACCGCCATCATTATTAACATATAAATATCTACACCGCCATCTGTATTAAGATGGAGATATCTACACTGCTATCTGCATAAACATGGAAATATCTACACCGCTATCTGTATAAACATGGAAATATCTACACAGCTATCTGTATAAACATGGAAATATCTACACCAATAACTGTATAAACATGGAAATATCAGCACCGCTATCTGTATGAACATGGAATTATCTACACCGCTATCTGTATGAACATGGAAATATCTACACCGCTATCTGTATGAACATGGAAATATCTACACCGCTATCTGTATGAACATGGAAATATCTACACCGCTATCTGTTTGTACATGGAAATATCTACACGGCTGTCTGCATGAAAATGGAAATATCTACACAGCTATCTGCATACACATGGAAATATCTACACAGCTATCTGTTAACAAATGGAAATAAGTACTCCGCTATCTCTATAAACATGGAAATATCTACACCGCCATCTGTATGAACATGGAAATATCTGCACCGCCATCTGTATGAACATATAAATATCTACACCACCATCTGTATTAAGAAGGAAATATCTAAACCGTTTTCTGTATGAACATTGAAATATCTACACCGCTATCTGTATGAACATTGAAATAGCTACACCGCTGCCTGTATAAGCATGGAAATATCAGCACCGCTATCTGTATGAACATGGAAATATCTACACCGCTATCTGTATGAACATGGAAATATCTACACCGCTATCTGTATGAAGATGGAAATAGCTACACCGCTATCTGTATGAACATGGAAATATCTACACAGCCATCTGGATGAACATGGAAATATCTACTCCGCTATCTGTGTAAACATGCATAGATCTTCACCGCTATCTGTATAAACATGGAAATATCTACACCGCTATCTGTATGAACGTGGAAATATCTACATCGCTATCTGTATGAACATGGAAATATCTAAACCGCTATCTGTTTGAATATGGAAATATCTACAACGCTATCTGCATGAAAATGGAAATATCTACACTACTATCTGCATATACATGGAAATATCTACACAGCTAACTCTTTACACATGGAAATAACTACACCGCTATCTGTATGAACATGGAAATATCTACACCGCCATCTGTATGAACATGGAAATATCTGCACCGCCATCTGTATGAACATATAAATATCTACACCGCCTTCTGTATTAAGATGGAGATTTCTACACTGCTATCTGTATAAACATGGAAATATATACACCGCTATCTGAATAAACATGGAAATATCTACACCGCTATCTGTATAAACATGGAAATATCTACACTGCTACCTGTATAAACATGGAAATATCAGCACCGCTATCTGTATGAACATGGAAATATCTACACCGCTATCTGTATGAACATGGAAATATCTGCACCGCTATCTGTATGAACATGGAAATATCTACAAAGCTATCTGAATGAACATGGAAATATCTACACCGCTATCTGTATGAACATGGAAATATCTACACCGCTATCTGAACATGGAAATATCTACACCGCTGTCTGCATGAATATGGAAATATCTACACAGCTATCTGCATACACATGGAAATATCTACACAGCTATCTCTTAACACATGGAAATAAGTACTCCGCTATCTCTATAAACATGGAAATATCTACAGCAACATCTGTAGGAACATGGAAATATCTGCACCGCCATCTGTATGAACATATAAATATCTACACCGCCATCTGTATTAAGAAGGAAATATCTAAACCGCTATCGGTATGAACATTGAAATATCTACACCGCTATCTGTATGAACATTGAAATATCTACACCGCTACCTGTATAAACATGGAAATATCTACACCGCTATCTGTATGAACATGGAAATAGCTACACCGCTATCTGTAAGAACATGGAAATATCTACACAGCCATCTGGATGAACATGGAAATATCTACTCCGCTATCTGTGTAAACATGCAGAAATCTTCACCGCTATCTGTATAAACATGGAAATATCTGCACCGCCATCTGTATGAACATATAAATATCTACACCGCCATCTGTATTAAGAAGGAAATATCTAAACCGCTATCGGTATGAACATTGAAATATCTACACCGCTATCTGTATGAACATTGAAATATCTACACCGCTACCTGTATAAACATGGAAATATCTACACCGCTATCTGTATGAACATGGAAATAGCTACACCGCTATCTGTAAGAACATGGAAATATCTACACAGCCATCTGGATGAACATGGAAATATCTACTCCGCTATCTGTGTAAACATGCAGAAATCTTCACCGCTATCTGTATAAACATGGAAATATCTACACCACTATCTGTATGAACATGGAAATATCTGCACCGCTATCTGTACGAACATGGAAATATATAAACAGCTATCTGCATGAAAATAGAAATATCTACACAGCTATCTGCATATACATGGAAATATCTACAAAGCTATCTCTTTACACATGGAAATAACTACACCGCTATCTCTATAAACACGGAAATATCTACACCGCCATCTGTATGAACATGGAAATATCTGCTCCACCATCTGTATAAATATATAACTATCTACACCGCCATCTGTTTTAAGATGGAGATATCTACACCGCTATCTGTATAAACTTGGAAATATCTACACCGCTATCTGTATAAACATGGAAATATCTACACCGCTATCTGTATGAACATGGAAATATCTATATCGCTATCTGTGTAAACATGCATACATCTTCACCGCTATCTGTATAAACATGGAAATATCTACACTGCTATCTGTATGAACATGGAAATATCTACACCGCTATCTGTTTGAACATGGAAATATCTACACCGCTATCTGCATGAAAATGGAAATATCTACACAGCGATCTGATTATTCATGGAAATACCTACAAAGCTATCTCTTTACACGTGGAAATAAGTACAGCGCTATCTCTATAAACATGGAAATAGCTACACCGCCATCTGTATGAACATGGAAATATCTGCACCGCCATCTGTATGAACATATTAATATCTACACCGCCATCTATATTAAGATGGAGATATCTACACCGCTATCTGTATAAACTTGGAAATATCTACACTGCTATCTCTATGAACATGGAAATTTCTACACCGCTATCTGTATGAACATGGAAATAGCTACACCGCTATCTGTATGAACATGGAAATATCTACACCACTACCTGTATGAACATGGAAATATCTACACAGCTATCTGTATGAACATGGATATATCTACACTGCCATCTGGATGAACACGGAAATATCTACACAGCTATCTGTATGAACATGGAAATAATTACACCGCTATCTGCGTAAATATGCATACACCTTCACCGCAATCTGTATAAACATGGAAATAGCTACACCGCTATCTGTATGAACATGGGAATATCTACACCGCTACCAGTATGAACATGGAAATATCTACACAGCCATCTGGATGAACATGGAAATATCTACTCCGCTATCTGTGTAAAAATGCATAGATCTTCACCGCTATCTGTATAAACATGGAAATATCTACACCGCTATCTGCATAAACATGGAAATATCTACACCGCTATCTGTATGAACATGGAAATATCTACACCGCTATCTGTTTGAACATGGAAATATCTACACCGCTATCAGCATGTAAATGGAAATATCTACACTGCTATATACATAAACATGGAAATATCTACACAGTTATCTCCTTACACATGGAAATAACTACACCGCTATCTGTATGAACATGGAAATATCTACACCGCCATCTGTATGAACATGGAAATATCTGCACCGCCATCTGTATTATAATATAAATACCTACACCGCCATCTGTATTAAGATGGAGATATCTACACTGCTATCTGTATAAACATGGAAATATCTACACCGCTATCTGTATAAACATGGAAATATCTACACCGCTATCTGTATAAACATGGAAATATCTACACCGCTACCTGTATAAACATGGAAATTTCAGCACCGCTATCTGTATGAACATGGAAATATCTACACCGCTATCTGTATGAACATGGAAATATCTACACCGCTATCTGTATGAACATGGAAATATCTACACCGCTATCTGTATGAACATGGAAATGTCTACACCGCTATCTGTTTGAACATGGAAATATCTACACCGCTGTCTTCATGAAAATGGAAATATCTACACAGCTATCTGCATATACTTGGAAATATCTACACAGCTATCTCTTTACACATGGAAATAACTACACCGCTATCTCTATAAACATGGAAATATCTACACCGCCATCTGTATGAACATGGAAATATCCGCACCGCCATCTGTATGAACATATAAATATCTACACCGCCATCTGTATTAAGAAGCAGATATCTACACCGCTATCTGTATAAACATGGAAATATCTACACCGCTATCTGTATAAACATGGAAATATCTACACCACTATCTGTATAAACATGGAAATATCTACACCGCTCCCTGTATAAACATGGAAATATCAGCACTGCTATCTGTATGAACATGGAAATATCTACACAGCTATCTGTATGAACATGGAAATATCTACACCGCTATCTGTATGAACATGTAAATATCTACACCGCTATCTGTTTAAACATGCATACATCTTCACCGCTATCTGTATAAACATTTAAATATCTACAAAGCTATCTGTATGAACATGGAAATATCTACACCGCTATCTGCATGAAAATAGAAATATCTACACAGCTATCTGCATATACATGGAAATATCTACAAAGCTATCTCTTTACACATGGAAATAACTACACCGCTATCTCTATAAACACGGAAATATCTACACCGCCATCTCTATGAACATGGATATATCTGCACCGCCATCTGTATTAACATATAGTTATCTACACCGCCATCTGTATTAAGTTGGAGATATCTACACCGCTATCTGTATAAACTTGGAAATATCTACACCGCTATCTGTATAAACATGGAAATAACTACACCGCTATCTGTATAAACATGGAAATATCTACACCGCTACCTGTATAAACATGGAAATATCAGCACCGCTATCTGTATGAACATGGAACTATCTACACCGCTATCTCTATGAACATGGAAATATCTACACTGCTATCTGTATGAACATGGAAATAGCTACACCGCTATCTGTATGAACATGGAAATATCTACACCACTATCTGTATGAACATGGAAATATCTACACCGCTATCTGTATGAACATGGATATATCTACACAGCCATCTGGATGTACATGGAAATATCTACACCGCTATCTGCATGAACATGGAAATATCTACACCGCTATCAGTGTAAACATGCATACATCTTCACCGCAATCTGTATAAGCATGGAAATATCAACACCGCTATCTGTAAGAACGTGGAAATATCTACACCGCTATCTTTTTGAACTTGGAAATATCTAAACCGCTATCAGCATGAAAATGGAAATATATACACAGCTATCTGCATATACATGGAAATATCTACACAGCTATCTCTTTACACATGGAAATAACTACACCGTTATCTGTATGAACATGGAAATATCTGCACCGCCATCTGTATGAACATATAAATATCTACACCGCCATCTGTATTAAGATGGAGATATCTACACCGCTATCTGTATAAACATGGAAATATCTACACCGCTATCTGTATAAACATGGAAATATCTACACCGCTATCTGTATAAACATGGAACTTTCAGCACCGCTCTCTGTATGAACATTTAAATATCAGCCCCTCTATCTGTATGAACATGGAAGTATCTACACCACTATCTCTATGAACATGGAAATATCTACACCGCTATCTGTTTGAACATGGAAATATCTAAACCGCTATCTGCATGAAAATGGAAATATATACACAGCTGTCTGCATATACATGGAAATATCTACAGAGCTATCTCTTTACACATGGAAATAACTACACCGCTATCTGTATGAACATGGAAATACCTTCACCGCCATCTGTATGAACATGGATATATCTACACAGCCATCTGGATGAACATGGAAATAACTACACCGCTATCTTTATGAACATGGAAATATCTACACCGCTATCTGTGTAAACATGCATACATCTTCACCGCTATCTGTATAAACATGGAAATATCTACACTGCTATCTGTATGAACATGGAAATATCTACACCGCTATCTGTTTGAACATGGAAATATCTACACCGCTATCTGCATGAAAATGGAAATATCTACAAAGCTATCCGCATATACATGGAAATATCTGCACAGCTATCTCTTTACACATGGAAATAACTACACCGCTATATCTATAAACATGGAAATATATACACCGCCATCTGTATGAACATGGAAATATCTGCACCACCATCTCTATGAACATATAAATATCTACACCGCCATCTGTATTAAGAAGGAAATATCTAAACCGCTATCTGTATGAACATTGAAATATCTACACCGCTATCTGTATGAATATGGAAATATCTACACCGCTATCTGTGTACACATGCATACATCTTAACCGCTATCTGTATAAACATGGAAATATCTACAACGCTATCTGTATGAACATGGAAATATCTACACCGCAATCTGTACGAACATGGAAATATCTAAACTGCTATCAGCATGAAAATAGAAATAACTACACAGCTATCTGCATATACATGGAAATATCTACAAAGCTATCTCTTTACACATGGAAATAACTACACCGCTATCTCTATAAACACGGAAATATCTACATCGCCATCTCTATGAACATGGAAATATCTGCACCGCCATCTGTATTAACATATAGTTATCTACACCGCCATCTGTATTAAGTTGGAGATATCTACACCGCTATCTGTATAAACTTGGAAATATCTACACCGCTATCTGTATAAACATGGAAATAACTACACCGCTATCTGTATAAACATGGAAATACCTACACCGCTACCTGTATAAACATGGAAATATCTACACCGCTATCTGTATGAACATGGAAATATCTACACCGCTATCTCTATGAACATGGAAATATCTACACCGCTATCTGTATGAACATGGAAATAGCTACACTGCTATCTGTATGAACATGGAAATATCTACACCCCTATCTGTAGGAACATGGAAATATCTACACCGCTATCTGTATGAACATGGATATATCTACACTGCCATCTGGATGAACATGGAAATATCTACACCGCTATCTGCATGAACGTGGAAATATCTACACCGCTATCAGTGTAAACATGCATACATCTCCACCGCAATCTGTATAAGCATGGAAATATCAACACCGCTATCTGTATGAACTTGGAAATATCTACACCGCTATCTGTTTGAACATGGAAATATCTAAACCACTATCAGCATGAAAATGGAAATATCTACACAGCTATCTGCATATACATGGAAATATCTACACATCTATCTCTTTACACATGGAAATAACTACACCACTATCTGTATGAACATGGAAATGTCTGCACCGCCATCTGTATGAACATATAAATATCTACACCGCCATCTGTATTAAGATGGAGATATCTACACTGCTATCTGTATAAACATGGAAACATCTAAACCGCTATCTGTATAAACATGGAAATATCTACACAGCTCTCTGAATAAACATGGAAATATCAGCACTGCTATCTGTATGAACATGGAAATATCAGCCCCTCTATCTGTATGAACATGGAAGTATCTACACCGCTATCTCTATGAACATGGAAATATCTACACCGCTATCTGTTTGAACATGGAAATATCTAAACCGCTATCTGCATGAAAATGGGAATATATACACAGCTATCTGCATATACATGGAAATATCTACACAGCTATCTCTTTACACATGGAAATAACTGCACCGCTATCTGTATGAACATGGAAATATCTTCACCGCCATCTGTAGGAACATGGATATATCTACACAGCCATCTGGATGAACATGGAAATATCTACACCGCTATCTGTATGAACATGGAAATATCTACACCGCTATCTGTATGAACATGGAAATACCTTCACCGCCATCTGTATGAACTTGAATATATCTACACAGCCATCTGGATGAACATGGATATATCTAAACAGCCCTCTGGAAGAACATGGAAATATCCACACACCTATCTGTGTAAACATGCATACATCTTCACCGCTATCTGTATAAACATGGAAATATCTACACCGCTATCTGTATGAACATGAAAATATCTACACCGCTATCTGTTTGAAGATAGAAATATATCCACCGCTATCTGCATGAAAATGGAAATATCTACACAGCTATCTGCATGAAAATGGAAATATCTACACAGCTATCTGCATATACATGGAAATATCTACACAGCTATCTCTTTACACATGGAAATAACTACACCGCTATCAGTATGAACATGGAAATATCTACACCGCCATCTGTATGAACATGGAAATATCTGCACCGCCATCTGTATGAACATATAAATATCTACACTGCCATCTGTATTAAGATGGAGATATCTACACCGCTATCTGAATAAACATGGAAATATCTACACCGCTATCTGTATAAACATGGAAATATCAGCACCGCTATCTGTATGAACATGGAAATATCAGCCACTCTATCTGTATGTACATGGAGATATCTACACCGCCATCTGTATGAACATGGATATATCTACACAGGCATCTGGAGGAACATGGAAATATCTACACCGCTATCTGTATGAACATGGAAATAGCTACACCGCTATCTGTATGAACATGGGAATAACTACACCGCTATCTGTATGAACATGGAAATATCTACACCGCTATCTGTATGAACAAGGAAATATCTTCACCGCTATCTGTATGAACATGGATATATCTACAGAGCCATCTGGATGAACATGGAAATATCTACACCACCATCTGTATGAACATATAAATATCTGCACCGCCATCTGTATTAAGATGGAGATATCTACACCGCTATCTGTATAAACCTGGAAATATCTACACCGCTATCTGTATAAAGATGGAAATATCTGCACCGCTATCTGGATTAACATGGAAATTTCTACACCGCTACCTGTATAAACATGGAAATATCATCACCGCTATCTGTAGGAACATGGAAATATCTACACCGCTATCTGTACGAAGATGGAAATACCTACACCGCTATCTGTATGAACATGGAAATAGCTACACCGCTATCTGTATGAACATGGAAATAGCTACACCGCTATCTGTATGAACATGGATATATCTACACAGCCATCTGGTTGAACTTGGAAATATCTACACCGCTATCTGTGTAAACATGCATACATCTTCACCGCTATCTGTATAAACATGGAAATATCTACAAGGCTATCTGTATGAACATGGAAATATCTGCACCGCTATCTGTATGAACATGGAAATATCTACACCGCTATCTGTATGAACATGGATATATCTACACAGCCATCTGGATGAACATGGATATATCAACACAGCCATCTGGATGAACATGGAAATATCTACGCCGCTATCTGAATGAACATGGAAATATCTACACCGCTATCTGTGTAAACATGCATACATCTTCACCGCTATCTGTATAAACATGGAAATATCTACACCTCTATCTGTATGAACATGGAAATAGCTACACCGCTATCTGTATGAACATGGAAATATCTACACCGATATCTGTATGAACATGGATATATCTACACAGCCATCTGGACGAACTTGGAAATATCTACACCGCTATCTGTGTAAACATGCACACATCTTCACCGCTATCTGTATAAACATGGAAATATCTACACAGCCCTCTGGATGAACATGGAAATATCCACACCGCTATCTGTGTAAACATGCATACATCTTCACCGCTATCTATATAAACATGGGAATATCTACACCGCTATCTGTATGAACATGGAAATATCTACACCGCTATCTGTATGAACATGGAAATAGCTACACCGCTATCTGTATGAACATGGAAATATCTACACAGCCATCTGGATGAACATGGAAATATCTACTCCGCTATCTGTGTAAAAATGCATAGATCTTCACCGCTATCTGTATAAACATGGAAATATCTACACCGCTATCTGTATGAACATGGAAATATCTACACCGCTATCTGTATGAACATGGAAATATCTACACCGCTATCTGTTTGAACATGGAAATATCTACACTGCTCTCTGCATGAAAATGGAAATATCTACACTGCTATCTGCATAAACATGGAAATATCTACACAGCTATCTCCTTACACATGGAAATAACTACACCGCTATCTGTATGAACATGGAAATATCTACACTGCCATCTGTATGAACATGGAAATATCTGCACCGCCATCTGTATTATAATATAAATATCTACACCGCCATCTGTATTAAGATGGAGATATCTACACTGCTATCTGTATAAACATGGAAATATCTACACCGCTATCTGTATAAACATGGAAATATCTACACCACTATCTGTATAAACATGGAAATATCTACACCGCTACCTGTATAAACATGGAAATTTCAGCACCGCTATCTGTATGAACATGGAAATATCTACACCGCTATCTGTATGAACATGGAAATATCTACACCGCTATCTGTATGAACATGGAAATATCTACACCGCTATCTGTATGAACATGGAAATGTCTACACCACTATCTGTTTGAACATGGAAGTATCTACACCGCTGTCTGCATGAAAATGGAAATATCTACACAGCTATCTGCATATACATGGAAATATCTACACAGCTATCTCTTTACACATGGAAATAACTACACCGCTATCTCTATAAACATGGAAATATCTACACCGCCATCTGTATGAACATGGAAATATCCGCACCGCAATCTGTATGAACATATAAATATCTACACCGCCATCTGTATTAAGAAGCAGATATCTACACCGCTATCTGTATAAACATGGAAATATCTACACCGCAATCTGTATAAACATGGAAATATCTACACCACTATCTGTATAAACATGGAAATATCTACACCGCTCCCTGTATAAACATGGAAATATCAGCACTGCTATCTGTATGAACATGGAAATATCTACACAGCTATCTGTATGAACATGGAAATATCTACACCGCTATCTGTATGAACATGTAAATATCTACACCGCTATCTGTTTAAACATGCATACATCTTCACCGCTATCTGTATAAACATTTAAATATCTACAAAGCTATCTGTATGAACATGGAAATATCTACACCGCTATCTGTACGAACATGGAAATATCTAAACCGCTATCTGCATGAAAATAGAAATATCTACACAGCTATCTGCATATACATGGAAATATCTACAAAGCTATCTCTTTACACATGGAAATAACTACACCGCTATCTCTATAAACACGGAAATATCTACACCGCCATCTGTATGAACATGGAAATATCTGCACCGCCATCTGTATTAACATATAGATATCTACACCGCCATCTGTATTAAGTTGGAGATATCTACACCGCTATCTGTATAAACTTGGAAATATCTACACCGCTATCTGTATAAACATGGAAATAACTACACCGCTATCTGTATAAACATGGAAATATCTACACCGCTACCTGTATAAACATGGAAATATCAGCACCGCTATCTGTATGAACATGGAACTATCTACACCGCTATCTCTATGAACATGGAAATATCTACACTGCTATCTGTATGAACATGGAAATAGCTACACCGCTATCTGTATGAACATGGAAATATCTACACCACTATCTGTATGAACATGGAAATATCTACACCGCTATCTGTATGAACATGGATATATCTACACAGCCATCTGGATGTACATGGAAATATCTACACCGCTATCTGCATGAACATGGAAATATCTACACCGCTATCAGTGTAAACATGCATACATCTTCACCGCAATCTGTATAAGCATGGAAATATCAACACCGCTATCTGTAAGAACGTGGAAATATCTACACCGCTATCTTTTTGAACTTGGAAATATCTAAACCGCTATCAGCATGAAAATGGAAATATCTACACAGCTATCTGCATATACATGGAAATATCTACACAGCTATCTCTTTACACATGGAAATAACTACACCGTTATCTGTATGAACATGGAAATATCTGCACCGCCATCTGTATGAACATATAAATATCTACACCGCCATCTGTATTAAGATGGAGATATCTACACCGCTATCTGTATAAACATGGAAATATCTACACCGCTATCTATAAACATGGAAATATCTACACCGCTATCTGTATAAACATGGAAATTTCAGCACCGCTCTCTGTATGAACATTTAAATATCAGCCCCTCTATCTGTATGAACATGGAAGTATCTACACCACTATCTCTATGAACATGGAAATATCTACACCGCTATCTGTTTGAACATGGAAATATCTAAACCGCTATCTGCATGAAAATGGAAATATATACACAGCTATCTGCATATACATCGAAATATCTACACAGCTATCTCTTTACACATGGAAATAACTACACCGCTATCTGTATGAACATGGAAATACCTTCACCGCCATCTGTATGAACATGGATATATCTACACAGCCATCTGGATGAACATGAAAATAACTACACCGCTATCTTTATGAACATGGAAATATCTACACCGCTATCTGTGTAAACATGCATACATCTTCACCGCTATCTGTATAAACATGGAAATAACTACACTGCTATCTGTATGAACATGGAAATATCTACACCGCTATCTGTTTGAACATGGAAATATCTACACCGCTATCTGCATGAAAATGGAAATATCTACAAAGCTATCTGCATATACATGGAAATATCTGCCCAGCTATCTCTTTACACATGGAAATAACTACACCGCTATATCTATAAACATGGAAATATATACACCGCCATCTGTATGAACATGGAAATATCTTCACCACCATCTCTATGAACATATAAATATCTACACCGCCATCTGTATTAAGAAGGAAATATCTAAACCGCTATCTGTATGAACATTGAAATATCTACACCGCTATCTGTATGAACATGGAAGTATCTACACCGCTATCTGTGTACACATGCATACATCTTAACCGCTATCTGTATAAACATATAAATATCTACAACGCCATCTGTGTTAAGATGGAGATATCTACACCGCTATCTGTATAAAGATGGAAATACCTACACCGCTATCTGTATAAACATGGAAATACCTACACCGCTACCTGTATAAACATGGAAATATCAGCACCGCTATCTGTATGAACATGGAAATATCTACACCGCTATCTCTATCAACATGGAAATATCTACACCGCTATCTGTATGAACATGGAAATAGCTACACTGCTATCTGTATGAACATGGAAATATCTACACCACTATCTGTAGGAACATGGAAATATCTACACCGCTATCTGTATGAACATGGATATATCTACACTGCCATCTGGATGAACTTGGAAATATCTACACCGCTATCTGCATGAACATGGAAATATCTACACCGCTATCAGTGTAAACATGCATACATCTTCACCGCAATCTGTATAAGAATGGAAATATCAACACCGCTATCTGTATGAACTTGGAAATATCTACACCGCTATCTGTTTGAACATGGAAATATCTAAACCGCTATCAGCATGAAAATGGAAATATCTACACAGCTATCTGCATATACATGGAAATATCTACACATCTATCTCTTTACACATGGAAATAACTACACCACTATCTGTATGAACATGGAAATGTCTGCACCGCCATCTGTATGAACATATAAATATCTACACCGCCATCTGTATTAAGATGGAGATATCTACACTGCTATCTGTATAAACATGGAAACATCTAAACCGCTATCTGTATAAACATGGAAATATCTACACAGCTCTCTGAATAAACATGGAAATATCAGCACTGCTATCTGTATGAACATGGAAATATCAGCCCCTCTATCTGTGTGAACATGGAAGTATCTACACCGCTATCTCTATGAACATGGAAATATCTACACGGCTATCTGTTTGAACATGGAAATATCTAAACCGCTATCTGCATGAAAATGGGAATATATACACAGCTATCTGCATATACATGGAAATATCTACACAGCTATCTCTTTACACATGGAAATAACTGCACCGCTATCTGTATGAACATGGAAATATCTTCACCGCCATCTGTAGGAACATGGATATATCTACACAGCCATCTGGATGAACATGGAAATATCTACACCGCTATCTGTATGAACATGGAAATATCTACACCGCTATCTGTTAAAACATGCATACATCTTCTCCGCTGTCTGTATAAACATGGAAATATCTACACTGCTATCTGCATGAACATGGAAATATCTACACGGCTATCTGTTTGAACATGGAAATATCTACAGAGCTATCTGCAAGAAAATGGAAATATCTACACAGCGATCTGCATATACATGGAAATATCTACAAAGCTATCTCTTTACACGAGGAAATAAGTACAGCACTATCTCTATAAACATGGAAATAGCTACACCGCCATCTGTATGAACATGGAAATATCTGCACCGCCATCTGTATGAACATATAAATATCTACACCGCCATCTATATTAAGATGGAGATAACTACACCGCTATCTGTATAAATTTGGAAATATCTACACTGCTATCTCTATGAACATGGAAATTTCTACACCGCTATCTGTATGAACATGGAAATAGCTACAACGCTATCTGTATGAACATGGAAATATCTACACCGCTACCTGTATGAACATGGAAATATCTACACCACAATCTGTATGAACATGGATATATATACACAGCCATCTGGATGAACACGGAAATATCTACACCGCTATCTGTATGAACATGGAAATATCTACACGGCTATCTGTGTAAATATGCATACATCTTCACCGCAATCTGTATAAACATGGAAATATCTACACCGCTATCTGTATGAACATTGAAATATCTACACCGCTATCTGTTTGAACATGGAAATATCTACACCGCTGTCTGCATGAAAATGGAAGTATCTACACACCTATCTGCATATACATGGAAATATCTACACAGCTATCTCTTAACACATGGAAATAACTACACCGCTATCTCTATAAACATGGAAATATCAACATCGCCATCTGTATGAACATGGAAATATCTGCACCGCCATCTGTATGAACATATAAATATATACACCGCCATCTGTATTAAGATGGAGATATCTACACCGCTATCTGAATAAACATGGAAATATCTACACCGCGATCTGTATAAACATGGGAATATCAGCACCGCTATCTGTATGAACATGGAAATATCAGTCCCTCTATCTGTATGAACATGGAGATATCTACACCGCCATCTGTATGAACATGGATATATCTACACAGCCATCTGGAGGAACATGGAAATATCTACACCGCTATCTGTATGAACATGGAAATAGCTACACCGCTATCTGTATGAACATGGAAATATCTTAACCGCTATCTGTATGAACATGGAAATATCTACACCGCCATCTGTATGAACATGGAAATATCTGCACCGCCATCTGTATGAACATATAAATATCTACACTGCCATCTGTATTAAGAAGGAAATATCTAAACCGCTATCTGTATGAACATTGAAATATCTACACCGCTATCTGTATGAACATGGAAATATCTACACCGCTATCTGTGTAAACATGCATACTTCTTCACCGCTATCTGTATAAACATGGAAATGTCTACAAGGCTATCTGTATGAACATGGAAATATCTACACCGCCATCTGTATGAACATGGAAATAGCTGCACCGCCATCTGTATGAACATACACATATCTACACGGCCATCTGTATTAAGATGGAGATATCTACATCGATATCTGTATAAAAATGGAAATATCTACACCGCTATCAGTATAAACATGGAAATATCTACACCGCTATCTGTATAAACATGGAAATATCTACACCGCATCCTGTATAAACTTGGAAATATCAGCACCGCTATCTGTCTTAACATGGAAATATCAGCCGCTCTATCTTTATGAACATGGAAATACCTACACCGCTATCTGTATGAACATGGATATATCTACACAGCCATCTGGATGAACATGGAAATATCTACACCGCTATCTGCATGAAAATGGAAATATCTACACTGCTATCTGCATATACATTTAAATATCTACACAGCTATCTCTTTACACATGGAAATAACTACACCTCTATCTGTATGTACATGGAAATATCTACACCGCCATCTGTATGAACATGGAAATATCTGCACCGCCATCTCTATGAACACATGAATATCTACACCGCCATCTGTATTAAGATGGAGATATCTACAATGCTATCTGTATAAACATGGAAATATCTACACCACCATTTATATGAACATATAAATATCTACACCGCCATCTGTATTAAGAAGGAAATATCTAAACCGCTATCTGTATAAACATGGAAATATCTACACCGCTGCCTGTATAAACATGGAAATATCAGCACCGCTATCTGTATGAACATGGAAATATCTACATTGCTATCTGTATGAACATGGAAATATCTACACCGCTATCTGTTTGAACATGGAAATATCTACACCGCTATCTGCATGAGAATGGAAACATCTACACTGCTATCTGCATATACATTTAAATATCTACACAGCTATCTCCTTACACATGGAAATAACTACACCGCTATCTGTATGAACATGGAAATATCTACACCGCAATCTGTATGAAAATGGAAATATCTTCACCGCCATCTGTATGAACATATAAATATCTACACCGCCATCTGTATTGAGAAGGAAATATCTAAACCGCTATCTGTATAAACATGGAAATATCTACACCCCTGCCTGTATAAACATGGAAATATCTGCACCGCTATCTGTATGAACATGGAAATATCTACACCGCTATCTGTATGAACATGGAAATATCTACACCTCTATCTTTATGAACATGGAAATAGCTACACCGCTATCTGTGTGAACATGGAAGTATCTACACCGCTATCTGTATGAACATTGAAATATCTACACCGCTATCTGTTTGAACATGGAAATATCTACACCGCTGTCTGCATGAAAATGGAAGTATCTACACACCTATCTGCATATACATGGAAATATCTACACAGCTATCTCTTAACACATGGAAATAACTACACCGCTATCTCTATAAACATGGAAATATCAACACCGCCATCTGTATGAACATGGAAATATCTACACGGCTATCTGTGTAAATATGCATACATCTTCACCGCAATCTGTATAAACATGGAAATATCTACACCGCTATCTGTATGAACATTGAAATATCTACACCGCTATCTGTTTGAACATGGAAATATCTACACCGCTGTCTGCATGAAAATGGAAGTATCTACAAACCTATCTGCATATACATGGAAATATCTACACAGCTATCTCTTAACACATGGAAATAACTACACCGCTATCTCTATAAACATGGAAATATCAACACCGCCATCTGTATGAACATGGAAATATCTGCACCGCCATCTGTATGAACATATAAATATATACACCGCCATCTGTATTAAGATGGAGATATCTACACCGCTATCTGAATAAACATGGAAATATCTACACCGCTATCTGTATAAACATGGGAATATCAGCACCGCTATCTGTATGAACATGGAAATATCAGTCCCTCTATCTGTATGAACATGGAGATATCTACACCGCCATCTGTATGAACATGGATATATCTACACAGCCATCTGGAGGAACATGGAAATATCTACACCGCTATCTGTATGAACATGGAAATAGCTACACCGCTATCTGTATGAACATGGAAATATCTTAACCGCTATCTGTATGAACATGGAAATATCTACACCGCCATCTGTATGAACATGGAAATATCTGCACCGCCATCTGTATGAACATATAAATATCTACACTGCCATCTGTATTAAGAAGGAAATATCTAAACCGCTATCTGTATGAACATTGAAATATCTACACCGCTATCTGTATGAACATGGAAATATCTACACCGCTATCTGTGTAAACATGCATACTTCTTCACCGCTATCTGTATAAACATGGAAATGTCTACAAGGCTATCTGTATGAACATGGAAATATCTACACCGCCATCTGTATGAACATGGAAATAGCTGCACCGCCATCTGTATGAACATACACATATCTACACGGCCATCTGTATTAAGATGGAGATATCTACATCGATATCTGTATAAAAATGGAAATATCTACACCGCTATCAGTATAAACATGGAAATATCTACACCGCTATCTGTATAAACATGGAAATATCTACACCGCATCCTGTATAAACTTGGAAATATCAGCACCGCTATCTGTCTTAACATGGAAATATCAGCCGCTCTATCTTTATGAACATGGAAATACCTACACCGCTATCTGTATGAACATGGATATATCTACACAGCCATCTGGATGAACATGGAAATATCTACACCGCTATCTGCATGAAAATGGAAATATCTACACTGCTATCTGCATATACATTTAAATATCTACACAGCTATCTCTTTACACATGGAAATAACTACACCGCTATCTGTATGTACATGGAAATATCTACACCGCCATCTGTATGAACATGGAAATATCTGCACCGCCATCTGTATGAACACATGAATATATACACCGCCATCTGTATTAAGATGGAGATATCTACACTGCTATCTGTATAAACATGGAAATATCTACACCACCATTTGTATGAACATATAAATATCTACACCGCCATCTGTATTAAGAAGGAAATATCTAAACCGCTATCTGTATAAACATGGAATTATCTACACCGCTGCCTGTATAAACATGGAAATATCAGCACCGCTATCTGTATGAACATGGAAATATCTACATTGCTATCTGTATGAACATGGAAATATCTACACCGCTATCTGTTTGAACATGGAAATATCTACACCGCTATCTGCATGAAAATGTAAACATCTACACTGCTATCTGCATATACATTTAAATATCTACACAGCTATCTCCTTACACATGGAAATAACTACACCGCTATCTGTATGAACATGGAAATATCTACATCGCTATCTGTTTGAAGATGGAAATATATACACCGCTATCTGCATGAAAATGGAAATATCTACACAGCTATCTGCATATACATGGAAATATCTACAGAGCTATATCTGTACACATGAAAATAACTACACCGCTATCTGTATGAACATGAAAATATCTACACCGCCATCTGTATGAACATGGAAATATCTGCACCGCCATCTGTATGAACATATAAATATGTACACCGCCATCAGTATTAAGATGGAGATATATACACAGCTATCTGTATGAACATGGAAATAGCTACAACGCTATCTGTATGAACATGGAAATATCTACACCGCTACCTGTATGAACATGGAAATATCTACACCGCAATCTGTATTAACATGGATATATATACACAGCCATCTGGATGAACACGGAAATATCTACTCCGCTATCTGTATGAACATGGAAATATCTACACGGCTATCTGTGTAAATATGCATACATCTTCACCGCAATCTGTATAAACATGGAAATATCTACACCGCTATCTGTATGAACATTGAAATATCTACACCGCTATCTGTTTGAACATGGAAATATCTACACCGCTGTCTGCATGAAAATGGAAATATCTACACACCTATCTGCATACACATGGAAATATCTACACAGCTATCTCTTAACACATGGAAATAACTACACCGCTATCTCTATAAACATGGAAATATCTACACCGCCATCTGTATGAACATGGAAATATCTGCACCGCCATCTGTATGAACATAGAAATATCTACACCGCCATCTGTATTAAGATGGAGATATCTACACCGCTATCTGAATAAACATGGAAATATCTACACCGCTATCTGTATAAACATGGGAATATCAGCACCGCTATCTGTATGAACATGGAAATATCAGTCCCTCTATCTGTATGAACATGGAGATACCTACACCGCCATCTGTATGAACATGGATATATCTACACAGCCATCTGGAGGAACATGGAAATATCTACACCGCTATCTGTATGAACATGGAAATAGCTACACCGCTATCTGTATGAACATGGAAATATCTTCACCGCTATCTGTATGAACATGGAAATATCTACACCGCTATCTGTATGAACAAGGAAATATCTTCACCGCCATCTGTACGAACTTGGATATATCTACAGAGCCATCTGGATGAACATGGAAATATCTACACCGCCATCTGTATGAACATATAAATATCTACACCGCCATCTGTATTAAGATGGAGATATCTACACCGCTATCTGTATAAACCTGGAAATATCTACACCGCTATCTGTATAAACATGGAAATACCTACACCGCTATCTGGATAAACATGGAAATTTCTACAACGCTACCTGTATAAACATGGAAATATCAGCACAGCTATCTGTAGGAACATGGAAATATCTACACCGCTATCTGTACGAACATGGAAATATCTACACCGCTATCTGTATGAACATGGAAATAACTACACCGCTATCTGTATGAACATGGATATATCTACACAGCCATCTGGATGAACATGGAAATATCTACACCGCTACCTGTATGAACATGGAAATATCTACACCGCTATCTGTATGAACATGGATATATCTAACCAGCCATCTGGATGAACACAGAAATATCTACACCGCTATCTGTATGAACATGGAAATATCTACACGGCTATCTGTGTAAATATGCATACAACTTCACCGCAATCTGTATAAACATGGAAATATCTACACCGCTATCTGTATGAACATGGAAATATATACACCGCTATCTGTTTGAACATGGAAATATCTACACCGCTGTCTGCATGAAAATGGAAATATCTACACAGCTATCTGCATATACATGGAAATATCTACACAGCTATCTCTTAACACAAGGGAATAACTACACCGCTATCTCTATATATATGGAAATATCTACACCGCCATCTGTATGAACATGGAAATATCTGCACCGCCATCTGTATGAACATATAAATATCTACACTGCCATCTGTATTAAGAAGGAAATATCTAAACCGCTATCTGTATGAACATTGAAATATCTACACCGCTATCTGTATGAACATGGAAATATCTACACCGCTATCTGTGTAAACATGCATACATCTTCACCGCTATCTGTATAAACATGGAAATGTCTACAAGGCTATCTGTATGAACATGGAAATATCTACACCGCCATCTGTATGAACATGGAAATAGCTGCACCGACATCTGTATGAACATATACATATCTACACGGCCATCTGTATTAAGATGGAGATATCTACATCGATATCTGTATAAAAATGGAAATATCTACACCGCTATCAGTATAAACATGGAAATATCTACACCGCTATCTGTATAAACATGGAAATATCTACACCGCATCCTGTATAAACTTGGAAATATCAGCACCGCTATCTGTATGAACATGGAAATATCAGCCGCTCTATCTGTATGAACATGGAAATACCTACACCGCTATCTGTATGAACAGGGATATATCTACACAGCCATCTGGATGAACATGGAAATATCTACACCGCTATCTGCATGAAAATGGAAATATCTACACTGCTATCTGCATATACATTTAAATATCTACACAGCTATCTCTTTACACATGGAAATACCTACACCGCTATCTGTATGAACATGGAAATATCTACACCGCCATCTGTATGAACATGGAAATATCTGCACCGCCATCTGTATGAACACATGAATATCTACACCGCCATCTGTATTAAGATGGAGATATCTACACTGCTATCTGTATAAACATGGAAATATCTACACCGCCATTTGTATGAACATATAAATATCTACACCGCCATCTGTATTAAGAAGGAAATATCTAAACCGCTATCTGTATAAACATGGAAATATCTACACCGCTGCCTGTATTAACATGGAAATATCAGCACCGCTATCTGTATGAACATGGAAATATCTACACTGCTATCTGTATGAACATGGAAATATCTACACGGCTATCTGTTTGAACATGGAAATATCTACACAGCTATCTGCATGAAAATGGAAACATCTACACTGCTATCTGCATATACATTTAAATATCTACACAGCTATCTCTTTACACATGGAAATATCTACACCGCTATTTTTATAAACATGGAAATATCTACACCGCCATCTGTATGAACATGGAAATATCTGCACCGCCATCTGTATGAACATATAAATATCTACACCGCCATCTGTATTAAGAAGGAAATATCTAAACCGCTATCTGTATAAACATGGAAATATCTACACCGCTGCCTGTATAAACATGGAAATATCAGCACCGCTCTCTGTATGAAAATGGAAATATCTACACTGCTATCTGTATGAACTTGGAAATATCTACTCTGCTATCTGTATGAACATGTTAATAGCTACACCGTTATCTGTATGAACAAGGAAATAGCTACACCGCTATCTGTATGAACATGGAAATACCTACACCGCTATCTGTATGAACATGGAAATAGCTACACCGTTATCTGTATCAACATGGAAATATCTACACCGCTATCTGTATGAACATGGAAGAATCTACACCTCTATCAGTATGAACATGGATATATCTACACAGCCATCTGGATGAACATGGAAATGTCTACACCGCTATCTGTATGAACATGGAAATATCTACACCGCTATCTGTGTGAACATGGATATATCTACACAGCCATCTGGATGAACATGGAAATATCTACACCGCTATCTGTGTAAACATGCATACATCTTCACCGCTATCTGTATAAACATGGAAATATCTACACCGCTATCTGTATGAACATGGAAATATCTACACCACTATCTGTATGAACATGGAAATATCTACTCCGCTATCTGTTTGAAGATGGAAATATCTACACCGCTATCTGAATGAAAATGGAAATATCTGCACTGCTATCTGCATATACATGGAAATATCTACACAGCTATCTCTTTACACATGGAAATAACTACACCGCTATCTGTATGAACATGGAAATATCTACACCGCCATCTGTATGAACATGGAAATATCTGCACCGCCATCTGTATGAACATATAAATATCTACACCGCCATCTGTATTAAGATGGAGATATCTACACCGCTATCTGTATAAACATGGAAATATCTACACCGCTATCTGTATGAACATGGATATATCTACAGAGCCCTCTGGAAGAACATGGAAATATCCACACCGCTATCTGTGTAAACATGCATACATCTTCACCGCTATCTGTATAAACATGGAAATATCTACACCGCTATCTGTATGAACATGGAAATATCTACACCGCTATCTGTTTGAAGATGGAAATATATACACCGCTATCTGCATGAAAATGGAAATAACTACACAGCTCTCTGCATATAGATGGAAATATCTACACAGCTATCTCTTTACACATGGAAATAACTACACCGCTATCTGTATGAAAATGGAAATATCTACACTGCCATCTGTATGAACATAGAAATATATGCACCGCCATCTGAATGAACATATAAATATCTACACCGCCATCTGTATTAAGATGGAGATATCTACACCGCTATCTGAATAAAGATGGAAATATCTACACTGCTATCTGTATAAACATGGAAATATCTTCACCGCTATCTGTATAAACATGGAAATATCTACACCGCTACCTGTATAAATATGGAAATATCTTCACCGCTATCTGTATAAACATGGAAATATCTACACCGCTACCTGTATAAACATGGAAATATCTGCACCGCTATCTGTATGAACATGGAAATATCTACACCGCTATCTGTATGAACAAGGAAATATATACACCACAATCTGTATGAACATGGAAATATCTACAAAACTATCTGAATGAACATGGAAATTTCTACACCGCTATCTGTTTGAACATGGAAATATCTACACCGCTATCTGCATGAAAATGGAAATATCTACAAAGCTATCTGCATATTCATGGAAATATCTACACAGCTATCTCTTTACACATGGAAATAACTACACCGCTATATCTATAAAGATGGAAATATCTACACCGCCATCTGTATGAACATGGAAATATCTGCACCGCCATCTGTATGACATATAAATATCTACACCGCCATCTGTATTAAGAAGGAAATATCTAAACCGCTGCCTGTATAAACATGGAAATATCAGCACCGCTCTCTGTATGAAAATGGAAATATCTACACCGCTATCTGTATGAACATAGAAATATCTACTCTGCAATCTGTATGAACATGGAAATAGCTACACCGTTATCTGTATGAACATGGAAATAGCTACACCGCTATCTGTATGAACATGGAAATATCTACACCGCTATCTGTATGAACATGGAAATAGCTACACCGTTATCTGTATCAACATGGAAATAGCTACACCGCTATCTGTATGAACATGGAAGTATCTACACCGCTATCTGTATGAACATGGATATAGCTACACAGCCATCTGGATGAACATGGAAATATCTACACCGCTATCTGTATGAACATGGAAATATCTACACCGCTATCTGTGTGAACATGGATATATCTACACAGCCATCTGGATGAACATGAAAATATCTACACCGCTATCTGTGTAAACATGCATAGATCTTCACCACTATCTGTATAAACATGGAAATATCTACACCGCTATCTGTATGAACATGGAAATATCTACACCGCTATCTGTATGAACATGGAAATATCTACACCACTATCTGTATGAACTTGGAAATATCTACACCGCTATCTGTATGAACATGGATATATCTACACAGCCATCTGGATTAACATGGAAATATCTACACCGATATCTGTATGAACATGGAAATATATACACCGCTATCTGTGTAAACATGCATACATCTGCACCGCTATCTGTATAAACATGGAAATATCTACACCGCTATCGGTATGAACATGGAAATAGCTACACCGCTATCTGTATGAACATGGAAATATCTGCACCGCTATCTGAATGAACATAGAAATATCTACACCGCTATCTGTTTGAACATGGAAATATCTACACCGCTATCTGCATGAAAATGGAAATATCTACACAGCTATCTGCATATAGATGGAAATATCTACACAGCTATCTCTTTACACATGGAAATAACTACACCGCTATCTGTATGAAAATGGAAATATCTACACCGCCATCTGTATGAACATAGAAATATCTGCACCGCCATCTGTATGAACATATAAATATCTACACCGCCATCTGTATTAAGATGGAGATATCTACACCGCTATCTGAATAAACATGGAAATATCTACACCGCTATCTGTATAAACATGGAAATATCTTCACCGCTATTTGTATAAACATGGAAATATCTACACCGCAACCTGTATAAACATGGAAATATCTTCCTCGCTATCTGTATAAACATGGAAATATCTACACCGCTACCTGTATAAACATGGAAATATCTGCACCGCTATCTGTATGAACATGGAAATATCTACACCGCTATCTGTATGAACAAGGAAATATATACACCACAATCTGTATGAACATGGAAATATCTACAAAGCTATCTGAATGAACATGGAAATTTCTACACCGCTATCTGTTTGAACATGTAAATATCTACACCGCTATCTGCATGAAAATGGAAATATCTACAAAGCTATCTGCATATTCATGGAAATATCTACACAGCTATCTCTTTACACATGGAAATATCTACACCGCTATTTCTATAAACATGGAAATATCTACACCGCCATCTGTATGAACATATAAATATCTACACCGCCATCTGTATTAAGAAGGAAATATCTAAACCGCTATCTGTATGACCATGGAAATATCTACACCGCTTCCTGTATAAACATGGAAATATCTTCACCGCTATCTGTATAAACATGGAAATATCTACACCGCTACCTGTATAAACATGGAAATATCTGCACCGCTATCTGTATGAACATGGAAATATCTACACCGCTATCTGTATAAGCAAGGAAATATATACACCACAATCTGTATGAACATGGAAATATCTACAAAGCTATCTGAATGAACATGGAAATTTCTACACCGCTATCTGTTTGAACATGTAAATATCTACACCGCAATCTGCATGAAAATGGAAATATCTACAAAGCTATCTGCATATTCATGGAAATATCTACACAGCTATCTCTTTACACATGGAAATAACTACACCGCTATATCTATAAACATGGAAATATCTACACCGCCATCTGTATGAACATGGAAATATCTGCACCGCCATCTGTATGAACATATAAATATCTACACCGCCATCTGTATTAAGAAGGAAATATGTAAACCGCTATCTGTATAAACATGGAAATATCTACACCGCTATCTGCATGAAAATAGAAATATCTACACAGCTATCTGCATATACATGGAAATATCTACAAAGCTATCTCTTTACACATGGAAATAACTACACCGCTATCTCTATAAACACGGAAATATCTACACCGCCATCTGTTTGAACATGGAAATATCTGCACAGCCATCTGTATGAACATATAAATATCTACACCGCCATCTTATTAAGATGGAGATATCTACATCGCTATCTGTACAAACTTGGAAATATCGACACCGCTATCTGTATAAACATGGAAATACCAACACCACTCTCTGTATAAACATGGAAATATCTACACCGCTACCTGTATAAACATGGAAATATCAGCACCGCTATCTGTATGAACATGGAAATATCTACTCCGCTATCTCTATGAACATGGAAATATCTACACCACTATCTGTATGAACATGGAAATAGCTACACCGCTATCTGTATGAACATGGAAATATCTACACCACTATCTGTATGAACATGGATATATCTACACACCCATCTGGATGAACATGGAAATATCTACACCGCTATCTGTATGAACATGGAAATATCTGCACCGCCATCTGTATTAACATATAAATATCTTCACCGCCATCTGAATTAAGATGGAGATATCTACACCGCTATCTGAATAAACATGGAAATATCTACACCGCTATTTGTATAAACATGGAAATATCTACACCGCTATCTGTATAAACATGGAAATATCTACACCGCTACCTGTATAAACATGGAAATATCAGCACCGCTATCTGTATGAACATGGAAATATCTACACCGCTATCTGTATGAACATGGAAATATCTACAAAGCTATCTGAATGAACATGGAAATATCTACACTGCTATCTGTTTGAACATGTAAATATCTATACCACTATCTGCATGAAAATGGAAATATCTACAAAGCTATCTGCATATACATGGAAATATCTACACAGCTATCTCTTTACACATGGAAATAACTACACCGCTATATCTATAAACAGGGAAATATCTACACCGCCATGTGTATGAACATGGAAATATCAGCACCGCCATCTGTATGAACATATAAATATCTACACCGCCATCTGTATTAAGAAGGAAATATCTAAACCGCTATCTGTATAAATATGGAAATATCTACACCGCTGCCTGTATAAACATGGAAATATCAGCACCGCTATCTGTATGAACATGGAAATATCTACACCGCTATCTGTATCAACACGGAAATATCTACACCGCTTTCTGTATGAAGATGGAAATAGCTACACCGTTATCTGTATGAACATGGAAATAGCTACACCGCTATCTGTAGGAACATGGAAATATCTACACCGCTATCTGTATGAACATGGATATATCTACACAGCCCTCTGCATGAACATGGAAATATTCACACCGCTATCTGTGTAAACATGCATACATCTTCAACGCTATCTGTATAAACATGGAAATATCTACACCGCTATCTGAACATGGAAATATCTGCACCGCCATCTGTATTAACATATAAATATCTTCACCGCCATCTGAATTAAGATGGAGATATCTACACCGCTATCTGAATAAACATGGAAATATCTACACCGCTATTTGTATAAACATGGAAATATCTACACCGCTATCTGTATAAACATGGAAATATCTACACCGCTATCTGTATAAACATGGAAATATCTACACCGCTACCTGTATAAACATGGAAATATCAGCACCGCTATCTGTATGAACATGGAAATATCTACACCGCTATCTGTATGAACATGGAAATATCTACACCGCTATCTGTATGAACATGGAAATATCTACAAAGCTATCTGAATGAACATGGAAATATCTACACCGCTATCTGTTTGAACATGTAAATATCTACACCACTATCTGTATGAAAATGGAAATATCTACAAAGCTATCTGCATATACATGGAAATATCTACACTGCTGTCTGTTTACACATGGAAATAACTACACCGCTATCTGTATGAACATGGAAATATCTACACCGCCATCTGTATGAACATGGAAATATCTGCACCGCCATCTGTATGAACATATAAATATCTACACCGCCATCTGTATTAAGATGGAGATTTCTACACTGCTATCTGTATAAACATGGAAATATCTACACCGCTATCTGTATAAACATGGAAATATCTACACCGCTATCTGTATAAACATGGAAATATCTACACCACTACCTGTATAAACATGGAAATATCAGCACCGCTATCTGTATGAACATGGAAATATCTACACCGCTATCTGTATGAACATGGAAATATCTACACCGCTATCTGTATGAACATGGAAATATCTGCACCGCTATCTGTATGAACATGGAAATATCTACACCGCTATCTGTTTCAACATGGAAATATCTACACCGCTGTCTGCATGAAAATGGAAATATCTATACAGCTATCTGCATATACATGGAAATATCTACACAGCTATCTCTTAACACATGGAAGTAAGTACACCGCTATATCTATAAACATGGAAATGTCTACACCGCCATCTGTATGAACATGGAAATATCTGCACCACCATCTGTATGGACATATAAGTATCTACACCGCCATCTGTATTAAGAAGGAAATATCTAAACCGCTATCTGTATGAACATTGAAATATCTACAACGCTATCTGTATGAACATGGAAATATCTACACCGCTATCTGTGTAAACATGCATACATCTTCAACGCTATCTGTATAAACATGGAAATATCTACAAGGCTATCTGTATGAACATGGAAATATCTACACCGCTATCTGCATGAAAATAGAAATATCTACACAGCTATCTGCATATACATGGAAATATCTACACAGCTATCACTTTACACATGGAAATAACTACACCGCTATGTGTATGAACATGGAAATATCTTCACCGCCATCTGTACGAACATGGAAATATCTACACCGCTATCTGTATAAACATGGAAATATCAGCACCGCTATCTGTATGAACATGGAAATATCAGCCCCTCTATCTGTATGAACATGGAGATATCTACACCGCCATCTGTATGAACATGGATATATCTACATAGCCATCTGAATGAACATGGATATATCTACACCGCTATCTGTTTGAACATGTAAATATCTACACCGCTATCTGCATGAAAATGGAAATATCTACAAAGCTATCTGCATATACATGTAAATATCTACACAGCTATCTCTTTACACATGGAAATAACTACACCGCTATATCTATAAACATGGAAATATCTACACCACCATCTGTATGAACATGGAAATATCAGCACCGCCATCTGTATGAACATATAAATATCTACAAAGCCATCTGTATTAAGAAGTAAATATCTAAACCGCTATCTGTATAAACATGGAAATATCTACACCGCTGCCTGTATAAACATGGAAATATCAGCACCGCTCTCTGTATGAAAATGGAGATATCTACACCGCTATCTGTATGAACATGGAAATATCTACACTGCTATCTGTATGAACATGGAAATAGCTACACCGTTAACTGTATGAACATGGAAATAGCTACACCGCTATCTGTATGAACATGGAAATATCTACACCACCATCTGTATGAACACGGAAATATCTGCACCGCCATCTGTATGAACATATAAATATCTACACCGCCATCTGTATTAACATGGAGATATCTACACTGCTATCTGTATAAACATGGAAATATCTACACCGCCATCTGTATGAACATATAAATATCTACACCGCCATCTGTATTAAGAGGGAAATATCTAACCCGCTATCTGTATAAACATGGAAATATCTACACCGCTGCCTGTATAAACATGGAAATAACAGCACCACAATCTGTATGAACATGGAAATATCTACACCGCAATCTGTATGAACATGGATATATCTACACAGCCATCTGGATGAACATGGAAATATCTACACCGCTATCTGTATAAACATGCATACATCTTCACCGCTAACTGTATAAACATGGAAATATCTACACCGCTATCTGTATGAACATGGAAATATCTGCACCGCTATCTGTATGAACATGGAAATATCTACACCGCTATCTGTTTGAACATGGAAATATGTACACCGCTATCTGCATGAAAATGGAAATATCTACACTGCTATCTGCATATACATGGAAATATCTACACAGCTATCTCTTTACACATGGAAATAACTACACCGATATCTGTATGAACATGGAAATATCTACACCGCCATCTGCATGAACATGGAAATATCTGCACCGCCATCTGTATGAACATATAAATATCTACACCGCCATCTATATTAAGATGGAGATATCTGCACTGCTATCTGTATAAACATGGAAATATCTACACCGCCATCTATATGAACATCTAAGTATCTACACCGCCATCTGTAGTAAGAAGGAAATATCTAAACTGCTATCTGTATAAACATGGAAATATCTACACCGCTGCCTGTATAAACATGGAAATATCAGCACAACTATCTGTATGAACATGGAAATATCTACACCGCTATCTGTGTAAACATGCATACATCTTCACCGCTATCAGTATAAACATGGAAATATCTACAACGCTCTCTTTATGAACATGGAAATAACTACACCGCTATCTGTATGAACATGGAAATATCTACACCGCTATCTGTATGAAAATGGAAATATCTACACTGCTATCTGCATATACATGGAAATATCTACACAGCTATCGCTTTACAAATGGAAATAACTACACCGCCATCTATTTGAACATGGAAATATCTGCACCGCCATCAGTATGAACATATAAATATCTACACCACCATCTGTATGAAGATGGAGATATCTACAGCGCTATCTGTATAAACATGGAAATATCTACACCGCTATCTATATAAACATGGAAATATCTACACCGCTATCTGTATAAACATGGAAATATCTACACCGCTACCTGTATAAACATGGAAATATAAGCACCGCTATCTGTATGAACATGGAAATATCTACACCGCTATCTGTATGAACATGGAAATATCTACACCGCTATCTGTATGAACATGGATATATCTACACAGCCCTCTGGATGAACATGGAAAAATCCACACCGCTATCTGTGTAAACATGCATACATCTTCACCGCTATCTGTATAAACATGGAAATATCTACACCGCTATCTGTATGAACGTGGAAATATCTACACCGCTATCTGTTTGAAGATGGAAATATATACACCGCTATCTGCATGAAAATGGAAATATCTAGACAGCTATCTGCATATAGATGGAAATATCTACACAGCTATCTCTTTACACATGGAAATAACTACACCGCTATCTGTATGAACATGGAAATATCTACACCGCCAGCTGTATGAACATGGAAATATCTGCACCGCCGTCTGTATGAACATATAAATATCTACACCGCCATCTGTATTAAGATGGAGATATCTACACTGCTATCTGAATAAACATGGAAATATCTACACCGCTATCTGTATAAACATGGAAATATCTACACCGCTATCTGTATAAACACGGAAATATCTACACCGCTACCAGTATAAACATGGAAATATCAGCACCGCTATCTGTATGAACCTGGAAATATCTACACCGCTATCTGTATGAACATGGAAATATCTACACCGCTATCTGTATGAACATGGAAATATCTACAAAGCTATCTGAATGAACATGGAAATATATACACCGCTATCTGTTTGAACATGTAAATATCTACACCGCTATCTGCATGAAAATGGAAATATCTACAAAGCTATCTGCATATACATGGAAATATCTACACCGCTATCTGTGTAAACATGCATAGATCTTCACCGCTATCTGTATAAACATGGAAATATCTACACCGCTATCTGTATGAACATGGAAATATCTACACCGCTATCTGTTTGAACATGGAAATATCTACACCGCTATCTGTATGAAAATGGAAATATCTACACAGCAATCTGCATATACATGGAAATATCTACACAGCTATCTCTTTACACATGGAAATAAGTACACCGCGATGTGTATGAACATGGAAATATCTTCACCGCCATCTGTAGGAACATGGATATATCTACAAAGCCATCTGGATGAACATGGAAATATCTACACCGCTATCTGTATGAACATGGAAATATTTGCACCGTTATCTGTGTAAAAAGGCATACATCTTCACCGCTATCTGTATAAACTTGGAAATATCTACACTGCTATCTGTATGAACATGGAAATATCTACACTGCTATCTGTTTGAACATGGAAATATCTACACCGCTATCTGCATGAAAATGGAAATATCTACGCAGCGATCTGCATATACATGGAAATATCTACAAAGCTATCTCTTTCCACGTGGAAATAAGTACAGCGCTATCTCTATAAACATGGAAATAGCTACACCGCCATCTGTATGAACATGGAAATATCAGCAACGCCATCTGTATGAACATATAAATATCTACACCGCCATCTATATTAAGATGGAGATATCTACACCGCTATCTTTATAAACTTGGAAATATCTACACTGCTATCTCTATGAACATGGAAATTTCTACACCGCTATCTGTATGAACATGGAAATAGCTACACCGCTATCTGTATGAACATGGAAATATCTACACCACTACCTGTATGAACAAGGAAATATCTACACCGCTATCTGTATGAACATGGATATATCTACACAGCCATCTGGATGAACACGGAAATATCTACACCGCAATCTGTATGAACATGGAAATATCTACACCGCTATCTGTGTAAACATGCATACGTCTTCACCGCAATCTTTATAAACGTGGAAATATCTACACAGCTATCTGTATGAACATGGAAATATCTACAACGCTATCTGTTTGAACATGGAAATATCTACACCGCTACCTGCATGAAAATGGAAATATCTACACAGCTATCTGCCTATACATGGAAATATCTACACAGCTAACTCTTTACACATGGAAATAACTACACCGCTATCTGTATGAACATGGAAATATCTACACCGCCATCTGTATGAACATATACATATCTACACGGCCGTCTGTATTAACATGGAGATATCTACAACGATATCTGTATAAACATGGAAATATCAACAACGCTATCTGTATAAACATGGAAATATCTACACCGCTATCTGTATAAACATGGAAATATCTACACCGCTATCTGTATAAACATTGAAATATCTACACCGCTACCAGTATAAACATGGAAATATCAGCACCGCTATCTGTATGAACATGGAAATAGCCCCTCTATCTGTATGAACATGGAGATATCTACACCGCTATCTGTATGAACATGGAAATATCTACACCGCCATCTGTATGAACATGGAAATATCTACACCGCCACCTGTATGAACCTGGAAATATCTGCACCGCCATCTGTATGAACATATAAATATCTACACCGCTATCTGTATGAACATGGAAATATCTACACCGCTATCTGTATGAACATGGAAATATCTACACCGCTATCTGTATGAACATGGAAATACCTTCACCGCCATCTGTACGAACATGGATATATCTACAGAGCCATCTGGATGAACATGGAAATATCTACACCGCCATCTGTATGAACATATAAATATCTACACCGCCATCTGTATTAAGATGGAGATATCTACACCGCTATCTGTATAAACCTGGAAATATCTACACCGCTATCTGTATAAACATGGAAATATCTACACCGCTATCTGTATAAACATGGAAATTTCTACACCGCTACCTGTATAAACACGGAAATATCAGCACCGCTATCTGTAGGAACATGGAAATATCTACACCGCTATCTGTACGAACATGGAAATATCTACACCGCTATCTGTATGAACATGGAAATAGCTACACCGCTATCTGTTTGAACATGGATATATCTACACAGCCATCTGGATGAACATGGAAATAACTACACCGCTCTCAGTATGAACATGGAAATATCTACACCGCTATCTGTGTAAATATGCATACATCTTCACCGCTATCTGTATAAACATGGAAATATCTACTCCGCTATCTATATGAACATGGAAATATCTACCCCGATATCTGTATGAACATGGATATATCTACACAGCCACCTGGATGAACATGGAAATATCTACACCGCTATCTGTGTAAACATGCATACATCTTCACCGCTATCTGTATAAACATGGAAATATCTACACCGCTATCTGTATGATCATGGAAATATCTGCACCGCTATCTGTATGAACATGGAAATGTCTACACTGCTGTCTGTTTGAACATGAAAATATCTACACCGCTATCTGCATGAAAATGGAAATATCTACACTGCTATCTGCATATACATGGAAATATCTACACAGCTATCTCTTTACACATGGAAATAACTACACCGCTATCTGTATGAACATGGAAATATCTACACCGCCATCTGTATGAACATGGAAATATCTGCACCGCCATCTGTATGAATATAGAAATTTCTACACCGCCATCTGTATTAAGATGGTAATATCTTCACCGCTATCTGTATAAACATGGAAATATCTACACCGCTATCTGTATAAACATGGAAATATCTACGCTGCTATCTGTATAAACATGGAAATATCTACACTGCTATCTGTATAAACATGGAAATATCTACACCGCTACCTGTATAAACATGGAAATATAAGCACCGCTATCTGTATGAACATGGAAATATCTACACCGCTATCTGTATGAACATGGAAATATCTACACCGCTATCTGTATGAACATGGAGATATCCACACAGCCCTCTGGATGAACATGGAAATATCCACACCGCTATCTGTGTAAACATGCATACATCTTCACCGCTATCTGTATAAACATGGAAATATCTACACCGCTATCTGTATGAACATGGAAATATCTACACCGCTATCTGTTTGAAGATGGAAATATATACATCGCTATCTGCATGAAAATGGAAATATCTACACAGCTCTCTGCATATAGATGGAAATATCTACACAGCTATCTCTTTACACATGGAAATAACTACACCGCTATCTGTATGAACATGGAAATATCTACACCGCCATCTGTATGAACACATAAATATCTACACTGAGATCTGTATTAAGATGGAGATATCTACACCGCTATCTGTATAAACATGGAAATATCTACACCGCTATCTTTATAAACATGGAAATATCAGCACCGCTACCTGTATAAACATGGAAATATCCGCACTGCTATCTGTATGAACCTGGAAATATCTACACCGCTATCTGTATGAACATGGAAATATCTACACCGATACCTGTATGAACAAGGAAATATCTTCAAAGCTATCTGAATGAACATGGAAATATCTACACCGCTATCTGTTTGAACATGTAAATATCTACACCGCTATCTGCAAGAAAATGGAAATATCTTCAAAGCTATCTGCATATACATGTAAATATCTACACAGCTATCTCTTTACACATGGAAATAACTACACCGCTATATCTATAAACATGGAAATATCTACACCACCATCTGTATGAACATGGAAATATCTGCACCGCCATCTGTATGAACATATAAATATCTACACTGCCATCTGTATTAAGAAGTAAATATCTAAACCGCTATCTGTATAAACATGGAAATAGCTACACCGCTTCCTGTATAAACATGGAAATATCAGCACCGCTCTCTTTATGAAAATGGAGATATCTACACCGCTATCTGTATGAACATGGAAATATCTACACTGCTATCTGTATGAACATGGAAATAGCTACACCGTTGTCTGTATGAACATGGAAATAGCTACACCGCTATCTGTATGAACATGGAAATATCTACACCGCCATCTGTATGAACACGGAAATATCTGCACCACCATCTGTATGAACATATAAATATCTACACCGCCATCTGTATTAACATGGAGATATCTACACTGCTATCTGTATAAACATGGAAATATCTACACCGCCATCTGTATGAACATATAAATATCTACACCGCCATCTGTATTAAGAAGGAAATATCTAAACCGCTATCTGTATAAACATGGAAATATCTACACCGCTGCCTGTATAAACATGGAAATATCAGCACCACTATCTGTATGAACATGGAAATATCTACACCGCAATCTGTATGAACATGGATATATCTACACAGCCATCTGGATGAACATGGAAATATCTACACCGCTATCTGTATGAACATGGAAATATCTACACCGCTATCTGTGTAAACATGCATACATCTTCACCACTATCAGTATAAACATGGAAATATCTACACTGCTATCTGTATGAACGTGGAAATAACTACACCGCTATCTGTATGAACATGGAAATATCTACACCGCTATCTGTATGAACATGGATATATCTACACAGCCATCTGGATGAACATGGAAATATCTACACCGCTATCTGTGTAAACATGCATACATCTTCACCGCTAACAGTATAAACATGGAAATATCTACACCGCTATCTGTATGAACATGGAAATATCTGCACCGCTATCTGTATGAACATGGAAATATCTACACCGCTATCTGAACATGGAAATATCTACACCGCTATCTGCATGAAAATGGAAATATCTACACTGCTATCTGCATATACACGGAAATATCTACACAGCTATCTCTTTACACATGGAAATAACTACACCGCCATCTGTATGAACATGGAAATATCTGCACCGCCATCAGTATGAACATATAAATATCTACACCACCATCTGTATTAAGATGGAAATATCTACACCGCTATCTGTATAAACATGGAAATATCTACACTGCTATCTGTATAAACATGGAAATATCTACACCGCTATCTGTATAACCATGGAAATATCTACACTGCTACCTGTATAAACATGGAAATATAAGCACCGCTATCTGTATGAACATGGAAATATCTACACCGCTATCTGTTTGAAGATGGAAATATATACATCGCTATCTGGATGAAAATGGAAATATCTACACAGCTATCTGCATATAGATGGAAATATCTACACAGCTATCTCTTTACACATGGAAATAACTACACCGCTATCTGTATGAACATGGAAATATCTACACCGCTATCTGTATGAACATGGAAATATCTACACCGCTATCTGTATGAACATGGATATATCTACACAGCCCTCTGGATGAACATGGAAATATCCACACCGCTATCTGTGTAAACATGCATACATCTTCACAGCTATCTGTATAAACATGGAAATATCTACACCGCTATCTGTATGAACATGGAAATATCTACACCGCTATCTGTTTGAAGATGGAAATATATACATCGCTATCTGCATGAAAATGGAAATATCTACACAGCTCTCTGCATATAGATGGAAATATCTACACAGCTATCTCTTTACACATGGAAATAACTACACCGCTATCTGTATGAACATGGAAATATCTACACCGCCATCTGTATGAAGATGGAGATATCTACACCGCTATCTGAATAAACATGGAAACGTCTACACCGCTATCTGTATAAACATGGAAATATTTACACTGCTATCTGTATAAACATGGAAATATCTACACCGCTACCTGTATAAACATGGAAATATCAGCACCGCTATCTGTATGAACCTGGAAATATCTACACCGCTATCTGTATGAACATGGAAATATCTACACCGCTATCTGTATGAACAAGGAAATATCTACAAAGCTATCTGAATGAACATGGAAATATCTACACCGCTATCTGTTTGAACATGTAAATATCTACACCGCTACCTGCATGAAAATGGAAATATCTTCAAAGCTATCTGCATATACATGTAAATATCTACACAGCTATCTCTTTACACATGGAAATAACTACACCGCCATATCTATAAACATGGAAATATCTACACCACCATCTGTATGAACATGGAAATATCTGCACCGCTATCTGTATGAACATATAAATATCTACAACGCCATCTGTATTAAGAAGTAAATATCTAAACCGCTATCTGTATAAACATGGAAATATCTACACCGCTGCCTGTATAAACATGGAAATATCAGCACCGCTCTCTGTATGAAAATGGAGATATCTACACCGCTATCTGTATGAACATGGAAATATCTACACTGCTATCTGTTTGAACATGGAAATAGCTACACCGTTGTCTGTATGAACATGGAAATAGCTACACCGCTATCTGTATGAACATGGAAATATCTACACCGCCATCTGTATGAACACGGAAATATATGCACCACCATCTGTATGAACATATAAATATCTACACCGCTATCTGTATGAACATGGAAATATCTACACCGCTATCTGTATGAACATGGAAATATCTACACCTCTATCTGTATGAACATGGATATATCTACACAGCCCTCTGGATGAACATGGAAATATCCACACCGCTATCTGTGTAAACATGCATATATCTTCACCGCTATCTGTATAAACATGGAAATATCTACACCGCTATCTGTATGAACATGGAAATATCTACACCGCTATCTGTTTGAAGATGGAAATATATACATCGCTATCTGCATGAAAATGGAAATATCTAACCAGCTCTCTGCATATAGATGGAAATATCTACACAGCTATCTCTTTACACATGGAAATAACTACACCGCTATCTGTATGAACATGGAAATATCTACACCGCCATCTGTATGAACATGGAAATATCTGCACCGCCATCTGTATGAACATATAAATATCTACACCGCCATCTTTATTAAGATGGAGATATCTACACTGCTATCTGAATAAACATGGAAATATCTACACCGCTATCTGTATAAACATGGAAATATCTACACCGCTATCTGTTTGAAGATGGAAATATATACATCGCTATCTGCATGAAAATGGAAATATCTACACAGCTATCTGCATATACATGGAAATATCTACACAGCTATCTCTTTACACATGGAAATAACTACACCGCTATATCTATAAACATGGAAATATCTACACCACCATCTGTATGAACATGGAAATATCTGCACCGCCATCTGTATGAACATATAAATATCTACACCGCCATCTGTATTAAGAAGTAAATATCTAAACCGTTATCTGTATAAACATGGAAATATCTACACCGCTGCCTGTATAAACATGGAAATATCAGCACCGCTCTCTGTATGAAAATGGAGATATCTACACCGCTATCTGTATGAACATGGAAATATCTACACTGCTATCTGTATGAACATGGAAATAGCTACACCGTTGTCTGTATGAACATGGAAATAGCTACACCGCTGTCTGTATGAACATGGAAATATCTACACCGCCATCTGTATGAACACGGAAATATCTGCACCACCATCTGTATGAACATATAAATATCTACACCGCCATCTGTATTAACATGGAGATATCTACACTGCTATCTGTATAAACATGGAAATATCTACACCCACATCTGTATGAACATATAAATATCTACACCGCCATCTGTATTAAGAAGGAAATATCTAAACCGCTATCTGTATAAACATGGAAATATCTACACCGCTGCCTGTATAAACATGGAAATATCAGCACCGCTATCTGTCTTAACATGGAAATATCAGCCGCTCTATCTTTATGAACATGGAAATACCTACACCGCTATCTGTATGAACATGGATATATCTACACAGCCATCTGGATGAACATGGAAATATCTACACCGCTATCTGTGTAAACATGCATACATCTTCACCACTATCAGTATAAACATGGAAATATCTACACTGCTATCTGTATGAACGTGGAAATAACTACACCGCTATCTGTATGAACATGGAAATATCTACACCGCTATATGTATGAACATGGATATATCTACACAGGAATCTGGATGAACATGGAAATATCTACACCGCTATCTGTGTAAACATGCATGCATCTTCACCGCTAACTGTATAAACATGGAAATATCTACACCGCTATCTGTATGAACATGGAAATATCTGCACTGATATCTGTATGAACATGGAAATATCTACACCGCTATCTGTTTGAACATGGAAATATGTACACCGCTATCTGCATGAAAATGGAAATATCTACACTGCTATCTGCATATACGTGGAAATATCTACACAGCTATCTCTTTACACATGGAAATAACTACACCGATATCTGTATGAACATGGAAATAGCTACACCGCCATCGGTATGAACATGGAAATATCTGCACCACCATCTGTATGAACATATAAATATCTACACCGCCATCTGTATTAAGATGGAGATATCTACACTGCTATCTGTATAAACATGGAAATATCTACACCGCCATCTGTATGAACATATAAGTATCTACACCGCCATCTGTATTAAGAAGGAAATATCTAAACCGCTATCTGAATAAACATGGAAATATCTACACCGCTGCCTGTATAAACATGGAAATATCAGCACCACTATCTGTATGAACATGGAAATATCTACAACGCAATCTGTATGAACATGGATTTATCTACACAGCCATCTGGATGAACATGGAAATATCTACACCGCTATCTGTATGAACATGGAAATATCTACACCGCTATCTGTGTAAACATGCATACATCTTCACCACTATCAGTATAAACATGGAAATATCTACACCGCTATCTGTATGAACATGGAAATATCTACACCGCTATCTGTGTAAACATGCATACATCTTCACCACTATCAGTATAAACATGGAAATATCTACACTGCTATCTGTATGAACGTGGAAATAACTACACCGCTATCTGTATGAACATGGAAATATCTACACCGCTATATGTATGAACATGGATATATCTACACAGGAATCTGGATGAACATGGAAATATCTACACCGCTATCTGTGTAAACATGCATGCATCTTCACCGCTAACTGTATAAACATGGAAATATCTACACCGCTATCTGTATGAACATGGAAATATCTGCACTGATATCTGTATGAACATGGAAATATCTACACCGCTATCTGTTTGAACATGGAAATATGTACACCGCTATCTGCATGAAAATGGAAATATCTACACTGCTATCTGCATATACGTGGAAATATCTACACAGCTATCTCTTTACACATGGAAATAACTACACCGATATCTGTATGAACATGGAAATAGCTACACCGCCATCGGTATGAACATGGAAATATCTGCACCACCATCTGTATGAACATATAAATATCTACACCGCCATCTGTATTAAGATGGAGATATCTACACTGCTATCTGTATAAACATGGAAATATCTACACCGCCATCTGTATGAACATATAAGTATCTACACCGCCATCTGTATTAAGAAGGAAATATCTAAACCGCTATCTGAATAAACATGGAAATATCTACACCGCTGCCTGTATAAACATGGAAATATCAGCACCACTATCTGTATGAACATGGAAATATCTACAACGCAATCTGTATGAACATGGATTTATCTACACAGCCATCTGGATGAACATGGAAATATCTACACCGCTATCTGTATGAACATGGAAATATCTACACCGCTATCTGTGTAAACATGCATACATCTTCACCACTATCAGTATAAACATGGAAATATCTACACCGCTATCTGTATGAACGTGGAAATAACTACACCGCTATCTGTATGAACATGGAAATATCTAAACCGCTATCTGTATGAACATGGATATATCTACACAGCCATCTGGATGAACATGGAAATATCTACACTGCTATCTGTGTAAACATGCATACATCTTCTCCGCTAACTGTATAAACATGGAAATATCTACACCGCTATCTGTATGAACATGGAAATATCTGCACCGCTATCTGTATGAACATGGAAATATCTACACCGCTATCTGTTTGAACATGGAAATATGTACACCGCTATCTGCATGAAAATGGAAATATCTACACTGCTATCTGCAAATACATGGAAATATCTACACAGCTATCTCTTTACACGTGGAAATAACTACACCGATATCTGTATGAACATGGAAATATCTACACTGCCATCTGTATGAACATGGAAATATCTGCACCGCCATCTGTATGAACACATAAATATCTACACCGCCATCTGTATTAAGATGGAGATATCTACACTGCTATCTGTATAAACATGGAAATATCTACACCGCCATCTATATGAACATATAAGTATTTACACCGCCATCTGTATTAAGAAGGAAATATCTAAACCGCTATCTGTATAAACATGGAAATATCTACACCGCTGCCTGTATAAACATGGAAATATCAGCACCACTATCTGTATGAACATGGAAATATCGACACCGCAATCTGTATGAACATGGATATATCTACACAGCCATCTGGATGAACATGGAAATATCTACACCGCTATCTGTATGAACATGGAAATACCTACACCGCTATCTGTATAAACATGGAAATATCTACACCGCTACCTGTATAAACATGGAAATATAAGCACCGCTATCTGTATGAACATGGAAATATCTACACCGCTATCTGTATGAACATGGAAATATCTACACCGCTATCTGTATGAACATGGATATATCTACACAGCCCTCTGGATGAACATGGAATTATCCACACCGCTCTCTGTGTAAACATGCATACATCTTCACCGCTATCTGTATAAACATGGAAATATCTACACCGCTATCTGTATGAACATGGAAATATCTACACAGCTATCTGTTTAAAGATGGAAATATATACATCGCTATCTGCATGAAAATGGAAATATCTACACAGCTCTCTGCATATAGATGGAAATATCTACACAGATATCTCTTTACACATGGAAATAACTACACCGCTATCTGTATGAACACGGAAATATCTACACCGCCATCTGTATGAAGATGGAGATATCTACACCGCTTTCTGAATAAACATGGAAATGTCTACACCGCTATCTGTATAAACATGGAAATATCTACACTGCTATCTGTATAAACATGGAAATATCTACACCGCTACCTGTATAAACATGGAAATATCAGCACCGCTATCTGTATGAACCTGGAAATATCTACACCGTTATCTGTATGAACATGGAAATATCTACACCGCTATCTGTATGAACAAGGAAATATCTACAAAGCTATCTGAATGTACATGGAAATATCTACACCGCTATCTGTTTGAACATGTAAATATCTACACCGCTATCTGCATGAAAATGGAAATATCTTCAAAGCTATCTGCATATACATGTAAATATCTACACAGCTATCTCTTTACACATGGAAATAACTACACCGCTATATCTATAAACATGGAAATATCTACACCACCATCTGTATGAACATGGAAATATCTGCACCGCCATCAGTATGAACATATAAATAACTACACCGCCATCTGTATTAAGAAGTAAATATCTAAACCGCTATCTGTATAAACATGGAAATATCTACACCGCTGCCTGTATAAACATGGAAATATCAGCACCGCTCTCTGTATGAAAATGGAGATATCTACACCGCTATCTGTATGAACATGGAAATATCTACACTGCTATCTGTTTGAACATGGAAATAGCTACACCGTTGTCTGTATGAACATGGAAATAGCTACACCGCTATCTGTATGAACATGGAAATATCTACACCGCTATCTGTATGAACATGGATATATCTACATAGCCATCTGGATGAACACAGAAATATCTACACCGCTATCTGTATGAACATGGAAATATCTACACCGCTATCTGTGTAAACATGCATACATCTTCACCACTATCAGTATAAACATGGAAATATCTACACTGCTATCTGTATGAACGTGGAAATAACTACACCGCTATCTGTATGAACATGGAAATATCTACACCGCTATCTGTATGAACATGGATATATCTACACAGCCATCTGGATGAACATATAAATATCTACACCGCCATCTGTATTAAGATGGAGATATCTACACTGCTATCTGTATAAACATGGAAATATCTACACCGCCATCTGTATGAACATATAAGTATCTACACCGCCATCTGTATTAAGAAGGAAATATCTAAACGGCTATCTGTACAAACATGGAAATATCTACACCGCTGCCTGTATAAACATGGAAATATCAGCACCACTATCTGTATGAACATGGAAATATCTACACCGCTATCTGTATGAACATGGAAATATCTACACCGCTATCTGTATGAACATGGATATATCTACACAGCCCTCTGGATGAACATGGAAATATCCACACCGCTATCTGTGTAAACATGCATACATCTTCACCGCTATCTGTATAAACATGGAAATATCTACACCGCTATCTGTATGAACATGGAAATATCTACACCGCTATCTGTTTGAAGATGGAAATATATGCATCGCTATCTGCATGAAAATGGAAATATCTACACAGCTCTCTGCATATAGATGGAAATATCTACACAGCTATCTCTTTACACATGGAAATAACTACACCGCTATCTGTATGAACATGGAAATATCTACACCGCCATCTGTATGAAGATGGAGATATCTACACCGCTATCTGAATAAACATGGAAATGTCTACACCGCTATCTGTATAAACATGGAAATATCTACACCGCTATCTGTATAAATATGGAAATATCTACAACGCTACCTGTATAAACATGGAAATATCAGCACCGCTATCTGTATGAACCTGGAAATATCGACACCGCTATCTGTATGAACATGGAAATATCTACACCGCTATCTGTATGAACAAGGAAATATCTACAAAGCTATCTGAATGAACATGGAAATATCTACACCGCTATCTGTTTGAACATGTAAATATCTACACCGCTATCTGCATGAAAATGGAAATATCTTCAAAGCTATCTGCATATACATGTAAATATCTACACAGCTATCTCTTTACACATGGAAATAACTACACCGCTATATCTATAAAAATGGAAATATCTACACCACCATCTGTATGAACATGGAAATATCTGCACCGCCGTCTGTATGAACATATAATTATCTACACCGCCATCTGTATTAAGAAGTAAATATCTAAACCGCTATCTGTATAAACATGGAAATATCTACACCGCTGCCTGTATAAACATGAAAATATCAGCACCGCTCTCTGTATGAAAATGGAGATATCTACAACGCTATCTGTATGAACATGGAAATATCTACAATGCTATCTGTTTGAACATGGAAATAGCTACACCGTTGTCTGTATGAACATGGAAATAGCTACACCGCTATCTTTATGAATATGGAAATATCTACACCGCCATCTGTATGAACACGGAAATATCTGCACCACCATCTGTATGAACATATAAATATCTACACCGCCATCTGTATTAACATGGAGATATCTACACTGCTATCTGTATAAACATGGAAATATCTACACCGTCATCTGTATGAACATATAAATATCTACACCGCCATCTGTATTAAGAAGGAAATATCTAAACCGCTATCTGTATAAACATGGAAATATCTACACCGCTGTCTGTATAAACATGGAAATATCAGCACCACTATCTGTATGAACATGGAAATATCTACACCGCAATCTGTATGAACATGGATATATCTACACAGCCATCTGGATGAAAATGGAAATATATACACCGCTATCTGTATGAACATGGAAATATCTACACCGCTATCTGTGTAAACATGCATACATCTTCACCACTATCAGTATAAACATGGAAATATCTACACTGCTATCTGTATGAACGTGGAAATAACTACACCGCTATCTGCATGAACATGGAAATATCTACACCGCTATCTGTATGAACATGGATATATCTACACAGCCATCTGGATGAACATGGAAATATCTACACCGCTATCTGTGTAAACATGCATAGATCTTCACCGCTAACTGTATAAACATGGAAATATCTACACCGCTATCTGTATGAACATGGAAATATCTGCACCGCTATCTGTATGAACATGGAAATATCTACACCGCTATCTGTTTGAACATGGAAATATGTACACCGCTATCTGCATGAAAATGGAAATATCTACACTGCTATCTGCATATACATGGAAATATCTACACAGCTATCTCTTTACACATGGAAATAACTACACCGATATCTGTATGAACATGGAAATATCTACACCGCCATCTGTATGAACATGGAAATATCTGCACCGCCATCTGTATGAACATATAAATATCTACACCGCCATCTGTATTAAGATGGAGATATCTACACTGCTATCTGTATAAACATGGAAATATCTACACCGCCATCTGTATGAACATATAAGTATCTACACCGCCTTCTGTATTAAGAAGGAAATATCTAAACCGCTATCTGAATAAACATGGAAATATCTACACCGCTGCCTGTATAAACATGGAAATATCAGCACCACTATCAGTATGAACATGGAAATATCTACACCGCTATCTGTGTAAACATGCTTACATCTTCACCGCTATCAGTATAAACATGGAAATATCTACACCGCTATCTGTATGAACATGGAAATAACTACACCGCTATCTGTATGAACATGGAAATATCTACACCGCTATCTGTATGAACATGGATATATCTACACAGCCATCTGGTTGAACATGGAAATATCTACACCGCTATCCGTGTAAACATGCATACATCTTCACCGCTATCTGTATAAACATGGAAATATCTACACCGCTATCAGTGTGAACATGGAAATATCTGCACCGATATCTGTATGTACATGGAAATATCTACACCGCTATCTGAACATGGAAATATCTACACCGCTATCTGCATGAAAATGGAAATATCTACACTGCTATCTGCATATACATGGAAATATCTACACAGCTATCTCTTTACACATGGAAATAACTACACCGCCATCTGTATGAACATGGAAATATCTGCACCGCCATCAGTATGAACATATAAATATCTACACCACCATCTGTATTAAGATGGAGATATCTACACCGCTATCTGTATAAACATGGAAATATCTACACTGCTATCTGTATAAACATGGAAATATCTACACCGCTATCTGTATAAACATGGAAATATCTACACCGCTGCCTGTATAAACATGGAAATATAAGCACCGCTATCTGTATGAACATGGAAATATCTACACTGCTATCTATATGAACATGGAAATATCTACACCGCTATCTGTATGAACATGGATATATCTACACAGCCCTCTGGATGAACATGGAAATATCCACACCGCTATCTGTGTAAACATGCATACATCTTCACCGCTATCTGTATAAACATGGAAATATCTACACCGCTGTCTGTATGAACATGAAAATATCTACACCGCTATCTGTTTGAAGATGGAAATATATACATCGCTATCTGCATGAAAATGGAAATATCTACACAGCTCTCTGCATATAGATGGATATATCTACACAGCTATCTCTTTACACATGGAAATAACTACACCGCTATCTGTATGAACATGGAAATATCTACACCGCCATCTGTATGAACATGGAAATATCTGCACCGCCATCTGTATGAACATATAAATATCTACACCGCCATCTGTATTAAGATGGAGATATCTACACTGCTATCTGAATATACATGGAAATATCTACACCGCTATCTGTATAAACATGGAAATATCTACACCGCTATCTGTATAAACTCGGAAATATCTACACCGCTACCAGTATAAACATGGAAATATGAGCACCGCTATCTGTATGAACCTGGAAATATCTACACCGCTATCTGTATGAACATGGAAATATGTACACCGCTATCTGTATGAACATGGAAATATCTACAATGCTATCTGAATGAACATGGAAATATCTACACCGCTATCTGTTTGAACATGTAAATATCTACACCGCTATCTGCATGAAAATGCAAATATCTAAAAGCTATCTGCATATACATGGAAATATCTACACAGCTATCTCTTTACACATGGAAATAACTACACAGCTATATCTATAAACATGGAAATATCAGCACCACTATCTGTATGAACATGGAAATATCTACACCGCAATCTGTGAACATGGATATATCTACACAGCCATCTGGATGAACATGGAAATATCTACACCGCTATCTGTATGAACATGGAAATATCTACACCGCTATCTGTGTAAACATGCATACATCTTCACCACTATCAGTATAAACATGGAAATATCTACACTGCTATCTGTATGAACGTGGAAATAACTACACCGCTATCTGCATGAACATGGAAATATCTACACCGCTATCTGTATGAACATGGATATATCTACACAGCCATCTGGATGAACATGGAAATATCTACACCGCTATCTGTGTAAACATGCATAGATCTTCACCGCTAACTGTATAAACATGGAAATATCTACACCGCTATCTGTATGAACATGGAAATATCTGCACCGCTATCTGTATGAACATGGAAATATCTACACCGCTATCTGTTTGAACATGGAAATATGTACACCGCTATCTGCATGAAAATGGAAATATCTACACTGCTATCTGCATATACATGGAAATATCTACACAGCTATCTCTTTACACATGGAAATAACTACACCGATATCTGTATGAACATGGAAATATCTACACCGCCATCTGTATGAACATGGAAATATCTGCACCGCCATCTGTATGAACATATAAATATCTACACCGCCATCTGTATTAAGATGGAGATATCTACACTGCTATCTGTATAAACATGGAAATATCTACACCGCCATCTGTATGAACATATAAGTATCTACACCGCCTTCTGTATTAAGAAGGAAATATCTAAACCGCTATCTGAATAAACATGGAAATATCTACACCGCTGCCTGTATAAACATGGAAATATCAGCACCACTATCAGTATGAACATGGAAATATCTACACCGCTATCTGTGTAAACATGCTTACATCTTCACCGCTATCAGTATAAACATGGAAATATCTACACCGCTATCTGTATGAACATGGAAATAACTACACCGCTATCTGTATGAACATGGAAATATCTACACCGCTATCTGTATGAACATGGATATATCTACACAGCCATCTGGTTGAACATGGAAATATCTACACCGCTATCCGTGTAAACATGCATACATCTTCACCGCTATCTGTATAAACATGGAAATATCTACACCGCTATCAGTGTGAACATGGAAATATCTGCACCGATATCTGTATGTACATGGAAATATCTACACCGCTATCTGAACATGGAAATATCTACACCGCTATCTGCATGAAAATGGAAATATCTACACTGCTATCTGCATATACATGGAAATATCTACACAGCTATCTCTTTACACATGGAAATAACTACACCGCCATCTGTATGAACATGGAAATATCTGCACCGCCATCAGTATGAACATATAAATATCTACACCACCATCTGTATTAAGATGGAGATATCTACACCGCTATCTGTATAAACATGGAAATATCTACACTGCTATCTGTATAAACATGGAAATATCTACACCGCTATCTGTATAAACATGGAAATATCTACACCGCTGCCTGTATAAACATGGAAATATAAGCACCGCTATCTGTATGAACATGGAAATATCTACACTGCTATCTATATGAACATGGAAATATCTACACCGCTATCTGTATGAACATGGATATATCTACACAGCCCTCTGGATGAACATGGAAATATCCACACCGCTATCTGTGTAAACATGCATACATCTTCACCGCTATCTGTATAAACATGGAAATATCTACACCGCTGTCTGTATGAACATGAAAATATCTACACCGCTATCTGTTTGAAGATGGAAATATATACATCGCTATCTGCATGAAAATGGAAATATCTACACAGCTCTCTGCATATAGATGGATATATCTACACAGCTATCTCTTTACACATGGAAATAACTACACCGCTATCTGTATGAACATGGAAATATCTACACCGCTATCTGTATGAACATGGATATATCTACACAGCCATCTGGATGAACATGGAAATATCTACACTGCTATCTGTGTAAACATGCATACATCTTCTCTGCTAACTGTATAAACATGGAAATATCTACACCGCTATCTGTATGAACATGGAAAAATCTGCACCGCTATCTGTATGAACATGGAAATATCTACACCGCTGTCTGTTTGAACATGAAAATATGTACACCGCTATCTGCATGAAAATGGAAATATCTACACTGCTATCTGAATATACATGGAAATATCTACACAGCTATCTCTTTGCACGTGGAAATAACTACACCGATATCTGTATGAACATGGAAATATCTACACTGCCATCTGTATGAACATGGAAATATCTGCACCGCCATCTGTATTAACATATATATATCTACACCGCCATCTGTATTAAGATGGAGATATCTACACTGCTATCTGTATAAACATGGAAATATCTACACCGCCATCTGTATGAACATATAAGTATTTACACCGCCATCTGTATTAAGAAGGAAATATCTAAACCGCTATCTGTATAAACATGGAAATATCTACACCGCTGCCTGTATAAACATGGAAATATCAGCACCACTATCTGTATGAACATGGAAATATCGACACCGCAATCTGTATGAACATGGATATATCTACACACCCATCTGGATGAACATGGAAATATCGACACCGCTATCTGTATGAACATGGAAATATCTACACCGCTATCTGTGTAAACATGCAAACATCTTCACCGCTATCAGTATAAACATGGAAATATCTACACCGCTATCTGTATGAACATAGAAATAACTACACCGCTTTCTGTATGAACATGGAAATATCTACACCGCTTTCTGTATGAACATGGATATATCTACACAGCCATCTGGATGAACATGGAAATATCTACAACGCTATCTGTGTAAACATGCATACATCTTCACCGCTATCTGTATAAACATGGAAATATCTACACCGCTATCGGTATGAACATGGAAATATCTGCACCGCTATCTGTATGAACATGGAAATATCTACACCGCTATCTGAACATGGAAATATCTACACCGCTATCTGCATGAAAATGGAAATATCTACACTGCTATCTGCATATACATGGAAATATCTACACAGCTATCTCTTTACACATGGAAATAACTACACCGCCATCTGTATGAACATGGATATATCTGCACCGCCATCAGTATGAACATATAAATATCTACACCACCATCTGTATTAAGATGGAGATATCTACACCGCTGTCTGTATAAACATGGAAATATCTACACCGCTATCTGTATAAACATGGAAATATCTACACCGCTATCTGCATAAACATGGAAATATCTACACCGCTACCTGTATAAACATGGAAATATAAGCACCGCTATCTGTATGAACATGGAAATATCTACACCGCTATCTGTATGAACATGGAAATATCTACACCGCTATTTGTATGAACATGGATATATCTACACAGCCCTCTGGATGAACATGGAAATATCCACACCGCTATCTGTGTAAACATGCATACATCTTCACCGCTATCTGTATAAACATGGAAATATCTACACCGCTATCTGTATGAACATGGAAATATCTACACCGCTATCTGTTTGTAGATGGAAATATATACACCACTATCTGCATGAAAATGGAAATATCTACACAGCTATCTGCATATAGATGGAAATATCTACACAGCTATCTCTTTACACATGGAAATAACTACACCGCTATCTGTATGAACATGGAAATATCTACACCGCTATCTGTATGAACATGGAAATACCTACACCGCTATCTGTTTGGACATGGAAATATCTACACCGCTATCTTCATGAAAATGGAAATATCTACACTGCTATCTGCATATACATTTAAATATCTACACAGCTATCTCTTTACACATGGAAATAACTACACCACTATCTGTATGAACATGGACATATCTACACCGCCATCTGTATGAACATGGAAATATCTGCACCGCCATCTGTATGAACATATAAATATCTACACCGCCATCTGTATAAAGATGGAGATATCTACACTGCTATCTGTATAAACATGGAAATATCTACACCGCCATCTGCCTGAACATATAAATATCTACACCGCCATCTGTACTAAGTAGGAAATATCTAAACCGATATCTGTATAAACGTGGAAATATCTACACCGCTGCCTGTATAAACATGGAAATATCAGCACCGCTATCTGTATGAACATGGAAATATCTACACCGCTATCTGTAGGAACATGGAAATAGCTACACCGCTGCCTGTATAAACATGGAAATATCAGCACCGCTATCTGTATGAACAGGGAAATATCTACACCACTATCTGTATGAACATGGATATATCTACACAGCCATCTGGATGAACATGGAAATATCTACACCACTATCTGTATGAACATGGAAATATCTAAATCGCTATCTGTGTAAATATGCATACATCTTCACCGCTATCAGTATAAACATGGAAATATCTACACCGTTATCTGTATGAACATGGAAATAGCTACACCGCTATCTGTATGAACATAGAAATATCTACACTGCTATCTGTATGAACATGGATATATCTACACAGCCATCTGGATGAACATGGAAATATCTACACCGCTATCTGTGTAAACATGCATATATCTCCACCGCTATCTGTATAAACATGGAAATATCTACACCGCCATCTGTATGAACATGGAAATATCTGCACCGCCATCTGTATGAACATATAAATATCTACACCGCCATCTGCATTAAGATGGAGATATCTACACTGATATCTGTATAAACATGTAAATAACTACACCGCCATCTATCTGAACATATAAATATCTACACCGCCATCTGTACTAAGAAGGAAATATCTAAACCGCTATCTGCATAAACATGGAAAGATCTACACCGCGGCCTGTATAAACATGGAAATATCAGCACCGCTATCTGTATGAACATGGAAATATCTACACCTCTATCTGTAGGAACATGGAAATAGCTACAGCGCTGCCTGTATAAACATGGAAATATTAGCACCGCTATCTGTATGAGCGTGGAAATATCTACACCACTATCTGTATGAACATGGATATATCTACACAGCCATCTGGATGAACATGGAAATATCTACACCACTATCTGTATGAACATGGAAATATCTACACCGCTATCTGTGTAAACATGCATACATCTTCAACGCTATCAGTATAAACATGGAAATATCTACACCGCTATCTATATGAACATGGAAATATCTACCCCGATATCTGTATGAACATGGATATATCTACACAGCCATCTGGATGAACATGGAAATATCTACACCGCTATCTGTGTAAACATGCATACATCTTCACCGCTATCTGTATAAACATGGAAATATCTACACCGCTATCTGTATGAACATGGAAATATCTGCACCTCTATCTGTATGAACATGGAAATGTCTACACTGCTGTCTGTTTGAACATGAAAATATCTACACCGCTATCTGCATGAAAATGGAAATATCTACACTGCTATCTGCATATACATGGAAATATCTACACAGCTATCTCTTTACACATGGAAATAACTACACCGCTATCTGTATGAACATGGAAATATCTACACCGCCATCTGTATGAACATGGAAATATCTGCACCGCCATCTGTATGAACATATAAATATCTACACCGCCATCTGTATTAAGATGGTAATATCTTCACCGCTATCTGTATAAACATGGAAATATCTACACCACTATCTGTATAAACATGGAAATATCTACACCGCTACCTGTATAAACATGGAAATATCAGCACCGCTATCTGTATGAACATGGAAATATCTAAACCGCTATCTGAATGAACAAGGAAATATCTACACCGGTATCTGTATGAACATGGATATATCTACAGAGCCCTCTGGATGAACATGGAAATATCCACACCGCTATCTGTGTAAACATGCATACATCTTCACCGCTATCTGTATAAACATGGAAATATCTACACCGCTATCTGTATGAACATGGAAATATCTACAACGCTATCTGTTTGAAGATGGAAATATATACACCGCTATCTGCATGAAAATGGAAATACCTAGACAGCTATCTGCTTATAGATGGAAATATCTACACAACTATCTCTTTACAGATGGAAATAACTACACCGCTATCTTTATGAACATGGAAATATCTACACCGCCATCTGTATGAACATGGAAATACCTGCACCGCCATCTGTATGAACATATAAATATCTACACCGCCATCTGTATGAAGACGGAGATATCTACACCGGTATCTGAATAAACATGGAAATGTCTACACCGCTATCTGTATAAACATGGAAATATCTACACCGCTATCTGTATAAACATGGAAATATCTACACCGCTACCTGTATAAACATGGAAATATCAGCACCGCTATCTGTATGAACCTGAAAATATCTACACCGCTATCTGTGTGAACATGGAAATATCTTCACCGCTATCTGTATGAACAAGGAAATATCTACAAAGCTATCTGAATAAACATGGAAATATCTACACGGCTATCTGTTTGAACATGTAAATATCTACACGGCTATCTGCATGAAAATGGAAATATCTTCAAAGCTATCTGCATATACATGTAAATATCTACACAGCTATCTCTTTACACATGGAAATAACTACACCGCAATATCTATAAACATGGAAATATCTACACCACCATCTGTATGAACATGGAAATATCTGCACCGCCATCTGTATGAACATATAAATATCTACACCGCCATCTGTATTAAGAAGTAAATATCTAAACCGCTATCTGTATAAACATGGAAATATCTACACCGCTGCCTGTATAAACATGGAAATATCAGCACCGCTCTCTGTACGAAAATGGAGATATCTACACCGCTATCTGTATGAACATGGAAATATCTACACTGCTATCTGTATGAACATGGAAATAGCTACACCGTTGTCTGTATGAACATGGAAATAGCTACACCGCTATCTGTATGAACATGGAAATATCTACACCGCCATTTGTATGAACACGGAAATATCTGCACCACCATCTGTATGAACATATAAATATCTACACCGCCATCTGTATTAAGAAGGAATTATCTAAACCGCTATCTGTATAAACATTGAAATATCTACACCGCTGCCTGTATAAACATGGAAATATCAGCACCACTATCTGTATGAACATGGAAATATCTACACCGCAATCTGTATGAACATGGATATATCTACACAGCCATCTGGATGAACATGGAAATATCTACACCGCTATCTGTGTAAACATGCATACAACTTCACCACTATCAGTATAAACATGGAAATATCTACACTGCTATCTGTATGAACGTGGAAATAACTACACCGCTATCTGTATGAACATGGAAATATCTACACCGCTATCTGTATGAACATGGATATATCTACACAGCCATCTGGATGAACATGGAAAAATCTACACCGCTATCTGTGTAAACATGCATACATCTTCACCGCTAACTGTATAAACATGGAAATATCTACACCGCTATCTGTATGAACATGGAAATATCTGCACCGCTATCTGTATGAACATGGAAATATCTACACCGCTATCTGTTTGAACATGGAAATATGTACACCGCTATCTGCATGAAAATGGAAATATCTACACTGCTATCTGCATATACATGGAAATATCTACACAGCTATCTCTTTACACATGGAAATAACTACACCGCTATCTGTATGAACATGGAAATATCTACACCGCCATCTGTATGAACATGGAAATATCTGCACCGCCATCTGTATGAACATATAAATATCTACACCGCCATCTGTATTAAGATGGTAATATCTTCACCGCTATCTGTATAAACATGGAAATATCTACACCACTATCTGTATAAACATGGAAATATCTACACCGCTACCTGTATAAACATGGAAATATCAGCACCGCTATCTGTATGAACATGGAAATATCTAAACCGCTATCTGTATGAACAAGGAAATATCTACACCGGTATCTGTATGAACATGGATATATCTACAGAGCCCTCCGGATGAACATGGAAATATCCACACCGCTATCTGTGTAAACATGCATACATCTTCACCGCTATCTGTATAAACATGGAAATATCTACACCGCTATCTGTATGAACATGGAAATACCTACACCGCTATCTGTTTGAAGATGGAAATATATACACCGCTATCTGCATGAAAATGGAAATACCTAGACAGCTATCTGCTTATAGATGGAAATATCTACACAACTATCTCTTTACAGATGGAAATAACTACACCGCTATCTTTATGAACATGGAAATATCTACACCGCCATCTGTATGAACATGGAAATACCTGCACCGCCATCTGTATGAACATATAAATATCTACACCGCCATCTGTATGAAGATGGAGATATCTACACCGCTATCTGAATAAACATGGAAATGTCTACACCGCTATCTGTATGAACATGGAAATATCTACACCGCTATCTGTTTGAACATGGAAATATGTACACCGCTATCTGCATGAAAATGGAAATATCTACACTGCTATCTGCATATACATGGAAATATCTACACAGCTATCTCTTTACACATGGAAATAACTACACCGATATCTGTATGAACATGGAAATATCTACACCGCCATCTTTATGAACATGGAAATATCTGCAACGCCATCTGTATGAACATATAAATATCTACACCGCCATCTGTATTAAGATGGAGATATCTACACTGCTATCTGTATAAACATGGAAATATCTACACCGCCATCTGTATGAACATATAAGTATCTACACCGCCATCTGTATTAAGAAGGAAATATCTAAACCGCTATCTGTATAAACATGGAAATATCTACACCGCTGCCTGTATAAACAAGGAAATATCTGCACCACTATCTGTATGAACATGGAAATATCTACACCGCAATCTGTGTGAACATGGATATATCTACACAGCCATCTGGATGAACATGGAAATATCTACACCGCTATCTGTATGAACATGGAAATATCTACACCGCTATCTGTGTAAACATGCATACATCTTCACCGCTATCAGTATAAACATGGAAATATCTACACCGCTATCTGTATGAACATGGAAATAACTACACCGCTATCTTTATGAACATGGAAATATCTACACCGCTATCTGTATGAACATGGATATATCTACACAGCCATCTGGATGAACATGGAAATATCTACACCGCTATCTGTGTAAACATGCATACATCTTCAACGCTATCTGTATAAACATGGAAATATCTACACCGCTATCTGTATGAACATGGAAATATCTGCACCGCTATCTGTATGAACATGGAAATATCTACACCGCTATCTGAACATGGAAATATCTACACCGCTATCTGCATGAAAATGGAAATATCTACACTGCTATCTGTATATACATGGAAATATCTACACATCTGTCTCTTTACACATGGAAATAACTACACCGCCATCTGTATGAACATGGAAATATCTGCACCGCCATCAGTATGAACATATAAATATCTACACCACCATCTGTATTAAGATATAGATATCTACACCGCTGTCTGTATAAACATGGAAATATCTACACCGCTATGTGTATAAACATGGAAATATCTACACCGCTATCTGTATAAACATGGAAATATCTACACCGCTACCTGTATAAACAGGGAAATATAAGCACCGCTATCTGTATGAACATGGAAATATCTACACCGCTATCTGTATGAACATGGAAATATCTACACCGCTATCTGTATGAACATGGATATATCTACACAGCCCTCTGGATGAACATGGAAATATCCACACCGCTATCTGTGTAAACATGCATACATCTTCACCGCTATCTGTATAAACATGGAAATATCTACACCGCTATCTGTATGAACATGGAAATATCTACACCGCTATCTGTTTGAAGATGGAAATATATACATCGCTATCTGCATGAAAATGGAAATATCTACACAGCTCTCTGCATATAGATGGAAATATCTACACAGCTATCTCTTTACACATGGAATTAACTACACCGCTATTTGTATGAACATGGAAATATCTACACCGCCATCTCTATGAAGATGGAGATATCTACACCGCTATCTGAATAAACATGGAAATGTCTACACCGCTATCTGTATAAACATGGAAATATCTACACTGCTATCTGTATAAACATGGAAATATCTACACCGCTACCTGTATAAACATGGAAATATCAGCACCGCTATCTGTATGAACCTGGAAATATCTACACCGCTATCTGTATGAACATGGAAATATCTACACCGCTATCTGTATGAACAAGGAAATATCTACAAAGCTATCTGAATGAACATGGAAATATCTACACCGCTATCTGTTTGAACATGTAAATATCTACAGCGCTATCTGCATGAAAATGGAAATATCTTCAAAGCTATCTGCATATACATGTAAATATCTACACAGCTATCTCTTTACACATGGAAATAACTACACCGCTATATCTATAAACATGGAAATATCTACACCACCATCTGTATGAACATGGAAATATCTGCACCGCCATCTGTATGAACATATAAATATCTACACCGCCATCTGTATTAAGAAGTAAATATCTAAACCGCTATCTGTATAAACATGGAAATATCTACACCGCTTCCTGTATAAACATGGAAATATCAGCACCGCTCTCTGTATGAAAATGGAGATATCTACACCGCTATCTGTATGAACATGGAAATATCTACACTGCTATCTGTATGAACATGGAAATAGCTACACCGTTGTCTGTATGAACATGGAAATAGCTACACCGCTATCTGTATGAACATGGAAATATCTACACCGCAATCTGTATGAACACGGAAATATCTGCACCACCATCTGTATGAACATATAAATATCTACACCGCCATCTGTATTAACATGGAGATATCTACACTGCTATCTGTATAAACATGGAAATATCTACACCGCCATCTGTATGAACATATAAATATCTACACCGCCATCTGTATTAAGAAGGAAATATCTAAACCGCTATCTGTATAAACATGGAAATATCTACACCGCTGCCTGTATAAACAAGGAAATATCAGCACCACTATCTGTATGAACATGGAAATATCTACACCGCAATCTGTATGAACATGGATATATCTACACAGTCATCTGGATGAACATGGAAATATCTACACAGCTATCTGTATGAACATGGAAATATCTACACCGCTATCTGTGTAAACATGCATACATCTTCACCGCTATCAGTATAAACATGGAAATATCTACACCGCTATCTGTATGAACATGGAAATAACTACACCGCTATCTTTATGAACATGGAAATATCTACACCGCTATCTGTATGAACATGGATATATCTACACAGCCATCTGGATGAACATGGAAATATCTACACCGCTATCTGTGTAAACATGCATACATCTTCACCGCTATCTGTATAAACATGGAAATATCTACACCGCTATCTGTATGAACATGGAAATATCTGCACCGCTATCTGTATGAACATGGAAATATCTACACCGCTATCTGAACATGGAAATATCTACACCGCTATCTGCATGAAAATGGAAATATCTACACTGCTATCTGTATATACATGGAAATATCTACACATCTGTCTCTTTACACATGGAAATAACTACACCGCCATCTGTATGAACATGGAAATATCTGCACCGCCATCAGTATGAACATATAAATATCTACACCACCATCTGTATTAAGATATAGATATCTACACCGCTGTCTGTATAAACATGGAAATATCTACACCGCTATCTGTATAAACATGGAAATATCTACACCGCTATCTGTATAAACATGGAAATATCTACACCGCTACCTGTATAAACAGGGAAATATAAGCACCGCTATCTGTATGAACATGGAAATATCTACACCGCTATCTGTATGAACATGGAAATATCTACACCGCTATCTGTATGAACATGGATATATCTACACAGCCCCCTGTATGAACATGGAAATATCCACACCGCTATCTGTGTAAACATGCATACAACTTCACCGCTATCTGTATAAACATGGAAATATCTACACCGCTATCTGTATGAACATGGAAATATCTACACCGCTATCTGTTTGAAGATGGAAATATATACATCGCTATCTGCATGAAAATGGAAATATCTACACAGCTCTCTGCATATAGATGGAAATATCTACACAGCTATCTCTTTACACATGGAATTAACTACACCGCTATTTGTATGAACATGGAAATATCTACACCGCCATCTCTATGAAGATGGAGATATCTACACCGCTATCTGAATAAACATGGAAATGTCTACACCGCTATCTGTATAAACATGGAAATATCTACACTGCTATCTGTATAAACATGGAAATATCTACACCGCTACCTGTATAAACATGGAAATATCAGCACCGCTATCTGTATGAACCTGGAAATATCTACACCGCTATCTGTATGAACATGGAAATATCTACACCGCTATCTGTATGAACAAGGAAATATCTACAAAGCTATCTGAATGAACCTGGAAATATCTACACCGCTATCTGTATGAACATGGAAATAACTACACCGCTATCTGTATGAACATGGAAATATCTACACCGCTATCTGCATGAACATGGATATATCTACACAGCCATCTGGATGAACATGGAAATATCTACACCGCTAACTGTGTAAACATGCATACATCTTCACCGCTATCTGTATAAACATAGAAATATCTACACCGCTATCGGTATGAACATGGAAATATCTGCACCGCTATCTGTATGAACATGGAAATATCTACACCGCTATCTGTTTGAACATGGAAATATGTACACCGCTATCTGCATGAAAATGGAAATATCTACCCTGCTATCTGCATATACATGGAAATATCTACACAGCTATCTCTTTACACATGGAAATAACTACACCGATATCTGTATGAACATGGAAATATCTACACCGCCATCTGTATGAACATGGAAATATCTGCACCGCCATCTGTATGAACATATAAATATCTACACCGCCATCTGTATTAAGATGGAGATATCTACACTGCTATCTGTATAAACATGGAAATATCTACACCGCCATCTGTATGAACATACAAGTATCTACACCGCCATCTGTATTAAGAAGGAAATATCCAAACCGCTATCTCTATAAACATGGAAATATCTACACCGCTGCCTGTATAAACATGGAAATATCAGCACCACTATCTGTATGAACATGGAAATATCTCCAACGCAATCTGTATGAACATGGATATATCTACACAGCCATCTGGATGAACATGGAAAAATCTAAACCGCTATCTGTATGAACATGGAAATATCTACACCGCTATCTGTGTAAACATGCTTACATCTTCACCGCTATCAGTATAAACATGGAAATATCTACACCGCTATCTGTATGAACATGGAAATAACTACACCGCTATCTGTATGAACATGGAAATATCTACACCGCTATCTGTATGAACATGGATATATCTACACAGCCATCTGGTTGAACATGGAAATATCTACACCGCTATCTGTGTAAACATGCATACATCTTCACAGCTATCCGTATAAACATGGAAATATCTACACCGCTATCAGTATGAACATGGAAATATCTGCACCGCTATCTGTATGTACATGGAAATATCTACACCGCTTTCTGAACATGGAAATATCTACACCGCTATCTGCATGAAAATGGAAATATCTACACTGCTATCTGCATATACATGGAAATATCTACACAGCTATCTCTTTACACATGGAAATAACTACACCGCCATCTGTATGAACATGGAAATATCTGCACTGCCATCAGTATGAACATATAAATATCTACACCAACATCTGTATTAAGATGGAGATATCTACACCGCTATCTGTATAAACATGGAAATATCTACACTGCTATCTGTATAAACATGGAAATATCTACACCGCTATCTGTATAAACATGGAAATATCTACACCGCTACCTGTATAAACATGGAAATATAAGCACCGCTATCTGTATGAACATGGAAATATCTACACCGCTATCTGTATGAACATGGAAATATCTACACCGCTATCTGTATGAACATGGATATATCTACACAGCCCTCTGGATGAACATGGAAATATCCACACCGCTATCTGTGTAAACATGCATATATCTTCACCGCTATCTGTATAAACATGGAAATATCTACACCGCTATCTGTATGAACATGGAAATATCTACACCGCTATCTGTTTGAAGATGGAAATATATACATCGCTATCTGCATGAAAATGGAAATATCTACACAGCTATCTGCATATAGATGGAAATATCTACACAGCTATCTCTTTACACATGGAAATAACTACACCGCTATCTGTATGAACATGGAAATATCTACACCGCCATCTGTATGAACATGGAAATATCTGCACCGCCATCTGTATGAACATATAAATATCTACACCGCCATCTGTATTAAGATGGAGATATCTACACTGCTATCTGAATAAACATGGAAATATCTACACCGCTATCTGTATAAACATGGAAATATCTACACCGCTATCTGTTTGAAGATGGAAATATATACATCGCTATCTGCATGAAAATGGAAATATCTACACAGCTATCTGCATATACATGGAAATATCTACACAGCTGTCTCTTTACACATGGAAATAACTACACCGCTGTATCTATAAACATGGAAATATCTACACCACCATCTGTATGAACATGGAAATATCTGCACCGCCATCTGTATGAACATATAAATATCTGCACCGCCATCTGTATTAAGAAGTAAATATCTAAACCGCTATCTGTATAAACATGGAAATATCTACACCGCTGCCTGTAAAAACATGGAAATATCAGCACCGCTCTCTGTATGAAAATGGAGATATCTACACCGCTATCTGTATGAACATGGAAATATCTACACTGCTATCTGTATGAACATGGAAATAGCTACACCGTTGTCTGTATGAACATGGAAATAGCTACACCGCTGTCTGTATGAACATGGAAATATCTACACCGCCATCTGTATGAACACGGAAATATCTGCACCACCATCTGTATGAACATATAAATATCTACACCGCCATCTGCATTAACATGGAGATATCTACACTGCTATCTGTATAAACATGGAAATATCTACACCGCCATCTGTATGAACATATAAATATCTACACCGCCGTCTGTATTAAGAAGGAAATATCTAAACCGCTATCTGTATAAACATGGAAATATCTACACCGCTGCCTGTATAAACATGGAAATATCAGCACCACTATCTGTATGAACATGGAAATATCTACACCGCAATCTGTATGAACATGGATATATCTACACAGCCATCTGGATGAACATGGAAATATCTACACCGCTATCTGTATGAACATGGAAATATCTACACCGCTATCTGTGTAAACATGCATACATCTTCACTACTATCAGTATAAACATGGAAATATCTACACTGCTATCTGTATGAATGTGGAAATAACTACACCGCTATCTGTATGAACATGGAAATATCTACACCGCTATCTGTAAGAACATGGATATATCTACACAGCCATCTGGATGAACATGGAAATATCTACAACGCTATATGTGTAAACATGCATACATCTTCACCGCTAACTGTATAAACATGGAAATATCTACACCGCTATCTGTATGAACATGGAAATATCTGCACCGCTATCTGTATGAACATGGAAATATCTACACCGCTATCTGTTTGAACATGGAAGTATGTACACCGCTATCTGCATGAAAATGGAAATATCTACACTGCTATCTGCATATACATTTAAATATCTACACAGCTATCTCTTTACACATGGAAATAACTACACCGATATCTGTATGAACATGGAAATATCTACACTGCCATCTGTATGAACATGGAAATATCTGCACCGCCATCTGTATGAACACATAAATATCTACACCGCCATCTGTATTAAGATGGAGATATCTACACTGCTATCTGTATAAACATGGAAATATCTACACCGCCATCTATATGAACATATAAGTATTTACACCGCCATCTGTATTAAGAAGGAAATATCTAAACCGCTATCTGTATAAACATGGAAATATCTACACCGCTGCCTGTATAAACATGGAAATATCAGCACCACTATCTGTATGAACATGGAAATATCGACACCGCAATCTGTATGAACATGGATATATCTACACAGCCATCTGGATGAAAATGGAAATATCTACACCGCTATCTGTATGAACATGGAAATATCTACACCGCTATCTGTGTAAACATGCATACATCTTCACCGCTATCTGTATAAACATGGAAATATCTACACCGCCATCGGTATGAACATGGAAATATCTGCACCGCTATCTGTATTAACATGGAAATATCTACACCGCTATCTGAACATGGAAATATCTACACCGCTATCTGCATGAAAATGGAAATATCTACACTGCTATCTGTATATACATGGAAATATCTACACTGCTGTCTCTTTACACATGGAAATAACTACACCGCCATCTGTATGAACATGGAAATATCTGCAACGACATCAGTATGAACATATAAATATCTACACCTCCATCTGTATTAAGATATAGATATCTACACCGCTGTCTGTATAAACATGGAAATATCTACACCGCTATCTGTATAAACATGGAAATATGTACACCGCTATCTGTATAAACATGGAAATATCTACACCGCTACCTGTATAAACATGGAAATATAAGCACCGCTATCTGTATGAACATGGAAATATCTACACCGCTATCTGTATGAACATGGAAATATCTACACCGCTATCTGTATGAACATGGATATATCTACACAGCCCTCTGGATGAACATGGAAATATCCACACCGCTATCTGTGTAAACATGCATACATCTTCACCGCTATCTGTATAAACATGGAAATATCTACACCGCTATCTGTATGAACATGGAAATATCTACACAGCTATCTGTTTGAAGATGGAAATATATACATCGCTATCTGCATGAAAATGGAAATATCTACACAGCTCTCTGCATATAGATGGAAATATCTACACAGCTATCTCTTTACACATGGAAATAACTACACCGCTATCTGTATGAACATGGAAATATCTACACCGCCATCTGTATGAAGATGGAGATATCTACACCGCTATCTGAATAAACATGGAAATGTCTACACCGCTATCTGTATAAACATGGAAATATCTACACCGCTATCTGTTTGAACATGTAAATATCTACACCGCTATCTGCATGAAAATGGAAATATCTTCAAAGCTATCTGCATATACATGTAAATATCTACACAGCTATCTCTTTACACATGGAAATAACTACACCGCTATATCTATAAACATGGAAATATCTACACCACCATCTGTATGAACATGGAAATATCTGCACCGCCATCTGTATGAACATATAAATATCTACACCGCCATCTGTATTAAGAAGTAAATATCTAAACCGCTATCTGTATAAACATGGAAATATCTACACCGCTGCCTGTATAAACATGGAAATATCAGCACCGCTCTCTGTATGAAAATGGAGATATCTACACCGCTATCTGTATGAACATGGAAATATCTACACTGCTATCTGTTTGAACATGGAAATAGCTACACCGTTGTCTGTATGAACATGGAAATAGCTACACCGCTATCTGTATGAACATGGAAATATCTACACCGCCATCTGTATGAACACGGAAATATCTGCACCACCATCTGTATGAACATATAAATATCTACACCGCCATCTGTATTAAGAAGGAAATATCTAAACCGCTATCTGTATAAACATGGAAATATCTACACCACTGCCTGTATAAACATGGAAATATCAGCACCACTATCTGTATGAACATGGAAATATCTACACCGCAATCTGTATGAACATGGATATATCTACACAGCCATCTGGATGAACATGGAAATATCTACACCGCTATCTGTATGAACATGGAAATATCTACACCGCTATCTGTGTAAACATGCATACATCTTCACCACTATCAGTATAAACATGGAAATATCTACACTGCTATCTGTATGAACGTGGAAATAACTACACCGCTATCTGTATGAACATGGAAATATCTATACCGCTATCTGTATGAACATGGATATATCTACACAGCCATCTGGATGAACATGGAAATATCTACACCGCTATCTGTGTAAGCATGCATAGGTCTTCACCGCTAACTGTATAAACATGGAAATATCTACACCGCTATCTGTATGAACATGGAAATATCTGCACCGCTATCTGTATGAACATGGAAATATATACACCGCTATCTGTTTGAACATGGAAATATGTACACCGCTATCTGCATGAAAATGGAAATATCTACACTGCTATCTGCATATACATGGAAATATCTACACAGCTATCTCTTTACACATGGAAATAACTACACCGATATCTGTATGAACATGGAAATATCTACACCGCCATCTGTATGAACATGGAAATATCTGCACTGCCATCTGTATGAACATATAAATATCTACACCGCCATCTGTATTAAGATGGAGATATCTACACTGCTATCTGTATAAACATGGAAATATCTACACCGCCATCTGTATGAACATATAAGTATCTACACCGCCATCTGTATTAAGAAGGAAATATCTAAACCGCTATCTGTACAAACATGGAAATATCTACACCGCTGCCTGTATAAACATGGAAATATCAGCACCACTATCTGTATGAACATGGAAATATCTACACTGCTATCTGTATGAACATGGAAATATCTACACCGCTATCTGTATGAACATGGATATATCTACACAGCCCTCTGGATGAACATGGAAATATCCACACCGCTATCTGTGTAAAAATGCATACATCTTCACCGCTATCTGTATAAAAATGGAAATATCAACACCGCTATCTGTATGAACATGGAAATATCTACACAGCTATATGTTTGAAGATGGAAATATGTACATCGCTATCTGCATGAAAATGGAAATATCTACACAGCTCTCTGCATATAGATGGAAATATCTACACAGCTATCTCTTTACACATGGAAATAACTACACCGCTATCTGTATGAACATGGAAATATCTACACCGCCATCTGTATGAAGATGGAGATATCTACACCGCTATCTGAATAAACATGGAAATGTCTACAACGCTATCTGTATAAACATGGAAATATCTACACCGCTATCTGTATAAACATGGAAATATCTACACCGCTACCTGTATAAACATGGAAATATCAGCACCGCTATCTGTATGAACCTGGAAATATCTACACCGCTATCTGTATGAACATGGAAATATCTACACCGCTATCTGTATGAACAAGGAAATATCTACAAAGCTATCTGAATGAACATGGAAATATCTACACCGCTATCTTTTTTGAACATGTAAATATCTACACCGCTATCTGCATGAAAATGGAAATATTTTCAAAGCTATCTGCATATACATGTAAATATCTACACAGCTATCTCTTTTCACATGGAAATAACTACACGGCTATATCTATAAACATGGAAATATCTACACCACCATCTGTATGAACATGGAAATATCTGCACCGCCATCTGTATGAACACATAAATATCTACACCGCCATCTGTATTAAGATGGAGATATCTACACTGCTATCTGTATAAACATGGAAATATCTACACCGCCATCTATATGAACTTATAAGTATTTACACCGCCATCTGTATTAAGAAGGAAATATCTTAACCGCTATCTGTATAAACATGGAAATATCTACACCGCTGCCTGTAAAAACATGGAAATATCAGCACCGCTCTCTGTATGTAAATGGAGATATCTACACCGCTATCTGTATGAACATGGAAATATCTACACTGCTATCTGTATGAACATGGAAATAGCTACACCGTTGTCTGTATGAACATGGAAATAGCTACACCGCTGTCTGTATGAACATGGAAATATCTACACCGCCATCTGTATGAACACGGAAATATCTGCACCACCATCTGTATGAACATATAAATATCTACACCGCCATCTGCATTAACATGGAGATATCTACACTGCTATCTGTATAAACATGGAAATATCTACACCGCCATCTGTATGAACATATAAATATCTACACCGCCGTCTGTATTAAGAAGGAAATATCTAAACCGCTATCTGTATAAACATGGAAATATCTACACCGCTGCCTGTATAAACATGGAAATATCAGCACCACTATCTGTATGAACATGGAAATATCTACACCGCAATCTGTATGAACATGGATATATCTACACAGCCATCTGGATGAACATGGAAATATCTACACCGCTATCTGTATGAACATGGAAATATCTACACCGCTATCTGTGTAAACATGCATACATCTTCACTACTATCAGTATAAACATGGAAATATCTACACTGCTATCTGTATGAATGTGGAAATAACTACACCGCTATCTGTATGAACATGGAAATATCTACACCGCTATCTGTAAGAACATGGATATATCTACACAGCCATCTGGATGAACATGGAAATATCTACAACGCTATATGTGTAAACATGCATACATCTTCACCGCTAACTGTATAAACATGGAAATATCTACACCGCTATCTGTATGAACATGGAAATATCTGCACCGCTATCTGTATGAACATGGAAATATCTACACCGCTATCTGTTTGAACATGGAAGTATGTACACCGCTATCTGCATGAAAATGGAAATATCTACACTGCTATCTGCATATACATTTAAATATCTACACAGCTATCTCTTTACACATGGAAATAACTACACCGATATCTGTATGAACATGGAAATATCTACACTGCCATCTGTATGAACATGGAAATATCTGCACCGCCATCTGTATGAACACATAAATATCTACACCGCCATCTGTATTAAGATGGAGATATCTACACTGCTATCTGTATAAACATGGAAATATCTACACCGCCATCTATATGAACATATAAGTATTTACACCGCCATCTGTATTAAGAAGGAAATATTTAAACCGCTATCTGTATAAACATGGAAATATCTACACCGCTGCCTGTATAAACATGGAAATATCAGCACCACTATCTGTATGAACATGGAAATATCGACACCGCAATCTGTATGAACATGGATATATCTACACAGCCATCTGGATGAAAATGGAAATATCTACACCGCTATCTGTATGAACATGGAAATATCTACACCGCTATCTGTGTAAACATGCATACATCTTCACCGCTATCTGTATAAACATGGAAACATCTACACCGCCATCGGTATGAACATGGAAATATCTGCACCGCTATCTGTATTAACATGGAAATATCTACACCGCTATCTGAACATGGAAATATCTACACCGCTATCTGCATGAAAATGGAAATATCTACACTGCTATCTGTATATACATGGAAATATCTACACTGCTGTCTCTTTACACATGGAAATAACTACACCGCCATCTGTATGAACATGGAAATATCTGCAACGACATCAGTATGAACATATAAATATCTACACCTCCATCTGTATTAAGATATAGATATCTACACCGCTGTCTGTATAAACATGGAAATATCTACACCGCTATCTGTATAAACATGGAAATATGTACACCGCTATCTGTATAAACATGGAAATATCTACACCGCTACCTGTATAAACATGGAAATATAAGCACCGCTATCTGTATGAACATGGAAATATCTACACCGCTATCTGTATGAACATGGAAATATCTACACCGCTATCTGTATGAACATGGATATATCTACACAGCCCTCTGGATGAACATGGAAATATCCACACCGCTATCTGTGTAAACATGCATACATCTTCACCGCTATCTGTATAAACATGGAAATATCTACACCGCTATCTGTATGAACATGGAAATATCTACACAGCTATCTGTTTGAAGATGGAAATATATACATCGCTATCTGCATGAAAATGGAAATATCTACACAGCTCTCTGCATATAGATGGAAATATCTACACAGCTATCTCTTTACACATGGAAATAACTACACCGCTATCTGTATGAACATGGAAATATCTACACCGCCATCTGTATGAAGATGGAGATATCTACACCGCTATCTGAATAAACATGGAAATGTCTACACCGATATCTGTATAAACATGGAAATATCTACACCGCTATCTGTTTGAACATGTAAATATCTACACCGCTATCTGCATGAAAATGGAAATATCTTCAAAGCTATCTGCATATACATGTAAATATCTACACAGCTATCTCTTTACACATGGAAATAACTACACCGCTATATCTATAAACATGGAAATATCTACACCACCATCTGTATGAACATGGAAATATCTGCACCGCCATCTGTATGAACATATAAATATCTACACCGCCATCTGTATTAAGAAGTAAATATCTAAACCGCTATCTGTATAAACATGGAAATATCTACACCGCTGCCTGTATAAACATGGAAATATCAGCACCGCTCTCTGTATGAAAATGGAGATATCTACACCGCTATCTGTATGAACATGGAAATATCTACACTGCTATCTGTTTGAACATGGAAATAGCTACACCGTTGTCTGTATGAACATGGAAATAGCTACACCGCTATCTGTATGAACATGGAAATATCTACACCGCCATCTGTATGAACACGGAAATATCTGCACCACCATCTGTATGAACATATAAATATCTACACCGCCATCTGTATTAAGAAGGAAATATCTAAACCGCTATCTGTATAAACATGGAAATATCTACACCACTGCCTGTATAAACATGGAAATATCAGCACCACTATCTGTATGAACATGGAAATATCTACACCGCAATCTGTATGAACATGGATATATCTACACAGCCATCTGGATGAACATGGAAATATCTACACCGCTATCTGTATGAACATGGAAATATCTACACCGCTATCTGTGTAAACATGCATACATCTTCACCACTATCAGTATAAACATGGAAATATCTACACTGCTATCTGTATGAACGTGGAAATAACTACACCGCTATCTGTATGAACATGGAAATATCTATACCGCTATCTGTATGAACATGGATATATCTACACAGCCATCTGGATGAACATGGAAATATCTACACCGCTATCTGTGTAAGCATGCATAGGTCTTCACCACTAACTGTATAAACATGGAAATATCTACACCGCTATCTGTATGAACATGGAAATATCTGCACCGCTATCTGTATGAACATGGAAATATATACACCGCTATCTGTTTGAACATGGAAATATGTACACCGCTATCTGCATGAAAATGGAAATATCTACACTGCTATCTGCATATACATGGAAATATCTAAACAGCTATCTCTTTACACATGGAAATAACTACACCGATATCTGTATGAACATGGAAATATCTACACCGCCATCTGTATGAACATGGAAATATCTGCACTGCCATCTGTATGAACATATAAATATCTACACCGCCATCTGTATTAAGATGGAGATATCTACACTGCTATCTGTATAAACATGGAAATATCTACACCGCCATCTGTATGAACATATAAGTATCTACACCGCCATCTGTATTAAGAAGGAAATATCTAAACCGCTATCTGTACAAACATGGAAATATCTACACCGCTGCCTGTATAAACATGGAAATATCAGCACCACTATCTGTATGAACATGGAAATATCTACACTGCTATCTGTATGAACATGGAAATATCTACACCGCTATCTGTATGAACATGGATATATCTACACAGCCCTCTGGATGAACATGGAAATATCCACACCGCTATCTGTGTAAAAATGCATACATCTTCACCGCTATCTGTATAAAAATGGAAATATCAACACCGCTATCTGTATGAACATGGAAATATCTACACAGCTATATGTTTGAAGATGGAAATATATACATCGCTATCTGCATGAAAATGGAAATATCTACACAGCTCTCTGCATATAGATGGAAATATCTACACAGCTATCTCTTTACACATGGAAATAACTACACCGCTATCTGTATGAACATGGAAATATCTACACCGCCATCTGTATGAAGATGGAGATATCTACACCGCTATCTGAATAAACATGGAAATGTCTACAACGCTATCTGTATAAACATGGAAATATCTACACCGCTATCTGTATAAACATGGAAATATCTACACCGCTACCTGTATAAACATGGAAATATCAGCACCGCTATCTGTATGAACCTGGAAATATCTACACCGCTATCTGTATGAACATGGAAATATCTACACCGCTATCTGTATGAACAAGGAAATATCTACAAAGCTATCTGAATGAACATGGAAATATCTACACCGCTATCTTTTTTGAACATGTAAATATCTACACCGCTATCTGCATGAAAATGGAAATATTTTCAAAGCTATCTGCATATACATGTAAATATCTACACAGCTATCTCTTTTCACATGGAAATAACTACACGGCTATATCTATAAACATGGAAATATCTACACCACCATCTGTATGAACATGGAAATATCTGCACCGCCATCTGTATGAACACATAAATATCTACACCGCCATCTGTATTAAGATGGAGATATCTACACTGCTATCTGTATAAACATGGAAATATCTACACCGCCATCTATATGAACTTATAAGTATTTACACCGCCATCTGTATTAAGAAGGAAATATCTTAACCGCTATCTGTATAAACATGGAAATATCTACACCGCTGCCTGTATAAACATGGAAATATCAGCACCACTATCTGTATGAACATGGAAATATCGACACCGCAATCTGTATGAACATGGATATATCTACACAGCCATCTGGATGAAGATGGAAATATCTACACCGCTATGTGTATGAACATGGAAATATCTACACCGCTATCTGTGTAAACATGCAAACATCTTCACCGCTTTCAGTATAAACATGGAAATATCTACACCGCTATCTGTATGAACATGGAAATAACTACACTGCTTTCTGTATGAACATGGAAATATCTACACCGCTATCTGTATGAACATGGATATATCTACACAGCCATCTGGATGAACATGGAAATATCTACACCGCTATCTGTGTAAACATGCATACATCTTCACCGCTATCTGTATAAACATGGAAATATCTACACCGCCATCGGTATGAACATGGAAATATCTGCACCGCTATCTGTATGAACATGGAAATATCTACACCGCTATCTGAACATGGAAATATCTACACCGCTATCTGCATGAAAATGGAAATATCTACACTGCTATCTGTATATACATGGAAATATCTACACAGCTGTCTCTTTACACATGGAAATAACTACACCGCCATCTGTATGAACATGGAAATATCTGCAACGCCATCAGTATGAACATATAAATATCTACACCACCATCTGTATTAAGATATAGATATCTACACCGCTGTCTGTATAAACATGGAAATATCTACACCGCTATCTGTATAAACATGGAAATATCTACACCGCTATCTGTATAAACATGGAAATATCTACACCGCTACCTGTATAAACATGGAAATATAAGCACCGCTATCTGTATGAACATGGAAATATCTACACCGCAATCTGTATGAACATGGAAATATCTACACCGCTATCTGTATGAACATGGATATATCTACACAGCCCTCTGGATGAACATGGAAATATCCACACCGCTATCTGTGTAAACATGCATACTTCTTCACCGCTATCTGTATAAACATGGAAATATCTACACCGCTACCTGTATGAACATGGAAATATCTACACAGCTATCTGTTTGAAGATGGAAATATATACACAGCTCTCTGCATATAGATGGAAATATCTACACAGCTATCTCTTTACACATGGAAATAACTACACCGCTATCTGTATGAACATGGAAATATCTACACCGCCATCTGTATGAAGATGGAGATATCTACACCGCTATCTGAATAAACATGGAAATGTCTACACCGCTATCTGTATAAACATGGAAATATCTACACTGCTATCTGTATAAACATGGAAATATCTATACCGCTACCTGTATAAACATGGAAATATCAGCACCGCTATCTGTATGAACCTGGAAATATCTACACCGCTATCTGTATGAACATGGAAATATCTACACCGCTATCTGTATGAACAAGGAAATATCTACAAAGCTATCTGAATGTACATGGAAATATCTACACCGCTATCTGTTTGAACATGTAAATATATACACCGCTATCTGCATGAAAATGGAAATATCTTCAAAGCTATCTGCATATACATGTAAATATCTACACAGCTATCTCTTTACACATGGAAATAACTACACCGCTATATCTATAAACATGGAAATATCTACACCACCATCTGTATGAACATGGAAATATCTGCACCGCCATCTGTATGAACATATAAATATCTACACCGCCATCTGTATTAAGAAGTAAATATCTAAACCGCTATCTGTATAAACATGGAAATATCTACACCGCTGCCTGTATAAACATGGAAATATCAGCACCGCTCTCTGTATGAAAATGGAGATATCTACACCGCTATCTGTATGAACATGGAAATATCTACACTGCTATCTGTTTGAACATGGAAATAGCTACACCGTTGTCTGTATGAACATGGAAATAGCTACACCGCTATCTGTATGAACATGGAAATATCTACACCGCCATCTGTATGAACACGGAAATATCTGCACCACCATCTGTATGAACATATAAATATCTACACCGCCATCTGTATTAAGAAGGAAATATCTAAACCGCTATCTGTATAAACATGGAAATATCTACACCGCTGCCTGTATAAACATGGAAATATCAGCACCACTATCTGTATGAACATGGAAATATCTACACCGAAATCTGTATCAACATGGATATATCTACACAGCCATCTGGATGAACATGGAAATATCTACACCGCTATCTGTATGAACATGGAAATATCTACACCGCTATCTCTGTAAACATGCATACATCTTCACCACTATCAGTATAAACATGGAAATATCTACACTGCTATCTGTATGAACGTGGAAATAACTACACCGCTATCTGTATGAACATGGAAATATCTACACCGCTATCTGTATGAACATGGATATATCTACACAGCCATCTGGATGAACATGGAAATATCTACACCGCTATCTGTGTAAGCATGCATAGGCCTTCACCGCTAACTGTATAAACATGGAAATATCTACACCGCTATCTGTATGAACATGGAAATATCTGCACCGCTATCTGTATGAACATGGAAATATCTACACCGCTATCTGTTTGAACATGGAAATATGTACACTGCTATCTGCATGAAAATGGAAATAGCTACACTGCTATCTGCATATACATGGAAATATCTACACAGCTATCTCTTTACACATGGAAATAACTACACCGATATCTGTATGAACATGGAAATATCTACACCGCCATCTGTATGAACATGGAAATATCTGCACCGCCATCTGTATGAACATATAAATATCTACACCGCCATCTGTATTAAGATGGAGATATCTACACTGCTATCTGTATAAACATGGAAATATCTACACCGCCATCTGTATGAACATATAAGTATCTACACCGCCATCTGTATTAAGAAGGAAATATCTAAACCGCTATCTGTACAAACATGGAAATATCTACATCGCTGCCTATATAAACATGGAAATATCAGCACCACTATCTGTATGAACATGGAAATATCTACACCGCTATCTGTATGAACATGGAAATATCTACACCGCTATCTGTATGAACATGGATATATCTACACAGCCCTCTGGATGAACATGGAAATATCCACACCGCTATCTGTGTAAACATGCATACATCTTCACCGCTATCTGTATAAACATGGAAATATCTACACCGCTATCTGTATGAACATGGAAATATCTACACCGCTATCTGTTTGAAGATGGAAATATATACATCGCTATCTGCATGAAAATGGAAATATCTACACAGCTCTCTGCATATAGATGGAAATATCTACACAGCTATCTCTTTACACATGGAAATAACTACACCGCTATCTGTATGAACATGGAAATATCTACACCGCCATCTGTATGAAGATGGAGATATCTACACCGCTATCTGAATAAACATGGAAATGTCTACACCGCTATCTGTATAAACATGGAAATATCTACACCGCTATCTGTATAAACATGGAAATATCTACACCGCTACCAGTATAAACATGGAAATATCAGCACCGCTATCTGTATGAACCTGGAAATATCTACACCGCTATCTGTATGAACATGGAAATATCTACACCGCTATCTGTATGAACAAGGAAATATCTACAAAGCTATCTGAATGAACATGGAAATATCTACACCGCTATCTGTTTGAACATGTAAATATCTACACCGCTCTCTGCATGAAAATGGAAATATCTTCAAAGCTATCTGCATATACATGTAAATATCTACACAGCTATCTCTTTACACATGGAAATAACTACACCGCTATATCTATAAACATGGAAATATCTACACCACCATCTGTATGAACATGGAAATATCTGCACCGCCATCTGTATGAACATATAAATATCTACACCGCCATCTGTATTAAGAAGGAAATATCTAAACCGCTATCTGTATAAACATGGAAATATCTACACCGTTACCTGTATAAACATGGAAATATCAGCACCGCTCTCTGTATGAAACTGGTAATATCTACACCGCTATCTGTATGAACATGGAAATATCTACACTGCTATATGTATGAACATGGAAATAGCTACACCGTTATCTGTATGAAAATGGGAATAGCTACACCGCTATCTGTATGAACATGGAAATATCTACACCGCTATCTGTATGAACATGGATATATCTACACAGCAATCTGGATGAACATGGAAATATCTACACCGCTATCTGTATGAACATGGAAATATCTACAACGCTATCTGTATGAACATGGATATATCTACACACCCATCTGGATGAACATGGAAATATCTACACCTCTATCTGTGTAAACATGCGTACATCTTCACGACTATCTTTATAAACATGGAAATATCTTCACCGCCATCTGTATGAACATATAAATATCTACACCGCCATCTGCATTAAGATGGAGATATCTACACTGATATCTGTATAAACATGTAAATAACTACACCGCCATCTACCGGAACATATAAATATCTACACCGCCATCTGTACTAAGATGGAAATATCTAAACCGCTATCTGTATAAACATGGAAATATCTACACCGCGGCCTGTATAAACATGGAAATATCCGCACCGCTATCTGTATGAACATGGAAATATCTACACCGCTATCTGTAGGAACATGGAAATAGCTACACTGTTGCCTGTATAAACATGGAAATATCAGCACCGCTATCTGTATGAACATGGAAATATCTACACCACTATCTGTATGAACATGGATATATCTACACAGCCATCTGGATGAACATGGAAATATCTACACCACTATCTGTATGAACATGGAAATAACTACACCGCTATCTGTGTAAACATGCATACATCTTCACCGCTATCAGTATAAACATGGAAATATCTACACCGCTATCTGTATGAACATGGAAATAGCTACACCGCTATCTGTATGAACATGGAAAGATCTACACCGCTATCTGTATGAACATGGATATATCTACACAGCCATCTGGATGAACATGGAAATATCTACACCGCTATCTGTGTAAACATACATACATCTACACCACTATCTGTATAAACATGGAAATATCTACACCGCTATCTGTATGAACATGGAAATATCTACACCGCTATCTGTATGAACATGGAAATATCTACACCGCTATCTGTTTGAACATGGAAATATCTACACCGCTATCTGCTTGAAAATGGAAATATCTACACTGATATCTGCATATACATTTAAATATCTACACAGCTATCTCTTTACACATGGAAATAACTACACCGCTATCTGTATGAACATGGAAATATCTACACCGCCATCTGTATGAACATGGAAATATCTGCCCCGTCATCTGTATGAACATATAAATATCTACACCGCCATGTGTATTAAGATGGAGATATCTACACTGCTATCTGTATAAACATGGAAATATCAACACCGCCATCTGTATGAACATATAAATATCTACACCGCCATGTGTATTAATATGGAGATATCTACACCGCTATCTGAATTAACATGGAAATATCTACACTGCTATCTGTATGAACATGGAAATATCTACACCGTTCTCTGAATGAACATGGAAATATCTACACCGCTATCTGTATGAACATGGAAATATCTACAAAGCTATCTGAATGAACATGGAAATATCTACACCGCTATCTGTTTGAACATGTAAATATCTACACCGCTATCTGCATGAAAATGGAAATATCTACAAAGCTATCTGTATATTCATGGAAATATCTACACAGCTATCTCTTTACACATGGAAATAACTACACCGCTATATCTATAAACATGGAAATATCTCCAGCGCCATCTGTATGAACATGGAAATATCTGCACCGCCATCTGTATGAACATATAAATATCTACACCGCCATCTGTATTAAGAAGGAAATGTCTAAACCGCTATCTGTATAAACATGGAAATATCTACACCGCTGCCTGTATAAACATGGAAATATCAGCACCGCTCTCTGTAAGAGAATGGAAATATCTACACCGCTATCTGTATGAACATGGAAATATCTACACTGCTATCTGTATGAACATGGAAATAGCTACACCGCTATCTGTATGAACATGGAAATATCTACACCGCTATCTGTATGAACATGGAAATATCTACACCGCTATCTGTGTGAACATGGATATATCTACACAGCCATCTGGATGAACATGGAAATATCTAAACCGCTATCTGTGTAAACATGCATACATCTTCACGGCTATCTGTAAAAACATGGAAATATCTACACCGCTATCTGTATGAACATGGAAATATCTACACCGCTATCTGTATGAACATGGAAATATCTACACCGCTATCTGTTTGAACATGGAAATATCTACACCGCTATCTGCATGAAAATGGAAATATCTACACAGCTATCTGCATATACATGGAAATATCTACACAGCTATCTCTTTACACATGGAAATAACTACACCGCTATCTGTATGAACATGGAAATATCTACACCGCCATCTGTATGAACATGGAAATATCTGCACCGCCATCTGTATGAACATATAAATATCTACACCGCCATCTGTATTAAGATGGAGATATCTACACTGCTATCTGTATAAACATGGAAATATCTACACCGCTATCTGTATAAACATGGAAATATCTACACCAATATCTGTATAAACATGGAAATATCAGCACCGCTATCTTTATGAACATGGAAATATCAGCGTCTCTATCTGTATGAACATGGAAGTATCTACACCGCTATCTGTATGAACATGGAAATATCTACACCGCTATCTGTATGAACATGGAAATACCTTCACCGCCATCTGTATGAACATGGATATATCTACACAGCCTTCTGGATGAACATGGAAATATCTACACCGCTATCTGTATGAACATGGAAATAGCTACACCGCTATCTGTATGAACATGGAAATATCTACACCGCTATCTGTATGAACATGGAAATATCTACACCGCTATCTGTATGAACATGGAAATATCTTCACCGCTATCTGTATGAACATGGATATATCTACACAGCCATCTGGATGAACATGGAACTATCTACACCGCTATCTGTATGAACATGGAAATAGCTACACCGCTATCTGTATGAACATGGAAATATCTACACCGCTATCTGTATGAACATGGAAATATCTACACCGCTATCTGTATGAACCTGGAAATATCCTCACCGCCATCTGTTTGAACATGGATGTATCTACAGAGCCATCTTGATGAACATGGAAGTATCTACACAGCTATCTGTATGAAAATGGAAATTTATACACCGCTATCTGTGTAAACATGCATACACCTTCACCGCTATCTGTATAAACATGGAAATATCTACACCGCTATTTGTTTGAACATGGAAATATCTACACCGCTTTCTGCATGAAAATGGAAATATCTACAGAGCTATCTGCATATTCATGGAAATATCTACAAAGCTATCTCTTTACACATGGAAATAACTACACCGCTATCTCTATAAACATGGAAATATCTACACCGCCAACTGTATGAACATGGAAATATCTGCATCGCCATCTGTATGAACATATAAATATCTACACCGCCATCTGTGTTAAGATGGAGATATCTACACCGCTATCTGTATAAACCTGGAAATATCTACACCGCTATCTGTATAAACATAGAAATATCTACACCGCTATCTGTATAAACATAGAAATATCTACACCGCTACCTGTATAAACATGGAAATATCAGCACCGCTCTCTGTATGAACATGGAAATATCTACACCGCTATCTGTACGAACATGGAAATATCAACACCGCTATCTGTATGAACATGGAAATATCTACACGGCTATCTGTGTAAACATGCATATATGTTCACCGCTATCTGTATAAACATGGAAATATCTACACCGCTATCTGTATGAACATGGAAATATCTACACTGCTATCTGCATATACATGGAAATATCTACACAGCTATCTCTTTACACATGGAAATAACTACACCGCTATCTGTATGAACATGGAAATATCCACAGCGCCATCTGTATGAACATGGAAATATCTGCACTGCCATCTGTATGAACATATAAATATCTACACCGCCATCTGTATTAAGATGGAGATATCTACACTGCTATCTGTTTGAACATGGAAATAGCTACACCGTTGTCTGTATGAACATGGAAATAGCTACACCGCTATCTGTATGAACATGGAAATATCTACACCGCCATCTGTATGAACACGGAAATATCTGAACCACCATCTGTATGAACATATAAATATCTACACCGCCATCTGTATTAAGAAGGAAATATCTAAACCGCTATCTGTATAAACATGGAAATATCTACACCACTGCCTGTATAAACATGGAAATATCAGCACCACTATCTGTATGAACATGGAAATATCTACACCGCAATCTGTATGAACATGGATATATCTACACAGCCATCTGGATGAACATGGAAATATCTACACCGCTATCTGTATGAACATGGAAATATCTACACCGCTATCTGTGTAAACATGCATACATCTTCACCACTATCAGTATAAACATGGAAATATCTACACTGCTATCTGTATGAACGTGGAAATAACTACACCGCTATCTGTATGAACATGGAAATATCTATACCGCTATCTGTATGAACATGGATATATCTACACAGCCATCTGGATGAACATGGAAATATCTACACCGCTATCTGTGTAAGCATGCATAGGTCTTCACCGCTAACTGTATAAACATGGAAATATCTACACCGCTATCTGTATGAACATGGAAATATCTGCACCGCTATCTGTATGAACATGGAAATATATACACCGCTATCTGTTTGAACATGGAAATATGTACACCGCTATCTGCATGAAAATGGAAATATCTACACTGCTATCTGCATATACATGGAAATATCTACACAGCTATCTCTTTACACATGGAAATAACTACACCGATATCTGTATGAACATGGAAATATCTACACCGCCATCTGTATGAACATGGAAATATCTGCACTGCCATCTGTATGAACATATAAATATCTACACCGCCATCTGTATTAAGATGGAGATATCTACACTGCTATCTGTATAAACATGGAAATATCTACACCGCCATCTGTATGAACATATAAGTATCTACACCGCCATCTGTATTAAGAAGGAAATATCTAAACGCTATCTGTACAAACATGGAAATATCTACACCGCTGCCTGTATAAACATGGAAATATCAGCACCACTATCTGTATGAACATGGAAATATCTACACTGCTATCTGTATGAACATGGAAATATCTACACCGCTATCTGTATGAACATGGATATATCTACACAGCCCTCTGGATGAACATGGAAATATCCACACCGCTATCTGTGTAAAAATGCATACATCTTCACCGCTATCTGTATAAAAATGGAAATATCAACACCGCTATCTGTATGAACATGGAAATATCTACACAGCTATATGTTTGAAGATGGAAATATATACATCGCTATCTGCATGAAAATGGAAATATCTACACAGCTCTCTGCATATAGATGGAAATATCTACACAGCTATCTCTTTACACATGGAAATAACTACACCGCTATCTGTATGAACATGGAAATATCTACACCGCCATCTGTATGAAGATGGAGATATCTACACCGCTATCTGAATAAACATGGAAATGTCTACAACGCTATCTGTATAAACATGGAAATATCTACACCGCTATCTGTATAAACATGGAAATATCTACACCGCTACCTGTATAAACATGGAAATATCAGCACCGCTATCTGTATGAACCTGGAAATATCTACACCGCTATCTGTATGAACATGGAAATATCTACACCGCTATCTGTATGAACAAGGAAATATCTACAAAGCTATCTGAATGAACATGGAAATATCTACACCGCTATCTTTTTTGAACATGTAAATATCTACACCGCTATCTGCATGAAAATGGAAATATTTTCAAAGCTATCTGCATATACATGTAAATATCTACACAGCTATCTCTTTTCACATGGAAATAACTACACCGCTATATCTATAAACATGGAAATATCTACACCACCATCTGTATGATCATGGAAATATCTGCACCGCCATCTGTATGAACACATAAATATCTACACCGCCATCTGTATTAAGATGGAGATATCTACACTGCTATCTGTATAAACATGGAAATATCTACACCGCCATCTATATGAACTTATAAGTATTTACACCGCCATCTGTATTAAGAAGGAAATATCTTAACCGCTATCTGTATAAACATGGAAATATCTACACCGCTGCCTGTATAAACATGGAAATATCAGCACCACTATCTGTATGAACATGGAAATATCGACACCGCAATCTGTATGAACATGGATATATCTACACAGCCATCTGGATGAAGATGGAAATATCTACACCGCTATGTGTATGAACATGGAAATATCTACACCGCTATCTGTGTAAACATGCAAACATCTTCACCGCTTTCAGTATAAACATGGAAATATCTACACCGCTATCTGTATGAACATGGAAATAACTACACTGCTTTCTGTATGAACATGGAAATATCTACACCGCTATCTGTATGAACATGGATATATCTACACAGCCATCTGGATGAACATGGAAATATCTACACCGCTATCTGTGTAAACATGCATACATCTTCACCGCTATCTGTATAAACATGGAAATATCTACACCGCCATCGGTATGAACATGGAAATATCTGCACCGCTATCTGTATGAACATGGAAATATCTACACCGCTATCTGAACATGGAAATATCTACACCGCTATCTGCATGAAAATGGAAATATCTACACTGCTATCTGTATATACATGGAAATATCTACACAGCTGTCTCTTTACACATGGAAATAACTACACCGCCATCTGTATGAACATGGAAATATCTGCAACGCCATCAGTATGAACATATAAATATCTACACCACCATCTGTATTAAGATATAGATATCTACACCGCTGTCTGTATAAACATGGAAATATCTACACCGCTATCTGTATAAACATGGAAATATCTACACCGCTATCTGTATAAACATGGAAATATCTACACCGCTACCTGTATAAACATGGAAATATAAGCACCGCTATCTGTATGAACATGGAAATATCTACACCGCTATCTGTATGAACATGGAAATATCTACACCGCTATCTGTATGAACATGGATATATCTACACAGCCCTCTGGATGAACATGGAAATATCCACACCGCTATCTGTGTAAACATGCATACTTCTTCACCGCTATCTGTATAAACATGGAAATATCTACACCGCTACCTGTATGAACATGGAAATATCTACACAGCTATCTGTTTGAAGATGGAAATATATACACAGCTCTCTGCATATAGATGGAAATATCTACACAGCTATCTCTTTACACATGGAAATAACTACACCGCTATCTGTATGAACATGGAAATATCTACACCGCCATCTGTATGAAGATGGAGATATCTACACCGCTATCTGAATAAACATGGAAATGTCTACACCGCTATCTGTATAAACATGGAAATATCTACACTGCTATCTGTATAAACATGGAAATATCTATACCGCTACCTGTATAAACATGGAAATATCAGCACCGCTATCTGTATGAACCTGGAAATATCTACACCGCTATCTGTATGAACATGGAAATATCTACACCGCTATCTGTATGAACAAGGAAATATCTACAAAGCTATCTGAATGTACATGGAAATATCTACACCGCTATCTGTTTGAACATGTAAATATATACACCGCTATCTGCATGAAAATGGAAATATCTTCAAAGCTATCTGCATATACATGTAAATATCTACACAGCTATCTCTTTACACATGGAAATAACTACACCGCTATATCTATAAACATGGAAATATCTACACCACCATCTGTATGAACATGGAAATATCTGCACCGCCATCTGTATGAACATATAAATATCTACACCGCCATCTGTATTAAGAAGTAAATATCTAAACCGCTATCTGTATAAACATGGAAATATCTACACCGCTGCCTGTATAAACATGGAAATATCAGCACCGCTCTCTGTATGAAAATGGAGATATCTACACCGCTATCTGTATGAACATGGAAATATCTACACTGCTATCTGTTTGAACATGGAAATAGCTACACCGTTGTCTGTATGAACATGGAAATAGCTACACCGCTATCTGTATGAACATGGAAATATCTACACCGCCATCTGTATGAACACGGAAATATCTGCACCACCATCTGTATGAACATATAAATATCTACACCGCCATCTGTATTAAGAAGGAAATATCTAAACCGCTATCTGTATAAACATGGAAATATCTACACCGCTGCCTGTATAAACATGGAAATATCAGCACCACTATCTGTATGAACATGGAAATATCTACACCGAAATCTGTATCAACATGGATATATCTACACAGCCATCTGGATGAACATGGAAATATCTACACCGCTATCTGTATGAACATGGAAATATCTACACCGCTATCTCTGTAAACATGCATACATCTTCACCACTATCAGTATAAACATGGAAATATCTACACTGCTATCTGTATGAACGTGGAAATAACTACACCGCTATCTGTATGAACATGGAAATATCTACACCGCTATCTGTATGAACATGGATATATCTACACAGCCATCTGGATGAACATGGAAATATCTACACCGCTATCTGTGTAACCATGCATAGGCCTTCACCGCTAACTGTATAAACATGGAAATATCTACACCGCTATCTGTATGAACATGGAAATATCTGCACCGCTATCTGTATGAACATGGAAATATCTACACCGCTATCTGTTTGAACATGGAAATATGTACACTGCTATCTGCATGAAAATGGAAATAGCTACACTGCTATCTGCATATACATGGAAATATCTACACAGCTATCTCTTTACACATGGAAATAACTACACCGATATCTGTATGAACATGGAAATATCTACACCGCCATCTGTATGAACATGGAAATATCTGCACCGCCATCTGTATGAACATATAAATATCTACACCGCCATCTGTATTAAGATGGAGATATCTACACTGCTATCTGTATAAACATGGAAATATCTACACCGCCATCTGTATGAACATATAAGTATCTACACCGCCATCTGTATTAAGAAGGAAATATCTAAACCGCTATCTGTACAAACATGGAAATATCTACATCGCTGCCTATATAAACATGGAAATATCAGCACCACTATCTGTATGAACATGGAAATATCTACACCGCTATCTGTATGAACATGGAAATATCTACACCGCTATCTGTATGAACATGGATATATCTACACAGCCCTCTGGATGAACATGGAAATATCCACACCGCTATCTGTGTAAACATGCATACATCTTCACCGCTATCTGTATAAACATGGAAATATCTACACCGCTATCTGTATGAACATGGAAATATCTACACCGCTATCTGTTTGAAGATGGAAATATATACATCGCTATCTGCATGAAAATGGAAATATCTACACAGCTCTCTGCATATAGATGGAAATATCTACACAGCTATCTCTTTACACATGGAAATAACTACACCGCTATCTGTATGAACATGGAAATATCTACACCGCCATCTGTATGAAGATGGAGATATCTACACCGCTATCTGAATAAACATGGAAATGTCTACACCGCTATCTGTATAAACATGGAAATATCTACACCGCTATCTGTATAAACATGGAAATATCTACACCGCTACCAGTATAAACATGGAAATATCAGCACCGCTATCTGTATGAACCTGGAAATATCTACACCGCTATCTGTATGAACATGGAAATATCTACACCGCTATCTGTATGAACAAGGAAATATCTACAAAGCTATCTGAATGAACATGGAAATATCTACACCGCTATCTGTTTGAACATGTAAATATCTACACCGCTCTCTGCATGAAAATGGAAATATCTTCAAAGCTATCTGCATATACATGTAAATATCTACACAGCTATCTCTTTACACATGGAAATAACTACACCGCTATATCTATAAACATGGAAATATCTACACCACCATCTGTATGAACATGGAAATATCTGCACCGCCATCTGTATGAACATATAAATATCTACACCGCCATCTGTATTAAGAAGGAAATATCTAAACCGCTATCTGTATAAACATGGAAATATCTACACCGTTACCTGTATAAACATGGAAATATCAGCACCGCTCTCTGTATGAAACTGGTAATATCTACACCGCTATCTGTATGAACATGGAAATATCTACACTGCTATATGTATGAACATGGAAATAGCTACACCGTTATCTGTATGAAAATGGGAATAGCTACACCGCTATCTGTATGAACATGGAAATATCTACACCGCTATCTGTATGAACATGGATATATCTACACAGCAATCTGGATGAACATGGAAATATCTACACCGCTATCTGTATGAACATGGAAATATCTACAACGCTATCTGTATGAACATGGATATATCTACACACCCATCTGGATGAACATGGAAATATCTACACCTCTATCTGTGTAAACATGCGTACATCTTCACGACTATCTTTATAAACATGGAAATATCTTCACCGCCATCTGTATGAACATATAAATATCTACACCGCCATCTGCATTAAGATGGAGATATCTACACTGATATCTGTATAAACATGTAAATAACTTCACCGCCATCTATCGGAACATATAAATATCTACACCGCCATCTGTACTAAGATGGAAATATCTAAACCGCTATCTGTATAAACATGGAAATATCTACACCGCGGCCTGTATAAACATGGAAATATCCGCACCGCTATCTGTATGAACATGGAAATATCTACACCGCTATCTGTAGGAACATGGAAATAGCTACACTGTTGCCTGTATAAACATGGAAATATCAGCACCGCTATCTGTATGAACATGGAAATATCTACACCACTATCTGTATGAACATGGATATATCTACACAGCCATCTGGATGAACATGGAAATATCTACACCACTATCTGTATGAACATGGAAATAACTACACCGCTATCTGTGTAAACATGCATACATCTTCACCGCTATCAGTATAAACATGGAAATATCTACACCGCTATCTGTATGAACATGGAAATAGCTACACCGCTATCTGTATGAACATGGAAAGATCTACACCGCTATCTGTATGAACATGGATATATCTACACAGCCATCTGGATGAACATGGAAATATCTACACCGCTATCTGTGTAAACATACATACATCTACACCACTATCTGTATAAACATGGAAATATCTACACCGCTATCTGTATGAACATGGAAATATCTACACCGCTATCTGTATGAACATGGAAATATCTACACCGCTATCTGTTTGAACATGGAAATATCTACACCGCTATCTGCTTGAAAATGGAAATATCTACACTGATATCTGCATATACATTTAAATATCTACACAGCTATCTCTTTACACATGGAAATAACTACACCGCTATCTGTATGAACATGGAAATATCTACACCGCCATCTGTATGAACATGGAAATATCTGCCCCGTCATCTGTATGAACATATAAATATCTACACCGCCATGTGTATTAAGATGGAGATATCTACACTGCTATCTGTATAAACATGGAAATATCAACACCGCCATCTGTATGAACATATAAATATCTACACCGCCATGTGTATTAATATGGAGATATCTACACCGCTATCTGAATTAACATGGAAATATCTACACTGCTATCTGTATGAACATGGAAATATCTACACCGTTCTCTGTATGAACATGGAAATATCTACACCGCTATCTGTATGAACATGGAAATATCTACAAAGCTATCTGAATGAACATGGAAATATCTACACCGCTATCTGTTTGAACATGTAAATATCTACACCGCTATCTGCATGAAAATGGAAATATCTACAAAGCTATCTGTATATTCATGGAAATATCTACACAGCTATCTCTTTACACATGGAAATAACTACACCGCTATATCTATAAACATGGAAATATCTCCAGCGCCATCTGTATGAACATGGAAATATCTGCACCGCCATCTGTATGAACATATAAATATCTACACCGCCATCTGTATTAAGAAGGAAATGTCTAAACCGCTATCTGTATAAACATGGAAATATCTACACCGCTGCCTGTATAAACATGGAAATATCAGCACCGCTCTCTGTAAGAGAATGGAAATATCTACACCGCTATCTGTATGAACATGGAAATATCTACACTGCTATCTGTATGAACATGGAAATAGCTACACCGCTATCTGTATGAACATGGAAATATCTACACCGCTATCTGTATGAACATGGAAATATCTACACCGCTATCTGTGTGAACATGGATATATCTACACAGCCATCTGGATGAACATGGAAATATCTAAACCGCTATCTGTGTAAACATGCATACATCTTCACGGCTATCTGTAAAAACATGGAAATATCTACACCGCTATCTGTATGAACATGGAAATATCTACACCGCTATCTGTATGAACATGGAAATATCTACACCGCTATCTGTTTGAACATGGAAATATCTACACCGCTATCTGCATGAAAATGGAAATATCTACACAGCTATCTGCATATACATGGAAATATCTACACAGCTATCTCTTTACACATGGAAATAACTACACCGCTATCTGTATGAACATGGAAATATCTACACCGCCATCTGTATGAACATGGAAATATCTGCACCGCCATCTGTATGAACATATAAATATCTACACCGCCATCTGTATTAAGATGGAGATATCTACACTGCTATCTGTATAAACATGGAAATATCTACACCGCTATCTGTATAAACATGGAAATATCTACACCAATATCTGTATAAACATGGAAATATCAGCACCGCTATCTTTATGAACATGGAAATATCAGCGTCTCTATCTGTATGAACATGGAAGTATCTACACCGCTATCTGTATGAACATGGAAATATCTACACCGCTATCTGTATGAACATGGAAATACCTTCACCGCCATCTGTATGAACATGGATATATCTACACAGCCTTCTGGATGAACATGGAAATATCTACACCGCTATCTGTATGAACATGGAAATAGCTACACCGCTATCTGTATGAACATGGAAATATCTACACCGCTATCTGTATGAACATGGAAATATCTACACCGCTATCTGTATGAACATGGAAATATCTTCACCGCTATCTGTATGAACATGGATATATCTACACAGCCATCTGGATGAACATGGAACTATCTACACCGCTATCTGTATGAACATGGAAATAGCTACACCGCTATCTGGATGAACATGGAACTATCTACACCGCTATCTGTATGAACATGGAAATATCTACACCGCTATCTGTATGAACATGGAAATATCTACACTGCTATCTGTATGAACATGGAAATAGCTACACCGCTATCTGTATGAACATGGAAATATCTACACCGCTATCTGTATGAACATGGAAATATCTACACCGCTATCTGTGTGAACATGGATATATCTACACAGCCATCTGGATGAACATGGAAATATCTAAACCGCTATCTGTGTAAACATGCATACATCTTCACGGCTATCTGTAAAAACATGGAAATATCTACACCGCTATCTGTATGAACATGGAAATATCTACACCGCTATCTGTATGAACATGGAAATATCTACACCGCTATCTGTTTGAACATGGAAATATCTACACCGCTATCTGCATGAAAATGGAAATATCTACACAGCTATCTGCATATACATGGAAATATCTACACAGCTATCTCTTTACACATGGAAATAACTACACCGCTATCTGTATGAACATGGAAATATCTACACCGCCATCTGTATGAACATGGAAATATCTGCACCGCCATCTGTATGAACATATAAATATCTACACCGCCATCTGTATTAAGATGGAGATATCTACACTGCTATCTGTATAAACATGGAAATATCTACACCGCTATCTGTATAAACATGGAAATATCTACACCAATATCTGTATAAACATGGAAATATCAGCACCGCTATCTTTATGAACATGGAAATATCAGCGTCTCTATCTGTATGAACATGGAAGTATCTACACCGCTATCTGTATGAACATGGAAATATCTACACCGCTATCTGTATGAACATGGAAATACCTTCACCGCCATCTGTATGAACATGGATATATCTACACAGCCTTCTGGATGAACATGGAAATATCTACACCGCTATCTGTATGAACATGGAAATAGCTACACCGCTATCTGTATGAACATGGAAATATCTACACCGCTATCTGTATGAACATGGAAATATCTACACCGCTATCTGTATGAACATGGAAATATCTTCACCGCTATCTGTATGAACATGGATATATCTACACAGCCATCTGGATGAACATGGAACTATCTACACCGCTATCTGTATGAACATGGAAATAGCTACACCGCTATCTGTATGAACATGGAAATATCTACACCGCTATCTGTATGAACATGGAAATATCTACACCACTATCTGTATGAACCTGGAAATATCCTCACCGCCATCTGTATGAACATGGATATATCTACAGAGCCATCTTGATGAACATGGAAGTATCTACACAGCTATCTGTATGAAAATGGAAATTTATACACCGCTATCTGTTTAAACATGCATACACCTTCACCGCTATCTGTATAAACATGGAAATATCTACACCGCTATTTGTTTGAACATGGAAATATCTACACCGCTTTCTGCATGAAAATGGAAATATCTACAGAGCTATCTGCATATTCATGGAAATATCTACAAAGCTATCTCTTTACACATGGAAATAACTACACCGCTATCTCTATAAACATGGAAATATCTACACCGCCAACTGTATGAACATGGAAATATCTGCATCGCCATCTGTATGAACATATAAATATCTACACCGCCATCTGTGTTAAGATGGAGATATCTACACCGCTATCTGTATAAACCTGGAAATATCTACACCGCTATCTGTATAAACATAGAAATATCTACACCGCTATCTGTATAAACATAGAAATATCTACACCGCTACCTGTATAAACATGGAAATATCAGCACCGCTCTCTGTATGAACATGGAAATATCTACACCGCTATCTGTACGAACATGGAAATATCAACACCGCTATCTGTATGAACATGGAAATATCTACACGGCTATCTGTGTAAACATGCATATATCTTCACCGCTATCTGTATAAACATGGAAATATCTACACCGCTATCTGTATGAACATGGAAATATCTACACTGCTATCTGCATATACATGGAAATATCTACACAGCTATCTCTTTACACATGGAAATAACTACACCGCTATCTGTATGAACATGGAAATATCCACAGCGCCATCTGTATGAACATGGAAATATCTGCACCGCCATCTGTATGAACATATAAATATCTACACTGCCATCTGTATTAAGATGGAGATATCTACACCGCTATCTGTATAAACATGGAAATATCTACATCACTATCTGTATAAACATGGAAATATCTACACCGCTATCTGTAAAACATGGAAATATCTACACCACTACCTGTATAAACATGGAAATATCAGCACAGCTATCTGTATGAACATGGAAATATCTACACCGCTATCTGTATGAACATGGAAATATCTACACCGCTATCTGTATAAACATGGAAATATCTACACCGCTACCTGTATAAACATGGAAATATCAGCACCGCTATCTGTATGAACATGGAAATATCTACACCGCTATCTGTATGAACATGGAAATATCTACACCGCTATCTGTATGAACATGGAAATATCTACACCAATACCTGTATAAACATGGAAATATCAGCACCGCTATCTGTGTGAACATGGAAATATCTACACCGCTATCTGTGTAAACATGCATACATCTTCACCGCTATCAGTATAAACATGGAAATATCTACACCGCTATCTGTATGAACATGGAAATAGCTACACCGCTATCTGTATGAACATGGAAATATCTACACCGCTACCAGTATGAACATGGATATATCTACACAGCCATCTGGATGAACATGGAAATATCTACACCGCTATCTGTGTAAACATACATACATCTTCACCGCTATCTGTATAAACATGGAAATATCTACATCGCTTTCTGTATGAACATTGAAATATCTACACCTCTATCTGTATGAACTTGGAAATATCTACACCGCTATCTGTTTGAACATGGAAATATCTACACCGCTATCTGCATGAAAATGGAAATATCTACACTGCTATCTGCATATACATGGAAATATCTACACAGCTATCTCTTTACACATGGAAATAACTACACCGCTATCTATATGAACATGGAAATATCCACACCGCCATCTGTATGAACATGGAAATATCTGCACCGCCATCTGTATGAACATATAAATATCTACACCGCCATCTGTATTAAGATGGAGATATCTACACCGCTATCTGTATAAACATGGAAATAGCTACACCGCTATCTGTATAAACATGGAAATATATACACCGCTATCTGTATAAACATGGAAATATCTACACCGCTACCTGTATAAGCATGGAAATATCAGCACCGCTATCTGTATGAACATGGAAATATCTACACCGCTATCTGTATGAACATGGAAATATCTACACCGCTATCTGTATGAACATGGAAATATCTACACCGCTATCTGTTTGAACATGGAAATATCTACACCGCTGCCTGTATAAACATGGAAATATCAGCACCGCTCTCTGTAAGAGAATGGAAATATCTACACCGCTATCTGTATGAACATGGAAATATCTACACTGCTATCTGTATGAACATGGAAATAGCTACACCGCTATCTGTATGAACATGGAAATATCTACACCGCTATCTGTATGAACATGGAAATATCTACACCGCTATCTGTGTGAACATGGATATATCTACACAGCCATCTGGATGAACATGGAAATATCTAAACCGCTATCTGTGTAAACATGCATACATCTTCACGGCTATCTGTAAAAACATGGAAATATCTACACCGCTATCTGTATGAACATGGAAATATCTACACCGCTATCTGTATGAACATGGAAATATCTACACCGCTATCTGTTTGAACATGGAAATATCTACACCGCTATCTGCATGAAAATGGAAATATCTACACAGCTATCTGCATATACATGGAAATATCTACACAGCTATCTCTTTACACATGGAAATAACTACACGGCTATCTGTATGAACATGGAAATATCTACACCGCCATCTGTATGAACATGGAAATATCTGCACCGCCATCTGTATGAACATATAAATATCTACACCGCCATCTGTATTAAGATGGAGATATCTACACTGCTATCTGTATAAACATGGAAATATCTACACCGCTATCTGTATAAACATGGAAATATCTACACCAATATCTGTATAAACATGGAAATATCAGCACCGCTATCTTTATGAACATGGAAATATCAGCGTCTCTATCTGTATGAACATGGAAGTATCTACACCGCTATCTGTATGAACATGGAAATATCTACACCGCTATCTGTATGAACATGGAAATACCTTCACCGCCATCTGTATGAACATGGATATATCTACACAGCCTTCTGGATGAACATGGAAATATCTACACCGCTATCTGTATGAACATGGAAATAGCTACACCGCTATCTGTATGAACATGGAAATATCTACACCGCTATCTGTATGAACATGGAAATATCTACACCGCTATCTGTATGAACATGGAAATATCTTCACCGCTATCTGTATGAACATGGATATATCTACACAGCCATCTGGATGAACATGGAACTATCTACACCGCTATCTGTATGAACATGGAAATAGCTACACCGCTATCTGGATGAACATGGAACTATCTACACCGCTATCTGTATGAACATGGAAATATCTACACCGCTATCTGTATGAACATGGAAATATCTACACTGCTATCTGTATGAACATGGAAATAGCTACACCGCTATCTGTATGAACATGGAAATATCTACACCGCTATCTGTATGAACATGGAAATATCTACACCGCTATCTGTGTGAACATGGATATATCTACACAGCCATCTGGATGAACATGGAAATATCTAAACCGCTATCTGTGTAAACATGCATACATCTTCACGGCTATCTGTAAAAACATGGAAATATCTACACCGCTATCTGTATGAACATGGAAATATCTACACCGCTATCTGTATGAACATGGAAATATCTACACCGCTATCTGTTTGAACATGGAAATATCTACACCGCTATCTGCATGAAAATGGAAATATCTACACAGCTATCTGCATATACATGGAAATATCTACACAGCTATCTCTTTACACATGGAAATAACTACACCGCTATCTGTATGAACATGGAAATATCTACACCGCCATCTGTATGAACATGGAAATATCTGCACCGCCATCTGTATGAACATATAAATATCTACACCGCCATCTGTATTAAGATGGAGATATCTACACTGCTATCTGTATAAACATGGAAATATCTACACCGCTATCTGTATAAACATGGAAATATCTACACCAATATCTGTATAAACATGGAAATATCAGCACCGCTATCTTTATGAACATGGAAATATCAGCGTCTCTATCTGTATGAACATGGAAGTATCTACACCGCTATCTGTATGAACATGGAAATATCTACACCGCTATCTGTATGAACATGGAAATACCTTCACCGCCATCTGTATGAACAAGGATATATCTACACAGCCTTCTGGATGAACATGGAAATATCTACACCGCTATCTGTATGAACATGGAAATAGCTACACCGCTATCTGTATGAACATGGAAATATCTACACCGCTATCTGTATGAACATGGAAATATCTACACCGCTATCTGTATGAACATGGAAATATCTTCACCGCTATCTGTATGAACATGGATATATCTACACAGCCATCTGGATGAACATGGAACTATCTACACGGCTATCTGTATGAACATGGAAATAGCTACACCGCTATCTGTATGAACATGGAAATATCTACACCGCTATCTGTATGAACATGGAAATATCTACACCACTATCTGTATGAACCTGGAAATATCCTCACCGCCATCTGTATGAACATGGATATATCTACAGAGCCATCTTGATGAACATGGAAGTATCTACACAGCTATCTGTATGAAAATGGAAATTTATACACCGCTATCTGTGTAAACATGCATACACCTTCACCGCTATCTGTATAAACATGGAAATATCTACACCGCTATTTGTTTGAACATGGAAATATCTACACCGCTTTCTGCATGAAAATGGAAATATCTACAGAGCTATCTGCATATTCATGGAAATATCTACAAAGCTATCTCTTTACACATGGAAATAACTACACCGCTATCTCTATAAACATGGAAATATCTACACCGCCAACTGTATGAACATGGAAATATCTGCATCGCCATCTGTATGAACATATAAATATCTACACCGCCATCTGTGTTAAGATGGAGATATCTACACCGCTATCTGTATAAACCTGGAAATATCTACACCGCTATCTGTATAAACATAGAAATATCTACACCGCTATCTGTATAAACATAGAAATATCTACACCGCTACCTGTATAAACATGGAAATATCAGCACCGCTCTCTGTATGAACATGGAAATATCTACACCGCTATCTGTACGAACATGGAAATATCAACACCGCTATCTGTATGAACATGGAAATATCTACACGGCTATCTGTGTAAACATGCATATATCTTCACCGCTATCTGTATAAACATGGAAATATCTACACCGCTATCTGTATGAACATGGAAATATCTACACTGCTATCTGCATATACATGGAAATATCTACACAGCTATCTCTTTACACATGGAAATAACTACACCGCTATCTGTATGAACATGGAAATATCCACAGCGCCATCTGTATGAACATGGAAATATCTGCACCGCCATCTGTATGAACATATAAATATCTACACTGCCATCTGTATTAAGATGGAGATATCTACACCGCTATCTGTATAAACATGGAAATATCTACATCACTATCTGTATAAACATGGAAATATCTACACCGCTATCTGTAAAACATGGAAATATCTACACCACTACCTGTATAAACATGGAAATATCAGCACAGCTATCTGTATGAACATGGAAATATCTACACCGCTATCTGTATGAACATGGAAATATCTACACCGCTATCTGTATAAACATGGAAATATCTACACCGCTACCTGTATAAACATGGAAATATCAGCACCGCTATCTGTATGAACATGGAAATATCTACACCGCTATCTGTATGAACATGGAAATATCTACACCGCTATCTGTATGAACATGGAAATATCTACACCAATACCTGTATAAACATGGAAATATCAGCACCGCTATCTGTGTGAACATGGAAATATCTACACCGCTATCTGTGTAAACATGCATACATCTTCACCGCTATCAGTATAAACATGGAAATATCTACACCGCTATCTGTATGAACATGGAAATAGCTACACCGCTATCTGTATGAACATGGAAATATCTACACCGCTACCAGTATGAACATGGATATATCTACACAGCCATCTGGATGAACATGGAAATATCTACACCGCTATCTGTGTAAACATACATACATCTTCACCGCTATCTGTATAAACATGGAAATATCTACATCGCTTTCTGTATGAACATTGAAATATCTACACCTCTATCTGTATGAACTTGGAAATATCTACACCGCTATCTGTTTGAACATGGAAATATCTACACCGCTATCTGCATGAAAATGGAAATATCTACACTGCTATCTGCATATACATGGAAATATCTACACAGCTATCTCTTTACACATGGAAATAACTACACCGCTATCTATATGAACATGGAAATATCCACACCGCCATCTGTATGAACATGGAAATATCTGCACCGCCATCTGTATGAACATATAAATATCTACACCGCCATCTGTATTAAGATGGAGATATCTACACCGCTATCTGTATAAACATGGAAATAGCTACACCGCTATCTGTATAAACATGGAAATATATACACCGCTATCTGTATAAACATGGAAATATCTACACCGCTACCTGTATAAGCATGGAAATATCAGCACCGCTATCTGTATGAACATGGAAATATCTACACCGCTATCTGTATGAACATGGAAATATCTACACCGCTATCTGTATGAACATGGAAATATCTACACCGCTATCTGTTTGAACATGGAAATATCTACACCGCTATCTGCATGAAAATGGAAATATCTACACAGCTATCTGCATATACATGGAAATATCTACACAGCTATCTCTTTACACATGGAAATAACTACACCGCTATCTGTATGAACATGGAAATATCTACACCGCCATCTGTATGAACATGGAAATATCTGCACCGCCATCTGTATGAACATATAAATATCTACACCGCCATCTGTATTAAGATGGAGATATCTACACCGCTATCTGTATAAACATGGAAATATCTACACCGCTATCTGTATAAACATGGAAATATCTACACCACTATCTGTATAAACATGGAAATATCAGCACCGCTATCTTTATGAACATGGAAATATCAGCGTCTCTATCTGTATGAACATGGAAGTATCTACACCGCTATCTCTATGAACATGGAAATATCTACACCGATATCTGTATGAACATGGAAATACCTTCACCGCCATCTGTATGAACATGGATATATCTACACAGCCTTCTGGATGAACATGGAAATATCTACACCGCTATCTGTATGAACATGGAAATAGCTACACCGCTATCTGTATGAACATGGAAATATCTACACCACTATCTGTATGAACATGGAAATATCTACACTGCTATCTGTATGAACATGGAAATATCTTCACCGCTATCTGTATGAACATGGATATATCTACACAGCCATCTGGATGAACATGGAAATATCTAAACCGCTATCTGTATGAACATGGAAATAGCTACACCGCTATCTGTATGAACATGGAAATATCTACACCGCTATCTGTATGAACATGGAAATATCTACACCGCTATCTGTATGAACCTGGAAATATCCTCACCGCCATCTGTATGAACATGGATATATCTACAGAGCCATCTTGATGAACATGGAAGTATCTACACAGCTATCTGTATGAAAATGGAAATTTATACACCGCTATCTGTGTAAACATGCATACATCTTCACCGCTATCTGTATAAACATGGAAATATCTACACCGCTATTTGTTTGAACATGGAAATATCTACACCGCTTTCTGCATGAAAATGGAAATATCTACAGAGCTATCTGCATATTCATGGAAATATCTACAAAGCTATCTCTTTACACATGGAAATAACTACACCGCTATCTCTATAAACATGGAAATATCTACACCGCCAACTGTATGAACATGGAAATATCTGCATCGCCATCTGTATGAACATATAAATATCTACACCGCCATCTGTGTTAAGATGGAGATATCTACACCGCTATCTGTATAAACCTGGAAATATCTACACCGCTATCTGTATAAACATAGAAATATCTACACCGCTATCTGTATAAACATAGAAATATCTACACCGCTACCTGTATAAACATGGAAATATCAGCACCGCTCTCTGTATGAACATGGAAATATCTACACCGCTATCTGTACGAACATGGAAATATCTACACCGCTATCTGTATGAACATGGAAATATCTACACGGCTATCTGTGTAAACATGCATATATCTTCACCGCTATCTGTATAAACATGGAAATATCTACACCGCTATCTGTATGAACATGGAAATATCTACACTGCCATCTGCATATACATGGAAATATCTACACAGCTATCTCTTTACACATGGAAATAACTACACCGCTATCTGTATGAACATGGAAATATCCACAGCGCCATCTGTATGAACATGGAAATATCTGCACCGCCATCTGTATGAACATATAAATATCTACACTGCCATCTGTATTAAGATGGAGATATCTACACCGCTATCTGTATAAACATGGAAATATCTACATCACTATCTGTATAAACATGGAAATATCTACACCGCTATCTGTAAAACATGGAAATATCTACACCACTACCTGTATAAACATGGAAATATCAGCACAGCTATCTGTATGAACATGGAAATATCTACACCGCTATCTGTATGAACATGGAAATATCTACACCGCTATCTGTATAAACATGGAAATATCTACACCGCTACCTGTATAACCATGGAAATATCAGCACCGCTATCTGTATGAACATGGAAATATCTACACCGCTATCTGTATGAACATGGAAATATCTACACCGCTATCTGTATGAACATGGAAATATCTACACCGCTACCTGTATGAACATGGAAATATCAGCACCGCTATCTGTATGAACATGGAAATATCTACACCACTATCTGTATCAACATGGAAATATCTACACTGCTATCTGTATGAACATGGAAATAGCTACACCGTTATCTGTATGAACATGGAAATAGCTACACCACTATCTGTATGAACATGGAAATATCTACACCGCTATCTGTATGAACATGGATATATCTACACAGCCATCTGGATGAACATGGAAATATCTACACCGCTATCTGTGTAAACATGCATAGATCTTCACCGCTATCTGTATAAACATGGAAATATCTACGCCGCTATCTGTATGAACATGGAAATATCTACACCGCTATCTGTATGAACATGGAAATATCTACACCTCTATCTGTTTGAACTTGGAAATATCTACACCGCTATCTGCATGAAAATGGAAATATCTACACTGCTATCTGCATATACATGGAAATATCTACACAGCTATCTCTTTACACATGGAAATAACTACACCGCTATCTATATGAACATGGAAATATCCACACCGCCATCTGTATGAACATGGAAATATCTACACCGCTATCTGTATGAACATGGATATATCTACACAGCCATCTGGATGAACATGGAAATATCTACACCTCTATCTGTGTAAACATGCATACATCTTCACCACTATCTGTATAAACATGGAAATATCTGCACCACTATCGGTATGAACATGGAAATATCTACACCGCTATCTGTATGAACATGGAAATACCTACACCGCTATCTGTTAGGACATGGAAATATCTACACCGCTATCTGCATGAAAATGGAAATATCTACACTGCTATCTGCATATACATTTAAATATCTACACAGCTATCTCTTTACACATGGAAATAACTACACCACTATCTGTATGAACATGGAAATATCTACACCGCCATCTGTATGAACATGGAAATATCTGCACCGCCATCTGTATGAACATATAAATATCTACACCGCCATCTGTATTAAGATGGAGATGTCTACACTGCTATCTGTATAAACATGGAAATATCTACACCGCCATCTATCTGAACAAATAAATGTCTAAACCGCCATCTGTACTAAGAAGGAAATATCTAAACCGCTATCTGTATAAACGTGGAAATATCTACACCGCTGCCTGTATAAACATGGAAATATCAGCACCGATATCTGTATGAACATGGAAATATCTACACCACTATCTGTAGGAACATGGAAATAGCTACACCGCTGCCTGTATAAACATGGAAATATCAGCACCGCTATCTGCATGAACAGGGAAATTTCTACACCGCTATCTGTAGGAACATGGATATATCTACACAGCCATCTGGATGAACATGGAAATATCTACACCACTATCTGTATGAACATGGAAATATCTAAACCGCTATCTGTGTAAACATGCATACATCTTCACCGCTATCAGTATAAACATGGAAATATCTACACCGCTGTCTGTATGAACATGGAAATAGCTACACCGCTATCTGTATGAACATAGAAATATCTACACTGCTATCCGTATGAACATGGATATATCTACACAGCCATCTGGATGAACATGGAATTATCTACACCGCTATCTGTGTAAACATGCATACATCTCCACCGCTATCTGTATAAACATGGAAATATCTACACCGCTATCTGTATGAACATGGAAATATCTACACCGCTATCTGTATGAACATGGAAATATCTACACCGCTATCTGTTTGAACATGGAAATATCTACACCGCTATGTGCATGAAATTGGAAATATCTGCACTGCTATCTGCATATACATTTAAATATCTACACAGCTATCTCTTTACACATGGAAATAACTACACCACTATCTGTATGAACATGGAAATATCTACACCGCCATCTGTATGAACATGGAAATATCTGCACGGCCATCTGTATGAACATATAAATATCTACACCGCCATCTGCATTAAGATGGAGATATCTACACCGCTATCTGTATAAACATGGACATATCTACACCGCTATCTGTATGAACATGGAAATATCTGCACCACTATCTGTATGAACATGGAAATATCTTCACCGCTATCTGTTTGAACATGGAAATATCTACACCGCTATCTGCATGAAAATGGATATATCTACACTGCTATCTGCATATACATGGAAATATCTACACAGCTATCTCTTTACACATGGAAATTACTACACCGCTATCTGTATGAACATGGAAATATCTACACCACCATCTGTATGAACATGGAAATATCTGCACCGCCATCTGTATGAACATATAAATATCTACACCGCCATCTGTATTAAGATGGAGATATCTACATCGCTATCTGTATAAACATGGAAATATCTACACCGCTATCTGTATAAACACGGAAATATCTACACCGCTATCTGTATAAACATGGAAATAACTACACCGCTACCTGTATAAACATGGAAATATCAGCACCGCTATCTGTATGAACATGGAAATATCTACACCGCTATCTGTATGAAAATGGAAATATCTACACCGCTATCTGTATGAACATGGATATATCTACACAGCCCTCTGGATGAACAAGGAAATATCCACATCGCTATCTGTGTAAACATGCATACATCTTCACCGCTATCTGTATAAACATGGAAATATCTACACCACTATCTGTATGAACATGGAAATATCTACACCGCTATCTGTTTGAAGATGGAAATATATACACCGCTATCTGCATGAAAATGGAAATATCTACACAGCTATCTGCATATAGATGGAAATATCTAAACAGCTATCTCTTTACACATGGAAATAACTACACCGCTATCTGTATGAACATGGAAATATCTACACCGCCATCTGTATGAACATGGAAATAACTGCACCGCCATCTTTATGAACATATAAATATCTACACCTCCATCTGTATGAAGATGGAGATATCTACACCGCTATCTGAATAAACATGGAAATGTCTACACCGCTATCTGTATAAACATGGAAATATCTACACCGCTATCTGTATAAACATGGAAATATCTACACCGCTACCTGTATAAACATGGAAATTTCAGCACCGCTATCTGAATGAACCTTGAACTATCTACACCGCTATCTGTATGAACATGGAAATATCTACACCGCTATCTGTATGAACATGGAAATATCTACAAAGCTGTCTGAATGAACATGGAAATATCTACACCGCTATCTGTTTGAACATGTACATATCTACACCGCTATCTGCATGAAAATGGAAATATCTACAAAGCTATCTGCATATACTTGGAAATATCTACACAGCTATCTCTTTACACATGGAAATAACTACACCGCTATATCTATAAACATGGAAATATCTACACCACCATCTGTATGAACATGGAAATATCTACACCGCCATCTGTATGAACATGGAAATATCTGCACCTCCATCTGTATGAACATATAAATATCTACAAGGCCATCTGTATTAAGATGGAGATATCTACACCACTATCTGTATAAACATGGAAATATCTACACCGCTATCTGTATGAACATGGAAATATCTACACCGCCATCTGTATGAACATGGAAATATCTGCACCTCCATCTGTATGAACATATAAATATCTACAAGGCCATCTGTATTAAGATGGAGATATCTACACCACTATCTGTATAAACATGGAAATATCTACACCGCTATGTGTATAGACATGGAAATATCTACACCGCTATCTGCATAAACATGGAAATATCTACACTGCTACCTGTATAAACATGGAAATATCCACACCGCTATCTGTATGAACATGGAAATATCTAAACCGCTATCTGTTTGAACATGGAAATATCTAAACCGCTATCTGCATGAAAATGGAAATATCTACACAGCTATCTGCATATACATGGAAATATCTACACAGCTATCTCTTTGCACATGGAAATAACTACACCGCTATCTCTATAAACATGGAAATATCTACACCACCATCTGTATGAACCTCGAAATATCTGCACCGCCATCTGTATGAACATATAAATATCTACACCGCCATCTGTATTAAGAAGGAAATATCTAAACCGCTATCTGTATAAACATGGAAATATCTACACCGTTACCTGTATAAACATGGAAATATCAGCACCGCTCTCTGTATGAAACTGGTAATATCTACACCGCTATCTGTATGAACATGGAAATATCTACACTGCTATATGTATGAACATGGAAATAGCTACACCGTTATCTGTATGAAAATGGGAATAGCTACACCGCTATCTGTATGAACATGGAAATATCTACACCGCTATCTGTATGAACATGGATATATCTACACAGCAATCTGGATGAACATGGAAATATCTACACCGCTATCTGTATGAACATGGAAATATCTACAACGCTATCTGTATGAACATGGATATATCTACACAGCCATCTGGATGAACATGGAAATATCTACACCTCTATCTGTGTAAACATGCGTACATCTTCACGACTATCTTTATAAACATGGAAATATCTTCACCGCCATCTGTATGAACATATAAATATCTACACCGCCATCTGCATTAAGATGGAGATATCTACACTGATATCTGTATAAACATGTAAATAACTACACCGCCATCTATCGGAACATATAAATATCTACACCGCCATCTGTACTAAGATGGAAATATCTAAACCGCTATCTGTATAAACATGGAAATATCTACACCGCGGCCTGTATAAACATGGAAATATCCGCACCGCTATCTGTATGAACATGGAAATATCTACACCGCTATCTGTAGGAACATGGAAATAGCTACACTGTTGCCTGTATAAACATGGAAATATCAGCACCGCTATCTGTATGAACATGGAAATATCTACACCACTATCTGTATGAACATGGATATATCTACACAGCCATCTGGATGAACATGGAAATATCTACACCACTATCTGTATGAACATGGAAATAACTACACCGCTATCTGTGTAAACATGCATACATCTTCACCGCTATCAGTATAAACATGGAAATATCTACACCGCTATCTGTATGAACATGGAAATAGCTACACCGCTATCTGTATGAACATGGAAAGATCTACACCGCTATCTGTATGAACATGGATATATCTACACAGCCATCTGGATGAACATGGAAATATCTACACCGCTATCTGTGTAAACATGCATACATCTACACCACTATCTGTATAAACATGGAAATATCTACACCGCTATCTGTATGAACATGGAAATATCTACACCGCTATCTGTATGAACATGGAAATATCTACACCGCTATCTGTTTGAACATGGAAATATCTACACCGCTATCTGCTTGAAAATGGAAATATCTACACTGATATCTGCATATACATTTAAATATCTACACAGCTATCTCTTTACACATGGAAATAACTACACCGCTATCTGTATGAACATGGAAATATCTACACCGCCATCTGTATGAACATGGAAATATCTGCCCCGTCATCTGTATGAACATATAAATATCTACACCGCCATGTGTATTAAGATGGAGATATCTACACTGCTATCTGTATAAACATGGAAATATCAACACCGCCATCTGTGTGAACATATAAATATCTACACCGCCATGTGTATTAATATGGAGATATCTACACCGCTATCTGAATTAACATGGAAATATCTACACTGCTATCTGTATGAACATGGAAATATCTACACCGTTCTCTGTATGAACATGGAAATATCTACACCGCTATCTGTATGAACATGGAAATATCTACAAAGCTATCTGAATGAACATGGAAATATCTACACCGCTATCTGTTTGAACATATAAATATCTACACCGCTATCTGCATGAAAATGGAAATATCTACAAAGCTATCTGTATATTCATGGAAATATCTACACAGCTATCTCTTTACACATGGAAATAACTACACCGCTATATCTATAAACATGGAAATATCTCCAGCGCCATCTGTATGAACATGGAAATATCTGCACCGCCATCTGTATGAACATATAAATATCTACACCGCCATCTGTATTAAGAAGGAAATGTCTAAACCGCTATCTGTATAAACATGGAAATATCTACACCGCTGCCTGTATAAACATGGAAATATCAGCACCGCTCTCTGTAAGAGAATGGAAATATCTACACCGCTATCTGTATGAACATGGAAATATCTACACTGCTATCTGTATGAACATGGAAATAGCTACACCGCTATCTGTATGAACATGGAAATATCTACACCGCTATCTGTATGAACATGGAAATATCTACACCGCTATCTGTGTGAACATGGATATATCTACACAGCCATCTGGATGAACATGGAAATATCTAAACCGCTATCTGTGTAAACATGCATACATCTTCACGGCTATCTGTAAAAACATGGAAATATCTACACCAATATCTGTATAAACATGGAAATATCAGCACCGCTATCTTTATGAACATGGAAATATCAGCGTCTCTATCTGTATGAACATGGAAGTATCTACACCGCTATCTGTATGAACATGGAAATATCTACACCGCTATCTGTATGAACATGGAAATACCTTCACCGCCATCTGTATGAACATGGATATATCTACACAGCCTTCTGGATGAACATGGAAATATCTACACCGCTATCTGTATGAACATGGAAATAGCTACACCGCTATCTGTATGAACATGGAAATATCTACACCGGTATCTGTATGAACATGGAAATATCTACACCGCTATCTGTATGAACATGGAAATATCTTCACCGCTATCTGTATGAACATGGATATATCTACACAGCCATCTGGATGAACATGGAACTATCTACACCGCTATCTGTATGAACATGGAAATAGCTACACCGCTATCTGTATGAACATAGAAATATCTACACCGCTATCTGTATGAACATGGAAATATCTACACCGCTATCTGTATGAACCTGGAAATATCCTCACCGCCATCTGTATGAACATGGATATATCTACAGAGCCATCTTGATGAACATGGAAGTATCTACACAGCTATCTGTATGAAAATGGAAATTTATACACCGCTATCTGTGTAAACATGCATACACCTTCACCGCTATCTGTATAAACATGGAAATATCTACACCGCTATTTGTTTGAACATGGAAATATCTACACCGCTTTCTGCATGAAAATGGAAATATCTACAGAGCTATCTGCATATTCATGGAAATATCTACAAAGCTATCTCTTTACACATGGAAATAACTACACCGCTATCTCTATAAACATGGAAATATCTACACAGCCAACTGTATGAACATGGAAATATCTGCATCGCCATCTGTATGAACATATAAATATCTACACCGCCATCTGTGTTAAGATGGAGATATCTACACCGCTATCTGTATAAACCTGGAAATATCTACACCGCTATCTGTATAAACATAGAAATATCTACACCGCTATCTGTATAAACATAGAAATATCTACACCGCTACCTGTATAAACATGGAAATATCAGCACCGCTCTCTGTATGAACATGGAAATATCTACACCGCTATCTGTACGAACATGGAAATATCAACACCGCTATCTGTATGAACATGGAAATATCTACATGGCTATCTGTGTAAACATGCATATATCTTCACCGCTATCTGTATAAACATGGAAATATCTACACCGCTATCTGTATGAACATGGAAATATCTACACTGCTATCTGCATATACATGGAAATATCTACACAGCTATCTCTTTACACATGGAAATAACTACACCGCTATCTGTATGAACATGGAAATATCCACAGCGCCATCTGTATGAACATGGAAATATCTGCACCGCCATCTGTATGAACATATAAATATCTACACTGCCATCTGTATTAAGATGGAGATATCTACACCGCTATCTGTATAAACATGGAAATATCTACATCACTATCTGTATAAACATGGAAATATCTACACCGCTATCTGTAAAACATGGAAATATCTACACCACTACCTGTATAAACATGGAAATATCAGCACAGCTATCTGTATGAACATGGAAATATCTACACCGCTATCTGTATGAACATGGAAATATCTACACCGCTATCTGTATAAACATGGAAATATCTACACCGCTACCTGTATAAACATGGAAATATCAGCACCGCTATCTGTATGAACATGGAAATATCTACACCGCTATCTGTATGAACATGGAAATATCTACACCGCTATCTGTATGAACATGGATATATCTACACAGCCCTCTGGATGAACATGGAAATATCCACACCGCTATCTGTGTAAACATGCATACATCTTCACCGCTATCTGTATGAACATGGAAATATCTACACCGCTATCTGTTTGAAGATGGAAATATATACATCGCTATCTGCATGAAAATGGAAATATCTACACAGCTCTCTGCATATAGATGGATATATCTACACAGCTATCTCTTTACACATGGAAATAACTACACCGCTATCTGTATGAACATGGAAATATCTACACCGACATCTGTATGAACATGGAAATATCTGCACCGCCATCTGTATGAACATATAAATATCTACACCGCCATCTGTATTAAGATGGAGATATCTACACCGCTATCTGAATATACATGGAAATATCTACACCGCTATCTGTATAAACATGGAAATATCTACACCGCTATCTGTATAAACTCGGAAATATCTACACCGCTACCAGTATAAACATGGAAATATGAGCACCGCTATCTGTATGAACCTGGAAATATCTACACAGCTATCTGTATGAACATGGAAATATCTACACCGCTATCTGTATGAACATGGAAATATCTACAATGCTATCTGAATGAACATGGAAATATCTACACCGCTATCTGTTTGAACATGTAAATATCTACACCGCTATCTGCATGAAAATGGAAATATCTAAAAGCTATCTGCATATACATGGAAATATCTACACAGCTATCTCTTTACACATGGAAATAACTACACAGCTATATCTATAAACATGGAAATATCAGCACCACTATCTGTATGAACATGGAAATATCTACAGCGCAATCTGTATGAACATGGGTATATGTACACAGCCATCTGGATGAACATGGAAATATCTACACCGCTATCTGTGTAAACATGCATACATCTTCACCACTATCAGTATAAACATGGAAATATCTACACCGCTATCTGTATGAACATGGAAATAACTACACCGCTATCTGTATGAACATGGAAATATCTACACCGCTATCTGTATGAACATGGATATATCTACACAGCCATCTGGATGAACATGGAAATATCTACACTGCTATCTGTGTAAACATGCATACATCTTCTCCGCTAACTGTATAAACATGGAAATATCTACACCGCTATCTGTATGAACATGGAAATATCTGCACCGCTATCTGTATGAACATGGAAATATCTACACCGCTGTCTGTTTGAACATGGAAATATGTACACCGCTATCTGCATGAAAATGGAAATATCTACACTGCTATCTGCATATACATGGAAATATCTACACAGCTATCTCTTTGCACGTGGAAATAACTACACCGATATCTGTATGAACATGGAAATATCTACACCGCCATCTGTATGAACATGGAAATATCTGCACCGCCATCTGTATGAACATATAAATATCTACACCGCCATCTGTATTAAGATGGAGATATCTACACTGCTATCTGTATAAACATGGAAATATCTACACCGCCATCTGTATGAACATATAAGTATTTACACCGCCATCTGTATTAAGAAGGAAATATCTAAACCGCTATCTGTATAAACATGGAAATATCTACACCGCTATCTGTATGAACATGGAAATATCTACACCGCTATCTGTATGAACATGGAAATATCTACACCGCTATCGGTATGAACATGGAAATATCTACACCGCTATCTGTATGAACATGGAAATATCTACACCGCTATCTGTATGAACATGGAAATATCTACACCGCTATCTGTATGAACATGGAAATATCTACACCGCTATCTGTATGAACATGGATATGTCTACACAGCCCTCTGGATGAACATGGAAATATCCACACCGCTATCAGTGTAAACATGCATACATCTTCACCGCTATCTGTATAAACATGGAAATATCTACACCGCTATCTGTATGAACATGGAAATATCTACACCGCTATCTGTTTGAAGATGGAAATATATACACCGCTATCTGCATGAAAATGGAAATATCTACACAGCTATCTGCATATAGATGGAAATATCTACACAGCTATCTCTTTACACATGGAAATAACTACAACGCTATCTGTATGAACATGGAAATATCTACACCGCCATCTGTATGAACATGGAAATATCTGCACCGCCATCTGTATGAACATATAAATATCTACACCGCCATCTGTATTAAGATGGAGATATCTACACTGCTATCTGAATAAACATGGAAATATCTACACCGCTATCTGTATAAACATGGAAATATCTACACCGCTATCTGTATAAACACGGAAATATCAGCACCGCTCTCTGTATGAAAATGGAAATATCTACACCGCTATCTGTATGAACATGGAAATATCTACACCGCTATCTGTATGAACATGGATATATCTACACAGCCATCTGGATGAACATGGAAATATCTACACCGCTATCTGTATGAACATGGAAATATCTACACCGCTATCTGTATGAACATGGATATATCTACACAGCCATCTGGATGAACATGGAAATATCTACACCTCTATCTGTGTAAACATGCATACATCTTCACCACTATCTGTATAAACATGGAAATATCTTCACCGCTATCGGTATGAACATGGAAATATCTACACCGCTATCTGTATGAACATGGAAATACCTACACCGCTATCTGTTTGGACATGGAAATATCTACACCGCTATCTTCATGAAAATGGAAATATCTACACTGCTATCTGCATATACATTTAAATATCTACACAGCTATCTCTTTACACATGGAAATAACTACACCACTATCTGTGTGACCATGGACATATCTACACCGCCATCTGTATGAACATGGAAATATCTGCACCGCCATCTGTATGAACATATAAATATCTACACCGCCATCTGTATAAAGATGGAGATATCTACACTGCTATCTGTATAAACATGGAAATATCTACACCGCCATCTGCCTGAACATATAAATATCTACACCGCCATCTGTACTAAGAAGGAAATATCTAAACCGATATCTGTATAAACGTGGAAATATCTACACCGCTGCCTGTATAAACATGGAAATATCAGCACCGCTATCTGTATGAACATGGAAATATCTACACCGCTATCTGTAGGAACATGGAAATAGCTACACCGCTGCCTGTATAAACATGGAAATATCAGCACCGCTATCTGTATGAACAGGGAAATATCTACACCACTATCTGTATGAACATGGATATATCTACACAGCCATCTGGATGAACATGGAAATATCTACACCACTATATGTATGAACATGGAAATATCTAAACCGCTATCTGTGTAAACATGCATACATCTTCACCGCTATCAGTATAAACATGGAAATATCTACACCGCTATCTGTATGAACATGGAAATAGCTACACCGCTATCTGTATGAACATAGAAATATCTACACTGCTGTCTGTATGAACATGGATATATCTACACAGCCATCTGGATGAACATGGAAATATCTACACCACTATCTGTTTGAACATGGAAATATCTACACCGCTATCTGTGTAAACATGCATACATCTTCACCGCTATCAGTATAAACATGGTAATATCTACACCGCTATCTGTATGAACATGGAAATATCTACACCGCTATCTGTTTGAACATGTACATATCTACACCGCTATCTGCATGAAAATGGAAATATCTACAAAGCTATCTGCATATACTTGGAAATATCTACACAGCTATCTCTTTACACATGGAAATAACTACACCGCTATATCTATAAACATGGAAATATCTACACCACCATCTGTATGAACATGGAAATATCTGCACCGCCATCTGTATGAACATATAAATATCTACACCGCCATCTGTATTAAGAAGGAAATATCTAAACCGCTATCTGTATAAACATGGAAATATCAGCACCGCTCTCTGTATGAAACTGGTAATATCTACACCGCTATCTGTATGAACATGGAAATATCTACACTGCTATATGTATGAACATGGAAATAGCTACACCGTTATCTGTATGAAAATGGGAATAGCTACACCGCTATCTGTATGAACATGGAAATATCTACACCGCTATCTGTATGAACATGGATATATCTACACAGCAATCTGGATGAACATGGAAATATCTACACCGCTATCTGTATGAACATGGAAATATCTACAACGCTATCTGTATGAACATGGATATATCTACACACCCATCTGGATGAACATGGAAATATCTACACCTCTATCTGTGTAAACATGCGTACATCTTCACGACTATCTTTATAAACATGGAAATATCTTCACCGCCATCTGTATGAACATATAAATATCTACACCGCCATCTGCATTAAGATGGAGATATCTACACTGATATCTGTATAAACATGTAAATAACTACACCGCCATCTATCGGAACATATAAATATCTACACCGCCATCTGTACTAAGATGGAAATATCTAAACCGCTATCTGTATAAACATGGAAATATCTACACCGTGGCCTGTATAAACATGGAAATATCCGCACCGCTATCTGTATGAACATGGAAATATCTACACCGCTATCTGTAGGAACATGGAAATAGCTACACTGTTGCCTGTATAAACATGGAAATATCAGCACCGCTATCTGTATGAACATGGAAATATCTACACCACTATCTGTATGAACATGGATATATCTACACAGCCATCTGGATGAACATGGAAATATCTACACCACTATCTGTATGAACATGGAAATAACTACACCGCTATCTGTGTAAACATGCATACATCTTCACCGCTATCAGTATAAACATGGAAATATCTACACCGCTATCTGTATGAACATGGAAATAGCTACACCGCTATCTGTATGAACATGGAAAGATCTACACCGCTATCTGTATGAACATGGATATATCTACACAGCCATCTGGATGAACATGGAAATATCTACACCGCTATCTGTGTAAACATACATACATCTACACCACTATCTGTATAAACATGGAAATATCTACACCGCTATCTGTATGAACATGGAAATATCTACACCGCTATCTGTATGAACATGGAAATATCTACACCGCTATCTGTTTGAACATGGAAATATCTACACCGCTATCTGCTTGAAAATGGAAATATCTACACTGATATCTGCATATACATTTAAATATCTACACAGCTATCTCTTTACACATGGAAATAACTACACCGCTATCTGTATGAACATGGAAATATCTACACCGCCATCTGTATGAACATGGAAATATCTGCCCCGTCATCTGTATGAACATATAAATATCTACACCGCCATGTGTATTAAGATGGAGATATCTACACTGCTATCTGTATAAACATGGAAATATCAACACCGCCATCTGTATGAACATATAAATATCTACACCGCCATGTGTATTAATATGGAGATATCTACACCGCTATCTGAATTAACATGGAAATATCTACACTGCTATCTGTATGAACATGGAAATATCTACACCGTTCTCTGTATGAACATGGAAATATCTACACCGCTATCTGTATGAACATGGAAATATCTACAAAGCTATCTGAATGAACATGGAAATATCTACACCGCTATCTGTTTGAAAATGTAAATATCTACACCGCTATCTGCATGAAAATGGAAATATCTACAAAGCTATCTGTATATTCATGGAAATATCTACACAGCTATCTCTTTACACATGGAAATAACTACACCGCTATATCTATAAACATGGAAATATCTCCAGCGCCATCTGTATGAACATGGAAATATCTGCACCGCCATCTGTATGAACATATAAATATCTACACCGCCATCTGTATTAAGAAGGAAATGTCTAAACCGCTATCTGTATAAACATGGAAATATCTACACCGCTGCCTGTATAAACATGGAAATATCAGCACCGCTCTCTGTAAGAGAATGGAAATATCTACACCGCTATCTGTATGAACATGGAAATATCTACACTGCTATCTGTATGAACATGGAAATAGCTACACCGCTATCTGTATGAACATGGAAATATCTACACCGCTATCTGTATGAACATGGAAATATCTACACCGCTATCTATGTGAACATGGATATATCTACACAGCCATCTGGATGAACATGGAAATATCTAAACCGCTATCTGTGTAAACATGCATACATCTTCACGGCTATCTGTAAAAACATGGAAATATCTACACCGCTATCTGTATGAACATGGAAATATCTACACCGCTATCTGTATGAACATGGAAATATCTACACCGCTATCTGTTTGAACATGGAAATATCTACACCGCTATCTGCATGAAAATGGAAATATCTACACAGCTATCTGCATATACATGGAAATATCTACACAGCTATCTCTTTACACATGGAAATAACTACACCGCTATCTGTATGAACATGGAAATATCTACACCGCCATCTGTATGAACATGGAAATATCTGCACCGCCATCTGTATGAACATATAAATATCTACACCGCCATCTGTATTAAGATGGAGATATCTACACTGCTATCTGTATAAACATGGAAATATCTACACCGCTATCTGTATAAACATGGAAATATCTACACCAATATCTGTATAAACATGGAAATATCAGCACCGCTATCTTTATGAACATGGAAATATCAGCGTCTCTATCTGTATGAACATGGAAGTATCTACACCGCTATCTGTATGAACATGGAAATATCTACACCGCTATCTGTATGAACATGGAAATACCTTCACCGCCATCTGTATGAACATGGATATATCTACACAGCCTTCTGGATGAACATGGAAATATCTACACCGCTATCTGTATGAACATGGAAATAGCTACACCGCTATCTGTATGAACATGGAAATACCTACACCGCTATCTGTATGAACATGGAAATATCTACACCGCTATCTGTATGAACATGGAAATATCTTCACCGCTATCTGTATGAACATGGATATATCTACACAGCCATCTGGATGAACATGGAACTATCTACACCGCTATCTGTATGAACATGGAAATAGCTACACCGCTATCTGTATGAACATGGAAATATCTAAACCGCTATCTGTATGAACATGGAAATATCTACACCGCTATCTGTATGAACCTGGAAATATCCTCACCGCCATCTGTATGAACATGGATATATCTACAGAGCCATCTTGATGAACATGGAAGTATCTACACAGCTATCTGTATGAAAATGGAAATTTATACACCGCTATCTGTGTAAACATGCATACACCTTCACCGCTATCTGTATAAACATGGAAATATCTACACCGCTATTTGTTTGAACATGGAAATATCTACACCGCTTTCTGCATGAAAATGGAAATATCTACAGAGCTATCTGCATATTCATGGAAATATCTACAAAGCTATCTCTTTACACATGGAAATAACTACACCGCTATCTCTATAAACATGGAAATATCTACACCGCCAACTGTATGAACATGGAAATATCTGCACCGCCATCTGTATGAACATATAAATATCTACACCGCCATCTGTGTTAAGATGGAGATATCTACACCGCTATCTGTATAAACATAGAAATATCTACACCGCTATCTGTATAAACATAGAAATATCTACACCGCTACCTGTATAAACATGGAAATATCAGCACCGCTCTCTGTATGAACATGGAAATATCTACACCGCTATCTGTACGAACATGGAAATATCAACACCGCTATCTGTATGAACATGGAAATATCTACACGGCTATCTGTGTAAACATGCATATATCTTCACCGCTATCTGTATAAACATGGAAATATCTACACCGCTATCTGTATGAACATGGAAATATCTACACTGCTATCTGCATATACATGGAAATATCTACACAGCTATCTCTTTACACATGGAAATAACTACACCGCTATCTGTATGAACATGGAAAAATCCACAGCGCCATCTGTATGAACATGGAAATATCTGCACCGCCATCTGTATGAACATATAAATATCTACACTGCCATCTGTATTAAGATGGAGATATCTACACCGCTATCTGTATAAACATGGAAATATCTACATCACTATCTGTATAAACATGGAAATATCTACACCGCTATCTGTAAAACATGGAAATATCTACACCACTACCTGTATAAACATGGAAATATCAGCACAGCTATCTGTATGAACATGGAAATATCTACACCGCTATCTGTATGAACATGGAAATATCTACACCGCTATCTGTATAAACATGGAAATATCTACACCGCTACCTGTATAAACATGGAAATATCAGCACCGCTATCTGTATAAACATGGAAATATCTACACCGCTATCTGTATGAACATGGAAATATCTACACCGCTATCTGTATGAACATGGAAATATCTACACCAATACCTGTATAAACATGGAAATATCAGCACCGCTATCTGTGTGAACATGGAAATATCTACACCGCTATCTGTGTAAACATGCATACATCTTCACCGCTATCAGTATAAACATGGAAATATCTACACCGCTATCTGTATGAACATGGAAATAGCTACACCGCTATCTGTATGAACATGGAAATATCTACACCGCTACCAGTATGAACATGGATATATCTACACAGCCATCTGGATGAACATGGAAATATCTACACCGCTATCTGTGTAAACATACATACATCTTCACCGCTATCTGTATAAACATGGAAATATCTACATCGCTTTCTGTATGAACATTGAAATATCTACACCTCTATCTGTATGAACATGGAAATATCTACACCGCTATCTGTTTGAACATGGAAATATCTACACCGCTATCTGCATGAAAATGGAAATATCTACACTGCTATCTGCATATACATGGAAATATCTACACAGCTATCTCTTTACACATGGAAATAACAACACCGCTATCTGTATGAACATGGAAATATCCACACCGCCATCTGTATGAAAATGGAAATATCTGCACCGCCATCTGTATGAACATATAAATATCTACACTGCCATCTGTATTAAGATGGAGATATCTACACCGCTATCTGTATAAACATGGAAATATCTACACCGCTATCTGTATAAACATGGAAATATCTACACCGCTATCTGTATAAACATGGAAATACCTACACGGCTTCCTGTATAAACATGGAAATATCAGCAGAGCTATCTGTATGAACATGGAAATATCTACACCGCTATCTGTAAAAACATGGAAATTTCTACACCGCTATCTGCATAAACATGGAAATATCTACACCGCTACCTGTATAACCATGGAAATATCAGCACCGCTATCTGTATGAACATGGAAATATCTACACCGCTATCTGTATGAACATGGAAATATCTACACCGCTATCTGTATGAACATGGAAATATCTACACCGCTACCTGTATGAACATGGAAATATCAGCACCGCTATATGTATGAACATGGAAATATCTACACCGCTATCTGTATCAACATGGAAATATCTACACTGCTATCTGTATGAACATGGAAATAGCTTCACCGTTATCTGTATGAACATGGAAATAGCTACACCACTATCTGTATGAACATGGAAATATCTACACCGCTATCTGTATGAACATGGATATATGTACAAAGCCATCTGGATGAACATGGAAATATCTACACTGCTATCTGTATCAACATGGAAATATCTACACCGCTATCTGTATGAACATGGATATATCTACACAGCCATCTGGATGAACATGGAAATATCTACACCGCTATCTGTGTAAACATGCATAGATCTTCACCGCTATCTGTATAAACATGGAAATACCTACGCCGCTATCTGTATGAACATGGAAATATCTACACCGCTATCTGTTTGAACATGGAAATATCTACACCTCTATCTGTTTGAACATGGAAATATCTACACCGCTATCTGCATGAAAATGGAAATATCTACACTGCTATCTGCATATACATGGAAATATCTACACAGCTATCTCTTTACACATGGAAATAACTACACCGCTATCTATATGAACATGGAAATATCCACACCGCCATCTGTATGAACATGGAAATATCTGCACCGCCATCTGTATGAACATATAAATATCTACACCGCCATCTGTATTAAGATGGAGATATCTACACCGCTATCTGTATAAACATGGAAATAGCTACACCGCTATCTGTATAAACATGGAAATATATACACCGCTATCTGTATAAACATGGAAATATCTACACCGCTACCTGTATAAGCATGGAAATATCAGCACCGCTATCTGTATGAACATGGAAATATCTACACCGCTATCTGTATGAACATGGAAATATCTACACCGCTATCTGTATGAACATGGAAATATCTACACCGCTATCTGTTTGAACATGGAAATATCTACACCGCTATCTGCATGAAAATGGAAATATCTACACAGCTATCTGCATATACATGGAAATATCTACACAGCTATCTCTTTACACATGGAAATAACTACACCGCTATCTGTATGAACATGGAAATATCTACACCGCCATCTGTATGAACATGGAAATATCTGCACCGCCATCTGTATGAACATATAAATATCTACACCGCCATCTGTATTAAGATGGAGATATCTACACCGCTATCTGTATAAACATGGAAATATCTACACCGCTATCTGTATAAACATGGAAATATCTACACCACTATCTGTATAAACATGGAAATATCAGCACCGCTATCTTTATGAACATGGAAATATCAGCGTCTCTATCTGTATGAACATGGAAGTATCTACACCGCTATCTCTATGAACATGGAAATATCTACACCGATATCTGTATGAACATGGAAATACCTTCACCGCCATCTGTATGAACATGGATATATCTACACAGCCTTCTGGATGAACATGGAAATATCTACACCGCTATCTGTATGAACATGGAAATAGCTACACCGCTATCTGTATGAACATGGAAATATCTACACCACTATCTGTATGAACATGGAAATATCTACACCGCTATCTGTATGAACATGGAAATATCTTCACCGCTATCTGTATGAACATGGATATATCTACACAGCCATCTGGATGAACATGGAAATATCTAAACCGCTATCTGTATGAACATGGAAATAGCTACACCGCTATCTGTATGAACATGGAAATATCTACACCGCTATCTGTATGAACATGGAAATATCTACACCGCTATCTGTATGAACCTGGAAATATCCTCACCGCCATCTGTATGAACATGGATATATCTACAGAGCCATCTTGATGAACATGGAAGTATCTACACAGCTATCTGTATGAAAATGGAAATTTATACACCGCTATCTGTGTAAACATGCATACATCTTCACCGCTATCTGTATAAACATGGAAATATCTACACCGCTATTTGTTTGAACATGGAAATATCTACACCGCTTTCTGCATGAAAATGGAAATATCTACAGAGCTATCTGCATATTCATGGAAATATCTACAAAGCTATCTCTTTACACATGGAAATAACTACACCGCTATCTCTATAAACATGGAAATATCTACACCGCCAACTGTATGAACATGGAAATATCTGCATCGCCATCTGTATGAACATATAAATATCTACACCGCCATCTGTGTTAAGATGGAGATATCTACACCGCTATCTGTATAAACCTGGAAATATCTACACCGCTATCTGTATAAACATAGAAATATCTACATCACTATCTGTATAAACATGGAAATATCTACATCACTATCTGTATAAACATGGAAATATCTACACCGCTATCTGTAAAACATGGAAATATCTACACCACTAACTGTATAAACATGGAAATATCAGCACAGCTATCTGTATGAACATGGAAATATCTACACCGCTATCTGTATGAACATGGAAATATCTACACCGCTATCTGTATAAACATGGAAATATCTACACCGCTACCTGTATAACCATGGAAATATCAGCACCGCTATCTGTATGAACATGGAAATATCTACACCGCTATCTGTATGAACATGGAAATATCTACACCGCTATCTGTATGAACATGGAAATATCTACACCGCTACCTGTATGAACATGGAAATATCAGCACCGCTATCTGTATGAACATGGAAATATCTACACCACTATCTGTATCAACATGGAAATATCTACACTGCTATCTGTATGAACATGGAAATAGCTACACCGTTATCTGTATGAACATGGAAATAGCTACACCACTATCTGTATGAACATGGAAATAGCTACACCGCTATCTGTATGAACATGGATATATCTACACAGCCATCTGGATGAACATGGAAATATCTACACCGCTATCTGTGTAAACATGCATAGATCTTCACCGCTATCTGTATAAACATGGAAATATCTACGCCGCTATCTGTATGAACATGGAAATATCTACACCGCTATCTGTATGAACATGGAAATATCTACACCTCTATCTGTTTGAACATGGAAATATCTACACCGCTATCTGCATGAAAATGGAAATATCTACACTGCTATCTGCATATACATGGAAATATCTACACAGCTATCTCTTTACACATGGAAATAACTACACCGCTATCTATATGAACATGGAAATATCCACACCGCCATCTGTATGAACATGGAAATATCTACACCGCTATCTGTATGAACATGGATATATCTACACAGCCATCTGGATGAACATGGAAATATCTACACCTCTATCTGTGTAAACATGCATACATCTTCACCACTATCTGTATAAACATGGAAATATCTGCACCACTATCGGTATGAACATGGAAATATCTACACCGCTATCTGTATGAACATGGAAATACCTACACCGCTATCTGTTAGGACATGGAAATATCTACACCGCTATCTGCATGAAAATGGAAATATCTACAATGCTATCTGCATATACATTTAAATATCTACACAGCTATCTCTTTACACATGGAAATAACTACACCACTATCTGTATGAACATGGAAATATCTACACCGCCATCTGTATGAACATGGAAATATCTGCACCGCCATCTGTATGAACATATAAATATCTACACTGCCATCTGTATTAAGATGGAGATGTCTACACTGCTATCTGTATAAACATGGAAATATCTACACCGCCATCTGTCTGAACAAATAAATGTCTACACCGCCATCTGTACTAAGAAGGAAATATCTAAACCGCTATCTGTATAAACGTGGAAATATCTACACCGCTGCCTGTATAAACATGGAAATATCAGCACCGATATCTGTATGAACATGGAAATATCTACACCACTATCTGTAGGAACATGGAAATAGCTACACCGCTGCCTGTATAAACATGGAAATATCAGCACCGCTATCTGTATGAACAGGGAAATTTCTACACCGCTATCTGTAGGAACATGGATATATCTACACAGCCATCTGGATGAACATGGAAATATCTACACCACTATCTGTATGAACATGGAAATATCTAAACCGCTATCTGTGTAAACATGCATACATCTTCACCGCTATCAGTATAAACATGGAAATATCTACACCGCTGTCTGTATGAACATGGAAATAGCTACACCGCTATCTGTATGAACATAGAAATATCTACACTGCTATCCGTATGAACATGGATATATCTACACAGCCATCTGGATGAACATGGAAATATCTACACCGCTATCTGTGTAAACATGCATACATCTCCACCGCTATCTGTATAAACATGGAAATATCTACACCGCTATCTGTATGAACATGGAAATATCTACACCGCTATCTGTATGAACATGGAAATATCTACACCGCTATCTGTTTGAACATGGAAATATCTACACCGCTATGTGCATGAAAATGGAAATATCTGCACTGCTATCTGCATATACATTTAAATATCTACACAGCTATCTCTTTACACATGGAAATAACTACACCACTATCTGTATGAACATGGAAATATCTACACCGCCATCTGTATGAACATGGAAATATCTGCACGGCCATCTGTATGAACATATAAATATCTACACCGCCATCTGCATTAAGATGGAGATATCTACACCGCTATCTGTATAAACATGGAAATATCTACACCGCTATCTGTATGAACATGGAAATATCTGCACCACTATCTGTATGAACATGGAAATATCTTCACCGCTATCTGTTTGAACATGGAAATATCTACACCGCTATCTGCATGAAAATGGATATATCTACACTGCTATCTGCATATACATGGAAATATCTACACAGCTATCTCTTTACACATGGAAATTACTACACCGCTATCTGTATGAACATGGAAATATCTACACCACCATCTGTATGAACATGGAAATATCTGCACCGCCATCTGTATGAACATATAAATATCTACACCGCCATCTGTATTAAGATGGAGATATCTACATCGCTATCTGTATAAACATGGAAATATCTACACCGCTATCTGTATAAACACGGAAATATCTACACCGCTATCTGTATAAACATGGAAATAACTACACCGCTACCTGTATAAACATGGAAATATCAGCACCGCTATCTGTATGAACATGGAAATATCTACACCGCTATCTGTATGAACATGGAAATATCTACACCGCTATCTGTATGAACATGGATATATCTACACAGCCCTCTGGATGAACAAGGAAATATCCACATCGCTATCTGTGTAAACATGCATACATCTTCACCGCTATCTGTATAAACATGGAAATATCTACACCACTATCTGTATGAACATGGAAATATCTACACCGCTATCTGTTTGAAGATGGAAATATATACACCGCTATCTGCATGAAAATGGAAATATCTACACAGCTATCTGCATATAGATGGAAATATCTAAACAGCTATCTCTTTACACATGGAAATAACTACACCGCTATCTGTATGAACATGGAAATATCTACACCGCCATCTGTATGAACATGGAAATAACTGCACCGCCATCTTTATGAACATATAAATATCTACACCTCCATCTGTATGAAGATGGAGATATCTACACCGCTATCTGAATAAACATGGAAATGTCTACACCGCTATCTGTATAAACATGGAAATATCTACACCGCTATCTGTATAAACATGGAAATATCTACACCGCTACCTGTATAAACATGGAAATTTCAGCACCGCTATCTGAATGAACCTTGAACTATCTACACCGCTATCTGTATGAACATGGAAATATCTACACCGCTATCTGTATGAACATGGAAATATCTACAAAGCTGTCTGAATGAACATGGAAATATCTACACCGCTATCTGTTTGAACATGTACATATCTACACCGCTATCTGCATGAAAATGGAAATATCTACAAAGCTATCTGCATATACTTGGAAATATCTACACAGCTATCTCTTTACACATGGAAATAACTACACCGCTATATCTATAAACATGGAAATATCTACACCACCATCTGTATGAACATGGAAATATCTGCACCGCCATCTGTATGAACTTATAAATATCTACACCGCCATCTGTATTAAGAAGGAAATATCTAAACCGCTATCTGTATAAACATGGAAATATCTACACCGTTACCTGTATAAACATGGAAATATCAGCACCGCTCTCTGTATGAAACTGGTAATATCTACACCGCTATCTGTATGAACATGGAAATATCTACACTGCTATATGTATGAACATGGAAATAGCTACACCGTTATCTGTATGAAAATGGGAATAGCTACACCGCTATCTGTATGAACATGGAAATATCTACACCGCTATCTGTATGAACATGGATATATCTACACAGCAATCTGGATGAACATGGAAATATCTACACCGCTATCTGTATGAACATGGAAATATCTACAACGCTATCTGTATGAACATGGATATATCTACACAGCCATCTGGATGGACATGGAAATATCTACACCTCTATCTGTGTAAACATGCGTACATCTTCACGACTATCTTTATAAACATGGAAATATCTTCACCGCCATCTGTATGAACATATAAATATCTACACCGCCATCTGCATTAAGATGGAGATATCTACACTGATATCTGTATAAACATGTAAATAACTACACCGCCATCTATCGGAACATATAAATATCTACACCGCCATCTGTACTAAGATGGAAATATCTAAACCGCTATCTGTATAAACATGGAAATATCTACACCGCGGCCTGTATAAACATGGAAATATCCGCACCGCTATCTGTATGAACATGGAAATATCTACACCGCTATCTGTAGGAACATGGAAATAGCTACACTGTTGCCTGTATAAACATGGAAATATCAGCACCGCTATCTGTATGAACATGGAAATATCTACACCACTATCTGTATGAACATGGATATATCTACACAGCCATCTGGATGAACATGGAAATATCTACACCACTATCTGTATGAACATGGAAATAACTACACCGCTATCTGTGTAAACATGCATACATCTTCACCGCTATCAGTATAAACATGGAAATATCTACACCGCTATCTGTATGAACATGGAAATAGCTACACCGCTATCTGTATGAACATGGAAATACCTTCACCGCCATCTGTATGAACATGGATATATCTACACAGCCTTCTGGATGAACATGGAAATATCTACACCGCTATCTGTATGAACATGGAAATAGCTACACCGCTATCTGTATGAACATGGAAATACCTACACCGGTATCTGTATGAACATGGAAATATCTACACCGCTATCTGTATGAACATGGAAATATCTTCACCGCTATCTGTATGAACATGGATATATCTACACAGCCATCTGGATGAACATGGAACTATCTACACCGCTATCTGTATGAACATGGAAATAGCTACACCGCTATCTGTATGAACATGGAAATATCTACACCGCTATCTGTATGAACATGGATATATCTACACCGCTATCTGTATGAACCTGGAAATATCCTCACCGCCATCTGTATGAACATGGATATATCTACAGAGCCATCTTGATGAACATGGAAGTATCTACACAGCTATCTGTATGAAAATGGAAATTTATACACTGCTATCTGTGTAAACATGCATACACCTTCACCGCTATCTGTATAAACATGGAAATATCTACACCGCTATTTGTTTGAACATGGAAATATCTACACCGCTTTCTGCATGAAAATGGAAATATCTACAGAGCTATCTGCATATTCATGGAAATATCTACAAAGCTATCTCTTTACACATGGAAATAACTACACCGCTATCTCTATAAACATGGAAATATCTACACCGCCAACTGTATGAACATGGAAATATCTGCATCGCCATCTGTATGAACATATAAATATCTACACCGCCATCTGTGTTAAGATGGAGATATCTACACCGCTATCTGTATAAACCTGGAAATATCTACACCGCTATCTGTATAAACATAGAAATATCTACACCGCTATCTGTATAAACATAGAAATATCTACACCGCTACCTGTATAAACATGGAAATATCAGCACCGCTCTCTGTATGAACATGGAAATATCTACACCGCTATCTGTACGAACATGGAAATATCAACACCGCTATCTGTATGAACATGGAAATATCTACACGGCTATCTGTGTAAACATGCATATATCTTCACCGCTATCTGTATAAACATGGAAATATCTACACCGCTATCTGTATGAACATGGAAATATCTACACTGCTATCTGCATATACATGGAAATATCTACACAGCTATCTCTTTACACATGGAAATAACTACACCGCTATCTGTATGAACATGGAAATATCCACAGCGCCATCTGTATGAACATGGAAATATCTGCACCGCCATCTGTATGAACATATAAATATCTACACTGCCATCTGTATTAAGATGGAGATATCTACACCGCTATCTGTATAAACATGGAAATATCTACATCACTATCTGTATAAACATGGAAATATCTACACCGCTATCTGTAAAACATGGAAATATCTACACCACTACCTGTATAAACATGGAAATATCAGCACAGCTATCTGTATGAACATGGAAATATCTACACCGCTATCTGTATGAACATGGAAATATCTACACCGCTATCTGTATAAACATGGAAATATCTACACCGCTACCTGTATAAACATGGAAATATCAGCACCGCTATCTGTATGAACATGGAAATATCTACACCGCTATCTGTATGAACATGGAAATATCTACACCGCTATCTGTATGAACATGGAAATATCTACACCAATACCTGTATAAACATGGAAATATCAGCACCGCTATCTGTGTGAACATGGAAATATCTACACCGCTATCTGTGTAAACATGCATACATCTTCACCGCTATCAGTATAAACATGGAAATATCTACACCGCTATCTGTATGAACATGGAAATAGCTACACCGCTATCTGTATGAACATGGAAATTTCTACACCGCTACCAGTATGAACATGGATATATCTACACAGCCATCTGGATGAACATGGAAATATCTACACCGCTATCTGTGTAAACATACATACATCTTCACCGCTATCTGTATAAACATGGAAATATCTACATCGCTTTCTGTATGAACATTGAAATATCTACACCTCTATCTGTATGAACATGGAAATATCTACACCGCTCTCTGTTTGAACATGGAAATATCTACACCGCTATCTGCATGAAAATGGAAATATCTACACTGCTATCTGCATATACATGGAAATATCTACACAGCTATCTCTTTACACATGGAAATAACAACACCGCTATCTGTATGAACATGGAAATATCCACACCGCCATCTGTATGAAAATGGAAATATCTGCACCGCCATCTGTATGAACATATAAATATCTACACTGCCATCTGTATTAAGATGGAGATATCTACACCGCTATCTGTATAAACATGGAAATATCTACACCGCTATCTGTATAAACATGGAAATATCTACACCGCTATCTGTATAAACATGGAAATATCTACACGGCTTCCTGTATAAACATGGAAATAACAGCAGAGCTATCTGTATGAACATGGAAATATCTACACCGCTATCTGTAAAAACATGGAAATTTCTACACCGCTATCTGCATAAACATGGAAATATCTACACCGCTACCTGTATAACCATGGAAATATCAGCACCGCTATCTGTATGAACATGGAAATATCTACACCGCTATCTGTATGAACATGGAAATATCTACACCGCTATCTGTATGAACATGGAAATATCTACACCGCTACCTGTATGAACATGGAAATACCAGCACCGCTATATGTATGAACATGGAAATATCTACACCACTATCTGTATCAACATGGAAATATCTACACCGTTATCTGTATGAACATGGAAATAGCTACACCACTATCTGTATGAACATGGAAATATCTACACCGCTATCTGTATGAACATGGATATATGTACAAAGCCATCTGGATGAACATGGAAATATCTACACTGCTATCTGTATCAACATGGAAATATCTACACCGCTATCTGTATGAACATGGATATATCTACACAGCCATCTGGATGAACATGGAAATATCTACACCGCTATCTGTGTAAACATGCATAGATCTTCACCGCTATCTGTATAAACATGGAAATACCTACGCCGCTATCTGTATGAACATGGAAATATCTACACCGCTATCTGTATGAACATGGAAATATCTACACCTCTATCTGTTTGAACATGGAAATATCTACACCGCTATCTGCATGAAAATGGAAATATCTACACTGCTATCTGCATATACATGGAAATATCTACACAGCTATCTCTTTACACATGGAAATAACTACACCGCTATCTATATGAACATGGAAATATCCACACCGCCATCTGTATGAACATGGAAATATCTGCACCGCCATCTGTATGAACATATAAATATCTACACCGCCATCTGTATTAAGATGGAGATATCTACACCGCTATCTGTATAAACATGGAAATAGCTACACCGCTATCTGTATAAACATGGAAATATATACACCGCTATCTGTATAAACATGGAAATATCTACACCGCTACCTGTATAAGCATGGAAATATCAGCACCGCTATCTGTATGAACATGGAAATATCTACACCGCTATCTGTATGAACATGGAAATATCTACACCGCTATCTGTATGAACATGGAAATATCTACACCGCTATCTGTTTGAACATGGAAATATCTACACCGCTATCTGCATGAAAATGGAAATATCTACACAGCTATCTGCATATACATGGAAATATCTACACAGCTATCTCTTTACACATGGAAATAACTACACCGCTATCTGTATGAACATGGAAATATCTACACCGCCATCTGTATGAACATGGAAATATCTGCACCGCCATCTGTATGAACATATAAATATCTACACCGCCATCTGTATTAAGATGGAGATATCTACACCGCTATCTGTATAAACATGGAAATATCTACACTGCTATCTGTATAAACATGGAAATATCTACACCACTATCTGTATAAACATGGAAATATCAGCACCGCTATCTTTATGAACATGGAAATATCAGCGTCTCTATCTGTATGAACATGGAAGTATCTACACCGCTATCTCTATGAACATGGAAATATCTACACCGATATCTGTATGAACATGGAAATACCTTCACCGCCATCTGTATGAACATGGATATATCTACACAGCCTTCTGGATGAACATGGAAATATCTACACCGCTATCTGTATGAACATGGAAATAGCTACACCGCTATCTGTATGAACATGGAAATATCTACACCACTATCTGTATGAACATGGAAATATCTACACCGCTATCTGTATGAACATGGAAATATCTTCACCGCTATCTGTATGAACATGGATATATCTACACAGCCATCTGGATGAACATGGAAATATCTAAACCGCTATCTGTATGAACATGGAAATAGCTACACCGCTATCTGTATGAACATGGAAATATCTACACCGCTATCTGTATGAACATGGAAATATCTACACCGCTATCTGTATGAACCTGGAAATATCCTCACCGCCATCTGTATGAACATGGATATATCTACAGAGCCATCTTGATGAACATGGAAGTATCTACACAGCTATCTGTATGAAAATGGAAATTTATACACCGCTATCTGTGTAAACATGCATACATCTTCACCGCTATCTGTATAAACATGGAAATATCTACACCGCTATTTGTTTGAACATGGAAATATCTACACCGCTTTCTGCATGAAAATGGAAATATCTACAGAGCTATCTGCATATTCATGGAAATATCTACAAAGCTATCTCTTTACACATGGAAATAACTACACCGCTATCTCTATAAACATGGAAATATCTACACCGCCAACTGTATGAACATGGAAATATCTGCATCGCCATCTGTATGAACATATAAATATCTACACCGCCATCTGTGTTAAGATGGAGATATCTACACCGCTATCTGTATAAACCTGGAAATATCTACACCGCTATCTGTATAAACATAGAAATATCTACACCGCTATCTGTATAAACATAGAAATATCTACACCGCTACCTGTATAAACATGGAAATATCAGCACCGCTCTCTGTATGAACATGGAAATATCTACACCGCTATCTGTACGAACATGGAAATATCTACACCGCTATCTGTATGAACATGGAAATATCTACACGGCTATCTGTGTAAACATGCATATATCTTCACCGCTATCTGTATAAACATGGAAATATCTACACCGCTATCTGTATGAACATGGAAATATCTACACTGCCATCTGAATATACATGGAAATATCTACACAGCTATCTCTTTACACATGGAAATAACTACACCGCTATCTGTATGAACATGGAAATATCCACAGCGCCATCTGTATGAACATGGAAATATCTGCACCGCCATCTGTATGAACATATAAATATCTACACTGCCATCTGTATTAAGATGGAGATATCTACACCGCTATCTGTATAAACATGGAAATATCTACATCACTATCTGTAAAACATGGAAATATCTACACCACTACCTGTATAAACATGGAAATATCAGCACAGCTATCTGTATGAACATGCAAATATCTACACCGCTATCTGTATGAACATGGAAATATCTACACCGCTATCTGTATAAACATGGAAATATCTACACCGCTACCTGTATAACCATGGAAATATCAGCACCGCTATCTGTATGAACATGGAAATATCTACACCGCTATCTGTATGAACATGGAAATATCTACACCGCTATCTGTATGAACATGGAAATATCTACACCGCTACCTGTATGAACATGGAAATATCAGCACCGCTATCTGTATGAACATGGAAATATCTACACCACTATCTGTATCAACATGGAAATATCTACACTGCTATCTGTATGAACATGGAAATAGCTACACCGTTATCTGTATGAACATGGAAATAGCTACACCACTATCTGTATGAACATGGAAATATCTACACCGCTATCTGTATGAACATGGATATATCTACACAGCCATCTGGATGAACATGGAAATATCTACACCGCTATCTGTGTAAACATGCATAGATCTTCACCGCTATCTGTATAAACATGGAAATATCTACGCCGCTATCTGTATGAACATGGAAATATCTACACCGCTATCTGTATGAACATGGAAATATCTACACCTCTATCTGTTTGAACATGGAAATATCTACACCGCTATCTGCATGAAAATGGAAATATCTACACTGCTATCTGCATATACATGGAAATATCTACACAGCTATCTCTTTACACATGGAAATAACTACACCGCTATCTATATGAACATGGAAATATCCACACCGCCATCTGTATGAACATGGAAATATCTGCACCGCCATCTGTATGAACATATAAATATCTACACCGCCATCTGTATTAAGATGGAGATATCTACACCGCTATCTGTATAAACATGGAAATAGCTACACCGCTATCTGTATAAACATGGAAATATATACACCGCTATCTGTATAAACATGGAAATATCTACACCGCTACCTGAATAAGCATGGAAATATCAGCACCTCTATCTGTATGAACATGGAAATATCTACACCGCTATCTGTATGAACATGGAAATATCTACACCGCTATCTGTATGAACATGGAAATATCTACACCGCTATCTGTTTGAACATGGAAATATCTACACCGCTATCTGTATGAAAATGGAAATATCTACACAGCTATCTGCATATACATGGAAATATCTACACAGCTATCTCTTTACACATGGAAATAACTACACCGCTATCTGTATGAACATGGAAATATCTACACCGCCATCTGTATGAACATGGAAATATCTGCACCGCCATCTGTATGAACATATAAATATCTACACCGCCATCTGTATTAAGATGGAGATATCTACACCGCTATCTGTATAAACATGGAAATATCTACACCGCTATCTGTATAAACATGGAAATATCTACACCACTATCTGTATAAACATGGAAATATCAGCACCGCTATCTTTATGAACATGGAAATATCAGCGTCTCTATCTGTATGAACATGGAAGTATCTACACCGCTATCTGTATGAACATGGAAATATCTACACCGCTATCTGTATGAACATGGAAATACCTTCACCGCCATCTGTATGAACATGGATATATCTACACAGCCTTCTGCATGAACATGGAAATATCTACACCGCTATCTGTATGAACATGGAAATAGCTACACCGCTATCTGTATGAACATGGAAATATCTACACCACTATCTGTATGAACATGGAAATATCTACACCGCTATCTGTATGAACATGGAAATATCTTCACCGCTATCTGTATGAACATGGATATATCTACACAGCCATCAGGATGAACATGGAAATATCTAAACCGCTATCTGTATGAACATGGAAATAGCTACACCGCTATCTGTATGAACATGGAAATATCTACACCGCTATCTGTATGAACATGGAAATATCTACACCGCTATCTGTATGAACCTGGAAATATCCTCACCGCCATCTGTATGAACATGGATATATCTACAGAGCCATCTTGATGAACATGGAAGTATCTACACAGCTATCTGTATGAAAATGGAAATTTATACACCGCTATCTGTGTAAACATGCATACATCTTCACCGCTATCTGTATAAACATGGAAATATCTACACCGCTATCTGTATGAACATGGAAATATCTACACCGCTATCTGTTTGAAGATGGAAATAAATACAACGCTATCTGCATGAAAATGGAAATATCTACAGAGCTATCTGCATATAGATGGAAATATCTACACAGCTATCTCTTTACACATGGAAATAACTACACCGCTACCTGTATAAACATGGAAATATCAGCACCGCTATCTGTATGAACATGGAAATATCTACACCGCTATCTGTATGAACATGGAAATATCTACACCAATACCTGTATAAACATGGAAATATCAGCACCGCTATCTGTGTGAACATGGAAATATCTACACCGCTATCTGTGTAAACATGCATACATCTTCACCGCTATCAGTATAAACATGGAAATATCTACACCGCTATCTGTATGAACATGGAAATAGCTACACCGCTATCTGTATGAACATGGAAATATCTACACCGCTACCAGTATGAACATGGATATATCTACACAGCCATCTGGATGAACATGGAAATATCTACACCGCTATCTGTGTAAACATACATACATCTTCACCGCTATCTGTATAAACATGGAAATATCTACATCGCTTTCTGTATGAACATTGAAATATCTACACCTCTATCTGTATGAACATGGAAATATCTACACCGCTATCTGTTTGAACATGGAAATATCTACACCGCTATCTGCATGAAAATGGAAATATCTACACTGCTATCTGCATATACATGGAAATAGCTACACAGCTATCTCTTTACACATGGAAATAACAACACCGCTATCTGTATGAATATGGAAATATCCACACCGCCATCTGTATGAAAATGGAAATATCTGCACCGCCATCTGTATGAACATATAAATATCTACACTGCCATCTGTATTAAGATGGAGATATCTACACCGCTATCTGTAAAAACATGGAAATATCTACACCGCTATCTGTATAAACATGGAAATATCTACACCGCTATCTGTATAAACATGGAAATATCTACACGGCTTCCTGTATAAACATGGAAATATCAGCAGAGCTATCTGTATGAACATGGAAATATCTACACCGCTATCTGTAAAAACATGGAAATTTCTACACCGCTATCTGCATAAACATGGAAATATCTACACCGCTACCTGTATAACCATGGAAATATCAGCACCGCTATCTGTATGAACATGGAAATATCTACACCGCTATCTGTATTAACATGGAAATATCTACACCGCTATCTGTATGAACATGGAAATATCTACACCGCTACCTGTATGAACATGGAAATATCAGCACCGCTATCTGTATGAACATGGAAATATCTACACCACTATCTGTATCAACATGGAAATATCTACACTGCTATCTGTATGAACATGGAAATAGCTACACCGTTATCTGTATGAACATGGAAATAGCTACACCACTATCTGTATGAACATGGAAATATCTACACCGCTATCTGTATGAACATGGATATATCTACAAAGCCATCTGGATGAACATGGAAATATCTACACTGCTATCTGTATGAACATGGAAATATCTACACCGCTATCTGTATGAACATGGATATATCTACACAGCCATCTGGATGAACATGGAAATATCTACACCGCTATCTGTGTAAACATGCATAGATCTTCACCGCTATCTGTATAAACATGGAAATATCTACGCCGCTATCTGTATGAACATGGAAATATCTACACCGCTATCTGTATGAACATGGAAATATCTACACCTCTATCTGTTTGAACATGGAAATATCTACACCGCTATCTGCATGAAAATGGAAATATCTACACTGCTATCTGCATCTACATGGAAATATCTACACAGCTATCTCTTTACACATGGAAATAACTACACCGCTATCTATATGAACATGGAAATATCCACACCGCCATCTGTGTGAACATGGAAATATCTGCACCGCCATCTGTATGAACATATAAATATCTACACTGCCATCTATATTAAGATGGAGATATCTACACTGCTATCTGTATAAACATGGAAATAGCTACACCGCTATCTGTATAAACATGGAAATATATACACCGCTATCTGTATAAACATGGAAATATCTACACCGCTACCTGTATAAGCATGGAAATATCAGCACCGCTATCTGTATGAACATGGAAATATCTACACCGCTATCTGTATGAACATGGAAATATCTACACCGCTATCTGTATGAACATGGAAATGTCTACACCGCTATCAGTATGAACATGGAAATATCTACACCGCTATGTGTATGAACATGGATATATCTACACAGCCCTCGGGATGAACATGGAAATATCCACACCGCTATCTGTATAAACATGCATATACCTTCACCGCTATCTGTATAAACATGGAAATATCTACACCGCTATCTGTATGAACATGGAAATATCTACACCGCTATCTGTTTGAAGATGGAAATATATACACCGCTATCTGCATGAAAATGGAAATATCTACACAGCTATCTGCATATACATGGAAATATCTACACAGCTATCTCTTTACACATGGAAATAACTACACCGCTATCTGTATGAACATGGAAATATCAACACTGCCATCTGTATGAACATGGAAATATCTGCACCGCCATCTGAATGAACATATAAATATCTACACCGCCATCTGTATTAAGATGGAGATATCTACACCGCTATCTGAATAAACATGGAAATATCTACACCGCTATCTGTATAAACATGGAAATATCTACACCACTATCTGTATAAACATGGAAATATCTACACTGCTACCTGTATAAACATGGAAATATCAGCACCGCTATCTGTATGAACATGGAAATATCTACATCGCTATCTGTATGAACATGGAAATATCTTCACCGCTATCTGTATGAACATGGAAATATCTACAAAGCTATCTGAATGAAGATGGAAATATCTACACCGCTATCTGTTTGAACATGGAAATATCTACACCGCTATCGGCATGAAAATGGAAATATCTACAAAGCTATCTGCATATACATGGAAATATCTACACTGCTATCTCTTTACACATGTTAATAACTACACCGCTATATCTATAAAGATAGAAATATCTACACCGCTATCTGTATAAACATGGAAATATCTACACCACTACCTGTATAAACATGGAAATATCAGCACCGCTATCTGTATGAACATGGAATTATCTACACTGCTATCTGTACGAACATGGAAATATCTACACTGCTATCTGTATGATCATGGAAATATCTACACCGCTATCTGTATGAACATGGAAATATCTACACCGCTGTCTGTTTGAACATGGAAATATCTACACCGCAGTCTGCATGAAAATGGAAATATCTACACAGCTATCTGCATACACATGGAAATATCTACACAGCTATCTCTTAACACATGGAAATAAGAAGTCCGCTATCTCTATAAACATGGAAATATCTACACCGCCATCTGTATGAACATGGAAATATCTGCACCGCCATCTGTATGAACATATAAATATCTACACCGCCATATGTAATAAGAAAGAAATATCTAAACCGCTATCTGTGTGAACATTGAAATATCTACACCGCTATCTGTATGAACATTGAAATATATACACCGCTGCCTGTATAAACATTGAAATATCAGCACCGCTATCTGCATGAACATGGAAATATCTACACCGCTATCTGTATGAACATGGAAATATCTACACCGCTATCTGTATGAACATGGAAATATCTACACCGCTATCTGTATGAACATGGAAATATCTACACAGCCATCTGGATGAACATGGAAATATCTACTCTGCTATCTGTGTAAACATGCATAGATCTTCACCCCTATCTGTATAAACATGGAAATATCTACACCGCTATCTGTATGAACATGGAAATATCTACACCGCTATCTGTATGAACATGGAAATATCTACCCCGCTATCTGTTTGAACATGGAAATATCTACACCGTTATCTGCATGAAAATGGAAATATCTACACTGCTATCTGCATATACATGGAAATATCTACACAGCTATCTCTTTACACATGGAAATAACTACACCGCTATCTGTATGAACATGGAAATATCTACACCGCCATCTGTATGAACATGGAAATATCTGCACCGCCATCTGTATGAACATATAAATATCTACACCGCCATCTGTATTAAGATCGAGATATCTACACTGCTATCTGTGTAAACATGGAAATATCTACACGGCTATCTCTATAAACATGGAAATATCTACACTGCTATCTGTATAAACATGGAAATATCTACCCCGCTACCTGCATAAACATGGAAATAGCAGCACCGCTATCTGTATGAACATGGAAATATCTTCACCGCTATCTGTATGAACATGGAAATATCTACAAAGCTCTCTGAATGAACATGGAAATATCTACACCGCTATCTGTATAAACATGGAAATATCTACACCGCTATCTGTGTAAACATGGAAATATCTACACCGCTATCTGTGTAAACATGGAAATATCTACACCGCTATCTGTACAAACATGGAAATATCTACACAGCCCTCTGTAGGAATATGTAAATATCTACACCGTTATCTGTATACACATGGAATTACCTACACCGCTATCTGTATGAACATGGAAATGTCTACACCTCTATCTGTGTAAACATGGAAATATCTACACTGTTGTCTGTGTAAACATGGAGATATCTACACCGCTATCTCTATAAGCATGGAAATATCCACACAGCCATCTATATAAACATGGAAATATCTACACTACGCTCTGTATAAACCTGGAAATATCTACGCTGATATCTCTATAAACATGGAAATAACTACGCCGCTGTCTCTATAAACATGGAAATATCTACACCGCTATCTGTGTAAACATGGAAATATCTACACCGCTGTCTGTGTAAACATGGAAATACCTACACCGCTATATCTATAAACATGGAAATATCTACACCGCCATCTGTATGGGTATGGAAATATCTACACCGCCATCTGTATAAACATGGAAATATCTACTCCGTTATGTGTATAAAGATGGAAATATCTACACTGCTATCTGTAAAAACATGGAAATATCTACACCGCCATCTGTATGAACATGGAAATGTCTAAACCGCCAACTCTATAAACATGGAAATATCTACAGCGCTATGTGTTGGAACATAGAAATATCTACACCGCTTTCTGTCTAAACATGGAAATATCTACACCGCTATCTGCATAAAAGTGGAAATATCTTCACCGCTATCTGCATAAACTTGGAAATATCTACACCACTATCTTGTAAACATGGAAATATCTAGAAAAACAACTGTGGGAACATGGAAATATCTACACCGCTATCTCTATAAACATGGAAATATCTACACCGCTATCTGTATAAACTTGGAAATATCTACACAGCCATCTGTAGGAACATGTAAATATCTACACAGTTATCTGTATACACATGGAAATATCTACACCGCTATCTGTATAAATATGGAAATATCTACACCGCCATCTGTATGAACGTGGAAATGTCTAAACCGCCATCTCTATAAACCTGTAAATATCTACACCGCCCTCTGTAGGAACATGGAAATATCTACAACGCTATCTGTTTAAACATTGAAATATCTACACCGCTATGTGCCTAAAAGTGGAAATATCTACACCGCTATCTGCATAAACTTGGAAATACCTACACCGCTATCTGTGTAAACATGGAAATATCTAAACCACCAACTGTAGGAACATGGAAATATCTACACCACTATCTCCACAAACATTGACATATCTACACCGCTATCTGTATAAACATGGAAATATCCACACAGCCATCTGTAGGAACATGTAAATATCTACACCACTATCTCTATAAACATGGAAATATCTACACTGCTATCTGTATAAACATGGAAATATCTACACCGCTATCTGTGTAAACATGGAAAGATCTACACCGCTATCTCTGAAAACATGGAAAGATCTACACCATTATGTGTATAAAGACGGAAATATCTACACCGCTATCTGTATAAACATGGAAATATCTACGCAGCCATCTCTAGGAACATGTAAATATCTACACAGTTATCTGTATACACATGGAAATATCTACACTGCTATCTGTATAAACATGGAAATATCTACACCGCTATCTGTGTAAACATGGAAATATCTACACCGCTATCTGTGTAAACATGGAAATATCTACACCGCCATCTCTTAAAACTTGGAAATATCTTCACCGTTATGTGTATAAACATGGAAATTTCTTCACCGTCATCTGTATGAACTTGGAAATATCTACACTACCATCTATATAAACATGGAAATATCTACACCGCCATCTGTTTGAACATGAAAATATCTACACCGCCAACTCTATAAACATTGAAATATCTACACCGCTATCTGTATAAACATGGAAATATCTACACCGCTATCTGTGTAAACATGGAAATATCTACAACGCTATCTGTGTAAACATGGAAGTATCTACACCGCTATCTCTATAAACATGGAAATATCTTCGCCGCCATCTGTATGAACATGGAAATATCTACATCACCATCTGTATAAACATGGAAATATCTACACTGCTGTCTCTATAAACATGGAAATATCAACAACGCTATCTGTATAAATATGGAAATATCTACGCCGCTAACTGTATAAACATGGAAATTTCTACACCGCTATCTCTATAAACATGGAAATATCTACACCGCTATCTGTATAAACATGGAAATACCTACACCGCTATCTGTGTAAACATGGAAATATCTACACCACTATCTGTGTAAACATGGAAATATCTACACCGCTATCTGTACAAACATGGAAATACCTACACAGCCATCTGTAGGAATATGTAAATATCTACACCGTTATCTCTATACACATGGAATTATCTACACCGCTATCTGTATGAACATGGAAATATCTACACCGCTATCTGTGTAAACATGGAAATATCTACACCGCTATCTGTGTAAACATGGAGATATCTACACCGCTATCTCTATAAACATGGAAATATCCACACAGCCATCCATATAAACATGGAAATATCTACACTACGCTCTGTATAAACATGGAAATATCTACACCGCTTTCTGTGTAAACATGGAAATACCTACACCGCTATATCTATAAACATGGAAATATCTACACCACCATCTGTATGGGTATGGAAATATCTACACCGCCATCTGTATAAACATGGAAATATCTACACCGTTATCTGTGTACACATGGAATTATCTACACCGCTATCTGTATAAGCTTGGAAATATCTACAATGCTATCTGCGTAAACATGGAAATATCCACACCGCTATCTCTATATACATGCAAATATCTACACCGCTATCTGTGTAAACATGGTAATATCTACACCGATATCTCTGTAAACATGGAAATATCTACACCGCTATCTCTGTAAACATGGAAATATCTACAGAGTCATCTGTATAAACATGGAAATATCTACACCGCTATCTGTGTAAACATGGAAATATCTACACCGCTATCTCTAAAAACGTGGAAAGATCTACACCATTATGTGTATAAAGACGGAAATATCTACACCGCTATCTGTATAAACATGGAAATATCTACTCCGCCATCTGTATGAACGTGGAAATGTCTAAACCGCCATCTCTATAAACATGTAAATATCTACACCGCCCTCTGTAGGAACATGGAAATATCTACAACGCTATCTGTTTAAACATTGAAATATCTACACTGCTATCTGCCTAAAAGTGGAAATATCTACACCGCTATCTGCATAAACTTGGAAATACCTACACCGCTATCTGTGTACACATGGAAATATCTACACCACCAACTGTAGGAACATGAAAATATCTACACCGCCAACTCTATAAACATTGAAATATCTACACTGCTATCTGTATAAACATGGAAATATCTACACCGCTATCTGTGTAAACATGGAAATACCTACACCGCCTTCTGTGTAAACATGGAAATATCTACACCGCCATATCTATAAACATGGAAATATCTTCAACTCCATCTGTATGAACATGGAATTATCTACACTGCCATCTGTATGAACATGGATACATCTACACCGCTATCTGTATAAACATGGAAATATCTACACCGCCATCGGTAGGAAAATGAAAATATCTACACCGCCATCTGTATGAACAGGGAACTATGTACACCACCATCTGTATCAACATGAAAATACCTACACCGCCATCTGTATCACAATGGAAATATCTGCACCGCCATCTCTATAACAATGGAAATATCTAAACCGCCGTCTGTATGGAAATGGAAAAATCTACACCACCATCTGTATAAAGGTGGAAATATCTATACCGCTATCTGTGTGAACATGGATATATCTACAACGCTATCTGTAAAAACATGGAAATATCTACACCTCCATCTGTATAAACATGGAAATATCTACACCGCCATCTGTAGAAACATGGAAATATCTACACCGCCATCTCTATAAACATGGAAATATCTTCACAGCTATCTGTATAAACATTTAAATATCTACACCGCCATCTCTATAAACATAGAAATATCTACACCGCCATCTGTATGAACATGGAAATATGTACACCGCCATCTGTATAAATGTGGAAATATCTACACCGCTATCTGTATGAACATGGCAATATGTACACCGCTACCTGTATTAACATGGAAAATCTACACCGCTATCTGTATAAACATGGAAATATCTACACCGCTGTCTCTATAAACATGGAAATATGTGCACCACTATCTCTATAAATATTGAAATATATACACCTCTGTCTCTATAAACATGGAAATATCTAATATGCTATCTGTATAAACATGGAAATATCTACACCGCTATCTGTATAAACATGGAAATATCTACACCGCTATCTCTATAAACATGGATATATCTACACCGCTATCTCTATTAACATGGAAATATCTACACCACTATCTGTATGAACATGGAAATATCCACACCGCTATCTGTATAGACATGGAAGTATCTACACCGGTAACTGTATAAACATGGAAATATCTACACCGCTATCGGTATAAATGTCTGTATTTGCTCTTAATTTATACCCAAGGCTGGGATGTTTCATATGATAAAAAGACCAAATACAGAAATAGACTATATTTGGTCTGGCAATTGATCTCTGCAATAATCAAACCTCAAAGACAATCAAACCTGAAATCTAAGCTACATATTAAATAGCTTGGTTTTTAGGTTGCACGTTGCTGTGTATGCTGGCTTCATAGAAAATGCAAGTAGCAATGGCCATTTTTTAATAGTCATTAGCCTTGAAGCTCTCCTACTTTTGAATCACATAGAAATAGAAATCAAATCTCACTAGATTTTTTTTTGAAACAGGGTCTGACTTCGTTGCCCAGGCTGAAGAGCAGGGCATGATCTTGGCTCACACCTCTGCCTCTCGGACTCAAGCCATCCTCCCACCTCAGCCTTGGAGTAGCTGGGACCACAGGCATGTGCCACCATACCCAGCTAATATTTTTATTTTTGTACAAATGGGGTTTGTCATCTTTCCCAGGCAGGCCTCAAACTCCAAGACTCAAGCAATACACCTGCCTTGAATTCCCAAAGTACTGGGTTTACAGGCGACAGCCACTACGCCCAGCAACTAAACTTCTAAAAATCAATTTAACATAAAATTATCTAAGCGTGCAAGGAAAGATAAGAAGCCTAAGGAACCAGTGAGTTGAAGAATAAATGCAGTTTAAATCATACATGTAAACAACATGATGTGATGTGGTAGGAATCATCTAACATGCTTTAAAGCATGAGTAAAAGGTCTTTACTTAGAAAACTGGATCTTAGTTTAGGATATCTTTAGATAAGAGTATGAAAAGTCATATCATATTGATAAGTAAAGTGCTTCCTTTGGCTAATTTTAAGGATAGGACATTTACTTTCATATAATTCATAGGAATCTTAGACTTAAAAATAAAATTTCCCTTCTCAAATCCTTACTTTCATACATTTTTTGCATTTCTTTCACTTTTGTGTTAATGGCCTATGTCTCAACATATTCTATTAAGCCTTCTGGAAACACATACTTTGTTTCCAGCCTCTTCAGAGAACCATCACTCCAATTCCTAGGCTTCTGAAGAAGCAGACCCAAGCTTATAGTTATTACATATTTCCAAATCTAGGTGACCAACAAAAATTGATACTTTTCCCATCATACCTTTAAGTTAATAATCAGGTGTATGCTGAGAGGTAAGGACCCAAGAGTGTTGGTTGTCTAATTCTGCAGCTGTATAAACAAATCTTAATGCTTGAAAATATTCAAAGGTTATTCTCACGTTGATTGTTGGTAACTATGTGTAACAACATGAAAAGAAAAAAAAATCAAAGAATTACGTCTGAGGATAATACACAATCTCTAAGGGTAAGAAGAGCAACAAAAATTCTGCTTCAATTACCACTGAAATAATATATTTATCCTGTAAAATCTATGGTGGCTGGTTGTAAAAACTAGGCATTAGCAAACTGATAAAGACTTTTTAATGAAACCATTATGAAACATAGTTTTTAAAAAGTTAAATACACCCACACCAGTTTTTCACATTCTTTGGGCTGCTTTAATGCTGCCATTAAATAATTGATTTAGTTGTGACATAGATCCTATGTTCCATGGAGTCTACCATTCATAAAGATGCAATGTAAGGTAACAAAAATATAAATTGTGTGTGTGGGGGGGAGAAGTCAAGAGTATTTTTATGTGACAGAAGTTAAGTTGTTATCAGTGTAAAATAGTCTGTTACAAATACAGGACTCTGTATGTTAGTTTCACTAACCAGAAAGAAAGAAATTACAGCAGATACACACACACACACACCAAAAAAGGGAAAAGAAACAAAGCTTAGCACCACAGAAAACCACCAAACTAGAGGGATAAACAATAAGAAAGGAAGAAGTGAACAAGTAATCTAAAAAACAACTAATGAAATGATAGAAGGAAGTCCTAATTTATCAATAATAAACTTGAATAGAAGTGGATTAAACTCTACTTAAAAGATATAAAGTGGATGAATGGATTCAGATAGGAAAACCCACCTATATGCTGCCTACATGATACTTACCTCACTATTAAAGACAAATAGACTGAAAGTGAAGAGATGGAAAAATATATTTTATGCAAACAAATGAAAAGCAAGCAGGAGTAGCCACAGTCATGTCATATTTTAAAAGGCTTTAAATAAAAAAACTATATAAAAAAAGAATGTCACTGTACAATGAAATGATAAAAGGCCCAATTCAATAAGAGGACATAACATATATATTACTTAGGTGTAACTATATATGTACCCAACACCAGAACAACCAGATATATAAAGCAAATATTAGATTTAAAGGTAGAGATAGACTGCAATACAATATTAGTAGGAAATTTCAACACTCCACTTTAAAAATGGACAGATTCTATGAAGAGAAAATCAACCAAAAAATGACAGACTCAAACTATACCATAGACCAAATGGACCTAGCAGGTAAAGAAGATCTCACCTGATATGGTTTGGCTGTATATCCCCACCGAAATCTCATCTTGATTATAGCTCCCATAATTCATACATGTTGTGGGAGGGAACCAGTGGGAGATAATTGAATCATGGGGGCGGTTCCCCCATACTGTTCTTGTGGTAGTGAATACGTCTAACAAGATCTGATGGTTTTATAAGGGGGAACCCTTTCACTTGGTTCTCAATTCTATTTTGTTTGCTACCATGTAAGATGTGTCTTTCGCCTTCCATCATGATTGGGAGACCTCCCCAGCCACGTGGAACTATGAGTCCACTAAACCTCTTTTTCTCTGTAAATTACCCAGTCTCGGGTATGTCTTTATCAGCAGTATGAAAACAGACTAATACATCATCCAACAGCTGCAGAATACAAATTATTCTCAACTGTACACCAAACATTCTCTAGGACCAATCATACATTATGACACATAATAAGTCTTAACAAACTTAAGAAGACAGATATCATATGAAGTATCTTTTCTGATTCCAGGGATATAAAGCCAGAAATCAACAACAGGAAAGCCCTTGGAAATTTTATAAAAACATGGAAATTAAATAGCACGCACCCAAGAAATCAATAGGTCTCATTAAGACATTAATAGGAAAATTTCAAAAGTCACTGAGACAAGTAAGAATGAAAATCCAACATACCCAAACCTATGGAACGTAGCAAAAGCAGTTCTAAGAGGGAAATTTATAGCAATAAAAGCCTACACCAAAAAAGAAGAAAGATTTTCAAATCACAAAGCAAAATTATACACTTCAAGTAACTAGAACATCAAAAACAAACTAAACCCAAAATTGGTAGAAGGAAGGAAATAATAAAGCTCACAGCAGATATAAATGAAACAGACACTAAAAAATATTTCAAAAGATAAATAAGACAAAGTGTAAAGGTAAAACTGACAAACCTTTAGCTAAACTAAGACAAAAGGAGAGAAAATTCAAATAAATAAAAGATGAAAAAGGAGACATTACAACTGATACACCACAGAAATAGAAGGGATTGTAAGACATTACTCATAACTATATGCCAACAAATTTGATAGTGTAGAATAAAATGAATAAATTTCTGCACACATACAACTACCCAGATTAAATTGTGAGGAAATATAACATCTGAACACATCAAGAATGAGTTTGGAAATTGAATCAATAATAAAACATCTTCCATCAAAACAACAACAACAACAACCAACACCCAGGACCTGATGTCTTCACTGCTGAATTCTACCAAACAGTTAAAGAATAACTACCAATTCTCCACAAACTTTTCCACAAAAGTAATGAGGAAGGAATACTTCCATACTCATCTTATGAGGCTCGCAACATCCTGATTCTAAAACCAGACAAAGACACGCACAAAATGAAAATAACAGGCCAATATTCCTGAAGAACATAGATACAAAAGTTCTCAACAAGATACAAGTGAACTGACTTCGACAGCACACTAAAAAGAGTATTCACTATAATCAAGTGGGGTTCATCCCAGGGATGAAAGGATGGCTTAACATGCACAAATCAGTAAATATGATACACCACCACAATAGAAAGAAGAACAAAAACCATGTGATCATTTCAACAGATGCAAAAAGAACACTTGACAAAAGTCAACATTCCTTTATGATAAAAACTGTCAAGAAAGTAGGTATAGGAGTGTACCTCAACGCAGTAAAGGCCATAGGTGACAAACCCACAGCTAACATCTTATTTATGGTGAATAGTTAAATGCTTTTCCTCTTTGATATGGAGGAAGACAAGGATGTCAACTTCTACCACTTCTATTTAGCATAGTACTGGAGGTCAGAGCCAGAGCAATTAGACAAAAGAAATAAATAAGAGGGATCCAAACTGGAAAGAAGGAAGTCAGATTGTTTCTGTTTGTAGAAAATGTGATCTCACATACATATGTATACATCTATATATATGATCATATAGATATATATGATCTCTCTCTCTTTAGGGTTCTTTCTATATATACTTATATAGAGTGAGAACCCTAAAGACTTGACCAAAAACTACTAGAAATCATAAATAAATTCAGTAAAGTTGTAGTATACAAAATCAACACAGAAAATTCAGTGGTGTTTCTATACACTAATAGTGAACTATCTGAAAAAGTCATCAAGAAAGGAATTCCATTTACAATAGCTACCAAGAAATCTGCAGATAAATTTAATCAAGGTCGTGAAAGATCTCTTCAATGAAAACTATAACACACTGATGGAAAAATTTACGATCCACAAAAAATGGACACTATATACTCATGGAATGGAAGAATTGATACTATTGAAATGACCATACTAACAAAATGTCCTACAGATTCAATGCAATCCCTATCAAAATACCAATGAAATTCTTCACAGAAATAGAAAAAAATACCCTAAAATTTGTATGAAACCAGAAAAGACCCCAAATAACCAAAGCAATCCTGTGCAAAAATAACAAAGCTGGAGGCACCACACTACCTGACTTCAAAATATACTACAAAGCCATAGTAAGCAAAACAGCATGGCACTGCCATAAAGCAAACACATAGACCAATGGAAGAGAATATACAGCTCAGAAATAAATTCTCATACCTAAAGTCAACTGATTTTCCAAAAAGGAGTCAAGAGCACACACAGGGGTAAAGACAGTCTCTTCATTAAATGGTACTGAGAAGATTGGATATCTACATGTGGGATAATGAAATTAGACCCCTATCTTTTACCTTATACAAAAATCAACTCAAATGCGATTAAAGACCTAAAGGTAAGATTGAAAACTATGAAAAACTACTAGAAGATAACATGTGGGAAATTCTCTATAACTTTGGGTTCTACAAGGATTTTTTAAATGAGACATCAAAAGCACAGGCAACAAAAGCAAAAATAGATAAATGGGGTTTCATCAAACTAAAATGCTTTTGCACAGCAAAGGAAACTTAACAGAGTGAAAAAACAGCTTACAGAATGGGATACAATATTTGCAAACTATACATCTGCTAAGGAGTTAATGCCCAGATTATATAACAAACTTAAACAACTCAACAGCAAAAACATAAATAACTTATTTAAAAATGGGCAAAACTGGGAGGCTGAGGCAGGCGGATTGCCTGAGGTCAGGAGTTTGAGACCAGCCTGACCAATATGGTGAAATCATTTCTCTACTAAAAATACAAAAATTTAGCCAAACATGATGGCGTGTGCCTGTAACCCCAGCTACTCAGCAGGCTGAGGCAGGGGAATTGCTTGAACCAGGGAGATGGAGGTTGCCGTGAGCCCCGATTGCACCACTGCACTCCAGCTTGGGCAACAGAGCAAGACTCCTTCGCAAAAAAAAAAAAAAAAAAAAAAGGACAAAATAAACTAAAAGAAATGCCACAAGAGAAAATATAGAAAGGGTCAAGACGAATATATAATAAAATCATGTTCAACATCACTAACCATCAGGGAAATGCAAATCAAAACCGCAATGAGATACCAGTTCACCCATTAGAATGGCTATTAGCAAAAAGGTAAAAGATAACAAGAGTTGGCAAGGAAGTGGAGAAAACGGAACACTTACGCACTGTTGATGGGGTTGTAAACTAGTACAACCATTAAGCAAAACTTTATGGAAGTTCGCTAAAAAATAAAAAATAAAAAAAAAAACAATCATTCGATCACATAACCCAGCAATCCCACTACTGGGTATATATCCATAGGAAATGAAATCATTGTGTTTGAAAAATATCTGCACTCTTATGTTTACTGTAGCACTATTTCTAATAATCAGATATGGAATCAACCCATGTGTATAAAAACAAACAAGTGAATTATATATATATAATATATATTATGTATATTATATATAATACATATTATGTATATTATATATAATATATTATGTATAATATATAATATATTATATATTAATATATTATTAATATTAATGTATTATATATTAATATTAATAATATTAATAATAAATAATAAGTATTATTTAATAATTATTAATAATTAATAATTAATAATAATTAATACTAATATTAATATATTATTAATATATAACATATATTATATGTATAATATACATTATATATTATGTATATTTTATATATAATACATATTATGTATATTATATACATAATATATATTATGTATATTATAATATATATAATGTATAATGTATATAATATACGTTATGTATATTATATATAATATACATTATGTATGTTATGTATATTATATATCACATATAATATATATTATTATTATATATAATTATATATAATTATAATTATAATTATATATAATTTTATGTGTAATTATAATTATGCATAAAATTAATTATAATTATATATAATTTTATGTGTAATTATAATTATACATAAAATTATATATGTATATATATATATATATATGGACACACAATGAAATACTATTCAGCCATAAAAAAAGAATGAAATTCTGCCAGTTGCAACAACATGGATGACCCTGTAGGATACAATGTTAAGTGAAATAAGCCAGACACAGAAAGCAAATACCGCATGATCTCGCTCATATGTGGAATCTTAAAAAAAAAAATGTTAATAGAGAAGTAGAGTAGAATAGTGGTTACCAAACAGTGAGGAAGAAGCGGGGAGGGCAAAATGGAGATAGATTGGTTAACAGTTATGAAATCACAATTATATAGGAAGAATAAGTTGTAGTGTTCTTTGCAAAGCAGGGTGACTATAGTTAAAAGTAAAGTATTGTATATTACAAAGTATCTAGAAGAAAGGATTTTGAAATTTCTTATTAAAAAGAAATGATGAATGCATGAGGTAATTAATACACTAACTATCCTTATTGGATCATTAGACAACATACATATTCATTGAAACATCAAATTGTATCCTATAAATCTATATAATTACAATGTGAAAATTTTTTAAAAATAAATTAATGAATTAAATAACAATTTTAAAATGTTCTCAATCACCAATGCAAAGTTTAGGAGCTTTGTTCTTGACTCAGCCTTAAGACTGAAAACTAATGTGTTAGAAATATTTGTAGATCCTCTCAATTTTGAAAGAATCCTAGCTAAACTACTGAAATATAAAATATATTCTATGTAATATGCTCTTAGGTATATTCTTAGGTGAACTCTGCTTTTAGATGAAGCTTATAAAAATGAAAAACGTATCTGAAATAAAATTTTAAAGTATTTGGAAAATTACAGCTTAATCTCTTAAAGACAAATTTTCTGTACAGTAACCTTTTTATGTGCTTTTGAAATGGGGTATACAATTATTTTCCCTGATGTGAGACAAAATATAGAAAGTTGGCATTTTATCTAAGAAGTTAACTTAGGAAGAAAGAGTGAGAGGCAGAGGAATGAGGGAAGAAAGGAAGGCTGATGATGGGATACCTTATCAAGTTGCCTAATGCTGTATTGGAACCTAATAGGCCTTCTAAGGAGTTTTATTACATAATGCAAGACTCCTCAATCTGGGAGGAGGAAAGGGACACCTACATGATCATCCCACCTGCTTAAGTAAGAGCAGCCACAAACTGTGGGCCATTCCAGGTAAGTGTCATATCACACCTGCACCAACTAGTCAAAGCCTGGGTCAAAGCCTGTGCAGAACTGATCGCTACAGCAGAGGCTAAAACAAGAAATGGGGCTAAGAGAGTGAAAAGCAGTGCCCATATGTATCCAAAAACAGGTTGAAGATATCTTTAGGAAGGAACAGATAATTTTTTTTATTCATACAATAACAGATGCATATGAACTCCTCGACTAGTCACCCATTCCTGTCAGCCCTTGGGCTTCATAACTAAATCATTCTTCCTTTGTAATCCAGTCCCACATTTTCAGCTATCTCTATATGTTTATTATCTGAAATATTTCTTTGCTCTATACTCTTCCCCTAGTCTTCAACCAATTTCTTTCTTTATTGTCCCAACCCACAGACTGTTATTTCCACTTTGATGTCCCATAGAAGCTTCAAGGGTTTGAAATACCTAAAAAAACAACTCATCTTTCTCCCTAAAACTCCCTCTCCTTCTCCCACTTCAAAATTTCAACTAATGGCTCCCCCTGTTATTCCCACCAGAATCCTGAATGATCCCTGTTTCTCCTCATTCACTCCATACATGTAAATCTCATTAACGTTACTTTCTAGATATTTCATGAATCCTTTCCATTCATTCTGTACTAGAAAGTGTTCCCAGTTTAGACCCTGGTGGTTGGTGGCCTCTTACCTAGGCGCTCTCTCTCTCTCTCTCTCTCTCTGTGGGTGTGGGTGTGGGTGTGTGTGTCCTGAGAATTTATTTACTTCTGGTTTTTGTTTGTTTTTTAGTATCCAGAATCTACAGGGAACTTAAATCAATTAGAAAAAAAAAATAACCCAATTAAAAAATGGGCAAAGGACATGAACAAACACTTCTCAAAAGAACACATACAAATGGCCAACAAATACACGAAAAAAAAATGCTTAGAATCACTAATCATCAGAAAAATGCAAATCAAAACACAATGAGATACCATTTCATACCGGTTGGAATGGCTATTATTAAAAAGTCAAAATACAACAGATGCCAGCAGGGCTGTAGACAAGAGGAAGTGTCTGTATATTTTTAGCTATAGCCCTACTTCAAACGTGTCCCCATTACAGCCAAAAGAGCGGCCTATCTAAAGGACTGTTCTGATCAGCTCACTTACCTGACTGAAACCTTCAGTGACTCCCATGGCCTGCAGGTCAATGCACTAATTCATGACTATAACATCTGAGATATCCTTGATCTGGCTACTGGTCTAGCCCTCTCTGACTCACGCTTTATAAACCATGCATTCTGGAACTTTTTAGTTGTTTCCCACATCAGCATGCTACTTCCCATCCATGTAGATTTGCAGAGACCTCCTCATCTTTTTAATTCCCAGTTCCCACTCTCAACATGGGCCATCTCCTACCCACACTTCAAAACCTAAGCAAAACAACACCTTCCGTGACACCTCCATGCTGAGTCAGATGCCATCCCCTTTGTATTGTAGTTCTTTGCTTGTGTGCCTTTGTCTCACTTTGTTCTCTTTAAAATAAACTCCATGAGGACAATGATCACCTGCTATTTGTGTTAATATCTGCACCTAGTGGCATAGTGTCTGGAGTATAGTAGGATCTATTTTCAAGGAAAAAAAGATTATATCTATACCAATAGACATGAATTAGCGCTTTTTTTTTTTAAAAGATAAGCTCCCTTTGAACTAAGTCAATGTTTACAAGAAGAGTTATACTAAAAAGTTCACTTTTGCTGCTTACGTTTCATTTATTTCAGGCAATTAATTCATTGTTATTGGTAAATCGATACTTTTTATTGATACTGAAAAGAGAGAAATAAACTAATGACTATCTCTGTTAGAGTAGATTTGTTCATATCTATCAGTAGAATGTTAATTATCTGAAAGTCAATAATAAAACATAAACTGTGATCTTAAATGTTTTTTAGGGGCTCATAAATAATTAGAATTCATGTCAGCATATAAAAAAAGATCAGAGTCTTTTTAAGATATGATAAAATTTTATTTTAGTTTCTTAATAGGGATTTTTGTGACCTTAAAGAGTTCAACTAATTATAATTTTAAAAATAGGATTTATAGAGTTTTAGAATTAGAAACAATTTATAGATTATTTTATTTTTCTTTTGAGGAATCAGGTCATCAGAAGATCAAGGAACACCTATAATGTCACTAGATCCTAATTTAATTTAAATTTTAGAATCCAGGTATTCTAACTCCTGTCTTGATACTATTTCTACTTTATTATGTTGCTTCCCAGGGCTTTAAAAAATAAAAGCTGGGAAATTACATTTGCTTTGCATATACAGCACCAATTATCAAATTCAGCATAAAAGCATAACATGTATACATCAAAAAGAAAACATAAAAACTTCAAATTAAAAGCATCTCAAAACAATTGAATATAATAGGGAAACCTTATACAAATGCAACACTCACCCATTAATAAAAAGAAACCAATTGGAGAAAAAAGAAATTCAATATAAACATGTTGGAATATAACCTAATTCATTTTAATCCAATGCTTCAAATTGAAAAAAATTAGCACTAGTGTTATTTTCCTTTATCATTACAATCTTGCTTTTCATTACATTATGCTATGTTTTGTATTAAACATAAAATCAATTTTTCACCTTAACACATGCTAGAAATACAGAGTCACCATATTGGAAATCAGTAGAAAGTGTCTTTGTTTCTACTTTTTTTTCTTTGAAAAAGCTTTGGGAAAAAAAATCATTTACAATGTTTAATTTTAATAACTTAAAGAATGTAATTGATTTTTGTTTGTTTTTGACATGGAGTTTCACTCTTGTCACTCAGGCTGGAGTACAATGGCATGATCTCGGCTCACTGTAACCTCCACCTCCCAGGTTCAAATGATTCTCCTGTCTCAGCCTCCCGAGTAGCTGGGATGACAGGCACTCGCCACCACACCCGGCTAATTTTTGTATTTTTAGTAGAGATGGGGTTTCAGCATGTTGGCCAGGCTGGTCTCAAACTCCTGACCTCAGGCGATCCGCCAACCTCGGCCTCCCAAAGAGCTGGGACTACAGGCGTGAGCCACCGTGCCCAGCCAATTGAATAGTTTTTAACTCAGAGGATAAATGCTTGAGGGGATGGAAAGCCCATTCCTCATGACGTGATTATTTCACACTGCATGCCTGTATCAAAACATCTCATGTACCCCACAAATATATAAACCTCCTATGTACCCACAAAAATTTTATAAAATAATGAAAATATTTTAAAACTAAAAAAAGGGTTTTTTAATTAAGCAACTTTATTTAAATAAAATCATTCTTCCTCATCCTCAGTCCTGGGATCTACCAGAAAGAATTAGCAACATCTTAAAGATGACAAAGTGTTAAAGATAAGCTGCTATTAAGTAAAAGTGTGAAGTGTGGAGGGGACAAGCTGGATGCCTGAACCATTTTGTTCTATCTTTAGGACAGTGAAAGAGCAAGAAGCAGGGTTGGGTGGGGGACACATATTCTGTTGAGCATTGTCACCACTATATTCACTGAAATTCATCTGCATGCTTGTATGTATACTTTTGATTCGCCTGATACACTGAAAATTATATGAAATTGTTCTCTATTCTTTAGATAATTATAATCTAAGTGCTAATATGAAGCTTAGAATTTATATGAAATATGTATGCCCACAACAAGACATTTCAGCTATTTCCTAGATAATAATCTCACTTCACCCTGCACAAAACAGGCACATGATCATGTCACTCTGACCTGGTTTGAGTCCAAGGAGGCTTTTGTTTTTAAAATAATTTAGGTTAGTAGTTAAAATATGAACTTTGGGCCAGGAGTGGGAGCTCATGCCTATAATCCCAGCACTTCGGGAGGCTGAGGCGGGCGGATGACTTGAAGTCAGGAGTAGGAGACTGGACTGGCCAACATGCTGAAACCCCATCTCTACTAAAAAAAAAAAAAAAATAGAAAACTTAGCTGGGTGTGGTGGCGGGCACCTATAATCCCAGCTACTTGGGAGACTGAGGCAGGAGAATTGCTTGAGCCTGGGAAGTGGAGGTTGCAGTGAGCAGAGATCTTACCACTACACTCCAAAACAAACAACAAACAAAAAAATTCTAGAGTCACACTGAAAATCTTAACAACCTGCTTCTACTACCCATTTTTTAATTTTTATTTTGACCTGATTTTAGATTGATAGCAAAATGCACAAATAACACAAAGTGCCCCCTATGTCCCTCACCCTACTTCCCCTAATGCTAACATTTTCAGAGCCATCCTTATTTGCTCTATAAAAGAGCAGAGTTCTCCTTTTAGAGATTTGGAAAGATTATTAAAAGATAAGTTACAAAATACAGTACCTGACACGTATAAAATATTAAATAAATACTAGCCATGCTTAATTATTTTGTTTTAAGTCTATATGAGTCAAGTTTTAGTAGAAATATGGGCTAGAAAAAAAAAACAGAAAGCGGGACTCTGTGATCCGACTTGGGCTTATAGAACAGACTGCATTAGTTTGTTCTCATGCTGCTAATAAAGTCATACCCAAGACCGGGTAATTTAGAAAGGAAAGAGGTTTAAGGAACTCACAATTCCACATGGCTGGGGAGGCCTCACAGTCACGGCAGAAGGCAAAAAAGAAGCAAAGGCACATCTTAAATGGTAGCAGAGAAGAAAGCTTGTGTAGAGAAGCTCCCATTTTAAAAGCATCAGATCTCGTGAGACTTATTCGCTACCCGGAGAACAGTAGGGGGAACCCGCCCCTATGATTCAATGATCTCCACCTGACTCCATCCTTGACATGCGGGGATAATTACAATCAAGGTGAGATTCGGGTGGAGACACAGCCGAATCATATCAATGACTAATGAGAGTTACGTCCAGAACCTAATGAAAACCTGTCTGAGGCCACATTCCCTGTAAAGCAGATTTGAGATAGAGATTTGTGTAGAGAATATTTAACTGGGTAAAATCCTAGGAACCAACAACTGTGGCGAAAAAGCTGAATTGGATAAAGGGAGTTGAGATGTGAGGCAGTCACAACAAATACCTCAGCTAATCTCAAGGGGGAGCTGAGAAGCTGGGGCGACCCTTCAGAGTTGCCCTAAATTGAGGCAGGAGTATGGAGTTTTAATACCTTTCACTGGCCATTCTTCAGATACGAGTTGTCCCCAAGGATGGACATCAGCTTGACAAGTTATTAATTAGATCTCCTGAGAATAAATTCTAGAGAGAATCAGCTGAGAGGCATGATTTGCCAACACTCCCAATAGCTGGGCAAACTTCAGTTTTGAGGGAGGATTTGGGTCACACACAAAAGTCTCCACAACCAATTATTCATGGGAAATTCTATGTAGGCAGAGCTATTTCATGGCCAGTTAATCAAAACTACATAATCTATTTGGTTAAGCAAAAGAAATTAAAAAGATAAAATAAAATCTATGTATTAACACTCAAAAGTTTTTTAATGCATTTGCCTTGCATTTCGTATGTTTTGCCTTGCCTTTTATATGTTTTGCCTTGCATTTGTTTATTTGCTTTTAAGAACCTTTAGAGAACAATAATTACTAATATAATATGGAGTAGCACAGCATAGACGAGGGAAGCTAACTCTCTCCCTTTTCCCAGAACCTGGAACAGCTAAAGATCCTAAGCATTGTCAGCTTTGGTATCTGACATAGTTTGGATGTTTGTCCCCTTCAAATCTCACGTTAAAATGTGATCCCCAATGTTGGAGATAGATGCCTCCTGAATGGCTTGGTGCTGTCCTCTTGGTAATGAATGAGTTCTTACCCTGTGAGTTCATGCGATATCTGGTTGTTTAAAAGAGACTGACACCTCCTCCCTGTCTCTCTTGCTTCCTCTCTCACCATGTGATATGCTGGTTTCCCTTCACCTTCCACCATGATTGGAAGGTTCCTGAGGCCCTCCCTGGAAGCAGGTGCCAGTACTATGCTTCATGTACAGCCTTCACAACAAGGAGCCAAATAAACCGCATTTCTTTATAAATTACCCAGCCTCAGGTATTTCTTTATAACAATGCAAATGGGCTAACAGAGTATCATTCATGGACAGTGAGTGTATTAGTCAATTTTCATGCTGCTGATAAAGACATACCCAAGACTGGGTCATTTATAAAGAAAAAGAGGTTTAATGAATTCACAGTTCCACATGGCTGAGGAGGCCTCACAGTTATGGCAGAAGGCGAAAGGCGCATCTTACATGGCAGCAGGCAAACAGCAAATGAGAACCAAGTGAAAGGCGAAAGGGGTTTCCCCTTATAAAACCATCAGATCTCATGAGACTTATTCACTACCACCAGAACAGTGTGGGGAAAACTGCCCCCATGATCCACTTACCTCTCACTGGGTCCCTCCCACAACATGTGAATTATGGGAGCTACAGTGCAAGATGAGATTTCAGTGGGGACACAGCCAAACCATATCAGACAGTAATAACTTTCAATTAAATATAGCTAGACTTTCTGTCAGTGGGTCACAGCAGTCTAGAGAACACATTGAAAAACTCTGGGAACAGCAGATATAGAGGTCAGATCTAGAGATTTTGAACAAAGTTTAGTGCTACAATGCATTGGTGACCACAGACAAAAGGTGTCTGTTGTTGTTATAGTTTGTTTTCTGTCTTGTTTTTCATCATGGGAGGACAAAAAGAAAAAATGGGGGCAATGGTGAAGGAGAAATGAAAAAGACCTGCTTTTCTATGGGTGGAAGCGACTAAACGAGAGAATAAATTTGGATCACACAACAAATGCAAATCAAGTTAGAAGCATGAAAGGCATGATTAAGGCCATGGTTCTAATAGAGATCAGCCAGCGGAACCAGGATCATGCCACACCGAGAGAGGCTGCAGAGCCATTTCCTTCTCTCCTGTCAAAGCTAAATTAATGAAATGGAACTCACAGAAGCACTATGTAATCAAATATTGGTGGGACACAAGCAAATTCTGAAAAAGTTTCATTGATCAGTGATAATATCTTTTGGTGTAAATATCTCCTCAAAACATTTCAGGAAAAAAAAATAAAGCTATAATTTTACTTTAGAAATATTTAACTTTGTTATACTAGTTTACTTATTTTTTACCTAATACTTCTGATATATTGTTATGTAGGTTAAAGATGCTCGATTCATGCCACTGTGGAAACCACACATAATTTAGGCAATAATGCAAATTCTTTTCAAATTCTTTTATCAGTGTATTCACTTTATTTTTATTTCAAACACAATACAAAATTACAGGATGCTATCAAAGTGATGCTACAAAATCCCACTAAAATTTTTTCAATTCTTCAAATCACACACTTACACACACACACACACACACACCACATGCATTCCCCGTACAGACCTTTTTTTGGGGGGCCTGAGTAAATAATTGCATTTTATTTTCAATTTTTCATTTTGAAATAATTAAAGACTTACCAAAAATGTTGCAAAACTACGTGCCTTTTTGAAGTAAAGTCTTGAAAAAGTTGTTTGGTATATCCTTTATAGTAATAAAAGAAAACACGTGTATATTCTGTTGATTAAAGGCATGCTGAGATCGTCAGACATGTGACTTCATCAGAGACTCCAATATAGAGCGCAGCTGTAACGACATCCTAAGAGTGTTCTAACTGAAATGTGTTGGAAGAAGGTTCTAATTTTTTTCAACCCTTCTCAAGTTGGCACTCGGCAGATTTCCACTCTATAAAAGTAACTCCTGCTCTGCAACTAATGTTCACAGATAAGCTCCAAACATATTTACAGCTCCATTTAAGTATAATGTACACACAGTAAAATTCACCCTTTTCAATGTGCAATTTAATGGGTTATGGCAGATGAATATCATCATTTGACCACAATCATGATCAAGATACAGAAAATCTGCATCATCACAAAACGTTTTCTTTTGCTGTTTTGCATTTGATCTTTTCTCCATTCCTGAACACAGGCAACCACTAATCTGCTTCTGTTTCTACAGTTTGCATTTTCTAGAGTATCCTATTAGTGGAATGATACATTGGTGTCTTTCATGTCTAGCTTCTTTCACTGAGCATAATGCTTTTGATATTCATTTATATTGCTGTTGTATCAGTTTGCTCCTTTTTATTGTTGAGTGGTACTCCATCTACAACTGGTTTATCCATTTACAAGTTGATGGACACATCTGCTATGAACTTCAAGGATGAGGCTTGGTACGGATATGTTTTTATTTATTTTGAGTCGCAGTGGAATTATTTGGCTATATGATCAGTACTAAGTTTAACATTAAAAGAAACTGCCAAACTGCTTTCCAAAATGTCTGTACCATTTTGAAGTCCCACTAGCCAGGTGTGAATAGCAATTCTTCACATCATGTGGTATGGTCAGTTCTGCTCGTGTCAGCCACTCCAGTGGGTGTACAGTGGTACCTCAATGTGGTTTTAACTTGCATTTCCCTGATGACGGGTAACGTTAAGTATCTTTTCATTTGTGTATTGGACATCATCTCTTTTTAAATTAAAATATCTGTACAAATATTTGGCCCATTTAGGTCAAAATATTACGTTAAATTAGTTATTTGTGTTTTGTTATTTAGTTTTTTAGTTATGTGTACATTCTAGATGAAAGTTCTTTATCAGACATATTTAAAATTATTCTGTCCCAATCTGTGGTTTGCCTTTTCATTTTTTGATGCTATGTTTTAAGTTGCAAAAGTCTTAATTTCATGAAGTCCAACTTACTATTTTTTTCCATTTTCATCCATCCTTTTCTTATCTAAAAAATTTTTAGCTGTAGTAAGATTATTAAAAATTTTTCCTATTCAGTAAGCTTTATACATTTTATATTTACATTATGTATAAAATACATGTTGAGTTAATTTGAGGATATGGTGTGAGGTAATTCTGAAGTTCATATTCTCCATTTAATATCCAATTTTAATAGTACCATCTTTATAAAGACATTGATTTCCTTATTGAAATATTTTGGCAACTTTGGCCATGTAAGGCAGGATATATTTCTAAATTATTTATTCTGTTTCACTGATATATATGTCTTCTTCATGCCAGTAAGTTTACTGTACTGTTTAGTGTAGCTTTATAATATGTCTTGAAATTTGGAAAGTTTTCCAACTTTATTCTTCTTTCTAAAACATGCTCTGGCTATTCTAGGACTTCTGCATTTAAAAAAAAAAATTAGAATCAGCTTTGTAATTTCTCCAAAAAGGCCTATAGGTTTGACTGGGATTGTGCCAAATCTGGAGATCAGTTTCAGAAGAATTATCATCTAATAAGTATGACATGTATATTTACCAATGAACTTGATACATATTTCTACCTATTCAATCTCTCGTATTAGTGATTTAGAAATTTTGGATCAGCATACCTTTTATTAAATTTATTCTGAATTATTTTATTATTTTTGAGGCTATTATAAGTTAAATTGCTTACATAATTTTATTTTCTAATTGGTGTTGATTGTGTATAGAAACACAATTGATTTTATTTATTGATCTTTCATCCTACAACTTTGTTAAATTCACTTCATACCTCTAGCACACTTCTGCAGATGCCTAAGGATTTTCTATGTATATGTTTACATCACGTGAGAATAGTATTTTTCTTTCTTCCCAACTTGGGTGTCACTTATTTCTTATTTTCTTTTCTTTTCTCTTTATTTCTTTCTTCTTTCTGTCCATTCCTCCTTCCTTCCCTTCTTTCTTTCTCCCTGTTTTAGAATCAGTTTTGTAATTTATCCAAAAGGACCTATAAGGTTTCATGGGAATTCCACTGAATCTAGAGATCAATTTCAGGAGAATTATCATCTCATAAGTATTAAATATTTATCAATGAACTTGGTATATATTTCCACTTATTTAATATTGAATGCAATACTTTAAAGAACTAGGGAGAGAGGACATCATTGCATTTTTCATAATCTTATGTAGAAAGTATTAAGGCTTTCACCATTTTAAGTAAGATGTTTGCTATAGATTTTTTGTAAACACATAATCAGTTTGAAAATGTACTTTTCTATCCTCAGTTTGCTGGGAGTTTTTAATTTAAAAAATGTGTTACATTTTGTAAATTCCTTTTTTGCATCTATTGAGAGTGTCACGTGATTTTTCTTTTTTCTGTCAGCATGGTAGATTTTCAGTTGTTGAAACCAACTTGAGATAAACCCCACTTGGTTAAAACACATTATCATTTTTAAATATTCCTAGACTCAATTTGCTAATATTGTATTAAGAATGTTGCATCTAAGTTCATAATGGTTATCAGTCTGTCATTTTTGAGTTGTGATATCTGTATTTGTTTCTGATATCGAGAGAATCCACGTAAAACATCTACTTCTGTCATCAGTAATAATCTGACCAGGGATAACACCAACAGTTAGAGAGGAACCTGTCATTACCTGTGGCAGCAGAGATATCAGAGATTCCAAAAAGAAAAGCAAGGTTAAAATTTCAAATATAATCACATGAAATATCAGAAAGCCAGGGGATAGAAATATAGGAGAGCAAAATCTTAGAGGTCAAAACAAGTAGTTAAGTACTGCACATGATAATAAAAAGTAAAATCTTTTCCTAAGGCAGAGCCTGGCTGCTGCCTAGCTTCTTTGACAATTCTTGGTAGGCTTTCATGGCTTTATAAGGGCTTATACTTTAGGTAAAGTTATAGTCAGGGAAACGGTGGGTGTAGGTTGGCTCTGTAGAAATGAAGCATTACAGGAGCACTGCAGTGAGAAAGAAACTGATACTGATGATACTTCGGTCACACTAATAATACATGCTAATGATAATCATAGCAATCATGGTAATGACAGAAAATATATATATAATATTAACATGCTTCTATTTGCACATATACATATGTGAATAGAAACATTGATTTAAAGACATGAAAGTATAGAAATAGCCTACACCTGATAAAGATATGCTCATACACAATAACAAACCTCAGTATAAACAGAGATTTTGATGTATCACAGAATTCTGCAATAGATCACAATTTTGACACTATGGGAAGTGTCATTTTCAGAACTTTTCTTTATCTCCATTATCTCCATTCTCTATTTCCAACATTCCTGGAGACTGAACTCAAGGATCAGTAAATATTCTCAACCTTAACCATAGCAGACTTCATTCATCCCATATATGCTTGTTATTTTTCCCCATTGACAGAAGGCATTGTACCATGAAATATACAACATATCTCTGACACACCTGACGAAAACAAACAATGGGGAAAGATTGACTATTTAATAAATGGTGATGGGAAAACTGGCTAGCCAAATGAAGAAAGCTGAAAGTGGACCCCTTCCTTACACCTTATAAAATAATTAACTCAAGATGGATTAAAGACTTAAACATAAGATCTAAAACCATAAAAACTCTAGAAGACAACCTAGCCAATACCATTCAGAACATAGGCATAGGCAAAGACTTCACGACTAAAACACCAAAAGCAGTGGCAACAAAAGCCAAAATTGAGAAATGGGATCTAATTAAACTAAAGATAGCTTCTGCACAGCAAAAGACACTATCATCGGAGTGAACACACAACCTACAGAGTGGGAGAAAATTTTTGCAATCTATCCATCTAACAAAGGGCTAATATCCAGAATCTACAAGGAACTTAAACAAATTTACAAGAAAAAAACAACCCCATCAAAAAGTGGGAAAAGGATATGAACAGACACTTCTCAAAAGAAGACATTTATGCGGCCAATAAACACATGAGAAAAAGCTCATCATAGGCTGGGCGTGGTGGCTCACGCCTGTAATCCCATCACTTTGGGAGGCCAAGGCGAGTGGATCACAAGGTCAGGAGTTTGAGACTTGCCTGGCCACTATGGTGAAACTCTGTCTCTACCAAAAACACACAAAAAAACTTTAGCCAGGCGTGGTGGTATATATCTGTAATCCCAGCTACTCAAGAGGCTAAGGCAGGAGAATTGCTTGAACCCATTAGGTGGAGGTTGCAGTGAGCCGAAATTGTGCCACTGCACTCCACCCTGGGTGACAGAGTGAGGCTGTCTCGAAGAAAAAAAAAAAAAAGCCCATCACCCCTGGTCCAATGAGATACCATCTCGCGCCAGTTAGAATGGCAATCATTAAAAAGTCAGGAAACAACAGGTGCTAGAGAGGATGTGGAGAAATAGGAATGCTTTTACACTGTTGGTGGGAGTGTAAATTAGTTCAACCATTGTGGAAGACAGTGTAGCAATTCCTCAAGGATCCAGAACTAGAAATATCATTTGACCTAACAGTCTCATTACTAGGTACACATCCAAAGGATTATAAATCATTCTACTATAAAGACACATTCACACATATGTTTATTGCAGCACTATTCACAAGAGCAAAGACTAGGAACCAACCCAAATGCCCATCAATGATAGACTGGATAAAGAATATGTGGCACATATACACCATGGAATACCATGCAGCTATAAAAAAGGATGGATTAATGTCTTTTGCAGAGACATGGATGAAGCTGGAAACCATCATTCTCAGCAAACTATCACAAGAACAGAAAACCAAACACCACATGTTCTCACTCATAAGTGGGAGTTGAACAATGAGAACACATAGACACAGGGAGGGGAACATCACACACTGGGGCCTGTCAGTGGGTAGGAAGGAAAGAGGAGGGATAGCATTAGGAGAAATACTTAATGTAGATGACGAGTTGATGGGTGCAGCAAACCACGACAGCACATGTATACCTATTTCACAAAACTGCAAGTTCTGCAAATGTATCCCAGAACTTAAAGTGTATGTATGTGTGTATATATATATACACACAAATGTAAATGTAAATGTAAATAAATTGAAAATGGTAAAAATAGAAATATGTTTCCTACACAAATAGTGACATAATAAAGCAAGATAGAATGTATGTTTGAGTTAAAAAAAATTGCTTAGAAGACAACTTGAATTCCATTCCAAGGAACTAGTTTTCAAAAGTTTACAACCAGATTTCAGTTTGGCAAAAGGCAACAATGCTGTTTTGAAAATAATTTCTGAAAAGAGCTTCCCCAGCAGTTCCAAATGGCAGTCCTGATACAAGGAAGTAGGGGCAATTTTGTTACCACCAGGAACACTGAATTTATTTTCAGACCTTGAAATTCTGGGAGGCCCTCGAATAATAATCAACTACAATATTTTACTTTACATAGAAATATTGTTTTAATGTTAATATAAAAGCTTGTATATGAACTAAAATTGTCAATCTGCCACTTTTAAGAAAGAAGAATCCATTATGTCCCTAATCTATAGTGAGTTGATATGTTCCATAAGCAGTTCTGGAAGGAGGCTACACTTAGAGCATAAATTGGTATAGATCGCTTTGCTCTCACAGATAGCGACACAATATTTTCTGCTGAATGGGAAAAAGTTTGAAGGCATAAATCAAGATAAAGCAATCATCTGACAAAGAATTACAAAGAGGCCCCATACCTTTTTCTTAGTGAACTCCATGTGACACATTGATTTTCCACTGAAGATAAAAGCCAAAATCATGTGTCATCAATAGAAAGCAAGCAAAACTATTTGGTTCAATATGTTATGGTACTTAACAAAAAAAACTTGCAGAGAAAAGACAAATCTAAAATGTTGCACATGATTCAAACAAGTATGGATCAGAAGAGACATTTCAGAGGTCACTGCTAGAGAGTCAAGGATACATTAGAGAGAAATAAACTCCTGCTTTTTTGTTTATCTACTTACATACACAGATACTGTCTGATGAAGATGATTGATATCAGGTATGGTATTTGATGGTATAGTCATTTACAAAATAATTCATCCCTTATGATCTAATGCAATTTTCTTCATATTACACGTGTATATTTAAATACTTCCTTGTGAAGTGGAGGCTAGCCAGGCTGCTGTTAGCATATCCAGTACATTTCTGCAAATTCCAAAATGGCAAATCCCACAGTTGAAATTTCAACCTCTCTAGCGTCCCTCGGCTGGAGTGCATAATCACGGCAAAAGTCTGCAACATCAGAGGTGGCCGCCACAGACACAAAGTCTGTGTTTCTCATTCCATTCTACCAAATCTATTCAGCAGTCTGGGTGAGGGGGCTTGGCAGTATCTATGAGCAGAAAGCATTCAAATGGCTGGTATATGTGCTTCCGGGGAAACTAAGGGGAAAAAAGAGAGAGGGAGGGAGGGAGGGAACAAGAAAGAAGAAGGAAACTCAAGGAGAGAGGAAGGGAAGGAGGCTGGCAAGAAGGGATGGAGGGAGCAAGGGAGGGAGGAATAAAGGAAGGAAGTTACACCAAGTTTCAAAACTGGCCACGGACTGAGAAGGATTAAGAGACAAACGGAATTGAAAGCATTTATGTTCATACTCGGTATTTTTCTTACCCATTCTTGCAAATTAGTAATTTAAAAATTTTCATTTCCACAAATCCACGTGTTTTCTTGTTCCTCTCTCTCCGCTCTTTTTCCTTCTTTCCTTCCTGCCTTTCTTCTTTCTTTTCAACATAGGTTATATAAATGTGTGAGAGCTATCACTAGTCTACATTAATCATCAGGATTTTCCTGTATATTTCCAACTAAGATGACCCATAATAATATTCTACTGTAATTTTGGAGGGTCCAAAATACTAGATGGCATTTAGTGTTTTGGAAATCATGACAAGTCTAACAGGACTTTAAAAAACCTATCAAGACATCTGATGTGTTTTCTTGCCCATACACTCTTTAATGAGGTCTGCTTGACCCTTTCTTCTTCCCTTCTCTAGTCATGGGTTCTTCACACTGAAAACTAAGCTTTGCATCAGTGTTTGACGAACAGGTGACATAATAAACTGCAGTTACATTTTAAATTCAGCTCAAGATGGTAGATGAGAAATCTAAGATTGTGAAGTGAGATTTAGCATGCTGTTCAGTATGCAACAAATCTGAGTGTTGCTCACACAGGATTCATACCAACAGGCTCCTTCCAAAACCTTTCAATGCAAATTCTAGCAAATGCACACTTGGAAGAAAAATGTTCCATGAAGTTGTATATGTAAATTTATACTTTCAGCATTTATGTATATAATTTCAGGGGAAGTGGGATCAACTTAACATTATTAAACATAGTCCAATGATATTTACAACATAACTTCAGAAACATTTTATTACTAGAAGTATTTTAAAAAGGATGTACCATTTAGGATTTAAGACACACCCCACAAATGAAAAAACAAATGAGATTATAAACAACATTTTTAAAAAAATTATGCCATCTTTTCACTACAAAATCCTCCTGGGGGAAAAATATCTTTTCCTTCATTATTAAAGGATGTTATCAGAGCACAGTGGAATTCTTTCAGATTTAGTCAGAAGGTTCTCTGGAGTTGACAGATCTATTGGAGAATATTTTCTTTGAAAGTCCATGTCCTTTCCCCAGGCCTACATCATATATAAATAAACATTTCAGAAAAGGGGCCATGTTAAGAAAAAGTGGGTTGAAGATTGTAAGACCTGGTTCCTGGGTGCCAAATAATTCACAAGTTGGAATAAGCTGGGTTTCTGTAACACTTCTCTATGACTGCCATTGATACTGAACTATGCCAAGGAACTAAGTCCTACCAAGGAAAAGCAGGAGGAAAACAGGTGTAAGAAAACATTTCCTGTCAGTGTGTCCAGAGATAGCATGAGTCAACAGCGGCTCCTCATGAAGCCATCGATTCGTAACACTGGAGTATCTAGAATGCATCTGGGTCGAATTATTAAAAAGAAAGTTCTTCTCAAGCTAGTTGTAATGGTAGCTAATTTAAAAAATTAATGTTCTGCGATTCTGATAAAAACCTATGTGGTGAACCAACAATAAAGGCGGCTGGAGATATTGGTATGAAATAGTTATTTTTCCTTATATACCTGGACGTTCATGTAAGAAATTATACTTTTGGAAGGTCTGTCATATTCTCAGTGTATAAGAGTTGAATCATTTTTAGAAGTTATTGTCAGAATTTTGCTTTAATAGTGCAGTAAAGTGTGCATTCTCTCTCTCTCATTTTCATTCAACGGCCTCTACAAATTGAGCCTGGCTCAAAGGTCTTTCCCTCTTGGAATATGACTCCTCCCCTGTCCCTCTACATAGGCTGTTCTATAACAAATTATTTTGCTGTCTTGATTTTTCAGAGACCTCATGCTAGTAGTAGAGAGCCAGGAGAAAGTGAGATGTCCTATATAAAAGGCCTGCTAGAAAAAGAAATCAGCACTGAGTTCTAAGGATACTGAACAACTTTTTAAAAAACAAGCAAGCCATATTAAACACATTAGTTACAACCAAATTAGATAAAACCATGAAAATTATCCAAGAAGAAAAAGTACATCACCTGTCTAGGTTTAAAATTGCTTAAGGCTGCCATCCAAGGACCATCTATGATAACAAATACAGTAGTCTGTATTGACACAAAGTTTTAGTGATAGACGTAATTACATTCTTCTGCTGGTGGTGTTCTAGAATAAATGGAATATCTGCTGATCAAATCTGAATGCATCCCATAATATTAGCATGTAGGATCCCAGATCTGCAGGCACTATCTCTTTCTCAGATCTACACTTTGAATATTATGTTAGTTAAAATGAGAAGTATGTTAGAAAATGTCTTTTACAAAAGAAATATTGGCTGAGTATGGTGGCTCATGCCTGTAATCCCAACACTCTGGGAGGCCAAGGTGAGAAGATCTCTTGAGCTCAAGAATTTGAGACCAGCTTGGGCAACATATCTATAAAAAATTTTAAAACTTAGCCGGTGTGGTGGTGCACACCTATAGGCACAGCTACTTCAGAGGCTGAATCAAGAGGATCACTTGAGCTTGGGAGTTTGAGGTTGCAGTGAACTATGAACATGGCACTGAACTCCAGTCTGGGCAACAGAGTGAGAACTTGTCTTCAAAAAAATAAAAAAGAAGAAAAAAATAGGAAATATTGTGTTCACATCTGCTATGGTACTCTTTCTTATATAAACTATTTCTTTGCAGTATTCTAGAGGATTTAAGACAAATTTACCACTGAATAATTTCATATGGTATATTATTGCATTAGTATAGTATGTTATTATATAATTAGTATAAGTGACCAGTGCTGCAACAACCACATTCCAAAAAGTATTGTGATCCTCCAAAATTACAATGTCTAAATGACATTATTCTCCTTCATGAGACCATTATACCTTAATTTTTCAGCACCATGAAAATCTACAAATGCCCTCTAAAATATATTTAGAAAACGTGGGGAAAAAATAGATACAGTTTCAGAAGATACATATATTTTGAAAATTAGCCTTTTTGGAATAAATTATTCTTTATGACATATAAATAAACACATTTTTCAGACTGGCGGGGTAACATTTGCATCAGTCAAAATAATTAGATTACTAAAACCTGTAATCTTATTAGAAAAATGGTTTATTCAGAGAATCATTGGAATTATTAGCCTTCAAGCTGCTATAGATTGAATCTGATCAAAATAATTAAGATAATATTATTTCATTTTTCAGTATAATATCTCCTTAGTATTTTTGTTTCTTATTTAATATGTGATTATATTTACTTCTGTGAATAATATGGATGAAGATCATTACAGTGTCAAGATCACTGGGTTCAGAGCACAGAAACCTCAAGTCTATTCTTTTTTCTTAAATACCTGTAAGACTTTAAAGAAGACAGAGTTTCTGGACTCTAATTTCTCTATCTGTAGAATAAATGGGTTAGACCAAATAACTCCTTTCTGCTTATAAATTTTCTAATTATATGACTGAGCTTACACCTGGAAAACAGTCTATCTCCTGTATAAATTAATGATAGAAATGAAAACCACCACGTTTCATGAAATTAACCACATAAATATCAACATCAACTGCTCAGAAGGACTTAAGTGCAAGTATCACAGGAATTCTGAAGCACAGAGAACTAAATATAAGAAATGTAACACTCTTCGTATTTTCAAAGAAGATTTTAATAATATATGTAAACACAGTAGCCTGTTCATAAGAAAAAAGAAAAGGGACGTCTTAGCATATTCAGGGTTCAACCAAAACTACTACTGGAATGTAAGTCAAAGTAATATTCACCTAACTGTCATAATTGGCATGAATAATTTTAAGTAAAACACTTTTATTTGATATTAAATGTGAACAATAAGCCAAAACAGAGAAAATTAATAAATTGATCATTTATTGAAACTGAAATAAAAATATATAATTATTGAAGCCTCTTATATACATAAACCAATCATTGCTTAAATGAGCTGACATACTGGCTCCATAGTTTTATGTCACTAAGGAACTCTTTTGAACACAATAAAGAAACCAGAATTGAGCACAGAGAATGATGAACTGGGAAGTTCATTGCTTTCTATCTACTAATTAGGAGTACAATCATTCAGTCAAACAGCCACTCAACAAACATTTAGCATACAGCTCTGGATACCAGGTACTGGTGTAGGTGCTAGAGCAACAAGGAAATAGTCCCTGCATTCAGTGAGCTCACAGGCAAGTAAACAAGTAAGTATAAAGACTGCATGACTGATTGGGAGCGGTGGTTCATGCCTGTAATCCCAGCACTTTGGGAGGCCATCGTGGGCAGATCACGAGGTCAAGAGATCGAGACCATCCTGGCCAACATAGTGAAACCCCGTCTCTACTAAAAATACAAAAATTAGCTGGGCACGGTGGTGCACGCCTGTAGTTACTTGGGAGGCTGAGGCAAGAGAATCAGTTGAACCTGGAAGGCAAAGGTTGCAGTGAGCTGAGATCACACCACTGCACTCCAGCCTGGTGACAGAGTGAGACTCTGTCTCAAAAAAAAAAAAAAAGACTCCATGATAAATGTGTATCTACAAAGGGCACAAAGGAATGAGTAGCTAATCCCCAAAGCCATATGGAGCAGTCAGTATAAGCTTCAGGAAAAGAAACTGAAGTAAAAAGCTAACCTGAATCTGAAAAAAATGAGTAGGTATTTTCCAAGCACGTTTCAGGGGAAAAGTTGCAGGATGCAGAAGTCCTCCCAAGTACAAAAAGAGAATGAACTCTGGACAACTGGCAATTTATGGCACACAGGAATCAGTAAATGTAGGGATGAGAGGCACACAGAAACATGGGCAAAAACAGGAATTTTGACTTTATTCCATAAATCATGGAAAGCCACCAATGGGTTTTAAGTAATAAAATACTAAGACCAGGTTTGCATTTTAGAAAGATCAATTTGATTTCAGTGAGGAGGTCCAAAAATGAGAGCAGCAAGGCCAGATAGAAGTCCTGCTGCAACTAGCTATGGTTAGAGATGCAGACCAAAACTAAGGTGAAATCATTTAGAAGAAAGAACGTGGATATAAGAGCCATTGGTTTGGCCTCTCCACATCATTTTTCTAATTTTATTTTCATTTATTTATTTATTTATTTTTTGAGACAGAGTCTCGCTCTGTCACCCAGGCTGGAGTGCAGTGGCGTGATCTTGGCTCACTGCAAGTTCTGCCTCCCGGGTTCACACTATTCTCCTGCCTCAGCCTCCCGAGTAGCTGGGACTACAGGCACGTGCCACCACGCCCAGCTAATTTTTTCTATTTTTTAGTAGAGATGGGGTTTCACCATGTTAGCCAGGATGGTCTCGATCTCCTGACCTCGTGATCCACCCACCTCGGCCTCCCAATGTGCTGGGATTACAGGCTTGAGCCACCATGCCCAGCTGGCCTCTCCACATCTTTACTGTTATACTGATAACATGGGGATGAAAATAAATATTATTTGTATTTAAACTATTATTGTTATGTGAAAATTAAACAAATAACATACTATGATAACATCGGAGGTTCAAGAAATATTAAGTCTTGAAAATAGGAAAGATGAAAGGAAGGAAACAGGGAGTGGGGAGGAAAGTAGGAGAAAGGAGAGAATATAGGAATGAGAGAGGAGGAAAATAATAAGAAAGAAGTAGAAAGCTAGGTACGGTGGCTCATGACTGTAATCCCAGCGCTTTGGGAGGCCGAGTCAGGCAGATCACAAGGTCAGGAGTTCAAGACCAGCCTGGCCAATATGGTGAAACCTTGTCTCCACTAAAAATACAAAAATTAGCTGGGTGTGGTGGCAGGCACCTATAGTCCCAGCTACTCGGGAGGCTGAGGCAGGAGAATCACTTGACCCTGGGAGGCAGAGGTTGCAGTGAGCTGAGATCACACCACTGCACTCCAGCCTGGGTGACAGAGAAAGATGCTGTCTCAAAAAAAAAAAAAAAGAAAAAAAAAAAAAGAAAGAAGTAGAAAAAGATATAGTATTTCTTAATCAGCAGAAGCTACTCTTATTTTTCAATACTCTACCTTTCTAATGTATCACTGACAAGGAAAGGTCTTGAATAATTGACTGAAGTCAGAATAGGTAAGGCACTCTACCTGTGGATACATGAGAGGCCTTAAAAAGTTCATGGAAAATGTATATTATGAAAAAAACTATGCAAAGGTTTCAATTTTGGCAGCAAAATAAACTCATACTAATTTATTATAGCATGTTTGAACAGGATCTAGTTTGAGACAGTAAGAAGGAGTAGACATTAGTTTGAAAAGAGCCCCTAGCAGAGCAATGTAAATTCTGCTAAAATTGAAGCAAGAACAAACATTAGATTATGATGAAGCTTGAGTGAAAGAATGGTGAAATCACTGATGCTTTACAAGAAGCTTGAGGGGACAATGCACCAAAGAAATCAGTAGTTCACAAGCGGACAGCTTTTTTAAAGAAGAAACGAGATGATGTGGAAGATGAAGTCCACAGGGACAGATCATCCATATCAATTTGCAAGGAAAAAAATTAATCTTGTTTGTGCCCTAATTGAAGAGGACTGATAATCAACAGCACAAACAATAGCCAACATCATAGACATCTTAATTGGTTCAGCTTACACAGTTCTGACTAAAAAATTAAAGTTGAACCAACTTTCCACTGCATGGGTGCCAAAAGTGTTGTGCTCAGATCAGCTGCAGACAAGAGGAGAGCTCTCAATGGAAATTTTAAAGAACTAGGGTCAAGATCCTGAAGGATTTCTTTGAAGAATTGTAACAGAAGATAAAACATGGCTTTCCCAGTATGATCCTGAGGGCAAAACACAATCAAAGCAATGGCTACCAAAGGTGGAAGTGGTCCAGTCAAAGCTAAAGGGGATCACTCAAGAGCAAAGGTCACGGCAACAGTTTTTTGGGGACATTCCAGGCATTTTGCTTGTTGACTTTGTGGAAGGTCAAAGAACAATAATATCTGCATATCATGAGAGTGTTTTGAATAAGTTAGCCAAAGTTTTAGGGCAAAATACCTGGGAAAGCTTTAGCAGACAGTCCTCTAACACCACAATGTTTCTGCTCATTCCTGTCATCAAGCAAAGGCAATTTTGTGAGAGTCTCAATGGGAAATTGTCAGGCATCCACCTTACAGCTCTGATTTGGCTCCTTCTGACTTCTTTTTGTTTCCCAATCTCAACAAATGTGGAAAGGGCACCCATTTTTCTTAAGTTAATAATGTATAAGAGACTGCATTGACATTGTTAAGTTCCCAGGACCATCAGTTCTTTAGGGATGAAAACCGAAGATCACATTTTCAATGTTTATCTTTTAACTTCATTTTTCCACAAACTTTTTGAAGTTTCTCCATACAAATGTCTCCATACAAATGAGCACTTGCAAAATAAGCAGAGAGTCTCATTCAATGGACAGAAAGTTCTGTGCCATCTAAAAATTATCTTAAGCAAGTTCAATGTGTAGCAACAGACTGTATTGATAAATATCAGTTAGGTTGACTTCTGCAATGACCATGATGGAGTAACAAGAACTAGACTTTCTCTCCCTCCTGAAACAACCAAAAAAATGGCCAAAATGTATGCCACAAAAGTTTGCAAGACCCTGTAAAGTCAGTCTCAAACAAGGTGAGCCTATCAACTGCCCTAATTTATGCCTGGAGAAAGTTTTCCAGCCCACTACTGCAGGAGAAAAGCCCAAGAGGAGCCCATTGTTCTCCCTGAGCTGAGGGGACAGAGCTCAGAGTCCACAGAAACCATGTTGACATGAGCTCTCAGGACAAGGTTTCCGAGAAGAAGGGGCTGCACAGAAAGAGAACTCCAGAGCTCTGCAAAGGGTCCCCCTAAAGTACATAGCTAAGTAATTGTTAGGACAGGCCTAGAGAAAAGTACCTACGGTTGGGGAAACAACACCCAGATAAGATGAAAAGTAACAGTACACATGCTCACCAAGGTCCAGTAATAGTGCTTATTTTATCAGCCAAACCAGAAACACCTCAAGATTCCCAGGGATACCCAGAAGGATCTTGCCTCACTAGTTGGGAGTGATTAGCTCTAAAATGAGAACTGGTCTGATCCCACCTAATGAATTTTTAAAGCAAGACCAAAAAGAGTCAAACTCTTTCCAACTAAACTTAAATACATACCAATACAAAGATCAAGAATATGTATATATACTTCCAGCACTCAATAAGATAAAAGTCACCATATCTGACATCCAGACACAGTTTAGCAGAGACACAACAGTAACAACAAAAGACAGAAGAACGTGGCTCATAATAAGGAGAAAAATCACTGAGTCAGAACTGATCCAGAGTAAATCAAGGTGCCAGAGTTATAAGTTAAGAACATTCAAATGCTTATTGAAACAGTATTCTATATGTTCTAAAATAGAGACATGCAAGATACACTAAAGGAGGCTGGGCGCAGTGGCTCACGCCTGTAATCTCAGCATTTTGCGAGGCCGAGGCAGGTGGATCACGAAGTCAGGAGTTCAGGACCAGCCTGACCAATATGGTGAAATCCCATCTCTACTAAAAATACAAAAATTAGCGGGGCATAGTAGCATGTGGCTGTAGTCCCAGCTACATGGTAGGCTGATAGCACGTTAGTCATTAAAGAAGAAAAGATAGACACCTCTCAAAATAAAATAGAGAGAGAAAATAAATTTTTAAAAAACATGAACAGAGCAATAGTAGACAGTACATTTCAAGTAACTGAATTTACGTGTAATCTCAGTTCCCAAAGGAGAGGAGAGGGAAGATGTGAAAACATTTGGGACTTTGAGTCAGGCAAAGCTTTCTTTGATATGACCCCACAGCATGATTTATATAATAATATATTGATAAGAAGAACTCATCAAATTTAAAAAAAAGAATCTGCTCTTCAAAAGAATCTATTAAGAGACTGAAAAGACAAGCTGCAGGCTGGGAGAAAATATTTGCAATTCATATATCTGATGAAAGGCTTGCATCAAAAATATATTTTAAAAGCTCAAAATTTAATAATGAAAAACAAACAACCCCATTTAAAACTTGGGTGAAAGACTGGAACAGACATTTCAAAGTAGACATTTGTTTGGTAAATAAGCACATATGCTCAACATGATTAATGCTTAGGGCAATGCAAATTAAAACCAAAATGAGACGCCACTATCTATTTTTAAATAGCTAAGATTAGCATGACTGATAACAGCCAAGCACTGGCTTGGATGTGGAGAAGCTGAAACTCTCATACACTGCTGATGGGAATACAAAAAAGTGTAACCTTTGAAAAACAGTTTAAGAGTCCCTTAAAAAGTTAAACATACTTCTGCCGTAAGACTCAGCCATTGCACTCCTGGGTATTTACCCAAGAGAGATAAAAGTAGGTGTTCATATAATGATATCAACACAAATGTTCATAGCACATGTATTCATAATAGCCCAAACTAGAAACAGTCTAAATATCAATCAATACATTAATGAATTAACTTGCTTTATCCGAATTAATTATGGATACATACTATAACATGAATGAATCTCAAAATAACTATACTAAGTGAAACAAGGCAGACTCTAGAGGTAAAACATGCAGAGAAAAAAACATAAAATGTCAGACAAAAAAGTGCATAGTGTAAAATTTTATTTATATACATTTTTTGACTGTATAAATTACTGTCCAGTGACAGAAAGCAGTTTGGTGGTTTTTAAGGGCCAGGAATGAGGGGCCAGAGAAATGTATTATAAAGAGGCATCAGGAAACTGGAGGTGAAGTATATTTCCATCACCTCGATTGTGTGCTGATGGTTTCTAAACTTTCAATATTTTTAGTTTATTATATGTTATACAAAATAAAGCTTGTAATAAAAATCAAAAGATTGAGCCATCCTTATTTTCTCCATAAAAGAGCAGAATTCTCCTTTTAGAGATTTGGAAAGATTATTAAAAGGTAAGTTACAAAATACAGTACCTGACACGTATAAAATATTAAATAAATACTAGCCATGCTTAATTATTTTGTTTTAAGTCTATATGAGTCAAGTTTTAGTAGAAATATGGGCTAGAAAAAAAAAACAGAAAGCGGGACTCTGTGATCCGACTTGGGCTTATAGAACAGAATGCACTAGTTTGTTCTCATGCTGCTAATAAAGTCATACCCAAGACCGGGTAATTTAGAAAGGAAAGAGGTTTAAGGAACTCACAATTCCACATGGCTGGGGAGGCCTCACAGTCACGGCAGAAGGCAAAAAAGAAGCAAAGGCACATCTTAAATGGTAGCAGAGAAGAAAGCTTGTGTAGGGAAACTCCCATTTTAAAAGCATCAGATCTCGTGAGACTTATTCGCTACCAGGAGAACAGTAGGGGGAACCCGCCCCTATGATTCAATGATCTCCACCTGACTCCATCCTTGACATGCGGGGATAATTACAATCAAGGTGAGATTCGGGTGGAGACACAGCCGAATCATATCAATGACTAATGAGAGTTATGTCCAGAACCTAATGAAAACCTGTCTGAGGCCACATTCCCTGTAAAGCAGATTTGAGATAGAGATTTGTGTAGAGAATATTTAACTGGGTAAAATCCTAGGAGCCAACAACTGTGGCGAAAAAGCTGAATTGGATAAAGGGAGTTGAGATGTGAGGCAGTCACAACAAATACCTCAGCTAATCTCAAGGGGGAGCTGAGAAGCAGGGGTGACCCTTCAGAGTTGCCCTAAATTGAGGCAGGAGTATGGAGTTTTAATACCTTTCACTGGCCATTCTTCAGATACGAGTTGTCCCCAAGGATGGACATCAGCTTGACAAGTTATTAATTAGATCTCCTGAGAATAAATTCTAGAGAGAATCAGCTGAGAGGCATGATTTGCCAACACTCCCAATAGCTGGGCAAACTTCAGTTTTGAGGGAGGATTTGGGTCACACACAAAAGTCTCCACAACCAATTATTCATGGGAAATTCTATGTAGGCAGAGCTATTTCATGGCCAGTTAATCAAAACTACATAATCTATTTGGTTAAGCAAAAGAAATTAAAAAGATAAAATAAAACCTATATATTAACACTCAAAAGTTTTTAATGCATTTCCCTTGCATTTCATATGTTTTGCCTTGCATTTCATATGTTTTGCCTTGCATTTGTTTATTTGCTTTCAAGAACCTTTAGAGAACAATAATTACTAATATAATATGGAGTAGCACAGCATAGACGAGGGAAGCTAACTCTCTCCCTTTTCCCAGAACCTGGAACAGCTAAAGATCCTAAGCATTGTCAGCTTTGGTATCTGACATAGTTTGGATGTTTGTCCCCTTCAAATCTCACGTTAAAATGTGATCCCCAATGTTGGAGATAGATGCCTCCTGAATGGCTTGGTGCTGTCCTCTTGGTAATGAATGAGTTCTTACCCTGTGAGTTCATGCAATATCTGGTTGTTTAAAAGAGACTGACACCTCCTCCCTGTCTCTCTTGCTTCCTCTCTCACCATGTGATATGCTGGTTTCCCTTCACCTTCCACCATGATTGGAAGGTTCCTGAGGCCCTCCCTGGAAGCAGGTGCCAGTACTATGCTTCACGTACAGCCTTCAGAACAAGGAGCCAAATAAACCTCATTTCTTTATTAATTACCCAACCTCAGGTATTTCTTTATAACAATGCAAATGGGCTAACAGAGTATCATTCATGGACAGTGAGTGTATTAGTCAATTTTCATGCTGCTGATAAAGACATACCCAAGACTGGGTCATTTATAAAGAAAAAGAGGTTTAATGAATTCACATATCTGCACCGCTAGCTGTATAAATATGGAAATATCTTCACTGCTACCTGTACAAATATGGAAATATCTACAGCGCTACCTGTATAAACATGGAAATATCTACACCGCTATCTGTATAAACATGGAAATATCTACACCACTATCTCTAAACATGGAAATATCTACAGCGCTATCCGTATGAACATGGAAATATCTACACCGCTATCTGTATAAACAAGGAAATAACTACACCGCCATCTCTATAAACATGGATATACCTACAGGGCCATCTGTATAAACATGGAAATAACTACACCGCTATCTGTATATACATGGAAATATATACACCGCTATATCTATAAACATGGAAATATCTACACCGTTATCTATATAAACATGGAAATAACTACACCTCTATCTCTATAAACATGGAAATATCTACACTGCTATCTGCATAAACATGGAAATATCTAAACCGCTACCTGTAAAACAGGGAAATATCTACACCGCTATCTCTATAAACATTGAAACATCTACACTGCTATCTTTATAAACATTGAAATACCTACACTGCTATTTGTATAAACATGGAAACATCTACAACGCTATCTCTATAAACATGGAAATAACTACACCGCTATCTCTATAAACGTGGAAATATCTACACCACCATCTGTATGAACATGGAATTATCTACAACGTCATCTGTATGAACATTGAAATATCTTCACCGCTATCTGTATAAACATGGAAATATCTACACCGCTATCTGTATATACATGGAAATATCAACACCGCTATCTCTATCAACATGGAAATATCTACACCGCTATCTCTATAAACATGGAAATACCTACACCGCCATCTGGATCGACATGAAAATATCTACACCGCCATCTGTATAAACATGGAAATATCTACACTGCTATCTGTATTAAGATGGAAATAACTACACCGCCATCGATATAAATATGGAAATATCTAAACCGCCATCTGTATGAACATGGAAATATCTACAGGGCAATTTCTATAAAGATGGAAATATCTACACCGCAATCTGTTTAAACATGGAAATATCTACACCTCTATCTGTATTAAGATGGAAATATCTACACTGCCATCTCTATAAAGATGGAAATATCTACACCGCCATCTGTATGAACATGGAAATATCTACACCGCTATCTGAATATATATGGAAATATCTACACGGCTATCTCTATAAACATGGAAATATCTAAACTGCTACCTGTAAAACAGGGAAATATCTACACCACTATCTCTATAAACATTGAAATATCTACACTGCAATCTTTATAAACATTGAAATACCTACACTGCTATTTGTATAAACATGGAAATATCTACAACACAATCTCTATAAACATGGAAATAACTACACCGCTATCTCTATAAACGTGGAAATATCTACACCGCCAACTGTATGAACATGGAAATATCTACAACGCCATCTGTATGAACATTGAAATATCTACACCGCTATCTGTATAAACATGGAAATATCTACACCGCTATGTGTATATACATGGAAATATCTACACCGCTATCTCTATCAACTTGGAAATATCTACACCGCTCTCTATATAAACATGGAAATACCTACACCGCCATCTGTATCGACATGAAAATATCTACACCGCCATCTGCATAAACATAGAAATATCTACACCGCTATCTGTATTAAGATGGAAATATCTACACCGCCATCTTTATAAACATGGAAATATCTACACCACCATCTGTATGAATATGGAAATATCTACAGCGCAATCTCTATAAAGATGGAAATATCTACACCGCCATCTGTTTAAACATGGAAATATCTACACCTCTATCTGTATTAAGATGGAAATATCTACACTGCCATCTCTATAAAGATGGAAATATCTACAACGCCATCCCTATGAACATGGAAATATCTACACCGCCATCTGTATAAACATGGAAATATCTACACAGCTATCTGTAAAAACATGGAAATATCTACAGCGTAATGTGTATAAACATGGAAATACCTGCCCCGCTATCTGTATTAACATGGAAATATCTACACCGCCATCTGTAGGAACATGGAAATATCTACAACGCTATCTCTATAAACATGGAAATGTCTACAACGCCATCTGTATATACATGGAAATACGTACACCGCTATCTGTATAAACATGGAAATATCTACACCGCTATCTGTATATACATGGAAATATCTACACCGCTATCTCTATCAACTTGGAGATATCTACACCGCTCTCTCTATAAACATGGAAATACCTACACCGCCATCTGTATCGACATGAAAATATCTACACCGCCATCTGCATAAACATAGAAATATCTACACCGCTATCTGTATTAAGATGGAAATATCTACACCGCCATCTACATAAACATGGAAATATCTACACCGCCATCTGTATGAATATGGAAATATCTACAGCGCAATCTCTATAAAGATGGAAATATCTACACCGCCATCTGTTTAAACATGGAAATATCTACACCTCTATCTGTATTAAGATGGAAATATCTACACTGCCACCTCTATAAAGATGGAAATATCTACAACGCCATCCCTATGAACATGGAAATATCTACACCGCCATCTGTATAAACATGGAAATATCTACACAGCTATCTGTAAAAACATGGAAATATCTACAGCGTAATGTGTATAAACATGGAAATACCTGCCCCGCTATCTGTATTAACATGGAAATATCTACACCGCCATCTGTATGAACGTGGAAATATCTACACCGCCAACTCTGTAAACATGGAAATATCTACACCGCCATCTGTAGGAACATGGAAATATCTACAACGCTATCTCTATAAACATGGAAATGTCTGCAACGCCATCTGTATATACATGGAAATACGTACACCGCTATCTGGATAAACATGGAAATATCTACACCGCTATATTTATAAACACGGAAATATCTACACCGCAATTTGTATGCACATGCAAATATCTACAGCACCATCTGTAGGAACATGGAAATGTCTAAACCGCTATCTCTATAAACTTGGAAATACCTACACCGCTATCTGTATAAACATGGAAATATCTACACCACAATCTCTATAAACGTGGAAATGTCTACACCGATATCTGTATAAACAAGGAAATACATACAAAGGTATTTGTATAAACATGGAAATATCTACTCCGCTATCTGTGTAAACATGGAAATATCTACATCGCTATCAGTATAAACATGGAAATATCTACAATGCTATCTGTATAAACATGGAAATATCTACACCGCTGTCTCTGTAAACATGGAAATATCTACACCGCTATCTCTTAAAACATGGAAATATCTACATCGTAATGTGTACAAACATGGAAATACCTACACCGCTATCTGTATAAACATGGAAATATCTACACCGCCATCTGTAGGAACATGTACATATCTAAACCGCCAACTGTATAAACATGGAAATATCAACACCGCCATCTGCAGGAATATGGAAATATCTACACCGCTTTCTCTATAAACATGGAAATATCTTCACCGCCATCTGTATAAATATGGAAATATGTACACCGCTATCTGGATAAACATGGAAATATCTATACTGCTATATCTATAAACATGGAAATATCTACACCGCCATCAGTATGAACATGGAAATATCTACACCGATATCTGAATAAACATGGAAATATCTACAACGCTATCTGTGTAAACATGGAAATATCTACACCGCTATCTCTTAAAACATGGAAATATCTAAACCGCTACCTTTATAAACATCGAAATATCTACACTGCTATCTGCATAAAAGTGGAAATATCTACACCGCTATCTCTAAACATGGAAATATCTACAGCGCTATCCGTATGAACATGGAAATATCTACACCGCTATCTGTATAAACAAGGAAATAACTACACCGCCATCTCTATAAATATGGATATACCTACAGGGCCGTCTGTATAAACATGGAAATAACTACACCGCTATCTGTATATACATGGAAATATATACACCGCTATCTCTATAAACATGGAAATATCTACACCGTTATCTATATAAACATGGAAATAACTACACCTCTATCTCTATAAACATGGAAATATCTACACTGCTATCTGCATAAACATGGAAATATCTAAACCGCTACCTGTAAAACAGGGAAATATCTACACCGCTATCTCTATAAACATTGAAACATCTACACTGCTATCTTTATAAACATTGAAATACCTACACTGCTATTTGTATAAACATGGAAATATCTACAACGCTATCTCTATAAACATGGAAATAACTACACCGCTATCTCTATAAACGTGGAAATATCTACACCGCTATCTGTATGAACATGGAATTATCTTCACCGCCATCTGTATGAAAAAGGATATGTCTACACAGCCATCTGGATGAACATGGAAATATCTACGCCGCTATCGGTATGAACATGGAAATAGCTACACCGCTATCTGTATGAACATGGAAATATCTACACCGCTATCTGTTTGATCATGGAAATATCTAAACAGCTATCTGCATGAAAATAGAAATGTCTACACAGCTATCTGCATAGACATGGAAATATCTACAAAGCTATCTCTATACACATGGAAATAACTACACCGCTATCTGTATAAACATGGAAATATCTACACCGATATCTGTATGAACATGGAAATATCTTCACCGCCATCTGTATGAACATGGATATGTCTACACAGCCATCTGGATTAACATGGAAATATCTACTCCGCTATCTGTATGAACATGGAAATATCTACACCACTATGTGTGTAAACATGCATACATCTTCACCGCTATCTGTATAAACATGGAAATATCTACACCGCTATCTGTGTGAACATGGAAATATCTACACCACTATCTGTGTAAACATGCACACATCTTCACCGCTATCTGTATAAACATGGAAATATCTACACCGCTATCGGTATGAACATGGAAATATCTACACCGCCATCTGTATGAACATGGAAATAACTGCACCGCCATCTGTATGAACATATAAATATCTTCACCGCCATCTGTATTAAGATGGAGTTATATTCACCGCTATCTGTATAAACAGGGAAATATCAGCACCGCTATCTGTATGAACATGGAAATATCTACACCGCTATCTCTATGAACATGGAAATATCTACACCGCTATCTGTATGAACATGGAAATATCTACACCGCTATCTGTATGAACATGGAAATATCTACACCGCTATCTGTATGAACATGGAAATATCTACACCGCTATCTGTATGAACATGGAAATACATACACCGCTATCTCTATGAACATGGAAATAGCTACACCGCTATCTGTATAAACATGGAAATATCTACACCGCTATCTGTTTAAACATGGAAATATCTACACCGCTATCTGTATAAACATGGAAATATCAGCACCGCTATCAGCATGAACATGGAAATATCTCCACCGCTATCTGTATGAACATGGAAATATCTACACCGCTATCTGTATGAACATGGAAATATCTTCACCGCCATCAGTATGAACATGGATATATCTACACAGCCATCTGAATGCACATGGAAATATCTACACCGCTATCCATATGAACATGGAAATATATACACCGCTATCTCTATGAACATGGAAATATCTACACCACTATCTGTTTGAACATGGAAATATCTAAACCGCTATCTGCATGAAAATGGAAATATCTACACAGCTATCTGCATATACATGGAAATATCTACACAGCTATCTCTTTACACATGGAAATAACTACACCGCTATCTGTATGAACATGGAAATATCTTCACCGCCATCTGTATGAACATGGATATATCTACACAGCCATCTGGATGAGCATGGAAATATCTACACCGCTATCTGTATGAACATGGAAATATATACACCGCTATCTGTGTAAACATGCATACATCTTCACCGCTATCTGTATAAACATGGAAATATCTACACTGCTATCTGCATGAACATGGAAATATCTACACCGCTATCTGTTTGAACATGGAAATATCTACACCGCTATCTGCATGAAAATGGAAATATCTACACAGCGATCTGCATATACATGGAAATATCTACAAAGCTATCTCTTTACACATGGAAATAACTACAGCGCTATCTCTATAAACATGCAAATATCTACACCGCCATCTGTATGAATATGGAAATATCTGCACCGCCATCTGTATGAAGATATAAATATCTACACCCCCATCTATATTAAGATGGAGATATCTACACCGCTATCTGTATAAACTGGGAAATATCTACACCGCTATATGTATAAACATGGAAATATCTACACTGTTATCTGTATAAACATGGAAATATCTACACCGCTACCTGTATAAACATGGAAATATCAGCACCGTTATCTGTATGAACATGGAAATATCTACACAGCTATCTGTGTAAACATGGAAATATCTACACCACTATCTGTGTAAACATGGAAATATCTACACCGCTATCTGTACAAACATGGAAATATCTACACAGCCATCTGTAGGAATATGTAAATATCTACACCGTTATCTGTATACACATGGAATTATCTACACCGCTATCTGTATGAACATGGAAATGTCTACACCGCTATCTGTGTAAACATGGAAATATCTACACCGCTATCTGTGTAAACATGGAGATATCTACACCGCTATCTCTATAAACATGGAAATATCCACACAGCCATCTATATAAACATGGAAATATCTACACTACTCTCTGAATAAACCTGGAAATATCTACACTGATATCTCTATAAACATGGAAATACCTACACCGCTATATCTATAAACATGGAAATGTCTACACCGCTATCTGTATGAACATGGAGATATCTACAAAGCCATCTAGATGAGCATGGAAATATCTACACGGCTTTCTGTATGAACATGGAAATATCTACACCGCTATCTGTGTAAACATGCATACATCTTCACAGCTATCTGTATAAACATGGAAATACCTACACTGCTATCTGCATGAACATGGAAATATCCACACCGCTATCTGAACATGGAAATATGTACACTGCTATCTGCATGAAAATGGAAATATCTACACAGCGATCTGCATATACATGGAAATATCTACAAAGCTATCTCTTTACACATGGAAATAACTACAGCGCTATCTCAATAAACATGCAAATATCTACACCGCCATCTGTATGAACATGGAAATATCTGCACCGCCATCTGTATGAAGATGTAAATATCTACACCCCCATCTATATTAAGATGGAGATATCTACACAGCTATCTGCATAAACTTGGAAATATCTACACCGCTATATGTATAAACATTGAAATATCTACACCGCTATCTGTATAAACATGGAAATATCTACACCGCTACCTGTATAAACATGGAAATATCTGCACGAACATCTGTATGAACATGGAAATATCTTCACCGCCATCTGTATGAACATGGATATGTCTACACAGCCATCTGGATGAACATGGAAATATCTACACCGCGATCTGTATGAACATGGAGATATCTACTCCGCTATCTGTGTAAACATCCATACATCTTCACCGCTATCTATATAAACATGGAAATATCTACACCGCTACCTGTATAAACATGGAAATATCAGCACCGCTATCTGTATGAACATGGAAATATCTACACCGCTATCTCTATGAAGATGGAAATATCTACACCACTATCTGAACATGGAAATATCTACACCGCTATCTGTATGAACATGGATATATCTACACCGCTATCTGTTTGAACATGGAAATATCTACACCGCTATCCGGAAGAAAATGGAAATATCTACACAGCTATCTGCATAAACATGGAAACATCTACACAGCAATCTCTTTACACATGGAAATAACTACACCGCTATCTGTATGAACATGGAAATATTTACACTGCCATCTGTACGAACATGGAAATATCTACACCGCTATCTGTATAAACATGGAAATATCTACACCACTATCTGTATGAACATGGAAATACATACACCGCTATCTGTATGAACATGGAAATATCTACACCGCTATCTGTATGAACATGGAAATACATACACCGCTATCTGGATGAACATGGAAATAGCTACACCGCTATCTGTATAAACATGGAAATATCTACACCGCTGTCTGTTTAAACATGGAAATATCTACACCGCTATCTGTATAAACATGGAAATATCAGCACCGCTATCAGTATGAACATGGAAATATCTTCACCGCTATCTGTATGAACATGGAAATATCTACACCGTTATCTGTATGAACATGGAAATACCTACACCGCTATCTGTATGAACATGGAAATACCTACACCGCTATCTGTATGAACATGGAAATATCTACACCGCTATCTGTACGAACATGGAAATATCTACACCGCTATCTGTATGAACATGCATACATCTTCACCGCTATCTGTATAAACATGGAAATATCTACACAGCTATCTGTATGAACATGGAAATATCTACACCGCTATCTGTATGAACATGGAAATATCTAAACCTCTATCTGTGTAAACATGCATACATCTTCACCGCTATCTGTATAAACAAGGAAATATCTACACCGCTATCTGTATGAACATGGAAATATCTACACCGCTATCTGTATGAACATGGAAATATCTACACCACTATCTGTGTAAACATGCATACATATTCACCGCTATCTGTATAAACAAGGAAATATCTACACCGCTATCTGTATGAACATGGAAATATCTACACCGCTATCTGTTTGAACATGGATATATCTACACCGCTATCTGCATGAAAATTTAAATATCTACACAGCGATCTGCATATACATGGAAATATCTACAAAGCTATCTCTTTACACATGGAAATAACTACAGCGCTATCTCTATAAACATGCAAATATCTACACCGCCATCTGTATGAACATGGAAATATCTGCACCGCCATCTGTATGAAGATATAAATATCTACACCCCCATCTATATTAACATGGAGATATCTACACCGCTATCTGCATAAACTTGGAAATATCTACACTGCTATATGTATAAACATGGAAATATCTACACCGCTATCTGTATAAACATGGAAATATCTACACCGCTACCTGTATAAACATGGAAATATCAGCACCGTTATCTGTATGAACATGGAAGTACCTACACCGCTATCTCTATGAAGATGGAAATATCTACACCGCTATCTGTATGAACATGGAAATAGCTACACCGCTATCTGTATGAACATGGAAATATCTACACCACTACCTGTATGAACATGGAAATATCTACACAGCTATCTGTATGAACATGGATATATCTACACAGCCATCAGGATGAACATGGAAATATCTACACCGCTATCTGTATGAACATGGAAATATCTACACCGCTATCTGTGTAAATATGCATACATCTTCACCGCAATCTGTATAAACATGGAAATATCTACACCGCTATCTGTATAAACATGGAAATATCTACTCCGCTACCTGTAAAAACATGGAAATATCAGCACCGCTATCTGTATCAACATGGAAATATCAGCCCCTCTATCTGTATGAATATGGAAATATCTACACCACACTCTGTTTGAACAAGGAAATATCTACACCGCTGTGTGTATGAACATGGAATTATCTTCACCGCCATCTGTATGAACATGGATATGTCTACACAGCCATCTGGATGCACATGGAAATATCTACGCCGCTATCGGTATGAACATGGAAATAGCTACACCGCTATCTGTATGAACATGGAAATATCTACACCGCTATCTGTGTAAATATGCATACATCTTCACCGCAATCTGTATAAACATGGAAATATCTACACCGCTATCTGTATAAACATGGAAATATCTACTCCGCTACCTGTAAAAACATGGAAATATCAGCACCGCTATCTGTATCAACATGGAAATATCAGCCCCTCTATCTGTATGAATATGGAAATATCTACACCACACTCTGTTTGAACAAGGAAATATCTACACCGCTGTGTGTATGAACATGGAATTATCTTCACCGCCATCTGTATGAACATGGATATGTCTACACAGCCATCTGGATGCACATGGAAATATCTACGCCGCTATCGGTATGAACATGGAAATAGCTACACCGCTATCTGTATGAACATGGAAATATCTGCACCGCCATCTGTATGTACATATAAATATCTACTCCGCCATCTGTATTAAGAAGTAGATATCTACACCGCTATATGTATAAACATGGAAATATCTACACCGCTATCTGTATAAACATGGAAATATCTACACCGCTATCTGTTTAAACATGGAAATATCAGCACCACTATCAGTATGAACATGGAAATATCTGCACCGCTATCTGTATGAACATGGAAATATCTACACCGCTATCTGTATAAACATGGAAATATCTACACTGCTATCTGCATGAACATGGATATATCTACACAGCCATCTGGATGAACATGGAAATATCTACACCGCTATCTGTATGGACATGGAAATATCTGCACCGCAATCTCTATGAACATGGAAATATCTACACCGCTATCTGTTTGAACATGGAAATATCTAAACCGCTATCTGCATGAAAATGGAAATATCTACACAGCTATCTGCATATACATGGAAATATCTACACAGCTATCTCTTTACTCATGGAAATAACTACACCGCTATCTGTATGAACATGGAAATATCTTCACCGCCATCTGTATGAACATGGATATATCTACACAGCCATCTGGAAGAGCATGGAAATATCTACACCGCTATCTGTATGAACGTGGAAATATATACACCGCTATCTGTGTAAACATGCATACATCTTCACCGCTATCTATATAAACATGGAAATATCTACACTGCTATCTGCATGAACATGGAAGTATCTACACCGCTATCTGTTTGAACATGGAAATATCTACACCGCTATCTGCATGAAAATGGAAATATCTACACGGCGATCTGCATATACATGGAAATATCTACAAAGCTATCTCTTTACACATGGAAATAACTACAGCGCTATCTCTATAAACATGCAAATATCTACACCGCCATCTGTATGAACATGGAAATATCTGCACCGCCATCTGTATGAAGATAGAAATATCTAAACCCCCATCTATATTAAGATGGAGATATCTACACCGCTATCTGTATAAACTTGGAAATATCTACACCGCTATATGTATAAACATGGAAATATCTACACTGCTATCTGTATAAACATGGAAATATCTACACCGCTACCTGTAGAAACATGGAAATATCAGCACCGTTATCTGTATGAACAAGGAAATATCTACACCGCTATCTCTATGAAGATGGAAATATCTACACCGCTATCTGTACGAACATGGAAATATCTACACCGCTATCTGTATGAACATGGAAATATCTACACCACTATCTGTATGAACATGGAAATATCTACACCGCTATCTGTATGAACATGGAAATATCTACTCCACTATCTGTATGAACATGGAAATATCTACACCGATATCTGTATGAACATGGAAATATCTACACCGCTATCTGTGTAAACATGCATACATCTTCACCGCTACCTGTATAAACATGGAAATATCTACACCGCTATCTGTATGAACATGGAAATATCTACACCGCTATCTGTATGAACACGGAAATATCTACACCGCTTTCTGTGTAAACATGCATACATCTTCACCGCTATCTGTATAAACATGGAAATATCTACACCGCTATCTGTATGAACATGGAAATATCTACACCGCTATCTGTTTGATCATGGAAATATCTAAACCGCTATCTGCATGAAAATAGAAATATCTACACAGCTATCTGCATAGACATGGAAATATCTACAAAGCTATCTCTATACACATGGAAATAACTACACTGCTATCTGTATAAACATGGAAATATCTACACCGATATCTGTATGAACATGGAAATATCTTCACCGCCATCTGTATGATCATGGATATGTCTACACAGCCATCTGGAGTAACATGGAAATATCTACAACGCGATCTGTATGAACATGGAAATAGCTACACCGTTATCTGTATGAACATGGAAATAGCTACACCACTATCTGTATGAACATGGAAATATCTACACCGCTATCTGTATGAACATGGATATATCTACACAGCCATCTGGATGAACATGGAAATATCTACACCGCTATGAGTATGAACATGGAAATATCTACACCGCTATCTGTATGAACATGGATATATCTAAACAGCCATCTGGATGAACATGGAAATATCTACACCGCTATCTGTGTAAACATGCATAGATCTTCACCGCTATCTGTATAAACATGGAAATATCTACACCGCTATCTGTATGAACATGGAAATATCTACACCGCTATCTGTTTGAAGATGGAAATATCTACACCGCTATCTGCATGAAAATGGAAATATCTACACAGCTATCTGCATATACATGGAAATATCTACACAGCTATCTCTTTACACATGGAAATAACTACACCGCTATCTGTATGAACATGGAAATATCTACACCGCTATCTGTTTGAACATGGATATATCTACACCGCTATCTGCATGAAAATTTAAATATCTACACAGCGATCTGCATATACATGGAAATATCTACAAAGCTATCTCTTTACACATGGAAATAACTACAGCGCTATCTCTATAAACATGCAAATATCTACACCGCCATCTGTATGAACATGGAAATATCTGCACCGCCATCTGTATGAAGATATAAATATCTACACCCCCATCTATATTAAGATGGAGATATCTACACCGCTATCTGCATAAACTTGGAAATATCTACACTGCTATATGTATAAACATGGAAATATCTATACCGCTATCTGTATAAACATGGAAATATCTACACCGCTACCTGTATAAAGATGGAAATATCAGCACCGTTATCTGTATGAACATGGAAGTACCTACACCGCTATCTCTATGAAGATGGAAATATCTACACCGCTATCTGTATGAACATGGAAATAGCTACACCGCTATCTGTATGAACATGGAAATATCTACACCACTACCTGTATGAACATGGAAATATCTACACAGCTATCTGTATGAACATGGATATATCTACACAGCCATCAGGATGAACATGGAAATATCTACACCGCTATCTGTATGAACATGGAAATATCTACACCGTTATCTGTGTAAATATGCATACATCTTCACCGCAATCTGTATAAACATGGAAATATCTACACCGCTATCTGTATAAACATGGAAATATCTACTCCGCTACCTGTAAAAACATGGAAATATCAGCACCGCTATCTGTATCAACATGGAAATATCAGCCCCTCTATCTGTATGAATATGGAAATATCTACACCACACTCTGTTTGAACAAGGAAATATCTACACCGCTATGTGTATGAACATGGAATTATCTTCACCGCCATCTGTATGAACATGGATATGTCTACACAGCCATCTGGATGCACATGGAAATATCTACGCCGCTATCGGTATGAACATGGAAATAGCTACACCGCTATCTGTATGAACATGGAAATATCTGCACCGCCATCTGTATGTACATATAAATATCTACTCCGCCATCTGTATTAAGAAGTAGATATCTACACCGCTATATGTATAAACATGGAAATATCTACCCCGCTATCTGTATAAACATGGAAATATCTACACCGCTATCAGTATGAACATGGAAATATCTGCACTGCTATCTGTATGAACATGGAAATATCTACACCGCTATCGGTATAAACATGGAAATATCTACACTGCTATCTGCATGAACATGGATATATCTACACAGCCATCTGGATGAACATGGAAATATCTACACCGCTATCTGTATGGACATGGAAATATCTGCACCGCAATCTCTATGAACATGGAAATATCTACACCGCTATCTGTTTGAACATAGAAATATCTAAACCGCTATCTGCATGAAAATGGAAATATCTACACAGCTATCTGCATATACATGGAAATATCTACACAGCTATCTCTTTACACATGGAAATAACTACACCGCTATCTGTATGAACATGGAAATATCTTCACCGCCATCTGTATGAACATGGATATATCTACACAGCCATCTGGAAGAGCATGGAAATATCTACACCGCTATCTGTATGAACGTGGAAATATATACACCGCTATCTGTGTAAACATGCATACATCTTCACCGCTATCTATATAAACATGGAAATATCTACACTGCTATCTGCATGAACATGGAAGTATCTACACCGCTATCTGTTTGAACATGGAAATATCTACACCGCTATCTGCATGAAAATGGAAATATCTACACGGCGATCTGCATATACATGGAAATATCTACAAAGCTATCTCTTTACACATGGAAATAACTACAGCGCTATCTCTATAAACATGCAAATATCTACACCGCCATCTGTATGAACATGGAAATATCTGCACCGCCATCTGTATGAAGATAGAAATATCTACACCCCCATCTATATTAAGATGGAGATATCTACACCGCTATCTGTATAAACTTGGAAATATCTACACTGCTATATGTATAAACATGGAAATATGTACACTGCTATCTGTATAAACATGGAAATATCTACACCGCTACCTGTAGAAACATGGAAATATCAGCACCGTTATCTGTATGAACAAGGAAAAATCTACACCGCTATCTCTATGAAGATGGAAATATCTACACCGCTATCTGTACGAACATGGAAATATCTACACCACTATCTGTATGAACATGGAAATATCTACACCACTATCTGTATGAACATGGAAATATCTACACCGCTATCTGTATGAACATGGAAATATCTACTCCACTATCTGTATGAACATGGAAATATCTACACCGCTATCTGTATGAACATGGAAATATCTACACCGCTATCTGTGTAAACATGCATACATCTTCACCGCTACCTGTATAAACATGGAAATATCTACACCGCTATCTGTATGAACATGGAAATATCTACACCGCTATCTGTATGAACACGGAAATATCTACACCGCTATCTGTGTAAACATGCATACATCTTCACCGCTATCTGTATAAACATGGAAATATCTACACCTCTATCTGTATGAACATGGAAATATCTACACCGCTATCTGTTTGATCATGGAAATATCTAAACCGCTATCTGCATGAAAATAGAAATATCTACACAGCTATCTGCATAGACATGGAAATATCTACAAAGCTATCTCTATACACATGGAAATAACTACACTGCTATCTGTATAAACATGGAAATATCTACACCGATATCTGTATGAACATGGAAATATCTTCACCGCCATCTGTATGAACATGGATATGTCTACACAGCCATCTGGAGTAACATGGAAATATCTACAACGCGATCTGTATGAACATGGAAATAGCTACACCGTTATCTGTATGAACATGGAAATAGCTACACCACTATCTGTATGAACATGGAAATATCTACACCGCTATCTGTATGAACATGGATATATCTACACAGCCATCTGGATGAACATGGAAATATCTACACCGCTATGAGTATGAACATGGAAATATCTACACCGCTATCTGTATGAACATGGATATATCTAAACAGCCATCTGGATGAACATGGAAATATCTACACCGCTATCTGTGTAAACATGCATAGATCTTCACCGCTATCTGTATAAACATGGAAATATCTACACCGCTATCTGTATGAACATGGAAATATCTACACCGCTATCTGTTTGAAGATGGAAATATCTACACCGCTATCTGCATGAAAATGGAAATATCTACACAGCTATCTGCATATACATGGAAATATTTACACAGCTATCTCTTTACACATGGAAATAACTACACCGCTATCTGTATGAACATGGAAATATCTACACCGCCATCTGTATGAACATGGAAATATCTGCACCGCCATATGTATGAACATATAAATATCTACACCGCCATCTGTATTAAGATGGAGATATCTACACCGCTACCTGAATAAACATGGAAATGTCTACACCGCAATCTGTATAAACATGGAAATATCTACACCGCTATCTGTATAAACATGGAAATATCTACACCACAACCTGTATAAACATGGAAATATCAGCACCACTATCTGTATGAACATGGAATTATCTACACCGCTATCTGTATGAACATGGAAATATCTACACCGCTATCTGTATGAACACGGAAATATCTACACCGCTATCTGTATGAACATGGAAATATCTACACCGCTATCTGTTTGAACATGGAAATATCTACACCGCTGTCTGCATGAAAATGGAAATATCTACACAGTTATCTGCATACACATGGAAATATCTACACAGCTATCTCTTAACACATGGAAATAAGTAGTCCGCTATCTCTATAAACATGGAAATATCTACACCGCCATCTGTATGAACATATAAATATCTACACCGCCATCTGTATTAAGAAGGAAATATCTAAACCGCTATCGGTATGAACATTGAAATATCTACACCGCTATCTGTATGAACATTGAAATAACTACACCGCTATCTGTATGAACATTGAAATATATACACCGCTGCCTGTATAAACATGGAAATATCTACACCACTATCTGTATGAACATGGAAATAGCTACACCGCTATCTGTATGAACATGGAAATATCTACACAGCCATCTGGATGAACATGGAAATATCTACTCCGCTATCTGTGTAAACATGCATAGATCTTCACCGCTATCTGTATAAACATGGAAATATCTACACCGCTATCTGTATGAACATGGAAATATCTACACCGCTATGTGTATGAACATGGAAATATATAAACCGCTATCTGTTTGAACATGGAAATATCTACACCGCTATCTGCATGAAAATGGAAATATCTACAGTGCTATCTGCATATACATGGAAATATCTACACAGCTATCTCTTTACACATGGAAATAACTACACCGCTATCTGTATGAACATGGAAATATCTACACCGCCATCTGTATGAACATGGAAATATCTGCAACGCCATCTGTATGAACTTATAAATATCTAAACCGCCATCTGTATTAAGATGGAGATATCTACACCGCTATCTGAATAAACATGGAAATATCTACACCGCTATCTGTATAAACATGGAAATATCTACACCACTATCTGTATAAACATGGAAATATCTACACTGCTACCTGTATAAACATGGAAATATCAGCACCGCAATCTGTATGAACATGGAAATATCTACACCGCTATCTGTATGAACATGGAAATATCTACACCGCTATCTGTATGAACATGGAAATATCTACAAAGCTATCTGAATGAACATGGAAATATCTACACCGCTATCTGTATGAACATGGAAATATCTAAACCGCTATCTGTTTGAACATGGAAATATCTACACCGCTATCTGCATGAAAATGGAAATATCTACACTGCTATCTGCATATACATGGAAATATCTACACAGCTATCTCTTTACACATGGAAATAACTACACCGCTATCTGTATGAACATGGAAATATCTGCACCGCCATCTGTATGAACATATAAATATCTACACCGACATCTGTATTAAGATGGAGATATCTACACCGCTATCTGAATAAACATGGAAATATCTACACCGATATCTGTATAAACATGGAAATATCTACACCGCTATCTGTATAAACATGGAAATATCAACACTGCTACGTGTATAAACATGGAAATATCAGCACCGCTATCTGTATGAACATGGAAATATCTACACCGCTATCTGTATGAACATGGAGATATCTACACCGCTATCTGTATGAACATGGAAATATCTACAAAGCTATCTGAATGAACATGGAAATATCTACACCGCTATCTGTTTGAACATGTAAATATCTACACCGCTATCTGCATGAAAATGGAAATATCTACAAAGCTATCTGCATATACATGGAAATACCTACACAGCTATCTCTTTACACATGGAAATAACTACACCGCTATATCTATAAACATGGAAATATCTACACCGCCATCTGTATAAACAAGGAAATATCTGCACCGCCATCTGTATGAACATATAAATATCTACACCGCCTTCTGTATTAAGATGGAGATTTCTACACTGCTATCTGTATAAACATGGAAATATCTACACCGGTATCTGAATAAACATGGAAATATCTACACCGCTATCTGTATAAACATGGAAATATCTACACCGCTATCTGTTTGAACATGGATATATCTACACCGCTATCTGCATGAAAATTTAAATATCTACACAGCGATCTGCATATACATGGAAATATCTACAAAGCTATCTCTTTACACATGGAAATAACTACAGCGCTATCTCTATAAACATGCAAATATCTACACCGCCATCTGTATGAACATGGAAATATCTGCACCGCCATCTGTATGAAGATATAAATATCTACACCCCCATCTATATTAACATGGAGATATCTACACCGCTATCTGCATAAACTTGGAAATATCTACACTGCTATATGTATAAACATGGAAATATCTACACCGCTATCTGTATAAACATGGAAATATCTACACCGCTACCTGTATAAACATGGAAATATCAGCACCGTTATCTGTATGAACATGGAAGTACCTACACCGCTATCTCTATGAAGATGGAAATATCTACACCGCTATCTGTATGAACATGGAAATAGCTACACCGCTATCTGTATGAACATGGAAATATCTACACCACTACCTGTATGAACATGGAAATATCTACACAGCTATCTGTATGAACATGGATATATCTACACAGCCATCAGGATGAACATGGAAATATCTACACCGCTATCTGTATGAACATGGAAATATCTACACCGCTATCTGTGTAAATATGCATACATCTTCACCGCAATCTGTATAAACATGGAAATATCTACACCGCTATCTGTATAAACATGGAAATATCTACTCCGCTACCTGTAAAAACATGGAAATATCAGCACCGCTATCTGTATCAACATGGAAATATCAGCCCCTCTATCTGTATGAATATGGAAATATCTACACCACACTCTGTTTGAACAAGGAAATATCTACACCGCTGTGTGTATGAACATGGAATTATCTTCACCGCCATCTGTATGAACATGGATATGTCTACACAGCCATCTGGATGCACATGGAAATATCTACGCCGCTATCGGTATGAACATGGAAATAGCTACACCGCTATCTGTATGAACATGGAAATATCTACACCGCTATCTGTGTAAATATGCATACATCTTCACCGCAATCTGTATAAACATGGAAATATCTACACCGCTATCTGTATAAACATGGAAATATCTACTCCGCTACCTGTAAAAACATGGAAATATCAGCACCGCTATCTGTATCAACATGGAAATATCAGCCCCTCTATCTGTATGAATATGGAAATATCTACACCACACTCTGTTTGAACAAGGAAATATCTACACCGCTGTGTGTATGAACATGGAATTATCTTCACCGCCATCTGTATGAACATGGATATGTCTACACAGCCATCTGGATGCACATGGAAATATCTACGCCGCTATCGGTATGAACATGGAAATAGCTACACCGCTATCTGTATGAACATGGAAATATCTGCACCGCCATCTGTATGTACATATAAATATCTACTCCGCCATCTGTATTAAGAAGTAGATATCTACACCGCTATATGTATAAACATGGAAATATCTACACCGCTATCTGTATAAACATGGAAATATCTACACCGCTATCTGTTTAAACATGGAAATATCAGCACCACTATCAGTATGAACATGGAAATATCTGCACCGCTATCTGTATGAACATGGAAATATCTACACCGCTATCTGTATAAACATGGAAATATCTACACTGCTATCTGCATGAACATGGATATATCTACACAGCCATCTGGATGAACATGGAAATATCTACACCGCTATCTGTATGGACATGGAAATATCTGCACCGCAATCTCTATGAACATGGAAATATCTACACCGCTATCTGTTTGAACATGGAAATATCTAAACCGCTATCTGCATGAAAATGGAAATATCTACACAGCTATCTGCATATACATGGAAATATCTACACAGCTATCTCTTTACTCATGGAAATAACTACACCGCTATCTGTATGAACATGGAAATATCTTCACCGCCATCTGTATGAACATGGATATATCTACACAGCCATCTGGAAGAGCATGGAAATATCTACACCGCTATCTGTATGAACGTGGAAATATATACACCGCTATCTGTGTAAACATGCATACATCTTCACCGCTATCTATATAAACATGGAAATATCTACACTGCTATCTGCATGAACATGGAAGTATCTACACCGCTATCTGTTTGAACATGGAAATATCTACACCGCTATCTGCATGAAAATGGAAATATCTACACGGCGATCTGCATATACATGGAAATATCTACAAAGCTATCTCTTTACACATGGAAATAACTACAGCGCTATCTCTATAAACATGCAAATATCTACACCGCCATCTGTATGAACATGGAAATATCTGCACCGCCATCTGTATGAAGATAGAAATATCTAAACCCCCATCTATATTAAGATGGAGATATCTACACCGCTATCTGTATAAACTTGGAAATATCTACACCGCTATATGTATAAACATGGAAATATCTACACTGCTATCTGTATAAACATGGAAATATCTACACCGCTACCTGTAGAAACATGGAAATATCAGCACCGTTATCTGTATGAACAAGGAAATATCTACACCGCTATCTCTATGAAGATGGAAATATCTACACCGCTATCTGTACGAACATGGAAATATCTACACCGCTATCTGTATGAACATGGAAATATCTACACCACTATCTGTATGAACATGGAAATATCTACACCGCTATCTGTATGAACATGGAAATATCTACTCCACTATCTGTATGAACATGGAAATATCTACACCGATATCTGTATGAACATGGAAATATCTACACCGCTATCTGTGTAAACATGCATACATCTTCACCGCTACCTGTATAAACATGGAAATATCTACACCGCTATCTGTATGAACATGGAAATATCTACACCGCTATCTGTATGAACACGGAAATATCTACACCGCTTTCTGTGTAAACATGCATACATCTTCACCGCTATCTGTATAAACATGGAAATATCTACACCGCTATCTGTATGAACATGGAAATATCTACACCGCTATCTGTTTGATCATGGAAATATCTAAACCGCTATCTGCATGAAAATAGAAATATCTACACAGCTATCTGCATAGACATGGAAATATCTACAAAGCTATCTCTATACACATGGAAATAACTACACTGCTATCTGTATAAACATGGAAATATCTACACCGATATCTGTATGAACATGGAAATATCTTCACCGCCATCTGTATGATCATGGATATGTCTACACAGCCATCTGGAGTAACATGGAAATATCTACAACGCGATCTGTATGAACATGGAAATAGCTACACCGTTATCTGTATGAACATGGAAATAGCTACACCACTATCTGTATGAACATGGAAATATCTACACCGCTATCTGTATGAACATGGATATATCTACACAGCCATCTGGATGAACATGGAAATATCTACACCGCTATGAGTATGAACATGGAAATATCTACACCGCTATCTGTATGAACATGGATATATCTAAACAGCCATCTGGATGAACATGGAAATATCTACACCGCTATCTGTGTAAACATGCATAGATCTTCACCGCTATCTGTATAAACATGGAAATATCTACACCGCTATCTGTATGAACATGGAAATATCTACACCGCTATCTGTTTGAAGATGGAAATATCTACACCGCTATCTGCATGAAAATGGAAATATCTACACAGCTATCTGCATATACATGGAAATATCTACACAGCTATCTCTTTACACATGGAAATAACTACACCGCTATCTGTATGAACATGGAAATATCTACACCGCTATCTGTTTGAACATGGATATATCTACACCGCTATCTGCATGAAAATTTAAATATCTACACAGCGATCTGCATATACATGGAAATATCTACAAAGCTATCTCTTTACACATGGAAATAACTACAGCGCTATCTCTATAAACATGCAAATATCTACACCGCCATCTGTATGAACATGGAAATATCTGCACCGCCATCTGTATGAAGATATAAATATCTACACCCCCATCTATATTAAGATGGAGATATCTACACCGCTATCTGCATAAACTTGGAAATATCTACACTGCTATATGTATAAACATGGAAATATCTATACCGCTATCTGTATAAACATGGAAATATCTACACCGCTACCTGTATAAAGATGGAAATATCAGCACCGTTATCTGTATGAACATGGAAGTACCTACACCGCTATCTCTATGAAGATGGAAATATCTACACCGCTATCTGTATGAACATGGAAATAGCTACACCGCTATCTGTATGAACATGGAAATATCTACACCACTACCTGTATGAACATGGAAATATCTACACAGCTATCTGTATGAACATGGATATATCTACACAGCCATCAGGATGAACATGGAAATATCTACACCGCTATCTGTATGAACATGGAAATATCTACACCGTTATCTGTGTAAATATGCATACATCTTCACCGCAATCTGTATAAACATGGAAATATCTACACCGCTATCTGTATAAACATGGAAATATCTACTCCGCTACCTGTAAAAACATGGAAATATCAGCACCGCTATCTGTATCAACATGGAAATATCAGCCCCTCTATCTGTATGAATATGGAAATATCTACACCACACTCTGTTTGAACAAGGAAATATCTACACCGCTATGTGTATGAACATGGAATTATCTTCACCGCCATCTGTATGAACATGGATATGTCTACACAGCCATCTGGATGCACATGGAAATATCTACGCCGCTATCGGTATGAACATGGAAATAGCTACACCGCTATCTGTATGAACATGGAAATATCTGCACCGCCATCTGTATGTACATATAAATATCTACTCCGCCATCTGTATTAAGAAGTAGATATCTACACCGCTATATGTATAAACATGGAAATATCTACCCCGCTATCTGTATAAACATGGAAATATCTACACCGCTATCAGTATGAACATGGAAATATCTGCACTGCTATCTGTATGAACATGGAAATATCTACACCGCTATCGGTATAAACATGGAAATATCTACACTGCTATCTGCATGAACATGGATATATCTACACAGCCATCTGGATGAACATGGAAATATCTACACCGCTATCTGTATGGACATGGAAATATCTGCACCGCAATCTCTATGAACATGGAAATATCTACACCGCTATCTGTTTGAACATAGAAATATCTAAACCGCTATCTGCATGAAAATGGAAATATCTACACAGCTATCTGCATATACATGGAAATATCTACACAGCTATCTCTTTACACATGGAAATAACTACACCGCTATCTGTATGAACATGGAAATATCTTCACCGCCATCTGTATGAACATGGATATATCTACACAGCCATCTGGAAGAGCATGGAAATATCTACACCGCTATCTGTATGAACGTGGAAATATATACACCGCTATCTGTGTAAACATGCATACATCTTCACCGCTATCTATATAAACATGGAAATATCTACACTGCTATCTGCATGAACATGGAAGTATCTACACCGCTATCTGTTTGAACATGGAAATATCTACACCGCTATCTGCATGAAAATGGAAATATCTACACGGCGATCTGCATATACATGGAAATATCTACAAAGCTATCTCTTTACACATGGAAATAACTACAGCGCTATCTCTATAAACATGCAAATATCTACACCGCCATCTGTATGAACATGGAAATATCTGCACCGCCATCTGTATGAAGATAGAAATATCTACACCCCCATCTATATTAAGATGGAGATATCTACACCGCTATCTGTATAAACTTGGAAATATCTACACTGCTATATGTATAAACATGGAAATATGTACACTGCTATCTGTATAAACATGGAAATATCTACACCGCTACCTGTAGAAACATGGAAATATCAGCACCGTTATCTGTATGAACAAGGAAAAATCTACACCGCTATCTCTATGAAGATGGAAATATCTACACCGCTATCTGTACGAACATGGAAATATCTACACCACTATCTGTATGAACATGGAAATATCTACACCACTATCTGTATGAACATGGAAATATCTACACCGCTATCTGTATGAACATGGAAATATCTACTCCACTATCTGTATGAACATGGAAATATCTACACCGCTATCTGTATGAACATGGAAATATCTACACCGCTATCTGTGTAAACATGCATACATCTTCACCGCTACCTGTATAAACATGGAAATATCTACACCGCTATCTGTATGAACATGGAAATATCTACACCGCTATCTGTATGAACACGGAAATATCTACACCGCTATCTGTGTAAACATGCATACATCTTCACCGCTATCTGTATAAACATGGAAATATCTACACCTCTATCTGTATGAACATGGAAATATCTACACCGCTATCTGTTTGATCATGGAAATATCTAAACCGCTATCTGCATGAAAATAGAAATATCTACACAGCTATCTGCATAGACATGGAAATATCTACAAAGCTATCTCTATACACATGGAAATAACTACACTGCTATCTGTATAAACATGGAAATATCTACACCGATATCTGTATGAACATGGAAATATCTTCACCGCCATCTGTATGAACATGGATATGTCTACACAGCCATCTGGAGTAACATGGAAATATCTACAACGCGATCTGTATGAACATGGAAATAGCTACACCGTTATCTGTATGAACATGGAAATAGCTACACCACTATCTGTATGAACATGGAAATATCTACACCGCTATCTGTATGAACATGGATATATCTACACAGCCATCTGGATGAACATGGAAATATCTACACCGCTATGAGTATGAACATGGAAATATCTACACCGCTATCTGTATGAACATGGATATATCTAAACAGCCATCTGGATGAACATGGAAATATCTACACCGCTATCTGTGTAAACATGCATAGATCTTCACCGCTATCTGTATAAACATGGAAATATCTACACCGCTATCTGTATGAACATGGAAATATCTACACCGCTATCTGTTTGAAGATGGAAATATCTACACCGCTATCTGCATGAAAATGGAAATATCTACACAGCTATCTGCATATACATGGAAATATTTACACAGCTATCTCTTTACACATGGAAATAACTACACCGCTATCTGTATGAACATGGAAATATCTACACCGCCATCTGTATGAACATGGAAATATCTGCACCGCCATATGTATGAACATATAAATATCTACACCGCCATCTGTATTAAGATGGAGATATCTACACCGCTACCTGAATAAACATGGAAATGTCTACACCGCAATCTGTATAAACATGGAAATATCTACACCGCTATCTGTATAAACATGGAAATATCTACACCACAACCTGTATAAACATGGAAATATCAGCACCACTATCTGTATGAACATGGAATTATCTACACCGCTATCTGTATGAACATGGAAATATCTACACCGCTATCTGTATGAACACGGAAATATCTACACCGCTATCTGTATGAACATGGAAATATCTACACCGCTATCTGTTTGAACATGGAAATATCTACACCGCTGTCTGCATGAAAATGGAAATATCTACACAGTTATCTGCATACACATGGAAATATCTACACAGCTATCTCTTAACACATGGAAATAAGTAGTCCGCTATCTCTATAAACATGGAAATATCTACACCGCCATCTGTATGAACATATAAATATCTACACCGCCATCTGTATTAAGAAGGAAATATCTAAACCGCTATCGGTATGAACATTGAAATATCTACACCGCTATCTGTATGAACATTGAAATAACTACACCGCTATCTGTATGAACATTGAAATATATACACCGCTGCCTGTATAAACATGGAAATATCTACACCACTATCTGTATGAACATGGAAATAGCTACACCGCTATCTGTATGAACATGGAAATATCTACACAGCCATCTGGATGAACATGGAAATATCTACTCCGCTATCTGTGTAAACATGCATAGATCTTCACCGCTATCTGTATAAACATGGAAATATCTACACCGCTATCTGTATGAACATGGAAATATCTACACCGCTATGTGTATGAACATGGAAATATATAAACCGCTATCTGTTTGAACATGGAAATATCTACACCGCTATCTGCATGAAAATGGAAATATCTACAGTGCTATCTGCATATACATGGAAATATCTACACAGCTATCTCTTTACACATGGAAATAACTACACCGCTATCTGTATGAACATGGAAATATCTACACCGCCATCTGTATGAACATGGAAATATCTGCAACGCCATCTGTATGAACTTATAAATATCTAAACCGCCATCTGTATTAAGATGGAGATATCTACACCGCTATCTGAATAAACATGGAAATATCTACACCGCTATCTGTATAAACATGGAAATATCTACACCACTATCTGTATAAACATGGAAATATCTACACTGCTACCTGTATAAACATGGAAATATCAGCACCGCAATCTGTATGAACATGGAAATATCTACACCGCTATCTGTATGAACATGGAAATATCTACACCGCTATCTGTATGAACATGGAAATATCTACAAAGCTATCTGAATGAACATGGAAATATCTACACCGCTATCTGTATGAACATGGAAATATCTAAACCGCTATCTGTTTGAACATGGAAATATCTACACCGCTATCTGCATGAAAATGGAAATATCTACACTGCTATCTGCATATACATGGAAATATCTACACAGCTATCTCTTTACACATGGAAATAACTACACCGCTATCTGTATGAACATGGAAATATCTGCACCGCCATCTGTATGAACATATAAATATCTACACCGACATCTGTATTAAGATGGAGATATCTACACCGCTATCTGAATAAACATGGAAATATCTACACCGATATCTGTATAAACATGGAAATATCTACACCGCTATCTGTATAAACATGGAAATATCAACACTGCTACGTGTATAAACATGGAAATATCAGCACCGCTATCTGTATGAACATGGAAATATCTACACCGCTATCTGTATGAACATGGAGATATCTACACCGCTATCTGTATGAACATGGAAATATCTACAAAGCTATCTGAATGAACATGGAAATATCTACACCGCTATCTGTTTGAACATGTAAATATCTACACCGCTATCTGCATGAAAATGGAAATATCTACAAAGCTATCTGCATATACATGGAAATACCTACACAGCTATCTCTTTACACATGGAAATAACTACACCGCTATATCTATAAACATGGAAATATCTACACCGCCATCTGTATAAACAAGGAAATATCTGCACCGCCATCTGTATGAACATATAAATATCTACACCGCCTTCTGTATTAAGATGGAGATTTCTACACTGCTATCTGTATAAACATGGAAATATCTACACCGGTATCTGAATAAACATGGAAATATCTACACCGCTATCTGTATAAACATGGAAATATCTACACCGCTATGTGTATAAACATGGAAATATGTACACTGCTACCTGTATAAACATGGAAATATCAGCACCGCTATCTGTATGAACATGGAAATATCTACACCGCTATCTGTATGAACATGGAAATATCTGCACCGCTATCTGTTTGAACATGTAAATATCTACACCGCTATCTGCATGAAAATGGAAATATCTAAAAAGCTATCTGCATACACATGGAAATATCTACACAGCTATCTCTTAACACATGGAAATAAGTACTCCGTTATCTCTATAAACATGGAAATATCTACAGCAACATCTGTAGGAACATGGAAATATCTGCACCGCCATCTGTATGAACATATAAATATCTACACCGCCATCTGTATTAAGAAGGAAATATCTAAACCGCTATCGGTATGAACATTGAAACATCTACACCGCTATCTGTATGAACATTGAAATATCTACACCGCTGCCTGTATAAACATGGAAATATCTACACCGCTATCTGTATGAACATGGAAATAGCTACACCGCTATCTGTATGAACATGGAAATATCTACACAGCCATCTGGATGAACATGGAAATATCTACTCCGCTATCTGTGTAAACATGCATAGATCTTCACCGCTATCTGTATAAACATGGAAATATCTACACCACTATCTGTATGAACATGGAAATATCTACACCGCTATCTTTATGAAAATGGAAATATCTACACTGCTATCTGCATATACATGGAAATATCTACACAGCTATCTCTTTACACATGGAAATAACTACACCGCTATCTGTATGAACATGGAAATATCTACACCGCCATCTGTATGAACATGGAAATATCAGCACCGCCATCTGTATGAACATATAAATATCTACACCGCCATCTGTATTAAGGTGGAGATATCTACACCGCTATCTGAATAAACATGGAAATATCTACACCGCTATCTGTATAAACATGGAAATATCTACACCGCTATCTGTATCAACATGGAAATATCTACACCGCCATCTGTATGAACATATAAATATCTACACCGCCATCTGTATTAAGAAGGAAATATCTAAACCGCTATCTGTATAAACATGGAAATATCTACACCGCTGCCTGTATAAACATGGAAATATCAGCACCGCTATCTGTATGAACATGGAAATATCTACACCGCTATCTGTATGAACATGTAAATATCTACACCGCTATCTGTATGAATATGGAAATAGCTACACCGCTATCTGTGTGAACATGGATATATCTACACAGCCATCTGGATTAACATGGAAATATCTACACCGCTATCTGTGTAAACATGCATACAACTTCACCGCTATCTGTAGAAAGACGGAAATATCTACACCGCTACCTGTATGAACATGGAAATATCTACACTGCTATCTGTATGAAGATGGAAATATCTACACCAGTATCTGTTTGAACATGGAAATATCTACACCGCTATCTGCATGAAAATGGAAATATCTACACTGCTGTCTGCATATACATTTAAATATCTACACAGCTATCTCTTTACTCATGGAAATAACTACACCGCTATCTTTATGAACATGGAAATATCTACACCGCCACCTGTATGAACATGGAAATATGTGCACCGCCATCATTATGAACATATAAATATCTACACCGCCATCTGTATTAAGATGGAGATATCTACACTGCTATCTGCATAAACATGGAAATATCTACACCGCTATCTGTATAAACATTTAAATATCTACACAGCTATCTGTATAAACATGGAAATATCTACACCACTAACTGTATAAACATGGAAATATCAGCACCGCTATCTGTATGAACATGGAATTATCTACACCGCTATCTGTATGAACATGGAAATATCTACACCGCTATCTGTATGAACATGGAAATATCTACACCGCTATCTGTATGAACATGGAAATATCTACACCGCTATCTGTTTGTACATGGAAATATCTACACGGCTGTCTGCATGAAAATGGAAATATCTACACAGCTATCTGCATACACATGGAAATATCTACACAGCTATCTGTTAACAAATGGAAATAAGTACTCCGCTATCTCTATAAACATGGAAATATCTACACCGCCATCTGTATGAACATGGAAATATCTGCACCACCATCTGTATGAACATATAAATATCTACACCACCATCTGTATTAAGAAGGAAATATCTAAACCGTTTTCTGTATTAACATTGAAATATCTACACCGCTATCTGTATGAACATTGAAATAGCTACACCGCTGCCTGTATAAGCATGGAAATATCAGCACCGCTATCTGTATGAACATGGAAATATCTACACCGCTATCTGTATGAACATGGAAATATCTACACCGCTATCTGTATGAACATGGAAATAGCTACACCGCTATCTGTATGAACATGGAAATATCTACACAGCCATCTGGATGAACATGGAAATATCTACTCCGCTATCTGTGTAAACATGCATAGATCTTCACCGCTATCTGTATAAACATGGAAATATCTACACCGCTATCTGTATGAACGTGGAAATATCTACATCGCTATCTGTATGAACATGGAAATATCTAAACCGCTATCTGTTTGAACATGGAAATATCTACACCGCTATCTGCATGAAAATGGAAATATCTACACTACTATCTGCATATACATGGAAATATCTACACAGCTATCTCTTTACACATGGAAATAACTACACCGCTATCTGTATGAACATGGAAATATCTACACCGCCATCTGTATGAACATGGAAATATCTGCACCGCCATCTGTATGAACATATAAATATCTATACCGCCTTCTGTATTAAGATGGAGATTTCTACACTGCTATCTGTATAAACATGGAAATATATACACCGCTATCTGAATAAACATGGAAATATCTACACCGCTATCTGTATAAACATGGAAATATCTACACTGCTACCTGTATAAACATGGAAATATCAGCACCGCTATCTTTATGAACATGGAAATATCTACACCGCTATCTGTATGAACATGGAAATATCTGCACCGCTATCTGTATGAACATGGAAATATCTACAAAGCTATCTGAATGAACATGGAAATATCTACACCGCTATCTGTATGAACATGGAAATATCTACACCGCTATCTGAACATGGAAATATCTACACCGCTGTCTGCATGAATATGGAAATATCTACACAGCTATCTGCATACACATGGAAATATCTACACAGCTATCTCTTAACACATGGAAATAAGTACTCCGCTATCTCTATAAACATGGAAATATCTACAGCAACATCTGTAGGAACATGGAAATATCTGCACCGCCATCTGTATGAACATATAAATATCTACACCGCCATCTGTATTAAGAAGGAAATATCTAAACCGCTATCGGTATGAACATTGAAATATCTACACCGCTATCTGTATGAACATTGAAATATCTACACCGCTACCTGTATAAACATGGAAATATCTACACCGCTATCTGTATGAACATGGAAATAGCTACACCGCTATCTGTAAGAACATGGAAATATCTACACAGCCATCTGGATGAACATGGAAATATCTACTCCGCTATCTGTGTAAACATGCAGAAATCTTCACCGCTATCTGTATAAACATGGAAATATCTACACCGCTATCTGTATGAACATGGAAATATCTGCACCGCTATCTGTACGAACATGGAAATATATAAACAGCTATCTGCATGAAAATAGAAATATCTACACAGCTATCTGCATATACATGGAAATATCTACAAAGCTATCTCTTTACACATGGAAATAACTACACCGCTATCTCTATAAACATGGAAATATCTACACCGCCATCAGTATGAACATGGAAATATCTACACCGATATCTGAATAAACATGGAAATATCTACAACGCTATCTGTGTAAACATGGAAATATCTACACCGCTATCTCTTAAAACATGGAAATATCTAAACCGCTACCTTTATAAACATCGAAATATCTACACTGCTATCTGCATAAAAGTGGAAATATCTACACAGCTATCTCTAAACATGGAAATATCTACAGCGCTATCCGTATGAACATGGAAATATCTACACCGCTATCTGTATAAACAAGGAAATAACTACACCGCCATCTCTATAAACATGGATATACCTACAGGGCCGTCTGTATAAACATGGAAATAACTACACCGCTATCTGTATATACATGGAAATATATACACCGCTATCTCTATAAACATGGAAATATCTACACAGTTATCTATATAAACATGGAAATAACTACACCTCTATCTCTATAAACATGGAAATATCTACACTGCTATCTGCATAAACATGGAAATATCTAAACCGCTACCTGTAAAACAGGGAAATATCTACACCGCTATCTGTATGAACACGGAAATATCTACACCACTATGTGTGTAAACATGAATACATCTTCACCGCTATCTGTAAAAACATGGAAATATCTACACCGCTATCTGTGTGAACATGGAAATATCTACACCGCTATCTGTATGAACACGGAAATATCTACACCGCTATCTGTGTAAACATGCACACATCTTCACCGCTATCTGTATAAACATGGAAATAACTACACCGCTATCTGTATGAACATGGAAATATCTACACCGCCATCTGTATGAACATGGAAATAACTGCACCGCCATCTGTATGAACATATAAATATCTTCACCGCCATCTGTATTAAGATGGAGTTATCTTCACCGCTATCTGTATAAACAGGGAAATATCAGCACCGCTATCTGTATGAACATGGAAATATCTACACCGCTATATCTATGAACATGGAAATATCTACACCGCTATCTGTATGAACATGGAAATATCTACACCGCTATCTGTATCAACATGGAAATAAATACACCGCTATCTGTATGAACATGGAAATATCTACACCGCTATCTGAATGAACATGGAAATACATACACCGCTATCTCTATGAACATGGAAATAGCTACACCGCTATCTGTATAAACATGGAAATATCTACACCGCTATCTGTTTAAACATGGAAATATCTACACCGTTATCTGTATAAACATGGAAATATCAGCACCGCTATCAGTATGAACATGGAAATATCTCCACCGCTATCTGTATGAACATGGAAATATCTACACCGCTATCTGTATGAACATGGAAATATCTTCACCGCCATCAGTATGAACATGGATATATCTACACAGCCATCTGAATGCACATGGAAATATCTACACCGCTATCCATATGAACATGGAAATATATACACCGCTATCTCTATGAACATGGAAATATCTACACCGCTATCTGTTTGAACATGGAAATATCTAAACCGCTATCTGCATGAAAATGGAAATATCTACACAGCTATCTGCATATACATGGAAATATCTACACAGCTATCTCTTTACACATGGAAATAACTACACCGCTATCTGTATGAACATGGAAATATCTTCACCGCCATCTGTATGAACATGGATATATCTACACAGCCATCTGGATGAGCATGGAAATATCTACACCGCTATCTGTATGAACATGGAAATATATACACCGCTATCTGTGTAAACATGCATACATCTTCACCGCTATCTGTATAAACATGGAAATATCTACACTGCTATCTGCATGAACATGGAAATATCTACACCGCTATCTGTTTGAACATGGAAATATCTACACCGCTATCTGCATGAAAATGGAAATATCTACACAGCGATCTGCATATACATGGAAATATCTACAAAGCTATCTCTTTACACATGGAAATAACTACAGCGCTATCTCTATAAACATGCAAATATCTACACCGCCATCTGTATGAATATGGAAATATCTGCACCGCCATCTGTATGAACATATAAATATCTACACCCCCATCTATATTAAGATGGAGATATCTACACCGCTATCTGTATAAACTGGGAAATATCTACACCGCTATATGTATAAACATGGAAATATCTACACTGTTATCTGTATAAACATGGAAATATCTACACCGCTACCTGTATAAACATGGAAATATCAGCACCGTTATCTGTATGAACATGGAAATATCTACACCGCTATCTGTGTAAACATGGAAATATCTAAACCACTATCTGTGTAAACATGGAAATATCTACACCGCTATCTGTACAAACATGGAAATATCTACACAGCCATCTGTAGGAATATGTAAATATCTACACCGTTATCTGTATACACATGGAATTATCTACACCGCTATCTGTATGAACATGGAAATGTCTACACCGCTATCTGTGTAAACATGGAAATATCTACACCGCTATTTGTGTAAACATGGAGATATCTACACCGCTATCTCTATAAACATGGAAATATCCACACAGCCATCTATATAAACATGGAAATATCTACACTACTCTCTGTATAAACCTGGAAATATCTACACTGATATCTCTATAAACATGGAAATACCTACACCGCTATATCTATAAACATGGAAATGTCTACACCGCTATCTGTATGAACATGGAAATATCTACACCGCCATCTGTATAAACATGGAAATATCTACACCGTTATGTGTATAAAGATGGAAATATCTACACTGCTATCTGTAAAAACATGGAAATATCTACACCGCCATCTGTATGAACATGGAAATATCTACACCGCTATCTGTATGAACATGGAAATACCTACACCGCTATCTGTATGAACATGGAAATATCTACACCTCTATCTGTGTAAACATGCATACATCTTCACCGCTATCTGTATAAACAAGGAAATATCTACACCGCTATCTGTATGAACATGGAAATATCTACACCACTATCTGTATGAACATGGAAATATCTACACCACTATCTGTGTAAACATGCATACATATTCACCGCCATCTGTATAAACAAGGAAATATCTACACCGCTATCTGTATGAACATGGAAATATCTACACCGCTATCTGTATGGACATGGAAATACATACACCGCTATCTGGATGAACAGGAAATAGCTACACCGCTATCTGTATAAACATGGAAATATCTACACCGCTATCTGTTTAAACATGGAAATATCTACACCGCTATCTGTATAAACATGGAAATATCAGCACCGCTATCAGTATGAACATGGAAATATCTTCACCGCTATCTGTATGAACATGGTAGTATCTACACCGCTATCTGTATGAACATGGAAATATCTACACCGCTATCTGTATGAACATGGAAATACCTACACCGCTATCTGTAAGAACATGGAAATATCTACACCGCTATCTGTATGAACATGGAAATATCTACACCGCTATCTGTATGAACATGCATACATCTTCACCGCTATCTGTATAAACATGGAAATATCTACACCGCTATCTGTATGAACATGGAAATATCTACACCGCTATCTGTATGAACATGGAAATATCTACACCTCTATCTGTGTAAACATGCATACATCTTCACCGCTATCTGTATAAACAAGGAAATATCTACACCGCTATCTGTATGAACATGGAAATATCTACACCGCTATCTGTATGAGCATGGAAATATCTACACCACTATCTGTGTAAACATGCATACATATTCACCGCCATCTGTATAAACAAGGAAATATCTACACCGCTATCTGTATGAACATGGAAATATCTACACCGCTATCTGTGTAAACATGCATACATCTTCACCGCTATCTGTATAAACATGGAAATATCTACACTGCTATCTGCATGAACATGGAAATATCTACACCGCTATCTGTTTGAACATGGAAATATCTACACCGCTATCTGCATGAAAATTTAAATATCTACACAGCGATCTGCATATACATGGAAATATCTACAAAGCTGTCTCTTTACACATGGAAATAACTACAGCGCTATCTCTATAAACATGCAAATATCTTCACCGCCATCTGTGTGAACATGGATACATCTACACAGACATCTGGATGAGCATGGAAATATCTACACCGCTATCTGTATGAACATGGAAATATCTACACCGCTATCTGTGTAAACATGCATACATCTTCACCGCTATCTGTATAAACATGGAAATATCTACACTGCTATCTGCATGAACATGGAAATATCTACACCGCTATCTGTTTGAACATGGATATATCTACACCGCTATCTGCATGAAAATTTAAATATCTACCCAGCGATCTGCATATACATGGAAATATCTACAAAGCTATCTCTTTACACATGGAAATAACTACAGCGCTATCTCTATAAACATGCAAATATCTACACCGCCATCTGTATGAACATGGAAATATCTGCACCGCCATCTGTATGAAGATATAAATATCTACACCCCCATCTATATTAAGATGGAGATAACTACACCGCTATCTGCATAAACTTGGAAATATCTACACTGCTATATGTATAAACATGGAAATATCTACACTGCTATCTGTATAAACATGGAAATATTAGCACCGTTATCTGTATGAACATGGAAGTACCTACACCGCTATCTCTATGAAGATGGAAATATCTACACCGCTATCTGTATGAACATGGAAATAGCTACACCGCTATCTGTATGAACATGGAAATATCTACACCACTACCTGTATGAACATGGAAATATCTACACAGCTATCTGTATGAACATGGATATATCTACACAGCCATCAGGATGAACATGGAAATATCTACACCGCTATCTGTATGAACATGGAAATATCTACACCGCTATCTGTGTAAATATGCTTACATCTTCACCGCAATCTGTATAAACATGGAAATATCTACACCGCTATCTGTATAAACATGGAAATATCTACTCCGCTACCTGTAAAAACATGGAAATATCAGCACCGCTATCTGTATAAACATGGAAATATCAGCCCCTCTATCTATATGAATATGGAAATATCTACACCACACTCTGTTTGAACAAGGAAATATCTACACCGCTATGTGTATGAACATGGAATTATCTTCACCGCCATCTGTATGAACATGGATATGTCTACACAGCCATCTGGATGAACATGGAAATATCTACGCCGCTATCGGTATGAACATGGAAATAGCTACACCGCTATCTGTATGAACATGGAAATATCTGCACCGCCATCTGTATGTACATATAAATATCTACTCCGCCATCTGTATTAAGAAGTAGATATCTACACCGCTATATGTATAAACATGGAAATATCTACCCCGCTATCTGTATAAACATGGAAATATCTACACCGCTATCTGTATAAACATGGAAATAGCACCACTATCAGTATGAACATGGAAATATCTGCACCGCTATCTGTATGAACATGGAAATATCTACTCCGCTATCTGTATGAACATGGAAATATCTTCACAGCCTTCAGTATGAACATGTATATATCTACACAGCCATCTGTATGAACATGGAAATATCTACACCGCTATCTCTATGAACATGGAAATATCTACACCGCTATCTCCTTGAACATGGAAATATCTCAACCGCTATCAGCATGAAAATGGAAATATCTACACAGCTATCCGCATATACATGGAAATATCTACACAGCTATCTCTTTACACATGGAAATAACTACACCGCAATCTCTATGAACGTGGAAATACCTTCACCGCCATCTGTATGAACATGGAAATATCTGCAAAGCCATCTAGATGAGCATGGAAATATCTACACCGCTTTCTGTATGAACATGGAAATATCTACACCGCTATCTGTGTAAACATGCATACATCTTCACAGCTATCTGTATAAACATGGAAATACCTACACTGCTATCTGCATGAACATGGAAATATCTACACCGCTATCTGAACATGGAAATATCTACACCGCTATCTGCATGAAAATGGAAATATCTACACAGCGATCTGCATATACATGGAAATATCTACAAAGCTATCTCTTTACACATGGAAATAACTACAGCGCTATCTCAATAAACATGCAAATATCTACACCGCCATCTGTATGAACATGGAAATATCTGCACCGCCATCTGTATGAAGATATAAATATCTACACCCCCATCTATATTAAGATGGAGATATCTACACAGCTATCTGCATAAACTTGGAAATATCTACACCGCTATATGTATAAACATTGAAATATCTACACCGCTATCTGTATAAACATGGAAATATCTACACCGTTACCTGTATAAACATGGAAATATCTGCACGAACATCTGTATGAACATGGAAATATCTTCACCGCCATCTGTATGAACATGGAGATATCTACTCCGCTATCTGTGTAAACTTCCATACATCTTCACCGCTATCTATATAAACATGGAAATATCTACACCGCTACCTGTATAAACATGGAAATATCAGCACCGCTATCTGTATGAACATGGAAATATCTACACCGCTATCTCTATGAAGATGGAAATATCTACACCACTATCTGAATGAACATGGAAATATCTACACCGCTATCTGTATGAACATGGATATATCTACACCGCTATCTGTTTGAACATGGAAATATCTACACCGCTATCTGCATGAAAATGGAAATATCTACAGTGCTATCTGCATATAGATGGAAATATCTACACAGCTATCTCTTTACACATGGAAATAACTACACCGCTATCTGTATGAACATGGAAATATCTACACCGCCATCTGTATGAACATGGAAATATCTGCAACGCCATCTGTATGAACTTATAAATATCTAAACCGCCATCTGTATTAAGATGGAGATATCTACACCGCTATCTGAATAAACATGGAAATATCTACACCGCTATCTGTATAAACATGGAAATATCTACACCACTATCTTTATAAACATGGAAATATCTACACTGCTACCTGAATAAACATGGAAATATCAGCACCGCAATCTGTATGAACATGGAAATATCTACACCGCTATCTGTATGAACATGGAAATATCTACACCGCTATCTGTATGAACATGGAAATATCTACAAAGCTATCTGAATGAACATGGAAATATCTACACCGCTATCTGTATGGACATGGAAATATCTACACCGCTATCTGCTTGAACATGGAAATATCTACACCGCTGTCTGCATGAATATGGAAATATCTACACAGCTGTCTGCATACACATGGAAATATCAACACAGCTATCTCTTAACACGTGGAAATAAGTACTCCGCTATCTGTATGAACATGGAAACATCTACACAGCCATCTGGATGAACATGGAAATATCTACACCGCTATGAGTATGAACATGGAAATATCTACACCGCTATCTGTATGAACATGGATATATCTAAACAGCCATCTGGATGAACATGGAAATATCTACACCGCTATCTGTGTAAACATGCATAGATCTTCACCGCTATCTGTATAAACATGGAAATATCTACACCGCTATCTGTATGAACATGGAAATATCTACAAAGCTATCTGAATGAACATGGAAATATCTACACCGCTATCTGTTTGAACATGTAAATATCTACACCGCTATCAGCATGAAAATGGAAATATCTACAAAGCTATCTGCATATACATGGAAATACCTACACAGCTATCTCTTTACACATGGAAATAACTACACCGCTATATCTATAAACATGGAAATATCTACACCGCCATCTGTATAAACAAGGAAATATCTGCACCGCCATCTGTATGAACATATAAATATCTACACGGCCATCTGTATTAAGAAGGAAATATCTAAACGGCTATCTGAATAAACATGGAAATATCTACACCGCTGCCTGTATAAACATGGAAATATCAGCACCGCTATCTGTTTGAACATGGAAATATCTACACCGCTATCTGTATCAACATGGAAATATCTACACCGCCATCTGTATGAACATGGAAATATCTACACCGCTGCCTGTATAAACATGGAAATAACTACACCGCTATCTGGATGAAATGGAAATATCTACACCGCTATCTGTATGAACATGGAAATATCTACACCGCTATCTGTATGAACATGGAAATAGCTACACCGCTATCTGTGTGAACATGCATATATCTACACAGCCATCTGGATGAACATGGAAATATCTACACCGCTATCTCTATCAACATGGAAATATCTACACCGCTATCTGTATGAACATGGAAATAGCTACACTGCTATCTGTATGAACATGGAAATATCTACACCACTATCTGTAGGAACATGGAAATATCTACACCGCTATCTGTATGAACATGGATATATCTACACTGCCATCTGGATGAACTTGGAAATATCTACACCGCTATCTGCATGAACATGGAAATATCTACACCGCTATCAGTGTAAACATGCATACATCTTCACCGCAATCTGTATAAGAATGGAAATATCAACACCGCTATCTGTATGAACTTGGAAATATCTACACCGCTATCTGTTTGAACATGGAAATATCTAAACCGCTATCAGCATGAAAATGGAAATATCTACACAGATATCTGCATATACATGGAAATATCTACACATCTATCTCTTTACACATGGAAATAACTACACCACTATCTGTATGAACATGGAAATGTCTGCACCGCCATCTGTATGAACATATAAATATCTACACCGCCATCTGTATTAAGATGGAGATATCTACACTGCTATCTGTATAAACATGGAAACATCTAAACCGCTATCTGTATAAACATGGAAATATCTACACAGCTCTCTGAATAAACATGGAAATATCAGCACTGCTATCTGTATGAACATGGAAATATCAGCCCCTCTATCTGTATGAACATGGAAGTATCTACACCGCTATCTCTATGAACATGGAAATATCTACACGGCTATCTGTTTGAACATGGAAATATCTAAACCGCTATCTGCATGAAAATGGGAATATATACACAGCTATCTGCATATACATGGAAATATCTACACAGCTATCTCTTTACACATGGAAATAACTGCACCGCTATCTGTATGAACATGGAAATATCTTCACCGCCATCTGTAGGAACATGGATATATCTACACAGCCATCTGGATGAACATGGAAATATCTACACCGCTATCTGTATGAACATGGAAATATCTACACCGCTATCTGTTAAAACATGCATACATCTTCTCCGCTGTCTGTATAAACATGGAAATATCTACACTGCTATCTGCATGAACATGGAAATATCTACACGGCTATCTGTTTGAACATGGAAATATCTACAGAGCTATCTGCAAGAAAATGGAAATATCTACACAGCGATCTGCATATACATGGAAATATCTACAAAGCTATCTCTTTACACGAGGAAATAAGTACAGCACTATCTCTATAAACATGGAAATAGCTACACCGCCATCTGTATGAACATGGAAATATCTGCACCGCCATCTGTATGAACATATAAATATCTACACCGCCATCTATATTAAGATGGAGATAACTACACCGCTATCTGTATAAATTTGGAAATATCTACACTGCTATTTCTATGAACATGGAAATTTCTACACCGCTATCTGTATGAACATGGAAATAGCTACAACGCTATCTGTATGAACATGGAAATATATACACCGCTACCTGTATGAACATGGAATTATCTACACCACAATCTGTATGAACATGGATATATATACACAGCCATCTGGATGAACACGGAAATATCTACACCGCTATCTGTATGAACATGGAAATATCTACACGGCTATCTGTGTAAATATGCATACATCTTCACCGCAATCTGTATAAACATGGAAATATCTACACCGCTATCTGTATGAACATTGAAATATCTACACCGCTATCTGTTTGAACATGGAAATATCTACACCGCTGTCTGCATGAAAATGGAAGTATCTACACACCTATCTGCATATACATGGAAATATCTACACAGCTATCTCTTAACACATGGAAATAACTACACCGCTATCTCTATAATCATGGAAATATCAACACCGCCATCTGTATGAACATGGAAATATCTGCACCGCCATCTGTATGAACATATAAATATATACACCGCCATCTGTATTAAGATGGAGATATCTACACCGCTATCTGAATAAACATGGAAATATCTACACCGCTATCTGTACAAACATGGGAACATCAGCACCGCTATCTGTATGAACATGGAAATATCAGTCCCTCTATCTGTATGAACATGGAGATATCTACACCGCCATCTGTATGAACATGGATATATCTACACAGCCATCTGGAGGAACATGGAAATATCTACACCGCTATCTGTATGAACATGGAAATAGCTACACCGCTATCTGTATGAACATGGAAATATCTTAACCGCTATCTGTATGAACATGGAAATATCTACACCGCCATCTGTATGAACATGGAAATATCTGCACCGCCATCTGTATGAACATATAAATATCTACACTGCCATCTGTATTAAGAAGGAAATATCTAAACCGCTATCTGTATGAACATTGAAATATCTACACCGCTATCTGTATGAACATGGAAATATCTACACCGCTATCTGTGTAAACATGCATACTTCTTCACCGCTATCTGTATAAACATGGAAATGTCTACAAGGCTATCTGTATGAACATGGAAATATCTACACCGCCATCTGTATGAACATGGAAATAGCTGCACCGCCATCTGTATGAACATACACATATCTACACGGCCATCAGTATTAAGATGGAGATATCTACATCGATATCTGTATAAAAATGGAAATATCTACACCGCTATCAGTATAAACATGGAAATATCTACACCGCTATCTGTATAAACATGGAAATATCTACACCGCATCCTGTATAAACTTGGAAATATCAGCACCGCTATCTGTCTTAACATGGAAATATCAGCCGCTCTATCTTTATGAACATGGAAATACCTACACCGCTATCTGTATGAACATGGATATATCTACACAGCCATCTGGATGAACATGGAAATATCTACACCGCTATCTGCATGAAAATGGAAATATCTACACTGCTATCTGCATATACATTTAAATATCTACACAGCTATCTCTTTACACATGGAAATAACTACACCGCTATCTGTATGTACAAGGAAATATCTACACCGCCATCTGTATGAACATGGAAATATCTGCACCGCCATCTATATGAACACATGAATATCTACACCGCCATCTGTATTAAGATGGAGATATCTACACTGCTATCTGTATAAACATGGAAATATCTACACCACCATTTGTATGAACATATAAATATCTACACCGCCATCTGTATTAAGAAGGAAATATCTAAACCGCTATCTGTATAAACATGGAAATATCTACACCGCTGCCTGTATAAACATGGAAATATCAGCACCGCTATCTGTATGAACATGGAAATATCTACATTGCTATCTGTATGAACATGGAAATATCTACACCGCTATCTGTTTGAACATGGAAATATCTACACCGCTATCTGCATGAAAATGGAAACATCTACACTGCTATCTGCATATACATTTAAATATCTACACAGCTATCTCCTTACACATGGAAATAACTACACCGCTATCTGTATGAACATGGAAATATCTACACCGCAATCTGTATGAAAATGGAAATATCTTCACCGCCACCTGTATGAACATATAAATATCTACACCGCCATCTGTATTGAGAAGGAAATATCTAAACCGCTATCTGTATAAACATGGAAATATCTACACCGCTGCCTGTATAAACATGGAAATATCAGCACCGCTATCTGTATGAACATGGAAATATCTACACCGCTATCTGTATGAACATGGAAATATCTACACCTCTATCTTTATGAACATGGAAATAGCTACACCGCTATCTGTGTGAACATGGACATATCTACACAGCCATCTGGATGCACATGGAAATATCTACAACGCTATCTGTGTAAACATGCATAGATCTTCACCGCTATCTGTATAAACATGGAAATGTCTACACCGCTATCTGTATGAACATGGAAATATCTACACCGCTACCTGTATGAACATGGAAATATCTACACCGCTATCTGTTTGAAGATGGAAATATATACACCGCTATCTGCATGAAAATGGAAATATCTACACAGCTATCTGCATATACATGGAAATATCTACACAGCTATATCTTTACACATGAAAGTAACTACACCGCTATCTGTATGAACATGAAAATATCTACACCGCCATCTGTATGAACATGGAAATATCTGCACCGCCATCTGTATGAACATATAAATATGTACACCGCCATCTGTATTAAGATGGAGATATATACACAGCTATCTGTATGAACATGGAAATAGCTACAACGCTATCTGTATGAACATGGAAATATCTACACCGCTACCTGTATGAACATGGAAATATCTACACCGCAATCTGTATTAACATGGATATATATACACAGCCATCTGGATGAACACGGAAATATCTACTCCGCTATCTGTATGAACATGGAAATATCTACACGGCTATCTGTGTAAATATGCATACATCTTCACCGCAATCTGTATAAACATGGAAATATCTACACCGCTATCTGTATGAACATTGAAATATCTACACCGCTATCTGTTTGAACATGGAAATATCTACACCGCTGTCTGCATGAAAATGGAAATATCTACACACCTATCTGCATACACATGGAAATATCTACACAGCTATCTCTTAACACATGGAAATAACTACACCGCTATCTCTATAAACATGGAAATATCTACACCGCCATCTGTATGAACATGGAAATATCTGCACCGCCATCTGTATGAACATAGAAATATCTACACCGCCATCTGTATTAAGATGGAGATATCTACACCGCTATCTGAATAAACATGGAAATATCTACACCGCTATCTGTATAAACATGGGAATATCAGCACCGCTATCTGTATGAACATGGAAATATCAGTCCCTCTATCTGTATGAACATGGAGATACCTACACCGCCATCTGTATGAACATGGATATATCTACACAGCCATCTGGAGGAACATGGAAATATCTACACCGCTATCTGTATGAACATGGAAATAGCTACACCGCTATCTGTATGAACATGGAAATATCTTCACCGCTATCTGTATGAACATGGAAATATCTACACCGCTATCTGTATGAACAAGGAAATGTCTTCACCGCCATCTGTACGAACATGGATATATCTACAGAGCCATCTGGATGAACATGGAAATATCTACACCGCCATCTGTATGAACATATAAATATCTACACCGCCATCTGTATTAAGATGGAGATATCTACACCGCTATCTGTATAAACCTGGAAGTATCTACACCGCTATCTGTATAAACATGGAAATACCTACACCGCTATCTGGATAAACATGGAAATTTCTACAACGCTACCTGTATAAACATGGAAATATCAGCACAGCTATCTGTAGGAACATGGAAATATCTACACCGCTATCTGTACGAACATGGAAATATCTACACCACTAACTGTATGAACATGGAAATAACTACACCGCTATCTGTATGAACATGGATATATCTACACAGCCATCTGGATGAACATGGAAATATCTACACCGCTACCTGTATGAACATGGAAATATCTACACCGCTATCTGTATGAACATGGATATATCTAACCAGCCATCTGGATGAACACAGAAATATCTACACCGCTATCTGTATGAACATGGAAATATCTACACGGCTATCTGTGTAAATATGCATACATCTTCACCGCAATCTGTATAAACATGGAAATATCTACACCGCTATCTGTATGAACATGGAAATATATACACCGCTATCTGTTTGAACATGGAAATATCTACACCGCTGTCTGCATGAAAATGGAAATATCTACACAGCTATCTGCATATACATGGAAATATCTACACAGCTATCTCTTAACACAAGGGAATAACTACACCGCTATCTCTATATCTATGGAAATATCTACACCGCCATCTGTATGAACATGGAAATATCTGCACCGCCATCTGTATGAACATATAAATATCTACACTGCCATCTGTATTAAGAAGGAAATATCTAAACCGCTATCTGTATGAACATTGAAATATCTACACCGCTATCTGTATGAACATGGAAATATCTACACCGCTATCTGTGTAAACATGCATACATCTTCACCGCTATCTGTATAAACATGGAAATGTCTACAAGGCTATCTGTATGAACATGGAAATATCTACACCGCCATCTGTATGAACATGGAAATAGCTGCACCGACATCTGTATGAACATATACATATCTACACGGCCATCTGTATTAAGATGGAGATATCTACATCGATATCTGTATAAAAATGGAAATATCTACACCGCTATCAGTATAAACATGGAAATATCTACACCGCTATCTGTATAAACATGGAAATATCTACACCGCATCCTGTATAAACTTGGAAATATCAGCACCGCTATCTGTATGAACATGGAAATATCAGCCGCTCTATCTGTATGAACATGGAAATACCTACACCGCTATCTGTATGAACATGGATATATCTACACAGCCATCTGGATGAACATGGAAATATCTACACCGCAATCTGCATGAAAATGGAAATATCTACACTGCTATCTGCATATACATTTAAATATCTACACAGCTATCTCTTTACACATGGAAATACCTACACCGCTATCTGTATGAACATGGAAATATCTACACCGCCATCTGTATGAACATGGAAATATCTGCACCGCCATCTGTATGAACACATGAATATCTACACCGCCATCTGTATTAAGATGGAGATATCTACACTGCTATCTGTATAAACATGGAAATATCTACACCGCCATTTGTATGAACATATAAATATCTACACCGCCATCTGTATTAAGAAGGAAATATCTAAACCGCTATCTGTATAAACATGGAAATATCTACACCGCTGCCTGTATTAACATGGAAATATCAGCACCGCTATCTGTATGAACATGGAAATATCTACACTGCTATCTGTATGAACATGGAAATATCTACACGGCTATCTGTTTGAACATGGAAATATCTACACAGCTATCTGCATGAAAATGGAAACATCTACACTGCTATGTGCATATACATTTAAATATCTACACAGCTATCTCTTTACACATGGAAATATCTACACCGCTATTTTTATAAACATGGAAATATCTACACCGCCATCTGTATGAACATGGAAATATCTGCACCGCCATCTGTATGAACATATAAATATCTACACCGCCATCTGTATTAAGAAGGAAATATCTAAACCGCTATCTGTATAAACATGGAAATACCTACACCGCTGCCTGTATAAACATGGAAATATCAGCACCGCTCTCTGTATGAAAATGGAAATATCTACACCGCTATCTGTATGAACTTGGAAATATCTACTCTGCTATCTGTATGAACATGTTAATAGCTACACCGTTATCTGTATGAACACGGAAATAGCTACACCGCTATCTGTATGAACATGGAAATACCTACACCGCTATCTGTATGAACATGGAAATAGCTACACCGTTATCTGTATCAACATGGAAATAGCTACACCGCTATCTGTATGAACATGGAAGAATCTACACCTCTATCAGTATGAACATGGATATATCTACACAGCCATCTGGATGAACATGGAAATATCTACACCGCTATCTGTGTAAACATGCATAGATCTTCACCGCTATCTGTATAAACATGGAAATATCTACACCGCTATATGTATGAACATGGAAATATCTACACCACTATCTGTATGAACATGGAAATATCTACTCCGCTATCTGTTTGAAGATGGAAATATCTACACCGCTATCTGAATGAAAATGGAAATATCTGCACTGCTATCTGCATATACATGGAAATATCTACACAGCTATCTCTTTACACATGGAAATAACTACACCGCTATCTGTATGAACATGGAAATATCTACACCGCCATCTGTATGAACATGGAAATATCTGCACCGCCATCTGTATGAACATATAAATATCTACACCGCCATCTGTATTAAGATGGAGATATCTACACCGCTATCTGTATAAACATGGAAATATCTACACCGCTATCTGTATGAACATGGATATATCTACACAGCCCTCTGGAAGAACATGGAAATATCCACACCGCTATCTGTGTAAACATGCATACATCTTCACCGCTATCTGTATAAACATGGAAATATCTACACCGCTATCTGTATGAACATGGAAATATCTACACCACTATCTGTTTGAAGATGGAAATATATACACCGCTATCTGCATGAAAATGGAAATAACTACACAGCTCTCTGCATATAGATGGAAATATCTACACAGCTATCTCTTTACACATGGAAATAACTACACCGCTATCTGTATGAAAATGGAAATATCTACACTGCCATCTGTATTAACATAGAAATATATGCACCGCCATCTGAATGAACATATAAATATCTACACCGCCATCTGTATTAAGATGGAGATATCTACACCGCTATCTGAATAAAGATGGAAATATCTACACTGCTATCTGTATAAACATGGAAATATCTTCACCGCTATCTGTATAAACATGGAAATATCTACACCGCTACCTGTATAAATATGGAAATATCTTCACCGCTATCTGTATAAACATGGAAATATCTACACCGCTACCTGTATAAACATGGAAATATCTGCACCGCTATCTGTATGAACATGGAAATATCTACACCGCTATCTGTATGAACAAGGAAATATATACACCACAATCTGTATGAACATGGAAATATCTACAAAACTATCTGAATGAACATGGAAATTTCTACACCGCTATCTGTTTGAACATGGAAATATCTACACCGCTATCTGCATGAAAATGGAAATATCTACAAAGCTATCTGCATATTCATGGAAATATCTACACAGCTATCTCTTTACACATGGAAATAACTACACCGCTATATCTATAAAGATGGAAATATCTACACCGCCATCTGTATGAACATGGAAATATCTGCACCGCCATCTGTATGACATATAAATATCTACACCGCCATCTGTATTAAGAAGGAAATATCTAAACCGCTATCTGTATAAACATGGAAATATCTAAACCGCTGCCTGTATAAACATGGAAATATCAGCACCGCTCTCTGTATGAAAATGGAAATATCTACACCGCTATCTGTATGAACATAGAAATATCTACTCTGCAATCTGTATGAACATGGAAATAGCTACACCGTTATCTGTATGAACATGGAAATAGCTACACCGCTATCTGTATGAACATGGAAATATCTACACCGCTATCTGTATGAACATGGAAATAGCTACACCGTTATCTGTATCAACATGGAAATAGCTACACCGCTATCTGTATGAACATGGAAGTATCTACACCGCTATCTGTATGAACATGGATATAGCTACACAGCCATCTGGATGAACATGGAAATAACTACACCGCTATCTGTGTGAACATGGATATATCTACACAGCCATCTGGATGAACATGAAAATATCTACACCGCTATCTGTGTAAACATGCATAGATCTTCACCACTATCTGTATAAACATGGAAATATCTACACCGCTATCTGTATGAACATGGAAATATCTACACCGCTATCTGTATGAACATGGAAATATCTACACCACTATCTGTATGAACTTGGAAATATCTACACCGCTATCTGTATGAACATGGATATATCTACACAGCCATCTGGATTAACATGGAAATATCTACACCGATATCTGTATGAACATGGAAATATGTACACCGCTATCTGTGTAAACATGCATACATCTGCACCGCTATCTGTATAAACATGGAAATATCTACACCGCTATCGGTATGAACATGGAAATAGCTACACCGCTATCTGTATGAACATTTAAATATCTGCACCGCTATCTGAATGAACATAGAAATATCTACACCGCTATCTGTTTGAACATGGAAATATCTACACCGCTATCTGCATGAAAATGGAAATATCTACACAGCTATCTGCATATAGATGGAAATATCTACACAGCTATCTCTTTACACATGGAAATAACTACACCGCTATCTGTATGAAAATGGAAATATCTACACCGCCATCTGTATGAACATAGAAATATCTGCACCGCCATCTGTATGAACATATAAATATCTACACCGCCATCTGTATTAAGATGGAGATATCTACACCGCTATCTGAATAAACATGGAAATATCTACACCGCTATCTGTATAAACATGGAAATATGTTCACCGCTATTTGTATAAACATGGAAATATCTACACCGCAACCTGTATAAACATGGAAATATCTTCCTCGCTATCTGTATAAACATGGAAATATCTACACCGCTACCTGTATAAACATGGAAATATCTGCACCGCTATCTGTATGAACATGGAAATATCTACACCGCTATCTGTATGAACAAGGAAATATATACACCACAATCTGTATGAACATGGAAATATCTACAAAGCTATCTGAATGAACATGGAAATTTCTACACCGCTATCTGTTTGAACATGTAAATATCTACACCGCTATCTGCATGAAAATGGAAATATCTACAATGCTATCTGCATATTCATGGAAATATCTACACAGCTATCTCTTTACACATGGAAATATCTACACCGCTATTTCTATAAACATGGAAATATCTACACCGCCATCTGTATGAACATATAAATATCTACACCGCCATCTGTATTAAGAAGGAAATATCTAAACCGCTATCTGTATAAACATGGAAATATCTACACCGCTTCCTGTATAAACATGGAAATATCTTCACCGCTATCTGTATAAACATGGAAATATCTACACCGCTACCTGTATAAACATGGAAATATCTGCACCGCTATCTGTATGAACATGGAAATATCTACACCGCTATCTGTATAAGCAAGGAAATATATACACCACAATCTGTATGAACATGGAAATATCTACAAAGCTATCTGAATGAACATGGAAATTTCTACACCGCTATCTGTTTGAACATGTAAATATCTACACCGCAATCTGCATGAAAATGGAAATATCTACAAAGCTATCTGCATATTCATGGAAATATCTACACAGCTATCTCTTTACACATGGAAATAACTACACCGCTATATCTATAAACATGGAAATATCTACACCGCCATCTGTATGAACATGGAAATATCTGCACCGCCATCTGTATGAACATATAAATATCTACACCGCCATCTGTATTAAGAAGGAAATATGTAAACCGCTATCTGTATAAACATGGAAATATCTACACCGTTGCCTGTATAAACATGGAAATATCAGCACCGCTCTCTGTATGAAAATGGAAATATCTCCACCGCTATCTGTATGAACATGGAAATATCTACTCTGCTATCTGTATGAACATGGAAATAGCTACACCGTTATCTGTATGAACATGGAAATAGCTACACCGCTATCTGTATGAACATAGATATATCTACACCGCTATCTGTATGAACATGGAAATAGCTACACCGTTATCTGTATCAACATGGAAATAGCTACACCGCTATATGTATGAACATGGAAGTATCTACACCGCTATCTGTATGAACATGGATATATCTACACAGCCATCTGGATGAACATGGAAATATCTACACCGCTATCTGTATGAACATGGAAATATCTACACCGCTATCTGTGTGAACATGGATATATCTACACAGCCATCTGGATGAACATGGAAATATCTACACCGCTATCTGTGCAAACATGCATAGATCTTCACCGCTATCTGTATAAACAAGGAAATATCTACACCGCTATCTGTATGAAAAATGTAAATATCTACACCGCTATCTGTATAGAACATGGAAATATCTACACCGCTATCTGCATGAAAATGGAAATATCTGCACTGCTATCTGCATATACATGGAAATATCTACACAGCTATCTCTTTAAACATGGAAATAACTACACCGCTTTCTGTATGAACATGGAAATATCTACACCGCCATCTGTATGAACATGGAAATAACTGCACCGACATCTGTATGAACATATAAATATCTACACCGCCATCTGTATTAAGATGGAGATATCTACACCGCTATCTGTATAAACATGGAAATATCTACACCGCTATCTGTATGAACATTGATATATCTGCACAGCCCTCTGGATGAACATGGAAATGTCCACACCGCTATCTGTGTAAAAATGCATACAGCTTCACCGCTATCTGTATAAACATGGAAATATCTACATCGCTATCTGTATGAACATGGAAATATCAACACCGCTATCTGTTTGAAGATGGAAATATATACACCGCTATCTGCATGAAAATGGAAATATCTACACAGCTATCTGCATATAGATGGAAATATCTACACAGCTATCTCTTTACACATGGAAATAACTACACCGCTATCTGTATGAAAATGGAAATATCTACACTGCCATCTGCATGAACATAGAAATATCTGCACCGCCATTTGTATGAACATATAAATATCTACACAGCCATCTGTATTAAGATGGAGATATCTACACCGCTATCTGAATAAAAATGGAAATATCTACACCGCTATCTGTATAAACATGGAAATATCTTCACCGCTATCTGTATAAACATGGAAATATCTACACCGCTACCTGTATAAACATGGAAATATCTTCACCGCTATCTGTATAAACATGGAAATATCTACACCGCTACCTGTATAATCATGGAAATATCTGCACCGCTATCTGTATGAACATGGAAATATCTACACCGCTATCTGTATGAACAAGGAAATATATACACCACAATCTGTATGAACATGGAAATATCTACAAAGCTATCTGAATGAACATGGAAATTTCTACACCGCAATCTGTTTGAACATGTAAATATCTACACCGCTATCTGCTTGAAAATGGAAATATCTACAAAGCTATCTGCATATTCATGGAAATATCTACACAGCTGTCTGTTTACACATGGAAATAACTACACCGCTATCTGTATGAACATGGAAATATCTGCACCGCCATCTGTATGAACATATAAATATCTACACCGCCATCTGTATTAAGATGGAGATTTCTACACTGCTATCTGTATAAACATGGAAATATCTACACCGCTATCTGTATAAACATGGAAATATCTACACCGCTATCTGTATAAACATGGAAATATCTACACCGCTATCTGTATGAACATGGAAATATCTACAACACTACCTGTATAAACATGGAAATATCAGCACCGCTATCTGTATGATCATGGAAATATCTACACCGCTATCTGTATGAACATGGAAATATCTACACCGCTATCTGTATGAACATGGAAATATCTGCACCGCTATCTGTATGAACATGGAAATATCTACACCGCTATCTGTTTCAACATGGAAATATCTACACCGCTGTCTGCATGAAAATGGAAATATCTACACAGCTATCTGCATATACATGGAAATATCTACACAGATATCTCTTAACACATGGAAGTAAGTACACCGCTATATCTATAAACATGGAAATGTCTACACCGCCATCTGTATGAACATGGAAATATCTGCACCACCATCTGTATGGACATATAAGTATCTACACCGCCATCTGTATTAAGAAGGAAATATCTAAACCGCTATCTGTATGAACATTGAAATATCTACACCGCTATCTGTATGAACATGGAAATATCTACACCGCTATCTGTGTAAACATGCATACATCTTCACCGCTATCTGTATAAACATGGAAATATCTACAAGGCTATCTGTATGAACATGGAAATATGTACTCCGCTATCTGCATGAAAATAGAAATATCTACACAGCTATCTGCATATACATGAAAATATCTACAAAGCTATCTCTTTACACATGGAAATAACTACACCGCTATCTCTATAAACACGGAAATATCTACACCGCCATCTGTTTGAACATGGAAATATCTGCACAGCCATCTGTATGAACATATAAATATCTACACCGCCATCTTATTAAGATGGAGATATCTACATCGCTATCTGTACTAACTTGGAAATATCGACACCGCTATCTGTATAAACATGGAAATACCAACACCACTCTCTGTATAAACATGGAAATATCTACACCGCTACCTGTATAAACATGGAAATATCAGCACTGATATCTGTATGAACATGGAAATATCTACTCCGCTATCTCTATGAACATGGAAATATCTACACCACTATCTGTATGAACATGGAAATAGCTACACCGCTATCTGTATGAACATGGAAATATCTACACCACTATCTGTATGAACATGGATATATCTACACACCCATCTGGATGAACATGTAAATATCTACACCGCTATCTGCATGAACATGGAAATACCTACACCGCTATCTGTGTGAACATTCATACATGTTCACCGCAATCTGTATAAAGATGGAAATATCTACACCGCTATCTGTATGAACATGGATATATATACACAGCCCTCTGCATGAACATGGAAATATTCACACCGCTATCTGTGTAAACATGCATACATCTTCAACGCTATCTGTATAAACATGGAAATATCTACACCGCTATCTGAACATGGAAATATCTGCACCGCCATCTGTATTAACATATAAATATCTTCACCGCCATCTGAATTAAGATGGAGATATCTACACCGCTATCTGAATAAACATGGAAATATCTACACCGCTATTTGTATAAACATGGAAATATCTACACCGCTATCTGTATAAACATGGAAATATCTACACCGCTACCTGTATAAACATGGAAATATCAGCACCGCTATCTGTATGAACATGGAAATATCTACACCGCTATCTGTATGAACATGGAAATATCTACACCGCTATCTGTATGAACATGGAAATATCTACAAAGCTATCTGAATGAACATGGAAATATCTATACCGCTATCTGTTTGAACATGTAAATATCTACACCACTATCTGTATGAAAATGGAAATATCTACAAAGCTATCTGCATATACATGGAAATATCTACACAACTATCTCTTTACACATGGAAATAACTACACCGCTATATCTATAAACAGGGAAATATCTACACCGCCATGTGTATGAACATGGAAATATCAGCACCGCCATCTGTATGAACATATAAATATCTACACCGCCATCTGTATTAAGAAGGAAATATCTAAACCGCTATCTGTATAAACATGGAAATATCTACACCGCTGCCTGTATAAACATGGAAATATCAGCACCGCTATCTGTATGAACATGGAAATATCTACACCGCTATCTGTATCAACACGGAAATATCTACACCGCTATCTGTATGAAGATGGAAATAGCTACACCGTTATCTGTATGAACATGGAAATAGCTACACCGCTATCTGTATGAACATGGAAATATCTACACCGCTATCTGTATGAACATGGATATATCTACACAGCCCTCTGGATGAACATGGAAATATCCACACCGCTATCTGTGTAAAAATGCATACATCTTCACCGCTATCTGTATAAACATGGAAATATGTACATCGCTATCTGTATGAACATGGAAATATCTACACCGCTATCTGTTTGAAGATGGAAATATATTCACCGCTATCTGCATGAAAATGGAAATATCTTCACAGCTATCTGCATATAGATGGCAATATCTACACAGCTATCTCTTTACACATGGAAATAACTACACCGCTATCTGTATGAAAATGGAAATATCTACACCGCCATCTGTATGAACATGGAAATATCTTCATCTCCATCTGTATGAACATATAAATATCTACACCGCCATCTGTATTAAGAAGGAAATATCTAAACCGCTATCTGTATAAACATGGAAATATCTACACCGCTGCCTGTATAAACATGGAAATATCAGCACCACTATCTGTATGAACATGGAAATATCTACACCGCAATCTGTATGAACATGGATATATCTACACAGCCATCTGGATGAACATGGAAATATCTACACCGCTATCTGTATGAACATGGAAATATCTACACCGCTATCTGTGTAAACATGCATACATCTTCACCACTATCAGTATAAACATGGAAATATCTACACGGCTATCTGTTTGAACATGGAAATATCTACACCGCTATCTGCATGAAAATAGAAATATCTACACAGCTATCTGCATATACATGGAAATATCTACAAAGCTATCTCTTTACACATGGAAATAACTACACCGCTATCTCTATAAACACGGAAATATCTACACCGCCAATTGTTTGAACATGGAAATATCTGCACAGCCATCTGTATGAACATATAAATATCTACACCGCCATCTTATTAAGATGGAGATATCTACATCGCTATCTGTACAAACTTGGAAATATCGACACCGCTATCTGTATAAACATGGAAATACCAACACCACTCTCTGTATAAACATGGAAATATCTACACCGCTACCTGTATAAACATGGAAATATCAGCACCGCTATCTGTTTGAACATGGAAATATCTACTCCGCTATCTCTATGAACATGGAAATATCTACACCACTATCTGTATGAACATGGAAATAGCTACACCGCTATCTGTATGAACATGGAAATATCTACACCGCTATCTGTATGAACATGGATATATCTACAGAGCCATCTGGATGAACATGGAAATATCTACACCGCTATCTGCATGAACATGGAAATACCTACACCGCTATCTGTGTGAACATTCATACATGTTCACCGCAATCTGTATAAAGATGGAAATATCTACACCGCTATCTGTATGAACATGAATATATCTAAACAGCCCTCTGCATGAACATGGAAATATTCACACCGCTATCTGTGAAAACATGCATACATCTTAAACGCTATCTGTATAAACATGGAAATATCTACACCGCTATCTGTATGAACATGGAAATATCTGCACCGCCATCTGTATTAACATATAAATATCTTCACCGCCATCTGAATTAAGATGGAGATATCTACACCGCTATCTGAATAAACATGGAAATATCTACACCGCTATTTGTATAAACATGGAAATATCTACACCGCTATCTGTATAAACATGGAAATATCTACACCGCTACCTGTATAAACATGGAAATATCAGCACCGCTATCTGTATGAACATGGAAATATCTACACCGCTATCTGTATGAACATGGAAATATCTACAAAGCTATCTGAATGAACATGGAAATATCTACACTGCTATCTGTTTGAACATGTAAATATCTATACCACTATCTGCATGAAAATGGAAATATCTACAAAGCTATCTGCATATACATGGAAATATCTACACAGCTATCTCTTTACACATGGAAATAACTACACCGCTATATCTATAAACAGGGAAATATCTACACCGCCATGTGTATGAACATGGAAATATCAGCACCGCCATCTGTATGAACATATAAATATCTACACCGCCATCTGTATTAAGAAGGAAATATCTAAACCGCCATCTGTATAAATATGGAAATATCTACACCGCTGCCTGTATAAACATGGAAATATCAGCACCGCTATCTGTATGAACATGGAAATATCTACACCGCTATCTGTATCAACACGGAAATATCTACACCGCTTTCTGTATGAAGATAGAAATAGCTACACCGTTATCTGTATGAACATGGAAATAGCTACACCGCTATCTGTATGAACATGGAAATATCTACACCGCTATCTGTATGAACATGGATATATCTACACAGCCCTCTGCATGAACATGGAAATATTCACACCGCTATCTGTGTAAACATGCATACATCTTCAACGCTATCTGTATAAACATGGAAATATCTACACCGCTATCTGAACATGGAAATATCTGCACCGCCATCTGTATTAACATATAAATATCTTCACCGCCATCTGAATTAAGATGGAGATATCTACACCGCTATCTGAATAAACATGGAAATATCTACACCGCTATTTGTATAAACATGGAAATATCTACACCGCTATCTGTATAAACATGGAAATATCTACACCGCTACCTGTATAAACATGGAAATATCAGCACCGCTATCTGTATGAACATGGAAATATCTACACCGCTATCTGTATGAACATGGAAATATCTACACCGCTATCTGAGTAAACATGCATACTTCTTCACCGCTATCTGTATAAACATGGAAATGTCTACAAGGCTATCTGTATGAACATGGAAATATCTACACCGCCATCTGTATGAACATGGAAATAGCTGCACCGCCATCTGTATGAACATACACATATCTACACGGCCATCTGTATTAAGATGGAGATATCTACATCGATATCTGTATAAAAATGGAAATATCTACACCGCTATCAGTATAAACATGGAAATATCTACACCGCTATCTGTATAAACATGGAAATATCTACACCGCATCCTGTATAAACTTGGAAATATCAGCACCGCTATCTGTCTTAACATGGAAATATCAGCCGCTCTATCTTTATGAACATGGAAATACCTACACCGCTATCTGTATGAACATGGATATATCTACACAGCCATCTGGATGAACATGGAAATATCTACACCGCTATCTGCATGAAAATGGAAATATCTACACTGCTATCTGCATATACATTTAAATATCTACACAGCTATCTCTTTACACATGGAAATAACTACACCGCTATCTGTATGTACATGGAAATATCTACACCGCCATCTGTATGAACATGGAAATATCTGCACCGCCATCTGTATGAACACATGAATATCTACACCGCCATCTGTATTAAGATGGAGATATCTACACTGCTATCTGTATAAACATGGAAATATCTACACCACCATTTGTATGAACATATAAATATCTACACCGCCATCTGTATTAAGAAGGAAATATCTAAACCGCTATCTGTATAAACATGGAAATATCTACACCGCTGCCTGTATAAACATGGAAATATCAGCACCGCTATCTGTATGAACATGGAAATATCTACATTGCTATCTGTATGAACATGGAAATATCTACACCGCTATCTGTTTGAACATGGAAATATCTACACCGCTATCTGCATGAAAATGGAAACATCTACACTGCTATCTGCATATACATTTAAATATCTACACAGCTATCTCCTTACAGATGGAAATAACTACACCGCTATCTGTATGAACATGGAAATATCTACACCGCAATCTGTATGAAAATGGAAATATCTTCACCGCCATCTGTATGAACATATAAATATCTACACCGCCATCTGTATTGAGAAGGAAATATCTAAACCGCTATCTGTATAAACATGGAAATATCTACACCGCTGCCTGTATAAACATGGAAATATCAGCACCGCTATCTGTGTGAACATGGAAATATCTACACCGCTATCTGTATGAACATGGAAATATCTACACCTCTATCTTTATGAACATGGAAATAGCTACACCGCTATCTGTGTGAACATGGAAGTATCTACACCGCTATCTGTATGAACATTGAAATATCTACACCGCTATCTGTTTGAACATGGAAATATCTACACCGCTGTCTGCATGAAAATGGAAGTATCTACACACCTATCTGCATATACATGGAAATATCTACACAGCTATCTCTTAACACATGGAAATAACTACACCGCTATCTCTATAAACATGGAAATATCAACACCGCCATCTGTATGAACATGGAAATATCTACACGGCTATCTGTGTAAATATGCATACATCTTCACCGCAATCTGTATAAACATGGAAATATCTACACCGCTATCTGTATGAACATTGAAATATCTACACCGCTATCTGTTTGAACATGGAAATATCTACACCGCTGTCTGCATGAAAATGGAAGTATCTACACACCTATCTGCATATACATGGAAATATCTACACAGCTATCACTTAACACATGGAAATAACTACACCGCTATCTCTATAAACATGGAAATATCAACACCGCCATCTGTATGAACATGGAAATATCTGCACCGCCATCTGTATGAACATATAAATATATACACCGCCATCTGTATTAAGATGGAGATATCTACACCGCTATCTGAATAAACATGGAAATATCTACACCGCTATCTGTATAAACATGGGAATATCAGCACCGCTATCTGTATGAACATGGAAATATCAGTCCCTCTATCTGTATGAACATGGAGATATCTACACCGCCATCTGTATGAACATGGATATATCTACACAGCCATCTGGAGGAACATGGAAATATGTACACCGCTATCTGTATGAACATGGAAATAGCTACACCGCTATCTGTATGAACATGGAAATATCTTAACCGCTATCTGTATGAACATGGAAATATCTACACCGCCATCTGTATGAACATGGAAATATCTGCACCGCCATCTGTATGAACATAAAAATATCTACACTGCCATCTGTATTAAGAAGGAAATATCTAAACCGCTATCTGTATGAACATTGAAATATCTACACCGCTATCTGTATGAACATGGAAATATCTACACCGCTATCTGTGTAAACATGCATACTTCTTCACCGCTATCTGTATAAACATGGAAATGTCTACAAGGCTATCTGTATGAACATGGAAATATCTACACCGCCATCTGTATGAACATGGAAATAGCTGCACCGCCATCTGTATGAACATACACATATCTACACGGCCATCTGTATTAAGATGGAGATATCTACATCGATATCTGTATAAAAATGGAAATATCTACACCGCTATCAGTATAAACATGGAAATATCTACACCGCTATCTGTATAAACATGGAAATATCTACACCGCATCCTGTATAAACTTGGAAATATCAGCACCGCTATCTGTCTTAACATGGAAATATCAGCCGCTCTATCTTTATGAACATGGAAATACCTACACCGCTATCTGTATGAACATGGATATATCTACACAGCCATCTGGATGAACATGGAAATATCTACACCGCTATCTGCATGAAAATGGAAATATCTACACTGCTATCTGCATATACATTTAAATATCTACACAGCTATCTCTTTACACATGGAAATAACTACACCGCTATCTGTATGTACATGGAAATATCTACACCGCCATCTGTATGAACATGGAAATATCTGCACCGCCATCTGTATGAACACATGAATATCTACACCGCCATCTGTATTAAGATGGAGATATCTACACTGCTATCTGTATAAACATGGAAATATCTACACCACCATTTGTATGAACATATAAATATCTACACCGCCATCTGTATTAAGAAGGAAATATCTAAACCGCTATCTGTATAAACATGGAAATATCTACACCGCTGCCTGTATAAACATGGAAATATCAGCACCGCTATCTGTATGAACATGGAAATATCTACATTGCTATCTGTATGAACATGGAAATATCTACACCGCTATCTGTTTGAACATGGAAATATCTACACCGCTATCTGCATGAAAATGGAAACATCTACACTGCTATCTGCATATACATTTAAATATCTACACAGCTATCTCCTTACACATGGAAATAACTACACCGCTATCTGTATGAACATGGAAATATCTACACCGCAATCTGTATGAAAATGGAAATATCTTCACCGCCATCTGTATGAACATATAAATATCTACACCGCCATCTGTATTGAGAAGGAAATATCTAAACCGCTATCTGTATAAACATGGAAATATCTACACCGCTGCCTGTATAAACATGGAAATATCAGCACCGCTATCTGTATGAACATGGAAATATCTACACCGCTATCTGTAGGAACATGGAAATATCTACACCTCTATCTTTATGAACATGGAAATAGCTACACCGCTATCTGTGTGAACATGGACATATCTACACAGCCATCTGGATGAACATGGAAATATCTACACCGCTATCTGTGTAAACATGCATAGATCTTCACCGCTATCTGTATAAACATGGAAATGTCTACACCGCTATCTGTATGAACATGGAAATATCTACACCGCTACCTGTATGAACATGGAAATATCTACACCGCTATCTGTTTGAAGATGGAAATATATACACCGCTATCTGCATGAAAATGGAAATATCTACACAGCTATCTGCATATACATGGAAATATCTACACAGCTATATCTTTACACATGAAAATAACTACACCGCTATCTGTATGAACATGAAAATATCTACACCGCCATCTGTATGAACATGGAAATATCTGCACCGCCATCTGTATGAACATATAAATATGTACACCGCCATCTGTATTAAGATGGAGATATATACACAGCTATCTGTATGAACATGGAAATAGCTACAACGCTATCTGTATGAACATGGAAATATCTACACCGCTACCTGTATGAACATGGAAATATCTACACCGCAATCTGTATTAACATGGATATATATACACAGCCATCTGGATGAACACGGAAATATCTACTCCGCTATCTGTATGAACATGGAAATATCTACACGGCTATCTGTGTAAATATGCATACATCTTCACCGCAATCTGTATAAACATGGAAATATCTACACCGCTATCTGTATGAACATTGAAATATCTACACCGCTATCTGTTTGAACATGGAAATATCTACACCGCTGTCTGCATGAAAATGGAAATATCTACACACCTATCTGCATACACATGGAAATATCTACACAGCTATCTCTTAACACATGGAAATAACTACACCGCTATCTCTATAAACATGGAAATATCTACACCGCCATCTGTATGAACATGGAAATATCTGCACCGCCATCTGTATGAACATAGAAATATCTACACCGCCATCTGTATTAAGATGGAGATATCTACACCGCTATCTGAATAAACATGGAAATATCTACACCGCTATCTGTATAAACATGGGAATATCAGCACCGCTATCTGTATGAACATGGAAATATCAGTCCCTCTATCTGTATGAACATGGAGATACCTACACCGCCATCTGTATGAACATGGATATATCTACACAGCCATCTGGAGGAACATGGAAATATCTACACCGCTATCTGTATGAACATGGAAATAGCTACACCGCTATCTGTATGAACATGGAAATATCTTCACCGCTATCTGTATGAACATGGAAATATCTACACCGCTATCTGTATGAACAAGGAAATATCTTCACCGCCATCTGTACGAACATGGATATATCTACAGAGCCATCTGGATGAACATGGAAATATCTACACCGCCATCTGTATGAACATATAAATATCTACACCGCCATCTGTATTAAGATGGAGATATCTACACCGCTATCTGTATAAACCTGGAAATATCTACACCGCTATCTGTATAAACATGGAAATACCTACACCGCTATCTGGATAAACATGGAAATTTCTACAACGCTACCTGTATAAACATGGAAATATCAGCACAGCTATCTGTAGGAACATGGAAATATCTACACCGCTATCTGTACGAACATGGAAATATCTACACCACTATCTGTATGAACATGGAAATAACTACACCGCTATCTGTATGAACATGGATATATCTACACAGCCATCTGGATGAACATGGAAATATCTACACCGCTACCTGTATGAACATGGAAATATCTACACCGCTATCTGTATGAACATGGATATATCTAACCAGCCATCTGGATGAACACAGAAATATCTACACCGCTATCTGTATGAACATGGAAATATCTACACGGCTATCTGTGTAAATATGCATACATCTTCACCGCAATCTGTATAAACATGGAAATATCTACACCGCTATCTGTATGAACATGGAAATATATACACCGCTATCTGTTTGAACATGGAAATATCTACACCGCTGTCTGCATGAAAATGGAAATATCTACACAGCTATCTGCATATACATGGAAATATCTACACAGCTATCTCTTAACACAAGGGAATAACTACACCGCTATCTCTATATATATGGAAATATCTACACCGCCATCTGTATGAACATGGAAATATCTGCACCGCCATCTGTATGAACATATAAATATCTACACTGCCATCTGTATTAAGAAGGAAATATCTAAACCGCTATCTGTATGAACATTGAAATATCTACACCGCTATCTGTATGAACATGGAAATATCTACACCGCTATCTGTGTAAACATGCATACATCTTCACCGCTATCTGTATAAACATGGAAATGTCTACAAGGCTATCTGTATGAACATGGAAATATCTACACCGCCATCTGTATGAACATGGAAATAGCTGCACCGGCATCTGTATGAACATATACATATCTACACGGCCATCTGTATTAAGATGGAGATATCTACATCGATATCTGTATAAAAATGGAAATATCTACACCGCTATCAGTATAAACATGGAAATATCTACACCGCTATCTGTATAAACATGGAAATATCTACACCGCATCCTGTATAAACTTGGAAATATCAGCACCGCTATCTGTATGAACATGGAAATATCAGCCGCTCTATCTGTATGAACATGGAAATACCTACACCGCTATCTGTATGAACATGGATATATCTACACAGCCATCTGGATGAACATGGAAATATCTACACCGCTATCTGCATGAAAATGGAAATATCTACACTGCTATCTGCATATACATTTAAATATCTACACAGCTATCTCTTTACACATGGAAATACCTACACCGCTATCTGTATGAACATGGAAATATCTACACCGCCATCTGTATGAACATGGAAATATCTGCACCGCCATCTGTATGAACACATGAATATCTACACCGCCATCTGTATTAAGATGGAGATATCTACACTGCTATCTGTATAAACATGGAAATATCTACACCGCCATTTGTATGAACATATAAATATCTACACCGCCATCTGTATTAAGAAGGAAATATCTAAACCGCTATCTGTATAAACATGGAAATATCTACACCGCTGCCTGTATTAACATGGAAATATCAGCACCGCTATCTGTATGAACATGGAAATATCTACACTGCTATCTGTATGAACATGGAAATATCTACACGGCTATCTGTTTGAACATGGAAATATCTACACAGCTATCTGCATGAAAATGGAAACACCTACACTGCTATGTGCATATACATTTAAATATCTACACAGCTATCTCTTTACACATGGAAATATCTACACCGCTATTTTTATAAACATGGAAATATCTACACCGCCATCTGTATGAACATGGAAATATCTGCACCGCCATCTGTATGAACATATAAATATCTACACCGCCATCTGTATTAAGAAGGAAATATCTAAACCGCTATCTGTATAAACATGGAAATATCTACACCGCTGCCTGTATAAACATGGAAATATCAGCACCGCTCTCTGTATGAAAATGGAAATATCTACACCGCTATGTGTATGAACTTGGAAATATCTACTCTGCTATCTGTATGAACATGTTAATAGCTACACCGTTATCTGTATGAACACGGAAATAGCTACACCGCTATCTGTATGAACATGGAAATACCTACACCGCTATCTGTATGAACATGGAAATAGCTACACCGTTATCTGTATCAACATGGAAATAGCTACACAGCTATCTGTATGAACATGGAAGTATCTACACCGCTATCTGTATGAACATGGATATAGCTACACAGCCATCTGGATGAACCTGGAAATATCTACACCGCTATCTGTATGAACATGGAAATATCTACACCGCTATCTGTGTGAACATGGATATATCTACACAGCCATCTGGATGAACATGAAAATATCTACACCGCTATCTGTGTAAACATGCATAGATCTTCACCACTATCTGTATAAACATGGAAATATCTACACCGCTATCTGTATGAACATGGAAATATCTACACCGCTATCTGTATGAACATGGAAATATCTTCACCACTATCTGTATGAACTTGGAAATATCTACACCGCTATCTGTATGAACATGGATATATCTACACAGCCATCTGGATTAACATGGAAATATCTACACCGATATCTGTATGAAAATGGAAATATATACACCGCTATCTGTGTAAACATGCATACATCTGCACCGCTATCTGTATAAACATGGAAATATCTACACCGCTATCGGTATGAACATGGAAATAGCTACACCGCTATGTGTATGAACATGGAAATATGTGCACCGCTATCTGAATGAACATAGAAATATCTACACCGCTATCTGTTTGAACATGGAAATATCTACACCGCTATCTGCATGAAAATGGAAATATCTACACAGCTATCTGCATATAGATGGAAATATCTACACAGCTATCTCTTTACACATGCAAATAACTACACCGCTATCTGTATGAAAATGGAAATATCTACACCGCCATCTGTATGAACATAGAAATATCTGCACCGCCATCTGTATGAACATATAAATATCTACAACGCCATCTGTATTAAGATGGAGATATCTACACCGCTATCTGAATAAACATGGAAATATCTACACCGCTATCTGTATAAACATGGAAATATCTTCACCGCTATTTGTATAAACATGGAAATATCTACACCGCAACCTGTATAAACATGGAAATATCTTCCTCGCTATCTGTATAAACATGGAATTATCTACACCGCTACCTGTATAAACATGGAAATATCTGCACCGCTATCTGTATGAACATGGAAATATCTACACCGCTATCTGTATGAACAAGGAAATATATACCCCACAATCTGTATGAACATGGAAATATCTACAAAGCTATCTGAATGAACATGGAAATTTCTACACCGCTATCTGTTTGAACATGTAAATATCTACACCGCTATCTGCATGAAAATGGAAATATCTACAAAGCTATCTGCATATTCAAGGAAATATCTACACAGCTATCTCTTTACACATGGAAATATCTACACCGCTATTTCTATAAACATGGAAATATCTACACCGCCATCTGTATGAACATATAAATATCTACACCGCCATCTGTATTAAGAAGGAAATATCTAAACCGCTATCTGTATAAACATGGAAATATCTACACCGCTTCCTGTATAAACATGGAAATATCTTCACCGCTATCTGTATAAACATGGAAATATCTACACCGCTCCCTGTATAAACATGGAAATATCTGCACCGCTATCTGTATGAACATGGAAATATCTACACCGCTATCTGTATAAGCAAGGAAATATATACACCACAATCTGTATGAACATGGAAATATCTACAAAGCTATCTGAATGAACATGGAAATTTCTACACCGCTATCTGTTTGAACATGTAAATATCTACACCGCAATCTGCATGAAAATGGAAATATCTACAAAGCTATCTGCATATTCATGGAAATATCTACACAGCTATCTCTTTACACATGGAAATAACTACACCGCTATATCTATAAACATGGAAATATCTACACCGCCATCTGTATGAACATGGAAATATCTGCACCGCCATCTGTATGAACATATAAATATCTACACCGCCATCTGTATTAAGAAGGAAATATGTAAACCGCTATCTGTATAAACATGGAAATATCTACACCGTTGCCTGTATAAACATGGAAATATCAGCACCGCTCTCTGTATGAAAATGGAAATATCTCCACCGCTATCTGTATGAACATGGAAATATCTACTCTGCTATCTGTATGAACATGGAAATAGCTACACCGTTATCTGTATGAACATGGAAATAGCTACACCGCTATCTGTATGAACATAGATATATCTACACCGCTATCTGTATGAACATGGAAATAGCTACACCGTTATCTGTATCAACATGCAAATAGCTACACCGCTATCTGTATGAACACGGAAGTATCTACACCGCTATCTGTATGAACATGGATATATCTACACAGCCATCTGGATGAACATGGAAATATCTACACCGCTATCTGTATGAACATGGAAATATCTACACCGCTATCTGTGTGAACATGGATATATCTACACAGCCATCTGGATGAACATGGAAATATCTACACCGCTATCTGTGCAAACATGCATAGATCTTCACCGCTATCTGTATAAACAAGGAAATATCTACACCGCTATCTGTATGAAAAATGTAAATATCTACACCGCTATCTGTATAGAACATGGAAATATCTACACCGCTATCTGCATGAAAATGGAAATATCTGCACTGCTATCTGCATATACATGGAAATATCTACACAGCTATCTCTTTAAACATGGAAATAACTACACCGCTTTCTGTATGAACATGGAAATATCTACACCGCCATCTGTATGAACATGGAAATAACTGCACCGACATCTGTATGAACATATAAATATCTACACCGCCATCTGTATTAAGATGGAGATATCTACACCGCTATCTGTATAAACATGGAAATATCTACACCGCTATCTGTATGAACATTGATATATCTACACAGCCCTCTGGATGAACATGGAAATGTCCACACCACTATCTGTGTAAAAATGCATACAGCTTCACCGCTATCTGTATAAACATGGAAATATCTACATCGCTATCTGTATGAACATGGAAATATCTACACCGCTATCTGTTTGAAGATGGAAATATATACACCGCTATCTGCATGAAAATGGAAATATCTACACAGCTATCTGCATATAGATGGAAATATCTACACAGCTATCTCTTTACACATGGAAATAACTACACCGCTATCTGTATGAAAATGGAAATATCTACACTGCCATCTGCATGAACATAGAAATATCTGCACCGCCATTTGTATGAACATATAAATATCTACACAGCCATCTGTATTAAGATGGAGATATCTACACCGCTATCTGAATAAAAATGGAAATATCTACACCGCTATCTGTATAAACATGGAAATATCTTCACCGCTATCTGTATAAACATGGAAATATCTACACCGCTACCTGTATAAACATGGAAATATCTTCACCGCTATCTGTATAAACATGGAAATATCTACACCGCTACCTGTATAATCATGGAAATATCTGCACCGCTATCTGTATGAACATGGAAATATCTACACCGCTATCTGTATGAACAAGGAAATATATACACCACAATCTGTATGAACATGGAAATATCTACAAAGCTATCTGAATGAACATGGAAATTTCTACGCCGCAATCTGTTTGAACATGTAAATATCTACACCGCTATCTGCATGAAAATGGAAATATCTACAAAGCTATCTGCATATTCATGGAAATATCTACACAGCTGTCTGTTTACACATGGAAATAACTACACCGCTATCTGTATGAACATGGAAATATCTGCACCGCCATCTGTATGAACATATAAATATCTACACCGCCATCTGTATTAAGATGGAGATTTCTACACTGCTATCTGTATAAACATGGAAATATCTACACCGCTATCTGTATAAACATGGAAATATCTACACCGCTATCTGTATAAACATGGAAATATCTACACCGCTATCTGTATAAACATGGAAATATCTACACCGCTACCTGTATAAACATGGAAATATCAGCACCGCTATCTGTATGAACATGGAAATATCTACACCGCTATCTGTATGAACATGGAAATATCTACACCGCTATCTGAATGAACATGGATATATCTACACAGCCCTCTGCATGAACATGGAAATATTCACACCGCTATCTGTGTAAACATGCATACATCTTCAACGCTATCTGTATAAACATGGAAATATCTACACAGCTATCTGAACATGGAAATATCTGCACCGCCATCTGTATTAACATATAAATATCTTCACCGCCATCTGAATTAAGATGGAGATATCTACACAGCTATCTGAATAAACATGGAAATATCTACACCGCTATTTGTATAAACATGGAAATATCTACACCGCTATCTGTATAAACATGGAAATATCTACACCGCTATCTGTATAAACATGGAAATATCAGCACCGCTATCTGTATGAACATGGAAATATCTACACCGCTATCTGTATGAACATGGAAATATCTACACCGCTATCTGTATGAACATGGAAATATCTACAAAGCTATCTGAATGAACATGGAAATATCTACACCGCTATCTGTTTGAACATGTAAATATCTATACCACTATCTGCATGAAAATGGAAATATCTACAAAGCTATCTGCATATACATGGAAATATCTACACAGCTATCTCTTTACACATGGAAATAACTACACCGCTATATCTATAAACAGGGAAATATCTACACCGCCATGTGTATGAACATGGAAATATCAGCACCGCCATCTGTATGAACAAATAAATATCTACACCGCCATCTGTATTAAGAAGGAAATATCTTAACCGCTATCTGTCTAAACATGGAAATATCTACACCGCTGCCTGTATAAACATGGAAATATCAGCACCGCTATCTGTATGAACATGGAAAAATCTACACCGCTATCTGTATCAACACGGAAATATCTACAACGCTTTCTGTATGAAGATGGAAATAGCTACACCGTTATCTGTATGAACATGGAAATAGCTACACCGCTATCTGTATGAACATGGAAATATCTACACCGCTATCTGTATGAACATGGATATATCTACACAGCCCTCTGGATGAACATGGAAATATCCAAACCGCTATCTGTGTAAAAATGCATACATCTTCACCGCTATCTGTATAAACATGGAAATATCTACATCGCTATCTGTATGAACATGGAAATATCTACACCGCTATCTGTTTGAAGATGGAAATATATACACCGCTATCTGCATGAAAATGGAAATATCTACACAGCTATCTGCATATAGATGGAAATATCTACACAGCTATCTCTTTACACATGGAAATAACTACACCGCTATCTGTATGAAAATGGAAATATCTACACCGCCATCTGCATGAACATAGAAATATCTGCACCGCCATCTGTATGAACATATAAATATCTACACAGCCATCTGTATTAAGATGGAGATATCTACACCGCTATCTGAATAAAAATGGAAATATCTACACCGCTATCTGTATAAACATGGAAATATCTTCACCGCTATCTGTATAAACATGGAAATATCTACACCGCTACCTGTATAAACATGGAAATATCTTCACCGCTATCTGTATAAACATGGAAATATCTACACCGCTACCTGTATAAACATGGAAATATCTGCACCGCTATCTGTATGAACATGGAAATATCTACACCGCTATCTGTATGAACAAGGAAATATATACACCACAATCTGTATGAACATGGAAATATCTACAAAGCTATCTGAATGAACATGGAAATTTCTACACCGCTATCTGTTTGAACATGTAAATATCTACACCGCTATCTGCATGAAAATGGAAATATCTACAAAGCTATCTGCATATTCATGGAAATATCTACACAGCTGTCTGTTTACACATGGAAATAACTACACCGCTATCTGTATGAACATGGAAATATCTACACCGCCATCTGTATGAACATGGAAATATCTGCACCGCCATCTGTATGAACATATAAATATCTACACCGCCATCTGTATTAAGATGGAGATTTCTACACTGCTATCTGTATAAACATGGAAATATCTACACCGCTATCTGTATAAACATGGAAATATCTACACCGCTATCTGTATAAACATGGAAATATCTACACCACTACCTGTATAAACATGGAAATATCAGCACCGCTATCTGTATGAACATGGAAATATCTACACCGCTATCTGTATGAACATGGAAATATCTACACCGCTATCTGTATGAACATGGAAATATCTGCACCGCTATCTGTATGAACATGGAAATATCTACACCGCTATCTGTTTCAACATGGAAATATCTACACCGCTGTCTGCATGAAAATGGAAATATCTATACAGCTATCTGCATATACATGGAAATATCTACACAGCTATCTCTTAACACATGGAAGTAAGTACACCGCTATATCTATAAACATGGAAATGTCTACACCGCCATCTGTATGAACATGGAAATATCTGCACCACCATCTGTATGGACATATAAGTATCTACACCGCCATCTGTATTAAGAAGGAAATATCTAAACCGCTATCTGTATGAACATTGAAATATCTACAACGCTATCTGTATGAATATGGAAATATCTACACCGCTATCTGTGTAAACATGCATACATCTTCAACGCTATCTGTATAAACATGGAAATATCTACAAGGCTATCTGTATGAACATGGAAATATCTACACCGCTATCTGCATGAAAATAGAAATATCTACACAGCTATCTGCATATACATGGAAATATCCACCCAGCTATCACTTTACACATGGAAATAACTACACCGCTATGTGTATGAACATGGAAATATCTTCACCGCCATCTGTACGAACATGGAAATATCTACACCGCTATCTGTATAAACATGGAAATATCAGCACCGCTATCTGTATGAACATGGAAATATCAGCCCCTCTATCTGTATGAACATGGAGATATCTACACCGCCATCTGTATGAACATGCATATATCTACACAGCCATCTGAATGAACATGGAAATATCTACACCGCTATCTGTTTGAACATGTAAATATCTACACCGCTATCTGCATGAAAATGGAAATATCTACAAAGCTATCTGCATATACATGTAAATATCTACACAGCTATCTCTTTACACATGGAAATAACTACACCGCTATATCTATAAACATGGAAATATCTACACCACCATCTGTATGAACATGGAAATATCAGCACCGCCATCTGTATGAACATATAAATATCTACAAACCCATCTGTATTAAGAAGTAAATATCTAAACCGCTATCTGTATAAACATGGAAATATCTACACCGCTGCCTGTATAAACATGGAAATATCAGCACCGCTCTCTGTATGAAAATGGAGATATCTACACCGCTATCTGTATGAACATGGAAATATCTACACTGCTATCTGTATGAACATGGAAATAGCTACACCGTTAACTGTATGAACATGGAAATAGCTACACCGCTATCTGTATGAACATGGAAATATCTACACCACCATCTGTATGAACACGGAAATACCTGCACCGCCATCTGTATGAACATATAAATATCTACACCGCCATCTGTATTAACATGGAGATATCTACACTGCTATCTGTATAAACATGGAAATATCTACACCGCCATCTGTATGAACATATAAATATCTACACCGCCATCTGTATTAAGAGGGAAATATCTAACCCGCTATCTGTATAAACATGGAAATATCTACACCGCTGCCTGTATAAACATGGAAATAACAGCACCACAATCTGTATGAACATGGAAATATCTACACCGCAATCTGTATGAACATGGATATATCTACAGAGCCATCTGGATGAACATGGAAATATCTACACCGCTATCTGTATAAACATGCATACATCTTCACCGCTAACTGTATAAACATGGAAATATCTACACCGCTATCTGTATGAACATGGAAATATCTGCACCGCTATCTGTATGAACATGGAAATATCTACACCGCTATCTGTTTGAACATGGAAATATGTACACCGCTATCTGCATGAAAATGGAAATATCTACACTGCTATCTGCATATACATGGAAATATCTACACAGCTATCTCTTTACACATGGAAATAACTATTCCGATATCTGTATGAACATGGAAATATCTACACCGCCATCTGCATGAACATGGAAATATCTGCACCGCCATCTGTATGAACATATAAATATCTACACCGCCATCTATATTAAGATGGAGATATCTGCAATGCTATCTGTATAAATATGGAAATATCTACACCGCCATCTATATGAACATCTAAGTATCTACACCGCCATCTGTAGTAAGAAGGAAATATCTAAACTGCTATCTGTATAAACATGGAAATATCTACACCGCTGCCTGTATAAACATGGAAATATCAGCACAACTATCTGTATGAACATGGAAATATCTACACCGCTATCTGTGTAAACATGCATACATCTTCACCGCTATCAGTATAAACATGGAAATATCTACAACGCTCTCTTTATGAACATGGAAATAACTACACCGCTATCTGTATGAACATGGAAATATCTACACCGCTATCTGTATGAAAATGGAAATATCTACACTGCTATCTGCATATACATGGAAATATCTACACAGCTATCTCTTTACAAATGGAAATAACTACACCGCCATCTATTTGAACATGGAAATATCTGCACCGCCATCAGTATGAACATATAAATATCTACACCACCATCTGTATTAAGATGGAGATATCTACAGCGCTATCTGTATAAACATGGAAATATCTACACCGCTATCTATATAAACATGGAAATATCTACACCGCTATCTGTATAAACATGGAAATATCTACACCGCTACCTGTATAAACATGGAAATATAAGCACCGCTATCTGTATGAACATGGAAATATCTACACCGCTATCTGTATGAACATGGAAATATCTACACCGCTATCTGTATGAACATGGATATATCTACACAGCCCTCTGGATGAACATGGAAAAATCCACACCGCTATCTGTGTAAACATGCATACATCTTCACCGCTATCTGTATAAACATGGAAATATCTACACCGCTATCTGTATGAACGTGGAAATATCTACACCGCTATCTGTTTGAAGATGGAAATATATACACCGCTATCTGCATGAAAATGGAAATATCTAGACAGCTATCTGCATATAGATGGAAATATCTACACAGCTATCTCTTTACACATGGAAATAACTACACCGCTATCTGTATGAACATGGAAATATCTACACCGCCATCTGTATGAACATGGAAATATCTGCACCGCCGTCTGTATGAACATATAAATATCTACACCGCCATCTGTATTAAGATGGAGATATCTACACTGCTATCTGAATAAACATGGAAATATCTACACCGCTATCTGTATAAACATGGAAATATCTACACCGCTATCTGTATAAACACGGAAATATCTACACCGCTACCAGTATAAACATGGAAATATCAGCACCGCTATCTGTATGAACCTGGAAATATCTACACCGCTATCTGTATGAACATGGAAATATCTACACCGCTATCTGTATGAACATGGAAATATCTACAAAGCTATCTGAATGAACATGGAAATATCTACACCGCTATCTGTTTGAACATGTAAATATCTACACCGCTATCTGCATGAAAATGGAAATATCTACAAAGCTATCTGCATATACATGGAAATATCTACACCGCTATCTGTGTAAACATGCATAGATCTTCACCGCTATCTGTATAAACATGGAAATATCTACACCGCTATCTGTATGAACATGGAAATATCTACACCGCTATCTGTTTGAACATGGAAATATCTACACCGCTATCTGTATGAAAATGGAAATATCTACACAGCAATCTGCATATACATGGAAATATCTACACAGCTATCTCTTTACACATGGAAATAAGTACACCGCGATGTGTATGAACATGGAAATATCTTCACCGCCATCTGTAGGAACTTGGATATATCTACAAAGCCATCTGGATGAACATGGAAATATCTACACCGCTATCTGTATAAACATGGAAATATCTACACCGCTGCCTGTATAAACATGGAAATATCAGCACCACTATCTGTATGATCATAGAAATATCGACACCACAATCTGTATGAACATGGATATATCTACACAGCCATCTGGATGAACATGGAAATATCTACACCGCTATCTGTATGAACATGGAAATATCTACACCGCTATCTGTGTAAACATGCAAACATCTTCACCGCTATCAGTATAAACATGGAAATATCTACACCGCTATCTGTATGAACATAGAAATAACTACACCGCTTTCTGTATGAACATGGAAATATCTACACCGCTATCTGTATGAACATGGATATATCTACACAGCCATCTGGATGAACATGGAAATATCTACACCGCTATCTGTGTAAACATGCATACATCTTCACCGCTATCTGTATAAACATGGAAATATCTACACCGCTATCGGTATGAACATGGAAATATCTGCACCGCTATCTGTATGAACATGGAAATATCTACACCGCTATCTGAACATTGAAATATCTACACCGCTATCTGCATGAAAATGGAAATATCAACACTGCTATCTGTATATACATGGAAATATCTACACATCTGTCTCTTTACACATGGAAATAACTACACCGCCATCTGTATGAACATGGAAATATCTGCACCGCCATCAGTATGAACATATAAATATCTACACCACCATCTGTATTAAGATATAGATATCTACACCGCTGTCTGTATAAACATGGAAATATCTACACAGCTATCTGTATAAACATGGAAATATCTACACCGCTATCTGTATAAGCATGGAAATATCTACACCGCTACCTGTATAAACAGGGAAATATAAGCACCGCTATCTGCATGAACATGGAAATATCTACACCGCTATCTGTATGAACATGGAAATATCTACACCGCTATCTGTATGAACATGGATATATCTACACAGCCCTCTGGATGAACATGGAAATATCCACACCGCTAACTGTGTAAACATGCATACATCTTCACCGCTATCTGTATAAACATGGAAATATCTACACCGCTATCTGTATGAAAATGGAAATATCTACACCGCTATCTGTTTGAAGATGGAAATATATACATCGCTATCTGCATGAAAATGGAAATATCTACACAGCTCTCTGCATATAGATGGAAATATCTACACAGCTATCTCTTTACACATGGAATTAACTACACCGGAATTTGTATGAACATGGAAATATCTACACCGCCATCTCTATGAAGATGGAGATATCTACACCGCTATCTGAATAAACATGGAAATGTCTACACCGCTATCTTTATAAACATGGAAATATCTACACTGCTATCTGTATAAACATGGAAATATCTACACCGCTACCTGTATAAACATGGAAATATCAGCACCGCTATCTGTATGAACCTAGAAATATCTACACCGCTATCTGTATGAACATGGAAATATCTACACCGCTATCTGTTTGAACATGGAAATATGTACACCGCTATCTGCATGAAAATGGAAATATCTACACTGCTATCTGCATATACATGGAAATATCTACACAGCTATCTCTTTACACATGGAAATAACTACACCGATATCTGTATGAACATGGAAATATCTACACCGCCATCTGTATGAACATGGAAATATCTGCACCGCCATCTGTATGAACATATAAATATCTACACCGCCATCTGTATTAAGATGGAGATATCTACACTGCTATCTGTATAAACATGGAAATATCTACACCGCCATCTGTATGAACATATAAGTATCTACACCGCCATCTGTATTAAGAAGGAAATATCTAAACTGCTATCTCTATAAAAATGGAAATATGTACACCGCTGCCTGTATAAACATGGAAATATCAGCACCACTATCTGTATGAACATGGAAATATCTACAACGCAATCTGTATGAACATGGATATATCTACACAGCCATCTGGATGAACATGGAAATATCTAAACCGCTATCTGTATGAACATGGAAATATCTACACCGCTATCTGTGTAAACATGCTTACATCTTCACCGCTATCAGTATAAACATGGAAATATCTACACCGCTATCTGTATGAACATGGAAATAACTACACCGCTATCTGTATAAACATGGAAATATCTACACCGCTACCTGTATAAACATGGAAATATCAGCACCGCTATCTGTATGAACCTGGAAATATCTACACCGCTATCTGTATGAACATGGAAATATCTACACCGCTATCTGTTTGAACATGGAAATATGTACACCGCTATCTGCATGAAAATGGAAATATCTACACTGCTATCTGCATATACATGGAAATATCTACACAGCTATCTCTTTACACATGGAAATAACTACACCGATATCTGTATGAACATGGAAATATCTACACCGCCATCTGTATGAACATGGAAATATCTGCACCGCCATCTGTATGAACATATAAATATCTACACCGCCATCTGTATTAAGATGGAGATATCTACACTGCTATCTGTATAAACATGGAAATATCTACACCGCCATCTGTATGAACATATAAGTATCTACACCGCCATCTGTATTAAGAAGGAAATATCTAAACCGCCATCTCTATAAACATGGAAATATCTACACCGCTGCCTGTATAAACATGGAAACATCAGCACCACTATCTGTATGAACATGGAAATATCTACAACGCAATCTGTATGAACATGGATATATCTACACAGCCATCTGGATGAACATGGAAATATCTAAACCGCTATCTGTATGAACATGGAAATATCTACACCGCTATCTGTGTAAACATGCTTACATCTTCACCGCTATCAGTATAAACATGGAAATATCTACACCGCTATCTGTATGAACATGGAAATAACTACACCGCTTTCTGTATGAACATGGAAATATCTACACCGCTATCTGTATGAACATGGATATATCTACACAGCCATCTGGTTGAACATGGAAATATCTACACCGCTATCTGTGTAAACATGCATACATCTTCACCGCTATCCGTATAAACATGGAAATATCTACACCGCTATCAGTATGAACATGGAAATATCTGCACCGCTATCTGTATGTACATGGAAATATCTACACCGCTTTCTGAACATGGAAATATCTACACCGCTATCTGCATGAAAATGGAAATATCAACACTGCTATCTGTATATACATGGAAATATCTACACATCTGTCTCTTTACACATGGAAATAACTACACCGCCATCTGTATGAACATGGAAATATCTGCACCGCCATCAGTATGAACATATAAATATCTACACCACCATCTGTATTAAGATATAGATATCTACACCGCTGTCTGTATAAACATGGAAATATCTACACAGCTATCTGTATAAACATGGAAATATCTACACCGCTATCTGTATAAGCATGGAAATATCTACACCGCTACCTGTATAAACAGGGAAATATAAGCACCGCTATCTGCATGAACATGGAAATATCTACACCGCTATCTGTATGAACATGGAAATATCTACACCGCTATCTGTATGAACATGGATATATCTACACAGCCCTCTGGATGAACATGGAAATATCCACACCGCTAACTGTGTAAACATGCATACATCTTCACCGCTATCTGTATAAACATGGAAATATCTACACCGCTATCTGTATGAAAATGGAAATATCTACACCGCTATCTGTTTGAAGATGGAAATATATACATCGCTATCTGCATGAAAATGGAAATATCTACACAGCTCTCTGCATATAGATGGAAATATCTACACAGCTATCTCTTTACACATGGAATTAACTACACCGGAATTTGTATGAACATGGAAATATCTACACCGCCATCTCTATGAAGATGGAGATATCTACACCGCTATCTGAATAAACATGGAAATGTCTACACCGCTATCTTTATAAACATGGAAATATCTACACTGCTATCTGTATAAACATGGAAATATCTACACCGCTACCTGTATAAACATGGAAATATCAGCACCGCTATCTGTATGAACCTAGAAATATCTACACCGCTATCTGTATGAACATGGAAATATCTACACCGCTATCTGTTTGAACATGGAAATATGTACACCGCTATCTGCATGAAAATGGAAATATCTACACTGCTATCTGCATATACATGGAAATATCTACACAGCTATCTCTTTACACATGGAAATAACTACACCGATATCTGTATGAACATGGAAATATCTACACCGCCATCTGTATGAACATGGAAATATCTGCACCGCCATCTGTATGAACATATAAATATCTACACCGCCATCTGTATTAAGATGGAGATATCTACACTGCTATCTGTATAAACATGGAAATATCTACACCGCCATCTGTATGAACATATAAGTATCTACACCGCCATCTGTATTAAGAAGGAAATATCTAAACTGCTATCTCTATAAAAATGGAAATATGTACACCGCTGCCTGTATAAACATGGAAATATCAGCACCACTATCTGTATGAACATGGAAATATCTACAACGCAATCTGTATGAACATGGATATATCTACACAGCCATCTGGATGAACATGGAAATATCTAAACCGCTATCTGTATGAACATGGAAATATCTACACCGCTATCTGTGTAAACATGCTTACATCTTCACCGCTATCAGTATAAACATGGAAATATCTACACCGCTATCTGTATGAACATGGAAATAACTACACCGCTATCTGTATAAACATGGAAATATCTACACCGCTACCTGTATAAACATGGAAATATCAGCACCGCTATCTGTATGAACCTGGAAATATCTACACCGCTATCTGTATGAACATGGAAATATCTACACCGCTATCTGTTTGAACATGGAAATATGTACACCGCTATCTGCATGAAAATGGAAATATCTACACTGCTATCTGCATATACATGGAAATATCTACACAGCTATCTCTTTACACATGGAAATAACTACACCGATATCTGTATGAACATGGAAATATCTACACCGCCATCTGTATGAACATGGAAATATCTGCACCGCCATCTGTATGAACATATAAATATCTACACCGCCATCTGTATTAAGATGGAGATATCTACACTGCTATCTGTATAAACATGGAAATATCTACACCGCCATCTGTATGAACATATAAGTATCTACACCGCCATCTGTATTAAGAAGGAAATATCTAAACCGCCATCTCTATAAACATGGAAATATCTACACCGCTGCCTGTATAAACATGGAAACATCAGCACCACTATCTGTATGAACATGGAAATATCTACAACGCAATCTGTATGAACATGGATATATCTACACAGCCATCTGGATGAACATGGAAATATCTAAACCGCTATCTGTATGAACATGGAAATATCTACACCGCTATCTGTGTAAACATGCTTACATCTTCACCGCTATCAGTATAAACATGGAAATATCTACACCGCTATCTGTATGAACATGGAAATAACTACACCGCTATCTGTATGAACATGGAAATATCTACACCGCTATCTGTATGAACATGGATATATCTACACAGCCATCTGGTTGAACATGGAAATATCTACACCGCTATCTGTGTAAACATGCATACATCTTCACCGCTATCCGTATAAACATGGAAATATCTACACCGCTATCAGTATGAACATGGAAATATCTGCACCGCTATCTGTATGTACATGGAAATATCTACACCGCTTTCTGAACATGGAAATATCTACACCGCTATCTGCATTAAAATGGAAATATCTACACTGCTATCTGCAAATACATGGAAATATCTACACAGCTATCTCTTTACACATGGAAATAACTACACCGCCATCTGTATGAACATGGAAATATCTGCACCGCCATCAGTATGAACATATAAATATCTACACCACCATCTGTATTAAGATATAGATATCTACACCGCTGTCTGTATAAACATGGAAATATCTACACAGCTATCTGTATAAACATGGAAATATCTACACCGCTATCTGTATAAGCATGGAAATATCTACACCGCTACCTGTATAAACAGGGAAATATAAGCACCGCTATCTGTATGAACATGGAAATATCTACACCGCTATCTGTATGAACATGGAAATATCTACACCGCTATCTGTATGAACATGGATATATCTACACAGCCCTCTGGATGAACATGGAAATATCCACACCGCTAACTGTGTAAACATGCATACATCTTCACCGCTATCTGTATAAACATGGAAATATCTACACCGCTATCTGTATGAAAATGGAAATATCTACACCGCTATCTGTTTGAAGATGGAAATATATACATCGCTATCTGCATGAAAATGGAAATATCTACACAGCTCTCTGCATATAGATGGAAATATCTACACAGCTATCTCTTTACACATGGAATTAACTACACCGGAATTTGTATGAACATGGAAATATCTACACCGCCATCTCTATGAAGATGGAGATATCTACACCGCTATCTGAATAAACATGGAAATGTCTACACCGCTATCTTTATAAACATGGAAATATCTACACTGCTATCTGTATAAACATGGAAATATCTACACCGCTACCTGTATAAACATGGAAATATCAGCACCGCTATCTGTATGAACCTAGAAATATCTACACCGCTATCTGTATGAACATGGAAATATCTACACCGCTATCTGTTTGAACATGGAAATATGTACACCGCTATCTGCATGAAAATGGAAATATCTACACTGCTATCTGCATATACATGGAAATATCTACACAGCTATCTCTTTACACATGGAAATAACTACACCGATATCTGTATGAACATGGAAATATCTACACCGCCATCTGTATGAACATGGAAATATCTGCACCGCCATCTGTATGAACATATAAATATCTACACCGCCATCTGTATTAAGATGGAGATATCTACACTGCTATCTGTATAAACATGGAAATATCTACACCGCCATCTGTATGAACATATAAGTATCTACACCGCCATCTGTATTAAGAAGGAAATATTTAAACTGCTATCTCTATAAAAATGGAAATATGTACACCGCTGCCTGTATAAACATGGAAATATCAGCACCACTATCTGTATGAACATGGAAATATCTACAACGCAATCTGTATGAACATGGATATATCTACACAGCCATCTGGATGAACATGGAAATATCTAAACCGCTATCTGTATGAACATGGAAATATCTACACCGCTATCTGTGTAAACATGCTTACATCTTCACCGCTATCAGTATAAACATGGAAATATCTACACCGCTATCTGTATGAACATGGAAATAACTACACCGCTATCTGTATAAACATGGAAATATCTACACCGCTACCTGTATAAACATGGAAATATCAGCACCGCTATCTGTATGAACCTGGAAATATCTACACCGCTATCTGTATGAACATGGAAATATCTACACCGCTATCTGTTTGAACATGGAAATATGTACACCGCTATCTGCATGAAAATGGAAATATCTACACTGCTATCTGCATATACATGGAAATATCTACACAGCTATCTCTTTACACATGGAAATAACTACACCGATATCTGTATGAACATGGAAATATCTACACCGCCATCTGTATGAACATGGAAATATCTGCACCGCCATCTGTATGAACATATAAATATCTACACCGCCATCTGTATTAAGATGGAGATATCTACACTGCTATCTGTATAAACATGGAAATATCTACACCGCCATCTGTATGAACATATAAGTATCTACACCGCCATCTGTATTAAGAAGGAAATATCTAAACCGCTATCTCTATAAACATGGAAATATCTACACCGCTGCCTGTATAAACATGGAAATATCAGCACCACTATCTGTATGAACATGGAAATATCTACAACGCAATCTGTATGAACATGGATATATCTACACAGCCATCTGGATGAACATGGAAATATCTAAACCGCTATCTGTATGAACATGGAAATATCTACACCGCTATCTGTGTAAACATGCTTACATCTTCACCGCTATCAGTATAAACATGGAAATATCTACACCGCTATCTGTATGAACATGGAAATAACTACACCGCTATCTGTATGAACATGGAAATATCTACACCGCTATCTGTATGAACATGGATATATCTACACAGCCATCTGGTTGAACATGGAAATATCTACACCGCTATCTGTGTAAACATGCATACATCTTCACCGCTATCCGTATAAACATGGAAATATCTACACCGCTATCAGTATGAACATGGAAATATCTGCACCGCTATCTGTATGTACATGGAAATATCTACACCGCTTTCTGAACATGGAAATATCTACACCGCTATCTGCATTAAAATGGAAATATCTACACTGCTATCTGCATATACATGGAAATATCTACACAGCTATCTCTTTACACATGGAAATAACTACACCGCCATCTGTATGAACATGGAAATATCTGCACCGCCATCAGTATGAACATATAAATATCTACACCACCATCTGTATTAAGATGGAGATATCTACACCGCTATCTGTATAAACATGGAAATATCTACACTGCTATCTGTATAAACATGGAAATATCTACACCGCTATCTGTATAAACATGGAAATATCTACACCGCTACCTGTATAAACATGGAAATATAAGCACCGCTATCTGTATGAACATGGAAATATCTACACCGCTATCTGTATGAACATGGAAATATCTACACCACTATCTGTATGAACATGGATATATCTACACAGCCCTCTGGATGAACATGGAAATATCCACACCGCTATCTGTGTAAACATGCATATATCTTCACCGCTATCTGTATAAACATGGAAATATCTACACCGCTATCTGTATGAACATGGAAATATCTACACCGCTATCTGTTTGAAGATGGAAATATATACATCGCTATCTGCATGAAAATGGAAATATCTACCCAGCTCTCTGCATATAGATGGAAATATCTACACAGCTATCTCTTTACACATGGAAATAACTACACCGCTATCTGTATGAACATGGAAATATCTACACCGCCATCTGTATGAACATGGAAATATCTGCACCGCCATCTGTATGAACATATAAATATCTACACCGCCATCTTTATTAAGATGGAGATATCTACACTGCTATCTGAATAAACATGGAAATATCTACACCGCTATCTGTATAAACATGGAAATATCTACACCGCTATCTGTTTGAAGATGGAAATATATACATCTCTATCTGCATGAAAATGGAAATATCTACACAGCTATCTGCATATACATGGAAATATCTACACAGCTATCTCTTTACACATGGAAATAACTACACCGCTATATCTATAAACATGGAAATATCAACACCACCATCTGTATGAACATGGAAATATCTGCACCGCCATCTGTATGAACATATAAATATCTACACCGCCATCTGTATTAAGAAGTAAATATCTAAACCGCTATCTGTATAAACATGGAAATATCTACACCGCTGCCTGTATAAACATGGAAATATCAGCACCGCTCTCTGTATGAAAATGGAGATATCTACACCGCTATCTGTATGAACATGGAAATATCTGCACTGCTATCTGTATGAACATGGAAATAGCTACACCGTTGTCTGTATGAACATGGAAATAGCTACACCGCTGTCTGTATGAACATGGAAATATCTACACCGCCATCTGTATGAACACGGAAATATCTGCACCACCATCTGTATGAACATATAAATATCTACACCGCCATATGTATTAACATGGAGATATCTACACTGCTATCTGTATAAACATGGAAATATCTACACCCACATCTGTATGAACATATAAATATCTACACCGCCATCTGTATTAAGAAGGAAATATCTAAACCGCTATCTGTATAAACATGGAAATATCTACACCGCTGCCTGTATAAACATGGAAATATCAGCACCACTATCTGTATGAACATGGAAATATCTACACCGCAATCTGTATGAACATGGATATATCTACACAGCCATCTGGATGAACATGGAAATATCTACACCGCTATCTGTATGAACATGGAAATATCTACACCGCTATCTGTGTAAACATGCATACATCTTCACCACTATCAGTATAAACATGGAAATATCTACACTGCTATCTGTATGAACGTGGAAATAACTACACCGCTATCTGTATGAACATGGAAATATCTACACCGCTATATGTATGAACATGGATATATCTACACAGGAATCTGGATGAACATGGAAATATCTACACCGCTATCTGTGTAAACATGCATGCATCTTCACCGCTAACTGTATAAACATGGAAATATCTACACTGCTATCTGTATGAACATGGAAATATCTGCACTGATATCTGTATGAACATGGAAATATCTACACCGCTATCTGTTTGAACATGGAAATATGTACACCGCTATCTGCATGAAAATGGAAATATCTACACTGCTATCTGCATATACGTGGAAATATCTACACAGCTATCTCTTTACACATGGAAATAACTACACCGATATCTGTATGAACATGGAAATATCTACACCGCCATCTGTATGAACATGGAAATATCTACACCGCTATCTGTATGAACATGGATATATCTACACAGCCATCTGGATGAACATGGAAATATCTACACCGCTATCTGTGTAAACATGCATACATCTTCACCGCTATCTGCATAAACATGGAAATATCTACACCGCCATCGGTATGAACATGGAAATATCTGCACCGCTATCTGTATGAACATGGAAATATCTACACCGCTATCTGAACATGGAAATATCTACACCGCTATCTGCATGAAAATGGAAATATCTACACTGCTATCTGTATATACATGGAAATAACTACACAGCTGTCTCTTTACACATGGAAATAACTACACCGCCATCTGTATGAACATGGAAATATCTGCAACGCCATCTGTATGAACATATAAATATCTACACCACCATCTGTCTTAAGATATAGATATCTACACCGCTGTCTGTATAAACATGGAAATATTTATACCGCTATCTGTATAAACATGGAAATATCTACACCGCTATCTGTATAAACATGGAAATATCTACACCGCTACCTGTATAAACATGGAAATATAAGCACCGCTATCTGTATGAACATGGAAATATCTACACCGCTATCTGTATGAACATGGAAATATCTACACCGCTATCTGTATGAACATGGATATATCTACACAGCCCTCTGGATGAACATGGAATTATCCACACCGCTCTCTGTGTAAACATGCATACATCTTCACCGCTATCTGTATAAACATGGAAATATCTACACCGCTATCTGTATGAACATGGAAATATCTACACAGCTATCTGTTTGAAGATGGAAATATATACATCGCTATCTGCATGAAAATGGAAATATCTACACAGCTCTCTGCATATAGATGGAAATATCTACACAGCTATCTCTTTACACATGGAAATAACTACACCGCTATCTGTATGAACATGGAAATATCTACACCGCCATCTGTATGAAGATGGAGATATCTACACCACTATCTGAATAAACATGGAAATGTCTACACCGCTATCTGTATAAACATGGAAATATCTACACTGCTATCTGTATAAACATGGAAATATCTACACCGCTACCTGTATAAACATGGAAATATCAGCACCGCTATCTGTATGAACCTGGAAATATCTACACCGCTATCTGTATGTACATGGAAATATCTACACCGCTATCTGTATGAAGAAGGAAATATCTACAAAGCTATCTGAATGTACATGGAAATATCTACACCGCTATCTGTTTGAACATGTAAATATCTACACCGCTATCTGCATGAAAATGGAAATATCTTCAAAGCTATCTGCATACACATGTAAATATCTACACAGCTATCTCTTTACACATGGAAATAACTACACCGCTATATCTATAAACATGGAAATATCTACACCACCATCTGTATGAACATGGAAATATCTGCACCGCCATCAGTATGAACATATAAATAACTACACCGCCATCTGTATTAAGAAGTAAATATCTAAACCGCTATCTGTATAAACATGGAAATATCTACACCGCTGCCTGTATAAACATGGAAATATCAGCACCGCTCTCTGTATGAAAATGGAGATATCTACACCGCTATCTGTATGAACATGGAAATATCTACACTGCTATCTGTTTGAACATGGAAATAGCTACACCGTTGTCTGTATGAACATGGAAATAGCTACACCGCTATCTGTATGAACATGGAAATATCTACACCGCTATCTGTATGAACATGGATATATCTACACAGCCATCTGGATGAACATGGAAATATCTACACCGCTATCTGTATGAACATGGAAATATCTACACCGCTATCTGTGTAAACATGCATACATCTTCACCACTATCAGTATAAACATGGAAATATCTACACTGCTATCTGTATGAACGTGGAAATAACTACACCGCTATCTGTATGAACATGGAAATATCTACACCGCTATCTGTATGAACATGGATATATCTACACAGCCATCTGGATGAACATGGAAATATCTACACCGCTATCTGTGTAAACATGCATAGATCTTCACCGCTAACTGTATAAACATGGAAATATCTACACCGCTATCTGTATGAACATGGAAATATCTGCACCGCCATCTGTATGAACATATAAATATCTACACCGCCATCTGTATTAAGATGGAGATATCTACACTGCTATCTGTATAAACATGGAAATATCTACACCGCCATCTGTATGAACATATAAGTATCTACACCGCCATCTGTATTAAGAAGGAAATATTTAAACTGCTATCTCTATAAAAATGGAAATATGTACACCGCTGCCTGTATAAACATGGAAATATCAGCACCACTATCTGTATGAACATGGAAATATCTACAACGCAATCTGTATGAACATGGATATATCTACACAGCCATCTGGATGAACATGGAAATATCTAAACCGCTATCTGTATGAACATGGAAATATCTACACCGCTATCTGTGTAAACATGCTTACATCTTCACCGCTATCAGTATAAACATGGAAATATCTACACCGCTATCTGTATGAACATGGAAATAACTACACCGCTATCTGTATAAACATGGAAATATCTACACCGCTACCTGTATAAACATGGAAATATCAGCACCGCTATCTGTATGAACCTGGAAATATCTACACCGCTATCTGTATGAACATGGAAATATCTACACCGCTATCTGTTTGAACATGGAAATATGTACACCGCTATCTGCATGAAAATGGAAATATCTACACTGCTATCTGCATATACATGGAAATATCTACACAGCTATCTCTTTACACATGGAAATAACTACACCGATATCTGTATGAACATGGAAATATCTACACCGCCATCTGTATGAACATGGAAATATCTGCACCGCCATCTGTATGAACATATAAATATCTACACCGCCATCTGTATTAAGATGGAGATATCTACACTGCTATCTGTATAAACATGGAAATATCTACACCGCCATCTGTATGAACATATAAGTATCTACACCGCCATCTGTATTAAGAAGGAAATATCTAAACCGCTATCTCTATAAACATGGAAATATCTACACCGCTGCCTGTATAAACATGGAAATATCAGCACCACTATCTGTATGAACATGGAAATATCTACAACGCAATCTGTATGAACATGGATATATCTACACAGCCATCTGGATGAACATGGAAATATCTAAACCGCTATCTGTATGAACATGGAAATATCTACACCGCTATCTGTGTAAACATGCTTACATCTTCACCGCTATCAGTATAAACATGGAAATATCTACACCGCTATCTGTATGAACATGGAAATAACTACACCGCTATCTGTATGAACATGGAAATATCTACACCGCTATCTGTATGAACATGGATATATCTACACAGCCATCTGGTTGAACATGGAAATATCTACACCGCTATCTGTGTAAACATGCATACATCTTCACCGCTATCCGTATAAACATGGAAATATCTACACCGCTATCAGTATGAACATGGAAATATCTGCACCGCTATCTGTATGTACATGGAAATATCTACACCGCTTTCTGAACATGGAAATATCTACACCGCTATCTGCATTAAAATGGAAATATCTACACTGCTATCTGCATATACATGGAAATATCTACACAGCTATCTCTTTACACATGGAAATAACTACACCGCCATCTGTATGAACATGGAAATATCTGCACCGCCATCAGTATGAACATATAAATATCTACACCACCATCTGTATTAAGATGGAGATATCTACACCGCTATCTGTATAAACATGGAAATATCTACACTGCTATCTGTATAAACATGGAAATATCTACACCGCTATCTGTATAAACATGGAAATATCTACACCGCTACCTGTATAAACATGGAAATATAAGCACCGCTATCTGTATGAACATGGAAATATCTACACCGCTATCTGTATGAACATGGAAATATCTACACCACTATCTGTATGAACATGGATATATCTACACAGCCCTCTGGATGAACATGGAAATATCCACACCGCTATCTGTGTAAACATGCATATATCTTCACCGCTATCTGTATAAACATGGAAATATCTACACCGCTATCTGTATGAACATGGAAATATCTACACCGCTATCTGTTTGAAGATGGAAATATATACATCGCTATCTGCATGAAAATGGAAATATCTACCCAGCTCTCTGCATATAGATGGAAATATCTACACAGCTATCTCTTTACACATGGAAATAACTACACCGCTATCTGTATGAACATGGAAATATCTACACCGCCATCTGTATGAACATGGAAATATCTGCACCGCCATCTGTATGAACATATAAATATCTACACCGCCATCTTTATTAAGATGGAGATATCTACACTGCTATCTGAATAAACATGGAAATATCTACACCGCTATCTGTATAAACATGGAAATATCTACACCGCTATCTGTTTGAAGATGGAAATATATACATCTCTATCTGCATGAAAATGGAAATATCTACACAGCTATCTGCATATACATGGAAATATCTACACAGCTATCTCTTTACACATGGAAATAACTACACCGCTATATCTATAAACATGGAAATATCAACACCACCATCTGTATGAACATGGAAATATCTGCACCGCCATCTGTATGAACATATAAATATCTACACCGCCATCTGTATTAAGAAGTAAATATCTAAACCGCTATCTGTATAAACATGGAAATATCTACACCGCTGCCTGTATAAACATGGAAATATCAGCACCGCTCTCTGTATGAAAATGGAGATATCTACACCGCTATCTGTATGAACATGGAAATATCTGCACTGCTATCTGTATGAACATGGAAATAGCTACACCGTTGTCTGTATGAACATGGAAATAGCTACACCGCTGTCTGTATGAACATGGAAATATCTACACCGCCATCTGTATGAACACGGAAATATCTGCACCACCATCTGTATGAACATATAAATATCTACACCGCCATATGTATTAACATGGAGATATCTACACTGCTATCTGTATAAACATGGAAATATCTACACCCACATCTGTATGAACATATAAATATCTACACCGCCATCTGTATTAAGAAGGAAATATCTAAACCGCTATCTGTATAAACATGGAAATATCTACACCGCTGCCTGTATAAACATGGAAATATCAGCACCACTATCTGTATGAACATGGAAATATCTACACCGCAATCTGTATGAACATGGATATATCTACACAGCCATCTGGATGAACATGGAAATATCTACACCGCTATCTGTATGAACATGGAAATATCTACACCGCTATCTGTGTAAACATGCATACATCTTCACCACTATCAGTATAAACATGGAAATATCTACACTGCTATCTGTATGAACGTGGAAATAACTACACCGCTATCTGTATGAACATGGAAATATCTACACCGCTATATGTATGAACATGGATATATCTACACAGGAATCTGGATGAACATGGAAATATCTACACCGCTATCTGTGTAAACATGCATGCATCTTCACCGCTAACTGTATAAACATGGAAATATCTACACTGCTATCTGTATGAACATGGAAATATCTGCACTGATATCTGTATGAACATGGAAATATCTACACCGCTATCTGTTTGAACATGGAAATATGTACACCGCTATCTGCATGAAAATGGAAATATCTACACTGCTATCTGCATATACGTGGAAATATCTACACAGCTATCTCTTTACACATGGAAATAACTACACCGATATCTGTATGAACATGGAAATATCTACACCGCCATCTGTATGAACATGGAAATATCTACACCGCTATCTGTATGAACATGGATATATCTACACAGCCATCTGGATGAACATGGAAATATCTACACCGCTATCTGTGTAAACATGCATACATCTTCACCGCTATCTGCATAAACATGGAAATATCTACACCGCCATCGGTATGAACATGGAAATATCTGCACCGCTATCTGTATGAACATGGAAATATCTACACCGCTATCTGAACATGGAAATATCTACACCGCTATCTGCATGAAAATGGAAATATCTACACTGCTATCTGTATATACATGGAAATAACTACACAGCTGTCTCTTTACACATGGAAATAACTACACCGCCATCTGTATGAACATGGAAATATCTGCAACGCCATCTGTATGAACATATAAATATCTACACCACCATCTGTCTTAAGATATAGATATCTACACCGCTGTCTGTATAAACATGGAAATATTTATACCGCTATCTGTATAAACATGGAAATATCTACACCGCTATCTGTATAAACATGGAAATATCTACACCGCTACCTGTATAAACATGGAAATATAAGCACCGCTATCTGTATGAACATGGAAATATCTACACCGCTATCTGTATGAACATGGAAATATCTACACCGCTATCTGTATGAACATGGATATATCTACACAGCCCTCTGGATGAACATGGAATTATCCACACCGCTCTCTGTGTAAACATGCATACATCTTCACCGCTATCTGTATAAACATGGAAATATCTACACCGCTATCTGTATGAACATGGAAATATCTACACAGCTATCTGTTTGAAGATGGAAATATATACATCGCTATCTGCATGAAAATGGAAATATCTACACAGCTCTCTGCATATAGATGGAAATATCTACACAGCTATCTCTTTACACATGGAAATAACTACACCGCTATCTGTATGAACATGGAAATATCTACACCGCCATCTGTATGAAGATGGAGATATCTACACCACTATCTGAATAAACATGGAAATGTCTACACCGCTATCTGTATAAACATGGAAATATCTACACTGCTATCTGTATAAACATGGAAATATCTACACCGCTACCTGTATAAACATGGAAATATCAGCACCGCTATCTGTATGAACCTGGAAATATCTACACCGCTATCTGTATGTACATGGAAATATCTACACCGCTATCTGTATGAAGAAGGAAATATCTACAAAGCTATCTGAATGTACATGGAAATATCTACACCGCTATCTGTTTGAACATGTAAATATCTACACCGCTATCTGCATGAAAATGGAAATATCTTCAAAGCTATCTGCATACACATGTAAATATCTACACAGCTATCTCTTTACACATGGAAATAACTACACCGCTATATCTATAAACATGGAAATATCTACACCACCATCTGTATGAACATGGAAATATCTGCACCGCCATCAGTATGAACATATAAATAACTACACCGCCATCTGTATTAAGAAGTAAATATCTAAACCGCTATCTGTATAAACATGGAAATATCTACACCGCTGCCTGTATAAACATGGAAATATCAGCACCGCTCTCTGTATGAAAATGGAGATATCTACACCGCTATCTGTATGAACATGGAAATATCTACACTGCTATCTGTTTGAACATGGAAATAGCTACACCGTTGTCTGTATGAACATGGAAATAGCTACACCGCTATCTGTATGAACATGGAAATATCTACACCGCTATCTGTATGAACATGGATATATCTACACAGCCATCTGGATGAACATGGAAATATCTACACCGCTATCTGTATGAACATGGAAATATCTACACCGCTATCTGTGTAAACATGCATACATCTTCACCACTATCAGTATAAACATGGAAATATCTACACTGCTATCTGTATGAACGTGGAAATAACTACACCGCTATCTGTATGAACATGGAAATATCTACACCGCTATCTGTATGAACATGGATATATCTACACAGCCATCTGGATGAACATGGAAATATCTACACCGCTATCTGTGTAAACATGCATAGATCTTCACCGCTAACTGTATAAACATGGAAATATCTACACCGCTATCTGTATGAACATGGAAATATCTGCACCGCTATCTGTATGAACATGGAAATATCTACACCGCTATCTGTTTGAACATGGAAATATGTACACCGCTATCTGCATGAAAATGGAAATATCTACACTGCTATCTGCATATACATGGAAATATATACACAGCTATCTCTTTACACATGGAAATAACTACACCGATATCTGTATGAACATGGAAATATCTACACCGCCATCTGTATGAACATGGAAATATCTGCACCGCCCTCTGTATGAACATATAAATATCTACACCGCCATCTGTATTAAGATGGAGATATCTACACTGCTATCTGTATAAACATGGAAATATCTACACCGCCATCTGTATGAACATATAAGTATCTACACCGCCATCTGTATTAAGAAGGAAATATCTAAACGGCTATCTGTACAAACATGGAAATATCTACACCGCTGCCTGTATAAACATGGAAATATCAGCACCACTATCTGTATGAACATGGAAATATCTACACCGCTATCTGTATGAACATGGAAATATCTACACCGCTATCTGTATGAACATGGATATATCTACACAGCCCTCTGGATGAACATGGAAATATCCACACCGCTATCTGTGTAAACATGCATACATCTTCACCGCTATCTGTATAAACATGGAAATATCTACACCGCTATCTGTATGAACATGGAAATATCTACACCGCTATCTGTTTGAAGATGGAAATATATGCATCGCTATCTGCATGAAAATGGAAATATCTACACAGCTCTCTGCATATAGATGGAAATATCTACACAGCTATCTCTTTACACATGGAAATAACTACACCGCTATCTGTATGAACATGGAAATATCTACACCGCCATCTGTATGAAGATGGAGATATCTACACCGCTATCTGAATAAACATGGAAATGTCTATACCGCTATCTGTATAAACATGGAAATATCTACACCGCTATCTGTATAAATATGGAAATATCTACACCGCTACCTGTATAAACATGGAAATATCAGCACCGCTATCTGTATGAACCTGGAAATATCGACACCGCTATCTGTATGAACATGGAAATATCTACACCGCTATCTGTATGAACAAGGAAATATCTACAAAGCTATCTGAATGAACATGGAAATATCTACACCGCTATCTGTTTGAACATGTAAATATCTACACCGCTATCTGCATGAAAATGGAAATATCTTCAAAGCTATCTGCATATACATGTAAATATCTACACAGCTATCTCTTTACACATGGAAATAACTACACCGCTTTATCTATAAACATGGAAATATCTACACCACCATCTGTATGAACATGGAAATATCTGCACCGCCGTCTGTATGAACATATAAATATCTACACCGCCATCTGTATTAAGAAGTAAATATCTAAACCGCTATCTGTATAAACATGGAAATATCTACACCGCTGCCTGTATAAACATGAAAATATCAGCACCGCTCTCTGTATGAAAATGGAGATATCTACAACGCTATCTGTATGAACATGGAAATATCTACACTGCTATCTGTTTGAACATGGAAATAGCTACACCGTTGTCTGTATGAACATGGAAATAGCTACACCGCTATCTGTATGAATATGGAAATATCTACACCGCCATCTGTATGAACACGGAAATATCTGCACCACCATCTGTATGAACATATAAATATCTACACCGCCATCTGTATTAACATGGAGATATCTACACTGCTATCTGTATAAACATGGAAATATCTACACCGTCATCTGTATGAACATATAAATATCTACACCGCCATCTGTATTAAGAAGGAAATATCTAAACCGCTATCTGTATAAACATGGAAATATCTACACCGCTGTCTGTATAAACATGGAAATATCAGCACCACTATCTGTATGAACATGGAAATATCTACACCGCAATCTGTATGAACATGGATATATCTACACAGCCATCTGGATGAAAATGGAAATATATACACCGCTATCTGTATGAGCATGGAAATATCTACACCGCTATCTGTGTAAACATGCATACATCTTCACCACTATCAGTATAAACATGGAAATATCTACACTGCTATCTGTATGAACGTGGAAATAACTACACCGCTATCTGCATGAACATGGAAATATCTACACCGCTATCTGTATGAACATGGATATATCTACACAGCCATCTGGATGAACATGGAAATATCTACACCGCTATCTGTGTAAACATGCATAGATCTTCACCGCTAACTGTATAAACATGGAAATATCTACACCGCTATCTGTATGAACATGGAAATATCTGCACCGCTATCTGTATGAACATGGAAATATCTACACCGCTATCTGTTTGAACATGGAAATATGTACACCGCTATCTGCATGAAAATGGAAATATCTACACTGCTATCTGCATATACATGGAAATATCTACACAGCTATCTCTTTACACATGGAAATAACTACACCGATATCTGTATGAACATGGAAATATCTACACCGCCATCTGTATGAACATGGAAATATCTGCACCGCCATCTGTATGAACATATAAATATCTACACCGCCATCTGTATTAAGATGGAGATATCTACACTGCTATCTGTATAAACATGGAAATATCTACACCGCCATCTGTATGAACATATAAGTATCTACACCGCCTTCTGTATTAAGAAGGAAATATCTAAACCGCTATCTGAATAAACATGGAAATATCTACACCGCTGCCTGTATAAACATGGAAATATCAGCACCACTATCAGTATGAACATGGAAATATCTACATCGCAATCTGTATGAACATGGATATATCTACACAGCCATCTGGATGAACATGGAAATATCTACACCGCTATCTGTATGAACATGGAAATATCTACACCGCTATCTGTGTAAACATGCTTACATCTTCACTGCTATCAGTATAAACATGGAAATATCTACACCGCTATCTGTATGAACATGGAAATAACTACACCGCTATCTGTATGAACATGGAAATATCTACACCGCTATCTGTATGAACATGGATATATCTACACAGCCATCTGGTTGAACATGGAAATATCTACACCGCTATCCGTGTAAACATGCATACATCTTCACCGCTATCTGTATAAACATGGAAATATCTACACCGCTATCAGTGTGAACATGGAAATATCTGCACCGATATCTGTATGTACATGGAAATATCTACACCGCTATCTGAACATGGAAATATCTACACCGCTATCTGCATGAAAATGGAAATATCTACACTGCTATCAGCATATACATGGAAATATCTACACAGCTATCTCTTTACACATGGAAATAACTACACCGCCATCTGTATGAACATGGAAATATCTGCACCGCCATCAGTATGAACATATAAATATCTACACCACCATCTGTATTAAGATGGAGATATCTACACCGCTATCTGTATAAACATGGAAATATCTACACTGCTATCTGTATAAACATGGAAATATCTACACCGCTATCTGTATAAACATGGAAATATCTACACCGCTGCCTGTATAAACATGGAAATATAAGCACCGCTATCTGTATGAACATGGAAATATCTACACTGCTATCTATATGAACATGGAAATATCTACACCGCTATCTGTATGAACATGGATATATCTACACAGCCCTCTGGATGAACATGGAAATATCCACACCGCTATCTGTGTAAACATGCATACATCTTCACCGCTATCTGTATAAACATGGAAATATCTACACCGCTGTCTGTATGAACATGAAAATATCTACACCGCTATCTGTTTGAAGATGGAAATATATACATCGCTATCTGCATGAAAATGGAAATATCTACACAGCTCTCTGCATATAGATGGATATATCTACACAGCTATCTCTTTACACATGGAAATAACTACACCGCTATCTGTATGAACATGGAAATATCTACACCGCCATCTGTATGAACATGGAAATATCTGCACCGCCATCTGTATGAACATATAAATATCTACACCGCCATCTGTATTAAGATGGAGATATCTACACTGCTATCTGAATATACATGGAAATATCTACACCGCTATCTGTATAAACATGGAAATATCTACATCGCTATCTGTATAAACTCGGAAATATCTACACCGCTACCAGTATAAACATGGAAATATGAGCACCGCTATCTGTATGAACCTGGAAATATCTACACCGCTATCTGTATGAACATGGAAATATGTACACCGCTATCTGTATGAACATGGAAATATCTACAATGCTATCTGAATGAACATGGAAATATCTACACCGCTATCTGTTTGAACATGTAAATATCTACACCGCTATCTGCATGAAAATGCAAATATCTAAAAGCTATCTGCATATACATGGAAATATCTACACAGCTATCTCTTTACACATGGAAATAACTACACAGCTATATCTATAAACATGGAAATATCAGCACCACTATCTGTATGAACATGGAAATATCTACACCGCAATCTGTGAACATGGATATATCTACACAGCCATCTGGATGAACATGGAAATATCTACACCGCTATCTGTATGAACATGGAAATATCTACACCGCTATCTGTGTAAACATGCATACATCTTCTCTGCTAACTGTATAAACATGGAAATATCTACACCGCTATCTGTATGAACATGGAAAAATCTGCACCGCTATCTGTATGAACATGGAAATATCTACACCGCTGTCTGTTTGAACATGGAAATATGTACACCGCTATCTGCATGAAAATGGAAATATCTACACTGCTATCTGCATATACATGGAAATATCTACACAGCTATCTCTTTGCACGTGGAAATAACTACACCGATATCTGTATGAACATGGAAATATCTACACTGCCATCTGTATGAACATGGAAATATCTGCACCGCCATCTGTATGAACATATAAATATCTACACCGCCATCTGTATTAAGATGGAGATATCTACACTGCTATCTGTATAAACATGGAAATATCTACACCGCCATCTGTATGAACATATAAGTATTTACACCGCCATCTGTATTAAGAAGGAAATATCTAAACCGCTATCTGTATAAACATGGAAATATCTACACCGCTGCCTGTATAAACATGGAAATATCAGCACCACTATCTGTATGAACATGGAAATATCGACACCGCAATCTGTATGAACATGGATATATCTACACAGCCATCTGGATGAACATGGAAATATCTACACCGCTATCTGTATGAACATGGAAATATCTACACCGCTATCTGTGTAAACATGCAAACATCTTCACCGCTATCAGTATAAACATGGAAATATCTACACCGCTATCTGTATGAACATAGAAATAACTACACCGCTTTCTGTATGAACATGGAAATATCTACACCGCTTTCTGTATGAACATGGATATATCTACACAGCCATCTGGATGAACATGGAAATATCTACAATGCTATCTGTGTAAACATGCATACATCTTCACCGCTATCTGTATAAACATGGAAATATCTACACCGCTATCGGTATGAACATGGAAATATCTGCACCGCTATCTGTATGAACATGGAAATATCTACACCGCTATCTGAACATGGAAATATCTACACCGCTATCTGCATGAAAATGGAAATATCTACACTGCTATCTGCATATACATGGAAATATCTACACAGCTATCTCTTTACACATGGAAATAACTACACCGCCATCTGTATGAACATGGATATATCTGCACCGCCATCAGTATGAACATATAAATATCTACACCACCATCTGTATTAAGATGGAGATATCTACACCGCTGTCTGTATAAACATGGAAATATCTACACCGCTATCTGTATAAACATGGAAATATCTACACCGCTATCTGCATAAACATGGAAATATCTACACCGCTACCTGTATAAACATGGAAATATAAGCACCGCTATCTGTATGAACATGGAAATATCTACACCGCTATCTGTATGAACATGGAAATATCTACACCGCTATTTGTATGAACATGGATATATCTACACAGCCCTCTGGATGAACATGGAAATATCCACAACGCTATCTGTGTAAACATGCATACATCTTCACCGCTATCTGTATAAACATGGAAATATCTACACCGCTATCTGTATGAACATGGAAATATCTACACCGCTATCTGTTTGTAGATGGAAATATATACACCGCTATCTGCATGAAAATGGAAATATCTACACAGCTATCTGCATATAGATGGAAATATCTACACAGCTATCTCTTTACACATGGAAATAACTATACCGCTATCTGTATGAACATGGAAATATCTACACCGCCATCTGTATGAACATGGAAATATCTGCACCGCCATCTGTATGAACATATAAATATCTACACCGACATCTGTATTAAGATGGAGATATCTACACTGCTATCTGAATAAACATGGAAATATCTACACCGCTATCTGTATAAACATGGAAATATCTACACCGCTATCTGTATAAACACGGAAATATCAGCACCGCTCTCTGTATGAAAATGGAAATATCTACACCGCTATCTGTATGAACATGGAAATATCGACACCACTATCTGTATGAACATGGATATATCTACACAGCCATCTGGATGAACATGGAAATATCTACACCGCTATCTGTATGAACATGGAAATATCTACACCGCTATCTGTATGAACATGGATATATCTACACAGCCATCTGGATGAACACGGAAATATCTACACCTCTATCTGTGTAAACATGCATACATCTTCACCACTATCTGTATAAACATGGAAATATCTTCACCGCTATCGGTATGAACATGGAAATATCTACACCGCTATCTGTATGAACATGGAAATACCTACACCGCTATCTGTTTGGACATGGAAATATCTACACCGCTATCTTCATGAAAATGGAAATATCTACACTGCTATCTGCATATACATTTAAATATCTACACAGCTATCTCTTTACACATGGAAATAACTACACCACTATCTGTATGAACATGGACATATCTACACCGCCATCTGTATGAACATGGAAATATCTACACCGCCATCTGTATGAACATATAAATATCTACACCGCCATCTGTATAAAGATGGAGATATCTACACTGCTATCTGTATAAACATGGAAATATCTACACCGCCATCTGCCTGAACATATAAATATCTACACCGCCATCTGTACTAAGAAGGAAATATCTAAACCGATATCTGTATAAACGTGGAAATATCTACACCGCTGCCTGTATAAACATGGAAATATCAGCACCGCTATCTGTATGAACATGGAAATATCTACACCGCTATCTGTAGGAACATGGAAATAGCTACACCGCTGCCTGTATAAACATGGAAATATCAGCACCGCTATCTGTATGAACAGGGAAATATCTACACCACTATCTGTATGAACATGGATATATCTACACAGCCATCTGGATGAAAATGGAAATATCTACACCGCTATCTGTGTAAACATGCATATATCTCCACCGCTATCTGTATAAACATGGAAATATCTACACCGTCATCTGTATGAACATGGAAATATCTGCACCGCCATCTGTATGAACATATAAATATCTACACCGCCATCTGCATTAAGATGGAGATATCTACACTGATATCTGTATAAACATGTAAATAACTACACCGCCATCTATCTGAACATATAAATATCTACACCGCCATCTGTACTAAGAAGGAAATATCTAAACCGCTATCTGCATAAACATGGAAATATCTACACCGCGGCCTGTATAAACATGGAAATATCAGCACCGCTATCTGTATGAACATGGAAATATCTACACCTCTATCTGTAGGAACATGGAAATAGCTACAGCGCTGCCTGTATAAACATGGAAATATTAGCACCGCTATCTGTATGAGCATGGAAATATCTACACCACTATCTGTATGAACATGGATATATCTACACAGCCATCTGGATGAACATGGAAATATCTACACCACTATCTGTATGAACATGGAAATATCTACACCGCTATCTGTGTAAACATGCATACATCTTCAACGCTATCAGTATAAACATGGAAATATCTACACCGCTATCTATATGAACATGGAAATATCTACCCCGATATCTGTATGAACATGGATATATCTACACAGCCATCTGGATGAACATGGAAATATCTACACCGCTATCTGTGTAAACATGCATACATCTTCACCGCTATCTGTATAAACATGGAAATATCTACACCGCTATCTGTATGAACATGGAAATATCTGCACCTCTATCTGTATGAACATGGAAATGTCTACACTGCTGTCTGTTTGAACATGAAAATATCTACACCGCTATCTGCATGAAAATGGAAATATCTACACTGCTATCTGCATATACATGGAAATATCTACACAGCTATCTCTTTACACATGGAAATAACTACACCGCTATCTGTATGAACATGGAAATATCTACACCGCCATCTGTATGAACATGGAAATATCTGCACCGCCATCTGTATGAACATATAAATATCTACACCGTCATCTGTATTAAGATGGTAATATCTTCACCGCTATCTGCATAAACATGGAAATATCTACACCACTATCTGTATAAACATGGAAATATCTACACCGCTACCTGTATAAACATGGAAATATCAGCACCGCTATCTGTATGAACATGGAAATATCTAAACCGCTATCTGAATGAACAAGGAAATATCTACACCGGTATCTGTATGAACATGGATATATCTACAGAGCCCTCTGGATGTACATGGAAATATCCACACCGCTATCTGTGTAAACATGCATACATCTTCACCGCTATCTGTATAAACATGGAAATATCTACACCGCTATCTGTATGAACATGGAAATATCTACACCGCTATCTGTTTGAAGATGGAAATATATACACCGCTATCTGCATGAAAATGGAAATACCTAGACAGCTATCTGCTTATAGATGGAAATATCTACACAACTATCTCTTTACACATGGAAATAACTACACCGCTATCTTTATGAACATGGAAATATCTACACCGCCATCTGTATGAACATGGAAATACCTGCACCGCCATCTGTATGAACATATAAATATCTACACCGCCATCTGTATGAAGACGGAGATATCTACACCGCTATCTGAATAAACATGGAAATGTCTACACCGCTATCTGTATAAACATGGAAATATCTACACCGCTATCTGTATAAACATGGAAATATCTACACCGCTACCTGTATAAACATGGAAATATCAGCACCGCTATCTGTATGAACCTGAAAATATCTACACCGCTATCTGTGTGAACGTGGAAATATCTTCACCGCTATCTGTATGAACAAGGAAATATCTACAAAGCTATCTGAATGAACATGGAAATATCTACACCGCTATCTGTTTGAACATGTAAATATCTACACCGCTATCTGCATGAAAATGGAAATATCTTCAAAGCTATCTGCATATACATGTAAATATCTACACAGCTATCTCTTTACACATGGAAATAACTACACCGCTATATCTATAAACATGGAAATATCTACACCACCATCTGTATGAACATGGAAATATCTGCACCGCCATCTGTATGAACATATAAATATCTACACCGCCATCTGTATTAAGAAGTAAATATCTAAACCGCTATCTGTATAAACATGGAAATATCTACACCGCTGCCTGTATAAACATGGAAATATCAGCACCGCTCTCTGTACGAAAATGGAGATATCTACACCGCTATCTGTATGAACATGGAAATATCTACACTGCTATCTGTATGAACATGGAAATAGCTACACCGTTGTCTGTATGAACATGGAAATAGCTACACCGCTATCTGTATGAACATGGAAATATCTACACCGCCATTTGTATGAACACGGAAATATCTGCACCACCATCTGTATGAACATATAAATATCTACACCGCCATCTGTATTAAGAAGGAATTATCTAAACCGCTATCTGTATAAACATTGAAATATCTACACCGCTGCCTGTATAAACATGGAAATATCAGCACCACTATCTGTATGAACATGGAAATATCTACACCGCAATCTGTATGAACATGGATATATCTACACAGCCATCTGGATGAACATGGAAATATCTACACCGCTATCTGTATGAACGTGGAAATAACTACACCGCTATCTGTATGAACATGGAAATATCTACACCGCTATCTGTATGAACATGGATATATCTACACAGCCATCTGGATGAACATGGAAATATCTACACCGCTATCTGTGTAAACATGCATACACCTTCACCGCTAACTGTATAAACATGGAAATATCTACACCGCTATCTGTATGAACATGGAAATATCTGCACCGCTATCTGTATGAACATGGAAATATCTACACCGCTATCTGTTTGAACATGGAAATATGTACACCGCTATCTGCATGAAAATGGAAATATCTACACTGCTATCTGCATATACATGGAAATATCTACACAGCTATCTCTTTACACATGGAAATAACTACACCGCTATCTGTATGAACATGGAAATATCTACACCGCCATCTGTATGAACATGGAAATATCTGCACCGCCATCTGTATGAACATATAAATATCTACACCGCCATCTGTATTAAGATGGTAATATCTTCACCGCTATCTGTATAAACATGGAAATATCTACACCACTATCTGTATAAACATGGAAATATCTACACCGCTACCTGTATAAACATGGAAATATCAGCACCGCTATCTGTATGAACATGGAAATATCTAAACCGCTATCTGTATGAACAAGGAAATATCTACACCGGTATCTGTATGAACATGGATATATCTACAGAGCCCTCTGGATGAACATGGAAATATCCACACCGCTATCTGTGTAAACATGCATACATCTTCACCGCTATCTGTATAAACATGGAAATATCTACACCGCTATCTGTATGAACATGGAAATACCTACACCGCTATCTGTTTGAAGATGGAAATATATACACCGCTATCTGCATGAAAATGGAAATACCTAGACAGCTATCTGCTTATAGATGGAAATATCTACACAACTATCTCTTTACACATGGAAATAACTACACCGCTATCTTTATGAACATGGAAATATCTACACCGCCATCTGTATGAACATGGAAATACCTGCACCGCCATCTGTATGAACATATAAATATCTACACCGCCATCTGTATGAAGATGGAGATATCTACACCGCTATCTGAATAAACATGGAAATGTCTACACCGCTATCTGTATAAACATGGAAATATCTACACCGCTATCTGTATAAACATGGAAATATCTACACCGCTACCTGTATAAACATGGAAATATCAGCACCGCTATCTGTATGAACCTGGAAATATCTACACCGCTATCTGTGTGAACATGGAAATATCTTCAAAGCTATCTGCATATACATGTAAATATCTACACAGCTATCTCTTTACACATGGAAATAACTACACCGCAATATCTATAAACATGGAAATATGTACACCACTATCTGTATGAACATGGAAATATCTGCACCGCCATCTGTATGAACATATAAATATCTACACCGCCATCTGTATTAAGAAGTAAATATCTAAACCGCTATCTGTATAAACATGGAAATATCTACACCGCTGCCTGTATAAACATGGAAATATCAGCACCGCTCTCTGTACGAAAATGGAGATATCTACACCGCTATCTGTATGAACATGGAAATATCTACACTGCTATCTGTATGAACATGGAAATAGCTACACCGTTGTCTGTATGAACATGGAAATAGCTACACCGCTATCTGTATGAACATGGAAATATCTACACCGCCATTTGTATGAACACGGAAATATCTGCACCACCATCTGTATGAACATATAAATATCTACACCGCCATCTGTATTAAGAAGGAAATATCTAAACCGCTATCTGTATAAACATTGAAATATCTACACCGCTGCCTGTATAAACATGGAAATATCAGCACCACTATCTGTATGAACATGGAAATATCTACACCGCAATCTGTATGAACATGGATATATCTACACAGCCATCTGGATGAACATGGAAATATCTACACCGCTATCTGTATGAACATGGAAATATCTACACCGCTATCTGTGTAAACATGCATACAACTTCACCACTATCAGTATAAACATGGAAATATCTACACTGCTATCTGTATGAACGTGGAAATAACTACACCGCTATCTGTATGAACATGGAAATATCTACACCGCTATCTGTATGAACATGGATATATCTACACAGCCATCTGGATGAACATGGAAATATCTACACCGCTATCTGTGTAAACATGCATACATCTTCACCGCTAACTGTATAAACATGGAAATATCTACACCGCTATCTGTATGAACATGGAAATATCTGCACCGCTATCTGTATGAACATGGAAATATCTACACCGCTATCTGTTTGAACATGGAAATATGTACACCGCTATCTGCATGAAAATGGAAATATCTACACTGCTATCTGCATATACATGGAAATATCTACACAGCTATCTCTTTACACATGGAAATAACTACACCGCTATCTGTATGAACATGGAAATATCTACACCGCCATCTGTATGAACATGGAAATATCTGCACCGCCATCTGTATGAACATATAAATATCTACACCGCCATCTGTATTAAGATGGTAATATCTTCACCGCTATCTGTATAAACATGGAAATATCTACACCACTATCGGTATAAACATGGAAATATCTACACCGCTACCTGTATAAACATGGAAATATCAGCACCGCTATCTGTATGAACATGGAAATATCTTAACCGCTATCTATATGAACAAGGAAATATCTACACCGGTATCTGTATGAACATGGATATATCTACAGAGCACTCTGCATGAACATGGAAATATCCACACCGCTATCTGTGTAAACATGCATACATCTTCACCGCTATCTGTATAAACATGGAAATATCTACACCGCTATCTGTATGAACATGGAAATACCTACACCGCTATCTGTTTGAAGATGGAAATATATACACCGCTATCTGCATGAAAATGGAAATACCTAGACAGCTATCTGCTTATAGATGGAAATATCTACACAACTATCTCTTTACACATGGAAATAAGTACACCGCTATCTTTATGAACATGGGAATATCTACACCGCCATCTGTATGAACATGGAAATACCTGCACCGCCATCTGTATGAACATATAAATATCTACACCGCCATCTGTATGAAGATGGAGATATCTACACCGCTATCTGAATAAACATGGAAATGTCTACACCGCTATCTGTATAAACATGGAAATATCTACACCGCTATCTGTATAAACATGGAAATATCTACACCGCTACCTGTATAAACATGGAAATATCAGCACCGCTATCTGTATGAACCTGGAAATATCTACACCGCTATCTGTGTGAACATGGAAATATCTTCACCGCTACCTGTATGAACAAGGAAATATCTACAAAGCTATCTGAATGAACATGGAAATATCTACACCGCTATCTGTTTGAACATGTAAATATCTACACCGCTATCTGCATGAAAATGGAAATATCTTCAAAGCTATCTGCATATACATGTAAATATCTACACAGCTATCTCTTTACACATGGAAATAACTACACCGCAATATCTATAAACATGGAAATATCTACACCACCATCTGTATGAACATGGAAATATCTGCACCGCCATCTGTATGAACATATAAATATCTACACCGCCATCTGTATTAAGAAGTAAATATCTAAACCGCTATCTGTAAAAACATGGAAATATCTACACCGCTGACTGTATAAACATGGAAATATCAGCACCGCTCTCTGTACGAAAATGGAGATATCTACACCGCTATCTGTATGAACATGGAAATATCTACACTGCTATCTGTATGAACATGGAAATAGCTACACCGTTGTCTGTATGAACATGGAAATAGCTACACCGCTATCTGTATGAACATGGAAATATCTACACCGCCATTTGTATGAACACGGAAATATCTGCACCACCATCTGTATGAACATATAAATATCTACACCGCCATCTGTATTAAGAAGGAAATATCTAAACCGCTATCTGTATAAACATTGAAATATCTACACCGCTGCCTGTATAAACATGGAAATATCAGCACCACTATCTGTATGAACATGGAAATATCTACACCGCAATCTGTATGAACATGGATATATCTACACAGCCATCTGGATGAACATGGAAATATCTACACCGCTATCTGTATGAACATGGAAATATCTACACCGCTATCTGTGTAAACATGCATACAACTTCACCACTATCAGTATAAACATGGAAATATCTACGCTGCTATCTGTATGAACGTGGAAATAACTACACCGCTATCTGTATGAACATGGAAATATCTACACCGCTATCTGTATGAACATGGATATATCTACAGAGCCATCTGGATGAACATGGAAATATCTACACCGCTATCTGTGTAAACATGCATACATCTTCACCGCTAACTGTATAAACATGGAAATATCTACACCGCTATCTGTATGAACATGGAAATATCTGCACCGCTATCTGTATGAACATGGAAATATCTACACCGCTATCTGTTTGAACATGGAAATATGTACACCGCTATCTGCATGAAAATGGAAATATCTACACTGCTATCTGCATGTACATGGAAATATCTACACAGCTATCTCTTTACACATGGAAATAACTACACCGATATCTGTATGAACATGGAAATATCTACACCGCCATCTTTATGAACATGGAAATATCTGCACCGCCATCTGTATGAACATATAAATATCTACACCGCCATCTGTATTAAGATGGAGATATCTACACTGCTATCTGTATAAACATGGAAATATCTACACCGCCATCTGTATGAACATATAAGTATCTACACCGCCATCTGTATTAAGAAGGAAATATCTAAACCGCTATCTGTATAAACATGGAAATATCTACACCGCTGCCTGTATAAACAAGGAAATATCTGCACCACTATCTGTATGAACATGGAAATATCTACACCGCAATCTGTATGAACATGGATATATCTACACAGCCATCTGGATGAACATGGAAATATCTACACCGCTATCTGTATGAACATGGAAATATCTACACCGCTATCTGTGTAAACATGCATACATCTTCACCGCTATCAGTATAAACATGGAAATATCTACACCGCTATCTGTATGAACATGGAAATAACTACACCGCTATCTTTATGAACATGGAAATATCTACACCGCTATCTGTATGAACATGGATATATCTACACAGCCATCTGGATGAACATGGAAATATCTACACCGCTATCTGTGTAAACATGCATACATCTTCAACGCTATCTGTATAAACATGGAAATATCTACACCGCTATCTGTATGAACATGGAAATATCTGCACCGCTATCTGTATGAACATGGATATATCTACACCGCTATCTGAACATGGAAATATCTACACCGCTATCAGCATGAAAATGGAAATATCTACACTGCTATCTGTATATACATGGAAATATCTACACATCTGTCTCTTTACACATGGAAATAACTACACCGCCATCTGTATGAACATGGAAATATCTGCACCGCCATCAGTATGAACATATAAATATCTACACCTCCATCTGTATTAAGATATAGATATCTACACCGCTGTCTGTATAAACATGGAAATATCTACACCGCTATGTGTATAAACATGGAAATATCTACACCGCTATCTGTATAAACATGGAAATATCTACACCGCTACCTGTATAAACAGGGAAATATAAGCACCGCTATCTGTATGAACATGGAAATATCTACACCGCTATCTGTATGAACATGGAAATATCTACACCGCTATCTGTATGAACATGGATATATCTAAACAGCCCTCTGGATGAACATGGAAATATCCACACCGCTATCTGTGTAAACATGCATACATCTTCACCGCTATCTGTATAAACATGGAAATATCTACACCGCTATCTGTATGAACATGGAAATATCTACACCGCTATCTGTTTGAAGATGGAAATATATACATCGCTATCTGCATGAAAATGGAAATATCTACACAGCTCTCTGCATATAGATGGAAATATCTACACAGCTATCTCTTTACACATGGAATTAACTACACCGCTATTTGTATGAACATGGAAATATCTACACCGCCATCTCTATGAAGATGGAGATATCTACACCGCTATCTGAATAAACATGGAAATGTCTACACCGCTATCTGTATAAACATGGAAATATCTACACTGCTATCTGTATAAACATGGAAATATCTACACCGCTACCTGTATAAACATGGAAATATCAGCACCGCTATCTGTATGAACCTGGAAATATCTACACCGCTATCTGTATGAACATGGAAATATCTACACCGCTATCTGTATGAACAAGGAAATATCTACAAAGCTATCTGAATGAACATGGAAATATCTACACCGCTATCTGTTTGAACATGTAAATATCTACACCGCCATCTTTATTAAGATGGAGATATCTACACTGCTATCTGAATAAACATGGAAATATCTACACCGCTATCTGTATAAACATGGAAATATCTACACCGCTATCTGTTTGAAGATGGAAATATATACATCGCTATCTGCATGAAAATGGAAATATCTACACAGCTATCTGCATATACATGGAAATATCTACACAGCTATCTCTTTACACATGGAAATAACTACACCGCTATATCTATAAACATGGAAATATCTACACCACCATCTGTATGAACATGGAAATATCTGCACCGCCATCTGTATGAACATATAAATATCTACACCGCCATCTGTATTAAGAAGTAAATATCTAAACCGCTATCTGTATAAACATGGAAATATCTACACCGCTGCCTGTATAAACATGGAAATATCAGCACCGCTCTCTGTATGAAAATGGAGATATCTACACCGCTATCTGTATGAACATGGAAATATCTACACTGCTATCTGTATGAACATGGAAATAGCTACACCGTTGTCTGTATGAACATGGAAATAGCTACACCGCTGTCTGTATGAACATGGAAATATCTACACCGCCATCTGTATGAACACGGAAATATCTGCACCACCATCTGTATGAACATATAAATATCTACACCGCCATCTGTATTAACATGGAGATATCTACACTGCTATCTGTATAAACATGGAAATATCTACACCCACATCTGTATGAACATATAAATATCTACACCGCCATCTGTATTAAGAAGGAAATATCTAAACCGCTATCTGTATAAACATGGAAATATCTACACCGCTGCCTGTATAAACATGGAAATATCAGCACCACTATCTGTATGAACATGGAAATATCTACACCGCAATCTGTATGAACATGGATATATCTACACAGCCATCTGGATGAACATGGAAATATCTACACCGCTATCTGTATGAACATGGAAATATCTACACCGCTATCTGTGTAAACATGCATACATCTTCACCACTATCAGTATAAACATGGAAATATCTACACTGCTATCTGTATGAACGTGGAAATAACTACACCGCTATCTGTATGAACATGGAAATATCTACACCGCTATATGTATGAACATGGATATATCTACACAGGAATCTGGATGAACATGGAAATATCTACACCGCTATCTGTGTAAACATGCATGCATCTTCACCGCTAACTGTATAAACATGGAAATATCTACACCGCTATCTGTATGAACATGGAAATATCTGCACTGATATCTGTATGAACATGGAAATATCTACACCGCTATCTGTTTGAACATGGAAATATGTACACCGCTATCTGCATGAAAATGGAAATATCTACACTGCTATCTGCATATACGTGGAAATATCTACACAGCTATCTCTTTACACATGGAAATAACTACACCGATATCTGTATGAACATGGAAATATCTACACCGCCATCGGTATGAACATGGAAATATCTGCACCGCTATCTGTATGAACATGGAAATATCTACACCGCTATCTGAACATGGAAATATCTACACCGCTATCTGCATGAAAATGGAAATATCTACACTGCTATCTGTATATACATGGAAATATCTACACAGCTGTCTCTTTACACATGGAAATAACTACACCGCCATCTGTATGAACATGGAAATATCTGCAACGCCATCAGTATGAACATATAAATATCTACACCACCATCTGTCTTAAGATATAGATATCTACACCGCTGTCTGTATAAACATGGAAATATCTATACCGCTATCTGTATGAACATGGAAATATCTACACCGCTATCTGTATGAACATGGAAATATCTACACCGCTATCTGTATGAACATGGATATATCTACACAGCCCTCTGGATGAACATGGAATTATCCACACCGCTCTCTGTGTAAACATGCATACATCTTCACCGCTATCTGTATAAACATGGAAATATCTACACCGCTATCTGTATGAACATGGAAATATCTACACAGCTATCTGTTTGAAGATGGAAATATATACATCGCTATCTGCATGAAAATGGAAATATCTACACAGCTCTCTGCATATAGATGGAAATATCTACACAGCTATCTCTTTACACATGGAAATAACTACACCGCTATCTGTATGAACATGGAAATATCTACACCGCCATCTGTATGAAGATGGAGATATCTACACCGCTATCTGAATAAACATGGAAATGTCTACACCGCTATCTGTATAAACATGGAAATATCTACACCGCTATCTGTATAAATATGGAAATATCTACACCGCTACCTGTATAAACATGGAAATATCAGCACCGCTATCTGTATGAACCTGGAAATATCGACACCGCTATCTGTATGAACATGGAAATATCTACACCGCTATCTGTATGAACAAGGAAATATCTACAAAGCTATCTGAATGAACATGGAAATATCTTCACCGCTATCTGTTTGAACATGTAAATATCTACACCGCTATCTGCATGAAAATGGAAATATCTTCAAAGCTATCTGCATATACATGTAAATATCTACACAGCTATCTCTTTACACATGGAAATAACTACACCGCTATATCTATAAACATGGAAATATCTACACCACCATCTGTATGAACATGGAAATATCTGCACCGCCGTCTGTATGAACATATAAATATCTACACCGCCATCTGTATTAAGAAGTAAATATCTAAACCGCTATCTGTATAAACATGGAAATATCTACACCGCTGCCTGTATAAACATGAAAATATCAGCACCGCTCTCTGTATGAAAATGGAGATATCTACAACGCTATCTGTATGAACATGGAAATATCTACACTGCTATCTGTTTGAACATGGAAATAGCTACACCGTTGTCTGTATGAACATGGAAATAGCTACACCGCTATCTGTATGAATATGGAAATATCTACACCGCCATCTGTATGAACACGGAAATATCTGCACCACCATCTGTATGAACATATAAATATCTACACCGCCATCTGTATTAACATGGAGATATCTACACTGCTATCTGTATAAACATGGAAATATCTACACCGTCATCTGTATGAACATATAAATATCTACACCGCCATCTGTATTAAGAAGGAAATATCTAAACCGCTATCTGTATAAACATGGAAATATCTACACCGCTGTCTGTATAAACATGGAAATATCAGCACCACTATCTGTATGAACATGGAAATATCTACACCGCAATCTGTATGAACATGGATATATCTACACAGCCATCTGGATGAAAATGGAAATATATACACCGCTATCTGTATGAGCATGGAAATATCTACACCGCTATCTGTGTAAACATGCATACATCTTCACCACTATCAGTATAAACATGGAAATATCTACACTGCTATCTGTATGAACGTGGAAATAACTACACCGCTATCTGCATGAACATGGAAATATCTACACCGCTATCTGTATGAACATGGATATATCTACACAGCCATCTGGATGAACATGGAAATATCTACACCGCTATCTGTGTAAACATGCATAGATCTTCACCGCTAACTGTATAAACATGGAAATATCTACACCGCTATCTGTATGAACATGGAAATATCTGCACCGCTATCTGTATGAACATGGAAATATCTACACCGCTATCTGTTTGAACATGGAAATATGTACACCGCTATCTGCATGAAAATGGAAATATCTACACTGCTATCTGCATATACATGGAAATATCTACACAGCTATCTCTTTACACATGGAAATAACTACACCGATATCTGTATGAACATGGAAATATCTACACCGCCATCTGTATGAACATGGAAATATCTGCACCGCCATCTGTATGAACATATAAATATCTACACCGCCATCTGTATTAAGATGGAGATATCTACACTGCTATCTGTATAAACATGGAAATATCTACACCGCAATCTGTATGAACATATAAGTATCTACACCGCCTTCTGTATTAAGAAGGAAATATCTAAACCGCTATCTCAATAAACATGGAAATATCTACACCGCTGCCTGTATAAACATGGAAATATCAGCACCACTATCAGTATGAACATGGAAATATCTACAACGCAATCTGTATGAACATGGATATATCTACACAGCCATCTGGATGAACATGGAAATATCTACACCGCTATCTGTATGAACATGGAAATATCTACACCGCTATCTGTGTAAACATGCTTACATCTTCACCGCTATCAGTATAAACATGGAAATATCTACACCGCTATCTGTATGAACATGGAAATAACTACACCGCTATCTGTATGAACATGGAAATATCTACACCGCTATCTGTATGAACATGGATATATCTACACAGCCATCTGGTTGAACATGGAAATATCTACACCGCTATCCGTGTAAACATGCATACATCTTCACCGCTATCTGTATAAACATGGAAATATCTACACCGCTATCAGTGTGAACATGGAAATATCTGCACCGATATCTGTATGTACATGGAAATATCTACACCGCTATCTGAACATGGAAATATCTACACCGCTATCTGCATGAAAATGGAAATATCTACACTGCTATCTGCATATACATGGAAATATCTACACAGCTATCTCTTTACACATGGAAATAACTACACCGCCATCTGTATGAACATGGAAATATCTGCACCGCCATCAGTATGAACATATAAATATCTACACCACCATCTGTATTAAGATGGAGATATCTACACCGCTATCTGTATAAACATGGAAATATCTACACTGCTATCTGTATAAACATGGAAATATCTACACCGCTATCCGTATAAACATGGAAATATCTACACCACTGCCTGTATAAACATGGAAATATAAGCACCGCTATCTGTATGAACGTGGAAATATCTACACTGCTATCTATATGAACATGGAAATATCTACACCGCTATCTGTATGAACATGGATATATCTACACAGCCCTCTGGATGAACATGGAAATATCCACACCGCTATCTGTGTAAACATGCATACATCTTCACCGCTATCTGTATAAACATGGAAATATCTACACCGCTGTCTGTATGAACATGAAAATATCTACACCGCTATCTGTTTGAAGATGGAAATATATACATCGCTATCTGCATGAAAATGGAAATATCTACACAGCTCTCTGCATATAGATGGATATATCTACACATCTATCTCTTTACACATGGAAATAACTACACCGCTATCTGTATGAACATGGAAATATCTACACCGCCATCTGTATGAACATGGAAATATCTGCACCGCCATCTGTATGAACATATAAATATCTACACCGCCATCTGTATTAAGATGGAGATATCTACACTGCTATCTGAATATACATGGAAATATCTACACCGCTATCTGTATAAACTTGGAAATATCTACACCGCTATCTGTATAAACTCGGAAATATCTACACCGCTACCAGTATAAACATGGAAATATGAGCACCGCTATCTGTATGAACCTGGAAATATCTACACCGCTATATGTATGAACATGGAAATATGTACACCGCTATCTGTATGAACATGGAAATATCTACAATGCTATCTGAATGAACATGGAAATATCTACACCGCTATCTGTTTGAACATGTAAATATCTACACCGCTATCTGCATGAAAATGCAAATATCTAAAAGCTATCTGCATATACATGGAAATATCTACACAGCTATCTCTTTACACATGGAAATAACTACACAGCTATATCTATAAACATGGAAATATCAGCACCACTATCTGTATGAACATGGAAATATCTACACCGCAATCTGTGAACATGGATATATCTACACAGCCATCTGGATGAACATGGAAATATCTACACCGCTATCTGTATAAACATGGAAATATCTACACCGCTATCTGTGTAAACATGCATACATCTTCACGACTATCAGTATAAACATGGAAATATCTACACCGCTATCTGTATGAACATGGAAATAACTACACCGCTATCTGTATGAACATGGAAATATCTACACCGCTATCTGTATGAACATGGATATATCTACACAGCCATCTGGATGAACATGGAAATATCTACACTGCTATCTGTGTAAACATGCATACATCTTCTCTGCTAACTGTATAAACATGGAAATATCTACACCGCTATCTGTATGAACATGGAAAAATCTGCACCGCTATCTGTATGAACATGGAAATATCTACACCGCTGTCTGTTTGAACATGGAAATATGTACACCGCTATCTGCATGAAAATGGAAATATCTACACTGCTATCTGCATATACATGGAAATATCTACACAGCTGTCTCTTTGCACGTGGAAATAACTACACCGATATCTGTATGAACATGGAAATATCTACACTGCCATCTGTATGAACATGGAAATATCTGCACCGCCATCTGTATGAACATATAAATATCTACACCGCCATCTGTATTAAGATGGAGTTATCTACACTGCTATCTGTATAAACATGGAAATATCTACACCGCCATCTGTATGAACATATAAGTATTTACACCGCCATCTGTATTAAGAAGGAAATATCTAAACCGCTATCTGTATAAACATGGAAATATCTACACCGCTGCCTGTATAAACATGGAAATATCAGCACCACTATCTGTATGAACATGGAAATATCGACACCGCAATCTGTATGAACATGGATATATCTACACAGCCATCTGGATGAACATGGAAATATCTACACCGCTATCTGTATGAACATGGAAATATCTACACCGCTATCTGTGTAAACATGCAAACATCTTCACCGCTATCAGTATAAACATGGAAATATCTACACCGCTATCTGTATGAACATGGATATATCTACACAGCCATCTGGATGAACATGGAAATATCTACAACGCTATCTGTGTAAACATGCATACATCTTCACCGCTATCTGTATAAACATGGAAATATCTACACCGCTATCGGTATGAACATGGAAATATCTGCACCGCTATCTGTATGAACATGGAAATATCTACACCGCTATCTGAACATGGAAATATCTACACCGCTATCTGCATGAAAATGGAAATATCTACACTGCTATCTGCATATACATGGAAATATCTACACAGCTATCTCTTTACACATGGAAATAACTACACCGCCATCTGTATGAACATGGATATATCTGCACCGCCATCAGTATGAACATATAAATATCTACACCACCATCTGTATTAAGATGGAGATATCTACACCGCTGTCTGTATAAACATGGAAATATCTACACCGCTATCTGTATAAACATGGAAATATCTACACCGCTATCTGCATAAACATGGAAATATCTACACCGCTACCTGTATAAACATGGAAATATAAGCACCGCTATCTGTATGAACATGGAAATATCTACACCGCTATCTGTATGAACATGGAAATATCTACACCGCTATTTGTATGAACATGGATATATCTACACAGCCCTCTGGATGAACATGGAAATATCCACAACGCTATCTGTGTAAACATGCATACATCTTCACCGCTATCTGTATAAACATGGAAATATCTACACCGCTATCTGTATGAACATGGAAATATCTACACCGCTATCTGTTTGTAGATGGAAATATATACACCGCTATCTGCATGAAAATGGAAATATCTACACAGCTATCTGCATATAGATGGAAATATCTACACAGCTATCTCTTTACACATGGAAATAACTACACCGCTATCTGTATGAACATGGAAATATCTACACCGCCATCTGTATGAACATGGAAATATCTGCACCGCCATCTGTATGAACATATAAATATCTACACCGACATCTGTATTAAGATGGAGATATCTACACTGCTATCTGAATAAACATGGAAATATCTACACCGCTATCTGTATAAACACGGAAATATCAGCACCGCTCTCTGTATGAAAATGGAAATATCTACACCGCTATCTGTATGAACATGGAAATATCGACACCACTATCTGTATGAACATGGATATATCTACACAGCCATCTGGATGAACATGGAAATATCTACACCGCTATCTGTATGAACATGGAAATATCTACACCGCTATCTGTATGAACATGGATATATCTACACAGCCATCTGGATGAACATGGAAATATCTACACCTCTATCTGTGTAAACATGCATACATCTTCACCACTATCTGTATAAACATGGAAATATCTTCACCGGTATCGGTATGAACATGGAAATATCTACACCGCTATCTGTATGAACATGGAAATACCTACACCGCTATCTGTTTGAAGATGGAAATATATACACCGCTATCTGCATGAAAATGGAAATACCTAGACAGCTATCTGCTTATAGATGGAAATATCTACACAACTATCTCTTTACACATGGAAATAACTACACCGCTATCTTTATGAACATGGAAATATCTACACCGCCATCTGTATGAACATGGAAATACCTGCACCGCCATCTGTATGAACATATAAATATCTACACCGCCATCTGTATGAAGATGGAGATATCTACACCGCTATCTGAATAAACATGGAAATGTCTACACCGCTATCTGTATAAACATGGAAATATCTACACCGCTATCTGTATAAACATGGAAATATCTACACCGCTACCTGTATAAACATGGAAATATCAGCACCGCTATCTGTATGAACCTGGAAATATCTACACCGCTATCTGTGTGAACATGGAAATATCTTCACCGCTATCTGTATGAACAAGGAAATATCTACAAAGCTATCTGAATGAACATGGAAATATCTACACCGCTATCTGTTTGAACATGTAAATATCTACACTGCTATCTGCATGAAAATGGAAATATCTTCAAAGCTATCTGCATATACATGTAAATATCTACACAGCTATCTCTTTACACATGGAAATAACTACACCGCAATATCTATAAACATGGAAATATGTACACCACTATCTGTATGAACATGGAAATATCTGCACCGCCATCTGTATGAACATATAAATATCTACACCGCCATCTGTATTAAGAAGTAAATATCTAAACCGCTATCTGTATAAACATGGAAATATCTACACCGCTGCCTGTATAAACATGGAAATATCAGCACCGCTCTCTGTACGAAAATGGAGATATCTACACCGCTATCTGTATGAACATGGAAATATCAACACTGCTATCTGTATGAACATGGAAATAGCTACACCGTTGTCTGTATGAACATGGAAATAGCTACACCGCTATCTGTATGAACATGGAAATATCTACACCGCCATTTGTATGAACACGGAAATATCTGCACCACCATCTGTATGAACATATAAATATCTACACCGCCATCTGTATTAAGAAGGAAATATCTAAACCGCTATCTGTATAAACATTGAAATATCTACACCGCTGCCTGTATAAACATGGAAATATCAGCACCACTATCTGTATGAACATGGAAATATCTACACCGCAATCTGTATGAACATGGATATATCTACACAGCCATCTGGATGAACATGGAAATATCTACACCGCTATCTGTATGAACATGGAAATATCTACACCGCTATCTGTGTAAACATGCATACAACTTCACCACTATCAGTATAAACATGGAAATATCTACACTGCTATCTGTATGAACGTGGAAATAACTACACCGCTATCTGTATGAACATGGAAATATCTACACCGCTATCTGTATGAACATGGATATATCTACACAGCCATCTGGATGAACATGGAAATATCTACACCGCTATCTGTGTAAACATGCATACATCTTCACCGCTAACTGTATAAACATGGAAATATCTACACCGCTATCTGTATGAACATGGAAATATCTGCACCGCTATCTGTATGAACATGGAAATATCTACACCGCTATCTGTTTGAACATGGAAATATGTACACGGCTATCTGCATGAAAATGGAAATATCTACACTGCTATCTGCGTGTACATGGAAATATCTACACAGCTATCTCTTTACACATGGAAATAACTACACCACTATCTGTATGAACATGGACATATCTACACCGCCATCTGTATGAACATGGAAATATCTACACCGCCATCTGTATGAACATATAAATATCTACACCGCCATCTGTATAAAGATGGAGATATCTACACTGCTATCTGTATAAACATGGAAATATCTACACCGCCATCTGCCTGAACATATAAATATCTACACCGCCATCTGTACTAAGAAGGAAATATCTAAACCGATATCTGTATAAACGTGGAAATATCTACACCGCTGCCTGTATAAACATGGAAATATCAGCACCGCTATCTGTATGAACATGGAAATATCTACACCGCTATCTGTAGGAACATGGAAATAGCTACACCGCTGCCTGTATAAACATGGAAATATCAGCACCGCTATCTGTATGAACAGGGAAATATCTACACCACTATCTGTATGAACATGGATATATCTACACAGCCATCTGGATGAACATGGAAATATCTACACCGCTATCTGTGTAAACATGCATATATCTCCACCGCTATCTGTATAAACATGGAAATATCTACACCGCCATCTGTATGAACATGGAAATATCTGCACCGCCATCTGTATGAACATATAAATATCTACACCGCCATCTGCATTAAGATGGAGATATCTACACTGATATCTGTATAAACATGTAAATAACTACACCGCCATCTATCTGAACATATAAATATCTACACCGCCATCTGTACTAAGAAGGAAATATCTAAACCGCTATCTGCATAAACATGGAAATATCTACACCGCGGCCTGTATAAACATGGAAATATCAGCACCGCAATCTGTATGAACATGGAAATATCTACACCTCTATCTGTAGGAACATGGAAATAGCTACAGCGCTGCCTGTATAAACATGGAAATATTAGCACCGCTATCTGTATGAGCATGGAAATATCTACACCACTATCTGTATGAACATGGATATATCTACACAGCCATCTGGATGAACATGGAAATATCTACACCACTATCTGTATGAACATGGAAATATCTACACCGCTATCTGTGTAAACATGCATACATCTTCAACGCTATCAGTATAAACATGGAAATATCTACACCGCTATCTATATGAACATGGAAATATCTACCCCGATATCTGTATGAACATGGATATATCTACACAGACATCTGGATGAACATGGAAATATCTACACCGCTATCTGTGTAAACATGCATACATCTTCACCGCTATCTGTATAAACATGGAAATATCTACACCGCTATCTGTATGAACATGGAAATATCTGCACCTCTATCTGCATGAACATGGAAATGTCTACACTGCTGTCTGTTTGAACATGAAAATATCTACACCGCTATCTGCATGAAAATGGAAATATCTACACTGCTATCTGCATATACATGGAAATATCTACACAGCTATCTCTTTACACATGGAAATAACTACACCGCTATCTGTATGAACATGGAAATATCTACACCGCCATCTGTATGAACATGGAAATATCTGCACCGCCATCTGTATGAACATATAAATATCTACACCGCCATCTGTATTAAGATGGTAATATCTTCACCGCTATCTGTATAAACATGGAAATATCTACACCAGTATCTGTATAAACATGGAAATATCTACACCGCTACCTGTATAAACATGGAAATATCAGCACCGCTATCTGTATGAACATGGAAATATCTAAACCGCTATCTGAATGAACAAGGAAATATCTACACCGGTATCTGTATGAACATTTATATATCTACAGAGCCCTCTGGATGAACATGGAAATATCCACACCGCTATCTGTGTAAACATGCATACATCTTCACTGCTATCTGTATAAACATGGAAATATCTACACCGCTATCTGTATGAACATGGAAATATCTACATCGCTATCTGTTTGAAGATGGAAATATATACACCGCTATCTGCATGAAAATGGAAATACCTAGACAGCTATCTGCTTATAGATGGAAATATCTACACAACTATCTCTTTACACATGGAAATAACTACACCGCTATCTTTATGAACATGGAAATATCTACACCGCCATCTGTATGAACATGGAAATACCTGCACCGCCATCTGTATGAACATATAAATATCTACACCGCCATCTGTATGAAGACGGAGATATCTACACCGCTATCTGAATAAACATGGAAATGTCTACACCGCTATCTGTATAAACATGGAAATATCTACACCGCTATCTGTATAAACATGGAAATATCTACACCGCTACCTGTAAAAACATGGAAATATCAGCACCGCTATCTGTATGAACCTGAAAATATCTACACCGCTATCTGTGTGAACGTGGAAATATCTTCACCGCTATCTGTATGAACAAGGAAATATCTACAAAGCTATCTGAATGAACATGGAAATATCTACACCGCTATCTGTTTGAACATGTAAATATCTACACCGCTATCTGCATGAAAATGGAAATATCTTCAAAGCTATCTGCATATACATGTAAATATCTACACAGCTATCTCTTTACACATGGAAATAACTACACCGCAATATCTATAAACATGGAAATATCTACACCAACATCTGTATGAACATGGAAATATCTGCACCGCCATCTGTATGAACATATAAATATCTACACCGCCATCTGTATTAAGAAGTAAATATCTAAACCGCTATCTGTATAAACATGGAAATATCTACACCGCTGCCTGTATAAACATGGAAATATCAGCACCGCTCTCTGTACGAAAATGGAGATATCTACACCGCTATCTGTATGAACATGGAAATATCTACACTGCTATCTGTATGAACATTGAAATAGCTACACCGTTGTCTGTATGAACATGGAAATAGCTACACCGCTATCTGTATGAACATGGAAATATCTACACCGCCATTTGTATGAACACGGAAATATCTGCACCACCATCTGTATGAACATATAAATATCTACACCGCCATCTGTATTAAGAAGGAATTATCTAAACCGCTATCTGTATAAACATTGAAATATCTACACCGCTGCCTGTATAAACATGGAAATATCAGCACCACTATCTGTATGAACATGGAAATATCTACACCGCAATCTGTATGAACATGGATATATCTACACAGCCATCTGGATGAACATGGAAATATCTACACCGCTATCTGTGTAAACATGCATACAACTTCACCACTATCAGTATAAACATGGAAATATCTACACTGCTATCTGTATGAACGTGGAAATAACTACACCGCTATCTGTATGAACATGGAAATATCTACACCGCTATCTGTATGAACATGGATATATCTACACAGCCATCTGGATGAACATGGAAATATCTACACCGCTATCTGTGTAAACATGCATACATCTTCACCGCTAACTGTATAAACATGGAAATATCTACACCGCTATCTGTATGAACATGGAAATATCTGCACCGCTATCTGTATGAACATGGAAATATCTACACCGCTATCTGTTTGAACATGGAAATATGTACACCGCTATCTGCATGAAAATGGAAATATCTACACTGCTATCTGCATATACATGGAAATATCTACACAGCTATCTCTTTACACATGGAAATAACTACACCGCTATCTGTATGAACATGGAAATATCTACACCGCCATCTGTATGAACATGGAAATATCTGCACCGCCATCTGTATGAGCATATAAATATCTACACCGCCATCTGTATTAAGATGGTAATATCTTCACCGCTATCTGTATAAACATGGAAATATCTACACCACTATCTGTATAAACATGGAAATATCTACACCACTACCTGTATAAACATGGAAATATCAGCACCGCTATCTGTATGAACATGGAAATATCTAAACCGCTATCTGTATGAACAAGGAAATATCTACACCGGTATCTGTATGAACATGGATATATCTACAGAGCCCTCTGGATGAACATGGAAATATCCACACCGCTATCTGTGTAAACATGCATACATCTTCACCGCTATCTGTATAAACATGGAAATATCTACACCGCTATCTGTATGAACATGGAAATACCTACACCGCTATCTGTTTGAAGATGGAAATATATACACCGCTATCTGCATGAAAATGGAAATACCTAGACAGCTATCTGCTTATAGATGGAAATATCTACACAACTATCTCTTTACACATGGAAATAACTACACCGCTATCTTTATGAACATGGAAATATCTACACCGCCATCTGTATGAACATGGAAATACCTGCACCGCCATCTGTATGAACATATAAATATCTACACCGCCATCTGTATGAAGATGGAGATATCTACACCGCTATCTGAATAAACATGGAAATGTCTACACCGCTATCTGTATAAACATGGAAATATCTACACCGCTATCTGTATAAACATGGAAATATCTACACCGCTACCTGTATAAACATGGAAATATCAGCACCGCTATCTGTATGAACCTGGAAATATCTACACCGCTATTTGTGTGAACATGGAAATATCTTCACCGCTATCTGTATGAACAAGGAAATATCTACAAAGCTATCTGAATGAACATGGAAATATCTACACCGCTATCTGTTTGAACATGTAAATATCTACACTGCTATCTGCATGAAAATGGAAATATCTTCAAAGCTATCTGCATATACATGTAAATATCTACACAGCTATCTCTTTACACATTTAAATAACTACACCGCAATATCTATAAACATGGAAATATGTACACCACTATCTGTATGAACATGGAAATATCTGCACCGCCATCTGTATGAACATATAAATATCTACACCGCCATCTGTATTAAGAAGTAAATATCTAAACCGCTATCTGTATAAACATGGAAATATCTACACCGCTGCCTGTATAAACATGGAAATATCAGCACCGCTCTCTGTACGAAAATGGAGATATCTACACCGCTATCTGTATGAACATGGAAATATCTACACTGCTATCTGTATGAACATGGAAATAGCTACACCGTTGTCTGTATGAACATGGAAATAGCTACACCGCTATCTGTATGAACATGGAAATATCTACACCGCCATTTGTATGAACACGGAAATATCTGCACCACCATCTGTATGAACATATAAATATCTACACCGCCATCTGTATTAAGAAGGAAATATCTAAACCGCTATCTGTATAAACATTGAAATATCTACACCGCTGCCTGTATAAACATGGAAATATCAGCACCACTATCTGTATGAACATGGAAATATCTACACCGCAATCTGTATGAACATGGATATATCTACACAGCCATCTGGATGAACATGGAAATATCTACACCGCTATCTGTATGAACATGGAAATATCTACACCGCTATCTGTGTAAACATGCATACAACTTCACCACTATCAGTATAAACATGGAAATATCTACACTGCTATCTGTATGAACGTGGAAATAACTACACCGCTATCTGTATGAACATGGAAATATCTACACCGCTATCTGTATGAACATGGATATATCTACACAGCCATCTGGATGAACATGGAAATATCTACACCGCTATCTGTGTAAACATGCATACATCTTCACCGCTAACTGTATAAACATGGAAATATCTACACCGCTATCTGTATGAACATGGAAATATCTGCACCGCTATCTGTATGAACATGGAAATATCTACACCGCTATCTGTTTGAACATGGAAATATGTACACCGCTATCTGCATGAAAATGGAAATATCTACACTGCTATCTGCATATACATGGAAATATCTACACAGCTATCTCTTTACACATGGAAATAACTACACCGCTATCTGTATGAACATGGAAATATCTACACCGCCATCTGTATGAACATGGAAATATCTGCACCGCCATCTGTATGAACATATAAATATCTACACCGCCATCTGTATTAAGATGGTAATATCTTCACCGCTATCTGTATAAACATGGAAATATCTACACCACTATCGGTATAAACATGGAAATATCTACACCGCTACCTGTAAAAACATGGAAATATCAGCACCGCTATCTGTATGAACATGGAAATATCTAAACCGCTATCTATATGAACAAGGAAATATCTACACCGGTATCTGTATGAACATGGATATATCTACAGAGCCCTCTGGATGAACATGGAAATATCCACACCGCTATCTGTGTAAACATGCATACATCTTCACCGCTATCTGTATAAACATGGAAATATCTACACCGCTATCTGTATGAATATGGAAATACCTACACCGCTATCTGTTTGAAGATGGAAATATATACACCGCTATCTGCATGAAAATGGAAATACCTAGACAGCTATCTGCTTATAGATGGAAATATCTACACAACTATCTCTTTACACATGGAAATAACTACACCGCTATCTTTATGAACATGGGAATATCTACACCGCCATCTGTATGAACATGGAAATACCTGCACCGCCATCTGTATGAACATATAAATATCTACACCGCCATCTGTATGAAGATGGAGATATCTACACCGCTATCTGAATAAACATGGAAATGTCTACACCGCTATCTGTATAAACATGGAAATATCTACACCGCTATCTGTATAAACATGGAAATATCTACACCGCTACCTGTATAAACATGGAAATATCAGCACCGCTATCTGTATGAACCTGGAAATATCTACACCGCTATCTGTGTGAACATGGAAATATCTTCACCGCTACCTGTATGAACAAGGAAATATCTACAAAGCTATCTGAATGAACATGGAAATATCTACACCGCTATCTGTTTGAACATGTAAATATCTACACCGCTATCTGCATGAAAATGGAAATATCTTCAAAGCTATCTGCATATACATGTAAATATCTACACAGCTATCTCTTTACACATGGAAATAACTACACCGCAATATCTATAAACATGGAAATATCTACACCACCATCTGTATGAACATGGAAATATCTGCACCGCCATCTGTATGAACATATAAATATCTACACCGCCATCTGTATTAAGAAGTAAATATCTAAACCGCTATCTGTAAAAACATGGAAATATCTACACCGCTGCCTGTATAAACATGGAAATATCAGCACCGCTCTCTGTACGAAAATGGAGATATCTACACCGCTATCTGTATGAACATGGAAATATCTACACCGCCATTTGTATGAACACGGAAATAACTGCACCACCATCTGTATGAACATATAAATATCTACACCGCCATCTGTATTAAGAAGGAATTATCTAAACCGCTATCTGTATAAACATTGAAATATCTACACCGCTGCCTGTATAAACATGGAAATATCAGCACCACTATCTGTATGAACATGGAAATATCTACACCGCAATCTGTATGAACATGGATATATCTACACAGCCATCTGGATGAACATGGAAATATCTACACCGCTATCTGTGTAAACATGCATACAACTTCACCACTATCAGTATAAACATGGAAATATCTACACTGCTATCTGTATGAACGTGGAAATAACTACACCGCTATCTGTATGAACATGGAAATATCTACACCGCTATCTGTATGAACATGGATATATCTACACAGCCATCTGGATGAACATGGAAATATCTACACCGCTATCTGTGTAAACATGCATACATCTTCACCGCTAACTGTATAAACATGGAAATATCTACACCGCTATCTGTATGAACATGGAAATATCTGCACCGCTATCTGTATGAACATGGAAATATCTACACCGCTATCTGTTTGAACATGGAAATATGTACACCGCTATCTGCATGAAAATGGAAATATCTACACTGCTATCTGCATATACATGGAAATATCTACACAGCTATCTCTTTACACATGGAAATAACTACACCGCTATCTGTATGAACATGGAAATATCTACACCGCCATCTGTATGAACATGGAAATATCTGCACCGCCATCTGTATGAACATATAAATATCTACACCGCCATCTGTATTAAGATGGTAATATCTTCACCGCTATCTGTATAAACATGGAAATATCTACACCACTATCTGTATAAACATGGAAATATCTACACCGCTACCTGTATAAACATGGAAATATCAGCACCGCTATCTGTATGAACATGGAAATATCTAAACCGCTATCTGTATGAACAAGGAAATATCTACACCGGTATCTGTATGAACATGGATATATCTACAGAGCCCTCTGGATGAACATGGAAATATCCACACCGCTATCTGTGTAAACATGCATACATCTTCACCGCTATCTGTATAAACATGGAAATATCTACACCGCTATCTGTATGAACATGGAAATACCTACACCGCTATCTGTTTGAAGATGGAAATATATACACCGCTATCTGCATGAAAATGGAAATACCTAGACAGCTATCTGCTTATAGATGGAAATATCTACACAACTATCTCTTTACACATGGAAATAACTACACCGCTATCTTTATGAACATGGAAATATCTACACCGCCATCTGTATGAACATGGAAATACCTGCACCGCCATCTGTATGAACATATAAATATCTACACCGCCATCTGTATGAAGATGGAGATATCTACACCGCTATCTGAATAAACATGGAAATGTCTACACCACTATCTGTATAAACATGGAAATATCTACACCGCTATCTGTATAAACATGGAAATATCTACACCGCTACCTGTATAAACATGGAAATATCAGCACCGCTATCTGTATGAACCTGGAAATATCTACACCGCTATTTGTGTGAACATGGAAATATCTTCACCGCTATCTGTATGAACAAGGAAATATCTACAAAGCTATCTGAATGAACATGGAAATATCTACACCGCTATCTGTTTGAACATGTAAATATCTACACTGCTATCTGCATGAAAATGGAAATATCTTCAAAGCTATCTGCATATACATGTAAATATCTACACAGCTATCTCTTTACACATTTAAATAACTACACCGCAATATCTATAAACATGGAAATATGTACACCACTATCTGTATGAACATGGAAATATCTGCACCGCCATCTGTATGAACATATAAATATCTACACCGCCATCTGTATTAAGAAGTAAATATCTAAACCGCTATCTGTATAAACATGGAAATATCTACACCGCTGCCTGTATAAACATGGAAATATCAGCACCGCTCTCTGTACGAAAATGGAGATATCTACACCGCTATCTGTATGAACATGGAAATATCTACACTGCTATCTGTATGAACATGGAAATAGCTACACCGTTGTCTGTATGAACATGGAAATAGCTACACCGCTATCTGTATGAACATGGAAATATCTACACCGCCATTTGTATGAACACGGAAATATCTGCACCACCATCTGTATGAACATATAAATATCTACACCGCCATCTGTATTAAGAAGGAAATATCTAAACCGCTATCTGTATAAACATTGAAATATCTACACCGCTGCCTGTATAAACATGGAAATATCAGCACCAGTATCTGTATGAACATGGAAATATCTACACCGCAATCTGTATGAACATGGATATATCTACACAGCCATCTGGATGAACATGGAAATATCTACACCGCTATCTGTATGAACATGGAAATATCTACACCGCTATCTGTGTAAACATGCATACAACTTCACCACTATCAGTATAAACATGGAAATATCTACACTGCTATCTGTATGAACGTGGAAATAACTACACCGCTATCTGTATGAACATGGAAATATCTACACCGCTATCTGTATGAACATGGATATATCTACACAGCCATCTGGATGAACATGGAAATATCTACACCGCTATCTGTGTAAACATGCATACATCTTCACCGCTAACTGTATAAACATGGAAATATCTACACCGCTATCTGTATGAACATGGAAATATCTGCACCGCTATCTGTATGAACATGGAAATATCTACACCGCTATCTGTTTGAACATGGAAATATGTACACCGCTATCTGCATGAAAATGGAAATATCTACACTGCTATCTGCATATACATGGAAATATCTACACAGCTATCTCTTTACACATGGAAATAACTACACCGCTATCTGTATGAACATGGAAATATCTACACCGCCATCTGTATGAACATGGAAATATCTGCACCGCCATCTGTATGAACATATAAATATCTACACCGCCATCTGTATTAAGATGGTAATATCTTCACCGCTATCTGTATAAACATGGAAATATCTACACCACTATCGGTATAAACATGGAAATATCTACACCGCTACCTGTAAAAACATGGAAATATCAGCACCGCTATCTGTATGAACATGGAAATATCTAAACCGCTATCTATATGAACAAGGAAATATCTACACCGGTATCTGTATGAACATGGATATATCTACAGAGCCCTCTGGATGAACATGGAAATATCCACACCGCTATCTGTGTAAACATGCATACATCTTCACCGCTATCTGTATAAACATGGAAATATCTACACCGCTATCTGTATGAATATGGAAATACCTACACCGCTATCTGTTTGAAGATGGAAATATATACACCGCTATCTGCATGAAAATGGAAATACCTAGACAGCTATCTGCTTATAGATGGAAATATCTACACAACTATCTCTTTACACATGGAAATAACTACACCGCTATCTTTATGAACATGGGAATATCTACACCGCCATCTGTATGAACATGGAAATACCTGCACCGCCATCTGTATGAACATATAAATATCTACACCGCCATCTGTATGAAGATGGAGATATCTACACCGCTATCTGAATAAACATGGAAATGTCTACACCGCTATCTGTATAAACATGGAAATATCTACACCGCTATCTGTATAAACATGGAAATATCTACACCGCTACCTGTATAAACATGGAAATATCAGCACCGCTATCTGTATGAACCTGGAAATATCTACACCGCTATCTGTGTGAACATGGAAATATCTTCACCGCTACCTGTATGAACAAGGAAATATCTACAAAGCTATCTGAATGAACATGGAAATATCTACACCGCTATCTGTTTGAACATGTAAATATCTACACCGCTATCTGCATGAAAATGGAAATATCTTCAAAGCTATCTGCATATACATGTAAATATCTACACAGCTATCTCTTTACACATGGAAATAACTACACCGCAATATCTATAAACATGGAAATATCTACACCAACATCTGTATGAACATGGAAATATCTGCACCGCCATCTGTATGAACATATAAATATCTACACCGCCATCTGTATTAAGAAGTAAATATCTAAACCGCTATCTGTAAAAACATGGAAATATCTACACCGCTGCCTGTATAAACATGGAAATATCAGCACCGCTCTCTGTACGAAAATGGAGATATCTACACCGCTATCTGTATGAACATGGAAATATCTACACTGCTATCTGTATGAACATGGAAATAGCTACACCGTTGTCTGTATGAACATGGAAATAGCTACACCGCTATCTGTATGAACATGGAAATATCTACACCGCCATTTGTATGAACACGGAAATATCTGCACCACCATCTGTATGAACATATAAATATCTACACCGCCATCTGTATTAAGAAGGAAATATCTAAACCGCTATCTGTATAAACATTGAAATATCTACACCGCTGCCTGTATAAACATGGAAATATCAGCACCACTATCTGTATGAACATGGAAATATCTACACCGCAATCTGTATGAACATGGATATATCTACACAGCCATCTGGATGAACATGGAAATATCTACACCGCTATCTGTATGAACATGGAAATATCTACACCGCTATCTGTGTAAACATGCATACAACTTCACCACTATCAGTATAAACATGGGAATATCTACGCTGCTATCTGTATGAACGTGGAAATAACTACACCGCTATCTGTATGAACATGGAAATATCTACACCGCTATCTGTATGAACATGGATATATCTACACAGCCATCTGGATGAACATGGAAATATCTACACCGCTATCTGTGTAAACATGCATACATCTTCACCGCTAACTGTATAAACATGGAAATATCTACACCGCTATCTGTATGAACATGGAAATACCTGCACCGCTATCTGTATGAACATGGAAATATCTACACCGCTATCTGTTTGAACATGGAAATATGTACACCGCTATCTGCATGAAAATGGAAATATCTACACTGCTATCTGCATGTACATGGAAATATCTACACAGCTATCTCTTTACACATGGAAATAACTACACCGATATCTGTATGAACATGGAAATATCTACACCGCCATCTTTATGAACATGGAAATATCTGCACCGCCATCTGTATGAACATATAAATATCTACACCGCCATCTGTATTAAGATGGAGATATCTACACTGCTATCTGTATAAACATGGAAATATCTACACCGGCATCTGTATGAACATATAAGTATCTACACCGCCATCTGTATTAAGAAGGAAATATCTAAACCGCTATCTGTATAAACATGGAAATATCTACACCGCTGCCTGTATAAACAAGGAAATATCTGCACCACTATCTGTATGAACATGGAAATATCTACACCGCAATCTGTATGAACATGGATATATCTACACAGCCATCTGGATGAACATGGAAATATCTACACCGCTATCTGTATGAACATGGAAATATCTACACCGCTATCTGTGTAAACATGCATACATCTTCACCGCTATCAGTATAAACATGGAAATATCTACACCGCTATCTGTATGAACATGGAAATAACTACACCGCTATCTTTATGAACATGGAAATATCTACACCGCTATCTGTATGAACATGGATATATCTACACAGCCATCTGGATGAACATGGAAATATCTACACCGCTATCTGTGTAAACATGCATACATCTTCAACGCTATCTGTATAAACATGGAAATATCTACACCGCTATCTGTATGAACATGGAAATATCTGCACCGCTATCTGTATGAACATGGAAATATCTACACCGCTATCTGAACATGGAAATATCTACACCGCTATCAGCATGAAAATGGAAATATCTACACTGCTATCTGTATATACATGGAAATATCTACACATCTGTCTCTTTACACATGGAAATAACTACACCGCCATCTGTATGAACATGGAAATATCTGCACCGCCATCAGTATGAACATATAAATATCTACACCTCCATCTGTATTAAGATATAGATATCTACACCGCTGTCTGTATAAACATGGAAATATCTACACCGCTATGTGTATAAACATGGAAATATCTACACCGCTATCTGTATAAACATGGAAATATCTACACCGCTACCTGTATAAACAGGGAAATATAAGCACCGCTATCTGTATGAACATGGAAATATCTACACCGCTATCTGTATGAACATGGAAATATCTACACCGCTATCTGTATGAACATGGATATATCTACACAGCCCTCTGGATGAACATGGAAATATCCACACCGCTATCTGTGTAAACATGCATACATCTTCACCGCTATCTGTATAAACATGGAAATATCTACACCGCTATCTGTATGAACATGGAAATATCTACACCGCTATCTGTTTGAAGATGGAAATATGTACATCGCTATCTGCATGAAAATGGAAATATCTACACAGCTCTCTGCATATAGATGGAAATATCTACACAGCTATCTCTTTACACATGGAATTAACTACACCGCTATTTGTATGAACATGGAAATATCTACACCGCCATCTCTATGAAGATGGAGATATCTACACCGCTATCTGAATAAACATGGAAATGTCTACACCGCTATCTGTATAAACATGGAAATATCTACACTGCTATCTGTATAAACATGGAAATATCTACACCGCTACCTGTATAAACATGGAAATATCAGCACCGCTATCTGTATGAACCTGGAAATATCTACACCGCTATCTGTATGAACATGGAAATATCTACACCGCTATCTGTATGAACAAGGAAATATCTACAAAGCTATCTGAATGAACATGGAAATATCTACACCGCTATCTGTTTGAACATGTAAATATCTACACCGCTATCTGCATGAAAATGGAAATATCTTCAAAGCTATCTGCATATACATGTAAATATCTACACAGCTATCTCTTTACACATGGAAATAACTACACCGCTATATCTATAAACATGGAAATATCTACACCACCATCTGTATGAACATGGAAATATCTGCACCGCCATCTGTATGAACATATAAATATCTACACCGCCATCTGTATTAAGAAGTAAATATATAAACCGCTATCTGTATAAACATGGAAATATCTACACCGCTGCCTGTATAAACATGGAAATTTCAGCACCGCTCTCTGTATGAAAATGGAGATATCTACACCGCTATCTGTATGAACATGGAAATATCTACACTGCTATCTGTATGAACATGGAAATAGCTACACCGTTGTCTGTATGAACATGGAAATAGCTACACCGCTATCTGTATGAACATGGAAATATCTACACCGCAATCTGTATGAACACGGAAATATCTGCACCACCATCTGTATGAACATATAAATATCTACACCGCCATCTGTATTAACATGGAGATATCTACACTGCTATCTGTATAAACATGGAAATATCTACACCGACATCTGTATGAACATATAAATATCTACACCGCCATCTGTATTAAGAAGGAAATATCTAAACCGCTATCTGTATAAACATGGAAATATCTACACCGCTGCCTGTATAAACAAGGAAATATCAGCACCACTATCTGTATGAACATGGAAATATCTACACCGCAATCTGTATGAACATGGATATATCTACACAGTCATCTGGATGAACATGGAAATATCTACACAGCTGTCTGTATGAACATGGAAATATCTACACCGCTATCTGTGTAAACATGCATACATCTTCACCGCTATCAGTATAAACATGGAAATATCTACACCGCTATCTGTATGAACATGGAAATAACTACACCGCTATCTTTATGAACATGGAAATATCTACACCGCTATCTGTATGAACATGGATATATCTACACAGCCATCTGGATGAACATGGAAATATCTACACCGCTATCTGTGTAAACATGCATACATCTTCACCGCTATCTGTATAAACATGGAAATATCTACACCGCTATCTGTATGAACATGGAAATATCTGCACCGCTATCTGTATGAACATGGAAATATCTACACCGCTATCTGAACATGGAAATATCTACACCGCTATCTGCATGAAAATGGAAATATCTACACTGCTATCTGTATATACATGGAAATATCTACACATCTGTCTCTTTACACATGGAAATAACTACACCGCCATCTGTATGAACATGGAAATATCTGCACCGCCATCAGTATGAACATATAAATATCTACACCACCATCTGTATTAAGATATAGATATCTACACCGCTGTCTGTATAAACATGGAAATATCTACACCGCTATCTGTATAAACATGGAAATATCTACACCGCTATCTGTATAAACATGGAAATATCTACACCGCTACCTGTATAAACAGGGAAATATAAGCACCGCTATCTGTATGAACATGGAAATATCTACACCGCTATCTGTATGAACATAGAAATATCTACACCGCTATCTGTATGAACATGGATATATCTACACAGCCCCCTGGATGAACATGGAAATATCCACACCGCTATCTGTGTAAACATGCATACAACTTCACCGCTATCTGTATAAACATCGAAATATCTACAGCGCTATCTGTATGAACATGGAAATATCTACACCGCTATCTGTTTGAAGATGGAAATATATACATCGCTATCTGCATGAAAATGGAAATATCTACACAGCTCTCTGCATATAGATGGAAATATCTACACAGCTATCTCTTTACACATGGAATTAACTACACCGCTATTTGTATGAACATGGAAATATCTACACCGCCATCTCTATGAAGATGGAGATATCTACACCGCTATCTGAATAAACATGGAAATGTCTACACCGCTATCTGTATAAACATGGAAATATCTACACTGCTATCTGTATAAACATGGAAATATCTACACCGCTACCTGTATAAACATGGAAATATCAGCACCGCTATCTGTATGAACCTGGAAATATCTACACCGCTATCTGTATGAACATGGAAATATCTACACCGCTATCTGTATGAACAAGGAAATATCTACAAAGCTATCTGAATGAACCTGGAAATATCTACACCGCTATCTGTATGAACATGGAAATAACTACACCGCTATCTGTATGAACATGGAAATATCTACACCGCTATCTGTATGAACATGGATATATCTACACAGCCATCTGGATGAACATGGAAATATCTACACCGCTAACTGTGTAAACATGCATACATCTTCACCGCTATCTGTATAAACATGGAAATATCTACACCGCTATCGGTATGAACATGGAAATATCTGCACCGCTATCTGTATGAACATGGAAATATCTACACCGCTATCTGTTTGAACATGGAAATATGTACACCGCTATCTGCATGAAAATGGAAATATCTACACTGCTATCTGCATATACATGGAAATATCTACACAGCTATCTCTTTACACATGGAAATAACTACACCGATATCTGTATGAACATGGAAATATCTACACCGCCATCTGTATGAACATGGAAATATCTGCACCGCCATCTGTATGAACATATAAATATCTTCACCGCCATCTGTATTAAGATGGAGATATCTACACTGCTATCTGTATAAACATGGAAATATCTACACCGCCATCTGTATGAACATATAAGTATCTACACCGCCATCTGTATTAAGAAGGAAATATCTAAACCGCTATCTCTATAAACATGGAAATATCTACACCGCTGCCTGTATAAACATGGAAATATCAGCACCACTATCTGTATGAACATGGAAATATCTCCAACGCAATCTGTATGAACATGGATATATCTACACAGCCATCTGGATGAACATGGAATTATCTAAACCGCTATCTGTATGAACATGGAAATATCTACACCGCTATCTGTGTAAACATGCTTACATCTTCACCGCTATCAGTATAAACATGGAAATATCTACACCGCTATCTGTATGAACATGGAAATAACTACACCGCTATCTGTATGAACATGGAAATATCTACACCGCTATCTGTATGAACATGGATATATCTACACAGCCATCTGGTTGAACATGGAAATATCTACACCGCTATCTGTGTAAACATGCATACATCTTCACAGCTATCCGTATAAACATGGAAATATCTACACCGCTATCAGTATGAACATGGAAATATCTGCACCGCTATCTGTATGTACATGGAAATATCTACACCGCTTTCTGAACATGGAAATATCTACACCGCTATCTGCATGAAAATGGAAATATCTACACTGCTATCTGCATATACATGGAAATATCTACACAGCTATCTCTTTACACATGGAAATAACTACACCGCCATCTGTATGAACATGGAAATATCTGCACTGCCATCAGTATGAACATATAAATATCTACACCAACATCTGTATTAAGATGGAGATATCTACACCGCTATCTGTATAAACATGGAAATATCTACACTGCTATCTTTATAAACATGGAAATATCTACACCGCTATCTGTATAAACATGGAAATATCTACACCGCTACCTGTATAAACATGGAAATATAAGCACCGCTATCTGTATGAACTTGGAAATATCTACACCGCTATCTGTATGAACATGGAAATATCTACACCGCTATCTGTATGAACATGGATATATCTACACAGCCCTCTCGATGAACATGGAAATATCCACACCGCTATCTGTGTAAACATGCATATATCTTCACCGCTATCTGTATAAACATGGAAATATCTACACCGCTATCTGTATGAACATGGAAATATCTACACCGCTATCTGTTTGAAGATGGAAATATATACATCGCTATCTGCATGAAAATGGAAATATCTACACAGCTATCTGCATATAGATGGAAATATCTACACAGCTATCTCTTTACACATGGAAATAACTACACCGCTATCTGTATGAACATGGAAATATCTACACCGCCATCTGTATGAACATGGAAATATCTGCACCGCCATCTGTATGAACATATAAATATCTGCACCGCCATCTGTATTAAGAAGTAAATATCTAAACCGCTATCTGTATAAACATGGAAATATCTACACCGCTGCCTGTAAAAACATGGAAATATCAGCACCGCTCTCTGTATGAAAATGGAGATATCTACACCGCTATCTGTATGAACATGGAAATATCTACACTGCTATCTGTATGAACATGGAAATAGCTACACCGTTGTCTGTATGAACATGGAAATAGCTACACCGCTGTCTGTATGAACATGGAAATATCTACACCGCCATCTGTATGAACACGGAAATATCTGCACCACCATCTGTATGAACATATAAATATCTACACCGCCATCTGTATTAACATGGAGATATCTACACTGCTATCTGTATAAACATGGAAATATCTACACCGCCATCTGTATGAACATATAAATATCTACACCGCCGTCTGTATTAAGAAGGAAATATCTAAACCGCTATCTGTATAAACATGGAAATATCTACACCGCTGCCTGTATAAACATGGAAATATCAGCACCACTATCTGTATGAACATGGAAATATCTACACCGCAATCTGTATGAACATGGATATATCTACACAGCCATCTGGATGAACATGGAAATATCTACACCGCTATCGGTATGAACATGGAAATATCTACACCGCTATCTGTGTAAACATGCATACATCTTCACCACTATCAGTATAAACATGGAAATATCTACACTGCTATCTGTATGAACGTGGAAATAACTACACCGCTATCTGTATGAACATGGAAATATCTACACCGCTATCTGTATGAACATGGATATATCTACACAGCCATCTGGATGAACATGGAAATATCTACACCGCTATCTGTGTAAACATGCATACATCTTCACCGCTAACTGCATAAACATGGAAATATCTACACCGGTATCTGTATGAACATGGAAATATCTGCACCGCTATCTGTATGAACATGGAAATATCTACACCGCTATCTGTTTGAACATGGAAATATGTACACCGCTATCTGCATGAAAATGGAAATATCTACACTGCTATCTGCATATACATTTAAATATCTACACAGCTATCTCTTTTCACATGGAAATAACTACACCGATATCTGTATGAACATGGAAATATCTACACTGCCATCTGTATGAACATGGAAATATCTGCACCGCCATCTGTATGAACACATAAATATCTACACCGCCATCTGTATTAAGATGGAGATATCTACACTGCTATCTGTATAAACATGGAAATATCTACACCGCCATCTATATGAACATATAAGTATTTACACCGCCATCTGTATTAAGAAGGAAATATCTAAACCGCTATCTGTATAAACATGGAAATATCTACACCGCTGCCTGTATAAACATGGAAATATCAGCACCACTATCTGTATGAACATGGAAATATCGACACCGCAATCTGTATGAACATGGTTATATCTACACAGCCATCTGGATGAACATGGAAATATCTACACCGCTATCTGTATGAACATGGAAATATCTACACCGCTATCTGTGCAAACATGCATACATCTTCACCGCTATCTGTATAAACATGGAAATATCTACACCGCCATCGGTATGAACATGGAAATATCTGCACCGCTATCTGTATGAACATGGAAATATCTACACCGCTATCTGAACATGGAAATATCTACACCGCTATCTGCATGAAAATGGAAATATCTACACTGCTATCTGTATATACATGGAAATATCTACACAGCTGTCTCTTTACACATGGAAATAACTACACCGCCATCTGTATGAACATGGAAATATCTGCAACGCCATCAGTATGAACATATAAATATCTACACCTCCATCTGTATTAAGATATAGATATCTACACCGCTGTCTGTATAAACATGGAAATATCTACACCGCTATCTGTATAAACATGGAAATATGTACACCGCTATCTGTATAAACATGGAAATATCTACACCGCTACCTGTATAAACATGGAAATATAAGCACCGCTATCTGTATGAACATGGAAATATCTACACCGCTATCTGTATGAACATGGAAATATCTACACCGCTATCTGTATGAACATGGATATATCTACACAGCCCTCTGGATGAACATGGAAATATCCACACCGCTATCTGTGTAAACATGCATACATCTTCACCGCTATCTGTATAAACATGGAAATATCTACACCGCTATCTGTATGAACATGGAAATATCTACACAGCTATCTGTTTGAAGATGGAAATATATACATCGCTATCTGCATGAAAATGGAAATATCTACACAGCTCTCTGCATATAGATGGAAATATCTACACAGCTATCTCTTTACACATGGAAATAACTACACCGCTATCTGTATGAACATGGAAATATCTACACCGCCATCAGTATGAAGATGGAGATATCTACACCGCTATCTGAATAAACATGGAAATGTCTACACCGCTATCTGTATAAACATGGAAATATCTACACCGCTATCTGTTTGAACATGTAAATATCTACACCGCTATCTGCATGAAAATGGAAATATCTTCAAAGCTATCTGCATATACATGTAAATATCTACACAGCTATCTCTTTACACATGGAAATAACTACACCGCTATATCTATAAACATGGAAATATCTACACCACCATCTGTATGAACATGGAAATATCTGCACCGCCATCTGTATGAACATATAAATATCTACACCGCCATCTGTATTAAGAAGTAAATATCTAAACCGCTATCTGTATAAACATGGAAATATCTACACCGCTGCCTGTATAAACATGGAAATATCAGCACCGCTCTCTGTATGAAAATGGAGATATCTACACCGCTATCTGTATTAACATGGAAATATCTACACTGCTATCTGTTTGAACATGGAAATAGCTACACCGTTGTCTGTATGAACATGGAAATAGCTACACCGCTATCTGTATGAACATGGAAATATCTACACCGCCATCTGTATGAACACAGAAATATCTGCACCACCATCTGTATGAACATATAAATATCTACACCGCCATCTGTATTAAGAAGGAAATATCTAAACCGCTATCTGTATAAACATGGAAATATCTACACCACTGCCTGTATAAACATGGAAATATCAGCACCACTATCTGTATGAACATGGAAATATCTACACCGCAATCTGTATGAACATGGATATATCTACACAGCCATCTGGATGAACATGGAAATATCTACACCGCTATCTGTATGAACATGGAAATATCTACACCGCTATCTGTGTAAACATGCATACATCTTCACCACTATCAGTATAAACATGGAAATATCTACACTGCTATCTGTATGAACGTGGAAATATCTACACCGCTATCTGTGTAAACATGCATACATCTTCACCACTATCAGTATAAACATGGAAATATCTACACTGCTATCTGTATGAACGTGGAAATAACTACACCGCTATCTGTATGAACATGGAAATATCTATACCGCTATCTGTATGAACATGGACATATCTACACAGCCATCTGGATGAACATGGAAATATCTACACCGCTATCTGTGTAAGCATGCATAGGTCTTCACCGCTAACTGTATAAACATGGAAATATCTACACCGCTATCTGTATGAACATTGAAATATCTGCACCGCTATCTGTATGAACATGGAAATATCTACACCGCTATCTGTTTGAACATGGAAATATGTACACCGCTATCTGCATGAAAATGGAAATATCTACACTGCTATCTGCATATACATGGAAATATCTACACAGCTATCTCTTTACACATGGAAATAACTACACCGCTATCTGTATGAACATGGAAATATCTACACCGCCATCTGTATGAAGATGGAGATATCTACACCGCTATCTGAATAAACATGGAAATGTCTACACCGCTATCTGTATAAACATTGAAATATCTACACTGCTATCTGTATAAACATGGAAATATCTATACCGCTACCTGTATAAACATGGAAATATCAGCACCGCTATCTGTATGAACCTGGAAATATCTACACCGCTATCTGTGTGAACATGGAAATATCTACACCGCTATCTGTATGAACAAGGAAATATCTACAAAGCTATCTGAATGTACATGGAAATATCTACACCGCTATCTGTTTGAACATGTAAATATCTACACCGCTATCTGCATGAAAATGGAAATATCTTCAAAGCTATCTGCATATACATGTAAATATCTACACAGCTATCTCTTTACACATGGAAATAACTACACCGCTATATCTATAAACATGGAAATATCTACACCACCATCTGTATGAACATGGAAATATCTGCACCGCCATCTGTATGAACATATAAATATCTACACCGCCATCTGTATTAAGAAGTAAATATCTAAACCGCTATCTGTATAAACATGGAAATATCTACACCGCTGCCTGTATAAACATGGTAATATCAGCACCGCTCTCTGTATGAAAATGGAGATATCTACACCGCTATCTGTATGAACATGGAAATATCTACACTGCTATCTGTTTGAACATGGAAATAGCTACACCGTTGTCTGTATGAACATGGAAATAGCTACACCGCTATCTGTATGAACATGGAAATATCTACACCGCCATCTGTATGAACACGGAAATATCTGCACCACCATCTGTATGAACATATAAATATCTACACCGCCATCTGTATTAAGAAGGAAATATCTAAACCGCTATCTGTATAAACATGGAAATATCTACACCGCTGCCTGTATAAACATGGAAATATCAGCACCACTATCTGTATGAACATGGAAATATCTACACCGAAATCTGTATCAACATGGATATATCTACACAGCCATCTGGATGAACATGGAAATATCTACACCGCTATCTGTATGAAAATGGAAATATCTACACCGCTATCTCTGTAAACATGCATACATCTTCACCACTATCAGTATAAACATGGAAATATCTACACTGCTATCTGTATGAACGTGGAAATAACTACACCGCTATCTGTATGAACATGGAAATATCTACACCGCTATCTGTATGAACATGGATATATCTACACAGCCATCTGGATGAACATGGAAATATCTACACCGCTATCTGTGTAAGCATGCATAGGCCTTCACCGCTAACTGTATAAACATGGAAATATCTACACCGCTATCTGTATGAACATGGAAATATCTGCACCGCTATCTGTATGAACATGGAAATATCTACACCGCTATCTGTTTGAACATGGAAATATGTACACTGCTATCTGCATGAAAATGGAAATAGCTACACTGCTATCTGCATATACATGGAAATATCTACACAGCTATCTCTTTACACATGGAAATAACTACACCGATATCTGTATGAACATGGAAATATCTACACCGCCATCTGTATGAACATGGAAATATCTGCACCGCCATCTGTATGAACATATAAATATCTACACCGCCATCTGTATTAAGATGGAGATATCTACACTGCTATCTGTATAAACATGGAAATATCTACACCTCCATCTGTATGAACATATAAGTATCTACACCGCCATCTGTATTAAGAAGGAAATATCTAAACCGCTATCTGTACAAACATGCAAATATCTACATCGCTGCCTATATAAACATGGAAATATCAGCACCACTATCTGTATGAACATGGAAATATCTACACCGCTATCTGTATGAACATGGAAATATCTACACCGCTATCTGTATGAACATGGATATATCTACACAGCCCTCTGGATGAACATGGAAATATCCACACCGCTATCTGTGTAAACATGCATACATCTTCACCGCTATCTGTATAAACATGGAAATATCTACACCGCTATCTGTATGAACATGGAAATATCTACACCGCTATCTGTTTGAAGATGGAAATATATACATCGCTATCTGCATGAAAATGGAAATATCTACACAGCTCTCTGCATATAGATGGAAATATCTACACAGCTATCTCTTTACACATGGAAATAACTACACCGCTATCTGTATGAACATGGAAATATCTACACCGCCATCTGTATGAAGATGGAGATATCTACACCGCTATCTGAATAAACATGGAAATGTCTACACCGCTATCTGTATAAACATGGAAATATCTACACCGCTATCTGTATAAACATGGAAATATCTACACCGCTACCAGTATAAACATGGAAATATCAGCACCGCTATCTGTATGAACCTGGAAATATCTACACCGCTATCTGTATGAACATGGAAATATCTACACCGCTATCTGTATGAACAAGGAAATATGTACAAAGCTATCTGAATGAACATGGAAATATCTACACCGCTATCTGTTTGAACATGTAAATATCTACACCGCTATCTGCATGAAAATGGAAATATCTTCAAAGCTATCTGCATATACATGTAAATATCTACACAGCTATCTCTTTACACATGGAAATAACTACACCGCTATATCTATAAACATGGAAATATCTACACCACCATCTGTATGAACATGGAAATATCTGCACCGCCATCTGTATGAACATATAAATATCTACACCGCCATCTGTATTAAGAAGTAAATATCTAAACCGCTATCTGTATAAACATGGAAATATCTACACCGCTGCCTGTATAAACATGAAAATATCAGCACCGCTCTCTGTATGAAAATGGAGATATCTACAACGCTATCTGTATGAACATGGAAATATCTACACCGCTATCTGTATGAACATGGAAATATCTACACCGCAATCTGTATGAACATGGATATATCTACACAGCCATCTGGATGAAAATGGAAATATCTACACCGCTATCTGTATGAACATGGAAATATCTACACCGCTATCTGTGTAAACATGCATACATCTTCACCACTATCAGTATAAACATGGAAATATCTACACTGCTATCTGTATGAACGTGGAAATAACTACACCGCTATCTGCATGAACATGGAAATATCTACACCGCTATCTGTATGAACATGGATATATCTACACAGCCTTCTGGATGAACATGGAAATATCTACACCGCTATCTGTGTAAACATGCATAGATCTTCACCGCTAACTGTATAAACATGGAAATATCTACACCGCTATCTGTATGAACATGGAAATATCTGCACCGCTATCTGTATGAACATGGAAATATCTACACCGCTATCTGTTTGAACATGGAAATATGTACACCGCTATCTGCATGAAAATGGAAATATCTACACTGCTATCTGCATATACATGGAAATATCTACACAGCTATCTCTTTACACATGGAAATAACTACACCGATATCTGTATGAACATGGAAATATCTACACCGCCATCTGTATGAACATGGAAATATCTGCACCGCCATCTGTATGAACATATAAATATCTACACCGCCATCTGTATTAAGATGGAGATATCTACACTGCTATCTGTATAAACATGGAAATATCTACATCGCCATCTGTATGAACATATAAGTATCTACACCGCCATCTGTATTAAGAAGGAAATATCTAAACCGCTATCTGTATAAACATGGAAATATCTACACCTCTGCCTGTATAAACTTGGAAATATCAGCACCACTATCTGTATGAACATGGAAATATCTACAGCGCAATCTGTATGAACATGGATATATCTACACAGCCATCTGGATGAACATGGAAATATCTACACCGCTATCTGTATGAACATGGAAATATCTACACCGCTATCTGTGTAAACATGCTTACATCTTCACCGCTATCAGTATAAACATGGAAATATCTACACCGATATCTGTATGAACATGGAAATAACTACACCGCTATCTGTATGAACATGGAAATATCTACACCGCTATCTGTATGAACATGGATATATCTACACAGCCATCTGGTTGAACATGGAAATATCTACACCGCTATCTGTGTAAACATGCATACATCTTCACCGCTATCTGTATAAACATGGAAATATCTACACCGCTATCAGTATGAACATGGAAATATCTGCACCGCTATCTGTATGTACATGGAAATATCTACACCGCTATCTGAACATGGAAATATCTACACCGCTATCTGCATGAAAATGAAAATATCTACACTGCTATCTGCATATACATGGAAATATCTACACAGCTATCTCTTTACACATGGAAATAACTACACCGCCATCTGTATGAACATGGAAATATCTGCACCGCCATCAGTATGAACATATAAATATCTACACCACCATCTGTATTAAGATGGAGATATCTACACCGCTATCTGTATAAACATGGAAATATCTACACTGCTATCTGTATAAACATGGAAATATCTACACCGCTATCTGTATAAACATGGAAATATCTACACCGCTACCTGTATAAACATGGAAATATAAGCACCGCTATCTGTATGAACATGGAAATATCTACACCGCTATCTGTATGAACATGGAAATATCTACACCGCTATCTGTATGAACATGGATATATCTACACAGCCCTCTGGATGAACATGGAAATATCCACACCGCTATCTGTGTAAACATGCATACATCTTCACCGCTATCTGTATAAACATGGAAATATCTACACCGCTATCTGTATGAACATGGAAATATCTACACCGCTATCTGTTTGAAGATGGAAATATATACATCGCTATCTGCATGAAAATGGAAATATCTACACAGCTCTCTGCATATAGATGGATATATCTACACAGCTATCTCTTTACACATGGAAATAACTACACCGCTATCTGTATGAACATGGAAATATCTACACCGCCATCTGTATGAACATGGAAATATCTGCACCGCCATCTGTATGAACATATAAATATCTACACCGCCATCTGTATTAAGATGGAGATATCTACACCGCTATCTGAATATACATGGAAATATCTACACCGCTATCTGTATAAACATGGAAATATCTACACCGCTATCTGTATAAACTCGGAAATATCTACACCGCTACCAGTATAAACATGGAAATATGAGCACCGCTATCTGTATGAACCTGGAAATATCTACACAGCTATCTGTATGAACATGGAAATATCTACACCGCTATCTGTATGAACATGGAAATATCTACAATGCTATCTGAATGAACATGGAAATATCTACACCGCTATCTGTTTGAACATGTAAATATCTACACCGCTATCTGCATGAAAATGGAAATATCTAAAAGCTATCTGCATATACATGGAAATATCTACACAGCTATCTCTTTACACATGGAAATAACTACACAGCTATATCTATAAACATAGAAATATCAGCACCACTATCTGTATGAACATGGAAATATCTACACCGCAATCTGTATGAACATGGATATATCTACACAGCCATCTGGATGAACATGGAAATATCTACACCGCTATCTGTGTAAACATGCATACATCTTCACCACTATCAGTATAAACATGGAAATATCTACACCGCTATCTGTATGAACATGGAAATAACTACACCGCTATCTGTATGAACATGGAAATATCTACACCGCTATCTGTATTAACATGGATATATCTACACAGCTATCTGGATGAACATGGAAATATCTACACTGCTATCTGTGTAAACATGCATACATCTTCTCCGCTAACTGTATAAACATGGAAATATCTACACCGCTATCTGTATGAACATGGAAATATCTGCACCGCTATCTGTATGAACATGGAAATATCTACACCGCTGTCTGTTTGAACATGGAAATATGTACACCGCTATCTGCATGAAAATGGAAATATCTACACTGCTATCTGCATATACATGGAAATATCTACACAGCTATCTCTTTGCACGTGGAAATAACTACACCGATATCTGTATGAACATGGAAATATCTACACCGCCATCTGTATGAACATGGAAATATCTGCACCGCCATCTGTATGAACATATAAATATCTACACCGCCATCTGTATTAAGATGGAGATATCTACACTGCTGTCTGTATAAACATGGAAATATCTACACCGCCATCTGTATGAACATATAAGTATTTACACCGCCATCTGTATTAAGAAGGAAATATCTAAACCGCTATCTGTATAAACATGGAAATATCTACACCGCTATCTGTATGAACATGGAAATATCTACACCGCTATCTGTATGAACATGGAAATATCTACACCGCTATCGGTATGAACATGGAAATATCTACACCGCTATCTGTATGAACATGGAAATATCTACACCGCTATCTGTATGAACATGGAAATATCTACACCGCTATCTGTATGAACATGGAAATATCTACACCGCTATCTGTATGAACATGGATATGTCTACACAGCCATCTGTATGAACATGGAAATATCTACACCGCTATCTGTATGAACATGGAAATATCTATACCGCTATTTGTATTAACATGGATATACCTACACAGCCCTCTGGATGAACATGGAAATATCCACACCGCTATCAGTGTAAACATGCATACATCTTCACCGCTATCTGTATAAACATGGAAATATCTACACCGCTATCTGTATGAACATGGAAATATCTACACCGCTATCTGTTTGAAGATGGAAATATATACACCGCTATCTGCATGAAAATGGAAATATCTACACAGCTATCTGCATATAGATGGAAATATCTACACAGCTATCTCTTTACACATGGAAATAACTACAACGCTATCTGTATGAACATGGAAATATCTACACCGCCATCTGTATGAACATGGAAATATCTGCACCGCCATCTGTATGAACATATAAATATCTACACCGCCATCTGTATTAAGATGGAGATATCTACACTGCTATCTGAATAAACATGGAAATATCTACACCGCTATCTGTATAAACATGGAAATATCTACACCGCTATCTGTATAAACACGGAAATATCAGCACCGCTCTCTGTATGAAAATGGAAATATCTACACCGCTATCTGTATGAACATGGAAATATCTACACCGATATCTGTATGAACATGGATATATCTACACAGCCATCTGGATGAACATGGAAATATCTACACCGCTATCTGTATGAACATGGAAATATCTACACCGCTATCTGTATGAACATGGATATATCTACACAGCCATCTGGATGAACATGGAAATATCTACACCTCTATCTGTGTAAACATGCATACATCTTCACCACTATCTGTATAAACATGGAAATATCTTCACCGCTATCGGTATGAACATGGAAATATCTACACCGCTATCTGTATGAACATGGAAATACCTACACCGCTATCTGTTTGGACATGGAAATATCTACACGGCTATCTTCATGAAAATGGAAATATCTACACTGCTATCTGCATATACATTTAAATATCTACACAGCTATCTCTTTACACATGGAAATAACTACACCACTATCTGTGTGACCATGGACATATCTACACCGCCATCTGTATGAACATGGAAATATCTGCACCGCCATCTGTATGAACATATAAATATCTACACCGCCATCTGTATAAAGATGGAGATATCTACACTGCTATCTGTATAAACATGGAAATATCTACACCGCCATCTGCCTGAACATATAAATATCTACACCGCCATCTGTACTAAGAAGGAAATATCTAAACCGATATCTGTATAAACGTGGAAATATCTACACCGCTGCCTGTATAAACATGGAAATATCAGCACCGCTATCTGTATGAACATGGAAATATCTACACCGCTATCTGTAGGAACATGGAAATAGCTACACCGCTGCCTGTATAAACATGGAAATATCAGCACCGCTATCTGTATGAACAGGGAAATATCTACACCACTATCTGTATGAACATGGATATATCTACACAGCCATCTGGATGAACATGGAAATATCTACACCACTATATGTATGAACATGGAAATATCTAAACCGCTATCTGTGTAAACATGCATACATCTTCACCGCTATCAGTATAAACATGGAAATATCTACACCCCTATCTGTATGAACATGGAAATAGCTACACCGCTATCTGTATGAACATAGAAATATCTACACTGCTGTCTGTATGAACATGGATATATCTACACAGCCATCTGGATGAACATGGAAATATCTACACCACTATCTGTATGAACATGGAAATATCTACACCGCTATCTGTGTAAACATGCATACATCTTCACCGCTATCAGTATAAACATGGAAATATCTACACCGCTATCTGTATGAACATGGAAATATCAGCCCCTCTATCTGTATGTACATGGAAGTATCTACACCGCTATCTGTATGAACATGGAAATATCTACACCGCTATCTGTTTGAACATGGAAATATCTACACCGCTATCTGTATGAACATGGAAATATCTCCACCGCTATCTGTATGAACATGGAAATATCTACACCGCTATCTGAACATGGAAATATCTACACCGCTATCTGCATGAAAATGGAAATATCTACAATGCTATCTGCATATACATGGAAATATCTACACAGCTATCTCTTTACACATGGAAATATCTACACCGTCATCTGTATGAACATGGAAATATCTGCACCGCCATCAGTATGAACATATAAATATCTACACCACCATCTGTATTAAAATGGAGATATCTACACCGCTATCTGTATAAACATGGAAATATCTACACCGCTATCTGTATAAACAAGGAAATATCTACACCGCTATCTGTATAAACATGGAAATATCTACACCGCTACCTGTATAAACATGGAAATATAAGCACCGCTATCTGTATGAACATGGAAATAACTACACCGCTATCTGTATGAACATGGAAATATCTACACCGCTATCTGTATGAACATGGATATATCTACACAGCCATCTGGATGAACATGGAAATATCTACACCGCTAACTGTGTAAACATGCATACATCTTCACCGCTATCTGTATAGACATGGAAATATCTACACCGCTATCGGTATGAACATGGAAATATCTGCACCGCTATTTGTATGAACATAGAAATATCTACACCGCTATCTGAACATGGAAATATCTACACCGCTATCTGTATGAAAATGGAAATATCTACACTGCTATCTGCATATACATGGAAATATCTACACAGCTATCTCTTTACACATGGAAATAACTACACCGCCATCTGTATGAACATGGAAATATCTGCACCGCCATCAGTATGAACATATAAATATCCACACCACCATCTGTATTAAGATGGAGATATCTACACCGCTGTCTGTATAAACATGGAAATATCTACACCGCTATCTGTATAAACATGGAAATATCTACACTGCTATCTGTATAAACATGGAAATATCTACACCGCTACCTGTATAAACATGGAAATATAAGCACCGCTATCTGTATGAACATGGAAATATCTACACCGCTATCTGTATGAACATGAAAATATCTACACCGCTATCTGTATGAACATGGATATATCTACACAGCGCTCTGGATGAACATGGAAATATCCACAAAGCTATCTGTGTAAACATGCATACATCTTCACCGCTATCTGTATAAACATGGAAATATCTACACCGCTATCTGTATGAACATGGAAATATCTACACCGCTATCTGTTTGAAGATGGAAATATATACACCGCTATCTGCATGAAAATGGAAATATCTACACAGCTATCTCTTTACACATGGAAATAACTACACCGCTATCTGTATGAACAAGGAAATATCTACACCGCCATCTGTATGAACATGGAAATATCTGCACCGCCATCTGTATGAACATATAAATATCTACACCGCCATCTGTATTAAGATGGAGATATCTACACTGCTATCTGAATAAACTTGGAAATATCTACACCGCTATCTGTATAAACGTGGAAATATCTACACCGCTATCTGTATAAACACGGAAATATCTACACTGCTACCAGTATAAACATGGAAATATCAGCACCGCTATCTGTATGAACCTGGAAATATCTACACCGCTATCTGTATGAACATGGAAATATCTACACCGCTATCTGTAGGAACATGGAAATATCTACAAAGCTATCTGTATGAACATGGAAATATCTGCACCGCCATCTGTATGAACATATAAATATCTACACCGCCATCTGTATTAAGAAGGAAATATCTAAACCGCTATCTGTATAAACATGGAAATATCTACACCGCTGCCTGTGTAAACATGGAAATATCAGCACCGCTCTCTGTATGAAAATGGAAATATCTACACCGCTATCTGTATGAACATGGAAATATCTACACTGCTATATGTATGAACATGGAAATAGCTACACCGTTATCTGTATGAAAATGGAAATAGCTGCACCGCTATCTCTATGAACATGGAAATATCTACACCGCTATCTGTATGAACATAGATATATCTACACAGCCATCTGGATGAACATGGAAATATCTACACCGCTATCTGTATGAACATGGAAATATCTACACCGCTATCTGTATGAACATGGATATATCTACACAGCCATCTGGATGAACATGGAAATATCTATACCTCTATCTGTGTAAACATGCATAAATCTTCACCACTATCTGTATAAACATGGAAATATCTGCACCACAATCGGTATGAACATGGAAATATCTACACCGCTATCTGTATGAACATGGAAATACCTACACCGCTATCTGTTAGGACATGGAAATATCTACACCGCTATCTGCATGAAAATGGAAATATCTACACTGCTATCTGCATATACATTTAAATATCTACACAGCTATCTCTTTACACATGGAAATAACTACACCACTATCTGTATGAACATGGAAATATCTACACCGCCATCTGTATGAACATGGAAATATCTGCACCGCCATCTGTATGAACATATAAATATCTACACCGCCATCTGTATTAAGATGGAGATGTCTACACTGCTATCTGTATAAACATGGAAATATCTACACCGCCATCTGTCTGAACAAATAAATGTCTACACCGCCATCTGTACTAAGAAGGAAATATCTAAACCGCTATCTGTATAAACGTGGAAATATCTACACCGCTGCCTGTATAAACATGGAAATATCAGCACCGATATCTGTATGAACATGGAAATATCTACACCACTATCTGTAGGAACATGGAAATAGCTACACCGCTGCCTGTATAAACATGGAAATATCAGCACCGCTATCTGTATGAACAGGGAAATTTCTACACCGCTATCTGTAGAAACATGGATATATCTACACAGCCATCTGGATGAACATGGAAATATCTACACCACTATCTGTATGAACATGGAAATATCTAAACCGCTATCTGTGTAAACATGCATACATCTTCACCGCTATCAGTATAAACATGGAAATATCTACACCGCTGTCTGTATGAAGATGGAAATAGCTACACCGCTATCTGTATGAACATAGAAATATCTACACTGCTATCCGTATGAACATGGATATATCTACACAGCCATCTGGATGAACATGGAAATATCTACACTGCTATCTGTGTAAACATGCATACATCTCCACCGCTATCTGTATAAACATGGAAATATCTACACCGCTATCTGTATGAACATGGAAATATCTACACCGCTATCTGTATGAACATGGAAATATCTACACCGCTATCTGTTTGAACATGGAAATATCTACACCGCTATGTGCATGAAAATGGAAATATCTGCACTGCTATCTGCATATACATTTAAATATCTACACAGCTATCTCTTTACACATGGAAATAACTACACCACTATCTGTATGAACATGGAAATATCTACACCGCCATCTGTATGAACATGGAAATATCTGCACGGCCATCTGTATGAACATATAAATATCTACACCGCCATCTGCATTAAGATGGAGATATCTACACCGCTATCTGTATAAACATGGAAATATCTACACCGCTATCTGTATGAACATGGAAATATCTGCACCACTATCTGTATGAACATGGAAATATCTTCACCGCTATCTATTTGAACATGGAAATATCTACACCGCTATCTGCATGAAAATGGATATATCTACACTGCTATCTGCATATACATGGAAATATCTACACAGCTATCTCTTTACACATGGAAATTACTACACCGCTATCTGTATGAACATGGAAATATCTACACCACCATCTGTATGAACATGGAAATATCTGCACCGCCATCTGTATGAACATATAAATATCTACACCGCCATCTGTATTAAGATGGAGATATCAACATCGCTATCTGTATAAACATGGAAATATCTACACCGCTATCTGTATAAACACGGAAATATCTACACCGCTATCTGTATAAACATGGAAATAACTACACCGCTACCTGTATAAACATGGAAATATCAGCACCGCTATCTGTATGAACATGGAAATATCTACACCGCTATCTGTATGAACATGGAAATATCTACACCGCTATCTGTATGAACATGGATATAACTACACAGCCCTCTGGATGAACAAGGAAATATCCACATCGCTATCTGTGTAAACATGCATACATCTTCACCGCTATCTGTATAAACATGGAAATATCTACACCACTATCTGTATGAACATGGAAATATCTACACCGCTATCTGTTTGAAGATGGAAATATATACACCGCTATCTGCATGAAAATGGAAATATCTACACAGCTATCTGCATATAGATGGAAATATCTAAACAGCTATCTCTTTACACATGGAAATAACTACACCGCTATCTGTATGAACATGGAAATATCTACACCGCCATCTGTATGAACATGGAAATAACTGCACCGCCATCTTTATGAACATATAAATATCTACACCTCCATCTGTATGAAGATGGAGATATCTACACCGCTATCTGAATAAACATGGAAATGTCTACACCGCTATCTGTATAAACATGGAAATATCTACACCGCTATCTGTATAAACATGGAAATATCTACACCGCTACCTGTATAAACATGGAAATTTCAGCACCGCTATCTGAATGAACCTTGAACTATCTACACCGCTATCTGTATGAACATGGAAATATCTACACCGCTATCTGTATGAACATGGAAATATCTACAAAGCTGTCTGAATGAACATGGAAATATCTACACCGCTATCTGTTTGAACATGTACATATCTACACCGCTATCTGCATGAAAATGGAAATATCTACAAAGCTATCTGCATATACTTGGAAATATCTACACAGCTATCTCTTTACACATGGAAATAACTACACCGCTATATCTATAAACATGGAAATATCTACACCACCATCTGTATGAACATGGAAATATCTGCACCGCCATCTGTATGAACATATAAATATCTACACCGCCATCAGTATTAAGAAGGAAATATCTAAACCGCTATCTGTATAAACATGGAAATATCTACACCGTTACCTGTATAAACATGGAAATATCAGCACCGCTCTCTGTATGAAACTGGTAATATCTACACCGCTATCTGTATGAACATGGAAATATCTACACTGCTATATGTATGAACATGGAAATAGCTACACCCTTATCTGTATGAAAATGGGAATAGCTACACCGCTATCTGTATGAACATGGAAATATCTACACCGCTATCTGTATGAACATGGATATATCTACACAGCAATCTGGATGAACATGGAAATATCTACACCGCTATCTGTATGAACATGGAAATATCTACAACGCTATCTGTATGAACATGGATATATCTACACAGCAATCTGGATGAACATGGAAATATCTACACCTCTATCTGTGTAAACATGCGTACATCTTCACGACTATCTTTATAAACATGGAAATATCTTCACCGCCATCTGTATGAACATATAAATATCTACACCGCCATCTGCATTAAGATGGACATATCTACACTGATATCTGTATAAACATGTTAATAACTACACCGCCATCTATCGGAACATATAAATATCTACACCGCCATCTGTACTAAGATGGAAATATCTAAACCGCTATCTGTATAAACATGGAAATATCTACACCGCGGCCTGTATAAACATGGAAATATCCGCACCGCTATCTGTATGAACATGGAAATATCTACACCGCTATCTGTAGGAACATGGAAATAGCTACACTGTTGCCTGTATAAACATGGAAATATCAGCACCGCTATCTGTATGAACATGGAAATATCTACACCACTATCTGTATGAACATGGATATATCTACACAGCCATCTGGATGAACATGGAAATATCTACACCACTATCTGTATGAACATGGAAATAACTACACCGCTATCTGTGTAAACATGCATACATCTTCACCGCTATCAGTATAAACATGGAAATATCTACACCGCTATCTGTATGAACATGGAAATAGCTACACCGCTATCTGTATGAACATGGAAAGATCTACACCGCTATCTGTATGAACATGGATATATCTACACAGCCATCTGGATGAACATGGAAATATCTACACCGCTATCTGTGTAAACATGCATACATCTACACCACTATCTGTATAAACATGGAAATATCTACACCGCTATCTGTATGAACATGGAAATATCTACACCGCTATCTGTATGAACATGGAAATATCTACACCGCTATCTGTTTGAACATGGAAATATCTACACCGCTATCTGCTTGAAAATGGAAATATCTACACTGATATCTGCATATACATTTAAATATCTACACAGCTATCTCTTTACACATGGAAATAACTACACCGCTATCTGTATGAACATGGAAATATCTACACCGCCATCTGTATGAACATGGAAATATCTGCCCCGTCATCTGTATGAACATATAAATATCTACACCGCCATGTGTATTAAGATGGAGATATCTACACTGCTATCTGTATAAACATGGAAACATCAACACTGCCATCTGTATGAACATATAAATATCTACACCGACATGTGTATTAATATGGAGATATCTACACCGCTATCTGAATTAACATGGAAATATCTACACTGCTATCTGTATGAACATGGAAATATCTACACCGTTCTCTGTATGAACATGGAAATATCTACACCGCTATCTGTATGAACATGGAAATATCTACAAAGCTATCTGAATGAACATGGAAATATCTACACCGCTATCTGTTTCAACATGTAAATATCTACACCGCTATCTGCATGAAAATGGAAATATCTACAAAGCTATCTGTATATTCATGGAAATATCTACACAGCTATCTCTTTACACATGGAAATAACTACACCGCTATATCTATAAACATGGAAATATCTCCAGCGCCATCTGTATGAACATGGAAATATCTGCACCGCCATCTGTATGAACATATAAATATCTACACCGCCATCTGTATTAAGAAGGAAATGTCTAAACCGCTATCTGTATAAACATGGAAATATCTACACCGCTGCCTGTATAAACATGGAAATATCAGCACCGCTCTCTGTAAGAGAATGGAAATATCTACACCGCTATCTGTATGAACATGGAAATATCTACACTGCTATCTGTATGAACATGGAAATAGCTAAACCGCTATCTGTATGAACATGGAAATATCTACACCGCTATCTGTATGAACATGGAAATATCTACACCGCTATCTGTGTGAACATGGATATATCTACACAGCCATCTGGATGAACATGGAAATATCTAAACCGCTATCTGTGTAAACATGCATACATCTTCACGGCTATCTGTAAAAACATGGAAATATCTACACCGCTATCTGTATGAACATGGAAATATCTACACCGCTATCTGTATGAACATGGAAATATCTACACCGCTCTCTGTTTGAACATGGAAATATCTACACCGCTATCTGCATGAAAATGGAAATATCTACACAGCTATCTGCATATACATGGAAATATCTACACAGCTATCTCTTTACACATGGAAATAACTACACCGCTATCTGTATGAACATGGAAATACCTTCACCGCCATCTGTATGAACATGGATATATCTACACAGCCTTCTGGATGAACATGGAAATATCTACACCGCTATCTGTATGAACATGGAAATAGCTACACCGCTATCTGTATGAACATGGAAATATCTACACCGCTATCTGTATGAACATGGAAATATCTACACCGCTATCTGTATGAACATGGAAATATCTTCACCGCTATCTGTATGAACATGGATATATCTACACAGCCATCTGGATGAACATGGAACTATCTACACCGCTATCTGTATGAACATGGAAATAGCTACACCGCTATCTGTATGAACATGGAAATATCTACACCGCTATCTGTATGAACATGGAAATATCTACACCGCTATCTGTATGAACCTGGAAATATCCTCACCGCCATCTGTATGAACATGGATATATCTACAGAGCCATCTTGATGAACATGGAAGTATCTACACAGCTATCTGTATGAAAATGGAAATTTATACACCGCTATCTGTGTAAACATGCATACATCTTCACCGCTATCTGTATAAACATGGAAATATCTACACCGCTATTTGTTTGAACATGGAAATATCTACACCGCTTTCTGCATGAAAATGGAAATATCTACAGAGCTATCTGCATATTCATGGAAATATCTACAAAGCTATCTCTTTACACATGGAAATAACTACACCGCTATCTCTATAAACATGGAAATATCTACACCGCCAACTGTATGAACATGGAAATATCTGCATCTCCATCTGTATGAACATATAAATATCTACACCGCCATCTGTGTTAAGATGGAGATATCTACACCGCTATCTGTATAAACCTGGAAATATCTACACCGCTATCTGTATAAACATAGAAATATCTACACCGCTATCTGTATAAACATAGAAATATCTACACCGCTACCTGTATAAACATGGAAATATCAGCACCGCTCTCTGTATGAACATGGAAATATCTACACCGCTATCTGTACGAACATGGAAATATCAACACCGCTATCTGTATGAACATGGAAATATCTACACGGCTATCTGTGTAAACCTGCATATATCTTCACCGCTATCTGTATAAACATGGAAATATCTACACCGCTATCTGTATGAACATGGAAATATCTACACTGCTATCTGCATATACATGGAAATATCTACACAGCTATCTCTTTACACATGGAAATAACTACACCGCTATCTGTATGAACATGGAAATATCCACAGCGCCATCTGTATGAACATGGAAATATCTGCACCGCCATCTGTATGAACATATAAATATCTACACTGCCATCTGTATTAAGATGGAGATATCTACACCGCTATCTGTATAAACATGGAAATATCTACATCACTATCTGTATAAACATGGAAATATCTACACCGCTATCTGTAAAACATGGAAATATCTACACCACTACCTGTATAAACATGGAAATATCAGCACAGCTATCTGTATGAACATGGAAATATCTACACCGCTATCTGTATGAACATGGAAATATCTACACCGCTATCTGTATAAACATGGAAATATCTACACCGCTACCTGTATAAACATGGAAATATCAGCACCGCTATCTGTATGAACATGGAAATATCTACACCGCTATCTGTATGAACATGGAAATATCTACACCGCTATCTGTGTAAACATGCATACATCTTCACCGCTATCAGTATAAACATGGAAATATCTACACCGCTATCTGTATGAACATGGAAATAGCTACACCGCTATCTGTATGAACATGGAAATATCTACACCGCTACCAGTATGAACATGGATATATCTACACAGCCATCTGGATGAACATGGAAATATCTACACCGCTATCTGTGTAAACATACATACATCTTCACCGCTATCTGTATAAACATGGAAATATCTACATCGCTTTCTGTATGAACATTGAAATATCTACACCTCTATCTGTATGAACATGGAAATATCTACACCGCTATCTGTTTGAACATGGAAATATCTACACCGCTATCTGCATGAAAATGGAAATATCTACACTGCTATCTGCATATACATGGAAATATCTACACAGCTATCTCTTTACACATGGAAATAACAACACCGCTATCTGTATGAACATGGAAATATCCACACCGCCATCTGTATGAAAATGGAAATATCTGCACCGCCATCTGTATGAACATATAAATATCTACACTGCCATCTGTATTAAGATGGAGATATCTACACCGCTATCTGTATAAACATGGAAATATCTACACCGCTATCTGTATAAACATGGAAATATGTACACCGCTATCTGTATAAACATGGAAATATCTACACGGCTTCCTGTATAAACATGGAAATATCAGCAGAGCTATCTGTATGAACATGGAAATATCTACACCGCTATCTGTAAAAACATGGAAATTTCTACACCGCTATCTGCATAAACATGGAAATATCTACACCGCTACCTGTATAACCATGGAAATATCAGCACCGCTATCTGTATGAACATGGAAATATCTACACCGCTATCTGTATAAACATGGAAAGATCTACACCGCTATCTGTATGAACATGGAAATATCTACACCGCTACCTGTATGAACATGGAAATATCAGCACCGCTATATGTATGAACATGGAAATATCTACACCACTATCTGTATCAACATGGAAATATCTACACCGCTATCTGTATGAACATGGATATATCTACACAGCCATCTGGATGAACATGGAAATATCTACACCGCTATCTGTGTAAACATGCATAGATCTTCACCGCTATCTGTATAAACATGGAAATACCTACGCCGCTATCTGTATGAACATGGAAATATCTACACCGCTATCTGTATGAACATGGAAATATCTACACCTCTATCTGTTTGAACATGGAAATATCTACACCGCTATCTGCATGAAAATGGAAATATCTACACTGCTATCTGCATATACATGGAAATATCTACACAGCTATCTCTTTACACATGGAAATAACTACACCGCTATCTATATGAACATGGAAATATCCACACCGCCATCTGTATGAACATGGAAATATCTGCACCGCCATCTGTATGAACATATAAATATCTACACCGCCATCTGTATTAAGATGGAGATATCTACACCGCTATCTGTATAAACATGGAAATAGCTACACCGCTATCTGTATAAACATGGAAATATATACACCGCTATCTGTATAAACATGGAAATATCTACACCGCTACCTGTATAAGCATGGAAATATCAGCACCGCTATCTGTATGAACATGGAAATATCTACACCGCTATCTGTATGAACATGGAAATATCTACACCGCTATCTGTATGAACATGGAAATATCTACACCGCTATCTGTTTGAACATGGAAATATCTACACCGCTATCTGCATGAAAATGGAAATATCTACACAGCTATCTGCATATACATGGAAATATCTACACAGCTATCTCTTTACACATGGAAATAACTACACCGCTATCTGTATGAACATGGAAATATCTTCACCGCCATCTGTATGAACATGGAAATATCTGCACTGCCATCTGTATGAACATATAAATATCTACACCGCCATCTGTATTAAGATGGAGATATCTACACCGCTATCTGTATAAACATGGAAATATCTACACCGCTACCTGTATAAACATGGAAATATCAGCACCGCTCTCTGTATGAACATGGAAATATCTACACCGCTATCTGTACGAACATGGAAATATCTACACCGCTATCTGTATGAACATGGAAATATCTACACGGCTATCTGTGTAAACATGCATATATCTTCACCGCTATCTGTATAAACATGGAAATATCTACACCGCTATCTGTATGAACATGGAAATATCTACACCGCTATCTGTTTGAACATGGAAATATCTACACCGCTATCTGCATGAAAATGGAAATATCTACACAGCTATCTGCATATACATGGAAATATCTACACAGCTATCTCTTTACACATGGAAATAACTACACCGCTATCTGTATGACCATGGAAATATCTACACCGCCATCTGTATGAACATATAAATATCTACACCGCCATCTGTATTAAGATGGAGATATCTACACCGCTATCTGTATAAACATGGAAATATCTACACCGCTATCTGTATAAACATGGAAATATCTACACCACTATCTGTATAAACATGGAAATATCAGCACCGCTATCTTTATGAACATGGAAATATCAGCGTCTCTATCTGTATGAACATGGAAGTATCTACACCGCTATCTGTATGAACATGGAAATATCTACACCGCTATCTGTATGAACATGGAAATACCTTCACCGCCATCTGTATGAACATGGATATATCTACACAGCCTTCTGGATGAACATGGAAATATCTACACCGCTATCTGTATGAACATGGAAATAGCTACACCGCTATCTGTATGAACATGGAAATATCTACACCACTATCTGTATGAACATGGAAATATCTACACCGCTATCTGTATGAACATGGAAATATCTTCAACGCTATCTGTATGAACACGGATATATCTACACAGCCATCTGGATGAACATGGAAATATCTAAACCGCTATCTGTATGAACATGGAAATAGCTACACCGCTATCTGTATGAACATGGAAATATCTACACCGCTATCTGTATGAACATGGAAATATCTACACCGCTATCTGTATGAACCTGGAAATATCCTCACCGCCATCTGTATGAACATGGATATATCTACAGAGCCATCTTGATGAACATGGAAGTATCTACACAGCTATCTGTATGAAAATGGAAATTTATACACCGCTATCTGTGTAAACATGCATACATCTTCACCGCTATCTGTATAAACATGGAAATATCTACGCCGCTATCTGTATGAACATGGAAATATCTACACCGCTATCTGTATGAATATGGAAATATCTACACCTCTATCTGTTTGAACATGGAAATATCTACACCGCTATCTGCATGAAAATGGAAATATCTACACTGCTATCTGCATCTACATGGAAATATCTACACAGCTATCTCTTTACACATGGAAATAACTACACCGCTATCTATATGAACATGGAAATATCCACACCGCCATCTGTGTGAACATGGAAATATCTGCACCGCCATCTGTATGAACATATAAATATCTACACCGCCATCTGTATTAAGATGGAGATATCTACACCGCTATCTGTATAAACATGGAAATAGCTACACCGCTATCTGTATAAACATGGAAATATATACACCGCTATCTGTATAAACATGGAAATATCTACACCGCTACCTGTATTAGCATGGAAATATCAGCACCGCTATCTGTATGAACATGGAAATATCTACACCGCTATCTGTATGAACATGGAAATATCTACACCGCTATCTGTATGAACATGGAAATGTCTACACCGCTATCAGTATGAACATGGAAATATCTACACCGCTATGTGTATGAACATGGATATATCTACACAGCCCTCGGGATGAACATGGAAATATCCACACCGCTATCTGTATAAACATGCATATACCTTCACCGCTATCTGTATAAACATGGAAATATCTACACCGCTATCTGTATGAACATGGAAATATCTACACCGCTATCTGTTTGAAGATGGAAATATATACACCGCTATCTGCATGAAAATGGAAATATCTACACAGCTATCTGCATATACATGGAAATATCTACACAGCTATCTCTTTACACATGGAAATAACTACACCGCTATCTGTATGAACATGGAAATATCAACACTGCCATCTTTATGAACATGGAAATATCTGCACCGCCATCTGAATGAACATATAAATATCTACACCCCCATCTGTATTAAGATGGAGATATCTACACCGCTATCTGAATAAACATGGAAATATCTACACCGCTATCTGTATAAACATGGAAATATCTACACCGCTATCTGTATAAACATGGAAATATCTACACTGCTACCTGTATAAACATGGAAATATCAGCACCGCTATCTGTATGAACATGGAAATATCTACATCGCTATCTGTATGAACATGGAAATATCTTCACCGCTATCTGTATGAACATGGAAATATCTACAAAGCTATCTGAATGAACATGGAAATATCTACACCGCTATCTGTTTGAACATGGAAATATCTACACCGCTATCGGCATGAAAATGGAAATATCTACAAAGCTATCTGCATATACATGGAAATATCTACACTGCTATCTCTTTACACATGTTAATAACTACACCGCTATATCTATAAAGATAGAAATATCTACACCGCTATCTGTATAAACATGGAAATATCTACACCGCTATCTGTATAAACATGGAAATATCTACACCACTACCTGTATAAACATGGAAATATCAGCACCGCTATCTGTATGAACATGGAATTATCTACACTGCTATCTGTACGAACATGGAAATATCTACACTGCTATCTGTATGATCATGGAAATATCTACACCGCTATCTGTATGAACATGGAAATATCTACACCGCTGTCTGTTTGAACATGGAAATATCTACACCGCAGTCTGCATGAAAATGGAAATATCTACACAGCTATCTGCATACACATGGAAATATCTACACAGCTATCTCTTAACACATGGAAATAAGAAGTCCGCTATCTCTATAAACATGGAAATATCTACACCGCCATCTGTATGAACATGGAAATATCTGCACCGCCATCTGTATGAACATATAAATATCTACACCGCCATATGTAATAAGAAAGAAATATCTAAACCGCTATCTGTGTGAACATTGAAATATCTACACCGCTATCTGTATGAACATTGAAATATATACACCGCTGCCTGTATAAACATTGAAATATCAGCACCGCTATCTGCATGAACATGGAAATATCTACACCGCTATCTGTATGAACATGGAAATATCTACACCGCTATCTGTATGAACATGGAAATATCTACACCGCTATCTGTATGAACATGGAAATATCTACACAGCCATCTGGATGAACATGGAAATATCTACTCTGCTATCTGTGTAAACATGCATAGATCTTCACCCCTATCTGTATAAACATGGAAATATCTACACCGCTATCTGTATGAACATGGAAATATCTACACCGCTATCTGTATGAACATGGAAATATCTACCCCGCTATCTGTTTGAACATGGAAATATCTACACCGCTATCTGCATGAAAATGGAAATATCTACACTGCTATCTGCATATACATGGAAATATCTACACAGCTATCTCTTTACACATGGAAATAACTACACCGCTATCTGTATGAACATGGAAATATCTAAACCGCCATCTGTATGAACATGGAAATATGTGCACCGCCATCTGTATGAACATATAAATATCTACACCGCCATCTGTATTAAGATCGAGATATCTACACTGCTATCTGTGTAAACATGGAAATATCTACACGGCTATCTCTATAAACATGGAAATATCTACACCGCTATCTGTATAAACATGGAAATATCTACCCCGCTACCTGCATAAACATGGAAATAGCAGCACCGCTATCTGTATGAACATGGAAATATCTTCACCGCTATCTGTATGAACATGGAAATATCTACAAAGCTCTCTGAATGAACATGGAAATATCTACACCGCTATCTGTTTGAACATGGAAATATCTACACCGCTGTCTGCATGAATATGGAAATATCTACACAGCTATCTGCATACACATAGAAATATCTACACAGCTATCTCTTAACACATGGAAATAAGTACTCCGCTATCTCTATAAACATGGAAATATCTACAGCAACATCTGTATGAACATGGAAATATCTGCACCGCCATCTGTATGAACATATAAATATCTACACCGCCATATGTAATAAGAAAGAAATATCTAAACCGCTATCTGTGTGAACATTGAAATATCTACACCGCTATCTGTATGAACATTGAAATATATACACCGCTGCCTGTATAAACATTGAAATATCAGCACCGCTATCTGCATGAACATGGAAATATCTACACCGCTATCTGTATGAACATGGAAATATCTACACCGCTATCTGTATGAACATGGAAATATCTACACCGCTATCTGTATGAACATGGAAATATCTACACAGCCATCTGGATGAACATGGAAATATCTACTCTGCTATCTGTGTAAACATGCATAGATCTTCACCCCTATCTGTATAAACATGTAAATATCTACACCGCTATCTGTATGAACATGGAAATATCTACACCGCTATCTGTATGAACATGGAAATATCTACCCCGCTATCTGTTTGAACATGGAAATATCTACACCGCTATCTGCATGAAAATGGAAATATCTACACTGCTATCTGCATATACATGGAAATATCTACACAGCTATCTCTTTACACATGGAAATAACTACACCGCTATCTGTATGAACATGGAAATATCTAAACCGCCATCTGTATGAACATGGAAATATGTGCACCGCCATCTGTATGAACATATAAATATCTACACCGCCATCTGTATTAAGAAGGAAATATCTAAACCGCTATCGGTATGAACATTGAAATATCTACACTGCTATCTGTATGAACATTGAAATATCTACACCGCTGCCTGTATAAACATGGAAATATCTACACCGCTATCTGTATGAAGATGGGAATAGCTACATCGCTATCTGTAGGAACATGGAAATATCTACACAGCCATCTGGATGAACATGGAAATATCTACTCAGCTATCTGTGTAAACATGCATAGATCTTCACCGCTATCTGTATAAACATGGAAATATCTACACCGCTATCTGTTTGAACATGGAAATATCTACACCGCTATCTGTATGAACATGGAAATATCTAAACAGCTATATGTTTGAACATGGAAATATCTACACCGCTATCTGCATGAAAATGGAAATATCTACACTGCTATCTACATATACATGGAAATATCTACACAGCTATCTCTTTACACATGGAAATAACTACACCGCTATCTGTATGAACACGGAAATATCTACACCGCCATCTTTATGAACATGGAAATATCTGCCCCGTCATCTGTATGAACATATAAATATCTACACTGCCATCTGTATTAAGATGGAGATATCTACACCGCTATCTGAATAAACATGGAAATATCTACACCGCTATCTGTATAAACATGGAAATATCTACACCGCTATCTGTATAAACATGGAAATATCTACACTGCTACCTGTATAAACATGGAAATATCAGCACCGCTATCTGTATGAACATGGAAATATCTACACCGCTATCAGTATGAACATGGAAATATCTACACCGCTATCTGTATTAACATGGAAATATCTACAAAGCTATCTAAATGAACATGGAAATATCTACACCGCTATCTGTATGAACATGGAAATATCTACACCGCTATCTGCATGAAAATGGAAATATCTACAAAGCTATCTGCATATACATGGAAATACCTACACAGCTATCTCTTTACACATGGAAATAACTACACCGCTATACCTATAAACTTGGAAATATCTACACCGCCATCTGTAGAAACAAGGAAATATCTGCACCGCCATCTGTATGAACATATAAATATCTACACCGCCATCTGTATTAAGAAGGAAATATCTAAACCTCTATCTGTATAAACATGGAAATATCTACACCGCTGCCTGTATAAACATGGAAATATCAGCACCGCTATCTGTATGAACATGGAAATATCTACACCGCTATCTGTATAAACATGGAAATATCTACACCGCCATCTCTATGAACATATAAATATCTACACCGCCATCTATATTAAGAAGGAAATATCTAAACCGCTATCTGTATAAACGTGGAAATATCTACACCGCTGCCTGTATAAACATGGAAATATCTACACCGCCATCTGTATGAACATGGAAATATCTACACCGCTATCTGTATGAACATGGAAATATCTACACCGCTATCTGTATGAACATGGAAATAGCTCCACCGCTATCTGTGTGAACATGGATTTATCTACACAGCCATCTGGATGAACATGGAAATATCTACACCGCTATCTGTGTAAACATGCATACATCTTCACCGCTATCTGTATAAACATGGAAAAATCTACACCGCTATCTGTATGAACATGGAAATATCTACACTGCTATCTGTATGAACATGGAAATATCTACACCGCTATCTGCATGAAAATGGAAATATCTACACTGCTGTCTGCATGTACATTTAAATATCTACACAGCTATCTCTTTACACATGGAAATAACTACACCTCTATCTGTATGAACATGGAAATATCTACACCGCCATCTGTATGAACATGGGAATATGTGCACCGCCATCTGTATGAACATATAAATATGTACACCGCCATCTGTATTAAGATGGAGATATCTACACTGCTATCTGCATAAACATGGAAATATCTACAACGCTATCTGTATAAACATGGAAATATCTACACAGCTATCTGTATAAACATGGAAATATCTACACCACTACCTGTATAAACATGGAAATATCAGCACCGCTATCTGTATGAACATGGAATTATCTACACCGCTATCTGTATGAACATGGAAATATCTACACCGCTATCTGTATGAACATGGAAATATCTACACCGCTATCTGTATGAACATGGAAATATCTACACCGCTATCTGTTTGAACATGGAAATATCTACACCGCTGTCTGCATGAAAATGGAAGTATCTACACAGCTATCTGCATACACATGGAAATATCTACACAGCTATCTCTTAACACATGGAAATAAGTACACCGCTATCTCTATAAACATGGAAATATCTAAACCGCCATCTGTATGAACATGGAAATATCTGCACCGCCATCTGTATGAACATATAAATATCTACACCGCCATCTGTATTAAGAAGGAAATAACTACACCGCTATCTGTATGAACATGGAAATATCTACACCGCCATCTGTATGAACACGGAAATATCTGCACCGCCATCTGTATTAAGATGGAGATATCTACACTAATATCTGAATAAACATGGAAATATCTACACCGCCATCTGTACGAACATATAAATATCTACACCGCCATCTGTATTAAGAAGGAAATATCTAAAACGCTATCTGTATAAACACAGAAATATCTACACCGCTGCCTGTATAAACATGGAAATATCAGCACCGCTATCTGTATGAACATGGAAATATCTACACCGCTATCTGTATGAACATGGAAATAGCTACACCGCTATCTGTATGAACATGGAAATAGCTACACCGCTATCTGTATGAACATGGATATATCTACAGAGCCATCTGGATGAACATGGAAATATCTACACAGCTATCTGTATGAACATGGAAATATATACACCGCCATCTGTGTAAACATGCATACATCTTCACTGCTATCTGTATAAACATGGAAATATCTACACCGTTATCTGTATGAACATGGAAATATCTACACCGCTATCTGTATAAACATGGAAATTTCTACACAGCTACCTGTATAAACATGGAAATATCAGCACCGCTATCGGTAGGAACATGGAAATATCTACACCGTTATCTGTACGAACATGGAAATATCTACACCGCTATCTGTATGAACATGGAAACAGCTACACCGCTATCTGTATGAACATGGAAATATCTACACGGCTATCTGTATGAACATGGATATATCTACACAGCCATCTTGATGAACATGGAAATATCTACACCGCTATCTGTGTAAACATGCATACATCTTCACAGCTATCTGTATAAACATGGAAATATCTACACCGCTATCTGTATGAAGATGGAAATATCTACTCCGCTATCTGTATGAACATGGAAATATCTACACCGCTATCTGTTTGAACATGGAAATATCTACACCGCTATCTGTATGAAGATGGAAATATATACAACGCTATCTGTGTAAACATGCATACATCTTCACCGCTATCTATATAAACATGGAAATATATACACTGCTATCTGTATGAACGTGGAAATATCAACACCGCTATCTGTTTGAACATGGAAATATCTACACCGCTATCTGCATGAAAATGGAAATATCTACACAGCGATCTGCATATACATGGAAATATCTACAAAGCTATCTCTTTACACATGGAAATAACTACAGCGCTATCTCTATAAACAAACAAATATCTACACCACCATCTGTATGAACATGGAAATATCTGCACCTCCATCTGTATGAACATATAAATATCTACTCCGCCATCTATATTAAGATGGAAATATCTACACCGCTATCTGTGTAAACATGCATACATCTTCACCGCTATCTGTATAAACATGGAAATATCTACACCGCTATCTTTATGAACATGGAAATATCTACACCGCTATCTGTATGAACATGGAAATATCTAAACCGCTATCTGTTTGAACATGGAAATATCTACACCACTATCTGCAGGAAAATGGAAATATCTACACTGCTATCTGCATATACATTTAAATATGTACACTGCTATCTCTTTACACATGGAAATAACTACACCGTTACCTGTATGAACATGGAAATATCTACACCGCCATCTGTATGAACATGGAAATATCTGCACCGAAATCTGTATGAAAATATAAATATCTACACCGCCATCTGTATTAAGATAGAGATATCTCCACTGCTATCTGTATAAACATGTAAATATCTACACCGCTATCTGTATAAACATGGAAATATCTACACAGCTATCTGTATAAACATGGAAATATCTACACCACTACCTGTATAAACATGGAAACACCAGCACCGCTATCTGTATCAACATGGAAATATCTTCACCGCTATCTGTATGAACATGGAAATATCTACTCCGCTATCTGTATGAACATGGAAATATCTACACCGCTATCTGTATGTACATGGAAATATCTACACCGATATCTGTTTCAACATGGAAATATATTCACAGCTATCTCTTTACACATGGAAATAACTACACCGCTATCTCTATAAACATGGAAATATCTACACCGCCATCTGTATGAACATGGAAATATCTGCACCGCCATCTGTATGAACATATAAATATATACACCGCCATCTGTATTAAGTAGGAGATAACTACACCGCTATCTGTATAAAGATGGAAATATCTACACCGGTATCTGTATAAACATGGAAATATCTACACCGCTACCTGTATAAACATGGAAATATCAGCACCGCTATCGGTATGAATATGGAAATAACTACACCGCTATCTGTATGAACATGGATATATCTACACCGCTATCTGTATGAACATGGAAATATCCTTACCGCCATCTGTATGAACATGGATATATCTACACAGCCATCTGTACGAACATGGAAATATCTACACCGCTATCTGTATGAACATGGAAATATCTGCACCGCCATCTGTATGAACATATAAACATATACACCGCCATCTATATTAAGATGGAGATATCTACACCGCTATCTGAATTAACTTGGAAATATCTACACCTCTATCTGTATAAACATGGAAATATCTACACCTCAATCTGTATAAACATGGAAATATCTACACCGCTACCTGTATAAACATGGAAATATCAGCACCGCTATCTGTATGAAGATGGAAATATCTTCACCGCTATCTGAACATGGAAATATCTACACCGCTATCTGTATGAACATGGAAATAGCTACACCGCTATCTGTCTGAACATGGAAATATCTTCAACGCCATCTGTATGAACATGGATATATCTACACAGCCATCTGTATGAACATGGAAATACCTACACCGCTATCTGTATGAACATGGAAATATCTACACCGCTATCTGTATGAACATGGAAATATCTTCACTGCCATCTGTATGAACATGGATATGTCTACACATCCATCTGGATGAACATGGAAAAATCTACACCGCGATCTGTATGAACATGGGAATATCTATACCGCTATCTGTGTAAACATGCATACACCTCCACCGCTATCTGTATAAACATGGAAATATCTACACCGCTATCTGTATGAACATGGAAATACCTACACCACTATCTGTTTGAACATGGAAATATCTAAACCGCTATCTGCATGAAAATGGAAATATCTACACAGCTATCTGCATATACATGGAAATATCTACACAGCTATCTCTTTACACATGGAAATAACTACACCGCTATCTGTATGAACATGGAAATATCTTCACCGCCATCTGTATGAACATGGATATATCTACACAGCCATCTGGATGAACATGGAAATATCTACACCGCTATCTGTATGAAGATGGAAATATCTAAACCGCTATCTGTGTAAACATGCATACATCTTCACCGCTATCTGTATAAACCTGGAAATAACTACACCGCTATCTGTATGAACATGGAAATATCTACACCGCCATCTGTATGAACATGGAAATATCTGCACCGCCATCTGTATGAACATATAGATATCTACACCGCCATCTGTATTAAAATGGAGATATCTACACTGCTATCTGTATAAACATGGAAATATCTACACCGCCATCTGTATGAACATATAAATATCTACACCGCCATCTGTATTAAGAAGGAAATATCTAAACCGCTATCTGTATAAACATGGAAATATCTACAACACTGCCTGTATAAACATGGAAATATCAGAACCGCTATCTGAATGAACATGGAAATATCAACACCGCTATCTGTATGAACATGGAAATAGCTACACTGCTATCTGTATGAACATGGATATATCTACACAGCCATCTGGATGAACATGGAAATATCTACACCGCTATCTGTGTAAACATGCATACATCTTCACCGCTATCTGTATAAACATGGAAATATCTACACCGCTATCTTTATGAACATGGAAATATCTACACCGCTATCTGTATGAACATGGAAATATCTACACCGCTATCTGTTTGAACATGGAAATATCTACACCACTATCTGCATGAAAATGGAAATATCTACACTGCTATCTGCATATACGTTTAAATATATACACTGCTATCTCTTTACACATGGAAATTACTACACCTTTACCTGTATGAACATTGAAATATCTACACCGCCATCTGTATGAACATGGAAATATCTGCACCGCCGTCTGTATGAAAATATAAATATCTACACCGCCATCTGTATTAAGATAGAGATATCTCCACCGCTATCTGTATAAACATGGAAATATCTACAACGCTATCTGTATAAACATGGAAATATCTACACCACTATCTGTATAAACATGGAAATATCTACACCACTACCTGTATAAACATGGAAATATCAGCACCGCTATCTATATGAACATGGAAATATCTTCACCGCTATCTGTATGAACATGGAAATATCTACACCGCTATCTGTATGAACATGGAAATATCTACACCGCTAACTGTAAGAACATGGAAATATCTACACCGCTATCTGTTTGAACATGGTAGTATCTACACCGCTGTCTGCATGAAAATGGAAATATCTACACAGCTATCTGCATATACATGGAAATATCTACACAGCTATCTCTTTACACATGGAAATAACTACACCGCTATCTGTATGAACATGGATATATCTACACCGCTATCTGTATGAACATGGAGATATCTTTACCGCCATCTGTATGAACATGGATATATCTACACAGGCATCTGTATGAACATGGAAATATCTACACCGCTATCTGTATGATCATGGAAATATCTACACCGCTATCTGTATGAACATGGAAATATCTTCACCGACATCTGTATGAAAATGGATATGGCTACACAGCCATCTGGATGAACATGGAAATATCTACACCGCGATCTGTATGAACATGGAAATATCTACACCGCTATCTGTTTGAACTTGGAAATATCTAAAGTGCTAACTGCATGAAAATGGAAATATCTACCCAGCTATCTGCATATACATGGAAATATCTACACAGCTGTCTCTTTACACGTGGAAATAACTACACCGCTATCTGTATGAACATGGAAATATCTTCACCGCCATCTGTATGAACATGGATATATCTACACAGCCATCTGGATGAACATGGAAATATCTACACCGCTATCTGTATGAAGATGGAAATGTCTACAACGCTATCCGTGTAAACATGCATACATCTTCACCGTTATCTATATAAACATGGAAATATCTACACTGCTATCTGTATGAACATGGAAATATCTACACCGCTATCTGTTTGAACATGGAAATATCGACACCACTATCTGCATGAAAACGGAAATATCTACACAGCGATCTGCATATACATGGAAATATCTACAAAGCTATCTCTTTACACATGGAAATAACTACACCGCTATCTCTATAAACATACAAATATCCACACCTCCATCTGTATGAACATGGAAATATCTGCACCGCCATCTGTATGAACATATAAATATCTACACCGCCATGTATATTAAGATGGAGATATCTACACCGCTAACTGTATAAACTTGGAAATATCTACACCGCTATCAGTATAAACTTGGAAATATCTACACCGCAATCTCTATAAACATGGAAATATCTACACCGCTACCTGTATAAACATGGAAATACCAGCACCGCTATCTGTATGAACATGGAAATATCTACACCGCTATCTGCATGAAAATGGAAATATCTACACAGCTATCTGCATATACATGGAAATATCTATGCAGCTATCTCTTTACACATTGAAATAACTACACTGCTATCTCTATAAACATGGAAATATCTACACCGCCATCTGTATGAACATGGAAATATCTGCACTGCCATCTGTATGAACATATAAATATCTACACCGCCATCTGTATTAAGAAGGAGATATCTACACCGCTATCTGTATAAAGATGGAAATATCTACACCGCGATCTGTATAAACATGGAAATATCTACACAGCTATCTGTATAAACATGGAAATATCTACACCGCTACCTGTATAAACATGGAAATATCAGCACCGCTATCGGTATGAACATGGAAATATCTACACCGCTATCTGTATGAACATGGATATATCTACACCGCTATCTGTATGAACATGGAAATATCTTTACCACCATCTGTATGAACATGGATATATCTACACAGGCATCTGTATGAACATGGAAATATCTACACCGCTATCTGTATGAACATGGAAATATCTACACCGCTATCTGTATGAACATGGAAATATCTTCACCGACATCTGTATGAAAATGGATATGGCTACACGGCCATCTGGATGAGCATGGAAATATCTACACCGCGATCTGTATGAACATGGAAATATCTACACCGCTATCTGTTTGAACTTGGAAATATCTAAAGCGCTATCTGCATGAAAATGGAAATATCTACACAGCTATCTGCATATACATGGAAATATCTACACAGCTGTCTCTTTACACGTGGAAATAACTACACCGCTATCTGTATGAACATGGAAATATCTTCACCGCCATCTGTATGAACATGGATATATCTACACAGCCATCTGGATGAACATGGAAATATCTACACCGCTATCTGTATGAAGATGGAAATGTCTACAACGCTATCTGTGTAAACATGCATACATCTTCACCGCTATCTATATAAACATGGAAATATCTACACTGCTATCTGTATGAACATGGAAATATCTACACCGCTATCTGTTTGAACATGGAAATATCTACACCACTATCTGCATGAAAATGGAAATATCTACACAGCGATCAGCATATACATGGAAATATCTACAAAGCTATCTCTTTACACATGGAAATAACTACACCGCTATCTCTATAAACATACAAATATCTACACCTCCATCTGTATGAACATGGAAATATCTGCACCGCCATCTGTAAGAACGTATAAATATCTACACCGCCATCTATATTAAGATGGAGTTATCTACACCGCTATCTGTATAAACTTGGAAATATCTCCACCGATATCAGTATAAACATGGAAATATCTACACCGCAATCTGTATAAACATGGAAATATCTACACCGCTACCTGTATAAACATGGAAATATCAGCACCGCTATCTGTATGAACATGGAAATATCTACACCGCTATCTGCATGAAAATGGAAATATCTACACAGCTATCTGCATGTACATGGAAATATCTATGCAGCTATCTCTTTACACATTGAAATAACTACACTGCTATCTCTATAAACATGGAAATATCTACACCGCCATCTGTATGAACGTGGAAATATCTACACCGCTATCTGTATGAACATGGAAATATCTTCACCGCCATCTGTATGAACATGGATATGTCTACACATCCATCTGGATGAACATCGAAAAATCTACACCGCGATCTGTATGAACATGGGAATATCTACACCGCTATCTGTGTAAACATGCATACACCTTCACCGCTATCTGTATAAACATGGAAATATCTACACCGCTATCTGTATGAACATGGAAATATCTACACCGCTATCTGTTTGAACATGGATATATCTACACCGCTATCTGCATGAAAATGGAAATATCTACAAAGCGATCTGCATATACATGGAAATATCTACAAAGCTATCTCTTTACACATGGAAATAACTACAGCGCTATCCCTATAAACATACAAATATCTACACCGCCATCTGTATGAACATGGAAATATCTGCAATGCCATCTGTATGAACATATAAATATCTACACCGCCATCTATATTAAGATGGAGAAATCTACACCCCTATCTACATGAAAATGGAAATATCTACACTGCTATCTGCATATACATTTAAATATCTACACAGCTATCTCTTTACACATGGAAATAACAACACCGTTATCTGTATGAACATGGAGATATCTACACCGCCATCTGTATGAACATGGAAATACCTGCACCGCCATCTGTATGAACGTATAAATATCCACACCGCCATCTGCATTAAGAAGGAGATATCTAAACCGCTATCTGTATAAACATGGAAATATCTACACCGCTGTCTGTATAAACATGGAAATATCTACACCGCTATCTGTATAAACATGGAAATATCTACACCGCTACCTGTATAAACATGGAAATATCAGCACCGCTATCGGTATGAACATGGAAATATCTACTCCGCTATCTCTATGAACATGGAAATATCTACACCGCTATCTGTATGAACATGGAGATATCTTCACCGCCATCTGTATGAACATGGCTATATCTACACAGCCATCTGTATGAACATGGAAATATCTACACCGCTATCTGTATGAACATGGAAATATCTACACCGCTATCTGTATGAGCATGGAAATAACTTCACCGCCATCTGTATGAACATGGATATGTCTACACGGCCATCTGGATGAACATGGAAAGATCTACACCGCGATCTGTATGAACATGGAAATATCTACACTGCTATCTGTGTAAACATGCATACATCTTCACCGCTATCTGTTTAAACATGGAAATATCTACACCGCTATCTGTATGAACATGGAAATATCTCCACTGCTATCTGTTTGAACATGGAAATATCTAAACCGCTATCTGCATGAAAATAGAAATATCTACCCAGCTATCTGCATATACATGGAAATAACTACAAAGCTATCTCTTTACACATGGAAATAACTACACCACTATCTCTATAAACATGGAAATATCTACACCGCCATCTGTATGAACATGGAAATATCTGCACCGCCATCTGCATGAACTTATAAATATCCACACCACCATCTGTATTAAGATGGAGATATCTTCACCGCTATCTGTATAAACCTGGAAATATTGACACCGCTATCTGTATAAACATGGAAATATCTACACCGCTATCTCTATAAACATGGAAATATCTACACCGCTACCTGTATAAACATTTAAATATCAGCACCACTATCTGTATGAACATGGAAATATCCACACCGCTCTCTCTATGAACATGGAAATATCTACAACGCTATCTGTATGAACACGGAAATAGCTACACCGCTATCTGTATGAACATGGAAATATCTACACCGCTATCTGTATGAACATGGAAATATCTACACCGCTATCTGTTTGAACATGGAAATATCTACACCGCTGTCTGCAGGAAAATGGAAATATCTACACAGCTATCTGCATATACATGGAAATATCTACACAGCTATCTCTTTACACATGGAAATAACTACACCGCTATCTCTATAAACATGGAAATATCTACACCGCCATCTGTATGGACATGGAAATATCTGGACCGCCATCTGAATGAACATATAAACATCTACACCGCCATCTGTATTAAGAAGGAGATATCTACACCGCTATCTGTATAAAGATGGAAATATCTACACCGCTATCTGTATAAACATGAAAATATCTACACCGCTATCTGTATAAACATGGAAATATCTACACCGCTACCTGTATAAACATGGAAATATCTTCACCGCCATCTGTATGAACATGGATATATCTACACAGCCATCTGTATGGACATGGAAATATCTACACCGCTATCTGTATGAACATGGAAATATCTACTCCGCTATCTGTATGAACATGGAAATATCTTCACCGCCATCTGTGTAAACATGCATACACCTTCACCGCTATCTGTATAAGCATGGAAATATCTACACCGCTATCTGTATGAACATGGAAATATATACACCGCTATCTGTGTCAACATGCATATATCTTCACCGCTATCTGTATAAACATGGAAATATCTACACAGCCATCTGTATAAACATGGAAATATCAGCACCGCTATCTGTATGAACATGGAAATATCAGCCCCAATATCTGTATGAACATGGAAATATCTACACCGCTATCTGCATGAAAATGGAAATATCTACACAGCTATCTGCATATACATGGAAATATCTACAGAGCTATCTCTTTACACGTGGAAATAACTACACCGCTATCTGTATGAACATGGAAATATCTACACCGCCATCTGTATGAACACGGAAATATCTGCACCGCCATCTGTATGAACATATAAATATCTACACGGCGATCTGTATTAAGATGGAGATATCTACACCGCCATATGTATAAACATGGAAATATCTACACCGCTCTCTGAATAAACATGGAAATATCTACACCGCTATCTGTAAAAATATGGAAATATCTACACCGTTACCTGTATAAACATGGAAATATAAGCACCGCTATCTGTATGAACATGGAAATATCAGCCCCTCTATCTGTATGAACATGGAAATACCTACACCGCTATCTGTGTGAACATGGAAATATCTACACCGCTATCTGTATGAACATGGAAATAGCTACACCGCTATCTGTATGAACATGGAAATATCTACACCGCTATCTGTATGAACTTGGAAATATCTAAACCGCTATCTGTATGAACATGGAAAAATCTTCACCGCCATCTGTATGAACATGGATATATCTACACAGCCATCTGGATGAACATTGAAATATCTACACAGCTATCTGTATGAACATGGAAATATATACACCGCTATCTGTGTAACCACGCATACATCTTCACCGCTATCTGTATAAACATGGAAATATCTACACCGCTATCTGTATGAACATGGAAATATCTACACCGCTATCGGTTTGAACATGGAAATATCTACACCGCTATCTGCATGAAAATGGAAATATCTACACAGCTATCTGCATATGCCTGGAAATATCCACAAAGATATCTCCTTACACAAGGAAATAACTACACCGCTATCTCTATAAACATGGAAATATCTACACCGCCATCTGTATGAACATGGAAATATCTGCACCGCCATCTGTATGAACATATAAATATCTACACCGCCATCTGTATTAAGATGGAGATATCTACACCGCTATCTGTATAAACCTGGAAATATCTACACCGCTATCTGTATAAACATGGAAATATCCACACCGCTACCCGTATAAACATGGAAATATCAGCACCGCTATCTGTATGAACATGTTAATATCTACACCGCTGTCTGTACGAACATGGAAATATCTACACCGCTAACTGTATGAACATGGAAATAGCTACACTGCTCTCTGTATGAACATGGAAATATCTACACCACTATCTGTATTAACATGGAAATATCTACACCGCTATCTATATGAACATGGATATATCTACACAGCCATCTGGATGAACATGGAAATATCTACACCGCTATCTGTATGAACATTGAAATATCTACACCGCTATCTGTGTAAACATGCATACATCTTCACCGCTATCTGTATAAACATGGAAATATCTACACAGCTATCTGTATGAACATGGAAATAGCTACACCGCTATCTGTTTGAACATGGAAATATCTACACCGCTGTCTGCATGAAAATGGAAATATCTACAGAGCTATCTGCATATACATGGAAATATCTACACAGCTATCTCTAACACATGGAAATAACTACACCGCTATCTCTATAAACATGGAAATATCTACACAGCTATCTGTATGAAAATGGAAATATATACACCGCTATCTGTGTAAACATGCATACATCTTCACCGCTATCTGTATAAACATGGAAATATCTACACCGCTATCTGTATGAACATGGAAATATCTACACCGTCGTCTGCATGAAAATGTAAATATCTGCACAGCAATCTGCATATACATGGAAATATCTACACCGCCATCTGTATGAACATGGAAATATCTGCACCGCCATCTGTATGCACATATAAATATCTACACCGCCATCTGTATTAAGAAGGAAATATCTAAACCGCTATCGGTATGAACATGGAAATATCTACACCGCTATCTGTATGAACATGGAAATATCTACACCGCTATCTGAGTAAACTTGCATACATCTTCACCGCTATCTGTATAAACATGGAAATGTCAGCACCGCTATCTGTATGAACATGGAAATATCAGCCCCTCTATCTGTATGAACATGGAATTATCTACACCGCTATCTGTATGAACATGGAAATATCTACACCGCTATCTGTATGAACACGGAAATATCTACACCGCTATCTGTTTGAACATGGAAATATCTACAACGCTATCTGTATGAACACGGAAATATCTACACCGCTATCTGTTTGAACATGGAAATATCTAAACCGCTATCTGCATGAAAATGGAAATATATACACAGCTATCTGCATATGCATGGAAATATCTACACAGCTATTTCTTTACACATGGAAATAACTACACCGCTATCTGTATGAACATGGAAATATCTTCACCGCCATCTGTATGAACATGGATATATCTACACAGCCATCTGGATGAACATGGAAATATCTACACCGCTATCTGTATTAACATGGAAATATCTACACCCCTATCTGTGTAAACATGCATACATCTTCACCGCTATCTGTATAAACATGGAAATATCGACACTGCTATCTGTATGAACATGGAAATATCTACACCGCTATCTGTTTGAATATGGAAATATCTACACCGCTATCTGCATGAAAATGGAAATATCTACACAGCGATCTGCATATACATGGAAATATCTACAAAGCTATCTCTTTACACATGGAAATAAATACACCGCTATCTGTATGAACATGGAAATATCTGCACCGCCATCTGTATGAACACATAAATATCTACACCGCCATCTATATTAAGATGGAGATATCTACACCGCTATCTGAATAAACCTGGAAATATCTACACCGCTATCTGTATAAACATGGAAATATCTACACCGCTACCTGTATAAAATTGGAAATATCAGCACCGCTATCTGTATGAACATGGAAATATCTACACCGCTATCTGAACATGGAAATATCTACACTGCTATCTGTATGAACATGGAAATAGCTACACCGCTATCTGTCTGAACATGGAAATATCTTCAACGCCATCTGTATGAACATGGATATATCTACACAGCCATCTGTATGAACATGGAAATATCTACACCGCTATCTGTATGAACATGGAAATATCTTCACCGACATCTGTATGAAAATGGATATGGCTACACAGCCATCTGGATGAACATGGAAATATCTACACCGCGATCTGTATGAACATGGAAATATCTACACCGCTATCTGTTTGAACTTGGAAATATCTAAAGCGCTATCTGCATGAAAATGGAAATATCTACACAGCTATCTGCATATACATGGAAATATCTACACAGCTATCTCTTTACACGTGGAAATAACTACACCGCTATCTTTATGAACATGGAAATATCTTCACCGCCATCTGTATGAACATGGATATATCTACACAGCCATCTGGATGAACATGGAAATATCTACACCGCTATCTGTATGAAGATGGAAATGTCTACAACGCTATCTGTGTAAACATGCATACATCTTCACCGCTATCTATATAAACATGGAAATATCTACACTGCTATCTGTATGAACATGGAAATATCTACACCGCTATCTGTTTGAACATAGAAATATCAACACCACTATCTGCATGAAAATGGAAATATCTACACAGCGATCTGCATATACATGGAAATATCTACAAAGCTATCTCTTTACACATGGAAATAACTACACGGCTATCTCTATAAACATACAAATATCTACACCTCCATCTGTATGAACATGGAAATATCTGCACCGCCATCTGTATGAACATATAAATATCTACACCGCCATCTATATTACGATGGAGATATCTACACCGCTATCTGTATAAACTTGGAAATATCTACACCGCTATCAGTATAAACATGGAAATATCTACAAAGCAATCTGTATAAACATGGAAATATCTACACCGCTATCTATTTGAACATGGAACTATCTACACCACTATCTGCATGAAAATGGAAATATCTACACAGCGATCTGCATATACATGGAAATATCTACAAAGCTATCTCTTTACACATGGAAATAACTACATCGCTATCTCTATAAACATACAAATATCTACACCGACATCTGTATGAACATGGAAATATCAGCACCGCCATCTGTATGAACATACAAATATCTACACTGCCATCTATATTAAGATGGAGATATCTACACCACTATCTGTATAAACTTGGAAATATCTACACCGCTATCTGTATAAACATGGAAATATCTACACCGCAATCTGTATAATCATGGAAATATCTACACCGCTACCTGTATAAACATGGAAATATCAGCACCGCTATCTGTATGAACTTGGAAATATCTACACCGCTATCTGTATGAGCATGGAAATAACTTCACCGCCATCTGTATGAACATGGATATGTCTACACGGCCATCTGGATGAACATGGAAAGATCTACACCGCGATCTGTATGAACATGGAAATATCTACACTGCTATCTGTGTAAACATGCATACATCTTCACCGCTATCTGTTTAAACATGGAAATATCTACACCGCTATCTGTATGAACATGGAAATATCTCCACTGCTATCTGTTTGAACATGGAAATATCTAAACCGCTATCTGCATGAAAATAGAAATATCTACCCAGCTATCTGCATATACATGGAAATAACTACAAAGCTATCTCTTTACACATGGAAATAACTACACCACTATCTCTATAAACATGGAAATATCTACACCGCCATCTGTATGAACATGGAAATATCTGCACCGCCATCTGCATGAACTTATAAATATCCACACCACCATCTGTATTAAGATGGAGATATCTTCACCGCTATCTGTATAAACCTGGAAATATTGACACCGCTATCTGTATAAACATGGAAATATCTACACCGCTATCTCTATAAACATGGAAATATCTACACCGCTACCTGTATAAACATTTAAATATCAGCACCACTATCTGTATGAACATGGAAATATCCACACCGCTCTCTCTATGAACATGGAAATATCTACAACGCTATCTGTATGAACACGGAAATAGCTACACCGCTATCTGTATGAACATGGAAATATCTACACCGCTATCTGTATGAACATGGAAATATCTACACCGCTATCTGTTTGAACATGGAAATATCTACACCGCTGTCTGCAGGAAAATGGAAATATCTACACAGCTATCTGCATATACATGGAAATATCTACACAGCTATCTCTTTACACATGGAAATAACTACACCGCTATCTCTATAAACATGGAAATATCTACACCGCCATCTGTATGGACATGGAAATATCTGGACCGCCATCTGAATGAACATATAAACATCTACACCGCCATCTGTATTAAGAAGGAGATATCTACACCGCTATCTGTATAAAGATGGAAATATCTACACCGCTATCTGTATAAACATGAAAATATCTACACCGCTATCTGTATAAACATGGAAATATCTACACCGCTACCTGTATAAACATGGAAATATCTTCACCGCCATCTGTATGAACATGGATATATCTACACAGCCATCTGTATGGACATGGAAATATCTACACCGCTATCTGTATGAACATGGAAATATCTACTCCGCTATCTGTATGAACATGGAAATATCTTCACCGCCATCTGTGTAAACATGCATACACCTTCACCGCTATCTGTATAAGCATGGAAATATCTACACCGCTATCTGTATGAACATGGAAATATATACACCGCTATCTGTGTCAACATGCATATATCTTCACCGCTATCTGTATAAACATGGAAATATCTACACAGCCATCTGTATAAACATGGAAATATCAGCACCGCTATCTGTATGAACATGGAAATATCAGCCCCAATATCTGTATGAACATGGAAATATCTACACCGCTATCTGCATGAAAATGGAAATATCTACACAGCTATCTGCATATACATGGAAATATCTACAGAGCTATCTCTTTACACGTGGAAATAACTACACCGCTATCTGTATGAACATGGAAATATCTACACCGCCATCTGTATGAACACGGAAATATCTGCACCGCCATCTGTATGAACATATAAATATCTACACGGCGATCTGTATTAAGATGGAGATATCTACACCGCCATATGTATAAACATGGAAATATCTACACCGCTCTCTGAATAAACATGGAAATATCTACACCGCTATCTGTATAAATATGGAAATATCTACACCGTTACCTGTATAAACATGGAAATATAAGCACCGCTATCTGTATGAACATGGAAATATCAGCCCCTCTATCTGTATGAACATGGAAATACCTACACCGCTATCTGTGTGAACATGGAAATATCTACACCGCTATCTGTATGAACATGGAAATAGCTACACCGCTATCTGTATGAACATGGAAATATCTACACCGCTATCTGTATGAACTTGGAAATATCTAAACCGCTATCTGTATGAACATGGAAAAATCTTCACCGCCATCTGTATGAACATGGATATATCTACACAGCCATCTGGATGAACATTGAAATATCTACACAGCTATCTGTATGAACATGGAAATATATACACCGCTATCTGTGTAACCACGCATACATCTTCACCGCTATCTGTATAAACATGGAAATATCTACACCGCTATCTGTATGAACATGGAAATATCTACACCGCTATCGGTTTGAACATGGAAATATCTACACCGCTATCTGCATGAAAATGGAAATATCTACACAGCTATCTGCATATGCCTGGAAATATCCACAAAGATATCTCCTTACACAAGGAAATAACTACACCGCTATCTCTATAAACATGGAAATATCTACACCGCCATCTGTATGAACATGGAAATATCTGCACCGCCATCTGTATGAACATATAAATATCTACACCGCCATCTGTATTAAGATGGAGATATCTACACCGCTATCTGTATAAACCTGGAAATATCTACACCGCTATCTGTATAAACATGGAAATATCCACACCGCTACCCGTATAAACATGGAAATATCAGCACCGCTATCTGTATGAACATGTTAATATCTACACCGCTGTCTGTACGAACATGGAAATATCTACACCGCTAACTGTATGAACATGGAAATAGCTACACTGCTCTCTGTATGAACATGGAAATATCTACACCACTATCTGTATTAACATGGAAATATCTACACCGCTATCTATATGAACATGGATATATCTACACAGCCATCTGGATGAACATGGAAATATCTACACCGCTATCTGTATGAACATTGAAATATCTACACCGCTATCTGTGTAAACATGCATACATCTTCACCGCTATCTGTATAAACATGGAAATATCTACACAGCTATCTGTATGAACATGGAAATAGCTACACCGCTATCTGTTTGAACATGGAAATATCTACACCGCTGTCTGCATGAAAATGGAAATATCTACAGAGCTATCTGCATATACATGGAAATATCTACACAGCTATCTCTAACACATGGAAATAACTACACCGCTATCTCTATAAACATGGAAATATCTACACAGCTATCTGTATGAAAATGGAAATATATACACCGCTATCTGTGTAAACATGCATACATCTTCACCGCTATCTGTATAAACATGGAAATATCTACACCGCTATCTGTATGAACATGGAAATATCTACACCGTCGTCTGCATGAAAATGTAAATATCTGCACAGCAATCTGCATATACATGGAAATATCTACACCGCCATCTGTATGAACATGGAAATATCTGCACCGCCATCTGTATGCACATATAAATATCTACACCGCCATCTGTATTAAGAAGGAAATATCTAAACTGCTATCGGTATGAACATGGAAATATCTACACCGCTATCTGTATGAACATGGAAATATCTACACCGCTATCTGAGTAAACTTGCATACATCTTCACCGCTATCTGTATAAACATGGAAATGTCTACAAGGCTATCTTTATGAACATGGAAATATCTACACCGCTATCTGTACGATCATGGAAATGTCTAAACCGCTATCAGCATGAAAATAGAAATATCTACACAGCTATCTGCATATACATGGAAATATCTACACAGCTATCTCTTTACACATGGAAATAACTACACCGCTATCTGTATGAACATGGAAATATCTGCACCGCCATCTGTATTAACACATAAATAACTACACCGCCATCTGTATTAAGATGGAGATACCTTCACCGCTATCTGTATAAACATGGAAATATCTACACCGCTATCTGTATAAACATGGAAATATCTACACCGCTATCTGTATAAACATGGAAATGTCAGCACCGCTATCTGTATGAACATGGAAATATCAGCCCCTCTATCTGTATGAACATGGAATTATCTACACCGCTATCTGTATGAACATGGAAATATCTACACCGCTATCTGTATGAACACGGAAATATCTACACCGCTATCTGTTTGAACATGGAAATATCTACAACGCTATCTGTATGAACACGGAAATATCTACACCGCTATCTGTTTGAACATGGAAATATCTAAACCGCTATCTGCATGAAAATGGAAATATATACACAGCTATCTGCATATGCATGGAAATATCTACACAGCTATTTCTTTACACATGGAAATAACTACACCGCTATCTGTATGAACATGGAAATATCTTCACCGCCATCTGTATGAACATGGAGATATCTACACAGCCATCTGGATGAACATGGAAATATCTACACCGCTATCTGTATTAACATGGAAATATCTACACCCCTATCTGTGTAAACATGCATACATCTTCACCGCTATCTGTATAAACATGGAAATATCGACACTGCTATCTGTATGAACATGGAAATATCTACACCGCTATCTGTTTGAATATGGAAATATCTACACCGCTATCTGCATGAAAATGGAAATATCTACACAGCGATCTGCATATACATGGAAATATCTACAAAGCTATCTCTTTACACATGGAAATAAATACACCGCTATCTGTATGAACATGGAAATATCTGCACCGCCATCTGTATGAACACATAAATATCTACACCGCCATCTATATTAAGATGGAGATATCTACACCGCTATCTGAATAAACCTGGAAATATCTACACCGCTATCTGTATAAACATGGAAATATCTACACCGCTACCTGTATAAAGATGGAAATATCAGCACCGCTATCTGTATGAACATGGAAATATCTACACCGCTATCTGAACATGGAAATATCTACACTGCTATCTGTATGAACATGGAAATAGCTACACCGCTATCTGTCTGAACATGGAAATATCTTCAACGCCATCTGTATGAACATGGATATATCTACACAGCCATCTGTATGAACATGGAAATATCTACACCGCTATCTGTATGAACATGGAAATATCTTCACCGACATCTGTATGAAAATGGATATGGCTACACAGCCATCTGGATGAACATGGAAATATCTACACCGCGATCTGTATGAACATGGAAATATCTACACCGCTATCTGTTTGAACTTGGAAATATCTAAAGCGCTATCTGCATGAAAATGGAAATATCTACACAGCTATCTGCATATACATGGAAATATCTACACAGCTATCTCTTTACACGTGGAAATAACTACACCGCTATCTTTATGAACATGGAAATATCTTCACCGCCATCTGTATGAACATGGATATATCTACACAGCCATCTGGATGAACATGGAAATATCTACACCGCTATCTGTATGAAGATGGAAATGTCTACAACGCTATCTGTGTAAACATGCATACATCTTCACCGCTATCTATATAAACATGGAAATATCTACACTGCTATCTGTATGAACATGGAAATATCTACACCGCTATCTGTTTGAACATAGAAATATCAACACCACTATCTGCATGAAAATGGAAATATCTACACAGCGATCTGCATATACATGGAAATATCTACAAAGCTATCTCTTTACACATGGAAATAACTACACGGCTATCTCTATAAACATACAAATATCTACACCTCCATCTGTATGAACATGGAAATATCTGCACCGCCATCTGTATGAACATATAAATATCTACACCGCCATCTATATTAAGATGGAGATATCTACACCGCTATCTGTATAAACTTGGAAATATCTACACCGCTATCAGTATAAACATGGAAATATCTACACCGCAATCTGTATAAACATGGAAATATCTACACCGCTATCTATTTGAACATGGAACTATCTACACCACTATCTGCATGAAAATGGAAATATCTACACAGCGATCTGCATATACATGGAAATATCTACAAAGCTATCTCTTTACACATGGAAATAACTACATCGCTATCTCTATAAACATACAAATATCTACACCGACATCTGTATGAACATGGAAATATCTGCACCGCCATCTGTATGAACATACAAATATCTACACTGCCATCTATATTAAGATGGAGATATCTACACCACTATCTGTATAAACTTGGAAATATCTACACCGCTATCTGTATAAACATGGAAATATCTACACCGCAATCTGTATAATCATGGAAATATCTACACCGCTACCTGTATAAACATGGAAATATCAGCACCGCTATCTGTATGAACTTGGAAATATCTACACCGCTATCTGTATGAGCATGGAAATAACTTCACCGCCATCTGTATGAACATGGAAATAGCTGCACCGCTATCTGTATGAACATGGAAATATCTACACCACTACCTGTATGAACATGGAAATATCTACACCGCTATCTGTATGAACATGGATATATCTACACAGCCATCTGGATGAACACGGAAATATCTTCACCGCTATCTGTAGGAAGATGGAAATATCTACACCGCCAACTCTGCAAACATTGAAATATCTACATTGCCATCTGAAGGAACATGGAAATATCTACAACGCGATCTCTATAAACATGGAAATATCTACAACGCCATCTGTATAAACATGGAAATACGTACACCGCTATCTGGATAAACTTGGAAATATCTACACCGCTATATCTATAAACATGGAAATATCTACACCGCCATTTGTATGTACATGGAAATATCTACAGCACCATCTGTATTAACATGGAAATATCTACACCGCCATCTGTAGGAACATGGAAATGTCTAAACCGCTATCTCTATAAACTTGGAAATACCTACACCGCTATCTGTATAAACATGGAATTATCTACACCACTATATCTATAAATGTGGAAATATCTACACCGCTATCTGTATAAACAAGGAAATACATACACCGCTATCTGTATAAACATGGAAATATCTACACCGCTATCTGTATGAACATGGAAATATCTACACCGCTATCTGTTTGAACATGGAAATATCTACAGCGCTATCAGCATGAAAATGGAAATATCTACAGAGCTTTCTGCATATGCATGGAAATATCTAGAAAGCTATCTCTTTACACATGGAAATAACTACACCGCTATCTCTATAAACATGGAAATATCTATAACGCCATCTGTATGAACATGGAAATATCTGCACCGCCATCTGTATTAACATACAAATATCTACACCGCCATCTGTATTAAGATGGAGATATCTACACCGCTATCTGTATAAACTAGGAAATATCTACACCGCTATCTGTATAAACATGGAAATATCTACACCGCTATCTGTATAAACATGGAAATATCTACACCGCTACCTGTATAAACATGGAAATATCAGCACCGATATCTGTATGAACATGGAAATATCTACACAGCCATCTGGATGAACATGGAAATATCTACACCGCTATGTGTATGAACATGGAAATAGCTACACCGCTATCTGTATGAAAATGGAAATATCTACACCACTATCTGTACGAACATGGAAATATCTACACCTCTATCAGTGTAAACATGCATACATCTTCACCGCTATCTGTATGAACATGGAAATATCTACACCACTATCTGTATGAACATGGAAATATCTACACCGCAATCTGTATAAACATGGAAATATCTTCACCGCCATCTGTATGAACATGGATATATCTACAGAGCCATATGGATGAACATGGAAATATCTACACCGCTATATGCATGAACATGGAAATAGCTACACCGCTATCTGTATGAACATGGAAATAGCCACACCGCTATCTGTATGAACATGGAAATATCTGCACCGCCATCTGTATGAACATATACATATCTACACCGCCATCTGTATTAAGATGGAGATATCTACACCGCTATCTGTATAAACCTGGAAATAACTTCACCGCTATCTGTATAAACATGGAAATATCCGCACCGCTATCTGTATGTACATGGAAATATCTACACCGCTATCTGTACGAACATGGAAATATCTACACCGCTATCTGTATGAACTTGGAAGTAGCTACACCGCTATCTGTATGAACATGGAAATATCTACACCACTATCTGTATGGACATGGAAATATCTACACCGCTATCTGTATGAACATGGATATATCTACACAGCCTTCTGGATGAACATTTAAATATCTACACCGCTATCTCCATGAACATGGAAATATATACACCGCTATCTGTGTAAACTTGCATACAACTTCACCCCTATCTGTATAAACATGGAAATATCTACACCGCTATCTGTATGAACATGGAAATAGCTACACCGCTATCTGTATGAACATGGAAATATCTACACCGCTATCTGTATGAACATGGAAAGATCTACACCGCTATCTGTATGAACATGGATATATCTACACAGCCAGCTGGATGAACATGGAAATATCTACACCGCTATCTGTGTAAACATGCATACATCTTCACCGCTATCTGTATAAACATGGAAATATCTACACCGCTATCGGTATGAACATGGAAATATCTGCACCGCTATCTGTATGAACATGGAAATATCTACACCGCTATCTGAACATGGAAATATCTACACCGCTATCTGCATGAAAATGGAAATATCTACACTGCTATCTGCATATACATGGAAATATCTACACAGCTATCTCTTTACACATGGAAATATCTACACCGCCATCTGTATGAACATGGAAATACCTGCACCGCCATCAGTATGAACATATAAATATCTACACCACCATCTGTATTAAGATGGAGATATCTACACAGCTATCGGTATAAACATGGAAATATCTACACCGCTATCTGTATAAACATGGAAATATCTACACCGCTATCTGTATAAACATGGAAATATCTACACCGCTACCTGTATAAACATGGAAATATAAGCACCGCTATCTGTATGAACATGGAAATATCTACACCGCTATCTGTATGAAGATGGAAATATCTACACCGCTATCTGTATGAACATTTATATATCTACACAGCCCTCTGGATGAACATGGAAATATCCACACCGCTATCTGTGTAAACATACATACATCTTCACCCCTATCTGTATAAACATGGAAATATCTACACCGCTATCTGTATGAACATGGAAATATCTACACCGCTATCTGTTTGAAGATGGAAATATATACACCGCTATCTGCATGAAAATGGAAATATCTACACAGCTCTCTGCATATAGATGGAAATATCTACACAGCTATCTCTTTACACATGGAAATAACTACACCGCTATCTGTATGAACATGGAAATATCTACACCGCCATCTGTATGAACATGGAAATATCTGCACCGCCATCTGTATGAACATATAAATATCTACACCGCCATCTGTATTAAGATGGAGATATCTACACCGCTATCTGAATAAACATGGAAATATCTACACCGCTATCTGTATAAACATGGAAATATCTACACCGCTATCTGTATAAACACGGAAATATCTACACCGCTATCTGTATGAACATGGAAATATCTACACCGCTATCTGTATGAACATGGAAATATCTACAAAGCTATCTGAATGAACATGGAAATATCTACACCGCTATCTGTTTGAACATGTAAATATCTACACCGCTATCTGCATGAAAATGGAAATATCTACAAAGCTATCTGCATATACATGGAAATATGTACACAGCTATCTCTTTACACATGGAAATAACTACTCCGCTATATCTATGAACATGGAAATATCAGCACCACTATCTGTATGAACATGGAAATATCTACACCGCAATCTGTATGAACATGGATATATCTACACAGCCATCTGGATGAACATGGAAATATCTACACCGCTATCTGTATGAACATGGAAATATCTACACCGCTATCTGTGTAAACATGCATACACCTTCACCACTATCAGTATAAACATGGAAATATCTACACCGCTATCTGCATGAACGTGGAAATAACTACACCGCTATCTTTATGAACATGGAAATATCTACACCGCTATCTGTATGCACATGGATATATCTACACAGCCATCTGGATGAACATGGAAATATCTACACTGCTATCTGTGTAAACATGCATACATCTTCTCCGCTAACTGTATAAACATGGAAATATCTACACCGCTATCTGTACGAACATGGAAATATCTGCACCGCTATCTGTATGAACATGGAAATATCTACAACGCTATCTGTTAGAACATGGAAATATGTACACCGCTATCTGCATGAAAATGGAAATATCTACACTGCTATCTGCATATACATGGAAATATCTACACAGCTATCTCTTTACACATGGAAATAACTACACCGCTATCTGTATGAATATGGAAATATCTACACCGCCATCTGTATGAACATGGAAATATCTGCACCGCCATCTGTATGAACATGGAAATATCTGCACCGCCATCTGTATGAACATATAAATATCTAAACCGCCATCTGTATTAAGATGGAGATATCTACACTGCTGTCTGTATAAACATGGAAATATCTACACCGCCATCTGTATGAACATATAAGTATCTACACCGCCATCTGTATTAAGAAGGAAATATCTAAACCGCTATCTGTATAAACATGGAAATATCTACACCGCTGCCTGTATAAACATGGAAATATCACCACCACTATCTGTATGAACACGAAAATATCTACACCGCAATCTGTATGAACATGGATATATCTACACAGCCATCTGGATGAACATGGAAATATCTACACCGCTATCTGTATGAACATGGAAATATCTACACCGCTATCTGTGTAAACATGTATACATCTTCACCGCTATCAGTATAAACATGGAAATATCTACACCGCTATCTGTATGAAAATGGAAATAACTACACCGCTATCTGTATGAACATGGAAATATCTACACCGCTATCTGTATGAACATGGATATGTCTACACAGCCATCTGGATGAACATGGAAATATCTACACCGCTAACTGTGTAAACATGCATACATCTTCACCGCTATCTGTATAAACATGGAAATATCTCCACCGCTATCGGTATGAACATGGAAATATCTGCACCGCTATCTGTATGAACATGGAAATATCTACACCGCTATTTGAACATGGAAATATCTACACCGCTATCTGCATGAAAATGGAAATATCTACACTGCTATCTGCATATACATGGAAATATCTACACAGCTATCTCTTTTCACATGGAAATAACTACACCGCCATCTGTATGAACATGGAAATATCTGCACCGCCATCAGTATGAACATATAAATATCTACACCACCATCTGTATTAAGATGGAGATATCTACACAGCTATCGGTATAAACATGGAAATATCTACACCGCTATCTGTATAAACATGGAAATATCTACACCGCTATCTGTATAAACATGGAAATATCTACACCGCTACCTGTATAAACATGGAAATATAAGCACCGCTATCTGTATGAACATGGAAATATCTACACCGCTATCTGTATGAAGATGGAAATATCTACACCGCTATCTGTATGAACATTTATATATCTACACAGCCCTCTGGATGAACATGGAAATATCCACACCGCTATCTGTGTAAACATACATACATCTTCACCCCTATCTGTATAAACATGGAAATATCTACACCGCTATCTGTATGAACATGGAAATATCTACACCGCTATCTGTTTGAAGATGGAAATATATACACCGCTATCTGCATGAAAATGGAAATATCTACACAGCTCTCTGCATATAGATGGAAATATCTACACAGCTATCTCTTTACACATGGAAATAACTACACCGCTATCTGTATGAACATGGAAATATCTACACCGTCATCTGTATGAACATGGAAATATCTGCACCGCCATCTGTATGAACATATAAATATCTACACCGCCATCTGTATTAAGATGGAGATATCTACACCGCTATCTGAATAAACATGGAAATATCTACACCGCTATCTGTATAAACATGGAAATATCTACACCGCTATCTGTATAAACACGGAAATATCTACACCGCTACCAGTATAAACATGGAAATATGAGCACCGCTATCTGTATGAACCTGGAAATATCTACACCGCTATCTGTATGAACATGGAAATATCTACACCGCTATCTGTATGAACATGGAAATATCTACAAAGCTATCTGAATGAACATGGAAATATCTACACCGCTATCTGTTTGAACATGTAAATATCTACACCGCTATCTGCATGAAAATGGAAATATCTACAAAGCTATCTGCATATACATGGAAATATCTACACAGCTATCTCTTTACACATGGAAATAACTACTCCGCTATATCTATGAACATGGAAATATCAGCACCACTATCTGTATGAACATGGAAATATCTACACCGCAATCTGTATGAACATGGATATATCTACACAGCCATCTGGATGAACATGGAAATATCTACACCGCTATCTGTATGAACATGGAAATATCTACACCGCTATCTGTGTAAACATGCATACACCTTCACCACTATCAGTATAAACATGGAAATATCTACACCGCTATCTGCATGAACGTGGAAATAACTACACCGCTATCTTTATGAACATGGAAATATCTACACCGCTATCTGTATGAACATGGATATATCTACACAGCCATCTGGATGAACATGGAAATATCTACACTGCTATCTGTGTAAACATGCATACATCTTCTCCGCTAACTGTATAAACATGGAAATATCTACACCGCTATCTGTACGAACATGGAAATATCTGCACCGCTATCTGTATGAACATGGAAATATCTACACCGCTATCTGTTAGAACATGGAAATATGTACACCGCTATCTGCATGAAAATGGAAATATCTACACTGCTATCTGCATATACATGGAAATATCTACACAGCTATCTCTTTACACATGGAAATAACTACACCGCTATCTGTATGAACATGGAAATATCTACACCGCCATCTGTATGAACATGGAAATATCTGCACCGCCATCTGTATGAACATGGAAATATCTGCACCGCCATCTGTATGAACATATAAATATCTAAACCGCCATCTGTATTAAGATGGAGATATCTACACTGCTGTCTGTATAAACATGGAAATATCTACACCGCCATCTGTATGAACATATAAGTATCTACACCGCCATCTGTATTAAGAAGGAAATATCTAAACCGCTATCTGTATAAACATGGAAATATCTACACCGCTGCCTGTATAAACATGGAAATATCACCACCACTATCTGTATGAACACGAAAATATCTACACCGCAATCTGTATGAACATGGATATATCTACACAGCCATCTGGATGAACATGGAAATATCTACACCGCTATCTGTATGAACATGGAAATATCTACACCGCTATCTGTGTAAACATGTATACATCTTCACCGCTATCAGTATAAACATGGAAATATCTACACCGCTATCTGTATGAAAATGGAAATAACTACACCGCTATCTGTATGAACATGGAAATATCTACACCGCTATCTGTATGAACATGGATATGTCTACACAGCCATCTGGATGAACATGGAAATATCTACACCGCTAACTGTGTAAACATGCATACATCTTCACCGCTATCTGTATAAACATGGAAATATCTCCACCGCTATCGGTATGAACATGGAAATATCTGCACCGCTATCTGTATGAACATGGAAATATCTACACCGCTATCTGAACATGGAAATATCTACACCGCTATCTGCATGAAAATGGAAATATCTACACTGCTATCTGCATATACATGGAAATATCTACACAGCTATCTCTTTTCACATGGAAATAACTACACCGCCATCTGTATGAACATGGAAATATCTGCACCGCCATCAGTATGAACATATAAATATCTACACCACCATCTGTATTAAGATGGAGATATCTACACCGCTGTCTGTATAAACATGGAAATATCTACACCGCTATCTGTATAAACATGGAAATATCTACACTGCTATCTGTATAAACATGGAAATATCTACACCGCTACCTGTATAAACATGGAAATATAAGCACCGCTATCTGTATGAACATGGAAATATCTACACCGCTATCTGTATGAACATGAAAATATCTACAACGCTATCTGTATGAACATGGATATATCTACACAGCCCTCTGGATGAACATGGAAATATCCACACCGCTATCTGTGTAAACATGCATACATCTTCACCGCTATCTGTATAAACATGGAAATATCTACACCGCTATCTGTATGAACATGGAAATATCTACACCGCTATCTGTTTGAAGATGGAAATAAATACAACGCTATCTGCATGAAAATGGAAATATCTACACAGCTATCTGCATATAGATGGAAATATCTACACAGCTATCTCTTTACACATGGAAATAACTACACCGCTATCTGTATGAACATGGAAATATCTACACCACCATCTGTATGAACATGGAAATATCTGCACCGACATCTGTATGAACATATAAATATCTACACCGCCATCTGTATTAAGATGGAGATATCTACACTGCTATCTGAATAAACTTGGAAATATCTACACCGCTATCTGTATAAACGTGGAAATATCTACACCGCTATCTGTATAAACACGGAAATATCTACACCGCTACCAGTATAAACATGGAAATATCAGCACCGCTATCTGTATGAACCTGGAAATATCTACACCGCTATCTGTATGAACATGGAAATATCTACACCGCTATCTGTATGAACATGGAATTATCTACAAAGCTATCTGTATGAACATGGGAATATCTGCACCGCCATCTGTATGAACATATAAATATCTACACCGCCATCTGTATTAAGAAGGAAATATCTAAACCGCTATCTGTATAAACATGGAAATATCTACACCGCTGCCTGTGTAAACATGGAAATATCAGCACCGCTCTCTGTATGAAAATGGAAATATCTACACCGCTATCTGAATGAACATGGAAATATCTACACTGCTATATGTATGAACATGGAAATAGCTACACCGTTATCTGTATGAAAATGGAAATAGCTGCACCGCTATCTGTATGAACATGGAAATATCTACACCGCTATCTGTATGAACGTGGATATATCTACACAGCCATCTGGATGAACATGGAAATATCTACACCGCTATCTGTATGAACATGGAAATATCTACACCGCTATCTGTATGAACATGGATATATCTACACAGCCATCTGGATGAACATGGAAATATCTACACCTCTATCTGTGTAAACATGCATAGATCTTCACCACTATCTGTATAAACATTTAAATATCTGCACCGCTATCGGTATGAACATGGAAATATCTACACCGCTATCTGTATGAACATGGAAATACCTACACCGCTATCTGTTAGGACATGGAAATATCTACACCGCTATCTGCATGAAAATGGAAATATCTACACTGCTATCTGCTTATACATTTAAATATCTACACAGCTATCTCTTTACACATGGAAATAACTACACCACTATCTGTATGAACATGGATATATCTACACCGCCATCTGTATGAACATGGAAATATCTGCACCGCCATCTGTATGAACATATAAATATCTACACCGCCATCTGTATTAAGATGGAGATATCTACACTGCTATCTGTATAAACATGGAAATATCTACACCGCCATCTGTCTGAACATATAAATGTCTACACCGCCATCTGTACTAAGAAGGAAATATCTAAACCTCTATCTGTATAAACGTGGAAATATCTACACCGCTGCCTCTATAAACATGGAAATATCAGCACCGCTATCTGTATGAACATGGAAATATCTACACCACTATCTGTAGGAACATGGAAATAGCTACACCGCTGCCTGTATAAACATGGAAATATCAGCACCGCTATCTGTATGAACAGGGAAATTTCTACACCGCTATCTGTAGGAACATGGATATATCTACACAGCTATCTGGATGAACATGGAAATATCTACACCACTATCTGTATGAACATGGAAATATCTAAACCGCTATCTGTGTAAACATGCATACATCTTCACCGCTATCAGTATAAACATGGAAATATCTACACCGCTATCTGTATGAACATGGAAATAGCTACACCGCTATCTGTATGAACATAGAAATATCTACACTGCTATCCGTATGAACATGGATATGTCTACACAGCCATCTGGATGAACATGGAAATATCTACACCGCTATCTGTGTAAACATACATACATCTCCACCGCTATCTGTATAAACATGGAAATATCTACACCGCTATCTGTATGAACATGGAAATATCTACACCGCTATCTGTATGAACATGGAAATATCTACACCACTATCTGTTTGAACATGGAAATATCTACACCGCTATCTGCATGAAAATGGAAATATCTGCACTACTATCTGCATATACATTGAAATATCTACACAGCTATCTCTTTACACATGGAAATAACTACACCACTATCTGTATGAACATGGAAATATCTACACTGCCATCTGTATGAACATGGAAATATCTGCACCGCCATCTGTATGAACATATAAATATCTACACCGCCATCTGTATTAAGATGGAGATATCTACATCGCTATCTGTATAAACATGGAAATATCTACACCGCTATCTGTATAAACACGGAAATATCTACACCGCTATCTGTATAAACATGGAAATAACTACACCGCTACCTGTATAAACATGGAAATATCAGCACCGCTATCTGTATGAACATGGAAATATCTACACCGCTATCTGTATGAACATGGAAATATCTACACCGCTATCTGTATGAACATGGATATATCTACACTGCCCTCTGGATGAACATGGAAATATCCACACCGCTATCTGTGTAAACATGCATACATCTTCACCGCTATCTGTATAAACATGGAAATATCTACACCGCTATCTGTATGAACATGGAAATATCTACACCGCTATCTGTTTGAAGATGGAAATATATACACCGCTATCTGCATGAAAATGGAAATATCTACACAGCTATCTGCATATAGATGGAAATAACTACACAGCTATCTCTTTACACATGGAAATAACTACACCGCTATCTGTATGAACATGGAAATATCTACACCGCCATCTGTATGAACATGGAAATAACTGCACCACCATCTTTATGAATTTATAAATATCTACACCTCCATCTGTATGAAGATGGAGATATCTACACCGCTACCTGAATAAACATGGAAATATCTACACCGCTATCTGTATAAACATGGAAATATCTACAACGCTATCTGTATAAACATGGAAATATCTACACCGCTACCTGTATAAACATGGAAATATCAGCACCGCTATCTGAATGAACCTTGAACTATCTACACCGCTATCTGTATGAACATGGATATATCTACACAGCCATCTGGATGAACATGGAAATATCTACACCTCTATCTGTGTAAACATGCGTACATCTTCACCACTATCTGTATAAACATGGAAATATCTGCACCGCTATCGGTATGAACATGGAAATATCTACACCGCTATCTGTATGAACATGGAAATACCTACACCGCTATCTGTTTGGACAGGGAAATATCTACCCCGCTATCTGCATGAAAATGGAAATATCTACACTGCTATCTGCATATACATTTATATATCTACTCAGCTATCTCTTTACACATGGAAATAACTACACCACTATCTGTATGAACATGGAAATAGCTACACCGCCATCTGTATGAACATGGAAATATCTGCACCGCCATCTGTATGAACATATAAATATCTACACCGCCATCTGCATTAAGATGGAGATATTTACACTGATATCTGTATAAACATGTAAATAACTACACCGCCATCTATCGGAACATATAAATATCTACACCGCCATCTGTACTAAGAAGGAAATATCTAAACCGCTATCTGTATAAACATGGAAATATCTACACCACGGCCTGTATAAACATGGAAATATCAGCACCGCTATCTGTATGAACATGGAAAAATCTACACCGCTATCTGTAGGAACATGGAAATAGCTACACCGCTATCTGCATGAAAATGGAAATATCTACACTGCTATCTGCATATACATGGAAATATCTACACAGCTATCTCTTTACACATGGAAATAACTACACCGCTGTCTGTATGAACATGGAAATATCTACACCGCCATCTGTATGAACATGGAAATATGTGCACCGCCATCTGTATGAACATATAAATATCTACACCGCCATCTGTATTAAGATGGAGATATCTACACTGCTATCTGAATAAACATGGAAATATCTACACCGCTATCTGTATAAACATGGAAATATCTACACCGCTATCTGTATAAACATGGAAATATCTACCCCGCTACCTGCATAAACATGGAAATAGCAGCACCGCTATCTGTATGAACATGGAAATATCTACACCGCTATCTGTATGAACATGGAAATATCTACAAAGCTATCTGAATGAACATGGAAATATCTACACCGCTATCTGTTTGAACATGGAAATATCTACACCGCTGTCTGCATGAATATGGAAATATCTACACAGCTATCTGCATACACATGGAAATATCTACACAGCTATCTCTTAACACATGGAAATAAGTACTCCGCTATCTCTATAAACATGGAAATATCTACAGCAACATCTGTATTAACATGGAAATATCTGCACCGCCATCTGTATGAACATATAAATATCTACACCGCCATCTGTATTAAGAAGGAAATATCTAAATAGCTATCGGTATGAACATTGAAATATCTACACTGCTATCTGTATGAACATTGAAATATCTACACTACTGCCTGTATAAACATGGAAATATCTACACCGCTATCTGTATGAACATGGAAATAGCTACACCGCTATCTGTAGGAACATGGAAATATCTACACAGCCATCTGGATGAACATGGAAATATCTACACCGCTATCTGTATGAACATGGAAATATCTTCACCGCCATCTGTATGAACATGGATATATCTACACAGCCATCTGGATGAACATGGAAATATCTACACCGCTATCTGGATGAACATGGAAATATCTACACCGCTATCTGGGTAAACATGCATACATCTTCACCGCTATGTGTATAAACATGGAAATATCTACACCGCTATCTGTATGAACATGGAAATATCTACACCGCTATCTGTTTGAACATGGAAATATCTACACCGCTATCAGCATGAAAATGGAAATATCTACAGAGCTTTCTGCATATGCATGGAAATATCTACAAAGCTATCTCTTTACACATGGAAATAACTACACCGCTATATCTATAAACATGGAAATATCTATAACGCCATCTGTATGAACATGGAAATATCTGCACCGCCATCTGTATTAACATACAAATATCTACACCGCCATCTGTATTAAGACGGAGATATCTACACCGCTATCTGTATAAACTAGGAAATATCTACACCGCTATCTGTATAAACATGGAAATATCTACACCGCTATCTGTATAAACATGGAAATATCTACACCGCTACCTGTATAAACATGGAAATATCAGCACCGATATCTGTATGAACATGGAAATATGTACACAGCCATCTGGATGAACATGGAAATATCTACACCGCTATGTGTATGAACATGGAAATAGCTACACCGCTATCTGTATAAAAATGGAAATATCTACACCACTATCTGTACGAACATGGAAATATCTACACCTCTATCAGTGTAAACATGCATACATCTTCACCGCTATCTGTATGAACATGGAAATATCTACACCACTATCTGTATGAACATGGAAATATCTACACCGCTATCTGTATAAACATGGAAATATCTTCACCGCCATCTGTATGAACATGGATATATCTACAGAGCCATATGGATGAACATGGAAATATCTACACCGCTATATGCATGAACATGGAAATAGCTACACCGCTATCTGTATGAACATGGAAATAGCCACACCGCCATATGAATGAACATGGAAATATCTGCACCGCCATCTGTATGAACATATACATATCTACACCGCCATCTGTATTAAGATGGAGATATCTACACCGCTATCTGTATAAACCTGGAAATAACTTCACCGCTATCTGTATAAACATGGAAATATCCGCACCGCTATCTGTATGAACATGGAAATATCTACACCGCTATCTGTACGAACATGGAAATATCTACACCGCTATCTGTATGAACTTGGAAGTAGCTACACCGCTATCTGTATGGACATGGAAATATCTACACCGCTATCTGTATGAACATGGATATATCTACACAGCCTTCTGGATGAACATTTAAATATCTACACCGCTATCTCCATGAACATGGAAATATCTACACCGCTATCTGTGTAAACTTGCATACAACTTCACCCCTATCTGTATAAACATGGAAATATCTACACCGCTATCGGTATGAACATGGAAATATCTGCACCGCTATCTGTATGAACATGGAAATATCTACACCGCTATCTGAAGATGGAAATATCTACACCGCTATCTGCATGAAAATGGAAATATCTACACTGCTATCTGCATATACATGGAAATATCTACACAGCTATCTCTTTACACATGGAAATATCTACACCGCCATCTGTATGAACATGGAAATACCTGCACCGCCATCAGTATGAACATATAAATATCTACACCACCATCTGTATTAAGATGGAGATATCTACACAGCTATCTGTATAAACATGGAAATATCTACACCGCTATCTGTATAAACATGGAAATATCTACACCGCTATCTGTATAAACATGGAAATATCTACACCGCTACCTGTATAAACATGGAAATATAAGCACCGCTATCTGTATGAACATGGAAATATCTACACCGCTATCTGTATGAAGATGGAAATATCTACACCGCTATCTGTATGAACATTTATATATCTACACAGCCCTCTGGATGAACATGGAAATATCCACACCGCTATCTGTGTAAACATGCATACATCTTCACCGCTATCTGTATAAACATGGAAATATCTACACCGCTATCTGTATGAACATGGAAATATCTACACCGCTATCTGTTTGAAGATGGAAATATATACACCGCTATCTGCATGAAAATGGAAATATCTACACAGCTATCTGCATATAGATGGAAATATCTACACAGCTATCTCTTTACACATGGAAATAACTACACCGCTATCTGTATGAACATGGAAATATCTACACCGCCATCTGTATGAACATGGAAATATCTGCACCGCCATCTGTATGAACATATAAATATCTACACCGCCATCTGTATTAAGATGGAGATATCTACACCGCTATCTGAATAAACATGGAAATATCTACACCGCTATCTGTATAAACATGGAAATATCTACACCGCTATCTGTATAAACACGGAAATATCTACACTGCTACCAGTATAAACATGGAAATATGAGCACCGCTATCTGTATGAACATGGAAATATCTACACCGCTATCTGTATGAACATGGAAATATCTACACCGCTATCTGTATGAACATGGAAATATCTACAAAGCTATCTGAATGAACATGGAAATATCTACACCGCTATCTGTTTGAACATGTAAATATCTACACCGCTATCTGCATGAAAATGGAAATATCTACAAAGCTATCTGCATATACATGGAAATATCTACACAGCTATCTCTTTACACATGGAAATAACTACACCGCTATATCTATGAACATGGAAATATCAGCACCACTATCTGTATGAACATGGAAATATCTACACCGCAATCTGTATGAACATGGATATATCTACACAGCCATCTGGATGAACATGGAAATATCTACACCGCTATCTGTATGAACATGGAAATATCTACACCGCTATCTGTGTAAACATGCATACACCTTCACCACTATCAGTATAAACATGGAAATATCTACACCGCTATCTGCATGAACGTGGAAATAACTACACCGCTATCTTTATGAACATGGAAATATCTACACCGCTATCTGTATGAACATGGATATATCTACACAGCCATCTGGATGAACATGGAAATATCTACACTGCTATCTGTGTAAACATGCATACATCTTCTCCGCTAACTGTATAAACATGGAAATATCTACACCGCTATCTGTACGAACATGGAAATATCTGCACCGCTATCTGTATGAACATGGAAATATCTACACCGCTATCTGTTTGAACATGGAAATATGTACACCGCTATCTGCATGAAAATGGAAATATCTACACTGCTATCTGCATATACATGGAAATATCTACACAGCTATCTCTTTACACATGGAAATAACTACACCGCTATCTGTATGAACATGGAAATATCTACACCGCCATCTGTATGAACATGGAAATATCTGCACCGCCATCTGTATGAACATGGAAATATCTGCACCGCCATCTGTATGAACATATAAATATCTAAACCACCATCTGTATTAAGATGGAGATATCTACACTGCTATCTGTATAAACATGGAAATATCTACACCGCCATCTGTATGAACATATATGTATCTACACAGCCATCTGTATTAAGAAGGAAATATCTAAACCGCTATCTGTATAAACATGGAAATATCTACACCGCTGCCTGTATAAACATGGAAATATCAGCACCACTATCTGTATGAACACGGAAATATCTACACCGCAATCTGTATGAACATGGATATATCCACACAGCCATCTGGATGAACATGGAAATACCTACACCGCTATCTGTATGAACATGGAAATATCTACACCGCTATCTGTGTAAACATGTATACATCTTCACCGCTATCAGTATAAACATGGAAATATTTACACCGCTATCTGTATGAAAATGGAAATAACTACACCGCTATCTGTATGAACATGGAAATATCTACACCGCTATCTGTATGAACATGGATATGTCTACACAGCCATCTGGATGAACATGGAAATATCTACACCGCTAACTGTGTAAACATGCATACATCTTCACCGCTATCTGTATAAACATGGAAATATCTACACCGCTATCTGTATGAACATGGAAATATCTACACCGCTATCTGAACATGGAAATATCTGCACCGCTATCTGTATGAACATGGAAATATCTACACCGCTATCTGAACATGGAAATATCTACACCGCTATCTGCATGAAAATGGAAATATCTACACTGCTATCTGCATATACATGGAAATATCTACACAGCTATCTCTTTACACATGGAAAACTACACCGCCATCTGTATGAACATGGAAATATCTGCACCGCCATCAGTATGAACATATAAATATCTACACCACCATCTGTATTAAGATGGAGATATCTACACCGCTGTCTGTATAAACATGGAAATATCTACACCGCTATCTGTATAAACATGGAAATATCTACACTGCTATCTGTATAAACATGGAAATATCTACACCGCTACCTGTATAAACATGGAAATATAAGCACCGCTATCTGTATGAAAATGGAAATATCTACACCGCTATCTGTATGAACATGAAAATATCTTCACCGCTATCTGTATGAACATGGATATATCTACACAACCCTCTGGATGAACATGGAAATATCCACACCGCTATCTGTGTAAACATGCATACATCTTCACCGCTATCTGTATAAACATGGAAATATCTACACCGCTATCTGTATGAACATGGAAATATCTACACCGCTATCTGTTTGAAGATGGAAATAAATACAACGCTATCTGCATGAAAATGGAAATATCTACACAGCTATCTGCATATAGATGGAAATATCTACACAGCTATCTCTTTACACATGGAAATAACTACACCGCTATCTGTATGAACATGGAAATATCTACACCGCCATCTGTATGAACATGGAAATATCTGCACCGACATCTGTATGAACATATAAATATCTACACCGCCATCTGTATTAAGATGGAGATATCTACACTGCTATCTGAATAAACTTGGAAATATCTACACCGCTATCTGTATAAACGTGGAAATATCTACACCGCTATCTGTATAAACACGGAAATATCTACACCGCTACCAGTATAAACATGGAAATATCAGCACCGCTATCTGTATGAACCTGGAAATATCTACACCGCTATCTGTATGAACATGGAAATATCTACACCGCTATCTGTATGAACATGGAAATATCTACAAAGCTATCTGTATGAACATGGAAATATCTGCACCGCCATCTGTATGAACATATAAATATCTATACCGCCATCTGTATTAAGAAGGAAATATCTAAACCGCTATCTGTATAAACATGGAAATATCTACACCGCTGCCTGTGTAAACATGGAAATATCAGCACCGCTCTCTGTATGAAAATGGAAATATCTACACCGCTATCTGAATGAACATGAAATTATCTACACTGCTATATGTATGAACATGGAAATAGCTACACCGTTATCTGTATGAAAATGGAAATAGCTGCACCGCTATCTGTATGAACATGGAAATATCTACACCGCTATCTGTATGAACGTGGATATATCTACACAGCCATCTGGATGAACATGGAAATATCTACACCGCTATCTGTATGAACATGGAAATATCTACACCGCTATCTGTATGAACATGGATACATCTACACAGCCATCTGGATGAACATGGAAATATCTACACCTCTATCTGTGTAAACATGCATACATCTTCACCACTATCTGTATAAACATTTAAATATCTGCACCGCTATCGGTATGAACATGGAAATATCTACACCGCTATCTGTATGAACATGGAAATACCTACACCGCTATCTGTTAGGACATGGAAATATCTACACCGCTATCTGCATGAAAATGGAAATATCTACACTGCTATCTGCATATACATTTAAATATCTACACAGCTATCTCTTTACACATGGAAATAACTACACCACTATCTGTATGAACATGGAAATATCTACACCGCCATCTGTATGAACATGGAAATATCTGCACCGCCATCTGTATGAACATATAAATATCTACACCGCCATCTGTATTAAGATGGAGATATCTACACTGCTATCTGTATAAACATGGAAATATCTACACCGCCATCTGTCTGAACATATAAATGTCTACACCGCCATCTGTACTAAGAAGGAAATATCTAAACCTCTATCTGTATAAACGTGGAAATATCTACACCGCTGCCTGTATAAACATGGAAATATCAGCACCGCTATCTGTATGAACATGGAAATATCTACACCACTATCTGTAGGAACATGGAAATAGCTACACCGCTGCCTGTATAAACATGGAAATATCAGCACCGCTATCTGTATGAACAGGGAAATTTCTACACCGCTATCTGTAGGAACATGGATATATCTACACAGCCATCTGGATGAACATGGAAATATCTACACCACTATCTGTATGAACATGGAAATATCTAAACCGCTATCTGTGTAAACACGCATACATCTTCACCGCTATCAGTATAAACATGGAAATATCTACACCGCTATCTGTATGAACATGGAAATAGCTACACCGCTATCTGTATGAACATAGAAATATCTACACTGCTATCCGTATGAACATGGATATGTCTACACAGCCATCTGGATGAACATGGAAATATCTACACCGCTATCTGTGTAAACATGCATACATCTCCACCGCTATCTGAATAAACATGGAAATATCAGCACCGCTATCTGTATGAACATGGAAATATCTACACCGCTATCTGTATGAACATGGAAATATCTACACCACTATCTGTTTGAACATGGAAATATCTACACCGCTATCTGCATGAAAATGGAAATATCTACACTGCTATCTGCATATACATGGAAATATCTACACAGCTATCTCTTTACACATGGAAATAACTACACCGCTATCTATATGAACATGGATATGTCTACACAGCCATCTGGATGAACATGGAAATATCTACACCGCTATCTGTATGAACATGGATATGTCTACACAGCCATCTGGATGAACATGGAAATATCTACACCGCTAACTGTGTAAACATGCATACATCTTCACCGCTATCTGTATAAACATGGAAATATCTACACCGCTATCTGTATGAACATGGAAATATCTACACCGCTATCTGAACATGGAAATATCTGCACCGCTATCTGTATGAACATGGAAATATCTACACCGCTATCTGAACATGGAAATATCTACACCGCTATCTGCATGAAAATGGAAATATCTACACTGCTATCTGCATATACATGGAAATATCTACACAGCTATCTCTTTACACATGGAAAACTACACCGCCATCTGTATGAACATGGAAATATCTGCACCGCCATCAGTATGAACATATAAATATCTACACCACCATCTGTATTAAGATGGAGATATCTACACCGCTGTCTGTATAAACATGGAAATATCTACACCGCTATCTGTATAAACATGGAAATATCTACACTGCTATCTGTATAAACATGGAAATATCTACACCGCTACCTGTATAAACATGGAAATATAAGCACCGCTATCTGTATGAACATGGAAATATCTACACCGCTATCTGTATGAACATGAAAATATCTACACCGCTATCTGTATGAACATGGATATATCTACACAGCCCTCTGGATGAACATGGAAATATCCACACCGCTATCTGTGTAAACATGCATACATCTTCACCGCTATCGGTATAAACATGGAAATATCTACACCGCTATCTGTATGAACATGGAAATATCTACACCACTATCTGTTTGAAGATGGAAATAAATACAACGCTATCTGCATGAAAATGGAAATATCTACACAGCTATCTGCATATAGATGGAAATATCTACACAGCTATCTCTTTACACATGGAAATAACTACACCGCTATCTGTATGAACATGGAAATATCTACACCGCCATCTGTATGAACATGGAAATATCTGCACCGACATCTGTATGAACATATAAATATCTACACCGCCATCTGTATTAAGATGGAGATATCTACACTGCTATCTGAATAAACTTGGAAATATCTACACCGCTATCTGTATAAACGTGGAAATATCTACACCGCTATCTGTATAAACACGGAAATATCTACACCGCTACCAGTATAAACATGGAAATATCAGCACCGCTATCTGTATGAACCTGGAAATATCTACACCGCTATCTGTATGAACATGGAAATATCTACACCGCTATCTGTATGAACATGGAAATATCTACAAAGCTATCTGTATGAACATGGAAATATCTGCACCGCCATCTGTATGAACATATAAATATCTACACCGCCATCTGTATTAAGAAGGAAATATCTAAACCGCTATCTGTATAAACATGGAAATATCTACACCGCTGCCTGTGTAAACATGGAAATATCAGCACCGCTCTCTGTATGAAAATGGAAATATCTACACCGCTATCTGAATGAACATGAAATTATCTACACTGCTATATGTATGAACATGGAAATAGCTACACCGTTATCTGTATGAAAATGGAAATAGCTGCACCGCTATCTGTATGAACATGGAAATATCTACACCGCTATCTGTATGAACGTGGATATATCTACACAGCCATCTGGATGAACATGGAAATATCTACACCGCTATCTGTATGAACATGGAAATATCTACACCGCTATCTGTATGAACATGGATACATCTACACAGCCATCTGGATGAACATGGAAATATCTACACCTCTATCTGTGTAAACATGCATACATCTTCACCACTATCTGTATAAACATTTAAATATCTGCACCGCTATCGGTATGAACATGGAAATATCTACACCGCTATCTGTATCAACATGGAAATACCTACACCGCTATCTGTTAGGACATGGAAATATCTACACCGCTATCTGCATGAAAATGGAAATATCTACACTGCTATCTGCATATACATTTAAATATCTACACAGCTATCTCTTTACACATGGAAATAACTACACCACTATCTGTATGAACATGGAAATATCTACACCGCCATCTGTATGAACATGGAAATATCTGCACCGCCATCTGTATGAACATATAAATATCTACACCGCCATCTGTATTAAGATGGAGATATCTACACTGCTATCTGTATAAACATGGAAATATCTACACCGCCATCTGTCTGAACATATAAATGTCTACACCGCCATCTGAACTAAGAAGGAAATATCTAAACCTCTATCTGTATAAACGTGGAAATATCTACACCGCTGCCTGTATAAACATGGAAATATCAGCACCGCTATCTGTATGAACATGGAAATATCTACACCACTATCTGTAGGAACATGGAAATAGCTACACCGCTGCCTGTATAAACATGGAAATATCAGCACCGCTATCTGTATGAACAGGGAAATTTCTACACCGCTATCTGTAGGAACATGGATATATCTACACAGCCATCTGGATGAACATGGAAATATCTACACCACTATCTGTATGAACATGGAAATATCTAAACCGCTATCTGTGTAAACATGCATACATCTTCACCGCTATCAGTATAAACATGGAAATATCTACACCGCTATCTGTATGAACATGGAAATAGCTACACCGCTATCTGTATGAACATAGAAATATCTACACTGCTATCCGTATGAACATGGATATGTCTACACAGCCATCTGGATGAACATGGAAATATCTACACCGCTATCTGTGTAAACATGCATACATCTCCACCGCTATCTGTATAAACATGGAAATATCAGCACCGCTATCTGTATGAACATGGAAATATCTACACCGCTATCTGTATGAACATGGAAATATCTACACCACTATCTGTTTGAACATGGAAATATCTACACCGCTATCTGCATGAAAATGGAAATATCTACACTGCTATCTGCATATACATGGAAATATCTACACAGCTATCTCTTTACACATGGAAATAACTACACCGCTATCTATATGAACATGGAAATATCCACACCGCCATCTGTATGAACATGGAAATATCTGCACCGCCATCTGTATAAACATATAAATATCTACACCGCCATCTGTATTAATATGGAGATATCTACACCGCTATCTGTATAAACATGGAAATAGCTACACCGCTATCTGTATAAACATGGAAATATATACACCGCTATCTGTATAAACATGGAAATATCTACACCGCTACCTGTATAAGCATGGAAATATCAGCACCGCTATCTGTATGAACATGAAAATATCTAAACCGCTATCTGTATGAAAATGGAAATATCTACACCGCTATCTGTATGAACATGGAAATATCTACACCGCTATCTGTATGAACATGGAAATGTCTACACCGCTATCAGTATGAACATGGAAATATCTACACCGCTATGTGTATGAACATGGATATATCTACACAGCCCTCGGGATGAACATGGAAATATCCACACCGCTATCTGTATAAACATGCATATATCTTCACCTCTATCTGTATAAACATGGAAATATCTACACCGCTATCTGTATGAACATGGAAATAACTACACCGCCATCTGTATGAACATGGAAATATCTGCACCGCCATCTGAATGAACATATAAATATCTACACCGCCATCTGTATTAAGATGGAGATATCTACACCGCTATCTGAATAAACATGGAAATATCTACACCGCTATCTGTATAAACATGGAAATATCTACACCGCTATCTGTATAAACATGGAAATATCTACACCGCTATCTGTTTGGACATGTAAATATCTACACCGCTATCTGCATGAAAATGGAAATATCTACAAAGCTATCTGCATATACATGGAAATATCTACACAGCTATCTCTAAACACATGGAAATAAGAAGTCCGCTATCTCTATAAACATGGAAATATCTACACCACTACCTGCATAACATGGAAATATCAGCACCGCTATCTGCATGAACATGGAATTATCTACACTGCTATCTGTATGAACATGGAAATATCTACACCGCTATCTGTATGATCATGGAAATATCTACACCGCTATCTGTATGAACATGGAAATATCTACACCGCTATCTGTTTGAACATGGAAATATCTACACCGCTGTCTGCATGAAAATGGAAATATCTACACAGCTATCTGCATACACATGGAAATATCTACACAGCTATCTCTAAACACATGGAAATAAGAAGTCCGCTATCTCGATAAACATGGAAATATCTACACCGCCATCTGTATGAACATGGAAATATCTGCACCGCCATCTGTATGAACATATAAATATCTACACCGCCATATGTATAAAGAAAGAAATATCTAAACCGCTATCTGTGTGAACATTGAAATATCTGCACCGCTATCTGTATGAACATTGAAATATATACACCGCTGCCTGTATAAACATTGAAATATCAGCACCGCTATCTGTATGAACATGGAAATATCTACACCGCTATCTGTATGAACATGGAAATATCTACACCGCTATCTGTATGAACATGGAAATATCTACACCACTATCTGTATGAACATGGAAATATCTACACAACCATCTGGATGAACATGGAAATATCTACTCTGCTATCTGTGTAAACATGCATAGATCTTCACCCCTGTCTGTATAAACATGGAAATATCTACACCGCTATCTGTATAAACATGGAAATATCTACACCGCTATCTGTTTGGACATGTAAATATCTACACCGCTATCTGCATGAAAATGGAAATATCTACAAAGCTATCTGCATATACATGGAAATATCTACACAGCTATCTCTAAACACATGGAAATAAGAAGTCAACTATCTCTATAAACATGGAAATATCTACACCACTACCTGTATAAACATGGAAATATCAGCACAGCTATCTGCATGAACATGGAATTATCTACACTGCTATCTGTATGAACATGGAAATATCTACACCGCTATCTGTATGATCATGGAAATACCTACACCGCTATCTGTATGAACATGGAAATATCTACATCGCTATCTGTTTGAACATGGAAATATCTACACCGCTGTCTGCATGAAAATGGAAATATCTACACAGCTATCTGCATACACATGGAAATATCTACACAGCTATCTCTAAACACATGGAAATAAGAAGTCCGCTATCTCGATAAACATGGAAATATCTACACCGCCATCTGTATGAACATGGAAATATCTGCACCGCCATCTGTATGAACATATAAATATCTACACCGCCATATGTATAAAGAAAGAAATATCTAAACCGCTATCTGTGTGAACATTGAAATATCTACACCGCTATCTGTATGAACATTGAAATATATACACCGCTGCCTGTATAAACATTGAAATATCAGCACCGCTATCTGTATGAACATGGAAATATCTACACCGCTATCTGTATGAACATGGAAATATCTACACCGCTATCTGTATGAACATGGAAATATCTACACCACTATCTGTATGAACATGGAAATATCTACACAACCATCTGGATGAACATGGAAATATCTACTCTGCTATCTGTGTAAACATGCATAGATCTTCACCCCTGTCTGTATAAACATGGAAATATCTACACCGCTATCTGTATAAACATGGAAATATCTACACCGCTATCTGTTTGGACATGTAAATATCTACACCGCTATCTGCATGAAAATGGAAATATCTACAAAGCTATCTGCATATACATGGAAATATCTACACAGCTATCTCTAAACACATGGAAATAAGAAGTCCGCTATCTCTATAAACATGGAAATATCTACACCACTACCTGTATAAACATGGAAATATCAGCACCGCTATCTGCATGAACATGGAATTATCTACACTGCTATCTGTATGAACATGGAAATATCTACACCGCTATCTGTATGATCATGGAAATACCTACACCGCTATCTGTATGAACATGGAAATATCTACACCGCTATCTGTTTGAACATGGAAATATCTACACCGCTGTCTGCATGAAAATGGAAATATCTACACAGCTATCTGCATACACATGGAAATATCTACACAGCTATCTCTAAACACATGGAAATAAGAAGTCCGCTATCTCGATAAACATGGAAATATCTACACCGCCATCTGTATGAACATGGAAATATCTGCACCGCCATCTGTATGAACATATAAATATCTACACCGCCATATGTATAAAGAAAGAAATATCTAAACCGCTATCTGTGTGAACATTGAAATATCTACACCGCTATCTGTATGAACATTGAAATATATACACCGTTGCCTGTATAAACATTGAAATATCAGCACCGCTATCTGTATGAACATGGAAATATCTACACCGCTATCTGTATGAACATGGAAATATCTACACCGCTATCTGTATGAACATGGAAATATCTACACCGCTATCTGTATGAACATGGAAATATCTACACAGCCATCTGGATGAACATGGAAATATCTACTCTGCTATCTGTGTAAACATGCATAGATCTTCAGCCCTGTCTGTATAAACATGGAAATATCTACACCGCTATCTGTATGAACATGGAAATATCTACACCGCTATCTGTATGAACATGGAAATATCTACACCGCTATCTGTTTGAACATGGAAATATCTACACCGCTATCTGCATGAAAATGGAAATATCTACACTGCTATCTGCATATACATGGAAATATCTACACAGCTATCTCTTTACACATGGAAATAACTACACCGCTGTCTGTATGAACATGGAAATATCTACACCGCCATCAGTATGAACATGGAAATATGTGCACCGCCATCTGTATGAACATATAAATATCTACACCGCCATCTGTATTAAGATGGAGATATCTACACTGCTATCTGTATAAACATGGAAATATCTACACCGCTATCTGTATGAACATGGAAATATCTACAAAGCTATCTGAATGAACATGGAAATATCTACACCGCTATCTGTTTGAACATGGAAATATCTACACCGCTGTCTGCATGAATATGGAAATATCTACACAGCTATCTGCATACACATGGAAATATCTACACAGCTATCTCTTAACACATGGAAATAAGTACTCCGCTATCTCTATAAACATGGAAATATCTACAGCAACATCTGTAGGAACATGGAAATATCTGCACCGCCATCTGTACGAACATATAAATATCTACACCGCCATCTATATTAAGAAGGAAATATCTAAACCGCTATCGGTATGAACATTGAAATATCTACACTGCTATCTGTATGAACATTGAAATATCTACACCGCTGCCTGTATAAACATGGAAATATCTACACCGCTATCTGTATGAACATGGAAATAGCTACACCGCCATCTGGATGAACATGGAAATATCTACACTGCTATCTGTATGAACATGGAAATATCTTCACCGCCATCTGTATGAACATGGATATATCTACACAGCCATCTGGATGAACATGGAAATATCTACACCGCTATCTGTAGGAACATGGAAATATCTACACAGCCATCTGGATGAACATGGAAATATCTACACCGCTATCTGTATGAACATGGAAATATCTTCACCGCCATCTGTATGAACATGGATATATCTACACAGCCATCTGTTTGAACATGGAAATATCTACACAGCTATCAGCATGAAAATGGAAATATCTACAGAGCTTTCTGCATATGCATGGAAATATCTACAAAGCTATCTCTTTACACATGGAAATAACTACACCGCTATCTCTATAAACATGGAAATATCTATAACGCCATCTGTATGAACATGGAAATATCTGCACCGCCATCTGTATTAACATACAAATATCTACACCGCCATCTGTATTAAGATGGAGATATCTACACCGCTATCTGTATAAACTAGGAAATATCTACACCGCTATCTGTATAAACATGGAAATATCTACACCGCTATCTGTATAAACATGGAAATATCTACACCGCTACCTGTATAAACATGGAAATATCAGCAACGATATCTGTATGAACATGGAAATATCTACACAGCCATCTGGATGAACATGGAAATATCTACACCGCTATGTGTATGAACATGGAAATAGCTACACCGCTATCTGTATGAAAATGGAAATATCTACACCACTATCTGTACGAACATGGAAATATCTACACCTCTATCAGTGTAAACATGCATACATCTTCACCGCTATCTGTATGAACATGGAAATATCTACACCACTATCTGTATGAACATGGAAATATCTACACCGCTATCTGTATAAACATGGAAATATCTTCACCGCCATCTGTATGAACATGGATATATCTACAGAGCCATATGGATGAACATGGAAATATCTACACCGCTATCTGTATGAACATGGAAATATCTACACCGCTATCTGTATGAACATGGAAATATCTACACCGCTATCTGTATAAACATGGAAATATCTACACGGCTACCTGTATAAACATGGAAATATCAGCACAGCTATCTGTATGAACATGGAAATATCTACACCGCTATCTGTATAAACATGGAAATATCTACACCGCTATCTGCATAAACATGGAAATATCTACACCGCTATCTGCATAAACATGGAAATATCTACACCGCTACCTGCATAACCATGGAAATATCAGCACCGCTATCTGTATGAACATGGAAATATCTACACCGCTATCTGTATCAACATGGAAATATCTACACTGCTATCTGTATGAACATGGAAATAGCTACACCGTTATCTGTATGAACATGGAAATATCTACACCGCTATGTGTATGAACATGGATATATCTACACAGCCCTCGGGATGAACATGGAAATATCCACACCGCTATCTGTATAAACATGCATATATCTTCACCGCTATCTGTATAAACATGGAAATATCTACACCGCTATCTGTATGAACATGGAAATATCTACACCTCTATCTGTTTGAAGATGGAAATATATACACCGCTATCTGCATGAAAATGGAAATATCTACACAGCTATCTGCATATACTTGGAAATATCTACACAGCTATCCCTTTACACATGGAAATAACTACACTGCTATCTGTATGAACATGGAAATATCTACACCGCTATCTGTATGAACATGGATATATCTACACAGCCATGTGGATGAACATGGAAATATCTACACCGCTATCTGTGTAAACATGCATAGATCTTCACCGCTATCTGTATAAACATGGAAATATCTACGCCGCTATCTGTATGAACATGGAAATATCTACACCGCTATCTGTATGAACATGGAAATATCTACACCACTATCTGTTTGAACATGGAAATATCTACACCGCTATCTGCATGAAAATGGAAATATCTACACTGCTATCTGCATATACATGGAAATATCTACACAGCTATCTCTTTACACATGGAAATAACTACACCGCTATCTATATGAACATGGAAATATCCACACCGCCATCTGTATGAACATGGAAATATCTGCACCGCCATCTGTATGAACATATAAATATCTACACCGCCATCTGTATTAAGATGGAGATATCTACACCGCTATCTGTATAAACATGGAAATAGCTACACCGCTATCTGTATAAACATGGAAATATATACACCGCTATCTGTATAAACATGGAAATATCTACACCGCTACCTGTATAAGCATGGAAATATCAGCACCGCTATCTGTATGAACATGGATATATCTACACCGCTATCTGTATGAACATGGAAATATCTACACCTCTATCTGTATGAACATGGAAATATCTACACCGCTATCTGTATGAACATGGAAATGTCTACATCGCTATCAGTATGAACATTGAAATATCTACACCGCTATGTGTATGAACATGGATATATCTACACAGCCCTCGGGATGAACATGGAAATATCCACACCGCTATCTGTATAAACATGCATATATCTTCACCGCTATCTGTATAAACATGGAAATATCTACACCGCTATCTGTATGAACATGGAAATATCTACACCGCTATCTGTTTGAAGATGGAAATATATACACCGCTATCTGCATGAAAATGGAAATATCTACACAGCTATCTGCATATACTTGGAAATATCTACACAGCTATCTCTTTACACATGGAAATAACTACACCGCTATCTGTATGAACATGGAAATATCAACACCGCCATCTGTATGAACATGGAAATATCTGCACCGCCATCTGAATGAACATATAAATATCTACACCGCCATCTGTATTAAGATGGAGATATCTACACCGCTATCTGTTTGAACATGTAAATATCTACACCGCTATCTGCATGAAAATGGAAATATCTACAAAGCTATCTGCATATACATGGAAATATCTACACTGCTATCTCTTTACACATGGAAATAACTACACCGCTATATCTATAAAGATAGAAATATCTACACCACTATCTGTATAAACATGGAAATATCTACACCGCTATCTGTATAAACATGGAAATATCAACACCACTACCTGTATAAACATGGAAATATCTACACCGCTATCTGCATGAAAATGGAAATATCTACAAAGCTATCTGCATATACATGGAAATATCTACACTGCTATCTCTTTACACATGGAAATAACTACACCGCTATATCTATAAAGATAGAAATATCTACACCACTATCTGTATAAACATGGAAATATCTACACCGCTATCTGTATAAACATGGAAATATCTACACCACTACCTGTATAAACATGGAAATATCAGCACCGCTATCTGTATGAACATGGAATTATCTACACTGCTATCTGTATGAACATGGAAATATCTACACCGCTATCTGAATAAACATGGAAATATCTACACCGCTATCTGTATAAACATGGAAATATCTACACCGCTATCTGTATAAACATGGAAATATCTACACCGCTATCTGTTTGAACATGTAAATATCTACACCGCTATCTGCATGAAAATGGAAATATCTACAAAGCTATCTGCATATACATGGAAATATCTACACTGCTATCTCTTTACACATGGAAATAACTACACCGCTATATCTATAAAGATAGAAATATCTACACCACTATCTGTATAAACATGGAAATATCTACACCGCTATCTGTATAAACATGGAAATATCTACACCACTACCTGTATAAACATGGAAATATCAGCACCGCTATCTGTATGAACATGGAATTATCTACACTGCTATCTGTATGAACATGGAAATATCTACACCGCTATCTGTATGATCATGGAAATATCTACACCGCTATCTGTATGAACATGGAAATATCTACACCGCTATCTGTTTGAACATGGAAATATCTACACCGCTGTCTGCATGAAAATGGAAATATCTACACAGCTATCTGCATACACATGGAAATATCTACACAGCTATCTCTTAACACATGGAAATAAGAAGTCCGCTATCTCTATAAACATGGAAATATCTACACCGCCATCTGTATGAACATGGAAATATCTGCACCGCCATCTGTATGAACATATAAATATCTACACTGCCATCTATATTAAGAAGGAAATATCTAAACCGCTATCGGTATGAACATTGAAATATCTACACTGCTATCTGTATGAACATTGAAATATCTACACCGCTGCCTGTATAAACATGGAAATATCTACACCGCTATCTGTATGAACATGGAAATAGCTACACCGCTATCTGTAGGAACATGGAAATATCTACACAGCCATCTGGAAGAACATGGAAATATCTACACCGCTATCTGTATGAACATGGAAATATCTTCACCGCCATCTGTATGAACATGGATATATCTACACAGCCATCTGGATGAACATGGAAATATCTACACCGCTATCTGGATGAACATGGAAATATCTACACCGCTATCTGGGTAAACATGCATACATCTTCACCGCTATCTGTATAAACATGGAAATATCTACACCGCTATCTGTATGAACATGGAAATATCTACACCGCTATCTGTTTGAACATGGAAATATCTACACCGCTATCAGCATGAAAATGGAAATATCTACAGAGCTTTCTGCATATGCATGGAAATATCTACAAAGCTATCTCTTTACACATGGAAATAACTACACCGCTATCTCTATAAACATGGAAATATCTATAACGCCATCTGTATGAACATGGAAATATCTGCACCGCCATCTGTATTAACATACAAATATCTACACCGCCATCTGTATTAAGATGGAGATATCTACACCGCTATCTGTATAAACTAGGAAATATCTACACCGCTATCTGTATAAACATGGAAATATCTACACCGCTATCTGTATAAACATGGAAATATCTACACCGCTACCTGTATAAACATGGAAATATCAGCACCGATATCTGTATGAACATGGAAATATCTACACAGCCATCTGGATGAACATGGAAATATCTACACCGCTATGTGTATGAACATGGAAATAGCTACACCGCTATCTGTATAAACATGGAAATATCTACACCACTATCTGTACGAACATGGAAATATCTACACCTCTATCAGTGTAAACATGCATACATCTTCACCGCTATCTGTATGAACATGGAAATATCTACACCACTATCTGTATGAACATGGAAATATCTACACCGCTATCTGTATAAACATGGAAATATCTTCACCGCCATCTGTATGAACATGGATATATCTACAGAGCCATATGGATGAACATGGAAATATCTACACCGCTATATGCATGAACATGGAAATAGCTACACCGCTATCTGTATGAACATGGAAATATCTACACCGCTATCTGTATAAACATGGAAATATCTACACGGCTACCTGTATAAACATGGAAATATCAGCACAGCTATCTGTATGAACATGGAAATATCTACACCGCTATCTGTATGAACATGGAAATATCTACACCGCTATCTGTATAAACATGGAAATATCTACACCGCTATCTGCATAAACATGGAAATATCTACACCGCTATCTGCATAAACATGGAAATATCTACACCGCTACCTGCATAACCATGGAAATATCAGCACCGCTATCTGTATGAACATGGAAATATCTACACCGCTATCTGTATCAACATGGAAATATCTACACTGCTATCTGTATGAACATGGAAATAGCTACACCGTTATCTGTATGAACATGGAAATATCTACACCGCTATGTGAATGAACATGGATATATCTACACAGCCCTCGGGATGAACATGGAAATATCCACACCGCTATCTGTATAAACATGCATATATCTTCACCGCTATCTGTATAAACATGGAAATATCTACACCGCTATCTGTATGAACATGGAAATATCTACACCGCTATCTGTTTGAAGATGGAAATATATACACCGCTATCTGCATGAAAATGGAAATATCTACACAGCTATCTGCATATACTTGGAAATATCTACACAGCTATCTCTTTACACATGGAAATAACTACACTGCTATCTGTATGAACATGGAAATATCTACACCGCTATCTGTATGAACATGGATATATCTACACAGCCATGTGGATGAACATGGAAATATCTACACCGCTATCTGTGTAAACATGCATAGATCTTCACCGCTATCTGTATAAACATGGAAATATCTACGCCGCTATCTGTATGAACATGGAAATATCTACACCGCTATCTGTATGAACATGGAAATATCTACACCACTATCTGTTTGAACATGGAAATATCTACACCGCTATCTGCATGAAAATGGAAATATCTACACTGCTATCTGCATATACATGGAAATATCTACACAGCTATCTCTTTACACATGGAAATAACTACACCGCTATCTATATGAACATGGAAATATCCACACCGCCATCTGTATGAACATGGAAATATCTGCACCGCCATCTGTATGAACTTATAAATATCTACACCGCCATCTGTATTAAGATGGAGATATCTACACCGCTATCTGTATAAACATGGAAATAGCTACACCGCTATCTGTATAAACATGGAAATATATACACCGCTATCTGTATAAACATGGAAATATCTACACCGCTACCTGTATAAGCATGGAAATATCAGCACCGCTATCTGTATGAACATGGATATATCTACACCGCTATCTGTATGAACATGGAAATATCTACACCGCTATCTGTATGAACATGGAAATATCTACACCGCTATCTGTATGAACATGGAAATGTCTACATCGCTATCAGTATGAACATTGAAATATCTACACCGGTATGTGTATGAACATGGATATATCTACACAGCCCTCGGGATGAACATGGAAATATCCACACCGCTATCTGTATAAACATGCATATATCTTCACCGCTATCTGTATAAACATGGAAATATCTACACCGCTATCTGTATGAACATGGAAATATCTACACCGATATCTGTTTGAAGACGGAAATATAAACAGCGCTATCTGCATGAAAATGGAAATATCTACACAGCTATCTGCATATACTTGGAAATATCTACACAGCTATCTCTTTACACATGGAAATAACTACACCGCTATCTGTATGAACATGGAAATATCAACACCGCCATCTGTATGAACATGGAAATATCTGCACCGCCATCTGAATGAACATATAAATATCTACACTGCCATCTGTATTAAGATGGAGATATCTACACCGCTATGTGAATAAACATGGAAATATCTACACCGCTATCTGTATAAACATGGAAATATCTACACCGCTATCTGTTTGAGCATGTAAATATCTACACCGCTATCTGCATGAAAATGGAAATATCTACAAAGCTATCTGCATATACATGGAAATATCTACACTGCTATCTCTTTACACATGGAAATAACTACACCGCTATATCTATAAAGATAGAAATATCTACACCACTATCTGTATAAACATGGAAATATCTACACCGCTATCTGTATAAACATGGAAATATCTACACCACTACCTGTATAAACATGGAAATATCAGCACCGCTATCAGTATGAACATGGAATTATCTACACTGCTATCTGTATGAACATGGAAATATCTACACCGCTATCTGTATGATCATGGAAATATCTACACCGCTATCTGTATGAACATGGAAATATCTACACCGCTATCTGTTTGAACATGGAAATATCTACACCGCTGTCTGCATGAAAATGGAAATATCTACACAGCTATCTGCATACACATGGAAATTTCTACACAGCTATCTCTTAACACATGGAAATAAGAAGTCCGCTATCTCTATAAACATGGAAATATCTACACCGCCATCTGTATGAACATGGAAATATCTGCACCGCCATCTGTATGAACATAGAAATATCTACACCGCCATATGTATTAAGAAAGAAATATCTAAACCGCTATCAGTGTGAACATTGAAATATCTACACCGCTATCTGTATGAACATTGAAATATATACACCGCTGCCTGTATAAACATTGAAATATCAGCACCGCTATCTGTATGAACATGGAAATATCTACACCGCTATCTGTATGAACATGGAAATATCTACACCGCTATCTGTATGAACATGGAAATATCTACACCGCTATCTGTATGAACATGGAAATATCTACACAGCCATCTGGATGAACATGGAAATATCTACTCTGCTATCTGTGTAAACATGCATAGATCTTCACCCCTATCTGTATAAACATGGAAATATCTACACCGCTATCTGTATGAACATGGAAATATCTACACCGCTATCTGTTTGAACATGGAAACATCTACACCGCTATCTGCATGAAAATGGAAATATCTACACTGCTATCAGCATATACATGGAAATATCTACACAGCTATCTCTTTACACATGGAAATAACTACACCGCTATCTGTATGAACATGGAAATATCTACACCGCCATCTGTATGAACATGGAAATATGTGCACCGCCATCTGTATGAACATATAAATATATACACCGCCATCTGTATTAAGATGGAGATATCTACACTGCTATCTGTATAAACATGGAAATATCTACACCGCTATCTGTATAAACATGGAAATATCAACACCGCTATCTGTATAAACATGGAAATATCTACCCCGCTACCTGCATAAACATGGAAATAGGAGCACCGCTATCTGTATGAACATGGAAATATCTACACCGCTATCTGTATGAACATGGAAATATCTACAAAGCTATCTGAATGAACATGGAAATATCTACACCGCTATCTGTTTGAACATGGAAATATCTACACCGCTGTCTGCATGAATATGGAAATATCTACACAGCTATCTGCATACACATGGAAATATCTACACAGCTATCTCTTAACACATGGAAATAAGTACTCCGCTATCTCTATAAACATGGAAATATCTACAGCAACATCTGTAGGAACATGGAAATATCTGCACCGCCATCTGTATGAACATATAAATATCTACACCGCCATCTGTATTAAGAAGGAAATATCTAAACCGCTATCGGTATGAACATTGAAATATCTACACTGCTATCTGTATGAACATTGAAATATCTACACCGCTGCCTGTATAAACATGGAAATATCTACACCGCTATCTGTATGAACATGGAAATAGCTACACCGCTATCTGTAGGAACATGGAAATATCTACACAGCCATCTGGATGAACATGGAAATATCTACTCCGCTATCTGTGTAAACATGCATAGATCTTCACCGCTATCTGTATAAACATGGAAATATCTACACCGCTATCTGTTTGAACATGGAAATATCTACACCGCTATCTGTATGAACATGGAAATATCTAAACAGCTATATGTTTGAACATGGAAATATCTACACCGCTATCTGCATGAAAATGGAAATATCTACACTGCTATCTGCATATACATGGAAATATCTACACAGCTATCTCTTTACACATGGAAATATCTACACCGCTATCTGTATGAACATGGAAATATCTACACCGCCATCTGTACAAACATGGAGATATCTGCACCGCCATCTGTATGAACATATAAATATCTACACCGCCATCTGTATTAAGATGGAGATATCTACACCGCTATCTGAATAAACATGGAAATATCTACACCGCTATCTGTATAAACATGGAAATATCTACACCGCTATCTGTATAAACACGGAAATATCTACAGCGCTACCAGTATAAACATGGAAATATGAGCACCGCTATCTGTACGAACCTGGAAATATCTACACCGCTATCTGTATGAACATGGAAATATCTACACCGCTATCTGTATGAACATGGAAATATCTACAAAGCTATCTGAATGAACATGGAAATATCTACACCGCTATCTGTTTGAACATGTAAATATCTACACCGCTATCTGCATGAAAATGGAAATATCTACAAAGCTATCTGCATATACATGGAAATATCTACACAGCTATCTCTTTACACATGGAAATAACTACACCGCTATATCTATGAACATGGAAATATCAGCACCACTATCTGTATGAACATGGAAATATCTACACCGTAATCTGTATGAACATGGATATATCTACACAGCCATCTGGATGAACATGGAAATATCTACACCGCTATCTGTATGAACATGGAAATATCTACACCGCTATCTGTGTAAACATGCATACACCTTCACCACTATCAGTATAAACATGGAAATATCTACACCGCTATCTGCATGAACGTGGAAATAACTACACCGCTATCTTTATGAACATGGAAATATCTACACCGCTATCTGTATGAACATGGATATATCTACACAGCCATCTGGATGAACATGGAAATATCTACACCGCTATGTGTATGAACATGGAAATAGTTACACCGCTATCTGTATGAAAATGGAAATATCTACACCACTATCTGTACGAACATGGAAATATCTACACCTCTATCAGTGTAAACATGCATACATCTTCACCGCTATCTGTATGAACATGGAAATATCTACACCACTATCTGTATGAACATGGAAATATCTACACCGCTATCTGTATAAACATGGAAATATCTTCACCGCCATCTGTATGAACATGGATATATCTACAGAGCCATATGGATGAACATGGAAATATCTACACCGCTATAAGCATGAACATGGAAATAGCTACACCGCTATCTGTATGAACATGGAAATATCTACACCGCTATCTGTATAAACATGGAAATATCTACACGGCTACCTGTATAAACATGGAAATATCAGCACAGCTATCTGTATGAACATGGAAATATCTACACCGCTATCTGTATGAACATGGAAATATCTACACCGCTATCTGTATAAACATGGAAATATCTACAACGCTATCTGCATAAACATGGAAATATCTACACCGCTATCTGCATAAACATGGAAATATCTACACCGCTACCTGCATAACCATGGAAATATCAGCACCGCTATCTGTATGAACATGGAAATATCTACACCGCTATCTGTATCAACATGGAAATATCTACACTGCTATCTGTATGAACATGGAAATAGCTACACCGTTATCTGTATGAACATGGAAATATCTACACCGCTATGTGTATGAACATGGATATATCTACACAGCCCTCGGGATGAACATGGAAATATCCACACCGCTATCTGTATAAACATGCATATATCTTCACCGCTATCTGTATAAACATGGAAATATCTACACCGCTATCTGTATGAACATGGAAATATCTACACCGCTATCTGTTTGAAGATGGAAATATATACACCGCTATCTGCATGAAAATGGAAATATCTACACAGCTATCTGCATATACTTGGAAATATCTACACAGCTATCTCTTAACACATGGAAATAACTACACTGCTATCTGTATGAACATGGAAATATCTACACCGCTATCTGTATGAACATGGATATATCTACACAGCCATGTGGATGAACATGGAAATATCTACACCGCTATCTGTGTAAACATGCATAGATCTTCACCGCTATCTGTATAAACATGGAAATATCTACGCCGCTATCTGTATGAACATGGAAATATCTACACTGCTATCTGTATGAACATGGAAATATCTACACCACTATCTGTTTGAACATGGAAATATCTACACCGCTATCTGCATGAAAATGGAAATATCTACACTGCTATCTGCATATACATGGAAATATCTACACAGCTATCTCTTTACACATGGAAATAACTACACCGCTCTCTATATGAACATGGAAATATCCACACCGCCATCTGTATGAACATGGAAATATCTGCACCGCCATCTGTATGAACATATAAATATCTACACCGCCATATGTATAAAGAAAGAAATATCTAAACCGCTATCTGTGTGAACATTGAAATATCTACACCGCTATCTGTATGAACATTGAAATATATACACCGTTGCCTGTATAAACATTGAAATATCAGCACCGCTATCTGTATGAACATGGAAATATCTACACCGCTATCTGTATGAACATGGAAATATCTACACTGCTATCTGTATGAACATGGAAATATCTACACCGCTATCTGTATGAACATGGAAATATCTACACAGCCATCTGGATGAACATGGAAATATCTACTCTGCTATCTGTGTAAACATGCATAGATCTTCACCCCTGTCTGTATAAACATGGAAATATCTACACCGCTATCTGTATGAACATGGAAATATCTACACTGCTATCTGTATGAACATGGAAATATCTACACCGCTATCTGTTTGAACATGGAAATATCTACACCGCTATCTGCATGAAAATGGAAATATCTACACTGCTATCTGCATATACATGGAAATATCTACACAGCTATCTCTTTACACATGGAAATAACTACACCGCTGTCTGTATGAACATGGAAATATCTACACCGCCATCTGTATGAACATGGAAATATGTGCACCGCCATCTGTATGAACATATAAATATCTACACCGCCATCTGTATTAAGATGGAGATATCTACACTGCTATCTGTATAAACATGGAAATATCTACACCGCTATCTGTATAAACATGGAAATATCTACACCGCTCTCTGTATAAACATGGAAATATCTACACCGCTACCTGCATAAACATGGAAATAGCAGCACCGCTATCTGTATGAACATGGAAATATCTACACCGCTATCTGTATGAACATGGAAATATCCACAAAGCTATCTGAATGAACATGGAAATATCTACACCGTTATCTGTTTGAACATGGAAATATCTACACCGCTGTCTGCATGAATATGGAAATATCTACACAGCTATCTGCATACACATGGAAATATCTACACAGCTATCTCTTAACACATGGAAATAAGTACTCCGCTATCTCTATAAACATGGAAATATCTACAGCAACATCTGTAGGAACATGGAAATATCTGCACCGCCATCTGTATGAACATATAAATATCTACACCGCCATCTATATTAAGAAGGAAATATCTAAACCGCTATCGGTATGAACATTGAAATATCTACACTGCTATCTGTATGAACATTGAAATATCTACACCGCTGCCTGTATAAACATGGAAATATCTACACCGCTATCTGTATGAACGTGGAAATGGCTACACCGCTATCTGTAGGAACATGGAAATATCTACACAGCCATCTGGATGAACATGGAAATATCTACACCGCTATCTGTATGAACATGGAAATATCTTCACCGCCATCTGTATGAACATGGATATATCTACACAGCCATCTGGATGAACATGGAAATATCTACACCGCTATCTGGATGAACATGGAAATATCTACACCGCTATCTGGGTAAACATGCATACATCTTCACCGCTATCTGTATAAACATGGAAATATCTACACCGCTATCTGTATGAACATGGAAATATCTACACCGCTATCTGTTTGAACATGGAAATATCTACACCGCTATCAGCATGAAAATGGAAATATCTACAGAGCTTTCTGCATATGCATGGAAATATCTACAAAGCTATCTCTTTACACATGGAAATAACTACACCGCTATCTCTATAAACATGGAAATATCTATAACGCCATCTGTATGAACATGGAAATATCTGCACCGCCATCTGTATTAACATACAAATATCTACACCGCCATCTGTATTAAGATGGAGATATCTACACCGCTATCTGTATAAACTAGGAAATATCTACACCGCTTTCTGTATAAACATGGAAATATCTACACCGCTATCTGTATAAACATGGAAATATCTACACCGCTACCTGTATAAACATGGAAATATCAGCACCGATATCTGTATGAACATGGAAATATCTACACAGCCATCTGGATGAACATGGAAATATCTACACCGCTATGTGTATGAACATGGAAATAGCTACACCGCTATCTGTATGAAAATGGAAATATCTACACCACTATCTGTACGAACATGGAAATATCTACACCTCTATCAGTGTAAACATGCATACATCTTCACCGCTATCTGTATGAACATGGAAATATCTACACCACTATCTGTATGAACATGGAAATATCTACACCGCTATCTGTATAAACATGGAAATATCTTCACCGCCATCTGTATGAACATGGATATATCTACAGAGCCATATGGATGAACATGGAAATATCTACACCGCTATATGCATGAACATGGAAATAGCTACACCGCTATCTGTATGAACATGGAAATATCTACACCGCTATCTGTATAAACATGGAAATATCTACACGGCTACCTGTATAAACATGGAAATATCAGCACAGCTATCTGTATGAACATGGAAATATCTACACCGCTATCTATATGAACATGGAAATATCTACACCGCTATCTGTATAAACATGGAAATATCTACACCGCTATCTGCATAAACATGGAAATATCTACACCGCTATCTGCATAAACATGGAAATATCTACACCGCTACCTGCATAACCATGGAAATATCAGCACCGCTATCTGTATGAACATGGAAATATCTACACCGCTATCTGTATCAACATGGAAATATCTACACTGCTATCTGTATGAACATGGAAATAGCTACACCGTTATCTGTATGAACATGGAAATATCTACACCGCTATGTGTATGAACATGGATATATCTACACAGCCCTCGGGATGAACATGGAAATATCCACACCGCTATCTGTATAAACATGCATATATCTTCACCGCTATCTGTATAAACATGGAAATATCTACACCGCTATCTGTATGAACATGGAAATATCTACACCGCTATCTGTTTGAAGATGGAAATATATACACCGCTATCTGCATGAAAATGGAAATATCTACACAGCTATCTGCATATACTTGGAAATATCTACACAGCTATCTCTTTACACATGGAAATAACTACACTGCTATCTGTATGAACATGGAAATATCTACACCGCTATCTGTATGAACATGGATATATCTACACAGCCATCTGGATGAACATGGAAATATCTACACCGCTATCTGTGTAAACATGCATAGATCTTCACCGCTATCTGTATAAACATGGAAATATCTAAGCCGCTATCTGTATGAACATGGAAATATCTACACCGCTATCTGTATGAACATGGAAATATCTACACGGCTATCTGTTTGAACATGGAAATATCTACACCGCTATCTGCATGAAAATGGAAATATCTACACTGCTATCTGCATATACATGGAAATATCTACACAGCTATCTCTTTACACATGGAAATTACTACACCGCTATCTATATGAACATGGAAATATCCACACCGCCATCTGTATGAACATGGAAATATCTGCACCGCCATCTGTATGAACATATAAATATCTACACCGCCATCTGTATTAAGATGGAGATATCTACACCGCTATCTGTATAAACATGGAAATAGCTACACCGCTATCTGTATAAACATGGAAATATATACACCGCTATCTGTATAAACATGGAAATATCTACAGCGCTACCTGTATAAGCATGGAAATATCAGCACCGCTATCTGTATGAACATGGATATATCTACACCGCTATCTGTATGAACATGGAAATATCTACACCGCTATCTGTATGAACATGGAAATATCTACACCGCTATCTGTATGAACATGGAAATGTCTACATCGCTATCAGTATGAACATTGAAATATCTACACCGCTATGTGTATGAACATGGATATATCTACACAGCCCTCGGGATGAACATGGAAATATCCACACCGCTATCTGTATAAACATGCATATATCTTCACCGCTATCTGTATAAACATGGAAATATCTACACCGCTATCTGTATGAACATGGAAATATCTACACCGCTATCTGTTTGAAGATGGAAATATATACACCGCTATCTGCATGAAAATGGAAATATCTACACAGCTATCTGCATATACTTGGAAATATCTACACAGCTATCTCTTTACACATGGAAATAACTACACCGCTATCTGTATGAACATGGAAATATCAACACCGCCATCTGTATGAACATGGAAATATCTGCACCGCCATCTGAATGAACTTATAAATATCTACACCGCCATCTGTATTAAGATGGAGATATCTACACCGCTATCTGAATAAACATGGAAATATCTACACCGCTATCTGTATAAACATGGAAATATCTACACCGCTATCTGTATAAACATGGAAATATCTACACCGCTATCTGTTTGAACATGTAAATATCTACACCGCTATCTGCATGAAAATGGAAATATCTACAAAGCTATCTGCATATACATGGAAATATCTACACTGCTATCTCTTTACACATGGAAATAACTACAGCGCTATATCTATAAAGATAGAAATATCTGCACCGCTATCTGTATAAACATGGAAATATCTACACCGCTATCTGTATAAACATGGAAATATCTACACCACTACCTGTATAAACATGGAAATATCAGCACCGCTATCTGTATGAACATGGAATTATCTACACTGCTATCTGTATGAACATGGAAATATCTACACCGCTATCTGTATGATCATGGAAATATCTACACCGCTATCTGTATGAACATGGAAATATCTACACCGCTATCTGTTTGAACATGGAAATATCTACACCGCTGTCTGCATGAAAATGGAAATATCTACACAGCTATCTGCATACACATGGAAATATCTACACAGCTATCTCTTAACACATGGAAATAAGAAGTCCGCTATCTCTATAAACATGGAAATATCTACACCGCCATCTGTATGAACATGGAAATATCTGCACCGCCATCTGTATGAACATAGAAATATCTACACCGCCATATGTATTAAGAAAGAAATATCTAAGCCGCTATCAGTGTGAACATTGAAATATCTACACCGCTATCTGTATGAACATTGAAATATATACACCGCTGCCTGTATAAACATGGAAATATCAGCACCGCTATCTGTATGAACATGGAAATATCTACACCGCTATCTGTATGAACATGGAAATATCTACACCGCTATCTGTATGAACATGGAAATATCTACACCGCTATCTGTATGAACATGGAAATATCTACACAGCCATCTGGATGAACATGGAAATATCTACTCTGCTATCTGTGTAAACATGCATAGATCTTCACCCCTATCTGTATAAACATGGAAATATCTACACCGCTATCTGTATGAACATGGAAATATCTACACCGCTATCTGTATGAACATGGAAATATCTACACCGCTATCTGTTTGAACATGGAAATATCTACACCGCTATCTGCATGAAAATGGAAATATCTACACTGCTATCTGCATATACATGGAAATATCTACACAGCTATCTCTTTACACATGGAAATAACTACACCGCTATCTGTATGAACATGGAAATATCTACACCGCCATCTGTATGAACATGGAAATATGTGCACCGCCATCTGTATGAACATATAAATATATACACCGCCATCTGTATTAAGATGGAGATATCTACACTGCTATCTGTATAAACATGGAAATATCTACACCGCTATCTGTATAAACATGGAAATATCAACACCGCTATCTGTATAAACATGGAAATATCTACCCCGCTACCTGCATAAACATGGAAATAGCAGCACCGCTATCTGTATGAACATGGAAATATCTACACCGCTATCTGTATGAACATGGAAATATCTACAAAGCTATCTGAATGAACATGGAAATATCTACACCGCTATCTGTTTGAACATGGAAATATCTACACCGCTGTCTGCATGAATATGGAAATATCTACACAGCTATCTGCATACACATGGAAATATCTACACAGCTATCTCTTAACACATGGAAATAAGTACTCCGCTATCTCTATAAACATGGAAATATCTACAGCAACATCTGTAGGAACATGGAAATATCTGCACCGCCATCTGTATGAACATATAAATATCTACACCGCCATCTGTATTAAGAAGGAAATATCTAAACCGCTATCGGTATGAACATTGAAATATCTACACTGCTATCTGTATGAACATTGAAATATCTACACCGCTGCCTGTATAAACATGGAAATATCTACACCGCTATCTGTATGAACATGGAAATAGCTACACCGCTATCTGTAGGAACATTTAAATATCTACACAGCCATCTGGATGAACATGGAAATATCTACTCCGCTATCTGTGTAAACATGCATAGATCTTCACCGCTTTCTGTATAAACATGGAAATATCTACACCGCTATCTGTTTGAACATGGAAATATCTACACCGCTATCTGTATGAACATGGAAATATCTAAACAGCTATATGTTTGAACATGGAAATATCTACACCGCTATCTGCATGAAAATGGAAATATCTACACTGCTATCTGCATATACATGGAAATATCTACACAGCTATCTCTTTACACATGGAAATATCTACACCGCTATCTGTATGAACATGGAAATATCTACACCGCCATCTGTACGAACATGGAAATATCTGCACCGCCATCTGTATGAACATATAAATATCTACACCGCCATCTGTATTAAGATGGAGATATCTACACCGCTATCTGAATAAACATGGAAATATCTACACCGCTATCTGTATAAACATGGAAATATCTACACCGCTATCTGTATAAACATGGAAATATCTACACTGCTACCTGTATAAACACGGAAATATCAGCACCGCTATCTGTATGAACATGGAAATATCTACACCGCTATCAGTATGAACATGGAAATATCTACACCGCTATCTGTATGAACATGGAAATATCTACAAAGCTATCTAAATGAACATGGAAATATCTACACCGCTATCTGTTTGAACATGGAAATATCTACACCGCTATCTGCATGAAAATGGAAATATCTACAAAGCTATCTGCATATACATGGAAATACCTACACAGCTATCTCTTTACACATGGAAATAACTACACCGCTATATCTATAAACTTGGAAATATCTACACCGCCATCTGTAGAAACAAGGAAATATCTGCACCGCCATCTGTATGAACATATAAATATCTACACCGCCATCTGTATTAAGAAGGAAATATCTAAACCTCTATCTGTATAAACATGGAAATATCTACACCGCTGCCTGTATAAACATGGAAATATCAGCACCGCTATCTGTATGAACATGGAAATATCTACACCGCTGTCTGTATAAACATGGAAATATCTACACCGCCATCTGTATGAACATATAAATATCTACACCGCCATCTGTATTAAGAAGGAAATATCTAAACCGCTATCTGTATAAACGTGGAAATATCTACACCGCTGCCTGTATAAACATGGAAATATCTACACCGCGATCTGTATGAACATGGAAATATCTACACCGCTATCTGTATGAACATGGATATATCTACACAGCCATCTGGATGAACATGGAAATATCTACACCGCTATCTGTGTAAACATGCATACATCTTCACCGCTATCTGTATAAACATGGAAAAATCTACACCGCTATCTGTATGAACATGGAAATATCTACACCACTACCTGTATGAACATGGAAATATCTACACAGCTATCTCTATCAACATGGATATATCTACACAGCCATCTGGATGAACATGGAAATATCTACACCACTTTCTGTATGAACATGGAAATAACTACACGGCTATCGGTGTAAATATGCATACATCTTCACCGCAATCTGTATAAACTTGGAAATATCTAAACCGCTATCTCTATGAACATGGAAATATCTACACCGCTATCTGTTTGAACATGGAAATATCTACACCGATATCTGCATGAAAATGGAGATATCTACATAGCTATCTGCATATACATGGAAATATCTACACAGCTATCTCTTTACACATGGAAATAACTATAATGCTATCTGTATGAACACGGAAATATCTACACCGCCATCTGTATGACCATGGAAATAGCTGCGCCGACATCTGTATGAACATATACATATCTACACGGCCATCTGTATTAAAATGGAGATATCTCACACCGATATCTGTATAAACATGGAAATATCTACACCGCTATCTGTGTAAACATGGAAATATCTACACCGCTATCTGTATAAACATGGAAATATCTACACCGCAACCTGTATAAACATGGAAATATCACCACCGCTGTCTGTATGAACATGCAAATATCAGCCCCTCTATCTGTATGAACATGGAGATATCTACACCGCTATCTGTATGAACATGGAAATATCTACACCGCTATCTGTATGAACATGGAAATACCTTCACTGCCATCTGTATGAACATGGATATATCTACACAGCCATCTGGATGAACATGGATATATCTACACAGCCCTCTGGATGAACATGGAAATATCCACACCGCTATCTGTGTAAACATGCATACATCTTCACCGCTATCTGTATAAACATGGAAATACCTACACCGCTATTTGTTTGAACATGGAAATATCTACACCGCTTTCTGCATGAAAATGGAAATATCTACAGAGCTATCTGCATATTCATGGAAATATCTACATGCTATCTCTTTACACTTGGAAATTACTACACCGCTATCTCTATAAACATGGAAATATCTACACCGCCATCTGTATGAACATGGAAATATCTGCATCGCCCTCTGTATGAACATATAAATATCTACACCGCCATCTGTATTAAGATGGAGATATCTACACCGTTATCTGTATAAACCTGGAAATATCTACACCGCTATCTGTATAAACATAGAAATATCTACACCGCTATCTGTATAAACATAGAAATATCTACACCGCTACCTGTATAAACATGGAAATATCAGCACCGCTCTCTGTATGAACATGGAAATATCTACACCGCTATCTGTACGAACATGGAAATATCTACACCGCTATCTGTATGAACATGGAAATATCTCCACGGCTATCTGTGTAAACATGCATATATCTTCACCGCTATCTGTATAAACATGGAAATATCTACACCGCTATCTGTATGAACATGGAAATAGCTACACCGCTATCTTTATGAACATGGAAATATCTACACCGCTATCTGTATGAACATGGATATATCTACACAGCCATCTGGATGAACATGGAAATATCTACACCGCTATCTGTGTAAACATGCATATATCTTCACCGCTATCTATATAAACATGGAAATATCTACACAACTATCTGTATGAACATGCAAATATCTACACCGCTACCTGTATAAACATGGAAATATCAGCACCGCTATCTGAATGAACATGGAAATAGCTACACCGCTATCTGTATGAACATGCAAATATCTACACCACTATCTGTATGAACATGGAAATATCTACACCACTATCTGTATGAACATGGATATATCTACACAGCCATCTGGATGAACATGGAAATATCTACACCGCTATCTGTGTAAACATGCATACATCTTCACCGCTATCAGTATAAACATGGAAATATCTACACCGCTATCTGTATGAACATGGAAATAGCTACACAGCTATCTGTATGAACATGGAAATATCTGCACCGCTACCTGTATGAACATGGATATATCTACACAGCCATCTGGATGAACATGGAAATATCTACACCGCTATCTGTGTAAACATGCATACATCTTCACCGTTATCTGTATAAACATGGAAATATCTACACCGCTATCTGTGTGAACATGGAAATATCTGCACCGCTATCTGAATGAACATGGAAATATCTACACCGCTATCTGTTTGAACATGGAAATATCTACACCGATATCTGCATGAAAATGGAAATATCTTCACTGCTATCTGCATATACATGGAAATATCTACACAGCTATCTCTTTACACATGGAAATAACTACACCGCTATCTGTATGAACATGGAAATATCTACACCACCATCTGTATGAACATGGAAATATCTGCACCGCCATCTGTATGCACATATAAATATCTACACCGCCATCTGTATTAATATGGAGATATCTACACCGCTATCTGTATAAACATGGAAATATCTACACCGCTATCTGTATAAACATGGAAATATCTACACCACTACCTGTATAAACATGGAAATATCAGCACCGCTATCTGTACGAACAAAGAAATATCTACACCGCTATCTGTATGAACATGGAAATATCTACACCGCCATCAGTATGAACATGGAAATATCTGCACTGCCATCTGAATGAACATATAAATATCTACACCGCCATCTGTATTAAGATGGAGATATCTACACCGCTATCTGAATAAACATGGAAATATCTACACCGCTATCTGTATAAACATGGAAATATCAGCACCGCTATCTGTATGAACATGGAAATATCAGCCCCTCTATCTGTATGAACATGGAGATATCTACACCGCCATCTGTATGAACATGGATATATCTACACAGCCATCTGGATGAACATGGAAATATCTACACTGCTATCTGTATGAACATGGAAATAGCTACACCGCTATCTGTATGAACATGGAAATATCTACACCGCTATCTGTATAAACATGGAAATATCTACACCGCTATCTGTATAAACATGGAAATATCTACACCGCTACCTGTATAAACATGGAAATATATACACCGCTATCTGAATGAACCTTGAACTATCTACACCGCTATCTGTATGAACATGGAAATATCTACACCGCTATCTGTATGAACATGGAAATATCTACAAAGCTATCTGAATGAACATGGAAATATCTACACCGCTATCTGTTTGAACATGTAAATATCTACACCGCTATCTGCATGAAAATGGAAATATCTACAAAGCTATCTGCATATACTTGGAAATATCTACACAGCTATCTCTTTACACATGGAAATAACTACACCGCTATATCTATAAACATGGAAATATCTACACCACCATCTGTATGAACATGGAAATATCTGCACCGCCATCTGTATGAACATATAAATATCTACACCGCCATCTGTATTAAGAAGGAAATATCTAAACCGCTATCTGTATAAACATGGAAATATCTACACCGCTATCTGTATGAACATGGATATATCTACACAGCCATCTGGATGAACATGGAAATATCTACACCGCTATCTGTATGAACATGGATATATCTACACAGCCATCTGGATGAACATGGAAATATCTACACCTCTATCTGTGTAAACATGCGTACATCTTCACCACTATCTGTATAAACATGGAAATATCTGCACCGCTATCGGTATGAACATGGAAATATCTACACCGCTATCTGTATGAACATGGAAATACCTACACCGCTATCTGTTTGGACATGGAAATATCTACACCGCTATCTGCATGAAAATGGAAATATCTACACTGCTATCTGCATATACATTTATATATCTACACAGCTATCTCTTTACACATGGAAATAACTACACCACTATCTGTATGAACATGGAAATAGCTACACCGCCATCTGTATGAACATGGAAATATCTGCACCGCCATCTGTATGAACATATAAATATCTACACCGCCATCTGCATTAAGATGGAGATATCTACACTGATATCTGTATAAACATGTAAATAACTACACCGCCATCTATCGGAACATACAAATATCTACACCGCCATCTGTACTAAGAAGGAAATATCTAAACCGCTATCTGTATAAACATGGAAATATCTACACCACGGCCTGTATAAACATGGAAATATCAGCACCGCTATCTGTATGAACATGGAAATATCTACACCGCTATCTGTAGGAACATGGAAATAGCTACACCGCTGCCTGTATAAACATGGAAATATCAGCACCGCTATCTGTATGAACATGGAAATATCTACACCACTATCTGTATGAACATGGATATATCTACACAGCCATCTGGATGAACATGGAAATATCTACACCACTATCTGTATGAACATGGAAATATCTACACCGCTATCTGTGTAAACATGCATACATCTTCACCGCTATCAGTATAAACATGGAAATATCTACACCGCTATCTGTATGAACATGGAAATAGCTACACCGCTATCTGTATGAACATGGAAAGATCTACACCGCTATCTGTATGAACATGGATATATCTACACAGCCATCTGGATGAACATGGAAATATCTACACCGCTATCTGTTTGAACATGGAAATATCTACACCGCTATCTGCATGAAAATGGAAATATCTACACTGATATCTGCATATACATTTAAATATCTACACAGCTATCTCTTTACACATGGAAATAACTACACCGCTATCTGTATGAACATGGAAATATCTACACCACCATCTGTATGAACATGGAAATATCTGCACCGTCATCTGTATGAACATATAAATATCTACACCGCCATGTGTATTAAGATGGAGATATCTACACTGCTATCTGTATAAACATGGAAATATCAACACCGCCATCTGTATGAACATATAAATATCTACACCGCCATGTGTATTAATATGGAGATATCTACACCGCTATCTGAATTAACATGGAAATATCTACACTGCTATCTGTATGAACATGGAAATATCTACACCGTTCTCTGTATGAACATGGAAATATCTACACCGCTATCTGTATGAACATGGAAATATCTACAAAGCTATCTGAATGAACATGGAAATATCTACACCGCTATCTGTTTGAACATGTAAATATCTACACGGCTATCTGCATGAAAATGGAAATATCTACAAAGCTATCTGCATATACATGGAAATATCTAAACAGCTATCTCTTTACACATGGAAATAACTACACCGCTATATCTATAAACATGGAAATATCTCCAGCGCCATCTGTATGAACATGGAAATATCTGCACCGCCATCTGTATGAACATATAAATATCTACACCGCTATCTGTATTAAGAAGGAAATATCTAAACCGCTATCTGTATAAACATGGAAATATCTACACCGCTGCCTGTATAAACATGGAAATATCACCACCGCTGTCTGTATGAACATGCAAATATCAGCCCCTCTATCTGTATGAACATGGAGATATCTACACCGCTATCTGTATGAACATGGAAATATCTACACCGCTATCTGTATGAACATGGAAATACCTTCACTGCCATCTGTATGAACATGGATATATCTACACAGCCATCTGGATGAACATGGATATATCTACACAGCCCTCTGGATGAACATGGAAATATCCACACCGCTATCTGTGTAAACATGCATACATCTTCACCGCTATCTGTATAAACATGGAAATACCTACACCGCTATTTGTTTGAACATGGAAATATCTACACCGCTTTCTGCATGAAAATGGAAATATCTACAGAGCTATCTGCATATTCATGGAAATATCTACATGCTATCTCTTTACACTTGGAAATTACTACACCGCTATCTCTATAAACATGGAAATATCTACACCGCCATCTGTATGAACATGGAAATATCTGCATCGCCCTCTGTATGAACATATAAATATCTACACCGCCATCTGTATTAAGATGGAGATATCTACACCGTTATCTGTATAAACCTGGAAATATCTACACCGCTATCTGTATAAACATAGAAATATCTACACCGCTATCTGTATAAACATAGAAATATCTACACCGCTACCTGTATAAACATGGAAATATCAGCACCGCTCTCTGTATGAACATGGAAATATCTACACCGCTATCTGTACGAACATGGAAATATCTACACCGCTATCTGTATGAACATGGAAATATCTCCACGGCTATCTGTGTAAACATGCATATATCTTCACCGCTATCTGTATAAACATGGAAATATCTACACCGCTATCTGTATGAACATGGAAATAGCTACACCGCTATCTTTATGAACATGGAAATATCTACACCGCTATCTGTATGAACATGGATATATCTACACAGCCATCTGGATGAACATGGAAATATCTACACCGCTATCTGTGTAAACATGCATATATCTTCACCGCTATCTATATAAACATGGAAATATCTACACAACTATCTGTATGAACATGCAAATATCTACACCGCTACCTGTATAAACATGGAAATATCAGCACCGCTATCTGAATGAACATGGAAATAGCTACACCGCTATCTGTATGAACATGCAAATATCTACACCACTATCTGTATGAACATGGAAATATCTACACCACTATCTGTATGAACATGGATATATCTACACAGCCATCTGGATGAACATGGAAATATCTACACCGCTATCTGTGTAAACATGCATACATCTTCACCGCTATCAGTATAAACATGGAAATATCTACACCGCTATCTGTATGAACATGGAAATAGCTACACAGCTATCTGTATGAACATGGAAATATCTGCACCGCTACCTGTATGAACATGGATATATCTACACAGCCATCTGGATGAACATGGAAATATCTACACCGCTATCTGTGTAAACATGCATACATCTTCACCGTTATCTGTATAAACATGGAAATATCTACACCGCTATCTGTGTGAACATGGAAATATCTGCACCGCTATCTGAATGAACATGGAAATATCTACACCGCTATCTGTTTGAACATGGAAATATCTACACCGATATCTGCATGAAAATGGAAATATCTTCACTGCTATCTGCATATACATGGAAATATCTACACAGCTATCTCTTTACACATGGAAATAACTACACCGCTATCTGTATGAACATGGAAATATCTACACCACCATCTGTATGAACATGGAAATATCTGCACCGCCATCTGTATGCACATATAAATATCTACACCGCCATCTGTATTAATATGGAGATATCTACACCGCTATCTGTATAAACATGGAAATATCTACACCGCTATCTGTATAAACATGGAAATATCTACACCACTACCTGTATAAACATGGAAATATCAGCACCGCTATCTGTACGAACAAAGAAATATCTACACCGCTATCTGTATGAACATGGAAATATCTACACCGCCATCAGTATGAACATGGAAATATCTGCACTGCCATCTGAATGAACATATAAATATCTACACCGCCATCTGTATTAAGATGGAGATATCTACACCGCTATCTGAATAAACATGGAAATATCTACACCGCTATCTGTATAAACATGGAAATATCAGCACCGCTATCTGTATGAACATGGAAATATCAGCCCCTCTATCTGTATGAACATGGAGATATCTACACCGCCATCTGTATGAACATGGATATATCTACACAGCCATCTGGATGAACATGGAAATATCTACACTGCTATCTGTATGAACATGGAAATAGCTACACCGCTATCTGTATGAACATGGAAATATCTACACCGCTATCTGTATAAACATGGAAATATCTACACCGCTATCTGTATAAACATGGAAATATCTACACCGCTACCTGTATAAACATGGAAATATATACACCGCTATCTGAATGAACCTTGAACTATCTACACCGCTATCTGTATGAACATGGAAATATCTACACCGCTATCTGTATGAACATGGAAATATCTACAAAGCTATCTGAATGAACATGGAAATATCTACACCGCTATCTGTTTGAACATGTAAATATCTACACCGCTATCTGCATGAAAATGGAAATATCTACAAAGCTATCTGCATATACTTGGAAATATCTACACAGCTATCTCTTTACACATGGAAATAACTACACCGCTATATCTATAAACATGGAAATATCTACACCACCATCTGTATGAACATGGAAATATCTGCACCGCCATCTGTATGAACATATAAATATCTACACCGCCATCTGTATTAAGAAGGAAATATCTAAACCGCTATCTGTATAAACATGGAAATATCTACACCGCTATCTGTATGAACATGGATATATCTACACAGCCATCTGGATGAACATGGAAATATCTACACCGCTATCTGTATGAACATGGATATATCTACACAGCCATCTGGATGAACATGGAAATATCTACACCTCTATCTGTGTAAACATGCGTACATCTTCACCACTATCTGTATAAACATGGAAATATCTGCACCGCTATCGGTATGAACATGGAAATATCTACACCGCTATCTGTATGAACATGGAAATACCTACACCGCTATCTGTTTGGACATGGAAATATCTACACCGCTATCTGCATGAAAATGGAAATATCTACACTGCTATCTGCATATACATTTATATATCTACACAGCTATCTCTTTACACATGGAAATAACTACACCACTATCTGTATGAACATGGAAATAGCTACACCGCCATCTGTATGAACATGGAAATATCTGCACCGCCATCTGTATGAACATATAAATATCTACACCGCCATCTGCATTAAGATGGAGATATCTACACTGATATCTGTATAAACATGTAAATAACTACACCGCCATCTATCGGAACATACAAATATCTACACCGCCATCTGTACTAAGAAGGAAATATCTAAACCGCTATCTGTATAAACATGGAAATATCTACACCACGGCCTGTATAAACATGGAAATATCAGCACCGCTATCTGTATGAACATGGAAATATCTACACCGCTATCTGTAGGAACATGGAAATAGCTACACCGCTGCCTGTATAAACATGGAAATATCAGCACCGCTATCTGTATGAACATGGAAATATCTACACCACTATCTGTATGAACATGGATATATCTACACAGCCATCTGGATGAACATGGAAATATCTACACCACTATCTGTATGAACATGGAAATATCTACACCGCTATCTGTGTAAACATGCATACATCTTCACCGCTATCAGTATAAACATGGAAATATCTACACCGCTATCTGTATGAACATGGAAATAGCTACACCGCTATCTGTATGAACATGGAAAGATCTACACCGCTATCTGTATGAACATGGATATATCTACACAGCCATCTGGATGAACATGGAAATATCTACACCGCTATCTGTTTGAACATGGAAATATCTACACCGCTATCTGCATGAAAATGGAAATATCTACACTGATATCTGCATATACATTTAAATATCTACACAGCTATCTCTTTACACATGGAAATAACTACACCGCTATCTGTATGAACATGGAAATATCTACACCACCATCTGTATGAACATGGAAATATCTGCACCGTCATCTGTATGAACATATAAATATCTACACCGCCATGTGTATTAAGATGGAGATATCTACACTGCTATCTGTATAAACATGGAAATATCAACACCGCCATCTGTATGAACATATAAATATCTACACCGCCATGTGTATTAATATGGAGATATCTACACCGCTATCTGAATTAACATGGAAATATCTACACTGCTATCTGTATGAACATGGAAATATCTACACCGTTCTCTGTATGAACATGGAAATATCTACACCGCTATCTGTATGAACATGGAAATATCTACAAAGCTATCTGAATGAACATGGAAATATCTACACCGCTATCTGTTTGAACATGTAAATATCTACACGGCTATCTGCATGAAAATGGAAATATCTACAAAGCTATCTGCATATACATGGAAATATCTAAACAGCTATCTCTTTACACATGGAAATAACTACACCGCTATATCTATAAACATGGAAATATCTCCAGCGCCATCTGTATGAACATGGAAATATCTGCACCGCCATCTGTATGAACATATAAATATCTACACCGCTATCTGTATTAAGAAGGAAATATCTAAACCGCTATCTGTATAAACATGGAAATATCTACACCGCTGCCTGTATAAACATGGAAATATCAGCACCGCTCTCTGTAAGAGAATGGAAATATCTACACCGCTATCTGTATGAACATGGAAATATCTACACTGCTATCTGTATGAACATGGAAATAGCTACACCGTTATCTGTATGAACATGGAAATATCTACACCGCTATCTGTATGAACATGGAAATATCTACACCGCTATCTGTGTGAACATGGATATATCTACACAGCCATCTGGATGAACATGGAAATATCTACACCGCTATCTGTGTAAACATGCATACATCTTCACCGCTATCTGTAAAAACATGGAAATATCTACACCGCTGTCTGTATGAACATGGAAATATCAACACCGCTATCTGTATGAACATGGAAATATCTACACCGCTATCTGTTTGAACATGGAAATATCTACACCGCTATCTGCATGAAAATGGAAATATCTACACAGCTATCTGCATATACATGGAAATATCTACACAGTTATCTCTTTACACATGGAAATAAATACACCGCTATCTGTATGAACATGGAAATATCTACACCGCCGTCTGTATGAACATGGAAATATCTGCACCGCCATCTGTATGAACATATAAATATCTACACCGCCATCTGTATTAAGATGGAGATATCTACACCGCTATCTGTATAAACATGGAAATATCTACAATGCTATCTGTATAAACATGGAAATATCTACACCACTATCTCTATAAACATGTAAATATCAGCACCGCTATCTTTATGAACATGGAAATATCAGCCTCTCTATCTGTATGAACATGGAAGTATCTACACCGCTATCTGTATGAACATGGAAATATCTACACCGCTATCTGTATCAACATGGAAATACCTTCACCGCCATCTGTATGAACATGGATATATCTACACAGCCTTCTGGATGAACATGGAAATATCTACACCGCTATCTGTATGAACATGGAAATAGCTACACCGCTATCTCTATGAACATGGAAATATCTACACCACTATCTGTATGAACATGGAAATATCTACACCGCTATCTGTATGAACATGGAAATATCTTCACCGCTATCTGTATGAACATGGATATATCTACACAGCCATCTGGATGAACATGGAAATATCTACACCGCTATCTGTATGAACATGGAAATAGCTACACCGCTATCTGTATGAACATGGAAATATCTACACCGCTATCTGTATGAACATGGAAATATCTACATTGCTATCTGCATGAACATGGAAATATCTTCACCGCCATCTGTATGAACATGGATATATCTACAGAGCCATCTTGATGAACATGGAAGTATCTACACACCTATCTGTATGAAAATGGAAATTTATACACCGCTATCTGTTTAAACATGCATACATCTTCACCGCTGTCTGTATAAACATGGAAATATCTACACCGCTATTTGTTTGAACATGGAAATATCTACATCGCTTTCTGCATGAAAATGGAAATATCTACAGAGCTATCTGCATATTCATGGAAATATCTACATGCTATCTCTTTACACATGGAAATTACTACACCGCTATCTCTATAAACATGGAAATATCTACACCGCCATCTGTATGAACATGGAAATATCTGCATCGCCATCTGTATGAACATATAAATATCTACACCACCATCTGTATTAAGATGGAGATATCTACACCGCTATCTGTATAAACCTGGAAATATCTACACCGCTATCTGTATAAACATAGAAATATCTACACTGCTATCTGTATAAACAAAGAAATATCTACACCGCTACCTGTATAAACATGGAAATATCAGCACCGCTCTCTGTATGAACATGGAAATATCTACACCGCTATCTGTACGAACATGGAAATATCTACACCGCCATCTGTAGAAACAAGGAAATATCTGCACCGCCATCTGTATGAACATATAAATATCTACACCGCCATCTGTATTAAGAAGGAAATATCTAAACCTCTATCTGTATAAACATGGAAATATCTACACCGCTGCCTGTATAAACATGGAAATATAAGCGCCGCTATCTGTATGAACATGGAAATATCTACACCGCTATCTGTATAAACATGGAAATATCTACACCGCCATCTGTATGAACATATAAATATCTACACCGCCATCTGTATTAAGAAGGAAATATCTAAACCGCTATCTGTATAAACGTGGAAATATCTACACCGCTGCCTGTATAAACATGGAAATATCTACACCGCGATCTGTATGAACATGGAAATGTCTACACCGCTATCTGTATGAACATGGAAATATCTACACAGCTATCTGTATGAACATGGAAATAGCTACACCGCTATCTGTGTGAACATGGATATATCTACACAGCCATCTGGATGAACATGGAAATATCTACACCGCTATCTGTGTAAACATGCATACATCTTCACCGCTATCTGTATAAACATGGAAAAATCTACACCGCTATCTGTATGAAAATGGAAATATCTACACCACTACCTGTATGAACATGGAAATATCTACACAGCTATCTCTATCAACATGGATATATCTACACAGCCATCTGGATGAACATGGAAATATCTACACCGCTTTCTGTATGAACATGGAAATAACTACACCGCTATCTGTGTAAATATGCATACATCTTCACCGCAATCTGTATAAACTTGGAAATATCTAAACCGCTATCTCTATGAACATGGAAATATCTACACCGCTATCTGTTTGAACATGGAAATATCTACATCGCTATCTGCATGAAAATGGAAATATCTACACAGCTATCTGCATATACATGGAAATATCTACACAGCTATCTCTTTACACATGGAAATAACTATAATGCTATCTGTATGAACATGGAAATATCTACACCGCCATTTGTATGACCATGGAAATAGCTGCGCCGACATCTGTATGAACATATACATATCTACACGGCCATCTGTATTAAAATGGAGATATCTCACACCGATATCTGTATAAACATGGAAATATCTACACCGCTATCTGTGTAAACATGGAAATATCTACACCGCTATCTGTATAAACATGGAAATATCTACACCGCAACCTGTATAAACATGGAAATATCACCACCGCTATCTGTATGAACATGCAAATATCAGCCCCTCTATCTGTATGAACATGGAGATATCTACACCGCTATCTGTATGAACATGGAAATATCTACACCGCTATCTGTATGAACATGGAAATACCTTCACTGCCATCTGTATGAACATGGATATATCTACACAGCCATCTGGATGAACATGGATATATCTACACAGCCCTCTGGATTAACATGGAAATACCCACACCGCTATCTGTGTAAACATGCATACATCTTCACTGCTATCTGTATAAACATGGAAATATCTACACCGCTATCTGTATGAACATGAAAATATCTACACCGCTATCTGTTTGAAGATGGAAATATATACACAGCTATCTGCATGAAAATGGAAATATCTACACCGCTATCTGCATGAAAATGGAAATATCTACACAGCTATCTGCATATACATGGAAATATCTACACAGCTATCTCTTTACACAAGGAAATAACTACACTGCTATCAGTATGAACATGGAAATATCTACACCGCCATCTGTATGAACATGGAAATATCAGCACCACCATCTGTATGAACATATAAATATCTACACTGCCATCTGTATTAAGATGGAGATATCTACACCGCTATCTGAATAAACATGGAAATATCTACACCGCTATCTGTATAAACATGGAAATATCAGCACCGCTATCTGTATGAACATGGAAATATCAGCCCCTCTATCTGTATGAACATGGAGATATCTACACCGCCATCTGTATGAACATGGATATATCTACACAGCCATCTGGAGGAACATGGAAATATCTACACCGCTATCTGTATGAACATGGAAATAGCTACACAGCTATCTGTATGAACATGGGAATATCTACACCGCTATCTGTATGAACATGGAAACATCTACACCGCTATCTGTATGAACAAGGAAATATCCTCACCGCTATCTGTATGAACATGGATATATCTACAGAGCCATCTGGATGAACATGGAAATATCTACACCGCCATCTGTATGAACATATAAATATCTGCACCGCCATCTGTATTAAGATGGAGATATCTACACCGCTATCTGTATAAACCTGGAAATATCTACACCGCTATCTGTATAAACATGGAAATATCTACACCGCTATCTGGATTAACATGGAAATTTCTACACCGCTACCTGTATAAACATGGAAATATCAGCACCTCTATCTGTAGGAACATGGAAATATCTACACCGCTATCTGTACGAACATGGAAATACCTACACCGCTATCTGTTTGAACATGGAAATAGCTACACTGCTATCTGTATGAACATGGAAATAGCTACACCGCTATCTGTATGAACAAGGAAATATCTACACCGCTACCTGTATGAACATGGATATATCTACACAGCCATCTGGATGAACATGGAAATATCTACACCGCTATCTGTATGAACATGGAAATAGCTACACCGCTATCTGTATGAAAATGGGAATAGCTACACCGCTATCTGTATGAACATGGAAATATCTACATCGCTATCTGTATGAACATGGATATATCTACACAGCCATCTGGATGAACATGGAAATATCTACACCGCTATCTGTATGACCATGGAAATATCTACACCGCTATCTGTATGAACATGGATATATCTACACAGCCATCTGGATGAACATGGAAATATCTACACCTCTATCTGTGTAAACATGCGTACATCTTCACCACTATCTGTATAAACATGGAAATATCTGCACCGCTATCGGTATGAACATGGAAATATCTACAAAGCTATCTGTATGAACATGGAAATACCTACACCGCTATCTGTTTGGACATGGAAATATCTACACCGCTATCTGCATGAAAATGGAAATATCTACACTGCTATCTGCATATACATTTATATATCTACACAGCTATCTCTTTACACATGGAAATAACTACACCACTATCTGTATGAACATGGAAATAGCTACACCGCCATCTGTATGAACATGGAAATATCTGCACCGCCATCTGTATGAACATATAAATATCTACACCGCCATCTGCATTAAGATGGAGATATCTACACTGATATCTGTATAAACATGTAAATAACTACACCGCCATCTATCGGAACATATAAATATCTACACCGCCATCTGTACTAAGAAGGAAATATCTAAACCGCTATCTGTATAAACATGGAAATATCTACACCACGGCCTGTATAAACATGGAAATATCAGCACCGCTATCTGTATGAACATGGAAATATCTACACCGCTATATGTAGGAACATGGAAATAGCTACACCGATGCCTGTATAAACATGGAAATATCAGCACCGCTATCTGTATGAACATGGAAATATCTACACCACTATCTGTATGAACATGGATATATCTACACAGCCATCTGGATGAACATTGAAATATCTACACCACTATCTGTATGAACATGGAAATATCTACACCGCTATCTGTGTAAACATGCATACATCTTCACCGCTATCAGTATAAACATGGAAATATCTACACCGCTATCTGTATGAACATGGAAATAGCTACACCGCTATCTGTATGAACATGGAAAGATCTACACCGCTATCTGTATGAACATGGATATATCTACACAGCCATCTGGATGAACATGGAAATATCTACACCGCTATCTGTTTGAACATGGAAATATCTACACCGCTATCTGCATGAAAATGGAAATATCTACACTGATATCTGCATATACATTTAAATATCTACACAGCTATCTCTTTACACATGGAAATAACTACACCGCTATCTGTATGAACATGGAAATATCTACACCACCATCTGTATGAACATGGAAATATCTGCACCGTCATCTGTATGAACATATAAATATCTACACCGCCATGTGTATTAAGATGGAGTTATCTACACTGCTATCTGTATAAACATGGAAATATCAACACCGCCATCTGTATGAACATATAAATATCTACACCGCCATGTGTATTAATATGGAGATATCTACACCGCTATCTGAATTAACATGGAAATATCTACACTGCTATCTGTATGAACATGGAAATATCTACACCGTTCTCTGTATGAACATGGAAATATCTACACCGCTATCTGTATGAACATGGAAATATCTACAAAGCTATCTGAATGAACATGGAAATATCTACACCGCTATCTGTTTGAACATGTAAATATCTACACCGCTACCTGCATGAAAATGGAAATATCTACAAAGCTATCTGCATATACATGGAAATATCTAAACAGCTACCTCTTTACACATGGAAATAACTACACCGCTATATCTATAAACATGGAAATATCTCCAGCGCCATCTGTATGAACATGGAAATAACTGCACCGCCATCTGTATGAACATATAAATATCTACACCGCCATCTGTATTAAGAAGGAAATATCTAAACCGCTATCTGTATAAACATGGAAATATCTACACCGCTGCCTGTATAAACATGGAAATATCAGCACCGCTCTCTGTAAGAGAATGGAAATATCTACACCGCTATCTGTATGAACATGGAAATATCTACACTGCTATCTGTATGAACATGGAAATAGCTACACCGTTATCTGTATGAACATGGAAATATCTACACCGCTATCTGTATGAACATGGAAATATCTACACCGCTATCTGTGTGAACATGGATATATCTACACAGCCATCTGGATGAACATGGAAATATCTACACCGCTATCTGTGTAAACATGCATACATCTTCACCGCTATCTGTAAAAACATGGAAATATCTACACCGCTATCTGTATGAACATGGAAATATCTACACCGCTATCTGTATGAACATGGAAATATCAACACCGCTATCTGTTTGAACATGGAAATATCTACACAGCTATCTGCATATACATGGAAATATCTACACAGCTATCTCTTTACACATGGAAATAACTACACCGCTATCTGTATGAACATGGAAATATCTGCACCGCCATCTGTATGAACATATAAATATCTACACCGCCATCTGTATTAAGATGGAGATATCTACACCGCTATCTGTATAAACATGGAAATATCTACAACGCTATCTGTATAAACATGGAAATATCTACACCACTATCTCTATAAACATGGAAATATCAGCACCGCTATCTTTATGAACATGGAAATATCAGCCTCTCTATCTGTATGAACATGGAAGTATCTACACCGCTATCTGTATGAACATGGAAATATCTACACCGCTATCTGTATCAACATGGAAATACCTTCACTGCCATCTGTATGAACATGGATATATCTACACAGCCTTCTGGATGAACATGGAAATATCTACACCGCTATCTGTATGAACATGGAAATAGCTACACAGCTATCTGTATGAACATGGAAATATCTACACCACTATCTGTATGAACATGGAAATATCTTCACCGCTATCTGTATGAACATGTATATATCTACACAGCCATCTGGATGAACATGGAAATATCTACACCGCTATCTGTATGATCATGGAAATAGCTACACCGCTATCTGTATGAACATGCAAATATCTACACCGCTATCTGTATGAACATGGAAATATCTACACCGCTATCTGTATGAACATGGAAATATCTTCACCGCCATCTGTATGAACATGGATATATCTACAGAGCCATCTTGATGAACATGGAAGTATATACACAGCTATCTGTATGAAAATGGAAATTTATACACCGCTAACTGTGTAAACATGCATACATCTTCACCGCTATCTGTATAAACATGGAAATATCTACACCGCTATTTGTTTGAACATGGAAATATCTACACCGCTTTCTGCATGAAAATGGAAATATCTACAGAGCTATCTGCATATTCATGGAAATATCTACATGCTATCTCTTTACACATGGAAATTACTACACCGCTATCTCTATAAACATGGAAATATCTACACCGCCATCTGTATGAACATGGAAATATCTGCATCGCCATCTGTATGAACATATAAATATCTACACCGCCATCTGTATTAAGATGGAGATATCTACACCGCTATCTGTATAAACCTGGAAATATCTAAACCGCTATCTCTATAAACATAGAAATATCTACACCGCTATCTGTATAAACATAGAAATATCTACACCGCTACCTGTATAAACATGGAAATATCAGCACCGCTCTCTGTATGAACATGGAAATATCTACACCGCTATCTGTACTAACATGGAAATATCTACACCGCTATCTGTATGAACATGGAAATATCTACACGGCTATCTGTGTAAACATGCATATATCTTCACCGCTATCTGTATAAACATGGAAATATCTACACCGCTATCTGTATGAACATGGAAATAGCTACACCGCTATCTGTATGAACATGGAAATATCTACACCGCTATCTGTATGAACATGGATATATCTACACAGCCATCTGGATGAACATGGAAATATCTACACCGCTATCTGTGTAAACATGCATATATCTTCACCGCTATCTATATAAACATGGAAATATCTACACCACTATCTGTATGAACATGCAAATATCTACACCGCTACCTGTATAAACATGGAAATATCAGCACCGCTATCTGAATGAACATGGAAATAGGTACACCGCTATCTGTATGAACACGCAAATATCTACACCACTATCTGTATGAACATGGAAATATCTACACCACTATCTGTATGAACATGGATATATCTACACAGCCATCTGGATGAACATGGAAATATCTACACCGCTATCTGTGTAAACATGCATACATCTTCACCGTTATCTGTATAAACATGGAAATATCTACACCGCTATCTGTGTGAACATGGAAATATCTGCACCGCTATCTGAATGAACATGGAAATATCTACACCGCTATCTGTTTGAACATGGAAATATCTACACCGATATCTGCATGAAAATGGAAATATCTTCACTGCTATCTGCATATACATGGAAATATCTACACAGCTATCCCTTTACACATGGAAATAACTACACCGCTATCTGTATGAACATGGAAATATCTACACCACCATCTGTATGAACATGGAAATATCTGCACCGCCATCTGTATGAACATATAAATATCTACACCGCCATCTGTATTAATATGGAGATATCTACACCGCTATCTGTATAAACATGGAAATATCTACACCGCTATCTGTATAAACATGGAAATATCTCCACCGCTATCTGTTTAAACATGGAAATATCTACACCACTACCTGTATAAACATGGAAATATCAGCACCGCTATCTATACGAACAAAGAAATATCTACACCGCTATCTGTATGAACATGGAAATATCTACACCGCCATCTGTATGAACATGGAAATATCTGCACCGCCATCTGAATGAACATATAAATATCTACACCGCCATCTTTATTAAGATGGAGATATCTACACCGCTATCTGAATAAACATGGAAATATCTACACCGCTATCTGTATAAACATGGAAATATCAGCACCGCTATCTGTATGAACATGGAAATATCAGCCCCTCTATCTGTATGAACATGGAGATATCTACACCGCCATCTGTATGAACATGGATATATCTTCACAGCCATCTGTATGAACATGGAAATATCTACACCGCTATCTGTATGAACATGGAAATAGCTACACCGCTATCTGTATGAACATGGAAATATCTACACCGCTATCTGTATAAACATGGAAATATCTACACCGCTATCTGTATAAACATGGAAATATCTACACCGCTACCTGTATAAACATGGAAATATATACACCGCTATCTGAATGAACCTTGAACTATCTACACCGCTATCTGTATGAACATGGAAATATCTACACCGCTATCTGTATGAACATGGAAATATCTACAAAGCTATCTGAATGAACATGGAAATATCTACACCGCTATCTGTTTGAACATGTAAATATCTACACCGCTATCTGCATGAAAATGGAAATATCTACAAAGCTATCTGCATATACTTGGAAATATCTACACAGCTATCTCTTTACACATGGAAATAACTACACCGCTATATCTATAAACATGGAAATATCTACACCACCATCTGTATGAACATGGAAATATCTGCACCGCCATCTGTATGAACATATAAATATCTACACCGCCATCTGTATTAAGAAGGAAATATCTAAACCGCTATCTGTATAAACATGGAAATATCTACACCGCTATCTGTATGAACATGGATATATCTACACAGCCATCTGGATGAACATGGAAATATCTACACCGCTATCTGTATGAACATGGATATATCTACACAGCCATCTGGATGAACATGGAAATATCTACACCTCTATCTGTGTAAACATGCGTACATCTTCACCACTATCTGTATAAACATGGAAATATCTGCACCGCTATCGGTATGAACATGGAAATATCTACACCGCTATCTGTATGAACATGGAAATACCTACACCGCTATCTGTTTGGACATGGAAATATCTACACCGCTATCTGCATGAAAATGGAAATATCTACACTGCTATCTGCATATACATTTATATATCTACACAGCTATCTCTTTACACATGGAAATAACTACACCACTATCTGTATGAACATGGAAATAGCTACACCGCCATCTGTATGAACATGGAAATATCTGCACCGCCATCTGTATGAACATATAAATATCTACACCGCCATCTGCATTAAGATGGAGATATCTACACTGATATCTGTGTAAACATGTAAATAACTACACCACCATCTATCGGAACATATAAATATCTACACCGCCATCTGTACTAAGAAGGAAATATCTAAACCGCTATCTGTATAAACATGGAAATATCTACACCACGGCCTGTATAAACATGGAAATATCAGCACCGCTATCTTTATGAACATGGAAATATCTACACCGCTATCTGTATGAACATGGAAATAGCTACACCGCTATCTGTATGAACATGGAAAGATCTACACCGCTATCTGTATGAACATGGATATATCTACACAGCCATCTGGATGAACATGGAAATATCTACACCGCTATCTGTTTGAACATGGAAATATCTACTCCGCTATCTGCATGAAAATGGAAATATCTACACTGATATCTGCATATACTTTTAAATATCTACACAGCTATCTCTTTACACATGGAAATAACTACACCGCTATCTGTATGAACATGGAAATATCTACACCACCATCTGTATGAACATGGAAATATCTGCACCGTCATCTGTATGAACATATAAATATCTACACCGCCATGTGTATTAAGATGGAGATATCTACACTGCTATCTGTATAAACATGGAAATATCAACACCGCCATCTGTATGAACATATAAATATCTACACCGCCATGTGTATTAATATGGAGATATCTACTCCGCTATCTGAATTAACATGGAAATATCTACACTGCTATCTGTATGAACATGGAAATATCTACACCGTTCTCTGTATGAACATGGAAATATCTACACCGCTATCTGTATGAACATGGAAATATCTACAAAGCTATCTGAATGAACATGGAAATATCTACACCGCTATCTGTTTGAACATGTAAATATCTACACCGCTATCTGCATGAAAATGGAAATATCTACAAAGCTATCTGAATATACATGGAAATATCTAAACAGCTATCTCTTTACACATGGAAATAACTACACCGCTATATCTATAAACATGGAAATTTCTCCAGCGCCATCTGTATGAACATGGAAATATCTGCACCGCCATCTGTATGAACATATAAATATCTACACCGCCATCTGTATTAAGAAGGAAATATCTAAACCGCTATCTGTATAAACATGGAAATATCTACACCGCTGCCTGTATAAACATGGAAATATCAGCACCGCTCTCTGTAAGAGAATGGAAATATCTACACCGCAATCTGTATGAACATGGAAATATCTACACTGCTATCTGTATTAACATGGAAATAGCTACACCGTTATCTGTATGAACATGGAAATATCTACACCGCTATCTGTATGAACATGGAAATATCTACACCGCTATCTGTGTGAACATGGATATATCTACACAGCCATCTGGATGAACATGGAAATATCTACACCGCTATCTGTGTAAACATGCATACATCTTCACCGCTATCTGTAAAAACATGGAAATATCTACACCGCTATCTGTATGAACATGGAAATATCAACACCGCTATCTGTATGAACATGGAAATATCTACACCGCTATCTGTTTGAAGATGGAAATATCTACACCGCTATCTGCATGAAAATGGAAATATCTACACAGCTATCTGCATATACATGGAAATATCTACACAGCTATCTCTTTACACATGGAAATAACTACACCGCTATCTGTATGAACATGGAAATATCTACACCGCCATCTGTATGAACATGGAAATATCTCCACCGCCATCTGTATGAACATATAAATATCTACACCGCCATCTGTATTAAGATGGAGATATCTACACCGCTATCTGTATAAACATGGAAATATCTACAACGCTATCTGTATAAACATGGAAATATCTACACCACTATCTCTATAAACATGGAAATATCAGCACCGCTATCTTTATGAACATGGAAATATCAGCCTCTCTATCTGCATGAACATGGAAGTATCTACACCGCTATCTGTATGAACATGGAAATACCTACACCGCTATCTGTATCAACATGGAAATACCTTCACCGCCATCTGTATGAACATGGATATATCTACACAGCATTCTGTATGAACATGGAAATATCTTCACCGCTATCTGTATGAACATGGATATATCTACACAGCCATCTGGATGAACATGGAAATATCTACACCGCTATCTGTATGAACATGGAAATAGCTACACCGCTATCTGTATGAACATGGAAATATCTACACCGCTATCTGTATGAACATGGAAATATCTACACCGCTATCTGTATGAACATGGAAATATCTTCACCGCCATCTGTATGAACATGGATATATCTACAGAGCCATCTTGATGAACATGGATGTATCTACACAGCTATCTGTATGAAAATGGAAATTTATACACCGCTATCTGTGTAAACATGCATACATCTTCACCGCTATCTGTATAAACATGGAAATATCTACACCGCTATTTGTTTGAACATGGAAATATCTACACCGCTTTCTGCATGAAAATGGAAATATCTACAGAGCTATCTGCATATTCATGGAAATATCTACATGCTATCTCTTTACACATGGAAATTACTACACCGCTATCTCTATAAACATGGAAATATCTACACCGCCATCTGTATGAACATGGAAATATCTGCATCGCCATCTGTATGAACATATAAATATCTACACCGCCATCTGTATTAAGATGGAGATATCTACACCGCTATCTGTATAAACACGTAAATATCTACACCGCTATCTGTATAAACATGGAAATATCTGCACCGCTATCGGTATGAACATGGAAATATCTACACCGCTATCTGTATGAACATGGAAATACCTACACCGCTATCTGTTTGGACATGGAAATATCTACACCGCTATCTGCATGAAAATGGAAATATCTACACTGCTATCTGCATATACATTTATATATCTACACATCTATCTCTTTACACATGGAAATAACTACACCACTATCTGTATGAACATGGAAATAGCTACACCGCCATCCGTATGAACATGGAAATATCTGCACCGCCATCTGTATGAACATATAAATATATACACCGCCATCTGCATTAAGATGGAGATATCTACACTGATATCTGTATAAACATGTAAATAACTACACCGCCATCTATCGGAACATATAAATATCTACACCGCCATCTGTACTAAGAAGGAAATATCTAAACCGCTATCTGTATAAACATGGAAATATCTACACCACGGCCTGTATTAACATGGAAATATCAGCACCGCTATCTGTATGAACATGGAAATATCTACACCGCTATCTGTAGAAACATGGAAATAGCTACACCGCTGCCTGTATAAACATGGAAATATCAGCACCGCTATCTGTATGAACATGGAAATATCTACACCACTATCTGTATGAACATGGATATATCTACACAGCCATCAGGATGAACATGGAAATATCTACACCACTATCTGTATGAACATGGAAATATCTACACCGCTATCTGTGTAAACATGCATACATCTTCACCGCTATCAGTATAAACATGGAAATATCTACACCGCTATCTGTATGAACATGGAAATAGCTACACCGCTATCTGTATGAACATGGAAAGATCTACACCGCTATCTGTATGAACATGGATATATCTACACAGACATCTGGATGAACATGGAAATATCTACACCGCTATCTGTTTGAACATGGAAATATCTACTCCGCTATCTGCATGAAAATGGAAATATCTACACTGATATCTGCATATACATTTAAATATCTACACAGCTATCTCTTTACACATGGAGATAACTACACCGCTATCTGTATGAACATGGAAATATCTACACCACCATCTGTATGAACATGGAAATATCTGCACCGTCATCTGTATGAACATATAAATATCTACACCGCCATGTGTATTAAGATGGAGATATCTACACTGCTATCTGTATAAACATGGAAATATCAACACCGCCATCTGTATGAACATATAAATATCTACACCGCCATGTGTATTAATATGGAGATATCTACACCGCTATCTGAATTAACATGGAAATATCTACACTGCTATCTGTATGAACATGGAAATATCTACACCGTTCTCTGTATGAACATGGAAATATCTACACCGCTATCTGTATGAACATGGAAATATCTACAAAGCTATCTGAATGAACATGGAAATATCTACACCGCTATCTGTTTGAACATGTAAATATCTACACCGCTATCTGCATGAAAATGGAAATATCTACAAAGCTATCTGCATATACATGGAAATATCTAAACAGCTATCTCTTTACACATGGAAATAACTACACCGCTATATCTATAAACATGGAAATATTTCCAGCGCCATCTGTATGAACATGGAAATATCTGCACCGCCATCTGTATGAACATATAAATATCTACACCACCATCTGTATTAAGAAGGAAATATCTAAACCGCTATCTGTATAAACATGGAAATATCTACACCGCTGCCTGTATAAACATGGAAATATCAGCACCACTATCTGTATGAACATGGAAATATCTACACCGCTATCTGTATGAACATGGAAATATCTACACTGCTATCTGTATGAACATGGAAATAGCTACACCGTTATCTGTATGAACATGGAAATATCTACACCGCTATCTGTATGAACATGGAAATATCTACACCGCTATCTGTGTGAACATGGAGATGTCTACACAGCCATCTGGATGAACATGGAAATATCTACACCGCTATCTGTGTAAACATGCATACATCTTCACCGCTATCTGTAAAAACATGGAAATATCTACACCGCTATCTGTATGAACATGGAAATAGCTACACCGCTATCTCTATGAACATGGAAATATCTACACCACTATCTGTATGAACATGGAAATATCTACACCGCTATCTGTATGAACATGGAAATATCTTCACCGCTATCTGTATGAACATGGATATATCTACACAGCCATCTGGATGAACATGGAAATATCTACACCGCTATCTGTATGAACATGGAAATAGCTACACCGCTATCTGTATGAACATGGAAATATCTACACCGCTATCTGTATGAACATGGAAATATCTACACCGCTATCTGCATGAACATGGAAATATCTTCACCGCCATCTGTATGAACATGGATATATCTACAGAGCCATCTTGATGAACATGGAAGTATCTACACAGCTATCTGTATGAAAATGGAAATTTATACACCGCTCTCTGTGTAAACATGCATACATCTTCACCGCTATCTGTATAAACATGGAAATATCTACACCGCTATTTGTTTGAACATGGAAATATCTACACCGCTTTCTGCATGAAAATGGAAATATCTACAGAGCTATCTGCATATTCATGGAAATATCTACATGCTATCTCTTTACACATGGAAATTACAACACCGCTATCTCTATAAACATGGAAATATCTACACCGCCATCTGTATGAACATGGAAATATCTGCATCGCCATCTGTATGAACATATAAATATCTACACCGCCATCTGTATTAAGATGGAGATATCTACACCGCTATCTGTATAAACCTGGAAATATCTACACCGCTATCTGTATAAACATAGAAATATCTACACCGCTATCTGTATAAACATAGAAATATCTACACCGCTACCTGTATAAACATGGAAATATCAGCACCGCTCTCTGTATGAACATGGAAATATCTACACCGCTATCTGTACGAACATGGAAATATCTACACCGCCATCTGTAGAAACAAGGAAATATCTGCACCGCCATCTGTATGAACATATAAATATCTACACCGCCATCTGTATTAAGAAGGAAATATCTAAACCTCTATCTGTATAAACATGGAAATATCTACACCGCTGCCTGTATAAACATGGAAATATAAGCACCGCTATCTGTATGAACATGGAAATATCTACACCGCTATCTGTATAAACATGGAAATATCTACACCGCCATCTGTATGAACATATAAATATCTACACCGCCATCTGTATTAAGAAGGAAATATCTAAACCGCTATCTGTATAAACGTGGAAATATCTACACCGCTGCCTGTATAAACATGGAAATATCTACACCGCGATCTGTATGAACATGGAAATATCTACACCGCTATCTGTATGAACATGGAAATATCTACACCGCTATCTGTATGAACATGGAAATAGCTACACCGCTATCTGTGTGAACATGGATATATCTACACAGCCATCTGGATGAACATGGAAATATCTACACCGCTATCTGTGTAAACATGCATACATCTTCACCGCTATCTGTATAAACATGGAAAAATCTACACCGCTATCTGTATGAACATGGAAATATCTACACCGCTACCTGTATGAACATGGAAATATCTACACAGCTATCTCTATCAACATGGATATATCTACACAGCCATCTGGATGAACATGGAAATATCTACACCGCTTTCTGTATGAACATGGAAATAACTACACCGCTATCTGTGTAAATATGCATACATCTTCACCGCAATCTGTATAAACTTGGAAATATCTAAACCGCTATCTCTATGAACATGGAAATATCTACACCGCTATCTGTTTGAACATGGAAATATCTACACCGCTATCTGCATGAAAATGGAAATATCTGCACAGCTATCTGCATATACATGGAAATATCTACACAGCTATCTCTTTACACATGGAAATAACTATAATGCTATCTGTATGAACATGGAAATATCTACACCGCCATCTGTATGACCATGGAAATAGCTGCGCCGACATCTGTATGAACATATACATATCTACACGGCCATCTGTATTAAAATGGAGATATATCACACCGATATCTGTATAAACATGGAAATATCTACACCGCTATCTGTGTAAACATTGAAATATCTACACCGCTATCTGTATAAACATGGAAATATCTACACCGCAACCTGTATAAACATGGAAATATCACCACCGCTATCTGTATGAACATGCAAATATCAGCCCCTCTATCTGTATGAACATGGAGATATCTACACCGCTATCTGTATGAACATGGAAATATCTACACCGCTATCTGTATGAACATGGAAATACCTTCACTGCCATCTGTATGAACATGGATATATCTACACAGCCATCTGGATGAACATGGATATATCTACACAGCCCTCTGGATGAACATGGAAATATCCACACCGCTATCTGTGTAAACATGCATACATCTTCACTGCTATCTGTATAAACATGGAAATATCTACACCGCTATCTGTATGAACATGAAAATATCTACACCGCTATCTGTTTGAAGATGGAAATATATACACCGCTATCTGCATGAAAATGGAAATATCTACACCGCTATCTGCATGAAAATGGAAATATCTACACAGCTATCTGCATATACATGGAAATATCTACACAGCTATCTCTTTACACAAGGAAATAACTACACTGCTATCAGTATGAACATGGAAATATCTACACCGCCATCTGTATGAACATGGAAATATCAGCACCACCATCTGTATGAACATATAAATATCTACACTGCCATCTGTATTAAGATGGAGATATCTACACCGCTATCTGAATAAACATGGAAATATCTACACCGCTATCTGTATAAACATGGAAATATCTACACCGCTATCTGTATGAACAAGGAAATATCCTCACCGCTATCTGTATGAACATGGATATATCTACAGAGCCATCTGGATGAACATGGAAATATCTACACCGCCATCTGTATGAACATATAAATATCTGCACCGCCATCTGTATTAAGATGGAGATATCTACACCGCTATCTGTATAAACCTGGAAATATCTACACCGCTATCTGTATAAACATGGAAATATCTACACCGCTATCTGGATTAACATGGAAATTTCTACACCGCTACCTGTATAAACATGGAAATATCAGCACCGCTATCTGTAGGAACATGGAAATATCTACACCGCTATCTGTACGAACCTGGAAATACCTACACCGCTATCTGTATGAACATGGAGATAGCTACACCGCTATCTGTATGAACATGGAAATAGCTACACCGCTATCTGTATGAACATGGAAATATCTACACCGCTACCTGTATGAACATGGATATATCTACACAGCCATCTGGATGAACATGGAAATATCTACACCGCTATCTGTGTAAACATGCATACATCTTCACCGTTATCTGTATAAACATGGAAATATCTACATCGCTATCTGTGTGAACATGGAAATATCTACACCGCTATCTGAATGAACATGGAAATATCTACACCGCTATCTGTTTGAACATGGAAATATCTACACCGATATCTGCATGAAAATGGAAATATCTTCACTGCTATCTGCATATACATGGAAATATCTACACAGCTATCTCTTTACACATGGAAATAACTACACCGCTATCTGTATGAACATGGAAATATCTACACCACCATCTGTATGAACATGGAAATATCTGCACCGCCATCTGAATGAACATATAAATATCTACACCGCCATCTGTATTAATATGGAGATATCTACACCGCTATCTGTATAAACATGGAAATATCTACACCGCTATCTGTATAAACATGGAAATATCTCCACCGCTATCTGTATAAACATGGAAATATCTACACCACTACCTGTATAAACATGGAAATATCAGCACCGCTATCTGTACGAACAAAGAAATATCTACACCGCTATCTGTATGAACATGGAAATATCTACACCGCCATCTGTATGAACATGGAAATATCTGCACCGCCATCTGAATGAACATATAAATATCTACACCGCCATCTGTATTAAGATGGAGATATCTACACCGCTATCTGAATAAACATGGAAATATCTACACCGCTATCTGTATAAACATGGAAATATCAGCACCGCTATCTGTATGAACATGGAAATATCAGCCCCTCTATCTGTATGAACATGGAGATATCTACACCGCCATCTGTATGAACATGGATATATCTACACAGCCATCTGTATTAAGAAGGAAATATCTAAACCGCTATCTGTATAAACATGGAAATATCTACACCGCTGCCTGTATAAACATGGAAATATCAGCACCACTATCTGTATGAACATGGAAATATCTACACCGCTATCTGTATGAACATGGAAATATCTACACTGCTATCTGTATGAACATGGAAATAGCTACACCGTTATCTGTATGAACATGGAAATATCTACACCGCTATCTGTATGAACATGGAAATATCTACACCGCTATCTGTGTGAACATGGAGATATCTACACAGCCATCTGGATGAACATGGAAATATCTACACCGCTATCTGTGTAAACATGCATACATCTTCACCGCTATCTGTAAAAACATGGAAATATCTACACCGCTATCTGTATGAACATGGAAATATCTACACCGCTATCTGTATGAACATGGAAATATCTACACCGCTATCTGTTTGAACATGGAAATATCTACACCGCTATCTGCATGAAAATGGAAATATCTACACAGCTATCTGCATATACATGGAAATATCTACACAGCTATCTCTTTACACATGGAAATAACTACACCGCTATCTGTATGAACATGGAAATATCTACACCGCCATCTGTATGAACATGGAAATATCTGCACCGCCATCTGTATGAACATATAAATATCTACACCGCCATCTGTATTAAGAAGGAGATATCTACACCGCTATCTGTATAAACATGGAAATATCTACAACGCTATCTGTATAAACATGGAAATATCTACACCACTATCTCTATAAACATGGAAATATCAGCACCGCTATCTTTATGAACATGGAAATATCAGCCTCTCTATCAGTATGAACATGGAAGTATCTACACCGCTATCTGTATGAACATGGAAATATCTACACCGCTATCTGTATCAACATGGAAATACCTTCACCGCCATCTGTATGAACATGGATATATCTACACAGCCTTCTGGATGAAAATGGAAATATCTACACCGCTATCTGTATGAACATGGAAATAGCTACACCGCTATCTCTATGAACATGGAAATATCTACACCACTATCTGTATGAACATGGAAATATCTACACCGCTATCTGTATGAACATGGAAATATCTTCACCGCTATCTGTATGAACATGGATATATCTACACAGCCATCTGGATGAACATGGAAATATCTACACCGCTATCTGTATGAACATGGAAATAGCTACACCGCTATCTGTATGAACATGGAAATATCTACACCGCTATCTGTATGAACATGGAAATATCTACACCGCTATCTGCATGAACATGGAAATATCTTCACCGCCATCTGTATGAACATGGATATATCTACAGAGCCATCTTGATGAACATGGAAGTATCTACACAGCTATCTGTATGAAAATGGAAATTTATACACCGCTCTCTGTGTAAACATGCATACATCTTCACCGCTATCTGTATAAACATGGAAATATCTACACCGCTATTTGTTTGAACATGGAAATATCTACACCGCTTTCTGCATGAAAATGGAAATATCTACAGAGCTATCTGCATATTCATGGAAATATCTACATGCTATCTCTTTACACATGGAAATTACAACACCGCTATCTCTATAAACATGGAAATATCTACACCGCCATCTGTATGAACATGGAAATATCTGCATCGCCATCTGTATGAACATATAAATATCTACACCGCCATATGTATTAAGATGGAGATATCTACACCGCTATCTGTATAAACCTGGAAATATCTACACCGCTATCTGTATAAACATAGAAATATCTACACCGCTATCTGTATAAACATAGAAATATCTACACCGCTACCTGTATAAACATGGAAATATCAGCACCGCTCTCTGTATGAACATGGAAATATCTACACCGCTATCTGTACGAACATGGAAATATCTACACCGCCATCTGTAGAAACAAGGAAATATCTGCACCGCCATCTGTATGAACATATAAATATCTACACCGCCATCTGTATTAAGAAGGAAATATCTAAACCTCTATCTGTATAAACATGGAAATATCTACACTGCTGCCTGTATAAACATGGAAATATAAGCACCGCTATCTGTATGAACATGGAAATATCTACACCGCTATCTGTATAAACATGGAAATATCTACAACGCCATCTGTATGAACATATAAATATCTACACCGCCATCTGTATTAAGAAGGAAATATCTAAACCGCTATCTGTATAAACGTGGAAATATCTACACCGCTGCCTGTATAAACATGGAAATATCTACACCGCGATCTGTATGAACATGGAAATATCTACACCGCTATCTGTATGAACATGGAAATATCTACACCGCTATCTGTATGAACATGGAAATAGCTACACCGCTATCTGTGTGAACATGGATATATCTACACAGCCATCTGGATGAACATGGAAATATCTACACCGCTATCTGTGTAAACATGCATACATCTTCACCGCTATCTGTATAAACATGGAAAAATCTACACCGCTATCTGTATGAACATGGAAATATCTACACCACTACCTGTATGAACATGGAAATATCTACACAGCTATCTCTATCAACATGGATATATCTACACAGCCATCTGGATGAACATGGAAATATCTACACCGCTTTCTGTATGAACATGGAAATAACTACACCGCTATCTGTGTAAATATGCATACATCTTCACCGCAATCTGTATAAACTTGGAAATATCTAAACCGCTATCTCTATGAACATGGAAATATCTACACCGCTATCTGTTTGAACATGGAAATATCTACACCGCTATCTGCATGAAAATGGAAATATCTACACAGCTATCTGCATATACATGGAAATATCTACACAGCTATCTCTTTACACATGGAAATAACTATAATGCTATCTGTATGAACATGGAAATATCTACACCGCCATCTGTATGACCATGGAAATAGCTGCGCCGACATCTGTATGAACATATACATATCTACACGGCCATCTGTATTAAAATGGAGATATATCACACCGATATCTGTATAAACATGGAAATATCTACACCGCTATCTGTGTAAACATTGAAATATCTACACCGCTATCTGTATAAACATGGAAATATCTACACCGCAACCTGTATAAACATGGAAATATCACCACCGCTATCTGTATGAACATGCAAATATCAGCCCCTCTATCTGTATGAACATGGAGATATCTACACCGCTATCTGTATGAACATGGAAATATCTACACCGCTATCTGTATGAACATGGAAATACCTTCACTGCCATCTGTATGAACATGGATATATCTACACAGCCATCTGGATGAACATGGATATATCTACACAGCCCTCTGGATGAACATGGAAATATCCACACCGCTATCTGTGTAAACATGCATACCTCTTCACTGCTATCTGTATAAACATGGAAATATCTACACCGCTATCTGTATGAACATGAAAATATCTACACCGCTATCTGTTTGAAGATGGAAATATATACACCGCTATCTGCATGAAAATGGAAATATCTACACCGCTATCTGCATGAAAATGGAAATATCTACACAGCTATCTGCATATACATGGAAATATCTACACAGCTATCTCTTTACACAAGGAAATAACTACACTGCTATCAGTATGAACATGGAAATATCTACACCGCCATCTGTATGAACATGGAAATATCAGCACCACCATCTGTATGAACATATAAATATCTACACTGCCATCTGTATTAAGATGGAGATATCTACACCGCTATCTGAATAAACATGGAAATATCTACACCGCTATCTGTATAAACATGGAAATATCTACACCGCTATCTGTATGAACAAGGAAATATCCTCACCGCTATCTGTATGAACATGGATATATCTACAGAGCCATCTGGATGAACATGGAAATATCTACACCGCCATCTGTATGAACATATAAATATCTGCACCGCCATCTGTATTAAGATGGAGATATCTACACCGCTATCTGTATAAACCTGGAAATATCTACACCGCTATCTGTATAAACATGGAAATATCTACACCGCTATCTGGATTAACATGGAAATTTCTACACCGCTACCTGTATAAACATGGAAATATCAGCACCGCTATCTGTAGGAACATGGAAATATCTACACCGCTATCTGTACGAACCTGGAAATACCTACACCGCTATCTGTATGAACATGGAAATAGCTACACCGCTATCTGTATGAACATGGAAATAGCTACACCGCTATCTGTATGAACATGGAAATATCTACACCGCTACCTGTATGAACATGGATATATCTACACAGCCATCTGGATGAACATGGAAATATCTACACCGCTATCTGTGTAAACATGCATACATCTTCACCGTTATCTGTATAAACATGGAAATATCTACATCGCTATCTGTGTTAACATGGAAATATCTGCACCGCTATCTGAATGAACATGGAAATATCTACACCGCTATCTGTTTGAACATGGAAATATCTACACCGATATCTGCATGAAAATGGAAATATCTTCACTGCTATCTGCATATACATGGAAATATCTACACAGCTATCTCTTTACACATGGAAATAACTACACCGCTATCTGTATGAACATGGAAATATCTACACCACCATCTGTATGAACATGGAAATATCTGCACCGCCATCTGAATGAACATATAAATATCTACACCGCCATCTGTATTAATATGGAGATATCTACACCGCTATCTGTATAAACATGGAAATATCTACACCGCTATCTGTATAAACATGGAAATATCTCCACCGCTATCTGTATAAACATGGAAATATCTACACCACTACCTGTATAAACATGGAAATATCAGCACCGCTATCTGTACGAACAAAGAAATATCTACACCGCTATCTGTATGAACATGGAAATATCTACACCGCCATCTGTATGAACATGGAAATATCTGCACCGCCATCTGAATGAACATATAAATATCTACACCGCCATCTGTATTAAGATGGAGATATCTACACCGCTATCTGAATAAACATGGAAATATCTACACCGCTATCTGTATAAACATGGAAATATCAGCACCGCTATCTGTATGAACATGGAAATATCAGCCCCTCTATCTGTATGAACATGGAGATATCTACACCGCCATCTGTATGAACATGGATATATCTACACAGCCATCTGTATTAAGAAGGAAATATCTAAACCGCTATCTGTATAAACATGGAAATATCTACACCGCTGCCTGTATAAACATGGAAATATCAGCACCACTATCTGTATGAACATGGAAATATCTACACCGCTATCTGTATGAACATGGAAATATCTACACTGCTATCTGTATGAACATGGAAATAGCTACACCGTTATCTGTATGAACATGGAAATATCTACACCGCTATCTGTATGAACATGGAAATATCTACACCGCTATCTGTGTGAACATGGAGATATCTACACAGCCATCTGGATGAACATGGAAATATCTACACCGCTATCTGTGTAAACATGCATACATCTTCACCGCTATCTGTAAAAACATGGAAATATCTACACCGCTATCTGTATGAACATGGAAATATCTACACCGCTATCTGTATGAACATGGAAATATCTACACCGCTATCTGTTTGAACATGGAAATATCTACACCGCTATCTGCATGAAAATGGAAATATCTACACAGCTATCTGCATATACATGGAAATATCTACACAGCTATCTCTTTACACATGGAAATAACTACACCGCTATCTGTATGAACATGGAAATATCTACACCGCCATCTGTATGAACATGGAAATATCTGCACCGCCATCTGTATGAACATATAAATATCTACACCGCCATCTGTATTAAGATGGAGATATCTACACCGCTATCTGTATAAACATGGAAATATCTACAACGCTATCTGTATAAACATGGAAATATCTACACCACTATCTCTATAAACATGGAAATATCAGCACCGCTATCTTTATGAACATGGAAATATCAGCCTCTCTATCAGTATGAACATGGAAGTATCTACACCGCTATCTGTATGAACATGGAAATATCTACACCGCTATCTGTATCAACATGGAAATACCTTCACCGCCATCTGTATGAACATGGATATATCTACACAGCCTTCTGGATGAAAATGGAAATATCTACACCGCTCTCTGTATGAACATGGAAATAGCTACACCGCTATCTCTATGAACATGGAAATATCTACACCACTATCTGTATGAACATGGAAATATCTACACCGCTATCTGTATGAACATGGAAATATCTTCACCGCTATCTGTATGAACATGGATATATCTACACAGCCATCTGGATGAACATGGAAATATCTACACCGCAATCTGTATGAACATGGAAATAGCTACACCGCTATCTGTATGAACATGGAAATATCTACACCGCTATCTGTATGAACATGGAAATATCTACACCGCTATCTGAATGAACATGGAAATATCTTCACCGCCATCTGTATGAACATGGATATATCTACAGAGCCATCTTGATGAACATGGAAGTATCTACACAGCTATCTGTATGAAAATGGAAATTTATACACCGCTCTCTGTGTAAACATGCATACATCTTCACCGCTATCTGTATAAACATGGAAATATCTACACCGCTATTTGTTTGAACATGGAAATATCTACACCGCTTTCTGCATGAAAATGGAAATATCTACAGAGCTATCTGCATATTCATGGAAATATCTACATGCTATCTCTTTACACATGGAAATTACAACACCGCTATCTCTATAAACATGGAAATATCTACACCGCCATCTGTATGAACATGGAAATATCTGCATCGCCATCTGTATGAACATATAAATATCTACACCGCCATCTGTATTAAGATGGAGATATCTACACCGCTATCTGTATAAACCTGGAAATATCTACACCGCTATCTGTATAAACATAGAAATATCTACACCGCTATCTGTATAAACATAGAAATATCTACACCGCTACCTGTATAAACATGGAAATATCAGCACCGCTCTCTGTATGAACATGGAAATATCTACACCGCTATCTGTACGAACATGGAAATATCTACACCGCCATCTGTAGAAACAAGGAAATATCTGCACCGCCATCTGTATGAACATATAAATATCTACACCGCCATCTGTATTAAGAAGGAAATATCTAAACCTCTATCTGTATAAACATGGAAATATCTACACTGCTGCCTGTATAAACATGGAAATATAAGCACCGCTATCTGTATGAACATGGAAATATCTACACCGCTATCTGTATAAACATGGAAATATCTACACCGCCATCTGTATGAACATATAAATATCTACACCGCCATCTGTATTAAGAAGGAAATATCTAAACCGCTATCTGTATAAACGTGGAAATATCTACACCGCTGCCTGTATAAACATGGAAATATCTACACCGCGATCTGTATGAACATGGAAATATCTACACCGCTCTCTGTATGAACATGGAAATATCTACACCGCTATCTGTATGAACATGGAAATAGCTACACCGCTATCTGTGTGAACATGGATATATCTACACAGCCATCTGGATGAACATGGAAATATCTACACCGCTATCTGTGTAAACATGCATACATCTTCACCGCTATCTGTATAAAAATGGAAAAATCTACACCGCTATCTGTATGAACATGGAAATATCTACACCACTACCTGTATGAACATGGAAATATCTACACAGCTATCTCTATCAACATGGATATATCTACACAGCCATCTGGATGAACATGGAAATATCTACACCGCTTTCTGTATGAACATGGAAATAACTACACCGCTATCTGTGTAAATATGCATACATCTTCACCGCAATCTGTATAAACTTGGAAATATCTAAACCGCTATCTCTATGAACATGGAAATATCTACACCGCTATCTGTTTGAACATGGAAATATCTACACCGCTATCTGCATGAAAATGGAAATATCTACACAGCTATCTGCATATACATGGAAATATCTACACAGCTATCTCTTTACACATGGAAATAATTATAATGCTATCTGTATGAACATGGAAATATCTACACCGCCATCTGTATGACCATGGAAATAGCTGCGCCGACATCTGTATGAACATATACATATCTACACGGCCATCTGTATTAAAATGGAGATATATCACACCGATATCTGTATAAACATGGAAATATCTACACCGCTATCTGTGTAAACATTGAAATATCTACACCGCTATCTGTATAAACATGGAAATATCTACACCGCAACCTGTATAAACATGGAAATATCACCACCGCTATCTGTATGAACATGCAAATATCAGCCCCTCTATCTGTATGAACATGGAGATATCTACACCGCTATCTGTATGAACATGGAAATATCTACACCGCTATCTGTATGAACATGGAAATACCTTCACTGCCATCTGTATGAACATGGATATATCTACACAGCCATCTGGATGAACATGGATATATCTACACAGCCCTCTGGATGAACATGGAAATATCCACACCGCTATCTGTGTAAACATGCATACATCTTCACTGCTATCTGTATAAACATGGAAATATCTACACCGCTATCTGTATGAACATGAAAATATCTACACCGCTATCTGTTTGAAGATGGAAATATATACACCTCTATCTGCATGAAAATGGAAATATCTACACCGCTATCTGCATGAAAATGGAAATATCTACACAGCTATCTGCATATACATGGAAATATCTACACAGCTATCTCTTTACACAAGGAAATAACTACACTGCTATCAGTATGAACATGGAAATATCTACACCGCCATCTGTATGAACATGGAAATATCAGCACCACCATCTGTATGAACATATAAATATCTACACTGCCATCTGTATTAAGATGGAGATATCTACACCGCTATCTGAATAAACATGGAAATATCTACACCGCTATCTGTATAAACATGGAAATATCTACACCGCTATCTGTATGAACAAGGAAATATCCTCACCGCTATCTGTATGAACATGGATATATCTACAGAGCCATCTGGATGAACATGGAAATATCTACACCGCCATCTGTATGAACATATAAATATCTGCACCGCCATCTGTATTAAGATGGAGATATCTACACCGCTATCTGTATAAACCTGGAAATATCTACACCGCTATCTGTATAAACATGGAAATATCTACACCGCTATCTGGATTAACATGGAAATTTCTACACCGCTACCTGTATAAACATGGAAATATCAGCACCGCTATCTGTAGGAACATGGAAATATCTACACCGCTATCTGTACGAACATGGAAATACCTACACCGCTATCTGTATGAACATGGAAATAGCTACACCGCTATCTGTATGAACATGGAAATAGCTACACCGCTATCTGTATGAACATGGAAATATCTACACCGCTACCTGTATGAACATGGATATATCTACACAGCCATCTGGATGAACATGGAAATATCTACACCGCTATCTGTGTAAACATGCATACATCTTCACCGTTATCTGTATAAACATGGAAATATCTACATCGCTATCTGTGTGAACATGGAAATATCTGCACCGCTATCTGAATGAACATGGAAATATCTACACCGCTATCTGTTTGAACATGGAAATATCTACACCGATATCTGCATGAAAATGGAAATATCTTCACTGCTATCTGCATATACATGGAAATATCTACACAGCTATCTCTTTACACATGGAAATAACTACACCGCTATCTGTATGAACATGGAAATATCTACACCACCATCTGTATGAACATGGAAATATCTGCACCGCCATCTGAATTAACATATAAATATCTACACCGCCATCTGTATTAATATGGAGATATCTACACCGCTATCTGTATAAACATGGAAATATCTACACCGCTATCTGTATAAACATGGAAATATCTCCACCGCTATCTGTATAAACATGGAAATATCTACACCACTACCTGTATAAACATGGAAATATGAACACCGCTATCTGTACGAACAAAGAAATATCTACACCGCTATCTGTATGAACATGGAAATATCTACACCGCCATCTGTATGAACATGGAAATATCTGCACCGCCATCTGAATGAACATATAAATATCTACACCGCCATCTGTATTAAGATGGAGATATCTACACCGCTATCTGAATAAACATGGAAATATCTACACCGCTATCTGTATAAACATGGAAATATCAGCACCGCTATCTGTATGAACATGGAAATATCAGCCCCTCTATCTGTATGAACATGGAGATATCTACACCGCCATCTGTATGAACATGGATATATCTACACAGCCATCTGGATGAACATGGAAATATCTACACCGCTATCTGTATGAACATGGAAATAGCTACACCGCTATCTGTATGAAAATGGGAATAGCTACACCGCTATCTGTATGAACATGGAAATATCTACACCGCTATCTGTATGAACATGGATATATCTACACAGCCATCTGGATGAACATGGAAATATCTACACCACTATCTGTATGAACATGGAAATATCTACACCGCTATCTGTATGAACATGGATATATCTACACAGCCATCTGGATGAACATGGAAGTATCTACACCTCTATCTGTGTAAACATGCGTACATCTTCACCACTATCTGTATAAACATGGAAATATCTGCACCGCTATCGGTATGAACATGGAAATATCTACACCGCTATCTGTATAAACATGGAAATATCTACACCGCCATCTGTATGAACATATAAATATCTACACCGCCATCTGTATTAAGAAGGAAATATCTAAACCGCTATCTGTATAAACGTGGAAATATCTACACCGCTGCCTGTATAAACATGGAAATATCTACACCGCGATCTGTATGAACATGGAAATATCTACACCGCTATCTGTATGAACATGGAAATATCTACACCGCTATCTGTATGAACATGGAAATAGCTACACCGCTATCTGTGTGAACATGGATATATCTACACAGCCATCTGGATGAACATGGAAATATCTACACCGCTATCTGTGTAAACATGCATACATCTTCACCGCTATCTGTATAAACATGGAAAAATCTACACCGCTATCTGTATGAACATGGAAATATCTACACCGCTACCTGTATGAACATGGAAATATCTACACAGCTATCTCTATCAACATGGATATATCTACACAGCCATCTGGATGAACATGGAAATATCTACACCGCTTTCTGTAAGAACATGGAAATAACTACACCGCTATCTGTGTAAATATGCATACATCTTCACCGCAATCTGTATAAACTTGGAAATATCTAAACCGCTATCTCTATGAACATGGAAATATCTACACCGCTATCTGTTTGAACATGGAAATATCTACACCGCTATCTGCATGAAAATGGAAATATCTAAACAGCTATCTGCATATACATGGAAATATCTACACAGCTATCTCTTTACACATGGAAATAACTATAATGTTATCTGTATGAACATGGAAATATCTACACCGCCATCTGTATGACCATGGAAATAGCTGCGCCGACATCTGTATGAACATATACATATCTACACGGCCATCTGTATTAAAATGGAGATATCTCACACCGATATCTGTATAAACATGGAAATATCTACACCGCTATCTGTGTAAACATGGAAATATCTACACCGCTATCTGTATAAACATGGAAATATCTACACCGCAACCTGTATAAACATGGAAATATCACCACCGCTATCTGTATGAACATGCAAATATCAGCCCCTCTATCTGTATGAACATGGAGATATCTACACCGCTATCTGTATGAACATGGAAATATCTACACCGCTATCTGTATGAACATGGAAATACCTTCACTGCCATCTGTATGAACGTGGATATATCTACACAGCCATCTGGATGAACATGGATATATCTACACAGCCCTCTGGATGAACATGGAAATATCCACACCGCTATCTGTGTAAACATGCATACATCTTCACTGCTATCTGTATAAACATGGAAATATCTACACCGCTATCTGTATGAACATGAAAATATCTTCACCGCTATCTGTTTGAAGATGGAAATATATACACCGCTATCTGCATGAAAATGGAAATATCTACACCGCTATCTGCATGAAAATGGAAATATCTACACAGCTATCTGCATATACATGGAAATATCTACACAGCTATCTCTTTACACAAGGAAATAACTACACTGCTATCAGTATGAACATGGAAATATCTACACCGCCATCTGTATGAACATGGAAATATCAGCATCACCATCTGTATGAACATATAAATATCTACACTGCCATCTGTATTAAGATGGAGATATCTACACCGCTATCTGAATAAACATGGAAATATCTACACCGCTATCTGTATAAACATGAAAATATCAGCACCGCTATCTGTATGAACATGGAAATATCAGCCCCTCTATCTGTATGAACATGGAGATATCTACACCGCCATCTGTATGAACATGGATATATCTACACAGCCATCTGGAGGAACATGGAAATATCTACACCGCTATCTGTATGAACATGGAAATAGCTACACAGCTATCTGTATGAACATGGGAATATCTACACCGCAATCTGTATGAACATGGAAATATCTACACCGCTATCTGTATGAACAAGGAAATATCCTCACCGCTATCTGTATGAACATGGATATATCTACAGAGCCATCTGGATGAACATGGAAATATCTACACCGCCATCTGTATGAACATATAAATATCTGCACCGCCATCTGTATTAAGATGGAGATATCTACACCGCTATCTGTATAAACCTGGAAATATCTACACCGCTATCTGTATAAACATGGAAATATCTACACCGCTATCTGGATTAACATGGAAATTTCTACACCGCTACCTGTATAAACATGGAAATATCAGCACCGCTATCTGTAGGAACATGGAAATATCTACACCGCTATCTGTACGAACATGGAAATACCTACACCGCTATCTGTATGAACATGGAAATAGCTACACCGCTATCTGTATGAACATGGAAATAGCTACACCGCTATCTGTATGAACATGGAAATATCTACACCGCTACCTGTATGAACATGGATATATCTACACAGCCATCTGGATGAACATGGAAATATCTACACCGCTATCTGTGTAAACATGCATACATCTTCACCGTTATCTGTATAAACATGGAAATATCTACATCGCTATCTGTGTGAACATGGAAATACCTGCACCGCTATCTGAATGAACATGGAAATATCTACACCGCTATCTGTTTGAACATGGAAATATCTACACCGATATCTGCATGAAAATGGAAATATCTTCACTGCTATCTGCATATACATGGAAATATCTACACAGCTATCTCTTTACACATGGAAATAACTACACCGCTATCTGTATGAACATGGAAATATCTACACCACCATCTGTATGAACATGGAAAGATCTGCACCGCCATCTGAATGAACATATAAATATCTACACCGCCATCTGTATTAATATGGAGATATCTACACCGCTATCTGTATAAACATGGAAATATCTACACCGCTATCTGTATAAACATGGAAATATCTACACCGCTATCTGTATAAACATGGAAATATCTACACCACTACCTGTATAAACATGGAAATATCAGCACCGCTATCTGTACGAACAAAAAAATATCTACACTGCCATCTGTATTAAGATGGAGATATCTACACCGCTATCTGAATAAACATGGAAATATCTACACCGCTATCTGTATAAACATGGAAATATCAGCACCGCTATCTGTATGAACATGGAAATATCAGCCCCTCTATCTGTATGAACATGGAGATATCTACACCGCCATCTGTATGAACATGGATATATCTTCACAGCCATCTGGATGAACATGGAAATATCTACACCGTTATCTGTATGAACATGGAAATAGCTACACCGCTATCTGTATGAAAATGGGAATAGCTACACCGCTATCTGTATGAACATGGAAATATCTACACCGCTATCTGTATGAACATGGATATATCTACACAGCCATCTGGATGAACATGGAAATATCTACACCGCTATCTGTATGAACATGGAAATATCTACACCGCTATCTGTATGAACATGGATATATCTACACAGCCATCTGGATGAACATGGAAATATCTACACCGCTATCTGTATGAACATGGAAATATCTACACCGCTATCTGTATGAACATGGAAATACCTACACCGCTATCTGTTTGGACATGGAAATATCTACACCGCTATCTGCATGAAAATGGAAATATCTACACTGCTATCTGCATATACATTTATATATCTACACAGCTATCTCTTTACACATGGAAATAACTACACCACTATCTGTATGAACATGGAAATAGCTACACCGCCATCTGTATGAACATGGAAATATCTGCACCGCCATCTGTATGAACATATAAATATCTACACCGCCATCTGCATTAAGATGGAGATATCTACACTGATATCTGTATAAACATGTAAATAACTACACCGCCATCTATCGGAACATATAAATATCTACACCGCCATCTGTACTAAGAAGGAAATATCTAAACCGCTATCTGTATAAACATGGAAATATCTACACCACGGCCTGTATAAACATGGAAATATCAGCACCGCTATCTGTATGAACATGGAAATATCTACACCGCTATCTGTAGGAACATGGAAATAGCTACACCGCTGCCTGTATAAACATGGAAATATCAGCACCGCTATCTGTATGAACATGGAAATATCTACACCACTATCTGTATGAACATGGATATATCTACACAGCCATCTGGATGAACATGGAAATATCTACACCACTATCTGTATGAACATGGAAATATCTACACCGCTATCTGTGTAAACATGCATACATCTTCACCGCTATCAGTATAAACATGGAAATATCTACACTGCTATCTGTATGAACATGGAAATAGCTACACCGCTATCTGTATGAACATGGAAAGATCTACACCGCTATCTGTATGAACATGGATATATCTACACAGCCATCTGGATGAACATGGAAATATCTACACCGCTATCTGAACATGGAAATATGTACACCGCTATCTGCATGAAAATGGAAATATCTACACTGATATCTGCATATACATTTAAATATCTACACAGCTATCTCTTTACACATGGAAATAACTACACCGCTATCTGTATGAACATGGAAATATCTACACCACCATCTGTATGAACATGGAAATATCTGCACCGTCATCTGTATGAACTATATAAATATCTACACCGCTATCTGCATGAAAATGGAAATATCTACAAAGCTATCTGCATATACATGGAAATATCTAAACAGCTATATCTTTACACATGGAAATAACTACACCGCTATATCTATAAACATGGAAATATCTCCAGCGCGATCTGTATGAACATGGAAATATCTGCACCGCCATCTGTATGAACTTATAAATATCTACACTGCCATCTGTATTAAGAAGGAAATATCTAAACCGCTATCTGTATAAACATGGAAATATCTACACCGCTGCCTGTATAAACATGGAAATATCAGCACCGCTCTCTGTAAGAGAATGGAAATATCTACACCGCTATCTGTATGAACATGGAAATATCTACACTGCTATCTGTATGAACATGGAAATAGCTACACCGTTATCTGTATGAACATGGAAATATCTACACCGCTATCTGTATGAACATGGAAATATCTACACCGCTATCTGTGTGAACATGGATATATCTACACAGCCATCTGGATGAACATGGAAATATCTACACCGCTATCTGTGTAAACATGCATACATCTTCACCGCTATCTGTAAAAACATGGAAATATCTACACCGCTATCTGTATGAACATGGAAATATCTACACCGCTATCTGTATGAACATGGAAATATCTACACCGCTATCTGTTTGAACATGGAAATATCTACACAGCTATCTGCATGAAAATGGAAATATCTACACAGCTATCTGCATATACATGGAAATATCTACACAGCTATCTCTTTACACATGGAAATAACTACACCGCTATCTGTATGAACATGGAAATATCTGCACCGCCATCTGTATGAACATATAAATATCTACACCGCCATCTGTATTAAGATGGAGATATCTACACCGCTATCTGTATAAACATGGAAATATCTACAACGCTATCTGTATAAACATGGAAATATCTACACCACTATCTCTATAAACATGGAAATATCAGCACCGCTATCTTTATGAACATGGAAATATCAGCCTCTCTATCTGTATGAACATGGAAGTATCTACACCGCTATCTGTATGAACATGGAAATATCTGCACCGCCATCTGTATGAACATATAAATATCTACACCGCCATCTGTATTAAGAAGGAAATATCTAAACCGCTATCTGTATAAACATGGAAATATCTACACCGCTGCCTGTATAAACATGGAAATATCAGCACCGCTCTCTGTAAGAGAATGGAAATATCTACACCGCTATCTGTATGAACATGGAAATATCTACACTGCTATCTGTATGAACATGGAAATAGCTACACCGTTATCTGTATGAACATGGAAATATCTACACCGCTATCTGTATGAACATGGAAATATCTACACCGCTATCTGTGTGAACATGGATATATCTACACAGCCATCTGGATGAACATGGAAATATCTACACCGCTATCTGTGTAAACATGCATACATCTTCACCGCTATCTGTAAAAACATGGAAATATCTACACCGCTATCTGTATGAACATGGAAATATCTACACCGCTATCTGTATGAACATGGAAATATCAACACCGCTATCTGTTTGAACATGGAAATATCTACACCGCTATCTGCATGAAAATGGAAATATCTACACAGCTATCTGCATATACATGGAAATATCTACACAGCTATCTCTTTACACATGGAAATAACTACACCGCTATCTGTATGAACATGGAAATATCTACACCGCCATCTGTATGAACATGGAAATATCTGCACCGCCATCTGTATGAACATATAAATATCTACACCGCCATCTGTATTAAGATGGAGATATCTACACCGCTATCTGTATAAACATGGAAATATCTACAACGCTATCTGTATAAACATGGAAATATCTACACCACTATCTCTATAAACATGGAAATATCAGCACCGCTATCTTTATGAACATGGAAATATCAGCCTCTCTATCAGTATGAACATGGAAGTATCTACACCGCTATCTGTATGAACATGGAAATATCTACACCGCTATCTGTATCAACATGGAAATACCTTCACCGCCATCTGTATGAACATGGATATATCTACACAGCCTTCTGGATGAAAATGGAAATATCTACACCGCTATCTGTATGAACATGGAAATAGCTACACCGCTATCTCTATGAACATGGAAATATCTACACCACTATCTGTATGAACATGGAAATATCTACACCGCTATCTGTATGAACATGGAAATATCTTCACCGCTATCTGTATGAACATGGATATATCTACACAGACATCTGGATGAACATGGAAATATCTACACCGCTATCTGTATGAACATGGAAATAGCTACACCGCTATCTGTATGAACATGGAAATATCTACACCGCTATCTGTATGAACATGGAAATATCTACACCGCTATCTGCATGAACATGGAAATATCTTCACCGCCATCTGTATGAACATGGATATATCTACAGAGCCATCTTGATTAACATGGAAGTATCTACACAGCTATCTGTATGAAAATGGAAATTTATACACCGCTCTCTGTGTAAACATGCATACATCCTCACCGCTATCTGTATAAACATGGAAATATCTACACCGCTATTTGTTTGAACATGGAAATATCTACACCGCTTTCTGCATGAAAATGGAAATATCTACAGAGCTATCTGCATATTCATGGAAATATCTACATGCTATCTCTTTACACATGGAAATTACTACACCGCTATCTGTATGAACATGGAAATATCTACACCACCATCTGTATGAACATGGAAATATCTGCACCGTCATCTGTATGAACATATAAATATCTACACCGCTATCTGCATGAAAATGGAAATATCTACAAAGCTATCTGCATATACATGGAAATATCTAAACAGCTATATCTTTACACATGGAAATAACTACACCGGTATATCTATAAACATGGAAATATCTCCAGCGCGATCTGTATGAACATGGAAATATCTGCACCGCCATCTGTATGAACATATAAATATCTACACCGCCATCTGTATTAAGAAGGAAATATCTAAACCGCTATCTGTATAAACATGGAAATATCTACACCGCTGCCTGTATAAACATGGAAATATCAGCACCGCTCTCTGTAAGAGAATGGAAATATCTACACCGCTAACTGTATGAACATGGAAATATCTACACTGCTATCTGTATGAACATGGAAATAGCTACACCGTTATCTGTATGAACATGGAAATATCTACACCGCTATCTGTATGAACATGGAAATATCTACACCGCTATCTGTGTGAACATGGATATATCTACACAGCCATCTGGATGAACATGGAAATATCTACACCGCTATCTGTGTAAACATGCATACATCTTCACCGCTATCTGTAAAAACATGGAAATATCTACACCGCTATCTGTATGAACATGGAAATATCTACACCGCTATCTGTATGAACATGGAAATATCTACACCGCTATCTGTTTGAACATGGAAATATCTACACCGCTATCTGCATGAAAATGGAAATATCTACACAGCTATCTGCATATACATGGAAATATCTACACAGCTATCTCTTTACACATGGAAATAACTACACCGCTATCTGTATGAACATGGAAATATCTGCACCGCCATCTGTATGAACATATAAATATCTACACCGCCATCTGTATTAAGATGGAGATATCTACACCGCTATCTGTATAAACATGGAAATATCTACAACGCTATCTGTATAAACATGGAAATATCTACACCACTATCTCTATAAACATGGAAATATCAGCACCGCTATCTTTATGAACATGGAAATATCAGCCTCTCTATCTGTATGAACATGGAAGTATCTACACCGCTATCTGTATGAACATGGAAATATCTACAACGCTATCTGTATCAACATGGAAATACCTTCACCGCCATCTGTATGAACATGGATATATCTACACAGCCTTCTGGATGAACATGGAAATACCTACACCGCTATCTGTATGAACATAGAAATAGCCACACAGCTATCTGTATGAACATGGAAATATCTACACCACTATCTGTATGAACATGGAAATATCTTCACCGTTATCTGTATGAACATGTATATATCTACACAGCCATCTGGTTGAACATGGAAATATCTAAACCGCTATCTGTATGAACATGGAAATAGCTACACCGCTATCTGTATGAACATGGAAATATCTACACCGCTATCTGTATGAACATGGAAATATCTACACCGCTATCTGTATGAACATGGAAATATCTTCACCGCCATCTGTATGAACATGGATATATCTACAGAGCCATCTTGATGAACATGGAAGTATCTACACACCTATCTGTATGAAAATGGAAATTTATACACCGCTAACTGTGTAAACATGCATACATCTTCACCGCTATCTGTATAAACATGGAAATATCTACACCGTTATTTGTTTGAACATGGAAATATCTACACCGCTTTCTGCATGAAAATGGAAATATCTACAGAGCTATCTCCATATTCATGGAAATATCTACATGCTATCTCTTTACACATGGAAATTACTACACCGCTATCTCTATAAACATGGAAATATCTAACCGCCATCTGTATGAACATGGAAATATCTGCATCGCCATCTGTATGAACATATAAATATCTACACCGCCATCTGTATTAAGATGGAGATATCTACACCGCTATCTGTATAAACCTGGAAATATCTAAACCGCTATCTGTATAAACATAGAAATATCTACACCGCTATCTGTATAAACATAGAAATATCTACACCGCTACCTGTATAAACATGGAAATATCAGCACCGCTCTCTGTATGAACATGGAAATATCTACACCGCTATCTGTACGAACATGGAAATATCTACACCGCTATCTGTATGAACATGGAAATATCTACACGGCTATCTGTGTAAACATGCATATATCTTCACCGCTATCTGTTTAAACACGTTAATATCTACACCGCTATCTGTATGAACATGGAAATAGCTACACCGCTATCTGTATGAACATGGAAATATCTACACCGCTATCTGTATGAACATGGAAATATCTGCATCGCCATCTGTATGAACATATAAATATCTACACCGCCATCTGTATTAAGATGGAGATATCTACACCGCTATCTGTATAAACCTGGAAATATCTACACCGCTATCTGTATAAACATAGAAATATCTACACCGCTATCTGTATAAACATAGAAATATCTACACCGCTACCTGTATAAACATGGAAATATCAGCACCGCTCTCTGTATGAACATGGAAATATCTACACCGCTATCTGTACGAACATGGAAATATCTACACCGCCATCTGTAGAAACAAGGAAATATCTGCACCGCCATCTGTATGAACATATAAATATCTACACCGCCATCTGTATTAAGAAGGAAATATCTAAACCTCTATCTGTATAAACATGGAAATATCTACACCGCTGCCTGTGTAAACATGGAAATATAAGCACCGCTATCTGTATGAACATGGAAATATCTACACCGCTATCTGTATAAACATGGAAATATCTACACCGCCATCTGTATGAACATATAAATATCTACACCGCCATCTGTATTAAGAAGGAAATATCTAAACCGCTATCTGTATAAACGTGGAAATATCTACACCGCTGCCTGTATAAACATGGAAATATCTACACCGCGATCTGTATGAACATGGAAATATCTACACCGCTATCTGTATGAACATGGAAATATCTACACCGCTATCTGTATGAACATGGAAATAGCTACACCGCTATCTGTGTGAACATGGATATATCTACACAGCCATCTGGATGAACATGGAAATATCTACACCGCTATCTGTGTAAACATGCATACATCTTCACCGCTATCTGTATAAACATGGAAAAATCTACACCGCTATCTGTATGTACATGGAAATATCTACACCGCTACCTGTATGAACATGGAAATATCTACACAGCTATCTCTATCAACATGGATATATCTACACAGCCATCTGGATGAACATGGAAATATCTACACCGCTTTCTGTATGAACATGGAAATAACTACACCGCTATCTGTGTAAATATGCATACATCTTCACCGCAATCTGTATAAACTTGGAAATATCTAAACCGCTATCTCTATGAACATGGAAATATCTACACCGCTATCTGTCTGAACATGGAAATATCTACACCGCTATCTGCATGAAAATGGAAATATCTACACAGCTATCTGCATATACATGGAAATATCTACACAGCTATCTCTTTACACATGGAAATAACTATAATGCTATCTGTATGAACATGGAAATATCTACACCGCCATCTGTATGACCATGGAAATAGCTGCGCCGACATCTGTATGAACATATACATATCTACACGGCCATCTGTATTAAAATGGAGATATCTCACACCGATATCTGTATAAACATGGAAATATCTACACCGCTATCTGTGTAAACATGGAAATATCTACACCGCTATCTGTATAAACATGGAAATATCTACACCGCAACCTGTATAAACATGGAAATATCACCACCGCTATCTGTATGAACATGCAAATATCAGCCCCTCTATCTGTATGAACATGGAGATATCTACACCGCTATCTGTATGAACATGGAAATATCTACACCGCTATCTGTATGAACATGGAAATACCTTCACTGCCATCTGTATGAACATGGATATATCTACACAGCCATCTGGATGAACATGGATATATCTACACAGCCCTCTGGATGAACATGGAAATATCCCCACCGCTATCTGTGTAAACATGCATACATCTTCACTGCTATCTGTATAAACATGGAAATATCTACACCGCTATCTGTATGAACATGAAAATATCTACACCGCTATCTGTTTGAAGATGGAAATATATACACCGCTATCTGCATGAAAATGGAAATATCTACACCGCTATCTGCATGAAAATGGAAATATCTACACAGCTATCTGCATATACATGGAAATATCTACACAGCTATCTCTTTACACAAGGAAATAACTACACTGCTATCAGTATGAACATGGAAATATCTACACCGCCATCTGTATGAACATGGAAATATCAGCACCACCATCTGTATGAACATATAAATATCTACACTGCCATCTGTATTAAGATGGAGATATCTACACCGCTATCTGAATAAACATGGAAATATCTACACCGCTATCTGTATAAACATGAAAATATCAGCACCGCTATCTGTATGAACATGGAAATATCAGCCCCTCTATCTGTATGAACATGGAGTTATCTACACCGCCATCTGTATGAACATGGATACATCTACACAGCCATCTGGAGGAACATGGAAATATCTACACCGCTATCTGTATGAACATGGAAATAGCTACACAGCTATCTGTATGAACATGGGAATATCTACACCGCTATCTGTATGAACATGGAAATATCTACACCGCTATCTGTATGAACAAGGAAATATCCTCACCGCTATCTGTATGAACATGGATATATCTACAGAGCCATCTGGATGAACATGGAAATATCTACACCGCCATCTGTATGAACATATAAATATCTGCACCGCCATCTGTATTAAGATGGAGATATCTACACCGCTATCTGTATAAACCTGGAAATATCTACACCGCTATCTGTATAAACATGGAAATATCTACACCACTATCTGGATTAACATGGAAATTTCTACACCGCTACCTGTATAAACATCGAAATATCAGCACCGCTATCTGTAGGAACATGGAAATATCTACACCGCTATCTGTACGAACATGGAAATACCTACACCGCTATCTGTATGAACATGGAAATAGCTACACCGCTATCTGTATGAACATGGAAATAGCTACACCGCTATCTGTATGAACATGGAAATATCTACACCGCTACCTGTATGAACATGGATATATCTACACAGCCATCTGGATGAACATGGAAATATCTACACCGCTATCTGTGTAAACATGCATACATCTTCACCGTTATCTGTATAAACATGGAAATATCTACATCGCTATCTGTGTGAACATGGAAATATCTGCACCGCTATCTGAATGAACATGGAAATATCTACACCGCTATCTGTTTGAACATGGAAATATCTACACCGATATCTGCATGAAAATGGAAATATCTTCACTGCTATCTGCATATACATGGAAATATCTACACAGCTATCTCTTTACACATGGAAATAACTACACCGCTATCTGTATGAACATGGAAATATCTACACCACCATCTGTATGAACATGGAAATATCTGCACCGCCATCTGAATGAACATATAAATATCTACACCGCCATCTGTATTAATATGGAGATATCTACACCGCTATCTGTATAAACATGGAAATATCTACACCGCTATCTGTATAAACATGGAAATATCTCCACCGCTATCTGTATAAACATGGAAATATCTACACCACTACCTGTATAAACATGGAAATATCAGCACCGCTATCTGTACGAACAAAGAAATATCTACACCGCTATCTGTATGAACATGGAAATATCTACACCGCCATCTGTATGAACATGGAAATATCTGCACCGCCATCTGAATGAACATATAAATATCTACACCGCCATCTGTATTAAGATGGAGATATCTACACCGCTATCTGAATAAACATTAAAATATCTACACCGCTATCTGTATAAACATGGAAATATCAGCACCGCTATCTGTATGAACATGGAAATATCAGCCCCTCTATCTGTATGAACATGGAGATATCTACACCGCCATCTGTATGAACATGGATATATCTACACAGCCATCTGGATGAACATGGAAATATCTACACCGCTATCTGTATGAACATGGAAATAGCTACACCGCTATCTGTATGAAAATGGGAATAGCTACACCGCTATCTGTATGAACATGGAAATATCTACACCGTTATCTGTATGAACCTGGATATATCTACACAGCCATCTGGATGAACATGGAAATATCTACACCGCTATCTGTATGAACATGGAAATATCTACACCGCTATCTGTATGAACATGGATATATCTACACAGCCATCTGGATGAACATGGAAATATCTACACCTCTATCTGTGTAAACATGCGTACATCTTCACCACTATCTGTATAAACATGGAAATATCTGCACCGCTATCGGTATGAACATGGAAATATCTACACCGCTATCTGTATAAACATGGAAATATCTACACCGCCATCTGTATGAACATATAAATATCTACACCGCCATCTGTATTAAGAAGGAAATATCTAAACCGCTATCTGTATAAACGTGGAAATATCTACACCGCTGCCTGTATAAACATGGAAATATCTACACCGCGATCTGTATGAAAATGGGAATAGCTACACCGCTATCTGTATGAACATGGAAATATCTACACCGCTATCTGTATGAACATGGATATATCTACACAGCCATCTGGATGAACTTGGAAATATCTACACCTCTATCTGTGTAAACATGCGTACATCTTCACCACTATCTGTATAAACATGGAAATATCTGCACCGCTATCGGTATGAACATGGAAATATCTACACCGCTATCTGTATAAACATGGAAATACCTACACCGCCATCTGTATGAACATATAAATATCTACACCGCCATCTGTATTAAGAAGGAAATATCTAAACCGCTATCTGTATAAACGTGGAAATATCTACACCGCTGCCTGTATAAACATGGAAATATCTACACCGCGATCTGTATGAACATGGAAATATCTACACCGCTATCTGTATGAACATGTAAATATCTACACCGCTATCTGTATGAACATGGAAATAGCTACACCGCTATCTGTGTGAACATGGATATATCTAAACAGCCATCTGGATGAACATGGAAATATCTACACCGCTATCTGTGTAAACATGCATACATCTTCACCGCTATCTGTATAAACATGGAAAAATCTACACAGCTATCTGTATGAACATGGAAATATCTACACCGCTACCTGTATGAACATGGAAATATCTACACAGCTATCTCTATCAACATGGATATATCTACACAGCCATCTGGATGAACATGGAAATATCTACACCGCTTTCTGTATGAACATGGAAATAACTACACCACTATCTGTGTAAATATGCATACATCTTCACCGCAATCTGTATAAACTTGGAAATATCTAAACCGCTATCTCTATGAACATGGAAATATCTACACCGCTATCTGTTTGAACATGGAAATATCTACACCGCTATCTGCATTAAAATGGAAATATCTAAACAGCTATCTGCATATACATGGAAATATCTACACAGCTATCTCTTTACACATGGAAATAACTATAATGTTATCTGTATGAACATGGAAATATCTACACCGCCATCTGTATGACCATGGAAATAGCTGCGCCGACATCTGTATGAACATATACATATCTACACGGCCATCTGTATTAAAATGGAGATATCTCACACCGATATCTGTATAAACATGGAAATATCTACACCGCTATCTGTGTAAACATGGAAATATCTACACCGCTATCTGTATAAACATGGAAATATCTACACCGCAACCTGTATAAACATGGAAATATCACCAGCGCTATCTGTATGAACATGCAAATATCAGCCCCTCTATCTTTATGAACATGGAGATATCTACACCGCTATCTGTATGAACATGGAAATATCTACACCGCTATCTGTATGAACATGGAAATACCTTCACTGCCATCTGTATGAACATGGATATATCTACACAGCCATCTGGATGAACATGGATATATCTACACAGCCCTCTGGATGAACATGGAAATATCCACACCGCTATCTGTGTAAACATGCATACATCTTCACTGGTATCTGTATAAACATGGAAATATCTACACCGCTATCTGTATGAACATGAAAATATCTACACCGCTATCTGTTTGAAGATGGAAATATATACACCGCTATCTGCATGAAAATGGAAATATCTACACCGCTATCTGCATGAAAATGGAAATATCTACACAGCTATCTGCATATACATGGAAATATCTACACAGCTATCTCTTTACACAAGGAAATAACTACACTGCTATCAGTATGAACATGGAAATATCTACACCGCCATCTGTATGAACATGGAAATATCAGCATCACCATCTGTATGAACATATAAATATCTACACTGCCATCTGTATTAAGATGGAGATATCTACACCGCTATCTGAATAAACATGGAAATATCTACACCGCTATCTGTATAAACATGAAAATATCAGCACCGCTATCTGTATGAACATGGAAATATCAGCCCCTCTATCTGTATGAACATGGAGATATCTACACCGCCATCTGTATGAACATGGATATATCTACACAGCCATCTGGAGGAACATGGAAATATCTACACCGCTATCTGTATGAACATGGAAATAGCTTCACAGCTATCTGTATGAACATGGGAATATCTACACCGCAATCTGTATGAACATGGAAATATCTACACCGCTATCTGTATGAACAAGGAAATATCCTCACCGCTATCTGCATGAACATGGATATATCTACAGAGCCATCTGGATGAACATGGAAATATCTACACCGCTATCTGTGTAAACATGCATACATCTTCACCGTTATCTGTATAAACATGGAAATATCTACATCGCTATCTGTTTGAACATGGAAATATCTGCACCGCTATCTGAATGAACATGGAAATATCTACAGCGCTATCTGTTTGAACATGGAAATATCTACACCGATATCTGCATGAAAATGGAAATATCTTCACTGCTATCTGCATATACATGGAAATATCTACACAGCTATCTCTTTACACATGGAAATAACTACACCGCTATCTGTATGAACATGGAAATATCTACACCACCATCTGTATGAACATGGAAATATCTGCACCGCCATCTGAATGAACATATAAATATCTACACCGCCATCTGTATTAATATGGAGATATCTACACCGCTATCTGTATAAACATGGAAATATCTACACCGCTATCTGTATAAACATGGAAATATCTCCACCGCTATCTGTATAAACATGGAAATATCTACACCACTACCTGTATAAACATGGAAATATCAGCACCGCTATCTGTACGAACAAAGAAATATCTACACCGCCATCTGTATTAAGATGGAGATATCTACACCGCTATCTGAATAAACATGGAAATATCTACACCGCTATCTGTATAAACATGGAAATACCAGCACCGCTATCTGTATGAACATGGAAATATCAGCCCCTCTATCTGTATGAACATGGAGATATCTACACCGCTATCTGTATGAACATGGATATATCTACACAGCCATCTGGATGAACATGGAAATATCTACACCGCTATCTGTATGAACATGGAAATAGCTACACCGCTATCTGTATGAAAATGGGAATAGCTACACCGCTATCTGTATGAACATGGAAATATCTACACCGCTATCTGTATGAACATGGATATATCTACACAGCCATCTGGATGAACATGGAAATATCTACACCGCTATCTGTATGAACATGGAAATATCTCCACCGCTATCTGTATGAACATGGATATATCTACACAGCCATCTGGATGAACATGGAAATATCTACACCGCTATCTGTATGAACATGGAAATATCTACACCGCTATCTGTATGAACATGGAAATACCTACACCGTTATCTGTTTGGACATGGAAATATCTACACCGCTATCTGCATGAAAATGGAAATATCTACACTGCTATCTGCATATACATTTATATATCTACACAGCTATCTCTTTACACATGGAAATAACTACACCACTATCTGTATGAACATGGAAATAGCTACACCGCCATCTGTATGAACATGGAAATATCTGCACCGCCATCTGTATGAACATATAAATATCTACACCGCCATCTGCATTAAGATGGAGATATCTACACTGATATCTGTATAAACATGTAAATAACTACACCGCCATCTATCGGAACATATAAATATCTACACCGCCATCTGTACTAAGAAGGAAATATCTAAACCGCTATCTGTATAAACATGCAAATATCTACACCACGGCGTGTATAAACATGGAAATATCAGCACCGCTATCTGTATGAACATGGAAATATCTACACCGCTATCTGTAGGAACATGGAAATAGCTACACCGATGCCTGTATAAACATGGAAATATCAGCACCGCTATCTGAATGAACCTTGAACTATCTACACCGCTATCTGTATGAACATGGAAATATCTACACCGCTATCTGTATAAACATGGAAATATCAGCACCGCTATCTGTATGAACATGGAAATATCAGCCCCTCTATCTGTATGAACATGGAGATATCTACACCGCCATCTGTATGAACATGGATATATCTACACAGCCATCTGTATTAAGAAGGAAATATCTAAACCGCTATCTGTATAAACATGGAAATATCTACACCGCTGCCTGTATAAACATGGAAATATCAGCACCACTATCTGTATGAACATGGAAATATCTACACCGCTATCTGTATGAACATGGAAATATCTACACTGCTATCTGTATGAACATGGAAATAGCTACACCGTTATCTGTATGAACATGGAAATATCTACACCGCTATCTGTATGAACATGGAAATATCTACACCGCTATCTGTGTGAACATGGAGATATCTACACAGCCATCTGGATGAACATGGAAATATCTACACCGCTATCTGTGTAAACATGCATACATCTTCACCGCTATCTGTAAAAACATGGAAATATCTACACCGCTATCTGTATGAACATGGAAATATCTACACCGCTATCTGTATGAACATGGAAATATCTACACCGCTATCTGTTTGAACATGGAAATATCTACACCGCTATCTGCATGAAAATGGAAATATCTACACAGCTATCTGCATATACATGGAAATATCTACACAGCTATCTCTTTACACATGGAAATAACTACACCGCTATCTGTATGAACATGGAAATATCTACACCGCCATCTGTATGAACATGGAAATATCTGCACCGCCATCTGTATGAACATATAAATATCTACACCGCCATCTGTATTAAGATGGAGATATCTACACCGCTATCTGTATAAACATGGAAATATCTACAACGCTATCTGTATAAACATGGAAATATCTACACCACTATCTCTATAAACATGGAAATATCAGCACCGCTATCTTTATGAACATGGAAATATCAGCCTCTCTATCAGTATGAACATGGAAGTATCTACACCGCTATCTGTATGAATATGGAAATATCTACACCGCTATCTGTATCAACATGGAAATACCTTCACCGCCATCTGTATGAACATGGATATATCTACACAGCCTTCTGGATGAAAATGGAAATATCTACACCGCTCTCTGTATGAACATGGAAATAGCTACACCGCTATCTCTATGAACATGGAAATATCTACACCACTATCTGTATGAACATGGAAATATCTACACCGCTATCTGTATGAACATGGAAATATCTTCACCGCTATCTGTATGAACATGGATATATCTACACAGCCATCTGGATGAACATGGAAATATCTACACCGCAATCTGTATGAACATGGAAATAGCTACACCGCTATCTGTATGAACATGGAAATATCTACACCGCTATCTGTATGAACATGGAAATATCTACACCGCTATCTGCATGAACATGGAAATATCTTCACCGCCATCTGTATGAACATGGATATATCTACAGAGCCATCTTGATGAACATGGAAGTATCTACACAGCTATCTGTATGAAAATGGAAATTTATACACCGCTCTCTGTGTAAACATGCATACATCTTCACCGCTATCTGTATAAACATGGAAATATCTACACCGCTATTTGTTTGAACATGGAAATATCTACACCGCTTTCTGCATGAAAATGGAAATATCTACAGAGCTATCTGCATATTCATGGAAATATCTACATGCTATCTCTTTACACATGGAAATTACAACACCGCTATCTCTATAAACATGGAAATATCTACACCGCCATCTGTATGAACATGGAAATATCTGCATCGCCATCTGTATGAACATATAAATATCTACACCGCCATCTGTATTAAGATGGAGATATCTACACCGCTATCTGTATAAACCTGGAAATATCTACACCGCTATCTGTATAAACATAGAAATATCTACACCGCTATCTGTATAAACATAGAAATATCTACACCGCTACCTGTATAAACATGGAAATATCAGCACCGCTCTCTGTATGAACATGGAAATATCTACACCGCTATCTGTACGAACATGGAAATATCTACACCGCCATCTGTAGAAACAAGGAAATATCTGCACCGCCATCTGTATGAACATATAAATATCTACACCGCCATCTGTATTAAGAAGGAAATATCTAAACCTCTATCTGTATAAACATGGAAATATCTACACTGCTGCCTGTATAAACATGGAAATATAAGCACCGCTATCTGTATGAACATGGAAATATCTACACCGCTATCTGTATAAACATGGAAATATCTACACCGCCATCTGTATGAACATATAAATATCTACACCGCCATCTGTATTAAGAAGGAAATATCTAAACCGCTATCTGTATAAACGTGGAAATATCTACACCGCTGCCTGTATAAACATGGAAATATCTACACCGCGATCTGTATGAACATGGAAATATCTACACCGCTATCTGTATGAACATGGAAATATCTACACCGCTATCTGTATGAACATGGAAATAGCTACACCGCTATCTGTGTGAACATGGATATATCTACACAGCCATCTGGATGAACATGGAAATATCTACACCGCTATCTGTGTAAACATGCATACATCTTCACCGCTATCTGTATAAAAATGGAAAAATCTACACCGCTATCTGTATGAACATGGAAATATCTACACCACTACCTGTATGAACATGGAAATATCTACACAGCTATCTCTATCAACATGGATATATCTACACAGCCATCTGGATGAACATGGAAATATCTACACCGCTTTCTGTATGAACATGGAAATAACTACACCGCTATCTGTGTAAATATGCATACATCTTCACCGCAATCTGTATAAACTTGGAAATATCTAAACCGCTATCTCTATGAACATGGAAATATCTACACCGCTATCTGTTTGAACATGGAAATATCTACACCGCTATCTGCATGAAAATGGAAATATCTACACAGCTATCTGCATATACATGGAAATATCTACACAGCTATCTCTTTACACATGGAAATAATTATAATGCTATCTGTATGAACATGGAAATATCTACACCGCCATCTGTATGACCATGGAAATAGCTGCGCCGACATCTGTATGAACATATACATATCTACACGGCCATCTGTATTAAAATGGAGATATATCACACCGATATCTGTATAAACATGGAAATATCTACACCGCTATCTGTGTAAACATTGAAATATCTACACCGCTATCTGTATAAACATGGAAATATCTACACCGCAACCTGTATAAACATGGAAATATCACCACCGCTATCTGTATGAACATGCAAATATCAGCCCCTCTATCTGTATGAACATGGAGATATCTACACCGCTATCTGTATGAACATGGAAATATCTACACCGCTATCTGTATGAACATGGAAATACCTTCACTGCCATCTGTATGAACATGGATATATCTACACAGCCATCTGGATGAACATGGATATATCTACACAGCCCTCTGGATGAACATGGAAATATCCACACCGCTATCTGTGTAAACATGCATACATCTTCACTGCTATCTGTATAAACATGGAAATATCTACACCGCTATCTGTATGAACATGAAAATATCTACACCGCTATCTGTTTGAAGATGGAAATATATACACCTCTATCTGCATGAAAATGGAAATATCTACACCGCTATCTGCATGAAAATGGAAATATCTACACAGCTATCTGCATATACATGGAAATATCTACACAGCTATCTCTTTACACAAGGAAATAACTACACTGCTATCAGTATGAACATGGAAATATCTACACCGCCATCTGTATGAACATGGAAATATCAGCACCACCATCTGTATGAACATATAAATATCTACACTGCCATCTGTATTAAGATGGAGATATCTACACCGCTATCTGAATAAACATGGAAATATCTACACCGCTATCTGTATAAACATGGAAATATCTACACCGCTATCTGTATGAACAAGGAAATATCCTCACCGCTATCTGTATGAACATGGATATATCTACAGAGCCATCTGGATGAACATGGAAATATCTACACCGCCATCTGTATGAACATATAAATATCTGCACCGCCATCTGTATTAAGATGGAGATATCTACACCGCTATCTGTATAAACCTGGAAATATCTACACCGCTATCTGTATAAACATGGAAATATCTACACCGCTATCTGGATTAACATGGAAATTTCTACACCGCTACCTGTATAAACATGGAAATATCAGCACCGCTATCTGTAGGAACATGGAAATATCTACACCGCTATCTGTACGAACATGGAAATACCTACACCGCTATCTGTATGAACATGGAAATAGCTACACCGCTATCTGTATGAACATGGAAATAGCTACACCGCTATCTGTATGAACATGGAAATATCTACACCGCTACCTGTATGAACATGGATATATCTACACAGCCATCTGGATGAACATGGAAATATCTACACCGCTATCTGTGTAAACATGCATACATCTTCACCGTTATCTGTATAAACATGGAAATATCTACATCGCTATCTGTGTGAACATGGAAATATCTGCACCGCTATCTGAATGAACATGGAAATATCTACACCGCTATCTGTTTGAACATGGAAATATCTACACCGATATCTGCATGAAAATGGAAATATCTTCACTGCTATCTGCATATACATGGAAATATCTACACAGCTATCTCTTTACACATGGAAATAACTACACCGCTATCTGTATGAACATGGAAATATCTACACCACCATCTGTATGAACATGGAAATATCTGCACCGCCATCTGAATTAACATATAAATATCTACACCGCCATCTGTATTAATATGGAGATATCTACACCGCTATCTGTATAAACATGGAAATATCTACACCGCTATCTGTATAAACATGGAAATATCTCCACCGCTATCTGTATAAACATGGAAATATCTACACCACTACCTGTATAAACATGGAAATATCAACACCGCTATCTGTACGAACAAAGAAATATCTACACCGCTATCTGTATGAACATGGAAATATCTACACCGCCATCTGTATGAACATGGAAATATCTGCACCGCCATCTGAATGAACATATAAATATCTACACCGCCATCTGTATTAAGATGGAGATATCTACACCGCTATCTGAATAAACATGGAAATATCTACACCGCTATCTGTATAAACATGGAAATATCAGCACCGCTATCTGTATGAACATGGAAATATCAGCCCCTCTATCTGTATGAACATGGAGATATCTACACCGCCATCTGTATGAACATGGATATATCTACACAGCCATCTGGATGAACATGGAAATATCTACACCGCTATCTGTATGAACATGGAAATAGCTACACCGCTATCTGTATGAAAATGGGAATAGCTACACCGCTATCTGTATGAACATGGAAATATCTACACCGCTATCTGTATGAACATGGATATATCTACACAGCCATCTGGATGAACATGGAAATATCTACACCACTATCTGTATGAACATGGAAATATCTACACCGCTATCTGTATGAACATGGATATATCTACACAGCCATCTGGATGAACATGGAAATATCTACACCTCTATCTGTGTAAACATGCGTACATCTTCACCACTATCTGTATAAACATGGAAATATCTGCACCGCTATCGGTATGAACATGGAAATATCTACACCGCTATCTGTATAAACATGGAAATATCTACACCGCCATCTGTATGAACATATAAATATCTACACCGCCATCTGTATTAAGAAGGAAATATCTAAACCGCTATCTGTATAAACGTGGAAATATCTACACCGCTGCCTGTATAAACATGGAAATATCTACACCGCGATCTGTATGAACATGGAAATATCTACACCGCTATCTGTATGAACATGGAAATATCTACACCGCTATCTGTATGAACATGGAAATAGCTACACCGCTATCTGTGTGAACATGGATATATCTACACAGCCATCTGGATGAACATGGAAATATCTACACCGCTATCTGTGTAAACATGCATACATCTTCACCGCTATCTGTATAAACATGGAAAAATCTACACCGCTATCTGTATGAACATGGAAATATCTACACCGCTACCTGTATGAACATGGAAATATCTACACAGCTATCTCTATCAACATGGATATATCTACACAGCCATCTGGATGAACATGGAAATATCTACACCGCTTTCTGTAAGAACATGGAAATAACTACACCGCTATCTGTGTAAATATGCATACATCTTCACCGCAATCTGTATAAACTTGGAAATATCTAAACCGCTATCTCTATGAACATGGAAATATCTACACCGCTATCTGTTTGAACATGGAAATATCTACACCGCTATCTGCATGAAAATGGAAATATCTAAACAGCTATCTGCATATACATGGAAATATCTACACAGCTATCTCTTTACACATGGAAATAACTATAATGTTATCTGTATGAACATGGAAATATCTACACCGCCATCTGTATGACCATGGAAATAGCTGCGCCGACATCTGTATGAACATATACATATCTACACGGCCATCTGTATTAAAATGGAGATATCTCACACCGATATCTGTATAAACATGGAAATATCTACACCGCTATCTGTGTAAACATGGAAATATCTACACCGCTATCTGTATAAACATGGAAATATCTACACCGCAACCTGTATAAACATGGAAATATCACCACCGCTATCTGTATGAACATGCAAATATCAGCCCCTCTATCTGTATGAACATGGAGATATCTACAACGCTATCTGTATGAACATGGAAATATCTACACCGCTATCTGTATGAACATGGAAATACCTTCACTGCCATCTGTATGAACGTGGATATATCTACACAGCCATCTGGATGAACATGGATATATCTACACAGCCCTCTGGATGAACATGGAAATATCCACACCGCTATCTGTGTAAACATGCATACATCTTCACTGCTATCTGTATAAACATGGAAATATCTACACCGCTATCTGTATGAACATGAAAATATCTTCACCGCTATCTGTTTGAAGATGGAAATATATACACCGCTATCTGCATGAAAATGGAAATATCTACACCGCTATCTGCATGAAAATGGAAATATCTACACAGCTATCTGCATATACATGGAAATATCTACACAGCTATCTCTTTACACAAGGAAATAACTACACTGCTATCAGTATGAACATGGAAATATCTACACCGCCATCTGTATGAACATGGAAATATCAGCATCACCATCTGTATGAACATATAAATATCTACACTGCCATCTGTATTAAGATGGAGATATCTACACCGCTATCTGAATAAACATGGAAATATCTACACCGCTATCTGTATAAACATGAAAATATCAGCACCGCTATCTGTATGAACATGGAAATATCAGCCCCTCTATCTGTATGAACATGGAGATATCTACACCGCCATCTGTATGAACATGGATATATCTACACAGCCATCTGGAGGAACATGGAAATATCTACACCGCTATCTGTATGAACATGGAAATAGCTACACAGCTATCTGTATGAACATGGGAATATCTACACCGCAATCTGTATGAACATGGAAATATCTACACCGCTATCTGTATGAACAAGGAAATATCCTCACCGCTATCTGTATGAACATGGATATATCTACAGAGCCATCTGGATGAACATGGAAATATCTACACCGCCATCTGTATGAACATATAAATATCTGCACCGCCATCTGTATTAAGATGGAGATATCTACACCGCTATCTGTATAAACCTGGAAATATCTACACCGCTATCTGTATAAACATGGAAATATCTACACCGCTATCTGGATTAACATGGAAATTTCTACACCGCTACCTGTATAAACATGGAAATATCAGCACCGCTATCTGTAGGAACATGGAAATATCTACACCGCTATCTGTACGAACATGGAAATACCTACACCGCTATCTGTATGAACATGGAAATAGCTACACCGCTATCTGTATGAACATGGAAATAGCTACACCGCTATCTGTATGAACATGGAAATATCTACACCGCTACCTGTATGAACATGGATATATCTACACAGCCATCTGGATGAACATGGAAATATCTACACCGCTATCTGTGTAAACATGCATACATCTTCACCGTTATCTGTATAAACATGGAAATATCTACATCGCTATCTGTGTGAACATGGAAATACCTGCACCGCTATCTGAATGAACATGGAAATATCTACACCGCTATCTGTTTGAACATGGAAATATCTACACCGATATCTGCATGAAAATGGAAATATCTTCACTGCTATCTGCATATACATGGAAATATCTACACAGCTATCTCTTTACACATGGAAATAACTACACCGCTATCTGTATGAACATGGAAATATCTACACCACCATCTGTATGAACATGGAAAGATCTGCACCGCCATCTGAATGAACATATAAATATCTACACCGCCATCTGTATTAATATGGAGATATCTACACCGCTATCTGTATAAACATGGAAATATCTACACCGCTATCTGTATAAACATGGAAATATCTACACCGCTATCTGTATAAACATGGAAATATCTACACCACTACCTGTATAAACATGGAAATATCAGCACCGCTATCTGTACGAACAAAAAAATATCTACACTGCCATCTGTATTAAGATGGAGATATCTACACCGCTATCTGAATAAACATGGAAATATCTACACCGCTATCTGTATAAACATGGAAATATCAGCACCGCTATCTGTATGAACATGGAAATATCAGCCCCTCTATCTGTATGAACATGGAGATATCTACACCGCCATCTGTATGAACATGGATATATCTTCACAGCCATCTGGATGAACATGGAAATATCTACACCGTTATCTGTATGAACATGGAAATAGCTACACCGCTATCTGTATGAAAATGGGAATAGCTACACCGCTATCTGTATGAACATGGAAATATCTACACCGCTATCTGTATGAACATGGATATATCTACACAGCCATCTGGATGAACATGGAAATATCTACACCGCTATCTGTATGAACATGGAAATATCTACACCGCTATCTGTATGAACATGGATATATCTACACAGCCATCTGGATGAACATGGAAATATCTACACCGCTATCTGTATGAACATGGAAATATCTACACCGCTATCTGTATGAACATGGAAATACCTACACCGCTATCTGTTTGGACATGGAAATATCTACACCGCTATCTGCATGAAAATGGAAATATCTACACTGCTATCTGCATATACATTTATATATCTACACAGCTATCTCTTTACACATGGAAATAACTACACCACTATCTGTATGAACATGGAAATAGCTACACCGCCATCTGTATGAACATGGAAATATCTGCACCGCCATCTGTATGAACATATAAATATCTACACCGCCATCTGCATTAAGATGGAGATATCTACACTGATATCTGTATAAACATGTAAATAACTACACCGCCATCTATCGGAACATATAAATATCTACACCGCCATCTGTACTAAGAAGGAAATATCTAAACCGCTATCTGTATAAACATGGAAATATCTACACCACGGCCTGTATAAACATGGAAATATCAGCACCGCTATCTGTATGAACATGGAAATATCTACACCGCTATCTGTAGGAACATGGAAATAGCTACACCGCTGCCTGTATAAACATGGAAATATCAGCACCGCTATCTGTATGAACATGGAAATATCTACACCACTATCTGTATGAACATGGATATATCTACACAGCCATCTGGATGAACATGGAAATATCTACACCACTATCTGTATGAACATGGAAATATCTACACCGCTATCTGTGTAAACATGCATACATCTTCACCGCTATCAGTATAAACATGGAAATATCTACACTGCTATCTGTATGAACATGGAAATAGCTACACCGCTATCTGTATGAACATGGAAAGATCTACACCGCTATCTGTATGAACATGGATATATCTACACAGCCATCTGGATGAACATGGAAATATCTACACCGCTATCTGAACATGGAAATATGTACACCGCTATCTGCATGAAAATGGAAATATCTACACTGATATCTGCATATACATTTAAATATCTACACAGCTATCTCTTTACACATGGAAATAACTACACCGCTATCTGTATGAACATGGAAATATCTACACCACCATCTGTATGAACATGGAAATATCTGCACCGTCATCTGTATGAACTATATAAATATCTACACCGCTATCTGCATGAAAATGGAAATATCTACAAAGCTATCTGCATATACATGGAAATATCTAAACAGCTATATCTTTACACATGGAAATAACTACACCGCTATATCTATAAACATGGAAATATCTCCAGCGCGATCTGTATGAACATGGAAATATCTGCACCGCCATCTGTATGAACTTATAAATATCTACACTGCCATCTGTATTAAGAAGGAAATATCTAAACCGCTATCTGTATAAACATGGAAATATCTACACCGCTGCCTGTATAAACATGGAAATATCAGCACCGCTCTCTGTAAGAGAATGGAAATATCTACACCGCTATCTGTATGAACATGGAAATATCTACACTGCTATCTGTATGAACATGGAAATAGCTACACCGTTATCTGTATGAACATGGAAATATCTACACCGCTATCTGTATGAACATGGAAATATCTACACCGCTATCTGTGTGAACATGGATATATCTACACAGCCATCTGGATGAACATGGAAATATCTACACCGCTATCTGTGTAAACATGCATACATCTTCACCGCTATCTGTAAAAACATGGAAATATCTACACCGCTATCTGTATGAACATGGAAATATCTACACCGCTATCTGTATGAACATGGAAATATCTACACCGCTATCTGTTTGAACATGGAAATATCTACACAGCTATCTGCATGAAAATGGAAATATCTACACAGCTATCTGCATATACATGGAAATATCTACACAGCTATCTCTTTACACATGGAAATAACTACACCGCTATCTGTATGAACATGGAAATATCTGCACCGCCATCTGTATGAACATATAAATATCTACTCCGCCATCTGTATTAAGATGGAGATATCTACACCGCTATCTGTATAAACATGGAAATATCTACAACGCTATCTGTATAAACATGGAAATATCTACACCACTATCTCTATAAACATGGAAATATCAGCACCGCTATCTTTATGAACATGGAAATATCAGCCTCTCTATCTGTATGAACATGGAAGTATCTACACCGCTATCTGTATGAACATGGAAATATCTGCACCGCCATCTGTATGAACATATAAATATCTACACCGCCATCTGTATTAAGAAGGAAATATCTAAACCGCTATCTGTATAAACATGGAAATATCTACACCGCTGCCTGTATAAACATGGAAATATCAGCACCGCTCTCTGTAAGAGAATGGAAATATCTACACCGCTATCTGTATGAACATGGAAATATCTACACTGCTATCTGTATGAACATGGAAATAGCTACACCGTTATCTGTATGAACATGGAAATATCTACACCGCTATCTGTATGAACATGGAAATATCTACACCGCTATCTGTGTGAACATGGATATATCTACACAGCCATCTGGATGAACATGGAAATATCTACACCGCTATCTGTGTAAACATGCATACATCTTCACCGCTATCTGTAAAAACATGGAAATATCTACACCGCTATCTGTATGAACATGGAAATATCTACACCGCTATCTGTATGAACATGGAAATATCAACACCGCTATCTGTTTGAACATGGAAATATCTACACCGCTATCTGCATGAAAATGGAAATATCTACACAGCTATCTGCATATACATGGAAATATCTACACAGCTATCTCTTTACACATGGAAATAACTACACCGCTATCTGTATGAACATGGAAATATCTACACCGCCATCTGTATGAACATGGAAATATCTGCACCGCCATCTGTATGAACATATAAATATCTACACCGCCATCTGTATTAAGATGGAGATATCTACACCGCTATCTGTATAAACATGGAAATATCTACAACGCTATCTGTATAAACATGGAAATATCTACACCACTATCTCTATAAACATGGAAATATCAGCACCGCTATCTTTATGAACATGGAAATATCAGCCTCTCTATCAGTATGAACATGGAAGTATCTACACCGCTATCTGTATGAACATGGAAATATCTACACCGCTATCTGTATCAACATGGAAATACCTTCACCGCCATCTGTATGAACATGGATATATCTACACAGCCTTCTGGATGAAAATGGAAATATCTACACCGCTATCTGTATGAACATGGAAATAGCTACACCGCTATCTCTATGAACATGGAAATATCTACACCACTATCTGTATGAACATGGAAATATCTACACCGCTATCTGTATGAACATGGAAATATCTTCACCGCTATCTGTATGAACATGGATATATCTACACAGACATCTGGATGAACATGGAAATATCTACACCGCTATCTGTATGAACATGGAAATAGCTACACCGCTATCTGTATGAACATGGAAATATCTACACCGCTATCTGTATGAACATGGAAATATCTACACCGCTATCTGCATGAACATGGAAATATCTTCACCGCCATCTGTATGAACATGGATATATCTACAGAGCCATCTTGATTAACATGGAAGTATCTACACAGCTATCTGTATGAAAATGGAAATTTATACACCGCTCTCTGTGTAAACATGCATACATCCTCACCGCTATCTGTATAAACATGGAAATATCTACACCGCTATTTGTTTGAACATGGAAATATCTACACCGCTTTCTGCATGAAAATGGAAATATCTACAGAGCTATCTGCATATTCATGGAAATATCTACATGCTATCTCTTTACACATGGAAATTACTACACCGCTATCTCTATAAACATGGAAATATCTACACCGCCATCTGTATGAACATGGAAATATCTGCATCGCCATCTGTATGAACATATAAATATCTACACCGCCATCTGTATTAAGATGGAGATATCTACACCGCTATCTGTATAAACCTGGAAATATCTACACCGCTATCTGTATAAACATAGAAATATCTACACCGCTATCTGTATAAACATAGAAATATCTACACCGCTACCTGTATAAACATGGAAATATCAGCACCGCTCTCTGTATGAACATGGAAATATCTACACCGCTATCTGTACGAACATGGAAATATCTACACCACCATCTGTAGAAACAAGGAAATATCTGCACTGCCATCTGTATGAACATATAAATATCTACACCGCCATCTGTATTAAGAAGGAAATACCTAAACCTCTATCTGTATAAACATGGAAATATCTACACCGCTGCCTGTATAAACATGGAAATATAAGCACCGCTATCTGTATGAACATGGAAATATCTACACCGCTATCTGTATAAACATGGAAATATCTACACCGCCATCTGTATGAACATATAAATATCTACACCGCCATCTGTATTAAGAAGGAAATATCTAAACCGCTATCTGTATAAACGTTGAAATATCTACACCGCTGCCTGTATAAACATGGAAATATCTACACCGCGATCTGTATGAACATGGAAATATCTACACCGCTATCTGTATGAACATGGAAATATCTACACCGCTATCTGTATGAACATGGAAATAGCTACACCGCTATCTGTGTGAACATGGATATATCTACACAGCCATCTGGATGAACATGGAAATATCTACACCGCTATCTGTGTAAACATGCATACATCTTCACCGCTATCTGTATAAACATGGAAAAATCTACACCGCTATCTGTATGTACATGGAAATATCTACACCGCTACCTGTATGAACATGGAAATATCTACACAGCTATCTCTATCAACATGGATATATATACACAGCCATCTGGATGAACATGGAAATATCTACACCGCTTTCTGTATGAACATGGAAATAACTACACCGCTATCTGTGTAAATATGCATACATCTTCACCGCAATCTGTATAAACTTGGAAATATCTAAACCGCTATCTCTATGAACATGGAAATATCTACACCGCTATCTGTTTGAACATGGAAATATCTACACCGCTATCTGCATGAAAATGGAAATATCTACACAGCTATCTGCATATACATGGAAATATCTACACAGCTATCTCTTTACACATGGAAATAACTATAATGCTATCTGTATGAACATGGAAATATCTACACCGCCATCTGTATGACCATGGAAATAGCTGCGCCGACATCTGTATGAACATATACATATCTACACGGCCATCTGTATTAAAATGGAGATATCTCACACCGATATCTGTATAAACATGGAAATATCTACACCGCTATCTGTGTAAACATGGAAATATCTACACCGCTATCTGTATAAACATGGAAATATCTACACCGCAACCTGTATAAACATGGAAATATCACCACCGCTATCTGTATGAACATGCAAATATCAGCCCCTCTATCTGTATGAACATGGAGATATCTACACCGCTATCTGTATGAACATGGAAATATCTACACCGCTATCTGTATGAACATGGAAATACCTTCACTGCCATCTGTATGAACATGGATATATCTACACAGCCATCTGGATGAACATGGATATATCTACACAGCCCTCTGGATGAACATGGAAATATCCCCACCGCTATCTGTGTAAACATGCATACATCTTCACTGCTATCTGTATAAACATGGAAATATCTACACCGCTATCTGTATGAACATGAAAATATCTACACCGCTATCTGTTTGAAGATGGAAATATATACACCGCTATCTGCATGAAAATGGAAATATCTACACCGCTATCTGCATGAAAATGGAAATATCTACACAGCTATCTGCATATACATGGAAATATCTACACAGCTATCTCTTTACACAAGGAAATAACTACACTGCTATCAGTATGAACATGGAAATATCTACACCGCCATCTGTATGAACATGGAAATATCAGCACCACCATCTGTATGAACATATAAATATCTACACTGCCATCTGTATTAAGATGGAGATATCTACACCGCTATCTGAATAAACATGGAAATATCTACACTGCTATCTGTATAAACATGAAAATATCAGCACCGCTATCTGTATGAACATGGAAATATCAGCCCCTCTATCTGTATGAACATGGAGTTATCTACACCGCCATCTGTATGAACATGGATATATCTACACAGCCATCTGGAGGAACATGGAAATATCTACACCGCTATCTGTATGAACATGGAAATAGCTACACAGCTATCTGTATGAACATGGGAATATCTACACCGCTATCTGTATGAACATGGAAATATCTACACCGCTATCTGTATGAACAAGGAAATATCCTCACCGCTATCTGTATGAACATGGATATATCTACAGAGCCATCTGGATGAACATGGAAATATCTACACCGCCATCTGTATGAACATATAAATATCTGCACCTCCATCTGTATTAAGATGGAGATATCTACACCGCTATCTGTATAAACCTGGAAATATCTACACCGCTATCTGTATAAACATGGAAATATCTACACCGCTATCTGGATTAACATGGAAATTTCTACACCGCTACCTGTATAAACATGGAAATATCAGCACCGCTATCTGTAGGAACATGGAAATATCTACACCGCTATCTGTACGAACATGGAAATACCTACACCGCTATCTGTATGAACATGGAAATAGCTACACCGCTATCTGTATGAACATGGAAATAGCTACACCGCTATCTGTATGAACATGGAAATATCTACACCGCTACCTGTATGAACATGGATATATCTACACAGCCATCTGGATGAACATGGAAATATCTACACCGCTATCTGTGTAAACATGCATACATCTTCACCGTTATCTGTATAAACATGGAAATATCTACATCGCTATCTGTGTGAACATGGAAATATCTGCACCGCTATCTGAATGAACATGGAAATATCTACACCGCTATCTGTTTGAACATGGAAATATCTACACCGATATCTGCATGAAAATGGAAATATCTTCACTGCTATCTGCATATACATGGAAATATCTACACAGCTATCTCTTTACACATGGAAATAACTACACCGCTATCTGTATGAACATGGAAATATCTACACCACCATCTGTATGAACATGGAAATATCTGCACCGCCATCTGAATGAACATATAAATATCTACACCGCCATCTGTATTAATATGGAGATATCTACACCGCTATCTGTATAAACATGGAAATATCTACACCGCTATCTGTATAAACATGGAAATATCTCCACCGCTATCTGTATAAACATGGAAATATCTACACCACTACCTGTATAAACATGGAAATATCAGCACCGCTATCTGTACGAACAAAGAAATATCTACACCGCTATCTGTATGAACATGGAAATATCTACACCGCCATCTGTATGAACATGGAAATATCTGCACCGCCATCTGAATGAACATATAAATATCTACACCGCCATCTGTATTAAGATGGAGATATCTACACCGCTATCTGAATAAACATTGAAATATCTACACCGCTATCTGTATAAACATGGAAATATCAGCACTGCTATCTGTATGAACATGGAAATATCAGCCCCTCTATCTGTATGAACATGGAGATATCTACACCGCCATCTGTATGAACATGGATATATCTACACAGCCATCTGGATGAACATGGAAATATCTACACCGCTATCTGTATGAACATGGAAATAGCTACACCGCTATCTGTATGAAAATGGGAATAGCTACACCGCTATCTGTATGAACATGGAAATATCTACACCGTTATCTGTATGAACATGGATATATCTACACAGCCATCTGGATGAACATGGAAATATCTACACCGCTATCTGTATGAACATGGAAATATCTACACCGCTATCTGTATGAACATGGATATATCTACACAGCCATCTGGATGAACATGGAAATATCTACACCTCTATCTGTGTAAACATGCGTACATCTTCACCACTATCTGTATAAACATGGAAATATCTGCACCGCTATCGGTATGAACATGGAAATATCTACACCGCTATCTGTATAAACATGGAAATATCTACACCGCCATCTGTATGAACATATAAATATCTACACCGCCATCTGTATTAAGAAGGAAATATCTAAACCGCTATCTGTATAAACGTGGAAATATCTACACCGCTGCCTGTATAAACATGGAAATATCTACACCGCGATCTGTATGAAAATGGGAATAGCTACACCGCTATCTGTATGAACATGGAAATATCTACACCGCTATCTGTATGAACATGGATATATCTACACAGCCATCTGGATGATCTTGGAAATATCTACACCTCTATCTGTGTAAACATGCGTACATCTTCACCACTATCTGTATAAACATGGAAATATCTGCACCGCTATCGGTATGAACATGGAAATATCTACACCGCTATCTGTATAAACATGGAAATATCTACACCGCCATCTGTATGAACATATAAATATCTACACCGCCATCTGTATTAAGAAGGAAATATCTAAACCGCTATCTGTATAAACGTGGAAATATCTACACCGCTGCCTTTATAAACATGGAAATATCTACACCGCGATCTGTATGAACATGGAAATATCTACACCGCTATCTGTATGAACATGGAAATATCTACACCGCTATCTGTATGAACATGGAAATAGCTACACCGCTATCTGTGTGAACATGGATATATCTACACAGCCATCTGGATGAACATGGAAATATCTACACCGCTATCTGTGTAAACATGCATACATCTTCACCGCTATCTGTATAAACATGGAAAAATCTACACAGCTATCTGTATGAACATGGAAATATCTACACCGCTACCTGTATGAACATGGAAATATCTACACAGCTATCTCTATCAACATGGATATATCTACACAGCCATCTGGATGAACATGGAAATATCTACACCTCTTTCTGTATGAACATGGAAATAACTACACCACTATCTGTGTAAATATGCATACATCTTCACCGCAATCTGTATAAACTTGGAAATATCTAAACCGCTATCTCTATGAACATGGAAATATCTACACCGCTATCTGTTTGAACATGGAAATATCTACACCGCTATCTGCATTAAAATGGAAATATCTAAACAGCTATCTGCATATACATGGAAATATCTACACAGCTATCTCTTTACACATGGAAATAACTATAATGTTATCTGTATGAACATGGAAATATCTACACCGCCATCTGTATGACCATGGAAATAGCTGCGCCGACATCTGTATGAACATATACATATCTACACGGCCATCTGTATTAAAATGGAGATATCTCACACCGATATCTGTATAAACATGGAAATATCTACACCGCTATCTGTGTAAACATGGCAATATCTACACCGCTATCTGTATAAACATGGAAATATCTACACCGCAACCTGTATAAACATGGAAATATCACCACCGCTATCTGTATGAACATGCAAATATCAGCCCCTCTATCTTTATGAACATGGAGATATCTACACCGCTATCTGTATGAACATGGAAATATCTACACCGCTATCTGTATGAACATGGAAATACCTTCACTGCCATCTGTATGAACATGGATATAACTACACAGCCATCTGGATGAACATGGATATATCTACACAGCCCTCTGGATGAACATGGAAATATCCACACCGCTATCTGTGTAAACATGCATACATCTTCACTGCTATCTGTATAAACATGGAAATATCTACACCGCTATCTGTATGAACATGAAAATATCTACACCGTGATCTGTTTGAAGATGGAAATATATACACCGCTATCTGCATGAAAATGGAAATATCTACACCGCTATCTGCATGAAAATGGAAATATCTACACAGCTATCTGCATATACATGGAAATATCTACACAGCTATCTCTTTACACAAGGAAATAACTACACTGCTATCAGTATGAACATGGAAATATCTACACCGCCATCTGTATGAACATGGAAATATCAGCATCACCATCTGTATGAACATATAAATATCTACACTGCCATCTGTATTAAGATGGAGATATCTACACCGCTATCTGAATAAACATGGAAATATCTACACCGCTATCTGTATAAACATGAAAATATCAGCACCGCTATCTGTATGAACATGGAAATATCAGCCCCTCTATCTGTATGAACATGGAGATATCTACACCGCCATCTGTATGAACATGGATATATCTACACAGCCATCTGGAGGAACATGGAAATATCTACACCGCTATCTGTATGAACATGGAAATAGCTTCACAGCTATCTGTATGAACATGGGAATATCTACACCGCAATCTGTATGAACATGGAAATATCTACACCGCTATCTGTATGAACAAGGAAATATCCTCACCGCTATCTGTATGAACATGGATATATCTACAGAGCCATCTGGATGAACATGGAAATATCTACACCGCTATCTGTGTAAACATGCATACATCTTCACCGTTATCTGTATAAACATGGAAATATCTACATCACTATCTGTTTGAACATGGAAATATCTGCACCGCTATCTGAATGAACATGGAAATATCTACACCGCTATCTGTTTGAACATGGAAATATCTACACCGATATCTGCATGAAAATGGAAATATCTTCACTGCTATCTGCATATACATGGAAATATCTACACAGCTATCTCTTTACACATGGAAATAACTACACCGCTATCTGTATGAACATGGAAATATCTACACCACCATCTGTATGAACATGGAAATATCTGCACCGCCATCTGAATGAACATATAAATATCTACACCGCCATCTGTATTAATATGGAGATATCTACACCGCTATCTGTATAAACATGGAAATATCTACACCGCTATCTGTATAAACATGGAAATATCTCCACCGCTATCTGTATAAACATGGAAATATCTACACCACTACCTGTATAAACATGGAAATATCAGCACCGCTATCTGTACGAACAAAGAAATATCTACACCGCCATCTGTATTAAGATGGAGATATCTACACCGCTATCTGAATAAACATGGAAATATCTACACCGCTATCTGTATAAACATGGAAATACCAGCACCGCTATCTGTATGAACATGGAAATATCAGCCCCTCTATCTGTATGAACATGGAGATATCTACACCGCCATCTGTATGAACATGGATATATCTACACAGCCATCTGGATGAACATGGAAATATCTACACCGCTATCTGTATGAACATGGAAATAGCTACACCGCTATCTGTATGAAAATGGGAATAGCTACACCGCTATCTGTATGAACATGGAAATATCTACACCGCTATCTGTATGAACATGGATATATCTACAGAGCCATCTGGATGAACATGGAAATATCTACACCGCTATCTGTATGAACATGGAAATATCTCCACCGCTATCTGTATGAACATGGATATATCTACACAGCCATCTGGATGAACATGGAAATATCTACACCGCTATCTGTATGAACATGGAAATATCTACACCGCTATCTGTATGAACATGGAAATACCTACACCGCTATCTGTTTGGACATGGAAATATCTACACCGCTATCTGCATGAAAATGGAAATATCTACACTGCTATCTGCATATACATTTATATATCTACACAGCTATCTCTTTACACATGGAAATAACTACACCACTATCTGTATGAACATGGAAATAGCTACACCGCCATCTGTATGAACATGGAAATATCTGCACCGCCATCTGTATGAACATATAAATATCTACACCGCCATCTGCATTAAGATGGAGATATCTACACTGATATCTGTATAAACATGTAAATAACTACACCGCCATCTATCGGAACATATAAATATCTACACCGCCGTCTGTACTAAGAAGGAAATATCTAAACCGCTATCTGTATAAACATGCAAATATCAACGCCACGGCGTGTATAAACATGGAAATATCAGCACCGCTATCTGTATGAACATGGAAATATCTACACCGCTATCTGTAGGAACATGGAAATAGCTACACCGATGCCTGTATAAACATGGAAATATCAGCACCGCTATCTGTATGAACATGGAAATATCTACACCACTATCTGTATGAACATGGATATATCTACACAGCCATCTGGATGAACATGGAAATATCTACACCACTATCTGTATGAACATGGAAATATCTACACCGCTATCTGTGTAAACATGCATACATCTTCACCGCTATCAGTATAAACATGGAAATATCTACACCGCTATCTGTATGAACATGGAAATAGCTACACCGCTATCTGTATGAACATGGAAAGATCTACACCGCTATCTGTATGAACATGGATATATCTACACAGCCATCTGGATGAACATGGAAATATCTACACCGCTATCTGAACATGGAAATATCTACACCGCTATCTGCATGAAAATGGAAATATCTACACTGATATCTGCATATACATTTAAATATCTACACAGCTATCTCTTTACACATGGAAATAACTACACCGCTATCTGTATGAACATGGAAATATCTACACCACCATCTGTATGAACATGGAAATATCTGCACCGTCATCTGTATGAACATATAAATATCTACACCGCTATCTGCATGAAAATGGAAATATCTACAAAGCTATCTGCATATACATGGAAATATCTAAACAGCTATATCTTTACACATGGAAATAACTACACCGGTATATCTATAAACATGGAAATATCTCCAGCGCGATCTGTATGAACATGGAAATATCTGCACCGCCATCTGTATGAACATATAAATATCTACACCGCCATCTGTATTAAGAAGGAAATATCTAAACCGCTATCTGTATAAACATGGAAATATCTACACCGCTGCCTGTATAAACATGGAAATATCAGCACCGCTCTCTGTAAGAGAATGGAAATATCTACACCGCTAACTGTATGAACATGGAAATATCTACACTGCTATCTGTATGAACATGGAAATAGCTACACCGTTATCTGTATGAACATGGAAATATCTACACCGCTATCTGTATGAACATGGAAATATCTACACCGCTATCTGTGTGAACATGGATATATCTACACAGCCATCTGGATGAACATGGAAATATCTACACCGCTATCTGTGTAAACATGCATACATCTTCACCGCTATCTGTAAAAACATGGAAATATCTACACCGCTATCTGTATGAACATGGAAATATCTACACCGCTATCTGTATGAACATGGAAATATCTACACCGCTATCTGTTTGAACATGGAAATATCTACACCGCTATCTGCATGAAAATGGAAATATCTACACAGCTATCTGCATATACATGGAAATATCTACACAGCTATCTCTTTACACATGGAAATAACTACACCGCTATCTGTATGAACATGGAAATATCTGCACCGCCATCTGTATGAACATATAAATATCTACACCGCCATCTGTATTAAGATGGAGATATCTACACCGCTATCTGTATAAACATGGAAATATCTACAACGCTATCTGTATAAACATGGAAATATCTACACCACTATCTCTATAAACATGGAAATATCAGCACCGCTATCTTTATGAACATGGAAATATCAGCCTCTCTATCTGTATGAACATGGAAGTATCTACACCGCTATCTGTATGAACATGGAAATATCTACAACGCTATCTGTATCAACATGGAAATACCTTCACCGCCATCTGTATGAACATGGATATATCTACACAGCCTTCTGGATGAACATGGAAATACCTACACCGCTATCTGTATGAACATAGAAATAGCCACACAGCTATCTGTATGAACATGGAAATATCTACACCACTATCTGTATGAACATGGAAATATCTTCACCGTTATCTGTATGAACATGTATATATCTACACAGCCATCTGGTTGAACATGGAAATATCTAAACCGCTATCTGTATGAACATGGAAATAGCTACACCGCTATCTGTATGAACATGGAAATATCTACACCGCTATCTGTATGAACATGGAAATATCTACACCGCTATCTGTATGAACATGGAAATATCTTCACCGCCATCTGTATGAACATGGATATATCTTCAGAGCCATCTTGATGAACATGGAAGTATCTACACACCTATCTGTATGAAAATGGAAATTTATACACCGCTAACTGTGTAAACATGCATACATCTTCACCGCTATCTGTATAAACATGGAAATATCTACACCGTTATTTGTTTGAACATGGAAATATCTACACCGCTTTCTGCATGAAAATGGAAATATCTACAGAGCTATCTCCATATTCATGGAAATATCTACATGCTATCTCTTTACACATGGAAATTACTACACCGCTATCTCTATAAACATGGAAATATCTAACCGCCATCTGTATGAACATGGAAATATCTGCATCGCCATCTGTATGAACATATAAATATCTACACCGCCATCTGTATTAAGATGGAGATATCTACACCGCTATCTGTATAAACCTGGAAATATCTAAACCGCTATCTGTATAAACATAGAAATATCTACACCGCTATCTGTATAAACATAGAAATATCTACACCGCTACCTGTATAAACATGGAAATATCAGCACCGCTCTCTGTATGAACATGGAAATATCTACACCGCTATCTGTACGAACATGGAAATATCTACACCGCTATCTGTATGAACATGGAAATATCTACACGGCTATCTGTGTAAACATGCATATATCTTCACCGCTATCTGTTTAAACACGTTAATATCTACACCGCTATCTGTATGAACATGGAAATAGCTACACCGCTATCTGTATGAACATGGAAATATCTACACCGCTATCTGTATGAACATGGAAATATCTGCATCGCCATCTGTATGAACATATAAATATCTACACCGCCATCTGTATTAAGATGGAGATATCTACACCGCTATCTGTATAAACCTGGAAATATCTACACCGCTATCTGTATAAACATAGAAATATCTACACCGCTATCTGTATAAACATAGAAATATCTACACCGCTACCTGTATAAACATGGAAATATCAGCACCGCTCTCTGTATGAACATGGAAATATCTACACCGCTATCTGTACGAACATGGAAATATCTACACCGCCATCTGTAGAAACAAGGAAATATCTGCACCGCCATCTGTATGAACATATAAATATCTACACCGCCATCTGTATTAAGAAGGAAATATCTAAACCTCTATCTGTATAAACATGGAAATATCTACACCGCTGCCTGTGTAAACATGGAAATATAAGCACCGCTATCTGTATGAACATGGAAATATCTACACCGCTATCTGTATAAACATGGAAATATCTACACCGCCATCTGTATGAACATATAAATATCTACACCGCCATCTGTATTAAGAAGGAAATATCTAAACCGCTATCTGTATAAACGTGGAAATATCTACACCGCTGCCTGTATAAACATGGAAATATCTACACCGCGATCTGTATGAACATGGAAATATCTACACCGCTATCTGTATGAACATGGAAATATCTACACCGCTATCTGTATGAACATGGAAATAGCTACACCGCTATCTGTGTGAACATGGATATATCTACACAGCCATCTGGATGAACATGGAAATATCTACACCGCTATCTGTGTAAACATGCATACATCTTCACCGCTATCTGTATAAACATGGAAAAATCTACACCGCTATCTGTATGTACATGGAAATATCTACACCGCTACCTGTATGAACATGGAAATATCTACACAGCTATCTCTATCAACATGGATATATCTACACAGCCATCTGGATGAACATGGAAATATCTACACCGCTTTCTGTATGAACATGGAAATAACTACACCGCTATCTGTGTAAATATGCATACATCTTCACCGCAATCTGTATAAACTTGGAAATATCTAAACCGCTATCTCTATGAACATGGAAATATCTACACCGCTATCTGTCTGAACATGGAAATATCTACACCGCTATCTGCATGAAAATGGAAATATCTACACAGCTATCTGCATATACATGGAAATATCTACACAGCTATCTCTTTACACATGGAAATAACTATAATGCTATCTGTATGAACATGGAAATATCTACACCGCCATCTGTATGACCATGGAAATAGCTGCGCCGACATCTGTATGAACATATACATATCTACACGGCCATCTGTATTAAAATGGAGATATCTCACACCGATATCTGTATAAACATGGAAATATCTACACCGCTATCTGTGTAAACATGGAAATATCTACACCGCTATCTGTATAAACATGGAAATATCTACACCGCAACCTGTATAAACATGGAAATATCACCACCGCTATCTGTATGAACATGCAAATATCAGCCCCTCTATCTGTATGAACATGGAGATATCTACACCGCTATCTGTATGAACATGGAAATATCTACACCGCTATCTGTATGAACATGGAAATACCTTCACTGCCATCTGTATGAACATGGATATATCTACACAGCCATCTGGATGAACATGGATATATCTACACAGCCCTCTGGATGAACATGGAAATATCCCCACCGCTATCTGTGTAAACATGCATACATCTTCACTGCTATCTGTATAAACATGGAAATATCTACACCGCTATCTGTATGAACATGAAAATATCTACACTGCTATCTGTTTGAAGATGGAAATATATACACCGCTATCTGCATGAAAATGGAAATATCTACACCGCTATCTGCATGAAAATGGAAATATCTACACAGCTATCTGCATATACATGGAAATATCTACACAGCTATCTCTTTACACAAGGAAATAACTACACTGCTATCAGTATGAACATGGAAATATCTACACCGCCATCTGTATGAACATGGAAATATCAGCACCACCATCTGTATGAACATATAAATATCTACACTGCCATCTGTATTAAGATGGAGATATCTACACCGCTATCTGAATAAACATGGAAATATCTACACCGCTATCTGTATAAACATGAAAATATCAGCACCGCTATCTGTATGAACATGGAAATATCAGCCCCTCTATCTGTATGAACATGGAGTTATCTACACCGCCATCTGTATGAACATGGATACATCTACACAGCCATCTGGAGGAACATGGAAATATCTACACCGCTATCTGTATGAACATGGAAATAGCTACACAGCTATCTGTATGAACATGGGAATATCTACACCGCTATCTGTATGAACATGGAAATATCTACACCGCTATCTGTATGAACAAGGAAATATCCTCACCGCTATCTGTATGAACATGGATATATCTACAGAGCCATCTGGATGAACATGGAAATATCTACACCGCCATCTGTATGAACATATAAATATCTGCACCGCCATCTGTATTAAGATGGAGATATCTACACCGCTATCTGTATAAACCTGGAAATATCTACACCGCTATCTGTATAAACATGGAAATATCTACACCACTATCTGGATTAACATGGAAATTTCTACACCGCTACCTGTATAAACATGGAAATATCAGCACCGCTATCTGTAGGAACATGGAAATATCTACACCGCTATCTGTACGAACATGGAAATACCTACACAGCTATCTGTATGAACATGGAAATAGCTACACCGCTATCTGTATGAACATGGAAATAGCTACACCGCTATCTGTATGAACATGGAAATATCTACACCGCTACCTGTATGAACATGGATATATCTACACAGCCATCTGGATGAACATGGAAATATCTACACCGCTATCTGTGTAAACATGCATACATCTTCACCGTTATCTGTATAAACATGGAAATATCTACATCGCTATCTGTGTGAACATGGAAATATCTGCACCGCTATCTGAATGAACATGGAAATATCTACACCGCTATCTGTTTGAACATGGAAATATCTACACCGATATCTGCATGAAAATGGAAATATCTTCACTGCTATCTGCATATACATGGAAATATCTACACAGCTATCTCTTTACACATGGAAATAACTACACCGCTATCTGTATGAACATGGAAATATCTACACCACCATCTGTATGAACATGGAAATATCTGCACCGCCATCTGAATGAACATATAAATATCTACACCGCCATCTGTATTAATATGGAGATATCTACACCGCTATCTGTATAAACATGGAAATATCTACACCGCTATCTGTATAAACATGGAAATATCTCCACCGCTATCTGTATAAACATGGAAATATCTACACCACTACCTGTATAAACATGGAAATATCAGCACCGCTATCTGTACGAACAAAGAAATATCTACACCGCTATCTGTATGAACATGGAAATATCTACACCGCCATCTGTATGAACATGGAAATATCTGCACCGCCATCTGAATGAACATATAAATATCTACACCGCCATCTGTATTAAGATGGAGATATCTACACCGCTATCTGAATAAACATTAAAATATCTACACCGCTATCTGTATAAACATGGAAATATCAGCACCGCTATCTGTATGAACATGGAAATATCAGCCCCTCTATCTGTATGAACATGGAGATATCTACACCGCCATCTGTATGAACATGGATATATCTACACAGCCATCTGGATGAACATGGAAATATCTACACCGCTATCTGTATGAACATGGAAATAGCTACACCGCTATCTGTATGAAAATGGGAATAGCTACACCGCTATCTGTATGAACATGGAAATATCTACACCGTTATCTGTATGAACCTGGATATATCTACACAGCCATCTGGATGAACATGGAAATATCTACACCGCTATCTGTATGAACATGGAAATATCTACACCGCTATCTGTATGAACATGGATATATCTACACAGCCATCTGGATGAACATGGAAATATCTACACCTCTATCTGTGTAAACATGCGTACATCTTCACCACTATCTGTATAAACATGGAAATATCTGCACCGCTATCGGTATGAACATGGAAATATCTACACCGCTATCTGTATAAACATGGAAATATCTACACCGCCATCTGTATGAACATATAAATATCTACACCGCCATCTGTATTAAGAAGGAAATATCTAAACCGCTATCTGTATAAACGTGGAAATATCTACACCGCTGCCTGTATAAACATGGAAATATCTACACCGCGATCTGTATGAAAATGGGAATAGCTACACCGCTATCTGTATGAACATGGAAATATCTACACCGCTATCTGTATGAACATGGATATATCTACACAGCCATCTGGATGAACTTGGAAATATCTACACCTCTATCTGTGTAAACATGCGTACATCTTCACCACTATCTGTATAAACATGGAAATATCTGCACCGCTATCGGTATGAACATGGAAATATCTACACCGCTATCTGTATAAACATGGAAATACCTACACCGCCATCTGTATGAACATATAAATATCTACACCGCCATCTGTATTAAGAAGGAAATATCTAAACCGCTATCTGTATAAACGTGGAAATATCTACACCGCTGCCTGTATAAACATGGAAATATCTACACCGCGATCTGTATGAACATGGAAATATCTACACCGCTATCTGTATGAACATGTAAATATCTACACCGCTATCTGTATGAACATGGAAATAGCTACACCGCTATCTGTGTGAACATGGATATATCTACACAGCCATCTGGATGAACATGGAAATATCTACACCGCTATCTGTGTAAACATGCATACATCTTCACCGCTATCTGTATAAACATGGAAAAATCTACACAGCTATCTGTATGAACATGGAAATATCTACACCGCTACCTGTATGAACATGGAAATATCTACACAGCTATCTCTATCAACATGGATATATCTACACAGCCATCTGGATGAACATGGAAATATCTACACCGCTTTCTGTATGAACATGGAAATAACTACACCACTATCTGTGTAAATATGCATACATCTTCACCGCAATCTGTATAAACTTGGAAATATCTAAACCGCTATCTCTATGAACATGGAAATATCTACACCGCTATCTGTTTGAACATGGAAATATCTACACCGCTATCTGCATTAAAATGGAAATATCTAAACAGCTATCTGCATATACATGGAAATATCTACACAGCTATCTCTTTACACATGGAAATAACTATAATGTTATCTGTATGAACATGGAAATATCTACACCGCCATCTGTATGACCATGGAAATAGCTGCGCCGACATCTGTATGAACATATACATATCTACACGGCCATCTGTATTAAAATGGAGATATCTCACACCGATATCTGTATAAACATGGAAATATCTACACCGCTATCTGTGTAAACATGGAAATATCTACACCGCTATCTGTATAAACATGGAAATATCTACACCGCAACCTGTATAAACATGGAAATATCACCAGCGCTATCTGTATGAACATGCAAATATCAGCCCCTCTATCTTTATGAACATGGAGATATCTACACCGCTATCTGTATGAACATGGAAATATCTACACCGCTATCTGTATGAACATGGAAATACCTTCACTGCCATCTGTATGAACATGGATATATCTACACAGCCATCTGGATGAACATGGATATATCTACACAGCCCTCTGGATGAACATGGAAATATCCACACCGCTATCTGTGTAAACATGCATACATCTTCACTGGTATCTGTATAAACATGGAAATATCTACACCGCTATCTGTATGAACATGAAAATATCTACACCGCTATCTGTTTGAAGATGGAAATATATACACCGCTATCTGCATGAAAATGGAAATATCTACACCGCTATCTGCATGAAAATGGAAATATCTACACAGCTATCTGCATATACATGGAAATATCTACACAGCTATCTCTTTACACAAGGAAATAACTACACTGCTATCAGTATGAACATGGAAATATCTACACCGCCATCTGTATGAACATGGAAATATCAGCATCAGCATCTGTATGAACATATAAATATCTACACTGCCATCTGTATTAAGATGGAGATATCTACACCGCTATCTGAATAAACATGGAAATATCTACACCGCTATCTGTATAAACATGAAAATATCAGCACCGCTATCTGTATGAACATGGAAATATCAGCCCCTCTATCTGTATGAACATGGAGATATCTACACCGCCATCTGTATGAACATGGATATATCTACACAGCCATCTGGAGGAACATGGAAATATCTACACCGCTATCTGTATGAACATGGAAATAGCTTCACAGCTATCTGTATGAACATGGGAATATCTACACCGCAATCTGTATGAACATGGAAATATCTACACCGCTATCTGTATGAACAAGGAAATATCCTCACCGCTATCTGCATGAACATGGATATATCTACAGAGCCATCTGGATGAACATGGAAATATCTACACCGCTATCTGTGTAAACATGCATACATCTTCACCGTTATCTGTATAAACATGGAAATATCTACATCGCTATCTGTTTGAACATGGAAATATCTGCACCGCTATCTGAATGAACATGGAAATATCTACAGCGCTATCTGTTTGAACATGGAAATATCTACACCGATATCTGCATGAAAATGGAAATATCTTCACTGCTATCTGCATATACATGGAAATATCTACACAGCTATCTCTTTACACATGGAAATAACTACACCGCTATCTGTATGAACATGGAAATATCTACACCACCATCTGTATGAACATGGAAATATCTGCACCGCCATCTGAATGAACATATAAATATCTACACCGCCATCTGTATTAATATGGAGATATCTACACCGCTATCTGTATAAACATGGAAATATCTACACCGCTATCTGTATAAACATGGAAATATCTCCACCGCTATCTGTATAAACATGGAAATATCTACACCACTACCTGTATAAACATGGAAATATCAGCACCGCTATCTGTACGAACAAAGAAATATCTACACCGCCATCTGTATTAAGATGGAGATATCTACACCGCTATCTGAATAAACATGGAAATATCTACACCGCTATCTGTATAAACATGGAAATACCAGCACCGCTATCTGTATGAACATGGAAATATCAGCCCCTCTATCTGTATGAACATGGAGATATCTACACCGCTATCTGTATGAACATGGATATATCTACACAGCCATCTGGATGAACATGGAAATATCTACACCGCTATCTGTATGAACATGGAAATAGCTACACCGCTATCTGTATGAAAATGGGAATAGCTACACCGCTATCTGTATGAACATGGAAATATCTACACCGCTATCTGTATGAACATGGATATATCTACACAGCCATCTGGATGAACATGGAAATATCTACACCGCTATCTGTATGAACATGGAAATATCTCCACCGCTATCTGTATGAACATGGATATATCTACACAGCCATCTGGATGAACATGGAAATATCTACACCGCTATCTGTATGAACATGGAAATATCTACACCGCTATCTGTATGAACATGGAAATACCTACACCGTTATCTGTTTGGACATGGAAATATCTACACCGCTATCTGCATGAAAATGGAAATATCTACACTGCTATCTGCATATACATTTATATATCTACACAGCTATCTCTTTACACATGGAAATAACTACACCACTATCTGTATGAACATGGAAATAGCTACACCGCCATCTGTATGAACATGGAAATATCTGCACCGCCATCTGTATGAACATATAAATATCTACACCGCCATCTGCATTAAGATGGAGATATCTACACTGATATCTGTATAAACATGTAAATAACTACACCGCCATCTATCGGAACATATAAATATCTACACCGCCATCTGTACTAAGAAGGAAATATCTAAACCGCTATCTGTATAAACATGCAAATATCTACACCACGGCGTGTATAAACATGGAAATATCAGCACCGCTATCTGTATGAACATGGAAATATCTACACCGCTATCTGTAGGAACATGGAAATAGCTACACCGATGCCTGTATAAACATGGAAATATCAGCACCGCTATCTGAATGAACCTTGAACTATCTACACCGCTATCTGTATGAACATGGAAATATCTACACCGCTATCTGTATGAACATGGAAATATCTACAAAGCTATCTGAATGAACATGGAAATATCTACACCGCTATCTGTTTGAACATGGAAATATCTACACCGCTATCTGCATGAAAATGGAAATATCTACAAAGCTATCTGCATATACTTGGAAATATCTACACAGCTATCTCTTTACACATGGAAATAACTACACCGCTATATCTATAAACATGGAAATATCTACACCACCATCTGTATGAACATGGAAATATCTGCACCGCCATCTGTATGAACATATAAATATCTACACCGCCTTTTGTATTAAGAAGGAAATATCTAAACCGCTATCTGTATAAACATGGAAATATCTACACCGCTATCTGTATGAACATGGATATATCTACACAGCCATCTGGATGAACATGGAAATATCTACACCTCTATCTGTGTAAACATGCGTACATCTTCACCACTATCTGTATAAACATGGAAATATCTGCACCGCTATCGGAATGAACATGGAAATATCTACACCGCTATCTGTATGAACATGGAAATACCTACACCGCTATCTGTTTGGACATGGAAATATCTACACCGCTATCTGCATGAAAATGGAAATATCTACACTGCTATCTGCATATACATTTATATATCTACACAGCTATCTCTTTACACATGGAAATAACTACACCACTATCTGTATGAACATGGAAATAGCTACACCGCCATCTGTATGAAGATGGAAATATCTGCACCGCCATCTGTATGAACATATAAATATCTACACCGCCATCTGCATTAAGATGGAGATATCTACACTGATATCTGTATAAACATGTAAATAACTACGCCGCCATCTATCGGAACATATAAATATCTACACCGCCATCTGTACTAAGAAGGAAATATCTAAACCGCTATCTGTATAAACATGGAAATATCTACACCACGGCCTGTATAAACATGGAAATATCAGCACCGCTATCTGTATGAACATGGAAATATCAGCCTCTCTATCTGTATGAACATGGAAGTATCTACACCGCTATCTATATGAACATGGAAATATCTACACCGCTATCTGTATCAACATGGAAATACCTTCACCGCCATCTGTATGAACATGGATATATCTACACAGCCTTCTGGATGAACATGGAAATATCTACACCGCTATCTGTATGAACATGGAAATAGCTACACCGCTATCTCTATGAACATGGAAATATCTACACCACTATCTGTATGAACATGGAAATATCTACACCGCTATCTGTATGAACATGGAAATATCTTCACCGCTATCTGTATGAACATGGATATATCTACACAGCCATCTGGAAGAACATGGAAATATCTACACCGCTATCTGTATGAACATGGAAATAGCTACACCGCTATCTGTATGAACATGGAAATAGCTACACCGCTATCTGTATGAACATGGAAATATCTACACCGCTATCTGTATGAACATGGAAATATCTTCACCGCCATATGTATGAACATGGATATATCTACAGAGCCATCTTGATGAACATGGAAGTATCTACACAGCTATCTGTATGAAAATGGAAATTTATACACCGCTATCTGTGTAAACATGCATACATCTTCACCGCTATCTGTATAAACATGGAAATATCTACACCGCTATTTGTTTGAACATGGAAATATCTACACCGCTTTCTGCATGAAAATGGAAATATCTACAGAGCTATCTGCATATTCATGGAAATATCTACATGCTATCTCTTTACACATGGAAATTACTACACCGCTATCTCTATAAACATGGAAATATCTACACCGCCATCTGTATGAACATGGAAATATCTGCATCGCCATCTGTATGAACATATAAATATCTACACCGCCATCTGTATTAAGATGGGGATATCTACACCGCTATCTGTATAAACCTGGAAATATCTACACCGCTATCTGTATAAACATAGAAATATCTACACCGCTATCTGTATAAACATAGAAATATCTACACCGCTACCTGTATAAACATGGAAATATCAGCACGGCTATCTGTATGAACATGGAAATATCTACACCGCTATCTGTAGGAACATGGAAATAGCTACACCGCTGCCTGTATAAACATGGAAATATCAGCACCGCTATCTGTATGAACATGGAAATATCTACACCACTATCTGTATGAACATGGATATATCTACACAGCCATCTGGATGAACATGGAAATGTCTACACCACTATCTGTATGAACATGGAAATATCTACACCACAATCTGTGTAAACATGCATACATCTTCACCGCTATCAGTATAAACATGGAAATATCTACACCACTATCTGTATGAACATGGAAATAGCTACACCGCTATCTGTATGAACATGGAAAGATCTACACCGCTATCTGTATGAACATGGATATATCTACACAGCCATCTGGATAAACATGGAAATATCTACACCGCTATCTGTTTGAACATGGAAATATCTACACCGCTATCTGCATGAAAATGGAAATATCTACACTGATATCTGCATATACATTTAAATATCTACACAGCTATCTCTTTACACATGGAAATAACTACACCGCTATCTGTATGAACATGGAAATATCTACACCACCATCTGTACGAACATGGAAATATCTGCACCGTCATCTGTATGAACATATAAATATCTACACCGCCATGTGTATTAAGATGGAGATATCTACACTGCTATCTGTATAAACATGGAAATATCAACACCGCCATCTGTATGAACATATAAATATCTACACCGCCATGTGTATTAATATGGAGATATCTACACCGCTATCTGAATTAACATGGAAATATCTACACTGCTATCTGTATGAACATGGAAATATCTACACCATTCTCTGTATGAACATGGAAATATCTACACCGCTATCTGTATGAACATGGAAATATCTACAAAGCTATCTGAATGAACATGGAAATATCTACACCGCTATCTGTTTGAACATGTAAATATCTACACCGCTATCTGCATGAAAATGGAAATATCTACAAAGCTATCTGCATATACATGGAAATATCTAAACAGCTATCTATTAACACATGGAAATAACTACACCGCTATATCTATAAACATGGAAATATCTCCAGCGCCATCTGTATGAACATGGAAATATCTGCACCGCCATCTGTATGAACATATAAATATCTACACCGCCATCTGTATTAATAAGGAAATATCTAAACCGCTATCTGTATAAACATGGAAATATCTACACCGCTGCCTGTATAAACATGGAAATATCAGCACCGCTCTCTGTAAGAGAATGGAAATATCTACACCGCTATCTGTATGAACATGGAAATATCTACACTGCTATCTGTATGAACATGGAAATAGCTACACCGTTATCTGTATGAACATGGAAATATCTACACCGCTATCTGTATGAACATGGAAATATCTACACCGCTTTCTGTGTGAACATGGATATATCTACACAGCCATCTGGATGAACATGGAAATATCTACACCGCTATCTGTGTAAACATGCATACATCTTCACCCCTATCTGTAAAAACATGGAAATATCTACACCGCTATCTGTATGAACATGGAAATATCTACACCGCTATCTGTATAAACTTGGAAATATCTACACCGCTATCTGTTTGAACATGGAAATATCTACACCGCTATCTGCATGAAAATGGAAATATCTACACAGCTATCTGCATATACATGGAAATATCTACACAGCTATCTCTTTACACATGGAAATAACTACACCGCTATCTGTATGAACATGGAAATCTCTACACCGCCATCTGTATGAACATGGAAATATCTGCACCGCCATCTGTATGAACATATAAATATCTACACCGCCATCTGTATTAAGATGGAGATATCTACACCGCTATCTGTATAAACATGGAAATATCTACAACGCTATCTGTATAAACATGGAAATATCTACACCACTATCTCTATAAACATGGAAATATCAGCACCGCTATCTTTATGAACATGGAAATATCAGCCTCTCTATCTGTATGAACATGGAAGTATCTACACCGCTATCTGTATGAACATGGAAATATCTACACCGCTATCTGTATCAACATGGAAATACCTTCACCGCCATCTGTATGAACATGGATATATCTACACAGCCTTCTGGATGAACATGGAAATATCTACACCGCTATCTGTATGAACATGGAAATAGCTAAACCGCTATCTCTATGAAAATGGAAATATCTACACCACTATCTGTATGAACATGGAAATATCTACACCGCCATCTGTATGACCATGGAAATAGCTGCGCCGACATCTGTATGAACATATACATATCTACACGGCCATCTGTATTAAAATGGAGATATCTCACACCGATATCTGTATAAACATGGAAATATCTACACCGCTATCTGTGTAAACATGGAAATATCTACACCGCTATCTGTATAAACATGGAAATATCTACACCGCAACCTGTATAAACATGGAAATATCACCACCGCTATCTGTATGAACATGCAAATATCAGCCCCTCTATCTGTATGAACATGGAGATATCTACACCGCTATCTGTATGAAGATGGAAATATCTACACCGCTATCTGTATGAACATGGAAATACCTTCACTGCCATCTGTATGAACATGGATATATCTACACAGCCATCTGGATGAACATGGATATATTTACACAGCCCTCTGGATGAACATGGAAATATCCACACCGCTATCTGTGTAAGCATGCATACATCTTCACCGCTATCTGTATAAACATGGAAATATCTACACCGCTATCTGTATGAACATGAAAATATCTACACCGCTATCTGTTTGAAGATGGAAATATATACACCGCTATCTGCATGAAAATGGAAATATCTACACCGCTATCTGCATGAAAATGGAAATATCTACACAGCTATCTGCATATACATGGAAATATCTACAAAGCTATCTCTTTACACAAGGAAATAACTACACTGCTATCAGTATGAACATGGAAATATCTACACCGCCATCTGTATGAACGTGGAAATATCAGCACCACCATCTGTATGAACATATAAATATCTACACTGCCATCTGTATTAAGATGGAGATATCTACACCGCTATCTGAATAAACATGGAAATATCTACACCGCTATCTGTATAAACATGGAAATATCAGCACCGCTATCTGTATGAACATGGAAATATCAGCCCCTCTATCTGTATGAACATGGAGATATCTACACCGCCATCTGTATTAACATGGATATATCTACACAGCCATCTGGAGGAACATGGAAATATCTACACCGCTATCTTTATGAACATGGAAATAGCTACACAACTATCTGTATGAACATGGGAATATCTACACCGCTATCTGTATGAACATGGAAATATCTACACCGCTATCTGTATGAACAAGGAAATATATTCACCGCTATCTGTATGAACATGGATATATCTACAGAGCCATCTGGATGAACATGGAAATATCTACACCGCCATCTGTATGAACATATAAATATCTGCACCGCCATCTGTATTAAGATGGAGATATCTACACCGCTATCTGTATAAACCTGGAAATATCTACACCGCTATCTGTATAAACATGGAAATATCTACACCGCTATCTGGATTAACATGGAAATTTCTACACCGCTACCTGTATAAACATGGAAATATCAGCACCGCTATCTGTAGGAACATGGAAATATCTACACCGCTATCTGTACGAACATGGAAATATCTACACCGCTATCTGTATGAACATGGAAATAGCTACACCGCTATCTGTATGAACATGGAAATAGCTACACCGCTATCTGTATGAACAAGGAAATATCTACACCGCTACCTGTATGAACATGGATATATCTACACAGCCATCTGGATGAACATGGAAATATCTACACCGCTATCTGTGTAAACATGCATATATCTTCACCGTTATCTGTATAAACATCGAAATATCTACACCGCTATCTGTGTGAACATGGAAATATCTGCACCGCTATCTGAATGAACATGGAAATATCTACACCGCTATCTGTTTGAACATGGAAATATCTACACCGATATCTGCATGAAAATGGAAATATCTTCACTGCTATCTGCATATACATGGAAATATCTACACTGCTATCTCTTTACACATGGAAATAACTACACCGCTATCTGTATGAACATGGAAATATCTACACCACCATCTGTATGAACATGGAAATATCTGCACCGCCATCTGTATGAACATATAAATATCTACACCGCCATCTGTATTAATATGGAGATATCTACACCGCTGTCTGTATAAACATGGAAATATCTACACCGCTATCTGTATAAACATGGAAATATCTCCACCGCTATCTGTAAAAACATGGAAATATCTACACCACTACCTGTATAAACATGGAAATATCAGCACCGCTATCTGTACAAACAAAGAAATATCTACACCGCTATCTGTAAGAACATGGAAATATCTACACCGCCATCTGTATGAACATGGAAATATCTGCACCGCCATCTGAATGAACATATAAATATCAACACCGCCATCTGTATTAAGATGGAGATATCTACACCGCTATCTGAATAAACATGGAATTATCTACACCGCTATCTGTATAAACATGGAAATATCAGCACCGCTATCACTATGAACATGGAAATATCAGCCCCTCTATCTGTATGAACATGGAGATATCTACACCGCCATCTGTATGAACATGGATATATCTACACAGCCATCTGGATGAACATGGAAATATCTACACCGCTATCTGTATGAACATGGAAATAGCTACACCGCTATCTGTATGAACATGGAAATATCTACACCGCTATCTGTATAAACATGGAAATATCTACACCGCTATCTGTATAAACATGGAAATATCTACACCGCTACCTGTATAAACATGGAAATATCAGCACCGCTATCTGAATGAACCTTGAACTATCTACACCGCTATCTGTATGAACATGGAAATATCAACAAAGCTATCAGAATGAACATGGAAATATCTACACCGCTATCTGTTTGAACATGTAAATATCTACACCGCTATCTGCATGAAAATGGAAATATCTACAAAGCTATCTGCATATACTTGGAAATATCTACACAGCTATCTCTTTACACATGGAAATAACTACACCGCTATATCTATAAACATGGAAATATCTACACCACCATCTGTATGAACATGGAAATATCTGCACCGCCATCTGTATGAACATATAAATATCTACACCGCCATCTGTATTAAGAAGGAAATATCTAAACCGCTATCAGTATAAACATGGAAATATCTACACCGCTGCCTGTATAAACACGGAAATATCAGCACCGCTCTCAGTATGAAAATGGTAATATCTACACCGCTATCTGTATGAACATGGAAATATCTACACTGCTATATGTATGAACATGGAAATAGCTACACCGCTATCTGTATGAACATGGGAATAGCTACACCGCTATCTGTATGAACATGGAAATATCTACACGGCTATCTGTATGAACATGGATATATCTACACAGCCATCTGGATGAACATGGAAATATCTACACCGCTATCTGTATGAACATGGATATATCTACACAGCCATCTGGATGAACATGGAAATATCTACAACTCTATCTGTGTAAACATGCGTACATCTTCACCACTATCTGTATAAACATGGAAATATCTGCACCGCTATCGGTATGAACATGGAAATATCTACACCGCTATCTGCATGAAAATGGAAATATCTACACTGCTATCTGCATATACATTTATATATCTACACAGTTATCTCTTTACACATGGAAATAACTACACCACTATCTGTATGAACATGCAAATAGCTACACCGCCATCTGTATGAACATGGAAATATCTGCACCGCCATCTGTATGAACATATAAATATCTACACCGCCATCTGCATTAAGATGGAGATATCTACACTGATATCTGTATAAACATGTAAATAACTACACCGCCATCTATCGGAACATATAAATATCTACACCGCCATCTGTACTAAGAAGGAAATATCTAAACCGCTATCTGTATAAACATGGAAATATCTACACCACGGCCTGTATAAACATGGAAATATCAGCACCGCTATCTGTATGAACATGGAAATATCTACACCGCTATCTGTAGGAACATGGAAATAGCTACACCGATGCCTGTATAAACATGGAAATATCAGCACCGCTATCTGTATGAACATGGAAATATCTACACCACTATCTGTATGAACATGGATATATCTACACAGCCATCTGGATGAACATGGAAATATCTACACCACTATCTGTATGAACCTGGAAATATCTACACCGCTATCTGTGTAAACATGCATACATCTTCACCGCTATCAGTATAAACATGGAAATATCTACACTGCTATCTGTATGGACATGGAAATAGCTACAGCGCTATCTGTATGAACATGGAAAGATCTACACCGCTATCTGTATGAACATGGATATATCTACACAGCCATTTGGATGAACATGGAAATATCTACACCGCTATCTGTTTGAACATGGAAATATCTACACCGCTATCTGCATGAAAATGGAAATATCTACACTGATATCTGCATATACATTTAAATATCTACACAGCTATCTCTTTACACATGGAAATAACTACACCGCTATCTGTATGAACATGGAAATATCTACACCACCATCTGTATGAACATGGAAATATCTGCACCGTCATCTGTATGAACATATAAATATCTACACCGCCATGTGTATTAAGATGGAGATATCTACACTGCTATCTGTATAAACATGGAAATATCAACACCGCCATCTGTATGAACATATAAATATCTACACCGCCATGTGTATTAATATGGAGATATCTACACCGCTATCTGAATTAACATGGAAATATCTACACTGCTATCTGTATGAACATGGAAATACCTACACCGTTCTCTGTATGAACATGGAAATATCTACACCGCTATCTGTATGAACATGGAAATATCTACAAAGCTATCTGAATGAACATGGAAATATCTACACCGCTATCTGTTTGAACATGTAAATATCTACACCGCTATCTGCATGAAAATGGAAATATCTACAAAGCTATCTGCATATACATGGAAATATCTAAACAGCTATCTCTTTACACATGGAAATAACTACACCGCTATATCTATAAACATGGAAATATCTCCAGCGCCATCTGTATGAACATGAAAATATCTGCACTGCCATCTGTATGAACATATAAATATCTACACCGCCTTCTGTATTAAGAAGGAAATATCTAAACCGCTATCTTTATAAACATGGAAATATCTACACCGCTGCCTGTATAAACATGGAAATATCAGCACCGCTCTCTGTAAGAGAATGGAAATATCTACACCGCTATCTGTATGAACATGGAAATATCAACACTGCTATCTGTATGAACATGGAAATAGCTACACCGTTATCTGTATGAACATGGAAATATCTACACCGCTATCTGTATGAACATGGAAATATCTACACCGCTATCTGTGTGAACATGGATATATCTACACAGCCATCTGGATGAACATGGAAATATCTACAACGCTATCTGTGTAAACATGCATACATCTTCACCGCTATCTGTAAAAACATGGAAATATCTACACCGCTATCTGTATGAACATGGAAATATCTACACCGCTATCTGTATGAAGATGGAAATATCTACACCACTATCTGTTTGAACATGGAAATATCTACACCGCTATCTGCATGAAAATGGAAATATCTATACAGCTATCTGCATATACATGGAAATATCTACACAGCTATCTCTTTACACATGGAAATAACTACACCGCTATCTGTATGAACATGGAAATATCTACACCGCCATCTGTATGAACATGGAAATATCTGCACCGCCATCTGTATGAACATATAAATATCTACACCGCCATCTGTATTAAGATGGAGATATCTACACCGCTATCTGTATAAACATGGAAATATCTACAACGCTATCTGTATAAACATGGAAATATCTACACCACTATCTCTATAAACATGGAAATATCAGCACCGCTATCTTTATGAACATGGAAATATCAGCCTCTCTATCTGTATGAACATGGAAGTATCTACACCGCTATCTGTATGAACATGGAAATATCTACACCGCTATCTGTATCAACATGGAAATACCTTCACCGCCATCTGTATGAACATGGATATATCTACACAGCCTTCTGGATGAACATGGATATATCTACACCGCTATCTGTATGAACATGGAAATAGCTACACCGCTATCTGTATGAACATGGAAATATCTACACCACTCTCTGTATGAACATGGAAATATCTACACCGCTATCTGTATGAACATGGAAATATCTTCACCGCTATCTGTATGAACATGGATATATCTACACAGCCATCTGGATGAACATGGAAATATCTACACCGCTATCTGTATGAACATGGAAATAGCTACACCGCTATCTGTATGAACATGGAAATAGCTACACCGCTATCTGTATGAACATGGAAATATCTACACCGCTATCTGTATGAACATGGAAATATCTTCACCGCCATCTGTATGAACATGGATATATCTACAGAGCCATCTTGATGAACATGGAAGTATCTACACAGCTATCTGTATGAAAATGGAAATTTATACACCGCTATCTGTGTAAACATGCATACATCTTCACCGCTATCTGTATAAACATGGAAATATCTACACCGCTATTTGTTTGAACATGGAAATATCTACACCGCTTTCTGCATGAAAATGGAAATATCTACAGAGCTATCTGCATATTCATGGAAATATCTACATGCTATCTCTTTACACATGGAAATTACTACACCGCTATCTCTATAAACATGGAAATATCTACACCGCCATCTGTATGAACATGGAAATATCTGCATCGCCATCTGTATGAACATATAAATATCTACACCGCCATCTGTATTAAGATGGAGATATCTACACCGCTATCTGTATAAACCTGGAAATATCTACACCGCTATCTGTATAAACATAGAAATATCTACACCGCTATCTGTATAAACATAGAAATATCTACACCGCTACCTGTATAAACATGGAAATATCAGCACCGCTCTCTGTATGAACATGGAAATATCTACACCGCTATCTGTACGAACATGGAAATATCTACACCGCCATCTGTAGAAACAAGGAAATATCTGCACCGCCATCTGTATGAACATATAAATATCTACACCGCCATCTGTATTAAGAAGGAAATATCTAAACCTCTATCTGTATAAACCTGGAAATATCTTCACCGCTATCTGTATGAACATGGATATATCTAAACAGCCATCTGGATGAACATGGAAATATCTACACCGCTATCTGTGTGAACATGGAAATATCTGCACCGCTATCTGAATGAACATGGAAATATCTACACCGCTATCTGTTTGAACATGGAAATATCTACACCGATATCTGCATGAAAATGGAAATATCTTCACTGCTATCTGCATATACATGGAAATATCTACACAGCTATCTCTTTACACATGGAAATAACTACACCGCTATCTGTATGAACATGGAAATATCTACACCACCATCTGTATGAACATGGAAATATCTGCACCGCCATCTGTATTAATATGGAGATATCTACACCGCTATCTGTATAAACATGGAAATATCTACACCGCTATCTGTATAAACATGGAAATATCTCCACTGCTATCTGTATAAACATGGAAATATCTACACCACTACCTGTATAAACATGGAAATATCAGCACCGCTATCTGTACGAACAAAGAAATATCTACACCGCTATCTGTATGAACATGGAAATATCTACACCGCCATCTGTATGAACATGGAAATATCTGCTCCGCCATCTGAATGAACATATATATATCTACACCGCCATCTGTATTAAGATGAAGATATCTACACCGCTATCTGAATAAACATGGAAATATCTACACCGCTATCGGTATAAACGTGGAAATATCAGCACCGCTATCTGTATGAACATGGAAATATCAGCCCCTCTATCTGTATGAACATGGAGATATGTACACCGCCATCTGTATGAACATGGATATATCTACACAGCCATCTGGATGAACATGGAAATATCTACACCGCTATCTGTATGAACATAGAAATAGCTACACCGCTATCTGTATGAACATGGAAATATCTACACCGCTATCAGTATGAACATGGAAATATCTACACCGCTATCTGTATGAACATGGAAGTATCTTCACCGCCATCTGTATGAACATAGATATATCTACAGAGCCATCTGGATGAACATGGAAATATCTACACCGCCATCTGTATGAACATATAAATATCTACACCGCCATCTGTATTAAGATGGAGATAACTACACCGCTATCTGTATAAACCTCGAAATATCTACACCGCTATCTGTATAAACATGGAAATATCTACACCGCTATCTGTATAAACATGGAAATTTTTACACCGCTACCTGTATAATCATGGAAATATCAGCACCGCTATCTGTAGGAACATGGAAATATCTACACCACTATCTTTATGAACATGGAAATATCTACACCGCTATCTGTATGAACATGGAAATAGCTACACCGCTATCTGTATGAACATGGAAATATCTACACCACTATCTGTATGAACATGGAAATATCTACACCGCTATCCGTATGAACATGGATATATCTACACAGCCATCTGGATGAACATGGAAATATCTACACCGCTATCTGTATGAACATGGAAATATCTACACAGCTATTTGTGTAAACATGCATACATCTTCACCGCTATCTGTATAAACATGGAAATATCTACAACGCTATCTGTATGAACATGGAAAAAGCTACACCGCTATCTGTATGAACATGGAAATATCTACACCGCCATCTGTATGAACATGGAAATAGCTGCACCGAAATCAGTATGAACATATACATATCTACACGGCCATCTGTATTAAGATGGAGATATCTACACCGATATCTGTATAAACATGGAAATATCTACACCGCTATCTGTATAAACATGGAAATATTTACATCTCTATCTGTATAAACATGGAAATATCTACACCGCATCCTGTATAAACATGGAAATATCAGCACCGCTATCTGTATGAACAAGGAATTATCAGCCGCTCTATCTGTATGAACATGGAGATATCTACACCGCTATCTGTATGAACATGGAAATATCTACACCGCTATCTGTATGAACATGGAAATACCTTCACCGCCATCTGTATGAACATGAATATATCTACACAGCCATCTGGATGAACATGGATATATCTACACAGCCCTCTGGATGAACATGGAAATATCCACACCGCTATCTGTGTAAACATGCATACATCTTCAAGGCTATCTGTATAAACATGGAAATATATACACCGCTATCTGTATGAACATGGAAATATCTGCACCGCTATCTGTATGAACATGGAAATATCTACACCGCTATCTGTTTGAACATGGAAATATCTACACCGCTATCTGTTTGAACATGGAAATATCTACACCGCTGTCTGCATGAAAATGGAAATATCTACACAGCTATCTGCATATACATGGAAATATCTACAAAGCTATCTCTTTACACATGGAAATAACTACACCGCTATCTGTATGAACATGGAAATATCTACACCGCTATCTGTACGAACATGGAAATATCTACACCGCTATCTGTATGAACATGGATATATCTACACAGCCATCTGGATTAACGTGGAAATATCTACACCGCTATCTGTATAAACATGGAAATATCTACACTGCTACCTGTATGAACATGGAAATATCAGCACCGCTATCTGTATGAACATGGAAATATCTACATCGCTATCTGTATGAACATGGAAATATCTACACCGCTATCTGTATCAACATGGAAATATCTACAAAGCTATCTGAATGAACATGGAAATATCTACACCGCTATCTGTTTGAACATGTAAATATCTACACCGCTATCTGCATGAAAATGGAAATATCTACAAAGCTATCTGCATATACATGGAAATATCTAAACAGCTATCTATTAACACATGGAAATAACTACACCGCTATATCTATAAACATGGAAATATCTCCAGCGCCATCTGTATGAACATGGAAATATCTGCACCGCCATCTGTATGAACATATAAATATCTACACCGCCATCTGTATTAATAAGGAAATATCTAAACCGCTATCTGTATAAACATGGAAATATCTACACCGCTGCCTGTATAAACATGGAAATATCAGCACCGCTCTCTGTAAGAGAATGGAAATATCTACACCGCTATCTGTATGAACATGGAAATATCTACACTGCTATCTGTATGAACATGGAAATAGCTACACCGTTATCTGTATGAACATGGAAATATCTACACCGCTATCTGTATGAACATGGAAATATCTACACCGCTTTCTGTGTGAACATGGATATATCTACACAGCCATCTGGATGAACATGGAAATATCTACACCGCTATCTGTGTAAACATGCATACATCTTCACCCCTATCTGTAAAAACATGGAAATATCTACACCGCTATCTGTATGAACATGGAAATATCTACACCGCTATCTGTATAAACTTGGAAATATCTACACCGCTATCTGTTTGAACATGGAAATATCTACACCGCTATCTGCATGAAAATGGAAATATCTACACAGCTATCTGCATATACATGGAAATATCTACACAGCTATCTCTTTACACATGGAAATAACTACACCGCTATCTGTATGAACATGGAAATCTCTACACCGCCATCTGTATGAACATGGAAATATCTGCACCGCCATCTGTATGAACATATAAATATCTACACCGCCATCTGTATTAAGATGGAGATATCTACACCGCTATCTGTATAAACATGGAAATATCTACAACGCTATCTGTATAAACATGGAAATATCTACACCACTATCTCTATAAACATGGAAATATCAGCACCGCTATCTTTATGAACATGGAAATATCAGCCTCTCTATCTGTATGAACATGGAAGTATCTACACCGCTATCTGTATGAACATGGAAATATCTACACCGCTATCTGTATCAACATGGAAATACCTTCACCGCCATCTGTATGAACATGGATATATCTACACAGCCTTCTGGATGAACATGGAAATATCTACACCGCTATCTGTATGAACATGGAAATAGCTAAACCGCTATCTCTATGAACATGGAAATATCTACACCACTATCTGTATGAACATGGAAATATCTACACCGCCATCTGTATGACCATGGAAATAGCTGCGCCGACATCTGTATGAACATATACATATCTACACGGCCATCTGTATTAAAATGGAGATATCTCACACCGATATCTGTATAAACATGGAAATATCTACACCGCTATCTGTGTAAACATGGAAATATCTACACCGCTATCTGTATAAACATGGAAATATCTACACCGCAACCTGTATAAACATGGAAATATCACCACCGCTATCTGTATGAACATGCAAATATCAGCCCCTCTATCTGTATGAACATGGAGATATCTACACCGCTATCTGTATGAAGATGGAAATATCTACACCGCTATCTGTATGAACATGGAAATACCTTCACTGCCATCTGTATGAACATGGATATATCTACACAGCCATCTGGATGAACATGGATATATTTACACAGCCCTCTGGATGAACATGGAAATATCCACACCGCTATCTGTGTAAGCATGCATACATCTTCACCGCTATCTGTATAAACATGGAAATATCTACACCGCTATCTGTATGAACATGAAAATATCTACACCGCTATCTGTTTGAAGATGGAAATATATACACCGCTATCTGCATGAAAATGGAAATATCTACACCGCTATCTGCATGAAAATGGAAATATCTACACAGCTATCTGCATATACATGGAAATATCTACAAAGCTATCTCTTTACACAAGGAAATAACTACACTGCTATCAGTATGAACATGGAAATATCTACACCGCCATCTGTATGAACGTGGAAATATCAGCACCACCATCTGTATGAACATATAAATATCTACACTGCCATCTGTATTAAGATGGAGATATCTACACCGCTATCTGAATAAACATGGAAATATCTACACCGCTATCTGTATAAACATGGAAATATCAGCACCGCTATCTGTATGAACATGGAAATATCAGCCCCTCTATCTGTATGAACATGGAGATATCTACACCGCCATCTGTATTAACATGGATATATCTACACAGCCATCTGGAGGAACATGGAAATATCTACACCGCTATCTTTATGAACATGGAAATAGCTACACAACTATCTGTATGAACATGGGAATATCTACACCGCTATCTGTATGAACATGGAAATATCTACACCGCTATCTGTATGAACAAGGAAATATATTCACCGCTATCTGTATGAACATGGATATATCTACAGAGCCATCTGGATGAACATGGAAATATCTACACCGCCATCTGTATGAACATATAAATATCTGCACCGCCATCTGTATTAAGATGGAGATATCTACACCGCTATCTGTATAAACCTGGAAATATCTACACCGCTATCTGTATAAACATGGAAATATCTACACCGCTATCTGGATTAACATGGAAATTTCTACACCGCTACCTGTATAAACATGGAAATATCAGCACCGCTATCTGTAGGAACATGGAAATATCTACACCGCTATCTGTACGAACATGGAAATATCTACACCGCTATCTGTATGAACATGGAAATAGCTACACCGCTATCTGTATGAACATGGAAATAGCTACACCGCTATCTGTATGAACAAGGAAATATCTACACCGCTACCTGTATGAACATGGATATATCTACACAGCCATCTGGATGAACATGGAAATATCTACACCGCTATCTGTGTAAACATGCATATATCTTCACCGTTATCTGTATAAACATCGAAATATCTACACCGCTATCTGTGTGAACATGGAAATATCTGCACCGCTATCTGAATGAACATGGAAATATCTACACCGCTATCTGTTTGAACATGGAAATATCTACACCGATATCTGCATGAAAATGGAAATATCTTCACTGCTATCTGCATATACATGGAAATATCTACACTGCTATCTCTTTACACATGGAAATAACTACACCGCTATCTGTATGAACATGGAAATATCTACACCACCATCTGTATGAACATGGAAATATCTGCACCGCCATCTGTATGAACATATAAATATCTACACCGCCATCTGTATTAATATGGAGATATCTACACCGCTGTCTGTATAAACATGGAAATATCTACACCGCTATCTGTATAAACATGGAAATATCTCCACCGCTATCTGTAAAAACATGGAAATATCTACACCACTACCTGTATAAACATGGAAATATCAGCACCGCTATCTGTACAAACAAAGAAATATCTACACCGCTATCTGTAAGAACATGGAAATATCTACACCGCCATCTGTATGAACATGGAAATATCTGCACCGCCATCTGAATGAACATATAAATATCAACACCGCCATCTGTATTAAGATGGAGATATCTACACCGCTATCTGAATAAACATGGAATTATCTACACCGCTATCTGTATAAACATGGAAATATCAGCACCGCTATCTCTATGAACATGGAAATATCAGCCCCTCTATCTGTATGAACATGGAGATATCTACACCGCCATCTGTATGAACATGGATATATCTACACAGCCATCTGGATGAACATGGAAATATCTACACCGCTATCTGTATGAACATGGAAATAGCTACACCGCTATCTGTATGAACATGGAAATATCTACACCGCTATCTGTATAAACATGGAAATATCTACACCGCTATCTGTATAAACATGGAAATATCTACACCGCTACCTGTATAAACATGGAAATATCAGCACCGCTATCTGAATGAACCTTGAACTATCTACACCGCTATCTGTATGAACATGGAAATATCAACAAAGCTATCAGAATGAACATGGAAATATCTACACCGCTATCTGTTTGAACATGTAAATATCTACACCGCTATCTGCATGAAAATGGAAATATCTACAAAGCTATCTGCATATACTTGGAAATATCTACACAGCTATCTCTTTACACATGGAAATAACTACACCGCTATATCTATAAACATGGAAATATCTACACCACCATCTGTATGAACATGGAAATATCTGCACCGCCATCTGTATGAACATATAAATATCTACACCGCCATCTGTATTAAGAAGGAAATATCTAAACCGCTATCAGTATAAACATGGAAATATCTACACCGCTGCCTGTATAAACACGGAAATATCAGCACCGCTCTCAGTATGAAAATGGTAATATCTACACCGCTATCTGTATGAACATGGAAATATCTACACTGCTATATGTATGAACATGGAAATAGCTACACCGCTATCTGTATGAACATGGGAATAGCTACACCGCTATCTGTATGAACATGGAAATATCTACACGGCTATCTGTATGAACATGGATATATCTACACAGCCATCTGGATGAACATGGAAATATCTACACCGCTATCTGTATGAACATGGATATATCTACACAGCCATCTGGATGAACATGGAAATATCTACAACTCTATCTGTGTAAACATGCGTACATCTTCACCACTATCTGTATAAACATGGAAATATCTGCACCGCTATCGGTATGAACATGGAAATATCTACACCGCTATCTGCATGAAAATGGAAATATCTACACTGCTATCTGCATATACATTTATATATCTACACAGTTATCTCTTTACACATGGAAATAACTACACCACTATCTGTATGAACATGCAAATAGCTACACCGCCATCTGTATGAACATGGAAATATCTGCACCGCCATCTGTATGAACATATAAATATCTACACCGCCATCTGCATTAAGATGGAGATATCTACACTGATATCTGTATAAACATGTAAATAACTACACCGCCATCTATCGGAACATATAAATATCTACACCGCCATCTGTACTAAGAAGGAAATATCTAAACCGCTATCTGTATAAACATGGAAATATCTACACCACGGCCTGTATAAACATGGAAATATCAGCACCGCTATTTGTATGAACATGGAAATATCTACACCGCTATCTGTAGGAACATGGAAATAGCTACACCGATGCCTGTATAAACATGGAAATATCAGCACCGCTATCTGTATGAACATGGAAATATCTACACCACTATCTGTATGAACATGGATATATCTACACAGCCATCTGGATGAACATGGAAATATCTACACCACTATCTGTATGAACCTGGAAATATCTACACCGCTATCTGTGTAAACATGCATACATCTTCACCGCTATCAGTATAAACATGGAAATATCTACACTGCTATCTGTATGGACATGGAAATAGCTACAGCGCTATCTGTATGAACATGGAAAGATCTACACCGCTATCTGTATGAACATGGATATATCTACACAGCCATTTGGATGAACATGGAAATATCTACACCGCTATCTGTTTGAACATGGAAATATCTACACCGCTATCTGCATGAAAATGGAAATATCTACACTGATATCTGCATATACATTTAAATATCTACACAGCTATCTCTTTACACATGGAAATAACTACACCGCTATCTGTATGAACATGGAAATATCTACACCACCATCTGTATGAACATGGAAATATCTGCACCGTCATCTGTATGAACATATAAATATCTACACCGCCATGTGTATTAAGATGGAGATATCTACACTGCTATCTGTATAAACATGGAAATATCAACACCGCCATCTGTATGAACATATAAATATCTACACCGCCATGTGTATTAATATGGAGATATCTACACCGCTATCTGAATTAACATGGAAATATCTACACTGCTATCTGTATGAACATGGAAATACCTACACCGTTCTCTGTATGAACATGGAAATATCTACACCGCTATCTGTATGAACATGGAAATATCTACAAAGCTATCTGAATGAACATGGAAATATCTACACCGCTATCTGTTTGAACATGTAAATATCTACACCGCTATCTGCATGAAAATGGAAATATCTACAAAGCTATCTGCATATACATGGAAATATCTAAACAGCTATCTCTTTACACATGGAAATAACTACACCGCTATATCTATAAACATGGAAATATCTCCAGCGCCATCTGTATGAACATGAAAATATCTGCACTGCCATCTGTATGAACATATAAATATCTACACCGCCTTCTGTATTAAGAAGGAAATATCTAAACCGCTATCTTTATAAACATGGAAATATCTACACCGCTGCCTGTATAAACATGGAAATATCAGCACCGCTCTCTGTAAGAGAATGGAAATATCTACACCGCTATCTGTATGAACATGGAAATATCAACACTGCTATCTGTATGAACATGGAAATAGCTACACCGTTATCTGTATGAACATGGAAATATCTACACCGCTATCTGTATGAACATGGAAATATCTACACCGCTATCTGTGTGAACATGGATATATCTACACAGCCATCTGGATGAACATGGAAATATCTACAACGCTATCTGTGTAAACATGCATACATCTTCACCGCTATCTGTAAAAACATGGAAATATCTACACCGCTATCTGTATGAACATGGAAATATCTACACCGCTATCTGTATGAAGATGGAAATATCTACACCACTATCTGTTTGAACATGGAAATATCTACACCGCTATCTGCATGAAAATGGAAATATCTATACAGCTATCTGCATATACATGGAAATATCTACACAGCTATCTCTTTACACATGGAAATAACTACACCGCTATCTGTATGAACATGGAAATATCTACACCGCCATCTGTATGAACATGGAAATATCTGCACCGCCATCTGTATGAACATATAAATATCTACACCGCCATCTGTATTAAGATGGAGATATCTACACCGCTATCTGTATAAACATGGAAATATCTACAACGCTATCTGTATAAACATGGAAATATCTACACCACTATCTCTATAAACATGGAAATATCAGCACCGCTATCTTTATGAACATGGAAATATCAGCCTCTCTATCTGTATGAACATGGAAGTATCTACACCGCTATCTGTATGAACATGGAAATATCTACACCGCTATCTGTATCAACATGGAAATACCTTCACCGCCATCTGTATGAACATGGATATATCTACACAGCCTTCTGGATGAACATGGATATATCTACACCGCTATCTGTATGAACATGGAAATAGCTACACCGCTATCTGTATGAACATGGAAATATCTACACCACTCTCTGTATGAACATGGAAATATCTACACCGCTATCTGTATGAACATGGAAATATCTTCACCGCTATCTGTATGAACATGGATATATCTACACAGCCATCTGGATGAACATGGAAATATCTACACCGCTATCTGTATGAACATGGAAATAGCTACACCGCTATCTGTATGAACATGGAAATAGCTACACCGCTATCTGTATGAACATGGAAATATCTACACCGCTATCTGTATGAACATGGAAATATCTTCACCGCCATCTGTATGAACATGGATATATCTACAGAGCCATCTTGATGAACATGGAAGTATCTACACAGCTATCTGTATGAAAATGGAAATTTATACACCGCTATCTGTGTAAACATGCATACATCTTCACCGCTATCTGTATAAACATGGAAATATCTACACCGCTATTTGTTTGAACATGGAAATATCTACACCGCTTTCTGCATGAAAATGGAAATATCTACAGAGCTATCTGCATATTCATGGAAATATCTACATGCTATCTCTTTACACATGGAAATTACTACACCGCTATCTCTATAAACATGGAAATATCTACACCGCCATCTGTATGAACATGGAAATATCTGCATCGCCATCTGTATGAACATATAAATATCTACACCGCCATCTGTATTAAGATGGAGATATCTACACCGCTATCTGTATAAACCTGGAAATATCTACACCGCTATCTGTATAAACATAGAAATATCTACACCGCTATCTGTATAAACATAGAAATATCTACACCGCTACCTGTATAAACATGGAAATATCAGCACCGCTCTCTGTATGAACATGGAAATATCTACACCGCTATCTGTACGAACATGGAAATATCTACACCGCCATCTGTAGAAACAAGGAAATATCTGCACCGCCATCTGTATGAACATATAAATATCTACACCGCCATCTGTATTAAGAAGGAAATATCTAAACCTCTATCTGTATAAACCTGGAAATATCTTCACCGCTATCTGTATGAACATGGATATATCTAAACAGCCATCTGGATGAACATGGAAATATCTACACCGCTATCTGTGTGAACATGGAAATATCTGCACCGCTATCTGAATGAACATGGAAATATCTACACCGCTATCTGTTTGAACATGGAAATATCTACACCGATATCTGCATGAAAATGGAAATATCTTCACTGCTATCTGCATATACATGGAAATATCTACACAGCTATCTCTTTACACATGGAAATAACTACACCGCTATCTGTATGAACATGGAAATATCTACACCACCATCTGTATGAACATGGAAATATCTGCACCGCCATCTGTATTAATATGGAGATATCTACACCGCTATCTGTATAAACATGGAAATATCTACACCGCTATCTGTATAAACATGGAAATATCTCCACTGCTATCTGTATAAACATGGAAATATCTACACCACTACCTGTATAAACATGGAAATATCAGCACCGCTATCTGTACGAACAAAGAAATATCTACACCGCTATCTGTATGAACATGGAAATATCTACACCGCCATCTGTATGAACATGGAAATATCTGCTCCGCCATCTGAATGAACATATATATATCTACACCGCCATCTGTATTAAGATGAAGATATCTACACCGCTATCTGAATAAACATGGAAATATCTACACCGCTATCGGTATAAACGTGGAAATATCAGCACCGCTATCTGTATGAACATGGAAATATCAGCCCCTCTATCTGTATGAACATGGAGATATGTACACCGCCATCTGTATGAACATGGATATATCTACACAGCCATCTGGATGAACATGGAAATATCTACACCGCTATCTGTATGAACATAGAAATAGCTACACCGCTATCTGTATGAACATGGAAATATCTACACCGCTATCAGTATGAACATGGAAATATCTACACCGCTATCTGTATGAACATGGAAGTATCTTCACCGCCATCTGTATGAACATAGATATATCTACAGAGCCATCTGGATGAACATGGAAATATCTACACCGCCATCTGTATGAACATATAAATATCTACACCGCCATCTGTATTAAGATGGAGATAACTACACCGCTATCTGTATAAACCTCGAAATATCTACACCGCTATCTGTATAAACATGGAAATATCTACACCGCTATCTGTATAAACATGGAAATTTTTACACCGCTACCTGTATAATCATGGAAATATCAGCACCGCTATCTGTAGGAACATGGAAATATCTACACCACTATCTTTATGAACATGGAAATATCTACACCGCTATCTGTATGAACATGGAAATAGCTACACCGCTATCTGTATGAACATGGAAATATCTACACCACTATCTGTATGAACATGGAAATATCTACACCGCTATCCGTATGAACATGGATATATCTACACAGCCATCTGGATGAACATGGAAATATCTACACCGCTATCTGTATGAACATGGAAATATCTACACAGCTATTTGTGTAAACATGCATACATCTTCACCGCTATCTGTATAAACATGGAAATATCTACAACGCTATCTGTATGAACATGGAAAAAGCTACACCGCTATCTGTATGAACATGGAAATATCTACACCGCCATCTGTATGAACATGGAAATAGCTGCACCGAAATCAGTATGAACATATACATATCTACACGGCCATCTGTATTAAGATGGAGATATCTACACCGATATCTGTATAAACATGGAAATATCTACACCGCTATCTGTATAAACATGGAAATATTTACATCTCTATCTGTATAAACATGGAAATATCTACACCGCATCCTGTATAAACATGGAAATATCAGCACCGCTATCTGTATGAACATGGAATTATCAGCCGCTCTATCTGTATGAACATGGAGATATCTACACCGCTATCTGTATGAACATGGAAATATCTACACCGCTATCTGTATGAACATGGAAATATCTACACCGCTATCTGTATGAACATGAATATATCTACACAGCCATCTGGATGAACATGGATATATCTACACAGCCCTCTGGATGAACATGGAAATATCCACACCGCTATCTGTGTAAACATGCATACATCTTCAAGGCTATCTGTATAAACATGGAAATATATACACCGCTATCTGTATGAACATGGAAATATCTGCACCGCTATCTGTATGAACATGGAAATATCTACACCGCTATCTGTTTGAACATGGAAATATCTACACCGCTATCTGTTTGAACATGGAAATATCTACACCGCTGTCTGCATGAAAATGGAAATATCTACACAGCTATCTGCATATACATGGAAATATCTACAAAGCTATCTCTTTACACATGGAAATAACTACACCGCTATCTGTATGAACATGGAAATATCTACACCGCTATCTGTACGAACATGGAAATATCTACACCGCTATCTGTATGAACATGGATATATCTACACAGCCATCTGGATTAACATGGAAATATCTACACCGCTATCTGTATAAACATGGAAATATCTACACTGCTACCTGTATGAACATGGAAATATCAGCACCGCTATCTGTATGAACATGGAAATATCTACATCGCTATCTGTATGAACATGGAAATATCTACACCGCTATCTGTATCAACATGGAAATATCTACAAAGCTATCTGAATGAACATGGAAATATCTACACCGCTATCTGTTTGAACATGTAAATATCTACACCGCTATCTGCATGAAAATGGAAATATCTACAAAGCTATCTGCATATACATGGAAATATCTACACTGCTATCTCTTTACACATGGAAATAACTACACCGCTATATCTATAAAGATAGAAATATCTACACCGCTATCTGTATAAACATGGAAATATCTACACCGCTATCTGTATAAACATGGAAATATCTACACCACTACCTGTATAAACATGGAAATATCAGCACCGCTATCTGTATGAACATGGAATTATCTACACTGCTATCTGTATGAACATGGAAATATCTACACCGCTATCTGTATGATCATGGAAATATCTACACCGCTATCTGTATGAACATGGAAATATCTACACCGCTATCTGTTTGAACATGGAAATATCTACACCGCTGTCTGCATGAAAATGGAAATATCTACACGGCTATCTGCATACACATGGAAATATCTACACAGCTATCTCTTAACACATGGAAATAAGAAGTCCGCTATCTCTATAAACATGGAAATATCTACACCGCCATCTGTATGAACATGGAAATATCTGCACCGCCATCTGTATGAACATATAAATATCTACACCGCCATATGTATTAAGAAAGAAATATCTAAACAGCTATCTGTGTGAACATTGAAATATCTACACCGCTATCTGTATGAACATTGAAATATATACACCGCTGCCTGTATAAACATTGAAATATCAGCACCGCTATCTGTATGAACATGGAAATATCTACACCGCTATCTGTGTAAACATGCATACATCTTCACCGCTATCTGTATAAACATGGAAATGTCTACAAGGCTATCTGTATGAACATGGAAATATCTACACCGCCATCTGTATGAACATGGAAATACCTGCACCGACATCAGTATGAACATATACATATCTACACGGCCATCTGTATTAAGATGGAAATATCTACACCGATATCTGTATAAAGATGGAAATATCTACACCGCTATCTGTATAAACATGGAAATATCTACACCGCTATCTGTATAAACATGGAAATATCTACACCACATCCTGTATAAACATGGAAATATCAGCACCGCTTTCTGTACGAACATGGAAATATCAGCCGCTCTATCTGTATGAACATGGAGATATCTACACCGCTATCTGTATGAACATGGAAATATCTACACCGCTATCTGTATGAACATGGAAATACCTTCACCGCCATCTGTATGAACATGGATATATCTACACAGCCATCTGGATGAACATGGATATATCTACACAGCCCTCTGGATGAACATGGAAATATCCACACCGCTATCTGTGTAAACATGCATACATCTTCACCGCTATCTGTATAAACATGGAAATATATACACCGCTATCTGTATGAACATGGAAATATCTGCACCGCTATCTGTATGAACATGGAAATATCTACACCGCTATCTGTTTGAACATGGAAATATCTACACCGCTATCTGCATGAAAATGGAAATATCTACACAGCTATCTGCATATACATGGAAATATCTACAAAGCTATCTCTTTACACATGGAAATAACTACACCGCTATCTTGTGAACATGGAAATATCTACACCGCTATCTGTACGAACATGGAAATATCTACACCGCTATCTGTATGAACATGGATATATCTACACAGCCATCTGGATGAACATGGAAATATCTACACCGCTATCTGTGTAAACATGCATAGATCTTCACAGCTATCTGTATAAACATGGAAATATCTACGCCGCTATCTGTATGAACATGGAAATATCTACACCGCTATCTGTATGAACATGGAAATATCTACACCTCTATCTGTTTGAACATGGAAATATCTACACCGCTATCTGCATGAAAATGGAAATATCTACACTGCTATCTGCATATACATGGAAATATCTACACAGCTATCTCTTTACACATGGAAATAACTACACCGCTATCTATATGAACATGGAAATATACACACCGCCATCTGTATGAACATGGAAATATCTGCACCGCCATCTGTATGAATATATAAATATCTACACCGCCATCTGTATTAAGATGGAGATATCTACACCGCTATCTGTATCAACATGGAAATAGCTACACCGCTATCTGTATAAACATGGAAATATATACACCGCTATCTGTATAAACATGGAAATATCTACACCGCTACCTGTATAAGCATGGAAATATCAGCACCACTATCTGTATGAACATGGAAATATCTACACCGCTATCTGTATGAACATGGAAATATCTACACCGCTATCTGCATGAAAATGGAAATATCTACACAGCGATCTGCATATACATGGAAATATCTACAAAGCTATCTCTTTACACGTGGAAATAAGTACAGCGCTATCTCTATAAACATGGAAATAGCTACACCGCCATCTGTATGAACATGGAAATATCTACACCGCTATCTGTATGAACATGGAAATATCTACACGGCTATCTGTGTAAATGTGCATACATCTTCACCGCAATCTGTATAAACATGGAAATATCTACACTGCTATCTGTATGAACATGGAAATATCTACACCGCTATCTGTTTGAACATGGAAATATCTACACCGCTGTCTGCATGAAAATGGAAATATCTACACAGCTGTCTGCATATACATGGAAATATCTACACAGCTATCTCTTAACACATGGAAATAACTACACGGCTATCTCTATAAACATGGAAATATCTACACCACCATCTGTATGAACATGGAAATATCTGCACCGCCATCTGTATGAACATATAAATATCTACACCGCCATCTGTATTAAGAAGGAAATATCTAAACCGCTATCTGTATGAACATTGAAATATCTACACCGCTATCTGTATGAACATGGAAATATCTACACCGCTATCTGTGTAAACATGCATACATCTTCACCGCTATCTGTATAAACATGGAAATGTCTACAAGGTTATCTGTATGAACATGGAAATATCTACACCGCCATCTGTATGAACATGGAAATAGCTGCACCGACATCAGTATGAACATATACATATCTACACGGCCATCTGTATTAAGATGGAGATATCTACACCGATATCTGTATAAACATGGAAATACCTACACCGCTATCTGTATAAACATGGAAATATTTACATCTCTATCTGTATAAACATGGAAATATCTACACCGCATCCTGTATAAACATGGAAATATCAGCACCGCTATCTGTATGAACATGGAATTATCAGCCGCTCTATCTGTATGAACATGGAGATATCTACACCGCTATCTGTATGAACATGGAAATATCTACACCGCTATCTGTATGAACATGGAAATACCTTCACCGCCATCTGTATGAACATGAATATATCTACACAGCCATCTGGATGAACATGGATATATCTACACAGCCCTCTGGATGAACATGGAAATATCCACACCGCTATCTGTGTAAACATGCATACATCTTCAAGGCTATCTGTATAAACATGGAAATATATACACCGCTATCTGTATGAACATGGAAATATCTGCACCGCTATCTGTATGAACATGGAAATATCTACACCGCTATCTGTTTGAACATGGAAATATCTACACCGCTATCTGCATGAAAATGGAAATATCTACACAGCTATCTGCATATACATGGAAATATCTACAAAGCTATCTCTTTACACATGGAAATAACTACACCGCTATCTGTATGAACATGGAAATATCTACACCGCTATCTGTACGAACATGGAAATATCTACACCGCTATCTGTATGAACATGGATATATCTACACAGCCATCTGGATTAACATGGAAATATCTACACCGCTATCTGTGTAAACATGCATAGATCTTCACCGCTATCTGTATAAACATGGAAATACCTACGCCGCTATCTGTATGAACATGGAAATATCTACACCGCTATCTGTATGAACATGGAAATATCTACACCACTATCTGTTTGAACATGGAAATATCTACACCGCTATCTGCATGAAAATGGAAATATCTACACTGCTATCTGCATATACATGGAAATATCTACACAGCTATCTCTTTACACATGGAAATAACTACACCGCTATATCTATAAAGATAGAAATATCTACACCGCTATCTGTATAAACATGGAAATATCTACACCGCTATCTGTATAAACATGGAAATATCTACACCACTACCTGTATAAACATGGAAATATCAGCACCGCTATCTGTATGAACATGGAATTATCTACACTGCTATCTGTATGAACATGGAAATATCTACACCGCTATCTGTATGATCATGGAAATATCTACACCGCTATCTGTATGAACATGGAAATATCTACACCGCTATCTGTTTGAACATGGAAATATCTACACCGCTGTCTGCATGAAAATGGAAATATCTACACGGCTATCTGCATACACATGGAAATATCTACACAGCTATCTCTTAACACATGGAAATAAGAAGTCCGCTATCTCTATAAACATGGAAATATCTACACCGCCATCTGTATGAACATGGAAATATCTGCACCGCCATCTGTATGAACATATAAATATCTACACCGCCATATGTATTAAGAAAGAAATATCTAAACAGCTATCTGTGTGAACATTGAAATATCTACACCGCTATCTGTATGAACATTGAAATATATACACCGCTGCCTGTATAAACATTGAAATATCAGCACCGCTATCTGTATGAACATGGAAATATCTACACCGCTATCTGTGTAAACATGCATACATCTTCACCGCTATCTGTATAAACATGGAAATATCTACACAGCTATCTGCATGAAAATGGAAATATCTACACTGCTATCTGCATATACATGGAAATATCTACACAGCTATCTCTTTACACATGGAAATAACTACACCGCTATATCTATAAACATGGAAATATCTACACCACCATCTGTATGAACATGGAAATATCTGCACCGCCATCTGTATGAACATATAAACATCTAAACCGCCATCTGTATTAAGAAGGAGATATCTACAACGCTATCTGTATAAACATGGAAATATATACACCGCTATCTGTACGAACATGGAAATATCCACTCCGCTATCTGTATGAACATGGAAATAGCTACACCGCTATCTGTATGAACATGGAAATACCTACACTGCTATCTGTATGGACATGGAAATATCTACACCGCTATCTGTATGAACACGGAAATATCTAAACCGCTATCTGCATGAAAATGGAAATATCTACACAGCTATCTGCATACACATGGAAATATCTACACAGCTATCTCTTAACACATGGAAATAAGAAGTCTGCTATCTCTATAAACATGGAAATATCTACACCGCCATCTGTATGAACATGGAAATATCTGCACCGCCATCTGTATGAACATATAAATATCTACACCACCATATGTATTAAGAAAGAAATATCTAAACCGCTATCTGTGTGAACATTGAAATATCTACACTGCTATCTGTATGAACATTGAAATATATACACCACTGCCTGTATAAACATTGAAATATCAGCACCGCTATCTGTATGAACATGGAAATATCTACACCGCTATCTGTATGAACATGGAAATATCTACACCGCTATCTGTATGAACATGGAAATATCTACACCGCTATCTGTTTGAACATGGAAATATCTACACCGCTATCTGCATGAAAATGGAAATATCTACACTGCTATCTGCATATACATGGAAATATCTACACAGCTATCTCTTTACACATGGAAATAACTACACCGCTATCTGTATGAACATGGAAATATCTACACCGCCATCTGTATGAACATGGAAATATGTGCACCGCCATCTGTATGAACATATAAATATCTACACCGCCATCTGTATTAAGATGGAGATATCTACACCGCTATCTGTATAAACATGGAAATATCTACACCGCTATCTATATAAACATGGAAATATCTACCCCGCTACCTGCATAAACATGGAAATAGCAGCACCGCTATCTGTATGAACATGGAAATATCTACACCGCTATCTGTATGAACATGGAAATATCTACACCGCGATCTGTATGAACATGGAAATATGTGCACCGCCATCTGTATGAACATATAAATATCTACACCGCCATCTGTATTAAGATGGAGATATCTACACTGCTATCTGTATAAACATGGAAATATCTACACTGCTATCTGTATAAACACGGAAATATCTACACTGCTACCTGTATAAACATGGAAATATCAGCACCGCTATCTGTATGAACATGGAAATATCTACACCGCTATCTGTATGAACATGGAAATGTCTACACCGCTATCAGTATGAACATGGAAATATCTACACCGCTATGTGTATGAACATGGATATATCTACACAGCCCTCGGGATGAACATGGAAATATGCACACCGCTATCTGTATAAACATGCATATACCTTCACCGCTATCTGTATAAACATGGAAATATCTACACCGCTATCTGTATGAACATGGAAATATCTACACCGCTATCTGTTTGAAGATGGAAATATATACACCGCTATCTGCATGAAAATGGAAATATCTACACAGCTATCTGCATATACATGGAAATATCTACACAGCTATCTCTTTACACATGGAAATAACTACACCGCTATCTGTATGAACATGGAAATATCAACACCGCCATCTGTATGAACATGGAAATATCTGCACCGCCATCTGAATGAACATATAAATATCTACACCGCCATTTGTATTAAGATGGAGATATCTACACCACTATCTGAATAAACATGGAAATATCTACACCGCTATCTGTATAAACATGGAAATATCTACACCGCTATCTGAATAAACATGGAAATATCTAAACTGCTACCTGTATAAACATGGAAATATCAGCACCGCTATCTGTATGAACATGGAAATATCTACATCGCTATCTGTATGAACATGGAAATATCTACACCGCTATCTGCATGAACATGGAAATATCTACAAAGCTATCTGAATGAACATGGAAATATCTACACCGCTATCTGTTTGAACATGTAATTATCTACACCGCTATCTGCATGAAAATGGAAATATCTACAAAGCTATCTGCATATACATGGAAATATCTACACTGCTATCTCTTTACACATGGAAATAACTACACCGCTATATCTATAAAGATAGAAATATCTACACCGCTATCTGTATAAACATGGAAATATCTACACCGCTATCTGTATAAACATGGAAATATCTACACCACTACCTGTATAAACATGGAAATATCAGCACCGCTATCTGTATGAACATGGAATTATCTACACTGCTATCTGTATGAACATGGAAATATCTACACCGCTATCTGTATGATCATGGAAATAATTACACCGCTATCTGTATGAACATGGAATTATCTACACCGCTATCTGTTTGAACATGGAAATATCTACACCGCTGTCTGCATGAAAATGGAAATATCTACACAGCTATCTGCATACACATGGAAATATCTACACAGCTATCTCTTAACACATGGAAATAAGAAGTCTGCTATCTCTATAAACATGGAAATATCTACACCGCCATCTGTATGAACATGGAAATATCTGCACCGCCATCTGTATGAACATATAAATATCTACACCACCATATGTATTAAGAAAGAAATATCTAAACCGCTATCTGTGTGAACATTGAAATATCTACACCGCTATCTGTATGAACATTGAAATATATACACCACTGCCTGTATAAACATTGAAATATCAGCACCGCTATCTGTATGAACATGGAAATATCTACACCGCTATCTGTATGAACATGGAAATATCTACACCGCTATCTGTATGAACATGGAAATATCTACACCGCTATCTGTATGAACATGGAAATATCTACACCGCTATCTGTATGAACATGGAAATATCTACACCGCTATCTGTATGAACACGGAAATATCTACACAGCCATCTGGATGAACATGGAAATATCTACTCTGCTATCTGTGTAAACATGCATAGATCTTCACCCCTATCTGTATAAACATGGAAATAACTACACCGCTATCTGTATGAACATGGAAATATCAACACCGCCATCTGTATGAACATGGAAATATCTGCACCGCCATCTGAATGAACATATAAATATCTACACCGCCATTTGTATTAAGATGGAGATATCTACACCGCTATCTGAATAAACATGGAAATATCTACACCGCTATCTGTATAAACATGGAAATATCTACACCGCTATCTGAATAAACATGGAAATATCTAAACTGCTACCTGTATAAACATGGAAATATCAGCACCGCTATCTGTATGAACATGGAAATATCTACATCGCTATCTGTATGAACATGGAAATATCTACACCGCTATCTGCATGAACATGGAAATATCTACAAAGCTATCTGAATGAACATGGAAATATCTACACCGCTATCTGTTTGAACATGTAAATATCTACACCGCTATCTGCATGAAAATGGAAATATCTACAAAGCTATCTGCATATACATGGAAATATCTACACTGCTATCTCTTTACACATGGAAATAACTACACCGCTATATCTATAAAGATAGAAATATCTACACCGCTATCTGTATAAACATGGAAATATCTACACCGCTATCTGTATAAACATGGAAATATCTACACCACTACCTGTATAAACATGGAAATATCAGCACCGCTATCTGTATGAACATGGAATTATCTACACTGCTATCTGTATGAACATGGAAATATCTACACCGCTATCTGTATGATCATGGAAATAATTACACCGCTATCTGTATGAACATGGAATTATCTACACCGCTATCTGTTTGAACATGGAAATATCTACACCGCTGTCTGCATGAAAATGGAAATATCTACACAGCTATCTGCATACACATGGAAATATCTACACAGCTATCTCTTAACACATGGAAATAAGAAGTCTGCTATCTCTATAAACATGGAAATATCTACACCGCCATCTGTATGAACATGGAAATATCTGCACCGCCATCTGTATGAACATATAAATATCTACACCACCATATGTATTAAGAAAGAAATATCTAAACCGCTATCTGTGTGAACATTGAAATATCTACACCGCTATCTGTATGAACATTGAAATATATACACCACTGCCTGTATAAACATTGAAATATCAGCACCGCTATCTGTATGAACATGGAAATATCTACACCGCTATCTGTATGAACATGGAAATATCTACACCGCTATCTGTATGAACATGGAAATATCTACACCGCTATCTGTATGAGCATGGAAATATCTACACCGCTATCTGTATGAACATGGAAATATCTACACCGCTATCTGTATGAACATGGAAATATCTACACAGCCATCTGGATGAACATGGAAATATCTACTCTGCTATCTGTGTAAACATGCATAGATCTTCACCCCTATCTGTATAAACATGGAAATATCTACACCGCTATCTGTATGAGCATGGAAATATCTACACCGCTATCTGTATGAACATGGAAATATCTACACCGCTATCTGTTTGAACATGGAAATATCTACACCGCTATCTGCATGAAAATGGAAATATCTACACTGCTATCTGCATATACATGGAAATATCTACACAGCTATCTCTTTACACATGGAAATAACTACACCGCTATCTGTATGAACATGGAAATATCTACACCGCCATCTGTATGAACATGGAAATATGTGCACCGCCATCTGTATGAACATATAAATATCTACACCGCCATCTGTATTAAGATGGAGATATCTACACTGCTATCTGTATAAACATGGAAATATCTACACCGCTATCTGTATAAACATGGAAATATCTACACCGCTATCTATATAAACATGGAAATATCTACCCCGCTACCTGCATAAACATGGAAATAGCAGCACCGCTATCTGTATGAACATGGAAATATCTACACTGCTATCTGTATGAACATGGAAATATCTACACCGCCATCTGTATGAACATGGAAATATGTGCACCGCCATCTGTATGAACATATAAATATCTACACCGCCATCTGTATTAAGATGGAGATATCTACACTGCTATCTGTATAAACATGGAAATATCTACACCGCTATCTGTATAAACATGGAAATATCTACACTGCTACCTGTATAAACATGGAAATATCAGCACCGCTATCTGTATGAACATGGAAATATCTACACCGCTATCTGTATGAACATGGAAATGTCTACACCGCTATCAGTATGAACATGGAAATATCTACACCGCTATGTGTATGAACATGGATATATCTACACAGCCCTCGGGATGAACATGGAAATATCCACACCGCTATCTGTATAAACATGCATATACCTTCACCGCTATCTGTATAAACATGGAAATATCTACACCGCTATCTGTATGAACATGGAAATATCTACACCGCTATCTGTTTGAAGATGGAAATATATACACCGCTATCTGCATGAAAATGGAAATATCTACACAGCTATCTGCATATACATGGAAATATCTACACAGCTATTTCTTTACACATGGAAATAACTACACCGCTATCTGTATGAACATGGAAATATCAACACCGCCATCTGTATGAACATGGATATATCTGCACCGTCATCTGAATGAACATATAAATATCTACACCGCCATTTGTATTAAGATGGAGATATCTACACCGCTATCTGAATAAACATGGAAATATCTACACCGCTATCTGTATAAACATGGAAATATCTACACTGCTATCTGCATAAACATGGAAATATCTACACCGCTATCTGTATAAACATGGAAATATCTACACCGCTATCTGCATAAACATGGAAATATCTACACTGCTACCTGTATAAACATGGAAATATCAGCACCGCTATCTGTATGAACATGGAAATATCTACATCGCTATCTGTATGAACATGGAAATATCTACACCGCTATCTGCATGAACATGGAAATATCTACAAAGCTATCTGAATGAACATGGAAATATCTACACCGCTATCTGTTTGAACATGTAAATATCTACACCGCTATCTGCATGAAAATGGAAATATCTACAAAGCTATCTGCATATACATGGAAATATCTACACTGCTATCTCTTTACACATGGAAATAACTACACCGCTATATCTATAAAGATAGAAATATCTACACCGCTATCTGTATAAACATGGAAATATCTACACCGCTATCTGCATAAACATGGAAATATCTACACCACTACCTGTATAAACATGGAAATATCAGCACCGCTATCTGTATGAACATGGAATTATCTACACTGCTATCTGTATGAACATGGAAATATCTACACCGCTATCTGTATGATCATGGAAATATCTACACCGCTATCTGTATGAACATGGAATTATCTACACCGCTATCTGTTTGAACATGGAAATATCTACACCGCTGTCTGCATGAAAATGGAAATATCTACACATCTATCTGCATACACATGAAAATATCTACACAGCTATCTCTTAACACATGGAAATAAGAAGTCTGCTATCTCTATAAACATGGAAATATCTACACCGCCATCCGTATGAACATGGAAATATCTGCACCGCCATCTGTATGAACATATAAATATCTACACCGCCATATGTATTAAGAAAGAAATATCTAAACCGCTATCTGTGTGAACATTGAAATATCTACAACGCTATCTGTATGAACATTGAAATATATACACCGCTGCCTGTATAAACATTGAAATATCAGCACCGCTATCTCTATGAACCTGGAAATATCTACACCGCTATCTGTATGAACATGGAAATATCTACACCGCTATCTGTATGAACATGGAAATATCTACACCGCTCTCTGTATGAACATGGAAATATCTACACCGCTATCTGTATGAACATGGAAATATCTACACCGCTATCTGTATGAACGTGGAAATATCTACACAGCCATCTGGATGAACATGGAAATATCTACTCTGCTATCTGTGTAAAAATGCATAGATCTTCACCCCTATCTGTATAAACATGGAAATATCTACACCGCTATCTGTATGAACATGGAAATATCTACACCGCTATCTGTATGAACATGGAAATATCTACACCGCTATCTGTTTGAACATGGAAATATCTACACCGCTATCTGCATGAAAATGGAAATATCTACACTGCTATCTGCATATACATGGAAATATCTACACAGCTATCTCTTTACACATGGAAATAACTACACCGCTATCTGTATGAACATGGAAATATCTACACCGCCATCTGTATGAACATGGAAATATGTGCACCGCCATCTGTATGAACATATAAATATCTACACCGACATCTGTATTAAGATGGAGATATCTACACCGCTATCTGTATAAACATGGAAATATCTACACCGCTATCTGTATAAACATGGAAATATCTACACCGCTATCTATATAAACATGGAAATATCTACCCCGCTACCTGCATAAACATGGAAATAGCAGCACCGCTATCTGTATGAACATGGAAATATCTACACTGCTATCTGTATGAACATGGAAATATCTACACCGCCATCTGTATGAACATGGAAATATGTGCACCGCCATCTGTATGAACATATAAATATCTACACCGCCATCTGTATTAAGATGGAGATATCTACACTGCTATCTGTATAAACATGGAAATATCTACACCGCTATCTGTATAAACATGGAAATATCTACACTGCTACCTGTATAAACATGGAAATATCAGCACCGCTATCTGTATGAACATGGAAATATCTACACCGCTATCTGTATGAACATGGAAATGTCTACACCGCTATCAGTATGAACATGGAAATATCTACACCGCTATGTGTATGAACATGGATATATCTACACAGCCCTCGGGATGAACATGGAAATATCCACACCGCTATCTGTATAAACATGCATATACCTTCACCGCTATCTGTATAAACATGGAAATATCTACACCGCTATCTGTATGAACATGGAAATATCTACACCGCTATCTGTTTGAAGATGGAAATATATACACCGCTATCTGCATGAAAATGGAAATATCTACACAGCTATCTGCATATACATGGAAATATCTACACAGCTATTTCTTTACACATGGAAATAACTACACCGCTATCTGTATGAACATGGAAATATCAACACCGCCATCTGTATGAACATGGATATATCTGCACCGTCATCTGAATGAACATATAAATATCTACACCGCCATTTGTATTAAGATGGAGATATCTACACCGCTATCTGAATAAACATGGAAATATCTACACCGCTATCTGTATAAACATGGAAATATCTACACTGCTATCTGCATAAACATGGAAATATCTACACTGCTACCTGTATAAACATGGAAATATCAGCACCGCTATCTGTATGAACATGGAAATATCTACATCGCTATCTGTATGAACATGGAAATATCTACACCGCTATCTGCATGAACATGGAAATATCTACAAAGCTATCTGAATGAACATGGAAATATCTACACCGCTATCTGTTTGAACATGTAAATATCTACACCGCTATCTGCATGAAAATGGAAATATCTACAAAGCTATCTGCATATACATGGAAATATCTACACTGCTATATCTTTACACATGGAAATAACTACACCGCTATATCTATAAAGATAGAAATATCTACACCGCTATCTGTATAAACATGGAAATATCTACACCGCTATCTGTATAAACATGGAAATATCTACACCACTACCTGTATAAACATGGAAATATCAGTACCGCTATCTGTAAGAACATGGAATTATCTACACTGCTATCTGTATGAACATGGAAATATCTACACCGCTATCTGTATGATCATGGAAATATCTACACCGCTATCTGTATGAACATGGAATTATCTACACCGCTATCTGTTTGAACATGGAAATATCTACACCGCTGTCTGCATGAAAATGGAAATATCTACACAGCTATCTGCATACACATGGAAATATCTACACAGCTATCTCTTAACACATGGAAATAAGAAGTCTGCTATCTCTATAAACATGGAAATATCTACACCGCCATCTGTATGAACATGGAAATATCTGCACCGCCATCTGTATGAACATATAAATATCTACACCACCATATGTATTAAGAAAGAAATATCTAAACCGCTATCTGTGTGAACATTGAAATATCTACACCGCTATCTGTATGAACATGGAAATATATACACCACTGCCTGTATAAACATTGAAATATCAGCACCGCTATCTGTATGAACATGGAAATATGTACACCGCTATCTGTATGAACATGGAAATATCTACACCGCTATCTGTATGAACATGGAAATATCTACACCGCTATCTGTATGAACATGGAAATACCTACACCGCTATCTGTATGAACATGGAAATATCTACACCGCTATCTGTATGAACATGGAAATATCTACACAGCCATCTGGATGAACATGGAAATATCTACTCTGCTATCTGTGTAAACATGCATAGATCTTCACCCCTATCTGTATAAACATGGAAATATCTACACCGCTATCTGTATGAACATGGAAATATCTACACCGTTATCTGTATGAACATGGAAATATCTACACCGCTATCTGTTTGAACATGGAAATATCTACACCGCTATCTGCATGAAAATGGAAATATCTACACTGCTATCTGCATATACATGGAAATATCTACACAGCTATCTCTTTACACATGGAAATAACTACACCGCTATCTGTATGAACATGGAAATATCTACACCGCCATCTGTATGAACATGGAAATATGTGCACCGCCATCTGTATGAACATATAAATATCTACACCGCCATCTGTATTAAGATGGAGATACCTACACTGCTATCTGTATAAACATGGAAATATCTACACCGCTATCTGTATAAACATGGAAATATCTACACCGCTATCTATATAAACATGGAAATATCTACCCCGCTACCTGCATAAACATGGAAATAGCAGCACCGCTATCTGTATGAACATGGAAATATCTACACCGCTATCTGTATGAACATGGAAATATCTACACCGCTATCTGTATGAACATGGAAATATCTACACCGCTATCTGTTTGAAGGTGGAAATATATTCACCGCTATCTGCATGAAAATGGAAATATCTACACAGCTATCTGCATATACATGGAAATATCTACACAGCTATCTCCTTACAAATGGAAATAACTACACCGCTATCTGTATGAACATGGAAATATCAACACCGCCATCAGTATGAACATGGAAATATCTGCACCGCCATCTGAATGAACATATAAATATCTACACCGCCATTTGTATTAAGATGGAGATATCTACACCGCTATCTGAATAAACATGGAAATATCTACACCGCTATCTGTATGAACATGGAAATATCTACACCGCTATCTGTATGAACGTGGAAATATCTACACAGCCATCTGGATGAACATGGAAATATCTACTCTGCTATCTGTGTAAACATGCATAGATCTTCACCCCTATCTGTATAAACATGGAAATATCTACACCGCTATCTGTATGAACATGGAAATATCTACACCGCTATCTGTATGAACATGGAAATATCTACACCGCTATCTGTTTGAACATGGAAATATCTACACCGCTATCTGCAAGAAAATGGAAATATCTACACTGCTATCTGCATATACATGGAAATATCTACACAGCTATCTCTTTACACATGGAAATAACTACACCGCTATCTGTATGAACATGGAAATATCTACACCGCCATCTGTATGAACATGGAAATATGTGCACCGCCATCTGTATGAACATATAAATATCTACACCGCCATCTGTATTAAGATGGAGATATCTACACTGCTATCTGTATAAACATGGAAATATCTACACCGCTATCTGTATAAACATGGAAATATCTACACTGCTACCTGTATAAACATGGAAATATCAGCACCGCTATCTGTATGAACATGGAAATATCTACACCGCTATCTGTATGAACATGGAAATGTCTACACCGCTATCAGTATTAACATGGAAATATCTACACCGCTATGTGTATGAACATGGATATATCTACACAGCCCTCGGGATGAACATGGAAATATCCACACCGCTATCTGTATAAACATGCATATACCTTCACCGCTATCTGTATAAACATGGAAATATCTACACCGCTATCTGTATGAACATGGAAATATCTACACCGCTATCTTTTTGAAGATGGAAATATATACACCGCTATCTGCATGAAAATGGAAATATCTACACAGCTATCTGCATATACATGGAAATATCTACACAGCTATCTCTTTACACATGGAAATAACTACACCGCTATCTGTATGAACATGGAAATATCAACACCGCCATCTGTATGAACATGGAAATATCTGCACCGCCATCTGAATGAACATATAAATATCTACACCGCCATTTGTATTAAGATGGAGATATCTACACCGCTATCTGAATAAACATGGAAATATCTACACCGCTATCTGTATAAACATGGAAATATCTACACCACTATCTGCATAAACATGGAAATATCTACACTGATACCTGTATAAACATGGAAATATCAGCACCGCTATCTGTATGAACATGGAAATATCTACATCGCTATCTGTATGAACATGGAAATATCTACACCGCTATCTGCATGAACATGGAAATATCTACAAAGCTATCTGAATGAACATGGAAATATCTACACCGCTATCTGTTTGAACATGTAAATATCTACACCGCTATCTGCATGAAAATGGAAATATCTACAAAGCTATCTGCATATACATGGAAATATCTGCACTGCTATCTCTTTACACATGGAAATAACTACACCGCTATATCTATAAAGATAGAAATATCTACACCGCTATCTGTATAAACATGGAAATATCTACACCGCTATCTGCATAAACATGGAAATATCTACACCACTACCTGTATAAACATGGAAATATCAGCACCGCTATCTGTATGAACATGGAATTATCTACACTGCTATCTGTATGAACATGGAAATATCTACACCGCTATCTGTATGATCATGGAAATATCTACACCGCTATCTGTATGAACATGGAATTATCTACACCGCTATCTGTTTGAACATGGAAATATCTACACCGCTGTCTGCATGAAAATGGAAATATCTACACAGCTATCTGCATACACATGAAAATATCTACACAGCTATCTCTTAACACATGGAAATAAGAAGTCTGCTATCTCTATAAACATGGAAATATCTACACCGCCATCCGTATGAACATGGAAATATCTGCACCGCCATCTGTATGAACATATAAATATCTACACCGCCATATGTATTAAGAAAGAAATATCTAAACCGCTATCTGTGTGAACATTGAAATATCTACAACGCTATCTGTATGAACATTGAAATATATACACCGCTGCCTGTATAAACATTGAAATATCAGCACCGCTATCTCTATGAACATGGAAATATCTACACCGCTATCTGTATGAACATGGAAATATCTACACCGCTATCTGTATGAACATGGAAATATCTACACCGCTCTCTGTATGAACATGGAAATATCTACACCGCTATCTGTATGAACATGGAAATATCTACACCGCTATCTGTATGAACGTGGAAATATCTACACAGCCATCTGGATGAACATGGAAATATCTACTCTGCTATCTGTGTAAACATGCATAGATCTTCACCCCTATCTGTATAAACATGGAAATATCTACACCGCTATCTGTATGAACATGGAAATATCTACACCGCTATCTGTATGAACATGGAAATATCTACACCGCTATCTGTTTGAACATGGAAATATCTACACCGCTATCTGCATGAAAATGGAAATATCTACACTGCTATCTGCATATACATGGAAATATCTACACAGCTATCTCTTTACACATGGAAATAACTACACCGCTATCTGTATGAACATGGAAATATCTACACCGCCATCTGTATGAACATGGAAATATGTGCACCGCCATCTGTATGAACATATAAATATCTACACCGCCATCTGTATTAAGATGGAGATATCTACACTGCTATCTGTATAAACATGGAAATATCTACACCGCTATCTGTATAAACATGGAAATATCTACACCGCTATCTATATAAACATGGAAATATCTACCCCGCTACCTGCATAAACATGGAAATAGCAGCACCGCTATCTGTATGAACATGGAAATATCTACACCGCTATCTGTATGAACATGGAAATATCTACACCGCCATCTGTATGAACATGGAAATATGTGCACCGCCATCTGTATGAACATATAAATATCTACACCGCCATCTGTATTAAGATGGAGATATCTACACTGCTATCTGTATAAACATGGAAATATCTACACCGCTATCTGTTTAAACATGGAAATATCTACACTGCTACCTGTATAATCATGGAAATATCAGCACCGCTATCTGTATGAACATGGAAATATCTACACCGCTATCTGTATGAACATGGAAATGTCTACACCGCTATCAGTATGAACATGGAAATATCTACACCGCTATGTGTATGAACATGGATATATCTACACAGCCCTCGGGATGAACATGGAAATATCCACACCGCTATCTGTATAAACATGCATATGCCTTCACCGCTATCTGTATAAACATGGAAATATCTACACCGCTATCTGTATGAACATGGAAATATCTACACCGCTATCTGTTTGAAGATGGAAATATATACACCGCTATCTGCATGAAAATGGAAATATCTACACAGCTATCTGCATATACATGGAAATATCTACACAGCTATCTCTTTACACATGGAAATAACTACACCGCTATCTGTATGAACATGGAGATATCAACACCGCCATCTGTATGAACATGGAAATATCTGCACCGCCATCTGAATGAACATATAAATATCTACACCGCCATTTGTATTAAGATGGAGATATCTACACCGCTATCTGAATAAACATGGAAATATCTACAACGCTATCTGTATAAACATGGAAATATCTACACCGCTATCTGCATAAACATGGAAATATCTACACTGCTACCTGTATAAACATGGAAATATCAGCACCGCTATCTGTATGAACATGGAAATATCTACATCGCTATCTGTATGAACATGGAAATATCTACACCTCTATCTGCATGAACATGGAAATATCTACAAAGCTATCTGAATGAACATGGAAATATCTACACCGCTATCTGTTTGAACATGTAAATATCTACACCGCTATCTGCATGAAAATGGAAATATCTACAAAGCTATCTGCATATACATGGAAATATCTACACTGCTATCTCTTTACACATGGAAATAACTACTCGGCTATATCTATAAAGATAGAAATATCTACACCGCTATCTGTATAAACATGGAAATATCTACACCGCTATCTGTATAAACATGGAAATATCTACACCACTACCTGTATAAACATGGAAATATCAGCACCGCTATCTGTATGAACATGGAATTATCTACACTGCTATCTGTATGAACATGGAAATATCTACACCGCTATCTGTATGATCATGGAAATATCTACACCGCTATCTGTATGAACATGGAATTATCTACACCGCTATCTGTTTGAACATGGAAATATCTACACCGCTGTCTGCATGAAAATGGAAATATCTACACAGCTATCTGAATACACATGGAAATATCTACACAGCTATCTCTTAACACATGGAAATAAGAAGTCTGCTATCTCTATAAACATGGAAATATCTACACCGCCATCTGTATGAACATGGTAATATCTGCACCGCCATCTGTATGAACATATAAATATCTACACCACCATATGTATTAAGAAAGAAATATCTAAACCGCAATCTGTGTGAACATTGAAATATCTACACCGCTATCTGTATGAACATTGAAATATATACTCCACTGCCTGTATAAACATTGAAATATCAGCACCGCTATCTGTATGAACATGGAAATATCTACACCGCTATCTGTATGAACATGGAAATATCTACACCACTATCTGTATGAACATGGAAATATCTACACCGCTATCTGTATGAACATGGAAATATCTACACCGCTATCTGTATGAACATGGAAATATCTACACCGCTATCTGTATGAACATGGAAATATCTACACAGCCATCTGGATGAACATGGAAATATCTACTCTGCTATCTGTGTAAACATGCATAGATCTTCACCCCTATCTGTATAAACATGGAAATATCTACACCGCTATCTGTATGAACATGGAAATACCTACACCGCTATCTGTATGAACATGGAAATATCTACACCGCTATCTGTTTGAACATGGAAATATCTACACCGCTATCTGCATGAAAATGGAAATATCTACACTGCTATCTGCATATACATGGAAATATCTACACAGCTATCTCTTTACACATGGAAATAACTACACCGCTATCTGTATGAACATGGAAATATCTACACCGCCATCTGTATGAACATGGAAATATGTGCACCGCCATCTGTATGAACATATAAATATCTACACCGCCATCTGTATTAAGATGGAGATATCTACACTGCTATCTGTATAAACATGGAAATATCTACACCGCTATCTGTACAAACATGGAAATATCTACACCGCTATCTATATAAACATGGAAATATCTACCCCGCTACCTGAATAAACATGGAAATAGCAGCACCGCTATCTGTATGAACATGGAAATATCTTCACCGCTATCTGTATGAACATGGAAATATCTACACCGCCATCTGTATGAACATGGAAATATGTGCACCGCCATCTGTATGAACATATAAATATCTACACCGCCATCTGTATTAAGATGGAGATATCTACCCCGCTACCTGCATAAACATGGAAATATCTACACCGCTATCTGTATAAACATGGAAATATCTACACCGCTATCTGTATAAACATGGAAATATCTACACCGCTATCTATATAAACATGGAAATATCTACCCCGCTACCTGCATAAACATGGAAATAGCAGCACCGCTATCTGTATGAACATGGAAATATCTACACCGCTATCTGTTTGAACATGGAAATATCTACACCGCTATCTGCATGAAAATGGAAATATCTACACGGCTATCTGCATATACATGGAAATATCTACACAGCTATCTCTTTACACATGGAAATAACTACACCGCTATCTGTATGAACATGGAAATATCTACACCGCCATCTGCATGAACATGGAAATATGTGCACCGCCATCTGTATGAACATATAAATATCTACACCGCCATCTGTATTAAGATGGAGATATCTACACTGCTATCTGTATAAACATGGAAATATCTACACCGCTATCTGTATAAACATGGAAATATCTACACCGCTATCTATATAAACATGGAAATATCTACCCCGCTACCTGCATAAACATGGAAATAGCAGCACCGCTATCTGTATGAACATGGAAATATCTACACCGCTATCTGTATGAACATGGAAATATCTACACCGCCATCTGTATGAACATGGAAATATGTGCACCGCCATCTGTATGAACATATAAATATCTACACCGCCATCTGTATTAAGATGGAGATATCTACACTGCTATCTGTATAAACATGGAAATATCTACACCGCTATCTGTTTAAACATGGAAATATCTACACTGCTACCTGTATAATCATGGAAATATCAGCACCGCTATCTGTATGAACATGGAAATATCTACACCGCTATCTGTATGAACATGGAAATGTCTACACCGCTATCAGTATGAACATGGAAATATCTACACCGCTATGTGTATGAACATGGATATATCTACACAGCCCTCGGGATGAACATGGAAATATCCACACCGCTATCTGTATAAACATGCATATGCCTTCACCGCTATCTGTATAAACATGGAAATATCTACACCGCTATCTGTATGAACATGGAAATATCTACACCGCTATCTGTTTGAAGATGGAAATATATACACCGCTATCTGCATGAAAATGGAAATATCTACACAGCTATCTGCATATACATGGAAATATCTACACAGCTATCTCTTTACACATGGAAATAACTACACCGCTATCTGTATGAACATGGAGATATCAACACCGCCATCTGTATGAACATGGAAATATCTGAACCGCCATCTGAATGAACATATAAATATCTACACCGCCATTTGTATTAAGATGGAGATATCTACACCGCTATCTGAATAAACATGGAAATATCTACAACGCTATCTGTATAAACATGGAAATATCTACACCGCTATCTGCATAAACATGGAAATATCTACACTGCTACCTGTATAAACATGGAAATATCAGCACCGCTATCTGTATGAACATGGAAATATCTACATCGCTATCTGTATGAACATGGAAATATCTACACCTCTATCTGCATGAACATGGAAATATCTACAAAGCTATCTGAATGAACATGGAAATATCTACACCGCTATCTGTTTGAACATGTAAATATCTACACCGCTATCTGCATGAAAATGGAAATATCTACAAAGCTATCTGCATATACATGGAAATATCTACACTGCTATCTCTTTACACATGGAAATAACTACTCGGCTATATCTATAAAGATAGAAATATCTACACCGCTATCTGTATAAACATGGAAATATCTACACCGCTATCTGTATAAACATGGAAATATCTACACCACTACCTGTATAAACATGGAAATATCAGCACCGCTATCTGTATGAACATGGAATTATCTACACTGCTATCTGTATGAACATGGAAATATCTACACCGCTATCTGTATGATCATGGAAATATCTACACCGCTATCTGTATGAACATGGAATTATCTACACCGCTATCTGTTTGAACATGGAAATATCTACACCGCTGTCTGCATGAAAATGGAAATATCTACACAGCTATCTGAATACACATGGAAATATCTACACAGCTATCTCTTAACACATGGAAATAAGAAGTCTGCTATCTCTATAAACATGGAAATATCTACACCGCCATCTGTATGAACATGGTAATATCTGCACCGCCATCTGTATGAACATATAAATATCTACACCACCATATGTATTAAGAAAGAAATATCTAAACCGCAATCTGTGTGAACATTGAAATATCTACACCGCTATCTGTATGAACATTGAAATATATACTCCACTGCCTGTATAAACATTGAAATATCAGCACCGCTATCTGTATGAACATGGAAATATCTACACCGCTATCTGTATGAACATGGAAATATCTACACCACTATCTGTATGAACATGGAAATATCTACACCGCTATCTGTATGAACATGGAAATATCTACACCGCTATCTGTATGAACATGGAAATATCTACACCGCTATCTGTATGAACATGGAAATATCTACACAGCCATCTGGATGAACATGGAAATATCTACTCTGCTATCTGTGTAAACATGCATAGATCTTCACCCCTATCTGTATAAACATGGAAATATCTACACCGCTATCTGTATGAACATGGAAATACCTACACCGCTATCTGTATGAACATGGAAATATCTACACCGCTATCTGTTTGAACATGGAAATATCTACACCGCTATCTGCATGAAAATGGAAATATCTACACTGCTATCTGCATATACATGGAAATATCTACACAGCTATCTCTTTACACATGGAAATAACTACACCGCTATCTGTATGAACATGGAAATATCTACACCGCCATCTGTATGAACATGGAAATATGTGCACCGCCATCTGTATGAACATATAAATATCTACACCGCCATCTGTATTAAGATGGAGATATCTACACTGCTATCTGTATAAACATGGAAATATCTACACCGCTATCTGTACAAACATGGAAATATCTACACCGCTATCTATATAAACATGGAAATATCTACCCCGCTACCTGAATAAACATGGAAATAGCAGCACCGCTATCTGTATGAACATGGAAATATCTTCACCGCTATCTGTATGAACATGGAAATATCTACACCGCCATCTGTATGAACATGGAAATATGTGCACCGCCATCTGTATGAACATATAAATATCTACACCGCCATCTGTATTAAGATGGAGATATCTACCCCGCTACCTGCATAAACATGGAAATATCTACACCGCTATCTGTATAAACATGGAAATATCTACACTGCTATCTGTATAAACATGGAAATATCTACACCGCTATCTATATAAACATGGAAATATCTACCCCGCTACCTGCATAAACATGGAAATAGCAGCACCGCTATCTGTATGAACATGGAAATATCTACACCGCTATCTGTTTGAACATGGAAATATCTACACCGCTATCTGCATGAAAATGGAAATATCTACACGGCTATCTGCATATACATGGAAATATCTACACAGCTATCTCTTTACACATGGAAATAACTACACCGCTATCTGTATGAACATGGAAATATCTACACCGCCATCTGCATGAACATGGAAATATGTGCACCGCCATCTGTATGAACATATAAATATCTACACCGCCATCTGTATTAAGATGGAGATATCTACACTGCTATCTGTATAAACATGGAAATATCTACACCGCTATCTGTATAAACATGGAAATATCTACACCGCTATCTATATAAACATGGAAATATCTACCCCGCTACCTGCATAAACATGGAAATAGCAGCACCGCTATCTGTATGAACATGGAAATATCTACACCGCTATCTGTATGAACATGGAAATATCTACACCGCCATCTGTATGAACATGGAAATATGTGCACCGCCATCTGTATGAACATATAAATATCTACACCGCCATCTGTATTAAGATGGAGATATCTACACTGCTATCTGTATAAACATGGAAATATCTACACCGCTATCTGTATAAACATGGAAATATCTACACTGCTACCTGTATAAACAAGGAAATATCAGCACCGCTATCTGTATGAACATGGAAATATCTACACCGCTATGTGTATGAACATGGATATATCTACACAGCCCTCGGGATGAACATGGAAATATCCACACCGCTATCTGTATAAACATGCATATACCTTCACCGCTATCTGTATAAACATGGAAATATCTACACCGCTATCTGTATGAACATGGAAATATCTACACCGCTATCTGTTTGAAGATGGAAATATATACACCGCTATCTGCAAGAAAATGGAAATATCTACACAGCTATCTGCATATACATGGAAATATCTACACAGCTATCTCTTTACACATGGAAATAACTACACCGCTATCTGTATGAACATGGAAATATCAACACCGCCATCTGTATGAACATGGAAATATCTGCACCGCCATCTGAATGAACATATAAATATCTACACCGCCATTTGTATTAAGATGGAGATATCTACACCGCTATCTGAATAAACATGGAAATATCTACACCGCTATCTGTATAAACATGGAAATATCTACACCGCTATCTGCATAAACATGGAAATATCTACACTGCTACCTGAATAAACATGGAAATATCAGCACCGCTATCTGTATGAACATGGAAATATCTACATCACTATCTGTATGAACATGGAAATATCTACACCGCTATCTGCATGAACATGGAAATATCTACAAAGCTATCTGAATGAACATGGAAATATCTACACCGCTATCTGTTTGAACATGTAAATATCTACACCGCTATCTGCATGAAAATGGAAATATCTACAAAGCTATCTGCATATACATGGAAATATCTACACTGCTATCTCTTTACACATGGAAATAACTACACCGCTATATCTATAAAGATAGAAATATCTACACCGCTATCTGTATAAACATGGAAATATCTACACCGCTATCTGTATAAACATGGAAATATCTACACCACTACCTGTATAAACATGGAAATATCAGCACCGCTATCTGTATGAACATGGAATTATCTACACTGCTATCTGTATGAACATGGAAATATCTACACCGCTATCTGTATGATCATGGAAATATCTACACCGCTATCTGTATGAACATGGAATTATCTACACCGCTATCTGTTTGAACATGGAAATATCTACACCGCTGTCTGCATGAAAATGGAAATATCTACACAGCTATCTGCATACACATGGAAATATCTACACAGCTATCTCTTAACACATGGAAATAAGAAGTCTGCTATCTCTATAAACATGGAAATATCTACACCGCCATCTGTATGAACATGGAAATATCTGCACCGCCATCTGTATGAACATATAAATATCTACACCACCATATGTATTAAGAAAGAAATATCTAAACCGCTATCTGTGTGAACATTGAAATATCTACACCGCTATCTGTATGAACATTGAAATATATACACCACTGCCTGTATAAACATTGAAATATCAGCACCGCTATCTGTATGAACATGGAAATATCTACACCGCTATCTGTATGAACATGGAAATATCTACACCGCTATCTGTATGAACATGGAAATATCTACACCGCTATCTGTATGAACATGGAAATATCTACACCGCTATCTGTATGAACATGGAAATATATACACCGCTATCTGTATGAACATGGAAATATCTACACAGCCATCTGGATGAACATGGAAATATCTACTCTGCTATCTGTGTAAACATGCATAGATCTTCACCCCTATCTGTATAAACATGGAAATATCTACACCGCTATCTGTATGAACATGGAAATATCTACACCGCTATCTGTATGAACATGGAAATATCTACACCGCTATCTGTTTGAACATGGAAATATCTACACCGCTATCTGCATGAAAATGGAAATATCTACACTGCTATCTGCATATACATGGAAATATCTACACAGCTATCTCTTCACACATGGAAATAACTACACCGCTATCTGTATGAACATGGAAATATCTACACCGCCATCTGTATGAACATGGAAATATGTGCACCGCCATCTGTATGAACATATAAATATCTACACCGCCATCTGTATTAAGATGGAGATATCTACACTGCTATCTGTATAAACATGGAAATATCTACACCGCTATCTGTATAAACATGGAAATATCTACACTGCTACCTGTATAAACATGGAAATATCAGCACCGCTATCTGTATGAACATGGAAATATCTACACCGCTATCTGTATAAACATGGAAATGTCTACACCGCTATCAGTATGAACATGGAAATATCTACACCGCTATGTGTATGAACATGGATATATCTACACACCCCTCGGGATGAACATGGAAATATCCACACCGCTATCTGTATAAACATGCATATACCTTCACCGCTATCTGTATAAACATGGAAATATCTACACCGCTATCTGTATGAACATGGAAGTATCTACACCGCTATCTCTTTGAAGATGGAAATATCTGCACCGCCATCTGAACATATAAATATCTACACCGCCATTTGTATTAAGATAGAGATATCTACACCGCTATCTGAATATACATGGAAATATCTACACCGCTATCTGTATAAACATGGAAATATCTACACCGCTATCTGCATAAACATGGAAATATCTACACTGCTACCTGTATAAACATGGAAATATCAGCACCGCTATCTGTATGAACATGGAAATATCTACATCGCTATCTGTATGAACATGGAAATATCTACACCGCTATCTGCATGAACATGGAACTATCTACAACGCTATCTGAATGAACATGGAAATATCTACACCGCTATCTGTTTGAACATGTAAATATCTACACCGCTATCTGCATGAAAATGGAAATATCTACAAAGCTATCTGCATATACATGGAAATATCTACACTGATATCTCTTTACACATGGAAATAACTACACCGCTATATCTATAAAGATAGAAATATCTACACCGCTATCTGTATAAACATGGAAATATCTACACCGCTATCTGTATAAACATGGAAATATCTACACCACTACCTGTATAAACATGGAAATATCAGCACCGCTATCTGTATGAACATGGAATTATCTACACTGCTATCTGTATGAACATGGAAATATCTACACCACTATCTGTATGATCATGGAAATATCTACACCGCTATCTGTATGAACATGGAATTATCTACACCGCTATCTGTTTGAACATGGAAATATCTACAACGCTGTCTGCATGAAAATGGAAATATCTACACAGCTATATGCATACACATGGAAATATCTACACAGCTATCTCTTAACACATGGAAATAAGAAGTCTGCTATCTCTATAAACATGGAAATATCTACACCGCCATCTGTATGAACATGGAAATATCTGCACCGCCATCTGTATGAACATATAAATATCTACACCACCATATGTATTAAGAAAGAAATATCTAAACCGCTATCTGTGTGAACGTTGAAATATCTACACCGCTATCTGTATGAACATTGAAATATATACACCACTGCCTGTATAAACATTGAAATATCAGCACCGCTATCTGTATGAACATGGAAATATCTACACCGCTATCTGTATGAACATGGAAATATCTACACCGCTATCTGTATGAACATGGAAATATCTACACCGCTATCTGTATGAACATGGAAATATCTACACCGCTATCTGTATGAACATGGAAATATCTACACCGCTATCTGTATGAACATGGAAATATCTACACAGCCATCTGGATGAACATGGAAATATCTACTCTGCTATCTGTGTAAACATGCATAGATCTTCACCCCTATCTGTATAAACATGGAAATATCTACACCGCTATCTGTATGAACATGGAAATATCTACACCGCTATCTGTATGAACATGGAAATAACTACACCGCTATCTGTTTGAACATGGAAATATCTACACCGCTATCTGCATGAAAATGGAAATATCTACACTGCTATCTGCATATACATGGAAATATCTACACAGCTATCTCTTTACACATGGAAATAACTACACCGCTATCTGTATGAACATGGAAATATCTACACCGCCATCTGTATGAACATGGAAATATGTGCACCGCCATCTGTATGAACATATAAATATCTACACCGCCATCTGTATTAAGATGGAGATATCTACACTGCTATCTGTATAAACATGGAAATATCTACACCGCTATCTGTATAAACATGGAAATATCTACACCGCTATCTATATAAACATGGAAATATCTACCCCGCTACCTGCATAAACATGGAAATAGCAGCACCGCTATCTGTATGAACATGGAAATATCTACACCGCTATCTGTATGAACATGGAAATATCTACACCGCCATCTGTATGAACATGGAAATATGTGCACCGCCATCTGTATGAACATATAAATATCTACACCGCCATCTGTATTAAGATGGAGATATCTACACTGCTATCTGTATAAACATGGAAATATCTACACCGCTATCTGTATAAACATGGAAATATCTACACCGCTATCTATATAAACATGGAAATATCTACCCCGCTACCTGCATAAACATGGAAATAGCAGCACCGCTATCTGTATGAACATGGAAATATCTACACCGCTATCTGTTTGAACATGGAAATATCTACACAGCTATCTGCATGAAAATGGAAATATCTACACTGCTATCTGCATATACATGGAAATATCTACACAGCTATCTCTTTACACATGGAAATAACTACACCGCTATCTGTATGAACATGGAAATATCTACACCGCCATCTGTATGAACATGGAAATATGTGCACCTCCATCTGTATGAACATATAAATATCTACACCGCCATCTGTATTAAGATGGAGATATCTACACTGCTATCTGTATAAACATGGAAATATCTACACCGCTATCTGTATAAACATGGAAATATCTACACCGCTATCTATATAAACATGGAAATATCTACCCCGCTACCTGCATAAACATGGAAATAGCAGCACCGCTATCTGTATGAACATGGAAATATCTACACCGCTATCTGTATGAACATGGAAATATCTACACCGCCATCTGTATGAACATGGAAATATGTGCACCGCCATCTGTATGAACATATAAATATCTACACCGCCATCTGTATTAAGATGGAGATATCTACACTGCTATCTGTATAAACATGGAAATATCTACACCACTATCTGTATAAACATGGAAATATCTACACTGCTACCTGTATAAACATGGAAATATCAGCACCGCTATCTGTATGAACATGCAAATATCTACACCGCTATGTGTATGAACATGGATATATCTACACAGCCCTCGGGATGAACATGTAAATATCCACACTGCTATCTGTATAAACATGCATATACCTTCACCGCTATCTGTATAAACATGGAAATATCTACACCGCTATCTGTATGAACATGGAAATATCTACACCGCTATCTGTTTGAAGATGGAAATATATACACCGCTATCTGCATGAAAATGGAAATATCTACACAGCTATCTGCATATACATGGTAATATCTACACAGCTATCTCTTTACACATGGAAATAACTACACCGCTATCTGTAATAACACGAAAATATCAACACCGCTATCTGTATGAACATGGAAATATCTACACCGCTATCTGTATGAACATGGAAATAACTACACCGCTATCTGTTTGAACATGGAAATATCTACACCGCTATCTGCATGAAAATGGAAATATCTACACTGCTATCTGCATATACATGGAAATATCTACACAGCTATCTCTTTACACATGGAAATAACTACACCGCTATCTGTATGAACATGGAAATATCTACACCGCCATCTGTATGAACATGGAAATATGTGCACCGCCATCTGTATGAACATATAAATATCTACACCGCCATCTGTATTAAGATGGAGATATCTACACTGCTATCTGTATAAACATGGAAATATCTACACCGCTATCTGTATAAACATGGAAATATCTACACCGCTATCTATATAAACATGGAAATATCTACCCCGCTACCTGCATAAACATGGAAATAGCAGCACCGCTATCTGTATGAACATGGAAATATCTACACCGCTATCTGTATGAACATGGAAATATCTACACCGCCATCTGTATGAACATGGAAATATGTGCACCGCCATCTGTATGAACATATAAATATCTACACCGCCATCTGTATTAAGATGGAGATATCTACACTGCTATCTGTATAAACATGGAAATATCTACACCGCTATCTGTATAAACATGGAAATATCTACACCGCTATCTATATAAACATGGAAATATCTACCCCGCTACCTGCATAATCATGGAAATAGCAGCACCGCTATCTGTATGAACATGGAAATATCTACACCGCTATCTGTTTGAACATGGAAATATCTACACCGCTATCTGCATGAAAATGGAAATATCTACACTGATATCTGCATATACATGGAAATATCTACACAGCTATCTCTTTACACATGGAAATAACTACACCGCTATCTGTATGAACATGGAAATATCTACACCGCCATCTGTATGAACATGGAAATATGTGCACCTCCATCTGTATGAACATATAAATATCTACACCGCCATCTGTATTAAGATGGAGATATCTACACTGCTATCTGTATAAACATGGAAATATCTACACCGCTATCTGTATAAACATGGAAATATCTACACCGCTATCTATATAAACATGGAAATATCTACCCCGCTACCTGCATAAACATGGAAATAGCAGCACCGCTATCTGTATGAACATGGAAATATCTACACCGCTATCTGTATGAACATGGAAATATCTACACCGCCATCTGTATGAACATGGAAATATGTGCACCGCCATCTGTATGAACATATAAATATCTACACCGCCATCTGTATTAAGATGGAGATATCTACACTGCTATCTGTATAAACATGGAAATATCTACACCGCTATCTGTATAAACATTGAAATATCTACACTGCTACCTGTATAAACATGGAAATATCAGCACCGCTATCTGTATGAACATGCAAATATCTACACCGCTATGTGTATGAACATGGATATATCTACACAGCCCTCGGGATGAACATGTAAATATCCACACTGCTATCTGTATAAACATGCATATACCTTCATCGCTGTCTGTATAAACATGGAAATATCTACACCGCTATCTGTATGAACATGGAAATATCTACACCGCTATCTGTTTGAAGATGGAAATACATACACCGCTATCTGCATGAAAATGGAAATATCTACACAGCTATCTGCATATACATGGAAATATCTACACAGCTATCTCTTTACACATGGAAATAACTACACCGCTATCTGTATGAACATGGAAATATCAACACCGCCATCTGTATGAACATGGAAATATCTGCACCGCCATCTGAATGAACATATAAATATCTACACCGCCATTTGTATTAAGATGGAGATATGTACACCGCTATCTGAATATACATGGAAATATCTACACCGCTATCTGTATAAACATGGAAATATCTACACCGCTATCTGCATAAACATGGAAATATCTACACTGCTACCTGTATAAACATGGAAATATCAGCACCGCTATCTGTATGAACATGGAAATATCTACATCGCTATCTGTATGAACATGGAAATATCTACACCGCTATCTGCATGAACATGGAAATATCTACAAAGCTATCTGAATGAACATGGAAATATCTACACCGCTATCTGTTTGAACATGTAAATATCTACACCGCTTTCTGCATGAAAATGGAAATATCTACAAAGCTATCTGCATATACATGGAAATATCTACACTGCTATCTCTTTACACATGGAAATAACTACACCGCTATATCTATAAAGATAGAAATATCTACACCGCTATCTGTATAAACATGGAAATATCTACACCGCTATCTGTATAAACATGGAAATATCTACACCACTACCTGTATAAACATGGAAATATCAGCACCGCTATCTGTATGAACATGGAATTATCTACACTGCTATCTGTATGAACATGGAAATATCTACACCGCTATCTGTATGAACATGGAATTATCTACACCGCTATCTGCTTGAACATGGAAATATCAACACCGCTGTCTGCATGAAAATGGAAATATCTACACAGCTATCTGCATACACATGGAAATATCTACACAGCTATCTCTTAACACATGGAAATAAGAAGTCTGCTATCTCTATAAACATGGAAATATCTACACCGCCATCTGTATGAACATGGAAATATCTGCACCGCCATCTGTATGAACATATAAATATCTACACCACCATATGTATTAAGAAAGAAATATCTAAACCGCTATCTGTGTGAACATTGAAATATCTACACCGCTATCTGTATGAACATTGAAATATATACACCACTGCCTGTATAAACATTGAAATATCAGCACCGCTATCTGTATGAACATGGAAATATCTACACCGCTATCTGTATGAACATGGAAATATCTACACCGCTATCTGTATGAACATGGAAATATCTACACCGCTATCTGTATGAACATGGAAATATCTACATCGCTATCTGTATGAACATGGAAATATCTACACTGCTATCTGTATGAACATGGAAATATCTACACAGCCATCTGGATGAACATGGAATTATCTACTCTGCTATCTCTGTAAACATGCATAGATCTTCACCCCTATCTGTATAAACATGGAAATATCTACACCGCTATCTGTATGAACATGGAAATATCTACACCGCTATCTGTATGAACATGGAAATATCTACACCGCTATCTGTTTGAACATGGAAATATCTACACCGCTATCTGCATGAAAATGGAAATATCTACACTGCTATCTGCATATACATGGAAATATCTACACAGCTATCTCTTTACACATGGAAATATCTACACCGCTATCTGTTTGAACATGGAAATATCAACACCGCAATCTGTATGAACATGGAAATATCTACACCGCCATCTGTATGAACATGGAAATATGTGCACCGCCATCTGTATGAACATATAAATATCTACACCGCCATCTGTATTAAGATGGAGATATCTACACTGCTATCTGTATAAACATGGAAATATCTACACCGCTATCTGTATAAACATGGAAATATCTACACCGCTATCTATATAAACATGGAAATATCTACCCCGCTACCTGCATAAACATGGAAATAGCAGCACCGCTATCTGTATGAACATGGAAATATCTACACCGCTATCTGTATGAACATGGAAATATCTACACCGCCATCTGTATGAACATGGAAATATGTGCACCGCCATCTGTATGAACATATAAATATCTACACCGCCATCTGTATTAAGATGGAGATATCTACACTGCTATCTGTATAAACATGGAAATATCTACACCGCTATCTGTATAAACATGGAAATATCTACACTGCTACCTGTATAAACATGGAAATATCAGCACCGCTATCTGTATGAACATGGAAATACCTACACCGCTATGTGTATGAACATGGATATATCTACACAGCCCTCGGGATGAACATGGAAATATCCACACTGCTATCTGTATAAACATGCAAATACCTTCACCGCTATCTGTATAAACATGGAAATATCTACACCGCTATCTGTATGAACATGGAAATATCTACACCGCTATCTGTTTGAAGATGGAAATATATACACCGCTATCTGCATGAAAATGGAAATATCTACACAGCTATCTGCATATACATGGAAATATCTACACCGCTATCTATATAAACATGGAAATATCTACCCCGCTACCTGCATAAACATGGAAATAGCAGCACCGCTATCTGTATGAACATGGAAATATCTACACCGCTATCTGTTTGAACATGGAAATATCTACACCGCTATCTGCATGAAAATGGAAATATCTACACTGCTATCTGCATATACATGGAAATATCTACACAGCTATCTCTTTACACATGGAAATAACTACACCGCTATCTGTATGAACATGGAAATATCTACACCGCCATCTGTATGAACATGGAAATATGTGCACCTCCATCTGTATGAACATATAAATATCTACACCGCCATCTGTATTAAGATGGAGATATCTACACTGCTATCTGTATAAACATGGAAATATCTACACCGCTATCTGTATAAACATGGAAATATCTACACCGCTATCTATATAAACATGGAAATATCTACCCCGCTACCTGCATAAACATGGAAATAGCAGCACCGCTATCTGTATGAACATGGAAATATCTACACCGCTATCTGTATGAACATGGAAATATCTACACCGCCATCTGTATGAACATGGAAATATGTGCACCGCCATCTGTATGAACATATAAATATCTACACCGCCATCTGTATTAAGATGGAGATATCTACACTGCTATCTGTATAAACATGGAAATATCTACACCGCTATCTGTATAAACATGGAAATATCTACACTGCTACCTGTATAAACATGGAAATATCAGCACCGCTATCTGTATGAACATGGAAATATCTACACCGCTATGTGTATGAACATGGATATATCTACACAGCCCTCGGGATGAACATGGAAATATCCACACTGCTATCTGTATAAATATGCAAATACCTTCACCGCTATCTGTATAAACATGGAAATATCTACACCGCTATCTGTATGAACATGGAAATATCTACACCGCTATCTGTTTGAAGATGGAAATATATACACCGCTATCTGCATGAAAATGGAAATATCTACACAGCTATCTGCATATACATGGAAATATCTACACAGCTATCTCTTTACACATGGAAATAACTACACCGCTATCTGTATGAACATGGAAATATCAACACCGCCATCTGTATGAACATGGAAATATCTGCACCGCCATCTGAATGAACATATAAATATCTACACCGCCATTTGTATTAAGATGGAGATATCTACACCGCTATCTGAATATACATGGAAATATCTACACCGCTATCTGTATAAACATGGAAATATCTACACCGCTATCTGCATAAACATGGAAATATCTACACTGCTACCTGTATAAACATGGAAATATCAGCACCGCTATCTGTATGAACATGGAAATATCTACATCGCTATCTGTATGAACATGGAAATACCTACACCGCTATCTGTATGAACATGGAAATAGCTACACCGTTATCTGTATCAACATGGAAATAGCTACACCGCTATCTGTATGAACATGGAAGAATCTACACCTCTATCAGTATGAACATGGATATATCTACACAGCCATCTGGATGAACATGGAAATGTCTACACCGCTATCTGTATGAACATGGAAATATGTACACCGCTATCTGTGTGAACATGGATATATCTACACAGCCATCTGGATGAACATGGAAATATCTACACCGCTATCTGTGTAAACATGCATAGATCTTCACCGCTATCTGTATAAACATGGAAATATCTACACCGCTATCTGTATGAACATGGAAATATCTACACCACTATCTGTATGAACATGGAAATATCTACTCCGCTATCTGTTTGAAGATGGAAATATCTACACCGCTATCTGAATGAAAATGGAAATATCTGCACTGCTATCTGCATATACATGGAAATATCTACACAGCTATCTCTTTACACATGGAAATAACTACACCGCTATCTGTATGAACATGGAAATATCTACACCGCCATCTGTATGAACATGGAAATATCTGCACCGCCATCTGTATGAACATATAAATATCTACACCGCCATCTGTATTAAGATGGAGATATCTACACCGCTATCTGTATAAACATGGAAATATCTACACCGCTATCTGTATGAACATGGATATATCTACACAGCCCTCTGGAAGAACATGGAAATATCCACACCGCTATCTGTGTAAACATGCATACATCTTCACCGCTATCTGTATAAACATGGAAATATCTACACCGCTATCTGTATGAACATGGAAATATCTACACCGCTATCTGTTTGAAGATGGAAATATATACACCGCTATCTGCATGAAAATGGAAATAACTACACAGCTCTCTGCATATAGATGGAAATATCTACACAGCTATCTCTTTACACATGGAAATAACTACACCGCTATCTGTATGAAAATGGAAATATCTACACTGCCATCTGTATGAACATAGAAATATATGCACCGCCATCTGAATGAACATATAAATATCTACACCGCCATCTGTATTAAGATGGAGATATCTACACCGCTATCTGAATAAAGATGGAAATATCTACACTGCTATCTGTATAAACATGGAAATATCTTCACCGCTATCTGTATAAACATGGAAATATCTACACCGCTACCTGTATAAATATGGAAATATCTTCACCGCTATCTGTATAAACATGGAAATATCTACACCGCTACCTGTATAAACATGGAAATATCTGCACCGCTATCTGTATGAACATGGAAATATCTACACCGCTATCTGTATGAACAAGGAAATATATACACCACAATCTGTATGAACATGGAAATATCTACAAAACTATCTGAATGAACATGGAAATTTCTACACCGCTATCTGTTTGAACATGGAAATATCTACACCGCTAACTGCATGAAAATGGAAATATCTACAAAGCTATCTGCATATTCATGGAAATATCTACACAGCTATCTCTTTACACATGGAAATAACTACACCGCTATATCTATAAAGATGGAAATATCTACACCGCCATCTGTATGAACATGGAAATATCTGCACCGCCATCTGTATGACATATAAATATCTACACCGCCATCTGTATTAAGAAGGAAATATCTAAACCGCTATCTGTATAAACATGGAAATATCTAAACCGCTGCCTGTATAAACATGGAAATATCAGCACCGCTCTCTGTATGAAAATGGAAATATCTACACCGCTATCTGTATGAACATAGAAATATCTACTCTGCAATCTGTATGAACATGGAAATAGCTACACCGTTATCTGTATGAACATGGAAATAGCTACACCGCTATCTGTATGAACATGGAAATATCTACACCGCTATCTGTATGAACATGGAAATAGCTACACCGTTATCTGTATCAACATGGAAATAGCTACACCGCTCTCTGTATGAACATGGAAGTATCTACACCGCTATCTGTATGAACATGGATATAGCTACACAGCCATCTGGATGAACATGGAAATATCTACACCGCTATCTGTATGAACATGGAAATATCTACACCGCTATCTGTGTGAACATGGATATATCTACACAGCCATCTGGATGAACATGAAAATATCTACACCGCTATCTGTGTAAACATGCATAGATCTTCACCACTATCTGTATAAACATGGAAATATCTACACCGCTATCTGTATGAACATGGAAATAGCTACACCGCTATCTGTATGAACATGGAAATATCTACACCACTATCTGTATGAACTTGGAAATATCTACACCGCTATCTGTATGAACATGGATATATCTACACAGCCATCTGGATTAACATGGAAATATCTACACCGATATCTGTATGAACATGGAAATATATACACCGCTATCTGTGTAAACATGCATACATCTGCACCGCTATCTGTATAAACATGGAAATATCTACACCGCTATCGGTATGAACATGGAAATAGCTACACCGCTATCTGTATGAACATGGAAATATCTGCACCGCTATCTGAATGAACATAGAAATATCTACACCGCTATCTGTTTGAACATGGAAATATCTACACCGCTATCTGCATGAAAATGGAAATATCTACACAGCTATCTGCATATAGATGGAAATATCTACACAGCTATCTCTTTACACATGGAAATAACTACACCGCTATCTGTATGAAAATGGAAATATCTACACCGCCATCTGTATGAACATAGAAATATCTGCACCGCCATCTGTATGAACATATAAATATCTACACCGCCATCTGTATTAAGATGGAGATATCTACACCGCTATCTGAATAAACATGGAAATATCTACACCGCTATCTGTATAAACATGGAAATATCTTCACCGCTATTTGTATAAACATGGAAATATCTACACCGCAACCTGTATAAACATGGAAATATCTTCCTCGCTATCTGTATAAACATGGAAATATCTACACCGCTACCTGTATAAACATGGAAATATCTGCACCGCTATCTGTATGAACAAGGAAATATATACACCACAATCTGTATGAACATGGAAATATCTACAAAGCTATCTGAATGAACATGGAAATTTCTACACCGCTATCTGTTTGAACATGTAAATATCTACACCGCTATCTGCATGAAAATGGAAATATCTACAAAGCTATCTGCATATTCATGGAAATATCTACACAGCTATCTCTTTACACATGGAAATATCTACACCGCTATTTCTATAAACATGGAAATATCTACACCGCCATCTGTATGAACATATAAATATCTACACCGCCATCTGTATTAAGAAGGAAATATCTAAACCGCTATCTGTATAAACATGGAAATATCTACACCGCTTCCTGTATAAACATGGAAATATCTTCACCGCTATCTGTATAAACATGGAAATATCTACACCGCTACCTGTATAAACACGGAAATATCTGCACCGCTATCTGTATGAACATGGAAATATCTACACCGCTATCTGTATAAGCAAGGAAATATATACACCACAATCTGTATGAACATGGAAATATCTACAAAGCTATCTGAATGAACATGGAAATTTCTACACCGCTATCTGTTTGAACATGTAAATATCTACACCGCAATCTGCATGAAAATGGAAATATCTACAAAGCTATCTGCATATTCATGGAAATATCTACACAGCTATCTCTTTACACATGGAAATAACTACACCGCTATATCTATAAACATGGAAATATCTACACCGCCATCTGTATGAACATGGAAATATCTGCACCGCCATCTGTATGAACATATAAATATCTACACCGCCATCTGTATTAAGAAGGAAATATGTAAACCGCTATCAGTATAAACATGGAAATATCTACACCGTTGCCTGTATAAACATGGAAATATCAGCACCGCTCTCTGTATGAAAATGGAAATACCTCCACCGCTATCTGTATGAACATGGAAATATCTACTCTGCTATCTGTATGAACATGGAAATAGCTACACCGTTATCTGTATGAACATGGAAATAGCTACACCGCTATCTGTATGAACATAGATATATCTACACCGCTATCTGTATGAACATGGAAATAGCTACACCGTTATCTGTATCAACATGGAAATAGCTACACCGCTATCTGTATGAACATGGAAGTATCTACACCGCTATCTGTATGAACATGGATATATCTACACAGCCATCTGGATGAACATGGAAATATCTACACCGCTATCTGTATGAACATGGAAATATCTACACCGCTATCTGTGTGAACATGGATATATCTACACAGCCATCTGGATGAACATGGAAATATCTACACCGCTATCTGTGCAAACATGCATAGATCTTCACCGCTATCTGTATAAACAAGGAAATATCTACACCGCTATCTGTATGAAAAATGTAAATATCTACACCGCTATCTGTATAGAACATGGAAATATCTACACCGATATCTGCATGAAAATGGAAATATCTTCACTGCTATCTGCATATACATGGAAATATCTACACAGCTATCTCTTTAAACATGGAAATAACTACACCGCTTTCTGTATGAACATGGAAATATCTACACCGCCATCTGTATGAACATGGAAATAACTGCACCGACATCTGTATGAACATATAAATATCTACACCGCCATCTGTATTAAGATGGAGATATCTACACCGCTATCTGTATAAACATGGAAATATCTACACCGCTATCTGTATGAACATTGATATATCTACACAGCCCTCTGGATGAACATGGAAATGTCCACACCGCTATCTGTGTAAAAATGCATACAGCTTCACCGCTATCTGTATAAACATGGAAATATCTACATCGCTATCTGTATGAACATGGAAATATCTACACCGCTATCTGTTTGAAGATGGAAATATATACACCGCTATCTGCATGAAAACGGAAATATCTACACAGCTATCTGCATATAGATGGAAATATCTACACAGCTATCTCTTTACACATGGAAATAACTACACCGCTATCTGTATGAAAATGGAAATATCTACACTGCCATCTGCATGAACATAGAAATATCTGCACCGCCATTTGTATGAACATATAAATATCTACACAGCCATCTGTATTAAGATGGAGATATCTACACCGCTATCTGAATAAAAATGGAAATATCTACACCGCTATCTGTATAAACATGGAAATATCTTCACCGCTATCTGTATAAACATGGAAATATCTACACCGCTACCTGTATAAACATGGAAATATCTTCACCGCTATCTGTATAAACATGGAAATATCTACACCGCTACCTGTATAATCATGGAAATATCTGCACCGCTATCTGTATGAACATGGAAATATCTACACCGCTATCTGTATGAACAAGGAAATATATACACCACAATCTGTATGAACATGGAAATATCTACAAAGCTATCTGAATGAACATGGAAATTTCTACACCGCAATCTGTTTGAACATGTAAATATCTACACCGCTATCTGCATGAAAATGGAAATATCTACAAAGCTATCTGCATATTCATGGAAATATCTACACAGCTGTCTGTTTACACATGGAAATAACTACACCGCTATCTGTATGAACATGGAAATATCTGCACCGCCATCTGTATGAACATATAAATATCTACACCGCCATCTGTATTAAGATGGAGATTTCTACACTGCTATCTGTATAAACATGGAAATATCTACACCGCTATCTGTATAAACATGGAAATATCTACACCGCTATCTGTATAAACATGGAAATATCTACACCGCTATCTGTATAAACATGGAAATATCTACACCACTACCTGTATAAACATGGAAATATCAGCACCGCTATCTGTATGAACATGGAAATATCTACACCGCTATCTGTATGAACATGGAAATATCTACACCGCTATCTGTATGAACATGGAAATATCTGCACCGCTATCTGTATGAACATGGAAATATCTACACCGCTATCTGTTTCAACATGGAAATATCTACACCGCTGTCTGCATGAAAATGGAAATATCTACACAGCTATCTGCATATACATGGAAATATCTACACAGCTATCTCTTAACACATGGAAGTAAGTACACCGCTATATCTATAAACATGGAAATGTCTACACCGCCATCTGTATGAACATGGAAATATCTGCACCACCATCTGTATGGACATATGAGTATCTACACCGCCATCTGTATTAAGAAGGAAATATCTAAACCGCTATCTGTATGAACATTGAAATATCTACACCGCTATCTGTATGAACATGGAAATATCTACACCGCTATCTGTGTAAACATGCATACATCTTCACCGCTATCTGTATAAACATGGAAATATCTACAAGGCTATCTGTATGAACATGGAAATATCTACTCCGCTATCTGCATGAAAATAGAAATATCTACACAGCTATCTGCATATACATGAAAATATCTACAAAGCTATCTCTTTACACATGGAAATAACTACACCGCTATCTCTATAAACACGGAAATATCTACACCGCCATCTGTTTGAACATGGAAATATCTGCACAGCCATCTGTATGAACATATAAATATCTACACCGCCATCTTATTAAGATGGAGATATCTACATCGCTATCTGTACTAACTTGGAAATATCGACACCGCTATCTGTATAAACTTGGAAATACCAACACCACTCTCTGTATAAACATGGAAATATCTACACCGCTACCTGTATAAACATGGAAATATCAGCACTGATATCTGTATGAACATGGAAATATCTACTCCGCTATCTCTATGAACATGGAAATATCTACACCACTATCTGTATGAACATGGAAATAGCTACACCGCTATCTGTATGAACATGGAAATATCTACACCACTATCTGTATGAACATGGATATATCTACACACCCATCTGGATGAACATGTAAATATCTACACCGCTATCTGCATGAACATGGAAATACCTACACCGCTATCTGTGTGAACATTCATACATGTTCACCGCAATCTGTTTAAAGATGGAAATATCTACACCGCTATCTGTATGAACATGGATATATCTACACAGCCCTCTGCATGAACATGGAAATATTCACACCGCTATCTGTGTAAACATGCATACATCTTCAACGCTATCTGTATAAACATGGAAATATCTACACCGCTATCTGAACATGGAAATATCTGCACCACCATCTGTATTAACATATAAATATCTTCACCGCCATCTGAATTAAGATGGAGATATCTACACCGCTATCTGAATAAACATGGAAATATCTACACCGCTATTTGTATAAACATGGAAATATCTACACCGCTATCTGTATAAACATGGAAATATCTACACTGCTACCTGTATAAACATGGAAATATCAGCACCGCTATCTGTATGAACATGGAAATATCTACACCGCTATCTGTATGAACATGGAAATATCTACACCGCTATCTGTATGAACATGGAAATATCTACAAAGCTATCTGAATGAACATGGAAATATCTACACCGCTATCTGTTTGAACATGTAAATATCTACACCACTATCTGTATGAAAATGGAAATATCTACAAAGCTATCTGCATATACATGGAAATATCTACACAACTATCTCTTTACACATGGAAATAACTACACCGCTATATCTATAAACAGGGAAATATCTACACCGCCATGTGTATGAACATGGAAATATCAGCACCGCCATCTGTATGAACATATAAATATCTACACCGCCATCTGTATTAAGAAGGAAATATCTAAACCGCTATCTGTATAAACATGGAAATATCTACCCCGCTGCCTGTATAAACATGGAAATATCAGCACCGCTATCTGTATGAACATGGAAATATCTACACCGCTATCTGTATCAACACGGAAATATCTACACCGCTATCTGTATGAAGATGGAAATAGCTACACCGTTATCTGTATGAACATGGAAATAGCTACACCGCTATCTGTATGAACATGGAAATATCTACACCGCTATCTGTATGAACATGGATATATCTACACAGCCCTCTGGATGAACATGGAAATATCCACACCGCTATCTGTGTAAAAATGCATACATCTTCACCGCTATCTGTATAAACATGGAAATATGTACATCGCTATCTGTATGAACATGGAAATATCTACACCGCTATCTGTTTGAAGATGGAAATATATACACCGCTATCTGCATGAAAATGGAAATATCTTCACAGCTATCTGCATATAGATGGCAATATCTACACAGCTATCTCTTTACACATGGAAATAACTACACCACTATCTGTATGAAAATGGAAATATCTACACCGCCATCTGTATGAACATGGAAATATCTTCATCTCCATCTGTATGAACATATAAATATCTACACCGCCATCTGTATTAAGAAGGAAATATCTAAACCGCTATCTGTATAAACATGGAAATATCTACACCGCTGCCTGTATAAACATGGAAATATCAGCACCACTATCTGTATGAACATGGAAATATCTACACCGCAATCTGTATGAACATGGATATATCTACACAGCCATCTGGATGAACATGGAAATATCTACACCGCTATCTGTATAAACATGCATACATCTTCACCGCTAACTGTATAAACATGGAAATATCTACACCGCTATCTGTATGAACATGGAAATATCTGCACCGCTATCTGTATGAACATGGAAATATCTACACCGCTATCTGTTTGAACATGGAAATATGTACACCGCTATCTGCATGAAAATGGAAATATCTACACTGCTATCTGCATATACATGGAAATATCTACACAGCTATCTCTTTACACATGGAAATAACTACACCGATATCTGTATGAACATGGAAATATCTACACCGCCATCTGCATGAACATGGAAATATCTGCACCGCCATCTGTATGAACATATAAATATCTACACCGCCATCTGTAGTAAGAAGGAAATATCTAAACTGCTATCTGTATAAACATGGAAATATCTACACCGCTGCCTGTATAAACATGGAAATATCAGCACAACTATCTGTATGAACATGGAAATATCTACACCGCTATCTGTGTAAACATGCATACATCTTCACCGCTATCAGTATAAACATGGAAATATCTACAACGCTCTCTTTATGAACATGGAAATAACTACACCGCTATCTTTATGAACATGGAAATATCTACACCGCTATCTGTATGAAAATGGAAATATCTACACTGCTATCTGCATACACATGGAAATATCTACACAGCTATCTCTTTACAAATGGAAATAACTACACCGCCATCTATTTGAACATGGAAATATCTGCACCGCCATCAGTATGAACATATAAATATCTACACCACCATCTGTATTAAGATGGAGATATCTACAGCGCTATCTGTATAAACATGGAAATATCTACACCGCTATCTATATAAACATGGAAATATCTACACCGCTATCTGTATAAACATGGAAATATCTACACCGCTACCTGTATAAACATGGAAATATAAGCACCGCTATCTGTATGAACATGGAAATATCTACACCGCTATCTGTATGAACATGGAAATATCTACATCGCTATCTGTATGAACATGGATATATCTACACAGCCCTCTGGATGAACATGGAAAAATCCACACCGCTATCTGTGTAAACATGCATACATCTTCACCGCTATCTGTATAAACATGGAAATATCTACACCGCTATCTGTATGAACGTGGAAATATCTACACCGCTATCTGTTTGAAGATGGAAATATATACACCGCTATCCGCATGAAAATGGAAATATCTAGACAGCTATCTGCATATAGATGGAAATATCTACACAGCTATCTCTTTACACATGGAAATAACTACACCGCTATATCTATAAACAGGGAAATATCTACACCGCCATGTGTATGAACATGGAAATATCAGCACCGCCATCTGTATGAACATATAAATATCTACACCGCCATCTGTATTAAGAAGGAAATATCTAAACCGCTATCTGTATAAATATGGAAATATCTACACCGCTGCCTGTATAAACATGGAAATATCAGCACCGCTATCTGTATGAACATGGAAATATCTACACGGCTATCTGTATCAACACGGAAATATCTACACCGCTTTCTGTATGAAGATCGAAATAGCTACACCGTTATCTGTATGAACATGGAAATAGCTACACCGCTATCTGTATGAACATGGAAATATCTACACCGCTATCTGTATGAACATGGATATATCTACACAGCCCTCTGCATGAACATGGAAATATTCACACCGCTATCTGTGTAAACATGCATACATCTTCAACGCTATCTGTATAAACATGGAAATATCTACACCGCTATCTGAACATGGAAATATCTGCACCGCCATCTGTATTAACATATAAATATCTTCACCGCCATCTGAATTAAGATGGAGATATCTACACCGCTATCTGAATAAACATGGAAATATCTACACCGCTATTTGTATAAACATGGAAATATCTACACCGCTATCTGTATAAACATGGAAATATCTACACCGCTACCTGTATAAACATGGAAATATCAGCACCGCTATCTGTTTGAACATGTAAATATCTACACCACTATCTGTATGAAAATGGAAATATCTACAAAGCTATCTGCATATATATGGAAATATCTACACAGCTATCTCTTTACACATGGAAATAACTACACCGCTATATCTATAAACAGGGAAATATCTACACCGCCATGTGTATGAACATGGAAATATCAGCACCGCCATCTGTATGAACATATAAATATCTACACCGCCATCTGTATTAAGAAGGAAATATCTAAACCGCTATCTGTATAAACATGGAAATATCTACACCGCTGCCTGTATAAACATGGAAATATCAGCACCGCTATCGGTATGAACATGGAAATATCTACACCGCTATCTGTATCAACACGGAAATATCTACACCGCTATCTGTATGAAGATGGAAATAGCTACACCGTTATCTGTATGAACATGGAAATAGCTACACCGCTATCTGTATGAACATGGAAATATCTACACCGCTATCTGTATGAACATGGATATATCTACACAGCCCTCTGGATGAACATGGAAATATCCACACCGCTATCTGTGTAAAAATGCATACATCTTCACCGCTATCTGTATAAACATGGAAATATGTACATCGCTATCTGTATGAACATGGAAATATCTACACCACTTTCTGTTTGAAGATGGAAATATATACACCGCTATCTGCATGAAAATGGAAATATCTACACAGCTATCTGCATATAGATGGCAATATCTACACAGCTATCTCTTTATACATGGAAATAACTACACCGCTATCTGTATGAAAATGGAAATATCTACACCGCCATCTGTATGAACATGGAAATACCTTCACCTCCATCTGTATGAACATATAAATATCTACACCGCCATCTGTATTAAGAAGGAAATATCTAAACCGCTATCTGTATAAACATGGAAATATCTACACCGCTGCCTGTATAAACATGGAAATATCAGCACCACTATCTGTATGAACATGGAAATATCTACACCGCAATCTGTATGAACATGGATATATCTACACAGCCATCTGGATGAACATGGAAATATCTACACCGCTATCTGTATGAACATGGAAATATCTACACCGCTATCTGTGTAAACATGCATACATCTTCACCACTATCAGTATAAACATGGAAATATCTACACGGCTATCTGTTTGAACATGGAAATATCTACACCGCTATCTGCATGAAAATAGAAATATCTACACAGCTATCTGCATATACATGGAAATATCTACAAAGCTATCTCTTTACACATGGAAATAACTACACCGCTATCTCTATAAACACGGAAATATCTACACCGCCATCTGTTTGAACATGGAAATATCTGCACAGCCATCTGTATGAACATATAAATATCCACACCGCCATCTTATTAAGATGGAGATATCTACATCGCTATCTGTACAAACTTGGAAATATCGACACCGCTATCTGTATAAACATGGAAATACCAACACCACTCTCTGTATAAACATGGAAATATCTACACCGCTACCTGTATAAACATGGAAATATCAGCACCGCTATCTGTATGAACATGGAAATATCTACTCCGCTATCTCTATGAACATGGAAATATCTACACCACTATCTGTATGAACATGGAAATAGCTACACCGCTATCTGTATGAACATGGAAATATCTACACCACTATCTGTATGAACATGGATATATCTACACACCCATCTGGATGAACATGGAAATATCTACACCGCTACCTGCATGAACATGGAAATACCTACACCGCTATCTGTGTGAACATTCATACATGTTCACCGCAATCTGTATAAAGATGGAAATATCTACACCGCTATCTGTATGAACATGAATATATCTACACAGCCCTCTGCATGAACATGGAAATATTCACACCGCTATCTGTGAAAACATGCATACATCTTAAACGCTATCTGTATAAACATGGAAATATCTACACCGCTATCTGTATGAACAAGGAAATATCTGCACCGCCATCTGTATTAACATATTAATATCTTCACCGCCATCTGAATTAAGATGGAGATATCTACACCGCTATCTGAATAAACATGGAAATATCTACACCGCTATTTGTATAAACATGGAAATATCTACACCGCTATCTGTATAAACATGGAAATATCTACACCGCTACCTGTATAAACATGGAAATATCAGCACCGCTATCTGTATGAACATGGAAATATCTACACCGCTATCTGTATGAACATGGAAATATCTACAAAGCTATCTGAATGAACATGGAAATATCTACACCGCTATCTCTTTGAACATGTAAATATCTATACCACTATCTGCATGAAAATGGAAATATCTACAAAGCTATCTGCATATACATGGAAATATCTACACAGCTATCTCTTTACACATGGAAATAACTACACCGCTATATCTATAAACAGGGAAATATCTACACCGCCATGTGTATGAACATGGAAATATCAGCACCGCCATCTGTATGAACATATAAATATCTACACCGCCATCTGTATTAAGAAGGAAATATCTTAACCGCTATCTGTATAAACATGGAAATATCTACACCGCTGCCTGTATAAACATGGAAATATCAGCACCGCTATCTGTATGAACATGGAAATATCTACACCGCTATCTGTATCAACACGGAAATATCTACACCGCTTTCTGTATGAAGATGGAAATAGCTACACCGTTATCTGTATGAACATGGAAATAGCTACACCGCTATCTGTATGAACATGGAAATAGCTACACCGCTATCTGTATGAACATGGAAATATCTACACCACTATCTGTATGAACATGGATATATCTACACACCCATCTGGATGAACATGGAAATATCTACACCACTATCTGTATGAACATGGAAATAGCTACACCGCTATCTGTATGAACATGGAAATATCTACACCACTATCTGTATGAACATGGATATATCTACACACCCATCTGGATGAACATGGAAATATCTACACCGCTACCTGCATGAACATGGAAATACCTACACCGCTATCTGTGTGAACATTCATACATGTTCACCGCAATCTGTATAAAGATGGAAATATCTACACCGCTATCTGTATGAACATGAATATATCTACACAGCCCTCTGCATGAACATGGAAATATTCACACCGCTATCTGTGAAAACATGCATACATCTTAAACGCTATCTGTATAAACATGGAAATATCTACACCGCTATCTGTATGAACAAGGAAATATCTGCACCGCCATCTGTATTAACATATTAATATCTTCACCGCCATCTGAATTAAGATGGAGATATCTACACCGCTATCTGAATAAACATGGAAATATCTACACCGCTATTTGTATAAACATGGAAATATCTACACCGCTATCTGTATAAACATGGAAATATCTACACCGCTACCTGTATAAACATGGAAATATCAGCACCGCTATCTGTATGAACATGGAAATATCTACACCGCTATCTGTATGAACATGGAAATATCTACAAAGCTATCTGAATGAACATGGAAATATCTACACCGCTATCTCTTTGAACATGTAAATATCTATACCACTATCTGCATGAAAATGGAAATATCTACAAAGCTATCTGCATATACATGGAAATATCTACACAGCTATCTCTTTACACATGGAAATAACTACACCGCTATATCTATAAACAGGGAAATATCTACACCGCCATGTGTATGAACATGGAAATATCAGCACCGCCATCTGTATGAACATATAAATATCTACACCGCCATCTGTATTAAGAAGGAAATATCTTAACCGCTATCTGTATAAACATGGAAATATCTACACCGCTGCCTGTATAAACATGGAAATATCAGCACCGCTATCTGTATGAACATGGAAATATCTACACCGCTATCTGTATCAACACGGAAATATCTACACCGCTTTCTGTATGAAGATGGAAATAGCTACACCGTTATCTGTATGAACATGGAAATAGCTACACCGCTATCTGTATGAACATGGAAATATCTACACCGCTATCTGTATGAACATGGATATATCTACACAGCCCGCTGGATGAACATGGAAATATCCAAACCGCTATCTGTGTAAAAATGCATACATCTTCACCGCTATCTGTATAAACATGGAAATATCTACATCGCTATCTGTATGAACATGGAAATATCTACACCGCTATCTGTTTGAAGATGGAAATATATACACCGCTATCTGCATGAAAATGGAAATATCTACACAGCTATCTGCATATAGATGGAAATATCTACACAGCTATCTCTTTACACATGGAAATAACTACACCGCTATCTGTATGAAAATGGAAATATCTACACCGCCATCTGCATGAACATAGAAATATCTGCACCGCCATCTGTATGAACATATAAATATCTACACAGCCATCTGTATTAAGATGGAGATATCTACACCGCTATCTGAATAAAAATGGAAATATCTACACCGCTATCTGTATAAACATGGAAATATCTTCACCGCTATCTGTATAAACATGGAAATATCTACACCGCTACCTGTATAAACATGGAAATATCTTCACCGCTATCTGTATAAACATGGAAATATCTACACCGCTACCTGTATAAACATGGAAATATCTGCACCGCTATCTGTATGAACATGGAAATATCTACACCGCTATCTGTATGAACAAGGAAATATATACACCACAATCTGTATGAACATGGAAATATCTACAAAGCTATCTGAATGAACATGGAAATTTCTACACCGCTATCTGTTTGAACAAGTAAATATCTACACCGCTATCTGCATGAAAATGGAAATATCTACAAAGATATCTGCATATTCATGGAAATATCTACACAGCTGTCTGTTTACACATGGAAATAACTACACCGCTATCTGAATGAACATGGAAATATCTACAAAGCTATCTGAATGAACATGGAAATATCTACACCGCTATCTCTTTGAACATGTAAATATCTATACCACTATCTGCATGAAAATGGAAATATCTACAAAGCTATCTGCATATACATGGAAATATCTACACAGCTATCTCTTTACACATGGAAATAACTACACCGCTATATCTATAAACAGGGAAATATCTACACCGCCATGTGTATGAACATGGAAATATCAGCACCGCCATCTGTATGAACATATAAATATCTACACCGCCATCTGTATTAAGAAGGAAATATCTAAACCGCTATCTGTATAAACATGGAAATATCTACACCGCTGCCTGTATAAACATGGAAATATCAGCACCGCTATCTGTATGAACATGGAAATATCTACACCGCTATCTGTATCAACACGGAAATATCTACACCGCTTTCTGTATGAAGATGGAAATAGCTACACCGTTATCTGTATGAACATGGAAATAGCTACACCGCTATCTGTATGAACATGGAAATATCTACACCGCTATCTGTGTGAACATGGATATATCTACACAGCCCTCTGGATGAACATGGAAATATCCACACCGCTATCTGTGTAAAAATGCATACATCTTCACCGCTATCTGTATAAACATGGAAATATCTACATCGCTATCTGTATGAACATGGAAATATCTACACCGCTATCTGTTTGAAGATGGAAATATATACACCGCTATCTGCATGAAAATGGAAATATCTACACAGCTATCTGCATATAGATGGAAATATCTACACAGCTATCTCTTTACACATGGAAATAACTACACCGCTATCTGTATGAAAATGGAAATATCTACACCGCCATCTGCATGAACATAGAAATATCTGCACCGCCATCTGTATGAACATATAAATATCTACACAGCCATCTGTATTAAGATGGAGATATCTACACCGCTATCTGAATAAAAATGGAAATATCTACACCGCTATCTGTATAAACATGGAAATATCTTCACCGCTATCTGTATAAACATGGAAATATCTACACCGCTACCTGTATAAACATGGAAATATCTTCACCGCTATCTGTATAAACATGGAAATATCTACACCGCTACCTGTATAAACATGGAAATATCTGCACCGCTATCTGTATGAACATGGAAATATCTACACCGCTATCTGTATGAACAAGGAAATATATACACCACAATCTGTATGAACATGGAAATATCTACAAAGCTATCTGAATGAACATGGAAATTTCTACACCGCTATCTGTTTGAACATGTAAATATCTACACCGCTATCTGCATGAAAATGGAAATATCTACAAAGCTATCTGCATATTCATGGAAATATCTACACAGCTGTCTGTTTACACATGGAAATAACTACACCGCTATCTGTATGAACATGGAAATATCTACACCGCCATCTGTATGAACATGGAAATATCTGCACCGCCATCTGTATGAACATATAAATATCTACACCGCCATCTGTATTAAGATGGAGATTTCTACACTGCTATCTGTATAAACATGGAAATATCTACACCGCTATCTGTATAAACATGGAAATATCTACACCGCTATCTGTATAAACATGGAAATATCTACACCACTACCTGTATAAACATGGAAATATCAGCACCGCTATCTGTATGAACATGGAAATATCTACACCGCTATCTGTATGAACATGGAAATATCTACACCGCTATCTGTATGAACATGGAAATATCTGCACCGCTATCTGTATGAACATGGAAATATCTACACCGCTATCTGTTTCAACATGGAAATATCTACACCGCTGTCTGCATGAAAATGGAAATATCTATACAGCTATCTGCATATACATGGAAATATCTACACAGCTATCTCTTAACACATGGAAGTAAGTACACCGCTATATCTATAAACATGGAAATGTCTACACCGCCATCTGTATGAACATGGAAATATCTGCACCACCATCTGTATGGACATATAAGTATCTACACCGCCATCTGTATTAAGAAGGAAATATCTAAACCGCTATCTGTATGAACATTGAAATATCTACAACGCTATCTGTATGAACATGGAAATATCTACACCGCTATCTGTGTAAACATGCATACATCTTCAACGCTATCTGTATAAACATGGAAATATCTACAAGGCTATCTGTATGAACATGGAAATATCTACACCGCTATCTGCATGAAAATAGAAATATCTACACAGCTATCTGCATATACATGGAAATATCTACCCAGCTATCACTTTACACATGGAAATAACTACACCGCTATGTGTATGAACATGGAAATATCTTCACCGCCATCTGTACGAACATGGAAATATCTACACCGCTATCTGTATAAACATGGAAATATCAGCACCGCTATCTGTATGAACATGGAAATATCAGCCCCTCTATCTGTATGAACATGGAGATATCTACACCGCCATCTGTATGAACATGCATATATCTACACAGCCATCTGAATGAACATGGAAATATCTACACCGCTATCTGTTTGAACATGTAAATATCTACACCGCTATCTGCATGAAAATGGAAATATCTACAAAGCTATCTGCATATACATGTAAATATCTACACAGCTATCTCTTTACACATGGAAATAACTACACCGCTATATCTATAAACATGGAAATATCTACACTACCATCTGTATGAACATGGAAATATCAGCACCGCCATCTGTATGAACATATAAATATCTACAAAGCCATCTGTATTAAGAAGTAAATATCTAAACCGCTATCTGTATAAACATGGAAATATCTACACCGCTGCCTGTATAAACATGGAAATATCAGCACCGCTCTCTGTATGAAAATGGAGATATCTACACCGCTATCTGTATGAACATGGAAATATCTACACTGCTATCTGTATGAACATGGAAATAGCTACACCGTTAACTGTATGAACATGGAAATAGCTACACCGCTATCTGTATGAACATGGAAATATCTACACCACCATCTGTATGAACACGGAAATATCTGCACCGCCATCTGTATGAACATATAAATATCTACACCGCCATCTGTATTAACATGGAGATATCTACACTGCTATCTGTATAAACATGGAAATATCTACACCGCCATCTGTATGAACATATAAATATCTACACCGCCATCTGTATTAAGAGGGAAATATCTAACCCGCTATCTGTATAAACATGGAAATATCTACACCGCTGCCTGTATAAACATGGAAATAACAGCACCACAATCTGTATGAACATGGAAATATCTACACCGCAATCTGTATGAACATGGATATATCTACACAGCCATCTGGATGAACATGGAAATATCTACACCGCTATCTGTATAAACATGCATACATCTTCACCGCTAACTGTATAAACATGGAAATATCTACACCGCTATCTGTATGAACATGGAAATATCTGCACCGCTATCTGTATGAACATGGAAATATCTACACTGCTATCTGTTTGAACATGGAAATATGTACACCGCTATCTGCATGAAAATGGAAATATCTACACTGCTATCTGCATATACATGGAAATATCTACACAGCTATCTCTTTACACATGGAAATAACTACACCGATATCTGTATGAACATGGAAATATCTACACCGCCATCTGCATGAACATGGAAATATCTGCACCGCCATCTGTATGAACATATAAATATCTACACCGCCATCTATATTAAGATGGAGATATCTGCACTGCTATCTGTATAAACATGGAAATATCTACACCGCCATCTATATGAACATCTAAGTATCTACACCTCCATCTGTAGTAAGAAGGAAATATCTAAACTGCTATCTGTATAAACATGGAAATATCTACACCGCTGCCTGTATAAACATGGAAATATCAGCACAACTATCTGTATGAACATGGAAATATCTACACCGCTATCTGTGTAAACATGCATACATCTTCACCGCTATCATTATAAACATGGAAATATCTACAACGCTCTCTTTATGAACATGGAAATAACTACACCGCTATCTGTATGAACATGGAAATATCTACACCGCTATCTGTATGAAAATGGAAATATCTACACTGCTATCTGCATATACATGGAAATATCTACACAGCTATCTCTTTACAAATGGAAATAACTACACCGCCATCTATTTGAACATGGAAATATCTGCACCGCCATCAGTATGAACATATAAATATCTACACCACCATCTGTATTAAGATGGAGATATCTACAGCGCTATCTGTATAAACATGGAAATATCTACACCGCTATCTATATAAACATGGAAATATCTACACCGCTATCTGTATAAACATGGAAATATCTACACCGCTACCTGTATAAACATGGAAATATAAGCACCGCTATCTGTATGAACATGGAAATATCTACACCGCTATCTGTATGAACATGGAAATATCTACACCGCTATCTGTATGAACATGGATATATCTACACAGCCCTCTGGATGAACATGGAAAAATCCACACCGCTATCTGTGTAAACATGCATACATCTTCACCGCTATCTGTATAAACATGGAAATATCTACACCGCTATCTGTATGAACGTGGAAATATCTACACCGCTATCTGTTTGAAGATGGAAATATATACACCGCTATCTGCATGAAAATGGAAATATCTAGACAGCTATCTGCATATAGTTGGAAATATCTACACAGCTATCTCTTTACACATGGAAATAACTACACCGCTATCTGTATGAACATGGAAATATCTACACCGCCATCTGTATGAACATGGAAATATCTGCACCGCCGTCTGTATGAACATATAAATATCTACACCGCCATCTGTATTAAGATGGAGATATCTACACTGCTATCTGAATAAACATGGAAATATCTACACCGCTATCTGTATAAACATGGAAATATCTACACCGCTATCTGTATAAACACGGAAATATCTACACCGCTACCAGTATAAACATGGAAATATCAGCACCGCTATCTGTATGAACCTGGAAATATCTACACCGCTATCTGTATGAACATGGAAATATCTACACCGCTATCTGTATGAACATGGAAATATCTACAAAGCTATCTGAATGAACATGGAAATATCTACACCGCTATCTGTTTGAACATGTAAATATCTACACCGCTATCTGCATGAAAATGGAAATATCTACAAAGCTATCTGCATATACATGGAAATATCTACACCGCTATCTGTGTAAACATGCATAGATCTTCACCGCTATCTGTATAAACATGGAAATATCTACACCGCTATCTGTTTGAACATGGAAATATCTACACCGCTATCTGTATGAAAATGGAAATATCTACACAGCAATCTGCATATACATGGAAATATCTACACAGCTATCTCTTTACACATGGAAATAAGTACACCGCGATGTGTATGAACATGGAAATATCTTCACCGCCATCTGTAGGAACTTGGATATATCTACAAAGCCATCTGGATGAACATGGAAATATCTACACTGCTATCTGTATGAACATGGAAATATTTGCACCGTTATCTGTGTAAAAATGCATACATCTTCACCGCTATCTGTATAAACTTGGAAATATCTACACTGCTATCTGTATGAACATGGAAATATCTACACTGCTATCTGTTTGAACATGGAAATATCTACACCGCTATCTGCATGAAAATGGAAATATCTACGCAGCGATCTGCATATACATGGAAATATCTACAAAGCTATCTCTTTCCACGTGGAAATAAGTACAGCGCTATCTCTATAAACATGGAAATAGCTACACCGCCATCTGTATGAACATGGAAATATCTGCAACGCCATCTGTATGAACATATAAATATCTACACCGCCATCTATATTAAGATGGAGATATCTACACCGCTATCTTTATAAACTTGGAAATATCTACACTGCTATCTCTATGAACATGGAAATTTCTACACCGCTATCTGTATGAACATGGAAATAGCTACACCGCTATCTGTATGAACATGGAAATATCTACACCACTACCTGTATGAACAAGGAAATATCTACACCGCTATCTGTATGAACATGGATATATCTACACAGCCATCTGGATGAACACGGAAATATCTACACCGCAATCTGTATGAACATGGAAATATCTACACCGCTATCTGTGTAAACATGCATACGTCTTCACCGCAATCTTTAAAAACGTGGAAATATCTACACCGCTATCTGTATGAACATGGAAATATCTACAACGCTATCTGTTTGAACATGGAAATATCTACACCGCTATCTGCATGAAAATGGAAATATCTACACAGCTATCTGCATATACATGGAAATATCTACACAGCTAACTCTTTACACATGGAAATAACTACACCGCTATCTGTATGAACATGGAAATATCTACACCGCCATCTGTATGAACATATACATATCTACACGGCCATCTGTATTAACATGGAGATATCTACAACGATATCTGTATAAACATGGAAATATCAACAACGCTATCTGTATAAACATGGAATTATCTACACCGCTATCTGTATAAACATGGAAATATCTACACCGCTATCTGTATAAACATTGAAATATCTACACCGCTACCAGTATAAACATGGAAATATCAGCACCGCTATCTGTATGAACATGGAAATAGCCCCTCTATCTGTATGAACATGGAGATATCTACACCGCTATCTGTATGAACATGGAAATATCTACACCGCTATCTGTAAGAACATGGAAATACCTTCACCGCCATCTTTATAAACATGAATATATCTACACAGCCATCTGGATGAACATGGATATATCTACACAGCCCTCTGGATGAACAAGGAAATATCCAAACCGCTATCTGTGTAAACATGCATACACCTTCACCGCTATCTGTATAAACATGGAAATATCTACACCGCTATCTGTATGAACATGGAAATATCTACACCGCTATCTGTTTGAAGATGGAAATATATACACCGCTATCTGCATGAAAATGGAAATATCTACACAGCTATCTGCATGAAAATGGAAATATCTACACAGCTATCTGCATATACACGGAAATATCTACACAGCTATCTCTTTACACATGGAAATAACTACACCGCCATCTGTATGAACATGGAAATATCTGCACCGCCATCAGTATGAACATATAAATATCTACACCACCATCTGTATTAAGATGGAGATATCTACACCGCTATCTGTATAAACATGGAAATATCTACACTGCTATCTGTATAAACATGGAAATATCTACACCGCTATCTGTATAAACATGGAAATATCTACACTGCTACCTGTATAAACATGGAAATATAAGCACCGCTATCTGTATGAACATGGAAATATCTACACCGCTATCTGTATGAACATGGAAATATCTACACCGCTATCTGTATGAACATGGATATATCTACACAGCCCTCTGGATGAACATGGAAATATCCACACCGCTATCTGTGTAAACATGCATACATCTTCACCGCTATCTGTATAAACATGGAAATATCTACACCGCTATCTGTATGAACATGGAAATATCTACACCGCTATCTGTTTGAAGATGGATATATATACATCGCTATCTGCATAAAATGGAAATATCTACACAGCTATCTGGATATAGATGGAAATATCTACACAGCTATCTCTTTACACATGGAAATAACTACACCGCTATCAGTATGAACATGGAAATATCTACACCGCTATCTGTATAAACATGGAAATATCTACACCGCTACCTGTATAAACATGGAAATATAAGCACCGCTATCTGTATGAACATGGAAATATCTACACCGCTATCTGTATGAACATGGAAATATCTACACCGCTATCTGTATGAACATGGATATATCTACACAGCCCTCTGGATGAACATGGAAATATCCACACCGCTATCTGTGTAAACATGCATACATCTTCACAGCTATCTGTATAAACATGGAAATATCTACACTGCTATCTGTATGAACATGGAAATATCTACACCGCTATCTGTTTGAAGATGGAAATATATACATCGCTATCTGCATGAAAATGGAAATATCTACACAGCTATCTCTTTACACATGGAAATAACTACACCGCTATCTGTATGAACATGGAAATATCTACACCGCCATCTGTATGAAGATGGAGATATCTACACCGCTATCTGAATAAACATGGAAACGTCTACACCGCTATCTGTATAAACATGGAAATATTTACACTGCTATCTGTATAAACATGGAAATATCTACACCGCTACCTGTATAAACATGGAAATATCAGCACCGCTATCTGTATGAACCTGGAAATATCTACACCGCTATCTGTATGAACATGGAAATATCTACACCGCTATCTGTATGAACAAGGAAATATCTACAAAGCTATCTGAATGAACATGGAAATATCTACACCGCTATCTGTTTGAACATGTAAATATCTACACCGCTACCTGCATGAAAATGGAAATATCTTCAAAGCTATCTGCATATACATGTAAATATCTACACAGCTATCTCTTTACACATGGAAATAACTACACCGCCATATCTATATACATGGAAATATCTACACCACCATCTGTATGAACATGGAAATATCTGCACCGCTATCTGTATGAACATATAAATATCTACAACGCCATCTGTATTAAGAAGTAAATATCTAAACCGCTATCTGTATAAACATGGAAATATCTACACCGCTGCCTGTATAAACATGGAAATATCAGCACCGCTCTCTGTATGAAAATGGAAATAGCTACACCGTTGTCTGTATGAACATGGAAATAGCTACACCGCTATCTGTATGAACATGGAAATATCTACACCGCCATCTGTATGAACACGGAAATATCTGCACCACCATCTGTATGAACATATAAATATCTACACCGCCATCTGTATTAACATGGAGATATCTACAACGCTATATGTGTAAACATGCATACATCTTCACCACTATCAGTATAAACATGGAAATAACTACACCGCTATCTGTATGAACATGGAAATATCTGCACCGCTATCTGTATGAACATGGAAATATCTACACTGCTATCTGTTTGAACATGGAAATATGTGCACCGCTATCTGCATGAAAATGGAAATATCTACACTGCTATCTGCATATACATGGAAATATCTACACAGCTATCTCTTTACACGTGGAAATAACTACACCGATATCTGTATGAACATGGAAATATCTACACTGCCATCTGTATGAACATGGAAATATCTGTACCGCCATCTGTATGAACATATAAATATCTACACCGCCATCTGTATTAAGATGGAGATATCTACACTGCTATCTGTATAAACATGGAAATATCTACACCGCCATCTGTATGAACATATAAGTATTTACACCGCCATCTGTATTAAGAAGGAAATATCTAAACCGCTATCTGTATAAACATGGAAATATCTACACCGCTGCCTGTATAAACATGGAGATATCAGCACCACTATCTGTATGAACATAGAAATATCGACACCACAATCTGTATGAACATGGATATATCTACACAGCCATCTGGATGAACATGGAAATATCTACACCGCTATCTGTATGAACATGGAAATATCTACACCGCTATCTGTGTAAACATGCAAACATCTTCACCGCTATCAGTATAAACATGGAAATATCTACACCGCTATCTGTATGAACATAGAAATAACTACACCGCTTTCTGTATGAACATGGAAATATCTACACCGCTATCTGTATGAACATGGATATATCTACACAGCCATCTGGATGAACATGGAAATATCTACACCGCTATCTGTGTAAACATGCATACATCTTCACCGCTATCTGTATAAACATGGAAATATCTACACCGCTATCGGTATGAACATGGAAATATCTGCACCGCTATCTGTATGAACATGGAAATATCTACACCGCTATCTGAACATGGAAATATCTACACCGCTATCTGCATGAAAATGGAAATATCTACACTGCTATCTGTATATACATGGAAATATCTACACATCTGTCTCTTTACACATGGAAATAACTACACCGCCATCTGTATGAACATGGAAATATCTGCACCGCCATCAGTATGAACATATAAATATCTACACCACCATCTGTATTAAGATATAGATATCTACACCGCTGTCTGTATAAACATGGAAATATCTACACAGCTATCTGTATAAACATGGAAATATCTACACCGCTATCTGTATAAGCATGGAAATATCTACACCGCTACCTGTATAAACAGGGAAATATAAGCACCGCTATCTGTATGAACATGGAAATATCTACACCGCTATCTGTATGAACATGGAAATATCTACACCGCTATCTGTATGAACATGGATATATCTACACAGCCCTCTGGATGAACATGGAAATATCCACACCGCTAACTGTGTAAACATGCATACATCTTCACCGCTATCTGTATAAACATGGAAATATCTACACCGCTATCTGTATGAACATGGAAATATCTACACCGCTATCTGTTTGAAGATGGAAATATATACATCGCTATCTGCATGAAAATGGAAATATCTACACAGCTCTCTGCATATAGATGGAAATATCTACACAGCTATCTCTTTACACATGGAATTAACTACACCGGAATTTGTATGAACATGGAAATATCTACACCGCCATCTCTATGAAGATGGAGATATCTACACCGCTATCTGAATAAACATGGAAATGTCTACACCGCTATCTTTATAAACATGGAAATATCTACACTGCTATCTGTATAAACATGGAAATATCTACACCGCTACCTGTATAAACATGGAAATATCAGCACCGCTATTGGTATGAACCTAGAAATATCTACACCGCTATCTGTATGAACATGGAAATATCTACACCGCTATCTGTTTGAACATGGAAATATGTACACCGCTATCTGCATGAAAATGGAAATATCTACACTGCTATCTGCATATACATGGAAATATCTACACAGCTATCTCTTTACACATGGAAATAACTACACCGATATCTGTATGAACATGGAAATATCTACACCGCCATCTGTATGAACATGGAAATATCTGCACCGCCATCTGTATGAACATATAAATATCTACACCGCCATCTGTATTAAGATGGAGATATCTACACTGCTATCTGTATAAACATGGAAATATCTACACCGCCATCTGTATGAACATATAAGTATCTACACCGCCATCTGTATTAAGAAGGAAATATCTAAACTGCTATCTCTATAAAAATGGAAATATGTACACCGCTGCCTGTATAAACATGGAAATATCAGCACCACTATCTGTATGAACATGGAAATATCTACAACGCAATCTGTATGAACATGGATATATCTACACAGCCATCTGGATGAACATGGAAATATCTAAACCGCTATCTGTATGAACATGGAAATATCTACACCGCTATCTGTGTAAACATGCTTACATATTCACCGCTATCAGTATAAACATTGAAATATCTACACCGCTATCTGTATGAACATGGAAATAACTACACCGCTATCTGTATAAACATGGAAATATCTACACCGCTACCTGTATAAACATGGAAATATCAGCACCGCTATCTGTATGAACCTGGAAATATCTACACCGCTATCTGTATGAACATGGAAATATCTACACCGCTATCTGTTTGAACATGGAAATATGTACACCGCTATCTGCATGAAAATGGAAATATCTACACTGCTATCTGCATATACATGGAAATATCTACACAGCTATCTCTTTACACATGGAAATAACTACACCGATATCTGTATGAACATGGAAATATCTACACCGCCATCTGTATGAACATGGAAATATCTGCACCGCCATCTGTATGAACATATAAATATCTACACCGCCATCTGTATTAAGATGGAGATATCTACACTGCTATCTGTATAAACATGGAAATATCTACACCGCCATCTGTATGAACATATAAGTATCTACACCGCCATCTGTATTAAGAAGGAAATATCTAAACCGCTATCTCTATAAACATGGAAATATCTACACCGCTGCCTGTATAAACATGGAAATATCAGCACCACTATCTGTATGAACATGGAAATATCTACAACGCAATCTGTATGAACATGGATATATCTACACAGCCATCTGGATGAACATGGAAATATCTAAACCGCTATCTGTATGAACATGGAAATATCTACACCGCTATCTGTGTAAACATGCTTACATCTTCACCGCTATCAGTAGAAACATGGAAATATCTACACCGCTATCTGTATGAACATGGAAATAACTACACCGCTATCTGTATGAACATGGAAATATCTACACCGCTATCTGTATGAACATGGATATATCTACACAGCCATCTGGTTGAACATGGAAATATCTACACCGCTATCTGTGTAAACATGCATACATCTTCACCGCTATCCGTGTAAACATGGAAATATCTACACCGCTATCAGTATGAACATGGAAATATCTGCACCGCTATCTGTATGTACATGGAAATATCTACACCGCTTTCTGAACATGGAAATATCTACACCGCTATCTGCATGAAAATGGAAATATCTACACTGCTATCTGCATATACATGGAAATATCTACACAGCTATCTCTTTACACATGGAAATAACTACACCGCCATCTGTATGAACATGGAAATATCTGCACCGCCATCAGTATGAACATATAAATATCTACACCACCATCTGTATTAAGATGGAGATATCTACACCGCTATCTGTATAAACATGGAAATATCTACACTGCTATCTGTATAAACATGGAAATATCTACACCGCTATCTGTATAAACATGGAAATATCTACACCGCTACCTGTATAAACATGGAAATATAAGCACCGCTATCTGTATGAACATGGAAATATCTACACCGCTATCTGTATGAACATGGAAATATCTACACCACTATCTGTATGATCATGGATATATCTACACAGCCCTCTGGATGAACATGGAAATATCCACACCGCTATCTGTGTAAACATGCATATATCTTCACCGCTATCTGTATAAACATGGAAATATCTACACCGCTATCTGTATGAACATGGAAATATCTACACCGCTATCTGTTTGAAGATGGAAATATATACATCGCTATCTGCATGAAAATGGAAATATCTACCCAGCTCTCTGCATATAGATGGAAATATCTACACAGCTATCTCTTTACACATGGAAATAACTACACCGCTATCTGTATGAACATGGAAATATCTACACCGCCATCTGTATGAACATAGAAATATCTGCACCGCCATCTGTATGAACATATAAATATCTACACCGCCATCTTTATTAAGATGGAGATATCTACACTGCTATCTGAATAAACATGGAAATATCTACACCGCTATCTGTATAAACATGGAAATATCTACACCGCTATCTGTTTGAAGATGGAAATATATACATCGCTATCTGCATGAAAATGGAAATATCTACACAGCTATCTGCATATACATGGAAATATCTACACAGCTATCTCTTTACACATGGAAATAACTACACCGCTATATCTATAAACATGGAAATATCTACACCACCATCTGTATGAACATGGAAATATCTGCACCGTCATCTGTATGAACATATAAATATCTACACCGCCATCTGTATTAAGAAGTAAATATCTAAACCGCTATCTGTATAAACATGGAAATATCTACACCGCTGCCTGTATAAACATGGAAATATCAGCACCGCTCTCTGTATGAAAATGGAGATATCTACACCGCTATCTGTATGAACATGGAAATATCTACACTGCTATCTGTATGAACATGGAAATAGCTACACCGTTGTCTGTATGAACATGGAAATAGCTACACCGCTGTCTGTATGAACATGGAAATATCTACACCGCCATCTGTATGAACACGGAAATATCTGCACCACCATCTGTATGAACATATAAATATCTACACCGCCATCTGTATTAACATGGAGATATCTACACTGCTATCTGTATAAACATGGAAATATCTACACCCACATCTGTATGAACATATAAATATCTACACCGCCATCTGTATTAAGAAGGAAATATCTAAACCGCTATCTGTATAAACATGGAAATATCTACACCGCTGCCTGTATAAACATGGAAATATCAGCACCACTATCTGTATGAACATGGAAATATCTACACCGCAATCTGTATGAACATGGATATATCTACACAGCCATCTTGATGAACATGGAAATATCTACACCGCTATCTGTATGAACATGGAAATATCTACACCGCTATCTGTGTAAACATGCATACATCTTCACCACTATCAGTATGAACATGGAAATATCTACACTGCTATCTGTATGAACGTGGAAATAACTACACCGCTATCTGTATGAACATGGAAATATCTACACCGCTATATGTATGAACATGGATATATCTACACAGGAATCTGGATGAACATGGAAATATCTACACCGCTATCTGTGTAAACATGCATGCATCTTCACCGCTAACTGTATAAACATGGAAATATCTACACCGCTATCTGTATGAACATGGAAATATCTGCACTGATATATGTATGAACATGGAAATATCTACACCGCTATCTGTTTGAACATGGAAATATGTACACCGCTATCTGCATGAAAATGGAAATATCTACACTGCTATCTGCATATACGTGGAAATATCTACACAGCTATCTCTTTACACATGGAAATAACTACACCGGTATCTGTATGAACATGGAAATATCTACACCGCCATCTGTATGAACATGGAAATATCTACACCGCTATCTGTATGAACATTGATATATCTACACAGCCATCTGGATGAACATGGAAATATCTACACCGCTATCTGTGTAAACATGCATACATCTTCACCGCTATCTGTATAAACATGGAAATATCTACACCGCCATCGGTATGAACATGGAAATATCTGCACCGCTATCTGTATGAACATGGAAATATCTACACCGCTATCTGAACATGGAAATATCTACACCGCTATCTGCATGAAAATGGAAATATCTACACTGCAATCTGTATATACATGGAAATATCTACACAGCTGTCTCTTTACACATGGAAATAACTACACCGCCATCTGTATGAACATGGAAATATCTGCAACGCCATCAGTATGAACATATAAATATCTACACCACCATCTGTCTTAAGATATAGATATCTACACCGCTGTCTGTATAAACATGGAAATATCTATACCGCTATCTGTATAAACATGGAAATATCTACACCGCTATCTGTATAAACATGGAAATATCTACACCGCTACCTGTATAAACATGGAAATATAAGCACCGCTATCTGTATGAACATGGAAATATCTACACCGCTATCTGTATGAACATGGAAATATCTACACCGCTATCTGTATGAACATGGATATATCTACACAGCCCTCTGGATGAACATGGAATTATCCACACCGCTCTCTGTGTAAACATGCATACATCTTCACCGCTATCTGTATAAACATGGAAATATCTACACCGCTATCTGTATGAACATGGAAATATCTACACAGCTATCTGTTTGAAGATGGAAATATATACATCGCTATCTGCATGAAAATGGAAATATCTACACAGCTCTCTGCATATAGATGGAAATATCTACACAGCTATCTCTTTACACATGGAAATAACTACACCGCTATCTGTATGAACATGGAAATATCTACACCGCCATCTGTATGAAGATGGAGATATCTACACCGCTATCTGAATAAACATGGAAATGTCTACACCGCTATCTGTATAAACATGGAAATATCTACACTGCTATCTGTATAAACATGGAAATATCTACACCGCTACCTGTATAAACATGGAAATATCAGCACCGCTATCTGTATGAACCTGGAAATATCTACACCGCTATCTGTATGAACATGGAAATATCTACACCGCTATCTGTATGAACAAGGAAATATCTACAAAGCTATCTGAATGTACATGGAAATATCTACACCGCTATCTGTTTGAACATGTAAATATCTACACCGCTATCTGCATGAAAATGGAAATATCTTCAAAGCTATCTGCATATACATGTAAATATCTACACAGCTATCTCTTTACACATGGAAATAACTACACCGCTATATCTATAAACATGGAAATATCTACACCACCATCTGTATGAACATGGAAATATCTGCACCGCCATCAGTATGAACATATAAATAACTACACCGCCATCTGTATTAAGAAGTAAATATCTAAACCGCTATCTGTATAAACATGGAAATATCTACACCGCTGCCTGTATAAACATGGAAATATCAGCACCGCTCTCTGTATGAAAATGGAGATATCTACACCGCTATCTGTATGAACATGGAAATATCTACACTGCTATCTGTTTGAACATGGAAATAGCTACACCGTTGTCTGTATGAACATGGAAATAGCTACACCGCTATCTGTATGAACATGGAAATATCTACACCGCTATCTGTATGAACATGGATATATCTACACAGCCATCTGGATGAACATGGAAATATCTACACCGCTATCTGTATGAACATGGAAATATCTACACCGCTATCTGTGTAAACATGCATACATCTTCACCACTATCAGTATAAACATGGAAATATCTACACTGCTATCTGTATGAACGTGGAAATAACTACACCGCTATCTGTATGAACATGGAAATATCTACACCGCTATCTGTATGAACATGGATATATCTACACAGCCATCTGGATGAACATGGAAATATCTACACCGCTATCTGTGTAAACATGCATAGATCTTCACCGCTAACTGTATAAACATGGAAATATCTACACCGCTATCTGTATGAACATGGAAATATCTGCACCGCTATCTGTATGAACATGGAAATATCTACACCGCTATCTGTTTGAACATGGAAATATGTACACCGCTATCTGCATGAAAATGGAAATATCTACACTGCTACCTGCATATACATGGAAATATATACACAGCTATCTCTTTACACATGGAAATAACTACACCGATATCTGTATGAACATGGAAATATCTACACCGCCATCTGTATGAACATGGAAATATCTGCACCGCCCTCTGTATGAACATATAAATATCTACACCGCCATCTGTATTAAGATGGAGATATCTACATTGCTATCTGTATAAACATGGAAATATCTACACCGCCATCTGTATGAACATATAAGTATCTACACCGCCATCTGTATTAAGAAGGAAATATCTAAACGGCTATCTGTACAAACATGGAAATATCTACACCGCTGCCTGTATAAACATGGAAATATCAGCACCACTATCTGTATGAACATGGAAATATCTACACCGCTATCTGTATGAACATGGAAATATCTACACCGCTATCTGTATGAACATGGATATATCTACACAGCCCTCTGGATGAACATGGAAATATCCACACCGCTATCTGTGTAAACATGTATACATCTTCACCGCTATCTGTATAAACATGGAAATATCTACACCGCTATCTGTATGAACATGGAAATATCTACACCGCTATCTGTTTGAAGATGGAAATATATGCGTCGCTATCTGCATGAAAATGGAAATATCTACACAGCTCTCTGCATATAGATGGAAATATCTACACAGCTATCTCTTTACACATGGAAATAACTACACCGCTATCTGTATGAAAATGGAAATATCTACACCGCCATCTGTATGAAGATGGAGATATCTACACCGCTATCTGAATAAACATGGAAATGTCTACACCGCTATCTGTATAAACATGGAAATATCTACACCGCTATCTGTATAAATATGGAAATATCTACACCGCTACCTGTATAAACATGGAAATATCAGCACCGCTATCTGTATGAACCTGGAAATATCGACACCGCTATCTGTATGAACATGGAAATATCTACACCGCTATCTGTATGAACAAGGAAATATCTACAAAGCTATCTGAATGAACATGGAAATATCTACACCGCTATCTGTTTGAACATGTAAATATCTACACCGCTATCTGCATGAAAATGGAAATATCTTCAAAGCTATCTGCATATACATGTAAATATCTACACAGCTATCTCTTTACACATGGAAATATCTACACCGCTATATCTATAAACATGGAAATATCTACACCACCATCTGTATGAACATGGAAATATCTGCACCGCCGTCTGTATGAAGATATAAATATCTACACCGCCATCTGTATTAAGAAGGAAATATCTAAACCGCTATCTGTATAAACATGGAAATATCTACACCGCTGCCTGTATAAACATGAAAATATCAGCACCGCTCTCTGTATGAAAATGGAGATATCTACAACGCTATCTGTATGAACATGGAAATATCTACACTGCTATCTGTTTGAACATGGAAATAGCTACACCGTTGTCTGTATGAACATGGAAATAGCTACACCGCTATCTGTATGAATATGGAAATATCTACACCGCCATCTGTATGAACACGGAAATATCTGCACCACCATCTGTATGAACATATAAATATCTACACCGCCATCTGTATTAACATGGAGATATCTACACTGCTATCTGTATAAACATGGAAATATCTACACCGTCATCTGTATGAACATATAAATATCTACACCGCCATCTGTATTAAGAAGGAAATATCTAAACCGCTATCTGTATAAACATGGAAATATCTACACCGCTGTCTGTATAAACATGGAAATATCAGCACCACTATCTGTATGAACATGGAAATATCTACACCGCAATCTGTATGAACATGGATATATCTACACAGCCATCTGGATGAAAATGGAAACATATACACCGCTATCTGTATGAACATGGAAATATCTACACCGCTATCTGTGTAAACATGCATACATCTTCACCACTATCAGTATAAACATGGAAATATCTACACTGCTATCTGTATGAACGTGGAAATATCTACACCGCTATCTACATGAACATGGAAATATCTACACCGCTATCTGTATGAACATGGATATATCTACACAGCCATCTGGATGAACATGGAAATATCTACACCGCTATCTGTGTAAACATGCATAGATCTTCACCGCTAACTGTATAAACATGGAAATATCTACACCGCTATCTGTATGAACATGGAAATATCTGCACCGCTATCTGTATGAACATGGAAATATCTACACCGCTATCTGTTTGAACATGGAAATATGTACACCGCTATCTGCATGAAAATGGAAATATCTACACTGCTATCTGCATATACATGGAAATATCTACACAGCTATCTCTTTACACATGGAAATAACTACACCGATATCTGTATGAACATGAAAATATCTACACCGCCATCTGTATGAACATGGAAATATCTGCACCGCCATCTGTATGAACATATAAATATCTACACCGCCATCTGTATTAAGATGGAGATATCTACACTGCTATCTGTATAAACATGGAAATATCTACACCGCCATCTGTATGAACATATAAGTATCTACACCGCCTTCTGTATTAAGAAGTCAATATCTAAACCGCTATCTGAATAAACATGGAAATATCTACACCGCTGCCTGTATAAACATGGAAATATCAGCACCACTATCTGTATGAACATGGAAATATCGACACCGCAATCTGTATGAACATGGATATATCTACACAGCCATCTGGATGAACATGGAAATATCTACACCGCTATCTGTATGAACATGGAAATATCTACACCGCTATCTGTGTAAACATGCAAACATCTTCACCGCTATCAGTATAAACATGGAAATATCTACACCGCTATCTGTATGAACATAGAAATAACTACACCGCTTTCTGTATGAACATGGAAATATCTACACCGCTTTCTGTATGAACATGGATATATCTACACAGCCATCTGGATGAACATGGAAATATCTACAACGCTATCTGTGTAAACATGCATACATCTTCACCGCTATCTGTATAAACATGGAAATATCTACACCGCTATCGGTATGAACATGGAAATATCTGCACCGCTATCTGTATGAACATGGAAATATCTACACCGCTATCTGAACATGGAAATATCTACACCGCTATCTGCATGAAAATGGAAATATCTACACTGCTATCTGCATATACATGGAAATATCTACACAGCTATCTCTTTACACATGGAAATAACTACACCGCCATCTGTATGAACATGGATATATCTGCACCGCCATCAGTATGAACATATAAATATCTACACCACCATCTGTATTAAGATGGAGATATCTACACCGCTGTCTGTATAAACATGGAAATATCTACACCGCTATCTGTATAAACATGGAAATATCTACACCGCTATCTGCATAAACATGGAAATATCTACACCGCTACCTGTATAAACATGGAAATATAAGCACCGCTATCTGTATGAACATGGAAATATCTACACCGCTATCTGTATGAACATGGAAATATCTACACCGCTATTTGTATGAACATGGATATATCTACACAGCCCTCTGGATGAACATGGAAATATCCACACCGCTATCTGTGTAAACATGCATACATCTTCACCGCTATCTGTATAAACATGGAAATATCTACACCGCTATCTGTATGAACATGGAAATATCTACACCGCTATCTGTTTGTAGATGGAAATATATACACCGCTATCTGCATGAAAATGGAAATATCTACACAGCTATCTGCATATAGATGGAAATATCTACACAGCTATCTCTTTACACATGGAAATAACTACACCGCTATCTGTATGAACATGGAAATATCTACACCGCCATCTGTATGAACATGGAAATATCTGCACCGCCATCTGTATGAACATATAAATATCTACACCGACATCTGTATTAAGATGGAGATATCTACACTGCTATCTGAATAAACATGGAAATATCTACACCGCTATCTGTATAAACATGGAAATATCTACACCGCTATCTGTATAAACACGGAAATATCAGCACCGCTCTCTGTATGAAAATGGAAATATCTACACCGCTATCTGTATGAACATGGAAATATCTACACCACTATCTGTATGAACATGGATATATCTACACAGCCATCTGGATGAACATGGAAATATCTACACCGCTATCTGTATGAACATGGAAATATCTACACCGCTATCTGTATGAACATGGATATATCTACACAGCCATCTGGATGAACATGGAAATATCTACACCTCTATCTGTGTAAACATGCATACATCTTCACCACTATCTGTATAAACATGGAAATATCTTCACCGCTATCGGTATGAACATGGAAATATCTACACCGCTATCTGTATGAACATGGAAATACCTACACCGCTATCTGTTTGGACATGGAAATATCTACACCGCTATCTTCATGAAAATGGAAATATCTACACTGCTATCTGCATATACATTTAAATATCTACACAGCTATCTCTTTACACATGGAAATAACTACACCACTATCTGTATGAACATGGACATATCTACACCGCCATCTGTATGAACATGGAAATATCTGCACCGCCATCTGTATGAACATATAAATATCTACACCGCCATCTGTATTAAGATGGTAATATCTTCACCGCTATCTGTATAAACATGGAAATATCTACACCACTATCTGTATAAACATGGAAATATCTACACCGCTACCTGTATAAACATGGAAATATCAGCACCGCTATCTGTATGAACATGGAAATATCTAAACCGCTATCTGAATGAACAAGGAAATATCTACACCGGTATCTGTATGAACATGGATATATCTACAGAGCCCTCTGGATGAACATGGAAATATCCACACCGCTATCTGTGTAAACATGCATACATCTTCACCGCTATCTGTATAAACATGGAAATATCTACACCGCTATCTGTATGAACATGGAAATATCTACACCGCTATCTGTTTGAAGATGGAAATATATACACCGCTATCTGCATGAAAATGGAAATACCTAGACAGCTATCTGCTTATAGATGGAAATATCTACACAACTATCTCTTTACACATGGAAATAACTACACCGCTATCTTTATGAACATGGAAATATCTACACCGCCATCTGTATGAACATGGAAATACCTGCACCGCCATCTGTATGAACATATAAATATCTACACCGCCATCTGTATGAAGACGGAGATATCTACACCGCTATCTGAATAAACATGGAAATGTCTACACCGCTATCTGTATAAACATGGAAATATCTACACCGCTATCTGTATAAACATGGAAATATCTACACCGCTACCTGTATAAACATGGAAATATCAGCACCGCTATCTGTATGAACCTGAAAATATCTACACCGCTATCTGTGTGAACATGGAAATATCTTCACCGCTATCTGTATGAACAAGGAAATATCTACAAAGCTATCTGAATGAACATGGAAATATCTACACCGCTATCTGTTTGAACATGTAAATATCTACACCGCTATCTGCATGAAAATGGAAATATCTTCAAAGCTATCTGCATATACATGTAAATATCTACACAGCTATCTCTTTACACATGGAAATAACTACACCGCAATATCTATAAACATGGAAATATCTACACCACCATCTGTATGAACATGGAAATATCTGCACCGCCATCTGTATGAACATATAAATATCTACACCGCCATCTGTATTAAGAAGTAAATATCTAAACCGCTATCTGTAAAAACATGGAAATATCTACACCGCTGCCTGTATAAACGTGGAAATATCAGCACCGCTCTCTGTACGAAAATGGAGATATCTACACCGCTATCTGTATGAACATGGAAATATCTACACTGCTATCTGTATGAACATGGAAATAGCTACACCGTTGTCTGTATGAACATGGAAATAGCTACACCGCTATCTGTATGAACATGGAAATATCTACACCGCCATTTGTATGAACACGGAAATATCTGCACCACCATCTGTATGAACATATAAATATCTACACCGCCATCTGTATTAAGAAGGAAATATCTAAACCGCTATCTGTATAAACATTGAAATATCTACACCGCTGCCTGTATAAACATGGAAATATCAGCACCACTATCTGTATGAACATGGAAATATCTACACCGCAATCTGTATGAACATGGATATATCTACACAGCCATCTGGATGAACATGGAAATATCTACACCGCTTTCTGTATGAACATGGAAATATCTACACCGCTATCTGTGTAAACATGCATACAACTTCACCACTATCAGTATAAACATGGAAATATCTACGCTGCTATCTGTATGAACGTGGAAATAACTACACCGCTATCTGTATGAACATGGAAATATCTACACCGCTATCTGTATGAACATGGATATATCTACACAGCCATCTGGATGAACATGGAAATATCTACACCGCTATCTGTGTAAACATGCATACATCTTCACCGCTAACTGTATAAACATGGAAATATCTACACCGCTATCTGTATGAACATGGAAATATCTGCACCGCTATCTGTATGAACATGGAAATATCTACACCGCTATCTGTTTGAACATGGAAATATGTACACCGCTATCTGCATGAAAATGGAAATATCTACACTGCTATCTGCATATACATGGAAATATCTACACAGCTATCTCTTTACACATGGAAATAACTACACCGATATCTGTATGAACATGGAAATATCTACACCGCCATCTTTATGAACATGGAAATATCTGCACCGCCATCTGTATGAACATATAAATATCTACACCGCCATCTGTATTAAGATGGAGATATCTACACTGCTATCTGTATAAACATGGAAATATCTACACCGCCATCTGTATGAACATATAAGTATCTACAACGCCATCTGTATTAAGAAGGAAATATCTAAACCGCTATCTGTATAAACATGGAAATATCTACACCGCTGCCTGTATAAACAAGGAAATATCTGCACCACTATGTGTATGAACATGGAAATATCTACACCGCAATCTGTATGAACATGGATATATCTACACAGCCATCTGGATGAACATGGAAATATCTACACCGCTATCTGTATGAACATGGAAATATCTACACCGCTATCTGTGTAAACATGCATACATCTTCACCGCTATCAGTATAAACATGGAAATATCTACACCGCTATCTGTATGAACATGGAAATAACTACACCGCTATCTTTATGAACATGGAAATATCTACACCGCTATCTGTATGAACATGGATATATCTACACAGCCATCTGGATGAACATGGAAATATCTACACCGCTATCTGTGTAAACATGCATACATCTTCAACGCTATCTGTATAAACATGGAAATATCTACACCGCTATCTGTATGAACATGGAAATATCTGCACCGCTATCTGTATGAACATGGAAATATCTACACCGCTATCTGAACATGGAAATATCTACACCGCTATCAGCATGAAAATGGAAATATCTACACTGCTATCTGTATATACATGGAAATATCTACACATCTGTCTCTTTACACATGGAAATAACTACACCGCCATCTGTATGAACATGGAAATATCTGCACCGCCATCAGTATGAACATATAAATATCTACACCACCATCTGTATGAAGATATAGATATCTACACCGCTGTCTGTATAAACATGGAAATATCTACACCGCTATGTGTATAAACATGGAAATATCTACACCGCAATCTGTATAAACATGGAAATATCTACACCGCTACCTGTATAAACAGGGAAATATAAGCACCGCTATCTGTATGAACATGGAAATATCTACACCGCTATCTGTATGAACATGGAAATATCTACACCGCTATCTGTATGAACATGGATATATCTACACAGCCCTCTGGATGAACATGGAAATATCCACACCGCTATCTGTGTAAACATGCATACATCTTCACCGCTATCTGTATAAACATGGAAATATCTACACCGCTATCTGTATGAACATGGAAATATCTACACCGCTATCTGTTTGAAGATGGAAATATATACATCGCTATCTGCATGAAAATGGAAATATCTACACAGCTCTCTGCATATAGATGGAAATATCTACACAGCTATCTCTTTACACATGGAATTAACTACACCTCTATTTGTATGAACATGGAAATATCTACACCGCCATCTCTATGAAGATGGAGATATCTACACCGCTATCTGAATAAACATGGAAATGTCTACACTGCTATCTGTATAAACATGGAAATATCTACACTGCTATCTGTATAAACATGGAAATATCTACACCGCTACCTGTATAAACATGGAAATATCAGCACCGCTATCTGTATGAACCTGGAAATATCTACACCGCTATCTGTATGAACATGGAAATATCTACACCGCTATCTGTATGAACAAGGAAATATCTACAAAGCTATCTGAATGAACATGGAAATATCTACACCGCTATCTGTTTGAACATGTAAATATCTACACCGCCATCTGCATGAAAATGGAAATATCTTCAAAGCTATCTGCATATACATGTAAATATCTACACAGCTATCTCTTTACACATGGAAATAACTACACCGCTATATCTATAAACATGGAAATATCTACACCACCATCTGTATGAACATGGAAATATCTGCACCGCCATCTGTATGAACATATAAATATCTACACCGCCATCTGTATTAAGAAGTAAATATATAAACCGCTATCTGTATAAACATGGAAATATCTACACCGCTGCCTGTATAAACATGGAAATATCAGCACCGCTCTCTGTATGAAAATGGAGATATCTACACCGCTATCTGTATGAACATGGAAATATCTACACTGCTATCTGTATGAACATGGAAATAGCTACACCGTTGTCTGTATGAACATGGAAATAGCTACACCGCTATCTGTATGAACATGGAAATATCTACACCGCAATCTGTATGAACACGGAAATATCTGCACCACCATCTCTATGAACATATAAATATCTACACCGCCACCTGTATTAACATGGAGATATCTACACTGCTATCTGTATAAACATGGAAATATCTACACCGCCATCTGTATGAACATATAAATATCTACACCGCCATCTGTATTAAGAAGGAAATATCTAAACCGCTATCTGTATAAACATGGAAATATCTACACCGCTGCCTGTATAAACAAGGAAATATCAGCACCACTATCTGTATGAACATGGAAATATCTACACCGCAATCTGTATGAACATGGATATATCTACACAGTCATCTGGATGAACATGGAAATATCTACACAGCTATCTGTATGAACATGGAAATATCTACACCGCTATCTGTGTAAACATGCATACATCTTCACCGCTATCAGTATAAACATGGAAATATCTACACCGCTATCTGTATGAACATGGAAATAACTACACCGCTATCTTTATGAACATGGAAATATCTACACCGCTATCTGTATCAACATGGATATATCTACACAGCCATCTGGATGAACATGGAAATATCTACACCGCTATCTGTGTAAACATGCATACATCTTCACCGATATCTGTATAAACATGGAAATATCTACACCGCTATCTGTATGAACATGGAAATATCTGCACCGCTATCTGTATGAACATGGAAATATCTACACCGCTATCTGAACATGGAAATATCTACACCGCTATCTGCATGAAAATGGAAATATCTACACTGCTATCTGTATATACATGGAAATATCTACACATCTGTCTCTTTACACATGGAAATAACTACACCGCCATCTGTATGAACATGGAAATATCTGCACCGCCATCAGTATGAACATATAAATATCTACACCACCATCTGTATTAAGATATAGATATCTACACCGCTGTCTGTATAAACATGGAAATATCTACACCGCTATCTGTATGAACACGGAAATATCTACACCGCTATCTGTATGAACATGGAAATATCTGCACCGCTATCTGTATGAACATGGAAATATCTACACCGCTATCTGTTTGAACATGGAAATATGTACACCGCTATCTGCATGAAAATGGAAATATCTACACTGCTATCTGCATATACATGGAAATATCTACACAGCTATCTCTTTACACATGGAAATAACTACACCGATATCTGTATGAACATGGAAATATCTACACCGCCATCTGTATGAACATGGAAATATCTGCACCGCCATCTGTATGAACATATAAATATCTACACCGCCATCTGTATTAAGATGGAGATATCTACACTGCTATCTGTATAAACATGGAAATATCTACACCGCCATCTGTATGAACATATAAGTATCTACACCGCCTTCTGTATTAAGAAGTCAATATCTAAACCGCTATCTGAATAAACATGGAAATATCTACACCGCTGCCTGTATAAACATGGAAATATCAGCACCACTATCAGTATGAACATGGAAATATCTACAACGCAATCTGTATGAACATGGATATATCTACACAGCCATCTGGATGAACATGGAAATATCTACACCGCTATCTGTATGAACATGGAAATATCTACACCGCTATCTGTGTAAACATGCTTACATCTGCACCGCTATCAGTATAAACATGGAAATATCTACACCGCTATCTGTATGAACATGGAAATAACTACACCGCTATCTGTATGAACATGGAAATATCTACACCGCTATCTGTATGAACATGGATATATCTACACAGCCCTCTGGATGAACATGGAAATATCCACACCGCTATCTGTGTAAACATGCATACATCTTCACCGCTATCTGTATAAACATGGAAATATCTACACCGCTATCTGTATGAACATGGAAATATCTACACCGCTATCTGTTTGAAGATGGAAATATATACATCGCTATCTGCATGAAAATGGAAATATCTACACAGCTCTCTGCATATAGATGGAAATATCTACACAGCTATCTCTTTACACATGGAATTAACTACACCTCTATTTGTATGAACATGGAAATATCTACACCGCCATCTCTATGAAGATGGAGATATCTACACCGCTATCTGAATAAACATGGAAATGTCTACACTGCTATCTGTATAAACATGGAAATATCTACACTGCTATCTGTATAAACATGGAAATATCTACACCGCTACCTGTATAAACATGGAAATATCAGCACCGCTATCTGTATGAACCTGGAAATATCTACACCGCTATCTGTATGAACATGGAAATATCTACACCGCTATCTGTATGAACAAGGAAATATCTACAAAGCTATCTGAATGAACATGGAAATATCTACACCGCTATCTGTTTGAACATGTAAATATCTACACCGCTATCTGCATGAAAATGGAAATATCTTCAAAGCTATCTGCATATACATGTAAATATGTACACAGCTATCTCTTTACACATGGAAATAACTACACCGCTATATCTATAAACATGGAAATATCTACACCACCATCTGTATGAACATGGAAATATCTGCACCGCCATCTGTATGAACATATAAATATCTACACCGCCATCTGTATTAAGAAGTAAATATATAAACCGCTATCTGTATAAACATGGAAATATCTACACCGCTGCCTGTATAAACATGGAAATATCAGCACCGCTCTCTGTATGAAAATGGAGATATCTACACCGCTATCTGTATGAACATGGAAATATCTACACTGCTATCTGTATGAACATGGAAATAGCTACACCGTTGTCTGTATGAACATGGAAATAGCTACACCGCTATCTGTATGAACATGGAAATATCTACACCGCAATCTGTATGAACACGGAAATATCTGCACCACCATCTCTATGAACATATAAATATCTACACCGCCACCTGTATTAACATGGAGATATCTACACTGCTATCTGTATAAACATGGAAATATCTACACCGCCATCTGTATGAACATATAAATATCTACACCGCCATCTGTATTAAGAAGGAAATATCTAAACCGCTATCTGTATAAACATGGAAATATCTACACCGCTGCCTGTATAAACAAGGAAATATCAGCACCACTATCTGTATGAACATGGAAATATCTACACCGCAATCTGTATGAACATGGATATATCTACACAGTCATCTGGATGAACATGGAAATATCTACACAGCTATCTGTATGAACATGGAAATATCTACACCGCTATCTGTGTAAACATGCATACATCTTCACCGCTATCAGTATAAACATGGAAATATCTACACCGCTATCTGTATGAACATGGAAATAACTACACCGCTATCTTTATGAACATGGAAATATCTACACCGCTATCTGTATGAACATGGATATATCTACACAGCCATCTGGATGAACATGGAAATATCTACACCGCTATCTGTGTAAACATGCATACATCTTCACCGCTATCTGTATAAACATGGAAATATCTACACCGCTATCTGTATGAACATGGAAATATCTGCACCGCTATCTGTATGAACATGGAAATATCTACACCGCTATCTGAACATGGAAATATCTACACCGCTATCTGCATGAAAATGGAAATATCTACACTGCTATCTGTATATACATGGAAATATCTACACATCTGTCTCTTTACACATGGAAATAACTACACCGCCATCTGTATGAACATGGAAATATCTGCACCGCCATCAGTATGAACATATAAATATCTACACCACCATCTGTATTAAGATATAGATATCTACACCGCTGTCTGTATAAACATGGAAATATCTACACCGCTATCTGTATGAACACGGAAATATCTACACCGCTATCTGTATGAACATGGAAATATCTGCACCGCTATCTGTATGAACATGGAAATATCTACACCGCTATCTGTTTGAACATGGAAATATGTACACCGCTATCTGCATGAAAATGGAAATATCTACACTGCTATCTGCATATACATGGAAATATCTACACAGCTATCTCTTTACACATGGAAATAACTACACCGATATCTGTATGAACATGGAAATATCTACACCGCCATCTGTATGAACATGGAAATATCTGCACCGCCATCTGTATGAACATATAAATATCTACACCGCCATCTGTATTAAGATGGAGATATCTACACTGCTATCTGTATAAACATGGAAATATCTACACCGCCATCTGTATGAACATATAAGTATCTACACCGCCTTCTGTATTAAGAAGTCAATATCTAAACCGCTATCTGAATAAACATGGAAATATCTACACCGCTGCCTGTATAAACATGGAAATATCAGCACCACTATCAGTATGAACATGGAAATATCTACAACGCAATCTGTATGAACATGGATATATCTACACAGCCATCTGGATGAACATGGAAATATCTACACCGCTATCTGTATGAACATGGAAATATCTACACCGCTATCTGTGTAAACATGCTTACATCTTCACCGCTATCAGTATAAACATGGAAATATCTACACCGCTATCTGTATGAACATGGAAATAACTACACCGCTATCTGTATGAACATGGAAATATCTACACCGCTATCTGTATGAACATGGATATATCTACACAGCCATCTGGTTGAACATGGAAATATCTACACCGCTATCCGTGTAAACATGCATACATCTTCACCGCTATCTGTATAAACATGGAAATATCTACACCGCTATCAGTGTGAACATGGAAATATCTGCACCGATATCTGTATGTACATGGAAATATCTACACCGCTATCTGAACATGGAAATATCTACACCGCTATCTGCATGAAAATGGAAATATCTACACTGCTATCTGCATATACATGGAAATATCTACACAGCTATCTCTTTACACATGGAAATAACTACACCGCCATCTGTATGAACATGGAAATATCTGCACCGCCATCAGTATGAACATATAAATATCTACACCACCATCTGTATTAAGATGGAGATATCTACACCGCTATCTGTATAAACATGGAAATATCTACACTGCTATCTGTATAAACATGGAAATATCTACACCGCTATCTGTATAAACATGGAAATATCTACACCGCTGCCTGTATAAACATGGAAATATAAGCACCGCTATCTGTATGAACATGGAAATATCTACACTGCTATCTATATGAACATGGAAATATCTACACCGCTATCTGTATGAACATGGATATATCTACACAGCCCTCTGGATGAACATGGAAATATCCACACCGCTATCTGTGTAAACATGCATACATCTTCACCGCTATCTGTATAAACATGGAAATATCTACACCGCTGTCTGTATGAACATGAAAATATCTACACCGCTATCTGTTTGAAGATGGAAATATATACATCGCTATCTGCATGAAAATGGAAATATCTACACAGCTCTCTGCATATAGATGGATATATCTACACAGCTATCTCTTTACACATGGAAATAACTACACCGCTATCTGTATGAACATGGAAATATCTACACCGCCATCTGTATGAACATGGAAATATCTGCACCGCCATCTGTATGAACATATAAATATCTACACCGCCATCTGTATTAAGATGGAGATATCTACACTGCTATCTGAATATACATGGAAATATCTACACCGCTATCTGTATAAACATGGAAATATCTACACCGCTATCTGTATAAACTCGGAAATATCTACACCGCTACCAGTATAAACATGGAAATATGAGCACCGCTATCTGTATGAACCTGGAAATATCTACACCGCTATCTGTATGAACATGGAAATATGTACACCGCTATCTGTATGAACATGGAAATATCTACAATGCTATCTGAATGAACATGGAAATATCTACACCGCTATCTGTTTGAACATGTAAATATCTACACCGCTATCTGCATGAAAATGCAAATATCTAAAAGCTATCTGCATATACATGGAAATATCTACACAGCTATCTCTTTACACATGGAAATAACTACACAGCTATATCTATAAACATGGAAATATCAGCACCACTATCTGTATGAACATGGAAATATCTACACCGCAATCTGTGAACATGGATATATCTACACAGCCATCTGGATGAACATGGAAATATCTACACCGCTATCTGTATGAACATGGAAATATCTACACCGCTATCTGTGTAAACATGCATACATCTTCACGACTATCAGTATAAACATGGAAATATCTACACCGCTATCTGTATGAACATGGAAATAACTACACCGCTATCTGTATGAACATGGAAATATCTACACCGCTATCTGTATGAACATGGATATATCTACACCGCCATCTGTATGAACATGGAAATATCTGCACCGCCATCTGTATGAACATATAAATATCTACACCGCCATCTGCATTAAGATGGAGATATCTACACTGATATCTGTATAAACATGTAAATAACTACACCGCCATCTATATGAACATATAAATATCTACACCGCCATCTGTACTAAGAAGGAAATATCTAAACCGCTATCTGCATAAACATGGAAATATCTACACCGCGGCCTGTATAAACATGGAAATATCAGCACCGCTATCTGTATGAACATGGAAATATCTACACCTCTATCTGTAGGAACATGGAAATAGCTACAGCGCTGCCTGTATAAACAAGGAAATATTAGCACCGCTATCTGTATGAGCATGGAAATATCTACACCACTATCTGTATGAACATGGATGTATCTACACAGCCATCTGGATGAACATGGAAATATCTACACCACTATCTGTATGAACATGGAAATATCTACACCGCTATCTGTGTAAACATGCATACATCTTCAACGCTATCAGTATAAACATGGAAATATCTACACCGCTATCTATATGAACATGGAAATATCTACCCCGATATCTGTATGAACATGGATATATCTACACAGCCATCTGGATGAACATGGAAATATCTACACCGCTATCTGTGTAAACATGCATACATCTTCACCGCTATCTGTATAAACATGGAAATATCTACACCGCTATCTGTATGAACATGGAAATATCTGCACCTCTATCTGTATGAACATGGAAATGACTACACTGCTGTCTGTTTGAACATGAAAATATCTACACCGCTATCTGCATGAAAATGGAAATATCTACAATGCTATCTGCATATACATGGAAATATCTACACAGCTATCTCTTTACACATGGAAATAACTACACCGCTATCTGTATGAACATGGAAATATCTACACCGCCATCTGTATGAACATGGAAATATCTGCACCGCCATCTGTATGAACATATAAATATCTACACCACCATCTGTATTAAGATGGTAATATCTTCACCGCTATCTGTATAAACATGGAAATATCTACACCACTATCTGTATAAACTTGGAAATATCTACACCGCTACCTGTATAAACATGGAAATATCAGCACCGCTATCTGTATGAACATGGAAATATCAGCACCGCTATCTGTATGAACATGGAAATATCTAAACCGCTATCTGAATGAACAAGGAAATATCTACACCGGTATCTGTATGAACATGGATATATCTACAGAGCCCTCTGGATGAACATGGAAATATCCACACCGCTATCTGTGTAAACATGCATACATCTTCACCGCTATCTGTATAAACATGGAAATATCTACACCGCTATCTGTATGAACATGGAAATATCTACACCGCTATCTGTTTGAAGATGGAAATATATACACCGCTATCTGCATGAAAATGGAAATACCTAGACAGCTATCTGCTTATAGATGGAAATATCTACACAACCATCTCTTTACACATGGAAATAACTACACCGCTATCTTTATGAACATGGAAATATCTACACCGCCATCTGTATGAACATGGAAATACCTGCACCGCCATCTGTATGAACATATAAATATCTACACCGCCATCTGTATGAAGACGGAGATATCTACACCGCTATCTGAATAAACATGGAAATGTCTACACCGCTATCTGTATAAACATGGAAATATCTACACCGCTATCTGTATAAACATGGAAATATCTACACCGCTACCTGTATAAACATGGAAATATCAGCACCGCTATCTGTATGAACCTGAAAATATCTACACCGCTATCTGTGTGAACATGGAAATATCTTCACCGCTATCTGTATGAACAAGGAAATATCTACAAAGCTATCTGAATGAACATGGAAATATCTACACCGCTATCTGTTTGAACATGTAAATATCTACACCGCTATCTGCATGAAAATGGAAATATCTTCAAAGCTATCTGCATATACATGTAAATATCTACACAGCTATCTCTTTACACATGGAAATAACTACACCGCAATATCTATAAACATGGAAATATCTACACCACCATCTGTATGAACATGGAAATATCTGCACCGCCATCTGTATGAACATATAAATATCTACACCGCCATCTGTATTAAGAAGTAAATATCTAAACCGCTATCTGTATAAACATGGAAATATCTACACCGCTGCCTGTATAAACATGGAAATATCAGCACCGCTCTCTGTACGAAAATGGAGATATCTACACCGCTATCTGTATGAACATGGAAATATCTACACTGCTATCTGTATGAACATGGAAATAGCTACACCGTTGTCTGTATGAACATGGAAATAGCTACACCGCTATCTGTATGAACATGGAAATATCTACACCGCCATTTGTATGAACACGGAAATATCTGCACCACCATCTGTATGAACATATAAATATCTACACCGCCATCTGTATTAAGAAGGAATTATCTAAACCGCTATCTGTATAAACATTGAAATATCTACACCGCTGCCTGTATAAACATGGAAATATCAGCACCACTATCTGTATGAACATGGAAATATCTACACCGCAATCTGTATGAACATGGATATATCTACACAGCCATCTGGATGAACATGGAAATATCTACACCGCTATCTGTGTAAACATGCATACAACTTCACCACTATCAGTATAAACATGGAAATATCTACACTGCTATCTGTATGAACGTGGAAATAACTACACCGCTATCTGTATGAACATGGATATATCTACACAGCCATCTGAATAAACATGGAAATGTCTACACCGCTATCTGTATTAAGAAGTAAATATCTAAACCGCTATCTGTATAAACATGGAAATATCTACACCGCTGCCTGTATAAACATGGAAATATCAGCACCGCTCTCTGTATGAAAATGGAGATATCTACACCGCTATCTGTATGAACATGGAAATATCTACACTGCTATCTGTATGAACATGGAAATAGCTACACCGTTGTCTGTATGAACATGGAAATAGCTACACCGCTATCTGTATGAACATGGAAATATCTACACCGCCATTTGTATGAACACGGAAATATCTGCACCACCATCTGTATGAACATATAAATATCTACACCGCCATCTGTATTAAGAAGGAAATATCTAAACCGCTATCTGTATAAACATTGAAATATCTACACCGCTGCCTGTATAAACATGGAAATATCAGCACCACTATCTGTATGAACATGGAAATATCTACACCGCAATCTGTATGAAAATGGATATATCTACACAGCCATCTGGATGAACATGGAAATATCTACACCGCTATCTGTATGAACATGGAAATATCTACACCGCTATCTGTGTAAACATGCATACAACTTCACCACTATCAGTATAAACATGGAAATATCTACACTGCTATCTGTATGAACGTGGAAATAACTACACCGCTATCTGTATGAACATGGAAATATCTACACCGCTATCTGTATGAACATGGATATATCTACACAGCCATCTGGATGAACATGGAAATATCTACACCGCTATCTGTGTAAACATGCATACATCTTCACCGCTAACTGTATAAACATGGAAATATCTACACCGCTATCTGTATGAACATGGAAATATCTGCACCGCTATCTGTATGAACATGGAAATATCTACACCGCTATCTGTTTGAACATGGAAATATGTACACCGCTATCTGCATGAAAATGGAAATATCTACACTGCTATCTGCATATACATGGAAATATCTACACAGCTATCTCTTTACACATGGAAATAACTACACCGCTATCTGTATGAACATGGAAATATCTACACCGCCATCTGTATGAACATGGAAATATCTGCACCGCCATCTGTATGAACATATAAATATCTACACCGCCATCTGTATTAAGATGGTAATATCTTCACCGCTATCTGTATAAACATGGAAATATCTACACCACTATCGGTATAAACATGGAAATATCTACACCGCTACCTGTATAAACATGGAAATATCAGCACCGCTATCTGTATGAACATGGAAATATCTAAACCGCTATCTGTATGAACAAGGAAATATCTACACCGGTATCTGTATGAACATGGATATATCTACAGAGCCCTCTGGATGAACATGGAAATATCCACACCGCTATCTGTGTAAACATGCATACATCTTCACCGCTATCTGTATAAACATGGAAATATCTACACCGCTATCTGTATGAACATGGAAATACCTACACCGCTATCTGTTTGAAGATGGAAATATATACACCGCTATCTGCATGAAAATGGAAATACCTAGACAGCTATCTGCTTATAGATGGAAATATCTACACAACTATCTCTTTACACATGGAAATAACTACACCGCTATCTTTATGAACATGGGAATATCTACACCGCCATCTGTATGAACATGGAAATACCTGCACCGCCATCTGTATGAACATATAAATATCTACACCGCCATCTGTATGAAGATGGAGATATCTACACCGCTATCTGAATAAACATGGAAATGTCTACACCGCTATCTGTATAAACATGGAAATATCTACACCGCTATCTGTATAAACATGGAAATATCTACACCGCTACCTGTATAAACATGGAAATATCAGCACCGCTATCTGTATGAACCTGGAAATATCTACACCGCTATCTGTGTGAACATGGAAATATCTTCACCGCTACCTGTATGAACAAGGAAATATCTACAAAGCTATCTGAATGAACATGGAAATATCTACACCGCTATCTGTTTGAACATGTAAATATCTACACCGCTATCTGCATGAAAATGGAAATATCTTCAAAGCTATCTGCATATACATGTAAATATCTACACAGCTATCTCTTTACACATGGAAATAACTACACCGCAATATCTATAAACATGGAAATATCTACACCACCATCTGTATGAACATGGAAATATCTGCACCGCCATCTCTATGAACATATAAATATCTACACCGCCATCTGTATTAAGAAGTAAATATCTAAACCGCTATCTGTAAAAACATGGAAATATCTACACCGCTGCCTTTATAAACATGGAAATATCAGCACCGCTCTCTGTACGAAAATGGAGATATCTACACCGCTATCTGTATGAACATGGAAATATCTATACTGCTATCTGTATGAACATGGAAATAGCTACACCGTTGTCTGTATGAACATGGAAATAGCTACACCGCTATGTGTATGAACATGGAAATATCTACACCGCCATTTGTATGAACACGGAAATATCTGCACCACCATCTGTATGAACATATAAATATCTACACCGCCATCTGTATTAAGAAGGAAATATCTAAACCGCTATCTGTATAAACATTGAAATATCTACACCGCTGCCTGTATAAACATGGAAATATCAGCACCACTATCTGTATGAACATGGAAATATCTACACCGCAATCTGTATGAACATGGATATATCTACACAGCCATCTGGATGAACATGGAAATATCTACACCGCTATCTGTATGAACATGGAAATATCTACACCGCTATCTGTGTAAACATGCATACAACTTCACCACTATCAGTATAAACATGGAAATATCTACGCTGCTATCTGTATGAACGTGGAAATAACTACACCGCTATCTGTATGAACATGGAAATATCTACACCGCTATCTGTATGAACATGGATATATCTACACAGCCATCTGGATGAACATGGAAATATCTACACCGCTATCTGTGTAAACATGCATACATCTTCACCGCTAACTGTATAAACATGGAAATATCTACACCGCTATCTGTATGAACATGGAAATATCTGCACCGCTATCTGTATGAACATGGAAATATCTACACCGCTATCTGTTTGAACATGGAAATATGTACACCGCTATCTGCATGAAAATGGAAATATCTACACTGCTATCTGCATATACATGGAAATATCTACACAGCTATCTCTTTACACATGGAAATAACTACACCGATATCTGTATGAACATGGAAATATCTACACCGCCATCTTTATGAACATGGAAATATCTGCACCGCCATCTGTATGAACATATAAATATCTACACCGCCATCTGTATTAAGATGGAGATATCTACACTGCTATCTGTATAAACATGGAAATATCTACACCGCCATCTGTATGAACATATAAGTATCTACACCGCCATCTGTATTAAGAAGGAAATATCTAAACCGCTATCTGTATAAACATGGAAATATCTACACCGCTGCCTGTATAAACAAGGAAATATCTGCACCACTATCTGTATGAACATGGAAATATCTACACCGCAATCTGTATGAACATGGATATATCTACACAGCCATCTGGATGAACATGGAAATATCTACACCGCTATCTGTATGAACATGGAAATATCTACACCGCTATCTGTGTAAACATGCATACATCTTCACCGCTATCAGTATAAACATGGAAATATCTACACCGCTATCTGTATGAACATGGAAATAACTACACCGCTATCTTTATGAACATGGAAATATCTACACCGCTATCTGTATGAACATGGATATATCTACACAGCCATCTGGATGAACATGGAAATATCTACACCGCTATCTGTGTAAACATGCATACATCTTCAACGCTATCTGTATAAACATGGAAATATCTACACCGCTATCTGTATGAACATGGAAATATCTGCACCGCTATCTGTATGAACATGGAAATATCTACACCGCTATCTGAACATGGAAATATCTACACCGCTATCAGCATGAAAATGGAAATATCTACACTGCTATCTGTATATACATGGAAATATCTACACATCTGTCTCTTTACACATGGAAATAACTACACCGCCATCTGTATGAACATGGAAATATCTGCACCGCCATCAGTATGAACATATAAATATCTACACCACCATCTGTATGAAGATATAGATATCTACACCGCTGTCTGTATAAACATGGAAATATCTACACCGCTATGTGTATAAACATTTAAATATCTACACCGCTATCTGTATAAACATGGAAATATCTACACCGCTACCTGTATAAACAGGGAAATATAAGCACCGCTATCTGTATGAACATGGAAATATCTACACCGCTATCTGTATGAACATGGAAATATCTACACCGCTATCTGTATGAACATGGATATATCAACACAGCCCTCTGGATGAACATGGAAATATCCACACCGCTATCTGTGTAAACATGCATACATCTTCACCGCTATCTGTATAAACATGGAAATATCTACACCGCTATCTGTATGAACATGGAAATATCTACACCGCTATCTGTTTGAAGATGGAAATATATACATCGCTATCTGCATGAAAATGGAAATATCTATACAGCTCTCTGCATATAGATGGAAATATCTACACAGCTATCTCTTTACACATGGAATTAACAACACCTCTATTTGTATGAACATGGAAATATCTACACCGCCATCTCTATGAAGATGGAGATATCTACACCGCTATTTGAATAAACATGGAAATGTCTACACCGCTATCTGTATAAACATGGAAATATCTACACTGCTATCTGTATAAACATGGAAATATCTACACCGCTACCTGTATAAACATGGAAATATCAGCACCGCTATCTGTATGAACCTGGAAATATCTACACCGCTATCTGTATGAACATGGAAATATCTACACCGCTATCTGTATGAACAAGGAAATATCTACAAAGCTATCTGAATGAACATGGAAATATCTACACCGCTATCTGTTTGAACATGTAAATATCTACACCGCTATCTGCATGAAAATGGAAATATCTTCAAAGCTATCTGCATATACATGTAAATATCTACACAGCTATCTCTTTACACATGGAAATAACTACACCGCTATATCTATAAACATGGAAATATCTACACCACCATCTGTATGAACATGGAAATATCTGCACCGCCATCTGTATGAACATATAAATATCTACACCGCCATCTGTATTAAGAAGTAAATATATAAACCGCTATCTGTATAAACATGGAAATATCTACACCGCTGCCTGTATAAACATGGAAATATCAGCACCGCTCTCTGTATGAAAATGGAGATATCTACAGCGCTATCTGTATGAACATGGAAATATCTACACTGCTATCTGTATGAACATGGAAATAGCTACACCGTTGTCTGTATGAACATGGAAATAGCTACACCGCTATCTGTATGAACATGGAAATATCTACACCGCAATCTGTATGAACACGGAAATATATGCACCACCATCTCTATGAACATATCAATATCTACACCGCCATCTGTATTAACATGGAGATATCTACACTGCTATCTGTATAAACATGGAAATATCTACACCGCCATCTGTATGAACATATAAATATCTACACCGCCATCTGTATTAAGAAGGAAATATCTAAACCGCTATCTGTATAAACATGGAAATATCTACACCGCTGCCTGTATAAACAAGGAAATATCAGCACCACTATCTGTATGAACATGGAAATATCTACACCGCAATCTGTATGAACATGGATATATCTACACAGTCATCTGGATGAACATGGAAATATCTACACAGCTATCTGTATGAACATGGAAATATCTACACCGCTATCTGTGTAAACATGCATACATCTTCACCGCTATCAGTATAAACATGGAAATATCTACACCGCTATCTGTATGAACATGGAAATAACTACACCGCTATCTTTATGAACATGGAAATATCTACACCGCTATCTGTATGAACATGGATATATCTACACCGCCATCTGTATGAACATGGAAATATCTGCACCGCCATCTGTATGAACATATAAATATCTACACCGCCATCTGCATGAAAATGGAAATATCTACACTGCTATCTGTATATACATGGAAATATCTACACATCTGTCTCTTTACACATGGAAATAACTACACCGCCATCTGTATGAACATGGAAATATCTGCACCGCCATCAGTATGAACATATAAATATCTACACCACCATCTGTATTAAGATATAGATATCTACACCGCTGTCTGTATAAACATGGAAATATCTACACCGCTATCTGTATAAACATGGAAATATCTACACCGCTATCTGTATAAACATGGAAATATCTACACCGCTACCTGTATAAACAGGGAAATATAAGCACCGCTATCTGTATGAACATGGAAATATCTAAACCGCTATCTGTATGAACATGGAAATATCTACACCGCTATCTGTATGAACATGGATATATCTACACAGCCCCCTGGATGAACATGGAAATATCCACACCGCTATCTGTGTAAACATGCATACAACTTCACCGCTATCTGTATAAACATGGAAATATCTACACCGCTATCTGTGTAAACATGCAAACATCTTCACCACTATCTGTATAAACATGGAAATATCTACACCGCTATCTGTATGAACATGGAAATATCTGCACCGCTATCTGTATGAACATGGAAATATCTACACCGCTATCTGAACATGGAAATATCTACACCGCTATCTGCATGAAAATGGAAATATCTACACTGCTATCTGTATATACATGGAAATATCTACACATCTGTCTCTTTACACTTGGAAATAACTACACCGCCATCTGTATGAACATGGAAATATCTGCACCGCCATCAGTATGAACATATAAATATCTACACCACCATCTGTATTAAGATATAGATATCTACACCGCTGTCTGTATAAACATGGAAATATCTACACCGCTATCTGTATAAACATGGAAATATCTACACCGCTATCTGTATAAACATGGAAATATCTACACCGCTACCTGTATAAACAGGGAAATATAAGCACCGCTATCTGTATGAACATGGAAATATCTACACCGCTATCTGTATGAACATGGAAATATCTACACCGCTATCTGTATGAACATGGATATATCTACACAGCCCCCTGGATGAACATGGAAATATCCACACCGCTATCTGTGTAAACATGCATACAACTTCACCGCTATCTGTATAAACATGGAAATATCTACACCGCTATCTGTATGAACATGGAAATATCTACACCGGTATCTGTTTGAAGATGGAAATATATACATCGCTATCTGCATGAAAATGGAAATATCTACACAGCTCTCTGCATATAGATGGAAATATCTACACAGCTATCTCTTTACACATGGAATTAACTACACCGCTATTTGTATGAACATGGAAATATCTACACCACCATCTCTATGAAGATGGAGATATCTACACCGCTATCTGAATAAACATGGAAATGTCTACACCGCTATCTGTATAAACATGGAAATATCTACACTGCTATCTGTATAAACATGGAAATATCTACACCGCTACCTGTATAAACATGGAAATATCAGCACCGCTATCTGTATGAACCTGGAAATATCTACACCGCTATCTGTATGAACATGGAAATATCTACACCGCTATCTGTATGAACAAGGAAATATCTACAAAGCTATCTGAATGAACCTGGAAATATCTACACCGCTATCTGTATGAACATGGAAATAACTACACCGCTATCTGTATGAACATGGAAATATCTACACCGCTATCTGTATGAACATGGATATATCTACACAGCCATCTGGATGAACATGGAAATATCTACACCGCTAACTGTGTAAACATGCATACATCTTCACCGCTATCTGTATAAACATGGAAATATCTACACCGCTATCGGTATGAACATGGAAATATCTGCACCGCTATCTGTATGAACATGGAAATATCTACACCGCTATCTGTTTGAACATGGAAATATGTACACCGCTATCTGCATGAAAATGGAAATATCTACACTGCTATCTGCATATACATGGAAATATCTACACAGCTATCTCTTTACACATGGAAATATCTACACCGATATCTGTATGAACATGGAAATATCTACACCGCCATCTGTATGAACATGGAAATATCTGCACCGCCATCTGTATGAACATATAAATATCTTCACCGCCATCTGTATTAAGATGGAGATATCTACACTGCTATCTGTATAAACATGGAAATATCTACACCGCCATCTGTATGAACATATAAGTATCTACACCGCCATCTGTATTAAGAAGGAAATATCTAAACCGCTATCTCTATAAACATGGAAATATCTACACCGCTGCCTGTATAAACATGGAAATATCAGCACCACTATCTGTATGAACATGGAAATATCTCCAACGCAATCTGTATGAACATGGATATATCTACACAGCCATCTGGATGAACATGGAATTATCTAAACCGCTATCTGTATGAACATGGAAATATCTACACCGCTATCTGTGTAAACATGCTTACATCTTCACCGCTATCAGTATAAACATGGAAATATCTACACCGCTATCTGTATGAACATGGAAATAACTACACCGCTATCTGTATGAACATGGAAATATCTACACCGCTATCTGTATGAACATGGATATATCTACACAGACATCTGGTTGAACATGGAAATATCTACACCGCTATCTGTGTAAACATGCATACATCTTCACAGCTATCCGTATAAACATGGAAATATCTACACCGCTATCAGTATGAACATGGAAATATCTGCACCGCTATCTGTATGTACATGGAAATATCTACACCGCTTTCTGAACATGGAAATATCTACACCGCTATCTGCATGAAAATGGAAATATCTACACTGCTATCTGCATATACATGGAAATATCTACACAGCTATCTCTTTACACATGGAAATAACTACACCGCCATCTGTATGAACATGGAAATATCTGCACTGCCATCAGTATGAACATATAAATATCTACACCAACATCTGTATTAAGATGGAGATATCTACACCGCTATCTGTATAAACATGGAAATATCTACACTGCTATCTGTATAAACATGGAAATATCTACACCGCTATCTGTATAAACATGGAAATATCTACACCGCTACCTGTATAAACATGGAAATATAAGCACCGCTATCTGTATGAACTTGGAAATATCTACACCGCTATCTGTATGAACATGGAAATATCTACACCGCTATCTGTATGAACATGGATATATCTACACAGCCCTCTGGATGAACATGGAAATATCCACACCGCTATCTGTGTAAACATGCATATATCTTCACCGCTATCTGTATAAACATGGAAATATCTACACCGCTATCTGTATGAACATGGAAATATCTGCACCGCCATCTGTATGAACATATAAATATCTACACCGCCATCTGTATTAAGATGGAGATATCTACACTGCTATCTGAATAAACATGGAAATATCTACACCGCTATCTGTATAAACATGGAAATATCTACACCGCTATCTGTTTGATGATGGAAATATATACATCGCTATCTGCATGAAAATGGAAATATCTACACAGCTATCTGCATATACATGGAAATATCTACACAGCTGTCTCTTTACACATGGAAATAACTACACCGCTGTATCTATAAACATGGAAATATCTACACCACCATCTGTATGAACATGGAAATATCTGCACCGCCATCTGTATGAACATATAAATATCTGCACCGCCATCTGTATTAAGAAGTAAATATCTAAACCGCTATCTGTATAAACATGGAAATATCTACACCGCTGCCTGTAAAAACATGGAAATATCAGCACCGCTCTCTGTATGAAAATGGAGATATCTACACCGCTATCTGTATGAACATGGAAATATCTACACTGCTATCTGTATGAACATGGAAATAGCTACACCGTTGTCTGTATGAACATGGAAATAGCTACACCGCTGTCTGTATGAACATGGAAATATCTACACCGCCATCTGTATGAGCACGGAAATATCTGCACCACCATCTGTATGAACATATAAATATCTACACCGCCATCTGTATTAACATGGAGATATCTACACTGCTATCTGTATAAACATGGAAAAATCTACACCGCCATCTGTATGAACATATAAATATCTACACCGCCGTCTGTATTAAGAAGGAAATATCTAAACCGCTATCTGTATAAACATGGAAATATCTACACCGCTGCCTGTATAAACATGGAAATATCAGCACCACTATCTGTATGAACATGGAAATATCTACACCGCAATCTGTATGAACATGGATATATCTACACAGCCATCTGGATGAACATGGAAATATCTACACCGCTATCTGTGTAAGCATGCATAGGTCTTCACCGCTAACTGTATAAACATGGAAATATCTACACCGCTATCTGTATGAACATGGAAATATCTGCACCGCTATCTGTATGAACATGGAAATATCTACACCGCTATCTGTTTGAACATGGAAATATGTACACCGCTATCTGCATGAAAATGGAAATATCTACACTGCTATCTGCATATACATGGAAATATCTACACAGCTATCTCTTTACACATGGAAATAACTACACCGATATCTGTATGAACATGGAAATATCTACACCGCCATCTGTATGAACATGGAAATATCTGCACCGCCATCTGTATGAACATATAAATATCTACACCGCCATCTGTATTAAGATGGAGATATCTACACTGCTATCTGTATAAACATGGAAATATCTACACCGCCATCTGTATGAACATATAAGTATCTACACCGCCATCTGTATTAAGAAGGAAATATCTAAACCGCTATCTGTACAAACATGGAAATATCTACACCGCTGCCTGTATAAACATGGAAATATCAGCACCACTATCTGTATGAACATGGAAATATCTACACCGCTATCTGTATGAACATGGAAATATCTACACCGCTATCTGTATGAACATGGATATATCTACACAGCCCTCTGGATGAACATGGAAATATCCACACCGCTATCTGTGTAAAAATGCATACATCTTCACCGCTATCTGTATAAAAATGGAAATATCAACACCGCTATCTGTATGAACATGGAAATATCTACACAGCTATATGTTTGAAGATGGAAATATATACATCGCTATCTGCATGAAAATGGAAATATCTACACAGCTCTCTGCATATAGATGGAAATATCTACACAGCTATCTCTTTACACATGGAAATAACTACACCGCTATCTGTATGAACATGGAAATATCTACACCGCCATCTGTATGAAGATGGAGATATCTACACCGCTATCTGAATAAACATGGAAATGTCTACACCGCTATCTGTATAAACATGGAAATATCTACACCGCTATCTGTATAAACATGGAAATATCTACACCGCTACCTGTATAAACATGGAAATATCAGCACCGCTATCTGTATGAACCTGGAAATATCTACACCGCTATCTGTATGAACATGGAAATATCTACACCGCTATCTGTATGAACAAGGAAATATCTACAAAGCTATCTGAATGAACATGGAAATATCTACACCGCTATCTTTTTTGAACATGTAAATATCTACACCGCTATCTGCATGAAAATGGAAATATCTTCAAAGCTATCTGCATATACATGTAAATATCTACACAGCTATCTCTTTTCACATGGAAATAACTACACCGCTATATCTATAAACATGGAAATATCTACACCACCATCTGTATGAACATGGAAATATCTGCACCGCCATCTGTATGAACATATAAATATCTACACCGCCATCTGTATTAAGAAGTAAGTATCTAAACCTCTATCTGTATAAACATGGAAATATCTACATCGCCATCTGTATGAACATATAAGTATCTACACCGCCATCTGTATTAAGAAGGAAATATCTAAACCGCTATCTGTATAAACATGGAAATATCTACACCTCTGCCTGTATAAACTTGGAAATATCAGCACCACTATCTGTATGAACATGGAAATATCTACAACGCAATCTGTATGAACATGGATATATCTACACAGCCATCTGGATGAACATGGAAATATCTACACCGCTATCTGTATGAACATGGAAATATCTACACCGCTATCTGTGTAAATATGCTTACATCTTCACCGCTATCAGTATAAACATGGAAATATCTACACCGATATCTGTATGAACATGGAAATAACTACACCGCTATCTGTATGAACATGGAAATATCTACACCGCTATCTGTATGAACATGGATATATCTACACAGCCATCTGGTTGAACATGGAAATATCTACACCGCTATCTGTGTAAACATGCATACATCTTCACCGCTATCTGTATAAACATGGAAATATCTACACCGCTATCAGTATGAACATGGAAATATCTGCACCGCTATCTGTATGTACATGGAAATATCTACACCGCTATCTGAACATGGAAATATCTACACCGCTATCTGCATGAAAATGGAAATATCTACACTGCTATCTGCATATACATGGAAATATCTACACAGCTATCTCTTTACACATGGAAATAACTACACCGCCATCTGTATGAACATGGAAATATCTGCACCGCCATCAGTATGAACATATAAATATCTACACCACCATCTGTATTAAGATGGAGATATCTACACCGCTATCTGTATAAACATGGAAATATCTACACTGCTATCTGTATAAACATGGAAATATCTACACCGCTATCTGTATAAACATGGAAATATCTACACCGCTACCTGTATAAACATGGAAATATAAGCACCGCTATCTGTATGAACATGGAAATATCTACACCGCTATCTGTATGAACATGGAAATATCTACACCGCTATCTGTATGAACATGGATATATCTACACAGCCCTCTGGATGAACATGGAAATATCCACACCGCTATCTGTGTAAACATGCATACATCTTCACCGCTATCTGTATAAACATGGAAATATCTACACCGCTCTCTGTATGAACATGGAAATATCTACACCGCTATCTGTTTGAAGATGGAAATATATACATCGCTATCTGCATGAAAATGGAAATATCTACACAGCTCTCTGCATATAGATGGATATATCTACACAGCTATCTCTTTACACATGGAAATAACTACACCGCTATCTGTATGAACATGGAAATATCTACACCGCCATCTGTATGAACATGGAAATATCTGCACCGCCATCTGTATGAACATATAAATATCTACACCGCCATCTGTATTAAGATGGAGATATCTACACCGCTATCTGAATATACATGGAAATATCTACACCGCTATCTGTATAAACATGGAAATATCTACACCGCTATCTGTATAAACTCGGAAATATCTACACCGCTACCAGTATAAACATGGAAATATGAGCACCGCTATCTGTATGAACCTGGAAATATCTACACAGCTATCTGTATGAACATGGAAATATCTACACCGCTATCTGTATGAACATGGAAATATCTACAATGCTATCTGAATGAACATGGAAATATCTACACCGCTATCTGTTTGAACATGTAAATATCTACACCGCTATCTGCATGAAAATGGAAATATCTAAAAGCTATCTGCATATACATGGAAATATCTACACAGCTATCTCTTTACACATGGAAATAACTACACAGCTATATCTATAAACATGGAAATATCAGCACCACTATCTGTATGAACATGGAAATATCTACACCGCAATCTGTATGAACATGGATATATCTACACAGCCATCTGGATGAACATGGAAATATCTACACCGCTATCTGTGTAAACATGCATACATCTTCACCACTATCAGTATAAACATGGAAATATCTACACCGCTATCTGTATGAACATGGAAATAACTACACCGCTATCTGTATGAACATGGAAATATCTACACCGCTATCTGTATGAACATGGATATATCTACACAGCCATCTGGATGAACATGGAAATATCTACACTGCTATCTGTGTAAACATGCATACATCTTCTCCGCTAACTGTATAAACATGGAAATATCTACACCGCTATCTGTATGAACATGGAAATATCTGCACCGCTATCTGTATGAACATGGAAATATCTACACCGCTGTCTGTTTGAACATGGAAATATGTACACCGCTATCTGCATGAAAATGGAAATATCTACACTGCTATCTGCATATACATGGAAATATCTACACAGCTATCTCTTTGCACGTGGAAATAACTACACCGATATCTGTATGAACATGGAAATATCTACACCGCCATCTGTATGAACATGGAAATATCTGCACCGCCATCTGTATGAACATATAAATATCTACACCGCCATCTGTATTAAGATGGAGATATCTACACTGCTATCTGTATAAACATGGAAATATCTACACCGCCATCTGTATGAACATATAAGTATTTACACCGCCATCTGTATTAAGAAGGAAATATCTAAACCGCTATCTGTATAAACATGGAAATATCTACACCGCTATCTGTATGAACATGGAAATATCTACACCGCTATCTGTATGAACATGGAAATATCTACACCGCTATCGGTATGAACATGGAAATACCTACACCGCTATCTGTATGAACATGGAAATATCTACACCGCTATCTGTATGAACATGGAAATATCTACACCGCTATCTGTATGAACATGGAAATATCTACACCGCTATCTGTATGAACATGGATATGTCTACACAGCCATCTGTATGAACATGGAAATATCTACACCGCTATCTGTATGAACATGGAAATATCTATACCGCTATTTGTATGAACATGGATATATCTACACAGCCCTCTGGATGAACATGGAAATATCCACACCGCTATCAGTGTAAACATGCATACATCTTCACCGCTATCTGTATAAACATGGAAATATCTACACCGCTATCTGTATGAACATGGAAATATCTACACCGCTATCTGTATGAACATGGAAATACCTACACCGCTATCTGTTAGGACATGGAAATATCTACACCGCTATCTGCATGAAAATGGAAATATCTACACTGCTATCTGCATATACATTTAAATATCTACACAGCTATCTCTTTACACATGGAAATAACTACACCACTATCTGTATGAACATGGACATATCTACACCGCCATCTGTATGAACATGGAAATATCTGCACCGCCATCTGTATGAACATATAAATATCTACACCGCCATCTGTATTAAGATGGAGATGTCTACACTGCTATCTGTATAAACATGGAAATATCTACACCGCCATCTGTCTGAACAAATAAATATCTACACCGCCATCTGTACTAAGAAGGAAATATCTAAACCGCTATGTGTATAAACGTGGAAATATCTACACCGCTGCCTGTATAAACATGGAAATATCAGCACCGATATCTGTATGAACATGGAAATATCTACACCACTATCTGTAGGAACATGGAAATAGCTACACCGCTGCCTCTATAAACATGGAAATATCAGCACCGCTATCTGTATGAACAGGGAAATTTCTACACCGCTATCTGTAGGAACATGGATATATCTAAACAGCCATCTGGATGAACATGGAAATATCTACACCACTATCTGTATGAACATGGAAATATCTAAACCGCTATCTGTGTAAACATGCATACATCTTCACCGCTATCAGTATAAACATGGAAATATCTACACCGCTGTCTGTATGAACATGGAAATAGCTACACCGCTATCTGTATGAACATAGAAATATCTACACTGCTATCCGTATGAACATGGATATATCTACACAGCCATCTGGATGAACATGGAAATATCTACACCGCTATCTGTGTAAACATGCATACATCTCCACCGCTATCTGTATAAACATGGAAATATCTACACCGCTATCTGTATGAACATGGAAATATCTACACCGCTATCTGTATGAACATGGAAATATCTACACCGCTATCTGTTTGAACATGGAAATATCTACACCGCTATGTGCATGAAAATGGAAATATCTGCACTGCTATCTGCATATACATTTAAATATCTACACAGCTATCTCTTTACACATGGAAATAACTACACCACTATCTGTATGAACATGGAAATATCTACACCGCCATCTGTATGAACATGGAAATATCTGCACGGCCATCTGTATGAACATATAAATATCTACACCGCCATCTGCATTAAGATGGAGATATCTACACCGCTATCTGTATAAACATGGAAATATCTACACCGCTATCTGTATGAACATGGAAATATCTGCACCACTATCTGTATGAACATGGAAATATCTTCACCGCTATCTGTTTGAACATGGAAATATCTACACCGCTATCTGCATGAAAATGGATATATCTACACTGCTATCTGCATATACATGGAAATATCTACACAGCTATCTCTTTACACATGGAAATTACTACACCGCTATCTGTATGAACATGGAAATATCTACACCACCATCTGTATGAACATGGAAATATCTGCACCGCCATCTGTATGAACATATAAATATCTACACCGCCATCTGTATTAAGATGGAGATATCTACATCGCTATCTGTATAAACATGGAAATATCTACACCGCTATCTGTATAAACACGGAAATATCTACACCGCTATCTGTATAAACATGGAAATAACTACACCGCTACCTGTATAAACATGGAAATATCAGCACCGCTATCTGTATGAACATGGAAATATCTACACCGCTATCTGTATGAACATGGAAATATCTACACCGCTATCTGTATGAACATGGATATATCTACACAGCCCTCTGGATGAACAAGGAAATATCCACATCGCTATCTGTGTAAACATGCATACATCTTCACCGCTATCTGTATAAACATGGAAATATCTACACCACTATCTGTATGAACATGGAAATATCTACACCGCTATCTGTTTGAAGATGGAAATATATACACCGCTATCTGCATGAAAATGGATTTATCTACACAGCTATCTGCATATAGATGGAAATATCTAAACAGCTATCTCTTTACACATGGAAATAACTACACCGCTATCTGTATGAACATGGAAATATCTACACCGCCATCTGTATGAACATGGAAATAACTGCACCGCCATCTTTATGAACATATAAATATCTACACCTCCATCTGTATGAAGATGGAGATATCTACACCGCTATCTGAATAAACATGGAAATGTCTACACCGCTATCTGTATAAACATGGAAATATCTACACCGCTATCTGTATAAACATGGAAATATCTACACCGCTACCTGTATAAACATGGAAATTTCAGCACCGCTATCTGAATGAACCTTGAACTATCTACACCGCTATCTGTATGAACATGGAAATATCTACACCGCTATCTGTTTGAACATGTACATATCTACACCGCTATCTGCATGAAAATGGAAATATCTACAAAGCTATCTGCATATACTTGGAAATATCTACACAGCTATCTCTTTACACATGGAAATAACTACACCGCTATATCTATAAACATGGAAATATCTACACCACCATCTGTATGAACATGGAAATATCTGCACCGCCATCTGTATGAACATATAAATATCTACACCGCCATCTGTATTAAGAAGGAAATATCTAAACCACTATCTGTATAAACATGGAAATATCTACACCGTTACCTATATAAACATGGAAATATCAGCACCGCTCTCTCTATGAAACTGGTAATATCTACACCGCTATCTGTATGAACATGGAAATATCTACACTGCTATATGTATGAACATGGAAATAGCTACACCCTTATCTGTATGAAAATGGGAATAGCTACACCGCTATCTGTATGAACATGGAAATATCTACACCGCTATCTGTATCAACATGGATATATCTACACAGCAATCTGGATGAACATGGAAATATCTACACCGCTATCTGTATGAACATGGAAATATCTACAACGCTATCTGTATGAACATGGATATATCTACACAGCCATCTGGATGAACATGGAAATATCTACACCTCTATCTGTGTAAACATGCGTACATCTTCACGACTATCTTTATAAACATGGAAATATCTTCACCGCCATCTGTATGAACATATAAATATCTACACCGCCATCTGCATTAAGATGGAGATATCTACACTGATATCTGTATAAACATGTAAATAACTACACCGCCATCTATCGGAACATATAAATATCTACACCGCCATCTGTACTAAGATGGAAATATCTAAACCGCTATCTGTATAAACATGGAAATATCTACACCGCGGCCTGTATAAACATGGAAATATCCGCACCGCTATCTGTATGAACATGGAAATATCTACACCGCTATCTGTAGGAACATGGAAATAGCTACACTGTTGCCTGTATAAACATGGAAATATCAGCACCGCTATCTGTATGAACATGGAAATATCTACACCACTATCTGTATGAACATGGATATATCTACACAGCCATCTGGATGAACATGGAAATATCTACACCACTATCTGTATGAACATGGAAATAACTACACCGCTATCTGTGTAAACATGCATACATCTTCACCGCTATCAGTATAAACATGGAAATATCTACACCGCTATCTGTATGAACATGGAAATAGCTACACCGCTATCTGTATGAACATGGAAAGATCTACACCGCTATCTGTATGAACATGGATATATCTACACAGCCTTCTGGATGAACATGGAAATATCTACACCGCTATCTGTGTAAACATGCATACATCTACACCACTATCTGTATAAACATGGAAATATCTACACCGCTATCTGTATGAACATGGAAATATCTACACCGCTATCTGTATGAACATGGAAATATCTACACCGCTATCTGTTTGAACATGGAAATATCTACACCGCTATCTGCTTGAAAATTGAAATATCTACACTGATATCTGCATATACATTTAAATATCTACACAGCTATCTCTTTACACATGGAAATAACTACACCGCTATCTGTATGAACATGGAAATATCTACACCGCCATCTGTATGAACATGGAAATATCTGCCCCGTCATCTGTATGAACATATAAATATCTACACCGCCATGTGTATTAAGATGGAGACATCTACACTGCTATCTGTATAAACATGGAAATATCAACACCGCCATCTGTATGAACATATAAATATCTACACCGCCATGTGTATTAATATGGAGATATCTACACCGCTATCTGAATTAACATGGAAATATCTACACTGCTATCTGTATGAACATGGAAATATCTACACCGTTCTCTGTATGAACATGGAAATATCTACACCGCTATCTGTATGAACATGGAAATATCTACAAAGCTATCTGAATGAACATGGAAATATCTACACCGCTATCTGAACATGTAAATATCTACACCGCTATCTTCATGAAAATGGAAATATCTACAAAGCTATCTGTATATTCATGGAAATATCTACACAGCTATCTCTTTACACATGGAAATAACTACACCGCTATATCTATAAACATGGAAATATCTCCAGCGCCATCTGTATGAACATGGAAATATCTGCACCGCCATCTGTATGAACATATAAATATCTACACCGCCATCTGTATTAAGAAGAAATGTCTAAACCGCTATCTGTATAAACATGGAAATATCTACACCGCTGCCTGTATAAACATGGAAATATCAGCACCGCTCTCTGTAAGAGAATGGAAATATCTACACCGCTATCTGTATGAACATGGAAATATCTACACTGCTATCTGTATGAACATGGAAATAGCTACACCGCTATCTGTATGAACATGGAAATATCTACACCGCTATCTGTATGAACATGGAAATATCTACACCGCTATCTGTGTGAACATGGATATATCTACACAGCCATCTGGATGAACATGGAAATATCTAAACCGCTATCTGTGTAAACATGCATACATCTTCACGGCTATCTGTAAAAACATGGAAATATCTACACCGCTATCTGTATGAACATAGAAATATCTACACCGCTATCTGTATGAACATGGAAATATCTACACCGCTATCTGTTTGAACATGGAAATATCTACACCGCTATCTGCATGAAAATGGAAATATCTACACAGCTATCTGCATATACATGGAAATATCTACACAGCTATCTCTTTACACATGGAAATAACTACACCGCTATCTGTATGAACATGGAAATATCTACACCGCCATCTGTATGAACATGGAAATATCTGCACCGCCATCTGTATGAACATATAAATATCTACACCGCCATCTGTATTAAGATGGAGATATCTACACTGCTATCTGTATAAACATGGAAATATCTACACCGCTATCTGTATAAACATGGAAATATCTACACCAATATCTGTATAAACATGGAAATATCAGCAACGCTATCTTTATGAACATGGAAATATCAGCGTCTCTATCTGTATGAACATGGAAGTATCTACACCGCTATCTGTATGAACATGGAAATATCTACACCGCTATCTGTATGAACATGGATATACCTTCACCGCCATCTGTATGAACATGGATATATCTACACAGCCTTCTGGATGAACATGGAAATATCTACACCGCTATCTGTATGAACATGGAAATAGCTACACCGCTATCTGTATGAACATGGAAATATCTACACCGCTATCTGTATGAACATGGAAATATCTACACCGCTATCTGTATGAACATGGAAATATCTTCACCGCTATCTGTATGAACATGGATATATCTACACAGCCATCTGGATGAACATGGAACTATCTACACCGCTATCTGTATGAACATGGAAATAGCTACACCGCTATCTGTATGAACATGGAAATATCTACACCGCTATCTGTATGAACATGGAAATATCTACACCGCTATCTGTATGAACCTGGAAATATCCTCACCGCCATCTGTATGAACATGGATATATCTACAGAGCCATCTTGATGAACATGGAAGTATCTACACAGCTATCTGTATGAAAATGGAAATTTATACACCGCTATCTGTGTAAACATGCATACATCTTCACCGCTATCTGTATAAACATGGAAATATCTACACCGCTATTTGTTTGAACATGGAAATATCTACACCGCTTTCTGCATGAAAATGGAAATATCTACAGAGCTATCTGCATATTCATGGAAATATCTACAAAGCTATCTCTTTACACATGGAAATAACTACACCGCTATCTCTATAAACATGGAAATATCTACACCGCCAACTGTATGAACATGGAAATATCTGCATCGCCATCTGTATGAACATATAAATATCTACACCGCCATCTGTGTTAAGATGGAGATATCTACACCGCTATCTGTATAAACCTGGAAATATCTACACCGCTATCTGTATAAACATAGAAATATCTACACCGCTATCTGTATAAACATAGAAATATCTACACCGCTACCTGTATAAACATGGAAATATCAGCACCGCTCTCTGTATGAACATGGAAATATCTACACCGCTATCTGTACGAACATGGAAATATCAACACCGCTATCTGTATGAACATGGAAATATCTACACGGCTATCTGTGTAAACATGCATATATCTTCACCGCTATCTGTATAAACATGGAAATATCTACACCGCTATCTGTATGAACATGGAAATATCTACACTGCTATCTGCATATACATGGAAATATCTACACAGCTATCTCTTTACACATGGAAATAACTACACCGCTATCTGTATGAACATGGAAATATCCACAGCGCCATCTGTATGAACATGGAAATATCTGCACCGCCATCTGTATGAACATATAAATATCTACACTGCCATCTGTATTAAGATGGAGATATCTACACCGCTATCTGTATAAACATGGAAATATCTACATCACTATCTGTATAAACATGGAAATATCTACACCGCTATCTGTAAAACATGGAAATATCTACACCACTACCTGTATAAACATGGAAATATCAGCACAGCTATCTGTATGAACATGGAAATATCTACACCGCTATCTGTATGAACATGGAAATATCTACACCGCTATCTGTATAAACATGGAAATATCTACACCGCTACCTGTATAAACATGGAAATATCAGCACCGCTATCTGTATGAACATGGAAATATCTACACCGCTATCTGTATGAACATGGAAATATCTACACCGCTATCTGTGTAAACATGCATACATCTTCACCGCTATCAGTATAAACATGGAAATATCTACACCGATATCTGTATGAACATGGAAATAGCTACACCGCTATCTGTATGAACATGGAAATATCTACACCGCTACCAGTATGGACATGGATATATCTACACAGCCATCTGGATGAACATGGAAATATCTACACCGCTATCTGTGTAAACATACATACATCTTCACCGCTATCTGTATAAACATGGAAATATCTACATCGCTTTCTGTATGAACATTGAAATATCTACACCTCTATCTGTATGAACATGGAAATATCTACACCGCTATCTGTTTGAACATGGAAATATCTACACCGCTATCTGCATGAAAATGGAAATATCTACACTGCTATCTGCATATACATGGAAATATCTACACAGCTATCTCTTTACACATGGAAATAACAACACCGCTATCTGTATGAACATGGAAATATCCACACCGCCATCTGTATGAAAATGGAAATATCTGCACCGCCATCTGTATGAACATATAAATATCTACACTGCCATCTGTATTAAGATGGAGATATCTACACCGCTATCTGTATAAACATGGAAATATCTACACCGCTATCTGTATAAACATGGAAATATCTACACCGCTATCTGTATAAACATGGAAATATCTACACGGCTTCCTGTATAAACATGGAAATATCAGCAGAGCTATCTGTATGAACATGGAAATATCTACACCGCTATCTGTAAAAACATGGAAATTTCTACACCGCTATCTGCATAAACATGGAAATATCTACACCGCTACCTGTATAACCATGGAAATATCAGCACCGCTATCTGTATGAACATGGAAATATCTACACCGCTATCTGTATGAACATGGAAATATCTACACCGCTATCTGTATGAACATGGAAATATCTACACCGCTACCTGTATGAACATGGAAATATCAGCACCGCTATATGTATGAACATGGAAATATCTACACCACTATCTGTATCAACATGGAAATATCTACACTGCTATCTGTATGAACATGGAAATAGCTACACCGTTATCTGTATGAACATGGAAATAGCTACACCACTATCTGTATGAACATGGAAATATCTACACCGCTATCTGTATGAACATGGATATATGTACAAAGCCATCTGGATGAACATGGAAATATCTACAATGCTATCTGTATCAACATGGAAATATCTACACCGCTATCTGTATGAACATGGATATATCTACACAGCCATCTGGATGAACATGGAAATATCTACACCGCTATCTGTGTAAACATGCATAGATCTTCACCGCTATCTGTATAAACATGGAAATACCTACGCCGCTATCTGTATGAACATGGAAATATCTACACCGCTATCTGTATGAACATGGAAATATCTACACCTCTATCTGTTTGAACATGGAAATATCTACACCGCTATCTGCATGAAAATGGAAATATCTACACTGCTATCTGCATATACATGGAAATATCTACACAGCTATCTCTTTACACATGGAAATAACTACACCGCTATCTATATGAACATGGAAATATCCACACCGCCATCTGTATGAACATGGAAATATCTGCACCGCCATCTGTATGAACATATAAATATCTACACCGCCATCTGTATTAAGATGGAGATATCTACACCGCTATCTGTATAAACATGGAAATAGCTACACCGCTATCTGTATAAACATGGAAATATATACACCGCTATCTGTATAAACATGGAAATATCTACACCGCTACCTGTATAAGCATGGAAATATCAGCACCGCTATCTGTATGAACATGGAAATATCTACACCGCTATCTGTATGAACATGGAAATATCTACACCGCTATCTGTATGAACATGGAAATATCTACACCGCTATCTGTTTGAACATGGAAATATCTACACCGCTATCTGCATGAAAATGGAAATATCTACACAGCTATCTGCATATACATGGAAATATCTACACAGCTATCTCTTTACACATGGAAATAACTACACCGCTATCTGTATGAACATGGAAATATCTACACCGCCATCTGTATGAACATGGAAATATCTGCACCGCCATCTGTATGAACATATAAATATCTACACCGCCATCTGTATTAAGATGGAGATATCTACACCGCTATCTGTATAAACATGGAAATATCTACACCGCTATCTGTATAAACATGGAAATATCTGCACCACTATCTGTATAAACATGGAAATATCAGCACCGCTATCTTTATGAACATGGAAATATCAGCCTCTCTATCTGTATGAACATGGAAGTGTCTACACCGCTATCTCTATGAACATGGAAATATCTACACCGATATCTGTATGAACATGGAAATACCTTCACCGCCATCTGTATGAACATGGATATATCTACACAGCCTTCTGGATGAACATGGAAATATCTACACCGCTATCTGTATGAACATGGAAATAGCTACACCGCTATCTGTATGAACATGGAAATATCTACACCACTATCTGTATGAACATGGAAATATCTACACCGCTATCTGTATGAACATGGAAATATCTTCACCGCTATCTGTATGAACATGGATATATCTACACAGCCATCTGGATGAACATGGAAATATCTACACCGCTATCTGTATGAACATGGAAATAGCTACACCGCTATCTGTATGAACATGGAAATATCTACACCGCTATCTGTATGAACATGGAAATATCTACACCGCTATCTGTATGAACCTGGAAATATCCTCACCGCCATCTGTATGAACATGGATATATCTACAGAGCCATCTTGATGAACATGGAAGTATCTACACAGCTATCTGTATGAAAATGGAAATTTATACACCGCTATCTGTGTAAACATGCATACATCTTCACCGCTATCTGTATAAACATGGAAATATCTACACCGCTATTTGTTTGAACATGGAAATATCTACACCGCTTTCTGCATGAAAATGGAAATATCTACAGAGCTATCTGCATATTCATGGAAATATCTGCAAAGCTATCTCTTTACACATGGAAATAACTACACCGCTATCTCAATAAACATGGAAATATCTACACCGCCAACTGTATGAACATGGAAATATCTGCATCGCCATCTGTATGAACATATAAATATCTACACCGCCATCTGTGTTAAGATGGAGATATCTACACCGCTATCTGTATAAACCTGGAAATATCTACACCGCTATCTGTATAAACATAGAAATATCTACACCGCTATCTGTATAAACATAGAAATATCTACACCGCTACCTGTATAAACATGGAAATATCAGCACCGCTCTCTGTATGAACATGGAAATATCTACACCGCTATCTGTACGAACATGGAAATATCTACACCGCTATCTGTATGAACATGGAAATATCTACACGGCTATCTGTGTAAACATGCATATATCTTCACCGCTATCTGTATAAACATGGAAATATCTACACCGCTATCTGTATGAACATGGAAATATCTACACTGCCATCTGCATATACATGGAAATATCTACACAGCTATCTCTTTACACATGGAAATAACTACACCGCTATCTGTATGAACATGGAAATATCCACAGCGCCATCTGTATGAACATGGAAATATCTGCACCGCCATCTGTATGAACATATAAATATCTACACTGCCATCTGTATTAAGATGGAGATATCTACACCGCTATCTGTATAAACATGGAAATATCTACATCACTATCTGTATAAACATGGAAATATCTACACCGCTATCTGTAAAACATGGAAATATCTACACCACTACCTGTATAAACATGGAAATATCAGCACAGCTATCTGTATGAACATGGAAATATCTACACCGCTATCTGTATGAACATGGAAATATCTACACCGCTATCTGTATGAACATGGAAATATCTACACCGCTATCTGTATGAACATGGAAATATCTACACCGCTATCTGTTTGAACATGGAAATATCTACACCGCTATCTGCATGAAAATGGAAATATCTACACAGCTATCTGCATATACATGGAAATATCTACACAGCTATCTCTTTACACATGGAAATAACTACACCGCTATCTGTATGAACATGGAAATATCTACACCGCCATCTGTATGAACATGGAAATATCTGCACCGCCATCTGTATGAACATATAAATATCTACACCGCCATCTGTATTAAGATGGAGATATCTACACCGCTATGTGTATAAACATGGAAATATCTACACCGCTATCTGTATAAACATGGAAATATCTGCACCACTATCTGTATAAACATGGAAATATCAGCACCGCTATCTTTATGAACATGGAAATATCAGCCTCTCTATCTGTATGAACATGGAAGTATCTACACCGCTATCTCTATGAACATGGAAATATCTACACCGATATCTGTATGAACATGGAAATACCTTCACCGCCATCTGTATGAACATGGATATATCTACACAGCCTTCTGGATGAACATGGAAATATGTACACCGCTATCTGTATGAACATGGAAATAGCTACACCGCTATCTGTATGAACATGGAAATATCTACACCACTATCTGTATGAACATGGAAATATCTACACCGCTATCTGTATGAACATGGAAATATCTTCACCGCTATCTGTATGAACATGGATATATCTACACAGCCATCTGGATGAACATGGAAATATCTACACCGCTATCTGTATGAACATGGAAATAGCTACACCGCTATCTGTATGAACATGGAAATATCTACACCGCTATCTGTATGAACATGGAAATATCTACACCGCTATCTGTATGAACCTGGAAATATCCTCACCGCCATCTGTATGAACATGGATATATCTACAGAGCCATCTTGATGAACATGGAAGTATCTACACAGCTATCTGTATGAAAATGGAAATTTATACACCGCTATCTGTGTAAACATGCATACATCTTCACTGCTATCTGTATAAACATGGAAATATCTACACCGCTATTTGTTTGAACATGGAAATATCTACACCGCTTTCTGCATGAAAATGGAAATATCTACAGAGCTATCTGCATATTCATGGAAATATCTGCAAAGCTATCTCTTTACACATGGAAATAACTACACCGCTATCTCAATAAACATGGAAATATCTACACCGCCAACTGTATGAACATGGAAATATCTGCATCGCCATCTGTATGAACATATAAATATCTACACCGCCATCTGTGTTAAGATGGAGATATCTACACCGCTATCTGTATAAACCTGGAAATATCTACACCGCTATCTGTATAAACATAGAAATATCTACACCGCTATCTGTATAAACATAGAAATATCTACACCGCTACCTGTATAAACATGGAAATATCAGCACCGCTCTCTGTATGAACATGGAAATATCTACACCGCTATCTGTACGAACATGGAAATATCTACACCGCTATCTGTATGAACATGGAAATATCTACACGGCTATCTGTGTAAACATGCATATATCTTCACCGCTATCTGTATAAACATGGAAATATCTACACCGCTATCTGTATGAACATGGAAATATCTACACTGCCATCTGCATATACATGGAAATATCTACACAGCTATCTCTTTACACATGGAAATAACTACACCGCTATCTGTATGAACATGGAAATATCCACAGCGCCATCTGTATGAACATGGAAATATCTGCACCGCCATCTGTATGAACATATAAATATCTACACTGCCATCTGTATTAAGATGGAGATATCTACACCGCTATCTGTATAAACATGGAAATATCTACATCACTATCTGTATAAACATGGAAATATCTACACCGCTATCTGTAAAACATGGAAATATCTACACCACTACCTGTATAAACATGGAAATATCAGCACAGCTATCTGTATGAACATGGAAATATCTACACCGCTATCTGTATGAACATGGAAATATCTACACCGCTATCTGTATGAACATGGAAATATCTACACCGCTATCTGTATGAACATGGAAATATCTACACCGCTATCTGTTTGAACATGGAAATATCTACACCGCTATCTGCATGAAAATGGAAATATCTACACAGCTATCTCTTTACACATGGAAATAACTACACCGCTATCTGTATGAACATGGAAATATCTACACCGCCATCTGTATGAACATGGAAATATCTGCACCGCCATCTGTATGAACATATAAATATCTACACCGCCATCTGTATTAAGATGGAGATATCTACACCGCTATGTGTATAAACATGGAAATATCTACACCGCTATCTGTATAAACATGGAAATATCTGCACCACTATCTGTATAAACATGGAAATATCAGCACCGCTATCTTTATGAACATGGAAATATCAGCCTCTCTATCTGTATGAACATGGAAGTATCTACACAGCTATCTCTATGAACATGGAAATATCTACACCGATATCTGTATGAACATGGAAATACCTTCACCGCCATCTGTATGAACATGGATATATCTACACAGCCTTCTGGATGAACATGGAAATATGTACACCGCTATCTGTATGAACATGGAAATAGCTACACCGCTATCTGTATGAACATGGAAATATCTACACCACTATCTGTATGAACATGGAAATATCTACACCGCTATCTGTATGAACATGGAAATATCTTCACCGCTATCTGTATGAACATGGATATATCTACACAGCCATCTGGATGAACATGGAAATATCTAAACCGCTATCTGTATGAACATGGAAATAGCTACACCGCTATCTGTATGAACATGGAAATATCTACACCGCTATCTGTATGAACATGGAAATATCTACACCGCTATCTGTATGAACCTGGAAATATCCTCACCGCCATCTGTATGAACATGGATATATCTACACAGCCATCTTGATGAACATGGAAGTATCTACACAGCTATCTGTATGAAAATGGAAATTTATACACCGCTATCTGTGTAAACATGCATACATCTTCACCGTTATCTGTATAAACATGGAAATATCTACACCGCTATTTGTTTGAACATGGAAATATCTACACCGCTTTCTGCATGAAAATGGAAATATCTACAGAGCTATCTGCATATTCATGGAAATATCTACAAAGCTATCTCTTTACACATGGAAATAACTACACCGCTATCTCAATAAACATGGAAATATCTACACCGCCAACTGTATGAACATGGAAATATCTGCATCGCCATCTGTATGAACATATAAATATCTACACCGCCATCTGTGTTAAGATGGAGATATCTACACCGCTATCTGTATAAACCTGGAAATATCTACACCGCTATCTGTATAAACATAGAAATATCTACACCGCTATCTGTATAAACATAGAAATATCTACACCGCTACCTGTATAAACATGGAAATATCAGCACCGCTCTCTGTATGAACATGGAAATATCTACACCGCTATCTGTACGAACATGGAAATATCTACACCGCTATCTGTATGAACATGGAAATATCTACACGGCTATCTGTGTAAACATGCATATATCTTCACCGCTATCTGTATAAACATGGAAATATCTACACCGCTATCTGTATGAACATGGAAATATCTACACTGCCATCTGCATATACATGGAAATATCTACACAGCTATCTCTTTACACATGGAAATAACTACACCGCTATCTGTATGAACATGGAAATATCCACAGCGCCATCTGTATGAACATGGAAATATCTGCACCGCCATCTGTATGAACATATAAATATCTACACTGCCATCTGTATTAAGATGGAGATATCTACACCGCTATCTGTATAAACATGGAAATATCTACATCACTATCTGTATAAACATGGAAATATCTACACCGCTATCTGTAAAACATGGAAATATCTACACCACTACCTGTATAAACATGGAAATATCAGCACTGCTATCTGTATGAACATGGAAATATCTACACCGCTATCTGTATGAACATGGAAATATCTACACCGCTATCTGTATAAACATGGAAATATCTACACCGCTACCTGTATAACCATGGAAATATCAGCACCGCTATCTGTATGAACATGGAAATATCTACACCGCTATCTGTATGAACATGGAAATATCTACACCGCTATCTGTATGAACATGGAAATATCTACACCGCTACCTGTATGAACATGGAAATATCAGCACCGCTATCTGTATGAACATGGAAATATCTACACCACTATCTGTATCAACATGGAAATATCTACACTGCTATCTGTATGAACATGGAAATAGCTACACCGTTATCTGTATGAACATGGAAATAGCTACACCACTATCTGTATGAACATGGAAATATCTACACCGCTATCTGTATGAACATGGATATATCTACAAAGCCATCTGGATGAACATGGAAATATCTACACTGCTATCTGTATGAACATGGAAATATCTACACCGCTATCTGTATGAACATGGATATATCTACACAGCCATCTGGATGAACATGGAAATATCTACACCGCTATCTGTGTAAACATGCATAGATCTTCACCGCTATCTGTATAAACATGGAAATAGCTACACCGCTATCTGTATAAACATGGAAATATATACACCGCTATCTGTATAAACATGGAAATATCTACACCGCTACCTGTATAAGCATGGAAATATCAGCACCTCTATCTGTATGAACATGGAAATATCTACACCGCTATCTGTATGAACATGGAAATATCTACACCGCTATCTGTATGAACATGGAAATATCTACACCGCTATCTGTTTGAACATGGAAATATCTACACCGCTATCTGCATGAAAATGGAAATATCTACACAGCTATCTGCATATACATGGAAATATCTACACAGCTATCTCTTTACACATGGAAATAACTACACCGCTATCTGTATGAACATGGAAATATCTACACCGCTATCTGTTTGAAGATGGAAATAAATACAACGCTATCTGCATGAAAATGGAAATATCTACAGAGCTATCTGCATATAGATGGAAATATCTACACAGCTATCTCTTTACACATGGAAATAACTACACCGCTACCTGTATAAACATGGAAATATCAGCACCGCTATCTGTGTGAACATGGAAATATCTACACCGCTATCTGTATGAACATGGAAATATCTACACCGCTATCTGTATGAACATGGAAATATCTACACCAATACCTGTATAAACATGGAAATATCAGCACCGCTATCTGTGTGAACATGGAAATATCTACACCGCTATCTGTGTAAACATGCATACATCTTCACCGCTATCAGTATAAACATGGAAATATCTACACCGCTATCTGTATGAACATGGAAATAGCTACACCGCTATCTGTATGAACATGGAAATATCTACACCGCTACCAGTATGAACATGGATATATCTACACATCCATCTGGATGAACATGGAAATATCTACACAGCTATCTGTGTAAACATACATACATCTTCACCGCTATCTGTATAAACATGGAAATATCTACATCGCTTTCTGTATGAACATTGAAATATCTACACCTCTATCTGTATGAACATGGAAATATCTACACCGCTATCTGTTTGAACATGGAAATATCTACACCGCTATCTGCATGAAAATGGAAATATCTACACTGCTATCTGCATATACATGGAAATAGCTACACAGCTATCTCTTTACACATGGAAATAACAACACCGCTATCTGTATGAACATGGAAATATCCACACCGCCATCTGTATGAAAATGGAAATATCTGCACCGCCATCTGTATGAACATATAAATATCTACACTGCCATCTGTATTAAGATGGAGATATCTACACCGCTATCTGTATAAACATGGAAATATCTACACCGCTATCTGTATAAACATGGAAATATCTACACCGCTATCTGTATAAACATGGAAATATCTACACGGCTTCCTGTATAAACATGGAAATATCAGCAGAGCTATCTGTATGAACATGGAAATATCTACACCGCTATCTGTAAAAACATGGAAATTTCTACACCGCTATCTGCATAAACATGGAAATATCTACACCGCTACCTGTATAACCATGGAAATATCAGCACCGCTATCTGTATGAACATGGAAATATCTACACCGCTATCTGTATTAACATGGAAATATCTACACCGCTATCTGTATGAACATGGAAATATCTACACCGCTACCTGTATGAACATGGAAATATCAGCACCGCTATCTGTATGAACATGGAAATATCTACACCACTATCTGTATCAACATGGAAATATCTACACTGCTATCTGTATGAACATGGAAACAGCTGCACCGTTATCTGTATGAACATGGAAATAGCTACACCACTATCTGTATGAACATGGAAATATCTACACCGCTATCTGTATGAACATGGATATATCTACAAAGCCATCTGGATGAACATGGAAATATCTACACTGCTATCTGTATGAACATGGAAATATCTACACCGCTATCTGTATGAACATGGATATATCTACACAGCCATCTGGATGAACATGGAAATATCTACACCGCTATCTGTGTAAACATGCATAGATCTTCACCGCTATCTGTATAAACATGGAAATATCTACGCCGCTATCTGTATGAACATGGAAATATCTACACCGCTATCTGTATGAACATGGAAATATCTACACCTCTATCTGTTTGAACATGGAAATATCTACACCGCTATCTGCATGAAAATGGAAATATCTACACTGCTATCTGCATCTACATGGAAATATCTACACAGCTATCTCTTTACACATGGAAATAACTACACCGCTATCTATATGAACATGGAAATATCCACACCGCCATCTGTGTGAACATGGAAATATCTGCACCGCCATCTGTATGAACATATAAATATCTACACCGCCATCTGTATTAAGATGGAGATATCTACACCGCTATCTGTATAAACATGGAAATAGCTACACCGCTATCTGTATAAACATGGAAATATATACACCGCTATCTGTATAAACATGGAAATATCTACACCGCTACCTGTATAAGCATGGAAATATCAGCACCGCTATCTGTATGAACATGGAAATATCTACACCGCTATCTGTATGAACATGGAAATATCTACACCGCTATCTGTATGAACATGGAAATATCTACACCGCTACCTGTATGAACATGGAAATATCAGCACCGCTATCTGTATGAACATGGAAATATCTACACCACTATCTGTATCAACATGGAAATATCTACACTGCTATCTGTATGAACATGGAAATAGCTACACCGTTATCTGTATGAACATGGAAATAGCTACACCACTATCTGTATGAACATGGAAATATCTACACCGCTATCTGTATGAACATGGATATATCTACAAAGCCATCTGGATGAACATGGAAATATCTACACTGCTATCTGTATGAACATGGAAATATCTACACCGCTATCTGTATGAACATGGATATATCTACACAGCCATCTGGATGAACATGGAAATATCTACACCGCTATCTGTGTAAACATGCATAGATCTTCACCGCTATCTGTATAAACATGGAAATATCTACGCCGCTATCTGTATGAACATGGAAATATCTACACCGCTATCTGTATGAACATGGAAATATCTACACCTCTATCTGTTTGAACATGGAAATATCTACACCGCTATCTGCATGAAAATGGAAATATCTACACTGCTATCTGCATATACATGGAAATATCTACACAGCTATCTCTTTACACATGGAAATAACTACACCGCTATCTATATGAACATGGAAATATCCACACCGCCATCTGTATGAACATGGAAATATCTGCACCGCCATCTGTATGAACATATAAATATCTACACCGCCATCTGTATTAAGATGGAGATATCTACACCGCTATCTGTATAAACATGGAAATAGCTACACCGCTATCTGTATAAACATGGAAATATATACACCGCTATCTGTATAAACATGGAAATATCTACACCGCTACCTGTATAAGCATGGAAATATCAGCACCTGTATCTGTATGAACATGGAAATATCTACACCGCTATCTGTATGAACATGGAAATATCTACACCGCTATCTGTATGAACATGGAAATATCTACACCGCTATCTGTTTGAACATGGAAATATCTACACCGCTATCTGCATGAAAATGGAAATATCTACACAGCTATCTGCATATACATGGAAATATCTACACAGCTATCTCTTTACACATGGAAATAACTACACCGCTATCTGTATGAACATGGAAATATCTACACCGCCATCTGTATGAACATGGAAATATCTGCACCGCCATCTGTATGAACATATAAATATCTACACCGCCATCTGTATTAAGATGGAGATATCTACACCGCTATCTGTATAAACATGGAAATATCTACACCGCTATCTGTATAAACATGGAAATATCTACACCACTATCTGTATAAACATGGAAATATCAGCACCGCTATCTTTATGAACATGGAAATATCTACACCGCTATCTGTATGAACATGGAAGTATCTACACCGCTATCTGTATGAACATGGAAATATCTACACCGCTATCTGTATGAACATGGAAATACCTTCACCGCCATCTGTATGAACATGGATATATCTACACAGCCTTCTGGATGAACATGGAAATATCTACACCGCTATCTGTATGAACATGGAAATAGCAACACCGCTATCTCTATGAACATGGAAATATCTACACCACTATCTGTATGAACATGGAAATATCTACACCGCTATCTGTATGAACATGGAAATATCTTCACCGCTATCTGTATGAACATGGATATATCTACACAGCCATCTGGATGAACATGGAAATATCTAAACCGCTATCTGTATGAACATGGAAATAGCTACACCGCTATCTGTATGAACATGGAAATATCTACACTGCTATCTGTATGAACCTGGAAATATCCTCACCGCCATCTGTATGAACATGGATATATCTACAGAGCCATCTTGATGAACATGGAAGTATCTACACAGCTATCTGTATGAAAATGGAAATTTATACACCGCTATCTGTGTAAACATGCATACATCTTCACCGCTATCTGTATAAACATGGAAATATCTACACCGCTATCTGTATGAACATGGAAATATCTACACCGCTATCTGTTTGAAGATGGAAATAAATACAACGCTATCTGCATGAAAATGGAAATATCTACAGAGATATCTGCATATAGATGGAAATATCTACACAGCTATCTCTTTACACATGGAAATAACTACACCGCTACCTGTATAAACATGGAAATATCAGCACCGCTATCTGTGTGAACATGGAAATATCTACACCGCTATCTGTATGAACATGGAAATATCTACACCGCTATCTGTATGAACATGGAAATATCTACACCAATACCTGTATAAACATGGAAATATCAGCACTGCTATCTGTGTGAACATGGAAATATCTACACCGCTATCTGTGTAAACATGCATACATCTTCACCGCTATCAGTATAAACATGGAAATATCTACACCGCTATCTGTATGAACATGGAAATAGCTACACCGCTATCTGTATGAACATGGAAATATCTACACCGCTACCAGTATGAACATGGATATATCTACACAGCCATCTGGATGAACATGGAAATATCTACACCGCTATCTGTGTAAACATACATACATCTTCACCGCTATCTGTATAAACATGGAAATATCTACATCGCTTTCTGTATGAACATTGAAATATCTACACCTCTATATGTATGAACATGGAAATATCTACACCGCTATCTGTTTGAACATGGAAATATCTACACCGCTATCTGCATGAAAATGGAAATATCTACACTGCTATCTGCATATACATGGAAATAGCTACACAGCTATCTCTTTACACATGGAAATAACAACACCGCTATCTGTATGAACATGGAAATATCCACACCGCCATCTGTATGAAAATGGAAATATCTGAACCGCCATCTGTATGAACATATAAATATCTACACTGCCATCTGTATTAAGATGGAGATATCTACACCGCTATCTGTATAAACATGGAAATATCTACACCGCTATCTGTATAAACATGGAAATATCTACACCGCTATCTGTATAAACATGGAAATATCTACACGGCTTCCTGTATAAACATGGAAATATCAGCAGAGCTATCTGTATGAACATGGAAATATCTACACCGCTATCTGTAAAAACATGGAAATTTCTACACCGCTATCTGCATAAACATGGAAATATCTACACCGCTACCTGTATAACCATGGAAATATCAGCACCGCTATCTGTATGAACATGGAAATATCTACACCGCTATCTGTATTAACATGGAAATATCTACACCGCTATCTGTATGAACATGGAAATATCTACACCGCTACCTGTATGAACATGGAAATATCAGCACCGCTATCTGTATGAACATGGAAATATCTACACCACTATCTGTATCAACATGGAAATATCTACACTGCTATCTGTATGAACATGGAAACAGCTACACCGTTATCTGTATGAACATGGAAATAGCTACACCACTATCTGTATGAACATGGAAATATCTACACCGCTATCTGTATGAACATGGATATATCTACAAAGCCATCTGGATGAACATGGAAATATCTACACTGCTATCTGTATGAACATGGAAATATCTACACCGCTATCTGTATGAACATGGATATATCTACACAGCCATCTGGATGAACATGGAAATATCTACACCGCTATCTGTGTAAACATGCATAGATCTTCACCGCTATCTGTATAAACATGGAAATATCTACGCCGCTATCTGTATGAACATGGAAATATCTACACCGCTATCTGTATGAACATGGAAATATCTACACCTCTATCTGTTTGAACATGGAAATATCTACACCGCTATCTGCATGAAAATGGAAATATCTACACTGCTATCTGCATCTACATGGAAATATCTACACAGCTATCTCTTTACACATGGAAATAACTACACCGCTATCTATATGAACATGGAAATATCCACACCGCCATCTGTGTGAACATGGAAATATCTGCACCGCCATCTGTATGAACATATAAATATCTACACCGCCATCTGTATTAAGATGGAGATATCTACACCGCTATCTGTATAAACATGGAAATAGCTACACCGCTATCTGTATAAACATGGAAATATATACACCGCTATCTGTATAAACATGGAAATATCTACACCGCTACCTGTATAAGCATGGAAATATCAGCACCGCTATCCGTATGAACATGGAAATATCTACACCGCTATCTGTATGAACATGGAAATATCTACACCGCTATCTGTATGAACATGGAAATGTCTACACCGCTATCAGTATGAACATGGAAATATCTACACCGCTATGTGTATGAACATGGATATATCTACACAGCCCTCGGGATGAACATGGAAATATCCACACCGCTATCTGTATAAACATGCATATACCTTCACCGCTATCTGTATAAACATGGAAATATCTACACCGCTATCTGTATGAACATGGAAATATCTACACCGCTATCTGTTTGAAGATGGAAATATATACACCGCTATCTGCATGAAAATGGAAATATCTACACAGCTATCTGCATATACATGGAAATATCTACACAGCTATCTCTTTACACATGGAAATAACTACACCGCTATCTGTATGAACATGGAAATATCAACACTGCCATCTGTATGAACATGGAAATATCTGCACCGCCATCTGAATGAACATATAAATATCTACACCGCCATCTGTATTAAGATGGAGATATCTACACCGCTATCTGAATAAACATGGAAATATCTACACCGCTATCTGTATAAACATGGAAATATCTACACCGCTATCTGTATAAACATGGAAATATCTACACCGCTATCTGTGTAAACATGCATACATCTTCACCGCTATCTTTATAAACATGGAAATATCTTCACTGCTATCTGTATGAACATGGAAATATCTACACCGCTATCTGTTTGAACATGGAAATATCTACACCGCTATCTGTATGAAGATGGAAATATCTACAACGCTATCTGTGTAAACATGCATACATCTTCACCGCTATCTATATAAACATGGAAATATATACACTGCTATCTGTATGAACGTGGAAATATCAACACCGCTATCTGTTTGAACATGGAAATATCTACACCGCTATCTGCATGAAAATGGAAATATCTACACAGCGATCTGCATATACATGGAAATATCTACAAAGCTATCTCTTTACACATGGAAATAACTACAGCGCTATGTCTATAAACAAACAAATATCTACACCACCATCTGTATGAACATGGAAATATCTGCACCTCCATCTGTATGAACATATAAATATCTACTCCGCCATCTATATTAAGATGGAAATATCTACACCGCTATCTGTGTAAACATGCATACATCTTCACCGCTATCTGTATAAACATGGAAATATCTACACCGCTATCTTTATGAACATGGAAATATCTACACCGCTATCTGTATGAACATGGAAATATCTAAACCGCTATCTGTTTGAACATGGAAATATCTACACCGCTAACTGTAAGAACATGGAAATATCTACACCGCTATCTGTTTGAACATGGTAGTATCTACACCGCTGTCTGCATGAAAATGGAAATATCTACACAGCTATCTGCATATACATGGAAATATCTACACAGCTATCTCTTTACACATGGAAATAACTACACCGCTATCTGTATGAACATGGATATATCTACACCGCTATCTGTATGAACATGGAAATATCTTTACCGCCATCTGTATGAACATGGATATATCTACACAGGCATCTGTATGAACATGGAAATATCTACACCGCTATCTGTATGAACATGGAAATATCTACACCGCTATCTGTATGAACATGGAAATATCTTCACCGACATCTGTATGAAAATGGATATGGCTACACAGCCATCTGGATGAACATGGAAATATCTACACCACGATCTGTATGAACATGGAAATATCTACACCGCTATCTGTTTGAACTTGGAAATATCTAAAGCGCTAACTGCATGAAAATGGAAATATCTACACAGCTATCTGCATATACATGGAAATATCTACACAGCTGTCTCTTTACACGTGGAAATAACTACACCGCTATCTGTATGAACATGGAAATATCTTCACCGCCATCTGTATGAACATGGATATATCTACACAGCCATCTGGATGAACATGGAAATATCTACACCGCTATCTGTATGAAGATGGAAATGTCTACAACGCTATCCGTGTAAACATGCATACATCTTCACCGTTATCTATATAAACATGGAAATATCTACACTGCTATCTGTATGAACATGGAAATATCTACACCGCTATCTGTTTGAACATGGAAATATCGACACCACTATCTGCATGAAAACGGAAATATCTACACAGCGATCTGCATATACATGGAAATATCTACAAAGCTATCTCTTTACACATGGAAATAACTACACCGCTATCTCTATAAACATACAAATATCTACACCTCCATCTGTATGAACATGGAAATATCTGCACCGCCATCTGTAAGAACGTATAAATATCTACACCGCCATCTATATTAAGATGGAGTTATCTACACCGCTATCTGTATAAACTTGGAAATATCTCCACCGATATCAGTATAAACATGGAAATATCTACACCGCAATCTGTATAAACATGGAAATATCTACACCGCTATCTGTATAAACATGGAAATATCAGCACCGCTATCTGTATGAACATGGAAATATCTACACCGCTATCTGCATGAAAATGGAAATATCTACACAGCTATCTGCATGTACATGGAAATATCTATGCAGCTATCTCTTTACACATTGAAATAACTACACTGCTATCTCTATAAACATGGAAATATCTACACCGCCATCTGTATGAACGTGGAAATATCTACACCGCTATCTGTATGAACATGGAAATATCTTCACCGCCATCTGTATGAACATGGATATGTCTACACATCCATCTGGATGAACATCGAAAAATCTACACCGCGATCTGTATGAACATGGGAATATCTACACCGCTATCTGTGTAAACATGCATACACCTTCACCGCTATCTGTATAAACATGGAAATATCTACACCGCTATCTGTATGAACATGGAAATATCTACACCGCTATCTGTTTGAACATGGAAATATCTACACCGCTATCTGCATGAAAATGGAAATATCTACAAAGCGATCTGCATATACATGGAAATATCTACAAAGCTATCTCTTTACACATGGAAATAACTACAGCGCTATCCCTATAAACATACAAATATCTACACCGCCATCTGTATGAACATGGAAATATCTGCAATGCCATCTGTATGAACATATAAATATCTACACCGCCATCTATATTAAGATGGAGAAATCTACACCCCTATCTACATGAAAATGGAAATATCTACACTGCTATCTGCATATACATTTAAATATCTACACAGCTATCTCTTTACACATGGAAATAACAACACCGTTATCTGTATGAACATGGAGATATCTACACCGCCATCTGTATGAACATGGAAATACCTGCACCGCCATCTGTATGAACGTATAAATATCCACACCGCCATCTGCATTAAGAAGGAGATATCTACACCGCTATCTGTATAAACATGGAAATATCTACACCGCTGTCTGTATAAACATGGAAATATCTACACCGCTATCTGTATAAACATGGAAATATCTACACCGCTACCTGTATAAACATGGAAATATCAGCACCGCTATCGGTATGAACATGGAAATATCTACTCCGCTATCTCTATGAACATGGAAATATCTACACCGCTATCTGTATGAACATGGAGATATCTTCACCGCCATCTGTATGAACATGGCTATATCTACACAGCCATCTGTATGAACATGGAAATATCTACACCGCTATCTGTATGAACATGGAAATATCTACACCGCTATCTGTATGAGCATGGAAATAACTTCACCGCCATCTGTATGAACATGGATATGTCTACACGGCCATCTGGATGAACATGGAAAGATCTACACCGCGATCTGTATGAACATGGAAATATCTACACTGCTATCTGTGTAAACATGCATACATCTTCACCGCTATCTGTTTAAACATGGAAATATCTACACCGCTATCTGTATGAACATGGAAATATCTACACCGCTATCTGTTTGAACATGGAAATATCTAAACCGCTATCTGCATGAAAATAGAAATATCTACCCAGCTATCTGCATGTACATGGAAATAACTACAAAGCTATCTCTTTACACATGGAAATAACTACACCACTATCTCTATAAACATGGAAATATCTACACCGCCATCTGTATGAACATGGAAATATCTGCACCGCCATCTGTATGAACTTATAAATATCCACACCACCATCTGTATTAAGATGGAGATATCTTCACCGCTATCTGTATAAACCTGGAAATATTGACACCGCTATCTGTATAAACATGGAAATATCTACACCGCTATCTCTATAAACATGGAAATATCTACACCGCTACCAGTATAAACATTTAAATATCAGCACCACTATCTGTATGAACATGGAAATATCCACACCGCTCTCTCTATGAACATGGAAATATCTACAACGCTATCTGTATGAACACGGAAATAGCTACACCGCTATCTGTATGAACATGGAAATATCTACACCGCTATCTGTATGAACATGGAAATATCTACACCGCTATCTGTTTGAACATGGAAATATCTACACCGCTGTCTGCAGGAAAATGGAAATATCTACACAGCTATCTGCATATACATGGAAATATCTACACAGCTATCTCTTTACACATGGAAATAACTACACCGCTATCTCTATAAACATGGAAATATCTACACCGCCATCTGTATGGACATGGAAATATCTGGACCGCCATCTGAATGAACATATAAACATCTACACCGCCATCTGTATTAAGAAGGAGTTATCTACACCGCTATCTGTATAAAGATGGAAATATCTACACCGCTATCTGTATAAACATGAAAATATCTACACCGCTATCTGTATAAACATGGAAATATCTACACCGCTACCTGTATAAACATGGAAATATCTTCACCGCCATCTGTATGAACATGGATATATCTACACAGCCATCTGTATGGACATGGAAATATCTACACCGCTATCTGTATGAACATGGAAATATCTACTCCGCTATCTGTATGAACATGGAAATATCTTCACCGCCATCTGTGTAAACATGCATACACCTTCACCGCTATCTGTATAAGCATGGAAATATCTACACCGCTATCTGTATGAACATGGAAATATATACACCGCTATCTGTGTCAACATGCATATATCTTCACCGCTATCTGTATAAACATGGAAATATCTACACAGCCATCTGTATAAACATGGAAATATCAGCACCGCTATCTGTATGAACATGGAAATATCAGCCCCAATATCTGTATGAACATGGAAATATCTACACCGCTATCTGCATGAAAATGGAAATATCTACACAGCTATCTGCATATACATGGAAATATCTACAGAGCTATCTCTTTACACGTGGAAATAACTACACCGCTATCTGTATGAACATGGAAATATCTACACCGCCTTCTGTATGAACACGGAAATATCTGCACCGCCATCTGCATGAACATATAAATATCTACACGGCGATCTGTATTAAGATGGAGATATCTACACCGCCATATGTATAAACATGGAAATATCTACACCGCTCTCTGAATAAACATGGAAATATCTACACCGCTATCTGTATAAATATGGAAATATCTACACCGTTACCTGTATAAACATGGAAATATAAGCACCGCTATCTGTATGAACATGGAAATATCAGCCCCTCTATCTGTATGAACATGGAAATACCTACACCGCTATCTGTGTGAACATGGAAATATCTACACCGCTATCTGTATGAACATGGAAATAGCTACACCGCTATCTGTATGAACATGGAAATATCTACACCGCTATCTGTATGAACTTGGAAATATCTAAACCGCTATCTGTATGAACATGGAAAAATCTTCACCGCCGTCTGTATGAACATGGATATATCTACACAGCCATCTGGATGAACATTGAAATATCTACACAGCTATCTGTATGAACATGGAAATATATACACCGCTATCTGTGTAACCACGCATACATCTTCACCGCTATCTGTATAAACATGGAAATATCTACACCGCTATCTGTATGAACATGGAAATATCTACACCGCTATCGGTTTGAACATGGAAATATCTACACCGCTATCTGCATGAAAATGGAAATATCTACACAGCTATCTGCATATGCCTGGAAATATCCACAAAGATATCTCCTTACACAAGGAAATAACTACACCGCTATCTCTATAAATATGGAAATATCTACACCGCCATCTGTATGAACATGGAAATATCTGCACCGCCATCTGTATGAACATATAAATATCTACACCGCCATCTGTAATTAAGATGGAGATATCTACACCGCTATCTGTATAAACCTGGAAATATCTACACCGCTATCTGTATAAACATGGAAATATCCACACCGCTACCCGTATAAACATGGAAATATCAGCACCGCTATCTGTATGAACATGTTAATATCTACACCGCTGTCTGTACGAACATGGAAATATCTACACCGCTAACTGTATGAACATGGAAATAGCTACACTGCTCTCTGTATGAACATGGAAATATCTACACCACTATCTGTATTAACATGGAAATATCTACACCGCTATCTATATGAACATGGATATATCTACACAGCCATCTGGATGAACATGGAAATATCTACACCGCTATCTGTATGAACATTGAAATATCTACACCGCTATCTGTGTAAACATGCATACATCTTCACCGCTATCTGTATAAACATAGAAATATCTACACAGCTATCTGTATGAACATGGATATAGCTACACCGCTATCTGTTTGAACATGGAAATATCTACACCGCTGTCTGCATGAAAATGGAAATATCTACAGAGCTATCTGCATATACATGGAAATATCTACACAGCTATCTCTATCACATGGAAATAACTACACCGCTATCTCTATAAACATGGAAATATCTACACAGCTATCTGTATGAAAATGGAAATATATACACCGCTATCTGTGTAAACATGCATACATCTTCACCGCTATCTGTATAAACATGGAAATATCTACACCGCTATCTGTATGAACATGGAAATATCTACACCGTCGTCTGCAAGAAAATGGAAATATCTGCACAGCAATCTGCATATACATGGAAATATCTACACCGCCATCTGTATGAACATGGAAATATCTGCACCGCCATCTGTATGCACATATAAATATCTACACCGCCATCTGTATTAAGAAGGAAATATCTAAACCGCTATCGGTATGAACATGGAAATATCTACACCGCTATCTGTATGAACATGGAAATATCTACACCGCTATCTGAGTAAACTTGCATACATCTTCACCGCTATCTGTATAAACATGGAAATGTCTACAAGGCTATCTTTATGAACATGGAAATATCTACACCGCTATCTGTACCATCATGGAAATGTCTAAACCGCTATCAGCATGAAAATAGAAATATCTACACAGCTATCTGCATATACATGGAAATATCTACACAGCTATCTCTTTACACATGGAAATAACTACACCGCTATCTGTATGAACATGGAAATATCTGCACCGCCATCTGTATGAACACATAAATAACTACACCGCCATCTGTATTACGATGGAGATACCTTCACCGCTATCTGTATAAACATGGAAATATCTACACCGCTATCTGTATAAACATGGAAATATCTACACCGCTATCTGTATAAACATGGAAATATCAGCACCGCTATCTGTATGAACATGGAAATATCAGCCCCTCTATCTGTATGAACATGGAATTATCTACACCGCTATCTGTATGAACATGGAAATATCTACACCGCTATCTGTATGAACACGGAAATATCTACACCGCTATCTGTTTGAACATGGAAATATCTACAACGCTATCTGTATGAACACGGAAATATCTACACTGCTATCTGTTTGAACATGGAAATATCTAAACCGCTATCTGCATGAAAATGGAAATATATACACAGCTATCTGCATATGCATGGAAATATCTACACAGCTATTTCTTTACACATGGAAATAACTACACCGCTATCTGTATGAACATGGAAATATCTTCACCGCCATCTGTATGAACATGGATATATCTACACAGCCATCTGGATGAACATGGAAATATCTACACCGCTATCTGTATTAACATGGAAATATCTACACCCCTATCTGTGTAAACATGCATACATCTTCACCGCTATCTGTATAAACATGGAAATATCGACACTGCTATCTGTATGAACATGGAAATATCTACACCGCTATCTGTTTGAATATGGAAATATCTACACCGCTATCTGCATGAAAATGGAAATATCTACACAGCGATCTGCATATATATGGAAATATCTACAAAGCTATCTCTTTACACATGGAAATAACTACACCGCTATCTGTATGAACATGGAAATATCTGCACCGCCATCTGTATGAACACATAAATATCTACACCGCCATCTATATTAAGATGGAGATATCTACACCGCTATCTGAATAAACTTGGAAATATCTACACCGCTATCTGTATAAACATGGAAATATCTACACCGCTACCTGTATAAAGATGGAAATATCAGCACCGCTATCTGTATGAACATGGAAATATCTACACCGCTATCTGAACATGGAAATATCTACACTGCTATCTGTATGAACATGGAAATAGCTACACCGCTATCTGTCTGAACATGGAAATATCTTCAACGCCATCTGTATGAACATGGATATATCTACACAGCCATCTGTATGAACATGGAAATATCTACACCGCTATCTGTATGAACATGGAAATATCTTCACCGACATCTGTATGAAAATGGATATGGCTACACAGCCATCTGGATGAACATGGAAATATCTACACCGCGATCTGTATGAACATGGAAATATCTACACCGCTATCTGTTTGAACTTGGAAATATCTAAAGCGCTATCTGCATGAAAATGGAAATATCTACACAGCTATCTGCATATACATGGAAATATCTACACAGCTATCTCTTTACACGTGGAAATAACTACACCGCTATCTTTATGAACATGGAAATATCTTCACCGCCATCTGTATGAACATGGATATATCTACACAGCCATCTGGATGAACATGGAAATATCTACACCGCTATCTGTATGAAGATGGAAATGTCTACAACGCTATCTGTGTAAACATGCATACGTCTTCACCGCTATCTACATAAACATGGAAATATCTACACTGCTATCTGTATGAACATGGAAATATCTACACCGCTATCTGTTTGAACATAGAAATATCAACACCACTATCTGCATGAAAATGGAAATATCTACACAGCGATCTGCATATACATGGAAATATCTACAAAGCTATCTCTTTACACATGGAAATAACTACACGGCTATCTCTATAAACATACAAATATCTACACCTCCATCTGTATGAACATGGAAATATCTGCACCGCCATCTGTATGAACATATAAATATCTACACCGCCATCTATATTAAGATGGAGATATCTACACCGCTATCTGTATAAACTTGGAAATATCTACACCGCTATCAGTATAAACATGGAAATATCTACACCGCAATCTGTATAAACATGGAAAAATCTACACCGCTACCTGTATAAACATGGAAATATCAGCACCGCTATCTGTATGAACATGGAAATATCTACACCGCTATCTGATCATGGAAATATCTACACCGCTATCTGCATGAAAATGGAAATATCTACACAGGTATCTGCATATTCATGGAAATATCTATGCAGCTATCTCTTTACACTTTGAAATAACTACACCGCTATCTCTATAAACATGGAAATATCTACACCGCCATCTGTATGAACATGGAAATATCAACACCGCTATCTGTATGAACATGGAAATATCTTCACCGCCATCTGTAGGAACATGGATATGTCTACGCATCCATCTGGATGAACATGGAAAACTCTACACCGCGATCAGTATGAAGATGGGAATATCTACACCGCTATCTGTGTAAACATGCATACATCTTCACCGCTATCTGTATAAACATGGAAATATCTACACCGCTATCTGTATGAACATGGAAATACCTACACCGCTATCTGTTTGAACATGGAAATATCTAAACCTCTATCTGCATGAAAATGGAAATATCTACACAGCTATCTGCATATACATGGAAATATCTACGCAGCTATCTCTTTACACATGGAAATAACTACACCGCTATCTGTATGAACATGGAAATATCTTCACCGCCATCTGTATGAACATGGATATATCTACACAGCCAACTGGATGAACATGGAAATATCTACTCCGCTATCTGTATGAAGATGGAAATATCTACACCGCTATCTGTGTAAACATGCATACATCTTCACCGCTATCTGTATAAACATGGAAATATCTACACTGCTATCTGTATGAAAATGGAAATATCTACACAGCTATCTGTTTGAACATGGAAATATCTACACCGCTATCTGCATGAAAATGGAAATATCTACACAGCGATCTGCATATACATGGAAATATCTACAAAGCTATCTCTTTACACATGGAAATAACTACAGCGTTATCTCTATAAACATACAAATATCTACACCGCCAACTGTATGATCATGGAAATATCTGCAATGCCATCTGTATGAACATATAAATATCTACACCGCCATCTATATTAAGATGGAGATATCTACACCCCTATCTACATGAAAATGGAAATATCTACACTGCTATCTGCATATACATTTAAATATCTACACAGATATCTCTTTACGCATGGAAATAACAACACCGTTATCTGTATGAACGTGGAAATATCTGCACCGCCATCTGTATGAAAATATAAATATCTACACCGCCATCTGTATTAAGATAGAGATATCTCCACTGCTATCTGTATAAACATGGAAATATCTACACCGCTATCTGTATAAACATGGAAATATCTACACCGCTATCTGTATATACATGGAAATATCTACACCACTACCTGTATAAACATGGAAATATCAGCACCGATATCTATATGAACATGGAAATATCTACACCGCTATCTGTATGAACATGGAAATATCTACACCGCTATCTGTATGAACATGGAAATATCTACACCGCTATCTGTATGAACATGGAAATATCTACACCGCTATCTGTTTGAACATGGAAATATCTACACCGCTGTCTGCATGAAAATGGAAATATCTACACAGCTATCTGCATATACATGGAAATATCTGCACAGCTATCTCTTTACACATGGAAATAACTACACCGCTATCTCTATAAACATGGAAATATCTACACTGCCATCTCTATGGACATGGAAATATCTGGACCGCCATCTCTATGTACATATAAATATCTACACCGCCATCTGTATTAAGAAGGAGATATCTACACCGCTATCTGTATAAACATGGAAATATCTACACCGCTATCTGTATAAACATGGAAATATCTACACCGCTAAAAGTATAAACATGGAAATATCAGCACTGCTCTCGGTATGAACATGGAAATATCTACACCGCTATCTGTATGAACATGGATATATCTACACCGCTATGTGTATGAACATGGAAATATCTTCACCGCCATCTGTATGAACATGGATATATCTACACAGCCATCTGTATGAACATGGAAATATCTACACCGCTATCTGTATGAACATGGAAATATCTACTCCGCTATCTGTATGAACATGGAAATATCTTCACCGCCATCTGTGTAAACATGCATACACCTTCACCGCTATCTGAATAAGCATGGAAATATCTACACCGCTATCTGTATGAACATGGAAATATCTACACCGCTATCTGTTTGAACATGGAAGTATCTAAACCGCTATCTGCATGAAAATGGAAATATCTACACAGCTATCTGCATGTACATGGAAATAACTACACAGCTATCTCTTTACACATGGAAATAACTACACCGCTATCTGTATGAACATGGAAATATCTTCACCGCCATCTGTATGAATATGGATATATCTACACAGCCATCTGGATGAACATGGAAATATCTACACCGCTATCTGTATGAAGATGGAAATATCTACAACCCTATCAGTGTAAACATGCATACATCTTCACCGCTATCTATATAAACATGGAAATATCTACACTGCTATCTGTATGAACATGGAAATATCTACACCGCTATCTATTTGAACATGGAAATATCTACACCACTATCTGCATGAAAATGGAAATATCTACACAGCGATCTGCATATACATGGAAATATCTACAAAGCTATCTCTTTACACATGGAAATAACTACATCGCTATCTCTATAAACATACAAATATCTACACCGACATCTGTATGAACATGGAAATATCTGCACCGCCATCTGTATGAACATACAAATATCTACACTGCCATCTATATTAAGATGGAGATATCTACACCACTATCTGTATAAACTTGGAAATATCTACACCGCTATCTGTATAAACATGGAAATATCTACACCGCAATCTGTATAAACATGGAAATATCTACACCGCTACCTGTATAAACATGGAAATATCAGCACCGCTATCTGTATGAACTTGGAAATATCTACACCGCTATCTCCGTGAACATGAAAACAGCTACACCACTATCTTTATGAACATGGAAATAGCTGCACCGCTATCTGTATGAACATGGAAATATCTACACCACTACCTGTATGAACATGGAAATATCTACACCGCTATCTGTATGAACATGGATATATCTACACAGCCATCTGGATGCACACGGAAATATCTACACCGCTATCTGTAGGAAGATGGAAATATCTACACCGCCAACTCTGCAAACATTGAAATATCTACATTGCCATCTGAAGGAACATGGAAATATCTACAACGCGATCTCTATAAACATGGAAATATCTACAACGCCATCTGTATAAACATGGAAATACGTACACCGCTATCTGGATAAACTTGGAAATATCTACACCGCTATATCTATAAACATGGAAATATCTACACCGCCATTTGTATGTACATGGAAATATCTACAGCACCATCTGTATTAACATGGAAATATCTACACCGCCATCTGTAGGAACATGGAAATGTCTAAACCGCTATCTCTATAAACTTGGAAATACCTACACCGCTATCTGTATAAACATGGAATTATCTACACCACTATATCTATAAATGTGGAAATATCTACACCGCTATCTGTATAAACAAGGAAATACATACACCGCTATCTGTATAAACATGGAAATATCTACACCGCTATCTGTATAAACATGGAAATATCTACACCACTATCTGTGTATACATGGAAATATCTACACTGCTATCTGTATAAACATGGAAATATCTACATCACTGTCTGTGTAAACATGGAAATATCTACACCGGTATCTGTATGAACATGGATATATCTACAGCGCTATCTGTTTGAACATGGAAAGATCTACACAGCTATCTGCATATACATGGAAATATCTACAAAGCTATCTCTTTACCCATGGAAATAACTAAACCGCTATCTCTATAAACATGGAAATATCTACACCGCCATCTGTATGAACATGGAAATATCTGCACCGCCATCTGTATGAACATATAAATATCTTCACCGCCATCTGTATTAAGATGGAGATATCTACACCGCTATCTGTATAAACTTGGAAATATCTACACCGCTATCTGTATAAACATGGAAATATATACACCGCTATCTGTATAAACATGGAAATATCTACACCGCTACCTGTATAAACATGGAAATATCAGCACCGCTATCTGTATGAAAATGGAAATATCTACACCGCTATCTCTATGTACATGGAAATATCTACACCGCTATCTGTATGAACATGGAAATAGCTACACTGCTATCTGTATGAACATGGAAATATCTAAACTGCTATCTGTATGAACATGGAAATATCTTCACCGCCATCTGTATGAACATGGAAATATCTACACAGCCATCTGGATGAACTTGGAGATATCAGCACCGCTATCAGTAGGAACATGGAAATATCTGCATCGCTATCTGTATGAACATAGAAACATCTACACCGCTATCGGTATGAACATGGAAATATCTTCACCGCCATCTGTATGAACATGGATATACCTACACAGCCATCTGGATGAACATGGAAATATCTACACCGCTATCTGTATGAACATGGAAATATCTACACCGCTATCTGTGTAAACATGCATACATCTTCACCGCTATCTGTATAAACATGGAAATATCTACACCGCTCTGTGTATGAACATGGAAATATCTACACCGCTATCTGTTTTAACATGGAAATATCTACACCGCTATCTGCATGAAAATGGAAATATCTACACAGCTATCTGCATATACATGGAAATATCTACAGCTATCTCTTTAAACATGGAAATAACTACATCGCTATCTCTGTAAACATGGAAATATCTACACCGCCATCTGTATGAACATGGAAATATCTGCACCGCCATCTGTATGAACGTATAAATATCTACACCACCATCTGTATTAAGATGGAGATAACTACACCGCTATCTGTATAAACCTGGAAATATCTACACCGCTATCTGTATAGACATGGAAATTTCTACACCGCTATCTGTATAAGCATGGAAATATCTACACGGCTACCTGTATAAACATGGAAATATCAGCACCGCTAGCTGTATGAACATATAAATATCTACACCGCCATCTGTATTAAGATGGAGATATCTACACCGCTATCTATATAAACATGGAAATATCTACGCCGCTATCTGTATAAACATGGACATATCTACACCGGTATCTGTATGAACATGGAAATATCTACACCGCTACCTGTATAAACATGGAAATATCAGCACAGCTATCTGTATGAACATGGAAATATCTACACAGCCATCTGTATAAACATGGAAATATCTACACCGCTATCAGTATGAACATGGAAATATCTTCACCGCCATCTGTATGAACATGGATATATCTACACAGCCATCTGGATGAACATGGAAATATCTACACCGCTATCTGTATGAAGATGGAAATATCTACACCGCTATCTGTGTAAACATGCATACATCTTCACCGCTATCTGTATAAACATGGAAATATCTACACTGCTATCTGTATGAAAATGGAAATATCTACACAGCTATCCGCATATACATGGAAATATCTACGCAGCTATCTCTTTACACATGGAAATAACTACACCGATATCTGTATGAACATGGAAATATCTTCACCGCCATCTGTATGAACATGGATATATCTACACAGCCATCTGGATGAACATGGAAATATCTACACCGCTATCTGTATGAAGATGGAAATATCTACACCGCTATCTGTGTAAACATGCATACATCTTCACCGCTATCTGTATAAACATGGAAATATCTACACTGCTATCTGTATGAAAATGGAAATATCTACAAAGCTATCTGTTTGAACATGGAAATATCTACACCGCTATCTGCATGAAAATGGAAATATCTACACAGCGATCTGCATATACATGGAAATATCTACAAAGCTATCTCTTTACACATGGAAATAACTACAGCGTTATCTCTATAAACATACAAATATCTACACCGCCAACTGTATGAACATGGAAATATCTGCAATGCCATCTGTATGAACATATAAATATCTGCACCGCCATTTATATTAAGATGGAGATATCTACACCCCTATCTACATGAAAATGGAAATATCTACACTGCTATCTGCATATACATTTAAATATCTACACAGATATCTCTTTACACATGGAAATAACAACACCGTTATCTGTATGAACGTGGAAATATCTGCACCGCCATCTGTATGAATATATAAATATCTACACTGCCATCTGTATTAAGATAGAGATATCTCCACTGCTATCTGTATAAACATGGAAATATCTACACCGCTATCTGTATAAACATGGAAATATCTACACCGCTATCTGTATATACATGGAAATATCTACACCACTACCTGTATAAACATGGAAATATCAGCACCGATATCTATATGAACATGGAAATATCTACACCGCTATCTGTATGAACATGGAAATATCTACACCGCTATCTGTATGAACATGGAAATATCTACACCGCTATCTGTATGAACATGGAAATATCTACACCGCTATCTGTTTGAACATGGAAATATCTACACCGCTGTCTGCATGAAAATGGAAATATCTACACAGCTATCTGCATATACATGGAAATATCTGCACAGCTATCTCTTTACACATGGAAATAACTACACCGCTATCTCTATAAACATGGAAATATCTACACTGCCATCTCAATGGACATGGAAATATCTGGACCGCCATCTCTATGAACATATAAATATCTACACCGCCATCTGTATTAAGAAGGAGATATCTACACCGCTATCTGTATAAACATGGAAATATCTACACCGCTATCTGTATAAACATGGAAATATCTACACCGCTACCAGTATAAACATGGAAATATCAGCACCGCTCTCGGTATGAACATGGAAATATCTACACCGCTATCTGTATGAACATGGATATATCTACACCGCTATGTGTATGAACATGGAAATATCTTCACCGCCATCTGTATGAACATGGATATATCTACACAGCCATCTGTATGAACATGGAAATATCTACAACGCTATCTGTATGAACATGGAAATATCTACTCCGCTATCTGTATGAACATGGAAATATCTTCACCGCCATCTGTGTAAACATGCATACACCTTCACCGCTATCTGAATAAGCATGGAAATATCTACACCGCTATCTGTATGAACATGGAAATATCTACACCGCTATCTGTTTGAACATGGAAATATCTTCACCGCCATCTGTATGAATATGGATATATCTACACAGCCATCTGGATGAACATGGAAATATCTACACCGCTATCTGTATGAAGATGGAAATATCTACAACGCTATCTGTGTAAACATGCATACATCTTCACCGCTATCTATATAAACATGGAAATATCTACACTGCTATCTGTATGAACATGGAAATATCTACACCGCTATCTATTTGAACATGGAAATATCTACACATGTATCTGCATGAAAATGGAAATATCTACACAGCGATCTGCATACACATGGAAATATCTACAAAGCTATCTCTTTACACATGGAAATAACTACATCGCTATCTCTATAAACATACAAATATCTACACCGACATCTGTATGAACTTGGAAATATCTGCACCGCCATCTGTATGAACATACAAATATCTACACCGCCATCTATATTAAGATGGAGATATCTACACCACTATCTGTATAAACTTGGAAATATCTACACCGCTATCTGTATAAACATGGAAATATCTACACCGCAATCTGTATAAACATGGAAATATCTACACCGCTACCTGTATAAACATGGAAATATCAGCACCGCTATCTGTATGAACTTGGAAATATCTACACCGCTATCTCCGTGAACATGAAAATAGCTACACCACTATCTTTATGAACATGGAAATAGCTGCACCGCTATCTGTATGAACATGGAAATATCTACACCACTACCTGTATGAACATGGAAATATCTACACCGCTATCTGTATGAACATGGATATATCTACACAGCCATCTGGATGCACACGGAAATATCTACACCGCTATCTGTAGGAAGATGGAAATATCTACACCGCCAACTCTGCAAACATTGAAATATCTACATTGCCATCTGAAGGAACATGGAAATATCTACAACGCGATCTCTATAAACATGGAAACATCTACAACGCCATCTGTATAAACATGGAAATACGTACACCGCTATCTGGATAAACTTGGAAATATCTACACCGCTATATCTATAAACATGGAAATATCTACACCGCCATTTGTATGTACATGGAAATATCTACAGCACCATCTGTATTAACATGGAAATATCTACACCGCCATCTGTAGGAACATGGAAATGTCTAAACCGCTATCTCTATAAACTTGGAAATACCTACACCGCTATCTGTATAAACATGGAATTATCTACACCACTATATCTATAAATGTGGAAATATCTACACCGCTATCTGTATAAACAAGGAAATACATACACCGCTATCTGTATAAACATGGAAATATCTACACCGCTATCTGTATAAACATGGAAATATCTACACCACTATCTGTGTATACATGGAAATATCTACACTGCTATCTGTATAAACATGGAAATATCTACATCACTGTCTGTGTAAACATGGAAATATCTACACCGGTATCTGTATGAACATGGATATATCTACAGCGCTATCTGTTTGAACATGGAAAGATCTACACAGCTATCTGCATATACATGGAAATATCTACAAAGCTATCTCTTTACCCATGGAAATAACTAAACCGCTATCTCTATAAACATGGAAATATCTACACCGCCATCTGTATGAACATGGAAATATCTGCACCGCCATCTGTATGAACATATAAATATCTTCACCGCCATCTGTATTAAGATGGAGATATCTACACCGCTATCTGTATAAACTTGGAAATATCTACACCGCTATCTGTATAAACATGGAAATATATACACCGCTATCTGTATAAACATGGAAATATCTACACCGCTACCTGTATAAACATGGAAATATCAGCACCGCTATCTGTATGAAAATGGAAATATCTACACCGCTATCTCTATGTACATGGAAATATCTACACCGCTATCTGTATGAACATGGAAATAGCTACACTGCTATCTGTATGAACATGGAAATATCTAAACTGCTATCTGTATGAACATGGAAATATCTTCACCGCCATCTGTATGAACATGGAAATATCTACACAGCCATCTGGATGAACTTGGAGATATCAGCACCGCTATCAGTAGGAACATGGAAATATCTGCATCGCTATCTGTATGAACATAGAAACATCTACACCGCTATCGGTATGAACATGGAAATATCTTCACCGCCATCTGTATGAACATGGATATACCTACACAGCCATCTGGATGAACATGGAAATATCTACACCGCTATCTGTATGAACATGGAAATATCTACACCGCTATCTGTGTAAACATGCATACATCTTCACCGCTATCTGTATAAACATGGAAATATCTACACCGCTCTGTGTATGAACATGGAAATATCTACACCGCTATCTGTTTTAACATGGAAATATCTACACCGCTATCTGCATGAAAATGGAAATATCTACACAGCTATCTGCATATACATGGAAATATCTACAGCTATCTCTTTAAACATGGAAATAACTACATCGCTATCTCTGTAAACATGGAAATATCTACACCGCCATCTGTATGAACATGGAAATATCTGCACCGCCATCTGTATGAACGTATAAATATCTACACCACCATCTGTATTAAGATGGAGATAACTACACCGCTATCTGTATAAACCTGGAAATATCTACACCGCTATCTGTATAGACATGGAAATTTCTACACCGCTATCTGTATAAGCATGGAAATATCTACACGGCTACCTGTATAAACATGGAAATATCAGCACCGCTAGCTGTATGAACATATAAATATCTACACCGCCATCTGTATTAAGATGGAGATATCTACACCGCTATCTATATAAACATGGAAATATCTACGCCGCTATCTGTATAAACATGGACATATCTACACCGGTATCTGTATGAACATGGAAATATCTACACCGCTACCTGTATAAACATGGAAATATCAGCACAGCTATCTGTATGAACATGGAAATATCTACACAGCCATCTGTATAAACATGGAAATATCTACACCGCTATCAGTATGAACATGGAAATATCTTCACCGCCATCTGTATGAACATGGATATATCTACACAGCCATCTGGATGAACATGGAAATATCTACACCGCTATCTGTATGAAGATGGAAATATCTACACCGCTATCTGTGTAAACATGCATACATCTTCACCGCTATCTGTATAAACATGGAAATATCTACACTGCTATCTGTATGAAAATGGAAATATCTACACAGCTATCTGCATATACATGGAAATATCTACGCAGCTATCTCTTTACACATGGAAATAACTACACCGATATCTGTATGAACATGGAAATATCTTCACCGCCATCTGTATGAACATGGATATATCTACACAGCCATCTGGATGAACATGGAAATATCTACACCGCTATCTGTATGAAGATGGAAATATCTACACCGCTATCTGTGTAAACATGCATACATCTTCACCGCTATCTGTATAAACATGGAAATATCTACACTGCTATCTGTATGAAAATGGAAATATCTACAAAGCTATCTGTTTGAACATGGAAATATCTACACCGCTATCTGCATGAAAATGGAAATATCTACACAGCGATCTGCATATACATGGAAATATCTACAAAGCTATCTCTTTACACATGGAAATAACTACAGCGTTATCTCTATAAACATACAAATATCTACACCGCCAACTGTATGAACATGGAAATATCTGCAATGACATCTGTATGAACATATAAATATCTGCACCGCCATTTATATTAAGATGGAGATATCTACACCCCTATCTACATGAAAATGGAAATATCTACACTGCTATCTGCATATACATTTAAATATCTACACAGATATCTCTTTACACATGGAAATAACAACACCGTTATCTGTATGAACGTGGAAATATCTGCACCGCCATCTGTATGAATATATAAATATCTACACTGCCATCTGTATTAAGATAGAGATATCTCCACTGCTATCTGTATAAACATGGAAATATCTACACCGCTATCTGTATAAACATGGAAATATCTACACCGCTATCTGTATATACATGGAAATATCTACACCACTACCTGTATAAACATGGAAATATCAGCACCGATATCTATATGAACATGGAAATATCTACACCGCTATCTGTATGAACATGGAAATATCTACACCGCTATCTGTATGAACATGGAAATATCTACACCGCTATCTGTATGAACATGGAAATATCTACACCGCTATCTGTTTGAACATGGAAATATCTACACCGCTGTCTGCATGAAAATGGAAATATCTACACAGCTATCTGCATATACATGGAAATATCTGCACAGCTATCTCTTTACACATGGAAATAACTACACCGCTATCTCTATAAACATGGAAATATCTACACTGCCATCTCAATGGACATGGAAATATCTGGACCGCCATCTCTATGAACATATAAATATCTACACCGCCATCTGTATTAAGAAGGAGATATCTACACCGCTATCTGTATAAACATGGAAATATCTACACCGCTATCTGTATAAACATGGAAATATCTACACCGCTACCAGTATAAACATGGAAATATCAGCACCGCTCTCGGTATGAACATGGAAATATCTACACCGCTATCTGTATGAACATGGATATATCTACACCGCTATGTGTATGAACATGGAAATATCTTCACCGCCATCTGTATGAACATGGATATATCTACACAGCCATCTGTATGAACATGGAAATATCTACAACGCTATCTGTATGAACATGGAAATATCTACTCCGCTATCTGTATGAACATGGAAATATCTTCACCGCCATCTGTGTAAACATGCATACACCTTCACCGCTATCTGAATAAGCATGGAAATATCTACACCGCTATCTGTATGAACATGGAAATATCTACACCGCTATCTGTTTGAACATGGAAATATCTTCACCGCCATCTGTATGAATATGGATATATCTACACAGCCATCTGGATGAACATGGAAATATCTACACCGCTATCTGTATGAAGATGGAAATATCTACAACGCTATCTGTGTAAACATGCATACATCTTCACCGCTATCTATATAAACATGGAAATATCTACACTGCTATCTGTATGAACATGGAAATATCTACACCGCTATCTATTTGAACATGGAAATATCTACACCTGTATCTGCATGAAAATGGAAATATCTACACAGCGATCTGCATACACATGGAAATATCTACAAAGCTATCTCTTTACACATGGAAATAACTACATCGCTATCTCTATAAAAATACAAATATCTACACCGACATCTGTATGAACTTGGAAATATCTGCACCGCCATCTGTATGAACATACAAATATCTACACCGCCATCTATATTAAGATGGAGATATCTACACCACTATCTGTATAAACTTGGAAATATCTACTCCGCTATCTGTATAAACATGGAAATATCTACACCGCAATCTGTATAAACATGGAAATATCTACACCGCTACCTGTATAAACATGGAAATATCAGCACCGCTATCTGTATGAACTTGGAAATATCTACACCGCTATCTCCATGAACATGAAAATAGCTACACCACTATCTTTATGAACATGGAAATAGCTGCACCGCTATCTGTATGAACATGGAAATATCTACACCACTACCTGTATGAACATGGAAATATCTACACCGCTATCTGTATGAACAAGGAAATATCAGCACCGCTATCTGTATGAACTTGGAAATATGTACACCGCTATCTCCATGAACATGAAAATAGCTACACCACTATCTTTATGAACATGGAAATAGCTGCACCGCTATCTGTATGAACATGGAAATATCTACACCACTACCTGTATGAACATGGAAATATCTACACCGCTATCTGTATGAACATGGATATATCTACACAGCCATCTGGATGAACACGGAAATATCTACACCGCTATCTGTAGGAACATGGAAATATCTACACCGCCAACTCTGTAAACATTGAAATATCTACATTGCCATCTGAAGGAACATGGAAATATCTACAACGCGATCTCTATAAACATGGAAATATCTACAACGCCATCTGTATAAACATGGAAATACGTACACCGCTATCTGGATAAACTTGGAAATATCTACACCGCTATATCTATAAACATGGAAATATCTACACCGCCATTTGTATGTACATGGAAATATCTACAGCACCATCTGTATTAACATGGAAATATCTACACCGCCATCTGTAGGAACATGGAAATGTCTAAACCGCTATCTCTATAAACTTGGAAATACCTACACCGCTATCTGTATAAACATGGAATTATCTACACCACTATATCTATAAATGTGGAAATATCTACACCGCTATCTGTATAAACAAGGAAATACATACACCGCTATCTGTATAAACATGGAAATATCTACACCGCTATCTGTATGAACATGGAAATATCTACACCGCTATCTGTTTGAACATGGAAATATCTACACCGCTATCAGCATGAAAATGGAAATATCTACAGAGCTTTCTGCATATGCATGGAAATATCTAGAAAGCTATCTCTTTACACATGGAAATAACTACACCGCTATCTCTATAAACATGGAAATATCTATAACGCCATCTGTATGAACATGGAAATATCTGCACCGCCATCTGTATTAACATACAAATATCTACACCGCCATCTGTATTAAGATGGAGATATCTACACCGCTATCTGTATAAACTAGGAAATATCTACACCGCTATCTGTATAAACATGGAAATATCTACACCGCTATCTGTATAAACATGGAAATATCTACACCGCTACCTGTATAAACATGGAAATATCAGCACCGATATCTGTATGAACATGGAAATATCTACACAGCCATCTGGATGAACATGGAAATATCTACACCGCTATGTGTATGAACATGGAAATAGCTACACCGCTATCTGTATGAAAATGGAAATATCTACACCACTATCTGTACGAACATGGAAATATCTACACCTCTATCAGTGTAAACATGCATACACCTTCACCCTATCTGTATGAACATGGAAATATCTACACCACTATCTGTATGAACATGGAAATATCTACACCGCAATCTGTATAAACATGGAAATATCTTCACCGCCATCTGTATGAACATGGATATATCTACAGAGCCATATGGATGAACATGGAAATATCTACACCGCTATATGCATGAACATGGAAATAGCTACACCGCTATCTGTATGAACATGGAAATAGCCACACCGCCATCTGTATGAACATGGAAATATCTGCACCGCCATCTGTATGAACATATACATATCTACACCGCCATCTGTATTAAGATGGAGATATCTACACCGCTATCTGTATAAACCTGGAAATAACTTCACCGCTATCTGTATAAACATGGAAATATCCGCACCGCTATCTGTATGTACATGGAAATATCTACACCGCTATCTGTACGAACATGGAAATATCTACACCGCTATCTGTATGAACTTGGAAGTAGCTACACCGCTATCTGTATGAACATGGAAATATCTACACCACTATCTGTATGGACATGGAAATATCTACACCGCTATCTGTATGAACATGGATATATCTACACAGCCTTCTGGATGAACATTTAAATATCTACACCGCTATCTCCATGAACATGGAAATATCTACACCGCTATCTGTGTAAACTTGCATACAACTTCACCCCTATCTGTATAAACATGGAAATATCTACACCGCTATCTGTATGAACATGGAAATAGCTACACCGCTATCTGTATGAACATGGAAATATCTACACCGCTATCTGTATGAACATGGAAAGATCTACACCGCTATCTGTATGAACATGGATATATCTACACAGCCATCTGGATGAACATGGAAATATCTACACCGCTATCTGTGTAAACATGCATACATCTTCACCGCTATCTGTATAAACATGGAAATATCTACACCGCTATCGGTATGAACATGGAAATATCTGCACCGCTATCTGTATGAACATGGAAATATCTACACCGCTATCTGAACATGGAAATATCTACACCGCTACCTGTATAAACATGGAAATATAAGCACCGCTATCTGTATGAACATGGAAATATCTACACCGCTATCTGTATGAAGATGGAAATATCTACACCGCTATCTGTATGAACATTTATATATCTACACAGCCCTCTGGATGAACATGGAAATATCCACACCGCTATCTGTGTAAACATACATACATCTTCACCCCTATCTGTATAAACATGGAAATATCTACACCGCTATCTGTATGAACACGGAAATATCTACACCGCTATCTGTTTGAAGATGGAAATATATACACCGCTATCTGCATGAAAATGGAAATATCTACACAGCTCTCTGCATATAGATGGAAATATCTACACAGCTATCTCTTTACACATGGAAATAACTACACCGCTATCTGTATGAACATGGAAATATCTACACCGCCATCTGTATGAACATGGACATATCTGCACCGCCATCTGTATGAACATATAAATATCTACACCGCCATCTGTATTAAGATGGAGATATCTACACCGCTATCTGAATAAACATGGAAATATCTACACCGCTATCTGTATAAACATGGAAATATCTACACCGCTATCTGTATAAACACGGAAATATCTACACCGCTACCAGTATAAACATGGAAATATGAGCACCGCTATCTGTATGAACCTGGAAATATCTACACCGCTATCTGTATGAACATGGAAATATCTACACCGCTATCTGTATGAACATGGAAATATCTACAAAGCTATCTGAATGAACATGGAAATATCTACACCGCTATCTGTTTGAACATGTAAATATCTACACCGCTATCTGCATGAAAATGGAAATATCTACAAAGCTATCTGCATATACATGGAAATATCTACACAGCTATCTCTTTACACATGGAAATAACTACTCCGCTATATCTATGAACATGGAAATATCAGCACCACTATCTGTATGAACATGGAAATATCTACACCGCAATCTGTATGAACATGGATATATCTACACAGCCATCTGGATGAACATGGAAATATTTACACCGCTATCTGTATGAACATGGAAATATCTACACCGCTATCTGTGTAAACATGCATACACCTTCACCACTATCAGTATAAACATGGAAATATCTACACCGCTATCTGCATGAACGTGGAAATAACTACACCGCTATCTTTATGAACATGGAAATATCTACACCGCTATCTGTATGAACATGGATATCTCTACACAGCCATCTGGATGAACATGGAAATATCTACACTGCTATCTGTGTAAACATGCATACATCTTCTCCGCTAACTGTATAAACATGGAAATATCTACACCGCTATCTGTACGAACATGGAAATATCTGCACCGCTATCTGTATGAACATGGAAATATCTACACCGCTATCTGTTTGAACATGGAAATATGTACACCGCTATCTGCATGAAAATGGAAATATCTACACTGCTATCTGCATATACATGGAAATATCTACACAGCTATCTCTTTACACATGGAAATAACTACACCGCTATCTGTATGAACATGGAAATATCTACACCGCCATCTGTATGAACATGGAAATATCTGCACCGCCATCTGTATGAACATGGAAATATCTGCACCGCCATCTGTATGAACATATAAATATCTAAACCGCCATCTGTATTAAGATGGAGATATCTACACTGCTGTCTGTATAAACATGGAAATATCTACACCGCCATCTGTATGAACATATAAGTATCTACACCGCCATCTGTATTAAGAAGGAAATATCTAAACCGCTATCTGTATAAACATGGAAATATCTACACCGCTGCCTGTATAAACATGGAAATATCAGCACCACTATCTGTATGAACACGAAAATATCTACACCGCAATCTGTATGAACATGGATATATCTACACAGCCATCTGGATGAACATGGAAATATCTACACCGCTATCTGTATGAACATGGAAATATCTACACCGCTATCTGTATGAACATGGATATATCTACACAGCCATCTGGATGAACATGGAAATATCTACACCTCTATCTGTGTAAACATGCATAGATCTTCACCACTATCTGTATAAACATTTAAATATCTGCACCGCTATCGGTATGAACATGGAAATATCTACACCGCTATCTGTATGAACATGGAAATACCTACACCGCTATCTGTTAGGACATGGAAATATCTACACCGCTATCTGCATGAAAATGGAAATATCTACACAGCTCTCTGCATATAGATGGATATATCTACACAGCTATCTCTTTACACATGGAAATAACTACACCACTATCTGTATGAACATGGAAATATCTACACCGCCATCTGTATGAACATGGAAATATCTGCACCGCCATCTGTATGAACATATAAATATCTACACCGCCATCTGTATTAAGATGGAGATATCTACACTGCTATCTGTATAAACATGGAAATATCTACACCGCCATCTGTCTGAACATATAAATGTCTACACCGCCATCTGTACTAAGAAGGAAATATCTAAACCTCTATCTGTATAAACGTGGAAATATCTACACCGCTGCCTGTATAAACATGGAAATATCAGCACCGCTATCTGTATGAACATGGAAATATCTACACCACTATCTGTAGGAACATGGAAATAGCTACACCGCTGCCTGTATAAACATGGAAATATCAGCACCGCTATCTGTATGAACAGGGAAATTTCTACACCGCTATCTGTAGGAACATGGATATATCTACACAGCCATCTGGATGAACATGGAAATATCTACACCACTATCTGTATGAACATGGAAATATCTAAACCGCTATCTGTGTAAACATGCATACATCTTCACCGCTATCAGTATAAACATGGAAATATCTACACCGCTATCTGTATGAACATGGAAATAGGTACACCGCTATCTGTATGAACATAGAAATATCTACACTGCTATCCGTATGAACATGGATATGTCTACACAGCCATCTGGATGAACATGGAAATATCTACACCGCTATCTGTGTAAACATGCATACATCTCCACCGCTATCTGTATAAACATGGAAATATCTACACCGCTATCTGTATGAACATGGAAATATCTACACCGCTATCTGTATGAACATGGAAATATCTACACCGCTATCTGTTTGAACATGGAAATATCTACACAGCTATCTGCATGAAAATGGAAATATCTGCACTACTATCTGCATATACATTGAAATATCCACACAGCTATCTCTTTACACATGGAAATAACTACACCACTATCTGTATGAACATGGAAATATCTACACTGCCATCTGTATGAACATGGAAATATCTGCACCGCCATCTGTATGAACATATAAATATCTACACCGCCATCTGTATTAAGATGGAGATATCTACATCGCTATCTGTATAAACATGGAAATATCTACACCGCTATCTGTATAAACACGGAAATATCTACACCGCTATCTGTATAAACATGGAAATAACTACACCGCTACCTGTATAAACATGGAAATATCAGCAACGCTATCTGTATGAACATGGAAATATCTACACCGCTATCTGTATGAACATGGAAATATCTACACCGCTATCTGTATGAACATGGATATATCTACACTGCCCTCTGGATGAACATGGAAATATCCACACCGCTATCTGTGTAAACATGCATACATCTTCACCGCTATCTGTATAAACATGGAAATATCTACACCGCTATCTGTATGAACATGGAAATATCTACACCGCTATCTGTTTGAAGATGGAAATATATACACCGCTATCTGCATGAAAATGGAAATATCTACACAGCTATCTGCATATAGATGGAAATAACTACACAGCTATCTCTTTACACATGGAAATAACTACACCGCTATCTGTATGAACATGGAAATATCTACACCGCCATCTGTATGAACATGGAAATAACTGCACCGCCATCTTTATGAATTTATAAATATCTACACCTCCATCTGTATGAAGATGGAGATAACTACACCGCTACCTGAATAAACATGGAAATATCTACACCGCTATCTGTATAAACATGGAAATATCTACAACGCTATCTGTATAAACATGGAAATATCTACACCGCTACCTGTATAAACATGGAAATATCAGCACCGCTATCTGAATGAACCTTGAACTATCTACACCGCTATCTGTAAAACATGGATATATCTACACAGCCATCTGGATGAACATGGAAATATCTACACCTCTATCTGTGTAAACATGCGTACATCTTCACCACTATCTGTATAAACATGGAAATATCTGCACCGCTATCGGTATGAACATGGAAATATCTACACCGCTATCTGTATGAACATGGAAATACCTACACCGCTATCTGTTTGGACAGGGAAATATCTACACCGCTATCTGCATGAAAATGGAAATATCTACACTGCTATCTGCATATACATTTATATATCTACTCAGCTATCTCTTTACACATGGAAATAACTACACCACTATCTGTATGAACATGGAAATAGCTACACCGCCATCTGTATGAACATGGAAATATCTGCACCGCCATCTGTATGAACATATAAATATCTACACCGCCATCTGCATTAAGATGGAGATATTTACACTGATATCTGTATAAACATGTAAATAACTACACCGCCATCTATCGGAACATATAAATATCTACACCGCCATCTGTACTAAGAAGGAAATATCTAAACCGCTATCTGTATAAACATGGAAATATCTACACCACGGCCTGTATAAACATGGAAATATCAGCACCGCTATCTGTATGAACATGGAAAAATCTACACCGCTATCTGTAGGAACATGGAAATAGCTACACCGCTGCCTGTATAAACATGGAAATATCAGCACCGCTATCTGTATGAACATGGAAATATCTACAACGCTATCTGTAGGAACATGGAAATATCTACACAGCCATCTGGATGAACATGGAAATATCTACACCGCTATCTGTGTAAACATGCATATATCTTCACCGCTATCTATATAAACATGGAAATATCTACACCACTATCTGTATGAACATGCAAATATCTACACCGCTACCTGTATAAACATGGAAATATCAGCACCGCTATCTGAATGAACATGGAAATAGCTACACCGCTATCAGTATGAACATGCAAATATCTACACCACTATCTGTATGAACATGGAAATATCTACACCGCTATGTGTATGAACATGGATATATCTACACAGTCCTCGGGATGAACATGGAAATATCCACACCGCTATCTGTATAAACATGCATATATCTTCACCGCTATCTCTATTAACATGGAAATATCTACACCGCTATCTGTATGAACATGGAAATATCTACACCGCTATCTGTTTGAAGATGGAAATATATACTCCGCTATCTGCATGAAAATGGAAATATCTACACAGCTATCTGCATATACTTGGAAATATCTACACAGCTATCTCTTTACACATGGAAATAACTACACCCGCTATCTGTATGAACATGGAAATATCAGCACCGCCATCTGTATGAACATGGAAATATCTGCACCGCCATCTGAATGAACATATAAATATCTACACCGCCATCTGTATTAAGATGGAGATATCTACACCGCTATCTGAATAAACATGGAAATATCTACACCGCTATCTGTATAAACATGGAAATATCTACACCGCTATCTGTATAAACATGGAAATATCTACACCGCTATCTGTTTGGACATGTAAATATCTACACCGCTATCTGCATGAAAATGGAAATATCTACAAAGCTATCTGCATATACATGGAAATATCTACACAGCTATCTCTAAACACATGGAAATAAGAAGTCCGCTATCTCTATAAACATGGAAATATCTACACCACTACCTGTATAAACATGGAAATATCAGCACCGCTATCTGCATGAACATGGAATTATCTACACTGCTATCTGTATGAACATGGAAATATCTACACCGCTATCTGTATGATCATGGAAATATCTACACCGCTATCTGTATGAACATGGAAATATCTACACCGCTATCTGTTTGAACATGGAAATATCTACACCGCTGTCTGCATGAAAATGGAAATATCTACACAGCTATCTGCATACACATGGAAATATCTACACAGCTATCTCTAAACACATGGAAATAAGAAGTCCGCTATCTCGATAAACATGGAAATATCTACACCGCCATCTGTATGAACATGGAAATATCTGCACCGCCATCTGTATGAACATATAAATATCTACACGGCCATATGTATAAAGAAACAAATATCTAAACCGCAATCTGTGTGAACATTGAAATATCTACACCGCTATCTGTATGAACATTGAAATATATACACCGCTGCCTGTATAAACATTGAAATATCAGCACCGCTATCTGTATGAACATGGAAATATCTACACCGCTATCTGTATGAACATGGAAATATCTACACCGCTATCTGTATGAACATGGAAATATCTACACCGCTATCTGTATGAACATGGAAATATCTACACAGCCATCTGGATGAACATGGAAATATCTACTCTGCTATCTGTGTAAACATGCATAGATCTTCACCCCTGTCTGTATAAACATGGAAATATCTACACCGCTATCTGTATAAACATGGAAATATCTACACCGCTATCTGTTTGGACATGTAAATATCTACACCGCTATCTGCATGAAAATGGAAATATCTACAAAGCTATCTGCATATACATGGAAATATCTACACAGCTATCTCTAAACACATGGAAATAAGAAGTCCGCTATCTCTATAAACATGGAAATATCTACACCACTACCTGTATAAACATGGAAATATCAGCACCGCTATCTGCATGAACATGGAATTATCTACACTGCTATCTGTATGAACATGGAAATATCTACACCGCTATCTGTATGATCATGGAAATACCTACACCGCTATCTGTATGAACATGGAAATATCTACACCGCTATCTGTTTGAACATGGAAATATCTACACCGCTGTCTGCATGAAAATGGAAATATCTACACAGCTATCTGCATACACATGGAAATATCTACACAGCTATCTCTAAACACATGGAAATAAGAAGTCCGCTATCTCGATAAACATGGAAATATCTACACCGCCATCTGTATGAACATGGAAATATCTGCACCGCCATCTGTATGAACATATAAATATCTACACCGCCATATGTATAAAGAAAGAAATATCTAAACCGCTATCTGTGTGAACATTGAAATATCTACACCGCTATCTGTATGAACATTGAAATATATACACCGCTGCCTGTATAAACATTGAAATATCAGCACCGCTATCTGTATGAACATGGAAATATCTACACCGCTATCTGTATGAACATGGAAATATCTGCACCGCTATCTGTATGAACATGGAAATATCTACACCGCTATCTGTATGAACATGGAAATATCTACACAGCCATCTGGATGAACATGGAAATATCTACTCTGCTATCTGTGTAAACATGCATAGATCTTCACCCCTGTCTGTATAAACATGGAAATATCTACACCGCTATCTGTATGAACATGGAAATATCAACACCGCTATCTGTATGAACATGGAAATATCTACACCGCTATCTGTTTGAACATGGAAATATCTACTCCGCTATCTGCATGAAAATGGAAATATCTACACTGCTATCTGCATATACATGGAAATATCTACACAGCTATCTCTTTACACATGGAAATAACTACACCGCTGTCTGTATGAACATGGAAATATCTACACCGCCATCTGTATGAACATGGAAATATGTGCACCGCCATCTGTATGAACATATAAATATCTACACCGCCATCTGTATTAAGATGGAGATATCTACACTGCTATCTGTATAAACATGGAAATATCTACACCGCTATCTGTATAAACATGGAAATATCTACACCGCTATCTGTATAAACATGGAAATATCTACCCCGCTACCTGCATAAACATGGAAATAGCAGCACCGCTATCTGTATGAACATGGAAATATCTACACCGCTATCTGTATGAACATGGAAATATCTACAAAGCTATCTGAATGAACATGGAAATATCTACACCGCTATCTGTTTGAACATGGAAATATCTACACCGCTGTCTGCATGAATATGGAAATATCTACACAGCTATCTGCATACACATGGAAATATCTACACAGCTATCTCTTAACACATGGAAATAAGTACTCCGCTATCTCTATAAACATGGAAATATCTACAGCAACATCTGTAGGAACATGGAAATATCTGCACCGCCATCTGTACGAACATATAAATATCTACACCGCCATCTATATTAAGAAGGAAATATCTAAACCGCTATCGGTATGTACATTGAAATATCTACAGTGCTATCTGTATGAACATTGAAATATCTACACCGCTGCCTGTATAAACATGGAAATATCTACACCGCTATCTGTATGAACATGGAAATAGCTACACCGCCATCTGGATGAACATGGAAATATCTACACCGCTATCTGTATGAACATGGAAATATCTTCACCGACATCTGTATGAACATGGATATATCTACACAGCCATCTGGATGAACATGGAAATATCTACACCGCTATCTGTATAAACATGGAAATATCTACACCGCTATCTGCATAAACATGGAAATATCTACACCGCTATCTGCATAAACATGGAAATATCTACACCGCTACCTGCATAACCATGGAAATATCAGCACCGCTATCTGTATGAACATGGAAATATCTACACCGCTATCTGTATCAACATGGAAATATCTACACTGCTATCTGTATGAACATGGAAATAGCTACACCGTTATCTGTATGAACATGGAAATATCTACACCGCTATGTGTATGAACATGGATATATCTACACAGCCCTCGGGATGAACATGGAAATATCCACACCGCTATCTGTATAAACATGCATATATCTTCACCGCTATCTGTATAAACATGGAAATATCTACACCGCTATCTGTATGAACATGGAAATATCTACACCGCTATCTGTTTGAAGATGGAAATATATACACCGCTATCTGCATGAAAATGGAAATATCTACACAGCTATCTGCATATACTTGGAAATATCTACACAGCTATCTCTTTACACATGGAAATAACTACACTGCTATCTGTATGAACATGGAAATAGCTACACCGCTATCTGTATGAACATGGATATATCTACACAGCCATGTGGATGAACATGGAAATATCTACACCGCAATCTGTGTAAACATGCATAGATCTTCACCGCTATCTGTATAAACATGGAAATATCTACGCCGCTATCTGTATGAACATGGAAATATCTACACCGCTCTCTGTATGAACATGGAAATATCTACACCACTATCTGTTTGAACATGGAAATATCTACACCGCTATCTGCATGAAAATGGAAATATCTACACTGCTATCTGCATATACATGGAAATATCTACACAGCTATCTCTTTACACATGGAAATAACTACACCGCTATCTATATGAACATGGAAATATCCACACCGCCATCTGTATGAACATGGAAATATCTGCACCGCCATCTGTATGAACATATAAATATCTACACCGCCATCTGTATTAAGATGGAGATATCTACACTGCTATCTGTATAAACATGGAAATAGCTACACCGCTATCTGTATAAACATGGAAATATATACACCGCTATCTGTATAAACATGGAAATATCTACACCGCTACCTGTATAAGCATGGAAATATCAGCACCGCTATCTGTATGAACATGGATATATCTACACCGCTATCTGTATGAACATGGAAATATCTACACCTCTATCTGTATGAACATGGAAATATCTACACCGCTATCTGTATGAACATGGAAATGTCTACATCGCTATCAGTATGAACATTGAAATATCTACACCGCTATGTGTATGAACATGGATATATCTACACAGCCCTCGGGATGAACATGGAAATATCCACACCGCTATCTGTATAAACATGCATATATCTTCACCGCTATCTGTATAAACATGGAAATATCTACACCGCTATCTGTATGAACATGGAAATATCTACACCGCTATCTGTTTGAAGATGGAAATATCTACACCGCTATCTGCATGAAACTGGAAATATCTACAAAGCTATCTGCATATACATGGAAATATCTACACTGCTATCTCTTTACACATGGAAATAACTACACCGCTATATCTATAAAGATAGAAATATCTACACCACTATCTGTATAAACATGGAAATATCTACACCGCTATCTGTATAAACATGGAAATATCTACACCACTACCTGTATAAACATGGAAATATCAGCACCGCTATCTGTATGAACATGGAATTATCTACACTGCTATCTGTATGAACATGGAAATATCTACACCGCTATCTGTATGATCATGGAAATATCTACACCGCTATCTGTATGAACATGGAAATATCTACACCGCTATCTGTTTGAACATGGAAATATCTACACCGCTGTCTGCATGAAAATGGAAATATCTACACAGCTATCTGCATACACATGGAAATATCTACACAGCTATCTCTTAACACATGGAAATAAGAAGTCCGCTATCTCTATAAACATGGAAATATCTACACCGCCATCTGTATGAACATGGAAATATCTGCACCGCCATCTGTATGAACATATAAATATCTACACCGCCATCTATATTAAGAAGGAAATATCTAAACCGCTATCGGTATGAACATTGAAATATCTACACTGCTATCTGTATGAACATTGAAATATCTACACCGCTGCCTGTATAAACATGGAAATATCTACACCGCTATCTGTATGAACATGGAAATAGCTACACCGCTATCTGTAGGAACATGGAAATATCTACACAGCCATCTGGATGAACATGGAAATATCTACACCGCTATCTGTATGAACATGGAAATATCTTCACCGCCATCTGTATGAACATGGATATATCTACACAGCCATCTGGATGAACATGGAAATATCTACACCGCTATCTGGATGAACATGGAAATATCTACACCGCTATCTGGGTAAACATGCATACATCTTCACCGCTATCTGTATAAACATGGAAATATCTACACCGCTATCTGTATGAACATGGAAATATCTACACCGCTATCTGTTTGAACATGGAAATATCTACACCGCTATCAGCATGAAAATGGAAATATCTACAGAGCTTTCTGCATATGCATGGAAATATCTACAAAGCTATCTCTTTACACATGGAAATAACTACACCGCTATCTCTATAAACATGGAAATATCTATAACGCCATCTGTATGAACATGGAAATATCTGCACCGCCATCTGTATTAACATACAAATATCTACACCGCCATCTGTATAAAGATGGAGATATCTACACCGCTATCTGTATAAACTAGGAAATATCTACACCGCTATCTGTATAAACATGGAAATATCTACACCGCTATCTGTATAAACATGGAAATATCTACACCGCTACCTGTATAAACATGGAAATATCAGCACCGATATCTGTATGAACATGGAAATATCTACACAGCCATCTGGATGAACATGGAAATATCTACACCGCTATGTGTATGAACATGGAAATAGCTACACCGCTATCTGTATGAAAATGGAAATATCTACACCACTATCTGTACGAACATGGAAATATCTACACCTCTATCAGTGTAAACATGCATACATCTTCACCGCTATCTGTATGAACATGGAAATATCTACACCACTATCTGTATGAACATGGAAATATCTTCACCACCATCTGAATGAACATGGATATATCTACAGAGCCATATGGATGAACATGGAAATATCTACACCGCTATATGCATGAACATGGAAATAGCTACACCGCTATCTGTATGAACATGGAAATATCTACACCGCTATCTGTATAAACATGGAAATATCTACACGGCTACCTGTATAAACATGGAAATATCAGCACAGCTATCTGTATGAACATGGAAATATCTACACCGCTATCTGTATAAACATGGAAATATCTACACCGCTATCTGCATAAACATGGAAATATCTACACCGCTATCTGCATAAACATGGAAATATCTACACCGCTACCTGCATAACCATGGAAATATCAGCACCGCTATCTGTATGAACATGGAAATATCTACACCGCTATCTGTATCAACATGGAAATATCTACACTGCTATCTGTATGAACATGGAAATAGCTACACCGTTATCTGTATGAACATGGAAATATCTACACCGCTATGTGTATGAACATGGATATATCTACACAGCCCTCGGGATGAACATGGAAATATCCACACCGCTATCTGTATAAACATGCATATATCTTCACCGCTATCTGTATAAACATGGAAATATCTACACCGCTATCTGTATGAACATGGAAATATCTACACCGCTATCTGTTTGAAGATGGAAATATATACACCGCTATCTGCATGAAAATGGAAATATCTACACAGCTATCTGCATATACTTGGAAATATCTACACAGCTATCTCTTTACACATGGAAATAACTACACTGCTATCTGTATGAACATGGAAATATCTACACCGCTATCTGTATGAACATGGATACATCTACACAGCCATGTGGATGAACATGGAAATATCTACACCGCTATCTGTGTAAAAATGCATAGATCTTCACCGCTATCTGTATAAACATGGAAATATCTACGCCGCTATCTGTATGAACATGGAAATATCTACACCGCTATCTGTATGAACATGGAAATATCTACACCACTATCTGTTTGAACATGGAAATATCTACACCGCTATCTGCATGAAAATGGAAATATCTACACTGCTATCTGCATATACATGGAAATATCTACACAGCTATCTCTTTACACATGGAAATAACTACACCGCTATCTATATGAACATGGAAATATCCACACAGCCATCTGTATGAACATGGAAATATCTGCACCGCCATCTGTATGAACTCATAAATATCTACACCGCCATCTGTATTAAGATGGAGATATCTACACCGCTATCTGTATAAACATGGAAATAGCTACACCGCTATCTGTATAAACATGGAAATATATACACCGCTATCTGTATAAACATGGAAATATCTACACCGCTACCTGTATAAGCATGGAAATATCAGCACCGCTATCTGTATGAACATGGATATATCTACACCGCTATCTGTATGAACATGGAAATATCTACACCGCTATCTGTATGAACATGGAAATATCTACACCGCTATCTGTATGAACATGGAAATGTCTACATCGCTATCAGTGTGAACATTGAAATATCTACACCGCTATGTGTATGAACATGGATATATCTACACAGCCCTCGGGATGAACATGGAAATATCCACACCGCTATCTGTATAAACATGCATATATCTTCAGCGCTATCTGTATAAACATGGAAATATCTACACCGCTATCTGTATGAACATGGAAATATCTACACCGATATCTGTTTGAAGACGGAAATATATACACCGCTATCTGCATGAAAATGGAAATATCTACACAGCTATCTGCATATACTTGGAAATATCTACACAGCTATCTCTTTACACATGGAAATAACTACACCGCTATCTGTATGAACATGGAAATATCAACACGGCCATCTGTATGAACATGGAAATATCTGCACCGCCATCTGAATGAACATATAAATATCTACACTGCCATCTGTATTAAGATGGAGATATCTACACCGCTATCTGAATAAACATGGAAATATCTACACCGCTATCTGTATAAACATGGAAATATCTACACCGCTATCTGTTTGAACATGTAAATATCTACACCGCTATCTGCATGAAAATGGAAATATCTACAAAGCTATCTGCATATACATGGAAATATCTACACTGCTATCTCTTTACACATGGAAATAACTACACCGCTATATCTATAAAGATAGAAATATCTACACCACTATCTGTATAAACATGGAAATATCTACACCGCTATCTGTATAAACATGGAAATATCTACACCACTACCTGTATAAACATGGAAATATCAGCACCGCTATCTGTATGAACATGGAATTATCTACACTGCTATCTGTATGAACATGGAAATATCTACACCGCTATCTGTATGATCATGGAAATATCTACACCGCTATCTGTATGAACATGGAAATATCTACACCGCTATCTGTTTGAACATGGAAATATCTACACCGCTATCTGTATGAACATGGAAATATCTACACAGCCATCTGGATGAACATGGAAATATCTACTCTGCTATCTGTGTAAACATGCATAGATCTTCACCCCTATCTGTATAAACATGGAAATATCTACACCGCTATCTGTATGAACATGGAAATATCTACACCGCTATCTGTTTGAACATGGAAACATCTACACCGCTATCTGCATGAAAATGGAAATATCTACACTGCTATCAGCATATACATGGAAATATCTACACAGCTATCTCTTTACACATGGAAATAACTACACCGCTATCTGTATGAACATGGAAATATCTACACCGCCATCTGTATGAACATGGAAATATGTGCACCGCCATCTGTATGAACATATAAATATATACACCGCCATCTGTATTAAGATGGAGATATCTACACTGCTATCTGTATAAACATGGAAATATCTACACCGCTATCTGTATAAACATGGAAATATCAACACCGCTATCTGTATAAACATGGAAATATCTACCCCGCTACCTGCATAAACATGGAAATAGCAGCACCGCTATCTGTATGAACATGGAAATATCTACACCGCTATCTGTATGAACATGGAAATATCTACAAAGCTATCTGAATGAACATGGAAATATCTACACCGCTATCTGTTTGAACATGGAAATATCTACACCGCTGTCTGCATGAATATGGAAATATCTACACAGCTATCTGCATACACATGGAAATATCTACACAGCTATCTCTTAACACATGGAAATAAGTACTCCGCTATCTCTATAAACATGGAAATATCTACAGCAACATCTGTAGGAACATGGAAATATCTGCACCGCCATCTGTATGAACATATAAATATCTACACCGCCATCTGTATTAAGAAGGAAATATCTAAACCGCTATCGGTATGAACATTGAAATATCTACACTGCTATCTGTATGAACATTGAAATATCTACACCGCTGCCTGTATAAACATGGAAATATCTACACCGCTATCTGTATGAGCATGGAAATAGCTACACCGCTATCTGTAGGAACATGGAAATATCTACACAGCCATCTGGATGAACATGGAAATATCTACTCCGCTATCTGTGTAAACATGCATAGATCTTCACCGCTATCTGTATAAACATGGAAATATCTACACCGCTATTTGTTTGAACATGGAAATATCTACACCGCTATCTGTATGAACATGGAAATATCTAAACAGCTATATGTTTGAACATGGAAATATCTACACCGCTATCTGCATGAAAATGGAAATATCTACACTGCTATCTGCATATACATGGAAATATCTACACAGCTATCTCTTTACACATGGAAATATCTACACCGCTATCTGTATGAACATGGAAATATCTACACCGCCATCTGTACAAACATGGAGATATCTGCACCGCCATCTGTATGAACATATAAATATCTACACCGCCATCTGTATTAAGATGGAGATATCTACACCGCTATCTGAATAAACATGGAAATATCTACACCGCTATCTGTATAAACATGGAAATATCTACACCGCTATCTGTATAAACACGGAAATATCTACAGCGCTACCAGTATAAACATGGAAATATGAGCACCGCTATCTGTATGAACCTGGAAATATCTACACCGCTATCTGTATGAACATGGAAATATCTACACCGCTATCTGTATGAACATGGAAATATCTACAAAGCTATCTGAATGAACATGGAAATATCTACACCGCTATCTGTTTGAACATGTAAATATCTACACCGCTATCTGCATGAAAATGGAAATATCTACAAAGATATCTGCATATACATGGAAATATCTACACAGCTATCTCTTTACACATGGAAATAACTACACCGCTATATCTATGAACATGGAAATATCAGCACCACTATCTGTATGAACATGGAAATATCTACACCGTAATCTGTATGAACATGGATATATCTACACAGCCATCTGGATGAACATGGAAATATCTACACCGCTATCTGTATGAACATGGAAATATCTACACCGCTATCTGTGTAAACATGCATACACCTTCACCACTATCAGTATAAACATGGAAATATCTACACCGCTATCTGCATGAACGTGGAAATAACTACACCCCTATCTTTATGAACATGGAAATATCTACACCGCTATCTGTATGAACATGGATATATCTACACAGCCATCTGGATGAACATGGAAATATCTACACTGCTATCTGTGTAAACATGCATACACCTTCTCCGCTAACTGTATAAACATGGAAATATCTACACCGCTATCTGTACGAACATGGAAATATCTGCACCGCTATCTGTATGAACATGGAAATATCTACACCGCTATCTGTTTGAACATGGAAATATGTACACCGCTATCTGCATGAAAATGGAAATATCTACACTGATATCTGCATATACATGGAAATATCTACACAGCTATCTCTTTACACATGGAAATAACTACATCGCTATCTGTATGAACATGGAAATATCTACACCGCCATCTGTATGAACATGGAAATATCTGCACCGCCATCTGTATGAACATGGAAATATCTGCACCGCCATCTGTATGAACATATAAATATCTAAACCGCCATCTGTATTAAGATGGAGATATCTACACTGCTATCTGTATAAACATGGAAATATCTACACCGCCATCTGTATGAACATATATGTATCTACACCGCCATCTGTATTAAGAAGGAAATATCTAAACCGCTATCTGTATAAACATGGAAATATCTACACCGCTGCCTGTATAAACATGGAAATATCAGAACCACTATCTGTATGAACACGGAAATATCTACACCGCAATCTGTATGAACATGGATATATCTATACAGCCATCTGGATGAACATGGAAATATCTACACCGCTATCTGTATGAACATGGAAATATCTACACCACTATCTGTGTAAACATGTATACATCTTCACCGCTGTCAGTATAAACATGGAAATATCTACACCGCTATCTGTATGAAAATGGAAATAACTACACCGCTATCTGTATGAACATGGAAATATCTACACCGCTATCTGTATGAACATGGATATGTCTACACAGCCATCTGGATGAACATGGAAATATCTACACCGCTAACTGTGTAAATATGCATACATCTTCACCGCTATCTGTATAAACATGGAAATATCTACACCGCTATCGGTATGAACATGGAAATATCTGCACCGCTATCTGTATGAACATGGAAATATCTACACCGCTATCTGAACATGGAAATATCTACACCGCTATCTGCATGAAAATGGAAATATCTACACTGCTATCTGCATATACATGGAAATATCTACACAGCTATCTCTTTACACATGGAAATAACTACACCGCCATCTGTATGAACATGGAAATATCTGCACCGCCATCAGTATGAACATATAAATATCTACACCACCATCTGTATTAAGATGGAGATATCTACACCGCTGTCTGTATAAACATGGAAATATCTACACCGCTATCTGTATAAACATGGAAATATCTACACTGCTATCTGTATAAACATGGAAATATCTACACCGCTACCTGTATAAACATGGAAATATAAGCACCGCTATCTGTATGAACATGGAAATATCTACACCGCTATCTGTATGAACATGAAAATATCTACACCGCTATCTGTATGAACATGGATATATCTACACAGCCCTCTGGATGAACATGGAAATATCCACACCGCTATCTGTGTAAACATGCATAAATCTTCACCGCTATCTGTATAAACATGGAAATATCTACACCGCTATCTGTATGAACATGGAAATATCTACACCGCTATCTGTTTGAAGATGGAAATAAATACAACGCTATCTGCATGAAAATGGAAATATCTACACAGCTATCTGCATATAGATGGAAATATCTACACAGCTATCTCTTTACACATGGAAATAACTACACCGCTATCTGTATGAACATGGAAATATCTACACCGCCATCTGTATGAACATGGAAATATCTGCACCGACATCTGTATGAACATATAAATATCTACACCGCCATCTGTATTAAGATGGAGATATCTACACTGCTATCTGAATAAACTTGGAAATATCTACACCGCTATCTGTATAAACGTGGAAATATCTACACCGCTATCTGTATAAACACGGAAATATCTACACCGCTACCAGTATAAACATGGAAATATCAGCACCGCTATCTGTATGAACCTGGAAATATCTACACCGCTATCTGTATGAACATGGAAATATCTACACCGCTATCTGTATGAACATGGAAATATCTACAAAGCTATCTGTATGAACATGGAAATATCTGCACCGCATTCTGTATGAACATATAAATATCTACACCGCCATCTGTATTAAGAAGGAAATATCTAAACCGCTATCTGTATAAACATGGAAATATCTACACCGCTGCCTGTGTAAACATGGAAATATCAGCACCGCTCTCTGTATGAAAATGGAAATATCTACACCGCTATCTGAATGAACATGGAAATATCTACACTGCTATATGTATGAACATGGAAATAGCTACACCGTTATCTGTATGAAAATGGAAATAGCTGCACCGCTATCTGTATGAACATGGAAATATCTACACCGCTATCTGTATGAACGTGGATATATCTACACAGCCATCTGGATGAACATGGAAATATCTACACCGCTATCTGTATGAACATGGATATATCTACACAGCCATCTGGATGAACATGGAAATATCTACACCTCTATCTGGGTAAACTTGCATACATCTTCACCACTATCTGTATAAACATTTAAATATCTGCACCGCTATCGGTATGAACATGGAAATATCTACAACGCTATCTGTATGAACATGGAAATACCTACACCGCTATCTGTTAGGACATGGAAATATCTACACCGCTATCTGCATGAAAATGGAAATATCTACACTGCTATCTGCATATACATTTAAATATCTACACAGCTATCTCTTTACACATGGAAATAACTACACCACTATCTGTATGAACATGGAAATATCTACACCGCCATCTGTATGAACATGGAAATATCTGCACCGCCATCTGTATGAACATATAAATATCTACACCGCCATCTGTATTAAGATGGAGATATCTACACTGCTATCTGTATAAACATGGAAATATCTACACCGCCATCTGTCTGAACATATAAATGTCTACACCGCCATCTGTACTAAGAAGGAAATATCTAAACCTCTATCTGTATAAACGTGGAAATATCTACACCGCTGCCTGTATAAACATGGAAATATCAGCACCGCTATCTGTATGAACATGGAAATATCTACACCACTATCTGTAGGAACATGGAAATAGCTACACCGCTGCCTGTATAAACATGGAAATATCAGCACCGCTATCTGTATGAACAGGGAAATTTCTACACCGCTATCTGTAGGAACTTGGATATATCTACACAGCCATCTGGATGAACATGGAAATATCTACACCACTATCTGTATGAACATGGAAATATCTAAACCGCTATCTGTGTAAACATGCATACATCTTCACCGCTATCAGTATAAACATGGAAATATCTACACCGCTATCTGTATGAACATGGAAATAGCTACACCGCTATCTGTATGAACATAGAAATATCTACACTGCTATCCGTATGAACTTGGATATGTCTACACAGCCATCTGGATGAACATGGAAATATCTACACCGCTATCTGTGTAAACATGCATACATCTCCACCGCTATCTGTATATACATGGAAATATCAGCACCGCTATCTGTATGAACATGGAAATATCTACACCGCTATCTGTATGAACATGGAAATATCTACACCACTATCTGTTTGAACATGGAAATATCTACACCGCTATCTGCATGAAAATGGAAATATCTACACTGCTATCTGCATATACATGGAAATATCTACACAGCTATCTCTTTACACATGGAAATAACTACACCGCTATCTATATGAACATGGAAATATCCACACCGCCATCTGTATGAACATGTAAATATCTGCACCGCCATCTGTATAAACATATAAATATCTACACCGCCATCTGTATTAATATGGAGATATCTACACCGCTATCTGTATAAACATGGAAATAGCTACACCGCTATCTGTATAAACATGGAAATATATACACCGCTATCTGTATAAACATGGAAATATCTACACCGCTACCTGTATAAGCATGGAAATATCAGCACCGCTATCTGTATGAACATGGAAATATCTACACCGCTATCTGTATGAACATGGAAATATCTACACCGCTATCTGTATGAACATGGAAATATCTACACCGCTATCTGTATGAACATGGAAATGTCTACACTGCTATCAGTATGAACATGGAAATATCTACACCGCTATGTGTATGAACATGGATATATCTACACAGCCCTCGGGATGAACATGGAAATATCCACACCGCTATCTGTATAAACATGCATATATCTTCACCGCTATCTGTATAAACATGGAAATATCTACACCGCTATCTGTATGAACATGGAAAGATCTACACCGCTATCTGTTTGAAGATGGAAATATATACACCGCTATCTGCATGAAAATGGAAATATCTACACAGCTATCTGCATATACTTGGAAATATCTACACAGCTATCTCTTTACACATGGAAATAACTACACCGCTATCTGTATGAACATGGAAATATCAACACCGCCATCTGTATGAACATGGAAATATCTGCACCGCCATCTGAATGAACATATAAATATCTACACCGCCATCTGTATTAAGATGGAGATATCTACACCGCTATCTGAATAAACATGGAAATATCTACACCGCTATCTGTATAAACATGGAAATATCTGCACCGCTATCTGTATAAACATGGAAATATCTACACCGCTATCTGTTTGGACATGTAAATATCTACACCGCTATCTGCATGAAAATGGAAATATCTACAAAGCTATCTGCATATACATGGAAATATCTACACAGCTATCTCTAAACACATGGAAATAAGAAGTCCGCTATCTCTATAAACATGGAAATATCTACACCACTACCTGTATAAACATGGAAATATCAGCACCGCTATCTGCATGAACATGGAATTATCTACACTGCTATCTGTATGAACATGGAAATATCTACACCGCTATCTGTATGATCATGGAAATATCTACACCGCTATCTGTATGAACATGGAAATATCTACACCGCTATCTGTTTGAACATGGAAATATCTACACCGCTGTCTGCATGAAAATGGAAATATCTACACAGCTATCTGCATACACATGGAAATATCTACACAGCTATCTCTAAACACATGGAAATAAGAAGTCCGCTATCTCGATAAACATGGAAATATCTACACCGCCATCTGTATGAACATGGAAATATCTGCACCGCCATCTGTATGAACATATAAATATCTACACCGCCATATGTATAAAGAAAGAAATATCTAAACCGCTATCTGTGTGAACATTGAAATATCTACACCGCTGTCTGTATGAACATTGAAATATATACACCGCTGCCTGTATAAACATTGAAATATCAGCACCGCTATCTGTATGAACATGGAAATATCTACACCGCTATCTGTATGAACATGGAAATATCTACACCGCTATCTGTATGAACATGGAAATATCTACACCGCTATCTGTATGAACATGGAAATATCTACACAGCCATCTGGATGAACATGGAAATATCTACTCTGCTATCTGTGTAAACATGCATAGATCTTCACCCCTGTCTGTATAAACATGGAAATATCTACACCGCTATCTGTATAAACATGGAAATATCTACACCGCTATCTGTTTGGACATGTAAATATCTACACCGCTATCTGCATGAAAATGGAAATATCTACAAAGCTATCTGCATATACATGGAAATATCTACACAGCTATCTCTAAACACATGGAAATAAGAAGTCCGCTATCTCTATAAACATGGAAATATCTACACCACTAACTGTATAAACATGGAAATATCAGCACCGCTATCTGCATGAACATGGAATTATCTACACTGCTATCTGTATGAACATGGAAATATCTACACCGCTATCTCTATGATCATGGAAATACCTACACCGCTATCTGTATGAACATGGAAATATCTACACCGCTATCTGTTTGAACATTGAAACATCTACACCGCTATCTGCATGAAAATGGAAATATCTACACTGCTATCTGCATATACATGGAAATATCTACACAGCTATCTCTTTACACATGGAAATAACTACACCGCTGTCTGTATGAACATGGAAATATCTACACCGCCATCTGTATGAACATGGAAATATCTGCACCGCCATCTGTATGAACATAGAAATATCTACACCGCCATATGTATTAAGAAAGATATATCTAAGCCGCTATCAGTGTGAACATTGAAATATCTACACCGCTATCTGTATGAACATTGAAATATATACACCGCTGCCTGTATAAACATTGAAATATCAGCACCGCTATCTGTATGAACATGGAAATATCTACACCGCTATCTGTATGAACATGGAAATATCTACACCGCTATCTGTATGAACATGGAAATATCTACACCGCTATCTGTATGAACATGGAAATATCTACACAGCCATCTGGATGAACATGGAAATATCTACTCTGCTATCTGTGTAAACATGCATAGATCTTCACCCCTATCTGTATAAACATGGAAATATCTACACCGCTATCTGTATGAACATGGAAATATCTACACCGCTATCTGTATGAACATGGAAATATCTACACCGCTATCTGTATGAACATGGAAATATCTACACCGCCATCTGTATGAACATGGAAATATGTGCACCGCCATCTGTATGAACATATAAATATATACACCGCCATCTGTATTAAGATGGAGATATCTACACTGCTATCTGTATAAACATGGAAATATCTACACCGCTATCTGTATAAACATGGAAATATCAACACCGCTATCTGTATAAACATGGAAATATCTACCCCGCTACCTGCATAAACATGGAAATAGCAGCACCGCTATCTGTATGAACATGGAAATATCTACACCGCTATCTGTATGAACATGGAAATATCTACAAAGCTATCTGAATGAACATGGAAATATCTACACCGCTATCTGTTTGAACATGGAAATATCTACACCGCTGTCTGCATGAATATGGAAATATCTACACAGCTATCTGCATAGACATGGAAATATCTACACAGCTATCTCTTAACACATGGAAATAAGTACTCCGCTATCTCTATAAACATGGAAATATCTACAGCAACATCTGTAGGAACATGGAAATATCTGCACCGCCATCTGTATGAACATATAAATATCTACACCGCCATCTGTATTAAGAAGGAAATATCTAAACCGCTATCGGTATGAACATTGAAATATCTACACTGCTATCTGTATGAACATTGAAATATCTACACCGCTGCCTGTATAAACATGGAAATATCTACACCGCTATCTGTATGAACATGGAAATAGCTACACCGCTATCTGTAGGAACATGGAAATATCTACACAGCCATCTGGATGAACATGGAAATATCTACTCCGCTATCTGTGTAAACATGCATAGATCTTCACCGCTTTCTGTATAAACATGGAAATATCTACACCGCTATCTGTTTGAACATGGAAATATCTACACCGCTATCTGTATGAACATGGAAATATCTAAACAGCTATATGTTTGAACATGGAAATATCTACACCGCTATCTGCATGAAAATGGAAATATCTACACTGCTATCTGCATATACATGGAAATATCTACACAGCTATCTCTTTACACATGGAAATATCTACACCGCTATCTGTATGAACATGGAAATATCTACACCGCCATCTGTACGAACATGGAAATATCTGCACCGCCATCTGTATGAACATATAAATATCTACACCGCCATCTGTATTAAGATGGAGATATCTACACCGCTATCTGAATAAACATGGAAATATCTACACCGCTATCTGTATAAACATGGAAATATCTACACCGCTATCTGTATAAACATGGAAATATCTACACTGCTACCTGTATAAACACGGAAATATCAGCACCGCTATCTGTATGAACATGGAAATATCTACACCGCTATCAGTATGAACATGGAAATATCTACACCGCTATCTGTATGAACATGGAAATATCTACAAAGCTATCTAAATGAACATGGAAATATCTACACCGCTATCTGTTTGAACATGGAAATATCTACACCGCTATCTGCATGAAAATGGAAATATCTACAAAGCTATCTGCATATACATGGAAATACCTACACAGCTATCTCTTTACACATGGAAATAACTACACCGCTATATCTATAAACTTGGAAATATCTACACCGCCATCTGTAGAAACAAGGAAATATCTGCACCGCCATCTGTATGAACATATAAATATCTACACCGCCATCTGTATTAAGAAGGAAATATCTAAACCTCTATCTGTATAAACATGGAAATATCTACACCGCTGCCTGTATAAACATGGAAATATCAGCACCGCTATCTGTATGAACATGGAAATATCTACACCGCTGTCTGTATAAACATGGAAATATCTACACCGCCATCTGTATGAACATATAAATATCTACACCGCCATCTGTATTAAGAAGGAAATATCTAAACCGCTATCTGTATAAACGTGGAAATATCTACACCGCTGCCTGTATAAACATGGAAATATCTACACCGCGATCTGTATGAACATGGAAATATCTACACCGCTATCTGTATGAACATGGATATATCTACACAGCCATCTGGATGAACATGGAAATATCTACACCGCTATCTGTGTAAACATGCATACATCTTCACCGCTATCTGTATAAACATGGAAAAATCTACACCGCTATCTGTATGAACATGGAAATATCTACACCACTACCTGTATGAACATGGAAATATCTACACAGCTATCTCTATCAACATGGATATATCTACACAGCCATCTGGATGAACATGGAAATATCTACACCGCTTTCTGTATGAACATGGAAATAACTACACCGCTATCGGTGTAAATATGCATACATCTTCACCGCAATCTGTATAAACTTGGAAATATCTAAACCGCTATCTCTATGAACATGGAAATATCTACACCGCTATCTGTTTGAACATGGAAATATCTACACCGCTATCTGCATGAAAATGGAGATATCTACACAGCTATCTGCATATACATGGAAATATCTACACAGCTATCTCTTTACACATGGAAATAACTATAATGCTATCTGTATGAACACGGAAATATCTACACCGCCATCTGTATGACCATGGAAATAGCTGCGCCGACATCTGTATGAACATATACATATCTACACGGCCATCTGTATTAAAATGGAGATGTCTCACACCGATATCTGTATAAACATGGAAATATCTACACCGCTATCTGTGCAAACATGGAAATATCTACACCGCTATCTGTATAAACATGGAAATATCTACACCGCAACCTGTATAAACATGGAAATATCACCACCGCTATCTGTATGAACATGCAAATATCAGCCCCTCCATCTGTATGAACATGGAGATATCTACACCGCTATCTGTATGAACATGGAAATATCTACACCGCTATCTGTATGAACATGGAAATACCTTCACTGCCATCTGTATGAACATGGATATATCTACACAGCCATCTGGATGAACATGGATATATCTACACAGCCCTCTGGATGAACATGGAAATATCCACACCGCTATCTGTGTAAACATGCATACATCTTCACCGCTATCTGTATAAACATGGAAATACCTACACCGCTATTTGTTTGAACATGGAAATATCTACACCGCTTTCTGCATGAAAATGGAAATATCTACACAGCTATCTGCATATACATGGAAATATCTACATGCTATCTCTTTACACTTGGAAATTACTACACCGCTATCTCTATAAACATGGAAATATCTACACCGCCATCTGTATGAACATGGAAATATCTGCATCGCCCTCTGTATGAACATATAAATATCTACACCGCCATCTGTATTAAGATGGAGATATCTACACCGTTATCTGTATAAACCTGGAAATATCTACACCGCTATCTGTATAAACATAGAAATATCTACACCGCTATCTGTATAAACATAGAAATATCTACACCGCTACCTGTATAAACATGGAAATATCAGCACCGCTCTCTGTATGAACATGGAAATATCTACACCGCTATCTGTACGAACATGGAAATATCTACACCGCTATCTGTATGAACATGGAAATATCTCCACGGCTATCTGTGTAAACATGCATATATCTTCACCGCTATCTGTATAAACATGGAAATATCTACACCGCTATCTGTATGAACATGGAAATAGCTACACCGCTATCTGTATGAACATGGAAATATCTACACCGCTATCTGTATGAACATGGATATATCTACACAGCCATCTGGATGAACATGGAAATATCTACACCGCTATCTGTGTAAACATGCATATATCTTCACCGCTATCTATATAAACATGGAAATATCTACACCACTATCTGTATGAATATGCAAATATCTACACCGCTACCTGTATAAACATGGAAATATCAGCACCGCTATCTGAATGAACATGGAAATAGGTACACCGCTATCTGTATGAACATGCAAATATCTACACCACTATCTGTATGAACATGGAAATATCTACACCACTATCTGTATGAACATGGATATATCTACACAGCCATCTGGATGAACATGGAAATATCTACACCGCTATCTGTGTAAACATGCATACATCTTCACCGCTATCAGTATAAACATGGAAATATCTACACCGCTATCTGTATGAACATGGAAATAGCTACACAGCTATCTGTATGAACATGGAAATATCTGCACCGCTACCTGTATGAACATGGATATATCTACACAGCCATCTGGATGAACATGGAAATATCTACACCGCTATCTGTGTAAACATGCATACATCTTCACCGTTATCTGTATAAACATGGAAATATCTACACCGCTATCTGTGTGAACATGGAAATATCTGCACCGCTATCTGAATGAACATGGAAATATCTACACCGCTATCTGTTTGAACATGGAAATATCTACACCGATATCTGCATGAAAATGGAAATATCTTCACTGCTATCTGCATATACATGGAAATATCTACACAGCTATCTCTTTACACATGGAAATAACTACACCGCTATCTGTATGAACATGGAAATATCTACACCACCATCTGTATGAACATGGAAATATCTGCACCGCCATCTGTATGCACATATAAATATCTACACCGCCATCTGTATTAATATGGAGATATCTACACCGCTATCTGTATAAACATGGAAATATCAACACCGCCATCTATCGGAACATACAAATATCTACACCGCCATCTGTACTAAGAAGGAAATATCTAAACCGCTATCTGTATAAACATGGAAATATCTACACCACGGCCTGTATAAACATGGAAATATCAGCACCGCAATCTGTATGAACATGGAAATATCTACACCGCTATCTGTAGGAACATGGAAATAGCTACACCGCTGCCTGTATAAACATGGAAATATCAGCACCGCTATCTGTATGAACATGGAAATATCTACACCACTATCTGTATGAACATGGATATATCTACACAGCCATCTGGATGAACATGGAAATATCTACACCACTATCTGTATGAACATGGAAATATCTACACCGCTATCTGTGTAAACATGCATACATCTTCACCGCTATCAGTATAAACATGGAAATATCTACACCGCTATCTGTATGAACATGGAAATAGCTACACCGCTATCTGTATGAACATGGAAAGATCTACACCGCTATCTGTATGAACATGGATATATCTACACAGCCATCTGGATGAACATGGAAATATCTACACCGCTATCTGTTTGAACATGGAAATATCTACACCGCTATCTGCATGAAAATGGAAATATCTACACTGATATCTGCATATACATTTAAATATCTACACAGCTATCTCTTTACACATGGAAATAACTACAACGCTATCTGTATGAACATGGAAATATCTACACCACCATCTGTATGAACATGGAAATATCTGCACCGTCATCTGTATGAACATATAAATATCTACACCGCCATGTGTATTAAGATGGAGATATCTACACTGCTATCTGTATAAACATGGAAATATCAACACCGCCATCTGTATGAACATATAAATATCTACACCGCCATGTGTATTAATATGGAGATATCTACACCGCTATCTGAATTAACATGGAAATATCTACACTGCTATCTGTATGAACATGGAAATATCTACACCGTTCTCTGTATGAACATGGAAATATCTACACCGCTATCTGTATGAACATGGAAATATCTACAAAGCTATCTGAATGAACATGGAAATATCTACACCGCTATCTGTTTGAACTTGTAAATATCTACACGGCTATCTGCATGAAAATGGAAATATCTACAAAGCTATCTGCATATACATGGAAATATCTAAACAGCTATCTCTTTACACATGGAAATAACTACACCGCTATATCTATAAACATGGAAATATCTCCAGCGCCATCTGTATGAACATGGAAATATCTGCACCGCCATCTGTATGAACATATAAATATCTACACCGCCATCTGTATTAAGAAGGAAATATCTAAACCGCTATCTGTATAAACATGGAAATATCTACACCGCTGCCTGTATAAACATGGAAATATCAGCACCGCTCTCTGTAAGAGAATGGAAATATCTACACCGCTATCTGTATGAACATGGAAATATCTACACTGCTATCTGTATGAACATGGAAATAGCTACACCGTTATCTGTATGAACATGGAAATATCTACACCGCTATCTGTATGAACATGGAAATATCTACACCGCTATCTGTGTGAACATGGATATATCTACACAGCCATCTGGATGAACATGGAAATATCTACACCGCTATCTGTGTAAACATGCATACATCTTCACCGCTATCTGTAAAAACATGGAAATATCTACACCGCTATCTGTATGAACATGGAAATATCTACACCGCTATCTGTATGAACATGGAAATATCAACACCGCTATCTGTTTGAACATGGAAATATCTACACCACTATCTGCATGAAAATGGAAATATCTACACAGCTATCTGCATATACATGGAAATATCTACACAGCTATCTCTTTACACATGGAAATAACTACACCGCTATCTGTATGAACATGGAAATATCTACACCGCTATCTGTATGAACATGGAAATAGCTACACCGCTATCTGTATGAACATGGAAATATCTACACCGCTATCTGTATGAACATGGAAATATCTACACCGCTATCTGTATGAACATGGAAATATCTTCACCGCCATCTGTATGAACATGGATATATCTACAGATCCATCTTGATGAACATGGAAGTATCTACACAGCTATCTGTATGAAAATGGAAATTTATACACCGCTAACTGTGTAAACATGCATACATCTTCACCGCTATCTGTATAAACATGGAAATATCTACACCGCTATTTGTTTGAACATGGAAATATCTACACCGCTTTCTGCATGAAAATGGAAATATCTACAGAGCTATCTGCATATTCATGGAAATATCTACATGCTATCTCTTTACACATGGAAATTACTACACCGCTATCTCTATAAACATGGAAATATCTACACCGCCATCTGTATGAACATGGAAATATCTGCATCACCATCTGTATGAACATATAAATATCTACACCGCCATCTGTATTAAGATGGAGATATCTACACCGCTATCTGTATAAACCTGGAAATATCTAAACCGCTATCTGTATAAACATAGAAATATCTACACCGCTATCTGTATAAACATAGAAATATCTACACCGCTACCTGTATAAACATGGAAATATCAGCACCGCTCTCTGTATGAACATGGAAATATCTACACCGCTATCTGTACGAACATGGAAATATCTACACCGCTATCTGTATGAACATGGAAATATCTACACGGCTATCTGTGTAAACATGCATATATCTTCACCGCTATCTGTATAAACATGGAAATATCTACACCGCTATCTGTATGAACATGGAAATAGCTACACCGGTATCTGTATGAACATGGAAATATCTACACCGCTATCTGTATGAACATGGATATATCTACACAGCCATCTGGATGAACATGGAAATATCTACACCGCTATCTGTTTGAACATGGAAATATCTACACCGCTATCTGCATGAAAATGGAAATATCTACACTGATATCTGCATATACATTTAAATATCTACACAGCTATCTCTTTACACATGGAAATAACTACACCGCTATCTGTATGAACATGGAAATATCTGCACCGTCATCTGTATGAACATATAAATATCTACAGCGCCATGTGTATTAAGATGGAGATATCTACACTGCTATCTGTATAAACATGGAAATATTAACACCGCCATCTGTATGAACATATAAATATCTACACCGCCATGTGTATTAATATGGAGATATCTACACCGCTATCTGAATTAACATGGAAATATCTACACTGCTATCTGTATGAACATGGAAATATCTACACCGTTCTCTGTATGAACATGGAAATATCTACACCGCTATCTGTTTGAACATGTAAATATCTACACCGCTATCTGCATGAAAATGGAAATATCTACAAAGCTATCTGCATATACATGTAAATATCTTAACAGCTATCTCTTTACACATGGAAATAACTACACCACTATATCTATAAACATGGAAATATCTCCAGCCCCATCTGTATGAACATGGAAATATCTGCACCGCCATCTGTATGAACATATAAATATCTACACCGCCATCTGTATTAAGAAGGAAATGTCTAAACCGCTATCTGTAAAAACATGGAAATATCTACACCGCTGCCTGTATAAACATGGAAATATCAGCACCGCTCTCTGTAAGAGAATGGAAATATCTACACCGCTATCTGTATGAACATGGAAATATCTACACTGCAATCTGTATGAACATGGAAATAGCAACACCGTTATCTGTATGAACATGGAAATATCTACACCGCTATCTGTATGAACATGGAAATATCTACACCGCTATCTGTGTGAACATGGATATATCTACACAGCCATCTGGATGAATATGGAAATATCTACACCGCTATCTGTGTAAACATGCATACATCTTCACCGCTATCTGTAAAAACATGGAAATATCTACACCGCTATCTGTATGAACATGGAAATATCTACACCGCTATCTGTATGAACATGGAAATATCTACACCGCTATCTGCATGAAAATGGAAATATCTACACAGCTATCTGCATATACATGGAAATATCTACACAGCTATCTCTTTACACATGGAAATAACTACACCGCTATCTGTATGAACATGGAAATATCTGCACCGCCATCTGTATGAACATATAAATATCTACACCGCCATCTGTATTAAGATGGAGATATCTACACCGCTATCTGTATAAACATGGAAATATCTACAACGATATCTGTATAAACATGGAAATATCTACACCACTATCTCTATAAACATGGAAATATCAGCACCGCTATCTTTATCAACATGGGAATATCAGCCTCTCTATCTGTATGAATATGGAAGTATCTACACCGCTATCTGTATGAACATGGAAATATCTACACCGCTATCTGTATCAACATGGAAATACCTTCACTGCCATCTGTATGAACATGGATATATCTACACAGCCTTCTGGATGAACATGGAAATATCTACACCGCTATCTGTATGAACATGGAAATAGCTACACAGCTATCTGTATGAACATGGAAATATCTACACCACTATCTGTATGAACATGGAAATATCTTCACCGCTATCTGTATGAACATGTATATATCTACACAGCCATCTGGATGAACATGGAAATATCTACACCGCTATCTGTATGAACATGGAAATAGCTACACCGCTATCTGTATGAACATGCAAATATCTACACCGCTATCTGTATGAACATGGAAATATCTACACCGCTATCTGTATGAACATGGAAATATCTTCACCGCCATCTGTATGAACATGGATATATCTACAGAGCCATCTTGATGAACATGGAAGTATCTACACAGCTATCTGTATGAAAATGGAAATTTATACACCGCTAACTGTGTAAACATGCATACATCTTCACCGCTATCTGTATAAACATGGAAATATCTACACCGCTATTTGTTTGAACATGGAAATATCTACACCGCTTTCTGCATGAAAATGGAAATATCTACAGAGCTATCTGCATATTCATGGAAATATCTACATGCTATCTCTTTACACATGGAAATTACTACACCGCTATCTCTATAAACATGGAAATATCTACACCGCCATCTGTATGAACATGGAAATATCTGCATCGCCATCTGTATGAACATATAAATATCTACACCGCCATCTGTATTAAGATGGAGATATCTACACCGCTATCTGTATAAACCTGGAAATATCTAAACCGCTATCTGTATAAACATAGAAATATCTACACCGCTATCTGTATAAACATAGAAATATCTACACCGCTACCTGTATAAACATGGAAATATCAGCACCGCTCTCTGTATGAACATGGAAATATCTACACCGCTATCTGTACTAACATGGAAATATCTACACCGCTATCTGTATGAACATGGAAATATCTACACGGCTATCTGTGTAAACATGCATATATCTTCACCGCTATCTGTATAAACATGGAAATATCTACACCGCTATCTGTATGAACATGGAAATAGCTACACCGCTATCTGTATGAACATGGAAATATCTACACCGCTATCTGTATGAACATGGATATATCTACACAGCCATCTGGATGAACATGGAAATATCAACACCGCTATCTGTGTAAACATGCATATATCTTCACCGCTATCTATATAAACATGGAAATATCTACACCACTATCTGTATGAACATGCAAATATCTACACCGCTACCTGTATAAACATGGAAATATCAGCACCGCTATCTGAATGAACATGGAAATAGCTACACCGCTATCTGTATGAACACGCAAATATCTACACCACTATCTGTATGAACATGGAAATATCTACACCACTATCTGTATGAACATGGATATATCTACACAGCCATCTGGATGAACATGGAAATATCTACACCGCTATCTGTGTAAACATGCATACATCTTCACCGTTATCTGTATAAACATGGAAATATCTACACCGCTATCTGTGTGAACATGGAAATATCTGCACCGCTATCTGAATGAACATGGAAATATCTACACCGCTATCTGTTTGAACATGGAAATATCTACACCGATATCTGCATGAAAATGGAAATATCTTCACTGCTATCTGCATATACATGGAAATATCTACACAGCTATCCCTTTACACATGGAAATAACTACACCGCTATCTGTATGAACATGGAAATATCTACACCACCATCTGTATGAACATGGAAATATCTGCACCGCCATCTGTATGAACATATAAATATCTACACCGCCATCTGTATTAATATGGAGATATCTACACCGCTATCTGTATAAACATGGAAATATCTACACCGCTATCTGTATAAACATGGAAATATCTCCACCGCTATCTGTATAAACATGGAAATATCTACACCACTACCTGTATAAACATGGAAATATCAGCACCGCTATCTATACGAACAAAGAAATATCTACACCGCTATCTGTATGAACATGGAAATATCTACACCGCCATCTGTATGAACATGGAAATATCTGCACCGCCATCTGAATGAACATATAAATATCTACACCGCCATCTTTATTAAGATGGAGATATCTACACCGCTATCTGAATAAACATGGAAATATCTACACCGCTATCTGTATAAACATGGAAATGTCAGCACCGCTATCTGTATGAACATGGAAATATCAGCCCCTCTATCTGTATGAACATGGAGATATCTACACCGCCATCTGTATGAACATGGATATATCTACACAGCCATCTGGATGAACATGGAAATATCTACACCGCTATCTGTATGAACATGGAAATAGCTACACCGCTATCTGTATGAACATGGAAATATCTACACCGCTATCTGTATAAACATGGAAATATCTACACCGCTATCTGTATAAACATGGAAATATCTACACCGCTACCTGTATAAACATGGAAATATATACACCGCTATCTGAATGAACCTTGAACTATCTACACCGCTATCTGTATGAACATGGAAATATCTACACCGCTATCTGTATGAACATGGAAATATCTACAAAGCTATCTGAATGAACATGGAAATATCTACACCGCTATCTGTTTGAACATGTAAATATCTACACCGCTATCTGCATGAAAATGGAAATATCTACAAAGCTATCTGCATATACTTGGAAATATCTACACAGCTATCTCTTTACACATGGAAATAACTACACCGCTATATCTATAAACATGGAAATATCTACACCACCATCTGTATGAACATGGAAATATCTGCACCGCCATCTGTATGAACATATAAATATCTACACCGCCATCTGTATTAAGAAGGAAATATCTAAACCGCTATCTGTATAAACATGGAAATATCTACACCGCTATCTGTATGAACATGGATATATCTACACAGCCATCTGGATGAACATGGAAATATCTACACCGCTATCTGTATGAACATGGATATATCTACACAGCCATCTGGATGAACATGGAAATATCTACACCTCTATCTGTGTAAACATGCGTACATCTTCACCACTATCTGTATAAACATGGAAATATCTGCACCGCTATCGGTATGAACATGGAAATATCTACACCGCTATCTGTATGAACATGGAAATACCTACACCGCTATCTGTTTGGACATGGAAATATCTACACCGCTATCTGCATGAAAATGGAAATATCTACACTGCTATCTGCATATACATTTATATATCTACACAGCTATCTCTTTACACATGGAAATAACTACACCACTATCTGTATGAACATGGAAATAGCTACACCGCCATCTGTATGAACATGGAAATATCTGCACCGCCATCTGTATGAACATATAAATATCTACACCGCCATCTGCATTAAGATGGAGATATCTACACTGATATCTGTGTAAACATGTAAATAACTACAACGCCATCTATTTGAACATATAAATATCTACACCGCCATCTGTACTAAGAAGGAAATATCTAAACCGCTATCTGTATAAACATGGAAATATCTACACCACGGCCTGTATAAACATGGAAATATCAGCACCGCTATCTGTATGAACATGGAAATATCTACACCGCTATCTGTAGGAACATGGAAATAGCTACACCGCTGCCTGTATAAACATGGAAATATCAGCACCGCTATCTGTATGAACATGGAAATATCTACACCACTATCTGTATGAACATGGATATATCTACACAGCCATCTGGATGAACATGGAAATATCTACACCACTATCTGTATGAACATGGAAATATCTACACCGCTATCTGTGTAAACATGCATACATCTTCACCGCTATCAGTATAAACATGGAAATATCTACACCGCTATCTGTATGAACATGGAAATAGCTACACCGCTATCTGTATGAACATGGAAAGATCTACACCGCTATCTGTATGAACATGGATATATCTACACAGCCATCTGGATGAACATGGAAATATCTACACCGCTATCTGTTTGAACATGGAAATATCTACTCCGCTATCTGCATGAAAATGGAAATATCTACACTGATATCTGCATATACTTTTAAATATCTACACAGCTATCTCTTTACACATGGAAATAACTACACCGCTATCTGTATGAACATGGAAATATCTACACCACCATCTGTATGAACATGGAAATATCTGCACCGTCATCTGTATGAACATATAAATATCTACACCGCCATGTGTATTAAGATGGAGATATCTACACTGCTATCTGTATAAACATGGAAATATCAACACCGCCATCTGTATGAACATATAAATATCTACACCGCCATGTGTATTAATATGGAGATATCTACACCGCTATCTGAATTAACATGGAAATATCTACACTGCTATCTGTATGAACATGGAAATATCTACACCGTTCTCTGTATGAACATGGAAATATCTACACCGCTATCTGTATGAACATGGAAATATCTACAAAGCTATCTGAATGAACATGGAAATATCTACACCGCTATCTGTTTGAACATGTAAATATCTACACCGCTATCTGCATGAAAATGGAAATATCTACAAAGCTATCTGCATATACATGGAAATATCTAAACAGCTATCTCTTTACACATGGAAATAACTACACCGCTATATCTATAAACATGGAAATATCTCCAGCGCCATCTGTATGAACATGGAAATATCTGCACCGCCATCTGTATGAACATATAAATATCTACACCGCCATCTGTATTAAGAAGGAAATATCTAAACCGCTATCTGTATAAACATGGAAATATCTACACCGCTGCCTGTATAAACATGGAAATATCAGCACCGCTCTCTGTAAGAGAATGGAAATATCTACACCGCTATCTGTATGAACATGGAAATATCTACACTGCTATCTGTATGAACATGGAAATAGCTACACCGTTATCTGTATGAACATGGAAATATCTACACCGCTATCTGTATGAACATGGAAATATCTACACCGCTATCTGTGTGAACATGGATATATCTACACAGCCATCTGGATGAACATGGAAATATCTACACCGCTATCTGTGTAAACATGCATACATCTTCACCGCTATCTGTAAAAACATGGAAATATCTACACCGCTATCTGTGTAAACATGCATATATCTTCACCGCTATCTATATAAACATGGAAATATCTACACCACTATCTGTATGAACATGCAAATATCTACACCGCTACCTGTATAAACATGGAAATATCAGCACCGCTATCTGAATGAACATGGAAATAGCTACACCGCTATCTGTATGAACACGCAAATATCTACACCACTATCTGTATGAACATGGAAATATCTACACCACTATCTGTATGAACATGGATATATCTACAAAGCCATCTGGATGAACATGGAAATATCTACACCGCTATCTGTGTAAACATGCATACATCTTCACCGTTATCTGTATAAACATGGAAATATCTACACCGCTATCTGTGTGAACATGGAAATATCTGCACCGCTATCTGAATGAACATGGAAATATCTACACCGCTATCTGTTTGAACATGGAAATATCTACACCGATATCTGCATGAAAATGGAAATATCTTCACTGCTATCTGCATATACATGGAAATATCTACACAGCTATCCCTTTACACATGGAAATAACTACACCGCTATCTGTATGAACATGGAAATATCTACACCACCATCTGTATGAACATGGAAATATCTCCACCGCCATCTGTATGAACATATAAATATCTACACCGCCATCTGTATTAAGATGGAGATATCTACACCGCTATCTGTATAAACATGGAAATATCTACAACGCTATCTGTATAAACATGGAAATATCTACACCACTATCTCTATAAACATGGAAATATCAGCACCGCTATCTTTATGAACATGGAAATATCAGCCTCTCTATCTGTATGAACATGGAAGTATCTACACCGCTATCTGTATGAACATGGAAATACCTACACCGCTATCTGTATCAACATGGAAATACCTTCACCGCCATCTGTATGAACATGGATATATCTACACAGCATTCTGGATGAACATGGAAATATCTACACCGCTATCTGTATGAACATGGAAATAGCTACACCGCTATCTCTATGAACATGGAAATATCTACACCACTATCTGTATGAACATGGAAATATCTACACCGCTATCTGTATGAACATGGAAATATCTTCACCGCTATCTGTATGAACATGGATATATCTACACAGCCATCTGGATGAACATGGAAATATCTACACCGCTATCTGTATGAACATGGAAATAGCTACACCGCTATCTGTATGAACATGGAAATATCTACACCGCTATCTGTATGAACATGGAAATATCTACACCGCTATCTGTATGAACATGGAAATATCTTCACCGCCATCTGTATGAACATGGATATATCTACAGAGCCATCTTGATGAACATGGATGTATCTACACAGCTATCTGTATGAAAATGGAAATTTATACACCGCTATCTGTGTAAACATGCATACATCTTCACCGCTATCTGTATAAACATGGAAATATCTACACCGCTATTTGTTTGAACATGGAAATATCTACACCGCTTTCTGCATGAAAATGGAAATATCTACAGAGCTATCTGCATATTCATGGAAACATCTACATGCTATCTCTTTACACATGGAAATTACTACACCGCTATCTCTATAAACATGGAAATATCTACACCGCCATCTGTATGAACATGGAAATATCTGCATCGCCATCTGTATGAACATATAAATATCTACACCGCCATCTGTATTAAGATGGAGATATCTACACCGCTATCTGTATAAACACGTAAATATCTACACCGCTATCTGTATAAACATGGAAATATCTGCACCGCTATCGGTATGAACATGGAAATATCTACACCGCTATCTGTATGAACATGGAAATACCTACACCGCTATCTGTTTGGACATGGAAATATCTACACCGCTATCTGCATGAAAATGGAAATATCTACACTGCTATCTGCATATACATTTATATATCTACACATCTATCTCTTTACACATGGAAATAACTACACCACTATCTGTATGAACATGGAAATAGCTACACCGCCATCCGTATGAACATGGAAATATCTGCACCGCCATCTCTATGAACATATAAATATCTACACCGCCATCTGCATTAAGATGGAGATATCTACACTGATATCTGTATAAACATGTAAATAACTACACCGCCATCTATCGGAACATATAAATATCTACACCGCCATCTGTACTAAGAAGGAAATATCTAAACCGCTATCTGTATAAACATGGAAATATCTACACCACGGCCTGTATTAACATGGAAATATCAGCACCGCTATCTGTATGAACATGGAAATATCTACACCGCTATCTGTAGGAACATGGAAATAGCTACACCGCTGCCTGTATAAACATGGAAATATCAGCACCGCTATCTGTATGAACATGGAAATATCTACACCACTATCTGTATGAACATGGATATATCTACACAGCCATCAGGATGAACATGGAAATATCTACACCACTATCTGTATGAACATGGAAATATCTACACCGCTATCTGTGTAAACATGCATACATCTTCACCGCTATCAGTATAAACATGGAAATATCTACACCGCTATCTGTATGAACATGGAAATAGCTACACCGCTATCTGTATGAACATGGAAAGATCTACACCGCTATCTGTATGAACATGGATATATCTACACAGCCATCTGGATGAACATGGAAATATCTACACCGCTATCTGTTTGAACATGGAAATATCTACTCCGCTATCTGCATGAAAATGGAAATATCTATACTGATATCTGCATATACATTTAAATATCTACACAGCTATCTCTTTACACATGGAAATATCTACACCGCTATCTGTATGAACATGGAAATATCTACACCGCCATCTGTATGAACATATAAATATCTACACCGCCATCTGTATTAAGAAGGAAATATCTAAACCTCTATCTGTATAAACATGGAAATATCTACACCGCTGCCTGTATAAACATGGAAATATAAGCACCGCTATCTGTATGAACATGGAAATATCTACACCGCTATGTGTATAAACATGGAAATATCTACACCGCCATCTGTATGAACATATAAATATCTACACCGCCATCTGTATTAAGAAGGAAATATCTAAACCGCTATCTGTATAAACGTGGAAATATCTACACCGCTGCCTGTATAAACATGGAAATATCTACACCGCGATCTGTATGAACATGGAAATATCTACACCGCTATCTGTATGAACATGGAAATATCTACACCGCTATCTGTATGAACATGGAAATAGCTACACCGCTATCTGTGTGAACATGGATATATCTACACAGCCATCTGGATGAACATGGAAATATCTACACCGCTATCTGTGTAAACATGCATACATCTTCACCGCTATCTGTATAAACATGGAAAAATCTACACCGCTATCTGTATGAACATGGAAATATCTACACCACTACCTGTATGAACATGGAAATATCTACACAGCTATCTCTATCAACATGGATATATCTACACAGCCATCTGGATGAACATGGAAATATCTACACCGCTTTCTGTATGAACATGGAAATAACTACACCGCTATCTGTGTAAATATGCATACATCTTCACCGCAATCTGTATAAACTTGGAAATATCTAAACCGCTATCTCTATGAACATGGAAATATCTACACCGCTATCTGTTTGAACATGGAAATATCTACACCGCTATCTGCATGAAAATGGAAATATCTACACAGCTATCTGCATATACATGGAAATATCTACACAGCTATCTCTTTACACATGGAAATAACTATAATGCTATCTGTATGAACATGGAAATATCTACACCGCCATCTGTATGACCATGGAAATAGATGCGCCGACATCTGTATGAACATATACATATCTACACGGCCATCTGTATTAAAATGGAGATATATCACACCGATATCTGTATAAACATGGAAATATCTACACCGCTATCTGTGTAAACATTGAAATATCTACACCGCTATCTGTATAAACATGGAAATATCTACACCGCAACCTGTATAAACATGGAAATATCACCACCGCTATCTGTATGAACATGCAAATATCAGCCCCTCTATCTGTATGAACATGGAGATATCTACACCGCTATCTGTATGAACATGGAAATATCTACACCGCTATCTGTATGAACATGGAAATACCTTCACTGCCATCTGTATGAACATGGATATATCTACACAGCCATCTGGATGAACATGGATATATCTACACAGCCCTCTGGATGAACATGGAAATATCCACACCGCTATCTGTGTAAACATGCATACATCTTCACTGCTATCTGTATAAACATGGAAATATCTACACCGCTATCTGTATGAACATGAAAATATCTACACCGCTATCTGTTTGAAGATGGAAATATATACACCGCTATCTGCATGAAAATGGAAATATCTACACCGCTATCTGCATGAAAATGGAAATATCTACACAGCTATCTGTATATACATGGAAATATCTACACAGCTATCTCTTTACACAAGGAAATAACTACACTGCTATCAGTATGAACATGGAAATATCTACACTGCCATCTGTATGAACATGGAAATATCAGCACCACCATCTGTATGAACATATAAATATCTACACTGCCATCTGTATTAAGATGGAGATATCTACACCGCTATCAGAATAAACATGGAAATATCTACACCGCTATCTGTATAAACATGGAAATATCTACACCGCTATCTGTATGAACAAGGAAATATCCTCACCGCTATCTGTATGAACATGGATATATCTACAGAGCCATCTGGATGAACATGGAAATATCTACACCGCCATCTGTATGAACATATAAATATCTGCACCGCCATCTGTATTGAGATGGAGATATCTACACCGCTATCTGTATAAACCTGGAAATATCTACACCGCTATCTGTATAAACATGGAAATATCTACACCGCTATCTGGATTAACATGGAAATTTCTACACCGCTACCTGTATAAACATGGAAATATCAGCACCGCTATCTGTAGGAACATGGAAATATCTACACCGCTATCTGTACGAACATGGAAATACCTACACCGCTATCTGTATGAACATGGAAATAGCTACACCGCTATCTGTATGAACATGGAAATAGCTACACCGCTATCTGTATGAACATGGAAATATCTACACCGCTACCTGTATGAACATGGATATATCTACACAGCCATCTGGATGAACATGGAAATATCTACACCGCTATCTGTGTAAACATGCATACATCTTCACCGTTATCTGTATAAACATGGAAATATCTACATCGCTATCTGTGTGAACATGGAAATATCTGCACCGCTATCTGAATGAACATGGAAATATCTACACCGCTATCTGTTTGAACATGGAAATATCTACACCGATATCTGCATGAAAATGGAAATATCTTCACTGCTATCTGCATATACATGGAAACATCTACACAGCTATCTCTTTACACATGGAAATAACTACACCGCTATCTGTATGAACATGGAAATATCTACACTACCATCTGTATGAACATGGAAATATCTGCACCGCCATCTGAATGAACATATAAATATCTACACCGCCATCTGTATTAATATGGAGATATCTACACCGCTATCTGTATAAACATGGAAATATCTACACCGCTATCTGTATAAACATGGAAATATCTCCACCGCTATCTGTATAAACATGGAAATATCTACACCACTACCTGTATAAACATGGAAATATCAGCACCGCTATCTGTACGAACAAAGAAATATCTACACCGCTATCTGTATGAACATGGAAATATCTACACCGCCATCTGTATGAACATGGAAATATCTGCACCGCCATCTGAATGAACATATAAATATCTACACCGCCATCTGTATTAAGATGGAGATATCTACACCGCTATCTGAATAAACATGGAAATATCTACACCGCTATCTGTATAAACATGGAAATATCAGCACCGCTATCTGTATGAACATGGAAATATCAGCCCCTCTATCTGTATGAACATGGAGATATCTACACCGCCATCTGTATGAACATGGATATATCTACACAGCCATCTGGATGAACATGGAAATATCTACACCGCTATCTGTATGAACATGGAAATAGCTACACCGCTATCTGTATGAAAATGGGAATAGCTACACCGCTATCTGTATGAACATGGAAATATCTACACCGCTATCTGTATGAACATGGATATATCTACACAGCCATCTGGATGAACATGGAAATATCTACACCGCTATCTGTATGAACATGGAAATATCTACACCGCTATCTGTATGAACATGGATATATCTACACAGCCATCTGGATGAACATGGAAATATCTACACCTCTATCTGTGTAAACATGCGTACATCTTCACCACTATCTGTATAAACATGGAAATATCTGCACCGCTATCGGTATGAACATGGAAATATCTACACCGCTATCTGTATAAACATGGAAATATCTACACCGCCATCTGTATGAACATATAAATATCTACACCGCCATCTGTATTAAGAAGGAAATATCTAAACCGCTATCTGTATAAACGTGGAAATATCTACACCGCTGCCTGTATAAACATGGAAATATCTACACCGCGATCTGTATGAACATGGAAATATCTACACCGCAATCTGTATGAACATGGAAATATCTACACCGCTATCTGTATGAACATGGAAATAGCTACACCGCTATCTGTGTGAACATGGATATATCTACACAGCCATCTGGATGAACATGGAAATATCTACACCGCTATCTGTGTAAACATGCATACATCTTCACCGCTATCTGTATAAACATGGAAAAATCTACACCGCTATCTGTATGAACATGGAAATATCTACACCGCTACCTGTATGAACATGGAAATATCTACACAGCTATCTCTATCAACATGGATATATCTACACAGCCATCTGGATGAACATGGAAATATCTACACCGCTTTCTGTAAGAACATGGAAATAACTACACCGCTATCTGTGTAAATATGCATACATCTTCACCGCAATCTGTATAAACTTGGAAATATCTAAACCGCTATCTCTATGAACATGGAAATATCTACACCGCTATCTGTTTGAACATGGAAATATCTACACCGCTATCTGCATGAAAATGGAAATATCTAAACAGCTATCTGCATATACATGGAAATATCTACACAGCTATCTCTTTACACATGGAAATAACTATAATGTTATCTGTATGAACATGGAAATATCTACACCGCCATCTGTATGACCATGGAAATAGCTGCGCCGACATCTGTATGAACATATACATATCTACACGGCCATCTGTATTAAAATGGAGATATCTCACACCGATATCTGTATAAACATGGAAATATCTACACCGCTATCTGTGTAAACATAGAAATATCTACACCGCTATCTGTATAAACATGGAAATATCTACACCGCAACCTGTATAAACATGGAAATATCACCACCGCTATCTGTATGAACATGCAAATATCAGCCCCTCTATCTGTATGAACATGGAGATATCTACACCGCTATCTGTATGAACATGGAAATATCTACACCGCTATCTGTATGAACATGGAAATACCTTCACTGCCATCTGTAGGAACATGGATATATCTACACAGCCATCTGGATGAACATGGATATATCTACACAGCCCTCTGGATGAACATGGAAATATCCACACCGCTATCTGTGTAAACATGCATACATCTTCACTGCTATCTGTATAAACATGGAAATATCTACACCGCTATCTGTATGAACATGAAAATATCTTCACCGCTATCTGTTTGAAGATGGAAATATATACACCGCTATCTGCATGAAAATGGAAATATCTACACCGCTATCTGCATGAAAATGGAAATATCTACACAGCTATCTGCATATACATGGAAATATCTACACAGCTATCTCTTTACACAAGGAAATAACTACACTGCTATCAGTATGAACATGGAAATATCTACACCGCCATCTGTATGAACATGGAAATATCAGCATCACCATCTGTATGAACATATAAATATCTACACTGCCATCTGTATTAAGATGGAGATATCTACACCGCTATCTGAATAAACATGGAAATATCTACACCGCTATCTGTATAAACATGAAAATATCAGCACCGCTATCTGTATGAACATGGAAATATCAGCCCCTCTATCTGTATGAACATGGAGATATCTACACCGCCATCTGTATGAACATGGATATATCTACACAGCCATCTGGAGGAACATGGAAATATCTACACCGCTATCTGTATGAACATGGAAATAGCTACACAGCTATCTGTATGAACATGGGAATATCTACACCGCAATCTGTATGAACATGGAAATATCTACACCGCTATCTGTATGAACAAGGAAATATCCTCACCGCTATCTGTATGAACATGGATATATCTACAGAGCCATCTGGATGAACATGGAAATATCTACACCGCCATCTGTATGAACATATAAATATCTGCACCGCCATCTGTATTAAGATGGAGATATCTACACCGCTATCTGTATAAACCTGGAAATATCTACACCGCTATCTGTATAAACATGGAAATATCTACACCGCTTTCTGGATTAACATGGAAATTTCTACACCGCTACCTGTATAAACATGGAAATATCAGCACCGCTATCTGTAGGAACATGGAAATATCTACACCGCTATCTGTACGAACATGGAAATACCTACACCGCTATCTGTATGAACATGGAAATAGCTACACCGCTATCTGTATGAACATGGAAATAGCTACACCGCTATCTGTATGAACATGGAAATATCTACACCGCTACCTGTATGAACATGGATATATCTACACAGCCATCTGGATGAACACGGAAATATCTACACCGCTATCTGTGTAAACATGCATACATCTTCACCGTTATCTGTATAAACATGGAAATATCTACATCGCTATCTGTGTGAACATGGAAATATCTGCACCGCTATCTGAATGAACATGGAAATATCTACACCGCTATCTGTTTGAACATGGAAATATCTACACCGATATCTGCATGAAAATGGAAATATCTTCACTGCTATCTGCATATACATGGAAATATCTACACAGCTATCTCTTTACACATGGAAATAACTACACCGCTATCTGTATGAACATGGAAATATCTACACCACCATCTGTATGAACATGGAAATATCTGCACCGCCATCTGAATGAACATATAAATATCTACACCGCCATCTGTATTAATATGGAGATATCTACACCGCTATCTGTATAAACATGGAAATATCTACACCGCTATCTGTATAAACATGGAAATATCTCCACCGCTATCTGTATAAACATGGAAATATCTACACCACTACCTGTATAAACATGGAAATATCAGCACCGCTATCTGTACGAACAAAGAAATATCTACACCGCTATCTGTATGAACATGGAAATATCTACACCGCCATCTGTATGAACATGGAAATATCTGCACCGCCATCTGAATGAACATATAAATATCTACACCGCCATCTGTATTAAGATGGAGATATCTACACCGCTATCTGAATAAACATGGAAATATCTACACCGCTATCTGTATAAACATGGAAATATCAGCACCGCTCTCTGTATGAACATGGAAATATCAGCCCCTCTATCTGTATGAACATGGAGATATCTACACCGCCATCTGTATGAACATGGATATATCTACACAGCCATCTGGATGAACATGGAAATATCTACACCGCTATCTGTATGAACATGGAAATAGCTACACCGCTATCCGTATGAAAATGGGAATAGCTACACCGCTATCTGTATGAACATGGAAATATCTACACCGCTATCTGTATGAACATGGATACATCTACACAGCCATCTGGATGAACATGGAAATATCTACACCGCTATCTGTATGAACATGGAAATATCTACACCGATATCTGTATGAACATGGATATATCTACACAGCCATCTGGATGAACATGGAAATATCTACACCTCTATCTGTGTAAACATGCGTACATCTTCACCACTATCTGTATAAACATGGAAATATCTGCACCGCTATCGGTATGAACATGGAAATATCTACACCGCTATCTGTATAAACATGGAAATATCTACACCGCCATCTGTATGAACATATAAATATCTACACCGCCATCTGTATTAAGAAGGAAATATCTAAACCGCTATCTGTATAAACGTGGAAATATCTACACCGCTGCCTGTATAAACATGGAAATATCTACACCGCGATCTGTATGAACATGGAAATATCTACACCGCAATCTGTATGAACATGGAAATATCTACACCGCTATCTGTATGAACATGGAAATAGCTACACCGCTATCTGTGTGAACATGGATATATCTACACAGCCATCTGGATGAACATGGAAATATCTACACCGCTATCTGTGTAAACATGCATACATCTTCACCGCTATCTGTATAAACATGGAAAAATCTACACCGCTATCTGTATGAACATGGAAATATCTACACCGCTACCTGTATGAACATGGAAATATCTACACAGCTATCTCTATCAACATGGATATATCTACACAGCCATCTGGATGAACATGGAAATATCTACACCGCTTTCTGTAAGAACATGGAAATAACTACACCGCTATCTGTGTAAATATGCATACATCTTCACCGCAATCTGTATAAACTTGGAAATATCTAAACCGCTATCTCTATGAACATGGAAATATCTACACCGCTATCTGTTTGAACATGGAAATATCTACACCGCTATCTGCATGAAAATGGAAATATCTAAACAGCTATCTGCATATACATGGAAATATCTACACAGCTATCTCTTTACACATGGAAATAACTATAATGTTATCTGTATGAACATGGAAATATCTACACCGCCATCTGTATGACCATGGAAATAGCTGCGCCGACATCTGTATGAACATATACATATCTACACGGCCATCTGTATTAAAATGGAGATATCTCACACCGATATCTGTATAAACATGGAAATATCTACACCGCTATCTGTGTAAACATAGAAATATCTACACCGCTATCTGTATAAACATGGAAATATCTACACCGCAACCTGTATAAACATGGAAATATCACCACCGCTATCTGTATGAACATGCAAATATCAGCCCCTCTATCTGTATGAACATGGAGATATCTACACCGCTATCTGTATGAACATGGAAATATCTACACCGCTATCTGTATGAACATGGAAATACCTTCACTGCCATCTGTATGAACATGGATATATCTACACAGCCATCTGGATGAACATGGATATATCTACACAGCCCTCTGGATGAACATGGAAATATCCACACCGCTATCTGTGTAAACATGCATACATCTTCACTGCTATCTGTATAAACATGGAAATATCTACACCGCTATCTGTATGAACATGAAAATATCTTCACCGCTATCTGTTTGAAGATGGAAATATATACACCGCTATCTGCATGAAAATGGAAATATCTACACCGCTATCTGCATGAAAATGGAAATATCTACACAGCTATCTGCATATACATGGAAATATCTACACAGCTATCTCTTTACACAAGGAAATAACTACACTGCTATCAGTATGAACATGGAAATATCTACACCGCCATCTGTATGAACATGGAAATATCAGCATCACCATCTGTATGAACATATAAATATCTACACTGCCATCTGTATTAAGATGGAGATATCTACACCGCTATCTGAATAAACATGGAAATATCTACACCGCTATCTGTATAAACATGAAAATATCAGCACCGCTATCTGTATGAACATGGAAATATCAGCCCCTCTATCTGTATGAACATGGAGATATCTACACCGCCATCTGTATGAACATGGATATATCTACACAGCCATCTGGAGGAACATGGAAATATCTACACCGCTATCTGTATGAACATGGAAATAGCTACACAGCTATCTGTATGAACATGGGAATATCTACACCGCAATCTGTATGAACATGGAAATATCTACACCGCTATCTGTATGAACAAGGAAATATCCTCACCGCTATCTGTATGAACATGGATATATCTACAGAGCCATCTGGATGAACATGGAAATATCTACACCGCCATCTGTATGAACATATAAATATCTGCACCGCCATCTGTATTAAGATGGAGATATCTACACCGCTATCTGTATAAACCTGGAAATATCTACACCGCTATCTGTATAAACATGGAAATATCTACACCGCTTTCTGGATTAACATGGAAATTTCTACACCGCTACCTGTATAAACATGGAAATATCAGCACCGCTATCTGTAGGAACATGGAAATATCTACACCGCTATCTGTACGAACATGGAAATACCTACACCGCTATCTGTATGAACATGGAAATAGCTACACCGCTATCTGTATGAACATGGAAATAGCTACACCGCTATCTGTATGAACATGGAAATATCTACACCGCTACCTGTATGAACATGGATATATCTACACAGCCATCTGGATGAACACGGAAATATCTACACCGCTATCTGTGTAAACATGCATACATCTTCACCGTTATCTGTATAAACATGGAAATATCTACATCGCTATCTGTGTGAACATGGAAATATCTGCACCGCTATCTGAATGAACATGGAAATATCTACACCGCTATCTGTTTGAACATGGAAATATCTACACCGATATCTGCATGAAAATGGAAATATCTTCACTGCTATCTGCATATACATGGAAATATCTACACAGCTATCTCTTTACACATGGAAATAACTACACCGCTATCTGTATGAACATGGAAATATCTACACCACCATCTGTATGAACATGGAAATATCTGCACCGCCATCTGAATGAACATATAAATATCTACACCGCCATCTGTATTAATATGGAGATATCTACACCGCTATCTGTATAAACATGGAAATATCTACACCGCTATCTGTATAAACATGGAAATATCTCCACCGCTATCTGTATAAACATGGAAATATCTACACCACTACCTGTATAAACATGGAAATATCAGCACCGCTATCTGTACGAACAAAGAAATATCTACACTGCCATCTGTATTAAGATGGAGATATCTACACCGCTATCTGAGTAAACATGGAAATATCTACACCGCTATCTGTATAAACATGGAAATATCAGCACCGCTATCTGTATGAACATGGAAATATCAGCCCCTCTATCTGTATGAACATGGAGATATCTACACCGCCATCTGTATGAACATGGATATATCTACACAGCCATCTGGATGAACATGGAAATATCTAAACCGTTATCTGTATGAACATGGAAATAGCTACACCGCTATCTGTATGAAAATGGGAATAGCTACACCGCTATCTGTATGAACATGGAAATATCTACACCGCTATCTGTATGAACATGGATATATCTACTCAGCCATCTGGATGAACATGGAAATATCTACACCGCTATCTGTATGAACATGGAAATATCTACACCGCTATCTGTATGAACATGGATATATCTACACAGCCATCTGGATGAACATGGAAATATCTACACCGCTATCTGTATGAACATGGAAATATCTACACCGCTATCTGTATGAACATGGAAATACCTACACCGCTATCTGTTTGGACATGGAAATATCTACACCGCTATCTGCATGAAAATGGAAATATCTACACTGCTATCTGCATATACATTTATATATCTACACAGCTATCTCTTTACACATGGAAATAACTACACCACTATCTGTATGAACATGGAAATAGCTACACCGCCATCTGTATGAACATGGAAATATCTGCACCGCCATCTGTATGAACATATAAATATCTACACCGCCATCTGCATTAAGATGGAGATATCTACACCGCTATCTGTATAAACATGGAAATATCTACACCGCTATCTGTATAAACATGGAAATATCTCCACCGCTATCTGTATAAACATGGAAATATCTACACCACTACCTGTATAAACATGGAAATATCAGCACCGCTATCTATACGAACAAAGAAATATCTACACCGCTATCTGTATGAACATGGAAATATCTACACCGCCATCTGTATGAACATGGAAATATCTGCACCGCCATCTGAATGAACATATAAATATCTACACCGCCATCTTTATTAAGATGGAGATATCTACACCGCTATCTGAATAAACATGGAAATATCTACACCGCTATCTGTATAAACATGGAAATATCAGCAACGCTATCTGTATGAACATGGAAATATCAGCCCCTCTATCTGTATGAACATGGAGATATCTACACCGCCATCTGTATGAACATGGATATATCTACACAGCCATCTGGATGAACATGGAAATATCTACACCGCTATCTGTATGAACATGGAAATAGCTACACCGCTATTTGTATGAACATGGAAATATCTACACCGCTATCTGTATAAACATGGAAATATCTACACCGCTATCTGTATAAACATGGAAATATCTACACCGCTACCTGTATAAACATGGAAATATATACACCGCTATCTGAATGAACCTTGAACTATCTACACCGCTATCTGTATGAACATGGAAATATCTACACCGCTATCTGTATGAACATGGAAATATCTACAAAGCTATCTGAATGAACATGGAAATATCTACACCGCTATCTGTTTGAACATGTAAATATCTACACCGCTATCTGCATGAAAATGGAAATATCTACAAAGCTATCTGCATATACTTGGAAATATCTACACAGCTATCTCTTTACACATGGAAATAACTACACCGCTATATCTATAAACATGGAAATATCTACACCACCATCTGTATGAACATGGAAATATCTGCACCGCCATCTGTATGAACATATAAATATCTACACCGCCATCTGTATTAAGAAGGAAATATCTAAACCGCTATCTGTATAAACATGGAAATATCTACACCGCTATCTGTATGAACATGGATATATCTACACAGCCATCTGGATGAACATGGAAATATCCACACCGCTATCTGTATGAACATGGAAATACCTTCACTGCCATCTGTATGAACATGGATATATCTACACAGCCATCTGGATGAACATGGATATATCTACACAGCCCTCTGGATGAACATGGAAATATCCACACCGCTATCTGTGTAAACATGCATACATCTTCACTGCTATCTGTATAAACATGGAAATATCTACACCGCTATCTGTATGAACATGAAAATATCTTCACCGCTATCTGTTTGAAGATGGAAATATATACACCGCTATCTGCATGAAAATGGAAATATCTACACCGCTATCTGCATGAAAATGGAAATATCTACACAGCTATCTGCATATACATGGAAATATCTACACAGCTATCTCTTTACACAAGGAAATAACTACACTGCTATCAGTATGAACATGGAAATATCTACACCGCCATCTGTATGAACATGGAAATATCAGCATCACCATCTGTATGAACATATAAATATCTACACTGCCATCTGTATTAAGATGGAGATATCTACACCGCTATCTGAATAAACATGGAAATATCTACACCGCTATCTGTATAAACATGAAAATATCAGCACCGCTATCTGTATGAACATGGAAATATCAGCCCCTCTATCTGTATGAACATGGAGATATCTACACCGCCATCTGTATGAACATGGATATATCTACACAGCCATCTGGAGGAACATGGAAATATCTACACCGCTATCTGTATGAACATGGAAATAGCTACACAGCTATCTGTATGAACATGGGAATATCTACACCGCAATCTGTATGAACATGGAAATATCTACACCGCTATCTGTATGAACAAGGAAATATCCTCACCGCTATCTGTATGAACATGGATATATCTACAGAGCCATCTGGATGAACATGGAAATATCTACACCGCCATCTGTATGAACATATAAATATCTGCACCGCCATCTGTATTAAGATGGAGATATCTACACCGCTATCTGTATAAACCTGGAAATATCTACACCGCTATCTGTATAAACATGGAAATATCTACACCGCTTTCTGGATTAACATGGAAATTTCTACACCGCTACCTGTATAAACATGGAAATATCAGCACCGCTATCTGTAGGAACATGGAAATATCTACACCGCTATCTGTACGAACATGGAAATACCTACACCGCTATCTGTATGAACATGGAAATAGCTACACCGCTATCTGTATGAACATGGAAATAGCTACACCGCTATCTGTATGAACATGGAAATATCTACACCGCTACCTGTATGAACATGGATATATCTACACAGCCATCTGGATGAACACGGAAATATCTACACCGCTATCTGTGTAAACATGCATACATCTTCACCGTTATCTGTATAAACATGGAAATATCTACATCGCTATCTGTGTGAACATGGAAATATCTGCACCGCTATCTGAATGAACATGGAAATATCTACACCGCTATCTGTTTGAACATGGAAATATCTACACCGATATCTGCATGAAAATGGAAATATCTTCACTGCTATCTGCATATACATGGAAATATCTACACAGCTATCTCTTTACACATGGAAATAACTACACCGCTATCTGTATGAACATGGAAATATCTACACCACCATCTGTATGAACATGGAAATATCTGCACCGCCATCTGAATGAACATATAAATATCTACACCGCCATCTGTATTAATATGGAGATATCTACACCGCTATCTGTATAAACATGGAAATATCTACACCGCTATCTGTATAAACATGGAAATATCTCCACCGCTATCTGTATAAACATGGAAATATCTACACCACTACCTGTATAAACATGGAAATATCAGCACCGCTATCTGTACGAACAAAGAAATATCTACACTGCCATCTGTATTAAGATGGAGATATCTACACCGCTATCTGAGTAAACATGGAAATATCTACACCGCTATCTGTATAAACATGGAAATATCAGCACCGCTATCTGTATGAACATGGAAATATCAGCCCCTCTATCTGTATGAACATGGAGATATCTACACCGCCATCTGTATGAACATGGATATATCTACACAGCCATCTGGATGAACATGGAAATATCTAAACCGTTATCTGTATGAACATGGAAATAGCTACACCGCTATCTGTATGAAAATGGGAATAGCTACACCGCTATCTGTATGAACATGGAAATATCTACACCGCTATCTGTATGAACATGGATATATCTACTCAGCCATCTGGATGAACATGGAAATATCTACACCGCTATCTGTATGAACATGGAAATATCTACACCGCTATCTGTATGAACATGGATATATCTACACAGCCATCTGGATGAACATGGAAATATCTACACCGCTATCTGTATGAACATGGAAATATCTACACCGCTATCTGTATGAACATGGAAATACCTACACCGCTATCTGTTTGGACATGGAAATATCTACACCGCTATCTGCATGAAAATGGAAATATCTACACTGCTATCTGCATATACATTTATATATCTACACAGCTATCTCTTTACACATGGAAATAACTACACCACTATCTGTATGAACATGGAAATAGCTACACCGCCATCTGTATGAACATGGAAATATCTGCACCGCCATCTGTATGAACATATAAATATCTACACCGCCATCTGCATTAAGATGGAGATATCTACACCGCTATCTGTATAAACATGGAAATATCTACACCGCTATCTGTATAAACATGGAAATATCTCCACCGCTATCTGTATAAACATGGAAATATCTACACCACTACCTGTATAAACATGGAAATATCAGCACCGCTATCTATACGAACAAAGAAATATCTACACCGCTATCTGTATGAACATGGAAATATCTACACCGCCATCTGTATGAACATGGAAATATCTGCACCGCCATCTGAATGAACATATAAATATCTACACCGCCATCTTTATTAAGATGGAGATATCTACACCGCTATCTGAATAAACATGGAAATATCTACACCGCTATCTGTATAAACATGGAAATATCAGCACCGCTATCTGTATGAACATGGAAATATCAGCCCCTCTATCTGTATGAACATGGAGATATCTACACCGCCATCTGTATGAACATGGATATATCTACACAGCCATCTGGATGAACATGGAAATATCTACACCGCTATCTGTATGAACATGGAAATAGCTACACCGCTATTTGTATGAACATGGAAATATCTACACCGCTATCTGTATAAACATGGAAATATCTACACCGCTATCTGTATAAACATGGAAATATCTACACCGCTACCTGTATAAACATGGAAATATATACACCGCTATCTGAATGAACCTTGAACTATCTACACCGCTATCTGTATGAACATGGAAATATCTACACCGCTATCTGTATGAACATGGAAATATCTACAAAGCTATCTGAATGAACATGGAAATATCTACACCGCTATCTGTTTGAACATGTAAATATCTACACCGCTATCTGCATGAAAATGGAAATATCTACAAAGCTATCTGCATATACTTGGAAATATCTACACAGCTATCTCTTTACACATGGAAATAACTACACCGCTATATCTATAAACATGGAAATATCTACACCACCATCTGTATGAACATGGAAATATCTGCACCGCCATCTGTATGAACATATAAATATCTACACCGCCATCTGTATTAAGAAGGAAATATCTAAACCGCTATCTGTATAAACATGGAAATATCTACACCGCTATCTGTATGAACATGGATATATCTACACAGCCATCTGGATGAACATGGAAATATCTACACCGCTATCTGTATGAACATGGATATATCTACACAGCCATCTGGATGAACATGGAAATATCTACACCTCTATCTGTGTAAACATGCGTACATCTTCACCACTATCTGTATAAACATGGAAATATCTGCACCGCTATCGGTATGAACATGGAAATATCTACACCGCTATCTGTATGAACATGGAAATACCTACACCGCTATCTGTTTGGACATGGAAATATCTACACCGCTATCTGCATGAAAATGGAAATATCTACACTGCTATCTGCATATACATTTATATATCTACACAGCTATCTCTTTACACATGGAAATAACTACACCACTATCTGTATGAACATGGAAATAGCTACACCGCCATCTGTATGAACATGGAAATATCTGCACCGCCATCTGTATGAACATATAAATATCTACACCGCCATCTGCATTAAGATGGAGATATCTACACTGATATCTGTGTAAACATGTAAATAACTACACCGCCATCTATCGGAACATATAAATATCTACACCGCCATCTGTACTAAGAAGGAAATATCTAAACCGCTATCTGTATAAACATGGAAATATCTACACCACGGCCTGTATAAACATGGAAATATCAGCACCGCTATCTGTATGAACATGGAAATATCTACACCGCTATCTGTAGGAACATGGAAATAGCTACACCGCTGCCTGTATAAACATGGAAATATCAGCACCGCTATCTGTATGAACATGGAAATATCTACACCACTATCTGTATGAACATGGATATATCTACACAGCCATCAGGATGAACATGGAAATATCTACACCACTATCTGTATGAACATGGAAATATCTACACCGCTATCTGTGTAAACATGCATACATCTTCACCGCTATCAGTATAAACATGGAAATATCTACACCGCTATCTGTATGGACATGGAAATAGCTACACCGCTATCTGTATGAACATGGAAAGATCTACACCGCTATCTGTATGAACATGGATATATCTACACAGCCATCTGGATGAACATGGAAATATCTACACCGCTATCTGTTTGAACATGGAAATATCTACTCCGCTATCTGCATGAAAATGGAAATATCTACACTGATATCTGCATATACTTTTAAATATCTACACAGCTATCTCTTTACACATGGAAATAACTACACCGCTATCTGTATGAACATGGAAATATCTACACCACCATCTGTATGAACATGGAAATATCTGCACCGTCATCTGTATGAACATATAAATATCTACACCGCCATGTGTATTAAGATGGAGATATCTACACTGCTATCTGTATAAACATGGAAATATCAACACCGCCATCTGTATGAACATATAAATATCTACACCGCCATGTGTATTAATATGGAGATATCTACACCGCTATCTGAATTAACATGGAAATATCTACACTGCTATCTGTATGAACATGGAAATATCTACACCGTTCTCTGTATGAACATGGAAATATCTACACCGCTATCTGTATGAACATGGAAATATCTACAAAGCTATCTGAATGAACATGGAAATATTTACACCGCTATCTGTTTGAACATGTAAATATCTACACCGCTATCTGCATGAAAATGGAAATATCTACAAAGCTATCTGCATATACATGGAAATATCTAAACAGCTATCTCTTTACACATGGAAATAACTACACCGCTATATCTATAAACATGGAAATATCTCCAGCGCCATCTGTATGAACATGGAAATATCTGCACCGCCATCTGTATGAACATATAAATATCTACACCGCCATCTGTATTAAGAAGGAAATATCTAAACCGCTATCTGTATAAACATGGAAATATCTACACCGCTGCCTGTATAAACATGGAAATATCAGCACCGCTCTCTGTAAGAGAATGGAAATATCTACACGGCTATCTGTATGAACATGGAAATATCTACACTGCTATCTGTATGAACATGGAAATAGCTACACCGTTATCTGTATGAACATGGAAATATCTACACCGCTATCTGTATGAACATGGAAATATCTACACCGCTATCTGTGTGAACATGGATATATCTACACAGCCATCTGGATGAACATGGAAATATCTACACCGCTATCTGTGTAAACATGCATACATCTTCACCGCTATCTGTAAAAACATGGAAATATCTACACCGCTATCTGTATGAACATGGAAATATCAACACCGCTATCTGTATGAACATGGAAATATCTACACCGCTATCTGTTTGAAGATGGAAATATCTACACCGCTATCTGCATGAAAATGGAAATATCTACACAGCTATCTGCATATACATGGAAATATCTACACAGCTATCTCTTTACACATGGAAATAACTACACCGCTATCTGTATGAACATGGAAATATCTACACCGCCGTCTGTATGAACATGGAAATATCTCCACCGCCATCTGTATGAACATATAAATATCTACACCGCCATCTGTATTAAGATGGAGATATCTACACCGCTATCTGTATAAACATGGAAATATCTACAACGCTATCTGTATAAACATGGAAATATCTACACCACTATCTCTATAAACATGGAAATATCAGCACCGCTATCTTTATGAACATGGAAATATCAGCCTCTCTATCTGTATGAACATGGAAGTATCTACACCGCTATCTGTATGAACATGGAAATACCTACACCGCTATCTGTATCAACATGGAAATACCTTCACCGCCATCTGTATGAACATGGATATATCTACACAGCATTCTGGATGAACATGGAAATATCTACACCGCTATCTGTATGAACATGGAAATAGCTACACCGCTATCTCTATGAACATGGAAATATCTACACCACTATCTGTATGAACATGGAAATATCTACACCGCTATCTGTATGAACATGGAAATATCTTCACCGCTATCTGTATGAACATGGATATATCTACACAGCCATCTGGATGAACATGGAAATATCTACACCGCTATCTGTATGAACATGGAAATAGCTACACCGCTATCTGTATGAACATGGAAATATCTACACCGCTATCTGTATGAACATGGAAATATCTACACCGCTATCTGTATGAACATGGAAATATCTTCACCGCCATCTGTATGAACATGGATATATCTACAGAGCCATCTTGATGAACATGGATATATCTACACAGCTATCTGTATGAAAATGGAAATTTATACACCGCTATCTGTGTAAACATGCATACATCTTCACCGCTATCTGTATAAACATGGAAATATCTACACCGCTATTTGTTTGAACATGGAAATATCTACACCGCATTCTGCATGAAAATGGAAATATCTACAGAGCTATCTGCATATTCATGGAAATATCTACATGCTATCTCTTTACACATGGAAATTACTACACCGCTATCTCTATAAACATGGAAATATCTACACGGCCATCTGTATGAACATGGAAATATCTGCATCGCCATCTGTATGAACATATAAATATCTACACCGCCATCTGTATTAAGATGGAGATATCTACACCGCTATCTGTATAAACACGTAAATATCTACACCGCTATCTGTATAAACATGGAAATATCTGCACCGCTATCGGTATGAACATGTAAATATCTACACCGCTATCTGTATGAACATGGAAATACCTACACCGCTATCTGTTTGGACATGGAAATATCTACACCGCTATCTGCATGAAAATGGAAATATCTACACTGCTATCTGCATATACATTTATATATCTACACATCTATCTCTTTACACATGGAAATAACTACACCACTATCTGTATGAACATGGAAATAGCTACACCGCCATCCGTATGAACATGGAAATATCTGCACCGCCATCTGTATGAACATATAAATATCTACACCGCCATCTGCATTAAGATGGAGATATCTACACTGATATCTGTATAAACATGTAAATAACTACACCGCCATCTATCGGAACATATAAATATCTACACCGCCATCTGTACTAAGAAGGAAATATCTAAACCGCTATCTGTATAAACATGGAAATATCTACACCACGGCCTGTATTAACATGGAAATATCAGCACCGCTATCTGTATGAACATGGAAATATCTACACCGCTATCTGTAGGAACATGGAAATAGCTACACCGCTGCCTGTATAAACATGGAAATATCAGCACCGCTATCTGTATGAACATGGAAATATCTACACCACTATCTGTATGAACATGGATATATCTACACAGCCATCAGGATGAACATGGAAATATCTACACCACTATCTGTATGAACATGGAAATATCTACACCGCTATCTGTGTAAACATGCATACATCTTCACCGCTATCAGTATAAACATGGAAATATCTACACCGCTATCTGTATGAACATGGAAATAGCTACACCGCTATCTGTATGAACATGGAAAGATCTACACCGCTATCTGTATGAACATGGATATATCTACACAGACATCTGGATGAACATGGAAATATCTACACCGCTATCTGTTTGAACATGGAAATATCTACTCCGCTATCTGCATGAAAATGGAAATATCTACACTGATATCTGCATATACATTTAAATATCTACACAGCTATCTCTTTACACATGGAAATAACTACACCGCTATCTGTATGAACATGGAAATATCTACACCACCATCTGTATGAACATGGAAATATCTGCACCGTCATCTGTATGAACATATAAATATCTACACCGCCATGTGTATTAAGATGGAGATATCTACACTGCTATCTGTATAAACATGGAAATATCAACACCGCCATCTGTATGAACATATAAATATCTACACCGCCATGTGTATTAATATGGAGATATCTACACCGCTATCTGAATTAACATGGAAATATCTACACTGCTATCTGTATGAACATGGAAATATCTACACCGTTCTCTGTATGAACATGGAAATATCTACACCGCTATCTGTATGAACATGGAAATATCTACAAAGCTATCTGAATGAACATGGAAATATCTACACCGCTATCTGTTTGAACATGTAAATATCTACACCGCTATCTGCATGAAAATGGAAATATCTACAAAGCTATCTGCATATACATGGAAATATCTAAACAGCTATCTCTTTACACATGGAAATAACTACACCGCTATATCTATAAACATGGAAATATCTCCAGCGCCATCTGTATGAACATGGAAATATCTGCACCGCCATCTGTATGAACATATAAATATCTACACCGCCATCTGTATTAAGAAGGAAATATCTAAACCGCTATCTGTATAAACATGGAAATATCTACACCGCTGCCTGTATAAACATGGAAATATCAGCACCGCTCTCTGTAAGAGAATGGAAATATCTACACCGCTATCTGTATGAACATGGAAATATCTACACTGCTATCTGTATGAACATGGAAATAGCTACACCGTTATCTGTATGAACATGGAAATATCTACACCGCTATCTGTATGAACATGGAAATATCTACACCGCTATCTGTGTGAACATGGAGATATCTACACAGCCATCTGGATGAACATGGAAATATCTACACCGCTATCTGTGTAAACATGCATACATCTTCACCGCTATCTGTAAAAACATGGAAATATCTACACCGCTATCTGTATGAACATGGAAATATCTACACCGCTATCTGTATGAACATGGAAATATCTACACCGCTATCTGTTTGAACATGGAAATATCTACACCGCTATCTGCATGAAAATGGAAATATCTACACAGCTATCTGCATATGCATGGAAATATCTACACAGCTATCTCTTTACACATGGAAATAACTACACCGCTATCTGTATGAACATGGAAATATCTACACCGCCATCTGTATGAACATGGAAATATCTGCACCGCCATCTGTATGAACATATAAATATCTACACCGCCATCTGTATTAAGATGGAGATATCTACACCGCTATCTGTATAAACATGGAAATATCTACAACGCTATCTGTATAAACATGGAAATATCTACACCACTATCTCTATAAACATGGAAATATCAGCACCGCTATCTTTATGAACATGGAAATATCAGCCTCTCTATCAGTATGAACATGGAAGTATCTACACCGCTATCTGTATGAACATGGAAATATCTACACCGCTATCTGTATCAACATGGAAATACCTTCACCGCCATCTGTATGAACATGGATATATCTACACAGCCTTCTGGATGAAAATGGAAATATCTACACCGCTATCTGTATGAACATGGAAATAGCTACACCGCTATCTCTATGAACATGGAAATATCTACACCACTATCTGTATGAACATGGAAATATCTACACCGCTATCTGTATGAACATGGAAATATCTTCACCGCTATCTGTATGAACATGGATATATCTACACAGCCATCTGGATGAACATGGAAATATCTACACCGCTATCTGTATGAACATGGAAATAGCTACACCGCTATCTGTATGAACATGGAAATATCTACACCGCTATCTGTATGAACATGGAAATATCTACACCGCTATCTGCATGAACATGGAAATATCTTCACCGCCATCTGTATGAACATGGATATATCTACAGAGCCATCTTGATGAACATGGAAGTATCTACACAGCTATCTGTATGAAAATGGAAATTTATACACCGCTCTCTGTGTAAACATGCATACATCTTCACCGCTATCTGTATAAACATGGAAATATCTACACCGCTATTTGTTTGAATATGGAAATATCTACACCGCTTTCTGCATGAAAATGGAAATATCTACAGAGCTATCTGCATATTCATGGAAATATCTACATGCTATCTCTTTACACATGGAAATTACAACACCGCTATCTCTATAAACATGGAAATATCTACACCGCCATCTGTATGAACATGGAAATATCTGCATCGCCATCTGTATGAACATATAAATATCTACACCGCCATCTGTATTAAGATGGAGATATCTACACCGCTATCTGTATAAACCTGGAAATATCTACACCGCTATCTGTATAAACATAGAAATATCTACACCGCTATCTGTATAAACATAGAAATATCTACACCGCTACCTGTATAAACATGGAAATATCAGCACCGCTCTCTGTATGAACATGGAAATATCTACACCGCTATCTGTACGAACATGGAAATATCTACACCGCCATCTGTAGAAACAAGGAAATATCTGCACCGCCATCTGTATGAACATATAAATATCTACACCGCCATCTGTATTAAGAAGGAAATATCTAAACTTCTATCTGTATAAACATGGAAATATCTACACCGCTGCCTGTATAAACATGGAAATATAAGCACCGCTATCTGTATGAACATGGAAATATCTACACCGCTATCTGTATAAACATGGAAATATCTACACCGCCATCTGTATGAACATATAAATATCTACACCGCCATCTGTATTAAGAAGGAAATATCTAAACCGCTATCTGTATAAACGTGGAAATATCTACACCGCTGCCTGTATAAACATGGAAATATCTACACCGCGATCTGTATGAACATGGAAATATCTACACAGCTATCTGTATGAACATGGAAATATCTACACCGCTATCTGTATGAACATGGAAATAGCTACACCGCTATCTGTGTGAACATGGATATATCTACACAGCCATCTGGATGAACAAGGAAATATCTACACCGCTATCTGTGTAAACATGCATACATCTTCACCGCTATCTGTATAAACATGGAAAAATCTACACCGCTATCTGTATGAACATGGAAATATCTACACCACTACCTGTATGAACATGGAAATATCTACACAGCTATCTCTATCAACATGGATATATCTACACAGCCATCTGGATGAACATGGAAATATCTACACCGCTTTCTGTATGAACATGGAAATAACTACACCGCTATCTGTGTAAATATGCATACATCTTCACCGCAATCTGTATAAACTTGGAAATATCTAAACCGCTATCTCTATGAACATGGAAATATCTACACCGCTATCTGTTTGAACATGGAAATATCTACACCGCTATCTGCATGAAAATGGAAATATCTACACAGCTATCTGCATATACATGGAAATATCTACACAGCTATCTCTTTACACATGGAAATAACTATAATGCTATCTGTATGAACATGGAAATATCTACACCGCCATCTGTATGACCATGGAAATAGCTGCGCCGACATCTGTATGAACATATACATATCTACACGGCCATCTGTATTAAAATGGAGATATATCACACCGATATCTGTATAAACATGGAAATATCTACACCGCTATCTGTGTAAACATTGAAATATCTACACCGCTATCTGTATAAACATGGAAATATCTACACCGCAACCTGTATAAACATGGAAATATCACCACCGCTATCTGTATGAACATGCAAATATCAGCCCCTCTATCTGTATGAACATGGAGATATCTACACCGCTATCTGTATGAACATGGAAATATCTACACCGCTATCTGTATGAACATGGAAATACCTTCACTGCCATCTGTATGAACATGGATATATCTACACAGCCATCTGGATGAACATGGATATATCTACACAGCCCTCTGGATGAACATGGAAATATCCACACCGCTATCTGTGTAAACATGCATACATCTTCACTGCTATCTGTATAAACATGGAAATATCTACACCGCTATCTGTATGAACATGAAAATATCTACACCGCTATCTGTTTGAAGATGGAAATATATACACCGCTATCTGCATGAAAATGGAAATATCTACACCGCTATCTGCATGAAAATGGAAATATCTACACAGCTATCTGCATATACATGGAAATATCTACACAGCTATCTCTTTACACAAGGAAATAACTACACTGCTATCAGTATGAACATGGAAATATCTACACCGCCATCTGTATGAACATGGAAATATCAGCACCACCATCTGTATGAACATATAAATATCTACACTGCCATCTGTATTAAGATGGAGATATCTACACCGCTATCTGAATAAACATGGAAATATCTACACCGCTATCTGTATAAACATGGAAATATCTACACCGCTATCTGTATGAACAGGGAAATATCCTCACCGCTATCTGTATGAACATGGATATATCTACAGAGCCATCTGGATGAACATGGAAATATCTACACCGCCATCTGTATGAACATATAAATATCTGCACCGCCATCTGTATTAAGATGGAGATATCTACACCGCTATCTGTATAAACCTGGAAATATCTACACCGCTATCTGTATAAACATGGAAATATCTACACCGCTATCTGGATTAACATGGAAATTTCTACACCGCTACCTGTATAAACATGGAAATATCAGCACCGCTATCTGTAGGAACATGGAAATATCTACACCGCTATCTGTACGAACATGGAAATACCTACACCGCTATCTGTATGAACATGGAAATAGCTACACCGCTATCTGTATGAACATGGAAATAGCTACACCGCTATCTGTATGAACATGGAAATATCTACACCGCTACCTGTATGAACATGGATATATCTACACAGCCATCTGGATGAACATGGAAATATCTACACCGCTATCTGTGTAAACATGCATACATCTTCACCGTTATCTGTATAAACATGGAAATATCTACATCGCTATCTGTGTGAACATGGAAATATCTGCACCGCTATCTGAATGAACATGGAAATATCTACACCGCTATCTGTTTGAACATGGAAATATCTACACCGATATCTGCATGAAAATGGAAATATCTTCACTGCTATCTGCATATACATGGAAATATCTACACAGCTATCTCTTTACACATGGAAATAACTACACCGCTATCTGTATGAACATGGAAATATCTACACCACCATCTGTATGAACATGGAAATATCTGCACCGCCATCTGAATGAACATATAAATATCTACACCGCCATCTGTATTAATATGGAGATATCTACACCGCTATCTGTATAAACATGGAAATATCTACACCGCTATCTGTATAAACATGGAAATATCTCCACCGCTATCTGTATAAACATGGAAATATCTACACCACTACCTGTATAAACATGGAAATATCAGCACCGCTATCAGTACGAACAAAGAAATATCTACACCGCTATCTGTATGAACATGGAAATATCTACACCGCCATCTGTATGAACATGGAAATATCTGCACCGCCATCTGAATGAACATATAAATATCTACACCGCCATCTGTATTAAGATGGAGATATCTACACCGCTATCTGAATAAACATGGAAGTATCTACACCGCTATCTGTATAAACATGGAAATATCAGCTACGCTATCTGTATGAACATGGAAATATCAGCCCCTCTATCTGTATGAACATGGAGATATCTACACCGCCATCTGTATGAACATGGATATATCTAGACAGCCATCTGGATGAACATGGAAATATCTACACCGCTATCTGTATGAACATGGAAATAGCTACACCGCTATCTGTATGAAAATGGGAATAGCTACACCGCTATCTGTATGAACATGGAAATATCTACACCGCTATCTGTATGAACATGAATATATCTACACAGCCATCTGGATGAACATGGAAATATCTACACCGCTATCTGTATGAACATGGAAATATCTACACCGCTATCTGTATGAACATGGATATATCTACACAGCCATCTGGATGAACATGGAAATATCTACACCTCTATCTGTGTAAACATGCGTACATCTTCACCACTATCTGTATAAACATGGAAATATCTGCACCGCTATCGGTATGAACATGGAAATATCTACACCGCTATCTGTATAAACATGGATATATCTACACCGCCATCTGTATGAACATATAAATATCTACACAGCCATCTGTATTAAGAAGGAAATATCTAAACCGCTATCTGTATAAACGTGGAAATATCTACACCGCTGCCTGTATAAACATGGAAATATCTACACCGCGATCTGTATGAACATGGAAATATCTACACCGCTATCTGTATGAACATGGAAATATCTACACCGCTATCTGTATGAACATGGAAATAGCTACACCGCTATCTGTGTGAACATGGATATATCTACACAGCCATCTGGATGAACATGGAAATATCTACACCGCTATCTGTGTAAACATGCATACATCTTCACCGCTATCTGTATAAACATGGAAAAATCTACACCGCTATCTGTATGAACATGGAAATATCTACACCGCTACCTGTATGAACATGGAAATATCTACACAGCTATCTCTATCAACATGGATATATCTACACAGCCATCTGGATGAACATGGAAATATCTACACCGCTTTCTGTAAGAACATGGAAATAACTCCACCGCTATCTGTGTAAATATGCATACATCTTCACCGCAATCTGTATAAACTTGGAAATATCTAAACCGCTATCTCTATGAACATGGAAATATCTACACCGCTATCTGTTTGAACATGGAAATATCTACACCGCTATCTGCATGAAAATGGAAATATCTAAACAGCTATCTGCATATACATGGAAATATCTACACAGATATCTCTTTACACATGGAAATAACTATAATGTTACCTGTATGAACATGGAAATATCTACACCGCCATCTGTATGACCATGGAAATAGCTGCGCCGACATCTGTATGAACATATACATATCTACACGGCCATCTGTATTAAAATGGAGATATCTCACACCGATATCTGTATAAACATGGAAATATCTACACCGCTATCTGTGTAAACATGGAAATATCTACACCGCTATCTGTATAAACATGGAAATATCTACACCGCAACCTGTATAAACATGGAAATATCACCACCGCTATCTGTATGAACATGCAAATATCAGCCCCTCTATCTGTATGAACATGGAGATATCTACACCGCTATCTGTACGAACATGGAAATATCTACACCGCTATCTGTATGAACATGGAAATACCTTCACTGCCATCTGTATGAACATGGATATATCTACACAGCCATCTGGATGAACATGGATATATCTACACAGCCCTCTGGATGAACATGGAAATATCCACACCGCTATCTGTGTAAACATGCATACATCTTCACTGCTATCTGTATAAACATGGAAATATCTACACCGCTATCTGTATGAACATGAAAATATCTTCACCGCTATCTGTTTGAAGATGGAAATATATACACCGCTATCTGCATGAAAATGGAAATATCTACACCGCTATCTGCATGAAAATGGAAATATCTACACAGCTATCTGCATATACATGGAAATATCTACACAGCTATCTCTTTACACAAGGAAATAACTACACTGCTATCAGTATGAACATGGAAATATCTACACCGCCATCTCTATGAACATGGAAATATCAGCATCACCATCAGTATGAACATATATATATCTACACTGCCATCTGTATTAAGATGGAGATATCTACACCGCTATCTGAATAAACATGGAAATATCTGCACCGCTATCTGTATAAACATGAAAATATCAGCACCGCTATCTGTATGAACATGGAAATATCAGCCCCTCTATCTGTATGAACATGGAGATATCTACACCGCCATCTGTATGAACATGGATATATCTACACAGCCATCTGGAGGAACATGGAAATATCTACACCGCTATCTGTATGAACATGGAAATAGCTACACAGCTATCTGTATGAACATGGGAATATCTACACCGCAATCTGTATGAACATGGAAATATCTACACCGCTATCTGTATGAACAAGGAAATATCCTCACCGCTATCTGTATGAACATGGATATATCTACAGAGCCATCTGGATGAACATGGAAATATCTACACCGCCATCTGTATGAACATATAAATATCTGCACCGCCATCTGTATTAAGATGGAGATATGTACACCGCTATCTGTATAAACCTGGAAATATCTACACCGCTATCTGTATAAACATGGAAATATCTACACCGCTATCTGGATTAACATGGAAATTTCTACACCGCTACCTGTATAAACATGGAAATAGCACCGCTATCTGTAGGAACATGGAAATATCTACACCGCTATCTGTACGAACATGGAAATACCTACACCGCTATCTGTATGAACATGGAAATAGCTACACCGCTATCTGTATGAACATGGAAATAGCTACACCGCTATCTGTATGAACATGGAAATATCTACACCGCTACCTGTATGAACATGGATATATCTACACAGCCATCTGGATGAACATGGAAATATCTACACCGCTATCTGTGTAAACATGCATACATCTTCACCGTTATCTGTATAAACATGGAAATATCTACATCTCTATCTGTGTGAACATGGAAATATCTGCACCGCTATCTGAATGAACATGGAAATATCTACACTGCTATCTGTTTGAACATGGAAATATCTACACCGATATCTGCATGAAAATGGAAATATCTTCACTGCTATCTGCATATACATGGAAATATCTACACAGCTATCTCTTTACACATGGAAATAACTACACCGCTATCTGTATGAACATGGAAATATCTACACCACCATCTGTATGAACATGGAAATATCTGCACCGCCATCTGAATGAACATATAAATATCTACACCGCCATCTGTATTAATATGGAGATATCTACACCGCTATCTGTATAAACATGGAAATATCTACACCGCTATCTGTATAAACATGGAAATATCTCCACCGCTATCTGTATAAACATGGAAATATCTACACCACTACCTGTATAAACATGGAAATATCAGCACCGCTATCTGTACGAACAAAAAAATATCTACACTGCCATCTGTATTAAGATGGAGATATCTACACCGCTATCTGAATAAACATGGAAATATCTACACCGCTATCTGTATAAACATGGAAATATCAGCACCGCTATCTGTATGAACATGGAAATATCAGCCCCTCTATCTGTATGAACATGGAGATATCTACACCGCCATCTGTATGAACATGGATATATCTTCACAGCCATCTGGATGAACATGGAAATATCTACACCGTTATCTGTATGAACATGGAAATAGCTACACCGCTATCTGTATGAAAATGGGAATAGCTACACCGCTATCTGTATGAACATGGAAATATCTACACCGCTATCTGTATGAACATGGATATATCTACACAGCCATCTGGATGAACATGGAAATATCTACACCGCTATCTGTATGAACATGGAAATATCTACACCGCTATCTGTATGAACATGGATATATCTACACAGCCATCTGGATGAACATGGAAATATCTACACCGCTATCTGTATGAGCATGGAAATATCTACACCGCTATCTGTATGAACATGGAAATACCTACACCGCTATCTGTTTGGACATGGAAATATCTACACCGCTATCTGCATGAAAATGGAAATATCTACACTGCTATCTGCATATACATTTATATATCTACACAGCTATCTCTTTACACATGGAAATAACTACACCACTATCTGTATGAACATGGACATAGCTACACCGCCATCTGTATGAACATGGAAATATCTGCACCGCCATCTGTATGAACATATAAATATCTACACCGCCATCTGCATTAAGATGGAGATATCTACACTGATATCTGTATAAACATGTAAATAACTACACCGCCATCTATCGGAACATATAAATATCTACACCGCCATCTGTACTAAGAAGGAAATATCTAAACCGCTATCTGTATAAACATGGAAATATCTACACCACGGCCTGTATAAACATGGAAATATCAGCACCGCTATCTGTATGAACATGGAAAGATCTACACCGCTATCTGTATGAACATGGATATATCTACACAGCCATCTGGATGAACATGGAAATATCTACACCGCTATCTGAACATGGAAATATCTACACCGCTATCTGCATGAAAATGGAAATATCTACACTGATATCTGCATATACATTTAAATATCTACACAGCTATCTCTTTACACATGGAAATAACTACACCGCTATCTGTATGAACATGGAAATATCTACACCACCATCTGTATGAACATGGAAATATCTGCACCGTCATCTGTATGAACATATAAATATCTACACCGCTATCTGCATGAAAATGGAAATATCTACAAAGCTATCTGCATATACATGGAAATATCAAAACAGCTATGTCTTTACACATGGAAATAACTACACCGCTATATCTATAAACATGGAAATATCTCCAGCGCGATCTGTATGAACATGGAAATATCTGCACCGCCATCTGTATGAACTTATAAATATCTACACTGCCATCTGTATTAAGAAGGAAATATCTAAACCGCTATCTGTATAAACATGGAAATATCTACACCGCTGCCTGTATAAACATGGAAATATCAGCACCGCTCTCTGTAAGAGAATGGAAATATCTACACCGCTATCTGTATGAACATGGAAATATCTACACTGCTATCTGTATGAACATGGAAATAGCTACACCGTTATCTGTATGAACATGGAAATATCTACACCGCTATCTGTATGAACATGGAAATATCTACACCGCTATCTGTGTGAACATGGATATATCTACACAGCCATCTGGATGAACATGGAAATATCTACACCGCTATCTGTGTAAACATGCATACATCTTCACCGCTATCTGTAAAAACATGGAAATATCTACACCGCTATCTGTATGAACATGGAAATATCTACACCGCTATCTGTATGAACATGGAAATATCTACACCGCTATCTGTTTGAACATGGAAATATCTACACCGCTATCTGCATGAAAATGGAAATATCTACACAGCTGTCTGCCTATACATGGAAATATCTACACAGCTATCTCTTTACACATGGAAATAACTACACCGCTATCTGTATGAACATGGAAATATCTGCACCGCCATCTGTATGAACATATAAATATCTACACCACCATCTGTATTAAGATGGAGATATCTACACCGCTATCTGTATAAACATGGAAATATCTACAACGCTATCTGTATAAACATGGAAATATCTACACCACTATCTCTATAAACATGGAAATATCAGCACCGCTATCTTTATGAACATGGAAATATCAGCCTCTCTATCTGTATGAACATGGAAGTATCTACACCGCTATCTGTATGAACATGGAAATATCTGCACCGCCATCTGTATGAACATATAAATATCTACACCGCCATCTGTATTAAGAAGGAAATATCTAAACCGCTATCTGTATAAACATGGAAATATCTACACCGCTGCCTGTATAAACATGGAAATATCAGCACCGCTCTCTGTAAGAGAATGGAAATATCTACACCGCTATCTGTATGAACATGGAAATATCTACACTGCTATCTGTATGAACATGGAAATAGCTACACCGTTATCTGTATGAACATGGAAATATCTACACCGCTATCTGTATGAACATGGAAATATCTACACCGCTATCTGTGTGAACATGGATATATCTACACAGCCATCTGGATGAACATGGAAATATCTACACCGCTATCTGTGTAAACATGCATACATCTTCACCGCTATCTGTAAAAACATGGAAATATCTACACCGCTATCTGTATGAACATGGAAATATCTACACCGCTATCTGTATGAACATGGAAATATCTACACCGCTATCTGTTTGAACATGGAAATATCTACACCGCTATCTGCATGAAAATGGAAATATCTACACAGCTATCTGCATATACATGGAAATATCTACACAGCTATCTCTTTACACATGGAAATAACTACACCGCTATCTGTATGAACATGGAAATATCTACACCGCCATCTGTATGAACATGGAAATATCTGCACCGCCATCTGTATGAACATATAAATATCTACACCGCCATCTGTATTAAGATGGAGATATCTACACCGCTATCTGTATAAACATGGAAATATCTACAACGCTATCTGTATAAACATGGAAATATCTACACCACTATCTCTATAAACATGGAAATATCAGCACCGCTATCTTTATGAACATGGAAATATCAGCCTCTCTATCAGTATGAACATGGAAGTATCTACACCGCTATCTGTATGAACATGGAAATATCTACACCGCTATCTGTATCAACATGGAAATACCTTCACCGCCATCTGTATGAACATGGATATATCTACACAGCCTTCTGGATGAAAATGGAAATATCTACACCGCTATCTGTATGAACATGGAAATAGCTACACCGCTATCTCTATGAACATGGAAATATCTACACCACTATCTGTATGAACATGGAAATATCTACACCGCTATCTGTATGAACATGGAAATATCTTCACCGCTATCTGTATGAACATGGATATATCTACACAGCCATCTGGATGAACATGGAAATATCTACACCGCTATCTGTATGAACATGGAAATATCTACACCGCTATCTGCATGAACATGGAAATATCTTCACCGCCATCTGTATGAACATGGATATATCTACAGAGCCATCTTGATGAACATGGAAGTATCTACACAGCTATCTGTATGAAAATGGAAATTTATACACCGCTCTCTGTGTAAACATGCATACATCTTCACCGCTATCTGTATAAACATGGAAATATCTACACCGCTATTTGTTTGAACATGGAAATATCTACACCGCTTTCTGCATGAAAATGGAAATATCTACAGAGCTATCTGCATATTCATGGAAATATCTACATGCTATCTCTTTACACATGGAAATTACTACACCGCTATCTCTATAAACATGGAAATATCTACACCGCCATCTGTATGAACATGGAAATATCTGCATCGCCATCTGTATGAACATATAAATATCTACACCGCCATCTGTATTAAGATGGAGATATCTACACCGCTATCTGTATAAACCTGGAAATATCTACACCGCTATCTGTATAAACATAGAAATATCTACACCGCTATCTGAATAAACATAGAAATATCTACACCGCTACCTGTATAAACATGGAAATATCAGCACCGCTCTCTGTATGAACATGGAAATATCTACACCGCTATCTGTACGAACATGGAAATATCTACACCGCCATCTGTAGAAACAAGGAAATATCTGCACCGCCATCTGTATGAACATATAAATATCTACACCGCCATCTGTATTAAGAAGGAAATATATAAACCTCTATCTGTATAAACATGGAAATATCTACACCGCTGCCTGTATAAACATGGAAATATAAGCACCGCTATCTGTATGAACATGGAAATATCTACACCGCTATCTGTATAAACATGGAAATATCTACACCGCCATCTGTATGAACATATAAATATCTACACCGCCATCTGTATTAAGAAGGAAATATCTAAACCGCTATCTGTATAAACGTGGAAATATCTACACCGCTGCCTGTATAAACATGGAAATATCTACACCGCGATCTGTATGAACATGGAAATATCTACACCGCTATCTGTATGAACATGGAAATATCTACACCGCTATCTGTATGAACATGGAAATAGCTACACCGCTATCTGTGTGAACATGGATATATCTACACAGCCATCTGGATGAACATGGAAATATCTACACCGCTATCTGTGTAAACATGCATACATCTTCACCGCTATCTGTATAAACATGGAAAAATCTACACCGCTATCTGTATGTACATGGAAATATCTACACCGCTACCTGTATGAACATGGAAATATCTACACAGCTATCTCTATCAACATGGATATATCTACACAGCCATCTGGATGAACATGGAAATATCTACACCGCTTTCTGTATGAACATGGAAATAACTACACCGCTATCTGTGTAAATATGCATACATCTTCACCGCAATCTGTATAAACTTGGAAATATCTAAACCGCTATCTCTATGAACATGGAAATATCTACACCGCTATCTGTTTGAACATGGAAATATCTACACCGCTATCTGCATGAAAATGGAAATATCTACACAGCTATCTGCATATACATGGAAATATCTACACAGCTATCTCTTTACACATGGAAATAACTATAATGCTGTCTGTATGAACATGGAAATATCTACACCGCCATCTGTATGACCATGGAAATAGCTGCGCCGACATCTGTATGAACATATACATATCTACACGGCCACCTGTATTAAAATGGAGATATCTCACACCGATATCTGTATAAACATGGAAATATCTACACCGCTATCTGTGTAAACATGGAAATATCTACACCGCTATCTGTATAAACATGGAAATATCTACACCGCAACCTGTATAAACATGGAAATATCACCACCGCTATCTGTATGAACATGCAAATATCAGCCCCTCTATCTGTATGAACATGGAGATATCTACACCGCTATCTGTATGAACATGGAAATATCTACACCGCTATCTGTATGAACATGGAAATACCTTCACTGCCATCTGTATGAACATGGATATATCTACACAGCCATCTGGATGAACATGGATATATCTACACAGCCCTCTGGATGAACATGGAAATATCCCCACCGCTATCTGTGTAAACATGCATACATCTTCACTGCTATCTGTATAAACATGGAAATATCTACACCGCTATCTGTATGAACATGAAAATATCTACACCGCTATCTGTTTGAAGATGGAAATATATACACCGCTATCTGCATGAAAATGGAAATATCTACACCGCTATCTGCATGAAAATGGAAATATCTACACAGCTATCTGCATATACATGGAAATATCTACACAGCTATCTCTTTACACAAGGAAATAACTACACTGCTATCAGTATGAACATGGAAATATCTACACCGCCATCTGTATGAACATGGAAATATCAGCACCACCATCTGTATGAACATATAAATATCTACACTGCCATCTGTATTAAGATGGAGATATCTACACCGCTATCTGAATAAACATGGAAATATCTACACCGCTATCTGTATAAACATGAAAATATCAGCACCGCTATCTGTATGAACATGGAAATATCAGCCCCTCTATCTGTATGAACATGGAGTTATCTACACCGCCATCTGTATGAACATGGATACATCCACACAGCCATCTGGAGGAACATGGAAATATCTACACCGCTATCTGTATGAACATGGAAATAGCTACACAGCTATCTGTATGAACATGGGAATATCTACACCGCTATCTGTATGAACATGGAAATATCTACACCGCTATCTGTATGAACAAGGAAATATCCTCACCGCTATCTGTATGAACATGGATATATCTACAGAGCCATCTGGATGAACATGGAAATATCTACACCGCCATCTGTATGAACATATAAATATCTGCACCGCCATCTGTATTAAGATGGAGATATCTACACCGCTATCTGTATAAACCTGGAAATATCTACACCGCTATCTGTATAAACATGGAAATATCTACACCGCTATCTGGATTAACATGGAAATTTCTACACCGCTACCTGTATAAACATGGAAATATCAGCACCGCTATCTGTAGGAACATGGAAATATCTACACCGCTATCTGTACGAACATGGAAATACCTACACCGCTATCTGTATGAACATGGAAATAGCTACACCGCTATCTGTATGAACATGGAAATAGCTACACCGCTATCTGTATGAACATGGAAATATCTACACCGCTACCTGTATGAACATGGATATATCTACACAGCCATCTGGATGAACATGGAAATATCTACACCGCTATCTGTGTAAACATGCATACATCTTCACCGTTATCTGTATAAACATGGAAATATCTACATCGCTATCTGTGTGAACATGGAAATATCTGCACCGCTATCTGAATGAACATGGAAATATCTACACCGCTATCTGTTTGAACATGGAAATATCTACACCGATATCTGCATGAAAATGGAAATATCTTCACTGCTATCTGCATATACATGGAAATATCTACACAGCTATCTCTTTACACATGGAAATAACTACACCGCTATCTGTATGAACATGGAAATATCTACACCACCATCTGTATGAACATGGAAATATCTGCACCGCCATCTGAATGAACATATAAATATCTACACCGCCATCTGTATTAATATGGAGATATCTACACCGCTATCTGTATAAACATGGAAATATCTACACCGCTATCTGTATAAACATGGAAATATCTCCACCGCTATCTGTATAAACATGGAAATATCTACACCACTACCTGTATAAACATGGAAATATCAGCACCGCTATCTGTACGAACAAAGAAATATCTACACCGCTATCTGTATGAACATGGAAATATCTACACCGCCATCTGTATGAACATGGAAATATCTGCACCGCCATCTGAATGAACATATAAATATCTACACCGCCATCTGTATTAAGATGGAGATATCTACACCGCTATCTGAATAAACATGGAAATATCTACACCGCTATCTGTATAAACATGGAAATATCAGCACCGCTATCTGTATGAACATGGAAATATCAGCCCCTCTATCTGTATGAACATGGAGATATCTACACCGCCATCTGTATGAACATGGATATATCTACACAGCCATCTGGATGAACATGGAAATATCTACACCGCTATCTGTATGAACATGGAAATAGCTACACCGCTATCTGTATGAAAATGGGAATAGCTACACCGCTATCTGTATGAACATGGAAATATCTACACCGCTATCTGTATGAACATGGATATATCTACACAGCCATCTGGATGAACATGGAAATATCTACACCGCTATCTGTATGAACATGGAAATATCTACACCGCTATCTGTATGAACATGGATATATCTACACAGCCATCTGGATGAACATGGAAATATCTACACCTCTATCTGTGTAAACATGCGTACATCTTCACCACTATCTGTATAAACATGGAAATATCTGCACCGCTATCGGTATGAACATGGAAATATCTACACCGCTATCTGTATAAACATGGAAATATCTACACCGCCATCTGTATGAACATATAAATATCTACACCGCCATCTGTATTAAGAAGGAAATATCTAAACCGCTATCTGTATAAACGTGGAAATATCTACACCGCTGCCTGTATAAACATGGAAATATCTACACCGCGATCTGTATGAAAATGGGAATAGCTACACCGCTATCTGTATGAACATGGAAATATCTACACCGCTATCTGTATGAACATGGATATATCTACACAGCCATCTGGATGAACATGGAAATATCTACACCTCTATCTGTGTAAACATGCGTACATCTTCACCACTATCTGTATAAACATGGAAATATCTGCACCGCTATCGGTATGAACATGGAAATATCTACACCGCTATCTGTATAAACATGGAAATATCTACACCGCCATCTGTATGAACATATAAATATCTACACCGCCATCTGTATTAAGAAGGAAATATCTAAACCGCTATCTGTATAAACGTGGAAATATCTACACCGCTGCCTGTATAAACATGGAAATATCTACACCGCGATCTGTATGAACATGGAAATATCTACACCGCTATCTGTATGAACATGGAAATATCTACACCGCTATCTGTATGAACATGGAAATAGCTACACCGCTATCTGTGTGAACATGGATATATCTACACAGCCATCTGGATGAACATGGAAATATCTACACCGCTATCTGTGTAAACATGCATACATCTTCACCGCTATCTGTATAAACATGGAAAAATCTACACAGCTATCTGTATGAACATGGAAATATCTACACCGCTACCTGTATGAACATGGAAATATCTACACAGCTATCTCTATCAACATGGATATATCTACACAGCCATCTGGATGAACATGGAAATATCTACACCGCTTTCTGTATGAACATGGAAATAACTACACCACTATCTGTGTAAATATGCATACATCTTCACCGCAATCTGTATAAACTTGGAAATATCTAAACCGCTATCTCTATGAACATGGAAATATCTACACCGCTATCTGTTTGAACATGGAAATATCTACACCGCTATCTGCATTAAAATGGAAATATCTAAACAGCTATCTGCATATACATGGAAATATCTACACAGCTATCTCTTTACACATGGAAATAACTATAATGTTATCTGTATGAACATGGAAATATCTACACCGCCATCTGTATGACCATGGAAATAGCTGCGCCGACATCTGTGTGAACATATACATATCTACACGGCCATCTGTATTAAAATGGAGATATCTCACACCGATATCTGTATAAACATGGAAATATCTACACCGCTATCTGTGTAAACATGGAAATATCTACACCGCTATCTGTATAAACATGGAAATATCTACACCGCAACCTGTATAAACATGGAAATATCACCACCGCTATCTGTATGAACATGCAAATATCAGCCCCTCTATCTTTATGAACATGGAGATATCTACACCGCTATCTGTATGAACATGGAAATATCTACACCGCTATCTGTATGAACATGGAAATACCTTCACTGCCATCTGTATGAACATGGATATATCTACACAGCCATCTGGATGAACATGGATATATCTACACAGCCCTCTGGATGAACATGGAAATATCCACACCGCTATCTGTGTAAACATGCATACATCTTCACTGCTATCTGTATAAACATGGAAATATCTACACCGCTATCTGTATGAACATGAAAATATCTACACCGCTATCTGTTTGAAGATGGAAATATATACACCGCTATCTGCATGAAAATGGAAATATCTACACCGCTATCTGCATGAAAATGGAAATATCTACACAGCTATCTGCATATACATGGAAATATCTACACAGCTATCTCTTTACACAAGGAAATAACTACACTGCTATCAGTATGAACATGGAAATATCTACACCGCCATCTGTATGAACATGGAAATATCAGCATCACCATCTGTATGAACATATAAATATCTACACTGCCATCTGTATTAAGTTGGAGATATCTACACCGCTTTCTGAATAAACATGGAAATATCTACAAAGCTATCTGTATAAACATGAAAATATCAGCACCGCTATCTGTATGAACATGGAAATATCAGCCCCTCAATCTGTATGAACATGGAGATATCTACACCGCCATCTGTATGAACATGGATATATCTACACAGCCATCTGGAGGAACATGGAAATATCTACACCGCTATCTGTATGAACATGGAAATAGCTTCACAGCTATCTGTATGAACATGGGAATATCTACACCGCAATCTGTATGAACATGGAAATATCTACACCGCTATCTGTATGAACAAGGAAATATCCTCACCGCTATCTGTATGAACATGGATATATCTACAGAGCCATCTGGATGAACATGGAAATATCTACACCGCCATCTGTATGAACATATAAATATCTACACTGCCATCTGTATTTAGATGGAGATATCTACACCGCTATCTGAATAAACATGGAAATATCTACACCGCTATCTGTATAAACCTGGAAATATCTACACCGCTATCTGTATAAACATGGAAATATCTACACCGCTATCTGGATTAACATGGAAATTTCTACACCGCTACCTGTATAAACATGGAAATATCAGCACCGCTATCTGTAGGAACATGGAAATATCTACACCGCTATCTGTACGAACATGGAAATACCTACACCGCTATCTGTATGAACATGGAAATAGCTACACCGCTATCTGTATGAACATGGAAATAGCTACACCGCTATCTGTATGAACATGGAAATATCTACACCGCTACCTGTATGAACATGGATATATCTACACAGCCATCTGGATGAACATGGAAATATCTACACCGCTATCTGTGTAAACATGCATACATCTTCACCGTTATCTGTATAAACATGGAAATATCTACATCGCTATCTGTTTGAACATGGAAATATCTGCACCGCTATCTGAATGAACATGGAAATATCTACACCGCTATCTGTTTGAACATGGAAATATCTACACCGATATCTGCATGAAAATGGAAATATCTTCACTGCTATCTGCATATACATGGAAATATCTACACAGCTATCTCTTTACACATGGAAATAACTACACCGCTATCTGTATGAACATGGAAATATCTACACCACCATCTGTATGAACATGGAAATATCTGCACCGCCATCTGAATGAACATATAAATATCTACACCGCCATCTGTATTAATATGGAGATATCTACACCGCTATCTGTATAAACATGGAAATATCTACACCGCTATCTGTATAAACATGGAAATATCTCCACCGCTATCTGTATAAACATGGAAATATCTACACCACTACCTGTATAAACATGGAAATATCAGCACCGCTATCTGTACGAACAAAGAAATATCTACACCGCCATCTGTATTAAGATGGAGATATCTACACCGCTATCTGAATAAACATGGAAATATCTACACCGCTATCTGTATAAACATGGAAATAACAGCACCGCTATCTGTATGAACATGGAAATATCAGCCCCTCTATCTGTATGAACATGGAGATATCTACACCGCCATCTGTATGAACATGGATATATCTACACAGCCATCTGGATGAACATGGAAATATCTACACCGCTATCTGTATGAACATGGAAATAGCTACACCGCTATCTGTATGAAAATGGGAATAGCTACACCGCTATCTGTATGAACATGGAAATATCTACACCGCTATCTGTATGAACATGGATATATCTACACAGCCATCTGGATGAACATGGAAATATCTACACCGCTATCTGTATGAACATGGAAATATCTCCACTGCTATCTGTATGAACATGGATATATCTACACAGCCATCTGGATGAACATGGAAATATCTACACCGCTATCTGTATGAACATGGAAATATCTACACCGCTATCTGTATGAACATGGAAATACCTACACCGCTATCTGTTTGGACATTGAAATATCTACACCGCTATCTGCATGAAAATGGAAATATCTACACTGCTATCTGCATATACATTTATATATCTACACAGCTATCTCTTTACACATGGAAATAACTACACCACTATCTGTATGAACATGGAAATAGCTACACCGCCATCTGTATGAACATGGAAATATCTGCACCGCCATCTGTATGAACATATAAATATCTACACCGCCATCTGCATTAAGATGGAGATATCTACACTGATATCTGTATAAACATGTAAATAACTACACCGCCATCTATCGGAACATATAAATATCTACACCGCCATCTGTACTAAGAAGGAAATATCTAAACTGCTATCTGTATAAACATGGAAATATCTACACCACGGCGTGTATAAACATGGAAATATCAGCACCGCTATCTGTATGAACATGGAAATATCTACACCGCTATCTGTAGGAACATGGAAATAGCTACACCGATGCCTGTATAAACATGGAAATATCAGCACCGCTATCTGTATGAACATGGAAATATCTACACCACTATCTGTATGAACATGGATATATCTACACAGCCATCTGGATGAACATGGAAATATCTACACCACTATCTGTATGAACATGGAAATATCTACACCGCTATCTGTGTAAACATGCATACATCTTCACCGCTATCAGTATAAACATGGAAATATCTACACCGCTATCTGTATGAACATGGAAATAGCTACACCGCTATCTGTATGAACATGGAAAGATCTACACCGCTATCTGTATGAACATGGATATATCTACACAGCCATCTGGATGAACATGGAAATATCTACACCGCTATCTGAACATGGAAATATCTACACCGCTATCTGCATGAAAATGGAAATATCTACACTGATATCTGCATATACATTTAAATATCTACACAGCTATCTCTTTACACATGGAAATAACTACACCGCTATCTGTATGAACATGGAAATATCTACACCACCATCTGTTTGAACATGGAAATATCTGCACCGTCATCTGTATGAACATATAAATATCTACACCGCTATCTGCATGAAAATGGAAATATCTACAAAGCTATCTGCATATACATGGAAATATCTAAACAGCTATATCTTTACACATGGAAATAACTACACCGGTATATCTATAAACATGGAAATATCTCCAGCGCGATCTGTATGAACATGGAAATATCTGCACCGCCATCTGTATGAACATATAAATATCTACACCGCCATCTGTATTAAGAAGGAAATATCTAAACCGCTATCTGTATAAACATGGAAATATCTACACCGCTGCCTGTATAAACATGGAAATATCAGCACCGCTCTCTGTAAGAGAATGGAAATATCTACACCGCTATCTGTATGAACATGGAAATATCTACACTGCTATCTGTATGAACATGGAAATAGCTACACCGTTATCTGTATGAACATGGAAATATCTACACCGCTATCTGTATGAACATGGAAATATCTACACCGCTATCTGTGTGAACATGGATATATCTACACAGCCATCTGGATGAACATGGAAATATCTACACCGCTATCTGTGTAAACATGCATACATCTTCACCGCTATCTGTAAAAACATGGAAATATCTACACCGCTATCTGTATGAACATGGAAATATCTACACCGCTATCTGTATGAACATGGAAATATCTACACCGCTATCTGTTTGAACATGGAAATATCTACACCGCTATCTGCATGAAAATGGAAATATCTACACAGCTATCTGCATATACATGGAAATATCTACACAGCTATCTCTTTACACATGGAAATAACTACACCGCTATCTGTATGAACATGGAAATATCTGCACCGCCATCTGTATGAACATATAAATATCTACACCGCCATCTGTATTAAGATGGAGATATCTACACCGCTATCTGTATAAACATGGAAATATCTACAACGCTATCTGTATAAACATGGAAATATCTACACCACTATCTCTATAAACATGGAAATATCAGCACCGCTATCTTTATGAACATGGAAATATCAGCCTCTCTATCTGTATGAACATGGAAGTATCTACACCGCTATCTGTATGAACATGGAAATATCTACAACGCTATCTGTATCAACATGGAAATACCTTCACCGCCATCTGTATGAACATGGATATATCTACACAGCCTTCTGGATGAACATGGAAATACCTACACCGCTATCTGTATGAACATGGAAATAGCTACACAGCTATCTGTATGAACATGGAAATATCTACACCACTATCTGTATGAACATGGAAATATCTTCACCGCTATCTGTATGAACATGTATATATCTACACAGCCATCTGGATGAACATGGAAATATCTAAACCGCTATCTGTATGAACATGGAAATAGCTACACCGCTATCTGTATGAACATGGAAATATCTACACCGCTATCTGTATGAACATGGAAATATCTACACCGCTATCTGTATGAACATGGAAATATCTTCACCGCCATCTGTATGAACATGGATATATCTACAGAGCCATCTTGATGAACATGGAAGTATCTACACAGCTATCTGTATGAAAACGGAAATTTATACACCGCTAACTGTGTAAACATGCATACATCTTCACTGCTATCTGTATAAACATGGAAATATCTACACCGCTATCTGTTTGAACATGGAAATATATACACCGATATCTGCATGAAAATGGAAATATCTTCACTGCTATCTGCATATACATGGAAATATCTACACAGCTATCTCTTTACACATGGAAATAACTACACCGCTATCTGTATGAACATGGAAATATCTACACCACCATCTGTATGAACATGGAAATATCTGCACCGCCATCTGTATGAACATATAAATATCTACACCGCCATCTGTATTAATATGGAGATATCTACACCGCTATCTGTATAAACATGGAAATATCTACACCGCTATCTGTATAAACATGGAAATATCTCCACCGCTATCTGTATAAACATGGAAATATCTTCACCACTACCTGTATAAACATGGAAATATCAGCACCGCTATCTGTACGAACAAAGAAATATCTACACCGCTATCTGTATGAACATGGAAATATCTACACCGCCATCTGTATGAACATGGAAATATCTGCACCGCCATCTGAATGAACATATAAATATCTACACCGCCATCTGTATTAAGATGGAGATATCTACACCACTATCTGAATAAACATGGAAATATCTACACCGCTATCTGTATAAACATGGAAATATCAGCACCGCTATCTGTATGAACATGGAAATATCAGCCCCTCTATCTGTATGAACATGGAGATATCTACACCGCCATCTGTATGAACATGGATATATCTACACAGCCATCTGGATGAACATGGAAATATCTACACCGCTATCTGTATGAACATGGAAATAGCTACACCGCTATCTGTATGAACATGGAAATATCTACACCGCTATCTGTATAAACATGGAAATATCTACACCGCTATCTGTATAAACATGGAAATATCTACACCGCTACCTGTATAAACATGGAAATATCAGCACCGCTATCTGAATGAACCTTGAACTATCTACACCGCTATCTGTATGAACATGGAAATATCTACACCGCTATCTGTATGAACATGGAAATATCTACAAAGCTATCTGAATGAACATGGAAATATCTACACCGCTATCTGTTTGAACATGTAAATATCTACACCGCTATCTGCATGAAAATGGAAATATCTACAAAGCTATCTGCATATACTTGGAAATAACTACACAGCTATCTCTTTACACATGGAAATAACTACACCGCTATATCTATAAACATGGAAATATCTACACAACCATCTGTATGAACATGGAAATATCTGCACCGCCATCTGTATGAACATATAAATATCTACACCGCCATTTGTATTAAGAAGGAAATATCTAAACCGCTATCTGTATAAACATGGAAATATCTACACCGCTATCTGTATGAACATGGATATATCTACACAGCCATCTGTATGAACATGGAAATATCTACACCGCTATCTGTATGAACATGGATATATCTACACAGCCATCTGGATGAACATGGAAATATCTACACCTCTATCTGTGTAAACATGCGTACATCTTCACCACTATCTGTATAAACATGGAAATATCTGCACCGCTATCGGTATGAACATGGAAATATCTACACCGCTATCTGTATGAACATGGAAATACCTACACCGCTATCTGTTTGGACATGGAAATATCTACACCGCTATCTGCATGAAAATGGAAATATCTACACTGCTATCTGCATATACATTTATATATCTACACAGCTATCTCTTTACACATGGAAATAACTACACCACTATCTGTATGAACATGGAAATAGCTACACCGCCATCTGTATGAAGATGGAAATATCTGCACCGCCATCTGTATGAACATATAAATATCTACACCGCCATCTGCATTAAGATGGAGATATCTACACTGATATCTGTATAAACATGTAAATAACTACGCCGCCATCTATCGGAACATATAAATATCTACACCGCCATCTGTACTAAGAAGGAAATATCTAAACCGCTATCTGTATAAACATGGAAATATCTACACCACGGCCTGTATAAACATGGAAATATCAGCACCGCTATCTGTATGAACATGGAAATATCAGCCTCTCTATCTGTATGAACATGGAAGTATCTACACCGCTATCTGTATGAACATGGAAATATCTACACCGCTATCTGTATCAACATGGAAATACCTTCACCGCCATCTGTATGAACATGGATATATCTACACAGCCTTCTGGATGAACATGGAAATATCTACACCGCTATCTGTATGAACATGGAAATAGCTACACCGCTATCTCTATGAACATGGAAATATCTACACCACTATCTGTATGAACATGGAAATATCTACACCGCTATCTGTATGAACATGGAAATATCTTCACCGCTATCTGTATGAACATGGATATATCTACACAGCCATCTGGATGAACATGGAAATATCTACACCGCTATCTGTATGAACATGGAAATAGCTACACCGCTATCTGTATGAACATGGAAATAGCTACACCGCTATGTGTATGAACATGGAAATATCTACACCGCTATCTGTATGAACATGGAAATATCTTCACCGCCATCTGTATGAACATGGATATATCTACAGAGCCATCTTGATGAACATGGAAGTATCTACACAGCTATCTGTATGAAAATGGAAATTTATACACCGCTATCTGTGTAAACATGCATACATCTTCACCGCTATCTGTATAAACATGGAAATATCTACACCGCTATTTGTTTGAACATGGAAATATCTACACCGCTTTCTGCATGAAAATGGAAATATCTACAGAGCTATCTGCATATTCATGGAAATATCTACATGCTATCTCTTTACACATGGAAATTACTACACCGCTATCTCTATAAACATGGAAATATCTACACCGCCATCTGTATGAACATGGAAATATCTGCATCGCCATCTGTATGAACATATAAATATCTACACCGCCATCTGTATTAAGATGGAGATATCTACACCGCTATCTGTATAAACCTGGAAATATCTACACCGCTATCTGTATAAACATAGAAATATCTACACCGCTATCTGTATAAACATAGAAATATCTACACCGCTACCTGTATAAACATGGAAATATCAGCACGGCTATCTGTATGAACATGGAAATATCTACACCGCTATCTGTAGGAACATGGAAATAGCTACACCGCTGCCTGTATAAACATGGAAATATCAGCACCGCTATCTGTATGAACATGGAAATATCTACACCACTATCTGTATGAACATGGATATATCTACACAGCCATCTGGATGAACATGGAAATGTCTACACCACTATCTGTATGAACATGGAAATATCTACACCGCAATCTGTGTAAACATGCATACATCTTCACCGCTATCAGTATAAACATGGAAATATCTACACCGCTATCTGTATGAACATGGAAATAGCTACACCGCTATCTGTATGAACATGGAAAGATCTACACCGCTATCTGTATGAACATGGATATATCTACGCAGCCATCTGGATAAACATGGAAATATCTACACCGCTATCTGTTTGAACATGGAAATATCTACACCGCTATCTGCATGAAAATGGAAATATCTACACTGATATCTGCATATACATTTAAATATCTACACAGCTATCTCTTTACACATGGAAATAACTACACCGCTATCTGTATGAACATGGAAATATCTACACCACCATCTGTACGAACATGGAAATATCTGCACCGTCATGTGTATGAACATATAAATATCTACACCGCCATGTGTATTAAGATGGAGATATCTACACTGCTATCTATATAAACATGGAAATATCAACACCGCCATCTGTATGAACATATAAATATCTACACCGCCATGTGTATTAATATGGAGATATCTACACCGCTATCTGAATTAACATGGAAATATCTACACTGCTATCTGTATGAACATGGAAATATCTACACCGTTCTCTGTATGAACATGGAAATATCTACACCGCTATCTGTATGAACATGGAAATATCTACAAAGCTATCTGAATGAACATGGAAATATCTAAACCGCTATCTGTTTGAACATGTAAATATCTACACCGCTATCTGCATGAAAATGGAAATATCTACAAAGCTATCTGCATATACATGGAAATATCTAAACAGCTATCTCTTTACACATGGAAATAACTACACCGCTATATCTATAAACATGGAAATATCTCCAGCGCCATCTGTATGAACATGGAAATATCTGCACCGCCATCTGTATGAACATATAAATATCTACACCGTCATCTGTATTAATAAGGAAATATCTAAACCGCTATCTGTATAAACATGGAAATATCTACACCGCTGCCTGTATAAACACGGAAATATCAGCACCGCTCTCAGTATGAAAATGGTAATATCTACACCGCTATCTGTATGAACATGGAAATATCTACACTGCTATATGTATGAACATGGAAATAGCTACACCGTTATCTGTATGAAAATGGGAATAGCTACACCGCTATCTGTATGAACATGGAAATATCTACACGGCTATCTGTATGAACATGGATATATCTACACAGCCATCTGGATGAACATGGAAATATCTACACCGCTATCTGTATGAACATGGATATATCTACACAGCCATCTGGATGAACATGGAAATATCTACACCGCTATCTGTATGAACATGGAAATAGCTACACCGCTATCTGTATGAACATGGAAATATCTACACCGCTATCAGTATGAACATGGAAATATCTACACCGCTATCTGTATGAACATGGAAGTATCTTCACCGCCATCTGTATGAACATAGATATATCTACAGAGCCATCTGGATGAACATGGAAATATCTACACCGCCATCTGTATGAACATATAAATATCTACACCGCCATCTGTATTAAGATGGAGATAACTACACCGCTATCTGTATAAACCTCGAAATATCTACACCGCTATCTGTATAAACATGGAAATATCTACACCGCTATCTGTATAAACATGGAAATTTCTACACCGCTACCTGTATAATCATGGAAATATCAGCACCGCTATCTGTAGGAACATGGAAATATCTACACCACTATCTTTATGAACATGGAAATATCTACACCGCTATCTGTATGGACATGGAAATAGCTACACCGCTATCTGTATGAACATGGAAATATCTACACCACTATCTGTATGAACATGGAAATATCTACACCGCTATCCGTATGAACATGGATATATCTACACAGCCATCTGGATGAACATTGAAATATCTACACCGCTATCTGTATGAACATGGAAATATCTACACAGCTATTTGTGTAAACATGCATACATCTTCACCGCTATCTGTATAAACATGGAAATATCTACAACGCTATCTGTATGAACATGGAAAAAGCTACACCGCTATCTGTATGAACATGGAAATATCTACACCGCCATCTGTATGAACATGGAAATAGCTGCACCGACATCAGTATGAACATATACATATCTACACGGCCATCTGTATTAAGATGGAGATATCTACACCGATATCTGTATAAACATGGAAATATCTACACCGCTATCTGTATAAACATGGAAATATTTACATCTCTATCTGTATAAACATGGAAATATCTACACCGCATCCTGTATAAACATGGAAATATCAGCACCGCTATCTGTATGAACATGGAATTATCAGCCGCTCTATCTGTATGAACATGGAGATATCTACACCGCTATCTGTATGAACATGGAAATATCTACACCGCTATCTGTATGAACATGGAAATACCTTCACCGCCATCTGTATGAACATGAATATATCTACACAGCCATCTGGATGAACATGGATATATCTACACAGCCCTCTGGATGAACATGGAAATATCCACACCGCTATCTGTGTAAACATGCATACATCTTCAAGGCTATCTGTATAAACATGGAAATATATACACCGCTATCTGTATGAACATGGAAATATCTGCACCGCTATCTGTATGAACATGGAAATATCTACACCGCTATCTGTTTGAACATGGAAATATCTACACCGCTATCTGTTTGAACATGGAAATATCTACACCGCTGTCTGCATGAAAATGGAAATATCTACACAGCTATCTGCATATACATGGAAATATCTACAAAGCTATCTCTTTACACATGGAAATAACTACACCGCTATCTGTATGAACATGGAAATATCTACACCGCTATCTGTACGAACATGGAAATATCTACACCGCTATCTGTATGAACATGGATATATCTACACAGCCATCTGGATTAACATGGAAATATCTACACCGCTATCTGTGTAAACATGCATAGATCTTCACCGCTATCTTTATAAACATGGAAATACCTACGCCGCTATCTGTATGAACATGGAAATATCTACACCGCTATCTGTATGAACATGGAAATATCTACACCACTATCTGTTTGAACATGGAAATATCTACACCGCTATCTGCATGAAAATGGAAATATCTACACTGCTATCTGCATATACATGGAAATATCTACACAGCTATCTCTTTACACATGGAAATAACTACACCGCTATCTATATGAACATGGAAATATCCACACCGCCATCTGTATGAATATGGAAATATCTGCACCGCCATCTGTATGAACATATAAATATCTACACCGCCATCTGTATTAAGACGGAGATATCTACACCGCTATCTGTATAAACATGGAAATAGCTACACCGCTATCTGTAAAAACATGGAAATATATACACCGCTATCTGTATAAACATGGAAATATCTACACCGCTACCAGTATAAGCATGGAAATATCAGCACCGCTATCTGTATGAACATGGAAATATCTACACCACTATCTGTATGAACATGGAAATATCTACACCGCTATCTGTATGAACATGGAAATGTCTACACCGCTATCAGTATGAACATGGAAATATCTACACCGCTATGTGTATGAACATGGATATATCTACACAGCCCTCGGGATGAACATGGAAATATCCACACCGCTATCTGTATAAACATGCATATATCTTCACCGCTATCTGTATAAACATGGAAATATCTACACCGCTATCTGTATGAACATGGAAATATCTACACCGCTATCTGTTTGAAGATGGAAATATATACACCGCTATCTGCATGAAAATGGAAATATCTACACAGCTATCTGCATATACATGGAAATATCTACACAGCTATCTCTTTACACATGGAAATAACTACACCGCTATCTGTATGAACATGGAAATATCAACACCGCCATCTGTATGAACATGGAAATATCTGCACCGCCATCTGAATGAACATATAAATATCTACACCGCCATCTGTATTAAGATGGAGATATCTACACCGCTATCTGATTAAACATGGAAATATCTACACCGCTATCTGTATAAACATGGAAGTATCTACACCGCTATCTGTATAAACATGGAAATATCTACACTGCTACCTGTATGAACATGGAAATATCAGCACCGCTATCTGTATGAACATGGAAATATCTACATCGCTATCTGTATGAACATGGAAATATCTACACCGCTATCTGTATGAACATGGAAATATCTACAAAGCTATCTGCATATACATGGAAATATCTACACTGCTATCTCTTTACACATGGAAATAACTACACCGCTATATCTATAAAGATAGAAATATCTACACCGCTATCTGTATAAACATGGAAATATCTACACCGCTATCTGTATAAACATGGAAATATCTACACCACTACCTGTATAAACATGGAAATATCAGCACCGCTATCTGTATGAACATGGAATTATCTACACTGCTATCTGTATGAACATGGAAATATCTACACCGCTATCTGTATGATCATGGAAATATCTACACCGCTATCTGTATGAACATGGAAATATCTACACCGCTATCTGTTTGAACATGGAAATATCTACACCGCTGTCTGCATGAAAATGGAAATATCTACACGGCTATCTGCATACACATGGAAATATCTACACAGCTATCTCTTAACACATGGAAATAAGAAGTCCGCTATCTCTATAAACATGGAAATATCTACACCGCCATCTGTATGAACATGGAAATATCTGCACCGCCATCTGTATGAACATATAAATATCTACACCGCCATATGTATTAAGAAAGAAATATCTAAACAGCTATCTGTGTGAACATTGAAATATCTACACCGCTATCTGTATGAACATTGAAATATATACACCGCTGCCTGTATAAACATTGAAATATCAGCACCGCTATCTGTATGAACATGGAAATATCTACACCGCTATCTGTGTAAACATGCATACATCTTCACCGCTATCTGTATAAACATGGAAATGTCTACAAGGCTATCTGTATGAACATGGAAATATCTACACCGCCATCTGTATGAACATGGAAATACCTGCACCGACATCAGTATGAACATATACATATATACACGGCCATCTGTATTAAGATGGAAATATCTACACCGATATCTGTATAAACATGGAAATATCTACAACGCTATCTGTATAAACATGGAAATATCTACACCGCTATCTGTATAAACATGGAAATATCTACACCACATCCTGTATAAACATGGAAATATCAGCACGGCTATCTGTACGAACATGGAAATATCAGCCGCTCTATCTGTATGAACATGGAGATATCTACACCGCTATCTGTATGAACATGGAAATATCTACACCGCTATCTGTATGAACATGGAAATACCTTCACCGCCATCTGTATGAACATGGATATATCTACACAGCCATCTGGATGAACATGGATATATCTACACAGCCCTCTGGATGAACATGGAAATATCCACACCGCTATCTGTGTAAACATGCATACATCTTCACCGCTATCTGTATAAACATGGAAATATATACACTGCTATCTGTATGAACATGGAAATATCTGCACCGCTATCTGTATGAACATGGAAATATCTACACCGCTATCTGTTTGAACATGGAAATATCTACACCGCTATCTGCATGAAAATGGAAATATCTACACAGCTATCTGCATATACATGGAAATATCTACAAAGCTATCTCTTTACACATGGAAATAACTACACCGCTATCTGAATGAACATGGAAATATCTACACCGCTATCTGTACGAACATGGAAATATCTACACCGCTATCTGTATGAACATGGATATATCTACACAGCCATCTGGATGAACATGGAAATATCTACACCGCTATCTGTGTAAACATGCATAGATCTTCACAGCTATCTGTATAAACATGGAAATATCTACGCCGCTATCTGTATGAACATGGAAATATCTACACCGCTATCTGTATGAACATGGAAATATCTACACCTCTATCTGTTTGAACATGGAAATATCTACACCGCTATCTGCATGAAAATGGAAATATCTACACTGCTATCTGCATATACATGGAAATATCTACACAGCTATCTCTTTACACATGGAAATAACTACACCGCTATCTATATGAACATGGAAATATACACACCGCCATCTGTATGAACATGGAAATATCTGCACCGCCATCTGTATGAATATATAAATATCTACACCGCCATCTGTATTAAGATGGAGATATCTACACCGCTATCTGTATAAACATGGAAATAGCTACACCGCTATCTGTATAAACATGGAAATATATACACCGCTATCTGTATAAACATGGAAATATCTACACCGCTACCTGTATAAGCATGGAAATATCAGCACCACTATCTGTATAAACATGGAAATATCTACACCGCTATCTGTATGAACATGGAAATATCTACACCGCTATCTGCATGAAAATGGAAATATCTACACAGCGATCTGCATATACATGGAAATATCTACAAAGCTATCTCTTTACACGTGGAAATAAGTACAGCGCTATCTCTATAAACATGGAAATAGCTACACCGCCATCTGTATGAACATGGAAATATCTACACCGCTATCTGTATGAACATGGAAATATCTACACGGCTATCTGTGTAAATGTGCATACATCTTCACCGCAATCTGTATAAACATGGAAATATCTACACTGCTATCTGTATGAACATGGAAATATCTACACCGCTATCTGTTTGAACATGGAAATATCTACACCGCTGTCTGCATGAAAATGGAAATATCTACACAGCTATCTGCATATACATGGAAATATCTACACAGCTATCTCTTAACACATGGAAATAACTACACGGCTATCTCTATAAACATGGAAATATCTACACCACCATCTGTATGAACATGGAAATATCTGCACCGCCATCTGTATGAACATATATATATCTACACCGCCATCTGTATTAAGAAGGAAATATCTAAACCGCTATCTGTATGAACATTGAAATATCTACACCGCTATCTGTATGAACATGGAAATATCTACACCGCTATCTGTGTAAACATGCATACATCTTCACCGCTATCTGTATAAACATGGAAATGTCTACAAGGTTATCTGTATGAACATGGAAATATCTACACCGCCATCTGTATGAACATGGAAATAGCTGCACCGACATCAGTATTAACATATACATATCTACACGGCCATCTGTATTAAGATGGAGATATCTACACCGATATCTGTATAAACATGGAAATATCTACACCGCTATCTGTATAAACATGGAAATATTTACATCTCTATCTGTATAAACATGGAAATATCTACACCGCATCCTGTATAAACATGGAAATATCAGCACCGCTATCTGTATGAACATGGAATTATCAGCCGCTCTATCTGTATGAACATGGAGATATCTACACCGCTATCTGTATGAACATGGAAATATCTACACCGCTATCTGTATGAACATGGAAATACCTTCACCGCCATCTGTATGAACATGAATATATATACACAGCCATCTGGATGAACATGGATATATCTACACAGCCCTCTTGATGAACATGGAAATATCCACACCGCTATCTGTGTAAACATGCATACATCTTCAAGGCTATCTGTATAAACATGGAAATATATACACCGCTATCTGTATGAACATGGAAATATCTGCACCGCTATCTGTATGAACATGGAAATATCTACACCGCTATCTCTTTGAACATGGAAATATCTACACCGCTATCTGCATGAAAATGGAAATATCTACACAGCTATCTGCATATACATGGAAATATCTACAAAGCTATCTCTTTACACATGGAAATAACTACACCGCTATCTGTATGAACATGGAAATATCTACACCGCTATCTGTACGAACATGGAAATATCTACACCGCTATCTGTATGAACATGGATATATCTACACAGCCATCTGGATTAACATGGAAATATCTACACCGCTATCTGTGTAAACATGCATAGATCTTCACCGCTATCTGTATAAACATGGAAATACCTACGCCGCTATCTGTATGAACATGGAAATATCTACACCGCTATCTGTATGAACATGGAAATATCTACACCACTATCTGTTTGAACATGGAAATATCTACACCGCTATCTGCATGAAAATGGAAATATCTACACTGCTATCTGCATATACATGGAAATATCTACACAGCTATCTCTTTACACATGGAAATAACTACACCGCTATCTATATGAACATGGAAATATCCACACCGCCATCTGTATGAATATGGAAATATCTGCACCGCCATCTGTATGAACATATAAATATCTACACCGCCATCTGTATTAAGATGGAGATATCTACACCGCTATCTGTATAAACATGGAAATAGCTACACCGCTATCTGTATAAACATGGAAATATATACACCGCTATCTGTATAAACATGGAAATATCTACACCGCTACCAGTATAAGCATGGAAATATCAGCACCGCTATCTGTATGAACATGGAAATATCTACACCCCTATCTGTATGAACATGGAAATATCTACACCGCTATCTGTATGAACATGGAAATGTCTACACCGCTATCAGTATGAACATGGAAATATCTACACCGCTATGTGTATGAACATGGATATATCTACACAGCCCTCGGGATGAACATGGAAATATCCACACCGCTATCTGTATAAACATGCATATATCTTCACCGCTATCTGTATAAACATGGAAATATCTACACCGCTATCTGTATGAACATGGAAATATCTACACCGCTATCTGTTTGAAGATGGAAATATATACACCGCTATCTGCATGAAAATGGAAATATCTACACAGCTATCTGCATATACATGGAAATATCTACACAGCTATCTCTTTACACATGGAAATAACTACACCGCTGTCTGTATGAACATGGAAATATCAACACCGCCATCTGTATGAACATGGAAATATCTGCACCGCCATCTGAATGAACATATAAATATCTACACCGCCATCTGTATTAAGATGGAGATATCTACACCGCTATCTGAATAAACATGGAAATATCTACACCGCTATCTGTATAAACATGGAAATATCTACACCGCTATCTGTATAAACATGGAAATATCTACACTGCTACCTGTATGAACATGGAAATATCAGCACCGCTATCTGTATGAACATGAAAATATCTACATCGCTATCTGTATGAACATGGAAATATCTACACCGCTATCTGTATGAACATGGAAATATCTACAAAGCTATCTGAATGAACATGGAAATATCTACACCGCTATCTGTTTGAACATGTAAATATCTACACCGCTATCTGCATGAAAATGGAAATATCTACAAAGCTATCTGCATATACATGGAAATATCTACACTGCTATCTCTTTACACATGGAAATAACTACACCGCTATATCTATAAAGATAGAAATATCTACACCGCTATCTGTATAAACATGGAAATATCTACACCGCTATCTGTATAAACATGGAAATATCTACACCACTACCTGTATAAACATGGAAATATCAGCACCGCTATCTGTATGAACATGGAATTATCTACACTGCTATCTGTATGAACATGGAAATATCTACACCGCTATCTGTATGATCATGGAAATATCTACACCGCTATCTGTATGAACATGGAAATATCTACACCGCTATCTGTTTGAACATGGAAATATCTACACCGCTGTCTGCATGAAAATGGAAATATCTACACGGCTATCTGCATACACATGGAAATATCTACACAGCTATCTCTTAACACATGGAAATAAGAAGTCCGCTATCTCTATAAACATGGAAATATCTACACCGCCATCTGTATGAACATGGAAATATCTGCACCGCCATCTGTATGAACATATAAATATCTACACCGCCATATGTATTAAGAAAGAAATATCTCAACAGCTATCTGTGTGAACATTGAAATATCTACACCGCTATCTGTATGAACATTGAAATATATACACCGCTGCCTGTATAAACATTGAAATATCAGCACCGCTATCTGTATGAACATGGAAATATCTACACCGCTATCTGTGTAAACATGCATACATCTTCACCGCTATCTGTATAAACATGGAAATGTCTACAAGGCTATCTGTATGAACATGGAAATATCTACACCGCCATCTGTATGAACATGGAAATACCTGCACCGACATCAGTATGAACATATACATATCTACACGGCCATCTGTATTAAGATGGAAATATCTACACCGATATCTGTATAAACATGGAAATATCTACACCGCTATCAGTATAAACATGGAAATATCTACACCGCTATCTGTATAAACATGGAAATATCTACACCACATATTGTATAAACATGGAAATATCAGCACCGCTATCTGTACGAACATGGAAATATCAGCCGCTCTATCTGTATGAACATGGAGATATCTACACCGCTATCTGTATGAACATGGAAATATCTACACCGCTATCTGTATGAACATGGAAATACCTTCACCGCCATCTGTATGAACATGGATATATCTACACAGCCATCTGGATGAACATGGATATATCTACACAGCCCTCTGGATGAATATGGAAATATCCACACCGCTATCTGTGTAAACATGCATACATCTTCACCGCTATCTGTATAAACATGGAAATATATACACCGCTATCTGTATGAACATGGAAATATCTGCACCGCTATCTGTATGAACATGGAAATATCTACACCGCTATCTGTTTGAACATGGAAATATCTACACCGCTATCTGCATGAAAATGGAAATATCTACACAGCTATCTGCATATACATGGAAATATCTACAAAGAAATCTCTTTACACATGGAAATAACTACACCGCTATCTGTATGAACATGGAAATATCTACACCGCTATCTGTACGAACATGGAAATATCTACACCGCTATCTGTATGAACATGGATATATCTACACAGCCATCTGGATGAACATGGAAATATCTACACCGCTATCTGTGTAAACATGCATAGATCTTCACAGCTATCTGTATAAACATGGAAATATCTACGCCGCTATCTGTATGAACATGGAAATATCTACACCGCTATCTGTATGAACATGGAAATATCTACACCTCTATCTGTTTGAACATGGAAATATCTACACCGCTATCTGCATGAAAATGGAAATATCTACACTGCTATCTGCATATACATGGAAATATCTACACAGCTATCTCTTTACACATGGAAATAACTACACTGCTATCTATATGAACATGGAAATATACACACCGCCATCTGTATGAACATGGAAATATCTGCACCGCCATCTGTATGAATATATAAATATCTACACCGCCATCTGTATTAAGATGGAGATATCTACACCGCTATCTGTATAAACATGGAAATAGCTACACCGCTATCTGTATAAACATGGAAATATATACACCGCTATCTGTATAAACATGGAAATATCTACACCGCTACCTGTATAAGCATGGAAATATCAGCACCACTATCTGTATGAACATGGAAATATCTACACCGCTATCTGTATGAACATGGAAATATCTACACTGCTATCTGCATGAAAATGGAAATATCTACACAGCGATCTGCATATACATGGAAATATCTACAAAGCTATCTCTTTACACGTGGAAATAAGTACAGCGCTATCTCTATAAACATGGAAATAGCTACACCGCCATCTGTATGAACATGGAAATATCTACACCGCTATCTGTATGAACATGGAAATATCTACACGGCTATCTGTGTAAATGTGCATACATCTTCACCGCAATCTGTATAAACATGGAAATATCTACACTGCTATCTGTATGAACATGGAAATATCTACACCGCTATCTGTTTGAACATGGAAATATCTACACCGCTGTCTGCATGAAAATCGAAATATCTACACAGCTATCTGCATATACATGGAAATATCTACACAGGTATCTCTTAACACATGGAAATAACTACACGGCTATCTCTATAAACATGGAAATATCTACACCACCATCTGTATGAACATGGAAATATCTGCACCGCCATCTGTATGAACATATAAATATCTACACCGCCATCTGTATTAAGAAGGAAATATCTAAACCGCTATCTGTATGAACATTGAAATATCTACACCGCTATCTGTATGAACATGGAAATATCTACACCGCTATCTGTGTAAACATGCATACATCTTCACCGCTATCTGTATAAACATGGAAATGTCTACAACGTTATCTGTATGAACATGGAAATATCTACACCGCCATCTGTATGAACATGGAAATAGCTGCACCGACATCAGTATGAACATATACATATCTACACGGCCATCTGTATTAAGATGGAGATATCTACACCGATATCTGTATAAACATGGAAATATCTACACCGCTATCTGTATAAACATGGAAATATTTACATCTCTATCTGTATAAACATGGAAATATCTACACCGCATCCTGTATAAACATGGAAATATCAGCACCGCTATCTGTATGAACATGGAATTATCAGCCGCTCTATCTGTATGAACATGGAGATATCTACACCGCTATCTGTATGAACATGGAAATATCTACACCGCTATCTGTATGAACATGGAAATACCTTCACCGCCATCTGTATGAACATGAATATATCTACACAGCCATCTGGATGAACATGGATATATCTACACAGCCCTCTGGATGAACATGGAAATATCCACACCGCTATCTGTGTAAACATGCATACATCTTCAAGGCTATCTGTATAAACATGGAAATATATACACCGCTATCTGTATGAACATGGAAATATCTGCACCGCTATCTGTATGAACATGGAAATATCTACACCGCTATCTGTTTGAACATGGAAATATCTACACCGCTATCTGTTTGAACATGGAAATATCTACACCGCTGTCTGCATGAAAATGGAAATATCTACACAGCTATCTGCATATACATGGAAATATCTACAAAGCTATCTCTTTACACATGGAAATAACTACACCGCTATCTGTATGAACATGGAAATATCTACACCGCTATCTGTACGAACATGGAAATATCTACACCGCTATCTGTATGAACATGGATATATCTACACAGCCATCTGGATTAACATGGAAATATCTACACCGCTATCTGTGTAAACATGCATAGATCTTCACCGCTATCTGTATAAACATGTAAATACCTACGCCGCTATCTGTATGAACATGGAAATATCTACACCGCTATCTGTATGAACATGGAAATATCTACACCACTATCTGTTTGAACATGGAAATATCTACACCGCTATCTGCATGAAAATGGAAATATCTACACTGCTATCTGCATATACATGGAAATATCTACACAGCTATCTCTTTACACATGGAAATAACTACACCGCTATCTATATGAACATGGAAATATCCACACCGCCATCTGTATGAATATGGAAATATCTGCACCGCCATCTGTATGAACATATAAATATCTACACCGCCATCTGTATTAAGATGGAGATATCTACACCGCTATCTGTATAAACATGGAAATAGCTACACCGCTATCTGTAAAAACATGGAAATATATACACCGCTATCTGTATAAACATGGAAATATCTACACCGCTACCAGTATAAGCATGGAAATATCAGCACCGCTATCTGTATGAACATGGAAATATCTACACCCCTATCTGTATGAACATGGAAATATCTACACCGCTATCTGTATGAACATGGAAATGTCTACACCGCTATCAGTATGAACATGGAAATATCTACACCGCTATGTGTATGAACATGGATATATCTACACAGCCCTCGGGATGAACATGGAAATATCCACACCGCTATCTGTATAAACATGCATATATCTTCACCGCTATCTGTATAAACATGGAAATATCTACACCGCTATCTGTATGAACATGGAAATATCTACACCGCTATCTGTTTGAAGATGGAAATATATACACCGCTATCTGCATGAAAATGGAAATATCTACACAGCTATCTGCATATACATGGAAATATCTACACAGCTATCTCTTTACACATGGAAATAACTACACCGCTATCTGTATGAACATGGAAATATCAACACCGCCATCTGTATGAACATGGAAATATCTGCACCGCCATCTGAATGAACATATAAATATCTACACCGCCATCTGTATTAAGATGGAGATATCTACACCGCTATCTGATTAAACATGGAAATATCTACACCGCTATCTGTATAAACATGGAAATATCTACACCGCTATCTGTATAAACATGGAAATATCTACACTGCTACCTGTATGAACATGGAAATATCAGCACCGCTATCTGTATGAACATGGAAATATCTACATCGCTATCTGTATGAACATGGAAATATCTACACCGCTATCTGTATGAACATGGAAATATCTACAAAGCTATCTGCATATACATGGAAATATCTACACTGCTATCTCTTTACACATGGAAATAACTACACCGCTATATCTATAAAGATAGAAATATCTACACCGCTATCTGTATAAACATGGAAATATCTACACCGCTATCTGTATAAACATGGAAATATCTACACCACTACCTGTATAAACATGGAAATATCAGCACCGCTATCTGTATGAACATGGAATTATCTACACTGCTATCTGTATGAACATGGAAATATCTACACCGCTATCTGTATGATCATGGAAATATCTACACCGCTATCTGTATGAACATGGAAATATCTACACCGCTATCTGTTTGAACATGGAAATATCTACACCGCTGTCTGCATGAAAATGGAAATATCTACACGGCTATCTGCATACACATGGAAATATCTACACAGCTATCTCTTAACACATGGAAATAAGAAGTCCGCTATCTCTATAAACATGGAAATATCTACACCGCCATCTGTATGAACATGGAAATATCTGCACCGCCATCTGTATGAACATATAAATATCTACACCGCCATATGTATTAAGAAAGAAATATCTAAACAGCTATCTGTGTGAACATTGAAATATCTACACCGCTATCTGTATGAACATTGAAATATATACACCGCTGCCTGTATAAACATTGAAATATCAGCACCGCTATCTGTATGAACATGGAAATATCTACACCGCTATCTGTGTAAACATGCATACATCTTCACCGCTATCTGTATAAACATGGAAATGTCTACAAGGCTATCTGTATGAACATGGAAATATCTACACCGCCATCTGTATGAACATGGAAATACCTGCACCGACATCAGTATGAACATATACATATCTACACGGCCATCTGTATTAAGATGGAAATATCTACACCGATATCTGTATAAACATGGAAATATCTACACCGCTATCTGTATAAACATGGAAATATCTACACCGCTATCTGTATAAACATGGAAATATCTACACCACATCCTGTATAAACATGGAAATATCAGCACGGCTATCTGTACGAACATGGAAATATCAGCCGCTCTATCTGTATGAACATGGAGATATCTACACCGCTATCTGTATGAACATGGAAATATCTACACCGCTATCTGTATGAACATGGAAATACCTTCACCGCCATCTGTATGAACATGGATATATCTACACAGCCATCTGGATGAACATGGATATATCTACACAGCCCTCTGGATGAACATGGAAATATCCACACCGCTATCTGTGTAAACATGCATACATCTTCACCGCTATCTGTATAAACATGGAAATATATACACTGCTATCTGTATGAACATGGAAATATCTGCACCGCTATCTGTATGAACATGGAAATATCTACACCGCTATCTGTTTGAACATGGAAATATCTACACCGCTATCTGCATGAAAATGGAAATATCTACACAGCAATCTGCATATACATGGAAATATCTACAAAGCTATCTCTTTACACATGGAAATAACTACACCGCTATCTGTATGAACATGGAAATATCTACACCGCTATCTGTACGAACATGGAAATATCTACACCGCTATCTGTATGAACATGGATATATCTACACAGCCATCTGGATGAACATGGAAATATCTACACCGCTATCTGTGTAAACATGCATAGATCTTCACAGCTATCTGTATAAACATGGAAATATCTACGCCGCTATCTGTATGAACATGGAAATATCTACACCGCTATCTGTATGAACATGGAAATATCTACACCTCTATCTGTTTGAACATGGAAATATCTACACCGCTATCTGCATGAAAATGGAAATATCTACACTGCTATCTGCATATACATGGAAATATCTACACAGCTATCTCTTTACACATGGAAATAACTACACCGCTATCTATATGAACATGGAAATATACACACCGCCATCTGTATGAACATGGAAATATCTGCACCGCCATCTGTATGAATATATAAATATCTACACCGCCATCTGTATTAAGATGGAGATATCTAAACCGCTATCTGTATAAACATGGAAATAGCTACACCGCTATCTGTATAAACATGGAAATATATACACCGCTATCTGTATAAACATGGAAATATCTACACCGCTACCTGTATAAGCATGGAAATATCAGCACCACTATCTGTATGAACATGGAAATATCTACACCGCTATCTGTATGAACATGGAAATATCTACACCGCTATCTGCATGAAAATGGAAATATCTACACAGCGATCTGCATATACATGGAAATATCTACAAAGCTATCTCTTTACACGTGGAAATAAGTACAGCGCTATCTCTATAAACATGGAAATAGCTACACCGCCATCTGTATGAACATGGAAATATCTACACCGCTATCTGTATGAACATGGAAATATCTACACGGCTATCTGTGTAAATGTGCATACATCTTCACCGCAATCTGTATAAACATGGAAATATCTACACTGCTATCTGTATGAACATGGAAATATCTACACCGCTATCTGTTTGAACATGGAAATATCTACACCGCTGTCTGCATGAAAATCGAAATATCTACACAGCTATCTGCATATACATGGAAATATCTACACAGCTATCTCTTAACACATGGAAATAACTACACGGCTATCTCTATAAACATGGAAATATCTACACCACCATCTGTATGAACATGGAAATATCTGCACCGCCATCTGTATGAACATATATATATCTACACCGCCATCTGTATTAAGAAGGAAATATCTAAACCGCTATCTGTATGAACATTGAAATATCTACACCGCTATCTGTATGAACATGGAAATATCTACACCGCTATCTGTGTAAACATGCATACATCTTCACCGCTATCTGTATAAACATGGAAATGTCTACAAGGTTATCTGTATGAACATGGAAATATCTACACCGCCATCTGTATGAACATGGAAATAGCTGCACCGACATCAGTATTAACATATACATATCTACACGGCCATCTGTATTAAGATGGAGATATCTACACCGATATCTGTATAAACATGGAAATATCTACACCGCTATCTGTATAAACATGGAAATATTTACATCTCTATCTGTATAAACATGGAAATATCTACACCGCATCCTGTATAAACATGGAAATATCAGCACCGCTATCTGTATGAACATGGAATTATCAGCCGCTCTATCTGTATGAACATGGAGATATCTACACCGCTATCTGTATGAACATGGAAATATCTACACCGCTATCTGTATGAACATGGAAATACCTTCACCGCCATCTGTATGAACATGAATATATATACACAGCCATCTGGATGAACATGGATATATCTACACAGCCCTCTGGATGAACATGGAAATATCCACACCGCTATCTGTGTAAACATGCATACATCTTCAAGGCTATCTGTATAAACATGGAAATATATACACCGCTATCTGTATGAACATGGAAATATCTGCACCGCTATCTGTATGAACATGGAAATATCTACACCGCTATCTCTTTGAACATGGAAATATCTACACCGCTATCTGCATGAAAATGGAAATATCTACACAGCTATCTGCATATACATGGAAATATCTACAAAGCTATCTCTTTACACATGGAAATAACTACACCGCTATCTGTATGAACATGGAAATATCTACACCGCTATCTGTACGAACATGGAAATATCTACACCGCTATCTGTATGAACATGGATATATCTACACAGCCATCTGGATTAACATGGAAATATCTACACCGCTATCTGTGTAAACATGCATAGATCTTCACCGCTATCTGTATAAACATGGAAATACCTACGCCGCTATCTGTATGAACATGGAAATATCTACACCGCTATCTGTATGAACATGGAAATATCTACACCACTATCTGTTTGAACATGGAAATATCTACACCGCTATCTGCATGAAAATGGAAATATCTACACTGCTATCTGCATATACATGGAAATATCTACACAGCTATCTCTTTACACATGGAAATAACTACACCGCTATCTATATGAACATGGAAATATCCACACCGCCATCTGTATGAATATGGAAATATCTGCACCGCCATCTGTATGAACATATAAATATCTACACCGCCATCTGTATTAAGATGGAGATATCTACACCGCTATCTGTATAAACATGGAAATATCTACACCGCTATCTATATAAACATGGAAATATCTACCCCGCTACCTGCATAAACATGGAAATAGCAGCACCGCTATCTGTATGAACATGGAAATATCTACACCGCTATCTGTATGAACATGGAAATATCTACACCGCGATCTGTATGAACATGGAAATATGTGCACCGCCATCTGTATGAACATATAAATATCTACACCGCCATCTGTATTAAGATGGAGATATCTACACTGCTATCTGTATAAACATGGAAATATCTACACCGCTATCTGTATAAACATGGAAATATCTACACTGCTACCTGTATAAACATGGAAATATCAGCACCGCTATCTGTATGAATATGGAAATATCTACACCGCTATCTGTATGAACATGGAAATGTCTACACCGCTATCAGTATGAACATGGAAATATCTACACCGCTATGTGTATGAACATGGATATATCTACACAGCCCTCGGGATGAACATGGAAATATGCACACCGCTATCTGTATAAACATGCATATACCTTCACCGCTATCTGTATAAACATGGAAATATCTACACCGCTATCTGTATGAACATGGAAATATCTACACCGCTATCTGTTTGAAGATGGAAATATATACACCGCTATCTGCATGAAAATGGAAATATCTACACAGCTATCTGCATATACATGGAAATATCTACACAGCTATCTCTTTACACATGGAAATAACTACACCGCTATCTGTATGAACATGGAAATATCAACACCGCCATCTGTATGAACATGGAAATATCTGCACCGCCATCTGAATGAACATATAAATATCTACACCGCCATTTGTATTAAGATGGAGATATCTACACCGCTATCTGAATAAACATGGAAATATCTACACCGCTATCTGTATAAACATGGAAATATCTACACCGCTATCTGAATAAACATGGAAATATCTAAACTGCTACCTGTATAAACATGGAAATATCAGCACCGCTATCTGTATGAACATGGAAATATCTACATCGCTATCTGTATGAACATGGAAATATCTACACCGCTATCTGCATGAACATGGAAATATCTACAAAGCTATCTGAATGAACATGGAAATATCTACACCGCTATCTGTTTGAACATGTAAATATCTACACCGCTATCTGCATGAAAATGGAAATATCTACAAAGCTATCTGCATATACATGGAAATATCTACACTGCTATCTCTTTACACATGGAAATAACTACACCACTATATCTATAAAGATAGAAATATCTACACCGCTATCTGTATAAACATGGAAATATCTACACCGCTATCTGTATAAACATGGAAATATCTACACCACTACCTGTATAAACATGGAAATATCAGCACCGCTATCTGTATGAACATGGAATTATCTACACTGCTATCTGTATGAACATGGAAATATCTACACCGCTATCTGTATGATCATGGAAATAATTACACCGCTATCTGTATGAACATGGAATTATCTACACCGCTATCTGTTTGAACATGGAAATATCTACACCGCTGTCTGCATGAAAATGGAAATATCTACACAGCTATCTGCATACACATGGAAATATCTACACAGCTATCTCTTAACACATGGAAATAAGAAGTCTGCTATCTCTATAAACATGGAAATATCTACACCGCCATCTGAATGAACATGGAAATATCTGCACCGCCATCTGTATGAACATATAAATATCTACACCACCATATGTATTAAGAAAGAAATATCTAAACCGCTATCTGTGTGAACATTGAAATATCTACACCGCTATCTGTATGAACATTGAAATATATACACCACTGCCTGTATAAACATTGAAATATCAGCACCGCTATCTGTATGAACATGGAAATATCTACACCGCTATCTGTATGAACATGGAAATATCTACACCGCTATCTGTATGAACATGGAAATATCTACACCGCTATCTGTATGAACATGGAAATATCTACACCGCTATCTGTATGAACATGGAAATATCTACACCGCTATCTGTATGAACATGGAAATATCTACACAGCCATCTGGATGAACATGGAAATATCTACTCTGCTATTTGTGTAAACATGCATAGATCTTCACCCCTATCTGTATAAACATGGAAATAACTACACCGCTATCTGTATGAACATGGAAATATCAACACCGCCATCTGTATGAACATGGAAATATCTGCACCGCCATCTGAATGAACATATAAATATCTACACCGCCATTTGTATTAAGATGGAGATATCTACACCGCTATCTGAATAAACATGGAAATATCTACACCGCTATCTGTATAAACATGGAAATATCTACACCGCTATCTGAATAAACATGGAAATATCTAAACTGCTACCTGTATAAACATGGAAATATCAGCACCGCTATCTGTATGAACATGGAAATATCTACATCGCTATCTGTATGAACATGGAAATATCTACACCACTATCTGCATGAACATGGAAATATCTACAAAGCTATCTGAATGAACATGGAAATATCTACACCGCTATCTGTTTGAACATGTAAATATCTACACCGCTATCTGCATGAAAATGGAAATATCTACAAAGCTATCTGCATATACATGGAAATATCTACACTGCTATCTCTTTACACATGGAAATAACTACACCGCTATATCTATAAAGATAGAAATATCTACACCGCTATCTGTATAAACATGGAAATATCTACACCGCTATCTGTATAAACATGGAAATATCTACACCACTACCTGTATAAACATGGAAATATCAGCACCGCTATCTGTATGAACATGGAATTATCTACACTGCTATCTGTATGAACATGGAAATATCTACACCGCTATCTGTATGATCATGGAAATAATTACACCGCTATCTGTATGAACATGGAATTATCTACACCGCTATCTGTTTGAACATGGAAATATCTACACCGCTGTCTGCATGAAAATGGAAATATCTACACAGCTATCTGCATACACATGGAAATATCTACACAGCTATCTCTTAACAAATGGAAATAAGAAGTCTGCTATCTCTATAAACATGGAAATATCTACACCGCCATCTGTATGAACATGGAAATATCTGCACCGCCATCTGTATGAACATATAAATATCTACACCACCATATGTATTAAGAAAGAAATATCTAAACCGCTATCTGTGTGAACATTGAAATATCTACACCGCTATCTGTATGAACATTGAAATATATACACCACTGCCTGTATAAACATTGAAATATCAGCACCGCTATCTGTATGAACATGGAAATATCTACACCGCTATCTGTATGAACATGGAAATATCTACACCGCTATCTGTATGAACATGGAAATATCTACACCGCTATCTGTATGAACATGGAAATATCTACACCGCTATCTGTATGAACATGGAAATATCTACACCGCTATCTGTATGAACATGGAAATATCTACACAGCCATCTGGATGAACATGGAAATATCTACTCTGCTATCTGTGTAAACATGCATAGATCTTCACCCCTATCTGTATAAACATGGAAATATCTACACCGCTATCTGTATGAACATGGAAATATCTACACCGCTATCTGTATGAACATGGAAATATCTACACCGCTATCTGTTTGAACATGGAAATATCTACACCGCTATCTGCATGAAAATGGAAATATCTACACTGCTATCTGCATATACATGGAAATATCTACACAGCTATCTCTTTACACATGGAAATAACTACACCGCTATCTGTATGAACATGGAAATATCTACACCGCCATCTGTATGAACATGGAAATATGTGCACCGCCATCTGTATGAACATATAAATATCTACACCGCCATCTGTATTAAGATGGAGATATCTACACTGCTATCTGTATAAACATGGAAATATCTACACCGCTATCTGTATAAACATGGAAATATCTACACCGCTATCTATATAAACATGGAAATATCTACCCCGCTACCTGCATAAACATGGAAATAGCAGCACCGCTATCTGTATGAACATGGAAATATCTACACTGCTATCTGTATGAACATGGAAATATCTACACCGCCATCTGTATGAACATGGAAATATGTGCACCGCCATCTGTATGAACATATAAATATCTACACCGCCATCTGTATTAAGATGGAGATATGTACACTGCTATCTGTATAAACATGGAAATATCTACACCGCTATCTGTATAAACATGGAAATATCTACACTGCTACCTGTATAAACATGGAAATATCAGCACCGCTATCTGTATGAACATGGAAATATCTACACCGCTATCTGTATGAACATGGAAATGTCTACACCGCTATCAGTATGAACATGGAAATATCTACACCGCTATGTGTATGAACATGGATATATCTACACAGCCCTCGGGATGAACATGGAAATATCCACACCGCTATCTGTATAAACATGCATATACCTTCACCGCTATCTGTATAAACATGGAAATATCTACACCGCTATCTGTATGAACATGGAAATATCTACACCGCTATCTGTTTGAAGATGGAAATATATACACCGCTATCTGCATGAAAATGGAAATATCTACACAGCTATCTGCATATACATGGAAATATCTACACAGCTATTTCTTTACACATGGAAATAACTACACCGCTATCTGTATGAACATGGAAATATCAACACCGCCATCTGTATGAACATGGATATATCTGCACCGTCATCTGAATGAACATATAAATATCTACACCGCCATTTGTATTAAGATGGAGATATCTACACCGCTATCTGAATAAACATGGAAATATCTACACCGCTATCTGTATAAACATGGAAATATCTACACTGTTATCTGCATAAACATGGAAATATCTACACTGCTACCTGTATAAACATGGAAATATCAGCACCGCTATCTGTATGAACATGGAAATATCTACATCGCTATCTGTATGAACATGGAAATATCTACACCGCTATCTGCATGAACATGGAAATATCTACAAAGCTATCTGAATGAACATGGAAATATCTACACCGCTATCTGTTTGAACATGTAAATATCTACACCGCTATCTGCATGAAAATGGAAATATCTACAAAGCTATCTGCATATACATGGAAATATCTACACTGCTATCTCTTTACACATGGAAATAACTACACCGCTATATCAATAAAGATAGAAATATCTACACCGCTATCTGTATAAACATGGAAATATCTACACCGCTATCTGTATAAACATGGAAATATCTACACCACTACCTGTATAAACATGGAAATATCAGTACCGCTATCTGTAAGAACATGGAATTATCTACACTGCTATCTGTATGAACATGGAAATATCTACACCGCTATCTGTATGATCATGGAAATATCTACACCGCTATCTGTATGAACATGGAATTATCTACACCGCTATCTGTATGAACATGGAAATATCTACACCGCTGTCTGCATGAAAATGGAAATATCTACACAGCTATCTGCATACACATGGAAATATCTACACAGCTATCTCTTAACACATGGAAATAAGAAGTCTGCTATCTCTATAAACATGGAAATATCTACACCGCCATCTGTATGAACATGGAAATATCTGCACCGCCATCTGTATGAACATATAAATATCTACACCACCATATGTATTAAGAAAGAAATATCTAAACCGCTATCTGTGTGAACATTGAAATATCTACACCGCTATCTGTATGAACATGGAAATATATACACCACTGCCTGTATAAACATTGAAATATCAGCACCGCTATCTGTATGAACATGGAAATATGTACACCGCTATCTGTATGAACATGGAAATATCTACACCGCTATCTGTATGAACATGGAAATATCGACACCGCTATCTGTATGAACATGGAAATATCTACACCGCTATCTGTATGAACATGGAAATATCTACACCGCTATCTGTATGAACATGGAAATATCTACACCGCTATCTGTATGAACATGGAAATATCTACACAGCCATCTGGATGAACATGGAAATATCTACTCTGCTATCTGTGTAAACATGCATAGATCTTCACCCCTATCTGTATAAACATGGAAATAACTACACCGCTATCTGTATGAACATGGAAATATCAACACCGCCATCTGTATGAACATGGAAATATCTGCACCGCCATCTGAATGAACATATAAATATCTACACCGCCATTTGTATTAAGATGGAGATATCTACACCGCTATCTGAATAAACATGGAAATATCTACACCGCTATCTGTATAAACATGGAAATATCTACACCGCTATCTGAATAAACATGGAAATATCTAAACTGCTACCTGTATAAACATGGAAATATCAGCACCGCTATCTGTATGAACATGGAAATATCTACATCGCTATCTGTATGAACATGGAAATATCTACACCGCTATCTGCATGAACATGGAAATATCTACAAAGCTATCTGAATGAACATGGAAATATCTACACCGCTATCTGTTTGAACATGTAAATATCTACACCGCTATCTGCATGAAAATGGAAATATCTACAAAGCTATCTGCATATACATGGAAATATCTACACTGCTATCTCTTTACACATGGAAATAACTACACCGCTATATCTATAAAGATAGAAATATCTACACCGCTATCTGTATAAACATGGAAATATCTACACCGCTATATGTATAAACATGGAAATATCTACACCACTACCTGTATAAACATGGAAATATCAGCACCGCTATCTGTATGAACATGGAATTATCTACACTGCTATCTGTATGAACATGGAAATATCTACACCGCTATCTGTATGATCATGGAAATAATTACACCGCTATCTGTATGAACATGGAATTATCTACACCGCTATCTGTTTGAACATGGAAATATCTACACCGCTGTCTGCATGAAAATGGAAATATCTACACAGCTATCTGCATACACATGGAAATATCTACACAGCTATCTCTTAACAAATGGAAATAAGAAGTCTGCTATCTCTATAAACATGGAAATATCTACACCGCCATCTGTATGAACATGGAAATATCTGCACCGCCATCTGTATGAACATATAAATATCTACACCACCATATGTATTAAGAAAGAAATATCTAAACCGCTATCTGTGTGAACATTGAAATATCTACACCGCTATCTGTATGAACATTGAAATATATACACCACTGCCTGTATAAACATTGAAATATCAGCACCGCTATCTGTATGAACATGGAAATATCTACACCGCTATCTGTATGAACATGGAAATATCTACACCGCTATCTGTATGAACATGGAAATATCTACACCGCTATCTGTATGAACATGGAAATATCTACACCGCTATTTGTATGAACATGGAAATATCTACACCGCTATCTGTATGAACATGGAAATATCTACACAGCCATCTGGATGAACATGGAAATATCTACTCTGCTATCTGTGTAAACATGCATAGATCTTCACCCCTATCTGTATAAACATGGAAATATCTACACCGCTATCTGTATGAACATGGAAATATCTACACCGCTATCTGTATGAACATGGAAATATCTACACCGCTATCTGTTTGAACATGGAAATATCTACACCGCTATCTGCATGAAAATGGAAATATCTACACTGCTATCTGCATATACATGGAAATATCTACACAGCTATCTCTTTACACATGGAAATAACTACACCGCTATCTGTATGAACATGGAAATATCTACACCGCCATCTGTATGAACATGGAAATATGTGCACCGCCATCTGTATGAACATATAAATATCTACACCGCCATCTGTATTAAGATGGAGATATCTACACTGCTATCTGTATAAACATGGAAATATCTACACCGCTATCTGTATAAACATGGAAATATCTACACCGCTATCTATATAAACATGGAAATATCTACCCCGCTACCTGCATAAACATGGAAATAGCAGCACCGCTATCTGTATGAACATGGAAATATCTACACTGCTATCTGTATGAACATGGAAATATCTACACCGCCATCTGTATGAACATGGAAATATGTGCACCGCCATCTGTATGAACATATAAATATCTACACCGCCATCTGTATTAAGATGGAGATATCTACACTGCTATCTGTATAAACATGGAAATATCTACACCGCTATCTGTATAAACATGGAAATATCTACACTGCTACCTGTATAAACATGGAAATATCAGCACCGCTATCTGTATGAACATGGAAATATCTACACCGCTATCTGTATGAACATGGAAATGTCTACACCGCTATCAGTATGAACATGGAAATATCTACACCGCTATGTGTATGAACATGGATATATCTAAACAGCCCTCGGGATGAACATGTAAATATCCACACTGCTATCTGTATAAACATGCATATACCTTCACCGCTATCTGTATAAACATGGAAATATCTACACCGCTATCTGTATGAACATGGAAATATCTACACCGCCATCTGTATGAACATGGAAATATGTGCACCGCCATCTGTATGAACATATAAATATCTACACCGCCATCTGTATAAAGATGGAGATATCTACACTGCTATCTGTATAAACATGGAAATATGTACACCGCTATCTGTATAAACATGGAAATATCTACACCGCTATCTATATAAACATGGAAATATCTACCCCGCTACCTGCATAAACATGGAAATAGCAGCACCGCTATCTGTATGAACATGGAAATATCTACACCGCTATCTGTTTGAACATGGAAATATCTACACCGCTATCTGCATGAAAATGGAAATATCTACACTGCTATCTGCATATACATGGAAATATCTACACAGCTATCTCTTTACACATGGAAATAACTACACCGCTATCTGTATGAACATGGAAATATCTACACCGCCATCTGTATGAACATGGAAATATGTGCACCTCCATCTGTATGAACATATAAATATCTACACCGCCATCTGTATTAAGATGCAGATATCTACACTGCTATCTGTATAAACATGGAAATATCTACACCGCTATCTGTATAAACATGGAAATATCTACACCGCTATCTATATAAACATGGAAATATCTACCCCGCTACCTGCATAAACATGGAAATAGCAGCACCGCTATCTGTATGAACATGGAAATATCTACACCGCTATCTGTATGAACATGGAAATATCTACACCGCCATCTGCATGAACATGGAAATATGTGCACCGCCATCTGTATGAACATATAAATATCTACACCGCCATCTGTATTAAGATGGAGATATCTACACTGCTATCTGTATAAACATGGAAATATCTACACCGCTATCTGTATAAACATGGAAATATCTACACTGCTACCTGTATAAACATGGAAATATCAGCACCGCTATCTGTATGAACATGCAAATATCTACACCGCTATGTGTATGAACATGGATATATCTACACAGCCCTCGGGATGAACATGTAAATATCCACACTGCTATCTGTATAAACATGCATATACCTTCACCGCTATCTGTATAAACATGGAAATATCTACACCGCTATCTGTATGAACATGGAAATATCTACACCGCTATCTGTTTGAAGATGGAAATATATACACCGCTATATGCATGAAAATGGAAATATCTACACAGCTATCTGCATATACATGGAAATATCTACACAGCTATCTCTTTACACATGGAAATAACTACACCGCTATCTGTATGAACATGGAAATATCAACACCGCCATCTGTATGAACATGGAAATATCTGCACCGCCATCTGAATGAACATATAAATATCTACACCGCCATTTGTATTAAGATGGAGATATGTACACCGCTATCTGAATATACATGGAAATATCTACACCGCTATCTGTATAAACATGGAAATATCTACACCGCTATCTGCATAAACATGGAAATATCTACACTGCTACCTGTATAAACATGGAAATATCAGCACCGCTATCTGTATGAACATGGAAATATCTACATCGCTATCTGTATGAACATGGAAATATCTACACCGCTATCTGCATGAACATGGAAATATCTACAAAGCTATCTGAATGAACATGGAAATATCTACACCGCTATCTGTTTGAACATGTAAATATCTACACCGCTATCTGCATGAAAATGGAAATATCTACAAAGCTATCTGCATATACATGGAAATATCTACACTGCTATCTCTTTACACATGGAAATAACTACACCGCTATATCTATAAAGATAGAAATATCTACACCGCTATCTGTATAAACATGGAAATATCTACACCGCTATCTGTATAAACATGGAAATATCTACACCACTACCTGTATAAACATGGAAATATCAGCACCGCTATCTGTATGAACATGGAATTATCTACACTGCTATCTGTATGAACATGGAAATATCTACACCGCTATCTGTATGAACATGGAATTATCTACACCGCTATCTGTTTGAACATGGAAATATCTACTCCGCTGTCTGCATGAAAATGGAAATATCTACACAGCTATCTGCATACACATGGAAATATCTACACAGCTATCTCTTAACACATGGAAATAAGAAGTCTGCTATCTCTATAAACATGGAAATATCTACACCGCCATCTGTATGAACATGGAAATATCTGCACCGCCATCTGTATGAACATATAAATATCTACACCACCATATGTATTAAGAAAGAAATATCTAAACCGCTATCTGTGTGAACATTGAAATATCTACACCGCTATCTGTATGAACATTGAAATATATACACCACTGCCTGTATAAACATTGAAATATCAGCACCGCTATCTGTATGAACATGGAAATATCTACACCGCTATCTGTATGAACATGGAAATATCTACACCGCTATCTGTATGAACATGGAAATATCTACACCGCTATCTGTATGAACATGGAAATATCTACACTGCTATCTGTATGAACATGGAAATATCTACACAGCCATCTGGATGAACATGGAATTATCTACTCTGCTATCTGTGTAAACATGCATAGATCTTCAGCCCTATCTGTATAAACATGGAAATATCTACACCGCTATCTGTATGAACATGGAAATATCTACACCGCTATCTGTATGAACATGGAAATATCTACACCGCTATCTGTTTGAACATGGAAATATCTACACCGCTATCTGCATGAAAATGGAAATATCTACACTGCTATCTGCATGTACATGGAAATATCTACACAGCTATCTCTTTACACATGGAAATATCTACACCGCTATCTGTTTGAACATGGAAATATCAACACCGCCATCTGTATGAACATGGAAATATCTACACCGCCATCTGTATGAACATGGAAATATGTGCACCGCCATCTGTATGAACATATAAATATCTACACCGCCATCTGTATTAAGATGGAGATATCTACACTGCTATCTGTATAAACATGGAAATATCTACACCGCTATCTGTATAAACATGGAAATATCTACACTGCTACCTGTATAAACATGGAAATATCAGCACCGCTATCTGTATGAACATGCAAATATCTACACCGCTATGTGTATGAACATGGATATATCTAAACAGCCCTCGGGATGAACATGTAAATATCCACACTGCTATCTGTATAAACATGCATATACCTTCACCGCTATCTGTATAAACATGGAAATATCTACACCGCTATCTGTATGAACATGGAAATATCTACACCGCTATCTGTTTGAAGATGGAAATATATACACCGCTATATGCATGAAAATGGAAATATCTACACAGCTATCTGCATATACATGGAAATATCTACACAGCTATCTCTTTACACATGGAAATAACTACACCGCTATCTGTATGAACATGGAAATATCAACACCGCCATCTGTATGAACATGGAAATATCTGCACCGCCATCTGAATGAACATATAAATATCTACACCGCCATTTGTATTAAGATGGAGATATGTACACCGCTATCTGAATATACATGGAAATATCTACACCGCTATCTGTATAAACATGGAAATATCTACACCGCTATCTGCATAAACATGGAAATATCTACACTGCTACCTGTATAAACATGGAAATATCAGCACCGCTATCTGTATGAACATGGAAATATCTACATCGCTATCTGTATGAACATGGAAATATCTACACCGCTATCTGCATGAACATGGAAATATCTACAAAGCTATCTGAATGAACATGGAAATATCTACACCGCTATCTGTTTGAACATGTAAATATCTACACCGCTATCTGCATGAAAATGGAAATATCTACAAAGCTATCTGCATATACATGGAAATATCTACACTGCTATCTCTTTACACATGGAAATAACTACACCGCTATATCTATAAAGATAGAAATATCTACACCGCTATCTGTATAAACATGGAAATATCTACACCGCTATCTGTATAAACATGGAAATATCTACACCACTACCTGTATAAACATGGAAATATCAGCACCGCTATCTGTATGAACATGGAATTATCTACACTGCTATCTGTATGAACATGGAAATATCTACACCGCTATCTGTATGAACATGGAATTATCTACACCGCTATCTGTTTGAACATGGAAATATCTACACCGCTGTCTGCATGAAAATGGAAATATCTACACAGCTATCTGCATACACATGGAAATATCTACACAGCTATCTCTTAACACATGGAAATAAGAAGTCTGCTATCTCTATAAACATGGAAATATCTACACCGCCATCTGTATGAACATGGAAATATCTGCACCGCCATCTGTATGAACATATAAATATCTACACCACCATATGTATTAAGAAAGAAATATCTAAACCGCTATCTGTGTGAACATTGAAATATCTACACCGCTATCTGTATGAACATTGAAATATATACACCACTGCCTGTATAAACATTGAAATATCAGCACCGCTATCTGTATGAACATGGAAATATCTACACCGCTATCTGTATGAACATGGAAATATCTACACCGCTATCTGCATGAACATGGAAATATCTACACCGCTATCTGTATGAACATGGAAATATCTACACAGCCATCTGGATGAACATGGAAATATCTACACAGCCATCTGGATGAACATGGAATTATCTACTCTGCTATCTGTGTAAACATGCATAGATCTTCAGCCCTATCTGTATAAACATGGAAATATCTACACCGCTATCTGTATGAACATGGAAATATCTACACCGCTATCTGTATGAACATGGAAATATCTACACCGCTATCTGTTTGAACATGGAAATATCTACACCGCTATCTGCATGAAAATGGAAATATCTACACTGCTATCTGCATGTACATGGAAATATCTACACAGCTATCTCTTTACACATGGAAATATCTACACCGCTATCTGTTTGAACATGGAAATATCAACACCGCCATCTGTATGAACATGGAAATATCTACACCGCCATCTGTATGAACATGGAAATATGTGCACCGCCATCTGTATGAACATATAAATATCTACACCGCCATCTGTATTAAGATGGAGATATCTACACTGCTATCTGTATAAACATGGAAATATCTGCACCGCTATCTGTATAAACATGGAAATATCTACACCGCTATCTATATAAACATGGAAATATCTACCCCGCTACCTGCATAAACATGGAAATAGCAGCACCGCTATCTGTATGAACATGGAAATATCTACACCGCTATCTGTATGAACATGGAAATATCTACACCGCCATCTGTATGAACATGGAAATATGTGCACCGCCATCTGTATGAACATATAAATATCTACACCGCCATCTGTATTAAGATGGAGATATCTACACTGCTATCTGTATAAACATGGAAATATCTACACCGCTATCTGTATAAACATGGAAATATCTACACCGCTATCTATATAAACATGGAAATATCTACCCCGCTACCTGCATAAACATGGAAATAGCAGCACCGCTATCTGTATGAACATGGAAATATCTACACCGCTGTCTGTTTGAACATGGAAATATCTACACCGCTATCTGCATGAAAATGGAAATATCTACACTGCTATCTGCATATACATGGAAATATCTACACAGCTATCTCTTTACACATGGAAATAACTACACCGCTATCTGTATGAACATGGAAATATCTACACCGCCATCTGTATGAACATGGAAATATGTGCACCTCCATCTGTATAAACATATAAATATCTACACCGCCATCTGTATTAAGATGGAGATATCTACACTGCTATCTGTATAAACATGGAAATATCTACACCGCTATCTGTATAAACATGGAAATATCTACACCGCTATCTATATAAACATGGAAATATCTACCCCGCTACCTGCATAAACATGGAAATAGCAGCACCGCTATCTGTATGAACATGGAAATATCTACACCGCTATCTGTATGAACATGGAAATATCTACACCGCCATCTGTATGAACATGGAAATATGTGCACCGCCATCTGTATGAACATATAAATATCTACACCGCCATCTGTATTAAGATGGAGATATCTACACTGCTATCTGTATAAACATGGAAATATCTACACCGCTATCTGTATAAACATGGAAATATCTACACTGCTACCTGTATAAACATGGAAATATCAGCACCGCTATCTGTATGAACATGGAAATATCTACACCGCTATGTGTATGAACATGGATATATCTACACAGCCCTCGGGATGAACATGGAAATATCCACACTGCTATCTGTATAAACATGCAAATACCTTCACCGCTATCTGTATAAACATGGAAATATCTACACCGCTATCTGTATGAACATGGAAATATCTACACCGCTATCTGTTTGAAGATGGAAATATATACACCGCTATCTGCATGAAAATGGAAATATCTACACAGCTATCTGCATATACATGGAAATATCTACACAGCTATCTCTTTACACATGGAAATAACTACACCGCTATCTGTATGAACATGGAAATATCAACACCGCCATCTGTATCAACATGGAAATATCTGCACCGCCATCTGAATGAACATATAAATATCTACACCGCCATTTGTATTAAGATGGAGATATCTACACCGCTATCTGAATATACATGGAAATATCTACACCGCTATCTGTATAAACATGGAAATATCTACACCGCTATCTGCATAAACATGGAAATATCTACACTGCTACCTGTATAAACATGGAAATATCAGCACCGCTATCTGTATGAACATGGAAATATCTACATCGCTATCTGTATGAACATGGAAATATCTACACCGCTATCTGCATGAACATGGAAATATCTACAAAGCTATCTGAATGAACATGGAAATATCTACACCGCTATCTGTTTGAACATGTAAATATCTACACCGCTATCTGCATGAAAATGGAAATACCTACAAAGCTATCTGCATATACATGGAAATATCTACACTGCTATCTCTTTACACATGGAAATAACTACACCGCTATATCTATAAAGATAGAAATATCTACACCGCTATCTGTATAAACATGGGAATATCTACACCGCTATCTGTATAAACATGGAAATATCTACACCACTACCTGTATAAACATGGAAATATCAGCACCGCTATCTGTATGAACATGGAATTATCTACACTGCTATCTGTATGAACATGGAAATATCTACACCGCTATCTGTATGATCATGGATATATCTACACCGCTATCTGTATGAACATGGAATTATCTACACCGCTATCTGTTTGAACATGGAAATATCTACACCGCTGTCTGCATGAAAATGGAAATATCTACACAGCTATCTGCATACACATGGAAATATCTACACAGCTATCTCTTAACACATGGAAATAAGAAGTCTGCTATCTCTATAAACATGGAAATATCTACACCGCCATCTGTATGAACATGGAAATATCTGCACCGCCATCTGTATGAACATATAAATATCTACACCACCGTATGTATTAAGAAAGAAATATCTAAACCGCTATCTGTGTGAACATTGAAATATCTACACCGCTATCTGTATGAACATTGAAATATATACACCACTGCCTGTATAAACATTGAAATATCAGCACCGCTATCTGTATGAACATGGAAATATCTACACCGCTATCTGTATGAACATGGAAATATCTACACCGCTATCTGTATGAACATGGAAATATCTACACCGCTATCTGTATTAACATGGAAATATCTACACCGCTATCTGTATGAACATGGAAATATCTACACCGCTATCTGTATGAACATGGAAATATCTACACTGCCATCTGGATGAACATGGAATTATCTACTCTGCTATCTGTGTAAACATGCATAGATCTTCACCCCTATCTGTATAAACATGGAAATATCTACACCGCTATCTGTATGAACATGGAAATATCTACACCGCTATCTGTATGAACATGGAAATATCTACACCGCTATCTGTTTGAACATGGAAATATCTACACCGCTATCTGCATGAAAATGGAAATATCTACACTGCTATCTGCATATACATGGAAATATCTACACAGCTATCTCTTTACACATGGAAATAACTACACCGCTATCTGTATGAACATGGAAATATCTACACCGCCATCTGTATGAACATGGAAATATGTGCACCGCCATCTGTATGAACATATAAATATCTACACCGCCATCTGTATTAAGATGGAGATATCTACACTGCTATCTGTATAAACATGGAAATATCTACACCGCTATCTGTATAAACATGGAAATATCTACACCGCTATCTATATAAACATGGAAATATCTACCCCGCTACCTACATAAACATGGAAATAGCAGCACCGCTATCTGTATGAACATGGAAATATCTACACCGCTATCTGTATGAACATGGAAATATCTACACCGCCATCTGTATGAACATAGAAATATGTGCACCGCCATCTGTATGAACATATAAATATCTACACCGCCATCTGTATTAAGATGGAGATATCTACACTGCTATCTGTATAAACATGGAAATATCTACAAGGCTATCTGTATAAACATGGAAATATCTACACCGCTATCTATATAAACATGGAAATATCTACCCCGCTACCTGCATAAACATGGAAATAGCAGCACCGCTATCTGTATGAAAATGGAAATATCTACACCGCTATCTGTATGAACATGGAAATATCTACACCGCTATGTGTATGAACATGGATATATCTACACAGCCCTCGGGATGAACATGGAAATATCCACACCGCTATCTGTATAAACATGCATATACCTTCACCGCTATCTGTATAAACATGGAAATATCTACACCGCTATCTGTATGAACATGGAAATATCTACACCGCTATCTGTTTGAAGATGGAAATATATACACCGCTATCTGCATGAAAATGGAAATATCTACACAGCTATCTGCATATACATGGAAATATCTACACAGCTATCTCTTTACACATGGAAATAACTACACCGCTATCTGTATGAACATGGAAATATCAACACCGCCATCTGTATGAACATGGAAATATCTGCACCGCCATCTGAATGAACATATAAATATCTACACCGCCATTTGTATTAAGATGGAGATATCTACACCGCTATCTGAATAAACATGGAAATATCTACACCGCTATCTGTATAAACATGGAAATATCTACACCGCTATCTGCATAAACATGGAAATATCTACACTGCTACCTGTATAAACATGGAAATATCAGCACCGCTATCTGTATGAACATGGAAATATCTACATCGCTATCTGTATGAACATGGAAATATCTACACCGCTATCTGCATGAACATGGAAATATCTACAAAGCTATCTGAATGAACATGGAAATATCTACACCGCTATCTGTTAGAACATGTAAATATCTACACCGCTATCTGCATGAAAATGGAAATATCTACAAAGCTATCTGCATATACATGGAAATATCTACACTGCTATCTCTTTACACATGGAAATAACTACACCGCTATATCTATAAAGATAGAAATATCTACACCGCTATCTGTATAAACATGGAAATATCTACACCGCTATCTGTATAAACATGGAAATATCTACACCACTACATGTATAAACATGGAAATATCAGCACCGCTATCTGTATGAACATGGAATTATCTACACCGCTATCAGTATGAACATGGAAATATCTACACCGCCATCTGTATGAACTTGGAAATATCTGCACCGCCATCTGTATGAATATATAAATATCTACACCACCATATGTATTAAGAAAGAAATATCTAAACGGCTATCTGTGTGAACATTGAAATATCTACACCGCTATCTGTATGAACATTGAAATATATACACCACTGCCTGTATAAACATTGAAATATCAGCACCGCTATCTGTATGAACATGGAAATATCTACACCGCTATCTGTATGAACATGGAAATATCTACACCGCTATCTGTATGAACATGGAAATATCTACACCGCTATCTGTATTAACATGGAAATATCTACACCGCTATCTGTATGAACATGGAAATATCTACACCGCTATCTGTATGAACATGGAAATATCTACACAGCCATCTGGATGAACATGGAAATATCTACTCTGCTATCTGTGTAAACATGCATAGATCTTCACCCCTATCTGTATAAACATGGAAATATCTACACCGCTATCTGTATGAACATGGAAATATCTACACCGCTATCTGTATGAACATGGAAATATCTACACCGCTATCTGTTTGAACATGGAAATATCTACACCGCTATCTGCATGAAAATGGAAATATCTACACTGCTATCTGCATATACATGGAAATATCTACACAGCTATCTCTTTACACATGGAAATAACTACACCGCTATCTGTATGAACATGGAAATATCTACACCGCCATCTGTATGAACATGGAAATATGTGCACCGCCATCTGTATGAACATATAAATATCTACACCGCCATCTGTATTAAGATGGAGATATCTACACTGCTATCTGTATAAACATGGAAATATCTACACCGCTATCTGTATAAACATGGAGATATCTACACCGCTATCTATATAAACATGGAAATATCTACCCTGCTACCTGCATAAACATGGAAATAGCAGCACTGCTATCTGTATGAACGTGGAAATATCTACACCGCTATCTGTATGAACATGGAAATATCTACACCGCCATCTGTATGAACATGGAAATATCTACACCGCAATCTGTATGAACATGGAAATATGTGCACCGCCATCTGTATGAACATATAAATATCTACACCGCCATCTGTATTAAGATGGAGATATCTACACTGCTATCTGTATAAACATGGAAATATCTACACCGCTATCTGTATAAACATGGAAATATCTACACAGCTACCTGTATAAACATGGAAATATCAGCACCGCTATCTGTATGAACATGGAAATATCTACACCGCTATCAGTATGAACATGGAAATATCTACACCGCTATCTGTATGAACATGGAAATATCTACACCGCTATGTGTATGAACATGGATATATCTACACAGCCCTCGGGATGAACATGGAAATATCCACACTGCTATCTGTATAAACATGCAAATACCTTCACCGCTATCTGTATAAACATGGAAATATCTACACCGCTATCTGTATGAACATGGAAATATCTACACCGCTATCTGTTTGAAGATGGAAATATATACACCGCTATCTGCATGAAAATGGAAATATCTACACAGCTATCTGCATATACATGGAAATATCTACACAGCTATCTCTTTACACATGGAAATAACTACACCGCTATCTGTATGAACATGGAAATATCAACACCGCCATCAGTATGAACATGGAAATATCTGCACCGCCATCTGAATGAACATATAAATATCTACACCGCCATTTGTATTAAGATGGAGATATCTACACCGCTATCTGAATATACATGGAAATATCTACACCGCTATCTGTATAAACATGGAAATATCTACACCGCTATCTGCATAAACATGGAAATATCTACACTGCTACCTGTATAAACATGGAAATATCAGCACCGCTATCTGTATGAACATGGAAATATCTACATCGCTATCTGTATGAACATGGAAATATCTACACCGCTATCTGCATGAACATGGAAATATCTACAAAGCTATCTGAATGAACATGGAAATATCTACACCGCTATCTGTTTGAACATGTAAATATCTACACCGCTATCTGCATGAAAATGGAAATACCTACAAAGCTATCTGCATATACATGGAAATATCTACAATGCTATCTCTTTACACATGGAAATAACTACACCGCTATATCTATAAAGATAGAAATATCTACACCGCTATCTGTATAAACATGGAAATATCTACACCGCTATCTGTATAAACATGGAAATATCTACACCACTACCTGTATAAACATGGAAATATCAGCACCGCTATCTGTATGAACATGGAATTATCTACACTGCTATCTGTATGAACATGGAAATATCTACACCGCTATCTGTATGATCATGGATATATCTACACCGCTATCTGTATGAACATGGAATTATCTACACCGCTATCTGTTTGAACATGGAAATATCTACACCGCTGTCTGCATGAAAATGGAAATATCTACACAGCTATCTGCATACACATGGAAATATCTACACAGCTATCTCTTAACACATGGAAATAAGAAGTCTGCTATCTCTATAAACATGGAAATATCTACACCGCCATCTGTATGAACATGGAAATATCTGCACCGCCATCTGTATGAACATATAAATATCTACACCACCATATGTATTAAGAAAGAAATATCTAAACCGCTATCTGTGTGAACATTGAAATATCTACACCGCTATCTGTATGAACATTGAAATATATACACCACTGCCTGTATAAACATTGAAATATCAGCACCGCTATCTGTATGAACATGGAAATATCTACACCGCTATCTGTATGAACATGGAAATATCTACACCGCTATCTGTATGAACATGGAAATATCTACACCGCTATCTGTATTAACATGGAAATATCTACACCGCTATCTGTATGAACATGGAAATATCTACACCGCTATCTGTATGAACATGGAAATATCTACACAGCCATCTGGATGAATATGGAATTATCTACTCTGCTATCTGTGTAAACATGCATAGATCTTCACCCCTATCTGTATAAACATGGAAATATCTACACCGCTATCTGTATGAACATGGAAATATCTACACCGCTATCTGTATGAACATGGAAATATCTACACCGCTATCTGTTTGAACATGGAAATATCTACACCGCTATCTGCATGAAAATGGAAATATCTACACTGCTATCTGCATATACATGGAAATATCTACACAGCTATCTCTTTACACATGGAAATAACTACACCGCTATCTGTATGAACATGGAAATATCTACACCGCCATCTGTATGAACATGGAAATATGTGCACCGCCATCTGTATGAACATATAAATATCTACACCGCCATCTGTATTAAGATGGAGATATCTACACTGCTATCTGTATAAACATGGAAATATCTACACCGCTATCTGTATAAACATGGAAATATCTACACCGCTATCTATATAAACATGGAAATATCTACCCCGCTACCTACATAAACATGGAAATAGCAGCACCGCTATCTGTATGAACATGGAAATATCTACACCGCTATCTGTATGAACATGGAAATATCTACACCGCCATCTGTATGAACATGGAAATATCTACACCGCCATCTGTATGAACATGGAAATATGTGCACCGCCATCTGTATGAACATATAAATATCTACACCGCCATCTGTATTAAGATGGAGATATCTACACTGCTATCTGTATAAACATGGAAATATCTACAAGGCTATCAGTATAAACATGGAAATATCTACACCGCTATCTATATAAACATGGAAATATCTATTCCGCTACCTGCATAAACATGGAAATAGCAGCACCGCTATCTGTATGAACATGGAAATATCTACACCGCTATCTGTTTGAACATGGAAATATCTACACCGCTATCTGCATGAAAATGGAAATATCTACACTGCTATCTGCATATACATGGAAATATCTACACAGCTATCTCTTTACACATGGAAATAACTACACCGCTATCTGTATGAACATGGAAATATCTACACCGCCATCTGTATGAACATGGAAATATGTGCACCGCCATCTGTATGAACATATAAATATCTACACCGCCATCTATATTAAGATGGAGATATCTACACTGCTATCTGTATAAACATGGAAATATCTACACCGCTATCTGTATAAACATGGAAATATCTACACCGCTATCTATATAAACATGGAAATATCTACCCCGCTACCTGCATAAACATGGAAATAGCAGCACCGCTATCTGTATGAAAATGGAAATATCTACACCGCTATCTGTATGAACATGGAAATATCTACACCGCCATCTGTATGAACATGGAAATATGTGCACTGCCATCTGTATGAACATATAAATATCTACACCGCCATCTGTATTAAGATGGAGATATCTACACTGCTATCTGTATAAACATGGAAATATCTACACCGCTATCTGTATAAGCATGGATATATCTACACTGCTACCTGTATAATCAAGGAAATATCAGCACCGCTATCTGTATGAACATGGAAATATCTACACCGCTATCTGTATGAACATGGAAATGTCTACACCGCTATCAGTATGAACATGGAAATATCTACACCGCTATGTGTATGAACATGGATATATCTACACAGCCCTCGGGATGAACATGGAAATATCCACACCGCTATCTGTATAAACATGCATATACCTTCACCGCTATCTGTATAAACATGGAAATATCTACACCGCTATCTGTATGAACATGGAAATATCTACACCGCTATCTGTTTGAAGATGGAAATATATACACCGCTATCTGCATGAAAATGGAAATATCTACACAGCTATCTGCATATACATGGAAATATCTACACAGCTATCTCTTTACACATGGAAATAACTACACCGCTATCTGTATGAACATGGAAATATCAACACCGCCATCTGTATGAACATGGAAATATCTGCACCGCCATCTGAATGAACATATAAATATCTAAACCGCCATTTGTATTAAGATGGAGATATCTACACCGCTATCTGAATAAACATGGAAATATCTACACCGCTATCTGTATAAACATGGAAATATCTACACCGCTATCTGCATAAACATGGAAATATCTACACTGCTACCTGTATAAACATGGAAATATCAGCACCGCTATCTGTATGAACATGGAAATATCTACATCGCTATCTGTATGAACATGGAAATATCTACACCGCTATCTGCATGAACATGGAAATATCTACAAAGCTATCTGAATGAACATGGAAATATCTACACCGCTATCTGTTAGAACATGTAAATATCTACACCGCTATCTGCATGAAAATGGAAATATCTACAAAGCTATCTGCATATACATGGAAATATCTACACTGCTATCTCTTTACACATGGAAATAACTACACCGCTATATCTATAAAGATAGAAATATCTACACCGCTATCTGTATAAACATGGAAATATCTACACCGCTATCTGTATAAACATGGAAATATCTACACCACTACATGTATAAACATGGAAATATCAGCACCGCTATCTGTATGAACATGGAATTATCTACACCGCTATCAGTATGAACATGGAAATATCTACACCGCCATCTGTATGAACATGGAAATATCTGCACCGCCATCTGTATGAATATATAAATATCTACACCACCATATGTATTAAGAAAGAAATATCTAAACGGCTATCTGTGTTAACATTGAAATATCTACACCGCTATCTGTATGAACATTGAAATATATACACCACTGCCTGTATAAACATTGAAATGTCAGCACCGCTATCTGTATGAACATGGAAATATCTACACCGCTATCTGTATGAACATGGAAATATCTACACCGCTATCTGTATGAACATGGAAATATCTACACCGCTATCTGTATTAACATGGAAATATCTACACCGCTATCTGTATGAACATGGAAATATCTACACCGCTATCTGTATGAACATGGAAATATCTACACAGCCATCTGGATGAACATGGAAATATCTACTCTGCTATCTGTGTAAACATGCATAGATCTTCACCCCTATCTGTATAAACATGGAAATATCTACACCGCTATCTGTATGAACATGGAAATATCTACACCGCTATCTGTATGAACATGGAAATATCTACACCGCTATCTGTTTGAACATGGAAATATCTACACCGCTATCTGCATGAAAATGGAAATATCTACACTGCTATCTGCATATACATGGAAATATCTACACAGCTATCTCTTTACACATGGAAATAACTACACCGCTATCTGTATGAACATGGAAATATCTACACCGCCATCTGTATGAACATGGAAATATGTGCACCGCCATCTGTATGAACATATAAATATCTACACCGCCATCTGTATTAAGATGGAGATATCTACACTGCTATCTGTATAAACATGGAAATATCTACACCGCTATCTGTATAAACATGGAGATATCTACACCGCTATCTATATAAACATGGAAATATCTACCCTGCTACCTGCATAAACATGGAAATAGCAGCACTGCTATCTGTATGAACGTGGAAATATCTACACCGCTATCTGTATGAACATGGAAATATCTACACCGCCATCTGTATGAACATGGAAATATCTACACCGCCATCTGTATGAACATGGAAATATGTGCACCGCCATCTGTATGAACATATAAATATCTACACCGCCATCTGTATTAAGATGGAGATATCTACACTGCTATCTGTATAAACATGGAAATATCTACAAGGCTATCAGTATAAACATGGAAATATCTACACCGCTATCTATATAAACATGGAAATATCTATTCCGCTACCTGCATAAACATGGAAATAGCAGCACCGCTATCTGTATGAACATGGAAATATCTACACCGCTATCTGTTTGAACATGGAAATATCTACACCGCTATCTGCATGAAAATGGAAATATCTACACTGCTATCTGCATATACATGGAAATATCTACACAGCTATCTCTTTACACATGGAAATAACTACACCGCTATCTGTATGAACATGGAAATATCTACACCGCCATCTGTATGAACATGGAAATATGTGCACCGCCATCTGTATGAACATATAAATATCTACACCGCCATCTATATTAAGATGGAGATATCTACACTGCTATCTGTATAAACATGGAAATATCTACACCGCTATCTGTATAAACATGGAAATATCTACACCGCTATCTATATAAACATGGAAATATCTACCCCGCTACCTGCATAAACATGGAAATAGCAGCACCGCTATCTGTATGAAAATGGAAATATCTACACCGCTATCTGTATGAACATGGAAATATCTACACCGCCATCTGTATGAACATGGAAATATGTGCACTGCCATCTGTATGAACATATAAATATCTACACCGCCATCTGTATTAAGATGGAGATATCTACACTGCTATCTGTATAAACATGGAAATATCTACACCGCTATCTGTATAAGCATGGATATATCTACACTGCTACCTGTATAATCAAGGAAATATCAGCACCGCTATCTGTATGAACATGGAAATATCTACACCGCTATCTGTATGAACATGGAAATGTCTACACCGCTATCAGTATGAACATGGAAATATCTACACCGCTATGTGTATGAACATGGATATATCTACACAGCCCTCGGGATGAACATGGAAATATCCACACCGCTATCTGTATAAACATGCATATACCTTCACCGCTATCTGTATAAACATGGAAATATCTACACCGCTATCTGTATGAACATGGAAATATCTACACCGCTATCTGTTTGAAGATGGAAATATATACACCGCTATCTGCATGAAAATGGAAATATCTACACAGCTATCTGCATATACATGGAAATATCTACACAGCTATCTCTTTACACATGGAAATAACTACACCGCTATCTGTATGAACATGGAAATGTCAACACCGCCATCTGTATGAACATGGAAATATCTGCACCGCCATCTGAATGAACATATAAATATCTACACCGCCATTTGTATTAAGATGGAGATATCTACACCGCTATCTGAATAAACATGGAAATATCTACACCGCTATCTGTATAAACATGGAAATATCTACACCGCTATCTGCATAAACATGGAAATATCTACACTGCTACCTGTATAAACATGGAAATATCAGCACCGCTATCTGTATGAACATGGAAATATCTACATCGCTATCTGTATGAACATGGAAATATCTACACCGCTATCTGCATGAACATGGAAATATCTACAAAGCTATCTGAATGAACATGGAAATATCTACACCGCTATCTGTTAGAACATGTAAATATCTACACCGCTATCTTCATGAAAATGGAAATATCTACAAAGCTATCTGCATATACATGGAAATATCTACACTGGTATCTCTTTACACATGGAAATAACTACACCGCTATATCTATAAAGATAGAAATATCTACACCGCTATCTGTATAAACATGGAAATATCTACACCGCTATCTGTATAAACATGGAAATATCTACACCACTACATGTATAAACATGGAAATATCAGCACCGCTATCTGTATGAACATGGAATTATCTACACCGCTATCAGTATGAACATGGAAATATCTACACCGCCATCTGTATGAACATGGAAATATCTGCACCGCCATCTGTATGAATATATAAATATCTACACCACCATATGTATTAAGAAAGAAATATCTAAACGGCTATCTGTGTTAGCATTGAAATATCTACACCGCTATCTGTATGAACATTGAAATATATACACCACTGCCTGTATAAACATTGAAATATCAGCACCGCTATCTGTATGAACATGGAAATATCTACACCGCTATCTGTATGAACATGGAAATATCTACACCGCTATCTGTATGAACATGGAAATATCTACACCGCTATCTGTATTAACATGGAAATATCTACACCGCTATCTGTATGAACATGGAAATATCTACACCGCTATCTGTATGAACATGGAAATATCTACACAGCCATCTGGATGAACATGGAAATATCTACTCTGCTATCTGTGTAAACATGCATAGATCTTCACCCCTATCTGTATAAACATGGAAATATCTACACCGCTATCTGTATGAACATGGAAATATCTACACCGCTATCTGTATGAACATGGAAATATCTACACCGCTATCTGTTTGAACATGGAAATATCTACACCGCTATCTGCATGAAAATGGAAATATCTACACTGCTATCTGCATATACATGGAAATATCTACACAGCTATCTCTTTACACATGGAAATAACTACACCGCTATCTGTATGAACATGGAAATATCTACACCGCCATCTGTATGAACATGGAAATATGTGCACCGCCATCTGTATGAACATATAAATATCTACACCGCCATCTGTATTAAGATGGAGATATCTACACTGCTATCTGTATAAACATGGAAATATCTACACCGCTATCTGTATAAACATGGAGATATCTACACCGCTATCTATATAAACATGGAAATATCTACCCTGCTACCTGCATAAACATGGAAATAGCAGCACTGCTATCTGTATGAACGTGGAAATATCTACACCGCTATCTGTATGAACATGGAAATATCTACACCGCCATCTGTATGAACATGGAAATATCTACACCGCAATCTGTATGAACATGGAAATATGTGCACCGCCATCTGTATGAACATATAAATATCTACACCGCCATCTGTATTAAGATGGAGATATCTACACTGCTATCTGTATAAACATGGAAATATCTACACCGCTATCTGTATAAACATGGAAATATCTACACAGCTACCTGTATAAACATGGAAATATCAGCACCGCTATCTGTATGAACATGGAAATATCTACACCGCTATCAGTATGAACATGGAAATATCTACACCGCTATCTGTATGAACATGAAAATATCTACAAAGCTATCTAAATGAACATGGAAATATCTACACCGCTATCTGTTTGAACATGGAAATATCTACACCGCTATCTGCATGAAAATGGAAATATCTACAAAGCTATCTGCATATACATGGAAATACCTACACAGCTATCTCTTTACACATGGAAATAACTACACCGCTATATCTATAAACTTGGAAATATCTACACCGCCATCTGTAGAAACAAGGAAATATCTGCACCGCCATCTGTATGAACATATAAATATCTACACCGCCATCTGTACTAAGAAGGAAATATCTAAACCTCTATCTGTATAAATATGGAAACATCTACACCGCTGCCTGTATAAACATGGAAATATCAGCACCGCTATCTGTATGAACATGGAAATATCTACACCGCTATCTGTATAAACATGGAAATATCTACACCGCCATCTGTATGAACATATAAATATCTACACCGCCATCTGTATTAAGAAGGAAATATCTAAACCGCTATCTGTATAAACGTGGAAATATCTACACCGCTGCCTGTATAAACATGGAAATATCTACACCGCGATCTGTATGAACATGGAAATATCTACACCGCTATCTGTATGAACATGGAAATATCTACACCGCTATCTGTATGAACATGGAAATAGCTACACCGCTATCTGTGTGAACATGGATATATCTACACAGCCATCTGGAAGAACATGGAAATACCTACACCGCTATCTGTGTAAACATGCATACATCTTCACCGCTATCTGTATAAACATGGAAAAATCTACACCGCTATCTGTGTGAACATGGAAATATCTACACTGCTATCTGTATGAACTTGGAAATATCTACACCACTATCTGTTTGAACATGGAAATATCTACACCGCTATCTGCATGAAAATGGAAATATCTACACTGCTGTCTGCATATACATTTAAATATCTACACAGCTATCTCTTTACACATGGAAATAACTACACCGCTATCTGTATGAACATGGAAATATCTACACCGCCATCTGTATGAAAATGGGAATATGTGAACCGCCATCTGTATGAACATATAAATATGTACACCGCCATCTGTATTAAGATGGAGATATCTACACTGCTATCTGCATAAACATGGAAATATCTACACCGCTATCTGTATAAACATGGAAATATCTACACAGCTATCTGTATAAACATGGAAATATCTACACCACTACCTGTATAAACATGGAAATATCAGCACCGCTATCTGTATGAACATGGAAGTATCTACACCGCTATCTGTATGAACATGGAAATATCTACACCGCTATCTGTATGAACATGGAAATATCTACACCGCTATCTGTATGAACATGGAAATATCTACACCGCTATCTGTTTGAACATGGAAATATCCACACCGCTGTCTACATGAAAATGGAAATATCTACACAGCTATCTGCATACACATGGAAATATCTACACAGCTATCTCTTAACACATGGAAATAAGTACACCGCTATCGCTATAAACATGGAAATATCTACACCGCCATCTGTATGAACATGGAAATATCTGCACCGCCATCTGTATGAACATATAAATATCTACACCGCCATCTGTATTAAGAAGGAAATATCTAAACCGCTATCTGTATGAACATTGAAATATCTACACCGCTATCTGTATGAACATTGAAATATCTACACCGCTGCCTGTATAAACATGGAAATATCAGCACCGCTATCTGTATGAACATGGAAATATCTACACCGCTATCTGTATGAACATGGAAATATCTACACCGCTATCTGTATGAACATGGAAATAGCTACACCGCTATCTGTATGAACATGGAAATATCAACACAGCCATCTGGATGAACATGGAAATATCTACTCCGCTATCTGTGTAAACATGCATAGATCTTCACCGCTATCTGTATAAACATGGAAATATCTACACCGCTATCTGTATGAACATGGAAATATCTACACCGCTATCTGTATGTACATGGAAATATCTTCACCGCTTTCTGTTTGAACATGGAAATATCTACACCGCAATCTGCATGAAAAAGGAAATATCCACACTGCTATCTGCATATACATGGAAATAACTACACAGCTATCTCTTTACACATGGAAATATCTACACCGCTATCTGTATGAACATGGAAATATCTACACAGCTATCTGTTTGAAGATGGAAATATATACACCGCTATCTGCATGAAAATGGAAATATCTACACAGCTATCTGCATATACATGGAAATATCTACACAGCTATCTCTTTACACATGGAAATAACTACACCGCTATCTGTATGAACATGGAAATATCAACACCGCCATCTGTATGAACATGGAAATATCTGCACCGCCATCTGAATGAACATATAAATATCTACACCGCCATTTGTATTAAGATGGAGATATCTACACCGCTATCTGAATAAACATGGAAATATCTACACCGCTGTCTGTATAAACATGGAAATATCTACACCGCTATCTGAATAAACATGGAAATATCTAAACTGCTACCTGTATAAACATGGAAATATCAGCACCGCTATCTGTATGAACATGGAAATATCTACATCGCTATCTGTATGAACATGGAAATATCTACACCGCTATCTGCATGAACATGGAAATATCTACAAAGCTATCTGAATGAACATGGAAATATCTACACCGCTATCTGTTTGAACATGTAAATATCTACACCGCTATCTGCATGAAAATGGAAATATCTACAAAGCTATCTGCATATACATGGAAATATCTACACTGCTATCTCTTTACACATGGAAATAACTACACCGCTATATCTATAAAGATAGAAATATCTACACCGCTATCTGTATAAACATGGAAATATCTACACCGCTATCTGTATAAACATGGAAATATCTACACCACTACCTGTATAAACATGGAAATATCAGCACCGCTATCTGTATGAACATGGAATTATCTACACTGCTATCTGTATGAACATGGAAATATCTACACCGCTATCTGTATGATCATGGAAATAATTACACCGCTATCTGTATGAACATGGAATTATCTACACCGCTATCTGTTTGAACATGGAAATATCTACACCGCTGTCTGCATGAAAATGGAAATATCTACACAGCTATCTGCATACACATGGAAATATCTACACAGCTATCTCTTAACACATGGAAATAAGAAGTCTGCTATCTCTATAAACATGGAAATATCTACACCGCCATCTGTATGAACATGGAAATATCTGCACCGCCATCTGTATGAACATATAAATATCTACACCACCATATGTATTAAGAAAGAAATATCTAAACCGCTATCTGTGAGAACATTGAAATATATACACCACTGCCTGTATAAACATTGAAATATCAGCACCGCTATCTGTATGAACATGGAAATATGTACACCGCTATCTGTATGAACATGGAAATATCTACACCGCTATCTGTATGAACATGGAAATATCTACACCGCTATCTGTATGAACATGGAAATATCTACACCGCTATCTGTATGAACATGGAAATATCTACACCGCTATCTGTATGAACATGGAAATATCTACACAGCCATCTGGATGAACATGGAAATATCTACTCTGCTATCTGTGTAAACATGCATAGATCTTCACCCCTATCTGTATAAACATGGAAATATCTACACCGCTATCTGTATGAACATGGAAATATCTACACCGTTATCTGTATGAACATGGAAATATCTACACCGCTATCTGTTTGAACATGGAAATATCTACACCGCTATCTGCATGAAAATGGAAATATCTACACTGCTATCTGCATATACATGGAAATATCTACACAGCTATCTCTTTACACATGGAAATAACTACACCGCTATCTGTATGAACATGGAAATATCTACACCGCCATCTGTATGAACATGGAAATATGTGCACCGCCATCTGTATGAACATATAAATATCTACACCGCCATCTGTATTAAGATGGAGATACCTACAATGCTATCTGTATAAACATGGAAATATCTACACCGCTATCTGTATAAACATGGAAATATCTACACCGCTATCTATATAAACATGGAAATATCTACCCCGCTACCTGCATAAACATGGAAATAGCAGCACCGCTATCTGTATGAACATGGAAATATCTACACCGCTATCTGTATGAACTTGGAAATATCTACACCGCTATCTGTATGAACATGGAAATATCTACACCGCTATCTGTTTGAAGGTGGAAATATATACACCGCTATCTGCATGAAAATGGAAATATCTACACAGCTATCTGCATATACATGGAAATATCTACACAGCTATCTCCTTACACATGGAAATAACTACACCGCTATCTGTATGAACATGGAAATATCAACACCGCCATCTGTATGAACATGGAAATATCTGCACCGCCATCTGAATGAACATATAAATATCTACACCGCCATTTGTATTAAGATGGAGATATCTACACCGCTATCTGAATAAACATGGAAATATCTACACCGCTATCTGTATGAACATGGAAATATCTACACCGCTATCTGTATGTACGTGGAAATATCTACACAGCCATCTGGATGAACATGGAAATATCTACTCTGCTATCTGTGTAAACATGCATAGATCTTCACCCCTATCTGTATAAACATGGAAATATCTACACCGCTATCTGTATGAACATGGAAATATCTACACCGCTATCTGTATGAACATGGAAATATCTACACCGCTATCTGTTTGAACATGGAAATATCTACACCGCTATCTGCATGAAAATGGAAATATCTACACTGCTATCTGCATATACATGGAAATATCTACACAGCTATCTCTTTACACATGGAAATAACTACACCGCTATCTGTATGAACATGGAAATATCTACACCGCTATCTGTATAAACATGGAAATATCTACACCGCTATCTGTATGAACATGGAAATATCTACACCGCCATCTGTATGAACATGGAAATATGTGCACCGACATCTGTATGAACATATAAATATCTACACCGCCATCTGTATTAAGATGGAGATATCTACACTGCTATCTGTATAAACATGGAAATATCTACACCGCTATCTGTATAAACATGGAAATATCTACACCGCTATCTATATAAACATGGAAATATCTACCCCGCTACCTGCATAAACATGGAAATAGCAGCACCGCTATCTGTATGAACATGGAAATATCTACACAGCTATCTGTATGAACATGGAAATATCTACACCGCCATCTGTATGAACATGGAAATATGTGCACCGCCATCTGTATGAACATATAAATATCTACACCGCCATCTGTATTAAGATGGAGATATCTACACTGCTATCTGTATAAACATGGAAATATCTACACCGCTATCTGTATAAACATGGAAATATCTACACTGCTACCTGTATAATCATGGAAATATCAGCACCGCTATCTGTATGAACATGGAAATATCAACACCGCCATCTGTATGAACATGGATATATCTGCACCGCCATCTGAATGAACATATAAATATCTACACCGCCATTTGTATTAAGATGGAGATATCTACACTGCTATCTGAATAAACATGGAAATATCTACACCGCTATCTGTATAAACATGGAAATATCTACACTGCTATCTGCATAAACATGGAAATATCTACACTGCTACCTGTATAAACATGGAAATATCAGCACCGCTATCTGTATGAACATGGAAATATCTACATCGCTATCTGTATGAACATGGAAATATCTAAACCGCTATCTGCATGAACATGGAAATATCTACAAAGCTATCTGAATGAACATGGAAATATCTACACCGCTATCTGTTTGAACATGTAAATATCTACACCGCTATCTGCATGAAAATGGAAATATCTACAAAGCTATCTGCATATACATGGAAATATCTACACTGCTATCTCTTTACACATGGAAATAACTACACCGCTATATCTATAAAGATAGAAATATCTACATCGCTATCTGTATATAAACATGGAAATATCTACACCGCTATCTGTATAAACATGGAAATATCTACACCACTACCTGTATAAACATGGAAATATCAGTACCGCTATCTGTATGAACATGGAATTATCTACACTGCTATCTGTATGAACATGGAAATATCTACACCGCTATCTGTATGATCATGGAAATATCTACACCGCTATCTGTATGAACATGGAATTATCTACACCGCTATCTGTTTGAACATGGAAATATCTACACCGCTGTCTGCATGAAAATGGAAATATCTACACAGCTATCTGCATACACATGGAAATATCTACACAGCTATCTCTTAACACATGGAAATAAGAAGTCTGCTATCTCTATAAACATGGAAATATCTACACCGCCATCTGTATGAACATGGAAATATCTGCACCGCCATCTGTATGAACATATAAATATCTACAACACCATATGTATTAAGAAAGAAATATCTAAACCGCTATCTGTGTGAACATTGAAATATCTACACCGCTATCTGTATGAACATGGAAATATATACACCACTGCCTGTATAAACATTGAAATATCAGCACCGCTATCTGTATGAACATGGAAATATGTACACCGCTATCTGTATGAACATGGAAATATCTACACCGCTATCTGTATGAACATGGAAATATCTACACCGCTATCTGTATGAACATGGAAATATCTACACTGCTATCTGTATGAACATGGAAATATCTACACCGCTATCTGTATGAACATGGAAATATCTACACAGCCATCTGGATGAACATGGAAATATCTACTCTGCTATCTGTGTAAACATGCATAGATCTTCACCCCTATCTGTATAAACATGGAAATATCTACACCGCTATCTGTATGAACATGGAAATATCTACACCGTTATCTGTATGAACATGGAAATATCTACACCGCTATCTGTTTGAACATGGAAATATCTACACCGCTATCTGCATGAAAATGGAAATATCTACACTGCTATCTGCATATACATGGAAATATCTACACAGCTATCTCTTTACACATGGAAATAACTACACCGCTATCTGTATGAACATGGAAATATCTACACCGCCATCTGTATGAACATGGAAATATGTGCACCGCCATCTGTATGAACATATAAATATCTACACCGCCATCTGTATTAAGATGGAGATACCTACACTGCTATCTGTATAAACATGGAAATATCTACACCGCTATCTGTATAAACATGGAAATATCTACACCGCTATCTATATAAACATGGAAATATCTACCCCGCTACCTGCATAAACATGGAAATAGCAGCACCGCTATCTGTATGAACATGGAAATATCTACACCGCTATCTGTATGAACATGGAAATATCTACACCGCTATCTGTATGAACATGGAAATATCTACACCGCTATCTGTTTGAAGGTGGAAATATATACACCGCTATCTGCATGAAAATGGAAATATCTACACAGCTATCTGCATATACATGGAAATATCTACACAGCTATCTCCTTACACATGGAAATAACTACACCGCTATCTGTATGAACATGGAAATATCAACACCGCCATCTGTATGAACATGGAAATATCTGCACCGCCATCTGAATGAACATATAAATATCTACACCGCCATTTGTATTAAGATGGAGATATCTACACCGCTATCTGAATAAACATGGAAATATCTACACCGCTATCTGTATGAACATGGAAATATCTACACCGCTATCTGTATGAACGTGGAAATATCTACACAGCCATCTGGATGAACATGGAAATATCTACTCTGCTATCTGTGTAAACATGCATAGATCTTCACCCCTATCTGTATAAACATGGAAATATCTACACCGCTACCTGTATGAACATGGAAATATCTACACCGCTATCTGTATGAACATGGAAATATCTACACCGCTATCTGTTTGAACATGGAAATATCTACACCGCTATCTGCATGAAAATGGAAATATCTACACTGCTATCTGCATATACATGGAAATATCTACACAGCTATCTCTTTACACATGGAAATAACTACACCGCTATCTGTATGAACATGGAAATATCTACACCGCCATCTGTATGAACATGGAAATATGTGCACCGCCATCTGTATGAACATATAAATATCTACACCGCCATCTGTATTAAGATGGAGATATCTACACTGCTATCTGTATAAACATGGAAATATCTACACCGCTATCTGTATAAACATGGAAATATCTACACTGCTACCTGTATAAACATGGAAATATCAGCACCGCTATCTGTATGAACATGGAAATATATACACCGCTATCTGTATGAACATGGAAATGTCTACACCGCTATCAGTATTAACATGGAAATATCTACACCGCTATGTGTATGAACATGGATATATCTACACAGCCCTCGGGATGAACATGGAAATATCCACACCGCTATCTGTTTAAACATGCATATACCTTCACCGCTATCTGTATAAACATGGAAATATCTACACCGCTATCTGTATGAACATGGAAATATCTACACCGCTATCTGTTTGAAGATGGAAATATATACACCGCTATCTGCATGAAAATGGAAATATCTACACAGCTATCTGCATATACATGGAAATATCTACACAGCTATCTCTTTACACATGGAAATAACTACACCGCTATCTGTATGAACATGGAAATATCAACACCGCCATCTGTATGAACATGGAAATATCTGCACCGCCATCTGAATGAACATATAAATATCTACACCGCCATTTGTATTAAGATGGAGATATCTACACCGCTATCTGAATAAACATGGAAATATCTACACCGCTATCTGTATAAACATGGAAATATCTACACCGCTATCTGCATAAACATGGAAATATCTACACTGCTACCTGTATAAACATGGAAATATCAGCACCGCTATCTGTATGAACATGGAAATATCTACATCGCTATCTGTATGAACATGGAAATATCTACACCGCTATCTGCATGAACATGGAAATATCTACACCGCTATCTGCATGAACATGGAAATATCTACAAAGCTATCTGAATGAACATGGAAATATCTACACCGCTATCTGTTTGAACATGTAAATATCTACACCGCTGTCTGCATGAAAATGGAAATATCTACAAAGCTATCTGCATATACATGGAAATATCTACACTGCTATCTCTTTACACATTGAAATAACTACACCGCTATATCTATAAAGATAGAAATATCTACACCGCTATCTGTATAAACATGGAAATATCTACACCGCTATCTGCATAAACATGGAAATATCTACACCACTACCTGTATAAACATGGAAATATCAGCACCGCTATCTATATAAACATGGAAATATCTACCCCGCTACCTGCATAAACATGGAAATAGCAGCGCCGCTATCTGTATGAACATGGAAATATCTACACCGCTATCTGTTTGAACATGGAAATATCTACACCGCCATCTGTATGAACATGGAAATATGTGCACCGCCATCTGTATGAACATATAAATATCTACACCGCCATCTGTATTAAGATGGAGATATCTACACTGCTATCTGTATAAACATGGAAATATCTACACCGCTATCTGTATAAACATGGAAATATCTACACTGCTACCTGTATAATCATGGAAATATCAGCACCGCTATCTGTATGAACATGGAAATATCTACACCGCTATCTGTATGAACATGGAAATATCTACACCGCTATCTGTATGAACATGGAAATATCTACACCGCTATCTGTATGAACATGGAAATATCTACACCGCTATCTGTATGAACATGGAAATATCTACACAGCCATCTGGATGAACATGGAAATATCTACTCTGCTATCTGTGTAAACATGCATAGATCTTCACCCCTATCTGTATAAACATGGAAATATCTACACCGCTATCTGTATGAACATGGAAATAACTACACCGCTATCTGTATGAACATGGAAATATCTACACCGCTATCTGTTTGAACATGGAAATATCTACTCCGCTATCTGCATGAAAATGGAAATATCTACACTGCTATCTGCATATACATGGAAATATCTACACAGCTATCTCTTTACACATGGAAATAACTACACCGCTATCTGTATGAACATGGAAATATCTACACCGCCATCTGTATGAACATGGAAATATGTGCACCGCCATCTGTATGAACATATAAATATCTACACCGCCATCTGTATTAAGATGGAGATATCTACACTGCTATCTGTATAAACATGGAAATATCTACACCGCTATCTGTATAAACATGGAAATATCTACACCGCTATCTATATAAACATGGAAATATCTACCCCGCTACCTGCATAAACATGGAAATAGCAGCACCGCTATCTGTATGAACATGGAAATATCTACACCGCTATCTGTATGAACATGGAAATATCTACACCGCCATCTGTATGAACATGGAAATATGTGCACCGCCATCTGTATGAACATATAAATATCTACACCGCCATCTGTATTAAGATGGAGATATCTACACTGCTATCTGTATAAACATGGAAATATCTACACCGCTATCTGTATAAACATGGAAATATCTTCACTGCTACCTGTATAATCATGGAAATATCAGCACCGCTATCTGTATGAACATGGAAATATCTACACCGCTATCTGTATGAACATGGAAATGTCTACACCGCTATCAGTATGAACATGGAAATATCTACACCGCTATGTGTATGAACATGGATATATCTACACAGCCCTCGGGATGAACATGGAAATATCCACACCGCTATCTGTATAAACATGCATATACCTTCACCGCTATCTGTATAAACATGGAAATATCTACACCGCTATCTGTATGGACATGGAATTATCTACACCGCTATCTGTTTGAAGATGGAAATATATACACCGCTATCTGCATGAAAATGGAAATATCTACACAGCTATCTGCATATACATGGAAATATCTACACAGCTATCTCTTTACACATGGAAATAACTACACCGCTATCTGTATGAACATGGAGATATCAACACCGCCTTCTGTATGAACATGGAAATATCTGCACCGCCATCTGAATGAACATATAAATATCTACACCGCCATTTGTATTAAGATGGAGATATCTACACCGCTATCTGAATAAACATGGAAATATCTACAACGCTATCTGTATAAACATGGAAATATCTACACCGCTATCTGCATAAACATGGAAATATCTACACTGCTACCTGTATAAACATGGAAATATCAGCACCGCTATCTGTATGAACATGGAAATATCTACATCGCTATCAGTATGAACATGGAAATATCTACACCGCTATCTGCATGAACATGGAAATATCTACAAAGCTATCTGAATGAACATGGAAATATCTACACCGCTATCTGTTTGAACATGTAAATATCTACACCGCTATCTGCATGAAAATGGAAATATCTACAAAGCTATCTGCATATACATGGAAATATCTACACTGCTATCTCTTTACACATGGAAATAACTACTCCGCTATATCTATAAAGATAGAAATATCTACACCGCTATCTGTATAAACATGGAAATATCTACACCGCTATCTGTATAAACATGGAAATATCTACACCACTACCTGTATAAACATGGAAATATCAGCACCGCTATCTGTATGAACATGGAATTATCTACACTGCTATCTGTATGAACATGGAAATATCTACACCGCTATCTGTATGATCATGGAAATATCTACACCGCTATCTGTATGAACATGGAATTATCTACACCGCTATCTGTTTGAACATGGAAATATCTACACCGCTGTCTGCATGAAAATGGAAATATCTACACAGCTATCTGAATACACATGGAAATATCTACACAGCTATCTCTTAACACATGGAAATAAGAAGTCTGCTATCTCTATAAACATGGAAATATCTACACTGCCATCTGTATGAACATGGAAATATCTGCACCGCCATCTGTATGAACATATAAATATCTACACCACCATATGTATTAAGAAAGAAATATCTAAACCGCTATCTGTGTGAACATTGAAATATCTACACCGCTATCTGTATGAACATTGAAATATATACACCACTGCCTGTATAAACATTGAAATATCAGCACCGCTATCTGTATGAACATGGAAATATCTACACCGCTATCTTTATGAACATGGAAATATCTACACCGCTATCTGTATGAACATGGAAATATCTACACCGCTATCTGTATGAACATGGAAATATCTACACCGCTATCTGTATGAACATGGAAATATCTACACCGCTATCTGTATGAACATGGAAATATCTACACAGCCATCTGGATGAACATGGAAATATCTACTCTGCTATCTGTGTAAACATGCATAGATCTTCACCCCTATCTGTATAAACATGGAAATATCTACACCGCTATCTGTATGAACATGGAAATACCTACACCGCTATCTGTATGAACATGGAAATATCTACACCGCTATCTGTTTCAACATGGAAATATCTACACCGCTATCTGCATGAAAATGGAAATATCTACACTGCTATCTGCATATACATGGAAATATCTACACAGCTATCTCTTTACACATGGAAATAACTACACCGCTATCTGTATGAACATGGAAATATCTACACCGCCATCTGTATGAACATGGAAATATGTGCACCGCCATCTGTATGAACATATAAATATCTACACCGCCATCTGTATTAAGATGGAGATATCTACACCGCTATCTGAATAAACATGGAAATATCTACACCGCTATCTGTATGAACATGGAAATATCTACACCGCTATCTGTATGAACGTGGAAATATCTACACAGCCATCTGGATGAACATGGAAATATCTACTCTGCTATCTGTGTAAACATGCATAGATCTTCACCCCTATCTGTATAAACATGGAAATATCTACACCGCTACCTGTATGAACATGGAAATATCTACACCGCTATCTGTATGAACATGGAAATATCTACACCGCTATCTGTTTGAACATGGAAATATCTACACCGCTATCTGCATGAAAATGGAAATATCTACACTGCTATCTGCATATACATGGAAATATCTACACAGCTATCTCTTTACACATGGAAATAACTACACCGCTATCTGTATGAACATGGAAATATCTACACCGCCATCTGTATGAACATGGAAATATGTGCACCGCCATCTGTATGAACATATAAATATCTACACCGCCATCTGTATTAAGATGGAGATATCTACACTGCTATCTGTATAAACATGGAAATATCTACACCGCTATCTGTATAAACATGGAAATATCTACACTGCTACCTGTATAAACATGGAAATATCAGCACCGCTATCTGTATGAACATGGAAATATATACACCGCTATCTGTATGAACATGGAAATGTCTACACCGCTATCAGTATTAACATGGAAATATCTACACCGCTATGTGTATGAACATGGATATATCTACACAGCCCTCGGGATGAACATGGAAATATCCACACCGCTATCTGTTTAAACATGCATATACCTTCACCGCTATCTGTATAAACATGGAAATATCTACACCGCTATCTGTATGAACATGGAAATATCTACACCGCTATCTGTTTGAAGATGGAAATATATACACCGCTATCTGCATGAAAATGGAAATATCTACACAGCTATCTGCATATACATGGAAATATCTACACAGCTATCTCTTTACACATGGAAATAACTACACCGCTATCTGTATGAACATGGAAATATCAACACCGCCATCTGTATGAACATGGAAATATCTGCACCGCCATCTGAATGAACATATAAATATCTACACCGCCATTTGTATTAAGATGGAGATATCTACACCGCTATCTGAATAAACATGGAAATATCTACACCGCTATCTGTATAAACATGGAAATATCTACACCGCTATCTGCATAAACATGGAAATATCTACACTGCTACCTGTATAAACATGGAAATATCAGCACCGCTATCTGTATGAACATGGAAATATCTACATCGCTATCTGTATGAACATGGAAATATCTACACCGCTATCTGCATGAACATGGAAATATCTACACCGCTATCTGCATGAACATGGAAATATCTACAAAGCTATCTGAATGAACATGGAAATATCTACACCGCTATCTGTTTGAACATGTAAATATCTACACCGCTGTCTGCATGAAAATGGAAATATCTACAAAGCTATCTGCATATACATGGAAATATCTACACTGCTATCTCTTTACACATTGAAATAACTACACCGCTATATCTATAAAGATAGAAATATCTACACCGCTATCTGTATAAACATGGAAATATCTACACCGCTATCTGCATAAACATGGAAATATCTACACCACTACCTGTATAAACATGGAAATATCAGCACCGCTATCTATATAAACATGGAAATATCTACCCCGCTACCTGCATAAACATGGAAATAGCAGCGCCGCTATCTGTATGAACATGGAAATATCTACACCGCTATCTGTTTGAACATGGAAATATCTACACCGCCATCTGTATGAACATGGAAATATGTGCACCGCCATCTGTATGAACATATAAATATCTACACCGCCATCTGTATTAAGATGGAGATATCTACACTGCTATCTGTATAAACATGGAAATATCTACACCGCTATCTGTATAAACATGGAAATATCTACACTGCTACCTGTATAATCATGGAAATATCAGCACCGCTATCTGTATGAACATGGAAATATCTACACCGCTATCTGTATGAACATGGAAATATCTACACCGCTATCTGTATGAACATGGAAATATCTACACCGCTATCTGTATGAACATGGAAATATCTACACCGCTATCTGTATGAACATGGAAATATCTACACAGCCATCTGGATGAACATGGAAATATCTACTCTGCTATCTGTGTAAACATGCATAGATCTTCACCCCTATCTGTATAAACATGGAAATATCTACACCGCTATCTGTATGAACATGGAAATAACTACACCGCTATCTGTATGAACATGGAAATATCTACACCGCTATCTGTTTGAACATGGAAATATCTACTCCGCTATCTGCATGAAAATGGAAATATCTACACTGCTATCTGCATATACATGGAAATATCTACACAGCTATCTCTTTACACATGGAAATAACTACACCGCTATCTGTATGAACATGGAAATATCTACACCGCCATCTGTATGAACATGGAAATATGTGCACCGCCATCTGTATGAACATATAAATATCTACACCGCCATCTGTATTAAGATGGAGATATCTACACTGCTATCTGTATAAACATGGAAATATCTACACCGCTATCTGTATAAACATGGAAATATCTACACCGCTATCTATATAAACATGGAAATATCTACCCCGCTACCTGCATAAACATGGAAATAGCAGCACCGCTATCTGTATGAACATGGAAATATCTACACCGCTATCTGTATGAACATGGAAATATCTACACCGCCATCTGTATGAACATGGAAATATGTGCACCGCCATCTGTATGAACATATAAATATCTACACCGCCATCTGTATTAAGATGGAGATATCTACACTGCTATCTGTATAAACATGGAAATATCTACACCGCTATCTGTATAAACATGGAAATATCTTCACTGCTACCTGTATAATCATGGAAATATCAGCACCGCTATCTGTATGAACATGGAAATATCTACACCGCTATCTGTATGAACATGGAAATGTCTACACCGCTATCAGTATGAACATGGAAATATCTACACCGCTATGTGTATGAACATGGATATATCTACACAGCCCTCGGGATGAACATGGAAATATCCACACCGCTATCTGTATAAACATGCATATACCTTCACCGCTATCTGTATAAACATGGAAATATCTACACCGCTATCTGTATGGACATGGAATTATCTACACCGCTATCTGTTTGAAGATGGAAATATATACACCGCTATCTGCATGAAAATGGAAATATCTACACAGCTATCTGCATATACATGGAAATATCTACACAGCTATCTCTTTACACATGGAAATAACTACACCGCTATCTGTATGAACATGGAGATATCAACACCGCCTTCTGTATGAACATGGAAATATCTGCACCGCCATCTGAATGAACATATAAATATCTACACCGCCATTTGTATTAAGATGGAGATATCTACACCGCTATCTGAATAAACATGGAAATATCTACAACGCTATCTGTATAAACATGGAAATATCTACACCGCTATCTGCATAAACATGGAAATATCTACACTGCTACCTGTATAAACATGGAAATATCAGCACCGCTATCTGTATGAACATGGAAATATCTACATCGCTATCAGTATGAACATGGAAATATCTACACCGCTATCTGCATGAACATGGAAATATCTACAAAGCTATCTGAATGAACATGGAAATATCTACACCGCTATCTGTTTGAACATGTAAATATCTACACCGCTATCTGCATGAAAATGGAAATATCTACAAAGCTATCTGCATATACATGGAAATATCTACACTGCTATCTCTTTACACATGGAAATAACTACTCCGCTATATCTATAAAGATAGAAATATCTACACCGCTATCTGTATAAACATGGAAATATCTACACCGCTATCTGTATAAACATGGAAATATCTACACCACTACCTGTATAAACATGGAAATATCAGCACCGCTATCTGTATGAACATGGAATTATCTACACTGCTATCTGTATGAACATGGAAATATCTACACCGCTATCTGTATGATCATGGAAATATCTACACCGCTATCTGTATGAACATGGAATTATCTACACCGCTATCTGTTTGAACATGGAAATATCTACACCGCTGTCTGCATGAAAATGGAAATATCTACACAGCTATCTGAATACACATGGAAATATCTACACAGCTATCTCTTAACACATGGAAATAAGAAGTCTGCTATCTCTATAAACATGGAAATATCTACACTGCCATCTGTATGAACATGGAAATATCTGCACCGCCATCTGTATGAACATATAAATATCTACACCACCATATGTATTAAGAAAGAAATATCTAAACCGCTATCTGTGTGAACATTGAAATATCTACACCGCTATCTGTATGAACATTGAAATATATACACCACTGCCTGTATAAACATTGAAATATCAGCACCGCTATCTGTATGAACATGGAAATATCTACACCGCTATCTTTATGAACATGGAAATATCTACACCGCTATCTGTATGAACATGGAAATATCTACACCGCTATCTGTATGAACATGGAAATATCTACACCGCTATCTGTATGAACATGGAAATATCTACACCGCTATCTGTATGAACATGGAAATATCTACACAGCCATCTGGATGAACATGGAAATATCTACTCTGCTATCTGTGTAAACATGCATAGATCTTCACCCCTATCTGTATAAACATGGAAATATCTACACCGCTATCTGTATGAACATGGAAATACCTACACCGCTATCTGTATGAACATGGAAATATCTACACCGCTATCTGTTTCAACATGGAAATATCTACACCGCTATCTGCATGAAAATGGAAATATCTACACTGCTATCTGCATATACATGGAAATATCTACACAGCTATCTCTTTACACATGGAAATAACTACACCGCTATCTGTATGAACATGGAAATATCTACACCGCCATCTGTATGAACATGGAAATATGTGCACCGCCATCTGTATGAACATATAAATATCTACACCGCCATCTGTATTAAGATGGAGATATCTACACTGCTATCTGTATAAACATGGAAATATCTACACCGCTATCTGTATAAACATGGAAATATCTACACCGCTATCTATATAAACATGGAAATATCTACACTGCTACCTGTATAAACATGGAAATATCAGCACAGCTATCTGTATGAACATGGAAATATCTACACCGCTATCTGTATGAACATGGAAATGTCTACACCGCTATCAGTATGAACATGGAAATATCTACACCGCTATGTGTATGAACATGGATATATCTACACAGCCCTCGGGATGAACATGGAAATATCCACACCGCTATCTGTGTAAACATGCATATACCTTCACCGCTATCTGTATAAACATGGAAATATCTACACCGCTATCTGTATGAACATGGAAATATCTACACCGCTATCTGTTTGAAGATGGAAATATATACACCGCTATCTGCATGAAAATGGAAATATCTACACAGCTATCTGCATATACATGGAAATATCTACACAGCTATCTCTTTACACATGGAAATAACTACACCGCTATCTGTATGAACATGGAAATATCAACACCGCCATCTGTATGAACATGGAAATATCTGCACCGCCATCTGAATGAACATATAAATATCTACACCGCCATTTGTATTAAGATGGAGATATCTACACCGCTATCTGAATAAACATGGAAATATCTACACCGCTATCTGTATAAACATGGAAATATCTACACCGCTATCTGCAAAAACATGGAAATATCTACACTGCTACCTGTATAAACATGGAAATATCAGCACCGCTATCTGTATGAACATGGAAATATCTACATCGCTATCTGTATGAACATGGAAACATCTACACCGCTATCTGCATGAACATGGAAATATCTACAAAGCTATCTGAATGAACATGGAAATATCTACACCGCTATCTGTTTGAACATGTAAATATCTACACCGCTATCTGCATGAAAATGGAAATATCTACAAAGCTATCTGCATATACATGGAAATATCTACACTGCTATCTCTTTACACATGGAAATAACTACACTGCTATATCTATAAAGATAGAAATATCTACACCGCTATCTGTATAAAAATGGCAATATCTACACTGCTATCTGTATAAACATGGAAATATCTACACCACTACCTGTATAAACATGGAAATATCAGCACCGCTATCTGTATGAACATGGAATTATCTACACTGCTATCTGTATGAACATTGAAATATCTACACCGCTATCTGTATGATCATGGAAATATCTACACCGCTATCTGTATGAACATGGAATTATCTACACCGCTATCTGTTTGAACATGGAAATATCTTCACCGCTGTCTGCATGAAAATGGAAATATCTACACAGCTATCTGCATACACATGGAAATATCTACACAGCTATCTCTTAACACATGGAAATAAGAAGTCTGCTATCTCTATAAACATGGAAATATCTACACCGCCATCTGTATGAACATGGAAATATCTGCACCGCCATCTGTATGAACATATAAATATCTACACCACCATATGTATTAAGAAAGAAATATCTAAACCGCTATCTGTGTGAACATTGAAATATCTACACCGCTATCTGTATGAACATTGAAATAAATACACCACTGCCTGTATAAACATTGAAATATCAGCACCGCTATCTGTATGAACATGGAAATATCTACACCGCTATCTGTATGAACATTGAAATATCTACACCGCTATCTGTATGAACATTGAAATATCTACACCGCTGCCTGTATAAACATGGAAATATCAGCACCGCTATCTGTATGAACATGGAAATATCTACACCGCTATCTGTATGAACATGGAAATATCTACACCGCTATCTGTATGAACATGGAAATAGCTACACCGCTATCTGTATGAACATGGAAATATCAACACAGCCATCTGGATGAACATGGAAATATCTACTCCGCTATCTGTGTAAACATGCATAGATCTTCACCGCTATCTGTATAAACATGGAAATATCTACACCGCTATCTGTATGAACATGGAAATATCTACACCGCTATCTGTATGTACATGGAAATATCTTCACCGCTATCTGTTTGAACATGGAAATATCTACACCGCAATCTGCATGAAAAAGGAAATATCCACACTGCTATCTGCATATACATGGAAATAACTACACAGCTATCTCTCTACACATGGAAATATCTACACCGCTATCTGTATGAACATAGAAATATCTACACCGCCATCTGTATGAACATGGAAATATCTGCACCGCCATCTGTATGAACATATAAATATCTACACCGCCATCTGTATTAAGATGGAGATATCTACACTGCTATCTGTGTAAACATGGAAATATCTACACCGCTATCTGTATAAACATGGAAATATCTACACCACTACCTGTATAAACATGGAAATATCAGCACCGCTATCTGTATGAACATGGAAATATCTACACCGCTATCTGTATGAACATGGAAATATCTACACCGCTATCTGTATGAACATGGAAATATCTACACCGCTATCTGTATGAACATGGAAATATCTACACCGCTATCTGTTTGAACATGGAAATATCTACACCGCTGTCTGCATGAAAATGGAAATATCTACACAGCTATCTGCATATACATGGAAATATCTACACAGGTATCTCTTTACACAAGGAAATAACTACACCACTATCTCTATAAACATGGAAATATCTACACCGCCATCTGTAGAAACAAGGAAATATCTACACCACTACCTGTATAAACATGGAAATATCAGCACCGCTATCTGTATGAACATGGAAATATCTACACCGCTCCCTGTATAAACATGGAAATATCTACACCGCCATCTGTATGAACATATAAATATCTACACCGCCATCTGTATTAAGAAGGAAATATCTAAACCGCTATCTGTATAAACGTGGAAATATCTACACCGCTGCCTGTATAAACATGGAAATATCTACACCGCGATCTGTATGAACATGGAAATATCTACAACGCTATCTGTATGAACATGGAAATATCTACACCGCTATCTGTATGAACATGGAAATAGCTACACCGCTATCTGTGTGAACATGGATATATCTACACAGCCATCTGGATGAACATGGAAATATCTACACCGCTATCTGTGTAAACATGCATACATCTTCACCGCTATCTGTATAAACATGGAAAAATCTACACCGCTATCTGTATGAACATGGAAATATCTACACTGCTATCTGTATGAACTTGGAAATATCTACACCACTATCTGTTTGAACATGGAAATATCTACACCGCTATCTGCATGAAAATGGAAATATCTACACTGCTGTCTGCATATACATTTAAATATCTACACAGCTATCTCTTTACACATGGAAATAACTACACCGCTATCTGTATGAACATGGAAATATCTACACCGCCATCTGTATGAACATGGGAATATGTGAACCGCCATCTGTATGAACATATAAATATGTACACCGCCATCTGTATTAAGATGGAGATATCTACACTGCTATCTGCATAAACATGGAAATATCTACACCGCTATCTGTATAAACATGGAAATATCTACACAGCTATCTGTATAAACATGGAAATATCTACACCACTACCTGTATAAACATGGAAATATCAGCACCGCTATCTGTATGAACATGGAATTATCTACACCGCTATCTGTATGAACATGGAAATATCTACACCGCTATCTGTATGAACATGGAAATATCTACACCGCTATCTGTATGAACATGGAAATATCTACACCGCTATCTGTTTGAACATGGAAATATCCACACCGCTGTCTACATGAAAATGGAAATATCTACACAGCTATCTGCATACACATGGAAATATCTACACAGCTACCTCTTAACACATGGAAATAAGTACACCGCTATCTCTATAAACATGGAAATATCTACACCGCCATCTGTATGAACATGGAAATATCTGCACCGCCATCAGTATGAACATATAAATATCTACACCGCCATCTGTATTAAGAAGGAAATATCTAAACCGCTATCTGTATGAACATTGAAATATCTACACCGCTATCTGTATGAACATTGAAATATCTACACCGCTGCCTGTATAAACATGGAAATATCAGCACCGCTATCTGTATGAACATGGAAATATCTACACCGCTATCTGTATGAACATGGAAATATCTACACCGCTATCTGTATGAACATGGAAATAGCTACACCGCTATCTGTATGAACATGGAAATATCAACACAGCCATCTGGATGAACATGGAAATATCTACTCCGCTATCTGTGTAAACATGCATAGATCTTCACCGCTATCTGTATAAACATGGAAATATCTACACCGCTATCTGTATGAACATGGAAATATCTACACCGCTATCTGTATGTACATGGAAATATCTTCACCGCTATCTGTTTGAACATGGAAATATCTACACCGCAATCTGCATGAAAAAGGAAATATCCACACTGCTATCTGCATATACATGGAAATATCTACACAGCTATCTCTTTACACATGGAAATATCTACACCGCTATCTGTATGAACATAGAAATATCTACATCGCCATCTGTATGAACATGGAAATATCTGCACCGCCATCTGTATGAACATATAAATATCTACACCGCCATCTGTATTAAGATGGAGATATCTACACTGCTATCTGCATATACATGGAAATATCTACACCGCTATCTGTATAAACATGGAAATATCTACACCGCTATCTGCATAAACATGGAGATATCTACACCACTACCTGTATAAACATGGAAATAACAGCACCGCTATCTGTATGAACATGGAAATATCTACACCGCTATCTGTATGAACATGGAAATATCTACACCGTTATCTGTATGAACATGGAAATATCTACGCCACTATCTGAATGAACATGGAAATATCTACTCCTCTATCTGTATGAACATGGATATATCTACACCGCTATCTGTATGAACATGGATATATCTACACAGCCATCTGGATGAACATGGAAATATCTACACCGATATCTGTATGAACATGGAAATATCTACACCGCTATCTGTATGAACATGGAAATATCTACAAAGCTATCTGAATGAACATGGAAATATCTACACCGCTATCTGTTTGAACATGTAAATATCTACACCGCTATCTGCATGAAAATGGAAATATCTACAAAGCTATCTGAATATACATGGAAATATCTACACTGCTATCTCTTTACACATGGAAATAACTACACCGCTATATCTATAAAGATAGAAATATCTACACCGCTATCTGTATAAACATGGAAATATCTACACCGCTATCTGTATAAACATGGAAATATCTACACCACTACCTGTATAAACATGGAAATATCAGCACCGCTATCTGTATGAACATGGAATTATCTACACTGCTATCTGTATGAACATGGAAATATCTACACCGCTATCTGTATGATCATGGAAATATCTACACCGCTATCTGTATGAACATGGAATTATCTACACCGCTATCTGTTTGAACATGGAAATATCTACACCGCTGTCTGCATGAAAATGGAAATATCTACACAGCTATCTGCATACACATGGAAATATCTACACAGCTATCTCTTAACACATGGAAATAAGAAGTCTGCTATCTCTATAAACATGGAAATATCTACACCGCCATCTGTATGAACATGGAAATATCTGCACCGCCATCTGTATGAACATATAAATATCTACACCACCATATGTATTAAGAAAGAAATATCTAAACCGCTATCTGTGTGAACATTGAAATATCTACACCGCTATCTGTATGAACATTGAAATATATACACCACTGCCTGTATAAACATTGAAATATCAGCACCGCTATCTGTATGAACATGGAAATATCTACACCGCTATCTGTATGAACATGGAAATATCTACACTGCTATCTGTATGAACATGGAAATATCTACACCGCTATCTGTATGAACATGGAAATATCTACACCGCTATCTGTATGAACATGGAAATATCTACACCGCTATCTGTATGAACATGGAAATATCTACACAGCCATCTGGATGAACATGGAAATATCTACTCTGCTATCTGTGTAAACATGCATAGATCTTCACCCCTATCTGTATAAACATGGAAATATCTACACCGCTATCTGTATGAACATGGAAATATCTACACCGCTATCTGTATGAACATGGAAATATCTACACCGCTATCTGTTTGAACATGGAAATATCTACACCGCTATCTGCATGAAAATGGAAATATCTACACTGCTATCTGCATATACATGGAAATATCTACACAGCTATCTCTTTACAAATGGAAATAACTACACCGCTATCTGTATGAACATGGAAATATCTACACCACCATCTGTATGAACATGGAAATATGTGCACCGCCATCTGTATGAACATATAAATATCTACACCGCCATCTGTATTAAGATGGAGATATCTACACTGCTATCTGTATAAACATTGAAATATCTACACCGCTATCTGTATAAACATGGAAATATCTACACCGCTATCTATATAAACATGGAAATATCTACCCCGCTACCTGCATAAACATGGAAATAGCAGCACCGCTATCTGTATGAACATGGAAATATCTACACCGCTATCTGTATGAACATGGAAATATCTACACCGCCATCTGTATGAACATGGAAATATGTGCACCGCCATCTGTATGAACATATAAATATCTACACCGCCATCTGTATTAAGATGGAGATATCTACACTGCTTTCTGTATATACATGGAAATATCTACACCGCTATCTGTATAAACATGGAAATATCTACACCGCTATCTATATAAACATGGAAATATCTACCCCGCTACCTGCATAAACATGGAAATAGCAGCACCGCTATCTGTATGAACATGGAAATATCTACACCGCTATCTGTTTGAACATGGAAATATCTACACCGCTATCTGCATGAAAATGGAAATATCTACACTGCTATCTGCATATACATGGAAATATCTACACAGCTATCTCTTTACACATGGAAATAACTACACCGCTATCTGTATGAACATGGAAATATCTACACCGCCATCTGTATGAACATGGAAATATGTGCACCTCCATCTGTATGAACATATAAATATCTACACCGCCATCTGTATTAAGATGGAGATATCTACACTGCTATCTGTATAAACATGGAAATATCTACACCGCTATCTGTATAAACATGGAAATATCTACACCGCTATCTATATAAACATGGAAATATCTACCCCGCTACCTGCATAAACATGGAAATAGCAGCACCGCTATCTGTATGAACATGGAAATATCTACACCGCTATCTGTATGAACATGGAAATATCTACACCGCCATCTGTATGAACATGGAAATATGTGCACCGCCATCTGTATGAACATATAAATATCTACACCGCCATCTGTATTAAGATGGAGATATCTACACTGCTATCTGTATAAACATGGAAATATCTACACCGCTATCTGTATAAACATGGAAATATCTACACTGCTACCTGTATAAACATGGAAATATCAGCACCGCTATCTGTATGAACATGGAAATATCTACACCGCTATGTGTATGAACATGGATATATCTACACAGCCCTCGGGATGAACATGGAAATATCCACACCGCTATCTGTATAAACATGCATATACCTTCACCGCTATCTGTATAAACATGGAAATATCTACACCGCTATCTGTATAAACATGCATATACCTTCACCGCTATCTGTATAAACATGGAAATATCTACACCGCTATCTGTATGAACATGGAAATATCTACACCGCTATGTGTATGAACATGGATATATCTACACTGCCCTCGGGATGAACATGGAAATATCCACACCGCTATCTGTATAAACATGCATATACCTTCACCGCTATCTGTATAAACATGGAAATATCTACACCGCTATCTGTATGAACATGGAAATATCTACACCGCTATCTGTTTGAAGATGGAAATATATACACCGCTATCTGCATGAAAATGGAAATATCTACACAGCTATCTGCATATACATGGAAATATCTACACAGCTATCTCTTTACACATGGAAATAACTACACCGCTATCTGTATGAACATGGAAATATCAACACCGCCATCTGTATGAACATGGAAATATCTGCACCGCCATCTGAATGAACATATAAATATCTACACCGCCATTTGTATTAAGATGGAGATATCTACACCGCTATCTGAATAAACATGGAAATATCTACACCGCTATCTGTATAAACATGGAAATATCTACACCGCTATCTGCATAAACATGGAAATATCTACACTGCTACCTGTATAAACATGGAAATATCAGCACCGCTATCTGTATGAACATGGAAATATCTACATCGCTATCTGTATGAACATGGAAATATCTACACCGCTATCTGCATGAACATGGAAATATCTACAAAGCTATCTGAATGAACATGGAAATATCTACACCGCTATCTGTTAGAACATGTAAATATCTACACCGCTATCTGCATGAAAATGGAAATATCTACAAAGCTATCTGCATATACATGGAAATATCTACACTGCTATCTCTTTACACATGGAAATAACTACACCGCTATATCTATAAAGATAGAAATATCTACACCGCTATCTGTATAAACATGGAAATATCTACACCGCTATCTGTATAAACATGGAAATATCTACACCACTACATGTATAAACATGGAAATATCAGCACCGCTATCTGTATGAACATGGAATTATCTACACTGCTATCTGTATGAACATGGAAATATCTACACCGCTATCTGTATGATCATGGAAATATCTACACCGCTATCTGTATGAACATGGAATTATTTACACCGCTATCTGTTTGAACATGGAAATATCTACACCGCTGTCTGCATGAAAATGGAAATATCTACACAGCTATCTGCATACACATGGAAATATCTACACAGCTATCTCTTAACACATGGAAATAAGAAGTCTGCTATCTCTATAAACATGGAAATATCTACACCGCCATCTGTATGAACATGGAAATATCTGCACCGCCATCTGTATGAATATATAAATATCTACACCACCATATGTATTAAGAAAGAAATATCTAAACGGCTATCTGTGTGAACATTGAAATATCTACACCGCTATCTGTATGAACATTGAAATATATACAACACTGCCTGTATAAACATTGAAATATCAGCACCGCTATCTGTATGAACATGGAAATATCTACACCGCTATCTGTATGAACATGGAAATATCTACACCGCTATCTGAATGAACATGGAAATATCTACACCGCTATCTGTATTAACATGGAAATATCTACACCGCTATCTGTATGAACATGGAAATATCTACACCGCTATCTGTATGAACATGGAAATATCTACACAGCCATCTGGATGAACATGGAAATATCTACTCTGCTATCTGTGTAAACATGCATAGATCTTCACCCCTATCTGTATAAACATGGAAATATCTACACCGCTATCTGTATGAACATGGAAATATCTACACCGCTATCTGTATGAACATGGAAATATCTACACCGCTATCTGTTTGAACATGGAAATATCTACACCGCTATCTGCATGAAAATGGAAATATCTACACTGCTATCTGCATATACATGGAAATATCTACACAGCTATCTCTTTACACATGGAAATAACTACACCGCTATCTGTATGAACATGGAAATATCTACACCGCCATCTGTATGAACATGGAAATATGTGCACCGCCATCTGTATGAACATATAAATATCTACACCGCCATCTGTATTAAGATGGAGATATCTACACTGCTATCTGTATAAACATGGAAATATCTACACCGTTATCTGTATAAACATGGAGATATCTACACCGCTATCTATATAAACATGGAAATATCTACCCTGCTACTTGCATAAACATGGAAATAGCAGCACCGCTATCTGTATGAACATGGAAATATCTACACCACTATCTGTATGAACATGGAAATATCTACACCGCCATCTGTATGAACATGGAAATATCTACACCGCCATCTGTATGAACATGGAAATATGTGCACCGCCATCTGTATGAACATATAAATATCTACACCGCCATCTGTATTAAGATGGAGATATCTACACTGCTATCTGTATAAACATGGAAATATCTACACCGCTATCTGTATAAACATGGAAATATCTACACAGCTACCTGTATAAACATGTAAATATCAGCACCGCTATCTGTATGAACATGGAAATATCTACACCGCTATCAGTATGAACATGGAAATATCTACACCGCTATCTGTATGAACATGGAAATATCTACACTGCTATCTGTTTGATCATGGAAATATCTAAACCGCTATCTGCATGAAAATGGAAATATATACACAGCTATCTGCATATTCATGGAAATATCTACACAGCTATCTCTTTACACATGGAAATAACTACACCGCTATCTGTATGAACATGGAAATATCTTCTCTGCCATCTGTAGGAACATGGATATATCTACACAGCCATCTGGATGAACATGGAAATATCTACACCGCTATCTGTATGAACATGGAAATATCTATGCCGCTATCTGTGTAAACATGCATACATCTTCACCGCTATCTGTATAAACATGGAAATATCTACACTGCTATCTGTTTGAACATGGAAATATCTACACCGCTGTCTGCATGAAAATGGAAATATCTACACAGCTATCTGCATACACATGGAAATATCTACACATCTATCTCTTAACACATGGAAATAAGAAGTCTGCTATCTCTATAAACATGGAAATATCTACACCGCCATCTGTATGAACATGGAAATATCTGCACCGCCATCTGTATGAACATATAAATATCTACACCACCATATGTATTAAGAAAGAAATATCTAAACCGCTATCTGTGTGAACATTGAAATATCTACACCGCTATCTGTATGAACATTGAAATATATACACCACTGCCTGTATAAACATTGAAATATCAGCACCGCTATCTGTATGAACATGGAAATATCTACACCGCAATCTGTATGAACATGGAAATATCTACACCGCTATCTGTATGAACATGGAAATATCTACACCGCTATCTGTATGAACATGGAAATATCTACACCGCTATCTGTATGAACATGGAAATATCTACACCGCTATCTGTATGAACATGGAAATATCTACACAGCCATCTGGATGAACATGGAAATATCTACTCTGCTATCTGTGTAAACATGCATAGATCTTCACCCCTATCTGTATAAACATGGAAATATCTACACCGCTATCTGTATGAACATGGAAATATCTACACCGCTATCTGTATGAACATGGAAATATCTACACCGCTATCTGTTTGAACATGGAAATATCTACACCGCTATCTGCATGAAAATGGAAATATCTACACTGCTATCTGCATATACATGGAAATATCTACACAGCTATCTCTTTACACATGGAAATAACTACACCGCTATCTGTATGAACATGGAAATATCTACACCACCATCTGTATGAACATGGAAATATGTGCACCGCCATCTGTATGAACATATAAATATCTACACCGCCATCTGTATTAAGATGGAGATATCTACACTGCTATCTGTATAAACATTGAAATATCTACACCGCTATCTGTATAAACATGGAAATATCTACCCCGCTACCTGCATAAACATGGAAATAGCAGCACCGCTATCTGTATGAACATGGAAATATCTACACCGCTATCTGTATGAACATGGAAATATCTACACCGCCATCTGTATGAACATGGAAATATGTGCACCGCCATCTGTATGAACATATAAATATCTACACCGCCATCTGTATTAAGATGGAGATATCTACACTGCTATCTGTATAAACATGGAAATATCTACACCGCTATCTGTATAAACATGGAAATATCTACACTGCTGCCTGTATAAACATGGAAATATCAGCACCGCTATCTGCATGAACATGGAAATATTTACACCGCTATCTGTATGAACATGGAAATGTCTACACCGCTATCAGTATGAACTTGGAAATATCTACACCGCTATGTGTATGAACATGTATATATCTACACAGCCCACAGGATGAACATGGAAATATCCACACCGCTATCTGTATAAACATGCATATACCTTCACCGCTATCTGTATAAACATGGAAATATCTACACCGCTATCTATATGAACATGGAAATATCTACACCGCTATCTGTTTGAAGATGGAAATATATACACCGCTATCTGCATGAAAATGGAAATATCTACACAGCTATCTGCATATACATGGAAATATCTACACAGCTATCTCTTTACACATGGAAATAACTACACCGCTATCTGTATGAACATGGAAATATCAACACCGCCATCTGTATGAACATGGAAATATCTGCACCGCCATCGGAATGAACATATAAATATCTACACCGCCATTTGTATTAAGATGGAGATATCTACACTGCTATCTGAATAAACATGGAAATATCTACACCGCTATCTGTATAAACATGGAAATATCTACACAGCTATCTGCATAAACATGGAAATATCTACACTGCTACCTGTATAAACATGGAAATATCAGCACCGCTATCTGTATGAACATGGAAATATCTACATCGCTATCTGTATGAACATGGAAATATCTACACCGCTATCTGCATGAACATGGAAATATCTACAAAGCTATCTGAATGAACATGGAAATATCTACACCGCTATCTGTTTGAACATGTAAATATCTACACCGCTATCTGCATGAAAATGGAAATATCTACAAAGCTATCTGCATATACATGGAAATATCTACACTGCTATCTCTTTACACATGGAAATAACTACACCGCTATATCTATAAAGATAGAAATATCTACACCGCTATCTGTATAAACATGGAAATATCTACACCGCTATCTGTATAAACATGGAAATATCTACACCACTACCTGTATAAACATGGAAATATCAGCACCGCTATCTGTATGAACATGGAATTATCTACACTGCTATCTGTATGAACATGGAAATATCTACACCGCTATCTGTATAATCATGGAAATATCTACACCGCTATCTGTATGAACATGGAATTATCTACACCGCTATCTGTTTGAACATGGAAATATCTACACCGCTGTCTGCATGAAAATGGAAATATCTACACAGCTATCTGCATACACATGGAAATATCTACACAGCTATCTCTTAACACATGGAAATAAGAAGTCTGCTATCTCTATAAACATGGAAATATCTACACCGCCATCCGTATGAACATGGAAATATCTGCACCGCCATCTGTATGAACATATAAATATCTACACCACCATATGTATTAAGAAAGAAATATCTAAACCGCTATCTGTGTGAACATTGAAATATCTACACCGCTATCTGTATGAACATTGAAATATATACACCACTGCCTGTATAAACATTGAAATATCAGCACCGCTATCTGTATGAACATGGAAATATCTACACCGCTATCTGTATGAACATGGAAATATCTACACCGCTATCTGTATGAACATGGAAATATCTACACCGCTCTCTGTATGAACATGGAAATATCTACACCGCTATCTGTATGAACATGGAAATATCTACACCGCTATCTGTATGAACATGGAAATATCTACACAGCCATCTGGATGAACATGGAAATATCTACTCTGCTATCTGTGTAAACATGCATAGATCTTCACCCCTATCTGTATAAACATGGAAATATCTACACCGCTATCTGTATGAACATGGAAATATCTACACCGCTATCTGTATGAACATGGAAATATCTACACCGCTATCTGTTTGAACATGGAAATATCTACACCGCTATCTGCATGAAAATGGAAATATCTACACTGCTATCTGCATATACATGGAAATATCTACACAGCTATCTCTTGACACATGGAAATAGCTACACCGCTATCTGTATGAACATGGAAATATCTAAACCGCCATCTGTATGAACATGGAAATATGTGCACCGCCATCTGTATGAACATATAAATATCTACACCGCCATCTGTATTAAGATGGAGATATCTACACTGCTATCTGTATAAACATGGAAATATCTACACCGCTATCTGTATAAACATGGAAATATCTACACCGCTATCTATATAAACATGGAAATATCTACCCCGCTACCTGCATAAACATGGAAATAGCAGCACCGCTATCTGTATGAACATGGAAATATCTACACCGCTATCTGTATGAACATGGAAATATCTACACCGCCATCTGTATGAACATGGAAATATGTGCACCGCCATCTGTATGAACATATAAATATCTACACCGCCATCTGTATTAAGATGGAGATATCTACACTGCTATCTGTATAAACATGGAAATATCTACACCGCTATCTGTATAAACATGGAAATATCTACACTGCTACCTGTATAAACATGGAAATATCAGCACCGCTATCTGTATGAACATGGAAATATCTACACCGCTATCTGTATGAACATGGAAATGTCTACACCGCTATCAGTATGAACATGGAAATATCTACACCGCTATGTGTATGAACATGGATATATCTACACAGCCCTCGGGATGAACATGGAAATATCCACACCGCTATCTGTATAAACATGCATATACCTTCACCGCTATCTGTATAAACATGGAAATATCTACACCGCTATCTGTATGAACATGGAAATATCTACACCGCTATCTTTTTGAAGATGGAAATATATACACCGCTATCTGCATGAAAACGGAAATATCTACACAGCTATCTGCATCTACATGGAAATCTCTACACAGCTATCTCTTTACACATGGAAATAACTACACCGCTATCTGTATGAACATGGAAATATCAACACCGCCATCTGTATGAACATGGAAATATCTGCACCGCCATCTGAATGAACATATAAATATCTACACCGCCATTTGTATTAAGATGGAGATATCTACACCGCTATCTGAATAAACATGGAAATATCTACACCGCTATCTGTATAAACATGGAAATATCTACACCGCTATCTGCATAAACATGGAAATATCTACACTGCTACCTGTATAAACATGGAAATATCAGCACCGCTATATGTATGAACATGGAAATATCTACATCGCTATCTGTATGAACATGGAAATATCTACACCGCTATCTGCATGAACATGGAAATATCTACAAAGCTATCTGAACGAACATGGAAATATCTACACCGCTATCTGTTTGAACATGTAAATATCTACACCGCTATCTGCATGAAAATGGAAATATCTACAAAGCTATCTGCATATACATGGAAATATCTACACTGCTATCTCTTTACACATGGAAATAACTACACCGCTATATCTATAAAGATAGAAATATCTACACCGCTATCTGTATAAACATGGAAATATCTACACCGCTATCCGTATAAACATGGAAATATCTACACCACTACCTGTATAAACATGGAAATATCAGCACCGCTATCTGTATGAACATGGAATTATCTACACTGCTATCTGTATGAACATGGAAATATCTACACCGCTATCTGTATGATCATGGAAATATCTACACCGCTATCTGTATGAACATGGAACTATCTACACCGCTATCTGTTTTAACATGGAAATATCTACACCGCTGTCTGCATGAAAATGGAAATATCTACACAGCTATCTGCATACACATGGAAATATCTACACAGCTATCTCTTAACACATGGAAATAAGAAGTCTGCTATCTCTATAAACATGGAAATATCTACACCGCCATCTGTATGAACATGGAAATATCTGCACCGCCATCTGTATGAACATATAAATATCTACACCACCATATGTATTAAGAAAGAAATATCTAAACCGCTATCTGTGTGAACATTGAAATATCTACACCGCTATCTGTATGAACATTGAAATATATACACCACTGCCTGTATAAACATTGAAATATCAGCACCGCTATCTGTATGAACATGGAAATATCTACACCGCTATCTGTATGAACATGGAAATATCTACACCGCTATCTGTATGAACATGGAAATATCTACACCGCTATCTGTATGAACATGGAAATATCTACACCGCTATCTGTATGAACATGGAAATATCTACACCGCTATCTGTATGAACATGGAAATATCTACACCGCTATCTGTAAGAACATGGAAATATCTACACCGCTATCTGTATGAACATGGAAATATCTACACCGCTATCTGTATGAACATGGAAATATCTACACAGCCATCTGGATGAACATGGAAATATCTACTCTGCTATCTGTGTAAACATGCATAGATCTTCACCCCTATCTGTATAAACATGGAAATATCTACACCGCTATCTGTATGAACATGGAAATATCTACACCGCTATCTGTATGAACATGGAAATATCTACACCGCTATCTGTTTGAACATGGAAATATCTACACCGCTATCTGCATGAAAATGGAAATATCTACAAAGCTATCTGCATATACATGGAAATATCTACACTGCTATCTCTTTACACATGGAAATAACTACACCGCTATATCTATAAAGATAGAAATATCTACACCGCTATCTGTATAAACATGGAAATATCTACACCGCTATCCGTATAAACATGGAAATATCTACACCACTACCTGTATAAACATGGAAATATCAGCACCGCTATCTGTATGAACATGGAATTATCTACACTGCTATCTGTATGAACATGGAAATATCTACACCGCTATCTGTATGATCATGGAAATATCTACACCGCTATCTGTATGAACATGGAACTATCTACACCGCTATCTGTTTGAACATGGAAATATCTACACCGCTGTCTGCATGAAAATGGAAATATCTACACAGCTATCTGCATACACATGGAAATATCTACACAGCTATCTCTTAACACATGGAAATAAGAAGTCTGCTATCTCTATAAACATGGAAATATCTACACCGCCATCTGTATGAACATGGAAATATCTGCTCCGCCATCTGTATGAACATATAAATATCTACACCACCATATGTATTAAGAAAGAAATATCTAAACCGCTATCTGTGTGAACATTGAAATATCTACACCGCTATCTGTATGAACATTGAAATATATACACCACTGCCTGTATAAACATTGAAATATCAGCACCGCTATCTGTATGAACATGCAAATATCTACACCGCTATCTGTATGAACATGGAAATATCTACACCGCTATCTGTATGAACATGGAAATATCTACACCGCTATCTGTATGAACATGGAAATATCTACACCGCTATCTGTATGAACATGGAAATATCTACACCGCTATCTGTATGAACATGGAAATATCTACACCGCTATCTGTATGAACATGGAAATATCTACACCGCTATCTGTATGAACATGGAAATATCTACACCGCTATCTGTATGAACATGGAAATATCTACACAGCCATCTGGATGAACATGGAAATATCTACTCTGCTATCTGTGTAAACATGCATAGATCTTCACCCCTATCTGTATAAACATGGAAATATCTACACCGCTATCTGTATGAACATGGAAATATCTACACCGCTATCTGTTTCAACATGGAAATATCTACACCGCTATCTGTTTGAACATGGAAATATCTACACTGCTATCTGCATATACATGGAAATATCTACACAGCTATCTCTTTACACATGGAAATAACTACACCGCTATCTGTATGAACATGGAAATATCTACACCGCCATCTGTATGAACATGGAAATATGTGCACCGCCATCTGTATGAACATATAAATATCTACACCGCCATCTGTATTAAGATGGAGATATCTACACTGCTATCTGTATAAACATGGAAATATCTACACCGCTATCTGTATAAACATGGAAATATCTACACCGCTATCTATATAAACATGGAAATATCTACCCCGCTACCTGCATAAACATGGAAATAGCAGCACCGCTATCTGTATGAACATGGAAATATCTACACCGCTATCTGTATGAACATGGAAATATCTACACCGCCATCTGTATGAACATGGAAATATGTGCACCGCCATCTGTATGAACATATAAATATCTACACCGCCATCTGTATTAAGATGGAGATATCTACACTGCTATCTGTATAAACATGGAAATATCTACACCGCTATCTGTATAAACATGGAAATATCTACACTGCTACCTGTATAAACATAGAAATATCAGCACCGCTATCTGTATGAACATGGAAATATCTACACCGCTATCTGTATGAACATGGAAATGTCTACACCGCTATCAGTATGAACATGGAAATATCTACACCGCTATGTGTATGAACATGGATATATCTACACAGCCCTCGGGATGAACATGGAAATATCCACACCGCTATCTGTATAAACATGCATATACCTTCACCGCTATCTGTATAAACATGGAAATATCTACACCGCTATCTGTATGAACATGGAAATATCTACACCGCTATCTGTTTGAAGATGGAAATATATACACCGCTATCTGCATGAAAATGGAAATATCTACACAGCTATCTGCATATACATGGAAATATCTACACAGCTATCTCTTCACACATGGAAATAACTACACCGCTATCTGTATGAACATGGAAATATCAACACCGCCATCTGTATGAACATGGAAATATCTGCACCGCCATCTGAATGAACATATAAATATCTACACCGCCATTTGTATTAAGATGGAGATATCTACACCGCTATCTGAATAAACATGGAAATATCTACACCGCTATCTGTATAAACATGGAAATATCTACACCGCTATCTGCATAAACATGGAAATATCTACACTGCTACCTGTATAAACATGGAAATATCAGCACCGCTATCTGTATGAACATGGAAATATCTACATCGCTATCTGTATGAACATGGAAATATCTACACCGCTATCTGCATGAACATGGAAATATCTACAAAGCTATCTGAATGAACATGGAAATATCTACACCGCTATCTGTTTGAACATGTAAATATCTACACCGCTATCTGCATGAAAATGGAAATATCTACAAAGCTATCTGCATATACATGGAAATATCTACACTGCTATCTCTTTACACATGGAAATAACTACACCGCTATATCTATAAAGATAGAAATATCTACACCGCTATCTGTATAAACATGGAAATATCTACACCGCTATCTGTATAAACATGGAAATATCTACACCACTACCTGTATAAACATGGAAATATCAGCACCGCTATCTGTATGAACATGGAATTATCTACACTGCTATCTGTATGAACATGGAAATATCTACACCGCTATCTGTATAATCATGGAAATATCTACACCGCTATCTGTATGAACATGGAATTATCTACACCGCTATCTGTTTGAACATGGAAATATCTACACCGCTGTCTGCATGAAAATGGAAATATCTACACAGCTATCTGCATACACATGGAAATATCTACACAGCTATCTCTTAACACATGGAAATAAGAAGTCTGCTATCTCTATAAACATGGAAATATCTACACCGCCATCCATATGAACATGGAAATATCTGCACCGCCATCTGTATGAACATATAAATATCTACACCACCATATGTATTAAGAAAGAAATATCTAAACCGCTATCTGTGTGAACATTGAAATATCTACACCGCTATCTGTATGAACATTGAAATATATACACCACTGCCTGTATAAACATTGAAATATCAGCACCGCTATCTGTATGAACATGGAAATATCTACACCGCTATCTGTATGAACATGGAAATATCTACACCGCTATCTGTATGAACATGGAAATATCTACACCGCTCTCTGTATGAACATGGAAATATCTACACCGCTATCTGTATGAACATGGAAATATCTACACCGCTATCTGTATGAACGTGGAAATATCTACACAGCCATCTGGATGAACATGGAAATATCTACTCTGCTATCTGTGTAAACATGCATAGATCTTCACCCCTATCTGTATAAACATGGAAATATCTACACCGCTATCTGTATGAACATGGAAATATCTACACCGCTATCTGTATGAACATGGAAATATCTACACCGCTATCTGTTTGAACATGGAAATATCTACACCGCTATCTGCATGAAAATGGAAATATCTACACTGCTATCTGCATATACATGGAAATATCTACACAGCTATCTCTTTACACATGGAAATAACTACACCGCTATCTGTATGAACATGGAAATATCTACACCGCCATCTGTATGAACATGGAAATATGTGCACCGCCATCTGTATGAACATATAAATATCTACACCGCCATCTGTATTAAGATGGAGATATCAACATTGCTATCTGTATAAACATGGAAATATCTACACCGCTATCTGTATAAACATGGAAATATCTACACCGCTATCTATATAAACATGGAAATATCTACCCCGCTACCTGCATAAACATGGAAATAGCAGCACCGCTATCTGTATGAACATGGAAATATCTACACCGCTATCTGTATGAACATGGAAATATCTACACCGCCATCTGTATGAACATGGAAATATGTGCACCGCCATCTGTATGAACATATAAATATCTACACCGCCATCTGTATTAAGATGGAGATATCTACACTGCTATCTGTATAAACATGGAAATATCTACACCGCTATCTGTATAAACATGGAAATATCTACACTGCTACCTGTATAAACATGGAAATATCAGCACCGCTATCTGTATGAACATGGAAATATCTACACCGCTATCTGTATGAACATGGAAATGTCTACACCGCTATCAGTATGAACATGGAAATATCTACACCGCTATGTGTATGAACATGGATATATCTACACAGCCCTCGGGATGAACATGGAAATATCCACACCGCTATCTGTATAAACATGCATATACCTTCACCGCTATCTGTATAAACATGGAAATATCTACACCGCTATCTGTATGAACATGGAAATATCTACACCGCTATCTGTTTGAAGATGGAAATATATACACCGCTATCTGCATGAAAATGGAAATATCTACACAGCTATCTGCATATACATGGAAATATCTACACAGCTATCTCTTTACACATGGAAATAACTACACCGCTATCTGTATGAACATGGAAATATCAACACCGCCATCTGTATGAACATGGAAATATCTGCACCGCCATCTGAATGAACATATAAATATCTACACCGCGATTTGTATTAAGATGGAGATATCTACACCGCTATCTGAATAAACATGGAAATATCTACACCGCTATCTGTATAAACATGGAAATATCTACACCGCTATCTGCATAAACATGGAAATATCTACACTGCTACCTGTATAAACATGGAAATATCAGCACCGCTATATGTATGAACATGGAAATATCTACATCGCTATCTGTATGAACATGGAAATATCTACACCGCTATCTGCATGAACATGGAAATATCTACAAAGCTATCTGAATGAACATGGAAATATCTACACCGCTATCTGTTTGAACATGTAAATATCTACACCGCTATCTGCATGAAAATGGAAATATCTACAAAGCTATCTGCATATACATGGAAATATCTACACTGCTATCTCTTTACACATGGAAATAACTACACCGCTATATCTATAAAGATAGAAATATCTACACCGCTATCTGTATAAACATGGAAATATCTACACCGCTATCTGTATAAACATGGAAATATCTACACCACTACCTGTATAAACATGGAAATATCAGCACCGCTATCTGTATGAACATGGAATTATCTACACTGCTATCTGTATGAACATGGAAATATCTACACCGCTATCTGTATGATCATGGAAATATCTACACCGCTATCTGTATGAACATGGAATTATCTACACCGCTATCTGTTTGAACATGGAAATATCTACACCGCTGTCTGCATGAACATGGAAATATCTACACCGCTATCTGTATGAACGTGGAAATATCTACACAGCCATCTGGATGAACATGGAAATATCTACTCTGCTATCTGTGTAAACATGCATAGATCTTCACCCCTATCTGTATGAACATGGAAATATCTACACCGCCATCTGTATGAACATGGAAATATGTGCACCGCCATCTGTATGAACATATAAATATCTACACCGCCATCTGTATTAAGATGGAGATATCTACACTGCTATCTGTATAAACATGGAAATATCTACACAGCTATCTGTATAAACATGGAAATATCTACACTGCTACCTGTATAATCATGGAAATATCAGCACCGCTATCTGTATGAACATGGAAATATCTACACCGCTATCTGTATGAACATGGAAATGTCTACACCGCTATCAGTATGAACATGGAAATATCTACACCGCTATGTGTATGAACATGGATATATCTACACAGCCATCTGGATGAACATGGAAATATCCACACCGCTATCTGTATAAACATGCATATACCTTCACCGCTATCTGTATAAAGATGGAAATATCTACACTGCTATCTGTATGAACATGGAAATATCTACACCGCTATCTCTTTGAAGATGGAAATATATACACCGCTATCTGCATGAAAATGGAAATATCTACACAGCTATCTGCATATAAATGGAAATATCTACACAGCTATCTCTTTACACATGGAAATAACTACACCGCTATCTGTATGAACATGGAGATATCAACACCGCCATCTGTATGAACATGGAAATATCTGCACCGCCATCTGAATGAACATATAAATATCTACACCGCCATTTGTATTAAGATGGAGATATCTACACCGCTATCTGAATAAACATGGAAATATCTACACAGCTATCTGTATAAACATGGAAATATCTACACCGCTATCTGCATAAACATGGAAATATCTACACTGCTACCTGTATAAACATGGAAATATCAGCACCGCTATCTGTATGAACATGGAAATATCTACATCGCTATCTGTATGAACATGGAAATATCTACACCGCTATCTGCATGAACATGGAAATATTTACAAAGCTATCTGAATGAACATGGAAATATCTACACCGCTATCTGTTTGAACATGTAAATATCTACACCGCTATCTGCATGAAAATGGAAATATCTACAAAGCTATCTGCATATACATGGAAATATCTACACTGCTATCTCTTTACACATGGAAATAACTACACCGCTATATCTATAAAGATAGAAATATCTACACCGCTATCTGTATAAACATGGAAATATCTACACCGCTATCTGTATAAACATGGAAATATCTACACCACTACCTGTATAAACATGGAAATATCAGCACCGCTATCTGTATGAACATGGAATTATCTACACTGCTATCTGTATTAACATGGAAATATCTACACTGCTATCTGTATGATCATGGAAATATCTACACTGCTATCTGTATGAACATGGAATAATCTACACCGCTATCTGTTTGAACATGGAAATATCTACACCGCTGTCTGCATGAAAATGGAAATATCTACACAGCTATCTGCATACACATGGAAATATCTACACAGCTATCTCTTAACACATGGAAATAAGAAGTCTGCTATCTCTATAAACATGGAAATATCTACACCGCCATCTGTATGAACATGGAAATATCTGCACCGCCATCTGTATGAACATATAAATATCTACACCACCATATGTATTAAGAAAGAAATATCTAAACCGCTATCTGTGTGAACATTGAAATATCTACACCGCTATCTGTATGAACATTGAAATATATACACCACTGCCTGTATAAACATTGAAATATCAGCACCGCTATCTGTATGAACATGGAAATATCTACACCGCTATCTGTATGAACATGGAAATATCTACACCGCTATCTGTATGAACATGGAAATATCTACACCGCTATCTGTATGAACATGGAAATATCTACACCGCTATCTGTATGAACATGGAAATATCTACACCGCTATCTGTATGAACATGGAAATATCTACACAGCCATCTGGATGAACATGGAAATATCTACTCTGCTATCTGTGTAAACATGCATAGATCTTCACCCCTATCTGTATAAACATGGAAATATCTACACCGCTATCTGTATGAACATGGAAATATCTACACCGCTATCTGTATGAACATGGAAATATCTACACCGCTATCTGTTTGAACATGGAAATATCTACACCGCTATCTGCATGAAAATGGAAATATCTAAACTGCTATCTGCATATACATGGAAATATCTACACAGCTATCTCTTTACACATGGAAATAACTACACCGCTATCTGTATGAACATGGAAATATCTACACCGCCGTCTGTATGAACATGGAAATATGTGCACCGCCATCTGTATGAACATATAAATATCTACACCGCCATCTGTATTAAGATGGAGATATCTACACTGCTATCTGTATAAACATGGAAATATCTACACCGCTATCTGTATAAACATGGAAATATCTACACCGCTATCTATATAAACATGGAAATATCTACCCCGCTACCTGCATAAACATGGAAATAGCAGCACCGCTATCTGTATGAACATGGAAATATCTACACCGCTATCTGTATGAACATGGAAATATCTACACCGCCATCTGTATGAACATGGAAATATGTGCACCGCCATCTGTATGAACATATAAATATCTACACCGCCATCTGTATTAAGATGGAGATATCTACACTGCTATCTGTATAAACATGGAAATATCTACACAGCTATCTGTATAAACATTGAAATATCTACACTGCTACCTGTATAAACATGGAAATATCAGCACCGCTATCTGTATGAACATTGAAATATCTACACCGCTATCTGTATGAACATGGAAATGTCTACACCGCTATCAGTATGAACATGGAAATATCTACACCGCTATGTGTATGAACATGGATATATCTACACAGCCCTCGGGATGAACATGGAAATATCCACACCGCTATCTATATAAACATGCATATACCTTCACCGCTATCTGTATAAACATGGAAATATCTACACCGCTATCTGTATGAACATGGAAATATCTACACAGCTATCTGTTTGAAGATGGAAATATATACACCGCTATCTGCATGAAAATGGAAATATCTACACAGCTATCTGCATATACATGGAAATATCTACACAGCTATCTCTTTACACATGGAAATAACTACACCGCTATCTGTATGAACATGGAAATATCAACACCGCCATCTGTATGAACATGGAAATATCTCCACCGCCATCTGAATGAACTTATAAATATCTACACCGCCATTTGTATTAAGATGGAGATATCTACACCGATATCTGAATAAACATGGAAATATCTACACCGCTATCTGTATAAACATGGAAATATCTACACCGCTATCTGCATAAACATGGAAATATCTACACTGCTACCTGTATAAACATGGAAATATCAGCACCGCTATCTGTATGAACATGGAAATATCTACATCGCTATCTGTATGAACATGGAAATATCTACACCGCTATCTGCATGAACATGGAAATATCTACAAAGCTATCTGAATGAACATGGAAATATCTACACCGCTATCTGTTTGAACATGTAAATATCTACACCGCTATCTGCATGAAAATGGAAATATCTACAAAGCTATCTGCATATACATGGAAATATCTACACTGCTATCTCTTTACACATGGAAATAACTACACCGCTATATCTATAAAGATAGAAATATCTACACCGCTATCTGTATAAACATGGAAATATCTACACCGCTATCTGTATAAACATGGAAATATCTACACCACTACCTGTATAAACATGGAAATATCAGCACCGCTATCTGTATGAACATGGAATTATCTACACTGCTATCTGCATGAACATGGAAATATCTACACCGCTATCTGTATAATCATGGAAATATCTACACCGCTATCTGTATGAACATGGAATTATCTACACCGCTATCTGTTTGAACATGGAAATATCTACACCGCTGTCTGCATGAAAATGGAAATATCTACACAGCTATCTGCATACACATGGAAATATCTACACAGCTATCTCTTAACACATGGAAATAAGAAGTCTGCTATCTCTATAAACATGGAAATATCTACACCGCCATCCGTATGAACATGGAAATATCTGCACCGCCATCTGTATGAACATATAAATATCTACACCACCATATGTATTAAGAAAGAAATATCTAAACCGCTATCTGTGTGAACATTGAAATATCTACACCGCTATCTGTATGAACATTGAAATATATACACCACTGCCTGTATAAACATTGAAATATCAGCACCGCTATCTGTATGAACATGGAAATATCTACACCGCTATCTGTATGAACATGGAAATATCTACACCGCTATCTGTATGAACATGGAAATATCTACACCGCTCTCTGTATGAACATGGAAATATCTACACCGCTATCTGTATGAACATGGAAATATCTACACTGCTATCTGTATGAACGTGGAAATATCTACACAGCCATCTGGATGAACATGGAAATATCTACTCTGCTATCTGTGTAAACATGCATAGATCTTCACCCCTATCTGTATAAACATGGAAATATCTATACCGCTATCTGTATGAACATGGAAATATCTACACCGCTATCTGTATGAACATGGAAATATCTACACCGCTATCTGTTTGAACATGGAAATATCTACACCGCTATCTGCATGAAAATGGAAATATCTACACTGCTATCTGCATATACATGGAAATATCTACACAGCTATCTCTTTACACATGGAAATAACTACACCGCTATCTGTATGAACATGGAAATATCTACACCGCCATCTGTATGAACATGGAAATATGTGCACCGCCATCTGTATGAACATATAAATATCTACACCGCCATCTGTATTAAGATGGAGATATCTACACTGCTATCTGTATAAACATGGAAATATCTACACCGCTATCTGTATAAACATGGAAATATCTACACCGCTATCTATATAAACATGGAAATATCTACCCCGCTACCTGCATAAAGATGGAAATAGCAGCACCGCTATCTGTATGAACATGGAAATATCTACACCGCTATCTGTATGAACATGGAAATATCTACACCGCCATCTGTATGAACATGGAAATATCTGCACCGCCATCTGTATGAACATATAAATATCTACACCACCATATGTATTAAGAAAGAAATATCTAAACCGCTATCTGTGTGAACATTGAAATATCTACACCGCTATCTGTATGAACATTGAAATATATACACCACTGCCTGTATAAACATTGAAATATCAGCACCGCTATCTGTATGAACATGGAAATATCTACACCGCTATCTGTATGAACATGGAAATATCTACACCGCTATCTGTATGAACATGGAAATATCTACACCGCTCTCTGTATGAACATGGAAATGTCTACACCGCTATCTGTATGAACATGGAAATATCTACACCGCTATCTGTATGAACGTGGAAATATCTACACAGCCATCTGGATGAACATGGAAATATCTACTCTGCTATCTGTGTAAACATGCATAGATCTTCACCCCTATCTGTATAAACATGGAAATATCTACACCGCTATCTGTATGAACATGGAAATATCTACACCGCTATCTGTATGAACATGGAAATATCTACACCGCTATCTGTTTGAACATGGAAATATCTACACCGCTATCTGCATGAAAATGGAAATATCTACACTGCTATCTGCATATACATGGAAATATCTACACAGCTATCTCTTTACACATGGAAATAACTACACCGCTATCTGTATGAACATGGAAATATCTACACCGCCATCTGTATGAACATGGAAATATGTGCACCGCCATCTGTATGAACATATAAATATCTACACCGCCATCTGTATTAAGATGGAGATATCTACACTGCTATCTGTATAAACATGGAAATATCTACACCGCTATCTGTATAAACATGGAAATATCTACACCGCTATCTATATAAACATGGAAATATCTACCCCGCTACCTGCATAAACATGGAAATAGCAGCACCGCTATCTGTATGAACATGGAAATATCTACACCGCTATCTGTATGAACATGGAAATATCTACACCGCCATCTGTATGAACATGGAAATATGTGCACCGCCATCTGTATGAACATATAAATATCTACACCGCCATCTGTATTAAGATGGAGCTATCTACACTGCTATCTGTATAAACATGGAAATATCTACACCGCAATCTGTATAAACATGGAAATATCTACACTGCTACCTGTATAAACATGGAAATATCAGCACCGCTATCTGTATGAACATGGAAATATCTACACCGCTATCTGTATGAACATGGAAATATCTACACCGCTATCTGTTTGAAGATGGAAATATATACACCGCTATCTGCATGAAAATGGAAATATCTACACAGCTATCTGCATATACATGGAAATATCTACACAGCTATCTCTTTACACATGGAAATAACTACACCGCTATCTGTAAGAACATGGAAATATCAACACCGCCATCTGTATGAACATGGAAATATCTGCACCGCCATCTGAATGAACATATAAATATCTACACCGCCATTTGTATTAAGATGGAGATATCTACACCGCTATCTGAATAAACATGGAAATATCTACACCGCTATCTGTATAAACATGGAAATATCTACACCGCTATCTGCATAAACATGGAAATATCTACACTGCTACCTGTATAAACATGGAAATATCAGCACCGCTATCTGTATGAACATGGAAATATCTACATCGCTATCTGTATGAACATGGAAATATCTACACCGCTATCTGCATGAACATGGAAATATCTACAAAGCTATCTGAATGAACATGGAAATATCTACACCGCTATCTGTTTGAACATGTAAATATCTACACCGCTATCTGCATGAAAATGGAAATATCTACAAAGCTATCTGCATATACATGGAAATATCTACACTGATATCTCTTTACACATGGAAATAACTACACCGCTATATCTTTAAAGATAGAAATATCTACACCGCTATCTGTATAAACATGGAAATATCTACACCGCTATCTGTATAAACATGGAAATATCTACACCACTACCTGTATAAACATGGAAATATCAGCACCGCTATCTGTATGAACATGGAATTATCTACACTGCTATCTGTATGAACATGGAAATATCTACACCGCTATCTGTATGATCATGGAAATATCTACACCGCTATCTGTATGAACATGGAATTATCTACACCGCTATCTGTTTGAACATGGAAATATCTACACCGCTGTCTGCATGAAAATGGAAATATCTACACAGCTATCTGCATACACATGGAAATATCTACACAGCTATCTCTTAACACATGGAAATAAGAAGTCTGCTATCTCTATAAACATGGAAATATCTACACCGCCATCCGTATGAACATGGAAATATCTGCACCGCCATCTGTATGAACATATAAATATCTACACCACCATATGTATTAAGAAAGAAATATCTAAACCGCTATCTGTGTGAACATTGAAATATCTACACCGCTATCTGTATGAACATTGAAATATATACACCACTGCCTGTATAAACATTGAAATATCAGCACCGCTATCTGTATGAACATGGAAATATCTACACCGCTATCTGTATGAACATGGAAATATCTACACCGCTATCTGTATGAACATGGAAATATCTACACCTCTCTCTGTATGAACATGGAAATATCTACACCGCTATCTGTATGAACATGGAAATATCTACACCGCTCTCTGTATGAACGTGGAAATATCTACACAGCCATCTGGATGAACATGGAAATATCTACTCTGCTATCTGTGTAAACATGCATAGATCTTCACCCCTATCTGTATAAACATGGAAATATCTACACCGCTATCTGTATGAACATGGAAATATCTACACCGCTATCTGTATGAACATGGAAATATCTACACCGCTATCTGTATGAACATGGAAATATCTGCACCGCCATCTGTATGAACATATAAATATCTACACCACCATATGTATTAAGAAAGAAATATCTAAACCGCTATCTGTGTGAACATTGAAATATCTACACCGCTATCTGCATGAAAATGGAAATATCTACACTGCTATCTGCATATACATGGAAATATCTACACAGCTATCTCTTTACACATGGAAATAACTACACCGCTATCTGTATGAACATGGAAATATCTACACCGCCATCTGTATGAACATGGAAATATGTGCACCGCCATCTGTATGAACATATAAATATCTACACCGCCATCTGTATTAAGATGGAGATATCTACACTGCTATCTGTATAAACATGGAAATATCTACACCGCTATCTGTATAAACATGGAAATATCTACACCGCTATCTATATAAACATGGAAATATCTACCCCGCTACCTGCATAAACATGGAAATAGCAGCACCGCTATCTGTATGAACATGGAAATATCTACACCGCTATCTGTATGAACATGGAAATATCTACACCGCCATCTGTATGAACATGGAAATATGTGCACCGCCATCTGTATGAACATATAAATATCTACACCGCCATCTGTATTAAGATGGAGATATCTACACTGCTATCTGTATAAACATGGAAATATCTACACCGCTATCTGTATAAACATGGAAATATCTACACTGCTACCTGTATAAACATGGAAATATCAGCACCGCTATCTGTATGAACATGGAAATATCTACACCGCTATCTGTATGAACATGGAAATGTCTACACCGCTATCAGTATGAACATGGAAATATCTACACCGCTATGTGTATGAACATGGATATATCTACACAGCCCTCGGGATGAACATGGAAATATCCACACCGCTATCTGTATAAACATGCATATACCTTCACCGCTATCTGTATAAACATGGAAATATCTACACCGCTATCTGTATGAACATGGAAATATCTACACCGCTATCTGTTTGAAGATGGAAATATATACACCGCTATCTGCATGAAAATGGAAATATCTACACAGCTATCTGCATATACATGGAAATATCTACACAGCTATCCCTTTACACATGGAAATAACTACACCGCTATCTGTATGAACATGGAAATATCAACACCGCCATCTGTATGAACATGGAAATATCTGCACCGCCATCTGAATGAACATATAAATATCTACACCGCCATTTGTATTAAGATGGAGATATCTACACCGCTATCTGAATAAACATGGAAATATCTACACCGCTATCTGTATAAACATGGAAATATCTACACCGCTATCTGCATAAACATGGAAATATCTACACTGCTACCTGTATAAACATGGAAATATCAGCACCGCTATCTGTATGAACATGGAAATATCTACATCGCTATCTGTATGAACATGGAAATATCTACACCGCTATCTGCATGAACATGGAAATATCTACAAAGCTATCTGAATGAACATGGAAATATCTACACCGCTATCTGTTTGAACATGTAAATATCTACACCGCTATCTGCATGAAAATGGAAATATCTACAAAGCTATCTGCATATACATGGAAATATCTACACTGATATCTCTTTACACATGGAAATAACTACACCGCTATATCTATAAAGATAGAAATATCTACACCGCTATCTGTATAAACATGGAAATATCTACACCGCTATCTGTATAAACATGGAAATATCTACACCACTACCTGTATAAACATGGAAATATCAGCACCGCTATCTGTATGAACATGGAATTATCTACACTGCTATCTGTATGAACATGGAAATATCTACACCGCTATCTGTATGATCATGGAAATATCTACACCGCTATCTGTATGAACATGGAATTATCTACACCGCTATCTGTTTGAACATGGAAATATCTACACCGCTGTCTGCATGAAAATGGAAATATCTACACAGCTATCTGCATACACATGGAAATATCTACACAGCTATCTCTTAACACATGGAAATAAGAAGTCTGCTATCTCTATAAACATGGAAATATCTACACCGCCATCTGTATGAACATGGAAATATCTGCACCGCCATCTGTATGAACATATAAATATCTACACCACCATATGTATTAAGAAAGAAATATCTAAACCGCTATCTGTGTGAACATTGAAATATCTACACCGCTATCTGCATGAACATTGAAATATATACACCACTGCCTGTATAAACATTGAAATATCAGCACCGCTATCTGTATGAACATGGAAATATCTACACCGCTATCTGTATGAACATGGAAATATCTACACCGCTCTCTGTATGAACATGGAAATATCTACACCGCTCTCTGTATGAACATGGAAATATCTACACCGCTATCTGTATGAACATGGAAATATCTACACCGCTATCTGTATGAACGTGGAAATATCTACACAGCCATCTGGATGAACATGGAAATATCTACTCTGCTATCTGTGTAAACATGCATAGATCTTCACCCCTATCTGTATAAACATGGAAATATCTACACCGCTATCTGTATGAACATGGAAATATCTACACCGCTATCTGTATGAACATGGAAATATCTACACCGCTATCTGTTTGAACATGGAAATATCTACACCGCTATCTGCATGAAAATGGAAATATCTACACTGCTATCTGCATATACATGGAAATATCTACACAGCTATCTCTTTACACATGGAAATAACTACACCGCTATCTGTATGAACATGGAAATATCTACACCTCCATCTGTATGAACATGGAAATATGTGCACCGCCATCTGTATGAACATATAAATATCTACACCGCCATCTGTATTAAGATGGAGATATCTACACTGCTATCTGTATAAACATGGAAATATCTACACCGCTATCTGTATAAACATGGAAATATCTACACCGCTATCTATATAAACATGGAAATATCTACCCCGCTACCTGCATAAACATGGAAATAGCAGCACCGCTATCTGTATGAACATGGAAATATCTACACCGCTATCTGTATGAACATGGAAATATCTACACCGCCATCTGTATGAACATGGAAATATGTGCACCGCCATCTGTATGAACATATAAATATCTACACCGCCATCTGTATTAAGATGGAGATATCTACACTGCTATCTGTATAAACATGGAAATATCTACACCGCTATCTGTATAAACATGGAAATATCTACACTGCTACCTGTATAAACATGGAAATATCAGCACCGCTATCTGTATGAACATGGAAATATCTACACCGCTATCTGTATGAACATGGAAATGTCTACACCGCTATCTGTATGAACATGGAAATATCTACACCGCTATGTGTATGAACATGGATATATCTACACAGCCCTTGGGATGAACATGGAAATATCCACACCGCTATCTGTATAAACATGCATATACCTTCACCGCTATCTGTATAAACATGGAAATATCTACACCGCTATCTGTATGAACATGGAAATATCTAAACCGCTATCTTTTTGAAGATGGAAATATATACACCGCTATCTGCATGAAAACGGAAATATCTACACAGCTATCTGCATATACATGGAAATATCTACACAGCTATCTCTTTACACATGGAAATAACTACACCGCTATCTGTATGAACATGGAAATATCAACACCGCCATCTGTATGAACATGGAAATATCTGCACCGCCATCTGAATGAACATATAAATATCTACACCGCCATTTGTATTAAGATGGAGATATCTACACCGCTATCTGAATAAACATGGAAATATCTACACCGCTATCTGTATAAACATGGAAATATCTACACCGCTATCTGAATAAACATGGAAATATCTAAACTGCTACCTGTATAAACATGGAAATATCAGCACCGCTATCTGTATGAACATGGAAATATCTACATCGCTATCTGTATGAACATGGAAATATCTACACCGCTATCTGCATGAACATGGAAATATCTACAAAGCTATCTGAATGAACATGGAAATATCTACACCGCTATCTGTTTGAACATGTAAATATCTACACCGCTATCTGCATGAAAATGGAAATATCTACAAAGCTATCTGCATATACATGGAAATATCTACACTGCTATCTCATTACACATGGAAATAACTACACCGCTATATCTATAAAGATAGAAATATCTACACCGCTATCTGTATAAACATGGAATTATCTACACCGCTATCTGTATGAACATGGAAATATCTACACCACTACCTGTATAAACATGGAAATATCAGCACCGCTATCTGTATGAACATGGAATTATCTACACTGCTATCTGTATGAACATGGAAATATCTACACCGCTATCTGTATGATCATGGAAATATCTACACCGCTATCTGTATGAACATGGAATTATCTACACCGCTATCTGTTTGAACATGGAAATATCTACACCGCTGTCTGCATGAAAATGGAAATATCTACACAGCTATCTGCATACACATGGAAATATCTACACAGCTATCTCTTAACACATGGAAATAAGAAGTCTGCTATCTCTATAAACATGGAAATATCTACACCGCCATCTGTATGAACATGGAAATATCTGCACCGCCATCTGTATGAACATATAAATATCTACACCACCATATGTATTAAGAAAGAAATATCTAAACCGCTATCTGTGTGAACATTGAAATATCTACACCGCTATCTGTATGAACATTGAAATATATACACCACTGCCTGTATAAACATTGAAATATCAGCACCGCTATCTGTATGAACATGGAAATATCTACACCGCTATCTGTATGAACATGGAAATATCTACACCGCTATCTGTATGAACATGGAAATATCTACACCGCTATCTGTATTAACATGGAAATATCTACACCGCTATCTGTATGAACATGGAAATATCTAAACCGCTATCTGTATGAACATGGAAATATCTACACAGCCATCTGGATGAACATGGAAATATCTACTCTGCTATCTGTGTAAACATGCATAGATCTTCACCCCTATCTGTATAAACATGGAAATATCTACACTGCTATCTGTATGAACATGGAAATATCTACACCGCTATCTGTATGAACATGGAAATATCTACACCGCTATCTGTTTGAACATGGAAATATCTACACCGCTATCTGTTTGAACATGGAAATATCTACACCGCTATCTGCATGAAAATGGAAATATCTACACTGCTATCTGCATATACATGGAAATATCTACACAGCTATCTCTTTACACATGGAAATAACTACACCGCTATCTGTATGAACATGGAAATATCTACACCGCCATCTCTATGAACATGGAAATATGTGCACCGCCATCTGTATGAACATATAAATATCTACACCGCCATCTGTATTAAGATGGAGATATCTACACTGCTATCTGTATAAACATGGAAATATCAACACCGCTATCTGTATAAACATGGAAATATCTACACCGCTATCTATATAAACATGGAAATATCTACCCCGCTACCTGCATAAACATGGAAATAGCAGCACCGCTATCTGTATGAACATGGAAATATCTACACCGCTATCTGTATGAACATGGAAATATCTACACCTCCATCTGTATGAACATGGAAATATGTGCACCGCCATCTGTATGAACATATAAATATCTACACCGCCATCTGTATTAAGATGGAGATATCTACACTGCTATCTGTATAAACATGGAAATATCTACACCGCTATCTGTATAAACATGGAAATATCTACACTGCTACCTGTATAAACATGGAAATATCAGCACCGCTATCTGTATGAACATGGAAATATCTACACCGCTATCTGTATGAACATGGAAATGTCTACACCGCTATCAGTATGAACATGGAAATATCTACACCGCTATGTGTATGAACATGGATATATCTACACAGCCCTCGGGATGAACATGGAAATATCCACACCGCTATCTGTATAAACATGCATATACCTTCACCGCTATCTGTATAAACATGGAAATATCTACACCGCTATCTGTATGAACATGGAAATATCTACACCGCTATCTGTTTGAAGATGGAAATATATACACCGCTATCTGCATGAAAATGGAAATATCTACACAGCTATCAGCATATACATGGAAATATCTACACAGCTATCTCTTTACACATGGAAATAACTACACCGCTATCTGTATGAACATGGAAATATCAACACCGCCATCTGTATGAACATGGAAATATCTGCACCGCCATCTGAATGAACATATAAATATCTACACCGCCATTTGTATTAAGATGGAGATATCTACACCGCTATCTGAATAAACATGGAAATATCTACACCGCTATCTGTATAAACATGGAAATATCTACACCGCTATCTGCATAAACATGGAAATATCTACACTGCTACCTGTATAAACATGGAAATATCAGCACCGCTATCTGTATGAACATGGAAATATCTACATCGCTATCTGTATGAACATGGAAATATCTACACCGCTATCTGCATGAACATGGAAATATCTACAAAGCTATCTGAATGAACATGGAAATATCTACACCGCTATCTGTATAATCATGGAAATATCTACACCGCTATCTGTATGAACATGGAATTATCTACACCGCTATCTGTTTGAACATGGAAATATCTACACCGCTGTCTGCATGAAAATGGAAATATCTACACAGCTATCTGCATACACATGGAAATATCTACACAGCTATCTCTTAACACATGGAAATAAGAAGTCTGCTATCTCTATAAACATGGAAATATCTACACCGCCATCCGTATGAACATGGAAATATCTGCACCGCCATCTGTATGAACATATAAATATCTACACCACCATATGTATTAAGAAAGAAATATCTAAACCGCTATCTGTGTGTACATTGAAATATCTACACCGCTATCTGTATGAACATTGAAATATATACACCACTGCCTGTATAAACATTGAAATATCAGCACCGCTATCTGTATGAACATGGAAATATCTACACCGCTATCTGTATGAACATGGAAATATCTACACCGCTATCTGTATGAACATGGAAATATCTACACCGCTATCTGTATGAACATGGAAATATCTACACCGCTATCTGTATGAACATGGAAATATCTACACCGCTATCTGTATGAACGTGGAAATATCTACACAGCCATCTGGATGAACATGGAAATATCTACTCTGCTATCTGTGTAAACATGCATAGATCTTCACCCCTATCTGTATAAACATGGAAATATCTAGACCGCTATCTGTATGAACATGGAAATATCTACACCGCTATCTGTATGAACATGGAAATATCTACACCGCTATCAGTTTGAACATGGAAATATCTACACCGCTATCTGCATGAAAATGGAAATATCTACACTGCTATCTGCATAAACATGGAAATATCTACACCGCTATCTGTATAAACATGGAAATATCTACACTGCTACCTGTATAAACATGGAAATATCAGCACCGCTATCTGTATGAACTTGGAAATATATACACCGCTATCTGTATGAACATGGAAATGTCTACACCGCTATCAGTATGAACATGGAAATATCTACACCGCTATGTGTATGAACATGGATATATCTACACAGCCCTCGGGATGAACATGGAAATATCCACACCGCTATCTGTATAAACATGCATATACCTTCACCGCTATCTGTATAAACATGGAAATATCTACACCGCTATCTGTATGAACATGGAAATATCTACACTGCTATCTGTTTGAAGATGGAAATATATACACCGCTATCTGCATGAAAATGGAAATATCTACACAGCTATCTGCATATACATGGAAATATCTACACAGCTATCTCTTTACACATGGAAATAACTACACCGCTATCTGTATGAACATGGAAATATCAACACCGCCATCTGTATGAACATGGAAATATCTGCACCGCCATCTGAATGAACATATAAATATCTACACCGCCATTTGTATTAAGATGGAGATATCTACACCGCTATCTGAATAAACATGGAAATATCTACACCGCTATCTGTATAAACATGGAAATATCTACACCGCTATCTGCATAAACATGGAAATATCTACACTGCTACCTGTATAAACATGGAAATATCAGCACCGCTATCTGTATGAACATGGAAATATCTACATCGCTATCTGTATGAACATGGAAATATCTACACCGCTATCTGCATGAACATGGAAATATCTACAAAGCTATCTGAATGAACATGGAAATATCTACACCGCTATCTGTTTGAACATGTAAATATCTACACCGCTATCTGCATGAAAATGGAAATATCTACAAAGCTATCTGCATATACATGGAAATATCTACACTGCTATCTCTTTACACATGGAAATAACTACACCGCTATATCTATAAAGATAGAAATATCTACACCGCTATCTGTATAAACATGGAAATATCTACACCGCTATCTGTATAAACATGGAAATATCTACACCACTACCTGCATAAACATGGAAATATCAGCACCGCTATCTGTATGAACATGGAATTATCTACACTGCTATCTGTATGAACATGGAAATATCTACACCGCTATCTGTATAATCATGGAAATATCTACACCGCTATCTGTATGAACATGGAATTATCTACACCGCTATCTGTTTGAACATGGAAATATCTACACCGCTGTCTGCATGAAAATGGAAATATCTACACAGCTATCTGCATACACATGGAAATATCTACACAGCTATCTCTTAACACATGGAAATAAGAAGTCTGCTATCTCTATAAACATGGAAATATCTACACCGCCATCCGTATGAACATGGAAATATCTGCACCGCCATCTGTATGAACATATAAATATCTACACCACCATATGTATTAAGAAAGAAATATCTAAACCGCTATCTGTGTGAACATTGAAATATCTACACCGCTATCTGTATGAACATTGAAATATATACACCACTGCCTGTATAAACATTGAAATATCAGCACCGCTATCTGTATGAACATGGAAATATCTACACCGCTATCTGTATGAACAAGGAAATATCTACACCGCTATCTGTATGAACATGGAAATATCTACACCGCTCTCTGTATGAACATGGAAATATCTACACCGCTATCTGTATGAACATGGAAATATCTACACCGCTATCTGTATGAACGTGGAAATATCTACACAGCCATCTGGATGAACATGGAAATATCTACTCTGCTATCTGTGTAAACATGCATAGATCTTCACCCCTATCTGTATAAACATGGAAATATCTACACCGCTATCTGTATGAACATGGAAATATCTACACCGCTATCTGTATGAACATGGAAATATCTACACCGCTATCTGTTTGAACATGGAAATATCTACACCACTATCTGCATGAAAATGGAAATATCTACACTGCTATCTGCATATACATGGAAATATCTACACAGCTATCTCTTTACACATGGAAATAACTACACCGCTATCTGTATGAACATGGAAATATCTACACCGCCATCTGTATGAACATGGAAATATGTGCACCGCCATCTGTATGAACATATAAATATCTACACCGCCATCTGTATTAAGATGGAGATGTCTACACTGCTATCTGTATAAACATGGAAATATCTACACCGCTATCTGTATAAACATGGAAATATCTACACCGCTATCTATATAAACATGGAAATATCTACCCCGCTACCTGCATAAACATGGAAATAGCAGCACCGCTATCTGTATGAACATGGAAATATCTACACCGCTATCTGTATGAACATGGAAATATCTACACCGCCATCTGTATGAACATGGAAATATGTGCACCGCCATCTGTATGAACATATAAATATCTACACCGCCGTCTGTATTAAGATGGAGATATCTACACTGCTATCTGTATAAACATGGAAATATCTACACCGCTATCTGTATAAACATGGAAATATCTACACTGCTACCTGTATAAACATGGAAATATCAGCACCGCTATCTGTATGAACATGGAAATATCTACACCGCTATCTGTGTGAACATGGAAATGTCTACACCGCTATCAGTATGAACATGGAAATATCTACACCGCTATGTGTATGAACATGGATATATCTACACAGCCCTCGGGATGAACATGGAAATATCCACACCGCTATCTGTATAAACATGCATATACCTTCACCGCTATCTGTATAAACATGGAAATATCTACACCGCTATCTGTATGAACATGGAAATATCTACACCGCTATCTGTTTGAAGATGGAAATATATACACCGCTATCTGCATGAAAATGGAAATATCTACACAGCTATCTGCATATACATGGAAATATCTACACAGCTATCTCTTTACACATGGAAATAACTACACCGCTATCTGTATGAACATGGAAATATCAACACCGCCATCTGTATGAACATGGAAATATCTGCACCGCCATCTGAATGAACATATAAATATCTACACCGCCATTTGTATTAAGATGGAGATATCTACACCGCTATCTGAATAAACATGGAAATATCTACACCGCTATCTGTATAAACATGGAAATATCTACACCGCTATCTGCATAAACATGGAAATATCTACACTGCTACCTGTATAAACATGGAAATATCAGCACCGCTATCTGTATGAACATGGAAATATCTACATCGCTATCTGTATGAACATGGAAATATCTACACCGCTATCTGCATGAACATGGAAATATCTACAAAGCTATCTGAATGAACATGGAAATATCTACACCGCTATCTGTTTGAACATGTAAATATCTACACCGCTATCTGCATGAAAATGGAAATATCTACAAAGCTATCTGCATGTACATGGAAATATCTACACTGCTATCTCTTTACACATGGAAATAACTACACCGCTATATCTATAAAGATAGAAATATCTACACCGCTATCTGTATAAACATGGAAATATCTACACCGCTATCTGTATAAACATGGAAATATCTACACCACTACCTGTATAAACATGGAAATATCAGCACCGCTATCTGTATGAACATGGAATTATCTACACTGCTATCTCTATGAACATGGAAATATCTACACCGCTATCTGTATGATCATGGAAATATCTACACCGCTATCTGTATGAACATGGAATTATCTACACCGCTATCTGTTTGAACATGGAAATATCTACACCGCTGTCTGCATGAAAATGGAAATATCTACACAGCTATCTGCATACACATGGAAATATCTACACAGCTATCTCTTAACACATGGAAATAAGAAGTCTGCTATCTCTATAAACATGGAAATATCTACAGAGCCATCCGGATGAACATGGAAATATCTACACCGCCATCTGTATGAACATATAAATATCTACACCACCATATGTATTAAGAAAGAAATATCTAAACCGCTATCTGTGTGAACATTGAAATATCTACACCGCTATCTGTATGAACATTGAAATATATACACCACTGCCTGTATAAACATTGAAATATCAGCACCGCTATCTGTATGAACATGGAAATATCTACACCGCTATCTGTATGAACATGTAAATATCTACACCGCTATCTGTATGAACATGGAAATATCTACACCGCTCTCTGTATGAACATGGAAATATCAACACCGCTATCTGTATGAACATGGAAATATCTACACCGCTATCTGTATGAACGTGGAAATATCTACACAGCCATCTGGATGAACATGGAAATATCTACTCTGCTATCTGTGTAAACATGCATAGATCTTCACCGCTATCTGTATAAACATGGAAATATCTACACCGCTATCTGTATGAACATGGAAATATCTACACCGCTATCTGTATGAACATGGAAATATCTACAACGCTATCTGTTTGAACATGGAAATATCTACACCGCTATCTGCATGAAAATGGAAATATCTACACTGCTATCTGCATATACATGGAAATATCTACACAGCTATCTCTTTACACATGGAAATAACTACACCGCTATCTGTATGAACATGGAAATATCTACACCGCCATCTGTATGAACATGGAAATATGTGCACCGCCATCTGTATGAACATATAAATATCTACACCGCCATCTGTATTAAGATGGAGATATCTACACTGCTATCTGTATAAACATGGAAATATCTACACCGCTATCTGTATAAACATGGAAATATCTACACCGCTATCTATATAAACATGGAAATATCTACCCCGCTACCTGCATAAACATGGAAATAGCAGCACCGCTATCTGTATGAACATGGAAATATCTACACCGCTATCTGTATGAACATGGAAATATCTACACCGCCATCTGTATGAACATGGAAATATGTGCACCGCCATCTGTATGAACATATAAATATCTACACCGCCATCTGTATTAAGATGGAGATATCTACACTGCTATCTGTATAAACATGGAAATATCTACACCGCTATCTGTATAAACATGGAAATATCTACACTGCTACCTGTATAAACATGGAAATATCAGCACCGCTATCTGTATGAACATGGAAATATCTACACCGCTATCTGTGTGAACATGGAAATGTCTACACCGCTATCAGTATGAACATGGAAATATCTACACCGCTATGTGTATGAACATGGATATATCTACACAGCCCTCGGGATGAACATGGAAATATCCACACCGCTATCTGTATAAACATGCATATACCTTCACCGCTATCTGTATAAACTTGGAAATATCTACACCGCTATCTGTATGAACATGGAAATATCTACACCGCTATCTGTTTTGAAGATGGAAATATATACACCGCTATCTGCATGAAAATGGAAATATCTACACAGCTATCTGCATATACATGGAAATATCTACACAGCTATCTCTTTACACATGGAAATAACTACACCGCTATCTGTATGAACATGGAGATATCAACACCGCCATCTGTATGAACATGGAAATATCTGCACCGCCATCTGAATGAACATATAAATATCTACACCGCCATTTGTATTAAGATGGAGATATCAACACCGCTATCTGAATAAACATGGAAATATCTACACCGCTATCTGTATAAACATGGAAATATCTACACCGCTATCTGCATAAACATGGAAATATCTACACTGCTACCTGTATAAACATGGAAATATCAGCACCGCTATCTGTATGAACATGGAAATATCTACATCGCTATCTGTATGAACATGGAAATATCTACACCGCTATCTGCATGAACATGGAAATATCTACAAAGCTATCTGAATGAACATGGAAATATCTACACCGCTATCTGTTTGAACATGTAAATATCTACACCGCTATCTGCATGAAAATGGAAATATCTACAAAGCTATCTGCATATACATGGAAATATCTACACTGCTATCTCTTTACACATGGAAATAACTACACCGCTATATCTATAAAGATAGAAATATCTACACCGCTATCTGTATAAACATGGAAATATCTACACCGCTATCTGTATAAACATGGAAATATCTACACCACTACCTGTATAAACATGGAAATATCAGCACCGCTATCTGTATGAACATGGAATTATCTACACTGCTATCTGTATGAACATGGAAATATCTACACTGCTATCTGTATGATCATGGAAATATCTACACCGCTATCTGTATGAACATGGAATTATCTACACCGCTATCTGTTTGAACATGGAAATATCTACACCGCTGTCTGCATGAAAATGGAAATATCTACACAGCTATCTGCATACACATGGAAATATCTACACAGCTATCTCTTAACACATGGAAATAAGAAGTCTGCTATCTCTATAAACATGGAAATATCTACACCGCCATCCGTATGAACATGGAAATATCTGCACCGCCATCTGTATGAACATATAAATATCTACACCACCATATGTATTAAGAAAGAAATATCTAAACCGCTATCTGTGTGAACATTGAAATATCTACACCGCTATCTGTATGAACATTGAAATATATACACCACTGCCTGTATAAACATTGAAATATCAGCACCGCTATCTGTATGAACATGGAAATATCTACACCGCTATCTGTATGAACATGGAAATATCTACACCGCTATCTGTATGAACATGGAAATATCTACACCGCTATCTGTATGAACATGGAAATATCTACACCGCTATCTGTATGAACATGGAAATATCTACACCGCTATCTGTATGAACATGGAAATATCTACACAGCCATCTGGATGAACATGGAAATATCTACTCTGCTATCTGTGTAAACATGCATAGATCTTCACCCCTATCTGTATAAACATGGAAATATCTACACCGCTATCTGTATGAACATGGAAATATCTACACCGCTATCTATATGAACATGGAAATATCTACACCGCTATCTGTTTGAACATGGAAATATCTACACCGCTATCTGCATGAAAATGGAAATATCTACACTGCTATCTGCATATACATGGAAATATCTACACAGCTATCTCTTTACACATGGAAATAACTACACCGCTATCTGTATGAACATGGAAATATCTACACCGCCGTCTGTATGAACATGGAAATATGTGCACCGCCATCTGTATGAACATATAAATATCTACACCGCCATCTGTATTAAGATGGAGATATCTACACTGCTATCTGTATAAACATGGAAATATCTACACCGCTATCTGTATGAACATGGAAATAGCTACACCGCTATCTGTATGAACATGGAAATATCAACACAGCCATCTGGATGAACATGGAAATATCTACTCCGCTATCTGTGTAAACATGCATAGATCTTCACCGCTATCTGTATAAACATGGAAATATCTACACCGCTATCTGTATGAACATGGAAATATCTACACCGCTATCTGTATGAACATGGAAATATCTACACCGCTATCTGTATGAACGTGGAAATATCTACACAGCCATCTGGATGAACATGGAAATATCTACTCTGCTATCTGTGTAAACATGCATAGATCTTCACCCCTATCTGTATAAACATGGAAATATCTACACCGCTATCTGTATGAACATGGAAATATCTACACCGCTATCTGTATGAACATGGAAATATCTACACCGCTATCTGTTTGAACATGGAAATATCTACACCGCTATCTGCATGAAAATGGAAATATCTACACTGCTATCTGCATATACATGGAAATATCTACACAGCTATCTCTTTACACATGGAAATAACTACACCGCTATCTGTATGAACATGGAAATATCTACACCGCCAACTGTATGAACATGGAAATATGTGCACCGCCATCTGTATGAACATATAAATATCTACACCGCCATCTGTATTAAGATGGAGATATCTACACTGCTATCTGTATAAACATGGAAATATCTACACCGCTATCTGTATAAACATGGAAATATCTACACCGCTATCTATATAAACATGGAAATATCTACCCCGCTACCTGCATAAACATGGAAATAGCAGCACCGCTATCTGTATGAACATGGAAATATCTACACCGCTATCTGTATGAACATGGAAATATCTACACCGCCATCTGTATGAACATGGAAATATGTGCACCGCCATCTGTATGAACATATAAATATCTACACCGCCATCTGTATTAAGATGGAGATATCTACACTGCTATCTGTATAAACATGGAAATATCTACACCGCTATCTGTATAAACATGGAAATATCTACACTGCTACCTGTATAAACATGGAAATATCAGCACCGCTATCTGTATGAACATGGAAATATCTACACCGCTATCTGTGTGAACATGGAAATGTCTACACCGCTATCAGTATGAACATGGAAATATCTACACCGCTATGTGTATGAACATGGATATATCTACACAGCCCTCGGGATGAACATGGAAATATCCACACCGCTATCTGTATAAACATGCATATACCTTCACCGCTATCTGTATAAACATGGAAATATCTACACCGCTATCTGTATGAACATGGAAATATCTACACCGCTATCTGTTTTGAAGATGGAAATATATACACCGCTATCTGCATGAAAATGGAAATATCTACACAGCTATCTGCATATACATGGAAATATCTACACAGCTATCTCTTTACTCATGGAAATAACTACACCGCTATCTGTATGAACATGGAAATATCAACACCGCCATCTGTATGAACATGGAAATATCTGCACCGCCATCTGAATGAACATATAAATATCTACGCCGCCATCTGTATTAAGATGGAGATATCTACACCGCTATCTGAATAAACATGGAAATATATACACCGCTATCTGTATAAACATGGAAATATCTACACCGCTATCTGCATAAACATGGAAATATCTACACTGCTACCTGTATATACATGGAAATATCAGCACCGCTATCTGTATGAACATGGAAATATCTACATCGCTATCTGTATGAACATGGAAATATCTACACCGCTATCTGCATGAACATGGAAATATCTACAAAGCTATCTGAATGAACATGGAAATATCTACACCGCTATCTGTTTGAACATGTAAATATCTAAACCGCTATCTGCATGAAAATGGAAATATCTACAAAGCTATCTGCATATACATGGAAATATCTACACTGCTATCTCTTTACACATGGAAATAACTACACCGCTATATCTATAAAGATAGAAATATCTACACCGCTATCTGTATAAACATGGAAATATCTACACCGCTATCTGTATAAACATGGAAATATCTACACCACTACCTGTATAAACATGGAAATATCAGCACCGCTATCTGTATGAACATGGAATTATCTACACTGCTATCTGTATGAACATGGAAATATCTACACCGCTATCTGTATGATCATGGAAATATCTACACCGCTATCTGTATGAACATGGAATTATCTACACCGCTATCTGTTTGAACATGGAAATATCTACACGGCTGTCTGCATGAAAATGGAAATATCTACACAGCTATCTGCATACACATGGAAATATCTACACAGCTATCTCTTAACACATGGAAATAAGAAGTCTGCTATCTCTATAAACATGGAAATATCTACACCGCCATCCGTATGAACATGGAAATATCTGCACCGCCATCTGTATGAACATATAAATATCTACACCACCATATGTATTAAGAAAGAAATATCTAAACCGCTATCTGTGTGAACATTGAAATATCTACACCGCTATCTGTATGAACATTGAAATATATACACCACTGCCTGTATAAACATTGAAATATCAGCACCGCTATCTGTATGAACATGGAAATATCTACACCGCTATCTGTATGAACATGGCAATATCTACACCGCTATCTGTATGAACATGGAAATATCTACACCGCTCTCTGTATGAACATGGAAATATCAACACCGCTATCTGTATGAACATGGAAATATCTACACCGCTATCTGTATGAACGTGGAAATATCTACACAGCCATCTGGATGAACATGGAAATATCTACTCTGCTATCTGTGTAAACATGCATAGATCTTCACCCCTATCTGTATAAACATGGAAATATCTACACCGCTATCTGTATGAACATGGAAATATCTACACCGCTATCTGTATGAACATGGAAATATCTACACCGCTATCTGTTTGAACATGGAAATATCTACACCGCTATCTGCATGAAAATGGAAATATCTACACTGCTATCTGCATATACATGGAAATATCTACACAGCTATCTCTTTACACATGGAAATAACTACACCGCTATCTGTATGAACATGGAAATATCTACACCGCCATCTGTATGAACATGGAAATATGTGCACCGCCATCTGTATGAACATATAAATATCTACACCGCCATCTGTATTAAGATGGAGATATCTACACTGCTATCTGTATAAACATGGAAATATCTACAGCGCTATCTGTATAAACATGGAAATATCTACACCGCTATCTATATAAACATGGAAATATCTACCCCGCTACCTGCATAAACATGGAAATAGCAGCACCGCTATCTGTATGAACATGGAAATATCTACACCGCTATCTGTATGAACATGGAAATGTCTACACCGCCATCTGTATGAACATGGAAATATGTGCACCGCCATCTGTATGAACATATAAATATCTACACCGCCATCTGTATTAAGATGGAGATATCTACACTGCTATCTGTATAAACATGGAAATATCTACACCGCTATCTGTATAAACATGGAAATATCTACACTGCTACCTGTATAATCATGGAAATATCAGCACCGCTATCTGTATGAACATGGAAATATCTACACCGCTATCTGTATGAACATGGAAATGTCTACACCGCTATCAGTATGAACATGGAAATATCTACACCGCTATGTGTATGAACATGGATATATCTACACAGCCATCTGGATGAACATGGAAATATCCACACCGCTATCTGTATAAACATGCATATACCTTCACCGCTATCTGTATAAACATGGAAATAACTACACTGCTATCTGTATGAACATGGAAATATCTACACCGCTATCTGTTTGAAGATGGAAATATATACACCGCTATCTGCATGAAAATGGAAATATCTACACAGCTATCTGCATATACATGGAAATATCTACACAGCTATCTCTTTACACATGGAAATAACTACACCGCTATCTGTATGAACATGGAGATATCAACACCGCCATCTGTATGAACATGGAAATATCTGCACCGCCATCTGAATGAACATATAAATATCTACACCGCCGTTTGTATTAAGATGGAGATATCTACACCGCTATCTGAATAAACATGGAAATATCTACACCGCTATCTGTATAAACATGGAAATATCTACACCGCTATCTGCATAAACATGGAAATATCAACACTGCTACCTGTATAAACATGGAAATATCAGCACCGCTATCTGTATGAACATGGAAATATCTACATCGCTATCTGTATGAACATGGAAATATCTACACCGCTATCTGCATGAACATGGAAATATCTACAAAGCTATCTGAATGAACATGGAAATATCTACACCGCTATCTGTTTGAACATGTAAATATCTACACCGCTATCTGCATGAAAATGGAAATATCTACAAAGCTATCTGCATATACATGGAAATATCTACACTGCTATCTCTTTACACATGGAAATAACTACACCGCTATATCTATAAATATAGAAATATCTACACCGCTATCTGTATAAACATGGAAATATCTACACCGCTATCTGTATAAACATGGAAATATCTACACCACTACCTGTATAAACATGGAAATATCAGCACCGCTATCTGTATGAACATGGAATTAGATACACTGCTATCTGTATGAACATGGAAATATCTACACTGCTATCTGTATGATCATGGAAATATCTACACCGCTATCTGTATGAACATGGAATTATCTACACCGCTATCTGTTTGAACATGGAAATATCTACACCGCTGTCTGCATGAAAATGGAAATATCTACACAGCTATCTGCATACACATGGAAATATCTACACAGCTATCTCTTAACACATGGAAATAAGAAGTCTGCTATCTCTATAAACATGGAAATATCTACACCGCCATCCGTATGAACATGGAAATATCTGCACCGCCATCTGTATGAACATATAAATATCTACACCACCATATGTATTAAGAAAGAAATATCTAAACCGCTATCTGTGTGAACATTGAAATATCTACACCGCTATCTGTATGAACATTGAAATATATACACCACTGCCTGTATAAACATTGAAATATCAGCACCGCTATCTGTATGAACATGGAAATATCTACACCGCTATCTGTATGAACATGGAAATATCTACACCACTATCTGTATGAACATGGAAATATCTACACCGCTATCTGTATGAACATGGAAATATCTACACCGCTATCTGTATGAACATGGAAATATCTACACCGCTATCTGTATGAACATGGAAATATCTACACAGCCATCTGGATGAACATGGAAATATCTACTCTGCTATCTGTGTAAACATGCATAGATCTTCACCCCTATCTGTATAAACATGGAAATATCTACACCGCTATCTGTATGAACATGGAAATATCTACACCGCTATCTGTATGAACATGGAAATATCTACACCGCTATCTGTTTGAACATGGAAATATCTACACCGCTATCTGCATGAAAATGGAAATATCTACACTGCTATCTGCATATACATGGAAATATCTACACAGCTATCTCTTTACACATGGAAATAACTACACCGCTATCTGAATGAACATGGAAATATCTACACCGCCGTCTGTATGAACATGGAAATATGTGCACCGCCATCTGTATGAACATATAAATATCTACACCGCCATCTGTATTAAGATGGAGATATCTACACTGCTATCTGTATAAACATGGAAATATCTACACCGCTATCTGTATGAACATGGAAATAGCTACACCGCTATCTGTATGAACATGGAAATATCAACATAGCCATCTGGATGAACATGGAAATATCTACTCCGCTATCTGTGTAAACATGCATAGATCTTCACCGCTATCTGTATAAACATGGAAATATCTACACCGCTATCTGTATGAACATGGAAATATCTACACCGCTATCTGTATGTACATGGAAATATCTTCACCGCTAACTGTTTGAACATGGAAATATCTACACCGCAATCTGCATGAAAAAGGAAATATCCACACTGCTATCTGCATATACATGGAAATAACTACACAGCTATCTCTTTACACATGGAAATAACTACACCGCTATCTGTATGAACATAGAAATATCTACACCGCCATCTGTATGAACATGGAAATATGTGCACCGCCATCTGTATGAACATATAAATATCTACACCGCCATCTGTATTAAGATGGAGATATCTACAATGCTATCTGTGTAAACATGGAAATATCTACACCGCTATCTGTATAAACATGGAAATATCTACACCACTACCTGTATAAACATGGAAATATCAGCACCGCTATCTGTATGAACATGGAAATATCTACACCGCTATCTGTATGAACATGGAAATATCTACACCGCTATCTGTATGAACATGGAAATATCTACACCGCTATCTGTATGAACATGGAAATATCTACACCGCTATCTGTTTGAACATGGAAATATCTACACCGCTGTCTGCATGAAAATGGAAATATCTACACAGCTATCTGCATATACATGGAAATATCTACACAGGTATCTCTTTACACAAGGAAATAACTACACCGCTATCTCTATAAACATGGAAATATCTACACCGCCATCTGTATGAACATGGAAATATCCGCACCGCCATCTGTATGAACATATAAATATCTACACCGCCATCTGTATTAAGAAGCAGATATCTACACCGCTATCTGTATAAACATGGAAATATCTACAATGCTATCTGTATAAACATGGAAATATCTACACCGCTGTCTGTATAAACATGGAAATATCTACACCGCTCCCTGTATAAACATGGAAATATCAGCACTGCTATCTGTATGAACATGGAAATATCTACACAGCTATCTGTATGAACATGGAAATAACTACACCGCTATCTGTGTGAATATGGAAATATCTACACCGCTATCTGTACGAACATGGAAATATATAAACAGCTATCTGCATGAAAATAGAAATATCTACACAGCTATCTGCATATACATGGAAATATCTACAAAGCTATCTCTTTACACATGGAAATAACTACACCGCTATCTCTATAAACACGGACATATCTACACCGCCATCTGAATGAACATGGAAATATCTGCTCCGCCATCTGTATAAACTTATAAATATCTACACCGCCATCTGTATTAAGATGGAGATATCTACACCGCTATCTGTATAAACTTGGAAATATCTACACCGCTATCTGTATAAACATGGAAATATCTACACCGCTATCTGTATAAACATGGAAATATCTACACCGCTCTCTGTATAAACATGAAAATATCAGCACCGCTATCTGTATGAACATGGAAATAGCCCCTCTATCTGTATGAACATGGAAGTATCTACACCGCTATCTCTATGAACATGGAAATATCTACACCGCTATCTGTTTGATCATGGAAATATCTAAACCGCTATCTGCATGAAAATGGAAATATATACACAGCTATCTGCATATTCATGGAAATATCTACACAGCTATCTCTTTACACATGGAAATAACTACACCGCTATCTGTATGAACATGGAAATATCTTCTCTGCCATCTGTAGGAACATGGATATATCTACACAGCCATCTGGATGAACATGGAAATATCTACACCGCTATCTGTATGAACATGGAAATATCTATGCCGCTATCTGTGTAAACATGCATACATCTTCACCGCTATCTGTATAAACATGGAAATATCTACACTGCTATCTGTATGAACATGGAAATATCTACACCGCTATCTGTTTGAACATGGAAATATCTACACCGCTATCTGCATGAAAATGGAAATATCTACACAGCGATCTGAATATACATGGAAATATCTACAAAGCTATCTCTTTACACGTGGAAATAAGTACAGCGCTATCTCTATAAACATGGAAACAGCTACACCGCCATCTGTATGAACATGGAAATATCTGCACCGCCATCTGTATGAACATATAAATATCTACTCCGCCATCTATATAAATATGGAGATATCTACACCGCTATCTGTATAAACTTGGAAATATCTACACTGCTATCTCTATGAACATGGAAATTTCTACACCGCTAACTGTATGAACATGGAAATAGCTACACTGCTATCTGTATGAACATGGAAATATCTACACCACTACCTGTATGAACATGGAAATATCTACACAGCTATCTCTATGAACATGGATATATCTACACAGCCATCTGGATGAACATGGAAATATCTACACCGCTATCTGTATGAACATGGAAATAACTACACCGCTGTCTGTGTAAATATGCATACATCTTCACCGCAATCTGTATAAACTTGGAAATATCTACACCGCTATCTCTATGAACATGGAAATATCTACACCGCTATCTGTTTGAACATGGAAATATCTACACCGCTATCTGCATGAAAATGGAAATATCTACACAGCTATCTGCATATACATGGAAATATCTACACAGCTATCTCTTTACACATGGAAATAACTATAACGCTATCTGTATGAACATGGAAATATCAACACCGCCATCTGTATGAACATGGAAATAGCTGCGCCGACATCTGTATGAACATATACATATATACACGGCCATCTGTATTAAAATGGAGATATCTCACACCGATATCTGTATAAACATGGAAATATCTACACCGCTATCTGTGTAAACATGGAAATATCTACACCGCTATCTGTATAAACATGGAAATATCTACACCGCAACCTGTATAAACATGGAAATATCACCACCGCTATCTGTATGAACATGAAAATATCAGCCCCTCTATCTGTATGAACATGGAGATATCTACACCGCTATCTGTATGAACATGGAAATATCTACACCGCTATCTGTATGAACATGGAAATACCTTCACCGCCATCTGTATGAACATGGATATATCTACACAGCCATCTGGATGAAGATGGATATATCTACACAGCCATCTGGATGAACATGGAAATATCCACACCGCTATCTGTGTAAACATGCATACATCTTCACCGCTATCTGTATAAACATGGAAATATCTACACCGCTATCTGTATGAACATGAAAATATCTACACCGCTATCTGTTTGAAGATGGAAATATATACACCGCTATCTGCATGAAAATGGTAATATCTACACCGCTATCTGCATGAAAATGGAAATATCTACACAGCTATCTGCATATACATGGAAATATCTACACAGCTATCTCTTTACACAAGGAAATAACTACACTGCTATCAGTATGAACATGGAAACATCTACACCGCCATCTGTATGAACATGGAAATATCTGCACCGCCATCTGTATGGACATATAAATATCTACACTGCCATCTGTATTAAGATGGAGATATCTACACCGCTATCTGAATAAACATGGAAATATCTACAACGCTATCTGTATAAACATGGAAATATCAGCACCGCTATCTGTATGAACATGGAAATATCAGCCCCTCTATCTGTATGAACATGGAGATATCTACACCGCCATCTGTATGAACATGGATATATCTACACAGCCATCTGGAGGAACATGGAAATATCTACACCGCTATCTGTATGAACATGGAAATAGCTACACAGCTATCTGTATGAACATGGGAATATCTACACCGCTATCTGTATGAACATGGAAATAGCTACACAGCTATCTGTATGAACATGGGAATATCTACACCGCTATCTGTATGAACATGGAAATATCTACACCGCTATCTGTATGAACAAGGAAATATCCTCACCGCTATCTGTATGAACATGGATATGTCTACAGAGCCATCTGGATGAACATGGAAATATCTACACCGACATCTGTATGAACATATAAATATCTGCACCGCCATCTGTATTAAGATGGAGATATCTACACCGCTATCTGTATAAACCTGGAAATATCTACACCGCTATCTGTATAAACATGGAAATATCTACACCGCTATCTGGATTAACATGGAAATTTCTACACCGCTACCTGTATAAACATGGAAATATCAGCACCGCTATCTGTAGGAACATGGAAATATCTACACCGCTATCTGTACGAACATGGAAATACCTACACCGCTATCTGTATGAACATGGAAATATCTTCACTGCTATCTGCATATACATGGAAATATCTACACAGCTATCTCTTTACACATGGAAATAACTACACCGCTATCTGTATGAACATGGAAATATCTACACCGCCATCTGTATGAACATGGAAATATCTGCACCGCCATCTGTATGAACATATAAATATCTACACCGCCATCTGTATTAATATGGAGATATCTACACCGCTATCTGTATAAACATGGAAATATCTACACCGCTATCTGTATAAACATGGAAATATCTACACCGCTATCTGTATAAACATGGAAATATCTACACCACTACCTGTATAAACATGGAAATATCAGCACCGCTATCTGTACGAACAAAGAAATATCTACACCGCTATCTGTATGAACATGGAAATATCTACACCGCCATCTGTATGAACATGGAAATATCTGCACCGCCATCTGAATGAACATATAAATATCTACACCGCCATCTGTATTAAGATGGAGATATCTACACCGCTATCTGAATAAACATGGAAATATCTACACCGCTATCTGTATAAACATGGAAATATCAGCACCGCTATCTGTATGAACATTTAAATATCAGCCCCTCTATCTGTATGAACATGGAGATATCTACACCGCCATCTGTATAAACATGGATATATCTACACAGCCATCTGGATGAACATGGATATATCTACACCGCTATCTGTTTGAACATGGAAATAACTACACCGCTGTCTGCAAGAAAATGGAAATATCTACACTGCTATCTGCATATACATGGAAATATCTACACAGCTATCTCTTTACACATGGAAATAACTACACCGCTATCTTTATGAACATGGATATATCTACACAGCCCTCTGGATGAACATGGAAATATTCGCACCGCTATCTGAGTAAACATGCATACATATTCACCGCTATCTGTATAAACATGGAAATATCTACACCGCTATCTGTATGAACATGGAACTATCTACACCGCTCTCTGTTTGAAGATGGAAATATCTACACCGCTATCTGCATGAAAATGGAAATATCTACAAAGCTATCTGCATATACATGGAAATATCTACACAGCTATCTCTTTACACATGGAAATAACTACACCGCTATATCTATAAACATGGAAATATCTACACCACCATCTGTATGAACATAGAAATATCTACACCGCCACCTGTATTAAGAAGGAAATATCTAAACCGCTATCTGTATAAACATGGAAATATCTACACCGCTGCCTGTATAAACTTGGAAATATCAGCACCGCTCTCTGTATGAAAATGGAGATATCTACACCGCTATCTGTATGAACGTGGAAATATCTACACTGCTATCTGTATGAACATGGAAATAGCTACACCGTTATCTGTATGAATATGGAAATAGCTACACCGCTATCTGAATGAACATGGAAATATCTACACCGCTATCTGTATAATCATGGAGATATCTACACCGCTATCTGTATAAACATGGAAATATCTACACCGCTATCTGTATAAACATGGAAATATCTACACCGCTACCTGTATAAACATGGAAATATCAGCACCGCTATCTGTATGAACATGGAAATATCTACACTGCTATCTGTATGAACATGGAAATATCTACACTGCTATCTGTATGAACATGGATATATCTACACAGCCCTCTGGATGAACATGGAAATATCCACACCGCTATCTGTGTAAACATGCATACATCTTCACCGCTATCTGTATAAACATGGAAATACCTACACCGCTATCTCTATGAACATGGAAATATCTACACCGCTATCTGTTTGAAGATGGAAATATATACACCGCTATCTGCATGAAAATGGAAATATCTACACAGCTATCTGCATATAGATGGAAATATCTACACAGCTAACTCTTTACACATGGAAATAACTACACCGCTATCTGTATGAACATGGAAATATCTACACCGCCATCTATATGAACATGGAAATATCTGCACCGCCATCTGTATGAACATATAAATATCTACACCACCATCTGTATTAAAATGGAGATATCTACACCGCTATCTGAATGAACATGGAAATATCTACACCGCTATCTGTATAAACATGGAAATATCTACACTGCTATCTGTATAAACATGGAAATATCTACACCGCTACCTGTATAAACATGGATATATCAGCACCACTATCTGTATGAACCTGGAAATATCTACACCGCTATCTGTATGAACATGGAAATATCTACACCGCTATCTGTATGAACATGGAAATATCTACGAAGCTATTTGAATGAACATGGAAATATCTACACCGCTATCTGTTTGAACATGTAAATATCTACACTGCTATCTGCATGAAAATGGAAATATCTACAAAGCTATCTGCATATACATGGAAATATCTACACATCTATCTCTTTACACATGCAAATAACTACACCGCTATATCTATAAACATAGAAATATCTACACCGCTATCTGTATAAACATGGAAATATCTACACCGCTATCTGTATAAACATGGAAATATCTACACCACTACCTGTATAAACATGGAAATATCAGCACCGCTATCTGTATGAACATGGAATTATCTACACTGCTATCTGTATGAACATGGAAATATCTACACCGCTATCTGTATGATCATGGAAATATCTACACCGCTATCTGTATGAACATGGAATTATCTACACCGCTATCTGTTTGAAGATGGAAATATCTACACCGCTGTCTGCATGAAAATGGAAATATCTACACAGCTATGTGCATACACATGGAAATATCTACACAGCTATCTCTTAACACATGGAAATAAGAAGTCTGCTATCTCTATAAACATGGAAATATCTACACCGCCATCTGTATGAACATGGAAATATCTGCACCGCCATCTGTATGAACATATAAATATCTACACCACCATATGTATTAAGAAAGAAATATCTAAACCGCTATCTGTGTGAACATTGAAATATCTACACCGCTATCTGTATGAACATTGAAATATATACACCACTGCCTGTATAAACATTGAAATATCAGCACCGCTATCTGTATGAACATGGAAATATCTACACCGCTATCTGTATGAACATGGAAATATCTACACCGCTATCTGTATGAACATATAAATATCTACACCGCTATCTGTATGAACATGGAAATATCTACACCGCTATCTGTATGAACATGGAAATATCTACACCGCTATCTGTATGAACATGGAAATATCTACACAGCCATCTGGATGAACATGGAAATATCTACTCTGCTATCTGTGTAAACATGCATAGATCTTCACCCCTATCTGTATAAACATGGAAATATCTACACCGCAATCTGTATGAACATGGAAATATCTACACCGCTATCTGTATGAACATGGAAATATCTACACCGCTATCTGTTTGAACATGGAAATATCTACACCGCTATCTGCATGAAAATGGAAATATCTACACTGCTATCTGCATATACATGGAAATATCTACACAGCTATCTCTTTACACATGGAAATAACTACACCGCTATCTGTATGAACATGGAAATATCTACACCGCCATCTGTATGAACATGGAAATATGTGCACCGCCATCTGTATGAACATATAAATATCTACACCGCCATCTGTATTAAGATGGAGATATCTACACTGCTATCTGTATAAACATGGAAATATCTACACCGCTATCTGTATAAACATGGAAATATCTACACCGCTATCTATATAAACATGGAAATATCTACCCCGCTACCTGCATAAACATGGAAATAGCAGCACCGCTATCTGTATGAACATGGAAATATCTACACCGCTATCTGTATGAACATGGAAATATCTACACCGCCATCTGTATGAACATGGAAATATGTGCACCGCCATCTGTATGAACATATAAATATCTACACCGCCATCTGTATTAAGATGGAGATATCTACACTGCTATCTGTATAAACATGGAAATATCTACACCGCTATCTGTATAAACATGGAAATATCTACACTGCTACCTATATAAACATGGAAATATCAGCACCGCTATCTGTATGAACATGGAAATATCTACACCGCTATCTGTATGAACATGGAAATGTCTACACCGCTATCAGTATGAACATGGAAATATCTACACCGCTATGTGTATGAACATGGATATATCTACACAGCCCTCGGGATGAACATGGAAATATCCACACCGCTATCTGTATAAACATGCATATACCTTCACCGCTATCTGTATAAACATGGAAATATCTACACCGCTATCTGTATGAACATGGAAATATCTACACCGCTATCTGTTTGAAGATGGAAATATATACACCGCTATCTGCATGAAAATGGAAATATCTACACAGCTATCTGCATATACATGGAAATATCTACACAGCTATCTCTTTACACATGGAAATAACTACACCGCTATCTGTATGAACATGGAAATATCAACACCGCCATCTGTATGAACATGGAAATATCTGCACCGCCATCTGAATGAACATATAAATATCTACACCGCCATTTGTATTAAGATGGAGATATCTACACCGCTATCTGAATAAACATGGAAATATCTACACCGCTATCTGTATAAACATGGAAATATCTACACCGCTATCTGCATAAACATGGAAATATCTACACTGCTACCTGTATAAACATGGAAATATCAGCACCGCTATCTGTATGAACATGGAAATATCTGCATCGCTATCTGTATGAACATGGAAATATCTACACCGCTATCTGCATGAACATGGAAATATCTACAAAGCTATCTGAATGAACATGGAAATATCTACACCGCTATCTGTTTGAACACGTAAATATCTACACCGCTATCTGCATGAAAATGGAAATATCTACAAAGCTATCTGCATATACATGGAAATATCTACACTGCTATCTCTTTACATATGGAAATAACTACACCGCTATATCTATAAAGATAGAAATATCTACACCGCTATCTGTATAAACATGGAAATATCTACACCGCTATCTGTATAAACATGGAAATATCAGCACCGCTATCTGTATGAACATGGAATTATCTACACTGCTATCTGTATGAACATGGAAATATCTACACCGCTATCTGTATGATCATGGAAATATCTACACCGCTATCTGTATGAACATGGAATTATCTACACCGCTATCTGTTTGAACATGGAAATATCTACACCGCTGTCTGCATGAAAATGGAAATATCTACACAGCTATCTGCATACACATGGAAATATCTACACAGCTATCTCTTAACACATGGAAATAAGAAGTCTGCTATCTCTATAAACATGGAAATATCTACACCGCCATCCGTATGAACATGGAAATATCTGCACCGCCGTCTGTATGAACATATAAATATCTACACCACCATATGTATTAAGAAAGAAATATCTAAACCGCTATCTGTGTGAACATTGAAATATCTACACCGCTATCTGTATGAACATTGAAATATATACACCACTGCCTGTATAAACATTGAAATATCAGCACCGCTATCTGTATGAACATGGAAATATCTACACCGCTATCTGTATGAACATGGAAATATCTACACCGCTATCTGTATGAACATGGAAATATCTACACCGCTCTCTGTATGAACATGGAAATATCTACACCGCTATCTGTATGAACATGGAAATATCTACACCGCTATCTGTATGAACGTGGAAATATCTACACAGCCATCTGGATGAACATGGAAATATCTACTCTGCTATCTGTGTAAACATGCATAGATCTTCACCCCTATCTGTATAAACATGGAAATATCTACACCGCTATCTGTATGAACATGGAAATATCTACACCGCTATCTGTATGAACATGGAAATATCTACACCGCTATCTGTTTGAACATGGAAATATCTACACCGCTATCTGCATGAAAATGGAAATATCTACACTGCTATCTGCATATACATGGAAATATCTACACAGCTATCTCTTTACACATGGAAATAACTACACCGCTATCTGTATGAACATGGAAATATCTACACCGCCATCTGTATGAACATGGAAATATGTGCATCGCCATCTGTATGAACATATAAATATCTACACCGACATCTGTATTAAGATGGAGATATCTACAATGCTATCTGTATAAACATGGAAATATCTACACCGCTATCTGTATAAACATGGAAATATCTACACCGCTATCTATATAAACATGGAAATATCTACCCCGCTACCTGCATAAACATGGAAATAACAGCACCGCTATCTGTATGAACATGGAAATATCTACACCGCTATCTGTATGAACATGGAAATATCTACACCGCCATCTGTATGAACATGGAAATATGTGCACCGCCATCTGTATGAACATATAAATATCTACACCGCCATCTGTATTAAGATGGAGATATCTACACTGCTATCTGTATAAACATGGAAATATCTACACCGCTATCTGTATAAACATGGAAATATCTACACTGCTACCTGTATAAACATGGAAATATCAGCACCGCTATCTGTATGAACATGGAAATATCTACACCGCTATCTGTATGAACATGGAAATGTCTACACCGCTATCAGTATGAACATGGAAATATCTACACCACTATGTGTATGAACATGGATATATCTACACAGCCCTCGGGATGAAGATGGAAATATCCACACCGCTATCTGTATAAACATGCATATACCTTCACCGCTATCTGTATAAACATGGAAATATCTACACCGCTATCTGTATGAACATGGAAATATCTACACCGCTATCTGTTTGAAGATGGAAATATATACACCGCTATCTGCATGAAAATGGAAATATCTACACAGCTATCTGCATATACATGGAAATATCTACACAGCTATCTCTTTACACATGGAAATAACTACACCGCTATCTGTATGAACATGGAAATATCAACACCGCCATCTGTATGAACATGGAAATATATGCACCGCCATCTGAATGAACATATAAATATCTACACCGCCATTTGTATTAAGATGGAGATATCTACACCGCTATCTGAATAAACATGGAAATATCTACACCGCTATCTGTATAAACATGGAAATATCTACACCGCTATCTGCATAAACATGGAAATATCTACACTGCTACCTGTATAAACATGGAAATATCAGCATCGCTATCTGTATGAACATGGAAATATCTACATCGCTATCTGTATGAACATGGAAATATCTACACCGCTATCTGCATGAACATGGAAATATCTACAAAGCTATCTGAATGAACATGGAAATATCTACACCGCTATCTGTTTGAACATGTAAATATCTACACCGCTATCTGCATGAAAATGGAAATATCTACAAAGCTATCTGCATATACATGGAAATATCTACACTGCTATCTCTTTACACATGGAAATAACTACACCGCTATATCTATAAAGATAGAAATATCTACACCGCTATCTGTATAAACATGGAAATATCTACACCGCTATCTGTATAAACATGGAAATATCTACACCACTGCCTGTATAAACATGGAAATATCAGCACCGCTATCTGTATGAACATGGAATTATCTACACTGCTATCTGTATGAACATGGAAATATCTTCACCGCTATCTGTATGATCATGGAAATATCTACACCGCTATCTGTATGAACATGGAATTATCTACACCGCTATCTGTTTGAACATGGAAATATCTACACCGCTGTCTGCATGAAAATGGAAATATCTACACAGCTATCTGCATACACATGGAAATATCTACACAGCTATCTCTTAACACATGGAAATAAGAAGTCTGCTATCTCTATAAACATGGAAATATCTACACCGCCATCCGTATGAACATGGAAATATCTGCACCGCCATCTGTATGAACATATAAATATCTACACCACCATATGTATTAAGAAAGAAATATCTAAACCGCTATCTGTGTGAACATTGAAATATCTACACCGCTATCTGTATGAACATTGAAATATATACACCACTGCCTGTATAAACATTGAAATATCAGCACCGCTATCTGTATGAACATGGAAATATCTACACCGCTATCTGTATGAACATGGAAATATCTACACCGCTATCTGTATGAACATGGAAATATCTACACCGCTCTCTGTATGAACATGGAAATATCTACACCGCTATCTGTATGAACATGGAAATATCTACACCGCTATCTGTATGAACGTGGAAATATCTACACAGCCATCTGGATGAACATGGAAATATCTACTCTGCTATCTGTGTAAACATGCATAGATCTTCACCCCTATCTGTATAAACATGGAAATATCTACACCGCTATCTGTATGAACATGGAAATATCTACACCGCTATCTGTATGAACATGGAAATATCTACACCGCTATCTGTTTGAACATGGAAATATCTACACCGCTATCTGCATGAAAATGGAAATATCTACACTGCTATCTGCATATACATGGAAATATCTACACAGCTATCTCTTTACACATGGAAATAACTACACCGCTATCTGTATGAACATGGAAATATCTACACCGCCATCTGTATGAACATGGAAATATGTGCACCGCCATCTGTATGAACATATAAATATCTACACCGACATCTGTATTAAGATGGAGATATCTACAATGCTATCTGTATAAACATGGAAATATCTACACCGCTATCTGTATAAACATGGAAATATCTACACCGCTATCTATATAAACATGGAAATATCTACCCCGCTACCTGCATAAACATGGAAATAACAGCACCGCTATCTGTATGAACATGGAAATATCTACACCGCTATCTGTATGAACATGGAAATATCTACACCGCCATCTGTATGAACATGGAAATATGTGCACCGCCATCTGTATGAACATATAAATATCTACACCGCCATCTGTATTAAGATGGAGATATCTACACTGCTATCTGTATAAACATGGAAATATCTACACCGCTATCTGTATAAACATGGAAATATCTACACTGCTACCTGTATAAACATGGAGATATCAGCACCGCTATCTGTATGAACATGGAAATATCTACACCGCTATCTGTATGAACATGGAAATGTCTACACCGCTATCAGTATGAACATGGAAATATCTACACCGCTATGTGTATGAACATGGATATATCTACACAGCCCTCGGGATGAAGATGGAAATATCCACACCGCTATCTGTATAAACATGCATATACCTTCACCGCTATCTGTATAAACATGGAAATATCTACACCGCTATCTGTATGAACATGGAAATATCTACACCGCTATCTGTTTGAAGATGGAAATATATACACCGCTATCTGCATGAAAATGGAAATATCTACACAGCTATCTGCATATACATGGAAATATCTACACAGCTATCTCTTTACACATGGAAATAACTACACCGCTATCTGTATGAACATGGAAATATCAACACCGCCATCTGTATGAACATGGAAATATATGCACCGCCATCTGAATGAACATATAAATATCTACACCGCCATTTGTATTAAGATGGAGATATCTACACCGCTATCTGAATAAACATGGAAATATCTACACCGCTATCTGTATAAACATGGAAATATCTACACCGCTATCTGCATAAACATGGAAATATCTACACTGCTACCTGTATAAACATGGAAATATCAGCATCGCTATCTGTATGAACATGGAAATATCTACATCGCTATCTGTATGAACATGGAAATATCTACACCGCTATCTGCATGAACATGGAAATATCTACAAAGCTATCTGAATGAACATGGAAATATCTACACCGCTATCTGTTTGAACATGTAAATATCTACACCGCTATCTGCATGAAAATGGAAATATCTACAAAGCTATCTGCATATACATGGAAATATCTACACTGCTATCTCTTTACACATGGAAATAACTACACCGCTATATCTATAAAGATAGAAATATCTACACCGCTATCTGTATAAACATGGAAATATCTACACCGCTATCTGTATAAACATGGAAATATCTACACCACTGCCTGTATAAACATGGAAATATCAGCACCGCTATCTGTATGAACATGGAATTATCTACACTGCTATCTGTATGAACATGGAAATATCTTCACCGCTATCTGTATGATCATGGAAATATCTACACCGCTATCTGTATGAACATGGAATTATCTACACCGCTATCTGTTTGAACATGGAAATATCTACACCGCTGTCTGCATGAAAATGGAAATATCTACACAGCTATCTGCATACACATGGAAATATCTACACAGCTATCTCTTAACACATGGAAATAAGAAGTCTGCTATCTCTATAAACATGGAAATATCTACACCGCCATCCGTATGAACATGGAAATATCTGCACCGCCATCTGTATGAACATATAAATATCTACACCACCATATGTATTAAGAAAGAAATATCTAAACCGCTATCTGTGTGAACATTGAAATATCTACACCGCTATCTGTATGAACATTGAAATATATACACCACTGCCTGTATAAACATTGAAATATCAGCACCGCTATCTGTATGAACATGGAAATATCTACACCACTATCTGTATGAACATGGAAATATCTACACCGCTATCTGTATGAACATGGAAATATCTACACCGCTATCTGTATGAACATGGAAATATCTACACCGCTATCTGTATGAACATGGAAATATCTACACCGCTATCTGTATGAACGTGGAAATATCTACACAGCCATCTGGATGAACATGGAAATATCTACTCTGCTATCTGTGTAAACATGCATAGATCTTCACCCCTATCTGTATAAACATGGAAATATCTACACCGCTATCTGTATGAACATGGAAATATCTACACCGCTATCTGTATGAACATGGAAATATCTACACCGCTATCTGTTTGAACATGGAAATATCTACACCGCTATCTGCATGAAAATGGAAATATCTACACTGCTATCTGCATATACATGGAAATATCTACACAGCTATCTCTTTACACATGGAAATAACTACACCGCTATCTGTATGAACATGGAAATATCTACACCGCCATCTGTATGAACATGGAAATATGTGCACCGCCATCTGTATGAACATATAAATATCTACACCGCCATCTGTATTAAGATGGAGATATCTACATTGCTATCTGTATAAACATGGAAATATCTACACCGCTATCTGTATAAACATGGAAATATCTACACCGCTATCTATATAAACATGGAAATATCTACCCCGCTACCTGCATAAACATGGAAATAGCAGCACCGCTATCTGTATGAACATGGAAATGTCTACACCGCTATCAGTATGAACATGGAAATATCTACACCGCTATGTGTATGAACATGGATATATCTACACAGCCCTCGGGATGAAGATGGAAATATCCACACCGCTATCTGTATAAACATGCATATACCTTCACCGCTATCTGTATAAACATGGAAATATCTACACCGCTATCTGTATGAACATGGAAATATCTACACCGCTATCTGTTTGAAGATGGAAATATATACACCGCTATCTGCATGAAAATGGAAATATCTACACAGCTATCTGCATATACATGGAAATATCTACACAGCTATCTCTTTACACATGGAAATAACTACACCGCTATCTGTATGAACATGGAAATATCAACACCGCCATCTGTATGAACATGGAAATATATGCACCGCCATCTGAATGAACATATAAATATCTACACCGCCATTTGTATTAAGATGGAGATATCTACACCGCTATCTGAATAAACATGGAAATATCTACACCGCTATCTGTATAAACATGGAAATATCTACACCGCTATCTGCATAAACATGGAAATATCTACACTGCTACCTGTATAAACATGGAAATATCAGCATCGCTATCTGTATGAACATGGAAATATCTACATCGCTATCTGTATGAACATGGAAATATCTACACCGCTATCTGCATGAACATGGAAATATCTACAAAGCTATCTGAATGAACATGGAAATATCTACACCGCTATCTGTTTGAACATGTAAATATCTACACCGCTATCTGCATGAAAATGGAAATATCTACAAAGCTATCTGCATATACATGGAAATATCTACACTGCTATCTCTTTACACATGGAAATAACTACACCGCTATATCTATAAAGATAGAAATATCTACACCGCTATCTGTATAAACATGGAAATATCTACACCGCTATCTGTATAAACATGGAAATATCTACACCACTGCCTGTATAAACATGGAAATATCAGCACCGCTATCTGTATGAACATGGAATTATCTACACTGCTATCTGTATGAACATGGAAATATCTTCACCGCTATCTGTATGATCATGGAAATATCTACACCGCTATCTGTATGAACATGGAATTATCTACACCGCTATCTGTTTGAACATGGAAATATCTACACCGCTGTCTGCATGAAAATGGAAATATCTACACAGCTATCTGCATACACATGGAAATATCTACACAGCTATCTCTTAACACATGGAAATAAGAAGTCTGCTATCTCTATAAACATGGAAATATCTACACCGCCATCCGTATGAACATGGAAATATCTGCACCGCCATCTGTATGAACATATAAATATCTACACCACCATATGTATTAAGAAAGAAATATCTAAACCGCTATCTGTGTGAACATTGAAATATCTACACCGCTATCTGTATGAACATTGAAATATATACACCACTGCCTGTATAAACATTGAAATATCAGCACCGCTATCTGTATGAACATGGAAATATCTACACCACTATCTGTATGAACATGGAAATATCTACACCGCTATCTGTATGAACATGGAAATATCTACACCGCTATCTGTATGAACATGGAAATATCTACACCGCTATCTGTATGAACATGGAAATATCTACACCGCTATCTGTATGAACGTGGAAATATCTACACAGCCATCTGGATGAACATGGAAATATCTACTCTGCTATCTGTGTAAACATGCATAGATCTTCACCCCTATCTGTATAAACATGGAAATATCTACACCGCTATCTGTATGAACATGGAAATATCTACACCGCTATCTGTATGAACATGGAAATATCTACACCGCTATCTGTTTGAACATGGAAATATCTACACCGCTATCTGCATGAAAATGGAAATATCTACACTGCTATCTGCATATACATGGAAATATCTACACAGCTATCTCTTTACACATGGAAATAACTACACCGCTATCTGTATGAACATGGAAATATCTACACCGCCATCTGTATGAACATGGAAATATGTGCACCGCCATCTGTATGAACATATAAATATCTACACCGCCATCTGTATTAAGATGGAGATATCTACATTGCTATCTGTATAAACATGGAAATATCTACACCGCTATCTGTATAAACATGGAAATATCTACACCGCTATCTATATAAACATGGAAATATCTACCCCGCTACCTGCATAAACATGGAAATAGCAGCACCGCTATCTGTATGAACATGGAAATATCTACACCGCTATCTGTATGAACATGGAAATATCTACACCGCCATCTGTATAAACATGGAAATATCTACACCGCTATCTATATAAACATGGAAATATCTACCCCGCTACCTGCACAAACATGGAAATAGCAGCACCGCTATCTGTATGAACATGGAAATAGCTACACCGTTATCTGTATGAACATGGAAATATCTACACCGCCATCTGTATGAACATGGAAATATGTGCACCGCCATCTGTATGAACATATAAATATCTACATCGCCATCTGTTTTAAGATGGAGATATCTACACTGCTATCTGTATAAACATGGAAATATCTACACCGCTATCTGTATAAACATGGAAATATCTACACTGCTACCTGTATAAACATGGAAATATCAGCACCGCTATCTGTATGAACATGGAAATATCTACACCGCTATGTGTATGAACATGGATATATCTACACAGCCCTCGGGATGAACATGGAAATATCCACACCGCTATCTGTATAAACATGCATATACCTTCACCGCTATCTGTATAAACATGGAAATATCTACACCGCTATCTGTATGAACATGGAAATATCTACACCGCTATCTGTTTGAAGATGGAAATATATACACCGCTATCTGCATGAAAATGGAAATATCTACACAGCTATCTGCATATACATGGAAATATCTACACAGCTATCTCTTTACACATGGAAATAACTACACCGCTATCTGTATGAACATGGAAATATCAACACCGCCATCTGTATGAACATGGAAATATCTGCACCGCCATCTGAATGAACATATAAATATCTACACCGCCATTTGTATTAAGATGGAGATATCTACACCGCTATCTGAATAAACATGGAAATATCTACACCGCTATCTGTATAAACATGGAAATATCTGCACCGCTATCTGCATAAACATGGAAATATCTACACTGCTACCTGTATAAACATGGAAATATCAGCACGCTATCTGTATGAACATGGAAATATCTACATCGCTATCTGTATGAACATGGAAATATCTACACCGCTATCTGCATGAACATGGAAATATCTACAAAGCTATCTGAATGAACATGGAAATATCTACACCGCTATCTGTTTGAACATGTAAATATCTACACCGCTATCTGCATGAAAATGGAAATATCTACAAAGTTATCTGCATATACATGGAAATATCTACACTGCTATCTCTTTACACATGGAAATAACTACACCGCTATATCTATAAAGATAGAAATATCTACACCGCTATCTGTATAAACATGGAAATATCTACACCGCTATCTGTATAAACATGGAAATATCTACACTGCTATCTGTATAAACATGGAAATATCTACACCGCTACCTGTATAAACATGGAAATATCAGCACCGCTATCTGTAAGACCATGGAAATAGCCCCTCTATCTGTATGAACATGGAAATATCTACACCGCTATCTCTATGAACATGGAAATATCTACACCACTATCTGTTTGAACATGGAAATATCTAAACCGCTATCTGCATGAAAATGGAAATATCTACACAGCTATCTGCATATACATGGAAATATCTACACAGCTATCTCTTTACACATGGAAATAACTTCACCGCTATCTGTATGAACATGGAAATATCTTCACCGCCATCTATATGAACATGGATATATCTAAACAGCCATCTGGATGAACATGGGAATATCTACACCGCTATCTGTATGAACATGGAAATATCTACACCGCTATCTGTGTAAACATGCATACATCTTCACCGCTATCTGTATAAACATGGAAATATCTACACTGCTATCTGCATGGACATGGAAATATCTACACCGCTATCTGTTTGAACATGGAAATATCTACACCGCTATCTGCATGAAAATGGAAATATCTACACAGCGATCTGCATATACATGGAAATATCTACAAAGCTATATCTTTAAACATGGAAATAATTACAGCGCTATCTCTATAAACATGGAAATATCTACTCCACCATCTGTATGAACATGGAAATATCTGCACCGCCATCTGTATGAACATATAAATATCTACACCGCCATCTATATTAAGATGGAGATATCTACACCGCTATCTATATAAACTTGAAAGTATCTACACCGCTATCTGTATAAACATGGAAATATCTACACGGCTATCTGTATAAACATGGAAATATCTACACCGCTACCTGTATAAACATGGAAATACTTAAACCGCTATCTGTATGAACATGGAAATACCTACACCGCTATCTCTATGAACTTGGAAATATCTACACCGTTATCTGTATGAACATGGAAATAGCTACACCGCTATCTGTATGAACATGGAAATATCTACACCACTACCTGTATGAACATGGAAATATCTACACCTCTATCTCTATGAACATGGATATATCTACACAGCCATCCGGATGAACATGGAAATATCTACACTGCTATCTGTTTGAACATGTAAATATCTAAACCGCTATCTGCATGAAAGTGGAAATATCTACACTGCTATCTGCATATACATGGAAATATCTACACAGCTATCTATTTACACATGGAAATAACTACACCGCTATATCTATAAAGATGGAAATATCTACACCGCCATCTGTATGAACATGGAAGTATCTGCACCGCCATCTGTATGAACATATAAATATCTACACCGCCATCTGTATTAAGAAGGAAATATCTAAACCGCTATCTGTATAAACATGGAAATATCTTCACCGCTGCCTGTATAAACATGGAAATATCAGCACCGCTATCTGTATGAACATGAAAATATCTACACCGCTATCTGTATGAACATGGAAATATCTACACCGCTATCTGTATGAACATGGAAATATCTACACCTCTATCTGTATGAACATGGAAATATCTACACCGCTATCGGTTTGAAAATGGAAATATCTACACCGCTATCTGTATGAACATGGAGATACCTTCACCGCCATCTGTATGAACATGGATATGTCTACTCAGCCATCTAGATGAACATGGAAATATCTACACCGCGATCTGTAGGAACATGGAAATATCTACACCGCTATCTGTGTAAACATGCATACATCATCACCGCTATCTGTATAAACATGGAAATATCTACACCGCTATCTGTATGAACTTGGAAATATCTACACCGCTATCAGTTTGAACATGGAAATATCTAAACTGCTATCTGCTTGAAAATGGAAATATCTACAGAGCTATCTGCATATACATGGAAATACCTACACATCTATCTCTTTACACATGGAAATAACTACACCGCTATCTGTATGAACATGGAAATATGTACACCGCCATCTGTATGAACATGGAAATATCTGCACCGCCATCTGTATGAACATATAAATAACTACACGGCCATCTGTATTAAGGTAGAAATATCTACTCCGGTGTCTGTATAAACATGGAAATATCTACACCGCTATCTGTATAAACATGGAAATATCTACACCGCTCCCTGTATAAACATGGAAATATCCACACCGCTACCTGTATACACATGGAAATATCAGCACCGCTATCTGTATGAACATGGAAATATCTACACCGCTATCTGTTTGAACATGGAAATATCTACACCGCTATCTGCATGAAAATGGAAATATCTACACTTCTATCTGCATATACATTTAAACACCTACACAGCTATCTCTTTACACATGGAAATAACTACACCGCTATCTGTATGAACATGGAAATATCTACACCGCCATCTGTATGAACATGGAAATATCTGAACGGCCATCTGTATGAACATATAAATATCTACACCGCCATCTGTATTAAGATGGAGATATCTATACTGCTATCTGTATAAACATGGAAATATCTACACCGCTATCTGTATAAACATGGAAATATCTACACAGCTATCTGTATAAACATGGAAATATCTACACCACTACCTGTATAAACATGGAAATATCTACACCGCTATGTCTATAACCATGGAAATATCTACACCGCTATCTGTATAAACATGGAAATATCCACACTGCTATCTGTATATACATGGAAATATCTACACCGCTACCTGTATAAACATGGAAATATCAGCACCGCTATCTGTATGAACATGGAAATATCAGCCCCCCTATCTGTATGAACATGGAAATATCTACACCACTATCTGTATGAACATGGAAATATCTACACCGCTATCTGTATGAGCATGGAAATATCTTCACCGCCATCTGTATGAACATGGATATACCTACACAGCCATCTGGATGAACATGGAAATATCTACACCGCTATCTGTATGAACATGGAAATAGCTACACCGCTATCTGTATGAACATGGAAATATCTACACCACTATCTGTATGAACATGGAAATATCTACACCGCTATCTGTATGAACATGGAAATATCTTCACCGCCATCTGTATGAACATGGATATATCTACACAGCCATATGGATGAACATGGAAATATCTACACCGCTATCTGCATGAACATGGAAATAGCTACACCGCTATCTGTATGAACATGGAAATAGCTACACCGCCATCTGTATGAACATGGAAATATCTGCACCGCCATCTGTATGAACATATAAATATCTACACCGCCATCCGTATTAAGATGGAGATATCTACACCGCTATCTGTATAAACCTGGAAATATCTACACCGCTATCTGTATAAACATGGAAATATCCACACCGCTATCTGTATAAACATGGAAATATCCACACCGCTACCTGTATAAACATGGAAATAGCACCGCTATCTGAATGAACATGGAAATATCTACACCGCTACGTGTATGAAAATGGAAATATCTACACCGCTATCTGTAAGAACATGGAAATAGCTACACCGCTATCTGTATGAACATGGAAATATCTACACCACTATCTGTATGAACATGGAAATAGCTACACCGCTATCTGTATGAACATGGAAATATCTACACCACTATCTGTATGAACATGGAAATATCTACACCGCTATCTGTGTAAACATGCATACATCTTCACCGCTATCTGTATAAACATGGAAATATCTACACAGCTATCTGTATGAACATGGATATATCTACACAGCCATCTGGATGAACATGGAAATATCTACACCGCTATCTGTATGAACATGGAAATAGCTACACCGCTATCTGTATGAAAATGGAAATATCTACACTGCTATATGTATGAACATGGAAATAGCTACACCGCTATCTGTATGAACATGGAAATATCTACACCGCTATCTGTATGAACATGGAAATATCCACACCGCTATCTGTATAGACATGGAAATATCTACACCGCTATCTGTATAAACATGGAAATATCTACACCGCTATCTGTGTAAACATGGAAATATCTACACTGCTATCTGTGTAAACATGGAAATATCTACACCGCTATCTGTACAAACATGGAAATATCTACACAGCCATCTGTAGGAATATGTAAATATCTACACCGTTATCTGTATACACATGGAATTATCTACACCGCTATCTGTATGAACATGGAAATGTCTGCACCTCTATCTGTCTAAACATGGAAATATCTACACCGCTATCTGTGTAAACATGGAGATATCTACACCGCTATCTCTATAAGCATGGAAATATCCACACAGCCATCTATATAAACATGGAAATATCTACACTACGCTCTGTATAAACCTGGAAATATCTACACTGATATCTCTATAAACATGGAAATAACTAAATCGCTATCTCTATAAACATGGAAATATCTACACCGCTATCTGTGTAAACATGGAAATATCTACACCGCTGTCTGTGTAAACATGGAAATACCTACACCGCTATATCTATAAACATGGAAATATCTACACCGCCATCTGTATGGGTATGGAAATATCTACACCGCCATCTGTATAAACATGGAAATATCTACACCGTTATGTGTATAAAGATGGAAATATCTACACTGCTATCTGTAAAAACATGGAAATATCTACACCGCCATCTGTATGAACATGGAAATGTCTAAACCGCCAACTCTATAAACATGGAAATATCTACAGCGCTATGTGTTGGAACATAGAAATATCTACACCGCTATCTGCATAAAAGTGGAAATATCTTCACCGCTATCTGCATAAACTTGGAAATATCTACACCACAATCTTGTAAACATGGAAATATCTATAAAAACTACTGTGGGAACATGGAAATATCTACACCGCTATCTCTATAAACATGGAAATATCTACACCGCTATCTGTATAAACTTGGAAATATCTACACAGCCATCTGTAGGAACATGTAAATATATACACAGTTATCTGTATACACATGGAAATATCTACACCGCTATCTGTATAAACATGGAAATATCTACACCACTATCTGTGTAAACTTGGAAATATCTACACCGCTATCTGTGTAAACATGGAAATATCTACACCGCTATCTCTAAAAACATGGAAAGATCTACACCATTATGTGTATAAAGATGGAAATATCTACACCGCTATCTGTATAAACATGGAAATATCTACACCGCCATCTGTATGAACGTGGAAATGTCTAAACCGCCATCTCTATAAACATGTAAATATCTACACCGCCCTCTGTAGGAACATGGAAATATCTACAACGCTATCTGTTTAAACATTGAAATGCCTACACCGCTATGTGCCTAAAAGTGGAAATATCTACACCGCTATCTGCATAAACTTGGAAATACCTACACCGATATCTGTGTAAACATGGAAATATCTAAACCACCAACTGTAGGAACACGGAAATATCTACACCACTATCTCCACAAACATTGACATATCTACACCGCTATCTGTATAAACATGCAAATATCTACACAGCCATCTGTAGGAACATGTAAATATCTACACCACTATCTCTATAAACATGGAAATACCTACAATGCTATCTGTATAAACATGGAAATATCTACACCGCTATCTGTGTAAACATGGAAAGATCTACACCGCTATCTCTGAAAACATGGAAAGATCTACACCATTATGTGTATAAAGACGGAAATATCTACACCGCTATCTGTATAAACATGGAAATATCTACGCAGCCATCTGTAGGAACATGTAAATATCTACACAGATATCTGTATACACATGGAAATATCTACACCGCTATCTGTATAAACATGGAAATATCTACACCGCTATCTGTGTAAACATGGAAATATCTACACCGCTATCTGTGTAAACATGGAAATATCTACACCGCCATCTCTTAAAACTTGGAAATATCTTCACCGTTATGTTTATAAACATGGAAATATCTTCACCGTCATCTGTATGAACATGGAAATATCTACACTGCCATCGATATAAACATGGAAATATCTACACCGCCATCTGTTTGAACATGAAAATATCTACACCGCCAACTCTATAAACATTGAAATATCTACACCGCTATCTGTATAAACATGGAAATATCTACACCGCTATCTGTGTAAACATGGAAATATCTACACCGCTATCTGTGTAAACATGGAAGTATCTACACCGCTATCTCTATAAACATGGAAATATCTTCACCGCCATCTGCATGAACATGGAAATATCTACATCGCCGTCTGTATAAACATGGAAATATCTACACTGCTGTCTCTATAAACATGGAAATATCAACAACGCTATCTGTATAAACATGGAAATATCTACACCGCTATCTGTATAAACATGGAAATCTCTACACCGCTATCTCTATAAACATGGAAATATCTACACCGCTATCTGTATAAACATGGAAATATCTACACCGCTATCTGTGTAAACATGGAAATATCTACAGCACTATCTGTGTAAACATGGAAATATCTACACCGCTATCTGTACAAACATGGAAATATCTACACAGCCATCTGTAGGAATATGTAAATATCTACACCGTTATCTCTATACACATGGAATTATCTACACAGCTATCTGTATGAACATGGAAATATCTACACCGCTATATGTGCACACATTGAAATATCTACACCGCTATCTGTGTAAACATGGAGATATCTACACCGCTATCTCTATAAACATGGAAATATCCTCACAGCCATCCACATAAACATGAAAATATCTACACTACGCTCTGTATAAACCTGGAAATATCTACACTGATATCTCTATAAACATGGAAACATCTACACCGCTATCTCTATAAACATGGAAATATCTACACCGCTATCTGTGTAAACATGGAAATATCTACACCGCTTTCTGTGTAAACATGGACATACCTACACCGCTATATCTATAAACATGGAAATATCTACACCGCCATCTGTATGGGTATGGAAATATCTACACCGCCATCTGTATAAACATGGAAATATCTACACCGTTATCCGTGTACACATGGAATTATCTACACCGCTATCTGTTTAAACTTGGAAATATCTACAATGCTATCTGCGTAAACATGGAAAAATCTACACCGCTATCTCTATATACATGCAAATATCTACACCGCTATCTGTGTAAACATGGCAATATCTACACCGATATCTCTGTAAACATGGAAATATCTACACCGCTATCTCTGTAAACATGGAAATAACTACAGAGTCATCTGTATAAACATGGAAATATCTACACCGCTATCTGTGTAAACATGGAAATATCTACACCGCTATCTCTAAAAACATGGAAAGATCTACACCATTATGTGTATAAAGACGGAAATATCTACACCGCTATCTGTATAAACATGGAAATATCTACGCAGCCATCTGTAGGAACATGTAAATATCTACACAGATATCTGTATACACATGGAAATATCTACACCGCTATCTGTATAAACATGGAAATATCTACACCGCTATCTGTGTAAACATGGAAATATCTACACCGCTATCTGTGTAAACATGGAAATATCTACACCGCCATCTCTTAAAACTTGGAAATATCTTCACCGTTATGTTTATAAACATGGAAATATCTTCACCGTCATCTGTATGAACATGGAAATATCTACACTGCCATCGATATAAACATGGAAATATCTACACCGCCATCTGTTTGAACATGAAAATATCTACACCGCCAACTCTATAAACATTGAAATATCTACACCGCTATCTGTATAAACATGGAAATATCTACACCGCTATCTGTGTAAACATGGAAATATCTACACCGCTATCTGTGTAAACATGGAAGTATCTACACCGCTATCTCTATAAACATGGAAATATCTTCACCGCCATCTGCATGAACATGGAAATATCTACATCGCCATCTGTATAAACATGGAAATATCTACACTGCTGTCTCTATAAACATGGAAATATCAACAACGCTATCTGTATAAACATGGAAATATCTACACCGCTATCTGTATAAACATGGAAATATCTACACCGCTATCTCTATAAACATGGAAATATCTACACCGCTATCTGTATAAACATGGAAATATCTACACCGCTATCTGTGTAAACATGGAAATATCTACAGCACTATCTGTGTAAACATGGAAATATCTACACCGCTATCTGTACAAACATGGAAATATCTACACAGCCATCTGTAGGAATATGTAAATATCTACACCGTTATCTCTATACACATGGAATTATCTACACAGCTATCTGTATGAACATGGAAATATCTACACCGCTATATGTGCACACATTGAAATATCTACACCGCTATCTGTGTAAACATGGAGATATCTACACCGCTATCTCTATAAACATGGAAATATCCTCACAGCCATCCACATAAACATGAAAATATCTACACTACGCTCTGTATAAACCTGGAAATATCTACACTGATATCTCTATAAACATGGAAACATCTACACCGCTATCTCTATAAACATAGAAATATCTACACCGCTATCTGTGTAAACATGGAAATATCTACACCGCTTTCTGTGTAAACATGGACATACCTACACCGCTATATCTATAAACATGGAAATATCTACACCGCCATCTGTATGGGTATGGAAATATCTACACCGCCATCTGTATAAACATGGAAATATCTACACCGTTATCCGTGTACACATGGAATTATCTACACCGCTATCTGTTTAAACTTGGAAATATCTACAATGCTATCTGCGTAAACATGGAAAAATCTACACCGCTATCTCTATATACATGCAAATATCTACACCGCTATCTGTGTAAACATGGCAATATCTACACCGATATCTCTGTAAACATGGAAATATCTACACCGCTATCTGTGTAAACATGGAAATATCTACACCGCTATCTCTTAAAACATGGAAAGATCTACACCATTATGTGTATAAAGACGGAAATATCTACACCGCTATCTGTATAAACATGGAAATATCTACACCGCCATCTATATGAACGTGGAAATGTCTAAACCGCCATCTCTATAAACATGTAAATATCTACACCGCCCTCTGTAGGAACATGGAAATATGTACAACGCTATCTGTTTAAACATTGAAATATCTACACGGCTATATGCCTAAAAGTGGAAATATCTACAACGCTATCTGCACAAACTTGGAAATACCTACACCGCTATCTGTGTACACATGGAAATATCTACACCACCAACTGTAGGAACATGAAAATATCTACACCGCTATCTGTATGAACATGGAAATATCTTCACCGCCATCTGTATGAACATGGATATATCTACACAGCCATATGGATGAACATGGAAATATCTACACCGCTATCTGCATGAACATGGAAATAGCTACAACGCTATCTGTATGAACATGGAAATAGCTACACCGCCATCTGTATGAACATGGGAATATCTGCACCGCCATCTGTATGAACATATAAATATCTACAAAGCCATCCGTATTAAGATGGAGATATCTACACCGCTATCTGTATACACCTGGAAATATCTACAGCGCTCACTGTATAAACATGGAAATATCCACACCGCTATCTGTATAAACATGGAAATATCCACACCGCTACCTGTATAAACATGGAAATATCAGCACCGCTATCTGTATGAACATGGAAATATCTACACCGCTATCTGTATGAACATGGAAATAGCTACACCGCTATCTGTATGAACATGGAAATATCTACACCACTATCTGTATGAACATGGAAATATCTACACCGCTATCTGTATGAACATGGCTATATCTACACAGTCATCTGGATGAACATGGAAATATCTACACCACTATCTGTATGAACATGGAAATATCTACACCGCTATCTGTGTAAACATGCATACATCTTCACCGCTATCTGTATAAACATGGAAATATCTACACCGCTATCTGTATGAACATGGAAATATCTACACCACTATCTGTTTGAACATGGAAATATCTAAACCGCTATCTGCATGAAAATGGAAATATCTACACAGCTATCTGCATATACATGTAAATATCTACACAGCTATCTCTTTGCACATGGAAATAACTACACCGATATCTGTATGAACATGGAAATACCTACACCGCCATCTGTATGAACATGGAAATATCTGCACGGCCATCTGTATGAACATATAAATATCTACACTGAAATCTGTATTAAGATGGAGATATCTACACCGCTATCTGTATAAACATGGAAATATCTACACCGCTATCTGTATAAACATGGAAATATCTACACCGCTACCTGTATAAACATGGAAATATCAGCACCGCTTTCTGTATAAACATGGAAATATCAGCCCCTCTATCTGTATGAACATGGAAATATCTACACCACTATCTGTATGAACATGGAAATATCTACACCGCTATCTGTATGAACATGGAAATATCCACACTGCTATCTGTATAGACATGGAAATATCTACACCGCTATCTGTATAAACATGGAAATATCTACACCGCTATCTGTGTAAACATGGAAATATCTACACCGCTATCTGTGTAAACATGGAAATATCTACACCGCTATCTGTACAAACATGGAAATATCTACACAGCCCTCTGTAGGAATATGTAAATATCTACACCGTTATCTGTATACACATGGAATTACCTACACCGCTATCTGTATGAACATGGAAATGTCTACACCTCTATCTGTGTAAACATGGAAATATCTACACTGCTGTCTGTGTAAACATGGAGATATCTACACCGCTATCTCTATAAGCATGGAAATATCCACACAGCCATCTATATAAACATGGAAATATCTACACTACGCTCTGTATAAACCTGGAAATATCTACGCTGATATCTCTATAAACATGGAAATAACTACGCCGCTGTCTCTATAAACATGGAAATATCTACACCGCTATCTGTGTAAACATGGAAATATCTACACCGCTGTCTGTGTAAACATGGAAATACCTACACCGCTATATCTATAAACATGGAAATATCTACACCGCCATCTGTATGGGTATGGAAATATCTACACCGCCATCTGTATAAACATGGAAATATCTACACCGTTATCTGTGTACACATGGAATTATCTACACCGCTATCTGTATAAGCTTGGAAATATCTACAATGCTATCTGCGTAAACATGGAAATATCTACACCGCTATCTCTATATACATGCAAATATCTACACCGCTATCTGTGTAAACATGGTAATATCTACACCGATATCTCTGTAAACATGGAAATATCTACACCGCTATCTCTGTAAACATGGAAATATCTACAGAGTCATCTGTATAAACATGGAAATATCTACACCGCTATCTGTGTAAACATGGAAATATCTACACCGCTATCTCTAAAAACGTGGAAAGATCTACACCATTATGTGTATAAAGACGGAAATATCTACACCGCTATCTGTATAAACATGGAAATATCTACTCCGCCATCTGTATGAACGTGGAAATGTCTAAACCGCCATCTCTATAAACATGTAAATATCTACACCGCCCTCTGTAGGAACATGGAAATATCTACAACGCTATCTGTTTAAACATTGAAATATCTACACTGCTATGTGCCTAAAAGTGGAAATATCTACACCGCTATCTGCATAAACTTGGAAATACCTACACCGCTATCTGTGTACACATGGAAATATCTACACCACCAACTGTAGGAACATGAAAATATCTACTCCGCCAACTCTATAAACATTGAAATATCTACACCGCTATCTGTATAAACATGGAAATATCTACACCGCTATCTGTGTAAACATGGAAATACCTACACCGCCTTCTGTGTAAACATGGAAATATCTACACCGCCATATCTATAAACATGGAAATATCTTCAACTCCATCTGTATGAACATGGAATTATCTACACTGCCATCTGTATGAACATGGATACATCTACACCGCTATCTGTATAAACATGGAAATATCTACACCGCCATCGGTAGGAAAATGAAAATATCTACACCGCCATCTGTATGAACAGGGAACTATGTACACCACCATCTGTATCAACATGAAAATACCTACACCGCCATCTGTATCACAATGGAAATATCTGCACCGCCATCTCTATAACAATGGAAATATCTAAACCGCCGTCTGTATGGAAATGGAAAAATCTACACCACCATCTGTATAAAGGTGGAAATATCTACACCGCTATCTGTGTGAACATGGATATATCTACAACGCTATCTGTAAAAACATGGAAATATCTACACCTCCATCTGTATAAACATGGAAATATCTACACCGCCATCTGTAGAAACATGGAAATATCTACACCGCCATCTCTATAAACATGGAAATATCTTCACAGCTATCTGTATAAACATTTAAATATCTACACCGCCATCTCTATAAACATAGAAATATCTACACCGCCATCTGTATGAACATGGAAATATGTACACCGCTACCTGTATTAACATGGAAAATCTACACCGCTATCTGTATAAACATGGAAATATCTACACCGCTGTCTCTATAAACATGGAAATATGTGCGCCGCTATCTCTATAAATATTGAAATATATACACCTCTGTCTCTATAAACATGGAAATATCTAATATGCTATCTGTATAAACATGGAAATATCTACACCGCTATCTGTATAAACATGGAAATATCTACACCGCTATCTCTATAAACATGGATATATCTACACCGCTATCTCTATTAACATGGAAATATCTACACCACTATCTGTATGAACATGGAAATATCCACACCGCTATCTGTATAGACATGGAAGTATCTACACCGGTAACTGTATAAACATGGAAATATCTACACCGCTATCGGTATAAATGTCTGTATTTGCTCTTAATTTATACCCAAGGCTGGGATGTTTCATATGATAAAAATACCAAATACAGAAATAGACTATATTTGGTCTGGCAATTGATCTCTGCAATAATCAAACCTCAAAGACAATCAAACCTGAAATCTAAGCTACATATTAAATAGCTTGGTTTTTAGGTTGCACGTTGCTGTGTATGCTGGCTTCATAGAAAATGCAAGTAGCAATGGCCATTTTTTAATAGTCATTAGCCTTGAAGCTCTCCTACTTTTGAATCACATAGAAATAGAAATCAAATCTCACTATATTTTTTTTTTGAAACAGGGTCTGGCTTCATTGCCCAGGCTGAAGAGCAGGGCATGATCTTGGCTCACACCTCTGCCTCTCGGACTCAAGCCATCCTCCCACCTCAGCCTTGGAGTAGCTGGGACCACAGGCATGTGCCACCATACCCAGCTAATATTTTTATTTTTGTACAAATGGGGTTTGTCATCTTTCCCAGGCAGGCCTCAAACTCCAAGACTCAAGCAATACACCTGCCTTGAATTCCCAAAGTACTGGGTTTACAGGCGACAGCCACTACGCCCAGCAACTAAACTTCTAAAAATCAATTTAACATAAAATTATCTAAGCGTGCAAGGAAAGATAAGAAGCCTAAGGAACCAGTGAGTTGAAGAATAAATGCAGTTTAAATCATACATGTAAACAACATGATGTGATGTGGTAGGAATCATCTAACATGCTTTAAAGCATGAGTAAAAGGTCTTTACTTAGAAAACTGGATCTTAGTTTAGGATATCTTTAGATAAGAGTATGAAAAGTCATATCATATTGATAAGTAAAGTGCTTCCTTTGGCTAATTTTAAGGATAGGACATTTACTTTCATATAATTCATAGGAATCTTAGACTTAAAAATAAAATTTCCCTTCTCAAATCCTTACTTTCATACATTTTTTGCATTTCTTTCACTTTTGTGTTAATGGCCTATGTCTCAACATATTCTATTAAGCCTTCTGGAAACACATACTTTGTTTCCAGCCTCTTCAGAGAACCATCACTCCAATTCCTAGGCTTCTGAAGAAGCAGACCCAAGCTTATAGTTATTACATATTTCCAAATCTAGGTGACCAACAAAAATTGATACTTTTCCCATCATACCTTTAAGTTAATAATCAGGTGTATGCTGAGAGGTAAGGACCCAAGAGTGTTGGTTGTCTAATTCTGCAGCTGTATAAACAAATCTTAATGCTTGAAAATATTCAAAGGTTATTCTCACGTTGATTGTTGGTAACTATGTGTAACAACATGAAAAGAAAAAAAAATCAAAGAATTACGTCTGAGGATAATACACAATCTCTAAGGGTAAGAAGAGCAACAAAAATTCTGCTTCAATTACCACTGAAATAATATATTTATCCTGTAAAATCTATGGTGGCTGGTTGTAAAAACTAGGCATTAGCAAACTGATAAAGACTTTTTAATGAAACCATTATGAAACATAGTTTTTAAAAAGTTAAATACACCCACACCAGTTTTTCACATTCTTTGGGCTGCTTTAATGCTGCCATTAAATAATTGATTTAGTTGTGACATAGATCCTATGTTCCATGGAGTCTACCATTCATAAAGATGCAATGTAAGGTAACAAAAATATAAATTGTGTGTGTGGGGGGGAGAAGTCAAGAGTATTTTTATGTGACAGAAGTTAAGTTGTTATCAGTGTAAAATAGTCTGTTACAAATACAGGACTCTGTATGTTAGTTTCACTAACCAGAAAGAAAGAAATTACAGCAGATACACACACACACACACCAAAAAAGGGAAAAGAAACAAAGCTTAGCACCACAGAAAACCACCAAACTAGAGGGATAAACAATAAGAAAGGAAGAAGTGAACAAGTAATCTAAAAAACAACTAATGAAATGATAGAAGGAAGTCCTAATTTATCAATAATAAACTTGAATAGAAGTGGATTAAACTCTACTTAAAAGATATAAAGTGGATGAATGGATTCAGATAGGAAAACCCACCTATATGCTGCCTACATGATACTTACCTCACTATTAAAGACAAATAGACTGAAAGTGAAGAGATGGAAAAATATATTTTATGCAAACAAATGAAAAGCAAGCAGGAGTAGCCACAGTCATGTCATATTTTAAAAGGCTTTAAATAAAAAAACTATATAAAAAAAGAATGTCACTGTACAATGAAATGATAAAAGGCCCAATTCAATAAGAGGACATAACATATATATTACTTAGGTGTAACTATATATGTACCCAACACCAGAACAACCAGATATATAAAGCAAATATTAGATTTAAAGGTAGAGATAGACTGCAATACAATATTAGTAGGAAATTTCAACACTCCACTTTAAAAATGGACAGACTCTATGAAGAGAAAATCAACCAAAAAATGACAGACTCAAACTATACCATAGACCAAATGGACCTAGCAGGTAAAGAAGATCTCACCTGATATGGTTTGGCTGTATATCCCCACCGAAATCTCATCTTGATTATAGCTCCCATAATTCATACATGTTGTGGGAGGGAACCAGTGGGAGATAATTGAATCATGGGGGCGGTTCCCCCATACTGTTCTTGTGGTAGTGAATACGTCTCACAAGATCTGATGGTTTTATAAGGGGGAACCCTTTCACTTGGTTCTCAATTCTATTTTGTTTGCTACCATGTAAGATGTGTCTTTCGCCTTCCATCATGATTGGGAGACCTCCCCAGCCACGTGGAACTATGAGTCCACTAAACCTCTTTTTCTCTGTAAATTACCCAGTCTCGGGTATGTCTTTATCAGCAGTATGAAAACAGACTAATACATCATCCAACAGCTGCAGAATACAAATTATTCTCAACTGTACACCAAACATTCTCTAGGACCAATCATACATTATGACACATAATAAGTCTTAACAAACTTAAGAAGACAGATATCATATGAAGTATCTTTTCTGATTCCAGGGATATAAAGCCAGAAATCAACAACAGGAAAGCCCTTGGAAATTTTATAAAAACATGGAAATTAAATAGCACGCACCCAAGAAATCAATAGGTCTCATTAAGACATTAATAGGAAAATTTCAAAAGTCACTGAGACAAGTAAGAATGAAAATCCAACATACCCAAACCTATGGAACGTAGCAAAAGCAGTTCTAAGAGGGAAATTTATAGCAATAAAAGCCTACACCAAAAAAGAAGAAAGATTTTCAAATCACAAAGCAAAATTATACACTTCAAGTAACTAGAACATCAAAAACAAACTAAACCCAAAATTGGTAGAAGGAAGGAAATAATAAAGCTCACAGCAGATATAAATGAAACAGACACTAAAAAATATTTCAAAAGATAAATAAGACAAAGTGTAAAGGTAAAACTGACAAACCTTTAGCTAAACTAAGACAAAAGGAGAGAAAATTCAAATAAATAAAAGATGAAAAAGGAGACATTACAACTGATACACCACAGAAATAGAAGGGATTGTAAGACATTACTCATAACTATATGCCAACAAATTTGATAGTGTAGAATAAAATGAATAAATTTCTGCACACATACAACTACCCAGATTAAATTGTGAGGAAATATAACATCTGAACACATCAAGAATGAGTTTGGAAATTGAATCAATAATAAAACATCTTCCATCAAAACAACAACAACAACAACCAACACCCAGGACCTGATGTCTTCACTGCTGAATTCTACCAAACAGTTAAAGAATAACTACCAATTCTCCACAAACTTTTCCACAAAAGTAATGAGGAAGGAATACTTCCATACTCATCTTATGAGGCTCGCAACATCCTGATTCTAAAACCAGACAAAGACACGCACAAAATGAAAATAACAGGCCAATATTCCTGAAGAACATAGATACAAAAGTTCTCAACAAGATACAAGTGAACTGACTTCGACAGCACACTAAAAAGAGTATTCACTATAATCAAGTGGGGTTCATCCCAGGGATGAAAGGATGGCTTAACATGCACAAATCAGTAAATATGATACACCACCACAATAGAAAGAAGAACAAAAACCATGTGATCATTTCAACAGATGCAAAAAGAACACTTGACAAAAGTCAACATTCCTTTATGATAAAAACTGTCAAGAAAGTAGGTATAGGAGTGTACCTCAACGCAGTAAAGGCCATAGGTGACAAACCCACAGCTAACATCTTATTTATGGTGAATAGTTAAATGCTTTTCCTCTTTGATATGGAGGAAGACAAGGATGTCAACTTCTACCACTTCTATTTAGCATAGTACTGGAGGTCAGAGCCAGAGCAATTAGACAAAAGAAATAAATAAGAGGGATCCAAACTGGAAAGAAGGAAGTCAGATTGTTTCTGTTTGTAGAAAATGTGATCTCACATACATATGTATACATCTATATATATGATCATATAGATATATATGATCTCTCTCTCTTTAGGGTTCTTTCTATATATACTTATATAGAGTGAGAACCCTAAAGACTTGACCAAAAACTACTAGAAATCATAAATAAATTCAGTAAAGTTGTAGTATACAAAATCAACACAGAAAATTCAGTGGTGTTTCTATACACTAATAGTGAACTATCTGAAAAAGTCATCAAGAAAGGAATTCCATTTACAATAGCTACCAAGAAATCTGCAGATAAATTTAATCAAGGTCGTGAAAGATCTCTTCAATGAAAACTATAACACACTGATGGAAAAATTTACGATCCACAAAAAATGGACACTATATACTCATGGAATGGAAGAATTGATACTATTGAAATGACCATACTAACAAAATGTCCTACAGATTCAATGCAATCCCTATCAAAATACCAATGAAATTCTTCACAGAAATAGAAAAAAATACCCTAAAATTTGTATGAAACCAGAAAAGACCCCAAATAACCAAAGCAATCCTGTGCAAAAATAACAAAGCTGGAGGCACCACACTACCTGACTTCAAAATATACTACAAAGCCATAGTAAGCAAAACAGCATGGCACTGCCATAAAGCAAACACATAGACCAATGGAAGAGAATATACAGCTCAGAAATAAATTCTCATACCTAAAGTCAACTGATTTTCCAAAAAGGAGTCAAGAGCACACACAGGGGTAAAGACAGTCTCTTCATTAAATGGTACTGAGAAGATTGGATATCTACATGTGGGATAATGAAATTAGACCCCTATCTTTTACCTTATACAAAAATCAACTCAAATGCGATTAAAGACCTAAAGGTAAGATTGAAAACTATGAAAAACTACTAGAAGATAACATGTGGGAAATTCTCTATAACTTTGGGTTCTACAAGGATTTTTTAAATGAGACGTCAAAAGCACAGGCAACAAAAGCAAAAATAGATAAATGGGGTTTCATCAAACTAAAATGCTTTTGCACAGCAAAGGAAACTTAACAGAGTGAAAAAACAGCTTACAGAATGGGATACAATATTTGCAAACTATACATCTGCTAAGGAGTTAATGCCCAGATTATATAACAAACTTAAACAACTCAACAGCAAAAACATAAATAACTTATTTAAAAATGGGCAAAACTGGGAGGCTGAGGCAGGCGGATTGCCTGAGGTCAGGAGTTTGAGACCAGCCTGACCAATATGGTGAAATCATTTCTCTACTAAAAATACAAAAATTTAGCCAAACATGATGGCGTGTGCCTGTAACCCCAGCTACTCAGCAGGCTGAGGCAGGGGAATTGCTTGAACCAGGGAGATGGAGGTTGCCGTGAGCCCCGATTGCACCACTGCACTCCAGCTTGGGCAACAGAGCAAGACTCCTTCGCAAAAAAAAAAAAAAAAAAAAAAGGACAAAATAAACTAAAAGAAATGCCACAAGAGAAAATATAGAAAGGGTCAAGACGAATATATAATAAAATCATGTTCAACATCACTAACCATCAGGGAAATGCAAATCAAAACCGCAATGAGATACCAGTTCACCCATTAGAATGGCTATTAGCAAAAAGGTAAAAGATAACAAGAGTTGGCAAGGAAGTGGAGAAAACGGAACACTTACGCACTGTTGATGGGGTTGTAAACTAGTACAACCATTAAGCAAAACTTTATGGAAGTTCGCTAAAAAATAAAAAATAAAAAAAAAAACAATCATTCGATCACATAACCCAGCAATCCCACTACTGGGTATATATCCATAGGAAATGAAATCATTGTGTTTGAAAAATATCTGCACTCTTATGTTTACTGTAGCACTATTTCTAATAATCAGATATGGAATCAACCCATGTGTATAAAAACAAACAAGTGAATTATATATATATAATATATATTATGTATATTATATATAATACATATTATGTATATTATATATAATATATTATGTATAATATATAATATATTATATATTAATATATTATTAATATTAATGTATTATATATTAATATTAATAATATTAATAATAAATAATAAGTATTATTTAATAATTATTAATAATTAATAATTAATAATAATTAATACTAATATTAATATATTATTAATATATAACATATATTATATGTATAATATACATTATATATTATGTATATTTTATATATAATACATATTATGTATATTATATACATAATATATATTATGTATATTATAATATATATAATGTATAATGTATATAATATACGTTATGTATATTATATATAATATACATTATGTATGTTATGTATATTATATATCACATATAATATATATTATTATTATATATAATTATATATAATTATAATTATAATTATATATAATTTTATGTGTAATTATAATTATGCATAAAATTAATTATAATTATATATAATTTTATGTGTAATTATAATTATACATAAAATTATATATGTATATATATATATATATATGGACACACAATGAAATACTATTCAGCCATAAAAAAAGAATGAAATTCTGCCAGTTGCAACAACATGGATGACCCTGTAGGATACAATGTTAAGTGAAATAAGCCAGACACAGAAAGCAAATACCGCATGATCTCGCTCATATGTGGAATCTTAAAAAAAAAAATGTTAATAGAGAAGTAGAGTAGAATAGTGGTTACCAAACAGTGAGGAAGAAGCGGGGAGGGCAAAATGGAGATAGATTGGTTAACAGTTATGAAATCACAATTATATAGGAAGAATAAGTTGTAGTGTTCTTTGCAAAGCAGGGTGACTATAGTTAAAAGTAAAGTATTGTATATTACAAAGTATCTAGAAGAAAGGATTTTGAAATTTCTTATTAAAAAGAAATGATGAATGCATGAGGTAATTAATACACTAACTATCCTTATTGGATCATTAGACAACATACATATTCATTGAAACATCAAATTGTATCCTATAAATCTATATAATTACAATGTGAAAATTTTTTAAAAATAAATTAATGAATTAAATAACAATTTTAAAATGTTCTCAATCACCAATGCAAAGTTTAGGAGCTTTGTTCTTGACTCAGCCTTAAGACTGAAAACTAATGTGTTAGAAATATTTGTAGATCCTCTCAATTTTGAAAGAATCCTAGCTAAACTACTGAAATATAAAATATATTCTATGTAATATGCTCTTAGGTATATTCTTAGGTGAACTCTGCTTTTAGATGAAGCTTATAAAAATGAAAAACGTATCTGAAATAAAATTTTAAAGTATTTGGAAAATTACAGCTTAATCTCTTAAAGACAAATTTTCTGTACAGTAACCTTTTTATGTGCTTTTGAAATGGGGTATACAATTATTTTCCCTGATGTGAGACAAAATATAGAAAGTTGGCATTTTATCTAAGAAGTTAACTTAGGAAGAAAGAGTGAGAGGCAGAGGAATGAGGGAAGAAAGGAAGGCTGATGATGGGATACCTTATCAAGTTGCCTAATGCTGTATTGGAACCTAATAGGCCTTCTAAGGAGTTTTATTACATAATGCAAGACTCCTCAATCTGGGAGGAGGAAAGGGACACCTACATGAGCATCCCACCTGCTTAAGTAAGAGCAGCCACAAACTGTGGGCCATTCCAGGTAAGTGTCATATCACACCTGCACCAACTAGTCAAAGCCTGGGTCAAAGCCTGTGCAGAACTGATCGCTACAGCAGAGGCTAAAACAAGAAATGGGGCTAAGAGAGTGAAAAGCAGTGCCCATATGTATCCAAAAACAGGTTGAAGATATCTTTAGGAAGGAACAGATAATTTTTTTTATTCATACAATAACAGATGCATATGAACTCCTCGACTAGTCACCCATTCCTGTCAGCCCTTGGGCTTCATAACTAAATCATTCTTCCTTTGTAATCCAGTCCCACATTTTCAGCTATCTCTATATGTTTATTATCTGAAATATTTCTTTGCTCTATACTCTTCCCCTAGTCTTCAACCAATTTCTTTCTTTATTGTCCCAACCCACAGACTGTTATTTCCACTTTGATGTCCCATAGAAGCTTCAAGGGTTTGAAATACCTAAAAAAACAACTCATCTTTCTCCCTAAAACTCCCTCTCCTTCTCCCACTTCAAAATTTCAACTAATGGCTCCCCCTGTTATTCCCACCAGAATCCTGAATGATCCCTGTTTCTCCTCATTCACTCCATACATGTAAATCTCATTAACGTTACTTTCTAGATATTTCATGAATCCTTTCCATTCATTCTGTACTAGAAAGTGTTCCCAGTTTAGACCCTGGTGGTTGGTGGCCTCTTACCTAGGCGCTCTCTCTCTCTCTCTCTCTCTCTCTCTCTCTGTGGGTGTGGGTGTGGGTGTGTGTGTCCTGAGAATTTATTTACTTCTGGTTTTTGTTTGTTTTTTAGTATCCAGAATCTACAGGGAACTTAAATCAATTAGAAAAAAAATAACCCAATTAAAAAATGGGCAAAGGACATGAACAAACACTTCTCAAAAGAACACATACAAATGGCCAACAAATACACGAAAAAAAAAATGCTTAGAATCACTAATCATCAGAAAAATGCAAATCAAAACACAATGAGATACCATTTCATACCGGTTGGAATGGCTATTATTAAAAAGTCAAAATACAACAGATGCCAGCAGGGCTGTAGACAAGAGGAAGTGTCTGTATATTTTTAGCTATAGCCCTACTTCAAACGTGTCCCCATTACAGCCAAAAGAGCGGCCTATCTAAAGGACTGTTCTGATCAGCTCACTTACCTGACTGAAACCTTCAGTGACTCCCATGGCCTGCAGGTCAATGCACTAATTCATGACTATAACATCTGAGATATCCTTGATCTGGCTACTGGTCTAGCCCTCTCTGACTCACGCTTTATAAACCATGCATTCTGGAACTTTTTAGTTGTTTCCCACATCAGCATGCTACTTCCCATCCATGTAGATTTGCAGAGACCTCCTCATCTTTTTAATTCCCAGTTCCCACTCTCAACATGGGCCATCTCCTACCCACACTTCAAAACCTAAGCAAAACAACACCTTCCGTGACACCTCCATGCTGAGTCAGATGCCATCCCCTTTGTATTGTAGTTCTTTGCTTGTGTGCCTTTGTCTCACTTTGTTGTCTTTAAAATAAACTCCATGAGGACAATGATCACCTGCTATTTGCGTTAATATCTGCACCCAGTGGCATAGTGTCTGGAGTATAGTAGGATCTATTTTCAAGGAACAAAAGATGATATCTATACCAATAGACATGAATTAGCGCTTTTTTTTAAAGATAAGCTCCCTTTGAACTAAGTCAATGTTTACAAGAAGAGTTATACTAAAAAGTTCACTTTTGCTGCTTATGTTTCATTTATTTCAGGCAATTAATTCATTGTTATTGGTAAATCGATACTTTTTATTGATACTGAAAAGAGAGAAATAAACTAATGACTATCTCTGTTAGAGTAGATTTGTTCATATCTATCAGTAGAATGTTAATTATCTGAAAGTCAATAATAAAACATAAACTGTGATCTTAAATGTTTTTTAGGGGCTCATAAATAATTAGAATTCATGTCAGCATATAAAAAAAGATCAGAGTCTTTTTAAGATATGATAAAATTTTATTTTAGTTTCTTAATAGGGATTTTTGTGACCTTATAGAGTTCAACTAATTATAATTTTAAAAATAGGATTTATAGAGTTTTAGAATTAGAAACAATTTATAGATTATTTTATTTTTCTTTTGAGGAATCAGGTCATCAGAAGATCAAGGAACACCTATAATGTCACTAGATCCTAATTTAATTTAAATTTTAGAATCCAGGTATTCTAACTCCTGTCTTGATACTATTTCTACTTTATTATGTTGCTTCCCAGGGCTTTAAAAAATAAAAGCTGGGAAATTACATTTGCTTTGCATATACAGCACCAATTATCAAATTCAGCATAAAAGCATAACATGTATACATCAAAAAGAAAACATAAAAACTTCAAATTAAAAGCATCTCAAAACAATTGAATATAATAGGGAAACCTTATACAAATGCAACACTCACCCATTAATAAAAAGAAACCAATTGGAGAAAAAAGAAATTCAATATAAACATGTTGGAATATAACCTAATTCATTTTAATCCAATGCTTCAAATTGAAAAAAATTAGCACTAGTGTTATTTTCCTTTATCATTACAATCTTGCTTTTCATTACATTATGCTATGTTTTGTATTAAACATAAAATCAATTTTTCACCTTAACACATGCTAGAAATACAGAGTCACCATATTGGAAATCAGTAGAAAGTGTCTTTGTTTCTACTTTTTTTTCTTTGAAAAAGCTTTGGGAAAAAAAATCATTTACAATGTTTAATTTTAATAACTTAAAGAATGTAATTGATTTTTGTTTGTTTTTGACATGGAGTTTCACTCTTGTCACTCAGGCTGGAGTACAATGGCATGATCTCGGCTCACTGTAACCTCCACCTCCCAGGTTCAAATGATTCTCCTGTCTCAGCCTCCCGAGTAGCTGGGATGACAGGCACTCGCCACCACACCCGGCTAATTTTTGTATTTTTAGTAGAGATGGGGTTTCAGCATGTTGGCCAGGCTGGTCTCAAACTCCTGACCTCAGGCGATCCGCCAACCTCGGCCTCCCAAAGAGCTGGGACTACAGGCGTGAGCCACCGTGCCCAGCCAATTGAATAGTTTTTAACTCAGAGGATAAATGCTTGAGGGGATGGAAAGCCCATTCCTCATGACGTGATTATTTCACACTGCATGCCTGTATCAAAACATCTCATGTACCCCACAAATATATAAACCTCCTATGTACCCACAAAAATTTTATAAAATAATGAAAATATTTTAAAACTAAAAAAAGGGTTTTTTAATTAAGCAACTTTATTTAAATAAAATCATTCTTCCTCATCCTCAGTCCTGGGATCTACCAGAAAGAATTAGCAACATCTTAAAGATGACAAAGTGTTAAAGATAAGCTGCTATTAAGTAAAAGTGTGAAGTGTGGAGGGGACAAGCTGGATGCCTGAACCATTTTGTTCTATCTTTAGGACAGTGAAAGAGCAAGAAGCAGGGTTGGGTGGGGGACACATATTCTGTTGAGCATTGTCACCACTATATTCACTGAAATTCATCTGCATGCTTGTATGTATACTTTTGATTCGCCTGATACACTGAAAATTATATGAAATTGTTCTCTATTCTTTAGATAATTATAATCTAAGTGCTAATATGAAGCTTAGAATTTATATGAAATATGTATGCCCACAACAAGACATTTCAGCTATTTCCTAGATAATAATCTCACTTCACCCTGCACAAAACAGGCACATGATCATGTCACTCTGACCTGGTTTGAGTCCAAGGAGGCTTTTGTTTTTAAAATAATTTAGGTTAGTAGTTAAAATATGAACTTTGGGCCAGGAGTGGGAGCTCATGCCTATAATCCCAGCACTTCGGGAGGCTGAGGCGGGCGGATGACTTGAAGTCAGGAGTAGGAGAGTGGACTGGCCAACATGCTGAAACCCCATCTCTACTAAAAAAAAAAAAATAGAAAACTTAGCTGGGTGTGGTGGCGGGCACCTATAATCCCAGCTACTTGGGAGACTGAGGCAGGAGAATTGCTTGAGCCTGGGAAGTGGAGGTTGCAGTGAGCAGAGATCTTACCACTACACTCCAAAACAAACAACAAACAAAAAAATTCTAGAGTCACACTGAAAATCTTAACAACCTGCTTCTACTACCCATTTTTTAATTTTTATTTTGACCTGATTTTAGATTGATAGCAAAATGCACAAATAACACAAAGTGCCCCCTATGTCCCTCACCCTACTTCCCCTAATGCTAACATTTTCGGAGCCATCCTTATTTGATCTATAAAAGAGCAGAGTTCTCCTTTTAGAGATTTGGAAAGATTATTAAAAGATAAGTTACAAAATACAGTACCTGACACGTATAAAATATTAAATAAATACTAGCCATGCTTAATTATTTTGTTTTAAGTCTATATGAGTCAAGTTTTAGTAGAAATATGGGCTAGAAAAAAAAAACAGAAAGCGGGACTCTGTGATCCGACTTGGGCTTATAGAACAGACTGCATTAGTTTGTTCTCATGCTGCTAATAAAGTCATACCCAAGACCGGGTAATTTAGAAAGGAAAGAGGTTTAAGGAACTCACAATTCCACATGGCTGGGGAGGCCTCACAGTCACGGCAGAAGGCAAAAAAGAAGCAAAGGCACATCTTAAATGGTAGCAGAGAAGAAAGCTTGTGTAGAGAAGCTCCCATTTTAAAAGCATCAGATCTCGTGAGACTTATTCGCTACCAGGAGAACAGTAGGGGGAACCCGCCCCTATGATTCAATGATCTCCACCTGACTCCATCCTTGACATGCGGGGATAATTACAATCAAGGTGAGATTCGGATGGAGACACAGCCGAATCATATCAATGACTAATGAGAGTTATGTCCAGAACCTAATGAAAACCTGTCTGAGGCCACATTCCCTGTAAAGCAGATTTGAGATAGAGATTTGTGTAGAGAATATTTAACTGGGTAAAATCCTAGGAACCAACAACTGTGGCGAAAAAGCTGAATTGGATAAAGGGAGTTGCGATGTGAGGCAGTCACAACAAATACCTCAGCTAATCTCAAGGGGGAGCTGAGAAGCTGGGGCGACCCTTCAGAGTTGCCCTAAATTGAGGCAGGAGTATGGAGTTTTAATACCTTTCACTGGCCATTCTTCAGATACGAGTTGTCCCCAAGGATGGACATCAGCTTGACAAGTTATTAATTAGATCTCCTGAGAATAAATTCTAGAGAGAATCAGCTGAGAGGCATGATTTGCCAACACTCCCAATAGCTGGGCAAACTTCAGTTTTGAGGGAGGATTTGGGTCACACACAAAAGTCTCCACAACCAATTATTCATGGGAAATTCTATGTAGGCAGAGCTATTTCATGGCCAGTTAATCAAAACTACATAATCTATTTGGTTAAGCAAAAGAAATTAAAAAGATAAAATAAAATCTATGTATTAACACTCAAAAGTTTTTTAATGCATTTGCCTTGCATTTCGTATGTTTTGCCTTGCCTTTTATATGTTTTGCCTTGCATTTGTTTATTTGCTTTTAAGAACCTTTAGAGAACAATAATTACTAATATAATATGGAGTAGCACAGCATAGACGAGGGAAGCTAACTCTCTCCCTTTTCCCAGAACCTGGAACAGCTAAAGATCCTAAGCATTGTCAGCTTTGGTATCTGACATAGTTTGGATGTTTGTCCCCTTCAAATCTCACGTTAAAATGTGATCCCCAATGTTGGAGAGAGATGCCTCCTGAATGGCTTGGTGCTGTCCTCTTGGTAATGAATGAGTTCTTACCCTGTGAGTTCATGCGATATCTGGTTGTTTAAAAGAGACTGACACCTCCTCCCTGTCTCTCTTGCTTCCTCTCTCACCATGTGATATGCTGGTTTCCCTTCACCTTCCACCATGATTGGAAGGTTCCTGAGGCCCTCCCTGGAAGCAGGTGCCAGTACTATGCTTCATGTACAGCCTTCACAACAAGGAGCCAAATAAACCGCATTTCTTTATAAATTACCCAGCCTCAGGTATTTCTTTATAACAATGCAAATGGGCTAACAGAGTATCATTCATGGACAGTGAGTGTATTAGTCAATTTTCATGCTGCTGATAAAGACATACCCAAGACTGGGTCATTTATAAAGAAAAAGAGGTTTAATGAATTCACAGTTCCACATGGCTGAGGAGGCCTCACAGTTATGGCAGAAGGCGAAAGGCGCATCTTACATGGCAGCAGGCAAACAGCAAATGAGAACCAAGTGAAAGGCGAAAGGGGTTTCCCCTTATAAAACCATCAGATCTCATGAGACTTATTCACTACCACCAGAACAGTGTGGGGAAAACTGCCCCCATGATCCACTTACCTCTCACTGGGTCCCTCCCACAACATGTGAATTATGGGAGCTACAGTGCAAGATGAGATTTCAGTGGGGACACAGCCAAACCATATCAGACAGTAATAACTTTCAATTAAATATAGCTAGACTTTCTGTCAGTGGGTCACAGCAGTCTAGAGAACACATTGAAAAACTCTGGGAACAGCAGATATAGAGGTCAGATCTAGAGATTTTGAACAAAGTTTAGTGCTACAATGCATTGGTGACCACAGACAAAAGGTGTCTGTTGTTGTTATAGTTTGTTTTCTGTCTTGTTTTTCATCATGGGAGGACAAAAAGAAAAAATGGGGGCAATGGTGAAGGAGAAATGAAAAAGACCTGCTTTTCTATGGGTGGAAGCGACTAAACGAGAGAATAAATTTGGATCACACAACAAATGCAAATCAAGTTAGAAGCATGAAAGGCATGATTAAGGCCATGGTTCTAATAGAGATCAGCCAGCGGAACCAGGATCATGCCACACCGAGAGAGGCTGCAGAGCCATTGCCTTCTCTCCTGTCAAAGCTAAATTAATGAAATGGAACTCACAGAAGCACTATGTAATCAAATATTGGTGGGACACAAGCAAATTCTGAAAAAGTTTCATTGATCAGTGATAATATCTTTTGGTGTAAATATCTCCTCAAAACATTTCAGGAAAAAAAAATAAAGCTATAATTTTACTTTAGAAATATTTAACTTTGTTATACTAGTTTACTTATTTTTTACCTAATACTTCTGATATATTGTTATGTAGGTTAAAGATGCTCGATTCATGCCACTGTGGAAACCACACATAATTTAGGCAATAATGCAAATTCTTTTCAAATTCTTTTATCAGTGTATTCACTTTATTTTTATTTCAAACACAATACAAAATTACAGGATGCTATCAAAGTGATGCTACAAAACCCCACTAAAATTTTTTCAATTCTTCAAATCACACACTTACACACACACACACACACACACCACATGCATTCCCCGTACAGACCTTTTTTTGGGGGGCCTGAGTAAATAATTGCATTTTATTTTCAATTTTTCATTTTGAAATAATTAAAGACTTACCAAAAATGTTGCAAAACTACGTGCCTTTTTGAAGTAAAGTCTTGAAAAAGTTGTTTGGTATATCCTTTATAGTAATAAAAGAAAACACGTGTATATTCTGTTGATTAAAGGCATGCTGAGATCGTCAGACATGTGACTTCATCAGAGACTCCAATATAGAGCGCAGCTGTAATGACATCCTAAGAGTGTTCTAACTGAAATGTGTTGGAAGAAGGTTCTAATTTTTTTCAACCCTTCTCAAGTTGGCACTCAGCAGATTTCCACTCTATAAAAGTAACTCCTGCTCTGCAACTAATGTTCACAGATAAGCTCCAAACATATTTACAGCTCCATTTAAGTATAATGTACACACAGTAAAATTCACCCTTTTCAATGTGCAATTTAATGGGTTATGGCAGATGAATATCATCATTTGACCACAATCATGATCAAGATACAGAAAATCTGCATCATCACAAAACGTTTTCTTTTGCTGTTTTGCATTTGATCTTTTCTCCATTCCTGAACACAGGCAACCACTAATCTGCTTCTGTTTCTACAGTTTGCATTTTCTAGAGTATCCTATTAGTGGAATGATACATTGGTGTCTTTCATGTCTAGCTTCTTTCACTGAGCATAATGCTTTTGATATTCATTTATATTGCTGTTGTATCAGTTTGCTCCTTTTTATTGTTGAGTGGTACTCCATCTACAACTGGTTTATCCATTTACAAGTTGATGGACACATCTGCTATGAACTTCAAGGATGAGGCTTGGTACGGATATGTTTTTATTTATTTTGAGTCACAGTGGAATTATTTGGCTATATGATCAGTACTAAGTTTAACATTAAAAGAAACTGCCAAACTGCTTTCCAAAATGTCTGTACCATTTTGAAGTCCCACTAGCCAGGTGTGAATAGCAATTCTTCACATCATGTGGTATGGTCAGTTCTGCTCGTGTCAGCCACTCCAGTGGGTGTACAGTGGTACCTCAATGTGGTTTTAACTTGCATTTCCCTGATGACGGGTAATGTTAAGTATCTTTTCATTTGTGTATTGGACATCATCTCTTTTTAAATTAAAATATCTGTACAAATATTTGGCCCATTTAGGTCAAAATATTACGTTAAATTAGTTATTTGTGTTTTGTTATTTAGTTTTTTAGTTATGTGTACATTCTAGATGAAAGTTCTTTATCAGACATATTTAAAATTATTCTGTCCCAATCTGTGGTTTGCCTTTTCATTTTTTGATGCTATGTTTTAAGTTGCAAAAGTCTTAATTTCATGAAGTCCAACTTACTATTTTTTTCCATTTTCATCCATCCTTTTCTTATCTAAAAAATTTTTAGCTATAGTAAGATTATTAAAAATTTTTCCTATTCAGTAAGCTTTATACATTTTATATTTACATTATGTATAAAATACATGTTGAGTTAATTTGAGGATATGGTGTGAGGTAATTCTGAAGTTCATATTCTCCATTTAATATCCAATTTTAATAGTACCATCTTTATAAAGACATTGATTTCCTTATTGAAATATTTTGGCAACTTTGGCCATGTAAGGCAGGATATATTTCTAAATTATTTATTCTGTTTCACTGATATATATGTCTTCTTCATGCCAGTAAGTTTACTGTACTGTTTAGTGTAGCTTTATAATATGTCTTGAAATTTGGAAAGTTTTCCAACTTTATTCTTCTTTCTAAAACATGCTCTGGCTATTCTAGGACTTCTGCATTTAAAAAAAAAAATTAGAATCAGCTTTGTAATTTCTCCAAAAAGGCCTATAGGTTTGACTGGGATTGTGCCAAATCTGGAGATCAGTTTCAGAAGAATTATCATCTAATAAGTATGACATGTATATTTACCAATGAACTTGATACATATTTCTACCTATTCAATCTCTCGTATTAGTGATTTAGAAATTTTGGATCAGCATACCTTTTATTAAATTTATTCTGAATTATTTTATTATTTTTGAGGCTATTATAAGTTAAATTGCTTACATAATTTTATTTTCTAATTGGTGTTGATTGTGTATAGAAACACAATTGATTTTATTTATTGATCTTTCATCCTACAACTTTGTTAAATTCACTTCATACCTCTAGCACACTTCTGCAGATGCCTAAGGATTTTCTATGTATATGTTTACATCACGTGAGAATAGTATTTTTCTTTCTTCCCAACTTGGGTGTCACTTATTTCTTATTTTCTTTTCTTTTCTCTTTATTTCTTTCTTCTTTCTGTCCATTCCTCCTTCCTTCCCTTCTTTCTTTCTCCCTGTTTTAGAATCAGTTTTGTAATTTATCCAAAAGGACCTATAAGGTTTCATGGGAATTCCACTGAATCTAGAGATCAATTTCAGGAGAATTATCATCTCATAAGTATTAAATATTTATCAATGAACTTGGTATATATTTCCACTTATTTAATATTGAATGCAATACTTTAAAGAACTAGGGAGAGAGGACATCATTGCATTTTTCATAATCTTATGTAGAAAGTATTAAGGCTTTCACCATTTTAAGTAAGATGTTTGCTATAGATTTTTTGTAAACACATAATCAGTTTGAAAATGTACTTTTCTATCCTCAGTTTGCTGGGAGTTTTTAATTTAAAAAATGTGTTACATTTTGTAAATTCCTTTTTTGCATCTATTGAGAGTGTCACGTGATTTTTCTTTTTTCTGTCAGCATGGTAGATTTTCAGTTGTTGAAACCAACTTGAGATAAACCCCACTTGGTTAAAACACATTATCATTTTTAAATATTCCTAGACTCAATTTGCTAATATTGTATTAAGAATGTTGCATCTAAGTTCATAATGGTTATCAGTCTGTCATTTTTGAGTTGTGATATCTGTATTTGTTTCTGATATCGAGAGAATCCACGTAAAACATCTACTTCTGTCATCAGTAATAATCTGACCAGGGATAACACCAACAGTTAGAGAGGAACCTGTCATTACCTGTGGCAGCAGAGATATCAGAGATTCCAAAAAGAAAAGCAAGGTTAAAATTTCAAATATAATCACATGAAATATCAGAAAGCCAGGGGATAGAAATATAGGAGAGCAAAATCTTAGAGGTCAAAACAAGTAGTTAAGTACTGCACATGATAATAAAAAGTAAAATCTTTTCCTAAGGCAGAGCCTGGCTGCTGCCTAGCTTCTTTGACAATTCTTGGTAGGCTTTCATGGCTTTATAAGGGCTTATACTTTAGGTAAAGTTATAGTCAGGGAAACGGTGGGTGTAGGTTGGCTCTGTAGAAATGAAGCATTACAGGAGCACTGCAGTGAGAAAGAAACTGATACTGATGATACTTCGGTCACACTAATAATACATGCTAATGATAATCATAGCAATCATGGTAATGACAGAAAATATATATATAATATTAACATGCTTCTATTTGCACATATACATATGTGAATAGAAACATTGATTTAAAGACATGAAAGTATAGAAATAGCCTACACCTGATAAAGATATGCTCATACACAATAACAAACCTCAGTATAAACAGAGATTTTGATGTATCACAGAATTCTGCAATAGATCACAATTTTGACACTATGGGAAGTGTCATTTTCAGAACTTTTCTTTATCTCCATTATCTCCATTCTCTATTTCCAACATTCCTGGAGACTGAACTCAAGGATCAGTAAATATTCTCAACCTTAACCATAGCAGACTTCATTCATCCCATATATGCTTGTTATTTTTCCCCATTGACAGAAGGCATTGTACCATGAAATATACAACATATCTCTGACACACCTGACGAAAACAAACAATGGGGAAAGATTGACTATTTAATAAATGGTGATGGGAAAACTGGCTAGCCAAATGAAGAAAGCTGAAAGTGGACCCCTTCCTTACACCTTATAAAATAATTAACTCAAGATGGATTAAAGACTTAAACATAAGATCTAAAACCATAAAAACTCTAGAAGACAACCTAGCCAATACCATTCAGAACATAGGCATAGGCAAAGACTTCACGACTAAAACACCAAAAGCAGTGGCAACAAAAGCCAAAATTGAGAAATGGGATCTAATTAAACTAAAGATAGCTTCTGCACAGCAAAAGACACTATCATCGGAGTGAACACACAACCTACAGAGTGGGAGAAAATTTTTGCAATCTATCCATCTAACAAAGGGCTAATATCCAGAATCTACAAGGAACTTAAACAAATTTACAAGAAAAAAACAACCCCATCAAAAAGTGGGAAAAGGATATGAACAGACACTTCTCAAAAGAAGACATTTATGCGGCCAATAAACACATGAGAAAAAGCTCATCATAGGCTGGGCGTGGTGGCTCACGCCTGTAATCCCATCACTTTGGGAGGCCAAGGCGAGTGGATCACAACGTCAGGAGTTTGAGACTTGCCTGGCCACTATGGTGAAACTCTGTCTCTACCAAAAACACACAAAAAAACTTTAGCCAGGCGTGGTGGTATATATCTGTAATCCCAGCTACTCAAGAGGCTAAGGCAGGAGAATTGCTTGAACCCATTAGGTGGAGGTTGCAGTGAGCCGAAATTGTGCCACTGCACTCCACCCTGGGTGACAGAGTGAGGCTGTCTCGAAGAAAAAAAAAAAAAAGCCCATCACCCCTGGTCCAATGAGATACCATCTCGCGCCAGTTAGAATGGCAATCATTAAAAAGTCAGGAAACAACAGGTGCTAGAGAGGATGTGGAGAAATAGGAATGCTTTTACACTGTTGGTGGGAGTGTAAATTAGTTCAACCATTGTGGAAGACAGTGTAGCAATTCCTCAAGGATCCAGAACTAGAAATATCATTTGACCTAACAGTCTCATTACTAGGTACACATCCAAAGGATTATAAATCATTCTACTATAAAGACACATTCACACATATGTTTATTGCAGCACTATTCACAAGAGCAAAGACTAGGAACCAACCCAAATGCCCATCAATGATAGACTGGATAAAGAATATGTGGCACATATACACCATGGAATACCATGCAGCTATAAAAAAGGATGGATTAATGTCTTTTGCAGAGACATGGATGAAGCTGGAAACCATCATTCTCAGCAAACTATCACAAGAACAGAAAACCAAACACCACATGTTCTCACTCATAAGTGGGAGTTGAACAATGAGAACACATAGACACAGGGAGGGGAACATCACACACTGGGGCCTGTCAGTGGGTAGGAAGGAAAGAGGAGGGATAGCATTAGGAGAAATACTTAATGTAGATGACGAGTTGATGGGTGCAGCAAACCACGACAGCACATGTATACCTATTTCACAAAACTGCAAGTTCTGCAAATGTATCCCAGAACTTAAAGTGTATGTATGTGTGTATATATATATACACACAAATGTAAATGTAAATGTAAATAAATTGAAAATGGTAAAAATAGAAATATGTTTCCTACACAAATAGTGACATAATAAAGCAAGATAGAATGTATGTTTGAGTTAAAAAAAATTGCTTAGAAGACAACTTGAATTCCATTCCAAGGAACTAGTTTTCAAAAGTTTACAACCAGATTTCAGTTTGGCAAAAGGCAACAATGCTGTTTTGAAAATAATTTCTGAAAAGAGCTTCCCCAGCAGTTCCAAATGGCAGTCCTGATACAAGGAAGTAGGGGCAATTTTGTTACCACCAGGAACACTGAATTTATTTTCAGACCTTGAAATTCTGGGAGGCCCTCGAATAATAATCAACTACAATATTTTACTTTACATAGAAATATTGTTTTAATGTTAATATAAAAGCTTGTATATGAACTAAAATTGTCAATCTGCCACTTTTAAGAAAGAAGAATCCATTATGTCCCTAATCTATAGTGAGTTGATATGTTCCATAAGCAGTTCTGGAAGGAGGCTACACTTAGAGCATAAATTGGTATAGATCGCTTTGCTCTCACAGATAGCGACACAATATTTTCTGCTGAATGGGAAAAAGTTTGAAGGCATAAATCAAGATAAAGCAATCATCTGACAAAGAATTACAAAGAGGCCCCATACCTTTTTCTTAGTGAACTCCATGTGACACATTGATTTTCCACTGAAGATAAAAGCCAAAATCATGTGTCATCAATAGAAAGCAAGCAAAACTATTTGGTTCAATATGTTATGGTACTTAACAAAAAAAACTTGCAGAGAAAAGACAAATCTAAAATGTTGCACATGATTCAAACAAGTATGGATCAGAAGAGACATTTCAGAGGTCACTGCTAGAGAGTCAAGGATACATTAGAGAGAAATAAACTCCTGCCTTTTTGTTTATCTACTTACATACACAGATACTGTCTGATGAAGATGATTGATATCAGGTATGGTATTTGATGGTATAGTCATTTACAAAATAATTCATCCCTTATGATCTAATGCAATTTTCTTCATATTACACGTGTATATTTAAATACTTCCTTGTGAAGTGGAGGCTAGCCAGGCTGCTGTTAGCATATCCAGTACATTTCTGCAAATTCCAAAATGGCAAATCCCACAGTTGAAATTTCAACCTCTCTAGCGTCCCTCGGCTGGAGTGCATAATCACGGCAAAAGTCTGCAACATCAGAGGTGGCCGCCACAGACACAAAGTCTATGTTTCTCATTCCATTCTACCAAATCTATTCAGCAGTCTGGGTGAGGGGGCTTGGCAGTATCTATGAGCAGAAAGCATTCAAATGGCTGGTATATGTGCCTCCGGGGAAACTAAGGGGAAAAAAGAGAGAGGGAGGGAGGGAGGGAACAAGAAAGAAGAAGGAAACTCAAGGAGAGAGGAAGGGAAGGAGGCTGGCAAGAAGGGATGGAGGGAGCAAGGGAGGGAGGAATAAAGGAAGGAAGTTACACCAAGTTTCAAAACTGGCCACGGACTGAGAAGGATTAAGAGACAAACGGAATTGAAAGCATTTATGTTCATACTCGGTATTTTTCTTACCCATTCTTGCAAATTAGTAATTTAAAAATTTTCATTTCCACAAATCCACGTGTTTTCTTGTTCCTCTCTCTCCGCTCTTTTTCCTTCTTTCCTTCCTGCCTTTCTTCTTTCTTTTCAACATAGGTTATATAAATGTGTGAGAGCTATCACTAGTCTACATTAATCATCAGGATTTTCCTGTATATTTCCAATTAAGATGACCCATAATAATATTCTACTGTAATTTTGGAGGGTCCAAAATACTAGATGGCATTTAGTGTTTTGGAAATCATGACAAGTCTAACAGGACTTTAAAAAACCTATCAAGACATCTGATGTGTTTTCTTGCCCATACACTCTTTAATGAGGTCTGCTTGACCCTTTCTTCTTCCCTTCTCTAGTCATGGGTTCTTCACACTGAAAACTAAGCTTTGCATCAGTGTTTGACGAACAGGTGACATAATAAACTGCAGTTACATTTTAAATTCAGCTCAAGATGGTAGATGAGAAATCTAAGATTGTGAAGTGAGATTTAGCATGCTGTTCAGTATGCAACAAATCTGAGTGTTGCTCACACAGGATTCATACCAACAGGCTCCTTCCAAAACCTTTCAATGCAAATTCTAGCAAATGCACACTTGGAAGAAAAATGTTCCATGAAGTTGTATATGTAAATTTATACTTTCAGCATTTATGTATATAATTTCAGGGGAAGTGGGATCAACTTAACATTATTAAACATAGTCCAATGATATTTACAACATAACTTCAGAAACATTTTATTACTAGAAGTATTTTAAAAAGGATGTACCATTTAGGATTTAAGACACACCCCACAAATGAAAAAACAAATGAGATTATAAACAACATTTTTAAAAAAATTATGCCATCTTTTCACTACAAAATCCTCCTGGGGGAAAAATATCTTTTCCTTCATTATTAAAGGATGTTATCAGAGCACAGTGGAATTCTTTCAGATTTAGTCAGAAGGTTCTCTGGAGTTGACAGATCTATTGGAGAATATTTTCTTTGAAAGTCCATGTCCTTTCCCCAGGCCTACATCATATATAAATAAACATTTCAGAAAAGGGGCCATGTTAAGAAAAAGTGGGTTGAAGATTGTAAGACCTGGTTCCTGGGTGCCAAATAATTCACAAGTTGGAATAAGCTGGGTTTCTGTAACACTTCTCTATGACTGCCATTGATACTGAACTATGCCAAGGAACTAAGTCCTACCAAGGAAAAGCAGGAGGACAACAGGTGTAAGAAAACATTTCCTGTCAGTGTGTCCAGAGATAGCATGAGTCAACAGCGGCTCCTCATGAAGCCATCGATTCGTAACACTGGAGTATCTAGAATGCATCTGGGTCGAATTATTAAAAAGAAAGTTCTTCTGAAGCTAGTTGTAATGGTAGCTAATTTAAAAAATTAATGTTCTGCGATTCTGATAAAAACCTATGTGGTGAACCAACAATAAAGGCGGCTGGAGATATTGGTATGAAATAGTTATTTTTCCTTATATACCTGGACGTTCATGTAAGAAATTATACTTTTGGAAGGTCTGTCATATTCTCAGTGTATAAGAGTTGAATCATTTTTAGAAGTTATTGTCAGAATTTTGCTTTAATAGTGCAGTAAAGTGTGCATTCTCTCTCTCTCATTTTCATTCAACGGCCTCTACAAATTGAGCCTGGCTCAAAGGTCTTTCCCTCTTGGAATATGACTCCTCCCCTGTCCCTCTACATAGGCTGTTCTATAACAAATTATTTTGCTGTCTTGATTTTTCAGAGACCTCATGCTAGTAGTAGAGAGCCAGGAGAAAGTGAGATGTCCTATATAAAAGGCCTGCTAGAAAAAGAAATCAGCACTGAGTTCTAAGGATACTGAACAACTTTTTAAAAAACAAGCAAGCCATATTAAACACATTAGTTACAACCAAATTAGATAAAACCATGAAAATTATCCAAGAAGAAAAAGTACATCACCTGTCTAGGTTTAAAATTGCTTAAGGCTGCCATCCAAGGACCATCTATGATAACAAATACAGTAGTCTGTATTGACACAAAATTTTAGTGATAGACGTAATTACATTCTTCTGCTGGTGGTGTTCTAGAATAAATGGAATATCTGCTGATCAAATCTGAATGCATCCCATAATATTAGCATGTAGGATCCCAGATCTGCAGGCACTATCTCTTTCTCAGATCTACACTTTGAATATTATGTTAGTTAAAATGAGAAGTATGTTAGAAAATGTCTTTTACAAAAGAAATATTGGCTGAGTATGGTGGCTCATGCCTGTAATCCCAACACTCTGGGAGGCCAAGGTGAGAAGATCTCTTGAGCTCAAGAATTTGAGACCAGCTTGGGCAACATATCTATAAAAAATTTTAAAACTTAGCCGGTGTGGTGGTGCACACCTATAGGCACAGCTACTTCAGAGGCTGAATCAAGAGGATCACTTGAGCTTGGGAGTTTGAGGTTGCAGTGAACTATGAACATGGCACTGAACTCCAGTCTGGGCAACAGAGTGAGAACTTGTCTTCAAAAAAATAAAAAAGAAGAAAAAAATAGGAAATATTGTGTTCACATCTGCTATGGTACTCTTTCTTATATAAACTATTTCTTTGCAGTATTCTAGAGGATTTAAGACAAATTTACCACTGAATAATTTCATATGGTATATTATTGCATTAGTATAGTATGTTATTATATAATTAGTATAAGTGACCAGTGCTGCAACAACCACATTCCAAAAAGTATTGTGATCCTCCAAAATTACAATGTCTAAATGACATTATTCTCCTTCATGAGACCATTATACCTTAATTTTTCAGCACCATGAAAATCTACAAATGCCCTCTAAAATATATTTAGAAAACGTGGGGAAAAAATAGATACAGTTTCAGAAGATACATATATTTTGAAAATTAGCCTTTTTGGAATAAATTATTCTTTATGACATATAAATAAACACATTTTTCAGACTGGCGGGGTAACATTTGCATCAGTCAAAATAATTAGATTACTAAAACCTGTAATCTTATTAGAAAAATGGTTTATTCAGAGAATCATTGGAATTATTAGCCTTCAAGCTGCTATAGATTGAATCTGATCAAAATAATTAAGATAATATTATTTCATTTTTCAGTATAATATCTCCTTAGTATTTTTGTTTCTTATTTAATATGTGATTATATTTACTTCTGTGAATAATATGGATGAAGATCATTACAGTGTCAAGATCACTGGGTTCAGAGCACAGAAACCTCAAGTCTATTCTTTTTTCTTAAATACCTGTAAGACTTTAAAGAAGACAGAGTTTCTGGACTCTAATTTCTCTATCTGTAGAATAAATGGGTTAGACCAAATAACTCCTTTCTGCTTATAAATTTTCTAATTATATGACTGAGCTTACACCTGGAAAACAGTCTATCTCCTGTATAAATTAATGATAGAAATGAAAACCACCACGTTTCATGAAATTAACCACATAAATATCAACATCAACTGCTCAGAAGGACTTAAGTGCAAGTATCACAGGAATTCTGAAGCACAGAGAACTAAATATAAGAAATGTAACACTCTTCGTATTTTCAAAGAAGATTTTAATAATATATGTAAACACAGTAGCCTGTTCATAAGAAAAAAGAAAAGGGACGTCTTAGCATATTCAGGGTTCAACCAAAACTACTACTGGAATGTAAATCAAAGTAATATTCACCTAACTGTCATAATTGGCATGAATAATTTTAAGTAAAACACTTTTATTTGATATTAAATGTGAACAATAAGCCAAAACAGAGAAAATTAATAAATTGATCATTTATTGAAACTGAAATAAAAATATATAATTATTGAAGCCTCTTATATACATAAACCAATCATTGCTTAAATGAGCTGACATACTGGCTCCATAGTTTTATGTCACTAAGGAACTCTTTTGAACACAATAAAGAAACCAGAATTGAGCACAGAGAATGATGAACTGGGAAGTTCATTGCTTTCTATCTACTAATTAGGAGTACAATCATTCAGTCAAACAGCCACTCAACAAACATTTAGCATACAGCTTCTGGATACCAGGTACTGGTGTAGGTGCTAGAGCAACAAGGAAATAGTCCCTGCATTCAGTGAGCTCACAGGCAAGTAAACAAGTAAGTATAAAGACTGCATGACTGATTGGGAGCGGTGGTTCATGCCTGTAATCCCAGCACTTTGGGAGGCCATCGTGGGCAGATCACGAGGTCAAGAGATCGAGACCATCCTGGCCAACATAGTGAAACCCCGTCTCTACTAAAAATACAAAAATTAGCTGGGCACGGTGGTGCACGCCTGTAGTTACTTGGGAGGCTGAGGCAAGAGAATCAGTTGAACCTGGAAGGCAAAGGTTGCAGTGAGCTGAGATCACACCACTGCACTCCAGCCTGGTGACAGAGTGAGACTCTGTCTCAAAAAAAAAAAAAAAAGACTCCATGATAAATGTGTATCTACAAAGGGCACAAAGGAATGAGTAGCTAATCCCCAAAGCCATATGGAGCAGTCAGTATAAGCTTCAGGAAAAGAAACTGAAGTAAAAAGCTAACCTGAATCTGAAAAAAATGAGTAGGTATTTTCCAAGCACGTTTCAGGGGAAAAGTTGCAGGATGCAGAAGTCCTCCCAAGTACAAAAAGAGAATGAACTCTGGACAACTGGCAATTTATGGCACACAGGAATCAGTAAATGTAGGGATGAGAGGCACACAGAAACATGGGCAAAAACAGGAATTTTGACTTTATTCCATAAATCATGGAAAGCCACCAATGGGTTTTAAGTAATAAAATACTAAGACCAGGTTTGCATTTTAGAAAGATCAATTTGATTTCAGTGAGGAGGTCCAAAAATGAGAGCAGCAAGGCCAGATAGAAGTCCTGCTGCAACTAGCTATGGTTAGAGATGCAGACCAAAACTAAGGTGAAATCATTTAGAAGAAAGAACGTGGATATAAGAGCCATTGGTTTGGCCTCTCCACATCATTTTTCTAATTTTATTTTCATTTATTTATTTATTTATTTTTTGAGACAGAGTCTCGATCTGTCACCCAGGCTGGAGTGCAGTGGCGTGATCTTGGCTCACTGCAAGTTCTGCCTCCCGGGTTCACACTATTCTCCTGCCTCAGCCTCCCGAGTAGCTGGGACTACAGGCACGCGCCACCACGCCCAGCTAATTTTTTCTATTTTTTAGTAGAGATGGGGTTTCACCATGTTAGCCAGGATGGTCTCGATCTCCTGACCTCGTGATCCACCCACCTCGGCCTCCCAATGTGCTGGGATTACAGGCTTGAGCCACCATGCCCAGCTGGCCTCTCCACATCTTTACTGTTATACTGATAACATGGGGATGAAAATAAATATTATTTGTATTTAAACTATTATTGTTATGTGAAAATTAAACAAATAACATACTATGATAACATCGGAGGTTCAAGAAATATTAAGTCTTGAAAATAGGAAAGATGAAAGGAAGGAAACAGGGAGTGGGGAGGAAAGTAGGAGAAAGGAGAGAATATAGGAATGAGAGAGGAGGAAAATAATAAGAAAGAAGTAGAAAGCTAGGTACGGTGGCTCATGACTGTAATCCCAGCGCTTTGGGAGGCCGAGTCAGGCAGATCACAAGGTCAGGAGTTCAAGACCAGCCTGGCCAATATGGTGAAACCTTGTCTCCACTAAAAATACAAAAATTAGCTGGGTGTGGTGGCAGGCACCTATAGTCCCAGCTACTCGGGAGGCTGAGGCAGGAGAATCACTTGACCCTGGGAGGCAGAGGTTGCAGTGAGCTGAGATCACACCACTGCACTCCAGCCTGGGTGACAGAGAAAGATGCTGTCTCAAAAAAAAAAAAAAGAAAAAAAAAAAAGAAAGAAGTAGAAAAAGATATAGTATTTCTTAATCAGCAGAAGCTACTCTTATTTTTCAATACTCTACCTTTCTAATGTATCACTGACAAGGAAAGGTCTTGAATAATTGACTGAAGTCAGAATAGGTAAGGCACTCTACCTGTGGATACATGAGAGGCCTTAAAAAGTTCATGGAAAATGTATATTATGAAAAAAACTATGCAAAGGTTTCAATTTTGGCAGCAAAATAAACTCATACTAATTTATTATAGCATGTTTGAACAGGATCTAGTTTGAGACAGTAAGAAGGAGTAGACATTAGTTTGAAAAGAGCCCCTAGCAGAGCAATGTAAATTCTGCTAAAATTGAAGCAAGAACAAACATTAGATTATGATGAAGCTTGAGTGAAAGAATGGTGAAATCACTGATGCTTTACAAGAAGCTTGAGGGGACAATGCACCAAAGAAATCAGTAGTTCACAAGCGGACAGCTTTTTTAAAGAAGAAACGAGATGATGTGGAAGATGAAGTCCACAGGGACAGATCATCCATATCAATTTGCAAGGAAAAAAATTAATCTTGTTTGTGCCCTAATTGAAGAGGACTGATAATCAACAGCACAAACAATAGCCAACATCATAGACATCTTAATTGGTTCAGCTTACACAGTTCTGACTAAAAAATTAAAGTTGAACCAACTTTCCACTGCATGGGTGCCAAAAGTGTTGTGCTCAGATCAGCTGCAGACAAGAGGAGAGCTCTCAATGGAAATTTTAAAGAACTAGGGTCAAGATCCTGAAGGATTTCTTTGAAGAATTGTAACAGAAGATAAAACATGGCTTTCCCAGTATGATCCTGAGGGCAAAACACAATCAAAGCAATGGCTACCAAAGGTGGAAGTGGTCCAGTCAAAGCTAAAGGGGATCACTCAAGAGCAAAGGTCACGGCAACAGTTTTTTGGGGACATTCCAGGCATTTTGCTTGTTGACTTTGTGGAAGGTCAAAGAACAATAATATCTGCATATCATGAGAGTGTTTTGAATAAGTTAGCCAAAGTTTTAGGGCAAAATACCTGGGAAAGCTTTAGCAGACAGTCCTCTAACACCACAATGTTTCTGCTCATTCCTGTCATCAAGCAAAGGCAATTTTGTGAGAGTCTCAATGGGAAATTGTCAGGCATCCACCTTACAGCTCTGATTTGGCTCCTTCTGACTTCTTTTTGTTTCCCAATCTCAACAAATGTGGAAAGGGCACCCATTTTTCTTAAGTTAATAATGTATAAGAGACTGCATTGACATTGTTAAGTTCCCAGGACCATCAGTTCTTTAGGGATGAAAACCGAAGATCACATTTTCAATGTTTATCTTGTAACTTCATTTTTCCACAAACTTTTTGAAGTTTCTCCATACAAATGTCTCCATACAAATGAGCACTTGCAAAATAAGCAGAGAGTCTCATTCAATGGACAGAAAGTTCTGTGCCATCTAAAAATTATCTTAAGCAAGTTCAATGTGTAGCAACAGACTGTATTGATAAATATCAGTTAGGTTGACTTCTGCAATGACCATGATGGAGTAACAAGAACTAGACTTTCTCTCCCTCCTGAAACAACCAAAAAAATGGCCAAAATGTATGCCACAAAAGTTTGCAAGACCCTGTAAAGTCAGTCTCAAACAAGGTGAGCCTATCAACTGCCCTAATTTATGCCTGGAGAAAGTTTTCCAGCCCACTACTGCAGGAGAAAAGCCCAAGAGGAGCCCATTGTTCTCCCTGAGCTGAGGGGACAGAGCTCAGAGTCCACAGAAACCATGTTGACATGAGCTCTCAGGACAAGGTTTCCGAGAAGAAGGGGCTGCACAGAAAGAGAACTCCAGAGCTCTGCAAAGGGTCCCCCTAAAGTACATAGCTAAGTAATTGTTAGGACAGGCCTAGAGAAAAGTACCTACGGTTGGGGAAACAACACCCAGATAAGATGAAAAGTAACAGTACACATGCTCACCAAGGTCCAGTAATAGTGCTTATTTTATCAGCCAAACCAGAAACACCTCAAGATTCCCAGGGATACCCAGAAGGATCTTGCCTCACTAGTTGGGAGTGATTAGCTCTAAAATGAGAACTGGTCTGATCCCACCTAATGAATTTTTAAAGCAAGACCAAAAAGAGTCAAACTCTTTCCAACTAAACTTAAATACATACCAATACAAAGATCAAGAATATTTATATATACTTCCAGCACTCAATAAGATAAAAGTCACCATATCTGACATCCAGACACAGTTTAGCAGAGACACAACAGTAACAACAAAAGACAGAAGAACGTGGCTCATAATAAGGAGAAAAATCACTGAGTCAGAACTGATCCAGAGTAAATCAAGGTGCCAGAGTTATAAGTTAAGAACATTCAAATGCTTATTGAAACAGTATTCTATATGTTCTAAAATAGAGACATGCAAGATACACTAAAGGAGGCTGGGCGCAGTGGCTCACGCCTGTAATCTCAGCATTTTGCGAGGCCGAGGCAGGTGGATCACGAAGTCAGGAGTTCAGGACCAGCCTGACCAATATGGTGAAATCCCATCTCTACTAAAAATACAAAAATTAGCGGGGCATAGTAGCATGCGGCTGTAGTCCCAGCTACATGGTAGGCTGATAGCACGTTAGTCATTAAAGAAGAAAAGATAGACACCTCTCGAAATAAAATAGAGAGAGAAAATAAATTTTTAAAAAACATGAACAGAGCAATAGTAGACAGTACATTTCAAGTAACTGAATTTACGTGTAATCTCAGTTCCCAAAGGAGAGGAGAGGGAAGATGTGAAAACATTTGGGACTTTGAGTCAGGCAAAGCTTTCTTTGATATGACCCCACAGCATGATTTATATAATAATATATTGATAAGAAGAACTCATCAAATTTAAAAAAAAGAATCTGCTCTTCAAAAGAATCTATTAAGAGACTGAAAAGACAAGCTGCAGGCTGGGAGAAAATATTTGCAATTCATATATCTGATGAAAGGCTTGCATCAAAAATATATTTTAAAAGCTCAAAATTTAATAATGAAAAACAAACAACCCCATTTAAAACTTGGGTGAAAGACTGGAACAGACATTTCAAAGTAGACATTTGTTTGGTAAATAAGCACATATGCTCAACATAATTAATGCTTAGGGCAATGCAAATTAAAACCAAAATGAGACGCCACTATCTATTTTTAAATAGCTAAGATTAGCATGACTGATAACAGCCAAGCACTGGCTTGGATGTGGAGAAGCTGAAACTCTCATACACTGCTGATGGGAATACAAAAAAGTGTAACCTTTGAAAAACAGTTTAAGAGTCCCTTAAAAAGTTAAACATACTTCTGCCGTAAGACTCAGCCATTGCACTCCTGGGTATTTACCCAAGAGAGATAAAAGTAGGTGTTCATATAATGATATCAACACAAATGTTCATAGCACATGTATTCATAATAGCCCAAACTAGAAACAGTCTAAATATCAATCAATACATTAATGAATTAACTTGCTTTATCCGAATTAATTATGGATACATACTATAACATGAATGAATCTCAAAATAACTATACTAAGTGAAACAAGGCAGACTCTAGAGGTAAAACATGCAGAGAAAAAAACATAAAATGTCAGACAAAAAAGTGCATAGTGTAAAATTTTATTTATATACATTTTTTGACTGTATAAATTACTGTCCAGTGACAGAAGGCAGTTTGGTGGTTTTTAAGGGCCAGGAATGAGGGGCCAGAGAAATGTATTATAAAGAGGCATCAGGAAACTGGAGGTGAAGTATATTTCCATCACCTCGATTGTGTGCTGATGGTTTCTAAACTTTCAATATTTTTAGTTTATTATATGTTATACAAAATAAAGCTTGTAATAAAAATCAAAAGATTGAGCCATCCTTATTTTCTCCATAAAAGAGCAGAATTCTCCTTTTAGAGATTTGGAAAGATTATTAAAAGGTAAGTTACAAAATACAGTACCTGACACGTATAAAATATTAAATAAATACTAGCCATGCTTAATTATTTTGTTTTAAGTCTATATGAGTCAAGTTTTAGTAGAAATATGGGCTAGAAAAAAAAAAACAGAAAGCGGGACTCTGTGATCCGACTTGGGCTTATAGAACAGAATGCACTAGTTTGTTCTCATGCTGCTAATAAAGTCATACCCAAGACCGGGTAATTTAGAAAGGAAAGAGGTTTAAGGAACTCACAATTCCACATGGCTGGGGAGGCCTCACAGTCACGGCAGAAGGCAAAAAAGAAGCAAAGGCACATCTTAAATGGTAGCAGAGAAGAAAGCTTGTGTAGGGAAACTCCCATTTTAAAAGCATCAGATCTCGTGAGACTTATTCGCTACCAGGAGAACAGTAGGGGGAACCCGCCCCTATGATTCAATGATCTCCACCTGACTCCATCCTTGACATGCGGGGATAATTACAATCAAGGTGAGATTCGGGTGGAGACACAGCCGAATCATATCAATGACTAATGAGAGTTATGTCCAGAACCTAATGAAAACCTGTCTGAGGCCACATTCCCTGTAAAGCAGATTTGAGATAGAGATTTGTGTAGAGAATATTTAACTGGGTAAAATCCTAGGAGCCAACAACTGTGGCGAAAAAGCTGAATTGGATAAAGGGAGTTGAGATGTGAGGCAGTCACAACAAATACCTCAGCTAATCTCAAGGGGGAGCTGAGAAGCAGGGGTGACCCTTCAGAGTTGCCCTAAATTGAGGCAGGAGTATGGAGTTTTAATACCTTTCACTGGCCATTCTTCAGATACGAGTTGTCCCCAAGGATGGACATCAGCTTGACAAGTTATTAATTAGATCTCCTGAGAATAAATTCTAGAGAGAATCAGCTGAGAGGCATGATTTGCCAACACTCCCAATAGCTGGGCAAACTTCAGTTTTGAGGAAGGATTTGGGTCACACACAAAAGTCTCCACAACCAATTATTCATGGGAAATTCTATGTAGGCAGAGCTATTTCATGGCCAGTTAATCAAAACTACATAATCTATTTGGTTAAGCAAAAGAAATTAAAAAGATAAAATAAAACCTATATATTAACACTCAAAAGTTTTTAATGCATTTCCCTTGCATTTCATATGTTTTGCCTTGCATTTCATATGTTTTGCCTTGCATTTGTTTATTTGCTTTCAAGAACCTTTAGAGAACAATAATTACTAATATAATATGGAGTAGCACAGCATAGACGAGGGAAGCTAACTCTCTCCCTTTTCCCAGAACCTGGAACAGCTAAAGATCCTAAGCATTGTCAGCTTTGGTATCTGACATAGTTTGGATGTTTGTCCCCTTCAAATCTCACGTTAAAATGTGATCCCCAATGTTGGAGATAGATGCCTCCTGAATGGCTTGGTGCTGTCCTCTTGGTAATGAATGAGTTCTTACCCTGTGAGTTCATGCAATATCTGGTTGTTTAAAAGAGACTGACACCTCCTCCCTGTCTCTCTTGCTTCCTCTCTCACCATGTGATATGCTGGTTTCCCTTCACCTTCCACCATGATTGGAAGGTTCCTGAGGCCCTCCCTGGAAGCAGGTGCCAGTACTATGCTTCACGTACAGCCTTCAGAACAAGGAGCCAAATAAACCTCATTTCTTTATTAATTACCCAACCTCAGGTATTTCTTTATAACAATGCAAATGGGCTAACAGAGTATCATTCATGGACAGTGAGTGTATTAGTCAATTTTCATGCTGCTGATAAAGACATACCCAAGACTGGGTCATTTATAAAGAAAAAGAGGTTTAATGAATTCACATATCTGCACCGCTAGCTGTATAAATATGGAAATATCTTCACTGCTACCTGTACAAATATGAAAATATCTACAGCGCTACCTGTATAAACATGGAAATATCTACACCGCTATCTGTATAAACATGGAAATATCTACACCGCTATCTCTAAACATGGAAATATCTACAGCACTATCCGTATGAACATGGAAATATCTACACCGCTATCTGTATAAACAAGGAAATAACTACACCGCCATCTCTATAAACATGGATATACCTACAGGGCCATCTGTATAAACATGGAAATAACTACACCGCTATCTGTATATACATGGAAATATATACACCGCTATCTCTATAAACATGGAAATATCTACACCGTTATCTATATAAACATGGAAATAACTACACCTCTATCTCTATAAACATGGAAATATCTACACTGCTATCTGCATAAACATGGAAATATCTAAACCGCTACCTGTAAAACAGGGAAATATCTACACCGCTATCTCTATAAACATTGAAACATCTACACTGCTATCTTTATAAACATTGAAATACCTACACTGCTATTTGTATAAACATGGAAACATCTACAACGCTATCTCTATAAACATGGAAATAACTACACCGCTATCTCTATAAACGTGGAAATATCTACACCACCATCTGTATGAACATGGAATTATCTACAACGTCATCTGTATGAACATTGAAATATCTTCACCGCTATCTGTATAAACATGGAAATATCTACACCGCTATCTGTATATACATGGAAATATCAACACCGCTATCTCTATCAACATGGAAATATCTACACCGCTATCTCTATAAACATGGAAATACCTACACAGCCATCTGGATCGACATGAAAATATCTACACCGCCATCTGTATAAACATGGATATATCTACACTGCTATCTGTATTAAGATGGAAATAACTACACCACCATCGATATAAATATGGAAATATCTAAACCGCCATCTGTATGAACATGGAAATATCTACAGGGCAATTTCTATAAAGATGGAAATATCTACACCGCAATCTGTTTAAACATGGAAATATCTACACCTCTATCTGTATTAAGATGGAAATATCTACACTGCCATCTCTATAAAGATGGAAATATCTACACCGCCATCTGTATGAACATGGAAATATCTACACCGCTATCTGAATATATATGGAAATATCTACACGGCTATCTCTATAAACATGGAAATATCTAAACTGCTACCTGTAAAACAGGGAAATATCTACACCACTATCTCTATAAACATTGAAATATCTACACTGCAATCTTTATAAACATTGAAATACCTACACTGCTATTTGTATAAACATGGAAATATCTACAACGCAATCTCTATAAACATGGAAATAACTACACCGCTATCTCTATAAACGTGGAAATATCTACACCGCCAACTGTATGAACATGGAAATATCTACAACGCCATCTGTATGAACATTGAAATATCTACACCGCTATCGGTATAAACATGGAAATATCTACACCGCTATCTGTATATACATGGAAATATCTACACCGCTATCTCTATCAACTTGGAAATATCTACACCGCTCTCTCTATAAACATGGAAATACCTACACCGCCATCTGTATCGACATGAAAATATCTACACCGCCATCTGCATAAACATAGAAATATCTACACCGCTATCTGTATTAAGATGGAAATATCTACACCGCCATCTTTATAAACATGGAAATATCTACACCACCATCTGTATGAATATGGAAATATCTACAGCGCAATCTCTATAAAGATGGAAATATCTACACCGCCATCTGTTTAAACATGGAAATATCTACACCTCTATCTGTATTAAGATGGAAATATCTACACTGCCATCTCTATAAAGATGGAAATATCTACAACGCCATCCCTATGAACATGGAAATATCTACACCGCCATCTGTATAAACATGGAAATATCTACACAGCTATCTGTAAAAACATGGAAATATCTACAGCGTAATGTGTATAAACATGGAAATACCTGCCCCGCTATCTGTATTAACATGGAAATATCTACACCGCCATCTGTATGAACGTGGAAATATCTACACCGCCAACTCTGTAAACATGGAAATATCTACACCGCCATCTGTAGGAACATGGAAATATCTACAACGCTATCTCTATAAACATGGAAATGTCTACAACGCCATCTGTATATACATGGAAGTACGTACACCGCTATCTGTATAAACATGGAAATATCTACACCGCTATCTGTATATACATGGAAATATCTACACCGCTATCTCTATCAACTTGGAAATATCTACACCGCTCTCTCTATAAACATGGAAATACCTACACCGCCATCTGTATCGACATGAAAATATCTACACCGCCATCTGCATAAACATAGAAATATCTACACCGCTATCTGTATTAAGATGGAAATATCTACACCGCCATCTACATAAACATGGAAATATCTACACCGCCATCTGTATGAATATGGAAATATCTACAGCGCAATCTCTATAAAGATGGAAATATCTACACCGCCATCTGTTTAAACATGGAAATATCTACACCTCTATCTGTATTAAGATGGAAATATCTACACTGCCACCTCTATAAAGATGGAAATATCTACAACGCCATCCCTATGAACATGGAAATATCTACACCGCCATCTGTATAAACATGGAAATATCTACACAGCTATCTGTAAAAACATGGAAATATCTACAGCGTAATGTGTATAAACATGGAAATACCTGCCCCGCTATCTGTATTAACATGGAAATATCTACACCGCCATCTGTATGAACGTGGAAATATCTACACCGCCAACTCTGTAAACATGGAAATATCTACACCGCCATCTGTAGGAACATGGAAATATCTACAACGCTATCTCTATAAACATGGAAATGTCTGCAACGCCATCTGTATATACATGGAAATACGTACACCGCTATCTGGATAAACATGGAAATATCTACACCGCTATATTTATAAACACGGAAATATCTACACCGCAATTTGTATTCACATGGAAATATCTACAGCACCATCTGTAGGAACATGGAAATGTCTAAACCGCTATCTCTATAAACTTGGAAATACCTACACCGCTATCTGTATAAACATGGAAATATCTACACCACAATCTCTATAAACGTGGAAATGTCTACACCGATATCTGTATAAACAAGGAAATACATACAAAGCTATTTGTATAAACATGTAAATATCTACTCCGCTATCCGTGTAAACATGGAAATATCTACACCGCTATCAGTATAAACATGGAAATATCTACAATGCTATCTGTATAAACATGGAAATATCTACACCGCTGTCTCTGTAAACATGGAAACATCTACACCGCTATCTCTTAAAACATGGAAATATCTACATAGTAATGTGTACAAACATGGAAATACCTACACCGCTATCTGTATAAACATGGAAATATCTACACGGCCATCTGTAGGAACATGTACATATCTAAACCGCCAACTGTATAAACATGGAAATATCAACACCGCCATCTGTAGGAATATGGAAATATCTACACCGCTTTCTCTATAAACATGGAAATATCTTCACCGCCATCTGTATAAATATGGAAATATGTACACCGCTATCTGGATAAACATGGAAATATCTACACTGGTATATCTATAAACATGGAAATATCTACACCGCCATCAGTATGAACATGGAAATATCTACACCGATATCTGAATAAACATGGAAATATCTACAACGCTATCTGTGTAAACATGGAAATATCTACACCGCTTTCTCTTAAAACATGGAAATATCTAAACCGCTACCTTTATAAACATCGAAATATCTACACTGCTATCTGCATAAAAGTGGAAATATCTACACCGCTATCTCTAAACATGGAAATATCTACAGCGCTATCCGTATGAACATGGAAATATCTACACCGCTATCTGTATAAACAAGGAAATAACTACACCGCCATCTCTATAAACATGGATATACCTACAGGGCCGTCTGTATAAACATGGAAATAACTACACCGCTATCTGTATATACATGGAAATATATACACCGCTATCTCTATAAACATGGAAATATCTACACCGTTATCTATATAAACATGGAAATAACTACACCTCTATCTCTATAAACATGGAAATATCTACACTGCTATCTGAATAAACATGGAAATATCTAAACCGCTACCTGTAAAACAGGGAAATATCTACACCGCTATCTCTATAAACATTGAAACATCTACACTGCTATCTTTATAAACATTGAAATACCTACACTGCTATTTGTATAAACATGGAAATATCTACAACGCTATCTCTATAAACATGGAAATAACTACACCGCTATCTCTATAAACGTGGAAATATCTACACCGCTATCTGTATGAACATGGAATTATCTTCACCGCCATCTGTATGAACATGGATATGTCTACACAGCCATCTGGATGAACATGGAAATATCTACGCCGCTATCGGTATGAACATGGAAATAGCTACACCGCTATCTGTATGAACATGGAAATATCTGCACCGCCATCTGTATGTACATATAAATATCTACTCCGCCATCTGTATTAAGAAGTAGATATCTACACCGCTATATGTATAAACATGGAAATATCTACACCGCTATCTGTATGAACATGGAAATATCTACACCGCTATCTGAATAAACATGGAAATATCTACACTGCTATCTGCATGAACATGGATATATCTACACAGCCATCTGGATGAACATGGAAATATCTACACCGCTATCTGTATGGACATGGAAATATCTGCACCGCAATCTCTATGAACATGGAAATATCTACACCGCTATCTGTTTGAACATGGAAATATCTACACCGCTATCTGTGTAAACATGCATACATCTTCACCGCTATCTGTATAAACATGGAAATATCTACACTGCTATCTGCATGAACATGGAAATATCTACACCGCTATCTGTTTGAACATGGAAATATCTACACCGCTATCTGTGGAAACATGCATACATCTTCACCGCTATCTATATAAACATGGAAATATCTACACCGCTACCTGTATAAACATGGAAATATCAGCACCGCTATCTGTATGAACATGGAAATATCTACACCGCTATCTCTATGAAGATGGAAATATCTACACCACTATCTGAATGAACATGGAAATATCTACACCGCTATCTGTATGAACATGGATATATCTACACCGCTATCTGTTTGAACATGGAAATATCTACACCGCTATCTGCATGAAAATGGAAATATCTACACAGCTATCTGCATAAACATGGAAATATCTACACAGCAATCTCTTTACACATGGAAATAACTACACCGCTATCTGTATGAACATGGAAATATTTACACTGCCATCTGTATGAACATGGAAATATCTACACCGCTATCTGTATAAACATGGAAATATCTACACCATTATCTGTATGAACATGGAAATACATACACCGCTATCTGTATGAACATGGAAATATCTACACCGCTATCTGTACGAACATGGAAATATCTACACCGCTATCTGTATGAACATGCATACATCTTCACCGCTATCTGTATAAACATGGAAATATCTACACAGCTATCTGTATGAACATGGAAATATCTACACCGCTATCTGTATGAACACGGAAATATCTAAACCTCTATCTGTGTAAACATGCATACATCTTCACCGCTATCTGTATAAACAAGGAAATATCTACACCGCTATCTGTATGAACATGGAAATATCTACACCGCTATCTGTATGAACATGGAAATATCTACACCACTATCTGTGTAAACATGCATACATATTCACCGCTATCTGTATAAACAAGGAAATATCTACACCGCTATGTGTATGAACATGGAAATATCTACACCGCTATCTGTTTGAACATGGATATATCTACACCGCTATCTGCATGAAAATTTAAATATCTACACAGCGATCTGCATATACATGGAAATATCTACAAAGCTATCTCTTTACACATGGAAATAACTACAGCGCTATCTCTATAAACATGCAAATATCTACACCGCCATCTGTATGAACATGGAAATATCTGCACCGCCATCTGTATGAAGATATAAATATCTACACCCCCATCTATATTAAGATGGTGATATCTACACAGCTATCTGCATAAACTTGGAAATATCTACACTGCTATATGTATAAACATGGAAATATCTACACCGCTATCTGTATAAACATGGAAATATCTACACCGCTACCTGTATAAACATGGAAATATCAGCACCGTTATCTGTATGAACATGGAAGTACCTACACCGCTATCTCTATGAAGATGGAAATATCTACACCGCTATCTGTATGAACATGGAAATAGCTACACCGCTATCTGTATGAACATGGAAATATCTACACCGCTATCTGTGTAAATATGCATACATCTTCACCGCAATCTGTATAAACGTGGAAATATCTACACCGCTATCTGTATAAACATGGAAATATCTACTCCGCTACCTGTAAAAACATGGAAATATCAGCACCGCTATCTGTATCAACATGGAAATATCAGCCCCTCTATCTGTATGAATATGGAAATATCTACACCACACTCTGTTTGAACAAGGAAATATCTACACCGCTATGTGTATGAACATGGAATTATCTTCACCGCCATCTGTATGAACATGGATATGTCTACACAGCCATCTGGATGAACATGGAAATATCTACGCCGCTATCGGTATGAACATGGAAATAGCTACACCGCTATCTGTATGAACATGGAAATATCTGCACCGCCATCTGTATGTACATATAAATATCTACTCCGCCATCTGTATTAAGAAGTAGATATCTACACCGCTACATGTATAAACATGGAAATATCTACACCGCTATCTGTATAAACATGGAAATATCTACACCGCTATCTGTTTAAACATGGAAATATCAGCACCACTATCAGTATGAACATGGAAATATCTGCACCGCTATCTGTATGAACATGGAAATATCTACACCGCTATCTGTATAAACATGGAAATATCTACACTGCTATCTGCATGAACATGGATATATCTACACAGCCATCTGGATGAACATGGAAATATCTACACCGCTATCTGTATGGACATGGAAATATCTGCACCGCAATCTCTATGAACATGGAAATATCTACACCGCTATCTGTTTGAACATGGAAATATCTAAACTGCTATCTGCATGAAAATGGAAATATCTACACAGCTATCTGCATATACATGGAAATATCTACACAGCTATCTCTTTACACATGGAAATAACTACACCGCTATCTGTATGAACATGGAAATATCTTCACCGCCATCTGTATGAACATGGATATATCTACACAGCCATCTGGAAGAGCATGGAAATATCTACACCGCTATCTGTGTAAACATGCATACATCTTCACCGCTATCTATATAAACATGGAAATATCTACACTGCTATCTGCATGAACATGGAAGTATCTACACCGCTATCTGTTTGAACATGGAAATATCTACACCGCTATCTGCATGAAAATGGAAATATCTACACGGCGATCTGCATATACATGGAAATATCTACAAAGCTATCTCTTTACACATGGAAATAACTACAGCGCTATCTCTATAAACATGCAAATATCTACACCGCCATCTGTATGAACATGGAAATATCTGCACCGCCATCTGTATGAAGATAGAAATATCTACACCCCCATCTATATTAAGATGGAGATATCTACACCGCTATCTGTATAAACTTGGAAATATCTGCACCGCTATATGTATAAACATGGAAATATCTACACTGCTATCTGTATAAACATGGAAATATCTACACCGCTACCTGTATAAACATGGAAATATCAGCACCGTTATCTGTATGAACAAGGAAATATCTACACCGCTATCTCTATGAAGATGGAAATATCTACACCGCTATCTGTACGAACATGGAAATATCTACACCGGTATCTGTATGAACATGGATATATCTACAGCGCTATCTGTTTGAACATGGAAAGATCTACACAGCTATCTGCATATACATGGAAATATCTACAAAGCTATCTCTTTACCCATGGAAATAACTAAACCGCTATCTCTATAAACATGGAAATATCTACACCGCCATCTGTATGAACATGGAAATATCTGCACCGCCATCTGTATGAACATATAAATATCTTCACCGCCATCTGTATTAAGATGGAGATATCTACACCGCTATCTGTATAAACTTGGAAATATCTACACCGCTATCTGTATAAACATGGAAATATATACACCGCTATCTGTATAAACATGGAAATATCTACACCGCTACCTGTATAAACATGGAAATATCAGCACCGCTATCTGTATGAAAATGGAAATATCTACACCGCTATCTCTATGTACATGGAAATATCTACACCGCTATCTGTATGAACATGGAAATAGCTACACTGCTATCTGTATGAACATGGAAATATCTAAACTGCTATCTGTATGAACATGGAAATATCTTCACCGCCATCTGTATGAACATGGAAATATCTACACAGCCATCTGGATGAACTTGGAGATATCAGCACCGCTATCAGTAGGAACATGGAAATATCTGCATCGCTATCTGTATGAACATAGAAACATCTACACCGCTATCGGTATGAACATGGAAATATCTTCACCGCCATCTGTATGAACATGGATATACCTACACAGCCATCTGGATGAACATGGAAATATCTACACCGCTATCTGTATGAACATGGAAATATCTACACCGCTATCTGTGTAAACATGCATACATCTTCACCGCTATCTGTATAAACATGGAAATATCTACACCGCTCTGTGTATGAACATGGAAATATCTACACCGCTATCTGTTTTAACATGGAAATATCTACACCGCTATCTGCATGAAAATGGAAATATCTACACAGCTATCTGCATATACATGGAAATATCTACAGCTATCTCTTTAAACATGGAAATAACTACATCGCTATCTCTGTAAACATGGAAATATCTACACCGCCATCTGTATGAACATGGAAATATCTGCACCGCCATCTGTATGAACGTATAAATATCTACACCACCATCTGTATTAAGATGGAGATAACTACACCGCTATCTGTATAAACCTGGAAATATCTACACCGCTATCTGTATAGACATGGAAATTTCTACACCGCTATCTGTATAAGCATGGAAATATCTACACGGCTACCTGTATAAACATGGAAATATCAGCACCGCTAGCTGTATGAACATATAAATATCTACACCGCCATCTGTATTAAGATGGAGATATCTACACCGCTATCTATATAAACATGGAAATATCTACGCCGCTATCTGTATAAACATGGACATATCTACACCGGTATCTGTATGAACATGGAAATATCTACACCGCTACCTGTATAAACATGGAAATATCAGCACAGCTATCTGTATGAACATGGAAATATCTACACAGCCATCTGTATAAACATGGAAATATCTACACCGCTATCAGTATGAACATGGAAATATCTTCACCGCCATCTGTATGAACATGGATATATCTACACAGCCATCTGGATGAACATGGAAATATCTACACCGCTATCTGTATGAAGATGGAAATATCTACACCGCTATCTGTGTAAACATGCATACATCTTCACCGCTATCTGTATAAACATGGAAATATCTACACTGCTATCTGTATGAAAATGGAAATATCTACACAGCTATCTGCATATACATGGAAATATCTACGCAGCTATCTCTTTACACATGGAAATAACTACACCGATATCTGTATGAACATGGAAATATCTTCACCGCCATCTGTATGAACATGGATATATCTACACAGCCATCTGGATGAACATGGAAATATCTACACCGCTATCTGTATGAAGATGGAAATATCTACACCGCTATCTGTGTAAACATGCATACATCTTCACCGCTATCTGTATAAACATGGAAATATCTACACTGCTATCTGTATGAAAATGGAAATATCTACAAAGCTATCTGTTTGAACATGGAAATATCTACACCGCTATCTGCATGAAAATGGAAATATCTACACAGCGATCTGCATATACATGGAAATATCTACAAAGCTATCTCTTTACACATGGAAATAACTACAGCGTTATCTCTATAAACATACAAATATCTACACCGCCAACTGTATGAACATGGAAATATCTGCAATGACATCTGTATGAACATATAAATATCTGCACCGCCATTTATATTAAGATGGAGATATCTACACCCCTATCTACATGAAAATGGAAATATCTACACTGCTATCTGCATATACATTTAAATATCTACACAGATATCTCTTTACACATGGAAATAACAACACCGTTATCTGTATGAACGTGGAAATATCTGCACCGCCATCTGTATGAATATATAAATATCTACACTGCCATCTGTATTAAGATAGAGATATCTCCACTGCTATCTGTATAAACATGGAAATATCTACACCGCTATCTGTATAAACATGGAAATATCTACACCGCTATCTGTATATACATGGAAATATCTACACCACTACCTGTATAAACATGGAAATATCAGCACCGATATCTATATGAACATGGAAATATCTACACCGCTATCTGTATGAACATGGAAATATCTACACCGCTATCTGTATGAACATGGAAATATCTACACCGCTATCTGTATGAACATGGAAATATCTACACCGCTATCTGTTTGAACATGGAAATATCTACACCGCTGTCTGCATGAAAATGGAAATATCTACACAGCTATCTGCATATACATGGAAATATCTGCACAGCTATCTCTTTACACATGGAAATAACTACACCGCTATCTCTATAAACATGGAAATATCTACACTGCCATCTCAATGGACATGGAAATATCTGGACCGCCATCTCTATGAACATATAAATATCTACACCGCCATCTGTATTAAGAAGGAGATATCTACACCGCTATCTGTATAAACATGGAAATATCTACACCGCTATCTGTATAAACATGGAAATATCTACACCGCTACCAGTATAAACATGGAAATATCAGCACCGCTCTCGGTATGAACATGGAAATATCTACACCGCTATCTGTATGAACATGGATATATCTACACCGCTATGTGTATGAACATGGAAATATCTTCACCGCCATCTGTATGAACATGGATATATCTACACAGCCATCTGTATGAACATGGAAATATCTACAACGCTATCTGTATGAACATGGAAATATCTACTCCGCTATCTGTATGAACATGGAAATATCTTCACCGCCATCTGTGTAAACATGCATACACCTTCACCGCTATCTGAATAAGCATGGAAATATCTACACCGCTATCTGTATGAACATGGAAATATCTACACCGCTATCTGTTTGAACATGGAAATATCTTCACCGCCATCTGTATGAATATGGATATATCTACACAGCCATCTGGATGAACATGGAAATATCTACACCGCTATCTGTATGAAGATGGAAATATCTACAACGCTATCTGTGTAAACATGCATACATCTTCACCGCTATCTATATAAACATGGAAATATCTACACTGCTATCTGTATGAACATGGAAATATCTACACCGCTATCTATTTGAACATGGAAATATCTACACCTGTATCTGCATGAAAATGGAAATATCTACACAGCGATCTGCATACACATGGAAATATCTACAAAGCTATCTCTTTACACATGGAAATAACTACATCGCTATCTCTATAAAAATACAAATATCTACACCGACATCTGTATGAACTTGGAAATATCTGCACCGCCATCTGTATGAACATACAAATATCTACACCGCCATCTATATTAAGATGGAGATATCTACACCACTATCTGTATAAACTTGGAAAAATCTACTCCGCTATCTGTATAAACATGGAAATATCTACACCGCAATCTGTATAAACATGGAAATATCTACACCGCTACCTGTATAAACATGGAAATATCAGCACCGCTATCTGTATGAACTTGGAAATATCTACACCGCTATCTCCATGAACATGAAAATAGCTACACCACTATCTTTATGAACATGGAAATAGCTGCACCGCTATCTGTATGAACATGGAAATATCTACACCACTACCTGTATGAACATGGAAATATCTACACCGCTATCTGTATGAACAAGGAAATATCAGCACCGCTATCTGTATGAACTTGGAAATATGTACACCGCTATCTCCATGAACATGAAAATAGCTACACCACTATCTTTATGAACATGGAAATAGCTGCACCGCTATCTGTATGAACATGGAAATATCTACACCACTACCTGTATGAACATGGAAATATCTACACCGCTATCTGTATGAACATGGATATATCTACACAGCCATCTGGATGAACACGGAAATATCTACACCGCTATCTGTAGGAACATGGAAATATCTACACCGCCAACTCTGTAAACATTGAAATATCTACATTGCCATCTGAAGGAACATGGAAATATCTACAACGCGATCTCTATAAACATGGAAATATCTACAACGCCATCTGTATAAACATGGAAATACGTACACCGCTATCTGGATAAACTTGGAAATATCTACACCGCTATATCTATAAACATGGAAATATCTACACCGCCATTTGTATGTACATGGAAATATCTACAGCACCATCTGTATTAACATGGAAATATCTACACCGCCATCTGTAGGAACATGGAAATGTCTAAACCGCTATCTCTATAAACTTGGAAATACCTACACCGCTATCTGTATAAACATGGAATTATCTACACCACTATATCTATAAATGTGGAAATATCTACACCGCTATCTGTATAAACAAGGAAATACATACACCGCTATCTGTATAAACATGGAAATATCTACACCGCTATCTGTATGAACATGGAAATATCTACACCGCTATCTGTTTGAACATGGAAATATCTACACCGCTATCAGCATGAAAATGGAAATATCTACAGAGCTTTCTGCATATGCATGGAAATATCTAGAAAGCTATCTCTTTACACATGGAAATAACTACACCGCTATCTCTATAAACATGGAAATATCTATAACGCCATCTGTATGAACATGGAAATATCTGCACCGCCATCTGTATTAACATACAAATATCTACACCGCCATCTGTATTAAGATGGAGATATCTACACCGCTATCTGTATAAACTAGGAAATATCTACACCGCTATCTGTATAAACATGGAAATATCTACACCGCTATCTGTATAAACATGGAAATATCTACACCGCTACCTGTATAAACATGGAAATATCAGCACCGATATCTGTATGAACATGGAAATATCTACACAGCCATCTGGATGAACATGGAAATATCTACACCGCTATGTGTATGAACATGGAAATAGCTACACCGCTATCTGTATGAAAATGGAAATATCTACACCACTATCTGTACGAACATGGAAATATCTACACCTCTATCAGTGTAAACATGCATACACCTTCACCCTATCTGTATGAACATGGAAATATCTACACCACTATCTGTATGAACATGGAAATATCTACACCGCAATCTGTATAAACATGGAAATATCTTCACCGCCATCTGTATGAACATGGATATATCTACAGAGCCATATGGATGAACATGGAAATATCTACACCGCTATATGCATGAACATGGAAATAGCTACACCGCTATCTGTATGAACATGGAAATAGCCACACCGCCATCTGTATGAACATGGAAATATCTGCACCGCCATCTGTATGAACATATACATATCTACACCGCCATCTGTATTAAGATGGAGATATCTACACCGCTATCTGTATAAACCTGGAAATAACTTCACCGCTATCTGTATAAACATGGAAATATCCGCACCGCTATCTGTATGTACATGGAAATATCTACACCGCTATCTGTACGAACATGGAAATATCTACACCGCTATCTGTATGAACTTGGAAGTAGCTACACCGCTATCTGTATGAACATGGAAATATCTACACCACTATCTGTATGGACATGGAAATATCTACACCGCTATCTGTATGAACATGGATATATCTACACAGCCTTCTGGATGAACATTTAAATATCTACACCGCTATCTCCATGAACATGGAAATATCTACACCGCTATCTGTGTAAACTTGCATACAACTTCACCCCTATCTGTATAAACATGGAAATATCTACACCGCTATCTGTATGAACATGGAAATAGCTACACCGCTATCTGTATGAACATGGAAATATCTACACCGCTATCTGTATGAACATGGAAAGATCTACACCGCTATCTGTATGAACATGGATATATCTACACAGCCATCTGGATGAACATGGAAATATCTACACCGCTATCTGTGTAAACATGCATACATCTTCACCGCTATCTGTATAAACATGGAAATATCTACACCGCTATCGGTATGAACATGGAAATATCTGCACCGCTATCTGTATGAACATGGAAATATCTACACCGCTATCTGAACATGGAAATATCTACACCGCTACCTGTATAAACATGGAAATATAAGCACCGCTATCTGTATGAACATGGAAATATCTACACCGCTATCTGTATGAAGATGGAAATATCTACACCGCTATCTGTATGAACATTTATATATCTACACAGCCCTCTGGATGAACATGGAAATATCCACAGCGCTATCTGTGTAAACATACATACATCTTCACCCCTATCTGTATAAACATGGAAATATCTACACCGCTATCTGTATGAACACGGAAATATCTACACCGCTATCTGTTTGAAGATGGAAATATATACACCGCTATCTGCATGAAAATGGAAATATCTACACAGCTCTCTGCATATAGATGGAAATATCTACACAGCTATCTCTTTACACATGGAAATAACTACACCGCTATCTGTATGAACATGGAAATATCTACACCGCCATCTGTATGAACATGGACATATCTGCACCGCCATCTGTATGAACATATAAATATCTACACCGCCATCTGTATTAAGATGGAGATATCTACACCGCTATCTGAATAAACATGGAAATATCTACACCGCTATCTGTATAAACATGGAAATATCTACACCGCTATCTGTATAAACACGGAAATATCTACACCGCTACCAGTATAAACATGGAAATATGAGCACCGCTATCTGTATGAACCTGGAAATATCTACACCGCTATCTGTATGAACATGGAAATATCTACACCGCTATCTGTATGAACATGGAAATATCTACAAAGCTATCTGAATGAACATGGAAATATCTACACCGCTATCTGTTTGAACATGTAAATATCTACACCGCTATCTGCATGAAAATGGAAATATCTACAAAGCTATCTGCATATACATGGAAATATCTACACAGCTATCTCTTTACACATGGAAATAACTACTCCGCTATATCTATGAACATGGAAATATCAGCACCACTATCTGTATGAACATGGAAATATCTACACCGCAATCTGTATGAACATGGATATATCTACACAGCCATCTGGATGAACATGGAAATATTTACACCGCTATCTGTATGAACATGGAAATATCTACACCGCTATCTGTGTAAACATGCATACACCTTCACCACTATCAGTATAAACATGGAAATATCTACACCGCTATCTGCATGAACGTGGAAATAACTACACCGCTATCTTTATGAACATGGAAATATCTACACCGCTATCTGTATGAACATGGATATCTCTACACAGCCATCTGGATGAACATGGAAATATCTACACTGCTATCTGTGTAAACATGCATACATCTTCTCCGCTAACTGTATAAACATGGAAATATCTACACCGCTATCTGTACGAACATGGAAATATCTGCACCGCTATCTGTATGAACATGGAAATATCTACACCGCTATCTGTTTGAACATGGAAATATGTACACCGCTATCTGCATGAAAATGGAAATATCTACACTGCTATCTGCAAATACATGGAAATATCTACACAGCTATCTCTTTACACATGGAAATAACTACACCGCTATCTGTATGAACATATAAATATCTAAACCGCCATCTGTATTAAGATGGAGATATCTACACTGCTGTCTGTATAAACATGGAAATATCTACACCGCCATCTGTATGAACATATAAGTATCTACACCGCCATCTGTATTAAGAAGGAAATATCTAAACCGCTATCTGTATAAACATGGAAATATCTACACCGCTGCCTGTATAAACATGGAAATATCAGCACCACTATCTGTATGAACACGAAAATATCTACACCGCAATCTGTATGAACATGGATATATCTACACAGCCATCTGGATGAACATGGAAATATCTACACCGCTATCTGTATGAACATGGAAATATCTACACCGCTATCTGTATGAACATGGATATATCTACACAGCCATCTGGATGAACATGGAAATATCTACACCTCTATCTGTGTAAACATGCATAGATCTTCACCACTATCTGTATAAACATTTAAATATCTGCACCGCTATCGGTATGAACATGGAAATATCTACACCGCTATCTGTATGAACATGGAAATACCTACACCGCTATCTGTTAGGACATGGAAATATCTACACCGCTATCTGCATGAAAATGGAAATATCTACACAGCTCTCTGCATATAGATGGATATATCTACACAGCTATCTCTTTACACATGGAAATAACTACACCACTATCTGTATGAACATGGAAATATCTACACCGCCATCTGTATGAACATGGAAATATCTGCACCGCCATCTGTATGAACATATAAATATCTACACCGCCATCTGTATTAAGATGGAGATATCTACACTGCTATCTGTATAAACATGGAAATATCTACACCGCCATCTGTCTGAACATATAAATGTCTACACCGCCATCTGTACTAAGAAGGAAATATCTAAACCTCTATCTGTATAAACGTGGAAATATCTACACCGCTGCCTGTATAAACATGGAAATATCAGCACCGCTATCTGTATGAACATGGAAATATCTACACCACTATCTGTAGGAACATGGAAATAGCTACACCGCTGCCTGTATAAACATGGAAATATCAGCACCGCTATCTGTATGAACAGGGAAATTTCTACACCGCTATCTGTAGGAACATGGATATATCTACACAGCCATCTGGATGAACATGGAAATATCTACACCACTATCTGTATGAACATGGAAATATCTAAACCGCTATCTGTGTAAACATGCATACATCTTCACCGCTATCAGTATAAACATGGAAATATCTACACCGCTATCTGTATGAACATGGAAATAGCTACACCGCTATCTGTATGAACATAGAAATATCTACACTGCTATCCGTATTAACATGGATATGTCTACACAGCCATCTGGATGAACATGGAAATATCTACACCGCTATCTGTGTAAACATGCATACATCTCCACCGCTATCTGTATAAACATGGAAATATCTACACCGCTATCTGTATGAACATGGAAATATCTACACCGCTATCTGTATGAACATGGAAATATCTACACCGCTATCTGTTTGAACATGGAAATATCTACACAGCTATCTGCATGAAAATGGAAATATCTGCACTACTATCTGCATATACATTGAAATATCCACACAGCTATCTCTTTACACATGGAAATAACTACACCACTATCTGTATGAACATGGAAATATCTACACTGCCATCTGTATGAACATGGAAATATCTGCACCGCCATCTGTATGAACATATAAATATCTACACCGCCATCTGTATTAAGATGGAGATATCTACATCGCTATCTGTATAAACATGGAAATATCTACACCGCTATCTGTATAAACACGGAAATATCTACACCGCTATCTGTATAAACATGGAAATAACTACACCGCTACCTGTATAAACATGGAAATATCAGCAACGCTATCTGTATGAACATGGAAATATCTACACCGCTATCTGTATGAACATGGAAATATCTACACCGCTATCTGTATGAACATGGATATATCTACACTGCCCTCTGGATGAACATGGAAATATCCACACCGCTATCTGTGTAAACATGCATACATCTTCACCGCTATCTGTATAAACATGGAAATATCTACACCGCTATCTGTATGAACATGGAAATATCTACACCGCTATCTGTTTGAAGATGGAAATATATACACCGCTATCTGCATGAAAATGGAAATATCTACACAGCTATCTGCATATAGATGGAAATAACTACACAGCTATCTCTTTACACATGGAAATAACTACACCGCTATCTGTATGAACATGGAAATATCTACACCGCCATCTGTATGAACATGGAAATAACTGCACCGCCATCTTTATGAATTTATAAATATCTACACCTCCATCTGTATGAAGATGGAGATAACTACACCGCTACCTGAATAAACATGGAAATATCTACACCGCTATCTGTATAAACATGGAAATATCTACAACGCTATCTGTATAAACATGGAAATATCTACACCGCTACCTGTATAAACATGGAAATATCAGCACCGCTATCTGAATGAACCTTGAACTATCTACACCGCTATCTGTAAAACATGGATATATCTACACAGCCATCTGGATGAACATGGAAATATCTACACCTCTATCTGTGTAAACATGCGTACATCTTCACCACTATCTGTATAAACATGGAAATATCTGCACCGCTATCGGTATGAACATGGAAATATCTACACCGCTATCTGTATGAACATGGAAATACCTACACCGCTATCTGTTTGGACAGGGAAATATCTACACCGCTATCTGCATGAAAATGGAAATATCTACACTGCTATCTGCATATACATTTATATATCTACTCAGCTATCTCTTTACACATGGAAATAACTACACCACTATCTGTATGAACATGGAAATAGCTACACCGCCATCTGTATGAACATGGAAATATCTGCACCGCCATCTGTATGAACATATAAATATCTACACCGCCATCTGCATTAAGATGGAGATATTTACACTGATATCTGTATAAACATGTAAATAACTACACCGCCATCTATCGGAACATATAAATATCTACACCGCCATCTGTACTAAGAAGGAAATATCTAAACCGCTATCTGTATAAACATGGAAATATCTACACCACGGCCTGTATAAACATGGAAATATCAGCACCGCTATCTGTATGAACATGGAAAAATCTACACCGCTATCTGTAGGAACATGGAAATAGCTACACCGCTGCCTGTATAAACATGGAAATATCAGCACCGCTATCTGTATGAACATGGAAATATCTACAACGCTATCTGTAGGAACATGGAAATATCTACACAGCCATCTGGATGAACATGGAAATATCTACACCGCTATCTGTGTAAACATGCATATATCTTCACCGCTATCTATATAAACATGGAAATATCTACACCACTATCTGTATGAACATGCAAATATCTACACCGCTACCTGTATAAACATGGAAATATCAGCACCGCTATCTGAATGAACATGGAAATAGCTACACCGCTATCAGTATGAACATGCAAATATCTACACCACTATCTGTATGAACATGGAAATATCTACACCGCTATGTGTATGAACATGGATATATCTACACAGTCCTCGGGATGAACATGGAAATATCCACACCGCTATCTGTATAAACATGCATACATCTTCACCGCTATCTCTATTAACATGGAAATATCTACACCGCTATCTGTATGAACATGGAAATATCTACACCGCTATCTGTTTGAAGATGGAAATATATACACCGCTATCTGCATGAAAATGGAAATATCTACACAGCTATCTGCATATACTTGGAAATATCTACACAGCTATCTCTTTACACATGGAAATAACTACACCCGCTATCTGTATGAACATGGAAATATCAGCACCGCCATCTGTATGAACATGGAAATATCTGCACCGCCATCTGAATGAACATATAAATATCTACACCGCCATCTGTATTAAGATGGAGATATCTACACCGCTATCTGAATAAACATGGAAATATCTACACCGCTATCTGTATAAACATGGAAATATCTACACCGCTATCTGTATAAACATGGAAATATCTACACCGCTATCTGTTTGGACATGTAAATATCTACACCGCTATCTGCATGAAAATGGAAATATCTACAAAGCTATCTGCATATACATGGAAATATCTACACAGCTATCTCTAAACACATGGAAATAAGAAGTCCGCTATCTCTATAAACATGGAAATATCTACACCACTACCTGTATAAACATGGAAATATCAGCACCGCTATCTGCATGAACATGGAATTATCTACACTGCTATCTGTATGAACATGGAAATATCTACACCGCTATCTGTATGATCATGGAAATATCTACACCGCTATCTGTATGAACATGGAAATATCTACACCGCTATCTGTTTGAACATGGAAATATCTACACCGCTGTCTGCATGAAAATGGAAATATCTACACAGCTATCTGCATACACATGGAAATATCTACACAGCTATCTCTAAACACATGGAAATAAGAAGTCCGCTATCTCGATAAACATGGAAATATCTACACCGCCATCTGTATGAACATGGAAATATCTGCACCGCCATCTGTATGAACATATAAATATCTACACGGCCATATGTATAAAGAAACAAATATCTAAACCGCAATCTGTGTGAACATTGAAATATCTACACCGCTATCTGTATGAACATTGAAATATATACACCGCTGCCTGTATAAACATTGAAATATCAGCACCGCTATCTGTATGAACATGGAAATATCTACACCGCTATCTGTATGAACATGGAAATATCTACACCGCTATCTGTATGAACATGGAAATATCTACACCGCTATCTGTATGAACATGGAAATATCTACACAGCCATCTGGATGAACATGGAAATATCTACTCTGCTATCTGTGTAAACATGCATAGATCTTCACCCCTGTCTGTATAAACATGGAAATATCTACACCGCTATCTGTATAAACATGGAAATATCTACACCGCTATCTGTTTGGACATGTAAATATCTACACCGCTATCTGCATGAAAATGGAAATATCTACAAAGCTATCTGCATATACATGGAAATATCTACACAGCTATCTCTAAACACATGGAAATAAGAAGTCCGCTATCTCTATAAACATGGAAATATCTACACCACTACCTGTATAAACATGGAAATATCAGCACCGCTATCTGCATGAACATGGAATTATCTACACTGCTATCTGTATGAACATGGAAATATCTACACCGCTATCTGTATGATCATGGAAATACCTACACCGCTATCTGTATGAACATGGAAATATCTACACCGCTATCTGTTTGAACATGGAAATATCTACACCGCTGTCTGCATGAAAATGGAAATATCTACACAGCTATCTGCATACACATGGAAATATCTACACAGCTATCTCTAAACACATGGAAATAAGAAGTCCGCTATCTCGATAAACATGGAAATATCTACACCGCCATCTGTATGAACATGGAAATATCTGCACCGCCATCTGTATGAACATATAAATATCTACACCGCCATATGTATAAAGAAAGAAATATCTAAACCGCTATCTGTGTGAACATTGAAATATCTACACCGCTATCTGTATGAACATTGAAATATATACACCGCTGCCTGTATAAACATTGAAATATCAGCACCGCTATCTGTATGAACATGGAAATATCTACACCGCTATCTGTATGAACATGGAAATATCTGCACCGCTATCTGTATGAACATGGAAATATCTACACCGCTATCTGTATGAACATGGAAATATCTACACAGCCATCTGGATGAACATGGAAATATCTACTCTGCTATCTGTGTAAACATGCATAGATCTTCACCCCTGTCTGTATAAACATGGAAATATCTACACCGCTATCTGTATGAACATGGAAATATCAACACCGCTATCTGTATGAACATGGAAATATCTACACCGCTATCTGTTTGAACATGGAAATATCTACTCCGCTATCTGCATGAAAATGGAAATATCTACACTGCTATCTGCATATACATGGAAATATCTACACAGCTATCTCTTTACACATGGAAATAACTACACCGCTGTCTGTATGAACATGGAAATATCTACACCGCCATCTGTATGAACATGGAAATATGTGCACCGCCATCTGTATGAACATATAAATATCTACACCGCCATCTGTATTAAGATGGAGATATCTACACTGCTATCTGTATAAACATGGAAATATCTACACCGCTATCTGTATAAACATGGAAATATCTACACCGCTATCTGTATAAACATGGAAATATCTACCCCGCTACCTGCATAAACATGGAAATAGCAGCACCGCTATCTGTATGAACATGGAAATATCTACACCGCTATCTGTATGAACATGGAAATATCTACAAAGCTATCTGAATGAACATGGAAATATCTACACCGCTATCTGTTTGAACATGGAAATATCTACACCGCTGTCTGCATGAATATGGAAATATCTACACAGCTATCTGCATACACATGGAAATATCTACACAGCTATCTCTTAACACATGGAAATAAGTACTCCGCTATCTCTATAAACATGGAAATATCTACAGCAACATCTGTAGGAACATGGAAATATCTGCACCGCCATCTGTACGAACATATAAATATCTACACCGCCATCTATATTAAGAAGGAAATATCTAAACCGCTATCGGTATGTACATTGAAATATCTACAGTGCTATCTGTATGAACATTGAAATATCTACACCGCTGCCTGTATAAACATGGAAATATCTACACCGCTATCTGTATGAACATGGAAATAGCTACACCGCCATCTGGATGAACATGGAAATATCTACACCGCTATCTGTATGAACATGGAAATATCTTCACCGCCATCTGTATGAACATGGATATATCTACACAGCCATCTGGATGAACATGGAAATATCTACACCGCTATCTGTATAAACATGGAAATATCTACACCGCTATCTGCATAAACATGGAAATATCTACACCGCTATCTGCATAAACATGGAAATATCTACACCGCTACCTGCATAACCATGGAAATATCAGCACCGCTATCTGTATGAACATGGAAATATCTACACCGCTATCTGTATCAACATGGAAATATCTACACTGCTATCTGTATGAACATGGAAATACCTACACCGTTATCTGTATGAACATGGAAATATCTACACCGCTATGTGTATGAACATGGATATATCTACACAGCCCTCGGGATGAACATGGAAATATCCACACCGCTATCTGTATAAACATGCATATATCTTCACCGCTACCTGTATAAACATGGAAATATCTACACCGCTATCTGTATGAACATGGAAATATCTACACCGCTATCTGTTTGAAGATGGAAATATATACACCGCTATCTGCATGAAAATGGAAATATCTACACAGCTATCTGCATATACTTGGAAATATCTACACAGCTATCTCTTTACACATGGAAATAACTACACTGCTATCTGTATGAACATGGAAATAGCTACACCGCTATCTGTATGAACATGGATATATCTACACAGCCATGTGGATGAACATGGAAATATCTACACCGCTATCTGTGTAAACATGCATAGATCTTCACCGCTATCTGTATAAACATGGAAATATCTACGCCGCTATCTGTATGAACATGGAAATATCTACACCGCTCTCTGTATGAACATGGAAATATCTACACCACTATCTGTTTGAACATGGAAATATCTACACCGCTATCTGCATGAAAATGGAAATATCTACACTGCTATCTGCATATACATGGAAATATCTACACAGCTATCTCTTTACACATGGAAATAACTACACCGCTATCTATATGAACATGGAAATATCCACACCGCCATCTGTATGAACATGGAAATATCTGCACCGCCATCTGTATGAACATATAAATATCTACACCGCCATCTGTATTAAGATGGAGATATCTACACTGCTATCTGTATAAACATGGAAATAGCTACACCGCTATCTGTATAAACATGGAAATATATACACCGCTATCTGTATAAACATGGAAATATCTACACCGCTACCTGTATAAGCATGGAAATATCAGCACCGCTATCTGTATGAACATGGATATATCTACACCGCTATCTGTATGAACATGGAAATATCTACACCTCTATCTGTATGAACATGGAAATATCTACACCGCTATCTGTATGAACATGGAAATGTCTACATCGCTATCAGTATGAACATTGAAATATCTACACCGCTATGTGTATGAACATGGATATATCTACACAGCCCTCGGGATGAACATGGAAATATCCACACCGCTATCTGTATAAACATGCATATATCTTCACCGCTATCTGTATAAACATGGAAATATCTACACCGCTATCTGTATGAACATGGAAATATCTACACCGCTATCTGTTTGAAGATGGAAATATATACACCGCTATCTGCATGAAAATGGAAATATCTACACAGCTATCTGCATATACTTGGAAATATCTACACAGCTATCTCTTTACACATGGAAATAACTACACCGCTATCTGTATGAACATGGAAATATCAACACCGCCATCTGTATGAACATGGAAATATCTGCACCGCCATCTGAATGAACATATAAATATCTACACCGCCATCTGTATTAAGATGGAGATATCTACACCGCTATCTGTTTGAACATGTAAATATCTACACCGCTATCTGCATGAAAATGGAAATATCTACAAAGCTATCTGCATATACATGGAAATATCTACACTGCTATCTCTTTACACATGGAAATAACTACACCGCTATATCTATAAAGATAGAAATATCTACACCACTATCTGTATAAACATGGAAATATCTACACCGCTATCTGTATAAACATGGAAATATCTACACCACTACCTGTATAAACATGGAAATATCTACACCGCTATCTGCATGAAACTGGAAATATCTACAAAGCTATCTGCATATACATGGAAATATCTACACTGCTATCTCTTTACACATGGAAATAACTACACCGCTATATCTATAAAGATAGAAATATCTACACCACTATCTGTATAAACATGGAAATATCTACACCGCTATCTGTATAAACATGGAAATATCTACACCACTACCTGTATAAACATGGAAATATCAGCACCGCTATCTGTATGAACATGGAATTATCTACACTGCTATCTGTATGAACATGGAAATATCTACACCGCTATCTGAATAAACATGGAAATATCTACACCGCTATCTGTATAAACATGGAAATATCTACACCGCTATCTGTATAAACATGGAAATATCTACACCGCTATCTGTTTGAACATGTAAATATCTACACCGCTATCTGCATGAAAATGGAAATATCTACAAAGCTATCTGCATATACATGGAAATATCTACACTGCTATCTCTTTACACATGGAAATAACTACACCGCTATATCTATAAAGATAGAAATATCTACACCACTATCTGTATAAACATGGAAATATCTACACCGCTATCTGTATAAACATGGAAATATCTACACCACTACCTGTATAAACATGGAAATATCAGCACCGCTATCTGTATGAACATGGAATTATCTACACTGCTATCTGTATGAACATGGAAATATCTACACCGCTATCTGTATGATCATGGAAATATCTACACCGCTATCTGTATGAACATGGAAATATCTACACCGCTATCTGTTTGAACATGGATATATCTACACCGCTGTCTGCATGAAAATGGAAATATCTACACAGCTATCTGCATACACATGGAAATATCTACACAGCTATCTCTTAACACATGGAAATAAGAAGTCCGCTATCTCTATAAACATGGAAATATCTACACCGCCATCTGTATGAACATGGAAATATCTGCACCGCCATCTGTATGAACATATAAATATCTACACCGCCATCTATATTAAGAAGGAAATATCTAAACCGCTATCGGTATGAACATTGAAATATCTACACTGCTATCTGTATGAACATTGAAATATCTACACCGCTGCCTGTATAAACATGGAAATATCTACACCGCTATCTGTATGAACATGGAAATAGCTACACCGCTATCTGTAGGAACATGGAAATATCTACACAGCCATCTGGATGAACATGGAAATATCTACACCGCTATCTGTATGAACATGGAAATATCTTCACCGCCATCTGTATGAACATGGATATATCTACACAGCCATCTGGATGAACATGGAAATATCTACACCGCTATCTGGATGAACATGGAAATATCTACACCGCTATCTGGGTAAACATGCATACATCTTCACCGCTATCTGTATAAACATGGAAATATCTACACCGCTATCTGTATGAACATGGAAATATCTACACCGCTATCTGTTTGAACATGGAAATATCTACACCGCTATCAGCATGAAAATGGAAATATCTACAGAGCTTTCTGCATATGCATGGAAATATCTACAAAGCTATCTCTTTACACATGGAAATAACTACACCGCTATCTCTATAAACATGGAAATATCTATAACGCCATCTGTATGAACATGGAAATATCTGCACCGCCATCTGTATTAACATACAAATATCTACACCGCCATCTGTATAAAGATGGAGATATCTACACCGCTATCTGTATAAACTAGGAAATATCTACACCGCTATCTGTATAAACATGGAAATATCTACACCGCTATCTGTATAAACATGGAAATATCTACACCGCTACCTGTATAAACATGGAAATATCAGCACCGATATCTGTATGAACATGGAAATATCTACACAGCCATCTGGATGAACATGGAAATATCTACACCGCTATGTGTATGAACATGGAAATAGCTACACCGCTATCTGTATGAAAATGGAAATATCTACACCACTATCTGTACGAACATGGAAATATCTACACCTCTATCAGTGTAAACATGCATACATCTTCACCGCTATCTGTATGAACATGGAAATATCTACACCACTATCTGTATGAACATGGAAATATCTTCACCACCATCTGAATGAACATGGATATATCTACAGAGCCATATGGATGAACATGGAAATATCTACACCGCTATATGCATGAACATGGAAATAGCTACACCGCTATCTGTATGAACATGGAAATATCTACACCGCTATCTGTATAAACATGGAAATATCTACACGGCTACCTGTATAAACATGGAAATATCAGCACAGCTATCTGTATGAACATGGAAATATCTACACCGCTATCTGTATAAACATGGAAATATCTACACCGCTATCTGCATAAACATGGAAATATCTACACCGCTATCTGCATAAACATGGAAATATCTACACCGCTACCTGCATAACCATGGAAATATCAGCACCGCTATCTGTATGAACATGGAAATATCTACACCGCTATCTGTATCAACATGGAAATATCTACACTGCTATCTGTATGAACATGGAAATAGCTACACCGTTATCTGTATGAACATGGAAATATCTACACCGCTATGTGTATGAACATGGATATATCTACACAGCCCTCGGGATGAACATGGAAATATCCACACCGCTATCTGTATAAACATGCATATATCTTCACCGCTATCTGTATAAACATGGAAATATCTACACCGCTATCTGTATGAACATGGAAATATCTACACCGCTATCTGTTTGAAGATGGAAATATATACACCGCTATCTGCATGAAAATGGAAATATCTACACAGCTATCTGCATATACTTGGAAATATCTACACAGCTATCTCTTTACACATGGAAATAACTACACTGCTATCTGTATGAACATGGAAATATCTACACCGCTATCTGTATGAACATGGATACATCTACACAGCCATGTGGATGAACATGGAAATATCTACACCGCTATCTGTGTAAAAATGCATAGATCTTCACCGCTATCTGTATAAACATGGAAATATCTACGCCGCTATCTGTATGAACATGGAAATATCTACACCGCTATCTGTATGAACATGGAAATATCTACACCACTATCTGTTTGAACATGGAAATATCTACACCGCTATCTGCATGAAAATGGAAATATCTACACTGCTATCTGCATATACATGGAAATATCTACACAGCTATCTCTTTACACATGGAAATAACTACACCGCTATCTATATGAACATGGAAATATCCACACAGCCATCTGTATGAACATGGAAATATCTGCACCGCCATCTGTATGAACTCATAAATATCTACACCGCCATCTGTATTAAGATGGAGATATCTACACCGCTATCTGTATAAACATGGAAATAGCTACACCGCTATCTGTATAAACATGGAAATATATACACCGCTATCTGTATAAACATGGAAATATCTACACCGCTACCTGTATAAGCATGGAAATATCAGCACCGCTATCTGTATGAACATGGATATATCTACACCGCTATCTGTATGAACATGGAAATATCTACACCGCTATCTGTATGAACATGGAAATATCTACACCGCTATCTGTATGAACATGGAAATGTCTACATCGCTATCAGTGTGAACATTGAAATATCTACACCGCTATGTGTATGAACATGGATATATCTACACAGCCCTCGGGATGAACATGGAAATATCCACACCGCTATCTGTATAAACATGCATATATCTTCAGCGCTATCTGTATAAACATGGAAATATCTACACCGCTATCTGTATGAACATGGAAATATCTACACCGATATCTGTTTGAAGACGGAAATATATACACCGCTATCTGCATGAAAATGGAAATATCTACACAGCTATCTGCATATACTTGGAAATATCTACACAGCTATCTCTTTACACATGGAAATAACTACACCGCTATCTGTATGAACATGGAAATATCAACACGGCCATCTGTATGAACATGGAAATATCTGCACCGCCATCTGAATGAACATATAAATATCTACACTGCCATCTGTATTAAGATGGAGATATCTACACCGCTATCTGAATAAACATGGAAATATCTACACCGCTATCTGTATAAACATGGAAATATCTACACCGCTATCTGTTTGAACATGTAAATATCTACACCGCTATCTGCATGAAAATGGAAATATCTACAAAGCTATCTGCATATACATGGAAATATCTACACTGCTATCTCTTTACACATGGAAATAACTACACCGCTATATCTATAAAGATAGAAATATCTACACCACTATCTGTATAAACATGGAAATATCTACACCGCTATCTGTATAAACATGGAAATATCTACACCACTACCTGTATAAACATGGAAATATCAGCACCGCTATCTGTATGAACATGGAATTATCTACACTGCTATCTGTATGAACATGGAAATATCTACACCGCTATCTGTATGATCATGGAAATATCTACACCGCTATCTGTATGAACATGGAAATATCTACACCGCTATCTGTTTGAACATGGAAATATCTACACCGCTATCTGTATGAACATGGAAATATCTACACAGCCATCTGGATGAACATGGAAATATCTACTCTGCTATCTGTGTAAACATGCATAGATCTTCACCCCTATCTGTATAAACATGGAAATATCTACACCGCTATCTGTATGAACATGGAAATATCTACACCGCTATCTGTTTGAACATGGAAACATCTACACCGCTATCTGCATGAAAATGGAAATATCTACACTGCTATCAGCATATACATGGAAATATCTACACAGCTATCTCTTTACACATGGAAATAACTACACCGCTATCTGTATGAACATGGAAATATCTACACCGCCATCTGTATGAACATGGAAATATGTGCACCGCCATCTGTATGAACATATAAATATATACACCGCCATCTGTATTAAGATGGAGATATCTACACTGCTATCTGTATAAACATGGAAATATCTACACCGCTATCTGTATAAACATGGAAATATCAACACCGCTATCTGTATAAACATGGAAATATCTACCCCGCTACCTGCATAAACATGGAAATAGCAGCACCGCTATCTGTATGAACATGGAAATATCTACACCGCTATCTGTATGAACATGGAAATATCTACAAAGCTATCTGAATGAACATGGAAATATCTACACCGCTATCTGTTTGAACATGGAAATATCTACACCGCTGTCTGCATGAATATGGAAATATCTACACAGCTATCTGCATACACATGGAAATATCTACACAGCTATCTCTTAACACATGGAAATAAGTACTCCGCTATCTCTATAAACATGGAAATATCTACAGCAACATCTGTAGGAACATGGAAATATCTGCACCGCCATCTGTATGAACATATAAATATCTACACCGCCATCTGTATTAAGAAGGAAATATCTAAACCGCTATCGGTATGAACATTGAAATATCTACACTGCTATCTGTATGAACATTGAAATATCTACACCGCTGCCTGTATAAACATGGAAATATCTACACCGCTATCTGTATGAGCATGGAAATAGCTACACCGCTATCTGTAGGAACATGGAAATATCTACACAGCCATCTGGATGAACATGGAAATATCTACTCCGCTATCTGTGTAAACATGCATAGATCTTCACCGCTATCTGTATAAACATGGAAATATCTACACCGCTATTTGTTTGAACATGGAAATATCTACACCGCTATCTGTATGAACATGGAAATATCTAAACAGCTATATGTTTGAACATGGAAATATCTACACCGCTATCTGCATGAAAATGGAAATATCTACACTGCTATCTGCATATACATGGAAATATCTACACAGCTATCTCTTTACACATGGAAATATCTACACCGCTATCGGTATGAACATGGAAATATCTACACCGCCATCTGTACAAACATGGAGATATCTGCACCGCCATCTGTATGAACATATAAATATCTACACCGCCATCTGTATTAAGATGGAGATATCTACACCGCTATCTGAATAAACATGGAAATATCTACACCGCTATCTGTATAAACATGGAAATATCTACACCGCTATCTGTATAAACACGGAAATATCTACAGCGCTACCAGTATAAACATGGAAATATGAGCACCGCTATCTGTATGAACCTGGAAATATCTACACCGCTATCTGTATGAACATGGAAATATCTACACCGCTATCTGTATGAACATGGAAATATCTACAAAGCTATCTGAATGAACATGGAAATATCTACACCGCTATCTGTTTGAACATGTAAATATCTACACCGCTATCTGCATGAAAATGGAAATATCTACAAAGCTATCTGCATATACATGGAAATATCTACACAGCTATCTCTTTACACATGGAAATAACTACACCGCTATATCTATGAACATGGAAATATCAGCACCACTATCTGTATGAACATGGAAATATCTACACCGTAATCTGTATGAACATGGATATATCTACACAGCCATCTGGATGAACATGGAAATATCTACACCGCTATCTGTATGAACATGGAAATATCTACACCGCTATCTGTGTAAACATGCATACACCTTCACCACTATCAGTATAAACATGGAAATATCTACACCGCTATCTGCATGAACGTGGAAATAACTACACCGCTATCTTTTTGAACATGGAAATATCTACACCGCTATCTGTATGAACATGGATATATCTACACAGCCATCTGGATGAACATGGAAATATCTACACTGCTATCTGTGTAAACATGCATACACCTTCTCCGCTAACTGTATAAACATGGAAATATCTACACCGCTATCTGTACGAACATGGAAATATCTGCACCGCTATCTGTATGAACATGGAAATATCTACACCGCTATCTGTTTGAACATGGAAATATGTACACCGCTATCTGCATGAAAATGGAAATATCTACACTGATATCTGCATATACATGGAAATATCTACACAGCTATCTCTTTACACATGGAAATAACTACATCGCTATCTGTATGAACATGGAAATATCTACACCGCCATCTGTATGAACATGGAAATATCTGCACCGCCATCTGTATGAACATGGAAATATCTGCACCGCCATCTGTATGAACATATAAATATCTAAACCGCCATCTGTATTAAGATGGAGATATCTACACTGCTATCTGTATAAACATGGAAATATCTACACCGCCATCTGTATGAACATATATGTATCTACACCGCCATCTGTATTAAGAAGGAAATATCTAAACCGCTATCTGTATAAACATGGAAATATCTACACCGCTGCCTGTATAAACATGGAAATATCAGAACCACTATCTGTATGAACACGGAAATATCTACACCGCAATCTGTATGAACATGGATATATCTATACAGCCATCTGGATGAACATGGAAATATCTACACCGCTATCTGTATGAACATGGAAATATCTACACCACTATCTGTGTAAACATGTATACATCTTCACCGCTGTCAGTATAAACATGGAAATATCTACACCGCTATCTGTATGAAAATGGAAATAACTACACCGCTATCTGTATGAACATGGAAATATCTACACCGCTATCTGTATGAACATGGATATGTCTACACAGCCATCTGGATGAACATGGAAATATCTACACCGCTAACTGTGTAAATATGCATACATCTTCACCGCTATCTGTATAAACATGGAAATATCTACACCGCTATCGGTATGAACATGGAAATATCTGCACCGCTATCTGTATGAACATGGAAATATCTACACCGCTATCTGAACATGGAAATATCTACACCGCTATCTGCATGAAAATGGAAATATCTACACTGCTATCTGCATATACATGGAAATATCTACACAGCTATCTCTTTACACATGGAAATAACTACACCGCCATCTGTATGAACATGGAAATATCTGCACCGCCATCAGTATGAACATATAAATATCTACACCACCATCTGTATTAAGATGGAGATATCTACCCCGCTGTCTGTATAAACATGGAAATATCTACACCGCTATCTGTATAAACATGGAAATATCTACACTGCTATCTGTATAAACATGGAAATATCTACACCGCTACCTGTATAAACATGGAAATATAAGCACCGCTATCTGTATGAACATGGAAATATCTACACCGCTATCTGTATGAACATGAAAATATCTACACCGCTATCTGTATGAACATGGATATATCTACACAGCCCTCTGGATGAACATGGAAATATCCACACCGCTATCTGTGTAAACATGCATAAATCTTCACCGCTATCTGTATAAACATGGAAATATCTACACCGCTATCTGTATGAACATGGAAATATCTACACCGCTATCTGTTTGAAGATGGAAATAAATACAACGCTATCTGCATGAAAATGGAAATATCTACACAGCTATCTGCATATAGATGGAAATATCTACACAGCTATCTCTTTACACATGGAAATAACTACACCGCTATCTGTATGAACATGGAAATATCTACACCGCCATCTGTATGAACATGGAAATATCTGCACCGACATCTGTATGAACATATAAATATCTACACCGCCATCTGTATTAAGATGGAGATATCTACACTGCTATCTGAATAAACTTGGAAATATCTACACCGCTATCTGTATAAACGTGGAAATATCTACACCGCTATCTGTATAAACACGGAAATATCTACACCGCTACCAGTATAAACATGGAAATATCAGCACCGCTATCTGTATGAACCTGGAAATATCTACACCGCTATCTGTATGAACATGGAAATATCTACACCGCTATCTGTATGAACATGGAAATATCTACAAAGCTATCTGTATGAACATGGAAATATCTGCACCGCATTCTGTATGAACATATAAATATCTACACCGCCATCTGTATTAAGAAGGAAATATCTAAACCGCTATCTGTATAAACATGGAAATATCTACACCGCTGCCTGTGTAAACATGGAAATATCAGCACCGCTCTCTGTATGAAAATGGAAATATCTACACCGCTATCTGAATGAACATGGAAATATCTACACTGCTATATGTATGAACATGGAAATAGCTACACCGTTATCTGTATGAAAATGGAAATAGCTGCACCGCTTTCTGTATGAACATGGAAATATCTACACCGCTATCTGTATGAACGTGGATATATCTACACAGCCATCTGGATGAACATGGAAATATCTACACCGCTATCTGTATGAACATGGATATATCTACACAGCCATCTGGATGAACATGGAAATATCTACACCTCTATCTGGGTAAACTTGCATACATCTTCACCACTATCTGTATAAACATTTAAATATCTGCACCGCTATCGGTATGAACATGGAAATATCTACACCGCTATCTGTATGAACATGGAAATACCTACACCGCTATCTGTTAGGACATGGAAATATCTACACCGCTATCTGCATGAAAATGGAAATATCTACACTGCTATCTGCATATACATTTAAATATCTACACAGCTATCTCTTTACACATGGAAATAACTACACCACTATCTGTATGAACATGGAAATATCTACACCGCCATCTGTATGAACATGGAAATATCTGCACCGCCATCTGTATGAACATATAAATATCTACACCGCCATCTGTATTAAGATGGAGATATCTACACTGCTATCTGTATAAACATGGAAATATCTACACCGCCATCTGTCTGAACATATAAATGTCTACACCGCCATCTGTACTAAGAAGGAAATATCTAAACCTCTATCTGTATAAACGTGGAAATATCTACACCGCTGCCTGTATAAACATGGAAATATCAGCACCGCTATCTGTATGAACATGGAAATATCTACACCACTATCTGTAGGAACATGGAAATAGCTACACCGCTGCCTGTATAAACATGGAAATATCAGCACCGCTATCTGTATGAACAGGGAAATTTCTACACCGCTATCTGTAGGAACTTGGATATATCTACACAGCCATCTGGATGAACATGGAAATATCTACACCACTATCTGTATGAACATGGAAATATCTAAACCGCTATCTGTGTAAACATGCATACATCTTCACCGCTATCAGTATAAACATGGAAATATCTACACCGCTATCTGTATGAACATGGAAATAGCTACACCGCTATCTGTATGAACATAGAAATATCTACACTGCTATCCGTATGAACTTGGATATGTCTACACAGCCATCTGGATGAACATGGAAATATCTACACCGCTATCTGTGTAAACATGCATACATCTCCACCGCTATCTGTATATACATGGAAATATCAGCACCGCTATCTGTATGAACATGGAAATATCTACACCGCTATCTGTATGAACATGGAAATATCTACACCACTATCTGTTTGAACATGGAAATATCTACACCGCTATCTGCATGAAAATGGAAATATCTACACTGCTATCTGCATATACATGGAAATATCTACACAGCTATCTCTTTACACATGGAAATAACTACACCGCTATCTATATGAACATGGAAATATCCACACCGCCATCTGTATGAACATGTAAATATCTGCACCGCCATCTGTATAAACATATAAATATCTACACCGCCATCTGTATTAATATGGAGATATCTACACCGCTATCTGTATAAACATGGAAATAGCTACACCGCTATCTGTATAAACATGGAAATATATACACCGCTATCTGTATAAACATGGAAATATCTACACCGCTACCTGTATAAGCATGGAAATATCAGCACCGCTATCTGTATGAACATGGAAATATCTACACCGCTATCTGTATGAACATGGAAATATCTACACCGCTATCTGTATGAACATGGAAATATCTACACCGCTATCTGTATGAACATGGAAATGTCTACACTGCTATCAGTATGAACATGGAAATATCTACACCGCTATGTGTATGAACATGGATATATCTACACAGCCCTCGGGATGAACATGGAAATATCCACACCGCTATCTGTATAAACATGCATATATCTTCACCGCTATCTGTATAAACATGGAAATATCTACACCGCTATCTGTATGAACATGGAAAGATCTACACCGCTATCTGTTTGAAGATGGAAATATATACACCGCTATCTGCATGAAAATGGAAATATCTACACAGCTATCTGCATATACTTGGAAATATCTACACAGCTATCTCTTTACACATGGAAATAACTACACCGCTATCTGTATGAACATGGAAATATCAACACCGCCATCTGTATGAACATGGAAATATCTGCACCGCCATCTGAATGAACATATAAATATCTACACCGCCATCTGTATTAAGATGGAGATATCTACACCGCTATCTGAATAAACATGGAAATATCTACACCGCTATCTGTATAAACATGGAAATATCTGCACCGCTATCTGTATAAACATGGAAATATCTACACCGCTATCTGTTTGGACATGTAAATATCTACACCGCTATCTGCATGAAAATGGAAATATCTACAAAGCTATCTGCATATACATGGAAATATCTACACAGCTATCTCTAAACACATGGAAATAAGAAGTCCGCTATCTCTATAAACATGGAAATATCTACACCACTACCTGTATAAACATGGAAATATCAGCACCGCTATCTGCATGAACATGGAATTATCTACACTGCTATCTGTATGAACATGGAAATATCTACACCGCTATCTGTATGATCATGGAAATATCTACACCGCTATCTGTATGAACATGGAAATATCTACACCGCTATCTGTTTGAACATGGAAATATCTACACCGCTGTCTGCATGAAAATGGAAATATCTACACAGCTATCTGCATACACATGGAAATATCTACACAGCTATCTCTAAACACATGGAAATAAGAAGTCCGCTATCTCGATAAACATGGAAATATCTACACCGCCATCTGTATGAACATGGAAATATCTGCACCGCCATCTGTATGAACATATAAATATCTACACCGCCATATGTATAAAGAAAGAAATATCTAAACCGCTATCTGTGTGAACATTGAAATATCTACACCGCTGTCTGTATGAACATTGAAATATATACACCGCTGCCTGTATAAACATTGAAATATCAGCACCGCTATCTGTATGAACATGGAAATATCTACACCGCTATCTGTATGAACATGGAAATATCTACACCGCTATCTGTATGAACATGGAAATATCTACACCGCTATCTGTATGAACATGGAAATATCTACACAGCCATCTGGATGAACATGGAAATATCTACTCTGCTATCTGTGTAAACATGCATAGATCTTCACCCCTGTCTGTATAAACATGGAAATATCTACACCGCTATCTGTATAAACATGGAAATATCTACACCGCTATCTGTTTGGACATGTAAATATCTACACCGCTATCTGCATGAAAATGGAAATATCTACAAAGCTATCTGCATATACATGGAAATATCTACACAGCTATCTCTAAACACATGGAAATAAGAAGTCCGCTATCTCTATAAACATGGAAATATCTACACCACTACCTGTATAAACATGGAAATATCAGCACCGCTATCTGCATGAACATGGAATTAGCTACACTGCTATCTGTATGAACATGGAAATATCTACACCGCTATCTCTATGATCATGGAAATACCTACACCGCTATCTGTATGAACATGGAAATATCTACACCGCTATCTGTTTGAACATTGAAACATCTACACCGCTATCTGCATGAAAATGGAAATATCTACACTGCTATCTGCATATACATGGAAATATCTACACAGCTATCTCTTTACACATGGAAATAACTACACCGCTGTCTGTATGAACATGGAAATATCTACACCGCCATCTGTATGAACATGGAAATACGTGCACCGCCATCTGTATGAACATATAAATATCTACACCGCCATATGTATAAAGAAAGAAATATCTAAACCGCTATCTGTGTGAACATTGAAATATCTACACCGCTAGATGTATGAACATTGAAATATATACACCGTTGCCTGTATAAACATTGAAATATCAGCACCGCTATCTGTATGAACATGGAAATATCTACACCGCTATCTGTATGAACATGGAAATATCTACACCGCTATCTGTATGAACATGGAAATATCTACACCGCTATCTGTATGAACATGGAAATATCTACACAGCCATCTGGATGAACATGGAAATATCTACTCTGCTATCTGTGTAAACATGCATAGATCTTCACCCCTGTCTGTATAAACATGGAAATATCTACACCGCTATCTGTATGAACATGGAAATATCTACACCGCTATCTGTATGAACATGGAAATATCTACACCGCTATCTGTTTGAACATTGAAATATCTACACCGCTATCTGCATGAAAATGGAAATATCTACACTGCTATCTGCATATACATGGAAATATCTACACAGCTATCTCTTTACACATGGAAATAACTACACCGCTGTCTGTATGAACATGTAAATATCTACACCGCCATCTGTATGAACATGGAAATATGTGCACCGCCATCTGTATGAACATATAAATATCTACACCGCCATCTGTATTAAGATGGAGATATCTACACTGCTATCTGTATAAACATGGAAATATCTACACCGCTATCTGTATAAACATGGAAATATCTACACCGCTATCTGTATAAACATGGAAATATCTACCCCGCTACCTGCATAAACATGGAAATAGCAGCACCGCTATCTGTATGAACATGGAAATATCTACACCGCTATCTGTATGAACATGGAAATATCTACAAAGCTATCTGAATGAACATGGAAATATCTACACCGCTATCTGTTTGAACATGGAAATATCGACACCGCTGTCTGCATGAATATGGAAATATCTACACAGCTATCTGCATACACATGGAAATATCTACACAGCTATCTCTTAACACATGGAAATAAGTACTCCGCTATCTCTATAAACATGGAAATATCTACAGCAACATCTGTAGGAACATGGAAATATCTGCACCGCCATCTGTATGAACATATAAATATCTACACCGCCATCTATATTAAGAAGGAATTATCTAAACCGCTATCGGTATGAACATTGAAATATCTACACTGCTATCTGTATGAACATTGAAATATCTACACCGCTGCCTGTATAAACATGGAAATATCTACACCGCTATCTGTATGAACATGGAAATAGCTACACCGCTATCTGTAGGAACATGGAAATATCTACACAGCCATCTGGATGAACATGGAAATATCTACACCGCTATCTGTATGAACATGGAAATATCTTCACCGCCATCTTTATGAACATGGATATATCTACACAGCCATCTGGATGAACATGGAAATATCTACACCGCTATCTGGATGAACATGGAAATATCTACACCGCTATCTGGGTAAACATGCATACATCTTCACCGCTATCTGTATAAACATGGAAATATCTACACCGCTATCTGTATGAACATGGAAATATCTACACCGCTATCTGTTTGAACATGGAAATATCTACACCGCTATCAGCATGAAAATGGAAATATCTACAGAGCTTTCTGCATATGCATGGAAATATCTACAAAGCTATCTCTTTACACATGGAAATAACTACACCGCTATCTCTATAAACATGGAAATATCTATAACGCCATCTGTATGAACATGGAAATATCTGCACCGCCATCTGTATTAACATACAAATATCTACACCGCCATCTGTATTAAGATGGAGATATCTACACCGCTATCTGTATAAACTAGGAAATATCTACACCGCTATCTGTATAAACATGGAAATATCTACACCGCTATCTGTATAAACATGGAAATATCTACACCGCTACCTGTATAAACATGGAAATATCAGCACCGATATCTGTATGAACATGGAAATATCTACACAGCCATCTGGATGAACATGGAAATATCTACACCGCTATGTGTATGAACATGGAAATAGCTACACCGCTATCTGTATGAAAATGGAAATATCTACACCACTATCTGTACGAACATGGAAATATCTACACCTCTATCAGTGTAAACATGCATACATCTTCACCGCTATCTGTATGAACATGGAAATATCTACACCACTATCTGTATGAACATGGAAATATCTACACCGCTATCTGTATAAACATGGAAATATCTTCACCGCCATCTGTATGAACATGGATATATCTACAGAGCCATATGGATGAACATGGAAATATCTACACCGCTATATGCATGAACATGGAAATAGCTACACCGCTATCTGTATGAACATGGAAATATCTACACCGCTATCTGTATAAACATGGAAATATCTACACGGCTACCTGTATAAACATGGAAATATCAGCACAGCTATCTGTATGAACATGGAAATATCTACACCGCTATCTGTATGAACATGGAAATATCTACACCGCTATCTGTATAAACATGGAAATATCTACATCGCTATCTGCATAAACATGGAAATATCTACACCGCTATCTGCATAAACATGGAAATATCTACACCGCTACCTGCATAACCATGGAAATACCAGCACCGCTATCTGTATGAACATGGAAATATCTACACCGCTATCTGTATCAACATGGAAATATCTACACTGCTATCTGTATGAACATGGAAATAGCTACACCGTTATCTGTATGAACATGGAAATATCTACACCGCTATGTGTATGAACATGGATATATCTACACAGCCCTCGGGATGAACATGGAAATATCCACACCGCTATCTGTATAAACATGCATATATCTTCACCGCTATCTGTATAAACATGGAAATATCTACACCGTTATCTGTATGAACATGGAAATATCTACACCGCTATCTGTTTGAAGATGGAAATATATACACCGCTATCTGCATGAAAATGGAAATATCTACACAGCTATCTGCATATACTTGGAAATATCTACACAGCTATCTCTTTACACATGGAAATAACTACACTGCTATCTGTATGAACATGGAAATATCTACACCGCTATCTGTATGAACATGGATATATCTACACAGCCATGTGGATGAACATGGAAATATCTACACCGCAATCTGTGTAAACATGCATAGATCTTCACCGCTATCTGTATAAACATGGAAATATCTACGCCGCTATCTGTATGAACATGGAAATATCTACACCGCTATCTGTATGAACATGGAAATATCTACACCACTATCTGTTTGAACATGGAAATATCTACACCGCTCTCTGCATGAAAATGGAAATATCTACACTGCTATCTGCATATACATGGAAATATCTACACAGCTATCTGTTTACACATGGAAATAACTACACCACTATCTATATGAACATGGAAATATCCACACCGCCATCTATATGAACAAGGAAATATCCGCACCACCATCTGTCTGAACATATAAATGTCTACACCGCCATCTGTACTAAGAAGGAAATATCTAAACCTCTATCTGTATAAACGTGGAAATATCTACACCGCTGCCTGTATAAATATGGAAATATCAGCACCGCTATCTGTATGAACATGGAAATATCTACACCACTATCTGTAGGAACATGGAAATAGCTACACCGCTGCCTGTATAAACATGGAAATATCAGCACCGCTATCTGTATGAACAGGGAAATTTCTACACCGCTATCTGTAGGAACATGGATATATCTACACAGCCATCTGGATGAACATGGAAATATCTACACCACTATCTGTATGAACATGGAAATATCTAAACCGCTATCTGTGTAAACATGCATACATCTTCACCGCTATCAGTATAAACATGGAAATATCTACACCGCTATCTGTATGAACATGGAAATATCTACACCGCTATCTGTTTGAAGATGGAAATATATACATCGCTATCTGCATGAAAATGGAAATATCTACACAGCTCTCTGCATATAGATGGAAATATCTACACAGCTATCTCTTTACACATGGAATTAACTACACCGCTATTTGTATGATCATGGAACTACCTACACCGCTATCTGTATGAACATGGAAATATCTACACCGCTATCTGTTTGAACATGGAAATATCTACACCGCTGTCTGCATGAAAATGGAAATATCTACACAGCTATCTGCATACACATGGAAATATCTACACAGCTATCTCTAAACACATGGAAATAAGAAGTCCGCTATCTCGATAAACATGGAAATATCTACACCGCCATCTGTATGAACATGGAAATATCTGCACCGCCATCTGTATGAACATATAAATATCTACACCGCCATATGTATAAAGAAAGAAATATCTAAACCGCTATCTGTGTGAACATTGAAATATCTACACCGCTATCTGTATGAACATTGAAATATATACACCGTTGCCTGTATAAACATTGAAATATCAGCACCGCTATCTGTATGAACATGGAAATATCTACACCGCTATCTGTATGAACATGGAAATATCTACACCGCTATCTGAATGAACATGGAAATATCTACACCGCTATCTGTATGAACATGGAAATATCTACACAGCCATCTGGATGAACATGGAAATATCTACTCTGCTATCTGTGTAAACATGCATAGATCTTCACCCCTGTCTGTATGAACATGGAAATATCTACACCGCCATTTGTATGAACATGGAAATATGTGCACCGCCATCTGTATGAACATATAAATATCTACACCGCCATCTGTATTAAGATGGAGATATCTACACTGCTATCTGTATAAACATGGAAATATCTACACCGCTATCTGTATAAACATGGAAATATCTACACCGCTATCTGTATAAACATGGAAATATCTACACCGCTACCTGCATAAACATGGAAATAGCAGCACCGCTATCTGTATGAACATGGAAATATCTACACCGCTATCTGTATGAACATGGAAATATCCACAAAGCTATCTGAATGAACATGGAAATATCTACACCGCTATCTGTTTGAACATGGAAATACCTACACCGCTGTCTGCATGAATATGGAAATATCTACACAGCTATCTGCATACACATGGAAATATCTACACAGCTATCTCTTAACACATGGAAATAAGTACTCCGCTATCTCTATAAACATGGAAATATCTACAGCAACATCTGTAGGAACATGGAAATATCTGCACCGCCATTTGTATGAACATATAAATATCTACACCGCCATCTATATTAAGAAGGAAATATCTAAACCGCTATCGGTATGAACATTGAAATATCTACACTGCTATCTGTATGAACATTGAAATATCTACACCGCTGCCTGTATAAACATGGAAATATCTACACCGCTATCTGTATGAACATGGAAATGGCTACACCGCTATCTGTAGGAACATGGAAATATCTACACAGCCATCAGGATGAACATGGAAATATCTACACCGCTATCTGTATGAACATGGAAATATCTTCACCGCCATCTGTATGAACATGGATATATCTACACAGCCATCTGGATGAACATGGAAATATCTACACCGCTATCTGGATGAACATGGAAATATCTACACCGCTATCTGGGTAAACATGCATACATCTTCACCGCTATCTGTATAAACATGGAAATATCTACACCGCTATCTGTATGAACATGGAAATATCTACATCGCTATCTGTTTGAACATGGAAATATCTACACCGCTATCAGCATGAAAATGGAAATATCTACAGAGCTTTCTGCATATGCATGGAAATATCTACAAAGCTATCTCTTTACACATGGAAATAACTACACCGCTATCTCTATAAACATGGAAATATCTATAACGCCATCTGTATGAACATGGAAATAGCTGCACCGCCATCTGTATTAACATACAAATATCTACACCGCCATCTGTATTAAGATGGAGATATCTACACCGCTATCTGTATAAACTAGGAAATATCTACACCGCTATCTGTATAAACATGGAAATATCTACACCGCTATCTGTATAAACATGGAAATATCTACACCGCTACCTGTATAAACATGGAAATATCAGCACCGATATCTGTATGAACATGGAAATATCTACACAGCCATCTGGATGAACATGGAAATATCTACACCGCTATGTGTATGAACATGGAAATAGCTACACCGCTATCTGTATGAAAATGGAAATATCTACACCACTATCTGTACGAACATGGAAATATCTACACCTCTATCAGTGTAAACATGCATACATCTTCACCGCTATCTGTATGAACATGGAAATATCTACACCACTATCTGTATGAACATGGAAATATCTACACCGCTATCTGTATAAACATGGAAATATCTTCACCGCCATCTGTATGAACATGGATATATCTACAGAGCCATATGGATGAACATGGAAATATCTACACCGCTATATGCATGAACATGGAAATAGCTACACCGCTATCTGTATGAACATGGAAATATCTACACCGCTATCTGCATAAACATGGAAATATCTACACCGCTACCTGCATAACCATGGAAATATCAGCACCGCTATCTGTATGAACATGGAAATATCTACACCGCTATCTGTATCAACATGGAAATATCTACACTGCTATCTGTATGAACATGGAAATAGCTACACCGTTATCTGTATGAACATGGAAATATCTACACCGCTATGTGTATGAACATGGATATATCTACACAGCCCTCGGGATGAACATGGAAATATCCACACCGCTATCTGTATAAACATGCATATATCTTCACCGCTATCTGTATAAACATGGAAATATCTACACCGCTATCTGTATGAACATGGAAATATCTACACCGCTATCTGTTTGAAGATGGAAATATATACACCGCTATCTGCATGAAAATGGAAATATCTACACAGCTATCTGCATATACTTGGAAATATCTACACAGCTATCTCTTTACACATGGAAATAACTACACTGCTATCTGTATGAACATGGAAATATCTACACCGCTATCTTTATGAATATGGATATATCTACACAGCCATGTGGATGAAAAAGGAAATATCTACACCGCTATCTGTGTAAACATGCATAGATCTTCACCGCTATCTGTATAAACATGGAAATATCTACGCCGCTATCTGTATGAACATGGAAATATCTACACCGCTATCTGTATGAACATGGAAATATCTACACCACCATCTGTTGGAACATGGAAATATCTACACCGCTATCTGCATGAAAATGGAAATATCTACACTGCTATCTGCATATACATGGAAATATCTACACAGCTATCTCTTTACACATGGAAATTACTACACCGCTATCTATATGAACATGGAAATATCCACACCGCCATCTGTATGAACATGGAAATATCTGCACCGCCATCTGTATGAACATATAAATATCTACACCGCCATCTGTATTAAGATGGAGATATCTACACCGCTATCTGTATAAACATGGAAATAGCTACACCGCTATCTGTATAAACATGGAAATATATACACCGCTATCTGTATAAACATGGAAATATCTACACCGCTACCTGTATAAGCATGGAAATATCAGCACCGCTATCTGTATGAACATGGATATATCTACACCGCTATCTGTATGAACATGGAAATATCTACACCGCTATCTGTATGAACATGGAAATATCTACACCGCTATCTGTATGAACATGGAAATGTCTACATCGCTATCAGTATGAACATTGAAATATCTACACCGCTATGTGTATGAACATGGATATATCTACACAGCCCTCGGGATGAACATGGAAATATCCACACCGCTATCTGTATAAACATGCATATATCTTCACCGCTATCTGTATAAACATGGAAATATCTACACCGCTATCTGTATGAACATGGAAATATCTACACCGCTATCTGTTTGAAGATGGAAATATATACACCACTATCTGCATGAAAATGGAAATATCTACACAGCTATCTGCATATACTTGGAAACATCTACACAGCTATCTCTTTACACATGGAAATAACTACACCGCTATCTGTATGAACATGGAAATATCAACACCGCCATCTGTATGAACATGGAAATATCTGCACCGCCATCTGAATGAACATATAAATATCTACACCGCCATCTGTATTAAGATGGAGATATCTACACCGCTATCTGAATAAACATGGAAATATCTACACCGCTATCTGTATAAACATGGAAATATCTACACCGCTATCTGTATAAACATGGAAATATCTACACCGCTATCTGTTTGAACATGTAAATATCTACACCGCTATCTGCATGAAAATGGAAATATCTACAAAGCTATCTGCATATACATGGAAATATCTACACTGCTATCTCTTTACACATGGAAATAACTACACCGCTATATCTATAAAGATAGAAATATCTGCACCGCTATCTGTATAAACATGGAAATATCTACACCGCTATCTGTATAAACATGGAAATATCTACACCACTACCTGTATAAACATGGAAATATCAGCACCGCTATCTGTATGAACATGGAATTAACTACACTGCTATCTGTATGAACATGGAAATATCTACACCGCTATCTGTATGATCATGGAAATATGTACACCGCTATCTGTATGAACATGGAAATATCTACACCGCTATCTGTTTGAACATGGAAATATCTACACCGCTGTCTGCATGAAAATGGAAATATCTACACAGCTATCTGCATACACATGGAAATATCTACACAGCTATCTCTTAACACATGGAAATAAGAAGTCCGCTATCTCTATAAACATGGAAATATCTACACCGCCATCTGTATGAAGATGGAAATATCTGCACCGCCATCTGTATGAACATAGAAATATCTACACCGCCATATGTATTAAGAAAGAAATATCTAAGCCGCTATCAGTGTGAACATTGAAATATCTACACCGCTATCTGTATGAACATTGAAATATATACACCGCTGCCTGTATAAACATTGAAATATCAGCACCGCTATCTGTATGAACATGGAAATATCTACACCGCTATCTGTATGAACATGGAAATATCTACACCGCTATCTGTATGAACATGGAAATATCTACACCGCTATCTGTATGAACATGGAAATATCTACACAGCCATCTGGATGAACATGGAAATATCTACTCTGCTATCTGTGTAAACATGCATAGATCTTCACCCCTATCTGTATAAACATGGAAATATCTACACCGCTATCTGTATGAACATGGAAATATCTACACCGCTATCTGTATGAACATGGAAATATCTACACCGCTATCTGTATGAACATGGAAATATCTACACCGCCATCTGTATGAACATGGAAATATGTGCACCGCCATCTGTATGAACATATAAATATATACACCGCCATCTGTATTAAGATGGAGATATCTACACTGCTATCTGTATAAACATGGAAATATCTACACCGCTATCTGTATAAACATGGAAATATCAACACCGCTATCTGTATAAACATGGAAATATCTACCCCGCTACCTGCATAAACATGGAAATAGCAGCACCGCTATCTGTATGAACATGGAAATATCTACACCGCTATCTGTATGAACATGGAAATATCTACAAAGCTATCTGAATGAACATGGAAATATCTACACCGCTATCTGTTTGAACATGGAAATATCTACACCGCTGTCTGCATGAATATGGAAATATCTACACAGCTATCTGCATACACATGGAAATATCTACACAGCTATCTCTTAACACATGGAAATAAGTACTCCGCTATCTCTATAAACATGGAAATATCTACAGCAACATCTGTAGGAACATGGAAATATCTGCACCGCCATCTGTATGAACATATAAATATCTACACCGCCATCTGTATTAAGAAGGAAATATCTAAACCGCTATCGGTATGAACATTGAAATATCTACACTGCTATCTGTATGAACATTGAAATATCTACACCGCTGCCTGTATAAACATGGAAATATCTACACCGCTATCTGTATGAACATGGAAATAGCTACACCGCTATCTGTAGGAACATGGAAATATCTACACAGCCATCTGGATGAACATGGAAATATCTACTCCGCTATCTGTGTAAACATGCATAGATCTTCACCGCTTTCTGTATAAACATGGAAATATCTACACCGCTATCTGTTTGAACATGGAAATATCTACACCGCTATCTGTATGAACATGGAAATATCTAAACAGCTATATGTTTGAACATGGAAATATCTACACCGCTATCTGCATGAAAATGGAAATATCTACACTGCTTTCTGCATATACATGGAAATATCTACACAGCTATCTCTTTACACATGGAAATATCTACACCGCTATCTGTATGAACATGGAAATATCTACACCGCCATCTGTACGAACATGGAAATATCTGCACCGCCATCTGTATGAACATATAAATATCTACACCGCCATCTGTATTAAGATGGAGATATCTACACCGCTATCTGAATAAACATGGAAATATCTACACCGCTATCTGTATAAACATGGAAATATCTACACTGCTATCTGTATAAACATGGAAATATCTACACTGCTACCTGTATAAACACGGAAATATCAGCACCGCTATCTGTATGAACATGGAAATATCTACACCGCTATCAGTATGAACATGGAAATATCTACACCGCTATCTGTATGAACATGGAAATATCTACAAAGCTATCTAAATGAACATGGAAATATCTACACCGCTATCTGTTTGAACATGGAAATATCTACACCGCTATCTGCATGAAAATGGAAATATCTACAAAGCTATCTGCATATACATGGAAATACCTACACAGCTATCTCTTTACACATGGAAATAACTACACCGCTATATCTATAAACTTGGAAATATCTACACCGCCATCTGTAGAAACAAGGAAATATCTGCACCGCCATCTGTATGAACATATAAATATCTACACCGCCATCTGTATTAAGAAGGAAATATCTAAACCTCTATCTGTATAAACATGGAAATATCTACACCGCTGCCTGTATAAACATGGAAATATCAGCACCGCTATCTGTATGAACATGGAAATATCTACACCGCTGTCTGTATAAACATGGAAATATCTACACCGCCATCTGTATGAACATATAAATATCTACACCGCCATCTGTATTAAGAAGGAAATATCTAAACCGCTATCTGTATAAACGTGGAAATATCTACACCGCTGCCTGTATAAACATGGAAATATCTACACCGCTATCTGTATGAACATGGAAATATCTACACCGCTATCTGTTTGAAGATGGAAATATATACACCGCTATCTGCATGAAAATGGAAATATCTACACAGATATCTGCATATACTTGGAAATATCTACACAGCTATCTCTTTACACATGGAAATAACTACACTGCTATCTGTATGAACATGGAAATATCTACACCGCTATCTGTATGAACATGGATATATCTACACAGCCATGTGGATGAAAAAGGAAATATCTACACCGCTATCTGTGTAAACATGCATAGATCTTCACCGCTATCTGTATAAACATGGAAATATCTACGCCGCTATCTGTATGAACATGGAAATATCTACACCGCTATCTGTATGAACATGGAAATATCTACACCACCATCTGTTTGAACATGGAAATATCTACACCGCTATCTGCATGAAAATGGAAATATCTACACTGCTATCTGCATATACATGGAAATATCTACACAGCTATCTCTTTACACATGGAAATTACTACACCGCTATCTATATGAACATGGAAATATCCACACCGCCATCTGTAGGAACATGGAAATATCTGCACCGCCATCTGTATGAACATATAAATATCTACACCGCCATCTGTATTAAGATGGAGATATCTACACCGCTATCTGTATAAACATGGAAATAGCTACACCGCTATCTGTATAAACATGGAAATATATACACCGCTATCTGTATAAACATGGAAATATCTACACCGCTACCTGTATAAGCATGGAAATATCAGCACCGCTATCTGTATGAACATGGATATATCTACACCGCTATCTGTATGAACATGGAAATATCTACACCGCTATCTGTATGAACATGGAAATATCTACACCGCTATCTGTATGAACATGGAAATGTCTACATCGCTATCAGTATGAACATTGAAATATCTACACCGCTATGTGTATGAACATGGATATATCTACACAGCCCTCGGGATGAACATGGAAATATCCACACCGCTATCTGTATAAACATGCATATATCTTCACCGCTATCTGTATAAACATGGAAATATCTACACCGCTATCTGTATGAACATGGAAATATCTACACCGCTATCTGTTTGAAGATGGAAATATATACACCGCTATCTGCATGAAAATGGAAATATCTACACAGCTATCTGCATATACTTGGAAATATCTACACAGCTATCTCTTTACACATGGAAATAACTACACCGCTATCTGTATGAACATGGAAATATCAACACCGCCATCTGTATGAACATGGAAATATCTGCACCGCCATCTGAATGAACATATAAATATCTACACCGCCATCTGTATTAAGATGGAGATATCTACACCGCTATCTGAATAAACATGGAAATATCTACACCGCTATCTGTATAAACATGGAAATATCTACACCGCTATCTGTATAAACATGGAAATATCTACACCGCTATCTGTTTGAACATGTAAATATCTACACCGCTATCTGCATGAAAATGGAAATATCTACAAAGCTATCTGCATATACATGGAAATATCTACACTGCTATCTCTTTACACATGGAAATAACTACACCGCTATATCTATAAAGATAGAAATATCTGCACCGCTATCTGTATAAACATGGAAATATCTACACCGCTATCTGTATAAACATGGAAATATCTACACCACTACCTGTATAAACATGGAAATATCAGCACCGCTATCTGTATGAACATGGAATTAACTACACTGCTATCTGTATGAACATGGAAATATCTACACCGCTATCTGTATGATCATGGAAATATGTACACCGCTATCTGTATGAACATGGAAATATCTACACCGCTATCTGTTTGAACATGGAAATATCTACACCGCTGTCTGCATGAAAATGGAAATATCTACACAGCTATCTGCATACACATGGAAATATCTACACAGCTATCTCTTAACACATGGAAATAAGAAGTCCGCTATCTCTATAAACATGGAAATATCTACACCGCCATCTGTATGAACATGGAAATATCTGCACCGCCATCTGTATGAACATAGAAATATCTACACCGCCATATGTATTAAGAAAGATATATCTAAGCCGCTATCAGTGTGAACATTGAAATATCTACACCGCTATCTGTATGAACATTGAAATATATACACCGCTGCCTGTATAAACATTGAAATATCAGCACCGCTATCTGTATGAACATGGAAATATCTACACCGCTATCTGTATGAACATGGAAATATCTACACCGCTATCTGTATGAACATGGAAATATCTACACCGCTATCTGTATGAACATGGAAATATCTACACAGCCATCTGGATGAACATGGAAATATCTACTCTGCTATCTGTGTAAACATGCATAGATCTTCACCCCTATCTGTATAAACATGGAAATATCTACACCGCTATCTGTATGAACATGGAAATATCTACACCGCTATCTGTATGAACATGGAAATATCTACACCGCTATCTGTATGAACATGGAAATATCTACACCGCCATCTGTATGAACATGGAAATATGTGCACCGCCATCTGTATGAACATATAAATATATACACCGCCATCTGTATTAAGATGGAGATATCTACACTGCTATCTGTATAAACATGGAAATATCTACACCGCTATCTGTATAAACATGGAAATATCAACACCGCTATCTGTATAAACATGGAAATATCTACCCCGCTACCTGCATAAACATGGAAATAGCAGCACCGCTATCTGTATGAACATGGAAATATCTACACCGCTATCTGTATGAACATGGAAATATCTACAAAGCTATCTGAATGAACATGGAAATATCTACACCGCTATCTGTTTGAACATGGAAATATCTACACCGCTGTCTGCATGAATATGGAAATATCTACACAGCTATCTGCATAGACATGGAAATATCTACACAGCTATCTCTTAACACATGGAAATAAGTACTCCGCTATCTCTATAAACATGGAAATATCTACAGCAACATCTGTAGGAACATGGAAATATCTGCACCGCCATCTGTATGAACATATAAATATCTACACCGCCATCTGTATTAAGAAGGAAATATCTAAACCGCTATCGGTATGAACATTGAAATATCTACACTGCTATCTGTATGAACATTGAAATATCTACACCGCTGCCTGTATAAACATGGAAATATCTACACCGCTATCTGTATGAACATGGAAATAGCTACACCGCTATCTGTAGGAACATGGAAATATCTACACAGCCATCTGGATGAACATGGAAATATCTACTCCGCTATCTGTGTAAACATGCATAGATCTTCACCGCTTTCTGTATAAACATGGAAATATCTACACCGCTATCTGTTTGAACATGGAAATATCTACACCGCTATCTGTATGAACATGGAAATATCTAAACAGCTATATGTTTGAACATGGAAATATCTACACCGCTATCTGCATGAAAATGGAAATATCTACACTGCTATCTGCATATACATGGAAATATCTACACAGCTATCTCTTTACACATGGAAATATCTACACCGCTATCTGTATGAACATGGAAATATCTACACCGCCATCTGTACGAACATGGAAATATCTGCACCGCCATCTGTATGAACATATAAATATCTACACCGCCATCTGTATTAAGATGGAGATATCTACACCGCTATCTGAATAAACATGGAAATATCTACACCGCTATCTGTATAAACATGGAAATATCTACACCGCTATCTGTATAAACATGGAAATATCTACACTGCTACCTGTATAAACACGGAAATATCAGCACCGCTATCTGTATGAACATGGAAATATCTACACCGCTATCAGTATGAACATGGAAATATCTACACCGCTATCTGTATGAACATGGAAATATCTACAAAGCTATCTAAATGAACATGGAAATATCTACACCGCTATCTGTTTGAACATGGAAATATCTACACCGCTATCTGCATGAAAATGGAAATATCTACAAAGCTATCTGCATATACATGGAAATACCTACACAGCTATCTCTTTACACATGGAAATAACTACACCGCTATATCTATAAACTTGGAAATATCTACACCGCCATCTGTAGAAACAAGGAAATATCTGCACCGCCATCTGTATGAACATATAAATATCTACACCGCCATCTGTATTAAGAAGGAAATATCTAAACCTCTATCTGTATAAACATGGAAATATCTACACCGCTGCCTGTATAAACATGGAAATATCAGCACCGCTATCTGTATGAACATGGAAATATCTACACCGCTGTCTGTATAAACATGGAAATATCTACACCGCCATCTGTATGAACATATAAATATCTACACCGCCATCTGTATTAAGAAGGAAATATCTAAACCGCTATCTGTATAAACGTGGAAATATCTACACCGCTGCCTGTATAAACATGGAAATATCTACACCGCGATCTGTATGAACATGGAAATATCTACACCGCTATCTGTATGAACATGGATATATCTACACAGCCATCTGGATGAACATGGAAATATCTACACCGCTATCTGTGTAAACATGCATACATCTTCACCGCTATCTGTATAAACATGGAAAAATCTACACCGCTATCTGTATGAACATGGAAATATCTACACCACTACCTGTATGAACATGGAAATATCTACACAGCTATCTCTATCAACATGGATATATCTACACAGCCATCTGGATGAACATGGAAATATCTACACCGCTTTCTGTATGAACATGGAAATAACTACACCGCTATCGGTGTAAATATGCATACATCTTCACCGCAATCTGTATAAACTTGGAAATATCTAAACCGCTATCTCTATGAACATGGAAATATCTACACCGCTATCTGTTTGAACATGGAAATATCTACACCGCTATCTGCATGAAAATGGAGATATCTACACAGCTATCTGCATATACATGGAAATATCTACACAGCTATCTCTTTACACATGGAAATAACTATAATGCTATCTGTATGAACACGGAAATATCTACACCGCCATCTGTATGACCATGGAAATAGCTGCGCCGACATCTGTATGAACATATACATATCTACACGGCCATCTGTATTAAAATGGAGATGTCTCACACCGATATCTGTATAAACATGGAAATATCTACACCGCTATCTGTGTAAACATGGAAATATCTACACCGCTATCTGTATAAACATGGAAATATCTACACCGCAACCTGTATAAACATGGAAATATCACCACCGCTATCTGTATGAACATGCAAATATCAGCCCCTCTATCTGTATGAACATGGAGATATCTACACCGCTATCTGTATGAACATGGAAATATCTACACCGCTATCTGTATGAACATGGAAATACCTTCACTGCCATCTGTATGAACATGGATATATCTACACAGCCATCTGGATGAACATGGATATATCTACACAGCCCTCTGGATGAACATGGAAATATCCACACCGCTATCTGTGTAAACATGCATACATCTTCACCGCTATCTGTATAAACATGGAAATACCTACACCGCTATTTGTTTGAACATGGAAATATCTACACCGCTTTCTGCATGAAAATGGAAATATCTACAGAGCTATCTGCATATTCATGGAAATATCTACATGCTATCTCTTTACACTTGGAAATTACTACACCGCTATCTCTATAAACATGGAAATATCTACACCGCCATCTGTATGAACATGGAAATATCTGCATCGCCCTCTGTATGAACATATAAATATCTACACCGCCATCTGTATTAAGATGGAGATATCTACACCGTTATCTGTATAAACCTGGAAATATCTACACCGCTATCTGTATAAACATAGAAATATCTACACCGCTATCTGTATAAACATAGAAATATCTACACCGCTACCTGTATAAACATGGAAATATCAGCACCGCTCTCTGTATGAACATGGAAATATCTACACCGCTATCTGTACGAACATGGAAATATCTACACCGCTATCTGTATGAACATGGAAATATCTCCACGGCTATCTGTGTAAACATGCATATATCTTCACCGCTATCTGTATAAACATGGAAATATCTACACCGCTATCTGTATGAACATGGAAATAGCTACACCGCTATCTGTATGAACATGGAAATATCTACACCGCTATCTGTATGAACATGGATATATCTACACAGCCATCTGGATGAACATGGAAATATCTACACCGCTATCTGTGTAAACATGCATATATCTTCACCGCTATCTATATAAACATGGAAATATCTACACCACTATCTGTATGAATATGCAAATATCTACACCGCTACCTGTATAAACATGGAAATATCAGCACCGCTATCTGAATGAACATGGAAATAGGTACACCGCTATCTGTATGAACATGCAAATATCTACACCACTATCTGTATGAACATGGAAATATCTACACCACTATCTGTATGAACATGGATATATCTACACAGCCATCTGGATGAACATGGAAATATCTACACCGCTATCTGTGTAAACATGCATACATCTTCACCGCTATCAGTATAAACATGGAAATATCTACACCGCTATCTGTATGAACATGGAAATAGCTACACAGCTATCTGTATGAACATGGAAATATCTGCACCGCTACCTGTATGAACATGGATATATCTACACAGCCATCTGGATGAACATGGAAATATCTACACCGCTATCTGTGTAAACATGCATACATCTTCACCGTTATCTGTATAAACATGGAAATATCTACACCGCTATCTGTGTGAACATGGAAATATCTGCACCGCTATCTGAATGAACATGGAAATATCTACACCGCTATCTGTTTGAACATGGAAATATCTACACCGATATCTGCATGAAAATGGAAATATCTTCACTGCTATCTGCATATACATGGAAATATCTACACAGCTATCTCTTTACACATGGAAATAACTACACCGCTATCTGTATGAACATGGAAATATCTACACCACCATCTGTATGAACATGGAAATATCTGCACCGCCATCTGTATGCACATATAAATATCTACACCGCCATCTGTATTAATATGGAGATATCTACACCGCTATCTGTATAAACATGGAAATATCAACACCGCCATCTATCGGAACATACAAATATCTACACCGCCATCTGTACTAAGAAGGAAATATCTAAACCGCTATCTGTATAAACATGGAAATATCTACACCACGGCCTGTATAAACATGGAAATATCAGCACCGCAATCTGTATGAACATGGAAATATCTACACCGCTATCTGTAGGAACATGGAAATAGCTACACCGCTGCCTGTATAAACATGGAAATATCAGCACCGCTATCTGTATGAACATGGAAATATCTACACCACTATCTGTATGAACATGGATATATCTACACAGCCATCTGGATGAACATGGAAATATCTACACCACTATCTGTATGAACATGGAAATATCTACACCGCTATCTGTGTAAACATGCATACATCTTCACCGCTATCAGTATAAACATGGAAATATCTACACCGCTATCTGTATGAACATGGAAATAGCTACACCGCTATCTGTATGAACATGGAAAGATCTACACCGCTATCTGTATGAACATGGATATATCTACACAGCCATCTGGATGAACATGGAAATATCTACACCGCTATCTGTTTGAACATGGAAATATCTACACCGCTATCTGCATGAAAATGGAAATATCTACACTGATATCTGCATATACATTTAAATATCTACACAGCTATCTCTTTACACATGGAAATAACTACAACGCTATCTGTATGAACATGGAAATATCTACACCACCATCTGTATGAACATGGAAATATCTGCACCGTCATCTGTATGAACATATAAATATCTACACCGCCATGTGTATTAAGATGGAGATATCTACACTGCTATCTGTATAAACATGGAAATATCAACACCGCCATCTGTATGAACATATAAATATCTACACCGCCATGTGTATTAATATGGAGATATCTACACCGCTATCTGAATTAACATGGAAATATCTACACTGCTATCTGTATGAACATGGAAATATCTACACCGTTCTCTGTATGAACATGGAAATATCTACACCGCTATCTGTATGAACATGGAAATATCTACAAAGCTATCTGAATGAACATGGAAATATCTACACCGCTATCTGTTTGAACTTGTAAATATCTACACGGCTATCTGCATGAAAATGGAAATATCTACAAAGCTATCTGCATATACATGGAAATATCTAAACAGCTATCTCTTTACACATGGAAATAACTACACCGCTATATCTATAAACATGGAAATATCTCCAGCGCCATCTGTATGAACATGGAAATATCTGCACCGCCATCTGTATGAACATATAAATATCTACACCGCCATCTGTATTAAGAAGGAAATATCTAAACCGCTATCTGTATAAACATGGAAATATCTACACCGCTGCCTGTATAAACATGGAAATATCAGCACCGCTCTCTGTAAGAGAATGGAAATATCTACACCGCTATCTGTATGAACATGGAAATATCTACACTGCTATCTGTATGAACATGGAAATAGCTACACCGTTATCTGTATGAACATGGAAATATCTACACCGCTATCTGTATGAACATGGAAATATCTACACCGCTATCTGTGTGAACATGGATATATCTACACAGCCATCTGGATGAACATGGAAATATCTACACCGCTATCTGTGTAAACATGCATACATCTTCACCGCTATCTGTAAAAACATGGAAATATCTACACCGCTATCTGTATGAACATGGAAATATCTACACCGCTATCTGTATGAACATGGAAATATCAACACCGCTATCTGTTTGAACATGGAAATATCTACACCACTATCTGCATGAAAATGGAAATATCTACACAGCTATCTGCATATACATGGAAATATCTACACAGCTATCTCTTTACACATGGAAATAACTACACCGCTATCTGTATGAACATGGAAATATCTACACCGCTATCTGTATGAACATGGAAATAGCTACACCGCTATCTGTATGAACATGGAAATATCTACACCGCTATCTGTATGAACATGGAAATATCTACACCGCTATCTGTATGAACATGGAAATATCTTCACCGCCATCTGTATGAACATGGATATATCTACAGATCCATCTTGATGAACATGGAAGTATCTACACAGCTATCTGTATGAAAATGGAAATTTATACACCGCTAACTGTGTAAACATGCATACATCTTCACCGCTATCTGTATAAACATGGAAATATCTACACCGCTATTTGTTTGAACATGGAAATATCTACACCGCTTTCTGCATGAAAATGGAAATATCTACAGAGCTATCTGCATATTCATGGAAATATCTACATGCTATCTCTTTACACATGGAAATTACTACACCGCTATCTCTATAAACATGGAAATATCTACACCGCCATCTGTATGAACATGGAAATATCTGCATCACCATCTGTATGAACATATAAATATCTACACCGCCATCTGTATTAAGATGGAGATATCTACACCGCTATCTGTATAAACCTGGAAATATCTAAACCGCTATCTGTATAAACATAGAAATATCTACACCGCTATCTGTATAAACATAGAAATATCTACACCGCTACCTGTATAAACATGGAAATATCAGCACCGCTCTCTGTATGAACATGGAAATATCTACACCGCTATCTGTACGAACATGGAAATATCTACACCGCTATCTGTATGAACATGGAAATATCTACACGGCTATCTGTGTAAACATGCATATATCTTCACCGCTATCTGTATAAACATGGAAATATCTACACCGCTATCTGTATGAACATGGAAATAGCTACACCGGTATCTGTATGAACATGGAAATATCTACACCGCTATCTGTATGAACATGGATATATCTACACAGCCATCTGGATGAACATGGAAATATCTACACCGCTATCTGTTTGAACATGGAAATATCTACACCGCTATCTGCATGAAAATGGAAATATCTACACTGATATCTGCATATACATTTAAATATCTACACAGCTATCTCTTTACACATGGAAATAACTACACCGCTATCTGTATGAACATGGAAATATCTACACCACCATCTGTATGAACATGGAAATATCTGCACCGTCATCTGTATGAACATATAAATATCTACAGCGCCATGTGTATTAAGATGGAGATATCTACACTGCTATCTGTATAAACATGGAAATATTAACACCGCCATCTGTATGAACATATAAATATCTACACCGCCATGTGTATTAATATGGAGATATCTACACCGCTATCTGAATTAACATGGAAATATCTACACTGCTATCTGTATGAACATGGAAATATCTACACCGTTCTCTGTATGAACATGGAAATATCTACACCGCTATCTGTTTGAACATGTAAATATCTACACCGCTATCTGCATGAAAATGGAAATATCTACAAAGCTATCTGCATATACATGTAAATATCTAAACAGCTATCTCTTTACACATGGAAATAACTACACCACTATATCTATAAACATGGAAATATCTCCAGCCCCATCTGTATGAACATGGAAATATCTGCACCGCCATCTGTATGAACATATAAATATCTACACCGCCATCTGTATTAAGAAGGAAATGTCTAAACCGCTATCTGTAAAAACATGGAAATATCTACACCGCTGCCTGTATAAACATGGAAATATCAGCACCGCTCTCTGTAAGAGAATGGAAATATCTACACCGCTATCTGTATGAACATGGAAATATCTACACTGCAATCTGTATGAACATGGAAATAGCAACACCGTTATCTGTATGAACATGGAAATATCTACACCGCTATCTGTATGAACATGGAAATATCTACACCGCTATCTGTGTGAACATGGATATATCTACACAGCCATCTGGATGAATATGGAAATATCTACACCGCTATCTGTGTAAACATGCATACATCTTCACCGCTATCTGTAAAAACATGGAAATATCTACACCGCTATCTGTATGAACATGGAAATATCTACACCGCTATCTGTATGAACATGGAAATATCTACACCGCTATCTGCATGAAAATGGAAATATCTACACAGCTATCTGCATATACATGGAAATATCTACACAGCTATCTCTTTACACATGGAAATAACTACACCGCTATCTGTATGAACATGGAAATATCTGCACCGCCATCTGTATGAACATATAAATATCTACACCGCCATCTGTATTAAGATGGAGATATCTACACCGCTATCTGTATAAACATGGAAATATCTACAACGATATCTGTATAAACATGGAAATATCTACACCACTATCTCTATAAACATGGAAATATCAGCACCGCTATCTTTATCAACATGGGAATATCAGCCTCTCTATCTGTATGAATATGGAAGTATCTACACCGCTATCTGTATGAACATGGAAATATCTACACCGCTATCTGTATCAACATGGAAATACCTTCACTGCCATCTGTATGAACATGGATATATCTACACAGCCTTCTGGATGAACATGGAAATATCTACACCGCTATCTGTATGAACATGGAAATAGCTACACAGCTATCTGTATGAACATGGAAATATCTACACCACTATCTGTATGAACATGGAAATATCTTCACCGCTATCTGTATGAACATGTATATATCTACACAGCCATCTGGATGAACATGGAAATATCTACACCGCTATCTGTATGAACATGGAAATAGCTACACCGCTATCTGTATGAACATGCAAATATCTACACCGCTATCTGTATGAACATGGAAATATCTACACCGCTATCTGTATGAACATGGAAATATCTTCACCGCCATCTGTATGAACATGGATATATCTACAGAGCCATCTTGATGAACATGGAAGTATCTACACAGCTATCTGTATGAAAATGGAAATTTATACACCGCTAACTGTGTAAACATGCATACATCTTCACCGCTATCTGTATAAACATGGAAATATCTACACTGCTATTTGTTTGAACATGGAAATATCTACACCGCTTTCTGCATGAAAATGGAAATATCTACAGAGCTATCTGCATATTCATGGAAATATCTACATGCTATCTCTTTACACATGGAAATTACTACACCGCTATCTCTATAAACATGGAAATATCTACACCGCCATCTGTATGAACATGGAAATATCTGCATCGCCATCTGTATGAACATATAAATATCTACACCGCCATCTGTATTAAGATGGAGATATCTACACCGCTATCTGTATAAACCTGGAAATATCTAAACCGCTATCTGTATAAACATAGAAATATCTACACCGCTATCTGTATAAACATAGAAATATCTACACCGCTACCTGTATAAACATGGAAATATCAGCACCGCTCTCTGTATGAACATGGAAATATCTACACCGCTATCTGTACTAACATGGAAATATCTACACCGCTATCTGTATGAACATGGAAATATCAACACGGCTATCTGTGTAAACATGCATATATCTTCACCGCTATCTGTATAAACATGGAAATATCTACACCGCTATCTGTATGAACATGGAAATAGCTACACCGCTATCTGTATGAACATGGAAATATCTACACCGCTATCTGTATGAACATGGATATATCTACACAGCCATCTGGATGAACATGGAAATATCTACACCGCTATCTGTGTAAACATGCATATATCTTCACCGCTATCTATATAAACATGGAAATATCTACACCACTATCTGTATGAACATGCAAATATCTACACCGCTACCTGTATAAACATGGAAATATCAGCACCGCTATCTGAATGAACATGGAAATAGCTACACCGCTATCTGTATGAACACGCAAATATCTACACCACTATCTGTATGAACATGGAAATATCTACACCACTATCTGTATGAACATGGATATATCTACAGAGCCATCTGGATGAACATGGAAATATCTACACCGCTATCTGTGTAAACATGCATACATCTTCACCGTTATCTGTATAAACATGGAAATATCTACACCGCTATCTGTGTGAACATGGAAATATCTGCACCGCTATCTGAATGAACATGGAAATATCTACACCGCTATCTGTTTGAACATGGAAATATCTACACCGATATCTGCATGAAAATGGAAATATCTTCACTGCTATCTGCATATACATGGAAATATCTACACAGCTATCCCTTTACACATGGAAATAACTACACCGCTATCTGTATGAACATGGAAATATCTACACCACCATCTGTATGAACATGGAAATATCTGCACCGCCATCTGTATGAACATATAAATATCTACACCGCCATCTGTATTAATATGGAGATATCTACACCGCTATCTGTATAAACATGGAAATATCTACACCGCTATCTGTATAAACATGGAAATATCTCCACCGCTATCTGTATAAACATGGAAATATCTACACCACTACCTGTATAAACATGGAAATATCAGCACCGCTATCTATACGAACAAAGAAATATCTACACCGCTATCTGTATGAACATGGAAATATCTACACCGCCATCTGTATGAACATGGAAATATCTGCACCGCCATCTGAATGAACATATAAATATCTACACCGCCATCTTTATTAAGATGGAGATATCTACACCGCTATCTGAATAAACATGGAAATATCTACACCGCTATCTGTATAAACATGGAAATATCAGCACCGCTATCTGTATGAACATGGAAATATCAGCCCCTCTATCTGTATGAACATGGAGATATCTACACCGCCATCTGTATGAACATGGATATATCTACACAGCCATCTGGATGAACATGGAAATATCTACACCGCTATCTGTATGAACATGGAAATAGCTACACCGCTATCTGTATGAACATGGAAATATCTACACCGCTATCTGTATAAACATGGAAATATCTACACCGCTATCTGTATAAACATGGAAATATCTACACCGCTACCTGTATAAACATGGAAATATATACACCGCTATCTGAATGAACCTTGAACTATCTACACCGCTATCTGTATGAACATGGAAATATCTACACCGCTATCTGTATGAACATGGAAATATCTACAAAGCTATCTGAATGAACATGGAAATATCTACACCGCTATCTGTTTGAACATGTAAATATCTACACCGCTATCTGCATGAAAATGGAAATATCTACAAAGCTATCTGCATATACTTGGAAATATCTACACAGCTATCTCTTTACACATGGAAATAACTACACCGCTATATCTATAAACATGGAAATATGTACACCACCATCTGTATGAACATGGAAATATCTGCACCGCCATCTGTATGAACATATAAATATCTACACCGCCATCTGTATTAAGAAGGAAATATCTAAACCGCTATCTGTATAAACATGGAAATATCTACACCGCTATCTGTATGAACATGGATATATCTACACAGCCATCTGGATGAACATGGAAATATCTACACCGCTATCTGTATGAACATGGATATATCTACACAGCCATCTGGATGAACATGGAAATATCTACACCTCTATCTGTGTAAACATGCGTACATCTTCACCACTATCTGTATAAACATGGAAATATCTGCACCGCTATCGGTATGAACATGGAAATATCTACACCGCTATCTGTATGAACATGGAAATACCTACACCGCTATCTGTTTGCACATGGAAATATCTACACCGCTATCTGCATGAAAATGGAAATATCTACACTGCTATCTGCATATACATTTATATATCTACACAGCTATCTCTTTACACATGGAAATAACTACACCACTATCTGTATGAACATGGAAATAGCTACACCGCCATCTGTATGAACATGGAAATATCTGCACCGCCATCTGTATGAACATATAAATATCTACACCGCCATCTGCATTAAGATGGAGATATCTACACTGATATCTGTGTAAACATGTAAATAACTACAACGCCATCTATTTGAACATATAAATATCTACACCGCCATCTGTACTAAGAAGGAAATATCTAAACCGCTATCTGTATAAACATGGAAATATCTACACCACGGCCTGTAGAAACATGGAAATATCAGCACCGCTATCTGTATGAACATGGAAATATCTACACCGCTATCTGTAGGAACATGGAAATAGCTACACCGCTGCCTGTATAAACATGGAAATATCAGCACCGCTATCTGTATGAACATGGAAATATCTACACCACTATCTGTATGAACATGGATATATCTACACAGCCATCTGGATGAACATGGAAATATCTACACCACTATCTGTATGAACATGGAAATATCTACACCGCTATCTGTGTAAACATGCATACATCTTCACCGCTATCAGTATAAACATGGAAATATCTACACCGCTATCTGTATGAACATGGAAATAGCTACACCGCTATCTGTATGAACATGGAAAGATCTACACCGCTATCTGTATGAACATGGATATATCTACACAGCCATCTGGATGAACATGGAAATATCTACACCGCTATCTGTTTGAACATGGAAATATCTACTCCGCTATCTGCATGAAAATGGAAATATCTACACTGATATCTGCATATACTTTTAAATATCTACACAGCTATCTCTTTACACATGGAAATAACTACACCGCTATCTGTATGAACATGGAAATATCTACACCACCATCTGTATGAACATGGAAATATCTGCACCGTCATCTGTATGAACATATAAATATCTACACCGCCATGTGTATTAAGATGGAGATATCTACACTGCTATCTGTATAAACATGGAAATATCAACACCGCCATCTGTATGAACATATAAATATCTACACCGCCATGTGTATTAATATGGAGATATCTACACCGCTATCTGAATTAACATGGAAATATCTACACTGCTATCTGTATGAACATGGAAATATCTACACCGTTCTCTGTATGAACATGGAAATATCTACACCGCTATCTGTATGAACATGGAAATATCTACAAAGCTATCTGAATGAACATGGAAATATCTACACCGCTATCTGTTTGAACATGTAAATATCTACACCGCTATCTGCATGAAAATGGAAATATCTACAAAGCTATCTGCATATACATGGAAATATCTAAACAGCTATCTCTTTACACATGGAAATAACTACACCGCTATATCTATAAACATGGAAATATCTCCAGCGCCATCTGTATGAACATGGAAATATCTGCACCGCCATCTGTATGAACATATAAATATCTACACCGCCATCTGTATTAAGAAGGAAATATCTAAACCGCTATCTGTATAAACATGGAAATATCTACACCGCTGCCTGTATAAACATGGAAATATCAGCACCGCTCTCTGTAAGAGAATGGAAATATCTACACCGCTATCTGTATGAACATGGAAATATCTACACTGCTATCTGTATGAACATGGAAATAGCTACACCGTTATCTGTATGAACATGGAAATATCTACACCGCTATCTGTATGAACATGGAAATATCTACACCGCTATCTGTGTGAACATGGATATATCTACACAGCCATCTGGATGAACATGGAAATATCTACACCGCTATCTGTGTAAACATGCATACATCTTCACCGCTATCTGTAAAAACATGGAAATATCTACACCGCTATCTGTGTAAACATGCATATATCTTCACCGCTATCTATATAAACATGGAAATATCTACACCACTATCTGTATGAACATGCAAATATCTACACCGCTACCTGTATAAACATGGAAATATCAGCACCGCTATCTGAATGAACATGGAAATAGCTACACCGCTATCTGTATGAACACGCAAATATCTACACCACTATCTGTATGAACATGGAAATATCTACACCACTATCTGTATGAACATGGATATATCTACACAGCCATCTGGATGAACATGGAAATATCTACACCGCTATCTGTGTAAACATGCATACATCTTCACCGTTATCTGTATAAACATGGAAATATCTACACCGCTATCTGTGTGAACATGGAAATATCTGCACCGCTATCTGAATGAACATGGAAATATCTACACCGCTATCTGTTTGAACATGGAAATATCTACACCGATATCTGCATGAAAATGGAAATATCTTCACTGCTATCTGCATATACATGGAAATATCTACACAGCTATCCCTTTACACATGGAAATAACTACACCGCTATCTGTATGAACATGGAAATATCTACACCACCATCTGTATGAACATGGAAATATCTCCACCGCCATCTGTATGAACATATAAATATCTACACCGCCATCTGTATTAAGATGGAGATATCTACACCGCTATCTGTATAAACATGGAAATATCTACAACGCTATCTGTATAAACATGGAAATATCTACACCACTATCTCTATAAACATGGAAATATCAGCACCGCTATCTTTATGAACATGGAAATATCAGCCTCTCTATCTGTATGAACATGGAAGTATCTACACCGCTATCTGTATGAACATGGAAATACCTACACCGCTATCTGTATCAACATGGAAATACCTTCACCGCCATCTGTATGAACATGGATATATCTACACAGCATTCTGGATGAACATGGAAATATCTACACCGCTATCTGTATGAACATGGAAATAGCTACACCGCTATCTCTATGAACATGGAAATATCTACACCACTATCTGTATGAACATGGAAATATCTACACCGCTATCTGTATGAACATGGAAATATCTTCACCGCTATCTGTATGAACATGGATATATCTACACAGCCATCTGGATGAACATGGAAATATCTACACCGCTATCTGTATGAACATGGAAATAGCTACACCGCTATCTGTATGAACATGGAAATATCTACACCGCTATCTGTATGAACATGGAAATATCTACACCGCTATCTGTATGAACATGGAAATATCTTCACCGCCATCTGTATGAACATGGATATATCTACAGAGCCATCTTGATGAACATGGATGTATCTACACAGCTATCTGTATGAAAATGGAAATTTATACACCGCTATCTGTGTAAACATGCATACATCTTCACCGCTATCTGTATAAACATGGAAATATCTACACCGCTATTTGTTTGAACATGGAAATATCTACACCGCTTTCTGCATGAAAATGGAAATATCTACAGAGCTATCTGCATATTCATGGAAATATCTACATGCTATCTCTTTACACATGGAAATTACTACACCGCTATCTCTATAAACATGGAAATATCTACACCGCCATCTGTATGAACATGGAAATATCTGCATCGCCATCTGTATGAACATATAAATATCTACACCGCCATCTGTATTAAGATGGAGATATCTACACCGCTATCTGTATAAACACGTAAATATCTACACCGCTATCTGTATAAACATGGAAATATCTGCACCGCTATCGGTATGAACATGGAAATATCTACACCGCTATCTGTATGAACATGGAAATACCTACACCGCTATCTGTTTGGACATGGAAATATCTACACCGCTATCTGCATGAAAATGGAAATATCTACACTGCTATCTGCATATACATTTATATATCTACACATCTATCTCTTTACACATGGAAATAACTACACCACTATCTGTATGAACATGGAAATAGCTACACCGCCATCCGTATGAACATGGAAATATCTGCACCGCCATCTCTATGAACATATAAATATCTACACCGCCATCTGCATTAAGATGGAGATATCTACACTGATATCTGTATAAACATGTAAATAACTACACCGCCATCTATCGGAACATATAAATATCTACACCGCCATCTGTACTAAGAAGGAAATATCTAAACCGCTATCTGTATAAACATGGAAATATCTACACCACGGCCTGTATTAACATGGAAATATCAGCACCGCTATCTGTATGAACATGGAAATATCTACACCGCTATCTGTAGGAACATGGAAATAGCTACACCGCTGCCTGTATAAACATGGAAATATCAGCACCGCTATCTGTATGAACATGGAAATATCTACACCACTATCTGTATGAACATGGATATATCTACACAGCCATCAGGATGAACATGGAAATATCTACACCACTATCTGTATGAACATGGAAATATCTACACCGCTATCTGTGTAAACATGCATACATCTTCACCGCTATCAGTATAAACATGGAAATATCTACACCGCTATCTGTATGAACATGGAAATAGCTACACCGCTATCTGTATGAACATGGAAAGATCTACACCGCTATCTGTATGAACATGGATATATCTACACAGCCATCTGGATGAACATGGAAATATCTACACCGCTATCTGTTTGAACATGGAAATATCTACTCCGCTATCTGCATGAAAATTGAAATATCTATACTGATATCTGCATATACATTTAAATATCTACACAGCTATCTCTTTACACATGGAAATATCTACACCGCTATCTGTATGAACATGGAAATATCTACACCGCCATCTGTATGAACATATAAATATCTACACCGCCATCTGTATTAAGAAGGAAATATCTAAACCTCTATCTGTATAAACATGGAAATATCTACACCGCTGCCTGTATAAACATGGAAATATAAGCACCGCTATCTGTATGAACATGGAAATATCTACACCGCTATCTGTATAAACATGGAAATATCTACACCGCCATCTGTATGAACATATAAATATCTACACCGCCATCTGTATTAAGAAGGAAATATCTAAACCGCTATCTGTATAAACGTGGAAATATCTACACCGCTGCCTGTATAAACATGGAAATATCTACACCGCGATCTGTATGAACATGGAAATATCTACACCGCTATCTGTATGAACATGGAAATATCTACACCGCTATCTGTATGAACATGGAAATAGCTACACCGCTATCTGTGTGAACATGGATATATCTACACAGCCATCTGGATGAACATGGAAATATCTACACCGCTATCTGTGTAAACATGCATACATCTTCACCGCTATCTGTATAAACATGGAAAAATCTACACCGCTATCTGTATGAACATGGAAATATCTACACCACTACCTGTATGAACATGGAAATATCTACACAGCTATCTCTATCAACATGGATATATCTACACAGCCATCTGGATGAACATGGAAATATCTACACCGCTTTCTGTATGAACATGGAAATAACTACACCGCTATCTGTGTAAATATGCATACATCTTCACCGCAATCTGTATAAACTTGGAAATATCTAAACCGCTATCTCTATGAACATGGAAATATCTACACCGCTATCTGTTTGAACATGGAAATATCTACACCGCTATCTGCATGAAAATGGAAATATCTACACAGCTATCTGCATATACATGGAAATATCTACACAGCTATCTCTTTACACATGGAAATAACTATAATGCTATCTGTATGAACATGGAAATATCTACACCGCCATCTGTATGACCATGGAAATAGATGCGCCGACATCTGTATGAACATATACATATCTACACGGCCATCTGTATTAAAATGGAGATATATCACACCGATATCTGTATAAACATGGAAATATCTACACCGCTATCTGTGTAAACATTGAAATATCTACACCGCTATCTGTATAAACATGGAAATATCTACACCGCAACCTGTATAAACATGGAAATATCACCACCGCTATCTGTATGAACATGCAAATATCAGCCCCTCTATCTGTATGAACATGGAGATATCTACACCGCTATCTGTATGAACATGGAAATATCTACACCGCTATCTGTATGAACATGGAAATACCTTCACTGCCATCTGTATGAACATGGATATATCTACACAGCCATCTGGATGAACATGGATATATCTACACAGCCCTCTGGATGAACATGGAAATATCCACACCGCTATCTGTGTAAACATGCATACATCTTCACTGCTATCTGTATAAACATGGAAATATCTACACCGCTATCTGTATGAACATGAAAATATCTACACCGCTATCTGTTTGAAGATGGAAATATATACACCGCTATCTGCATGAAAATGGAAATATCTACACCGCTATCTGCATGAAAATGGAAATATCTACACAGCTATCTGTATATACATGGAAATATCTACACAGCTATCTCTTTACACAAGAAAATAACTACACTGCTATCAGTATGAACATGGAAATATCTACACCGCCATCTGTATGAACATGGAAATATCAGCACCACCATCTGTATGAACATATAAATATCTACACTGCCATCTGTATTAAGATGGAGATATCTACACCGCTATCAGAATAAACATGGAAATATCTACACCGCTATCTGTATAAACATGGAAATATCTACACCGCTATCTGTATGAACAAGGAAATATCCTCACCGCTATCTGTATGAACATGGATATATCTACAGAGCCATCTGGATGAACATGGAAATATCTACACCGCCATCTGTATGAACATATAAATATCTGCACCGCCATCTGTATTGAGATGGAGATATCTACACCGCTATCTGTATAAACCTGGAAATATCTACACCGCTATCTGTATAAACATGGAAATATCTACACCGCTATCTGGATTAACATGGAAATTTCTACACCGCTACCTGTATAAACATGGAAATATCAGCACCGCTATCTGTAGGAACATGGAAATATCTACACCGCTATCTGTACGAACATGGAAATACCTACACCGCTATCTGTATGAACATGGAAATAGCTACACCGCTATCTGTATGAACATGGAAATAGCTACACCGCTATCTGTATGAACATGGAAATATCTACACCGCTACCTGTATGAACATGGATATATCTACACAGCCATCTGGATGAACATGGAAATATCTACACCGCTATCTGTGTAAACATGCATACATCTTCACCGTTATCTGTATAAACATGGAAATATCTACATCGCTATCTGTGTGAACATGGAAATATCTGCACCGCTATCTGAATGAACATGGAACTATCTACACCGCTATCTGTTTGAACATGGAAATATCTACACCGATATCTGCATGAAAATGGAAATATCTTCACTGCTATCTGCATATACATGGAAATATCTACACAGCTATCTCTTTACACATGGAAATAACTACACCGCTATCTGTATGAACATGGAAATATCTACACCACCATCTGTATGAACATGGAAATATCTGCACCGCCATCTGAATGAACATATAAATATCTACACCGCCATCTGTATTAATATGGAGATATCTACACCGCTATCTGTATAAACATGGAAATATCTACACCGCTATCTGTATAAACATGGAAATATCTCCACCGCTATCTGTATAAACATGGAAATATCTACACCACTACCTGTATAAACATGGAAATATCAGCACCGCTATCTGTACGAACAAAGAAATATCTACACCGCTATCTGTATGAACATGGAAATATCTACACCGCCATCTGTATGAACATGGAAATATCTGCACCGCCATCTGAATGAACATATAAATATCTACACCGCCATCTGTATTAAGATGGAGATATCTACACCGCTATCTGAATAAACATGGAAATATCTACACCGCTATCTGTATAAACATGGAAATATCAGCACCGCTATCTGTATGAACATGGAAATATCAGCCCCTCTATCTGTATGAACATGGAGATATCTACACCGCCATCTGTATGAACATGGATATATCTACACAGCCATCTGGATGAACATGGAAATATCTACACCGCTATCTGTATGAACATGGAAATAGCTACACCGCTATCTGTATGAAAATGGGAATAGCTACACCGCTATCTGTATGAACATGGAAATATCTACACCGCTATCTGTATGAACATGGATATATCTACACAGCCATCTGGATGAACATGGAAATATCTACACCGCTATCTGTATGAACATGGAAATATCTACACCGCTATCTGTATGAACATGGATATATCTACACAGCCATCTGGATGAACATGGAAATATCTACACCTCTATCTGTGTAAACATGCGTACATCTTCACCACTATCTGTATAAACATGGAAATATCTGCACCGCTATCGGTATGAACATGGAAATATCTACACCGCTATCTGTATAAACATGGAAATATCTACACCGCCATCTGTATGAACATATAAATATCTACACCGCCATCTGTATTAAGAAGGAAATATCTAAACCGCTATCTGTATAAACGTGGAAATATCTACACCGCTGCCTGTATAAACATGGAAATATCTACACCGCGATCTGTATGAACATGGAAATATCTACACCGCAATCTGTATGAACATGGAAATATCTACACCGCTATCTGTATGAACATGGAAATAGCTACACCGCTATCTGTGTGAACATGGATATATCTACACAGCCATCTGGATGAACATGGAAATATCTACACCGCTATCTGTGTAAACATGCATACATCTTCACCGCTATCTGTATAAACATGGAAAAATCTACACCGCTATCTGTATGAACATGGAAATATCTACACCGCTACCTGTATGAACATGGAAATATCTACACAGCTATCTCTATCAACATGGATATATCTACACAGCCATCTGGATGAACATGGAAATATCTACACCGCTTTCTGTAAGAACATGGAAATAACTACACCGCTATCTGTGTAAATATGCATACATCTTCACCGCAATCTGTATAAACTTGGAAATATCTAAACCGCTATCTCTATGAACATGGAAATATCTACACCGCTATCTGTTTGAACATGGAAATATCTACACCGCTATCTGCATGAAAATGGAAATATCTAAACAGCTATCTGCATATACATGGAAATATCTACACAGCTATCTCTTTACACATGGAAATAACTATAATGTTATCTGTATGAACATGGAAATATCTACACCGCCATCTGTATGACCATGGAAATAGCTGCGCCGACATCTGTATGAACATATACATATCTACACGGCCATCTGTATTAAAATGGAGATATCTCACACCGATATCTGTATAAACATGGAAAAATCTACACCGCTATCTGTGTAAACATAGAAATATCTACACCGCTATCTGTATAAACATGGAAATATCTACACCGCAACCTGTATAAACATGGAAATATCACGACCGCTATCTGTATGAACATGCAAATATCAGCCCCTCTATCTGTATGAACATGGAGATATCTACACCGCTATCTGTATGAACATGGAAATATCTACACCGCTATCTGTATGAACATGGAAATACCTTCACTGCCATCTGTAGGAACATGGATATATCTACACAGCCATCTGGATGAACATGGATATATCTACACAGCCCTCTGGATGAACATGGAAATATCCACACCGCTATCTGTGTAAACATGCATACATCTTCACTGCTATCTGTATAAACATGGAAATATCTACACCGCTATCTGTATGAACATGAAAATATCTTCACCGCTATCTGTTTGAAGATGGAAATATATACACCGCTATCTGCATGAAAATGGAAATATCTACACCGCTATCTGCATGAAAATGGAAATATCTACACAGCTATCTGCATATACATGGAAATATCTACACAGCTATCTCTTTACACAAGGAAATAACTACACTGCTATCAGTATGAACATGGAAATATCTACACCGCCATCTGTATGAACATGGAAATATCAGCATCACCATCTGTATGAACATATAAATATCTACACTGCCATCTGTATTAATATGGAGATATCTACACCGCTATCTGAATAAACATGGAAATATCTACACCGCTATCTGTATAAACATGAAAATATCAGCACCGCTATCTGTATGAACATGGAAATATCAGCCCCTCTATCTGTATGAACATGGAGATATCTACACCGCCATCTGTATGAACATGGATATATCTACACAGCCATCTGGAGGAACATGGAAATATCTACACCGCTATCTGTATGAACATGGAAATAGCTACACAGCTATCTGTATGAACATGGGAATATCTACACCGCAATCTGTATGAACATGGAAATATCTACACCGCTATCTGTATGAACAAGGAAATATCCTCACCGCTATCTGTATGAACATGGATATATCTACAGAGCCATCTGGATGAACATGGAAATATCTACACCGCCATCTGTATGAACATATAAATATCTGCACCGCCATCTGTATTAAGATGGAGATATCTACACCGCTATCTGTATAAACCTGGAAATATCTACACCGCTATCTGTATAAACATGGAAATATCTACACCGCTTTCTGGATTAACATGGAAATTTCTACACCGCTACCTGTATAAACATGGAAATATCAGCACCGCTATCTGTAGGAACATGGAAATATCTACACCGCTATCTGTACGAACATGGAAATACCTACACCGCTATCTGTATGAACATGGAAATAGCTACACCGCTATCTGTATGAACATGGAAATAGCTACACCGCTATCTGTATGAACATGGAAATATCTACACCGCTACCTGTATGAACATGGATATATCTACACAGCCATCTGGATGAACACGGAAATATCTACACCGCTATCTGTGTAAACATGCATACATCTTCACCGTTATCTGTATAAACATGGAAATATCTACATCGCTATCTGTGTGAACATGGAAATATCTGCACCGCTATCTGAATGAACATGGAAATATCTACACCGCTATCTGTTTGAACATGGAAATATCTACACCGATATCTGCATGAAAATGGAAATATCTTCACTGCTATCTGCATATACATGGAAATATCTACACAGCTATCTCTTTACACATGGAAATAACTACACCGCTATCTGTATGAACATGGAAATATCTACACCACCATCTGTATGAACATGGAAATATCTGCACCGCCATCTGAATGAACATATAAATATCTACACCGCCATCTGTATTAATATGGAGATATCTACACCGCTATCTGTATAAACATGGAAATATCTACACCGCTATCTGTATAAACATGGAAATATCTCCACCGCTATCTGTATAAACATGGAAATATCTACACCACTACCTGTATAAACATGGAAATATCAGCACCGCTATCTGTACGAACAAAGAAATATCTACACCGCTATCTGTATGAACATGGAAATATCTACACCGCCATCTGTATGAACATGGAAATATCTGCACCGCCATCTGAATGAACATATAAATATCTACACCGCCATCTGTATTAAGATGGAGATATCTACACCGCTATCTGAATAAACATGGAAATATCTACACCGCTATCTGTATAAACATGGAAATATCAGCACCGCTCTCTGTATGAACATGGAAATATCAGCCCCTCTATCTGTATGAACATGGAGATATCTACACCGCCATCTGTATGAACATGGATATATCTACACAGCCATCTGGATGAACATGGAAATATCTACACCGCTATCTGTATGAACATGGAAATAGCTACACCGCTATCTGTATGAAAATGGGAATAGCTACACCGCTATCTGTATGAACATGGAAATATCTACACCGCTATCTGTATGAACATGGATATATCTACACAGCCATCTGGATGAACATGGAAATATCTACACCGCTATCTGTATGAACATGGAAATATCTACACCGCTATCTGTATGAACATGGATATATCTACACAGCCATCTGGATGAACATGGAAATATCTACACCTCTATCTGTGTAAACATGCGTACATCTTCACCACTATCTGTATAAACATGGAAATATCTGCACCGCTATCGGTATGAACATGGAAATATCTACACCGCTATCTGTATAAACATGGAAATATCTACACCGCCATCTGTATGAACATATAAATATCTACACCGCCATCTGTATTAAGAAGGAAATATCTAAACCGCTATCTGTATAAACGTGGAAATATCTACACCGCTGCCTGTATAAACATGGAAATATCTACACCGCGATCTGTATGAACATGGAAATATCTACACCGCAATCTGTATGAACATGGAAATATCTACACCGCTATCTGTATGAACATGGAAATAGCTACACCGCTATCTGTGTGAACATGGATATATCTACACAGCCATCTGGATGAACATGGAAATATCTACACCGCTATCTGTGTAAACATGCATACATCTTCACCGCTATCTGTATAAACATGGAAAAATCTACACCGCTATCTGTATGAACATGGAAATATCTACACCGCTACCTGTATGAACATGGAAATATCTACACAGCTATCTCTATCAACATGGATATATCTACACAGCCATCTGGATGAACATGGAAATATCTACACCGCTTTCTGTAAGAACATGGAAATAACTACACCGCTATCTGTGTAAATATGCATACATCTTCACCGCAATCTGTATAAACTTGGAAATATCTAAACCGCTATCTCTATGAACATGGAAATATCTACACCGCTATCTGTTTGAACATGGAAATATCTACACCGCTATCTGCATGAAAATGGAAATATCTAAACAGCTATCTGCATATACATGGAAATATCTACACAGCTATCTCTTTACACATGGAAATAACTATAATGTTATCTGTATGAACATGGAAATATCTACACCGCCATCTGTATGACCATGGAAATAGCTGCGCCGACATCTGTATGAACATATACATATCTACACGGCCATCTGTATTAAAATGGAGATATCTCACACCGATATCTGTATAAACATGGAAATATCTACACCGCTATCTGTGTAAACATAGAAATATCTACACCGCTATCTGTATAAACATGGAAATATCTACACCGCAACCTGTATAAACATGGAAATATCACCACCGCTATCTGTATGAACATGCAAATATCAGCCCCTCTATCTGTATGAACATGGAGATATCTACACCGCTATCTGTATGAACATGGAAATATCTACACCGCTATCTGTATGAACATGGAAATACCTTCACTGCCATCTGTAGGAACATGGATATATCTACACAGCCATCTGGATGAACATGGATATATCTACACAGCCCTCTGGATGAACATGGAAATATCCACACCGCTATCTGTGTAAACATGCATACATCTTCACTGCTATCTGTATAAACATGGAAATATCTACACCGCTATCTGTATGAACATGAAAATATCTTCACCGCTATCTGTTTGAAGATGGAAATATATACACCGCTATCTGCATGAAAATGGAAATATCTACACCGCTATCTGCATGAAAATGGAAATATCTACACAGCTATCTGCATATACATGGAAATATCTACACAGCTATCTCTTTACACAAGGAAATAACTACACTGCTATCAGTATGAACATGGAAATATCTACACCGCCATCTGTATGAACATGGAAATATCAGCATCACCATCTGTATGAACATATAAATATCTACACTGCCATCTGTATTAAGATGGAGATATCTACACCGCTATCTGAATAAACATGGAAATATCTACACCGCTATCTGTATAAACATGAAAATATCAGCACCGCTATCTGTATGAACATGGAAATATCAGCCCCTCTATCTGTATGAACATGGAGATATCTACACCGCCATCTGTATGAACATGGATATATCTACACAGCCATCTGGAGGAACATGGAAATATCTACACCGCTATCTGTATGAACATGGAAATAGCTACACAGCTATCTGTATGAACATGGGAATATCTACACCGCAATCTGTATGAACATGGAAATATCTACACCGCTATCTGTATGAACAAGGAAATATCCTCACCGCTATCTGTATGAACATGGATATATCTACAGAGCCATCTGGATGAACATGGAAATATCTACACCGCCATCTGTATGAACATATAAATATCTGCACCGCCATCTGTATTAAGATGGAGATATCTACACCGCTATCTGTATAAACCTGGAAATATCTACACCGCTATCTGTATAAACATGGAAATATCTACACCGCTTTCTGGATTAACATGGAAATTTCTACACCGCTACCTGTATAAACATGGAAATATCAGCACCGCTATCTGTAGGAACATGGAAATATCTACACCGCTATCTGTACGAACATGGAAATACCTACACCGCTATCTGTATGAACATGGAAATAGCTACACCGCTATCTGTATGAACATGGAAATAGCTACACCGCTATCTGTATGAACATGGAAATATCTACACCGCTACCTGTATGAACATGGATATATCTACACAGCCATCTGGATGAACACGGAAATATCTACACCGCTATCTGTGTAAACATGCATACATCTTCACCGTTATCTGTATAAACATGGAAATATCTACATCGCTATCTGTGTGAACATGGAAATATCTGCACCGCTATCTGAATGAACATGGAAATATCTACACCGCTATCTGTTTGAACATGGAAATATCTACACCGATATCTGCATGAAAATGGAAATATCTTCACTGCTATCTGCATATACATGGAAATATCTACACAGCTATCTCTTTACACATGGAAATAACTACACCGCTATCTGTATGAACATGGAAATATCTACACCACCATCTGTATGAACATGGAAATATCTGCACCGCCATCTGAATGAACATATAAATATCTACACCGCCATCTGTATTAATATGGAGATATCTACACCGCTATCTGTATAAACATGGAAATATCTACACCGCTATCTGTATAAACATGGAAATATCTCCACCGCTATCTGTATAAACATGGAAATATCTACACCACTACCTGTATAAACATGGAAATATCAGCACCGCTATCTGTACGAACAAAGAAATATCTACACCGCTATCTGTATGAACATGGAAATATCTACACCGCCATCTGTATGAACATGGAAATATCTGCACCGCCATCTGAATGAACATATAAATATCTACACCGCCATCTGTATTAAGATGGAGATATCTACACCGCTATCTGAATAAACATGGAAATATCTACACCGCTATCTGTATAAACATGGAAATATCAGCACCGCTCTCTGTATGAACATGGAAATATCAGCCCCTCTATCTGTATGAACATGGAGATATCTACACCGCCATCTGTATGAACATGGATATATCTACACAGCCATCTGGATGAACATGGAAATATCTACACCGCTATCTGTATGAACATGGAAATAGCTACACCGCTATCCGTATGAAAATGGGAATAGCTACACCGCTATCTGTATGAACATGGAAATATCTACACCGCTATCTGTATGAACATGGATATATCTACACAGCCATCTGGATGAACATGGAAATATCTACACCGCTATCTGTATGAACATGGAAATATCTACACCGATATCTGTATGAACATGGATATATCTACACAGCCATCTGGATGAACATGGAAATATCTACACCTCTATCTGTGTAAACATGCGTACATCTTCACCACTATCTGTATAAACATGGAAATATCTGCACCGCTATCGGTATGAACATGGAAATATCTACACCGCTATCTGTATAAACATGGAAATATCTACACCGCCATCTGTATGAACATATAAATATCTACACCGCCATCTGTATTAAGAAGGAAATATCTAAACCGCTATCTGTATAAACGTGGAAATATCTACACCGCTGCCTGTATAAACATGGAAATATCTACACCGCGATCTGTATGAACATGGAAATATCTACACCGCAATCTGTATGAACATGGAAATATCTACACCGCTATCTGTATGAACATGGAAATAGCTACACCGCTATCTGTGTGAACATGGATATATCTACACAGCCATCTGGATGAACATGGAAATATCTACACCGCTATCTGTGTAAACATGCATACATCTTCACCGCTATCTGTATAAACATGGAAAAATCTACACCGCTATCTGTATGAACATGGAAATATCTACACCGCTACCTGTATGAACATGGAAATATCTACACAGCTATCTCTATCAACATGGATATATCTACACAGCCATCTGGATGAACATGGAAATATCTACACCGCTTTCTGTAAGAACATGGAAATAACTACACCGCTATCTGTGTAAATATGCATACATCTTCACCGCAATCTGTATAAACTTGGAAATATCTAAACCGCTATCTCTATGAACATGGAAATATCTACACCGCTATCTGTTTGAACATGGAAATATCTACACCGCTATCTGCATGAAAATGGAAATATCTAAACAGCTATCTGCATATACATGGAAATATCTACACAGCTATCTCTTTACACATGGAAATAACTATAATGTTATCTGTATGAACATGGAAATATCTACACCGCCATCTGTATGACCATGGAAATAGCTGCGCCGACATCTGTATGAACATATACATATCTACACGGCCATCTGTATTAAAATGGAGATATCTCACACCGATATCTGTATAAACATGGAAATATCTACACCGCTATCTGTGTAAACATAGAAATATCTACACCGCTATCTGTATAAACATGGAAATATCTACACCGCAACCTGTATAAACATGGAAATATCACCACCGCTATCTGTATGAACATGCAAATATCAGCCCCTCTATCTGTATGAACATGGAGATATCTACACCGCTATCTGTATGAACATGGAAATATCTACACCGCTATCTGTATGAACATGGAAATACCTTCACTGCCATCTGTATGAACATGGATATATCTACACAGCCATCTGGATGAACATGGATATATCTACACAGCCCTCTGGATGAACATGGAAATATCCACACCGCTATCTGTGTAAACATGCATACATCTTCACTGCTATCTGTATAAACATGGAAATATCTACACCGCTATCTGTATGAACATGAAAATATCTTCACCGCTATCTGTTTGAAGATGGAAATATATACACCGCTATCTGCATGAAAATGGAAATATCTACACCGCTATCTGCATGAAAATGGAAATATCTACACAGCTATCTGCATATACATGGAAATATCTACACAGCTATCTCTTTACACAAGGAAATAACTACACTGCTATCAGTATGAACATGGAAATATCTACACCGCCATCTGTATGAACATGGAAATATCAGCATCACCATCTGTATGAACATATAAATATCTACACTGCCATCTGTATTAAGATGGAGATATCTACACCGCTATCTGAATAAACATGGAAATATCTACACCGCTATCTTTATAAACATGAAAATATCAGCACCGCTATCTGTATGAACATGGAAATATCAGCCCCTCTATCTGTATGAACATGGAGATATCTACACCGCCATCTGTATGAACATGGATATATCTACACAGCCATCTGGAGGAACATGGAAATATCTACACCGCTATCTGTATGAACATGGAAATAGCTACACAGCTATCTGTATGAACATGGGAATATCTACACCGCAATCTGTATGAACATGGAAATATCTACACCGCTATCTGTATGAACAAGGAAATATCCTCACCGCTATCTGTATGAACATGGATATATCTACAGAGCCATCTGGATGAACATGGAAATATCTACACCGCCATCTGTATGAACATATAAATATCTGCACCGCCATCTGTATTAAGATGGAGATATCTACACCGCTATCTGTATAAACCTGGAAATATCTACACCGCTATCTGTATAAACATGGAAATATCTACACCGCTTTCTGGATTAACATGGAAATTTCTACACCGCTACCTGTATAAACATGGAAATATCAGCACCGCTATCTGTAGGAACATGGAAATATCTACACCGCTATCTGTACGAACATGGAAATACCTACACCGCTATCTGTATGAACATGGAAATAGCTACACCGCTATCTGTATGAACATGGAAATAGCTACACCGCTATCTGTATGAACATGGAAATATCTACACCGCTACCTGTATGAACATGGATATATCTACACAGCCATCTGGATGAACACGGAAATATCTACACCGCTATCTGTGTAAACATGCATACATCTTCACCGTTATCTGTATAAACATGGAAATATCTACATCGCTATCTGTGTGAACATGGAAATATCTGCACCGCTATCTGAATGAACATGGAAATATCTACACCGCTATCTGTTTGAACATGGAAATATCTACACCGATATCTGCATGAAAATGGAAATATCTTCACTGCTATCTGCATATACATGGAAATATCTACACAGCTATCTCTTTACACATGGAAATAACTACACCGCTATCTGTATGAACATGGAAATATCTACACCACCATCTGTATGAACATGGAAATATCTGCACCGCCATCTGAATGAACATATAAATATCTACACCGCCATCTGTATTAATATGGATATATCTACACCGCTATCTGTATAAACATGGAAATATCTACACCGCTATCTGTATAAACATGGAAATATCTCCACCGCTATCTGTATAAACATGGAAATATCTACACCACTACCTGTATAAACATGGAAATATCAGCACCGCTATCTGTACGAACAAAGAAATATCTACACTGCCATCTGTATTAAGATGGAGATATCTACACCGCTATCTGAGTAAACATGGAAATATCTACACCGCTATCTGTATAAACATGGAAATATCAGCACCGCTATCTGTATGAACATGGAAATATCAGCCCCTCTATCTGTATGAACATGGAGATATCTACACCGCCATCTGTATGAACATGGATATATCTACACAGCCATCTGGATGAACATGGAAATATCTAAACCGTTATCTGTATGAACATGGAAATAGCTACACCGCTATCTGTATGAAAATGGGAATAGCTACACCGCTATCTGTATGAACATGGAAATATCTACACCGCTATCTGTATGAACATGGATATATCTACACATCCATCTGGATGAACATGGAAATATCTACACCGCTATCTGTATGAACATGGAAATATCTACACCGCTATCTGTATGAACATGGATATATCTACACAGCCATCTGGATGAACATGGAAATATCTACACCGCTATCTGTATGAACATGGAAATATCTACACCGCTATCTGTATGAACATGGAAATACCTACACCGCTATCTGTTTGGACATGGAAATATCTACACCGCTATCTGCATGAAAATGGAAATATCTACACTGCTATCTGCATATACATTTATATATCTACACAGCTATCTCTTTACACATGGAAATAACTACACCACTATCTGTATGAACATGGAAATAGCTACACCGCCATCTGTATGAACATGGAAATATCTGCACCGCCATCTGTATGAACATATAAATATCTACACCGCCATCTGCATTAAGATGGAGATATCTACACCGCTATCTGTATAAACATGGAAATATCTACACCGCTATCTGTATAAACATGGAAATATCTCCACCGCTATCTGTATAAACATGGAAATATCTACACCACTACCTGTATAAACATGGAAATATCAGCACCGCTATCTATACGAACAAAGAAATATCTACACCGCTATCTGTATGAACATGGAAATATCTACACCGCCATCTGTATGAACATGGAAATATCTGCACCGCCATCTGAATGAACATATAAATATCTACACCGCCATCTTTATTAAGATGGAGATATCTACACCGCTATCTGAATAAACATGGAAATATCTACACCGCTATCTGTATAAACATGGAAATATCAGCAACGCTATCTGTATGAACATGGAAATATCAGCCCCTCTATCTGTATGAACATGGAGATATCTACACCGCCATCTGTATGAACATGGATATATCTACACAGCCATCTGGATGAACATGGAAATATCTACACCGCTATCTGTATGAACATGGAAATAGCTACACCGCTATTTGTATGAACATGGAAATATCTACACCGCTATCTGTATAAACATGGAAATATCTACACCGCTATCTGTATAAACATGGAAATATCTACACCGCTACCTGTATAAACATGGAAATATATACACCGCTATCTGAATGAACCTTGAACTATCTACACCGCTATCTGTATGAACATGGAAATATCTACACCGCTATCTGTATGAACATGGAAATATCTACAAAGCTATCTGAATGAACATGGAAATATCTACACCGCTATCTGTTTGAACATGTAAATATCTACACCGCTATCTGCATGAAAATGGAAATATCTACAAAGCTATCTGCATATACTTGGAAATATCTACACAGCTATCTCTTTACACATGGAAATAACTACACCGCTATATCTATAAACATGGAAATATCTACACCACCATCTGTATGAACATGGAAATATCTGCACCGCCATCTGTATGAACATATAAATATCTACACCGCCATCTGTATTAAGAAGGAAATATCTAAACCGCTATCTGTATAAACATGGAAATATCTACACCGCTATCTGTATGAACATGGATATATCTACACAGCCATCTGGATGAACATGGAAATATCTACACCGCTATCTGTATGAACATGGAAATACCTTCACTGCCATCTGTATGAACATGGATATATCTACACAGCCATCTGGATGAACATGGATATATCTACACAGCCCTCTGGATGAACATGGAAATATCCACACCGCTATCTGTGTAAACATGCATACATCTTCACTGCTATCTGTATAAACATGGAAATATCTACACCGCTATCTGTATGAACATGAAAATATCTTCACCGCTATCTGTTTGAAGATGGAAATATATACACCGCTATCTGCATGAAAATGGAAATATCTACACCGCTATCTGCATGAAAATGGAAATATCTACACAGCTATCTGCATATACATGGAAATATCTACACAGCTATCTCTTTACACAAGGAAATAACTACACTGCTATCAGTATGAACATGGAAATATCTACACCGCCATCTGTATGAACATGGAAATATCAGCATCACCATCTGTATGAACATATAAATATCTACACTGCCATCTGTATTAAGATGGAGATATCTACACCGCTATCTGAATAAACATGGAAATATCTACACCGCTATCTGTATAAACATGAAAATATCAGCACCGCTATCTGTATGAACATGGAAATATCAGCCCCTCTATCTGTATGAACATGGAGATATCTACACCGCCATCTGTATGAACATGGATATATCTACACAGCCATCTGGAGGAACATGGAAATATCTACACCGCTATCTGTATGAACATGGAAATAGCTACACAGCTATCTGTATGAACATGGGAATATCTACACCGCAATCTGTATGAACATGGAAATATCTACACCGCTATCTGTATGAACAAGGAAATATCCTCACCGCTATCTGTATGAACATGGATATATCTACAGAGCCATCTGGATGAACATGGAAATATCTACACCGCCATCTGTATGAACATATAAATATCTGCACCGCCATCTGTATTAAGATGGAGATATCTACACCGCTATCTGTATAAACCTGGAAATATCTACACCGCTATCTGTATAAACATGGAAATATCTACACCGCTTTCTGGATTAACATGGAAATTTCTACACCGCTACCTGTATAAACATGGAAATATCAGCACCGCTATCTGTAGGAACATGGAAATATCTACACCGCTATCTGTACGAACATGGAAATACCTACACCGCTATCTGTATGAACATGGAAATAGCTACACCGCTATCTGTATGAACATGGAAATAGCTACACCGCTATCTGTATGAACATGGAAATATCTACACCGCTACCTGTATGAACATGGATATATCTACACAGCCATCTGGATGAACACGGAAATATCTACACCGCTATCTGTGTAAACATGCATACATCTTCACCGTTATCTGTATAAACATGGAAATATCTACATCGCTATCTGTGTGAACATGGAAATATCTGCACCGCTATCTGAATGAACATGGAAATATCTACACCGCTATCTGTTTGAACATGGAAATATCTACACCGATATCTGCATGAAAATGGAAATATCTTCACTGCTATCTGCATAAACATGGAAATATCTACACAGCTATCTCTTTACACATGGAAATAACTACACCGCTATCTGTATGAACATGGAAATATCTACACCCCCATCTGTATGAACATGGAAATATCTGCACCGCCATCTGAATGAACATATAAATATCTACACCGCCATCTGTATTAATATGGAGATATCTACACCGCTATCTGTATAAACATGGAAATATCTACACCGCTATCTGTATAAACATGGAAATATCTCCACCGCTATCTGTATAAACATGGAAATATCTACACCACTACCTGTATAAACATGGAAATATCAGCACCGCTATCTGTACGAACAAAGAAATATCTACACTGCCATCTGTATTAAGATGGAGATATCTACACCGCTATCTGAGTAAACATGGAAATATCTACACCGCTATCTGTATAAACATGGAAATATCAGCACCGCTATCTGTATGAACATGGAAATATCAGCCCCTCTATCTGTATGAACATGGAGATATCTACACCGCCATCTGTATGAACATGGATATATCTACACAGCCATCTGGATGAACATGGAAATATCTAAACCGTTATCTGTATGAACATGGAAATAGCTACACCGCTATCTGTATGAAAATGGGAATAGCTACACCGCTATCTGTATGAACATGGAAATATCTACACCGCTATCTGTATGAACATGGATATATCTACACAGCCATCTGGATGAACATGGAAATATCTACACCGCTATCTGTATGAACATGGAAATATCTACACCGCTATCTGTATGAACATGGATATATCTACACAGCCATCTGGATGAACATGGAAATATCTACACCGCTATCTGTATGAACATGGAAATATCTACACCGCTATCTGTATGAACATGGAAATACCTACACCGCTATCTGTTTGGACATGGAAATATCTACACCGCTATCTGCATGAAAATGGAAATATCTACACTGCTATCTGCATATACATTTATATATCTACACAGCTATCTCTTTACACATGGAAATAACTACACCACTATCTGTATGAACATGGAAATAGCTACACCGCCATCTGTATGAACATGGAAATATCTGCACCGCCATCTGTATGAACATATAAATATCTACACCGCCATCTGCATTAAGATGGAGATATCTACACCGCTATCTGTATAAACATGGAAATATCTACACCGCTATCTGTATAAACATGGAAATATCTCCACCGCTATCTGTATAAACATGGAAATATCTACACCACTACCTGTATAAACATGGAAATATCAGCACCGCTATCTATACGAACAAAGAAATATCTACACCGCTATCTGTATGAACATGGAAATATCTACACCGCCATCTGTATGAACATGGAAATATCTGCACCGCCATCTGAATGAACATATAAATATCTACACCGCCATCTTTATTAAGATGGAGATATCTACACCGCTATCTGAATAAACATGGAAATATCTACACCGCTATCTGTATAAACATGGAAATATCAGCACCGCTATCTGTATGAACATGGAAATATCAGCCCCTCTATCTGTATGAACATGGAGATATCTACACCGCCATCTGTATGAACATGGATATATCTACACAGCCATCTGGATGAACATGGAAATATCTACACCGCTATCTGTATGAACATGGAAATAGCTACACCGCTATTTGTATGAACATGGAAATATCTACACCGCTATCTGTATAAACATGGAAATATCTACACCGCTATCTGTATAAACATGGAAATATCTACACCGCTACCTGTATAAACATGGAAATATATACACCGCTATCTGAATGAACCTTGAACTATCTACACCGCTATCTGTATGAACATGGAAATATCTACACCGCTATCTGTATGAACATGGAAATATCTACAAAGCTATCTGAATGAACATGGAAATATCTACACCGCTATCTGTTTGAACATGTAAATATCTACACCGCTATCTGCATGAAAATGGAAATATCTACAAAGCTATCTGCATATACTTGGAAATATCTACACAGCTATCTCTTTACACATGGAAATAACTACACCGCTATATCTATAAACATGGAAATATCTACACCACCATCTGTATGAACATGGAAATATCTGCACCGCCATCTGTATGAACATATAAATATCTACACCGCCATCTGTATTAAGAAGGAAATATCTAAACCGCTATCTGTATAAACATGGAAATATCTACACCGCTATCTGTATGAACATGGATATATCTACACAGCCATCTGGATGAACATGGAAATATCTACACCGCTATCTGTATGAACATGGATATATCTACACAGCCATCTGGATGAACATGGAAATATCTACACCTCTATCTGTGTAAACATGCGTACATCTTCACCACTATCTGTATAAACATGGAAATATCTGCACCGCTATCGGTATGAACATGGAAATATCTACACCGCTATCTGTATGAACATGGAAATACCTACACCGCTATCTGTTTGGACATGGAAATATCTACACCGCTATCTGCATGAAAATGGAAATATCTACACTGCTATCTGCATATACATTTATATATCTACACAGCTATCTCTTTACACATGGAAATAACTACACCACTATCTGTATGAACATGGAAATAGCTACACCGCCATCTGTATGAACATGGAAATATCTGCACCGCCATCTGTATGAACATATAAATATCTACACCGCCATCTGCATTAAGATGGAGATATCTACACTGATATCTGTGTAAACATGTAAATAACTACACCGCCATCTATCGGAACATATAAATATCTACACCGCCATCTGTACTAAGAAGGAAATATCTAAACCGCTATCTGTATAAACATGGAAATATCTACACCACGGCCTGTATAAACATGGAAATATCAGCACCGCTATCTGTATGAACATGGAAATATCTACACCGCTATCTGTAGGAACATGGAAATAGCTACACCGCTGCCTGTATAAACATGGAAATATCAGCACCGCTATCTGTATGAACATGGAAATATCTACACCACTATCTGTATGAACATGGATATATCTACACAGCCATCAGGATGAACATGGAACTATCTACACCACTATATGTATGAACATGGAAATATCTACACCGCTATCTGTGTAAACATGCATACATCTTCACCGCTATCAGTATAAACATGGAAATATCTACACCGCTATCTGTATGAACATGGAAATAGCTACACCGCTATCTGTATGAACATGGAAAGATCTACACCGCTATCTGTATGAACATGGATATATCTACACAGCCATCTGGATGAACATGGAAATATCTACACCGCTATCTGTTTGAACATGGAAATATCTACTCCGCTATCTGCATGAAAATGGAAATATCTACACTGATATCTGCATATACTTTTAAATATCTACACAGCTATCTCTTTACACATGGAAATAACTACACCGCTATCTGTATGAACATGGAAATATCTACACCACCATCTGTATGAACATGGAAATATCTGCACCGTCATCTGTATGAACATATAAATATCTACACCGCCATGTGTATTAAGATGGAGATATCTACACTGCTATCTGTATAAACATGGAAATATCAACACCGCCATCTGTATGAACATATAAATATCTACACCGCCATGTGTATTAATATGGAGATATCTACACCGCTATCTGAATTAACATGGAAATATCTACACTGCTATCTGTATGAACATGGAAATATCTACACCGTTCTCTGTATGAACATGGAAATATCTACACCGCTATCTGTATGAACATGGAAATATCTACAAAGCTATCTGAATGAACATGGAAATATTTACACCGCTATCTGTTTGAACATGTAAATATCTACACCGCTATCTGCATGAAAATGGAAATATCTACAAAGCTATCTGCATATACATGGAAATATCTAAACAGCTATCTCTTTACACATGGAAATAACTACACCGCTATATCTATAAACATGGAAATATCTCCAGCGCCATCTGTATGAACATGGAAATATCTGCACCGCCATCTGTATGAACATATAAATATCTACACCGCCATCTGTATTAAGAAGGAAATATCTAAACCGCTATCTGTATAAACATGGAAATATCTACACCGCTGCCTGTATAAACATGGAAATATCAGCACCGCTCTCTGTAAGAGAATGGAAATATCTACACGGCTATCTGTATGAACATGGAAATATCTACACTGCTATCTGTATGAACATGGAAATAGCTACACCGTTATCTGTATGAACATGGAAATATCTACACCGCTATCTGTATGAACATGGAAATATCTACACCGCTATCTGTGTGAACATGGATATATCTACACAGCCATCTGGATGAACATGGAAATATCTACACCGCTATCTGTGTAAACATGCATACATCTTCACCGCTATCTGTAAAAACATGGAAATATCTACACCGCTATCTGTATGAACATGGAAATATCAACACCGCTATCTGTATGAACATGGAAATATCTACACCGCTATCTGTTTGAAGATGGAAATATCTACACCGCTATCTGCATGAAAATGGAAATATCTACACAGCTATCTGCATATACATGGAAATATCTACACAGCTATCTCTTTACACATGGAAATAACTACACCGCTATCTGTATGAACATGGAAATATCTACACCGCCGTCTGTATGAACATGGAAATATCTCCACCGCCATCTGTATGAACATATAAATATCTACACCGCCATCTGTATTAAGATGGAGATATCTACACCGCTATCTGTATAAACATGGAAATATCTACAACGCTATCTGTATAAACATGGAAATATCTACACCACTATCTCTATAAACATGGAAATATCAGCACCGCTATCTTTATGAACATGGAAATATCAGCCTCTCTATCTGTATGAACATGGAAGTATCTACACCGCTATCTGTATGAACATGGAAATACCTACACCGCTATCTGTATCAACATGGAAATACCTTCACCGCCATCTGTATGAACATGGATATATCTACACAGCATTCTGGATGAACATGGAAATATCTACACCGCTATCTGTATGAACATGGAAATAGCTACACCGCTATCTCTATGAACATGGAAATATCTACACCACTATCTGTATGAACATGGAAATATCTACACCGCTATCTGTATGAACATGGAAATATCTTCACCGCTATCTGTATGAACATGGATATATCTACACAGCCATCTGGATGAACATGGAAATATCTACACCGCTATCTGTATGAACATGGAAATAGCTACACCGCTATCTGTATGAACATGGAAATATCCACACCGCTATCTGTATGAACATGGAAATATCTACACCGCTATCTGTATGAACATGGAAATATCTTCACCGCCATCTGTATGAACATGGATATATCTACAGAGCCATCTTGATGAACATGGATATATCTACACAGCTATCTGTATGAAAATGGAAATTTATACACCGCTATCTGTGTAAACATGCATACATCTTCACCGCTATCTGTATAAACATGGAAATATCTACACCGCTATTTGTTTGAACATGGAAATATCTACACCGCATTCTGCATGAAAATGGAAATATCTACAGAGCTATCTGCATATTCATGGAAATATCTACATGCTATCTCTTTACACATGGAAATTACTACACCGCTATCTCTATAAACATGGAAATATCTACACGGCCATCTGTATGAACATGGAAATATCTGCATCGCCATCTGTATGAACATATAAATATCTACACCGCCATCTGTATTAAGATGGAGATATCTACACCGCTATCTGTATAAACACGTAAATATCTACACCGCTATCTGTATAAACATGGAAATATCTGCACCGCTATCGGTATGAACATGGAAATATCTACACCGCTATCTGTATGAACATGGAAATACCTACACCGCTATCTGTTTGGACATGGAAATATCTACACCGCTATCTGCATGAAAATGGAAATATCTACACTGCTATCTGCATATACATTTATATATCTACACATCTATCTCTTTACACATGGAAATAACTACACCACTATCTGTATGAACATGGAAATAGCTACACCGCCATCCGTATGAACATGGAAATATCTGCACCGCCATCTGTATGAACATATAAATATCTACACCGCCATCTGCATTAAGATGGAGATATCTACACTGATATCTGTATAAACATGTAAATAACTACACCGCCATCTATCGGAACATATAAATATCTACACCGCCATCTGTACTAAGAAGGAAATATCTAAACCGCTATCTGTATAAACATGGAAATATCTACACCACGGCCTGTATTAACATGGAAATATCAGCACCGCTATCTGTATGAACATGGAAATATCTACACCGCTATCTGTAGGAACATGGAAATAGCTACACCGCTGCCTGTATAAACATGGAAATATCAGCACCGCTATCTGTATGAACATGGAAATATCTACACCACTATCTGTACGAACATGGATATATCTACACAGCCATCAGGATGAACATGGAAATATCTACACCACTATCTGTATGAACATGGAAATATCTACACCGCTATCTGTGTAAACATGCATACATCTTCACCGCTATCAGTATAAACATGGAAATATCTACACCGCTATCTGTATGAACATGGAAATAGCTACACCGCTATCTGTATGAACATGGAAAGATCTACACCGCTATCTGTATGAACATGGATATATCTACACAGACATCTGGATGAACATGGAAATATCTACACCGCTATCTGTTTGAACATGGAAATATCTACTCCGCTATCTGCATGAAAATGGAAATATCTACACTGATATCTGCATATACATTTAAATATCTACACAGCTATCTCTTTACACATGGAAATAACTACACCGCTATCTGTATGAACATGGAAATATCTACACCACCATCTGTATGAACATGGAAATATCTGCACCGTCATCTGTATGAACATATAAATATCTACACCGCCATGTGTATTAAGATGGAGATATCTACACTGCTATCTGTATAAACATGGAAATATCAACACCGCCATCTGTATGAACATATAAATATCTACACCGCCATGTGTATTAATATGGAGATATCTACACCGCTATCTGAATTAACATGGAAATATCTACACTGCTATCTGTATGAACATGGAAATATCTACACCGTTCTCTGTATGAACATGGAAATATCTACACCGCTATCTGTATGAACATGGAAATATCTACAAAGCTATCTGAATGAACATGGAAATATCTACACCGCTATCTGTTTGAACATGTAAATATCTACACCGCTATCTGCATGAAAATGGAAATATCTACAAAGCTATCTGCATATACATGGAAATATCTAAACAGCTATCTCTTTACACATGGAAATAACTACACCGCTATATCTATAAACATGGAAATATCTCCAGCGCCATCTGTATGAACATGGAAATATCTGCACCGCCATCTGTATGAACATATAAATATCTACACCGCCATCTGTATTAAGAAGGAAATATCTAAACCGCTATCTGTATAAACATGGAAATATCTACACCGCTGCCTGTATAAACATGGAAATATCAGCACCGCTCTCTGTAAGAGAATGGAAATATCTACACCGCTATCTGTATGAACATGGAAATATCTACACTGCTATCTGTATGAACATGGAAATAGCTACACCGTTATCTGTATGAACATGGAAATATCTACACCGCTATCTGTATGAACATGGAAATATCTACACCGCTATCTGTGTGAACATGGAGATATCTACACAGCCATCTGGATGAACATGGAAATATCTACACCGCTATCTGTGTAAACATGCATACATCTTCACCGCTATCTGTAAAAACATGGAAATATCTACACCGCTATCTGTATGAACATGGAAATATCTACACCGCTATCTGTATGAACATGGAAATATCTACACCGCTATCTGTTTGAACATGGAAATATCTACACCGCTATCTGCATGAAAATGGAAATACCTACACAGCTATCTGCATATGCATGGAAATATCTACACAGCTATCTCTTTACACATGGAAATAACTACACCGCTATCTGTATGAACATGGAAATATCTACACCGCCATCTGTATGAACATGGAAATATCTGCACCGCCATCTGTATGAACATATAAATATCTACACCGCCATCTGTATTAAGATGGAGATATCTACACCGCTATCTGTATAAACATGGAAATATCTACAACGCTATCTGTATAAACATGGAAATATCTACACCACTATCTCTATAAACATGGAAATATCAGCACCGCTATCTTTATGAACATGGAAATATCAGCCTCTCTATCAGTATGAACATGGAAGTATCTACACCGCTATCTGTATGAACATGGAAATATCTACACCGCTATCTGTATCAACATGGAAATACCTTCACCGCCATCTGTATGAACATGGATATATCTACACAGCCTTCTGGATGAAAATGGAAATATCTACACCGCTATCTGTATGAACATGGAAATAGCTACACCGCTATCTCTATGAACATGGAAATATCTACACCACTATCTGTATGAACATGGAAATATCTACACCGCTATCTGTATGAACATGGAAATATCTTCACCGCTATCTGTATGAACATGGATATATCTACACAGCCATCTGGATGAACATGGAAATATCTACACCGCTATCTGTATGAACATGGAAATAGCTACACCGCTATCTGTATGAACATGGAAATATCTACACCGCTATCTGTATGAACATGGAAATATCTACACCGCTATCTGCATGAACATGGAAATATCTTCACCGCCATCTGTATGAACATGGATATATCTACAGAGCCATCTTGATGAACATGGAAGTATCTACACAGCTATCTGTATGAAAATGGAAATTTATACACCGCTCTCTGTGTAAACATGCATACATCTTCACCGCTATCTGTATAAACATGGAAATATCTACACCGCTATTTGTTTGAATATGGAAATATCTACACCGCTTTCTGCATGAAAATGGAAATATCTACAGAGCTATCTGCATATTCATGGAAATATCTACATGCTATCTCTTTACACATGGAAATTACAACACCGCTATCTCTATAAACATGGAAATATCTACACCGCCATCTGTATGAACATGGAAATATCTGCATCGCCATCTGTATGAACATATAAATATCTACACCGCCATCTGTATTAAGATGGAGATATCTACACCGCTATCTGTATAAACCTGGAAATATCTACACCGCTATCTGTATAAACATAGAAATATCTACACCGCTATCTGTATAAACATAGAAATATCTACACCGCTACCTGTATAAACATGGAAATATCAGCACCGCTCTCTGTATGAACATGGAAATATCTACACCGCTATCTGTACGAACATGGAAATATCTACACCGCCATCTGTAGAAACAAGGAAATATCTGCACCGCCATCTGTATGAACATATAAATATCTACACCGCCATCTGTATTAAGAAGGAAATATCTAAACTTCTATCTGTATAAACATGGAAATATCTACACCGCTGCCTGCATAAACATGGAAATATAAGCACCGCTATCTGTATGAACATGGAAATATCTACACCGCTATCTGTATAAACATGGAAATATCTACACCGCCATCTGTATGAACATATAAATATCTACACCGCCATCTGTATTAAGAAGGAAATATCTAAACCGCTATCTGTATAAACGTGGAAATATCTACACCGCTGCCTGTATAAACATGGAAATATCTACACCGCGATCTGTATGAACATGGAAATATCTACACCGCTATCTGTATGAACATGGAAATATCTACACCGCTATCTGTATGAACATGGAAATAGCTACACCGCTATCTGTGTGAACATGGATATATCTACACAGCCATCTGGATGAACAAGGAAATATCTACACCGCTATCTGTGTAAACATGCATACATCTTCACCGCTATCTGTATAAACATGGAAAAATCTACACCGCTATCTGTATGAACATGGAAATATCTACACCACTACCTGTATGAACATGGAAATATCTACACAGCTATCTCTATCAACATGGATATATCTACACAGCCATCTGGATGAACATGGAAATATCTACACCGCTTTCTGTATGAACATGGAAATAACTACACCGCTATCTGTGTAAATATGCATACATCTTCACCGCAATCTGTATAAACTTGGAAATATCTAAACCGCTATCTCTATGAACATGGAAATATCTACACCGCTATCTGTTTGAACATGGAAATATCTACACCGCTATCTGCATGAAAATGGAAATATCTACACAGCTATCTGCATATACATGGAAATATCTACACAGCTATCTCTTTACACATGGAAATAACTATAATGCTATCTGTATGAACATGGAAATATCTACACCGCCATCTGTATGACCATGGAAATAGCTGCGCCGACATCTGTATGAACATATACATATCTACACGGCCATCTGTATTAAAATGGAGATATATCACACCGATATCTGTATAAACATGGAAATATCTACACCGCTATCTGTGTAAACATTGAAATATCTACACCGCTATCTGTATAAACATGGAAATATCTACACCGCAACCTGTATAAACATGGAAATATCACCACCGCTATCTGTATGAACATGCAAATATCAGCCCCTCTATCTGTATGAACATGGAGATATCTACACCGCTATCTGTATGAACATGGAAATATCTACACCGCTATCTGTATGAACATGGAAATACCTTCACTGCCATCTGTATGAACATGGATATATCTACACAGCCATCTGGATGAACATGGATATATCTACACAGCCCTCTGGATGAACATGGAAATATCCACACCGCTATCTGTGTAAACATGCATACATCTTCACTGCTATCTGTATAAACATGGAAATATCTACACCGCTATCTGTATGAACATGAAAATATCTACACCGCTATCTGTTTGAAGATGGAAATATATACACCGCTATCTGCATGAAAATGGAAATATCTACACCGCTATCTGCATGAAAATGGAAATATCTACACAGCTATCTGCATATACATGGAAATATCTACACAGCTATCTCTTTACACAAGGAAATAACTACACTGCTATCAGTATGAACATGGAAATATCTACACCGCCATCTGTATGAACATGGAAATATCAGCACCACCATCTGTATGAACATATAAATATCTACACTGCCATCTGTATTAAGATGGAGATATCTACACCGCTATCTGAATAAACATGGAAATATCTACACCGCTATCTGTATAAACATGGAAATATCTACACCGCTATCTGTATGAACAGGGAAATATCCTCACCGCTATCTGTATGAACATGGATATATCTACAGAGCCATCTGGATGAACATGGAAATATCTACACCGCCATCTGTATGAACATATAAATATCTGCACCGCCATCTGTATTAAGATGGAGATATCTACACCGCTATCTGTATAAACCTGGAAATATCTACACCGCTATCTGTATAAACATGGAAATATCTACACCGCTATCTGGATTAACATGGAAATTTCTACACCGCTACCTGTATAAACATGGAAATATCAGCACCGCTATCTGTAGGAACATGGAAATATCTACACCGCTATCTGTACGAACATGGAAATACCTACACCGCTATCTGTATGAACATGGAAATAGCTACACCGCTATCTGTATGAACATGGAAATAGCTACACCGCTATCTGTATGAACATGGAAATATCTACACCGCTACCTGTATGAACATGGATATATCTACACAGCCATCTGGATGAACATGGAAATATCTACACCGCTATCTGTGTAAACATGCATACATCTTCACCGTTATCTGTATAAACATGGAAATATCTACATCGCTATCTGTGTGAACATGGAAATATCTGCACCGCTATCTGAATGAACATGGAAATATCTACACCGCTATCTGTTTGAACATGGAAATATCTACACCGATATCTGCATGAAAATGGAAATATCTTCACTGCTATCTGCATATACATGGAAATATCTACACAGCTATCTCTTTACACATGGAAATAACTACACCGCTATCTGTATGAACATGGAAATATCTACACCACCATCTGTATGAACATGGAAATATCTGCACCGCCATCTGAATGAACATATAAATATCTACACCGCCATCTGTATTAATATGGAGATATCTACACCGCTATCTGTATAAACATGGAAATATCTACACCGCTATCTGTATAAACATGGAAATATCTCCACCGCTATCTGTATAAACATGGAAATATCTACACCACTACCTGTATAAACATGGAAATATCAGCACCGCTATCAGTACGAACAAAGAAATATCTACACCGCTATCTGTATGAACATGGAAATATCTACACCGCCATCTGTATGAACATGGAAATATCTGCACCGCCATCTGAATGAACATATAAATATCTACACCGCCATCTGTATTAAGATGGAGATATCTACACCGCTATCTGAATAAACATGGAAGTATCTACACCGCTATCTGTATAAACATGGAAATATCAGCTACGCTATCTGTATGAACATGGAAATATCAGCCCCTCTATCTGTATGAACATGGAGATATCTACACCGCCATCTGTATGAACATGGATATATCTAGACAGCCATCTGGATGAACATGGAAATATCTACACCGCTATCTGTATGAACATGGAAATAGCTACACCGCTATCTGTATGAAAATGGGAATAGCTACACCGCTATCTGTATGAACATGGAAATATCTACACCGCTATCTGTATGAACATGAATATATCTACACAGCCATCTGGATGAACATGGAAATATCTACACCGCTATCTGTATGAACATGGAAATATCTACACCGCTATCTGTATGAACATGGATATATCTACACAGCCATCTGGATGAACATGGAAATATCTACACCTCTATCTGTGTAAACATGCGTACATCTTCACCACTATCTGTATAAACATGGAAATATCTGCACCGCTATTGGTATGAACATGGAAATATCTACACCGCTATCTGTATAAACATGGATATATCTACACCGCCATCTGTATGAACATATAAATATCTACACCGCCATCTGTATTAAGAAGGAAATATCTAAACCGCTATCTGTATAAACGTGGAAATATCTACACCGCTGCCTGTATAAACATGGAAATATCTACACCGCGATCTGTATGAACATGGAAATATCTACACCGCTATCTGTATGAACATGGAAATATCTACACCGCTATCTGTATGAACATGGAAATAGCTACACCGCTATCTGTGTGAACATGGATATATCTACACAGCCATCTGGATGAACATGGAAATATCTACACCGCTATCTGTGTAAACATGCATACATCTTCACCGCTATCTGTATAAACATGGAAAAATCTACACCGCTATCTGTATGAACATGGAAATATCTACACCGCTACCTGTATGAACATGGAAATATCTACACAGCTATCTCTATCAACATGGATATATCTACACAGCCATCTGGATGAACATGGAAATATCTACACCGCTTTCTGTAAGAACATGGAAATAACTCCACCGCTATCTGTGTAAATATGCATACATCTTCACCGCAATCTGTATAAACTTGGAAATATCTAAACCGCTATCTCTATGAACATGGAAATATCTACACCGCTATCTGTTTGAACATGGAAATATCTACAACGCTATCTGCATGAAAATGGAAATATCTAAACAGCTATCTGCATATACATGGAAATATCTACACAGATATCTCTTTACACATGGAAATAACTATAATGTTACCTGTATGAACATGGAAATATCTACACCGCCATCTGTATGACCATGGAAATAGCTGCGCCGACATCTGTATGAACATATACATATCTACACGGACATCTGTATTAAAATGGAGATATCTCACACCGATATCTGTATAAACATGGAAATATCTACACCGCTATCTGTGTAAACATGGAAATATCTACACCGCTATCTGTATAAACATGGAAATATCTACACCGCAACCTGTATAAACATGGAAATATCACCACCGCTATCTGTATGAACATGCAAATATCAGCCCCTCTATCTGTATGAACATGGAGATATCTACACCGCTATCTGTATGAACATGGAAATATCTACACCGCTATCTGTATGAACATGGAAATACCTTCACTGCCATCTGTATGAACATGGATATATCTACACAGCCATCTGGATGAACATGGATATATCTACACAGCCCTCTGGATGAACATGGAAATATCCACACCGCTATCTGTGTAAACATGCATACATCTTCACTGCTATCTGTATAAACATGGAAATATCTACACCGCTATCTGTATGAACATGAAAATATCTTCACCGCTATCTGTTTGAAGATGGAAATATATACACCGCTATCTGCATGAAAATGGAAATATCTACACCGCTATCTGCATGAAAATGGAAATATCTACACAGCTATCTGCATATACATGGAAATATCTACACAGCTATCTCTTTACACAAGGAAATAACTACACTGCTATCAGTATGAACATGGAAATATCTACACCGCCATCTGTATGAACATGGAAATATCAGCATCACCATCAGTTTGAACATATATATATCTACACTGCCATCTGTATTAAGATGGAGATATCTACACCGCTATCTGAATAAACATGGAAATATCTGCACCGCTATCTGTATAAACATGAAAATATCAGCACCGCTATCTGTATGAACATGGAAATATCAGCCCCTCTATCTGTATGAACATGGAGATATCTACACCGCCATCTGTATGAACATGGATATATCTACACAGCCATCTGGAGGAACATGGAAATATCTACACCGCTATCTGTATGAACATGGAAATAGCTACACAGCTATCTGTATGAACATGGGAATATCTACACCGCAATCTGTATGAACATGGAAATATCTACACCGCTATCTGTATGAACAAGGAAATATCCTCACCGCTATCTGTATGAACATGGATATATCTACAGAGCCATCTGGATGAACATGGAAATATCTACACCGCCATCTGTATGAACATATAAATATCTGCACCGCCATCTGTATTAAGATGGAGATATGTACACCGCTATCTGTATAAACCTGGAAATATCTACACCGCTATCTGTATAAACATGGAAATATCTACACCGCTATCTGGATTAACATGGAAATTTCTACACCGCTACCTGTATAAACATGGAAATAGCACCGCTATCTGTAGGAACATGGAAATATCTACACCGCTATCTGTACGAACATGGAAATACCTACACCGCTATCTGTATGAACATGGAAATAGCTACACCGCTATCTGTATGAACATGGAAATAGCTACACCGCTATCTGTATGAACATGGAAATATCTACACCGCTACCTGTATGAACATGGATATATCTACACAGCCATCTGGATGAACATGGAAATATCTACACCGCTATCTGTGTAAACATGCATACATCTTCACCGTTATCTGTATAAACATGGAAATATCTACATCTCTATCTGTGTGAACATGGAAATATCTGCACCGCTATCTGAATGAACATGGAAATATCTACACTGCTATCTGTTTGAACATGGAAATATCTACACCGATATCTGCATGAAAATGGAAATATCTTCACTGCTATCTGCATATACATGGAAATATCTACACAGCTATCTCTTTACACATGGAAATAACTACACCGCTATCTGTATGAACATGGAAATATCTACACCACCATCTGTATGAACATGGAAATATCTGCACCGCCATCTGAATGAACATATAAATATCTACACCGCCATCTGTATTAATATGGAGATATCTACACCGCTATCTGTATAAACATGGAAATATCTACACCGCTATCTGTATAAACATGGAAATATCTCCACCGCTATCTGTATAAACATGGAAATATCTACACCACTACCTGTATAAACATGGAAATATCAGCACCGCTATCTGTACGAACAAAAAAATATCTACACTGCCATCTGTATTAAGATGGAGATATCTACACCGCTATCTGAATAAACATGGAAATATCTACACCGCTATCTGTATAAACATGGAAATATCAGCACCGCTATCTGTATGAACATGGAAATATCAGCCCCTCTATCTGTATGAACATGGAGATATCTACACCGCCATCTGTATGAACATGGATATATCTTCACAGCCATCTGGATGAACATGGAAATATCTACACCGTTATCTGTATGAACATGGAAATAGCTACACCGCTATCTGTATGAAAATGGGAATAGCTACACCGCTATCTGTATGAACATGGAAATATCTACACCGCTATCTGTATGAACATGGATATATCTACACAGCCATCTGGATGAACATGGAAATATCTACACCGCTATCTGTATGAACATGGAAATATCTACACCGCTATCTGTATGAACATGGATATATCTACACAGCCATCTGGATGAACATGGAAATATCTACACCGCTATCTGTATGAACATGGAAATATCTACACCGCTATCTGTATGAACATGGAAATACCTACACCGCTATCTGTTTGGACATGGAAATATCTACACCGCTATCTGCATGAAAATGGAAATATCTACACTGCTATCTGCATATACATTTATATATCTACACAGCTATCTCTTTACACATGGAAATAACTACACCACTATCTGTATGAACATGGAAATAGCTACACCGCCATCTGTATGAACATGGAAATATCTGCACCGCCATCTGTATGAACATATAAATATCTACACCGCCATCTGCATTAAGATGGAGATATCTACACTGATATCTGTATAAACATGTAAATAACTACACCGCCATCTATCGGAACATATAAATATCTACACCGCCATCTGTACTAAGAAGGAAATATCTAAACCGCTATCTGTATAAACATGGAAATATCTACACCACGGCCTGTATAAACATGGAAATATCAGCACCGCTATCTGTATGAACATGGAAAGATCTACACCGCTATCTGTATGAACATGGATATATCTACACAGCCATCTGGATGAACATGGAAATATCTACACAGCTATCTGAACATGGAAATATCTACACCGCTATCTGCATGAAAATGGAAATATCTACACTGATATCTGCATATACATTTAAATATCTACACAGCTATCTCTTTACACATGGAAATAACTACACCGCTATCTGTATGAACATGGAAATATCTACACCACCATCTGTTTGAACATGGAAATATCTGCACCGTCATCTGTATGAACATATAAATATCTACACCGCTATCTGCATGAAAATGGAAATATCTACAAAGCTATCTGCATATACATGGAAATATCAAAACAGCTATGTCTTTACACATGGAAATAACTACACCGCTATATCTATAAACATGGAAATATCTCCAGCGCGATCTGTATGAACATGGAAATATCTGCACCGCCATCTGTATGAACTTATAAATATCTACACTGCCATCTGTATTAAGAAGGAAATATCTAAACCGCTATCTGTATAAACATGGAAATATCTACACCGCTGCCTGTATAAACATGGAAATATCAGCACCGCTCTCTGTAAGAGAATGGAAATATCTACACCGCTATCTGTATGAACATGGAAATATCTACACTGCTATCTGTATGAACATGGAAATAGCTACACCGTTATCTGTATGAACATGGAAATATCTACACCGCTATCTGTATGAACATGGAAATATCTACACCGCTATCTGTGTGAACATGGATATATCTACACAGCCATCTGGATGAACATGGAAATATCTACACCGCTATCTGTGTAAACATGCATACATCTTCACCGCTATCTGTAAAAACATGGAAATATCTACACCGCTATCTGTATGAACATGGAAATATCTACACCGCTATCTGTATGAACATGGAAATATCTACACCGCTATCTGTTTGAACATGGAAATATCTACACCGCTATCTGCATGAAAATGGAAATATCTACACAGCTGTCTGCCTATACATGGAAATATCTACACAGCTATCTCTTTACACATGGAAATAACTACACCGCTATCTGTATGAACATGGAAATATCTGCACCGCCATCTGTATGAACATATAAATATCTACACCACCATCTGTATTAAGATGGAGATATCTACACCGCTATCTGTATAAACATGGAAATATCTACAACGCTATCTGTATAAACATGGAAATATCTACACCACTATCTCTATAAACATGGAAATATCAGCACCGCTATCTTTATGAACATGGAAATATCAGCCTCTCTATCTGTATGAACATGGAAGTATCTACACCGCTATCTGTATGAACATGGAAATATCTGCACCGCCATCTGTATGAACATATAAATATCTACACCGCCATCTGTATTAAGAAGGAAATATCTAAACCGCTATCTGTATAAACATGGAAATATCTACACCGCTGCCTGTATAAACATGGAAATATCAGCACCGCTCTCTGTAAGAGAATGGAAATATCTACACCGCTATCTGTATGAACATGGAAATATCTACACTGCTATCTGTATGAACATGGAAATAGCTACACCGTTATCTGTATGAACATGGAAATATCTACACCGCTATCTGTATGAACATGGAAATATCTACACCGCTATCTGTGTGAACATGGATATATCTACACAGCCATCTGGATGAACATGGAAATATCTACACCGCTATCTGTGTAAACATGCATACATCTTCACCGCTATCTGTAAAAACATGGAAATATCTACACCGCTATCTGTATGAACATGGAAATATCTACACCGCTATCTGTATGAACATGGAAATATCTACACCGCTATCTGTTTGAACATGGAAATATCTACACCGCTATCTGCATGAAAATGGAAATATCTACACAGCTATCTGCATATACATGGAAATATCTACACAGCTATCTCTTTACACATGGAAATAACTACACCGCTATCTGTATGAACATGGAAATATCTACACCGCCATCTGTATGAACATGGAAATATCTGCACCGCCATCTGTATGAACATATAAATATCTACACCGCCATGTGTATTAAGATGGAGATATCTACACCGCTATCTGTATAAACATGGAAATATCTACAACGCTATCTGTATAAACATGGAAATATCTACACCACTATCTCTATAAACATGGAAATATCAGCACCGCTATCTTTATGAACATGGAAATATCAGCCTCTCTATCAGTATGAACATGGAAGTATCTACACCGCTATCTGTATGAACATGGAAATATCTACACCGCTATCTGTATCAACATGGAAATACCTTCACCGCCATCTGTATGAACATGGATATATCTACACAGCCTTCTGGATGAAAATGGAAATATCTACACCGCTATCTGTATGAACATGGAAATAGCTACACCGCTATCTCTATGAACATGGAAATATCTACACCACTATCTGTATGAACATGGAAATATCTACACCGCTATCTGTATGAACATGGAAATATCTTCACCGCTATCTGTATGAACATGGATATATCTACACAGCCATCTGGATGAACATGGAAATATCTACACCGCTATCTGTATGAACATGGAAATATCTACACCGCTATCTGCATGAACATGGAAATATCTTCACCGCCATCTGTATGAACATGGATATATCTACAGAGCCATCTTGATGAACATGGAAGTATCTACACAGCTATCTGTATGAAAATGGAAATTTATACACCGCTCTCTGTGTAAACATGCATACATCTTCACCGCTATCTGTATAAACATGGAAATATCTACACCGCTATTTGTTTGAACATGGAAATATCTACACCGCTTTCTGCATGAAAATGGAAATATCTACAGAGCTATCTGCATATTCATGGAAATATCTACATGCTATCTCTTTACACATGGAAATTACTACACCGCTATCTCTATAAACATGGAAATATCTACACCGCCATCTGTATGAACATGGAAATATCTGCATCGCCATCTGTATGAACATATAAATATCTACACCGCCATCTGTATTAAGATGGAGATATCTACACCGCTATCTGTATAAACCTGGAAATATCTACACCGCTATCTGTATAAACATAGAAATATCTACACCGCTATCTGAATAAACATAGAAATATCTACACCGCTACCTGTATAAACATGGAAATATCAGCACCGCTCTCTGTATGAACATGGAAATATCTACACCGCTATCTGTACGAACATGGAAATATCTACACCGCCATCTGTAGAAACAAGGAAATATCTGCACCGCCATCTGTATGAACATATAAATATCTACACCGCCATCTGTATTAAGAAGGAAATATATAAACCTCTATCTGTATAAACATGGAAATATCTACACCGCTGCCTGTATAAACATGGAAATATAAGCACCGCTATCTGTATGAACATGGAAATATCTACACCGCTATCTGTATAAACATGGAAATATCTACACCGCCATCTGTATGAACATATAAATATCTACACCGCCATCTGTATTAAGAAGGAAATATCTAAACCGCTATCTGTATAAACGTGGAAATATCTACACCGCTGCCTGTATAAACATGGAAATATCTACACCGCGATCTGTATGAACATGGAAATATCTACACCGCTATCTGTATGAACATGGAAATATCTACACCGCTATCTGTATGAACATGGAAATAGCTACACCGCTATCTGTGTGAACATGGATATATCTACACAGCCATCTGGATGAACATGGAAATATCTACACCGCTATCTGTGTAAACATGCATACATCTTCACCGCTATCTGTATAAACATGGAAAAATCTACACCGCTATCTGTATGTACATGGAAATATCTACACCGCTACCTGTATGAACATGGAAATATCTACACAGCTATCTCTATCAACATGGATATATCTACACAGCCATCTGGATGAACATGGAAATATCTACACCGCTTTCTGTATGAACATGGAAATAACTACACCGCTATCTGTGTAAATATGCATACATCTTCACCGCAATCTGTATAAACTTGGAAATATCTAAACCGCTATCTCTATGAACATGGAAATATCTACACCGCTATCTGTTTGAACATGGAAATATCTACACCGCTATCTGCATGAAAATGGAAATATCTACACAGCTATCTGCATATACATGGAAATATCTACACAGCTATCTCTTTACACATGGAAATAACTATAATGCTGTCTGTATGAACATGGAAATATCTACACCGCCATCTGTATGACCATGGAAATAGCTGCGCCGACATCTGTATGAACATATACATATCTACACGGCCATCTGTATTAAAATGGAGATATCTCACACCGATATCTGTATAAACATGGAAATATCTACACCGCTATCTGTGTAAACATGGAAATATCTACACCGCTATCTGTATAAACATGGAAATATCTACACCGCAACCTGTATAAACATGGAAATATCACCACCGCTATCTGTATGAACATGCAAATATCAGCCCCTCTATCTGTATGAACATGGAGATATCTACACCGCTATCTGTATGAACATGGAAATATCTACACCGCTATCTGTATGAACATGGAAATACCTTCACTGCCATCTGTATGAACATGGATATATCTACACAGCCATCTGGATGAACATGGATATATCTACACAGCCCTCTGGATGAACATGGAAATATCCCCACCGCTATCTGTGTAAACATGCATACATCTTCACTGCTATCTGTATAAACATGGAAATATCTACACCGCTATCTGTATGAACATGAAAATATCTACACCGCTATCTGTTTGAAGATGGAAATATATACACCGCTATCTGCATGAAAATGGAAATATCTACACCGCTATCTGCATGAAAATGGAAATATCTACACAGCTATCTGCATATACATGGAAATATCTACACAGCTATCTCTTTACACAAGGAAATAACTACACTGCTATCAGTATGAACATGGAAATATCTACACCGCCATCTGTATGAACATGGAAATATCAGCACCACCATCTGTATGAACATATAAATATCTACACTGCCATCTGTATTAAGATGGAGATATCTACACCGCTATCTGAATAAACATGGAAATATCTACACCGCTATCTGTATAAACATGAAAATATCAGCACCGCTATCTGTATGAACATGGAAATATCAGCCCCTCTATCTGTATGAACATGGAGTTATCTACACCGCCATCTGTATGAACATGGATACATCCACACAGCCATCTGGAGGAACATGGAAATATCTACACCGCTATCTGTATGAACATGGAAATAGCTACACAGCTATCTGTATGAACATGGGAATATCTACACCGCTATCTGTATGAACATGGAAATATCTACACCGCTATCTGTATGAACAAGGAAATATCCTCACCGCTATCTGTATGAACATGGATATATCTACAGAGCCATCTGGATGAACATGGAAATATCTACACCGCCATCTGTATGAACATATAAATATCTGCACCGCCATCTGTATTAAGATGGAGATATCTACACCGCTATCTGTATAAACCTGGAAATATCTACACCGCTATCTGTATAAACATGGAAATATCTACACCGCTATCTGGATTAACATGGAAATTTCTACACCGCTACCTGTATAAACATGGAAATATCAGCACCGCTATCTGTAGGAACATGGAAATATCTACACCGCTATCTGTACGAACATGGAAATACCTACACCGCTATCTGTATGAACATGGAAATAGCTACACCGCTATCTGTATGAACATGGAAATAGCTACACCGCTATCTGTATGAACATGGAAATATCTACACCGCTACCTGTATGAACATGGATATATCTACACAGCCATCTGGATGAACATGGAAATATCTACACCGCTATCTGTGTAAACATGCATACATCTTCACCGTTATCTGTATAAACATGGAAATATCTACATCGCTATCTGTGTGAACATGGAAATATCTGCACCGCTATCTGAATGAACATGGAAATATCTACACCGCTATCTGTTTGAACATGGAAATATCTACACCGATATCTGCATGAAAATGGAAATATCTTCACTGCTATCTGCATATACATGGAAATATCTACACAGCTATCTCTTTACACATGGAAATAACTACACCGCTATCTGTATGAACATGGAAATATCTACACCACCATCTGTATGAACATGGAAATATCTGCACCGCCATCTGAATGAACATATAAATATCTACACCGCCATCTGTATTAATATGGAGATATCTACACCGCTATCTGTATAAACATGGAAATATCTACACCGCTATCTGTATAAACATGGAAATATCTCCACCGCTATCTGTATAAACATGGAAATATCTACACCACTACCTGTATAAACATGGAAATATCAGCACCGCTATCTGTACGAACAAAGAAATATCTACACCGCTATCTGTATGAACATGGAAATATCTACACCGCCATCTGTATGAACATGGAAATATCTGCACCGCCATCTGAATGAACATATAAATATCTACACCGCCATCTGTATTAAGATGGAGATATCTACACCGCTATCTGAATAAACATTAAAATATCTACACCGCTATCTGTATAAACATGGAAATATCAGCACCGCTATCTGTATGAACATGGAAATATCAGCCCCTCTATCTGTATGAACATGGAGATATCTACACCGCCATCTGTATGAACATGGATATATCTACACAGCCATCTGGATGAACATGGAAATATCTACACCGCTATCTGTATGAACATGGAAATAGCTACACCGCTATCTGTATGAAAATGGGAATAGCTACACCGCTATCTGTATGAACATGGAAATATCTACACCGCTATCTGTATGAACATGGATATATCTACACAGCCATCTGGATGAACATGGAAATATCTACACCGCTATCTGTATGAACATGGAAATATCTACACCGCTATCTGTATGAACATGGATATATCTACACAGCCATCTGGATGAACATGGAAATATCTACACCTCTATCTGTGTAAACATGCGTACATCTTCACCACTATCTGTATAAACATGGAAATATCTGCACCGCTATCGGTATGAACATGGAAATATCTACACCGCTATCTGTATAAACATGGAAATATCTACACCGCCATCTGTATGAACATATAAATATCTACACCGCCATCTGTATTAAGAAGGAAATATCTAAACCGCTATCTGTATAAACGTGGAAATATCTACACCGCTGCCTGTATAAACATGGAAATATCTACACCGCGATCTGTATGAAAATGGGAATAGCTACACCGCTATCTGTATGAACATGGAAATATCTACACCGCTATCTGTATGAACATGGATATATCTACACAGCCATCTGGATGAACATGGAAATATCTACACCTCTATCTGTGTAAACATGCGTACATCTTCACCACTATCTGTATAAACATGGAAATATCTGCACCGCTATCGGTATGAACATGGAAATATCTACACCGCTATCTGTATAAACATGGAAATATCTACACCGCCATCTGTATGAACATATAAATATCTACACCGCCATCTGTATTAAGAAGGAAATATCTAAACCGCTATCTGTATAAACGTGGAAATATCTACACCGCTGCCTGTATAAACATGGAAATATCTACACCGCGATCTGTATGAACATGGAAATATCTACACCGCTATCTGTATGAACATGGAAATATCTACACCGCTATCTGTATGAACATGGAAATAGCTACACCGCTATCTGTGTGAACATGGATATATCTACACAGCCATCTGGATGAACATGGAAATATCTACACCGCTATCTGTGTAAACATGCATACATCTTCACCGCTATCTGTATAAACATGGAAAAATCTACACAGCTATCTGTATGAACATGGAAATATCTACACCGCTACCTGTATGAACATGGAAATATCTACACAGCTATCTCTATCAACATGGATATATCTACACAGCCATCTGGATGAACATGGAAATATCTACACCGCTTTCTGTATGAACATGGAAATAACTACACCACTATCTGTGTAAATATGCATACATCTTCACCGCAATCTGTATAAACTTGGAAATATCTAAACCGCTATCTCTATGAACATGGAAATATCTACACCGCTATCTGTTTGAACATGGAAATATCTACACCGCTATCTGCATTAAAATGGAAATATCTAAACAGCTATCTGCATATACATGGAAATATCTACACAGCTATCTCTTTACACATGGAAATAACTATAATGTTATCTGTATGAACATGGAAATATCTACACCGCCATCTGTATGACCATGGAAATAGCTGCGCCGACATCTGTGTGAACATATACATATCTACACGGCCATCTGTATTAAAATGGAGATATCTCACACCGATATCTGTATAAACATGGAAATATCTACACCGCTATCTGTGTAAACATGGAAATATCTACACCGCTATCTGTATAAACATGGAAATATCTACACCGCAACCTGTATAAACATGGAAATATCACCACCGCTATCTGTATGAACATGCAAATATCAGCCCCTCTATCTTTATGAACATGGAGATATCTACACCGCTATCTGTATGAACATGGAAATATCTACACCGCTATCTGTATGAACATGGAAATACCTTCACTGCCATCTGTATGAACATGGATATATCTACACAGCCATCTGGATGAACATGGATATATCTACACAGCCCTCTGGATGAACATGGAAATATCCACACCGCTATCTGTGTAAACATGCATACATCTTCACTGCTATCTGTATAAACATGGAAATATCTACACCGCTATCTGTATGAACATGAAAATATCTACACCGCTATCTGTTTGAAGATGGAAATATATACACCGCTATCTGCATGAAAATGGAAATATCTACACCGCTATCTGCATGAAAATGGAAATATCTACACAGCTATCTGCATATACATGGAAATATCTACACAGCTATCTCTTTACACAAGGAAATAACTACACTGCTATCAGTATGAACATGGAAATATCTACACCGCCATCTGTATGAACATGGAAATATCAGCATCACCATCTGTATGAACATATAAATATCTACACTGCCATCTGTATTAAGATGGAGATATCTACACCGCTATCTGAATAAACATGGAAATATCTACAAAGCTATCTGTATAAACATGAAAATATCAGCACCGCTATCTGTATGAACATGGAAATATCAGCCCCTCAATCTGTATGAACATGGAGATATCTACACCGCCATCTGTATGAACATGGATATATCTACACAGCCATCTGGAGGAACATGGAAATATCTACACCGCTATCTGTATGAACATGGAAATAGCTTCACAGCTATCTGTATGAACATGGGAATATCTACACCGCAATCTGTATGAACATGGAAATATCTACACCGCTATCTGTATGAACAAGGAAATATCCTCACCGCTATCTGTATGAACATGGATATATCTACAGAGCCATCTGGATGAACATGGAAATATCTACACCGCCATCTGTATGAACATATAAATATCTACACTGCCATCTGTATTTAGATGGAGATATCTACACCGCTATCTGAATAAACATGGAAATATCTACACCGCTATCTGTATAAACCTGGAAATATCTACACCGCTATCTGTATAAACATGGAAATATCTACACCGCTATCTGGATTAACATGGAAATTTCTACACCGCTACCTGTATAAACATGGAAATATCAGCACCGCTATCTGTAGGAACATGGAAATATCTACACCGCTATCTGTACGAACATGGAAATACCTACACCGCTATCTGTATGAACATGGAAATAGCTACACCGCTATCTGTATGAACATGGAAATAGCTACACCGCTATCTGTATGAACATGGAAATATCTACACCGCTACCTGTATGAACATGGATATATCTACACAGCCATCTGGATGAACATGGAAATATCTACACCGCTATCTGTGTAAACATGCATACATCTTCACCGTTATCTGTATAAACATGGAAATATCTACATCGCTATCTGTTTGAACATGGAAATATCTGCACCGCTATCTGAATGAACATGGAAATATCTACACCGCTATCTGTTTGAACATGGAAATATCTACACCGATATCTGCATGAAAATGGAAATATCTTCACTGCTATCTGCATATACATGGAAATATCTACACAGCTATCTCTTTACACATGGAAATAACTACACCGCTATCTGTATGAACATGGAAATATCTACACCACCATCTGTATGAACATGGAAATATCTGCACCGCCATCTGAATGAACATATAAATATCTACACCGCCATCTGTATTAATATGGAGATATCTACACCGCTATCTGTATAAACATGGAAATATCTACACCGCTATCTGTATAAACATGGAAATATCTCCACCGCTATCTGTATAAACATGGAAATATCTACACCACTACCTGTATAAACATGGAAATATCAGCACCGCTATCTGTACGAACAAAGAAATATCTACACCGCCATCTGTATTAAGATGGAGATATCTACACCGCTATCTGAATAAACATGGAAATATCTACACCGCTATCTGTATAAACATGGAAATAACAGCACCGCTATCTGTATGAACATGGAAATATCAGCCCCACTATCTGTATGAACATGGAGATATCTACACCGCCATCTGTATGAACATGGATATATCTACACAGCCATCTGGATGAACATGGAAATATCTACACCGCTATCTGTATGAACATGGAAATAGCTACACCGCTATCTGTATGAAAATGGGAATAGCTACACCGCTATCTGTATGAACATGGAAATATCTACACCGCTATCTGTATGAACATGGATATATCTACACAGCCATCTGGATGAACATGGAAATATCTACACCGCTATCTGTATGAACATGGAAATATCTCCACTGCTATCTGTATGAACATGGATATATCTACACAGCCATCTGGATGAACATGGAAATATCTACACCGCTATCTGTATGAACATGGAAATATCTACACCGCTATCTGTATGAACATGGAAATACCTACACCGCTATCTGTTTGGACATTGAAATATCTACACCGCTATCTGCATGAAAATGGAAATATCTACACTGCTATCTGCATATACATTTATATATCTACACAGCTATCTCTTTACACATGGAAATAACTACACCACTATCTGTATGAACATGGAAATAGCTACACCGCCATCTGTATGAACATGGAAATATCTGCACCGCCATCTGTATGAACATATAAATATCTACACCGCCATCTGCATTAAGATGGAGATATCTACACTGATATCTGTATAAACATGTAAATAACTACACCGCCATCTATCGGAACATATAAATATCTACACCGCCATCTGTACTAAGAAGGAAATATCTAAACTGCTATCTGTATAAACATGGAAATATCTACACCACGGCGTGTATAAACATGGAAATATCAGCACCGCTATCTGTATGAACATGGAAATATCTACACCGCTATCTGTAGGAACATGGAAATAGCTACACCGATGCCTGTATAAACATGGAAATATCAGCACCGCTATCTGTATGAACATGGAAATATCTACACCACTATCTGTATGAACATGGATATATCTACACAGCCATCTGGATGAACATGGAAATATCTACACCACTATCTGTATGAACATGGAAATATCTACACCGCTATCTGTGTAAACATGCATACATCTTCACCGCTATCAGTATAAACATGGAAATATCTACACCGCTATCTGTATGAACATGGAAATAGCTACACCGCTATCTGTATGAACATGGAAAGATCTACACCGCTATCTGTATGAACATGGATATATCTACACAGCCATCTGGATGAACATGGAAATATCTACACCGCTATCTGAACATGGAAATATCTACACCGCTATCTGCATGAAAATGGAAATATCTACACTGATATCTGCATATACATTTAAATATCTACACAGCTATCTCTTTACACATGGAAATAACTACACCGCTATCTGTATGAACATGGAAATATCTACACCACCATCTGTTTGAACATGGAAATATCTGCACCGTCATCTGTATGAACATATAAATATCTACACCGCTATCTGCATGAAAATGGAAATATCTACAAAGCTATCTGCATATACATGGAAATATCTAAACAGCTATATCTTTACACATGGAAATAACTACACCGGTATATCTATAAACATGGAAATATCTCCAGCGCGATCTGTATGAACATGGAAATATCTGCACCGCCATCTGTATGAACATATAAATATCTACACCGCCATCTGTATTAAGAAGGAAATATCTAAACCGCTATCTGTATAAACATGGAAATATCTACACCGCTGCCTGTATAAACATGGAAATATCAGCACCGCTCTCTGTAAGAGAATGGAAATATCTACACCGCTATCTGTATGAACATGGAAATATCTACACTGCTATCTGTATGAACATGGAAATAGCTACACCGTTATCTGTATGAACATGGAAATATCTACACCGCTATCTGTATGAACATGGAAATATCTACACCGCTATCTGTGTGAACATGGATATATCTACACAGCCATCTGGATGAACATGGAAATATCTACACCGCTATCTGTGTAAACATGCATACATCTTCACCGCTATCTGTAAAAACATGGAAATATCTACACCGCTATCTGTATGAACATGGAAATATCTACACCGCTATCTGTATGAACATGGAAATATCTACACCGCTATCTGTTTGAACATGGAAATATCTACACCGCTATCTGCATGAAAATGGAAATATCTACACAGCTATCTGCATATACATGGAAATATCTACACAGCTATCTCTTTACACATGGAAATAACTACACCGCTATCTGTATGAACATGGAAATATCTGCACCGCCATCTGTATGAACATATAAATATCTACACCGCCATCTGTATTAAGATGGAGATATCTACACCGCTATCTGTATAAACATGGAAATATCTACAACGCTATCTGTATAAACATGGAAATATCTACACCACTATCTCTATAAACATGGAAATATCAGCACCGCTATCTTTATGAACATGGAAATATCAGCCTCTCTATCTGTATGAACATGGAAGTATCTACACCGCTATCTGTATGAACATGGAAATATCTACAACGCTATCTGTATCAACATGGAAATACCTTCACCGCCATCTGTATGAACATGGATATATCTACACAGCCTTCTGGATGAACATGGAAATACCTACACCGCTATCTGTATGAACATGGAAATAGCTACACAGCTATCTGTATGAACATGGAAATATCTACACCACTATCTGTATGAACATGGAAATATCTTCACCGCTATCTGTATGAACATGTATATATCTACACAGCCATCTGGATGAACATGGAAATATCTAAACCGCTATCTGTATGAACATGGAAATAGCTACACCGCTATCTGTATGAACATGGAAATATCTACACCGCTATCTGTATGAACATGGAAATATCTACACCGCTATCTGTATGAACATGGAAATATCTTCACCGCCATCTGTATGAACATGGATATATCTACAGAGCCATCTTGATGAACATGGAAGTATCTACACAGCTATCTGTATGAAAATGGAAATTTATACACCGCTAACTGTGTAAACATGCATACATCTTCACTGCTATCTGTATAAACATGGAAATATCTACACCGCTATCTGTTTGAACATGGAAATATATACACCGATATCTGCATGAAAATGGAAATATCTTCACTGCTATCTGCATATACATGGAAATATCTACACAGCTATCTCTTTACACATGGAAATAACTACACCGCTATCTGTATGAACATGGAAATATCTACACCGCCATCTGTATGAACATGGAAATATCTGCACCGCCATCTGTATGAACATATAAATATCTACACCGCCATCTGTATTAATATGGAGATATCTACACCGCTATCTGTATAAACATGGAAATATCTACACCGCTATCTGTATAAACATGGAAATATCTCCACCGCTATCTGTATAAACATGGAAATATCTACACCACTACCTGTATAAACATGGAAATATCAGCACCGCTATCTGTACGAACAAAGAAATATCTACACCGCTATCTGTATGAACATGGAAATATCTACACCGCCATCTGTATGAACATGGAAATATCTGCACCGCCATCTGAATGAACATATAAATATCTACACCGCCATCTGTATTAAGATGGAGATATCTACACCACTATCTGAATAAACATGGAAATATCTACACCGCTATCTGTATAAACATGGAAATATCAGCACCGCTATCTGTATGAACATGGAAATATCAGCCCCTCTATCTGTATGAACATGGAGATATCTACACCGCCATCTGTATGAACATGGATATATCTACACAGCCATCTGGATGAACATGGAAATATCTACACCGCTATCTGTATGAACATGGAAATAGCTACACCGCTATCTGTATGAACATGGAAATATCTACACCGCTATCTGTATAAACATGGAAATATCTACACCGCTATCTGTATAAGCATGGAAATATCTACACCGCTACCTGTATAAACATGGAAATATCAGCACCGCTATCTGAATGAACCTTGAACTATCTACACCGCTATCTGTATGAACATGGAAATATCTACACCGCTATCTGTATGAACATGGAAATATCTACAAAGCTATCTGAATGAACATGGAAATATCTACACCGCTATCTGTTTGAACATGTAAATATCTACACCGCTATCTGCATGAAAATGGAAATATCTACAAAGCTATCTGCATATACTTGGAAATAACTACACAGCTATCTCTTTACACATGGAAATAACTACACCGCTATATCTATAAACATGGAAATATCTACACAACCATCTGTATGAACATGGAAATATCTGCACCGCCATCTGTATGAACATATAAATATCTACACCGCCATTTGTATTAAGAAGGAAATATCTAAACCGCTATCTGTATAAACATGGAAATATCTACACCGCTATCTGTATGAACATGGATATATCTACACAGCCATCTGTATGAACATGGAAATATCTACACCGCTATCTGTATGAACATGGATATATCTACACAGCCATCTGGATGAACATGGAAATATCTACACCTCTATCTGTGTAAACATGCGTACATCTTCACCACTATCTGTATAAACATGGAAATATCTGCACCGCTATCGGTATGAACATGGAAATATCTACACCGCTATCTGTATGAACATGGAAATACCTACACCGCTATCTGTTTGGACATGGAAATATCTACACCGCTATCTGCATGAAAATGGAAATATCTACACTGCTATCTGCATATACATTTATATATCTACACAGCTATCTCTTTACACATGGAAATAACTACACCACTATGTGTATGAACATGGAAATAGCTACACCGCCATCTGTATGAAGATGGAAATATCTGCACCGCCATCTGTATGAACATATAAATATCTACACCGCCATCTGCATTAAGATGGAGATATCTACACTGATATCTGTATAAACATGTAAATAACTACGCCGCCATCTATCGGAACATATAAATATCTACACCGCCATCTGTACTAAGAAGGAAATATCTAAACCGCTATCTGTATAAACATGGAAATATCTACACCACGGCCTGTATAAACATGGAAATATCAGCACCGCTATCTGTATGAACATGGAAATATCAGCCTCTCTATCTGTATGAACATGGAAGTATCTACACCGCTATCTGTATGAACATGGAAATATCTACACCGCTATCTGTATCAACATGGAAATAACTTCACCGCCATCTGTATGAACATGGATATATCTACACAGCCTTCTGGATGAACATGGAAATATCTACACCGCTATCTGTATGAACATGGAAATAGCTACACCGCTATCTCTATGAACATGGAAATATCTACACCACTATCTGTATGAACATGGAAATATCTACACCGCTATCTGTATGAACATGGAAATATCTTCACCGCTATCTGTATGAACATGGATATATCTACACAGCCATCTGGATGAACATGGAAATATCTACACCGCTATCTGTATGAACATGGAAATAGCTACACCGCTATCTGTATGAACATGGAAATAGCTACACCGCTATCTGTATGAACATGGAAATATCTACACCGCTATCTGTATGAACATGGAAATATCTTCACCGCCATCTGTATGAACATGGATATATCTACAGAGCCATCTTGATGAACATGGAAGTATCTACACAGCTATCTGTATGAAAATGGAAATTTATACACCGCTATCTGTGTAAACATGCATACATCTTCACCGCTATCTGTATAAACATGGAAATATCTACACCGCTATTTGTTTGAACATGGAAATATCTACACCGCTTTCTGCATGAAAATGGAAATATCTACAGAGCTATCTGCATATTCATGGAAATATCTACATGCTATCTCTTTACACATGGAAATTACTACACCGCTATCTCTATAAACATGGAAATATCTACACCGCCATCTGTATGAACATGGAAATATCTGCATCGCCATCTGTATGAACATATAAATATCTACACCGCCATCTGTATTAAGATGGAGATATCTACACCGCTATCTGTATAAACCTGGAAATATCTACACCGCTATCTGTATAAACATAGAAATATCTACACCGCTATCTGTATAAACATAGAAATATCTACACCGCTACCTGTATAAACATGGAAATATCAGCACGGCTATCTGTATGAACATGGAAATATCTACACCGCTATCTGTAGGAACATGGAAATAGCTACACCGCTGCCTGTATAAACATGGAAATATCAGCACCGCTATCTGTATGAACATGGAAATATCTACACCACTATCTGTATGAACATGGATATATCTACACAGCCATCTGGATGAACATGGAAATGTCTACACCACTATCTGTATGAACATGGAAATATCTACACCGCAATCTGTGTAAACATGCATACATCTTCACCGCTATCAGTATAAACATGGAAATATCTACACCGCTATCTGTATGAACATGGAAATAGCTACACCGCTATCTGTATGAACATGGAAAGATCTACACCGCTATCTGTATGAACATGGATATATCTACACAGCCATCTGGATAAACATGGAAATATCTACACCGCTATCTGTTTGAACATGGAAATATCTACACCGCTATCTGCATGAAAATGGAAATATCTACACTGATATCTGCATATACATTTAAATATCTACACAGCTATCTCTTTACACATGGAAATAACTACACCGCTATCTGTATGAACATGGAAATATCTACACCACCATCTGTACGAACATGGAAATATCTGCACCGTCATGTGTATGAACATATAAATATCTACACCGCCATGTGTATTAAGATGGAGATATCTACACTGCTATCTATATAAACATGGAAATATCAACACCGCCATCTGTATGAACATATAAATATCTACACCGCCATGTGTATTAATATGGAGATATCTACACCGCTATCTGAATTAACATGGAAATATCTACACTGCTATCTGTATGAACATGGAAATATCTACACCGTTCTCTGTATGAACATGGAAATATCTACACCGCTATCTGTATGAACATGGAAATATCTACAAAGCTATCTGAATGAACATGGAAATATCTAAACCGCTATCTGTTTGAACATGTAAATATCTACACCGCTATCTGCATGAAAATGGAAATATCTACAAAGCTATCTGCATATACATGGAAATATCTAAACAGCTATCTCTTTACACATGGAAATAACTACACCGCTATATCTATAAACATGGAAATATCTCCAGCGCCATCTGTATGAACATGGAAATATCTGCACCGCCATCTGTATGAACATATAAATATCTACACCGTCATCTGTATTAATAAGGAAATATCTAAACCGCTATCTGTATAAACATGGAAATATCTACACCGCTGCCTGTATAAACATGGAAATATCAGCACCGCTCTCTGTAAGAGAATGGAAATATCTACACCGCTATCTGTATGAACATGGAAATATCTACACTGCTATCTGTATGAACATGGAAATAGCTACACCGTTATCTGTATGAACATGGAAATATCTACACCGCTATCTGTATGAACATGGAAATATCTACACCGCTTTCTGTGTGAACATGGATATATGTACACAGCCATCTGGATGAACATGGAAATATCTACACCGCTATCTGGGTAAACATGCATACATCTTCACCCCTATCTGTAAAAACATGGAAATATCTACACCGCTATCTGTATGAACATGGAAATATCTACACCGCTATCTGTATAAACATGGAAATATCTACACCGCTATCTGTTTGAACATGGAAATATCTACACCGCCATCTGTATGAACATGGATATATCTACACAGCCATCTGGAGGAACATGGAAATATCTACACCGCTATCTTTATGAACATGGAAATAGCTACACAGCTATCTGTATGAACATGGGAATATCTACACCGCTATCTGTATGAACATGGAAATATCTACACCGCTATCTGTATGAACAAGGAAATATATTCACCGCTATCTGTATGAACATGGATATATCTACAGAGCCATCTGGATGAACATGGAAATATCTACACCGCCATCTGTATGAACATATAAATATCTGCACCGCCATCTGTATTAAGATGGAGATATCTACACCGCTATCTGTATAAACCTGGAAATATCTACACCGCTATCTGTATAAACATGGAAATATCTACACCGCTATCTGGATTAACATGGAAATTTCTACACCGCTACCTGTATAAACATGGAAATATCAGCACCGCTATCTGTAGGAACATGGAAATATCTACACCGCTATCTGTACGAACATGGAAATATCTACACCGCTATCTGTATGAACATGGAAATAGCTACACCGCTATCTGTATGAACATGGAAATAGCTACACCACTATCTGTATGAACATGGAAATATCTACACCGCTACCTGTATGAACATGGATATATCTACACAGCCATCTGGATGAACATGGAAATATCTACACCGCTATCTGTGTAAACATGCATATATCTTCACCGTTATCTGTATAAACATGGAAATATCTACACCGCTATCTGTGTGAACATGGAAATATCTGCACCGCTATCTGAATGAACATGGAAATATCTACACCGCTATCTGTTTGAACATGGAAATATCTACACCGATATCTGCATGAAAATGGAAATATCTTCACTGCTATCTGCATATACATGGAAATATCTACACAGCTATCTCTTTACACATGGAAATAACTACACCGCTATCTGTATGAACATGGAAATATCTACACCACCATCTGTATGAACATGGAAATATCTGCACCGCCATCTGTATGAACATATAAATATCTACACCGCCATCTGTATTAATATGGAGATATCTACACCGCTGTCTGTATACACATGGAAATATCTACACCGCTATCTGTATAAACATGGAAATATCTCCACCGCTATCTGTAAAAACATGGAAATATCTACACCACTACCTGTATAAACATGGAAATATCAGCACAGCTATCTGTACAAACAAAGAAATATCTACACCGCTATCTGTAAGAACATGGAAATATCTACACCGCCATCTGTATGAACATGGAAATATCTGCACCGCCATCTGAATGAACATATAAATATCAACACCGCCATCTGTATTAAGATGGAGATATCTACACCGCTATCTGAATAAACATGGAATTATCTACACCGCTATCTGTTTAAACATGGAAATATCAGCACCGCTATCTCTATGAACATGGAAATATCAGCCCCTCTATCTGTATGAACATGGAGATATCTACACCGCCATCTGTATGAACATGGATATATCTACACAGCCATCTGGATGAACATGGAAATATCTACACCGCTATCTGTATGAACATGGAAATAGCTACACCGCTATCTGTATGAACATGGAAATATCTACACCGCTATCTGTATAAACATGGAAATATCTACACCGCTATCTGTATAAACATGGAAATATCTACACCGCTACCTGTATAAACATGGAAATATCAGCACCGCTATCTGAATGAACCTTGAACTATCTACACCGCTATCTGTATGAACATGGAAATATCAACAAAGCTATCTGAATGAATATGGAAATATCTACACCGCTATCTGTTTGAACATGTAAATATCTACACCGCTATCTGCATGAAAATGGAAATATCTACAAAGCTATCTGCATATACTTGGAAATATCTACACAGCTATCTCTTTACACATGGAAATAACTACACCGCTATATCTATAAACATGGAAATATCTACACCACCATCTGTATGAACATGGAAATATCTGCACCGCCATCTGTATGAACATATAAATATCTACACCGCCATCTGTATTAAGAAGGAAATATCTAAACCGCTATCAGTATAAACATGGAAATATCTACACCGCTGCCTGTATAAACACGGAAATATCAGCACCGCTCTCAGTATGAAAATGGTAATATCTACACCGCTATCTGTATGAACATGGAAATATCTACACTGCTATATGTATGAACATGGAAATAGCTACACCGTTATCTGTATGAAAATGGGAATAGCTACACCGCTATCTGTATGAACATGGAAATATCTACACGGCTATCTGTATGAACATGGATATATCTACACAGCCATCTGGATGAACATGGAAATATCTACACCGCTATCTGTATGAACATGTATATATCTACACAGCCATCTGGATGAACATGGAAATATCTACACCGCTATCTGTATGAACATGGAAATAGCTACACCGCTATCTGTATGAACATGGAAATATCTACACCGCTATCAGTATGAACATGGAAATATCTACACCGCTATCTGTATGAACATGGAAGTATCTTCACCGCCATCTGTATGAACATAGATATATCTACAGAGCCATCTGGATGAACATGGAAATATCTACACCGCCATCTGTATGAACATATAAATATCTACACCGCCATCTGTATTAAGATGGAGATAACTACACCGCTATCTGTATAAACCTCGAAATATCTACACCGCTATCTGTATAAACATGGAAATATCTACACCGCTATCTGTATAAACATGGAAATTTCTACACCGCTACCTGTATAATCATGGAAATATCAGCACCGCTATCTGTAGGAACATGGAAATATCTACACCACTATCTTTATGAACATGGAAATATCTACACCGCTATCTGTATGGACATGGAAATAGCTACACCGCTATCTGTATGAACATGGAAATATCTACACCACTATCTGTATGAACATGGAAATATCTACACCGCTATCCGTATGAACATGGATATATCTACACAGCCATCTGGATGAACATTGAAATATCTACACCGCTATCTGTATGAACATGGAAATATCTACACAGCTATTTGTGTAAACATGCATACATCTTCACCGCTATCTGTATAAACATGGAAATATCTACAACGCTATCTGTATGAACATGGAAAAAGCTACACCGCTATCTGTATGAACATGGAAATATCTACACCGCCATCTGTATGAACATGGAAATAGCTGCACCGACATCAGTATGAACATATACATATCTACACGGCCATCTGTATTAAGATGGAGATATCTACACCGATATCTGTATAAACATGGAAATATCTACACCGCTATCTGTATAAACATGGAAATATTTACATCTCTATCTGTATAAACATGGAAATATCTACACCGCATCCTGTATAAACATGGAAATATCAGCACCGCTATCTGTATGAACATGGAATTATCAGCCGCTCTATCTGTATGAACATGGAGATATCTACACCGCTATCTGTATGAACATGGAAATATCTACACCGCTATCTGTATGAACATGGAAATACCTTCACCGCCATCTGTATGAACATGAATATATCTACACAGCCATCTGGATGAACATGGATATATCTACACAGCCCTCTGGATGAACATGGAAATATCCACACCGCTATCTGTGTAAACATGCATACATCTTCAAGGCTATCTGTATAAACATGGAAATATATACACCGCTATCTGTATGAACATGGAAATATCTGCACCGCTATCTGTATGAACATGGAAATATCTACACCGCTATCTGTTTGAACATGGAAATATCTACACCGCTATCTGTTTGAACATGGAAATATCTACACCGCTGTCTGCATGAAAATGGAAATATCTACACAGCTATCTGCATATACATGGAAATATCTACAAAGCTATCTCTTTACACATGGAAATAACTACACCGCTATCTGTATGAACATGGAAATATCTACACCGCTATCTGTACGAACATGGAAATATCTACACCGCTATCTGTATGAACATGGATATATCTACACAGCCATCTGGATTAACATGGAAATATCTACACCGCTATCTGTGTAAACATGCATAGATCTTCACCGCTATCTGTATAAACATGGAAATACCTACGCCGCTATCTGTATGAACATGGAAATATCTACACCGCTATCTGTATGAACATGGAAATATCTACACCACTATCTGTTTGAACATGGAAATATCTACACCGCTATCTGCATGAAAATGGAAATATCTACACTGCTATCTGCATATACATGGAAATATCTACACAGCTATCTCTTTACACATGGAAATAACTACACCGCTATCTATATGAACATGGAAATATCCACACCGCCATCTGTATGAATATGGAAATATCTGCACCGCCATCTGTATGAACATATAAATATCTACACCGCCATCTGTATTAAGATGGAGATATCTACACCGCTATCTGTATAAACATGGAAATAGCTACACCGCTATCTGTAAAAACATGGAAATATATACACCGCTATCTGTATAAACATGGAAATATCTACACCGCTACCAGTATAAGCATGGAAATATCAGCACCGCTATCTGTATGAACATGGAAATATCTACACCCCTATCTGTATGAACATGGAAATATCTACACCGCTATCTGTATGAACATGGAAATGTCTACACCGCTATCAGTATGAACATGGAAATATCTACACCGCTATGTGTATGAACATGGATATATCTACACAGCCCTCGGGATGAACATGGAAATATCCACACCGCTATCTGTATAAACATGCATATATCTTCACCGCTATCTGTATAAACATGGAAATATCTACACCGCTATCTGTATGAACATGGAAATATCTACACCGCTATCTGTTTGAAGATGGAAATATATACACCGCTATCTGCATGAAAATGGAAATATCTACACAGCTATCTGCATATACATGGAAATATCTACACAGCTATCTCTTTACACATGGAAATAACTACACCGCTATCTGTATGAACATGGAAATATCAACACCGCCATCTGTATGAACATGGAAATATCTGCACCGCCATCTGAATGAACATATAAATATCTACACCGCCATCTGTATTAAGATGGAGATATCTACACCGCTATCTGATTAAACATGAAAATATCTACACCGCTATCTGTATAAACATGGAAGTATCTACACCGCTATCTGTATAAACATGGAAATATCTACACTGCTACCTGTATGAACATGGAAATATCAGCACCGCTATCTGTATGAACATGGAAATATCTACATCGCTATCTGTATGAACATGGAAATATCTACACCGCTATCTGTATGAACATGGAAATATCTACAAAGCTATCTGCATATACATGGAAATATCTACACTGCTATCTCTTTACACATGGAAATAACTACACCGCTATATCTATAAAGATAGAAATATCTACACCGCTATCTGTATAAACATGGAAATATCTACACCGCTATCTGTATAAACATGGAAATATCTACACCACTACCTGTATAAACATGGAAATATCAGCACCGCTATCTGTATGAACATGGAATTATCTACACTGCTATCTGTATGAACATGGAAATATCTACACCGCTATCTGTATGATCATGGAAATATCTACACCGCTATCTGTATGAACATGGAAATATCTACACCGCTATCTGTTTGAACATGGAAATATCTACACCGCTGTCTGCATGAAAATGGAAATATCTACACGGCTATCTGCATACACATGGAAATATCTACACAGCTATCTCTTAACACATGGAAATAAGAAGTCCGCTATCTCTATAAACATGGAAATATCTACACCGCCATCTGTATGAACATGGAAATATCTGCACCGCCATCTGTATGAACATATAAATATCTACACCGCCATATGTATTAAGAAAGAAATATCTAAACAGCTATCTGTGTGAACATTGAAATATCTACACCGCTATCTGTATGAACATTGAAATATATACACCGCTGCCTGTATAAACATTGAAATATCAGCACCGCTATCTGTATGAACATGGAAATATCTACACCGCTATCTGTGTAAACATGCATACATCTTCACCGCTATCTGTATAAACATGGAAATGTCTACAAGGCTATCTGTATGAACATGGAAATATCTACACCGCCATCTGTATGAACATGGAAATACCTGCACCGACATCAGTATGAACATATACATATCTACACGGCCATCTGTATTAAGATGGAAATATCTACACCGATATCTGTATAAACATGGAAATATCTACACCGCTATCTGTATAAACATGGAAATATCTACACCGCTATCTGTATAAACATGGAAATATCTACACCACATCCTGTATAAACATGGAAATATCAGCACGGCTATCTGTACGAACATGGAAATATCAGCCGCTCTATCTGTATGAACATGGAGATATCTACACCGCTATCTGTATGAACATGGAAATATCTACACCGCTATCTGTATGAACATGGAAATACCTTCACCGCCATCTGTATGAACATGGATATATCTACACAGCCATCTGGATGAACATGGATATATCTACACAGCCCTCTGGATGAACATGGAAATATCCACACCGCTATCTGTGTAAACATGCATACATCTTCACCGCTATCTGTATAAACATGGAAATATATACACTGCTATCTGTATGAACATGGAAATATCTGCACCGCTATCTGTATGAACATGGAAATATCTACACCGCTATCTGTTTGAACATGGAAATATCTACACCGCTATCTGCATGAAAATGGAAATATCTACACAGCTATCTGCATATACATGGAAATATCTACAAAGCTATCTCTTTACACATGGAAATAACTACACCGCTATCTGAATGAACATGGAAATATCTACACCGCTATCTGTACGAACATGGAAATATCTACACCGCTATCTGTATGAACATGGATATATCTACACAGCCATCTGGATGAACATGGAAATATCTACACCGCTATCTGTGTAAACATGCATAGATCTTCACAGCTATCTGTATAAACATGGAAATATCTACGCCGCTATCTGTATGAACATGGAAATATCTACACCGCTATCTGTATGAACATGGAAATATCTACACCTCTATCTGTTTGAACATGGAAATATCTACACCGCTATCTGCATGAAAATGGAAATATCTACACTGCTATCTGCATATACATGGAAATATCTACACAGCTATCTCTTTACACATGGAAATAACTACACCGCTATCTATATGAACATGGAAATATACACACCGCCATCTGTATGAACATGGAAATATCTGCACCGCCATCTGTATGAATATATAAATATCTACACCGCCATCTGTATTAAGATGGAGATATCTACACCGCTATCTGTATAAACATGGAAATAGCTACACCGCTATCTGTATAAACATGGAAATATATACACCGCTATCTGTATAAACATGGAAATATCTACACCGCTACCTGTATAAGCATGGAAATATCAGCACCACTATCTGTATGAACATGGAAATATCTACACCGCTATCTGTATGAACATGGAAATATCTACACCGCTATCTGCATGAAAATGGAAATATCTACACAGCGATCTGCATATACATGGAAATATCTACAAAGCTATCTCTTTACACGTGGAAATAAGTACAGCGCTATCTCTATAAACATGGAAATAGCTACACCGCCATCTGTATGAACATGGAAATATCTACACCGCTATCTGTATGAACATGGAAATATCTACACGGCTATCTGTGTAAATGTGCATACATCTTCACCGCAATCTGTATAAACATGGAAATATCTACACTGCTATCTGTATGAACATGGAAATATCTACACCGCTATCTGTTTGAACATGGAAATATCTACACCGCTGTCTGCATGAAAATGGAAATATCTACACAGCTATCTGCATATACATGGAAATATCTACACAGCTATCTCTTAACACATGGAAATAACTACACGGCTATCTCTATAAACATGGAAATATCTACACCACCATCTGTATGAACATGGAAATATCTGCACCGCCATCTGTATGAACATATATATATCTACACCGCCATCTGTATTAAGAAGGAAATATCTAAACCGCTATCTGTATGAACATTGAAATATCTACACCGCTATCTGTATGAACATGGAAATATCTACACCGCTATCTGTGTAAACATGCATACATCTTCACCGCTATCTGTATAAACATGGAAATGTCTACAAGGTTATCTGTATGAACATGGAAATATCTACACCGCCATCTGTATGAACATGGAAATAGCTGCACCGACATCAGTATTAACATATACATATCTACACGGCCATCTGTATTAAGATGGAGATATCTACACCGATATCTGTATAAACATGGAAATATCTACACCGCTATCTGTATAAACATGGAAATATTTACATCTCTATCTGTATAAACATGGAAATATCTACACCGCATCCTGTATAAACATGGAAATATCAGCACCGCTATCTGTATGAACATGGAATTATCAGCCGCTCTATCTGTATGAACATGGAGATATCTACACCGCTATCTGTATGAACATGGAAATATCTACACCGCTATCTGTATGAACATGGAAATACCTTCACCGCCATCTGTATGAACATGAATATATATACACAGCCATCTGGATGAACATGGATATATCTACACAGCCCTCTTGATGAACATGGAAATATCCACACCGCTATCTGTGTAAACATGCATACATCTTCAAGGCTATCTGTATAAACATGGAAATATATACACCGCTATCTGTATGAACATGGAAATATCTGCACCGCTATCTGTATGAACATGGAAATATCTACACCGCTATCTCTTTGAACTTGGAAATATCTACACCGCTATCTGCATGAAAATGGAAATATCTACACAGCTATCTGCATATACATGGAAATATCTACAAAGCTATCTCTTTACACATGGAAATAACTACACCGCTATCTGTATGAACATGGAAATATCTACACCGCTATCTGTACGAACATGGAAATATCTACACCGCTATCTGTATGAACATGGATATATCTACACAGCCATCTGGATTAACATGGAAATATCTACACCGCTATCTGTGTAAACATGCATAGATCTTCACCGCTATCTGTATAAACATGGAAATATCTACGCCGCTATCTGTATGAACATGGAAATATCTACACCGCTATCTGTATGAACATGGAAATATCTACACCACTATCTGTTTGAACATGGAAATATCTACACCGCTATCTGCATGAAAATGGAAATATCTACACTGCTATCTGCATATACATGGAAATATCTACACAGCTATCTCTTTACACATGGAAATAACTACACCGCTATCTATATGAACATGGAAATATCCACACCGCCATCTGTATGAATATGGAAATATCTGCACCGCCATCTGTATGAACATATAAATATCTACACCGCCATCTGTATTAAGATGGAGATATCTACACCGCTATCTGTATAAACATGGAAATAGCTACACCGCTATCTGTATAAACATGGAAATATATACACCGCTATCTGTATAAACATGGAAATATCTACACCGCTACCAGTATAAGCATGGAAATATCAGCACCGCTATCTGTATGAACATGGAAATATCTACACCCCTATCTGTATGAACATGGAAATATCTACACCGCTATCTGTATGAACATGGAAATGTCTACACCGCTATCAGTATGAACATGGAAATATCTACACCGCTATGTGTATGAACATGGATATATCTACACAGCCCTCGGGATGAACATGGAAATATCCACACCGCTATCTGTATAAACATGCATATATCTTCACCGCTATCTGTATAAACATGGAAATATCTACACCGCTATCTGTATGAACATGGAAATATCTACACCGCTATCTGTTTGAAGATGGAAATATATACACCGCTATCTGCATGAAAATGGAAATATCTACACAGCTATCTGCATATACATGGAAATATCTACACAGCTATCTCTTTACACATGGAAATAACTACACCGCTGTCTGTATGAACATGGAAATATCAACACCGCCATCTGTATGAACATGGAAATATCTGCACCGCCATCTGAATGAACATATAAATATCTACACCGCCATCTGTATTAAGATGGAGATATCTACACCGCTATCTGAATAAACATGGAAATATCTACACCGCTATCTGTATAAACATGGAAATATCTACACCGCTATCTGTATAAACATGGAAATATCTACACTGCTACCTGTATGAACATGGAAATATCAGCACCGCTATCTGTATGAACATGAAAATATCTACATCACTATCTGTATGAACATGGAAATATCTACACCGCTATCTGTATGAACATGGAAATATCTACAAAGCTATCTGAATGAACATGGAAATATCTACACCGCTATCTGTTTGAACATGTAAATATCTACACTGCTATCTGCATGAAAATGGAAATATCTACAAAGCTATCTGCATATACATGGAAATATCTACACTGCTATCTCTTTACACATGGAAATAACTACACCGCTATATCTATAAAGATAGAAATATCTACACCGCTATCTGTATAAACATGGAAATATCTACACCGCTATCTGTATAAACATGGAAATATCTACACCACTACCTGTATAAACATGGAAATATCAGCACCGCTATCTGTATGAACATGGAATTATCTACACTGCTATCTGTATGAACATGGAAATATCTACACCGCTATCTGTATGATCATGGAAATATCTACACCGCTATCTGTATGAACATGGAAATATCTACACCGCTATCTGTTTGAACATGGAAATATCTACACCGCTGTCTGCATGAAAATGGAAATATCTACACGGCTATCTGCATACACATGGAAATATCTACACAGCTATCTCTTAACACATGGAAATAAGAAGTCCGCTATCTCTATAAACATGGAAATATCTACACCGCTATCTGTATGAACATTGAAATATATACACCGCTGCCTGTATAAACATTGAAATATCAGCACCGCTATCTGTATGAACATGGAAATATCTACACCGCTATCTGTGTAAACATGCATACATCTTCACCGCTATCTGTATAAACATGGAAATGTCTACAAGGCTATCTGTATGAACATGGAAATATCTACACCGCCATCTGTATGAACATGGAAATACCTGCACCGACATCAGTATGAACATATACATATCTACACGGCCATCTGTATTAAAATGGAAATATCTACACCGATATCTGTATAAACATGGAAATATCTACACCGCTATCAGTATAAACATGGAAATATCTACACCGCTATCTGTATAAACATGGAAATATCTACACCACATATTGTATAAACATGGAAATATCAGCACCGCTATCTGTACGAACATGGAAATATCAGCCGCTCTATCTGTATGAACATGGAGATATCTACACCGCTATCTGTATGAACATGGAAATATCTACACCGCTATCTGTATGAACATGGAAATACCTTCACCGCCATCTGTATGAACATGGATATATCTACACAGCCATCTGGATGAACATGGATATATCTACACAGCCCTCTGGATGAATATGGAAATATCCACACCGCTATCTGTGTAAACATGCATACATCTTCACCGCTATCTGTATAAACATGGAAATATATACACCGCTATCTGTATGAACATGGAAATATCTGCACCGCTATCTGTATGAACATGGAAATATCTACACCGCTATCTGTTTGAACATGGAAATATCTACACCGCTATCTGCATGAAAATGGAAATATCTACACAGCTATCTGCATATACATGGAAATATCTACAAAGAAATCTCTTTACACATGGAAATAACTACACCGCTATCTGTATGAACATGGAAATATCTACACCGCTATCTGTACGAACATGGAAATATCTACACCGCTATCTGTATGAACATGGATATATCTACACAGCCATCTGGATGAACATGGAAATATCTACACCGCTATCTGTGTAAACATGCATAGATCTTCACAGCTATCTGTATAAACATGGAAATATCTACGCCGCTATCTGTATGAACATGGAAATATCTACACCGCTATCTGTATGAACATGGAAATATCTACACCTCTATCTGTTTGAACATGGAAATATCTACACCGCTATCTGCATGAAAATGGAAATATCTACACTGCTATCTGCATATACATGGAAATATCTACACAGCTATCTCTTTACACATGGAAATAACTACACTGCTATCTATATGAACATGGAAATATACACACCGCCATCTGTATGAACATGGAAATATCTGCACCGCCATCTGTATGAATATATAAATATCTACACCGCCATCTGTATTAAGATGGAGATATCTACACCGCTATCTGTATAAACATGGAAATAGCTACACCGCTATCTGTATAAACATGGAAATATATACACCGCTATCTGTATAAACATGGAAATATCTACACCGCTACCTGTATAAGCATGGAAATATCAGCACCACTATCTGTATGAACATGGAAATATCTACACCGCTATCTGTATGAACATGGAAATATCTACACTGCTATCTGCATGAAAATGGAAATATCTACACAGCGATCTGCATATACATGGAAATATCTACAAAGCTATCTCTTTACACGTGGAAATAAGTACAGCGCTATCTCTATAAACATGGAAATAGCTACACCGCCATCTGTATGAACATGGAAATATCTACACCGCTATCTGTATGAACATGGAAATATCTACACGGCTATCTGTGTAAATGTGCATACATCTTCACCGCAATCTGTATAAACATGGAAATATCTACACTGCTATCTGTATGAACATGGAAATATCTACACCGCTATCTGTTTGAACATGGAAATATCTACACCGCTGTCTGCATGAAAATCGAAATATCTACACAGCTATCTGCATATACATGGAAATATCTACACAGGTATCTCTTAACACATGGAAATAACTACACGGCTATCTCTATAAACATGGAAATATCTACACCACCATCTGTATGAACATGGAAATATCTGCACCGCCATCTGTATGAACATATAAATATCTACACCGCCATCTGTATTAAGAAGGAAATATCTAAACCGCTATCTGTATGAACATTGAAATATCTACACCGCTATCTGTATGAACATGGAAATATCTACACCGCTATCTGTGTAAACATGCATACATCTTCACCGCTATCTGTATAAACATGGAAATGTCTACAACGTTATCTGTATGAACATGGAAATATCTACACCGCCATCTGTATGAACATGGAAATAGCTGCACCGACATCAGTATGAACATATACATATCTACACGGCCATCTGTATTAAGATGGAGATATCTACACCGATATCTGTATAAACATGGAAATATCTACACCGCTATCTGTATAAACATGGAAATATTTACATCTCTATCTGTATAAACATGGAAATATCTACACCGCATCCTGTATAAACATGGAAATATCAGCACCGCTATCTGTATGAACATGGAATTATCAGCCGCTCTATCTGTATGAACATGGAGATATCTACACCGCTATCTGTATGAACATGGAAATATCTACACCGCTATCTGTATGAACATGGAAATACCTTCACCGCCATCTGTATGAACATGAATATATCTACACAGCCATCTGGATGAACATGGATATATCTACACAGCCCTCTGGATGAACATGGAAATATCCACACCGCTATCTGTGTAAACATGCATACATCTTCAAGGCTATCTGTATAAACATGGAAATATATACACCGCTATCTGTATGAACATGGAAATATCTGCACCGCTATCTGTATGAACATGGAAATATCTACACCGCTATCTGTTTGAACATGGAAATATCTACACCGCTATCTGTTTGAACATGGAAATATCTACACCGCTGTCTGCATGAAAATGGAAATATCTACACAGCTATCTGCATATACATGGAAATATCTACAAAGCTATCTCTTTACACATGGAAATAACTACACCGCTATCTGTATGAACATGGAAATATCTACACCGCTATCTGTACGAACATGGAAATATCTACACCGCTATCTGTATGAACATGGATATATCTACACAGCCATCTGGATTAACATGGAAATATCTACACCGCTATCTGTGTAAACATGCATAGATCTTCACCGCTATCTGTATAAACATGGAAATACCTACGCCGCTATCTGTATGAACATGGAAATATCTACACCGCTATCTGTATGAACATGGAAATATCTACACCACTATCTGTTTGAACATGGAAATATCTACACCGCTATCTGCATGAAAATGGAAATATCTACACTGCTATCTGCATATACATGGAAATATCTACACAGCTATCTCTTTACACATGGAAATAACTACACCGCTATCTATATGAACATGGAAATATCCACACCGCCATCTGTATGAATATGGAAATATCTGCACCGCCATCTGTATGAACATATAAATATCTACACCGCCATCTGTATTAAGATGGAGATATCTACACCGCTATCTGTATAAACATGGAAATAGCTACACCGCTATCTGTAAAAACATGGAAATATATACACCGCTATCTGTATAAACATGGAAATATCTACACCGCTACCAGTATAAGCATGGAAATATCAGCACCGCTATCTGTATGAACATGGAAATATCTACACCCCTATCTGTATGAACATGGAAATATCTACACCGCTATCTGTATGAACATGGAAATGTCTACACCGCTATCAGTATGAACATGGAAATATCTACACCGCTATGTGTATGAACATGGATATATCTACACAGCCCTCGGGATGAACATGGAAATATCCACACCGCTATCTGTATAAACATGCATATATCTTCACCGCTATCTGTATAAACATGGAAATATCTACACCGCTATCTGTATGAACATGGAAATATCTACACCGCTATCTGTTTGAAGATGGAAATATATACACCGCTATCTGCATGAAAATGGAAATATCTACACAGCTATCTGCATATACATGGAAATATCTACACAGCTATCTCTTTACACATGGAAATAACTACACCGCTATCTGTATGAACATGGAAATATCAACACCGCCATCTGTATGAACATGGAAATATCTGCACCGCCATCTGAATGAACATATAAATATCTACACCGCCATCTGTATTAAGATGGAGATATCTACACCGCTATCTGATTAAACATGGAAATATCTACACCGCTATCTGTATAAACATGGAAATATCTACACCGCTATCTGTATAAACATGGAAATATCTACACTGCTACCTGTATGAACATGGAAATATCAGCACCGCTATCTGTATGAACATGGAAATATCTACATCGCTATCTGTATGAACATGGAAATATCTACACCGCTATCTGTATGAACATGGAAATATCTACAAAGCTATCTGCATATACATGGAAATATCTACACTGCTATCTCTTTACACATGGAAATAACTACACCGCTATATCTATAAAGATAGAAATATCTACACCGCTATCTGTATAAACATGGAAATATCTACACCGCTATCTGTATAAACATGGAAATATCAGCACCGCTATCTGTATGAACATGGAATTATCTACACTGCTATCTGTATGAACATGGAAATATCTACACCGCTATCTGTATGATCATGGAAATATCTACACCGCTATCTGTATGAACATGGAAATATCTACACCGCTATCTGTTTGAACATGGAAATATCTACACCGCTGTCTGCATGAAAATGGAAATATCTACACGGCTATCTGCATACACATGGAAATATCTACACAGCTATCTCTTAACACATGGAAATAAGAAGTCCGCTATCTCTATAAACATGGAAATATCTACACCGCCATCTGTATGAACATGGAAATATCTGCACCGCCATCTGTATGAACATATAAATATCTACACCGCCATATGTATTAAGAAAGAAATATCTAAACAGCTATCTGTGTGAACATTGAAATATCTACACCGCTATCTGTATGAACATTGAAATATATACACCGCTGCCTGTATAAACATTGAAATATCAGCACCGCTATCTGTATGAACATGGAAATATCTACACCGCTATCTGTGTAAACATGCATACATCTTCACCGCTATCTGTATAAACATGGAAATGTCTACAAGGCTATCTGTATGAACATGGAAATATCTACACCGCCATCTGTATGAACATGGAAATACCTGCACCGACATCAGTATGAACATATACATATCTACACGGCCATCTGTATTAAGATGGAAATATCTACACCGATATCTGTATAAACATGGAAATATCTACACCGCTATCTGTATAAACATGGAAATATCTACACCGCTATCTGTATAAACATGGAAATATCTACACCACATCCTGTATAAACATGGAAATATCAGCACGGCTATCTGTACGAACATGGAAATATCAGCCGCTCTATCTGTATGAACATGGAGATATCTACACCGCTATCTGTATGAACATGGAAATATCTACACCGCTATCTGTATGAACATGGAAATACCTTCACCGCCATCTGTATGAACATGGATATATCTACACAGCCATCTGGATGAACATGGATATATCTACACAGCCCTCTGGATGAACATGGAAATATCCACACCGCTATCTGTGTAAACATGCATACATCTTCACCGCTATCTGTATAAACATGGAAATATATACACTGCTATCTGTATGAACATGGAAATATCTGCACCGCTATCTGTATGAACATGGAAATATCTACACCGCTATCTGTTTGAACATGGAAATATCTACACCGCTATCTGCATGAAAATGGAAATATCTACACAGCAATCTGCATATACATGGAAATATCTACAAAGCTATCTCTTTACACATGGAAATAACTACACCGCTATCTGTATGAACATGGAAATATCTACACCGCTATCTGTACGAACATGGAAATATCTACACCGCTATCTGTATGAACATGGATATATCTACACAGCCATCTGGATGAACATGGAAATATCTACACCGCTATCTGTGTAAACATGCATAGATCTTCACAGCTATCTGTATAAACATGGAAATATCTACGCCGCTATCTGTATGAACATGGAAATATCTACACCGCTATCTGTATGAACATGGAAATATCTACACCTCTATCTGTTTGAACATGGAAATATCTACACCGCTATCTGCATGAAAATGGAAATATCTACACTGCTATCTGCATATACATGGAAATATCTACACAGCTATCTCTTTACACATGGAAATAACTACACCGCTATCTATATGAACATGGAAATATACACACCGCCATCTGTATGAACATGGAAATATCTGCACCGCCATCTGTATGAATATATAAATATCTACACCGCCATCTGTATTAAGATGGAGATATCTACACCGCTATCTGTATAAACATGGAAATAGCTACACCGCTATCTGTATAAACATGGAAATATATACACCGCTATCTGTATAAACATGGAAATATCTACACCGCTACCTGTATAAGCATGGAAATATCAGCACCACTATCTGTATGAACATGGAAATATCTACACCGCTATCTGTATGAACATGGAAATATCTACACCGCTATCTGCATGAAAATGGAAATATCTACACAGCGATCTGCATATACATGGAAATATCTACAAAGCTATCTCTTTACACGTGGAAATAAGTACAGCGCTATCTCTATAAACATGGAAATAGCTACACCGCCATCTGTATGAACATGGAAATATCTACACCGCTATCTGTATGAACATGGAAATATCTACACGGCTATCTGTGTAAATGTGCATACATCTTCACCGCAATCTGTATAAACATGGAAATATCTACACTGCTATCTGTATGAACATGGAAATATCTACACCGCTATCTGTTTGAACATGGAAATATCTACACCGCTGTCTGCATGAAAATGGAAATATCTACACAGCTATCTGCATATACATGGAAATATCTACACAGCTATCTCTTAACACATGGAAATAACTACACGGCTATCTCTATAAACATGGAAATATCTACACCACCATCTGTATGAACATGGAAATATCTGCACCGCCATCTGTATGAACATATATATATCTACACCGCCATCTGTATTAAGAAGGAAATATCTAAACCGCTATCTGTATGAACATTGAAATATCTACACCGCTATCTGTATGAACATGGAAATATCTACACCGCTATCTGTGTAAACATGCATACATCTTCACCGCTATCTGTATAAACATGGAAATGTCTACAAGGTTATCTGTATGAACATGGAAATATCTACACCGCCATCTGTATGAACATGGAAATAGCTGCACCGACATCAGTATTAACATATACATATCTACACGGCCATCTGTATTAAGATGGAGATATCTACACCGATATCTGTATAAACATGGAAATATCTACACCGCTATCTGTATAAACATGGAAATATTTGCATCTCTATCTGTATAAACATGGAAATATCTACACCGCATCCTGTATAAACATGGAAATATCAGCACCGCTATCTGTATGAACATGGAATTATCAGCCGCTCTATCTGTATGAACATGGAGATATCTACACCGCTATCTGTATGAACATGGAAATATCTACACCGCTATCTGTATGAACATGGAAATACCTTCACCGCCATCTGTATGAACATGAATATATATACACAGCCATCTGGATGAACATGGATATATCTACACAGCCCTCTGGATGAACATGGAAATATCCACACCGCTATCTGTGTAAACATGCATACATCTTCAAGGCTATCTGTATAAACATGGAAATATATACACCGCTATCTGTATGAACATGGAAATATCTGCACCGCTATCTGTATGAACATGGAAATATCTACACCGCTATCTCTTTGAACATGGAAATATCTACACCGCTATCTGCATGAAAATGGAAATATCTACACAGCTATCTGCATATACATGGAAATATCTACAAAGCTATCTCTTTACACATGGAAATAACTACACCGCTATCTGTATGAACATGGAAATATCTACACCGCTATCTGTACGAACATGGAAATATCTACACCGCTATCTGTATGAACATGGATATATCTACACAGCCATCTGGATTAACATGGAAATATCTACACCGCTATCTGTGTAAACATGCATAGATCTTCACCGCTATCTGTATAAACATGGAAATACCTACGCCGCTATCTGTATGAACATGGAAATATCTACACCGCTATCTGTATGAACATGGAAATATCTACACCACTATCTGTTTGAACATGGAAATATCTACACCGCTATCTGCATGAAAATGGAAATATCTACACTGCTATCTGCATATACATGGAAATATCTACACAGCTATCTCTTTACACATGGAAATAACTACACCGCTATCTATATGAACATGGAAATATCCACACCGCCATCTGTATGAATATGGAAATATCTGCACCGCCATCTGTATGAACATATAAATATCTACACCGCCATCTGTATTAAGATGGAGATATCTACACCGCTATCTGTATAAACATGGAAATAGCTACACCGCTACCTGTATAAACATGGAAATATATACACCGCTATCTGTATAAACATGGAAATATCTACACCGCTACCAGTATAAGCATGGAAATATCAGCACCGCTATCTGTATGAACATGGAAATATCTACACCCCTATCTGTATGAACATGGAAATATCTACACCGCTATCTGTATGAACATGGAAATGTCTACACCGCTATCAGTATGAACATGGAAATATCTACACCGCTATGTGTATGAACATGGATATATCTACACAGCCCTCGGGATGAACATGGAAATATCCACACCGCTATGTGTATAAACATGCATATATCTTCACCGCTATCTGTATAAACATGGAAATATCTACACCGCTATCTGTATGAACATGGAAATATCTACACCGCTATCTGTTTGAAGATGGAAATATATACACCGCTATCTGCATGAAAATGGAAATATCTACACAGCTATCTGCATATACATGGAAATATCTACACAGCTATCTCTTTACACATGGAAATAACTACACCGCTATCTGTATGAACATGGAAATATCAACACCGCCATCTGTATGAACATGGAAATATCTGCACCGCCATCTGAATGAACATATAAATATCTACACCGCCATCTGTATTAAGATGGAGATATCTACACCGCTATCTGAATAAACATGGAAATATCTACACCGCTATCTGTATAAACATGGAAATATCTACACCGCTATCTGTATAAACATGGAAATATCTACACTGCTACCTGTATGAACATGGAAATATCAGCACCGCTATCTGTATGAACATGGAAATATCTACATCGCTATCTGTATGAACATGGAAATATCTACACCGCTATCTGTATGAACATGGAAATATCTACAAAGCTATCTGAATGAACATGGAAATATCTACACCGCTATCTGTTTGAACATGTAAATATCTACACTGCTATCTGCATGAAAATGGAAATATCTACAAAGCTATCTGCATATACATGGAAATATCTACACTGCTATCTCTTTACACATGGAAATAACTACACCGCTATATCTATAAAGATAGAAATATCTACACCGCTATCTGTATAAACATGGAAATATCTACACCGCTATCTGTATAAACATGGAAATATCTACACCACTACCTGTATAAACATGGAAATATCAGCACCGCTATCTGTATGAACATGGAATTATCTACACTGCTATCTGTATGAACATGGAAATATCTACACCGCTATCTGTATGATCATGGAAATATCTACACCGCTATCTGTATGAACATGGAAATATCTACACCGCTATCTGTTTGAACATGGAAATATCTACACCGCTGTCTGCATGAAAATGGAAATATCTACACGGCTATCTGCTTACACATGGAAATATCTACACAGATATCTCTTAACACATGGAAATAAGAAGTCCGCTATCTCTATAAACATGGAAATATCTACACCGCCATCTGTATGAACATGGAAATATCTGCACCGCCATCTGTATGAACATATAAATATCTACACCGCCATATGTATTAAGAAAGAAATATCTAAACAGCTATCTGTGTGAACATTGAAATATCTACACCGCTATCTGTATGAACATTGAAATATATACACCGCTGCCTGCATAAACATTGAAATATCAGCACCGCTATCTGTATGAACATGGAAATATCTACACCGCTATCTGTGTAAACATGCATACATCTTCACTGCTATCTGTATAAACATGGAAATGTCTACAAGGCTATCTGTATGAACATGGAAATATCTACACCGCCATCTGTATGAACATGGAAATAGCTGCACCGACATCAGTATGAACATATACATATCTACACGGCCATCTGTATTAAGATGGAAATATCTACACCGATATCTGTATAAACATGGAAATATCTACACCGCTATCTGTATAAACATGGAAATATCAGCACCGCTATCTGTATGAACATGGAAATATCAGCCGCTCTATCTGTATGAACATGGAGATATCTACACCGCTATCTGTATGAACATGGAAATATCTACACCGCTATCTGTATGAACATGGAAATACCTTCACCGCCATCTGTATGAACATGGATATATCTACACAGCCATCTGGATGAACATGGATATATCTACACAGCCCTCTGGATGAACATGGAAATATCCACACCGCTATCTGTGTAAACATGCATACATCTTCACCGCTATCTGTATAAACATGGAAATATATACACCGCTATCTGTATGAACATGGAAATATCTGCACCGCTATCTGTATGAACATGGAAATATCTACACCGCTATCTGTTTGAACATGGAAATATCTACACCGCTATCTGCATGAAAATGGAAATATCTACACAGCTATCTGCATATACATGGAAATATCTACAAAGCTATCTCTTTACACATGGAAATAACTACACCGCTATCTATATGAACATGGAAATATACACACCGCCATCTGTATGAACATGGAAATATCTGCACCGCCATCTGTATGAATATATAAATATCTACACCGCCATCTGTATTAAGATGGAGATATCTACACCGCTATCTGTATAAACATGGAAATAGCTACACCGCTATCTGTATAAACATGGAAATATATACACCACTATCTGTATAAACATGGAAATATCTACACCGCTACCTGTATAAGCATGGAAATATCAGCACCGCTATCTGTATGAACATGGAAATATCTACACCGCTATCTGTATGAACATGGAAATATCTACACCGCTATCTGTATGAACATGGAAATGTCTACACCGCTATCAGTATGAACATGGAAATATCTACACCGCTATGTGTATGAACATGGATATATCTACACAGCCCTCGGGATGAACATGGAAATATCTACACCGCTATCTGTATGAACATGGAATTATCTACACCGCTATCTGTTTGAACATGGAAATATCTACACCGCTGTCTGCATGAAAATGGAAATATCTACACAGCTATCTGCATACACATGGAAATATCTACACAGCTATCTCTTAACACATGGAAATAAGAAGTCTGCTATCTCTATAAACATGGAAATATCTACACCGCCATCTGTATGAACATGGAAATATCTGCACCGCCATCTGTATGAACATATAAATATCTACACCACCATATGTATTAAGAAAGAAATATCTAAACCGCTATCTGTGTGAACATTGAAATATCTACACCGCTATCTGTATGAACATTGAAATATATACACCACTGCCTGTATAAACATTGAAATATCAGCACCGCTATCTGTATGAACATGGAAATATCTACACCGCTATCTGTATGAACATGGAAATATCTACACCGCTAGCTGTATGAGCATGGAAATATCTACACCGCTATCTGTATGAACATGGAAATATCTACACCGCTATCTCTATGAACATGGAAATATCTACACCGCTATCTGTATGAACATGGAAATATCTACACAGCCATCTGGATGAACATGGAAATATCTACTCTGCTATCTGTGTAAACATGCATAGATCTTCACCCCTATCTGTATAAACATGGAAATATCTACACCGCTATCTGTATGAACATGGAAATATCTACACCGCTATCTGTATGAACATGGAAATATCTACACCGCTATCTGTTTGAACATGGAAATATCTACACCGCTATCTGCATGAAAATGGAAATATCTACACTGCTATCTGCATATACATGGAAATATCTACACAGCTATCTCTTTACACATGGAAATAAATACACCGCTATCTGTATGAACATGGAAATATCTACACCGCCATCTGTATGAACATGGAAATATGTGCACCGCCATCTGTATGAACATATAAATATCTACACCGCCATCTGTATTAAGATGGAGATATCTACACCGCTATCTGTATAAACATGGAAATATCTACACCGCTATCTATATAAACATGGAAATATCTACCCCGCTACCTGCATAAACATGGAAATAGCAGCACCGCTATCTGTATGAACATGGAAATATCTACACCGCTATCTGTATGAACATGGAAATATCTACACCGCGATCTGTATGAACATGGAAATATGTGCACCGCCATCTGTATGAACATATAAATATCTACACCGCCATCTGTATTAAGATGGAGATATCTACACTGCTATCTGTATAAACATGGAAATATCTACACCGCTATCTGTATAAACATGGAAATATCTACACTGCTACCTGTATAAACATGGAAATATCAGCACCGCTATCTGTATGAACATGGAAATATCTACACCGCTATCTGTATGAACATGGAAATGTCTACACCGCTATCAGTATGAACATGGAAATATCTACACCGCTATGTGTATGAACATGGATATATCTACACAGCCCTCGGGATGAACATGGAAATATGCACACCGCTATCTGTATAAACATGCATATACCTTCACCGCTATCTGTATAAACATGGAAATATCTACACCGCTATCTGTATGAACATGGAAATATCTACACCGCTATCTGTTTGAAGATGGAAATATATACACCGCTATCTGCATGAAAATGGAAATATCTACACAGCTATCTGCATATACATGGAAATATCTACACAGCTATCTCTTTACACATGGAAATAACTACACCGCTATCTGTATGAACATGGAAATATCAACACCGCCATCTGTATGAACATGGAAATATCTGCACCGCCATCTGAATGAACATATAAATATCTACACCGCCATTTGTATTAAGATGGAGATATCTACACCGCTATCTGAATAAACATGGAAAAATCTACACCGCTATCTGTATAAACATGGAAATATCTACACCGCTATCTGAATAAACATGGAAATATCTAAACTGCTACCTGTATAAACATGGAAATATCAGCACCGCTATCTGTATGAACATGGAAATATCTACATCGCTATCTGTATGAACATGGAAATATCTACACCGCTATCTACATGAACATGGAAATATCTACAAAGCTATCTGAATGAACATGGAAATATCTACACCGCTATCTGTTTGAACATGTAAATATCTACACCGCTATCTGCATGAAAATGGAAATATCTACAAAGCTATCTGCATATACATGGAAATATCTACACTGCTATCTCTTTACACATGGAAATAACTACACCGCTATATCTATAAAGATAGAAATATCTACACCGCTATCTGTATAAACATGGAAATATCTACACCGCTATCTGTATAAACATGGAAATATCTACACCACTACCTGTATAAACATGGAAATATCAGCACCGCTATCTGTATGAACATGGAATTATCTACACTGCTATCTGTATGAACATGGAAATATCTACACCGCTATCTGTATGATCATGGAAATAATTACACCGCTATCTGTATGAACATGGAATTATCTACAACGCTATCTGTTTGAACATGGAAATATCTACACCGCTGTCTGCATGAAAATGGAAATATCTACACAGCTATCTGCATACACATGGAAATATCTACACAGCTATCTCTTAACACATGGAAATAAGAAGTCTGCTATCTCTATAAACATGGAAATATCTACACCGCCATCTGTATGAACATGGAAATATCTGCACCGCCATCTGTATGAACATATAAATATCTACACCACCATATGTATTAAGAAAGAAATATCTAAACCGCTATCTGTGTGAACATTGAAATATCTACACCGCTATCTGTATGAACATTGAAATATATACACCACTGCCTGTATAAACATTGAAATATCAGCACCGCTATCTGTATGAACATGGAAATATCTACACCGCTATCTGTATGAACATGGAAATATCTACACCGCTATCTGTATGAACATGGAAATATCTTCACCGCTATCTGTATGAACATGGAAATATCTACACAGCCATCTGGATGAACATGGAAATATCTACTCTGCTATCTGTGTAAACATGCATAGATCTTCACCCCTATCTGTATAAACATGGAAATATCTACACCGCTATCTGTATGAACATGGAAATATCTACACCGCTATCTGTATGAACATGGAAATATCAACACCGCTATCTGTTTGAACATGGAAATATCTACACCGCTATCTGCATGAAAATGGAAATATCTACACTGCTATCTGCATATACATGGAAATATCTACACAGCTATCTCTTTACACATGGAAATAACTACACCGCTATCTGTATGAACATGGAAATATCTACACCGCCATCTGTATGAACATGGAAATATGTGCACCGCCATCTGTATGAACATATAAATATCTACACCGCCATCTGTATTAAGATGGAGATATCTACACCGCTATCTGTATAAACATGGAAATATCTACACCGCTATCTATATAAACATGGAAATATCTACCCCGCTACCTGCATAAACATGGAAATAGCAGCACCGCTATCTGTATGAACATGGAAATATCTACACCGCTATCTGTATGAACATGGAAATATCTACACCGCGATCTGTATGAACATGGAAATATGTGCACCGCCATCTGTATGAACATATAAATATCTACACCGCCATCTGTATTAAGATGGAGATATCTACACTGCTATCTGTATAAACATGGAAATATCTACACCGCTATCTGTATAAACATGGAAATATCTACACTGCTACCTGTATAAACATGGAAATATCAGCACCGCTATCTGTATGAATATGGAAATATCTACACCGCTATCTGTATGAACATGGAAATGTCTACACCGCTATCAGTATGAACATGGAAATATGTACACCGCTATGTGTATGAACATGGATATATCTACACAGCCCTCGGGATGAACATGGAAATATGCACACCGCTATCTGTATAAACATGCATATACCTTCACCGCTATCTGTATAAACATGGAAATATCTACACCGCTATCTGTATGAACATGGAAATATCTACACCGCTATCTGTTTGAAGATGGAAATATATACACCGCTATCTGCATGAAAATGGAAATATCTACACAGCTATCTGCATATACATGGAAATATCTACACAGCTATCTCTTTACACATGGAAATAACTACACCGCTATCTGTATGAACATGGAAATATCAACACCGCCATCTGTATGAACATGGAAATATCTGCACCGCCATCTGAATGAACATATAAATATCTACACCGCCATTTGTATTAAGATGGAGATATCTACACCGCTATCTGAATAAACATGGAAATATCTACACCGCTATCTGTATAAACATGGAAATATCTACACCGCTATCTGAATAAACATGGAAATATCTAAACTGCTACCTGTATAAACATGGAAATATCAGCACCGCTATCTGTATGAACATGGAAATATCTACATCGCTATCTGTATGAACATGGAAATATCTACACCGCTATCTGCATGAACATGGAAATATCTACAAAGCTATCTGAATGAACATGGAAATATCTACACCGCTATCTGTTTGAACATGTAAATATCTACACCGCTATCTGCATGAAAATGGAAATATCTACAAAGCTATCTGCATATACATGGAAATATCTACACTGCTATCTCTTTACACATGGAAATAACTACACCACTATATCTATAAAGATAGAAATATCTACACCGCTATCTGTATAAACATGGAAATATCTACACCGCTATCTGTATAAACATGGAAATATCTACACCACTACCTGTATAAACATGGAAATATCAGCACCGCTATCTGTATGAACATGGAATTATCTACACTGCTATCTGTATGAACATGGAAATATCTACACCGCTATCTGTATGATCATGGAAATAATTACACCGCTATCTGTATGAACATGGAATTATCTACACCGCTATCTGTTTGAACATGGAAATATCTACACCGCTGTCTGCATGAAAATGGAAATATCTACACAGCTATCTGCATACACATGGAAATATCTACACAGCTATCTCTTAACACATGGAAATAAGAAGTCTGCTATCTCTATAAACATGGAAATATCTACACCGCCATCTGTATGAACATGGAAATATCTGCACCGCCATCTGTATGAACATATAAATATCTACACCACCATATGTATTAAGAAAGAAATATCTAAACCGCTATCTGTGTGAACATTGAAATATCTACACCGCTATCAGTATGAACATTGAAATATATACACCACTGCCTGTATAAACATTGAAATATCAGCACCGCTATCTGTATGAACATGGAAATATCTACACCGCTATCTGTATGAACATGGAAATATCTACACCGCTATCTGTATGAACATGGAAATATCTACACCGCTATCTGTATGAACATGGAAATATCTACACCGCTATCTGTATGAACATGGAAATATCTACACCGCTATCTGTATGAACATGGAAATATCTACACAGCCATCTGGATGAACATGGAAATATCTACTCTGCTATTTGTGTAAACATGCATAGATCTTCACCCCTATCTGTATAAACATGGAAATAACTACACCGCTATCTGTATGAACATGGAAATATCAACACCGCCATCTGTATGAACATGGAAATATCTGCACCGCCATCTGAATGAACATATAAATATCTACACCGCCATTTGTATTAAGATGGAGATATCTACACCGCTATCTGAATAAACATGGAAATATCTACACCGCTATCTGTATAAACATGGAAATATCTACACCGCTATCTGAATAAACATGGAAATATCTAAACTGCTACCTGTATAAACATGGAAATATCAGCACCGCTATCTGTATGAACATGGAAATATCTACATCGCTATCTGTATGAACATGGAAATATCTACACCACTATCTGCATGAACATGGAAATATCTACAAAGCTATCTGAATGAACATGGAAATATCTACACCGCTATCTGTTTGAACATGTAAATATCTACACCGCTATCTGCATGAAAATGGAAATATCTACAAAGCTATCTGCATATACATGGAAATATCTACACTGCTATCTCTTTACACATGGAAATAACTACACCGCTATATCTATAAAGATAGAAATATCTACACCGCTATCTGTATAAACATGGAAATATCTACACCGCTATCTGTATAAACATGGAAATATCTACACCACTACCTGTATAAACATGGAAATATCAGCACCGCTATCTGTATGAACATGGAATTATCTACACTGCTATCTGTATGAACATGGAAATATCTACACCGCTATCTGTATGATCATGGAAATAATTACACCGCTATCTGTATGAACATGGAATTATCTACACCGCTATCTGTTTGAACATGGAAATATCTACACCGCTGTCTGCATGAAAATGGAAATATCTACACAGCTATCTGCATACACATGGAAATATCTACACAGCTATCTCTTAACAAATGGAAATAAGAAGTCTGCTATCTCTATAAACATGGAAATATCTACACCGCCATCTGTATGAACATGGAAATATCTGCACCGCCATCTGTATGAACATATAAATATCTACACCACCATATGTATTAAGAAAGAAATATCTAAACCGCTATCTGTGTGAACATTGAAATATCTACACCGCTATCTGTATGAACATTGAAATATATACACCACTGCCTGTATAAACATTGAAATATCAGCACCGCTATCTGTATGAACATGGAAATATCTACACCGCTATCTGTATGAACATGGAAATATCTACACCGCTATCTGTATGAACATGGAAATATCTACACCGCTATCTGTATGAACATGGAAATATCTACACCGCTATCTGTATGAACATGGAAATATCTACACCGCTATCTGTATGAACATGGAAATATCTACACAGCCATCTGGATGAACATGGAAATATCTACTCTGCTATCTGTGTAAACATGCATAGATCTTCACCCCTATCTGTATAAACATGGAAATATCTACACCGCTATCTGTATGAACATGGAAATATCTACACCGCTATCTGTATGAACATGGAAATATCTACACCGCTATCTGTTTGAACATGGAAATATCTACACCGCTATCTGCATGAAAATGGAAATATCTACACTGCTATCTGCATATACATGGAAATATCTACACAGCTATCTCTTTACACATGGAAATAACTACACCGCTATCTGTATGAACATGGAAATATCTACACCGCCATCTGTATGAACATGGAAATATGTGCACCGCCATCTGTATGAACATATAAATATCTACACCGCCATCTGTATTAAGATGGAGATATCTACACTGCTATCTGTATAAACATGGAAATATCTACACCGCTATTTGTATAAACATGGAAATATCTACACCGCTATCTATATAAACATGGAAATATCTACCCCGCTACCTGCATAAACATGGAAATAGCAGCACCGCTATCTGTATGAACATGGAAATATCTACACTGCTATCTGTATGAACATGGAAATATCTACACCGCCATCTGTATGAACATGGAAATATGTGCACCGCCATCTGTATGAACATATAAATATCTACACCGCCATCTGTATTAAGATGGAGATATGTACACTGCTATCTGTATAAACATGGAAATATCTACACCGCTATCTGTATAAACATGGAAATATCTACACTGCTACCTGTATAAACATGGAAATATCAGCACCGCTATCTGTATGAACATGGAAATATCTACACCGCTATCTGTATGAACATGGAAATGTCTACACCGCTATCAGTATGAACATGGAAATATCTACACCGCTATGTGTATGAACATGGATATATCTACACAGCCCTCGGGATGAACATGGAAATATCCACACCGCTATCTGTATAAACATGCATATACCTTCACCGCTATCTGTATAAACATGGAAATATCTACACCGCTATCTGTATGAACATGGAAATATCTACACCGCTATCTGTTTGAAGATGGAAATATATACACCGCTATCTGCATGAAAATGGAAATATCTACACAGCTATGTGCATATACATGGAAATATCTACACAGCTATTTCTTTACACATGGAAATAACTACACCGCTATCTGTATGAACATGGAAATATCAACACCGCCATCTGTATGAACATGGATATATCTGCACCGTCATCTGAATGAACATATAAATATCTACACCGCCATTTGTATTAAGATGGAGATATCTACACCGCTATCTGAATAAACATGGAAATATCTACACCGCTATCTGTATAAACATGGAAATATCTACACTGTTATCTGCATAAACATGGAAATATCTACACTGCTACCTGTATAAACATGGAAATATCAGCACCGCTATCTGTATGAACATGGAAATATCTACATCGCTATCTGTATGAACATGGAAATATCTACACCGCTATCTGCATGAACATGGAAATATCTACAAAGCTATCTGAATGAACATGGAAATATCTACACCGCTATCTGTTTGAACATGTAAATATCTACACCGCTATCTGCATGAAAATGGAAATATCTACAAAGCTATCTGCATATACATGGAAATATCTACACTGCTATCTCTTTACACATGGAAATAACTACACCGCTATATCTATAAAGATAGAAATATCTACACCGCTATCTGTATAAACATGGAAATATCTACACCGCTATCTGTATAAACATGGAAATATCTACACCACTACCTGTATAAACATGGAAATATCAGTACCGCTATCTGTAAGAACATGGAATTATCTACACTGCTATCTGTATGAACATGGAAATATCTACACCGCTATCTGTATGATCATGGAAATATCTACACCGCTATCTGTATGAACATGGAATTATCTACACCGCTATCTGTTTGAACATGGAAATATCTACACCGCTGTCTGCATGAAAATGGAAATATCTACACAGCTATCTGCATACACATGGAAATATCTACACAGCTATCTCTTAACACATGGAAATAAGAAGTCTGCTATCTCTATAAACATGGAAATATCTACACCGCCATCTGTATGAACATGGAAATATCTGCACCGCCATCTGTATGAACATATAAATATCTACACCACCATATGTATTAAGAAAGAAATATCTAAACCGCTATCTGTGTGAACATTGAAATATCTACACCGCTATCTGTATGAACATGGAAATATATACACCACTGCCTGTATAAACATTGAAATATCAGCACCGCTATCTGTATGAACATGGAAATATGTACACCGCTATCTGTATGAACATGGAAATATCTACACCGCTATCTGTATGAACATGGAAATATCGACACCGCTATCTGTATGAACATGGAAATATCTACACCGCTATCTGTATGAACATGGAAATATCTACACCGCTATCTGTATGAACATGGAAATATCTACACCGCTATCTGTATGAACATGGAAATATCTACACAGCCATCTGGATGAACATGGAAATATCTACTCTGCTATCTGTGTAAACATGCATAGATCTTCACCCCTATCTGTATAAACATGGAAATAACTACACCGCTATCTGTATGAACATGGAAATATCAACACCGCCATCTGTATGAACATGGAAATATCTGCACCGCCATCTGAATGAACATATAAATATCTACACCGCCATTTGTATTAAGATGGAGATATCTACACCGCTATCTGAATAAACATGGAAATATCTACACCGCTATCTGTATAAACATGGAAATATCTACACCGCTATCTGAATAAACATGGAAATATCTAAACTGCTACCTGTATAAACATGGAAATATCAGCACCGCTATCTGTATGAACATGGAAATATCTACATCGCTATCTGTATGAACATGGAAATATCTACACCGCTATCTGCATGAACATGGAAATATCTACAAAGCTATCTGAATGAACATGGAAATATCTACACCGCTATCTGTTTGAACATGTAAATATCTACACCGCTATCTGCATGAAAATGGAAATATCTACAAAGCTATCTGCATATACATGGAAATATCTACACTGCTATCTCTTTACACATGGAAATAACTACACCGCTATATCTATAAAGATAGAAATATCTACACCGCTATCTGTATAAACATGGAAATATCTACACCGCTATCTGTATAAACATGGAAATATCTACACCACTACCTGTATAAACATGGAAATATCAGCACCGCTATCTGTATGAACATGGAATTATCTACACTGCTATCTGTATGAACATGGAAATATCTACACCGCTATCTGTATGATCATGGAAATAATTACACCGCTATCTGTATGAACATGGAATTATCTACACCGCTATCTGTTTGAACATGGAAATATCTACACCGCTGTCTGCATGAAAATGGAAATATCTACACAGCTATCTGCATACACATGGAAATATCTACACAGCTATCTCTTAACAAATGGAAATAAGAAGTCTGCTATCTCTATAAACATGGAAATATCTACACCGCCATCTGTATGAACATGGAAATATCTGCACCGCCATCTGTATGAACATATAAATATCTACACCACCATATGTATTAAGAAAGAAATATCTAAACCGCTATCTGTGTGAACATTGAAATATCTACACCGCTATCTGTATGAACATTGAAATATATACACCACTGCCTGTATAAACATTGAAATATCAGCACCGCTATCTGTATGAACATGGAAATATCTACACCGCTATCTGTATGAACATGGAAATATCTACACCGCTATCTGTATGAACATGGAAATATCTACACCGCTATCTGTATGAACATGGAAATATCTACACCGCTATTTGTATGAACATGGAAATATCTACACCGCTATCTGTATGAACATGGAAATATCTACACAGCCATCTGGATGAACATGGAAATATCTACTCTGCTATCTGTGTAAACATGCATAGATCTTCACCCCTATCTGTATAAACATGGAAATATCTACACCGCTATCTGTATGAACATGGAAATATCTACACCGCTATCTGTATGAACATGGAAATATCTACACCGCTATCTGTTTGAACATGGAAATATCTACACCGCTATCTGCATGAAAATGGAAATATCTACACTGCTATCTGCATATACATGGAAATATCTACACAGCTATCTCTTTACACATGGAAATAACTACACCGCTATCTGTATGAACATGGAAATATCTACACCGCCATCTGTATGAACATGGAAATATGTGCACCGCCATCTGTATGAACATATAAATATCTACACCGCCATCTGTATTAAGATGGAGATATCTACACTGCTATCTGTATAAACATGGAAATATCTACACCGCTATCTGTATAAACATGGAAATATCTACACCGCTATCTATATAAACATGGAAATATCTACCCCGCTACCTGCATAAACATGGAAATAGCAGCACCGCTATCTGTATGAACATGGAAATATCTACACTGCTATCTGTATGAACATGGAAATATCTACACCGCCATCTGTATGAACATGGAAATATGTGCACCGCCATCTGTATGAACATATAAATATCTACACCGCCATCTGTATTAAGATGGAGATATCTACACTGCTATCTGTATAAACATGGAAATATCTACACCGCTATCTGTATAAACATGGAAATATCTACACTGCTACCTGTATAAACATGGAAATATCAGCACCGCTATCTGTATGAACATGGAAATATCTACACCGCTATCTGTATGAACATGGAAATGTCTACACCGCTATCAGTATGAACATGGAAATATCTACACCGCTATGTGTATGAACATGGATATATCTAAACAGCCCTCGGGATGAACATGTAAATATCCACACTGCTATCTGTATAAACATGCATATACCTTCACCGCTATCTGTATAAACATGGAAATATCTACACCGCTATCTGTATGAACATGGAAATATCTACACCGCCATCTGTATGAACATGGAAATATGTGCACCGCCATCTGTATGAACATATAAATATCTACACCGCCATCTGTATTAAGATGGAGATATCTACACTGCTATCTGTATAAACATGGAAATATGTACACCGCTATCTGTATAAACATGGAAATATCTATACCGCTATCTATATAAACATGGAAATATCTACCCCGCTACCTGCATAAACATGGAAATAGCAGCACCGCTATCTGTATGAACATGGAAATATCTACACCGCTATCTGTTTGAACATGGAAATATCTACACCGCTATCTGCATGAAAATGGAAATATCTACACTGCTATCTGCATATACATGGAAATATCTACACAGCTATCTCTTTACACATGGAAATAACTACACCGCTATCTGTATGAACATGGAAATATCTACACCGCCATCTGTATGAACATGGAAATATGTGCACCTCCATCTGTATGAACATATAAATATCTACACCGCCATCTGTATTAAGATGCAGATATCTACACTGCTATCTGTATAAACATGGAAATATCTACACCGCTATCTGTATAAACATGGAAATATCTACACCGCTATCTATATAAACATGGAAATATCTACCCCGCTACCTGCATAAACATGGAAATAGCAGCACCGCTATCTGTATGAACATGGAAATATCTACACCGCTATCTGTATGAACATGGAAATATCTACACCGCCATCTGCATGAACATGGAAATATGTGCACCGCCATCTGTATGAACATATAAATATCTACACCGCCATCTGTATTAAGATGGAGATATCTACACTGCTATCTGTATAAACATGGAAATATCTACACCGCTATCTGTATAAACATGGAAATATCTACACTGCTACCTGTATAAACATGGAAATATCAGCACCGCTATCTGTATGAACATGCAAATATCTACACCGCTATGTGTATGAACATGGATATATCTACACAGCCCTCGGGATGAACATGTAAATATCCACACTGCTATCTGTATAAACATGCATATACCTTCACCGCTATCTGTATAAACATGGAAATATCTACACCGCTATCTGTATGAACATGGAAATATCTACACCGCTATCTGTTTGAAGATGGAAATATATACACCGCTATATGCATGAAAATGGAAATATCTACACAGCTATCTGCATATACATGGAAATATCTACACAGCTATCTCTTTACACATGGAAATAACTACACCGCTATCTGTATGAACATGGAAATATCAACACCGCCATCTGTATGAACATGGAAATATCTGCACCGCCATCTGAATGAACATATAAATATCTACACCGCCATTTGTATTAAGATGGAGATATGTACACCGCTATCTGAATATACATGGAAATATCTACACCGCTATCTGTATAAACATGGAAATATCTACACCGCTATCTGCATAAACATGGAAATATCTACACTGCTACCTGTATAAACATGGAAATATCAGCACCGCTATCTGTATGAACATGGAAATATCTACATCGCTATCTGTATGAACATGGAAATATCTACACCGCTATCTGCATGAACATGGAAATATCTACAAAGCTATCTGAATGAACATGGAAATATCTACACCGCTATCTGTTTGAACATGTAAATATCTACACCGCTATCTGCATGAAAATGGAAATATCTACAAAGCTATCTGCATATACATGGAAATATCTACACTGCTATCTCTTTACACATGGAAATAACTACACCGCTATATCTATAAAGATAGAAATATCTACACCGCTATCTGTATAAACATGGAAATATCTACACCGCTATCAGTATAAACATGGAAATATCTACACCACTACCTGTATAAACATGGAAATATCAGCACCGCTATCTGTATGAACATGGAATTATCTACACTGCTATCTGTATGAACATGGAAATATCTACACCGCTATCTGTATGAACATGGAATTATCTACACCGCTATCTGTTTGAACATGGAAATATCTACACCGCTGTCTGCATGAAAATGGAAATATCTACACAGCTATCTGCATACACATGGAAATATCTACACAGCTATCTCTTAACACATGGAAATAAGAAGTCTGCTATCTCTATAAACATGGAAATATCTACACCGCCATCTGTATGAACATGGAAATATCTGCACCGCCATCTGTATGAACATATAAATATCTACACCACCATATGTATTAAGAAAGAAATATCTAAACCGCTATCTGTGTGAACATTGAAATATCTACACCGCTATCTGTATGAACATTGAAATATATACACCACTGCCTGTATAAACATTGAAATATCAGCACCGCTATCTGTATGAACATGGAAATATCTACACCGCTATCTGTATGAACATGGAAATATCTACACCGCTATCTGTATGAACATGGAAATATCTACACCGCTATCTGTATGAACATGGAAATATCTACACAGCCATCTGGATGAACATGGAAATATCTACACAGCCATCTGGATGAACATGGAATTATCTACTCTGCTATCTGTGTAAACATGCATAGATCTTCAGCCCTATCTGTATAAACATGGAAATATCTACACCGCTATCTGTATGAACATGGAAATATCTACACCGCTATCTGTATGAACATGGAAATATCTACACCGCTATCTGTTTGAACATGGAAATATCTACACCGCTATCTGCATGAAAATGGAAATATCTACACTGCTATCTGCATGTACATGGAAATATCTACACAGCTATCTCTTTACACATGGAAATATCTACACCGCTATCTGTTTGAACATGGAAATATCAACACCGCCATCTGTATGAACATGGAAATATCTACACCGCCATCTGTATGAACATGGAAATATGTGCACCGCCATCTGTATGAACATATAAATATCTACACCGCCATCTGTATTAAGATGGAGATATCTACACTGCTATCTGTATAAACATGGAAATATCTACACCGCTATCTGTATAAACATGGAAATATCTACACCGCTATCTATATAAACATGGAAATATCTACCCCGCTACCTGCATAAACATGGAAATAGCAGCACCGCTATCTGTATGAACATGGAAATATCTACACCGCTATCTGTATGAACATGGAAATATCTACACCGCCATCTGTATGAACATGGAAATATGTGCACCGCCATCTGTATGAACATATAAATATCTACACCGCCATCTGTATTAAGATGGAGATATCTACACTGCTATCTGTATAAACATGGAAATATCTACACCGCTATCTGTATAAACATGGAAATATCTACACCGCTATCTATATAAACATGGAAATATCTACCCCGCTACCTGCATAAACATGGAAATAGCAGCACCGCTATCTGTATGAACATGGAAATATCTACACCGCTGTCTGTTTGAACATGGAAATATCTACACCGCTATCTGCATGAAAATGGAAATATCTACACTGCTATCTGCATATACATGGAAATATCTACACAGCTATCTCTTTACACATGGAAATAACTACACCGCTATCTGTATGAACATGGAAATATCTACACCGCCATCTGTATGAACATGGAAATATGTGCACCTCCATCTGTATAAACATATAAATATCTACACCGCCATCTGTATTAAGATGGAGATATCTACACTGCTATCTGTATAAACATGGAAATATCTACACCGCTATCTGTATAAACATGGAAATATCTACACCGCTATCTATATAAACATGGAAATATCTACCCCGCTACCTGCATAAACATGGAAATAGCAGCACCGCTATCTGTATGAACATGGAAATATCTACACCGCTATCTGTATGAACATGGAAATATCTACACCGCCATCTGTATGAACATGGAAATATGTGCACCGCCATCTGTATGAACATATAAATATCTACACCGCCATCTGTATTAAGATGGAGATATCTACACTGCTATCTGTATAAACATGGAAATATCTACACCGCTATCTGTATAAACATGGAAATATCTACACTGCTACCTGTATAAACATGGAAATATCAGCACCGCTATCTGTATGAACATGGAAATATCTACACCGCTATGTGTATGAACATGGATATATCTACACAGCCCTCGGGATGAACATGGAAATATCCACACTGCTATCTGTATAAACATGCAAATACCTTCACCGCTATCTGTATAAACATGGAAATATCTACACCGCTGTCTGTATGAACATGGAAATATCTACACCGCTATCTGTTTGAAGATGGAAATATATACACCGCTATCTGCATGAAAATGGAAATATCTACACAGCTATCTGCATATACATGGAAATATCTACACAGCTATCTCTTTACACATGGAAATAACTACACCGCTATCTGTATGAACATGGAAATATCAACACCGCCATCTGTATGAACATGGAAATATCTGCACCGCCATCTGAATGAACATATAAATATCTACACCGCCATTTGTATTAAGATGGAGATATCTACACCGCTATCTGAATATACATGGAAATATCTACACCGCTATCTGTATAAACATGGAAATATCTACACCGCTATCTGCATAAACATGGAAATATCTACACTGCTACCTGTATAAACATGGAAATATCAGCACCGCTATCTGTATGAACATGGAAATATCTACATCGCTATCTGTATGAACATGGAAATATCTACACCGCTATCTGCATGAACATGGAAATATCTACAAAGCTATCTGAATGAACATGGAAATATCTACACCGCTATCTGTTTGAACATGTAAATATCTACACCGCTATCTGCATGAAAATGGAAATACCTACAAAGCTATCTGCATATACATGGAAATATCTACACTGCTATCTCTTTACACATGGAAATAACTACACCGCTATATCTATAAAGATAGAAATATCTACACCGCTATCTGTATAAACATGGGAATATCTACACCGCTATCTGTATAAACATGGAAATATCTACACCACTACCTGTATAAACATGGAAATATCAGCACCGCTATCTGTATGAACATGGAATTATCTACACTGCTATCTGTATGAACATGGAAATATCTACACCGCTATCTGTATGATCATGGATATATCTACACCGCTATCTGTATGAACATGGAATTATCTACACCGCTATCTGTTTGAACATGGAAATATCTACACCGCTGTCTGCATGAAAATGGAAATATCTACACAGCTATCTGCATACACATGGAAATATCTACACAGCTATCTCTTAACACATGGAAATAAGAAGTCTGCTATCTCTATAAACATGGAAATATCTACACCGCCATCTGTATGAACATGGAAATATCTGCACCGCCATCTGTATGAACATATAAATATCTACACCACCATATGTATTAAGAAAGAAATATCTAAACCGCTATCTGTGTGAACATTGAAATATCTACACCGCTATCTGTATGAACATTGAAATATATACACCACTGCCTGTATAAACATTGAAATATCAGCACCGCTATCTGTATGAACATGGAAATATCTACACCGCTATCTGTATGAAGATGGAAATATCTACACCGCTATCTGTATGAACATGGAAATATCTACACCGCTATCTGTATGAACATGGAAATATCTACACCGCTATCTGTATGAACATGGAAATATCTACACCGCTATCTGTATGAACATGGAAATATCTACACAGCCATCTGGATGAACATGGAATTATCTACTCTGCTATCTGTGTAAACATGCATAGATCTTCACCCCTATCTGTATAAACATGGAAATATCTACACCGCTATCTGTATGAACATGGAAATATCTACACCGCTATCTGTATGAACATGGAAATATCTACACCGCTATCTGTTTGAACATGGAAATATCTACACCGCTATCTGCATGAAAATGGAAATATCTACACTGCTATCTGCATATACATGGAAATATCTACACAGCTATCTCTTTACACATGGAAATAACTACACCGCTATCTGTATGAACATGGAAATATCTACACCGCCATCTGTATGAACATGGAAATATGTGCACCGCCATCTGTATGAACATATAAATATCTACACCGCCATCTGTATTAAGATGGAGATATCTACACTGCTATCTGTATAAACATGGAAATATCTACACCGCTATCTGTATAAACATGGAAATATCTACACCGCTATCTATATAAACATGGAAATATCTACCCCGCTACCTACATAAACATGGAAATAGCAGCACCGCTATCTGTATGAACATGGAAATATCTACACCGCTATCTGTATGAACATGGAAATATCTACACCGCCATCTGTATGAACATAGAAATATGTGCACCGCCATCTGTATGAACATATAAATATCTACACCGCCATCTGTATTAAGATGGAGATATCTACACTGCTATCTGTATAAACATGGAAATATCTACAAGGCTATCTGTATAAACATGGAAATATCTACACCGCTATCTATATAAACATGGAAATATCTACCCCGCTACCTGCATAAACATGGAAATAGCAGCACCGCTATCTGTATGAAAATGGAAATATCTACACCGCTATCTGTATGAACATGGAAATATCTACACCGCTATGTGTATGAACATGGATATATCTACACAGCCCTCGGGATGAACATGGAAATATCCACACCGCTATCTGTATAAACATGCATATACCTTCACCGCTATCTGTATAAACATGGAAATATCTACACCGCTATCTGTATGAACATGGAAATATCTACACCGCTATCTGTTTGAAGATGGAAATATATACACCGCTATCTGCATGAAAATGGAAATATCTACACAGCTATCTGCATATACATGGAAATATCTACACAGCTATCTCTTTACACATGGAAATAACTACACCGCTATCTGTATGAACATGGAAATATCAACACCGCCATCTGTATGAACATGGAAATATCTGCACCGCCATCTGAATGAACATATAAATATCTACACCGCCATTTGTATTAAGATGGAGATATCTACACCGCTATCTGAATAAACATGGAAATATCTACACCGCTATCTGTATAAACATGGAAATATCTACACCGCTATCTGCATAAACATGGAAATATCTACACTGCTACCTGTATAAACATGGAAATATCAGCACCGCTATCTGTATGAACATGGAAATATCTACATCGCTATCTGTATGAACATGGAAATATCTACACCGCTATCTGCATGAACATGGAAATATCTACAAAGCTATCTGAATGAACATGGAAATATCTACACCGCTATCTGTTAGAACATGTAAATATCTACACCGCTATCTGCATGAAAATGGAAATATCTACAAAGCTATCTGAATATACATGGAAATATCTACACTGCTATCTCTTTACACATGGAAATAACTACACCGCTATATCTATAAAGATAGAAATATCTACACCGCTATCTGTATAAACATGGAAATATCTACACCGCTATCTGTATAAACATGGAAATATCTACACCACTACATGTATAAACATGGAAATATCAGCACCGCTATCTGTATGAACATGGAATTATCTACACCGCTATCAGTATGAACATGGAAATATCTACACCGCCATCTGTATGAACTTGGAAATATCTGCACCGCCATCTGTATGAATATATAAATATCTACACCACCATATGTATTAAGAAAGAAATATCTAAACGGCTATCTGTGTGAACATTGAAATATCTACACCGCTATCTGTATGAACATTGAAATATATACACCACTGCCTGTATAAACATTGAAATATCAGCACCGCTATCTGTATGAACATGGAAATATCTACACCGCTATCTGTATGAACATGGAAATATCTACACCGCTATCTGTATGAACATGGAAATATCTACACCGCTATCTGTATTAACATGGAAATATCTACACCGCTATCTGTATGAACATGGAAATATCTACACCGCTATCTGTATGAACATGGAAATATCTACACAGCCATCTGGATGAACATGGAAATATCTACTCTGCTATCTGTGTAAACATGCATAGATCTTCACCCCTATCTGTATAAACATGGAAATATCTACACCGCTATCTGTATGAACATGGAAATATCTACACCGCTATCTGTATGAACATGGAAATATCTACACCGCTATCTGTTTGAACATGGAAATATCTACACCGCTATCTGCATGAAAATGGAAATATCTACACTGCTATCTGCATATACATGGAAATATCTACACAGCTATCTCTTTACACATGGAAATAACTACACCGCTATCTGTATGAACATGGAAATATCTACACCGCCATCTGTATGAACATGGAAATATGTGCACCGCCATCTGTATGAACATATAAATATCTACACCGCCATCTGTATTAAGATGGAGATATCTACACTGCTATCTGTATAAACATGGAAATATCTACACCGCTATCTGTATAAACATGGAGATATCTACACCGCTATCTATATAAACATGGAAATATCTACCCTGCTACCTGCATAAACATGGAAATAGCAGCACTGCTATCTGTATGAACGTGGAAATATCTACACCGCTATCTGTATGAACATGGAAATATCTACACCGCCATCTGTATGAACATGGAAATATCTACACCGCAATCTGTATGAACATGGAAATATGTGCACCGCCATCTGTATGAACATATAAATATCTACACCGCCATCTGTATTAAGATGGAGATATCTACACTGCTATCTGTATAAACATGGAAATATCTACACCGCTATCTGTATAAACATGGAAATATCTACACAGCTACCTGTATAAACATGGAAATATCAGCACCGCTATCTGTATGAACATGGAAATATCTACACCGCTATCAGTATGAACATGGAAATATCTACACCGCTATCTGTATGAACATGGAAATATCTACACCGCTATGTGTATGAACATGGATATATCTACACAGCCCTCGGGATGAACATGGAAATATCCACACTGCTATCTGTATAAACATGCAAATACCTTCACCGCTATCTGTATAATCATGGAAATATCTACACCGCTATCTGTATGAACATGGAAATATCTACACCGCTATCTGTTTGAAGATGGAAATATATACACCGCTATCTGCATGAAAATGGAAATATCTACACAGCTATCTGCATATACATGGAAATATCTACACAGCTATCTCTTTACACATGGAAATAACTACACCGCTATCTGTATGAACATGGAAATATCAACACCGCCATCAGTATGAACATGGAAATATCTGCACCGCCATCTGAATGAACATATAAATATCTACACCGCCATTTGTATTAAGATGGAGATATCTACACCGCTATCTGAATATACATGGAAATATCTACACCGCTATCTGTATAAACATGGAAATATCTACACCGCTATCTGCATAAACATGGAAATATCTACACTGCTACCTGTATAAACATGGAAATATCAGCACCGCTATCTGTATGAACATGGAAATATCTACATCACTATCTGTATGAACATGGAAATATCTACACCGCTATCTGCATGAACATGGAAATATCTACAAAGCTATCTGAATGAACATGGAAATATCTACACCGCTATCTGTTTGAACATGTAAATATCTACACCGCTATCTGCATGAAAATGGAAATACCTACAAAGCTATCTGCATATACATGGAAATATCTACAATGCTATCTCTTTACACATGGAAATAACTACACCGCTATATCTATAAAGATAGAAATATCTACACCGCTATCTGTATAAACATGGAAATATCTACACCGCTATCTGTATAAACATGGAAATATCTACACCACTACCTGTATAAACATGGAAATATCAGCACCGCTATCTGTATGAACATGGAATTATCTACACTGCTATCTGTATGAACATGGAAATATCTACACCGCTATCTGTATGATCATGGATATATCTACACCGCTATCTGTATGAACATGGAATTATCTACACCGCTATCTGTTTGAACATGGAAATATCTACACCGCTGTCTGCATGAAAATGGAAATATCTACACAGCTATCTGCATACACATGGAAATATCTACACAGCTATCTCTTAACACATGGAAATAAGAAGTCTGCTATCTCTATAAACATGGAAATATCTACACCGCCATCTGTATGAACATGGAAATATCTGCACCGCCATCTGTATGAACATATAAATATCTACACCACCATATGTATTAAGAAAGAAATATCTAAACCGCTATCTGTGTGAACATTGAAATATCTACACCGCTATCTGTATGAACATTGAAATATATACACCACTGCCTGTATAAACATTGAAATATCAGCACCGCTATCTGTATGAACATGGAAATATCTACACCGCTATCTGTATGAACATGGAAATATCTACACCGCTATCTGTATGAACATGGAAATATCTACACCGCTATCTGTATTAACATGGAAATATCTACACCGCTATCTGTATGAACATGGAAATATCTACACCGCTATCTGTATGAACATGGAAATATCTACACAGCCATCTGGATGAATATGGAATTATCTACTCTGCTATCTGTGTAAACATGCATAGATCTTCACCCCTATCTGTATAAACATGGAAATATCTACACCGCTATCTGTATGAACATGGAAATATCTACACCGCTATCTGTATGAACATGGAAATATCTACACCGCTATCTGTTTGAACATGGAAATATCTACACCGCTATCTGCATGAAAATGGAAATATCTACACTGCTATCTGCATATACATGGAAATATCTACACAGCTATCTCTTTACACATGGAAATAACTACACCGCTATCTGTATGAACATGGAAATATCTACACCGCCATCTGTATGAACATGGAAATATGTGCACCGCCATCTGTATGAACATATAAATATCTACACCGCCATCTGTATTAAGATGGAGATATCTACACTGCTATCTGTATAAACATGGAAATATCTACACCGCTATCTGTATAAACATGGAAATATCTACACCGCTATCTATATAAACATGGAAATATCTACCCCGCTACCTACATAAACATGGAAATAGCAGCACCGCTATCTGTATGAACATGGAAATATCTACACCGCTATCTGTATGAACATGGAAATATCTACACCGCCATCTGTATGAACATGGAAATATCTACACCGCCATCTGTATGAACATGGAAATATGTGCACCGCCATCTGTATGAACATATAAATATCTACACCGCCATCTGTATTAAGATGGAGATATCTACACTGCTATCTGTATAAACATGGAAATATCTACAAGGCTATCAGTATAAACATGGAAATATCTACACCGCTATCTATATAAACATGGAAATATCTATTCCGCTACCTGCATAAACATGGAAATAGCAGCACCGCTATCTGTATGAACATGGAAATATCTACACCGCTATCTGTTTGAACATGGAAATATCTACACCGCTATCTGCATGAAAATGGAAATATCTACACTGCTATCTGCATATACATGGAAATATCTACACAGCTATCTCTTTACACATGGAAATAACTACACCGCTATCTGTATGAACATGGAAATATCTACACCGCCATCTGCATGAACATGGAAATATGTGCACCGCCATCTGTATGAACATATAAATATCTACACCGCCATCTATATTAAGATGGAGATATCTACACTGCTATCTGTATAAACATGGAAATATCTACACCGCTATCTGTATAAACATGGAAATATCTACACCGCTATCTATATAAACATGGAAATATCTACCCCGCTACCTGCATAAACATGGAAATAGCAGCACCGCTATCTGTATGAAAATGGAAATATCTACACCGCTATCTGTATGAACATGGAAATATCTACACCGCCATCTGTATGAACATGGAAATATGTGCACTGCCATCTGTATGAACATATAAATATCTACACCGCCATCTGTATTAAGATGGAGATATCTACACTGCTATCTGTATAAACATGGAAATATCTACACCGCTATCAGTATAAGCATGGATATATCTACACTGCTACCTGTATAATCAAGGAAATATCAGCACCGCTATCTGTATGAACATGGAAATATCTACACCGCTATCTGTATGAACATGGAAATGTCTACACCGCTATCAGTATGAACATGGAAATATCTACACCGCTATGTGTATGAACATGGATATATCTACACAGCCCTCGGGATGAACATGGAAATATCCACACCGCTATCTGTATAAACATGCATATACCTTCACCGCTATCTGTATAAACATGGAAATATCTACACCGCTATCTGTATGAACATGGAAATATCTACACCGCTATCTGTTTGAAGATGGAAATATATACACCGCTATCTGCATGAAAATGGAAATATCTACACAGCTATCTGCATATACATGGAAATATCTACACAGCTATCTCTTTACACATGGAAATAACTACACCGCTATCTGTATGAACATGGAAATATCAACACCGCCATCTGTATGAACATGGAAATATCTGCACCGCCATCTGAATGAACATATAAATATCTACACCGCCATTTGTATTAAGATGGAGATATCTACACCGCTATCTGAATAAACATGGAAATATCTACACCGCTATCTGTATAAACATGGAAATATCTACACCGCTATCTGCATAAACATGGAAATATCTACACTGCTACCTGTATAAACATGGAAATATCAGCACCGCTATCTGTATGAACATGGAAATATCTACATCGCTATCTGTATGAACATGGAAATATCTACACCGCTATCTGCATGAACATGGAAATATCTACAAAGCTATCTGAATGAACATGGAAATATCTACACCGCTATCTGTTAGAACATGTAAATATCTACACCGCTATCTGCATGAAAATGGAAATATCTACAAAGCTATCTGCATATACATGGAAATATCTACACTGCTATCTCTTTACACATGGAAATAACTACACCGCTATATCTATAAAGATAGAAATATCTACACCGCTATCTGTATAAACATGGAAATATCTACACCGCTATCTGTATAAACATGGAAATATCTACACCACTACATGTATAAACATGGAAATATCAGCACCGCTATCTGTATGAACATGGAATTATCTACACCGCTATCAGTATGAACATGGAAATATCTACACCGCCATCTGTATGAACATGGAAATATCTGCACCGCCATCTGTATGAATATATAAATATCTACACCACCATATGTATTAAGAAAGAAATATCTAAACGGCTATCTGTGTTAACATTGAAATATCTACACCGCTATCTGTATGAACATTGAAATATATACACCACTGCCTGTATAAACATTGAAATATCAGCACCGCTATTTGTATGAACATGGAAATATCTACACCGCTATCTGTATGAACATGGAAATATCTACACCGCTATCTGTATGAACATGGAAATATCTACACCGCTATCTGTATTAACATGGAAATATCTACACCGCTATCTGTATGAACATGGAAATATCTACACCGCTATCTGTATGAACATGGAAATATCTACACAGCCATCTGGATGAACATGGAAATATCTACTCTGCTATCTGTGTAAACATGCATAGATCTTCACCCCTATCTGTATAAACATGGAAATATCTACACCGCTATCTGTATGAACATGGAAATATCTACACCGCTATCTGTATGAACATGGAAATATCTACACCGCTATCTGTTTGAACATGGAAATATCTACACCGCTATCTGCATGAAAATGGAAATATCTACACTGCTATCTGCATATACATGGAAATATCTACACAGCTATCTCTTTACACATGGAAATAACTACACCGCTATCTGTATGAACATGGAAATATCTACACCGCCGTCTGTATGAACATGGAAATATGTGCACCGCCATCTGTATGAACATATAAATATCTACACCGCCATCTGTATTAAGATGGAGATATCTACACTGCTATCTGTATAAACATGGAAATATCTACACCGCTATCTGTATAAACATGGAGATATCTACACCGCTATCTATATAAACATGGAAATATCTACCCTGCTACCTGCATAAACATGGAAATAGCAGCACTGCTATCTGTATGAACGTGGAAATATCTACACCGCTATCTGTATGAACATGGAAATATCTACACCGCCATCTGTATGAACATGGAAATATCTACACCGCCATCTGTATGAACATGGAAATATGTGCACCGCCATCTGTATGAACATATAAATATCTACACCGCCATCTGTATTAAGATGGAGATATCTACACTGCTATCTGTATAAACATGGAAATATCTACAAGGCTATCAGTATAAACATGGAAATATCTACACCGCTATCTATATAAACATGGAAATATCTATTCCGCTACCTGCATAAACATGGAAATAGCAGCACCGCTATCTGTATGAACATGGAAATATCTACACCGCTATCTGTTTGAACATGGAAATATCTACACCGCTATCTGTATGAACATGGAAATATCTACACCGCTATCTGTATGAACATGGAAATATCTACACAGCCATCTGGATGAACATGGAAATATCTACTCTGCTATCTGTGTAAACATGCATAGATCTTCACCCCTATCTGTATAAACATGGAAATATCTACACCGCTATCTGTATGAACATGGAAATATCTACACCGCTATCTGTATGAACATGGAAATATCTACACCGCTATCTGTTTGAACATGGAAATATCTACACCGCTATCTGCATGAAAATGGAAATATCTACACTGCTATCTGCATATACATGGAAATATCTACACAGCTATCTCTTTACACATGGAAATAACTACACCGCTATCTGTATGAACATGGAAATATCTACACCGCCGTCTGTATGAACATGGAAATATGTGCACCGCCATCTGTATGAACATATAAATATCTACACCGCCATCTGTATTAAGATGGAGATATCTACACTGCTATCTGTATAAACATGGAAATATCTACACCGCTATCTGTATAAACATGGAGATATCTACACCGCTATCTATATAAACATGGAAATATCTACCCTGCTACCTGCATAAACATGGAAATAGCAGCACTGCTATCTGTATGAACGTGGAAATATCTACACCGCTATCTGTATGAACATGGAAATATCTACACCGCCATCTGTATGAACATGGAAATATCTACACCGCCATCTGTATGAACATGGAAATATGTGCACCGCCATCTGTATGAACATATAAATATCTACACCGCCATCTGTATTAAGATGGAGATATCTACACTGCTATCTGTATAAACATGGAAATATCTACAAGGCTATCAGTATAAACATGGAAATATCTACACCGCTATCTATATAAACATGGAAATATCTATTCCGCTACCTGCATAAACATGGAAATAGCAGCACCGCTATCTGTATGAACATGGAAATATCTACACCGCTATCTGTTTGAACATGGAAATATCTACACCGCTATCTGCATGAAAATGGAAATATCTACACTGCTATCTGCATATACATGGAAATATCTACACAGCTATCTCTTTACACATGGAAATAACTACACCGCTATCTGTATGAACATGGAAATATCTACACCGCCATCTGTATGAACATGGAAATATGTGCACCGCCATCTGTATGAACATATAAATATCTACACCGCCATCTATATTAAGATGGAGATATCTACACTGCTATCTGTATAAACATGGAAATATCTACACCGCTATCTGTATAAACATGGAAATATCTACACCGCTATCTATATAAACATGGAAATATCTACCCCGCTACCTGCATAAACATGGAAATAGCAGCACCGCTATCTGTATGAAAATGGAAATATCTACACCGCTATCTGTATGAACATGGAAATATCTACACCGCCATCTGTATGAACATGGAAATATGTGCACTGCCATCTGTATGAACATATAAATATCTACACCGCCATCTGTATTAAGATGGAGATATCTACACTGCTATCTGTATAAACATGGAAATATCTACACCGCTATCTGTATAAGCATGGATATATCTACACTGCTACCTGTATAATCAAGGAAATATCAGCACCGCTATCTGTATGAACATGGAAATATCTACACCGCTATCTGTATGAACATGGAAATGTCTACACCGCTATCAGTATGAACATGGAAATATCTACACCGCTATGTGTATGAACATGGATATATCTACACAGCCCTCGGGATGAACATGGAAATATCCACACCGCTATCTGTATAAACATGCATATACCTTCACCGCTATCTGTATAAACATGGAAATATCTACACCGCTATCTGTATGAACATGGAAATATCTACACCGCTATCTGTTTGAAGATGGAAATATATACACCGCTATCTGCATGAAAATGGAAATATCTACACAGCTATCTGCATATACATGGAAATATCTACACAGCTATCTCTTTACACATGGAAATAACTACACCGCTATCTGTATGAACATGGAAATGTCAACACCGCCATCTGTATGAACATGGAAATATCTGCACCGCCATCTGAATGAACATATAAATATCTACACCGCCATTTGTATTAAGATGGAGATATCTACACCGCTATCTGAATAAACATGGAAATATCTACACCGCTATCTGTATAAACATGGAAATATCTACACCGCTATCTGCATAAACATGGAAATATCTACACTGCTACCTGTATAAACATGGAAATATCAGCACCGCTATCTGTATGAACATGGAAATATCTACATCGCTATCTGTATGAACATGGAAATATCTACACCGCTATCTGCATGAACATGGAAATATCTACAAAGCTATCTGAATGAACATGGAAATATCTACACCGCTATCTGTTAGAACATGTAAATATCTACACCGCTATCTTCATGAAAATGGAAATATCTACAAAGCTATCTGCATATACATGGAAATATCTACACTGCTATCTCTTTACACATGGAAATAACTACACCGCTATATCTATAAAGATAGAAATATCTACACCGCTATCTGTATAAACATGGAAATATCTACACCGCTATCTGTATAAACATGGAAATATCTACACCACTACATGTATAAACATGGAAATATCAGCACCGCTATCTGTATGAACATGGAATTATCTACACCGCTATCAGTATGAACATGGAAATATCTACACCGCCATCTGTATGAACATGGAAATATCTGCACCGCCATCTGTATGAATATATAAATATCTACACCACCATATGTATTAAGAAAGAAATATCTAAACGGCTATCTGTGTTAGCATTGAAATATCTACACCGCTATCTGTATGAACATTGAAATATATACACCACTGCCTGTATAAACATTGAAATATCAGCACCGCTATCTGTATGAACATGGAAATATCTACACCGCTATCTGTATGAACATGGAAATATCTACACCGCTATCTGTATGAACATGGAAATATCTACACCGCTATCTGTATTAACATGGAAATATCTACACCGCTATCTGTATGAACATGGAAATATCTACACCGCTATCTGTATGAACATGGAAATATCTACACAGCCATCTGGATGAACATGGAAATATCTACTCTGCTATCTGTGTAAACATGCATAGATCTTCACCCCTATCTGTATAAACATGGAAATATCTACACCGCTATCTGTATGAACATGGAAATATCTACACCGCTATCTGTATGAACATGGAAATATCTACACCGCTATCTGTTTGAACATGGAAATATCTACACCGCTATCTGCATGAAAATGGAAATATCTACACTGCTATCTGCATATACATGGAAATATCTACACAGCTATCTCTTTACACATGGAAATAACTACACCGCTATCTGTATGAACATGGAAATATCTACACCGCCATCTGTATGAACATGGAAATATGTGCACCGCCATCTGTATGAACATATAAATATCTACACCGCCATCTGTATTAAGATGGAGATATCTACACTGCTATCTGTATAAACATGGAAATATCTACACCGCTATCTGTATAAACATGGAGATATCTACACCGCTATCTATATAAACATGGAAATATCTACCCTGCTACCTGCATAAACATGGAAATAGCAGCACTGCTATCTGTATGAACGTGGAAATATCTACACCGCTATCTGTATGAACATGGAAATATCTACACCGCCATCTGTATGAACATGGAAATATCTACACCGCAATCTGTATGAACATGGAAATATGTGCACCACCATCTGTATGAACATATAAATATCTACACCGCCATCTGTATTAAGATGGAGATATCTACACTGCTATCTGTATAAACATGGAAATATCTACACCGCTATCTGTATAAACATGGAAATATCTACACAGCTACCTGTATAAACATGGAAATATCAGCACCGCTATCTGTATGAACATGGAAATATCTACACCGCTATCAGTATGAACATGGAAATATCTACACCGCTATCTGTATGAACATGAAAATATCTACAAAGCTATCTAAATGAACATGGAAATATCTACACCGCTATCTGTTTGAACATGGAAATATCTACACCGCTATCTGCATGAAAATGGAAATATCTACAAAGCTATCTGCATATACATGGAAATACCTACACAGCTATCTCTTTACACATGGAAATAACTACACCGCTATATCTATAAACTTGGAAATATCTACACCGCCATCTGTAGAAACAAGGAAATATCTGCACCGCCATCTGTATGAACATATAAATATCTACACCGCCATCTGTACTAAGAAGGAAATATCTAAACCTCTATCTGTATAAATATGGAAACATCTACACCGCTGCCTGTATAAACATGGAAATATCAGCACCGCTATCTGTATGAACATGGAAATATCTACACCGCTATCTGTATAAACATGGAAATATCTACACCGCCATCTGTATGAACATATAAATATCTACACCGCCATCTGTATTAAGAAGGAAATATCTAAACCGCTATCTGTATAAACGTGGAAATATCTACACCGCTGCCTGTATAAACATGGAAATATCTACACCGCGATCTGTATGAACATGGAAATATCTACACCGCTATCTGTATGAACATGGAAATATCTACACCGCTATCTGTATGAACATGGAAATAGCTACACCGCTATCTGTGTGAACATGGATATATCTACACAGCCATCTGGAAGAACATGGAAATACCTACACCGCTATCTGTGTAAACATGCATACATCTTCACCGCTATCTGTATAAACATGGAAAAATCTACACCGCTATCTGTATGAACATGGAAATATCTACACTGCTATCTGTATGAACTTGGAAATATCTACACCACTATCTGTTTGAACATGGAAATATCTACACCGCTATCTGCATGAAAATGGAAATATCTACACTGCTGTCTGCATATACATTTAAATATCTACACAGCTATCTCTTTACACATGGAAATAACTACACCGCTATCTGTATGAACATGGAAATATCTACACCGCCATCTGTATGAAAATGGGAATATGTGAACCGCCATCTGTATGAACATATAAATATGTACACCGCCATCTGTATTAAGATGGAGATATCTACACTGCTATCTGCATAAACATGGAAATATCTACACCGCTATCTGTATAAACATGGAAATATCTACACAGCTATCTGTATAAACATGGAAATATCTACACCACTACCTGTATAAACATGGAAATATCAGCACCGCTATCTGTATGAACATGGAAGTATCTACACCGCTATCTGTATGAACATGGAAATATCTACACCGCTATCTGTATGAACATGGAAATATCTACACCGCTATCTGTATGAACATGGAAATATCTACACCGCTATCTGTTTGAACATGGAAATATCCACACCGCTGTCTACATGAAAATGGAAATATCTACACAGCTATCTGCATACACATGGAAATATCTACACAGCTATCTCTTAACACATGGAAATAAGTACACCGCTATCGCTATAAACATGGAAATATCTACACCGCCATCTGTATGAACATGGAAATATCTGCACCGCCATCTGTATGAACATATAAATATCTACACCGCCATCTGTATTAAGAAGGAAATATCTAAACCGCTATCTGTATGAACATTGAAATATCTACACCGCTATCTGTATGAACATTGAAATATCTACACCGCTGCCTGTATAAACATGGAAATATCAGCACAGCTATCTGTATGAACATGGAAATATCTACACCGCTATCTGTATGAACATGGAAATATCTACACCGCTATCTGTATGAACATGGAAATAGCTACACCGCTATCTGTATGAACATGGAAATATCAACACAGCCATCTGGATGAACATGGAAATATCTACTCCGCTATCTGTGTAAACATGCATAGATCTTCACCGCTATCTGTATAAACATGGAAATATCTACACCGCTATCTGTATGAACATGGAAATATCTACACCGCTATCTGTATGTACATGGAAATATCTTCACCGCTTTCTGTTTGAACATGGAAATATCTACACCGCAATCTGCATGAAAAAGGAAATATCCACACTGCTATCTGCATATACATGGAAATAACTACACAGCTATCTCTTTACACATGGAAATATCTACACCGCTATCTGTATGAACATGGAAATATCTACACAGCTATCTGTTTGAAGATGGAAATATATACACCGCTATCTGCATGAAAATGGAAATATCTACACAGCTATCTGCATATACATGGAAATATCTACACAGCTATCTCTTTACACATGGAAATAACTACACCGCTATCTGTATGAACATGGAAATATCAACACCGCCATCTGTATGAACATGGAAATATCTGCACCGCCATCTGAATGAACATATAAATATCTACACCGCCATTTGTATTAAGATGGAGATATCTACACCGCTATCTGAATAAACATGGAAATATCTACACCGCTGTCTGTATAAACATGGAAATATCTACACCGCTATCTGAATAAACATGGAAATATCTAAACTGCTACCTGTATAAACATGGAAATATCAGCACCGCTATCTGTATGAACATGGAAATATCTACATCGCTATCTGTATGAACATGGAAATATCTACACCGCTATCTGCATGAACATGGAAATATCTACAAAGCTATCTGAATGAACATGGAAATATCTACACCGCTATCTGTTTGAACATGTAAATATCTACACCGCTATCTGCATGAAAATGGAAATATCTACAAAGCTATCTGCATATACATGGAAATATCTACACTGCTATCTCTTTACACATGGAAATAACTACACCGCTATATCTATAAAGATAGAAATATCTACACCGCTATCTGTATAAACATGGAAATATCTACACCGCTATCTGTATAAACATGGAAATATCTACACCACTACCTGTATAAACATGGAAATATCAGCACCGCTATCTGTATGAACATGGAATTATCTACACTGCTATCTGTATGAACATGGAAATATCTACACCGCTATCTGTATGATCATGGAAATAATTACACCGCTATCTGTATGAACATGGAATTATCTACACCGCTATCTGTTTGAACATGGAAATATCTACACCGCTGTCTGCATGAAAATGGAAATATCTACACAGCTATCTGCATACACATGGAAATATCTACACAGCTATCTCTTAACACATGGAAATAAGAAGTCTGCTATCTCTATAAACATGGAAATATCTACACCGCCATCTGTATGAACATGGAAATATCTGCACCGCCATCTGTATGAACATATAAATATCTACACCACCATATGTATTAAGAAAGAAATATCTAAACCGCTATCTGTGAGAACATTGAAATATATACACCACTGCCTGTATAAACATTGAAATATCAGCACCGCTATCTGTATGAACATGGAAATATGTACACCGCTATCTGTATGAACATGGAAATATCTACACCGCTATCTGTATGAACATGGAAATATCTACACCGCTATCTGTATGAACATGGAAATATCTACACCGCTATCTGTATGAACATGGAAATATCTACACCGCTATCTGTATGAACATGGAAATATCTACACAGCCATCTGGATGAACATGGAAATATCTACTCTGCTATCTGTGTAAACATGCATAGATCTTCACCCCTATCTGTATAAACATGGAAATATCTACACCGCTATCTGTATGAACATGGAAATATCTACACCGTTATCTGTATGAACATGGAAATATCTACACCGCTATCTGTTTGAACATGGAAATATCTACACCGCTATCTGCATGAAAATGGAAATATCTACACTGCTATCTGCATATACATGGAAATATCTACACAGCTATCTCTTTACACATGGAAATAACTACACCGCTATCTGTATGAACATGGAAATATCTACACCGCCATCTGTATGAACATGGAAATATGTGCACCGCCATCTGTATGAACATATAAATATCTACACCGCCATCTGTATTAAGATGGAGATACCTACACTGCTATCTGTATAAACATGGAAATATCTACACCGCTATCTGTATAAACATGGAAATATCTACACCGCTATCTATATAAACATGGAAATATCTACCCCGCTACCTGCATAAACATGGAAATAGCAGCACCGCTATCTGTATGAACATGGAAATATCTACACCGCTATCTGTATGAACTTGGAAATATCTACACCGCTATCTGTATGAACATGGAAATATCTACACCGCTATCTGTTTGAAGGTGGAAATATATACACCGCTATCTGCATGAAAATGGAAATATCTACACAGCTATCTGCATATACATGGAAATATCTACACAGCTATCTCCTTACACATGGAAATAACTACACCGCTATCTGTATGAACATGGAAATATCAACACCGCCATCTGTATGAACATGGAAATATCTGCACCGCCATCTGAATGAACATATAAATATCTACACCGCCATTTGTATTAAGATGGAGATATCTACACCGCTATCTGAATAAACATGGAAATATCTACACCGCTATCTGTATGAACATGGAAATATCTACACCGCTATCTGTATGTACGTGGAAATATCTACACAGCCATCTGGATGAACATGGAAATATCTACTCTGCTATCTGTGTAAACATGCATAGATCTTCACCCCTATCTGTATAAACATGGAAATATCTACACCGCTATCTGTATGAACATGGAAATATCTACACCGCTATCTGTATGAACATGGAAATATCTACACCGCTATCTGTTTGAACATGGAAATATCTACACCGCTATCTGCATGAAAATGGAAATATCTACACTGCTATCTGCATATACATGGAAATATCTACACAGCTATCTAATTACACATGGAAATAACTACACCGCTATCTGTATGAACATGGAAATATCTACACCGCCATCTGTATGAACATGGAAATATGTGCACCGCCATCTGTATGAACACATAAATATCTACAACGCCATCTGTATTAAGATGGAGATATCTACACTGCTATCTGTATAAACATGGAAATATCTACACCGCTATCTGTATAAACATGGAAATATCTACACTGCTACCTGTATAAACATGGAAATATCAGCACCGCTATCTGTATGAACATGGAAATATATACACCGCTATCTGTATGAACATGGAAATGTCTACACCGCTATCAGTATGAACATGGAAATATCTACACCGCTATGTGTATGAACATGGATATATCTACACAGCCCTCGGGATGAACATGGAAATATCCACACCGCTATCTGTATAAACATGCATATACCTTCACCGCTATCTGTATAAACATGGAAATATCTACACCGCTATCTGTATGAACATGGAAATATCTACACCGCTATCTGTTTGAAGATGGAAATATATACACCGCTATCTGCATGAAAATGGAAATATCTACACAGCTATCTGCATATACATGGAAATATCTACACAGCTATCTCTTTACACATGGAAATAACTACACCGCTATCTGTATGAACATGGAAATATCAACACCGCCATCTGTATGAACATGGAAATATCTGCACCGCCATCTGAATGAACATATAAATATCTACACCGCCATTTGTATTAAGATGGAGATATCTACACCGCTATCTGAATAAACATGGAAATATCTACACAGCTATCTGTATAAACATGGAAATATCTACACCGCTATCTGCATAAACATGGAAATATCTACACTGCTACCTGTATAAACATGGAAATATCAGCACCGCTATCTCTATGAACATGGAAATATCTACATCGCTATCTGTATGAACATGGAAATATCTACACGGCTATCTGCATGAACATGGAAATATCTACAAAGTTATCTGAATGAACATGGAAATATCTACACCGCTATCTGTTTGAACATGTAAATATCTACACCGCTATCTGCATGAAAATGGAAATATCTACAAAGCTATCTGCATATACATGGAAATATCTACACTGCTATCTCTTTACACATGGAAATAACTACACCGCTATATCTATAAAGATAGAAATATCTACACCGCTATCTGTATAAACATGGAAATATCTACACCGCTATCTGCTTAAACATGGAAATATCTACACCACTACCTGTATAAACATGGAAATATCAGCACCGCTATCTGTATGAACATGGAATTATCTACACTGCTATCTGTATGAACATGAAAATATCTACACCGCTATCTGTATGATCATGGAAATATCTACACCGCTATCTGTATGAACATGGAATTATCTACACCGCTATCTGTTTGAACATGGAAATATCTACACCGCTGTCTGCATGAAAATGGAAATATCTACACAGCTATCTGCATACACATGGAAATATCTACACAGCTATCTCTTAACACATGGAAATAAGAAGTCTGCTATCTCTATAAACATGGAAATATCTACACCGCCATCCGTATGAACATGGAAATATCTGCACCGCCATCTGTATGAACATATAAATATCTACACCGCCATATGTATTAAGAAAGAAATATCTAAACCGCTATCTGTGTGAACATTGAAATATCTACACCGCTATCTGTATGAACATTGAAATATATACACCACTGCCTGTATAAACATTGAAATATCAGCACCGCTATCTCTATGAACATGGAAATATCTACACCGCTATCTGTATGAACATGGAAATATCTACACCGCTATCTGTATGAACATGGAAATATCTACACCGCTCTCTGTATGAACATGGAAATATCTACACCGCTATCTGTATGAACATGGAAATATCTACACCGCTATCTGTATGAACGTGGAAATATCTATACAGCCATCTGGATGAACATGGAAATATCTACTCTGCTATCTGTGTAAACATGCATAGATCTTCACCCCTATCTCTATAAACATGGAAATATCTACACCGCTATCTGTATGAACATGGAAATATCTACACCGCTATCTGTATGAACATGGAAATATCTACACCGCTATCTGTTTGAACATGGAAATATCTACACCGCTATCTGCATGAAAATGGAAATATCTACACTGCTATCTGCATATACATGGAAATATCTACACAGCTATCTCTTTACACATGGAAATAACTACACCGCTATCTGTATGAACATGGAAATATCTACACCGCCATCTGTATGAACATGGAAATATGTGCACCGACATCTGTATGAACTTATAAATATCTACACCGCCATCTGTATTAAGATGGAGATATCTACACTGCTATCTGTATAAACATGGAAATATCTACACCGCTATCTGTATAAACATGGAAATATCTACACCGCTATCTATATAAACATGGAAATATCTACTCCGCTACCTGCATAAACATGGAAATAGCAGCACCGCTATCTGTATGAACATGGAAATATCTACACCGCTATCTGTATGAACATGGAAATATCTACACCGCCATCTGTATGAACATGGAAATATGTGCACCGCCATCTGTATGAACATATAAATATCTACACCGCCATCTGTATTAAGATGGAGATATCTACACTGCTATCTGTATAAACATGGAAATATCTACACCGCTATCTGTATAAACATGGAAATATCTACACTGCTACCTGTATAATCATGGAAATATCATCACCGCTATCTGTATGAACATGGAAATATCTACACCGCTATCTGTATGAACATGGAAATATCTACACCGCTATCTGTATGAACATGGAAATATCTACACCGCTATCTGTATGAACATGGAAATATCTACACCGCTATCTGTATGAACATGGAAATATCTACACCGCTATCTGTATGAACATGGAAATATCTACACAGCCATCTGGATGAACATGGAAATATCTACTCTGCTATCTGTGTAAACATGCATAGATCTTCACCCCTATCTGTATAAACATGGAAATATCTACACCGCTATCTGTATGAACATGGAAATATCTACACCGCTATCTGTATGAACATGGAAATATCTACACCGCTATCTGTTTGAACATGGAAATATCTACACCGCTATCTGCATGAAAATGGAAATATCTACACTGCTATCTGCATATACATGGAAATATCTACACAGCTATCTGTATGAACATGGAAATATCTACACCGCCATCTGTATGAACATGGAAATATGTGCACCGCCATCTGTATGAACATATAAATATCCACACCGCCATCTGTATTAAGATGGAGATATCTACACTGCTATCTGTATAAACATGGAAATATCTACACCGCTATCTGTATAAACATGGAAATATCTACACCGCTATCTATATAAACATGGAAATATCTACCCCGCTACCTGCATAAACATGGAAATAGCAGCACCGCTATCTGTATGAACATGGAAATATCTACACTGCTATCTGTATGAACATGGAAATATCTACACCGCCATCTGTATGAACATGGAAATATGTGCACCGCCATCTGTATGAACATATAAATATCTACACCGCCATCTGTATTAAGATGGAGATATCTACACTGCTATCTGTATAAACATGGAAATATCTACACCGCTATCTGTATAAACATGGAAATATCTACACTGCTACCTGTATAAACATGGAAATATCAGCACCGCTATCTGTATGAACATGGAAATATCTACACCGCTATCTGTATGAACATGGAAATGTCTACACCGCTATCAGTATGAACATGGAAATATCTACACCGCTATGTGTATGAACATGGATATATCTACACAGCCCTCGGGATGAACATGGAAATATCCACACCGCTATCTGTATAAACATGCATATACCTTCACCGCTATCTGTATAAACATGGAAATATCTACACCGCTATCTGTATGAACATGGAAATATCTACACCGCTATCTGTTTGAAGATGGAAATATATACACCGCTATCTGCATGAAAATGGAAATATCTACACAGCTATCTGCATATACATGGAAATATCTACACAGCTATTTCTTTACACATGGAAATAACTACACCGCTATCTGTATGAACATGGAAATATCAACACCGCCATCTCTATGAACATGGATATATCTGCACCGCCATCTGAATGAACATATAAATATCTACACCGCCATTTGTATTAAGATGGAGATATCTACACCGCTATCTGAATAAACATGGAAATATCTACACCGCTATCTGTATAAACATGGAAATATCTACACTGCTATCTGCATAAACATGGAAATATCTACACTGCTACCTGTATAAACATGGAAATATCAGCACCGCTATCTGTATGAACATGGAAATATCTACATCGCTATCTGTATGAACATGGAAATATCTACACCGCTATCTGCATGAACATGGAAATATCTACAAAGCTATCAGAATGAACATGGAAATATCTACACCGCTATCTGTTTGAACATGTAAATATCTACACCGCTATCTGCATGAAAATGGAAATATCTACAAAGCTATCTGCATATACATGGAAATATCTACACTGCTATCTCTTTACACATGGAAATAACTACACCGCTATATCTATAAAGATAGAAATATCTACACCGCTATCTGTATAAACATGGAAATATCTACACCGCTATCTGCATAAACATGGAAATATCTACACCACTACCTGTATAAACATGGAAATATCAGCACCGCTATCTGTATGAACATGGAATTATCTACACTGCTATCTGTATGAACATGGAAATATCTACACCGCTATCTGTATGATCATGGAAATATCTACACCGCTATCTGTATGAACATGGAATTATCTACACCGCTATCTGTTTGAACATGGAAATATCTACACCGCTGTCTGCATGAAAATGGAAATATCTACACAGCTATCTGCATACACATGGAAATATCTACACAGCTATCTCTTAACACATGGAAATAAGAAGTCTGCTATCTCTATAAACATGGAAATATCTACACCGCCATCCGTATGAACATGGAAATATCTGCACCGCCATCTGTATGAACATATAAATATCTACACCGCCATATGTATTAAGAAAGAAATATCTAAACCGCTATCTGTGTGAACATTGAAATATCTACACCGCTATCTGTATGAACATTGAAATATATACACCACAGCCTGTATAAACATTGAAATATCAGCACCGCTATCTCTATGAAGATGGAAATATCTACACCGCTATCTGTATGAACATGGAAATATCTACACCGCTATCTGTATGAACATGGAAATATCTACACCGCTCTCTGTATGAACATGGAAATATCTACACAGCTATCTGTATGAACATGGAAATATCTACACCGCTATCTGTATGAACGTGGAAATATCTACACAGCCATCTGGATGAACATGGAAATATCTACTCTGCTATCTGTGTAAACATGCATAGATCTTCACCCCTATCTGTATAAACATGGAAATATCTACACCGCTATCTGTATGAACATGGAAATATCTACACCGCTATCTGTATGAACATGGAAATATCTACACCGCTATCTGTTTGAACATGGAAATATCTACACCGCTATCTGCATGAAAATGGAAATATCTACACTGCTATCTGCATATACATGGAAATATCTACACAGCTATCTCTTTACACATGGAAATAACTACACCGCTATCTGTATGAACATGGAAATATCTACACCGCCATCTGTATGAACATGGAAATATGTGCACCGCCATCTGTATGAACATATAAATATCTACACCGCCATCTGTATTAAGATGGAGATATCTACACTGCTATCTGTATAAACATGGAAATATCTACACCGCTATCTGTATAAACATGGAAATATCTACACCGCTATCTATATAAACATGGAAATATCTACCCCGCTACCTGCATAAACATGGAAATAGCAGCACAGCTATCTGTATGAACATGGAAATATCTACACCGCTATCTGTATGAACATGGAAATATCTACACCGCCATCTGTATGAACATGGAAATATGTGCACCGCCATCTGTATGAACATATAAATATCTACACCGCCATCTGTATTAAGATGGAGATATCTACACTGCTATCTGTATAAACATGGAAATATCTACACCGCTATCTGTATAAACATGGAAATATCTACACTGCTACCTGTATAATCATGGAAATATCAGCACCGCTATCTGTATGAACATGGAAATATCTACACCGCTATCTGTATGAACATGGAAATATCTACACCGCTATCTGTATGAACATGGAAATATCTACACCGCTATCTGTATGAACATGGAAATATCTACACCGCTATCTATATGAACATGGAAATATCTACACCGCTATCTGTATGAACATGGAAATATCTACACAGCCATCTGGATGAACATGGAAATATCTACTCTGCTATCTGTGTAAACATGCATAGATCTTCACCCCTATCTGTATAAACATGGAAATATCTACACCGCTATCTGTATGAACATGGAAATATCTACACCGCTATCTGTATGAACATGGAAATATCTACACCGCTATCTGTTTGAACATGGAAATATCTACACCGCTATCTGCATGAAAATGGAAATATCTACACTGCTATCTGCATATACATGGAAATATCTACACAGCTATCTCTTTACACATGGAAATAACTACACCGCTATCTGTATGAACATGGAAATATCTACACCGCCATCTGTATGAACATGGAAATATGTGCACCGCCATCTGTATGAACATATAAATATCCACACCGCCATCTGTATTAAGATGGAGATATCTACACTGCTATCTGTATAAACATGGAAATATCTACACCGCTATCTGTATAAACATGGAAATATCTACACCGCTATCTATATAAACATGGAAATATCTACCCCGCTACCTGCATAAACATGGAAATAGCAGCACCGCTATCTGTATAAACATGCATATACCTTCACCGCTATCTGTATAAACATGGAAATATCTACACCGCTATCTGTATGAACATGGAAATATCTACACCGCTATCTGTTTGAAGATGGAAATATATACACCGCTATCTGCATGAAAATGGAAATATCTACACAGCTATCTGCATATACATGGAAATATCTACACAGCTATTTCTTTACACATGGAAATAACTACACCGCTATCTGTATGAACATGGAAATATCAACACCGCCATCTGTATGAACATGGATATATCTGCACCGCCATCTGAATGAACATATAAATATCTACACCGCCATTTGTATTAAGATGGAGATATCTACACTGCTATCTGAATAAACATGGAAATATCTACACCGCTATCTGTATAAACATGGAAATATCTACACTGCTATCTGCATAAACATGGAAATATCTACACTGCTACCTGTATAAACATGGAAATATCAGCACCGCTATCTGTATGAACATGGAAATATCTACATCGCTATCTGTATGAACATGGAAATATCTAAACCGCTATCTGCATGAACATGGAAATATCTACAAAGCTATCTGAATGAACATGGAAATATCTACACCGCTATCTGTTTGAACATGTAAATATCTACACCGCTATCTGCATGAAAATGGAAATATCTACAAAGCTATCTGCATATACATGGAAATATCTACACTGCTATCCCTTTACACATGGAAATAACTACACCGCTATATCTATAAAGATAGAAATATCTACATCGCTATCTGTATATAAACATGGAAATATCTACACCGCTATCTGTATAAACATGGAAATATCTACACCACTACCTGTATAAACATGGAAATATCAGTACCGCTATCTGTATGAACATGGAATTATCTACACTGCTATCTGTATGAACATGGAAATATCTACACCGCTATCTGTATGATCATGGAAATATCTACACCGCTATCTGTATGAACATGGAATTATCTACACCGCTATCTGTTTGAACATGGAAATATCTACACCGCTGTCTGCATGAAAATGGAAATATCTACACAGCTATCTGCATACACATGGAAATATCTACACAGCTATCTCTTAACACATGGAAATAAGAAGTCTGCTATCTCTATAAACATGGAAATATCTACACCGCCATCTGTATGAACATGGAAATATCTGCACCGCCATCTGTATGAACATATAAATATCTACAACACCATATGTATTAAGAAAGAAATATCTAAACCGCTATCTGTGTGAACATTGAAATATCTACACCGCTATCTGTATGAACATGGAAATATATACACCACTGCCTGTATAAACATTGAAATATCAGCACCGCTATCTGTATGAACATGGAAATATGTACACCGCTATCTGTATGAACATGGAAATATCTACACCGCTATCTGTATGAACATGGAAATATCTACACCGCTATCTGTATGAACATGGAAATATCTACACTGCTATCTGTATGAACATGGAAATATCTACACCGCTATCTGTATGAACATGGAAATATCTACACAGCCATCTGGATGAACATGGAAATATCTACTCTGCTATCTGTGTAAACATGCATAGATCTTCACCCCTATCTGTATAAACATGGAAATATCTACACCGCTATCTGTATGAACATGGAAATATCTACACCGTTATCTGTATGAACATGGAAATATCTACACCGCTATCTGTTTGAACATGGAAATATCTACACCGCTATCTGCATGAAAATGGAAATATCTACACTGCTATCTGCATATACATGGAAATATCTACACAGCTATCTCTTTACACATGGAAATAACTACACCGCTATCTGTATGAACATGGAAATATCTACACCGCCATCTGTATGAACATGGAAATATGTGCACCGCCATCTGTATGAACATATAAATATCTACACCGCCATCTGTATTAAGATGGAGATACCTACACTGCTATCTGTATAAACATGGAAATATCTACACCGCTATCTGTATAAACATGGAAATATCTACACCGCTATCTATATAAACATGGAAATATCTACCCCGCTACCTGCATAAACATGGAAATAGCAGCACCGCTATCTGTATGAACATGGAAATATCTACACCGCTATCTGTATGAACATGGAAATATCTACACCGCTATCTGTATGAACATGGAAATATCTACACCGCTATCTGTTTGAAGGTGGAAATATATACACCGCTATCTGCATGAAAATGGAAATATCTACACAGCTATCTGCATATACATGGAAATATCTACACAGCTATCTCCTTACACATGGAAATAACTACACCGCTATCTGTATGAACATGGAAATATCAACACCGCCATCTGTATGAACATGGAAATATCTGCACCGCCATCTGAATGAACATATAAATATCTACACCGCCATTTGTATTAAGATGGAGATATCTACACCGCTATCTGAATAAACATGGAAATATCTACACCGCTATCTGTATGAACATGGAAATATCTACACCGCTATCTGTATGAACGTGGAAATATCTACACAGCCATCTGGATGAACATGGAAATATCTACTCTGCTATCTGTGTAAACATGCATAGATCTTCACCCCTATCTGTATAAACATGGAAATATCTACACCGCTACCTGTATGAACATGGAAATATCTACACCGCTATCTGTATGAACATGGAAATATCTACACCGCTATCTGTTTGAACATGGAAATATCTACACCGCTATCTGCATGAAAATGGAAATATCTACACTGCTATCTGCATATACATGGAAATATCTACACAGCTATCTCTTTACACATGGAAATAACTACACCGCTATCTGTATGAACATGGAAATATCTACACCGCCATCTGTATGAACATGGAAATATGTGCACCGCCATCTGTATGAACATATAAATATCTACACCGCCATCTGTATTAAGATGGAGATATCTACACTGCTATCTGTATAAACATGGAAATATCTACACCGCTATCTGTATAAACATGGAAATATCTACACTGCTACCTGTATAAACATGGAAATATCAGCACCGCTATCTGTATGAACATGGAAATATATACACCGCTATCTGTATGAACATGGAAATGTCTACACCGCTATCAGTATTAACATGGAAATATCTACACCGCTATGTGTATGAACATGGATATATCTACACAGCCCTCGGGATGAACATGGAAATATCCACACCGCTATCTGTTTAAACATGCATATACCTTCACCGCTATCTGTATAAACATGGAAATATCTACACCGCTATCTGTATGAACATGGAAATATCTACACCGCTATCTGTTTGAAGATGGAAATATATACACCGCTATCTGCATGAAAATGGAAATATCTACACAGCTATCTGCATATACATGGAAATATCTACACAGCTATCTCTTTACACATGGAAATAACTACACCGCTATCTGTATGAACATGGAAATATCAACACCGCCATCTGTATGAACATGGAAATATCTGCACCGCCATCTGAATGAACATATAAATATCTACACCGCCATTTGTATTAAGATGGAGATATCTACACCGCTATCTGAATAAACATGGAAATATCTACACCGCTATCTGTATAAACATGGAAATATCTACACCGCTATCTGCATAAACATGGAAATATCTACACTGCTACCTGTATAAACATGGAAATATCAGCACCGCTATCTGTATGAACATGGAAATATCTACATCGCTATCTGTATGAACATGGAAATATCTACACCGCTATCTGCATGAACATGGAAATATCTACACCGCTATCTGCATGAACATGGAAATATCTACAAAGCTATCTGAATGAACATGGAAATATCTACACCGCTATCTGTTTGAACATGTAAATATCTACACCGCTATCTGCATGAAAATGGAAATATCTACAAAGCTATCTGCATATACATGGAAATATCTACACTGCTATCTCTTTACACATTGAAATAACTACACCGCTATATCTATAAAGATAGAAATATCTACACCGCTATCTGTATAAACATGGAAATATCTACACCGCTATCTGCAGAAACATGGAAATATCTACACCACTACCTGTATAAACATGGAAATATCAGCACCGCTATCTATATAAACATGGAAATATCTACCCCGCTACCTGCATAAACATGGAAATAGCAGCGCCGCTATCTGTATGAACATGGAAATATCTACACCGCTATCTGTTTGAACATGGAAATATCTACACCGCCATCTGTATGAACATGGAAATATGTGCACCGCCATCTGTATGAACATATAAATATCTACACCGCCATCTGTATTAAGATGGAGATATCTACACTGCTATCTGTATAAACATGGAAATATCTACACCGCTATCTGTATAAACATGGAAATATCTACACTGCTACCTGTATAATCATGGAAATATCAGCACCGCTATCTGTATGAACATGGAAATATCTACACCGCTATCTGTATGAACATGGAAATATCTACACCGCTATCTGTATGAACATGGAAATATCTACACCGCTATCTGTATGAACATGGAAATATCTACACCGCTATCTGTATGAACATGGAAATATCTACACAGCCATCTGGATGAACATGGAAATATCTACTCTGCTATCTGTGTAAACATGCATAGATCTTCACCCCTATCTGTATAAACATGGAAATATCTACACCGCTATCTGTATGAACATGGAAATAACTACACCGCTATCTGTATGAACATGGAAATATCTACACCGCTATCTGTTTGAACATGGAAATATCTACTCCGCTATCTGCATGAAAATGGAAATATCTACACTGCTATCTGCATATACATGGAAATATCTACACAGCTATCTCTTTACACATGGAAATAACTACACCGCTATCTGTATGAACATGGAAATATCTACACCGCCATCTGTATGAACATGGAAATATGTGCACCGCCATCTGTATGAACATATAAATATCTACACCGCCATCTGTATTAAGATGGAGATATCTACACTGCTATCTGTATAAACATGGAAATATCTACACCGCTATCTGTATACACATGGAAATATCTACACCGCTATCTATATAAACATGGAAATATCTACCCCGCTACCTGCATAAACATGGAAATAGCAGCACCGCTATCTGTATGAACATGGAAATATCTACACCGCTATCTGTATGAACATGGAAATATCTACACCGCCATCTGTATGAACATGGAAATATGTGCACCGCCATCTGTATGAACATATAAATATCTACACCGCCATCTGTATTAAGATGGAGATATCTACACTGCTATCTGTATAAACATGGAAATATCTACACCGCTATCTGTATAAACATGGAAATATCTTCACTGCTACCTGTATAATCATGGAAATATCAGCACCGCTATCTGTATGAACATGGAAATATCTACACCGCTATCTGTATGAACATGGAAATGTCTACACCGCTATCAGTATGAACATGGAAATATCTACACCGCTATGTGTATGAACATGGATATATCTACACAGCCCTCGGGATGAACATGGAAATATCCACACCGCTATCTGTATAAACATGCATATACCTTCACCGCTATCTGTATAAACATGGAAATATCTACACCGCTATCTGTATGGACATGGAAATATCTACACCGCTATCTGTTTGAAGATGGAAATATATACACCGCTATCTGCATGAAAATGGAAATATCTACACAGCTATCTGCATATACATGGAAATATCTACACAGCTATCTCTTTACACATGGAAATAACTACACCGCTATCTGTATGAACATGGAGATATCAACACCGCCTTCTGTATGAACATGGAAATATCTGCACCGCCATCTGAATGAACATATAAATATCTACACCGCCATTTGTATTAAGATGGAGATATCTACACCGCTATCTGAATAAACATGGAAATATCTACAACGCTATCTGTATAAACATGGAAATATCTACACCGCTATCTGCATAAACATGGAAATATCTACACTGCTACCTGTATAAACATGGAAATATCAGCACCGCTATCTGTATGAACATGGAAATATCTACATCGCTATCTGTATGAACATGGAAATATCTACACCGCTATCTGCATGAACATGGAAATATCTACAAAGCTATCTGAATGAACATGGAAATATCTACACCGCTATCTGTTTGAACATGTAAATATCTACACCGCTATCTGCATGAAAATGGAAATATCTACAAAGCTATCTGCATATACATGGAAATATCTACACTGCTATCTCTTTACACATGGAAATAACTACTCCGCTATATCTATAAAGATAGAAATATCTACACCGCTATCTGTATAAACATGGAAATATCTACACCGCTATCTGTATAAACATGGAAATATCTACACCACTACCTGTATAAACATGGAAATATCAGCACCGCTATCTGTATGAACATGGAATTATCTACACTGCTATCTGTATGAACATGGAAATATCTACACCGCTATCTGTATGATCATGGAAATATCTACACCGCTATCTGTATGAACATGGAATTATCTACACCGCTATCTGTTTGAACATGGAAATATCTACACCGCTGTCTGCATGAAAATGGAAATATCTACACAGCTATCTGAATACACATGGAAATATCTACACAGCTATCTCTTAACACATGGAAATAAGAAGTCTGCTATCTCTATAAACATGGAAATATCTACACTGCCATCTGTATGAACATGGAAATATCTGCACCGCCATCTGTATGAACATATAAATATCTACACCACCATATGTATTAAGAAAGAAATATCTAAACCGCTATCTGTGTGAACATTGAAATATCTACACCGCTATCTGTATGAACATTGAAATATATACACCACTGCCTGTATAAACATTGAAATATCAGCACCGCTATCTGTATGAACATGGAAATATCTACACCGCTATCTGTATGAACATGGAAATATCTACACCGCTATCTGTATGAACATGGAAATATCTACACCGCTATCTGTATGAACATGGAAATATCTACACCGCTATCTGTATGAACATGGAAATATCTACACCGCTATCTGTATGAACATGGAAATATCTACACAGCCATCTGGATGAACATGGAAATATCTACTCTGCTATCTGTGTAAACATGCATAGATCTTCACCCCTATCTGTATAAACATGGAAATATCTACACCGCTATCTGTATGAACATGGAAATACCTACACCGCTATCTGTATGAACATGGAAATATCTACACCGCTATCTGTTTGAACATGGAAATATCTACACCGCTATCTGCATGAAAATGGAAATATCTACACTGCTATCTGCATATACCTGGAAATATCTACACAGCTATCTCTTTACACATGGAAATAACTACACCGCTATCTGTATGAACATGGAAATATCTACACCGCCATCTGTATGAACATGGAAATATGTGCACCGCCATCTGTATGAACATATAAATATCTACACCGCCATCTGTATTAAGATGGAGATATCTACACTGCTATCTGTATAAACATGGAAATATCTACACCGCTATCTGTATAAACATGGAAATATCTACACCGCTATCTATATAAACATGGAAATATCTACACTGCTACCTGTATAAACATGGAAATATCAGCACAGCTATCTGTATGAACATGGAAATATCTACACCGCTATCTGTATGAACATGGAAATGTCTACACCGCTATCAGTATGAACATGGAAATATCTACACCGCTATGTGTATGAACATGGATATATCTACACAGCCCTCGGGATGAACATGGAAATATCCACACCGCTATCTGTGTAAACATGCATATACCTTCACCGCTATCTGTATAAACATGGAAATATCTACACCGCTATCTGTATGAACATGGAAATATCTACACCGCTATCTGTTTGAAGATGGAAATATATACACCGCTATCTGCATGAAAATGGAAATATCTACACAGCTATCTGCATATACATGGAAATATCTACACAGCTATCTCTTTACACATGGAAATAACTACACCGCTATCTGTATGAACATGGAAATATCAACACCGCCATCTGTATGAACATGGAAATATCTGCACCGCCATCTGAATGAACATATAAATATCTACACCGCCATTTGTATTAAGATGGAGATATCTACACCGCTATCTGAATAAACATGGAAATATCTACACCGCTATCTGTATAAACATGGAAATATCTACACCGCTATCTGCAAAAACATGGAAATATCTACACTGCTACCTGTATAAACATGGAAATATCAGCACCGCTATCTGTATGAACATGGAAATATCTACATCGCTATCTGTATGAACATGGAAACATCTACACCGCTATCTGCATGAACATGGAAATATCTACAAAGCTATCTGAATGAACATGGAAATATCTACACCGCTATCTGTTTGAACATGTAAATATCTACACCGCTATCTGCATGAAAATGGAAATATCTACAAAGCTATCTGCATATACATGGAAATATCTACACTGCTATCTCTTTACACATGGAAATAACTACACTGCTATATCTATAAAGATAGAAATATCTACACCGCTATCTGTATAAAAATGGCAATATCTACACTGCTATCTGTATAAACATGGAAATATCTACACCACTACCTGTATAAACATGGAAATATCAGCACCGCTATCTGTATGAACATGGAATTATCTACACTGCTATCTGTATGAACATTGAAATATCTACACCGCTATCTGTATGATCATGGAAATATCTACACCGCTATCTGTATGAACATGGAATTATCTACACCGCTATCTGTTTGAACATGGAAATATCTTCACCGCTGTCTGCATGAAAATGGAAATATCTACACAGCTATCTGCATACACATGGAAATATCTACACAGCTATCTCTTAACACATGGAAATAAGAAGTCTGCTATCTCTATAAACATGGAAATATCTACACCGCCATCTGTATGAACATGGAAATATCTGCACCGCCATCTGTATGAACATATAAATATCTACACCACCATATGTATTAAGAAAGAAATATCTAAACCGCTATCTGTGTGAACATTGAAATATCTACACCGCTATCTGTATGAACATTGAAATAAATACACCACTGCCTGTATAAACATTGAAATATCAGCACCGCTATCTGTATGAACATGGAAATATCTACACCGCTATCTGTATGAACATTGAAATATCTACACCGCTATCTGTATGAACATTGAAATATCTACACCGCTGCCTGTATAAACATGGAAATATCAGCACCGCTATCTGTATGAACATGGAAATATCTACACCGCTATCTGTATGAACATGGAAATATCTACACCGCTATCTGTATGAACATGGAAATAGCTACACCGCTATCTGTATGAACATGGAAATATCAACACAGCCATCTGGATGAACATGGAAATATCTACTCCGCTATCTGTGTAAACATGCATAGATCTTCACCGCTATCTGTATAAACATGGAAATATCTACACCGCTATCTGTATGAACATGGAAATATCTACACCGCTATCTGTATGTACATGGAAATATCTTCACCGCTATCTGTTTGAACATGGAAATATCTACACCGCAATCTGCATGAAAAAGGAAATATCCACACTGCTATCTGCATATACATGGAAATAACTACACAGCTATCTCTCTACACATGGAAATATCTACACCGCTATCTGTATGAACATAGAAATATCTACACCGCCATCTGTATGAACATGGAAATATCTGCACCGCCATCTGTATGAACATATAAATATCTACACCGCCATCTGTATTAAGATGGAGATATCTACACTGCTATCTGTGTAAACATGGAAATATCTACACCGCTATCTGTATAAACATGGAAATATCTACACCACTACCTGTATAAACATGGAAATATCAGCACCGCTATCTGTATGAACATGGAAATATCTACACCGCTATCTGTATGAACATGGAAATATCTACACCGCTATCTGTATGAACATGGAAATATCTACACCGCTATCTGTATGAACATGGAAATATCTACACCGCTATCTGTTTGAACATGGAAATATCTACACCGCTGTCTGCATGAAAATGGAAATATCTACACAGCTATCTGCATATACATGGAAATATCTACACAGGTATCTCTTTACACAAGGAAATAACTACACCACTATCTCTATAAACATGGAAATATCTACACCGCCATCTGTAGAAACAAGGAAATATCTACACCACTACCTGTATAAACATGGAAATATCAGCACCGCTATCTGTATGAACATGGAAATATCTACACCGCTCCCTGTATAAACATGGAAATATCTACACCGCCATCTGTATGAACATATAAATATCTACACCGCCATCTGTATTAAGAAGGAAATATCTAAACCGCTATCTGTATAAACGTGGAAATATCTACACCGCTGCCTGTATAAACATGGAAATATCTACACCGCGATCTGTATGAACATGGAAATATCTACAACGCTATCTGTATGAACATGGAAATATCTACACCGCTATCTGTATGAACATGGAAATAGCTACACCGCTATCTGTGTGAACATGGATATATCTACACAGCCATCTGGATGAACATGGAAATATCTACACCGCTATCTGTGTAAACATGCATACATCTTCACCGCTATCTGTATAAACATGGAAAAATCTACACCGCTATCTGTATGAACATGGAAATATCTACACTGCTATCTGTATGAACTTGGAAATATCTACACCACTATCTGTTTGAACATGGAAATATCTACACCGCTATCTGCATGAAAATGGAAATATCTACACTGCTGTCTGCATATACATTTAAATATCTACACAGCTATCTCTTTACACATGGAAATAACTACACCGCTATCTGTATGAACATGGAAATATCTACACCGCCATCTGTATGAACATGGGAATATGTGAACCGCCATCTGTATGAACATATAAATATGTACACCGCCATCTGTATTAAGATGGAGATATCTACACTGCTATCTGCATAAACATGGAAATATCTACACCGCTATCTGTATAAACATGGAAATATCTACACAGCTATCTGTATAAACATGGAAATATCTACACCACTACCTGTATAAACATGGAAATATCAGCACCGCTATCTGTATGAACATGGAATTATCTACACCGCTATCTGTATGAACATGGAAATATCTACACCGCTATCTGTATGAACATGGAAATATCTACACCGCTATCTGTATGAACATGGAAATATCTACACCGCTATCTGTTTGAACATGGAAATATCCACACCGCTGTCTACATGAAAATGGAAATATCTACACAGCTATCTGCATACACATGGAAATATCTACACAGCTACCTCTTAACACATGGAAATAAGTACACCGCTATCTCTATAAACATGGAAATATCTACACCGCCATCTGTATGAACATGGAAATATCTGCACCGCCATCAGTATGAACATATAAATATCTACACCGCCATCTGTATTAAGAAGGAAATATCTAAACCGCTATCTGTATGAACATTGAAATATCTACACCGCTATCTGTATGAACATTGAAATATCTACACCGCTGCCTGTATAAACATGGAAATATCAGCACCGCTATCTGTATGAACATGGAAATATCTACACCGCTATCTGTATGAACATGGAAATATCTACACCGCTATCTGTATGAACATGGAAATAGCTACACCGCTATCTGTATGAACATGGAAATATCAACACAGCCATCTGGATGAACATGGAAATATCTACTCCGCTATCTGTGTAAACATGCATAGATCTTCACCGCTATCTGTATAAACATGGAAATATCTACACCGCTATCTGTATGAACATGGAAATATCTACACCGCTATCTGTATGTACATGGAAATATCTTCACCGCTATCTGTTTGAACATGGAAATATCTACACCGCAATCTGCATGAAAAAGGAAATATCCACACTGCTATCTGCATATACATGGAAATATCTACACAGCTATCTCTTTACACATGGAAATATCTACACCGCTATCTGTATGAACATAGAAATATCTACATCGCCATCTGTATGAACATGGAAATATCTGCACCGCCATCTGTATGAACATATAAATATCTACACCGCCATCTGTATTAAGATGGAGATATCTACACTGCTATCTGCATATACATGGAAATATCTACACCGCTATCTGTATAAACATGGAAATATCTACACCGCTATCTGCATAAACATGGAGATATCTACACCACTACCTGTATAAACATGGAAATAACAGCACCGCTATCTGTATGAACATGGAAATATCTACACCGCTATCTGTATGAACATGGAAATATCTACACCGTTATCTGTATGAACATGGAAATATCTACGCCACTATCTGAATGAACATGGAAATATCTACTCCTCTATCTGTATGAACATGGATATATCTACACCGCTATCTGTATGAACATGGATATATCTACACAGCCATCTGGATGAACATGGAAATATCTACACCGATATCTGTATGAACATGGAAATATCTACACCGCTATCTGTATGAACATGGAAATATCTACAAAGCTATCTGAATGAACATGGAAATATCTACACCGCTATCTGTTTGAACATGTAAATATCTACACCGCTATCTGCATGAAAATGGAAATATCTACAAAGCTATCTGAATATACATGGAAATATCTACACTGCTATCTCTTTACACATGGAAATAACTACACCGCTATATCTATAAAGATAGAAATATCTACACCGCTATCTGTATAAACATGGAAATATCTACACCGCTATCTGTATAAACATGGAAATATCTACACCACTACCTGTATAAACATGGAAATATCAGCACCGCTATCTGTATGAACATGGAATTATCTACACTGCTATCTGTATGAACATGGAAATATCTACACCGCTATCTGTATGATCATGGAAATATCTACACCGCTATCTGTATGAACATGGAATTATCTACACCGCTATCTGTTTGAACATGGAAATATCTACACCGCTGTCTGCATGAAAATGGAAATATCTACACAGCTATCTGCATACACATGGAAATATCTACACAGCTATCTCTTAACACATGGAAATAAGAAGTCTGCTATCTCTATAAACATGGAAATATCTACACCGCCATCTGTATGAACATGGAAATATCTGCACCGCCATCTGTATGAACATATAAATATCTACACCACCATATGTATTAAGAAAGAAATATCTAAACCGCTATCTGTGTGAACATTGAAATATCTACACCGCTATCTGTATGAACATTGAAATATATACACCACTGCCTGTATAAACATTGAAATATCAGCACCGCTATCTGTATGAACATGGAAATATCTACACCGCTATCTGTATGAACATGGAAATATCTACACCGCTATCTGTATGAACATGGAAATATCTACACCGCTATCTGTATGAACATGGAAATATCTACACCGCTATCTGTATGAACATGGAAATATCTACACCGCTATCTGTATGAACATGGAAATATCTACACAGCCATCTGGATGAACATGGAAATATCTACTCTGCTATCTGTGTAAACATGCATAGATCTTCACCCCTATCTGTATAAACATGGAAATATCTACACCGCTATCTGTATGAACATGGAAATATCTACACCGCTATCTGTATGAACATGGAAATATCTACACCGCTATCTGTTTGAACATGGAAATATCTACACCGCTATCTGCATGAAAATGGAAATATCTACACTGCTATCTGCATATACATGGAAATATCTACACAGCTATCTCTTTACACATGGAAATAACTACACCGCTATCTGTATGAACATGGAAATATCTACACCACCATCTGTATGAACATGGAAATATGTGCACCGCCATCTGTATGAACATATAAATATCTACACCGCCATCTGTATTAAGATGGAGATATCTACACTGCTATCTGTATAAACATTGAAATATCTACACCGCTATCTGTATAAACATGGAAATATCTACACCGCTATCTATATAAACATGGAAATATCTACCCCGCTACCTGCATAAACATGGAAATAGCAGCACCGCTATCTGTATGAACATGGAAATATCTACACCGCTATCTGTATGAACATGGAAATATCTACACCGCCATCTGTATGAACATGGAAATATGTGCACCGCCATCTGTATGAACATATAAATATCTACACCGCCATCTGTATTAAGATGGAGATATCTACACTGCTTTCTGTATATACATGGAAATATCTACACCGCTATCTGTATAAACATGGAAATATCTACACCGCTATCTATATAAACATGGAAATATCTACCCCGCTACCTGCATAAACATGGAAATAGCAGCACCGCTATCTGTATGAACATGGAAATATCTACACCGCTATCTGTTTGAACATGGAAATATCTACACCGCTATCTGCATGAAAATGGAAATATCTACACTGCTATCTGCATATACATGGAAATATCTACACAGCTATCTCTTTACACATGGAAATAACTACACCGCTATCTGTATGAACATGGAAATATCTACACCGCCATCTGTATGAACATGGAAATATGTGCACCTCTATCTGTATGAACATATAAATATCTACACCGCCATCTGTATTAAGATGGAGATATCTACACTGCTATCTGTATAAACATGGAAATATCTACACCGCTATCTGTATAAACATGGAAATATCTACACCGCTATCTATATAAACATGGAAATATCTACCCCGCTACCTGCATAAACATGGAAATAGCAGCACCGCTATCTGTATGAACATGGAAATATCTACACCGCTATCTGTATGAACATGGAAATATCTACACCGCCATCTGTATGAACATGGAAATATGTGCACCGCCATCTGTATGAACATATAAATATCTACACCGCCATCTGTATTAAGATGGAGATATCTACACTGCTATCTGTATAAACATGGAAATATCTACACCGCTATCTGTATAAACATGGAAATATCTACACTGCTACCTGTATAAACATGGAAATGTCAGCACCGCTATCTGTATGAACATGGAAATATCTACACCGCTATGTGTATGAACATGGATATATCTACACAGCCCTCGGGATGAACATGGAAATATCCACACCGCTATCTGTATAAACATGCATATACCTTCACCGCTATCTGTATAAACATGGAAATATCTACACCGCTATCTGTATAAACATGCATATACCTTCACCGCTATCTGTATAAACATGGAAATATCTACACCGCTATCTGTATGAACATGGAAATATCTACACCGCTATGTGTATGAACATGGATATATCTACACAGCCCTCGGGATGAACATGGAAATATCCACACCGCTATCTGTATAAACATGCATATACCTTCACCGCTATCTGTATAAACATGGAAATATCTACACCGCTATCTGTATGAACATGGAAATATCTACACCGCTATCTGTTTGAAGATGGAAATATATACACCGCTATCTGCATGAAAATGGAAATATCTACACAGCTATCTGCATATACATGGAAATATCTACACAGCTATCTCTTTACACATGGAAATAACTACACCGCTATCTGTATGAACATGGAAATATCAACACCGCCATCTGTATGAACATGGAAATATCTGCACCGCCATCTGAATGAACATATAAATATCTACACCGCCATTTGTATTAAGATGGAGATATCTACACCGCTATCTGAATAAACATGGAAATATCTACACCGCTATCTGTATAAACATGGAAATATCTACACCGCTATCTGCATAAACATGGAAATATCTACACTGCTACCTGTATAAACATGGAAATATCAGCACCGCTATCTGTATGAACATGGAAATATCTACATCGCTATCTGTATGAACATGGAAATATCTACACCGCTATCTGCATGAACATGGAAATATCTACAAAGCTATCTGAATGAACATGGAAATATCTACACCGCTATCTGTTAGAACATGTAAATATCTACACCGCTATCTGCATGAAAATGGAAATATCTACAAAGCTATCTGCATATACATGGAAATATCTACACTGCTATCTCTTTACACATGGAAATAACTACACCGCTATATCTATAAAGATAGAAATATCTACACCGCTATCTGTATAAACATGGAAATATCTACACCGCTATCTGTATAAACATGGAAATATCTACACCACTACATGTATAAACATGGAAATATCAGCACCGCTATCTGTATGAACATGGAATTATCTACACTGCTATCTGTATGAACATGGAAATATCTACACCGCTATCTGTATGATCATGGAAATATCTACACCGCTATCTGTATGAACATGGAATTATTTACACCGCTATCTGTTTGAACATGGAAATATCTACACCGCTGTCTGCATGAAAATGGAAATATCTACACAGCTATCTGCATACACATGGAAATATCTACACAGCTATCTCTTAACACATGGAAATAAGAAGTCTGCTATCTCTATAAACATGGAAATATCTACACCGCCATCTGTATGAACATGGAAATATCTGCACCGCCATCTGTATGAATATATAAATATCTACACCACCATATGTATTAAGAAAGAAATATCTAAACGGCTATCTGTGTGAACATTGAAATATCTACACCGCTATCTGTATGAACATTGAAATATATACAACACTGCCTGTATAAACATTGAAATATCAGCACCGCTATCTGTATGAACATGGAAATATCTACACCGCTATCTGTATGAACATGGAAATATCTACACCGCTATCTGAATGAACATGGAAATATCTACACCGCTATCTGTATTAACATGGAAATATCTACACCGCTATCTGTATGAACATGGAAATATCTACACCGCTATCTGTATGAACATGGAAATATCTACACAGCCATCTGGATGAACATGGAAATATCTACTCTGCTATCTGTGTAAACATGCATAGATCTTCACCCCTATCTGTATAAACATGGAAATATCTACACCGCTATCTGTATGAACATGGAAATATCTACACCGCTATCTGTATGAACATGGAAATATCTACACCGCTATCTGTTTGAACATGGAAATATCTACACCGCTATCTGCATGAAAATGGAAATATCTACACTGCTATCTGCATATACATGGAAATATCTACACAGCTATCTCTTTACACATGGAAATAACTACACCGCTATCTGTATGAACATGGAAATATCTACACCGCCATCTGTATGAACATGGAAATATGTGCACCGCCATCTGTATGAACATATAAATATCTACACCGCCATCTGTATTAAGATGGAGATATCTACACTGCTATCTGTATAAACATTGAAATATCTACACCGCTATCTGTATAAACATGGAAATATCTACCCCGCTACCTGCATAAACATGGAAATAGCAGCACCGCTATCTGTATGAACATGGAAATATCTACACCGCTATCTGTATGAACATGGAAATATCTACACCGCCATCTGTATGAACATGGAAATATGTGCACCGCCATCTGTATGAACATATAAATATCTACACCGCCATCTGTATTAAGATGGAGATATCTACACTGCTATCTGTATAAACATGGAAATATCTACACCGCTATCTGTATAAACATGGAAATATCTACACTGCTGCCTGTATAAACATGGAAATATCAGCACCGCTATCTGCATGAACATGGAAATATTTACACCGCTATCTGTATGAACATGGAAATGTCTACACCGCTATCAGTATGAACTTGGAAATATCTACACCGCTATGTGTATGAACATGTATATATCTACACAGCCCACAGGATGAACATGGAAATATCCACACCGCTATCTGTATAAACATGCATATACCTTCACCGCTATCTGTATAAACATGGAAATATCTACACCGCTATCTATATGAACATGGAAATATCTACACCGCTATCTGTTTGAAGATGGAAATATATACACCGCTATCTGCATGAAAATGGAAATATCTACACAGCTATCTGCATATACATGGAAATATCTACACAGCTATCTCTTTACACATGGAAATAACTACACCGCTATCTGTATGAACATGGAAATATCAACACCGCCATCTGTATGAACATGGAAATATCTGCACCGCCATCGGAATGAACATATAAATATCTACACCGCCATTTGTATTAAGATGGAGATATCTACACTGCTATCTGAATAAACATGGAAATATCTACACCGCTATCTGTATAAACATGGAAATATCTACACAGCTATCTGCATAAACATGGAAATATCTACACTGCTACCTGTATAAACATGGAAATATCAGCACCGCTATCTGTATGAACATGGAAATATCTACATCGCTATCTGTATGAACATGGAAATATCTACACCGCTATCTGCATGAACATGGAAATATCTACAAAGCTATCTGAATGAACATGGAAATATCTACACCGCTATCTGTTTGAACATGTAAATATCTACACCGCTATCTGCATGAAAATGGAAATATCTACAAAGCTATCTGCATATACATGGAAATATCTACACTGCTATCTCTTTACACATGGAAATAACTACACCGCTATATCTATAAAGATAGAAATATCTACACCGCTATCTGTATAAACATGGAAATATCTACACCGCTATCTGTATAAACATGGAAATATCTACACCACTACCTGTATAAACATGGAAATATCAGCACCGCTATCTGTATGAACATGGAATTATCTACACTGCTATCTGTATGAACATGGAAATATCTACACCGCTATCTGTATAATCATGGAAATATCTACACCGCTATCTGTATGAACATGGAATTATCTACACCGCTATCTGTTTGAACATGGAAATATCTACACCGCTGTCTGCATGAAAATGGAAATATCTACACAGCTATCTGCATACACATGGAAATATCTACACAGCTATCTCTTAACACATGGAAATAAGAAGTCTGCTATCTCTATAAACATGGAAATATCTACACCGCCATCCGTATGAACATGGAAATATCTGCACCGCCATCTGTATGAACATATAAATATCTACACCACCATATGTATTAAGAAAGAAATATCTAAACCGCTATCTGTGTGAACATTGAAATATCTACACCGCTATCTGTATGAACATTGAAATATATACACCACTGCCTGTATAAACATTGAAATATCAGCACCGCTATCTGTATGAACATGGAAATATCTACACCGCTATCTGTATGAACATGGAAATATCTACACCGCTATCTGTATGAACATGGAAATATCTACACCGCTCTCTGTATGAACATGGAAATATCTACACCGCTATCTGTATGAACATGGAAATATCTACACCGCTATCTGTATGAACATGGAAATATCTACACAGCCATCTGGATGAACATGGAAATATCTACTCTGCTATCTGTGTAAACATGCATAGATCTTCACCCCTATCTGTATAAACATGGAAATATCTACACCGCTATCTGTATGAACATGGAAATATCTACACCGCTATCTGTATGAACATGGAAATATCTACACCGCTATCTGTTTGAACATGGAAATATCTACACCGCTATCTGCATGAAAATGGAAATATCTACACTGCTATCTGCATATACATGGAAATATCTACACAGCTATCTCTTGACACATGGAAATAGCTACACCGCTATCTGTATGAACATGGAAATATCTAAACCGCCATCTGTATGAACATGGAAATATGTGCACCGCCATCTGTATGAACATATAAATATCTACACCGCCATCTGTATTAAGATGGAGATATCTACACTGCTATCTGTATAAACATGGAAATATCTACACCGCTATCTGTATAAACATGGAAATATCTACACCGCTATCTATATAAACATGGAAATATCTACCCCGCTACCTGCATAAACATGGAAATAGCAGCACCGCTATCTGTATGAACATGGAAATATCTACACCGCTATCTGTATGAACATGGAAATATCTACACCGCCATCTGTATGAACATGGAAATATGTGCACCGCCATCTGTATGAACATATAAATATCTACACCGCCATCTGTATTAAGATGGAGATATCTACACTGCTATCTGTATAAACATGGAAATATCTACACCGCTATCTGTATAAACATGGAAATATCTACACTGCTACCTGTATAAACATGGAAATATCAGCACCGCTATCTGTATGAACATGGAAATATCTACACCGCTATCTGTATGAACATGGAAATGTCTACACCGCTATCAGTATGAACATGGAAATATCTACACCGCTATGTGTATGAACATGGATATATCTACACAGCCCTCGGGATGAACATGGAAATATCCACACCGCTATCTGTATAAACATGCATATACCTTCACCGCTATCTGTATAAACATGGAAATATCTACACCGCTATCTGTATGAACATGGAAATATCTACACCGCTATCTTTTTGAAGATGGAAATATATACACCGCTATCTGCATGAAAACGGAAATATCTACACAGCTATCTGCATATACATGGAAATCTCTACACAGCTATCTCTTTACACATGGAAATAACTACACCGCTATCTGTATGAACATGGAAATATCAACACCGCCATCTGTATGAACATGGAAATATCTGCACCGCCATCTGAATGAACATATAAATATCTACACCGCCATTTGTATTAAGATGGAGATATCTACACCGCTATCTGAATAAACATGGAAATATCTACACCGCTATCTGTATAAACATGGAAATATCTACACCGCTATCTGCATAAACATGGAAATATCTACACTGCTACCTGTATAAACATGGAAATATCAGCACCGCTATATGTATGAACATGGAAATATCTACATCGCTATCTGTATGAACATGGAAATATCTACACCGCTATCTGCATGAACATGGAAATATCTACAAAGCTATCTGAATGAACATGGAAATATCTACACCGCTATCTGTTTGAACATGTAAATATCTACACCGCTATCTGCATGAAAATGGAAATATCTACAAAGCTATCTGCATATACATGGAAATATCTACACTGCTATCTCTTTACACATGGAAATAACTACACCGCTATATCTATAAAGATAGAAATATCTACACCGCTATCTGTATAAACATGGAAATATCTACACCGCTATCCGTATAAACATGGAAATATCTACACCACTACCTGTATAAACATGGAAATATCAGCACCGCTATCTGTATGAACATGGAATTATCTACACTGCTATCTGTATGAACATGGAAATATCTACACCGCTATCTGTATGATCATGGAAATATCTACACCGCTATCTGTATGAACATGGAACTATCTACACCGCTATCTGTTTTAACATGGAAATATCTACACCGCTGTCTGCATGAAAATGGAAATATCTACACAGCTATCTGCATACACATGGAAATATCTACACAGCTATCTCTTAACACATGGAAATAAGAAGTCTGCTATCTCTATAAACATGGAAATATCTACACCGCCATCTGTATGAACATGGAAATATCTGCACCGCCATCTGTATGAACATATAAATATCTACACCACCATATGTATTAAGAAAGAAATATCTAAACCGCTATCTGTGTGAACATTGAAATATCTACACCGCTATCTGTATGAACATTGAAATATATACACCACTGCCTGTATAAACATTGAAATATCAGCACCGCTATCTGTATGAACATGGAAATATCTACACCGCTATCTGTATGAACATGGAAATATCTACACCGCTATCTGTATGAACATGGAAATATCTACACCGCTATCTGTATGAACATGGAAATATCTACACCGCTATCTGTATGAACATGGAAATATCTACACCGCTATCTGTATGAACATGGAAATATCTACACCGCTATCTGTAAGAACATGGAAATATCTACACCGCTATCTGTATGAACATGGAAATATCTACACCGCTATCTGTATGAACATGGAAATATCTACACAGCCATCTGGATGAACATGGAAATATCTACTCTGCTATCTGTGTAAACATGCATAGATCTTCACCCCTATCTGTATAAACATGGAAATATCAGCACCGCTATCTGTATGAACATGGAAATATCTACACCGCTATCTGTATGAACATGGAAATATCTACACCGCTATCTGTATGAACATGGAAATATCTACACCGCTATCTGTTTGAACATGGAAATATCTACACCGCTATCTGCATGAAAATGGAAATATCTACAAAGCTATCTGCATATACATGGAAATATCTACACTGCTATCTCTTTACACATGGAAATAACTACACCGCTATATCTATAAAGATAGAAATATCTACACCGCTATCTGTATAAACATGGAAATATCTACACCGCTATCCGTATAAACATGGAAATATCTACACCACTACCTGTATAAACATGGAAATATCAGCACCGCTATCTGTATGAACATGGAATTATCTACACTGCTATCTGTATGAACATGGAAATATCTACACCGCTATCTGTATGATCATGGAAATATCTACACCGCTATCTGTATGAACATGGAACTATCTACACCGCTATCTGTTTGAACATGGAAATATCTACACCGCTGTCTGCATGAAAATGGAAATATCTACACAGCTATCTGCATACACATGGAAATATCTACACAGCTATCTCTTAACACATGGAAATAAGAAGTCTGCTATCTCTATAAACATGGAAATATCTACACCGCCATCTGTATGAACATGGAAATATCTGCTCCGCCATCTGTATGAACATATAAATATCTACACCACCATATGTATTAAGAAAGAAATATCTAAACCGCTATCTGTGTGAACATTGAAATATCTACACCGCTATCTGTATGAACATTGAAATATATACACCACTGCCTGTATAAACATTGAAATATCAGCACCGCTATCTGTATGAACATGCAAATATCTACACCGCTATCTGTATGAACATGGAAATATCTACACCGCTATCTGTATGAACATGGAAATATCTACACCGCTATCTGTATGAACATGGAAATATCTACACCGCTATCTGTATGAACATGGAAATATCTACACCGCTATCTGTATGAACATGGAAATATCTACACCGCTATCTGTATGAACATGGAAATATCTACACCGCTATCTGTATGAACATGGAAATATCTACACCGCTATCTGTATGAACATGGAAATATCTACACAGCCATCTGGATGAACATGGAAATATCTACTCTGCTATCTGTGTAAACATGCATAGATCTTCACCCCTATCTGTATAAACATGGAAATATCTACACCGCTATCTGTATGAACATGGAAATATCTACACCGCTATCTGTTTCAACATGGAAATATCTACACCGCTATCTGTTTGAACATGGAAATATCTACACTGCTATCTGCATATACATGGAAATATCTACACAGCTATCTCTTTACACATGGAAATAACTACACCGCTATCTGTATGAACATGGAAATATCTACACCGCCATCTGTATGAACATGGAAATATGTGCACCGCCATCTGTATGAACATATAAATATCTACACCGCCATCTGTATTAAGATGGAGATATCTACACTGCTATCTGTATAAACATGGAAATATCTACACCGCTATCTGTATAAACATGGAAATATCTACACCGCTATCTATATAAACATGGAAATATCTACCCCGCTACCTGCATAAACATGGAAATAGCAGCACCGCTATCTGTATGAACATGGAAATATCTACACCGCTATCTGTATGAACATGGAAATATCTACACCGCCATCTGTATGAACATGGAAATATGTGCACCGCCATCTGTATGAACATATAAATATCTACACCGCCATCTGTATTAAGATGGAGATATCTACACTGCTATCTGTATAAACATGGAAATATCTACACCGCTATCTGTATAAACATGGAAATATCTACACTGCTACCTGTATAAACATAGAAATATCAGCACCGCTATCTGTATGAACATGGAAATATCTACACCGCTATCTGTATGAACATGGAAATGTCTACACCGCTATCAGTATGAACATGGAAATATCTACACCGCTATGTGTATGAACATGGATATATCTACACAGCCCTCGGGATGAACATGGAAATATCCACACCGCTATCTGTATAAACATGCATATGCCTTCACCGCTATCTGTATAAACATGGAAATATCTACACCGCTATCTGTATGAACATGGAAATATCTACACCGCTATCTGTTTGAAGATGGAAATATATACACCGCTATCTGCATGAAAATGGAAATATCTAAACAGCTATCTGCATATACATGGAAATATCTACACAGCTATCTCTTCACACATGGAAATAACTACACCGCTATCTGTATGAACATGGAAATATCAACACCGCCATCTGTATGAACATGGAAATATCTGCACCGCCATCTGAATGAACATATAAATATCTACACCGCCATTTGTATTAAGATGGAGATATCTACACCGCTATCTGAATAAACATGGAAATATCTACACCGCTATCTGTATAAACATGGAAATATCTACACCGCTATCTGCATAAACATGGAAATATCTACACTGCTACCTGTATAAACATGGAAATATCAGCACCGCTATCTGTATGAACATGGAAATATCTACATCGCTATCTGTATGAACATGGAAATATCTACACCGCTATCTGCATGAACATGGAAATATCTACAAAGCTATCTGAATGAACATGGAAATATCTACACCGCTATCTGTTTGAACATGTAAATATCTACACCGCTATCTGCATGAAAATGGAAATATCTACAAAGCTATCTGCATATACATGGAAATATCTACACTGCTATCTCTTTACACATGGAAATAACTACACCGCTATATCTATAAAGATAGAAATATCTACACCGCTATCTGTATAAACATGGAAATATCTACACCGCTATCTGTATAAACATGGAAATATCTACACCACTACCTGTATAAACATGGAAATATCAGCACCGCTATCTGTATGAACATGGAATTATCTACACTGCTATCTGTATGAACATGGAAATATCTACACCGCTATCTGTATAATCATGGAAATATCTACACCGCTATCTGTATGAACATGGAATTATCTACACCGCTATCTGTTTGAACATGGAAATATCTACACCGCTGTCTGCATGAAAATGGAAATATCTACACAGCTATCTGCATACACATGGAAATATCTACACAGCTATCTCTTAACACATGGAAATAAGAAGTCTGCTATCTCTATAAACATGGAAATATCTACACCGCCATCCATATGAACATGGAAATATCTGCACCGCCATCTGTATGAACATATAAATATCTACACCACCATATGTATTAAGAAAGAAATATCTAAACCGCTATCTGTGTGAACATTGAAATATCTACACCGCTATCTGTATGAACATTGAAATATATACACCACTGCCTGTATAAACATTGAAATATCAGCACCGCTATCTGTATGAACATGGAAATATCTACACCGCTATCTGTATGAACATGGAAATATCTACACCGCTATCTGTATGAACATGGAAATATCTACACCGCTCTCTGTATGAACATGGAAATATCTACACCGCTATCTGTATGAACATGGAAATATCTACACCGCTATCTGTATGAACGTGGAAATATCTACACAGCCATCTGGATGAACATGGAAATATCTACTCTGCTATCTGTGTAAACATGCATAGATCTTCACCCCTATCTGTATAAACATGGAAATATCTACACCGCTATCTGTATGAACATGGAAATATCTACACCGCTATCTGTATGAACATGGAAATATCTACACCGCTATCTGTTTGAACATGGAAATATCTACACCGCTATCTGCATGAAAATGGAAATATCTACACTGCTATCTGCATATACATGGAAATATCTACACAGCTATCTCTTTACACATGGAAATAACTACACCGCTATCTGTATGAACATGGAAATATCTACACCGCCATCTGTATGAACATGGAAATATGTGCACCGCCATCTGTATGAACATATAAATATCTACACCGCCATCTGTATTAAGATGGAGATATCAACATTGCTATCTGTATAAACATGGAAATATCTACACCGCTATCTGTATAAACATGGAAATATCTACACCGCTATCTATATAAACATGGAAATATCTACCCCGCTACCTGCATAAACATGGAAATAGCAGCACCGCTATCTGTATGAACATGGAAATATCTACACCGCTATCTGTATGAACATGGAAATATCTACACCGCCATCTGTATGAACATGGAAATATGTGCACCGCCATCTGTATGAACATATAAATATCTACACCGCCATCTGTATTAAGATGGAGATATCTACACTGCTATCTGTATAAACATGGAAATATCTACACCGCTATCTGTATAAACATGGAAATATCTACACTGCTACCTGTATAAACATGGAAATATCAGCACCGCTATCTGTATGAACATGGAAATATCTACACCGCTATCTGTATGAACATGGAAATGTCTACACCGCTATCAGTATGAACATGGAAATATCTACACCGCTATGTGTATGAACATGGATATATCTACACAGCCCTCGGGATGAACATGGAAATATCCACACCGCTATCTGTATAAACATGCATATACCTTCACCGCTATCTGTATAAACATGGAAATATCTACACCGCTATCTGTATGAACATGGAAATATCTACACCGCTATCTGTTTGAAGATGGAAATATATACACCGCTATCTGCATGAAAATGGAAATATCTACACAGCTATCTGCATATACATGGAAATATCTACACAGCTATCTCTTTACACATGGAAATAACTACACCGCTATCTGTATGAACATGGAAATATCAACACCGCCATCTGTATGAACATGGAAATATCTGCACCGCCATCTGAATGAACATATAAATATCTACACCGCGATTTGTATTAAGATGGAGATATCTACACCGCTATCTGAATAAACATGGAAATATCTACACCGCTATCTGTATAAACATGGAAATATCTACACCGCTATCTGCATAAACATGGAAATATCTACACTGCTACCTGTATAAACATGGAAATATCAGCACCGCTATATGTATGAACATGGAAATATCTACATCGCTATCTGTATGAACATGGAAATATCTACACCGCTATCTGCATGAACATGGAAATATCTACAAAGCTATCTGAATGAACATGGAAATATCTACACCGCTATCTGTTTGAACATGTAAATATCTACACCGCTATCTGCATGAAAATGGAAATATCTACAAAGCTATCTGCATATACATGGAAATATCTACACTGCTATCTCTTTACACATGGAAATAACTACACCGCTATATCTATAAAGATAGAAATATCTACACCGCTATCTGTATAAACATGGAAATATCTACACCGCTATCTGTATAAACATGGAAATATCTACACCACTACCTGTATAAACATGGAAATATCAGCACCGCTATCTGTATGAACATGGAATTATCTACACTGCTATCTGTATGAACATGGAAATATCTACACCGCTATCTGTATGATCATGGAAATATCTACACCGCTATCTGTATGAACATGGAATTATCTACACCGCTATCTGTTTGAACATGGAAATATCTACACCGCTGTCTGCATGAACATGGAAATATCTACACCGCTATCTGTATGAACGTGGAAATATCTACACAGCCATCTGGATGAACATGGAAATATCTACTCTGCTATCTGTGTAAACATGCATAGATCTTCACCCCTATCTGTATGAACATGGAAATATCTACACCGCCATCTGTATGAACATGGAAATATGTGCACCGCCATCTGTATGAACATATAAATATCTACACCGCCATCTGTATTAAGATGGAGATATCTACACTGCTATCTGTATAAACATGGAAATATCTACACAGCTATCTGTATAAACATGGAAATATCTACACTGCTACCTGTATAATCATGGAAATATCAGCACCGCTATCTGTATGAACATGGAAATATCTACACCGCTATCTGTATGAACATGGAAATGTCTACACCGCTATCAGTATGAACATGGAAATATCTACACCGCTATGTGTATGAACATGGATATATCTACACAGCCATCTGGATGAACATGGAAATATCCACACCGCTATCTGTATAAACATGCATATACCTTCACCGCTATCTGTATAAAGATGGAAATATCTACACTGCTATCTGTATGAACATGGAAATATCTACACCGCTATCTCTTTGAAGATGGAAATATATACACCGCTATCTGCATGAAAATGGAAATATCTACACAGCTATCTGCATATAAATGGAAATATCTACACAGCTATCTCTTTACACATGGAAATAACTACACCGCTATCTGTATGAACATGGAGATATCAACACCGCCATCTGTATGAACATGGAAATATCTGCACCGCCATCTGAATGAACATATAAATATCTACACCGCCATTTGTATTAAGATGGAGATATCTACACCGCTATCTGAATAAACATGGAAATATCTACACAGCTATCTGTATAAACATGGAAATATCTACACCGCTATCTGCATAAACATGGAAATATCTACACTGCTACCTGTATAAACATGGAAATATCAGCACCGCTATCTGTATGAACATGGAAATATCTACATCGCTATCTGTATGAACATGGAAATATCTACACCGCTATCTGCATGAACATGGAAATATTTACAAAGCTATCTGAATGAACATGGAAATATCTACACCGCTATCTGTTTGAACATGTAAATATCTACACCGCTATCTGCATGAAAATGGAAATATCTACAAAGCTATCTGCATATACATGGAAATATCTACACTGCTATCTCTTTACACATGGAAATAACTACACCGCTATATCTATAAAGATAGAAATATCTACACCGCTATCTGTATAAACATGGAAATATCTACACCGCTATCTGTATAAACATGGAAATATCTACACCACTACCTGTATAAACATGGAAATATCAGCACCGCTATCTGTATGAACATGGAATTATCTACACTGCTATCTGTATGAACATGGAAATATCTACACTGCTATCTGTATGATCATGGAAATATCTACACCGCTATCTGTATGAACATGGAATAATCTACACCGCTATCTGTTTGAACATGGAAATATCTACACCGCTGTCTGCATGAAAATGGAAATATCTACACAGCTATCTGCATACACATGGAAATATCTACACAGCTATCTCTTAACACATGGAAATAAGAAGTCTGCTATCTCTATAAACATGGAAATATCTACACCGCCATCTGTATGAACATGGAAATATCTGCACCGCCATCTGTATGAACATATAAATATCTACACCACCATATGTATTAAGAAAGAAATATCTAAACCGCTATCTGTGTGAACATTGAAATATCTACACCGCTATCTGTATGAACATTGAAATATATACACCACTGCCTGTATAAACATTGAAATATCAGCACCGCTATCTGTATGAACATGGAAATATCTACACCGCTATCTGTATGAACATGGAAATATCTACACCGCTATCTGTATGAACATGGAAATATCTACACCGCTATCTGTATGAACATGGAAATATCTACACCGCTATCTGTATGAACATGGAAATATCTACACCGCTATCTGTATGAACATGGAAATATCTACACAGCCATCTGGATGAACATGGAAATATCTACTCTGCTATCTGTGTAAACATGCATAGATCTTCACCCCTATCTGTATAAACATGGAAATATCTACACCGCTATCTGTATGAACATGGAAATATCTACACCGCTATCTGTATGAACATGGAAATATCTACACCGCTATCTGTTTGAACATGGAAATATCTACACCGCTATCTGCATGAAAATGGAAATATCTAAACTGCTATCTGCATATACATGGAAATATCTACACAGCTATCTCTTAACACATGGAAATAACTACACCGCTATCTGTATGAACATGGAAATATCTACACCGCCGTCTGTATGAACATGGAAATATGTGCACCGCCATCTGTATGAACATATAAATATCTACACCGCCATCTGTATTAAGATGGAGATATCTACACTGCTATCTGTATAAACATGGAAATATCTACACCGCTATCTGTATAAACATGGAAATATCTACACCGCTATCTATATAAACATGGAAATATCTACCCCGCTACCTGCATAAACATGGAAATAGCAGCACCGCTATCTGTATGAACATGGAAATATCTACACCGCTATCTGTATGAACATGGAAATATCTACACCGCCATCTGTATGAACATGGAAATATGTGCACCGCCATCTGTATGAACATATAAATATCTACACCGCCATCTGTATTAAGATGGAGATATCTACACTGCTATCTGTATAAACATGGAAATATCTACACAGCTATCTGTATAAACATTGAAATATCTACACTGCTACCTGTATAAACATGGAAATATCAGCACCGCTATCTGTATGAACATTGAAATATCTACACCGCTATCTGTATGAACATGGAAATGTCTACACCGCTATCAGTATGAACATGGAAATATCTACACCGCTATGTGTATGAACATGGATATATCTACACAGCCCTCGGGATGAACATGGAAATATCCACACCGCTATCTATATAAACATGCATATACCTTCACCGCTATCTGTATAAACATGGAAATATCTACACCGCTATCTGTATGAACATGGAAATATCTACACAGCTATCTGTTTGAAGATGGAAATATATACACCGCTATCTGCATGAAAATGGAAATATCTACACAGCTATCTGCATATACATGGAAATATCTACACAGCTATCTCTTTACACATGGAAATAACTACACCGCTATCTGTATGAACATGGAAATATCAACACCGCCATCTGTATGAACATGGAAATATCTGCACCGCCATCTGAATGAACTTATAAATATCTACACCGCCATTTGTATTAAGATGGAGATATCTACACCGATATCTGAATAAACATGGAAATATCTACACCGCTATCTGTATAAACATGGAAATATCTACACCGCTATCTGCATAAACATGGAAATATCTACACTGCTACCTGTATAAACATGGAAATATCAGCACCGCTATCTGTATGAACATGGAAATATCTACATCGCTATCTGTATGAACATGGAAATATCTACACCGCTATCTGCATGAACATGGAAATATCTACAAAGCTATCTGAATGAACATGGAAATATCTACACCGCTATCTGTTTGAACATGTAAATATCTACACCGCTATCTGCATGAAAATGGAAATATCTACAAAGCTATCTGCATATACATGGAAATATCTACACTGCTATCTCTTTACACATGGAAATAACTACACCGCTATATCTATAAAGATAGAAATATCTACACCGCTATCTGTATAAACATGGAAATATCTACACCGCTATCTGTATAAACATGGAAATATCTACACCACTACCTGTATAAACATGGAAATATCAGCACCGCTATCTGTATGAACATGGAATTATCTACACTGCTATCTGCATGAACATGGAAATATCTACACCGCTATCTGTATAATCATGGAAATATCTACACCGCTATCTGTATGAACATGGAATTATCTACACCGCTATCTGTTTGAACATGGAAATATCTACACCGCTGTCTGCATGAAAATGGAAATATCTACACAGCTATCTGCATACACATGGAAATATCTACACAGCTATCTCTTAACACATGGAAATAAGAAGTCTGCTATCTCTATAAACATGGAAATATCTACACCGCCATCCGTATGAACATGGAAATATCTGCACCGCCATCTGTATGAACATATAAATATCTACACCACCATATGTATTAAGAAAGAAATATCTAAACCGCTATCTGTGTGAACATTGAAATATCTACACCGCTATCTGTATGAACATTGAAATATATACACCACTGCCTGTATAAACATTGAAATATCAGCACCGCTATCTGTATGAACATGGAAATATCTACACCGCTATCTGTATGAACATGGAAATATCTACACCGCTATCTGTATGAACATGGAAATATCTACACCGCTCTCTGTATGAACATGGAAATATCTACACCGCTATCTGTATGAACATGGAAATATCTACACTGCTATCTGTATGAACGTGGAAATATCTACACAGCCATCTGGATGAACATGGAAATATCTACTCTGCTATCTGTGTAAACATGCATAGATCTTCACCCCTATCTGTATAAACATGGAAATATCTATACCGCTATCTGTATGAACATGGAAATATCTACACCGCTATCTGTATGAACATGGAAATATCTACACCGCTATCTGTTTGAACATGGAAATATCTACACCGCTATCTGCATGAAAATGGAAATATCTACACTGCTATCTGCATATACATGGAAATATCTACACAGCTATCTCTTTACACATGGAAATAACTACACCGCTATCTGTATGAACATGGAAATATCTACACCGCCATCTGTATGAACATGGAAATATGTGCACCGCCATCTGTATGAACATATAAATATCTACACCGCCATCTGTATTAAGATGGAGATATCTACACTGCTATCTGTATAAACATGGAAATATCTACACCGCTATCTGTATAAACATGGAAATATCTACACCGCTATCTATATAAACATGGAAATATCTACCCCGCTACCTGCATAAAGATGGAAATAGCAGCACCGCTATCTGTATGAACATGGAAATATCTACACCGCTATCTGTATGAACATGGAAATATCTACACCGCCATCTGTATGAACATGGAAATATCTGCACCGCCATCTGTATGAACATATAAATATCTACACCACCATATGTATTAAGAAAGAAATATCTAAACCGCTATCTGTGTGAACATTGAAATATCTACACCGCTATCTGTATGAACATTGAAATATATACACCACTGCCTGTATAAACATTGAAATATCAGCACCGCTATCTGTATGAACATGGAAATATCTACACCGCTATCTGTATGAACATGGAAATATCTACACCGCTATCTGTATGAACATGGAAATATCTACACCGCTCTCTGTATGAACATGGAAATGTCTACACCGCTATCTGTATGAACATGGAAATATCTACACCGCTATCTGTATGAACGTGGAAATATCTACACAGCCATCTGGATGAACATGGAAATATCTACTCTGCTATCTGTGTAAACATGCATAGATCTTCACCCCTATCTGTATAAACATGGAAATATCTACACCGCTATCTGTATGAACATGGAAATATCTACACCGCTATCTGTATGAACATGGAAATATCTACACCGCTATCTGTTTGAACATGGAAATATCTACACCGCTATCTGCATGAAAATGGAAATATCTACACTGCTATCTGCATATACATGGAAATATCTACACAGCTATCTCTTTACACATGGAAATAACTACACCGCTATCTGTATGAACATGGAAATATCTACACCGCCATCTGTATGAACATGGAAATATGTGCACCGCCATCTGTATGAACATATAAATATCTACACCGCCATCTGTATTAAGATGGAGATATCTACACTGCTATCTGTATAAACATGGAAATATCTACACCGCTATCTGTATAAACATGGAAATATCTACACCGCTATCTATATAAACATGGAAATATCTACCCCGCTACCTGCATAAACATGGAAATAGCAGCACCGCTATCTGTATGAACATGGAAATATCTACACCGCTATCTGTATGAACATGGAAATATCTACACCGCCATCTGTATGAACATGGAAATATGTGCACCGCCATCTGTATGAACATATAAATATCTACACCGCCATCTGTATTAAGATGGAGCTATCTACACTGCTATCTGTATAAACATGGAAATATCTACACCGCAATCTGTATAAACATGGAAATATCTACACTGCTACCTGTATAAACATGGAAATATCAGCACCGCTATCTGTATGAACATGGAAATATCTACACCGCTATCTGTATGAACATGGAAATATCTACACCGCTATCTGTTTGAAGATGGAAATATATACACCGCTATCTGCATGAAAATGGAAATATCTACACAGCTATCTGCATATACATGGAAATATCTACACAGCTATCTCTTTACACATGGAAATAACTACACCGCTATCTGTAAGAACATGGAAATATCAACACCGCCATCTGTATGAACATGGAAATATCTGCACCGCCATCTGAATGAACATATAAATATCTACACCGCCATTTGTATTAAGATGGAGATATCTACACCGCTATCTGAATAAACATGGAAATATCTACACCGCTATCTGTATAAACATGGAAATATCTACACCGCTATCTGCATAAACATGGAAATATCTACACTGCTACCTGTATAAACATGGAAATATCAGCACCGCTATCTGTATGAACATGGAAATATCTACATCGCTATCTGTATGAACATGGAAATATCTACACCGCTATCTGCATGAACATGGAAATATCTACAAAGCTATCTGAATGAACATGGAAATATCTACACCGCTATCTGTTTGAACATGTAAATATCTACACCGCTATCTGCATGAAAATGGAAATATCTACAAAGCTATCTGCATATACATGGAAATATCTACACTGATATCTCTTTACACATGGAAATAACTACACCGCTATATCTTTAAAGATAGAAATATCTACACCGCTATCTGTATAAACATGGAAATATCTACACCGCTATCTGTATAAACATGGAAATATCTACACCACTACCTGTATAAACATGGAAATATCAGCACCGCTATCTGTATGAACATGGAATTATCTACACTGCTATCTGTATGAACATGGAAATATCTACACCGCTATCTGTATGATCATGGAAATATCTACACCGCTATCTGTATGAACATGGAATTATCTACACCGCTATCTGTTTGAACATGGAAATATCTACACCGCTGTCTGCATGAAAATGGAAATATCTACACAGCTATCTGCATACACATGGAAATATCTACACAGCTATCTCTTAACACATGGAAATAAGAAGTCTGCTATCTCTATAAACATGGAAATATCTACACCGCCATCCGTATGAACATGGAAATATCTGCACCGCCATCTGTATGAACATATAAATATCTACACCACCATATGTATTAAGAAAGAAATATCTAAACCGCTATCTGTGTGAACATTGAAATATCTACACCGCTATCTGTATGAACATTGAAATATATACACCACTGCCTGTATAAACATTGAAATATCAGCACCGCTATCTGTATGAACATGGAAATATCTACACCGCTATCTGTATGAACATGGAAATATCTACACCGCTATCTGTATGAACATGGAAATATCTACACCTCTCTCTGTATGAACATGGAAATATCTACACCGCTATCTGTATGAACATGGAAATATCTACACCGCTATCTGTATGAACGTGGAAATATCTACACAGCCATCTGGATGAACATGGAAATATCTACTCTGCTATCTGTGTAAACATGCATAGATCTTCACCCCTATCTGTATAAACATGGAAATATCTACACCGCTATCTGTATGAACATGGAAATATCTACACCGCTATCTGTATGAACATGGAAATATCTACACCGCTATCTGTATGAACATGGAAATATCTGCACCGCCATCTGTATGAACATATAAATATCTACACCACCATATGTATTAAGAAAGAAATATCTAAACCGCTATCTGTGTGAACATTGAAATATCTACACCGCTATCTGCATGAAAATGGAAATATCTACACTGCTATCTGCATATACATGGAAATATCTACACAGCTATCTCTTTACACATGGAAATAACTACACCGCTATCTGTATGAACATGGAAATATCTACACGGCCATCTGTATGAACATGGAAATACCTGCACCGCCATCTGTATGAACATATAAATATCTACACCGCCATCTGTATGAAGATGGAGATATCTACACAGCTATCTGAATAAACATGGAAATGTCTACACCGCTATCTGTATTAAGAAGTAAATATCTAAACCGCTATCTGTATAAACATGGAAATATCTACCCCGCTACCTGCATAAACATGGAAATAGCAGCACCGCTATCTGTATGAACATGGAAATATCTACACTGCTACCTGTATAAACATGGAGATATCAGCACCGCTATCTGTATGAACATGGAAATATCTACACCGCTATCTGTATGAACATGGAAATGTCTACACCGCTATCAGTATGAACATGGAAATATCTACACCGCTATGTGTATGAACATGGATATATCTACACAGCCCTCGGGATGAACATGGAAATATCCACACCGCTATCTGTATAAACATGCATATACCTTCACCGCTATCTGTATAAACATGGAAATATCTACACCGCTATCTGTATGAACATGGAAATATCTACACCGCTATCTGTTTGAAGATGGAAATATATACACCGCTATCTGCATGAAAATGGAAATATCTACACAGCTATCTGCATATACATGGAAATATCTACACAGCTATCCCTTTACACATGGAAATAACTACACCGCTATCTGTATGAACATGGAAATATCAACACCGCCATCTGTATGAACATGGAAATATCTGCACCGCCATCTGAATGAACATATAAATATCTACACCGCCATTTGTATTAAGATGGAGATATCTACACCGCTATCTGAATAAACATGGAAATATCTACACCGCTATCTGTATAAACATGGAAATATCTACACCGCTATCTGCATAAACATGGAAATATCTACACTGCTACCTGTATAAACATGGAAATATCAGCACCGCTATCTGTATGAACATGGAAATATCTACATCGCTATCTGTATGAACATGGAAATATCTACACCGCTATCTGCATGAACATGGAAATATCTACAAAGCTATCTGAATGAACATGGAAATATCTACACCGCTATCTGTTTGAACATGTAAATATCTACACCGCTATCTGCATGAAAATGGAAATATCTACAAAGCTATCTGCATATACATGGAAATATCTACACTGATATCTCTTTACACATGGAAATAACTACACCGCTATATCTATAAAGATAGAAATATCTACACCGCTATCTGTATAAACATGGAAATATCTACACCGCTATCTGTATAAACATGGAAATATCTACACCACTACCTGTATAAACATGGAAATATCAGCACCGCTATCTGTATGAACATGGAATTATCTACACTGCTATCTGTATGAACATGGAAATATCTACACCGCTATCTGTATGATCATGGAAATATCTACACCGCTATCTGTATGAACATGGAATTATCTACACCGCTATCTGTTTGAACATGGAAATATCTACACCGCTGTCTGCATGAAAATGGAAATATCTACACAGCTATCTGCATACACATGGAAATATCTACACAGCTATCTCTTAACACATGGAAATAAGAAGTCTGCTATCTCTATAAACATGGAAATATCTACACCGCCATCTGTATGAACATGGAAATATCTGCACCGCCATCTGTATGAACATATAAATATCTACACCACCATATGTATTAAGAAAGAAATATCTAAACCGCTATCTGTGTGAACATTGAAATATCTACACCGCTATCTGCATGAACATTGAAATATATACACCACTGCCTGTATAAACATTGAAATATCAGCACCGCTATCTGTATGAACATGGAAATATCTACACCGCTATCTGTATGAACATGGAAATATCTACACCGCTCTCTGTATGAACATGGAAATATCTACACCGCTCTCTGTATGAACATGGAAATATCTACACCGCTATCTGTATGAACATGGAAATATCTACACCGCTATCTGTATGAACGTGGAAATATCTACACAGCCATCTGGATGAACATGGAAATATCTACTCTGCTATCTGTGTAAACATGCATAGATCTTCACCCCTATCTGTATAAACATGGAAATATCTACACCGCTATCTGTATGAACATGGAAATATCTACACCGCTATCTGTATGAACATGGAAATATCTACACCGCTATCTGTTTGAACATGGAAATATCTACACCGCTATCTGCATGAAAATGGAAATATCTACACTGCTATCTGCATATACATGGAAATATCTACACAGCTATCTCTTTACACATGGAAATAACTACACCGCTATCTGTATGAACATGGAAATATCTACACCTCCATCTGTATGAACATGGAAATATGTGCACCGCCATCTGTATGAACATATAAATATCTACACCGCCATCTGTATTAAGATGGAGATATCTACACTGCTATCTGTATAAACATGGAAATATCTACACCGCTATCTGTATAAACATGGAAATATCTACACCGCTATCTATATAAACATGGAAATATCTACCCCGCTACCTGCATAAACATGGAAATAGCAGCACCGCTATCTGTATGAACATGGAAATATCTACACCGCTATCTGTATGAACATGGAAATATCTACACCGCCATCTGTATGAACATGGAAATATGTGCACCGCCATCTGTATGAACATATAAATATCTACACCGCCATCTGTATTAAGATGGAGATATCTACACTGCTATCTGTATAAACATGGAAATATCTACACCGCTATCTGTATAAACATGGAAATATCTACACTGCTACCTGTATAAACATGGAAATATCAGCACCGCTATCTGTATGAACATGGAAATATCTACACCGCTATCTGTATGAACATGGAAATGTCTACACCGCTATCAGTATGAACATGGAAATATCTACACCGCTATGTGTATGAACATGGATATATCTACACAGCCCTTGGGATGAACATGGAAATATCCACACCGCTATCTGTATAAACATGCATATACCTTCACCGCTATCTGTATAAACATGGAAATATCTACACCGCTATCTGTATGAACATGGAAATATCTAAACCGCTATCTTTTTGAAGATGGAAATATATACACCGCTATCTGCATGAAAACGGAAATATCTACACAGCTATCTGCATATACATGGAAATATCTACACAGCTATCTCTTTACACATGGAAATAACTACACCGCTATCTGTATGAACATGGAAATATCAACACCGCCATCTGTATGAACATGGAAATATCTGCACCGCCATCTGAATGAACATATAAATATCTACACCGCCATTTGTATTAAGATGGAGATATCTACACCGCTATCTGAATAAACATGGAAATATCTACACCGCTATCTGTATAAACATGGAAATATCTACACCGCTATCTGAATAAACATGGAAATATCTAAACTGCTACCTGTATAAACATGGAAATATCAGCACCGCTATCTGTATGAACATGGAAATATCTACATCGCTATCTGTATGAACATGGAAATATCTACACCGCTATCTGCATGAACATGGAAATATCTACAAAGCTATCTGAATGAACATGGAAATATCTACACCGCTATCTGTTTGAACATGTAAATATCTACACCGCTATCTGCATGAAAATGGAAATATCTACAAAGCTATCTGCATATACATGGAAATATCTACACTGCTATCTCATTACACATGGAAATAACTACACCGCTATATCTATAAAGATAGAAATATCTACACCGCTATCTGTATAAACATGGAATTATCTACACCGCTATCTGTATAAACATGGAAATATCTACACCACTACCTGTATAAACATGGAAATATCAGCACCGCTATCTGTATGAACATGGAATTATCTACACTGCTATCTGTATGAACATGGAAATATCTACACCGCTATCTGTATGATCATGGAAATATCTACACCGCTATCTGTATGAACATGGAATTATCTACACCGCTATCTGTTTGAACATGGAAATATCTACACCGCTGTCTGCATGAAAATGGAAATATCTACACAGCTATCTGCATACACATGGAAATATCTACACAGCTATCTCTTAACACATGGAAATAAGAAGTCTGCTATCTCTATAAACATGGAAATATCTACACCGCCATCTGTATGAACATGGAAATATCTGCACCGCCATCTGTATGAACATATAAATATCTACACCACCATATGTATTAAGAAAGAAATATCTAAACCGCTATCTGTGTGAACATTGAAATATCTACACCGCTATCTGTATGAACATTGAAATATATACACCACTGCCTGTATAAACATTGAAATATCAGCACCGCTATCTGTATGAACATGGAAATATCTACACCGCTATCTGTATGAACATGGAAATATCTACACCGCTATCTGTATGAACATGGAAATATCTACACCGCTATCTGTATTAACATGGAAATATCTACACCGCTATCTGTATGAACATGGAAATATCTAAACCGCTATCTGTATGAACATGGAAATATCTACACAGCCATCTGGATGAACATCGAAATATCTACTCTGCTATCTGTGTAAACATGCATAGATCTTCACCCCTATCTGTATAAACATGGAAATATCTACACCGCTATCTGTATGAACATGGAAATATCTACACCGCTATCTGTATGAACATGGAAATATCTACACCGCTATCTGTTTGAACATGGAAATATCTACAGCGCTATCTGTTTGAACATGGAAATATCTACACCGCTATCTGCATGAAAATGGAAATATCTACACTGCTATCTGCATATACATGGAAATATCTACACAGCTATCTCTTTACACATGGAAATAACTACACCGCTATCTGTATGAACATGGAAATATCTACACCGCCATCTCTATGAACATGGAAATATGTGCACCGCCATCTGTATGAACATATAAATATCTACACCGCCATCTGTATTAAGATGGAGATATCTACACTGCTATCTGTATAAACATGGAAATATCAACACCGCTATCTGTATAAACATGGAAATATCTACACCGCTATCTATATAAACATGGAAATATCTACCCCGCTACCTGCATAAACATGGAAATAGCAGCACCACTATCTGTATGAACATGGAAATATCTACACCGCTATCTGTATGAACATGGAAATATCTACACCTCCATCTGTATGAACATGGAAATATGTGCACCGCCATCTGTATGAACATATAAATATCTACACCGCCATCTGTATTAAGATGGAGATATCTACACTGCTATCTGTATAAACATGGAAATATCTACACCGCTATCTGTATAAACATGGAAATATCTACACTGCTACCTGTATAAACATGGAAATATCAGCACCGCTATCTGTATGAACATGGAAATATCTACACCGCTATCTGTATGAACATGGAAATGTCTACACCGCTATCAGTATGAACATGGAAATATCTACACCGCTATGTGTATGAACATGGATATATCTACACAGCCCTCGGGATGAACATGGAAATATCCACACCGCTATCTGTATAAACATGCATATACCTTCACCGCTATCTGTATAAACATGGAAATATCTACACCGCTATCTGTATGAACATGGAAATATCTACACCGCTATCTGTTTGAAGATGGAAATATATACACCGCTATCTGCATGAAAATGGAAATATCTACACAGCTATCAGCATATACATGGAAATATCTACACAGCTATCTCTTTACACATGGAAATAACTACACCGCTATCTGTATGAACATGGAAATATCAACACCGCCATCTGTATGAACATGGAAATATCTGCACCGCCATCTGAATGAACATATAAATATCTACACCGCCATTTGTATTAAGATGGAGATATCTACACCGCTATCTGAATAAACATGGAAATATCTACACCGCTATCTGTATAAACATGGAAATATCTACACCGCTATCTGCATAAACATGGAAATATCTACACTGCTACCTGTATAAACATGGAAATATCAGCACCGCTATCTGTATGAACATGGAAATATCTACATCGCTATCTGTATGAACATGGAAATATCTACACCGCTATCTGCATGAACATGGAAATATCTACAAAGCTATCTGAATGAACATGGAAATATCTACACCGCTATCTGTATAATCATGGAAATATCTACACCGCTATCTGTATGAACATGGAATTATCTACACCGCTATCTGTTTGAACATGGAAATATCTACACCGCTGTCTGCATGAAAATGGAAATATCTACACAGCTATCTGCATACACATGGAAATATCTACACAGCTATCTCTTAACACATGGAAATAAGAAGTCTGCTATCTCTATAAACATGGAAATATCTACACCGCCATCCGTATGAACATGGAAATATCTGCACCGCCATCTGTATGAACATATAAATATCTACACCACCATATGTATTAAGAAAGAAATATCTAAACCGCTATCTGTGTGTACATTGAAATATCTACACCGCTATCTGTATGAACATTGAAATATATACACCACTGCCTGTATAAACATTGAAATATCAGCACCGCTATCTGTATGAACATGGAAATATCTACACCGCTATCTGTATGAACATGGAAATATCTACACCGCTATCTGTATGAACATGGAAATATCTACACCGCTATCTGTATGAACATGGAAATATCTACACCGCTATCTGTATGAACATGGAAATATCTACACCGCTATCTGTATGAACGTGGAAATATCTACACAGCCATCTGGATGAACATGGAAATATCTACTCTGCTATCTGTGTAAACATGCATAGATCTTCACCCCTATCTGTATAAACATGGAAATATCTAGACCGCTATCTGTATGAACATGGAAATATCTACACCGCTATCTGTATGAACATGGAAATATCTACACCGCTATCAGTTTGAACATGGAAATATCTACACCGCTATCTGCATGAAAATGGAAATATCTACACTGCTATCTGCATAAACATGGAAATATCTACACCGCTATCTGTATAAACATGGAAATATCTACACTGCTACCTGTATAAACATGGAAATATCAGCACCGCTATCTGTATGAACTTGGAAATATATACACCGCTATCTGTATGAACATGGAAATGTCTACACCGCTATCAGTATGAACATGGAAATATCTACACCGCTATGTGTATGAACATGGATATATCTACACAGCCCTCGGGATGAACATGGAAATATCCACACCGCTATCTGTATAAACATGCATATACCTTCACCGCTATCTGTATAAACATGGAAATATCTACACCGCTATCTGTATGAACATGGAAATATCTACACTGCTATCTGTTTGAAGATGGAAATATATACACCGCTATCTGCATGAAAATGGAAATATCTACACAGCTATCTGCATATACATGGAAATATCTACACAGCTATCTCTTTACACATGGAAATAACTACACCGCTATCTGTATGAACATGGAAATATCAACACCGCCATCTGTATGAACATGGAAATATCTGCACCGCCATCTGAATGAACATATAAATATCTACACCGCCATTTGTATTAAGATGGAGATATCTACACCGCTATCTGAATAAACATGGAAATATCTACACCGCTATCTGTATAAACATGGAAATATCTACACCGCTATCTGCATAAACATGGAAATATCTACACTGCTACCTGTATAAACATGGAAATATCAGCACCGCTATCTGTATGAACATGGAAATATCTACATCGCTATCTGTATGAACATGGAAATATCTACACCGCTATCTGCATGAACATGGAAATATCTACAAAGCTATCTGAATGAACATGGAAATATCTACACCGCTATCTGTTTGAACATGTAAATATCTACACCGCTATCTGCATGAAAATGGAAATATCTACAAAGCTATCTGCATATACATGGAAATATCTACACTGCTATCTCTTTACACATGGAAATAACTACACCGCTATATCTATAAAGATAGAAATATCTACACCGCTATCTGTATAAACATGGAAATATCTACACCGCTATCTGTATAAACATGGAAATATCTACACCACTACCTGCATAAACATGGAAATATCAGCACCGCTATCTGTATGAACATGGAATTATCTACACTGCTATCTGTATGAACATGGAAATATCTACACCGCTATCTGTATAATCATGGAAATATCTACACCGCTATCTGTATGAACATGGAATTATCTACACCGCTATCTGTTTGAACATGGAAATATCTACACCGCTGTCTGCATGAAAATGGAAATATCTACACAGCTATCTGCATACACATGGAAATATCTACACAGCTATCTCTTAACACATGGAAATAAGAAGTCTGCTATCTCTATAAACATGGAAATATCTACACCGCCATCCGTATGAACATGGAAATATCTGCACCGCCATCTGTATGAACATATAAATATCTACACCACCATATGTATTAAGAAAGAAATATCTAAACCGCTATCTGTGTGAACATTGAAATATCTACACCGCTATCTGTATGAACATTGAAATATATACACCACTGCCTGTATAAACATTGAAATATCAGCACCGCTATCTGTATGAACATGGAAATATCTACACCGCTATCTGTATGAACATGGAAATATCTACACCGCTATCTGTATGAACATGGAAATATCTACACCGCTCTCTGTATGAACATGGAAATATCTACACCGCTATCTGTATGAACATGGAAATATCTACACCGCTATCTGTATGAACGTGGAAATATCTACACAGCCATCTGGATGAACATGGAAATATCTACTCTGCTATCTGTGTAAACATGCATAGATCTTCACCCCTATCTGTATAAACATGGAAATATCTACACCGCTATCTGTATGAACATGGAAATATCTACACCGCTATCTGTATGAACATGGAAATATCTACACCGCTATCTGTTTGAACATGGAAATATCTACACCACTATCTGCATGAAAATGGAAATATCTACACTGCTATCTGCATATACATGGAAATATCTACACAGCTATCTCTTTACACATGGAAATAACTACACCGCTATCTGTATGAACATGGAAATATCTACACCGCCATCTGTATGAACATGGAAATATGTGCACCGCCATCTGTATGAACATATAAATATCTACACCGCCATCTGTATTAAGATGGAGATGTCTACACTGCTATCTGTATAAACATGGAAATATCTACACCGCTATCTGTATAAACATGGAAATATCTACACCGCTATCTATATAAACATGGAAATATCTACCCCGCTACCTGCATAAACATGGAAATAGCAGCACCGCTATCTGTATGAACATGGAAATATCTACACCGCTATCTGTATGAACATGGAAATATCTACACCGCCATCTGTATGAACATGGAAATATGTGCACCGCCATCTGTATGAACATATAAATATCTACACCGCCGTCTGTATTAAGATGGAGATATCTACACTGCTATCTGTATAAACATGGAAATATCTACACCGCTATCTGTATAAACATGGAAATATCTACACTGCTACCTGTATAAACATGGAAATATCAGCACCGCTATCTGTATGAACATGGAAATAGCTACACCGCTATCTGTGTGAACATGGAAATGTCTACACCGCTATCAGTATGAACATGGAAATATCTACACCGCTATGTGTATGAACATGGATATATCTACACAGCCCTCGGGATGAACATGGAAATATCCACACCGCTATCTGTATAAACATGCATATACCTTCACCGCTATCTGTATAAACATGGAAATATCTACACCGCTATCTGTATGAACATGGAAATATCTACACCGCTATCTGTTTGAAGATGGAAATATATACACCGCTATCTGCATGAAAATGGAAATATCTACACAGCTATCTGCATATACATGGAAATATCTACACAGCTATCTCTTTACACATGGAAATAACTACACCGCTATCTGTATGAACATGGAAATATCAACACCGCCATCTGTATGAACATGGAAATATCTGCACCGCCATCTGAATGAACATATAAATATCTACACCGCCATTTGTATTAAGATGGAGATATCTACACCGCTATCTGAATAAACATGGAAATATCTACACCGCTATCTGTATAAACATGGAAATATCTACACCGCTATCTGCATAAACATGGAAATATCTACACTGCTACCTGTATAAACATGGAAATATCAGCACCGCTATCTGTATGAACATGGAAATATCTACATCGCTATCTGTATGAACATGGAAATATCTACACCGCTATCTGCATGAACATGGAAATATCTACAAAGCTATCTGAATGAACATGGAAATATCTACACCGCTATCTGTTTGAACATGTAAATATCTACACCGCTATCTGCATGAAAATGGAAATATCTACAAAGCTATCTGCATGTACATGGAAATATCTACACTGCTATCTCTTTACACATGGAAATAACTACACCGCTATATCTATAAAGATAGAAATATCTACACCGCTATCTGTATAAACATGGAAATATCTACACCGCTATCTGTATAAACATGGAAATATCTACACCACTACCTGTATAAACATGGAAATATCAGCACCGCTATCTGTATGAACATGGAATTATCTACACTGCTATCTCTATGAACATGGAAATATCTACACCGCTATCTGTATGATCATGGAAATATCTACACCGCTATCTGTATGAACATGGAATTATCTACACCGCTATCTGTTTGAACATGGAAATATCTACACCGCTGTCTGCATGAAAATGGAAATATATACACAGCTATCTGCATACACATGGAAATATCTACACAGCTATCTCTTAACACATGGAAATAAGAAGTCTGCTATCTCTATAAACATGGAAATATCTACAGAGCCATCCGGATGAACATGGAAATATCTACACCGCCATCTGTATGAACATATAAATATCTACACCACCATATGTATTAAGAAAGAAATATCTAAACCGCTATCTGTGTGAACATTGAAATATCTACACCGCTATCTGTATGAACATTGAAATATATACACCACTGCCTGTATAAACATTGAAATATCAGCACCGCTATCTGTATGAACATGGAAATATCTACACCGCTATCTGTATGAACATGTAAATATCTACACCGCTATCTGTATGAACATGGAAATATCTACACCGCTCTCTGTATGAACATGGAAATATCAACACCGCTATCTGTATGAACATGGAAATATCTACACCGCTATCTGTATGAACGTGGAAATATCTACACAGCCATCTGGATGAACATGGAAATATCTACTCTGCTATCTGTGTAAACATGCATAGATCTTCACTGCTATCTGTATAAACATGGAAATACCTAGACCGCTATCTGTATGAACATGGAAATATCTACACCGCTATCTGTATGAACATGGAAATATCTACAACGCTATCTGTTTGAACATGGAAATATCTACACCGCTATCTGCATGAAAATGGAAATATCTACACTGCTATCTGCATATACATGGAAATATCTACACAGCTATCTCTTTACACATGGAAATAACTACACCGCTATCTGTATGAACATGGAAATATCTACACCGCCATCTGTATGAACATGGAAATATGTGCACCGCCATCTGTATGAACATATAAATATCTACACCGCCATCTGTATTAAGATGGAGATATCTACACTGCTATCTGTATAAACATGGAAATATCTACACCGCTATCTGTATAAACATGGAAATATCTACACCGCTATCTATATAAACATGGAAATATCTACCCCGCTACCTGCATAAACATGGAAATAGCAGCACCGCTATCTGTATGAACATGGAAATATCTACACCGCTATCTGTATGAACATGGAAATATCTACACCGCCATCTGTATGAACATGGAAATATGGGCACCGCCATCTGTATGAACATATAAATATCTACACCGCCATCTGTATTAAGATGGAGATATCTACACTGCTATCTGTATAAACATGGAAATATCTACACCGCTATCTGTATAAACATGGAAATATCTACACTGCTACCTGTATAAACATGGAAATATCAGCACCGCTATCTGTATGAACATGGAAATATCTACACCGCTATCTGTGTGAACATGGAAATGTCTACACCGCTATCAGTATGAACATGGAAATATCTACACCGCTATGTGTATGAACATGGATATATCTACACAGCCCTCGGGATGAACATGGAAATATCCACACCGCTATCTGTATAAACATGCATATACCTTCACCGCTATCTGTATAAACTTGGAAATATCTACACCGCTATCTGTATGAACATGGAAATATCTACACCGCTATCTGTTTTGAAGATGGAAATATATACACCGCTATCTGCATGAAAATGGAAATATCTACACAGCTATCTGCATATACATGGAAATATCTACACAGCTATCTCTTTACACATGGAAATAACTACACCGCTATCTGTATGAACATGGAGATATCAAAACCGCCATCTGTATGAACATGGAAATATCTGCACCGCCATCTGAATGAACATATAAATATCTACACCGCCATTTGTATTAAGATGGAGATATCAACACCGCTATCTGAATAAACATGGAAATATCTACACCGCTATCTGTATAAACATGGAAATATCTACACCGCTATCTGCATAAACATGGAAATATCTACACTGCTACCTGTATAAACATGGAAATATCAGCACCGCTATCTGTATGAACATGGAAATATCTACATCGCTATCTGTATGAACATGGAAATATCTACACCGCTATCTGCATGAACATGGAAATATCTACAAAGCTATCTGAATGAACATGGAAATATCTACACCGCTATCTGTTTGAACATGTAAATATCTACACCGCTATCTGCATGAAAATGGAAATATCTACAAAGCTATCTGCATATACATGGAAATATCTACACTGCTATCTCTTTACACATGGAAATAACTACACCGCTATATCTATAAAGATAGAAATATCTACACCGCTATCTGTATAAACATGGAAATATCTACACCGCTATCTGTATAAACATGGAAATATCTACACCACTACCTGTATAAACATGGAAATATCAGCACCGCTATCTGTATGAACATGGAATTATCTACACTGCTATCTGTATGAACATGGAAATATCTACACTGCTATCTGTATGATCATGGAAATATCTACACCGCTATCTGTATGAACATGGAATTATCTACACCGCTATCTGTTTGAACATGGAAATATCTACACCGCTGTCTGCATGAAAATGGAAATATCTACACAGCTATCTGCATACACATGGAAATATCTACACAGCTATCTCTTAACACATGGAAATAAGAAGTCTGCTATCTCTATAAACATGGAAATATCTACACCGCCATCCGTATGAACATGGAAATATCTGCACCGCCATCTGTATGAACATATAAATATCTACACCACCATATGTATTAAGAAAGAAATATCTAAACCGCTATCTGTGTGAACATTGAAATATCTACACCGCTATCTGTATGAACATTGAAATATATACACCACTGCCTGTATAAACATTGAAATATCAGCACCGCTATCTGTATGAACATGGAAATATCTACACCGCTATCTGTATGAACATGGAAATATCTACACCGCTATCTGTATGAACATGGAAATATCTACACCGCTATCTGTATGAACATGGAAATATCTACACCGCTATCTGTATGAACATGGAAATATCTACACCGCTATCTGTATGAACATGGAAATATCTACACAGCCATCTGGATGAACATGGAAATATCTACTCTGCTATCTGTGTAAACATGCATAGATCTTCACCCCTATCTGTATAAACATGGAAATATCTACACCGCTATCTGTATGAACATGGAAATATCTACACCGCTATCTATATGAACATGGAAATATCTACACCGCTATCTGTTTGAACATGGAAATATCTACACCGCTATCTGCATGAAAATGGAAATATCTACACTGCTATCTGCATATACATGGAAATATCTACACAGCTATCTCTTTACACATGGAAATAACTACACCGCTATCTGTATGAACATGGAAATATCTACACCGCCGTCTGTATGAACATGGAAATATGTGCACCGCCATCTGTATGAACATATAAATATCTACACCGCCATCTGTATTAAGATGGAGATATCTACACTGCTATCTGTATAAACATGGAAATATCTACACCGCTATCTGTATGAACATGGAAATAGCTACACCGCTATCTGTATGAACATGGAAATATCAACACAGCCATCTGGATGAACATGGAAATATCTACTCCGCTATCTGTGTAAACATGCATAGATCTTCACCGCTATCTGTATAAACATGGAAATATCTACACCGCTATCTGTATGAACATGGAAATATCTACACCGCTATCTGTATGAACATGGAAATATCTACACCGCTATCTGTATGAACGTGGAAATATCTACACAGCCATCTGGATGAACATGGAAATATCTACTCTGCTATCTGTGTAAACATGCATAGATCTTCACCCCTATCTGTATAAACATGGAAATATCAACACCGCTATCTGTATGAACATGGAAATATCTACACCGCTATCTGTATGAACATGGAAATATCTACACCGCTATCTGTTTGAACATGGAAATATCTACACCGCTATCTGCATGAAAATGGAAATATCTACACTGCTATCTGCATATACATGGAAATATCTACACAGCTATCTCTTTACACATGGAAATAACTACACCGCTATCTGTATGAACATGGAAATATCTACACCGCCAACTGTATGAACATGGAAATATGTGCACCGCCATCTGTATGAACATATAAATATCTACACCGCCATCTGTATTAAGATGGAGATATCTACACTGCTATCTGTATAAACATGGAAATATCTACACCGCTATCTGTATAAACATGGAAATATCTACACCGCTATCTATATAAACATGGAAATATCTACCCCGCTACCTGCATAAACATGGAAATAGCAGCACCGCTATCTGTATGAACATGGAAATATCTACACCGCTATCTGTATGAACATGGAAATATCTACACCGCCATCTGTATGAACATGGAAATATGTGCACCGCCATCTGTATGAACATATAAATATCTACACCGCCATCTGTATTAAGATGGAGATATCTACACTGCTATCTGTATAAACATGGAAATATCTACACCGCTATCTGTATAAACATGTAAATATCTACACTGCTACCTGTATAAACATGGAAATATCAGCACCGCTATCTGTATGAACATGGAAATATCTACACCGCTATCTGTGTGAACATGGAAATGTCTACACCGCTATCAGTATGAACATGGAAATATCTACACCGCTATGTGTATGAACATGGATATATCTACACAGCCCTCGGGATGAACATGGAAATATCCACACCGCTATCTGTATAAACATGCATATACCTTCACCGCTATCTGTATAAACATGGAAATATCTACACCGCTATCTGTATGAACATGGAAATATCTACACCGCTATCTGTTTTGAAGATGGAAATATATACACCGCTATCTGCATGAAAATGGAAATATCTACACAGCTATCTGCATATACATGGAAATATCTACACAGCTATCTCTTTACTCATGGAAATAACTACACCGCTATCTGTATGAACATGGAAATATCAACACCGCCATCTGTATGAACATGGAAATATCTGCACCGCCATCTGAATGAACATATAAATATCTACGCCGCCATCTGTATTAAGATGGAGATATCTACACCGCTATCTGAATAAACATGGAAATATATACACCGCTATCTGTATAAACATGGAAATATCTACACCGCTATCTGCATAAACATGGAAATATCTACACTGCTACCTGTATATACATGGAAATATCAGCACCGCTATCTGTATGAACATGGAAATATCTACATCGCTATCTGTATGAACATGGAAATATCTACACCGCTATCTGCATGAACATGGAAATATCTACAAAGCTATCTGAATGAACATGGAAATATCTACACCGCTATCTGTTTGAACATGTAAATATCTAAACCGCTATCTGCATGAAAATGGAAATATCTACAAAGCTATCTGCATATACATGGAAATATCTACACTGCTATCTCTTTACACATGGAAATAACTACACCGCTATATCTATAAAGATAGAAATATCTACACCGCTATCTGTATAAACATGGAAATATCTACACCGCTATCTGTATAAACATGGAAATATCTACACCACTACCTGTATAAACATGGAAATATCAGCACCGCTATCTGTATGAACATGGAATTATCTACACTGCTATCTGTATGAACATGGAAATATCTACACCGCTATCTGTATGATCATGGAAATATCTACACCGCTATCTGTATGAACATGGAATTATCTACACCGCTATCTGTTTGAACATGGAAATATCTACACGGCTGTCTGCATGAAAATGGAAATATCTACACAGCTATCTGCATACACATGGAAATATCTACACAGCTATCTCTTAACACATGGAAATAAGAAGTCTGCTATCTCTATAAACATGGAAATATCTACACCGCCATCCGTATGAACATGGAAATATCTGCACCGCCATCTGTATGAACATATAAATATCTACACCACCATATGTATTAAGAAAGAAATATCTAAACCGCTATCTGTGTGAACATTGAAATATCTACACCGCTATCTGTATGAACATTGAAATATATACACCACTGCCTGTATAAACATTGAAATATCAGCACCGCTATCTGTATGAACATGGAAATATCTACACCGCTATCTGTATGAACATGGCAATATCTACACCGCTATCTGTATGAACATGGAAATATCTACACCGCTCTCTGTATGAACATGGAAATATCAACACCGCTATCTGTATGAACATGGAAATATCTACACCGCTATCTGTATGAACGTGGAAATATCTACACAGCCATCTGGATGAACATGGAAATATCTACTCTGCTATCTGTGTAAACATGCATAGATCTTCACCCCTATCTGTATAAACATGGAAATATCTACACCGCTATCTGTATGAACATGGAAATATCTACACCGCTATCTGTATGAACATGGAAATATCTACACCGCTATCTGTTTGAACATGGAAATATCTACACGGCTATCTGCATGAAAATGGAAATATCTACACTGCTATCTGCATATACATGGAAATATCTACACAGCTATCTCTTTACACATGGAAATAACTACACCGCTATCTGTATGAACATGGAAATATCTACACCGCCATCTGTATGAACATGGAAATATGTGCACCGCCATCTGTATGAACATATAAATATCTACACCGCCATCTGTATTAAGATGGAGATATCTACACTGCTATCTGTATAAACATGGAAATATCTACACCGCTATCTGTATAAACATGGAAATATCTACACCGCTATCTATATAAACATGGAAATATCTACCCCGCTACCTGCATAAACATGGAAATAGCAGCACCGCTATCTGTATGAACATGGAAATATCTACACCGCTATCTGTATGAACATGGAAATGTCTACACCGCCATCTGTATGAACATGGAAATATGTGCACCGCCATCTGTATGAACATATAAATATCTACACCGCCATCTGTATTAAGATGGAGATATCTACACTGCTATCTGTATAAACATGGAAATATCTACACCGCTATCTGTATAAACATGGAAATATCTACACTGCTACCTGTATAATCATGGAAATATCAGCACCGCTATCTGTATGAACATGGAAATATCTACACCGCTATCTGTATGAACATGGAAATGTCTACACCGCTATCAGTATGAACATGGAAATATCTACACCGCTATGTGTATGAACATGGATATATCTACACAGCCATCTGGATGAACATGGAAATATCCACACCGCTATCTGTATAAACATGCATATACCTTCACCGCTATCTGTATAAACATGGAAATAACTACACTGCTATCTGTATGAACATGGAAATATCTACACCGCTATCTGTTTGAAGATGGAAATATATACACCGCTATCTGCATGAAAATGGAAATATCTACACAGCTATCTGCATATACATGGAAATATCTACACAGCTATCTCTTTACACATGGAAATAACTACACCGCTATCTGTATGAACATGGAGATATCAACACCGCCATCTGTATGAACATGGAAATATCTGCACCGCCATCTGAATGAACATATAAATATCTACACCGCCGTTTGTATTAAGATGGAGATATCTACACCGCTATCTGAATAAACATGGAAATATCTACACCGCTATCTGTATAAACATGGAAATATCTACACCGCTATCTGCATAAACATGGAAATATCAACACTGCTACCTGTATAAACATGGAAATATCAGCACCGCTATCTGTATGAACATGGAAATATCTACATCGCTATCTGTATGAACATGGAAATATCTACACCGCTATCTGCATGAACATGGAAATATCTACAAAGCTATCTGAATGAACATGGAAATATCTACACCGCTATCTGTTTGAACATGTAAATATCTACACCGCTATCTGCATGAAAATGGAAATATCTACAAAGCTATCTGCATATACATGGAAATATCTACACTGCTATCTCTTTACACATGGAAATAACTACACCGCTATATCTATAAATATAGAAATATCTACACCGCTATCTGTATAAACATGGAAATATCTACACCGCTATCTGTATAAACATGGAAATATCTACACCACTACCTGTATAAACATGGAAATATCAGCACCGCTATCTGTATGAACATGGAATTATCTACACTGCTATCTGTATGAACATGGAAATATCTACACTGCTATCTGTATGATCATGGAAATATCTACACCGCTATCTGTATGAACATGGAATTATCTACACCGCTATCTGTTTGAACATGGAAATATCTACACCGCTGTCTGCATGAAAATGGAAATATCTACACAGCTATCTGCATACACATGGAAATATCTACACAGCTATCTCTTAACACATGGAAATAAGAAGTCTGCTATCTCTATAAACATGGAAATATCTACACCGCCATCCGTATGAACATGGAAATATCTGCACCGCCATCTGTATGAACATATAAATATCTACACCACCATATGTATTAAGAAAGAAATATCTAAACCGCTATCTGTGTGAACATTGAAATATCTACACCGCTATCTGTATGAACATTGAAATATATACACCACTGCCTGTATAAACATTGAAATATCAGCACCGCTATCTGTATGAACATGGAAATATCTACACCGCTATCTGTATGAACATGGAAATATCTACACCACTATCTGTATGAACATGGAAATATCTACACCGCTATCTGTATGAACATGGAAATATCTACACCGCTATCTGTATGAACATGGAAATATCTACACCGCTATCTGTATGAACATGGAAATATCTACACAGCCATCTGGATGAACATGGAAATATCTACTCTGCTATCTGTGTAAACATGCATAGATCTTCACCCCTATCTGTATAAACATGGAAATATCTACACCGCTATCTGTATGAACATGGAAATATCTACACCGCTATCTGTATGAACATGGAAATATCTACACCGCTATCTGTTTGAACATGGAAATATCTACACCGCTATCTGCATGAAAATGGAAATATCTACACTGCTATCTGCATATACATGGAAATATCTACACAGCTATCTCTTTACACATGGAAATAACTACACCGCTATCTGAATGAACATGGAAATATCTACACCGCCGTCTGTATGAACATGGAAATATGTGCACCGCCATCTGTATGAACATATAAATATCTACACCGCCATCTGTATTAAGATGGAGATATCTACACTGCTATCTGTATAAACATGGAAATATCTACACCGCTATCTGTATGAACATGGAAATAGCTACACCGCTATCTGTATGAACATGGAAATATCAACACAGCCATCTGGATGAACATGGAAATATCTACTCCGCTATCTGTGTAAACATGCATAGATCTTCACCGCTATCTGTATAAACATGGAAATATCTACACCGCTATCTGTATGAACATGGAAATATCTACACCGCTATCTGTATGTACATGGAAATATCTTCACCGCTAACTGTTTGAACATGGAAATATCTACACCGCAATCTGCATGAAAAAGGAAATATCCACACTGCTATCTGCATATACATGGAAATAACTACACAGCTATCTCTTTACACATGGAAATAACTACACCGCTATCTGTATGAACATAGAAATATCTACACCGCCATCTGTATGAACATGGAAATATGTGCACCGCCATCTGTATGAACATATAAATATCTACACCGCCATCTGTATTAAGATGGAGATATCTACAATGCTATCTGTGTAAACATGGAAATATCTACACCGCTATCTGTATAAACATGGAAATATCTACACCACTACCTGTATAAACATGGAAATATCAGCACCGCTATCTGTATGAACATGGAAATATCTACACCGCTATCTGTATGAACATGGAAATATCTACACCGCTATCTGTATGAACATGGAAATATCTACACCGCTATCTGTATGAACATGGAAATATCTACACCGCTATCTGTTTGAACATGGAAATATCTACACCGCTGTCTGCATGAAAATGGAAATATCTACACAGCTATCTGCATATACATGGAAATATCTACACAGGTATCTCTTTACACAAGGAAATAACTACACCGCTATCTCTATAAACATGGAAATATCTACACCGCCATCTGTATGAACATGGAAATATCCGCACCGCCATCTGTATGAACATATAAATATCTACACCGCCATCTGTATTAAGAAGCAGATATCTACACCGCTATCTGTATAAACATGGAAATATCTACAATGCTATCTGTATAAACATGGAAATATCTACACCGCTGTCTGTATAAACATGGAAATATCTACACCGCTCCCTGTATAAACATGGAAATATCAGCACTGCTATCTGTATGAACATGGAAATATCTACACAGCTATCTGTATGAACATGGAAATAACTACACCGCTATCTGTGTGAATATGGAAATATCTACACCGCTATCTGTACGAACATGGAAATATATAAACAGCTATCTGCATGAAAATAGAAATATCTACACAGCTATCTGCATATACATGGAAATATCTACAAAGCTATCTCTTTACACATGGAAATAACTACACCGCTATCTCTATAAACACGGACATATCTACACCGCCATCTGAATGAACATGGAAATATCTGCTCCGCCATCTGTATAAACTTATAAATATCTACACCGCCATCTGTATTAAGATGGAGATATCTACACCGCTATCTGTATAAACTTGGAAATATCTACACCGCTATCTGTATAAACATGGAAATATCTACACCGCTATCTGTATAAACATGGAAATATCTACACCGCTCTCTGTATAAACATGAAAATATCAGCACCGCTATCTGTATGAACATGGAAATAGCCCCTCTATCTGTATGAACATGGAAGTATCTACACCGCTATCTCTATGAACATGGAAATATCTACACCGCTATCTGTTTGATCATGGAAATATCTAAACCGCTATCTGCATGAAAATGGAAATATATACACAGCTATCTGCATATTCATGGAAATATCTACACAGCTATCTCTTTACACATGGAAATAACTACACCGCTATCTGTATGAACATGGAAATATCTTCTCTGCCATCTGTAGGAACATGGATATATCTACACAGCCATCTGGATGAACATGGAAATATCTACACCGCTATCTGTATGAACATGGAAATATCTATGCCGCTATCTGTGTAAACATGCATACATCTTCACCGCTATCTGTATAAACATGGAAATATCTACACTGCTATCTGTATGAACATGGAAATATCTACACCGCTATCTGTTTGAACATGGAAATATCTACACCGCTATCTGCATGAAAATGGAAATATCTACACAGCGATCTGAATATACATGGAAATATCTACAAAGCTATCTCTTTACACGTGGAAATAAGTACAGCGCTATCTCTATAAACATGGAAACAGCTACACCGCCATCTGTATGAACATGGAAATATCTGCACCGCCATCTGTATGAACATATAAATATCTACTCCGCCATCTATATAAATATGGAGATATCTACACCGCTATCTGTATAAACTTGGAAATATCTACACTGCTATCTCTATGAACATGGAAATTTCTACACCGCTAACTGTATGAACATGGAAATAGCTACACTGCTATCTGTATGAACATGGAAATATCTACACCACTACCTGTATGAACATGGAAATATCTACACAGCTATCTCTATGAACATGGATATATCTACACAGCCATCTGGATGAACATGGAAATATCTACACCGCTATCTGTATGAACATGGAAATAACTACACCGCTGTCTGTGTAAATATGCATACATCTTCACCGCAATCTGTATAAACTTGGAAATATCTACACCGCTATCTCTATGAACATGGAAATATCTACACCGCTATCTGTTTGAACATGGAAATATCTACACCGCTATCTGCATGAAAATGGAAATATCTACACAGCTATCTGCATATACATGGAAATATCTACACAGCTATCTCTTTACACATGGAAATAACTATAACGCTATCTGTATGAACATGGAAATATCAACACCGCCATCTGTATGAACATGGAAATAGCTGCGCCGACATCTGTATGAACATATACATATATACACGGCCATCTGTATTAAAATGGAGATATCTCACACCGATATCTGTATAAACATGGAAATATCTACACCGCTATCTGTGTAAACATGGAAATATCTACACCGCTATCTGTATAAACATGGAAATATCTACACCGCAACCTGTATAAACATGGAAATATCACCACCGCTATCTGTATGAACATGAAAATATCAGCCCCTCTATCTGTATGAACATGGAGATATCTACACCGCTATCTGTATGAACATGGAAATATCTACACCGCTATCTGTATGAACATGGAAATACCTTCACCGCCATCTGTATGAACATGGATATATCTACACAGCCATCTGGATGAAGATGGATATATCTACACAGCCATCTGGATGAACATGGAAATATCCACACCGCTATCTGTGTAAACATGCATACATCTTCACCGCTATCTGTATAAACATGGAAATATCTACACCGCTATCTGTATGAACATGAAAATATCTACACCGCTATCTGTTTGAAGATGGAAATATATACACCGCTATCTGCATGAAAATGGAAATATCTACACCGCTATCTGCATGAAAATGGAAATATCTACACAGCTATCTGCATATACATGGAAATATCTACACAGCTATCTCTTTACACAAGGAAATAACTACACTGCTATCAGTAGGAACATGGAAACATCTACACCGCCATCTGTATGAACATGGAAATATCTGCACCGCCATCTGTATGGACATATAAATATCTACACTGCCATCTGTATTAAGATGGAGATATCTACACCGCTATCTGAATAAACATGGAAATATCTACACCGCTATCTGTATAAACATGGAAATATCAGCACCGCTATCTGTATGAACATGGAAATATCAGCCCCTCTATCTGTATGAACATGGAGATATCTACACCGCCATCTGTATGAACATGGATATATCTACACAGCCATCTGGAGGAACATGGAAATATCTACACCGCTATCTGTATGAACATGGAAATAGCTACACAGCTATCTGTATGAACATGGGAATATCTACACCGCTATCTGTATGAACATGGAAATATCTACACCGCTATCTGTATGAACAAGGAAATATCCTCACCGCTATCTGTATGAACATGGATATGTCTACAGAGCCATCTGGATGAACATGGAAATATCTACACCGACATCTGTATGAACATATAAATATCTGCACCGCCATCTGTATTAAGATGGAGATATCTACACCGCTATCTGTATAAACCTGGAAATATCTACACCGCTATCTGTATAAACATGGAAATATCTACACCGCTATCTGGATTAACATGGAAATTTCTACACCGCTACCTGTATAAACATGGAAATATCAGCACCGCTATCTGTAGGAACATGGAAATATCTACACCGCTATCTGTACGAACATGGAAATACCTACACCGCTATCTGTATGAACATGGAAATAGCTACACCGCTATCTGTATGAACATGGAAATATCTACACCGCTAACTGTATGAACATGGATATATCTACACAGCCATCTGGATGAACATGGAAATATCTACACCGCTATCTGTGTAAACATGCATACATCTTCACCGTTATCTGTATAAACATGGAAATATCTACACCGCTATCTGTATGAACATGGAAATATCTGCACCGCTATCTGAATGAACATGGAAATATCTACACCGCTATCTGTTTGAACATGGAAATATCCACACCGATATCTGCATGAAAATGGAAATATCTTCACTGCTATCTGCATATACATGGAAATATCTACACAGCTATCTCTTTACACATGGAAATAACTACACCGCTATCTGTATGAACATGGAAATATCTACACCGCCATCTGTATGAACATGGAAATATCTGCACCGCCATCTGTATGAACATATAAATATCTACACCGCCATCTGTATTAATATGGAGATATCTACACCGCTATCTGTATAAACATGGAAATATCTACACCGCTATCTGTATAAACATGGAAATATCTACACCGCTATCTGTATAAACATGGAAATATCTACACCACTACCTGTATAAACATGGAAATATCAGCACCGCTATCTGTACGAACAAAGAAATATCTACACCGCTATCTGTATGAACATGGAAATATCTACACCGCCATCTGTATGAACATGGAAATATCTGCACCGCCATCTGAATGAACATATAAATATCTACACCGCCATCTGTATTAAGATGGAGATATCTACACCGCTATCTGAATAAACATGGAAATATCTACACCGCTATCTGTATAAACATGGAAATATCAGCACCGCTATCTGTATGAACATTTAAATATCAGCCCCTCTATCTGTATGAACATGGAGATATCTACACCGCCATCTGTATAAACATGGATATATCTACACAGCCATCTGGATGAACATGGATATATCTACACCGCTATCTGTTTGAACATGGAAATAACTACACCGCTGTCTGCAAGAAAATGGAAATATCTACACTGCTATCTGCATATACATGGAAATATCTACACAGCTATCTCTTTACACATGGAAATAACTACACCGCTATCTTTATGAACATGGATATATCTACACAGCCCTCTGGATGAACATGGAAATATTCGCACCGCTATCTGAGTAAACATGCATACATATTCACCGCTATCTGTATAAACATGGAAATATCTACACCGCTATCTGTATGAACATGGAACTATCTACACCGCTCTCTGTTTGAAGATGGAAATATCTACACCGCTATCTGCATGAAAATGGAAATATCTACAAAGCTATCTGCATATACATGGAAATATCTACACAGCTATCTCTTTACACATGGAAATAACTACACCGCTATATCTATAAACATGGAAATATCTACACCACCATCTGTATGAACATAGAAATATCTACACCGCCACCTGTATTAAGAAGGAAATATCTAAACCGCTATCTGTATAAACATGGAAATATCTACACCGCTGCCTGTATAAACTTGGAAATATCAGCACCGCTCTCTGTATGAAAATGGAGATATCTACACCGCTATCTGTATGAACGTGGAAATATCTACACTGCTATCTGTATGAACATGGAAATAGCTACACCGTTATCTGTATGAATATGGAAATAGCTACACCGCTATCTGAATGAACATGGAAATATCTACACCGCTATCTGTATAATCATGGAGATATCTACACCGCTATCTGTATAAACATGGAAATATCTACACCGCTATCTGTATAAACATGGAAATATCTACACCGCTACCTGTATAAACATGGAAATATCAGCACCGCTATCTGTATGAACATGGAAATATCTACACTGCTATCTGTATGAACATGGAAATATCTACACTGCTATCTGTATGAACATGGATATATCTACACAGCCCTCTGGATGAACATGGAAATATCCACACCGCTATCTGTGTAAACATGCATACATCTTCACCGCTATCTGTATAAACATGGAAATATCTACACCGCTATCTCTATGAACATGGAAATATCTACACCGCTATCTGTTTGAAGATGGAAATATATACACCGCTATCTGCATGAAAATGGAAATATCTACACAGCTATCTGCATATAGATGGAAATATCTACACAGCTATCTCTTTACACATGGAAATAACTACACCGCTATCTGTATGAACATGGAAATATCTACACCGCCATCTATATGAACATGGAAATATCTGCACCGCCATCTGTATGAACATATAAATATCTACACCACCATCTGTATTAAAATGGAGATATCTACACCGCTATCTGAATGAACATGGAAATATCTACACCGCTATCTGTATAAACATGGAAATATCTACACTGCTATCTGTATAAACATGGAAATATCTACACCGCTACCTGTATAAACATGGATATATCAGCACCACTATCTGTATGAACCTGGAAATATCTACACCGCTATCTGTATGAACATGGAAATATCTACACCGCTATCTGTATGAACATGGAAATATCTACGAAGCTATTTGAATGAACATGGAAATATCTACACCGCTATCTGTTTGAACATGTAAATATCTACACTGCTATCTGCATGAAAATGGAAATATCTACAAAGCTATCTGCATATACATGGAAATATCTACACATCTATCTCTTTACACATGCAAATAACTACACCGCTATATCTATAAACATGGAAATATCTACACCACCATCTGTATGAACATGGAAATATCTGCACCGCCATCTGTATGAACATATAAATATCTACACCGCCATCTGTATTAAGAAGGAAATATCTAAACCGCTATCTGTATAAACATGGAAATATCTACACCGCTATCTGTATGAACATGGAAATATCTACACCGCTATCTGTTTGAACATGGAAATATCTACACCGCTATCTGCACGAAAATGGAAATATCTACACTGCTATCTGCATATACATGGAAATATCTACACAGCTATCTCTTTACACATGGAAATAACTACACCGCTATCTGTATGAAAATGGAAATATCCACACCGCCATCTGTATGAACATGGAAATATCTGCACCGACATCTGTATGAACATATAAATATCTACACCGCCATCTGTATTAAGATGGAGATATCTACACCGCTATCTGTATAAACATGGAAATATCTACACCGCTATCTGTATAAACGTGGAAATATCTACACCGCTATCTGAATCAACATGGAAATATCTAAACCGCTATCTGTATAAACATGGAAATACCAGCACCGCTTTCTGTATGAACATGGAAATATCTACACCGCTATCTGTATGAACATGGAAATATCTACACCGCTATCTGTATGAACATGGAAATATCTACACCGCTATCAGTATGAACAAGGAAATATCTACACCGCTATCTGTATGAACATGGATATATCTACACAGCCCTCTGGATGAACATGGAAATATCCACACCGCTATCTGTGTAAACATGCATACATCTTCACCGCTATCTGTATAAACATGGAAATATCTACACCGCTATCTGTATGAACATGGAAATATCTACACCGCTATCTTTTTGAAGATGGAAATATATACACCGCTATCTGCATGAAAACGGAAATATCTACACAGCTATCTGCATATACATGGAAATATCTACACAGCTATCTCTTTACACATGGAAATAACTACACCGCTATCTGTATGAACATGGAAATATCAACACCGCCATCTGTATGAACATGGAAATATCTGCACCGCCATCTGAATGAACATATAAATATCTACACCGCCATTTGTATTAAGATGGAGATATCTACACCGCTATCTGAATAAACATGGAAATATCTACACCGCTATCTGTATAAACATGGAAATATCTACACCGCTATCTGCATAAACATGGAAATATCTACACTGCTACCTGTATAAACATGGAAATATCAGCACCGCTATTTGTATGAACATGGAAATATCTACATCGCTATCTGTATGAACATGGAAATATCTACACCGCTATCTGCATGAACATGGAAATATCTACAAAGCTATCTGAATGAACATGGAAATATCTACACAGCTATCTGTTTGAACATGTAAATATCTACACCGCTATCTGCATGAAAATGGAAATATCTACAAAGCTATCTGCATATACATGGAAATATCTACACTGCTATCTCTTTACACATGGAAATAACTACACCGCTATATCTATAAACATAGAAATATCTACACCGCTATCTGTATAAACATGGAAATATCTACACCGCTATCTGTATAAACATGGAAATATCTACACCACTACCTGTATAAACATGGAAATATCAGCACCGCTATCTGTATGAACATGGAATTATCTACACTGCTATCTGTATGAACATGGAAATATCTACACCGCTATCTGTATGATCATGGAAATATCTACACCGCTATCTGTATGAACATGGAATTATCTACACCGCTATCTGTTTGAAGATGGAAATATCTACACCGCTGTCTGCATGAAAATGGAAATATCTACACAGCTATGTGCATACACATGGAAATATCTACACAGCTATCTCTTAACACATGGAAATAAGAAGTCTGCTATCTCTATAAACATGGAAATATCTACACCGCCATCTGTATGAACATGGAAATATCTGCACCGCCATCTGTATGAACATATAAATATCTACACCACCATATGTATTAAGAAAGAAATATCTAAACCGCTATCTGTGTGAACATTGAAATATCTACACCGCTATCTGTATGAACATTGAAATATATACACCACTGCCTGTATAAACATTGAAATATCAGCACCGCTATCTGTATGAACATGGAAATATCTACACCGCTATCTGTATGAACATGGAAATATCTACACCGCTATCTGTATGAACATATAAATATCTACACCGCTATCTGTATGAACATGGAAATATCTACACCGCTATCTGTATGAACATGGAAATATCTACACCGCTATCTGTATGAACATGGAAATATCTACACAGCCATCTGGATGAACATGGAAATATCTACTCTGCTATCTGTGTAAACATGCATAGATCTTCACCCCTATCTGTATAAACATGGAAATATCTACACCGCAATCTGTATGAACATGGAAATATCTACACCGCTATCTGTATGAACATGGAAATATCTACACCGCTATCTGTTTGAACATGGAAATATCTACACCGCTATCTGCATGAAAATGGAAATATCTACACTGCTATCTGCATATACATGGAAATATCTACACAGCTATCTCTTTACACATGGAAATAACTACACCGCTATCTGTATGAACATGGAAATATCTACACCGCCATCTGTATGAACATGGAAATATGTGCACCGCCATCTGTATGAACATATAAATATCTACACCGCCATCTGTATTAAGATGGAGATATCTACACTGCTATCTGTATAAACATGGAAATATCTACACCGCTATCTGTATAAACATGGAAATATCTACACCGCTATCTATATAAACATGGAAATATCTACCCCGCTACCTGCATAAACATGGAAATAGCAGCACCGCTATCTGTATGAACATGGAAATATCTACACCGCTATCTGTATGAACATGGAAATATCTACACCGCCATCTGTATGAACATGGAAATATGTGCACCGCCATCTGTATGAACATATAAATATCTACACCGCCATCTGTATTAAGATGGAGATATCTACACTGCTATCTGTATAAACATGGAAATATCTACACCGCTATCTGTATAAACATGGAAATATCTACACTGCTACCTGTATAAACATGGAAATATCAGCACCGCTATCTGTATGAACATGGAAATATCTACACCGCTATCTGTATGAACATGGAAATGTCTACACCGCTATCAGTATGAACATGGAAATATCTACACCGCTATGTGTGTGAACATGGATATATCTACACAGCCCTCGGGATGAACATGGAAATATCCACACCGCTATCTGTATAAACATGCATATACCTTCACCGCTATCTGTATAAACATGGAAATATCTACACCGCTATCTGTATGAACATGGAAATATCTACACCGCTATCTGTTTGAAGATGGAAATATATACACCGCTATCTGCATGAAAATGGAAATATCTACACAGCTATCTGCATATACATGGAAATATCTACACAGCTATCTCTTTACACATGGAAATAACTACACCGCTATCTGTATGAACATGGAAATATCAACACCGCCATCTGTATGAACATGGAAATATCTGCACCGCCATCTGAATGAACATATAAATATCTACACCGCCATTTGTATTAAGATGGAGATATCTACACCGCTATCTGAATAAACATGGAAATATCTACACCGCTATCTGTATAAACATGGAAATATCTACACCGCTATCTGCATAAACATGGAAATATCTACACTGCTACCTGTATAAACATGGAAATATCAGCACCGCTATCTGTATGAACATGGAAATATCTGCATCGCTATCTGTATGAACATGGAAATATCTACACCGCTATCTGCATGAACATGGAAATATCTACAAAGCTATCTGAATGAACATGGAAATATCTACACCGCTATCTGTTTGAACACGTAAATATCTACACCGCTATCTGCATGAAAATGGAAATATCTACAAAGCTATCTGCATATACATGGAAATATCTACACTGCTATCTCTTTACATATGGAAATAACTACACCGCTATATCTATAAAGATAGAAATATCTACACCGCTATATGTATAAACATGGAAATATCTACACCGCTATCTGTATAAACATGGAAATATCTACACCACTACCTGTATAAACATGGAAATATCACCACCGCTATCTGTATGAACATGGAATTATCTACACTGCTATCTGTATGAACATGGAAATATCTACACCGCTATCTGTATGATCATGGAAATATCTACACCGCTATCTGTATGAACATGGAATTATCTACACCGCTATCTGTTTGAACATGGAAATATCTACACCGCTGTCTGCATGAAAATGGAAATATCTACACAGCTATCTGCATACACATGGAAATATCTACACAGCTATCTCTTAACACATGGAAATAAGAAGTCTGCTATCTCTATAAACATGGAAATATCTACACCGCCATCCGTATGAACATGGAAATATCTGCACCGCCATCTGTATGAACATATAAATATCTACACCACCATATGTATTAAGAAAGAAATATCTAAACCGCTATCTGTGTGGACATTGAAATATCTACACCGCTATCTGTATGAACATTGAAATATATACACCACTGCCTGTATAAACATTGAAATATCAGCACCGCTATCTGTATGAACATGGAAATATCTACACCGCTATCTGTATGAACATGGAAATATCTACACCGCTATCTGTATGAACATGGAAATATCTACACCGCTCTCTGTATGAACATGGAAATATCTACACCGCTATCTGTATGAACATGGAAATATCTACACCGCTATCTGTATGAACGTGGAAATATCTACACAGCCATCTGGATGAACATGGAAATATCTACTCTGCTATCTGTGTAAACATGCATAGATCTTCACCCCTATCTGTATAAACATGGAAATATCTACACCGCTATCTGTATGAACATGGAAATATCTACACCGCTATCTGTATGAACATGGAAATATCTACACCGCTATCTGTTTGAACATGGAAATATCTACACCGCTATCTGCATGAAAATGGAAATATCTACACTGCTATCTGCATATACATGGAAATATCTACACAGCTATCTCTTTACACATGGAAATAACTACACCGCTATCTGTATGAACATGGAAATATCTACACCGCCATCTGTATGAACATGGAAATATGTGCACCGCCATCTGTATGAACATATAAATATCTACACCGACATCTGTATTAAGATGGAGATATCTACAATGCTATCTGTATAAACATGGAAATATCTACACCGCTATCTGTATAAACATGGAAATATCTACACCGCTATCTATATAAACATGGAAATATCTACCCCGCTACCTGCATAAACATGGAAATAACAGCACCGCTATCTGTATGAACATGGAAATATCTACACCGCTATCTGTATGAACATGGAAATATCTACACCGCCATCTGTATGAACATGGAAATATGTGCACCGCCATCTGTATGAACATATAAATATCTACACCGCCATCTGTATTAAGATGGAGATATCTACACTGCTATCTGTATAAACATGGAAATATCTACACCGCTATCTGTATAAACATGGAAATATCTACACTGCTACCTGTATAAACATGGAAATATCAGCACCGCTATCTGTATGAACATGGAAATATCTACACCGCTATCTGTATGAACATGGAAATGTCTACACCGCTATCAGTATGAACATGGAAATATCTACACCGCTATGTGTATGAACATGGATATATCTACACAGCCCTCGGGATGAAGATGGAAATATCCACACCGCTATCTGTATAAACATGCATATACCTTCACCGCTATCTGTATAAACATGGAAATATCTACACCGCTATCTGTATGAACATGGAAATATCTACACCGCTATCTGTTTGAAGATGGAAATATATACACCGCTATCTGCATGAAAATGGAAATATCTACACAGCTATCTGCATATACATGGAAATATCTACACAGCTATCTCTTTACACATGGAAATAACTACACCGCTATCTGTATGAACATGGAAATATCAACACCGCCATCTGTATGAACATGGAAATATATGCACCGCCATCTGAATGAACATATAAATATCTACACCGCCATTTGTATTAAGATGGAGATATCTACACCGCTATCTGAATAAACATGGAAATATCTACACCGCTATCTGTATAAACATGGAAATATCTACACCGCTATCTGCATAAACATGGAAATATCTACACTGCTACCTGTATAAACATGGAAATATCAGCATCGCTATCTGTATGAACATGGAAATATCTACATCGCTATCTGTATGAACATGGAAATATCTACACCGCTATCTGCATGAACATGGAAATATCTACAAAGCTATCTGAATGAACATGGAAATATCTACACCGCTATCTGTTTGAACATGTAAATATCTACACCGCTATCTGCATGAAAATGGAAATATCTACAAAGCTATCTGCATATACATGGAAATATCTACACTGCTATCTCTTTACACATGGAAATAACTACACCGCTATATCTATAAAGATAGAAATATCTACACCGCTATCTGTATAAACATGGAAATATCTACACCGCTATCTGTATAAACATGGAAATATCTACACCACTGCCTGTATAAACATGGAAATATCAGCACCGCTATCTGTATGAACATGGAATTATCTACACTGCTATCTGTATGAACATGGAAATATCTTCACCGCTATCTGTATGATCATGGAAATATCTACACCGCTATCTGTATGAACATGGAATTATCTACACCGCTATCTGTTTGAACATGGAAATATCTACACCGCTGTCTGCATGAAAATGGAAATATCTACACAGCTATCTGCATACACATGGAAATATCTACACAGCTATCTCTTAACACATGGAAATAAGAAGTCTGCTATCTCTATAAACATGGAAATATCTACACCGCCATCCGTATGAACATGGAAATATCTGCACCGCCATCTGTATGAACATATAAATATCTACACCACCATATGTATTAAGAAAGAAATATCTAAACCGCTATCTGTGTGAACATTGAAATATCTACACCGCTATCTGTATGAACATTGAAATATATACACCACTGCCTGTATAAACATTGAAATATCAGCACCGCTATCTGTATGAACATGGAAATATCTACACCGCTATCTGTATGAACATGGAAATATCTACACCGCTATCTGTATGAACATGGAAATATCTACACCGCTCTCTGTATGAACATGGAAATATCTACACCGCTATCTGTATGAACATGGAAATATCTACACCGCTATCTGTATGAACGTGGAAATATCTACACAGCCATCTGGATGAACATGGAAATATCTACTCTGCTATCTGTGTAAACATGCATAGATCTTCACCCCTATCTGTATAAACATGGAAATATCTACACCGCTATCTGTATGAACATGGAAATATCTACACCGCTATCTGTATGAACATGGAAATATCTACACCGCTATCTGTTTGAACATGGAAATATCTACACCGCTATCTGCATGAAAATGGAAATATCTACACTGCTATCTGCATATACATGGAAATATCTACACAGCTATCTCTTTACACATGGAAATAACTACACCGCTATCTGTATGAACATGGAAATATCTACACCGCCATCTGTATGAACATGGAAATATGTGCACCGCCATCTGTATGAACATATAAATATCTACACCGACATCTGTATTAAGATGGAGATATCTACAATGCTATCTGTATAAACATGGAAATATCTACACCGCTATCTGTATAAACATGGAAATATCTACACCGCTATCTATATAAACATGGAAATATCTACCCCGCTACCTGCATAAACATGGAAATAACAGCACCGCTATCTGTATGAACATGGAAATATCTACACCGCTATCTGTATGAACATGGAAATATCTACACCGCCATCTGTATGAACATGGAAATATGTGCACCGCCATCTGTATGAACATATAAATATCTACACCGCCATCTGTATTAAGATGGAGATATCTACACTGCTATCTGTATAAACATGGAAATATCTACACCGCTATCTGTATAAACATGGAAATATCTACACTGCTACCTGTATAAACATGGAAATATCAGCACCGCTATCTGTATGAACATGGAAATATCTACACCGCTATCTGTATGAACATGGAAATGTCTACACCGCTATCAGTATGAACATGGAAATATCTACACCGCTATGTGTATGAACATGGATATATCTACACAGCCCTCGGGATGAAGATGGAAATATCCACACCGCTATCTGTATAAACATGCATATACCTTCACCGCTATCTGTATAAACATGGAAATATCTACACCGCTATCTGTATGAACATGGAAATATCTACACCGCTATCTGTTTGAAGATGGAAATATATACACCGCTATCTGCATGAAAATGGAAATATCTACACAGCTATCTGCATATACATGGAAATATCTACACAGCTATCTCTTTACACATGGAAATAACTACACCGCTATCTGTATGAACATGGAAATATCAACACCGCCATCTGTACGAACATGGAAATATATGCACCGCCATCTGAATGAACATATAAATATCTACACCGCCATTTGTATTAAGATGGAGATATCTACACCGCTATCTGAATAAACATGGAAATATCTACACCGCTATCTGTATAAACATGGAAATATCTACACCGCTATCTGCATAAACATGGAAATATCTACACTGCTACCTGTATAAACATGGAAATATCAGCATCGCTATCTGTATGAACATGGAAATATCTACATCGCTATCTGTATGAACATGGAAATATCTACACCGCTATCTGCATGAACATGGAAATATCTACAAAGCTATCTGAATGAACATGGAAATATCTACACCGCTATCTGTTTGAACATGTAAATATCTACACCGCTATCTGCATGAAAATGGAAATATCTACAAAGCTATCTGCATATACATGGAAATATCTACACTGCTATCTCTTTACACATGGAAATAACTACACCGCTATATCTATAAAGATAGAAATATCTACACCGCTATCTGTATAAACATGGAAATATCTACACCGCTATCTGTATAAACATGGAAATATCTACACCACTGCCTGTATAAACATGGAAATATCAGCACCGCTATCTGTATGAACATGGAATTATCTACACTGCTATCTGTATGAACATGGAAATATCTTCACCGCTATCTGTATGATCATGGAAATATCTACACCGCTATCTGTGTGAACATGGAATTATCTACACCGCTATCTGTTTGAACATGGAAATATCTACACCGCTGTCTGCATGAAAATGGAAATATCTACACAGCTATCTGCATACACATGGAAATATCTACACAGCTATCTCTTAACACATGGAAATAAGAAGTCTGCTATCTCTATAAACATGGAAATATCTACACCGCCATCCGTATGAACATGGAAATATCTGCACCGCCATCTGTATGAACATATAAATATCTACACCACCATATGTATTAAGAAAGAAATATCTAAACCGCTATCTGTGTGAACATTGAAATATCTACACCGCTATCTGTATGAACATTGAAATATATACACCACTGCCTGTATAAACATTGAAATATCAGCACCGCTATCTGTATGAACATGGAAATATCTACACCACTATCTGTATGAACATGGAAATATCTACACCGCTATCTGTATGAACATGGAAATATCTACACCGCTCTCTGTATGAACATGGAAATATCTACACCGCTATCTGTATGAACATGGAAATATCTACACCGCTATCTGTATGAACGTGGAAATATCTACACAGCCATCTGGATGAACATGGAAATATCTACTCTGCTATCTGTGTAAACATGCATAGATCTTCACCCCTATCTGTATAAACATGGAAATATCTACACCGCTATCTGTATGAACATGGAAATATCTACACCGCTATCTGTATGAACATGGAAATATCTACACCGCTATCTGTTTGAACATGGAAATATCTACACCGCTATCTGCATGAAAATGGAAATATCTACACTGCTATCTGCATATACATGGAAATATCTACACAGCTATCTCTTTACACATGGAAATAACTACACCGCTATCTGTATGAACATGGAAATATCTACACCGCCATCTGTATGAACATGGAAATATGTGCACCGCCATCTGTATGAACATATAAATATCTACACCGCCATCTGTATTAAGATGGAGATATCTACATTGCTATCTGTATAAACATGGAAATATCTACACCGCTATCTGTATAAACATGGAAATATCTACACCGCTATCTATATAAACATGGAAATATCTACCCCGCTACCTGCATAAACATGGAAATAGCAGCACCGCTATCTGTATGAACATGGAAATATCTACACCGCTATCTGTATGAACATGGAAATATCTACACCGCCATCTGTATAAACATGGAAATATCTACACCGCTATCTATATAAACATGGAAATATCTACCCCGCTACCTGCACAAACATGGAAATAGCAGCACCGCTATCTGTATGAACATGGAAATAGCTACACCGTTATCTGTATGAACATGGAAATATCTACACCGCCATCTGTATGAACATGGAAATATGTGCACCGCCATCTGTATGAACATATAAATATCTACATCGCCATCTGTATTAAGATGGAGATATCTACACTGCTATCTGTATAAACATGGAAATATCTACACCGCTATCTGTATAAACATGGAAATATCTACACTGCTACCTGTATAAACATGGAAATATCAGCACCGCTATCTGTATGAACATGGAAATATCTACACCGCTATGTGTATGAACATGGATATATCTACACAGCCCTCGGGATGAACATGGAAATATCCACACCGCTATCTGTATAAACATGCATATACCTTCACCGCTATCTGTATAAACATGGAAATATCTACACCGCTATCTGTATGAACATGGAAATATCTACACCGCTATCTGTTTGAAGATGGAAATATATACACCGCTATCTGCATGAAAATGGAAATATCTACACAGCTATCTGCATATACATGGAAATATCTACACAGCTATCTCTTTACACATGGAAATAACTACACCGCTATCTGTATGAACATGGAAATATCAACACCGCCATCTGTATGAACATGGAAATATCTGCACCGCCATCTGAATGAACATATAAATATCTACACCGCCATGTGTATTAAGATGGAGATATCTACACCGCTATCTGAATAAACATGGAAATATCTACACCGCTATCTGTATAAACATGGAAATATCTGCACCGCTATCTGCATAAACATGGAAATATCTACACTGCTACCTGTATAAACATGGAAATATCAGCACGCTATCTGTATGAACATGGAAATATCTACATCGCTATCTGTATGAACATGGAAATATCTACACCGCTATCTGCATGAACATGGAAATATCTACAAAGCTATCTGAATGAACATGGAAATATCTACACCGCTATCTGTTTGAACATGTAAATATCTACACCGCTATCTGCATGAAAATGGAAATATCTACAAAGTTATCTGCATATACATGGAAATATCTACACTGCTATCTCTTTACACATGGAAATAACTACACCGCTATATCTATAAAGATAGAAATATCTACACCGCTATCTGTATAAACATGGAAATATCTACACCGCTATCTGTATAAACATGGAAATATCTACACTGCTATCTGTATAAACATGGAAATATCTACACCGCTACCTGTATAAACATGGAAATATCAGCACCGCTATCTGTAAGACCATGGAAATAGCCCCTCTATCTGTATGAACATGGAAATATCTACACCGCTATCTCTATGAACATGGAAATATCTACACCACTATCTGTTTGAACATGGAAATATCTAAACCGCTATCTGCATGAAAATGGAAATATCTACACAGCTATCTGCATATACATGGAAATATCTACACAGCTATCTCTTTACACATGGAAATAACTACACCGCTATCTGTATGAACATGGAAATATCTTCACCGCCATCTGTATGAACATGGATATATCTAAACAGCCATCTGGATGAACATGGGAATATCTACACCGCTATCTGTATGAACATGGAAATATCTACACCGCTATCTGTGTAAACATGCATACATCTTCACCGCTATCTGTATAAACATGGAAATATCTACACTGCTATCTGCATGGACATGGAAATATCTACACCGCTATCTGTTTGAACATGGAAATATCTACACCGCTATCTGCATGAAAATGGAAATATCTACACAGCGATCTGCATATACATGGAAATATCTACAAAGCTATATCTTTAAACATGGAAATAATTACAGCGCTATCTCTATAAACATGGAAATATCTACTCCACCATCTGTATGAACATGGAAATATCTGCACCGCCATCTGTATGAACATATAAATATCTACACCGCCATCTATATTAAGATGGAGATATCTACACCGCTATCTATATAAACTTGAAAGTATCTACACCGCTATCTGTATAAACATGGAAATATCTACACGGCTATCTGTATAAACATGGAAATATCTACACCGCTACCTGTATAAACATGGAAATACTTAAACCGCTATCTGTATGAACATGGAAATACCTACACCGCTATCTCTATGAACTTGGAAATATCTACACCGTTATCTGTATGAACATGGAAATAGCTACACCGCTATCTGTATGAACATGGAAATATCTACACCACTACCTGTATGAACATGGAAATATCTACACCTCTATCTCTATGAACATGGATATATCTACACAGCCATCCGGATGAACATGGAAATATCTACACTGCTATCTGTTTGAACATGTAAATATCTAAACCGCTATCTGCATGAAAGTGGAAATATCTACACAGCTATCTGCATATACATGGAAATATCTACACAGCTATCTATTTACACATGGAAATAACTACACCGCTATATCTATAAAGATGGAAATATCTACACCGCCATCTGTATGAACATGGAAGTATCTGCACCGCCATCTGTATGAACATATAAATATCTACACCGCCATCTGTATTAAGAAGGAAATATCTAAACCGCTATCTGTATAAACATGGAAATATCTTCACCGCTGCCTGTATAAACATGGAAATATCAGCACCGCTATCTGTATGAACATGAAAATATCTACACCGCTATCTGTATGAACATGGAAATATCTACACCGCTATCTGTATGAACATGGAAATATCTACACCTCTATCTGTATGAACATGGAAATATCTACACCGCTATCGGTTTGAAAATGGAAATATCTACACCGCTATCTGTATGAACATGGAGATACCTTCACCGCCATCTGTATGAACATGGATATGTCTACTCAGCCATCTAGATGAACATGGAAATATCTACACCGCGATCTGTAGGAACATGGAAATATCTACACCGCTATCTGTGTAAACATGCATACATCATCACCGCTATCTGTATAAACATGGAAATATCTACACCGCTATCTGTATGAACTTGGAAATATCTACACCGCTATCAGTTTGAACATGGAAATATCTAAACTGCTATCTGCTTGAAAATGGAAATATCTACAGAGCTATCTGCATATACATGGAAATACCTACACATCTATCTCTTTACACATGGAAATAACTACACCGCTATCTGTATGAACATGGAAATATGTACACCGCCATCTGTATGAACATGGAAATATCTGCACCGCCATCTGTATGAACATATAAATAACTACACGGCCATCTGTATTAAGGTAGAAATATCTACTCCGGTGTCTGTATAAACATGGAAATATCTACACCGCTATCTGTATAAACATGGAAATATCTACACCGCTCCCTGTATAAACATGGAAATATCCACACCGCTACCTGTATACACATGGAAATATCAGCACCGCTATCTGTATGAACATGGAAATATCTACACCGCTATCTGTTTGAACATGGAAATATCTACACCGCTATCTGCATGAAAATGGAAATATCTACACTTCTATCTGCATATACATTTAAACACCTACACAGCTATCTCTTTACACATGGAAATAACTACACCGCTATCTGTATGAACATGGAAATATCTACACCGCCATCTGTATGAACATGGAAATATCTGAACGGCCATCTGTATGAACATATAAATATCTACACCGCCATCTGTATTAAGATGGAGATATCTATACTGCTATCTGTATAAACATGGAAATATCTACACCGCTATCTGTATAAACATGGAAATATCTACACAGCTATCTGTATAAACATGGAAATATCTACACCACTACCTGTATAAACATGGAAATATCTACACCGCTATGTCTATAACCATGGAAATATCTACACCGCTATCTGTATAAACATGGAAATATCCACACTGCTATCTGTATATACATGGAAATATCTACACCGCTACCTGTATAAACATGGAAATATCAGCACCGCTATCTGTATGAACATGGAAATATCAGCCCCCCTATCTGTATGAACATGGAAATATCTACACCACTATCTGTATGAACATGGAAATATCTACACCGCTATCTGTATGAGCATGGAAATATCTTCACCGCCATCTGTATGAACATGGATATACCTACACAGCCATCTGGATGAACATGGAAATATCTACACCGCTATCTGTATGAACATGGAAATAGCTACACCGCTATCTGTATGAACATGGAAATATCTACACCACTATCTGTATGAACATGGAAATATCTACACCGCTATCTGTATGAACATGGAAATATCTTCACCGCCATCTGTATGAACATGGATATATCTACACAGCCATATGGATGAACATGGAAATATCTACACCGCTATCTGCATGAACATGGAAATAGCTACACCGCTATCTGTATGAACATGGAAATAGCTACACCGCCATCTGTATGAACATGGAAATATCTGCACCGCCATCTGTATGAACATATAAATATCTACACCGCCATCCGTATTAAGATGGAGATATCTACACCGCTATCTGTATAAACCTGGAAATATCTACACCGCTATCTGTATAAACATGGAAATATCCACACCGCTATCTGTATAAACATGGAAATATCCACACCGCTACCTGTATAAACATGGAAATAGCACCGCTATCTGAATGAACATGGAAATATCTACACCGCTACGTGTATGAAAATGGAAATATCTACACCGCTATCTGTAAGAACATGGAAATAGCTACACCGCTATCTGTATGAACATGGAAATATCTACACCACTATCTGTATGAACATGGAAATAGCTACACCGCTATCTGTATGAACATGGAAATATCTACACCACTATCTGTATGAACATGGAAATATCTACACCGCTATCTGTGTAAACATGCATACATCTTCACCGCTATCTGTATAAACATGGAAATATCTACACAGCTATCTGTATGAACATGGATATATCTACACAGCCATCTGGATGAACATGGAAATATCTACACCGCTATCTGTATGAACATGGAAATAGCTACACCGCTATCTGTATGAAAATGGAAATATCTACACTGCTATATGTATGAACATGGAAATAGCTACACCGCTATCTGTATGAACATGGAAATATCTACACCGCTATCTGTATGAACATGGAAATATCCACACCGCTATCTGTATAGACATGGAAATAGCTACACCGCTATCTGTATGAAAATGGAAATATCTACACTGCTATATGTATGAACATGGAAATAGCTACACCGCTATCTGTATGAACATGGAAATATCTGCATCGCTATCTGTATGAACATGGAAATATCTACACCGCTATCTGCATGAACATGGAAATATCTACAAAGCTATCTGAATGAACATGGAAATATCTACACCGCTATCTGTTTGAACACGTAAATATCTACACCGCTATCTGCATGAAAATGGAAATATCTACAAAGCTATCTGCATATACATGGAAATATCTACACTGCTATCTCTTTACATATGGAAATAACTACACCGCTATATCTATAAAGATAGAAATATCTACACCGCTATCTGTATAAACATGGAAATATCTACACCGCTATCTGTATAAACATGGAAATATCTACACCACTACCTGTATAAACATGGAAATATCAGCACCGCTATCTGTATGAACATGGAATTATCTACACTGCTATCTGTATGAACATGGAAATATCTACACCGCTATCTGTATGATCATGGAAATATCTACACCGCTATCTGTATGAACATGGAATTATCTACACCGCTATCTGTTTGAACATGGAAATATCTACACCGCTGTCTGCATGAAAATGGAAATATCTACACAGCTATCTGCATACACATGGAAATATCTACACAGCTATCTCTTAACACATGGAAATAAGAAGTCTGCTATCTCTATAAACATGGAAATATCTACACCGCCATCCGTATGAACATGGAAATATCTGCACCGCCATCTGTATGAACATATAAATATCTACACCACCATATGTATTAAGAAAGAAATATCTAAACCGCTATCTGTGTGAACATTGAAATATCTACACCGCTATCTGTATGAACATTGAAATATATACACCACTGCCTGTATAAACATTGAAATATCAGCACCGCTATCTGTATGAACATGGAAATATCTACACCGCTATCTGTATGAACATGGAAATATCTACACCGCTATCTGTATGAACATGGAAATATCTACACCGCTCTCTGTATGAACATGGAAATATCTACACCGCTATCTGTATGAACATGGAAATATCTACACCGCTATCTGTATGAACGTGGAAATATCTACACAGCCATCTGGATGAACATGGAAATATCTACTCTGCTATCTGTGTAAACATGCATAGATCTTCACCCCTATCTGTATAAACATGGAAATATCTACACCGCTATCTGTATGAACATGGAAATATCTACACCGCTATCTGTATGAACATGGAAATATCTACACCGCTATCTGTTTGAACATGGAAATATCTACACCGCTATCTGCATGAAAATGGAAATATCTACACTGCTATCTGCATATACATGGAAATATCTACACAGCTATCTCTTTACACATGGAAATAACTACACCGCTATCTGTATGAACATGGAAATATCTACACCGCCATCTGTATGAACATGGAAATATGTGCACCGCCATCTGTATGAACATATAAATATCTACACCGACATCTGTATTAAGATGGAGATATCTACAATGCTATCTGTATAAACATGGAAATATCTACACCGCTATCTGTATAAACATGGAAATATCTACACCGCTATCTATATAAACATGGAAATATCTACCCCGCTACCTGCATAAACATGGAAATAACAGCACCGCTATCTGTATGAACATGGAAATATCTACACCGCTATCTGTATGAACATGGAAATATCTACACCGCCATCTGTATGAACATGGAAATATGTGCACCGCCATCTGTATGAACATATAAATATCTACACCGCCATCTGTATTAAGATGGAGATATCTACACTGCTATCTGTATAAACATGGAAATATCTACACCGCTATCTGTATAAACATGGAAATATCTACACTGCTACCTGTATAAACATGGAAATATCAGCACCGCTATCTGTATGAACATGGAAATATCTACACCGCTATCTGTATGAACATGGAAATGTCTACACCGCTATCAGTATGAACATGGAAATATCTACACCGCTATGTGTATGAACATGGATATATCTACACAGCCCTCGGGATGAAGATGGAAATATCCACACCGCTATCTGTATAAACATGCATATACCTTCACCGCTATCTGTATAAACATGGAAATATCTACACCGCTATCTGTATGAACATGGAAATATCTACACCGCTATCTGTTTGAAGATGGAAATATATACACCGCTATCTGCATGAAAATGGAAATATCTACACAGCTATCTGCATATACATGGAAATATCTACACAGCTATCTCTTTACACATGGAAATAACTACACCGCTATCTGTATGAACATGGAAATATCAACACCGCCATCTGTATGAACATGGAAATATATGCACCGCCATCTGAATGAACATATAAATATCTACACCGCCATTTGTATTAAGATGGAGATATCTACACCGCTATCTGAATAAACATGGAAATATCTACACCGCTATCTGTATAAACATGGAAATATCTACACCGCTATCTGCATAAACATGGAAATATCTACACTGCTACCTGTATAAACATGGAAATATCAGCATCGCTATCTGTATGAACATGGAAATATCTACATCGCTATCTGTATGAACATGGAAATATCTACACCGCTATCTGCATGAACATGGAAATATCTACAAAGCTATCTGAATGAACATGGAAATATCTACACCGCTATCTGTTTGAACATGTAAATATCTACACCGCTATCTGCATGAAAATGGAAATATCTACAAAGCTATCTGCATATACATGGAAATATCTACACTGCTATCTCTTTACACATGGAAATAACTACACCGCTATATCTATAAAGATAGAAATATCTACACCGCTATCTGTATAAACATGGAAATATCTACACCGCTATCTGTATAAACATGGAAATATCTACACCACTGCCTGTATAAACATGGAAATATCAGCACCGCTATCTGTATGAACATGGAATTATCTACACTGCTATCTGTATGAACATGGAAATATCTTCACCGCTATCTGTATGATCATGGAAATATCTACACCGCTATCTGTATGAACATGGAATTATCTACACCGCTATCTGTTTGAACATGGAAATATCTACACCGCTGTCTGCATGAAAATGGAAATATCTACACAGCTATCTGCATACACATGGAAATATCTACACAGCTATCTCTTAACACATGGAAATAAGAAGTCTGCTATCTCTATAAACATGGAAATATCTACACCGCCATCCGTATGAACATGGAAATATCTGCACCGCCATCTGTATGAACATATAAATATCTACACCACCATATGTATTAAGAAAGAAATATCTAAACCGCTATCTGTGTGAACATTGAAATATCTACACCGCTATCTGTATGAACATTGAAATATATACACCACTGCCTGTATAAACATTGAAATATCAGCACCGCTATCTGTATGAACATGGAAATATCTACACCGCTATCTGTATGAACATGGAAATATCTACACCGCTATCTGTATGAACATGGAAATATCTACACCGCTCTCTGTATGAACATGGAAATATCTACACCGCTATCTGTATGAACATGGAAATATCTACACCGCTATCTGTATGAACGTGGAAATATCTACACAGCCATCTGGATGAACATGGAAATATCTACTCTGCTATCTGTGTAAACATGCATAGATCTTCACCCCTATCTGTATAAACATGGAAATATCTACACCGCTATCTGTATGAACATGGAAATATCTACACCGCTATCTGTATGAACATGGAAATATCTACACCGCTATCTGTTTGAACATGGAAATATCTACACCGCTATCTGCATGAAAATGGAAATATCTACACTGCTATCTGCATATACATGGAAATATCTACACAGCTATCTCTTTACACATGGAAATAACTACACCGCTATCTGTATGAACATGGAAATATCTACACCGCCATCTGTATGAACATGGAAATATGTGCACCGCCATCTGTATGAACATATAAATATCTACACCGACATCTGTATTAAGATGGAGATATCTACAATGCTATCTGTATAAACATGGAAATATCTACACCGCTATCTGTATAAACATGGAAATATCTACACCGCTATCTATATAAACATGGAAATATCTACCCCGCTACCTGCATAAACATGGAAATAACAGCACCGCTATCTGTATGAACATGGAAATATCTACACCGCTATCTGTATGAACATGGAAATATCTACACCGCCATCTGTATGAACATGGAAATATGTGCACCGCCATCTGTATGAACATATAAATATCTACACCGCCATCTGTATTAAGATGGAGATATCTACACTGCTATCTGTATAAACATGGAAATATCTACACCGCTATCTGTATAAACATGGAAATATCTACACTGCTACCTGTATAAACATGGAAATATCAGCACCGCTATCTGTATGAACATGGAAATATCTACACCGCTATCTGTATGAACATGGAAATGTCTACACCGCTATCAGTATGAACATGGAAATATCTACACCGCTATGTGTATGAACATGGATATATCTACACAGCCCTCGGGATGAAGATGGAAATATCCACACCGCTATCTGTATAAACATGCATATACCTTCACCGCTATCTGTATAAACATGGAAATATCTACACCGCTATCTGTATGAACATGGAAATATCTACACCGCTATCTGTTTGAAGATGGAAATATATACACCGCTATCTGCATGAAAATGGAAATATCTACACAGCTATCTGCATATACATGGAAATATCTACACAGCTATCTCTTTACACATGGAAATAACTACACCGCTATCTGTATGAACATGGAAATATCAACACCGCCATCTGTATGAACATGGAAATATATGCACCGCCATCTGAATGAACATATAAATATCTACACCGCCATTTGTATTAAGATGGAGATATCTACACCGCTATCTGAATAAACATGGAAATATCTACACCGCTATCTGTATAAACATGGAAATATCTACACCGCTATCTGCATAAACATGGAAATATCTACACTGCTACCTGTATAAACATGGAAATATCAGCATCGCTATCTGTATGAACATGGAAATATCTACATCGCTATCTGTATGAACATGGAAATATCTACACCGCTATCTGCATGAACATGGAAATATCTACAAAGCTATCTGAATGAACATGGAAATATCTACACCGCTATCTGTTTGAACATGTAAATATCTACACCGCTATCTGCATGAAAATGGAAATATCTACAAAGCTATCTGCATATACATGGAAATATCTACACTGCTATCTCTTTACACATGGAAATAACTACACCGCTATATCTATAAAGATAGAAATATCTACACCGCTATCTGTATAAACATGGAAATATCTACACCGCTATCTGTATAAACATGGAAATATCTACACCACTGCCTGTATAAACATGGAAATATCAGCACCGCTATCTGTATGAACATGGAATTATCTACACTGCTATCTGTATGAACATGGAAATATCTTCACCGCTATCTGTATGATCATGGAAATATCTACACCGCTATCTGTATGAACATGGAATTATCTACACCGCTATCTGTTTGAACATGGAAATATCTACACCGCTGTCTGCATGAAAATGGAAATATCTACACAGCTATCTGCATACACATGGAAATATCTACACAGCTATCTCTTAACACATGGAAATAAGAAGTCTGCTATCTCTATAAACATGGAAATATCTACACCGCCATCCGTATGAACATGGAAATATCTGCACCGCCATCTGTATGAACATATAAATATCTACACCACCATATGTATTAAGAAAGAAATATCTAAACCGCTATCTGTGTGAACATTGAAATATCTACACCGCTATCTGTATGAACATTGAAATATATACACCACTGACTGTATAAACATTGAAATATCAGCACCGCTATCTGTATGAACATGGAAATATCTACACCACTATCTGTATGAACATGGAAATATCTACACCGCTCTCTGTATGAACATGGAAATATCTACACCGCTATCTGTATGAACATGGAAATATCTACACCGCTATCTGTATGAACGTGGAAATATCTACACAGCCATCTGGATGAACATGGAAATATCTACTCTGCTATCTGTGTAAACATGCATAGATCTTCACCCCTATCTGTATAAACATGGAAATATCTACACCGCTATCTGTATGAACATGGAAATATCTACACCGCTATCTGTATGAACATGGAAATATCTACACCGCTATCTGTTTGAACATGGAAATATCTACACCGCTATCTGCATGAAAATGGAAATATCTACACTGCTATCTGCATATACATGGAAATATCTACACAGCTATCTCTTTACACATGGAAATAACTACACCGCTATCTGTATGAACATGGAAATATCTACACCGCCATCTGTATGAACATGGAAATATGTGCACCGCCATCTGTATGAACATATAAATATCTACACCGCCATCTGTATTAAGATGGAGATATCTACATTGCTATCTGTATAAACATGGAAATATCTACACCGCTATCTGTATAAACATGGAAATATCTACACCGCTATCTATATAAACATGGAAATATCTACCCCGCTACCTGCATAAACATGGAAATAGCAGCACCGCTATCTGTATGAACATGGAAATATCTACACCGCTATCTGTATGAACATGGAAATATCTACACCGCCATCTGTATAAACATGGAAATATCTACACCGCTATCTATATAAACATGGAAATATCTACCCCGCTACCTGCACAAACATGGAAATAGCAGCACCGCTATCTGTATGAACATGGAAATAGCTACACCGTTATCTGTATGAACATGGAAATATCTACACCGCCATCTGTATGAACATGGAAATATGTGCACCGCCATCTGTATGAACATATAAATATCTACATCGCCATCTGTATTAAGATGGAGATATCTACACTGCTATCTGTATAAACATGGAAATATCTACACCGCTATCTGTATAAACATGGAAATATCTACACTGCTACCTGTATAAACATGGAAATATCAGCACCGCTATCTGTATGAACATGGAAATATCTACACCGCTATGTGTATGAACATGGATATATCTACACAGCCCTCGGGATGAACATGGAAATATCCACACCGCTATCTGTATAAACATGCATATACCTTCACCGCTATCTGTATAAACATGGAAATATCTACACCGCTATCTGTATGAACATGGAAATATCTACACCGCTATCTGTTTGAAGATGGAAATATATACACCGCTATCTGCATGAAAATGGAAATATCTACACAGCTATCTGCATATACATGGAAATATCTACACAGCTATCTCTTTACACATGGAAATAACTACACCGCTATCTGTATGAACATGGAAATATCAACACCGCCATCTGTATGAACATGGAAATATCTGCACCGCCATCTGAATGAACATATAAATATCTACACCGCCATTTGTATTAAGATGGAGATATCTACACCGCTATCTGAATAAACATGGAAATATCTACACCGCTATCTGTATAAACATGGAAATATCTGCACCGCTATCTGCATAAACATGGAAATATCTACACTGCTACCTGTATAAACATGGAAATATCAGCACGCTATCTGTATGAACATGGAAATATCTACATCGCTATCTGTATGAACATGGAAATATCTACACCGCTATCTGCATGAACATGGAAATATCTACAAAGCTATCTGAATGAACATGGAAATATCTACACCGCTATCTGTTTGAACATGTAAATATCTACACCGCTATCTGCATGAAAATGGAAATATCTACAAAGTTATCTGCATATACATGGAAATATCTACACTGCTATCTCTTTACACATGGAAATAACTACACCGCTATATCTATAAAGATAGAAATATCTACACCGCTATCTGTATAAACATGGAAATATCTACACCGCTATCTGTATAAACATGGAAATATCTACACTGCTATCTGTATAAACATGGAAATATCTACACCGCTACCTGTATAAACATGGAAATATCAGCACCGCTATCTGTAAGACCATGGAAATAGCCCCTCTATCTGTATGAACATGGAAATATCTACACCGCTATCTCTATGAACATGGAAATATCTACACCACTATCTGTTTGAACATGGAAATATCTAAACCGCTATCTGCATGAAAATGGAAATATCTACACAGCTATCTGCATATACATGGAAATATCTACACAGCTATCTCTTTACACATGGAAATAACTACACCGCTATCTGTATGAACATGGAAATATCTTCACCGCCATCTGTATGAACATGGATATATCTAAACAGCCATCTGGATGAACATGGGAATATCTACACCGCTATCTGTATGAACATGGAAATATCTACACCGCTATCTGTGTAAACATGCATACATCTTCACCGCTATCTGTATAAACATGGAAATATCTACACTGCTATCTGCATGGACATGGAAATATCTACACCGCTATCTGTTTGAACATGGAAATATCTACACCGCTATCTGCATGAAAATGGAAATATCTACACAGCGATCTGCATATACATGGAAATATCTACAAAGCTATATCTTTAAACATGGAAATAATTACAGCGCTATCTCTATAAACATGGAAATATCTACTCCACCATCTGTATGAACATGGAAATATCTGCACCGCCATCTGTATGAACATATAAATATCTACACCGCCATCTATATTAAGATGGAGATATCTACACCGCTATCTATATAAACTTGAAAGTATCTACACCGCTATCTGTATAAACATGGAAATATCTACACGGCTATCTGTATAAACATGGAAATATCTACACCGCTACCTGTATAAACATGGAAATACTTAAACCGCTATCTGTATGAACATGGAAATACCTACACCGCTATCTCTATGAACTTGGAAATATCTACACCGTTATCTGTATGAACATGGAAATAGCTACACCGCTATCTGTATGAACATGGAAATATCTACACCACTAAATGTATGAACATGGAAATATCTACACCTCTATCTCTATGAACATGGATATATCTACACAGCCATCCGGATGAACATGGAAATATCTACACTGCTATCTGTTTGAACATGTAAATATCTAAACCGCTATCTGCATGAAAGTGGAAATATCTACACAGCTATCTGCATATACATGGAAATATCTACACAGCTATCTATTTACACATGGAAATAACTACACCGCTATATCTATAAAGATGGAAATATCTACACCGCCATCTGTATGAACATGGAAGTATCTGCACCGCCATCTGTATGAACATATAAATATCTACACCGCCATCTGTATTAAGAAGGAAATATCTAAACCGCTATCTGTATAAACATGGAAATATCTTCACCGCTGCCTGTATAAACATGGAAATATCAGCACCGCTATCTGTATGAACATGAAAATATCTACACCGCTATCTGTATGAACATGGAAATATCTACACCGCTATCTGTATGAACATGGAAATATCTACACCTCTATCTGTATGAACATGGAAATATCTACACCGCTATCGGTTTGAAAATGGAAATATCTACACCGCTATCTGTATGAACATGGAGATACCTTCACCGCCATCTGTATGAACATGGATATGTCTACTCAGCCATCTAGATGAACATGGAAATATCTACACCGCGATCTGTAGGAACATGGAAATATCTACACCGCTATCTGTGTAAACATGCATACATCATCACCGCTATCTGTATAAACATGGAAATATCTACACCGCTATCTGTATGAACTTGGAAATATCTACACCGCTATCAGTTTGAACATGGAAATATCTAAACTGCTATCTGCTTGAAAATGGAAATATCTACAGAGCTATCTGCATATACATGGAAATACCTACACATCTATCTCTTTACACATGGAAATAACTACACCGCTATCTGTATGAACATGGAAATATGTACACCGCCATCTGTATGAACATGGAAATATCTGCACCGCCATCTCTATGAACATATAAATAACTACACGGCCATCTGTATTAAGGTAGAAATATCTACTCCGGTGTCTGTATAAACATGGAAATATCTACACCGCTATCTGTATAAACATGGAAATATCTACACCGCTCCCTGTATAAACATGGAAATATCCACACCGCTACCTGTATACACATGGAAATATCAGCACCGCTATCTGTATGAACATGGAAATATCTACACCGCTATCTGTTTGAACATGGAAATATCTACACCGCTATCTGCATGAAAATGGAAATATCTACACTTCTATCTGCATATACATTTAAACACCTACACAGCTATCTCTTTACACATGGAAATAACTACACCGCTATCTGTATGAACATGGAAATATCTACACCGCCATCTGTATGAACATGGAAATATCTGAACGGCCATCTGTATGAACATATAAATATCTACACCGCCATCTGTATTAAGATGGAGATATCTATACTGCTATCTGTATAAACATGGAAATATCTACACCGCTATCTGTATAAACATGGAAATATCTACACAGCTATCTGTATAAACATGGAAATATCTACACCACTACCTGTATAAACATGGAAATATCTACACCGCTATGTCTATAACCATGGAAATATCTACACCGCTATCTGTATAAACATGGAAATATCCACACTGCTATCTGTATATACATGGAAATATCTACACCGCTACCTGTATAAACATGGAAATATCAGCACCGCTATCTGTATGAACATGGAAATATCAGCCCCCCTATCTGTATGAACATGGAAATATCTACACCACTATCTGTATGAACATGGAAATATCTACACCGCTATCTGTATGAGCATGGAAATATCTTCACCGCCATCTGTATGAACATGGATATACCTACACAGCCATCTGGATGAACATGGAAATATCTACACCGCTATCTGTATGAACATGGAAATAGCTACACCGCTATCTGTATGAACATGGAAATATCTACACCACTATCTGTATGAACATGGAAATATCTACACCGCTATCTGTATGAACATGGAAATATCTTCACCGCCATCTGTATGAACATGGATATATCTACACAGCCATATGGATGAACATGGAAATATCTACACCGCTATCTGCATGAACATGGAAATAGCTACACCGCTATCTGTATGAACATGGAAATAGCTACACCGCCATCTGTATGAACATGGAAATATCTGCACCGCCATCTGTATGAACATATAAATATCTACACCGCCATCCGTATTAAGATGGAGATATCTACACCGCTATCTGTATAAACCTGGAAATATCTACACCGCTATCTGTATAAACATGGAAATATCCACACCGCTATCTGTATAAACATGGAAATATCCACACCGCTACCTGTATAAACATGGAAATAGCACCGCTATCTGAATGAACATGGAAATATCTACACCGCTACGTGTATGAAAATGGAAATATCTACACCGCTATCTGTAAGAACATGGAAATAGCTACACCGCTATCTGTATGAACATGGAAATATCTACACCACTATCTGTATGAACATGGAAATAGCTACACCGCTATCTGTATGAACATGGAAATATCTACACCACTATCTGTATGAACATGGAAATATCTACACCGCTATCTGTGTAAACATGCATACATCTTCACCGCTATCTGTATAAACATGGAAATATCTACACAGCTATCTGTATGAACATGGATATATCTACACAGCCATCTGGATGAACATGGAAATATCTACACCGCTATCTGTATGAACATGGAAATAGCTACACCGCTATCTGTATGAAAATGGAAATATCTACACTGCTATATGTATGAACATGGAAATAGCTACACCGCTATCTGTATGAACATGGAAATATCTACACCGCTATCTGTATGAACATGGAAATATCCACACCGCTATCTGTATAGACATGGAAATATCTACACCGCTATCTGTATAAACATGGAAATATCTACACCGCTATCTGTGTAAACATGGAAATATCTACACTGCTATCTGTGTAAACATGGAAATATCTACACCGCTATCTGTACAAACATGGAAATATCTACACAGCCATCTGTAGGAATATGTAAATATCTACACCGTTATCTGTATACACATGGAATTATCTACACCGCTATCTGTATGAACATGGAAATGTCTGCACCTCTATCTGTCTAAACATGGAAATATCTACACCGCTATCTGTGTAAACATGGAGATATCTACACCGCTATCTCTATAAGCATGGAAATATCCACACAGCCATCTATATAAACATGGAAATATCTACACTACGCTCTGTATAAACCTGGAAATATCTACACTGATATCTCTATAAACATGGAAATAACTAAATCGCTATCTCTATAAACATGGAAATATCTACACCGCTATCTGTGTAAACATGGAAATATCTACACCGCTGTCTGTGTAAACATGGAAATACCTACACCGCTATATCTATAAACATGGAAATATCTACACCGCCATCTGTATGGGTATGGAAATATCTACACCGCCATCTGTATAAACATGGAAATATCTACACCGTTATGTGTATAAAGATGGAAATATCTACACTGCTATCTGTAAAAACATGGAAATATCTACACCGCCATCTGTATGAACATGGAAATGTCTAAACCGCCAACTCTATAAACATGGAAATATCTACAGCGCTATGTGTTGGAACATAGAAATATCTACACCGCTATCTGCATAAAAGTGGAAATATCTTCACCGCTATCTGCATAAACTTGGAAATATCTACACCACAATCTTGTAAACATGGAAATATCTATAAAAACTACTGTGGGAACATGGAAATATCTACACCGCTATCTCTATAAACATGGAAATATCTACACCGCTATCTGTATAAACTTGGAAATATCTACACAGCCATCTGTAGGAACATGTAAATATATACACAGTTATCTGTATACACATGGAAATATCTACACCGCTATCTGTATAAACATGGAAATATCTACACCACTATCTGTGTAAACTTGGAAATATCTACACCGCTATCTGTGTAAACATGGAAATATCTACACCGCTATCTCTAAAAACATGGAAAGATCTACACCATTATGTGTATAAAGATGGAAATATCTACACCGCTATCTGTATAAACATGGAAATATCTACACCGCCATCTGTATGAACGTGGAAATGTCTAAACCGCCATCTCTATAAACATGTAAATATCTACACCGCCCTCTGTAGGAACATGGAAATATCTACAACGCTATCTGTTTAAACATTGAAATGTCTACACCGCTATGTGCCTAAAAGTGGAAATATCTACACCGCTATCTGCATAAACTTGGAAATACCTACACCGATATCTGTGTAAACATGGAAATATCTAAACCACCAACTGTAGGAACACGGAAATATCTACACCACTATCTCCACAAACATTGACATATCTACACCGCTATCTGTATAAACATGCAAATATCTACACAGCCATCTGTAGGAACATGTAAATATCTACACCACTATCTCTATAAACATGGAAATACCTACAATGCTATCTGTATAAACATGGAAATATCTACACCGCTATCTGTGTAAACATGGAAAGATCTACACCGCTATCTCTGAAAACATGGAAAGATCTACACCATTATGTGTATAAAGACGGAAATATCTACACCGCTATCTGTATAAACATGGAAATATCTACGCAGCCATCTGTAGGAACATGTAAATATCTACACAGATATCTGTATACACATGGAAATATCTACACCGCTATCTGTATAAACATGGAAATATCTACACCGCTATCTGTGTAAACATGGAAATATCTACACCGCTATCTGTGTAAACATGGAAATATCTACACCGCCATCTCTTAAAACTTGGAAATATCTTCACCGTTATGTTTATAAACATGGAAATATCTTCACCGTCATCTGTATGAACATGGAAATATCTACACTGCCATCGATATAAACATGGAAATATCTACACCGCCATCTGTTTGAACATGAAAATATCTACACCGCCAACTCTATAAACATTGAAATATCTACACCGCTATCTGTATAAACATGGAAATATCTACACCGCTATCTGTGTAAACATGGAAATATCTACACCGCTATCTGTGTAAACATGGAAGTATCTACACCGCTATCTCTATAAACATGGAAATATCTTCACCGCCATCTGCATGAACATGGAAATATCTACATCGCCGTCTGTATAAACATGGAAATATCTACACTGCTGTCTCTATAAACATGGAAATATCAACAACGCTATCTGTATAAACATGGAAATATCTACACCGCTATCTGTATAAACATGGAAATCTCTACACCGCTATCTCTATAAACATGGAAATATCTACACCGCTATCTGTATAAACATGGAAATATCTACACCGCTATCTGTGTAAACATGGAAATATCTACAGCACTATCTGTGTAAACATGGAAATATCTACACCGCTATCTGTACAAACATGGAAATATCTACACAGCCATCTGTAGGAATATGTAAATATCTACACCGTTATCTCTATACACATGGAATTATCTACACAGCTATCTGTATGAACATGGAAATATCTACACCGCTATATGTGCACACATTGAAATATCTACACCGCTATCTGTGTAAACATGGAGATATCTACACCGCTATCTCTATAAACATGGAAATATCCTCACAGCCATCCACATAAACATGAAAATATCTACACTACGCTCTGTATAAACCTGGAAATATCTACACTGATATCTCTATAAACATGGAAACATCTACACCGCTATCTCTATAAACATGGAAATATCTACACCGCTATCTGTGTAAACATGGAAATATCTACACCGCTTTCTGTGTAAACATGGACATACCTACACCGCTATATCTATAAACATGGAAATATCTACACCGCCATCTGTATGGGTATGGAAATATCTACACCGCCATCTGTATAAACATGGAAATATCTACACCGTTATCCGTGTACACATGGAATTATCTACACCGCTATCTGTTTAAACTTGGAAATATCTACAATGCTATCTGCGTAAACATGGAAAAATCTACACCGCTATCTCTATATACATGCAAATATCTACACCGCTATCTGTGTAAACATGGCAATATCTACACCGATATCTCTGTAAACATGGAAATATCTACACCGCTATCTCTGTAAACATGGAAATAACTACAGAGTCATCTGTATAAACATGGAAATATCTACACCGCTATCTGTGTAAACATGGAAATATCTACACCGCTATCTCTAAAAACATGGAAAGATCTACACCATTATGTGTATAAAGACGGAAATATCTACACCGCTATCTGTATAAACATGGAAATATCTACGCAGCCATCTGTAGGAACATGTAAATATCTACACAGATATCTGTATACACATGGAAATATCTACACCGCTATCTGTATAAACATGGAAATATCTACACCGCTATCTGTGTAAACATGGAAATATCTACACCGCTATCTGTGTAAACATGGAAATATCTACACCGCCATCTCTTAAAACTTGGAAATATCTTCACCGTTATGTTTATAAACATGGAAATATCTTCACCGTCATCTGTATGAACATGGAAATATCTACACTGCCATCGATATAAACATGGAAATATCTACACCGCCATCTGTTTGAACATGAAAATATCTACACCGCCAACTCTATAAACATTGAAATATCTACACCGCTATCTGTATAAACATGGAAATATCTACACCGCTATCTGTGTAAACATGGAAATATCTACACCGCTATCTGTGTAAACATGGAAGTATCTACACCGCTATCTCTATAAACATGGAAATATCTTCACCGCCATCTGCATGAACATGGAAATATCTACATCGCCATCTGTATAAACATGGAAATATCTACACTGCTGTCTCTATAAACATGGAAATATCAACAACGCTATCTGTATAAACATGGAAATATCTACACCGCTATCTGTATAAACATGGAAATATCTACACCGCTATCTCTATAAACATGGAAATATCTACACCGCTATCTGTATAAACATGGAAATATCTACACCGCTATCTGTGTAAACATGGAAATATCTACAGCACTATCTGTGTAAACATGGAAATATCTACACCGCTATCTGTACAAACATGGAAATATCTACACAGCCATCTGTAGGAATATGTAAATATCTACACCGTTATCTCTATACACATGGAATTATCTACACAGCTATCTGTATGAACATGGAAATATCTACACCGCTATATGTGCACACATTGAAATATCTACACCGCTATCTGTGTAAACATGGAGATATCTACACCGCTATCTCTATAAACATGGAAATATCCTCACAGCCATCCACATAAACATGAAAATATCTACACTACGCTCTGTATAAACCTGGAAATATCTACACTGATATCTCTATAAACATGGAAACATCTACACCGCTATCTCTATAAACATAGAAATATCTACACCGCTATCTGTGTAAACATGGAAATATCTACACCGCTTTCTGTGTAAACATGGACATACCTACACCGCTATATCTATAAACATGGAAATATCTACACCGCCATCTGTATGGGTATGGAAATATCTACACCGCCATCTGTATAAACATGGAAATATCTACACCGTTATCCGTGTACACATGGAATTATCTACACCGCTATCTGTTTAAACTTGGAAATATCTACAATGCTATCTGCGTAAACATGGAAAAATCTACACCGCTATCTCTATATACATGCAAATATCTACACCGCTATCTGTGTAAACATGGCAATATCTACACCGATATCTCTGTAAACATGGAAATATCTACACCGCTATCTGTGTAAACATGGAAATATCTACACCGCTATCTCTTAAAACATGGAAAGATCTACACCATTATGTGCATAAAGACGGAAATATCTACACCGCTATCTGTATAAACATGGAAATATCTACACCGCCATCTATATGAACGTGGAAATGTCTAAACCGCCATCTCTATAAACATGTAAATATCTACACCGCCCTCTGTAGGAACATGGAAATATGTACAACGCTATCTGTTTAAACATTGAAATATCTACACGGCTATATGCCTAAAAGTGGAAATATCTACAACGCTATCTGCACAAACTTGGAAATACCTACACCGCTATCTGTGTACACATGGAAATATCTACACCACCAACTGTAGGAACATGAAAATATCTACACCGCTATCTGTATGAACATGGAAATATCTTCACCGCCATCTGTATGAACATGGATATATCTACACAGCCATATGGATGAACATGGAAATATCTACACCGCTATCTGCATGAACATGGAAATAGCTACAACGCTATCTGTATGAACATGGAAATAGCTACACCGCCATCTGTATGAACATGGGAATATCTGCACCGCCATCTGTATGAACATATAAATATCTACAAAGCCATCCGTATTAAGATGGAGATATCTACACCGCTATCTGTATACACCTGGAAATATCTACAGCGCTCACTGTATAAACATGGAAATATCCACACCGCTATCTGTATAAACATGGAAATATCCACACCGCTACCTGTATAAACATGGAAATATCAGCACCGCTATCTGTATGAACATGGAAATATCTACACCGCTATCTGTATGAACATGGAAATAGCTACACCGCTATCTGTATGAACATGGAAATATCTACACCACTATCTGTATGAACATGGAAATATCTACACCGCTATCTGTATGAACATGGCTATATCTACACAGTCATCTGGATGAACATGGAAATATCTACACCACTATCTGTATGAACATGGAAATATCTACACCGCTATCTGTGTAAACATGCATACATCTTCACCGCTATCTGTATAAACATGGAAATATCTACACCGCTATCTGTATGAACATGGAAATATCTACACCACTATCTGTTTGAACATGGAAATATCTAAACCGCTATCTGCATGAAAATGGAAATATCTACACAGCTATCTGCATATTCATGTAAATATCTACACAGCTATCTCTTTGCACATGGAAATAACTACACCGATATCTGTATGAACATGGAAATACCTACACCGCCATCTGTATGAACATGGAAATATCTGCACGGCCATCTGTATGAACATATAAATATCTACACTGAAATCTGTATTAAGATGGAGATATCTACACCGCTATCTGTATAAACATGGAAATATCTACACCGCTATCTGTATAAACATGGAAATATCTACACCGCTACCTGTATAAACATGGAAATATCAGCACCGCTTTCTGTATAAACATGGAAATATCAGCCCCTCTATCTGTATGAACATGGAAATATCTACACCACTATCTGTATGAACATGGAAATATCTACACCGCTATCTGTATGAACATGGAAATATCCACACTGCTATCTGTATAGACATGGAAATATCTACACCGCTATCTGTATAAACATGGAAATATCTACACCGCTATCTGTGTAAACATGGAAATATCTACACCGCTATCTGTGTAAACATGGAAATATCTACACCGCTATCTGTACAAACATGGAAATATCTACACAGCCCTCTGTAGGAATATGTAAATATCTACACCGTTATCTGTATACACATGGAATTACCTACACCGCTATCTGTATGAACATGGAAATGTCTACACCTCTATCTGTGTAAACATGGAAATATCTACACTGCTGTCTGTGTAAACATGGAGATATCTACACCGCTATCTCTATAAGCATGGAAATATCCACACAGCCATCTATATAAACATGGAAATATCTACACTACGCTCTGTATAAACCTGGAAATATCTACGCTGATATCTCTATAAACATGGAAATAACTACGCCGCTGTCTCTATAAACATGGAAATATCTACACCGCTATCTGTGTAAACATGGAAATATCTACACCGCTGTCTGTGTAAACATGGAAATACCTACACCGCTATATCTATAAACATGGAAATATCTACACCGCCATCTGTATGGGTATGGAAATATCTACACCGCCATCTGTATAAACATGGAAATATCTACACCGTTATCTGTGTACACATGGAATTATCTACACCGCTATCTGTATAAGCTTGGAAATATCTACAATGCTATCTGCGTAAACATGGAAATATCTACACCGCTATCTCTATATACATGCAAATATCTACACCGCTATCTGTGTAAACATGGTAATATCTACACCGATATCTCTGTAAACATGGAAATATCTACACCGCTATCTCTGTAAACATGGAAATATCTACAGAGTCATCTGTATAAACATGGAAATATCTACACCGCTATCTGTGTAAACATGGAAATATCTACACCGCTATCTCTAAAAACGTGGAAAGATCTACACCATTATGTGTATAAAGACGGAAATATCTACACCGCTATCTGTATAAACATGGAAATATCTACTCCGCCATCTGTATGAACGTGGAAATGTCTAAACCGCCATCTCTATAAACATGTAAATATCTACACCGCCCTCTGTAGGAACATGGAAATATCTACAACGCTATCTGTTTAAACATTGAAATATCTACACTGCTATGTGCCTAAAAGTGGAAATATCTACACCGCTATCTGCATAAACTTGGAAATACCTACACCGCTATCTGTGTACACATGGAAATATCTACACCACCAACTGTAGGAACATGAAAATATCTACTCCGCCAACTCTATAAACATTGAAATATCTACACCGCTATCTGTATAAACATGGAAATATCTACACCGCTATCTGTGTAAACATGGAAATACCTACACCGCCTTCTGTGTAAACATGGAAATATCTACACCGCCATATCTATAAACATGGAAATATCTTCAACTCCATCTGTATGAACATGGAATTATCTACACTGCCATCTGTATGAACATGGATACATCTACACCGCTATCTGTATAAACATGGAAATATCTACACCGCCATCGGTAGGAAAATGAAAATATCTACACCGCCATCTGTATGAACAGGGAACTATGTACACCACCATCTGTATCAACATGAAAATACCTACACCGCCATCTGTATCACAATGGAAATATCTGCACCGCCATCTCTATAACAATGGAAATATCTAAACCGCCGTCTGTATGGAAATGGAAAAATCTACACCACCATCTGTATAAAGGTGGAAATATCTACACCGCTATCTGTGTGAACATGGATATATCTACAACGCTATCTGTAAAAACATGGAAATATCTACACCTCCATCTGTATAAACATGGAAATATCTACACCGCCATCTGTAGAAACATGGAAATATCTACACCGCCATCTCTATAAACATGGAAATATCTTCACAGCTATCTGTATAAACATTTAAATATCTACACCGCCATCTCTATAAACATAGAAATATCTACACCGCCATCTGTATGAACATGGAAATATGTACACCGCTACCTGTATTAACATGGAAAATCTACACCGCTATCTGTATAAACATGGAAATATCTACACCGCTGTCTCTATAAACATGGAAATATGTGCGCCGCTATCTCTATAAATATTGAAATATATACACCTCTGTCTCTATAAACATGGAAATATCTAATATGCTATCTGTATAAACATGGAAATATCTACACCGCTATCTGTATAAACATGGAAATATCTACACCGCTATCTCTATAAACATGGATATATCTACACCGCTATCTCTATTAACATGGAAATATCTACACCACTATCTGTATGAACATGGAAATATCCACACCGCTATCTGTATAGACATGGAAGTATCTACACCGGTAACTGTATAAACATGGAAATATCTACACCGCTATCGGTATAAATGTCTGTATTTGCTCTTAATTTATACCCAAGGCTGGGATGTTTCATATGATAAAAATACCAAATACAGAAATAGACTATATTTGGTCTGGCAATTGATCTCTGCAATAATCAAACCTCAAAGACAATCAAACCTGAAATCTAAGCTACATATTAAATAGCTTGGTTTTTAGGTTGCACGTTGCTGTGTATGCTGGCTTCATAGAAAATGCAAGTAGCAATGGCCATTTTTTAATAGTCATTAGCCTTGAAGCTCTCCTACTTTTGAATCACATAGAAATAGAAATCAAATCTCACTATATTTTTTTTTTGAAACAGGGTCTGGCTTCATTGCCCAGGCTGAAGAGCAGGGCATGATCTTGGCTCACACCTCTGCCTCTCGGACTCAAGCCATCCTCCCACCTCAGCCTTGGAGTAGCTGGGACCACAGGCATGTGCCACCATACCCAGCTAATATTTTTATTTTTGTACAAATGGGGTTTGTCATCTTTCCCAGGCAGGCCTCAAACTCCAAGACTCAAGCAATACACCTGCCTTGAATTCCCAAAGTACTGGGTTTACAGGCGACAGCCACTACGCCCAGCAACTAAACTTCTAAAAATCAATTTAACATAAAATTATCTAAGCGTGCAAGGAAAGATAAGAAGCCTAAGGAACCAGTGAGTTGAAGAATAAATGCAGTTTAAATCATACATGTAAACAACATGATGTGATGTGGTAGGAATCATCTAACATGCTTTAAAGCATGAGTAAAAGGTCTTTACTTAGAAAACTGGATCTTAGTTTAGGATATCTTTAGATAAGAGTATGAAAAGTCATATCATATTGATAAGTAAAGTGCTTCCTTTGGCTAATTTTAAGGATAGGACATTTACTTTCATATAATTCATAGGAATCTTAGACTTAAAAATAAAATTTCCCTTCTCAAATCCTTACTTTCATACATTTTTTGCATTTCTTTCACTTTTGTGTTAATGGCCTATGTCTCAACATATTCTATTAAGCCTTCTGGAAACACATACTTTGTTTCCAGCCTCTTCAGAGAACCATCACTCCAATTCCTAGGCTTCTGAAGAAGCAGACCCAAGCTTATAGTTATTACATATTTCCAAATCTAGGTGACCAACAAAAATTGATACTTTTCCCATCATACCTTTAAGTTAATAATCAGGTGTATGCTGAGAGGTAAGGACCCAAGAGTGTTGGTTGTCTAATTCTGCAGCTGTATAAACAAATCTTAATGCTTGAAAATATTCAAAGGTTATTCTCACGTTGATTGTTGGTAACTATGTGTAACAACATGAAAAGAAAAAAAAATCAAAGAATTACGTCTGAGGATAATACACAATCTCTAAGGGTAAGAAGAGCAACAAAAATTCTGCTTCAATTACCACTGAAATAATATATTTATCCTGTAAAATCTATGGTGGCTGGTTGTAAAAACTAGGCATTAGCAAACTGATAAAGACTTTTTAATGAAACCATTATGAAACATAGTTTTTAAAAAGTTAAATACACCCACACCAGTTTTTCACATTCTTTGGGCTGCTTTAATGCTGCCATTAAATAATTGATTTAGTTGTGACATAGATCCTATGTTCCATGGAGTCTACCATTCATAAAGATGCAATGTAAGGTAACAAAAATATAAATTGTGTGTGTGGGGGGGAGAAGTCAAGAGTATTTTTATGTGACAGAAGTTAAGTTGTTATCAGTGTAAAATAGTCTGTTACAAATACAGGACTCTGTATGTTAGTTTCACTAACCAGAAAGAAAGAAATTACAGCAGATACACACACACACACACCAAAAAAGGGAAAAGAAACAAAGCTTAGCACCACAGAAAACCACCAAACTAGAGGGATAAACAATAAGAAAGGAAGAAGTGAACAAGTAATCTAAAAAACAACTAATGAAATGATAGAAGGAAGTCCTAATTTATCAATAATAAACTTGAATAGAAGTGGATTAAACTCTACTTAAAAGATATAAAGTGGATGAATGGATTCAGATAGGAAAACCCACCTATATGCTGCCTACATGATACTTACCTCACTATTAAAGACAAATAGACTGAAAGTGAAGAGATGGAAAAATATATTTTATGCAAACAAATGAAAAGCAAGCAGGAGTAGCCACAGTCATGTCATATTTTAAAAGGCTTTAAATAAAAAAACTATATAAAAAAAGAATGTCACTGTACAATGAAATGATAAAAGGCCCAATTCAATAAGAGGACATAACATATATATTACTTAGGTGTAACTATATATGTACCCAACACCAGAACAACCAGATATATAAAGCAAATATTAGATTTAAAGGTAGAGATAGACTGCAATACAATATTAGTAGGAAATTTCAACACTCCACTTTAAAAATGGACAGACTCTATGAAGAGAAAATCAACCAAAAAATGACAGACTCAAACTATACCATAGACCAAATGGACCTAGCAGGTAAAGAAGATCTCACCTGATATGGTTTGGCTGTATATCCCCACCGAAATCTCATCTTGATTATAGCTCCCATAATTCATACATGTTGTGGGAGGGAACCAGTGGGAGATAATTGAATCATGGGGGCGGTTCCCCCATACTGTTCTTGTGGTAGTGAATACGTCTCACAAGATCTGATGGTTTTATAAGGGGGAACCCTTTCACTTGGTTCTCAATTCTATTTTGTTTGCTACCATGTAAGATGTGTCTTTCGCCTTCCATCATGATTGGGAGACCTCCCCAGCCACGTGGAACTATGAGTCCACTAAACCTCTTTTTCTCTGTAAATTACCCAGTCTCGGGTATGTCTTTATCAGCAGTATGAAAACAGACTAATACATCATCCAACAGCTGCAGAATACAAATTATTCTCAACTGTACACCAAACATTCTCTAGGACCAATCATACATTATGACACATAATAAGTCTTAACAAACTTAAGAAGACAGATATCATATGAAGTATCTTTTCTGATTCCAGGGATATAAAGCCAGAAATCAACAACAGGAAAGCCCTTGGAAATTTTATAAAAACATGGAAATTAAATAGCACGCACCCAAGAAATCAATAGGTCTCATTAAGACATTAATAGGAAAATTTCAAAAGTCACTGAGACAAGTAAGAATGAAAATCCAACATACCCAAACCTATGGAACGTAGCAAAAGCAGTTCTAAGAGGGAAATTTATAGCAATAAAAGCCTACACCAAAAAAGAAGAAAGATTTTCAAATCACAAAGCAAAATTATACACTTCAAGTAACTAGAACATCAAAAACAAACTAAACCCAAAATTGGTAGAAGGAAGGAAATAATAAAGCTCACAGCAGATATAAATGAAACAGACACTAAAAAATATTTCAAAAGATAAATAAGACAAAGTGTAAAGGTAAAACTGACAAACCTTTAGCTAAACTAAGACAAAAGGAGAGAAAATTCAAATAAATAAAAGATGAAAAAGGAGACATTACAACTGATACACCACAGAAATAGAAGGGATTGTAAGACATTACTCATAACTATATGCCAACAAATTTGATAGTGTAGAATAAAATGAATAAATTTCTGCACACATACAACTACCCAGATTAAATTGTGAGGAAATATAACATCTGAACACATCAAGAATGAGTTTGGAAATTGAATCAATAATAAAACATCTTCCATCAAAACAACAACAACAACAACCAACACCCAGGACCTGATGTCTTCACTGCTGAATTCTACCAAACAGTTAAAGAATAACTACCAATTCTCCACAAACTTTTCCACAAAAGTAATGAGGAAGGAATACTTCCATACTCATCTTATGAGGCTCGCAACATCCTGATTCTAAAACCAGACAAAGACACGCACAAAATGAAAATAACAGGCCAATATTCCTGAAGAACATAGATACAAAAGTTCTCAACAAGATACAAGTGAACTGACTTCGACAGCACACTAAAAAGAGTATTCACTATAATCAAGTGGGGTTCATCCCAGGGATGAAAGGATGGCTTAACATGCACAAATCAGTAAATATGATACACCACCACAATAGAAAGAAGAACAAAAACCATGTGATCATTTCAACAGATGCAAAAAGAACACTTGACAAAAGTCAACATTCCTTTATGATAAAAACTGTCAAGAAAGTAGGTATAGGAGTGTACCTCAACGCAGTAAAGGCCATAGGTGACAAACCCACAGCTAACATCTTATTTATGGTGAATAGTTAAATGCTTTTCCTCTTTGATATGGAGGAAGACAAGGATGTCAACTTCTACCACTTCTATTTAGCATAGTACTGGAGGTCAGAGCCAGAGCAATTAGACAAAAGAAATAAATAAGAGGGATCCAAACTGGAAAGAAGGAAGTCAGATTGTTTCTGTTTGTAGAAAATGTGATCTCACATACATATGTATACATCTATATATATGATCATATAGATATATATGATCTCTCTCTCTTTAGGGTTCTTTCTATATATACTTATATAGAGTGAGAACCCTAAAGACTTGACCAAAAACTACTAGAAATCATAAATAAATTCAGTAAAGTTGTAGTATACAAAATCAACACAGAAAATTCAGTGGTGTTTCTATACACTAATAGTGAACTATCTGAAAAAGTCATCAAGAAAGGAATTCCATTTACAATAGCTACCAAGAAATCTGCAGATAAATTTAATCAAGGTCGTGAAAGATCTCTTCAATGAAAACTATAACACACTGATGGAAAAATTTACGATCCACAAAAAATGGACACTATATACTCATGGAATGGAAGAATTGATACTATTGAAATGACCATACTAACAAAATGTCCTACAGATTCAATGCAATCCCTATCAAAATACCAATGAAATTCTTCACAGAAATAGAAAAAAATACCCTAAAATTTGTATGAAACCAGAAAAGACCCCAAATAACCAAAGCAATCCTGTGCAAAAATAACAAAGCTGGAGGCACCACACTACCTGACTTCAAAATATACTACAAAGCCATAGTAAGCAAAACAGCATGGCACTGCCATAAAGCAAACACATAGACCAATGGAAGAGAATATACAGCTCAGAAATAAATTCTCATACCTAAAGTCAACTGATTTTCAAAAAAGGAGTCAAGAGCACACACAGGGGTAAAGACAGTCTCTTCATTAAATGGTACTGAGAAGATTGGATATCTACATGTGGGATAATGAAATTAGACCCCTATCTTTTACCTTATACAAAAATCAACTCAAATGCGATTAAAGACCTAAAGGTAAGATTGAAAACTATGAAAAACTACTAGAAGATAACATGTGGGAAATTCTCTATAACTTTGGGTTCTACAAGGATTTTTTAAATGAGACGTCAAAAGCACAGGCAACAAAAGCAAAAATAGATAAATGGGGTTTCATCAAACTAAAATGCTTTTGCACAGCAAAGGAAACTTAACAGAGTGAAAAAACAGCTTACAGAATGGGATACAATATTTGCAAACTATACATCTGCTAAGGAGTTAATGCCCAGATTATATAACAAACTTAAACAACTCAACAGCAAAAACATAAATAACTTATTTAAAAATGGGCAAAACTGGGAGGCTGAGGCAGGCGGATTGCCTGAGGTCAGGAGTTTGAGACCAGCCTGACCAATATGGTGAAATCATTTCTCTACTAAAAATACAAAAATTTAGCCAAACATGATGGCGTGTGCCTGTAACCCCAGCTACTCAGCAGGCTGAGGCAGGGGAATTGCTTGAACCAGGGAGATGGAGGTTGCCGTGAGCCCCGATTGCACCACTGCACTCCAGCTTGGGCAACAGAGCAAGACTCCTTCGCAAAAAAAAAAAAAAAAAAAAAAGGACAAAATAAACTAAAAGAAATGCCACAAGAGAAAATATAGAAAGGGTCAAGACGAATATATAATAAAATCATGTTCAACATCACTAACCATCAGGGAAATGCAAATCAAAACCGCAATGAGATACCAGTTCACCCATTAGAATGGCTATTAGCAAAAAGGTAAAAGATAACAAGAGTTGGCAAGGAAGTGGAGAAAACGGAACACTTACGCACTGTTGATGGGGTTGTAAACTAGTACAACCATTAAGCAAAACTTTATGGAAGTTCGCTAAAAAATAAAAAATAAAAAAAAAAACAATCATTCGATCACATAACCCAGCAATCCCACTACTGGGTATATATCCATAGGAAATGAAATCATTGTGTTTGAAAAATATCTGCACTCTTATGTTTACTGTAGCACTATTTCTAATAATCAGATATGGAATCAACCCATGTGTATAAAAACAAACAAGTGAATTATATATATATAATATATATTATGTATATTATATATAATACATATTATGTATATTATATATAATATATTATGTATAATATATAATATATTATATATTAATATATTATTAATATTAATGTATTATATATTAATATTAATAATATTAATAATAAATAATAAGTATTATTTAATAATTATTAATAATTAATAATTAATAATAATTAATACTAATATTAATATATTATTAATATATAACATATATTATATGTATAATATACATTATATATTATGTATATTTTATATATAATACATATTATGTATATTTTATATATAATACATATTATGTATATTATATACATAATATATATTATGTATATTATAATATATATAATGTATAATGTATATAATATACGTTATGTATATTATATATAATATACATTATGTATGTTATGTATATTATATATCACATATAATATATATTATTATTATATATAATTATATATAATTATAATTATAATTATATATAATTTTATGTGTAATTATAATTATGCATAAAATTAATTATAATTATATATAATTTTATGTGTAATTATAATTATACATAAAATTATATATGTATATATATATATATATATATGGACACACAATGAAATACTATTCAGCCATAAAAAAAGAATGAAATTCTGCCAGTTGCAACAACATGGATGACCCTGTAGGATACAATGTTAAGTGAAATAAGCCAGACACAGAAAGCAAATACCGCATGATCTCGCTCATATGTGGAATCTTAAAAAAAAAAATGTTAATAGAGAAGTAGAGTAGAATAGTGGTTACCAAACAGTGAGGAAGAAGCGGGGAGGGCAAAATGGAGATAGATTGGTTAACAGTTATGAAATCACAATTATATAGGAAGAATAAGTTGTAGTGTTCTTTGCAAAGCAGGGTGACTATAGTTAAAAGTAAAGTATTGTATATTACAAAGTATCTAGAAGAAAGGATTTTGAAATTTCTTATTAAAAAGAAATGATGAATGCATGAGGTAATTAATACACTAACTATCCTTATTGGATCATTAGACAACATACATATTCATTGAAACATCAAATTGTATCCTATAAATCTATATAATTACAATGTGAAAATTTTTTAAAAATAAATTAATGAATTAAATAACAATTTTAAAATGTTCTCAATCACCAATGCAAAGTTTAGGAGCTTTGTTCTTGACTCAGCCTTAAGACTGAAAACTAATGTGTTAGAAATATTTGTAGATCCTCTCAATTTTGAAAGAATCCTAGCTAAACTACTGAAATATAAAATATATTCTATGTAATATGCTCTTAGGTATATTCTTAGGTGAACTCTGCTTTTAGATGAAGCTTATAAAAATGAAAAACGTATCTGAAATAAAATTTTAAAGTATTTGGAAAATTACAGCTTAATCTCTTAAAGACAAATTTTCTGTACAGTAACCTTTTTATGTGCTTTTGAAATGGGGTATACAATTATTTTCCCTGATGTGAGACAAAATATAGAAAGTTGGCATTTTATCTAAGAAGTTAACTTAGGAAGAAAGAGTGAGAGGCAGAGGAATGAGGGAAGAAAGGAAGGCTGATGATGGGATACCTTATCAAGTTGCCTAATGCTGTATTGGAACCTAATAGGCCTTCTAAGGAGTTTTATTACATAATGCAAGACTCCTCAATCTGGGAGGAGGAAAGGGACACCTACATGAGCATCCCACCTGCTTAAGTAAGAGCAGCCACAAACTGTGGGCCATTCCAGGTAAGTGTCATATCACACCTGCACCAACTAGTCAAAGCCTGGGTCAAAGCCTGTGCAGAACTGATCGCTACAGCAGAGGCTAAAACAAGAAATGGGGCTAAGAGAGTGAAAAGCAGTGCCCATATGTATCCAAAAACAGGTTGAAGATATCTTTAGGAAGGAACAGATAATTTTTTTTATTCATACAATAACAGATGCATATGAACTCCTCGACTAGTCACCCATTCCTGTCAGCCCTTGGGCTTCATAACTAAATCATTCTTCCTTTGTAATCCAGTCCCACATTTTCAGCTATCTCTATATGTTTATTATCTGAAATATTTCTTTGCTCTATACTCTTCCCCTAGTCTTCAACCAATTTCTTTCTTTATTGTCCCAACCCACAGACTGTTATTTCCACTTTGATGTCCCATAGAAGCTTCAAGGGTTTGAAATACCTAAAAAAACAACTCATCTTTCTCCCTAAAACTCCCTCTCCTTCTCCCACTTCAAAATTTCAACTAATGGCTCCCCCTGTTATTCCCACCAGAATCCTGAATGATCCCTGTTTCTCCTCATTCACTCCATACATGTAAATCTCATTAACGTTACTTTCTAGATATTTCATGAATCCTTTCCATTCATTCTGTACTAGAAAGTGTTCCCAGTTTAGACCCTGGTGGTTGGTGGCCTCTTACCTAGGCGCTCTCTCTCTCTCTCTCTCTCTCTCTCTCTCTGTGGGTGTGGGTGTGGGTGTGTGTGTCCTGAGAATTTATTTACTTCTGGTTTTTGTTTGTTTTTTAGTATCCAGAATCTACAGGGAACTTAAATCAATTAGAAAAAAAATAACCCAATTAAAAAATGGGCAAAGGACATGAACAAACACTTCTCAAAAGAACACATACAAATGGCCAACAAATACACGAAAAAAAAATGCTTAGAATCACTAATCATCAGAAAAATGCAAATCAAAACACAATGAGATACCATTTCATACCGGTTGGAATGGCTATTATTAAAAAGTCAAAATACAACAGATGCCAGCAGGGCTGTAGACAAGAGGAAGTGTCTGTATATTTTTAGCTATAGCCCTACTTCAAACGTGTCCCCATTACAGCCAAAAGAGCGGCCTATCTAAAGGACTGTTCTGATCAGCTCACTTACCTGACTGAAACCTTCAGTGACTCCCATGGCCTGCAGGTCAATGCACTAATTCATGACTATAACATCTGAGATATCCTTGATCTGGCTACTGGTCTAGCCCTCTCTGACTCACGCTTTATAAACCATGCATTCTGGAACTTTTTAGTTGTTTCCCACATCAGCATGCTACTTCCCATCCATGTAGATTTGCAGAGACCTCCTCATCTTTTTAATTCCCAGTTCCCACTCTCAACATGGGCCATCTCCTACCCACACTTCAAAACCTAAGCAAAACAACACCTTCCGTGACACCTCCATGCTGAGTCAGATGCCATCCCCTTTGTATTGTAGTTCTTTGCTTGTGTGCCTTTGTCTCACTTTGTTCTCTTTAAAATAAACTCCATGAGGACAATGATCACCTGCTATTTGCGTTAATATCTGCACCCAGTGGCATAGTGTCTGGAGTATAGTAGGATCTATTTTCAAGGAACAAAAGATGATATCTATACCAATAGACATGAATTAGCGCTTTTTTTTAAAGATAAGCTCCCTTTGAACTAAGTCAATGTTTACAAGAAGAGTTATACTAAAAAGTTCACTTTTGCTGCTTATGTTTCATTTATTTCAGGCAATTAATTCATTGTTATTGGTAAATCGATACTTTTTATTGATACTGAAAAGAGAGAAATAAACTAATGACTATCTCTGTTAGAGTAGATTTGTTCATATCTATCAGTAGAATGTTAATTATCTGAAAGTCAATAATAAAACATAAACTGTGATCTTAAATGTTTTTTAGGGGCTCATAAATAATTAGAATTCATGTCAGCATATAAAAAAAGATCAGAGTCTTTTTAAGATATGATAAAATTTTATTTTAGTTTCTTAATAGGGATTTTTGTGACCTTATAGAGTTCAACTAATTATAATTTTAAAAATAGGATTTATAGAGTTTTAGAATTAGAAACAATTTATAGATTATTTTATTTTTCTTTTGAGGAATCAGGTCATCAGAAGATCAAGGAACACCTATAATGTCACTAGATCCTAATTTAATTTAAATTTTAGAATCCAGGTATTCTAACTCCTGTCTTGATACTATTTCTACTTTATTATGTTGCTTCCCAGGGCTTTAAAAAATAAAAGCTGGGAAATTACATTTGCTTTGCATATACAGCACCAATTATCAAATTCAGCATAAAAGCATAACATGTATACATCAAAAAGAAAACATAAAAACTTCAAATTAAAAGCATCTCAAAACAATTGAATATAATAGGGAAACCTTATACAAATGCAACACTCACCCATTAATAAAAAGAAACCAATTGGAGAAAAAAGAAATTCAATATAAACATGTTGGAATATAACCTAATTCATTTTAATCCAATGCTTCAAATTGAAAAAAATTAGCACTAGTGTTATTTTCCTTTATCATTACAATCTTGCTTTTCATTACATTATGCTATGTTTTGTATTAAACATAAAATCAATTTTTCACCTTAACACATGCTAGAAATACAGAGTCACCATATTGGAAATCAGTAGAAAGTGTCTTTGTTTCTACTTTTTTTTCTTTGAAAAAGCTTTGGGAAAAAAAATCATTTACAATGTTTAATTTTAATAACTTAAAGAATGTAATTGATTTTTGTTTGTTTTTGACATGGAGTTTCACTCTTGTCACTCAGGCTGGAGTACAATGGCATGATCTCGGCTCACTGTAACCTCCACCTCCCAGGTTCAAATGATTCTCCTGTCTCAGCCTCCCGAGTAGCTGGGATGACAGGCACTCGCCACCACACCCGGCTAATTTTTGTATTTTTAGTAGAGATGGGGTTTCAGCATGTTGGCCAGGCTGGTCTCAAACTCCTGACCTCAGGCGATCCGCCAACCTCGGCCTCCCAAAGAGCTGGGACTACAGGCGTGAGCCACCGTGCCCAGCCAATTGAATAGTTTTTAACTCAGAGGATAAATGCTTGAGGGGATGGAAAGCCCATTCCTCATGACGTGATTATTTCACACTGCATGCCTGTATCAAAACATCTCATGTACCCCACAAATATATAAACCTCCTATGTACCCACAAAAATTTTATAAAATAATGAAAATATTTTAAAACTAAAAAAAGGGTTTTTTAATTAAGCAACTTTATTTAAATAAAATCATTCTTCCTCATCCTCAGTCCTGGGATCTACCAGAAAGAATTAGCAACATCTTAAAGATGACAAAGTGTTAAAGATAAGCTGCTATTAAGTAAAAGTGTGAAGTGTGGAGGGGACAAGCTGGATGCCTGAACCATTTTGTTCTATCTTTAGGACAGTGAAAGAGCAAGAAGCAGGGTTGGGTGGGGGACACATATTCTGTTGAGCATTGTCACCACTATATTCACTGAAATTCATCTGCATGCTTGTATGTATACTTTTGATTCGCCTGATACACTGAAAATTATATGAAATTGTTCTCTATTCTTTAGATAATTATAATCTAAGTGCTAATATGAAGCTTAGAATTTATATGAAATATGTATGCCCACAACAAGACATTTCAGCTATTTCCTAGATAATAATCTCACTTCACCCTGCACAAAACAGGCACATGATCATGTCACTCTGACCTGGTTTGAGTCCAAGGAGGCTTTTGTTTTTAAAATAATTTAGGTTAGTAGTTAAAATATGAACTTTGGGCCAGGAGTGGGAGCTCATGCCTATAATCCCAGCACTTCGGGAGGCTGAGGCGGGCGGATGACTTGAAGTCAGGAGTAGGAGAGTGGACTGGCCAACATGCTGAAACCCCATCTCTACTAAAAAAAAAAAAATAGAAAACTTAGCTGGGTGTGGTGGCGGGCACCTATAATCCCAGCTACTTGGGAGACTGAGGCAGGAGAATTGCTTGAGCCTGGGAAGTGGAGGTTGCAGTGAGCAGAGATCTTACCACTACACTCCAAAACAAACAACAAACAAAAAAATTCTAGAGTCACACTGAAAATCTTAACAACCTGCTTCTACTACCCATTTTTTAATTTTTATTTTGACCTGATTTTAGATTGATAGCAAAATGCACAAATAACACAAAGTGCCCCCTATGTCCCTCACCCTACTTCCCCTAATGCTAACATTTTCGGAGCCATCCTTATTTGCTCTATAAAAGAGCAGAGTTCTCCTTTTAGAGATTTGGAAAGATTATTAAAAGATAAGTTACAAAATACAGTACCTGACACGTATAAAATATTAAATAAATACTAGCCATGCTTAATTATTTTGTTTTAAGTCTATATGAGTCAAGTTTTAGTAGAAATATGGGCTAGAAAAAAAAAACAGAAAGCGGGACTCTGTGATCCGACTTGGGCTTATAGAACAGACTGCATTAGTTTGTTCTCATGCTGCTAATAAAGTCATACCCAAGACCGGGTAATTTAGAAAGGAAAGAGGTTTAAGGAACTCACAATTCCACATGGCTGGGGAGGCCTCACAGTCACGGCAGAAGGCAAAAAAGAAGCAAAGGCACATCTTAAATGGTAGCAGAGAAGAAAGCTTGTGTAGAGAAGCTCCCATTTTAAAAGCATCAGATCTCGTGAGACTTATTCGCTACCAGGAGAACAGTAGGGGGAACCCGCCCCTATGATTCAATGATCTCCACCTGACTCCATCCTTGACATGCGGGGATAATTACAATCAAGGTGAGATTCGGATGGAGACACAGCCGAATCATATCAATGACTAATGAGAGTTATGTCCAGAACCTAATGAAAACCTGTCTGAGGCCACATTCCCTGTAAAGCAGATTTGAGATAGAGATTTGTGTAGAGAATATTTAACTGGGTAAAATCCTAGGAACCAACAACTGTGGCGAAAAAGCTGAATTGGATAAAGGGAGTTGAGATGTGAGGCAGTCACAACAAATACCTCAGCTAATCTCAAGGGGGAGCTGAGAAGCTGGGGCGACCCTTCAGAGTTGCCCTAAATTGAGGCAGGAGTATGGAGTTTTAATACCTTTCACTGGCCATTCTTCAGATACGAGTTGTCCCCAAGGATGGACATCAGCTTGACAAGTTATTAATTAGATCTCCTGAGAATAAATTCTAGAGAGAATCAGCTGAGAGGCATGATTTGCCAACACTCCCAATAGCTGGGCAAACTTCAGTTTTGAGGGAGGATTTGGGTCACACACAAAAGTCTCCACAACCAATTATTCATGGGAAATTCTATGTAGGCAGAGCTATTTCATGGCCAGTTAATCAAAACTACATAATCTATTTGGTTAAGCAAAAGAAATTAAAAAGATAAAATAAAATCTATGTATTAACACTCAAAAGTTTTTTAATGCATTTGCCTTGCATTTCGTATGTTTTGCCTTGCCTTTTATATGTTTTGCCTTGCATTTGTTTATTTGCTTTTAAGAACCTTTAGAGAACAATAATTACTAATATAATATGGAGTAGCACAGCATAGACGAGGGAAGCTAACTCTCTCCCTTTTCCCAGAACCTGGAACAGCTAAAGATCCTAAGCATTGTCAGCTTTGGTATCTGACATAGTTTGGATGTTTGTCCCCTTCAAATCTCACGTTAAAATGTGATCCCCAATGTTGGAGAGAGATGCCTCCTGAATGGCTTGGTGCTGTCCTCTTGGTAATGAATGAGTTCTTACCCTGTGAGTTCATGCGATATCTGGTTGTTTAAAAGAGACTGACACCTCCTCCCTGTCTCTCTTGCTTCCTCTCTCACCATGTGATATGCTGGTTTCCCTTCACCTTCCACCATGATTGGAAGGTTCCTGAGGCCCTCCCTGGAAGCAGGTGCCAGTACTATGCTTCATGTACAGCCTTCACAACAAGGAGCCAAATAAACCGCATTTCTTTATAAATTACCCAGCCTCAGGTATTTCTTTATAACAATGCAAATGGGCTAACAGAGTATCATTCATGGACAGTGAGTGTATTAGTCAATTTTCATGCTGCTGATAAAGACATACCCAAGACTGGGTCATTTATAAAGAAAAAGAGGTTTAATGAATTCACAGTTCCACATGGCTGAGGAGGCCTCACAGTTATGGCAGAAGGCGAAAGGCGCATCTTACATGGCAGCAGGCAAACAGCAAATGAGAACCAAGTGAAAGGCGAAAGGGGTTTCCCCTTATAAAACCATCAGATCTCATGAGACTTATTCACTACCACCAGAACAGTGTGGGGAAAACTGCCCCCATGATCCACTTACCTCTCACTGGGTCCCTCCCACAACATGTGAATTATGGGAGCTACAGTGCAAGATGAGATTTCAGTGGGGACACAGCCAAACCATATCAGACAGTAATAACTTTCAATTAAATATAGCTAGACTTTCTGTCAGTGGGTCACAGCAGTCTAGAGAACACATTGAAAAACTCTGGGAACAGCAGATATAGAGGTCAGATCTAGAGATTTTGAACAAAGTTTAGTGCTACAATGCATTGGTGACCACAGACAAAAGGTGTCTGTTGTTGTTATAGTTTGTTTTCTGTCTTGTTTTTCATCATGGGAGGACAAAAAGAAAAAATGGGGGCAATGGTGAAGGAGAAATGAAAAAGACCTGCTTTTCTATGGGTGGAAGCGACTAAACGAGAGAATAAATTTGGATCACACAACAAATGCAAATCAAGTTAGAAGCATGAAAGGCATGATTAAGGCCATGGTTCTAATAGAGATCAGCCAGCGGAACCAGGATCATGCCACACCGAGAGAGGCTGCAGAGCCATTGCCTTCTCTCCTGTCAAAGCTAAATTAATGAAATGGAACTCACAGAAGCACTATGTAATCAAATATTGGTGGGACACAAGCAAATTCTGAAAAAGTTTCATTGATCAGTGATAATATCTTTTGGTGTAAATATCTCCTCAAAACATTTCAGGAAAAAAAAATAAAGCTATAATTTTACTTTAGAAATATTTAACTTTGTTATACTAGTTTACTTATTTTTTACCTAATACTTCTGATATATTGTTATGTAGGTTAAAGATGCTCGATTCATGCCACTGTGGAAACCACACATAATTTAGGCAATAATGCAAATTCTTTTCAAATTCTTTTATCAGTGTATTCACTTTATTTTTATTTCAAACACAATACAAAATTACAGGATGCTATCAAAGTGATGCTACAAAACCCCACTAAAATTTTTTCAATTCTTCAAATCACACACTTACACACACACACACACACACACCACATGCATTCCCCGTACAGACCTTTTTTTGGGGGGCCTGAGTAAATAATTGCATTTTATTTTCAATTTTTCATTTTGAAATAATTAAAGACTTACCAAAAATGTTGCAAAACTACGTGCCTTTTTGAAGTAAAGTCTTGAAAAAGTTGTTTGGTATATCCTTTATAGTAATAAAAGAAAACACGTGTATATTCTGTTGATTAAAGGCATGCTGAGATCGTCAGACATGTGACTTCATCAGAGACTCCAATATAGAGCGCAGCTGTAATGACATCCTAAGAGTGTTCTAACTGAAATGTGTTGGAAGAAGGTTCTAATTTTTTTCAACCCTTCTCAAGTTGGCACTCAGCAGATTTCCACTCTATAAAAGTAACTCCTGCTCTGCAACTAATGTTCACAGATAAGCTCCAAACATATTTACAGCTCCATTTAAGTATAATGTACACACAGTAAAATTCACCCTTTTCAATGTGCAATTTAATGGGTTATGGCAGATGAATATCATCATTTGACCACAATCATGATCAAGATACAGAAAATCTGCATCATCACAAAACGTTTTCTTTTGCTGTTTTGCATTTGATCTTTTCTCCATTCCTGAACACAGGCAACCACTAATCTGCTTCTGTTTCTACAGTTTGCATTTTCTAGAGTATCCTATTAGTGGAATGATACATTGGTGTCTTTCATGTCTAGCTTCTTTCACTGAGCATAATGCTTTTGATCTTCATTTATATTGCTGTTGTATCAGTTTGCTCCTTTTTATTGTTGAGTGGTACTCCATCTACAACTGGTTTATCCATTTACAAGTTGATGGACACATCTGCTATGAACTTCAAGGATGAGGCTTGGTACGGATATGTTTTTATTTATTTTGAGTCGCAGTGGAATTATTTGGCTATATGATCAGTACTAAGTTTAACATTAAAAGAAACTGCCAAACTGCTTTCCAAAATGTCTGTACCATTTTGAAGTCCCACTAGCCAGGTGTGAATAGCAATTCTTCACATCATGTGGTATGGTCAGTTCTGCTCGTGTCAGCCACTCCAGTGGGTGTACAGTGGTACCTCAATGTGGTTTTAACTTGCATTTCCCTGATGACGGGTAATGTTAAGTATCTTTTCATTTGTGTATTGGACATCATCTCTTTTTAAATTAAAATATCTGTACAAATATTTGGCCCATTTAGGTCAAAATATTACGTTAAATTAGTTATTTGTGTTTTGTTATTTAGTTTTTTAGTTATGTGTACATTCTAGATGAAAGTTCTTTATCAGACATATTTAAAATTATTCTGTCCCAATCTGTGGTTTGCCTTTTCATTTTTTGATGCTATGTTTTAAGTTGCAAAAGTCTTAATTTCATGAAGTCCAACTTACTATTTTTTTCCATTTTCATCCATCCTTTTCTTATCTAAAAAATTTTTAGCTATAGTAAGATTATTAAAAATTTTTCCTATTCAGTAAGCTTTATACATTTTATATTTACATTATGTATAAAATACATGTTGAGTTAATTTGAGGATATGGTGTGAGGTAATTCTGAAGTTCATATTCTCCATTTAATATCCAATTTTAATAGTACCATCTTTATAAAGACATTGATTTCCTTATTGAAATATTTTGGCAACTTTGGCCATGTAAGGCAGGATATATTTCTAAATTATTTATTCTGTTTCACTGATATATATGTCTTCTTCATGCCAGTAAGTTTACTGTACTGTTTAGTGTAGCTTTATAATATGTCTTGAAATTTGGAAAGTTTTCCAACTTTATTCTTCTTTCTAAAACATGCTCTGGCTATTCTAGGACTTCTGCATTTAAAAAAAAAAATTAGAATCAGCTTTGTAATTTCTCCAAAAAGGCCTATAGGTTTGACTGGGATTGTGCCAAATCTGGAGATCAGTTTCAGAAGAATTATCATCTAATAAGTATGACATGTATATTTACCAATGAACTTGATACATATTTCTACCTATTCAATCTCTCGTATTAGTGATTTAGAAATTTTGGATCAGCATACCTTTTATTAAATTTATTCTGAATTATTTTATTATTTTTGAGGCTATTATAAGTTAAATTGCTTACATAATTTTATTTTCTAATTGGTGTTGATTGTGTATAGAAACACAATTGATTTTATTTATTGATCTTTCATCCTACAACTTTGTTAAATTCACTTCATACCTCTAGCACACTTCTGCAGATGCCTAAGGATTTTCTATGTATATGTTTACATCACGTGAGAATAGTATTTTTCTTTCTTCCCAACTTGGGTGTCACTTATTTCTTATTTTCTTTTCTTTTCTCTTTATTTCTTTCTTCTTTCTGTCCATTCCTCCTTCCTTCCCTTCTTTCTTTCTCCCTGTTTTAGAATCAGTTTTGTAATTTATCCAAAAGGACCTATAAGGTTTCATGGGAATTCCACTGAATCTAGAGATCAATTTCAGGAGAATTATCATCTCATAAGTATTAAATATTTATCAATGAACTTGGTATATATTTCCACTTATTTAATATTGAATGCAATACTTTAAAGAACTAGGGAGAGAGGACATCATTGCATTTTTCATAATCTTATGTAGAAAGTATTAAGGCTTTCACCATTTTAAGTAAGATGTTTGCTATAGATTTTTTGTAAACACATAATCAGTTTGAAAATGTACTTTTCTATCCTCAGTTTGCTGGGAGTTTTTAATTTAAAAAATGTGTTACATTTTGTAAATTCCTTTTTTGCATCTATTGAGAGTGTCACGTGATTTTTCTTTTTTCTGTCAGCATGGTAGATTTTCAGTTGTTGAAACCAACTTGAGATAAACCCCACTTGGTTAAAACACATTATCATTTTTAAATATTCCTAGACTCAATTTGCTAATATTGTATTAAGAATGTTGCATCTAAGTTCATAATGGTTATCAGTCTGTCATTTTTGAGTTGTGATATCTGTATTTGTTTCTGATATCGAGAGAATCCACGTAAAACATCTACTTCTGTCATCAGTAATAATCTGACCAGGGATAACACCAACAGTTAGAGAGGAACCTGTCATTACCTGTGGCAGCAGAGATATCAGAGATTCCAAAAAGAAAAGCAAGGTTAAAATTTCAAATATAATCACATGAAATATCAGAAAGCCAGGGGATAGAAATATAGGAGAGCAAAATCTTAGAGGTCAAAACAAGTAGTTAAGTACTGCACATGATAATAAAAAGTAAAATCTTTTCCTAAGGCAGAGCCTGGCTGCTGCCTAGCTTCTTTGACAATTCTTGGTAGGCTTTCATGGCTTTATAAGGGCTTATACTTTAGGTAAAGTTATAGTCAGGGAAACGGTGGGTGTAGGTTGGCTCTGTAGAAATGAAGCATTACAGGAGCACTGCAGTGAGAAAGAAACTGATACTGATGATACTTCGGTCACACTAATAATACATGCTAATGATAATCATAGCAATCATGGTAATGACAGAAAATATATATATAATATTAACATGCTTCTATTTGCACATATACATATGTGAATAGAAACATTGATTTAAAGACATGAAAGTATAGAAATAGCCTACACCTGATAAAGATATGCTCATACACAATAACAAACCTCAGTATAAACAGAGATTTTGATGTATCACAGAATTCTGCAATAGATCACAATTTTGACACTATGGGAAGTGTCATTTTCAGAACTTTTCTTTATCTCCATTATCTCCATTCTCTATTTCCAACATTCCTGGAGACTGAACTCAAGGATCAGTAAATATTCTCAACCTTAACCATAGCAGACTTCATTCATCCCATATATGCTTGTTATTTTTCCCCATTGACAGAAGGCATTGTACCATGAAATATACAACATATCTCTGACACACCTGACGAAAACAAACAATGGGGAAAGATTGACTATTTAATAAATGGTGATGGGAAAACTGGCTAGCCAAATGAAGAAAGCTGAAAGTGGACCCCTTCCTTACACCTTATAAAATAATTAACTCAAGATGGATTAAAGACTTAAACATAAGATCTAAAACCATAAAAACTCTAGAAGACAACCTAGCCAATACCATTCAGAACATAGGCATAGGCAAAGACTTCACGACTAAAACACCAAAAGCAGTGGCAACAAAAGCCAAAATTGAGAAATGGGATCTAATTAAACTAAAGATAGCTTCTGCACAGCAAAAGACACTATCATCGGAGTGAACACACAACCTACAGAGTGGGAGAAAATTTTTGCAATCTATCCATCTAACAAAGGGCTAATATCCAGAATCTACAAGGAACTTAAACAAATTTACAAGAAAAAAACAACCCCATCAAAAAGTGGGAAAAGGATATGAACAGACACTTCTCAAAAGAAGACATTTATGCGGCCAATAAACACATGAGAAAAAGCTCATCATAGGCTGGGCGTGGTGGCTCACGCCTGTAATCCCATCACTTTGGGAGGCCAAGGCGAGTGGATCACAAGGTCAGGAGTTTGAGACTTGCCTGGCCACTATGGTGAAACTCTGTCTCTACCAAAAACACACAAAAAAACTTTAGCCAGGCGTGGTGGTATATATCTGTAATCCCAGCTACTCAAGAGGCTAAGGCAGGAGAATTGCTTGAACCCATTAGGTGGAGGTTGCAGTGAGCCGAAATTGTGCCACTGCACTCCACCCTGGGTGACAGAGTGAGGCTGTCTCGAAGAAAAAAAAAAAAAAGCCCATCACCCCTGGTCCAATGAGATACCATCTCGCGCCAGTTAGAATGGCAATCATTAAAAAGTCAGGAAACAACAGGTGCTAGAGAGGATGTGGAGAAATAGGAATGCTTTTACACTGTTGGTGGGAGTGTAAATTAGTTCAACCATTGTGGAAGACAGTGTAGCAATTCCTCAAGGATCCAGAACTAGAAATATCATTTGACCTAACAGTCTCATTACTAGGTACACATCCAAAGGATTATAAATCATTCTACTATAAAGACACATTCACACATATGTTTATTGCAGCACTATTCACAAGAGCAAAGACTAGGAACCAACCCAAATGCCCATCAATGATAGACTGGATAAAGAATATGTGGCACATATACACCATGGAATACCATGCAGCTATAAAAAAGGATGGATTAATGTCTTTTGCAGAGACATGGATGAAGCTGGAAACCATCATTCTCAGCAAACTATCACAAGAACAGAAAACCAAACACCACATGTTCTCACTCATAAGTGGGAGTTGAACAATGAGAACACATAGACACAGGGAGGGGAACATCACACACTGGGGCCTGTCAGTGGGTAGGAAGGAAAGAGGAGGGATAGCATTAGGAGAAATACTTAATGTAGATGACGAGTTGATGGGTGCAGCAAACCACGACAGCACATGTATACCTATTTCACAAAACTGCAAGTTCTGCAAATGTATCCCAGAACTTAAAGTGTATGTATGTGTGTATATATATATACACACAAATGTAAATGTAAATGTAAATAAATTGAAAATGGTAAAAATAGAAATATGTTTCCTACACAAATAGTGACATAATAAAGCAAGATAGAATGTATGTTTGAGTTAAAAAAAATTGCTTAGAAGACAACTTGAATTCCATTCCAAGGAACTAGTTTTCAAAAGTTTACAACCAGATTTCAGTTTGGCAAAAGGCAACAATGCTGTTTTGAAAATAATTTCTGAAAAGAGCTTCCCCAGCAGTTCCAAATGGCAGTCCTGATACAAGGAAGTAGGGGCAATTTTGTTACCACCAGGAACACTGAATTTATTTTCAGACCTTGAAATTCTGGGAGGCCCTCGAATAATAATCAACTACAATATTTTACTTTACATAGAAATATTGTTTTAATGTTAATATAAAAGCTTGTATATGAACTAAAATTGTCAATCTGCCACTTTTAAGAAAGAAGAATCCATTATGTCCCTAATCTATAGTGAGTTGATATGTTCCATAAGCAGTTCTGGAAGGAGGCTACACTTAGAGCATAAATTGGTATAGATCGCTTTGCTCTCACAGATAGCGACACAATATTTTCTGCTGAATGGGAAAAAGTTTGAAGGCATAAATCAAGATAAAGCAATCATCTGACAAAGAATTACAAAGAGGCCCCATACCTTTTTCTTAGTGAACTCCATGTGACACATTGATTTTCCACTGAAGATAAAAGCCAAAATCATGTGTCATCAATAGAAAGCAAGCAAAACTATTTGGTTCAATATGTTATGGTACTTAACAAAAAAAACTTGCAGAGAAAAGACAAATCTAAAATGTTGCACATGATTCAAACAAGTATGGATCAGAAGAGACATTTCAGAGGTCACTGCTAGAGAGTCAAGGATACATTAGAGAGAAATAAACTCCTGCCTTTTTGTTTATCTACTTACATACACAGATACTGTCTGATGAAGATGATTGATATCAGGTATGGTATTTGATGGTATAGTCATTTACAAAATAATTCATCCCTTATGATCTAATGCAATTTTCTTCATATTACACGTGTATATTTAAATACTTCCTTGTGAAGTGGAGGCTAGCCAGGCTGCTGTTAGCATATCCAGTACATTTCTGCAAATTCCAAAATGGCAAATCCCACAGTTGAAATTTCAACCTCTCTAGCGTCCCTCGGCTGGAGTGCATAATCACGGCAAAAGTCTGCAACATCAGAGGTGGCCGCCACAGACACAAAGTCTGTGTTTCTCATTCCATTCTACCAAATCTATTCAGCAGTCTGGGTGAGGGGGCTTGGCAGTATCTATGAGCAGAAAGCATTCAAATGGCTGGTATATGTGCTTCCGGGGAAACTAAGGGGAATAAAGAGAGAGGGAGGGAGGGAGGGAACAAGAAAGAAGAAGGAAACTCAAGGAGAGAGGAAGGGAAGGAGGCTGGCAAGAAGGGATGGAGGGAGCAAGGGAGGGAGGAATAAAGGAAGGAAGTTACACCAAGTTTCAAAACTGGCCACGGACTGAGAAGGATTAAGAGACAAACGGAATTGAAAGCATTTATGTTCATACTCGGTATTTTTCTTACCCATTCTTGCAAATTAGTAATTTAAAAATTTTCATTTCCACAAATCCACGTGTTTTCTTGTTCCTCTCTCTCCGCTCTTTTTCCTTCTTTCCTTCCTGCCTTTCTTCTTTCTTTTCAACATAGGTTATATAAATGTGTGAGAGCTATCACTAGTCTACATTAATCATCAGGATTTTCCTGTATATTTCCAACTAAGATGACCCATAATAATATTCTACTGTAATTTTGGAGGGTCCAAAATACTAGATGGCATTTAGTGTTTTGGAAATCATGACAAGTCTAACAGGACTTTAAAAAACCTATCAAGACATCTGATGTGTTTTCTTGCCCATACACTCTTTAATGAGGTCTGCTTGACCCTTTCTTCTTCCCTTCTCTAGTCATGGGTTCTTCACACTGAAAACTAAGCTTTGCATCAGTGTTTGACGAACAGGTGACATAATAAACTGCAGTTACATTTTAAATTCAGCTCAAGATGGTAGATGAGAAATCTAAGATTGTGAAGTGAGATTTAGCATGCTGTTCAGTATGCAACAAATCTGAGTGTTGCTCACACAGGATTCATACCAACAGGCTCCTTCCAAAACCTTTCAATGCAAATTCTAGCAAATGCACACTTGGAAGAAAAATGTTCCATGAAGTTGTATATGTAAATTTATACTTTCAGCATTTATGTATATAATTTCAGGGGAAGTGGGATCAACTTAACATTATTAAACATAGTCCAATGATATTTACAACATAACTTCAGAAACATTTTATTACTAGAAGTATTTTAAAAAGGATGTACCATTTAGGATTTAAGACACACCCCACAAATGAAAAAACAAATGAGATTATAAACAACATTTTTAAAAAAATTATGCCATCTTTTCACTACAAAATCCTCCTGGGGGAAAAATATCTTTTCCTTCATTATTAAAGGATGTTATCAGAGCACAGTGGAATTCTTTCAGATTTAGTCAGAAGGTTCTCTGGAGTTGACAGATCTATTGGAGAATATTTTCTTTGAAAGTCCATGTCCTTTCCCCAGGCCTACATCATATATAAATAAACATTTCAGAAAAGGGGCCATGTTAAGAAAAAGTGGGTTGAAGATTGTAAGACCTGGTTCCTGGGTGCCAAATAATTCACAAGTTGGAATAAGCTGGGTTTCTGTAACACTTCTCTATGACTGCCATTGATACTGAACTATGCCAAGGAACTAAGTCCTACCAAGGAAAAGCAGGAGGACAACAGGTGTAAGAAAACATTTCCTGTCAGTGTGTCCAGAGATAGCATGAGTCAACAGCGGCTCCTCATGAAGCCATCGATTCGTAACACTGGAGTATCTAGAATGCATCTGGGTCGAATTATTAAAAAGAAAGTTCTTCTGAAGCTAGTTGTAATGGTAGCTAATTTAAAAAATTAATGTTCTGCGATTCTGATAAAAACCTATGTGGTGAACCAACAATAAAGGCGGCTGGAGATATTGGTATGAAATAGTTATTTTTCCTTATATACCTGGACGTTCATGTAAGAAATTATACTTTTGGAAGGTCTGTCATATTCTCAGTGTATAAGAGTTGAATCATTTTTAGAAGTTATTGTCAGAATTTTGCTTTAATAGTGCAGTAAAGTGTGCATTCTCTCTCTCTCATTTTCATTCAACGGCCTCTACAAATTGAGCCTGGCTCAAAGGTCTTTCCCTCTTGGAATATGACTCCTCCCCTGTCCCTCTACATAGGCTGTTCTATAACAAATTATTTTGCTGTCTTGATTTTTCAGAGACCTCATGCTAGTAGTAGAGAGCCAGGAGAAAGTGAGATGTCCTATATAAAAGGCCTGCTAGAAAAAGAAATCAGCACTGAGTTCTAAGGATACTGAACAACTTTTTAAAAAACAAGCAAGCCATATTAAACACATTAGTTACAACCAAATTAGATAAAACCATGAAAATTATCCAAGAAGAAAAAGTACATCACCTGTCTAGGTTTAAAATTGCTTAAGGCTGCCATCCAAGGACCATCTATGATAACAAATACAGTAGTCTGTATTGACACAAAATTTTAGTGATAGACGTAATTACATTCTTCTGCTGGTGGTGTTCTAGAATAAATGGAATATCTGCTGATCAAATCTGAATGCATCCCATAATATTAGCATGTAGGATCCCAGATCTGCAGGCACTATCTCTTTCTCAGATCTACACTTTGAATATTATGTTAGTTAAAATGAGAAGTATGTTAGAAAATGTCTTTTACAAAAGAAATATTGGCTGAGTATGGTGGCTCATGCCTGTAATCCCAACACTCTGGGAGGCCAAGGTGAGAAGATCTCTTGAGCTCAAGAATTTGAGACCAGCTTGGGCAACATATCTATAAAAAATTTTAAAACTTAGCCGGTGTGGTGGTGCACACCTATAGGCACAGCTACTTCAGAGGCTGAATCAAGAGGATCACTTGAGCTTGGGAGTTTGAGGTTGCAGTGAACTATGAACATGGCACTGAACTCCAGTCTGGGCAACAGAGTGAGAACTTGTCTTCAAAAAAATAAAAAAGAAGAAAAAAATAGGAAATATTGTGTTCACATCTGCTATGGTACTCTTTCTTATATAAACTATTTCTTTGCAGTATTCTAGAGGATTTAAGACAAATTTACCACTGAATAATTTCATATGGTATATTATTGCATTAGTATAGTATGTTATTATATAATTAGTATAAGTGACCAGTGCTGCAACAACCACATTCCAAAAAGTATTGTGATCCTCCAAAATTACAATGTCTAAATGACATTATTCTCCTTCATGAGACCATTATACCTTAATTTTTCAGCACCATGAAAATCTACAAATGCCCTCTAAAATATATTTAGAAAACGTGGGGAAAAAATAGATACAGTTTCAGAAGATACATATATTTTGAAAATTAGCCTTTTTGGAATAAATTATTCTTTATGACATATAAATAAACACATTTTTCAGACTGGCGGGGTAACATTTGCATCAGTCAAAATAATTAGATTACTAAAACCTGTAATCTTATTAGAAAAATGGTTTATTCAGAGAATCATTGGAATTATTAGCCTTCAAGCTGCTATAGATTGAATCTGATCAAAATAATTAAGATAATATTATTTCATTTTTCAGTATAATATCTCCTTAGTATTTTTGTTTCTTATTTAATATGTGATTATATTTACTTCTGTGAATAATATGGATGAAGATCATTACAGTGTCAAGATCACTGGGTTCAGAGCACAGAAACCTCAAGTCTATTCTTTTTTCTTAAATACCTGTAAGACTTTAAAGAAGACAGAGTTTCTGGACTCTAATTTCTCTATCTGTAGAATAAATGGGTTAGACCAAATAACTCCTTTCTGCTTATAAATTTTCTAATTATATGACTGAGCTTACACCTGGAAAACAGTCTATCTCCTGTATAAATTAATGATAGAAATGAAAACCACCACGTTTCATGAAATTAACCACATAAATATCAACATCAACTGCTCAGAAGGACTTAAGTGCAAGTATCACAGGAATTCTGAAGCACAGAGAACTAAATATAAGAAATGTAACACTCTTCGTATTTTCAAAGAAGATTTTAATAATATATGTAAACACAGTAGCCTGTTCATAAGAAAAAAGAAAAGGGACGTCTTAGCATATTCAGGGTTCAACCAAAACTACTACTGGAATGTAAATCAAAGTAATATTCACCTAACTGTCATAATTGGCATGAATAATTTTAAGTAAAACACTTTTATTTGATATTAAATGTGAACAATAAGCCAAAACAGAGAAAATTAATAAATTGATCATTTATTGAAACTGAAATAAAAATATATAATTATTGAAGCCTCTTATATACATAAACCAATCATTGCTTAAATGAGCTGACATACTGGCTCCATAGTTTTATGTCACTAAGGAACTCTTTTGAACACAATAAAGAAACCAGAATTGAGCACAGAGAATGATGAACTGGGAAGTTCATTGCTTTCTATCTACTAATTAGGAGTACAATCATTCAGTCAAACAGCCACTCAACAAACATTTAGCATACAGCTTCTGGATACCAGGTACTGGTGTAGGTGCTAGAGCAACAAGGAAATAGTCCCTGCATTCAGTGAGCTCACAGGCAAGTAAACAAGTAAGTATAAAGACTGCATGACTGATTGGGAGCGGTGGTTCATGCCTGTAATCCCAGCACTTTGGGAGGCCATCGTGGGCAGATCACGAGGTCAAGAGATCGAGACCATCCTGGCCAACATAGTGAAACCCCGTCTCTACTAAAAATACAAAAATTAGCTGGGCACGGTGGTGCACGCCTGTAGTTACTTGGGAGGCTGAGGCAAGAGAATCAGTTGAACCTGGAAGGCAAAGGTTGCAGTGAGCTGAGATCACACCACTGCACTCCAGCCTGGTGACAGAGTGAGACTCTGTCTCAAAAAAAAAAAAAAAGACTCCATGATAAATGTGTATCTACAAAGGGCACAAAGGAATGAGTAGCTAATCCCCAAAGCCATATGGAGCAGTCAGTATAAGCTTCAGGAAAAGAAACTGAAGTAAAAAGCTAACCTGAATCTGAAAAAAATGAGTAGGTATTTTCCAAGCACGTTTCAGGGGAAAAGTTGCAGGATGCAGAAGTCCTCCCAAGTACAAAAAGAGAATGAACTCTGGACAACTGGCAATTTATGGCACACAGGAATCAGTAAATGTAGGGATGAGAGGCACACAGAAACATGGGCAAAAACAGGAATTTTGACTTTATTCCATAAATCATGGAAAGCCACCAATGGGTTTTAAGTAATAAAATACTAAGACCAGGTTTGCATTTTAGAAAGATCAATTTGATTTCAGTGAGGAGGTCCAAAAATGAGAGCAGCAAGGCCAGATAGAAGTCCTGCTGCAACTAGCTATGGTTAGAGATGCAGACCAAAACTAAGGTGAAATCATTTAGAAGAAAGAACGTGGATATAAGAGCCATTGGTTTGGCCTCTCCACATCATTTTTCTAATTTTATTTTCATTTATTTATTTATTTATTTTTTGAGACAGAGTCTCGCTCTGTCACCCAGGCTGGAGTGCAGTGGCGTGATCTTGGCTCACTGCAAGTTCTGCCTCCCGGGTTCACACTATTCTCCTGCCTCAGCCTCCCGAGTAGCTGGGACTACAGGCACGCGCCACCACGCCCAGCTAATTTTTTCTATTTTTTAGTAGAGATGGGGTTTCACCATGTTAGCCAGGATGGTCTCGATCTCCTGACCTCGTGATCCACCCACCTCGGCCTCCCAATGTGCTGGGATTACAGGCTTGAGCCACCATGCCCAGCTGGCCTCTCCACATCTTTACTGTTATACTGATAACATGGGGATGAAAATAAATATTATTTGTATTTAAACTATTATTGTTATGTGAAAATTAAACAAATAACATACTATGATAACATCGGAGGTTCAAGAAATATTAAGTCTTGAAAATAGGAAAGATGAAAGGAAGGAAACAGGGAGTGGGGAGGAAAGTAGGAGAAAGGAGAGAATATAGGAATGAGAGAGGAGGAAAATAATAAGAAAGAAGTAGAAAGCTAGGTACGGTGGCTCATGACTGTAATCCCAGCGCTTTGGGAGGCCGAGTCAGGCAGATCACAAGGTCAGGAGTTCAAGACCAGCCTGGCCAATATGGTGAAACCTTGTCTCCACTAAAAATACAAAAATTAGCTGGGTGTGGTGGCAGGCACCTATAGTCCCAGCTACTCGGGAGGCTGAGGCAGGAGAATCACTTGACCCTGGGAGGCAGAGGTTGCAGTGAGCTGAGATCACACCACTGCACTCCAGCCTGGGTGACAGAGAAAGATGCTGTCTCAAAAAAAAAAAAAAGAAAAAAAAAAAAGAAAGAAGTAGAAAAAGATATAGTATTTCTTAATCAGCAGAAGCTACTCTTATTTTTCAATACTCTACCTTTCTAATGTATCACTGACAAGGAAAGGTCTTGAATAATTGACTGAAGTCAGAATAGGTAAGGCACTCTACCTGTGGATACATGAGAGGCCTTAAAAAGTTCATGGAAAATGTATATTATGAAAAAAACTATGCAAAGGTTTCAATTTTGGCAGCAAAATAAACTCATACTAATTTATTATAGCATGTTTGAACAGGATCTAGTTTGAGACAGTAAGAAGGAGTAGACATTAGTTTGAAAAGAGCCCCTAGCAGAGCAATGTAAATTCTGCTAAAATTGAAGCAAGAACAAACATTAGATTATGATGAAGCTTGAGTGAAAGAATGGTGAAATCACTGATGCTTTACAAGAAGCTTGAGGGGACAATGCACCAAAGAAATCAGTAGTTCACAAGCGGACAGCTTTTTTAAAGAAGAAACGAGATGATGTGGAAGATGAAGTCCACAGGGACAGATCATCCATATCAATTTGCAAGGAAAAAAATTAATCTTGTTTGTGCCCTAATTGAAGAGGACTGATAATCAACAGCACAAACAATAGCCAACATCATAGACATCTTAATTGGTTCAGCTTACACAGTTCTGACTAAAAAATTAAAGTTGAACCAACTTTCCACTGCATGGGTGCCAAAAGTGTTGTGCTCAGATCAGCTGCAGACAAGAGGAGAGCTCTCAATGGAAATTTTAAAGAACTAGGGTCAAGATCCTGAAGGATTTCTTTGAAGAATTGTAACAGAAGATAAAACATGGCTTTCCCAGTATGATCCTGAGGGCAAAACACAATCAAAGCAATGGCTACCAAAGGTGGAAGTGGTCCAGTCAAAGCTAAAGGGGATCACTCAAGAGCAAAGGTCACGGCAACAGTTTTTTGGGGACATTCCAGGCATTTTGCTTGTTGACTTTGTGGAAGGTCAAAGAACAATAATATCTGCATATCATGAGAGTGTTTTGAATAAGTTAGCCAAAGTTTTAGGGCAAAATACCTGGGAAAGCTTTAGCAGACAGTCCTCTAACACCACAATGTTTCTGCTCATTCCTGTCATCAAGCAAAGGCAATTTTGTGAGAGTCTCAATGGGAAATTGTCAGGCATCCACCTTACAGCTCTGATTTGGCTCCTTCTGACTTCTTTTTGTTTCCCAATCTCAACAAATGTGGAAAGGGCACCCATTTTTCTTAAGTTAATAATGTATAAGAGACTGCATTGACATTGTTAAGTTCCCAGGACCATCAGTTCTTTAGGGATGAAAACCGAAGATCACATTTTCAATGTTTATCTTGTAACTTCATTTTTCCACAAACTTTTTGAAGTTTCTCCATACAAATGTCTCCATACAAATGAGCACTTGCAAAATAAGCAGAGAGTCTCATTCAATGGACAGAAAGTTCTGTGCCATCTAAAAATTATCTTAAGCAAGTTCAATGTGTAGCAACAGACTGTATTGATAAATATCAGTTAGGTTGACTTCTGCAATGACCATGATGGAGTAACAAGAACTAGACTTTCTCTCCCTCCTGAAACAACCAAAAAAATGGCCAAAATGTATGCCACAAAAGTTTGCAAGACCCTGTAAAGTCAGTCTCAAACAAGGTGAGCCTATCAACTGCCCTAATTTATGCCTGGAGAAAGTTTTCCAGCCCACTACTGCAGGAGAAAAGCCCAAGAGGAGCCCATTGTTCTCCCTGAGCTGAGGGGACAGAGCTCAGAGTCCACAGAAACCATGTTGACATGAGCTCTCAGGACAAGGTTTCCGAGAAGAAGGGGCTGCACAGAAAGAGAACTCCAGAGCTCTGCAAAGGGTCCCCCTAAAGTACATAGCTAAGTAATTGTTAGGACAGGCCTAGAGAAAAGTACCTACGGTTGGGGAAACAACACCCAGATAAGATGAAAAGTAACAGTACACATGCTCACCAAGGTCCAGTAATAGTGCTTATTTTATCAGCCAAACCAGAAACACCTCAAGATTCCCAGGGATACCCAGAAGGATCTTGCCTCACTAGTTGGGAGTGATTAGCTCTAAAATGAGAACTGGTCTGATCCCACCTAATGAATTTTTAAAGCAAGACCAAAAAGAGTCAAACTCTTTCCAACTAAACTTAAATACATACCAATACAAAGATCAAGAATATTTATATATACTTCCAGCACTCAATAAGATAAAAGTCACCATATCTGACATCCAGACACAGTTTAGCAGAGACACAACAGTAACAACAAAAGACAGAAGAACGTGGCTCATAATAAGGAGAAAAATCACTGAGTCAGAACTGATCCAGAGTAAATCAAGGTGCCAGAGTTATAAGTTAAGAACATTCAAATGCTTATTGAAACAGTATTCTATATGTTCTAAAATAGAGACATGCAAGATACACTAAAGGAGGCTGGGCGCAGTGGCTCACGCCTGTAATCTCAGCATTTTGCGAGGCCGAGGCAGGTGGATCACGAAGTCAGGAGTTCAGGACCAGCCTGACCAATATGGTGAAATCCCATCTCTACTAAAAATACAAAAATTAGCGGGGCATAGTAGCATGCGGCTGTAGTCCCAGCTACATGGTAGGCTGATAGCACGTTAGTCATTAAAGAAGAAAAGATAGACACCTCTCGAAATAAAATAGAGAGAGAAAATAAATTTTTAAAAAACATGAACAGAGCAATAGTAGACAGTACATTTCAAGTAACTGAATTTACGTGTAATCTCAGTTCCCAAAGGAGAGGAGAGGGAAGATGTGAAAACATTTGGGACTTTGAGTCAGGCAAAGCTTTCTTTGATATGACCCCACAGCATGATTTATATAATAATATATTGATAAGAAGAACTCATCAAATTTAAAAAAAAGAATCTGCTCTTCAAAAGAATCTATTAAGAGACTGAAAAGACAAGCTGCAGGCTGGGAGAAAATATTTGCAATTCATATATCTGATGAAAGGCTTGCATCAAAAATATATTTTAAAAGCTCAAAATTTAATAATGAAAAACAAACAACCCCATTTAAAACTTGGGTGAAAGACTGGAACAGACATTTCAAAGTAGACATTTGTTTGGTAAATAAGCACATATGCTCAACATAATTAATGCTTAGGGCAATGCAAATTAAAACCAAAATGAGACGCCACTATCTATTTTTAAATAGCTAAGATTAGCATGACTGATAACAGCCAAGCACTGGCTTGGATGTGGAGAAGCTGAAACTCTCATACACTGCTGATGGGAATACAAAAAAGTGTAACCTTTGAAAAACAGTTTAAGAGTCCCTTAAAAAGTTAAACATACTTCTGCCGTAAGACTCAGCCATTGCACTCCTGGGTATTTACCCAAGAGAGATAAAAGTAGGTGTTCATATAATGATATCAACACAAATGTTCATAGCACATGTATTCATAATAGCCCAAACTAGAAACAGTCTAAATATCAATCAATACATTAATGAATTAACTTGCTTTATCCGAATTAATTATGGATACATACTATAACATGAATGAATCTCAAAATAACTATACTAAGTGAAACAAGGCAGACTCTAGAGGTAAAACATGCAGAGAAAAAAACATAAAATGTCAGACAAAAAAGTGCATAGTGTAAAATTTTATTTATATACATTTTTTGACTGTATAAATTACTGTCCAGTGACAGAAGGCAGTTTGGTGGTTTTTAAGGGCCAGGAATGAGGGGCCAGAGAAATGTATTATAAAGAGGCATCAGGAAACTGGAGGTGAAGTATATTTCCATCACCTCGATTGTGTGCTGATGGTTTCTAAACTTTCAATATTTTTAGTTTATTATATGTTATACAAAATAAAGCTTGTAATAAAAATCAAAAGATTGAGCCATCCTTATTTTCTCCATAAAAGAGCAGAATTCTCCTTTTAGAGATTTGGAAAGATTATTAAAAGGTAAGTTACAAAATACAGTACCTGACACGTATAAAATATTAAATAAATACTAGCCATGCTTAATTATTTTGTTTTAAGTCTATATGAGTCAAGTTTTAGTAGAAATATGGGCTAGAAAAAAAAAAACAGAAAGCGGGACTCTGTGATCCGACTTGGGCTTATAGAACAGAATGCACTAGTTTGTTCTCATGCTGCTAATAAAGTCATACCCAAGACCGGGTAATTTAGAAAGGAAAGAGGTTTAAGGAACTCACAATTCCACATGGCTGGGGAGGCCTCACAGTCACGGCAGAAGGCAAAAAAGAAGCAAAGGCACATCTTAAATGGTAGCAGAGAAGAAAGCTTGTGTAGGGAAACTCCCATTTTAAAAGCATCAGATCTCGTGAGACTTATTCGCTACCAGGAGAACAGTAGGGGGAACCCGCCCCTATGATTCAATGATCTCCACCTGACTCCATCCTTGACATGCGGGGATAATTACAATCAAGGTGAGATTCGGGTGGAGACACAGCCGAATCATATCAATGACTAATGAGAGTTATGTCCAGAACCTAATGAAAACCTGTCTGAGGCCACATTCCCTGTAAAGCAGATTTGAGATAGAGATTTGTGTAGAGAATATTTAACTGGGTAAAATCCTAGGAGCCAACAACTGTGGCGAAAAAGCTGAATTGGATAAAGGGAGTTGAGATGTGAGGCAGTCACAACAAATACCTCAGCTAATCTCAAGGGGGAGCTGAGAAGCAGGGGTGACCCTTCAGAGTTGCCCTAAATTGAGGCAGGAGTATGGAGTTTTAATACCTTTCACTGGCCATTCTTCAGATACGAGTTGTCCCCAAGGATGGACATCAGCTTGACAAGTTATTAATTAGATCTCCTGAGAATAAATTCTAGAGAGAATCAGCTGAGAGGCATGATTTGCCAACACTCCCAATAGCTGGGCAAACTTCAGTTTTGAGGAAGGATTTGGGTCACACACAAAAGTCTCCACAACCAATTATTCATGGGAAATTCTATGTAGGCAGAGCTATTTCATGGCCAGTTAATCAAAACTACATAATCTATTTGGTTAAGCAAAAGAAATTAAAAAGATAAAATAAAACCTATATATTAACACTCAAAAGTTTTTAATGCATTTCCCTTGCATTTCATATGTTTTGCCTTGCATTTCATATGTTTTGCCTTGCATTTGTTTATTTGCTTTCAAGAACCTTTAGAGAACAATAATTACTAATATAATATGGAGTAGCACAGCATAGACGAGGGAAGCTAACTCTCTCCCTTTTCCCAGAACCTGGAACAGCTAAAGATCCTAAGCATTGTCAGCTTTGGTATCTGACATAGTTTGGATGTTTGTCCCCTTCAAATCTCACGTTAAAATGTGATCCCCAATGTTGGAGATAGATGCCTCCTGAATGGCTTGGTGCTGTCCTCTTGGTAATGAATGAGTTCTTACCCTGTGAGTTCATGCAATATCTGGTTGTTTAAAAGAGACTGACACCTCCTCCCTGTCTCTCTTGCTTCCTCTCTCACCATGTGATATGCTGGTTTCCCTTCACCTTCCACCATGATTGGAAGGTTCCTGAGGCCCTCCCTGGAAGCAGGTGCCAGTACTATGCTTCACGTACAGCCTTCAGAACAAGGAGCCAAATAAACCTCATTTCTTTATTAATTACCCAACCTCAGGTATTTCTTTATAACAATGCAAATGGGCTAACAGAGTATCATTCATGGACAGTGAGTGTATTAGTCAATTTTCATGCTGCTGATAAAGACATACCCAAGACTGGGTCATTTATAAAGAAAAAGAGGTTTAATGAATTCACATATCTGCACCGCTAGCTGTATAAATATGGAAATATCTTCACTGCTACCTGTACAAATATGGAAATATCTACAGCGCTACCTGTATAAACATGGAAATATCTACACCGCTATCTGTATAAACATGGAAATATCTACACCGCTATCTCTAAACATGGAAATATCTACAGCACTATCCGTATGAACATGGAAATATCTACACCGCTATCTGTATAAACAAGGAAATAACTACACCGCCATCTCTATAAACATGGATATACCTACAGGGCCATCTGTATAAACATGGAAATAACTACACCGCTATCTGTATATACATGGAAATATATACACCGCTATCTCTATAAACATGGAAATATCTACACCGTTATCTATATAAACATGGAAATAACTACACCTCTATCTCTATAAACATGGAAATATCTACACTGCTATCTGCATAAACATGGAAATATCTAAACCGCTACCTGTAAAACAGGGAAATATCTACACCGCTATCTCTATAAACATTGAAACATCTACACTGCTATCTTTATAAACATTGAAATACCTACACTGCTATTTGTATAAACATGGAAACATCTACAACGCTATCTCTATAAACATGGAAATAACTACACCGCTATCTCTATAAACGTGGAAATATCTACACCACCATCTGAATGAACATGGAATTATCTACAACGTCATCTGTATGAACATTGAAATATCTTCACCGCTATCTGTATAAACATGGAAATATCTACACCGCTATCTGTATATACATGGAAATATCAACACCGCTATCTCTATCAACATGGAAATATCTACACCGCTATCTCTATAAACATGGAAATACCTACACCGCCATCTGGATCGACATGAAAATATCTACACCGCCATCTGTATAAACATGGATATATCTACACTGCTATCTGTATTAAGATGGAAATAACTACACCACCATCGATATAAATATGGAAATATCTAAACCGCCATCTGTATGAACATGGAAATATCTACAGGGCAATTTCTATAAAGATGGAAATATCTACACCGCAATCTGTTTAAACATGGAAATATCTACACCTCTATCTGTATTAAGATGGAAATATCTACACTGCCATCTCTATAAAGATGGAAATATCTACACCGCCATCTGTATGAACATGGAAATATCTACACCGCTATCTGAATATATATGGAAATATCTACACGGCTATCTCTATAAACATGGAAATATCTAAACTGCTACCTGTAAAACAGGGAAATATCTACACCACTATCTCTATAAACATTGAAATATCTACACTGCAATCTTTATAAACATTGAAATACCTACACTGCTATTTGTATAAACATGGAAATATCTACAACGCAATCTCTATAAACATGGAAATAACTACACCGCTATCTCTATAAACGTGGAAATATCTACACCGCCAACTGTATGAACATGGAAATATCTACAACGCCATCTGTATGAACATTGAAATATCTACACCGCTATCGGTATAAACATGGAAATATCTACACCGCTATCTGTATATACATGGAAATATCTACACCGCTATCTCTATCAACTTGGAAATATCTACACCGCTCTCTCTATAAACATGGAAATACCTACACCGCCATCTGTATCGACATGAAAATATCTACACCGCCATCTGCATAAACATAGAAATATCTACACCGCTATCTGTATTAAGATGGAAATATCTACACCGCCATCTTTATAAACATGGAAATATCTACACCACCATCTGTATGAATATGGAAATATCTACAGCGCAATCTCTATAAAGATGGAAATATCTACACCGCCATCTGTTTAAACATGGAAATATCTACACCTCTATCTGTATTAAGATGGAAATATCTACACTGCCATCTCTATAAAGATGGAAATATCTACAACGCCATCCCTATGAACATGGAAATATCTACACCGCCATCTGTATAAACATGGAAATATCTACACAGCTATCTGTAAAAACATGGAAATATCTACAGCGTAATGTGTATAAACATGGAAATACCTGCCCCGCTATCTGTATTAACATGGAAATATCTACACCGCCATCTGTATGAACGTGGAAATATCTACACCGCCAACTCTGTAAACATGGAAATATCTACACCGCCATCTGTAGGAACATGGAAATATCTACAACGCTATCTCTATAAACATGGAAATGTCTACAACGCCATCTGTATATACATGGAAGTACGTACACCGCTATCTGTATAAACATGGAAATATCTACACCGCTATCTGTATATACATGGAAATATCTACACCGCTATCTCTATCAACTTGGAAATATCTACACCGCTCTCTCTATAAACATGGAAATACCTACACCGCCATCTGTATCGACATGAAAATATCTACACCGCCATCTGCATAAACATAGAAATATCTACACCGCTATCTGTATTAAGATGGAAATATCTACACCGCTATCTCTATGAAGATGGAAATATCTACACCACTATCTGAATGAACATGGAAATATCTACACCGCTATCTGTATGAACATGGATATATCTACACCGCTATCTGTTTGAACATGGAAATATCTACACAGCTATCTGTATGAACATGGAAATATCTACACCGCTATCTGTATGAACACGGAAATATCTAAACCTCTATCTGTGTAAACATGCATACATCTTCACCGCTATCTGTATAAACAAGGAAATATCTACACCGCTATCTGTATGAACATGGAAATATCTACACCGCTATCTGTATGAACATGGAAATATCTACACCACTATCTGTGTAAACATGCATACATATTCACCGCTATCTGTATAAACAAGGAAATATCTACACCGCTATGTGTATGAACATGGAAATATCTACACCGCTATCTGTTTGAACATGGATATATCTACACCGCTATCTGCATGAAAATTTAAATATCTACACAGCGATCTGCATATACATGGAAATATCTACAAAGCTATCTCTTTACACATGGAAATAACTACAGCGCTATCTCTATAAACATGCAAATATCTACACCGCCATCTGTATGAACATGGAAATATCTGCACCGCCATCTGTATGAAGATATAAATATCTACACCCCCATCTATATTAAGATGGAGATATCTACACAGCTATCTGCATAAACTTGGAAATATCTACACTGCTATATGTATAAACATGGAAATATCTACACCGCTATCTGTATAAACATGGAAATATCTACACCGCTACCTGTATAAACATGGAAATATCAGCACCGTTATCTGTATGAACATGGAAGTACCTACACCGCTATCTCTATGAAGATGGAAATATCTACACCGCTATCTGTATGAACATGGAAATAGCTACACCGCTATCTGTATGAACATGGAAATATCTACACCGCTATCTGTGTAAATATGCATACATCTTCACCGCAATCTGTATAAACGTGGAAATATCTACACCGCTATCTGTATAAACATGGAAATATCTACTCCGCTACCTGTAAAAACATGGAAATATCAGCACCGCTATCTGTATCAACATGGAAATATCAGCCCCTCTATCTGTATGAATATGGAAATATCTACACCACACTCTGTTTGAACAAGGAAATATCTACACCGCTATGTGTATGAACATGGAATTATCTTCACCGCCATCTGTATGAACATGGATATGTCTACACAGCCATCTGGATGAACATGGAAATATCTACGCCGCTATCGGTATGAACATGGAAATAGCTACACCGCTATCTGTATGAACATGGAAATATCTGCACCGCCATCTGTATGTACATATAAATATCTACTCCGCCATCTGTATTAAGAAGTAGATATCTACACCGCTACATGTATAAACATGGAAATATCTACACCGCTATCTGTATAAACATGGAAATATCTACACCGCTATCTGTTTAAACATGGAAATATCAGCACCACTATCAGTACGAACATGGAAATATCTGCACCGCTATCTGTATGAACATGGAAATATCTACACCGCTATCTGTATAAACATGGAAATATCTACACTGCTATCTGCATGAACATGGATATATCTACACAGCCATCTGGATGAACATGGAAATATCTACACCGCTATCTGTATGGACATGGAAATATCTGCACCGCAATCTCTATGAACATGGAAATATCTACACCGCTATCTGTTTGAACATGGAAATATCTAAACTGCTATCTGCATGAAAATGGAAATATCTACACAGCTATCTGCATATACATGGAAATATCTACACAGCTATCTCTTTACACATGGAAATAACTACACCGCTATCTGTATGAACATGGAAATATCTTCACCGCCATCAGTATGAACATGGATATATCTACACAGCCATCTGGAAGAGCATGGAAATATCTACACCGCTATCTGTGTAAACATGCATACATCTTCACCGCTATCTATATAAACATGGAAATATCTACACTGCTATCTGCATGAACATGGAAGTATCTACACCGCTATCTGTTTGAACATGGAAATATCTACACCGCTATCTGCATGAAAATGGAAATATCTACACGGCGATCTGCATATACATGGAAATATCTACAAAGCTATCTCTTTACACATGGAAATAACTACAGCGCTATCTCTATAAACATGCAAATATCTACACCGCCATCTGTATGAACATGGAAATATCTGCACCGCCATCTGTATGAAGATAGAAATATCTACACCCCCATCTATATTAAGATGGAGATATCTACACCGCTATGTGTATAAACTTGGAAATATCTACACCGCTATATGTATAAACATGGAAATATCTACACTGCTATCTGTATAAACATGGAAATATCTACACCGCTACCTGTATAAACATGGAAATATCAGCACCGTTATCTGTATGAACGAGGAAATATCTACACCGCTATCTCTATGAAGATGGAAATATCTACACCGCTATCTGTACGAACATGGAAATATCTACACCGCTATCTGTATGAACATGGAAATATCTACACCACTATCTGTATGAACATGGAAATATCTACACCGTTATCTGTATGAACATGGAAATATCTACTCCACTATCTGTATGAACATGGAAATATCTACACCGCTATCTGTATGAACATGGAAATATCTACACCGCTATCTGTGTAAACATGCATACATCTTCACCGCTACCTGTATAAACATGGAAATATCTACACCGCTATCTGTATGAACATGGAAATATCTACACCGCTATCTGTATGAACACGGAAATATCTACACCGCTATCTGTGTAAACATGCATACATCTTCACCGCTATCTGTATAAACATGGAAATATCTACACCGCTATCTGTATGAACATGGAAATATCTACACCGCTATCTGTTTGATCATGGAAATATCTAAACCGCTATCTGCATGAAAATAGAAATATCTACACAGCTATCTGCATAGACATGGAAATATCTACAAAGCTATCTCTATACACATGGAAATAACTACACTGCTATCTGTATAAACATGGAAATATCTACACCGATATCTGTATGAACATGGAAATATCTTCACCGCCATCTGTATGAACATGGATATGTCTACACAGCCATCTGGAGTAACATGGAAATATCTACAACGCGATCTGTATGAACATGGAAATAGCTACACCGTTATCTGTATGAACATGGAAATAGCTACACCACTATCTGTATGAACATGGAAATATCTACACCGCTATCTGTATGAACATGGATATATCTACACAGCCATCTGGATGAACATGGAAATATCTACACCGCTATGAGTATGAACATGGAAATATCTACACCGCTATCTGTATGAACATGGATATATCTAAACAGCCATCTGGATGAACATGGAAATATCTACACCGCTATCTGTGTAAACATGCATAGATCTTCACCGCTATCTGTATAAACATGGAAATATCTACACAGCTATCTGTATGAACATGGAAATATCTACACGGCTATCTGTTTGAAGATGGAAATATCTACACCGCTATCTGCATGAAAATGGAAATATTTACACAGCTATCTGCATATACATGGAAATATCTACAAAGCTATCTCTTTACACATGGAAATAACTACACCGCTATCTGTATGAACATGGAAATATCTACACCGCCATCTGTATGAACATGGAAATATCTGCACCGCCATATGTATGAACATATAAATATCTACACCGCCATCTGTATTAAGATGGAGATATCTACACCGCTACCTGAATAAACATGGAAATATCTACACCGCAATCTGTATAAACATGGAAATATCTACACCGCTATCTGTATAAACATGGAAATATCTACACCACAGCCTGTATAAACATGGAAATATCAGCACCACTATCTGTATGAACATGGAATTATCTACACCGCTATCTGTATGAACATGGAAATATCTACACCGCTATCTGTATGAACATGGAAATATCTACACCGCTATCTGTATGAACATGGAAATATCTACACCGCTATCTGTTTGAACATGGAAATATCTACACCGCTGTCTGCATGAAAATGGAAATATCTACACAGCTATCTGCATACACATGGAAATATCTACACAGCTATCTCTTAACACATGGAAATAAGTAGTCCGCTATCTCTATAAACATGGAAATATCTACACCGCCATCTGTATGAACATATAAATATCTACACCGCCATCTGTATTAAGAAAGAAATATCTAAACCGCTATCTGTGTGAACATTGAAATATCTACACCGCTATCTGTATGAACATTGAAATATCTACACCGCTGCCTGTATAAACATGGAAATATCAGCACAGCAATCTGTATGAACATGGAAATATCTACACCGCTATCTGTATGAACATGGAAATATCTACACCGCTATCTGTATGAACATGGAAATATCTACACCGCTATCTGTATGAACACGCATACATCTTCACCGCTATCTGTATAAACATGGAAATATCTACACCGCTATCTGTATGAACATGGAAATATCTACACCGCTATCTGTATGAACATGGAAATATCTACACCTCTATCTGTGTAAACACGCATACATCTTCACCGCTATCTGTATAAACAAGGAAATATCTACACCGCTATCTGTATGAACATGGAAATATCTACACCGCTATCTGTATGAACATGGAAATATCTACACCACTATCTGTGTAAACATGCATACATATTCACCGCCATCTGTATAAACAAGGAAATATCTACACCGCTATCTGTATGAACATGGAAATATCTACACCGCTATCTGTATGGACATGGAAATACATACACCGCTATCTGGATGAACATGGAAATAGCTACACCGCTATCTGTATAAACATGGAAATATCTACACCGCTATCTGTTTAAACATGGAAATATCTACACCTCTATCTGTATAAACATGGAAATATCAGCACTGCTATCAGTATGAACATGGAAATATCTTCACCGCTATCTGTATGAACATGGAAGTATCTACACCGCTATCTGTATGAACATGGAAATATCTACACCGCTATCTGTATGAACATGGAAATACCTACACCGCTATCTGAAAGAACATGGAAATATCTACACCGCTATCTGTATGAACATGGAAATATCTACACCGCTATCTGTATGAACATGCATACATCTTCACCGCTATCTGTATAAACATGGAAATATCTACACCGCTATCTGTATGAACATGGAAATATCTACACCGCTATCTGTATGAACATGGAAATATCTACACCTCTATCTGTGTAAACATAAATACATCTTCACCGCTATCTGTATAAACAAGGAAATATCTACACCGCTATCTGTATGAACATGGAAATATCTACACCGCTATCTGTATGAACATGGAAATATATACACCACTATCTGTGTAAACATGCATAGATATTCACCGCCATCTGTATAAACAAGGAAATATCTACACCGCTATCTGTATGAACATGGAAATATCTACACCGCTATCTGTGTAAACATGCATACATCTTCACCGCTATCTGTATAAACATGGAAATATCTACACTGCTATCTGCATGAACATGGAAATATCTACACCGCTATCTGTTTGAACATGGAAATATCTACACCGCTATCTGCATGAAAATTTAAATATCTACACAGCTATCTGCATATACATGGAAATATCTACAAAGCTGTCTCTTTACACATGGAAATAACTACAACGCTATCTCTATAAACATGCAAATATCTTCACCGCCATCTGTATGAACATGGATACATCTACACAGACATCTGGATGAGCATGGAAATATCTACACCGCTATCTGTATGAACATGGAAATATCTACACCGCTATCTGTGTAAACATGCATACATCTTCACCGCTATCTGTATAAACATGGAAATATCTACACTGCTATCTGCATGAACATGGAAATATCTACACCGCTATCTGTTTGAACATGGAAATATCTACACCGCTATCTGTGTAAACATGCATACATCTTCACCGCTATGTATATAAACATGGAAATATCTACACCGCTACCTGTATAAACATGGAAATATCAGCACCGCTATCTGTATGAACATGGAAATATCTACACCGCTATCTCTATGAAGATGGAAATATCTACACCACTATCTGAATGAACATGGAAATATCTACACCGCTATCTGTATGAACATGGAAATATCTACACCGCTATCTGTTTGAACATGGAAATATCTACACCGCTATCTGCATGAAAATGGAAATATCTACACAGCTATCTGCATAAACATGGAAATATCTACACAGCAATCTCTTTACACATGGAAATAACTACACCGCTATCTGTATGAACATGGAAATATTTACACTGCCATCTGTATGAACATGGAAATATCTACACCGCTATCTGTATAAACATGGAAATATCTACACCACTATCTGTATGAACATGGAAATACATACACCGCTATCTGTATGAACATGGAAATATCTACACCGCTATCTGTACGAACATGGAAATATCTACACCGCTATCTGTATGAACATGCATACATCTTCACCGCTATCTGTATAAACATGGAAATATCTACACAGCTATCTGTATGAACATGGAAATATCTACACCGCTATCTGTATGAACATGGAAATATCTAAACCTCTATCTGTGTAAACATGCATACATATTCACCGCTATCTGTATAAACAAGGAAATATCTACACCGCTATGTGTATGAACATGGAAATATCTACACCGCTATCTGTTTGAACATGGATATATCTACACCGCTATCTGCATGAAAATTTAAATATCTACACAGCGATCTGCATATACATGGAAATATCTACAAAGCTATCTCTTTACACATGGAAATAACTACAGCGCTATCTCTATAAACATGCAAATATCTACACCGCCATCTGTATGAACATGGAAATATCTGCACCGCCATCTGTATGAAGATATAAATATCTACACCCCCATCAATAATAAGATGGAGATATCTACACAGCTATCTGCATAAACTTGGAAATATCTACACTGCTATATGTATAAACATGGAAATATCTACACCGCTATCTGTATGAACATGGAAATATCTACACCGCTATCTGTATGAACTCGGAAATATCTACACCGCTATCTGTGTAAACATGCATACATCTTCACCGCTATCTGTATAAACATGGAAATATCTACACCGCTATCTGTATGAACATGGAAATATCTACACCGCTATCTGTTTGATCATGGAAATATCTAAACCGCTATCTGCATGAAAATAGAAATATCTACACAGCTATCTGCATAGACATGGAAATATCTACAAAGCTATCTCTATACCCATGGAAATAACTACACTGCTATCTGTATAAACATGGAAATATCTACACCGATATCTGTATGAACATGGAAATATCTTCACCGCCATCTGTATGAACATGGATATGTCTACACAGCCATCTGGAGTAACATGGAAATATCTACAAGGCGATCTGTATGAACATGGAAATAGCTACACCGTTATCTGTATGAACATGGAAATAGCTACACCACTATCTGTATGAACATGGAAATATCTACACCGCTATCTGTATGAACATGGATATATCTACACAGCCATCTGGATGAACATGGAAATATCTACACCGCTATGAGTATGAACATGGAAATATCTACACCGCTATCTGTATGAACATGGATATATCTAAACAGCCATCTGGATGAACATGGAAATATCTACACCGCTATCTGTGTAAACATGCATAGATCTTCACCGCTATCTGTATAAACATGGAAATATCTACACAGCTATCTGTATGAACATGGAAATATCTACACGGCTATCTGTTTGAAGATGGAAATATCTACACCGCTATCTGCATGAAAATGGAAATATCTACACAGCTATCTGCATATACATGGAAATATCTACACAGCTATCTCTTTACACATGGAAATAACTACACCGCTATCTGTATGAACATGGAAATATCTACACCGCCATCTGTATGAACATGGAAATATCTGCACCGCCATATGTATGAACATATAAATATCTACACCGCCATCTGTATTAAGATGGAGATATCTACACCGCTACCTGAATAAACATGGAAATATCTACACCGCAATGTGTATAAACATGGAAATATCTACACCGCTATCTGTATAAACATGGAAATATCTACACCACAGCCTGTATAAACATGGAAATATCAGCACCACTATCTGTATGAACATGGAATTATCTACACCGCTATCTGTATGAACATGGAAATAACTACACCGCTATCTGTATGAACATGGAAATATCTACACCGCTGTCTGTATGAACATGGAAATATCTACACCGCTATCTGTTTGAACATGGAAATATCTACACCGCTGTCTGCATGAAAATGGAAATATCTACACAGCTATCTGCATACACATGGAAATATCTACACAGCTATCTCTTAACACATGGAAATAAGTAGTCCGCTATCTCTATAAACATGGAAATATCTACACCGCCATCTGTATGAACATATAAATATCTACACCGCCATCTGTATTAAGAAGGAAATATCTAAACCGCTATCTGTGTTAACATTGAAATATCTACACCGCTATCTGTATGAACATTGAAATATCTACACCGCTGCCTGTATAAACATGGAAATATCAGCACAGCAATCTGTATGAACATGGAAATATCTACACCGCTATCTGTATGAACATGGAAATATCTACACCGCTATCTGTATGAACATGGAAATATCTACACCGCTATCTGTATGAACATGCATACATCTTCACCGCTATCTGTATAAACATGGAAATATCTACACCGCTATCTGTATGAACATGGAAATATCTACACCGCTATCTGTATGAACATGGAAATATCTACACCTCTATCTGTGTAAACACGCATACATCTTCACCGCTATCTGTATAAACAAGGAAATATCTGCACCGCTATCTGTATGAACATGGAAATATCTACACCGCTATCTGTATGAACATGGAAATATCTACACCACTATCTGTGTAAACATGCATACATATTCACCGCCATCTGTATAAACAAGGAAATATCTACACCGCTATCTGTATGAACATGGAAATATCTACACCGCTATCTGTATGGACATGGAAATACATACACCGCTATCTGGATGAACATGGAAATAGCTACACCGCTATCTGTATAAACATGGAAATATCTACACCGCTATCTGTTTAAACATGGAAATATCTACACCGCTATCTGTATAAACATGGAAATATCAGCACTGCTATCAGTATGAACATGGAAATATCTTCACCGCTATCTGTATGAACATGGAAGTATCTACACCGCTATCTGTATGAACATGGAAATATCTACACCGCTATCTGTATGAACATGGAAATACCTACACCGCTATCTGTAAGAACATGGAAATATCTACACCGCTATCTGTATGAACATGGAAATATCTACACCGCTATCTGTATGAACATGCATACATCTTCACCGCTATCTGTATAAACATGGAAATATCTACACCGCTATCTGTATGAACATGGAAATATCTACACCGCTATCTGTATGAACATGGAAATATCTACACCTCTATCTGTGTAAACATAAATACATCTTCACCGCTATCTGTATAAACAAGGAAATATCTACACCGCTATCTGTATGAACATGGAAATATCTACACCGCTATCTGTATGAACATGGAAATATCTACACCACTATCTGTGTAAACATGCATAGATATTCACCGCCATCTGTATAAACAAGGAAATATCTACACCGCTATCTGTATGAACATGGAAATATCTACACCGCTATCTGTGTAAACATGCATACATCTTCACCGCTATCTGTATAAACATGGAAATATCTACACTGCTATCTGCATGAACATGGAAATATCTACACCGCTATCTGTTTGAACATGGAAATATCTACACCGCTATCTGCATGAAAATTTAAATATCTACACAGCGATCTGCATATACATGGAAATATCTACAAAGCTGTCTCTTTACACATGGAAATAACTACAGCGCTATCTCTATAAACATGCAAATATCTTCACCGCCATCTGTATGAACATGGATACATCTACACAGACATCTGGATGAGCATGGAAATATCTACACCGCTATCTGTATGAACATGGAAATATCTACACCGCTATCTGTGTAAACATGCATACATCTTCACCGCTATCTGTATAAACATGGAAATATCTACACTGCTATCTGCATGAACATGGAAATATCTACACCGCTATCTGTTTGAACATGGAAATATCTACACCGCTATCTGTGTAAACATGCATACATCTTCACCGCTATCTATATAAACATGGAAATATCTACACCGCTACCTGTATAAACGTGGAAATATCAGCACCGCTATCTGTATGAACATGGAAATATCTACACCGCTATCTCTATGAAGATGGAAATATCTACACCACTATCTGAATGAACATGGAAATATCTACACCGCTATCTGTATGAACATGGATGTATCTACACCGCTATCTGTTTGAACATGGAAATATCTACACAGCTATCTGCATGAAAATGGAAATATCTACACAGCTATCTGCATAAACATGGAAATATCTACACAGCAATCTCTTTACACATGGAAATAACTACACCGCTATCTGTATGAACATGGAAATATTTACACTGCCATCTGTATGAACATGGAAATATCTACACCGCTATCTGTATAAACATGGAAATATCTACACCACTATCTGTATGAACATGGAAATACATACACCGCTATCTGTATGAACATGGAAATATCTACACCGCTATCTGTACGAACATGGAAATATCTACACCGCTATCTGTATGAACATGCATACATCTTCACCGCTATCTGTATAAACATGGAAATATCTACACAGCTATCTGTATGAACATGGAAATATCTACACCGCTATCTGTATGAACATGGAAATATCTAAACCTCTATCTGTGTAAACATGCATACATCTTCACCGCTATCTGTATAAACATGGAAATATCTACACCGCTATCTGTATGAACATGGAAATATCTACACCGCTATCTGTATGAACATGGAAATATCTACACCACTATCTGTGTAAACATGCATACATATTCACCGCTATCTGTATAAACAAGGAAATATCTACACCGCTATGTGTATGAACATGGAAATATCTACACCGCTATCTGTTTGAACATGGATATATCTACACCGCTATCTGCATGAAAATTTAAATATCTACACAGCGATCTGTATATACATGGAAATATCTACAAAGCTATCTCTTTACACATGGAAATAACTACAGCGCTATCTCTATAAACATGCAAATATCTACACCGCCATCTGTATGAACATGGAAATATCTGCACCGCCATCTGTATGAAGATATAAATATCTACACCCCCATCTATATTAAGATGGAGATATCTACACAGCTATCTGCATAAACTTGGAAATATCTACACTGCTATATGTATAAACATGGAAATATCTACACCGCTATCTGTATAAACATGGAAATATCTACACCGCTACCTGTATAAACATGGAAATATCAGCACCGTTATCTGTATGAACATGGAAGTACCTACACCGCTATCTCTATGAAGATGGAAATATCTACACCGCTATCTGTATGAACATGGAAATAGCTACACCGCTATCTGTATGAACATGGAAATATCTACACCGCTATCTGTGTAAATATGCATACATCTTCACCGCAATCTGTATAAACGTGGAAATATCTACACCGCTATCTGTATAAACATGGAAATATCTACTCCGCTACCTGTAAAAACATGGAAATATCAGCACCGCTATCTGTATCAACATGGAAATATCAGCCCCTCTATCTGTATGAATATGGAAATATCTACACCACACTCTGTTTGAACAAGGAAATATCTACACCGCTATGTGTATGAACATGGAATTATCTTCACCGCCATCTGTATGAACATGGATATGTCTACACAGCCATCTGGATGAACATGGAAATATCTACGCCGCTATCGGTATGAACATGGAAATAGCTACACCGCTATCTGTATGAACATGGAAATATCTGCACCGCCATCTGTATGTACATATAAATATCTACTCCGCCATCTGTATTAAGAAGTAGATATCTACACCGCTACATGTATAAACATGGAAATATCTACACCGCTATCTGTATAAACATGGAAATATCTACACCGCTATCTGTTTAAACATGGAAATATCAGCACCACTATCAGTATGAACATGGAAATATCTGCACCGCTATCTGTATGAACATGGAAATATCTACACCGCTATCTGTATAAACATGGAAATATCTACACTGCTATCTGCATGAACATGGATATATCTACACAGCCATCTGGATGAACATGGAAATATCTACACCGCTATCTGTATGGACATGGAAATATCTGCACCGCAATCTCTATGAACATGGAAATATCTACACCACTATCTGTTTGAACATGGAAATATCTAAACTGCTATCTGCATGAAAATGGAAATATCTACACAGCTATCTGCATATACATGGAAATAGCTACACAGCTATCTCTTTACACATGGAAATAACTACACCGCTATCTGTATGAACATGGAAATATCTTCACCGCCATCTGTATGAACATGGATATATCTACACAGCCATCTGGAAGAGCATGGAAATATCTACACCGCTATCTGTATGAACGTGGAAATATATACACCGCTATCTGTGTAAACATGCATACATCTTCACCGCTATCTATATAAACATGGAAATATCTACACTGCTATCTGCATGAACATGGAAGTATCTACACCGCTATCTGTTTGAACATGGAAATATCTACACCGCTATCTGCATGAAAATGGAAATATCTACACGGCGATCTGCATATACATGGAAATATCTACAAAGCTATCTCTTTACACATGGAAATAACTACAGCGCTATCTCTATAAACATGCAAATATCTACACCGCCATCTGTATGAACATGGAAATATCTGCACCGCCATCTGTATGAAGATAGAAATATCTACACCCCCATCTATATTAAGATGGAGATATCTACACCGCTATCTGTATAAACTTGGAAATATCTACACCGCTATATGTATAAACATGGAAATATCTACACTGCTATCTGTATAAACATGGAAATATCTACACCGCTACCTGTATAAACATGGAAATATCAGCACCGTTATCTGTATGAACAAGGAAATATCTACACCGCTATCTCTATGAAGATGGAAATATCTACACCGCTATCTGTACGAACATGGAAATATCTACACCGCTATCTGTATGAACATGGAAATATCTACACCACTATCTGTATGAACATGGAAATATCTACACCGCTATCTGTATGAACATGGAAATATCTACTCCACTATCTGTATGAACATGGAAATATCTACACCGCTATCTGTATGAACATGGAAATATCTACACCGCTATCTGTGTAAACATGCATACATCTTCACCGCTACCTGTATAAACATGGAAATATCTACACCGCTATCTGTATGAACATGGAAATATCTACACCGCTATCTGTATGAACACGGAAATATCTACACCGCTATCTGTGTAAACATGCATACATCTTCACCGCTATCTGTATAAACATGGAAATATCTACACCGCTATCTGTATGAACATGGAAATATCTACACCGCTATCTGTTTGATCATGGAAATATCTAAACCGCTATCTGCATGAAAATAGAAATATCTACACAGCTATCTGCATAGACATGGAAATATCTACAAAGCTATCTCTATACACATGGAAATAACTACACTGCTATCTGTATAAACATGGAAATATCTACACCGATATCTGTATGAACATGGAAATATCTTCACCGCCATCTGTATGAACATGGATATGTCTACACAGCCATCTGGAGTAACATGGAAATATCTACAACGCGATCTGTATGAACATGGAAATAGCTACACCGTTATCTGTATGAACATGGAAATAGCTACACCACTATCTGTATGAACATGGAAATATCTACACCGCTATCTGTATGAACATGGATATATCTACACAGCCATCTGGATGAACATGGAAATATCTACACCGCTATGAGTATGAACATGGAAATATCTACACCGCTATCTGTATGAACATGGATATATCTAAACAGCCATCTGGATGAACATGGAAATATCTACACCGCTATCTGTGTAAACATGCATAGATCTTCACCGCTATCTGTATAAACATGGAAATATCTACACAGCTATCTGTATGAACATGGAAATATCTACACGGCTATCTGTTTGAAGATGGAAATATCTACACCGCTATCTGCATGAAAATGGAAATATTTACACAGCTATCTGCATATACATGGAAATATCTACACAGCTATCTCTTTACACATGGAAATAACTACACCGCTATCTGTATGAACATGGAAATATCTACACCGCCATCTGTATGAACATGGAAATATCTGCACCGCCATATGTATGAACATATAAATATCTACACCGCCATCTGTATTAAGATGGAGATATCTACACCGCTACCTGAATAAACATGGAAATATCTACACCGCAATCTGTATAAACATGGAAATATCTACACCGCTATCTGTATAAACATGGAAATATCTACACCACAGCCTGTATAAACATGGAAATATCAGCACCACTATCTGTATGAACATGGAATTATCTACACCGCTATCTGTATGAACATGGAAATATCTACACCGCTATCTGTATGAACATGGAAATATCTACACCGCTATCTGTATGAACATGGAAATATCTACACCGCTATCTGTTTGAACATGGAAATATCTACACCGCTGTCTGCATGAAAATGGAAATATCTACACAGCTATCTGCATACACATGGAAATATCTACACAGCTATCTCTTAACACATGGAAATAAGTAGTCCGCTATCTCTATAAACATGGAAATATCTACACCGCCATCTGTATGAACATATAAATATCTACACCGCCATCTGTATTAAGAAAGAAATATCTAAACCGCTATCTGTGTGAACATTGAAATATCTACACCGCTATCTGTATGAACATTGAAATATCTACACCGCTGCCTGTATAAACATGGAAATATCAGCACAGCAATCTGTATGAACATGGAAATATCTACACCGCTATCTGTATGAACATGGAAATATCTACACCGCTATCTGTATGAACATGGAAATATCTACACCGCTATCTGTATGAACATGCATACATCTTCACCGCTATCTGTATAAACATGGAAATATCTACACCGCTATCTGTATGAACATGGAAATATCTACACCGCTATCTGTATGAACATGGAAATATCTACACCTCTATCTGTGTAAACACGCATACATCTTCACCGCTATCTGTATAAACAAGGAAATATCTACACCGCTATCTGTATGAACATGGAAATATCTACACCGCTATCTGTATGAACATGGAAATATCTACACCACTATCTGTGTAAACATGCATACATATTCACCGCCATCTGTATAAACAAGGAAATATCTACACCGCTATCTGTATGAACATGGAAATATCTACACCGCTATCTGTATGGACATGGAAATACATACACCGCTATCTGGATGAACATGGAAATAGCTACACCGCTATCTGTATAAACATGGAAATATCTACACCGCTATCTGTTTAAACATGGAAATATCTACACCTCTATCTGTATAAACATGGAAATATCAGCACTGCTATCAGTATGAACATGGAAATATCTTCACCGCTATCTGTATGAACATGGAAGTATCTACACCGCTATCTGTATGAACATGGAAATATCTACACCGCTATCTGTATGAACATGGAAATACCTACACCGCTATCTGAAAGAACATGGAAATATCTACACCGCTATCTGTATGAACATGGAAATATCTACACCGCTATCTGTATGAACATGCATACATCTTCACCGCTATCTGTATAAACATGGAAATATCTACACCGCTATCTGTATGAACATGGAAATATCTACACCGCTATCTGTATGAACATGGAAATATCTACACCTCTATCTGTGTAAACATAAATACATCTTCACCGCTATCTGTATAAACAAGGAAATATCTACACCGCTATCTGTATGAACATGGAAATATCTACACCGCTATCTGTATGAACATGGAAATATCTACACCACTATCTGTGTAAACATGCATAGATATTCACCGCCATCTGTATAAACAAGGAAATATCTACACCGCTATCTGTATGAACATGGAAATATCTACACCGCTATCTGTGTAAACATGCATACATCTTCACCGCTATCTGTATAAACATGGAAATATCTACACTGCTATCTGCATGAACATGGAAATATCTACACCGCTATCTGTTTGAACATGGAAATATCTACACCGCTATCTGCATGAAAATTTAAATATCTACACAGCGATCTGCATATACATGGAAATATCTACAAAGCTGTCTCTTTACACATGGAAATAACTACAGCGCTATCTCTATAAACATGCAAATATCTTCACCGCCATCTGTATGAACATGGATACATCTACACAGACATCTGGATGAGCATGGAAATATCTACACCGCTATCTGTATGAACATGGAAATATCTACACCGCTATCTGTGTAAACATGCATACATCTTCACCGCTATCTGTATAAACATGGAAATATCTACACTGCTATCTGCATGAACATGGAAATATCTACACCGCTATCTGTTTGAACATGGAAATATCTACACCGCTATCTGTGTAAACATGCATACATCTTCACCGCTATGTATATAAACATGGAAATATCTACACCGCTACCTGTATAAACATGGAAATATCAGCACCGCTATCTGTATGAACATGGAAATATCTACACCGCTATCTCTATGAAGATGGAAATATCTACACCACTATCTGAATGAACATGGAAATATCTACACCGCTATCTGTATGAACATGGAAATATCTACACCGCTATCTGTTTGAACATGGAAATATCTACACCGCTATCTGCATGAAAATGGAAATATCTACACAGCTATCTGCATAAACATGGAAATATCTACACAGCAATCTCTTTACACATGGAAATAACTACACCGCTATCTGTATGAACATGGAAATATTTACACTGCCATCTGTATGAACATGGAAATATCTACACCGCTATCTGTATAAACATGGAAATATCTACACCACTATCTGTATGAACATGGAAATACATACACCGCTATCTGTATGAACATGGAAATATCTACACCGCTATCTGTACGAACATGGAAATATCTACACCGCTATCTGTATGAACATGCATACATCTTCACCGCTATCTGTATAAACATGGAAATATCTACACAGCTATCTGTATGAACATGGAAATATCTACACCGCTATCTGTATGAACATGGAAATATCTAAACCTCTATCTGTGTAAACATGCATACATCTTCACCGCTATCTGTATAAACATGGAAATATCTACACCGCTATCTGTATGAACATGGAAATATCTACACCGCTATCTGTATGAACATGGAAATATCTACACCACTATCTGTGTAAACATGCATACATATTCACCGCTATCTGTATAAACAAGGAAATATCTACACCGCTATGTGTATGAACATGGAAATATCTACACCGCTATCTGTTTGAACATGGATATATCTACACCGCTATCTGCATGAAAATTTAAATATCTACACAGCGATCTGTATATACATGGAAATATCTACAAAGCTATCTCTTTACACATGGAAATAACTACAGCGCTATCTCTATAAACATGCAAATATCTACACCGCCATCTGTATGAACATGGAAATATCTGCACCGCCATCTGTATGAAGATATAAATATCTACACCCCCATCTATATTAAGATGGAGATATCTACACAGCTATCTGCATAAACTTGGAAATATCTACACTGCTATATGTATAAACATGGAAATATCTACACCGCTATCTGTATAAACATGGAAATATCTACACCGCTACCTGTATAAACATGGAAATATCAGCACCGTTATCTGTATGAACATGGAAGTACCTACACCGCTATCTCTATGAAGATGGAAATATCTACACCGCTATCTGTATGAACATGGAAATAGCTACACCGCTATCTGTATGAACATGGAAATATCTACACCGCTATCTGTGTAAATATGCATACATCTTCACCGCAATCTGTATAAACGTGGAAATATCTACACCGCTATCTGTATAAACATGGAAATATCTACTCCGCTACCTGTAAAAACATGGAAATATCAGCACCGCTATCTGTATCAACATGGAAATATCAGCCCCTCTATCTGTATGAATATGGAAATATCTACACCACACTCTGTTTGAACAAGGAAATATCTACACCGCTATGTGTATGAACATGGAATTATCTTCACCGCCATCTGTATGAACATGGATATGTCTACACAGCCATCTGGATGAACATGGAAATATCTACGCCGCTATCGGTATGAACATGGAAATAGCTACACCGCTATCTGTATGAACATGGAAATATCTGCACCGCCATCTGTATGTACATATAAATATCTACTCCGCCATCTGTATTAAGAAGTAGATATCTACACCGCTACATGTATAAACATGGAAATATCTACACCGCTATCTGTATAAACATGGAAATATCTACACCGCTATCTGTTTAAACATGGAAATATCAGCACCACTATCAGTATGAACATGGAAATATCTGCACCGCTATCTGTATGAACATGGAAATATCTACACCGCTATCTGTATAAACATGGAAATATCTACACTGCTATCTGCATGAACATGGATATATCTACACAGCCATCTGGATGAACATGGAAATATCTACACCGCTATCTGTATGGACATGGAAATATCTGCACCGCAATCTCTATGAACATGGAAATATCTACACCACTATCTGTTTGAACATGGAAATATCTAAACTGCTATCTGCATGAAAATGGAAATATCTACACAGCTATCTGCATATACATGGAAATAGCTACACAGCTATCTCTTTACACATGGAAATAACTACACCGCTATCTGTATGAACATGGAAATATCTTCACCGCCATCTGTATGAACATGGATATATCTACACAGCCATCTGGAAGAGCATGGAAATATCTACACCGCTATCTGTATGAACGTGGAAATATATACACCGCTATCTGTGTAAACATGCATACATCTTCACCGCTATCTATATAAACATGGAAATATCTACACTGCTATCTGCATGAACATGGAAGTATCTACACCGCTATCTGTTTGAACATGGAAATATCTACACCGCTATCTGCATGAAAATGGAAATATCTACACGGCGATCTGCATATACATGGAAATATCTACAAAGCTATCTCTTTACACATGGAAATAACTACAGCGCTATCTCTATAAACATGCAAATATCTACACCGCCATCTGTATGAACATGGAAATATCTGCACCGCCATCTGTATGAAGATAGAAATATCTACACCCCCATCTATATTAAGATGGAGATATCTACACCGCTATCTGTATAAACTTGGAAATATCTACACCGCTATATGTATAAACATGGAAATATCTACACTGCTATCTGTATAAACATGGAAATATCTACACCGCTACCTGTATAAACATGGAAATATCAGCACCGTTATCTGTATGAACAAGGAAATATCTACACCGCTATCTCTATGAAGATGGAAATATCTACACCGCTATCTGTACGAACATGGAAATATCTACACCGCTATCTGTATGAACATGGAAATATCTACACCACTATCTGTATGAACATGGAAATATCTACACCGCTATCTGTATGAACATGGAAATATCTACTCCACTATCTGTATGAACATGGAAATATCTACACCGCTATCTGTATGAACATGGAAATATCTACACCGCTATCTGTGTAAACATGCATACATCTTCACCGCTACCTGTATAAACATGGAAATATCTACACCGCTATCTGTATGAACATGGAAATATCTACACCGCTATCTGTATGAACACGGAAATATCTACACCGCTATCTGTGTAAACATGCATACATCTTCACCGCTATCTGTATAAACATGGAAATATCTACACCGCTATCTGTATGAACATGGAAATATCTACACCGCTATCTGTTTGATCATGGAAATATCTAAACCGCTATCTGCATGAAAATAGAAATATCTACACAGCTATCTGCATAGACATGGAAATATCTACAAAGCTATATCTATACACATGGAAATAACTACACTGCTATCTGTATAAACATGGAAATATCTACACCGATATCTGTATGAACATGGAAATATCTTCACCGCCATCTGTATGAACATGGATATGTCTACACAGCCATCTGGAGTAACATGGAAATATCTACAACGCGATCTGTATGAACATGGAAATAGCTACACCGTTATCTGTATGAACATGGAAATAGCTACACCACTATCTGTATGAACATGGAAATATCTACACCGCTATCTGTATGAACATGGATATATCTACACAGCCATCTGGATGAACATGGAAATATCTACACCGCTATGAGAATGAACATGGAAATATCTACACCGCTATCTGTATGAACATGGATATATCTAAACAGCCATCTGGATGAACATGGAAATATCTACACCGCTATCTGTGTAAACATGCATAGATCTTCACCGCTATCTGTATAAACATGGAAATATCTACACAGCTATCTGTATGAACATGGAAATATCTACACGGCTATCTGTTTGAAGATGGAAATATCTACACCGCTATCTGCATGAAAATGGAAATATCTACACAGCTATCTGCATATACATGGAAATATCTACACAGCTATCTCTTTACACATGGAAATAACTACACCGCTATCTGTATGAACATGGAAATATCAACACCGCCATCTGTATGAACATGGAAATATCTGCACCGCCATATGTATGAACATATAAATATCTACACCGCCATCTGTATTAAGATGGAGATATCTACACCGCTACCTGAATAAACATGGAAATATCTACACCGCAATCTGTATAAACATGGAAATATCTACACCGCTATCTGTATAAACATGGAAATATCTACACCGCAGCCTGTATAAACATGGAAATATCAGCACCACTATCTGTATGAACATGGAATTATCTACACCGCTATCTGTATGAACATGGAAATATCTACACCGCTATCTGTATGAACATGGAAATATCTACACCGCTATCTGTATGAACATGGAAATATCTACACCGCTATCTGTTTGAACATGGAAATATCTACACCGCTGTCTGCATGAAAATGGAAATATCTACACAGCTATCTGCATACACATGGAAATATCTACACAGCTATCTCTTAACACATGGAAATAAGTAGTCCGCTATCTCTATAAACATGGAAATATCTACACCGCCATCTGTATGAACATATAAATATCTACACCGCCATCTGTATTAAGAAAGAAATATCTAAACCGCTATCTGTGTGAACATTGAAATATCTACACCGCTATCTGTATGAACATTGAAATATCTACACCACTGCCTGTATAAACATGGAAATATCAGCACAGCAATCTGTATGAACATGGAAATATCTACACCGCTATCTGTATGAACATGGAAATATCTACACCGCTATCTGTATGAACATGGAAATATCTACACCGCTATCTGTATGAACACGCATACATCTTCACCGCTATCTGTATAAACATGGAAATATCTACACCGCTATCTGTATGAACATGGAAATATCTACACCGCTATCTGTATGAACATGGAAATATCTACACCTCTATCTGTGTAAACACGCATACATCTTCACCGCTATCTGTATAAACAAGGAAATATCTACACCGCTATCTGTATGAACATGGAAATATCTACACCGCTATCTGTATGAACATGGAAATATCTACACCACTATCTGTGTAAACATGCATACATATTCACCGCCATCTGTATAAACAAGGAAATATCTACACCGCTATCTGTATGAACATGGAAATATCTACACCGCTATCTGTATGGACATGGAAATACATACACCGCTATCTGGATGAACATGGAAATAGCTACACCGCTATCTGTATAAACATGGAAATATCTACACCGCTATCTGTTTAAACATGGAAATATCTACACCGCTATCTGTATAAACATGGAAATATCAGCACTGCTATCAGTATGAACATGGAAATATCTTCACCGCTATCTGTATGAACATGGAAGTATCTACACCGCTATCTGTATGAACATGGAAATATCTACACCGCTATCTGTATGAACATGGAAATACCTACACCGCTATCTGTAAGAACATGGAAATATCTACACCGCTATCTGTATGAACATGGAAATATCTACACCGCTATCTGTATGAACATGCATACATCTTCACCGCTATCTGTATAAACATGGAAATATCTACACCGCTATCTGTATGAACATGGAAATATCTACACCGCTATCTGTATGAACATCGAAATATCTACACCTCTATCTGTGTAAACATAAATACATCTTCACCGCTATCTGTATAAACAAGGAAATATCTACACCGCTATCTGTATGAACATGGAAATATCTACACCGCTATCTGTATGAACATGGAAATATCTACACCACTATCTGTGTAAACATGCATAGATATTCACCGCCATCTGTATAAACAAGGAAATATCTACACCGCTATCTGTATGAACATGGAAATATCTACACCGCTATCTGTGTAAACATGCATACATCTTCACCGCTATCTGTATGAACATGGAAATATCTACACCGCTATCTCTATGAAGATGGAAATATCTACACCACTATCTGAATGAACATGGAAATATCTACACCGCTATCTGTATGAACATGGATATATCTACACCGCTATCTGTTTGAACATGGAAATATCTACACCGCTATCTGCATGAAAATGGAAATATCTACACAGCTATCTGCATAAACATGGAAATATCTACACAGCAATCTCTTTACACATGGAAATAACTACACCGCTATCTGTATGAACATGGAAATATTTACACTGCCATCTGTATGAACATGGAAATATCTACACCGCTATCTGTATAAACATGGAAATATCTACACCACTATCTGTATGAACATGGAAATACATACACCACTATCTGTATGAACATGGAAATATCTACACCGCTATCTGTACGAACATGGAAATATCTACACCGCTATCTGTATGAACATGCATACATCTTCACCGCTATCTGTATAAACATGGAAATATCTACACAGCTATCTGTATGAACATGGAAATATCTACACCGCTATCTGTATGAACATGGAAATATCTAAACCTCTATCTGTGTAAACATGCATACATCTTCACCGCTATCTGTATAAACATGGAAATATCTACACCGCTATCTGTATGAACATGGAAATATCTACACCGCTATCTGTATGAACATGGAAATATCTACACCACTATCTGTGTAAGCATGCATACATATTCACCGCTATCTGTATAAACAAGGAAATATCTACACCGCTATGTGTATGAACATGGAAATATCTACACCGCTATCTGTTTGAACATGGATATATCTACACCGCTATCTGCATGAAAATTTAAATATCTACACAGCGATCTGTATATACATGGAAATATCTACAAAGCTATCTCTTTACACATGGAAATAACTACAGCGCTATCTCTATAAACATGCAAATATCTACACCGCCATCTGTATGAACATGGAAATATCTGCACCGCCATCTGTATGAAGATATAAATATCTACACCCCCATCTATATTAAGATGGAGATATCTACACAGCTATCTGCATAAACTTGGAAATATCTACACTGCTATATGTATAAACATGGAAATATCTACACCGCTATCTGTATAAACATGGAAATATCTACACCGCTACCTGTATAAACATGGAAATATCAGCACCGTTATCTGTATGAACATGGAAGTACCTACACCGCTATCTCTATGAAGATGGAAATATCTACACCGCTATCTGTATGAACATGGAAATAGCTACACCGCTATCTGTATGAACATGGAAATATCTACACTGCTATCTGTGTAAATATGCATACATCTTCACCGCAATCTGTATAAACGTGGAAATATCTACACCGCTATCTGTATAAACATGGAAATATCTACTCCGCTACCTGTAAAAACATGGAAATATCAGCACCGCTATCTGTATCAACATGGAAATATCAGCCCCTCTATCTGTATGAATATGGAAATATCTACACCACACTCTGTTTGAACAAGGAAATATCTACACCGCTATGTGTATGAACATGGAATTATCTTCACCGCCATCTGTATGAACATGGATATGTCTACACAGCCATCTGGATGAACATGGAAATATCTACGCCGCTATCGGTATGAACATGGAAATAGCTACACCGCTATCTGTATGAACATGGAAATATCTGCACCGCCATCTGTATGTACATATAAATATCTACTCCGCCATCTGTATTAAGAAGTAGATATCTACACCGCTACATGTATAAACATGGAAATATCTACACCGCTATCTGTATAAACATGGAAATATCTACACCGCTATCTGTTTAAACATGGAAATATCAGCACCACTATCAGTATGAACATGGAAATATCTGCACCGCTATCTGTATGAACATGGAAATATCTACACCGCTATCTGTATAAACATGGAAATATCTACACTGCTATCTGCATGAACATGGATATATCTACACAGCCATCTGGATGAACATGGAAATATCTACACCGCTATCTGTATGGACATGGAAATATCTGCACCGCAATCTCTATGAACATGGAAATATCTACACCACTATCTGTTTGAACATGGAAATATCTAAACTGCTATCTGCATGAAAATGGAAATATCTACACAGCTATCTGCATATACATGGAAATATCTACACAGCTATCTCTTTACACATGGAAATAACTACACCGCTATCTGTATGAACATGGAAATATCTTCACCGCCATCTGTATGAACATGGATATATCTACACAGCCATCTGGAAGAGCATGGAAATATCTACACCGCTATCTGTATGAACGTGGAAATATATACACCGCTATCTGTGTAAACATGCATACATCTTCACCGCTATCTATATAAACATGGAAATATCTACACTGCTATCTGCATGAACATGGAAGTATCTACACCGCTATCTGTTTGAACATGGAAATATCTACACCGCTATCTGCATGAAAATGGAAATATCTACACGGCGATCTGCATATACATGGAAATATCTACAAAGCTATCTCTTTACACATGGAAATAACTACAGCGCTATCTCTATAAACATGCAAATATCTACACCGCCATCTGTATGAACATGGAAATATCTGCACCGCCATCTGTATGAAGATAGAAATATCTACACCCCCATCTATATTAAGATGGAGATATCTACACCGCTATCTGTATAAACTTGGAAATATCTACACCGCTATATGTATAAACATGGAAATATCTACACTGCTATCTGTATGAACATGGAAATATCTACACCGCTACCTGTATAAACATGGAAATATCAGCACCGTTATCTGTATGAACAAGGAAATATCTACACCGCTATCTCTATGAAGATGGAAATATCTACACCGCTATCTGTACGAACAAGGAAATATCTACACCGCTATCTGTATGAACATGGAAATATCTACACCACTATCTGTATGAACATGGAAATATCTACACCGCTATCTGTATGAACATGGAAATACCTACTCCACTATCTGTATGAACATGGAAATATCTACACCGCTATCTGTATGAACATGGAAATATCTACACCGCTATCTGTGTAAACATGCATACATCTTCACCGCTACCTGTATAAACATGGAAATATCTACACCGCTATCTGTATGAACATGGAAATATCTACACCGCTATCTGTATGAACACGGAAATATCTACACCGCTATCTGTGTAAACATGCATACATCTTCACCTCTATCTGTATAAACATGGAAATATCTACACCGCTATCTGTATGAACATGGAAATATCTACACCGCTATCTGTTTGATCATGGAAATATCTAAACCGCTATCTGCATGAAAATAGAAATATCTACACAGCTATCTGCATAGACATGGAAATATCTACAAAGCTATATCTATACACATGGAAATAACTACACTGCTATCTGTATAAACATGGAAATATCTACACCGATATCTGTATGAACATGGAAATATCTTCACCGCCATCTGTATGAACATGGATATGTCTACACAGCCATCTGGAGTAACATGGAAATATCTACAACGCGATCTGTATGAACATGGAAATAGCTACACCGTTATCTGTATGAACATGGAAATAGCTACACCACTATCTGTATGAACATGGAAATATCTACACCGCTATCTGTATGAACATGGATATATCTACACAGCCATCTGGATGAACATGGAAATATCTACACCGCTATGAGTATGAACATGGAAATATCTACACCGCTATCTGTATGAACATGGATATATCTAAACAGCCATCTGGATGAACATGGAAATATCTACACCGCTATCTGTGTAAACATGCATAGATCTTCACCGCTATCTGTATAAACATGGAAATATCTACACAGCTATCTGTATGAACATGGAAATATCTACACGGCTATCTGTTTGAAGATGGAAATATCTACACCGCTATCTGCATGAAAATGGAAATATCTACACAGCTATCTGCATATACATGGAAATATCTACACAGCTATCTCTTTACACATGGAAATAACTACACCGCTATCTGTATGAACATGGAAATATCTACACCGCCATCTGTATGAACATGGAAATATCTGCACCGCCATATGTATGAACATATAAATATCTACACCGCCATCTGTATTAAGATGGAGATATCTACACCGCTACCTGAATAAACATGGAAATATCTACACCGCAATCTGTATAAACATGGAAATATCTACACCGCTATCTGTATAAACATGGAAATATCTACACCACAGCCTGTATAAACATGGAAATATCAGCACCACTATCTGTATGAACATGGAATTATCTACACCGCTATCTGTATGAACATGGAAATATCTACACCGCTATCTGTATGAACATGGAAATATCTACACCGCTATCTGTATGAACATGGAAATATCTACACCGCTATCTGTTTGAACATGGAAATATCTACACCGCTGTCTGCATGAAAATGGAAATATCTACACAGCTATCTGCATACACATGGAAATATCTACACAGCTATCTCTTAACACATGGAAATAAGTAGTCCGCTATCTCTATAAACATGGAAATATCTACACCGCCATCTGTATGAACATATAAATATCTACACCGCCATCTGTATTAAGAAAGAAATATCTAAACCGCTATCTGTGTGAACATTGAAATATCTACACCGCTATCTGTATGAACATTGAAATATCTACACCGCTGCCTGTATAAACATGGAAATATCAGCACAGCAATCTGTATGAACATGGAAATATCTACACCGCTATCTGTATGAACATGGAAATATCTACACCGCTATCTGTATGAACATGGAAATATCTACACCGCTATCTGTATGAACATGCATACATCTTCACCGCTATCTGTATAAACATGGAAATATCTACACCGCTATCTGTATGAACATGGAAATATCTACACCGCTATCTGTATGAACATGGAAATATCTACACCTCTATCTGTGTAAACACGCATACATCTTCACCGCTATCTGTATAAACAAGGAAATATCTACACCGCTATCTGTATGAACATGGAAATATCTACACCGCTATCTGTATGAACATGGAAATATCTACACCACTATCTGTGTAAACATGCATACATATTCACCGCCATCTGTATAAACAAGGAAATATCTACACCGCTATCTGTATGAACATGGAAATATCTACACCGCTATCTGTATGGACATGGAAATACATACACCGCTATCTGGATGAACATGGAAATAGCTACACCGCTATCTGTATAAACATGGAAATATCTACACCGCTATCTGTTTAAACATGGAAATATCTACACCGCTATCTGTATAAACATGGAAATATCAGCACTGCTATCAGTATGAACATGGAAATATCTTCACCGCTATCTGTATGAACATGGAAGTAACTACACCGCTATCTGTATGAACATGGAAATATCTACACCGCTATCTGTATGAACATGGAAATACCTACACCGCTATCTGTAAGAACATGGAAATATCTACACCGCTATCTGTATGAACATGGAAATATCTACACCGCTATCTGTATGAACATGCATACATCTTCACCGCTATCTGTATAAACATGGAAATATCTACACCGCTATCTGTATCAACATGGAAATATCTACACCGCTATCTGTATGAACATGGAAATATCTACACCTCTATCTGTGTAAACATAAATACATCTTCACCGCTATCTGTATAAACAAGGAAATATCTACACCGCTATCTGTATGAACATGGAAATATCTACACCGCTATCTGTATGAACATGGAAATATCTACACCACTATCTGTGTAAACATGCATAGATATTCACCGCCATCTGTATAAACAAGGAAATATCTACACCGCTATCTGTATGAACATGGAAATATCTACACCGCTATCTGTGTAAACATGCATACATCTTCACCGCTATCTGTATAAACATGGAAATATCTACACTGCTATCTGCATGAACATGGAAATATCTACACCGCTATCTGTTTGAACATGGAAATATCTACACCGCTATCTGCATGAAAATTTAAATATCTACACAGCGATCTGCATATACATGGAAATATCTACAAAGCTGTCTCTTTACACATGGAAATAACTACAGCGCTATCTCTATAAACATGCAAATATCTTCACCGCGATCTGTATGAACATGGATACATCTACACAGACATCTGGATGAGCATGGAAATATCTACACCGCTATCTGTATGAACATGGAAATATCTACACCGCTATCTGTGTAAACATGCATACATCTTCACCGCTATCTGTATAAACATGGAAATATCTACACTGCTATCTGCATGAACATGGAAATATCTACACCGCTATCTGTTTGAACATGGAAATATCTACACCGCTATCTGTGTAAACATGCATACATCTTCACCGCTATCTATATAAACATGGAAATATCTACACCGCTACCTGTATAAACATGGAAATATCAGCACCGCTATCTGTATGAACATGGAAATATCTACACCGCTATCTCTATGAAGATGGAAATATCTACACCACTATCTGAATGAACATGGAAATATCTACACCGCTATCTGTATGAACATGGATATATCTACACCGCTATCTGTTTGAACATGGAAATATCTACACCGCTATCTGCATGAAAATGGAAATATCTACACAGCTATCTGCATAAACATGGAAATATCTACACAGCAATCTCTTTACACATGGAAATAACTACACCGCTATCTGTATGAACATGGAAATATTTACACTGCCATCTGTATGAACATGGAAATATCTACACCGCTATCTGTATAAACATGGAAATATCTACACCACTATCTGTATGAACATGGAAATACATACACCGCTATCTGTATGAACATGGAAATATCTACACCGCTATCTGTACGAACATGGAAATATCTACACCGCTATCTGTATGAACATGCATACATCTTCACCGCTATCTGTATAAACATGGAAATATCTACACAGCTATCTGTATGAACATGGAAATATCTACACCGCTATCTGTATGAACATGGAAATATCTAAACCTCTATCTGTGTAAACATGCATACATCTTCACCGCTATCTGTATAAACAAGGAAATATCTACACCGCTATCTGTATGAACATGGAAATATCTACACCGCTATCTGTATGAACATGGAAATATCTACACCACTATCTGTGTAAACATGCATACATATTCACCGCTATCTGTATAAACAAGGAAATATCTACACCGCTATGTGTATGAACATGGAAATATCTACACCGCTATCTGTTTGAACATGGATATATCTACACCGCTATCTGCATGAAAATTTAAATATCTACACAGCGATCTGCATATACATGGAAATATCTACAAAGCTATCTCTTTACACATGGAAATAACTACAGCGCTATCTCTATAAACATGCAAATATCTACACCGCCATCTGTATGAACATGGAAATATCTGCACCACCATCTGTATGAAGATATAAATATCTACACCCCCATCTATATTAAGATGGAGATATCTACACAGCTATCTGCATAAACTTGGAAATATCTACACTGCTATATGTATAAACATGGAAATATCTACACCGCTATCTGTATAAACATGGAAATATCTACACCGCTACCTGTATAAACATGGAAATATCAGCACCGTTATCTGTATGAACATGGAAGTACCTACACCGCTATCTCTATGAAGATGGAAATATCTACACCGCTATCTGTATGAACATGGAAATAGCTACACCGCTATCTGTATGAACATGGAAATATCTACACCGCTATCTGTGTAAATATGCATACATCTTCACCGCAATCTGTATAAACGTGGAAATATCTACACCGCTATCTGTATAAACATGGAAATATCTACTCCGCTACCTGTAAAAACATGGAAATATCAGCACCGCTATCTGTATCAACATGGAAATATCAGCCCCTCTATCTGTATGAATATGGAAATATCTACACCACACTCTGTTTGAACAAGGAAATATCTACACCGCTATGTGTATGAACATGGAATTATCTTCACCGCCATCTGTATGAACATGGATATGTCTACACAGCCATCTGGATGAACATGGAAATATCTACGCCGCTATCGGTATGAACATGGAAATAGCTACACCGCTATCTGTATGAACATGGAAATATCTGCACCGCCATCTGTATGTACATATAAATATCTACTCCGCCATCTGTATTAAGAAGTAGATATCTACACCGCTACATGTATAAACATGGAAATATCTACACCGCTATCTGTATAAACATGGAAATATCTACACCGCTATCTGTTTAAACATGGAAATATCAGCACCACTATCAGTATGAACATGGAAATATCTGCACCGCTATCTGTATGAACATGGAAATATCTACACCGCTATCTGTATAAACATGGAAATATCTACACTGCTATCTGCATGAACATGGATATATCTACACAGCCATCTGGATGAACATGGAAATATCTACACCGCTATCTGTATGGACATGGAAATATCTGCACCGCAATCTCTATGAACATGGAAATATCTACACCGCTATCTGTTTGAACATGGAAATATCTAAACTGCTATCTGCATGAAAATGGAAATATCTACACAGCTATCTGCATATACATGGAAATATCTACACAGCTATCTCTTTACACATGGAAATAACTACACCGCTATCTGTATGAACATGGAAATATCTTCACCGCCATCTGTATGAACATGGATATATCTACACAGCCATCTGGAAGAGCATGGAAATATCTACACCGCTATCTGTATGAACGTGGAAATATATACACCGCTATCTGTGTAAACATGCATACATCTTCACCGCTATCTATATAAACATGGAAATATCTACACTGCTATCTGCATGAACATGGAAGTATCTACACCGCTATCTGTTTGAACATGGAAATATCTACACCGCTATCTGCATGAAAATGGAAATATCTACACGGCGATCTGCATATACATGGAAATATCTACAAAGCTATCTCTTTACACATGGAAATAACTACAGCGCTATCTCTATAAACATGCAAATATCTGCACCGCCATCTGTATGAACATGGAAATATCTGCACCGCCATCTGTATGAAGATAGAAATATCTACACCCCCATCTATATTAAGATGGAGATATCTACACCGCTATCTGTATAAACTTGGAAATATCTACACCGCTATATGTATAAACATGGAAATATCTACACTGCTATCTGTATAAACATGGAAATATCTACACCGCTACCTGTATAAACATGGAAATATCAGCACCGTTATCTGTATGAACAAGGAAATATCTACACCGCTATCTCTATGAAGATGGAAATATCTACACCGCTATCTGTACGAACATGGAAATATCTACACCGCTATCTGTATGAACATGGAAATATCTACACCGCTATCTGTATGAACATGGAAATATCTACACCGCTATCTGTATGAACATGGAAATATCTACTCCGCTATCTGTATGAACATGGAAATATCTACACCGCTATCTGTATGAACATGGAAATATCTACACCGCTATCTGTGTAAACATGCATACATCTTCACCGCTACCTGTATAAACATGGAAATATCTACACCGCTATCTGTATGAACATGGAAATATCTACACCGCTATCTGTATGAACACGGAAATATCTACACCGCTATCTGTGTAAACATGCATACATCTTCACCGCTATCTGTATAAACATGGAAATATCTACACCGCTATCTGTATGAACATGGAAATATCTACACCGCTATCTGTTTGATCATGGAAATATCTAAACCGCTATCTGCATGAAAATAGAAATATCTACACAGCTATCTGCATAGACATGGAAATATCTACAAAGCTATCTCTATACACATGGAAATAACTACACTGCTATCTGTATAAACATGGAAATATCTACACCGATATCTGTATGAACATGGAAATATCTTCACCGCCATCTGTATGAACATGGATATGTCTACACAGCCATCTGGAGTAACATGGAAATATCTACAACGCGATCTGTATGAACATGGAAATAGCTACACCGTTATCTGTATGAACATGGAAATAGCTACACCACTATCTGTATGAACATGGAAATATCTACACCGCTATCTGTATGAACATGGATATATCTACACAGCCATCTGGATGAACATGGAAATATCTACACCGCTATGAGTATGAACATGGAAATATCTACACCGCTATCTGTATGAACATGGATATATCTAAACAGCCATCTGGATGAACATGGAAATATCTACACCGCTATCTGTGTAAACATGCATAGATCTTCACCGCTATCTGTATAAACATGGAAATATCTACACAGCTATCTGTATGAACATGGAAATATCTACACGGCTATCTGTTTGAAGATGGAAATATCTACACCGCTATCTGCATGAAAATGGAAATATCTACACAGCTATCTGCATATACATGGAAATATCTACACAGCTATCTCTTTACACATGGAAATAACTACACCGCTATCTGTATGAACATGGAAATATCTACACCGCCATCTGTATGAACATGGAAATATCTGCACCGCCATATGTATGAACATATAAATATCTACACCGCCATCTGTATTAAGATGGAGATATCTACACCGCTACCTGAATAAACTTGGAAATATCTACACCGCAATCTGTATAAACATGGAAATATCTACACCGCTATCTGTATAAACATGGAAATATCTACACCACAGCCTGTATAAACATGGAAATATCAGCACCACTATCTGTATGAACATGGAATTATCTACACCGCTATCTGTATGAACATGGAAATATCTACACCGCTATCTGTATGAACATGGAAATATCTACACCGCTATCTGTATGAACATGGAAATATCTACACCGCTATCTGTTTGAACATGGAAATATCTACACCGCTGTCTGCATGAAAATGGAAATATCTACACAGCTATCTGCATACACATGGAAATATCTACACAGCTATCTCTTAACACATGGAAATAAGTAGTCCGCTATCTCTATAAACATGGAAATATCTACACCGCCATCTGTATGAACATATAAATATCTACACCGCCATCTGTATTAAGAAAGAAATATCTAAACCGCTATCTGTGTGAACATTGAAATATCTACACCGCTATCTGTATGAACATTGAAATATCTACACCGCTGCCTGTATAAACATGGAAATATCAGCACAGCAATCTGTATGAACATGGAAATATCTACACCGCTATCTGTATGAACATGGAAATATCTACACCGCTATCTGTATGAACATGGAAATAGCTCCACCGCTATCTGTATGAACATGGAAATATCTACACAGCCATCTGGATGAACATGGAAATATCTACTCCGCTATCTGTGTAAACATGCATAGATCTTCACCGCTATCTGAATAAACATGGAAATATCTACACCGCTATCTGTATGAACATGGAAATATCTACACCGCTATCTGTTTGAACATGGAAATATCTACACCGCTATCTGCATGAAAATGGAAATATCTACACTGCTATCTGCATATACATGGAAATATATACAGAGCTATCTCTTTACACATGGAAATAACTACACCGCTATCTGTATGAGCATGGAAATATCTACACCGCCGTCTGTATGAACATGGATATATGTGCACCGCCATCTGTATGAACATATAAATATCTACACCGCCATCTGTATTTAGATGGAGATATCTACACTGCTATCTGTATAAACAAGGAAATATCTACACCGCTATCTGTATAAACATGGAAATATCTACACCGCTATCAGTATAAACATGGAAATATCTACACCGCTACCTGTATAAACATGGAAATATCAGCACCGCTATCTGTATGAACATGGAATTATCTACACCGCTATCTGTATGAACATGGAAATATCTACACCGCTATCTGTATGAACATGGAAATATCTACACCGCTATCTGTATGAACATGGAAATATCCACACCGCTATCTGTTTGAACATGGAAATATCTACACCGCTGTCTGCATGAATATGGAAATATCTACACAGCTATGTGCATACACATGGCAATATCTACACAGCTATCTCTTAACACATGGAAATAAGTACTCCACTATCTCTATAAACATGGAAATATCTACAGCAACATCTGTAGGAACATGGAAATATCTGCAAAGCCATCTGTATGAACATATAAATATCTACACCGCCATCTGTATTAAGAAGGAAATATCTAAACCGCTATCGGTATGAACATTGAAATATCTACACCTCTATCTGTGTAAACATAAATACATCTTCACCGCTATCTGTATAAACAAGGAAATATCTACACCGCTATCTGTATGAACATGGAAATATCTACACCGCTATCTGTATGAACATGGAAATATCTACACCACTATCTGTGTAAACATGCATAGATATTCACAGCCATCTGTATAAACAAGGAAATATCTACACCGCTATCTGTATGAACATGGAAATATCTACACCGCTATCTGTGTAAACATGCATACATCTTCACCGCTATCTGTATAAACATGGAAATATCTACACTGCTATCTGCATGAACATGGAAATATCTACACCGCTATCTGTTTGAACATGGAAATATCTACACCGCTATCTGCATGAAAATTTAAATATCTACACAGCGATCTGCATATACATGGAAATATCTACAAAGCTGTCTCTTTACACATGGAAATAACTACAGCGCTATCTCTATAAACATGCAAATATCTTCACCGCCATCTGTATGAACATGGATACATCTACACAGACATCTGGATGAGCATGGAAATATCTACACCGCTATCTGTATGAACATGGAAATATCTACACCGCTATCTGTGTAAACATGCATACATCTTCACCGCTATCTGTATAAACATGGAAATATCTACACTGCTATCTGCATGAACATGGAAATATCTACACCGCTATCTGTTTGAACATGGAAATATCTACACCGCTATCTGTGTAGACATGCATACATCTTCACCGCTATCTATATAAACATGGAAATATCTACACCGCTACCTGTATAAACATGGAAATATCAGCACCGCTATCTGTATGAATATGGAAATATCTACACCGCTATCTCTATGAAGATGGAAATATCTACACCACTATCTGAATGAACATGGAAATATCTACACCGCTATCTGTATGAACATGGATATATCTACACCGCTATCTGTTTGAACATGGAAATATCTACACCGCTATCTGCATGAAAATGGAAATATCTACACAGCTATCTGCAAAAACATGGAAATATCTACACAGCAATCTCTTTACACATGGAAATAACTACACCGCTATCTGTATGAACATGGAAATATTTACACTGCCATCTGTATGAACATGGAAATATCTACACTGCTATCTGTATAAACATGGAAATATCTACACCACTATCTGTATGAACATGGAAATACATACACCGCTATCTGTATGAACATGGAAATATCTACACCGCTATCTGTACGAACATGGAAATATCTACACTGCTATCTGTATGAACATGCATACATCTTCACCGCTATCTGTATAAACATGGAAATATCTACACAGCTATCTGTATGAACATGGAAATATCTACACCGCTATCTGTATGAACATGGAAATATCTAAACCTCTATCTGTGTAAACATGCATACATCTTCACCGCTATCTGTATAAACAAGGAAATATCTACACCGCTATCTGTATGAACATGGAAATATCTACACCGCTATCTGTATGAACATGGAAATATCTACACCACTATCTGTGTAAACATGCATACATATTCACCGCTATCTGTATAAACAAGGAAATATCTACACCGCTATGTGTATGAACATGGAAATATCTACACCGCTATCTGTTTGAACATGGATATATCTACACCGCTATCTGCATGAAAATTTAAATATCTACACAGCGATCTGCATATACATGGAAATATCTACAAAGCTATCTCTTTACACATGGAAATAACTACAGCGCTATCTCTATAAACATGCAAATATCTACACCGCCATCTGTATGAACATGGAAATATCTGCACCGCCATCTGTATGAAGATATAAATATCTACACCCCCATCTATATTAAGATGGAGATATCTACACAGCTATCTGCATAAACTTGGAAATATCTACACTGCTATATGTATAAACATGGAAATATCTACACCGCTATCTGTATAAACATGGAAATATCTACACCGCTACCTGTATAAACATGGAAATATCAGCACCGTTATCTGTATGAACATGGAAGTACCTACACCGCTATCTCTATGAAGATGGAAATATCTACACCGCTATCTGTATGAACATGGAAATAGCTACACCGCTATCTGTATGAACATGGAAATATCTACACCACTACCTGTATGAACATGGAAATATCTACACAGCTATCTGTATGAACATGGATATATCTACACAGCCATCAGGATGAACATGGAAATATCTACACCGCTATCTGTATGAACATGGAAATATCTACACCGCTATCTGTGTAAATATGCATACATCTTCACCGCAATCTGTATAAACGTGGAAATATCTACACCGCTATCTGTATAAACATGGAAATATCTACTCCGCTACCTGTAAAAACATGGAAATATCAGCACCGCTATCTGTATCAACATGGAAATATCAGCCCCTCTATCTGTATGAATATGGAAATATCTACACCACACTCTGTTTGAACAAGGAAATATCTACACCGCTATGTGTATGAACATGGAATTATATTTACCGCCATCTGTATGAACATGGATATGTCTAAACAGCCATCTGGATGAACATGGAAATATCTACGCCGCTATCGGTATGAACATGGAAATAGGTACACCGCTATCTGTATGAACATGGAAATATCTGCACCGCCATCTGTATGTACATATAAATATCTACTACGCCATCTGTATTAAGAAGTAGATATCTACACCGCTACATGTATAAACATGGAAATATCTACACCGCTATCTGTATAAACATGGAAATATCTACACCGCTATCTGTTTAAACATGGAAATATCAGCACCACTATCAGTATGAACATGGAAATATCTGCACCGCTATCTGTATGAACATGGAAATATCTACACCGCTATCTGTATAAACATGGAAATATCTACACTGCTATCTGCATGAACATGGATATATCTACACAGCCATCTGGATGAGCATGGAAATATCTACACCGCTATCTGTATGGACATGGAAATATCTGCACCGCTATCTCTATGAACATGGAAATATCTACACCGCTATCTGTTTGAACATGGAAATATCTAAACTGCTATCTGCATGAAAATGGAAATATCTACACAGCTATCTGCATATACATGGAAATATCTACACAGCTATCTCTTTACACATGGAAATAACTACACCGCTATCTGTATGAACATGGAAATATCTTCACCTCCATCTGTATGAACATGGATATATCTACACAGCCATCTGGAAGAGCATGGAAATATCTACACCGCTATCTGTATGAACGTGGAAATATATACACCGCTATCTGTGTAAACATGCATACATCTTCACCGCTATCTATATAAACATGGAAATATCTACACTGCTATCTGCATGAACATGGAAGTATCTACACCGCTATCTGTTTGAACATGGAAATATCTACACCGCTATCTGCATGAAAATGGAAATATCTACACGGCGATCTGCATATACATGGAAATATCTACAAAGCTATCTCTTTACACATGGAAATAACTACAGCGCTATCTCTATAAACATGCAAATATCTACACCGCCATCTGTATGAACATGGAAATATCTGCACCGCCATCTGTATGAAGATAGAAATATCTACACCCCCATCTATATTAAGATGGAGATATCTACACCGCTATCTGTATAAACTTGGAAATATCTACACCGCTATATGTATAAACATGGAAATATCTACACTGCTATCTGTATAAACATGGAAATATCTACACCGCTACCTGTATAAACATGGAAATATCAGCACCGTTATCTGTATGAACAAGGAAATATCTACACCGCTATCTCTATGAAGATGGAAATATCTACACCGCTATCTGTACGAACATGGAAATATCTACACCGCTATCTGTATGAACATGGAAATATCTACACCACTATCTGTATGAACATGGAAATATCTACACCGCTATCTGTATGAACATGGAAATATCTACTCCACTATCTGTATGAACATGGAAATATCTACACCGCTATCTGTATGAACATGGAAATATCTACACCGCTATCTGTGTAAACATGCATACATCTTCACCGCTACCTGTATAAACATGGAAATATCTACACCGCTATCTGTATGAACATGGAAATATCTACACCGCTATCTGTATGAACACGGAAATATCTACACCGCTATCTGTGTAAACATGCATACATCTTCACCGCTATCTGTATAAACATGGAAATATCTACACCGCTATCTGTATGAACATGGAAATATCTACACCGCTATCTGTTTGATCATGGAAATATCTAAACCGCTATCTGCATGAAAATAGAAATATCTACACAGCTATCTGCATAGACATGGAAATATCTACAAAGCTATCTCTATACACATGGAAATAACTACACTGCTATCTGTATAAACATGGAAATATCTACACCGATATCTGTATGAACATGGAAATATCTTCACCGCCATCTGTATGAACATGGATATGTCTACACAGCCATCTGGAGTAACATGGAAATATCTACAACGCGATCTGTATGAACATGGAAATAGCTACACCGTTATCTGTATGAACATGGAAATAGCTACACCACTATCTGTATGAACATGGAAATATCTACACCGCTATCTGTATGAACATGGATATATCTACACAGCCATCTGGATGAACATGGAAATATCTACACCGCTATCTGTGTAAACATGCATAGATCTTCACCGCTATCTGTATAAACATGGAAATATCTACACAGCTATCTGTATGAACATGGAAATATCTACACCGCTATCTGTTTGAAGATGGAAATATCTACACCGCTATCTGCATGAAAATGGAAATATCTACACAGCTATCTGCATATACATGGAAATATCTACACAGCTATCTCTTTACACATGGAAATAACTACACCGCTATCTGTATGAACATGGAAATATCTACACCGCCATCTGTATGAACATGGAAATATCTGCACCGCCATATGTATGAACATATAAATATCTACACCGCCATCTGTATTAAGATGGAGATATCTACACCGCTACCTGAATAAACATGGAAATATCTACACCGCAATCTGTATAAACATGGAAATATCTACACCGCTACCTGTATAAACATGGAAATATCTACACCACAGCCTGTATAAACATGGAAATATCAGCACCACTATCTGTATGAACATGGAATTATCTACACCGCTATCTGTATGAACATGGAAATATCTACACCGCTATCTGTATGAACATGGAAATATCTACACCGCTATCTGTATGAACATGGAAATATCTACACCGCTATCTGTTTGAACATGGAAATATCTACACCGCTGTCTGCATGAAAATGGAAATATCTACACAGCTATCTGCATACACATGGAAATATCTACACAGCTATCTCTTAACACATGGAAATAAGTAGTCCGCTATCTCTATAAACATGGAAATATCTACACCGCCATCTGTATGAACATATAAATATCTACACCGCCATCTGTATTAAGAAAGAAATATCTAAACCGCTATCTGTGTGAACATTGAAATATCTACACCGCTATCTGTATGAACATTGAAATATCTACACCGCTGCCTGTATAAACATGGAAATATCAGCAGAGCAATCTGTATGAACATGGAAATATCTACACCGCTATCTGTATGAACATGGAAATATCTACACCGCTATCTGTATGAACATGGAAATAGCTACACCGCTATCTGTATGAACATGGAAATATCTACACAGCCATCTGGATGAACATGGAAATATCTACTCCGCTATCTGTGTAAACATGCATAGATCTTCACCGCTATCTGAATAAACATGGAAATATCTACACCGCTATCTGTATGAACATGGAAATATCTACACCGCTACCTGTATAAACATGGAAATATCAGCACCGCTATCTGTATGAACATGGAATTATCTACACCGCTATCTGTATGAACATGGAAATATCTACACCGCTATCTGTATGAACATGGAAATATCTACATCGCTATCTGTATGAACATGGAAATATCTACACCGCTATCTATTTGAACATGGAAATATCTACACCGCTGTCTGCATGAATATGGAAATATCTACACAGCTATGTGCATACACATGGAAATATCTACACAGCTATCTCTTAACACATGGAAATAAGTACTCCGCTATCTCTATAAACATGGAAATATCTACAGCAACATCTGTAGGAACATGGAAATACCTGCACCGCCATCTGTATGAACATATAAATATCTACACCTCCTTCTGTATTAAGAAGGAAATATCTAAACCGCTATCGGTATGAACATTGAAATATCTACACCGCTATCTGCATGAAAATGTAAATATCTACACAGCTATCTGCATATACATGGAAATATCTACAAAGCTATCTCTTTACACATGGAAATAACTACACCACTATCTCTACAAACATGGAAATATCAACACCGCCATCTGTATGAACATGGAAATATCTGCACCGCCATCTGTATGAACATATAAAATTCTACACCGCCATCTCTATTAAGATGGAGATATCTACACCGCTATCTGTATAAACGTGGAAATATCTACACCGCTATCTGTACGAACATGGAAATATCTAAACCGCTATCTGTATGAACATGGAAATAGCTGCACCGCTATCTGTATGAACATGGAAATATCTACAGCACTATCTGTATGAATATGGAAATATGTACACCGATATCTGTATGAACATGGATATATCTACACAGCCATCTGGATGAACATGGAAATATCTACACCGCTATCTGTATGAACATGGAAATATCTACACCGCTATCTGTGTAAACATGCAAACATCTTCACCGCTATCTGTATAAACGTGGATATATCTACACCGCTATCTGTATGAACATGGAAATATCTACACCGCTATCTGTTTGACCATGTAAATATCTAAACCTCTATCTGCTTGAAAATGGAAATATCTACACAGCTATCTGCATATACGTGGAAATATCTACACAACTATCTCTTTAAACATGGAAATAACTACACCGCTATCTGTATGAACATGGAAATATCTACACCGCCATCTGTATGAACATGGAAATATCTGCATGAAAATCTGTATGAACATGGAAATATCTTCACCGCCATCTGTATGAACATGGATATTTCTACACAGCCATCTGGATGAACATGGAAATATCTACACCGAGATCTGTATGAACATGGAGATATCTACTCCGCTATCTGTGTAAACATGCATACATCTTCACCGCTATCTATATAAACATGGAAATATCTACACCGCTACCTGTATAAACATGGAAATATCAGCACCGCTATCTGTATGAACATGGAAATATCTACACCGCTATCTCTATGAAGATGGAAATATCTACACCACTATCTGAATGAACATGGAAATATCTACACCGCTATCTGTATGAACATGGATATATCTACACCGCTATCTGTTTGAACATGGAAATATCTACACCGCTATCTGCATGAAAATGGAAATATCTACACAGCTATCTGCATAAACATGGAAATATCTACACAGCAATCTCTTTACACATGGAAATAACTACACCGCTATCTGTATGAACATGGAAATATTTACACTGCCATCTGTATGAACATGGAAATATCTACACCGCTATCTGTATAAACATGGAAATATCTACACCACTATCTGTATGAACATGGAAATACATACACCGCTATCTGTATGAACATGGAAATATCTACACCGCTATCTGTATGGACATGGAAATATCTACACCGCTATCTGTATGAACACGGAAATATCTACACCGCTATCTGTGTAAACATGCATACATCTTCACCGCTATCTGTATAAACATGGAAATATCAGCACCGCTATCAGTATGAACATGGAAATATCTTCACCGCTATCTGTATGAACATGGAAGTATCTACACCGCTATCTGTATGAACATGGAAATATCTACACCGCTATCTGTATGAACATGGAAATACCTACACCGCTATCTGTATGAACATGGAAATATCTACACCGCTATCTGTATGAACATGGAAATATCTACACCGCTATCTGTATGAACATGCATACATCTTCACCGCTATCTGTATAAACATGGAAATATCTACACCGCTATCTGTATGATCATGGAAATATCTACACCGCTATCTGTATGAACATGGAAATATCTACACCTCTATCTGTGTAAACACGCATACATCTTCACCGCTATCTGTATAAACAAGGAAATATCTACACCGCCATCTGTATGAACATGGAAATATCTACACCGCTACCTGTATGAACATGGAAATATCTACACCACTATCTGTGTAAACATGCATACATATTCACCGCCATCTGTATAAACAAGGAAATATCTACACCGCTATCTGTATGAACATGGAAATATCTACACCGCTATCTGTATGGACATGGAAATACATACACCGCTATCTGGATGAACATGGAAATAGCTACACCGCTATCTGTATAAACATGGAAATATCTACACCGCTATATGTTTAAACATGGAAATATCTACACCGCTATCTGTATGAACATGGAAATATCTACACCGCTATCTGTGTAAACATGCATACATCTTCACCGCTATCTGTATAAACATGGAAATATCTACACTGCTATCTGCATGAACATGGAAATATCTACACCGCTATCTGTTTGAACATGGAAATATCTACACCGCTATCTGCATGAAAATTTAAATATCTACACAGCGATCTGCATATACATGGAAATATCTACAAAGCTGTCTCTTTACACATGGAAATAACTACAGCGCTATCTCTATAAACATGCAAATATCTTCACCGCCATCTGTATGAACATGGATACATCTACACAGACATCTGGATGAGCATGGAAATATCTACACCGCTATCTGTATGAACATGGAAATATCTACACCGCTATCTGTGTAAACATGCATACATCTTCACCGCTATCTGTATAAACATGGAAATATCTACACTGCTATCTGCATGAACATGGAAATATCTACACCGCTATCTGTTTGAACATGGAAATATCTACACCGCTATCTGTGTAAACATGCATACATCTTCACCGCTATCTATATAAACATGGAAATATCTACACCGCTACCTGTATAAACATGGAAATATCAGCACCGCTATCTGTATGAACATGGAAATATCTACACCGCTATCTCTATGAAGATGGAAATATCTACACCACTATCTGAATGAACATGGAAATATCTACACCGCTATCTGTATGAACATGGATATATCTACACCGCTATCTGTTTGAACATGGAAATATCTACACCGCTATCTGCATGAAAATGGAAATATCTACACAGCTATCTGCATAAACATGGAAATATCTACACAGCAATCTCTTTACACATGGAAATAACTACACCGCTATCTGTATGAACATGGAAATATTTACACTGCCATCTGTATGAACATGGAAATATCTACACCGCTATCTGTATAAACATGGAAATATCTACACCACTATCTGTATGAACATGGAAATACATACACCGCTATCTGTATGAACATGGAAATATCTACACCGCTATCTGTATGAACATGGAAATACATACACCGCTATCTGGATGAACATGGAAATAGCTACACCGCTATCTGTATAAACATGGAAATATCTACACCGCTATCTGTTTAAACATGGAAATATCTACACCGCTATCTGTATAAACATGGAAATATCAGCACCGCTATCAGTATGAACATGGAAATATCTTCACCGCTATCTGTATGAATATGGAAATATCTACACCGTTATCTGTATGAACATGGAAATACCTACACCGCTATCTGTATGAACATGGAAATACCTACACCGCTATCTGTATGAACATGGAAATATCTACACCGCTATCTGTACGAACATGGAAATATCTACACCGCTATCTGTATGAACATGCATACATCTTCACCGCTATCTGTATAAACATGGAAATATCTACACAGCTATCTGTATGAACATGGAAATATCTACACCGCTATCTGTATGAACATGGAAATATCTAAACCTCTATCTGTGTAAACATGCATACATCTTCACCGCTATCTGTATAAACAAGGAAATATCTACACCGCTATCTGTATGAACATGGAAATATCTACACCGCTATCTGTATGAACATGGAAATATCTACACCACTATCTGTGTAAACATGCATACATATTCACCGCTATCTGTATAAACAAGGAAATATCTACACCGCTATCTGTATGAACATGGAAATATCTACACCGCTATCTGTTTGAACATGGATATATCTACACCGCTATCTGCATGAAAATTTAAGTATCTACACAGCGATCTGCATATACATGGAAATATCTACAAAGCTATCTCTTTACACATGGAAATAACTACAGCGCTATCTCTATAAACATGCAAATATCTACACCGCCATCTGTATGAACATGGAAATATCTGCACCGCCATCTGTATGAAGATATAAATATCTACACCCTCATCTATATTAAGATGGAGATATCTACACAGCTATCTGCATAAACTTGGAAATATCTACACTGCTATATGTATAAACATGGAAATATCTACACCGCTATCTGTATAAACATGGAAATATCTACACCGCTACCTGTATAAACATGGAAATATCAGCACCGTTATCTGTATGAACATGGAAGTACCTACACCGCTATCTCTATGAAGATGGAAATATCTACACCGCTATCTGTATGAACATGGAAATAGCTACACCGCTATCTGTATGAACATGGAAATATCTACACCACTACCTGTATGAACATGGAAATATCTACACAGCTATCTGTATGAACATGGATATATCTACACAGCCATCAGGATGAACATGGAAATATCTACACCGCTATCTGTATGAACATGGAAATATCTACACCGCTATCTGTGTAAATATGCATACATCTTCACCGCAATCTGTATAAACGTGGAAATATCTACACCGCTATCTGTATAAACATGGAAATATCTACTCCGCTACCTGTAAAAACATGGAAATATCAGCACCGCTATCTGTATCAACATGGAAATATCAGCCCCTCTATCTGTATGAATATGGAAATATCTACACCACACTCTGTTTGAACAAGGAAATATCTACACCGCTATGTGTATGAACATGGAATTATCTTCACCGCCATCTGTATGAACATGGATATGTCTACACAGCCATCTGGATGAACATGGAAATATCTACGCCGCTATCGGTATGAACATGGAAATAGCTACACCGCTATCTGTATGAACATGGAAATATCTGCACCGCCATCTGTATGTACATATAAATATCTACTCCGCCATCTGTATTAAGAAGTAGATATCTACACCGCTACATGTATAAACATGGAAATATCTAAACCGCTATCTGTATAAACATGGAAATATCTACACCGCTATCTGTTTAAACATGGAAATATCAGCACCACTATCAGTATGAACATGGAAATATCTGCACCGCTATCTGTATAAACATGGAAATATCTACACTGCTATCTGCATGAACATGGATATATCTACACAGCCATCTGGATGAACATGGAAATATCTACACCGCTATCTGTATGGACATGGAAATATCTGCACCGCAATCTCTATGAACATGGAAATATCTACACCGCTATCTGTTTGAACATGGAAATATCTAAACTGCTATCTGCATGAAAATGGAAATATCTACACAGCTATCTGCATATACATGGAAATATCTACACAGCTATCTCTTTACACATGGAAATAACTACACCGCTATCTGTATGAACATGGAAATATCTTCACCGCCATCTGTATGAACATGGATATATCTACACAGCCATCTGGAAGAGCATGGAAATATCTACACCGCTATCTGTATGAACGTGGAAATATATACACCGCTATCTGTGTAAACATGCATACATCTTCACCGCTATCTATATAAACATGGAAATATCTACACTGCTATCTGCATGAACATGGAAGTATCTACACCGCTATCTGTTTGAACATGGAAATATCTACACCGCTATCTGCATGAAAATGGAAATATCTACACGGCGATCTGCATATACATGGAAATATCTACAAAGCTATCTCTTTACACATGGAAATAACTACAGCGCTATCTCTATAAACATGCAAATATCTACACCGCCATCTGTATGAACATGGAAATATCTGCACCGCCATCTGTATGAAGATAGAAATATCTACACCCCCATCTATATTAAGATGGAGATATCTACACCGCTATCTGTATAAACTTGGAAATATCTACACCGCTATATGTATAAACATGGAAATATCTACACTGCTATCTGTATAAACATGGAAATATCTACACCGCTACCTGTATAAACATGGAAATATCAGCACCGTTATCTGTATGAACAAGGAAATATCTACACTGCTATCTCTATGAAGATGGAAATATCTACACCGCTATCTGTACGAACATGGAAATATCTACACCGCTATCTGTATGAACATGGAAATATCTACACCACTATCTGTATGAACATGGAAATATCTACACCGCTATCTGTATGAACATGGAAATATCTACTCCACTATCTGTATGAACATGGAAATATCTACTCCACTATCTGTATGAACATGGAAATATCTACACCGCTATCTGTATGAACATGGAAATATCTACACCGCTATCTGTGTAAACATGCATACATCTTCACCGCTACCTGTATAAACATGGAAATATCTACACCGCTATCTGTATGAACATGGAAATATCTACACCGCTATCTGTATGAACACGGAAATATCTACACCGCTATCTGTGTAAACATGCATACATCTTCACCGCTATCTGTATAAACATGGAAATATCTACACCGCTATCTGTATGAACATGGAAATATCTACACCGCTATCTGTTTGATCATGGAAATATCTAAACCGCTATCTGCATGAAAATAGAAATATCTACACAGCTATCTGCATAGACATGGAAATATCTACAAAGCTATCTCTATACACATGGAAATAACTACACTGCTATCTGTATAAACATGGAAATATCTACACCGATATCTGTATGAACATGGAAATATCTTCACCGCCATCTGTATGAACATGGATATGTCTACACAGCCATCTGGAGTAACATGGAAATATCTACAACGCGATCTGTATGAACATGGAAATAGCTACACCGTTATCTGTATGAACATGGAAATAGCTACACCACTATCTGTATGAACATGGAAATATCTACACCGCTATCTGTATGAACATGGATATATCTACACAGCCATCTGGATGAACATGGAAATATCTACACCGCTATGAGTATGAACATGGAAATATCTACACCGCTATCTGTATGAACATGGATATATCTAAACAGCCATCTGGATGAACATGGAAATATCTACACCGCTATCTGTGTAAACATGCATAGATCTTCACCGCTATCTGTATAAACATGGAAATATCTACACAGCTATCTGTATGAACATGGAAATATCTACACCGCTATCTGTTTGAAGATGGAAATATCTACACCGCTATCTGCATGAAAATGGAAATATCTACACAGCTATCTGCATATACATGGAAATATCTACACAGCTATCTCTTTACACATGGAAATAACTACACCGCTATCTGTATGAACATGGAAATATCTACACCGCCATCTGTATGAACATGGAAATATCTGCACCGCTATCTGTATGAACATGGAAATATCTACACCGCTATCTGTTTGAACATGGAAATATCTACACCGCTGTCTGCATGAAAATGGAAATATCTACACAGCTATCTGCATACACATGGAAATATCTACACAGCTATCTCTTAACACATGGAAATAAGTAGTCCGCTATCTCTATAAACATGGAAATATCTACACCGCCATCTGTATGAACATATAAATATCTACACCGCCATCTGTATTAAGAAAGAAATATCTAAACCGCTATCTGTGTGAACATTGAAATATCTACACCGCTATCTGTATGAACATTGAAATATCTACACCGCTGCCTGTATAAACATGGAAATATCAGCACAGCAATCTGTATGAACATGGAAATATCTACACCGCTATCTGTATGAACATGGAAATATCTACACCGCTATCTGTATGAACATGGAAATAGCTACACCGCTATCTGTATGAACATGGAAATATCTACACAGCCATCTGGATGAACATGGAAATATCTACTCCGCTATCTGTGTAAACATGCATAGATCTTCACCGCTATCTGAATAAACATGGAAATATCTACACCGCTATCTGTATGAACATGGAAATATCTACAGCGCTATCTGTATGAACATGGAAATATCTACACCGCTATCTGTTTGAACATGGAAATATCTACACCGCTATCTGCATGAAAATGGAAATATCTACACTGCTATCTGCATATACATGGAAATATCTACACAGCTATCTCTTTACACATGGAAATAACTACACCGCTATCTGTATGAGCATGGAAATATCTACACCGCCATCTGTATGAACATGGATATATGTGCACCGCCATCTGTATGAACATATAAATATCTACACCGCCATCTGTATTTAGATGGAGATATCTACACTGCTATCTGTATAAACAAGGAAATATCTACACCGCTATCTGTATAAACATGGAAATATCTACACCTCTATCAGTATAAACATGGAAATATCTACACCGCTACTTGTATAAACATGGAAATATCAGCACCGCTATCTGTATGAACATGGAATTATCTACACCGCTATCTGTATGAACATGGAAATATCTACACCGCTATCTGTATGAACATGGAAATATCTACACCGCTATCTGTATGAACATGGAAATATCTACACCGCTATCTGTTTGAACATGGAAATATCTACACCGCTGTCTGCATGAATATGGAAATATCTACACAGCTATGTGCATACACATGGCAATATCTACACAGCTATCTCTTAACACATGGAAATAAGTACTCCACTATCTCTATAAACATGGAAATATCTACAGCAACATCTGTAGGAACATGGAAATATCTGCAAAGCCATCTGTATGAACATATAAATATCTACACCGCCATCTGTATTAAGAAGGAAATATCTAAACCGCTATCGGAATGAACATTGAAATATCTACACCGCTATCTGTATGAACATTGAAATATCTACACCGCTGCCTGTATAAACATGGAAATATCTACACCGCTATCTGTATGAACATGGAAATAGCTACACCGCTATCTGTATGAACACGGAAATAGCTACACCGCTATCTGTATGAACATGGAAATATCTACACAGCCATCTGGATGAACATGGAAATATCTACTCCGCTATCAGTGTAAACATGCATAGATCTTCACCGCTATCTGTATAAACATGGAAATATCTACACTGCTATCTGTATGAACATGGAAATATCTACACCGCTATCTGTATGAACATGGAAATATCTACACCGCTATCTGTTTGAACATGGAAATACCTACACCGCTATCTACATGAAAATGGAAATATCTACACTGCTATCTGCATATACATGGAAATATCTACACAGCTATCTCTTTACACATGGAAATAACTACACCGCTATCTGTATGAGCATGGAAATATCTACACCGCCATCTGTATGAACATGGAAATATCTGCACCGCCATCTGTATGAACATATAAATATCTACACCGCCATCTGTATTTAGATGGAGATATCTACACTGCTATCTGTAAAACAAGGAAATATCTACACCGCTATCTGTATAAACATGGAAATATCTACACCGCTATCTGTATAAACATGGAAATATCTACACCGCTACCTGTATAAACATGGAAATATCAGCACCGCTATCTGTATGAACATGGAATTATCTACACCGCTATCTGTATGAACATGGAAATATCTACACCGCTATCTGTATGAACATGGAAATATCTACATCGCTATCTGTATGAACATGGAAATATCTACACCGCTATCTATTTGAACATGGAAATATCTACACCGCTGTCTGCATGAATATGGAAATATCTACACAGCTATGTGCATACACATGGAAATATCTACACAGCTATCTCTTAACACATGGAAATAAGTACTCCGCTATCTCTATAAACATGGAAATATCTACAGCAACATCTGTAGGAACATGGAAATACCTGCACCGCCATCTGTATGAACATATAAATATCTACACCTCCTTCTGTATTAAGAAGGAAATATCTAAACCGCTATCGGTATGAACATTGAAATATCTACACCGCTATCTGCAAGAAAATGTAAATATCTACACAGCTATCTGCATATACATGGAAATATCTACAAAGCTATCTCTTTACACATGGAAATAACTACACCACTATCTCTACAAACATGGAAATATCAACACCGCCATCTGTATGAACATGGAAATATCTGCACCGCCATCTGTATGAACATATAAAATTCTACACCGCCATCTCTATTAAGATGGAGATATCTACACCGCTATCTGTATAAACGTGGAAATATCTACACCGCTATCTGTACGAACATGGAAATATCTAAACCGCTATCTGTATGAACATGGAAATAGCAGCACCGCTATCTGTATGAACATGGAAATATCTACAGCACTATCTGTATGAATATGGAAATATGTACACCGATATCTGTATGAACATGGATATATCTACACAGCCATCTGGATGAACATGGAAATATCTACACCGCTATCTGTATGAACATGGAAATATCTACACCGCTATCTGTGTAAACATGCAAACATCTTCACCGCTATCTGTATAAACGTGGATATATCTACACCGCTATCTGTATGAACATGGAAATATCTACACCGCTATCTGTTTGACCATGTAAATATCTAAACCTCTATCTGCTTGAAAATGGAAATATCTACACAGCTATCTGCATATACGTGGAAATATCTACACAACTATCTCTTTAAACATGGAAATAACTACACCGCTATCTGTATGAACATGGAAATATCTACACCGCCATCTGTATGAACATGGAAATATCTGCATGAAAATCTGTATGAACATGGAAATATCTTCACCGCCATCTGTATGAACATGGATATTTCTACACAGCCATCTGGATGAACATGGAAATATCTACACCGAGATCTGTATGAACATGGAGATATCTACTCCGCTATCTGTGTAAACATGCATACATCTTCACCGCTATCTATATAAACATGGAAATATCTACACCGCTACCTGTATAAACATGGAAATATCAGCAACGCTATCTGTATGAACATGGAAATATCTACACCGCTATCTCTATGAAGATGGAAATATCTACACCACTATCTGAATGAACATGGAAATATCTACACCGCTATCTGTATGAACATGGATATATCTACACCGCTATCTGTTTGAACATGGAAATATCTACACCGCTATCTGCATGAAAATGGAAATATCTACACAGCTATCTGCATAAACATGGAAATATCTACACAGCAATCTCTTTACACATGGAAATAACTACACCGCTATCTGTATGAACATGGAAATATTTACACTGCCATCTGTATGAACATGGAAATATCTACACCGCTATCTGTATAAACATGGAAATATCTACACCACTATCTGTATGAACATGGAAATACATACACCGCTATCTGTATGAACATGGAAATATCTACACCGCTATCTGTATGGACATGGAAATATCTACACCGCTATCTGTATGAACAAGGAAATATCTACACCGCTATCTGTGTAAACATGCATACATCTTCACCGCTATCTGTATAAACATGGAAATATCAGCACCGCTATCAGTATGAACATGGAAATATCTTCACCGCTATCTGTATGAACATGGAAGTATCTACACCGCTATCTGTATGAACATGGAAATATCTACACCGCTATCTGTATGAACATGGAAATACCTAAACCGCTATCTGTATGAACATGGAAATATCTACACCGCTATCTGTATGAACATGGAAATATCTACACCGCTATCTGTATGAACATGCATACATCTTCACCGCTATCTGTATAAACATGGAAATATCTACACCGCTATCTGTATGAACATGGAAATATCTACACGGCTATCTGTATGAACATGGAAATATCTACACCTCTATCTGTGTAAACACGCATACATCTTTACCGCTATCTGTATAAACAAGGAAATATCTACACCGCTATCTGTATGAACATGGAAATATCTACACCGCTACCTGTATGAACATGGAAATATCTACACCTCTATCTGTGTAAACACGCATACATCTTCACGGCTATCTGTATAAACAAGGAAATATCTACACCGCTATCTGTATGAACATGGAAATATCTACACCGCTACCTGTATGAACATGGAAATATCTACACCACTATCTGTGTAAACATGCATACATATTCACCGCCATCTGTATAAACAAGGAAATATCTACACCGCTATCTGTATGAACATGGAAATATCTACACCGCTATCTGTATGGACATGGAAATACATACACCGCTATCTGGATGAACATGGAAATAGCTACACCGCTATCTGTATAAACATGGAAATATCTACACCGCTATCTGTTTAAACATGGAAATATCTACACCGCTATCTGTATGAACATGGAAATATCTACACCGCTATCTGTGTAAACATGCATACATCTTCACCGCTATCTGTATAAACATGGAAATATCTACACTGCTATCTGCATGAACATGGAAATATCTACACCGCTATCTGTTTGAACATGGAAATATCTACACCGCTATCTGCATGAAAATTTAAATATCTACACAGCGATCTGCATATACATGGAAATATCTACAAAGCTGTCTCTTTACACATGGAAATAACTACAGCGCTATCTCTATAAACATGCAAATATCTTCACCGCCATCTGTATGAACATGGATACATCTACACAGACATCTGGATGAGCATGGAAATATCTACACCGCTATCTGTATGAACATGGAAATATCTACACCGCTATCTGTGTAAACATGCATATATCTTCACCGCTATCTGTATAAACATGGAAATATCTACACTGCTATCTGCATGAACATGGAAATATCTACACCGCTATCTGTTTGAACATGGAAATATCTACACCGCTATCTGTGTAAACATGCATACATCTTCACCGCTATCTATATAAACATGGAAATATCTACACCGCTACCTGTATAAACATGGAAATATCAGCACCGCTATCTGTATGAACATGGAAATATCTACACCGCTATCTCTATGAAGATGGAAATATCTACACCACTATCTGAATGAACATGGAAATATCTACACCGCTATCTGTATGAACATGGATATATCTACACCGCTATCTGTTTGAACATGGAAATATCTACACCGCTATCTGCATGAAAATGGAAATATCTACACAGCTATCTGCATAAACATGGAAATATCTACACAGCAATCTCTTTACACATGGAAATATCTACACCGCTATCTGTATAAACATGGAAATATCTACACCACTATCTGTATGAACATGGAAATACATACACCGCTATCTGTATGAACATGGAAATATCTACACCGCTATCTGTATGAACATGGAAATACATACACCGCTATCTGGATGAACATGGAAATATCTACACCGCTATCTGTATAAACATGGAAATATCTACACCGCTATCTGTTTAAACATGGAAATATCTACACCGCTATCTGTATAAACATGGAAATATCAGCACCGCTATCAGTATGAACATGGAAATATCTTCACCGCTATCTGTATGAATATGGAAATATCTACACCGTTATCTGTATGAACATGGAAATACCTACACCGCTATCTGTATGAACATGGAAATACCTACACCGCTATCTGTATGAACATGGAAATATCTACACCGCTATCTGTACGAACATGGAAATATCTACACCGCTATCTGTATGAACATGCATACATCTTCACCGCTATCTGTATAAACATGGAAATATCTACACAGCTATCTGTATGAACATGGAAATATCTACACCGCTATCTGTATGAACATGGAAATATCTAAACCTCTATCTGTGTAAACATGCATACATCTTCACCGCTATCTGTATAAACAAGGAAATATCTACACCGCTATCTGTATGAACATGGAAATATCTACACCGCTATCTGTATGAACATGGAAATATCTACACCACTATCTGTGTAAACATGCATACATATTCACCGCTATCTGTATAAACAAGGAAATATCTACACCGCTATCTGTATGAACATGGAAATATCTACACCGCTATCTGTTTGAACATGGATATATCTACACCGCTATCTGCATGAAAATTTAAGTATCTACACAGCGATCTGCATATACATGGAAATATCTACAAAGCTATCTCTTTACACATGGAAATAACTACAGCGCTATCTCTATAAACATGCAAATATCTACACCGCCATCTGTATGAACATGGAAATATCTGCACCGCCATCTGTATGAAGATATAAATATCTACACCCTCATCTATATTAAGATGGAGATATCTACACAGCTATCTGCATAAACTTGGAAATATCTACACTGCTATATGTATAAACATGGAAATATCTACACCGCTATCTGTATAAACATGGAAATATCTACACCGCTACCTGTATAAACATGGAAATATCAGCACCGTTATCTGTATGAACATGGAAGTACCTACACCGCTATCTCTATGAAGATGGAAATATCTACACCGCTATCTGTATGAACATGGAAATAGCTACACCGCTATCTGTATGAACATGGAAATATCTACACCACTACCTGTATGAACATGGAAATATCTACACAGCTATCTGTATGAACATGGATATATCTACACAGCCATCAGGATGAACATGGAAATATCTACACCGCTATCTGTATGAACATGGAAATATCTACACCGCTATCTGTGTAAATATGCATACATCTTCACCGCAATCTGTATAAACGTGGAAATATCTACACCGCTATCTGTATAAACATGGAAATATCTACTCCGCTACCTGTAAAAACATGGAAATATCAGCACCGCTATCTGTATCAACATGGAAATATCAGCCCCTCTATCTGTATGAATATGGAAATATCTACACCACACTCTGTTTGAACAAGGAAATATCTACACCGCTATGTGTATGAACATGGAATTATCTTCACCGCCATCTGTATGAACATGGATATGTCTACACAGCCATCTGGATGAACATGGAAATATCTACGCCGCTATCGGTATGAACATGGAAATAGCTACACCGCTATCTGTATGAACATGGGAATAACTACACCGCTATCTGTATGAACATGCAAATATCTGCACCGCCATCTGTATGTACATATAAATATCTACTCCGCCATCTGTATAAAGAAGTAGATATCTACACCGCTACATGTATAAACATGGAAATATCTACACCGCTATCTGTATAAACATGGAAATATCTACACCGCTATCTGTTTAAACATGGAAATATCAGCACCACTATCAGTATGAACATGGAAATATCTGCACCGCTATCTGTATGAACATGGAAATATCTACACCGCTATCTGTATAAACATGGAAATATCTACACTGCTATCTGCATGAACATGGATATATCTACACAGCCATCTGGATGAGCATGGAAATATCTACACCGCTATCTGTATGGACATGGAAATATCTGCACCGCAATCTCTATGAACATGGAAATATCTACACCGCTATCTGTTTGAACATGGAAATATCTAAACTGCTATCTGCATGAAAATGGAAATATCTACACAGCTATCTGCATATACATGGAAATATCTACACAGCTATCTCTTTACACATGGAAATAACTACACCGCTATCTGTATGAACATGGAAATATCTTCACCGCCATCTGTATGAACATGGATATATCTACACAGCCATCTGGAAGAGCATGGAAATATCTACACCGCTATCTGTATGAACGTGGAAATATATACACCGCTATCTGTGTAAACATGCATACATCTTCACCGCTATCTATATAAACATGGAAATATCTACACTGCTATCTGCATGAACATGGAAGTATCTACACCGCTATCTGTTTGAACATGGAAATATCTACACCGCTATCTGCATGAAAATGGAAATATCAACACGGCGATCTGCATATACATGGAAATATCTACAAAGCTATCTCTTTACACATGGAAATAACTACAGCGCTATCTCTATAAACATGCAAATATCTACACCGCCATCTGTATGAACATGGAAATATCTGCACCGCCATCTGTATGAAGATAGAAATATCTACACCCCCATCTATATTAAGATGGAGATATCTACACCGCTATCTGTATAAACTTGGAAATATCTACACCGCTATATGTATAAACATGGAAATATCTACACTGCTATCTGTATAAACATGGAAATATCTACACCGCTACCTGTATAAACATGGAAATATCAGCACCGTTATCTGTATGAACAAGGAAATATCTACACTGCTATCTCTATGAAGATGGAAATATCTACACCGCTATCTGTACGAACATGGAAATATCTACACCGCTATCTGTATGAACATGGAAATATCTACACCACTATCTGTATGAACATGGAAATATCTACACCGCTATCTGTATGAACATGGAAATATCTACTCCACTATCTGTATGAACATGGAAATATCTACTCCACTATCTGTATGAACATGGAAATATCTACACCGCTATCTGTATGAACATGGAAATATCTACACCGCTATCTGTGTAAACATGCATACATCTTCACCGCTACCTGTATAAACATGGAAATATCTACACCGCTATCTGTATGAACATGGAAATATCTACACCGCTATCTGTATGAACACGGAAATATCTACACCGCTATCTGTGTAAACATGCATACATCTTCACCGCTATCTGTATAAACATGGAAATATCTACACCGCTATCTGTATGAACATGGAAATATCTACACCGCTATCTGTTTGATCATGGAAATATCTAAACCGCTATCTGCATGAAAATAGAAATATCTACACAGCTATCTGCATAGACATGGAAATATCTACAAAGCTATCTCTATACACATGGAAATAACTACACTGCTATCTGTATAAACATGGAAATATCTACACCGATATCTGTATGAACATGGAAATATCTTCACCGCCATCTGTATGAACATGGATATGTCTACACAGCCATCTGGAGTAACATGGAAATATCTACAACGCGATCTGTATGAACATGGAAATAGCTACACCGTTATCTGTATGAACATGGAAATAGCTACACCACTATCTGTATGAACATGGAAATATCTACACCGCTATCTGTATGAACATGGATATATCTACACAGCCATCTGGATGAACATGGAAATATCTACACCGCTATGAGTATGAACATGGAAATATCTACACCGCTATCTGTATGAACATGGATATATCTAAACAGCCATCTGGATGAACATGGAAATATCTACACCGCTATCTGTGTAAACATGCATAGATCTTCACCGCTATCTGTATAAACATGGAAATATCTACACCGCTATCTGTATGAACATGGAAATATCTACACCGCTATCTGTATGGACATGGAAATACATACACCGCTATCTGGATGAACATGGAAATAGCTACACCGCTATCTGTATAAACATGGAAATATCTACACCGCTATCTGTTTAAACATGGAAATATCTACACCGCTATCTGTATAAACATGGAAATATCAGCACTGCTATCAGTATGAACATGGAAATATCTTCACCGCTATCTGTATGAACATGGAAGTATCTACACCGCTATCTGTATGAACATGGAAATATCTACACCGCTATCTGTATGAACATGGAAATACCTACACCGCTATCTGTAAGAACATGGAAATATCTACACCGCTATCTGTATGAACATGGAAATATCTACACCGCTATCTGTATGAACATGCATACATCTTCACCGCTATCTGTATAAACATGGAAATATCTACACCGCTATCTGTATGAACATGGAAATATCTACACCGCTATCTGTATGAACATGGAAATATCTACACCTCTATCTGTGTAAACATAAATACATCTTCACCGCAATCTGTATAAACAAGGAAATATCTACACCGCTATCTGTATGAACATGGAAATATCTACACCGCTATCTGTATGAACATGGAAATATCTACACCACTATCTGTGTAAACATGCATAGATATTCACCGCCATCTGTATAAACAAGGAAATATCTACACCGCTATCTGTATGAACATGGAAATATCTACACCGCTATCTGTGTAAACATGCATACATCTTCACCGCTATCTGTATAAACATGGAAATATCTACACTGCTATCTGCATGAACATGGAAATATCTACACCGCTATCTGTTTGAACATGGAAATATCTACACCGCTATCTGCATGAAAATTTAAATATCTACACAGCTATCTGCATATACATGGAAATATCTACAAAGCTGTCTCTTTACACATGGAAATAACTACAGCGCTATCTCTATAAACATGCAAATATCTTCACCGCCATCTGTATGAACATGGATACATCTACACAGACATCTGGATGAGCATGGAAATATCTACACCGCTATCTGTATGAACATGGAAATATCTACACCGCTATCTGTGTAAACATGCATACATCTTCACCGCTATCTGTATAAACATGGAAATATCTACACTGCTATCTGCATGAACATCGAAATATCTACACCGCTATCTGTTTGAACATGGAAATATCTACACCGCTATCTGTGTAAACATGCATACATCTTCACCGCTATCTATATAAACATGGAAATATCTACACCGCTACCTGTATAAACATGGAAATATCAGCACCGCTATCTGTATGAACATGGAAATATCTACACCGCTATCTCTATGAAGATGGAAATATCTACACCACTATCTGAATGAACATGGAAATATCTACACCGCTATCTGTATGAACATGGATATATCTACACCGCTATCTGTTTGAACATGGAAATATCTACACCGCTATCTGCATGAAAATGGAAATATCTACACAGCTATCTGCATAAACATGGAAATATCTACACAGCAATCTCTTTACACATGGAAATAACTACACCGCTATCTGTATGAACATGGAAATATTTACACTGCCATCTGTATGAACATGGAAATATCTACACCGCTATCTGTATAAACATGGAAATATCTACACCACTATCTGTATGAACATGGAAATACATACAACGCTATCTGTATGAACATGGAAATATCTACACCGCTATCTGAATGAACATGGAAATACATACACCGCTATCTGGATGAACATGGAAATAGCTACACCGCTATCTGTATAAACATGGAAATATCTACACCGCTATCTGTTTAAACATGGAAATATCTACACCGCTATCTGTATAAACATGGAAATATCAGCACCGCTATCAGTATGAACATGGAAATATCTTCACCGCTATCTGTATGAATATGGAAATATCTACACCGTTATCTGTATGAACATGGAAATACCTACACCGCTATCTGTATGAACATGGAAATACCTACACCGCTATCTGTATGAACATGGAAATATCTACACCGCTATCTGTACGAACATGGAAATATCTACACCGCTATCTGTATGAACATGCATACATCTTCACCGCTATCTGTATAAACATGGAAATATCTACACAGCTATCTGTATGAACATGGAAATATCTACACCGCTATCTGTATGAACATGGAAATATCTAAACCTCTATCTGTGTAAACATGCATACATCTTCACCGCTATCTGTATAAACAAGGAAATATCTACACCGCTATCTGTATGAACATGGAAATATCTACACCACTATCTGTTTGAACATGGATATATCTACACCGCTATCTGCATGAAAATTTAAATATCTACACAGCGATCTGCATATACATGGAAATATCTACAAAGCTATCTCTTTACACATGGAAATAACTACAGCGCTATCTCTATAAACATGCAAATATCTACACCGCCATCTGTATGAACATGGAAATATCTGCACCGCCATCTGTATGAAGATATAAATATCTACACCCTCATCTATATTAAGATGGAGATATCTACACAGCTATCTGCATAAACTTGGAAATATCTACACTGCTATATGTATAAACATGGAAATATCTACACCGCTATCTGTATAAACATGGAAATATCTACACCGCTACCTGTATAAACATGGAAATATCAGCAACGTTATCTGTATGAACATGGAAGTACCTACACCGCTATCTCTATGAAGATGGAAATATCTACACCGCTATCTGTATGAACATGGAAATAGCTACACCGCTATCTGTATGAACATGGAAATATCTACACCACTACCTGTATGAACATGGAAATATCTACACAGCTATCTGTATGAACATGGATATATCTACACAGCCATCAGGATGAACATGGAAATATCTACACCGCTATCTGTATGAACATGGAAATATCTACACCGCTATCTGTGTAAATATGCATACATCTTCACCGCAATCTGTATAAACGTGGAAATATCTACACCGCTATCTGTATAAACATGGAAATATCTACTCCGCTACCTGTAAAAACATGGAAATATCAGCACCGCTATCTGTATCAACATGGAAATATCAGCCCCTCTATCTGTATGAATATGGAAATATCTACACCACACTCTGTTTGAACAAGGAAATATCTACACCGCTATGTGTATGAACATGGAATTATCTTCACCGCCATCTGTATGAACATGGATATGTCTACACAGCCATCTGGATGAACATGGAAATATCTACGCCGCTATCGGTATGAACATGGAAATAGCTACACCGCTATCTGTATGAACATGGGAATAACTACACCGCTATCTGTATGAACATGCAAATATCTGCACCGCCATCTGTATGTACATATAAATATCTACTCCGCCATCTGTATTAAGAAGTAGATATCTACACCGCTACATGTATAAACATGGAAATATCTACACCGCTATCTGTATAAACATGGAAATATCTACACCGCTATCTGTTTAAACATGGAAATATCAGCACCACTATCAGTATGAACATGGAAATATCTGCACCGCTATCTGTATGAACATGGAAATATCTACACCGCTATCTGTATAAACATGGAAATATCTACACTGCTATCTGCATGAACATGGATATATCTACACAGCCATCTGGATGAGCATGGAAATATCTACACCGCTATCTGTATGGACATGGAAATATCTGCACCGCAATCTCTATGAACATGGAAATATCTACACCGCTATCTGTTTGAACATGGAAATATCTAAACTGCTATCTGCATGAAAATGGAAATATCTACACAGCTATCTGCATATACATGGAAATATCTACACAGCTATCTCTTTACACATGGAAATAACTACACCGCTATCTGTATGAACATGGAAATATCTTCACCGCCATCTGTATGAACATGGATATATCTACACAGCCATCTGGAAGAGCATGGAAATATCTACACCGCTATCTGTATGAACGTGGAAATATATACACCGCTATCTGTGTAAACATGCATACATCTTCACCGCTATCTATATAAACATGGAAATATCTACACTGCTATCTGCATGAACATGGAAGTATCTACACCGCTATCTGTTTGAACATGGAAATATCTACACCGCTATCTGCATGAAAATGGAAATATCTACACGGCGATCTGCATATACATGGAAATATCTACAAAGCTATCTCTTTACACATGGAAATAACTACAGCGCTATCTCTATAAACATGCAAATATCTACACCGCCATCTGTATGAACATGGAAATATCTGCACCGCCATCTGTATGAAGATAGAAATATCTACACCCCCATCTATATTAAGATGGAGATATCTACACCGCTATCTGTATAAACTTGGAAATATCTACACCGCTATATGTATAAACATGGAAATATCTACACTGCTATCTGTATAAACATGGAAATATCTACACCGCTACCTGTATAAACATGGAAATATCAGCACCGTTATCTGTATGAACAAGGAAATATCTACACCGCTATCTCTATGAAGATGGAAATATCTACACCGCTATCTGTACGAACATGGAAATATCTACACCGCTATCTGTATGAACATGGAAATATCTACACCACTATCTGTATGAACATGGAAATATCTACACCGCTATCTGTATGAACATGGAAATATCTACTCCACTATCTGTATGAACATGGAAATATCTACACCGCTATCTGTATGAACATGGAAATATCTACACCGCTATCTGTGTAAACATGCATACATCTTCACCGCTACCTGTATAAACATGGAAATATCTACACCGCTATCTGTATGAACATGGAAATATCTACACCGCTATCTGTATGAACACGGAAATATCTACACCGCTATCTGTGTAAACATGCATACATCTTCACCGCTATCTGTATAAACATGGAAATATCTACACCGCTATCTGTATGAACATGGAAATATCTACACCGCTATCTGTTTGATCATGGAAATATCTAAACCGCTATCTGCATGAAAATAGAAATATCTACACAGCTATCTGCATAGACATGGAAATATCTACAAAGCTATCTCTATACACATGGAAATAACTACACTGCTATCTGTATAAACATGGAAATATCTACACCGATATCTGTATGAACATGGAAATATCTTCACCGCCATCTGTATGAACATGGATATGTCTACACAGCCATCTGGAGTAACATGGAAATATCTACAACGCGATCTGTATGAACATGGAAATAGCTACACCGTTATCTGTATGAACATGGAAATAGCTACACCACTATCTGTATGAACATGGAAATATCTACACCGCTATCTGTATGAACATGGATATATCTACACAGCCATCTGGATGAACATGGAAATATCTACACCGCTATGAGTATGAACATGGAAATATCTACACCGCTATCTGTATGAACATGGATATATCTAAACAGCCATCTGGATGAACATGGAAATATCTACACCGCTATCTGTGTAAACATGCATAGATCTTCACCGCTATCTGTATAAACATGGAAATATCTACACAGCTATCTGTATGAACATGGAAATATCTACACCGCTATCTGTTTGAAGATGGAAATATCTACACCGCTATCTGCATGAAAATGGAAATATCTACACAGCTATCTGCATATACATGGAAATATCTACACAGCTATCACTTTACACATGGAAATAACTACACCGCTATCTGTATGAACATGGAAATATCTACACCGCCATCTGTATGAACATGGAAATATCTGCACCGCCATATGTATGAACATATAAATATCTACACCGCCATCTGTATTAAGATGGAGATATCTACACCGCTACCTGAATAAACATGGAAATATCTACACCGCAATCTGTATAAACATGGAAATATCTACACCACTATCTGTATAAACATGGAAATATCTACACCACAGCCTGTATAAACATGGAAATATCAGCACCACTATCTGTATGAACATGGAATTATCTACACCGCTATCTGTATGAACATGGAAATATCTACACCGCTATCTGTATGAACATGGAAATATCTACACCGCTATCTGTATGAACATGGAAATATCTACACCGCTATCTGTTTGAACATGGAAATATCTACACCGCTGTCTGCATGAAAATGGAAATATCTACACAGCTATCTGCATACACATGGAAATATCTACACAGCTATCTCTTAACACATGGAAATAAGTAGTCCGCTATCTCTATAAACATGGAAATATCTACACCGCCATCTGTATGAACATATAAATATCTACACCGCCATCTGTATTAAGAAAGAAATATCTAAACCGCTATCTGTGTGAACATTGAAATATCTACACCGCTATCTGTATGAACATTGAAATATCTACACCGCTGCCTGTATAAACATGGAAATATCAGCACAGCAATCTGTATGAACATGGAAATATCTACACCGCTATCTGTATGAACATGGAAATAGCTACACCGCTATCTGTATGAACATGGAAATATCTACACAGCCATCTGGATGAACATGGAAATATCTACTCCGCTATCTGTGTAAACATGCATAGATCTTCACCGCTATCTGTATAAACATGGAAATATCTACACCGCTATCTGTATGAACATGGAAATATCTACAGCGCTATCTGTATGAACATGGAAATATCTACACCACTATCTGTTTGAACATGGAAATATCTACACCGCTATCTGCATGAAAATGGAAATATCTACACTGCTGTCTGCATATACATGGAAATATCTACACAGCTATCTCTTTACACATGGAAATAACTACACCGCTATCTGTATGAGCATGGAAATATCTACACCGCCATCTGTATGAACATGGATATATGTGCACCGCCATCTGTATGAACATATAAATATCTACACCGCCATCTGTATTTAGATGGAGATATCTACACTGCTATCTGTATAAACAAGGAAATATCTACACCGCTATCTGTATAAACATGGAAATATCTACACCGCTATCAGTATAAACATGGAAATATCTACACCGCTACCTGTATAAACATGGAAATATCAGCACCGCTATCTGTATGAACATGGAATTATCTACACCGCTATCTGTATGAACATGGAAATATCTACACCGCTATCTGTATGAACATGGAAATATCTACACCGCTATCTGTATGAACATGGAAATATCTACACCGCTATCTGTTTGAACATGGAAATATCTACACCGCTGTCTGCATGAATATGGAAATATCTACACAGCTATGTGCATACACATGGCAATATCTACACAGCTATCTCTTAACACATGGAAATAAGTACTCCGCTATCTCTATAAACATGGAAATATCTACAGCAACATCTGTAGGAACATGGAAATATCTGCAAAGCCATCTGTATGAACATATAAATATCTACACCGCCATCTGTATTAAGAAGGAAATATCTAAACCGCTATCGGTATGAACATTGAAATATCTACACCGCTATCTGTATGAACATTGAAATATCTACACCGCTGCCTGTATAAACATGGAAATATCTACACCGCTATCTGTATGAACATGGAAATAGCTACACCGCTATCTGTATGAACACGGAAATAGCTACACCGCTATCTGTATGAACATGGAAATATCTACACAGCCATCTGGATGAACATGGAAATATCTACTCCGCTATCAGTGTAAACATGCATAGATCTTCACCGCTATCTGTATAAACATGGAAATATCTACACTGCTATCTGTATGAACATGGAAATATCTACACCGCTATCTGTATGAACATGGAAATATCTACACCGCTATCTGTTTGAACATGGAAATACCTACACCGCTATCTACATGAAAATGGAAATATCTACACTGCTATCTGCATATACATGGAAATATCTACACAGCTATCTCTTTACACATGGAAATAACTACACCGCTATCTGTATGGGCATGGAAATATCTACACCGCCATCTGTATGAACATGGAAATATCTGCATCGCCATCTGTATGAACATATAAATATCTACACCGCCATCTGTATTTAGATGGAGATATCTACACTGCTATCTGTATAAACAAGGAAATATCTACACCGCTATCTGTATAAACATGGAAATATCAGCACCGCTATCTGTATGAACATGGAATTATCTACACCGCTATCTGTATGAACATGGAAATATCTACACCGCTATCTGTATGAACATGGAAATATCTACATCGCTATCTGTATGAACATGGAAATATCTACACCGCTATCTATTTGAACATGGAAATATCTACACCGCTGTCTGCATGAATATGGAAATATCTACACAGCTATGTGCATACACATGGAAATATCTACACAGCTATCTCTTAACACATGGAAATAAGTACTCCGCTATCTCTATAAACATGGAAATATCTACAGCAACATCTGTAGGAACATGGAAATACCTGCACCGCCATCTGTATGAACATATAAATATCTACACCTCCTTCTGTATTAAGAAGGAAATATCTAAACCGCTATCGGTATGAACATTCAAATATCTACACCGCTATCTGCATGAAAATGTAAATATCTACACAGCTATCTGCATATACATGGAAATATCTACAAAGCTATCTCTTTACACATGGAAATAACTACACCACTATCTCTACAAACATGAAAATATCAACACCGCCATCTGTATGAAAATGGAAATATCTGCACCGCCATCTGTATGAACATATAAAATTCTACACCGCCATCTCTATTAAGATGGAGATATCTACACCGCTATCTGTATAAACGTGGAAATATCTACACTGCTATCTGTACGAACATGGAAATATCTACACCGCTATCTGTATGAACATGGAAATAGCTGCACCGCTATCTGTATGAACATGGAAATATCTACAGCACTATCTGTATGAATATGGAAATATGTACACCGATATCTGTATGAACATGGATATATCTACACAGCCATCTGGATGAACATGGAAATATCTACACCGCTATCTGTATGAACATGGAAATATCTACACCGCTATCTGTGTAAACATGCAAACATCTTCGCCGCTATCTGTATAAACATGGATATATCTACACCGCTATCTGTATGAACATGGAAATATCTACACCGCTATCTGTTTGACCATGTAAATATCTAAACCTCTATCTGCTTGAAAATGGAAATATCTACACAGCTATCTGCATATACGTGGAAATATCTACACAACTATCTCTTTAAACATGGAAATAACTACACCGCTATCTGTATGAACATGGAAATATCTACACCGCCATCTGTATGAACATGGAAATATCTGCATGAAAATCTGTATGAACATGGAAATATCTTCACCGCCATCTGTATGAACATGGATATTTCTACACAGCCATCTGGATGAACATGGAAATATCTACACCGCGATCTGTATGAACATGGAGATATCTACTCCGCTATCTGTGTAAACATGCATACATCTTCACCGCTATCTATATAAACATGGAAATATCTACACCGCTACCTGTATAAACATGGAAATATCAGCACCGCTATCTGTATGAACATGGAAATATCTACACCGCTATCTCTATGAAGATGGAAATATCTACACCACTATCTGAATGAACATGGAAATATCTACACCGCTATCTGTATGAACATGGATATATCTACACCGCTATCTGTTTGAACATGGAAATATCTACACCGCTATCTGCATGAAAATGGAAATATCTACACAGCTATCTGCATAAACATGGAAATATCTACACAGCAATCTCTTTACACAAGGAAATAACTACACCGCTATCTGTATGAACATGGAAATATTTACACTGCCATCTGTATGAACATGGAAATATCTACACCGCTATCTGTATAAACATGGAAATATCTACACCACTATCTGTATGAACATGGAAATACATACACCGCTATCTGTATGAACATGGAAATATCTACACCGCTATCTGTATGGACATGGAAATATCTACACCGCTATCTGTATGAACACGGAAATATCTACACCGCTATCTGTGTAAACATGCATACATCTTCACCGCTATCTGTATAAACATGGAAATATCAGCACCGCTATCAGTATGAACATGGAAATATCTTCACCGCTATCTGTATGAACATGGAAGTATCTACACCGCTATCTGTATGAACATGGAAATATCTACACCGCTATCTGTATGAACATGGAAATACCTACACCGCTATCTGTATGAACATGGAAATATCTACACCGCTATCTGTATGAACATGGAAATATCTACACCGCTATCTGCATGAACATGCATACATCTTCACCGCTATCTGTATAAACATGGAAATATCTACACCGCTATCTGTATGAACATGGAAATATCTACACCGCTATCTGTATGAACATGGAAATATCTACACCTCTATCTGTGTAAACACGCATACATCTTCACCGCTATCTGTATAAACAAGGAAATATCTGCACCGCGATCTGTATGAACATGGAAATATCTACACCGCTATCTGTATGAACATGGAAATATCTACACCACTATCTGTGTAAACATGCATACATATTCACCGCCATCTGTATAAACAAGGAAATATCTACACCGCTATCTGTATGAACATGGAAATATCTACACCGCTATCTGTATGGACATGGAAATACATACACCGCTATCTGGATGAACATGGAAATAGCTACACCGCTATCTGTATAAACATGGAAATATCTACACCGCTATCTGTTTAAACATGGAAATATCTACACCGCTATCTGTATAAACATGGAAATATCAGCACTGCTATCAGTATGAACATGGAAATATCTTCACCGCTATCTGTATGAACATCGAAGTATCTACACCGCTATCTGTATGAACATGGAAATATCTACACCGCTATCTGTATGAACATGGAAATACCTACACCGCTATCTGTAAGAACATGGAAATATCTACACCGCTATCTGTAAGAACATGGAAATATCTACACCGCTATCTGTATGAACATGCATACATCTTCACCGCTATCTGTATAAACATGGAAATATCTACACCGCTATCTGTATGAACATGGAAATATCTACACCGCTATCTGTATGAACATGGAAATATCTACACCTCTATCTGTGTAAACATAAATACATCTTCACCGCTATCTGTATAAACAAGGAAATATCTACACCGCTATCTGTATGAACATGGAAATATCTACACCTCTATCTGTATGAACATGGAAATATCTACACCACTATCTGTGTAAACATGCATAGATATTCACCGCCATCTGTATAAACAAGGAAATATCTACACCGCTATCTGTATGAACATGGAAATATCTACACCGCTATCTGTGTAAACATGCATACATCTTCACCGCTATCTGTATAAACATGGAAATATCTACACTGCTATCTGCATGAACATGGAAATATCTACACCGCTATCTGTTTGAACATGGAAATATCTACACCGCTATCTGCATGAAAATTTAAATATCTACACAGCGATCTGCATATACATGGAAATATCTACAAAGCTGTCTCTTTACACATGGAAATAACTACAGCGCTATCTCTATAAACATGCAAATATCTTCACCGCCATCTGTATGAACATGGATACATCTACACAGACATCTGGATGAGCATGGAAATATCTACACCGCTATCTGTATGAACATGGAAATATCTACACCGCTATCTGTGTAAACATGCATACATCTTCACCGCTATCTGTATAAACATGGAAATATCTACACTGCTATCTGCCTGAACATGGAAATATCTACACCGCTATCTGTTTGAACATGGAAATATCTACACCGCTATCTGTGTAAACATGCATACATCTTCACCGCTATCTATATAAACATGGAAATATCTACACCGCTACCTGTATAAACATGGAAATATCAGCACCGCTATCTGTATGAACATGGAAATATCTACACCGCTATCTCTATGAAGATGGAAATATCTACACCACTATCTGAATGAACATGGAAATATCTACACCGCTATCTGTATGAACATGGATATATCTACACCGCTATCTGTTTGAACATGGAAATATCTACACCGCTATCTGCATGAAAATGGAAATATCTACACAGCTATCTGCATAAACATGGAAATATCTACACAGCAATCTCTTTACACATGGAAATAACTACACCGCTATCTGTATGAACATGGAAATATTTACACTGCCATCTGTATGAACATGGAAATATCTACACCGCTATCTGCATAAACATGGAAATATCTACACCACTATCTGTATGAACATGGAAATACATACACCGCTATCTGTATGAACATGGAAATATCTACACCGCTATCTGTATGAACATGGAAATACATACACCGCTATCTGGATGAACATGGAAATAGCTACACCGCTATCTGTATAAACATGGAAATATCTACACCGCTATCTGTTTAAACATGGAAATATCTACACCGCTATCTGTATAACCATGGAAATATCAGCACCGCTATCAGTATGAACATGGAAATATCTTCACCGCTATCTGTATGAATATGGAAATATCTACACCGTTATCTGTATGAACATGGAAATACCTACACCGCTATCTGTATGAACATGGAAATACCTACACCGCTATCTGTATGAACATGGAAATATCTACACCGCTATCTGTACGAACATGGAAATATCTACACCGCTATCTGTATGAACATGCATACATCTTCACCGCTATCTGTATAAACATGGAAATATCTACACAGCTATCTGTATGAACATGGAAATATCTACACCGCTATCTGTATGAACATGGAAATATCTAAACCTCTATCTGTGTAAACATGCATACATCTTCACCGCTATCTGTATAAACAAGGAAATATCTACACCGCTATCTGTATGAACATGGAAATATCTACACCGCTATCTGTATGAACATGGAAATATCTACACCACTATCTGTGTAAACATGCATACATATTCACCGCTATCTGTATAAACAAGGAAATATCTACACCGCTATCTGTATGAACATGGAAATATCTACACCGCTATCTGTTTGAACATGGATATATCTACACCGCTATCTGCATGAAAATTTAAATATCTACACAGCGATCTGCATATACATGGAAATATCTACAAAGCTATCTCTTTACACATGGAAATAACTACAGCGCTATCTCTATAAACATGCAAATATCTACACCGCCATCTGTATGAACATGGAAATATCTGCACTGCCATCTGTATGAAGATATAAATATCTACACCCCCATCTATATTAAGATGGAGATATCTACACAGCTATCTGCATAAACTTGGAAATATCTACACTGCTGTATGTATAAACATGGAAATATCTACAACGCTATCTGTATAAACATGGAAATATCTACACCGCTACCTGTATAAACATGGAAATATCAGCACCGTTATCTGTATGAACATGGAAGTACCTACACCGCTATCTCTATGAAGATGGAAATATCTACAACGCTATCTGTATGAACATGGAAATAGCTACACCGCTATCTGTATGAACATGGAAATATCTACACCACTACCTGTATGAACATGGAAATATCTACACAGCTATCTGTATGAACATGGATATATCTACACAGCCATCAGGATGAACATGGAAATATCTACACCGCTATCTGTATGAACATGGAAATATCTACACCGCTATCTGTGTAAATATGCATACATCTTCACCGCAATCTGTATAAACGTGGAAATATCTACACCGCTATCTGTATAAACATGGAAATATCTACTCCGCTACCTGTAAAAACATGGAAATATCAGCACCGCTATCTGTATCAACATGGAAATATCAGCCCCTCTATCTGTATGAATATGGAAATATCTACACCACACTCTGTTTGAACAAGGAAATATCTACACCGCTATGTGTATGAACATGGAATTATCTTCACCGCCATCTGTATGAACATGGATATGTCTACACAGCCATCTGGATGAACATGGAAATATCTACGCCGCTATCGGTATGAACATGGAAATAGCTACACCGCTATCTGTATGAACATGGAAATATCTGCACCGCCATCTGTATGTACATATAAATATCTACTCCGCCATCTGTATTAAGAAGTAGATATCTACACCGCTATATGTATAAACATGGAAATATCTACACCGCTATCTGTATAAACATGGAAATATCTACACCGCTATCTGTTTAAACATGGAAATATCAGCACCACTATCAGTATGAACATGGAAATATCTGCACCGCTATCTGTATGAACATGGAAATATCTACACCGCTATCTGTATAAACATGGAAATATCTACACTGCTATCTGCAAGAACATGGATATATCTACACAGCCATCTGGATGAACATGGAAATATCTACACCGCTATCTGTATGGACATGGAAATATCTGCACCGCAATCTCTATGAACATGGAAATATCTACACCGCTATCTGTTTGAACATGGAAATATCTAAACTGCTATCTGCATGAAAATGGAAATATCTACACAGCTATCTGCATATACATGGAAATATCTACACAGCTATCTCTTTACACATGGAAATAACTACACCGCTATCTGTATGAACATGGAAATATCTTCACCGCCATCTGTATGAACATGGATATATCTACACAGCCATCTGGAAGAGCATGGAAATATCTACACCGCTATCTGTATGAACGTGGAAATATATACACCGCTATCTGTGTAAACATGCATACATCTTCACCGCTATCTATATAAACATGGAAATATCTACACTGCTATCTGCATGAACATGGAAGTATCTACACCGCTATCTGTTTGAACATGGAAATATCTACACCGCTATCTGCATGAAAATGGAAATATCTACACGGCGATCTGCATATACATGGAAATATCTACAAAGCTATCTCTTTACACATGGAAATAACTACAGCGCTATCTCTATAAACATGCAAATATCTACACCGCCATCTGTATGAACATGGAAATATCTGCACCGCCATCTGTATGAAGATAGAAATATCTACACCCCCATCTATATTAAGATGGAGATATCTACACCGCTATCTGTATAAACTTGGAAATATCTACACCGCTATATGTATAAACATGGAAATATCTACACTGCTATCTGTATAAACATGGAAATATCTACACCGCTACCTGTATAAACATGGAAATATCAGCACCGTTATCTGTATGAACAAGGAAATATCTACACCGCTATCTCTATGAAGATGGAAATATCTACACCGCTATCTGTACGAACATGGAAATATCTACACCGCTATCTGTATGAACATGGAAATATCTACACCACTATCTGTATGAACATGGAAATATCTACACCGCTATCTGTATGAACATGGAAATATCTACTCCACTATCTGTATGAACATGGAAATATCTACACCGCTATCTGTATGAACATGGAAATATCTACACCGCTATCTGTGTAAACATGCATACATCTTCACCGCTACCTGTATAAACATGGAAATATCTACACCGCTATCTGTATGAACATGGAAATATCTACACCGCTATCTGTATGAACACGGAAATATCTACACAGCTATCTGTATAAACATGGAAATATGAACACCACTACCTGTATAAACATGGAAATATCTGCACCTCTATCTGTATGAACATGGAATTATCTACACCGCTATCTGTATGAACATGGAAATATCTACACCGCTATCTGTATGAACATGGAAATATATACACCGCTATCTGTATGAACATGGAAATATCTACACCGCTATCTGTTTGAACATGGAAATATCTACACCGCTGTCTGCATGAAAATGGAAATATCTACACAGCTATCTGCATACACATGGAACTATCTACACAGCTATCTCTTAACACATGGAAATAAGTACTCCGCTATCTCTATAAACATGGAAATATCTACACCGCCATCTGTATGAACATGGAAATATCTGCACCGCCATCTGTATGAACATATAAATATCTACACCGCCATCTGTATTAAGAAGGAAATATCTAAACCGCTATCTGTATGAACATTGAAATATCTACACTGCTATCTGTATGAACATTGAAATAGCTACACCGCTGCCTGTATAAATATGGAAATATCAGCACCGCTATCTGTATGAACATGGAAATATCTACACCGCTATCTGTATGAACATGGAAATATCTACACCGCTATCTGTATGAACATGGAAATAGCTACACCCCTATCTGTATGAACATGGAAATATCTACACAGCCATCTGGATGAACATGGAAATATCTACTCTGCTATCTGTGTAAACATGCATAGATCTTCACCGCTATCTGTATAAACATGGAAATATCTACACCGCTATCTGTATGAACGTGGAAATATCTACACCGCTATCTGTATGAACATGGAAATATCTAAACCGCTATCTGTTTGAACATGGAAATATCTACACCGCTATCTGCATGAAAATGGAAATATCTTCACTGCTATCTGCATATACATGGAAATATCTACACAGCTATCTCTTTACACATGGAAATAACTACACCGCTATCTGTATGAACATGGAAATATCTACACCGCCATCTGTATGAACATGGAAATATCTGCACCGCCATCTGTATGAACATATAAATATATACACCGCCATCTGTATTAAGATGGAGATTTCTACACTGCTATCTGTATAAACATGGAAGTATCTACACCGCTATCTGAATAAACATGGAAATATCTACACCGCTATCTGTATAAACATGGAAATATCTACACCGCTATCTGTATAAACATGGAAATATCTACACTGCTACCTGTATAAACATGGAAATATCAGCACCGCTATCTGTATGAACATGGAAATATCTACACCGCTATCTGTATGAACATGGAAATATCTGCACCGCTATCTTTATGAACATGGAAGTATCTACAAAGCTCTCTGAATGAACATGGAAATATCTACACCGCTATCTGTATGAACATGGAAATATCTACACCGCTATCTGTTTGAACATGGAAATATCTACACCGCTGTCTGCATGAATATGGAAATATCTACACAGCTATCTGCATACACATGGAAATATCTACACAGCTATCTCTTAACACATGGAAATATGTACTCCACTATCTCTATAAACATGGAAATATCTACAGCAACATCTGTAGGAACATGGAAATATCTGCACCGCCATCTGTATGAACATATAAATATCTACACCACCATCTGTATTAAGAAGGAAATATCTAAACCGCTATCGGTATGAACATTGAAATATCTACACCGCTATCTGTATGAACATTGAAATATCTACACCGCTGCCTGTATAAACATGGAAATATCTACACCGCTATCTGTATGAACATGGAAATATCTACACCGCTATCTGTATGAACATGGAAATATCTACACCACTATCTGTATGAACATGGAAATATCTAAACCGCTATCTGTTTGAACATGGAAATATCTACACCGCTATCTGCATGAAAATGGAAATAACTACACTGCTATCTGCATATACATGGAAATATCTACACAGATATCTCTTTACACATGGAAATAACTACACCGCTATCTGTATGAACATGGAAATATCTACAAAGCTATCTGAATGAACATGGAAATATCTACACCGCTATCTGTTTGAACATGTAAATATCTACACCGCTATCTGCATGAAAATGGAAATATCTACAAAGCTATCTGCATATACATGGAAATACCTACACAGCTATCTCTTTACACATGGAAATAACTACACCGCTATATCTATAAACATGGAAATATCTACACCGCCATCTGTATAAACAAGGAAATATCTGCACCGCCATCTGTATGAACATATAAATATCTACACGGCCATCTGTATTAAGAAGGAAATATCTAAACCGCTATCTGAATAAACATGGAAATATCTACACCGCTGCCTGTATAAACATGGAAATATCAGCACAGCTATCTGTTTGAACATGGAAATATCTACACCGCTATCTGTATCAACATGGAAATATCTACACCGCCATCTGTATGAACATATAAATATCTACACCGCAATCTGTATTAAGAAGGAAATATCTAAACCGCTATCTGTATAAACATGGAAATATCTACACCGCTGCCTGTATAAACATGGAAATAACTACACCGCTATCTGTATGAAATGGAAATATCTACACCGCTATCTGTATGAACATGGAAATATCTACACCGCTATCTGTATGAACATGGAAATAGCTACACCGCTATCTGTGTGAACATGGATATATCTACACAGCCATCTGGATGAACATGGAAATATCTACACCGCTATCTGTGTAAACATGCATACAACTTCACCGCTATCTGTATAAACATGGAAATATCTACACCGCTATCTGTATTAACATGGAAATATCTACACTGCTATCTGTATGAACATGGAAATATCTACACCGCTATCTGTTTGAACATGGAAATATCTACACCGGTATCTGCATGAAAATGGAAATATCTACACTGCTGTCTGCATATACATTTAAATATCTACACAGCTATCTCTTTACTCATGGAAATAACTACACCGCTATCTGTATGAATGGGGAAATATCTACACCGCTATCTGTATGAACATGGAAATATCTACACCGCTATCTGTATGAACATTGAAATATCTACACCGCTGCCTGTATAAACATGGAAATATCTACACTGCTATCTGTATGAACATGGAAATAGCTACACCGCTATCTGTATGAACATGGAAACATCTACACAGCCATCTGGATGAACATGGAAATATCTACTCCGCTATCTGTGTAAACATGCATAGATCTTCACCGCTATCTGTATAAACATGGAAATATCTACACCGCTATCTGTATGAACATGGAAATATCTACACCGCTATCTGTATGAACATGGAAATATCTAAACCGCTATCTGTTTGAACATGGAAATATCTACACCACTATCTGCATGAAAATGGAAATATCTACACTGCTATCTGCATATACATGGAAATACCTACACAGCTATCTCTTTACACATGGAAATAACTACACCGCTATCTGTATGAACATGGAAATATCTACACCGTCATCTGTATGAACATGGAAATATCTGCACCGCCATCTGTATGAACATATAAATATCTACACCGCCATCTGTATTAAGATGGAGATATCCACACCGCTATCTGAATAAACATGGAAATATCTACACCGCTATCTGTATAAGCATGGAAATATCTACACCGCTATCTGTATAAACATGGAAATATCTACACTGCTACCTGTATAAACATGGAAATATCAGCACCGCTATCTGTATGAACATGGAAATATCTACACCGCTATCTGTATGAACATGGACATATCTACACCGCTATCTGTATGAACATGGAAATATCTACAAGGCTATCTGAATGAACATGGAAATATCTACACCGCTATCTGTTTGAACATGTAAATATCTACACCGCTATCTGCATGAAAATGGAAATATCTACAAAGCTATCTGCATATACATGGAAATACCTACACAGCTATCTCTTTACACATGGAAATAACTACACCGCTATATCTATAAACATGGAAATATCTACACCGCCATCTGTATAAACAAGGAAATATCTGCACCGCCATCTGTATGAACATATAAATATCTACACGGCCATCTGTATTAAGAAGGAAATATCTAAACCGCTATCTGTATAAACATGGAAATATCTACACCGCTGCCTGTATAAACATGGAAATATCAGCACCGCTATCTGTATGAACATGGAAATATCTACACCGCTATCTGTATCAACATGGAAATATCTACAACGCCATCTGTATGAACATATAAATATCTACACCGCCATCTGTATTAAGAAGGAAATATCTAAACCGCTATCTGTATAAACATGGAAATATCTAAGCCGCTGCCTGTATAAACACGGAAATATCAGCACCGCTATCTGTATGAACATGGAAATATCTACACCGCTATCTGTATGAACATGGAAATATCTACACCGCTATCTGTATGAACATGGAAATAGCTACACCGCTATCTGTGTGAACATGGATATATCTACACAGCCATCTGTTTGAACATGGAAATATCTACACCGCTATCTGTATCAACATGGAAATATCTACACCGCCATCTGTATGAACATATAAATATCTACACCGCCATCTGTATTAAGAAGGAAATATCTAAACCGCTATCTGTATAAACATGGAAATATCTACACCTCTGCCTGTATAAACATGGAAATAACTACACCGCTGTCTGTATGAAATGGAAATATCTACACCGCTATCTGTATGAACATGGAAATATCTACACCGCTATCTGTATGAACATGGAAATAGCTACACCGCTATCTGTGTGAACATGGATATATCTACACAGCCATCTGGATGAACATGGAAATATCTACACCGCTATCTGTGTAAACATGCATACAACTTCACCGCTATCTGTATAAACATGGAAATATCTACACCGCTATCTGTATTAACTTGGAAATATCTACACTGCTATCTGTATGAACATGGAAATATCTACACCGCTATCTGTTTGAACATGGAAATATCTACACCGGTATCTGCATGAAAATGGAAATATCTACACTGCTGTCTGCATATACATTTAAATATCTACACAGCTATCTCTTTACTCATGGAAATAACTACACCGCTATCTGTATGAATGGGGAAATATCTACACCGCTATCTGTATGAACATGGAAATATCTACACCGCTATCTGTATGAACATTGAAATATCTACACCGCTGCCTGTATAAACATGGATATATCTACACTGCTATCTGTATGAACATGGAAATAGCTACACCGCTATCTGTATGAACATGGAAACATCTACACAGCCATCTGGATGAACATGGAAATATCTACTCCGCTATCTGTGTAAACATGCATAGATCTTCACCGCTATCTGTATAAACATGGAAATATCTACACCGCTATCTGTATGAACATGGAAATATCTACACCGCTATCTGTATGAACATGGAAATATCTAAACCGCTATCTGTTTGAACATGGAAATATCTACACCGCTATCTGCATGAAAATGGAAATATCTACACTGCTATCTGCATATACATGGAAATACCTACACAGCTATCTCTTTACACATGGAAATAACTACACCGCTATCTGTATGAACATGGAAATATCTACACCGCCATCTGTATGAACATGGAAATATCTGCACCGCCATCTGTATGAACATATAAATATCTACACCGCCATCTGTATTAAGATGGAGATATCCACACCGCTATCTGAATAAACATGGAAATATCTACACCGCTATCTGTATAAGCATGGAAATATCTACACCGCTATCTGTATAAACATGGAAATATCTACACTGCTACGTGTATAAACATGGAAATATCAGCACCGCTATCTGTATGAACATGGAAATATCCACACCGCTATCTGTATGAACATGGACATATCTACACCGCTATCTGTATGAACATGGAAATATCTACAAAGCTATCTGAATGAACATGGAAATATCTACACCGCTATCTGTTTGAACATGTAAATATCTACACCGCTATCTGCATGAAAATGGAAATATCTACAAAGCTATCTGCATATACATGGAAATACCTACACAGCTATCTCTTTACACATGGAAATAACTACACCGCTATATCTATAAACATGGAAATATCTACACCGCTATCTGTATGAACATGGAAATATCTACACCGCTATCTGTATGAACATGGAAATATCTACAAAGCTATCTGAATGAACATGGAAATATCTACACCGCCATCTGTATGAACATGGAAATATCTGCACCGCCATCTGTATGAACATATAAATATCTACACTGCCATCTGTATTAAGAAGGAAATATCTAAACCGCTATCTGTATGAACATTGAAATATCTACACCGCTATCTGTATGAACATTGAAATAGCTACACCGCTGACTGTATAAACATGGAAATATCAGCACCGCTATCTGTATGAACATGGAAATATCTACACCGCTATCTGTATGAACATGGAAATATCTACACCGCTATCTGTATGAACTTGGAAATAGCTACACCTCTATCTGTATGAACATGGAAATATCTACACAGCCATCTGGATGAACATGGAAATATCTACACCACTATCTGTTTGAACATGGAAATATCTACACCGCTATCTGCATGAAAATGGAAATATCTACACTGCTGTCTGCATATACATTTAAATATCTACACAGCTATCTCTTTACTCATGGAAATAACTACACCGCTATCTGTATGAACATGGAAATATCTACACCGCCACCTGTATGAACATGGAAATATGTGCACCGCCATCAGTATGAACATATAAATATCTACACCGCCATCTGTATTAAGATGGAGATATCTACACTGCTATCTGCATAAACATGGAAATATCTACACCGCTATCTGTATAAACATGGAAATATCTACACAGCTATCTGTATAAACATGGAAATATCTACACCACTAACTGTATAAACTTGGAAATATCAGCACCGCTATCTGTATGAACATGGAATTATCTACACCGCTATCTGTATGAACATGGAAATATCTACACCGCTATCTGTATGAACATGGAAATATCTACACCGCTATCTGTATGAACATGGAAATATCTACACCGCTATCTGTTTGAACATGGAAATATCTACACCGCTGTCTGCATGAAAATGGAGATATCTACACAGCTATCTGCATACACATGGAAATATCTACACAGCTATCTGTTAACAAATGGAAATAAGTACTCCGCTATCTCTATAAACATGGAAATATCTACACCGCCATCTGTATGAACATGGAAATATCTGCACCGCCATCTGTATGAACATATAAATATCTACACCACCATCTGTATTAAGAAGGAAATATCTAAACCGCTACCTGTATGAACATTGAAATATGTACACCGCTATCTGTATGAACATTGAAATAGCTACACCGCTGCCTGTATAAACATGGAAATATCAGCACCGCTATCTGTATGAACATGGAAATATCTACACCGCTATCTGTATGAACATGGAAATATCTACACCGCTATCTGTATGAACATGGAAATAGCTACACCGCTATCTGTATGAACATGGAAATATCTACACAGCCATCTGGATGAACATGGAAATATCTACACCGCTATCTGTATGAACATGGAAATATCTACACCGCTATCTGTATGAACATGGAAATATCTACACCGCTATCTGAACATGGAAATATCTACACCGCTGTCTGCATGAATATGGAAATATCTACACAGCCATCTGCATACACATGGAAATATCTACACAGCTATCTCTTAACACATGGAAATAAGTACTCCGCTATCTCTATAAACATGGAAATATCTACAGCAACATCTGTAGGAACATGGAAATATCTGCACCGCCATCTGTATGAAAATATAAATATCTACACCGCCATCTGTATTAAGAAGGAAATATCTAAACCGCTATCGGTATGAACATTGAAATATCTTCACCGCTATCTGTATGAACATTGAAATATCTACACCGCTACCTGTATAAACATGGAAATATCTACACCGCTATCTGTATGAACATGGAAATAGCTACACCGCTATCTGTAAGAACATGGAAATATCTACACAGCCATCTGGATGAACATGGAAATATCTACTCCGCTATCTGTGTAAACATGCATAGATCTTCACCGCTATCTGTATAAACATGGAAATATCTACACCGCTATCTGTATGAACATGGAAATATCTGCACCGCTATCTGTACGAACATGGAAATATATAAACAGCTATCTGCATGGAAATAGAAATATCTACACAGCTATCTGCATATACATGGAAATATCTACAAAGCTATCTCTTTACACGTGGAAATAACTACACCGCTATCTCTATAAACACGGAAATATCTACACCGCCATCTGTATGAACATGGAAATATCTGCTCCACCATCTGTATAAATATATAACTATCTACACCGCCATCTGTTTTAAGATGGAGATATTTACACCGCTATCTGTATAAACTTGGAAATATCTACACCGCTCTCTGTATAAACATGGAAATACCTACACCGCTATCTGTATGAACATGGAAATATCTATATCGCTATCTGTGTAAACATGCATACATCTTCACCGCTATCTGTATAAACATGGAAATATCTACACTGCTATCTGTATGAACATGGAAATATCTACACCGCTATCTGTTTGATCATGGAAATATCTACACCGCTATCTGCATGAAAATGGAAATATCTACACTGCGATCTGATTATTCATGGAAATACCTACAAAGCTATCTCTTTACACGTGGAAATAAGTACAGCGCTATCTCTATAAACATGGAAATACCTACACCGCCATCTGTATGAACATGGAAATATCTGCACCGCCATCTGTATGAACATATAAATATCTACACCGCCATCTATATTAAGATGGAGATATCTACACCGCTATCTGTATAAACTTGGAAATATCTACACTGTTATCTCTATGAACATGGAAATTTCTACACCGCTATCTGTATGAACATGGAAATAGCTACACCGCTATCTGTATGAACATGGAAGTATCTACACCACTACCTGTATGAACATGGAAATATCTACACAGCTATCTGTATGAACATGGCTATATCTACACTGCCATCTGGATGAACACGGAAATATCTACACAGCTATCTGTATGAACATGGAAATAATTACACCGCTATCTGCGTAAATATGCATACATCTTCACCGCAATCTGTATAAACATGGAAATATCTACACCGCTATCTCTATGAACATGGAAATATCTACACCGCTATCTGTTTGAACATGGAAATATCTACACCGCTATCTGCATGAAAATGGAAATATCTACACAGCTATCTGCATATACATGGAAATATCTACACAGCTATCTCTTTACACATGGAAATAACTACAACGCTATCTGAATGAACATGGAAATATCTACACCGCCATCTGTATGAACATGGAAATAGCAGCGCCGACATCTGAATGAACATATACATATCTACACGGCCATCTGTATTAAAATGGAGATATCTACACCGATATCTGTATAAACATGGAAATATCTACACTGCTATCTGTGTAAACAAGAAAATATCTACACCGCTATCTGTATAAACATGGAAATATCTACACCGCAACCTGTATAAACATGGAAATATCACCACCGCTATCTGTATGAACATGGAAATATCAGCCCCTCTATCTGTATGAACATGGAGATATCTACACCGCTATCTGTATGAAGATGGAAATATCTACACCGCTATCTGTATGAACATGGAAATACCTTCACCGCCATCTGTATGAACATGAATATATCTACACAGCCATCTGGATGAACATGGATATATCTACACAGCCCTCTGGATGAACATGGAAATATCCACACAGCTATCAGTGTAAACATGCATACATCTTCACCGCTATCTGTATAAACATGGAAATATCTACACCGCTATCTGTAAGAACATGAAAATATCTACACCGCTATCTGTTTGAAGATGGAAATATATCCACCGCTATCTGCATGAAAATGGAAATATCTACACAGCTATCTGCATGAAAATGGAAATATCTACACAGCTATCTGCATATACATGGAAATATCTACACAGCTATCTCTTTACACATGGAAATAACTACACCGCTATCAGTATGAACATGGAAATATCTACACCGCCATCTGTATGAAAATGGAAATATCTGCACCGCCATCTGTATGAACATATAAATATCTACACTGCCATCTGTATTAAGATGGAGATATCTACACCGCTATCTGAATAAACATAGAAATATCTACACCGCTATCTGTATAAACATGGAAATATCAGCACCGCTATCTGTATGAACATGGAAATATCAGCCACTCTATCTGTATGTACATGGAGATATCTACACCGCCATCTGTATGAACATGGATATATCTTCACAGCCATCTGGAGGAACATGGAAATATCTACACCGCTATCTGTATGAACATGGAAATAGCTACACCGCTATCTGTATGAACATGGGAATAACTACAGCGCTATCTGTATGAACATGGAAATATCTACACCGCTATCTGTATGAACAAGGAAATATCTTCACCGCTATCTGTATGAACATGGATATATCTACAGAGCCATCTGGATGAACATGGAAATATCTACACCACCATCTGTATGAACATATAAATATCTGCACCGCCATCTGTATTAAGATGGAGATATCTACACCGCTATCTGTATAAACCTGGAAATATCTACACCGCTATCTGTATAAAGATGGAAATATCTACACCGCTATCTGGATTAACATGGAAATTTCTACACCGCTACCTGTATAAACATGGAAATATCAGCACCGCTTTATGTAGGAACATGGAAATATCTATACCGCTATCTGTACGAAGATGGAAATACCTACACCGCTATCTGTATGAACATGGAAATAGCTACACCGCTATCTGTATGAACATGGAAATATCTACACCGCTATCTGTGTAAACATGCATACATCTTCACCGCTATCTGTATAAACATGGAAATATCTACAAGGCTATCTGTATGACAATGGAAATATCTGCACCGCTATCTGTATGAACATGGAAATATCTACACCGCTATCTGTATGAACATGGATATATCTACACAGCCATCTGGATGAACATGGAAATATCTACACCGCTATCTGTATGAACATGGAAATATCTACACCGCTATCTGTATGAACATGGATATATCTACACAGCCATCTGGAGGAACATGGAAATATCTACACCTCTATCTGTGTAAACATGCATACATCTTCACCACTATCTGTATAAACATGGAAATATCTGAACCGCAATCGGTATGAACATGGAAATATCTACACCGCTATCTGTATGAACATGGAAATACCTACACCGCTATCTGTATGAACATGGAAATAGCTACACCGCTATCTGTATGAACATGGAAATATCTACACCGCTATCTGTTTGAACATGGATATATCTACACAGCCATCTGGTTGAACATGGAAATATCTACACCGCTATCTGTGTAAACATGCATACATCTTCACCGCTATCTGTATAAACATGGAAATATCTACACAGCCCTCTGGATGAACATGGAACTATCCACACCGCTACCTGTGTAAACATGCATACATCTTCACCGCTATCTATATACACATGGGAATATCTACACCGCTATCTGTATGAACCTGGAAATATCTACACCGCTATCTGTATGAACATGGAAATAGCTACACCGCTATCTGTATGAACATGGAAATATCTACACAGCCATCTGGATGAACATGGAAATATCTACTCCGCTATCTGTATAAACATGGAAATAGCTACACCGCTATCTGTATGAACATGGGAATATCTACACCGCTACCAGTATGAACATGGAAATATCTACACCGCTATCTGTACAAACATGGAAATATCTACACAGCCATCTGTAGGAATATGTAAATATCTACACCGTTATCTCTATACACATGGAATTATCTACACAGCTATCTGTATGAACATGGAAATATCTACACCGCTATATGTGCACACATTGAAATATCTACACCGCTATCTGTGTAAACATGGAGATATCTACACCGCTATCTCTATAAACATGGAAATATCCTCACAGCCATCCACATAAACATGAAAATATCTACACTACGCTCTGTATAAACCTGGAAATATCTACACTGATATCTCTATAAACATGGAAACATCTACACCGCTATCTCTATAAACATGGAAATATCTACACCGCTATCTGTGTAAACATGGAAATATCTACACCGCTTTCTGTGTAAACATGGACATACCTACACCGCTATATCTATAAACATGGAAATATCTACACCGCCATCTGTATGGGTATGGAAATATCTACACCGCCATCTGTATAAACATGGAAATATCTACACCGTTATCCGTGTACACATGGAATTATCTACAACGCTATCTGTTTAAACTTGGAAATATCTACAATGCTATCTGCGTAAACATGGAAAAATCTACACCGCTATCTCTATATACATGCAAATATCTACACCGCTATCTGTGTAAACATGGCAATATCTACACCGATATCTCTGTAAACATGGAAATATCTACACCGCTATCTCTGTAAACATGGAAATAACTACAGAGTCATCTGTATAAACATGGAAATATCTACACCGCTATCTGTGTAAACATGGAAATATCTACACCGCTATCTCTAAAAACATGGAAATATCTACACCGCCATCTATATGAACGTGGAAATGTCTAAACCGCCATCTCTATAAACATGTAAATATCTACACCGCCCTCTGTAGGAACATGGAAATATGTACAACGCTATCTGTTTAAACATTGAAATATCTACACGGCTATATGCCTAAAAGTGGAAATATCTACAACGCTATCTGCACAAACTTGGAAATACCTACACCGCTATCTGTGTACACATGGAAATATCTACACCACCAACTGTAGGAACATGAAAATATCTACACCGCTATCTGTATGAACATGGAAATATCTTCACCGCCATCTGTATGAACATGGATATATCTACACAGCCATATGGATGAACATGGAAATATCTACACCGCTATCTGCATGAACATGGAAATAGCTACAACGCTATCTGTATGAACATGGAAATAGCTACACCGCCATCTGTATGAACATGGGAATATCTGCACCGCCATCTGTATGAACATATAAATATCTACAAAGCCATCCGTATTAAGATGGAGATATCTACACCGCTATCTGTATACACCTGGAAATATCTACAGCGCTCACTGTATAAACATGGAAATATCCACACCGCTATCTGTATAAACATGGAAATATCCACACCGCTACCTGTATAAACATGGAAATATCAGCACCGCTATCTGTATGAACATGGAAATATCTACACCGCTATCTGTACGAACATGGAAATATCTACACCGCTATCTGTATGAACATGGAAATAGCTACACCGCTATCTGTATGAACATGGAAATATCTACACCACTATCTGTATGAACATGGAAATATCTACACCGCTATCTGTATGAACATGGCTATATCTACACAGTCATCTGGATGAACATGGAAATATCTACACCACTATCTGTATGAACATGGAAATATCTACACCGCTATCTGTGTAAACATGCATACATCTTCACCGCTATCTGTATAAACATGGAAATATCTACACCGCTATCTGTATGAACATGGAAATATCTACACCACTATCTGTTTGAACATGGAAATATCTAAACCGCTATCTGCATGAAAATGGAAATATCTACACAGCTATCTGCATATACATGTAAATATCTACACAGCTATCTCTTTGCACATGGAAATAACTACACCGATATCTGTATGAACATGGAAATACCTACACCGCCATCTGTATGAACATGGAAATATCTGCACGGCCATCTGTATGAACATATAAATATCTACACTGAAATCTGTATTAAGATGGAGATATCTACACCGCTATCTGTATAAACATGGAAATATCTACACCGCTATCTGTATAAACATGGAAATATCTACACCGCTACCTGTATAAACATGGAAATATCAGCACCGCTTTCTGTATAAACATGGAAATATCAGCCCCTCTATCTGTATGAACATGGAAATATCTACACCACTATCTGTATGAACATGGAAATATCTACACCGCTATCTGTATGAACATGGAAATATCCACACTGCTATCTGTATAGACATGGAAATATCTACACCGCTATCTGTATAAACATGGAAATATCTACACCGCTATCTGTGTAAACATGGAAATATCTACACCGCTATCTGTGTAAACATGGAAATATCTACACCGCTATCTGTACAAACATGGAAATATCTACACAGCCCTCTGTAGGAATATGTAAATATCTACACCGTTATCTGTATACACATGGAATTACCTACACCGCTATCTGTATGAACATGGAAATGTCTACACCTCTATCTGTGTAAACATGGAAATATCTACACTGCTGTCTGTGTAAACATGGAGATATCTACACCGCTATCTCTATAAGCATGGAAATATCCACACAGCCATCTATATAAACATGGAAATATCTACACTACGCTCTGTATAAACCTGGAAATATCTACGCTGATATCTCTATAAACATGGAAATAACTACGCCGCTGTCTCTATAAACATGGAAATATCTACACCGCTATCTGTGTAAACATGGAAATATCTACACCGCTGTCTGTGTAAACATGGAAATACCTACACCGCTATATCTATAAACATGGAAATATCTACACCGCCATCTGTATGGGTATGGAAATATCTACACCGCCATCTGTATAAACATGGAAATATCTACACCGTTATCTGTGTACACATGGAATTATCTACACCACTATCTGTATAAGCTTGGAAATATCTACAATGCTATCTGCGTAAACATGGAAATATCTACACCGCTATCTCTATATACATGCAAATATCTACACCGCTATCTGTGTAAACATGGTAATATCTACACCGATATCTCTGTAAACATGGAAATATCTACACCGCTATCTCTGTAAACATGGAAATATCTACAGAGTCATCTGTATAAACATGGAAATATCTACACCGCTATCTGTGTAAACATGGAAATATCTACACCGCTATCTCTAAAAACGTGGAAAGATCTACACCATTATGTGTATAAAGACGGAAATATCTACACCGCTATCTGTATAAACATGGAAATATCTACTCCGCCATCTGTATGAACGTGGAAATGTCTAAACCGCCATCTCTATAAACATGTAAATATCTACACCGCCCTCTGTAGGAACATGGAAATATCTACAACGCTATCTGTTTAAACATTGAAATATCTACACTGCTATCTGCCTAAAAGTGGAAATATCTACACCGCTATCTGCATAAACTTGGAAATACCTACACCGCTATCTGTGTACACATGGAAATATCTACACCACCAACTGTAGGAACATGAAAATATCTACTCCGCCAACTCTATAAACATTGAAATATCTACACCGCTATCTGTATAAACATGGAAATATCTACACCGCTATCTGTGTAAACATGGAAATACCTACACCGCCTTCTGTGTAAACATGGAAATATCTACACCGCCATATCTATAAACATGGAAATATCTTCAACTCCATCTGTATGAACATGGAATTATCTACACTGCCATCTGTATGAACATGGATACATCTACACCGCTATCTGTATAAACATGGAAATATCTACACCGCCATCGGTAGGAAAATGAAAATATCTACACCGCCATCTGTATGAACAGGGAACTATGTACACCACCATCTGTATCAACATGAAAATACCTACACCGCCATCTGTATCACAATGGAAATATCTGCACCGCCATCTCTATAACAATGGAAATATCTAAACCGCCGTCTGTATGGAAATGGAAAAATCTACACCACCATCTGTATAAAGGTGGAAATATCTACACCGCTATCTGTGTGAACATGGATATATCTACAACGCTATCTGTAAAAACATGGAAATATCTACACCTCCATCTGTATAAACATGGAAATATCTACACCGCCATCTGTAGAAACATGGAAATATCTACACCGCCATCTCTATAAACATGGAAATATCTTCACAGCTATCTGTATAAACATTTAAATATCTACACCGCCATCTCTATAAACATAGAAATATCTACACCGCCATCTGTATGAACATGGAAATATGTACACCGCCATCTGTATAAATGTGGAAATATCTACACCGCTATCTGTATGAACATGGCAATATGTACACCGCTACCTGTATTAACATGGAAAATCTACACCGCTATCTGTATAAACATGGAAATATCTACACCGCTGTCTCTATAAACATGGAAATATGTGCGCCGCTATCTCTATAAATATTGAAATATATACACCTCTGTCTCTATAAACATGGAAATATCTAATATGCTATCTGTATAAACATGGAAATATCTACACCGCTATCTGTATAAACATGGAAATATCTACACCGCTATCTCTATAAACATGGATATATCTACACCGCTATCTCTATTAACATGGAAATATCTACACCACTATCTGTATGAACATGGAAATATCCACACCGCTATCTGTATAGACATGGAAGTATCTACACCGGTAACTGTATAAACATGGAAATATCTACACCGCTATCGGTATAAATGTCTGTATTTGCTCTTAATTTATACCCAAGGCTGGGATGTTTCATATGATAAAAAGACCAAATACAGAAATAGACTATATTTGGTCTGGCAATTGATCTCTGCAATAATCAAACCTCAAAGACAATCAAACCTGAAATCTAAGCTACATATTAAATAGCTTGGTTTTTAGGTTGCACGTTGCTGTGTATGCTGGCTTCATAGAAAATGCAAGTAGCAATGGCCATTTTTTAATAGTCATTAGCCTTGAAGCTCTCCTACTTTTGAATCACATAGAAATAGAAATCAAATCTCACTATATTTTTTTTTTGAAACAGGGTCTGGCTTCATTGCCCAGGCTGAAGAGCAGGGCATGATCTTGGCTCACACCTCTGCCTCTCGGACTCAAGCCATCCTCCCACCTCAGCCTTGGAGTAGCTGGGACCACAGGCATGTGCCACCATACCCAGCTAATATTTTTATTTTTGTACAAATGGGGTTTGTCATCTTTCCCAGGCAGGCCTCAAACTCCAAGACTCAAGCAATACACCTGCCTTGAATTCCCAAAGTACTGGGTTTACAGGCGACAGCCACTACGCCCAGCAACTAAACTTCTAAAAATCAATTTAACATAAAATTATCTAAGCGTGCAAGGAAAGATAAGAAGCCTAAGGAACCAGTGAGTTGAAGAATAAATGCAGTTTAAATCATACATGTAAACAACATGATGTGATGTGGTAGGAATCATCTAACATGCTTTAAAGCATGAGTAAAAGGTCTTTACTTAGAAAACTGGATCTTAGTTTAGGATATCTTTAGATAAGAGTATGAAAAGTCATATCATATTGATAAGTAAAGTGCTTCCTTTGGCTAATTTTAAGGATAGGACATTTACTTTCATATAATTCATAGGAATCTTAGACTTAAAAATAAAATTTCCCTTCTCAAATCCTTACTTTCATACATTTTTTGCATTTCTTTCACTTTTGTGTTAATGGCCTATGTCTCAACATATTCTATTAAGCCTTCTGGAAACACATACTTTGTTTCCAGCCTCTTCAGAGAACCATCACTCCAATTCCTAGGCTTCTGAAGAAGCAGACCCAAGCTTATATTTATTACATATTTCCAAATCTAGGTGACCAACAAAAATTGATACTTTTCCCATCATACCTTTAAGTTAATAATCAGGTGTATGCTGAGAGGTAAGGACCCAAGAGTGTTGGTTGTCTAATTCTGCAGCTGTATAAACAAATCTTAATGCTTGAAAATATTCAAAGGTTATTCTCACGTTGATTGTTGGTAACTATGTGTAACAACATGAAAAGAAAAAAAAATCAAAGAATTACGTCTGAGGATAATACACAATCTCTAAGGGTAAGAAGAGCAACAAAAATTCTGCTTCAATTACCACTGAAATAATATATTTATCCTGTAAAATCTATGGTGGCTGGTTGTAAAAACTAGGCATTAGCAAACTGATAAAGACTTTTTAATGAAACCATTATGAAACATAGTTTTTAAAAAGTTAAATACACCCACACCAGTTTTTCACATTCTTTGGGCTGCTTTAATGCTGCCATTAAATAATTGATTTAGTTGTGACATAGATCCTATGTTCCATGGAGTCTACCATTCATAAAGATGCAATGTAAGGTAACAAAAATATAAATTGTGTGTGTGGGGGGGAGAAGTCAAGAGTATTTTTATGTGACAGAAGTTAAGTTGTTATCAGTGTAAAATAGTCTGTTACAAATACAGGACTCTGTATGTTAGTTTCACTAACCAGAAAGAAAGAAATTACAGCAGATACACACACACACACACCAAAAAAGGGAAAAGAAACAAAGCTTAGCACCACAGAAAACCACCAAACTAGAGGGATAAACAATAAGAAAGGAAGAAGTGAACAAGTAATCTAAAAAACAACTAATGAAATGATAGAAGGAAGTCCTAATTTATCAATAATAAACTTGAATAGAAGTGGATTAAACTCTACTTAAAAGATATAAAGTGGATGAATGGATTCAGATAGCAAAACCCACCTATATGCTGCCTACATGATACTTACCTCACTATTAAAGACAAATAGACTGAAAGTGAAGAGATGGAAAAATATATTTTATGCAAACAAATGAAAAGCAAGCAGGAGTAGCCACAGTCATGTCATATTTTAAAAGGCTTTAAATAAAAAAACTATATAAAAAAAGAATGTCACTGTACAATGAAATGATAAAAGGCCCAATTCAATAAGAGGACATAACATATATATTACTTAGGTGTAACTATATATGTACCCAACACCAGAACAACCAGATATATAAAGCAAATATTAGATTTAAAGGTAGAGATAGACTGCAATACAATATTAGTAGGAAATTTCAACACTCCACTTTAAAAATGGACAGATTCTATGAAGAGAAAATCAACCAAAAAATGACAGACTCAAACTATACCATAGACCAAATGGACCTAGCAGGTAAAGAAGATCTCACCTGATATGGTTTGGCTGTATATCCCCACCCAAATCTCATCTTGATTATAGCTCCCATAATTCATACATGTTGTGGGAGGGAACCAGTGGGAGATAATTGAATCATGGGGGCGGTTCCCCCATACTGTTCTTGTGGTAGTGAATACGTCTAACAAGATCTGATGGTTTTATAAGGGGGAACCCTTTCACTTGGTTCTCAATTCTATTTTGTTTGCTACCATGTAAGATGTGTCTTTCGCCTTCCATCATGATTGGGAGACCTCCCCAGCCACGTGGAACTATGAGTCCACTAAACCTCTTTTTCTCTGTAAATTACCCAGTCTCGGGTATGTCTTTATCAGCAGTATGAAAACAGACTAATACATCATCCAACAGCTGCAGAATACAAATTATTCTCAACTGTACACCAAACATTCTCTAGGACCAATCATACATTATGACACATAATAAGTCTTAACAAACTTAAGAAGACAGATATCATATGAAGTATCTTTTCTGATTCCAGGGATATAAAGCCAGAAATCAACAACAGGAAAGCCCTTGGAAATTTTATAAAAACATGGAAATTAAATAGCACGCACCCAAGAAATCAATAGGTCTCATTAAGACATTAATAGGAAAATTTCAAAAGTCACTGAGACAAGTAAGAATGAAAATCCAACATACCCAAACCTATGGAACGTAGCAAAAGCAGTTCTAAGAGGGAAATTTATAGCAATAAAAGCCTACACCAAAAAAGAAGAAAGATTTTCAAATCACAAAGCAAAATTATACACTTCAAGTAACTAGAACATCAAAAACAAACTAAACCCAAAATTGGTAGAAGGAAGGAAATAATAAAGCTCACAGCAGATATAAATGAAACAGACACTAAAAAATATTTCAAAAGATAAATAAGACAAAGTGTAAAGGTAAAACTGACAAACCTTTAGCTAAACTAAGACAAAAGGAGAGAAAATTCAAATAAATAAAAGATGAAAAAGGAGACATTACAACTGATACACCACAGAAATAGAAGGGATTGTAAGACATTACTCATAACTATATGCCAACAAATTTGATAGTGTAGAATAAAATGAATAAATTTCTGCACACATACAACTACCCAGATTAAATTGTGAGGAAATATAACATCTGAACACATCAAGAATGAGTTTGGAAATTGAATCAATAATAAAACATCTTCCATCAAAACAACAACAACAACAACCAACACCCAGGACCTGATGTCTTCACTGCTGAATTCTACCAAACAGTTAAAGAATAACTACCAATTCTCCACAAACTTTTCCACAAAAGTAATGAGGAAGGAATACTTCCATACTCATCTTATGAGGCTCGCAACATCCTGATTCTAAAACCAGACAAAGACACGCACAAAATGAAAATAACAGGCCAATATTCCTGAAGAACATAGATACAAAAGTTCTCAACAAGATACAAGTGAACTGACTTCGACAGCACACTAAAAAGAGTATTCACTATAATCAAGTGGGGTTCATCCCAGGGATGAAAGGATGGCTTAACATGCACAAATCAGTAAATATGATACACCACCACAATAGAAAGAAGAACAAAAACCATGTGATCATTTCAACAGATGCAAAAAGAACACTTGACAAAAGTCAACATTCCTTTATGATAAAAACTGTCAAGAAAGTAGGTATAGGAGTGTACCTCAACGCAGTAAAGGCCATAGGTGACAAACCCACAGCTAACATCTTATTTATGGTGAATAGTTAAATGCTTTTCCTCTTTGATATGGAGGAAGACAAGGATGTCAACTTCTACCACTTCTATTTAGCATAGTACTGGAGGTCAGAGCCAGAGCAATTAGACAAAAGAAATAAATAAGAGGGATCCAAACTGGAAAGAAGGAAGTCAGATTGTTTCTGTTTGTAGAAAATGTGATCTCACATACATATGTATACATCTATATATATGATCATATAGATATATATGATCTCTCTCTCTTTAGGGTTCTTTCTATATATACTTATATAGAGTGAGAACCCTAAAGACTTGACCAAAAACTACTAGAAATCATAAATAAATTCAGTAAAGTTGTAGTATACAAAATCAACACAGAAAATTCAGTGGTGTTTCTATACACTAATAGTGAACTATCTGAAAAAGTCATCAAGAAAGGAATTCCATTTACAATAGCTACCAAGAAATCTGCAGATAAATTTAATCAAGGTCGTGAAAGATCTCTTCAATGAAAACTATAACACACTGATGGAAAAATTTACGATCCACAAAAAATGGACACTATATACTCATGGAATGGAAGAATTGATACTATTGAAATGACCATACTAACAAAATGTCCTACAGATTCAATGCAATCCCTATCAAAATACCAATGAAATTCTTCACAGAAATAGAAAAAAATACCCTAAAATTTGTATGAAACCAGAAAAGACCCCAAATAACCAAAGCAATCCTGTGCAAAAATAACAAAGCTGGAGGCACCACACTACCTGACTTCAAAATATACTACAAAGCCATAGTAAGCAAAACAGCATGGCACTGCCATAAAGCAAACACATAGACCAATGGAAGAGAATATACAGCTCAGAAATAAATTCTCATACCTAAAGTCAACTGATTTTCCAAAAAGGAGTCAAGAGCACACACAGGGGTAAAGACAGTCTCTTCATTAAATGGTACTGAGAAGATTGGATATCTACATGTGGGATAATGAAATTAGACCCCTATCTTTTACCTTATACAAAAATCAACTCAAATGCGATTAAAGACCTAAAGGTAAGATTGAAAACTATGAAAAACTACTAGAAGATAACATGTGGGAAATTCTCTATAACTTTGGGTTCTACAAGGATTTTTTAAATGAGACGTCAAAAGCACAGGCAACAAAAGCAAAAAGAGATAAATGGGGTTTCATCAAACTAAAATGCTTTTGCACAGCAAAGGAAACTTAACAGAGTGAAAAAACAACTTACAGAATGGGATACAATATTTGCAAACTATACATCTGCTAAGGAGTTAATGCCCAGATTATATAACAAACTTAAACAACTCAACAGCAAAAACATAAATAACTTATTTAAAAATGGGCAAAACTGGGAGGCTGAGGCAGGCGGATTGCCTGAGGTCAGGAGTTTGAGACCAGCCTGACCAATATGGTGAAATCATTTCTCTACTAAAAATACAAAAATTTAGCCAAACATGATGGCGTGTGCCTGTAACCCCAGCTACTCAGCAGGCTGAGGCAGGGGAATTGCTTGAACCAGGGAGATGGAGGTTGCCGTGAGCCCCGATTGCACCACTGCACTCCAGCTTGGGCAACAGAGCAAGACTCCTTCGCAAAAAAAAAAAAAAAAAAAAAGGACAAAATAAACTAAAAGAAATGCCACAAGAGAAAATATAGAAAGGGTCAAGACGAATATATAATAAAATCATGTTCAACATCACTAACCATCAGGGAAATGCAAATCAAAACCGCAATGAGATACCAGTTCACCCATTAGAATGGCTATTAGCAAAAAGGTAAAAGATAACAAGAGTTGGCAAGGAAGTGGAGAAAACGGAACACTTACGCACTGTTGATGGGGTTGTAAACTAGTACAACCATTAAGCAAAACTTTATGGAAGTTCGCTAAAAAATAAAAAATAAAAAAAAAACAATCATTCGATCACATAACCCAGCAATCCCACTACTGGGTATATATCCATAGGAAATGAAATCATTGTGTTTGAAAAATATCTGCACTCTTATGTTTACTGTAGCACTATTTCTAATAATCAGATATGGAATCAACCTATGTGTATAAAAACAAACAAGTGAATTATATATATATAATATATATTATGTATATTATATATAATACATATTATGTATATTATATATAATATATTATGTATAATATATAATATTATATATTAATATATTATTAATATTAATGTATTATATATTAATATTAATAATATTAATAATAAATAATAAGTATTATTTAATAATTATTAATAATTAATAATTAATAATAATTAATACTAATATTAATATATTATTAATATATAACATATATTATATGTATAATATACATTATATATTATGTATATTTTATATATAATACATATTATGTATATTATATACATAATATATATTATGTATATTATAATATATATAATGTATAATGTATATAATATACGTTATGTATATTATATATAATATACATTATGTATGTTATGTATATTATATATCACATATAATATATATTATTATTATATATAATTATATATAATTATAATTATAATTATATATAATTTTATGTGTAATTATAATTATGCATAAAATTAATTATAATTATATATAATTTTATGTGTAATTATAATTATACATAAAATTATATATGTATATATATATATATATATGGACACACAATGAAATACTATTCAGCCATAAAAAAAGAATGAAATTCTGCCAGTTGCAACAACATGGATGACCCTGTAGGATACAATGTTAAGTGAAATAAGCCAGACACAGAAAGCAAATACCGCATGATCTCGCTCATATGTGGAATCTTAAAAAAAAAAATGTTAATAGAGAAGTAGAGTAGAATAGTGGTTACCAAACAGTGAGGAAGAAGCGGGGAGGGCAAAATGGAGATAGATTGGTTAACAGTTATGAAATCACAATTATATAGGAAGAATAAGTTGTAGTGTTCTTTGCAAAGCAGGGTGACTATAGTTAAAAGTAAAGTATTGTATATTACAAAGTATCTAGAAGAAAGGATTTTGAAATTTCTTATTAAAAAGAAATGATGAATGCATGAGGTAATTAATACACTAACTATCCTTATTGGATCATTAGACAACATACATATTCATTGAAACATCAAATTGTATCCTATAAATCTATATAATTACAATGTGAAAATTTTTTAAAAATAAATTAATGAATTAAATAACAATTTTAAAATGTTCTCAATCACCAATGCAAAGTTTAGGAGCTTTGTTCTTGACTCAGCCTTAAGACTGAAAACTAATGTGTTAGAAATATTTGTAGATCCTCTCAATTTTGAAAGAATCCTAGCTAAACTACTGAAATATAAAATATATTCTATGTAATATGCTCTTAGGTATATTCTTAGGTGAACTCTGCTTTTAGATGAAGCTTATAAAAATGAAAAACGTATCTGAAATAAAATTTTAAAGTATTTGGAAAATTACAGCTTAATCTCTTAAAGACAAATTTTCTGTACAGTAACCTTTTTATGTGCTTTTGAAATGGGGTATACAATTATTTTCCCTGATGTGAGACAAAATATAGAAAGTTGGCATTTTATCTAAGAAGTTAACTTAGGAAGAAAGAGTGAGAGGCAGAGGAATGAGGGAAGAAAGGAAGGCTGATGATGGGATACCTTATCAAGTTGCCTAATGCTGTATTGGAACCTAATAGGCCTTCTAAGGAGTTTTATTACATAATGCAAGACTCCTCAATCTGGGAGGAGGAAAGGGACACCTACATGAGCATCCCACCTGCTTAAGTAAGAGCAGCCACAAACTGTGGGCCATTCCAGGTAAGTGTCATATCACACCTGCACCAACTAGTCAAAGCCTGGGTCAAAGCCTGTGCAGAACTGATCGCTACAGCAGAGGCTAAAACAAGAAATGGGGCTAAGAGAGTGAAAAGCAGTGCCCATATGTATCCAAAAACAGGTTGAAGATATCTTTAGGAAGGAACAGATAATTTTTTTTATTCATACAATAACAGATGCATATGAACTCCTCGACTAGTCACCCATTCCTGTCAGCCCTTGGGCTTCATAACTAAATCATTCTTCCTTTGTAATCCAGTCCCACATTTTCAGCTATCTCTATATGTTTATTATCTGAAATATTTCTTTGCTCTATACTCTTCCCCTAGTCTTCAACCAATTTCTTTCTTTATTGTCCCAACCCACAGACTGTTATTTCCACTTTGATGTCCCATAGAAGCTTCAAGGGTTTGAAATACCTAAAAAAACAACTCATCTTTCTCCCTAAAACTCCCTCTCCTTCTCCCACTTCAAAATTTCAACTAATGGCTCCCCCTGTTATTCCCACCAGAATCCTGAATGATCCCTGTTTCTCCTCATTCACTCCATACATGTAAATCTCATTAACGTTACTTTCTAGATATTTCATGAATCCTTTCCATTCATTCTGTACTAGAAAGTGTTCCCAGTTTAGACCCTGGTGGTTGGTGGCCTCTTACCTAGGCGCTCTCTCTCTCTCTCTCTCTCTCTCTCTCTCTCTGTGGGTGTGGGTGTGGGTGTGTGTGTCCTGAGAATTTATTTACTTCTGGTTTTTGTTTGTTTTTTAGTATCCAGAATCTACAGGGAACTTAAATCAATTAGAAAAAAAATAACCCAATTAAAAAATGGGCAAAGGACATGAACAAACACTTCTCAAAAGAACACATACAAATGGCCAACAAATACACGAAAAAAAAAATGCTTAGAATCACTAATCATCAGAAAAATGCAAATCAAAACACAATGAGATACCATTTCATACCGGTTGGAATGGCTATTATTAAAAAGTCAAAATACAACAGATGCCAGCAGGGCTGTAGACAAGAGGAAGTGTCTGTATATTTTTAGCTATAGCCCTACTTCAAACGTGTCCCCATTACAGCCAAAAGAGCGGCCTATCTAAAGGACTGTTCTGATCAGCTCACTTACCTGACTGAAACCTTCAGTGACTCCCATGGCCTGCAGGTCAATGCACTAATTCATGACTATAACATCTGAGATATCCTTGATCTGGCTACTGGTCTAGCCCTCTCTGACTCACGCTTTATAAACCATGCATTCTGGAACTTTTTAGTTGTTTCCCACATCAGCATGCTACTTCCCATCCATGTAGATTTGCAGAGACCTCCTCATCTTTTTAATTCCCAGTTCCCACTCTCAACATGGGCCATCTCCTACCCACACTTCAAAACCTAAGCAAAACAACACCTTCCGTGACACCTCCATGCTGAGTCAGATGCCATCCCCTTTGTATTGTAGTTCTTTGCTTGTGTGCCTTTGTCTCACTTTGTTGTCTTTAAAATAAACTCCATGAGGACAATGATCACCTGCTATTTGCGTTAATATCTGCACCCAGTGGCATAGTGTCTGGAGTATAGTAGGATCTATTTTCAAGGAACAAAAGATGATATCTATACCAATAGACATGAATTAGCGCTTTTTTTTAAAGATAAGCTCCCTTTGAACTAAGTCAATGTTTACAAGAAGAGTTATACTAAAAAGTTCACTTTTGCTGCTTATGTTTCATTTATTTCAGGCAATTAATTCATTGTTATTGGTAAATCGATACTTTTTATTGATACTGAAAAGAGAGAAATAAACTAATGACTATCTCTGTTAGAGTAGATTTGTTCATATCTATCAGTAGAATGTTAATTATCTGAAAGTCAATAATAAAACATAAACTGTGATCTTAAATGTTTTTTAGGGGCTCATAAATAATTAGAATTCATGTCAGCATATAAAAAAAGATCAGAGTCTTTTTAAGATATGATAAAATTTTATTTTAGTTTCTTAATAGGGATTTTTGTGACCTTATAGAGTTCAACTAATTATAATTTTAAAAATAGGATTTATAGAGTTTTAGAATTAGAAACAATTTATAGATTATTTTATTTTTCTTTTGAGGAATCAGGTCATCAGAAGATCAAGGAACACCTATAATGTCACTAGATCCTAATTTAATTTAAATTTTAGAATCCAGGTATTCTAACTCCTGTCTTGATACTATTTCTACTTTATTATGTTGCTTCCCAGGGCTTTAAAAAATAAAAGCTGGGAAATTACATTTGCTTTGCATATACAGCACCAATTATCAAATTCAGCATAAAAGCATAACATGTATACATCAAAAAGAAAACATAAAAACTTCAAATTAAAAGCATCTCAAAACAATTGAATATAATAGGGAAACCTTATACAAATGCAACACTCACCCATTAATAAAAAGAAACCAATTGGAGAAAAAAGAAATTCAATATAAACATGTTGGAATATAACCTAATTCATTTTAATCCAATGCTTCAAATTGAAAAAAATTAGCACTAGTGTTATTTTCCTTTATCATTACAATCTTGCTTTTCATTACATTATGCTATGTTTTGTATTAAACATAAAATCAATTTTTCACCTTAACACATGCTAGAAATACAGAGTCACCATATTGGAAATCAGTAGAAAGTGTCTTTGTTTCTACTTTTTTTTCTTTGAAAAAGCTTTGGGAAAAAAAATCATTTACAATGTTTAATTTTAATAACTTAAAGAATGTAATTGATTTTTGTTTGTTTTTGACATGGAGTTTCACTCTTGTCACTCAGGCTGGAGTACAATGGCATGATCTCGGCTCACTGTAACCTCCACCTCCCAGGTTCAAATGATTCTCCTGTCTCAGCCTCCCGAGTAGCTGGGATGACAGGCACTCGCCACCACACCCGGCTAATTTTTGTATTTTTAGTAGAGATGGGGTTTCAGCATGTTGGCCAGGCTGGTCTCAAACTCCTGACCTCAGGCGATCCGCCAACCTCGGCCTCCCAAAGAGCTGGGACTACAGGCGTGAGCCACCGTGCCCAGCCAATTGAATAGTTTTTAACTCAGAGGATAAATGCTTGAGGGGATGGAAAGCCCATTCCTCATGACGTGATTATTTCACACTGCATGCCTGTATCAAAACATCTCATGTACCCCACAAATATATAAACCTCCTATGTACCCACAAAAATTTTATAAAATAATGAAAATATTTTAAAACTAAAAAAAGGGTTTTTTAATTAAGCAACTTTATTTAAATAAAATCATTCTTCCTCATCCTCAGTCCTGGGATCTACCAGAAAGAATTAGCAACATCTTAAAGATGACAAAGTGTTAAAGATAAGCTGCTATTAAGTAAAAGTGTGAAGTGTGGAGGGGACAAGCTGGATGCCTGAACCATTTTGTTCTATCTTTAGGACAGTGAAAGAGCAAGAAGCAGGGTTGGGTGGGGGACACATATTCTGTTGAGCATTGTCACCACTATATTCACTGAAATTCATCTGCATGCTTGTATGTATACTTTTGATTCGCCTGATACACTGAAAATTATATGAAATTGTTCTCTATTCTTTAGATAATTATAATCTAAGTGCTAATATGAAGCTTAGAATTTATATGAAATATGTATGCCCACAACAAGACATTTCAGCTATTTCCTAGATAATAATCTCACTTCACCCTGCACAAAACAGGCACATGATCATGTCACTCTGACCTGGTTTGAGTCCAAGGAGGCTTTTGTTTTTAAAATAATTTAGGTTAGTAGTTAAAATATGAACTTTGGGCCAGGAGTGGGAGCTCATGCCTATAATCCCAGCACTTCGGGAGGCTGAGGCGGGCGGATGACTTGAAGTCAGGAGTAGGAGAGTGGACTGGCCAACATGCTGAAACCCCATCTCTACTAAAAAAAAAAAAATAGAAAACTTAGCTGGGTGTGGTGGCGGGCACCTATAATCCCAGCTACTTGGGAGACTGAGGCAGGAGAATTGCTTGAGCCTGGGAAGTGGAGGTTGCAGTGAGCAGAGATCTTACCACTACACTCCAAAACAAACAACAAACAAAAAAATTCTAGAGTCACACTGAAAATCTTAACAACCTGCTTCTACTACCCATTTTTTAATTTTTATTTTGACCTGATTTTAGATTGATAGCAAAATGCACAAATAACACAAAGTGCCCCCTATGTCCCTCACCCTACTTCCCCTAATGCTAACATTTTCGGAGCCATCCTTATTTGCTCTATAAAAGAGCAGAGTTCTCCTTTTAGAGATTTGGAAAGATTATTAAAAGATAAGTTACAAAATACAGTACCTGACACGTATAAAATATTAAATAAATACTAGCCATGCTTAATTATTTTGTTTTAAGTCTATATGAGTCAAGTTTTAGTAGAAATATGGGCTAGAAAAAAAAAACAGAAAGCGGGACTCTGTGATCCGACTTGGGCTTATAGAACAGACTGCATTAGTTTGTTCTCATGCTGCTAATAAAGTCATACCCAAGACCGGGTAATTTAGAAAGGAAAGAGGTTTAAGGAACTCACAATTCCACATGGCTGGGGAGGCCTCACAGTCACGGCAGAAGGCAAAAAAGAAGCAAAGGCACATCTTAAATGGTAGCAGAGAAGAAAGCTTGTGTAGAGAAGCTCCCATTTTAAAAGCATCAGATCTCGTGAGACTTATTCGCTACCAGGAGAACAGTAGGGGGAACCCGCCCCTATGATTCAATGATCTCCACCTGACTCCATCCTTGACATGCGGGGATAATTACAATCAAGGTGAGATTCGGATGGAGACACAGCCGAATCATATCAATGACTAATGAGAGTTATGTCCAGAACCTAATGAAAACCTGTCTGAGGCCACATTCCCTGTAAAGCAGATTTGAGATAGAGATTTGTGTAGAGAATATTTAACTGGGTAAAATCCTAGGAACCAACAACTGTGGCGAAAAAGCTGAATTGGATAAAGGGAGTTGAGATGTGAGGCAGTCACAACAAATACCTCAGCTAATCTCAAGGGGGAGCTGAGAAGCTGGGGCGACCCTTCAGAGTTGCCCTAAATTGAGGCAGGAGTATGGAGTTTTAATACCTTTCACTGGCCATTCTTCAGATACGAGTTGTCCCCAAGGATGGACATCAGCTTGACAAGTTATTAATTAGATCTCCTGAGAATAAATTCTAGAGAGAATCAGCTGAGAGGCATGATTTGCCAACACTCCCAATAGCTGGGCAAACTTCAGTTTTGAGGGAGGATTTGGGTCACACACAAAAGTCTCCACAACCAATTATTCATGGGAAATTCTATGTAGGCAGAGCTATTTCATGGCCAGTTAATCAAAACTACATAATCTATTTGGTTAAGCAAAAGAAATTAAAAAGATAAAATAAAATCTATGTATTAACACTCAAAAGTTTTTTAATGCATTTGCCTTGCATTTCGTATGTTTTGCCTTGCCTTTTATATGTTTTGCCTTGCATTTGTTTATTTGCTTTTAAGAACCTTTAGAGAACAATAATTACTAATATAATATGGAGTAGCACAGCATAGACGAGGGAAGCTAACTCTCTCCCTTTTCCCAGAACCTGGAACAGCTAAAGATCCTAAGCATTGTCAGCTTTGGTATCTGACATAGTTTGGATGTTTGTCCCCTTCAAATCTCACGTTAAAATGTGATCCCCAATGTTGGAGAGAGATGCCTCCTGAATGGCTTGGTGCTGTCCTCTTGGTAATGAATGAGTTCTTACCCTGTGAGTTCATGCGATATCTGGTTGTTTAAAAGAGACTGACACCTCCTCCCTGTCTCTCTTGCTTCCTCTCTCACCATGTGATATGCTGGTTTCCCTTCACCTTCCACCATGATTGGAAGGTTCCTGAGGCCCTCCCTGGAAGCAGGTGCCAGTACTATGCTTCATGTACAGCCTTCACAACAAGGAGCCAAATAAACCGCATTTCTTTATAAATTACCCAGCCTCAGGTATTTCTTTATAACAATGCAAATGGGCTAACAGAGTATCATTCATGGACAGTGAGTGTATTAGTCAATTTTCATGCTGCTGATAAAGACATACCCAAGACTGGGTCATTTATAAAGAAAAAGAGGTTTAATGAATTCACAGTTCCACATGGCTGAGGAGGCCTCACAGTTATGGCAGAAGGCGAAAGGCGCATCTTACATGGCAGCAGGCAAACAGCAAATGAGAACCAAGTGAAAGGCGAAAGGGGTTTCCCCTTATAAAACCATCAGATCTCATGAGACTTATTCACTACCACCAGAACAGTGTGGGGAAAACTGCCCCCATGATCCACTTACCTCTCACTGGGTCCCTCCCACAACATGTGAATTATGGGAGCTACAGTGCAAGATGAGATTTCAGTGGGGACACAGCCAAACCATATCAGACAGTAATAACTTTCAATTAAATATAGCTAGACTTTCTGTCAGTGGGTCACAGCAGTCTAGAGAACACATTGAAAAACTCTGGGAACAGCAGATATAGAGGTCAGATCTAGAGATTTTGAACAAAGTTTAGTGCTACAATGCATTGGTGACCACAGACAAAAGGTGTCTGTTGTTGTTATAGTTTGTTTTCTGTCTTGTTTTTCATCATGGGAGGACAAAAAGAAAAAATGGGGGCAATGGTGAAGGAGAAATGAAAAAGACCTGCTTTTCTATGGGTGGAAGCGACTAAACGAGAGAATAAATTTGGATCACACAACAAATGCAAATCAAGTTAGAAGCATGAAAGGCATGATTAAGGCCATGGTTCTAATAGAGATCAGCCAGCGGAACCAGGATCATGCCACACCGAGAGAGGCTGCAGAGCCATTGCCTTCTCTCCTGTCAAAGCTAAATTAATGAAATGGAACTCACAGAAGCACTATGTAATCAAATATTGGTGGGACACAAGCAAATTCTGAAAAAGTTTCATTGATCAGTGATAATATCTTTTGGTGTAAATATCTCCTCAAAACATTTCAGGAAAAAAAAATAAAGCTATAATTTTACTTTAGAAATATTTAACTTTGTTATACTAGTTTACTTATTTTTTACCTAATACTTCTGATATATTGTTATGTAGGTTAAAGATGCTCGATTCATGCCACTGTGGAAACCACACATAATTTAGGCAATAATGCAAATTCTTTTCAAATTCTTTTATCAGTGTATTCACTTTATTTTTATTTCAAACACAATACAAAATTACAGGATGCTATCAAAGTGATGCTACAAAACCCCACTAAAATTTTTTCAATTCTTCAAATCACACACTTACACACACACACACACACACACCACATGCATTCCCCGTACAGACCTTTTTTTGGGGGGCCTGAGTAAATAATTGCATTTTATTTTCAATTTTTCATTTTGAAATAATTAAAGACTTACCAAAAATGTTGCAAAACTACGTGCCTTTTTGAAGTAAAGTCTTGAAAAAGTTGTTTGGTATATCCTTTATAGTAATAAAAGAAAACACGTGTATATTCTGTTGATTAAAGGCATGCTGAGATCGTCAGACATGTGACTTCATCAGAGACTCCAATATAGAGCGCAGCTGTAATGACATCCTAAGAGTGTTCTAACTGAAATGTGTTGGAAGAAGGTTCTAATTTTTTTCAACCCTTCTCAAGTTGGCACTCAGCAGATTTCCACTCTATAAAAGTAACTCCTGCTCTGCAACTAATGTTCACAGATAAGCTCCAAACATATTTACAGCTCCATTTAAGTATAATGTACACACAGTAAAATTCACCCTTTTCAATGTGCAATTTAATGGGTTATGGCAGATGAATATCATCATTTGACCACAATCATGATCAAGATACAGAAAATCTGCATCATCACAAAACGTTTTCTTTTGCTGTTTTGCATTTGATCTTTTCTCCATTCCTGAACACAGGCAACCACTAATCTGCTTCTGTTTCTACAGTTTGCATTTTCTAGAGTATCCTATTAGTGGAATGATACATTGGTGTCTTTCATGTCTAGCTTCTTTCACTGAGCATAATGCTTTTGATATTCATTTATATTGCTGTTGTATCAGTTTGCTCCTTTTTATTGTTGAGTGGTACTCCATCTACAACTGGTTTATCCATTTACAAGTTGATGGACACATCTGCTATGAACTTCAAGGATGAGGCTTGGTACGGATATGTTTTTATTTATTTTGAGTCACAGTGGAATTATTTGGCTATATGATCAGTACTAAGTTTAACATTAAAAGAAACTGCCAAACTGCTTTCCAAAATGTCTGTACCATTTTGAAGTCCCACTAGCCAGGTGTGAATAGCAATTCTTCACATCATGTGGTATGGTCAGTTCTGCTCGTGTCAGCCACTCCAGTGGGTGTACAGTGGTACCTCAATGTGGTTTTAACTTGCATTTCCCTGATGACGGGTAATGTTAAGTATCTTTTCATTTGTGTATTGGACATCATCTCTTTTTAAATTAAAATATCTGTACAAATATTTGGCCCATTTAGGTCAAAATATTACGTTAAATTAGTTATTTGTGTTTTGTTATTTAGTTTTTTAGTTATGTGTACATTCTAGATGAAAGTTCTTTATCAGACATATTTAAAATTATTCTGTCCCAATCTGTGGTTTGCCTTTTCATTTTTTGATGCTATGTTTTAAGTTGCAAAAGTCTTAATTTCATGAAGTCCAACTTACTATTTTTTTCCATTTTCATCCATCCTTTTCTTATCTAAAAAATTTTTAGCTATAGTAAGATTATTAAAAATTTTTCCTATTCAGTAAGCTTTATACATTTTATATTTACATTATGTATAAAATACATGTTGAGTTAATTTGAGGATATGGTGTGAGGTAATTCTGAAGTTCATATTCTCCATTTAATATCCAATTTTAATAGTACCATCTTTATAAAGACATTGATTTCCTTATTGAAATATTTTGGCAACTTTGGCCATGTAAGGCAGGATATATTTCTAAATTATTTATTCTGTTTCACTGATATATATGTCTTCTTCATGCCAGTAAGTTTACTGTACTGTTTAGTGTAGCTTTATAATATGTCTTGAAATTTGGAAAGTTTTCCAACTTTATTCTTCTTTCTAAAACATGCTCTGGCTATTCTAGGACTTCTGCATTTAAAAAAAAAAATTAGAATCAGCTTTGTAATTTCTCCAAAAAGGCCTATAGGTTTGACTGGGATTGTGCCAAATCTGGAGATCAGTTTCAGAAGAATTATCATCTAATAAGTATGACATGTATATTTACCAATGAACTTGATACATATTTCTACCTATTCAATCTCTCGTATTAGTGATTTAGAAATTTTGGATCAGCATACCTTTTATTAAATTTATTCTGAATTATTTTATTATTTTTGAGGCTATTATAAGTTAAATTGCTTACATAATTTTATTTTCTAATTGGTGTTGATTGTGTATAGAAACACAATTGATTTTATTTATTGATCTTTCATCCTACAACTTTGTTAAATTCACTTCATACCTCTAGCACACTTCTGCAGATGCCTAAGGATTTTCTATGTATATGTTTACATCACGTGAGAATAGTATTTTTCTTTCTTCCCAACTTGGGTGTCACTTATTTCTTATTTTCTTTTCTTTTCTCTTTATTTCTTTCTTCTTTCTGTCCATTCCTCCTTCCTTCCCTTCTTTCTTTCTCCCTGTTTTAGAATCAGTTTTGTAATTTATCCAAAAGGACCTATAAGGTTTCATGGGAATTCCACTGAATCTAGAGATCAATTTCAGGAGAATTATCATCTCATAAGTATTAAATATTTATCAATGAACTTGGTATATATTTCCACTTATTTAATATTGAATGCAATACTTTAAAGAACTAGGGAGAGAGGACATCATTGCATTTTTCATAATCTTATGTAGAAAGTATTAAGGCTTTCACCATTTTAAGTAAGATGTTTGCTATAGATTTTTTGTAAACACATAATCAGTTTGAAAATGTACTTTTCTATCCTCAGTTTGCTGGGAGTTTTTAATTTAAAAAATGTGTTACATTTTGTAAATTCCTTTTTTGCATCTATTGAGAGTGTCACGTGATTTTTCTTTTTTCTGTCAGCATGGTAGATTTTCAGTTGTTGAAACCAACTTGAGATAAACCCCACTTGGTTAAAACACATTATCATTTTTAAATATTCCTAGACTCAATTTGCTAATATTGTATTAAGAATGTTGCATCTAAGTTCATAATGGTTATCAGTCTGTCATTTTTGAGTTGTGATATCTGTATTTGTTTCTGATATCGAGAGAATCCACGTAAAACATCTACTTCTGTCATCAGTAATAATCTGACCAGGGATAACACCAACAGTTAGAGAGGAACCTGTCATTACCTGTGGCAGCAGAGATATCAGAGATTCCAAAAAGAAAAGCAAGGTTAAAATTTCAAATATAATCACATGAAATATCAGAAAGCCAGGGGATAGAAATATAGGAGAGCAAAATCTTAGAGGTCAAAACAAGTAGTTAAGTACTGCACATGATAATAAAAAGTAAAATCTTTTCCTAAGGCAGAGCCTGGCTGCTGCCTAGCTTCTTTGACAATTCTTGGTAGGCTTTCATGGCTTTATAAGGGCTTATACTTTAGGTAAAGTTATAGTCAGGGAAACGGTGGGTGTAGGTTGGCTCTGTAGAAATGAAGCATTACAGGAGCACTGCAGTGAGAAAGAAACTGATACTGATGATACTTCGGTCACACTAATAATACATGCTAATGATAATCATAGCAATCATGGTAATGACAGAAAATATATATATAATATTAACATGCTTCTATTTGCACATATACATATGTGAATAGAAACATTGATTTAAAGACATGAAAGTATAGAAATAGCCTACACCTGATAAAGATATGCTCATACACAATAACAAACCTCAGTATAAACAGAGATTTTGATGTATCACAGAATTCTGCAATAGATCACAATTTTGACACTATGGGAAGTGTCATTTTCAGAACTTTTCTTTATCTCCATTATCTCCATTCTCTATTTCCAACATTCCTGGAGACTGAACTCAAGGATCAGTAAATATTCTCAACCTTAACCATAGCAGACTTCATTCATCCCATATATGCTTGTTATTTTTCCCCATTGACAGAAGGCATTGTACCATGAAATATACAACATATCTCTGACACACCTGACGAAAACAAACAATGGGGAAAGATTGACTATTTAATAAATGGTGATGGGAAAACTGGCTAGCCAAATGAAGAAAGCTGAAAGTGGACCCCTTCCTTACACCTTATAAAATAATTAACTCAAGATGGATTAAAGACTTAAACATAAGATCTAAAACCATAAAAACTCTAGAAGACAACCTAGCCAATACCATTCAGAACATAGGCATAGGCAAAGACTTCACGACTAAAACACCAAAAGCAGTGGCAACAAAAGCCAAAATTGAGAAATGGGATCTAATTAAACTAAAGATAGCTTCTGCACAGCAAAAGACACTATCATCGGAGTGAACACACAACCTACAGAGTGGGAGAAAATTTTTGCAATCTATCCATCTAACAAAGGGCTAATATCCAGAATCTACAAGGAACTTAAACAAATTTACAAGAAAAAAACAACCCCATCAAAAAGTGGGAAAAGGATATGAACAGACACTTCTCAAAAGAAGACATTTATGCGGCCAATAAACACATGAGAAAAAGCTCATCATAGGCTGGGCGTGGTGGCTCACGCCTGTAATCCCATCACTTTGGGAGGCCAAGGCGAGTGGATCACAAGGTCAGGAGTTTGAGACTTGCCTGGCCACTATGGTGAAACTCTGTCTCTACCAAAAACACACAAAAAAACTTTAGCCAGGCGTGGTGGTATATATCTGTAATCCCAGCTACTCAAGAGGCTAAGGCAGGAGAATTGCTTGAACCCATTAGGTGGAGGTTGCAGTGAGCCGAAATTGTGCCACTGCACTCCACCCTGGGTGACAGAGTGAGGCTGTCTCGAAGAAAAAAAAAAAAAAGCCCATCACCCCTGGTCCAATGAGATACCATCTCGCGCCAGTTAGAATGGCAATCATTAAAAAGTCAGGAAACAACAGGTGCTAGAGAGGATGTGGAGAAATAGGAATGCTTTTACACTGTTGGTGGGAGTGTAAATTAGTTCAACCATTGTGGAAGACAGTGTAGCAATTCCTCAAGGATCCAGAACTAGAAATATCATTTGACCTAACAGTCTCATTACTAGGTACACATCCAAAGGATTATAAATCATTCTACTATAAAGACACATTCACACATATGTTTATTGCAGCACTATTCACAAGAGCAAAGACTAGGAACCAACCCAAATGCCCATCAATGATAGACTGGATAAAGAATATGTGGCACATATACACCATGGAATACCATGCAGCTATAAAAAAGGATGGATTAATGTCTTTTGCAGAGACATGGATGAAGCTGGAAACCATCATTCTCAGCAAACTATCACAAGAACAGAAAACCAAACACCACATGTTCTCACTCATAAGTGGGAGTTGAACAATGAGAACACATAGACACAGGGAGGGGAACATCACACACTGGGGCCTGTCAGTGGGTAGGAAGGAAAGAGGAGGGATAGCATTAGGAGAAATACTTAATGTAGATGACGAGTTGATGGGTGCAGCAAACCACGACAGCACATGTATACCTATTTCACAAAACTGCAAGTTCTGCAAATGTATCCCAGAACTTAAAGTGTATGTATGTGTGTATATATATATACACACAAATGTAAATGTAAATGTAAATAAATTGAAAATGGTAAAAATAGAAATATGTTTCCTACACAAATAGTGACATAATAAAGCAAGATAGAATGTATGTTTGAGTTAAAAAAAATTGCTTAGAAGACAACTTGAATTCCATTCCAAGGAACTAGTTTTCAAAAGTTTACAACCAGATTTCAGTTTGGCAAAAGGCAACAATGCTGTTTTGAAAATAATTTCTGAAAAGAGCTTCCCCAGCAGTTCCAAATGGCAGTCCTGATACAAGGAAGTAGGGGCAATTTTGTTACCACCAGGAACACTGAATTTATTTTCAGACCTTGAAATTCTGGGAGGCCCTCGAATAATAATCAACTACAATATTTTACTTTACATAGAAATATTGTTTTAATGTTAATATAAAAGCTTGTATATGAACTAAAATTGTCAATCTGCCACTTTTAAGAAAGAAGAATCCATTATGTCCCTAATCTATAGTGAGTTGATATGTTCCATAAGCAGTTCTGGAAGGAGGCTACACTTAGAGCATAAATTGGTATAGATCGCTTTGCTCTCACAGATAGCGACACAATATTTTCTGCTGAATGGGAAAAAGTTTGAAGGCATAAATCAAGATAAAGCAATCATCTGACAAAGAATTACAAAGAGGCCCCATACCTTTTTCTTAGTGAACTCCATGTGACACATTGATTTTCCACTGAAGATAAAAGCCAAAATCATGTGTCATCAATAGAAAGCAAGCAAAACTATTTGGTTCAATATGTTATGGTACTTAACAAAAAAAACTTGCAGAGAAAAGACAAATCTAAAATGTTGCACATGATTCAAACAAGTATGGATCAGAAGAGACATTTCAGAGGTCACTGCTAGAGAGTCAAGGATACATTAGAGAGAAATAAACTCCTGCCTTTTTGTTTATCTACTTACATACACAGATACTGTCTGATGAAGATGATTGATATCAGGTATGGTATTTGATGGTATAGTCATTTACAAAATAATTCATCCCTTATGATCTAATGCAATTTTCTTCATATTACACGTGTATATTTAAATACTTCCTTGTGAAGTGGAGGCTAGCCAGGCTGCTGTTAGCATATCCAGTACATTTCTGCAAATTCCAAAATGGCAAATCCCACAGTTGAAATTTCAACCTCTCTAGCGTCCCTCGGCTGGAGTGCATAATCACGGCAAAAGTCTGCAACATCAGAGGTGGCCGCCACAGACACAAAGTCTATGTTTCTCATTCCATTCTACCAAATCTATTCAGCAGTCTGGGTGAGGGGGCTTGGCAGTATCTATGAGCAGAAAGCATTCAAATGGCTGGTATATGTGCCTCCGGGGAAACTAAGGGGAAAAAAGAGAGAGGGAGGGAGGGAGGGAACAAGAAAGAAGAAGGAAACTCAAGGAGAGAGGAAGGGAAGGAGGCTGGCAAGAAGGGATGGAGGGAGCAAGGGAGGGAGGAATAAAGGAAGGAAGTTACACCAAGTTTCAAAACTGGCCACGGACTGAGAAGGATTAAGAGACAAACGGAATTGAAAGCATTTATGTTCATACTCGGTATTTTTCTTACCCATTCTTGCAAATTAGTAATTTAAAAATTTTCATTTCCACAAATCCACGTGTTTTCTTGTTCCTCTCTCTCCGCTCTTTTTCCTTCTTTCCTTCCTGCCTTTCTTCTTTCTTTTCAACATAGGTTATATAAATGTGTGAGAGCTATCACTAGTCTACATTAATCATCAGGATTTTCCTGTATATTTCCAATTAAGATGACCCATAATAATATTCTACTGTAATTTTGGAGGGTCCAAAATACTAGATGGCATTTAGTGTTTTGGAAATCATGACAAGTCTAACAGGACTTTAAAAAACCTATCAAGACATCTGATGTGTTTTCTTGCCCATACACTCTTTAATGAGGTCTGCTTGACCCTTTCTTCTTCCCTTCTCTAGTCATGGGTTCTTCACACTGAAAACTAAGCTTTGCATCAGTGTTTGACGAACAGGTGACATAATAAACTGCAGTTACATTTTAAATTCAGCTCAAGATGGTAGATGAGAAATCTAAGATTGTGAAGTGAGATTTAGCATGCTGTTCAGTATGCAACAAATCTGAGTGTTGCTCACACAGGATTCATACCAACAGGCTCCTTCCAAAACCTTTCAATGCAAATTCTAGCAAATGCACACTTGGAAGAAAAATGTTCCATGAAGTTGTATATGTAAATTTATACTTTCAGCATTTATGTATATAATTTCAGGGGAAGTGGGATCAACTTAACATTATTAAACATAGTCCAATGATATTTACAACATAACTTCAGAAACATTTTATTACTAGAAGTATTTTAAAAAGGATGTACCATTTAGGATTTAAGACACACCCCACAAATGAAAAAACAAATGAGATTATAAACAACATTTTTAAAAAAATTATGCCATCTTTTCACTACAAAATCCTCCTGGGGGAAAAATATCTTTTCCTTCATTATTAAAGGATGTTATCAGAGCACAGTGGAATTCTTTCAGATTTAGTCAGAAGGTTCTCTGGAGTTGACAGATCTATTGGAGAATATTTTCTTTGAAAGTCCATGTCCTTTCCCCAGGCCTACATCATATATAAATAAACATTTCAGAAAAGGGGCCATGTTAAGAAAAAGTGGGTTGAAGATTGTAAGACCTGGTTCCTGGGTGCCAAATAATTCACAAGTTGGAATAAGCTGGGTTTCTGTAACACTTCTCTATGACTGCCATTGATACTGAACTATGCCAAGGAACTAAGTCCTACCAAGGAAAAGCAGGAGGACAACAGGTGTAAGAAAACATTTCCTGTCAGTGTGTCCAGAGATAGCATGAGTCAACAGCGGCTCCTCATGAAGCCATCGATTCGTAACACTGGAGTATCTAGAATGCATCTGGGTCGAATTATTAAAAAGAAAGTTCTTCTGAAGCTAGTTGTAATGGTAGCTAATTTAAAAAATTAATGTTCTGCGATTCTGATAAAAACCTATGTGGTGAACCAACAATAAAGGCGGCTGGAGATATTGGTATGAAATAGTTATTTTTCCTTATATACCTGGACGTTCATGTAAGAAATTATACTTTTGGAAGGTCTGTCATATTCTCAGTGTATAAGAGTTGAATCATTTTTAGAAGTTATTGTCAGAATTTTGCTTTAATAGTGCAGTAAAGTGTGCATTCTCTCTCTCTCATTTTCATTCAACGGCCTCTACAAATTGAGCCTGGCTCAAAGGTCTTTCCCTCTTGGAATATGACTCCTCCCCTGTCCCTCTACATAGGCTGTTCTATAACAAATTATTTTGCTGTCTTGATTTTTCAGAGACCTCATGCTAGTAGTAGAGAGCCAGGAGAAAGTGAGATGTCCTATATAAAAGGCCTGCTAGAAAAAGAAATCAGCACTGAGTTCTAAGGATACTGAACAACTTTTTAAAAAACAAGCAAGCCATATTAAACACATTAGTTACAACCAAATTAGATAAAACCATGAAAATTATCCAAGAAGAAAAAGTACATCACCTGTCTAGGTTTAAAATTGCTTAAGGCTGCCATCCAAGGACCATCTATGATAACAAATACAGTAGTCTGTATTGACACAAAATTTTAGTGATAGACGTAATTACATTCTTCTGCTGGTGGTGTTCTAGAATAAATGGAATATCTGCTGATCAAATCTGAATGCATCCCATAATATTAGCATGTAGGATCCCAGATCTGCAGGCACTATCTCTTTCTCAGATCTACACTTTGAATATTATGTTAGTTAAAATGAGAAGTATGTTAGAAAATGTCTTTTACAAAAGAAATATTGGCTGAGTATGGTGGCTCATGCCTGTAATCCCAACACTCTGGGAGGCCAAGGTGAGAAGATCTCTTGAGCTCAAGAATTTGAGACCAGCTTGGGCAACATATCTATAAAAAATTTTAAAACTTAGCCGGTGTGGTGGTGCACACCTATAGGCACAGCTACTTCAGAGGCTGAATCAAGAGGATCACTTGAGCTTGGGAGTTTGAGGTTGCAGTGAACTATGAACATGGCACTGAACTCCAGTCTGGGCAACAGAGTGAGAACTTGTCTTCAAAAAAATAAAAAAGAAGAAAAAAATAGGAAATATTGTGTTCACATCTGCTATGGTACTCTTTCTTATATAAACTATTTCTTTGCAGTATTCTAGAGGATTTAAGACAAATTTACCACTGAATAATTTCATATGGTATATTATTGCATTAGTATAGTATGTTATTATATAATTAGTATAAGTGACCAGTGCTGCAACAACCACATTCCAAAAAGTATTGTGATCCTCCAAAATTACAATGTCTAAATGACATTATTCTCCTTCATGAGACCATTATACCTTAATTTTTCAGCACCATGAAAATCTACAAATGCCCTCTAAAATATATTTAGAAAACGTGGGGAAAAAATAGATACAGTTTCAGAAGATACATATATTTTGAAAATTAGCCTTTTTGGAATAAATTATTCTTTATGACATATAAATAAACACATTTTTCAGACTGGCGGGGTAACATTTGCATCAGTCAAAATAATTAGATTACTAAAACCTGTAATCTTATTAGAAAAATGGTTTATTCAGAGAATCATTGGAATTATTAGCCTTCAAGCTGCTATAGATTGAATCTGATCAAAATAATTAAGATAATATTATTTCATTTTTCAGTATAATATCTCCTTAGTATTTTTGTTTCTTATTTAATATGTGATTATATTTACTTCTGTGAATAATATGGATGAAGATCATTACAGTGTCAAGATCACTGGGTTCAGAGCACAGAAACCTCAAGTCTATTCTTTTTTCTTAAATACCTGTAAGACTTTAAAGAAGACAGAGTTTCTGGACTCTAATTTCTCTATCTGTAGAATAAATGGGTTAGACCAAATAACTCCTTTCTGCTTATAAATTTTCTAATTATATGACTGAGCTTACACCTGGAAAACAGTCTATCTCCTGTATAAATTAATGATAGAAATGAAAACCACCACGTTTCATGAAATTAACCACATAAATATCAACATCAACTGCTCAGAAGGACTTAAGTGCAAGTATCACAGGAATTCTGAAGCACAGAGAACTAAATATAAGAAATGTAACACTCTTCGTATTTTCAAAGAAGATTTTAATAATATATGTAAACACAGTAGCCTGTTCATAAGAAAAAAGAAAAGGGACGTCTTAGCATATTCAGGGTTCAACCAAAACTACTACTGGAATGTAAATCAAAGTAATATTCACCTAACTGTCATAATTGGCATGAATAATTTTAAGTAAAACACTTTTATTTGATATTAAATGTGAACAATAAGCCAAAACAGAGAAAATTAATAAATTGATCATTTATTGAAACTGAAATAAAAATATATAATTATTGAAGCCTCTTATATACATAAACCAATCATTGCTTAAATGAGCTGACATACTGGCTCCATAGTTTTATGTCACTAAGGAACTCTTTTGAACACAATAAAGAAACCAGAATTGAGCACAGAGAATGATGAACTGGGAAGTTCATTGCTTTCTATCTACTAATTAGGAGTACAATCATTCAGTCAAACAGCCACTCAACAAACATTTAGCATACAGCTTCTGGATACCAGGTACTGGTGTAGGTGCTAGAGCAACAAGGAAATAGTCCCTGCATTCAGTGAGCTCACAGGCAAGTAAACAAGTAAGTATAAAGACTGCATGACTGATTGGGAGCGGTGGTTCATGCCTGTAATCCCAGCACTTTGGGAGGCCATCGTGGGCAGATCACGAGGTCAAGAGATCGAGACCATCCTGGCCAACATAGTGAAACCCCGTCTCTACTAAAAATACAAAAATTAGCTGGGCACGGTGGTGCACGCCTGTAGTTACTTGGGAGGCTGAGGCAAGAGAATCAGTTGAACCTGGAAGGCAAAGGTTGCAGTGAGCTGAGATCACACCACTGCACTCCAGCCTGGTGACAGAGTGAGACTCTGTCTCAAAAAAAAAAAAAAAAGACTCCATGATAAATGTGTATCTACAAAGGGCACAAAGGAATGAGTAGCTAATCCCCAAAGCCATATGGAGCAGTCAGTATAAGCTTCAGGAAAAGAAACTGAAGTAAAAAGCTAACCTGAATCTGAAAAAAATGAGTAGGTATTTTCCAAGCACGTTTCAGGGGAAAAGTTGCAGGATGCAGAAGTCCTCCCAAGTACAAAAAGAGAATGAACTCTGGACAACTGGCAATTTATGGCACACAGGAATCAGTAAATGTAGGGATGAGAGGCACACAGAAACATGGGCAAAAACAGGAATTTTGACTTTATTCCATAAATCATGGAAAGCCACCAATGGGTTTTAAGTAATAAAATACTAAGACCAGGTTTGCATTTTAGAAAGATCAATTTGATTTCAGTGAGGAGGTCCAAAAATGAGAGCAGCAAGGCCAGATAGAAGTCCTGCTGCAACTAGCTATGGTTAGAGATGCAGACCAAAACTAAGGTGAAATCATTTAGAAGAAAGAACGTGGATATAAGAGCCATTGGTTTGGCCTCTCCACATCATTTTTCTAATTTTATTTTCATTTATTTATTTATTTATTTTTTGAGACAGAGTCTCGATCTGTCACCCAGGCTGGAGTGCAGTGGCGTGATCTTGGCTCACTGCAAGTTCTGCCTCCCGGGTTCACACTATTCTCCTGCCTCAGCCTCCCGAGTAGCTGGGACTACAGGCACGCGCCACCACGCCCAGCTAATTTTTTCTATTTTTTAGTAGAGATGGGGTTTCACCATGTTAGCCAGGATGGTCTCGATCTCCTGACCTCGTGATCCACCCACCTCGGCCTCCCAATGTGCTGGGATTACAGGCTTGAGCCACCATGCCCAGCTGGCCTCTCCACATCTTTACTGTTATACTGATAACATGGGGATGAAAATAAATATTATTTGTATTTAAACTATTATTGTTATGTGAAAATTAAACAAATAACATACTATGATAACATCGGAGGTTCAAGAAATATTAAGTCTTGAAAATAGGAAAGATGAAAGGAAGGAAACAGGGAGTGGGGAGGAAAGTAGGAGAAAGGAGAGAATATAGGAATGAGAGAGGAGGAAAATAATAAGAAAGAAGTAGAAAGCTAGGTACGGTGGCTCATGACTGTAATCCCAGCGCTTTGGGAGGCCGAGTCAGGCAGATCACAAGGTCAGGAGTTCAAGACCAGCCTGGCCAATATGGTGAAACCTTGTCTCCACTAAAAATACAAAAATTAGCTGGGTGTGGTGGCAGGCACCTATAGTCCCAGCTACTCGGGAGGCTGAGGCAGGAGAATCACTTGACCCTGGGAGGCAGAGGTTGCAGTGAGCTGAGATCACACCACTGCACTCCAGCCTGGGTGACAGAGAAAGATGCTGTCTCAAAAAAAAAAAAAAGAAAAAAAAAAAAGAAAGAAGTAGAAAAAGATATAGTATTTCTTAATCAGCAGAAGCTACTCTTATTTTTCAATACTCTACCTTTCTAATGTATCACTGACAAGGAAAGGTCTTGAATAATTGACTGAAGTCAGAATAGGTAAGGCACTCTACCTGTGGATACATGAGAGGCCTTAAAAAGTTCATGGAAAATGTATATTATGAAAAAAACTATGCAAAGGTTTCAATTTTGGCAGCAAAATAAACTCATACTAATTTATTATAGCATGTTTGAACAGGATCTAGTTTGAGACAGTAAGAAGGAGTAGACATTAGTTTGAAAAGAGCCCCTAGCAGAGCAATGTAAATTCTGCTAAAATTGAAGCAAGAACAAACATTAGATTATGATGAAGCTTGAGTGAAAGAATGGTGAAATCACTGATGCTTTACAAGAAGCTTGAGGGGACAATGCACCAAAGAAATCAGTAGTTCACAAGCGGACAGCTTTTTTAAAGAAGAAACGAGATGATGTGGAAGATGAAGTCCACAGGGACAGATCATCCATATCAATTTGCAAGGAAAAAAATTAATCTTGTTTGTGCCCTAATTGAAGAGGACTGATAATCAACAGCACAAACAATAGCCAACATCATAGACATCTTAATTGGTTCAGCTTACACAGTTCTGACTAAAAAATTAAAGTTGAACCAACTTTCCACTGCATGGGTGCCAAAAGTGTTGTGCTCAGATCAGCTGCAGACAAGAGGAGAGCTCTCAATGGAAATTTTAAAGAACTAGGGTCAAGATCCTGAAGGATTTCTTTGAAGAATTGTAACAGAAGATAAAACATGGCTTTCCCAGTATGATCCTGAGGGCAAAACACAATCAAAGCAATGGCTACCAAAGGTGGAAGTGGTCCAGTCAAAGCTAAAGGGGATCACTCAAGAGCAAAGGTCACGGCAACAGTTTTTTGGGGACATTCCAGGCATTTTGCTTGTTGACTTTGTGGAAGGTCAAAGAACAATAATATCTGCATATCATGAGAGTGTTTTGAATAAGTTAGCCAAAGTTTTAGGGCAAAATACCTGGGAAAGCTTTAGCAGACAGTCCTCTAACACCACAATGTTTCTGCTCATTCCTGTCATCAAGCAAAGGCAATTTTGTGAGAGTCTCAATGGGAAATTGTCAGGCATCCACCTTACAGCTCTGATTTGGCTCCTTCTGACTTCTTTTTGTTTCCCAATCTCAACAAATGTGGAAAGGGCACCCATTTTTCTTAAGTTAATAATGTATAAGAGACTGCATTGACATTGTTAAGTTCCCAGGACCATCAGTTCTTTAGGGATGAAAACCGAAGATCACATTTTCAATGTTTATCTTGTAACTTCATTTTTCCACAAACTTTTTGAAGTTTCTCCATACAAATGTCTCCATACAAATGAGCACTTGCAAAATAAGCAGAGAGTCTCATTCAATGGACAGAAAGTTCTGTGCCATCTAAAAATTATCTTAAGCAAGTTCAATGTGTAGCAACAGACTGTATTGATAAATATCAGTTAGGTTGACTTCTGCAATGACCATGATGGAGTAACAAGAACTAGACTTTCTCTCCCTCCTGAAACAACCAAAAAAATGGCCAAAATGTATGCCACAAAAGTTTGCAAGACCCTGTAAAGTCAGTCTCAAACAAGGTGAGCCTATCAACTGCCCTAATTTATGCCTGGAGAAAGTTTTCCAGCCCACTACTGCAGGAGAAAAGCCCAAGAGGAGCCCATTGTTCTCCCTGAGCTGAGGGGACAGAGCTCAGAGTCCACAGAAACCATGTTGACATGAGCTCTCAGGACAAGGTTTCCGAGAAGAAGGGGCTGCACAGAAAGAGAACTCCAGAGCTCTGCAAAGGGTCCCCCTAAAGTACATAGCTAAGTAATTGTTAGGACAGGCCTAGAGAAAAGTACCTACGGTTGGGGAAACAACACCCAGATAAGATGAAAAGTAACAGTACACATGCTCACCAAGGTCCAGTAATAGTGCTTATTTTATCAGCCAAACCAGAAACACCTCAAGATTCCCAGGGATACCCAGAAGGATCTTGCCTCACTAGTTGGGAGTGATTAGCTCTAAAATGAGAACTGGTCTGATCCCACCTAATGAATTTTTAAAGCAAGACCAAAAAGAGTCAAACTCTTTCCAACTAAACTTAAATACATACCAATACAAAGATCAAGAATATTTATATATACTTCCAGCACTCAATAAGATAAAAGTCACCATATCTGACATCCAGACACAGTTTAGCAGAGACACAACAGTAACAACAAAAGACAGAAGAACGTGGCTCATAATAAGGAGAAAAATCACTGAGTCAGAACTGATCCAGAGTAAATCAAGGTGCCAGAGTTATAAGTTAAGAACATTCAAATGCTTATTGAAACAGTATTCTATATGTTCTAAAATAGAGACATGCAAGATACACTAAAGGAGGCTGGGCGCAGTGGCTCACGCCTGTAATCTCAGCATTTTGCGAGGCCGAGGCAGGTGGATCACGAAGTCAGGAGTTCAGGACCAGCCTGACCAATATGGTGAAATCCCATCTCTACTAAAAATACAAAAATTAGCGGGGCATAGTAGCATGCAGCTGTAGTCCCAGCTACATGGTAGGCTGATAGCACGTTAGTCATTAAAGAAGAAAAGATAGACACCTCTCGAAATAAAATAGAGAGAGAAAATAAATTTTTAAAAAACATGAACAGAGCAATAGTAGACAGTACATTTCAAGTAACTGAATTTACGTGTAATCTCAGTTCCCAAAGGAGAGGAGAGGGAAGATGTGAAAACATTTGGGACTTTGAGTCAGGCAAAGCTTTCTTTGATATGACCCCACAGCATGATTTATATAATAATATATTGATAAGAAGAACTCATCAAATTTAAAAAAAAGAATCTGCTCTTCAAAAGAATCTATTAAGAGACTGAAAAGACAAGCTGCAGGCTGGGAGAAAATATTTGCAATTCATATATCTGATGAAAGGCTTGCATCAAAAATATATTTTAAAAGCTCAAAATTTAATAATGAAAAACAAACAACCCCATTTAAAACTTGGGTGAAAGACTGGAACAGACATTTCAAAGTAGACATTTGTTTGGTAAATAAGCACATATGCTCAACATAATTAATGCTTAGGGCAATGCAAATTAAAACCAAAATGAGACGCCACTATCTATTTTTAAATAGCTAAGATTAGCATGACTGATAACAGCCAAGCACTGGCTTGGATGTGGAGAAGCTGAAACTCTCATACACTGCTGATGGGAATACAAAAAAGTGTAACCTTTGAAAAACAGTTTAAGAGTCCCTTAAAAAGTTAAACATACTTCTGCCGTAAGACTCAGCCATTGCACTCCTGGGTATTTACCCAAGAGAGATAAAAGTAGGTGTTCATATAATGATATCAACACAAATGTTCATAGCACATGTATTCATAATAGCCCAAACTAGAAACAGTCTAAATATCAATCAATACATTAATGAATTAACTTGCTTTATCCGAATTAATTATGGATACATACTATAACATGAATGAATCTCAAAATAACTATACTAAGTGAAACAAGGCAGACTCTAGAGGTAAAACATGCAGAGAAAAAAACATAAAATGTCAGACAAAAAAGTGCATAGTGTAAAATTTTATTTATATACATTTTTTGACTGTATAAATTACTGTCCAGTGACAGAAGGCAGTTTGGTGGTTTTTAAGGGCCAGGAATGAGGGGCCAGAGAAATGTATTATAAAGAGGCATCAGGAAACTGGAGGTGAAGTATATTTCCATCACCTCGATTGTGTGCTGATGGTTTCTAAACTTTCAATATTTTTAGTTTATTATATGTTATACAAAATAAAGCTTGTAATAAAAATCAAAAGATTGAGCCATCCTTATTTTCTCCATAAAAGAGCAGAATTCTCCTTTTAGAGATTTGGAAAGATTATTAAAAGGTAAGTTACAAAATACAGTACCTGACACGTATAAAATATTAAATAAATACTAGCCATGCTTAATTATTTTGTTTTAAGTCTATATGAGTCAAGTTTTAGTAGAAATATGGGCTAGAAAAAAAAAAACAGAAAGCGGGACTCTGTGATCCGACTTGGGCTTATAGAACAGAATGCACTAGTTTGTTCTCATGCTGCTAATAAAGTCATACCCAAGACCGGGTAATTTAGAAAGGAAAGAGGTTTAAGGAACTCACAATTCCACATGGCTGGGGAGGCCTCACAGTCACGGCAGAAGGCAAAAAAGAAGCAAAGGCACATCTTAAATGGTAGCAGAGAAGAAAGCTTGTGTAGGGAAACTCCCATTTTAAAAGCATCAGATCTCGTGAGACTTATTCGCTACCAGGAGAACAGTAGGGGGAACCCGCCCCTATGATTCAATGATCTCCACCTGACTCCATCCTTGACATGCGGGGATAATTACAATCAAGGTGAGATTCGGGTGGAGACACAGCCGAATCATATCAATGACTAATGAGAGTTATGTCCAGAACCTAATGAAAACCTGTCTGAGGCCACATTCCCTGTAAAGCAGATTTGAGATAGAGATTTGTGTAGAGAATATTTAACTGGGTAAAATCCTAGGAGCCAACAACTGTGGCGAAAAAGCTGAATTGGATAAAGGGAGTTGAGATGTGAGGCAGTCACAACAAATACCTCAGCTAATCTCAAGGGGGAGCTGAGAAGCAGGGGTGACCCTTCAGAGTTGCCCTAAATTGAGGCAGGAGTATGGAGTTTTAATACCTTTCACTGGCCATTCTTCAGATACGAGTTGTCCCCAAGGATGGACATCAGCTTGACAAGTTATTAATTAGATCTCCTGAGAATAAATTCTAGAGAGAATCAGCTGAGAGGCATGATTTGCCAACACTCCCAATAGCTGGGCAAACTTCAGTTTTGAGGAAGGATTTGGGTCACACACAAAAGTCTCCACAACCAATTATTCATGGGAAATTCTATGTAGGCAGAGCTATTTCATGGCCAGTTAATCAAAACTACATAATCTATTTGGTTAAGCAAAAGAAATTAAAAAGATAAAATAAAACCTATATATTAACACTCAAAAGTTTTTAATGCATTTCCCTTGCATTTCATATGTTTTGCCTTGCATTTCATATGTTTTGCCTTGCATTTGTTTATTTGCTTTCAAGAACCTTTAGAGAACAATAATTACTAATATAATATGGAGTAGCACAGCATAGACGAGGGAAGCTAACTCTCTCCCTTTTCCCAGAACCTGGAACAGCTAAAGATCCTAAGCATTGTCAGCTTTGGTATCTGACATAGTTTGGATGTTTGTCCCCTTCAAATCTCACGTTAAAATGTGATCCCCAATGTTGGAGATAGATGCCTCCTGAATGGCTTGGTGCTGTCCTCTTGGTAATGAATGAGTTCTTACCCTGTGAGTTCATGCAATATCTGGTTGTTTAAAAGAGACTGACACCTCCTCCCTGTCTCTCTTGCTTCCTCTCTCACCATGTGATATGCTGGTTTCCCTTCACCTTCCACCATGATTGGAAGGTTCCTGAGGCCCTCCCTGGAAGCAGGTGCCAGTACTATGCTTCACGTACAGCCTTCAGAACAAGGAGCCAAATAAACCTCATTTCTTTATTAATTACCCAACCTCAGGTATTTCTTTATAACAATGCAAATGGGCTAACAGAGTATCATTCATGGACAGTGAGTGTATTAGTCAATTTTCATGCTGCTGATAAAGACATACCCAAGACTGGGTCATTTATAAAGAAAAAGAGGTTTAATGAATTCACATATCTGCACCGCTAGCTGTATAAATATGGAAATATCTTCACTGCTACCTGTACAAATATGGAAATATCTACAGCGCTACCTGTATAAACATGGAAATATCTACACCGCTATCTGTATAAACATGGAAATATCTACACCGCTATCTCTAAACATGGAAATATCTACAGCACTATCCGTATGAACATGGAAATATCTACACCGCTATCTGTATAAACAAGGAAATAACTACACCGCCATCTCTATAAACATGGATATACCTACAGGGCCATCTGTATAAACATGGAAATAACTACACCGCTATCTGTATATACATGGAAATATATACACCGCTATCTCTATAAACATGGAAATATCTACACCGTTATCTATATAAACATGGAAATAACTACACCTCTATCTCTATAAACATGGAAATATCTACACTGCTATCTGCATAAACATGGAAATATCTAAACCGCTACCTGTAAAACAGGGAAATATCTACACCGCTATCTCTATAAACATTGAAACATCTACACTGCTATCTTTATAAACATTGAAATACCTACACTGCTATTTGTATAAACATGGAAACATCTACAACGCTATCTCTATAAACATGGAAATAACTACACCGCTATCTCTATAAACGTGGAAATATCTACACCACCATCTGTATGAACATGGAATTATCTACAACGTCATCTGTATGAACATTGAAATATCTTCACCGCTATCTGTATAAACATGGAAATATCTACACCGCTATCTGTATATACATGGAAATATCAACACCGCTATCTCTATCAACATGGAAATATCTACACCGCTATCTCTATAAACATGGAAATACCTACACCGCCATCTGGATCGACATGAAAATATCTACACCGCCATCTGTATAAACATGGATATATCTACACTGCTATCTGTATTAAGATGGAAATAACTACACCACCATCGATATAAATATGGAAATATCTAAACCGCCATCTGTATGAACATGGAAATATCTACAGGGCAATTTCTATAAAGATGGAAATATCTACACCGCAATCTGTTTAAACATGGAAATATCTACACCTCTATCTGTATTAAGATGGAAATATCTACACTGCCATCTCTATAAAGATGGAAATATCTACACCGCCATCTGTATGAACATGGAAATATCTACACCGCTATCTGAATATATATGGAAATATCTACACGGCTATCTCTATAAACATGGAAATATCTAAACTGCTACCTGTAAAACAGGGAAATATCTACACCACTATCTCTATAAACATTGAAATATCTACACTGCAATCTTTATAAACATTGAAATACCTACACTGCTATTTGTATAAACATGGAAATATCTACAACGCAATCTCTATAAACATGGAAATAACTACACCGCTATCTCTATAAACGTGGAAATATCTACACCGCCAACTGTATGAACATGGAAATATCTACAACGCCATCTGTATGAACATTGAAATATCTACACCGCTATCGGTATAAACATGGAAATATCTACACCGCTATCTGTATATACATGGAAATATCTACACCGCTATCTCTATCAACTTGGAAATATCTACACCGCTCTCTCTATAAACATGGAAATACCTACACCGCCATCTGTATCGACATGAAAATATCTACACCGCCATCTGCATAAACATAGAAATATCTACACCGCTATCTGTATTAAGATGGAAATATCTACACCGCCATCTTTATAAACATGGAAATATCTACACCACCATCTGTATGAATATGGAAATATCTACAGCGCAATCTCTATAAAGATGGAAATATCTACACCGCCATCTGTTTAAACATGGAAATATCTACACCTCTATCTGTATTAAGATGGAAATATCTACACTGCCATCTCTATAAAGATGGAAATATCTACAACGCCATCCCTATGAACATGGAAATATCTACACCGCCATCTGTATAAACATGGAAATATCTACACAGCTATCTGTAAAAACATGGAAATATCTACAGCGTAATGTGTATAAACATGGAAATACCTGCCCCGCTATCTGTATTAACATGGAAATATCTACACCGCCATCTGTATGAACGTGGAAATATCTACACCGCCAACTCTGTAAACATGGAAATATCTACACCGCCATCTGTAGGAACATGGAAATATCTACAACGCTATCTCTATAAACATGGAAATGTCTACAACGCCATCTGTATATACATGGAAGTACGTACACCGCTATCTGTATAAACATGGAAATATCTACACCGCTATCTGTATATACATGGAAATATCTACACCGCTATCTCTATCAACTTGGAAATATCTACACCGCTCTCTCTATAAACATGGAAATACCTACACCGCCATCTGTATCGACATGAAAATATCTACACCGCCATCTGCATAAACATAGAAATATCTACACCGCTATCTGTATTAAGATGGAAATATCTACACCGCCATCTACATAAACATGGAAATATCTACACCGCCATCTGTATGAATATGGAAATATCTACAGCGCAATCTCTATAAAGATGGAAATATCTACACCGCCATCTGTTTAAACATGGAAATATCTACACCTCTATCTGTATTAAGATGGAAATATCTACACTGCCACCTCTATAAAGATGGAAATATCTACAACGCCATCCCTATGAACATGGAAATATCTACACCGCCATCTGTATAAACATGGAAATATCTACACAGCTATCTGTAAAAACATGGAAATATCTACAGCGTAATGTGTATAAACATGGAAATACCTGCCCCGCTATCTGTATTAACATGGAAATATCTACACCGCCATCTGTATGAACGTGGAAATATCTACACCGCCAACTCTGTAAACATGGAAATATCTACACCGCCATCTGTAGGAACATGGAAATATCTACAACGCTATCTCTATAAACATGGAAATGTCTGCAACGCCATCTGTATATACATGGAAATACGTACACCGCTATCTGGATAAACATGGAAATATCTACACCGCTATATTTATAAACACGGAAATATCTACACCGCAATTTGTATTCACATGGAAATATCTACAGCACCATCTGTAGGAACATGGAAATGTCTAAACCGCTATCTCTATAAACTTGGAAATACCTACACCGCTATCTGTATAAACATGGAAATATCTACACCACAATCTCTATAAACGTGGAAATGTCTACACCGATATCTGTATAAACAAGGAAATACATACAAAGCTATTTGTATAAACATGTAAATATCTACTCCGCTATCCGTGTAAACATGGAAATATCTACACCGCTATCAGTATAAACATGGAAATATCTACAATGCTATCTGTATAAACATGGAAATATCTACACCGCTGTCTCTGTAAACATGGAAACATCTACACCGCTATCTCTTAAAACATGGAAATATCTACATAGTAATGTGTACAAACATGGAAATACCTACACCGCTATCTGTATAAACATGGAAATATCTACACGGCCATCTGTAGGAACAAGTACATATCTAAACCGCCAACTGTATAAACATGGAAATATCAACACCGCCATCTGTAGGAATATGGAAATATCTACACCGCTTTCTCTATAAACATGGAAATATCTTCACCGCCATCTGTATAAATATGGAAATATGTACACCGCTATCTGGATAAACATGGAAATATCTACACTGGTATATCTATAAACATGGAAATATCTACACCGCCATCAGTATGAACATGGAAATATCTACACCGATATCTGAATAAACATGGAAATATCTACAACGCTATCTGTGTAAACATGGAAATATCTACACCGCTTTCTCTTAAAACATGGAAATATCTAAACCGCTACCTTTATAAACATCGAAATATCTACACTGCTATCTGCATAAAAGTGGAAATATCTACACCGCTATCTCTAAACATGGAAATATCTACAGCGCTATCCGTATGAACATGGAAATATCTACACCGCTATCTGTATAAACAAGGAAATAACTACACCGCCATCTCTATAAACATGGATATACCTACAGGGCCGTCTGTATAAACATGGAAATAACTACACCGCTATCTGTATATACATGGAAATATATACACCGCTATCTCTATAAACATGGAAATATCTACACCGTTATCTATATAAACATGGAAATAACTACACCTCTATCTCTATAAACATGGAAATATCTACACTGCTATCTGAATAAACATGGAAATATCTAAACCGCTACCTGTAAAACAGGGAAATATCTACACCGCTATCTCTATAAACATTGAAACATCTACACTGCTATCTTTATAAACATTGAAATACCTACACTGCTATTTGTATAAACATGGAAATATCTACAACGCTATCTCTATAAACATGGAAATAACTACACCGCTATCTCTATAAACGTGGAAATATCTACACCGCTATCTGTATGAACATGGAATTATCTTCACCGCCATCTGTATGAACATGGATATGTCTACACAGCCATCTGGATGAACATGGAAATATCTACGCCGCTATCGGTATGAACATGGAAATAGCTACACCGCTATCTGTATGAACATGGAAATATCTGCACCGCCATCTGTATGTACATATAAATATCTACTCCGCCATCTGTATTAAGAAGTAGATATCTACACCGCTATATGTATAAACATGGAAATATCTACACCGCTATCTGTATGAACATGGAAATATCTACACCGCTATCTGAATAAACATGGAAATATCTACACTGCTATCTGCATGAACATGGATATATCTACACAGCCATCTGGATGAACATGGAAATATCTACACCGCTATCTGTATGGACATGGAAATATCTGCACCGCAATCTCTATGAACATGGAAATATCTACACCGCTATCTGTTTGAACATGGAAATATCTACACCGCTATCTGTGTAAACATGCATACATCTTCACCGCTATCTGTATAAACATGGAAATATCTACACTGCTATCTGCATGAACATGGAAATATCTACACCGCTATCTGTTTGAACATGGAAATATCTACACCGCTATCTGTGGAAACATGCATACATCTTCACCGCTATCTATATAAACATGGAAATATCTACACCGCTACCTGTATAAACATGGAAATATCAGCACCGCTATCTGTATGAACATGGAAATATCTACACCGCTATCTCTATGAAGATGGAAATATCTACACCACTATCTGAATGAACATGGAAATATCTACACCGCTATCTGTATGAACATGGATATATCTACACCGCTATCTGTTTGAACATGGAAATATCTACACCGCTATCTGCATGAAAATGGAAATATCTACACAGCTATCTGCATAAACATGGAAATATCTACACAGCAATCTCTTTACACATGGAAATAACTACACCGCTATCTGTATGAACATGGAAATATTTACACTGCCATCTGTATGAACATGGAAATATCTACACCGCTATCTGTATAAACATGGAAATATCTACACCATTATCTGTATGAACATGGAAATACATACACCGCTATCTGTATGAACATGGAAATATCTACACCGCTATCTGTACGAACATGGAAATATCTACACCGCTATCTGTATGAACATGCATACATCTTCACCGCTATCTGTATAAACATGGAAATATCTACACAGCTATCTGTATGAACATGGAAATATCTACACCGCTATCTGTATGAACACGGAAATATCTAAACCTCTATCTGTGTAAACATGCATACATCTTCACCGCTATCTGTATAAACAAGGAAATATCTACACCGCTATCTGTATGATCATGGAAATATCTACACCGCTATGTGTATGAACATGGAAATATCTACACCGCTATCTGTTTGAACATGGATATATCTACACCGCTATCTGCATGAAAATTTAAATATCTACACAGCGATCTGCATATACATGGAAATATCTACAAAGCTATCTCTTTACACATGGAAATAACTACAGCGCTATCTCTATAAACATGCAAATATCTACACCGCCATCTGTATGAACATGGAAATATCTGCACCGCCATCTGTATGAAGATATAAATATCTACACCCCCATCTATATTAAGATGGTGATATCTACACAGCTATCTGCATAAACTTGGAAATATCTACACTGCTATATGTATAAACATGGAAATATCTACACCGCTATCTGTATAAACATGGAAATATCTACACCGCTACCTGTATAAACATGGAAATATCAGCACCGTTATCTGTATGAACATGGAAGTACCTACACCGCTATCTCTATGAAGATGGAAATATCTACACCGCTATCTGTATGAACATGGAAATAGCTACACCGCTATCTGTATGAACATGGAAATATCTACACCGCTATCTGTGTAAATATGCATACATCTTCACCGCAATCTGTATAAACGTGGAAATATCTACACCGCTATCTGTATAAACATGGAAATATCTACTCCGCTACCTGTAAAAACATGGAAATATCAGCACCGCTATCTGTATCAACATGGAAATATCAGCCCCTCTATCTGTATGAATATGGAAATATCTACACCACACTCTGTTTGAACAAGGAAATATCTACACCGCTATGTGTATGAACATGGAATTATCTTCACCGCCATCTGTATGAACATGGATATGTCTACACAGCCATCTGGATGAACATGGAAATATCTACGCCGCTATCGGTATGAACATGGAAATAGCTACACCGCTATCTGTATGAACATGGAAATATCTGCACCGCCATCTGTATGTACATATAAATATCTACTCCGCCATCTGTATTAAGAAGTAGATATCTACACCGCTACATGTATAAACATGGAAATATCTACACCGCTATCTGTATAAACATGGAAATATCTACACCGCTATCTGTTTAAACATGGAAATATCAGCACCACTATCAGTATGAACATGGAAATATCTGCACCGCTATCTGTATGAACATGGAAATATCTACACCGCTATCTGTATAAACATGGAAATATCTACACTGCTATCTGCATGAACATGGATATATCTACACAGCCATCTGGATGAACATGGAAATATCTACACCGCTATCTGTATGGACATGGAAATATCTGCACCGCAATCTCTATGAACATGGAAATATCTACACCGCTATCTGTTTGAACATGGAAATATCTAAACTGCTATCTGCATGAAAATGGAAATATCTACACAGCTATCTGCATATACATGGAAATATCTACACAGCTATCTCTTTACACATGGAAATAACTACACCGCTATCTGTATGAACATGGAAATATCTTCACCGCCATCTGTATGAACATGGATATATCTACACAGCCATCTGGAAGAGCATGGAAATATCTACACCGCTATCTGTGTAAACATGCATACATCTTCACCGCTATCTATATAAACATGGAAATATCTACACTGCTATCTGCATGAACATGGAAGTATCTACACCGCTATCTGTTTGAACATGGAAATATCTACACCGCTATCTGCATGAAAATGGAAATATCTACACGGCGATCTGCATATACATGGAAATATCTACAAAGCTATCTCTTTACACATGGAAATAACTACAGCGCTATCTCTATAAACATGCAAATATCTACACCGCCATCTGTATGAACATGGAAATATCTGCACCGCCATCTGTATGAAGATAGAAATATCTACACCCCCATCTATATTAAGATGGAGATATCTACACCGCTATCTGTATAAACTTGGAAATATCTGCACCGCTATATGTATAAACATGGAAATATCTACACTGCTATCTGTATAAACATGGAAATATCTACACCGCTACCTGTATAAACATGGAAATATCAGCACCGTTATCTGTATGAACAAGGAAATATCTACACCGCTATCTCTATGAAGATGGAAATATCTACACCGCTATCTGTACGAACATGGAAATATCTACACCGCTATCTGTATGAACATGGAAATATCTACACCACTATCTGTATGAACATGGAAATATCTACACCGCTATCTGTATGAACATGGAAATATCTACTCCACTATCTGTATGAACATGGAAATATCTACACCGCTATCTGTATGAACATGGAAATATCTACACCGCTATCTGTGTAAACATGCATACATCTTCACCGCTACCTGTATAAACATGGAAATATCTACACCGCTATCTGTATGAACATGGAAATATCTACACCGCTATCTGTATGAACACGGAAATATCTACACCGCTATCTGTGTAAACATGCATACATCTTCACCGCTATCTGTATAAACATGGAAATATCTACACCGCTATCTGTATGAACATGGAAATATCTACACCGCTATCTGTTTGATCATGGAAATATCTAAACCGCTATCTGCATGAAAATAGAAATATCTACACAGCTATCTGCATAGACATGGAAATATCTACAAAGCTATATCTATACACATGGAAATAACTACACTGCTATCTGTATAAACATGGAAATATCTACACCGATATCTGTATGAACATGGAAATATCTTCACCGCCATCTGTATGAACATGGATATGTCTACACAGCCATCTGGAGTAACATGGAAATATCTACAACGCGATCTGTATGAACATGGAAATAGCTACACCGTTATCTGTATGAACATGGAAATAGCTACACCACTATCTGTATGAACATGGAAATATCTACACCGCTATCTGTATGAACATGGATATATCTACACAGCCATCTGGATGAACATGGAAATATCTACACCGCTATGAGTATGAACATGGAAATATCTACACCGCTATCTGTATGAACATGGATATATCTAAACAGCCATCTGGATGAACATGGAAATATCTACACCGCTATCTGTGTAAACATGCATAGATCTTCACCGCTATCTGTATAAACATGGAAATATCTACACAGCTATCTGTATGAACATGGAAATATCTACACGGCTATCTGTTTGAAGATGGAAATATCTACACCGCTATCTGCATGACAATGGAAATATCTACACAGCTATCTGCATATACATGGAAATATCTACACAGCTATCTCTTTACACATGGAAATAACTACACCGCTATCTGTATGAACATGGAAATATCTACACCGCCATCTGTATGAACATGGAAATATCTGCACCGCCATATGTATGAACATATAAATATCTACACCGCCATCTGTATTAAGATGGAGATATCTACACCGCTACCTGAATAAACATGGAAATATCTACACCGCAATCTGTATAAACATGGAAATATCTACACCGCTATCTGTATAAACATGGAAATATCTACACCACAGCCTGTATAAACATGGAAATATCAGCACCACTATCTGTATGAACATGGAATTATCTACACCGCTATCTGTATGAACATGGAAATATTTACACCGCTATCTGTATGAACATGGAAATATCTACACCGCTATCTGTATGAACATGGAAATATCTACACCGCTATCTGTTTGAACATGGAAATATCTACACCGCTGTCTGCATGAAAATGGAAATATCTACACAGCTATCTGCATACACATGGAAATATCTACACAGCTATCTCTTAACACATGGAAATAAGTAGTCCGCTATCTCTATAAACATGGAAATATCTACACCGCCATCTGTATGAACATATAAATATCTACACCGCCATCTGTATTAAGAAAGAAATATCTAAACCGCTATCTGTGTGAACATTGAAATATCTACACCGCTATCTGTATGAACATTGAAATATCTACACCGCTGCCTGTATAAACATGGAAATATCAGCACAGCAATCTGTATGAACATGGAAATATCTACACCGCTATCTGTATGAACATGGAAATATCTACACCGCTATCTGTATGAACATGGAAATATCTACACCGCTATCTGTATGAACATGCATACATCTTCACCGCTATCTGTATAAACATGGAAATATCTACACCGCTATCTGTATGAACATGGAAATATCTACACCGCTATCTGTATGAACATGGAAATATCTACACCTCTATCTGTGTAAACACGCATACATCTTCACCGCTATCTGTATAAACAAGGAAATATCTGCACCGCTATCTGTATGAACATGGAAATATCTACACCGCTATCTGTATGAACATGGAAATATCTACACCACTATCTGTGTAAACATGCATACATATTCACCGCCATCTGTATAAACAAGGAAATATCTACACCGCTATCTGTATGAACATGGAAATATCTACACCGCTATCTGTATGGACATGGAAATACATACACCGCTATCTGGATGAACATGGAAATAGCTACACCGCTATCTGTATAAACATGGAAATATCTACACCGCTATCTGTTTAAACATGGAAATATCTACACCGCTATCTGTATAAACATGGAAATATCAGCACTGCTATCAGTATGAACATGGAAATATCTTCACCGCTATCTGTATGAACATGGAAGTATCTACACCGCTATCTGTATGAACATGGAAATATCTACACCGCTATCTGTATGAACATGGAAATACCTACACCGCTATCTGTAAGAACATGGAAATATCTACACCGCTATCTGTATGAACATGGAAATATCTACACCGCTATCTGTATGAACATGCATACATCTTCACCGCTATCTGTATAAACATGGAAATATCTACACCGCTATCTGTATGAACATGGAAATATCTACACCGCTATCTGTATGAACATGGAAATATCTACACCTCTATCTGTGTAAACATAAATACATCTTCACCGCTATCTGTATAAACAAGGAAATATCTACACCGCTATCTGTATGAACATGGAAATATCTACACCGCTATCTGTATGAACATGGAAATATCTACACCACTATCTGTGTAAACATGCATAGATATTCACCGCCATCTGTATAAACAAGGAAATATCTACACCGCTATCTGTATGAACATGGAAATATCTACACCGCTATCTGTGTAAACATGCATACATCTTCACCGCTATCTGTATAAACATGGAAATATCTACACTGCTATCTGCATGAACATGGAAATATCTACACCGCTATCTGTTTGAACATGGAAATATCTACACCGCTATCTGCATGAAAATTTAAATATCTACACAGCGATCTGCATATACATGGAAATATCTACAAAGCTGTCTCTTTACACATGGAAATAACTACAGCGCTATCTCTATAAACATGCAAATATCTTCACCGCCATCTGTATGAACATGGATACATCTACACAGACATCTGGATGAGCATGGAAATATCTACACCGCTATCTGTATGAACATGGAAATATCTACACCGCTATCTGTGTAAACATGCATACATCTTCACCGCTATCTGTATAAACATGGAAATATCTACACTGCTATCTGCATGAACATGGAAATATCTACACCGCTATCTGTTTGAACATGGAAATATCTACACCGCTATCTGTGTAAACATGCATACATCTTCACCGCTATCTATATAAACATGGAAATATCTACACCGCTACCTGTATAAACGTGGAAATATCAGCACCGCTATCGGTATGAACATGGAAATATCTACACCGCTATCTCTATGAAGATGGAATTATCTACACCACTATCTGAATGAACATGGAAATATCTACACCGCTATCTGTATGAACATGGATGTATCTACACCGCTATCTGTTTGAACATGGAAATATCTACACCGCTATCTGCATGAAAATGGAAATATCTACACAGCTATCTGCATAAACATGGAAATATCTACACAGCAATCTCTTTACACATGGAGATAACTACACCGCTATCTGTATGAACATGGAAATATTTACACTGCCATCTGTATGAACATGGAAATATCTACACCGCTATCTGTATAAACATGGAAATATCTACACCACTATCTGTATGAACATGGAAATACATACACCGCTATCTGTATGAACATGGAAATATCTACACCGCTATATGTACGAACATGGAAATATCTACACCGCTATCTGTATGAACATGCATACATCTTCACCGCTATCTGTATAAACATGGAAATATCTACACAGCTATCTGTATGAACATGGAAATATCTACACCGCTATCTGTATGAACATGGAAATATCTAAACCTCTATCTGTGTAAACATGCATACATCTTCACCGCTATCTGTATAAACATGGAAATATCTACACCGCTATCTGTATGAACATGGAAATATCTACACCGCTATCTGTATGAACATGGAAATATCTACACCACTATCTGTGTAAACATGCATACATATTCACCGCTATCTGTATAAACAAGGAAATATCTACACCGCTATGTGTATGAACATGGAAATATCTACACCGCTATCTGTTTGAACATGGATATATCTACACCGCTATCTGCATGAAAATTTAAATATCTACACAGCGATCTGTATATACATGGAAATATCTACAAAGCTATCTCTTTACACATGGAAATAACTACAGCGCTATCTCTATAAACATGCAAATATCTACACCGCCATCTGTATGAACATGGAAATATCTGCACCGCCATCTGTATGAAGATATAAATATCTACACCCCCATCTATATTAAGATGGAGATATCTACACAGGTATCTGCATAAACTTGGAAATATCTACACTGCTATATGTATAAACATGGAAATATCTACACCGCTATCTGTATAAACATGGAAATATCTACACCGCTACCTGTATAAACATGGAAATATCAGCATCGTTATCTGTATGAACATGGAAGTACCTACACCGCTATCTCTATGAAGATGGAAATATCTACACCGCTATCTGTATGAACATGGAAATAGCTACACCGCTATCTGTATGAACATGGAAATATCTACACCGCTATCTGTGTAAATATGCATACATCTTCACCGCAATCTGTATAAACGTGGAAATATCTACACCGCTATCTGTATAAACATGGAAATATCTACTCCGCTACCTGTAAAAACATGGAAATATCAGCACCGCTATCTGTATCAACATGGAAATATCAGCCCCTCTATCTGTATGAATATGGAAATATCTACACCACACTCTGTTTGAACAAGGAAATATCTACACCGCTATGTGTATGAACATGGAATTATCTTCACCGCCATCTGTATGAACATGGATATGTCTACACAGCCATCTGGATGAACATGGAAATATCTACGCCGCTATCGGTATGAACATGGAAATAGCTACACCGCTATCTGTATGAACATGGAAATATCTGCACCGCCATCTGTATGTACATATAAATATCTACTCCGCCATCTGTATTAAGAAGTAGATATCTACACCGCTACATGTATAAACATGGAAATATCTACACCGCTATCTGTATAAACATGGAAATATCTACACCGCTATCTGTTTAAACATGGAAATATCAGCACCACTATCAGTATGAACATGGAAATATCTGCACCGCTATCTGTATGAACATGGAAATATCTACACCGCTATCTGTATAAACATGGAAATATCTACACTGCTATCTGCATGAACATGGATATATCTACACAGCCATCTGGATGAACATGGAAATATCTACACCGCTATCTGTATGGACATGGAAATATCTGCACCGCAATCTCTATGAACATGGAAATATCTACACCACTATCTGTTTGAACATGGAAATATCTAAACTGCTATCTGCATGAAAATGGAAATATCTACACAGCTATCTGCATATACATGGAAATATCTACACAGCTATCTCTTTACACATGGAAATAACTACACCGCTATCTGTATGAACATGGAAATATCTTCACCGCCATCTGTATGAACATGGATATATCTACACAGCCATCTGGAAGAGCATGGAAATATCTACACCGCTATCTGTATGAACGTGGAAATATATACACCGCTATCTGTGTAAACATGCATACATCTTCACCGCTATCTATATAAACATGGAAATATCTACACTGCTATCTGCATGAACATGGAAGTATCTACACCGCTATCTGTTTGAACATGGAAATATCTACACCGCTATCTGCATGAAAATGGAAATATCTACACGGCGATCTGCATATACATGGAAATATCTACAAAGCTATCTCTTTACACATGGAAATAACTACAGCGCTATCTCTATAAACATGCAAATATCTACACCGCCATCTGTATGAACATGGAAATATCTGCACCGCCATCTGTATGAAGATAGAAATATCTACACCCCCATCTATATTAAGATGGAGATATCTACACCGCTATCTGTATAAACTTGGAAATATCTACACCGCTATATGTATAAACATGGAAATATCTACACTGCTATCTGTATAAACATGGAAATATCTACACCGCTACCTGTATAAACATGGAAATATCAGCACCGTTATCTGTATGAACAAGGAAATATCTACACCGCTATCTCTATGAAGATGGAAATATCTACACCGCTATCTGTACGAACATGGAAATATCTACACCGCTATCTGTATGAACATGGAAATATCTACACCACTATCTGTATGAACATGGAAATATCTACACCGCTATCTGTATGAACATGGAAATATCTACTCCAATATCTGTATGAACATGGAAATATCTACACCGCTATCTGTATGAACATGGAAATATCTACACCGCTATCTGTGTAAACATGCATACATCTTCACCGCTACCTGTATAAACATGGAAATATCTACACCGCTATCTGTATGAACATGGAAATATCTACACCGCTATCTGTATGAACACGGAAATATCTACACCGCTATCTGTGTAAACATGCATACATCTTCACCGCTATCTGTATAAACATGGAAATATCTACACCGCTATCTGTATGAACATGGAAATATCTACACCGCTATCTGTTTGATCATGGAAATATCTAAACCGCTATCTGCATGAAAATAGAAATATCTACACAGCTATCTGCATAGACATGGAAATATCTACAAAGCTATATCTATACACATGGAAATAACTACACTGCTATCTGTATAAACATGGAAATATCTACACCGATATCTGTATGAACATGGAAATATCTTCACCGCCATCTGTATGAACATGGATATGTCTACACAGCCATCTGGAGTAACATGGAAATATCTACAACGCGATCTGTATGAACATGGAAATAGCTACACCGTTATCTGTATGAACATGGAAATAGCTACACCACTATCTGTATGAACATGGAAATATCTACACCGCTATCTGTATGAACATGGATATATCTACACAGCCATCTGGATGAACATGGAAATATCTACACCGCTATGAGTATGAACATGGAAATATCTACACCGCTATCTGTATGAACATGGATATATCTAAACAGCCATCTGGATGAACATGGAAATATCTACACCGCTATCTGTGTAAACATGCATAGATCTTCACCGCTATCTGTATAAACATGGAAATATCTACACAGCTATCTGTATGAACATGGAAATATCTACACGGCTATCTGTTTGAAGATGGAAATATCTACACCGCTATCTGCATGAAAATGGAAATATCTACACAGCTATCTGCATATACATGGAAATATCTACACAGCTATCTCTTTACACATGGAAATAACTACACCGCTATCTGTATGAACATGGAAATATCTACACCGCCATCTGTATGAACATGGAAATATCTGCACCGCCATATGTATGAACATATAAATATCTACACCGCCATCTGTATTAAGATGGAGATATCTACACCGCTACCTGAATAAACATGGAAATATCTACACCGCAATCTGTATAAACATGGAAATATCTACACCGCTATCTGTATAAACATGGAAATATCTACACCACAGCCTGTATAAACATGGAAATATCAGCACCACTATCTGTATGAACATGGAATTATCTACACCGCTATCTGTATGAACATGGAAATATCTACACCGCTATCTGTATGAACATGGAAATATCTACACCGCTATCTGTATGAACATGGAAATATCTACACCGCTATCTGTTTGAACATGGAAATATCTACACCGCTGTCTGCATGAAAATGGAAATATCTACACAGCTATCTGCATACACATGGAAATATCTACACAGCTATCTCTTAACACATGGAAATAAGTAGTCCGCTATCTCTATAAACATGGAAATATCTACACCGCCATCTGTATGAACATATAAATATCTACACCGCCATCTGTATTAAGAAAGAAATATCTAAACCGCTATCTGTGTGAACATTGAAATATCTACACCGCTATCTGTATGAACATTGAAATATCTACACCGCTGCCTGTATAAACATGGAAATATCAGCACAGCAATCTGTATGAACATGGAAATATCTTCACCGCTATCTGTATGAACATGGAAATATCTACACCGCTATCTGTATGAACATGGAAATATCTACACCGCTATCTGTATGAACATGCATACATCTTCACCGCTATCTGTATAAACATGGAAATATCTACACCGCTATCTGTATGAACATGGAAATATCTACACCGCTATCTGTATGAACATGGAAATATCTACACGTCTATCTGTGTAAACACGCATACATCTTCACCGCTATCTGTATAAACAAGGAAATATCTACACCGCTATCTGTATGAACATGGAAATATCTACACCGCTATCTGTATGAACATGGAAATATCTACACCACTATCTGTGTAAACATGCATACATATTCACCGCCATCTGTATAAACAAGGAAATATCTACACCGCTATCTGTATGAACATGGAAATATCTACACCGCTATCTGTATGGACATGGAAATACATACACCGCTATCTGGATGAACATGGAAATAGCTACACCGCTATCTGTATAAACATGGAAATATCTACACCGCTATCTGTTTAAACATGGAAATATCTACACCGCTATCTGTATAAACATGGAAATATCAGCACTGCTATCAGTATGAACATGGAAATATCTTCACCGCTATCTGTATGAACATGGAAGTATCTACACCGCTATCTGTATGAACATGGAAATATCTACACCGCTATCGGTATGAACATGGAAATACCTACACCGCTATCTGTAAGAACATGGAAATATCTACACCGCTATCTGTATGAACATGGAAATATCTACACCGCTATCTGTATGAACATGCATACATCTTCACCGCTATCTGTATAAACATGGAAATATCTACACCGCTATCTGTATGAACATGGAAATATCTACACCGCTATCTGTATGAACATGGAAATATCTACACCTCTATCTGTGTAAACATAAATACATCTTCACCGCTATCTGTATAAACAAGGAAATATCTACACCGCTATCTGTATGAACATGGAAATATCTACACCGCTATCTGTATGAACATGGAAATATCTACACCACTATCTGTGTAAACATGCATAGATATTCACCGCCATCTGTATAAACAAGGAAATATCTACACCGCTATCTGTATGAACGTGGAAATATCTACACCGCTATCTGTGTAAACATGCATACATCTTCACCGCTATCTGTATAAACATGGAAATATCTACACTGCTATCTGCATGAAAATGGAATTATCTACACCGCTATCTGTTTGAACATGGAAATATCTACACCGCTATCTGCATGAAAATTTAAATATCTACACAGCGATCTGCATATACATGGAAATATCTACAAAGCTGTCTCTTTACACATGGAAATAACTACAGCGCTATCTCTATAAACATGCAAATATCTTCACCGCCATCTGTATGAACATGGATACATCTACACAGACATCTGGATGAGCATGGAAATATCTACACCGCTATCTGTATGAACATGGAAATATCTACACCGCTATCTGTGTAAACATGCATACATCTTCACCGCTATCTGTATAAACATGGAAATATCTACACTGCTATCTGCATGAACATTTAAATATCTACACCGCTATCTGTTTGAACATGGAAATATCTACACCGCTATCTGTGTAAACATGCATACATCTTCACCGCTATCTATATAAACATGGAAATATCTACACCGCTACCTGTATAAACATGGAAATATCAGCACCGCTATCTGTATGAACATGGAAATATCTACACCGCTATCTCTATGAAGATGGAAATATCTACACCACTATCTGAATGAACATGGAAATATCTACACCGCTATCTGTATGAACATGGATATATCTACACCGCTATCTGTTTGAACATGGAAATATCTACACCGCTATCTGCATGAAAATGGAAATATCTACACAGCTATCTGCATAAACATGGAAATATCTACACAGCAATCTCTTTACACATGGAAATAACTACACCGCTATCTGTATGAACATGGAAATATTTACACTGCCATCTGTATGAACATGGAAATATCTACACCGCTATCTGTATAAACATGGAAATATCTACACCACTATCTGTATGAACATGGAAATACATACACCGCTATCTGTATGAACATGGAAATATCTACACCGCTATCTGTACGAACATGGAAATATCTACACCGCTATCTGTATGAACATGCATACATCTTCACCGCTATCTGTATAAACATGGAAATATCTACACAGCTATCTGTATGAACATGGAAATATCTACACCGCTATCTGTATGAACATGGAAATATCTAAACCTCTATCTGTGTAAACATGCATACATCTTCACCGCTATCTGTATAAACAAGGAAATATCTACACCGCTATCTGTATGAACATGGAAATATCTACACCGCTATCTGTATGAACATGGAAATATCTACACCACTATCTGTGTAAACATGCATACATATTCACCGCTATCTGTATAAACAAGGAAATATCTACACCGCTATGTGTATGAACATGGAAATATCTACACCGCTATCTGTTTGAACATGGATATATCTACACCGCTATCTGCATGAAAATTTATATATCTACACAGCGATCTGCATATACATGGAAATATCTACAAAGCTATCTCTTTACACATGGAAATAACTACAGCGCTATCTCTATAAACATGCAAATATCTACACCGCCATCTGTATGAACATGGAAATATCTGCACCGCCATCTGTATGAAGATATAAATATCTACACCCCCATCTATATTAAGATGGAGATATCTACACAGCTATCTGCATAAACTTGGAAATATCTACACTGCTATATGTATAAACATGGAAATATCTACACCGCTATCTGTATAAACATGGAAATATCTACACCGCTACCTGTATAAACATGGAAATATCAGCACCGTTATCTGTATGAACATGGAAGTACCTACACCGCTATCTCTATGAAGATGGAAATATCTACACCGCTATCTGTATGAACATGGAAATAGCTACACCGCTATCTGTATGAACATGGAAATATCTACACCGCTATCTGTGTAAATATGCATACATCTTCACCGCAATCTGTATAAACGTGGAAATATCTACACCGCTATCTGTATAAACATGGAAATATCTACTCCGCTACCTGTAAAAACATGGAAATATCAGCACCGCTATCTGTATCAACATGGAAATATCAGCCCCTCTATCTGTATGAATATGGAAATATCTACACCACACTCTGTTTGAACAAGGAAATATCTACACCGCTATGTGTATGAACATGGAATTATCTTCACCGCCATCTGTATGAACATGGATATGTCTACACAGTCATCTGGATGAACATGGAAATATCTACGCCGCTATCGGTATGAACATGGAAATAGCTACACCGCTATCTGTATGAACATGGAAATATCTGCACCGCCATCTGTATGTACATATAAATATCTACTCCGCCATCTGTATTAAGAAGTAGATATCTACACCGCTACATGTATAAACATGGAAATATCTACACCGCTATCTGTATAAACATGGAAATATCTACACCGCTATCTGTTTAAACATGGAAATATCAGCACCACTATCAGTATGAACATGGAAATATCTGCACCGCTATCTGTATGAACATGGAAATATCTACACCGCTATCTGTATAAACATGGAAATATCTACACTGCTATCTGCATGAACATGGATATATCTACACAGCCATCTGGATGAACATGGAAATATCTACACCGCTATCTGTATGGACATGGAAATATCTGCACCGCAATCTCTATGAACATGGAAATATCTACACCGCTATCTGTTTGAACATGGAAATATCTAAACTGCTATCTGCATGAAAATGGAAATATCTACACAGCTATCTGCATATACATGGAAATATCTACACAGCTATCTCTTTACACATGGAAATAACTACACCGCTATCTGTATGAACATGGAAATATCTTCACCGCCATCTGTATGAACATGGATATATCTACACAGCCATCTGGAAGAGCATGGAAATATCTACACCGCTATCTGTATGAACGTGGAAATATATACACCGCTATCTGTGTAAACATGCATACATCTTCACCGCTATCTATATAAACATGGAAATATCTACACTGCTATCTGCATGAACATGGAAGTATCTACACCGCTATCTGTTTGAACATGGAATTATCTACACCGCTATCTGCATGAAAATGGAAATATCTACACGGCGATCTGCATATACATGGAAATATCTACAAAGCTATCTCTTTACACATGGAAATAACTACAGCGCTATCTCTATAAACATGCAAATATCTGCACCGCCATCTGTATGAACATGGAAATATCTGCACCGCCATCTGTATGAAGATAGAAATATCTACACCCCCATCTATATTAAGATGGAGATATCTACACCGCTATCTGTATAAACTTGGAAATATCTACACCGCTATATGTATAAACATGGAAATATCTACACTGCTATCTGTATAAACATGGAAATATCTACACCGCTACCTGTATAAACATGGAAATATCAGCACCGTTATCTGTATGAACAAGGAAATATCTACACCGCTATCTCTATGAAGATGGAAATATCTACACCGCTATCTGTACGAACATGGAAATATCTACACCGCTATCTGTATGAACATGGAAATATCTACACCACTATCTGTATGAACATGGAAATATCTACACCGCTATCTGTATGAACATGGAAATATCTACTCCACTATCTGTATGAACATGGAAATATCTACACCGCTATCTGTATGAACATGGAAATATCTACACCGCTATCTGTGTAAACATGCATACATCTTCACCGCTACCTGTATAAACATGGAAATATCTACACCGCTATCTGTATGAACATGGAAATATCTACACCGCTATCTGTATGAACACGGAAATATCTACACCGCTATCTGTGTAAACATGCATACATCTTCACCGCTATCTGTATAAACATGGAAATATCTACACCGCTATCTGTATGAACATGGAAATATCTACACCGCTATCTGTTTGATCATGGAAATATCTAAACCGCTATCTGCATGAAAATAGAAATATCTACACAGCTATCTGCATAGACATGGAAATATCTACAAAGCTATATCTATACACATGGAAATAACTACACTGCTATCTGTATAAACATGGAAATATCTACACCGATATCTGTATGAACATGGAAATATCTTCACCGCCATCTGTATGAACATGGATATGTCTACACAGCCATCTGGAGTAACATGGAAATATCTACAACGCGATCTGTATGAACATGGAAATAGCTACACCGTTATCTGTATGAACATGGAAATAGCTACACCACTATCTGTATGAACATGGAAATATCTACACCGCTATCTGTATGAACATGGATATATCTACACAGCCATCTGGATGAACATGGAAATATCTACACCGCTATGAGTATGAACATGGAAATATCTACACCGCTATCTGTATGAACATGGATATATCTAAACAGCCATCTGGATGAACATGGAAATATCTACACCGCTATCTGTGTAAACATGCATAGATCTTCACCGCTATCTGTATAAACATGGAAATATCTACACAGCTATCTGTATGAACATGGAAATATCTACACGGCTATCTGTTTGAAGATGGAAATATCTACACCGCTATCTGCATGAAAATGGAAATATCTACACAGCTATCTGCATATACATGGAAATATCTACACAGCTATCTCTTTACACATGGAAATAACTACACCGCTATCTGTATGAACATGGAAATATCTACACCGCCATCTGTATGAACATGGAAATATCTGCACCGCCATATGTATGAACATATAAATATCTACACCGCCATCTGTATTAAGATGGAGATATCTACACCGCTACCTGAATAAACATGGAAATATCTACACCGCAATCTGTATAAACATGGAAATATCTACACCGCTATCTGTATAAACATGGAAATATCTACACCACAGCCTGTATAAACATGGAAATATCAGCACCACTATCTGTATGAACATGGAATTATCTACACCGCTATCTGTATGAACATGGAAATATTTACACCGCTATCTGTATGAACATGGAAATATCTACACCGCTATCTGTATGAACATGGAAATATCTACACCGCTATCTGTTTGAACATGGAAATATCTACACCGCTGTCTGCATGAAAATGGAAATATCTACACAGCTATCTGCATACACATGGAAATATCTACACAGCTATCTCTTAACACATGGAAATAAGTAGTCCGCTATCTCTATAAACATGGAAATATCTACACCGCCATCTGTATGAACATATAAATATCTACACCGCCATCTGTATTAAGAAAGAAATATCTAAACCGCTATCTGTGTGAACATTGAAATATCTACACCGCTATCTGTATGAACATTGAAATATCTACACCGCTGCCTGTATAAACATGGAAATATCAGCACAGCAATCTGTATGAACATGGAAATATCTACACCGCTATCTGTATGAACATGGAAATATCTACACCGCTATCTGTATGAACATGGAAATATCTACACCGCTATCTGTATGAACATGCATACATCTTCACCGCTATCTGTATAAACATGGAAATATCTACACCGCTATCTGTATGAACATGGAAATATCTACACCGCTATCTGTATGAACATGGAAATATCTACACCTCTATCTGTGTAAACACGCATACATCTTCACCGCTATCTGTATAAACAAGGAAATATCTACACCGCTATCTGTATGAACATGGAAATATCTACACCGCTATCTGTATGAACATGGAAATATCTACACCACTATCTGTGTAAACATGCATACATATTCACCGCCATCTGTATAAACAAGGAAATATCTACACCGCTGTCTGTATGAACATGGAAATATCTACACCGCTATCTGTATGGACATGGAAATACATACACCGCTATCTGGTTGAACATGGAAATAGCTACACCGCTATCTGTATAAACATGGAAATATCTACACCGCTATCTGTTTAAACATGGAAATATCTACACCTCTATCTGTATAAACATGGAAATATCAGCACTGCTATCAGTATGAACATGGAAATATCTTCACCGCTATCTGTATGAACATGGAAGTATCTACACCGCTATCTGTATGAACATGGAAATATCTACACCGCTATCTGTATGAACATGGAAATACCTACACCGCTATCTGAAAGAACATGGAAATATCTACACCGCTATCTGTATGAACATGGAAATATCTACACCGCTATCTGTATGAACATGCATACATCTTCACCGCTATCTGTATAAACATGGAAATATCTACACCGCTATCTGTATGAACATGGAAATATCTACACCGCTATCTGTATGAACATGGAAATATCTACACCTCTATCTGTGTAAACATAAATACATCTTCACCGCTATCTGTATAAACAAGGAAATATCTACACCGCTATCTGTATGAACATGGAAATATCTACACCGCTATCTGTATGAACATGGAAATATCTACACCACTATCTGTGTAAACATGCATAGATATTCACCGCCATCTGTATAAACAAGGAAATATCTACACCGCTATCTGTATGAACATGGAAATATCTACACCGCTATCTGTGTAAACATGCATACATCTTCACCGCTATCTGTATAAACATGGAAATATCTACACTGCTATCTGCATGAACATGGAAATATCTACACCGCTATCTGTTTGAACATGGAAATATCTACACCGCTATCTGCATGAAAATTTAAATATCTACACAGCGATCTGCATATACATGGAAATATCTACAAAGCTGTCTCTTTACACATGGAAATAACTACAGCGCTATCTCTATAAACATGCAAATATCTTCACCGCCATCTGTATGAACATGGATACATCTACACAGACATCTGGATGAGCATGGAAATATCTACACCGCTATCTGTATGAACATGGAAATATCTACACCGCTATCTGTGTAAACATGCATACATCTTCACCGCTATCTGTATAAACATGGAAATATCTACACTGCTATCTGCATGAACATGGAAATATCTACACCGCTATCTGTTTGAACATGGAAATATCTACACCGCTATCTGTGTAAACATGCATACATCTTCACCGCTATGTATATAAACATGGAAATATCTACACCGCTACCTGTATAAACATGGAAATATCAGCACCGCTATCTGTATGAACATGGAAATATCTACACCGCTATCTCTATGAAGATGGAAATATCTACACCACTATCTGAATGAAGATGGAAATATCTACACCGCTATCTGTATGAACATGGATATATCTACACCGCTATCTGTTTGAACATGGAAATATCTACACCGCTATCTGCATGAAAATGGAAATATCTACACAGCTATCTGCATAAACATGGAAATATCTACACAGCAATCTCTTTACACATGGAAATAACTACACCGCTATCTGTATGAACATGGAAATATTTACACTGCCATCTGTATGAACATGGAAATATCTACACCGCTATCTGTATAAACATGGAAATATCTACACCACTATCTGTATGAACATGGAAATACATACACCGCTATCTGTATGAACATGGAAATATCTACACCGCTATCTGTACGAACATGGAAATATCTACACCGCTATCTGTATGAACATGCATACATCTTCACCGCTATCTGTATAAACATGGAAATATCTACACAGCTATCTGTATGAACATGGAAATATCTACACCGCTATCTGTATGAACATGGAAATATCTAAACCTCTATCTGTGTAAACATGCATACGTCTTCACCGCTATCTGTATAAACAAGGAAATATCTACACCGCTATCTGTATGAACATGGAAATATCTACACCGCTATCTGTATGAACATGGAAATATCTACACCACTATCTGTGTAAACATGCATACATATTCACCGCTATCTGTATAAACAAGGAAATATCTACACCGCTATGTGTATGAACATGGAAATAACTACACCGCTATCTGTTTGAACATGGATATATCTACACCGCTATCTGCATGAAAATTTAAATATCTACACAGCGATCTGCATATACATGGAAATATCTACAAAGCTATCTCTTTACACATGGAAATAACTACAGCGCTATCTCTATAAACATGCAAATATCTACACCGCCATCTGTATGAACATGGAAATATCTGCACCGCCATCTGTATGAAGATATAAATATCTACACCCCCATCAATATTAAGATGGAGATATCTACACAGCTATCTGCATAAACTTGGAAATATCTACACTGCTATATGTATAAACATGGAAATATCTACACCGCTATCTGTATGAACATGGAAATATCTACACCGCTATCTGTATGAACTCGGAAATATCTACACCGCTATCTGTGTAAACATGCATACATCTTCACCGCTATCTGTATAAACATGGAAATATCTACACCGCTATCTGTATGAACATGGAAATATCTACACCGCTATCTTTTTGATCATGGAAATATCTAAACCGCTATCTGCATGAAAATAGAAATATCTACACAGCTATCTGCATAGACATGGAAACATCTACAAAGCTATCTCTATACCCACGGAAATAACTACACTGCTATCTGTATAAACATGGAAATATCTACACCGATATCTGTATGAACATGGAAATATCTTCACCGCCATCTGTATGAACATGGATATGTCTACACAGCCATCTGGAGTAACATGGAAATATCTACAACGCGATCTGTATGAACATGGAAATAGCTACACCGTTATCTGTATGAACATGGAAATAGCTACACCACTATCTGTATGAACATGGAAATATCTACACCGCTATCTGTATGAACATGGATATATCTACACAGCCATCTGGATGAACATGGAAATATCTACACCGCTATGAGTATGAACATGGAAATATCTACACCGCTATCTGTATGAACATGGATATATCTAAACAGCCATCTGGATGAACATGGAAATATCTACACCGCTATCTGTGTAAACATGCATAGATCTTCACCGCTATCTGTATAAACATGGAAATATCTACACAGCTATCTGTATGAACATGGAAATATCTACACGGCTATCTGTTTGAAGATGGAAATATCTACACCGCTATCTGCATGAAAATGGAAATATCTACACAGCTATCTGCATATACATGGAAATATCTACACAGCTATCTCTTTACACATGGAAATAACTACACCGCTATCTGTATGAACATGGAAATATCTACACCGCCATCTGTATGAACATGGAAATATCTGCACCGCCATATGTATGAACATATAAATATCTACACCGCCATCTGTATTAAGATGGAGATATCTACACCGCTACCTGAATAAACATGGAAATATCTACACCGCAATCTGTATAAACATGGAAATATCTACACCGCTATCTGTATAAACATGGAAATATCTACACCACAGCCTGTATAAACATGGAAATATCAGCACCACTATCTGTATGAACATGGAATTATCTACACCGCTATCTGTATGAACATGGAAATAACTACACCGCTATCTGTATGAACATGGAAATATCTACACCGCTATCTGTATGAACATGGAAATATCTACACCGCTATCTGTTTGAACATGGAAATATCTACACCGCTGTCTGCATGAAAATGGAAATATCTACACAGCTATCTGCATACACATGGAAATATCTACACAGCTATCTCTTAACACATGGAAATAAGTAGTCCGCTATCTCTATAAACATGGAAATATCTACACCGCCATCTGTATGAACATATAAATATCTACACCGCAATCTGTATTAAGAAAGAAATATCTAAACCGCTATCTGTGTGAACATTGAAATATCTACACCGCTATCTGTATGAACATTGAAATATCTACACCGCTGCCTGTATAAACATGGAAATATCAGCACAGCAATCTGTATGAACATGGAAATATCTACACCGCTATCTGTATGAACATGGAAATATCTACACCGCTATCTGTATGAACATGGAAATATCTACACCGCTATCTGTATGAACATGCATACATCTTCACCGCTATCTGTATAAACATGGAAATATCTACACCGCTATCTGTATGAACATGGAAATATCTACACCGCTATCTGTATGAACATGGAAATATCTACACCTCTATCTGTGTAAACACGCATACATCTTCACCGCTATCTGTATAAACAAGGAAATATCTGCACCGCTATCTGTATGAACATGGAAATATCTACACCGCTATCTGTATGAACATGGAAATATCTACACCACTATCTGTGTAAACATGCATACATATTCACCGCCATCTGTATAAACAAGGAAATATCTACACCGCTATCTGTATGAACATGGAAATATCTACACCGCTATCTGTATGGACATGGAAATACATACACCGCTATCTGGATGAACATGGAAATAGCTACACCGCTATCTGTATAAACATGGAAATATCTACACCGCTATCTGTTTAAACATGGAAATATCTACACCGCTATCTGTATAAACATGGAAATATCAGCACTGCTATCAGTATGAACATGGAAATATCTTCACCGCTATCTGTATGAACATGGAAGTATCTACACCGCTATCTGTATGAACATGGAAATATCTACACCGCTATCTGTATGAACATGGAAATACCTACACCGCTATCTGTAAGAACATGGAAATATCTACACCGCTATCTGTATGAACATGGAAATATCTACACCGCTATCTGTATGAACATGCATACATCTTCACCGCTATCTGTATAAACATGGAAATATCTACACCGCTATCTGTATGAACATGGAAATATCTACACCGCTATCTGTATGAACATGGAAATATCTACACCTCTATCTGTGTAAACATAAATACATCTTCACCGCTATCTGTATAAACAAGGAAATATCTACACCGCTATCTGTATGAACATGGAAATATCTACACCGCTATCTGTATGAACATGGAAATATCTACACCACTATCTGTGTAAACATGCATAGATATTCACCGCCATCTGTATAAACAAGGAAATATCTACACCGCTATCTGTACGAACATGGAAATATCTACACCGCTATCTGTGTAAACATGCATACATCTTCACCGCTATCTGTATAAACATGGAAATATCTACACTGCTATCTGCATGAACATGGAAATATCTACACCGCTATCTGTTTGAACATGGAAATATCTACACCGCTATCTGCATGAAAATTTAAATATCTACACAGCGATCTGCATATACATGGAAATATCTACAAAGCTGTCTCTTTACACATGGAAATAACTACAGCGCTATCTCTATAAACATGCAAATATCTTCACCGCCATCTGTATGAACATGGATACATCTACACAGACATCTGGATGAGCATGGAAATATCTACACCGCTATCTGTATGAACATGGAAATATCTACACCGCTATCTGTGTAAACATGCATACATCTTCACCGCTATCTGTATAAACATGGAAATATCTACACTGCTATCTGCATGAACATGGAAATATCTACACCGCTATCTGTTTGAACATGGAAATATCTACACCGCTATCTGTGTAAACATGCATACATCTTCACCGCTATCTATATAAACATGGAAATATCTACACCGCTACCTGTATAAACGTGGAAATATCAGCACCGCTATCTGTATGAACATGGAAATATCTACACCGCTATCTGTATGAACATGGATGTATCTACACCGCTATCTGTTTGAACATGGAAATATCTACACCGCTATCTGTGTAAACATGCATACATCTTCACCGCTATGTATATAAACATGGAAATATCTACACCGCTACCTGTATAAACATGGAAATATCAGCACCGCTATCTGTATGAACATGGAAATATCTACACCGCTATCTCTATGAAGATGGAAATATCTACACCACTATCTGAATGAAGATGGAAATATCTACACCGCTATCTGTATGAACATGGATATATCTACACCGCTATCTGTTTGAACATGGAAATATCTACACCGCTATCTGCATGAAAATGGAAATATCTACACAGCTATCTGCATAAACATGGAAATATCTACACAGCAATCTCTTTACACATGGAAATAACTACACCGCTATCTGTATGAACATGGAAATATTTACACTGCCATCTGTATGAACATGGAAATATCTACACCGCTATCTGTATAAACATGGAAATATCTACACCACTATCTGTATGAACATGGAAATACATACACCGCTATCTGTATGAACATGGAAATATCTACACCGCTATCTGTACGAACATGGAAATATCTACACCGCTATCTGTATGAACATGCATACATCTTCACCGCTATCTGTATAAACATGGAAATATCTACACAGCTATCTGTATGAACATGGAAATATCTACACCGCTATCTGTATGAACATGGAAATATCTAAACCTCTATCTGTGTAAACATGCATACGTCTTCACCGCTATCTGTATAAACAAGGAAATATCTACACCGCTATCTGTATGAACATGGAAATATCTACACCGCTATCTGTATGAACATGGAAATATCTACACCACTATCTGTGTAAACATGCATACATATTCACCGCTATCTGTATAAACAAGGAAATATCTACACCGCTATGTGTATGAACATGGAAATATCTACACCGCTATCTGTTTGAACATGGATATATCTACACCGCTATCTGCATGAAAATTTAAATATCTACACAGCGATCTGCATATACATGGAAATATCTACAAAGCTATCTCTTTACACATGGAAATAACTACAGCGCTATCTCTATAAACATGCAAATATCTACACCGCCATCTGTATGAACATGGAAATATCTGCACCGCCATCTGTATGAAGATATAAATATCTACACCCCCATCAATATTAAGATGGAGATATCTACACAGCTATCTGCATAAACTTGGAAATATCTACACTGCTATATGTATAAACATGGAAATATCTACACCGCTATCTGTATGAACATGGAAATATCTACACCGCTATCTGTATGAACTCGGAAATATCTACACCGCTATCTGTGTAAACATGCATACATCTTCACCGCTATCTGTATAAACATGGAAATATCTACACCGCTATCTGTATGAACATGGAAATATCTACACCGCTATCTTTTTGATCATGGAAATATCTAAACCGCTATCTGCATGAAAATAGAAATATCTACACAGCTATCTGCATAGACATGGAAATATCTACAAAGCTATCTCTATACCCACGGAAATAACTACACTGCTATCTGTATAAACATGGAAATATCTACACCGATATCTGTATGAACATGGAAATATCTTCACCGCCATCTGTATGAACATGGATATGTCTACACAGCCATCTGGAGTAACATGGAAATATCTACAACGCGATCTGTATGAACATGGAAATAGCTACACCGTTATCTGTATGAACATGGAAATAGCTACACCACTATCTGTATGAACATGGAAATATCTACACCGCTATCTGTATGAACATGGATATATCTACACAGCCATCTGGATGAACATGGAAATATCTACACCGCTATGAGTATGAACATGGAAATATCTACACCGCTATCTGTATGAACATGGATATATCTAAACAGCCATCTGGATGAACATGGAAATATCTACACCGCTATCTGTGTAAACATGCATAGATCTTCACCGCTATCTGTATAAACATGGAAATATCTACACAGCTATCTGTATGAACATGGAAATATCTACACGGCTATCTGTTTGAAGATGGAAATATCTACACCGCTATCTGCATGAAAATGGAAATATCTACACAGCTATCTGCATATACATGGAAATATCTACACAGCTATCTCTTTACACATGGAAATAACTACACCGCTATCTGTATGAACATGGAAATATCTACACCGCCATCTGTATGAACATGGAAATATCTGCACCGCCATATGTATGAACATATAAATATCTACACCGCCATCTGTATTAAGATGGAGATATCTACACCGCTACCTGAATAAACATGGAAATATCTACACCGCAATCTGTATAAACATGGAAATATCTACACCGCTATCTGTATAAACATGGAAATATCTACACCACAGCCTGTATAAACATGGAAATATCAGCACCACTATCTGTATGAACATGGAATTATCTACACCGCTATCTGTATGAACATGGAAATAACTACACCGCTATCTGTATGAACATGGAAATATCTACACCGCTATCTGTATGAACATGGAAATATCTACACCGCTATCTGTTTGAACATGGAAATATCTACACCGCTGTCTGCATGAAAATGGAAATATCTACACAGCTATCTGCATACACATGGAAATATCTACACAGCTATCTCTTAACACATGGAAATAAGTAGTCCGCTATCTCTATAAACATGGAAATATCTACACCGCCATCTGTATGAACATATAAATATCTACACCGCAATCTGTATTAAGAAAGAAATATCTAAACCGCTATCTGTGTGAACATTGAAATATCTACACCGCTATCTGTATGAACATTGAAATATCTACACCGCTGCCTGTATAAACATGGAAATATCAGCACAGCAATCTGTATGAACATGGAAATATCTACACCGCTATCTGTATGAACATGGAAATATCTACACCGCTATCTGTATGAACATGGAAATATCTACACCGCTATCTGTATGAACATGCATACATCTTCACCGCTATCTGTATAAACATGGAAATATCTACACCGCTATCTGTATGAACATGGAAATATCTACACCGCTATCTGTATGAACATGGAAATATCTACACCTCTATCTGTGTAAACACGCATACATCTTCACCGCTATCTGTATAAACAAGGAAATATCTGCACCGCTATCTGTATGAACATGGAAATATCTACACCGCTATCTGTATGAACATGGAAATATCTACACCACTATCTGTGTAAACATGCATACATATTCACCGCCATCTGTATAAACAAGGAAATATCTACACCGCTATCTGTATGAACATGGAAATATCTACACCGCTATCTGTATGGACATGGAAATACATACACCGCTATCTGGATGAACATGGAAATAGCTACACCGCTATCTGTATAAACATGGAAATATCTACACCGCTATCTGTTTAAACATGGAAATATCTACACCGCTATCTGTATAAACATGGAAATATCAGCACTGCTATCAGTATGAACATGGAAATATCTTCACCGCTATCTGTATGAACATGGAAGTATCTACACCGCTATCTGTATGAACATGGAAATATCTACACCGCTATCTGTATGAACATGGAAATACCTACACCGCTATCTGTAAGAACATGGAAATATCTACACCGCTATCTGTATGAACATGGAAATATCTACACCGCTATCTGTATGAACATGCATACATCTTCACCGCTATCTGTATAAACATGGAAATATCTACACCGCTATCTGTATGAACATGGAAATATCTACACCGCTATCTGTATGAACATGGAAATATCTACACCTCTATCTGTGTAAACATAAATACATCTTCACCGCTATCTGTATAAACAAGGAAATATCTACACCGCTATCTGTATGAACATGGAAATATCTACACCGCTATCTGTATGAACATGGAAATATCTACACCACTATCTGTGTAAACATGCATAGATATTCACCGCCATCTGTATAAACAAGGAAATATCTACACCGCTATCTGTACGAACATGGAAATATCTACACCGCTATCTGTGTAAACATGCATACATCTTCACCGCTATCTGTATAAACATGGAAATATCTACACTGCTATCTGCATGAACATGGAAATATCTACACCGCTATCTGTTTGAACATGGAAATATCTACACCGCTATCTGCATGAAAATTTAAATATCTACACAGCGATCTGCATATACATGGAAATATCTACAAAGCTGTCTCTTTACACATGGAAATAACTACAGCGCTATCTCTATAAACATGCAAATATCTTCACCGCCATCTGTATGAACATGGATACATCTACACAGACATCTGGATGAGCATGGAAATATCTACACCGCTATCTGTATGAACATGGAAATATCTACACCGCTATCTGTGTAAACATGCATACATCTTCACCGCTATCTGTATAAACATGGAAATATCTACACTGCTATCTGCATGAACATGGAAATATCTACACCGCTATCTGTTTGAACATGGAAATATCTACACCGCTATCTGTGTAAACATGCATACATCTTCACCGCTATCTATATAAACATGGAAATATCTACACCGCTACCTGTATAAACGTGGAAATATCAGCACCGCTATCTGTATGAACATGGAAATATCTACACCGCTATCTGTATGAACATGGATGTATCTACACCGCTATCTGTTTGAACATGGAAATATCTACACCGCTATCTGCATGAAAATGGAAATATCTACACAGCTATCTGCATAAACATGGAAATATCTACACAGCAATCTCTTTACACATGGAGATAACTACACCGCTATCTGTATGAACATGGAAATATTTACACTGCCATCTGTATGAACATGGAAATATCTACACCGCTATCTGTATAAACATGGAAATATCTACACCACTATCTGTATGAACATGGAAATACATACACCGCTATCTGTATGAACATGGAAATATCTACACCGCTATCTGTACGAACATGGAAATATCTACAGCGCTATCTGTATGAACATGCATACATCTTCACCGCTATCTGTATAAACATGGAAATATCTACACAGCTATCTGTATGAACATGGAAATATCTACACCGCTATCTGTATGAACATGGAAATATCTAAACCTCTATCTGTGTAAACATGCATACATCTTCACCGCTATCTGTATAAACATGGAAATATCTACACCGCTATCTGTATGAACATGGAAATATCTACACCGCTATCTGTATGAACATGGAAATATCTACACCACTATCTGTGTAAACATGCATACATATTCACCGCTATCTGTATAAACAAGGAAATATCTACACCGCTATGTGTATGAACATGGAAATATCTACACCGCTATCTGTTTGAACATGGATATATCTACACCGCTATCTGCATGAAAATTTAAATATCTACACAGCGATCTGTATATACATGGAAATATCTACAAAGCTATCTCTTTACACATGGAAATAACTACAGCGCTATCTCTATAAACATGCAAATATCTACACCGCCATCTGTATGAACATGGAAATATCTGCACCGCCATCTGTATGAAGATATAAATATCTACACCCCCATCTATATTAAGATGGAGATATCTACACAGGTATCTGCATAAACTTGGAAATATCTACACTGCTATATGTATAAACATGGAAATATCTACACCGCTATCTGTATAAACATGGAAATATCTACACCGCTACCTGTATAAACATGGAAATATCAGCACCGTTATCTGTATGAACATGGAAGTACCTACACCGCTATCTCTATGAAGATGGAAATATCTACACCGCTATCTGTATGAACATGGAAATAGCTACACCGCTATCTGTATGAACATGGAAATATCTACACCGCTATCTGTGTAAATATGCATACATCTTCACCGCAATCTGTATAAACGTGGAAATATCTACACCGCTATCTGTATAAACATGGAAATATCTACTCCGCTACCTGTAAAAACATGGAAATATCAGCACCGCTATCTGTATCAACATGGAAATATCAGCCCCTCTATCTGTATGAATATGTAAATATCTACACCACACTCTGTTTGAACAAGGAAATATCTACACCGCTATGTGTATGAACATGGAATTATCTTCACCGCCATCTGTATGAACATGGATATGTCTACACAGCCATCTGGATGAACATGGAAATATCTACGCCGCTATCGGTATGAACATGGAAATAGCTACACCGCTATCTGTATGAACATGGAAATATCTGCACCGCCATCTGTATGTACATATAAATATCTACTCCGCCATCTGTATTAAGAAGTAGATATCTACACCGCTACATGTATAAACATGGAAATATCTACACCGCTATCTGTATAAACATGGAAATATCTACACCGCTATCTGTTTAAACATGGAAATATCAGCACCACTATCAGTATGAACATGGAAATATCTGCACCGCTATCTGTATGAACATGGAAATATCTACACCGCTATCTGTATAAACATGGAAATATCTACACTGCTATCTGCATGAACATGGATATATCTACACAGCCATCTGGATGAACATGGAAATATCTACACCGCTATCTGTATGGACATGGAAATATCTGCACCGCAATCTCTATGAACATGGAAATATCTACACCACTATCTGTTTGAACATGGAAATATCTAAACTGCTATCTGCATGAAAATGGAAATATCTACACAGCTATCTGCATATACATGGAAATATCTACACAGCTATCTCTTTACACATGGAAATAACTACACCGCTATCTGTATGAACATGGAAATATCTTCACCGCCATCTGTATGAACATGGATATATCTACACAGCCATCTGGAAGAGCATGGAAATATCTACACTGCTATCTGTATGAACGTGGAAATATATACACCGCTATCTGTGTAAACATGCATACATCTTCACCGCTATCTATATAAACATGGAAATATCTACACTGCTATCTGCATGAACATGGAAGTATCTACACCGCTATCTGTTTGAACATGGAAATATCTACACCGCTATCTGCATGAAAATGGAAATATCTACACGGCGATCTGCATATACATGGAAATATCTACAAAGCTATCTCTTTACACATGGAAATAACTACAGCGCTATCTCTATAAACATGCAAATATCTACACCGCCATCTGTATGAACATGGAAATATCTGCACCGCCATCTGTATGAAGATAGAAATATCTACACCCCCATCTATATTAAGATGGAGATATCTACACCGCTATCTGTATAAACTTGGAAATATCTACACCGCTATATGTATAAACATGGAAATATCTACACTGCTATCTGTATAAACATGGAAATATCTACACCGCTACCTGTATAAACATGGAAATATCAGCACCGTTATCTGTATGAACAAGGAAATATCTACACCGCTATCTCTATGAAGATGGAAATATCTACACCGCTATCTGTACGAACATGGAAATATCTACACCGCTATCTGTATGAACATGGAAATATCTACACCACTATCTGTATGAACATGGAAATATCTACACCGCTATCTGTATGAACATGGAAATATCTACTCCAATATCTGTATGAACATGGAAATATCTACACCGCTATCTGTATGAACATGGAAATATCTACACCGCTATCTGTGTAAACATGCATACATCTTCACCGCTACCTGTATAAACATGGAAATATCTACACCGCTATCTGTATGAACATGGAAATATCTACACCGCTATCTGTATGAACACGGAAATATCTACACCGCTATCTGTGTAAACATGCATACATCTTCACCGCTATCTGTATAAACATGGAAATATCTACACCGCTATCTGTATGAACATGGAAATATCTACACCGCTATCTGTTTGATCATGGAAATATCTAAACCGCTATCTGCATGAAAATAGAAATATCTACACAGCTATCTGCATAGACATGGAAATATCTACAAAGCTATATCTATACACATGGAAATAACTACACTGCTATCTGTATAAACATGGAAATATCTACACCGATATCTGTATGAACATGGAAATATCTTCACCGCCATCTGTATGAACATGGATATGTCTACACAGCCATCTGGAGTAACATGGAAATATCTACAACGCGATCTGTATGAACATGGAAATAGCTACACCGTTATCAGTATGAACATGGAAATAGCTACACCACTATCTGTATGAACATGGAAATATCTACACCGCTATCTGTATGAACATGGATATATCTACACAGCCATCTGGATGAACATGGAAATATCTACACCGCTATGAGTATGAACATGGAAATATCTACACCGCTATCTGTATGAACATGGATATATCTAAACAGCCATCTGGATGAACATGGAAATATCTACACCGCTATCTGTGTAAACATGCATAGATCTTCACCGCTATCTGTATAAACATGGAAATATCTACACAGCTATCTGTATGAACATGGAAATATCTACACGGCTATCTGTTTGAAGATGGAAATATCTACACCGCTATCTGCATGAAAATGGAAATATCTACACAGCTATCTGCATATACATGGAAATATCTACACAGCTATCTCTTTACACATGGAAATAACTACACCGCTATCTGTATGAACATGGAAATATCTACACCGCCATCTGTATGAACATGGAAATATCTGCACCGCCATATGTATGAACATATAAATATCTACACCGCCATCTGTATTAAGATGGAGATATCTACACCGCTACCTGAATAAACATGGAAATATCTACACCGCAATCTGTATAAACATGGAAATATCTACACCGCTATCTGTATAAACATGGAAATATCTACACCACAGCCTGTATAAACATGGAAATATCAGCACCACTATCTGTATGAACATGGAATTATCTACACCGCTATCTGTATGAACATGGAAATATCTACACCGCTATCTGTATGAACATGGAAATATCTACACCGCTATCTGTATGAACATGGAAATATCTACACCGCTATCTGTTTGAACATGGAAATATCTACACCGCTGTCTGCATGAAAATGGAAATATCTACACAGCTATCTGCATACACATGGAAATATCTACACAGCTATCTCTTAACACATGGAAATAAGTAGTCCGCTATCTCTATAAACATGGAAATATCTACACCGCCATCTGTATGAACATATAAATATCTACACCGCCATCTGTATTAAGAAAGAAATATCTAAACCGCTATCTGTGTGAACATTGAAATATCTACACCGCTATCTGTATGAACATTGAAATATCTACACCGCTGCCTGTATAAACATGGAAATATCAGCACAGCAATCTGTATGAACATGGAAATATCTTCACCGCTATCTGTATGAACATGGAAATATCTACACCGCTATCTGTATGAACATGGAAATATCTACACCGCTATCTGTATGAACATGCATACATCTTCACCGCTATCTGTATAAACATGGAAATATCTACACCGCTATCTGTATGAACATGGAAATATCTACACCGCTATCTGTATGAACATGGAAATATCTACACGTCTATCTGTGTAAACACGCATACATCTTCACCGCTATCTGTATAAACAAGGAAATATCTACACCGCTATCTGTATGAACATGGAAATATCTACACCGCTATCTGTATGAACATGGAAATATCTACACCACTATCTGTGTAAACATGCATACATATTCACCGCCATCTGTATAAACAAGGAAATATCTACACCGCTATCTGTATGAACATGGAAATATCTACACCGCTATCTGTATGGACATGGAAATACATACACCGCTATCTGGATGAACATGGAAATAGCTACACCGCTATCTGTATAAACATGGAAATATCTACACCGCTATCTGTTTAAACATGGAAATATCTACACCGCTATCTGTATAAACATGGAAATATCAGCACTGCTATCAGTATGAACATGGAAATATCTTCACCGCTATCTGTATGAACATGGAAGTATCTACACCGCTATCTGTATGAACATGGAAATATCTACACCGCTATCTGTATGAACATGGAAATACCTACACCGCTATCTGTAAGAACATGGAAATATCTACACCGCTATCTGTATGAACATGGAAATATCTACACCGCTATCTGTATGAACATGCATACATCTTCACCGCTATCTGTATAAACATGGAAATATCTACACCGCTATCTGTATGAACATGGAAATATCTACACCGCTATCTGTATGAACATGGAAATATCTACACCTCTATCTGTGTAAACATAAATACATCTTCACCGCTATCTGTATAAACAAGGAAATATCTACACCGCTATCTGTATGAACATGGAAATATCTACACCGCTATCTGTATGAACATGGAAATATCTACACCACTATCTGTGTAAACATGCATAGATATTCACCGCCATCTGTATAAACAAGGAAATATCTACACCGCTATCTGTATGAACGTGGAAATATCTACACCGCTATCTGTGTAAACATGCATACATCTTCACCGCTATCTGTATAAACATGGAAATATCTACACTGCTATCTGCATGAAAATGGAATTATCTACACCGCTATCTGTTTGAACATGGAAATATCTACACCGCTATCTGCATGAAAATTTAAATATCTACACAGCGATCTGCATATACATGGAAATATCTACAAAGCTGTCTCTTTACACATGGAAATAACTACAGCGCTATCTCTATAAACATGCAAATATCTTCACCGCCATCTGTATGAACATGGATACATCTACACAGACATCTGGATGAGCATGGAAATATCTACACCGCTATCTGTATGAACATGGAAATATCTACACCGCTATCTGTGTAAACATGCATACATCTTCACCGCTATCTGTATAAACATGGAAATATCTACACTGCTATCTGCATGAACATGGAAACATCTACACCGCTATCTGTTTGAACATGGAAATATCTACACCGCTATCTGTGTAAACATGCATACATCTTCACCGCTATCTATATAAACATGGAAATATCTACACCGCTACCTGTATAAACATGGAAATATCAGCACCGCTATCTGTATGAACATGGAAATATCTACACCGCTATCTCTATGAAGATGGAAATATCTACACCACTATCTGAATGAACATGGAAATATCTACACCGCTATCTGTATGAACATGGATATATCTACACCGCTATCTGTTTGAACATGGAAATATCTAAACCGCTATCTGCATGAAAATGGAAATATCTACACAGCTATCTGCATAAACATGGAAATATCTACACAGCAATCTCTTTACACATGGAAATAACTACACCGCTATCTGTATGAACATGGAAATATTTACACTGCCATCTGTATGAACATGGAAATATCTACACCGCTATCTGTATAAACATGGAAATATCTACACCACTATCTGTATGAACATGGAAATACATACACCGCTATCTGTATGAACATGGAAATATCTACACCGCTATCTGTACGAACATGGAAATATCTACACCGCTATCTGTATGAACATGCATACATCTTCACCGCTATCTGTATAAACATGGAAATATCTACACAGCTATCTGTATGAACATGGAAATATCTACACCGCTATCTGTATGAACATGGAAATATCTAAACCTCTATCTGTGTAAACATGCATACATCTTCACCGCTATCTGTATAAACAAGGAAATATCTACACCGCTATCTGTATGAACATGGAAATATCTACACCGCTATCTGTATGAACATGGAAATATCTACACCACTATCTGTGTAAACATGCATACATATTCACCGCTATCTGTATAAACAAGGAAATATCTACACCGCTATGTGTATGAACATGGAAATATCTACACCGCTATCTGTTTGAACATGGATATATCTACACCGCTATCTGCATGAAAATTTATATATCTACACAGCGATCTGCATATACATGGAAATATCTACAAAGCTATCTCTTTACACATGGAAATAACTACAGCGCTATCTCTATAAACATGCAAATATCTACACCGCCATCTGTATGAACATGGAAATATCTGCACCGCCATCTGTATGAAGATATAAATATCTACACCCCAATCTATATTAAGATGGAGATATCTACACAGCTATCTGCATAAACTTGGAAATATCTACACTGCTATATGTATAAACATGGAAATATCTACACCGCTATCTGTATAAACATGGAAATATCTACACCGCTACCTGTATAAACATGGAAATATCAGCACCGTTATCTGTATGAACATGGAAGTACCTACACCGCTATCTCTATGAAGATGGAAATATCTACACCGCTATCTGTATGAACATGGAAATAGCTACACCGCTATCTGTATGAACATGGAAATATCTACACCGCTATCTGTGTAAATATGCATACATCTTCACCGCAATCTGTATAAACGTGGAAATATCTACACCGCTATCTGTATAAACATGGAAATATCTACTCCGCTACCTGTAAAAACATGGAAATATCAGCACCGCTATCTGTATCAACATGGAAATATCAGCCCCTCTATCTGTATGAATATGGAAATATCTACACCACACTCTGTTTGAACAAGGAAATATCTACACCGCTATGTGTATGAACATGGAATTATCTTCACCGCCATCTGTATGAACATGGATATGTCTACACAGTCATCTGGATGAACATGGAAATATCTACGCCGCTATCGGTATGAACATGGAAATAGCTACACCGCTATCTGTATGAACATGGAAATATCTGCACCGCCATCTGTATGTACATATAAATATCTACTCCGCCATCTGTATTAAGAAGTAGATATCTACACCGCTACATGTATAAACATGGAAATATCTACACCGCTATCTGTATAAACATGGAAATATCTACACCGCTATCTGTTTAAACATGGAAATATCAGCACCACTATCAGTATGAACATGGAAATATCTGCACCGCTATCTGTATGAACATGGAAATATCTACACCGCTATCTGTATAAACATGGAAATATCTACACTGCTATCTGCATGAACATGGATATATCTACACAGCCATCTGGATGAACATGGAAATATCTACACCGCTATCTGTATGGACATGGAAATATCTGCACCGCAATCTCTATGAACATGGAAATATCTACACCGCTATCTGTTTGAACATGGAAATATCTAAACTGCTATCTGCATGAAAATGGAAATATCTACACAGCTATCTGCATATACATGGAAATATCTACACAGCTATCTCTTTACACATGGAAATAACTACACCGCTATCTGTATGAACATGGAAATATCTTCACCGCCATCTGTATGAACATGGATATATCTACACAGCCATCTGGAAGAGCATGGAAATATCTACACCGCTATCTGTATGAACGTGGAAATATATACACCGCTATCTGTGTAAACATGCATACATCTTCACCGCTATCTATATAAACATGGAAATATCTACACTGCTATCTGCATGAACATGGAAGTATCTACACCGCTATCTGTTTGAACATGGAATTATCTACACCGCTATCTGCATGAAAATGGAAATATCTACACGGCGATCTGCATATACATGGAAATATCTACAAAGCTATCTCTTTACACATGGAAATAACTACAGCGCTATCTCTATAAACATGCAAATATCTGCACCGCCATCTGTATGAACATGGAAATATCTGCACCGCCATCTGTATGAAGATAGAAATATCTACACCCCCATCTATATTAAGATGGAGATATCTACACCGCTATCTGTATAAACTTGGAAATATCTACACCGCTATATGTATAAACATGGAAATATCTACACTGCTATCTGTATAAACATGGAAATATCTACACCGCTACCTGTATAAACATGGAAATATCAGCACCGTTATCTGTATGAACAAGGAAATATCTACACCGCTATCTCTATGAAGATGGAAATATCTACACCGCTATCTGTACGAACATGGAAATATCTACACCGCTATCTGTATGAACATGGAAATATCTACACCACTATCTGTATGAACATGGAAATATCTACACCGCTATCTGTATGAACATGGAAATATCTACTCCACTATCTGTATGAACATGGAAATATCTACACCGCTATCTGTATGAACATGGAAATATCTACACCGCTATCTGTGTAAACATGCATACATCTTCACCGCTACCTGTATAAACATGGAAATATCTACACCGCTATCTGTATGAACATGGAAATATCTACACCGCTATCTGTATGAACACGGAAATATCTACACCGCTATCTGTGTAAACATGCATACATCTTCACCGCTATCTGTATAAACATGGAAATATCTACACCGCTATCTGTATGAACATGGAAATATCTACACCGCTATCTGTTTGATCATGGAAATATCTAAACCGCTATCTGCATGAAAATAGAAATATCTACACAGCTATCTGCATAGACATGGAAATATCTACAAAGCTATCTCTATACACATGGAAATAACTACACTGCTATCTGTATAAACATGGAAATATCTACACCGATATCTGTATGAACATGGAAATATCTTCACCGCCATCTGTATGAACATGGATATGTCTACACAGCCATCTGGAGTAACATGGAAATATCTACAGCGCGATCTGTATGAGCATGGAAATAGCTACACCGTTATCTCTATGAACATGGAAATAGCTACACCACTATCTGTATGAACATGGAAATATCTACACCGCTATCTGTATGAACATGGATATATCTACACAGCCATCTGGATGAACATGGAAATATCTACACCGCTATGAGTATGAACATGGAAATATCTACACCGCTATCTGTATGAACATGGATATATCTAAACAGCCATCTGGATGAACATGGAAATATCTACACAGCTATCTCTTTACACATGGAAATAACTACACCGCTATCTGTATGAACATGGAAATATCTACACCGCCATCTGTATGAACATGGAAATATCTGCACCGCCATATGTATGAACATATAAATATCTACACCGCCATCTGTATTAAGATGGAGATATCTACACCGCTACCTGAATAAACTTGGAAATATCTACACCGCAATCTGTATAAAGATGGAAATATCTACACCGCTATCTGTATAAACATGGAAATATCTACACCACAGCCTGTATAAACATGGAAATATCAGCACCACTATCTGTATGAACATGGAATTATCTACACCGCTATCTGTATGAACATGGAAATATCTACACCGCTATCTGTATGAACATGGAAATATCTACACCGCTATCTGTATGAACATGGAAATATCTACACCGCTATCTGTTTGAACATGGAAATATCTACACCGCTGTCTGCATGAAAATGGAAATATCTACACAGCTATCTGCATACACATGGAAATATCTACACAGCTATCTCTTAACACATGGAAATAAGTAGTCCGCTATCTCTATAAACATGGAAATATCTACACCGCCATCTGTATGAACATATAAATATCTACACCGCCATCTGTATTAAGAAAGAAATATCTAAACCGCTATCTGTGTGAACATTGAAATATCTACACCGCTATCTGTATGAACATTGAAATATCTACACCGCTGCCTGTATAAACATGGAAATATCAGCACAGCAATCTGTATGAACATGGAAATATCTACACCGCTATCTGTATGAACATGGAAATATCTACACCGCTATCTGTATGAACATGGAAATAGCTCCACCGCTATCTGTATGAACATGGAAATATCTACACAGCCATCTGGATGAACATGGAAATATCTACTCCGCTATCGGTGTAAACATGCATAGATCTTCACCGCTATCTGAATAAACATGGAAATATCTACACCGCTATCTGTATGAACATGGAAATATCTACACGGCTATCTGTTTGAAGATGGAAATATCTACACCGCTATCTGCATGAAAATGGAAATATCTACACAGCTATCTGCATATACATGGAAATATCTACACAGCTATCTCTTTACACATGGAAATAACTACACCGCTATCTGTATGAACATGGAAATATCTACACCGCCATCTGTATGAACATGGAAATATCTGCACCGCCATATGTATGAACATATAAATATCTACACCGCCATCTGTATTAAGATGGAGATATCTACACCGCTACCTGAATAAACATGGAAATATCTACACCGCAATCTGTATAAACATGGAAATATCTACACCGCTATCTGTATAAACATGGAAATATGTACACCACAGCCTGTATAAACATGGAAATATCAGCACCACTATCTGTATGAACATGGAATTATCTACACCGCTATCTGTATGAACATGGAAATATCTACACCGCTATCTGTATGAACATGGAAATATCTACACCGCTATCTGTATGAACATGGAAATATCTACACCGCTATCTGTTTGAACATGGAAATATCTACACCGCTGTCTGCATGAAAATGGAAATATCTACACAGCTATCTGCATACACATGGAAATATCTACACAGCTATCTCTTAACACATGGAAATAAGTAGTCCGCTATCTCTATAAACATGGAAATATCTACACCGCCATCTGTATGAACATATAAATATCTACACCGCCATCTGTATTAAGAAAGAAATATCTAAACCGCTATCTGTGTGAACATTGAAATATCTACACCGCTATCTGTATGAACATTGAAATATCTACACCGCTGCCTGTATAAACATGGAAATATCAGCACAGCAATCTGTATGAACATGGAAATATCTACACCGCTATCTGTATGAACATGGAAATATCTACACCGCTATCTGTATGAACATGGAAATATCTACACCGCTATCTGTATGAACATGCATACATCTTCACCGCTATCTGTATAAACATGGAAATATCTACACCGCTATCTGTATGAACATGGAAATATCTACACCGCTATCTGTATGAACATGGAAATATCTACACCTCTATCTGTGTAAACACGCATACATCTTCACCGCTATCTGTATAAACAAGGAAATATCTACACCGCTATCTGTATGAACATGGAAATATCTACACCGCTATCTGTATGAACATGGAAATATCTACACCACTATCTGTGTAAACATGCATACATATTCACCGCCATCTGTATAAACAAGGAAATATCTACACCGCTATCTGTATGAACATGGAAATATCTACACCGCTATCTGTATGGACATGGAAATACATACACCGCTATCTGGATGAACATGGAAATAGCTACACCGCTATCTGTATAAACATGGAAATATCTACACCGCTATCTGTTTAAACATGGAAATATCTACACCTCTATCTGTATAAACATGGAAATATCAGCACTGCTATCAGTATGAACATGGAAATATCTTCACCGCTATCTGTATGAACATGGAAGTATCTACACCGCTATCTGTATGAACATGGAAATATCTACACCGCTATCTGTATGAACATGGAAATACCTACACCGCTATCTGAAAGAACATGGAAATATCTACACCGCTATCTGTATGAACATGGAAATATCTACACCGCTATCTGTATGAACATGCATACATCTTCACCGCTATCTGTATAAACATGGAAATATCTACACCGCTATCTGTATGAACATGGAAATATCTACACCGCTATCTGTATGAACATGGAAATATCTACACCTCTATCTGTGTAAACATAAATACATCTTCACCGCTATCTGTATAAACAAGGAAATATCTACACCGCTATCTGTATGAACATGGAAATATCTACACCGCTATCTGTATGAACATGGAAATATCTACACCACTATCTGTGTAAACATGCATAGATATTCACCGCCATCTGTATAAACAAGGAAATATCTACACCGCTATCTGTATGAACATTTAAATATCTACACCGCTATCTGTGTAAACATGCATACATCTTCACCGCTATCTGTATAAACATGGAAATATCTACACTGCTATCTGCATGAACATGGAAATATCTACACCGCTATCTGTTTGAACATGGAAATATCTACACCGCTATCTGCATGAAAATTTAAATATCTACACAGCGATCTGCATATACATGGAAATATCTACAAAGCTGTCTCTTTACACATGGAAATAACTACAGCGCTATCTCTATAAACATGCAAATATCTTCACCGCCATCTGTATGAACATGGATACATCTACACAGACATCTGGATGAGCATGGAAATATCTACACCGCTATCTGTATGAACATGGAAATATCTACACCGCTATCTGTGTAAACATGCATACATCTTCACCGCTATCTGTATAAACATGGAAATATCTACACTGCTATCTGCATGAACTTGGAAATATCTACACCGCTATCTGTTTGAACATGGAAATATCTACACCGCTATCTGTGTAAACATGCATACATCTTCACCGCTATGTATATAAACATGGAAATATCTACACCGCTACCTGTATAAACATGGAAATATCAGCACCGCTATCTGTATGAACATGGAAATATCTACACCGCTATCTCTATGAAGATGGAAATATCTACACCACTATCTGAATGAACATGGAAATATCTACACCGCTATCTGTGTGAACATGGATATATCTACACCGCTATCTGTTTGAACATGGAAATATCTACACCGCTATCTGCATGAAAATGGAAATATCTACACAGCTATCTGCATAAACATGGAAATATCTACACAGCAATCTCTTTACACATGGAAATAACTACACCGCTATCTGTATGAACATGGAAATATTTACACTGCCATCTGTATGAACATGGAAATATCTACACCGCTATCTGTATAAACATGGAAATATCTACACCACTATCTGTATGAACATGGAAATACATACACCGCTATCTGTATGAACATGGAAATATCCACACCGCTATCTGTACGAACATGGAAATATCTACACCGCTATCTGTATGAACATGCATACATCTTCACCGCTATCTGTATAAACATGGAAATATCTACACAGCTATCTGTATGAACATGGAAATATCTACACCGCTATCTGTATGAACATGGAAATATCTAAACCTCTATCTGTGTAAACATGCATACATCTTCACCGCTATCTGTATAAACAAGGAAATATCTACACCGCTATCTGTATGAACATGGAAATATCTACACCGCTATCTGTATGAACATGGAAATATCTACACCACTATCTGTGTAAACATGCATACATATTCACCGCTATCTGTATAAACAAGGAAATATCTACACCGCTATGTGTATGAACATGGAAATATCTACACCGCTATCTGTTTGAACATGGATATATCTACACCGCTATCTGCATGAAAATTTAAATATCTACACAGCGATCTGCATATACATGGAAATATCTACAAAGCTATCTCTTTACACATGGAAATAACTACAGCGCTATCTCTATAAACATGCAAATATCTACACCGCCATCTGTATGAACATGGAAATATCTGCACCGCCATCTGTATGAAGATATAAATATCTACACCCCCATCAATATTAAGATGGAGATATCTACACAGCTATCTGCATAAACTTGGAAATATCTACACTGCTATATGTATAAACATGGAAATATCTACACCGCTATCTGTATGAACATGGAAATATCTACACCGCTATCTGTATGAACACGGAAATTTCTACACCGCTATCTGTGTAAACATGCATACATCTTCACCGCTATCTGTATAAACATGGAAATATCTACACCGCTATCTGTATGAACATGGAAATATCTACACCGCTATCTGTTTGATCATGGAAATATCTAAACCGCTATCTGCATGAAAATAGAAATATCTACACAACTATCTGCATAGACATGGAAATATCTACAAAGCTATCTCTATACCCATGGAAATAACTACACTGCTATCTGTATAAACATGGAAATATCTACACCGATATCTGTATGAACATGGAAATATCTTCACCGCCATCTGTATGAACATGGATATGTCTACACAGCCATCTGGAGTAACATGGAAATATCTACAACGCGATCTGTATGAACATGGAAATAGCTACACCGTTATCTGTATGAACATGGAAATAGCTACACCACTATCTGTATGAACATGGAAATATCTACACCGCTATCTGTATGAAAATGGATATATCTACACAGCCATCTGGATGAACATGGAAATATCTACACCGCTATGAGTATGAACATGGAAATATCTACACCGCTATCTGTATGAACATGGATATATCTAAACAGCCATCTGGATGAACATGGAAATATCTACACCGCTATCTGTGTAAACATGCATAGATCTTCACCGCTATCTGTATAAACATGGAAATATCTACACAGCTATCTGTATGAACATGGAAATATCTACACGGCTATCTGTTTGAAGATGGAAATATCTACACCGCTATCTGCATGAAAATGGAAATATCTACACAGCTATCTGCATATACATGGAAATATCTACACAGCTATCTCTTTACACATGGAAATAACTACACCGCTATCTGTATGAACATGGAAATATCTACACCGCCATCTGTATGAACATGGAAATATCTGCACCGCCATATGTATGAACATATAAATATCTACACCGCCATCTGTATTAAGATGGAGATATCTACACCGCTACCTGAATAAACATGGAAATATCTACACCGCAATCTGTATAAACATGGAAATATCTACACCGCTATCTGTATAAACATGGAAATATCTACACCACAGCCTGTATAAACATGGAAATATCAGCACCACTATCTGTATGAACATGGAATTATCTACACCGCTATCTGTATGAACATGGAAATAACTACACCGCTATCTGTATGAACATGGAAATATCTACACCGGTATCTGTATGAACATGGAAATATCTACACCGCTATCTGTTTGAACATGGAAATATCTACACCGCTGTCTGCATGAAAATGGAAATATCTACACAGCTATCTGCATACACATGGAAATATCTACACAGCTATCTCTTAACACATGGAAATAAGTAGTCCGCTATCTCTATAAACATGGAAATATCTACACCGCCATCTGTATGAACATATAAATATCTACACCGCCATCTGTATTAAGAAAGAAATATCTAAACCGCTATCTGTGTGAACATTGAAATATCTACACCGCTATCTGTATGAACATTGAAATATCTACACCGCTGCCTGTATAAACATGGAAATATCAGCACAGCAATCTGTATGAACATGGAAATATCTACACCGCTATCTGTATGAACATGGAAATATCTACACCGCTATCTGTATGAACATGGAAATATCTACACCGCTATCTGTATGAACATGCATACATCTTCACCGCTATCTGTATAAACATGGAAATATCTACACCGCTATCTGTATGAACATGGAAATATCTACACCGCTACCTGTATGAACATGGAAATATCTACACCTCTATCTGTGTAAACACGCATACATCTTCACCGCTATCTGTATAAACAAGGAAATATCTGCACCGCTATCTGTATGAACATGGAAATATCTACACCGCTATCTGTATGAACATGGAAATATCTACACCACTATCTGTGTAAACATGCATACATATTCACCGCCATCTGTATAAACAAGGAAATATCTACACCGCTATCTGTATGAACATGGAAATATCTACACCGCTATCTGTATGGACATGGAAATACATACACCGCTATCTGGATGAACATGGAAATAGCTACACCGCTATCTGTATAAACATGGAAATATCTACACCGCTATCTGTTTAAACATGGAAATATCTACACCGCTATCTGTATAAACATGGAAATATCAGCACTGCTATCAGTATGAACATGGAAATATCTTCACCGCTATCTGTATGAACATGGAAGTATCTACACCGCTATCTGTATGAACATGGAAATATCTACACCGCTATCTGTATGAACATGGAAATACCTACACCGCTATCTGTAAGAACATGGAAATATCTACACCGCTATCTGTATGAACATGGAAATATCTACACCGCTATCTGTATGAACATGCATACATCTTCACCGCTATCTGTATAAACATGGAAATATCTACACCGCTATCTGTATGAACATGGAAATATCTACACCGCTATCTGTATGAACATGGAAATATCTACACCTCTATCTGTGTAAACATAAATACATCTTCACCGCTATCTGTATAAACAAGGAAATATCTACACCGCTATCTGTATGAACATGGAAATATCTACACCGCTATCTGTATGAACATGGAAATATCTACACCACTATCTGTGTAAACATGCATAGATATTCACCGCCATCTGTATAAACAAGGAAATATCTACACCGCTATCTGTATGAACATGGAAATATCTACACCGCTATCTGTGTAAACATGCATACATCTTCACCGCTATCTGTATGAACATGGAAATATCTACACCGCTATCTCTATGAAGATGGAAATATCTACACCACTATCTGAATGAACATGGAAATATCTACACCGCTATCTGTATGAACATGGATATATCTACACCGCTATCTGTTTGAACATGGAAATATCTACACCGCTATCTGCATGAAAATGGAAATATCTACACAGCTATCTGCATAAACATGGAAATATCTACACAGCAATCTCTTTACACATGGAAATAACTACACCGCTATCTGTATGAACATGGAAATATTTACACTGCCATCTGTATGAACATGGAAATATCTACACCGCTATCTGTATAAACATGGAAATATCTACACCACTATCTGTATGAACATGGAAATACATACACCGCTATCTGTATGAACATGGAAATATCTACACCGCTATCTGTACGAACATGGAAATATCTACACCGCTATCTGTATGAACATGCATACATCTTCACCGCTATCTGTATAAACATGGAAATATCTACACAGCTATCTGTATGAACATGGAAATATCTACACCGCTATCTGTATGAACATGGAAATATCTAAACCTCTATCTGTGTAAACATGCATACATCTTCACCGCTATCTGTATAAACATGGAAATATCTACACCGCTATCTGTATGAACATGGAAATATCTACACCGCTATCTGTATGAACATGGAAATATCTACACCACTATCTGTGTAAACATGCATACATATTCACCGCTATCTGTATAAACAAGGAAATATCTACACCGCTATGTGTATGAACATGGAAATATCTACACCGCTATCTGTTTGAACATGGATATATCTACACCGCTATCTGCATGAAAATTTAAATATCTACACAGCGATCTGTATATACATGGAAATATCTACAAAGCTATCTCTTTACACATGGAAATAACTACAGCGCTATCTCTATAAACATGCAAATATCTACACCGCCATCTGTATGAACATGGAAATATCTGCACCGCCATCTGTATGAAGATATAAATATCTACACCCCCATCTATATTAAGATGGAGATATCTACACAGCTATCTGCATAAACTTGGAAATATCTACACTGCTATATGTATAAACATGGAAATATCTACACCGCTATCTGTATAAACATGGAAATATCTACACCGCTACCTGTATAAACATGGAAATATCAGCACCGTTATCTGTATGAACATGGAAGTACCTACACCGCTATCTCTATGAAGATGGAAATATCTACACCGCTATCTGTATGAACATGGAAATAGCTACACCGCTATCTGTATGAACATGGAAATATCTACACCGCTATCTGTGTAAATATGCATACATCTTCACCGCAATCTGTATAAACGTGGAAATATCTACACCGCTATCTGTATAAACATGGAAATATCTACTCTGCTACCTGTAAAAACATGGAAATATCAGCACCGCTATCTGTATCAACATGGAAATATCAGCCCCTCTATCTGTATGAATATGGAAATATCTACACCACACTCTGTTTGAACAAGGAAATATCTACACCGCTATGTGTATGAACATGGAATTATCTTCACCGCCATCTGTATGAACATGGATATGTCTACACAGCCATCTGGATGAACATGGAAATATCTACGCCGCTATCGGTATGAACATGGAAATTGCTACACCGCTATCTGTATGAACATGGAAATATCTGCACCGCCATCTGTATGTACATATAAATATCTACTCCGCCATCTGTATTAAGAAGTAGATATCTACACCGCTACATGTATAAACATGGAAATATCTACACCGCTATCTGTATAAACATGGAAATATCTACACCGCTATCTGTTTAAACATGGAAATATCAGCACCACTATCAGTATGAACATGGAAATATCTGCACCGCTATCTGTATGAACATGGAAATATCTACACCGCTATCTGTATAAACATGGAAATATCTACACTGCTATCTGCATGAACATGGATATATCTACACAGCCATCTGGATGAACATGGAAATATCTACACCGCTATCTGTATGGACATGGAAATATCTGCACCGCAATCTCTATGAACATGGAAATATCTACACCACTATCTGTTTGAACATGGAAATATCTAAACTGCTATCTGCATGAAAATGGAAATATCTACACAGCTATCTGCATATACATGGAAATATCTACACAGCTATCTCTTTACACATGGAAATAACTACACCGCTATCTGTATGAACATGGAAATATCTTCACCGCCATCTGTATGAACATGGATATATCTACACAGCCATCTGGAAGAGCATGGAAATATCTACACCGCTATCTGTATGAACGTGGAAATATATACACCGCTATCTGTGTAAACATGCATACATCTTCACCGCTATCTATATAAACATGGAAATATCTACACTGCTATCTGCATGAACATGGAAGTATCTACACCGCTATCTGTTTGAACATGGAAATATCTACACCGCTATCTGCATGAAAATGGAAATATCTACACGGCGATCTGCATATACATGGAAATATCTACAAAGCTATCTCTTTACCCATGGAAATAACTACAGCGCTATCTCTATAAACATGCAAATATCTACACCGCCATCTGTATGAACATGGAAATATCTGCACCGCCATCTGTATGAAGATAGAAATATCTACACCCCCATCTATATTAAGATGGAGATATCTACACCGCTATCTGTATAAACTTGGAAATATCTACACCGCTATATGTATAAACATGGAAATATCTACACTGCTATCTGTATAAACATGGAAATATCTACACCGCTACCTGTATAAACATGGAAATATCAGCACCGTTATCTGTATGAACAAGGAAATATCTACACCGCTATCTCTATGAAGATGGAAATATCTACACCGCTATCTGTACGAACATGGAAATATCTACACCGCTATCTGTATGAACATGGAAATATCTACACCACTATCTGTATGAACATGGAAATATCTACACCGCTATCTGTATGAACATGGAAATATCTACTCCACTATCTGTATGAACATGGAAATATCTACACCGCTATCTGTATGAACATCGAAATATCTACACCGCTATCTGTGTAAACATGCATACATCTTCACCGCTACCTGTATAAACATGGAAATATCTACACCGCTATCTGTATGAACATGGAAATATCTACACCGCTATCTGTATGAACACGGAAATATCTACACCGCTATCTGTGTAAACATGCATACATCTTCACCGCTATCTGTATAAACATGGAAATATCTACACCGCTATCTGTATGAACATGGAAATATCTACACCGCTATCTGTTTGATCATGGAAATATCTAAACCGCTATCTGCATGAAAATAGAAATATCTACACAGCTATCTGCATAGACATGGAAATATCTACAAAGCTATATCTATACACATGGAAATAACTACACTGCTATCTGTATAAACATGGAAATATCTACACCGATATCTGTATGAACATGGAAATATCTTCACCGCCATCTGTATGAACATGGATATGTCTACACAGCCATCTGGAGTAACATGGAAATATCTACAACGCGATCTGTATGAACATGGAAATAGCTACACCGTTATCTGTATGAACATGGAAATAGCTACACCACTATCTGTATGAACATGGAAATATCTACACCGCTATCTGTATGAACATGGATATATCTACACAGCCATCAGGATGAACATGGAAATATCTACACCGCTATGAGTATGAACATGGAAATATCTACACCGCTATCTGTATGAACATGGATATATCTAAACAGCCATCTGGATGAACATGGAAATATCTACACCGCTATCTGTGTAAACATGCATAGATCTTCACCGCTATCTGTATAAACATGGAAATATCTACACAGCTATCTGTATGAACATGGAAATATCTACACGGCTATCTGTTTGAAGATGGAAATATCTACACCGCTATCTGCATGAAAATGGAAATATCTACACAGCTATCTGCATATACATGGAAATATCTACACAGCTATCTCTTTACACATTGAAATAACTACACCGCTATCTGTATGAACATGGAAATATCTACACCGCCATCTGTATGAACATGGAAATATCTGCACCACCATATGTATGAACATATAAATATCTACACCGCCATCTGTATTAAGATGGAGATATCTACACCGCTACCTGAATAAACATGGAAATATCTACACCGCCATCTGTATAAACATGGAAATATCTACACCGCTATCTGTATAAACATGGAAATATCTACACCACAGCCTGTATAAACATGGAAATATCAGCACCACTATCTGTATGAACATGGAATTATCTACACCGCTATCTGTATGAACATGGAAATATCTACACCGCTATCTGTATGAACATGGAAATATCTACACCGCTATCTGTATGAACATGGAAATATCTACACCGCTATCTGTTTGAACATGGAAATATCTACACCGCTGTCTGCATGAAAATGGAAATATCTACACAGCTATCTGCATACACATGGAAATATCTACACAGCTATCTCTTAACACATGGAAATAAGTAGTCCGCTATCTCTATAAACATGGAAATATCTACACCGCCATCTGTATGAACATATAAATATCTACACCGCCATCTGTATTAAGAAAGAAATATCTAAACCGCTATCTGTGTGAACATTGAAATATCTACACCGCTATCTGTATGAACATTGAAATATCTACACCGCTGCCTGTATAAACATGGAAATATCAGCACAGCAATCTGTATGAACATGGAAATATCTACACCGCTATCTGTATGAACATGGAAATATCTACACCGCTATCTGTATGAACATGGAAATATCTACACCGCTATCTGTATGAACATGCATACATCTTCACCGCTATCTGTATAAACATGGAAATATCTACACCGCTATCTGTTTGAACATGGAAATATCTACACCGCTATCTGTATGAACATGGAAATATCTACACCTCTATCTGTGTAAACACGCATACATCTTCACCGCTATCTGTATAAACAAGGAAATATCTACACCGCTATCTGTATGAACATGGAAATATCTACACCGCTATCTGTATGAACATGGAAATATCTACACCACTATCTGTGTAAACATGCATACATATTCACCGCCATCTGTATAAACAAGGAAATATCTACACCGCTATCTGTATGAACATGGAAATATCTACACCGCTATCTGTATGGACATGGAAATACATACACCGCTATCTGGATGAACATGGAAATAGCTACACCGCTATCTGTATAAACATGGAAATATCTACACCGCTATCTGTTTAAACATGGAAATATCTACACCGCTATCTGTATAAACATGGAAATATCAGCACTGCTATCAGTATGAACATGGAAATATCTTCACCGCTATCTGTATGAACATGGAAGTATCTACACCGCTATCTGTATGAACATGGAAATATCTACACCGCTATCTGTATGAACATGGAAATACCTACACCGCTATCTGTAAGAACATGGAAATATCTACACCGCTATCTGTATGAACATGGAAATATCTACACCGCTATCTGTATGAACATGCATACATCTTCACCGCTATCTGTATAAACAAGGAAATATCTACACCGCTATCTGTATGAACATGGAAATATCTACACCGCTATCTGTATGAACATGGAAATATCTACACCTCTATCTGTGTAAACATAAATACATCTTCACCGCTATCTGTATAAACAAGGAAATATCTACACCGCTATCTGTATGAACATGGAAATATCTACACCGCTATCTGTATGAACATGGAAATATCTACACCACTATCTGTGTAAACATGCATAGATATTCACCGCCATCTGTATAAACAAGGAAATATCTACACCGCTATCTGTATGAACATGGAAATATCTACACCGCTATCTGTGTAAGCATGCATACATCTTCACCGCTATCTGTATAAACATGGAAATATCTACACTGCTATCTGCATGAACATGGAAATATCTACACCGCTATCTGTTTGAACATGGAAATATCTACACCGCTATCTGCATGAAAATTTAAATATCTACACAGCGATCTGCATATACATGGAAATATCTACAAAGCTGTCTCTTTACACATGGAAATAACTACAGCGCTATCTCTATAAACATGCAAATATCTTCACCGCGATCTGTATGAACATGGATACATCTACACAGACATCTGGATGAGCATGGAAATATCTACACCGCTATCTGTATGAACATGGAAATATCTACACCGCTATCTGTGTAAACATGCATACATCTTCACCGCTATCTGTATAAACATGGAAATATCTACACTGCTATCTGCATGAACATGGAAATATCTACACCGCTATCTGTTTGAACATGGAAATATCTACACCGCTATCTGTGTAAACATGCATACATCTTCACCGCTATCTATATAAACATGGAAATATCTACACCGCTACCTGTATAAACATGGAAATATCAGCACCGCTATCTGTATGAACATGGAAATATCTACACCGCTATCTCTATGAAGATGGAAATATCTACACCACTATCTGAATGAACATGGAAATATCTACACCGCTATCTGTATGAACATGGATATATCTACACCGCTATCTGTTTGAACATGGAAATATCTACACCGCTATCTGCATGAAAATGGAAATATCTACACAGCTATCTGCATAAACATGGAAATATCTACACAGCAATCTCTTTACACATGGAAATAACTACACCGCTATCTGTATGAACATGGAAATATTTACACTGCCATCTGTATGAACATGGAAATATCTACACCGCTATCTGTATAAACATGGAAATATCTACACCACTATCTGTATGAACATGGAAATACATACACCGCTATCTGTATGAACATGGAAATATCTACACCGCTATCTGTACGAACATGGAAATATCTACACCGCTATCTGTATGAACATGCATACATCTTCACCGCTATCTGTATAAACATGGAAATATCTACACAGCTATCTGTATGAACATGGAAATATCTACACCGCTATCTGTATGAACATGGAAATATCTAAACCTCTATCTGTGTAAACATGCATACATCTTCACCGCTATCTGTATAAACAAGGAAATATCTACACCGCTATCTGTATGAACATGGAAATATCTACACCGCTATCTGTATGAACATGGAAATATCTACACCACTATGTGTGTAAACATGCATACATATTCACCGCTATCTGTATAAACAAGGAAATATCTACACCGCTATCTGTATGAACATGGAAATATCTACACCGCTATCTGTTTGAACATGGATATATCTACACCGCTATCTGCATGAAAATTTAAATATCTACACAGCGATCTGCATATACATGGAAATATCTACAAAGCTATCTCTTTACACATGGAAATAACTACAGCGCTATCTCTATAAACATGCAAATATCTACACCGCCATCTGTATGAACATGGAAATATCTGCACCGCCATCTGTATGAAGATATAAATATCTACACCCCCATCTATATTAAGATGGAGATATCTACACAGCTATCTGCATAAACTTGGAAATATCTACACTGCTATATGTATAAACATGGAAATATCTACACCGCTATCTGTATAAACATGGAAATATCTACACCGCTACCTGTATAAACATGGAAATATCAGCACCGTTATCTGTATGAACATGGAAGTACCTACACCGCTATCTCTATGAAGATGGAAATATCTACACCGCTATGTGTATGAACATGGAAATAGCTACACCGCTATCTGTATGAACATGGAAATATCTACACCACTACCTGTATGAACATGGAAATATCTACACAGCTATCTGTATGAACATGGATATATCTACACAGCCATCAGGATGAACATGGAAGTATCTACACCGCTATCTGTATGAACATGGAAATATCTACACCGCTATCTGTGTAAATATGCATACATCTTCACCGCAATCTGTATAAACGTGGAAATATCTACACCGCTATCTGTATAAACATGGAAATATCTACTCCGCTACCTGTAAAAACATGGAAATATCAGCACCGCTATCTGTATCAACATGGAAATATCAGCCCCTCTATCTGTATGAATATGGAAATATCTACACCACACTCTGTTTGAACAAGGAAATATCTACACCGCTATGTGTATGAACATGGAATTATCTTCACCGCCATCTGTATGAACATGGATATGTCTACACAGCCATCTGGATGAACATGGAAATATCTACGCCGCTATCAGTATGAACATGGAAATAGCTACACCGCTATCTGTATGAACATGGAAATATCTGCACCGCCATCTGTATGTACATATAAATATCTACTCCGCCATCTGTATTAAGAAGTAGATATCTACACCGCTACATGTATAAACATGGAAATATCTACACCGCTATCTGTATAAACATGGAAATATCTACACCGCTATCTGTTTAAACATGGAAATATCAGCACCACTATCAGTATGAACATGGAAATATCTGCACCGCTATCTGTATGAACATGGAAATATCTACACCGCTATCTGTATAAACATGGAAATATCTACACTGCTATCTGCATGAACATGGATATATCTACACAGCCATCTGGATGAACATGGAAATATCTACACCGCTATCTGTATGGACATCGAAATATCTGCACCGCAATCTCTATGAACATGGAAATATCTACACCGCTATCTGTTTGAACATGGAAATATCTAAACTGCTATCTGCATGAAAATGGAAATATCTACACAGCTATCTGCATATACATGGAAATATCTACACAGCTATCTCTTTACACATGGAAATAACTACACCGCTATCTGTATGAACATGGAAATATCTTCACCGCCATCTGTATGAACATGGATATATCTACACAGCCATCTGGAAGAGCATGGAAATATCTACACCGCTATCTGTATGAACGTGGAAATATATACACCGCTATCTGTGTAAACATGCATACATCTTCACCGCTATCTATATAAACATGGAAATATCTACACTGCTATCTGCATGAACATGGAAGTATCTACACCGCTATCTGTTTGAACATGGAAATATCTACACCGCTATCTGCATGAAAATGGAAATATCTACACGGCGATCTGCATATACATGGAAATATCTACAAAGCTATCTCTTTACACATGGAAATAACTACAGTGCTATCTCTATAAACATGCAAATATCTACACCGCCATCTGTATGAACATGGAAATATCTGCACCGCCATCTGTATGAAGATAGAAATATCTACACCCCCATCTATATTAAGATGGAGATATCTACACCGCTATCTGTATAAACTTGGAAATATCTACACCGCTATATGTATAAACATGGAAATATCTACACTGCTATCTGTATAAACATGGAAATATCTACACCGCTACCTGTATAAACATGGAAATATCAGCACCGTTATCTGTATGAACAAGGAAATATCTACACCGCTATCTCTATGAAGATGGAAATATCTACACCGCTATCTGTACGAACATGGAAATATCTACACCGCTATCTGTATGAACATGGAAATATCTACACCACTATCTGTATGAACATGGAAATATCTACACCGCTATCTGTATGAACATGGAAATATCTACTCCACTATCTGTATGAACATGGAAATATCTACACCGCTATCTGTATGAACATGGAAATATCTACACCGCTATCTGTGTAAACATGCATACATCTTCACCGCTACCTGTATAAACATGGAAATATCTACACCGCTATCTGTATGAACATGGAAATATCTACACCGCTATCTGTATGAACACGGAAATATCTACACCGCTATCTGTGTAAACATGCATACATCTTCACCGCTATCTGTATAAACATGGAAATATCTACACCGCTATCTGTATGAACATGGAAATATCTACACCGCTATCTGTTTGATCATGGAAATATCTAAACCGCTATCTGCATGAAAATAGAAATATCTACACAGCTATCTGCATAGACATGGAAATATCTACAAAGCTATCTCTATACACATGGAAATAACTACACTGCTATCTGTATAAACATGGAAATATCTACACCGATATCTGTATGAACATGGAAATATCTTCACCGCCATCTGTATGAACATGGATATGTCTACACAGCCATCTGGAGTAACATGGAAATATCTACAACGCGATCTGTATGAACATGGAAATAGCTACACCGTTATCTGTATGAACATGGAAATAGCTACACCACTATCTGTATGAACATGGAAATATCTACACCGCTATCTGTATGAACATGGATATATCTACACAGCCATCTGGATGAACATGGAAATATCTACACCGCTATGAGTATGAACATGGAAATATCTACACCGCTATCTGTATGAACATGGATATATCTAAACAGCCATCTGGATGAACATGGAAATATCTACACCGCTATCTGTGTAAACATGCATAGATCTTCACCGCTATCTGTATAAACATGGAAATATCTACACAGCTATCTGTATGAACATGGAAATATCTACACCGCTATCTGTTTGAAGATGGAAATATCTACACCGCTATCTGCATGAAAATGGAAATATCTACACAGCTATCTGCATATACATGGAAATATCTACACAGCTATCTCTTTACACATGGAAATAACTACACCGCTATCTGTATGAACATGGAAATATCTACACCGCCATCTGTATGAACATGGAAATATCTGCACCGCCATATGTATGAACATATAAATATCTACACCGCCATCTGTATTAAGATGGAGATATCTACACCGCTACCTGAATAAACATGGAAATATCTACACCGCAATCTGTATAAACATGGAAATATCTACACCGCTATCTGTATAAACATGGAAATATCTACACCACAGCCTGTATAAACATGGAAATATCAGCACCACTATCTGTATGAACATGGAATTATCTACACCGCTATCTGTATGAACATGGAAATATCTACACCGCTATCTGTATGAACATGGAAATATCTACACCGCTATCTGTATGAACATGGAAATATCTACACCGCTATCTGTTTGAACATGGAAATATCTACACCGCTGTCTGCATGAAAATGGAAATATCTACACAGCTATCTGCATACACATGGAAATATCTACACAGCTATCTCTTAACACATGGAAATAAGTAGTCCGCTATCTCTATAAACATGGAAATATCTACACCGCCATCTGTATGAACATATAAATATCTACACCACCATCTGTATTAAGAAAGAAATATCTAAACCGCTATCTGTGTGAACATTGAAATATCTACACCGCTATCTGTATGAACATTGAAATATCTACACCGCTGCCTGTATAAACATGGAAATATCAGCACAGCAATCTGTATGAACATGGAAATATCTACACCGCTATCTGTATGAACATGGAAATATCTACACCGCTATCTGTATGAACATGGAAATAGCTACACCGCTATCTGTATGAACATGGAAATATCTACACAGCCATCTGGATGAACATGGAAATATCTACTCCGCTATCTGTGTAAACATGCATAGATCTTCACCGCTATCTGAATAAACATGGAAATATCTACACCGCTATCTGTATGAACATGGAAATATCTACAGCGCTATCTGTATGAACATGGAAATATCTACACCGCTATCTGTTTGAACATGGAAATATCTACACCGCTATCTGCATGAAAATGGAAATATCTACACTGCTATCTGCATATACATGGAAATATCTACACAGCTATCTCTTTACACATGGAAATAACTACACCGCTATCTGTATGAACATGGAAATATCTACACCGCCATCTGTATGAACATGGAAATATCTGCACCGCCATATGTATGAACATATAAATATCTACACCGCCATCTGTATTAAGATGGAGATATCTACACCGCTACCTGAATAAACATGGAAATATCTACACCGCAATCTGTATAAACATGGAAATATCTACACCGCTATCTGTATAAACATGGAAATATCTACACCACAGCCTGTATAAACATGGAAATATCAGCACCACTATCTGTATGAACATGGAATTATCTACACCGCTATCTGTATGAACATGGAAATATCTACACCGCTATCTGTATGAACATGGAAATATCTACACCGCTATCTGTATGAACATGGAAATATCTACACCGCTATCTGTTTGAACATGGAAATATCTACACCGCTGTCTGCATGAAAATGGAAATATCTACACAGCTATCTGCATACACATGGAAATATCTACACAGCTATCTCTTAACACATGGAAATAAGTAGTCCGCTATCTCTATAAACATGGAAATATCTACACCGCCATCTGTATGAACATATAAATATCTACACCACCATCTGTATTAAGAAAGAAATATCTAAACCGCTATCTGTGTGAACATTGAAATATCTACACCGCTATCTGTATGAACATTGAAATATCTACACCGCTGCCTGTATAAACATGGAAATATCAGCACAGCAATCTGTATGAACATGGAAATATCTACACCGCTATCTGTATGAACATGGAAATATCTACACCGCTATCTGTATGAACATGGAAATAGCTACACCGCTATCTGTATGAACATGGAAATATCTACACAGCCATCTGGATGAACATGGAAATATCTACTCCGCTATCTGTGTAAACATGCATAGATCTTCACCGCTATCTGAATAAACATGGAAATATCTACACCGCTATCTGTATGAACATGGAAATATCTACAGCGCTATCTGTATGAACATGGAAATATCTACACCGCTATCTGTTTGAACATGGAAATATCTACACCGCTATCTGCATGAAAATGGAAATATCTACACTGCTATCTGCATATACATGGAAATATCTACACAGCTATCTCTTTACACATGGAAATAACTACACCGCTATCTGTATGAGCATGGAAATATCTACACCGCCATCTGTATGAACATGGATATATGTGCACCGCCATCTGTATGAACATATAAATATCTACACCGCCATCTGTATTTAGATGGAGATATCTACACTGCTATCTGTATAAACAAGGAAATATCTACACCGCTATCTGTATAAACATGGAAATATCTACACCTCTATCAGTATAAACATGGAAATATCTACACCGCTACCTGTATAAACATGGAAATATCAGCACCGCTATCTGTATGAACATGGAATTATCTACACCGCTATCTGTATGAACATGGAAATATCTACACCGCTATCTGTATGAACATGGAAATATCTACACCGCTATCTGTATGAACATGGAAATATCTACACCGCTATCTGTTTGAACATGGAAATATCTACACCGCTGTCTGCATGAATATGGAAATATCTACACAGCTATGTGCATACACATGGCAATATCTACACAGCTATCTCTTAACACATGGAAATAAGTACTCCACTATCTCTATAAACATGGAAATATCTACAGCAACATCTGTAGGAACATGGAAATATCTGCAAAGCCATCTGTATGAACATATAAATATCTACACCGCCATCTGTATTAAGAAGGAAATATCTAAACCGCTATCGGTATGAACATTGAAATATCTACACCGCTATCTGTATGAACATTGAAATATCTACACCGCTGCCTGTATAAACATGGAAATATCTACACCGCTATCTGTATGAACATGGAAATAGCTACACCGCTATCTGTATGAACACGGAAATAGCTACACCGCTATCTGTATGAACATGGAAATATCTACACAGCCATCTGGATGAACATGGAAATATCTACTCCGCTATCAGTGTAAACATGCATAGATCTTCACCGCTATCTGTATAAACATGGAAATATCTACACTGCTATCTGTATGAACATGGAAATATCTACACCGCTATCTGTATGAACATGGAAATATCTACACCGCTATCTGTTTGAACATGGAAATACCTACACCGCTATCTACATGAAAATGGAAATATCTACACTGCTATCTGCATATACATGGAAATATCTACACAGCTATCTCTTTACACATGGAAATAACTACACCGCTATCTGTATGAGCATGGAAATATCTACACCGCCATCTGTATGAACATGGAAATATCTGCACCGCCATCTGTATGAACATATAAATATCTACACCGCCATCTGTATTTAGATGGAGATATCTACACTGCTATCTGTAAAACAAGGAAATATCTACACCGCTATCTGTATAAACATGGAAATATCTACACCGCTATCTGTATAAACATGGAAATATCTACACCGCTACCTGTATAAACATGGAAATATCAGCACCGCTATCTGTATTAACATGGAATTATCTACACCGCTATCTGTATGAACATGGAAATATCTACACTGCTATCTGTATGAACATGGAAATATCTACATCGCTATCTGCATGAACATGGAAATATCTACACCGCTATCTATTTGAACATGGAAATATCTACACCGCTGTCTGCATGAATATGGAAATATCTACACAGCTATGTGCATACACATGGAAATATCTACACAGCTATCTCTTAACACATGGAAATAAGTACTCCGCTATCTCTATAAACATGGAAATATCTACAGCAACATCTGTAGGAACATGGAAATACCTGCACCGCCATCTGTATGAACATATAAATATCTACACCTCCTTCTGTATTAAGAAGGAAATATCTAAACCGCTATCGGTATGAACATTGAAATATCTACACCGCTATCTGCATGAAAATGTAAATATCTACACAGCTATCTGCATATACATGGAAATATCTACAAAGCTATCTCTTTACACATGGAAATAACTACACCACTATCTCTACAAACATGGAAATATCAACACCGCCATCTGTATGAACATGGAAATATCTGCACCGCCATCTGTATGAACATATAAAATTCTACACCGCCATCTCTATTAAGATGGAGATATCTACACCGCTATCTGTATAAACGTGGAAATATCTACACCGCTATCTGTACGAACATGGAAATATCTAAACCGCTATCTGTATGAACATGGAAATAGCTGCACCGCTATCTGTATGAACATGGAAATATCTACAGCACTATCTGTATGAATATGGAAATATGTACACCGATATCTGTATGAACATGGATATATCTACACAGCCATCTGGATGAACATGGAAATATCTACACCGCTATCTGTATGAACATGGAAATATCTACACCGCTATCTGTGTAAACATGCAAACATCTTCACCGCTATCTGTATAAACGTGGATATATCTACACCGCTATCTGTATGAACATGGAAATATCTACACCGCTATCTGTTTGACCATGTAAATATCTAAACCTCTATCTGCTTGAAAATGGAAATATCTACACAGCTATCTGCATATACGTGGAAATATCTACACAACTATCTCTTTAAACATGGAAATAACTACACCGCTATCTGTATGAACATGGAAATATCTACACCGCCATCTGTATGAACATGGAAATATCTGCATGAAAATCTGTATGAACATGGAAATATCTTCACCGCCATCTGTATGAACATGGATATTTCTACACAGCCATCTGGATGAACATGGAAATATCTACACCGAGATCTGTATGAACATGGAGATATCTACTCCGCTATCTGTGTAAACATGCATACATCTTCACCGCTATCTATATAAACATGGAAATATCTACACCGCTACCTGTATAAACATGGAAATATCAGCACCGCTATCTGTATGAACATGGAAATATCTACACCGCTATCTCTATGAAGATGGAAATATCTACACCACTATCTGAATGAACATGGAAATATCTACACCGCTATCTGTATGAACATGGATATATCTACACCGCTATCTGTTTGAACATGGAAATATCTACACTGCTATCTGCATGAAAATGGAAATATCTACACAGCTATCTGCATAAACATGGAAATATCTACACAGCAATCTCTTTACACATGGAAATAACTACACCGCTATCTGTATGAACATGGAAATATTTACACTGCCATCTGTATGAACATGGAAATATCTACACCGCTATCTGTATAAACATGGAAATATCTACACCACTATCTGTATGAACATGGAAATACATACACCGCTATCTGTATGAACATGGAAATATCTACACCGCTATCTGTATGGACATGGAAATATCTACACCGCTATCTGTATGAACACGGAAATATCTACACCGCTATCTGTGTAAACATGCATACATCTTCACCGCTATCTGTATAAACATGGAAATATCAGCACCGCTATCAGTATGAACATGGAAATATCTTCACCGCTATCTGTATGAACATGGAAGTATCTACACCGCTATCTGTATGAACATGGAAATATCTACACCGCTATCTGTATGAACATGGAAATACCTACACCGCTATCTGTATGAACATGGAAATATCTACACCGCTATCTGTATGAACATGGAAATATCTACACCGCTATCTGTATGAACATGCATACATCTTCACCGCTATCTGTATAAACATGGAAATATCTACACCGCTATATGTATGAACATGGAAATATCTACACCGCTATCTGTATGAACATGGAAATATCTACACCTCTATCTGTGTAAACACGCATACATCTTCACCGCTATCTGTATAAACAAGGAAATATCTACACCGCTATCTGTATGAACATGGAAATATCTACACCGCTACCTGTATGAACATGGAAATATCTACACCACTATCTGTGTAAACATGCATACATATTCACCGCCATCTGTATAAACAAGGAAATATCTACACCGCTATCTGTATGAACATGGAAATATCTACACCGCTATCTGTATGGACATGGAAATACATACACCGCTATCTGGATGAACATGGAAATAGCTACACCACTATCTGTATAAACATGGAAATATCTACACCGCTATCTGTTTAAACATGGAAATATCTACACCGCTATCTGGATGAACATGGAAATATCTACACCGCTATCTGTGTAAACATGCATACATCTTCACCGCTATCTGTATAAACATGGAAATATCTACACTGCTATCTGCATGAACATGGAAATATCTACACCGCTATCTGTTTGAACATGGAAATATCTACACCGCTATCTGCATGAAAATTTAAATATCTACACAGCGATCTGCATATACATGGAAATATCTACAAAGCTGTCTCTTTACACATGGAAATAACTACAGCGCTATCTCTATAAACATGCAAATATCTTCACCGCCATCTGTATGAACATGGATACATCTACACAGACATCTGGATGAGCATGGAAATATCTACACCGCTATCTGTATGAACATGGAAATATCTACACCGCTATCTGTGTAAACATGCATACATCTTCACCGCTATCTGTATAAACATGGAAATATCTACACTGCTATCTGCATGAACATGGAAATATCTACACCGCTATCTGTTTGAACATGGAAATATCTACACCGCTATCTGTGTAAACATGCATACATCTTCACCGCTATCTATATAAACATGGAAATATCTACACCGCTACCTGTATAAACATGGAAATATCAGCACCGCTATCTGTATGAACATGGAAATATCTACACCGCTATCTCTATGAAGATGGAAATATCTACACCACTATCTGAATGAACATGGAAATATCTACACCGCTATCTGTATGAACATGGATATATCTACACCGCTATCTGTTTGAACATGGAAATATCTACACCGCTATCTGCATGAAAATGGAAATATCTACACAGCTATCTGCATAAACATGGAAATATCTACACAGCAATCTCTTTACACATGGAAATAACTACACCGCTATCTGTATGAACATGGAAATATTTACACTGCCATCTGTATGAACATGGAAATATCTACACCGCTGTCTGTATAAACATGGAAATATCTACACCACTATCTGTATGAACATGGAAATACATACACCGCTATCTGTATGAACATGGAAATATCTACACCGCTATCTGTATGAACATGGAAATACATACACCGCTATCTGGATGAACATGGAAATAGCTACACCGCTATCTGTATAAACATGGAAATATCTACACCGCTATCTGTTTAAACATGGAAATATCTACACCGCTATCTGTATAAACATGGAAATATCAGCACCGCTATCAGTATGAACATGGAAATATCTTCACCGCTATCTGTATGAATATGGAAATATCTACACCGTTATCTGTATGAACATGGAAATACCTACACCGCTATCTGTATGAACATGGAAATACCTACACCGCTATCTGTATGAACATGGAAATATCTACACCGCTATCTGTACGAACATGGAAATATCTACACCGCTATCTGTATGAACATGCATACATCTTCACCGCTATCTGTATAAACATGGAAATATCTACACAGCTATCTGTATGAACATGGAAATATCTACACCGCTATCTGTATGAACATGGAAATATCTAAACCTCTATCTGTGTAAACATGCATACATCTTCACCGCTATCTGTATAAACAAGGAAATATCTACACCGCTATCTGTATGAACATGGAAATATCTACACCGCTATCTGTATGAACATGGAAATATCTACACCACTATCTGTGTAAACATGCATACATATTCACCGCTATCTGTATAAACAAGGAAATATCTACACCGCTATCTGTATGAACATGGAAATATCTACACCGCTATCTGTTTGAACATGGATATATCTACACCGCTATCTGCATGAAAATTTAAGTATCTACACAGCGATCTGCATATACATGGAAATATCTACAAAGCTATCTCTTTACACATGGAAATAACTACAGCGCTATCTCTATAAACATGCAAATATCTACACCGCCATCTGTATGAACATGGAAATATCTGCACCGCCATCTGTATGAAGATATAAATATCTACACCCTCATCTATATTAAGATGGAGATATCTACACAGCTATCTGCATAAACTTGGAAATATCTACACTGCTATATGTATAAACATGGAAATATCTACACCGCTATCTGTATAAACATGGAAATATCTACACCGCTACCTGTATAAACATGGAAATATCAGCACCGTTATCTGTATGAACATGGAAGTACCTACACCGCTATCTCTATGAAGATGGAAATATCTACACCGCTATCTGTATGAACATGGAAATAGCTACACCGCTATCTGTATGAACATGGAAATATCTACACCACTACCTGTATGAACATGGAAATATCTACACAGCTATCTGTATGAACATGGATATATCTACACAGCCATCAGGATGAACATGGAAATATCTACACCGCTATCTGTATGAACATGGAAATATCTACACCGCTATCTGTGTAAATATGCATACATCTTCACCGCAATCTGTATAAACGTGGAAATATCTACACCGCTATCTGTATAAACATGGAAATATCTACTCCGCTACCTGTAAAAACATGGAAATATCAGCACCGCTATCTGTATCAACATGGAAATATCAGCCCCTCTATCTGTATGAATATGGAAATATCTACACCACACTCTGTTTGAACAAGGAAATATCTACACCGCTATGTGTATGAACATGGAATTATCTTCACCGCCATCTGTATGAACATGGATATGTCTACACAGCCATCTGGATGAACATGGAAATATCTACGCCGCTATCGGTATGAACATGGAAATAGCTACACCGCTATCTGTATGAACATGGAAATATCTGCACCGCCATCTGTATGTACATATAAATATCTACTCCGCCATCTGTATTAAGAAGTAGATATCTACACCGCTACATGTATAAACATGGAAATATCTACACCGCTATCTGTATAAACATGGAAATATCTACACCGCTATCTGTTTAAACATGGAAATATCAGCACCACTATCAGTATGAACATGGAAATATCTGCACCGCTATCTGTATGAACATGGAAATATCTACACCGCTATCTGTATAAACATGGAAATATCTACACTGCTATCTGCAAGAACATGGATATATCTACACAGCCATCTGGATGAACATGGAAATATCTACACCGCTATCTGTATGGACATGGAAATATCTGCACCGCAATCTCTATGAACATGGAAATATCTACACCGCTATCTGTTTGAACATGGAAATATCTAAACTGCTATCTGCATGAAAATGGAAATATCTACACAGCTATCTGCATATACATGGAAATATCTACACAGCTATCTCTTTACACATGGAAATAACTACACCGCTATCTGTATGAACATGGAAATATCTTCACCGCCATCTGTATGAACATGGATATATCTACACAGCCATCTGGAAGAGCATGGAAATATCTACACCGCTATCTGTATGAACGTGGAAATATATACACCGCTATCTGTGTAAACATGCATACATCTTCACCGCTATCTATATAAACATGGAAATATCTACACTGCTATCTGCATGAACATGGAAGTATCTACACCGCTATCTGTTTGAACATGGAAATATCTACACCGCTATCTGCATGAAAATGGAAATATCTACACGGCGATCTGCATATACATGGAAATATCTACAAAGCTATCTCCTTACTCATGGAAATAACTACAGCGCTATCTCTATAAACATGCAAATATCTACACCGCCATCTGTATGAACATGGAAATATCTGCACCGCCATCTGTATGAAGATAGAAATATCTACACCCCCATCTATATTAAGATGGAGATATCTACACCGCTATCTGTATAAACTTGGAAATATCTACACCGCTATATGTATAAACATGGAAATATCTACACTGCTATCTGTATAAACATGGAAATATCTACACCGCTACCTGTATAAACATGGAAATATCAGCACCGTTATCTGTATGAACAAGGAAATATGTACACTGCTATCTCTATGAAGATGGAAATATCTACACCGCTATCTGTACGAACATGGATATATCTACACCGCTATCTGTATGAACATGGAAATATCTACACCACTATCTGTATGAACATGGAAATATCTACACCGCTATCTGTATGAACATGGAAATATCTACTCCACTATCTGTATGAACATGGAAATATCTACTCCACTATCTGTATGAACATGGAAATATCTACACCGCTATCTGTATGAACATGGAAATATCTACACCGCTATCTGTGTAAACATGCATACATCTTCACCGCTACCTGTATAAACATGGAAATATCTACACCGCTATCTGTATGAACATGGAAATATCTACACCGCTATCTGTATGAACACGGAAATATCTACACCGCTATCTGTGTAAACATGCATACATCTTCACCGCTATCTGTATAAACATGGAAATATCTACACCGCTATCTGTATGAACATGGAAATATCTACACCGCTATCTGTTTGATCATGGAAATATCTAAACCGCTATCTGCATGAAAATAGAAATATCTACACAGCTATCTGCATAGACATGGAAATATCTACAAAGCTATCTCTATACACATGGAAATAACTACACTGCTATCTGTATAAACATGGAAATATCTACACCGATATCTGTATGAACATGGAAATATCTTCACCGCCATCTGTATGAACATGGATATGTCTACACAGCCAGCTGGAGTAACATGGAAATATCTACAGCGCGATCTGTATGAGCATGGAAATAGCTACACCGTTATCTGTATGAACATGGAAATAGCTACACCACTATCTGTATGAACATGGAAATATCTACACCGCTATCTGTATGAACATGGATATATCTACACAGCCATCTGGATGAACATGGAAATATCTACACCGCTATGAGTATGAACATGGAAATATCTACACCGCTATCTGTATGAACATGGATATATCTAAACAGCCATCTGGATGAACATGGAAATATCTACACCGCTATCTGTGTAAACATGCATAGATCTTCACCGCTATCTGTATAAACATGGAAATATCTACACCGCTATCTGTATGAACATGGAAATATCTACACCGCTATCTGTATGGACATGGAAATACATACACCGCTATCTGGATGAACATGGAAATAGCTACACCGCTATCTGTATAAACATGGAAATATCTACACCGCTATCTGTTTAAACATGGAAATATCTACACCGCTATCTGTATAAACATGGAAATATCAGCACTGCTATCAGTATGAACATGGAAATATCTTCACCGCTATCTGTATGAACATGGAAGTATCTACACCGCTATCTGTATGAACATGGAAATATCTACACCGCTATCTGTATGAACATGGAAATATCTACACCTCTATCTGTGTAAACATAAATACATCTTCACCGCTATCTGTATAAACAAGGAAATATCTACACCGCTATCTGTATGAACATGGAAATATCTACACCGCTATCTGTATGAACATGGAAATATCTACACCACTATCTGTGTAAACATGCATAGATATTCACCGCCATCTGTATAAACAAGGAAATATCTACACCGCTATCTGTATGAACATGGAAATATCTACACCGCTATCTGTGTAAACATGCATACATCTTCACCGCTATCTGTATAAACATGGAAATATCTACACTGCTATCTGCATGAACATGGAAATATCTACACCGCTATCTGTTTGAACATGGAAATATCTACACCGCTATCTGCATGAAAATTTAAATATCTACACAGCGATCTGCATATACATGGAAATATCTACAAAGCTGTCTCTTTACACATGGAAATAACTACAGCGCTATCTCTATAAACATGCAAATATCTTCACCGCCATCTGTATGAACATGGATACATCTACACAGACATCTGGATGAGCATGGAAATATCTACACCGCTATCTGTATGAACATGGAAATATCTACACCGCTATCTGTGTAAACATGCATACATCTTCACCGCTATCTGTATAAACATGGAAATATCTACACTGCTATCTGCATGAACATCGAAATATCTACACCGCTATCTGTTTGAACATGGAAATATCTACACCGCTATCTGTGTAAACATGCATACATCTTCACCGCTATCTATATAAACATGGAAATATCTACACCGCTACCTGTATAAACATGGAAATATCAGCACCGCTATCTGTATGAACATGGAAATATCTACACCGCTATCTCTATGAAGATGGAAATATCTACACCACTATCTGAATGAACATGGAAATATCTACACCGCTATCTGTATGAACATGGATATATCTACACCGCTATCTGTTTGAACATGGAAATATCTACACCGCTATCTGCATGAAAATGGAAATATCTACACAGCTATCTGCATAAACATGGAAATATCTACACAGCAATCTCTTTACACATGGAAATAACTACACCGCTATCTGTATGAACATGGAAATATTTACACTGCCATCTGTATGAACATGGAAATATCTACACCGCTATCTGTATAAACATGGAAATATCTACACCACTATCTGTATGAACATGGAAATACATACAACGCTATCTGTATGAACATGGAAGTATCTACACCGCTATCTGAATGAACATGGAAATACATACACCGCTATCTGGATGAACATGGAAATAGCTACACCGCTATCTGTATAAACATGGAAATATCTACACCGCTATCTGTTTAAACATGGAAATATCTACACCGCTATCTGTATAAACATGGAAATATCAGCACTGCTATCAGTATGAACATGGAAATATCTTCACCGCTATCTGTATGAACATGGAAGTATCTACACCGCTATCTGTATGAACATGGAAATATCTACACCGCTATCTGTATGAACATGGAAATACCTACACCGCTATCTGTAAGAACATGGAAATATCTACACCGCTATCTGTATGAACATGGAAATATCTACACCGCTATCTGTATGAACATGCATATATCTTCACCGCTATCTGTATAAACATGGAAATATCTACACCGCTATCTGTATGAACATGGAAATATCTACACCGCTATCTGTATGAACATGGAAATATCTACACCTCTATCTGTGTAAACATAAATACATCTTCACCGCTATCTGTATAAACAAGGAAATATCTACACCGCTATCTGTATGAACATGGAAATATCTACACCGCTATCTGTATGAACATGGAAATATCTACACCACTATCTGTGTAAACATGCATAGATATTCACCGCCATCTGTATAAACAAGGAAATATCTACACCGCTATCTGTATGAACATGGAAATATCTACACCGCTATCTGTGTAAACATGCATACATCTTCACCGCTATCTGTATAAACATGGAAATATCTACACTGCTATCTGCATGAACATGGAAATATCTACACCGCTATCTGTTTGAACATGGAAATATCTACACCGCTATCTGCATGAAAATTTAAATATCTACACAGCGATCTGCATATACATGGAAATATCTACAAAGCTGTCTCTTTACACATGGAAATAACTACAGCGCTATCTCTATAAACATGCAAATATCTTCACCGCCATCTGTATGAACATGGATACATCTACACAGACATCTGGATGAGCATGGAAATATCTACACCGCTATCTGTATGAACATGGAAATATCTACACCGCTATCTGTGTAAACATGCATACATCTTCACCGCTATCTGTATAAACATGGAAATATCTACACTGCTATCTGCATGAACATCGAAATATCTACACCGCTATCTGTTTGAACATGGAAATATCTACACCGCTATCTGTGTAAACATGCATACATCTTCACCGCTATCTATATAAACATGGAAATATCTACACCGCTACCTGTATAAACATGGAAATATCAGCACCGCTATCTGTATGAACATGGAAATATCTACACCGCTATCTCTATGAAGATGGAAATATCTACACCACTATCTGAATGAACATGGAAATATCTACACCGCTATCTGTATGAACATGGATATATCTACACCGCTATCTGTTTGAACATGGAAATATCTACACCGCTATCTGCATGAAAATGGAAATATCTACACAGCTATCTGCATAAACATGGAAATATCTACACAGCAATCTCTTTACACATGGAAATAACTAAACCGCTATCTGTATGAACATGGAAATATTTACACTGCCATCTGTATGAACATGGAAATATCTACACCGCTATCTGTATAAACATGGAAATATCTACACCACTATCTGTATGAACATGGAAATACATACAACGCTATCTGTATGAACATGGAAGTATCTACACCGCTATCTGAATGAACATGGAAATACATACACCGCTATCTGGATGAACATGGAAATAGCTACACCGCTATCTGTATAAACATGGAAATATCTACACCGCTATCTGTTTAAACATGGAAATATCTACACCGCTATCTGTATAAACATGGAAATATCAGCACCGCTATCAGTATGAACATGGAAATATCTTCACCGCTATCTGTATGAATATGGAAATATCTACACCGTTATCTGTATGAACATGGAAATACCTACACCGCTATCTGTATGAACATGGAAATACCTACACCGCTATCTGTATGAACATGGAAATATCTACACCGCTATCTGTACGAACATGGAAATATCTACACCGCTATCTGTATGAACATGCATACATCTTCACCGCTATCTGTATAAACATGGAAATATCTACACAGCTATCTGTATGAACATGGAAATATCTACACCGCTATCTGTATGAACATGGAAATATCTAAACCTCTATCTGTGTAAACATGCATACATCTTCACCGCTATCTGTATAAACAAGGAAATATCTACACCGCTATCTGTATGAACATGGAAATATCTACACCGCTATCTGTATGAACATGGAAATATCTACACCACTATCTGTGTAAACATGCATACATATTCACCGCTATCTGTATAAACAAGGAAATATCTACACCGCTATCTGTATGAACATGGAAATATCTACACCGCTATCTGTTTGAACATGGATATATCTACACCGCTATCTGCATGAAAATTTAAGTATCTACACAGCGATCTGCATATACATGGAAATATCTACAAAGCTATCTCTTTACACATGGAAATAACTACAGCGCTATCTCTATAAACATGCAAATATCTACACCGCCATCTGTATGAACATGGAAATATCTGCACCGCCATCTGTATGAAGATATAAATATCTACACCCTCATCTATATTAAGATGGAGATATCTACACAGCTATCTGCATAAACTTGGAAATATCTACACTGCTATATGTATAAACATGGAAATATCTACACCGCTATCTGTATAAACATGGAAATATCTACACCGCTACCTGTATAAACATGGAAATATCAGCACCGTTATCTGTATGAACATGGAAGTACCTACACCGCTATCTCTATGAAGATGGAAATATCTACACCGCTATCTGTATGAACATGGAAATAGCTACACCGCTATCTGTATGAACATGGAAATATCTACACCACTACCTGTATGAACATGGAAATATCTACACAGCTATCTGTATGAACATGGATATATCTACACAGCCATCAGGATGAACATGGAAATATCTACACCGCTATCTGTATGAACATGGAAATATCTACACCGCTATCTGTGTAAATATGCATACATCTTCACCGCAATCTGTATAAACGTGGAAATATCTACACCGCTATCTGTATAAACATGGAAATATCTACTCCGCTACCTGTAAAAACATGGAAATATCAGCACCGCTATCTGTATCAACATGGAAATATCAGCCCCTCTATCTGTATGAATATGGAAATATCTACACCACACTCTGTTTGAACAAGGAAATATCTACACCGCTATGTGTATGAACATGGAATTATCTTCACCGCCATCTGTATGAACATGGATATGTCTACACAGCCATCTGGATGAACATGGAAATATCTACGCCGCTATCGGTATGAACATGGAAATAGCTACACCGCTATCTGTATGAACATGGGAATAACTACACCGCTATCTGTATGAACATGCAAATATCTGCACCGCCATCTGTATGTACATATAAATATCTACTCCGCCATCTGTATTAAGAAGTAGATATCTACACCGCTACATGTATAAACATGGAAATATCTACACCGCTATCTGTATAAACATGGAAATATCTACACTGCTATCTGTTTAAACATGGAAATATCAGCACCACTATCAGTATGAACATGGAAATATCTGCACCGCTATCTGTATGAACATGGAAATATCTACACCGCTATCTGTATAAACATGGAAATATCTACACTGCTATCTGCATGAACATGGATATATCTACACAGCCATCTGGATGAGCATGGAAATATCTACACCGCTATCTGTATGGACATGGAAATATCTGCACCGCAATCTCTATGAACATGGAAATATCTACACCGCTATCTGTTTGAACATGGAAATATCTAAACTGCTATCTGCATGAAAATGGAAATATCTACACAGCTCTCTGCATATACATGGAAATATCTACACAGCTATCTCTTTACACATGGAAATAACTACACCGCTATCTGTATGAACATGGAAATATCTTCACCGCCATCTGTATGAACATGGATATATCTACACAGCCATCTGGAAGAGCATGGAAATATCTACACCGCTATCTGTATGAACGTGGAAATATATACACCGCTATCTGTGTAAACATGCATACATCTTCACCGCTATCTATATAAACATGGAAATATCTACACTGCTATCTGCATGAACATGGAAGTATCTACACCGCTATCTGTTTGAACATGGAAATATCTACACCGCTATCTGCATGAAAATGGAAATATCTACACGGCGATCTGCATATACATGGAAATATCTACAAAGCTATCTCTTTACACATGGAAATAACTACAGCGCTATCTCTATAAACATGCAAATATCTACACCGCCATCTGTATGAACATGGAAATATCTGCACCGCCATCTGTATGAAGATAGAAATATCTACACCCCCATCTATATTAAGATGGAGATATCTACACCGCTATCTGTATAAACTTGGAAATATCTACACCGCTATATGTATAAACATGGAAATATCTACACTGCTATCTGTATAAACATGGAAATATCTACACCGCTACCTGTATAAACATGGAAATATCAGCACCGTTATCTGTATGAACAAGGAAATATCTACACCGCTATCTCTATGAAGATGGAAATATCTACACCGCTATCTGTACGAACATGGAAATATCTACACCGCTATCTGTATGAACATGGAAATATCTACACCGCTATCTGTATGAACATGGAAATATCTACACCGCTATCTGTGTAAACATGCATACATCTTCACCGCTACCTGTATAAACATGGAAATATCTACACCGCTATCTGTATGAACATGGAAATATCTACACCGCTATCTGTATGAACACGGAAATATCTACACCGCTATCTGTGTAAACATGCATACATCTTCACCGCTATCTGTATAAACATGGAAATATCTACACCGCTATCTGTATGAACATGGAAATATCTACACCGCTATCTGTTTGATCATGGAAATATCTAAACCGCTATCTGCATGAAAATAGAAATATCTACACAGCTATCTGCATAGACATGGAAATATCTACAAAGCTATCTCTATACACATGGAAATAACTACACTGCTATCTGTATAAACATGGAAATATCTACACCGATATCTGTATGAACATGGAAATATCTTCACCGCCATCTGTATGAACATGGATATGTCTACACAGCCATCTGGAGTAACATGGAAATATCTACAACGCGATCTGTATGAACATGGAAATAGCTACACCGTTATCTGTATGAACATGGAAATAGCTACACCACTATCTGTATGAACATGGAAATATCTACACCGCTATCTGTATGAACATGGATATATCTACACAGCCATCTGGATGAACATGGAAATATCTACACCGCTATGAGTATGAACATGGAAATATCTACACCGCTATCTGTATGAACATGGATATATCTAAACAGCCATCTGGATGAACATGGAAATATCTACACCGCTATCTGTGTAAACATGCATAGATCTTCACCGCTATCTGTATAAACATGGAAATATCTACACAGCTATCTGTATGAACATGGAAATATCTACACCGCTATCTGTTTGAAGATGGAAATATCTACACCGCTATCTGCATGAAAATGGAAATATCTACACAGCTATCTGCATATACATGGAAATATCTACACAGCTATCACTTTACACATGGAAATAACTACACCGCTATCTGTATGAACATGGAAATATCTACACCGCCATCTGTATGAACATGGAAATATCTAAACAGCCATCTGGATGAACATATAAATATCTACACCGCCATCTGTATTAAGATGGAGATATCTACACCGCTACCTGAATAAACATGGAAATATCTACACCGCAATCTGTATAAACATGGAAATATCTACACCACTATCTGTATAAACATGGAAATATCTACACCACAGCCTGTATAAACATGGAAATATCAGCACCACTATCTGTATGAACATGGAATTATCTACACCGCTATCTGTATGAACATGGAAATACCTACACCGCTATCTGTATGAACATGGAAATATCTACACCGCTATCTGTATGAACATGGAAATATCTACACCGCTATCTGTTTGAACATGGAAATATCTACACCGCTGTCTGCATGAAAATGGAAATATCTACACAGCTATCTGCATACACATGGAAATATCTACACAGCTATCTCTTAACACATGGAAATAAGTAGTCCGCTATCTCTATAAACATGGAAATATCTACACCGCCATCTGTATGAACATATAAATATCTACACCGCCATCTGTATTAAGAAAGAAATATCTAAACCGCTATCTGTGTGAACATTGAAATATCTACACCGCTATCTGTATGAACATTGAAATGTCTACACCGCTGCCTGTATAAACATGGAAATATCAGCACAGCAATCTGTATGAACATGGAAATATCTACACCGCTATCTGTAAGAACATGGAAATATCTACACCGCTATCTGTATGAACATGGAAATAGCTACACCGCTATCTGTATGAACATGGAAATATCTACACAGCCATCTGGATGAACATGGAAATATCTACTCCGCTATCTGTGTAAACATGCATAGATCTTCACCGCTATCTGTATAAACATGGAAATATCTACACCGCTATCTGTATGAACATGGAAATATCTACAGCGCTATCTGTATGAACATGGAAATATCTACACCACTATCTGTTTGAACATGGAAATATCTACACCGCTATCTGCATGAAAATGGAAATATCTACACTGCTGTCTGCATATACATGGAAATATCTACACAGCTATCTCTTTACACATGGAAATAACTACACCGCTATCTGTATGAGCATGGAAATATCTACACCGCCATCTGTATGAACATGGATATATGTGCACCGCCATCTGTATGAACATATAAATATCTACACCGCCATCTGTATTTAGATGGAGATATCTACACTGCTATCTGTATAAACAAGGAAATATCTACACCGCTATCTGTATAAACATGGAAATATCTACACCGCTATCAGTATAAACATGGAAATATCTACACCGCTACCTGTATAAACATGGAAATATCAGCACCGCTATCTGTATGAACATGGAATTATCTACACCGCTATCTGTATGAACATGGAAATATCTACACCGCTATCTGTATGAACATGGAAATATCTACACCGCTATCTGTATGAACATGGAAATATCTACACCGCTATCTGTTTGAACATGGAAATATCTACACCGCTGTCTGCATGAATATGGAAATATCTACACAGCTATGTGCATACACATGGCAATATCCACACAGCTATCTCTTAACACATGGAAATAAGTACTCCGCTATCTCTATAAACATGGAAATATCTACAGCAACATCTGTAGGAACATGGAAATATCTGCAAAGCCATCTGTATGAACATATAAATATCTACACCGCCATCTGTATTAAGAAGGAAATATCTAAACCGCTATCGGTATGAACATTGAAATATCTACACCGCTATCTGTATGAACATTGAAATATCTACACCGCTGCCTGTATAAACATGGAAATATCTACACCGCTATCTGTATGAACATGGAAATAGCTACACCGCTATCTGTATGAACACGGAAATAGGTACACCGCTATCTGTATGAACATGGAAATATCTACACAGCCATCTGGATGAACATGGAAATATCTACTCCGCTATCAGTGTAAACATGCATAGATCTTCACCGCTATCTGTATAAACATGGAAATATCTACACTGCTATCTGTATGAACATGGAAATATCTACACCGCTATCTGTATGAACATGGAAATATCTACACCGCTATCTGTTTGAACATGGAAATACCTACACCGCTATCTACATGAAAATGGAAATATCTACACTGCTATCTGCATATACATGGAAATATCTACACAGCTATCTCTTTACACATGGAAATAACTACACCGCTATCTGTATGAGCATGGAAATATCTACACCGCCATCTGTATGAACATGGAAATATCTGCACCGCCATCTGTATGAACATATAAATATCTACACCGCCATCTGTATTTAGATGGAGATATCTACACTGCTATCTGTATAAACAAGGAAATATCTACACCGCTATCTGTATAAACATGGAAATATCAGCACCGCTATCTGTATGAACATGGAATTATCTACACCGCTATCTGTATGAACATGGAAATATCTACACCGCTATCTGTATGAACATGGAAATATCTACACCGCTATCTGTATGAACATGGAAATATCTACTCCACTATCTGTATGAACATGGAAATATCTACACCGCTATCTGTATGAACATGGAAATATCTACACCGCTATCTGTGTAAACATGCATACATCTTCACCGCTACCTGTATAAACATGGAAATATCTACACCGCTATCTGTATGAACATGGAAATATCTACACCGCTATCTGTATGAACACGGAAATATCTACACCGCTATCTGTGTAAACATGCATACATCTTCACCGCTATCTGTATAAACATGGAAATATCTACACCGCTATCTGTATGAACATGGAAATATCTACACCGCTATCTGTTTGATCATGGAAATATCTAAACCGCTATCTGCATGAAAATAGAAATATCTACACAGCTATCTGCATAGACATGGAAATATCTACAAAGCTATCTCTATACACATGGAAATAACTACACTGCTATCTGTATAAACATGGAAATATCTACACCGATATCTGTATGAACATGGAAATATCTTCACCGCCATCTGTATGAACATGGATATGTCTACACAGCCATCTGGAGTAACATGGAAATATCTACAACGCGATCTGTATGAACATGGAAATAGCTACACCGTTATCTGTATGAACATGGAAATAGCTACACCACTATCTGTATGAACATGGAAATATCTACACCGCTATCTGTATGAACATGGATATATCTACACAGCCATCTGGATGAACATGGAAATATCTACACCGCTATGAGTATGAACATGGAAATATCTACACCGCTATCTGTATGAACATGGATATATCTAAACAGCCATCTGGATGAACATGGAAATATCTACACCGCTATCTGTGTAAACATGCATAGATCTTCACCGCTATCTGTATAAACATGGAAATATCTACACAGCTATCTGTATGAACATGGAAATATCTACACCGCTATCTGTTTGAAGATGGAAATATCTACACCGCTATCTGCATGAAAATGGAAATATCTACACAGCTATCTGCATATACATGGAAATATCTACACAGCTATCACTTTACACATGGAAATAACTACACCGCTATCTGTATGAACATGGATATATCTAAACAGCCATCTGGATGAACATGGAAATATCTACACCGCTATCTGTATGAACATGGAAATATCTACACCGCTATCTGTGTAAACATGCATACATCTTCACCGCTACCTGTATAAACATGGAAATATCTACACCGCTATCTGTATGAACATGGAAATATCTACACCGCTATCTGTATGAACACGGAAATATCTAAACAGCCATCTGGATGAACATGGAAATATCTACACCGCTATCTGTATGAACATGGAAATATCTACACCGCTATCTGTGTAAACATGCATACATCTTCACCGCTACCTGTATAAACATGGAAATATCTACACCGCTATCTGTATGAACATGGAAATATCTACACCGCTATCTGTATGAACACGGAAATATCTACAGAGCTATCTGTATAAACATGGAAATATGAACACCACTACCTGTATAAACATGGAAATATCAGCACCGCTATCTGTATGAACATGGAATTATCTACACCGCTATCTGTATGAACATGGAAATATCTACACCGCTATCTGTATGAACATGGAAATATCTACACCGCTATCTGTTTGAACATGGAAATATCTACACCGCTGTCTGCATGAAAATGGAAATATCTACACAGCTATCTGCATACACATAGAACTATCTACACAGCTATCTCTTAACACATGGAAATAAGTACACCGCTATCTCTATAAACATGGAAATATCTACACCGCCATCTGTATGAACATGGAAATATCTGCACCGCCATCTGTATGAACATATAAATATCTACACCGCCATCTGTATTAAGAAGGAAATATCTAAACCGCTATCTGTATGAACATTGAAATATCTACACTGCTATCTGTATGAACATTGAAATAGCTACACCGCTGCCTGTATAAACATGGAAATATCAGCACCGCTATCTGTATGAACATGGAAATATCTACACCGCTATCTGTATGAACATGGAAATAGCTACACCGCTATCTGTATGAACATGGAAATAGCTACACCCCTATCTGTATGAACATGGAAATATCTACACAGCCATCTGGATGAACATGGAAATATCTACTCTGCTATCTGTGTAAACATGCATAGATCTTCACCGCTATCTGTATAAACATGGAAATATCTACACCGCTATCTGTATGAACGTGGAAATATCTACACCGCTATCTGTATGAACATGGAAATATCTAAACCGCTATCTGTTTGAACATGGAAATATCTACACCGCTATCTGCATGAAAATGGAAATATCTTCACTGCTATCTGCATATACATGGAAATATCTACACAGCTATCTCTTTACACATGGAAATAACTACACCGCTATCTGTATGAACATGGAAATATCTACACCGCCATCTGTATGAACATGGAAATATCTGCACCGCCATCTGTATGAACATATAAATATATACACCGCCATCTGTATTAAGATGGAGATTTCTACACTGCTATCTGTATAAACATGGAAGTATCTACACCGCTATCTGAATAAACATGGAAATATCTACACCGCTATCTGTATAAACATGGAAATATCTACACCTCTATCTGTATAAACATGGAAATATCTACACTGCTACCTGTATAAACATGGAAATATCAGCACCGCTATCTGTATGAACATGGAAATATCTACACCGCTATCTGTATGAACATGGAAATATCTGCACCGCTATCTGTATGAACATGGAAGTATCTACAAAGCTCTCTGAATGAACATGGAAATATCTACACCGCTATCTGTATGAACTTGGAAATATCTACACCGCTATCTGTTTGAACATGGAAATATCTACACCGCTGTCTGCATGAATATGGAAATATCTACACAGCTATCTGCATACACATGGAAATATCTACACAGCTATCTCTTAACACATGGAAATATGTACTCCACTATCTCTATAAACATGGAAATATCTACAGCAACATCTGTAGGAACATGGAAATATCTGCACCGCCATCTGTATGAACATATAAATATCTACACCACCATCTGTATTAAGAAGGAAATATCTAAACCGCTATCGGTATGAACATTGAAATATCTACACCGCTATCTGTATGAACATTGAAATATCTACACCGCTGCCTGTATAAACATGGAAATATCTACACCGCTATCTGTATGAACATGGAAATATCTACACCGCTATCTGTATGAACATGGAAATATCTACACCACTATCTGTATGAACATGGAAATATCTAAACCGCTATCTGTTTGAACATGGAAATATCTACACCGCTATCTGCATGAAAATGGAAGTAACTACACTGCTATCTGCATATACATGGAAATATCTACACAGATATCTCTTTACACATGGAAATAACTACACCGCTATCTGTATGAACATGGAAATATCTACAAAGCTATCTGAATGAACATGGAAATATCTACACCGCTATCTGTTTGAACATGTAAATATCTACACCGCTATCTGCATGAAAATGGAAATATCTACAAAGCTATCTGCATATACATGGAAATACCTACACAGCTATCTCTTTACACATGGAAATAACTACACCGCTATATCTATAAACATGGAAATATCTACACCGCCATCTGTATAAACAAGGAAATATCTGCACCGCCATCTGTATGAACATACAAATATCTACACGGCCATCTGTATTAAGAAGGAAATATCTAAACCGCTATCTGTATAAACATGGAAATATCTACACCGCTGCCTGTATAAACATGGAAATATCAGCACCGCTATCTGTATGAACATGGAAATATCTACACCGCTATCTGTATCAACATGGAAATATCTACAACGCCATCTGTATGAACATATAAATATCTACACCGCCATCTGTATTAAGTAGGAAATATCTAAACCGCTATCTGTATAAACATGGAAATATCTAAGCCGCTGCCTGTATAAACACGGAAATATCAGCACCGCTATCTGTATGAACATGGAAATATCTACACCGCTATCTGTATGAACATGGAAATATCTACACCGCTATCTGTATGAACATGGAAATAGCTACACCGCTATCTGTGTGAACATGGATATATCTACACAGCCATCTGGATGAACATGGAAATATCTACACCGCTATCTGTGTAAACATGCATACAACTTCACCGCTATCTGTATAAACACGGAAATATCTACACCGCTATCTGTATGAACATGGAAATATCTACACTGCTATCTGTATGAACATGGAAATATCTACACCACTATCTGTTTGAACATGGAAATATCTACACCGCTATCTGCATGAAAATGGAAATATCTACACTGCTGTCTGCATATACATTTAAATATCTACACAGCTATTTCTTTACTCATGGAAATAACTACACCGCTATCTGTATGAACTTGGAAATATCTACACCGCCACCTGTATGAACATGGAAATATGTGCACCGCCATCAGTATGAACATATAAATATCTACACCGCCATCTGTATTAAGATGGAGATATCTACACTGCTATCTGCATAAACATGGAAATATCTACACCGCTATCTGTATAAACATGGAAATATCTACACCGCTGCCTGTATAAACATGGAAATATCAGCACAGCTATCTGTTTGAACATGGAAATATCTACACCGCTATCTGTATCAACATGGAAATATCTACACCGCCATCTGTATGAACATATAAATATCTACACCGCCATCTGTATTAAGAAGGAAATATCTAAACCGCTATCTGTATAAACATGGAAATATCTACACCGCTGCCTGTATAAACATGGAAATAACTACACCGCTATCTGTATGAAATGGAAATATCTACACCGCTATCTGTATGAACATGGAAATATCTACACCGCTATCTGTATGAACATGGAAATAGCTACACCGCTATCTGTGTGAACATGGATATATCTACACAGCCATCTGGATGAACATGGAAATATCTACACCGCTATCTGTGTAAACATGCATACAACTTCACCGCTATCTGTATAAACATGGAAATATCTACACCGCTATCTGTATTAACATGGAAATATCTACACTGCTATCTGTATGAACATGGAAATATCTACACCGCTATCTGTTTGAACATGGAAATATCTACACCGGTATCTGCATGAAAATGGAAATATCTACACTGCTGTCTGCATATACATTTAAATATCTACACAGCTATCTCTTTACTCATGGAAATAACTACACCGCTATCTGTATGAATGGGGAAATATCTACACCGCTATCTGTATGAACATGGAAATATCTACACCGCTATCTGTATGAACATTGAAATATCTACACCGCTGCCTGTATAAACATGGAAATATCTACACTGCTATCTGTATGAACATGGAAATAGCTACACCGCTATCTGTATGAACATGGAAACATCTACACAGCCATCTGGATGAACATGGAAATATCTACTCCGCTATCTGTGTAAACATGCATAGATCTTCACCGCTATCTGTATACACATGGAAATATCTACACCGCTATCTGTATGAACATGGAAATATCTACACCGCTATCTGTATGAACATGGAAATATCTACACCGCTATCTGTTTGAACATGGAAATATCTACACCGCTATCTGCATGAAAATGGAAATATCTACACTGCTATCTGCATATACATGGAAATACCTACACAGCTATCTCTTTACACATGGAAATAACTACACCGCTATCTGTATGAACATGGAAATATCTACACCGCCATCTGTATGAACATGGAAATATCTGCACCGCCATCTGTATGAACATATAAATATCTACACCGCCATCTGTATTAAGATGGAGATATCCACACCGCTATCTGAATAAACATGGAAATATCTACACCGCTATCTGTATAAGCATGGAAATATCTACACCGCTATCTGTATAAACATGGAAATATCTACACTGCTACCTGTATAAACATGGAAATATCAGCACCGCTATCTGTATGAACATGGAAATATCTACACCGCTATCTGTATGAACATGGACATATCTACACCGCTATCTGTATGAACATGGAAATATCTACAAAGCTATCTGAATGAACATGGAAATATCTACACCGCTATCTGTTTGAACATGTAAATATCTACACCGCTATCTGCATGAAAATGGAAATATCTACAAAGCTATCTGCATATACATGGAAATACCTACACAGCTATCTCTTTACACATGGAAATAACTACACCGCTATATCTATAAACATGGAAATATCTACACCGCCATCTGTATAAACAAGGAAATATCTGCACCGCCATCTGTATGAACATATAAATATCTACACGGCCATCTGTATTAAGAAGGAAATATCTAAACCGCTATCTGTATAAACATGGAAATATCTACACCGCTGCCTGTATAAACATGGAAATATCAGCACCGCTATCTGTATGAACATGGAAATATCTACACTGCTATCTGTATCAACATGGAAATATCTACAACGCCATCTGTATGAACATATAAATATCTACACCGCCATCTGTATTAAGAAGGAAATATCTAAACCGCTATCTGTATAAACATGGAAATATCTAAGCCGCTGCCTGTATAAACACGGAAATATCAGCACCGCTATCTGTATGAACATGGAAATATCTACACCGCTATCTGTATGAACATGGAAATATCTACACCGCTATCTGTATGAACATGGAAATAGCTACACCGCTATCTGTGTGAACATGGATATATCTACACAGCCATCTGTTTGAACATGGAAATATCTACACCGCTATCTGTATCAACATGGAAATATCTACACCGCCATCTGTATGAACATATAAATATCTACACCGCCATCTGTATTAAGAAGGAAATATCTAAACCGCTATCTGTATAAACATGGAAATATCTACACCGCTGCCTGTATAAACATGGAAATAACTACACCGCTGTCTGTATGAAATGGAAATATCTACACCGCTATCTGTATGAACATGGAAATATCTACACCGCTATCTGTATGAACATGGAAATAGCTACACCGCTATCTGTGTGAACATGGATATATCTACACAGCCATCTGGATGAACATGGAAATATCTACACCGCTATCTGTGTAAACATGCATACAACTTCACCGCTATCTGTATAAACATGGAAATATCTACACCGCTATCTGTATTAACATGGAAATATCTACACTGCTATCTGTATGAACATGGAAATATCTACACCGCTATCTGTTTGAACATGGAAATATCTACACCGGTATCTGCATGAAAATGGAAATATCTACACTGCTGTCTGCATATACATTTAAATATCTACACAGCTATCTCTTTACTCATGGAAATAACTACACCGCTATCTGTATGAATGGGGAAATATCTACACCGCTATCTGTATGAACATGGAAATATCTACACAGCTATCTGTATGAACATTGAAATATCTACACCGCTGCCTGTATAAACATGGAAATATCTACACTGCTATCTGTATGAACATGGAAATAGCTACACCGCTATCTGTATGAACATGGAAACATCTACACAGCCATCTGGATGAACATGGAAATATCTACTCCGCTATCTGTCTAAACATGCATAGATCTTCACCGCTATCTGTATAAACATGGAAATATCTACACCGCTATCTGTATGAACATGGAAATATCTACACCGCTATCTGTATGAACATGGAAATATCTAAACCGCTATCTGTTTGAACATGGAAATATCTACACCGCTATCTGCATGAAAATGGAAATATCTACACTGCTATCTGCATATACATGGAAATACCTACACAGCTATCTCTTTACACATGGAAATAACTACACCGCTATCTGTATGAACATGGAAATATCTACACCGCCATCTGTATGAACATGGAAATATCTGCACCGCCATCTGTATGAACATATAAATATCTACACCGCCATCTGTATTAAGATGGAGATATCCACACCGCTATCTGAATAAACATGGAAATATCTACACCGCTATCTGTATAAGCATGGAAATATCTACACCGCTATCTGTATAAACATGGAAATATCTACACTGCTACCTGTATAAACATGGAAATATCAGCACCGCTATCTGTATGAACATGGAAATATCTACACCGCTATCTGTATGAACATGGACATATCTACACCGCTATCTGTATGAACATGGAAATATCTACAAAGCTATCTGAATGAACATGGAAATATCTACACCGCTATCTGTTTGAACATGTAAATATCTACACCGCTATCTGCATGAAAATGGAAATATCTACAAAGCTATCTGCATATACATGGAAATACCTACACAGCTATCTCTTTACACATGGAAATAACTACACCGCTATATCTATAAACATGGAAATATCTACACCGCCATCTGTATAAACAAGGAAATATCTGCACCGCCATCTGTATGAACATATAAATATCTACACGGCCATCTGTATTAAGAAGGAAATATCTAAACCGCTATCTGTATAAACATGGAAATATCTACACCGCTGCCTGTATAAACATGGAAATATCAGCACCGCTATCTGTATGAACATGGAAATATCTACACTGCTATCTGTATCAACATGGAAATATCTACAACGCCATCTGTATGAACATATAAATATCTACACCGCCATCTGTATTAAGAAGGAAATATCTAAACCGCTATCTGTATAAACATGGAAATATCTAAGCCGCTGCCTGTATAAACACGGAAATATCAGCACCGCTATCTGTATGAACATGGAAATATCTACACCGCTATCTGTATGAACATGGAAATATCTACACCGCTATCTGTATGAACATGGAAATAGCTACACCGCTATCTGTGTGAACATGGATATATCTACACAGCCATCTGTTTGAACATGGAAATATCTACACCGCTATCTGTATCAACATGGAAATATCTACACCGCCATCTGTATGAACATATAAATATCTACACCGCCATCTGTATTAAGAAGGAAATATCTAAACCGCTATCTGTATAAACATGGAAATATCTACACCGCTGCCTGTATAAACATGGAAATAACTACACCGCTGTCTGTATGAAATGGAAATATCTACACCGCTATCTGTATGAACATGGAAATATCTACACCGCTATCTGTATGAACATGGAAATAGCTACACCGCTATCTGTGTGAACATGGATATATCTACACAGCCATCTGGATGAACATGGAAATATCTACACCGCTATCTGTGTAAACATGCATACAACTTCACCGCTATCTGTATAAACATGGAAATATCTACACCGCTATCTGTATTAACATGGAAATATCTACACTGCTATCTGTATGAACATGGAAATATCTACACCGCTATCTGTTTGAACATGGAAATATCTACACCGGTATCTGCATGAAAATGGAAATATCTACACTGCTGTCTGCATATACATTTAAATATCTACACAGCTATCTCTTTACTCATGGAAATAACTACACCGCTATCTGTATGAATGGGGAAATATCTACACCGCTATCTGTATGAACATGGAAATATCTACACAGCTATCTGTATGAACATTGAAATATCTACACCGCTGCCTGTATAAACATGGAAATATCTACACTGCTATCTGTATGAACATGGAAATAGCTACACCGCTATCTGTATGAACATGGAAACATCTACACAGCCATCTGGATGAACATGGAAATATCTACTCCGCTATCTGTGTAAACATGCATAGATCTTCACCGCTATCTGTATAAACATGGAAATATCTACACCGCTATCTGTATGAACATGGAAATATCTACACCGCTATCTGTATGAACATGGAAATATCTAAACCGCTATCTGTTTGAACATGGAAATATCTACACCGCTATCTGCATGAAAATGGAAATATCTACACTGCTATCTGCATATACATGGAAATACCTACACAGCTATCTCTTTACACATGGAAATAACTACACCGCTATCTGTATGAACATGGAAATATCTACACCGCCATCTGTATGAACATGGAAATATCTGCACCGCCATCTGTATGAACATATAAATATCTACACCGCCATCTGTATTAAGATGGAGATATCCACACCGCTATCTGAATAAACATGGAAATATCTACACCGCTATCTGTATAAGCATGGAAATATCTACACCGCTATCTGTATAAACATGGAAATATCTACACTGCTACGTGTATAAACATGGAAATATCAGCACCGCTATCTGTATGAACATGGAAATATCTACACCGCTATCTGTATGAACATGGACATATCTACACCGCTATCTGTATGAACATGGAAATATCTACAAAGCTATCTGAATGAACATGGAAATATCTACACCGCTATCTGTTTGAACATGTAAATATCTACACCGCTATCTGCATGAAAATGGAAATATCTACAAAGCTATCTGCATATACATGGAAATACCTACACAGCTATCTCTTTACACATGGAAATAACTACACCGCTATATCTATAAACATGGAAATATCTACACCGCCATCTGTATAAACAAGGAAATATCTGCACCGCCATCTGTATGAACATACAAATATCTACACTGCCATCTGTATTAAGAAGGAAATATCTAAACCGCTATCTGTATAAACATGGAAATATCTACACCGCTGCCTGTATAAACATGGAAATATCAGCACCGCTATCTGTATGAACATGGAAATATCTACACCGCTATCTGTATCAACATGGAAATATCTACAACGCCATCTGTATGAACATATAAATATCTACACCGCCATCTGTATTAAGTAGGAAATATCTAAACCGCTATCTGTATAAACATGGAAATATCTAAGCCGCTGCCTGTATAAACACGGAAATATCAGCACCGCTATCTGTATGAACATGGAAATATCTACACCGCTATCTGTATGAACATGGAAATATCTACACCGCTATCTGTATGAACATGGAAATAGCTACACCGCTATCTGTGTGAACATGGATATATCTACACAGCCATCTGGATGAACATGGAAATATCTACACCGCTATCTGTGTAAACATGCATACAACTTCACCGCTATCTGTATAAACACGGAAATATCTACACCGCTATCTGTATGAACATGGAAATATCTACACTGCTATCTGTATGAACATGGAAATATCTACACCACTATCTGTTTGAACATGGAAATATCTACACCGCTATCTGCATGAAAATGGAAATATCTACACTGCTGTCTGCATATACATTTAAATATCTACACAGCTATTTCTTTACTCATGGAAATAACTACACCGCTATCTGTATGAACATGGAAATATCTACACCGCCACCTGTATGAACATGGAAATATGTGCACCGCCATCAGTATGAACATATAAATATCTACACCGCCATCTGTATTAAGATGGAGATATCTACACTGCTATCTGCATAAACATGGAAATATCTACACCGCTATCCATATCAACATGGAAATATCTACACAGCTATCTGTATAAACATGGAAATATCTACACCACTACCTGTATAAACATGGAAATATCAGCACCGCTATCTGTATGAACATGGAATTATCTACACCGCTATCTGTATGAACATGGAAATATCTACACCGCTATCTGTATGAACATGGAAATATCTACACCGCTATCTGTATGAACATGGAAATATCTACACCTCTATCTGTTTGAACATGGAAATATCTACACCGCTGTCTGCATGAAAATGGAAATATCTACACAGCTATCTGCATACACATGGAAATATCTACACAGCTATCTGTTAACACATGGAAATAAGTACACCGCTATCTCTATAAACATGGAAATATCTACACCGCCATCTGTATGAACATGGAAATATCTGCACCGCCATCTGTATGAACATATAAATATCTACACTGCCATCTGTATTAAGAAGGAAATATCTAAACCGCTATCTGTATGAACATTGAAATATCTACACCGCTATCTGTATGAACATTGAAATAGCTACACCGCTGACTGTATAAACATGGAAATATCAGCACCGCTATCTGTATGAACATGGAAATATCTACACCGCTATCTGTATGAACATGGAAATATCTACACCGCTATCTGTATGAACTTGGAAATAGCTACACCTCTATCTGTATGAACATGGAAATATCTACACAGCCATCTGGATGAACATGGAAATATCTACACCACTATCTGTTTGAACATGGAAATATCTACACCGCTATCTGCATGAAAATGGAAATATCTACACTGCTGTCTGCATATACATTTAAATATCTACACAGCTATCTCTTTACTCATGGAAATAACTACACCGCTATCTGTATGAACATGGAAATATCTACACCGCCACCTGTATGAACATGGAAATATGTGCACCGCCATCAGTATGAACATATAAATATCTACACCGCCATCTGTATTAAGATGGAGATATCTACACTGCTATCTGCATAAACATGGAAATATCTACACCGCTATCTGTATAAACATGGAAATATCTACACAGCTATCTGTATAAACATGGAAATATCTACACCACTAACTGTATAAACATGGAAATATCAGCACCGCTATCTGTATGAACATGGAATTATCTACACCGCTATCTGTATGAACATGGAAATATCTACACCGCTATCTGTATGAACATGGAAATATCTACACCGCTATCTGTATGAACATGGAAATATCTACACCGCTATCTGTTTGAACATGGAAATATCTACACCGCTGTCTGCATGAAAATGGAAATATCTACACAGCTATCTGCATACACATGGAAATATCTACACAGCTATCTCTTAACACATGGAAATAAGTACACCGCTATCTCTATAAACACGGAAATATCTACACCGCTATCTGTTTGAACATGGAAATATCTACACCGCTATCTGCATGAAAATGGAAATATCTACAAAGCTATCTGCATATACATGGAAATATCTGCACAGCTATCTCTTTACACATGGAAATAGCTACACCGCTATATCTATAAACATGGAAATATATACACCGCCATCTGTATGAACATGGAAATATCTGCACCACCATCTCTATGAACATATAAATATCTACACCGCCATCTGTATTAAGAAGGAAATATCGAAACCGCTATCTGTATGAACATTGAAATATCTACACCGCTATCTGTATGAACATGGAAATATCTACACCGCTATCTGTGTACACATGCATACATCTTAACCGCTATCTGTATAAACATGGAAATATCTACAACGCTATCTGTATGAACATGGAAATATCTACACCGCAATCTGTACGAACATGGAAATATCTAAACTGCTATCAGCATGAAAATAGAAATAACTACACAGCTATCTGCATATACATGGAAATATCTACAAAGCTATCTCTTTACACATGGAAATAACTACACCGCTATCTCTATAAACACGGAAATATCTACACCGCCATCTGTACGAACATGGAAATATCTGCACCGCCATCTGTATAAACATATAAATATCTACAACGCCATCTGTGTTAAGATGTAGATATCTACACCGCTATCTGTATAAACTTGGAAATATCTACACCGCTATCTGTATAAACATGGAAATATCTACACCGCTATCTGTATAAACATGGAAATACCTACACCGCTACCTGTATAAACATGGAAATATCAGCACCGCTATCTGTATGAACATGGAAATATCTACACCGCTATCTCTATGAACATGGAAATATCTACACCGCTATCTGTATGAACATGGAAATAGCTACACTGCTATCTGTATGAAAATGGAAATATCTACACCACTATCTGTAGGAACATGGAAATATCTACACCGCTATCTGTATGAACATGGATATATCTACACTGCCATCTGGATGAACATGGAAATATCTACACCGCTATCTGCATGAACATGGAAATATCTACACCGCTATCAGTGTAAACATGCATACATCTTCACCGCAATCTGTATAAGCATGGAAATATGAACACCGCTATCTGTATGAACTTGGAAATATCTACACCGCTATCTGTTTGAACATGGAAATATCTAAACCGCTATCAGCATGAAAATGGAAATATCTACACAGCTATCTGCATATACATGGAAATATCTACACATCTATCTCTTTACACATGGAAATAACTACACCACTATCTGTATGAACATGGAAATGTCTGCACCGCCATCTGTATGAACATATAAATATCTACACCGCCATCTGTATTAAGATGGAGATATCTACACTGCAATCTGTATAAACATGGAAACATCTAAACCGCTATCTGTATAAACATGGAAATATCTACACAGCTCTCTGAATAAACATTTAAATATCAGCACTGCTATCTGTATGAACATGGAAATATCAGCCCCTCTATCTGTATGAACATGGAAGTATCTACACCGCTATCTCTATGAACATGGAAATATCTACACCGCTATCTGTTTGAACATGGAAATATCTAAACCGCTATCTGCATGAAAATGGGAATATATACACAGCTATCTGCATATACATGGAAATATCTACACAGCTATCTCTTTACACATGGAAATAACTGCACCGCTATCTGTATGAACATGGAAATATCTTCACCGCCATCTGTAGGAACATGGATATATCTACACAGCCATCTGGATGAACATGGAAAAATCTACACCGTTATCTGTATGAACATGGAAATATCTACACCGCTATCTGTATGAACATGGAAATACCTTCACCGCCATCTGTATGAACATGAATATATCTACACAGCCATCTGGATGAACATGGATATATCTACACAGCCCTCTGGATGAACATGGAAATATCCACACAGCTATCTGTGTAAACATGCATACATCTTCACCGCTATCTGTATAAACATGGAAATATCTACACCGCTATCTGTATGAACATGAAAATATCTACACTGCTATCTGTTTGAAGATGGAAATATATCCACCGATATCTGCATGAAAATGGAAATATCTACACAGCTATCTGCATGAAAATGGAAATATCTACACAGCTATCTGCATATACATGGAAATATCTACACAGCTATCTCTTTACACATGGAAATAACTACACCGCTATCAGTATGAACATGGAAATATCTACACCGCCATCTGTATGAACATGGAAATATCTGCACCGCCATCTGTATGAACATATAAATATCTACACTGCCATCTGTATTAAGATGGAGATATCTACACCGCTATCTGAATAAACATGGAAATATCTACACCGCTATCTGTATAAACATGGAAATATCAGCACCGCTATCTGTATGAACATGGAAATATCAGCCACTCTATCTGTATGTACATGGAGATATCTACACCGCCATCTGTATGAACATGGATATATCTACACAGCCATCTGGAGGAACATGGAAATATCTACACCGCTGTCTGTATGAACATGGAAATAGCTACACCGCTATCTGTATGAACATGGGAATAACTACACCGCTATCTGTATGAACATGGAAATATCTACACCGCTATCTGTATGAACAAGGAAATATCTTCACCGCTATCTGTATGAACATGGATATATCTACAGAGCCAACTGGATGAACATGGAAATATCTACACCACCATCTGTATGAACATATAAATATCTGCACCGCCATCTGTATTAAGATGGTGATATCTACACCGCTATCTGTATAAACCTGGAAATATCTACACCGTTATCTGTATAAAGATGGAAATATCTACACCGCTATCTGGATTAACATGGAAATTTCTACACCGCTACCTGTATAAACATGGAAATATCAGCACCGCTATCTGTAGGAACATGGAAATATCTACACCGCTATCTGTACGAAGATGGAAATACCTACACCGCTATCTGTATGAACATGGAAATAGCTACACCGCTATCTGTATGAACATGGAAATATCTACACCGCTATCTGTATGAACATGGATATATCTACACAGCCATCTGGTTGAACATGGAAATATCTACACCGCTATCTGTGTAAACATGCATACATCTTCACCGCTATCTGTATAAACATGGAAATATCTACAAGGCTATCTGTATGAACATGGAAATATCTGCACCGCTATCTGTATGAACATGGAAATATCTACACCGCTATCTGTATGAACATGGATATATCTACACAGCCATCTGGATGAACATGGATATATCAACACAGCCATCTGGATGAACATGGAAATATCTACACCGCTATCTGAATGAACATGGAAATATCTACACCGCTATCTGTGTAAACATGCATACATCTTCACCGCTATCTGTATAAACATGGAAATATCTACACCGCTATCTGTATGAACATGGAAATAGCTACACCGCTATCTGTATGAACATGGAAATATCTACACCGATATCTGTATGAACATGGATATATCTACACAGCCATCTGGACGAACTTGGAAATATCTACACCGCTATCTGTGTAAACATGCACACATCTTCACCGCTATCTGTATAAACATGGAAATATCTACACAGCCCTCTGGATGAACATGGAAATATCCACACCGCTATCTGTGTAAACATGCATACATCTTCACCGCTATCTATATAAACATGGGAATATCTACACCGCTATCTGTATGAACATGGAAATATCTACACCGCTATCTGTATGAACATGGAAATAGCTACACCGCTATCTGTATGAACATGGAAATATCTACACAGCCATCTGGATGAACATGGAATTATCTACTCCGCTATCTGTGTAAAAATGCATAGATCTTCACCGCTATCAGTATAAACATGGAAATATCTACACCGCTATCTGTATGAACATGGAAATATCTACACCGCTATCTGTATGAACATGGAAATATCTACACCGCTATCTGTTTGAACATGGAAATATCTACACCGCTATCTGCATGAAAATGGAAATAACTACACTGCTATCTGCATAAACATGGAAATATCTACACAGCTATCTCCTTACACATGGAAATAACTACACCGCTATCTGTATGAACATGGAAATATCTACACCGTCATCTGTATGAACATGGAAATATCTGCACCGCCATCTGTATTATAATATAAATATCTACACCGCCATCTGTATTAAGATGGAGATATCTACAATGCTATCTGTATAAACATGGAAATATCTACACCGCTATCTGTATAAACATGGAAATATCTACACAGCTATCTGTATAAACATGGAAATATCTACACCGCTACCTGTATAAACATGGAAATTTCAGCACCGCTATCTGTATGAACATGGAAATATCTACACCGCTATCTGTATGAACATGGAAATATCTACACCGCTATCTGTATGAACATGGAAATATCTACACCGGTATCTGTATGAACATGGAAATGTCTACACCGATATCTGTTTGAACATGGAAGTATCTACACCGCTGTCTGCATGAAAATGGAAATATCTACACAGCTATCTGCATATACATGGAAATATCTACACAGCTATCTCTTTACACATGGAAATAACTACACCGCTATCTCTATAAACATGGAAATATCTACACCGCCATCTGTATGAACATGGAAATATCCTCACCGCCATCTGTATGAACATATAAATATCTACACCGCCATCTGTATTAAGAAGCAGATATCTACACCGCTATCTGTATAAACATGGAAATATCTACACCGCTATCTGTATAAACATGGAAATATCTACACCACTATCTGTATAAACATGGAAATATCTACACCGCTCCCTGTATAAACATGGAAATATCAGCACTGCTATCTGTATGAACATGGAAATATCTACACAGCTATCTGTATGAACATGGAAATATCTACACCGCTATCTGTATGAACATGTAAATATCTACACCGCTATCTGTTTAAACATGCATACATCTTCACCGCTATCTGTATAAACATTTAAATATCTACAAAGCTATCTGTATGAACATGGAAATATCTACACCGCTATCTGTACGAACATGGAAATATCTAAACCGCTATCTGCATGAAAATAGAAATATCTACACAGCTATCTGCATATACATGGAAATATCTACAAAGCTATCTCTTTACACATGGAAATAACTACACCGCTATCTCTATAAACACTGAAATATCTACACCGCCATCTGTATGAACATGGAAATATCTGCACCGCCATCTGTATTAACATATAGATATCTACACCGCCATCTGTATTAAGTTGGAGATATCTACACCGCTATCTGTATAAACTTGGAAATATCTACACCGCTATCTGTATAAACATGGAAATAACTACACCGCTATCTGTATAAACATGGAAATATCTACACCGCTACCTGTATAAACATGGAAATATCAGCACCGCTATCTGTATGAACATGGAACTATCTACACCGCTATCTCTATGAACATGGAAATATCTACACTGCTATCTGTATGAACATGGAAATAGCTACACCGCTATCTGTATGAACATGGAAATATCTACACCACTATCTGTATGAACATGGAAATATCTACACCGCTATATGTATGAACATGGATATATCTACACAGCCATCTGGATGTACATGGAAATATCTACACCGCTATCAGTGTAAATATGCATACATCTTCTACGCAATCTGTATAAGCATGGAAATATCAACACTGCTATCTGTAAGAACGTGGAAATATCTACACCGCTATCTTTTTGAACTTTGAAATATCTAAACCGCTATCAGTATGAAAATGGAAATATCTACACAGCTATCTGCATATACATGGAAATATCTACACAGCTATCTCTTTACACATGGAAATAACTACACCGTTATCTGTATGAACATGGAAATATCTGCACCGCCATCTGTATGAACATATAAATATCTACACCGCCATCTGTATTAAGATGGAGATATCTACACCGCTATCTGTATAAACATGGAAATATCTACACCGCTATCTGTATAAACATGGAAATATCTACACCGCTATCTGTATAAACATGGAAATTTCAGCACCGCTCTCTGTATGAACATTTAAATATCAGCCCCTCTATCTGTATGAACATGGAAGTATCTACACCACTATCTCTATGAACATGGAAATATCTACACCGCTATCTGTTTGAACATGGAAATATCTAAACCGCTATCTGCATGAAAATGGAAATATATACACAGCTATCTGCATATACATGGAAATATCTACACAGCTATCTCTTTACACATGGAAATAACTACACCGCTATCTGTATGAACATGGAAATACCTTCACCGCCATCTGTATGAACATGGATATATCTACACAGCCATCTGGATGAACATGGAAATAACTACACCGCTATCTTTATGAACATGGAAATATCTACACCGCTATCTGTGTAAACATGCATACATCTTCACCGCTATCTGTATAAACATGGAAATATCTACACTGCTATCTGTATGAACATGGAAATATCTACACCGCTATCTGTTTGAACATGGAAATATCTACACCGCTATCTGCATGAAAATGGAAATATCTACAAAGCTATCTTCATATACATGGAAATATCTGCACAGCTATCTCTTTACACATGGAAATACCTACACCGCTATATCTATAAACATGGAAATATATACACCGCCATCTGTATGAACATGGAAATATCTTCACCACCATCTCTATGAACATATAAATATCTACACCGCCATCTGTATTAAGAAGGAAATATCTAAACCGCTATCTGTATGAACATTGAAATATCTACACCGCTATCTGTATGAACATGGAAATATCTTCACCGCCATCTGTAGGAACATGGATATATCTACACAGCCATCTGGATGAACATGGAAATATCTACACCGCTATCTGTATGAACATGGAAATATCTACACCGCTATCTGTGAAAACATGGATACGTCTTCTCCGCTGTCTGTATAAACATGGAAATATCTACACTGCTATCTGTATGAACATGGAAATATCTACACGGCTATCTGTTTGAACATGGAAATATCTACAGAGCTATCTGCAAGAAAATGGAAATATCTACACAGCGATCTGCATATACATGGAAATATCTACAAAGCTATCTCTTTACACGAGGAAATAAGTACAGCGCTATCTCTATAAACATGGAAATAGCTACACCGCCATCTGTATGAACATGGAAATATCTGCACCGCCATCTGTATGAACATATAAATATCTACACCGCCATCTATATTAAGATGGAGATAACTACACCGCTATCTGTATAAATTTGGAAATATCTACACTGCTATCTCTATGAACATGGAAATTTCTACACCGCTATCTGTATGAACATGGAAATAGCTACAACGCTATCTGTATGAACATGGAAATATCTACACCGCTACCTGTATGAACATGGAAATATCTACACCACAATCTGTATGAACATGGATATATATACACAGCCATCTGGATGAACACGGAAATATCTACACCGCTATCTGTATGAACATGGAAATATCTACACGGCTATCTGTGTAAATATGCATACATCTTCACCGCAATCTGTATAAACATGGAAATATGTACACCGCTATCTGTATGAACATTGAAATATCTACACCGCTATCTGTTTGAACATGGAAATATCTACACCGCTGTCTGCATGAAAATGGAAATATCTACACACCTATCTGCATATACATGGAAATATCTACACAGCTATCTCTTAACACATGGAAATAACTACACCGCTATCTCTATAAACATGGAAATATCTACACCGCCATCTGTATGAACATGGAAATATCTGCACCGCCATCTGTATGAACATATAAATATATACACCGCCATCTGTATTAAGATGGAGATATCTACACCGCTATCTGAATAAACATGGAAATATCTACACCGCTATCTGTATAAACATGGGAATATCAGCACCGCTATCTGTATGAACATGGAAATATCAGTCCCTCTATCTGTATGAACATGGAGATATCTACACCGCCATCTGTATGAACATGGATATATCTACACAGCCATCTGGAGGAACATGGAAATATCTACACCGCTATCTGTATGAACATGGAAATAGCTACACCGCTATCTGTATGAACATGGAAATATCTTAACCGCTATCTGTATGAACATGGAAATAACTACACCGCTATCTGTATGAACATGGATATATCTACACAGCCATCTGGATGAACATGGAAATATCTACACCGCTACCTGTATGAACATGGAAATATCTACACCGCAATCTGTATGAACATGGATATATCTACACAGCCATCTGGATGAACACAGAAATATCTACACCGCTATCTGTATGAACATGGAAATATCTACACGGCTATCTGTGTAAATATGCATACATCTTCACCGCAATCTGTATAAACATGGAAATATCTACACCGCTATCTGTATGAACATGTAAATATATACACCGCTATCTGTTTGAACATGGAAATATCTACACCGCTGTCTGCATGAAAATGGAAATATCTACACAGCTATCTGCATATACATGGAAATATCTACACAGCTATCTCTTAACACAAGGGAATAACTACACCGCTATCTCTATAAATATGGAAATATCTACACCGCCATCTGTATGAACATGGAAATATCTGCACCGCCATCTGTATGAACATATAAATATCTACACTGCCATCTGTATTAAGAAGGAAATATCTAAACCGCTATCTGTATGAACATAGAAATATCTACACCGCTATCTGTATGAACATGGAAATATCTACACCGCTATCTGTGTAAACATGCATACTTCTTCACCGCTATCTGTATAAACATGGAAATTTCTACAAGGCTATCTGTATGAACATGGAAATATCTACACCGCCATCTGTATGAACATGGAAATAGCTGCACCGACATCTGTATGAACATATACATATCTACACGGCCATCTGTATTAAGATGGAGATATCTACATCGATATCTGTATAAAAATGGAAATATCTACACTGCTATCAGTATAAACATGGAAATATCTACACCGCTATCTGTATAAACATGGAAATATCTACACCGCATCCTGTATAAACTTGGAAATATCAGCACCGCTATCTGTCTTAACATGGAAATATCAGCCGCTCTATCTTTATGAACATGGAAATACCTACACCGCTATCTGTATGAACATGGATATATCTACACAGCCATCTGGATGAACATGGAAATATCTACACCGCTATCTGCATGAAAATGGAAATATCTACACTGCTATCTGCATATACATTTAAATATCTACACAGCTATCTCTTTACACATGGAAATAACTACACCGCTATCTGTATGAACATGGAAATATCTGCACCGCCATCTGTATGAACACATGAATATCTACACCGCCATCTGTATTAAGATGGAGATATCTACACTGCTATCTGTATAAACATGGAAATATCTACACCACCATTTGTATGAACATATAAATATCAACACCGACATCTGTATTAAGAAGGAAATATCTAAACCGCTATCTGTATAAACATGGAAATATCTACACCGCTGCCTGTATTAACATGGAAATATCAGCACCGCTATCTGTATGAACATGGAAATATCTACACTGCTATCTGTTTGAACATGGAAATATCTACACCGCTATCTGTTTGAACATGGAAATATCTACACCGCTATCTGTATGAAAATGGAAACATCTACACTGCTATCTGCATATACATTTAAATATCTACACAGCTATCTCTTTACACATGGAAATAACTACACCGCTATCTGTATGAACATGGAAATATCTACACCGCCATCTGTATTAAGATGGAGATATCTACACCGCTATCTGTATAAACATGGAAATATCTACACCGCCGTCTGTATGAACATGGATATATCTACACAGCCCTCTGGATGAACATGGAAATATCCACACCGCTATCTGTGTAAACATGCATACATCTTCACCGCTAACTGTATAAACATGGAAATATCTACACCGCTATCTGTATGAACATGGAAATAGCTACACCGTTATCTGTATCAACATGGAAATAGCTACACCGCTATCTGTATGAACATGGAAGTATCTACACCGCTATCTGTATGAACATTGATATATCTACACAGCCATCTGGATGAACATGGAAATATCTACACCGCTATCTGTATGAACATGGAAATATCTACACCGCTATCTGTGTGAACATGGATATATCTACACAGCCATCTGGATGAACATGAAAATATCTACACCGCTATCTGTGTAAACATGCATAGATCTTCACCACTATCTGTATAAACATGGAAATATCTACACAGCTATCTGTATGAACATGGAAATATATACACCGCTATCTGTATGAACATGGAAATATCTACACCACTGTCTGTATGAACTTGGAAATATCTACACCGCTATCTGTATGAACATGGATATATCTACACAGCCATCTGGATGAACATGGAAATATCTACACCGATATCTGTATGAACATTGAAATATATACACCGCTATCTGTGTAAACATGCATACATCTTCACCGCTATCTGTATAAACATGGAAATATCTACACCACTATCTGTATGAACATGGAAATATCTACACCGCTATCTGTATGAACATGGAAATATCTGCACCGCTATCTGTATGAACATAGAAATATCTACACCGCTATCTGTTTGAACATGGAAATATCTACACCGCTATCTGCATGAAAATGGAAATATCTACACAGCTATCTGCATATAGATGGAAATATCTACACAGCAATCTCTTTACACATGGAAATAACTACACCGCTATCTGTATGAAAATGGAAATATCTACACCGCCATCTGTAAGAACATAGAAATATCTGCACCGCCATCTGTATGAACATATAAATATCTACACCGCCATCTGTATTAAGATGGAGATATCTACACCGCTATCTGAATAAACATGGAAATATCTACACCGCTATCTGTATAAACATGGAAATATCTTCACCTCTATTTGTATAAACATGGAAATATCTACACCGCTACCTGTATAAACATGGAAATATCTTCACCGCTATCTGTATAAACATGGAAATATCTACACCGCTACCTGTATAAACATGGAAATATCTGCACCGCTATCTGTATGAACATGGAAATATCTACACCGCTATCTGTATGAACAAGGAAATATATACACCACAATCTGTATGAACATGGAAATATCTACAAAGCTATCTGAATGAACATGGAAATTTCTACACCACTATCTGTTTGAACATGTAAATATCTACACCGCTATCTGCATGAAAATGGAAATATCTACAAAGCTATCTGCATATTCATGGAAATATCTACACAGCTGTCTGTTTACACATGGAAATAACTACACCGCTATCTGTATGAACATGGAAATATCTCCACAGCCATCTGTATGAATATGGAAATATCTGCACCGCCATCTGTATGAACATATAAATATCTACACCGCCATCTGTATTAAGATGGAGATTTCTACACTGCTATCTGTATAAACATGGAAATATCTACACTGCTATCTGTATAAACATGGAAATATCTACACCGCTATCTGTATAAACATGGAAATATCTACACCACTACCTGTATAAACATGGAAATATCAGCACCGCTATCTGTATGAACATGGAAATATCTACACCGCTATCTGTATGAACATGGAAATATCTACACCGCTATCTGTATGAACATGGAAATATCTGCACCGCTATCTGTATGAACATGGAAATATCTACACCGCTATCTGTTTCAACATGGAAATATCTACACCGCTGTCTGCATGAAAATGGAAATATCTACACAGCTATCTGCATATACATGGAAATATCTACACAGCTATCTCTTAACACATGGAAGTAAGTACACCGCTATATCTATAAACATGGAAATGTCTACACCTCCATCTGTATGAACATGGAAATATCTGCACCACCATCTGTATGGACATATAAGTATCTACACCGCCATCTGTATTAAGAAGGAAATATCTAAACCGCTATCTGTATGAACATTGAAATATCTACACCGCTATCTGTATGAACATGGAAATATCTACACCGCTATCTGTGTAAACATACATACATCTTCACCGCTATCTGTATAAACATGGAAATATCTACAAGGCTATCTGTATGAACATGGAAATATCTACACCGCTATCTGCATGAAAATAGAAATATCTACACAGCTATCTGCATATACATGGAAATATCTACAAAGCTATCTCTTTACACATGGAAATAACTACACCGCTATCTCTATAAACACGGAAATATCTACACCGCCATCTGTTTGAACATGGAAATATCTGCACAGCCATCTGTATGAACATATAAATATCTACACCGCCATCTTATTAAGATGGAGATATCTACATCGCTATCTGTACAAACTTGGAAATATCGACACCGCTATCTGTATAAACATGGAAATACCAACACCACTCTCTGTATAAACATGGAAATATCTACACCGCTACCTGTATAAACATGGAAATATCAGCACTGATATCTGTATGAACATGGAAATATCTACTCCGCTATCTCTATGTACATGGAAATATCTACACCACTATCTGTATGAACATGGAAATAGCTACACCGCTATCTGTATGAACATGGAAATATCTACACCACTATCTGTATGAACATGGATATATCTACACACCCATCTGGATGAACATGTAAATATCTACACCGCTATCTGCATGAACATGGAAATACCTACACCGCTATCTGTGTGAACATTCATACATGTTCACCGCAATCTGTATAAAGATGGAAATATCTACACCGCTATCTGTATGAACATGGATATATCTACACAGCCCTCTGCATGAACATGGAAATATTCACACCGCTATCTGTGTAAACATGCATACATCTTCAACGCTATCTGTATAAACATGGAAACATCTACAACGCTATCTGAACATGGAAATATCTGCACCGCCATCTGTATTAACATATAAATATCTTCACCGCCATCTGAATTAAGATGGAGATATCTACACCGCTATCTGAATAAACATGGAAATATCTACACCGCTATTTGTATAAACATGGAAATATCTACACCGCTATCTGTATAAACATGGAAATATCTACACCGCTACCTGTATAAACATGGAAATATCAGCTCCGCTATCTGTATGAACATGGAAATATCTACACCGCTATCTGTATGAACATGGAAATATCTACACCGCTATCTGTATGAACATGGAAATATCTACAAAGCTATCTGAATGAACATGGAAATATCTACACCGCTATCTGTTTGAACATGTAAATATCTACACCACTATCTGTATGAAAACGGAAATATCTACAAAGCTATCTGCATATACATGGAAATATCTACACAGCTATCTCTTTACACATGGAAATAACTACACCGCTATATCTATAAACAGGGAAATATCTACACCGCCATGTGTATGAACATGGAAATATCAGCACCGCCATCTGTATGAACATATAAATATCTACACCGCCATCTGTATTAAGAAGGAAATATCTAAACCGCTATCTGTATAAACATGGAAATATCTACACCGCTGCCTGTATAAACATGGAAATATCAGCACCGCTATCTGTATGAACATGGAAATATCTACACCGCTATCTGTATCAACACGGAAATATCTACACCGCTATCTGTATGAAGATGGAAATAGCTACACCGTTATCTGTATGAACATGGAAATAGCCACACCGCTATCTGTATGAACATGGAAATATCTACACCGCTATCTGTATGAACATGGATATCTACACAGCCCTCTGGATGAACATGGAAATATCCGCACCGCTATCTGTGTAAAAATGCATACATCTTCACCGCTATCTGTATAAACATGGAAATATGTACATCGCTATCTGTATGAACATGGAAATATCTACACCGCTATCTGTTTGAAGATGGAAATATATACACCGCTATCTGCATGAAAATGGAAATATCTACACAGCTATCTGCATATAGATGGCAATATCTACACAGCTATCTCTTTACACATGGAAATAACTACACCGCTATCTGTATGAAAATGGAAATATCTACACCGCCATCTGCATGAACATAGAAATATCTGCACCGCCATCTGTATGAACATATAAATATCTACACAGCCATCTGTATTAAGATCGAGATATCTACACCGCTATCTGAATAAAAATGGAAATATCTACACCGCTATCTGTATAAACATGGAAATACCTTCACAGCAATCTGTATAAACATGGAAATATCTACACCACTACCTGTATAAACATGGAAATATCTTCACCGCTATCTGTATAAACATGGAAATATCTACACCGCTACCTGTATAAACATGGAAATATCTGCACTGCTATCTGTATGAACATGGAAATATCTACACCGCTATCTGTATGAACAAGGAAATATATACACCACAATCTGTATGAACATGGAAATATCTACAAAGCTATCTGAATGAACATGGAAATTTCTACACCGCTATCTGTTTGAACATGGAAATATCTACACCGCTATCTGCATGAAAATGGAAATATCTACAAAGCTATCTGCATATTCATGGAAATATCTACACAGCTGTCTGTTTACACGTGGAAATAACTACACCGCTATCTGTATGAACATGGAAATATCTACACCGCCATCTGTATGAACATGGAAATATCTGCACCGCCATCTGTATGAACATATAAATATCTACACCGCCATCTGTATTAAGATGGAGATTTCTACACTGCTATCTGTATAAACATGGAAATATCTACACCGCTATCTGTATAAACATGGAAATATCTACACCGCTATCTGTATAAACATGGAAATATCTACACCACTACCTGTATAAACATGGAAATATCAGCACCGCTATCTGTATGAACATGGAAATATCTACACCGCTATCTGTATGAACATGGAAATATCTACACCGCTATCTGTATGAACATGGAAATATCTGCACCGCTATCTGTATGAACATGGAAATATCTACACCGCTATCTGTTTCAACATGGAAATATCTACACCGCTGTCTGCATGAAAATGGAAATATCTACACAGCTATCTGCATATACATGGAAATATCTACACAGCTATCTCTTAACACATGGAAGTAAGTACACCGCTATATCTATAAACATGGAAATGTCTACACCGCCATCTGTATGATCATGGAAATATCTGCACCACCATCTGTATGGACATATAACTATCTACACCGCCATCTGTATTAAGAAGGAAATATCTAAATCGCTATCTGTATGAACATTGAAATATCTACACCGCTATCTGTATGAACATGGAAATATCTACACCTCTATCTGTGTAAACATGCATACATCTTCACCGCTATCTGTATAAACATGGAAATATCTACAAGGCTATCTGTATGAACATGGAAATATCTACACCGCTATCTGCATGAAAATAGAAATATCTACACAGCTATCTGCATATACATGGAAATATCTACAAAGCTATCTCTTTACACATGGAAATAACTACACCGCTATCTCTATAAACACGGAAATATCTACACCGCCATCTGTTTGAACATGGAAATATCTGCACAGCCATCTGTATGAACATATAAATATCTACACCGCCATCTTATTAAGATGGAGATATCTACATCGCTATCTGTACAAACTTGGAAATATCGACACCGCTATCTGTATAAACATGGAAATACCAACACCACTCTCTGTATAAACATGGAAATATCTTCACCGCTACCTGTATAAACATGGAAATATCAGCACTGATATCTGTATGAACATGGAAATATCTACTCCGCTATCTCTATGTACATGGAAATATCTACACCGCTATCTGTATGAACATGGAATTAGCTACACCGCTATCTGTATGAACATGGAAATATCTACACCACTATCTGAATGATCATGGAAATATCTGCACCGCTATCTGTATGAACATGGAAATATCTACACCGCTATCTGTTTGAAGATGGAAATATGTACACCGCTATCTGCATGAAAATGGAAATATCTACAGAGCTATCTGCATATAGATGGAAATATCTACACAGCTATCTCTTTACACATGGAAATAACTACACCGCTATCTGTATGAAAATGGAAATATCTACACAGCCATCTGGATGAACATGGAAATATCTACACCGCTATCTGTATGAACAGGGAAATAGCTACACCACTATCTGTATGAACATGGAAATATCTATACCGCTATCTGTATGAACATGGAAATATCTACACCGCTATCTGTATGAACATGGAAATATCTACACCGCCATCTGTACGAACATGGATATATCTACAGAGCCATCTGGATGAACATGGAAATATCTACACCGCCATCTGTATGAACATATAAATATCTACACCGCCATCTGTATTAAGATGGAGATATCTACACCGCTATCTGTATAAACCTGGAAATATCTACACCGCTATCTGTATAAACATGGAAATATCTACACCGCTATCTGTATAAACATGGAAATTTCTACACCGCTACCTGTATAAACACGGAAATATCAGCACCGCTATCTGTAGGAACATGGAAATATCTACACCGCTATCTGTACGAACATGGAAATATCTACACCGCTATCTGTATGAACATGGAAATAGCTACACCGCTATCTGTATGAACATGGAAATATCTACACCACTATCTGTATGAACATGGAAATATCTACACCGCTATCTTTATGAACATGGATATATCTACACAGCCATCTGGATGAACATGGAAATAACTACACCGCTCTCAGTATGAACATGGAAATATCTACACCGCTGTCTGTGTAAATATGCATACATCTTCACCGCTATCTGTATAAACATGGAAATATCTACAACGCTATCTATATGAACATGGAAATATCTACCCTGATATCTGTATGAACATGGATATATCTACACAGCCACCTGGATGAACATGGAAATATCTACACCGCTATCTGTGTAAACATGCATACATCTTCACCGCTATCTGTATAAACATGGAAATATCTACACCGCTATCTGTATGAACATGGAAATATCTGCACCGCTATCTGTATGAACATGGAAGTGTCTACACTGCTGTCTGTTTGAACATGAAAATATCTACACCGCTATCTGCATGAAAATGGAAATATCTACACTGCTATCTGCATATACATGGAAATATCTACACAGCTATCTCTTTACACATGGAAATAACTACACCGCTATCTGTATGAACATGGAAATATCTACACCGCCATCTGTATGAACATGGAAATATCTGCACCGCCATCTGTATGAATATAGAAATTTCTACACCGCCATCTGTATTAAGATGGTAATATCTTCACCGCTATCTGTATAAACATGGAAATATCTACACCGCTATCTGTATAAACATGGAAATATCTACACCGCTACCTGTATAAACAAGGAAATATCAGCACCGCTATCTGTATGAACATGGAAATATCTACACCGCTATCTGTATGAACAAGGAAATATCTACACCGGTATCTGTATGAACATGGATATATCTACACAGCCCTCTGGATGAACATGGAAATATCCACACCGCTATCTGTGTAAACATGCATACATCTTCACAGCTATCTGTATAAACATGGAAATATCTACACCGCTATCTGTATGAACATGGAAATATCTACACCACTATCTGTATGAACATGGAAATATCTACACCGCTACCTGTATAAACATGGAAATATCAGCACCGCTATCTGTATGAACCTGGAAATATCTACACCGCTATCTGTATGAACATGGAAATATCTACACCGCTATCTGTATGAACAAGGAAATATCTTCAAAGCTATCTGAATGAACATGGAAATATCTACACCGCTATCTGTTTGAACATGTAAATATCTACACCGCTATCTGCAAGAAAATGGAAATATCTTCAAAGCTATCTGCATATACTTGTAAATATCTACACAGCTATCTCTTTACACATGGAAATAACTACACCGCTATATCTATAAACATGGAAATATCTACACCACCATCTGTATGAACATGGAAATAACTGCACCGCCATCTGTATGAACATATAAATATCTACACCGCCATCTGTATTAAGAAGTAAATATCTAAACCGCTATCTGTATAAACATGGAAATATCTACACCGCTGCCTGTATAAACATGGAAATATCAGCACCGCTCTCTGTATGAAAATGGAGATATCTACACCGCTATCTGTATGAACATGGAAATATCTACACTGCTATCTGTATGAACATGGAAATAGCTACACCTTTTTCTGTATGAACATGGAAATAGCTACACCGCTATCTGTATGAGCATGGAAATATCTACACCGCCATCTGTATGAACACGGAAATATCTGCACCACCATCTGTATGAACATATAAATATCTACACCGCCATCTGTATTAACATATAAGTATTTACACCGCCATCTGTATTAAGAAGGAAATATCTAAACCGCTATCTGTATGAACATGGAAATATCTACACCGCTGCCTGTATAAACATGGAAATATCAGCACCACTATCTGTATGAACATGGAAATATCGACACCGCAATCTGTATGAACATGGATATATCTACACAGCCATCTGGATGAACATGGAAATATCTACACCGCTATCTGTATGAACATGGAAATATCTACACCGCTATCTGTGTAAACATGCAAACATCTTCACCGCTATCAGTATAAACATGGAATTATCTACACCGCTATCTGTATGAACATGGAAATAACTACACCGCTTTCTGTATGAACATGGAAATATCTACACCGCTATCTGTATGAACATGGATATATCTACACAGCCATCTGGATGAACATGGAAATATCTACACTGCTATCTGTGTAAACATGCATACATCTTCACCGCTATCTGTATAAACATGGAAATATCTACACAGCTATCGGTATGAACATGGAAATATCTGCACCGCTATCTGTATGAACATGGAAATATCTACACCGCTATCTGAACATGGAAATATCTACACTGCTATCTGTATAAACATGGAAATATCTACACAGCTATCTCTTTACAGATGGAAATAACTACACCGCCATCTGTATGAACATGGAAATATCTGCACCGCCATCAGTATGAACATATAAATATCTACACCACCATCTGTATTAAGATATAGATATCTACACTGCTGTCTGTATAAACATGGAAATATCAACACCGCTATCTATATAAACATGGAAATATCTACAACGCTATCTGTATAAACATGGAAATATCTACACCGCTACCTGTATAAACAGGGAAATATAAGCACCGCTATCTGTATGAACATGGAAATATCTACACCGCTATCTGTATGAACATGGAAATATCTACACCGCTATCTGTATGAACATGGATATATCTACACAGCCCTCTGGATGAACATGGAAATATCCACACCGCTATCTGTGTAAACATGCATACATCTTCACCGCTATCTGTATAAACATGGAAATATCTACACCGCTATCTGTATGAACATGGAAATATCTACACCGCTATCTGTTTGAAGATGGAAATATATACATCGCTATCTGCATGAAAATGGAAATATCTACACAGCTATCTGCATATAGATGGAAATATCTACACAGCTATCTCTTTACACATGGAAATAACTACACCGCTATCTGTATGAACATAGAAATATCTACACCGCTATCTGTATAAACATGGAAATATCTACACCGCCACCTGTATAAAGATGGAAATATAAGCACCGCTATCTGTAAGAACATGGAAATATCTACACCACTATCTGTATGAACATGGAAATATCTACACCGCTATCTGTATGAACATGGATATATCTACACAGCCCTCTGGATGAACATGGAAATATCCACACCGCTATCTGTGTAAACATGCATACATCTTCACAGCAATCTGTATAAACATGGAAATATCTACACCGCTATCTGTATGAACATGGAAATATCTACACCGCTATCTGTTTGAAGATGGAAATATATACATCGCTATCTGAATGAAAATGGAAATATCTACACAGCTCTCTGCATATAGATGGAAATATCTACACAGCTATCTCTTTACACATGGAAATAACTACACCACTATCTGTATGAACATGGAAATATCTACACCGCCATCTGTATGAAGATGGAGATATCTACACCGCTATCTGAATAAACATGGAAATATCTACACTGCTATCTGTATAAACATGGAAATATCTACACCGCTATCTGTATAAACATGGAAATATCTACACCGCTACCTGTATAAACATGGAAATATCAGCACCGCTATCTGTATGAACCTGGAAATATCTACACCGCTATCTGTATGAACATGGAAATATCTACACCGCTATCTGTTTGAACATGGAAATATGTACACCGCTATCTGCATGAAAATGGAAATATCTACACTGCTATCTGCATATACGTGGAAATATCTACACAGCTATCTCTTTACACATGGAAATAACTACACCGATATCTGTATGAACATGGAAATATCTACACCGCCATCTGTATGAACATGGAAATATCTGCACCACCATCTGTATGAACATATAAATATCTACACCGCCATCTGTATTAAGATGGAGATATCTACACTGCTATCTGTATAAACATGGAAATATCTACACCGCTATCTGTATAAACATGGAAATATCTACACCGCTACCTGTATAAACATGGAAATATCAGCACCGCTATCTGTATGAACCTGGAAATATCTACACCGCTATCTGTATGAACATGGAAATATCTACACCGCTATCTGTTTGAACATGGAAATATGTACACCGCTATCTGCATGAAAATGGAAATATCTACACTGCTATCTGCATATACGTGGAAATATCTACACAGCTATCTCTTTACACATGGAAATAACTACACCGATATCTGTATGAACATGGAAATATCTACACCGCCATCTGTATGAACATGGAAATATCTGCACCACCATCTGTATGAACATATAAATATCTACACCGCCATCAGTATTAAGATGGAGATATCTACACTGCTATCTGTATAAACATGGAAATATCTACACCGCCATCTGTATGAACATATAAGTATCTACACCGCCATCTGTATTAAGAAGGAAATATCTAAACCGCTATCTGAATAAACATGGAAATATCTACACCGCTGCCTGTATAAACATGGAAATATCAGCACCACTATCTGTATGAACATGGAAATATCTACAACGCAATCTGTATGAACATGGATTTATCTACACAGCCATCTGGATGAACATGGAAATATCTACACCGCTATCTGTATGAACATGGAAATATCTACACCGCTATCTGTGTAAACATGCATACACCTTCACCACTATCAGTATAAACATGGAAATATCTACACCGCTATCTGTATGAACGTGGAAATAACTACACCGCTATCTGTATGAACATGGAAATATCTACACCGCTATCTGTATGAACATGGATATATCTACACAGCCATCTGGATGAACATGGAAATATCTACACTGCTATCTGTGTAAACATGCATACATCTTCTCCGCTAACTGTATAAACATGGAAATATCTACACCGCTATCTGTATGAACATGGAAATATCTGCACCGCTATCTGTATGAACATGGAAATATCTACACCGCTATCTGTTTGAACTTGGAAATATGTACACCACTATCTGCATGAAAATGGAAATATCTACACTGCTATCTGCATATACATGGAAATATCTACACAGCTATCTCTTTACACGTGGAAATAACTACACTGATATCTGTATGAACATGGAAATATATGCACTGCCATCTGTATGAACATGGAAATATCTGCACCGCCATCTGTATGAACACATAAATATCTACACCGCCATCTGTATTAAGATGGAGATATCTACACTGCTATCTGTATAAACATGGAAATATCTACACCGCCATCTATATGAACATATAAGTATTTACACCGCCATCTGTATTAAGAAGGAAATATCTATACCGCTATCTGTATAAACATGGAAATATCTACACCGCTGCCTGTATAAACATGGAAATATCAGCACCACTATCTGTATGAACATGGAAATATCGACACCGCAATCTGTATGAACATGGATATATCTACACAGCCATCTGGATGAACATGGAAATATCTACACCGCTATCTGTATGAACATGGAAATATCTACACCGCTATCTGTGTAAACGTGCAAACATCTTCACCGCTATCAGTATAAACATGGAAATATCTACACCGCTATCTGTATGAACATGGAAATAACTACACCGCTTTCTGTATGAACATGGAAATATCTACACCGCTATCTGTATGAACATGGATATATCTACACAGCCATCTGGATGAACATGGAAATATCTACACCGCTATCTGTGTAAACAGGCATACATCTTCACCGCTATCTGTATAAACATGGAAATATCTACACCGCCATCGGTATGAACATGGAAATATCTGCACCGCTATCTGTATGAACATGGAAATATCTACACCGCTATCTGAACATGGAAATATCTACACCGCTATCTGCATGAAAATGGAAATATCTACACTGCTATCTGTATATACATGTAAATATCTACACAGCTGTCTCTTTACACATGGAAATAACTACACCGCCATCTGTATGAACATGGAAATATCTGCAACGCCATCAGTATGAACATATAAATATCTACACCATTATCTGTATTAAGATATAGATATCTACACCGCTGTCTGTATAAACATGGAAATATCTACACCGCTATCTGTATAAACATGGAAATATCTACACCGCTATCTGTATAAACATGGAAATATCTACACCGCTACCTGTATAAACAGGGAAATATAAGCACCGCTATCTGTATGAACATGGAAATATCTACACCGCTATCTGTATGAACATGGAAATATCTACACCGCTATCTGTATGAACATGGATATATCTACACAGCCCTCTGGATGAACATGGAAATATCCACACCGCTAACTGTGTAAACATGCATACATCTTCACCGCTATCTGTATAAACATGGAAATATCTACACCGCTATCTGTATGAACATGGAAATATCTACACAGCTATCTGTTTGAAGATGGAAATATATACATCGCTATCTGCATGAAAATGGAAATATCTACACAGCTCTCTGCATATAGATGGAAATATCTACACAGCTGTCTCTTTACACATGGAAATAACTACACCGCTATCTGTATGAACATGGAAATATCTACACCGCCATCTGTATGAAGATGGAGATATCTACACCGCTATCTGAATAAACATGGAAATGTCTACACCGCTATCTGTATAAACATGGAAATATCTACACTGCTATCTGTATAAACATGGAAATATCTACACCGCTACCTGTATAAACATGGAAATATCAGCACCGCTATCTGTATGAACCTGGAAATATCTACACCGCTATCTGTATGAACATGGAAATATCTACACCGCTATCTGTATGAACAAGGAAATATCTACAAAGCTATCTGAAAGTACATGGAAATATCTACACCGCTATCTGTTTGAACATGTAAATATCTACACCGCTATTTGCATGAAAATGGAAATATCTTCAAAGCTATCTGCATATACATGTAAATATCTACACAGCTATCTCTTTACACATGGAAATAACTAAACCGCTATATCTATAAACATGGAAATATCTACACCACCATCTGTATGAACATGGAAATATCTGCACCGCCATCTGTATGAACATATAAATATCTACACCGCCATCTGTATTAAGAAGGAAATATCTAAACCGCTATCTGTATAAACATGGAAATATCTACACCGCTGCCTGTATAAACATGGAAATATCAGCACCACTATCTGTATGAACATGGAAATATCTACACCGCAATCTGTATGAACATGGATATATCTACACAGCCATCTGGATGAACATGGAAATATCTACACCGCTATCTGTATGAACATGGAAATATCTACACCGCTATCTGTGTAAACATGCATACATCTTCACCACTGTCAGTATAAACATGGAAATATTTACACTCCTATCTGTATGAACATGGAAATATCTACACCGCTATCTGTATGAACATGGATATATCTACACAGCCATCTGGATGAACATGGAAATATCTACACCGCTATCTGTGTAAACATGCATAGATCTTCACCGCTAACTGTGTAAACATGGAAATATCTACACAGCTATCTGTATGAACATGGAAATATCTGCACCGCTATCTGCATGAACATGGAAATATCTACACCGCTATCTGTTTGAACATGGAAATATGTACACCGCTATCTGCATGAAAATGGAAATATCTACACTGCTATCTGCATATACATGGAAATATCTACACAGCTATCTCTTTACACATGGAAATAACTACACCGATATCTGTATGAACATGGAAATATCTACACCGCCATCTGTATGAACATGGAAATATCTGCACCGCCATCTGTATGAACATATAAATATCTACACCGCCATCTGTATTAAGATGGAGATATCTACACTGCTATCTGTACAAACATGGAAATATCTACACCGCCATCTGTATGAACATATATGTATCTACACCGCCATCTGTATTAAGAAGGAAATATCTAAACCGCTATCTGTACAAACATGGAAATATCTACACCGCTGCCTGTATAAACATGGAAATATCAGCACCACTATCTGTATGAACATTGAAATATCTACACCGCTATCTGTATGAACATGGAAATATCTACACCGCTATCTGTATGAACATGGATATATCTACACAGCCCTCTGGATGAACATGGAAGTATCCACACCGCTATCTGTGTAAACATGCATACATCTTCACCGCTATCTGTATAAACTTGGAAATACCTACACCGCTCTCTGTATGAACATGGAAATATCTACACCGCTATCTGTTTGAAGATGGAAATATATACACCGCTATCTGCATGAAAATGGAAATATCTACACAGCTCTCTGCATATAGATGGAAATATCTACACAGATATCTCTTTACACATGGAAATAACTACACCGCTATCTGTATGAACATGGAAATATCTACACCGCCATCTGTATGAAGATGGAGATATCTACACCGCTATCTGAATAAACATGGAAATGTCTACACCGCTATCGTTATAAACATGGAAATATCTACACCGCTATCTGTATAAACATGGAAATATCTACACCGCTACCTGTATAAACATGGAAATATCAGCACCGCTATCTGTATGAACCTGGAAATATCTACACCGCTATCTGTATGAACATGGAAATATCTACACCGCTATCTGTATGAACAAGGAAATATCTACAAAGCTATCTGAATGAACATGGAAATATCTACACCGCTATCTGTTTGAACATGTAAATATCTACACCGCTATCTGCATGAAAATGGAAATATCTTCAAAGCTATCTGCATATACATGTAAATATCTACACAGCTATCTCTTTACACATGGAAATAACTACACCGCTATATCTATAAACATGGAAATATCTACACCACCATCTGTATGAACATGGAAATATCTGCACCGCCATCTGTATGAACATATAAATATCTACACCGCCATCAGTATTAAGAAGTAAATATCTAAACCGCTATCTGTATAAACATGGAAATATCTACACCGCTGCCTGTATAAACATGAAAATATCAGCACCGCTCTCTGTATGAAAATGGAGATATCTACAACGCTATCTGTATGAACATGGAAATATCTACACTGCTATCTGTTTGAACATGGAAATAGCTACACCGTTGTCTGTATGAACATGGAAATAGCTACACCACTATCTGTATGAATATGGAAATATCTACACCGCCATCTGTATGAACACGGAAATATCTGCACCACCATCTGTATGAACATATAAATATCTACACCGCCATCTGTATTAACATGGAGATATCTACACTGCTATCTGTATAAACATGGAAATATCTACACCGCCATCTGTATGAACATATAAATATCTACACCGCCATCTGTATAAAGATGGAAATATCTAAACCGCTATCTGTATAAACATGGAAATATCTACACCGCTGTCTGTATAAACATGGAAATATCAGCACCACTATCTGTATGAACATGGAAATATCTACACCGCAATCTGTATGAACATGGATATATCTACACAGCCATCTGGATGAAAATGGAAATATCTACACCGCTATCTGTATGAACATGGAAATATCTACACCGCTATCTGTGTAAACATGCATACATCTTCACCACTATCAGTATAAACATGGAAATATCTACACTGCTATCTGTATGAACGTGGAAATAACTACACCGCTATCTGCATGAACATGGAAATATCTACACTGCTATCTGTATGAACATGGATATATCTACACCGCTATCTGTGTAAACATGCATAGATCTTCACCGCTAACTGTATAAACATGGAAATATCTACACCGCTGTCTGTATGAACATGGAAATATCTGCACCGCTATCTGTATGAACATGGAAATATCTACACCGCTATCTGTTTGAACATGGAAATATGTACACCGCTATCTGCATGAAAATGGAAATATCTACACTGCTATCTGCATATACATGGAAATATCTACACAGCTATCTCTTTACACATAGAAATAACTACACCGCCATCTGTATGAACATGGAAATATCTGCACCGCCATCAGTATGAACATATAAATATCTACACCACCATCTGTATTAAGATGGAGATATCTACACCGCTGTCTGTATAAACATGGAAATATCTACACCGCTATCTGTATAAACATGGAAATATCTACACCGCTATCTGCATAAACATGGAAATATCTACACCGCTACCTGTATAAACATGGAAATATAAGCACCGCTATCTGTATGAACATGGAAATATCTACACCGCTATCTGTATGAACATGGAAATATCTACACCGCTATTTGTATGAACATGGATATATCTACACAGCCCTCTGGATGAACATGGAAATATCCACACCGCTATCTGTGTAAACATGCATACATCTTCACCGCTATCTGTATAAACATGGAAATATCTACACCGCTATCTGTATGAACATGGAAATATCTACACCGCTATCTGTTTGAAGATGGAAATATATACACCGCTATCTGCATGAAAATGGAAATATCTACACAGCTATCTGCATATAGATGGAAATATCTACACAGCTATCTCTTTACACATGGAAATAACTACACCGCTATCTGTATGAACATGGAAATAGCTACACCGCCATCTGTATGAACATGGAAATATCTGCACCATCATCTGTATGAACATATAAATATCTACACCGCCATCTGTATTAAGATGGAGATATCTACACTGCTATCTGAATAAACATGGAAATATCTACACCGCTATCTGTATAAACATGGAAATATCTACACCGCTATCTGTATAAACACGGAAATATCAGCACCGCTCTCTGTATGAAAATGGAAATATCTACACCGCTATCTGTATGAACATGGAAATATCTACACCGCTATCTGTATGAACATGGATATATCTACACAGCCATCTGGATGAACATGGAAATATCTACACCGCTATCTGTATGAACATGGAAATATCTACACCGCTATCTGTATGAACATGGATATATCTACACAGCCATCTGGATGAACATGGAAATATCTACACCTCTATCTGTGTAAACATGCATACAACTTCACCACTATCTGTATAAACAAGGAAAGATCTTCCCCGCTATCGGTATGAACATGGAAATATCTACACCGCTATCTGTATGAACATGGAAATACCTACACCGCTATCTGTTTGGACATGGAAATATCTATACCGCTATCTTCATGAAAATGGAAATATCTACACTGCTATCTGCATATAAATTTAAATATCTACACAGCTATCTCTTTACACATGGAAATAACTACACCACTATCTGTATGAACATGGACATATCTACACCGCCATCTGTATGAACATGGAAATATCTGCACCGCCATCTGTATGAACATATAAATATCTACACCGCCATCTGTATAAAGATGGAGATATCTACACTGCTATCTGTATAAACATGGAAATATCTACACCGCCATCTGCCTGAACATATAAATATCTACACCGCCATCTGTACTAAGAAGGAAATATCTAAACCGATATCTGTATAAACGTGGAAATATCTACACCGCTGCCTGTATAAACATGGAAATATCAGCACCGCTATCTGTATGAACATGGAAATACCTACACCGCTATCTGTAGGAACATGGAAATAGCTACACCTCTGCCTGTATAAACATGGAAATATCAGCACCGCTATCTGTATGAACAGGGAAATATCTACACCACTATCTGTATGAACATGGATATATCTACACAGCCATCTGGATGAACATGGAAATATCTACACCACTATCTGTATGAACATGGAAATATCTAAACCGCTATCTGTGTAAACATGCATACATCTTTACCGCTATCAGTATAAACATGGAAATATCTACACCGCTATCTGTATGAACATGGAAATAGCTACACCGCTATCTGTATGAACATAGAAATATCTACACTGCTATCTGTATGAACATGGATATATCTACACAGCCATCTGGATGAACATGGAAATATCTACACCGCTATCTGTGTAAACATGCATATATCTCCACCGCTATCTGTATAAACTTGGAAATATCTACACCGCCATCTGTATGAACATGGAAATATCTGCACCGCCATCTGTATGAACATATAAATATCTACACCGCCATCTGTACTAAGAAGGAAATATCTAAACCGCTATCTGCATAAACATGGAAATATCTACACCGCGGCCTGTATAAACATGGAAATATCAGCACCGCTATCTGTATGAACATGGAAATATCTACACCGCTATCTGTAGGAACATGGAAATAGCTACAGCGCTGCCTGTATAAACATGGAAATATTAGCACCGCTATCTGTATGAACATGGAAATATCTACACCACTATCTGTATGAACATGGATATATCTACACAGCCATCTGGATGAACATGGAAATATCTACACCACTATCTGTATGAACATGGAAATATCTACAACGCTATCTGTGTAAACATGCATACATCTTCAACGCTATCAGTATAAACATGGAAATATCTACACCGCTATCTATATGAACATGGAAATATCTACCCCGATATCTGTATGAACATGGATATATCTACACAGCCATCTGGATGAACATGGAAATATCTACACCGCTATCTGTGTAAACATGCATACATCTTCACCGCTACCTGTATAAACATGGAAATATCTACACCGCTATCTGTATGAACATGGAAATATCTGCACCGCTATCTGTATGAACATGGAAATGTCTACACTGCTGTCTGTTTGAACATGAAAATATCTACACCGCTATCTGCATGAAAATGGAAATATCTACACTGCTATCTGCATATACATGGAAATATCTACACAGCTATCTCTTTACACATGGAAATAACTACACCGCTATCTGTATGAACATGGAAATATCTACACCGCCATCTGTATGAACATGGAAATATCTGCACCGCCATCTGTATGAACATATAAATATCTACACCGCCATGTGTATTAAGATGGTAATATCTTCACCGCTATCTGTATAAACATGGAAATATCTACACCACTATCTGTATAAACATGGAAATATCTACACCGCTACCTGTATAAACATTGAAATATCAGCACCGCTATCTGTATGAACATGGAAATATCTAAACCGCTATCTGTATGAACAAGGAAATATCTACACCGGTATCTGTATGAACATGGATATATCTACAGAGCCCTCTGGATGAACATGGAAATATCCACACCGCTATCTGTGTAAATATGCATACGTCTTCACCGCTATCTGTAAAAACATGGAAATATCTACACCGCTATCTGTATGAACATGGAAATATCTACACCGCTATCTGATTGAAGATGGAAACATATACACCGCTATCTGCATGAAAATGGAAATACCTAGACAGCTATCTGCTTATAGATGGAAATATCTACACAACTATCTCTTTACACATGGAAATAACTACACCGCTATCTTTATGAACATGGAAATATCTACACCGCCATCTGTATGAACATAGAAATACCTGCACCGCCATCTGTATGAACATATAAATATCTACACCGCCATCTGTATGAAGATGGAGATATCTACACCGCTATCTGAATAAACATGGAAATGTCTACACCGCTATCTGTATAAACATGGAAATATCTACACCGCTATCTGTATAAACATGGAAATATCTACACCGCTACCTGTATAAACATGGAAATATCAGCACCGCTATCTGTATGAACCTGGAAATATCTACACCGCTATCTGTGTGAACATGGAAATATCTTCACCGCTATCTGTATGAACAAGGAAATATCTACAAAGCTATCTGAATGAACATGGAAATATCTACACCGCTATCTGTTTGAACATGTAAATACCTACACCGCTATCTGCATGAAAATGGAAATATCTTCAATGATATCTGCATATACATGTAAATATCTACACAGCTATCTCTTTACACATGGAAATAACTACACCGCAACATCTATAAACATGGAAATATCTACACCACCATCTGTATGAACATGGAAATATCTGCACCACCATCTGTATGAACATATAAATATCTACACCGATATCTGTATTAAGAAGTAAATATCTAAACCGCTATCTGTATAAACATGGAAATATCTAAACCGCTGCCTGTATAAACATGGAAATATCAGCACCGCTCTCTGTATGAAAATGGAGATATCTACACCGCTATCTGTATGAACATGGAAATATCTACACTGCTATCTGTATGAACATGGAAATAGCTACACCGTTGTCTGTATGAACATGGAAATAGCTACACCACTATCTGTATGAACATGGAAATATCTACACCGCCATTTGTATGAACACGGAAATATCTGCACCACCATCTGTATGAACATATAAATATCTACACCGCCATCTGTATTAACATGGAGATATCTACACTGCTATCTGTATAAACATGGAAATATCTACACCGCCATCTGTATGAACATATAAATATCTACACCGCCATCTGTATTACGAAGGAAATATCTAAACCGCTATCTGTATAAACATTGAAATATCTACACCGCTGCCTGTATAAACAAGGAAATATCAGCACCACTATCTGTATGAACATGGAAATATCTACACCGCAATCTGTATGAACATGGATATATCTACACAGCCATCTGGATGAACATGGAAATATCTACACCGCTATCTGTATGAACATGGAAATATCTACACCGCTATCTGTGTAAGCATGCATACATCTTCACCGCTATCAGTATAAACATGGAAATATCTACACCGCTATCTGTATGAACATGGAAATAACTACACCGCAATCTTTATGAACATGGAAATATCTACACCGCTATCTGTATGAACATGGATATAACTACACAGCCATCTGGATGAACATGGAAATATCTACACCGTTATCTGTGTAAACATGCATACATCTTCACCGCTATCTGTATAAACATGGAAATATCTACACCGCTATCTGTATGAACATGGAAATATCTGCACCGCTATCTGTATGAACATGGAAATATCTACACCGCTATCTGAACATGGAAATATCTACAGCGCTATCTGCATGAAAATGGAAATATCTACACTGCTATCTGTATATACATGGAAATATCTACACAGCTGTCTCTTTACACATGGAAATAACTACACCGCCATCTGTATGAACATGGAAATATCTGCAACGCCATCAGTATGAACATATAAATATCTACACCACCATCTGTATTAAGATATAGATATCTACACTGCTGTCTGTATAAACATGGAAATATCTACACCGCTATCTGTATAAACATGGAAATATCTACACCGCTATCTGTATAAACATGGAAATATCTACACCGCTACCTGTATAAACATGGAAATATAAGCACCGCTATCTGTATGAACATGGAAATATCTACACCGCTATCTGTATGAACATGGAAATATCTACACCGCTATCTGTATGAACATGGATATATCTACACAGCCCTCTGGATGAACATGGAAATATCCACACCGCTATCTGTGTAAACATGCATACATCTTCACCGCTATCTGTATAAACATGGAAATATCTACACCGCTATCTGTATGAACATGGAAATATCTACACAGCTATCTGTTTGAAGATGGAAATATATACATCGCTATCTGCATGAAAATGGAAATATCTACACAGCTCTCTGCATATAGATGGAAATATCTACACAGCTATCTCTTTACACATGGAAATAACTACACCGCTATCTGTATGAACATGGAAATATCTACACCGCCATCTATATGAAGATGGAGATATCTACACCGCTATCTGAATAAACATGGAAATGTCTACACCGCTATCTGTATAAACATGGAAATATCTACACCGCTACCTGTATAAACATGGAAATATCAGCACCGCTATCTGTATGAACCTGGAAATATCTACACCGCTATCTGTATGAACATGGAAATATCTACACCGCTATCTGTATGAACAAGGAAATATCTACACCGCTATCTGTATGAACAAGGAAATATCTACAAAGCTATCTGAATGTACATGGAAATATCTACACCGCTATCTGTTTGAACATGTAAATATCTACACCGCTATCTGCATGGAAATGGAAATATCTTCAAAGCTATCTGCATATACATGTAAATATCTACACAGCTATCTCTTTACACATGGAAATAACTACACCGCTATATCTATAAACATGGAAATATCTACACCACCATCTGTATGAACATGGAAATATCTGCACCGCCATCTGTATGAACATATAAATATCTACACCGCCATCTGTATGAAGAAGTAAATATCTAAACCGCTATCTGTATAAACATGGAAAATCTACACCGCTGCCTGTATAAACATGGAAATATCAGCACCGCTCTCTGTATGAAAATGGAGATATCTACACCGCTATCTGTATGAACATGGAAATATCTACACTGCTATCTGTTTGAACATGGAAATAGCTACACCGTTGTCTGTATGAACATGGAAATAGCTACACCGCTATCTGTATGAACATGGAAATATCTACACCGCCATCTGTATGAACACGGAAATATCTGCACCACCATCTGTATGAACATATAAATATCTACACCGCCATCTGTATTAAGAAGGAAGTATCTAATCCGCTATCTGTATAAACATGGAAATATTTACACCGCTGCCTGTATAAACATGGAAATATCAGCACCACTATCTGTATGAACATGGAAATATCTACACCGCAATCTGTATGAACATGGATATATCTACACAGCCATCTGGATGAACATGGAAATATCTACACCGCTATCTGTATGAACATGGAAATATCTACACCGCTATCTGTGTAAACATGCATACATCTTCACCACTATCAGTATAAACATGGAAATATCTACACTGCTATCTGTATGAACGTGGAAATAACTACACCGCTATCTGTATGAACATGGAAATATCTACACCGCTATCTGTATGAACATGGAAATATGTACACCGCTATCTGCATGAAAATGGAAATATCTACACTGCTATCTGCATATACATGGAAATATCTACACAGCTATCTCTTTACACATGGAAATAACAACACCGATATCTGTATGAACATGGAAATATCTACACCGCCATCTGTATGAACATGGAAATATCTGCACCGCCATCTGTATGAACATATAAATATCTACACCGCCATCTGTATTAAGATGGAGATATCTACACTGCTATCTGTATAAACATGGAAATATCTACACCGCCATCTGTATGAACATATAAGTATCTACACCGCCATCTGTATTAAGAAGGAAATATCTAAACCGCTATCTGTACAAACATGGAAATATCTACACCGCTGCCTGTATAAACATGGAAATATCAGCACCACTATCTGTATGAACATGGAAATATCTACACCGCTATCTGTATGAACATGGAAATATCTACACCGCTATCTGTATGAACATGGATATATCTACACAGCCCTCTGGATGAACATAGAAATAGCCACACCGCTATCTGTGTAAACATGCATACATCTTCACCGCTATCTGTATAAACATGGAAATTTCTTCACCGCTATCTGTATGAACATGGAAATATCTACACCGCTATCTGTTTGAAGATGGAAATATATACATCGCTATCTGCATGAAAATGGAAATATCTACACAGCTCTCTGCATATAGATGGAAATATCTACACAGCTATCTCTTTACACATGGAAATAACTACACCGCTATCTGTATGAACATGGAAATATCTACACCGCCATCTGTATGAAGATGGAGATATCTACACCGCTATCTGAATAAACATGGAAATGTCTACACCGCTATCTGTATAAACATGGAAATATCTACACCGCTATGTGTATGAACATGGAAATATCTACACCGCTATCTGTATGAACATGGATATATCTACACAGCCATCTGGTTGAACATGGAAATATCTACACCGCTATCTGTGTAAACATGCATACATCTTCACCGCTATCTGAATAAACATGGAAATATCTACACCGCTATCAGTATGAACATGGAAATATCTGCACCGCTATCTGTATGAACATGGAAATATCTACACCGCTATCTGTATGAACAAGGAAATATCTACACCGCTATCTGTATGAACAAGGAAATATCTACAAAGCTATCTGAATGTACATGGAAATATCTACACCGCTATCTGTTTGAACATGTAAATATCTACACCGCTATCTGCATGAAAATGGAAATATCTTCAAAGCTATCTGCATATACATGTAAATATCTACACAGCTATCTCTTTACACATGGAAATAACTACACCGCTATATCTATAAACATGGAAATATCTACACCACCATCTGTATGAACATGGAAATATCTGCACCGCCATCTGTATGAACATATAAATATCTACACCGCCATCTGTATGAAGAAGTAAATATCTAAACCGCTATCTGTATAAACATGGAAATATCTACACCGCTGCCTGTATAAACATGGAAATATCAGCACCGCTCTCTGTATGAAAATGGAGATATCTACACCGCTATCTGTATGAACATGGAAATATCTACACTGCTATCTGTTTGAACATGGAAATAGCTACACCGTTGTCTGTATGAACATGGAAATAGCTACACCGCTATCTGTATGAACATGGAAATATCTACACCGCCATCTGTATGAACACGGAAATATCTGCACCACCATCTGTATGAACATATAAATATCTACACCGCCATCTGTATTAAGAAGGAAATATCTAAACCGCTATCTGTATAAACATGGAAATATCTACACCGCTGCCTGTATAAACATGGAAATATCAGCACCACTATCTGTATGAACATGGAAATATCTACACCGCAATCTGTATGAACATGGATATATCTACACAGCCATCTGGATGAACATGGAAATATCTACACCGCTATCTGTATGAACATGGAAATATCTACACCGCTATCTGTGTAAACATGCATACATCTTCACCACTATCAGTATAAACATGGAAATACCTACACTGCTATCTGTATGAACGTGGAAATAACTACACCGCTATCTGTATGAACATGGAAATATCTACACCGCTATCTGTATGAACATGGAAATATGTACACCGCTATCTGCATGAAAATGGAAATATCTACACTGCTATCTGCATATACATGGAAATATCTACACAGCTATCTCTTTACACATGGAAATAACTACACCGATATCTGTATGAACATGGAAATATCTACACCGCCATCTGTATGAACATGGAAATATCTGCACCGCCATCTGTATGAACATATAAATATCTACACCGCCATCTGTATTAAGATGGAGATATCTACACTGCTATCTGTATAAACATGGAAATATCTACACCGCCATCTGTATGAACATATAAGTATCTACACCGCCATCTGTATTAAGAAGGAAATATCTAAACCGCTATCTGTACAAACATGGAAATATCTACACCGCTGCCTGTATAAACATGGAAATATCAGCACCACTATCTGTATGAACATGGAAATATCTACACCGCTATCTGTATGAACATGGAAATATCTACACCGCTATCTGTATGAACATGGATATATCTACACAGCCCTCTGGATGAACATGGAAATATCCACACCGCTATCTGTGTAAACATGCATACATCTTCACCGCTATCTGTATAAACATGGAAATTTCTACACCGCTATCTGTATGAACATGGAAATATCTACACCGCTATCTGTTTGAAGATGGAAATATATACATCGCTATCTGCATGAAAATGGAAATATCTACACAGCTCTCTGCATATAGATGGAAATATCTACACAGCTATCTCTTTACACATGGAAATAACTACACCGCTATCTGTATGAACATGGAAATATCTACACCGCCATCTGTATGAAGATGGAGATATCTACACCGCTATCTGAACAAACATGGAAATGTCTACACCGCTATCTGTATAAACATGGAAATATCTACACCGCTATGTGTATGAACATGGAAATATCTACACCGCTATCTGTATGAACATGGATATATCTACACAGCCATCTGGTTGAACATGGAAATATCTACACCGCTATCTGTGTAAACATGCATACATCTTCACCGCTATCTGAATAAACATGGAAATATCTACACCGCTATCAGTATGAACATGGAAATATCTGCACCGCTATCTGTATGTACATGGAAATATCTACACCGCTATCTGAACATGGAAATATCTACACCACTATCTGCATGAAAATGGAAATATCTACACTGCTATCTGCATATACATGGAAATATCTACACAGCTATCTCTTTACACGTGGAAATAACTACACCGCCATCTGTATGAACATGGAAATATCTGCACCGCCATCAGTATGAACATATAAATATCTACACCACCATCTGTATTAAGATGGAGATATCTACACCGCTATCTGTATAAACAAGGAAATATCTACACTGCTATCTGTATAAACATGGAAATATCTACACCGCTATCTGTATAAACATGGAAATATCTACACCGCTGCCAGTATAAACATTGAAATATAAGCACTGCTATCTGTATGAACATGGAAATATCTACACCGCTATCTGTATGATCATGGAAATATCTACACCGCTATCTGTATGAACATGGATATATCTACACAGCCCTCTGGATGAACATGGAAATATCCACACTGCTATCTGTGTAAACATGCATACATCTTCACCGCTATCTGTATAAACATGGAAATATCTACACCGCTCTCTGTATGAACATGGAAATATCTACACCGCTATCTGTATGAACATGGAAATATCTACAATGCTATCTGAATGAACATGGAAATATCTACACCGCTATCTGTTTGAACATGTAAATATCTACACCGCTATCTGCATGAAAATGGAAATATCTTAAAGCTATCTGCATATACATGGAAATATCTACACAGCTATCTCTTTACACATGGAAATAACTACACAGCTATATCTATAAACATGGAAATATCAGCACCACTATCTGTATGAACATGGAAATATCTACACCGCAATCTGTATGAACATGGATATATCTACACAGCCATCTGGATGAACATGGAAATATCTACACCGCTATCTGTGTAAACATGCATACATCTTCACCACTATCAGTATAAACATGGAAATATCTACACCGCTATCTGTATGAACATGGAAATAACTACACCGCTAACTGTATGAACATGGAAATATCTACACCGCTATCTGTAGGAACATGGATATATCTACACAGCCATCTGGATGAACATGGAAATATCTACACTGCTATCTGTGTAAACATGCATACATCTTCTCCGCTAACTGTATAAACATGGAAATATCTACACCGCTATCTGTATGAACATGGAAATATCTGCACCGCTATCTGTATGAACATGGAAATATCTACACCGCTGTCTGTTTGAACATGGAAATATGTACACCGCTATCTGCATGAAAATTGAAATATCTACACTGCTATCTGCATATACATGGAAATATCTACACAGCTATCTCTTTGCACGTGGAAATAACTACACCGATATCTGTATGAACATGGAAATATCTACACCGCCATCTGTATGAACATGGAAATATCTGCACCACCATCTGTATGAACATATAAATATCTACACCGCCATCTGTATTAAGATGGAGATATCTACACTGCTATCTGTATAAACATGGAAATATCTACACCGCCATCTGTATGAACATATAAGTATTTACACCGCCATCTGTATTAAGAAGGAAATATCTAAACCGCTATCTGTATAAACATGGAAATATCTACACCGCTGCCTGTAAAAACATGGAAATATCAGCACCACTATCTGTATGAACATGGAAATATCGACACCGCAATCTGTATGAACATGGATATATCTACACAGCCATCTGGATGAACATGGAAATATCTACACCGCTATCTGTATGAACATGGAAATATCTACACCGCTATCTGTGTAAACATGCAAACATCTTCACCGCTATCAGTATAAACATGGAAATATCTACACCGCTATCTGTATAAACAATGAAATAACTACACCGCTTTCTGTATGAACATGGAAATATCTACACCGCTATCTGTATGAACATGGATATATCTACACAGCCATCTGGATGAACATGGAAATATCTACAGCGCTATCTGTGTAAACATGCATACATCTTCACCGCTATCTGTATAAACATGGAAATATCTACACCGCTATCGGTATGAACATGGAAATATCTGCACCGCTATCTGTATGAACATGGAAATATCTACACCGCTATCTGAACATGGAAATATCTACACCGCTATCTGCATGAAAATGGAAATATCTACACTGCTATCTGCATATACATGGAAATATCTACACAGCTATCTCTTTACACATGGAAATAACTACACCGCCATCTGTATGAACATGGAAATATCTGCACCGCGATCAGTATGAACATATAAATATCTACACCACCATCTGTATTAAGATGGAGATATCTACACCGCTGTCTGTATAAACATGGAAATATCTACACCGCTATCTGTATAAACATGGAAATATCTACACCGCTATCTGCATAAACATGGAAATATCTACACCGCTACCTGTATAAACATGGAAATATAAGCACCGCTATCTGTATGAACAGGGAAATATCTACACCGCTATCTGTATGAACATGGAAATATCTACACCGCTATTTGTATGAACATGGATATATCTACACAGCCCTCTGGATGAACATGGAAATATCCACACCGCTATCTGTGTAAACATGCATACATCTTCACCGCTATCTGTATAAACATGGAAATATCTACACCGCTATCGGTATGAACATTGAAATATCTACACCGCTATCTGTATGAACATGGATATATCTACACAGCCATCTGGATGAACATGGAAATATCTACACCTCTAACTGTGTAAACATGCATACATCTTCACCACTATCTGTATAAACATGGAAATATCTTCACCGCTATCGGTATGAACATGGAAATATCTACACCGCTATCTGTATGAACATGGAAATACCTACACCTCTATCTGTTTGGACATGGAAATATCTACACCGCTATCTTCATGAAAATGGAAATATCTACACTGCTATCTGCATATACATTTAAATATATACACAGCTATCTCTTTACACATGGAAATAACTACACCACTATCTGTATGAACACGGACATATCTACACCGCCATCTGTATGAACATGGAAATATCTGCACCGCCATCTGTATGAACATATAAATATCTACACCGCCATCTGTATAAAGATGGAGATATCTACACTGCTATCTGTATAAACATGGAAATATCTACACCGCCATCTGCCTGAACATATAAATATCTACAGCGCCATCTGTACTAAGAAGGAAATATCTAAACCGATATCTGTATAAACGTGGAAATATCTACACCGCTGCCTGTATAAACATGGAAATATCAGCACCGCTATCTGTATGAACATGGAAATATCTACACCGCTATCTGTAGGAACATGGAAATAGCTACACCGCTGCCTGTATAAACATGGAAATATCAGCACCGCTATCTGTATGAACAGGGAAATATCTACACCACTATCTGTATGAACATGGATATATCTACACAGCCATCTGGATGAACATGGAACTATCTACACCACTATCTGTATGAACATGGAAATATCTAAACCGCTATCTGTGTAAACATGCATACATCTTCACCGCTATCAGTATAAACATGGAAATATCTACACCGCTATCTGTATGAACATGGAAATAGCTACACCGCTATCTGTATGAACAAAGAAATATCTACACTGCTATCTGTATGAACATGGATATATCTACACAGCCATCTGGATGAACATGGAAATATCTACACCGCTATCTGTGTAAACATGCATATACCTCCACCGCTATCTGTATAAACATGGAAATATCTACACCGCCATCTGTATGAACATGGAAATATCTGCACCGCCATCTGTATGAACATATAAATATCTACACCGCCATCTGCATTAAGATGGAGATATCTACACTGATATCTGTATAAACATGTAAATAACTACACCGCCATCTATCTGAACATATAAATATCTACACCGCCATCTGTACTAAGAAGGAAATATCTAAACCGCTATCTGCATAAACATGGAAATATCTACACCGCTATCTATATGAACATGGAAATATCTACCCCGATATCTGTATGAACATGGATATATCTACACAGCCATCTGGATGAACATGGAAATATCTACACCGCTATCTGTGTAAACATGCATACATCTTCACCGCTATCTGTATAAACATGGAAATATCTACACCGCTATCTGTATGAACATGGAAATATCTGCACCGCTATCTGTATGAACATGGAAATGTCTACACTGCTGTCTGTTTGAACATGAAAATATCTACACCGCTATCTGCATGAAAATGGAAATATCTACACTGCTATCTGCATATACATGGAAATATCTACACAGCTATCTCTTTACACATGGAAATAACTACACCGCTATCTGTATGAACATGGAAATATCTACACCGCCATCTGTATGAACATATAAATATCTACACCGCCATCTGTATTAAGATGGTAATATCTTCACCGCTATCTGTATAAACATGGAAATATCTACACCACTATCTGTATAAACATGGAAATATCTACACCGCTATCTATATAAACATGGAAATATCAGCACCGCTATCTGTATGAACATGGAAATATCTAAACCGCTATCTGTATGAACAAGGAAATATCTACACCGGTATCTGTATGAACATGGATATATCTACAGAGCCCTCTGGATGAACATGGAAATATCCACACCGCTATCTGTGTAAATATGCATACATCTTCACCGCTATCTGTATAAACATGGAAATATCTACACCGCTATCTGTATGAACATGGAAATATCTACACCGCTATCTGTTTGAAGATGGAAATATATACACCGCTATCTGCATGAAAATGGAAATACCTAGACAGCTATCTGCTTATAGATGGAAATATCTACACAACTATCTCTTTACACATGGAAATAACTACACCGCTATCTTTATGAACATGGAAATATCTACACCGCCATCTGTATGAACATGGAAATACCTGCACCGCCATCTGTATGAACATATAAATATCTACACCGCCATCTGTATGAAGATGGAGATATCTACACCGCTATCTGAATAAACATGGAAATGTCTACACCGCTATCTGTATAAACATGGAAATATCTACACCGCTATCTGTATAAACATGGAAATATCTACACCGCTACCTGTATAAACATGGAAATATCAGCACCACTATCTGTATGAACCTGGAAATATCTACACCGCTATCTGTGTGAACATGGAAATATCTTCACCGCTATCTGTATGAACAAGGAAATATCTACAAAGCTATCTGAATGAACATGGAAATATCTACACCGCTATCTGTTTGAACATGTAAATATCTACACCGCTATCTGCATGAAAATGGAAATATCTTCAAAGCTATCTGCATATACATGTAAATATCTACACAGCTATCTCTTTACACATGGAAATAACTACACCGCAATATCTATAAACATGGAAATATCTACACCACCATCTGTATGAACATGGAAATATCTGCACCGACATCTGTATGAACATATAAATATCTACACCGCCATCTGTATTAAGAAGTAAATATCTAAACCGCTATCTGTATAAACATGGAAATATCTACACCGCTGCCTGTATAAACATGGAAATATCAGCACCGCTCTCTGTGTGAAAATGGAGATATCTACACCGCTATCTGTATGAACATGGAAATATCTACACTGCTATCTGTATGAACATGGAAATAGCTACACCGTTGTCTGTATGAACATGGAAATAGCTACACCGCTATCTGTATGAACATGGAAATATCTACACCGCCATTTGTATGAACACGGAAATATCTGCACCACCATCTGTATGAACATATAAATATCTACACCGCCATCTGTTTTAAAATGGAGATATCTACACTGCTATCTGTATAAACATGGAAATATCTACACCGCCATCTGTATGAACATATAAATATCTACACCGCCATCTGTATTAAGAAGGAAATATCTAAACCGCTATCTGTATAAACATTGAAATATCTACACCGCTGCTTGTATAAACATGGAAATATCAGCACCACTATCTGTATGAACATGGAAATATCTACACCGCAATCTGTGTAAACATGCATACAACTTCACCACTATCAGTATAAACATGGAAATATCTACACTGCTATCTGTATGAACGTGGAAATAACTACACCGCTATCTGTATGAACATGGAAATATCTACACCGCTATCTGTATGAACATGGATATATCTACACAGCCATCTGGATGAACATGGAAATATCTACACCGCTATCTGTGTAAACATGCATACATCTTCACCGCTAACTCTATAAACATGGAAATATCTACACCGCTATCTGTATGAACATGGAAATATCTGCACCGCTATCTGTATGAACATGGAAATATCTACACCGCTATCTGTTTGAACATGGAAATATGTACACCGCTATCTGCATGAAAATGGAAATATCTACACTGCTATCTGCATATACATGGAAATATCTACACAGCTATCTCTTTACACATGGAAATAACTACACCGATATCTGTATGAACATGGAAATATCTACACCGCCATCTGTATGAACATGGAAATATCTGCACCGCCATCTGTATGAACATATAAATATCTACACCGCCATCTGTATTAAGATGGAGATATCTACACTGCTATCTGTATAAACATGGAAATATCTACACCGCCATCTGTATGAACATATAAGTATCTACACCGCCATCTGTATTAAGAAGGAAATATCTAAACCGCTATCTGTATAAACATGGAAATATCTACACCGCTGCCTGTATAAACAAGGAAATATCAGCACCACTATCTGTATGAACATGGAAATATCTACACCGCAATCTGTATGAACATGGATATATCTACACAGCCATCTGGATGAACATGGAAATATCTACACCGCTATCTGTATGAACATGGAAATATCTACACCGCTATCTGTGTAAACATGCATACATCTTCACCGCTATCAGTATAAACATGGAAATATCTACACCGCTATCTGTATAAACATGGAAATAACTACACCGCTATCTTTATGAACATGGACATATCTACACCGCTATCTGTATGAACATGGATATATCTACACAGCCATCTGGATGAACATGGAAATATCTACACCGCTATCTGTGTAAACATGCATACATCTTCACCGCTACCTGTATAAACATGGAAATATCTACACCGCTATCTGTATGAACATGGAAATATCTGCACCGCTATCTGTATGAACATGGAAATATCTACACCGCTATCTGAACATGGAAATATCTACACCGCTATCTGCATGAAAATGGAAATATCTACACTGCTATCTGCATATACATGGAAATATCTACACAGCTATCTCTTTACACATGGAAATATCTACACCGTCATCTGTATGAACATGGAAATATCTGCACCGCCATCAGTATGAACATATAAATATCTACACCACCATCTGTATTAAGATGGAGATATCTACACCGCTATCAGTATAAACATGGAAATATCTACACCGCTATCTGTATAAACATGGAAATATCTACACCGCTATCTGTATAAACATGGAAATATCTACACCGCTACCTGTATAAACATGGAAATATAAGCACCGCTACCTGTATGAACATGGAAATAACTACACCGCTATCTGTATGATCATGGAAATATCTACACCGCTATCTGTATGAACATGGAAATATCTACACCGCTATCTGTATGAACATGTTAATATCTACACCAATACCTGTATAAACATGGAAATATCAGCACCGCTATCTGTGTGAACATGGAAATATCTACACCGCTATCTGTGTAAACATGCATACATCTTCACCGCTATCAGTATAAACATGGAAATATCTACACCGCTATCTGTATGAACATGGAAATAGCTACACCGCTATCTGTATGAACATGGAAATATCTACACCGCTACCAGTATGAACATGGATATATCTACACAGCCATCTGGATGAACATGGAAATATCTACACCGCTATCTGTGTAAACATACATACATCTTCACCGCTATCTGTATAAACATGGAAATATCTACATCGCTTTCTGTATGAACATTGAAATATCTACACCTCTATCTGTATGAACATGGAAATATCTACACCGCTATCTGTTTGAACATGGAAATATCTACACCGCTATCTGCATGAAAATGGAAATATCTACACTGCTATCTGCATATACATGGAAATATCTACACAGCTATCTGTTTACACATGGAAATAACAACACCGCTATCTGTATGAACATGGAAATATCCACACCGCCATCTGTAAATTAATGGAAATATCTGCACCGCCATCTGTATGAACATATAAATATCTACACTGCCTTCTGTATTAAGATGGAGATATCTACACTGCTATCTGTATAAACATGGAAATATCTACACCGCTATCTGTATAAACATGGAAATGTCTACACCGCTATCTGTATAAACATGGAAATATCTACACGGCTTCCTGTATAAACATGGAAATATCAGCAGAGCTATCTGTATGAACATGGAAATATCTACACCGCTATCTTTATGAACATGGAAATATCTACACCGCTATCTGTATAAACATGGAAATATCTACACCGCTATCTGCATAAACATGGAAATATCTACACCGCTACCTGTATAACCATGGAAATATCAGCACCGCTATCTGTATGAACATGGAAATATCTACAAAGCCATCTGGATGAACATGGAAATATCTACACTGCTATCTGTATGAACATGGAAATATCTACACCGCTATCTGTATGAAAATGGATATATCTACACAGCCATCTGGATGAACATGGAAATATCTACACCGCTATCTGTGTAAACATGCATAGATCTTCACCGCTATCTGTATAAACATGGAAATATCTACGCCGCTATCTGTATGAACATGGAAATATCTACACTGCTATCTGTATGAACATGGAAATATCTACACCTCTATCTGTTTGAACATGGAAATATCTACACCGCTATCTGCATGAAAATGGAAATATCTACACTGCTATCTGCATATACATGGAAATATCTACACAGCTATCTCTTTACACATGGAAATAACTACACCGCTATCTATATGAACATGGAAATATCCACACCGCCATCTGTAAGAACATGGAAATATCTGCACCGCCATCTGTATGAACATATAAATATCTACACCGCCATCTGTATTAAGATGGAGATATCTACACCGCTATCTGTATAAACATGGAAATAGCTACACCGCTATCTGTATAAACATGGAAATATATACACCGCTATCTGTATAAACATGGAAATATCTACACCACTACCTGTATAAGCATGGAAATATCAGCACCGCTATCTGTATGAACATGGAAATATCTACACCGCTATCTGTATGAACATGGAAATATTTACACCGCTATCTGTATGAACATGGAAATGTCTACACCGCTATCAGTATGAACATGGAAATATCTACACCGCTATGTGTATGAACATGGATATATCTACACAGCCATCTGGATGAACATGGAAATATCCACACCGCTATCTGTATAAACATGCATATACCTTAACCGCTATCTGTATAAACATGGAAATATCTACACCGCTATCTGTATGAATATGGAAATATCTACAACGCTATCTGTTTGAAGATGGAAATATATACACCGCTATCTGCATGAAAATGGAAATATCTACACAGCTATCTGCATATACATGGAAATATCTACACAGCTATCTGCATATACATGGAAATATCTACACAGCTATCTCTTTACACATGGAAATAACTACACCGCTATCTGTATGAACATGGAAATATCAACACTGCCATCTGTATGAACATGGAAATATCTGCACCGCCATCTGAATGAACATATAAATATCTACACCGCCATCTGTATTAAGATGGAGATATCTACTCCGCTATCTGAATAAACATGGAAATATCTACACCGCTATCTGTATAAACATGGAAATATCTACACCGCTATCTGCATAAACATGGAAATATCTACACTGCTACCTGTATAAACATGGAAATATCAGCACCGCTATCTGTATGAACATGGAAATATCTACATCGCTATCTGTATGAACATGGAAATATCTTCACCGCTATCTGTATGAACATGGAAATATCTACAAAGCTATCTGAATGAACATGGAAATATCTACACCGCTATCTGTATGAAAATGGATATATCTACACAGCCATCTGGATGAACATGGAAATATCTACACCGCTATCTGTGTAAACATGCATAGATCTTCACCGCTATCTGTATAAACATGGAAATATCTACGCCGCTATCTGTATGAACATGGAAATATCTACACTGCTATCTGTATGAACATGGAAATATCTACACCTCTATCTGTTTGAACATGGAAATATCTACACCGCTATCTGCATGAAAATGGAAATATCTACACTGCTATCTGCATATACATGGAAATATCTACACAGCTATCTCTTTACACATGGAAATAACTACACCGCTATCTATATGAACATGGAAATATCCACACCGCCATCTGTAAGAACATGGAAATATCTGCACCGCCATCTGTATGAACATATAAATATCTACACCGCCATCTGTATTAAGATGGAGATATCTACACCGCTATCTGTATAAACATGGAAATAGCTACACCGCTATCTGTATAAACATGGAAATATATACACCGCTATCTGTATAAACATGGAAATATCTACACCACTACCTGTATAAGCATGGAAATATCAGCACCGCTATCTGTATGAACATGGAAATATCTACACCGCTATCTGTATGAACATGGAAATATTTACACCGCTATCTGTATGAACATGGAAATGTCTACACCGCTATCAGTATGAACATGGAAATATCTACACCGCTATGTGTATGAACATGGATATATCTACACAGCCATCTGGATGAACATGGAAATATCCACACCGCTATCTGTATAAACATGCATATACCTTAACCGCTATCTGTATAAACATGGAAATATCTACACCGCTATCTGTATGAATATGGAAATATCTACAACGCTATCTGTTTGAAGATGGAAATATATACACCGCTATCTGCATGAAAATGGAAATATCTACACAGCTATCTGCATATACATGGAAATATCTACACAGCTATCTGCATATACATGGAAATATCTACACAGCTATCTCTTTACACATGGAAATAACTACACCGCTATCTGTATGAACATGGAAATATCAACACTGCCATCTGTATGAACATGGAAATATCTGCACCGCCATCTGAATGAACATATAAATATCTACACCGCCATCTGTATTAAGATGGAGATATCTACTCCGCTATCTGAATAAACATGGAAATATCTACACCGCTATCTGTATAAACATGGAAATATCTACACCGCTATCTGCATAAACATGGAAATATCTACACTGCTACCTGTATAAACATGGAAATATCAGCACCGCTATCTGTATGAACATGGAAATATCTACATCGCTATCTGTATGAACATGGAAATATCTTCACCGCTATCTGTATGAACATGGAAATATCTACAAAGCTATCTGAATGAACATGGAAATATCTACACCGCTATCTGTTTGAACATGTAAATATCTACACCGCTATCTGCATGAAAATGGAAATATCTACAAAGCTATCTGCATATACATGGAAATATCTACACTGCTATCTCTTTACACATGGAAACAACTACACCGCTATATCTATTAAGATAGAAATATCTACACCGCTATCTGTATAAACATGGAAATATCTACACCGCTATCTGTATAAACATGGAAATATCTAAACCACTACCTGTATAAACATGGAAATATCAGCACCGCTATCTGTATGAACATGGAATTATCTACACTGCTATCTGTATGAACATGGAAATATCTACACCGCTGTCTGTTTGAACATGGAAATATCTACACCGCTGTCTGTTTGAACATGGAAATATCTACACCGCTGTCTGCATGAAAATGGAAATATCTACACAGCTATCTGCATACACATGGAAATATCTACACAGCTATCTCTTAACACATGGAAATAAGAAGTCCGCTATCTCTATAAACATGGAAATATCTACACCGCCATCTGTATGAACATGGAAATATCTGCACTGCAATCTGTATGAACATATAAATATCTACACCGCCATATGTAATAAGAAAGAAATATCTAAACCGCTATCTGTGTGAACATTGAAATATCTACACCGCTATCTGTATGAACATTGAAATATATACACCGCTGCCTGTATAAACATTGAAATATCAGCACCGCTATCTGCATGAACATGGAAATATCTACACCGCTATCTGTATGAACATGGAAATATCTACACCACTATCTGTATGAACATGGAAATATCTACACCGCTATCTGTATGAACATGGAAATATCTACACAGCCATCTGGATGAACATGGAAATATCTACTCTGCTATCTGTGTAAACATGCATAGATCTTCAACCCTATCTGTATAAACATGGAAATATCTACACCGCTATCTGTATGAACATGGAAATATCTACACCGCTATCTGTATGAACATGGAAATATCTACCCCGCTATCTGTTTGAACATGGAAATATCTACACTGCTATCTGCATGAAAATGGAAATATCTACACTGCTATCTGCATATACATGGAAATATCTACACAGCTATCTCTTTACACATGGAAATAACTACACCGCCATCTGAATGAACATATAAATATCTACACCGACATCTGTATTAAGATCGAGATATCTACACTGCTATCTGTATAAACATGGAAATATCTACACGGCTATCTCTATAAACATGGAAATATCTACACCGCTATCTGTATAAACATGGAAATATCTACCCCGCTACCTGCATAAACATGGAAATAGCAGCACCGCTATCTGTATGAACATGGAAATATCTACACCGCTATCTGTATGAACATGGAAATATCTACAAAGCTCTCTGAATGAACATGGAAATATCTACACCGCTATCTGTTTGAACATGGAAATATCTACACCGCTGTCTGCATGAATATGGAAATATCTACACAGCTATCTGCATACACATAGAAATATCTACACAGCTATCTCTTAACACATGGAAATAAGTACTCCGCTATCTCTATAAACATGGAAATATCTACAGCAACATCTGTAGGAACATGGAAATATCTGCACCGCCATCTGTATGAACATATAAATATCTACACCGCCATCTGAATTAAGAAGGAAATATCTAAACCGCTATCGGTATGAACATTGAAATATCTACACTGCTATCTGTATGAACATTGAAATATCTACACCGCTGCCTGTATAAACATGGAAATATCTACACCGCTATCTGTATGAAGATGGAAATAGCTACACCGCTATCTGTAGGAACATGGAAATATCTACACAGCCATCTGGATGAACATGGAAATATCTACTCCGCTATCTGTGTAAACATGCATAGATCTTCACCGCTATCTGTATAAACATGGAAATATCTACACCGCTATCTGTTTGAACATGGAAATATCTACACCGCTATCTGTATGAACATGGAAATATCTAAACAGCTATATGTTTGAACATGGAAATATCTACACCGCTATCTGCATGAAAATGGAAATATCTACACTGCTATCTACATATACATGGAAATATCTACACAGCTATCTCTTTACACATGGAAATAACTACACCGCTATCTGTATGAACACGGGAATATCTACACCGCCATCTTTATGAACATGGAAATATCTGCACCGCCATCTGTATGAACATATAAATATCTACACCGCCATCTGTATTAAGATGGAGATATCTACACCGCTATCTGAATAAACATGGAAATATCTACACCGCTATCTGTATAAACATGGAAATATCTACACCGCTATCTGTATAAACATGGAAATATCTACACTGCTACCTGTATAAACATGGAAATATCAGCACCGCTATCTGTATGAACATGGAAATATCTACACCGCTATCAGTATGAACATGGAAATATCTACACCGCTATCTGTATGAACATGGAAATATCTACAAAGCTATCTAAATGAACATGGAAATATCTACACCGCTATCTGTTTGAACATGGAAATATCTACACCGCTATCTGCATGAAAATGGAAATATCTACAATGCTGTCTGCATGTACATTTAAATATCTACACAGCTATCTCTTTACACATGGAAATAACTACACCGCTATCTGTATGAACATGGAAATATCTACACCGCCATCTGTATGAACATGGGAATATGTGCACCGCCATCTGTATGAACATATAAATATGTACACCACCATCTGTATTAAGATGGAGATATCTACACTCCTATCTGCATAAACATGGAAATATCTACAACGCTATCTGTATAAACATGGAAATATCTACACAGCTATCTGTATAAACATGGAAATATCTACACCACTACCTGTATAAACATGGAAATATCAGCACCGCTATCTGTATGAACATGGAATTATCTACACCGCTATCTGTATGAACATGGAAATATCTACACCGCTATCTGTATGAACATGGAAATATCTACACCGCTATCTGTATGAACATGGAAATATCTACACCGCTATCTGTTTGAACATGGAAATATCTACACCGCTGTCTACATGAAAATGGAAATATCTACACAGCTATCTGCATACAAATGGAAATATCTACACAGCTATCTCTTAACACATGGAAATAAGTACACCGCTATCTCTATAAACATGGAAATATCTACACCGCCATCTGTATGAACATGGAAATATCTGCACCGCCATCTGTATGAACATATAAATATCTACACCGCCATCTGTATTAAGAAGGAAATATCTAAACCGCTATCTGTATGAACATTGAAATATCTACACCGCTATCTGTATGAACATTGAAATATCTACACCGCTGCCTGTATAAACATGGAAATATCAGCACCGCTATCTGTATGAACATGGAAATATCTACACCGCTATCTGTATGAACATGGAAATATCTACACCGCTATCTGTATGAACATGGAAATAGCTACACCGCTATCTGTATGAACATGGAAATATCTACACAGCCATCTGGATGAACATGGAAATATCTACTCCGCTATCTGTGTAAACATGCATAGATCTTCACCGCTATCTGTATAAACATGGAAATATCTACACCGCAATCTGCATGAAAAAGGAAATATCCACACTGCTATCTGCATATACATGGAAATATCTACACAGCTATCTCTTTACACTTGGAAATAACTACACTGCTATCTGAATGAACATAGAAATATCTACACCGCCATCTGTATGAACATGGAAATATCTGCACCGCCATCTGTATGAACATATAAATATCTACACCGCCATGTGTATTAAGATGGAGATATCTACACTGCTATCTGTGTAAACAGGGAAATATCTACACCGCTATCTGTATAAACATGGAAACATCTACACCACTACCTGTATAAACATGGAAATATCAGCACCGCTATCTGTATGAACATGGAAATATCTACACCGCTATCTGTATGAACATGGAAATATCTACACCGCTATCTGTATGAACATGGAAATATCTACACCGCTATCTGTATGAACATGGAAATATCTACACCGCTATCTGTTTGAACATGGAAATATCTACACCACTGTCTGCATGAAAATGGAAATATCTACACAGCTATCTGCATATACATGGAAATATCTACACAGGTATCTCTTTACACAAGGAAATAACTACACCGCTATCTCTATAAACATGGAAATATCTACACCGCCATCTGTATGAACATGGAAATATCCGCACCGCCATCTGTATGAACATATAAATATCTACACCGTCATCTGTATTAAGAAGGAGATATCTACACCGCTATCTGTATAAACATGGAAATATCTACAATGCTATCTGTATAAACATGGAAATATCTACACCGCTATCTGTATAAACATGGAAATATCTACACCGCTCCCTGTATAAACATGGAAATATCAGCACTGCTATCTGTATGAACATGGAAATATCTACACAGCTATCTGTATGAACATGGAAATATCTACACCGCTATCTGTATGAATATGGAAATATCTACACCGCTATCTGTACGAACATGGAAATATATAAACAGCTATCTGCATGAAAATAGAAATATCTACACAGCTATCTGCATACACATGGAAATATCTACAAAGCTATCTCTTTACACATGGAAATAACTACACCGCTATCTCTATAAACACGGAAATATCTACACCGCCATCTGAATGAACATGGAAATATCTGCTCCGCCATCTGTATAAACATATAAATATCTACACCGCCATCTGTATTAAGATGGAGATATCTACACCGCTATCTGTATAAACTTGGAAATAACTACACCGCTATCTGTATAAACATGGAAATATCTACACCGCTATCTGTATAAACATGGAAATATCTACACCGCTCTCTGTATAAACATGGAAATATCAGCACCGCTATCTGTATGAACATGGAAATATCAGCCCCTCTATCTGTATGAACATGGAAGTATCTACACCGCTATCTCTATGAACATGGAAATATCTACACCGCTATCTGTTTGATCATGGAAATATCTAAACCGCTATCTGCATGAAAATGGAAATATATACACAGCTATCTGCATATTCATGGAAATATCTACACAGCTTTCTCTTTACACATGGAAATAACTACACCGCTATCTGTATGAACATGGAAATATCTTCTCTGCCATCTGTAGGAACATGGATATATCTACACAGCCATCTGGATGAACATGGAAATATCTACACCGCTATCTGTATGAACATGGAAATATCTATGCCGCTATCTGTGTAAACATGCATACAACTTCACCGCTATCTGTATAAACATGTAAATATCTACACTGCTATCAGTATGAACATGGAAATATCTACACCGCTATCTGTTTGAACATGGAAATATCTACACCGCTATCTGCATGAAAATGGAAATATCTACACAGCGATCTGAATATACATGGAAATATCTACAAAGCTATCTCTTTCCACGTGGAAATAAGTACAGCGCTATGTCTATAAACATGGAAATAGCTACACCGCCATCTATATGAACATGGAAATATCTGCACCACCATCTGTATGAACATATAAATATCTGCACCGGAATCTATATAAATATGGAGATATCTACACCGCTATCTGTATAAACTTGGAAATATCTACACTGCTATCTCTATGAACATGGAAATTTCTACACCGCTATCTGTATGAACATGGAAATAGCTACACCGCTATCTGTATTAACATGGAAATATCTACACCACTACCTGTATGAACATGGAATTATCTACACAGCTATCTCTATTAACATGGATATATCTACACAGCCATCTGGATGAACATGGAAATATCTACACCACTATCTGTATGAACATGGAAATAACTATACCGCTATCTGTGTAAATATGCATACATCTTCACCGCAATCTGTATAAACTTGGAAATATCTACACCGCTATCTCTATGAACATGGAAATATCTACACCGCTATCTGTTTGAAGATGGAAATATCTACACCGCTATCTGCATGAAAATGGAAATATCTACCCAGCTATCTGCATATACATGGAAATATCTACACAGCTATCTCTTTACACATGGAAATAACTATAACGCTATCTGTATGAACATGGAAATATCTACACCGCCATCTGTATGACCATGGAAATAGCTGCTCCGACATCTCTATGAACATATACATATCTACACGGCCATCTGTATTAAAATGGAGATATCTCACACCGATATCTGTATAAACATGGAAATATCTACACCGCTATCTGTGTAAACATGGAAATATCTACACCGCTATCTGTATAAACATGGAAATATCTACACCGCAACCTGTATAAACATGGAAATATCACCACCGCTATCTGTATGAACATGCAAATATCAGCCCCTCTATCTGTATGAACATGGAGATATCTACAACGCTATCTGTATGAACATGGAAATATCTACACCGCTATCTGTATGAACATGGAAATACCTTCACCGCCATCTGTATGAACATGGATATATCTACACAGCCATCTGGATGAACATGGATATATCTACACAGCCCTCTGGATGAAAATGGAAATATCCACACCGCTATCTGTGTAAACATGCATACATCTTCACCGCTATCTGTATAAACATGGAAATATCTACACCGCTATCTGTATGAACATGAAAATATCTACACCGCTATCTGTTTGAAGATGGAAATATATACACCGCTATCTGCATGAAAATGGAAATATCTACACCGCTATCTGCATGAAAATGGAAATATCTACACAGCTATCTGCATATACATGGAAATACCTACACAGCTATCTCTTTACACAAGGAAATAACTACACTGCTATCAGTATGAACATGGAAATATCTACACCGCTATCGGTATGAACATGGAAATATCTGCACCGCCATCTGTATGAACATATAAATATCTACACTGCCATCTGTATTAAGATGGAGATATCTACACCGCTATCTGAATAAACATGGACATATCTACACCGCTATCTGTATAAACATGGAAATATCAGCACCGCTATCTGTATGAACATGGAAATATCAGCCCCCCTATCTGTATGAACATGGAGATATCTACACCGCCATCTGTATGAACATGGATATACCTACACAGCCATCTGGAGGAACATGGAAATATCTACACCGCTATCTGTGTAAACATGCATACATCTTCACCGCTATCTGTATAAACATGGAAATATCTACACCGCTATCTGTATGAACATGGAAATATCTACACCGCTATCTGTATGAACATGGAAATATCTACACCGCTATCTGTTTGAACATGGAAATATCTACCCCGCTATCTGCATGAAAATGGAAATATCTACACTGCTATCTGCATATACATTTAAATATCTACACAGCTATCTCTTTACACATGGAAATAACTACACCGCTATCTGTATGAACATGGAAATATCTACACCGCCATCTGTATGAGCATGGAAATATCTGCACCGCCATCTGTATTAAGATGGAGATATCTACACTGCTATCTGTATAAACATGGAAATATCTACACCGCCATTTGTACGAACATATAAATATCTACCCCACCATCTGTATTAAGAAGGAAATATCTAAACCGCTATCTGTATAAACATGGAAATATCTACACCACTGCCTGTATAAACATGGAAATATCAGCACCGCTATCTGTATGAACATGGAAATATCTACACCGCTATCAGTATGAACATGGAAATATCTACACCGCTATCTGTATGAACACGGAAATATCTACACCGCTATCTGTTTGAACATGGAAATATCTACACCGCTATCTGTATGAACACGGAAATATCTACACCGCTATCTGTTTGAACATTCAAATATCTAAACCGCTATCTGCATGAAAATGGAAATATATACACAGCTATCTGCATATACATGGAAATATCTACACAGCTATCTCATTAAACATGGAAATAACTACACCGCTATCTGTATGAACATGGAAATATCTTCACCGCCATCTGTATGAACATGGATATATCTACACAGCCATCTGGATGAACATGGAAATATCTACACCGCTATCTGTATGAACATGGAAATATCTACACCGCTATCTGTGTAAACATGCATACATCTTCACCGCTATCTGTATAAACATGGAAATATCTACACTGCTATCTGTTTGAATATGGAAATATCTACACCGCTATCTGCATGAAAATGGAAATATCTACACAGCGATCTGCATATACATGGAAATATCTACAAAGCTATCTCTTTACACATGGAAATAAGTACAGCGCTATCTCTATAAACATGGAAATAGCTACACAGCCATCTGTATGAACATGGAAATATCTGCACCGCCATCTGTATGAACATGGAAATATCTACACTGCTACCTGTATAAACATGGAAATTTCAGCACCGCTATCTGTATGAACATGGAAATATCTACTCCGCTATCTCTATAAACATGGAAATATCAAAACCGCTACCTGTATAAACATGGAAATATCAGCACCGCTATCTGTATGAACATGGAAATATCTACACCGCTATCTATATGAACATGGAAATATCTACACTGCTATCTGTATGAACATGGAAACATCTACAAAGCTATCTGAATGAACATGGAAGTATCTACACCGCTATCTGTTTGAACATGTACATATCTACACCACTATCTGCATGAAAATGTAAATATCTACAAAGCTATCTGCATATACAATGAAATATCAACACAGCTATCTCTTTACACATGGAAATAACTACACCGCTATATCTATAAACATGTAAATATCTACACCGCCATCTGTATGAACATGGAAATATCTGCACCGCCATCTGTATGAACATATAAATATCTACACCGCCATCTGTATTAAGAAGGAAATATCTAAACCGCTATCTGTATAAACCTGGAAATATCTACACCGCTGCCTGTATAAACATGGAAATACCAGCACCGCTATCTGTATGAACATGGAAATATCTACACCGCTATCTGTATGAACATGGAAATATCTACAATGCTATCTGTATGAACATGGAAATAGCTACACCGTTATCTGTATGAACATGGAAACAGCTACACCAATATCTGTATGAACATGGAAATATCTACACCGCTATCTGTATGAACATGGATATATCTACACAGCCATCTGGATGAACATGGAAATATCTACACCGCTATCTGTATCAACATGGAAATATCTACAACGCTATCTGTATGAACATGGATATATCTACACAGCCATCTGGATGAACATGGAAATATCTACACCGCTATCTGTGTAAACATGCATAGATCTTCACTGCTATCTCTATAAACATGGAAATATCTACACCGCTATCTGTATGAACATGGAAATATCTACACCGCTATCTGTATGAACATGGAAATATCTACACCGCTATCTGTTTGAAGATGGAAATATCTACACCGCTATCTGCATGAAAATGGAAATATCTACACTGCTATCTGCATATACATTTAAATATCTACACAGCTATCTCTTTACACATGGAAATAACTACACCGCTATCTGTATGAACATGGAAATATCTACACCGCCATCTGTATGAACATGGAAATATCTGCACCGCCATCTGTATTAAGATGGAGATATCTACACTGCTATCTGTATAAACATGGAAATATCTACAACGTCATCTGTACGAACATATAAATATCTACCCCACCATCTGTATTAAGAAGGAAATATCTAAACCGCTATCTGTATAAACATGGAAATATCTACACCGCTGCCTGTATAAACATGGAAATATTAGCACCGCTATCTGTATGAACATGGAAATATCTACACCGCTATCTGTATGAACATGGAAATAGATACACCGCTATCTGTATGAACATGGAAATAGCTACACCGCTATCTGTATGAACATGGATATATCTACAGAGCCATCTGGATGAACATGGAAATATCTACACAGCTATCTGTATGAAAATGGAAATATATACACCGCTATCTGTGTAAACATGCATACATCTTCACCGCTATCTGTATAAACATTGAAATATCTACACCGCTATCTGTATGAACATGGAAATATCTACACCGTCGTCTGCATGAAAAAGGAAATATCTGCACAGCAATCTGCATATACATGGAAATATCTACACCGCCATCTGTATGAACATGGAAATATCTGCACCGCCATCTGTATGAACATATAAATATCTACACCGCCATCTGTATTAAGAAGGAAATATCTAAACCGCTATCGGTATGAACATGGAAATATCTACACCGCTATCTGTATGAACATGGAAATATCTACACCGCTGTCTGTGTAAACTTGCATACATCTTCACCGCTATCTGTATAAACATGGAAATGTCTACAAGGCTATCTTTATGAACATGGAAATATCTACACCGCTATCTGTACGATCATGGAAATGTCTAAACCGCTATCTGCGTGAAAATAGAAATATCTACACAGCTATCTGCATATACATGGAAATATCTACACAGCTATCTCTTTACACATGGAAATAACTACACCGCTATCTGTATGAACATGGAAATATCTGCACCGCTATCTGTATGAACATGGAAATAGCTACACCGCTATCTGTATGAACATGGAAATAGCTACACCGCTATCTGTATGAACATGGATATATCTACAGAGCCATCTGGATGAACATGGAAATATCTACACAGCTATCTGTATGAAAATGGAAATATATACACCGCTATCTGTGTAAACATGCATACATCTTCACCGCTATCTGTATAAACATTGAAATATCTACACCGCTATCTGTATGAACATGGAAATATCTACACCGTCGTCTGCATGAAAAAGGAAACATCTGCACAGCAATCTGCATATACATGGAAATATCTACACCGCCATCTGTATGAACATGGAAATATCTGCACCGCCATCTGTATGAACATATAAATATCTACACCGCCATCTGTATTAAGAAGGAAATATCTAAACCGCTATCGGTATGAACATGGAAATATCTACACCGCTATCTGTATGAACATGGAAATATCTACACCGCTATCTGTGTAAACTTGCATACATCTTCACCGCTATCTGTATAAACATGGAAATGTCTACAAGGCTATCTTTATGAACATGGAAATATCTACACCGCTATCTGTACGATCATGGAAATGTCTAAACCGCTATCTGCGTGAAAATAGAAATATCTACACAGCTATCTGCATATACATGGAAATATCTACACAGCTATCTCTTTACACATGGAAATAACTACACCGCTATCTGTATGAACATGGAAATATCTGCACCGCCATCTGTATGAACACATAAATAACTACACCGCCATCTGTATTAAGATGGAGATACCTACACCGCTATCTGTATAAACATGGAAATATCTACACCGCTATCTGTATAAACATGGAAATATCTACACCGCTATCTGTATAAACATGGAAATATCAGCACCGCTATCTGTATGAACACGGAAATATCAACACCGCTATCTGTTTGAACATGGAAATATCTAAACCGCTATCTGCATGAAAATGGAAATATATACACAGCTATCTGCATATGCATGGAAATATCTACACAGCTATCTCTTTACACATGGAAATAACTACACCGCTATCTGTATGAACATGGAAATATCTTCACCGCCATCTGTATGAACATGGATATATCTACACAGCCATCTGGATGAACATGGAAATATCTTCACCGCTATCTGTATTAACATGGAAATATCTACACCCCTATCTGTGTAAACATGCATACATCTTCATCGCTATCTGTATAAACATGGAAATATCGACACTGCTATCTGTATGAACATGGAAATATCTACACCGCTATCTGTTTGAATATGGAAATATCTACACCGCTATCTGCATGAAAATGGAAATATCTACACAGCGATCTGCATATACATGGAAATATCTACAAAGCTATCTCTTTACACATGGAAATAAGTACAGCGCTATCTCTATAAACATGGAAATAGCTACACCGATATCTGTATGAACATGGAAATATCTGCACCGCCATCTGTATGAACATGGAAATTTCTACACCGCTACCTGTATAAAAATGGAAATATCAGCACCGCTATCTGTATGAACATGGAAATATCTACTCCGCTATCTGTATAAACATGGAAATATCTACACCGCTACCTGTATAAACATGGAAATATCAGCACCGCTATCTGTATGAACATGGAAATATCTACACCGCTATCAGTATGAACATGGAAATATCTACACCGCTATCTGTATGAACATGGAAATATCTACAAAGCTATCTGAATGAACATGGAAATATCTACACCGCTATCTGTTTGAACATGTACATATCTACACCACTATCTGCATGAAAATGGAAATATCTACAAAGCTATCTGCATATACAATGAAATATCTACACAGCTATCTCTTTACACATGGAAATAACTACACCGCTATCTGTATGAACATGGAAATATCTACACCGCCATCTGTATGAGCATGGAAATATCTGCACCGCCATCTGTATTAAGATGGAGATATCTACACTGCTATCTGTATAAACATGGAAATATCTACACCGCCATTTGTACGAACATATAAATATCTACCCCACCATCTGTATTAAGAAGGAAATATCTAAACCGCTATCTGTATAAACATGGAAATATTTACACCACTGCCTGTATAAACATGGAAATATCAGCACCGCTATCTGTATGAACATGGAAATATCTACACCGCTATCAGTATGAACATGGATATATCTACACCGCTATCTGTATGAACATGGAAATATCTACACCGCTATCTGTTTGAACATGGAAATATCTACACCGCTATCTGTATGAACACGGAAATATCTACACCGCTATCTGTTTGAACATTCAAATATCTAAACCGCTATCTGCATGAAAACGGAAATATATACACAGCTATCTGCATATACATGGAAATATCTACACAGCTATCTCATTAAACATGGAAATAACTACACCGCTATCTGTATGAACATGGAAATATCTTCACCGCCATCTGTATGAACATGGATATATCTACACAGCCATCTGGATGAACATGGAAATATCTACACCGCTATCTGTATGAACATGGAAATATCTACACCGCTATCTGTGTAAACTTGCATACATCTTCACCGCTATCTGTATAAACATGGAAATGTCTACAAGGCTATCTTTATGAACATGGAAATATCTACACCGCTATCTGTACGATCATGGAAATGTCTAAACCGCTATCTGCGTGAAAATAGAAATATCTACACAGCTATCTGCATATACATGGAAATATCTACACAGCTATCTCTTTACACATGGAAATAACTACACCGCTATCTGTATGAACATGGAAATATCTCCACCGCCATCTGTATGAACACATAAATAACTACACCGCCATCTGTATTAAGATGGAGATACCTACACCGCTATCTGTATAAACATGGAAATATCTACACCGCTATCTGTATAAACATGGAAATATCTACACCGCTATCTGTATAAACATGGAAATATCAGCACCGCTATCTGTATGAACATGGAAATATCAGCCCCTCTATCTGTATGAACATGGAATTATCTACACTGCTATCTGTATGAACATGGAAATATCTACACCGCTATCTGTATGAACACGGAAATATCTACACCGCTATCTGTTTGAACATGGAAATATCTACAACGCTATCTGTATGAACACGGAAATATCTACACCGCTATCTGTTTGAACATGGAAATATCTAAACCGCTATCTGCATGAAAATGGAAATATATACACAGCTATCTGCATATGCATGGAAATATCTACACAGCTATCTCTTTACACATGGAAATAACTACACCGCTATCTGTATGAACATGGAAATATCTTCACCGCCATCAGTATGAACATGGATATATCTACACAGCCATCTGGATGAACATGGAAATATCTACACCGCTATCTGTATTAACATGGAAATATCTACACCCCTATCTGTGTAAACATGCATACATCTTCACCGCTATCTGTATAAACATGGAAATATCGACACTGCTATCTGTATGAACATGGAAATATCTACACCGCTATCTGTTTGAATATGGAAATATCTACACCGCTATCTGCATGAAAATGGAAATATCTACACAGCGATCTGCATATACATGGAAATATCTACAAAGCTATCTCTTTACACATGGAAATAAGTACAGCGCTATCTCTATAAACATGGAAATAGCTACACCGATATCTGTATGAACATGGAAATATCTGCACCGCCATCTGTATGAACATTGAAATTTCTACACCGCTACCTGTATAAAAATGGAAATATCAGCACCGCTATCTGTATGAACATGGAAATATCTACTCCGCTATCTGTATAAACATGGAAATATCTACACCGCTACCTGTATAAACATGGAAATATCAGCACCGCTATCTGTATGAACATGGAAATATCTACACCGCTATCAGTATGAACATGGAAATATCTACACCGCTATCTGTATGAACATGGAAATATCTACAAAGCTATCTGAATGAACATGGAAATATCTACACCGCTATCTGTTTGAACATGTACATATCTACACCACTATCTGCATGAAAATGGAAATATCTACAAAGCTATCTGCATATACAATGAAATATCTACACAGCTATCTCTTTACACATGGAAATAACTACACCGCTATCTGTATGAACATGGAAATATCTACACCGCCATCTGTATGAGCATGGAAATATCTGCACCGCCATCTGTATTAAGATGGAGATATCTACACTGCTATCTGTATAAACATGGAAATATCTACACCGCCATTTGTACGAACATATAAATATCTACCCCACCATCTGTATTAAGAAGGAAATATCTAAACCGCTATCTGTATAAACATGGAAATATCTACACCACTGCCTGTATAAACATGGAAATATCAGCACCGCTATCTGTATGAACATGGAAATATCCACACCGCTATCAGTATGAACATGGATATATCTACACCGCTATCTGTATGAACACGGAAATATCTACACCGCTATCTGTTTGAACATGGAAATATCTACACCGCTATCTGTATGAACACGGAAATATCTACACCGCTATCTGTTTGAACATTCAAATATCTAAACCGCTATCTGCATGAAAATGGAAATATATACACAGCTATCTGCATATACATGGAAATATCTACACAGCTATCTCATTAAACATGGAAATAACTACACCGCTATCTGTATGAACATGGAAATATCTTCACCGCCATCTGTATGAACATGGATATATCTACACAGCCATCTGGATGAACATGGAAATATCTACACCGCTATCTGTATGAACATGGAAATATCTACACCGCTATCTGTGTAAACATGCATACATCTTCACCGCTATCTGTATAAACATGGAAATATCTACACTGCTATCTGTTTGAATATGGAAATATCTACACCGCTATCTGCATGAAAATGGAAATATCTACACAGCGATCTGCATATACATGGAAATATCTACAAAGCTATCTCTTTACACATGGAAATAAGTACAGCGCTATCTCTATAAACATGGAAATAGCTACACAGCCATCTGTATGAACATGGAAATATCTGCACCGCCATCTGTATGAACATGGAAATATCTACACCGCTACCTGTATAAACATGGAAATTTCAGCACCGCTATCTGTATGAACATGGAAATATCTACTCCGCTATCTCTATAAACATGGAAATATCAAAACCGCTACCTGTATAAACATGGAAATATCAGCACCGCTATCTGTATGAACATGGAAATATCTACACCGCTATCTATATGAACATAGAAATATCTACACCGCTATCTGTATGAACATGGAAACATCTACAAAGCTATCTGAATGAACATGGAAGTATCTACACCGCTATCTGTTTGAACATGTACATATCTACACCACTATCTGCATGAAAATGTAAATATCTACAAAGCTATCTGCATATACAATGAAATATCAACACAGCTATCTCTTTACACATGGAAATAACTACACCGCTATATCTATAAACATGGAAATATCTACACCGACATCTGTATGAACATGGAAATATCTGCACCGCCATCTGTATGAACATATAAATATCTACACCGCCATCTGTATTAAGAAGGAAATATCTAAACCGCTATCTGTATAAACCTGGAAATATCTACACCGCTGCCTGTATAAACATGGAAATACCAGCACCGCTATCTGTATGAACATGGAAATATCTACACCGCTATCTGTGTGAACATGGAAATATCTACAATGCTATCTGTATGAACATGGAAATAGCTACACCGTTATCTGTATGAACATGGAAACAGCTACACCAATATCTGTATGAACATGGAAATATCTACACCGCTATCTGTATGAACATGGATATATCTACACAGCCATCTGGATGAACATGGAAATATCTACACCGCTATCTGTATCAACATGGAAATATCTACAACGCTATCTGTATGAACATGGATATATCTACACAGCCATCTGGATGAACATGGAAATATCTACACCGCTATCTGTGTAAACATGCATAGATCTTCACTGCTACCTCTATAAACATGGAAATATCTACACCGCTATCTGTATGAACATGGAAATATCTACACCGCTATCTGTATGAACATGGAAATATCTACACCGCTATCTGTTTGAAGATGGAAATATCTACACCGCTATCTGCATGAAAATGGAAATATCTACACTGCTATCTGCATATACATTTAAATATCTACACAGCTATCTCTTTACACATGGAAATAACTACACCGCTATCTGTATGAACATGGAAATATCTACACCGCCATCTGTATGAACATGGAAATATCTGCACCGCCATCTGTATTAAGATGGAGATATCTACACTGCTATCTGTATAAACATGGAAATATCTACACCGTCATCTGTACGAACATATAAATATCTACCCCACCATCTGTATTAAGAAGGAAATATCTAAACCGCTATCTGTATAAACATGGAAATATCTACACCGCTGCCTGTATAAACATGGAAATATCAGCACCGCTATCTGTATGAACATGGAAATATCTACACCGCTATCTGTATGAACATGGAAATATCTACACCGCTATCTGTATGAACATGGAAATAGCTACACCGCTATCTGTATGAACATGGATATATCTACAGAGCCATCTGGATGAACATGGAAATATCTACACAGCTATCTGTATGAAAATGGAAATATATACACCGCTATCTGTGTAAACATGCATACATCTTCAGCGCTATCTGTATAAACATGGAAATATCTACACCGCTATCTGTATGAACATGGAAATATCTACACCGTCGTCTGCATGAAAAAGGAAATATCTGCACAGCAATTTGCGTATACATGGAAATATCTACACCGCCATCTGTATGAACATGGAAATATCTGCACCGCCATCTGTATGAACATATAAATATCTACACCGTCATCTGTATTAAGAAGGAAATATCTAAACCGCTATCGGTATGAACATTGAAATATCTACACTGCTATCTGTATGAACATGGAAATATCTACACCGCTATCTGTGTAAACTTGCATACATCTTCACCGCTATCTGTATAAACATGGAAATGTCTACAAGGCTATCTTTATGAACATGGAAATATCTACACCGCTATCTGTACGATCATGGAAATGTCTAAACCGCTATCTGCGTGAAAATAGAAATATCTACACAGCTATCTGCATATACATGGAAATATCTACACAGCTATCTCTTTACACATGGAAATAACTACACCGCTATCTGTATGAACATGGAAATATCTGCACTGCCATCTGTATGAACACATAAATAACTACACCGCCATCTGTATTAAGATGGAGATACCTACACCGCTATCTGTATAAACATGGAAATATCTACACCGCTATCTGTATAAACATGGAAATTTCTACACCGCTATCTGTATAAACATGGAAATATCAGCACCGCTATCTGTATGAACATGGAAATATCAGCCCCTCTATCTGTATGAACATGGAATTATCTACACCGCTATCTTTATGAACATGGAAATATCTACACCGCTATCTGTATGAACACGGAAATATCTACACCGCTATCTGTTTGAACATGGAAATATCTACAACGCTATCTGTATGAACACGGAAATATCTACACCGCTATCTGTTTGAACATGGAAATATCTAAACCGCTATCTGCATGAAAATGGAAATATATACACAGCTATCTGCATATGCATGGAAATATCTACACAGCTATCTCTTTACACATGTAAATAACTACACCGCTATCTGTATGAACATGGAAATATCTTCACCGCCATCTGTATGAACATGGATATTTCTACACAGCCATCTGGATGAACATGGAAATATCTACACCGCTATCTGTATTAACATGGAAATATCTACACCCCTATCTGTGTAAACATGCATACATCTTCACCGCTATCTGTATAAACATGGAAATATCTACACTGCTATCTGTATGAACATGGAAATATCTACACCGCTATCTGTATGAACATGGAAATATCTACACCGCCATCTGTATTAAGATGGAGATACCTACACCGCTATCTGTATAAACATGGAAATATCTACACCGCCATCTGTATGAACATGGAAATATCTGCACCGCCATCTGTATTAAGAAGGAGATATCTACACTGCTATCTGAATAAACATGGAAATATCTACACCGCCATCTGTACGAACATATAAATATCTACACCGCCATCTGTATTAAGAAGGAAATATCTAAAACGCTATCTGTATAAACACAGAAATATCTACACCGCTGCCTGTATAAACATGGAAATATCAGCACCGCTATCTGTATGAACATGGAAATATCTGCACCGCTATCTGTATGAACATGGAAATAGCTACACCGCTATCTGTATGAACATGGAAATAGCTACACCGCTATCTGTATGAACATGGATATATCTACAGAGCCATCTGGATGAACATGGAAATATCTGCACAGCTATCTGTATGAACATGGAAATATATACACCGCTATCTGTGTAAACATGCATACATCTTCACTGCTATCTGTATAAACATGGAAATATCTACACCGCTATCTGTATGAACATGGAAATATCTACACCGCTATCTGTATAAACATGGAAATTTCTACACCGCTACCTGTATAAACATGGAAATATCAGCACCGCTATAGGTAGGAACATGGAAATATCTACACCGTTATCTGTACGAACATGGAAATACCTACACCGCTATCTGTATGAACATGGAAACAGCTACACCGCTATCTGTATGAACATGGAAATATCTACACGGCTATCTGTATGAACATGGATATATCTACACAGCCATCTGGATGAACATGGAAATATCTACACCGCTATCTGTGTAAACATGCATACATCTTCACAGCTATCTGTATAAACATGGAAATATCTACACCGCTATCTTTATGAAGATGGAAATATCTACACCGCTATCTGTATGAACATGGAAATATCTTCACCGCTATCTGTTTGAACATGGAAATATCTACACCGCTATCTGTATGAAGATGGAAATATCTACAACGCTATCTGTGTAAACATGCATACATCTTCACCGCTATCTATATAAACATGGAAATATATACACTGCTATCTGTATGAACGTGGAAATATCTACACCGCTATCTGTTTGAACATGGAAATATCTACACCGCTATCTGCATGAAAATGGAAATATCTACACAGCGATCTGCATATACATGGAAATATCTACAAAGCTATCTCTTTACACATGGAAATAACTACAGCGCTATCTCTATAAACAAACAAATATCTACACCACCATCTGTATGAACATGGAAATATCTGCACCTCCATCTGTATGAACATATAAATATCTACTCCGCCATCTATATTAAGATGGAAATATCTACACCGCTATCTGTGTAAACATGCATACATCTTCACCGCTATCTGTATAAACATGGAAATATCTACACCGCTATCTTTATGAACATGGAAATATCTACACCGCTATCTGTATGAACATGGAAATATCTAAACCGCTATCTGTTTGAACATGGAAATATCTACACCACTATCTGCAGGAAAATGGAAATATCTACACTGCTATCTGCATATACACTTAAATATGTACACTGCTATCTCTTTACACATGGAAATAACTACACCGTTACCTGTATGATCATGGAAATATCTACACCGCCATCTGTATGAACATGGAAATATCTGCACCGCCATCTGTATGAAAATATAAATATCTACACCGCCATCTGTATTAAGATAGAGATATCTCCACTGCTATCTGTATAAACATGGAAATATCTACACTGCTATCTGTATAAACATGGAAATATCTACACAGCTATCTGTATAAACATGGAAATATCTACACCACTACCTGTATAAACATGGAAACACCAGCACCGCTATCTGTATCAACATGGAAATATCTTCACCGCTATCTGTATGAACATGGAAATATCTACTCCGCTATCTGTATGAACATGGAAATATCTACACCGCTATCTGTATAAACATGGAAATATCTAAACCGATATCTGTTTCAACATGGAAATATATTCACAGCTATCTCTTTACACATGGAAATAACTACACCGCTATCTCTATAAACATGGAAATATCTACACCGCCATCTGTATGAACATGGAAATATCTGCACCGCCATCTGTATGAACATATAAATATATACACCGCCATCTGTATTAAGAAGGAGATATCTACACCGCTATCTGTATAAAGATGGAAATATCTACACCGGTATCTGTATAAACATGGAAATATCTACACCGCTACCTGTATAAACATGGAAATATCAGCACCGCTATCGGTATGAATATGGAAATAACTACACCGCTATCTGTATGAACATGGATATATCTACACCGCTATCTGTATGAACATGGAAATATCTTTACCGCCATCTGTATGAACATGGATATATCTACACAGTCATCTGTACGAACATGGAAATATCTACACCGCTATCTGTATGAACATGGAAATATCTGCACCGCCATCTGTATGAACATATAAATATATACACCGCCATCTATATTAAGATGGAGATATCTACACCGCTATCTGAATTAACTTGGAAATATCTACACCTCTATCTGTATAAACATGGAAATATCTACACCTCAATCTGTATAAACATGGAAATATCTACACCGCTACCTGTATAAACATGGAAATATCAGCACCGCTATCTGTATGAAGATGGAAATATCTTCACCGCTATCTGAACATGGAAATATCTACACCGCTATCTGTATGAACATGGAAATAGCTACACCGCTATCTGTCTGAACATGGAAATATCTTCAACGCCATCTGTATGAATATGGATATATCTACACAGCCATCTGTATGAACATGGAAATATCTACACCGCTATCTGTAAGAACATGGAAATATCTACACCGCTATCTGTATGAACATGGAAATATCTTCACTGCCATCTGTATGAACATGGATATGTCTACACATCCATCTGGATGAACATGGAAAAATCTACACCGCGATCTGTATGAACATGGGAATATCTACACCGCTATCTGTGTAAACATGCATACACCTCCACCGCTATCTGTATAAACATGGAAATACCTACACCGCTATCTGTATGAACATGGAAATATCTACACTGCTATCTGTTTGAACATGGAAATATCTAAAGCGCTATCTGCATGAAAATGGAAATATCTACACAGCTATCTGCATATACATGGAAATATCTACACAGCTATCTCTTTACACATGGAAATAACTACACCGCTATCTGTATGAACATGGAAATATCTTCACCGCCATCTTTATGAACATGGATATATCTACACAGCCATCTGGATGAACATGGAAATATCTACACCGCTATCTGTATGAAGATGGAAATATCTAAACCGCTATCTGTGTAAACATGCATACATCTTCACCGCTATCTGTATAAACCTGGAAATAACTACACCGCTATCTGTATGAACATGGAAATATCTACACCGCCATCTGTATGAACATGGAAATATCTGCACCGCCATCTGTATGAACATATAAATATCTACCCCGCCATCTGTATTAAAATGGAGATATCTACACTGCAATCTGTATAAACATGGAAATATCTACACCGCCATCTGTATGAACATATAAATATCTACGCCGCCATCTGTATTAAGAAGGAAATATCTAAACCGCTATCTGTATAAACATGGAAATATCTACAACACTGCCTGTATAAACATGGAAATATCAGAACCGCTATCTGAATGAACATGGAAATATCAACACCGCTATCTGTATGAACATGGAAATAGCTACACTGCTATCTGTATGAACATGGATATATCTACACAGCCATCTGGATGAACATGGAAATATCTACACCGCTATCTTTATGAACATGGAAATATCTACACCGCTATCTGTATGAACATGGAAATATCTACACCGCTATCTGTTTGAACATGGAAATATCTACACCACTATCTGCATGAAAATGGAAATATCTACACTGCTATCTGCATATACGTTTAAATATATACACTGCTATCTCTTTACACATGGAAATTACTACACCTTTACCTGTATGAACATGAAAATATCTACACCGCCATCTGTATGAACATGGAAATATCTGCACCGCCGTCTGTATGAAAATATAAATATCTACACCGCCATCTGTATTAAGATAGAGATATCTCCACCGCCATCTGTATAAAGATGGAAATATCTACACCGCTATCTGTATAAACATGAAAATATCTACACCACTACCTGTATAAACATGGAAATATCAGCACCGCTATCTATATGAACATGGAAATATCTTCACCGCTATCTGTATGAACATGGAAATATCTACACCGCTATCTGTATGAACATGGAAATATCTGCACCGCCATCTGTATGAACATATAAATATATACACCGCCATCTATATTAAGATGGAGATATCTACACCGCTATCTGAATTAACTTGGAAATATCTACACCTCTTTCTGTATAAACATGGAAATATCTACACCTCAATCTGTATAAACATGGAAATATCTACACCGCTACCTGTATAAACATGGAATTATCAGCACCGCTATCTGTATGAAGATGGAAATAACTTCACCGCTATCTGAACATGGAAATATCTACACCGCTATCTGTATGAACATGGAAATATCTACACCGCCATCTGTATGAACATGGAAATATCTGCACCGCCATCTGTATGAACATATAAATATCTACACCGCCATCTGTATTAAAATGGAGATATCTACACTGCAATCTGTATAAACATGGAAATATCTACACCGCCATCTGTATGAACATATAAATATCTACGCCGCCATCTGTATTAAGAAGGAAATATCTAAACCGCTATCTGTATAAACATGGAAATATCTACAACACTGCCTGTATAAACATGTAAATATCAGAACCGCTATCTGAATGAACATGGAAATATCAACACCGCCATCTGTATGAACATGGAAATATGTGCACCACCGTCTGTATGAAAATATAAATATCTACACCACCATCTGTATTAAGATAGAGATATCTCCACCGCTATCTGTATAAACATGGAAATATCTACAACGCTATCTGTATAAACATGGAAATATCTACACCGCTATCTGTATAAACATGGAAATATCTACACCACTACCTGTATAAACATGGAAATATCAGCACCGCTATCTATATGAACATGGAAATATCTTCACCGCTATCTGTATGAACATGCAAATATCTACACCGCTATCTGTATGAACATGGAAATATCTGCACCGCCATCTGTATGAACATATAAATATATACACAGCCATCTATATTAAGATGGAGATATCTACACCGCTATCTGAATTAACTTGGAAATATCTACACCTCTATCTGTATAAACATGGAAATATCTACACCTCAATCTGTATAAACATGGAAATATCTACACCGCTACCTGTATAAACATGGAAATATCAGCACCGCTATCTGTATGAAGATGGAAATATCTTCACCGCTATCTGAACATGGAAATATCTACACCGCTATCTGTATGAAGATGGAAATAGCTACACCGCTATCTGTCTGAACATGGAAATATCTTCAACGCCATCTGTATGAACATGGATATATCTACACAGCCATCTGTATGAACATGGAAATAACTACACCGCTATCTGTATGAACATGGAAATATCTACACCGCTATCTGTATGAACATGGAAATATCTTCACTGCCATCTGTATGAACATGGATATGTCTACACATCCATCTGGATGAACACGGAAAAATCTACACCGCGATCTGTATGAACATGGGAATATCTACACCGCTATCTGTGTAAACATGCATACACCTCCACCGCTATCTGTATAAACATGGAAATATCTACACCGCTATCTGTATGAACATGGAAATATCTACACCGCTATCTGTTTGAACATGGAAATATCTAAAGCGCTATCTGCATGAAAATGGAAATATCTACACAGCTATCTGCATATACATGGAAATATCTACACAGCTATCTCTTTACACATGGAAATAACTACACCGCTATCTGTATGAACATGGAAATATCTTCACCGCCATCTGTATGAACATGGATATATCTACACAGCCATCTGGATGAACATGGAAATATCTACACCGCTATCTGTATGAAGATGGAAATATCTAAACCGCTATCTGTGTAAACATGCATACATCTTCACCGCTATCTGTATAAACCTGGAAATAACTACACCGCTATCTGTATGAACATGGAAATATCTACACCGCCATCTGTATGAACATGGAAATATCTGCACCGCCATCTGTATGAACATATAAAGATCTACACCGCCATCTGTATTAAAAAGGAGATATCTACACTGCTATCTGTATAAACATGGAAATATCTACACCGCCATCTGTATGAACATATAAATATCTACGCCGCCATCTGTATTAAGAAGGAAATATCTAAACCGCTATCTGTATAAACATGGAAATATCTACAACACTGCCTGTATAAACATGGAAATATCAGAACCGCTATCTGAATGAACATGGAAATATCAACACCGCTATCTGTATGAACATGGAAATAGCTACACTGCTATCTGTATGAACATGGATATATCTACACAGCCATCTGGATGAACATGGAAATATCTACACCGCTATCTGTGTAAACATGCATACATCTTCACCGCTATCTGTATAAACATGGAAATATCTACACCGCAATCTTTATGAACATGGAAATATCTACACCGCTATCTGTATGAACATGGAAATATCTACACCGCTATCTGTTTGAACATGGAAATATCTACACCACTATCTGCATGAAAATGGAAATATCTACACTGCTATCTGCATATACGTTTAAATATATACACTGCTATCTCTTTACACATGGAAATTACTACACCTTTACCTGTATGAACATGGAAATATCTACACCGCCATCTGTATGAACATGGAAATATCTGCACCGCCGTCTGTATGAAAATATAAATATCTACACCGCCATCTGTATTAAGATAGAGATATCTCCACCGCTATCTGTATAAACATGGAAATATCTACAACGCTATCTGTATAAACATGGAAATATCTACACCGCTATCTGTATGAAGATGGAAATAGCTACACCGCTATCTGTCTGAACATGGAAATATCTTCAACGCCATCTGTATGAACATGGATATATCTACACAGCCATCTGTATGAACATGGAAATAACTACACCGCTATCTGTATGAACATGGAAATATCTACACCGCTATCTGTATGAACATGGAAATATCTTCACTGCCATCTGTATGAACATGGATATGTCTACACATCCATCTGGATGAACACGGAAAAATCTACACCGCGATCTGTATGAACATGGGAATATCTACACCGCTATCTGTGTAAACATGCATACACCTCCACCGCTATCTGTATAAACATGGAAATATCTACACCGCTATCTGTATGAACATGGAAATATCTACACCGCTATCTGTTTGAACATGGAAATATCTAAAGCGCTATCTGCATGAAAATGGAAATATCTACACAGCTATCTGCATATACATGGAAATATCTACACAGCTATCTCTTTACACATGGAAATAACTACACCGCTATCTGTATGAACATGGAAATATCTTCACCGCCATCTGTATGAACATGGATATATCTACACAGCCATCTGGATGAACATGGAAATATCTACACCGCTATCTGTATGAAGATGGAAATATCTAAACCGCTATCTGTGTAAACATGCATACATCTTCACCGCTATCTGTATAAACCTGGAAATAACTACACCGCTATCTGTATGAACATGGAAATATCTACACCGCCATCTGTATGAACATGGAAATATCTGCACCGCCATCTGTATGAACATATAAAGATCTACACCGCCATCTGTATTAAAAAGGAGATATCTACACTGCTATCTGTATAAACATGGAAATATCTACACCGCCATCTGTATGAACATATAAATATCTACGCCGCCATCTGTATTAAGAAGGAAATATCTAAACCGCTATCTGTATAAACATGGAAATATCTACAACACTGCCTGTATAAACATGGAAATATCAGAACCGCTATCTGAATGAACATGGAAATATCAACACCGCTATCTGTATGAACATGGAAATAGCTACACTGCTATCTGTATGAACATGGATATATCTACACAGCCATCTGGATGAACATGGAAATATCTACACCGCTATCTGTGTAAACATGCATACATCTTCACCGCTATCTGTATAAACATGGAAATATCTACACCGCAATCTTTATGAACATGGAAATATCTACACCGCTATCTGTATGAACATGGAAATATCTACACCGCTATCTGTTTGAACATGGAAATATCTACACCACTATCTGCATGAAAATGGAAATATCTACACTGCTATCTGCATATACGTTTAAATATATACACTGCTATCTCTTTACACATGGAAATTACTACACCTTTACCTGTATGAACATGGAAATATCTACACCGCCATCTGTATGAACATGGAAATATCTGCACCGCCGTCTGTATGAAAATATAAATATCTACACCGCCATCTGTATTAAGATAGAGATATCTCCACCGCTATCTGTATAAACATGGAAATATCTACAACGCTATCTGTATAAACATGGAAATATCTACACCGCTATCTGTATACACATGGAAATATCTTCACCACTACCTGTATAAACATGGAAATATCAGCACCGCTATCTATATGAACATGGAAATATCTTCACCGCTATCTGTATGAACATGGAAATATCTACACCGCTATCTGTATGAACATGGAAATATCTTCACCGCTATCTGTAAGAACATGGAAATATCTACACCGCTATCTGTTTGAACATGGTAGTATCTACACCGCTGTCTGCATGAAAATGGAAATATCTACACAGCTATCTGCATATACATGGAAATATCTACACAGCTATCTCTTTACACTTGGAAATTACTACACCGCTATCTGTATGAACATGGATATATCTACACCGCTATCTGTATGAACATGGAAATATCTTTACCGCCATCTGTATGAACATGGATATATCTACACAGGCATCTGTATGAACATGGAAATATCTACACCGCTATCTGTATGAACATGGAAATATCTACACCGCTATCTGTATGAACATGGAAATATCTTCACCGACATCTGTATGAAAATGGATATGGCTACACAGCCATCTGGATGAACATGGAAATATCTACACCGTGATCTGTATGAACATGGAAATATCTACACCGCTATCTGTTTGAACTTGGAAATATCTAAAGCGCTAACTGCATGAAAATGGAAATATCTACACAGCTATCTGCATATACATGGAAATATCTACACAGCTGTCTCTTTACACGTGGAAATAACTACACCGCTATCTGTATGAACATGGAAATATCTTCACCGCCATCTGTATGAACATGGATATATCTACACAGCCATCTGGATGAACATGGAAATATCTACACCGATATCTGTATGAAGATGGAAATGTCTACAACGCTATCCGTGTAAACATGCATACATCTTCACTGTTATCTATATAAACATGGAAATATCTACACTGCTATCTGTATGAACATGGAAATATCTACACCGCTATCTGTTTGAACATGGAAATATCGACACCACTATCTGCATGAAAATGGAAATATCTACACAGCGATCTGCATATACATGGAAATATCTACAAAGCTATCTCTTTACACATGGAAATAACTACACCGCTATCTCTATAAAAATACAAATATCTACACCTCCATCTGTATGAACATGGAAATATCTGCACCGCCATCTGTATGAACATATAAATATCTACACCGCCATGTATATTAAGATGGAGATATCTACACCGCTATCTGTATAAACTTGGAAATATCTACACCGCTATCAGTATAAACTTGGAAATATCTACACCGCAATCTCTATAAACATGGAAATATCTACACCGCTACCTGTATAAACATGGAAATACCAGCACCGCTATCTGTATGAACATGGAAATATCTACACCGCTATCTGCATAAAAATGGAAATATCTACACAGCTATCTGCATATACATGGAAATATCTATGCAGCTATCTCTTTACACATTGAAATAACTACTCTGCTATCTCTATAAACATGGAAATATCTACACCGCCATCTGTATGAACATGGAAATATCTGCACTGCCATCTGTATGAACATATAAATATCTACACCGCCATCTGTATTAAGAAGGAGATATCTACACCGCTATCTGTATAAAGATGGAAATATCTACACCGCGATCTGTATAAACATGGAAATATCTACACAGCTATCTGTATAAACATGGAAATATCTACACCGCTACCTGTATAAACATGGAAATATCAGCACCGCTATCGGTATGAACATGGAAATATCTACACCGCCATCTGTATGAACATGGATATATCTACACCGCTATCTGTATGAACATGGAAATATCTTTACCGCCATCTGTATGAACATGGATATATCTACACAGGCATCTGTATGAACATGGAAATATCTACACCGCTATCTGTATGAACATGGAAATATCTACACCGCTATCTGTATGAACATGGAAATATCTTCACCGACATCTGTATGAAAATGGATATGGCTACACAGCCATCTGGATGAGCATGGAAATATCTACACCGCGATCTGTATGAACATGGAAATATCTACACCGCTATCTGTTTGAACTTGGAAATATCTAAAGCGCTATCTGCATGAAAATGGAAATATCTACACAGCTATCTGCATATACATGGAAATATCTACACAGCTGTCTCTTTACACGTGGAAATAACTACACCGCTATCTGTATGAACATGGAAATATCTTCACCGCCATCTGTATGAACATGGATATATCTACACAGCCATCTGGATGAACATGGAAATATCTACACCGCTATCTGTATAAAGATGGAAATGTCTACAACGCTATCTGTGTAAACATGCATACATCTTCACCGCTATCTATATAAACATGGAAATATCTACACTGCTATCTGTATGAACATGGAAATATCTACACCGCTATCTGTTTGAACATGGAAATATCTACACCACTATCTGCATGAAAATGGAAATATCTACACAGCGATCTGCATATACATGGAAATATCTACAAAGCTATCTCTTTACACATGGAAATAACTACACCGCTATCTCTATAAACATACAAATATCTACACCTCCATCTGTATGAACATGGAAATATCTGCACCGCCATCTGTAAGAACGTATAAATATCTACACCGCCATCTATATTAAGATGGAGATATCTACACCACTATCTGTATAAACTTGGAAATATCTCCACCGCTATCAGTATAAACATGGAAATATCTACACCGCAATCTGTATAAACATGGAAATATCTACACCGCTACCTGTATAAACATGGAAATATCAGCACCGCTATCTGTATGAACATGGAAATATCTACACCGCTATCTGCATGAAAATGGAAATATCTACACAGCTATCTGCATGTACATGGAAATATCTATGCAGCTATCTCTTTACACATTGAAATAACTACACTGCTATCTCTATAAACATGGAAATATCTACACCGCCATCTGTATAAACGTGGAAATATCTACACCGCTATCTGTATGAACATGGAAATATCTTCACCGCCATCTGTATGAACATGGATATGTCTACACATCCATCTGGATGAACATGGAAAAATCTACACCGCGATCTGTATGAACATGCGAATATCTACACCGCTATCTGTGTAAACATGCATACACCTTCACCGCTATCTGTATAAACATGGAAATATCTACACCGCTATCTGTATGAACATGGAAATATCTACACCGCTATTGGTTTGAACATGGAAATATCTACACCGCTATCTGCATGAAAATGGAAATATCTACACAGCTATCTGCATATGCCTGGAAATATCCACAAAGATATCTCCTTACACAAGGAAATAACTACACCGCTATCTCTATAAACATGGAAATATCTACACCGCCATCTGTATGAACATGGAAATATCTGCACCGCCATCTGTATGAACATATAAATATCTACACCGCCATCTGTATTAAGATGGAGATATCTACACCGCTATCTGTATAAACCTGGAAATATCTACACCGCTATCTGTATAAACATGGAAATATCCACACCGCTACCCGTATAAACATGGAAATATCAGCACCGCTATCTGTATGAACATGGTAATATCTACACCGCTGTCTGTACGAACATGGAAATATCTACACCGCTAACTGTATGAACATGGAAATAGCTACACTGCTCTCTGTATGAACATGGAAATATCTACACCACTATCTGTATTAACATGGAAATATCTACACCGCTATCTGTATGAACATGGATATATCTACACAGCCATCTGGATGAACATGGAAATATCTACACCGCTATCTGTATGAACATTGAAATATCTACACCGCTATCTGTGTAAACATGCATACATCTTCACCGCTATCTGTATAAACATGGAAATATCTACACAGCTATCTGTATGAACATGGAAATAGCTACACCGCTATATGTATGAACATGGAAATATCTACACCGCTATCTGTTTGAACATGGAAATATCTACACCGCTGTCTCCATGAAAATGGAAATATCTACACAGCTATCTGCATATACATGGAAATGTCTACACAGCTATCTCTTTTCACATGGAAATAACTACACCGCTATCTCTATAAACATGGAAATAACTACACCGCCATCTGTATGAACATGGAAATATCTGCACCGCCATCTGTATGAACATATAAATATCCACACCGCCATCTGCATTAAGAAGGAGATATCTACACCGCTATCTGTATAAACATGGAAATATCTACACCGCTGTCTGTATAAACATGGAAATATCTACACCGCTATCTGTATAAACATGGAAATATCTACACCGCTACCTGTATAAACATGGAAATATCAGCACCGCTATCGGTATGAACATGGAAATATCTACACCGCTATCTCTATGAACATGGAAATATCTACACTGCTATCTGTATGAACATGGAAATATCTTCACCGCCATCTGTATGAACATGGATATATCTACACAGCCATCTGTATGAACATGGAAATACCTACACCGCTATCTGTGTGAACATGGAAATATCTACACCGCTATCTGTATGAACATGGAAATAGCTACACCGCTATCTGTATGAACATGGAAATATCTACACCGCTATCTGTATGAACTTGGAAATATCTAAACCGCTATCTGTATGAACATGGAAAAATCTTCACCGCCATCTGTATGAAGATGGATATATCTACACAGCCATCTGGATGAACATTGAAATATCTACACAGCTATCTGTATGAACATGGAAATATATACACCACTATCTGTGTAAACACGCATACATCTTCACCGCTATCTGTATAAACATGGAAATATCTACACCGCTATCTGTATGAACATGGAAATATCTACACCGCTATCGGTATGAACATGGAAATATCTACACCGCTATCTGCATGAAAATGGAAATATCTACACAGCTATCTGCATATGCCTGGAAATATCCACAAAGATATCTCCTTACACAAGGAAATAACTACACCGCTATCTCTATAAACATGGAAATATCTACACCGCCATCTGTATGAACATGGAAATATCTGCACCGCCATCTGTATGAACATATAAATATCTACACCGCCATCTGTATTAAGATGGAGATATCTACACCGCTATCTGTATAAACCTGGAAATATCTACACCGCTATCTGTATAAACATGGAAATATCCACACCGCTACCCGTATAAACATGGAAATATCAGCACCGCTATCTGTATGAACATGGTAATATCTACACCGCTGTCTGTACGAACATGGAAATATCTACACCGCTAACTGTATGAACATGGAAATAGCTACACTGCTCTCTGTATGAACATGGAAATATCTACACCACTATCTGTATTAACATGGAAATATCTACACCGCTATCTGTATGAACATGGATATATCTACACAGCCATCTGGATGAACATGGAAATATCTACACCGCTATCTGTATGAACATTGAAATATCTACACCGCTATCTGTGTAAACATGCATACATCTTCACTGCTATCTGTATAAACATGGAAATATCTACACCGCTATCTGTATGAACATGGAAATAGCTACACCGCTATCTGTCTGAACATGGAAATATCTTCAACGCCATCTGTATGAACATGGATATATCTACACAGCCATCTGTATGAACATGGAAATATCTACACCGCTATCTGTATGAACATGGAAATATCTACACTGCTATCTGTATGAACATGGAAATATCTTCACTGCCATCTGTATGAACATGGATATGTCTACACATCCATCTGGATGAACATGGAAAAATCTACACCGTGACCTGAATGAACATGGGAATATCTACACCGCTATCTGTGTAAACATGCATACACCTCCACCGCTATCTGTATAAACATGGAAATATCTACACCGCTATCTGTATGAACATGGAAATATCTACACCGCTATCTGTTTGAACATGGAAATATCTAAACCGCTATCTGCATGAAAATGGAAATATCTACACAGCTATCTGCATATACATGGAAATATCTACACAGCTATCCCTTTACACTTGGAAATAACTTCACCGCTATCTGTATGAACATGGAAATATCTTCACCGCCATCTGTATTAACATGGATATATCTACACAGCCATCTGGATGAACATGGAAATATCTACACCGCTATCTGTATGAAGATGGAAATATCTACACCGCTATCTGTGTAAACATGCATACATCTTCACCGCTATCTGTATAAACCTGGAAATAACTACACCGCTATCTGTATGAACATGGAAATATCTACACCGCCATCTGTATGAACATGGAAATATCTGCACCGCCATCTGTATGAACATATAAATATCTACACCGCCATCTGTATTAAAATGGAGATATCTACACTGCTATCTGTATAAACATGGAAATATCTACACCGCCATCTGTATGAACATATAAATATCTACGCCGCCATCTGTATTAAGAAGGAAATATCTAAACCGCTATCTGTATCAACATGGAAATATCTACACCGCTATCTGTATGAACATGGAAATATCTACACCGCTATCTGTTTGAACATGGAAATATCTACACCGCTATCTGCATGAAAATGGAAATATCTACACAGCGATCTGCATATACATGGAAATATCTACAAAGCTATCTCTTTACACATGGAAATAACTACAGCGCTGTCTCTATAAACATGGAAATATCTACACCGCCATCTGTATGAACATGGAAATATCTGCACCGCCATCTGTATGAACATATAAATATCTACACCGCCATCTATATTAAGATGGAGATATCTACACCGCTATCTGTATAAACTTGGAAATATCTACACCGCTATCTGTATAAACATGGAAATATCTACACAGCCATCTGAATGAACATGGAAATATCTACACCGCTACCAGTATAAACATGGAAATATCAGCACCGCTATCTGTATGAACATGGAAATATCCACACCGCTATATCTATGAACATGGAAATTTCTACACCGCTATCTGTATGAACATGGAAATATCTACACAGCTATCTGTAGGAACATGGAAATATCTACACCACTACCTGTATGAACATGGAAATATCTACACTGCTATCTGTATAAACATGGATATATCTACACCGCCATCTGGATGAACACGGAAATATCTACACCGCTATCTGTATGAAGATGGAAATATCTACACCGCTATCTGTATAAATATGCATACACCTTCACCGCAATCTGTATAAACATGGAAATATCTACACCGCTATCTGTATAAAGATGGAAATACCTACACCGCTATCTGTAAAAACATGGAAATATCTACACAGCTATCTGTATAAACATGGAAATATCTACACCGCTACCTGTATAAACATGGAAATATCAGCACCGCTATCGGTATGAACATGGAAATAACTACAGCGCTATCTGTATGAACATGGATATATCTACACCGCTATCTGTATGAACATGGAAATATCTTTACCGCCATCTGTATGAACATGGATATATCTACACAGCCATCTGTATGAACATGGAAATATCTACACCGCTATCTGTATGAACATGGAAATATCTGCACCGCCATCTGTATGAACATATAAATATCTACACCGCCATCTATATTAAGATGGAGATATCTACACCGCTATCTGAATAAACTTGGAAATATCTACACCGCTATCTGTATAAACATGGAAATATCTACACCGCTACCTGTATAAAGATGGAAATATCAGCACCGCTATCTGTATGAACATGGAAATATCTACACCGCTATCTGAACATGGAAATATCTACACCGCTATCTGTATGAACATGGAAATAGCTACACCGCTATCTGTCTGAACATGGAAATATCTTCAACGCCATCTGTATGAACATGGATATATCTACACAGCCATCTGTATGAACATGGAAATATCTACACCGCTATCTGTATGAACATGGAAATATCTTCACCGACATCTGTATGAAAATGGATATGGCTACACAGCCATCTGGATGAACATGGAAATATCTACACCGCGATCTGTATGAACATGGAAATATCTACACTGCTATCTGTTTGAACTTGGAAATATCTAAAGCGCTATCTGCATGAAAATGGAAATATCTACACAGCTATCTGCATATACATGGAAATATCTACACAGCTATCTCTTTACACGTGGAAATAACTACACCGCTATCTTTATGAACATGGAAATATCTTCACCGCCATCTGTATGAACATGGATATATCTACACAGCAATCTGGATGAACATGGAAATTTCTACACCGCTATCTGTATGAAGATGGAAATGTCTACAACGCTATCTGTGTAAACATGCATACGTCTTCACCGCTATCTATATAAACATGGAAATATCTACACTGCTATCTGTATGAACATGGAAATATCTACACCGCTATCTGTTTGAACATGGAAATATCAACACCACTATCTGCATGAAAATGGAAATATCTACACAGCGATCTGCATATACATGGAAATATCTACAAAGCTATCTCTTTACACATGGAAATAACTACACGGCTATCTCTATAAACATACAAATATCTACACCTCCATCTGTATGAACATGGAAATATCTGCACCGCCATCTGTATGAACATATAAATATCTACACCGCCATCTATATTAAGATGGAGATATCTACACAGCTATCTGTATAAACTTGGAAATATCTACACCGCTATCAGTATAAACATGGAAATATCTACACCGCAATCTGTATAAACATGGAAAAATCTACACCGCTACCTGTATAAACATGGAAATATCAGCACCGCTATCTGTATGAACATGGAAATATCTACACCGCTATCTGATCATGGAAATATCTACACCGCTATCTGCATGAAAATGGAAATATCTACACAGCTATCTGCATATACATGGAAATATCTACACAGCTATCTGCATATACATGGAAATATCTATGCAGCTATCTCTTTACACTTTGAAATAACTACACCGCTATCTCTATAAACATGGAAATATCTACACCGCCATCTGTATGAACATGGAAATATCAACACCGCTATCTGTATGAACATGGAAATATCTTCACCGCCATCTGTTAGGAACATGGATATGTCTACACATCCATCTGGATGAACATGGAAAAATCTACACCGCGATCAGTATGAACATGGGAATATCTACACCGCTATCTGTGTAAACATGCATACACCTTCACCGCTATCTGTATAAACATGGAAATATCTACACCGCTATCTGTATGAACATGGAAATACCTACACCGCTATCTGTTTGAACATGGAAATATCTAAACCTCTATCTGCATGAAAATGGAAATATCTACACAGCTATCTGCATATACATGGAAATATCTACGCACCTATCTCTTTACACATGGAAATAACTACACCGCTATCTGTATGAACATGGAAATATCTTCACCGCCATCTGTATGAACATGGATATATCTACACAGCCATCTGGATGAACATGGAAATATCTACACCGCTATCTGTATGAAGATGGAAATATCTACACCGCTATCTGTGTAAACATGCATACATCTTCACCGCTATCTGTATAAACATGGAAATATCTACACTGCTATCTGTATGAAAATGGAAATATCTACACAGCTATCTGTTTGAACATGGAAATATCTACACCGTTATCTGCATGAAAATGGAAATATCTACACAGCGATCTGCATATACATGGAAATATCTACAAAGCTATCTCTTTACACATGGAAATAACTACAGCGTTATCTCTATAAACATACAAATATCTACACCGCCAACTGTATGAACATGGAAATATCTGCAATGCCATCTGTATGAACATATAAATATCTACACCGCCATCTATATTAAGATGGAGATAGCTACACCCCTATCTACATGAAAATGGAAATATCTACACTGCTATCTGCATATACATTTAAATATCTACACAGATATCTCTTTACACATGGAAATAACAACACCGTTATCTGTACGAACGTGGAAATATCTGCACCGCCATCTGTATGAAAATATAAATATCTACACCGCCATCTCTATTAAGATAGAGATATCTCCACTGCTATCTGTATAAACATGGAAATATCTACACGGCTATCTGTATAAACATGGAAATATCTACACTGCTATCTGTATATACATGGAAATATCTACACCACTACCTGTATAAACATGGAAATATCAGCACCGATATCTATATGAACATGGAAATATCTACACCGCTATCTGTATGAACATGGAAATATCTACACCGCTATCTGTATGAACATGGAAATATCTACACCGCTATCTGTATGAACATGGAAATATCTACACCGCTATCTGTTTGAACATGGAAATATCTACACCGCTGTCTGCATGAAAATGGAAATATCTACACAGCTATCTGCATATACATGGAAATATCTGCACAGCTATCTCTTTACACATGGAAATAACTACACCGCTATCTCTATAAACATGGAAATATCTACACTGACATCTCTATGGACATGGAAATATCTGGACCACCATCTCTATGAACATATAAATATCTACACCGCCATCTGTATTAAGAAGGAGATATCTACACCGCTATCTGTATAAACATGGAAATATCTACACCGCTATCTGTATAAACATGGAAATATCTACACCGCTACCAGTATAAACATGGAAATATCAGCACCGCTCTTGGTATGAACATGGAAATATCTACACCGCTATCTGTATGAACATGGATATATCTACACCGCTATGTGTATGAACATGGAAATATCTTCACCGCCATCTGTATGATCATGGATATATCTACACAGCCATCTGTATGAACATGGAAATATCTACACCGCTATCTGTATGAACATGGAAATATCTACTCCGCTATCTGTATGAACATGGAAATATCTTCACCGCCATCTGTGTAAACATGCATACACCTTCACCGCTATCTGAATAAGCATGGAAATATCTACACCGCTATCTGTATGAACATGGAAATATCTACACCGCTATCTGTTTGAACATGGAAGTATCTAAACCGCTATCTGCATGAAAATGGAAATATCTACACAGCTATCTGCATGTACATGGAAATAACTACACAGCTATCTCTTTACACGTGGAAATAACTACACCGCTATCTGTATGAACATGGAAATATCTTCACCGCCATCTGTATGAATATGGATATATCTACACAGCCATCGGGATGAACATGGAAATATCTACACCGCTATCTGTATGAAGATGGAAATATCTACAACGCTATCTGTGTAAACATGCATACATCTTCACCGCTATCTATATAAACATGGAAATATCTACACTGCTATCTGTATGAACATGGAAATATCTACACCGCTATCTATTTGAACATGGAAATATCTACACCGCTATCTGCATGAAAATGGAAATATCTACACAGCGATCTGCATATACATGGAAATATCTACAAAGCTATCTCTTTACACATGGAAATAACTACATCGCTATCTCTATAAACATACAAATATCTACACCGACATCTGTATGAACATGGAAATATCTGCACCGCCATCTGTATGAACATACAAATATCTACACCGCCATCTATATTAAGATGGAGATATCAACACCACTATCTGTATAAACTTGGAAATATCTACACCGCTATCTGTATAAACATGGAAATATCTACACCGCAATCTGTATAAACATGGAAATATCTACACCGCTACCTGTATAAACATGGAAATATCAGCACCGCTATCTGTATGAACTTGGAAATATCTACACCGCTATCTCCATGAACATGAAAATAGCTACACCACTATCTTTATGAACATGGAAATAGCTGCACCGCTATCTGTATGAACATGGAAATATCTACACCACTACCTGTATGAACATGGAAATATCTACACCGCTATCTGTATGAACATGGAAATACCAGCACCGCTATCTGTATGAACTTGGAAATATCTACACCGCTATCTCCATGAACATGAAAATAGCTACACCACTATCTTTATGAACATGGAAATAGCTGCACCGCTATCTGTATGAACATGGAATTATCTACACCACTACCTGTATGAACATGGAAATATCTACACCGCTATCTGTATGAACATGGATATATCTACACAGCCATCTGGATGAACACGGAAATATCTACACCGCTATCTGTAGGAACATGGAAATATCTACACCGCCAACTCTGTAAACATTGAAATATCTACATTGCCATCTGAAGGAACATGGAAATATCTACAACGCGATCTCTATAAACATGGAAATATCTACAACGCCATCTGTATAAACATGGAAATACGAACACCGCTATCTGGATAAACTTGGAAATATCTACACCGCTATATCTATAAACATGGAAATATCTACACCGCCATTTGTAAGTACATGGAAATATCTACAGCACCATCTGTATTAACATGGAAATATCTACACCGCCATCTGTAGGAACATGGAAATGTCTAAACCGCTATCTCTATAAACTTGGAAATACCTACACCGCTATCTGTATAAACATGGAATTATCTACACCACTATATCTATAAATGTGGAAATATCTACACCGCTATCTGTATAAACAAGGAAATACATACACCGCTATCTGTATAAACATGGAAATATCTACACCGCTATCTGTATAAACATGGAAATATCTACACCGCTATCTGTGTATACATGGAAATATCTACACTGCTATCTGTATAAACATGGAAATATCTACATCACTGTCTGTGTAAACATGGAAATATCTACACCGGTATCTGTATGAACATGGATATATCTACAGCGCTATCTGTTTGAACATGGAAAGATCTACACAGCTATCTGCATATACATGGAAATATCTACAAAGCTATCTCTTTACCCATGGAAATAACTAAACCGCTATCTCTATAAACATGGAAATATCTACACCGCCATCTGTATGAACATGGAAATATCTGCACCGCCATCTGTATGAACATATAAATATCTTCACCGCCATCTGTATTAAGATGGAGATATCTACACCGCTATCTGTATAAACTTGGAAATATCTACACCGCTATCTGTATAAACATGGAAATATATACACCGCTATCTGTATAAACATGGAAATATCTACACCGCTACCTGTATAAACATGGAAATATCAGCACCGCTATCTGTATGAAAATGGAAATATCTACACCGCTATCTCTATGTACATGGAAATATCTACACCGCTATCTGTATGAACATGGAAATAGCTACACTGCTATCTGTATGAACATGGAAATATCTACACCGCTATCTGTATGAACATGGAAATATCTTCACCGCCATCTGTATGAACATGGAAATATCTACACAGCCATCTGGATGAACATGGAGATATCATCACCGCTATCAGTAGGAACATGGAAATATCTGCATCGCTATCTGTATGAACATGGAAACATCTACACCGCTATTGGTATGAACATGGAAATATCTTCACCGCCATCTGTATGAACATGGATATACCTACACAGCCATCTGGATGAACATGGAAATATCTACACCGCTATCTGTATGAACATGGAAATATCTACACCGCTATCTGTGTAAACATGCATACATCTTCACCGCTATCTGTATAAACATGGAAATATCTACACCGCTCTGTGTATGAACATGGAAATATCTACACCGCTATCTGTTTTAACATGGAAATATCTACACCGTTATCTGCATGAAAATGGAAATATCTACACAGCTATCTGCATATACATGGAAATATCTACAGCTATCTCTTTACACATGGAAATAACTACATCGCTATCTCTGTAAACATGGAAATATCTACACCGCCATTTGTATGAACATGGAAATATCTGCACCGCCATCTGTATGAACGTATAAATATCTACACCACCATCTGTATTAAGATGGAGATAACTACACCGCTATCTGTATAAACCTGGAAATATCTACACCGCTATCTGTATAAACATGGAAATTTCTACACCGCTATCTGTAAAAGCATGGAAATATCTACACGGCTACCTGTATAAACATGGAAATATCAGCACGGCTAGCTGTATGAACATATAAATATCTACAACGCCATCTGTATTAAGATGGAGATATCTACACCGCTATCTGTATAAACATGGAAATATCTACGCCGCTATCTGAATAAACATGGACATATCTACACCGGTATCTGTATGAACATGGAAATATCTACACCGCTACCTGTATAAACATGGAAATATCAGCACAGCTATCTGTATGAACATGGAAATATCTACACCGCTATCTGAATGAACATGGAAGTATCTACACCGCTATCTCTATGAACATGGAAATATCTACACCGCTATCTGTATGAACATGCAAATATCTACAGCGCTATCTGTGTAAACATGCATACATCTTCACCGCTATCTGCCTGAAAATGGAAATATCTACACAGCTATCTGCATATACGTGGAAATATCTACAAAGCTATCTCTTTACACATGAAAATAAATACACTGCTATCTCTATAAACATGGAAATATCTACACCGCCATCTGTATGAACATGGAAATATCTGCACCACCATCTCTATGAACATACAAATATCTACACCGCCATCTGTATTAAGATGGAGATGTCTACACCGCTATCTGTATAAACTTGGAAATATCTACACCGCTATCTGTATAAACATGGAAATATCTACACCGCTATCTGTAAAAACATGGAAATATCTACACCTCTACCTGTATAAACATGGAAATATCAGCACCGCTATCTGTTTGAACATGGAAGTATCTACACAGCCGTCTGGAAGAACATGGAAATATCTACACCGCTATCTGTTTGAACATGGAAATAGCAACACTGCTATCTCTATGAACATGGAAATATCTAAACCACTATCTGTATGAACATGGAAATATCTACACCACTATCTGTATGAACATGGAAATACCTTCACCGCCATCTGTATGAACATGGATATATCTACACAGCCATCTGGATGAACATGGAAATATCTACACCGCTATCTGTATGAACATGGAAATAGCTACACCGCTATCTGTATGAACATGGAAATATCTACACCGCTATCTGTATGAACATGGAAATATCTACACCGCTATCTGTATGAACATGGAAATATCTTCACCGCCATCTGTATGAACATGGATATATCTACACAGCCATCTGGATGAACATGGAAATATCTACACCGCTATCTGGATGAACATGGAAATATCTACACCGCTATCTGGGTAAACATGCATACATCTTCAACGCTATCTGTATAAACATGGAAATATCTACACCGCTATCTGTATGAAAATGGAAATATCTACACCGCTATCTGTTTGAACATGGAAATATCTACACCGCTATCAGCATGAAAATGGAAATATCTACAGAGCTTTCTGCATATGCATGGAAATATCTACAAAGCTATCTCTTTACACATGGAAATAACTACACCGCTATCTCTATAAACATGGAAATATCTATAACGCCATCTGTATGAACATGGAAATATCTGCACCGCCATCTGTATGAACATATAAATATCTACACCGCCATCTATATTAAGATGGAGATATCTACACCGCTATCTGTATAAACTAGGAAATATCTACACCGCTATCTGTATAAACATGGAAATATCTACACCGCTATCTGTATAAACATGGAAATATCTACACCGCTACCTGTATAAACATGGAAATATCAGCACCGATATCTGTATGAACATGGAAATATCTACACAGCCATCTGGATGAACATGGAAATATCTACACCGCTATGTGTATGAACATGGAAATAGCTACACCGTTATCTGTATGAAAATGGAAATATCTACACCACTATCTGTACGAACATGGAAATATCTACACCTCTATCAGTGTAAACATGCATACATCTTCACCGCTATCTGTATGAACATGGAAATATCTACACCACTATCTGTATGAACATGGAAATATCTACACCGCTATCTGTATAAACATGGAAATATCTTCACCGCCATCTGTATGAACATGGATATATCTACACAGCCATATGGATGAACATGGAAATATCTACACCGCTATATGCATGAACATGGAAATAGCTACACCGCTATCTGTATGAACATGGAAATAGCCACACCGCCATCTGTATGAACATGGAAATATCCGCACCGCCATCTGTATGAACATATACATATCTACACCGCCATCTGTATTAAGATGGAGATATCTACACCGCTATCTGTATAAACCTGGAAATAACTTCACCGCTATCTGTATAAACATGGAAATATCCGCACCGCTATCTGTATGAACATGGAAATATCTACACCGCTATCTGTACGAACATGGAAATATCTACACCGCTATCTGTATGAACTTGGAAGTAGCTACACCGCTATCTGTATGAACATGGAAATATCTACACCACTATCTGTATGGACATGGAAATATCTACACCGCTATCTGTATGAACATGGATGTATCTATACAGCCTTCTGGATGAACATTTAAATATCTACACCGCTATCTCCATGAACATGGAAATATATACACCGCTATCTGTGTAAACTTGCATACAACTTCACCCCTATCTGTATAAACATGGAAATATCTACACCGCTATCTGTATGAACATGGAAATAGCTACACCGCTATCTGTATGAACATGGAAATATGTACACCGCTATCTGTATGAACATGGAATGATCTACACCGCTATCTGTATGAACATGGATATATCTACACAGCCATCTGGATGAACATGGAAATATCTACACCGCTATCTGTGTAAACATGCATACATCTTCACCGCTATCTGTATAAACATGGAAATATCTACACCACTATCGGTATGAATATGGAAATATCTGCACCGCTATCTGTATGAACATGGAAATATCTACACCGCTATCTGAACATGGAAATATCTACACCGCTATCTGCATGAAAATGGAAATATCTACACTGCTATCTGCATATACATGGAAATATCTACACAGCTATCTCTTTACACATGGAAATATCTACACCGCCATCTGTATGAACATGGAAATACCTGCACCGCCATCAGTATGAACATATAAATATCTACACCACCATCTGTATTAAGATGGAGATATCTACACAGCTATCTGTATAAACATGGAAATATCTACACCGCTATCTGTATAAACATGGAAATATCTACACCGCTATCTGTATAAACATGGAAATATCTACACCGCTACCTGTATAAACATGGAAATATAAGCAGCGCTATCTGTATGAACATGGAAATATCTACACCGCTATCTGTATGAAGATGGAAATATCTACACCGCTATCTGTATGAACATTTATATATCTACACAGCCCTCTGGATGAACATGGAAATATCCACACCGCTATCTGTGTAAACATGCATACATCTTCACCGCTATCTGTATAAACATGGAAATATCTACACCGCTATCTGTATGAACATGGAAATATCTACACCGCTATCTGTTTGAAGATGGAAATATATACACCGCTATCTGCATGAAAATGGAAATATCTACACAGCTATCTGCATATAGATGGAAATATCTACACAACTATCTCTTTACACATGGAAATAACTACACCGCTATCTGTATGAACATGGAAATATCTACACCGCCATCTGTATGAACATGGAAATATCTGCACCACCATCTGTATGAACATATAAATATCTACACCGCCATCTGTATTAAGATGGAGATATCTACACCGCTATCTGTATAAACATGGAAATATCTACACCGCTATCTGCATGAACATGGAAATATCTACACCGCTACCTGCATAAACATGGAAATATCAGCACCGCTATCTGTATGAACATGGAAATATCTACACCGCTATCTGTATGAACATGGAAATATCTACACCGCTATCTGTATGAACATGTATATATCTACACAGCCATGTGGATGAACATGGAAATATCTACACCGCTATCTGTGTAAGCATGCATAGATCTTCACCGCTATCTGTATAAACATGGAAATATCTACGTCGCTATCTGTATGAACATGGAAATATCTACACCGCTATCTGTATGAACATGGAAATATCTACACCACTATGTGTTTGAACATGGAAATATCTACACCGCTATCTGCATGAAAATGGAAATATCTACACTGCTATCTGCACATACATGGAAATATCTACACAGCTATCTCTTTACACATGGAAATAACTACACCGCTATCTATATGAACATGGAAATATCCACATCGCCATCTGTATGAACATGGAAATATCTGCACCGCCATCTGTATAAACATATAAATATCTACACCGCCATCTGTATTAATATGGAGATATCTACACCGCTATCTGTATAAACATGGAAATAGCTACACCGCTATCTGTATAAACATGGAAATATATACACCGCTATCTGTATAAACATGGAAATATCTACACCGCTACCTGTATAAGCATGGAAATATCAGCACCGCTATCTGTATGAACATGGAAATATCTACACCGCTATCTGTATGAACATGGAAATATCTACACCGCTATCTGTATGAACATGGAAATATCTACACCGCTATCTGTATGAACATGGAAATATCTACACCGCTATCTGTATGAACATGGAAATGTCTACACCGCTATCAGTATGAACATGGAAATATCTACACCGCTATGTGTATGAACATGGATATATCTACACAGCCCTCGGGATGAACATGGAAATATCCACACCGCTATCTGTATAAACATGCATATATCTTCACCGCTATCTGTATAAACATGGAAATATCTACACCGCTATCTGGATGAACATGGAAATATCTACACCGCTATCTGGGTAAACATGCATACATCTTCAACGCTATCTGTATAAACATGGAAATATCTACACCGCTATCTGTATGAAAATGGAAATATCTACACCGCTATCTGTTTGAACATGGAAATATCTACACCGCTATCAGCATGAAAATGGAAATATCTACAGAGCTTTCTGCATATGCATGGAAATATCTACAAAGCTATCTCTTTACACATGGAAATAACTACACCGCTATCTCTATAAACATGGAAATATCTATAACGCCATCTGTATGAACATGGAAATATCTGCACCGCCATCTGTATGAACATATAAATATCTACACCGCCATCTATATTAAGATGGAGATATCTACACCGCTATCTGTATAAACTAGGAAATATCTACACCGCTATCTGTATAAACATGGAAATATCTACACCGCTATCTGTATAAACATGGAAATATCTACACCGCTACCTGTATAAACATGGAAATATCAGCACCGATATCTGTATGAACATGGAAATATCTACACAGCCATCTGGATGAACATGGAAATATCTACACCGCTATGTGTATGAACATGGAAATAGCTACACCGTTATCTGTATGAAAATGGAAATATCTACACCACTATCTGTACGAACATGGAAATATCTACACCTCTATCAGTGTAAACATGCATACATCTTCACCGCTATCTGTATGAACATGGAAATATCTACACCACTATCTGTATGAACATGGAAATATCTACACCGCTATCTGTATAAACATGGAAATATCTTCACCGCCATCTGTATGAACATGGATATATCTACACAGCCATATGGATGAACATGGAAATATCTACACCGCTATATGCATGAACATGGAAATAGCTACACCGCTATCTGTATGAACATGGAAATAGCCACACCGCCATCTGTATGAACATGGAAATATCCGCACCGCCATCTGTATGAACATATACATATCTACACCGCCATCTGTATTAAGATGGAGATATCTACACCGCTATCTGTATAAACCTGGAAATAACTTCACCGCTATCTGTATAAACATGGAAATATCCGCACCGCTATCTGTATGAACATGGAAATATCTACACCGCTATCTGTACGAACATGGAAATATCTACACCGCTATCTGTATGAACTTGGAAGTAGCTACACCGCTATCTGTATGAACATGGAAATATCTACACCACTATCTGTATGGACATGGAAATATCTACACCGCTATCTGTATGAACATGGATGTATCTATACAGCCTTCTGGATGAACATTTAAATATCTACACCGCTATCTCCATGAACATGGAAATATATACACCGCTATCTGTGTAAACTTGCATACAACTTCACCCCTATCTGTATAAACATGGAAATATCTACACCGCTATCTGTATGAACATGGAAATAGCTACACCGCTATCTGTATGAACATGGAAATATGTACACCGCTATCTGTATGAACATGGAATGATCTACACCGCTATCTGTATGAACATGGATATATCTACACAGCCATCTGGATGAACATGGAAATATCTACACCGCTATCTGTGTAAACATGCATACATCTTCACCGCTATCTGTATAAACATGGAAATATCTACACCACTATCGGTATGAACATGGAAATATCTGCACCGCTATCTGTATGAACATGGAAATATCTACACCGCTATCTGAACATGGAAATATCTACACCGCTATCTGCATGAAAATGGAAATATCTACACTGCTATCTGCATATACATGGAAATATCTACACAGCTATCTCTTTACACATGGAAATATCTACACCGCCATCTGTATGAACATGGAAATACCTGCACCGCCATCAGTATGAACATATAAATATCTACACCACCATCTGTATTAAGATGGAGATATCTACACAGCTATCTGTATAAACATGGAAATATCTACACCGCTATCTGTATAAACATGGAAATATCTACACCGCTATCTGTATAAACATGGAAATATCTACACCGCTACCTGTATAAACATGGAAATATAAGCACCGCTATCTGTATGAACATGGAAATATCTACACCGCTATCTGTATGAAGATGGAAATATCTACACCGCTATCTGTATGAACATTTATATATCTACACAGCCCTCTGGATGAACATGGAAATATCCACACCGCTATCTGTGTAAACATGCATACATCTTCACCGCTATCTGTATAAACATGGAAATATCTACACCGCTATCTGTATGAACATGGAAATATCTACACCGCTATCTGTTTGAAGATGGAAATATATACACCGCTATCTGCATGAAAATGGAAATATCTACACAGCTATCTGCATATAGATGGAAATATCTACACAACTATCTCTTTACACATGGAAATAACTACACCGCTATCTGTATGAACATGGAAATATCTACACCGCCATCTGTATGAACATGGAAATATCTGCACCACCATCTGTATGAACATATAAATATCTACACCGCCATCTGTATTAAGATGGAGATATCTACACCGCTATCTGTATAAACATGGAAATATCTACACCGCTATCTGCATGAACATGGAAATATCTACACCGCTACCTGCATAAACATGGAAATATCAGCACCGCTATCTGTATGAACATGGAAATATCTACACCGCTATCTGTATGAACATGGAAATATCTACGTCGCTATCTGTATGAACATGGAAATATCTACACCGCTATCTGTATGAACATGGAAATATCTACACCACTATGTGTTTGAACATGGAAATATCTACACCGCTATCTGCATGAAAATGGAAATATCTACACTGCTATCTGCACATACATGGAAATATCTACACAGCTATCTCTTTACACATGGAAATAACTACACCGCTATCTATATGAACATGGAAATATCCACATCGCCATCTGTATGAACATGGAAATATCTGCACCGCCATCTGTATAAACATATAAATATCTACACCGCCATCTGTATTAATATGGAGATATCTACACCGCTATCTGTATAAACATGGAAATAGCTACACCGCTATCTGTATAAACATGGAAATATATACACCGCTATCTGTATAAACATGGAAATATCTACACCGCTACCTGTATAAGCATGGAAATATCAGCACCGCTATCTGTATGAACATGGAAATATCTACACCGCTATCTGTATGAACATGGAAATATCTACACCGCTATCTGTATGAACATGGAAATATCTACACCGCTATCTGTATGAACATGGAAATATCTACACCGCTATCTGTATGAACATGGAAATGTCTACACCGCTATCAGTATGAACATGGAAATATCTACACCGCTATGTGTATGAACATGGATATATCTACACAGCCCTCTGGATGAACATGGAAATATCCACACCGCTATCTGTATAAACATGCATATATCTTCACCGCTATCTGTATAAACATGGAAATATCTACACCGCTATCTGTATGAACATGGAAATATCTACACCGCTATCTGTTTGAAGATGGAAATATATACACCGCTATCTGCATGAAAATGGAAATATCTACACAGCTATCTGCATATACTTGGAAATATCTACACAGCTATCTCTTTACACATGGAAATAACTACACCGCTATCTGTATGAACATGGAAATATCAACACCGCCATCTGTATGAACATGGAAATATCTGCACTGCCATCTGAATGAACATATAAATATCTACACCGACATCTGTATTAAGATGGAGATATCTACACCGCTATCTGAATAAACATGGAAATATCTACACCGCTATCTGTATAAACATGGAAATATCTACACCGCTATCTGTATAAACATGGAAATATCTACACCGCTATCTGTTTGGACATGTAAATATCTACACCGCTATCTGCATGAAAATGGAAATATCTACAAAGCTATCTGCATATACATGGAAATATCTACACAGCTATCTCTAAACACATGGAAATAAGAAGTCCGCTATCTCTATAAACATGGAAATATCTACACCACTACCTGTATAAACATGGAAATATCAGCACCGCTATCTGCATGAACATGGAATTATCTACACTGCTATCTGTTTGAACATGGAAATATCTACACCGCTATCTGTATGATCATGGAAATATCTACACCGCTATCTGTATGAACATGGAAATATCTACACCGCTATCTGTTTGAACATGGAAATATCTACACCACTGTCTGCATGAAAATGGAAATATCTACACAGCTATCTGCATACACATGGAAATATCTACACAGCTATCTCTAAACACATGGAAATAAGAAGTCCGCTATCTCGATAAACATGGAAATATCTACACCGCCATCTGTATGAACATGGAAATATCTGCACCGCCATCTGTATGAACATATAAATATCTACACCGCCATATGTATAAAGAAAGAAATATCTAAACCGCTATCTGTGTGAACATTTAAATATCTACACCGCTATCTGTATGAACATTGAAATATATACACCACTGCCTGTATAAACATTGAAATATCAGCACCGCTATCTGTATGAACATGGAAATATCTACACCGCTATCTGTATGAACATGGAAATATCTACACCGCTATCTGTATGAACATGGAAATATCTACACCGCTATCTGTATGAACATGGAAATATCTACACAGCCATCTGGATGAACATGGAAATATCTACTCTGCTATCTGTGTAAACATGCATAGATCTTCACCCCTGTCTGTATAAACATGGAAATATCTACACCGCTATCTGTATGAACATGGAAATATCTACACCGCTATCTGTATGAACATGGAAATATCTACACCGCTATCTGTTTGAACATGGAAATATCTACACCGCTATCTGCATGAAAATGGAAATAACTACACTGCTATCTGCATATACATGGAAATATCTACACAGCTATCTCTTTACACATGGAAAAAACTACACCGCTATCTGTATGAACATGGAAATATCTACACCGCCATCTGTATGAACATGGAAATATGTGCACCGCCATCTGTATGAACATATAAATATATACACCGCCATCTGTATTAAGATGGAGATATCTACACTGCTATCTGTATAAACATGGAAATATCTACACCGCTATCTGTATAAACATGGAAATATCTACACCGCTATCTGTAGAACCATGGAAATATCTACCCCGCTACCTGCATAAACATGGAAATAGCAGCACCGCTATCTGTATGAACATGGAAATATCTACACCGCTATCTGTATGAACATGGAAATATCTACAAAGCTATCTGAATGAACATGGAAATATCTACACCGCTATCTGTTTGAACATGGAAATATCTACACTGCTGTCTGCATGAATATGGAAATATCTACACAGCTATCTGCATACACATGGAAATATCTACACAGCTATCTCTTAACACATGGAAATAAGTACTCCGCTATCTCTATAAACATGGAAATATCTACAGCAACATCTGTAGGAACATGGAAATATCTGCACCGCCATCTGTATGAACATATAAATATCTACACCGCCATCTGTATTAAGAAGGAAATATCTAAACCGCTATCGGTATGAACATTGAAATATCTACACTGCTATCTGTATGAACATTGAAATATCTACACCGCTGCCTGTATAAACATGGAAATATCTACACCGCTATCTGTATGAACATGGAAATAGCTACACCGCTATCTGTAGGAACATGGAAATATCTACAAAGCCATCTGGATGAACATGGAAATATCTACTCCGCTATCTGTGTAAACATGCATAGATCTTCACCGCTATCTGTATAAACATGGAAATATCTACACCACTATCTGTTTGAACATGGAAATATCTACACCGCTATCTGCATGAAAATGGAAATATCTACACTGCTATCTGCATATACATGGAAATATCTACACAGCTATCTCTTTACACATGGAAATAACAACACCGCTATCTGTATGAACATGGAAATATCCACACCGCCATCTGTATGAAAATGGAAATATCTGCACCGCCATCTGTATGAACATATAAATATCTACACTGCCATCTGTATTAAGATGGAGATATCTACGCCGCTATCTGTATAAACATGGAAATATCTACACCGCTATCTGTATAAACATGGAAATATCCACACCACTATCTGTATAAACATGGAAATATCTACACGGCTACCTGTATAAACATGGAAATATCAGCACAGCTATCTGTATGAACATGGAAATATCTACACCGCTATCTGTATGAACATGGAAATATCTACACCGCTATCTGTATAAACATGGAAATATCTACACCGCTATCTGTATTAACATGGATATATCTACAAAGCCATCTGGATGAACATGGAAATATCTACACTGCTATCTGTATGAACATGGAAATATCTACACCGCTCTCTGTATGAACATGGATATATCTACACAGCCATGTGGATGAACATGGAAATATCTACACCGCTATCAGTATCAACATGGAAATACCTTCACCGCCATCTGTATGAACATGGATATATCTACACAGCCTTCTGGATGAACATGGAAATATCTACACCGCTATCTGTATGAACATGAAAATAGCTACACCGCTATCTCTATGAACATGGAAATATCTACACCACTATCTGTATGAACATGGAAATATCTACACCGCTATCTGTATGAACATGGAAATATCTTCACCGCTATCTGTATGAACATGGATATATCTACACAGCCATCTGGATGAACATGCAAATATCTACACCGCTATCTGTATGAACAAGGAAATAGCTACACCGCTATCTGTATGAACACGGAAATATCTACACCGCTATCTGTATGAACATGGAAATATCTACACCGCTATCTGTATGAACATGGAAATATCTTCACCGCCATCTGTATGAACATGGATATATCTACAGAGCCATCTTGATGAACATGGAAGTATCTACACAGCTATCTGTATGAAAATGGAAATTTATACACCGCTATCTGTGTAAACATGCATACATCTTCACCGCAATCTGTATAAACATGGAAATACCTACACCGCTATTTGTTTGAACATGGAAATATCTACACCGCTTTCTGCATGAAAATGGAAATATCTACAGAGCTATCTGCATATTCATGGAAATATCTACATGCTATCTCTTTACACATGGAAATTACTACACCGCTATCTCTATAAACATGGAAATATCTACACCGCCATCTGTATGAACATGGAAATATCTGCATCGCCCTCTGTATGAACATATAAATATCTACACCGCCATCTGTATTAAGATGGAGATATCTACACCGCTATCTGTATAAACCTTGAAATATCTACACCGCTATCTGTATAAACATAGAAATATCTACACCGCTACCTGTATAAACATAGAAATATCTACACCGCTACCTGTATAAACATGGAAATATCAGCACCGCTCTCTGTATGAACATGGAAATATCTACACCGCTATCTGTACGAACATGGAAATATCTACACCGCTATCTGTATGAACATGGAAATATCTACACGGCTATCTGTGTAAACATGCATATATCTTCACCGCTATCTGTATAAACATGGAAATATCTACACCGCTATCTGTATGAACATGGAAATAGCTACACCACTATCTGTATGAACATGGAAATATCTACACCGCTATCTGTATGAACATGGATATATCTACACAGCCATCTGGATGAACATGGAAATATCTACACCGCTATCTGTGTAAACATGCATATATCTTCACCGCTATCTATATAAACATGGAAATATCTACACCACTATCTGTATGAACATGCAAATATCTACACCGCTACCTGTATAAACATGGAAATATCAGCACCGCTATCTGAATGAACATGGAAATAGCTACACCGCTATCTGTATGAACATGCAAATATCTACACCACTATCTGTATGAACATGGAAATATCTACACCACTATCTGTATGAACATGGATATATCTACACAGCCATCTGGATGAACATGGAAATATCTACACCGCTATCTGTGTAAACATGCATACATCTTCACCGCTATCAGTATAAACATGGAAATATCTACACCGCTATCTGTATGAACATGGAAACAGCTACACAGCTATCTGTATGAACATGGAAATATCTACACCGCTACCTGTATGAACATGGATATATCTACACAGCCATCTGGATGAACATGGAAATATCTACACCGCTATCTGTGTAAACATGCATACATCTTCACCGTTATCTGTATAAACATGGAAATATCTACACCGCTATCTGTGTGAACATGGAAATATCTGCACCGCTATCTGAATGAACATGGAAATATCTACACCGCTATCTGTTTGAACATGGAAATATCTACACCGATATCTGCATGAAAATGGAAATATCTTCACTGCTATCTGCATATACATGAAAATATCTACACAGCTATCTCTTTACACATGGAAATAACTACACCGCTATCTGTATGAACATGGAAATATCTACACCACCATCTGTATGAACATGGAAATATCTGCACCGCTATCTGTATGAACATGGAAATATCTACACCGCTATCTGAACATGGAAATATCTACACCGCTATCTGCATGAAAATGGAAATATCTACACTGCTATCTGCATATACATGGAAATATCTACACAGCTATCTCTTTACACATGGAAATATCTACACCGCCATCTGTATGAACATGGAAATACCTGCACCGCCATCAGTATGAACATATAAATATCTACACCACCATCTGTATTAAGATGGAGATATCTACACAGCTATCTGTATAAACATGGAAATATCTACACCGCTATCTGTATAAACATGGAAATATCTACACCGCTATCTGTATAAACATGGAAATATCTACACCGCTACCTGTATAAACATGGAAATATAAGCACCGCTATCTGTATGAACATGGAAATATCTACACCGCTATCTGTATGAAGATGGAAATATCTACACCGCTATCTGTATGAACATTTATATATCTACACAGCCCTCTGGATGAACATGGAAATATCCACACCGCTATCTGTGTAAACATGCATACATCTTCACCGCTATCTGTATAAACATGGAAATATCTACACCGCTATCTGTATGAACATGGAAATATCTACACCGCTATCTGTTTGAAGATGGAAATATATACACCGCTATCTGCATGAAAATGGAAATATCTACACAGCTATCTGCATATAGATGGAAATATCTACACAACTATCTCTTTACACATGGAAATAACTACACCGCTATCTGTATGAACATGGAAATATCTACACCGCCATCTGTATGAACATGGAAATATCTGCACCACCATCTGTATGAACATATAAATATCTACACCGCCATCTGTATTAAGATGGAGATATCTACACCGCTATCTGTATAAACATGGAAATATCTACACCGCTATCTGCATGAACATGGAAATATCTACACCGCTACCTGCATAAACATGGAAATATCAGCACCGCTATCTGTATGAACATGGAAATATCTACACCGCTATCTGTATGAACATGGAAATATCTACACCGCTATCTGTATGAACATGGATATATCTACACAGCCATGTGGATGAACATGGAAATATCTACACCGCTATCTGTGTAAGCATGCATAGATCTTCACCGCTATCTGTATAAACATGGAAATATCTACGTCGCTATCTGTATGAACATGGAAATATCTACACCGCTATCTGTATGAACATGGAAATATCTACACCACTATGTGTTTGAACATGGAAATAACTACACCGCTATCTGCATGAAAATGGAAATATCTACACTGCTATCTGCACATACATGGAAATATCTACACAGCTATCTCTTTACACATGGAAATAACTACACCGCTATCTATATGAACATGGAAATATCCACATCGCCATCTGTATGAACATGGAAATATCTGCACCGCCATCTGTATAAACATATAAATATCTACACCGCCATCTGTATTAATATGGAGATATCTACACCGCTATCTGTATAAACATGGAAATAGCTACACCGCTATCTGTATAAACATGGAAATATATACACCGCTATCTGTATAAACATGGAAATATCTACACCGCTACCTGTATAAGCATGGAAATATCAGCACCGCTATCTGTATGAACATGGAAATATCTACACCGCTATCTGTATGAACATGGAAATATCTACACCGCTATCTGTATGAACATGGAAATATCTACACCGCTATCTGTATGAACATGGAAATATCTACACCGCTATCTGTATGAACATGGAAATGTCTACACCGCTATCAGTATGAACATGGAAATATCTACACCGCTATGTGTATGAACATGGATATATCTACACAGCCCTCGGGATGAACATGGAAATATCCACACCGCTATCTGTATAAACATGCATATATCTTCACCGCTATCTGTATAAACATGGAAATATCTACACCGCTATCTGTATGAACATGGAAATATCTACACCGCTATCTGTTTGAAGATGGAAATATATACACCGCTATCTGCATGAAAATGGAAATATCTACACAGCTATCTGCATATACTTGGAAATATCTACACAGCTATCTCTTTACACATGGAAATAACTACACCGCTATCTGTATGAACATGGAAATATCAACACCGCCATCTGTATGAACATGGAAATATCTGCACTGCCATCTGAATGAACATATAAATATCTACACCGACATCTGTATTAAGATGGAGATATCTACACCGCTATCTGAATAAACATGGAAATATCTACACCGCTATCTGTATAAACATGGAAATATCTACACCGCTATCTGTATAAACATGGAAATATCTACACCGCTATCTGTTTGGACATGTAAATATCTACACCGCTATCTGCATGAAAATGGAAATATCTACAAAGCTATCTGCATATACATGGAAATATCTACACAGCTATCTCTAAACACATGGAAATAAGAAGTCCGCTATCTCTATAAACATGGAAATATCTACACCACTACCTGTATAAACATGGAAATATCAGCACCGCTATCTGCATGAACATGGAATTATCTACACTGCTATCTGTTTGAACATGGAAATATCTACACCGCTATCTGTATGATCATGGAAATATCTACACCGCTATCTGTATGAACATGGAAATATCTACACCGCTATCTGTTTGAACATGGAAATATCTACACCACTGTCTGCATGAAAATGGAAATATCTACACAGCTATCTGCATACACATGGAAATATCTACACAGCTATCTCTAAACACATGGAAATAAGAAGTCCGCTATCTCGATAAACATGGAAATATCTACACCGCCATCTGTATGAACATGGAAATATCTGCACCGCCATCTGTATGAACATATAAATATCTACACCGCCATATGTATAAAGAAAGAAATATCTAAACCGCTATCTGTGTGAACATTTAAATATCTACACCGCTATCTGTATGAACATTGAAATATATACACCACTGCCTGTATAAACATTGAAATATCAGCACCGCTATCTGTATGAACATGGAAATATCTACACCGCTATCTGTATGAACATGGAAATATCTACACCGCTATCTGTATGAACATGGAAATATCTACACCGCTATCTGTATGAACATGGAAATATCTACACAGCCATCTGGATGAACATGGAAATATCTACTCTGCTATCTGTGTAAACATGCATAGATCTTCACCCCTGTCTGTATAAACATGGAAATATCTACACCGCTATCTGTATGAACATGGAAATATCTACACCGCTATCTGTATGAACATGGAAATATCTACACCGCTATCTGTTTGAACATGGAAATATCTACACCGCTATCTGCATGAAAATGGAAATAACTACACTGCTATCTGCATATACATGGAAATATCTACACAGCTATCTCTTTACACATGGAAAAAACTACACCGCTATCTGTATGAACATGGAAATATCTACACCGCCATCTGTATGAACATGGAAATATGTGCACCGCCATCTGTATGAACATATAAATATATACACCGCCATCTGTATTAAGATGGAGATATCTACACTGCTATCTGTATAAACATGGAAATATCTACACCGCTATCTGTATAAACATGGAAATATCTACACCGCTATCTGTAGAACCATGGAAATATCTACCCCGCTACCTGCATAAACATGGAAATAGCAGCACCGCTATCTGTATGAACATGGAAATATCTACACCGCTATCTGTATGAACATGGAAATATCTACAAAGCTATCTGAATGAACATGGAAATATCTACAACGCTATCTGTTTGAACATGGAAATATCTACACCGCTGTCTGCATGAATATGGAAATATCTACACAGCTATCTGCATACACATGGAAATATCTACACAGCTATCTCTTAACACATGGAAATAAGTACTCCGCTATCTCTATAAACATGGAAATATCTACAGCAACATCTGTAGGAACATGGAAATATCTGCACCGCCATCTGTATGAACATATAAATATCTACACCGCCATCTGTATTAAGAAGGAAATATCTAAACCGCTATCGGTATGAACATTGAAATATCTACACTGCTATCTGTATGAACATTGAAATATCTACACCGCTGCCTGTATAAACATGGAAATATCTACACCGCTATCTGTATGAACATGGAAATAGCTACACCGCTATCTGTAGGAACATGGAAATATCTACAAAGCCATCTGGATGAACATGGAAATATCTACTCCGCTATCTGTGTAAACATGCATAGATCTTCACCGCTATCTGTATAAACATGGAAATATCTACACCGCTATCTGTTTGAACATGGAAATATCTACACCGCTATCTGCATGAAAATGGAAATATCTACACTGCTATCTGCATATACATGGAAATATCTACACAGCTATCTCTTTACACATGGAAATAACAACACCGCTATCTGTATGAACATGGAAATATCCACACCGCCATCTGTATGAAAATGGAAATATCTGCACCGCCATCTGTATGAACATATAAATATCTACACTGCCATCTGTATTAAGATGGAGATATCTACGCCGCTATCTGTATAAACATGGAAATATCTACACCGCTATCTGTATAAACATGGAAATATCCACACCACTATCTGTATAAACATGGAAATATCTACACGGCTACCTGTATAAACATGGAAATATCAGCACAGCTATCTGTATGAACATGGAAATATCTACACCGCTATCTGTATGAACATGGAAATATCTACACCGCTATCTGTATAAACATGGAAATATCTACACCGCTATCTGTATTAACATGGATATATCTACAAAGCCATCTGGATGAACATGGAAATATCTACACTGCTATCTGTATGAACATGGAAATATCTACACCGCTCTCTGTATGAACATGGATATATCTACACAGCCATGTGGATGAACATGGAAATATCTACACCGCTATCAGTATCAACATGGAAATACCTTCACCGCCATCTGTATGAACATGGATATATCTACACAGCCTTCTGGATGAACATGGAAATATCTACACCGCTATCTGTATGAACATGAAAATAGCTACACCGCTATCTCTATGAACATGGAAATATCTACACCACTATCTGTATGAACATGGAAATATCTACACCGCTATCTGTATGAACATGGAAATATCTTCACCGCTATCTGTATGAACATGGATATATCTACACAGCCATCTGGATGAACATGCAAATATCTACACCGCTATCTGTATGAACAAGGAAATAGCTACACCGCTATCTGTATGAACACGGAAATATCTACACCGCTATCTGTATGAACATGGAAATATCTACACCGCTATCTGTATGAACATGGAAATATCTTCACCGCCATCTGTATGAACATGGATATATCTACAGAGCCATCTTGATGAACATGGAAGTATCTACACAGCTATCTGTATGAAAATGGAAATTTATACACCGCTATCTGTGTAAACATGCATACATCTTCACCGCAATCTGTATAAACATGGAAATACCTACACCGCTATTTGTTTGAACATGGAAATATCTACACCGCTTTCTGCATGAAAATGGAAATATCTACAGAGCTATCTGCATATTCATGGAAATATCTACATGCTATCTCTTTACACATGGAAATTACTACACCGCTATCTCTATAAACATGGAAATATCTACACCGCCATCTGTATGAACATGGAAATATCTGCATCGCCCTCTGTATGAACATATAAATATCTACACCGCCATCTGTATTAAGATGGAGATATCTACACCGCTATCTGTATAAACCTTGAAATATCTACACCGCTATCTGTATAAACATAGAAATATCTACACCGCTACCTGTATAAACATAGAAATATCTACACCGCTACCTGTATAAACATGGAAATATCAGCACCGCTCTCTGTATGAACATGGAAATATCTACACCGCTATCTGTACGAACATGGAAATATCTACACCGCTATCTGTATGAACATGGAAATATCTACACGGCTATCTGTGTAAACATGCATATATCTTCACCGCTATCTGTATAAACATGGAAATATCTACACCGCTATCTGTATGAACATGGAAATAGCTACACCACTATCTGTATGAACATGGAAATATCTACACCGCTATCTGTATGAACATGGATATATCTACACAGCCATCTGGATGAACATGGAAATATCTACACCGCTATCTGTGTAAACATGCATATATCTTCACCGCTATCTATATAAACATGGAAATATCTACACCACTATCTGTATGAACATGCAAATATCTACACCGCTACCTGTATAAACATGGAAATATCAGCACCGCTATCTGAATGAACATGGAAATAGCTACACCGCTATCTGTATGAACATGCAAATATCTACACCACTATCTGTATGAACATGGAAATATCTACACCACTATCTGTATGAACATGGATATATCTACACAGCCATCTGGATGAACATGGAAATATCTACACCGCTATCTGTGTAAACATGCATACATCTTCACCGCTATCAGTATAAACATGGAAATATCTACACCGCTATCTGTATGAACATGGAAATAGCTACACAGCTATCTGTATGAACATGGAAATATCTACACCGCTACCTGTATGAACATGGATATATCTACACAGCCATCTGGATGAACATGGAAATATCTACACCGCTATCTGTGTAAACATGCATACATCTTCACCGTTATCTGTATAAACATGGAAATATCTACACCGCTATCTGTGTGAACATGGAAATATCTGCACCGCTATCTGAATGAACATGGAAATATCTACACCGCTATCTGTTTGAACATGGAAATATCTACACCGATATCTGCATGAAAATGGAAATATCTTCACTGCTATCTGCATATACATGAAAATATCTACACAGCTATCTCTTTACACATGGAAATAACTACACCGCTATCTGTATGAACATGGAAATATCTACACCACCATCTGTATGAACATGGAAATATCTGCACCGCCATCTGTATGAACATATAAATATCTACACCGCCATCTGTATTAATATGGAGATATCTACACCGCTATCTGTATAAACATGGAAATATCTACACCACTATCTGTATAAACTTGGAAATATCAGCACCGCTATCTGTATGAACATGGAAATATCAGCCCCTCTATCTGTATGAACATGGAGATATCTACACCGCCATCTGTATGAACATGTATATATCTACACAGCCATCTGGATGAACATGGAAATATCTACACCGCTATCTGTATGAACATGGAAATAGCTACACCGCTATCTGTATGAACATGGAAATATCTACACCGCTATCTGTATGAACATGGAAATATCTACGCCGCTATCTGTATAAACATGGAAATATCTACACCGCTATCTGTATAAACATGGAAATATCCACACCACTATCTGTATAAACATGGAAATATCTACACGGCTACCTGTATAAACATGGAAATATCAGCACAGCTATCTGTATGAACATGGAAATATCTACACCGCTATCTGTATGAACATGGAAATATCTACACCGCTATCTGTATAAACATGGAAATATCTACACCGCTATCTGTATTAACATGGATATATCTACAAAGCCATCTGGATGAACATGGAAATATCTACACTGATATCTGTATGAACATGGAAATATCTACACCGCTCTCTGTATGAACATGGATATATCTACACAGCCATGTGGATGAACATGGAAATATCTACACCGCTATCAGTATCAACATGGAAATACCTTCACCGCCATCTGTATGAACATGGATATATCTACACAGCCTTCTGGATGAACATGGAAATATCTACACCGCTATCTGTATGAACATGAAAATAGCTACACCGCTATCTCTATGAACATGGAAATATCTACACCACTATCTGTATGAACATGGAAATATCTACACCGCTATCTGTATGAACATGGAAATATCTTCACCGCTATCTGTATGAACATGGATATATCTACACAGCCATCTGGATGAACATGCAAATATCTACACCGCTATCTGTATGAACATGGAAATAGCTACACCGCTATCTGTATGAACACGGAAATATCTACACCGCTATCTGTATGAACATGGAAATATCTACACCGCTATCTGTATGAACATGGAAATATCTTCACCGCCATCTGTATGAACATGGATATATCTACAGAGCCATCTTGATGAACATGGAAGTATCTACACAGCTATCTGTATGAAAATGGAAATTTATACACCGCTATCTGTGTAAACATGCATACATCTTCACCGCAATCTGTATAAACATGGAAATACCTACACCGCTATTTGTTTGAACATGGAAATATCTACACCGCTTTCTGCATGAAAATGGAAATATCTACAGAGCTATCTGCATATTCATGGAAATATCTACATGCTATCTCTTTACACATGGAAATTACTACACCGCTATCTCTATAAACATGGAAATATCTACACCGCCATCTGTATGAACATGAAAATATCTGCATCGCCCTCTGTATGAACATATAAATATCTACACCGCCATCTGTATTAAGATGGAGATATCTACACCGCTATCTGTATAAACCTTGAAATATCTACACCGCTATCTGTATAAACATAGAAATATCTACACCGCTACCTGTATAAACATAGAAATATCTACACCGCTACCTGTATAAACATGGAAATATCAGCACCGCTCTCTGTATGAACATGGAAATATCTACACCGCTATCTGTACGAACATGGAAATATCTACACCGCTATCTGTATGAACATGGAAATATCTACACGGCTATCTGTGTAAACATGCATATATCTTCACCGCTATCTGTATAAACATGGAAATATCTACACCGCTATCTGTATGAACATGGAAATAGCTACACCACTATCTGTATGAACATGGAAATATCTACACCGCTATCTGTATGAACATGGATATATCTACACAGCCATCTGGATGAACATGGAAATATCTACACCGCTATCTGTGTAAACATGCATATATCTTCACCGCTATCTATATAAACATGGAAATATCTACACCACTATCTGTATGAACATGCAAATATCTACACCGCTACCTGTATAAACATGGAAATATCAGCACCGCTATCTGAATGAACATGGAAATAGCTACACCGCTATCTGTATGAACATGCAAATATCTACACCACTATCTGTATGAACATGGAAATATCTACACCACTATCTGTATGAACATGGATATATCTACACAGCCATCTGGATGAACATGGAAATATCTACACCGCTATCTGTGTAAACATGCATACATCTTCACCGCTATCAGTATAAACATGGAAATATCTACACCGCTATCTGTATGAACATGGAAACAGCTACACAGCTATCTGTATGAACATGGAAATATCTACACCGCTACCTGTATGAACATGGATATATCTACACAGCCATCTGGATGAACATGGAAATATCTACACCGCTATCTGTGTAAACATGCATACATCTTCACCGTTATCTGTATAAACATGGAAATATCTACACCGCTATCTGTGTGAACATGGAAATATCTGCACCGCTATCTGAATGAACATGGAAATATCTACACCGCTATCTGTTTGAACATGGAAATATCTACACCGATATCTGCATGAAAATGGAAATATCTTCACTGCTATCTGCATATACATGAAAATATCTACACAGCTATCTCTTTACACATGGAAATAACTACACCGCTATCTGTATGAACATGGAAATATCTACACCACCATCTGTATGAACATGGAAATATCTGCACCGCCATCTGTATGAACATATAAATATCTACACCGCCATCTGTATTAATATGGAGATATCTACACCGCTATCTGTATAAACATGGAAATATCTACACCACTATCTGTATAAACTTGGAAATATCAGCACCGCTATCTGTATGAACATGGAAATATCAGCCCCTCTATCTGTATGAACATGGAGATATCTACACCGCCATCTGTATGAACATGTATATATCTACACAGCCATCTGGATGAACATGGAAATATCTACACCGCTATCTGTATGAACATGGAAATAGCTACACCGCTATCTGTATGAACATGGAAATATCTACACCGCTATCTGTATGAACATGGAAATATCTACACCGCTATCTGTATAAACATGGAAATATCTACACCGCTACCTGTATAAACATGGAAATATCAGCACCGCTATCTGAATGAACCTTGAACTATCAACACCGCTATCTGTATGAACATGGAAATATCTACACCGCTATCTGTATGAACATGGAAATATCTACAAAGCTATCTGAATGAACATGGAAATATCTACACCGCTATCTGTTTGAACATGTAAATATCTACACCGCTATCTGCATGAAAATGGAAATATCTACAAAGCTATCTGCATATACTTGGAAATATCTACACAGCTATCTCTTTACACATGGAAATAACTACACCGCTATATCTATAAACATGGAAATATCTACACCACCATCTGTATGAACACGGAAATATCTGCACCGCCATCTGTATGAACATATAAATATCTACACCGCCATCTGTATTAAGAAGGAAATATCTAAACCGCTATCTGTATAAACATGGAAATATCTAAACCGCTATCTGTATGAACATGGAAATATCTACACCGCTATCTGTAGGAACATGGATATATCTACACAGCCATCTGGATGAACATGGAAATATCTACACCGCTATCTGTGTAAACATGCATATATCTTCACCGCTATCTATATAAACATGGAAATATCTACACCACTATCTGTATGAACATGCAAATATCTACACCGCTACCTGTATAAACATGGAAATATCAGCACCGCTATCTGAATGAACATGGAAATAGCTACACCGCTATCTGTATGAACATGCAAATATCTACACCACTATCTGTATGAACATGGAAATATCTACACCACTATCTGTATGAACATGGATATATCTACACAGCCATCTGGATGAACATGGAAATATCTACACCGCTATCTGTGAAAACATGCATACATCTTCACCGCTATCAGTATAAACATGGAAATATCTACACCGCTATCTGTATGAACATGGAAATAGCTACACAGCTATCTGTATGAACATGGAAATATCTACACCGCTATCAGTATGAACATGGATATATCTACGCAGCCATCTGGATGAACATGGAAATATATACACCGCTATCTGTGTAAACATGCATACATCTTCACCGCTATCTGTATAATCATGGAAATATCTACACCGCTATCTGTATGAACATTGAAATATCTACACCGCTATCTGTATGAACATGGAAATATCTACACCGCTATCTGTTTGAACATGGAAATATCTACACCACTATCTGCATGAAAATGGAAATATCTACACTGCTATCTGCATATAAATGGAAATATCTACACAGCTATCTCTTTACACATGGAAATAACTACACCGCTATCTGTATGAACATGGAAATATCCACAGCGCCGTCTGTATGAACATGGAAATATCTGCACCGCCATCTGTATGAACATATAAATATCTACACTGCCATCTGTATTAAGATGGAGATATCTACACCGCTATCTCTATAAACATGGAAATATCTACACCGCTATCTGTATAAACATGGAAATATCTACACCGCTATCTGTAAAACATGGAAATATCTACACCACTACCTGTATAAACATGGAAATATCAGCACAGCTATCTGTATGAACATGGAAATACCTACACCGCTATCTGTATGAACATGGAAATATCTACACCGCTATCTGTATAAACATGGAAATATCTACACCGCTACCTGTATAAACATGGAAATATCAGCACCGCTATCTGTATGAACATGGAAATATCTACACCGCTATCTGTATGAACATGGAAATATCTACACCGCTATCTGTATGAACATGGAAATATCTACACCAATACCTGTATAAACATGGAAATATCAGCACCGCTATCTGTGTGAACATGGAAATATCTACACCGCTATCTGTGTAAACATGCATACATCTTCACCGCTATCAGTATAAATATGGAAATATCTACACCGCTATCTGTATGAACATGGAAATAGCTACACCGCTATCTGTATGAACATGGAAATATCTACACCGCTACCAGTATGAACATGGATATATCTACACCGCTATCTGTTTGAACATGGAAATATCTACACCGCTATCTGCATGAAAATGGAAATATCTACACTGCTATCTGCATATACATGGAAATATCTACACAGCTATCTCTTTACACATGGAAATAACAACACCGCTATCTGTATGAACATGGAAATATCCACACCGCCATCTGTATGAAAATGGAAATATCTGCACCGCCATCTGTATTAACATATAAATAACTACACTGCCATCTGTATTAAGATGGAGATATCTACACCGCTATCTGTATAAACATGGAAATATCTACACCGCTATCTGTATAAAAATGGAAATATCTACACCGCTATCTGTATAAACATGGAAATATCTACACGGCTACCTGTATAAACATGGAAATATCAGCACAGCTATCTGTATGAACATGGAAATATCTACACCGCTATCTGTATGAACATGGAAATATCTACACCGCTATCTGTATAAACATGGGAATATCTACACCGCTATCTGCATAAACATGGAAATATCTACACCGCTACCTGCATAACCATGGAAATATCAGCACCGCTATCTGTATGAACATGGAAATATCTACACCGCTATCTGTATCAACATGGAAATATCTACACTGCTATCTGTATGAACATGGAAATAGCTACACCGTTATCTGTATGAACATGGAAATAGCTACACCAATATCTGTATGAACATGGAAATATCTACACCGCTATCTGTATGAACATGGATATATCTACAAAGCCATCTGGATGAACATGGAAATATGTACACTGCTATCTGTATGAACATGGAAATATCTACACCACTATCTGTATAAACATGGAAATATCTACGCCGCTATCTGTATGAACATGGAAATATCTACACCGCTATCTGTATGAACATGGAAATATCTACACCACTATCTGTTTGAACATGGAAATATCTACACCGCTATCTGCATTAAAATGGAAATATCTACATTGCTATCTGCATATACATGGAAATATCTACACAGCTATCTCTTTACACATGGAAATAACTACACCGCTATCTATATGAACATGGAAATATCCACACCGCCATCTGTATGAACATGGAAATATCTGCACCGCCATCTGTATAAACATATAAATATCTACACCGCCATCTGTATTAATATGGAGATATCTACACCGCTATCTGTATAAACATGGAAATAGCTACACCGCTATCTGTATAAACATGGAAATACATACACCGCTATCTGTATAAACATGGAAATATCTACACCGCTACCTGTATAAGCATGGAAATATCAGCACCGCTATCTGTATGAACATGGAAATATCTACACCGCTATCTGTATGAACATGGAAATATCTACACCGCTATCTGTATGAACATGGAAATATCTACACCGCTATCTGTATGAACATGGAAATGTCTACACCGCTATCAGTATGAACATGGAAATATCTACACCGCTATGTGTATGAACATGGATATATCTACACAGCCCTCGGGATGAACATGGAAATATCCACACCGCTATCTGTATAAACATGCATATATCTTCACCGCTATCTGTATAAACATGGAAATATCTGCACCGCCATCTGAATGAACATATAAATATCTACACCGCCATCTGTATTAAGATGGAGATATCTCCAACGCTATCTGAATAAACATGGAAATATCTACACCGCTATCTGTATAAACATGGAAATATCTACACTGCTATCTGTATAAACATGGAAATATCTACACCGCTATCTGTTTGAACATGTAAATATCTACACCGCTATCTGCATGAAAATGGAAATATCTACAAAGCTATCTGCATATACCTGGAAATATCTACACTGCTATCTCTTTACACATGGAAATAACTACACCGCTATATCTATAAAGATAGAAATATCTACACCGCTATCTGTATAAACATGGAAATATCTACACCGCTATCTGTATAAACATGGAAATATCTACACCACTACCTGTATAAACATGGAAATATCAGCACCGCTATCTGTATGAACATGGAATTATCTACACTGCTATCTGTATGAACATGGAAATATCTACACCGCTATCTGTATGATCATGGAAATATCTACTCCGCAGTCTGCATGAATATGGAAATATCTACACAGCTATCTGCATACACATGGAAATATCTACACAGCTATCTCTTAACACATGGAAATAAGTACTCCGCTATCTCTATAAACATGGAAATATCTACAGCAACATCTGTAGGAACATGGAAATATCTGCACCGCCGTCTGTATGAACATATAAATATCTACACCGCCATCTGTATTAAGAAGGAAATATCTAAACCGCTATCGGTATGAACATTGAAATATCTACACTGCTATCTGTATGAACATTGAAATATCTACACCGCTGCCTGTATAAACATGGAAATATCTACACCGCTATCTGTATGAACATGGAAATAGCTACACCGCTATCTGTAGGAACATGGAAATATCTACACAGCCATCTGGATGAACATGGAAATATCTACTCCGCTATCTGTGTAAACATGCATAGACCTTCACCGCTATCTGTATAAACATGGAAATATCTACAGCGCTATCTGTTTGAACATGGAAATATCTACACCGCTATCTGTATGAACATGGAAATATCTAAACAGCTATATGTTTGAACATGGAAATATCTACACCACTATCTGCATGAAAATGGAAATATCTACACTGCTATCTGCATATACATGGAAATATCTACACAGCTATCTCTTTACAAATGGAAATATCTACACCGCTATCTGTATGAACATGGAAATATCTACACCGCCATCTGTACGAACATGGAAATATCTGCACCGCCATCTGTATGAACATATAAATATCTACACCGACATCTGTATTAAGATGGAGATATCTACACCGCTATCTGAATAAACATGGAAATATCTACACCGCTATCTGTATAAACATGGAAATATCTACACCGCTATCTGTATAAACATGGAAATATCTACACTGCTACCTGTATAAACACGGAAATATCAGCACCGCTATCTGTATGAACATGGAAATATCTACACCGCTATCAGTATGAACATGGAAATATCTACACCGCTATCTGTATGAACATGGAAATATCTACAAAGCTATCTAAATGAACATGGAAATATCTACACCGCTATCTGTTTGAACATGGAAATATCTACACCGCTATCTGCATGAAAATGGAAATATCTACAAAGCTATCTGCATATACATGGAAATACCTACACAGCTATCTCTTTACACATGGAAATAACTACACCGCTATATCTATAAACTTGGAAATATCTACACCGCCATCTGTAGAAACAAGGAAATATCTGCACCGCCATCTGTATGAACATATAAATATCTACACCGCCATCTGTATTAAGAAGGAAATATCTAAACCTCTATCTGTATAAACATGGAAATATCTACACCGCTGCCTGTATAAACATGGAAATATCAGCACCGCTATCTGTATGAACATGGAAATATCTACACCGCTGTCTGTATAAACTTCGAAATATCTACACCGCCATCTGTATGAACATATAAATATCTACACCGCCATCTGTATTAAGAAGGAAATATCTAAACCGCTATATGTATAAACGTGGAAATATCTACACCGCTGCCTGTATAAACATGGAAATATCTACACCGCGATCTGTATGAACATGGAAATATCTACACCGCTATCTGTATGAACATGGATATATCTACACAGCCATCTGGAAGAACATGGAAATATCTACACCGCTATCTGTGTAAACATGCATACATCTTCACCGCTATCTGTATAAACATGGAAAAATCTACACCGCTATCTGTATCAACATGGAAATATCTACACCACTACCTGTATGAACATGGAAATATCTACACAGCTATCTCTATCAACATGGATATATCTACACAGCCTTCTGGATGAACATGGAAATAACTACACCACTATCTGTATGAACATGGAAATAGCTACACCGCCATCTGTATGAACATGGAAATATCTGCACCGCCATCTGTATGAACATATAAATATCTACACCGCCATGTGCATTAAGATGGAGATATCTACACTGATATCTGTATAAACATGTAAATAACTACACCGCCATCTATCGGAACATATAAATATCTACACCGCCATCTGTACTAAGAAGGAAATATCTAAACCGCTATCTGTATAAACATGGAAATATCTACACCACGGCCTGTATAAACATGGAAATATCAGCACCGCTATCTGTATGAACATGGAAATATCTACACCGCTATCTGTAGGAACATGGAAATAGCTACACCGCTGCCTGTATAAACATGGAAATATCAGCACCGCTATCTGTATGAACATGGAAATATCTACACCACTATCTGTATGAACATGGATATATCTACACAGCCATCTGGATGAACATGGAAATATCTACACCACTATCTGTATGAACATGGAAATATCTACACCGCTATCTGTGTAAACATGCATACATCTTCACCGATATCAGTATAAACATGGAAATATCTACACCGCTATCTGTATGAACATGGAAATAGCTACACCGCTATCTGTATGAACATGGAAAGATCTACACCGCTATCTGTATGAACATGGATATATCTACACAGCCATCTGGATGAACATGGAAATATCTACACCGCTATCTGTTTGAACATGGAAATATCTACACCGCTATCTGTATGAAAATGGAAATATCTACACTGATATCTGCATATACATTTAAATATCTACATAGCTATCTCTTTACACATGGAAATAACTACACCGCTATGTGTATGAACATGGAAATATCTACACCACCATCTGTATGAACATGGAAATATCTGCACTGTCATCTGTATGAACATATAAATATCTACACCGCCATGTGTATTAAGATGGAGATATCTACACTGCTATCTGTATAAACATGGAAATATCAACACCGCCATCTGTATGAACATATAAATATCTACACCGCCATGTGTATTAATATGGAGATATCTACACCGCTATCTGAATTAACATGGAAATATCTACACTGCTATCTGTATGAACATGGAAATATCTACACCGTTCTCTGTATGAACATGGAAATATCTACACCGCTATCTGTATGAACATGGAAATATCTACAAAGCTATCTGAATGAACATGGAAATATCTACACCGCTATCTGTTTGAACATGTAAATATCTACACCGCTATCTGCATGAAAATGGAAATATCTACAAAGCTATCTGCATATACATGGAAATATCTAAACAGCTATCTCTTTACACATGGAAATAACTACACCGCTATATCTATAAACATGGAAATATATCCAGCGCCATCTGTATGAACATGGAAATATCTGCACCGCCATCTGTATGAACATATAAATATCTACACCGCCATCTGTATTAAGAAGGAAATATCTAAACCGCTATCTGTATAAACATGGAAATATCTACACCGCTGCCTGTATAAACATGTAAATATCAGCACCGCTCTCTGTAAGAGAATGGAAATATCTACACCGCTATCTGTATGAACATGGAAATATCTACACTGCTATCTGTATGAACATGGAAATAGCTACACCGTTATCTGTATGAACATGGAAATATCTACACCGCTATCTGTATGAACATGGAAATATCTACACCGCTATCTGTGTGAACATGGATATATCTACACAGCCATCTGGATGAACATGGAAATATCTACACCGCTATTTGTGTAAACATGCATACATCTTCACCGCTATCTGTAAAAACATGGAAATATCTACACCGCTATCTGTATGAACATGGAAATATCTACACCGCTATCTGTAAAACATGGAAATATCTACACCACTACCTGTATAAACATGGAAATATCAGCACAGCTATCTGTATGAACATGGAAATACCTACACCGCTATCTGTATGAACATGGAAATATCTACACCGCTATCTGTATAAACATGGAAATATCTACACCGCTACCTGTATAAACATGGAAATATCAGCACCGCTATCTGTATGAACATGGAAATATCTTCACCGCCATCTGTATGAACATGGATATATCTACAGAGCCATCTTGATGAACATGGAAGGATCTACACAGCTATCTGTATGAAAATGGAAATTTATACACCGCTATCTGTGTAAACATGCATACATCTTCACCGCTATCTGTATAAACATGGAAATACCTACACCGCTATTTGTTTGAACATGGAAATATCTACACCGCATTCTGCATGAAAATGGAAATATCTACAGAGCTATCTGCATATTCATGGAAATATCTACATGCTATCTCTTTACACATGGAAATTACTACACCGCTATCTCTATAAACATGGAAATATCTACACCGCCATCTGTATGAACATGGAAATATCTGCATCGCCCTCTGTATGAACATATAAATATCTACACCGCCATCTGTATTAAGATGGAGATATCTACACCGCTATCTGTATAAACCTTGAAATATCTACACCGCTATCTGTATAAACATAGAAATATCTACACCGCTACCTGTATAAACATAGAAATATCTACACCGCTACCTGTATAAACATGGAAATATCAGCACCACTCTCTGTATGAACATGGAAATATCTACACCGCTATCTGTACGAACATGGAAATATCTACACCGCTATCTGTATGAACATGGAAATATCTACACGGCTATCTGTGTAAACATGCATATATCTTCACCGCTATCTGTATAAACATGGAAATATCTACACCGCTATCTGTATGAACATGGAAATAGCTACACCGCTATCTGTATGAACATGGAAATATCTACACCGCTATCTGTATGAACATGGATATATCTACACAGCCATCTGGATGAACATGGAAATATCTACACCGCTATCTGTTTAAACATGCATATATCTTCACCGCTATCTATATAAACATGGAAATATCTACACCACTATCTGTATGAACATGCAAATATCTACACCGCTACCTGTATAAACATGGAAATATCAGCACCGCTATCTGAATGAACATGGAAATAGCTACACCGCTATCTGTATGAACATGCAAATATCTACACCACTATCTGTATGAACATGGAAATATCTACACCACTATCTGTATGAACATGGATATATCTACACAGCCATCTGGATGAACATGGAAATATCTACACCGCTATCTGTGTAAACATGCATACATCTTCACCGCTATCAGTATAAACATGGAAATATCTACACCGCTATCTGTATGAACATGGAAATAGCTACACAGCTATCTGTATGAACATGGAAATATCTACACCGCTACCTGTATGAACATGGATATATCTACACAGCCATCTGGATGAACATGGAAATATCTACACCGCTATCTGTGTAAACATGCATACATCTTCACCGTTATCTGTATAAACATGGAAATATCTACACCGCTATCTGTGTGAACATGGAAATATCTGCACCGCTATCTGAATGAACATGGAAATATCTACACCGCTATCTGTTTGAACATGGAAATATCTACACCGATATCTGCATGAAAATGGAAATATCTTCACTGCTATCTGCATATACATGGAAATATCTACACAGCTATCTCTTTACACATGGAAATAACTACACCGCTATCTGTATGAACATGGAAATATCTACACCACCATCTGTATGAACATGGAAATATCTGCACCGCCATCTGTATGAACATATAAATATCTACACCGCCATCTGTATTAATATGGAGATATCTACACCGCTATCTGTATAAACATGGAAATATCTACACCACTATCTGTATAAACATGGAAATATCAGCACCGCTATCTGTATGAACATGGAAATATCAGCCCCTCTATCTGTATGAACATGGAGATATCTACACCGCCATCTGTATGAACATGTATATATCTACACAGCCATCTGTATGAACATGGAAATAGCTACACCGCTATCTGTATGAACATGGAAATATCTACACCCCTATCTGTATGAACATGGAAATATCTACACCGCTATCTGTATAAACATGGAAATATCTACACCGCTACCTGTATAAACATGGAAATATCAGCACCGCTATCTGAATGAACCTTGAACTATCAACACCGCTATCTGTATGAACATGGAAATATCTACACCGCTATCTGTATGAACATGGAAATATCTACAAAGCTATCTGAATGAACATGGAAATATCTACACCGCTATCTGTAGGAACATGGATATATCTACACAGCCATCTGGATGAACATGGAAATATCTACACCGCTATCTGTGTAAACATGCATATATCTTCACCGCTATCTATATAAACATGGAAATATCTACACCACTATCTGTATGAACATGCAAATATCTACACCGCTACCTGTATAAACATGGAAATATCAGCACCGCTATCTGAATGAACATGGAAATAGCTACACCGCTATCTGTATGAACATGCAAATATCTACACCACTATCTGTATGAACATGGAAATATCTACACCACTATCTGTATGAACATGGATATATCTACACAGCCATCTGGATGAACATGGAAATATCTACACCGCTATCTGTGAAAACATGCATACATCTTCACCGCTATCAGTATAAACATGGAAATATCTACACCGCTATCTGTATGAACATGGAAATAGCTACAGAGCTATCTGTATGAACATGGAAATATCTACACCGCTATCAGTATGAACATGGATATATCTACGCAGCCATCTGGATGAACATGGAAATATATACACCGCTATCTGTGTAAACATGCATACATCTTCACCGCTATCAGTATAATCATGGAAATATCTACACCGCTATCTGTATGAACATTGAAATACCTACACCGCTATCTGTATGAACATGGAAATATCTACACCGCTATCTGTTTGAACATGGAAATATCTACACCACTATCTGCATGAAAATGGAAATATCTACACTGCTATCTGCATATAAATGGAAATATCTACACAGCTATCTCTTTACACATGGAAATAACTACACCGCTATCTGTATGAACATGGAAATATCCACAGCGCCATCTGTATGAACATGGAAATATCTGCACCGCCATCTGTATGAACATATAAATATCTACACTGCCATCTGTATTAAGATGGAGATATCTACACCGCTATCTCTATAAACATGGAAATATCTACAACGCTATCTGTATAAACATGGAAATATCTACACCGCTATCTGTAAAACATGGAAATATCTACACCACTACCTGTATAAACATGGAAATATCAGCACAGCTATCTGTATGAACATGGAAATACCTACACCGCTATCTGTATGAACATGGAAATATCTACACCGCTATCTGTATAAACATGGAAATATCTACACCGCTACCTGTATAAACATGGAAATATCAGCACCGCTATCTGTATGAACATGGAAATATCTACACCGCTATCTGTATGAACATGGAAATATCTACACCGCTATCTGTATGAACATGGAAATATCTACACCAATACCTGTATAAACATGGAAATATCAGCACCGCTATCTGTGTGAACATGGAAATATCTACACCGCTATCTGTGTAAACATGCATACATCTTCACCGCTATCAGTATAAATATGGAAATATCTACACCGCTATCTGTATGAACATGGAAATAGCTACACCGCTATCTGTATGAACATGGAAATATCTACACCGCTACCAGTATGAACATGGATATATCTACACCGCTATCTGTTTGAACATGGAAATATCTACACCGCTATCTGCATGAAAATGGAAATATCTACACTGCTATCTGCATATACATGGAAATATCTACACAGCTATCTCTTTACACATGGAAATAACAACACCGCTATCTGTATGAACATGGAAATATCCACACCGCCATCTGTATGAAAATGGAAATATCTGCACCGCCATCTGTATTAACATATAAATAACTACAATGCCATCTGTATTAAGATGGAGATATCTACACCGCTATCTGTATAAACATGGAAATATCTACACCGCTATCTGTAAAAAAATGGAAATATCTACACCGCTATCTGTATAAACATGGAAATATCTACACGGCTACCTGTATAAACATGGAAATATCAGCACAGCTATCTGTATGAACATGGAAATATCTACACCGCTATCTGTATGAACATGGAAATATCTACACCGCTATCTGTATAAACATGGGAATATCTACACCGCTATCTGCATAAACATGGAAATATCTACACCGCTACCTGCATAACCATGGAAATATCAGCACCGCTATCTGTATGAACATGGAAATATCTACACCGCTATCTGTATCAACATGGAAATATCTACACTGCTATCTGTATGAACATGGAAATAGCTACACCGTTATCTGTATGAACATGGAAATAGCTACACCAATATCTGTATGAACATGGAAATATCTACACCGCTATCTGTATGAACATGGATATATCTACAAAGCCATCTGGATGAACATGGAAATATCTACACTGCTATCTGTATGAACATGGAAATATCTACACCGCTATCTGTATGAACATGGATATATCTACACAGCCATCTGGATGAACATGGAAATATCTACACCGCTATCTGTGTAAACATGCATAGATCTTCACCGCTATCTGTATATACATGGAAATATCTACGCCGCTATCTGTATGAACATGGAAATATCTACACCGCTATCTGTATGAACATGGAAATATCTACACCACTATCTGTTTGAACATGGAAATATCTACACCGCTATCTGCATGAAAATGGAAATATCTACATTGCTATCTGCATATACATGGAAATATCTACACAGCTATCTCTTTACACATGGAAATAACTACACCGCTATCTATATGAACATGGAAGTATCCACACCGCCATCTGTATGAACATGGAAATATCTGCACCGCCATCTGTATAAACATATAAATATCTACACCGCCATCTGTATTAATATGGAGATATCTACACCGCTATCTGTATAAACATGGAAATAGCTACACCGCTATCTGTATAAACATGGAAATACATACACCGCTATCTGTATAAACATGGAAATATCTACACCGCTACCTGTATAAGCATGGAAATATCAGCACCGCTATCTGTATGAACATGGAAATATCTACACCGCTATCTGTATGAACATGGAAATATCTACACCGCTATCTGTATGAACATGGAAATATCTACACCGCTATCTGTATGAACATGGAAATGTCTACACCGCTATCAGTATGAACATGGAAATATCTACACCGCTATGTGTATGAACATGGATATATCTACACAACCCTCGGGATGAACATGGAAATATCCACACCGCTATCTGTATAAACATGCATATATCTTCACCGCTATCTGTATAAACATGGAAATATCTGCACCGCCATCTGAATGAACATATAAATATCTACACCGCCATCTGTATTAAGATGGAGATATCTACACCGCTATCTGAATAAACATGGAAATATCTACACCGCTATCTGTATAAACATGGAAATATCTACACCGCTATCTGTATAAACATGGAAATATCTACACCGCTATCTGTTTGAACATGTAAATATCTACACCGCTATCTGCATGAAAATGGAAATATCTACAAAGCTATCTGCATATACCTGGAAATATCTACACTGCTATCTCTTTACACATGGAAATAACTACACCGCTATATCTATAAAGATAGAAATATCTACACCGCTATCTGTATAAACATGGAAATATCTACACCGCTATCTGTATAAACATGGAAATATCTACACCACTACCTGTATAAACATGGAAATATCAGCACCGCTATCTGTATGAACATGGAATTATCTACACTGCTATCTGTATGAACATGGAAATATCTACGCCGCTATCTGTATGATCATGGAAATATCTACACCGCTATCTGTATGAACATGGAAATATCTACACCGCTATCTCTTTGAACATGGAAATATCTACACCGCTGTCTGCATGAAAATGGAAATATCTACACACCTATCTGCATACACATGGAAATATCTACACAGCTATCTCTTAACACATGGAAATAAGAAGTCCGCTATCTCTATAAACATGGATATATCTACACCGCCATCTGTATGAACATGGAAATATCTGCACCGCCATCTGTATGAACATAGAAATATCTACACCGCCATATGTAATAAGAAAGAAATATCTAAACCGCTATCAGTGTGAACATTGAAATATCTACACCGCTATCTGTATGAACATTGAAATATATACACCGCTGCCTGTATAAACATTGAAATATCAGCACCGCTATCTGTATGAACATGGAAATATCTACACCGCTATCTGTATGAACATGGAAATATCTACACCGCTATCTGTATGAACATGGAAATATCTACACCGCTATCTGTATGAACATGGAAATATCTACACAGCCATCTGGATGAACATGGAAATATCTACTCTGCTATCTGTGTAAACATGCATAGATCTTCACCCCTATCTGTATAAACACTGAAATATCTACACCGCTATCTGTATGAACATGGAAATATCTACACCGCTATCTGTATGAACATGGAAATATCTACACCGCTATCTGTTTGAACATAGAAATATCTACACCGCTATCTGCATGAAAATGGAAATATCTACACTGCTATCTGCATATACATGGAAATATATACACAGCTATCTCTTTACACATGGAAATAACTACACCGCTATCTGTATGAACATGGAAATATCTACACCGCCATCTGTATGAACATGGAAATATGTGCACCGCCATCTGTATGAACATATAAATATATACACCGCCATCTGTATTAAAATGGAGATATCTACACTGCTATCTGTATAAACATGGAAATATCTACACCGCTATCTGTATAAACATGGAAATATCAACACCGCTATCTGTATAAACATGGAAATATCTACCCCGCTACCTGCATAAACATGGAAATAGCAGCACCGCTATCTGTATGAACATGGAAATATCTACACCGCTATCTGTATGAACATGGAAATATCTACAAAGCTATCTGAATGAACATGGAAATATCTACACCGCTATCTGTTTGAACATGGAAATATCTACACCGCAGTCTGCATGAATATGGAAATATCTACACAGCTATCTGCATACACATGGAAATATCTACACAGCTATCTCTTAACACATGGAAATAAGTACTCCGCTATCTCTATAAACATGGAAATATCTACAGCAACATCTGTAGGAACATGGAAATATCTGCACCGCCGTCTGTATGAACATATAAATATCTACACCGCCATCTGTATTAAGAAGGTAATATCTAAACCGCTATCGGTATGAACATTGAAATATCTACACTGCTATCTGTATGAACATTGAAATATCTACACCGCTGCCTGTATAAACATGGAAATATCTACACCGCTATCTGTATGAACATGGAAATAGCTACACCGCTATCTGTAGGAACATGGAAATATCTACACAGCCATCTGGATGAACAAGGAAATATCTACTCCGCTATCTGTGTAAACATGCATAGACCTTCACCGCTATCTGTATAAACATGGAAATATCTACACCGTTATCTGTTTGAACATGGAAATATCTACACCGCTATCTGTATGAACATGGAAATATCTAAACAGCTATATGTTTGAACATGGAAATATCTACACCACTATCTGCATGAAAATGGAAATATCTACACTGCTATCTGCATATACATGGAAATATCTACACAGCTATCTCTTTACAAATGGAAATATCTACACCGCTATCTGTATGAACATGGAAATATCTACACCGCCATCTGTACGAACATGGAAATATCTGCACCGCCATCTGTATGAACATATAAATATCTACACCGACATCTGTATTAAGATGGAGATATCTACACCGCTATCTGAATAAACATGGAAATATCTACACCGCATTCTGTATAAACATGGAAATATCTACACCGCTATCTGTAGAAACATGGAAATATCTACACTGCTACCTGTATAAACACGGAAATATCAGCACCGCTATCTGTATGAACATGGAAATATCTACACCGCTATCAGTTTGAACATGGAAATATCTACACCGCTATCTGTATGAACATGGAAATATCTACAAAGCTATCTAAATGAACATGGAAATATCTACACCGCTATCTGTTTGAACATGGAAATATCTACACCGCTATCTGCATGAAAATGGAAATATCTACAAAGCTATCTGCATATACATGGAAATACCTACACAGCTATCTCTTTACACATGGAAATAACTACACCGCTATATCTATAAACTTGGAAATATCTACACCGCCATCTGTAGAAACAAGGAAATATCTGCACCGCCATCTGTATGAACATATAAATATCTACACTGCCATCTGTATTAAGAAGGAAATATCTAAACCTCTATCTGTATAAACATGGAAATATCTACACCGCTGCCTGTATAAACATGGAAATATCAGCACCGCTATCTGTATGAACATGGAAATATCTACACCGCTGTCTGTATAAACTTCGAAATATCTACACCGCCATCTGTATGAACATATAAATATCTACACCGCCATCTGTATTAAGAAGGAAATATCTAAACCGCTATATGTATAAACGTGGAAATATCTACACCGCTGCCTGTATAAACATGGAAATATCTACACCGCGATCTGTATGAACATGGAAATATCTACACCGCTATCTGTATGAACATGGATATATCTACACAGCCATCTGGATGAACATGGAAATATCTACACCGCTATCTGTGTAAACATGCATACATCTTCACCGCTATCTGTATAAACATGGAAAAATCTACACCGCTATCTGTATGAACATGGAAATATCTACACCACTACCTGTATGAACATGGAAATATCTACACAGCTATCTCTATCAACATGGATATATCTACACAGCCATCTGGATGAACATGGAAATAACTACACCACTATCTGTATGAACATGGAAATAGCTACACCGCCATCTGTATGAACATGGAAATATCGGCACCGCCATCTGTATGAACATATAAATATCTACACCGCCATGTGCATTAAGATGGAGATATCTACACTGATATCTGTATAAACATGTAAATAACTACACCGCCATCTATCGGAACATATAAATATCTACACCGCCATCTGTACTAAGAAGGAAATATCTAAACCGCTATCTGTATAAACATGGAAATATCTACACCACGGCCTGTATAAACATGGAAATATCAGCACCGCTATCTGTATGAACATGGAAATATCTACACCGCTATCTGTAGGAACATGGAAATAGCTACACCGCTGCCTGTATAAACATGGAAATATCAGCACCGCTATCTGTATGAACATGGAAATATCTACACCACTATCTGTATGAACATGGATATATCTACACAGCCATCCGGATGAACATGGAAATATCTACACCACTATCTGTATGAACATGGAAATATCTACATCGCTATCTGTGTAAACATGCATACATCTTCACCGATATCAGTATAAACATGGAAATATCTACACCGCTATCTGTATGAACATGGAAATAGCTACACCGCTATCTGTATGAACATGGAAAGATCTACACCGCTATCTGTATGAACATGGATATATCTACACAGCCATCTGGATGAACATGGAAATATCTACACCGCTATCTGTTTGAACATGGAAATATCTACACCGCTATCTGTATGAAAATGGAACTATCTACACTGATATCTGCATATACATTTAAATATCTACATAGCTATCTCTTTACACATGGAAATAACTACACCGCTATGTGTATGAACATGGAAATATCTACACCACCATCTGTATGAACATGGAAATATCTGCACCGTCATCTGTATGAACATATAAATATCTACACCGCCATGTGTATTAAGATGGAGATATCTACACTGCTATCTGTATAAACATGGAAATATCAACACCGCCATCTGTATGAACATATAAATATCTACACCGCCATGTGTATTAATATGGAGATATCTACACCGCTATCTGAATTAACATGGAAATATCTACACTGCTATCTGTATGAACATGGAAATATCTACACCGTTCTCTGTATGAACATGGAAATATCTACACCGCTATCTGTATGAACATGGAAATATCTACAAAGCTATCTGAATGAACATGGAAATATCTACACCGCTATCTGTTTGAACATGTAAATATCTACACCGCTATCTGCATGAAAATGGAAATATCTACAAAGCTATCTGCATATACATGGAAATATCTAAACAGCTATCTCTTTACACATGGAAATAACTACACCGCTATATCTATAAACATGGAAATATTTCCAGCGCCATCTGTATGAACATGGAAATATCTGCACCGCCATCTGTATGAACATATAAATATCTACAAAGCCATCTGTATTAAGAAGGAAATATCTAAACCGCTATCTGTATAAACATGGAAATATCTACACCGCTGCCTGTATAAACATGTAAATATCAGCACCGCTCTCTGTAAGAGAATGGAAATATCTACACCGCTATCTGTATGAACATGGAAATATCTACACTGCTATCTGTATGAACATGGAAATAGCTACACCGTTATCTGTATGAACATGGAAATATCTACACCGCTATCTGTATGAACATGGAAATATCTACACCGCTATCTGTGTGAACATGGATATATCTACACAGCCATCTGGATGAAAATGGAAATATCTACACCGCTATTTGGGTAAACATGCATACATCTTCACCGCTATCTGTAAAAACATGGAAATATCTACACCGCTATCTGTATGAACATGGAAATATCTACACCGCTATCTTTATGAACATGGAAATATCTACACCGCTATCTGTTTGAACATGGAAATATCTACACTGCTATCTGCATGAAAATGGAAATATCTACACAGCTATCTGCATATACATGGAAATATCTACACAGCTCTCTCTTTACACATGGAAATAACTACACCGCTATCTGTATGAACATGGAAATATCTACACCACCATCTGTATGAACATGGAAATATCTGCACCGCCATCTGTATTAACATATAAATATCTACACCGCCATCTGTATTAAGATGGAGATATCTACACCGCTATCTGTATAAACATGGAAATATCTACAACGCTATCTGTATAAACATGGAAATATCTACACCACTATCTCTATAAACATGGAAATATCAGCACCGCTATCTTTATGAACATGGAAATATCAGCCTCTCTATCTGTATGAACATGGAAGTATCTACACCGCTATCTGTATGAACATGGAAATATCTACACCGCTATCTGTATCAACATGGAAATACCTTCACCGCCATCTGTATGAACATGGATATATCTACACAGCCTTCTGGATGAACATGGAAATATCTACACCGCTATCTGTATGAACATGGAAATAGCTACACCGCTATCTCTATGAACATGGAAATATCTACACCACTATCTGTATGAACATGGAAATATCTACACCGCTATCTGTATGAACATGGAAATATCTTCACCGCTATCTGTATGAACATGGATATATCTACACTGCCATCTGGATGAACATGGAAATATCTACACCGCTATCTGTATGAACATGGAAATAGCTACACCGCTATCTGTATTAACACGGAAATATCTACACCGCTATCTGTATGAACATGGAAATATCTTCACCGCTATCTGTATGAACATGGAAATATCTTCACCGCCATCTGTATGAACATGGATATATCTACAGAGCCATCTTGATGAACATGGAAGTATCTACACAGCTATCTGTATGAAAATGGAAATTTATACACCGCTATCTGTGTAAACATGCATACATCTTCACCGCTATCTGTATAAACATGGAAATACCTACACCGCTATTTGTTTGAACATGGAAATATCTACACCGCTTTCTGCATGAAAATGGAGATATCTACAGAGCTATCTGCATATTCATGGAAATATCTACATGCTATCTCTTTACACATGGAAATTACTACACCGCTATCTCTATAAACATGGAAATATCTACACCGCCATCTGTATGAACATGGAAATATCTGCATCGCCCTCTGTATGAACATATAAATATCTACACCGCCATCTGTATTAAGATGGAGATAACTACACCGCTATCTGTATTAAGATGGAGATATCTACACCGCTATCTGTATAAACCTGGAAATATCTACACCGCTATCTGTATAAACATAGAAATATCTACACCGCTATCTGTATAAACATAGAAATATCTAAACCGCTACCTGTATAAACATGGAAATATCAGCACCGCTCTCTGTATGAACATGGAAATATCTACACCGCTATCTGTACGAACATGGAAATATCTACACCGCTATCTGTATGAACATGGAAATATCTACACGGCTATCTGTGTAAACATGCATATATCTTCACCGCTATCTGTATAAACATGGAAATATCTACACCGCTATCTGTATGAACATGGAAATAGCTACACCGCTATCTGTATGAACATGGAAATATCTACACCGCTATCTGTATGAACATGGATATATCTACACAGCCATCTGGATGAACATGGAAATATCTACACCGCTATCTGTGTAAACATGCATATATCTTCACCGCTATCTATATAAACATGGAAATATCTACACCACTATCTGTATGAACATGCAAATATCTACACCGCTACCTGTATAAACATGGAAATATCAGCACCGCTATCTGAATGAACATGGAAATAGCTACACCGCTATCTGAATGAACATGCAAATATCTACACCACTATCTGTATGAACATGGAAATATCTACACCACTATCTGTATGAACATGGATATATCTACACAGCCATCTGGATGAACATGGAAATATCTACACCGCTATCTGTGTAAACATGCATACATCTTCACCGCTATCAGTATAAACATGGAAATATCAACACCGCTATCTGTATGAACATGGAAATAGCTACACAGCTATCTGTATGAACATGGAAATATCTACACCGCTACCTGTATGAACATGGATATATCTACACAGCCATCTGGATGAACATGGAAATATCTACACCGCTATCTGTGTAAACATGCATACATCTTCAGCGTTATCTGTATAAACATGGAAATATCTACACCGCTATCTGTGTGAACATGGAAATATCTGCACCGCTATCTGAATGAACATGGAAATATCTACACCGCTATCTGTTTGAACATGGAAATATCTACACCGATATCTGCATGAAAATGGAAATATCTTCACTGCTATCTGCATATACACGGAAATATCTACACAGCTATCTCTTTACACATGGAAATAACTACACCGCTATCTGTATGAACATGGAAATATCTACACCACCATCTGTATGAACATGGAAATATCTGCACCGCCATCTGTATGAACATATAAATATCTACACCGCCATCTGTATTAATATGGAGATATCTACACCGCTATCTGTATAAACATGGAAATATCTACACCGCTATCTGTATAAACATGGAAATATCTACACCACTACCTGTATAAACATGGAAATATCAGCACCGCTATCTGTACGAACAAAGAAATATCTACACCGCTATCTGTATGAACATGGAAATATCTACACCGCCATCTGTATGAACATGGAAATATCTGCACCGCCATCTGAATGAACATATAAATATGTACACCGCAATCTGTATTAAGATGGAGATATCTACACCGCTATCTGAATAAACATGGAAATATCTACACCGCTATCTGTATAAACATGGAAATATCAGCACCGCTATCTGTATGAACATGGAAATATCAGCCCCTCTATCTGTATGAACATGGAGATATCTACACCGCCATCTGTATGAACATGGATATATCTACACAGCCATCTGGATGAACATGGAAATATCTACACCGCTATCTGTATGAACATGGAAATAGCTACACCGCTATCTGTATGAACATGGAAATATCTACACCGCTATCTGTATGAACATGGAAATATCTACACCGCTATCTGTATAAACATGGAAATATCTACACCGCTACCTGTATAAACATGGAAATATCAGCACCGCTATCTGAATGAACCTTGAACTATCTACACCGCTATCTGTATGAACATGGAAATATCTACACCGCTATCTGTATGAACATGGAAATATCTACAAAGCTATCTGAATGAACATGGAAATATCTACACCGCTATCTGTTTGAACATGTAAATATCTACACCGCTATCTGCATGAAAATGGAAATATCTACAAAGCTATCTGCATATACTTGGAAATATCTACACAGCTATCTCTTTACACATGGAAATAACTACACCGCTATATCTATAAACATGGAAATATCTACACCACCATCTGTATGAACATGGAAATATCTGCACCGCCATCTGTATGAACATATAAATATCTACACCGCCATCTGTATTGAGAAGGAAATATCTAAAAAGCTATCTGTATAAACATGGAAATATCTACACCGCTATCTGTATGAACATGGATATATCTACACAGCCATCTGGATGAACATGGAAATATCTACACCGCTATCTGTATGAACATGGATATATCTACACAGCCATCTGGATGAACATGGAAATATCTTCACCGCTACCTGTATAAACATGGAAATATCAGCACCGCTATCTGCATGAACATGGAAATATCTACACCGCTATCTGTATGAACATGGAAATACCTATACCGCTATCTGTTTGGACATGGAATTATCTACACCGCTATCTACATGAAAATGGAAATATCTACACTGCTATCTGCATATACATTTATATATCTACACAGCTATCTCTTTACACATGGAAATAACTACACCACTATCTGTATGAACATGCAAATAGCTACACCGCCATCTGTATGAACATGGAAATATCTGCACCGCCATCTGTATGAACATATAAATATCTACACCGCCATCTGCATTAAGATGGAGATATCTACACTGATATCTGCATAAACATGTAAATAACTACACCGCCATCTATCGGAACATATAAATATCTACACCGCCATCTGTACTAAGAAGGAAATATCTAATCCGCTATCTGTATAAACATGGAAATATCTACACCACGGCCTGTATAAACATGGAAATATCAGCACCGCTATCTGTATGAACATGGAAATATCTACACCGCTATCTGTAGGAACATGGAAATAGCTACACCGATGCCTGTATAAACATGGAAATATCAGCACCGCTATCTGTATGAACATGGAAATATCTACACCACTATCTGTATGAAGATGGATATATCTACACAGCCATCTGGATGAACATGGAAATATCTACACCACTATCTGTATGAACATGGAAATATCTACACCGCTATCTGTGTAAACATTCATACATCTTCACCGCTATCAGTATAAACATGGAAATATCTACACCGCTATCTGTATGAACATGGAAATAGCTACACCGCTATCTGTATGAACATGGAAAGATCTACACCGCTATCTGTATGAACATGGATATATCTACACAGCCAGCTGGATGAACATGGAAATATCTACACCGCTATCTGTTTGAACATGGAAATATCTACACCGCTATCTGCATGAAAATGGAAATATCTACACTGATATCTGCATATACATTTAAATATCTACACAGCTATCTCTTTACACATGGAAATAACTACACCGCTATCTGTATGAACATGGAAATATCTACACCACCATCTGTATGAACATGGAAATATCTGCACCGTCATCTGTATGAACATATAAATATCTACACCGCCATGTGTATTAAGATGGAGATATCTACACTGCTATCTGTATAAACATGGAAATATCAACACCGCCATCTGTATGAACATATAAATATCTACACCGCCATGTGTATTAATATGGAGATATCTACACCGCTATCTGAATTAACATGGAAATATCTACACTGCTATCTGTATGAACATGGAAATATCTACACCGTTCTCTGTATGAACATGGAAATATCTACACCGCTATCTGTATGAACATGGAAATATCTACAAAGCTATCTGAATGAACATGGAAATATCTACACCGCTATCTGTTTGAACATGTAAATATCTACACCGCTATCTGCATGAAAATGGAAATATCTACAAAGCTATCTGCATATACATGGAAATATCTAAACAGCTATCTCTTTACACATGGAAATAACTACACCGCTATATCTATAAACATGGAAATATCTCCAGCGCCATCTGTATGAACATGGAAATATCTGCACCGCCATCTGTATGAACATATAAATATCTACACCGCCATCTGTATTAAGAAGGGAATATCTAAACCGCTATCTGTATAAACATGGAAATATCTACACCGCTGCCTGTATAAACATGGAAATATCAGCACCGCTCTCTGTAAGAGAATGGAAATATCTACACCGCTATCTGTATGAACATGGAAATATCTACACTGCTATCTGTATGAACATGGAAATAGCTACACCGTTATCTGTATGAACATGGAAATATCTACACCACTATCTGTATGAACATGGAAATATCTACACCGCTATCTGTGTAAACATGCATATATTTTCACCGCTATCTATATAAACATGGAAATATCTACACCACTATCTGTATGAACATGCAAATATCTACACCGCTACCTGTATAAACATGGAAATATCAGCACCGCTATCTGAATGAACATGGAAATAGCTACACCGCTATCTGTATGAACATGCAAATATCTACACCACTATCTGTATGAACATGGAAATATCTACACCACTATCTGTATGAACATGGATATATCTACACAGCCATCTGGATGAACATGGAAATATCTACACCGCTATCTGTGTAAACATGCATACATCTTCACCGCTATCAGTATAAACATGGAAATATCTACACCGCTATCTGTATGAACATGGAAATAGCTACACAGCTATCTGTATGAACATGGAAATATCTACACCGCTATCAGTATGATCATGGATATATCTACACAGCCATCTGGATGAACATGGAAATATATTCACCGCTGTCTGTGTAAACATGCATACATCTTCACCGCTATCTGTATAATAATGGAAATATCTACACCGCTATCTGTATGAACATTGAAATATCTACACCGCTATCTGTATGAACATGGAAATATCTACACCGCTATCTGTATAAACATGGAAATATCTACACCGCTATCTGTAAAACACGGAAATATCTACACCACTACCTGTATAAACATGGAAATATCAGCACAGCTATCTGTATGAACATGGAAATATCTACACCGCTATCTGTATGAACATGGAAATATCTACACCGCTATCTGTATAAACATGCAAATATCTACACCGCTACCTGTATAAACATGGATATATCAGCACCGCTATCTGTATGAACATGGAAATATCTACACCGCTATCTGTATGAACATGGAAATATCTACACCGCTATCTGTATGAACAGGGAAATATCTACACCAGTACCTGTATAAACATGGAAATATCAGCACCGCTATCTGTGTGAACATGGAAATATCTACACCGCTATCTGTGTAAACATGCATACATCTTCACCGCTATCAGTATAAACATGGAAATATCTACACCGCTATCTGTATGAACATGGAAATAGCTACACCGCTATCTGTATGAACATGGAAATATCTACACCGCTATCTGTATCAACATTGAAATATCTACACCGCTACCTGTATAAACATGGAAATATCAGCACCGCTATCTGTATGAACATGGAAATATCTACACCGCTATCTGTATGAACATGGAAATATCTACACCGCTATCTGTATGAACATGGAAATATCCACACCAATACCTGTATAAACATGGAAATATCAGCACCGCTATCTGTGTGAACATGGAAATATCTACACCGCTATCTGTGTAAACATGCATACATCTTCACCGCTATCAGTATAAACATGGAAATATCTACACCGCTATCTGCATGAAAATGGAAATATCTACACTGCTATCTGCTTATACATGGAAATATCTACACAGCTATCTCTTTACACATGGAAATAACTACACCGCTATCTATATGAACATGGAAATATCCACACCGCCATCTGTATGAACATGGAAATATCTGCACCGGCATCTGTATGAACATATAAATATCTACACCGCCATCTGTATTAAGATGGAGATATCTACACTGCTATCTGTATAAACATGGAAATAGCTACACTGCTATCTGTATAAACATGGAAATATATACACCGCTATCTGTATAAACATGGAAATATCTACACCGCTACCTGTATAAGCATGGAAATATCAGCACCGCTATCTGTATGAACATGGAAATATCTACACAGCTATCTGTATGAACATGGAAATGTCTACACCGCTATCAGTATGAACATGGAAATATCTACACCGCTATGTGTATGAACATGGATATATCTACACAGCCCTAGGGATGAACATGGAAATATCCACACCGCTATCTGTATAAACATGCATATATCTTCACCGCTATCTGTATAAACATCGAAATATCTACACTGCTATCTGTATGAACATGGAAATAACTACACCGCTATCTGTTTGAAGATGGAAATATATACACCGCTATCTGCATGAAAATGGAAATATCTACACAGCTATCTGCATATACTTGGAAATATCTACACAGCTATCTCTTTACACATGGAAATAACTACACCGCTATCTGTATGAACATGGAAATATCAACACCGCCATCTGTATGAACATGGAAATATCTGCACCGCCATCTGAATGAACATATAAATATCTACACCGCCATCTGTATTAACATGGAGATATCTACACCGCTATCTGAAAAAACATGGAAATATCTACAACGCTATCTGTATAAACATGGAAATATCTACACCGCTATCTGTATAAACATGGAAATATCTACACTGCTACCTGTATAAACATGGAAATATCAGCACCGCTATCTGTATGAACATGGAAATATCTACATCGCTATCTGTATGAACATGGAAATATCTACACCGCTATCTGTATGAACATGGAAATATCTACAAAGCTATCCGAATGAACATGGAAATATCTACACCGCTATCTGTTTGAACATGTAAATATCTACACCGCTATCTGCATGAAAATGGAAATATCTACAAAGCTATCTGCATATACATGGAAATATCTACACTGTTATCTCTTTACACATGGAAATAACTACACCGCTATATCTATAAAGATAGAAATATCTACACCGCTATCTGTATAAACATGGAAATATCAGCACAGCTATCTGTATGAACATGGAAATATCTACACCGCTATCTGTATGAACTTGGAAATATCTACACCGCTATCTGTATAAACATGGAAATATCTACACCGCTACCTGTATAAACATGGAAATATCAGCACCGCTATCTGTATGAACATGGAAATATCTACACCGCTATCTGTATGAACATGGAAATATCTACTCCGCTGTCTGCATGGAAATGGAAATATCTACACAGCTATCTGCATACACATGGAAATATCTACACAGCTATCTCTTAACACATGGAAATAAGAAGTCCGCTATCTCTATAAACATGGAAATATCTACACCGCCATCTGTATGAACATGGAAATATCTGCACCGCCATCTGTATGAACATATAAATATCTACACCGCCATATGTATTAAGAAAGAAATATCTAAACCGCTATCAGTGTGAACATTGAAATATCTACACCGCTATCTGTATGAACATTGAAATATATACACCGCTGCCTGTATAAACATGGAAATATCAGCACCGCTATCTGTATGAACATGGAAATATCTACACCGCTATCTGTATGAACATGGAAATATCTACACCGCTATCTGTATGAACATGGAAATATCTACATCGCTATCTGTATGAACATGGAAATATCTACACCACTATCTGCATGAACATGGAAATATCTACACTGCTATCTGTATGAACATGGAAATAGCTACACCGTTATCTGTATGAACATGGAAATAGCTACACCACTATCTGTATGAACATGGAAATATCTACACCGCTATCTGTATGAACATGGATATATCTACAAAGCCATCTGGATGAACATGGAAATATCTACACTGCTATCTGTATGAACATGGAAATATCTACACCGCTACCTGTATAAACATGGAAATATCAGCACCGCTATCTGTATGAACATGGAATTATCTACACCGCTATCTGTATGAACATGGAAATATCTACACCGCTATCTGTATGAACATGGAAATATCTACATCGCTATCTGTATGAAAATGGAAATATCTACAAAGCTATCTGCATATACCTGGAAATATCTACACTGCTATCTCTTTACACATGGAAATAACTACACCGCTATATCTATAAAGATAGAAATATCTACACCGCTATCTGTATAAACATGGAAATATCTACACCGCTATCTGTATAAACATGGAAATATCTACACCACTACCTGTATAAACATGGAAATATCAGCACCGCTATCTGTATGAACATGGAATTATCTACACTGCTATCTGTATGAACATGGAAATATCTACACCGCTATCTGTATGATCATGGAAATATCTACACCGCTATCTGTATGAACATGGAAATATCTACACCGCTATCTGTTTGAACATGGAAATATCTACACCGCTGTCTGCATGAAAATGGAAATATCTACACAGCTATCTGCATACACATGGAAATATCTACACAGCTATCTCTTAACACATGGAAATAAGAAGTCTGCTATCTCTATAAACATGGAAATATCTACACCGCCATCTGTATGAACATGGAAATATCTGCACCGCCATCTGTATGAACATAGAAATATCTACACCGCCATATGTATTAAGAAAGAAATATCTAAACCGCTATCAGTGTGAACATTGAAATATCTACACCGCTATCTGTATGAACATTGAAATATATACACCGCTGCCTGTATAAACATTGAAATATCAGCACCGCTATCTGTATGAACATGGAAATATCTACACCGCTATCTGTATGAACATGGAAATATCTACACCGCTATCTGTATGAACATGGAAATATCTACACCGCTATCTGTATGAACATGGAAATATCTACACAGCCATCTGGATGAACATGGAAATATCTACTCTGCTATCTGTGTAAACATGCATAGATCTTCACCCCTATCTGTATAAACATGGAAATATCTACACCGCTATCTGTATGAACATGGAAATATCTACACCGCTATCTGTATGAACATGGAAATATCTACACCGCTATCTGTTTGAACATAGAAATATCTACACCGCTATCTGCATGAAAATGGAAATATCTACACTGCTATCTGCATATACATGGAAATATCTACACAGCTATCTCTTTACACATGGAAATAACTACACCGCTATCTGTATGAACATGGAAATATCTACACCGCCATCTGTATGAACATGGAAATATGTGCACCGCCATCTGTATGAACATATAAATATATACACCGCCATCTGTATTAAGATGGAGATATCTACACTGCTATCTGTATAAACATGGAAATATCTACACCGCTATCTGTATAAACATGGAAATATCAACACCGCTATCTGTATAAACATGGAAATATCTACCCCGCTACCTGCATAAACATGGAAATAGCAGCACCGCTATCTGTATGAACATGGAAATATCTACACCGCTATCTGTATGAACATGGAAATATCTACAAAGCTATCTGAATGAACATGGAAATATCTACACCGCTATCTGTTTGAACATGGAAATATCTACACCGCAGTCTGCATGAATATGGAAATATCTACACAGCTATCTGCATACACATGGAAATATCTACACAGCTATCTCTTAACACATGGAAATAAGTACTCCGTTATCTCTATAAACATGGAAATATCTACAGCAACATCTGTAGGAACATGGAAATATCTGCACCGCCGTCTGTATGAACATATAAATATCTACACCGCCATCTGTATTAAGAAGGAAATATCTAAACCGCTATCGGTATGAACATTGAAATATCTACACTGCTATCTGTATGAACATTGAAATATCTACACCGCTGCCTGTATAAACATGGAAATATCTACACCGCTATCTGTATGAACATGGAAATAGCTACACCGCTATCTGTAGGAACATGGAAATATCTACACAGCCATCTGGATGAACATGGAAATATCTACTCCGCTATCTGTGTAAACATGCATAGACCTTCACCGCTATCTGTATAAACATGGAAATATCTACACCGCTATCTGTTTGAACATGGAAATATCTACACCGCTATCTGTATGAACATGGAAATATCTAAACAGCTATATGTTTGAACATGGAAATATCTACACCACTATCTGCATGAAAATGGAAATATCTACACTGCTATCTGCATATACATGGAAATATCTACACAGCTATCTCTTTACAAATGGAAATATCTACACCGCTATCTGTATGAACATGGAAATATCTACACCGCCATCTGTTCGAACATGGAAATATCTGCACCGCCATCTGTATGAACATATAAATATCTACACCGACATCTGTATTAAGATGGAGATATCTACACCGCTATCTGAATAAACATGGAAATATCTACACCGCTATCTGTATAAACATGGAAATATCTACACCGCTATCTGTATAAACATGGAAATATCTACACCGCTACCTGTATAAGCATGGAAATATCAGCACCGCTATCTGTATGAACATGGAAATATCTACACCGCTATCTGTATGAACATGGAAATATCTACACCGCTATCTGTATGAATATGGAAATATCTACACCGCTATCTGTATGAACATGGAAATGTCTACACCGCTATCAGTATGAACATGGAAATATCTACACCGCTATGTGTATGAACATGGATATATCTACACAGCCCTCGGGATGAACATGGAAATATCCACACCGCTATCTGTATAAACATGCATATATCTTCACCGCTATCTGTATAAACATGGAAATATCTGCACCGCCATCTGAATGAACATATAAATATCAACACCGCCATCTGTATTAAGATGGAGATATCTACACCGCTATCTGAATAAACATGGAAATATCTACACCGCTATCTGTATAAACATGGAAATATCTACACCGCTATCTGTATAAACATGGAAATATCTACACCGCTATCTGTTTGAACATGTAAATATCTACACCGCTATCTGCATGAAAATGGAAATATCTACAAAGCTATCTGCATATACCTGGAAATATCTACACTGCTATCTCTTTACACATGGAAGTAACTACACCGCTATATCTATAAAGATAGAAATATCTACACCGCTATCTGTATAAACATGGAAATATCTACACCGCTATCTGTATAAACATGGAAATATCTACACCACTACCTGTATAAACATGGAAATATCAGCACCGCTATCTGTATGAACATGGAATTATCTACACTGCTATCTGTATGAACATGGAAATATCTACACCGCTATCTGTATGATCATGGAAATATCTACACCGCTATCTGTATGAACATGGAAATATCTACACCGCTATCTGTTTGAACATGGAAATATCTACACCGCTGTCTGCATGAAAATGGAAATATCTACACAGCTATCTGCATACACATGGAAATATCTACACAGCTATCTCTTAACACATGGAAATAAGAAGTCTGCTATCTCTATAAACATGGAAATATCTACACCGCCATCTGTATGAACATGGAAATATCTGCACCGCCATCTGTATGAACATAGAAATATCTACACCGCCATATGTATTAAGAAAGAAATATCTAAACCGCTATCAGTGTGAACATTGAAATATCTACACCGCTATCTGTATGAACATTGAAATATATACACCGCTGCCTGTATAAACATTGAAATATCAGCACCGCTATCTGTATGAACATGGAAATATCTACACCGCTATCTGTATGAACATGGAAATATCTACACCGCTATCTGTATGAACATGGAAATATCTACACCGCTATCTGTATGAACATGGAAATATCTACACAGCCATCTGGATGAACATGGAAATATCTACTCTGCTATCTGTGTAAACATGCATAGATCTTCACCCCTATCTGTATAAACATGGAAATATCTACACCGCTATCTGTATGAACATGGAAATATCTACACCGCTATCTGTATGAACATGGAAATATCTACACCGCTATCTGTTTGAACATAGAAATATCTACACCGCTATCTGCATGAAAATGGAAATATCTACACTGCTATCTGCATATACATGGAAATATCTACACAGCTATCTCTTTACACATGGAAATAACTACACCGCTATCTGTATGAACATGGAAATATCTACACCGCCATCTGTATGAACATGGAAATATGTGCACCGCCATCTGTATGAACATATAAATATATACACCGCCATCTGTATTAAGATGGAGATATCTACACTGCTATCTGTATAAACATGGAAATATCTACACCGCTATCTGTATAAACATGGAAATATCAACACCGCTATCTGTATAAACATGGAAATATCTACCCCGCTACCTGCATAAACATGGAAATAGCAGCACCGCTATCTGTATGAACATGGAAATATCTACACCGCTATCTGTATGAACATGGAAATATCTACAAAGCTATCTGAATGAACATGGAAATATCTACACCGCTATCTGTTTGAACATGGAAATATCTACACCGCAGTCTGCATGAATATGGAAATATCTACACAGCTATCTGCATACACATGGAAATATCTACACAGCTATCTCTTAACACATGGAAATAAGTACTCCGTTATCTCTATAAACATGGAAATATCTACAGCAACATCTGTAGGAACATGGAAATATCTGCACCGCCGTCTGTATGAACATATAAATATCTACACCGCCATCTGTATTAAGAAGGAAATATCTAAACCGCTATCGGTATGAACATTGAAATATCTACACTGCTATCTGTATGAACATTGAAATATCTACACCGCTGCCTGTATAAACATGGAAATATCTACACCGCTATCTGTATGAACATGGAAATAGCTACACCGCTATCTGTAGGAACATGGAAATATCTACACAGCCATCTGGATGAACATGGAAATATCTACTCCGCTATCTGTGTAAACATGCATAGACCTTCACCGCTATCTGTATAAACATGGAAATATCTACACCGCTATCTGTTTGAACATGGAAATATCTACACCGCTATCTGTATGAACATGGAAATATCTAAACAGCTATATGTTTGAACATGGAAATATCTACACCACTATCTGCATGAAAATGGAAATATCTACACTGCTATCTGCATATACATGGAAATATCTACACAGCTATCTCTTTACAAATGGAAATATCTACACCGCTATCTGTATGAACATGGAAATATCTACACCGCCATCTGTTCGAACATGGAAATATCTGCACCGCCATCTGTATGAACATATAAATATCTACACCGACATCTGTATTAAGATGGAGATATCTACACCGCTATCTGAATAAACATGGAAATATCTACACCGCTATCTGTATAAACATGGAAATATCTACACCGCTATCTGTATAAACATGGAAATATCTACACTGCTACCTGTATAAAAACGGAAATATCAGCACCGCTATCTGTATGAACATGGAAATATCTACACCGCTATCAGTATGAACATGGAAATATCTACACCGCTATCTGTATGAACATGGAAATATCTACAAAGCTATCTAAATGAACATGGAAATATCTACACCGCTATCTGTTTGAACATGGAAATATCTACACCGCTATCTGCATGAAAATGGAAATATCTACAAAGCTATCTGCATATACATGGAAATACCTACACAGCTATCTCTTTACACATGGAAATAACTACACCGCTATATCTATAAACTTGGAAATATCTACACCGCCATCTGTAGAAACAAGGAAATATCTGCACCGCCATCTGTATGAACATATAAATATCTACACCGCCATCTGTATTAAGAAGGAAATATCTAAACCTCTATCTGTATAAACATGGAAATATCTACACCGCTGCCTGTATAAACATGGAAATATCAGCACCGCTATCTGTATGAACATGGAAATATCTACACCGCTGTCTGTATAAACTTCGAAATATCTACACCGCCATCTGTATGAACATATAAATATCTACACCGCCATCTGTATTAAGAAGGAAATATCTAAACCGCTATATGTATAAACGTGGAAATATCTACACCGCTGCCTGTATAAACATGGAAATATCTACACCGCGATCTGTATGAACATGGAAATATCTACACCGCTATCTGTATGAACATGGATATATCTACACAGCCATCTGGATGAACATGGAAATATCTACACCGCTATCTGTGTAAACATGCATACATCTTCACCGCTATCTGTATAAACATGGAAAAATCTACACCGCTATCTGTATGAACATGGAAATATCTACACCACTACCTGTATGAACATGGAAATATCTACACAGCTATTTCTATCAACATGGATATATCTACACAGTCATCTGGATGAACATGGAAATATCTACACCGCTTTCTGTATGAACATGGAAATAACTACACCGCTATCTGTGTAAATATGCATACATCTTCACCGCAATCTGTATAAACTTGGAAATATCTAAACCGCTATCTCTATGAACATGGAAATATCTACACCGCTATCTGTTTGAACATGGAAATATCTACACAGCTATTTCTATCAACATGGATATATCTACACAGTCATCTGGATGAACATGGAAATATCTACACCGCTATCTGTACGAACATGGAAATACCTACACCGCTATCTGTATGAACATGGAAATAGCTACACGGCTATCTGTATGAACATGGAAATAGCTACACCGCTATCTGCATGAACATGGAAATATCTACACCGCTACCTGTATGAACATGGATATATCTACACAGACATCTGGATGAACATGGAAATATCTACACCGCTATCTGTGTAAACATGCATACATCTTCACCGTTATCTGTATAAACATGGAAATATCTACACCGCTATCTGTGTGAACATGGAAATATCTGCACCGCTATCTGAATGAACATGGAAATATCTACACCGCTATCTGTTTGAACATGGAAATATCTACACCGATATCTGCATGAAAATGGAAATATCTTCACTGCTATCTGCATATACATGGAAATATCTACACAGCTATCTCTTTACACATGGAAATAACTACACCACTATCTGTATGAACATGGAAATATCTACACCACCATCTGTATGAACATGGAAATATCTGCACCGCCATCTGAATGAACATATAAATATCTACACCGCCATCTGTATTAATATGGAGATATCTACACCGCTATCTGTATAAACATGGAAATATACACACCGCTATCTGTATAAACATGGAAATATCTCCACCGCTATCTGTATAAACATGGAAATATCTACACCACTACCTGTATAAACATGGAAATCTCAGCACCGCTATCTGTACGAACAAAGAAATATCTACACCGCTATCTGTATGAACATGGAAATATATACACCGCCATCTGTATGAACATGGAAATATCTGCACCGCCATCTGAATGAACATATAAATATCTACACCGCCATCTGTATTAAGATGGAGATATCTACACCGCTATCTGAATAAACATGGAAATATCTACACCGCTATCTGTATAAACATGGAAATATCAGCACCGCTATCTGTATGAACATGGAAATATCAGCCCCTCTATCTGTATGAACATGGAGATATCTACACCGCCATCTGTATGAACATGGATATATCTACACAGCCATCTGGATGAACATGGAAATATCTACACCGCTATCTGTACGAACATGGAAATAGCTACACCGCTATCTGTATGAACATGGAAATATCTACACCGCTATCTGTATAAACATGGAAATATCTACACCGCTATCTGTATAAACATGGAAATATCTACACCGCTACCTGTATAAACATGGAAATATCAGCACCGCTATCTGAATGAACCTTGAACTATCTACACCGCTATCTGTATGAACATGGAAATATCTACACCGCTATCTGTATGAACATGGAAATATCTACAAAGCTATCTGAATGAACATGGAAATATCTACACCGCTATCTGTTTGAACATGTAAATATCTACACCGCTATCTGCATGAAAATGGAAATATCTACAAAGCTATCTGCATATACTTGGAAATATCTACACAGCTATCTCTTTACACATGGAAATAACTACACCGCTATATCTATAAACATGGAAATATCTACACCACCATCTGTATAAACATGGAAATATCATCACCACTCTCAGTATGAAAATGGTAATATCTACACCGCTATCTGTATGAACATGGAAATATCTACACTGCTATATGTATGAACATGGAAATAGCTACACCGTTATCTGTATGAAAATGGGAATAGCTACACCGCTATCTGTATGAACATGGAAATATCTACACCGCTATCTGTATGAACATGGATATATCTACACAGCCATCTGGATGAACATGGAAATATCTACACCGCTATCTGTATGAACATGGAAATATCTACACCGCTATCTGCATGAACATGGATATATCTACACAGCCATCTGGATGAACATGGAAATATCTACACCTCTATCTGTGTAAACATGCGTACATCTTCACCACTATCTGTATAAACATGGAAATATCTGCACCGCTATCGGTATGAACATGGAAATATCTACACCGCTATCTGTATGAACATGGAAATACCTACACCGCTATCTGTTTGGACATGGAAATATCTACACCGCTATCTGCATGAAAATGGAAATATCTACACTGCTATCTGCATATACATTTATATATCTACACAGCTATCTCTTTACACATGGAAATAACTACACCACTATCTGTATGAACATGGAAATAGCTACACCGCCATCTGTATGAACATGGAAATATCTGCACCGCCATCTGTATGAACATATAAATATCTACACCGCCATGTGCATTAAGATGGAGATATCTACACTGATATCTGTATAAACATGTAAATAACTACACCGCCATCTATCGGAACATATAAGTATCTACACCGCCATCTGTACTAAGAAGGAAATATCTAAACCGCTATCTGTATAAACATGGAAATATCTACACCACGGCCTGTATAAACATGGATATATCAGCACCGCTGTCTGTATGAACATGGAAATATCTACACCGCTATCTGTAGGAACATGGAAATAGCTACACCGCTGCCTGTATAAACATGGAAATATCAGCACCGCTATCTGTATGAACATGGAAATATCTACACCACTATCTGTATGAACATGGATATATCTACACAGCCATCTGGATGAACATGGAAATATCTACACCACTATCTGTATGAACATGGAAATATCTACACCGCTATCTGTGTAAACATTCATACATCTTCACCGATATCAGTATAAACATGGAAATATCTACACCGCTATCTGTATGAACATGGAAATAGCTACACCGCTATCTGTATGAACATGGAAAGATCTACACCGCTATCTGTATGAACATGGAAATATCTACACCGCTATCTGCATGAAAATGGAAATATCTACACTGATATCTGCATATACATTTAAATATCTACATAGCTATCTCTTTACACATGGAAATAACTACACCGCTATCTGTATGAACATGGAAATATCTACACCACCATCTGTATGAACATGGAAATATCTGCACCGTCATCTGTATGAACATATAAATATCTACACCGCCATGTGTATTAAGATGGAGATATCTACACTGCTATCTGTATAAACATGGAAATATCAACACCGCCATCTGTATGAACATATAAATATCTACACCGCCATGTGTATTAATATGGAGATATCTACACCGCTATCTGAATTAACATGGAAATATCTACACTGCTATCTGTATGAACATGGAAATATCTACACCGTTCTCTGTATGAACATGGAAATATCTACACCGCTATCTGTATGAACATGGAAATATCTACAAAGCTATCTGAATGAACATGGAAATATCTACACCGCTATCTGTTTGAACATGTAAATATCTACACCGCTATCTGCATGAAAATGGAAATATCTACAAAGCTATCAGCATATACATGGAAATATCTAAACAGCTATCTCTTTACACATGGAAATAACTACACCGCTATATCTATAAACATGGAAATATTTCCAGCGCCATCTGTATGAACATGGAAATATCTGCACCGCCATCTGTATGAACATATAAATATGTACACCGCCATCTGTATTAAGAAGGAAATATCTAAACCGCTATCTGTATAAACATGGAAATATCTACACCGCTGCCTGTATAAACATGTAAATATCAGCACCGCTCTCTGTAAGAGAATGGAAATATCTACACCGCTATCTGTATGAACATGGAAATATCTACACTGCTATCTGTATGAACATGGAAATAGCTACACCGTTATCTGTATGAACATGGAAATATCTACACCGCTATCTGTATGAACATGGAAATATCTACACCGCTATCTGTGTGAACATGGATATATCTACACAGCCATCTGGATGAACATGGAAATATCTACACCGCTATTTGTGTAAACATGCATACATCTTCACCGCTATCTGTAAAAACATGGAAATATCTACACCGCTATCTGTATGAACATGGAAATATCTACACCGCTATCTGTATGAACATGGAAATATCTACACCGCTATCTGTTTGAACATGGAAATATCTACACTACTATCTGCATGAAAATGGAAATATCTACACAGCTATCTGCATATACATGGAAATATCTACACAGCTATCTCTTTACACATGGAAATAACTACACCGCTATCTGTATGAACATGGAAATATCTACACCACCATCTGTATGAACATGGAAATATCTGCACCGCCATCTGTATGAACATATAAATATCTACACCGCCATCTGTATTAAGATGGAGATATCTACACCGCTATCTGTATAAACATGGAAATATCTACAACGCTATCTGTATAAACATGGAAATATCTACACCACTATCTCTATAAACATGGAAATATCAGCACCGCTATCTTTATGAACATGGAAATATCAGCCTCTCTATCTGTATGAACATGGAAGTATCTACACCGCTATCTGTATGAACATGGAAATATCTACACCGCTATCTGTATCAACATGGAAATACCTTCACCGCCATCTGTATGAACATGGATATATCTACACAGCCTTCTGGATGAACATGGAAATATCTACACCGCTATCTGTATGAACATGGAAATATCTTCACCGCTATCTGTATGAACATGGATATATCTACACAGCCATCTGGATGAACATGGAAATATCTACACCGCTATCTGTATGAACATGGAAATAGCTACACCGCTATCTGTATGAACACGGAAATATCTCCACCGCTATCTGTATGAACATGGAAATATCTACACCGCTATCTGTATGAACATGGAAATATCTTCACCGCCATCTGTATGAACATGGATATATCTACAGAGCCATCTTGATGAACATGGAAGTATCTACACAGCTATCTGTATGAAAATGGAAATTTATACACCGCTATCTGTGTAAACATGCATACATCTTCACCGCTATCTGTATAAACATGGAAATACCTACACCGCTATTTGTTTGAACATGGAAATATCTACACCGCTTTCTGCATGAAAATGGAGATATCTACAGAGCTATCTGCATATTCATGGAAATATCTACATGCTATCTCTTTACACATGGAAATTACTACACCGCTATCTCTATAAACATGGAAATATCTACACCGCCATCTGTATGAACATGGAAATATCTGCATCGCCCTCTGTATGAACATATAAATATCTACACCGCCATCTGTATTAAGATGGAGATATCTACACCGCTATCTGTATAAACCTGGAAATATCTACACCGCTATCTGAATAAACATAGAAATATCTACACCGCTATCTGTATAAACATAGAAATATCTACACCGCTACCTGTATAAACATGGAAATATCAGCACCGCTCTCTGTATGAACATGGAAATATCTACACCGCTATCTGTACGAACATGGAAATATCTACACCGCTATCTGTATGAACATGGAAATATCTACACGGCTATCTGTGTAAACATGCATATATCTTCACCGCTATCTGTATAAACATGGAAATATCTACACCGCTATCTGTATGAACATGGAAATAGCTACACCGCTATCTGTATGAACATGGAAATATCTACACCGCTATCTGTATGAACATGGATATATCTACACAGCCATCTGGATGAACATGGAAATATCTACACCGCTATCTGCGTAAACATGCATATATCTTCACCGCTATCTATATAAACATGGAAATATCTACACCACTATCTGTATGAACATGCAAATATCTACACCGCTACCTGTATAAACATGGAAATATCAGCACCGCTATCTGAATGAACATGGAAATAGCTACACCGCTATCTGAATGAACATGCAAATATCTACACCACTATCTGTATGAACATGGAAATATCTACACCACTATCTGTATGAACATGGATATATCTACACAGCCATCTGGATGAACATGGAAATATCTACACCGCTATCTGTGTAAACATGCATACATCTTCACCGCTATCAGTATAAACATGGAAATATCTACACCGCTATCTGTATGAACATGGAAATAGCTACACAGCTATCTGTATGAACATGGAAATATCTACACCGCTACCTGTATGAACATGGATATATCTACACAGCCATCTGGATGAACATGGAAATATCTACACCGCTATCTGTGTAAACATGCATACATCTTCAGCGTTATCTGTATAAACATGGAAATATCTACACCGCTATCTGTGTGAACATGGAAATATCTGCACCGCTATCTGAATGAACATGGAAATGTCTACACCGCTATCTGTTTGAACATGGAAATATCTACACCGATATCTGCATGAAAATGGAAATATCTTCACTGCTATCTGCATATACACGGAAATATCTACACAGCTATCTCTTTACACATGGAAATAACTACACCGCTATCTGTATGAACATGGAAATATCTACACCACCATCTGTATGAACATGGAAATATCTGCACCGCCATCTGTATGAACATATAAATATCTACACCGCCATCTGTATTAAGATGGAGATATCTACACCGCTATCTGTATAAACATGGAAATATCTACACCGCTATCTGTATAAACATGGAAATATCTACACCACTACCTGTATAAACATGGAAATATCAGCACCGCTATCTGTACGAACAAAGAAATATCTACACCGCTATCTGTATGAACATGGAAATATCTACACCGCCATCTGTATGAACATGGAAATATCTGCACCGCCATCTGAATGAACATATAATTATGTACACCGCCATCTGTATTAAGATGGAGATATCTACACCGCTATCTGAATAAACATGGAAATATCTACACCGCTATCTGTATAAACATGGAAATATCAGCACCGCTATCTGTATGAACATGGAAATATCAGCCCCTCTATCTGTATGAACATGGAGATATCTACACCGCCATCTGTATGAACATGGATATATCTACACAGCCATCTGGATGAACATGGAAATATCTACACCGCTATCTGTATGAACATGGAAATAGCTACACCGCTATCTGTATGAACATGGAAATATCTAAACCGCTATCTGTATGAACATGGAAATATCTACACCGCTATCTGTATAAACATGGAAATATCTACACCGCTACCTGTATAAACATGGAAATATCAGCACCGCTATCTGAATGAACCTTGAACTATCTACACCGCTATCTGTATGAACATGGAAATATCTACACCGCTATCTGTATGAACATGGAAATATCTACAAAGCTATCTGAATGAACATGGAAATATCTACACCGCTATCTGTTTGAACATGTAAATATCTACACCGCTATCTGCATGAAAATGGAAATATCTACAAAGCTATCTGCATATACTTGGAAATATCTACACAGCTATCTCTTTACACATGGAAATAACTACACCGCTATATCTATAAACATGGAAATATCTACACCACCATCTGTATGAACATGGAAATATCTGCACCGCCATCTGTATGAACATATAAATATCTACACCGCCATCTGTATTGAGAAGGAAATATCTAAAAAGCTATCTGTATAAACATGGAAATATCTACACTGCTATCTGTATGAACATGGATATATCTACACAGCCATCTGGATGAACATGGAAATATCTACACCGATATCTGTATGAACATGGATATATCTACACAGCCATCTGGATGAACATGGAAATATCTTCACCGCTACCTGTATAAACATGGAAATATCAGCACCGCTATCTGCATGAACATGGAAATATCTACACCGCTATCTGTATGAACATGGAAATACCTATACCGCTATCTGTTTGGACATGGAAATATCTACACCGCTATCTGCATGAAAATGGAAATATCTACACTGCTATCTGCATATACATTTATATATCTACACAGCTATCTCTTTACACATGGAAATAACTACACCACTATCTGTATGAACATGCAAATAGCTACACCGCCATCTGTATGAACATGGAAATATCTGCACCGCCATCTGTATGAACATATAAATATCTACACCGCCATCTGCATTAAGATGGAGATATCTACACTGATATCTGCATAAACATGTAAATAACTACAGCGCCATCTATCGGAACATATAAATATCTACACCGCCATCTGTACTAAGAAGGAAATATCTAATCCGCTATCTGTATAAACATGGAAATATCTACACCACGGCCTGTATAAACATGGAAATATCACCACCGCTATCTGTATGAACATGCAAATATCAGCCCCTCTATCTGTATGAACATGGAGATATCTACACCGCTATCTGTATGAACATGGAAATATCTACACCGCTATCTGTATGAACATGGAAATAGCTTCACTGCCATCTGTATGAACATGGATATATCTACACAGCCATCTGGATGAACATGGATATATCTACACAGCCCTCTGGATGAACATGGAAATATCCACACCGCTATCTGTGTAAACATGCATACATCTTCACCGCTATCTGTATAAACATGGAAATATCTACACCGCTATCTGTATGAACATGAAAATATCTACACCGCTATCTGTTTGAAGATGGAAATATATACACCGCTATCTGCATGAAAATGGAAATATCTACACCGCTATCTGCATGAAAATGGAAATATCTACACAGCTATCTGCATATACATGGAAATATCTACACAGCTATCTCTTTACACAAGGAAATAACTACACTGCTATCAGTATGAACATGGAAATATCTACACCGCCATCTGTATGAACATGGAAATATCATCACCACCATCTGTATGAACATATAAATATCTACACTGCCATCTGTATTAAGATGGAGATATCTACACCGCTATCTGAATAAACATGGAAATATCTACACCGCTATCTGTATAAACATGGAAATATCAGCACCGCTATCTGTATGAACATGGAAATATCAGCCCCTCTATCTGTATGAACATGGAGATATCTACACCGCCATCTGTATGAACATGGATATATCTACACAGCCATCTGGAGGAACATGGAAATATCTACACCGCTATCTGTATGAACATGGAAATAGCTACACAGCTATCTGTATGAACATGGGAATATCTACACCGCTATCTGTATGAACATGGAAATATCTACACCGCTATCTGTATGAACAAGGAAATATCCTCACCGCTTTCTGTATGAACATGAATATATCTACAGAGCCATCTGGATGAACATGGAAATATCTACACCGCCATCTGTATGAACATATAAATATCTGCACCGCCATCTGTATTAAGATGGAGATATCTACACCGCTATCTGTATAAACCTGGAAATATCTACACCGCTATCTGTATAAACATGGAAACATCTACACCGCTATCTGGATTAACATGGAAATTTCTACACCGCTACCTGTATAAACATGGAAATATCAGCACCGCTATCTGTAGGAACATGGAAATATCTACACCGCTATCTGTACGAACATGGAAATACCTACACCGCTATCTGTATGAACATGGAAATAGCTACACCGCTATCTGTATGAACATGGAAATAGCTACACCGCTATCTGCATGAACATGGAAATATCTACACCGCTACCTGTATGAACATGGATATATCTACACAGACATCTGGATGAACATGGAAATATCTACACCGCTATCTGTGTAAACATGCATACATCTTCACCGTTATCTGTATAAACATGGAAATATCTACACCGCTATCTGTGTGAACATGGAAATATCTGCACCGCTATCTGAATGAACATGGAAATATCTACACCGCTATCTGTTTGAACATGGAAATATCTACACCGATATCTGCATGAAAATGGAAATATCTTCACTGCTATCTGCATATACATGGAAATATCTACACTGCTATCTCTTTACACATGGAAATAACTACACCAATATCTGTATGAACATGGAAATATCTACACCACCATCTGTATGAACATGGAAATATCTGCACCGCCATCTGAATGAACATATAAATATCTACACCGCCATCTGTATTAATATGGAGATATCTACACCGCTATCTGTATAAACATGGAAATATATACACCGCTATCTGTATAAACATGGAAATATCTCCACCGCTATCTGTATAAACATGGAAATATCTACACCACTACCTGTATAAACATGGAAATCTCAGCACCGCTATCTGTACGAACAAAGAAATATCTACACCGCTATCTGTATGAACATGGAAATATATACACCGCCATCTGTATGAACATGGAAATATCTGCACCGCCATCTGAATGAACATATAAATATCTACACCGCCATCTGTATTAAGATGGAGATATCTACACCGCTATCTGAATAAACATGGAAATATCTACACCGCTATCTGTATAAACATGGAAATATCAGCACCGCTATCTGTATGAACATGGAAATATCAGCCCCTCTATCTGTATGAACATGGAGATATCTACACCGCCATCTGTATGAACATGGATATATCTACACAGCCATCTGGATGAACATGGAAATATCTACACCGCTATCTGTATGAACATGGAAATAGCTACACCGCTATCTGTATGAACATGGAAATATCTACACCGCTATCTGTATAAACATGGAAATATCTACACCGCTATCTGTATAAACATGGAAATATCTACACCGCTACCTGTATAAACATGGAAATATCAGCACCGCTATCTGAATGAACCTTGAACTATCTACACCGCTATCTGTATGAACATGGAAATATCTACACCGCTATCTGTATGAACATGGAAATATCTACAAAGCTATCTGAATGAACATGGAAATATCTACACCGCTATCTGTTTGAACATGTAAATATCTACACCGCTATCTGCATGAAAATGGAAATATCTACAAAGCTATCTGCATATACTTGGAAATATCTACACAGCTATCTCTTTACACATGGAAATAACTACACCGCTATATCTATAAACATGGAAATATCTACACCACCATCTGTATAAACATGGAAATATCAGCACCGCTCTCAGTATGAAAATGGTAATATCTACACCGCTATCTGTATGAACATGGAAATATCTACACTGCTATATGTATGAACATGGAAATAGCTACACCGTTATCTGTATGAAAATGGGAATAGCTACACCGCTATCTGTATGAACATGGAAATATCTACACCGGTATCTGTATGAACATGGATATATCTACACAGCCATCTGGATGAACATGGAAATATCTACACCGCTATCCGTATGAACATGGAAATATCTACACCGCTATCTGCATGAACATGGATATATCTACACAGCCATCTGGATGAACATGGAAATATCTACACCTCTATCTGTGTAAACATGCGTACATCTTCACCACTATCTGTATAAACATGGAAATATCTGCACCGCTATCGGTATGAACATGGAAATATCTACACCGCTATCTGTATGAACATGGAAATACCTACACCGCTATCTGTTTGGACATGGAAATATCTACACCGCTATCTGCATGAAAATGGAAATATCTACACTGCTATCTGCATATACATTTATATATCTACACAGCTATCTCTTTACACATGGAAATAACTACACCACTATCTGTATGAACATGGAAATAGCTACACCGCCATCTGTATGAACATGGAAATATCTGCACCGCCATCTGTATGAACATATAAATATCTACACCGCCATGTGCATTAAGATGGAGATATCTACACTGATATCTGTATAAACATGTAAATAACTACACCGCCATCTATCGGAACATATAAATATCTACACCGCCATCTGTACTAAGAAGGAAATATCTAAACCGCTATCTGTATAAACATGGAAATATCTACACCACGGCCTGTATAAACATGGAAATATCAGCACCGCTGTCTGTATGAACATGGAAATATCTACACCGCTATCTGTAGGAACATGGAAATAGCTACACCGCTGCCTGTATAAACATGGAAATATCAGCACCGCTATCTGTATGAACATGGAAATATCTACACCACTATCTGTATGAACATGGATATATCTACACAGCCATCTGGATGAACATGGAAATATCTACACCGCTATCTGTATGAACATGGAAATATCTACACCGCTATCTGCATGAAAATGGAAATATCTACACTGATATCTGCATATACATTTAAATATCTACATAGCTATCTCTTTACACATGGAAATAACTACACCGCTATGTGTATGAACATGGAAATATCTACACCACCATCTGTATGAACATGGAAATATCTGCACCGTCATCTGTATGAACATATAAATATCTACACCGCCATGTGTATTAAGATGGAGATATCTACACTGCTATCTGTATAAACATGGAAATATCAACACCGCCATCTGTATGAACATATAAATATCTACACCGCCATGTGTATTAATATGGAGATATCTACACCGCTATCTGAATTAACATGGAAATATCTACACTGCTATCTGTATGAACATGGAAATATCTACACCGTTCTCTGTATGAACATGGAAATATCTACACCGCTATCTGTATGAACATGGAAATATCTACAAAGCTATCTGAATGAACATGGAAATATCTACACCGCTATCTGTTTGAACATGTAAATATCTACACCGCTATCTGCATGAAAATGGAAATATCTACAAAGCTATCTGCATATACATGGAAATATCTAAACAGCTATCTCTTTACACATGGAAATAACTACACCGCTATATCTATAAACATGGAAATATTTCCAGCGCCATCTGTATGAACATGGAAATATCTGCACCGCCATCTGTATGAACATATAAATATCTACACCGCCATCTGTATTAAGAAGGAAATATCTAAACCGCTATCTGTATAAACATGGAAATATCTACACCGCTGCCTGTATAAACATGTAAATATCAGCACCGCTCTCTGTAAGAGAATGGAAATATCTACACCGCTATCTGTATGAACATGGAAATATCTACACTGCTATCTGTATGAACATGGAAATAGCTACACCGTTATCTGTATGAACATGGAAATATCTACACCGCTATCTGTATGAACATGGAAATATCTACACCGCTATCTGTGTGAACATGGATATATCTACACAGCCATCTGGATGAACATGGAAATATCTACACCGCTATTTGTGTAAACATGCATACATCTTCACCGCTATCTGTAAAAACATGGAAATATCTACACCGCTATCTGTATGAACATGGAAATATCTACACCGCTATCTGTATGAACATGGAAATATCTACACCGCTATCTGTTTGAACATGGAAATATCTACACTGCTATCTGCATGAAAATGGAAATATCTACACAGCTATCTGCATATACATGGAAATATCTACACAGCTATCTCTTTACACATGGAAATAACTACACCGCTATCTGTATGAACATGGAAATATCTACACCACCATCTGTATGAACATGGAAATATCTGCACCGCCATCTGTATGAACATATAAATATCTACACCGCCATCTGTATTAAGATGGAGATATCTACACCGCTATCTGTATAAACATGGAAATATCTACAACGCTATCTGTATAAACATGGAAATATCTACACCACTATCTCTATAAACATGGAAATATCAGCACCGCTATCTTTAAGAACATGGAAATATCAGCCTCTCTATCTGTATGAACATGGAAGTATCTACACCGCTATCTGTATGAACATGGAAATATCTACACCGCTATCTGTATCAACATGGAAATACCTTCACCGCCATCTGTATGAACATGGATATATCTACACAGCCTTCTGGATGAACATGGAAATATCTACACCGCTATCTGTATGAACATGGAAATAGCTACACCGCTATCTCTATGAACATGGAAATATCTACACCACTATCTGTATGAACATGGAAATATCTACACCGCTATCTGTATGAACATGGAAATATCTTCACCGCTATCTGTATGAACATGGATATATCTACACAGCCATCTGGATGAACATGGAAATATCTACACCGCTATCTGTATGAACATGGAAATAGCTACACCGCTATCTGTATGAACACGGAAATATCTACACCGCTATCTGTATGAACATGGAAATATCTACACCGCTATCTGTATGAACATGGAAATATCTTCACCGCCATCTGTGTGAACATGGATATATCTACAGAGCCATCTTGATGAACATGGAAGTATCTACACAGCTATCTGTATGAAAATGGAAATTTATACACCGCTATCTGTGTAAACATGCATACATCTTCACCGCTATCTGTATAAACATGGAAATACCTACACGGCTATTTGTTTGAACATGGAAATATCTACACCGCTTTCTGCATGAAAATGGAGATATCTACAGAGCTATCTGCATATTCATGGAAATATCTACATGCTATCTCTTTACACATGGAAATTACTACACCGCTATCTCTATAAACATGGAAATATCTACACCGCCATCTGTATGAACATGGAAATATCTGCATCGCCCTCTGTATGAACATATAAATATCTACACCGCCATCTGTATTAAGATGGAGATATCTACACCGCTATCTGTATAAACCTGGAAATATCTACACCGCTATCTGTATAAACATAGAAATATCTACACCGCTATCTGTATAAACATAGAAATATCTACACCGCTACCTGTATAAACATGGAAATATCAGCACCGCTCTCTGTATGAACATGGAAATATCTACACCGCTATCTGTACGAACATGGAAATATCTACACCGCTATCTGTATGAACATGGAAATATCTACACGGCTATCTGTGTAAACATGCATATATCTTCACCGCTATCTGTATAAACATGGAAATATCTACACCGCTATCTGTATGAACATGGAAATAGCTACACCGCTATCTGTATGAACATGGAAATATCTACACCGCTATCTGTATGAACATGGATATATCTACACAGCCATCTGGATGAACATGGAAATATCTACACCGCTATCTGTGTAAACATGCATATATCTTCACCGCTATCTATATAAACATGGAAATATCTACACCACTATCTGTATGAACATGCAAATATCTACACCGCTACCTGTATAAACATGGAAATATCAGCACCGCTATCTGAATGAACATGGAAATAGCTACACCGCTATCTGAATGAACATGCAAATACCTACACCACTATCTGTATGAACATGGAAATATCTACACCACTATCTGTATGAACATGGATATATCTACACAGCCATCTGGATGAACATGGAAATATCTACACCGCTATCTGTGTAAACATGCATATATCTTCACCGCTATCAGTATAAACATGGAAATATCTACACCGCTATCTGTATGAACATGGAAATAGCTACACAGCTATCTGTATGAACATGGAAATATCTACACCGCTATCTGTTTGAACATGGAAATATCTACACTGCTATCTGCATGAAAATGGAAATATCTACACAGCTATCTGCATATACATGGAAATATCTACACAGCTATCTCTTTACACATGGAAATAACTACACCGCAATCTGTATGAACATGGAAATATCTACACCACCATCTGTATGAACATGGAAATATCTGCACCGCCATCTGTATGAACATATAAATATCTACACCGCCATCTGTATTAAGATGGAGATATCTACACCGCTATCTGTATAAACATGGAAATATCTACAACGCTATCTGTATAAACATGGAAATATCTACACCACTATCTCTATAAACATGGAAATATCAGCACCGCTATCTTTATGAACATGGAAATATCAGCCTCTCTATCTGTATGAACATGGAAGTATCTACACCGCTATCTGTATGAACATGGAAATATCTACACCGCTATCTGTATCAACATGGAAATACCTTCACCGCCATCTGTATGAACATGGATATATCTACACAGCCTTCTGGATGAACATGGAAATATCTACACCGCTATCTGTATGAACATGGAAATAGCTACACCGCTATCTCTATGAACATGGAAATATATACACCACTATCTGTATGAACATGGAAATATCTACACCGCTATCTGTATGAACATGGAAATATCTTCACCGCTATCTGTATGAACATGGATATATCTACACAGCCATCTGGATGAACATGGAAATATCTACACCGCTATCTGTATGAACATGGAAATAGCTACACCGCTATCTGTATGAACACGGAAATATCTACACCGCTATCTGTATGAACATGGAAATATCTACACCGCTATCTGTATGAACATGGAAATATCTTCACCGCCATCTGTATGAACATGGATATATCTACAGAGCCATCTTGATGAACATGGAAGTATCTACACAGCTATCTGTATGAAAATGGAAATTTATACACCGCTATCTGTGTAAACATGCATACATCTTCACCGCTATCTGTATAAACATGGAAATACCTACACCGCTATTTGTTTGAACATGGAAATATCTACACCGCTTTCTGCATGAAAATGGAGATATCTACAGAGCTATCTGCATATTCATGGAAATATCTACATGCTATCTCTTTACACATGGAAATTACTACACCGCTATCTCTATAAACATGGAAATATCTACACCGCCATCTGTATGAACATGGAAATATCTGCATCGCACTCTGTATGAACATATAAATATCTACACCGCCATCTGTATTAAGATGGAGATATCTACACCGCTATCTGTATAAACCTGGAAATATCTACACCGCTATCTGTATAAACATAGAAATATCTACACCGCTATCTGTATAAACATAGAAATATCTACACCGCTACCTGTATAAACATGGAAATATCAGCACCGCTCTCTGTATGAACATGGAAATATCTACACCGCTATCTGTACGAACATGGAAATATCTACACCGCTATCTGTATGAACATGGAAATATCTACACGGCTATCTGTGTAAACATGCATATATCTTGACCGCTATCTGTATAAACATGGAAATATCTACAACGCTATCTGTATGAACATGGAAATAGCTACACCGCTATCTGTATGAACATGGAAATATCTACACCGCTATCTGTATGAACATGGAAATATCTACACAGCCATCTGGATGAACATGGAAATATCTACACCGCTATCTGTGTAAACATGCATATATCTTCACCGCTATCTATATAAACATGGAAATATCTACACCACTATCTGTATGAACATGCAAATATCTACACCGCTACCTGTATAAACATGGAAATATCAGCACCGCTATCTGAATGAACATGGAAATAGCTACACCGCTATCTGAATGAACATGCAAATATCTACACCACTATCTGTATGAACATGGAAATATCTACACCACTATCTGTATGAACATGGATATATCTACACAGCCATCTGGATGAACATGGAAATATCTACACCGCTATCTGTGTAAACATGCATACATCTTCACCGCTATCAGTATAAACATGGAAATATCTACACCGCTATCTGTATGAACATGGAAATAGCTACACAGCTATCTGTATGAACATGGAAATATCTACACCGCTACCTGTATGAACATGGATATATCTACACAGCCATCTGGATGAACATGGAAATATCTACACCGCTATCTGTGTAAACATGCATACATCTTCAGCGTTATCTGTATAAACATGGAAATATCTACACCGCTATCTGTGTGAACATGGAAATATCTGCACCGCTATCTGCATGAAAATGGAAATATCTACACTGCTATCTGCATATACATTTATATATCTACACAGCTATCTCTTTACACATGGAAATAACTACACCACTATCTGTATGAACATGGAAATAGCTACACCGCCATCTGTATGAACATGGAAATATCTGCACCGCCATCTGTATGAACATATAAATATCTACACCGCCATGTGCATTAAGATGGAGATATCTACACTGATATCTGTATAAACATGTAAATAACTACACCGCCATCTATCGGAACATATAAATATCTACACCGCCATCTGTACTAAGAAGGAAATATCTAAACCGCTATCTGTATAAACCTGGAAATATCTACACCGCTATCTGTATAAACATAGAAATATCTACACCGCGATCTGTATAAACATAGAAATATCTACACCGCTACCTGTATAAACATGGAAATATCAGCACCGCTCTCTGTATGAACATGGAAATATCTACACCGCTATCTGTACGAACATGGAAATATCTACACCGCTATCTGTATGAACATGGAAATATCTACACGGCTATCTGTGTAAACATGCATATATCTTCACCGCTATCTGTATAAACATGGAAATATCTACACCGCTATCTGTATGAACATGGAAATAGCTACACCGCTATCTGTATGAACATGGAAATATCTACACCGCTATCTGTATGAACATGGATATATCTACACAGCCATCTGGATGAACATGGAAATATCTACACCGCTATCTGTGTAAACATGCATATATCTTCACCGCTATCTATATAAACATGGAAATATCTACACCACTATCTGTATGAACATGCAAATATCTACACCGCTACCTGTATAAACATGGAAATATCAGCACCGCTATCTGAATGAACATGGAAATAGCTACACCGCTATCTGAATGAACATGCAAATATCTACACCACTATCTGTATGAACATGGAAATATCTACACCACTATCTGTATGAACATGGATATATCTACACAGCCATCTGGATGAACATGGAAATATCTACACCGCTATCTGTGTAAACATGCATACATCTTCACCGCTATCAGTATAAACATGGAAATATCTACACCGCTATCTGTATGAACATGGAAATAGCTACACAGCTATCTGTATGAACATGGAAATATCTACACCGCTACCTGTATGAACATGGATATATCTACACAGCCATCTGGATGAACATGGAAATATCTACACCGCTATCTGTGTAAACATGCATAGATCTTCAGCGTTATCTGTATAAACATGGAAATATCTACACCGCTATCTGTGTGAACATGGAAATATCTGCACCGCTATCTGCATGAAAATGGAAATATCTACACTGCTATCTGCATATACATTTATATATCTACACAGCTATCTCTTTACACATGGAAATAACTACACCACTATCTGTATGAACATGGAAATAGCTACACCGCCATCTGTATGAACATGGAAATATCTGCACCGCCATCTGTATGAACATATAAATATCTACACCGCCATGTGCATTAAGATGGAGATATCTACACTGATATCTGTATAAACATGTAAATAACTACACCGCCATCTATCGGAACATATAAATATCTACACCGCCATCTGTACTAAGAAGGAAATATCTAAACCTCTATCTGTATAAACATGGAAATATCTACACCACGGCCTGTATAAACATGGAAATATCAGCACCGCTGTCTGTATGAACATGGAAATATCTACACCGCTATCTGTAGGAACATGGAAATAGCTACACCGCTACCTGTATAAACATGGAAATATCAGCACCGCTATCTGTATGAACATGGAAATATCTACACCACTATCTGTATGAACATGGATATATCTACACAGCCATCTGGATGAACATGGAAATATCTACACCACTATCTGTATGAACATGGAAATATCTACACCGCTATCTGTGAAAACATTCATACATCTTCACCGATATCAGTATAAACATGGAAATATCTACACCGCTATCTGTATGAACATGGAAATAGCTACACCGCTATCTGTATGAACATGGAAAGATCTACACCGCTATCTGTATGAACATGGATATATCTACACAGCCATCTGGATGAACATGGAAATATCTACACCGCTATCTGTATGAACATGGAAATATCTACACCGCTATCTGCATGAAAATGGAAATATCTACACTGATATCTGCATATACATTTAAATATCTACATAGCTATCTCTTTACACATGGAAATAACTACACCGCTATCTGTATGAACATGGAAATATCTACACCACCATCTGTATGAACATGGAAATATCTGCACCGTCATCTGTATGAACATATAAATATCTACACCGCCATGTGTATTAAGATGGAGATATCTACACTGCTATCTGTATAAACATGGAAATATCAACACCGCCATCTGTATGAACATATAAATATCTACACCGCCATGTGTATTAATATGGAGATATCTACACCGCTATCTGAATTAACATGGAAATATCTACACCGTTCTCTGTATGAACATGGAAATATCTACACCGCTATCTGTATGAACATGGAAATATCTACAAAGCTATCTGAATGAACATGGAAATATCTACACCGCTATCTGTTTGAACATGTAAATATCTACACCGCTATCTACATGAAAATGGAAATATCTACAAAGCTATCAGCATATACATGGAAATATCTAAACAGCTATCTCTTTACACATGGAAATAACTACACCGCTATATCTATAAACATGGAAATATTTCCAGCGCCATCTGTATGAACATGGAAATATCTGCACCGCCATCTGTATGAACATATAAATATCTACACCGCCATCTGTATTAAGAAGGAAATATCTAAACCGCTATCTGTATAAACATGGAAATATCTACACCGCTGCCTGTATAAACATGTAAATATCAGCACCGCTCTCTGTAAGAGAATGGAAATATCTACACCGCTATCTGTATGAACATGGAAATATCTACACTGCTATCTGTATGAACATGGAAATAGCTACACCGTTATCTGTATGAAAATGGAAATATCTACACCGCTATCTGTATGAACATGGAAATATCTACACCGCTATCTGTGTGAACATGGATATATCTACACAGCCATCTGGATGAACATGGAAATATCTACACCGCAATTTGTGTAAACATGCATACATCTTCACCGCTATCTGTAAAAACATGGAAATATCTACACCGCTATCTGTATGAACATGGAAATATCTACACCGCTATCTGTATGAACATGGAAATATCTACACCGCTATCTGTTTGAACATGGAAATATCTACACTGCTATCTGCATGAAAATGGAAATATCTACACAGCTATCTTCATATACATGGAAATACCTACACAGCTATCTCTTTACACATGGAAATAACTACACCGCTATCTGTATGAACATGGAAATATCTACACCACCATCTGTATGAACATGGAAATATCTGCACCGCCATCTGTATGAACATATAAATATCTACACCGCCATCTGTATTAAGATGGAGATATCTACACCGCTATCTGTATAAACATGGAAATATCTACAACGCTATCTGTATAAACATGGAAATATCTACACCACTATCTCTATAAACATGGAAATATCAGCACCGCTATCTTTATGAACATGGAAATATCAGCCTCTCTATCTGTATGAACATGGAAGTATCTACACCGCTATCTGTATGAACATGGAAATATCTACACCGCTATCTGTATCAACATGGAAATACCTTCACAGCCATCTGTATGAACATGGATATATCTACACAGCCTTCTGGATGAACATGGAAATATCTACACCGCTATCTGTATGAACATGGAAATAGCTACACCGCTATCTCTATGAACATGGAAATATCTACACCACTATCTGTATGAACATGGAAATATCTACACCGCTATCTGTATGAACATGGAAATATCTTCACCGCTATCTGTATGAACATGGATATATCTACACAGCCATCTGGATGAACATGGAAATATCTACACCGCTATCTGTATGAACATGGAAATAGCTACACCGCTATCTGTATGAACACGGAAATATCTACACCGCTATCTGTATGAACAAGGAAATATCTACACCGCTATCTGTATGAACATGGAAATATCTTCACCGCCATCTGTATGAACATGGATATATCTACAGAGCCATCTTGATGAACATGGAAGTATCTACACAGCTATCTGTATGAAAATGGAAATTTATACACCGCTATCTGTGTAAACATGCATACATCTTCACCGCTATCTGTATAAACATGGAAATACCTACACCGCTATTTGTTTGAACATGGAAATATCTACACCGCTTTCTGCATGAAAATGGAGATATCTACAGAGCTATCTGCATATTCATGGAAATATCTACATGCTATCTCTTTACACATGGAAATTACTACACCGCTATCTCTATAAACATGGAAATATCTACACCGCCATCTGTATGAACATGGAAATATCTACACCGCTATCTGTATGAACATGGAAATAGCTACACAGCTATCTGTATGAACATGGAAATATCTACACCGCTACCTGTATGAACATGGATATATCTACACAGCCATCTGGATGAACATGGAAATATCTACACCGCTATCTGTGTAAACATGCATACATCTTCAGCGTTATCTGTATAAACATGGAAATATCTACACCGCTATCTGTGTGAACATGGAAATATCTGCACCGCTATCTGAATGAACATGGAAATGTCTACACCGCTATCTGTTTGAACATGGAAATATCTACACCGATATCTGCATGAAAATGGAAATATCTTCACTGCTATCTGCATATACACGGAAATATCTACACAGCTATCTCTTTACACATGGAAATAACTACACCGCTATCTGTATGAACATGGAAATATCTACACCACCATCTGTATGAACATGGAAATATCTGCACCGCCATCTGTATGAACATATAAATATCTACACCGCCATCTGTATTAATATGGAGATATCTACACCGCTATCTGTATAAACATGGAAATATCTACACCGCTATCTGTATAAACATGGAAATATCTACACCACTACCTGTATAAACATGGAAATATCAGCACCGCTATCTGTACGAACAAAGAAATATCTACACCGCTATCTGTATGAACATGGAAATATCTACACCGCCATCTGTATGAACATGGAAATATCTGCACCGCCATCTGAATGAACATATAAATATGTACACCGCCATCTGTATTAAGATGGAGATATCTACACCGCTATCTGAATAAACATGGAAATATCTACACCGCTATCTGTATAAACATGGAAATATCAGCACCGCTATCTGTATGAACATGGAAATATCAGCCCCTCTATCTGTATGAACATGGAGATATCTACACCGCCATCTGTATGAACATGGATATATCTACACAGCCATCTGGATGAACATGGAAATATCTACACCGCTATCTGTATGAACATGGAAATAGCTACACCGCTATCTGTATGAACATGGAAATATCTACACCGCTATCTGTATGAACATGGAAATATCTACACCGCTATCTGTATAAACATGGAAATATCTACACCGCTACCTGTATAAACATGGAAATATCAGCACCGCTATCTGAATGAACCTTGAACTATCTACACCGCTATCTGTATGAACATGGAAATATCTACACCGCTATCTGTATGAACATGGAAATATCTACAAAGCTATCTGAATGAACATGGAAATATCTACACCGCTATCTGTTTGAACATGTAAATATCTACACCGCTATCTGCATGAAAATGGAAATATCTACAAAGCTATCTGCATATACTTGGAAATATCTACACAGCTATCTCTTTACACATGGAAATAACTACACCGCTATATCTATAAACATGGAAATATCTACACCACCATCTGTATGAACATGGAAATATCTGCACCGCCATCTGTATGAACATATAAATATCTACACCGCCATCTGTATTGAGAAGGAAATATCTAAAAAGCTATCTGTATAAACATGGAAATATCTACACCGCTCTCTGTATGAACATGGATATATCTACACAGCCATCTGGATGAACATGGAAATATCTACACCGATATCTGTATGAACATGGATATATCTACACAGCCATCTGGATGAACATGGAAATATCTTCACCGCTACCTGTATAAACATGGAAATATCAGCACCGCTATCTGCATGAACATGGAAATATCTACACCGCTATCTGTATGAACATGGAAATACCTATACCGCTATCTGTTTGGACATGGAAATATCTACACCGCTATCTGCATGAAAATGGAAATATCTACACTGCTATCTGCATATACATTTATATATCTACACAGCTATCTCTTTACACATGGAAATAACTACACCACTATCTGTATGAACATGCAAATAGCTACACCGCCATCTGTATGAACATGGAAATATCTGCACCGCCATCTGTATGAACATATAAATATGTACACCGCCATCTGCATTAAGATGGAGATATCTACACTGATATCTGCATAAACATGTAAATAACTACACCGCCATCTATCGGAACATATAAATATCTACACCGCCATCTGTACTAAGAAGGAAATATCTAATCCGCTATCTGTATAAACATGGAAATATCTACACCACGGCCTGTATAAACATGGAAATATCAGCACCGCTATCTGTATGAACATGGAAATATCTACACCGCTATCTGTAGGAACATGGAAATAGCTACACCGATGCCTGTATAAACATGGAAATATCAGCACCGCTATCTGTATGAACATGGAAATATCTACACCACTATCTGTATGAACATGGATATATCTACACAGCCATCTGGATGAACATGGAAATATCTACACCACTATCTGTATGAACATGGAAATATCTACACCGCTATCTGTGTAAACATTCATACATCTTCACCGCTATCAGTATAAACATGGAAATATATACACCGCTATCTGTATGAACATGGAAATAGCTACACCGCTATCTGTATGAACATGGAAAGATCTACACCGCTATCTGTATGAACATGGATATATCTACACAGCCAGCTGGATGAACATGGAAATATCTACACCGCTATCTGTTTGAACATGGAAATATCTACACCGCTATCTGCATGAAAATGGAAATATCTACACTGATATCTGCATATACATTTAAATATCTACACAGCTATCTCTTTACACATGGAAATAACTACACCGCTATCTGTATGAACATGGAAATATCTACACCACCATCTGTATGAACATGGAAATATCTGCACCGTCATCTGTATGAACATATAAATATCTACACCGCCATGTGTATTAAGATGGAGATATCTACACTGCTATCTGTATAAACATGGAAATATCAACACCGCCATCTGTATGAACATATAAATATCTACACCGCCATGTGTATTAATATGGAGATATCTACACCGCTATCTGAATTAACATGGAAATATCTACACTGCTATCTGTATGAACATGGAAATATCTACACCGTTCTCTGTATGAACATGGAAATATCTACACCGCTATCTGTATGAACATGGAAAAATCTACAAAGCTATCTGAATGAACATGGAAATATCTACACCGCTATCTGTTTGAACATGTAAATATCTACACCGCTATCTGCATGAAAATGGAAATATCTACAAAGCTATCTGCATATACATGGAAATAGCTAAACAGCTATCTCTTTACACATGGAAATAACTACACCGCTATATCTATAAACATGGAAATATCTCCAGCGCCATCTGTATGAACATGGAAATATCTGCACCGCCATCTGTATGAACATATAAATATCTACACCGCCATCTGTATTAAGAAGGGAATATCTAAACCGCTATCTGTATAAACATGGAAATATCTACACCGCTATCTGTATGAACATGGAAATAGCTACACATCTATCTGTATGAACATGGAAATATCTACATCGCTATCAGTATGAACATGGATATATCTACACAGCCATCTGGATGAACATGGAAATATATTCACCGCTGTCTGTGTAAACATGCATACATCTTCACCGCTATCTGTATAATAATGGAAATATCTACACCGCTATCTGTATGAACATTGAAATATCTACACCGCTATCTGTATGAACATGGAAATATCTACACCGCTATCTGTATAAACATGGAAATATCTACACCGCTATCTGTATAAACATGGAAATATCTACACCGCTATCTGTAAAACACGGAAATATCTACACCACTACCTGTATAAACATGGAAATATCAGCACAGCTATCTGTATGAACATGGAAATATCTACACCGCTATCTGTATGAACATGGAAATATCTACACCGCTATCTGTATAAACATGCAAATATCTACACCGCTACCTGTATAAACATGGAAATATCAGCACCGCTATCTGTATGAACATGGAAATATCTACACCGCTATCTGTATGAACATGGAAATATCTACACCGCTATCTGTATGAACATGGAAATATCTACACCAGTACCTGTATAAACATGGAAATATCAGCACCGCTATCTGTGTGAACATGGAAATATCTACACCGCTATCTGTGTAAACATGCATACATCTTCACCGCTATCAGTATAAACATGGAAATATCTACACCGCTATCTGTATGAACATGGAAATAGCTACACCGCTATCTGTATGAACATGGAAATATCTACACCGCTATCTGTATAAACATTGAAATATCTACACCGCTACCTGTATAAACATGGAAATATCAGCACCGCTATCTGTATGAACATGGAAATATCTACACCGCTATCTGTATGAACATGGAAATATCTACACCGCTATCTGTATGAACATGGAAATATCCACACCAATACCTGTATAAACATGGAAATATCAGCACCGCTATCTGTGTGAACATGGAAATATCTACACCGCTATCTGTGTAAACATGCAAACATCTTCACCGCTATCAGTATAAACATGGAAATATCTACACCGCTATCTGCATGAAAATGGAAATATCTACACTGCTATCTGCATATACATGGAAATATCTACACAGCTATCTCTTTACACATGGAAATAACTACACCGCTATCTATATGAACATGGAAATATCCACACCGCCAACTGTATGAACATGGAAATATCTGCACCGGCATCTGTATGAACATATAAATATCTACACCGCCATCTGTATTAAGATGGAGATATCTACACTGCTATCTGTATAAACATGGAAATAGCTACACTGCTATCTGTATAAACATGGAAATATATACACCGCTATCTGTATAAACATGGAAATATCTACACCGCTACCTGTATAAGCATGGAAATATCAGCACCGCTATCTGTATGAACATGGAAATATCTACACCGCTATCTGTATGAACATGGAAATGTCTACACCGCTATCAGTATGAACATGGAAATATCTACACCGCTATGTGTATGAACATGGATATATCTACACAGCCCTCGGGATGAACATGGAAATATCCACACCGCTATCTGTATAAACATGCATATATCTTCACCGCTATCTGTATAAACATGGAAATATCTACACCGCTATCTGTATGAACATGGAAATAACTACACCGCTATCTGTTTGAAGATGGAAATATATACACCGCTATCTGCATGAAAATGGAAATATCTACACAGCTATCTGCATATACTTGGAAATATCTACACAGCTATCTCTTTACACATGGAAATAACTACACCGCTATCTGTATGAACATGGAAATATCAACACCGCCATCTGAATGAACATGGAAATATCTGCACCGCCATCTGAATGAACATATAAATATCTACACCGCCATCTGTATTAAGATGGAGATATCTACACCGCTATCTGAATAAACATGGAAATATCTACACCGCTATCTGTATAAACATGGAAATATCTACACCGCTATCTGTATAAACATGGAAATATCTACACTGCTACCTGTATAAACATGGAAATATCAGCACCGCTATCTGTATGAACATGGAAATATCTACATCGCTATCTGTATGAACATGGAAATATCTACACCGCTATCTGTATGAACATGGAAATATCTACAAAGCTATCTGAATGAACATGGAAATATCTACACCGCTATCTGTTTGAACATGTAAATATCTACACCGCTATCTGCATGAAAATGGAAATATCTACAAAGCTATCTGCATATACATGGAAATATCTACACTGTTATCTCTTTACACATGGAAATAACTACACCGCTATATCTATAAAGATAGAAATATCTACACCGCTATCTGTATAAACATGGAAATATCAGCACAGCTATCTGTATGAACATGGAAATATCTACACCGCTATCTGTATGAACATGGAAATATCTACACCGCTATCTGTATAAACATGGAAATATCTACACCGCTACCTGTATAAACATGGAAATATCAGCACCGCTATCTGTATGAACATGGAAATATCTACACCGCTATCTGTATGAACATGGAAATATCTACTCCGCTGTCTGCATGGAAATGGAAATATCTACACAGCTATCTGCATACACATGGAAATATCTACACAGCTATCTCTTAACACATGGAAATAAGAAGTCCGCTATCTCTATAAACATGGAAATATCTACACCGCCATCTGTATGAACATGGAAATATCTGCACCGCCATCTGTATGAACATATAAATATCTACACCGCCATATGTATTAAGAAAGAAATATCTAAACCGCTATCAGTGTGAACATTGAAATATCTACACCGCTATCTGTATGAACATTGAAATATATACACCGCTGCCTGTATAAACATGGAAATATCAGCACCGCTATCTGTATGAACATGGAAATATCTACACCGCTATCTGTATGAACATGGAAATATCTACACCGCTATCTGTATGAACATGGAAATATCTACACCGCAATCTGTATGAACATGGAAATATCTACACAGCCATCTGGATGAACATGGAAATATGTACTCTGCTATCTGTGTAAACATGCATAGATCTTCACCCCTATCTGTATAAACATGGAAATATCTACACCGCTATCTGAATGAACATGGAAATATCTACACCGCTATCTGTATGAACATGGAAATATCTACACCGCTATCTGTTTGAACATGGAAATATCTACACTGCTATCTGCATGAAAATGGAAATATCTACACAGCTATCTTCATATACATGGAAATATCTACACAGCTATCTCTTTACACATGGAAATAACTACACCGCTATCTGTATGAACATGGAAATATCTACACCACCATCTGTATGAACATGGAAATATCTGCACCGCCATCTGTATGAACATATAAATATCTACACCGCCATCTGTATTAAGATGGAGATATCTACACCGCTATCTGTATAAACATGGAAATATCTACAACGCTATCTGTATAAACATGGAAATATCTACACCACTATCTCTATAAACATGGAAATATCAGCACCGCTATCTTTATGAACATGGAAATATCAGCCTCTCTATCTGTATGAACATGGAAGTATCTACACCGCTATCTGTATGAACATGGAAATATCTACACCGCTATCTGTATCAACATGGAAATACCTTCACAGCCATCTGTATGAACATGGATATATCTACACAGCCTTCTGGATGAACATGGAAATATCTACACCGCTATCTGTATGAACATGGAAATAGCTACACCGCTATCTCTATGAACATGGAAATATCTACACCACTATCTGTATGAACATGGAAATATCTACACCGCTATCTGTATGAACATGGAAATATCTTCACCGCTATCTGTATGAACATGGATATATCTACACAGCCATCTGGATGAACATGGAAATATCTACACCGCTATCTGTATGAACATGGAAATAGCTACACCGCTATCTGTATGAACACGGAAATATCTACACCGCTATCTGTATGAACAAGGAAATATCTACACCGCTATCTGTATGAACATGGAAATATCTTCACCGCCATCTGTATGAACATGGATATATCTACAGAGCCATCTTGATGAACATGGAAGTATCTACACAGCTATCTGTATGAAAATGGAAATTTATACACCGCTATCTGTGTAAACATGCATACATCTTCACCGCTATCTGTATAAACATGGAAATACCTACACCGCTATTTGTTTGAACATGGAAATATCTACACCGCTTTCTGCATGAAAATGGAGATATCTACAGAGCTATCTGCATATTCATGGAAATATCTACATGCTATCTCTTTACACATGGAAATTACTACACCGCTATCTCTATAAACATGGAAATATCTACACCGCCATCTGTATGAACATGGAAATATCTACACCGCTATCTGTATGAACATGGAAATAGCTACACAGCTATCTGTATGAACATGGAAATATCTACACCGCTACCTGTATGAACATGGATATATCTACACAGCCATCTGGATGAACATGGAAATATCTACACCGCTATCTGTGTAAACATGCATACATCTTCAGCGTTATCTGTATAAACATGGAAATATCTACACCGCTATCTGTGTGAACATGGAAATATCTGCACCGCTATCTGAATGAACATGGAAATGTCTACACCGCTATCTGTTTGAACATGGAAATATCTACACCGATATCTGCATGAAAATGGAAATATCTTCACTGCTATCTGCATATACACGGAAATATCTACACAGCTATCTCTTTACACATGGAAATAACTACACCGCTATCTGTATGAACATGGAAATATCTACACCACCATCTGTATGAACATGGAAATATCTGCACCGCCATCTGTATGAACATATAAATATCTACACCGCCATCTGTATTAATATGGAGATATCTACACCGCTATCTGTATAAACATGGAAATATCTACACCGCTATCTGTATAAACATGGAAATATCTACACCACTACCTGTATAAACATGGAAATATCAGCACCGCTATCTGTACGAACAAAGAAATATCTACACCGCTATCTGTATGAACATGGAAATATCTACACCGCCATCTGTATGAACATGGAAATATCTGCACCGCCATCTGAATGAACATATAAATATGTACACCGCCATCTGTATTAAGATGGAGATATCTACACCGCTATCTGAATAAACATGGAAATATCTACACCGCTATCTGTATAAACATGGAAATATCAGCACCGCTATCTGTATGAACATGGAAATATCAGCCCCTCTATCTGTATGAACATGGAGATATCTACACCGCCATCTGTATGAACATGGATATATCTACACAGCCATCTGGATGAACATGGAAATATCTACACCGCTATCTGTATGAACATGGAAATAGCTACACCGCTATCTGTATGAACATGGAAATATCTACACCGCTATCTGTATGAACATGGAAATATCTACACCGCTATCTGTATAAACATGGAAATATCTACACCGCTACCTGTATAAACATGGAAATATCAGCACCGCTATCTGAATGAACCTTGAACTATCTACACCGCTATCTGTATGAACATGGAAATATCTACACCGCTATCTGTATGAACATGGAAATATCTACAAAGCTATCTGAATGAACATGGAAATATCTACACCGCTATCTGTTTGAACATGTAAATATCTACACCGCTATCTGCATGAAAATGGAAATATCTACAAAGCTATCTGCATATACTTGGAAATATCTACACAGCTATCTCTTTACACATGGAAATAACTACACCGCTATATCTATAAACATGGAAATATCTACACCACCATCTGTATGAACATGGAAATATCTGCACCGCCATCTGTATGAACATATAAATATCTACACCGCCATCTGTATTGAGAAGGAAATATCTAAAAAGCTATCTGTATAAACATGGAAATATCTACACCGCTCTCTGTATGAACATGGATATATCTACACAGCCATCTGGATGAACATGGAAATATCTACACCGATATCTGTATGAACATGGATATATCTACACAGCCATCTGGATGAACATGGAAATATCTTCACCGCTACCTGTATAAACATGGAAATATCAGCACCGCTATCTGCATGAACATGGAAATATCTACACCGCTATCTGTATGAACATGGAAATACCTATACCGCTATCTGTTTGGACATGGAAATATCTACACCGCTATCTGCATGAAAATGGAAATATCTACACTGCTATCTGCATATACATTTATATATCTACACAGCTATCTCTTTACACATGGAAATAACTACACCACTATCTGTATGAACATGCAAATAGCTACACCGCCATCTGTATGAACATGGAAATATCTGCACCGCCATCTGTATGAACATATAAATATCTACACCGCCATCTGCATTAAGATGGAGATATCTACACTGATATCTGCATAAACATGTAAATAACTACACCGCCATCTATCGGAACATATAAATATCTACACCGCCATCTGTACTAAGAAGGAAATATCTAATCCGCTATCTGTATAAACATGGAAATATCTACACCACGGCCTGTATAAACATGGAAATATCAGCACCGCTATCTGTATGAACATGGAAATATCTACACCGCTATCTGTAGGAACATGGAAATAGCTACACCGATGCCTGTATAAACATGGAAATATCAGCACCGCTATCTGTATGAACATGGAAATATCTACACCACTATCTGTATGAACATGGATATATCTACACAGCCATCTGGATGAACATGGAAATATCTACACCACTATCTGTATGAACATGGAAATATCTACACCGCTATCTGTGTAAACATTCATACATCTTCACCGCTATCAGTATAAACATGGAAATATCTACACCGCTATCTGTATGAACATGGAAATAGCTACACCGCTATCTGTATGAACATGGAAAGATCTACACCGCTATCTGTATGAACATGGATATATCTACACAGCCAGCTGGATGAACATGGAAATATCTACACCGCTATCTGTTTGAACATGGAAATATCTACACCGCTATCTGCATGAAAATGGAAATATCTACACTGATATCTGCATATACATTTAAATATCTACACAGCTATCTCTTTACACATGGAAATAACTACACCGCTATCTGTATGAACATGGAAATATCTACACCACCATCTGTATGAACATGGAAATATCTGCACCGTCATCTGTATGAACATATAAATATCTACACCGCCATGTGTATTAAGATGGAGATATCTACACTGCTATCTGTATAAACATGGAAATATCAACACCGCCATCTGTATGAACATATAAATATCTACACCGCCATGTGTATTAATATGGAGATATCTACACCGCTATCTGAATTAACATGGAAATATCTACACTGCTATCTGTATGAACATGGAAATATCTACACCGTTCTCTGTATGAACATGGAAATATCTACACCGCTATCTGTATGAACATGGAAAAATCTACAAAGCTATCTGAATGAACATGGAAATATCTACACCGCTATCTGTTTGAACATGTAAATATCTACACCGCTATCTGCATGAAAATGGAAATATCTACAAAGCTATCTGCATATACATGGAAATAGCTAAACAGCTATCTCTTTACACATGGAAATAACTACACCGCTATATCTATAAACATGGAAATATCTCCAGCGCCATCTGTATGAACATGGAAATATCTGCACCGCCATCTGTATGAACATATAAATATCTACACCGCCATCTGTATTAAGAAGGGAATATCTAAACCGCTATCTGTATAAACATGGAAATATCTACACCGCTATCTGTATGAACATGGAAATAGCTACACATCTATCTGTATGAACATGGAAATATCTACACCGCTATCAGTATGAACATGGATATATCTACACAGCCATCTGGATGAACATGGAAATATATTCACCGCTGTCTGTGTAAACATGCATACATCTTCACCGCTATCTGTATAATAATGGAAATATCTACACCGCTATCTGTATGAACATTGAAATATCTACACCGCTATCTGTATGAACATGGAAATATCTACACCGCTATCTGTATAAACATGGAAATATCTACACCGCTATCTGTATAAACATGGAAATATCTACACCGCTATCTGTAAAACACGGAAATATCTACACCACTACCTGTATAAACATGGAAATATCAGCACAGCTATCTGTATGAACATGGAAATATCTACACCGCTATCTGTATGAACATGGAAATATCTACACCGCTATCTGTATAAACATGCAAATATCTACACCGCTACCTGTATAAACATGGAAATATCAGCACCGCTATCTGTATGAACATGGAAATATCTACACCGCTATCTGTATGAACATGGAAATATCTACACCGCTATCTGTATGAACATGGAAATATCTACACCAGTACCTGTATAAACATGGAAATATCAGCACCGCTATCTGTGTGAACATGGAAATATCTACACCGCTATCTGTGTAAACATGCATACATCTTCACCGCTATCAGTATAAACATGGAAATATCTACACCGCTATCTGTATGAACATGGAAATAGCTACACCGCTATCTGTATGAACATGGAAATATCTACACCGCTATCTGTATAAACATTGAAATATCTACACCGCTACCTGTATAAACATGGAAATATCAGCACCGCTATCTGTATGAACATGGAAATATCTACACCGCTATCTGTATGAACATGGAAATATCTACACCGCTATCTGTATGAACATGGAAATATCCACACCAATACCTGTATAAACATGGAAATATCAGCACCGCTATCTGTGTGAACATGGAAATATCTACACCGCTATCTGTGTAAACATGCAAACATCTTCACCGCTATCAGTATAAACATGGAAATATCTACACCGCTATCTGCATGAAAATGGAAATATCTACACTGCTATCTGCATATACATGGAAATATCTACACAGCTATCTCTTTACACATGGAAATAACTACACCGCTATCTATATGAACATGGAAATATCCACACCGCCAACTGTATGAACATGGAAATATCTGCACCGGCATCTGTATGAACATATAAATATCTACACCGCCATCTGTATTAAGATGGAGATATCTACACTGCTATCTGTATAAACATGGAAATAGCTACACTGCTATCTGTATAAACATGGAAATATATACACCGCTATCTGTATAAACATGGAAATATCTACACCGCTACCTGTATAAGCATGGAAATATCAGCACCGCTATCTGTATGAACATGGAAATATCTACACCGCTATCTGTATGAACATGGAAATGTCTACACCGCTATCAGTATGAACATGGAAATATCTACACCGCTATGTGTATGAACATGGATATATCTACACAGCCCTCGGGATGAACATGGAAATATCCACACCGCTATCTGTATAAACATGCATATATCTTCACCGCTATCTGTATAAACATGGAAATATCTACACCGCTATCTGTATGAACATGGAAATAACTACACCGCTATCTGTTTGAAGATGGAAATATATACACCGCTATCTGCATGAAAATGGAAATATCTACACAGCTATCTGCATATACTTGGAAATATCTACACAGCTATCTCTTTACACATGGAAATAACTACACCGCTATCTGTATGAACATGGAAATATCAACACCGCCATCTGAATGAACATGGAAATATCTGCACCGCCATCTGAATGAACATATAAATATCTACACCGCCATCTGTATTAAGATGGAGATATCTACACCGCTATCTGAATAAACATGGAAATATCTACACCGCTATCTGTATAAACATGGAAATATCTACACCGCTATCTGTATAAACATGGAAATATCTACACTGCTACCTGTATAAACATGGAAATATCAGCACCGCTATCTGTATGAACATGGAAATATCTACATCGCTATCTGTATGAACATGGAAATATCTACACCGCTATCTGTATGAACATGGAAATATCTACAAAGCTATCTGAATGAACATGGAAATATCTACACCGCTATCTGTTTGAACATGTAAATATCTACACCGCTATCTGCATGAAAATGGAAATATCTACAAAGCTATCTGCATATACATGGAAATATCTACACTGTTATCTCTTTACACATGGAAATAACTACACCGCTATATCTATAAAGATAGAAATATCTACACCGCTATCTGTATAAACATGGAAATATCAGCACAGCTATCTGTATGAACATGGAAATATCTACACCGCTATCTGTATGAACATGGAAATATCTACACCGCTATCTGTATAAACATGGAAATATCTACACCGCTACCTGTATAAACATGGAAATATCAGCACCGCTATCTGTATGAACATGGAAATATCTACACCGCTATCTGTATGAACATGGAAATATCTACTCCGCTGTCTGCATGGAAATGGAAATATCTACACAGCTATCTGCATACACATGGAAATATCTACACAGCTATCTCTTAACACATGGAAATAAGAAGTCCGCTATCTCTATAAACATGGAAATATCTACACCGCCATCTGTATGAACATGGAAATATCTGCACCGCCATCTGTATGAACATATAAATATCTACACCGCCATATGTATTAAGAAAGAAATATCTAAACCGCTATCAGTGTGAACATTGAAATATCTACACCGCTATCTGTATGAACATTGAAATATATACACCGCTGCCTGTATAAACATGGAAATATCAGCACCGCTATCTGTATGAACATGGAAATATCTACACCGCTATCTGTATGAACATGGAAATATCTACACCGCTATCTGTATGAACATGGAAATATCTACACCGCAATCTGTATGAACATGGAAATATCTACACAGCCATCTGGATGAACATGGAAATATGTACTCTGCTATCTGTGTAAACATGCATAGATCTTCACCCCTATCTGTATAAACATGGAAATATCTACACCGCTATCTGAATGAACATGGAAATATCTACACCGCTATCTGTATGAACATGGAAATATCTACACCGCTATCTGTTTGAACATGGAAATATCTACACCGCTATCTGCATGAAAATGGAAATATCTACACTGCTATCTGCATATACATGGAAATATCTACACAGCTATCTCTTTACACATGGAAATAACTACACCGCTATCTGTATGAACATGGAAATATCTACACCGCCATCTGTATGAACATGGAAATATGTGCACCGCCATCTGTATGAACATATAAATATCTACACCGCCATCTGTATTAAGATGGAGATATCTACACTGCTATCTGTATAAACATGGAAATAACTACCCCGCTACCTGCATAAACATGGAAATAGCAGCACCGCTATCTGTATGAACATGGAAATATCTACACCGCTATCTGTATGAACATGGAAATATCTACAAAGCTATCTGAATGAACATGGAAATATCTACACCGCTATCTGTTTGAACATGGAAATATCTACACCGCTGTCAGCATGAATATGGAAATATCTACACAGCTATCTCCATACACATGGAAATATCTACACAGCTATCTCTTAACACATGGAAATAAGTACTCCGCTATCTCTATAAACATGGAAATATCTACAGCAACATCTGTAGGAACATGGAAATATCTGCACCGCCATCTGTATGAACATATAAATATCTACACCGCCATCTGTATTAAGAAGGAAATATCTAAACCGCTATCGGTATGAACATTGAAATATCTACACTGCTATCTGTATGAACATTGAAATATCTACACCGCTGCCTGTATAAACATGGAAATATCTACACCGCTATCTGTATGAACATGGAAATATCTACACAGCACTCTGGATGAACATGGAAATATCCACACAGCTATCTATGTAAACATGCATACATCTTCACCGCTATCTGTATAAACATGGAAATATCTACACCGCTAACTGTATGAACATGGAAATATCTACACCGCTATCTGTATGAACATGGATATAGCTACACCGCTATCTGTATGAACATGCAAATATCTACAAAGCTATCTGTATATCAATGGAAATATCTACACTGCTATCTCTATAAACATGGAAATAACTACACTGCTATCTGTATCAACATGGAAATATCTACACCGCCATCTCTATGAATATGGAAATATCTGCACCGCCATCAGTATGAATATATAAATATGTACACCGCCATCTGTATTAAGATGGAGATATCTACACTGCTATCTCTATAAACATGGAAATATCTACACCGCTATCTGTATAAACATGGAAATATCTACACCACTACCTGTATAAACATGGAAATATAAGCACCGCTATCTGTATGAACATGGAAATATCTACACCGTTATCTGTATGAACATGGAAATATCTACACCGCTATCTGTATGAACATGGAAATATCTACACCGCTATCTGTGTAAACATGCATACATCTTCACCGCTATCTGTATAAACATTTAAATATCTACAACGCTATCTGTATGAACATGGAAATATCTACACCGCTATCTGTACGAACGTGGAAATATCTAAACCGCTATCTGCATGAAAATAGAAATATCTACACAGCTATCTGCATATACATGGAAATACCTACAAAGCTCTCTCTTTACACATGGAAATAACTACACCGCTATCTCTATAAACTCGGAAATATCTACACCTCCATCTGTATGAACATGGAAATATCTGCACCGCCATCTGTATGAAGATATAATTATCTACACCGCCATCTGTATTAAGTTGGAGATATCTACACCGCTATCTGTATAAACTTGGAGATATCTACACCGCTATCTGTATAAACATGGAAATACCTACAACGCTATCTGTATAAACATGGAAATATCTACACCGCTACCTGTATAAACATGGAAATATCAGCACCGCTACCTGTATGAACATGGAAATATCTACACCGCTATCTCTATGAACATGGAAATATCTGCACTGCTATCTGTATGAACATGGAAATAGCTACACCGCTATCTGTATGAACATGGAAATATCTACACCACTATCTGTATGAACATGGAAATATCTACACCGCTATCTGTATGAACATGGATATATCTACACAGCCATCTGGATGTACATGGAAATATCTACACCGCTATCTGCATGAACATGGAAATATCTACACCGCTATCAGTGTAAACATGCATATATCTTCACCGCAATCTGTATAAGCATTTAAATATCAACACCGCTATCTGTATGAACGAGGAAATATCTACACCGCTCTCTGTTTGAACATGGAAATATCTAAACCGCTATCAGCATGAAAATGGAAATATCTACACAGCTATCTGCATATACATGGAAATATCTACACAGCTATCTCTTTACACATGGAAATAACTACACCGCTATCTGTATGAACATGGAAATATCTGCACCGCCATCTGTATGAACATATAAATATCTTCAACGGAATCTGTATTAAGATGGAGATATCTACACCGCTATCTGTATGAACATGGAAACATCTTCACCGCCATCTGTATGAACACGGATATATCTACACAGCCATCTGGATGAACATGGAAATAACTACACCGCTATCTTTATGAACATGGAAATATCTACACCGCTAACTGTGTAAACATGCATACATCTTCACCGCTATCTGTGTAAACATGGAAATATCTACACTGCTATCTGTATGAACATGGAAATATCTACACCGCTATCTGTTTGAACATGGAAATATCTACACAGCTATCTGCATGAAAATGGAAATATCTACAAAGCTATCTGCATACACATGGAAATATCTACACAGCTATCTCTTTACACTTGGAAATAACTACACCGCTATATCTATAAACATGGAAATATCTACACCGCCATCTGTATGAACATGGAAATAACTGCACCACCATCTCTATGAACATATAAATATCTACACCGCCATCTGTATAAAGAAGGAAATATCTAAACCGCTATCTGTATGAACATTGAAATATCTACACCGCTATCAGCATGAAAATGGAAATATCTGCACAGCTATCTGCATATACATGGAAACAACTACACATCTATCTCTTTACACATGGAAATAACTACACCGCTATCTGTATGAACATGGAAATGTCTGCACCGCCATCTGTATGAACATATAAATATCTACACCGCCATCTGTATTAAGATGGAGATATCTACACTGCTATCTGTATAAAAATGGAAACATCTAAACCGCTATCTGTATAAACATGGAAATATCTACACCGATCTCTGAATAAACATGGAAATATCAGCACCGCTATCTGTATGAACATGGAAATATCAGCCCCTCTATCTGTATGAACATGGAAGTATCTACACCGCTATCTCTATGAACATGGAAATATCTACACCGCTATCTGTTTGAACATGGAAATATCTAAACCGCTATCTGCATGAAAATGGAAATATATACACAGCTATCTGCATATACATGGGAATATCTACACAGCTATGTCTTTACACATGGAAATAACTGCACCGCTATCTGTGTGAACATGGAAATATCTTCACCGCCATCTGTAGGAACATGGATATATCTACACAGCCATCTGGATGAACATGGAAATATCTACACCGCTATCTGTATGAACATGGAAATATCTAAACCGCTATCTGTGGAAACATGCATACATCTTCACCGCTATCTGTATAAACATGGAAATATCTACACTGCTATCTCTATGAACATGGAAATATCTACACCGCTATCTGTTTGAACATGGAAATATCTACACCGCTATCTGCATGAAAATGGAAATATCTACACAGCGATCTGCATATACATGGAAATATCTACAAAGCTATCTCTTTACACGTGGAAATAAGTACAGCGCTATCTCTATAAACATGGAAATAGCTACACCGCCATCTGTATGAACATGGAAATATCTACACCGCTATCTGTATGAACATGGAAATATCTACACGGCTATCTGTGTAAATGTGCATACATCTTCACCGCAATCTGTATAAACATGGAAATATCTACACTGCTATCTGTATGAACATGGAAATATCTACACCGCTATCTGTTTGAACATGGAAATATCTACACCGCTGTCTGCATGAAAATGGAAATATCTACACAGCTATCTGCATATACATGGAAATATCTACACAGCTATCGCTTAACACATGGAAATAACTACACGGCTATCTCTATAAACATGGAAATATCTACACCACCATCTGTATGAACATGGAAATATCTGCACCGCCATCTGTATGAACATATAAATATCTACACCGCCATCTGTATTAAGAAGGAAATATCTAAACCGCTATCTGTATGAACATTGAAATATCTACACCGCTATCTGTATGAACATGGAAATATCAGCCGCTCTATCTGTATGAACATGGAGATATCTACACCGCTATCTGTATGAACATGGAAATATCTACACCGCTATCTGTATGAACATGGAAATACCTTCACCGCCATCTGTATGAACATGAATATATCTACACAGCCATCTGGATGAACATGGATATATCTACACAGCCCTCTGGATGAACATGGAAATATCCACACCGCTATCTGTGTAAACATGCATACATCTTAACCGCTATCTGCATAAACATGGAAATATATACACCGCTATCTGTATGAACATGGAAATATCTGCACCGCTATCTGTATGAACATGGAAATATCTACACCGCTATCTGTTTGAACATGGAAATATCTACACCGCTATCTGCATGAAAATGGAAATATCTACACAGCTATCTGCATATACATGGAAATATCTACAAAGCTATCTCTTTACACATGGAAATAACTACACCGCTATCTGTATGAACATGGAAATATCTACACCGCTATCTGTACGAACATGGAAATATCTACACCGCTATCTGTATGAACATGGATATATCTACACAGCCATCTGGATTAACATGGAAATATCTACACCGCTATCTGTGTAAACATGCATAGATCTTCACCGCTATCTGTATAAACATGGAAATACCTACGCCGCTATCTGTATGAACATGGAAATATCTACACCGCTATCTGTATGAACATGGAAATATCTACACAACTATCTGTTGGAAGATGGAAATATCTACACCGCTATCTGCATGAAAATGGAAATATCTACACTGCTATCTGCATATACATGGAAATATCTACACAGCTATCTCTTTACACATGGAAATAACTACACCGCTATCTATATGAACATGGAAATATCCACACCGCCATCTGTATGAATATGGAAATATCTGCACCGCCATCTGTATGAACATATAAATATCTACACCGCCATCTGTATTAAGATGGAGATATCTACACCGCTATCTGTATAAACATGGAAATAGCTACACCACTATCTGTATAAACATGGAAATATATACACCGCTATCTGTATAAACATGGAAATACCTACACCGCTACCAGTATAAGCATGGAAATATCAGCACCGCTATCTGTATGAACATGGAAATATCTACACCCCTATCTGTATGAACATGGAAATATCTACACTGCTATCTGTATGAACATGGAAATGTCTACACCGCTTTCAGTATGAACATGGAAATATCTACACCGCTATGTGTATGAACATGGATATATCTACACAGCCCTCGGGATGAACATGGAAATATCCACACCGCTGTCTGTATAAACATGCATATATCTTCACCGCTATCTGTATAAACATGGAAATATCTACACCGCTATCTGTATGAACATGGAAATATCTACACCGCTATCTGTTTGAAGATGGAAGTATATACACCGCTATCTGCATGAAAATGGAAATATCTACACAGCTATCTGCATATACATGGAAATATCTACACAGCTATCTCTTTACACATGGAAATAACTACACCGCTATCTGTATGAACATGGAAATATCAACACCGCCATCTGTATGAACGTGGAAATATCTGCAACGCCATCTGAATGAACATATAAATATCTACACCGCCATCTGTATTAAGATGGAGATATCTACACCACTATCTGAATAAACATGGAAATATCTACACCGCTATCTGTATAAACATGGAAATATCTACACCGCTATCTGTATAAACATGGAAATATCTACACTGCTACCTGTATAAACATGGAAATATCAGCACCGCTATCTGTATGAACATGGAAATATCTACATCGCTATCTGTATGAACATGGAAATATCTACACCGCTATCTGTATGAACATGGAAATATCTACAAAGCTATCTGAATGAACATGGAAATATCTACACCGCTATCTGTTTGAACATGTAAATATCTACACCGCTATCTGCATGAAAATGGAAATATCTACAAAGCTATCTGCATATACATGGAAACATCCACACTGCTATCTCTTTACACATGGAAATAACTACACCGCTATATCTATAAAGATAGAAATATCTACACCGCTATCTGTATAAACATGGAAATATCTACACCGCTATCTGTATAAACATGGAAATATCTACACCACTACCTGTATAAACATGGAAATATCAGCACCGCTATCTGTACGAACATGGAATTATCTACACTGCTATCTGTATGAACATGGAAATATCTACACCGCTATCTGTATGATCATGGAAATATCTACACCGCTATCTGTATGAACATGGAAATATCTACACCGCTATCTGTTTGAACATGGAAATATCTACACCGCTGTCTGCATGAAAATGGAAATATCTACACAGCTATCTGCATACACATGGAAATATCTACACAGCTATCTCTTAACACATGGAAAGAAGTCCGCTATCTCTATAAACATGGAAATATCTACACCGCCATCTGTATGAACATGGAAATATCTGCACCGCCATCTGTATGAACATATAAATATCTACACCGCCATATGTATTAAGAAAGAAATATCTAAACCGCTATCTGTGAGAACATTGAAATATCTACACCGCTATCTGTATGAACATTGAAATATATACACCGCTGCCTGTATAAACATTGAAATATCACCACCGCTATCTGTATGAACATGGAAATATCTACACCGCTATCTGTGTAAACATGCATACATCTTCACCGCTATCTGTATAAACATGGAAATGTCTACAAGGCTATCTGTATGAACATGGAAATATCTACACTGCCATCTGTATGAACATGGAAATAGCTGCACCGACATCAGTATGAACATATACATATCTACACGGCCATCTGTATTAAGATGGAAATATCTACACCGATATCTGTATAAACATGGAAATATCTACACCGCTATCTGTATAAACATGGAAATATCTACACCGCTATCTGTATAAACATGGAAATATCTACACCACATCCTGTATAAACATGGAAATATCAGCACCGCTATCTGTATGAACATGGAAATATCAGCCGCTCTATCTGTATGAACATGGAGATATCTACACCGCTATCTGTATGAACATGGAAATATCTACACCGCTATCTGAATGAACATGGAAATACCTTCACCGCCATCTGTATGAACATGGATATATCTACACAGCCATCTGGATGAACATGGATATATCTACACAGCCCTCTGGATGAACATGGAAATATCCACACCGCTATCTGTGTAAACATGCATACATCTTCACCGCTATCTGTATAAACATGGAAATATATACACCGCTATCTGTATGAACATGGAAATATCTGCACCGCTATCTGTATGAACATGGAAATATCTACACCGCTATCTGTTTGAACATGGAAATATCTACACCGCTATCTGCATGAAAATGGAAATATCTAAACAGCTATCTGCATATACATGGAAATATCTACAAAGCTATCTCTTTACACATGGAAATAACTACACCGCTATCTGTATGAACATGGAAATATCTACACCGCTATCTGTACGAACATGGAAATATCTACACCGCTATCTGTATGAACATGGATATATCTACACAGCCATCTGGATGAACATGGAAATATCTACACCGCTATCTGTGTAAACATGCATAGATCTTCACAGCTATCTGTATAAACATGGAAATATCTACGCCGCTATCTGTATGAACATGGAAATATCTACACCGCTATCTGTATGAACATGGAAATATCTACACCACTACCTGTTTGAACATGGAAATATCTGCACCGCTATCTGCATGAAAATGGAAATATCTACACTGCTATCTGCATATACATGGAAATATCTACACAGCTATCTCTTTACACATGGAAATAACTACACCGCTATCTATATGAACATGGAAATATACACACCGCCATCTGTATGAACATGGAAATATCTGCACCGCCATCTGTATGAATATATAAATATCTACACCGCCATCTGTATTAAGATGGAGATATCTACACCGCTATCTGTATAAACATGGAAATAGCTACACAGCTATCTGTATAAACATGGAAATATATACACCGCTATCTGTATAAACATGGAAATATCTACACCGCTACCTGTATAAGCATGGAAATATCAGCACCGCTATCTGTATGAACATGGAAATATCTACACCGCTATCTGTATGAACATGGAAATATCTACACCGCTATCTGTATGAACATGGAAATGTCTACACCGCTATCAGTATGAACATGGAAATATCTACACCGCTATGTGCATGAACATGGATATATCTACACAGCCCTCGGGATGAACATGGAAATATCCACACCGCTATCTGTATAAACATGCATATACCTTCACCGCTATCTGTATAAACATGGAAATATCTACACCGCTATCTGTATGAACATGGAAATATCTACACCGCTATCTGTTTGAAGATGGAAATATATACACCGCTATCTGCATGAAAATGGAAATATCTACACATCTATCTGCATATACATGGAAATATCTACACAGCTATCTCTTTACACATGGAAATAACTACACCGCTATCTGTATGAACATGGAAATATCAACACCGCCATCTGTATGAACATGGAAATATCTGCACCGCCATCTGAATGAACATATAAATATCTACACCGCCATTTGTATTAAGATGGAGATATCTACACCGCTATCTGAATAAACATGGAAATATCTACACCGCTATCTGTATAAACATGGAAATATCTACACCGCTATCTGAATAAACATGGAAATATCTACACTGCTACCTGTATAAACATGGAAATATCAGCACCGCTATCTGTATGAACATGGAAATATCTACATCGCTATCTGTATGAACATGGAAATATCTACACCGCTATCTGCATGAACATGGAAATATCTACAAAGCTATCTGAATGAACATGGAAATATCTACACCGCTATCTGTTTGAACATGTAAATATCTACACCGCTATCTGCATGAAAATGGAAATATCTACAAAGCTATCTGCATATACATGGAAATATCTACACTGCTATCTCTTTACACATGGAAATAACTACACCGCTATATCTACAAAGATAGAAATATCTACACCGCTATCTGTATAAACATGGAAATATCTACACCGCTATCTGTATAAACATGGAAATATCTACACCACTACCTGTATAAACATGGAAATATCAGCACCGCTATCTGTATGAACATGGAATTATCTACACTGCTATCTGTATGAACATGGAAATATCTACACCGCTATCTGTATGATCATGGAAATATCTACACCGCTATCTGTATGAACATGGAATTATCTACACCGCTATCTGTTTGAACATGGAAATATCTACACCGCTGTCTGCATGAAAATGGAAATATCTACACAGCTATCTGCATACACATGGAAATATCTACACAGCTATCTCTTAACACATGGAAATAAGAAGTCTGCTATCTCTATAAACATGGAAATATCTACACCGCCATCTGTATGAACATGGAAATATCTGCACCGCCATCTGTATGAACATATAAATATCTACACCACCATATGTATTAAGAAAGAAATATCTAAACCGCTATCTGTGTGAACATTGAAATATCTACACCGCTATCTGTATGAACATTGAAATATATACACCACTGCCTGTATAAACATTGAAATATCAGCACCGCTATCTGTATGAACATGGAAATATCTACACCGCTATCTGTATGAACATGGAAATATCTACACCGCTATCTGTACGAACATGGAAATATCTACACCGCTATCTGTTTGAACATGGAAATATCTACACCGCTATCTGCATGAAAATGGAAATATCTACACTGCTATCTGCATATACATGGAAATATCTACACAGCTATCTCTTTACACTTGGAAATAACTACACCGCTATCTGTATGAACATGGAAATATCTACACCGCCATCTGTATGAACATGGAAATATGTGCACCGCCATCTGTATGAACATATAAATATCTACACCACCATATGTATTAAGAAAGAAATATCTAAACCGCTATCTGTGTGAACATTGAAATATCTACACCGCTATCTGTATGAACATTGAAATATATACACCACTGCCTGTATAAACATTGAAATATCAGCACCGCTATCTGTATGAACATGGAAATATCTACACCGCTATCTGTATGAACATGGAAATATCTACACCGCTATCTGTACGAACATGGAAATATCTACACCGCTATCTGTTTGAACATGGAAATATCTACACCGCTATCTGCATGAAAATGGAAATATCTACACTGCTATCTGCATATACATGGAAATATCTACACAGCTATCTCTTTACACTTGGAAATAACTACACCGCTATCTGTATGAACATGGAAATATCTACACCGCCATCTGTATGAACATGGAAATATGTGCACCGCCATCTGTATGAACATATAAATATCTACACCGCCATCTGTATTAAGATGGAGATATCTACACCGCTATCTGTATAAACATGGAAATATCTACACCGCTATCTGTATAAACATGGAAATATCTACACCGCTATCTATATAAACATGGAAATATCTACCCCGCTACCTGCATAAACATGGAAATAGCAGCACCGCTATCTGTATGAACATGGAAATATCTACACCGCTATCTTTATGAACATGGAAATATCTACACCGCCATCTGTATGAACATGGAAATATGTGCACCGACATCTGTATGAACATATAAATATCTACACCGCCATCTGTATTAACATGGAGATATCTACACTGCTATCTGTATAAACATGGAAATATCTACTCCGCTATCTGTATAAACATGGAAATATCTACACCGCTACCTGTATAAGCATGGAAATATCAGCACCGCTATCTGTATGAACATGGAAATATCTACACCGCTATCTGTATGAACATGGAAATATCTACACCGCTATCTGTATGAACATGGAAATGTCTACACCGCTATCAGTATGAACATGGAAATATCTACACCGCTATGTGCATGAACATGGATATATCTACACAGCCCTCGGGATGAACATGGAAATATCCACACCGCTATCTGTATAAACATGCATATACCTTCACCGCTATCTGTATAAACATGGAAATATCTACACCGCTATCTGTATGAACATGGAAATATCTACACCGCTATCTGTTTGAAGATGGAAATATATACACCGCTATCTGCATGAAAATGGAAATATCTACACATCTATCTGCATATACATGGAAATATCTACACAGCTATCTCTTTACACATGGAAATAACTACACCGCTATCTGTATGAACATGGAAATATCAACACCGCCATCTGTATGAACATGGAAATATCTGCACCGCCATCTGAATGAACATATAAATATCTACACCGCCATTTGTATTAAGATGGAGATATCTACACCGCTATCTGAATAAACATGGAAATATCTACACCGCTATCTGTATAAACATGGAAATATCTACACCGCTATCTGAATAAACATGGAAATATCTACACTGCTACCTGTATAAACATGGAAATATCAGCACCGCTATCTGTATGAACATGGAAATATCTACATCGCTATCTGTATGAACATGGAAATATCTACACCGCTATCTGCATGAACATGGAAATATCTACAAAGCTATCTGAATGAACATGGAAATATCTACACCGCTATCTGTTTGAACATGTAAATATCTACACCGCTATCTGCATGAAAATGGAAATATCTACAAAGCTATCTGCATATACATGGAAATATCTACACTGCTATCTCTTTACACATGGAAATAACTACACCGCTATATCTATAAAGATAGAAATATCTACACCGCTATCTGTATAAACATGGAAATATCTACACCGCTATCTGTATAACCATGGAAATATCTACACCACTACCTGTATAAACATGGAAATATCAGCACCGCTATCTCTATGAACATGGAATTATCTACACTGCTATCTGTATGAACATGGAAATATCTACACCGCTATCTGTATGATCATGGAAATATCTACACCGCTATCTGTATGAACATGGAATTATCTACACCGCTATCTGTTTGAACATGGAAATATCTACACCGCTGTCTGCATGAAAATGGAAATATCTACACAGCTATCTGCATACACATGGAAATATCTACACAGCTATCTCTTAACACATGGAAATAAGAAGTCTGCTATCTCTATAAACATGGAAATATCTACACCGCCATCTGTATGAACATGGAAATATCTGCACCGCCATCTGTATGAACATATAAATATCTACACCACCATATGTATTAAGAAAGAAATATCTAAACCGCTATCTGTGTGAACATTGAAATATCTACACCGCTATCTGTATGAACATTGAAATATATACACCACTGCCTGTATAAACATTGAAATATCAGCACCGCTATCTGTATGAACATGGAAATATCTACACCGCTATCTGTATGAACATGGAAATATCTACACCGCTATCTGTATGAACATGGAAATATCTACACCGCTATCTGTATGAACATGGAAATATCTACACCGCTATCTGTATGAACATGGAAATATCTACACCGCTATCTGTATGAACATGGAAATATCTACACAGCCATCTGGATGAACATGGAAATATCTACTCTGCTATCTGTGTAAACATGCATAGATCTTCACCCCTATCTGTATAAACATGGAAATATCTACACCGCTATCTGTATGAACATGGAAATATCTACACCGCTATCTGTATGAACATGGAAATATCTACACCGCTATCTGTTTGAACATGGAAATATCTACACCGCTATCTGCATGAAAATGGAAATATCTACACTGATATCTGCATATACATTTAAATATCTACACAGCTATCTCTTTACACATGGAAATAACTACACCGCTATCTGTATGAACATGGAAATATCTACACCACCATCTGTATGAACATGGAAATATCTGCACCGTCATCTGTATGAACATATAAATATCTACACCGCCATGTGTATTAAGATGGAGATATCTACACTGCTATCTGTATAAACATGGAAATATCAACACCGCCATCTGTATGAACATATAAATATCTACACCGCCATGTGTATTAATATGGAGATATCTACACCGCTATCTGAATTAACATGGAAATATCTACACTGCTATCTGTATGAACATGGAAATATCTACACCGTTCTCTGTATGAACATGGAAATATCTACACCGCTATCTGTATGAACATGGAAAAATCTACAAAGCTATCTGAATGAACATGGAAATATCTACACCGCTATCTGTTTGAACATGTAAATATCTACACCGCTATCTGCATGAAAATGGAAATATCTACAAAGCTATCTGCATATACATGGAAATAGCTAAACAGCTATCTCTTTACACATGGAAATAACTACACCGCTATATCTATAAACATGGAAATATCTCCAGCGCCATCTGTATGAACATGGAAATATCTGCACCGCCATCTGTATGAACATATAAATATCTACACCGCCATCTGTATTAAGAAGGGAATATCTAAACCGCTATCTGTATAAACATGGAAATATCTACACCGCTATCTGTATGAACATGGAAATAGCTACACATCTATCTGTATGAACATGGAAATATCTACACCGCTATCAGTATGAACATGGATATATCTACACAGCCATCTGGATGAACATGGAAATATATTCACCGCTGTCTGTGTAAACATGCATACATCTTCACCGCTATCTGTATAATAATGGAAATATCTACACCGCTATCTGTATGAACATTGAAATATCTACACCGCTATCTGTATGAACATGGAAATATCTACACCGCTATCTGTATAAACATGGAAATATCTACACCGCTATCTGTATAAACATGGAAATATCTACACCGCTATCTGTAAAACACGGAAATATCTACACCACTACCTGTATAAACATGGAAATATCAGCACAGCTATCTGTATGAACATGGAAATATCTACACCGCTATCTGTATGAACATGGAAATATCTACACCGCTATCTGTATAAACATGCAAATATCTACACCGCTACCTGTATAAACATGGAAATATCAGCACCGCTATCTGTATGAACATGGAAATATCTACACCGCTATCTGTATGAACATGGAAATATCTACACCGCTATCTGTATGAACATGGAAATATCTACACCAGTACCTGTATAAACATGGAAATATCAGCACCGCTATCTGTGTGAACATGGAAATATCTACACCGCTATCTGTGTAAACATGCATACATCTTCACCGCTATCAGTATAAACATGGAAATATCTACACCGCTATCTGTATGAACATGGAAATAGCTACACCGCTATCTGTATGAACATGGAAATATCTACACCGCTATCTGTATAAACATTGAAATATCTACACCGCTACCTGTATAAACATGGAAATATCAGCACCGCTATCTGTATGAACATGGAAATATCTACACCGCTATCTGTATGAACATGGAAATATCTACACCGCTATCTGTATGAACATGGAAATATCCACACCAATACCTGTATAAACATGGAAATATCAGCACCGCTATCTGTGTGAACATGGAAATATCTACACCGCTATCTGTGTAAACATGCAAACATCTTCACCGCTATCAGTATAAACATGGAAATATCTACACCGCTATCTGCATGAAAATGGAAATATCTACACTGCTATCTGCATATACATGGAAATATCTACACAGCTATCTCTTTACACATGGAAATAACTACACCGCTATCTATATGAACATGGAAATATCCACACCGCCAACTGTATGAACATGGAAATATCTGCACCGGCATCTGTATGAACATATAAATATCTACACCGCCATCTGTATTAAGATGGAGATATCTACACTGCTATCTGTATAAACATGGAAATATCTACACAGCTATCTCTTTACACATGGAAATAACTACACCGCTATCTGTATGAACATGGAAATATCAACACCGCCATCTGAATGAACATGGAAATATCTGCACCGCCATCTGAATGAACATATAAATATCTACACCGCCATCTGTATTAAGATGGAGATATCTACACCGCTATCTGAATAAACATGGAAATATCTACACCGCTATCTGTATAAACATGGAAATATCTACACCGCTATCTGTATAAACATGGAAATATCTACACTGCTACCTGTATAAACATGGAAATATCAGCACCGCTATCTGTATGAACATGGAAATATCTACATCGCTATCTGTATGAACATGGAAATATCTACACCGCTATCTGTATGAACATGGAAATATCTACAAAGCTATCTGAATGAACATGGAAATATCTACACCGCTATCTGTTTGAACATGTAAATATCTACACCGCTATCTGCATGAAAATGGAAATATCTACAAAGCTATCTGCATATACATGGAAATATCTACACTGTTATCTCTTTACACATGGAAATAACTACACCGCTATATCTATAAAGATAGAAATATCTACACCGCTATCTGTATAAACATGGAAATATCAGCACAGCTATCTGTATGAACATGGAAATATCTACACCGCTATCTGTATGAACATGGAAATATCTCCACCGCTATCTGTATAAACATGGAAATATCTACACCGCTACCTGTATAAACATGGAAATATCAGCACCGCTATCTGTATGAACATGGAAATATCTACACCGCTATCTGTATGAACATGGAAATATCTACTCCGCTGTCTGCATGGAAATGGAAATATCTACACAGCTATCTGCATACACATGGAAATATCTACACAGCTATCTCTTAACACATGGAAATAAGAAGTCCGCTATCTCTATAAACATGGAAATATCTACACCGCCATCTGTATGAACATGGAAATATCTGCACCGCCATCTGTATGAACATATAAATATCTACACCGCCATATGTATTAAGAAAGAAATATCTAAACCGCTATCAGTGTGAACATTGAAATATATACACCGCTGCCTGTATAAACATGGAAATATCAGCACCGCTATCTGTATGAACATGGAAATATCTACACCGCTATCTGTATGAACATGGAAATATCTACACCGCTATCTGTATGAACATGGAAATATCTACACCGCAATCTGTATGAACATGGAAATATCTACACAGCCATCTGGATGAACATGGAAATATGTACTCTGCTATCTGTGTAAACATGCATAGATCTTCACCCCTATCTGTATAAACATGGAAATATCTACACCGCTATCTGAATGAACATGGAAATATCTACACCGCTATCTGTATGAACATGGAAATATCTACACCGCTATCTGTTTGAACATGGAAATATCTACACCGCTATCTGCATGAAAATGGAAATATCTACACTGCTATCTGCATATACATGGAAATATCTACACAGCTATCTCTTTACACATGGAAATAACTACACCGCTATCTGTATGAACATGGAAATATCTACACCGCCATCTGTATGAACATGGAAATATGTGCACCGCCATCTGTATGAACATATAAATATCTACACTGCCATCTGTATTAAGATGGAGATATCTACACTGCTATCTGTATAAACATGGAAATAACTACCCCGCTACCTGCATAAACATGGAAATAGCAGCACCGCTATCTGTATGAACATGGAAATATCTACACCGCTATCTGTATGAACATGGAAATATCTACAAAGCTATCTGAATGAACATGGAAATATCTACACCGCTATCTGTTTGAACATGGAAATATCTACACCGCTGTCAGCATGAATATGGAAATATCTACACAGCTATCTCCATACACATGGAAATATCTACACAGCTATCTCTTAACACATGGAAATAAGTACTCCGCTATCTCTATAAACATGGAAATATCTACAGCAACATCTGTAGGAACATGGAAATATCTGCACCGCCATCTGTATGAACATATAAATATCTACACCGCCATCTGTATTAAGAAGGAAATATCTAAACCGCTATCGGTATGAACATTGAAATATCTACACTGCTATCTGTATGAACATTGAAATATCTACACCGCTGCCTGTATAAACATGGAAATATCTACACCGCTATCTGTATGAACATGGAAATATCTACACAGCACTCTGGATGAACATGGAAATATCCACACAGCTATCTATGTAAACATGCATACATCTTCACCGCTATCTGTATAAACATGGAAATATCTACACCGCTAACTGTATGAACATGGAAATATCTACACCGCTATCTGTATGAACATGGATATAGCTACACCGCTATCTGTATGAACATGCAAATATCTACAAAGCTATCTGTATATCAATGGAAATATCTACACTGCTATCTCTATAAACATGGAAATAACTACACTGCTATCTGTATCAACATGGAAATATCTACACCGCCATCTCTATGAATATGGAAATATCTGCACCGCCATCAGTATGAATATATAAATATGTACACCGCCATCTGTATTAAGATGGAGATATCTACACTGCTATCTCTATAAACATGGAAATATCTACACCGCTATCTGTATAAACATGGAAATATCTACACCACTACCTGTATAAACATGGAAATATAAGCACCGCTATCTGTATGAACATGGAAATATCTACACCGTTATCTGTATGAACATGGAAATATCTACACCGCTATCTGTATGAACATGGAAATATCTACACCGCTATCTGTGTAAACATGCATACATCTTCACCGCTATCTGTATAAACATTTAAATATCTACAACGCTATCTGTATGAACATGGAAATATCTACACCGCTATCTGTACGAACGTGGAAATATCTAAACCGCTATCTGCATGAAAATAGAAATATCTACACAGCTATCTGCATATACATGGAAATACCTACAAAGCTCTCTCTTTACACATGGAAATAACTACACCGCTATCTCTATAAACTCGGAAATATCTACACCTCCATCTGTATGAACATGGAAATATCTGCACCGCCATCTGTATGAAGATATAATTATCTACACCGCCATCTGTATTAAGTTGGAGATATCTACACCGCTATCTGTATAAACTTGGAGATATCTACACCGCTATCTGTATAAACATGGAAATACCTACACCGCTATCTGTATAAACATGGAAATATCTACACCGCTACCTGTATAAACATGGAAATATCAGCACCGCTACCTGTATGAACATGGAAATATCTACACCGCTATCTCTATGAACATGGAAATATCTGCACTGCTATCTGTATGAACATGGAAATAGCTACACCGCTATCTGTATGAACATGGAAATATCTACACCACTATCTGTATGAACATGGAAATATCTACACCGCTATCTGTATGAACATGGATATATCTACACAGCCATCTGGATGTACATGGAAATATCTACACCGCTATCTGCATGAACATGGAAATATCTACACCGCTATCAGTGTAAACATGCATATATCTTCACCGCAATCTGTATAAGCATGGAAATATCAACACCGCTATCTGTATGAACGATGAAATATCTACACCGCTCTCTGTTTGAACATGGAAATATCTAAACCGCTATCAGCATGAAAATGGAAATATCTACACAGCTATCTGCATATACATGGAAATATCTACACAGCTATCTCTTTACACATGGAAATAACTACACCGCTATCTGTATGAACATGGAAATATCTGCACCGCCATCTGTATGAACATATAAATATCTTCAACGGAATCTGTATTAAGATGGAGATATCTACACCGCTATCTGTATGAACATGGAAACATCTTCACCGCCATCTGTATGAACACGGATATATCTACACAGCCATCTGGATGAACATGGAAATAACTACACCGCTATCTTTATGAACATGGAAATATCTACACCGCTAACTGTGTAAACATGCATACATCTTCACCGCTATCTGTGTAAACATGGAAATATCTACACTGCTATCTGTATGAACATGGAAATATCTACACCGCTATCTGTTTGAACATGGAAATATCTACACAGCTATCTGCATGAAAATGGAAATATCTACAAAGCTATCTGCATACACATGGAAATATCTACACAGCTATCTCTTTACACTTGGAAATAACTACACCGCTATATCTATAAACATGGAAATATCTACACCGCCATCTGTATGAACATGGAAATAACTGCACCACCATCTCTATGAACATATAAATATCTACACCGCCATCTGTATAAAGAAGGAAATATCTAAACCGCTATCTGTATGAACATTGAAATATCTACACCGCTATCAGCATGAAAATGGAAATATCTGCACAGCTATCTGCATATACATGGAAACAACTACACATCTATCTCTTTACACATGGAAATAACTACACCGCTATCTGTATGAACATGGAAATGTCTGCACCGCCATCTGTATGAACATATAAATATCTACACCGCCATCTGTATTAAGATGGAGATATCTACACTGCTATCTGTATAAAAATGGAAACATCTAAACCGCTATCTGTATAAACATGGAAATATCTACACCGATCTCTGAATAAACATGGAAATATCAGCACCGCTATCTGTATGAACATGGAAATATCAGCCCCTCTATCTGTATGAACATGGAAGTATCTACACCGCTATCTCTATGAACATGGAAATATCTACACCGCTATCTGTTTGAACATGGAAATATCTAAACCGCTATCTGCATGAAAATGGAAATATATACACAGCTATCTGCATATACATGGGAATATCTACACAGCTATGTCTTTACACATGGAAATAACTGCACCGCTATCTGTGTGAACATGGAAATATCTTCACCGCCATCTGTAGGAACATGGATATATCTACACAGCCATCTGGATGAACATGGAAATATCTACACCGCTATCTGTATGAACATGGAAATATCTAAACCGCTATCTGTGGAAACATGCATACATCTTCACCGCTATCTGTATAAACATGGAAATATCTACACTGCTATCTCTATGAACATGGAAATATCTACACCGCTATCTGTTTGAACATGGAAATATCTACACCGCTATCTGCATGAAAATGGAAATATCTGCACAGCGATCTGCATATACATGGAAATATCTACAAAGCTATCTCTTTACACGTGGAAATAAGTACAGCGCTATCTCTATAAACATGGAAATAGCTACACCGCCATCTGTATGAACATGGAAATATCTACACCGCTATCTGTATGAACATAGAAATATCTACACGGCTATCTGTGTAAATGTGCATACATCTTCACCGCAATCTGTATAAACATGGAAATATCTACACTGCTATCTGTATGAACATGGAAATATCTACACCGCTATCTGTTTGAACATGGAAATATCTACACCGCTGTCTGCATGAAAATGGAAATATCTACACAGCTATCTGCATATACATGGAAATATCTACAAAGCTATCGCTTAACACATGGAAATAACTACACGGCTATCTCTATAAACATGGAAATATCTACACCACCATCTGTATGAACATGGAAATATCTGCACCGCCATCTGTATGAACATATAAATATCTACACCGCCATCTGTATTAAGAAGGAAATATCTAAACCGCTATCTGTATGAACATTGAACTATCTACACCGCTATCTGTATGAACATGGAAATATCAGCCGCTCTCTCTGTATGAACATGGAGATATCTACACCGCTATCTGTATGAACATGGAAATATCTACACCGCTATCTGTATGAACATGGAAATACCTTCACCGCCATCTGTATGAACATGAATATATCTACACAGCCATCTGGATGAACATGGATATATCTACACAGCCCTCTGGATGAACATGGAAATATCCACACCGCTATCTGTGTAAACATGCATACATCTTAACCGCTATCTGCATAAACATGGAAATATATACACCGCTATCTGTATGAACATGGAAATATCTGCACCGCTATCTGTATGAACATGGAAATATCTACACCGCTATCTGTTTGAACATGGAAATATCTACACCGCTATCTGCATGAAAATGGAAATATCTACACAGCTATCTGCATATACATGGAAATATCTACAAAGCTATCTCTTTACACATGGAAATAACTACACCGCTATCTGTATGAACATGGAAATATCTACACCGCTATCTGTACGAACATGGAAATATCTACACCGCTATCTGTATGAACATGGATATATCTACACAGCCATCTGGATTAACATGGAAATATCTACACCGCTATCTGTGTAAACATGCATAGATCTTCACCGCTATCTGTATAAACATGGAAATACCTACGCCGCTATCTGTATGAACATGGAAATATCTACACCGCTATCTGTATGAACATGGAAATATCTACACCACTATCTGTTGGAAGATGGAAATATCTACACCGCTATCTGCATGAAAATGGAAATATCTACACTGCTATCTGCATATACATGGAAATATCTACACAGCTATCTCTTTACACATGGAAATAACTACACCGCTATCTATATGAACATGGAAATATCCACACCGCCATCTGTATGAATATGGAAATATCTGCACCGCCATCTGTATGAACATATAAATATCTACACCGCCATCTGTATTAAGATGGAGATATCTACACCGCTATCTGTATAAACATGGAAATAGCTACACCACTATCTGTATAAACATGGAAATATATACACCGCTATCTGTATAAACATGGAAATACCTACACCGCTACCAGTATAAGCATGGAAATATCAGCACCGCTATCTGTATGAACATGGAAATATCTACACCCCTATCTGTATGAACATGGAAATATCTACACTGCTATCTGTATGAACATGGAAATGTCTACACCGCTTTCAGTATGAACATGGAAATATCTACACCGCTATGTGTATGAACATGGATATATCTACACAGCCCTCGGGATGAACATGGAAATATCCACACCGCTGTCTGTATAAACATGCATATATCTTCACCGCTATCTGTATAAACATGGAAATATCTACACCGCTATCTGTATGAACATGGAAATATCTACACCGCTATCTGTTTGAAGATGGAAGTATATACACCGCTATCTGCATGAAAATGGAAATATCTACACAGCTATCTGCATATACATGGAAATATCTACACAGCTATCTCTTTACACATGGAAATAACTACACCGCTATCTGTATGAACATGGAAATATCAACACCGCCATCTGTATGAACGTGGAAATATCTGCACCGCCATCTGAATGAACATATAAATATCTACACCGCCATCTGTATTAAGATGGAGATATCTACACCGCTATCTGAATAAACATGGAAATATCTACACCGCTATCTGTATAAACATGGAAATATCTACACCGCTATCTGTATAAACATGGAAATATCTACACTGCTACCTGTATAAACATGGAAATATCAGCACCGCTATCTGTATGAACATGGAAATATCTACATCGCTATCTGTATGAACATGGAAATATCTACACCGCTATCTGTATGAACATGGAAATATCTACAAAGCTATCTGAATGAACATGGAAATATCTACACCGCTATCTGTTTGAACATGTAAATATCTACACCGCTATCTGCATGAAAATGGAAATATCTACAAAGCTATCTGCATATACATGGAAACATCCACACTGCTATCTCTTTACACATGGAAATAACTACACCGCTATATCTATAAAGATAGAAATATCTACACCGCTATCTGTATAAACATGGAAATATCTACACCGCTATCTGTATAAACATGGAAATATCTACACCACTACCTGTATAAACATGGAAATATCAGCACCGCTATCTGTACGAACATGGAATTATCTACACTGCTATCTGTATGAACATGGAAATATCTACACCGCTATCTGTATGATCATGGAAATATCTACACCGCTATCTGTATGAACATGGAAATATCTACACCGCTATCTGTTTGAACATGGAAATATCTACACCGCTGTCTGCATGAAAATGGAAATATCTACACAGCTATCTGCATACACATGGAAATATCTACACAGCTATCTCTTAACACATGGAAAGAAGTCCGCTATCTCTATAAACATGGAAATATCTACACCGCCATCTGTATGAACATGGAAATATCTGCACCGCCATCTGTATGAACATATAAATATCTACACCGCCATATGTATTAAGAAAGAAATATCTAAACCGCTATCTGTGAGAACATTGAAATATCTACACCGCTATCTGTATGAACATTGAAATATATACACCGCTGCCTGTATAAACATTGAAATATCACCACCGCTATCTGTATGAACATGGAAATATCTACACCGCTATCTGTGTAAACATGCATACATCTTCACCGCTATCTGTATAAACATGGAAATGTCTACAAGGCTATCTGTATGAACATGGAAATATCTACACTGCCATCTGTATGAACATGGAAATAGCTGCACCGACATCAGTATGAACATATACATATCTACACGGCCATCTGTATTAAGATGGAAATATCTACACCGATATCTGTATAAACATGGAAATATCTACACCGCTATCTGTATAAACATGGAAATATCTACACCGCTATCTGTATAAACATGGAAATATCTACACCACATCCTGTATAAACATGGAAATATCAGCACCGCTATCTGTATGAACATGGAAATATCAGCCGCTCTATCTGTATGAACATGGAGATATATACACCGCTATCTGTATGAACATGGAAATATCTACACTGCTATCTGAATGAACATGGAAATACCTTCACCGCCATCTGTATGAACATGGATATATCTACACAGCCATCTGGATGAACATGGATATATCTACACAGCCCTCTGGATGAACATGGAAATATCCACACCGCTATCTGTGTAAACATGCATACATCTTCACCGCTATCTGTATAAACATGGAAATATATACACCGCTATCTGTATGAACATGGAAATATCTGCACCGCTATCTGTATGAACATGGAAATATCTACACCGCTATCTGTTTGAACATGGAAATATCTACACCGCTATCTGCATGAAAATGGAAATATCTAAACAGCTATCTGCATATACATGGAAATATCTACAAAGCTATCTCTTTACACATGGAAATAACTACACCGCTATCTGTATGAACATGGAAATATCTACACCGCTATCTGTACGAACATGGAAATATCTACACCGCTATCTGTATGAACATGGATATATCTACACAGCCATCTGGATGAACATGGAAATATCTACACCGCTATCTGTGTAAACATGCATAGATCTTCACAGCTATTTGTATAAACATGGAAATATCTACGCCGCTATCTGTATGAACATGGAAATATCTACACCGCTATCTGTATGAACATGGAAATATCTACACCACTACCTGTTTGAACATGGAAATATCTGCACCGCTATCTGCATGAAAATGGAAATATCTACACTGCTATCTGCATATACATGGAAATATCTACACAGCTATCTCTTTACACATGGAAATAACTACACCGCTATCTATATGAACATGGAAATATACACACCGCCATCTGTATGAACATGGAAATATCTGCACCGCCATCTGTATGAATATATAAATATCTACACCGCCATCTGTATTAAGATGGAGATATCTACACCGCTATCTGTATAAACATGGAAATAGCTACACAGCTATCTGTATAAACATGGAAATATATACACCGCTATCTGTATAAACATGGAAATATCTACAACGCTACCTGTATAAGCATGGAAATATCAGCACCGCTATCTGTATGAACATGGAAATATCTACACCGCTATCTGTATGAACATGGAAATATCTACACCGCTATCTGTATGAACATGGAAATGTCTACACCGCTATCAGTATGAACATGGAAATATCTACACCGCTATGTGCATGAACATGGATATATCTACACAGCCCTCGGGATGAACATGGAAATATCCACACCGCTATCTGTATAAACATGCATATACCTTCACCGCTATCTGTATAAACATGGAAATATCTACACCGCTATCTGTATGAACATGGAAATATCTACACCGCTATCTGTTTGAAGATGGAAATATATACACCGCTATCTGCATGAAAATGGAAATATCTACACATCTATCTGCATATACATGGAAATATCTACACAGCTATCTCTTTACACATGGAAATAACTACACCGCTATCTGTATGAACATGGAAATATCAACACCGCCATCTGTATGAACATGGAAATATCTGCACCGCCATCTGAATGAACATATAAATATCTACACCGCCATTTGTATTAAGATGGAGATATCTACACCGCTATCTGAATAAACATGGAAATATCTACACCGCTATCTGTATAAACATGGAAATATCTACACCGCTATCTGAATAAACATGGAAATATCTACACTGCTACCTGTATAAACATGGAAATATCAGCACCGCTATCTGTATGAACATGGAAATATCTACATCGCTATCTGTATGAACATGGAAATATCTACACCGCTATCTGCATGAACATGGAAATATCTACAAAGCTATCTGAATGAACATGGAAATATCTACACCGCTATCTGTTTGAACATGTAAATATCTACACCGCTATCTGCATGAAAATGGAAATATCTACAAAGCTATCTGCATATACATGGAAATATCTACACTGCTATCTCTTTACACATGGAAATAACTACACCGCTATATCTATAAAGATAGAAATATCTACACCGCTATCTGTATAAACATGGAAATATCTACACCGCTATCTGTATAAACATGGAAATATCTACACCACTACCTGTATAAACATGGAAATATCAGCACCGCTATCTGTATGAACATGGAATTATCTACACTGCTATCTGTATGAACATGGAAATATCTACACCGCTATCTGTATGATCATGGAAATATCTACACCGCTATCTGTATGAACATGGAATTATCTACACCGCTATCTGTTTGAACATGGAAATATCTACACCGCTGTCTGCATGAAAATGGAAATATCTACACAGCTATCTGCATACACATGGAAATATCTACACAGCTATCTCTTAACACATGGAAATAAGAAGTCTGCTATCTCTATAAACATGGAAATATCTACACCGCCATCTGTATGAACATGGAAATATCTGCACCGCCATCTGTATGAACATATAAATATCTACACCACCATATGTATTAAGAAAGAAATATCTAAACCGCTATCTGTGTGAACATTGAAATATCTACACCGCTATCTGTATGAACATTGAAATATATACACCACTGCCAGTATAAACATTGAAATATCAGCACCGCTATCTGTATGAACATGGAAATATCTACACCGCTATCTGTATGAACATGGAAATATCTACACCGCTATCTGTATGAACATGGAAATATCTACACCGCTATCTGTATGAACATGGAAATATCTACACCGCTATCTGTATGAACATGGAAATATCTACACCGCTATCTGTATGAACATGGAAATATCTACACAGCCATCTGGATGAACATGGAAATATCTACTCTGCTATCTGTGTAAACATGCATAGATCTTCACCCCTATCTGTATAAACATGGAAATATCTACACCGCTATCTGTATGAACATGGAAATATCTACACCGCTATCTGTATGAACATGGAAATATCTACACCGCTATCTGTTTGAACATGGAAATATCTACACCGCTATCTGCATGAAAATGGAAATATCTACACTGCTATCTGCATATACATGGAAATATCTACACAGCTATCTCTTTACACTTGGAAATAACTACACCGCTATCTGTATGAACATGGAAATATCTACACCGCCATCTGTATGAACATGGAAATATGTGCACCGCCATCTGTATGAACATATAAATATCTACACCGCCATCTGTATTAAGATGGAGATATCTACACCGCTATCTGTATAAACATGGAAATATCTACACCGCTATCTGTATAAACATGGAAATATCTACACCGCTATCTATATAAACATGGAAATATCTACCCCGCTACCTGCATAAACATGGAAATATCAGCACCGCTATCTGTATGAACATGGAAATATCTACACCGCTATCTGTATGAACATGGAAATATCTACACCGCCATCTGTATGAACATGGAAATATGTGCACCGCCATCTGTATGAACATATAAATATCTACACCGCCATCTGTATTAAGATGGAGATATCTACACTGCTATCTGTATAAACATGGAAATATCTACACCGCTATCTGTATAAACATGGAAATATCTACACTGCTACCTGTATAAACATGGAAATATCAGCACCGCTATCTGTATGAACATGGAAATATCTACACCGCTATCTGTATGAACATGGAAATGTCTACACCGCTATCAGTATGAACATGGAAATATCTACACCGCTATGTGTATGAACATGGATATATCTACACAGCCCTCGGGATGAACATGGAAATATCCACACCGCTATCTGTATAAACATGCATATACCTTCACCGCTATCTGTATAAACATGGAAATATCTACACCGCTATCAGTATGAACATGGAAATATCTACACCGCTATCTGTTTGAAGATGGAAATATATACACCGCTATCTGCATGAAAATGGAAATATCTACACAGCTATCTGCATATACATGGAAATATCTACACAGCTATCTCTTTACACATGGAAATAACTACACCGCTACCTGTATGAACATGGAAATATCAACACCGCCATCTGTATGAACATGGAAATATCTGCACCGCCATCTGAATGAACATATAAATATCTACACCGCCATTTGTATTAAGAAGGAGATATCTACACCGCTATCTGAATAAACATGGAAATATCTACACCGCTATCTGTATAAACATGGAAATATCTACACCGCTATCTGCATAAACATTTAAATATCTACACTGCTACCTGTATAAACATGGAAATATCAGCACCGCTATCTGTATGAACATGGAAATATCTACATCGCTATCTGTATGAACATGGAAATATCTACACCGCTATCTGCATGAACATGGAAATATCTACAAAGCTATCTGAATGAACATGGAAATATCTACACCGCTATCTGTTTGAACATGTAAATATCTACACCGCTATCTGCATGAAAATGGAAATATCTACAAAGCTATCTGCATATACATGGAAATATCTACACTGCTATCTCTTTACACATGGAAATAACTACACCGCTATATCTATAAAGATAGAAATATCTACACCGCTATCTGTATAAACATGGAAATATCTACACCGCTATCTGTATAAACATGGAAATAACTACACCACTACCTGTATAAACATGGAAATATCAGCACCGCTATCTGTATGAACATGGAATTATCTACACTGCTATCTGTATGAACATGGAAATATCTACACCGCTATCTGTATGATCATGGAAATAATTACACCGCTATCTGTATGAACATGGAATTATCTACACCGCTATCTGTTTGAACATGGAAATATCTACACCGCTGTCTGCATGAAAATGGAAATATCTACACAGCTATCTGCATACACATGGAAATATCTACACAGCTATCTCTTAACACATGGAAATAAGAAGTCTGCTATCTCTATAAACATGGAAATATCTACACCGCCATCTGTATGAACATGGAAATATCTGCACCGCCATCTGTATGAACATATAAATATCTACACCACCGTATGTATTAAGAAAGAAATATCTAAACCGCTATCTGTGTGAACATTGAAATATCTACACCGCTATCTGTATGAACATTGAAATATATACACCACTGCCTGTATAAACATTGAAATATCAGCACCGCTATCTGTATGAACATGGAAATATCTACACCGCTATCTGTATGAACATGGAAATATCTACACCGCTATCTGTATGAACATGGAAATATCTGCACCGCCATCTGAATGAACATATAAATATCTACACCGCCATTTGTATTAAGATGGAGATATCTACACCGCTATCTGAATAAACATGGAAATATCTACACCGCTATCTGTATAAACATGGAAATATCTACACCGCTATCTGCATAAACATGGAAATATCTACACTGCTACCTGTATAAACATGGAAATATCAGCACCGCTATCTGTATGAACATGGAAATATCTACATCGCTATCTGTATGAACATGGAAATATCTACACCGCTATCTGCATGAACATGGAAATATCTACAAAGCTATCTGAATGAACATGGAAATATCTACACCGCTATCTGTTTGAACATGTAAATATCTACACCGCTATCTGCATGAAAATGGAAATATCTACAAAGCTATCTGCATATACATGGAAATATCTACACTGCTATCTCTTTACACATGGAAATAACTACACCGCTATATCTATAAAGATAGAAATATCTACACCGCTATCTGTATAAACATGGAAATATCTACACCGCTATCTGTATAAACATGGAAATATCTACACCACTACCTGTATAAACATGGAAATATCAGCACCGCTATCTGTATGAACATGGAATTATCTACACTGCTATCTGTATGAACATGGAAATATCTACACCGCTATCTGCATGATCATGGAAATAATTACACCGCTATCTGTATGAACATGGAATTATCTACACCGCTATCTGTTTGAACATGGAAATATCTACACCGCTGTCTGCATGAAAATGGAAATATCTACACAGCTATCTGCATACACATGGAAATATCTACACAGCTATCTCTTAACACATGGAAATAAGAAGTCTGCTATCTCTATAAACATGGAAATATCTACACCGCTATCTGTATGAACATGGAAATATCTGCACCGCCATCTGTATGAACATATAAATATCTACACCACCGTATGTATTAAGAAAGAAATAACTAAACCGCTATCTGTGTGAACATTGAAATATCTACACCGCTATCTGTATGAACATTGAAATATATACACCACTGCCTGTATAAACATTGAAATATCAGCACCGCTATCTGTATGAACATGGAAATATCTACACCGCTATCTGTATGAACATGGAAATATCTACACCGCTATCTGTATGAACATGGAAATATCTACACCGCTATCTGTATGAACATGGAAATATCTACACCGCTATCTGTATGAACATGGAAATATCTACACCGCTATCTGTATGAACATGGAAATATCTACACAGCCATTTGGATGAACATGGAAATATCTACTCTGCTATCTGTGTAAACATGCATAGATCTTCACCCCTATCTGTATAAACATGGAAATATCTACACCGCTATCTGTATGAACATGGAAATATCTACACCGCTATCTGTATGAACATGGAAATATCTACACCGCTATCTGTTTGAACATGGAAATATCTACACCGCTATCTGCATGAAAATGGAAATATCTACACTGCTATCTGCATATACATGGAAATATCTACACAGCTATCTCTTTACACATGGAAATAACTACAACGCTATCTGGATGAACATGGAAATATCAACACCGCCATCTGTATGAACATGGAAATATCTGCACCGCCATCTGAATGAACATATAAATATCTACACCGCCATGTGTATTAAGATGGAGATATCTACACCGCTATCTGAATAAACATGGAAATATCTACACCGCTATCTGTATAAACATGGAAATATCTACACTGCTATCTGCATAAACATGGAAATATCTACACCGCTATCTGTTTGAACATGGAAATATCTACACCGCTATCTGTATGAACATGGAAATATCTACATCGCTATCTGTATGAACATGGAAATATCTACACCGCTATCTGCATGAACATGGAAATATCTACAAAGCTATCTGAATGAACATGGAAATATCTACAACGCTATCTGTTTGAACATGTAAATATCTACACCGCTATCTGCATGAAAATGGAAATATCTACAAAGCTATCTGCATATACATGGAAATATCTACACTGCTATCTCTTTACACATGGAAATAACTACACCGCTATATCTATAAAGATAGAAATATCTACACCGCTATCTGTATAAACATGGAAATATCTACACCGCTATCTGTATAAACATGGAAATATCTATACCACTACCTGTATAAACATGGAAATATCAGCACCGCTATCTGTATGAACATGGAATTATCTACACTGCTATCTGTATGAACTTGGAAATATCTACACCGCTATCTGTATGATCATGGAAATATCTACACCGCTATCTGTATGAACATGGAATTATCTACACCGCTATCTGTTTGAACATGGAAATATCTACACCGCTGTCTGCATGAAAATGGAAATATCTACACAGCTATCTGCATACACATGGAAATATCTACACAGCTATCTCTTAACACATGGAAATAAGAAGTCTGCTATCTCTATAAACATGGAAATATCTACACCGCCATCTGTATGAACATGGAAATATCTGCACCGCCATCTGTATGAACATATAAATATCTACACCACCATATGTATTAAGAAAGAAATATCTAAACCGCTATCTGTGTGAACATTGAAATATCTACACCGCTATCTGTATGAACATTGAAATATATACACCACTGCCTGTATAAACATTGAAATATCAGCACCGCTATCTGTATGAACATGGAAATATCTACACCGCTATCTGTATGAACATGGAAATATCTACACCGCTATCTGTATGAACATGGAAATATCTACACCGCTATCTGTATGAACATGGAAATATCTACACCGCTATCTGTATGAACATGGAAATATCTACACCGCTATCTGTATGAACATGGAAATATCTACACAGCCATCTGGATGAACATGGAAATATCTACTCTGCTATCTGTGTAAACATGCATAGATCTTCACCCCTATCTGTATAAACATGGAAATATCTACACCGCTATCTGTATGAACATGGAAATATCTACACCGCTATCTGTTTGAACATGGAAATATCTACACCGCTATCTGCATGAAAATGGAAATATCTACACAGCTATCTGCATACACATGGAAATATCTACACAGCTATCTCTTAACACATGGAAATAAGAAGTCTGCTATCTCTATAAACATGGAAATATCTACACCGCCATCTGTATGAACATGGAAATATCTGCACCGCCATCTGTATTAACATATAAATATCTACACCACCATATGTATTAAGAAAGAAATATCTAAACCGCTATCTGTGTGAACATTGAAATATCTACACCGCTATCTGTATGAACATTGAAATATATACACCACTGCCTGTATAAACATTGAAATATCAGCACCGCTATCTGTATGAACATGGAAATATCTACACCGCTATCTGTATGAACATGGAAATATCTACACCGCTATCTGTATGAACATGGAAATATCTACACCGCTATCTGTTTGAACATGGAAATATCTACACCGCTATCTGCATGAAAATGGAAATATCTACACTGCTATCTGCATATACATGGAAATATCTACACAGCTATCTCTTTACACATGGAAATAACTACACCGCTATCTGTATGAACATGGAAATATCTACACCGCCATCTGTATGAACATGGAAATATGTGCACCGCTATCTGTATGAACATATAAATATCTACACCGCCATCTGTATTAAGATGGAGATATCTACACTGCTATCTGTATAAACATGGTAATATCTACACCGCTATCTGTATAAACATGGAAATATCTACACCGCTATCTATATAAACATGGAAATATCTACCCCGCTACCTGCATAAACATGGAAATAGCAGCACCGCTATCTGTATGAACATGGAAATATCTACACCGCTATCTGTATGAACATGGAAATATCTACACCGCTATCTGTATGAACATGGAAATATCTACACCGCTATCTGTTTGAAGATGGAAATATATACACCGCTATCTGCATGAAAATGGAAATATCTACACAGCTATCTGCATATACATGGAAATATCTACACAGCTATCTCTTTACACATGGAAATAACTACACCGCTATCTGTATGAACATGGAAATATCAACACCGCCATCTGTATGAACATGGAAATATCTGCACCGCCATCTGAATGAACATATAAATATCTACACCGCCATTTGTATTAAGATGGAGATATCTACACCGCTATCTGAATAAACATGGAAATATCTACACCGCTATCTGTATAAACATGGAAATATCTACACCGCTATCTGCATAAACATGGAAATATCTACACTGCTACCTGTATAAACATGGAAATATCAGCACCGCTATCTGTATGAACATGGAAATATCTACATCGCTATCTGTATGAACATGGAAATATCTACACCGCTATCTGCATGATCATGGAAATATCTACAAAGCTATCTGAATGAACATGGAAATATCTACACCGCTATCTGTTTGAACATGTAAATATCTACACCGCTATCTGCATGAAAATGGAAATATCTACAAAGCTATCTGCATATACATGGAAATATCTACACTGCTATCTCTTTACACATGGAAATAACTACACCGCTATATCTATAAAGATAGAAATATCTACACCGCTATCTGTATAAACATGGAAATATCTACACCGCTATCTGTATAAACATGGAAATATCTACACCACTACCTGTATAAACATGGAAATATCAGCACCGCTATCTGTATGAACATGGAATTATCTACACTGCTATCTGTATGAACATGGAAATATCTACACCGCTATCTGTATGATCATGGAAATATCTACACCGCTATCTGTATGAACATGGAATTATCTACACCGCTATCTGTTTGAACATGGAAATATCTACACCGCTGTCTGCATGAAAATGGAAATATCTACACAGCTATCTGCATACACATGGAAATATCTACACAGCTATCTCTTAACACATGGAAATAAGAAGTCTGCTATCTCTATAAACATGGAAATATCTACACCGCCATCTGTATGAACATGGAAATATCTGCACCGCCATCTGTATGAACATATAAATATCTACACCACCATATGTATTAAGAAAGAAATATCTAAACCGCTATCTGTGTGAACATTGAAATATCTACACCGCTATCTGTATGAACATTGAAATATATACACCACTGCCTGTATAAACATTGAAATATCAGCACCGCTATCTGTATGAACATGGAAATATCTACACCGCTATCTGTATGAACATGGAAATATCTACACCGCTATCTGTATGAACATGGAAATATCTACACCGCTATCTGTATGAACATGGAAATATCTACACCGCTATCTGTATGAACATGGAAATATCTACACCGCTATCTGTATGAACATGGAAATATCTACACAGCCATCTGGATGAACATGGAAATATCTACTCTGCTATCTGTGTAAACATGCATAGATCTTCACCCCTATCTGTATAAACATGGAAATATCTACACCGCTATCTGTATGAACATGGAAATATCTACACCGCTATCTGTATGAACATGGAAATATCTACACCGCTATCTGTTTGAACATGGAAATATCTACACCGCTATCTGCATGAAAATGGAAATATCTACACTGCTATCTGCATATACATGGAAATATCTACACAGCTATCTCTTTACACATGGAAATAACTACACCGCTATCTGTATGAACATGGAAATATCTACACCGCCATCTGTATGAACATGGAAATATGTGCACCGCCATCTGTATGAACATATAAATATCTACACCGCCATCTGTATTAAGATGGAGATATTTACACTGCTATCTGTATAAACATGGAAATATCTACACCGCTATCTGTATAAACATGGAAATATCTACACCGCTATCTATATAAACATGGAAATATCTACCCCGCTACCTGCATAAACATGGAAATAGCAGCACCGCTATCTGTATGAACATGGAAATATCTACACCGCTATCTGTATGAACATGGAAATATCTACACCGCTATCTGTATGAACATGGAAATATCTACACCGCTATCTGTTTGAAGATGGAAATATATACACCGCTATCTGCATGAAAATGGAAATATCTACACAGCTATCTGCATATACATGGAAATATCTACACAGCTATCTCTTTACACATGGAAATAACTACACCGCTATCTGTATGAACATGGAAATATCAACACCGCCATCTGTATGAACATGGAAATATCTGCACCGCCATCTGAATGAACATATAAATATCTACACCGCCATTTGTATTAAGATGGAGATATCTACACCGCTATCTGAATAAACATGGAAATATCTACACCGCTATCTGTATAAACATGGAAATATCTACACCGCTATCTGCATAAACATGGAAATATCTACACTGCTACCTGTATAAACATGGAAATATCAGCACCACTATCTGTATGAACATGGAAATATCTACATCGCTATCTGTATGAACATGGAAATATCTACACCGCTATCTGCATGAACATGGAAATATCAACAAAGCTATCTGAATGAACATGGAAATATCTACACCGCTATCTGTTTGAACATGTAAATATCTACACCGCTATCTGCATGAAAATGGAAATATCTACAAAGCTATCTGCATATACATGGAAATATCTACACTGCTATCTCTTTACACATGGAAATATCTACACCGCTATATCTATAAAGATAGAAATATCTACACCGCTATCTGTATAAACATGGAAATATCTACACCGCTATCTGTATAAACATGGAAATATCTACACCACTACCTGTATAAACATGGAAATATCAGCACCGCTATCTGTATGAACATGGAATTATCTACACTGCTATCTGTATGAACATGGAAATATCTACACCGCTATTTGTATGATCATGGAAATATCTACACCGCTATCTGTATGAACATGGAATTATCTACACCGCTATCTGTTTGAACATGGAAATATCTACACCGCTGTCTGCATGAAAATGGAAATATCTACACAGCTATCTGCATACACATGGAAATATCTACACAGCTATCTCTTAACACATGGAAATAAGAAGTCTGCTATCTCTATAAACATGGAAATATCTACACCGCCATCTGTATGAACATGGAAATATCTGCACCGCCATCTGTATGAACATATAAATATCTACACCACCATATGTATTAAGAAAGAAATATCTAAACCGCTATCTGTGTGAACATTGAAATATCTACACCGCTATCTGTATGAACATTGAAATATATACACCACTGCCTGTATAAACATTGAAATATCAGCACCGCTATATGTATGAACATGGAAATATCTACACCGCTATCTGTATGAACATGGAAATATCTACACCGCTATCTGTATGAACATGGAAATATTTACACCGCTATCTGTTTGAACATGGAAATATCTACACTGCTATCTGCATGAAAATGGAAATATCTACACTGCTATCTGCATATACATGGAAATATCTACACAGCTATCTCTTTACACATGGAAATAACTACACCGCTATCTGTATGAACATGGAAATATCTACACCGCCATCTGTATGAACATGGAAATATGTGCACCGCCATCTGTATGAACATATAAATATCTACACCGCCATCTGTATTAAGATGGAGATATCTACACTGCTATCTGTATAAACATGGAAATATCTACACCGCTATCTGTATAAACATGGAAATATCTACACCGCTATCTATATAAACATGGAAATATCTACCCCGCTACCTGCATAAACATGGAAATAGCAGCACCGCTATCTGTATGAACATGGAAATATCTACACCGCTATCTGTATGAACATGGAAATATCTACACCGCTATCTGTATGAACATGGAAATATCTACACCGCTATCTGTTTGAAGATGGAAATATATACACCGCTATCTGCATGAAAATGGAAATATCTACACAGCTATCTGCATATACATGGAAATATCTACACAGCTATCTCTTTACACATGGAAATAACTACACCGCTATCTGTATGAACATGGAAATATCAACACCGCCATCTGTATGAACATGGAAATATCTGCACCGCCATCTGAATGAACATATAAATATCTACACCGCCATTTGTATTAAGATGGAGATATCTACACCGCTATCTGAATAAACATGGAAATATCTACACCGCTATCTGTATAAACATGGAAATATCTACACCGCTATCTGCATAAACATGGAAATATCTACACTGCTACATGTATAAACATGGAAATATCAGCACCGCTATCTGTATGAACATGGAAATATCTACATCGCTATCTGTATGAACATGGAAATATCTACACCGCTATCTGCATGAACATGGAAATATCTACAAAGCTATCTGAATGAACATGGAAATATCTACACCGCTATCTGTTTGAACATGTAAATATCTACACCGCTATCTGCATGAAAATGGAAATATCTACAAAGCTATCTGCATATACATGGAAATATCTACACTGCTATCTCTTTACACACGGAAATAACTACACCGCTATATCTATAAAGATAGAAATATCTACACCGCTATCTGTATAAACATGGAAATATCTACACCGCTATCTGTATAAACATGGAAATATCTACACCACTACCTGTATAAACATGGAAATATCAGCACCGCTATCTGTATGAACATGGAATTATCTACACTGCTATCTGTATGAACATGGAAATATCTACACCGCTATCTGTATGATCATGGAAATATTTACACCGCTATCTGTATGAACATGGAATTATCTACACCGCTATCTGTTTGAACATGGAAATATCTACACCGCTGTCTGCATGAAAATGGAAATATCTACACAGCTATCTGCATACACATGGAAATATCTACACAGCTATCTCTTAACACATGGAAATAAGAAGTCTGCTATCTCTATAAACATGGAAATATCTACACCGCCATCTGTATGAACATGGAAATATCTGCACCGCCATCTGTATGAACATATAAATATCTACACCACCATATGTATTAAGAAAGAAATATCTAAACCGCTATCTGTGTGAACATTGAAATATCTACACCGCTATCTGTATGAACATTGAAATATATACACCACTGCCTGTATAAACATTGAAATATCAGCACCGCTATCTGTATGAACATGGAAATATCTACACCGCTATCTGTATGAACATGGAAATATCTACACAGCTATCTGTATGAACATGGAAATATCTACACCGTTATCTGTTTGAACATGGAAATATCTACACCGCTATCTGCATGAAAATGGAAATATCTACACTGCTATCTGCATGTACATGGAAATATCTACACAGCTATCTCTTTACACATGGAAATAACTACACCGCTATCTGTATGAACATGGAAATATCTACACCGCCATCTGTATGAACATGGAAATATGTGCACCGCTATCTGTATGAACATATAAATATCTACACCGCCATCTGTATTAAGATGGAGATATCTACACTGCTATCTGTATAAACATGGAAATATCTACACCGCTATCTGTATAAACATGGAAATATCTACACCGCTATCTATATAAACATGGAAACATCTACCCCGCTACCTGCATAAACATGGAAATAGCAGCACCGCTATCTGTATGAACATGGAAATATCTACACCGCTATCTGTATGAACATGGAAATATCTACACCGCTATCTGTATGAACATGGAAATATCTACACCGCTATCTGTTTGAAGATGGAAATATATACACCGCTATCTGCATGAAAATGGAAATATCTACACAGCTATCTGCATATACATGGAAATATCTACACAGCTATCTCTTTACACATGGAAATAACTACACCGCTATCTGTATGAACATGGAAATATCAACACCGCCATCTGTATGAACATGGAAATATCTGCACCGCCATCTGAATGAACATATAAATATCTACACCGCCATTTGTATTAAGATGGAGATATCTACACCGCTATCTGAATAAACATGGAAATATCTACACCGCTATCTGTATAAACATGGAAATATCTACACCGCTATCTGCATAAACATGGAAATATCTACACTGCTACCTGTATAAACATGGAAATATCAGCACCGCTATCTGTATGAACATGGAAATATCTACATCGCTATCTGTATGAACATGGAAATATCTACACCGCTATCTGCATGAACATGGAAATATCTACAAAGCTATCTGAATGAACATGGAAATATCTACACCGCTATCTGTTTGAACATGTAAATATCTACACCGCTATCTGCATGAAAATGGAAATATCTACAAAGCTATCTGCATATACATGGAAATATCTACACTGCTATCTCTTTACACATGGAAATAACTACACCGCTATATCTATAAAGATAGAAATATCTACACCGCTATCTGTATAAACATGGAAATATCTACACCGCTATCTGTATAAACATGGAAATATCTACACCACTACCTGTATAAACATGGAAATATCAGCACCGCTATCTGTATGAACATGGAATTATCTACACTGCTATCTGTATGAACATGGAAATATCTACACCGCTATCTGTATGATCATGGAAATATCTACACCGCTATCTGTATGAACATGGAATTATCTACACCGCTATCTGTTTGAACATGGAAATATCTACACCGCTGTCTGCATGAAAATGGAAATATCTACACAGCTATCTGCATACACATGGAAATATCTACACAGCTATCTCTTAACACATGGAAATAAGAAGTCTGCTATCTCTATAAACATGGAAATATCTACACCGCCATCTGTATGAACATGGAAATATCTGCACCGCCATCTGTATGAACATATAAATATCTACACCACCATATGTATTAAGAAAGAAATATCTAAACCGCTATCTGTGTGAACATTGAAATATCTACACCGCTATCTGTATGAACATTGAAATATATACACCACTGCCTGTATAAACATTGAAATATCAGCACCGCTATCTGTATGAACATGGAAATATCTACACCGCTATCTGTATGAACATGGAAATATCTACACCGCTATCTGTATGAACATGGAAATATCTACACCGCTATCTGTATGAACATGGAAATATCTACACCGCTATCTGTATGAACATGGAAATATCTACACCGCTATCTGTATGAACATGGAAATATCTACACAGCCATCTGGATGAACATGGAAATATCTACTCTGCTATCTGTGTAAACATGCATAGATCTTCACCCCTATCTGTATAAACATGGAAATATCTACACCGCTATCTGTATGAACATGGAAATATCTACACCGCTATCTGTATGAACATGGAAATATCTACACCGCTATCTGTTTGAACATGGAAATATCTACACCGCTATCTGCATGAAAATGGAAATATCTACACTGCTATCTGCATATACATGGAAATATCTACACAGCTATCTCTTTACACATGGAAATAACTACACCGCTATCTGTATGAACATGGAAATATCTACACCGCCATCTGTATGAACATGGAAATATGTGCACCGCCATCTGTATGAACATATAAATATCTACACCGCCATCTGTATTAAGATGGAGATATCTACACTGCTATCTGTATAAACATGGAAATATCTACACCGCTATCTGTATAAACATGGAAATATCTACACCGCTATCTAGATAAACATGGAAATATCTACCCCGCTACCTGCATAAACATGGAAATAGCAGCACCGCTATCTGTATGAACATGGAAATATCTACACCGCTATCTGTATGAACATGGAAATATCTACACCGCTATCTGTATGAACATGGAAATATCTACACCGCTATCTGTTTGAAGATGGAAATATATACACCGCTATCTGCATGAAAATGGAAATATCTACACAGCTATCTGCATATACATGGAAATATCTACACAGCTATCTCTTTACACATGGAAATAACTACACCGCTATCTGTATGAACATGGAAATATCAACACCGCCATCTGTATGAACATGGAAATATCTGCACCGCCATCTGAATGAACATATAAATATCTACACCGCCATTTGTATTAAGATGGAGATATCTACACCGCTATCTGAATAAACATGGAAATATCTACACCGCTATCTGTATAAACATGGAAATATCTACACCGCTATCTGCATAAACATGGAAATATCTACACTGCTACCTGTATAAACATGGAAATATCAGCACCGCTATCTGTATGAACATGGAAATATCTACATCGCTATCTGTATGAACATGGAAATATCTACACCGCTATCTGCATGAACATGGAAATATCTACAAAGCTATCTGAATGAACATGGAAATATCTACACCGCTATCTGTTTGAACATGTAAATATCTACACCGCTATCTGCATGAAAATGGAAATATCTACAAAGCTATCTGCATATACATGGAAATATCTACACTGCTATCTCTTTACACATGGAAATAACTACACCGCTATATCTATAAAGATAGAAATATCTACACCGCTATCTGTATAAACATGGAAATATCTACACCGCTATCTGTATAAACATGGAAATATCTACACCACTACCTGCATAAACATGGAAATATCAGCACCGCTATCTGTATGAACATGGAATTATCTACACTGCTATCTGTATGAACATGGAAATATCTACACCGCTATCTGTATGATCATGGAAATATCTACACCGCTATCTGCATGAACATGGAATTATCTACACCGCTATCTGTTTGAACATGGAAATATCTACACCGCTGTCTGCATGAAAATGGAAATATCTACACAGCTATCTGCATACACATGGAAATATCTACACAGCTATCTCTTAACACATGGAAATAAGAAGTCTGCTATCTCTATAAACATGGAAATATCTACACCGCCATCTGTATGAACATGGAAATATCTGCACCGCCATCTGTATGAACATATAAATATCTACACCACCATATGTATTAAGAAAGAAATATCTAAACCGCTATCTGTGTGAACATTGAAATATCTACACCGCTATCTGTATGAACATTGAAATATATACACCACTGCCTGTATAAACATTGAAATATCAGCACCGCTATCTGTATGAACATGGAAATATCTACACCGCTATCTGTATGAACATGGAAATATCTACACCGCTATCTGTATGAACATGGAAATATCTACACCGCTATCTGTTTGAACATGGAAATATCTACACCGCTATCTGCATGAAAATGGAAATATCTACACTGCTATCTGCATATACATGGAAATATCTACACAGCTATCTCTTTACACATGGAAATAACTACACCGCTATCTGTATGAACATGGAAATATCTACACCGCCATCTGTATGAACATGGAAATATGTGCACCGCTATCTGTATGAACATATAAATATCTACACCGCCATCTGTATTAAGATGGAGATATCTACACTGCTATCTGTATAAACATGGTAATATCTACACCGCTATCTGTATAAACATGGAAATATCTACACCGCTATCTATATAAACATGGAAATATCTACCCCGCTACCTGCATAAACATGGAAATAGCAGCACCGCTATCTGTATGAACATGGAAATATCTACACCGCTATCTGTATGAACATGGAAATATCTACACCGCTATCTGTATGAACATGGAAATATCTACACCGCTATCTGTTTGAAGATGGAAATATATACACCGCTATCTGCATGAAAATGGAAATATCTACACAGCTATCTGCATATACATGGAAATATCTACACAGCTATCTCTTTACACATGGAAATAACTACACCGCTATCTGTATGAACATGGAAATATCAACAACGCCATCTGTATGAACATGGAAATATCTGCACCGCCATCTGAATGAACATATAAATATCTACACCGCCATTTGTATTAAGATGGAGATATCTACACCGCTATCTGAATAAACATGGAAATATCTACACCGCTATCTGTATAAACATGGAAATATCTACACCGCTATCTGCATAAACATGGAAATATCTACACTGCTACCTGTATAAACATGGAAATATCAGCACCGCTATCTGTATGAACATGGAAATATCTACATCGCTATCTGTATGAACATGGAAATATCTACACCGCTATCTGCATGATCATGGAAATATCTACAAAGCTATCTGAATGAACATGGAAATATCTACACCGCTATCTGTTTGAACATGTAAATATCTACACCGCTATCTGCATGAAAATGGAAATATCTACAAAGCTATCTGCATATACATGGAAATATCTACACTGCTATCTCTTTACACATGGAAATAACTACACCGCTATATCTATAAAGATAGAAATATCTACACCGCTATCTGTATAAACATGGAAATATCTACACCGCTATCTGTATAAACATGGAAATATCTACACCACTACCTGTATAAACATGGAAATATCAGCACCGCTATCTGTATGAACATGGAATTATCTACACTGCTATCTGTATGAACATGGAAATATCTACACCGCTATCTGTATGATCATGGAAATATCTACACCGCTATCTGTATGAACATGGAATTATCTACACCGCTATCTGTTTGAACATGGAAATATCTACACCGCTGTCTGCATGAAAATGGAAATATCTACACAGCTATCTGCATACACATGGAAATATCTACACAGCTATCTCTTAACACATGGAAATAAGAAGTCTGCTATCTCTATAAACATGGAAATATCTACACCGCCATCTGTATGAACATGGAAATATCTGCACCGCCATCTGTATGAACATATAAATATCTACACCACCATATGTATTAAGAAAGAAATATCTAAACCGCTATCTGTGTGAACATTGAAATATCTACACCGCTATCTGTATGAACATTGAAATATATACACCACTGCCTGTATAAACATTGAAATATCAGCACCGCTATCTGTATGAACATGGAAATATCTACACCGCTATCTGTATGAACATGGAAATATCTACACCGCTATCTGTATGAACATGGAAATATCTACACCACTATCTGTATGAACATGGAAATATCTACACCGCTATCTGTATGAACATGGAAATATCTACACCGCTATCTGTATGAACATGGAAATATCTACACAGCCATCTGGATGAACATGGAAATATCTACTCTGCTATCTGTGTAAACATGCATAGATCTTCACCCCTATCTGTATAAACATGGAAATATCTACACCGCTATCTGTATGAACATGGAAATATCTACACCGCTATCTGTATGAACATGGAAATATCTACACCGCTATCTGTTTGAACATGGAAATATCTACACCGCTATCTGCATGAAAATGGAAATATCTACACTGCTATCAGCATATACATGGAAATATCTACACAGCTATCTCTTTACACATGGAAATAACTACACCGCTATCTGTATGAACATGGAAATATCTACACCGCCATCTGTATGAACATGGAAATATGTGCACCGCCATCTGTATGAACATATAAATATCTACACCGCCATCTGTATTAAGATGGAGATATCTACACTGCTATCTGTATAAACATGGAAATATCTACACCGCTATCTGTATAAACATGGAAATATCTACACCGCTATCTATATAAACATGGAAATATCTACCCCGCTACCTGCATAAACATGGAAATAGCAGCACCTCTATCTGTATGAACATGGAAATATCTACACCGCTATCTGTATGAACATGGAAATATCTACACCGCTATCTGTATGAACATGGAAATATCTACACCGCTATCTGTTTGAAGATGGAAATATATACACCGCTATCTGCATGAAAATGGAAATATCTACACAGCTATCTGCATATACATGGAAATATCTACACAGCTATCTCTTTACACATGGAAATAACTACACCGCTATCTGTATGAACATGGAAATATCAACACCGCCATCTGTATGAACATGGAAATATCTGCACCGCCATCTGAATGAACATATAAATATCTACACCGCCATTTGTATTAAGATGGAGATATCTACACCGCTATCTGAATAAACATGGAAATATCTACACCGCTATCTGTATAAACATGGAAATATCTACACCGCTATCTGCATAAACATGGAAATATCTACACTGCTACCTGTATAAACATGGAAATATCAGCACCACTATCTGTATGAACATGGAAATATCTACATCGCTATCTGTATGAACATGGAAATATCTACACCGCTATCTGCATGAACATGGAAATATCAACAAAGCTATCTGAATGAACATGGAAATATCTACACCGCTATCTGTTTGAACATGTAAATATCTACACCGCTATCTGCATGAAAATGGAAATATCTACAAAGCTATCTGCATATACATGGAAATATCTACACTGCTATCTCTTTACACATGGAAATATCTACACCGCTATATCTATAAAGATAGAAATATCTACACCGCTATCTGTATAAACATGGAAATATCTACACCGCTATCTGTATAAACATGGAAATATCTACACCACTACCTGTATAAACATGGAAATATCAGCACCGCTATCTGTATGAACATGGAATTATCTACACTGCTATCTGTATGAACATGGAAATATCTACACCGCTATTTGTATGATCATGGAAATATCTACACCGCTATCTGTATGAACATGGAATTATCTACACCGCTATCTGTTTGAACATGGAAATATCTACAACGCTGTCTGCATGAAAATGGAAATATCTACACAGCTATCTGCATACACATGGAAATATCTACACAGCTATCTCTTAACACATGGAAATAAGAAGTCTGCTATCTCTATAAACATGGAAATATCTACACCGCCATCTGTATGAACATGGAAATATCTGCACCGCCATCTGTATGAACATATAAATATCTACACCACCATATGTATTAAGAAAGAAATATCTAAACCGCTATCTGTGTGAACATTGAAATATCTACACCGCTATCTGTATGAACATTGAAATATATACACCACTGCCTGTATAAACATTGAAATATCAGCACCGCTATATGTATGAACATGGAAATATCTACACCGCTATCTGTATGAACATGGAAATATCTACACCGCTATCTGTATGAACATGGAAATATTTACACCGCTATCTGTTTGAACATGGAAATATCTACACTGCTATCTGCATGAAAATGGAAATATCTACACTGCTATCTGCATATACATGGAAATATCTACACAGCTATCTCTTTACACATGGAAATAACTACACCGCTATCTGTATGAACATGGAAATATCTACACCGCCATCTGTATGAACATGGAAATATGTGCACCGCCATCTGTATGAACATATAAATATCTATACCGCCATCTGTATTAAGATGGAGATATCTACACTGCTATCTGTATAAACATGGAAATATCTACACCGCTATCTGTATAAACATGGAAATATCTACACCGCTATCTATATAAACATGGAAATATCTACCCCGCTACCTGCATAAACATGGAAATAGCAGCACCGCTATCTGTATGAACATGGAAATATCTACACCGCTATCTGTATGAACATGGAAATATCTACACCGCTATCTGTATGAACATGGAAATATCTACACCGCTATCTGTTTGAAGATGGAAATATATACACCGCTATCTGCATGAAAATGGAAATATCTACACAGCTATCTGCATATACATGGAAATATCTACACAGCTATCTCTTTACACATGGAAATAACTACACCGCTATCTGTATGAACATGGAAATATCAACACCGCCATCTGTATGAACATGGAAATATCTGCACCGCCATCTGAATGAACATATAAATATCTACACCGCCATTTGTATTAAGATGGAGATATCTACACCGCTATCTGAATAAACATGGAAATATCTACACCGCTATCTGTATAAACATGGAAATATCTACACCGCTATCTGCATAAACATGGAAATATCTACACTGCTACCTGTATAAACATGGAAATATCAGCACCGCTATCTGTATGAACATGGAAATATCTACATCGCTATCTGTATGAACATGGAAATATCTACACCGCTATCTGCATGAACATGGAAATATCTACAAAGCTATCTGAATGAACATGGAAATATCTACACCGCTATCTGTTTGAACATGTAAATATCTACACCGCTATCTGCATGAAAATGGAAATATCTACAAAGCTATCTGCATATACATGGAAATATCTACACTGCTATCTCTTTACACACGGAAATAACTACACCGCTATATCTATAAAGATAGAAATATCTACACCGCTATCTGTATAAACATGGAAATATCTACACCGCTATCTGTATAAACATGGAAATATCTACACCACTACCTGTATAAACATGGAAATATCAGCACCGCTATCTGTATGAACATGGAATTATCTGCACTGCTATCTGTATGAACATGGAAATATCTACACCGCTATCTGTATGATCATGGAAATATTTACACCGCTATCTGTATGAACATGGAATTATCTACACCGCTATCTGTTTGAACATGGAAATATCTACACCGCTGTCTGCATGAAAATGGAAATATCTACACAGCTATCTGCATACACATGGAAATATCTACACAGCTATCTCTTAACACATGGAAATAAGAAGTCTGCTATCTCTATAAACATGGAAATATCTACACCGCCATCTGTATGAACATGGAAATATCTGCACCGCCATCTGTATGAACATATAAATATCTACACCACCATATGTATTAAGAAAGAAATATTTAAACCGCTATCTGTGTGAACATTGAAATATCTACACCGCTATCTGTATGAACATTGAAATATATACACCACTGCCTGTATAAACATTGAAATATCAGCACCGCTATCTGTATGAACATGGAAATATCTACACCGCTATCTGTATGAACATGGAAATATCTACACAGCTATCTGTATGAACATGGAAATATCTACACCGTTATCTGTTTGAACATGGAAATATCTACACCGCTATCTGCATGAAAATGGAAATATCTACACTGCTATCTGCATGTACATGGAAATATCTACACAGCTATCTCTTTACACATGGAAATAACTACACCGCTATCTGTATGAACATGGAAATATCTACACCGCCATCTGTATGAACATGGAAATATGTGCACCGCTATCTGTATGAACATATAAATATCTACACCGCCATCTGTATTAAGATGGAGATATCTACACTGCTATCTGTATAAACATGGAAATATCTACACCGCTATCTGTATAAACATGGAAATATCTACACCGCTATCTATATAAACATGGAAATATCTACCCCGCTACCTGCATAAACATGGAAATAGCAGCACCGCTATCTGTATGAACATGGAAATATCTACACCGCTATCTGTATGAACATGGAAATATCTACACCGCTATCTGTATGAACATGGAAATATCTACACCGCTATCTGTTTGAAGATGGAAATATATACACCGCTATCTGCATGAAAATGGAAATATCTACACAGCTATCTGCATATACATGGAAATATCTACACAGCTATCCCTTTACACATGGAAATAACTACACCGCTATCTGTATGAACATGGAAATATCAACACCGCCATCTGTATGAACATGGAAATATCTGCACCGCCATCTGAATGAACATATAAATATCTACACCGCCATTTGTATTAAGATGGAGATATCTACACCGCTATCTGAATAAACATGGAAATATCTACACCGCTATCTGTATAAACATGGAAATATCTACACCGCTATCTGCATAAACATGGAAATATCTACACTGCTACCTGTATAAACATGGAAATATCAGCACCACTATCTGTATGAACATGGAAATATCTACATCGCTATCTGTATGAACATGGAAATATCTACACCGCTATCTGCATGAACATGGAAATATCAACAAAGCTATCTGAATGAACATGGAAATATCTACACCGCTATCTGTTTGAACATGTAAATATCTACACCGCTATCTGCATGAAAATGGAAATATCTACAAAGCTATCTGCATATACATGGAAATATCTACACTGCTATCTCTTTACACATGGAAATATCTACACCGCTATATCTATAAAGATAGAAATATCTACACCGCTATCTGTATAAACATGGAAATATCTACACCGCTATCTGTATAAACATGGAAATATCTACACCACTACCTGTATAAACAAGGAAATATCAGCACCGCTATCTGTATGAACATGGAATTATCTACACTGCTATCTGTATGAACATGGAAATATCTACACCGCTATCTGTATGATCATGGAAATATCTACACCGCTATCTGTATGAACATGGAATTATCTACACCGCTATCTGTTTGAACATGGAAATATCTACACCGCTGTCTGCATGAAAATGGAAATATCTACACAGCTATCTGCATACACATGGAAATATCTACACAGCTATCTCTTAACACATGGAAATAAGAAGTCTGCTATCTCTATAAACATGGAAATATCTACACCGCCATCTGTATGAACATGGAAATATCTGCACCGCCATCTGTATGAACATATAAATATCTACACCACCATATGTATTAAGAAAGAAATATCTAAACCGCTATCTGTGTGAACATTGAAATATCTACACCGCTATCTGTATGAACATTGAAATATATACACCACTGCCTGTATAAACATTGAAATATCAGCACCGCTATATGTATGAACATGGAAATATCTACACCGCTATCTGTATGAACATGGAAATATCTACACCGCTATCTGTATGAACATGGAAATATTTACACCGCTATCTGTTTGAACATGGAAATATCTACACTGCTATCTGCATGAAAATGGAAATATCTACACTGCTATCTGCATATACATGGAAATATCTACACAGCTATCTCTTTACACATGGAAATAACTACACCGCTATCTGTATGAACATGGAAATATCTACACCGCCATCTGTATGAACATGGAAATATGTGCACCGCCATCTGTATGAACATATAAATATCTACACCGCCATCTGTATTAAGATGGAGATATCTACACTGCTATCTGTATAAACATGGAAATATCTACACCGCTATCTGTATAAACATGGAAATATCTACACCGCTATCTATATAAACATGGAAATATCTACCCCGCTACCTGCATAAACATGGAAATAGCAGCACCGCTATCTGTATGAACATGGAAATATCTACACCGCTATCTGTATGAACATGGAAATATCTACACCGCTATCTGTATGAACATGGAAATATCTACACCGCTATCTGTTTGAAGATGGAAATATATACACCGCTATCTGCATGAAAATGGAAATATCTACACAGCTATCTGCATATACATGGAAATATCTACACAGCTATCTCTTTACACATGGAAATAACTACACCGCTATCTGTATGAACATGGAAATATCAACACCGCCATCTGTATGAACATGGAAATATCTGCACCGCCATCTGAATGAACATATAAATATCTACACCGCCATTTGTATTAAGATGGAGATATCTACACCGCTATCTGAATAAACATGGAAATATCTACACCGCTATCTGTATAAACATGGAAATATCTACACCGCTATCTGCATAAACATGGAAATATCTACACTGATACCTGTATAAACATGGAAATATCAGCACCGCTATCTGTATGAACATGGAAATATCTACATCGCTATCTGTATGAACATGGAAATATCTACACCGCTATCTGCATGAACATGGAAATATCTACAAAGCTATCTGAATGAACATGGAAATATCTACACCGCTATCTGTTTGAACATGTAAATATGTACACCGCTATCTGCATGAAAATGGAAATATCTACAAAGCTATCTCTTTACACATGGAAATAACTACACCGCTATCTGCATGAAAATGGAAATATCTACACTGCTATCTGCATATACATGGAAATATCTACACAGCTATCTCTTTACACATGGAAATAACTACACCGCTATCTGTATGAACATGGAAATATCTACACCGCCATCTGTATGAACATGGAAATATGTGCACCGCCATCTGTATGAACATATAAATATCTACACCGCCATCTGTATTAAGATGGAGATATCTACACTGCTATCAGTATAAACATGGAAATATCTACACCGCTATCTGTATAAACATGGAAATATCTACACCGCTATCTATATAAACATGGAAATATCTACCCCGCTACCTGCATAAACATGGAAATAGCAGCACCGCTATCTGTATGAACATGGAAATATCTACACCGCTATCAGTATGAACATGGAAATATCTACACCGCCATCTGTATGAACATGGAAATATGTGCACCGCCATCTGTATGAACATATAAATATCTACACCGCCATCTGTATTAAGATGGAGATATCTACACTGCTATCTGTATAAACATGGAAATATCTACACCGCTATCTGTATAAACATGGAAATATCTACACTGCTACCTGTATAAACATGGAAATATCAGCACCGCTATCTGTATGAACATGGAAATATCTACACCGCTATCTGTATGAACATGGAAATGTCTACACCGCTATCAGTATGAACATGGAAATATCTACACCGCTATGTGTATGAACATGGATATATCTACACAGCCCTCGGGATGAACATGGAAATATCCACACCGCTATCTGTATAAACATGCATATACCTTCACCGCTATCTGTATAAACATGGAAATATCTACACCGCTATCTGTATGAACATGGAAATATCTACACCGCTATCTGTTTGAAGATGGAAATATATACACCGCTATCTGCATGAAAATGGAAATATCTACACAGCTATCTGCATATACATGGAAATATCTACAGAGCTATCTCTTTACACATGGAAATAACTACACCGCTATCTGTATGAACATGGAAATATCAACACCGCCATCTGTATGAACATGGAAATATCTGCACCGCCATCTGAATGAACATATAAATATCTACACCGCCATTTGTATTAAGATGGAGATATCTACACCGCTATCTGAATAAACATGGAAATATCTACACCGCTATCTGTATAAACATGGAAATATCTACACTGCTATCTGCATAAACATGGAAATATCTACACTGCTACCTGTATAAACATGGAAATATCAGCACCGCTATCTGTATGAACATGGAAATATCTACATCGCTATCTGTATGAACATGGAAATATCTACACCACTATCTGCATGAACATGGAAATATCTACAAAGCTATCTGAATGAACTTGGAAATATCTACACCGCTATCTGTTTGAACATGTAAATATCTACACCGCTATCTGCATGAAAATGGAAATATCTACAAAGCTATCTGCATATACATGGAAATATCTACACTGCTATCTCTTTACACATGGAAATATCTACACCGCTATATCTATAAAGATAGAAATATCTACACCGCTATCTGTATAAACATGGAAATATCTACACCGCTATCTGTATAAACATGGAAATATCTACACCACTACCTGTATAAACATGGAAATATCAGCACCGCTATCTGTATGAACATGGAATTATCTACACTGCTATCTGTATGAACATGGAAATATCTACACCGCTATCTGTATGATCATGGAAATATCTACACCGCTATCTGTATGAACATGGAATTATCTACACCGCTATCTGTTTGAACATGGAAATATCTACACCGCTGTCTGCATGAAAATGGAAATATCTACACAGCTATCTGCATACACATGGAAATATCTACACAGCTATCTCTTAACACCTGGAAATAAGAAGTCTGCTATCTCTATAAACATGGAAATATCTACACCGCCATCCGTATGAACATGGAAATATCTGCACCGCCATCTGTATGAACATATAAATATCTACACAACCATATGTATTAAGAAAGAAATATCTAAACCGCTATCTGTGTGAACATTGAAATATCTACACCGCTATCTGTATGAACATTGAAATATATACACCACTGCCTGTATAAACATTGAAATATCAGCACCGCTATCTGTATGAACATGGGAATATCTACACCGCTATCTGTATGAACATGGAAATATCTACACCGCTATCTGTATGAACATGGAAATATCTACACCGCTATCTGTATGAACATGGAAATATCTACACCGCTATCTGTATGAACATGGAAATATCTACACCGCTATCTGTATGAACATGGAAATATCTACACAGCCATCTGGATGAACATGGAAATATCTACTCTGCTATCTGTGTAAACATGCATAGATCTTCACCCCTATCTGTATAAACATTGAAATATCTACACCGCTATCTGTATGAACATGGAAATATCTACACCGCCATCTGTATGAACATGGAAATATGTGCACCGCCATCTGTATGAACATATAAATATCTACACCGCCATCTGTATTAAGATGGAGATATCTACACTGCTATCTGTATAAACATGGAAATACCTACACCGCTATCTGTATAAACATGGAAATATCTACACCGCTATCTATATAAACATGGAAATATCTACCCCGCTACCTGCATAAACATGGAAATAGCAGCACCGCTATCTGTATGAACATGGAAATATCTACAACGCTATCTGTTTGAACATGGAAATATCTACACCGCTATCTGCATGAAAATGGAAATATCTACACTGCTATCTGCATATACATGGAAATATCTACACAGCTATCTCTTTACACATGGAAATAACTACACCGCTATCTGTATGAACATGGAAATATCTACTCTGCTATCTGTGTAAACATGCATAGATCTTCACCCCTATCTGTTTAAACATGGAAATATCTACACCGCTATCTGTATGAACATGGAAATATCTACACCGCTATCTGTATGAACATGGAAATATCTACACCGCTATCTGTTTGAACATGGAAATATCTACACCGCTATCTGCATGAAAATGGAAATATCTACACTGCTATCTGCATATACATGGAAATATCTACACAGCTATCTCTTTACACATGGAAATAACTACACCGCTATCTGTATGAACATGGAAATATCTACACCGCCATCTGTATGAACATGGAAATATGTGCACCGCCATCTGTATGAACATATAAATATCTACACCGCCATCTGTATTAAGATGGAGATATCTACACTGCTATCTGTATAAACATGGAAATATCTACACCGCTATCTGTATAAACATGGAAATATCTACACCGCTATCTATATAAACATGGCAATATCTACCCCGCTACCTGCATAAACATGGAAATAGCAGCACCGCTATCTGTATGAACATGGAAATATCTACACCGCTATCTGTATGAACATGGAAATATCTACACCGCTATCTGTATGAACATGGAAATATGTGCACCGCCATCTGTATGAACATATAAATATCTACACCGCCATCTGTATTAAGATGGAGATATCTACACTGCTATCTGTATAAACATGGAAATATCTACACCGCTATCTGTATAAACATGGAAATATCTACACCGCTATCTATATAAACATGGAAATATCTACCCCGCAACCTGCATAAACATGGAAATAGCAGCACCGCTATCTGTATGAACATGGAAATATCTACACCGCTATCTGTTTGAACATGGAAATATCTACACCGCTATCTGCATGAAAATGGAAATATCTACACTGCTATCTGCATATACATGGAAATATCTACACAGCTATCTCTTTACAAATGGAAATAACTACACCGCTATCTGTATGAACATGGAAATATCTACACCGCCATCTGTATGAACATGGAAATATGTGCACCGCCATCTGTATGAACATATAAATATCTACACCGCCATCTGTATTAAGATGGAGATATCTACACTGCTATCTGTATAAACATGGAAATATCTACACCGCTATCTGTATAAACATGGAAATATCTACACCGCTATCTATATAAACATGGAAATATCTACCCCGCTACCTGCATAAACATGGAAATAGCAGCACCGCTATCTGTATGAACATGGAAATATCTACACCGCTATCTCTATGAACATGGAAATATCTACACCGCCATCTGTATGAACATGGAAATTTGTGCACCGCCATCTGTATGAACATATAAATATCTACACCGCCATCTGTATTAAGATGGAGATATCTACACTGCTATCTGTATAAACATGGTAATATCTACACTGCTATCTGTATAAACATGGAAATATCTACACTGCTACCTGTGTAAACAGGGAAATATCAGCACCGCTATCTGTATGAACATGGAAATATCTACACCGCTATCTGTATGAATATGGAAATGTCTACACCGCTATCAGTATGAACATGGAAATATCTACACCGCTATGTGTATGAACATGGATATATCTACACAGCTCTCGGGATGAACATGGAAATATCCACACCGCTATCTGTATAAACATGCATATACCTTCACCGCTATCTGTATAAACATGGAAATATCTACACCGCTATCTGTATGAACATGGAAATATCTACACCGCTATCTGTTTGAAGATGGAAATATATACACCGCTATCTGCATGAAAATGGAAATATCTACACAGCTATCTGCATTTACATGGAAATATCTACACAGCTATGTCTTTACACATGGAAATAACTACACCGCTATCTGTATTAAAATGGAAATATCAACACCGCCATCTGTATGAACATGGAAATATCTGCACCGCCATCTGAATGAACATATAAATATCTACACCGCCATTTGTATTAAGATGGAGATATCTACACCGCTATCTGAATAAACATGGAAATATCTACACCGCTATCTGTATAAACATGGAAATATCTACACCGCTATCTGCATAAACATGGAAATATCTACACTGCTACCTGTATAAACATGGAAATATCAGCACCGCTATCTGTATGAACATGGAAATATCTACATCGCTATCTGTATGAACATGTAAATATCTACACCGCTATCTGCATGAAAATGGAAATATCTACAAAGCTATCTGCATATACATGGAAATATCTACACTGCTATCTCTTTACACATGGAAATAACTACACCGCTATATCTATAAAGATAGAAATATCTACACCACTATCTGTATAAACATGGAAATATCTACACCGCTATCTGTATAAACATGGAAATATCTACACCACTACATGTATAAACATGGAAATATCAGCACCGCTATCTGTATGAACATGGAATTATCTACACTGCTATCTGTATGAACATGGAAATATCTACACCGCTATCTGTATGATCATGGAAATATCTACACCGCTATCTGTATGAACATGGAATTATCTACACCGCTATCTGTTTGAACATGGAAATATCTACACCGCTGTCTGCATGAAAATGGAAATATCTACACAGCTATCTGCATACACATGGAAATATATACACAGCTATCTCTTAACACATGGAAATAAGAAGTCTGCTATCTCTATAAACATGGAAATATCTACACCGCCATCTGTATGAACATGGAAATATCTGCACCGCCATCTGTATGAACATATAAATATCTACACCACCATATGTATTAAGAAAGAAATATCTAAACCGCTATCTGTGTGAACATTGAAATATCTACACCGCTATCTGTATGAACATTGAAATATATACACCACTGCCTGTATAAACATTGAAATATCAGCACCGCTATCTGTATGAACATGGAAATATCTACACCGCTATCTGTATGAACATGGAAATATCTACACCGCTATCTGTATGAACATGGAAATATCTACACCACTATCTGTATGAACATGGAAATATCTACACCGCTATCTGTATGAACATGGAAATATCTACACCGCTATCTGTATGAACATGGAAATATCTACACAGCCATCTGGATGAACATGGAAATATCTACTCTGCTCTCTGTGTAAACATGCATAGATCTTCACCCCTATCTGTATAAACATGGAAATATCTACACCGATATCTGTATGAACATGGAAATATCTACACCGCTATCTGTATGAACATCGAAATATCTACACCGCTATCTGCATGAAAATGGAAATATCTACACTGCTATCTGCATATACATGGAAATATCTACACAGCTATCTCTTTACACATGGAAATAACTACACCGCCATCTGTATGAACATGGAAATATGTGCACCGCCATCTGTATGAACATATAAATATCTACACCGCCATCTGTATTAAGATGGAGATATCTACACTGCTATCTGTATAAACATGGAAATATCTACACCGCTATCTGTATAAACATGGAAATATCTACACCGCTATCTATATAAACATGGAAATATCTACCCCGCTACCTGCATAAACATGGAAATAGCAGCACCGCTATCTGTATGAACATGGAAATATCTACACCGCTATCTGTATGAACATGGAAATATCTACACCGCCATCTGTATGAACATGGAAATATCTACACCGCCATCTGTATGAACATGGAAATATGTGCACCGCCATCTGTATGAACATATAAATATCTACACCGCCATCTGTATTAAGATGGAGATATCTACACTGCTATCTGTATAAACATGGAAATATCTACACCGCTATCTGTATAAACATGGAAATATCTACAATGCTACCTGTATAAACATGGAAATATCAGCACCGCTATCTGTATGAACATGGAAATATCTACACCGCTATCAGTATGAACATGGAAATATCTACACCGCTATCTGCATGAACATGGAAATATCTACAAAGCTATCTAAATGAACATGGAAATATCTACACCGCTATCTGTTTGAACATGGAAATATCTACACCGCTATCTGCATGAAAATGGAAATATCTACAAAGCTATCTGCATATACATGGAAATACCTACACAGCTATCTCTTTACACATGGAAATAACTACACCGCTATATCTATAAACTTGGAAATATCTACACCGCCATCTGTAGAAACAAGGAAATATCTGCACCGCCATCTGTATGAACATATAAATATCTACACCGCCATCTGTATTAAGAAGGAAATATCTAAACCTCTATCTGTATAAATATGGAAATATCTACACCGCTGCCTGTATAAACATGGAAATATCAGCACCGCTATCTGTATGAACATGGAAATATCTACACCGCTATCTGTATCAACATGGAAATATCTACACCGCCATCTGTATGAACATATAAATATCTACACCGCCATCTGTATTAAGAAGGAAATATCTAAACCGCTATCTGTATAAACGTGGAAATATCTACACCGCTGCCTGTATAAGCATGGAAATATCTACACCGCGATCTGTATGAACATGGAAATATCTACACCGCTATCTGTATGAACATGGAAATATCTACACCGCTATCTGTATGAACATGGAAATATCTACACCGCTATCTGTATGAACATGGAAATATCTACACAGCCATCTGGATGAACATGGAAATATCTACTCTGCTCTCTGTGTAAACATGCATAGATCTTCACCCCTATCTGTATAAACATGGAAATATCTACACCGATATCTGTATGAACATGGAAATATCTACACCGCTATCTGTATGAACATCGAAATATCTACACCGCTATCTGCATGAAAATGGAAATATCTACACTGCTATCTGCATATACATGGAAATATCTACACAGCTATCTCTTTACACATGGAAATAACTACACCGCCATCTGTATGAACATGGAAATATGTGCACCGCCATCTGTATGAACATATAAATATCTACTCCGCCATCTGTATTAAGATGGAGATATCTACACTGCTATCTGTATAAACATGGAAATATCTACACCGCTATCTGTATAAACATGGAAATATCTACACCGCTATCTATATAAACATGGAAATATCTACCCCGCTACCTGCATAAACATGGAAATAGCAGCACCGCTATCTGTATGAACATGGAAATATCTACACCGCTATCTGTATGAACATGGAAATATCTACACCGCCATCTGTATGAACATGGAAATATCTACACCGCCATCTGTATGAACATGGAAATATGTGCACCGCCATCTGTATGAACATATAAATATCTACACCGCCATCTGTATTAAGATGGAGATATCTACACTGCTATCTGTATAAACATGGAAATATCTACACCGCTATCTGTATAAACATGGAAATATCTACAATGCTACCTGTATAAACATGGAAATATCAGCACCGCTATCTGTATGAACATGGAAATATCTACACCGCTATCAGTATGAACATGGAAATATCTACACCGCTATCTGCATGAACATGGAAATATCTACAAAGCTATCTAAATGAACATGGAAATATCTACACCGCTATCTGTTTGAACATGGAAATATCTACACCGCTATCTGCATGAAAATGGAAATATCTACAAAGCTATCTGCATATACATGGAAATACCTACACAGCTATGTCTTTACACATGGAAATAACTACACCGCTATATCTATAAACTTGGAAATATCTACACCGCCATCTGTAGAAACAAGGAAATATCTGCACCGCCATCTGTATGAACATATAAATATCTACACCGCCATCTGTATTAAGAAGGAAATATCTAAACCTCTATCTGTATAAATATGGAAATATCTACACCGCTGCCTGTATAAACATGGAAATATCAGCACCGCTATCTGTATGAACATGGAAATATCTACACCGCTATCTGTATCAACATGGAAATATCTACACCGCCATCTGTATGAACATATAAATATCTACACCGCCATCTGTATTAAGAAGGAAATATCTAAACCGCTATCTGTATAAACGTGGAAATATCTACACCGCTGCCTGTATAAGCATGGAAATATCTACACCGCGATCTGTATGAACATGGAAATATCTACACCGCTATCTGTATGAACATGGAAATATCTACACCGCTATCTGTATGAACATGGAAATAGCTATACCGCTATCTGTGTGAACATGGATATATCTACACAGCCATCTGGATGAACATGGAAATATCTACACCGCTATCTGTGTAAACATGCATACATCTTCACCGCTATCTGTATAAACATGGAAAAACCTACACCGCTATCTGTATGAACATGGAAATATCTACACTGCTATCTGTATGAACATGGAAATATCTACACCACTATCTGTATGAACATGGAAATATCTACACCGCTATCTGCATGAAAATGGAAATATCTACTCTGCTGTCTGCATATACTTTTAAATATCTACACAGCTATCTCTTTACACATGGAAATAACTACACCGCTATCTGTATGAACATGGAAATATCTAAACCGCCATCTGTATGAACATGGGAATATGTGCACCGCCATCTGTATGAACATATAAATATGTACACCGCCATCTGTATTAAGATGGAGATATCTACACTGCTATCTGCATAAACATGGAAATATCTACACCGCTATCTGTATAAACATGGAAATATCTACACAGCTATCTGTATAAACATGGAAATATCTACACCACTACCTGTATAAACATGGAAATATCAGCACCGCTATCTGTATGAACATGGAATTATCTACACCGCTATCTGTATGAACATGGAAATATCTACACCGCTATCTGTATGAACATGGAAATATCTACACCGCTATCTGTATGAACATGGAAATATCTACACCGCTATCTGTTTGAACATGGAAATATCAACACCGCTGTCTACATGAAAATGGAAATATCTACACAGCTATCTGCATACACATGGAAATATCTACACAGCTATCTCTTAACACATGGAAATAAGTACACCGCTATCTCTATAAACATGGAAATATCTACACCGCCATCTGTATGAACATGGAAATATCTGCACCGCCATCTGTATGAACATATAAATATCTACACCGCCATCTGTATTAAGAAGGAAATATCTAAACCGCTATCTGTATGAACGTTGAAATATCTATACCGCTATCTGTATGAACATTGAAATATCTACACCGCTGCCTGTATAAACATGGAGATATCAGCACCGCTATCTGTATGAACATGGAAATATCTACACCGCTATCTGTATGAACATGGAAATATCTACACCGCTATCTGTATGAACATGGAAATATCTACACCGCTATCTGTATGAACATGGAAATATCTACACCGCTATCTGTATGTACATGGAAATATCTACACCGCTATCTGTTTGAACATGGAAATATCTACACCACAATCTGCATGAAAAAGGAAATATCCACACTGCTATCTGCATATACATGGAAATAACTACACAGCTATCTCTTTACACATGGAAATAACTACACCGCTATCTGTATGAACATAGAAATATCTACACCGCCATCTGTATGAACATGGAAATATCTGCACTGCCATCTGTATGAACATATAAATATCTACACCGCCATTTGTATTAAGATGGAGATATCTACACTGCTCTCTGTGTAAACATGGAAATATCTACACCGCTAACTGTATAAACATGGAAATATCTACACCACTACCTGTATAAACATGGAAATATCAGCACCCCTATCTGTATGAACATGGAAATATCTACAATGCTATCTGTATAAACATGGAAATATCTACACCGCTGTCTGTATAAACATGGAAATATCTACACCGCTCCCTGTATAAACATGGAAATATCAGCACTGCTATCTGTATGAACATGGAAATATCTACACAGCTATCTGTATGAACATGGAAATAACTACACCGCTATCTGTGTGAATATGGAAATATCTACACCGCTATCTGTACGAACATGGAAATATATAAACAACTATCTGCATGAAAATAGAAATATATACACAGCTATCAGCATATACATGGAAATATCTACAAAGCTATCTCTTTACACATGGAAATAACTACACCGCTATCTCTATAATCACAGAAATATCTACACCGCCATCTGAATGAACATGGAAATATCTGCTCCGCCATCTGTATAAACATATAAATATCTACACCGCCATCTGTATTAAGATGGAGATATCTACACCGCTATCTGTATAAACTTGGAAATATCTACACCGCTATCTGTATAAACATGGAAATATCTACACCGCTATCTGTATAAACATGGAAATATCTACACCGCTCTCTGTATAAACATGGAAATATCAGCACCGCTATCTGTATGAACATGGAAATATCAGCCCCTCTATCTGTATGAACATGGAAGTATCTACACCGCTATCTCTATGAACATGGAAATATCTACACCGCTATCTGTTTGATCATGGAAATATCTAAACCGCTATCTGCATGAAAATGGAAATATATACACAGCTATCTGCATATTCATGGAAATATCTACACAGCTATCTCTTTACACATGGAAATAACTACACCGCTATCTGTATGAACATGGAAATATCTTCTCTGCCATCTGTAGGAACATGGATATATCTACACAGCCATCTGGATGAACATGGAAATATCTACACCGCTATCTGTATGAACATGGAAATATCTATGCCGCTATCTGTGTAAACATGCATACATCTTCACCGCTATCTGTATAAACATGGAAATATCTACACTGCTATCTGTATGAACATGGAAATATCTACACCGCTATCTGTTTGAACATGGAAATATCTACACCGCTATCTGCATGAAAATGGAAATATCTACACAGCGATCTGAATATACATGGAAATATCTACAAAGCTATCTCTTTACACGTGGAAATTAGTACAGCGCTATCTCTATAAACATGGAAACAGCTACACCGCCATCTGTATGAACATGGAAATATCTGCACCGCCATCTGTATGAACATATAAATATCTACACCGCCATCTATATAAATATGGAGATATCTACACCGCTATCTGTATAAACTTGGAAATATCTACACTGCTATCTCTATGAACATGGAAATTTCTACACCGCTATCTGTATGAACATGGAAATAGCTACACCGCTATCTGTATGAACATGGAAATATCTACACCACTACCTGTATGAACATGGAAATATCTACACAGCTATCTCTATGAACATGGATATATCTACACAGCCATCTGGATGAACATGGAAATATCTACACCGCTATCTGTATGAACATGGAAATAACTACACCGCTATCTGTGTAAATATGCATACATCTTCACCGCAATCTGTATAAACTTGGAAATATCTACACCGCTATCTCTATGAACATGGAAATATCTACACCGCTATCTGTTTGAACATGGAAATATCTACACCGCTATCTGCATGAAAATGGAAATATCTACACAGCTATCTGCATATACATGGTAATATCTACACAGCTATCTCTTTACACATGGAAATAACTATAACGCTATCTGTATGAACATGGAAATATCTACACCGCCATCTGTATGACCATGGAAATAGCTGCGCCGACATCTGTATGAACATATACATATCTACACGGCCATCTGTATTAAAATGGAGATATCTCACACCGATATCTGTATAAACATGGAAATATCTACACCGCTATCTGTGTAAACATGGAAATATCTACACCGCTATCTGTATAAACTTGGAAATATCTACACTGCAACCTGTATAAACATGGAAATATCACCACCGCTATCTGTATGAACATGCAAATATCAGCCCCTCTATCTGTATGAACATGGAGATATCTACACCGCTATCTGTATGAACATGGAAATATCTACACCGCTATCTGTATGAACATGGAAATACCTTCACCGCCATCTGTATGAACATGGATATATCTACACAGCCATCTGGATGAACATGGATATATCTACACAGCCATCTGGATGAACATGGAAATATCCACACCGCTATCTGTGTAAACATGCATACATCTTCACCGCTATCTGTATAAACATGGAAATATCTACACCGCTATCTGTATGAACATGAAAATATCTACACCGCTATCTGTTTGAAGATGGAAATATATACACCGCTATCTGCATGAAAATGGAAATATCTACACCGCTATCTGCATGAAAATGGAAATATCTACACAGCTATCTGCATATACATGGAAATATCTACACAGCTATCTCTTTACACAAGGAAATAACTACACTGCTATCAGTATGAACATGGAAATATCTACACCGCCATCTGTATGAACATGGAAATATCTGCACCGCCATCTGTATGGACATATAAATATCTACACTGCCATCTGTATTAAGATGGAGATATCTACACCGCTATCTGAATAAACATGGAAATATCTACACCGCTATCTGTATAAACATGGAAATATCAGCACCGCTATCTGTATGAACATGGAAATATCAGCCCCTCTATCTGTATGAACATGGAGATATCTACACCGCCATCTGTATGAACATGGATATATCTACACAGCCATCTGGAGGAACATGGAAATATCTACACCGCTATCTGTATGAACATGGAAATAGCTACTAGCTATCTGTATGAACATGGGAATATCTACACCGCTATCTGTATGAACATGGAAATATCTACACCACTATCTGTATGAACAAGGAAATATCCTCACCGCTATCTGTATGAACATGGATATATCTACAGAGCCATCTGGATGAACATGGAAATATCTACACCGACATCTGTATGAACATATAAATATCTGCACCGCCATCTGTATTAAGATGGAGATATCTACACCGCTATCTGTATAAACCTGGAAATATCTACACCGCTATCTGTATAAACATGGAAATATCTACACCGCTATCTGGATTAACATGGAAATTTCTACACCGCTACCTGTATAAACATGGAAATATCAGCACCGCTATCTGTAGGAACATGGAAATATCTACACCGCTATCTGTACGAACATGGAAATACCTACACCGCTATCTGTATGAACATGGAAATAGCTACACCGCTATCTGTATGAACATGGAAATATCTACACCGCTACCTGTATGAACATGGATATATCTACACAGCCATCTGGATGAACATGGAAATATCTACACCGCTATCTGTGTAAACATGCATACATCTTCACCGTTATCTGTATAAACATGGAAATATCTACACCGCTATCTGTATGAACATGGAAATATCTGCACCGCTATCAGAATGAACATGGAAATATCTACACCGCTATCTGTTTGAACATGGAAATATCCACACCGATATCTGCATGAAAATGGAAATATCTTCACTGCTATCTGCATATACATGGAAATATCTACACAGCTATCTCTTTACACATGGAAATAACTACACCGCTATCTGTATGAACATGGAAATATCTACACCGCCATCTGTATGAACATGGAAATATCTGCACCGCCACCTGTATGAACATATAAATATCTACACCGCCATCTGTATTAATATGGAGATATCTACACGGCTATCCGTATAAACATGGAAATATCTACACCGCTATCTGTATAAACATGGAAATATCTACACCGCTATCTGTATAAACATGGAAATATCTACACCACTAACTGTATAAACATGGAAATATCAGCACCGCTATCTGTACGAACAAAGAAATATCTACACCGCTATCTGTATGAACATGGAAATATCTACACCGCCATCTGTATGAACCTGGAAATATCTGCACCGCCATCTGAATGAACATATAAATATCTACACCGCCATCTGTATTAAGATGGAGATATCTACACCGCTATCTGAATAAACATGGAAATATCTACACCGCTATCTGTGTAAACATGGAAATATCAGCACCGCTATCTGTATGAACATGGAAATATCAGCCCCTCTATCTGTATGAACATGGAGATATCTACACCGCCATCTGTATAAACATGGATATATCTACACAGCCATCTGGATGAACATGGAAATATCTACACCGCTATCTGTTTGAACATGGAAATATCTACACCGCTGTCTGCATGAAAATGGAAATATCTACACTGCTATCTGCATAAACATGGAAATATCTACACAGCTATCTCTTTACACATGGAAATAACTACACCGCTATCTTTATGAACATGGATATATCTACACAGCCCTCTGGATGTACATGGAAATATCCACACCGCTATCTGAGTAAACATGCATACATATTCACCGCTATCTGTATAAACGTGGAAATATCTACACCGCTATCTGTATGAACATGGAACTATCTACACCGCTCTCTGTTTGAAGATGGAAATATCTACACCGCTATCTGCATGTAAATGGAAATATATACAAAGCTATCTGCATATACATGGAAATATCTACACAGCTATCTCTTTACACATGGAAATAACTACACCGCTAAATCTATAAACATGGAAATATCTACACCACCATCTGTATGAACATGGAAATATCTGCACCGCCATCTGTATGAACATAGAAATATCTACACCGCCACCTGTATTAAGAAGGAAATATCTAAACCGCTATCTGTATAAACATGGAAATATCTACACCGCTGCCTGTATAAACTTGGAAATATCAGCACCGCTCTCTGTGTGAAAATGGAGATATCTACACCGCTATCTGTATGAACATGGAAATATCTACACTGCTATCTGTATGAACATGGAAATAGCTACACCGTTATCTGTATGAATATGGAAATATCTACACCGCTATCTGTATGAACATGGAAATATCTACACCGCTATCTGTATAATCATGGAGATATCTACACCGCTATCTGTATAAACATGGAAATATCTACACCGCTATCTGTATAAACATGGAAATATCTACACCGCTACCTGTATAAACATGGAAATATCAGCACCGCTATCTGTATGAACATGGAAATATCTACACTGCTATCTGTATGAACATGGAAATATCTACACTGCTATCTGTATGAACATGGATATATCTACACAGCCCTCTGGATGAACATGGAAATATCCACACCGCTATCTGTGTAAACATGCATACATCTTCACCGCTATCTGTAAAACATGGAAATATCTACACCGCTATCTCTATGAACATGGAAATATCTACACCGCTATCTGTTTGAAGATGGAAATATATACACCGCTATCTGCATGAAAATGGAAATATCTACACAGCTATCTGCATATAGATGGAAATATCTACACAGCTATCTCTTTACACATGGAAATAACTACACCGCTATCTGTATGAACATGGAAATATCTACACCGCCATCTATATGAACATGGAAATATCTGCACCGCCATCTGTATGAACATATAAATATCTACACTGCCATCTGTATTAAAATGGAGATATCTACACCGCTATCTGAATAAACATGGAAATATCTACACCGCTATCTGTATAAACATGGAAATATCTACACCGCTATCTGTATAAAGATGGAAATATCTACACCGCTACCTGTATAAACATGGATATATCAGCACCACTATCTGTATGAACCTGGAAATATCTACACCGCTATCTGTATGAACATGGAAATATCTACACCGCTATCTGTATGAACATGGAAATATCTACAAAGCTATTTGAATGAACATGGAAATATCTACACCGCTATCTGTTTGAACATGTAAATATCTACACCGCTATCTGCATGAAAATGGAAATATCTACCAAGCTATCTGCATATACATGGAAATAACTACACAGCTATCTCTTTACACATGGAAATAACTACACCGCTATATCTATAAACATGGAAATATCTACACCACCATCTGTATGAACATGGAAATATCTGCACCGCCATCTGTATGAACATATAAATATCTACACCGCCATCTGTATTAAGAAGGAAATATCTAAACCGCTATCTGTATAAACATGGAAATATCTACACCGCTATCTGTATGAACATGGAAATATCTACACCGCTATCTGTTTGAACATGGAAATATCTACACCGCTATCTGCACGAAAATGGAAATATCTACACTGCTATCTGCATATACTTGGAAATATCTACACAGCTATCTCTTTACACATGGAAATAACTACACCGCTATCTGTATGAAAATGGAAATATCCACACCGCCATCTGTATGAACATGGAAATATCTGCACCGACATCTGTATGAACATATAAATATCTACACCGCCATCTGTATTAAGATGGAGATATCTACACCGCTATCTGTATAAACATGGAAATATCTACACCGCTATCTGAATAAACGTGGAAATATCTACACCGCTATCTGAATAAACATGGAAATATCTACACCGCTATCTGTATAAACATGGAAATACCAGCACCGCTTTCTGTATGAACATGGAAATACCTACACCGCTATCTGTATGAACATGGAAATATCTACACCGCTATCTGTATGAACATGGAAATATCTAAACCGCTATCAGTATGAACAAGGAAATATCTACACCGCTATCTGTATGAACATGGATATATCTACACAGCCCTCTGGATGAACATGGAAATAACCACACCGCTATCTGTGTAAACATGCATACATCTTCACCGCTATCTGTATAAACATGGAAATATCTACACCGCTATCTGTATGAACATGGAAATATCTACACCGCTATCTTTTTGAAGATGGAAATATATACACCGCTATCTGCAAGAAAACGGAAATATCTACACAGCTATATGCATATACATGGAAATATCTACACAGCTATCTCTTTACACATGGAAATAACTACACCGCTATCTGTATGAACATGGAAATATCAACACCGCCATCTGTATGAACATGGAAATATCTGCACCGCCATCTGAATGAACATATAAATATCTACACCGCCATTTGTATTAAGATGGAGATATCTACACCGCTATCTGAATAAACATGGAAATATCTACACCGCTATCTGTATAAACATGGAAATATCTACACCGCTATCTGCATAAACATGGAAATATCTACACTGCTACCTGTATAAACATGGAAATATCAGCACCGCTATATGTATGAACATGGAAATATCTACATCGCTATCTGTATGAACATGGAAATATCTACACCGCTATCTGCATGAACATGGAAATATCTACAAAGCTATCTGAATGAACATGGAAATATCTACACCGCTATCTGTTTGAACAGGTAAATATCTACACCGCTATCTGCATGAAAATGGAAATATCTACAAAGCTATCTGCATATACATGGAAATATCTACACTGCTATCTCTTTACACATGGAAATAACTACACCGCTATATCTATAAAGATAGAAATATCTACACCGCTATCTGTATAAACATGGAAATATCTACACCGCTATCTGTATAAACATGGAAATATCTACACCACTACCTGTATAAACATGGAAATATCAGCACCGCTATCTGTATGAACATGGAATTATCTACACTGCTATCTGTATGAACATGGAAATATCTACACCACTAACTGTATGATCATGGAAATATCTACACCGCTATCTGTATGAACATGGAATTATCTACACCGCTATCTGTTTGAACATGGAAATATCTACACCGCTGTCTGCATGAAAATGGAAATATCTACACAGCTATCTGCATACACATGGAAATATCTACACAGCTATCTCTTAACACATGGAAATAAGAAGTCTGCTATCTCTATAAACATGGAAATATCTACACCGCCATCTGTATGAACATGGAAATATCTGCACCGCCATCTGTATGAACATATAAATATCTACACCACCATATGTATTAAGAAAGAAATATCTAAACCGCTATCTGTGTGAACATTGAAATATCTACACCGCTATCTGTATGAACATTGAAATATATACACCACTGCCTGTATAAACATTGAAATATCAGCACCGCTATCTGTATGAACATGGAAATATCTACACCGCTATCTGTATGAACATGGAAATATCTACACCGCTATCTGTATGAACATGGAAATATCTACACCGCTATCTGTATGAACATGGAAATATCTACACCGCTATCTGTATGAACATGGAAATATATACACCGCTATCTGTATGAACATGGAAATATCTACACAGCCATCTGGATGAACATGGAAATATCTACTCTGCTATCTGTGTAAACATGCATAGATCTTCACCCCTATCTGTATAAACATGGAAATATCTACACCGCTATCTGTATGAACATGGAAATATCTACACCGCTATCTGTATGAACATGGAAATATCTACACCGCTATCTGTTTGAACATGGAAATATCTACACCGCTATCTGCATGAAAATGGAAATATCTACACTGCTATCTACTTATACATGGAAATATCTACACAGCTATCTCTTTACACATGGAAATAACTACACCGCTATCTGTATGAACATGGAAATTTCTACACCGCCATCTGTATGAACATGGAAATATGTGCACCGCCATCTGTATGAACACATAAATATCTACACCGCCATCTGTATTAAGATGGAGATATCTACACTTCTATCTGTATAAACATGGAAATATCTACACCGCTATCTGTATAAACATGGAAATATCTACACCGCTATCTATATAAACATGGAAATATCTACCCCGCTACCTGCATAAACATGGAAATAGCAGCACCGCTATCTGTATGAACATGGAAATATCTACACCGCTATCTGTATGAACATGGAAATATCTACACCGCCATCTGTATGAACATGGAAATATGTGCACCGCCATCTGTATGAACATATAAATATCTACACCGCCATCTGTATTAAGATGGAGATATCTACACTGCTATCTGTATAAACATGGAAATATCTACACCGCTATCTGTATAAACATGGAAATATCTACACCGCTATCTATATAAACATGGAAATATCTACCCCGCTACCTGCATAAACATGGAAATAGCAGCACCGCTATCTGTATGAACATGGAAATATCTACACCGCTATCTGTTTGAACATGGAAATATCTACACCGCTATCTGCATGAAAATGGAAATATCTACACTGCTATCTGCATATACATGGAAATATCTACACAGCTATCTCTTTACACATGGAAATAACTACACCGCTATCTGTATGAACATGGAAATATCTACACCGCCATCTGTATGAACATGGAAATATGTGCACCGCCATCTTTATGAACATATAAATATCTACACTGCCATCTGTATTAAGATGGAGATATCTACACTGCTATCTGTATAAACATGGAAATATCTACACCGCTATCTGTATAAACATGGAAATATCTACACCGCTATCTATATAAACATGGAATTATCTACCCCGCTACCTGCATAAACATGGAAATAGCAGCACCGCTATCTGTATGAACATGGAAATATCTACACGGCTATCTGTATGAACATGGAAATATCTACAACGCCATCAGTATGAACATGGAAATATGTGCACCGCCATCTGTATGAACATATAAATATCTACACCGCCATCTGTATTAAGATGGAGATATCTACACTGCTATCTGCATAAACATGGAAATATCTACACCGCTATCTGTATAAACATGGAAATATCTACACTGCTACCTGTATAAACATGGAAATATCAGCACCGCTATCTGTATGAACATGGAAATATCTACACCGCTATATGTATGAACATGGAAATGTCTACACCGCTATCAGTATGAACATGGAAATCTCTACACCGCTATGTGTATGAACATGGATATACCTACACAGCCCTCGGGATGAACATGGAAATATCAACCCCGCTATCTGTATAAACATGCATATACCTTCACCGCTATCTGTATAAACATGGAAATATCTACACCGCTATCTGCATGAAAATGGAAATATCTACACCGCTATCTGTATAAACATTTAAATATCAGCACCGCTATCTGTATGAACATGGAAATATCTACACCGCTATCTGTATGAACATGGAAATATCAACACCGCCATCTGTATGAACATGGAAATATCTGCACCGCCATCTGAATGAACATATAAATATCTACACCGCCATTTGTATTAAGATGGAGATATCTACACCGCTATCTGAATAAACATGGAAATATCTACACCGCTATCTGTATAAACATGGAAATATCTACACCACTATCTGCATAAACATGGAAATATCTACACTGCTACCTGTATAAACATGGAAATATCAGCACCGCTATCTGTATGAACATGGAAATATCTACATCGCTATCTGTATGAACATGGAAATATCTACACCGCTATCTGCATGAACATGGAAATATCTACAAAGCTATCTGAATGAACATGGAAATATCTACACCGCTATCTGTTTGAACATGTAAATATCTACACCGCTATCTGCATGAAAATGGAAATATCTACAAAGCTATCTGCATATACATGGAAATATCTACACTGCTATCTCTTTACACATGGAAATAACTACACCGCTATATCTATAAAGATAGAAATATCTACACCGCTATCTGTATAAACATGGAAATATCTACACCGCTATCTGTATAAACATGGAAATATCTACACCACTACCTGTATAAACATGGAAATATCAGCACCGCTATCTGTATGGACATGGAATTATCTACACTGCTATCTGTATGAACATGGAAATATCTACACTGCTATCTGTATGATCATGGAAATATCTACACCGCTATCTGTATGAACATGGAATTATCTACACCGCTATCTGTTTGAACATGGAAATATCTACACCGCTGTCTGCATGAAAATGGAAATATCTAAACAGCTATCTGCATACACATGGAAATATCTACACAGCTATCTCTTAACACATGGAAATAAGAAGTCTGCTATCTCTATAAACATGGAAATATCTACACCGCCATCTGTATGAACATGGAAATAGCTGCACCGCCATCTGTATGAACATATAAATATCTACACCACCATATGTATTAAGAAAGAAATACCTAAACCGCTATCTGTGTGAACATTGAAATATCTACACCGCTATCTGTATGAACATTGAAATATATACACCACTGCCTGTATAAACATTGAAATATCAGCACCGCTATCTGTATGAACATGGAAATATCTACACCGCTATCTGTATGAACATGGAAATATCTACACCGCTATCTGTATGAACATGGAAATATCTACACCGCTATCTGTATGAACATGGAAATATCTACACCGCTATCTGTATGAACATGGAAATATCTACACCGCTATCTGTATGAACATGGAAATATCTACACAGCCATCTGGATGAACATGGAAATATCTACTCTGCTATCTGTGTAAACATGCATAGATCTTCACCCCTATCTGTATAAACATGGAAATATCTACACCGCTATCTGTATGAACATGGAAATATCTACACCGCTATCTGTATGAACATGGAAATATCTACACCGCTATCTGTTTGAACATGGAAATATCTACACCGCTATCTGCATGAAAATGGAAATATCTACACTGCTATCTGCATATACATGGAAATATCTACACAGCTATCTCTTTACAAATGGAAATAACTACACCGCTATCTGTGTGAACATGGAAATATCTACACCGCCATCTGTATGAACATGGAAATATGTGCACCGCCATCTGTATGAACATATAAATATCTACACCGCCATCTGTATTAAAATGGAGATATCTACACTGCTATCTGTATAAACATGGAAATATCTACACCGCTATCTGTATAAACATGGAAATATCTACACCGCTATCTATATAAACATGGAAATATCTACCCCGCTACCTGCATAAACATGGAAATAGCAGCACCGCTATCAGTATGAACATGGAAATATCTACACCGCTATCTGTATGAACATGGAAATATCTACAAAGCTATCTAAATGAACATGGAAATATCTACACCGCTATCTGTTTGAACATCGAAATATCTACACCGCTATCAGTATGAACATGGAAATATCTACAAAGCTATCTAAATGAACATGGAAATATCTACACGGCTATCTGTTTGAACATGGAAATATCTACACCGCTATCTGCATGAAAATGGAAATATCTACAAAGCTATCTGCATATACATGGAAATACCTACACAGCTATCTCTTTACACATGGAAATAACTACACCGCTATATCTATAAACTTGGAAATATCTACACCGCCATCTGTAGAAACAAGGAAATATCTGCACCGCCATCTGTATGAACATATAAATATCTACACCGCCATCTGTATTAAGAAGGAAATATCTAAACCTCTATCTGTATAAATATGGAAATATCTACACCGCTGCCTGTATAAACATGGAAATATCAGCACCGCTATCTGTATGAACATGGAAATATCTACACCGCTATCTGTATAAACATGGAAATATCTACACCGCCATCTGTATGAACATATAAATATCTACACCGCCATCTGTATTAAGAAGGAAATATCTAAACCGCTATCTGTATAAACGTGGAAATATCTACACAGCTGCCTGTATAAACATGGAAATATCTACACCGCGATCTGTATGAACATGGAAATATCTACACCGCTATCTGTATGAACATGGAAATAGCTACACCGCTATCTGTCTGAACATGGATATATCTACACAGCAATCTGGATGAACATGGAAATATCTACACCGCTATCTGTGTAAATATGCATACATCTTCACCGCTATCTGTATAAACATGGAAAAATCTACACCGCTATCTGTATGAACATGGAAATATCTACACTGCTATCTGTATGAACATGGAAATATCTACACCACTATCTGTTTGAACATGGAAATATCTACACCGCTATCTGCATGAAAATGGAAATATCTACTCTGCTGTCTGCATATACATTTAAATATCTACACAGCTATCTCTTTACACATGGAAATAACTACACCGCTATCTCTATAAACATGGAAACATCTACACCGCCATCTGTATGAACATGGAAATATCTGCACCGCCATCTGTATGAACATATAAATATCTACACTGCCATCTGTATTAAGATGGAGATATCTACTCCGCTATCTGAATAAACATGGAAATATCTACACCGCTTTCTGTATAAACATGGAAATATCAGCACCGGTATCTGTATGAATATGGAAATATCAGCCCCTCTATCTGTATGAACATGGAGATATCTTCACCGCCATCTGTATGAACATGGATATATCTACACAGCCATCTGGAGGAACATGGAAATATCTACACCGCTATCTGTATGAACATGGAAATAGCTACACAGCTATCTGTATGAATATGGGAATATCTACACCGCTATCTGTATGAACATGGAAATATCTACACCGCTATCTGTATGAACAAGGAAATATCCTCACCGCTATCTGTATGAACATGGATATATCTACAGAGCCATCTGGCTGAACATGGAAATATCTACACCGCCATCTGTATGAACATATAAATATCTGCACCGCCATCTGTATTAAGATGGAGATATCTACACCGCTATCTGTATAAACCTGGAAATGTCTACACCGCTATCTGTATAAACATGGAAATATCTACACCGCTATCTGGATTAACATGGAAATTTCTACACCGCTACCTGTATAAACATGGAAATATCAGCACCGATATCTGTAGGAACATGGAAATATCTACACCGCTATCTGTACGAACATGGAAATACCTACACCGCTATCTGTATGAACATGGAAATAGCTACACCGCTATCTGTATGAACATGGAAATATCTACACCGCTACCTGTATGAACATGGATATATCTACACAGCCATCTGGATGAACATGGAAATATCTACACCGCTATCTGTGTAAACATGCATACATCTTCACCGTTATCTGTATAAACATGGAAATATTTACACCGCTATCTGTATGAACATGGAAATATCTACACTGCTATCTGTATGAACATGGATATATCTACACAGCCCTCTGGATGAACATGGAAATATCCACACCGCTATCTGTGTAAACATGCATACATCTTCACCGCTATCTGTAAAACATGGAAATATCTACACCGCTATCTCTATGAACATGGAAATATCTACACCGCTATCTGTTTGAAGATGGAAATATATACACCGCTATCTGCATGAAAATGGAAATATCTACACAGCTATCTGCATATAGATGGAAATATCTACACAGCTATCTCTTTACACATGGAAATAACTACACCGCTATCTGTACGAACATGGAAATACCTACACCGCTATCTGTATGAACATGGAAATATCTACACCGCCATCTATATGAACATGGAAATATCTGCACCGCCATCTGTATGAACATATAAATATCTACACCGCCATCTGTATTAAGATGGAGATATCTACACCGCTATCTGAATAAACATGGAAATATCTACACCGCTATCTGTATAAACATGGAAATATCTACACCGCTATCTGTATAAAGATGGAAATATCTACACCGCTACCTGTATAAACATGGATATATCAGCACCACTATCTGTATGAACCTGGAAATATCTACACCGCTATCTGTATGAACATGGAAATATCTACACCGCTATCTGTATGAACATGGAAATATCTACAAAGCTATTTGAATGAACATGGAAATATCTACACCGCTATCTGTTTGAACATGTAAATATCTACACCGCTATCTGCATGAAAATGGAAATATCTACCAAGCTATCTGCATATACATGGAAATAACTACACAGCTATCTCTTTACACATGGAAATAACTACACCGCTATATCTATAAACATGGAAATATCTACACCACCATCTGTATGAACATGGAAATATCTGCACCGCCATCTGTATGAACATATAAATATCTACACCGCCATCTGTATTAAGAAGGAAATATCTAAACCGCTATCTGTATAAACATGGAAATATCTACACCGCTATCTGTATGAACATGGAAATATCTACACCGCTATCTGTTTGAACATGGAAATATCTACACCGCTATCTGCACGAAAATGGAAATATCTACACTGCTATCTGCATATACTTGGAAATATCTACACAGCTATCTCTTTACACATGGAAATAACTACACCGCTATCTGTATGAAAATGGAAATATCCACACCGCCATCTGTATGAACATGGAAATATCTGCACCGACATCTGTATGAACATATAAATATCTACACCGCCATCTGTATTAAGATGGAGATATCTACACCGCTATCTGTATAAACATGGAAATATCTACACCGCTATCTGAATAAACGTGGAAATATCTACACCGCTATCTGAATAAACATGGAAATATCTACACCGCTATCTGTATAAACATGGAAATACCAGCACCGCTTTCTGTATGAACATGGAAATATCTACACCGCTATCTGTATGAACATGGAAATATCTACACCGCTATCTGTATGAACATGGAAATATCTAAACCGCTATCAGTATGAACAAGGAAATATCTACACCGCTATCTGTATGAACATGGATATATCTACACAGCCCTCTGGATGAACATGGAAATAACCACACCGCTATCTGTGTAAACATGCATACATCTTCACCGCTATCTGTATAAACATGGAAATATCTACACCGCTATCTGTATGAACATGGAAATATCTACACCGCTATCTTTTTGAAGATGGAAATATATACACCGCTATCTGCAAGAAAACGGAAATATCTACACAGCTATATGCATATACATGGAAATATCTACACAGCTATCTCTTTACACATGGAAATAACTACACCGCTATCTGTATGAACATGGAAATATCAACACCGCCATCTGTATGAACATGGAAATATCTGCACCGCCATCTGAATGAACATATAAATATCTACACCGCCATTTGTATTAAGATGGAGATATCTACACCGCTATCTGAATAAACATGGAAATATCTACACCGCTATCTGTATAAACATGGAAATATCTACACCGCTATCTGCATAAACATGGAAATATCTACACTGCTACCTGTATAAACATGGAAATATCAGCACCGCTATATGTATGAACATGGAAATATCTACATCGCTATCTGTATGAACATGGAAATATCTACACCGCTATCTGCATGAACATGGAAATATCTACAAAGCTATCTGAATGAACATGGAAATATCTACACCGCTATCTGTTTGAACAGGTAAATATCTACACCGCTATCTGCATGAAAATGGAAATATCTACAAAGCTATCTGCATATACATGGAAATATCTACACTGCTATCTCTTTACACATGGAAATAACTACACCGCTATATCTATAAAGATAGAAATATCTACACCGCTATCTGTATAAACATGGAAATATCTACACCGCTATCTGTATAAACATGGAAATATCTACACCACTACCTGTATAAACATGGAAATATCAGCACCGCTATCTGTATGAACATGGAATTATCTACACTGCTATCTGTATGAACATGGAAATATCTACACCACTAACTGTATGATCATGGAAATATCTACACCGCTATCTGTATGAACATGGAATTATCTACACCGCTATCTGTTTGAACATGGAAATATCTACACCGCTGTCTGCATGAAAATGGAAATATCTACACAGCTATCTGCATACACATGGAAATATCTACACAGCTATCTCTTAACACATGGAAATAAGAAGTCTGCTATCTCTATAAACATGGAAATATCTACACCGCCATCTGTATGAACATGGAAATATCTGCACCGCCATCTGTATGAACATATAAATATCTACACCACCATATGTATTAAGAAAGAAATATCTAAACCGCTATCTGTGTGAACATTGAAATATCTACACCGCTATCTGTATGAACATTGAAATATATACACCACTGCCTGTATAAACATTGAAATATCAGCACCGCTATCTGTATGAACATGGAAATATCTACACCGCTATCTGTATGAACATGGAAATATCTACACCGCTATCTGTATGAACATGGAAATATCTACACCGCTATCTGTATGAACATGGAAATATCTACACCGCTATCTGTATGAACATGGAAATATATACACCGCTATCTGTATGAACATGGAAATATCTACACAGCCATCTGGATGAACATGGAAATATCTACTCTGCTATCTGTGTAAACATGCATAGATCTTCACCCCTATCTGTATAAACATGGAAATATCTACACCGCTATCTGTATGAACATGGAAATATCTACACCGCTATCTGTATGAACATGGAAATATCTACACCGCTATCTGTTTGAACATGGAAATATCTACACCGCTATCTGCATGAAAATGGAAATATCTACACTGCTATCTACTTATACATGGAAATATCTACACAGCTATCTCTTTACACATGGAAATAACTACACCGCTATCTGTATGAACATGGAAATTTCTACACCGCCATCTGTATGAACATGGAAATATGTGCACCGCCATCTGTATGAACACATAAATATCTACACCGCCTTCTGTATTAAGATGGAGATATCTACACTTCTATCTGTATAAACATGGAAATATCTACACCGCTATCTGTATAAACATGGAAATATCTACACCGCTATCTATATAAACATGGAAATATCTACCCCGCTACCTGCATAAACATGGAAATAGCAGCACCGCTATCTGTATGAACATGGAAATATCTACACCGCTATCTGTATGAACATGGAAATATCTACACCGCCATCTGTATGAACATGGAAATATGTGCACCGCCATCTGTATGAACATATAAATATCTACACCGCCATCTGTATTAAGATGGAGATATCTACACTGCTATCTGTATAAACATGGAAATATCTACACCGCTATCTGTATAAACATGGAAATATCTACACCGCTATCTATATAAACATGGAAATATCTACCCCGCTACCTGCATAAACATGGAAATAGCAGCACCGCTATCTGTATGAACATGGAAATATCTACACCGCTATCTGTTTGAACATGGAAATATCTACACCGCTATCTGCATGAAAATGGAAATATCTACACTGCTATCTGCATATACATGGAAATATCTACACAGCTATCTCTTTACACATGGAAATAACTACACCGCTATCTGTATGAACATGGAAATATCTACACCGCCATCTGTATGAACATGGAAATATGTGCACCGCCATCTTTATGAACATATAAATATCTACACTGCCATCTGTATTAAGATGGAGATATCTACACTGCTATCTGTATAAACATGGAAATATCTACACCGCTATCTGTATAAACATGGAAATATCTACACCGCTATCTATATAAACATGGAAATATCTACCCCGCTACCTGCATAAACATGGAAATAGCAGCACCGCTATCTGTATGAACATGGAAATATCTACACGGCTATCTGTATGAACATGGAAATATCTACAACGCCATCAGTATGAACATGGAAATATGTGCACCGCCATCTGTATGAACATATAAATATCTACACCGCCATCTGTATTAAGATGGAGATATCTACACTGCTATCTGCATAAACATGGAAATATCTACACCGCTATCTGTATAAACATGGAAATATCTACACTGCTACCTGTATAAACATGGAAATATCAGCACCGCTATCTGTATGAACATGGAAATATCTACACCGCTATATGTATGAACATGGAAATGTCTACACCGCTATCAGTATGAACATGGAAATCTCTACACCGCTATGTGTATGAACATGGATATACCTACACAGCCCTCGGGATGAACATGGAAATATCAACCCCGCTATCTGTATAAACATGCATATACCTTCACCGCTATCTGTATAAACATGGAAATATCTACACCGCTATCTGCATGAAAATGGAAATATCTACACCGCTATCTGTATAAACATTTAAATATCAGCACCGCTATCTGTATGAACATGGAAATATCTACACCGCTATCTGTATGAACATGGAAATATCAACACCGCCATCTGTATGAACATGGAAATATCTGCACCGCCTTCTGAATGAACATATAAATATCTACACCGCCATTTGTATTAAGATGGAGATATCTACACCGCTATCTGAATAAACATGGAAATATCTACACCGCTATCTGTATAAACATGGAAATATCTACACCACTATCTGCATAAACATGGAAATATCTACACTGCTACCTGTATAAACATGGAAATATCAGCACCGCTATCTGTATGAACATGGAAATATCTACATCGCTATCTGTATGAACATGGAAATATCTACACCGCTATCTGCATGAACATGGAAATATCTACAAAGCTATCTGAATGAACATGGAAATATCTACACCGCTATCTGTTTGAACATGTAAATATCTACACCGCTATCTGCATGAAAATGGAAATATCTACAAAGCTATCTGCATATACATGGAAATATCTACACTGCTATCTCTTTACACATGGAAATAACTACACCGCTATATCTATAAAGATAGAAATATCTACACCGCTATCTGTATAAACATGGAAATATCTACACCGCTATCTGTATAAACATGGAAATATCTACACCACTACCTGTATAAACATGGAAATATCAGCACCGCTATCTGTATGGACATGGAATTATCTACACTGCTATCTGTATGAACATGGAAATATCTACACTGCTAACTGTATGATCATGGAAATATCTACACCGCTATCTGTATGAACATGGAATTATCTACACCGCTATCTGTTTGAACATGGAAATATCTACACCGCTGTCTGCATGAAAATGGAAATATCTAAACAGCTATCTGCATACACATGGAAATATCTACACAGCTATCTCTTAACACATGGAAATAAGAAGTCTGCTATCTCTATAAACATGGAAATATCTACACCGCCATCTGTATGAACATGGAAATAGCTGCACCGCCATCTGTATGAACATATAAATATCTACACCACCATATGTATTAAGAAAGAAATACCTAAACCGCTATCTGTGTGAACATTGAAATATCTACACCGCTATCTGTATGAACATTGAAATATATACACCACTGCCTGTATAAACATTGAAATATCAGCACCGCTATCTGTATGAACATGGAAATATCTACACCGCTATCTGTATGAACATGGAAATATCTACACCGCTATCTGTATGAACATGGAAATATCTACACCGCTATCTGTATGAACATGGAAATATCTACACCGCTATCTGTATGAACATGGAAATATCTACACCGCTATCTGTATGAACATGGAAATATCTACACAGCCATCTGGATGAACATGGAAATATCTACTCTGCTATCTGTGTAAACATGCATAGATCTTCACCCCTATCTGTATAAACATGGAAATATCTACACCGCTATCTGTATGAACATGGAAATATCTACACCGCTATCTGTATGAACATGGAAATATCTACACCGCTATCTGTTTGAACATGGAAATATCTACACCGCTATCTGCATGAAAATGGAAATATCTACACTGCTATCTGCATATACATGGAAATATCTACACAGCTATCTCTTTACAAATGGAAATAACTACACCGCTATCTGTGTGAACATGGAAATATCTACACCGCCATCTGTATGAACATGGAAATATGTGCACCGCCATCTGTATGAACATATAAATATCTACACCGCCATCTGTATTAAAATGGAGATATCTACACTGCTATCTGTATAAACATGGAAATATCTACACCGCTATCTGTATAAACATGGAAATATCTACACCGCTATCTATATAAACATGGAAATATCTACCCCGCTACCTGCATAAACATGGAAATAGCAGCACCGCTATCAGTATGAACATGGAAATATCTACACCGCTATCTGTATGAACATGGAAATATCTACAAAGCTATCTAAATGAACATGGAAATATCTACACCGCTATCTGTTTGAACATCGAAATATCTACACCGCTATCTGTATGAACATGGAAATATCTACAAAGCTATCTAAATGAACATGGAAATATCTACACGGCTATCTGTTTGAACATGGAAATATCTACACCGCTATCTGCATGAAAATGGAAATATCTACAAAGCTATCTGCATATACATGGAAATACCTACACAGCTATCTCTTTACACATGGAAATAACTACACCGCTATATCTATAAACTTGGAAATATCTACACCGCCATCTGTAGAAACAAGGAAATATCTGCACCGCCATCTGTATGAACATATAAATATCTACACCGCCATCTGTATTAAGAAGGAAATATCTAAACCTCTATCTGTATAAATATGGAAATATCTACACCGCTGCCTGTATAAACATGGAAATATCAGCACCGCTATCTGTATGAACATGGAAATATCTACACCGCTATCTGTATAAACATGGAAATATCTACACCGCCATCTGTATGAACATATAAATATCTACACCGCCATCTGTATTAAGAAGGAAATATCTAAACCGCTATCTGTATAAACGTGGAAATATCTACACAGCTGCCTGTATAAACATGGAAATATCTACACCGCGATCTGTATGAACATGGAAATATCTACACCGCTATCTGTATGAACATGGAAATAGCTACACCGCTATCTGTCTGAACATGGATATATCTACACAGCAATCTGGATGAACATGGAAATATCTACACCGCTATCTGTGTAAATATGCATACATCTTCACCGCTATCTGTATAAACATGGAAAAATCTACACCGCTATCTGTATGAACATGGAAATATCTACACTGCTATCTGTATGAACATGGAAATATCTACACCACTATCTGTTTGAACATGGAAATATCTACACCGCTATCTGCATGAAAATGGAAATATCTACTCTGCTGTCTGCATATACATTTAAATATCTACACAGCTATCTCTTTACACATGGAAATAACTACACCGCTATCTCTATAAACATGGAAACATCTACACCGCCATCTGTATGAACATGGAAATATCTGCACCGCTATTTGTATAAACATGGAAATATCTACACCGCTACCTGTATAAGCTTGGAAATATCAGCACCGCTCTCTGTATGAACATATAAATATCTACACTGCCATCTGTATTAAGATGGAGATATCTACTCCGCTATCTGAATAAACATGGAAATATCTACACCGCTTTCTGTATAAACATGGAAATATCAGCACCGGTATCTGTATGAATATGGAAATATCAGCCCCTCTATCTGTATGAACATGGAGATATCTTCACCGCCATCTGTATGAACATGGATATATCTACACAGCCATCTGGAGGAACATGGAAATATCTACACCGCTATCTGTATGAACATGGAAATAGCTACACAGCTATCTGTATGAATATGGGAATATCTACACCGCTATCTGTATGAACATGGAAATATCTACACCGCTATCTGTATGAACAAGGAAATATCCTCACCGCTATCTGTATGAACATGGATATATCTACAGAGCCATCTGGCTGAACATGGAAATATCTACACCGCCATCTGTATGAACATATAAATATCTGCACCGCCATCTGTATTAAGATGGAGATATCTACACCGCTATCTGTATAAACCTGGAAATGTCTACACCGCTATCTGTATAAACATGGAAATATCTACACCGCTATCTGGATTAACATGGAAATTTCTACACCGCTACCTGTATAAACATGGAAATATCAGCACCGATATCTGTAGGAACATGGAAATATCTACACCGCTATCTGTACGAACATGGAAATACCTACACCGCTATCTGTATGAACATGGAAATAGCTACACCGCTATCTGTATGAACATGGAAATATCTACACCGCTACCTGTATGAACATGGATATATCTACACAGCCATCTGGATGAACATGGAAATATCTACACCGCTATCTGTGTAAACATGCATACATCTTCACCGTTATCTGTATAAACATGGAAATATTTACACCGCTATCTGTATGAACATGGAAATATCTGCACCGCTATCTGAATGAACATGGAAATATCTACACCGCTATCTGTTTGAACATGGAAATATCCACACCGATATCTGCATGAAAATGGAAATATCTTCACTGATATCTGCATATACATGGAAATATCTACACAGCTATCTCTTTACACATGGAAATAACTACACCGCTATCTGTATGAACATGGAAATATCTACACCGCCATCTGTATGAACATGGAAATATCTGCACCGCCATCTGTATGAACATATAAATATCTACACCGCCATCTGTATTAATATGGAGATATCTACACCGCTATCTGTATAAACATGGAAATATCTACACCGCTATCTGTATAAACATGGAAATATCTAAACCGCTATCTGTATAAACATGGAAATATCTACACCACTACCTGTATAAACATGGAAATATCAGCACCGCTATCTGTACGAACAAAGAAATATCTACACCGCTATCTGTATGAACATGGAAATATCTACACCGCCATCTGTATGAACATGGAAATATCTGCACCGCCATCTGAATGAACATATAAATATCTACACCGCCATCTGTATTAAGATGGAGATATCTACACCGCTATCTGAATAAACATGGAAATATCTACACCGCTATCTGTATAAACATGGAAATATCAGCACCGCTATCTGTATGAACATGGAAATATCAGCCCCTCTATCTGTATGAACTTGGAGATATCTACACCGCCATCTGTATAAACATGGATATATCTACACAGCCATCTGGATGAACATGGAAATATCTACACCGCTATCTGTTTGAACATGAAAATATCTACACCGCTGTCTGCATGAAAATGGAAATATCTACACTGCTATCTGCATATACATGGAAATATCTACACAGCTATCTCTTTACACATGGAAATAACTACACCGCTATCTTTATGAACATGGATATATCTACACAGCCCTCTGGATGAACATGGAAATATCCACACCGCTATCTGAATAAACATGCATACATATTCACCGCTATCTGTATGAACATGGAACTATCTACACCGCTCTCTGTTTGAAGATGGAAATATCTACACCGCTATCTGCATGAAAATGGAAATATCTCCAAAGCTATCTGCATATACATGGAAATATCTACACAGCTATCTCTTTACACATGGAAATAACTACACCGCTATATCTATAAACATGGAAATATCTACACCACCATCTGTATGAACATGGAAATATCTGCACCGCCATCTGTATGAACATATAAATATCTACACCGCCACCTGTATTAAGAAGGAAATATCTAAACCGCTATCTGTATAAACATGGAAATATCTACACCGCTGCCTGTATAAACTTGGAAATATCAGCACCGCTCTCTGTATGAAAATGGAGATATCTACACCGCTATCTGTATGAACATGGAAATATCTACACTGCTATCTGTATGAACATGGAAATAGCTACACCGTTATCTGTATGAATATGGAAATAGCTACACCGCTATCTGTATGAACATGGAAATATCTACACCGCTATCTGTATAAACATGGAGATATCTACACCGCTATCTGTATAAACATGGAAATATCTACACCGCTATCTGTATAAACATGGAAATATCTACACCGCTACCTGTATAAACATGGAAATATCAGCACCGCTATCTGTATGAACATGGAAATATCTACACTGCTATCTGTATGAACATGGAAATATCTACACTGCTATCTGTATGAACATGGATATATCTACACAGCCCTCTGGATGAACATGGAAATATCCACACCGCTATCTGTGTAAACATGCATATATCTTCACCGCTATCTGTATAAACATGTAAATAACTACACCGCTATCTCTATGAACATGGAAATATCTACACCGCTATCTGTTTGAAGATGGAAATATATACAACGCTATCTGCATGAAAATGGAAATATCTACACAGCTATCTGCATATAGATGGAAATATCTACACAGCTATCTCTTTACACATGGAAATAACTACACCGCTATCTGTATGAACATGGAAATATCTACACCGCCATCTATATGAACATGGAAATATCTGCACCGCCATCTGTATGAACATATAAATATCTACACCGCCATCTGTATTAAAATGGAGATATCTACAACGCTATCTGAATAAACATGGAAATATCAACACCGCTATCTGTATGAACATGGAAATATCTACACCGCTATCTGTATAAACATGGAAATATCTACACCGCTACCTGTATAAACATGGATATATCAGCACCACTATCTGTATGAACCTGGAAATATCTACTCCGCTATCTGTATGAACATGGAAATATCTACACCGCTATCTGTATGAACATGGAAATATCTACAAAGCTATTTGAATGAACATGGAAATATCTACACCGCTATCTGTTTTAACATGTAAATATCTACACCGCTATCCGCATGAAAATGGAAATATCTACAAAGCTATCTGCATATACATGGAAATATCTACACAGCTATCTCTTTACACATGCAAATAACTACACCACTATATCTATAAACATGGAAATATCTACACCACCATCTGTATGAACATGGAAATATCTGCACCGCCATCTGTATGAAAATATAAATATCTACACCGTCATCTGTATTAAGAAGGAAATATCTAAACCGCTATCTGTATAAACATGGAAATATCTACACCGCTATCTGTATGAACATGGAAATATCTACACCGCTATCTGTTTGAACATGGAAATATCTACACCGCTATCTGCACGAAAATGGAAATATCTACACTGCTATCTGCATATACATGGAAATATCTACACAGCTATCTCTTTACACATGGAAATAACTACACCGCTATCTGTATGAAAATGGAAATATCCTCACCGCCATCTGTATGAACATGGAAATATCTGCACAGACATCTGTATGAACATATAAATATCTACACCGCCATCTGTATTAAGATGGAGATATCTACACCGCTATCTGTATAAACATGGAAATATCTACACCGCTATCTGTATAAACGTGGAAATATCTACACCGCTATCTGAATAAACATGGAAATATCTACACCGCTATCTGTATAAACATGGAAATACCAGCACCGCTTTCTGTATGAACATGGAAATATCTACACCGCTATCTGTATGAACATGGATATATCTACACCGCTATCTGTATGAACATGGAAATATCTACACCGCTATCAGTATGAACAAGGAAATATCTACACCGCTATCTGTATGAACATGGATATATCTACACAGCCCTCTGGATGAACATGGAAATATCCACACCGCTATCTGTGTAAACATGCATATATCTTCACCGCTATCTGTATAAACATGGAAATATCTACACCGCTATCTGTATGAACATGGAAATATCTACACCACTATCTTTTTGAAGATGGAAATATATACACCGCTATCTGCATGAAAATGGAAATATCTACACAGCTATCTGCATATACTTGGAAATATCTACACAGCTATCTCTTTACACATGGAAATAACTACACCGCTATCTGTATGAACATGGAAATATCTACACCGCCATCTGTGTGAACATGGCAATATCTACACCGCTATCTGTTTGGACATGGAAATATCTAAACCGCTATCTGCATGAAATTGGAAATATCTACACTGCTTTCTGCATATACATTTAAATATCTACACAGCTATCTCTTTACACATGGAAATAACTACACCACTATCTGTATGAACATGGAAATAACTACACCGCCATCTGTATGAACATGGAAATATCTGCACCGCCACCTCTATGAACATATAAATATCTACACCGCCATCTGTATTAAGACGGAGATATCTACACTGCTATCTGTATAAACATGGAAATATCTACACCGCCATCTGTATGAACATATAAATACACCGCCATCTGTATTAAGAAGGATATATCTAAACCGCTATCTGTATAAACAGGGAAATATCTACACCACAGCCTGTATAAACATGGAAATATCAGCACCGCTATCTGTATGAACATGGAAATATCTACACTGCTATCTGTAGGAACATGGAAATAGCTACACCGCTGCCTGTATAAACGTGGAAATATCAGCACCGCTATCTGTATGAACATGGATATATCTACACCACTATCTGTGTGAACATGGATATATATACACCGCTATCTGTATGAACATGGATATATCTACACAGCCCTCTGGATGAACATGGAAATATCCACACCGCTATCTGTGTAAACATGCATACATCTTCACCTCTATCTGTAGAAACATGGAAATATCTACACCGCTCTCTGTATTAACATGGAAATATCTACACCGCTATCTGTATGAACATGGAAATATCTACACCGCTATCTGTTTGAACATGGAAATATCTACACCGCTATCTGCATGAAAATGGAAATATATACACAGCTATCTGCATATACATGGAAATATCTACACAGCTATCTCTTTCCACATGGAAATAACTACACCGCTATCTGTATGAACATGGAAATATCTTCACCGCCATCCTTATGAACATGGATATATCTACACAGCCATCTGGATGAACATGGAAATATCTACACCGCTATCTGTATGAACATGGAAATATCTTCACCGCCATCTGTATGAACATGGAAATATCTACACAGCCATCTGGATGAACATGGAAATATCTACACCGCTATCTGTTTGAACATGGAAATATCTACACCGCTTTCTGTATGAACACGGAAATATCTACACCGCTATCTGTTTGAACATGGAAATATCTAAACCGCTATCTGCATGAAAATGGAAATATAAACACAGCTATCTGCATATACATGGAAATATCTACACAGCTATCACTTTACACATGGAAATAACTACACCGCTATCTGTATGAACATGGAAATACCTTCACCGCCATCTGTATGAACATGGATATATCTACACAGCCATCTGGATGAACATGGAAATATCTACACCGCTATCTGTATGAACATGGAAATATCTGCACCGCCATCTGCACGAACATTTAAATATCTACACCGCCATCTATATTAAGATGGAGATATCTACACCGCTATCTGTATAAACTTGGAAATATCTACACCGCTATCTGTATAAACATGGAAATATCTACACCGCAATCTGTATAAACATGGAAATATCTACACCGCTACCTGTATAAACATGGAAATATCAGCACCGCTATCAGTATGAACATGGAAATATCTACACCGCTATCTCTATGAAAATGGAAATATCCAAACCGCTACCTGTTTGAACATGGAAATATCTACACCGCTATCTGTATGAACATGGGAATATCTACACCGCTATCTGTATAAACATGGAAATACCAGCAACGCTTTCTGTATGAACATGGAAATATCTACACCGCTATCTGTATGAACATGGAAATATCTACACCGCTATCTGTATGAACATGGAAATATCTACACCGCTATCAGTATGAACAAGGAAATATCTACACCGCTATCTGTATGAACATGGATATATATACACAGCACTCTGGATGAACATGGAAATATCCACACCGCTATCTGTGTAAACATGCATATATCTTCACCGCTATCTGTATAAACATGGAAATATCTACACCGCTATCTGTATGAACATGGAAATATCTACACCACTATCTTTTTGAAGATGGAAATATATACACCGCTATCTGCATGAAAACGGAAATATCTACACAGCTATCTGCATATACTTGGAAATATCTACACAGCTATCTCTTTACACATGGAAATAACTACACCGCTATCTGTATGAACATGGAAATATCTACACCGCCATCTGTGTGAACATGGCAATATCTACACCGCTATCTGTTTGGACATGGAAATATCTAAACCGCTATCTGCATGAAATTGGAAATATCTACACTGCTTTCTGCATATACATTTAAATATCTACACAGCTATCTCTTTACACATGGAAATAACTACACCACTATCTGTATGAACATGGAAATAACTACACCGCCATCTGTATGAACATGGAAATATCTACACCGCTATCTGTATGAACATGGAGATATCTACACCGCTATCTGCATGAAAATGGAAATATCTACACTGCTATCTGCATATACATTTAAATATCTACACAGCTATCTCTTTACTCATGGAAATAACTACACTGCTATCTGTATGAACATGGAAATATCTACACCGCCATCTGTATGAACATGGAAATATATGCACCGCCATCTGTATGAACATATAAATATCTACACCGCAATCTGTATTAAGATAGAGATATCTCCACTGCTATCTTTATAAACATGGAAATATCTACACCGCTATCTGTATAAACATGGAAATATCTACACCGCTATCTGTATAAACATGGAAATAACTACACCACTATATCTATAAACATGGAAATATCTACACCGCCATCTGTATGAACATGGAAATATCTGCACCGCCATCTGTATGAACATATATATATCTACACCGCCATCTGTATTAAGAAGGAAATATCTAAACCGCTATCTGTATAAACCTGGAAATATCTACACCGCTGCCTGTATAAACATGGAAATATCAGCACCGCTATCTGTATGAACATGGAAATATCTACACCGCTATCTGTATGAACATGGAAATATCTACACTGCTATCTGTATGAACATGGAAATAGATACACCGTTATCTGTATAAACATGGAAATAGCTACACCACTATCTGTATGAACATGGAAATAGATACACCGTTATCTGTATAAACATGGAAATAGCTACACCACTATCTGTATGAACATGGAAATATCTACACCGCTATCTGTATGAACTTGGATATATCTACACAGCCATCTGTATGAACATGGAAATATCTACACCGCTATCTGTATGAACAAGGATATATCTACACAGCCATCTGGATGAACATGGAAATATCTACACCGCTATCTGTGTAAACATGCATAGATCTTCACCGCTATCTCTATAAACATGGAAATATCTACACCGCTATCTGTATGAACATGGAAATATCCACACCGCTATCTGTATGAACATGGAAATATCCACACCGCTATCTGTTTGAACATGGAAATATCTACACCGCTATCTGCATGAAAATGGAAATATCTACACTGCTATCTGCATATACATTTAAATATCTACACAGCTATCTCTTTACACATGGAAATAACTACACCGCTATCTGTATGAACATGGAAATATCTACAACGCCATCTGTATGAACACGGAAATATCTGCACCGCCATCTGTAAGAACATATAAATATCAACACCGCCATCTGTATTAAGATGGAGATATCTACACTGCTATCTGTATAAACATGGAAATATCTACACCGCCATCTGCATGAACATATAAATATCTACGCCGCCTTCTGTATTAAGAAGGAAATATCTAAACCGCTATCTGTATAAACATGGAAATATCTACACCGCTGCCTGTATAAACAAGGAAATATCAGCACCGCTATCTGTATGAACATGGAAATATCTACACCGCTATCTGTATGAACATGGAAATATCTACACCGCTATCTGTATGAACATGGAAATAGCTACACCGCTATCTGTATGAACATGGATATATCTACACAGCCATCTGGATGAACATGGAAATATCTACACCGCTATCTGTGTAAACATGCATAGATCTTCACCGCTATCTGTATGAACATGGAAATATCTACACCGCTATCTGTATGAACATGGAAATATCTACACTGCCATCTGTTTGAACATGGAAATATCTACACCGCTATCTGCATGAAAATGGAAATATCTACACTGCTATCTGTATATACATTTAAATATCTACACAGCTATCTCTTTACACATGGAAATAACTACACCGCTATCTGTATGAACATGGAAATATCTACACCGCTATCTGTATGAACATGGAAATATCTGCACCGCCATCTGTATGAACATATAAATATCTACACCGCCATCTGTATTAAGATGGAGTTATCTACACTGCTATCTGTATAAACATGGAAATATCTACACCGCTCTCTGTATAAACATGGAAATATCTACACCGCTATCTGTATAAACATGGAAATATCTACACCACTACCTGTATAAACAAGGAAATATCAGCACCGCTATCTGTATGAACATGGAAATATCTACACCGCCATCTGTATGAACATGGAGATATCTACACCGCTATCTGTATGAAGATGGAAATATCTACACCGCTCTCTGTATGAACATGGAAATATCTACACCGCTATCTGTTTGAACATGGAAATATCTACACCGTTGTCTGCATGAAAATGGAAATATCTGCACAGCAATCTGCATATACATGGAAATATCTACACAGCTATCTCTAACACATGGAAATAACTACACCGTTATCTCTATAAACATGGAAATATAAACACCGCCATCTGTATGAACATGGAAATATCTGCACCGCCATCTGTATGAACATATAAATATTTACACCGCCATCTGTATTAAGAAGGAAATATCTAAACCGCTATCGGTATGAACATGGAAATATCTACACCGCTATCTGTATGAACATGGAAATATCTAAACCGCTATCTGTGTAAACTTGCATACATCTTCACCCCTATCTGTATAAACATGGAAATGTCTACAAGGCTATCTTTATGAACATGGAAATATCTACACCGCTATCTGTACGAACATGGAAATATCTAAACCGCTATCTGCATGAAAATAGAAATATCTACACAGATATCTGCATATACATGGAAATATCTACACAGCTATCTCTTTACACATGGAAATAACTACACCGCTATCTGTATGTACATAGAAATATCTGCACCGCCATCTGTATGAACACATAAATATCTACACCGCCATCTGTATTAAGATGGAGATACCTACACCGCTATCTGTATAAACATGGAAATATCTACACCGCTATCTGTATAAACATGGAAATATCTACACCGCTATCTGTATAAACATGGAAATATCAGCACCGCTATCTGTATGAACATGGAAATATCAGCCCCTCTATCTGTATGAACATGGAATTATCTACACCGCTATCTGTATGAACATGGAAATATCTACACCGCTATCTGTATGAACACGGGAATATCAACACTGCTATCTGTTTGAACATGGAAATATCTACACCGCTATCTCTATGAACACGGAAATATCTACACCGCTATCTGTTTGAACATGGAAATATCTAAACCGCTATCTGCATGAAAATGGAAATATATACACAGCTATCTGCATATTCATGGAAATATCTACACAGCTATCTCTTTACACATGGAAATAACTACACCGCTATCTGTATGAACATGGAAATATCTTCACCGCCATCTGTATGAACATGGATATATCTACACAGCCATCTGGATGAACATGGAAATATCTACACCGCTATCTGTATGAACATGGAAATATCTACACCCCTATCTGTGTAAACATGCATACATCTTCACCGCTATCTGTATAAACATGGAAATATCTACACTGCTATCTGTATGAACATATAAATATCTACACCGCTATCTCTTTGAATAGGGAAATATCTACACCGCTATCTGCATGAAAATGGAAATATCTACACAGCGATCTGCATATACATGGAAATATCTACAAAGCTATCTCTTTACACATGGAAATAAGTACAGCGCTATCTCTATAAACATGGAAATAGCTACACCGCCATCTGTATGAACATGGAAATATCTGCACCGCCATCTGTATGAACATGGAAATATCTACACCGCTACCTGTATAAACATGGAAATATCAGCACTGCTATCTGTATGAACATGGAAATATCAACTCCGCCATCTGTATAAACATGGAAATATCTACACCGCTACCTGTATAAACATGGAAATATCAGCACTGCTATCTGTATGAACATGGAAATATCAACTCCGCCATCTGTATAAACATGGAAATATCTACACCGCTACCTGTATAAACATGGAAATATCAGCACCGCTATCTGAATTAACATGGAAATATCTACACCGCTATCTGTATGTACATGGAAATATCTACACCGCTATCTGTATGAACATGGAAATATCTACAAAGCTATCTGAATGAACATGGAAATATCTACACCGCTATCTGTTTGAACATGTACATATCTACACCACTATCTGCATGAAAATGGAAATATCTACAAAGCTATCTGCATATACAATGAAATATCTACACAGCTATCTCTTTACACATGGAAATAACTACACCGCTATATCTATAAACATGGAAATATCTGCACCGCTATCTGTATGAACATATAAATATCTACACCGCCATCTGTATTAAGAAGGAAATATCTAAACCGCTGTCTTTATAATCATGGAAATATCTACACCGCTATCTGTATGAACATGGAAATATCCACACCGCTATCTGTATCAACATGGAAATATCTACACCGCTATCTGTATGAACATGGAAATAGCTAAACCGTTATCTTTATGAACATGGAAATAGCTACACCGCTATCTGTATGAACATGGAAATATCTACACCGCTATCTGTATGAACATGGATATATCTACACAGCCATCTGGATGAACATGGAAATATCTACACCGCTATCTGTATGAACATGGAAATATCTACACCGCTATCTGTATGAACATGGATATATCTACACAGCCATCTGGATGAACATGGGAATATCTACACCGCTATCTGTGTAAACATGCATACATCGTCACCGCTATCTGTATAAACATGGAAATATCTACACCGCTATCTGTATGAACATGGAAATATCTACACCGCTATCTATATGAACATGGAAATATCTACACCGCTATCTGTTTGAACATGGAAATATCTACACCGCTATCTGCATGAAAATGGAAATATCTACACTGCTATCTGCATATACATTTAAATATCTACACAGCTATCTCTTTACACATGGAAATAACTACACCGCTATCTGTATGAACATGGAAATATCTACACCGCCATCTGTATGAGCATGGAAATATCTGCACCGCCATCTGTATTAAGATGGAGATATCTACACTGCTATCTGTATAAACATGGAAATATCTACACTGCCATCTGTAAGAACATATAAATATCTACCCCACCATCTGTATTAAGAAGGAAATATCTAAACCGCTATCTGTATAAACATGGAAATATCTACACCGCTGCCTGTATAAACATGGAAATATCAGCACCGCTATCTGTATGAACATGGAAATATCTACACCGCTATCTGTATGAACATGGAAATATCTACACCACTACCTGTATGAACATGGAAATATCTTCACCGCCATCTGTATGAACATGTATATATCTACAGAGCCATCTTGATGAACATGGAAGTATCTACACAGCTATCTGTATGAAAATGGAAATTTATACACCGCTATCTGTGTAAACATGCATACATCTTCACCGCTATCTGTAGAAACATGGAAATATCTACACCGCTATTTGTTTGAACATGGAAATATCTACACCGCTTTCTGCATGAAAATGGAAATATCTACAGAGCTATCTGCATATTCATGGAAATATCTACATGCTATCTCTTTACACATGGAAATTACTACACCGCTATCTCTATAAACATGGAAATATCTACACCGCCATCTGTATGAACATGGAAATATCTGCATCGCCATCTGTATGAACATATAAATATCTACACCGCCATCTGTATTAAGATGGAGATATCTACACCGCTATCTGTATAAACCTGGAAATATCTACACCGCTATCTGTATAAACATGGAAATATCTACACCGCTACCTGTATAAACATGGAAATATCAGCACCGCTATCTGAATGAACATGGAAATAGCTACACCGCTATCTGTATGAACATGCAAATATCTACACCACTATCTCTATGAACATGGAAATATCTACACGGCTATCTGTGTAAACATGCATATATCTTCACCGCTATCTGTATAAACATGGAAATATCCACACCGCTATCTGAATTAACATGGAAATATCTACACGGCTATCTGTGTAAACATGCATATATCTTCACCGCTATCTGTATAAACATGGAAATATCTACACCGCTATCTGTATGAACATGGAAATAGCTACACCGCTATCTGTATGAACATGGAAATATCTACACCGCTATCTGTATGAACATGGATATATCTACACAGCCATCTGGATGAACATGGAAATATCTACACCGCTATCTGTGTAAACATGCATATATCTTCACCGCTATCTATATAAACATGGAAATATCTACACCACTATCTGTATGAACATGCAAATATCTACACCGCTACCTGTATAAACATGGAAATATCAGCACCGCTATCTGAATGAACATGGAAATAGCTACACCGCTATCTGTATGAACATGCAAATATCTACACCACTATCTCTATGAACATGGAAATATCTACACAACTATCTGTATGAACATGGATATATCTACACAGCCATCTGGATGAACATGGAAATATCTACACCGCTATCTGTGTAAACATGCATACATCTTCACCGCTATCAGTATAAACATGGAAATATCTACACCGCTATCTGTATGAACATGGAAATAGCTACACAGCTATCTGTATGAACATGGAAATATCTACACCGCTATCTGTATGAACATGGAAATATCTTCACCGCTATCTGTTTGAACATGGAAATATCTAAACCGCTATCTGCATGAAAATGGAAATATCTACACTGCTATCTGCATATACATGGATATATCTACACAGCTATCTCTTTACACATGGAAATAACTACAACGCTATCTGTATGAACATGGAAATATCCACAGCGCCATCTGTATGAACATGGAAATATCTGCACCGCCATCTGTATGAACATATAAATATCTACACTGCCATCTGTATTAAGATGGAGATATCTACACCGCTATCTGTATAAACATGGAAATATCTACACCGCTAGCTGTATAAACATGGAAATATCTACACCGCTATCTGTAAAACATGGAAATATCTACACCACTACCTGCATAAACATGGAAATATCAGCACAGCTATCTGTATGAACATGGAAATATCTACACCGCTATCTGTATGAACATGGAAATATCTACACCGGTATCTGTATAAACATGGAAATATCTACACCGCTACCTATATAAACATGGAAATATCAGCACCGCTATCTGTATGAACATGGAAATATCTACACCGCTATCTGTATGAACATGGAAATATCTACACCGCTATCTGTATGAACATGGAAATATCTACACCAATACCTGTATAAACAAGGAAATATCAGCACCGCCATCTGTGTGAACATGGAAATATCTACACCGCTATCTGTGTAAACATGCATACATCTTCACCGCTATCAGTATAAACATGGAAATATCTAAACCGCTATCTGTATGAACATGGAAATAGCTACACCGCTATCTGTATGAACATGGAAATATCTACACCGCTACCAGTATGAACATGGATATATCTACACAGCCATCTGGATGAACATGGAATTATCTACACCGCTATCTGTGTAAACATGCATACATCTTCACCGCAATCTGTATAAACATGGAAATATCTACACCGCTATCTGTATGAACATGGAAATATCTACACCTCTATCTGTATGAACATGGAAATATCTACACCGCTATCTGTTTGAACATGGAAATATCTACACCGCTATCTGCATGAAAATGGAAATATCTACACTGCTATCTGCATATACATGGAAATATCTACACAGCTATCTCTTTACACATGGAAATAACAACACCGCTATCTGTATGAACATGGAAATATCCACACCGCCATCTGTATGAAAATGGAAATATCTGCATCGCCATCTGTATGAACATATAAATATCTACACTGCCATCTGTATTAAGATGGAGATATCTACACCGCAATCTGTATAAACATGGAAATATCTACAGCGCTATCTGTATAAACATGGAAATATCTACACCGCTATCTGTATAAACATGGAAATATCTACACGGCTACCTGTATAAACATGGAAATATCAGCACGGCTATCTGTATGAACATGGAAATATCTACACCGCTATCTGTATGAACATGGAAATATCTACACCGCTATCTGTATAAACATGGAAATATCTACACCGCTATCTGCATAAACATGGAAATATCTACACCGCTACCTGTATAACCATGGTAATATCAGCACCGCTATCTGTATGAACATGGAAATATCTACACCGCTATCTGTATGAACATGGAAATACCTACACCGCTATCTGTATGAACATGGAAATATCTACACCGCTACCTGTATAAACATGGAAATATCAGCACCGCTATCTGTATGAACATGGAAATATCTACACCGCTATCTGTATCGACATGGAAATATCTACACTGCTATCTGTATGAACATGGATATATCTACACAGCCATCTGGATGAACATGGAAATATCTACACCGCTATCTGTGTAAACATGCATAGATCTTCACCGCTATCTGTATAAACATGGAAATATCTACGCCGCTATCTGTATGAACATGGAAATATCTACACCGCTATCTGTATGAACATGGAAATATCTACAACACTATCTGTTTGACCATGGAAATATCTACACCACAATCTGCATGAAAATGGAAATATCTACACTGCTATCTGCATATACATGGAAATATCTACACAGCTATCTCTTTACACATGGAAATAACTACACCGATATCTATATGAACATGGAAATATCCACACCGCCATCTGTATGAACATGGAAATATCTGCACCGCCATCTGTATGAACATATAAATATCTACACCGCCATCTGTATTAAGATGGAGATATCTACACCGCTATCTGTATAAACATGGAAATAGCTACACCGCTATCTGTATAAACATGGAAATATATACACCGCTATCTGTATAAACGTGGAAATATCTACACCGCTACCTGTATAAGCATGGAAATATCAGCACCGCTATCTGTATGAACATGGAAATATCTACACCGCTATCTGTATGAACATGGAAATATCTACACCGCTATCTGTATGAACATGGAAATGTCTACACCGCTATCAGTATGAACATGGAAATATCTACACCGCTATGTGTATGAACATGGATATATCTACACAGCCCTCGGGATGAACATGGAAATATCCACACCGGTATCTGTATAAACATGCATATATCTACACCGCTATCTGTATAAACATGGAAATATCTACACCGCTACCTGTATAAACATGGAAATATCAGCACCGCTATATGTATGAACATGGAAATATCTACACCGCTATCTCTATGAACATGGAAATATCTACACCGCTATCTGTATGAACATGGAAATATCTACACGGCTATCTGTGTAAACATGCATACATCTTCACCGCTATCTGTAGAAACATGGAAATATCTACACCGCTATCTGTATGAACATGGAAATATCTACACCGCTATCTGTATGAACATGGAAATATCTACACTGCTATCTGTTTGAAGACGGAAATATATACACCGCTATCTGCATGAAAATGGAAATATCTACACAGCTATCTGCATATACATGGAAATATCTACACAGCTATCTCTTTACACATGGAAATAACTACACCACTATCTGTATGAACATGGAAATATCTACACCGCCATCTGTATGAACATGGAAATATCTGCACCGCCATCTGTGTGAACATATAAACATCTACACCGCCATCTGTATTAAGATGGAGATATCTACACCGCTATCTGAATAAACATGGAAATATCTACACCACTATCTGTATAAACAGGGAAATATCTACACTGCTATCTGTATAACCATGGAAATATCTACACCGCTACCTGTATAAACATGGAAATATCATCACCGCTACCTGTATGAACATGGAAATATCTACAAAGCTATCTGTATGAACATGGAAATATCTACACCGCTATCTGTATTAACATGGAAATATCTACAAAGCTATCTGAATGAACATGGAAAAATCTACACCGCTATCTGTTTGAACATGTAAATATCTACACCGCTATCTGCATGAAAATGGAAATATCTACAAAGCTATCTGCATATACATGGAAATATCTACACAGCTATCTCTTTACACATGGAAATAACTACACCGCTATATCTATAAACATGGAAATATCTGCACCGCCATCTGTAAGAACATATAAATATCATCACCGCAATCTGTATTAAGATGGAGATATCTACACTGCTATCTGTATAAACATGGAAATATCTACACCGCCATCTGCATGAACATATAAATATCTACGCCGCCTTCTGTATTAAGAAGGAAATATCTAAACCGCTATCTGTATAAACATGGAAATATCTACACCGCTGCCTGTATAAACAAGGAAATATCAGCACCGCTATCTGTATGAACATGGAAATATCTACACCGCTATCTGTATGAACATGGAAATATCTACACTGCTATCTGTTTGAACATGGAAATATCTACACCGCTATCTGCATGAAAATGGAAATATCTACACTGCTATCTGTATATACATTTAAATATCTACACAGCTATCTCTTTACACATGGAAATAACTACACCGCTATCTGTATGAACATGGAAATATCTACACCGCCATCTGTATGAACATGGAAATATCTGCACCACCATCTGTATGAACATAAAAATATCTACACCGCCATCTGTATTAAGATGGAGTTATCTACACTGCTATCTGTATAAACACGGAAATATCTACACCGCTCTCTGTATAAACATGGAAATATCTACACCGCTATCTGTATAAACATGGAAATATCTACACCACTACCTGTATAAACAAGGAAATATCAGCACCGCTATCTGTATGAACATGGAAATATCTACACCGCCATCTGTATGAACATGGAGATATCTACACCGCTATCTGTATGAACATGGAAATATCTACACCAATACCTGTATAAACAAGAAAATATCAGCACCGCCATCTGTGTGAACATGGAAATATCTACACCGCTATCTGTGTAAACATGCATACATCTTCACCGCTATCAGTATAAACATGGAAATATCTACACCGCTATCTGTATGAACATGGAAATAGCTACACCGCTATCTGTATGAACATGGAAATATCTACACCGCTACCAGTATGAACATGGATATATCTACACAGCCATCTGGATGAACATGGAAATATCTACACCGCTATCTGTGTAAACATGCATACATCTTCACCGCAATCTGTATAAACATGGAAATATCTACACCGCTACCTGTATAAACATGGAAATATCAGCACCGCTATATGTATGAACATGGAAATATCTACACCGCTATCTCTATGAACATGGAAATATCTACACCGCTATCTGTTTGAACATGGAAATATCTACACCGCTATCTGCATGAAAATGGAAATATCTACACTGCTATCTGCATATACATGGAAATATCTACACAGCTATCTCTTTACACATGCAAATAACAACACCGCTATCTGTATGAACATGGAAATATCCACACCGCCATCTGTATGAAAATGGAAATATCTGCATCGCCATCTGTATGAACATATAAATATCTACACTGCCATCTGTATTAAGATGGAGATATCTACACCGCTATCTGTATAAACATGGAAATATCTACACCGCTATCTGTATAAACATGGAAATATCTACACCGCTATCTGTATAAACATGGAAATATCTACACGGCTACCTGTATAAACATGGAAATATCAGCACAGCTATCTGTATGAACATGGAAATATATACACCGCTATCTGTATGAACATGGAAATATCTACACCGCAATCTGTATAAACATGGAAATATCTACACCGCTATCTGCATAAACATGGAGATATCTACACCGCTACCTGTATAACCATGGAAATATCAGCACCGCTATCTGTATGAACATGGAAATATCTACACCGCTATCTGTATGAACATGGAAATACCTACACCGCTATCTGTATGAACATGGAAATATCTACACCGCTACCTGTATAAACATGGAAATATCAGCACCGCTATCTGTATGAACATGGAAATATCTACACCGCTATCTGTATCAACATGGAAATATCTACACTGCTATCTGTATGAACATGGATATATCTACACAGCCATCTGGATGAACATGGAAATATCTACACCGCTATCTGTGTAAACATGCATAGATCTTCACCGCTATCTGTATAAACATGGAAATATCTACGCCGCTATCTGTATGAACATGGAAATATCTACACCGCTATCTGTATGAACATGGAAATATCTACACCACTATCTGTTTGAACATGGAAATATCTACACCACAATCTGCATGAAAATGGAAAAATCTACACTGCTATCTGCATATAGATGGAACTATCTACACAGCTATCTCTTTACACATGGAAATAACTACACCGCTATCTATATGAACATGGAAATATCCGCACCGCCATCTGTATGAACATGGAAATATCTGCACCGCCATCTATATGAACATATAAATATCTACACCGCCATCTGAATTAAGATGGAGATATCTACACCGCTATCTGTATAAACATGGAAATAGCTACAGCGCTATCTGTATAAACATGGAAATATATACACCGCTATCTGTATAAACGTGGGAATATCTACACCGCTACCGGTATAAGCATGGAAATATCAGCACCGCTATCTGTATGGACATGGAAATATCTACACCGCTATCTGTATGAACATGGAAATATCTACACCGCTATCTGTATGAACATGGAAATGTCTACACCGCTATCAGTATGAACATGGAAATATCTACACCGCTATGTGTATGAATATGGATATATCTACACAGCCCTCGGGATGAACATGGAAATATCCACACCGCTATCTGTATAAACATGCAAATATCTTCACCGCTATCTGTATAAACATGGAAATATCTACACCGCTACCTGTATAAACATGGAAATATCAGCACCGCTATATGTATGAACATGGAAATATCTACACCGCTATCTCTATGAACATGGAAATATCTACACCGCTATCTGTATGAACATGGAAATATCTATACCGCTATCTGTGTAAACATGCATACATCTTCACCGCTATCTGTAGAAACATGGAAATATCTACACCGCTATCTGTATGAACATGGAAATATCTACACCGCTATCTGTATGAACATGGAAATATCTACACTGCTATCTGTTTGAAGACGGAAATATATACACCGATATCTGCATGAAAATGGAAATATCTACACAGCTATCTGCATATACATGGAAATATCTACACAGCTATCTCTTTACACATGGAAATAACTACACCACTATCTGTATGAACATGGAAATATCTACACCGCCATCTGTATGAACATGGAAATATCTGCACCGCCATCTGTGTGAACATATAAACGTCTACACTGCCATCTGTATTAAGATGGAGATATGTACACCGCTATCTGAATAAACATGGAAATATCTACACCGCTATCTGTATAAACAGGGAAATATCTACACTGCTATCTGTATAACCATGGAAATATCTACACCGCTACCTGTATAAACATGGAAATATCATCACCGCTACCTGTATGAACATGGAAATATCTACACCGCTATCTGTATGAACATGGAAATATCTACACCTCTATCTGTATTAACATGGAAATATCTACAAAGCTATCTGAATGAACATGGAAAAATATACACCGCTATCTGTTTGAACATGTAAATATCTACACCGCTATCTGCATGAAAATGGAAATATCTACAAAGCTATCTGCATATACATGGAAATATCTACACAGCTATCTCTTTACACATGGAAATAACTACACCGCTATATCTATAAACATGGAAATATCTACACCGCCATCTGTATGAACTTGGAAATATCTGCACCGCCATCTGTATGAACATATATATATCTACACCGCCATCTGTATTAAGAAGGAAATATCGAAACCGCTATCTGTAGAAACCTGGAAATATCTACACCGCTGCCGGTATAAACATGGAAATATCAGCACCGCTATCTGTATGAACATGGAAATATCTACACCGCTATCTGTATGAACATGGAAATATCTACAATGCTATCTGTATGAACATGGAAATAGCTACACCGTTATCTGTATAAACATGGAAATAGCTACACCACTATCTGTATGAACATGGAAATATCTACACCGCTATCTGTATGAACTTGGATATATCTACACAGCCATCTGTATGAACATGGAAATATCTACACCGCTATCTGTATGAACATGGATATATCTACACAGCCATCTGGATGAACATGGAAATATCTACACCGCTATCTGTGTAAACATGCATAGATCTTCACCGCTATCTCTATAAACATGGAAATATCTACACCGCTATCTGTATGTACCTGGAAATATCCACACCGCTATCTGTATGAACATGGAAATATCCACACCGCTATCTGTTTGAACATGGAAATATCTACACCGCTATCTGCATGAAAATGGAAATATCTACACTGCTATCTGCATGTACATTTAAATATCTACACAGCTATCTCTTTACACATGGAAATAACTACACCGCTATCTGTATGAACATGGAAATATCTACAACGCCATCTGTATGAACACGGAAATATCTGCACCGCCATCTGTAAGAACATATAAATATCAACACCGACATCTGTATTAAGATGGAGATATCTACACTGCTATCTGTATAAACATGGAAATATCTACACCGCCATCTGCATGAACATATAAATATCTACGCCGCCTTCTGTGTTAAGAAGGAAATATCTAAACCGCTATCTGTATAAACATGGAAATATCTACACCGCTGCCTGTATAAACAAGGAAATATCAGCACCGCTATCTGTATGAACATGGAAATATCTACACCGCTATCTGTATGAACATGGAAATATCTACACCGCTATCTGTATGAACATGGAAATAGCTACACCGCTATCTGTATGAACATGGATATATCTACACAGCCATCTGGATGAACATGGAAATATCTACACCGCTATCTGTGTAAACATGCATAGATCTTCACCGCTATCTGTATAAACATGGAAATATCTACACCGCTATCTGTATGAACATGGAAATATCTACACCGCTATCTGTATGAACATGGAAATATCTACACTGCTATCTGTTTGAACATGGAAATATCTACACCCCTATCTGCATGAAAATGGAAATATCTACACTGCTATCTGTATATACATTTAAATATCTACACAGCTATCTCTTTACACATGGAAATAACTACACCGCTATCTGTATGAACATGGAAATATCTACACCGCTATCTGTATGAACATGGAAATATCTGCACCGCCATCTGTATGAACATATAAATATCTACACCGCCGTCTGTATTAAGATGGAGTTATCTACACTGCTATCTGTATAAACATGGAAATATCTACACCGCTCTCTGTATAAACATGGAAATATCTACACAGCTATCTGTATAAACATGGAAATATCTACACCACTACCTGTATAAACAAGGAAATATCAGCACCGCTATCTGTATGAACATGGAAATATCTACACCGCCATCTGTATGAACATGGAGATATCTACACCGCTATCTGTATGAACTTGGATATATCTACACAGCCTTCTGTATGAACATGGAAATATCTACACCGCTATCTGTATGAACATGGATATATCTACACAGCCATCTGGATGAACATGGAAATATCTACACCGCTATCAGTGTAAACATGCATAGATCTTCACCGCTATCTCTATAAACATGGAAATATCTACACCGCTATCTGTATGAACATGGAAATATCCACACCGCTATCTGTATGAAAATGGAAATATCCACACCGCTATCTGTTTGAACATGGAAATATCTACACCGCTATCTGCATGAAAATGGAAATATCTACACTGCTATCTGTATAACCATGGAAATATCTACACCGCTATCTGTATGAACATGGAAAAATCTACACGGCCATCTGTATAAACATGGAAATATCTACACCGCTATCTATATAAACATGGAAATATCTACCCCGCTACCTGCACAAACATGGAAATACCAGCACCGCTATCTGTATGAACATGGAAATAGCTACACCGTTATCTGTATGAACATGGAAATATCTACACCGCCATCTCTATGAACATGGAAATATGTGCACCGCCATCTGTATGAACATATAAATATCTACACCGCCATCTGTATTAAGATGGAGATATCTACACTGCTATCTGTATAAACATGGAAATATCTACACCGCTATCTGTATAAACATGGAAATATCTACACTGCTACCTGTATAAACATGGAAATATCAGCACGGCTATCTGTATGAACATGGAAATATCTACACCGCTATGTGTATGAACATGGATATATCTACACAGCCCTCGGGATGAACATGGAAATATCCACACCGCTATCTGTATAAACATGCATATACCTTCACCGCTATCTGTATAAACATGGAAATATCTACACCGCTATCTGTATGAACATGGAAATATCTACACCGCTATCTGTTTGAAGATGGAAATATATACACCGCTATCTGCATGAAAATGGAAATATCTACACAGCTATCTGCATATACATGGAAATATCTACACAGCTATCTCTTTACACATGGAAATAACTACACAGCTATCTGTATGAACATGGAAATATCAACACCGCCATCTGTATGAACATGGAAATATCTGCACCGCCATCTGAATGAACATATAAATATCTACACCGCCATTTGTATTAAGATGGAGATATCTACACCGCTATCTGAATAAACATGGAAATATCTACACCGCTATCTGTATAAACATGGAAATATCTACACCGCTATCTGCATAAACATGGAAATATCTACACTGCTACCTGTATAAACATGGAAATATCAGCACGCTATCTGTATGAACATGGAAATATCTACATCGCTATCTGTATGAACATGGAAATATCTACACCGCTATCTGCATGAACATGGAAATATCTACAAAGCTATCTGAATGAACATGGAAATATCTACACCGCTATCTGTTTGAACATGTAAATATCTACACCGCTATCTGCATGAAAATGGAAATATCTACAAAGTTATCTGCATATACATGGAAATATCTACACTGCTATCTCTTTACACATGGAAATAACTACACCGCTATATCTATAAAGATAGAAATATCTACACCGCTATCTGTATAAACATGGAAATATCTACACCGCTATCTGTATAAACATGGAAATATCTACACTGCTATCTGTATAAACATGGAAATATCTACACCGCTACCTGTATAAACATGGAAATATCAGCACCGCTATCTGTAAGACCATGGAAATAGCCCCTCTATCTGTATGAACATGGAAATATCTACACCGCTATCTCTATGAACATGGAAATATCTACACCACTATCTGTTTGAACATGGAAATATCTAAACCGCTATCTGCATGAAAATGGAAATATCTACACAGCTATCTGCATATACATGGAAATATCTACACAGCTATCTCTTTACACATGGAAATAACTACACCGCTATCTGTATGAACATGGAAATATCTTCACCGCCATCTGTATGAACATGGATATATCTACACAGCCATCTGGATGAACATGGGAATATCTACACCGCTATCTGTATGAACATGGAAATATCTACACCGCTATCTGTGTAAACATGCATACATCTTCACCGCTATCTGTATAAACATGGAAATATCTACACTGCTATCTGCATGGACATGGAAATATCTACACCGCTATCTGTTTGAACATGGAAATATCTACACCGCTATCTGCATGAAAATGGAAATATCTACACAGCGATCTGCATATACATGGAAATATCTACAAAGCTATATCTTTAAACATGGAAATAATTACAGCGCTATCTCTATAAACATGGAAATATCTACTCCACCATCTGTATGAACATGGAAATATCTGCACCGCCATCTGTATGAACATATAAATATCTACACCGCCATCTATATTAAGATGGAGATATCTACACCGCTATCTATATAAACTTGAAAGTATCTACACCGCTATCTGTATAAACATGGAAATATCTACACGGCTATCTGTATAAACATGGAAATATCTACACCGCTACCTGTATAAACATGGAAATACTTAAACCGCTATCTGTATGAACATGGAAATACCTACACCGCTATCTCTATGAACTTGGAAATATCTACACCGTTATCTGTATGAACATGGAAATAGCTACACCGCTATCTGTATGAACATGGAAATATCTACACCACTACCTGTATGAACATGGAAATATGTACACCTCTATCTCTATGAACATGGATATATCTACACAGCCATCCGGATGAACATGGAAATATCTACACTGCTATCTGTTTGAACATGTAAATATCTAAACCGCTATCTGCATGAAAGTGGAAATATCTACACAGCTATCTGCATATACATGGAAATATCTACACAGCTATCTATTTACACATGGAAATAACTACACCGCTATATCTATAAAGATGGAAATATCTACACCGCCATCTGTATGAACATGGAAGTATCTGCACCGCCATCTGTATGAACATATAAATATCTCCACCGCCATCTGTATTAAGAAGGAAATATCTAAACCGCTATCTGTATAAACATGGAAATATCTTCACCGCTGCCTGTATAAACATGGAAATATCAGCACCGCTATCTGTATGAACATGAAAATATCTACACCGCTATCTGTATGAACATGGAAATACCTTCACCGCCATCTGTATGAACATGGATATGTCTACTCAGCCATCTAGATGAACATGGAAATATCTACACCGCGATCTGTAGGAACATGGAAATATCTACACCGCTATCTGTGTAAACATGCATACATCATCACCGCTATCAGTATAAACATGGAAATATCTACACCGCTATCTGTATGAACTTGGAAATATCTACACCGCTATCAGTTTGAACATGGAAATATCTAAACTGCTATCTGCTTGAAAATGGAAATATCTACAGAGCTATCTGCATATACATGGAAATACCTACACATCTATCTCCTTACACATGGAAATAACTACACCGCTATCTGTATGAACATGGAAATATGTACACCGCCATCTGTATGAACATGGAAATATCTGCACCGCCATCTGTATGAACATATAAATAACTACACGGCCATCTGTATTAAGGTAGAAATATCTACTCCGGTGTCTGTATAAACATGGAAATATCTACACCGCTATCTGTATAAACATGGAAATATCTACACCGCTCCCTGTATAAACATGGAAATATCCACACCGCTACCTGTATACACATGGAAATATCAGCACCGCTATCTGTATGAACATGGAAATATCAGCCCCTCTATCTGTATGAACATGGAAATATCTTCACAACCATCTGTATGAACATGGATATATCTACACAGCCATCTGGATGAACATGGAAATATCTACACAGCTATCTGCATGAACATGGAAATATCTACACCGCTACCTGTATAAACCTGGAAATATCAGCACCGCCATCTGTATGAACATGGAAATATCTACACCGCTATCTCTATGAACATGGAAATATCTACACCGCTATCTGTATGAACATGGAAATAGCTACAACGCTATCTGTATGAACATGGAAACATCTACACCACTATCTGTATGAACATGGAAATATCTACACCGTCATCTGTATGAACATGGATATATCTACACAGCCATCTGGATGAACATGGAAATATCTACACCGCTATCTGCATGAACATGGAAATATCTACACCGCTATCTGTGTAAATATGCATACATCTTCGCAATCTGTATAAGCATGGAGATATCTACACTGCTATCTGAATGAACATGGAAATATCTACACCGCTATCTGTTGGAACATTTAAATATCTAAACCGCTATCAGCATGAAAATGGAAATCTCTACACAGCTATCTGCAAATACATGGAAATATCTACACAGCTATCTCTTTACACATGGAAATAACTACACCGCTATCTGTATGAACATAGAAATATCTACACCGCCATCTGTATGAACATGCAATTATCTGCACAGCCATCTGTATGAACATATAAATATCTACTCCGCCATCTGTATTAAGATGGAGATATCTACACCGCTATCTGTTAAAACATGGAAATATCTACACCGCTATCTGTATAAAGATGGAAATATATACACTGTTATCTGTATAAACATGGAAATATCTACACCGCTACCTGTATAAACATGGAAATATTAGCACCGCTATCTGTAAGAACATGGAAATAACCCCTCTATCTGTATGAACATGGAAATATCTACACAGCTATCTGTATAAACATGGAAATATCTACACCGCTATCTGTATGAACATGGAAATATCTACACCGCTATCTGTTTGAACATGGAAATATCTACACCGCTATCTGCATGAAAATGGAAATATCTACACTGCTATCTGCATATACATTTAAACACCTACACAGCTATCTCTTTACACATGGAAATAACTACACCGCTATCTGTATGAACATGGAAATATCTACACCGCCATCTGTATGAACATGGAAATATCTGAACGGCCATCTGTATGAACATATAAATATCTACACCGCCATCTGTATTAAGATGGAGATATCTATACTGCTATCTGTATAAACATGGAAATATCTACACCGCTATCTGTATAAACATGGAAATATCTACACAGCTATCTGTATAAACATGGAAATATCTACACCACTACCTGTATAAACATGGAAATATCTACACCGCTATGTCTATAACCATGGAAATATCTACACCGCTATCTGTATAAACATGGAAATATCCACACTGCTATCTGTATATACATGGAAATATCTACACCGCTACCTGTATAAACATGGAAATATCAGCACCGCTATCTGTATGAACATGGAAATATCAGCCCCCCTATCTGTATGAACATGGATATATCTACACCACTATCTGTATGAACATGGAAATATCTACACCGCTATCTGTATGAGCATGGAAATATCTTCACCGCCATCTGTATGAACATGGATATATCTACACAGCCATCTGGATGAACATGGAAATATCTACACCGCTATCTGTATGAACATGGAAATAGCTACACCGCTATCTGTATGAACATGGAAATATCTACACCACTATCTGTATGAACATGGAAATATCTACACCGCTATCTGTATGAACATGGAAATATCTTCACCGCCATCTGTATGAACATGGATATATCTACACAGCCATATGGATGAACATGGAAATATCTACACCGCTATCTGCATGAACATGGAAATAGCTACACCGCTATCTGTATGAACATGGAAATAGCTACACCGCCATCTGTATGAACATGGAAATATCTGCACCGCCATCTGTATGAACATATAAATATCTACACCGCCATCCGTATTAAGATGGAGATATCTACACCGCTATCTGTATAAACCTGGAAAATCTACACCGCTATCTGTATAAACATTGAAATATCCACACCGCTATCTGTATAAACATGGAAATATCCACACCGCTACCTGTATAAACATGGAAATAGCACCGCTATCTGAATGAACATGGAAATATCTACACCGCTACGTGTATGAAAATGGAAATATCTACACCGCTATCTGTAAGAACATGGAAATAGCTACACCGCTATCTGTATGAACATGGAAATATCTACACCACTATCTGTATGAACATGGAAATAGCTACACCGCTATCTGTATGAACATGGAAATATCTACACCACTATCTGTATGAACATGGAAATATCTACACCGCTATCTGTGTAAACATGCATACATCTTCACCGCTATCTGTATAAACATGGAAATATCTACACAGCTATCTGTATGAACATGGATATATCTACACAGCCATCTGGATGAACATGGAAATATCTACACCGCTATCTGTATGAACATGGAAATAGCTACACCGCTATCTGTATGAAAATGGAAATATCTACACCGCTATCTGTATGAACATGGAAATAGCTACACCGCTATCTGTATGAACATGGAAATATCTACACCACTATCTGTATGAACATGGAAATATCTACACCGCTATCTGTGTAAACATGCATACATCTTCACCGCTATCTGTATAAACATGGAAATATCTACACCGCTATCTGTATGAACATGGAAATATCTACACCGCTATCTGTTTGAACATGGAAATATCTAAACCGCTATCTGCATGTAAATGGAAATATCTACACAGCTATCTGCATATACATGTAAATATCTACACAGCTATCTCTTTGCACATGGAAATAACTACACCGCTATCTGTATGAACATGGAAATATCTACACCGCCATCTGTATGAACATGGAAATATCTGCACGGCCATCTGTATGAACATATAAATATCTACACTGCCTTCTGTATTAAGATGGAGATATCTACACCGCTATCTGTATAAACATGGAAATATCTACACCGCTATCTGTATAAACATGGAAATATCTACACCGCTACCTGTATAAACATGGAAATATCAGCACCGCTTTCTGTATGAACATGGAAATATCAGCCCCTCTATCTGTATGAACATGGAAATATCTACACCACTATCTGTATGAACATGGAAATATATACACCGCTATCTGTATGAACATGGAAATATCCACACCGCTATCTGTATAGACATGGAAATATCTACACCGCTATCTGTATAAACATGGAAATATCTACACCGCTATCTGTGTAAACATGGAAATATCTACACTGCTATCTGTGTAAACATGGAAATATCTACACCGCTATCTGTACAAACATGGAAATATCTACACAGCCATCTGTAGGAATATGTAAATATCTACACCGTTATCTGTATACACATGGAATTATCTACACCGCTATCTGTATGAACATGGAAATGTCTGCACCTCTATCTGTCTAAACATGGAAATATCTACACCGCTATCTGTGTAAACATGGAGATATCTACAACGCTATCTCTATAAGCATGGAAATATCCACACAGCCATCTATATAAACATGGAAATATCTACACTACGCTCTGTATAAACCTGGAAATATCTACACTGATATCTCTATAAACATGGAAATAACTAAATCGCTATCTCTATAAACATGGAAATATCTACACCGCTATCTGTGTAAACATTTAAATATCTACACCGCTGTCTGTGTAAACATGGAAATACCTACACCGCTATATCTATAAACATGGAAATATCTACACAGCCATCTGTATGGGTATGGAAATATCTACACCGCCATCTGTATAAACATGGAAATATCTACACCGTTATGTGTATAAAGATGGAAATATCTACACTGCTATCTGTAAAAACATGGAAATATCTACACCGCCATCTGTATGAACATGGAAATGTCTAAACCGCCAACTCTATAAACATGGAAATATCTACAGCGCTATGTGTTGGAACATAGAAATATCTACACCGCTATCTGCATAAAAGTGGAAATATCTTCACCGCTATCTGCATAAACTTGGAAATATCTACACCACAATCTTGTAAACATGGAAATATCTAAAAAAACTACTGTGGGAACATGGAAATATCTACACCGCTATCTCTATAAACATGGAAATATCTACACCGCTATCTGTATAAACTTGGAAATATCTACACAGCCATCTGTAGGAACATGTAAATATCTACACAGTTATCTGTATACACATGGAAATATCTACACCGCTATCTGTATAAACATGGAAATATCTACACCGCTATCTGTGTAAACTTGGAAATATCTACACCGCTATCTGTGTAAACATGGAAATATCTACACCGCTATCTCTAAAAACATGGAAAGATCTACACCATTATGTGTATAAAGATGGAAATATCTACACCGCTATCTGTATAAACATGGAAATATCTACACCGCCATCTGTATGAACGTGGAAACGTCTAAACCGCCATCTCTATAAACATGTAAATATCTACACCGCCCTCTGTAGGAACATGGAAATATCTACAACGCTATCTGTTTAAACATTGAAATGTCTACACCGCTATGTGCCTAAAAGTGGAAATATCTACACCGCTATCTGCATAAACTTGGAAATACCTACACCGCTATCTGTGTAAACATGGAAATATCTAAACCACCAACTGTAGGAACACGGAAATATCTACACCACTATCTCCACAAACATTGACATATCTACACCGCTATCTGTATAAACATGCAAATATCTACACAGCCATCTGTAGGAACATGTAAATATCTACACCACTATCTCTATAAACATGGAAATACCTACAATGCTATCTGTATAAACATGGAAATATCTACACCGCTATCTGTGTAAACATGGAAAGATCTACACCGCTATCTCTGAAAACATGGAAAGATCTACACCATTATGTGTATAAAGACGGAAATATCTACACCGCTATCTGTATAAACATGGAAATATCTACGCAGCCATCTGTAGGAACATGTAAATATCTACACAGATATCTGTATACACATGGAAATATCTACACCGCTATCTGTATAAACATGGAAATATCTACACCGCTATCTGTGTAAACATGGAAATATCTACACCGCTATCTGTGTAAACATGGAAATATCTACACCGCCATCTCTTAAAACTTGGAAATATCTTCACCGTTATGTTTATAAACATGGAAATATCTTCACCGTCATCTGTATGAACATGGAAATATCTACACTGCCATCGATATAAACATGGAAATATCTACACCGCCATCTGTTTGAACATGAAAATATCTACACCGCCAAGTCTATAAACATTGAAATATCTACACCGCTATCTGTATAAACATGGAAATATCTACACCGCTATCTGTGTAAACATGGAAATATCTACACCGCTATCTGTGTAAACATGGAAGTATCTACACCGCTATCTCTATAAACATGGAAATATCTTCACCGCCATATGCATGAACATGGAAATATCTACATCGCCATCTGTATAAACATGGAAATATCTACACTGCTGTCTCTAAAAACATGGAAATATCAACAACGCTATCTGTATAAACATGGAAATATCTACACCGCTATCTGTATAAACATGGAAATATCTACACCGCTATCTCTATAAACATGGAAATATCTACACCGCTATCTGTATAAACATGGAAATATCTACACCGCTATCTGTGTAAACATGGAAATATCTACAGCACTATCTGTGTAAACATGGAAATATCTACACCGCTATCTGTACAAACATGGAAATATCTACACAGCCATCTGTAGGAATATGTAAATATCTACACCGTTATCTCTATACACATGGAATTATCTACACAGCTATCTGTATGAACATGGAAATATCTACACCGCTATATGTGCACACATTGAAATATCTACACCGCTATCTGTGTAAACATGGAGATATCTACACCACTATCTCTATAAACATGGAAATATCCTCACAGCCATCCACATAAACATGAAAATATCTACACTACGCTCTGTATAAACCTGGAAATATCTACACTGATATCTCTATAAACATGGAAACATCTACACCGCTATCTCTATAAACATGGAAATATCTACACCGCTATCTGTGTAAACATGGAAATATCTACACCGCTTTCTGTGTAAACATGGACATACCTACACCGCTATATCTATAAACATGGAAATATCTACACCGCCATCTGTATGGGTATGGAAATATCTACACCGCCATCTGTATAAACATGGAAATATCTACACCGTTATCCGTGTACACATGGAATTATCTACACCGCTATCTGTTTAAACTTGGAAATATCTACAATGCTATCTGCGTAAACATGGAAAAATCTACACCGCTATCTCTATATACATGCAAATATCTACACCGCTATCTGTGTAAACATGGCAATATCTACACCGATATCTCTGTAAACATGGAAATATCTACACCGCTATCTCTGTAAACATGGAAATAACTACAGAGTCATCTGTATAAACATGGAAATATCTACACCGCTATCTGTGTAAACATGGAAATATCTACACCGCTATCTCTAAAAACATGGAAAGATCTACACCATTATGTGTATAAAGACGGAAATATCTACACCGCTATCTGTATAAACATGGAAATATCTACGCAGCCATCTGTAGGAACATGTAAATATCTACACAGATATCTGTATACACATGGAAATATCTACACCGCTATCTGTATAAACATGGAAATATCTACACCGCTATCTGTGTAAACATGGAAATATCTACACCGCTATCTGTGTAAACATGGAAATATCTACACCGCCATCTCTTAAAACTTGGAAATATCTTCACCGTTATGTTTATAAACATGGAAATATCTTCACCGTCATCTGTATGAACATGGAAATATCTACACTGCCATCGATATAAACATGGAAATATCTACACCGCCATCTGTTTGAACATGAAAATATCTACACCGCCAACTCTATAAACATTGAAATATCTACACCGCTATCTGTATAAACATGGAAATATCTACACCGCTATCTGTGTAAACATGGAAATATCTACACCGCTATCTGTGTAAACATGGAAGTATCTACACCGCTATCTCTATAAACATGGAAATATCTTCACCGCCATCTGCATGAACATGGAAATATCTACATCGCCATCTGTATAAACATGGAAATATCTACACTGCTGTCTCTATAAACATGGAAATATCAACAACGCTATCTGTATAAACATGGAAATATCTACACCGCTATCTGTATAAACATGGAAATATCTACACCGCTATCTCTATAAACATGGAAATATCTACACCGCTATCTGTATAAACATGGAAATATCTACACCGCTATCTGTGTAAACATGGAAATATCTACAGCACTATCTGTGTAAACATGGAAATATCTACACCGCTATCTGTACAAACATGGAAATATCTACACAGCCATCTGTAGGAATATGTAAATATCTACACCGTTATCTCTATACACATGGAATTATCTACACAGCTATCTGTATGAACATGGAAATATCTACACCGCTATATGTGCACACATTGAAATATCTACACCGCTATCTGTGTAAACATGGTGATATCTACACCGCTATCTCTATAAACATGGAAATATCCTCACAGCCATCCACATAAACATGAAAATATCTACACTACGCTCTGTATAAACCTGGAAATATCTACACTGATATCTCTATAAACATGGAAACATCTACACCGCTATCTCTATAAACATGGAAATATCTACACCGCTATCTGTGTAAACATGGAAATATCTACACCGCTTTCTGTGTAAACATGGACATACCTACACCGCTATATCTATAAACATGGAAATATCTACACCGCCATCTGTATGGGTATGGAAATATCTACACCGCCATCTGTATAAACATGGAAATATCTACACCGTTATCCGTGTACACATGGAATTATCTACACCGCTATCTGTTTAAACTTGGAAATATCTACAATGCTATCTGCGTAAACATGGAAAAATCTACACCGCTATCTCTATATACATGCAAATATCTACACCGCTATCTGTGTAAACATGGCAATATCTACACCGATATCTCTGTAAACATGGAAATATCTACACCGCTATCTCTGTAAACATGGAAATAACTACAGAGTCATCTGTATAAACATGGAAATATCTACACCGCTATCTGTGTAAACATGGAAATATCTACACCGCTATCTCTTAAAACATGGAAAGATCTACACCATTATGTGTATAAAGACGGAAATATCTACACCGCTATCTGTATAAACATGGAAATATCTACACCGCCATCTATATGAACGTGGAAATGTCTAAACCGCCATCTCTATAAACATGTAAATATCTACACCGCCCTCTGTAGGAACATGGAAATATGTACAACGCTATCTGTTTAAACATTGAAATATCTACACGGCTATATGCCTAAAAGTGGAAATATCTACAACGCTATCTGCACAAACTTGGAAATACCTACACCGCTATCTGTGTACACATGGAAATATCTACACCACCAACTGTAGGAACATGAAAATATCTACACCGCTATCTGTATGAACATGGAAATATCTTCACCGCCATCTGTATGAACATGGATATATCTACACAGCCATATGGATGAACATGGAAATATCTACACCGCTATCTGCATGAACATGGAAATAGCTACAACGCTATCTGTATGAACATGGAAATAGCTACACCGCCATCTGTATGAACATGGGAATATCTGCACCGCCATCTGTATGAACATATAAATATCTACAAAGCCATCCGTATTAAGATGGAGATATCTACACCGCTATCTGTATACACCTGGAAATATCTACAGCGCTCACTGTATAAACATGGAAATATCCACACCGCTATCTGTATAAACATGGAAATATCCACACCGCTACCTGTATAAACATGGAAATATCAGCACCGCTATCTGTATGAACATGGAAATATCTACACCGCTATCTGTATGAACATGGAAATATCTACACCGCTATCTGTATGAACATGGAAATAGCTACACCGCTATCTGTATGAACATGGAAATATCTACACCACTATCTGTATGAACATGGAAATATCTACACCGCTATCTGTATGAACATGGCTATATCTACACAGTCATCTGGATGAACATGGAAATATCTACACCACTATCTGTATGAACATGGAAATATCTACACCGCTATCTGTGTAAACATGCATACATCTTCACCGCTATCTGTATAAACATGGAAATATCTACACCGCTATCTGTATGAACATGGAAATATCTACACCACTATCTGTTTGAACATGGAAATATCTAAACCGCTATCTGCATGAAAATGGAAATATCTACACAGCTATCTGCATATACATGTAAATATCTACACAGCTATCTCTTTGCACATGGAAATAACTACACCGATATCTGTATGAACATGGAAATACCTACACCGCCATCTGTATGAACATGGAAATATCTGCACGGCCATCTGTATGAACATATAAATATCTACACTGAAATCTGTATTAAGATGGAGATATCTACATCGCTATCTGTATAAACATGGAAATATCTACACCGCTATCTGTATAAACATGGAAATATCTACACCGCTACCTGTATAAACATGGAAATATCAGCACCGCTTTCTGTATAAACATGGAAATATCAGCCCCTCTATCTGTATGAACATGGAAATATCTACACCACTATCTGTATGAACATGGAAATATCTACACCGCTATCTGTATGAACATGGAAATATCCACACTGCTATCTGTATAGACATGGAAATATCTACACCGCTATCTGTATAAACATGGAAATATCTACACCGCTATCTGTGTAAACATGGAAATATCTACACCGCTATCTGTGTAAACATGGAAATATCTACACCGCTATCTGTACAAACATGGAAATATCTACACAGCCCTCTGTAGGAATATGTAAATATCTACACCGTTATCTGTATACACATGGAATTACCTACACCGCTATCTGTATGAACATGGAAATGTCTACACCTCTATCTGTGTAAACATGGAAATATCTACACTGCTGTCTGTGTAAACATGGAGATATCTACACCGCTATCTCTATAAGCATGGAAATATCCACACAGCCATCTATATAAACATGGAAATATCTACACTACGCTCTGTATAAACCTGGAAATATCTACGCTGATATCTCTATAAACATGGAAATAACTACGCCGCTGTCTCTATAAACATGGAAATATCTACACCGCTATCTGTGTAAACATGGAAATATCTACACCGCTGTCTGTGTAAACATGGAAATACCTACACCGCTATATCTATAAACATGGAAATATCTACACCACCATCTGTATGGGTATGGAAATATCTACACCGCCATCTGTATAAACATGGAAATATCTACACCGTTATCTGTGTACACATGGAATTATCTACACCGCTATCTGTATAAGCTTGGAAATATCTACAATGCTATCTGCGTAAACATGGAAATATCTACACCGCTATCTCTATATACATGCAAATATCTACACCGCTATCTGTGTAAACATGGTAATATCTACACCGATATCTCTGTAAACATGGAAATATCTACTCCGCTATCTCTGTAAACATGGAAATATCTACAGAGTCATCTGTATAAACATGGAAATATCTACACCGCTATCTGTGTAAACATGGAAATATCTACACCGCTATCTCTAAAAACGTGGAAAGATCTACACCATTATGTGTATAAAGACGGAAATATCTACACCGCTATCTGTATAAACATGGAAATATCTACTCCGCCATCTGTATGAACGTGGAAATGTCTAAACCGCCATCTCTATAAACATGTAAATATCTACACCGCCCTCTGTAGGAACATGGAAATATCTACAACGCTATCTGTTTAAACATTGAAATATCTACACTGCTATCTGCCTAAAAGTGGAAATATCTACACCGCTATCTGCATAAACTTGGAAATACCTACACCGCTATCTGTGTACACATGGAAATATCTACACCACCAACTGTAGGAACATGAAAATATCTACACCGCCAACTCTATAAACATTGAAATATCTACACCGCTATCTGTATAAACATGGAAATATCTACACCGCTATCTGTGTAAACATGGAAATACCTACACCGCCTTCTGTGTAAACATGGAAATATCTACACCGCCATGTCTATAAACATGGAAATATCTTCAACTCCATCTGTATGAACATGGAATTATCTACACTGCCATCTGTATGAACATGGATACATCTACACCGCTATCTGTATAAACATGGAAATATCTACACCGCCATCGGTAGGAAAATGAAAATATCTACACCGCCATCTGTATGAACAGGGAACTATGTACACCACCATCTGTATCAACATGAAAATACCTACACCGCCATCTGTATCACAATGGAAATATCTGCACCGCCATCTCTATAACAATGGAAATATCTAAACCGCCGTCTGTATGGAAATGGAAAAATCTACACCACCATCTGTATAAAGGTGGAAATATCTACACCGCTATCTGTGTGAACATGGATATATCTACAACGCTATCTGTAAAAACATGGAAATATCTACACCTCCATCTGTATAAACATGGAAATATCTACACCGCCATCTGTAGAAACATGGAAATATCTACACCGCCATCTCTATAAACATGGAAATATCTTCACAGCTATCTGTATAAACATTTAAATATCTACACCGCCATCTCTATAAACATAGAAATATCTACACCGCCATCTGTATGAACATGGAAATATGTACACCGCCATCTGTATAAATGTGGAAATATCTACACCGCTATCTGTATGAACATGGCAATATGTACACCGCTACCTGTATTAACATGGAAAATCTACACCGCTATCTGTATAAACATGGAAATATCTACACCGCTGTCTCTATAAACATGGAAATATGTGCGCCGCTATCTCTATAAATATTGAAATATATACACCTCTGTCTCTATAAACATGGAAATATCTAATATGCTATCTGTATAAACATGGAAATATCTACACCGCTATCTGTATAAACATGGAAATATCTACACCGCTATCTCTATAAACATGGATATATCTACACCGCTATCTCTATTAACATGGAAATATCTACACCACTATCTGTATGAACATGGAAATATCCACACCGCTATCTGTATAGACATGGAAGTATCTACACCGGTAACTGTATAAACATGGAAATATCTACACCGCTATCGGTATAAATGTCTGTATTTGCTCTTAATTTATACCCAAGGCTGGGATGTTTCATATGATAAAAAGACCAAATACAGAAATAGACTATATTTGGTCTGGCAATTGATCTCTGCAATAATCAAACCTCAAAGACAATCAAACCTGAAATCTAAGCTACATATTAAATAGCTTGGTTTTTAGGTTGCACGTTGCTGTGTATGCTGGCTTCATAGAAAATGCAAGTAGCAATGGCCATTTTTTAATAGTCATTAGCCTTGAAGCTCTCCTACTTTTGAATCACATAGAAATAGAAATCAAATCTCACTAGATTTTTTTTTGAAACAGGGTCTGACTTCGTTGCCCAGGCTGAAGAGCAGGGCATGATCTTGGCTCACACCTCTGCCTCTCGGACTCAAGCCATCCTCCCACCTCAGCCTTGCAGTAGCTGGGACCACAGGCATGTGCCACCATACCCAGCTAATATTTTTATTTTTGTACAAATGGGGTTTGTCATCTTTCCCAGGCAGGCCTCAAACTCCAAGACTCAAGCAATACACCTGCCTTGAATTCCCAAAGTACTGGGTTTACAGGCGACAGCCACTACGCCCAGCAACTAAACTTCTAAAAATCAATTTAACATAAAATTATCTAAGCGTGCAAGGAAAGATAAGAAGCCTAAGGAACCAGTGAGTTGAAGAATAAATGCAGTTTAAATCATACATGTAAACAACATGATGTGATGTGGTAGGAATCATCTAACATGCTTTAAAGCATGAGTAAAAGGTCTTTACTTAGAAAACTGGATCTTAGTTTAGGATATCTTTAGATAAGAGTATGAAAAGTCATATCATATTGATAAGTAAAGTGCTTCCTTTGGCTAATTTTAAGGATAGGACATTTACTTTCATATAATTCATAGGAATCTTAGACTTAAAAATAAAATTTCCCTTCTCAAATCCTTACTTTCATACATTTTTTGCATTTCTTTCACTTTTGTGTTAATGGCCTATGTCTCAACATATTCTATTAAGCCTTCTGGAAACACATACTTTGTTTCCAGCCTCTTCAGAGAACCATCACTCCAATTCCTAGGCTTCTGAAGAAGCAGACCCAAGCTTATAGTTATTACATATTTCCAAATCTAGGTGACCAACAAAAATTGATACTTTTCCCATCATACCTTTAAGTTAATAATCAGGTGTATGCTGAGAGGTAAGGACCCAAGAGTGTTGGTTGTCTAATTCTGCAGCTGTATAAACAAATCTTAATGCTTGAAAATATTCAAAGGTTATTCTCACGTTGATTGTTGGTAACTATGTGTAACAACATGAAAAGAAAAAAAAATCAAAGAATTACGTCTGAGGATAATACACAATCTCTAAGGGTAAGAAGAGCAACAAAAATTCTGCTTCAATTACCACTGAAATAATATATTTATCCTGTAAAATCTATGGTGGCTGGTTGTAAAAACTAGGCATTAGCAAACTGATAAAGACTTTTTAATGAAACCATTATGAAACATAGTTTTTAAAAAGTTAAATACACCCACACCAGTTTTTCACATTCTTTGGGCTGCTTTAATGCTGCCATTAAATAATTGATTTAGTTGTGACATAGATCCTATGTTCCATGGAGTCTACCATTCATAAAGATGCAATGTAAGGTAACAAAAATATAAATTGTGTGTGTGGGGGGGAGAAGTCAAGAGTATTTTTATGTGACAGAAGTTAAGTTGTTATCAGTGTAAAATAGTCTGTTACAAATACAGGACTCTGTATGTTAGTTTCACTAACCAGAAAGAAAGAAATTACAGCAGATACACACACACACACACCAAAAAAGGGAAAAGAAACAAAGCTTAGCACCACAGAAAACCACCAAACTAGAGGGATAAACAATAAGAAAGGAAGAAGTGAACAAGTAATCTAAAAAACAACTAATGAAATGATAGAAGGAAGTCCTAATTTATCAATAATAAACTTGAATAGAAGTGGATTAAACTCTACTTAAAAGATATAAAGTGGATGAATGGATTCAGATAGCAAAACCCACCTATATGCTGCCTACATGATACTTACCTCACTATTAAAGACAAATAGACTGAAAGTGAAGAGATGGAAAAATATATTTTATGCAAACAAATGAAAAGCAAGCAGGAGTAGCCACAGTCATGTCATATTTTAAAAGGCTTTAAATAAAAAAACTATATAAAAAAAGAATGTCACTGTACAATGAAATGATAAAAGGCCCAATTCAATAAGAGGACATAACATATATATTACTTAGGTGTAACTATATATGTACCCAACACCAGAACAACCAGATATATAAAGCAAATATTAGATTTAAAGGTAGAGATAGACTGCAATACAATATTAGTAGGAAATTTCAACACTCCACTTTAAAAATGGACAGATTCTATGAAGAGAAAATCAACCAAAAAATGACAGACTCAAACTATACCATAGACCAAATGGACCTAGCAGGTAAAGAAGATCTCACCTGATATGGTTTGGCTGTATATCCCCACCGAAATCTCATCTTGATTATAGCTCCCATAATTCATACATGTTGTGGGAGGGAACCAGTGGGAGATAATTGAATCATGGGGGCGGTTCCCCCATACTGTTCTTGTGGTAGTGAATACGTCTAACAAGATCTGATGGTTTTATAAGGGGGAACCCTTTCACTTGGTTCTCAATTCTATTTTGTTTGCTACCATGTAAGATGTGTCTTTCGCCTTCCATCATGATTGGGAGACCTCCCCAGCCACGTGGAACTATGAGTCCACTAAACCTCTTTTTCTCTGTAAATTACCCAGTCTCGGGTATGTCTTTATCAGCAGTATGAAAACAGACTAATACATCATCCAACAGCTGCAGAATACAAATTATTCTCAACTGTACACCAAACATTCTCTAGGACCAATCATACATTATGACACATAATAAGTCTTAACAAACTTAAGAAGACAGATATCATATGAAGTATCTTTTCTGATTCCAGGGATATAAAGCCAGAAATCAACAACAGGAAAGCCCTTGGAAATTTTATAAAAACATGGAAATTAAATAGCACGCACCCAAGAAATCAATAGGTCTCATTAAGACATTAATAGGAAAATTTCAAAAGTCACTGAGACAAGTAAGAATGAAAATCCAACATACCCAAACCTATGGAACGTAGCAAAAGCAGTTCTAAGAGGGAAATTTATAGCAATAAAAGCCTACACCAAAAAAGAAGAAAGATTTTCAAATCACAAAGCAAAATTATACACTTCAAGTAACTAGAACATCAAAAACAAACTAAACCCAAAATTGGTAGAAGGAAGGAAATAATAAAGCTCACAGCAGATATAAATGAAACAGACACTAAAAAATATTTCAAAAGATAAATAAGACAAAGTGTAAAGGTAAAACTGACAAACCTTTAGCTAAACTAAGACAAAAGGAGAGAAAATTCAAATAAATAAAAGATGAAAAAGGAGACATTACAACTGATACACCACAGAAATAGAAGGGATTGTAAGACATTACTCATAACTATATGCCAACAAATTTGATAGTGTAGAATAAAATGAATAAATTTCTGCACACATACAACTACCCAGATTAAATTGTGAGGAAATATAACATCTGAACACATCAAGAATGAGTTTGGAAATTGAATCAATAATAAAACATCTTCCATCAAAACAACAACAACAACAACCAACACCCAGGACCTGATGTCTTCACTGCTGAATTCTACCAAACAGTTAAAGAATAACTACCAATTCTCCACAAACTTTTCCACAAAAGTAATGAGGAAGGAATACTTCCATACTCATCTTATGAGGCTCGCAACAACCTGATTCTAAAACCAGACAAAGACACGCACAAAATGAAAATAACAGGCCAATATTCCTGAAGAACATAGATACAAAAGTTCTCAACAAGATACAAGTGAACTGACTTCGACAGCACACTAAAAAGAGTATTCACTATAATCAAGTGGGGTTCATCCCAGGGATGAAAGGATGGCTTAACATGCACAAATCAGTAAATATGATACACCACCACAATAGAAAGAAGAACAAAAACCATGTGATCATTTCAACAGATGCAAAAAGAACACTTGACAAAAGTCAACATTCCTTTATGATAAAAACTGTCAAGAAAGTAGGTATAGGAGTGTACCTCAACGCAGTAAAGGCCATAGGTGACAAACCCACAGCTAACATCTTATTTATGGTGAATAGTTAAATGCTTTTCCTCTTTGATATGGAGGAAGACAAGGATGTCAACTTCTACCACTTCTATTTAGCATAGTACTGGAGGTCAGAGCCAGAGCAATTAGACAAAAGAAATAAATAAGAGGGATCCAAACTGGAAAGAAGGAAGTCAGATTGTTTCTGTTTGTAGAAAATGTGATCTCACATACATATGTATACATCTATATATATGATCATATAGATATATATGATCTCTCTCTCTTTAGGGTTCTTTCTATATATACTTATATAGAGTGAGAACCCTAAAGACTTGACCAAAAACTACTAGAAATCATAAATAAATTCAGTAAAGTTGTAGTATACAAAATCAACACAGAAAATTCAGTGGTGTTTCTATACACTAATAGTGAACTATCTGAAAAAGTCATCAAGAAAGGAATTCCATTTACAATAGCTACCAAGAAATCTGCAGATAAATTTAATCAAGGTCGTGAAAGATCTCTTCAATGAAAACTATAACACACTGATGGAAAAATTTACGATCCACAAAAAATGGACACTATATACTCATGGAATGGAAGAATTGATACTATTGAAATGACCATACTAACAAAATGTCCTACAGATTCAATGCAATCCCTATCAAAATACCAATGAAATTCTTCACAGAAATAGAAAAAAATACCCTAAAATTTGTATGAAACCAGAAAAGACCCCAAATAACCAAAGCAATCCTGTGCAAAAATAACAAAGCTGGAGGCACCACACTACCTGACTTCAAAATATACTACAAAGCCATAGTAAGCAAAACAGCATGGCACTGCCATAAAGCAAACACATAGACCAATGGAAGAGAATATACAGCTCAGAAATAAATTCTCATACCTAAAGTCAACTGATTTTCCAAAAAGGAGTCAAGAGCACACACAGGGGTAAAGACAGTCTCTTCATTAAATGGTACTGAGAAGATTGGATATCTACATGTGGGATAATGAAATTAGACCCCTATCTTTTACCTTATACAAAAATCAACTCAAATGCGATTAAAGACCTAAAGGTAAGATTGAAAACTATGAAAAACTACTAGAAGATAACATGTGGGAAATTCTCTATAACTTTGGGTTCTACAAGGATTTTTTAAATGAGACGTCAAAAGCACAGGCAACAAAAGCAAAAAGAGATAAATGGGGTTTCATCAAACTAAAATGCTTTTGCACAGCAAAGGAAACTTAACAGAGTGAAAAAACAACTTACAGAATGGGATACAATATTTGCAAACTATACATCTGCTAAGGAGTTAATGCCCAGATTATATAACAAACTTAAACAACTCAACAGCAAAAACATAAATAACTTATTTAAAAATGGGCAAAACTGGGAGGCTGAGGCAGGCGGATTGCCTGAGGTCAGGAGTTTGAGACCAGCCTGACCAATATGGTGAAATCATTTCTCTACTAAAAATACAAAAATTTAGCCAAACATGATGGCGTGTGCCTGTAACCCCAGCTACTCAGCAGGCTGAGGCAGGGGAATTGCTTGAACCAGGGAGATGGAGGTTGCCGTGAGCCCCGATTGCACCACTGCACTCCAGCTTGGGCAACAGAGCAAGACTCCTTCGCAAAAAAAAAAAAAAAAAAAAAAGGACAAAATAAACTAAAAGAAATGCCACAAGAGAAAATATAGAAAGGGTCAAGACGAATATATAATAAAATCATGTTCAACATCACTAACCATCAGGGAAATGCAAATCAAAACCGCAATGAGATACCAGTTCACCCATTAGAATGGCTATTAGCAAAAAGGTAAAAGATAACAAGAGTTGGCAAGGAAGTGGAGAAAACGGAACACTTACGCACTGTTGATGGGGTTGTAAACTAGTACAACCATTAAGCAAAACTTTATGGAAGTTCGCTAAAAAATAAAAAATAAAAAAAAAAACAATCATTCGATCACATAACCCAGCAATCCCACTACTGGGTATATATCCATAGGAAATGAAATCATTGTGTTTGAAAAATATCTGCACTCTTATGTTTACTGTAGCACTATTTCTAATAATCAGATATGGAATCAACCTATGTGTATAAAAACAAACAAGTGAATTATATATATATAATATATATTATGTATATTATATATAATACATATTATGTATATTATATATAATATATTATGTATAATATATAATATTATATATTAATATATTATTAATATTAATGTATTATATATTAATATTAATAATATTAATAATAAATAATAAGTATTATTTAATAATTATTAATAATTAATAATTAATAATAATTAATACTAATATTAATATATTATTAATATATAACATATATTATATGTATAATATACATTATATATTATGTATATTTTATATATAATACATATTATGTATATTATATACATAATATATATTATGTATATTATAATATATATAATGTATAATGTATATAATATACGTTATGTATATTATATATAATATACATTATGTATGTTATGTATATTATATATCACATATAATATATATTATTATTATATATAATTATATATAATTATAATTATAATTATATATAATTTTATGTGTAATAATTATGCATAAAATTAATTATAATTATATATAATTTTATGTGTAATTATAATTATACATAAAATTATATATGTATATATATATATATATATGGACACACAATGAAATACTATTCAGCCATAAAAAAAGAATGAAATTCTGCCAGTTGCAACAACATGGATGACCCTGTAGGATACAATGTTAAGTGAAATAAGCCAGACACAGAAAGCAAATACCGCATGATCTCGCTCATATGTGGAATCTTAAAAAAAAAAATGTTAATAGAGAAGTAGAGTAGAATAGTGGTTACCAAACAGTGAGGAAGAAGCGGGGAGGGCAAAATGGAGATAGATTGGTTAACAGTTATGAAATCACAATTATATAGGAAGAATAAGTTGTAGTGTTCTTTGCAAAGCAGGGTGACTATAGTTAAAAGTAAAGTATTGTATATTACAAAGTATCTAGAAGAAAGGATTTTGAAATTTCTTATTAAAAAGAAATGATGAATGCATGAGGTAATTAATACACTAACTATCCTTATTGGATCATTAGACAACATACATATTCATTGAAACATCAAATTGTATCCTATAAATCTATATAATTACAATGTGAAAATTTTTTAAAAATAAATTAATGAATTAAATAACAATTTTAAAATGTTCTCAATCACCAATGCAAAGTTTAGGAGCTTTGTTCTTGACTCAGCCTTAAGACTGAAAACTAATGTGTTAGAAATATTTGTAGATCCTCTCAATTTTGAAAGAATCCTAGCTAAACTACTGAAATATAAAATATATTCTATGTAATATGCTCTTAGGTATATTCTTAGGTGAACTCTGCTTTTAGATGAAGCTTATAAAAATGAAAAACGTATCTGAAATAAAATTTTAAAGTATTTGGAAAATTACAGCTTAATCTCTTAAAGACAAATTTTCTGTACAGTAACCTTTTTATGTGCTTTTGAAATGGGGTATACAATTATTTTCCCTGATGTGAGACAAAATATAGAAAGTTGGCATTTTATCTAAGAAGTTAACTTAGGAAGAAAGAGTGAGAGGCAGAGGAATGAGGGAAGAAAGGAAGGCTGATGATGGGATACCTTATCAAGTTGCCTAATGCTGTATTGGAACCTAATAGGCCTTCTAAGGAGTTTTATTACATAATGCAAGACTCCTCAATCTGGGAGGAGGAAAGGGACACCTACATGAGCATCCCACCTGCTTAAGTAAGAGCAGCCACAAACTGTGGGCCATTCCAGGTAAGTGTCATATCACACCTGCACCAACTAGTCAAAGCCTGGGTCAAAGCCTGTGCAGAACTGATCGCTACAGCAGAGGCTAAAACAAGAAATGGGGCTAAGAGAGTGAAAAGCAGTGCCCATATGTATCCAAAAACAGGTTGAAGATATCTTTAGGAAGGAACAGATAATTTTTTTTATTCATACAATAACAGATGCATATGAACTCCTCGACTAGTCACCCATTCCTGTCAGCCCTTGGGCTTCATAACTAAATCATTCTTCCTTTGTAATCCAGTCCCACATTTTCAGCTATCTCTATATGTTTATTATCTTAAATATTTCTTTGCTCTATACTCTTCCCCTAGTCTTCAACCAATTTCTTTCTTTATTGTCCCAACCCACAGACTGTTATTTCCACTTTGATGTCCCATAGAAGCTTCAAGGGTTTGAAATACCTAAAAAAACAACTCATCTTTCTCCCTAAAACTCCCTCTCCTTCTCCCACTTCAAAATTTCAACTAATGGCTCCCCCTGTTATTCCCACCAGAATCCTGAATGATCCCTGTTTCTCCTCATTCACTCCATACATGTAAATCTCATTAACGTTACTTTCTAGATATTTCATGAATCCTTTCCATTCATTCTGTACTAGAAAGTGTTCCCAGTTTAGACCCTGGTGGTTGGTGGCCTCTTACCTAGGCGCTCTCTCTCTCTCTCTCTCTCTCTCTCTCTCTGTGGGTGTGGGTGTGGGTGTGTGTGTCCTGAGAATTTATTTACTTCTGGTTTTTGTTTGTTTTTTAGTATCCAGAATCTACAGGGAACTTAAATCAATTAGAAAAAAAATAACCCAATTAAAAAATGGGCAAAGGACATGAACAAACACTTCTCAAAAGAACACATACAAATGGCCAACAAATACACGAAAAAAAAAATGCTTAGAATCACTAATCATCAGAAAAATGCAAATCAAAACACAATGAGATACCATTTCATACCGGTTGGAATGGCTATTATTAAAAAGTCAAAATACAACAGATGCCAGCAGGGCTGTAGACAAGAGGAAGTGTCTGTATATTTTTAGCTATAGCCCTACTTCAAACGTGTCCCCATTACAGCCAAAAGAGCGGCCTATCTAAAGGACTGTTCTGATCAGCTCACTTACCTGACTGAAACCTTCAGTGACTCCCATGGCCTGCAGGTCAATGCACTAATTCATGACTATAACATCTGAGATATCCTTGATCTGGCTACTGGTCTAGCCCTCTCTGACTCACGCTTTATAAACCATGCATTCTGGAACTTTTTAGTTGTTTCCCACATCAGCATGCTACTTCCCATCCATGTAGATTTGCAGAGACCTCCTCATCTTTTTAATTCCCAGTTCCCACTCTCAACATGGGCCATCTCCTACCCACACTTCAAAACCTAAGCAAAACAACACCTTCCGTGACACCTCCATGCTGAGTCAGATGCCATCCCCTTTGTATTGTAGTTCTTTGCTTGTGTGCCTTTGTCTCACTTTGTTGTCTTTAAAATAAACTCCATGAGGACAATGATCACCTGCTATTTGCGTTAATATCTGCACCCAGTGGCATAGTGTCTGGAGTATAGTAGGATCTATTTTCAAGGAACAAAAGATGATATCTATACCAATAGACATGAATTAGCGCTTTTTTTTAAAGATAAGCTCCCTTTGAACTAAGTCAATGTTTACAAGAAGAGTTATACTAAAAAGTTCACTTTTGCTGCTTATGTTTCATTTATTTCAGGCAATTAATTCATTGTTATTGGTAAATCGATACTTTTTATTGATACTGAAAAGAGAGAAATAAACTAATGACTATCTCTGTTAGAGTAGATTTGTTCATATCTATCAGTAGAATGTTAATTATCTGAAAGTCAATAATAAAACATAAACTGTGATCTTAAATGTTTTTTAGGGGCTCATAAATAATTAGAATTCATGTCAGCATATAAAAAAAGATCAGAGTCTTTTTAAGATATGATAAAATTTTATTTTAGTTTCTTAATAGGGATTTTTGTGACCTTATAGAGTTCAACTAATTATAATTTTAAAAATAGGATTTATAGAGTTTTAGAATTAGAAACAATTTATAGATTATTTTATTTTTCTTTTGAGGAATCAGGTCATCAGAAGATCAAGGAACACCTATAATGTCACTAGATCCTAATTTAATTTAAATTTTAGAATCCAGGTATTCTAACTCCTGTCTTGATACTATTTCTACTTTATTATGTTGCTTCCCAGGGCTTTAAAAAATAAAAGCTGGGAAATTACATTTGCTTTGCATATACAGCACCAATTATCAAATTCAGCATAAAAGCATAACATGTATACATCAAAAAGAAAACATAAAAACTTCAAATTAAAAGCATCTCAAAACAATTGAATATAATAGGGAAACCTTATACAAATGCAACACTCCCCCATTAATAAAAAGAAACCAATTGGAGAAAAAAGAAATTCAATATAAACATGTTGGAATATAACCTAATTCATTTTAATCCAATGCTTCAAATTGAAAAAAATTAGCACTAGTGTTATTTTCCTTTATCATTACAATCTTGCTTTTCATTACATTATGCTATGTTTTGTATTAAACATAAAATCAATTTTTCACCTTAACACATGCTAGAAATACAGAGTCACCATATTGGAAATCAGTAGAAAGTGTCTTTGTTTCTACTTTTTTTTCTTTGAAAAAGCTTTGGGAAAAAAATCTTTTACAATGTTTAATTTTAATAACTTAAAGAATGTAATTGATTTTTGTTTGTTTTTGACATGGAGTTTCACTCTTGTCACTCAGGCTGGAGTACAATGGCATGATCTCGGCTCACTGTAACCTCCACCTCCCAGGTTCAAATGATTCTCCTGTCTCAGCCTCCCGAGTAGCTGGGATGACAGGCACTCGCCACCACACCCGGCTAATTTTTGTATTTTTAGTAGAGATGGGGTTTCATCATGTTGGCCAGGCTGGTCTCAAACTCCTGACCTCAGGCGATCCGCCAACCTCGGCCTCCCAAAGAGCTGGGACTACAGGCGTGAGCCACCGTGCCCAGCCAATTGAATAGTTTTTAACTCAGAGGATAAATGCTTGAGGGGATGGAAAGCCCATTCCTCATGACGTGATTATTTCACACTGCATGCCTGTATCAAAACATCTCATGTACCCCACAAATATATAAACCTCCTATGTACCCACAAAAATTTTATAAAATAATGAAAATATTTTAAAACTAAAAAAATTGTTTTTTATTAAGCAACTTTATTTAAATAAAATCATTCTTCCTCATCCTCAGTCCTGGGATCTACCAGAAAGAATTAGCAACATCTTAAAGATGACAAAGTGTTAAAGATAAGCTGCTATTAAGTAAAAGTGTGAAGTGTGGAGGGGACAAGCTGGATGCCTGAACCATTTTGTTCTATCTTTAGGACAGTGAAAGAGCAAGAAGCAGGGTTGGGTGGGGGACATATATTCTGTTGAGCATTGTCACCACTATATTCACTGAAATTCATCTGCATGCTTGTATGTATACTTTTGATTCGCCTGATACACTGAAAATTATATGAAATTGTTCTCTATTCTTTAGATAATTATAATCTAAGTGCTAATATGAAGCTTAGAATTTATATGAAATATGTATGCCCACAACAAGACATTTCAGCTATTTCCTAGATAATAATCTCACTTCACCCTGCACAAAACAGGCACATGATCATGTCACTCTGACCTGGTTTGAGTCCAAGGAGGCTTTTGTTTTTAAAATAATTTAGGTTAGTAGTTAAAATATGAACTTTGGGCCAGGAGTGGGAGCTCATGCCTATAATCCCAGCACTTCGGGAGGCTGAGGCGGGCGGATGACTTGAAGTCAGGAGTAGGAGACTGGACTGGCCAACATGCTGAAACCCCATCTCTACTAAAAAAAAAAAAAAATAGAAAACTTAGCTGGGTGTGGTGGCGGGCACCTATAATCCCAGCTACTTGGGAGACTGAGGCAGGAGAATTGCTTGAGCCTGGGAAGTGGAGGTTGCAGTGAGCAGAGATCTTACCACTACACTCCAAAACAAACAACAAACAAAAAAATTCTAGAGTCACACTGAAAATCTTAACAACCTGCTTCTACTACCCATTTTTTTAATTTTTATTTTGACCTGATTTTAGATTGATAGCAAAATGCACAAATAACACAAAGTGCCCCCTATGTCCCTCACCCTACTTCCCCTAATGCTAACATTTTCAGAGCCATCCTTATTTTCTCTATAAAAGAGCAGAGTTCTCCTTTTAGAGATTTGGAAAGATTATTAAAAGATAAGTTACAAAATACAGTACCTGACACATATAAAATATTAAATAAATACTAGCCATGCTTAATTATTTTGTTTTAAGTCTATATGAGTCAAGTTTTAGTAGAAATATGGGCTAGAAAAAAACAGAAAGCGGGACTCTGTGATCCGACTTGGGCTTATAGAACAGACTGCACTAGTTTGTTCTCATGCTGCTAATAAAGTCATACCCAAGACCGGGTAATTTAGAAAGGAAAGAGGTTTAAGGAACTCACAATTCCACATGGCTGGGGAGGCCTCACAGTCACGGCAGAAGGCAAAAAAGAAGCAAAGGCACATCTTAAATGGTAGCAGAGAAGAAAGCTTGTGTAGGGAAGCTCCCATTTTAAAAGCATCAGATCTCGTGAGACTTATTCGCTACCAGGAGAACAGTAGGGGGAACCCGCCCCTATGATTCAATGATCTCCACCTGACTCCATCCTTGACATGCGGGGATAATTACAATCAAGGTGAGATTCGGATGGAGACACAGCCGAATCATATCAATGACTAATGAGAGTTACGTCCAGAACCTAATGAAAACCTGTCTGAGGCCACATTCCCTGTAAAGCAGATTTGAGATAGAGATTTGTGTAGAGAACATTTAACTGGGTAAAATCCTAGGAACCAACAACTGTGGCGAAAAAGCTGAATTGGATAAAGGGAGTTGAGATGTGAGGCAGTCACAACAAATACCTCAGCTAATCTCAAGGGGGAGCTGAGAAGCTGGGGCGACCCTTCAGAGTTGCCCTAAATTGAGGCAGGAGTATGGAGTTTTAATACCTTTCACTGGCCATTCTTCAGATAAGAGTTGTCCCCAAGGATGGACATCAGCTTGACAAGTTATTAATTAGATCTCCTGAGAATAAATTCTAGAGAGAATCAGCTGAGAGGCATGATTTGCCAACACTCCCAATAGCTGGGCAAACTTCAGTTTTGAGGGAGGATTTGGGTCACACACAAAAGTCTCCACAACCAATTATTCATGGGAAATTCTATGTAGGCAGAGCTATTTCATGGCCAGTTAATCAAAACTACATAATCTATTTGGTTAAGCAAAAGAAATTAAAAAGATAAAATAAAATCTATGTATTAACACTCAAAAGTTTTTTAATGCATTTGCCTTGCATTTCGTATGTTTTGCCTTGCCTTTTATATGTTTTGCCTTGCATTTGTTTATTTGCTTTTAAGAACCTTTAGAGAACAATAATTACTAATATAATATGGAGTAGCACAGCATAGACGAGGGAAGCTAACTCTCTCCCTTTTCCCAGAACCTGGAACAGCTAAAGATCCTAAGCATTGTCAGCTTTGGTATCTGACATAGTTTGGATGTTTGTCCCCTTCAAATCTCACGTTAAAATGTGATCCCCAATGTTGGAGATAGATGCCTCCTGAATGGCTTGGTGCTGTCCTCTTGGTAATGAATGAGTTCTTACCCTGTGAGTTCATGCGATATCTGGTTGTTTAAAAGAGACTGACACCTCCTCCCTGTCTCTCTTGCTTCCGCTCTCACCATGTGATATGCTGGTTTCCCTTCACCTTCCACCATGATTGGAAGGTTCCTGAGGCCCTCCCTGGAAGCAGGTGCCAGTACTATGCTTCATGTACAGCCTTCACAACAAGGAGCCAAATAAACCGCATTTCTTTATAAATTACCCAGCCTCAGGTATTTCTTTATAACAATGCAAATGGGCTAACAGAGTATCATTCATGGACAGTGAGTGTATTAGTCAATTTTCATGCTGCTGATAAAGACATACCCAAGACTGGGTCATTTATAAAGAAAAAGAGGTTTAATGAATTCACAGTTCCACATGGCTGAGGAGGCCTCACAGTTATGGCAGAAGGCGAAAGGCGCATCTTACATGGCAGCAGGCAAACAGCAAATGAGAACCAAGTGAAAGGCGAAAGGGGTTTCCCCTTATAAAACCATCAGACCTCATGAGACTTATTCACTACCACTAGAACAGTGTGGGGAAAACTGCCCCCATGATCCACTTACCTCTCACTGGGTCCCTCCCACAACATGTGAACTATGGGAGCTACAGTGCAAGATGAGATTTCAGTGGGGACACAGCCAAACCATATCAGACAGTAATAACTTTCAATTAAATATAGCTAGACTTTCTGTCAGTGGGTCACAGCAGTCTAGAGAACACATTGAAAAACTCTGGGAACAGCAGATATAGAGGTCAGATCTAGAGATTTTTAACAAAGTTTAGTGCTACAATGCATTGGTGACCACAGACAAAAGGTGTCTGTTGTTGTTATAGTTTGTTTTCTGTCTTGTTTTTCATCATGGGAGGACAAAAAGAAAAAATGGGGGCAATGGTGAAGGAGAAATGAAAAAGACCTGCTTTTCTATGGGTGGAAGCGACTAAACGAGAGAATAAATTTGGATCACACAACAAATGCAAATCAAGTTAGAAGCATGAAAGGCATGATTAAGGCCATGGTTCTAATAGAGATCAGCCAGCGGAACCAGGATCATGCCACACCGAGAGAGGCTGCAGAGCCATTGCCTTCTCTCCTGTCAAAGCTAAATTAATGAAATGGAACTCACAGAAGCACTATGTAATCAAATATTGGTGGGACACAAGCAAATTCTTAAAAAGTTTCATTGATCAGTGATAATATCTTTTGGTGTAAATATCTCCTCAAAACATTTCAGGAAAAAAAATAAAGCTATAATTTTACTTTAGAAATATTTAACTTTGTTATACTAGTTTACTTATTTTTTACCTAATACTTCTGATATATTGTTATGTAGGTTAAAGATGCTCGATTCATGCCACTGTGGAAACCACACATAATTTAGGCAATAATGCAAATTCTTTTCAAATTCTTTTATCAGTGTATTCACTTTATTTTTATTTCAAACACAATACAAAATTACAGGATGCTATCAAAGTGATGCTACAAAACCCCACTAAAATTTTTTCAATTCTTCAAATCACACACTTACACACACACACACACACACACCACATGCATTCCCCGTACAGACCTTTTTTGGGGGGGCCTGAGTAAATAATTGCATTTTATTTTCAATTTTTCATTTTGAAATAATTAAAGACTTACCAAAAATGTTGCAAAACTACGTGCCTTTTTGAAGTAAAGTCTTGAAAAAGTTGTTTGGTATATCCTTTATAGTAATAAAAGAAAACACGTGTATATTCTGTTGATTAAAGGCATGCTGAGATCGTCAGACATGTGATTTCATCAGAGACACCAATATAGAGCGCAGCTGTAACGACATCCTAAGAGTGTTCTAACTGAAATGTGTTGGAAGAAGGTTCTAATTTTTTTCAACCCTTCTCAAGTTGGCACTCAGCAGATTTCCACTCTATAAAAGTAACTCCTGCTCTGCAACTAATGTTCACAGATAAGCTCCAAACATATTTACAGCTCCATTTAAGTATAATGTACACACAGTAAAATTCACCCTTTTCAATGTGCAATTTAATGGGTTATGGCAGATGAATATCATCATTTGACCACAATCATGATCAAGATACAGAAAATCTGCATCATCACAAAACGTTTTCTTTTGCTGTTTTGCATTTGATCTTTTCTCCATTCCTGAACACAGGCAACCACTAATCTGCTTCTGTTTCTACAGTTTGCATTTTCTAGAGTATCCTATTAGTGGAATGATACATTGGTGTCTTTCATGTCTAGCTTCTTTCACTGAGCATAATGCTTTTGATATTCATTTATATTGCTGTTGTATCAGTTTGCTCCTTTTTATTGTTGAGTGGTACTCCATCTACAACTGGTTTATCCATTTACAAGTTGATGGACACATCTGCTATGAACTTCAAGGATGAGGCTTGGTACGGATATGTTTTTATTTATTTTGAGTCGCAGTGGAATTATTTGGCTATATGATCAGTACTAAGTTTAACATTAAAAGAAACTGCCAAACTGCTTTCCAAAATGTCTGTACCATTTTGAAGTCCCACTAGCCAGGTGTGAATAGCAATTCTTCACATCATGTGGTATGGTCAGTTCTGCTCGTGTCAGCCACTCCAGTGGGTGTACAGTGGTACCTCAATGTGGTTTTAACTTGAATTTCCCTGATGACGGGTAATGTTAAGTATCTTTTCAATTGTGTATTGGACACCATCTCTTTTTAAATTAAAATATCTGTACAAATATTTGGCCCATTTAGGTCAAAATATTACGTTAAATGAGTTATTTGTGTTTTGTTATTTAGTTTTTTAGTTATGTGTACATTCTAGATGAAAGTTCTTTATCAGACATATTTAAAATTATTCTGTCCCAATCTGTGGTTTGCCTTTTCATTTTTTGATGCTATGTTTTAAGTTGCAAAAGTCTTAATTTCATGAAGTCCAACTTACTATTTTTTTCCATTTTCATCCATCCTTTTCTTATCTAAAAAATTTTTAGCTATAGTAAGATTATTAAAAATTTTTCCTATTCAGTAAGCTTTATACTTTTTATATTTACATTATGTATAAAATACATGTTGAGTTAATTTGAGGATATGGTGTGAGGTAATTCTGAAGTTCATATTCTCCATTTAATATCCAATTTTAATAGTACCATCTTTATAAAGACATTGATTTCCTTATTGAAATATTTTGGCAACTTTGGCCATGTAAGGCAGGATATATTTCTAAATTATTTATTCTGTTTCACTGATATATATGTCTTCTTCATGCCAGTAAGTTTACTGTACTGTTTAGTGTAGCTTTACAATATGTCTTGAAATTTGGAAAGTTTTCCAACTTTATTCTTCTTTCTAAAACATGCTCTGGCTATTCTAGGACTTCTGCATTTAAAAAAAAAATTAGAATCAGCTTTGTAATTTCTCCAAAAAGGCCTATAGGTTTGACTGGGATTGTGCCAAATCTGGAGATCAGTTTCAGAAGAATTATCATCTAATAAGTATGACATGTATATTTACCAATGAACTTGATACATATTTCTACCTATTCAATCTCTCGTATTAGTGATTTAGAAATTTTGGATCAGCATACCTTTTATTAAATTTATTCTGAATTATTTTATTATTTTTGAGGCTATTATAAGTTAAATTGCTTACATAATTTTATTTTCTAATTGGTGTTGATTGTGTCTAGAAACACAATTGATTTTATTTATTGATCTTTCATCCTACAACTTTGTTAAATTCACTTCATACCTCTAGCACACTTCTGCAGATGCCTAAGGATTTTCTATGTATATGTTTACATCACGTGAGAATAGTATTTTTCTTTCTTCCCAACTTGGGTGTCACTTATTTCTTATTTTCTTTTCTTTTCTCTTTATTTCTTTCTTCTTTCTGTCCATTCCTCCTTCCTTCCCTTCTTTCTTTCTCCCTGTTTTAGAATCAGTTTTGTAATTTATCCAAAAGGACCTATAAGGTTTCATGGGAATTCCACTGAATCTAGAGATCAATTTCAGGAGAATTATCATCTCATAAGTATTAAATATTTATCAATGAACTTGGTATATATTTCCACTTATTTAATATTGAATGCAATACTTTAAAGAACTAGGGAGAGAGGACATCATTGCATTTTTCATAATCTTATGTAGAAAGTATTAAGGCTTTCACCATTTTAAGTAAGATGTTTGCTATAGATTTTTTGTAAACACATAATCAGTTTGAAAATGTACTTTTCTATCCTCAGTTTGCTGGGAGTTTTTAATTTAAAAAATGTGTTACATTTTGTAAATTCCTTTTTTGCATCTATTGAGAGTGTCACGTGATTTTTCTTTTTTCTGTCAGCATGGTAGATTTTCAGTTGTTGAAACCAACTTGAGATAAACCCCACTTGGTTAAAACACATTATCATTTTTAAATATTCCTAGACTCAATTTGCTAATATTGTATTAAGAATGTTGCATCTAAGTTCATAATGGTTATCAGTCTGTCATTTTTGAGTTGTGATATCTGTATTTGTTTCTGATATCGAGAGAATCCACGTAAAACATCGACTTCTGTCATCAGTAATAATCTGACCAGGGATAACACCAACAGTTAGAGAGGAACCTGTCATTACCTGTGGCAGCAGAGATATCAGAGATTCCAAAAAGAAAAGCAAGGTTAAAATTTCAAATATAATCACATGAAATATCAGAAAGCCAGGGGATAGAAATATAGGAGAGCAAAATCTTAGAGGTCAAAACAAGTAGTTAAGTACTGCACATGATAATAAAAAGTAAAATCTTTTCCTAAGGCAGAGCCTGGCTGCTGCCTAGCTTCTTTGACAATTCTTGGTAGGCTTTCATGGCTTTATAAGGGCTTATACTTTAGGTAAAGTTATAGTCAGGGAAACGGTGGGTGTAGGTTGGCTCTGTAGAAATGAAGCATTACAGGAGCACTGCAGTGAGAAAGAAACTGATACTGATGATACTTCGGTCACACTAATAATACATGCTAATGATAATCATAGCAATCATGGTAATGACAGAAAATATATATATAATATTAACATGCTTCTATTTGCACATATACATATGTGAATAGAAACATTGATTTAAAGACATGAAAGTATAGAAATAGCCTACACCTGATAAAGATATGCTCATACACAATAACAAACCTCAGTATAAACAGAGATTTTGATGTATCACAGAATTCTGCAATAGATCACAATTTTGACACTATGGGAAGTGTCATTTTCAGAACTTTTCTTTATCTCCATTATCTCCATTCTCTATTTCCAACATTCCTGGAGACTGAACTCAAGGATCAGTAAATATTCTCAACCTTAACCATAGCAGACTTCATTCATCCCATATATGCTTGTTATTTTTCCCCATTGACAGAAGGCATTGTACCATGAAATATACAACATATCTCTGACACACCTGACGAAAACAAACAATGGGGAAAGATTGACTATTTAATAAATGGTGATGGGAAAACTGGCTAGCCAAATGAAGAAAGCTGAAAGTGGACCCCTTCCTTACACCTTATAAAATAATTAACTCAAGATGGATTAAAGACTTAAACATAAGATCTAAAACCATAAAAACTCTAGAAGACAACCTAGCCAATACCATTCAGAACATAGGCATAGGCAAAGACTTCACGACTAAAACACCAAAAGCAGTGGCAACAAAAGCCAAAATTGAGAAATGGGATCTAATTAAACTAAAGATAGCTTCTGCACAGCAAAAGACACTATCATCGGAGTGAACACACAACCTACAGAGTGGGAGAAAATTTTTGCAATCTATCCATCTAACAAAGGGCTAATATCCAGAATCTACAAGGAACTTAAACAAATTTACAAGAAAAAAACAACCCCATCAAAAAGTGGGAAAAGGATATGAACAGACACTTCTCAAAAGAAGACATTTATGCGGCCAATAAACACATGAGAAAAAGCTCATCATAGGCTGGGCGTGGTGGCTCACGCCTGTAATCCCATCACTTTGGGAGGCCAAGGCGAGTGGATCACAAGGTCAGGAGTTTGAGACTTGCCTGGCCACTATGGTGAAACTCTGTCTCTACCAAAAACACACAAAAAAACTTTAGCCAGGCGTGGTGGTATATATCTGTAATCCCAGCTACTCAAGAGGCTAAGGCAGGAGAATTGCTTGAACCCATTAGGTGGAGGTTGCAGTGAGCCGAAATTGTGCCACTGCACTCCACCCTGGGTGACAGAGTGAGGCTGTCTCGAAGAAAAAAAAAAAAAAGCCCATCACCCCTGGTCCAATGAGATACCATCTCGCGCCAGTTAGAATGGCAATCATTAAAAAGTCAGGAAACAACAGGTGCTAGAGAGGATGTGGAGAAATAGGAATGCTTTTACACTGTTGGTGGGAGTGTAAATTAGTTCAACCATTGTGGAAGACAGTGTAGCAATTCCTCAAGGATCCAGAACTAGAAATATCATTTGACCTAACAGTCTCATTACTAGGTACACATCCAAAGGATTATAAATCATTCTACTATAAAGACACATTCACACATATGTTTATTGCAGCACTATTCACAAGAGCAAAGACTAGGAACCAACCCAAATGCCCATCAATGATAGACTGGATAAAGAATATGTGGCACATATACACCATGGAATACCATGCAGCTATAAAAAAGGATGGATTAATGTCTTTTGCAGAGACATGGATGAAGCTGGAAACCATCATTCTCAGCAAACTATCACAAGAACAGAAAACCAAACACCACATGTTCTCACTCATAAGTGGGAGTTGAACAATGAGAACACATAGACACAGGGAGGGGAACATCACACACTGGGGCCTGTCAGTGGGTAGGAAGGAAAGAGGAGGGATAGCATTAGGAGAAATACTTAATGTAGATGACGAGTTGATGGGTGCAGCAAACCACGACAGCACATGTATACCTATTTCACAAAACTGCAAGTTCTGCAAATGTATCCCAGAACTTAAAGTGTATGTATGTGTGTATATATATACACACACAAATGTAAATGTAAATGTAAATAAATTGAAAATGGTAAAAATAGAAATATGTTTCCTACACAAATAGTGACATAATAAAGCAAGATAGAATGTATGTTTGAGTTAAACAAAATTGCTTAGAAGACAACTTGAATTCCATTCCAAGGAACTAGTTTTCAAAAGTTTACAACCAGATTTCAGTTTGGCAAAAGGCAACAATGCTGTTTTGAAAATAATTTCTGAAAAGAGCTTCCCCAGCAGTTCCAAATGGCAGTCCTGATACAAGGAAGTAGGGGCAATTTTGTTACCACCAGGAACACTGAATTTATTTTCAGACCTTGAAATTCTGGGAGGCCCTCGAATAATAATCAACTACAATATTTTACTTTACATAGAAATATTGTTTTAATGTTAATATAAAAGCTTGTATATGAACTAAAATTGTCAATCTGCCACTTTTAAGAAAGAAGAATCCATTATGTCCCTAATCTATAGTGAGTTGATATGTTCCATAAGCAGTTCTGGAAGGAGGCTACACTTAGAGCATAAATTGGTATAGATCGCTTTGCTCTCACAGATAGCGACACAATATTTTCTGCTGAATGGGAAAAAGTTTGAAGGCATAAATCAAGATAAAGCAATCATCTGACAAAGAATTACAAAGAGGCCCCATACCTTTTTCTTAGTGAACTCCATGTGACACATTGATTTTCCACTGAAGATAAAAGCCAAAATCATGTGTCATCAATAGAAAGCAAGCAAAACTATTTGGTTCAATATGTTATGGTACTTAACAAAAAAAACTTGCAGAGAAAAGACAAATCTAAAATGTTGCACATGATTCAAACAAGTATGGATCAGAAGAGACATTTCAGAGGTCACTGCTAGAGAGTCAAGGATACATTAGAGAGAAATAAACTCCTGCCTTTTTGTTTATCTACTTACATACACAGATACTGTCTGATGAAGATGATTTATATCAGGTATGGTATTTGATGGTATAGTCATTTACAAAATAATTCATCCCTTATGATCTAATGCAATTTTCTTCATATTACACGTGTATATTTAAATACTTCCTTGTGAAGTGGAGGCTAGCCAGGCTGCTGTTAGCATATCCAGTACATTTCTGCAAATTCCAAAATGGCAAATCCCACAGTTGAAATTTCAACCTCTCTAGCGTCCCTCGGCTGGAGTGCATAATCACGGCAAAAGTCTGCAACATCAGAGGTGGCCGCCACAGACACAAAGTCTATGTTTCTCATTCCATTCTACCAAATCTATTCAGCAGTCTGGGTGAGGGGGCTTGGCAGTATCTATGAGCAGAAAGCATTCAAATGGCTGGTATATGTGCCTCCGGGGAAACTAAGGGGAAAAAAGAGAGAGGGAGGGAGGGAGGGAACAAGAAAGAAGAAGGAAACTCAAGGAGAGAGGAAGGGAAGGAGGCTGGCAAGAAGGGATGGAGGGAGCAAGGGAGGGAGGAATAAAGGAAGGAAGTTACACCAAGTTTCAAAACTGGCCACGGACTGAGAAGGATTAAGAGACAAACGGAATTGAAAGCATTTATGTTCATACTCGGTATTTTTCTTACCCATTCTTGCAAATTAGTAATTTAAAAATTTTCATTTCCACAAATCCACGTGTTTTCTTGTTCCTCTCTCTCCGCTCTTTTTCCTTCTTTCCTTCCTGCCTTTCTTCTTTCTTTTCAACATAGGTTATATAAATGTGTGAGAGCTATCACTAGTCTACATTAATCATCAGGATTTTCCTGTATATTTCCAATTAAGATGACCCATAATAATATTCTACTGTAATTTTGGAGGGTCCAAAATACTAGATGGCATTTAGTGTTTTGGAAATCATGACAAGTCTAACAGGACTTTAAAAAACCTATCAAGACATCTGATGTGTTTTCTTGCCCATACACTCTTTAATGAGGTCTGCTTGACCCTTTCTTCTTCCCTTCTCTAGTCATGGGTTCTTCACACTGAAAACTAAGCTTTGCATCAGTGTTTGACGAACAGGTGACATAATAAACTGCAGTTACATTTTAAATTCAGCTCAAGATGGTAGATGAGAAATCTAAGATTGTGAAGTGAGATTTAGCATGCTGTTCAGTATGCAACAAATCTGAGTGTTGCTCACACAGGATTCATACCAACAGGCTCCTTCCAAAACCTTTCAATGCAAATTCTAGCAAATGCACACTTGGAAGAAAAATGTTCCATGAAGTTGTATATGTAAATTTATACTTTCAGCATTTATGTATATAATTTCAGGGGAAGTGGGATCAACTTAACATTATTAAACATAGTCCAATGATATTTACAACATAACTTCAGAAACATTTTATTACTAGAAGTATTTTAAAAAGGATGTACCATTTAGGATTTAAGACACACCCCACAAATGAAAAAACAAATGAGATTATAAACAACATTTTTAAAAAAATTATGCCATCTTTTCACTACAAAATCCTCCTGGGGGAAAAATATCTTTTCCTTCATTATTAAAGGATGTTATCAGAGCACAGTGGAATTCTTTCAGATTTAGTCAGAAGGTTCTCTGGAGTTGACAGATCTATTGGAGAATATTTTCTTTGAAAGTCCATGTCCTTTCCCCAGGCCTACATCATATATAAATAAACATTTCAGAAAAGGGGCCATGTTAAGAAAAAGTGGGTTGAAGATTGTAAGACCTGGTTCCTGGGTGCCAAATAATTCACAAGTTGGAATAAGCTGGGTTTCTGTAACACTTCTCTATGACTGCCATTGATACTGAACTATGCCAAGGAACTAAGTCCTACCAAGGAAAAGCAGGAGGAAAACAGGTGTAAGAAAACATTTCCTGTCAGTGTGTCCAGAGATAGCATGAGTCAACAGCGGCTCCTCATGAAGCCATCGATTCGTAACACTGGAGTATCTAGAATGCATCTGGGTCGAATTATTAAAAAGAAAGTTCTTCTGAAGCTAGTTGTAATGGTAGCTAATTTAAAAAATTAATGTTCTGCGATTCTGATAAAAACCTATGTGGTGAACCAACAATAAAGGCGGCTGGAGATATTGGTATGAAATAGTTATTTTTCCTTATATACCTGGACGTTCATGTAAGAAATTATACTTTTGGAAGGTCTGTCATATTCTCAGTGTATAAGAGTTGAATCATTTTTAGAAGTTATTGTCAGAATTTTGCTTTAATAGTGCAGTAAAGTGTGCATTCTCTCTCTCTCATTTTCATTCAACGGCCTCTACAAATTGAGCCTGGCTCAAAGGTCTTTCCCTCTTGGAATATGACTCCTCCCCTGTCCCTCTACATAGGCTGTTCTATAACAAATTATTTTGCTGTCTTGATTTTTCAGAGACCTCATGCTAGTAGTAGAGAGCCAGGAGAAAGTGAGATGTCCTATATAAAAGGCCTGCTAGAAAAAGAAATCAGCACTGAGTTCTAAGGATACTGAACAACTTTTTAAAAAACAAGCAAGCCATATTAAACACATTAGTTACAACCAAATTAGATAAAACCATGAAAATTATCCAAGAAGAAAAAGTACATCACCTGTCTAGGTTTAAAATTGCTTAAGGCTGCCATCCAAGGACCATCTATGATAACAAATACAGTAGTCTGTATTGACACAAAATTTTAGTGATAGACGTAATTACATTCTTCTGCTGGTGGTGTTCTAGAATAAATGGAATATCTGCTGATCAAATCTGAATGCATCCCATAATATTAGCATGTAGGATCCCAGATCTGCAGGTACTATCTCTTTCTCAGATCTACACTTTGAATATTATGTTAGTTAAAATGAGAAGTATGTTAGAAAATGTCTTTTACAAAAGAAATATTGGCTGAGTATGGTGGCTCATGCCTGTAATCCCAACACTCTGGGAGGCCAAGGTGAGAAGATCTCTTGAGCTCAAGAATTTGAGACCAGCTTGGGCAACATATCTATAAAAAATTTTAAAACTTAGCCGGTGTGGTGGTGCACACCTATAGGCACAGCTACTTCAGAGGCTGAATCAAGAGGATCACTTGAGCTTGGGAGTTTGAGGTTGCAGTGAACTATGAACATGGCACTGAACTCCAGTCTGGGCAACAGAGTGAGAACTTGTCTTCAAAAAAATAAAAAAGAAGAAAAAAATAGGAAATATTGTGTTCACATCTGCTATGGTACTCTTTCTTATATAAACTATTTCTTTGCAGTATTCTAGAGGATTTAAGACAAATTTACCACTGAATAATTTCATATGGTATATTATTGCATTAGTATAGTATGTTATTATATAATTAGTATAAGTGACCAGTGCTGCAACAACCACATTCCAAAAAGTATTGTGATCCTCCAAAATTACAATGTCTAAATGACATTATTCTCCTTCATGAGACCATTATACCTTAATTTTTCAGCACCATGAAAATCTACAAATGCCCTCTAAAATATATTTAGAAAACGTGGGGAAAAAATAGATACAGTTTCAGAAGATACATATATTTTGAAAATTAGCCTTTTTGGAATAAATTATTCTTTATGACATATAAATAAACACATTTTTCAGACTGGCGGGGTAACATTTGCATCAGTCAAAATAATTAGATTACTAAAACCTGTAATCTTATTAGAAAAATGGTTTATTCAGAGAATCATTGGAATTATTAGCCTTCAAGCTGCTATAGATTGAATCTGATCAAAATAATTAAGATAATATTATTTCATTTTTCAGTATAATATCTCCTTAGTATTTTTGTTTCTTATTTAATATGTGATTATATTTACTTCTGTGAATAATATGGATGAAGATCATTACAGTGTCAAGATCACTGGGTTCAGAGCACAGAAACCTCAAGTCTATTCTTTTTTCTTAAATACCTGTAAGACTTTAAAGAAGACAGAGTTTCTGGACTCTAATTTCTCTATCTGTAGAATAAATGGGTTAGACCAAATAACTCCTTTCTGCTTATAAATTTTCTAATTATATGACTGAGCTTACACCTGGAAAACAGTCTATCTCCTGTATAAATTAATGATAGAAATGAAAACCACCACGTTTCATGAAATTAACCACATAAATATCAACATCAACTGCTCAGAAGGACTTAAGTGCAAGTATCACAGGAATTCTGAAGCACAGAGAACTAAATATAAGAAATGTAACACTCTTCGTATTTTCAAAGAAGATTTTAATAATATATGTAAACACAGTAGCCTGTTCATAAGAAAAAAGAAAAGGGACGTCTTAGCATATTCAGGGTTCAACCAAAACTACTACTGGAATGTAAATCAAAGTAATATTCACCTAACTGTCATAATTGGCATGAATAATTTTAAGTAAAACACTTTTATTTGATATTAAATGTGAACAATAAGCCAAAACAGAGAAAATTAATAAATTGATCATTTATTGAAACTGAAATAAAAATATATAATTATTGAAGCCTCTTATATACATAAACCAATCATTGCTTAAATGAGCTGACATACTGGCTCCATAGTTTTATGTCACTAAGGAACTCTTTTGAACACAATAAAGAAACCAGAATTGAGCACAGAGAATGATGAACTGGGAAGTTCATTGCTTTCTATCTACTAATTAGGAGTACAATCATTCAGTCAAACAGCCACTCAACAAACATTTAGCATACAGCTTCTGGATACCAGGTACTGGTGTAGGTGCTAGAGCAACAAGGAAATAGTCCCTGCATTCAGTGAGCTCACAGGCAAGTAAACAAGTAAGTATAAAGACTGCATGACTGATTGGGAGCGGTGGTTCATGCCTGTAATCCCAGCACTTTGGGAGGCCATCGTGGGCAGATCACGAGGTCAAGAGATCGAGACCATCCTGGCCAACATAGTGAAACCCCGTCTCTACTAAAAATACAAAAATTAGCTGGGCACGGTGGTGCACGCCTGTAGTTACTTGGGAGGCTGAGGCAAGAGAATCAGTTGAACCTGGAAGGCAAAGGTTGCAGTGAGCTGAGATCACACCACTGCACTCCAGCCTGGTGACAGAGTGAGACTCTGTCTCAAAAAAAAAAAAAAAAAGACTCCATGATAAATGTGTATCTACAAAGGGCACAAAGGAATGAGTAGCTAATCCCCAAAGCCATATGGAGCAGTCAGTATAAGCTTCAGGAAAAGAAACTGAAGTAAAAAGCTAACCTGAATCTGAAAAAAATGAGTAGGTATTTTCCAAGCACGTTTCAGGGGAAAAGTTGCAGGATGCAGAAGTCCTCCCAAGTACAAAAAGAGAATGAACTCTGGACAACTGGCAATTTATGGCACACAGGAATCAGTAAATGTAGGGATGAGAGGCACACAGAAACATGGGCAAAAACAGGAATTTTGACTTTATTCCATAAATCATGGAAAGCCACCAATGGGTTTTAAGTAATAAAATACTAAGACCAGGTTTGCATTTTAGAAAGATCAATTTGATTTCAGTGAGGAGGTCCAAAAATGAGAGCAGCAAGGCCAGATAGAAGTCCTGCTGCAACTAGCTATGGTTAGAGATGCAGACCAAAACTAAGGTGAAATCATTTAGAAGAAAGAACGTGGATATAAGAGCCATTGGTTTGGCCTCTCCACATCATTTTTCTAATTTTATTTTCATTTATTTATTTATTTATTTTTTGAGACAGAGTCTCGATCTGTCACCCAGGCTGGAGTGCAGTGGCGTGATCTTGGCTCACTGCAAGTTCTGCCTCCCGGGTTCACACTATTCTCCTGCCTCAGCCTCCCGAGTAGCTGGGACTACAGGCACGCGCCACCACGCCCAGCTAATTTTTTCTATTTTTTAGTAGAGATGGGGTTTCACCATGTTAGCCAGGATGGTCTCGATCTCCTGACCTCGTGATCCACCCACCTCGGCCTCCCAATGTGCTGGGATTACAGGCTTGAGCCACCATGCCCAGCTGGCCTCTCCACATCTTTACTGTTATACTGATAACATGGGGATGAAAATAAATATTATTTGTATTTAAACTATTATTGTTATGTGAAAATTAAACAAATAACATACTATGATAACATCGGAGGTTCAAGAAATATTAAGTCTTGAAAATAGGAAAGATGAAAGGAAGGAAACAGGGAGTGGGGAGGAAAGTAGGAGAAAGGAGAGAATATAGGAATGAGAGAGGAGGAAAATAATAAGAAAGAAGTAGAAAGCTAGGTACGGTGGCTCATGACTGTAATCCCAGCGCTTTGGGAGGCCGAGTCAGGCAGATCACAAGGTCAGGAGTTCAAGACCAGCCTGGCCAATATGGTGAAACCTTGTCTCCACTAAAAATACAAAAATTAGCTGGGTGTGGTGGCAGGCACCTATAGTCCCAGCTACTCGGGAGGCTGAGGCAGGAGAATCACTTGACCCTGGGAGGCAGAGGTTGCAGTGAGCTGAGATCACACCACTGCACTCCAGCCTGGGTGACAGAGAAAGATGCTGTCTCAAAAAAAAAAAAAAAGAAAAAAAAAAAAGAAAGAAGTAGAAAAAGATATAGTATTTCTTAATCAGCAGAAGCTACTCTTATTTTTCAATACTCTACCTTTCTAATGTATCACTGACAAGGAAAGGTCTTGAATAATTGACTGAAGTCAGAATAGGTAAGGCACTCTACCTGTGGATACATGAGAGGCCTTAAAAAGTTCATGGAAAATGTATATTATGAAAAAAACTATGCAAAGGTTTCAATTTTGGCAGCAAAATAAACTCATACTAATTTATTATAGCATGTTTGAACAGGATCTAGTTTGAGACAGTAAGAAGGAGTAGACATTAGTTTGAAAAGAGCCCCTAGCAGAGCAATGTAAATTCTGCTAAAATTGAAGCAAGAACAAACATTAGATTATGATGAAGCTTGAGTGAAAGAATGGTGAAATCACTGATGCTTTACAAGAAGCTTGAGGGGACAATGCACCAAAGAAATCAGTAGTTCACAAGCGGACAGCTTTTTTAAAGAAGAAACGAGATGATGTGGAAGATGAAGTCCACAGGGACAGATCATCCATATCAATTTGCAAGGAAAAAAATTAATCTTGTTTGTGCCCTAATTGAAGAGGACTGATAATCAACAGCACAAACAATAGCCAACATCATAGACATCTTAATTGGTTCAGCTTACACAGTTCTGACTAAAAAATTAAAGTTGAACCAACTTTCCACTGCATGGGTGCCAAAAGTGTTGTGCTCAGATCAGCTGCAGACAAGAGGAGAGCTCTCAATGGAAATTTTAAAGAACTAGGGTCAAGATCCTGAAGGATTTCTTTGAAGAATTGTAACAGAAGATAAAACATGGCTTTCCCAGTATGATCCTGAGGGCAAAACACAATCAAAGCAATGGCTACCAAAGGTGGAAGTGGTCCAGTCAAAGCTAAAGGGGATCACTCAAGAGCAAAGGTCACGGCAACAGTTTTTTGGGGACATTCCAGGCATTTTGCTTGTTGACTTTGTGGAAGGTCAAAGAACAATAATATCTGCATATCATGAGAGTGTTTTGAATAAGTTAGCCAAAGTTTTAGGGCAAAATACCTGGGAAAGCTTTAGCAGACAGTCCTCTAACACCACAATGTTTCTGCTCATTCCTGTCATCAAGCAAAGGCAATTTTGTGAGAGTCTCAATGGGAAATTGTCAGGCATCCACCTTACAGCTCTGATTTGGCTCCTTCTGACTTCTTTTTGTTTCCCAATCTCAACAAATGTGGAAAGGGCACCCATTTTTCTTAAGTTAATAATGTATAAGAGACTGCATTGACATTGTTAAGTTCCCAGGACCATCAGTTCTTTAGGGATGAAAACCGAAGATCACATTTTCAATGTTTATCTTTTAACTTCATTTTTCCACAAACTTTTTGAAGTTTCTCCATACAAATGTCTCCATACAAATGAGCACTTGCAAAATAAGCAGAGAGTCTCATTCAATGGACAGAAAGTTCTGTGCCATCTAAAAATTATCTTAAGCAAGTTCAATGTGTAGCAACAGACTGTATTGATAAATATCAGTTAGGTTGACTTCTGCAATGACCATGATGGAGTAACAAGAACTAGACTTTCTCTCCCTCCTGAAACAACCAAAAAAATGGCCAAAATGTATGCCACAAAAGTTTGCAAGACCCTGTAAAGTCAGTCTCAAACAAGGTGAGCCTATCAACTGCCCTAATTTATGCCTGGAGAAAGTTTTCCAGCCCACTACTGCAGGAGAAAAGCCCAAGAGGAGCCCATTGTTCTCCCTGAGCTGAGGGGACAGAGCTCAGAGTCCACAGAAACCATGTTGACATGAGCTCTCAGGACAAGGTTTCCGAGAAGAAGGGGCTGCACAGAAAGAGAACTCCAGAGCTCTGCAAAGGGTCCCCCTAAAGTACATAGCTAAGTAATTGTTAGGACAGGCCTAGAGAAAAGTACCTACGGTTGGGGAAACAACACCCAGATAAGATGAAAAGTAACAGTACACATGCTCACCAAGGTCCAGTAATAGTGCTTATTTTATCAGCCAAACCAGAAACACCTCAAGATTCCCAGGGATACCCAGAAGGATCTTGCCTCACTAGTTGGGAGTGATTAGCTCTAAAATGAGAACTGGTCTGATCCCACCTAATGAATTTTTAAAGCAAGACCAAAAAGAGTCAAACTCTTTCCAACTAAACTTAAATACATACCAATACAAAGATCAAGAATATTTATATATACTTCCAGCACTCAATAAGATAAAAGTCACCATATCTGACATCCAGACACAGTTTAGCAGAGACACAACAGTAACAACAAAAGACAGAAGAACGTGGCTCATAATAAGGAGAAAAATCACTGAGTCAGAACTGATCCAGAGTAAATCAAGGTGCCAGAGTTATAAGTTAAGAACATTCAAATGCTTATTGAAACAGTATTCTATATGTTCTAAAATAGAGACATGCAAGATACACTAAAGGAGGCTGGGCGCAGTGGCTCACGCCTGTAATCTCAGCATTTTGCGAGGCCGAGGCAGGTGGATCACGAAGTCAGGAGTTCAGGACCAGCCTGACCAATATGGTGAAATCCCATCTCTACTAAAAATACAAAAATTAGCGGGGCATAGTAGCATGCGGCTGTAGTCCCAGCTACATGGTAGGCTGATAGCACGTTAGTCATTAAAGAAGAAAAGATAGACACCTCTCGAAATAAAATAGAGAGAGAAAATAAATTTTTAAAAAACATGAACAGAGCAATAGTAGACAGTACATTTCAAGTAACTGAATTTACGTGTAATCTCAGTTCCCAAAGGAGAGGAGAGGGAAGATGTGAAAACATTTGGGACTTTGAGTCAGGCAAAGCTTTCTTTGATATGACCCCACAGCATGATTTATATAATAATATATTGATAAGAAGAACTCATCAAATTTAAAAAAAAGAATCTGCTCTTCAAAAGAATCTATTAAGAGACTGAAAAGACAAGCTGCAGGCTGGGAGAAAATATTTGCAATTCATATATCTGATGAAAGGCTTGCATCAAAAATATATTTTAAAAGCTCAAAATTTAATAATGAAAAACAAACAACCCCATTTAAAACTTGGGTGAAAGACTGGAACAGACATTTCAAAGTAGACATTTGTTTGGTAAATAAGCACATATGCTCAACATAATTAATGCTTAGGGCAATGCAAATTAAAACCAAAATGAGACGCCACTATCTATTTTTAAATAGCTAAGATTAGCATGACTGATAACAGCCAAGCACTGGCTTGGATGTGGAGAAGCTGAAACTCTCATACACTGCTGATGGGAATACAAAAAAGTGTAACCTTTGAAAAACAGTTTAAGAGTCCCTTAAAAAGTTAAACATACTTCTGCCGTAAGACTCAGCCATTGCACTCCTGGGTATTTACCCAAGAGAGATAAAAGTAGGTGTTCATATAATGATATCAACACAAATGTTCATAGCACATGTATTCATAATAGCCCAAACTAGAAACAGTCTAAATATCAATCAATACATTAATGAATTAACTTGCTTTATCCGAATTAATTATGGATACATACTATAACATGAATGAATCTCAAAATAACTATACTAAGTGAAACAAGGCAGACTCTAGAGGTAAAACATGCAGAGAAAAAAACATAAAATGTCAGACAAAAAAGTGCATAGTGTAAAATTTTATTTATATACATTTTTTGACTGTATAAATTACTGTCCAGTGACAGAAGGCAGTTTGGTGGTTTTTAAGGGCCAGGAATGAGGGGCCAGAGAAATGTATTATAAAGAGGCATCAGGAAACTGGAGGTGAAGTATATTTCCATCACCTCGATTGTGTGCTGATGGTTTCTAAACTTTCAATATTTTTAGTTTATTATATGTTATACAAAATAAAGCTTGTAATAAAAATCAAAAGATTGAGCCATCCTTATTTTCTCCATAAAAGAGCAGAATTCTCCTTTTAGAGATTTGGAAAGATTATTAAAAGGTAAGTTACAAAATACAGTACCTGACACGTATAAAATATTAAATAAATACTAGCCATGCTTAATTATTTTGTTTTAAGTCTATATGAGTCAAGTTTTAGTAGAAATATGGGCTAGAAAAAAAAAAACAGAAAGCGGGACTCTGTGATCCGACTTGGGCTTATAGAACAGAATGCACTAGTTTGTTCTCATGCTGCTAATAAAGTCATACCCAAGACCGGGTAATTTAGAAAGGAAAGAGGTTTAAGGAACTCACAATTCCACATGGCTGGGGAGGCCTCACAGTCACGGCAGAAGGCAAAAAAGAAGCAAAGGCACATCTTAAATGGTAGCAGAGAAGAAAGCTTGTGTAGGGAAACTCCCATTTTAAAAGCATCAGATCTCGTGAGACTTATTCGCTACCAGGAGAACAGTAGGGGGAACCCGCCCCTATGATTCAATGATCTCCACCTGACTCCATCCTTGACATGCGGGGATAATTACAATCAAGGTGAGATTCGGGTGGAGACACAGCCGAATCATATCAATGACTAATGAGAGTTATGTCCAGAACCTAATGAAAACCTGTCTGAGGCCACATTCCCTGTAAAGCAGATTTGAGATAGAGATTTGTGTAGAGAATATTTAACTGGGTAAAATCCTAGGAGCCAACAACTGTGGCGAAAAAGCTGAATTGGATAAAGGGAGTTGAGATGTGAGGCAGTCACAACAAATACCTCAGCTAATCTCAAGGGGGAGCTGAGAAGCAGGGGTGACCCTTCAGAGTTGCCCTAAATTGAGGCAGGAGTATGGAGTTTTAATACCTTTCACTGGCCATTCTTCAGATACGAGTTGTCCCCAAGGATGGACATCAGCTTGACAAGTTATTAATTAGATCTCCTGAGAATAAATTCTAGAGAGAATCAGCTGAGAGGCATGATTTGCCAACACTCCCAATAGCTGGGCAAACTTCAGTTTTGAGGAAGGATTTGGGTCACACACAAAAGTCTCCACAACCAATTATTCATGGGAAATTCTATGTAGGCAGAGCTATTTCATGGCCAGTTAATCAAAACTACATAATCTATTTGGTTAAGCAAAAGAAATTAAAAAGATAAAATAAAACCTATATATTAACACTCAAAAGTTTTTAATGCATTTCCCTTGCATTTCATATGTTTTGCCTTGCATTTCATATGTTTTGCCTTGCATTTGTTTATTTGCTTTCAAGAACCTTTAGAGAACAATAATTACTAATATAATATGGAGTAGCACAGCATAGACGAGGGAAGCTAACTCTCTCCCTTTTCCCAGAACCTGGAACAGCTAAAGATCCTAAGCATTGTCAGCTTTGGTATCTGACATAGTTTGGATGTTTGTCCCCTTCAAATCTCACGTTAAAATGTGATCCCCAATGTTGGAGATAGATGCCTCCTGAATGGCTTGGTGCTGTCCTCTTGGTAATGAATGAGTTCTTACCCTGTGAGTTCATGCAATATCTGGTTGTTTAAAAGAGACTGACACCTCCTCCCTGTCTCTCTTGCTTCCTCTCTCACCATGTGATATGCTGGTTTCCCTTCACCTTCCACCATGATTGGAAGGTTCCTGAGGCCCTCCCTGGAAGCAGGTGCCAGTACTATGCTTCACGTACAGCCTTCAGAACAAGGAGCCAAATAAACCTCATTTCTTTATTAATTACCCAACCTCAGGTATTTCTTTATAACAATGCAAATGGGCTAACAGAGTATCATTCATGGACAGTGAGTGTATTAGTCAATTTTCATGCTGCTGATAAAGACATACCCAAGACTGGGTCATTTATAAAGAAAAAGAGGTTTAATGAATTCACATATCTGCACCGCTAGCTGTATAAATATGGAAATATCTTCACTGCTACCTGTACAAATATGGAAATATCTACAGCGCTACCTGTATAAACATGGAAATATCTACACCGCTATCTGTATAAACATGGAAATATCTACACCGCTATCTCTAAACATGGAAATATCTACAGCACTATCCGTATGAACATGGAAATATCTACACCGCTATCTGTATAAACAAGGAAATAACTACACCGCCATCTCTATAAACATGGATATACCTACAGGGCCATCTGTATAAACATGGAAATAACTACACCGCTATCTGTATATACATGGAAATATATACACTGCTATCTCTATAAACATGGAAATATCTACACCGTTATCTATATAAACATGGAAATAACTACACCTCTATCTCTATAAACATGGAAATATCTACACTGCTATCTGCATAAACATGGAAATATCTAAACCGCTACCTGTAAAACAGGGAAATATCTACACCGCTATCTCTATAAACATTGAAACATCTACACTGCTATCTTTATAAACATTGAAATACCTACACTGCTATTTGTATAAACATGGAAACATCTACAACGCTATCTCTATAAACATGGAAATAACTACACCGCTATCTCTATAAACGTGGAAATATCTACACCACCATCTGTATGAACATGGAATTATCTACAACGTCATCTGTATGAACATTGAAATATCTTCACCGCTATCTGTATAAACATGGAAATATCTACACCGCTATCTGTATATACATGGAAATATCAACACCGCTATCTCTATCAACATGGAAATATCTACACCGCTATCTCTATAAACATGGAAATACCTACACCGCCATCTGGATCGACATGAAAATATCTACACCGCCATCTGTATAAACATGGAAATATCTACACTGCTATCTGTATTAAGATGGAAATAACTACACCGCCATCGATATAAATATGGAAATATCTAAACCGCCATCTGTATGAACATGGAAATATCTACAGGGCAATTTCTATAAAGATGGAAATATCTACACCGCAATCTGTTTAAACATGGAAATATCTACACCTCTATCTGTATTAAGATGGAAATATCTACACTGCCATCTCTATAAAGATGGAAATATCTACACCGCCATCTGTATGAACATGGAAATATCTACACCGCTATCTGAATATATATGGAAATATCTACACGGCTATCTCTATAAACATGGAAATATCTAAACTGCTACCTGTAAAACAGGGAAATATCTACACCACTATCTCTATAAACATTGAAATATCTACACTGCAATCTTTATAAACATTGAAATACCTACACTGCTATTTGTATAAACATGGAAATATCTACAACGCAATCTCTATAAACATGGAAATAACTACACCGCTATCTCTATAAACGTGGAAATATCTACACCGCCAACTGTATGAACATGGAAATATCTACAACGCCATCTGTATGAACATTGAAATATCTACACCGCTATCGGTATAAACATGGAAATATCTACACCGCTATCTGTATATACATGGAAATATCTACACCGCTATCTCTATCAACTTGGAAATATCTACACCGCTCTCTCTATAAACATGGAAATACCTACACCGCCATCTGTATCGACATGAAAATATCTACACCGCCATCTGCATAAACATAGAAATATCTACACCGCTATCTGTATTAAGATGGAAATATCTACACCGCCATCTTTATAAACATGGAAATATCTACACCACCATCTGTATGAATATGGAAATATCTACAGCGCAATCTCTATAAAGATGGAAATATCTACACCGCCATCTGTTTAAACATGGAAATATCTACACCTCTATCTGTATTAAGATGGAAATATCTACACTGCCATCTCTATAAAGATGGAAATATCTACAACGCCATCCCTATGAACATGGAAATATCTACACCGCCATCTGTATAAACATGGAAATATCTACACAGCTATCTGTAAAAACATGGAAATATCTACACCGCTATCTGTATGAACATGGAAATATCTACACCGCTATCTGTATGAACATGGAAATATTTACACCGCTATCTGTATGAACATGGAAATATCTACACCACAATCTGTATGAACATGGAAATATCTACACCGCTATCTGTATGAACATGGAAATATCTACTCCACTATCTGTATGAACATGGAAATATCTACACCGCTATCTGTATGAACATGGAAATATCTACACCGATATCTGTGTAAACATGCATACATCTTCACCGCTATCTGTATAAACATGGAAATATCTACACCGCTATCTGTATGAACATGTAAATATCTACACCGCTATCTGTATGAACACGGAAATATCTACACCGCTATCTGTGTAAACATGCATACATCTTCACCGCTATCTGTATAAACATGGAAATATCTACACCGCTATCTGTATGAACCTGGAAATATCTACACCGCTATCTGTTTGATCATGGAAATATCTAAACCGCTATCTGCATGAAAATAGAAATATCTACACAGCTATCTGCATAGACATGGTAATATCTACAAAGCTATCTCTATACACATGGAAATAACTACACCGCTATCTGTATAAACATGGAAATATCTACACCGATATCTGTATGAACATGGAAATATCGTCACCGCCATCTGTATGAACATGGATATGTCTACACAGCCATCTGGATTAACATGGAAATATCTACTCCGCTATCTGTATGAACATGGAAATATCTACACCACTATGTGTGTAAACATGCATACATCTTCACAGCTATCTGTATAAACATGGAAATATCTACACCGCTATCTGTGTGAACATGGAAATATCTACACCGCTATCTGTATGAACACGGAAATATCTACACCGCTATCTGTGTAAACATGCACACATCTTCACCGCTATCTGTATAAACATGGAAATATCTACACCGCTATCTGTATGAACATGGAAATATCTACACCGCCATCTGTATGAACATGGAAATAACTGCACCGCCATCTGTATGAACATATAAATATCTACACCGCCATCTGTATTAAGATGGAGTTATCTTCACCGCTATCTGTATAAACAGGGAAATATCAGCACCGCTATCTGTATGAACATGGAAATATCTACACCGCTATCTCTATGAACATGGAAATACCTACACCGCTATCTGTATGAACATGGAAATATCTACACCGCTATCTGTATGAACATGGAAATAAATACACCGCTATCTGTATGAACATGGAAATATCTACACCGCTATCTGTATGAACATGGAAATACATACACCGCTATCTGTATGAACATGGAAATAGCTACACCGCTATCTGTATAAACATGGAAATATCTACACCGCTATCTGTTTAAACATGGAAATATCTACACCGCTATCTGTATAAACATGGAAATATCAGCACCGCTATCAGTATGAACATGGAAATATCTCCACCGCTATCTGTATGAACATGGAAATATCTACACCGCTATCTGTATGAACATGGAAATATTTTCACCGCCATCAGTTTGAACATGGATATATCTACACAGCCATCTGAATGCACATGGAAATATCTACACCGCTATCCATATGAACATGGAAATATATACACCGCTATCTCTATGAACATGGAAATATCTACACCGCTATCTGTTTGAACATGGAAATATCTAAACCGCTATCTGCATGAAAATGGAAATATCTACACAGCTATCTGCATATACATGGAAATATCTACACAGCTATCTCTTTACACATGGAAATAACTACACCGCTATCTGTATGAACATGGAAATATCTTCACCGCCATCTGTATGAACATGGATATATCTACACAGCCATCTGGATGAGCATGGAAATATCTACACCGCTATCTGTATGAACATGGAAATATATACACCGCTATCTGTGTAAACATGCATACATCTTCACCGCTATCTGTATAAACATGGAAATATCTACACTGCTATCTGCATGAACATGGAAATATCTACACCGCTATCTTTTTGAACATGGAAATATCTACACCGCTATCTGCATGAAAATGGAAATATCTACACAGCGATCTGCATATACATGGAAATATCTACAAAGCTATCTCTTTACACATGGAAATAACTACAGCGCTATCTCTATAAACATGCAAATATCTACACCGCCATCTGTATGAATACGGAAATATCTGCACCGCCATCTGTATGAAGATATAAATATCTACACCCCCATCTATATTAAGATGGAGATATCTACACCGCTATCTGTATAAACTGGGAAATATCTACACCGCTATATGTATAAACATGGAAATATCTACACTGTTATCTGTATAAACATGGAAATATCTACACCGCTACCTGTATAAACATGGAAATATCAGCACCGTTATCTGTATGAACATGGAAATATCTACACAGCTATCTGTGTAAACATGGAAATATCTACACCACTATCTGTGTAAACGTGGAAATATCTACACCGCTATCTGTACAAACATGGAAATATCTACACAGCCATCTGTAGGAATATGTAAATATCTACACCGTTATCTGTATACACATGGAATTATCTACACCGCTATCTGTATGAACATGGAAATGTCTACACCGCTATCTGTGTAAACATGGAAATATCTACACCGCTATCTGTGTAAACATGGAGATATCTACACCGCTATCTCTATAAACATGGAAATATCCACACAGCCATCTATATAAACATGGAAATATCTACACTACTCTCTGTATAAACCTGGAAATATCTACACTGATATCTCTATAAACATGGAAATACCTACACCGCTATATCTATAAACATGGAAATGTCTACACCGCTGTCTGTATGAACATGGAAATATCTACACCGCCATCTGTATAAACATGGAAATATCTACACCGTTATGTGTATAAAGATGGAAATATCTACACTGCTATCTGTAAAAACATGGAAATATCTACACCGCCATCTGTATGAACATGGAAATATCTACACCGCTATCAGTGTAAACATGCATACATCTTCACCGCTATCTGTATAAACATGGAAATATCTACACCGCTATCTGAATGAACATGGAAATATCTACACCGCTATCTGCTTGAACATGGAAATATCTACACCGCTATCTGCATGAAAATGTAAATATCTACACAGCTATCTGCATATACATGGAAATATCTACAAAGCTATCTCTTTACACATGGAAATAACTACACCACTATCTCTACAAACATGGAAATATCAACACCGCCATCTGTATGAACATGGAAATATCTGCACCGCCATCTGTATGAACATATAAATTTCTACACCGCCATCTCTATTAAGATGGAGATATCTACACCGCTATCTGTATAAACGTGGAAATATCTACACCGCTATCGGTACGAACATGGAAATATCTACACCGCTATCTGTATGAACATGGAAATAGCTGCACCGCTATCTGTATGAACATGGAAATATCTACAGCACTATCTGTATGAATATGGAAATATGTACACCGCTATCTGTATGAACATGGATATATCTACACAGCCATCTGGATGAACATGGAAATATCTACACCGCTATCTGTATGAACATGGAAATATCTACACCGCTATCTGTGTAAACATGCAAACATCTTCACCGCTATCTGTATAAACATGGATATATCTACAGCGCTATCTGTATGAACATGGAAATATCTACACCGCTATCTGTTTGACCATGTAAATATCTAAACCTCCGTCTGCTTGAAAATGGAAATATCTACACAGCTATCTGAATATACGTGGAAATATCTACACAACTATCTCTTTAAACATGGAAATAACTACACCGCTATCTGTATGAACATGGAAATATCTACACCGCCATATGTATGAACATGGAAATATCTGCATGAAAATCTGTATGAACATGGAAATATCTTCACCGCCATCTGTATGAACATGGATATTTCTACACAGCCATCTGGATGAACATGGAAATATCTACACCGCGATCTGTATGAACATGGAGATATCTACTCCGCTATCTGTGTAAACATGCATACATCTTCACCGCTATCTATATAAACATGGAAATATCTACACCGCTACCTGTATAAACATGGAAATATCAGCACCGCTATCTGTATGAACATGGAAATATCTACACCGCTATCTCTATGAAGATGGAAATATCTACACCACTATCTGAATGAACATGGAAATATCTACACCGCTATCTGTATGAACATGGATATATCTACACCGCTATCTGTTTGAACATGGAAATATCTACACCGCTATCTGCATGAAAATGGAAATATCTACACAGCTATCTGCATAAACATGGAAATATCTACACAGCAATCTCTTTACACATGGAAATAACTACACCGCTATCTGTATGAACATGGAAATATTTACACTGCCATCTGTATGAACATGGAAATATCTACACCGCTATCTGTATAAACATGGAAATATCTACACCACTATCTGTATGAACATGGAAATACATACACCGCTATCTGTATGAACATGGAAATATCTACACCGCTATCTGTATGGACATGGAAATATCTACACCGCTATCTGTATGAACACGGAAATATCTACACCGCTATCTGTGTAAACATGCATACATCTTCACCGCTATCTGTATAAACATGGAAATATCAGCACCGCTATCAGTATGAACATGGAAATATCTTCACCGCTATCTGTATGAACATGGAAGTATCTACACCGCTATCTGTATGAACATGGAAATATCTACACCGCTATCTGTATGAACATGGAAATACCTACACCGCTATCTGTATGAACATGGAAATATCTACACCGCTATCTGTATGAACATGGAAATATCTACACCGCTATCTGTATGAACATGCATACATTTTCACCGCTATCTGTATAAACATGGAAATATCTACACCGCTATCTGTGTGAACATGGAAATATCTACACTGCTATCTGTATGAACATGGAAATATCTACACCTCTATCTGTGTAAACACGCATACATCTTCACCGCTATCTGTATAAACAAGGAAATATCTACACCGCTATCTGTATGAACATGGAAATATCTACACCGCTATCTGTATGAACATGGAAATATCTACACCACTATCTGTGTAAACATGCATACATATTCACCGCCATCTGTATAAACAAGGAAATATCTACACCGCTATCTGTATGAACATGGAAATATCTACACCGCTATCTGTATGGACATGGAAATACATACACCGCTATCTGGATGAACATGGAAATAGCTACACCGCTATCTGTATAAACATGGAAATATCTACACCGCTATCTGTTTAAACATGGAAATATCTACACCGCTATCTGTATAAACATGGAAATATCAGCACTGCTATCAGTATGAACATGGAAATATCTTCACCGCTATCTGTATGAACATGGAAGTATCTACACCGCTATCTGTAAGAACATGGAAATATCTACACCGCTATCTGTATGAACATGGAAATATCTACACCGCTATCTGTATGAACATGCATACATCTTCACCGCTATCTGTATAAACATGGAAATATCTACACCGCTATCTGTATGAACATGGAAATATCTACACCGCTATCTGTATGAACATGGAAATATCTACACCTCTATCTGTGTAAACATAAATACATCTTCACCGCTATCTGTATAAACAAGGAAATATCTACACCGCTATCTGTATGAACATGGAAATATCTACACCGCTATCTGTATGAACATGGAAATATCTACACCACTATCTGTGTAAACATGCATAGATATTCACCGCCATCTGTATAAACAAGGAAATATCTACACCGCTATCTGTATGAACATGGAAATATCTACACCGCTATCTGTGTAAACATGCATACATCTTCACCGCTATCTGTATAAACATGGAAATATCTACACTGCTATCTGCATGAACATGGAAATATCTACACCGCTATCTGTTTGAACATGGAAATATCTACACCGCTATCTGCATGAAAATTTAAATATCTACACAGCGATCTGCATATACATGGAAATATCTACAAAGCTGTCTCTTTACACATGGAAATAACTACAGCGCTATCTCTATAAACATGCAAATATCTTCACCGCCATCTGTATGAACATGGATACATCTACACAGACATCTGGATGAGCATGGAAATATCTACACCGCTATCTGTATGAACATGGAAATATCTACACCGCTATCTGTGTAAACATGCATACATCTTCACCGCTATCTGTATAAACATGGAAATATCTACACTGCTATCTGCATGAACATGGAAATATCTACACCGCTATCTGTTTGAACATGGAAATATCTACACCGCTATCTGTGTAAACATGCATACATCTTCACCGCTATCTATATAAACATGGAAATATCTACACCGCTACCTGTATAAACATGGAAATATCAGCACCGCTATCTGTATGAACATGGAAATATCTACACCGCTATCTCTATGAAGATGGAAATATCTACACCACTATCTGAATGAACATGGAAATATCTACACCGCTATCTGTATGAACATGGATATATCTACACCGCTATCTGTTTGAACATGGAAATATCTACACCGCTATCTGCATGAAAATGGAAATATCTACACAGCTATCTGCATAAACATGGAAATATCTACACAGCAATCTCTTTACACATGGAAATAACTACACCGCTATCTGTATGAACATGGAAATATTTACACTGCCATCTGTATGAACATGGAAATATCTACACCGCTATCTGTATAAACATGGAAATATCTACACCACTATCTGTATGAACATGGAAATACATACACCGCTATCTGTATGAACATGGAAATATCTACACCGCTATCTGTACGAACATGGAAATATCTACACCGCTATCTGTATGAACATGCATACATCTTCACCGCTATCTGTATAAACATGGAAATATCTACACAGCTATCTGTATGAACATGGAAATATCTACACCGCTATCTGTATGAACATGGAAATATCTAAACCTCTATCTGTGTAAACATGCATACATCTTCACCGCTATCTGTATAAACAAGGAAATATCTACACCGCTATCTGTATGAACATGGAAATATCTACACCGCTATCTGTATGAACATGGAAATATCTACACCACTATCTGTGTAAACATGCATACATATTCACCGCTATCTGTATAAACAAGGAAATATCTACACCGCTATGTGTATGAACATGGAAATATCTACACCGCTATCTGTTTGAACATGGATATATCTACACCGCTATCTGCATGAAAATTTAAATATCTACACAGCGATCTGCATATACATGGAAATATCTACAAAGCTATCTCTTTACACATGGAAATAACTACAGCGCTATCTCTATAAACATGCAAATATCTACACCGCCATCTGTATGAACATGGAAATATCTGCACCGCCATCTGTATGAAGATATAAATATCTACACCCCCATCTATATTAAGATGGAGATATCTACACAGCTATCTCCATAAACTTGGAAATATCTACACTGCTATATGTATAAACATGGAAATATCTACACCGCTATCTGTATAAACATGGAAATATCTACACCGCTACCTGTATAAACATGGAAATATCAGCACCGTTATCTGTATGAACATGGAAGTACCTACACCGCTATCTCTATGAAGATGGAAATATCTACACCGCTATCTGTATGAACATGGAAATAGCTACACCGCTATCTGTATGAACATGGAAATATCTACACCGCTATCTGTGTAAATATGCATACATCTTCACCGCAATCTGTATAAACGTGGAAATATCTACACCGCTATCTGTATAAACATGGAAATATCTACTCCGCTACCTGTAAAAACATGGAAATATCAGCACCGCTATCTGTATCAACATGGAAATATCAGCCCCTCTATCTGTATGAATATGGAAATATCTACACCACACTCTGAACAAGGAAATATCTACACCGCTATGTGTATGAACATGGAATTATCTTCACCGCCATCTGTATGAACATGGATATGTCTACACAGCCATCTGGATGAACATGGAAATATCTACGCCGCTATCGGTATGAACATGGAAATAGCTACACCGCTATCTGTATGAACATGGAAATATCTGCACCGCCATCTGTATGTACATATAAATATCTACTCCGCCATCTGTATTAAGAAGTAGATATCTACACCGCTACATGTATAAACATGGAAATATCTACACCGCTATCTGTATAAACATGGAAATATCTACACCGCTATCTGTTTAAACATGGAAATATCAGCACCACTATCAGTATGAACATGGAAATATCTGCACCGCTATCTGTATGAACATGGAAATATCTACACCGCTATCTGTATAAACATGGAAATATCTACACTGCTATCTGCATGAACATGGATATATCTACACAGCCATCTGGATGAACATGGAAATATCTACACCGCTATCTGTATGGACATGGAAATATCTGCACCGCAATCTCTATGAACATGGAAATATCTACACCGCTATCTGTTTGAACATGGAAATATCTAAACTGCTATCTGCATGAAAATGGAAATATCTACACAGCTATCTGCATATACATGGAAATATCTACACAGCTATCTCTTTACACATGGAAATAACTACACCGCTATCTGTATGAACATGGAAATATCTTCACCGCCATCTGTATGAACATGGATATATCTACACAGCCATCTGGAAGAGCATGGAAATATCTACACCGCTATCTGTATGAACGTGGAAATATATACACCGCTATCTGTGTAAACATGCATACATCTTCACCGCTATCTATATAAACATGGAAATATCTACACTGCTATCTGCATGAACATGGAAGTATCTACACCGCTATCTGTTTGAACATGGAAATATCTACACCGCTATCTGCATGAAAATGGAAATATCTACACGGCGATCTGCATATACATGGAAATATCTACAAAGCTATCTCTTTACACATGGAAATAACTACAGCGCTATCTCTATAAACATGCAAATATCTACACCGCCATCTGTATGAACATGGAAATATCTGCACCGCCATCTGTATGAAGATAGAAATATCTACACCCCCATCTATATTAAGATGGAGATATCTACACCGCTATCTGTATAAACTTGGAAATATCTACACCGCTATATGTATAAACATGGAAATATCTACACTGCTATCTGTATAAACATGGAAATATCTACACCGCTACCTGTATAAACATGGAAATATCAGCACCGTTATCTGTATGAACAAGGAAATATCTACACCGCTATCTCTATGAAGATGGAAATATCTACACCGCTATCTGTACGAACATGGAAATATCTACACCGCTATCTGTATGAACATGGAAATATCTACACCACTATCTGTATGAACATGGAAATATCTACACCGCTATCTGTATGAACATGGAAATATCTACTCCACTATCTGTATGAACATGGAAATATCTACACCGCTATCTGTATGAACATGGAAATATCTACACCGCTATCTGTGTAAACATGCATACATCTTCACCGCTACCTGTATAAACATGGAAATATCTACACCGCTATCTGTATGAACATGGAAATATCTACACCGCTATCTGTATGAACACGGAAATATCTACACCGCTATCTGTGTAAACATGCATACATCTTCACTGCTATCTGTATAAACATGGAAATATCTACACCGCTATCTGTATGAACATGGAAATATCTACACCGCTATCTGTTTGATCATGGAAATATCTAAACCGCTATCTGCATGAAAATAGAAATATCTACACAGCTATCTGCATAGACATGGAAATATCTACAAAGCTATCTCTATACACATGGAAATAACTACACTGCTATCTGTATAAACATGGAAAATCTACACCGATATCTGTATGAACATGGAAATATCTTCACCGCCATCTGTATGAACATGGATATGTCTACACAGCCAGCTGGAGTAACATGGAAATATCTACAACGCGATCTGTATGAACATGGAAATAGCTACACCGTTATCTGTATGAACATGGAAATAGCTACACCACTATCTGTATGAACATGGAAATATCTACACCGCTATCTGTATGAACATGGATATATCTACACAGCCATCTGGATGAACATGGAAATATCTACAACGCTATGAGTATGAACATGGAAATATCTACACCGCTATCTGTATGAACATGGATATATCTAAACAGCCATGTGGATGAACATTGAAATATCTACACCGCTATCTGTGTAAACATGCATAGATCTTCACCGCTATCTGTATAAACATGGAAATATCTACACAGCTATCTGTATGAACATGGAAATATCTACACGGCTATCTGTTTGAAGATGGAAATATCTACACCGCTATCTGCATGAAAATGGAAATATCTACACAGCTATCTGCATATACATGGAAATATCTACACAGCTATCTCTTTACACATGGAAATAACTACACCGCTATCTGTATGAACATGGAAATATCTACACCGCCATCTGTATGAACATGGAAATATCTGCACCGCCATATGTATGAACATATAAATATCTACTCCGCCATCTGTATCAAGATGGAGATATCTACACCGCTACCTGAATAAACATGGAAATATCTACACCGCAATCTGTATAAACATGGAAATATCTACACCGCTATCTGTATAAACATGGAAATATCTACACCACAGCCTGTATAAACATGGAAATATCAGCACCACTATCTGTATGAACATGGAATTATCTACACCGCTATCTGTATGAACATGGAAATATCTACACCGCTATCTGTATGAACATGGAAATATCTACACCGCTATCTGGATGAACATGGAAATATCTACACCGCTATCTGTTTGAACATGGAAATATCTACACCGCTGTCTGCATGAAAATGGAAATATCTACACAGCTATCTGCATACACATGGAAATATCTACACAGCTATCTCTTAACACATGGAAATAAGTAGTCCGCTATCTCTATAAACATGGAAATATCTACACCGCCATCTGTATGAACATATAAATATCTACACCGCCATCTGTATTAAGAAAGAAATATCTGCACCGCTATCTGTGTGAACATTGGAATATCTACACCGCTATCTGTATGAACATTGAAATATCTACACCGCTGCCTGTATAAACATGGAAATATCAGCACAGCAATCTGTATGAACATGGAAATATCTACACCGCTATCTGTATGAACATGGAAATATCTACACCGCTATCTGTATGAACATGGAAATATCTACACCGCTATATGTATGAACATGCATACATCTTCACCGCTATCTGTATAAACATGGAAATATCTACACCGCTATCTGTATGAACATGGAAATATCTACACCGCTATCTGTATGAACATGGAAATATCTACACCTCTATCTGTGTAAACACGCATACATCTTCACCGCTATCTGTATAAACAAGGAAATATCTACACCGCTATCTGTATGAACATGGAAATATCTACACCACTATCTGTATGAACATGGAAATATCTACACCACTATCTGTGTAAACATGCATACATATTCACCGCCATCTGTATAAACAAGGAAATATCTACACCGCTATCTGTATGAACATGGAAATATCTACACCGCCATCTGTATGGACATGGAAATACATACACCGCTATCTGGATGAACATGGAAATAGCTACACCGCTATCTGTATGAACATGGAAATATCTACACCTCTATCTGTGTAAACACGCATACATCTTCACCGCTATCTGTATAAACAAGGAAATATCTACACCGCTATCTGTATGAACATGGAAATATCTACACCACTATCTGTATGAACATGGAAATATCTACACCACTATCTGTGTAAACATGCATACATATTCACCGCCATCTGTATAAACAAGGAAATATCTACACCGCTATCTGTATGAACATGGAAATATCTACACCGCCATCTGTATGGACATGGAAATACATACACCGCTATCTGGATGAACATGGAAATAGCTACACCGCTATCTGTATAAACATGGAAATATCTACACCGCTATCTGTTTAAACATGGAAATATCTACACCGCTATCTGTATAAACATGGAAATATCAGCACTGCTATCAGTATGAACATGGAAATATCTTCACCGCTATCTGTATGAACATGGAAGTATCTACACCGCTATCTGTATGAACATGGAAATATCTACACCGCTATCTGTATGAACATGGAAATACCTACACCGCTATCTGTAAGAACATGGAAATATCTACAAAGCTATCTGTATGAACATGGAAATATCTACACCGCTATCTGTATGAACATGCATACATCTTCACCGCTATCTGTATAAACATGGAAATATCTACACCGCTATCTGTATGAACATGGAAATATCTACACCGCTATCTGTATGAACATGGAAATATCTACACCTCTATCTGTGTAAACATAAATACATCTTCACCGCTATCTGTATAAACAAGGAAATATCTACACCGCTATCTGTATGAACATGGAAATATCTACACCGCTATCTGTATGAACATGGAAATATCTACACCACTATCTGTGTAAACATGCATAGATATTCACCGCCATCTGTATAAACAAGGAAATATCTACACCGCTATCTGTATGAACATGGAAATATCTACACCGCTATCTGTGTAAACATGCATACATCTTCACCGCTATCTGTATAAACATGGAAATATCTACACTGCTATCTGCATGAACATGGAAATATCTACACCGCTATCTGTTTGAACATGGAAATATCTACACCGCTATCTGCATGAAAATTTAAATATCTACACAGCGATCTGCATATACATGGAAATATCTACAAAGCTGCCTCTTTACACATGGAAATAACTACAGCGCTATCTCTATAAACATGCAAATATCTTCACCGCCATCTGTATGAACATGGATACATCTACACAGACATCTGGATGAGCATGGAAATATCTACACCGCTATCTGTATGAACATGGAAATATCTACACCGCTATCTGTGTAAACATGCATACATCTTCACCGCTATCTGTATAAACATGGAAATATCTACACTGCTATCTGCATGAACATGGAAATATCTACACCGCTATCTGTTTGAACATGGAAATATCTACACCGCTATCTGTGTAAACATGCATACATCTTCACCGCTATCTATATAAACATGGTAATATCTACACCGCTACCTGTATAAACATGGAAATATCAGCACCGCTATCTGTATGAACATGGAAATATCTACACCGCTATCTCTATGAAGATGGAAATATCTACACCACTATCTGAATGAACATGGAAATATCTACACCGCTATCTGTATGAACATGGATATATCTACACCGCTATCTGTTTGAACATGGAAATATCTACACCGCTATCTGCATGAAAATGGAAATATCTACACAGCTATCTGCATAAACATGGAAATATCTACACAGCAATCTCTTTACACATGGAAATAACTACACCGCTATCTGTATGAACATGGAATATTTACACTGCCATCTGTATGAACATGGAAATATCTACACCGCTATCTGTATAAACATGGAAATATCTACACCACTATCTGTATGAACATGGAAATACATACACCGCTATATGTATGAACATGGAAATATCTACACCGCTATCTGTACGAACATGGAAATATCTACACCGCTATCTGTATGAACATGCATACATCTTCACCGCTATCTGTATAAACATGGAAATATCTACACAGCTATCTGTATGAACATGGAAATATCTACACCGCTATCTGTATGAACATGGAAATATCTAAACCTCTATCTGTGTAAACATGCATACATCTTCACCGCTATCTGTATAAACAAGGAAATATCTACACCGCTATCTGTATGAACATGGAAATATCTACACCGCTATCTGTATGAACATGGAAATATCTACACCACTATCTGTGTAAACATGCATACATATTCACCGCTATCTGTATAAACAAGGAAATATCTACACCGCTATGTGTATGAACATGGAAATATCTACACCGCTATCTGTTTGAACATGGATATATCTACACCGCTATCTGCATGAAAATTTAAATATCTACACAGCGATCTGCATATACATGGAAATATCTACAAAGCTATCTCTTTACACATGGAAATAACTACAGCGCTATCTCTATAAACATGCAAATATCTACACCGCCATCTGTATGAACATGGAAATATCTGCACCGCCATCTGTATGAAGATATAAATATCTACACCCCCATCTATATTAAGATGGAGATATCTACACAGCTATCTCCATAAACTTGGAAATATCTACACTGCTATATGTATAAACATGGAAATATCTACACCGCTATCTGTATAAACATGGAAATATCTACACCGCTACCTGTATAAACATGGAAATATCAGCACCGTTATCTGTATGAACATGGAAGTACCTACACCGCTATCTCTATGAAGATGGAAATATCTACACCGCTATCTGTATGAACATGGAAATAGCTACACCGCTATCTGTATGAACATGGAAATATCTACACCGCTATCTGTGTAAATATGCATACATCTTCACCGCAATCTGTATAAACGTGGAAATATCTACACCGCTATCTGTATAAACATGGAAATATCTACTCCGCTACCTGTAAAAACATGGAAATATCAGCACCGCTATCTGTATCAACATGGAAATATCAGCCCCTCTATCTGTATGAATATGGAAATATCTACACCACACTCTGTTTGAACAAGGAAATATCTACACCGCTATGTGTATGAACATGGAATTATCTTCACCGCCATCTGTATGAACATGGATATGTCTACACAGCCATCTGGATGAACATGGAAATATCTACGCCGCTATCGGTATGAACATGGAAATAGCTACACCGCTATCTGTATGAACATGGAAATATCTGCACCGCCATCTGTATGTACATATAAATATCTACTCCGCCATCTGTATTAAGAAGTAGATATCTACACCGCTACATGTATAAACATGGAAATATCTACACCGCTATCTGTATAAACATGGAAATATCTACACCGCTATGTGTTTAAACATGGAAATATCAGCACCACTATCAGTATGAACATGGAAATATCTGCACCGCTATCTGTATGAACATGGAAATATCTACACCGCTATCTGTATAAACATGGAAATATCTACACTGCTATCTGCATGAACATGGATATATCTACACAGCCATCTGGATGAACATGGAAATATCTACACCGCTATCTGTATGGACATGGAAATATCTGCACCGCAATCTCTATGAACATGGAAATATCTACACCGCTATCTGTTTGAACATGGAAATATCTAAACTGCTATCTGCATGAAAATGGAAATATCTACACAGCTATCTGCATATACATGGAAATATCTACACAGCTATCTCTTTACACATGGAAATAACTACACCGCTATCTGTATGAACATGGAAATATCTTCACCGCCATCTGTATGAACATGGATATATCTACACAGCCATCTGGAAGAGCATGGAAATATATACACCGCTATCTGTATGAACGTGGAAATATATACACCGCTATCTGTGTAAACATGCATACATCTTCACCGCTATCTATATAAACATGGAAATATCTACACAGCTATCTGTATGAACATGGAAATATCTACACGGCTATCTGTTTGAAGATGGAAATATCTACACCGCTATCTGCATGAAAATGGAAATATCTACACAGCTATCTGCATATACATGGAAATATCTACACAGCTATCTCTTTACACATGGAAATAACTACACCGCTATCTGTATGAACATGGAAATATCTACACCGCCATCTGTATGAACATGGAAATATCTGCACCGCCATATGTATGAACATATAAATATCTACACCGCCATCTGTATTAAGATGGAGATATCTACACCGCTACCTGAATAAACATGGAAATATCTACACCGCAATCTGTATAAACATGGAAATATCTACACCGCTATCTGTATAAACATGGAAATATCTACACCACAGCCTGTATAAACATGGAAATATCAGCACCACTATCTGTATGAACATGGAATTATCTACACCGCTATCTGTATGAACATGGAAATATCTACACCGCTATCTGTATGAACATGGAAATATCTACACCGCTATCTGTATGAACATGGAAATATCTACACCGCTATCTGTTTGAACATGGAAATATCTACACCGCTGTCTGCATGAAAATGGAAATATCTACACAGCTATCTGCATACACATGGAAATATCTACACAGCTATCTCTTAACACATGGAAATAAGTAGTCCGCTATCTCTATAAACATGGAAATATCTACACCGCCATCTGTATGAACATATAAATATCTACACCGCCATCTGTATTAAGAAAGAAATATCTAAACCGCTATCTGTGTGAACATTGAAATATCTACACCGCTATCTGTATGAACATTGAAATATCTACACCGCTGCCTGTATAAACATGGAAATATCAGCACAGCAATCTGTATGAACATGGAAATATCTACACCGCTACCTGTATGAACATGGAAATATCTACACCGCTATCTGTATGAACATGGAAATATCTACACCGCTATCTGTATGAACATGCATACATCTTCACCGCTATCTGTATAAACATGGAAATATCTACACCGCTATCTGTATGAACATGGAAATATCTACACCGCTATCTGTATGAACATGGAAATATCTACACCTCTATCTGTGTAAACACGCATACATCTTCACCGCTATCTGTATAAACAAGGAAATATCTACACCGCTATCTGTATGAACATGGAAATATCTACACCGCTATCTGTATGAACATGGAAATATCTACACCACTATCTGTGTAAACATGCATACATATTCACCGCCATCTGTATAAACAAGGAAATATCTACACCGCTATCTGTATGAACATGGAAATATCTACACCGCTATCTGTATGGACATGGAAATACATACACCGCTATCTCGATGAACATGGAAATAGCTACACCGCTATCTGTATAAACATGGAAATATCTACACCGCTATCTGTTTAAACATGGAAATATCTACACCGCTATCTGTATAAACATGGAAATATCAGCACTGCTATCAGTATGAACATGGAAATATCTTCACCGCTATCTGTATGAACATGGAAGTATCTACACCGCTATCTGTATGAACATGGAAATATCTACACCGCTATCTGTATGAACATGGAAATACCTACACCGCTATCTGTAAGAACATGGAAATATCTACACCGCTATCTGTATGAACATGGAAATATCTACACCGCTATCTGTATGAGCATGCATACATCTTCACCGCTATCTGTATAAACATGGAAATATCTACACCGCTATCTGTATGAACATGGAAATATCTACACCGCTATCTGTATGAACATGGAAATATCTACACCTCTATCTGTGTAAACATAAATACATCTTCACCGCTATCTGTATAAACAAGGAAATATCTACACCGCTATCTGTATGAACATGGAAATATCTACACCGCTATCTGTATGAACATGGAAATATCTACACCACTATCTGTGTAAACATGCATAGATATTCACCGCCATCTGTATAAACAAGGAAATATCTACACCGCTATCTGTATGAACATGGAAATATCTACACCGCTATCTGTGTAAACATGCATACATCTTCACCGCTATCTGTATAAACATGGAAATATCTACACTGCTATCTGCATGAACATGGAAATATCTACACCGCTATCTGTTTGAACATGGAAATATCTACACCGCTATCTGCATGAAAATTTAAATATCTACACAGCGATCTGCATATACATGGAAATATCTACAAAGCTGTCTCTTTACACATGGAAATAACTACAGCGCTATCTCTATAAACATGCAAATATCTTCACCGCCATCTGTATGAACATGGATACATCTACACAGACATCTGGATGAGCATGGAAATATCTACACCGCTATCTGTATGAACATGGAAATATCTACACCGCTATCTGTGTAAACATGCATACATCTTCACCGCTATCTGTATAAACATGGAAATATCTACACTGCTATCTGCATGAACATGGAAATATCTACACCGCTATCTGTTTGAACATGGAAATATCTACACCGCTATCTGTGTAAACATGCATACATCTTCACCGCTATCTATATAAACATGGAAATATCTATACCGCTACCTGTATAAACATGGAAATATCAGCACCGCTATCTGTATGAACATGGAAATATCTACACCGCTATCTCTATGAAGATGGAAATATCTACACCACTATCTGAATGAACATGGAAATATCTACACCGCTATCGGTATGAACATGGATATATCTACACCGCTATCTGTTTGAACATGGAAATATCTACACCGCTATCTGCATGAAAATGGAAATATCTACACAGCTATCTGCATAAACATGGAAATATCTACACAGCAATCTCTTTACACATGGAAATAACTACACCGCTATCTGTATGAACATGGAAATATTTACACTGCCATCTGTATGAACATGGAAATATCTACACCGCTATCTGTATAAACATGGAAATATCTACACCACTATCTGTATGAACATGGAAATACATACACCGCTATCTGTATGAACATGGAAATATCTAAACCGCTATCTGTACGAACATGGAAATATCTACACCGCTATCTGTATGAACATGCATACATCTTCACCGCTATCTGTATAAACATGGAAATATCTACACAGCTATCTGTATGAACATGGAAATATCTACACCGCTATCTGTATGAACATGGAAATATCTAAACCTCTATCTGTGTAAACATGCATACATCTTCACCGCTATCTGTATAAACAAGGAAATATCTACACCGCTATCTGTATGAACATGGAAATATCTACACCGCTATCTGTATGAACATGGAAATATCTACACCACTATCTGTGTAAACATGCATACATATTCACCGCTATCTGTATAAACAAGGAAATATCTACACCGCTATGTGTATGAACATGGAAATATCTACACCGCTATCTGTTTGAACATTTATATATCTACACCGCTATCTGCATGAAAATTTAAATATCTACACAGCGATCTGCATATACATGGAAATATCTACAAAGCTATCTCTTTACACATGGAAATAACTACAGCGCTATCTCTATAAACATGCAAATATCTACACCGCCATCTGTATGAACATGGAAATATCTGCACCGCCATCTGTATGAAGATATAAATATCTACACCCCCATCTATATTAAGATGGAGATATCTACACAGCTATCTCCATAAACTTGGAAATATCTACACTGCTATATGTATAAACATGGAAATATCTACACCGCTATCTGTATAAACATGGAAATATCTACACCGCTACCTGTATAAACATGGAAATATCAGCACCGTTATCTGTATGAACATGGAAGTACCTACACCGCTATCTCTATGAAGATGGAAATATCTACACCGCTATCTGTATGAACATGGAAATAGCTACACCGCTATCTGTATGAACATGGAAATATCTACACCGCTATCTGTGTAAATATGCATACATCTTCACCGCAATCTGTATAAACGTGGAAATATCTACACCGCTATCTGTATAAACATGGAAATATCTACTCCGCTACCTGTAAAAACATGGAAATATCAGCACCGCTATCTGTATCAACATGGAAATATCAGCCCCTCTATCTGTATGAATATGGAAATATCTACACCACACTCTGTTTGAACAAGGAAATATCTACACCGCTATGTGTATGAACATGGAATTATCTTCACCGCCATCTGTATGAACATGGATATGTCTACACAGCCATCTGGATGAACATGGAAATATCTACGCCGCTATCGGTATGAACATGGAAATAGCTACACCGCTATCTGTATGAACATGGAAATATCTGCACCGCCATCTGTATGTACATATAAATATCTACTCCGCCATCTGTATTAAGAAGTAGATATCTACACCGCTACATGTATAAACATGGAAATATCTACACCGCTATCTGTATAAACATGGAAATATCTACACCGCTATCTGTTTAAACATGGAAATATCAGCACCACTATCAGTATGAACATGGAAATATCTGCACCGCTATCTGTATGAACATGGAAATATCTACACCGCTATCTGTATAAACTTGGAAATATCTACACTGCTATCTGCATGAACATGGATATATCTACACAGCCATCTGGATGAACATGGAAATATCTACACCGCTATCTGTATGGACATGGAAATATCTGCACCGCAATCTCTATGAACATGGAAATATCTACACCGCTATCTGTTTGAACATGGAAATATCTAAACTGCTATCTGCATGAAAATGGAAATATCTACACAGCTATCTGCATATACATGGAAATATCTACACAGCTATCTCTTTACACATGGAAATAACTACACCGCTATCTGTATGAACATGGAAATATCTTCACCGCCATCTGTATGAACATGGATATATCTACACAGCCATCTGGAAGAGCATGGAAATATCTACACCGCTATCTGTATGAACGTGGAAATATATACACCGCTATCTGTGTAAACATGCATACATCTTCACCGCTATCTATATAAACATGGAAATATCTACACTGCTATCTGCATGAACATGGAAGTATCTACACCGCTATCTGTTTGAACATGGAAATATCTACACCGCTATCTGCATGAAAATGGAAATATCTACACGGCGATCTGCATATACATGGAAATATCTACAAAGCTATCTCTTTACACATGGAAATAACTACAGCGCTATCTCTATAAACATGCAAATATCTACACCGCCATCTGTATGAACATGGAAATATCTGCACCGCCATCTGTATGAAGATAGAAATATCTACACCCCCATCTATATTAAGATGGAGATATCTACACCGCTATCTGTATAAACTTGGAAATATCTACACCGCTATATGTATAAACATGGAAATATCTACACTGCTATCTGTATAAACATGGAAATATCTACACCGCTACCTGTATAAACATGGAAATATCAGCACCGTTATCTGTATGAACAAGGAAATATCTACACCGCTATCTCTATGAAGATGGAAATATCTACACCGCTATCTGTACGAACATGGAAATATCTACACCGCTATCTGTATGAACATGGAAATATCTACACCACTATCTGTATGAACATGGAAATATCTACACCGCTATCTGTATGAACATGGAAATATCTACTCCACTATCTGTATGAACATGGAAATATCTACACCGCTATCTGTATGAACATGGAAATATCTACACCGCTATCTGTGTAAACATGCATACATCTTCACCGCTACCTGTATAAACATGGAAATATCTACACCGCTATCTGTATGAACATGGAAATATCTACACCGCTATCTGTATGAACACGGAAATATCTACAAGGCTATCTGTGTAAACATGCATACATCTTCACCGCTATCTGTATAAACATGGAAATATCTACACCGCTATCTGTATGAACATGGAAATATCTACACCGCTATCTGTTTGATCATGGAAATATCTAAACCGCTATCTGCATGAAAATAGAAATATCTACACAGCTATCTGCATAGACATGGAAATATCTACAAAGCTATCTCTATACACATGGAAATAACTACACTGCTATCTGTATAAACATGGAAATATCTACACCGATATCTGTATGAACATGGAAATATCTTCACCGCCATCTGTATGAACATGGATATGTCTACACAGCCATCTGGAGTAACATGGAAATATCTACAACGCGATCTGTATGAACATGGAAATAGCTACACCGTTATCTGTATGAACATGGAAATAGCTACACCACTATCTGTATGAACATGGAAATATCTACACCGCTATCTGTATGAACATGGATATATCTACACAGCCATCTGGATGAACATGGAAATATCTACACCGCTATGAGTATGAACATGGAAATATCTACACCGCTATCTGTATGAACATGGATATATCTAAACAGCCATCTGGATGAACATGGAAATATCTACACCGCTATCTGTGTAAACATGCATAGATCTTCACCGCTATCTGTATAAACATGGAAATATCTACACAGCTATCTGTATGAACATGGAAATATCTACACGGCTATCTGTTTGAAGATGGAAATATCTACACCGCTATCTGCATGAAAATGGAAATATCTACACAGCTATCTGCATATACATGGAAATATCTACACAGCTATCTCTTTACACATGGAAATAACTACACCGCTATCTGTATGAACATGGAAATATCTACACCGCCATCTGTATGAACATGGAAATATCTGCACCGCCATATGTATGAACATATAAATATCTACACCGCCATCTGTATTAAGATGGAGATATCTACACCGCTACCTGAATAAACATGGAAATATCTACACCGCAATCTGTATAAACATGGAAATATCTACACCGCTATCTGTATAAACATGGAAATATCTACACCACAGCCTGTATAAACATGGAAATATCAGCACCACTATCTGTATGAACATGGAATTATCTACACCGCTATCTGTATGAACATGGAAATATCTACACCGCTATCTGTATGAACATGGAAATATCTACACCGCTATCTGTATGAACATGGAAATATCTACACCGCTATCTGTTTGAACATGGAAATATCTACACCGCTGTCTGCATGAAAATGGAAATATCTACACAGCTATCTGCATACACATGGAAATATCTACACAGCTATCTCTTAACACATGGAAATAAGTAGTCCGCTATCTCTATAAACATGGAAATATCTTCACCGCCATCTGTATGAACATATAAATATCTACACCGCCATCTGTATTAAGAAAGAAATATCTAAACCGCTATCTGTGTGAACATTGAAATATCTACACCGCTATCTGTATGAACATTGAAATATCTACACCGCTGCCTGTATAAACATGGAAATATCAGCACAGCAATATGTATGAACATGGAAATATCTACACCGCTATCTGTATGAACATGGAAATATCTACACCGCTATCTGTATGAACATGGAAATATCTACACCGCTATCTGTATGAACATGCATACATCTTCACCGCTATCTGTATAAACATGGAAATATCTACACCGCTATCTGTATGAACATGGAAATATCTACACCGCTATCTGTATGAACATGGAAATATCTACACCTCTATCTGTGTAAACACGCATACATCTTCACCGCTATCTGTATAAACAAGGAAATATCTACACCGCTATCTGTATGAACATGGAAATATCTACACCGCTATCTGTATGAATATGGAAATATCTACACCACTATCTGTGTAAACATGCATACATATTCACCGCCATCTGTATAAACAGGGAAATATCTACACCGCTATCTGTATGGACATGGAAATACATACACCGCTATCTGGATGAACATGTAAATAGCTACACCGCTATCTGTATAAACATGGAAATATCTACACCGCTATCTGTTTAAACATGGAAATATCTACACCGCTATCTGTATAAACATGGAAATATCAGCACTGCTATCAGTATGAACATGGAAATATCTTCACCGCTATCTGTATGAACATGGAAGTATCTACACCGCTATCTGTATGAACATGGAAATATCTACACCGCTATCTGTATGAACATGGAAATACCTACACCGCTATCTGTAAGAACATGGAAATATCTACACCGCTATCTGTATGAACATGGAAATATCTACACCGCTATCTGTATGAACATGCATACATCTTCACCGCTATCTGTATAAACATGGAAATATCTACACCGCTATCTGTATGAACATGGAAATATCTACACCGCTATCTGTATGAACATGGAAATATCTACACCTCTATCTGTGTAAACATAAATACATCTTCACCGCTATCTGTATAAACAAGGAAATATCTACACCGCTATCTGTATGAACATGGAAATATCTACACCGCTATCTGTATGAACATGGAAATATCTACACCACTATCTGTGTAAACATGCATAGATATTCACCGCCATCTGTATAAACAAGGAAATATCTACACCGCTATCTGTATGAACATGGAAATATCAACACCGCTATCTGTATGAACATGCATACATCTTCACCGCTATCTGTATAAACATGGAAATATCTACACCGCTATCTGTATGAACATGGAAATATCTACACCGCTATCTGTATGAACATGGAAATATCTACACCTCTATCTGTGTAAACACGCATACATCTTCACCGCTATCTGTATAAACAAGGAAATATCTACACCGCTATCTGTATGAACATGGAAATATCTACACCGCTATCTGTATGAATATGGAAATATCTACACCACTATCTGTGTAAACATGCATACATATTCACCGCCATCTGTATAAACAGGGAAATATCTACACCGCTATCTGTATGAACATGGAAATATCTACACCGCTATCTGTATGGACATGGAAATACATACACCGCTATCTGGATGAACATGTAAATAGCTACACCGCTATCTGTATAAACATGGAAATATCTACACCGCTATCTGTTTAAACATGGAAATATCTACACCGCTATCTGTATAAACATGGAAATATCAGCACTGCTATCAGTATGAACATGGAAATATCTTCACCGCTATCTGTATGAACATGGAAGTATCTACACCGCTATCTGTATGAACATGGAAATATCTACACCGCTATCTGTATGAACATGGAAATACCTACACCGCTATCTGTAAGAACATGGAAATATCTACACCGCTATCTGTATGAACATGGAAATATCTACACCGCTATCTGTATGAACATGCATACATCTTCACCGCTATCTGTATAAACATGGAAATATCTACACCGCTATCTGTATGAACATGGAAATATCTACACCGCTATCTGTATGAACATGGAAATATCTACACCTCTATCTGTGTAAACATAAATACATCTTCACCGCTATCTGTATAAACAAGGAAATATCTACACCGCTATCTGTATGAACATGGAAATATCTACACCGCTATCTGTATGAACATGGAAATATCTACACCACTATCTGTGTAAACATGCATAGATATTCACCGCCATCTGTATAAACAAGGAAATATCTACACCGCTATCTGTATGAACATGGAAATATCTACACCGCTATCTGTGTAAACATGCATACATCTTCACCGCTATCTGTATAAACATGGAAATATCTACACTGCTATCTGCATGAACATGGAAATATCTACACCGCTATCTGTTTGAACATGGAAATATCTACACCGCTATCTGCATGAAAATTTAAATATCTACACAGCGATCTGCATATACATGGAAATATCTACAAAGCTGTCTCTTTACACATGGAAATAACTACAGCGCTATCTCTATAAACATGCAAATATCTTCACCGCCATCTGTATGAACATGGATACATCTACACAGACATCTGGATGAGCATGGAAATATCTACACCGCTATCTGTATGAACATGGAAATATCTACACCGCTATCTGTGTAAACATGCATGCATCTTCACCGCTATCTGTATAAACATGGAAATATCTACACTGCTATCTGCATGAACATGGAAATATCTACACCGCTATCTGTGTAAACATGCATACATCTTCACCGCTATCTATATAAACATGGAAATATCTACACCGCTACCTGTATAAACATGGAAATATCAGCACCGCTATCTGTATTAACATGGAAATATCTACACCGCTATCTCTATGAAGATGGAAATATCTACACCACTATCTGAATGAACATGGAAATATCTACACCGCTATCTGTATGAACATGGATATATCTACACCGCTATCTGTTTGAACATGGAAATATCTACACCGCTATCTGCATGAAAATGGAAATATCTACACAGCTATCTGCATAAACATGGAAATATCTACACAGCAATCTCTTTACACATGGAAATAACTACACCGCTATCTGTATGAACATGGAAATATTTACACTGACATCTGTATGAACATGGAAATATCTACACCGCTATCTGTATAAACATGGAAATATCTACACCACTATCTGTATGAACATGGAAATACATACACCACTATCTGTATGAACATGGAAATATCTACACCGCTATCTGTACGAACATGGAAATATCTACACCGCTATCTGTATGAACATGCATACATCTTCACCGCTATCTGTATAAACATGGAAATATCTACACAGCTATCTGTATGAACATGGAAATATCTACACCGCTATCTGTATGAACATGGAAATATCTAAACTTCTATCTGTGTAAACATGCATACATCTTCACCGCTATCTGTATAAACAAGGAAATATCTACACCGCTATCTGTATGAACATGGAAATATCTACACCGCTATCTCTATGAACATGGAAATATCTACACCACTATCTGTGTAAACATGCATACATATTCACCGCTATCTGTATAAACAAGGAAATATCTACACCGCTATGTGTATGAACATGGAAATATCTACACCGCTATCTGTATGAACATGGAAATATCTACACCGCTGTCTGTATGAACATGGAAATATCTACACCTCTATCTGTATAAATATGGAAATATCTACACCGCTATCTGTATAAATATGGAAATATCTACACCGCTATCTGTATAAACATGGAAATATCTACACCGCTACCTGTATAAACATGGAAATATCAGCACCGTTATCTGTATGAACATGGAAGTACCTACACCGCTATCTCTATGAAGATGGAAATATCTACACCGCTATCTGTATGAACATGGAAATAGCTACACCGCTATCTGTATGAACATGGAAATATCTACACCGCTATCTGTGTAAATATGCATACATCTTCACCGCAATCTGTATAAACGTGGAAATATCTACACCGCTATCTGTATAAACATGGAAATATCTACTCCGCTACCTGTAAAAACATGGAAATATCAGCACCGCTATCTGTATCAACATGGAAATATCAGCCCCTCTATCTGTATGAATATGGAAATATCTACACCACACTCTGTTTGAACAAGGAAATATCTACACCGCTATGTGTATGAACATGGAATTATCTTCACCGCCATCTGTATGAACATGGATATGTCTACACAGCCATCTGGATGAACATGGAAATATCTATGCCGCTATCGGTTTGAACATGGAAATAGCTACACCGCTATCTGTATGAACATGGAAATATCTGCACCGCCATCTGTATGTACATATAAATATCTACTCCGCCATCTGTATTAAGAAGTAGATATCTACACCGCTACATGTATAAACATGGAAATATCTACACCGCTATCTGTATAAACATGGAAATATATACACCGCTATCTGTTTAAACATGGAAATATCAGCACCACTATCAGTATGAACATGGAAATATCTGCACCGCTATCTGTATGAACATGGAAATATCTACACCGCTATCTGTATAAACATGGAAATATCTACACTGCTATCTGCATGAACATGGATATATCTACACAGCCATCTGGATGAACATGGAAATATCTACACCACTATCTGTATGGACATGGAAATATCTGCACCGCAATCTCTATGAACATGGAAATATCTACACCGCTATCTGTTTGAACATGGAAATATCTAAACTGCTATCTGCATGAAAATGGAAATATCTACACAGCTATCTGCATATACATGGAAATATCTACACAGCTATCTCTTTACACATGGAAATAACTACACCGCTATCTGTATGAACATGGAAATATCTTCACCGCCATCTGTATGAACATGGATATATCTACACAGCCATCTGGAAGAGCATGGAAATATCTACACCGCTATCTGTATGAACGTGGAAATATATACACCGCTATCTGTGTAAACATGCATACATCTTCACCGCTATCTATATAAACATGGAAATATCTACACTGCTATCTGCATGAACATGGAAGTATCTACACCGCTATCTGTTTGAACATGGAAATATCTACACCGCTATCTGCATGAAAATGGAAATATCTACACGGCGATCTGCATATACATGGAAATATCTACAAAGCTATCTCTTTACACATGGAAATAACTACAGCGCTATCTCTATAAACATGCAAATATCTACACCGCCATCTGTATGAACATGGAAATATCTGCACCGCCATCTGTATGAAGATAGAAATATCTACACCCCCATCTATATTAAGATGGAGATATCTACACCGCTATCTGTATAAACTTGGAAATATCTACACCGCTATATGTATAAACATGGAAATATCTACACTGCTATCTGTATAAACATGGAAATATCTACACCGCTACCTGTATAAACATGGAAATATCAGCACCGTTATCTGTATGAACAAGGAAATATCTACACCGCTATCTCTATGAAGATGGAAATATCTACACCGCTATCTGTACGAACATGGAAATATCTACACCGCTATCTGTATGAACATGGAAATATCTACACCACTATCTGTATGAACATGGAAATATCTACACCGCTATCTGTATGAACATGGAAATATCTACTCCACTATCTGTATGAACATGGAAATATCTACACCGCTATCTGTATGAACATGGAAATATCTACACCGCTATCTGTGTAAACATGCATACATCTTCACCGCTACCTGTATAAACATGGAAATATCTACACCGCTATCTGTATGAACATGGAAATATCTACACCGCTATCTGTATGAACACGGAAATATCTACACCGCTATCTGTGTAAACATGCATACATCTTCACCGCTATCTGTATAAACATGGAAATATCTACACCGCTATCTGTATGAACATGGAAATATCTACACCGCTATCTGTTTGATCATGGAAATATCTAAACCGCTATCTGCATGAAAATAGAAATATCTACACAGCTATCTGCATAGACATGGAAATATCTACAAAGCTATCTCTATACACATGGAAATAACTACACTGCTATCTGTATAAACATGGAAATATCTACACCGATATCTGTATGAACATGGAAATATCTTCACCGCCATCTGTATGAACATGGATATGTCTACACAGCCATCTGGAGTAACATGGAAATATCTACAACGCGATCTGTATGAACATGGAAATAGCTACACCGTTATCTGTATGAACATGGAAATAGCTACACCACTATCTGTATGAACATGGAAATATCTACACCGCTATCTGTATGAACATGGATATATCTACACAGCCATCTGGATGAACATGGAAATATCTACACCGCTATGAGTATGAACATGGAAATATCTACACCGCTATCTGTATGAACATGGATATATCTAAACAGCCATCTGGATGAACATGGAAATATCTACACCGCTATCTGTGTAAACATGCATAGATCTTCACCGCTATCTGTATAAACATGGAAATATCTACACAGCTATCTGTATGAACATGGAAATATCTACACGGCTATCTGTTTGAAGATGGAAATATCTACATCGCTATCTGCATGAAAATGGAAATATCTACACAGCTATCTGCATATACATGGAAATATCTACACAGCTATCTCTTTACACATGGAAATAACTACACCGCTATCTGTATGAACATGGAAATATCTACACCGCCATCTGTATGAACATGGAAATATCTGCACCGCCATATGTATGAACATATAAATATCTACACCACCATCTGTATTAAGATGGAGATATCTACACCGCTACCTGAATAAACTTGGAAATATCTACACCGCAATCTGTATAAACATGGAAATATCTACACCGCTATCTGTATAAACATGGAAATATCTACACCACAGCCTGTATAAACATGGAAATATCAGCACCACTATCTGTATGAACATGGAATTATCTACACCGCTATCTGTATGAACATGGAAATATCTACACCGCTATCTGTATGAACATGGAAATATCTACACCGCTATCTGTATGAACATGGAAATATCTACACCGCTATCTGTTTGAACATGGAAATATCTACACCGCTGTCTGCATGAAAATGGAAATATCTACACAGCTATCTGCATACACATGGAAATATCTACACAGCTATCTCTTAACACATGGAAATAAGTAGTCCGCTATCTCTATAAACATGGAAATATCTACACCGCCATCTGTATGAACATATAAATATCTACACCGCCATCTGTATTAAGAAAGAAATATCTAAACCGCTATCTGTGTGAACATTGAAATATCTACACCGCTATCTGTATGAACATTGAAATATCTACACCGCTGTCTGTATAAACATGGAAATATCAGCACAGCAATCTGTATGAACATGGAAATATCTACACCGCTATCTGTATGAACATGGAAATATCTACACCGCTATCTGTATGAACATGGAAATATCTACACCGCTATCTGTATGAACATGCATACATCTTCACCGCTATCTGTATAAACATGGAAATATCTACACCGCTATCTGTATGAACATGGAAATATCTACACCGCTATCTGTATGAACATGGAAATATCTACACCTCTATCTGTGTAAACACGAATACATCTTCACCGCTATCTGTATAAACAAGGAAATATCTACACCGCTATCTGTATGAACATGGAAATATCTACACCGCTATCTGTATGAACATGGAAATATCTACACCACTATCTGTGTAAACATGCATACATATTCACCGCCATCTGTATAAACAAGGAAATATCTACACCGCTATCTGTATGAACATGGAAATATCTACACCGCTATCTGTATGGACATGGAAATACGTACACCGCTATCTGGATGAACATGGAAATAGCTACACCGCTATCTGTATAAACATGGAAATATCTACACCGCTATCTGTTTAAACATGGAAATATCTACACCGCTATCTGTATAAACATGGAAATATCAGCACTGCTATCAGTATGAACATGGAAATATCTTCACCGCTATCTGTATGAACATGGAAGTATCTACACCGCTATCTGTATGAACATGGAAATATCTACACCGCTATCTGTATGAACATGGAAATACCTACACCGCTATCTGTAAGAACATGGAAATATCTACACCGCTATCTGTATGAACATGGAAATATCTACACCGCTATCTGTATGAACATGCATACATCTTCACCGCTATCTGTATAAACATGGAAATATCTACACCGCTATCTGTATGAACATGGAAATATCTACACCGCTATCTGTATGAACATGGAAATATCTACACCTCTATCTGTGTAAACATAAATACATCTTCACCGCTATCTGTATAAACAAGGAAATATCTACACCGCTATCTGTATGAACATGGAAATATCTACACCGCTATCTGTATGAACATGGAAATATCTACACCACTATCTGTGTAAACATGCATAGATATTCACCGCCATCTGTATAAACAAGGAAATATCTACACCGCTATCTGTATGAACATGGAAATATCTACACCGCTATCTGTGTAAACATGCATACATCTTCACCGCTATCTGTATAAACATGGAAATATCTACACTGCTATCTGCATGAACATGGAAATATCTACACCGCTATCTGTTTGAACATGGAAATATCTACACCGCTATCTGCATGAAAATTTAAATATCTACACAGCGATCTGCATATACATGGAAATATCTTCAAAGCTGTCTCTTTACACATGGAAATAACTACAGCGCTATCTCTATAAACATGCAAATATCTTCACCGCCATCTGTATGAACATGGATACATCTACACAGACATCTGGATGAGCATGGAAATATCTACACCGCTATCTGTATGAACATGGAAATATCTACACCGCTATCTGTGTAAACATGCATACATCTTCACCGCTATCTGTATAAACATGGAAATATCTACACTGCTATCTGCATGAACATGGAAATATCTACACCGCTATCTGTTTGAACATGGAAATATCTACACCGCTATCTGTGTAAACATGCATACATCTTCACCGCTATCTATATAAACATGGAAATATCTACACCGCTACCTGTATAAACATGGAAATATCAGCACCGCTATCTGTATGAACATGGAAATATCTACACCGCTATCTCTATGAAGATGGAAATATCTACACCACTATCTGAATGAACATGGAAATATCTACACCGCTATCTGTATGAACATGGATATATCTACACCGCTATCTGTTTGAACATGGAAATATCTACACCGCTATCTGCATGAAAATGGAAATATCTACACAGCTATCTGCATAAACTTGGAAATATCTACACAGCAATCTCTTTACACATGGAAATAACTACACCGCTATCTGTATGAACATGGAAATATTTACACTGCCATCTGTATGAACATGGAAATATCTACACCGCTATCTGTACGAACATGGAAATATCTACACCGCTATCTGTATGAACATGCATACATCTTCACCGCTATCTGTATAAACATGGAAATATCTACACAGCTATCTGTATGAACATGGAAATATCTACACCGCTATCTGTATGAACATGGAAATATCTAAACCTCTATCTGTGTAAACATGCATACATCTTCACCGCTATCTGTATAAACAAGGAAATATCTACACCGCTATCTGTATGAACATGGAAATATCTACACCGCTATCTGTATGAACATGGAAATATCTACACCACTATCTGTGTAAACATGCATACATATTCACCGCTATCTGTATAAACAAGGAAATATCTACACCGCTATGTGTATGAACATGGAAATATCTACACCGCTATCTGTTTGAACATGGATATATCTACACCGCTATCTGCATGAAAATTTAAATATCTACACAGCGATCTGCATATACATGGAAATATCTACAAAGCTATCTCTTTACACATGGAAATAACTACAGCGCTATCTCTATAAACATGCAAATATCTACACCGCCATCTGTATGAACATGGAAATATCTGCACCGCCATCTGTATGAAGATATAAATATCTACACCCCCATCTATATTAAGATGGAGATATCTACACAGCTATCTCCATAAACTTGGAAATATCTACACTGCTATATGTATAAACATGGAAATATCTACACCGCTATCTGTATAAACATGGAAATATCTACACCGCTACCTGTATAAACATGGAAATATCAGCACCGTTATCTGTATGAACATGGAAGTACCTACACCGCTATCTCTATGAAGATGGAAATATCTACACCGCTATCTGTATGAACATGGAAATAGCTACACCGCTATCTGTATGAACATGGAAATATCTACACCGCTATCTGTGTAAATATGCATACATCTTCACCGCAATCTGTATAAACGTGGAAATATCTACACCGCTATCTGTATAAACATGGAAATATCTACTCCGCTACCTGTAAAAACATGGAAATATCAGCACCGCTATCTGTATCAACATGGAAATATCAGCCCCTCTATCTGTATGAATATGGAAATATCTACACCACACTCTGTTTGAACAAGGAAATATCTACACCGCTATGTGTATGAACATGGAATTATCTTCACCGCCATCTGTATGAACATGGATATGTCTACACAGCCATCTGGATGAACATGGAAATATCTACGCCGCTATCGGTATGAACATGGAAATAGCTACACCGCTATCTGTATGAACATGGAAATATCTGCACCGCCATCTGTATGTACATATAAATATCTACTCCGCCATCTGTATTAAGAAGTAGATATCTACACCGCTACATGTATAAACATGGAAATATCTACACCGCTATCTGTATAAACATGGAAATATCTACACCGCTATCTGTTTAAACATGGAAATATCAGCACCACTATCAGTATGAACATGGAAATATCTGCACCGCTATCTGTATGAACATGGAAATATCTACACCGCTATCTGTATAAACATGGAAATATCTACACTGCTATCTGCATGAACATGGATATATCTACACAGCCATCTGGATGAACATGGAAATATCTACACCGCTATCTGTATGGACATGGAAATATCTGCACCGCAATCTCTATGAACATGGAAATATCTACACCGCTATCTGTTTGAACATGGAAATATCTAAACTGCTATCTGCATGAAAATGGAAATATCTACACAGCTATCTGCATATACATGGAAATATCTACACAGCTATCTCTTTACACATGGAAATAACTACACCGCTATCTGTATGAACATGGAAATATCTTCACCGCCATCTGTATGAACATGGATATGTCTACACAGCCATCTGGAAGAGCATGGAAATATCTACACCGCTATCTGTATGAACGTGGAAATATATACACGGCTATCTGTGTAAACATGCATACATCTTCACCGCTATCTATATAAACATGGAAATATCTACACTGCTATCTGCATGAACATGGAAGTATCTACACCGCTATCTGTTTGAACATGGAAATATCTACACCGCTATCTGCATGAAAATGGAAATATCTACACGGCGATCTGCATATACATGGAAATATCTACAAAGCTATCTCTTTACACATGGAAATAACTACAGCGCTATCTCTATAAACATGCAAATATCTACACCGCCATCTGTATGAACATGGAAATATCTGCACCGCCATCTGTATGAAGATAGAAATATCTACACCCCCATCTATATTAAGATGGAGATATCTACACCGCTATCTGTATAAACTTGGAAATATCTACACCGCTATATGTATAAACATGGAAATATCTACACTGCTATCTGTATAAACATGGAAATATCTACACCGCTACCTGTATAAACATGGAAATATCAGCACCGTTATCTGTATGAACAAGGAAATATCTACACCGCTATCTCTATGAAGATGGAAATATCTACACCGCTATCTGTATGAACATGGAAATATCTACACCACTATCTGTATGAACATGGAAATATCTACACCGCTATCTGTATGAACATGGAAATATCTACTCCACTATCTGTATGAACATGGAAATATCTACACCGCTATCTGTATGAACATGGAAATATCTACACCGCTATCTGTGTAAACATGCATACATCTTCACCGCTACCTGTATAAACATGGAAATATCTACACCGCTATCTGTATGAACATGGAAATATCTACACCGCTATCTGTATGAACACGGAAATATCTACAAGGCTATCTGTGTAAACATGCATACATCTTCACCGCTATCTGTATAAACATGGAAATATCTACACCGCTATCTGTATGAACATGGAAATATCTACACCGCTATCTGTTTGATCATGGAAATATCTAAACCGCTATCTGCATGAAAATAGAAATATCTACACAGCTATCTGCATAGACATGGAAATATCTACAAAGCTATCTCTATACACATGGAAATAACTACACTGCTATCTGTATAAACATGGAAATATCTACACCGATATCTGTATGAACATGGAAATATCTTCACCGCCATCTGTATGAACATGGATATGTCTACACAGCCATCTGGAGTAACATGGAAATATCTACAACGCGATCTGTATGAACATGGAAATAGCTACACCGTTATCTGTATGAACATGGAAATAGCTACACCACTATCTGTATGAACATGGAAATGTCTACACCGCTATCTGTATGAACATGGATATATCTACACAGCCATCTGGATGAACATGGAAATATCTACACCGCTATGAGTATGAACATGGAAATATCTACACCGCTATCTGTATGAACATGGATATATCTAAACAGCCATCTGGATGAACATGGAAATATCTACACCGCTATCTGTGTAAACATGCATAGATCTTCACCGCTATCTGTATAAACATGGAAATATCTACACAGCTATCTGTATGAACATGGAAATATCTACACGGCTATCTGTTTGAAGATGGAAATATCTACACCGCTATCTGCATGAAAATGGAAATATCTACACAGCTATCTGCATATACATGGAAATATCTACACAGCTATCTCTTTACACATGGAAATAACTACACCGCTATCTGTATGAACATGGAAATATCTACACCGCCATCTGTATGAACATGGAAATATCTGCACCGCCATATGTATGAACATATAAATATCTACACCGCCATCTGTATTAAGATGGAGATATCTACACCGCTACCTGAATAAACATGGAAATATCTACACCGCAATCTGTATAAACATGGAAATATCTACACCGCTATCTGTATAAACATGGAAATATCTACACCACAGCCTGTATAAACATGGAAATATCAGCACCACTATCTGTATGAACATGGAATTATCTACACCGCTATCTGTATGAACATGGAAATATCTACACCGCTATCTGTATGAACATGGAAATATCTACACCGCTATCTGTATGAACATGGAAATATCTACACCGCTATCTGTTTGAACATGGAAATATCTACACCGCTGTCTGCATGAAAATGGAAATATCTACACAGCTATCTGCATACACATGGAAATATCTACACAGCTATCTCTTAACACATGGAAATAAGTAGTCCGCTATCTCTATAAACATGGAAATATCTTCACCGCCATCTGTATGAACATATAAATATCTACACCGCCATCTGTATTAAGAAAGAAATATCTAAACCGCTATCTGTGTGAACATTGAAATATCTACACCGCTATCTGTATGAACATTGAAATATCTACACCGCTGCCTGTATAAACATGGAAATATCAGCACAGCAATCTGTATGAACATGGAAATATCTACACCGCTATCTGTATGAACATGGAAATATCTACACCGCTATCTGAATGAACATGGAAATATCTACACCGCTATCTGTATGAACATGCATACATCTTCACCGCTATCTGTATAAACATGGAAATATCTACACCGCTATCTGTATGAACATGGAAATATCTACACCGCTATCTGTATGAACATGGAAATATCTACACCTCTATCTGTGTAAACACGCATACATCTTCACCGCTATCTGTATAAACAAGGAAATATCTACACCGCTATCTGTATGAACATGGAAATATCTACACCGCTATCTGTATGAACATGGAAATATCTACACCACTATCTGTGTAAACATGCATACATATTCACCGCCATCTGTATAAACAAGGAAATATCTACACCGCTATCTGTATGAACATGGAAATATCTACACCGCTATCTGTATGGACATGGAAATACATACACCGCTATCTGGATGAACATGGAAATAGCTACACCGCTATCTGTATAAACATGGAAATATCTACACCGCTATCTGTTTAAACATGGAAATATCTACACCGCTATCTGTATAAACATGGAAATATCAGCACTGCTATCAGTATGAACATGGAAATATCTTCACCGCTATCTGTATGAACATGGAAGTATCTACACCGCTATCTGTATGAACATGGAAATATCTACACCGCTATCTGTATGAACATGGAAATACCTACACCGCTATCTGTAAGAACATGGAAATATCTACACCGCTATCTGTATGAACATGGAAATATCTACACCGCTATCTGTATGAACATGCATACATCTTCACCGCTATCTGTATAAACATGGAAATATCTACACCGCTATCTGTATGAACATGGAAATATCTACACCGCTATCTGTATGAACATGGAAATATCTACACCTCTATCTGTGTAAACATAAATACATCTTCACCGCTATCTGTATAAACAAGGAAATATCTACACCGCTATCTGTATGAACATGGAAATATCTACACCGCTATCTGTATGAACATGGAAATATCTACACCACTATCTGTGTAAACATGCATAGATATTCACCGCCATCTGTATAAACAAGGAAATATCTACACCGCTATCTGTATGAACATGGAAATATCTACACCGCTATCTGTGTAAACATGCATACATCTTCACCGCTATCTGTATAAACATGGAAATATCTACACTGCTATCTGCATGAACATGGAAATATCTACACCGCTATCTGTTTGAACATGGAAATATCTACACCGCTATCTGCATGAAAATTTAAATATCTACACAGCGATCTGCATATACATGGAAATATCTACAAAGCTGTCTCTTTACACATGGAAATAACTACAGCGCTATCTCTATAAACATGCAAATATCTTCACCGCCATCTGTATGAACATGGATACATCTACACAGACATCTGGATGAGCATGGAAATATCTACACCGCTATCTGTATGAACATGGAAATATCTACACCGCTATCTGTGTAAACATGCATACATCTTCACCGCTATCTGTATAAACATGGAAATATCTACACTGCTATCTGCATGAACATGGAAATATCTACACCGCTATCTGTTTGAACATGGAAATATCTACACCGCTATCTGTGTAAACATGCATACATCTTCACCGCTATCTATATAAACATGGAAATATCTACACCGCTACCTGTATAAACATGGAAATATCAGCACCGCTATCTGTATGAACATGGAAATATCTACACCGCTATCTCTATGAAGATGGAAATATCTACACCACTATCTGAATGAACATGGAAATATCTACACCGCTATCTGTATGAACATGGATATATCTACACCGCTATCTGTTTGAACATGGAAATATCTACACCGCTATCTGCATGAAAATGGAAATATCTACACAGCTATCTGCATAAACATGGAAATATCTACACAGCAATCTCTTTACACATGGAAATAACTACACCGCTATCTGTATGAACATGGAAATATTTACACTGCCATCTGTATGAACATGGAAATATCTACACCGCTATCTGTATAAACATGGAAATATCTACACCACTATCTGTATGAACATGGAAATACATACACCGCTATCTGTATGAACATGGAAATATCTACACCGCTATCTGTACGAACATGGAAATATCTACACCGCTATCTGTATGAACATGCATACATCTTCACCGCTATCTGTATAAACATGGAAATATCTACACAGCTATCTGTATGAACATGGAAATATCTACAGCGCTATCTGTATGAACATGGAAATATCTAAACCTCTATCTGTGTAAACATGCATACATCTTCACCGCTATCTGTATAAACAAGGAAATATCTACACCGCTATCTGTATGAACATGGAAATATCTACACCGCTATCTGTATGAACATGGAAATATCTACACCACTATCTGTGTAAACATGCATACATATTCACCGCTATCTGTATAAACAAGGAAATATCTACACCGCTATGTGTATGAACATGGAAATATCTACACCGCTATCTGTATGAACATGGAAATATCTACACCGCTATCTGTATGAACATGGAAATATCTACACCTCTATCTGTATAAATATGGAAATATCTACACCGCTATCTGTATAAATATGGAAATATCTACACCGCTATCTGTATAAACATGGAAATATCTACACCGCTACCTGTATAAACATGGAAATATCAGCACCGTTATCTGTATGAACATGGAAGTACCTACACCGCTATCTCTATGAAGATGGAAATATCTACACCTCTATCTGTATGAACATGGAAATAGCTACACCGCTATCTGTATGAACATGGAAATATCTACACCGCTATCTGTGTAAATATGCATACATCTTCACCGCAATCTGTATAAACGTGGAAATATCTACACCGCTATCTGTATAAACATGGAAATATCTACTCCGCTACCTGTAAAAACATGGAAATATCAGCACCGCTATCTGTATCAACATGGAAATATCAGCCCCTCTATCTGTATGAATATGGAAATATCTACACCACACTCTGTTTGAACAAGGAAATATCTACACCGCTATGTGTATGAACATGGAATTATCTTCACCGCCATCTGTATGAACATGGATATGTCTACACAGCCATCTGGATGAACATGGAAATATCTACGCCGCTATCGGTTTGAACATGGAAATAGCTACACCGCTATCTGTATGAACATGGAAATATCTGCACCGCCATCTGTATGTACATATAAATATCTACTCCGCCATCTGTATTAAGAAGTAGATATCTACACCGCTACATGTATAAACATGGAAATATCTACACCGCTATCTGTATAAACATGGAAATATCTACACCGCTATCTGTTTAAACATGGAAATATCAGCACCACTATCAGTATGAACATGGAAATATCTGCACCGCTATCTGTATGAACATGGAAATATCTACACCGCTATCTGTATAAACATGGAAATATCTACACTGCTATCTGCATGAACATGGATATATCTACACAGCCATCTGGATGAACATGGAAATATCTACACCGCTATCTGTATGGACATGGAAATATCTGCACCGCAATCTCTATGAACATGGAAATATCTACACCGCTATCTGTTTGAACATGGAAATATCTAAACTGCTATCTGCATGAAAATGGAAATATCTACACAGCTATCTGCATATACATGGAAATATCTACACAGCTATCTCTTTACACATGGAAATAACTACACCGCTATCTGTATGAACATGGAAATATCTTCACCGCCATCTGTATGAACATGGATATATCTACACAGCCATCTGGAAGAGCATGGAAATATCTACACCGCTATCTGTATGAACGTGGAAATATATACACCGCTATCTGTGTAAACATGCATACATCTTCACCGCTATCTATATAAACATGGAAATATCTACACTGCTATCTGCATGAACATGGAAGTATCTACACCGCTATCTGTTTGAACATGGAAATATCTACACCGCTATCTGCATGAAAATGGAAATATCTACACGGCGATCTGCATATACATGGAAATATCTACAAAGCTATCTCTTTACACATGGAAATAACTACAGCGCTATCTCTATAAACATGCAAATATCTACACCGCCATCTGTATGAACATGGAAATATCTGCACAGCCATCTGTATGAAGATAGAAATATCTACACCCCCATCTATATTAAGATGGAGATATCTACACCGCTATCTGTATAAACTTGGAAATATCTACACCGCTATATGTATAAACATGGAAATATCTACACTGCTATCTGTATAAACATGGAAATATCTACACCGCTACCTGTATAAACATGGAAATATCAGCACCGTTATCTGTATGAACAAGGAAATATCTACACCGCTATCTCTATGAAGATGGAAATATCTACACCGCTATCTGTACGAACATGGAAATATCTACACCGCTATCTGTATGAACATGGAAATATCTACACCACTATCTGTATGAACATGGAAATATCTACACCGCTATCTGTATGAACATGGAAATATCTACTCCACTATCTGTATGAACATGGAAATATCTACACCGCTATCTGTATGAGCATGGAAATATCTACACCGCTATCTGTGTAAACATGCATACATCTTCACCGCTACCTGTATAAACATGGAAATATCTACACCGCTATCTGTATGAACATGGAAATATCTACACCGCTATCTGTATGAACACGGAAATATCTACACCGCTATCTGTGTAAACATGCATACATCTTCACCGCTATCTGTATAAACATGGAAATATCTACACCGCTATCTGTATGAACATGGAAATATCTACACCGCTATCTGTTTGATCATGGAAATATCTAAACCGCTATCTGCATGAAAATAGAAATATCTACACAGCTATCTGCATAGACATGGAAATATCTACAAAGCTATCTCTATACACATGGAAATAACTACACTGCTATCTGTATAAACATGGAAATATCTACACCGATATCTGTATGAACATGGAAATATCTTCACCGCCATCTGTATGAACATGGATATGTCTACACAGCCATCTGGAGTAACATGGAAATATCTACAACGCGATCTGTATGAACATGGAAATAGCTACACCGTTATCTGTATGAACATGGAAATAGCTACACCACTATCTGTATGAACATGGAAATATCTACACCGCTATCTGTATGAACATGGATATATCTACACAGCCATCTGGATGAACATGGAAATATCTACACCGCTATGAGTATGAACATGGAAATATCTACACCGCTATCTGTATGAACATGGATATATCTAAACAGCCATCTGGATGAACATGGAAATATCTACACCGCTATCTGTGTAAACATGCATAGATCTTCACCGCTATCTGTATAAACATGGAAATATCTACACAGCTATCTGTATGAACATGGAAATATCTACACGGCTATCTGTTTGAAGATGGAAATATCTACACCGCTATCTGCATGAAAATGGAAATATCTACACAGCTATCTGCATATACATGGAAATATCTACACAGCTATCTCTTTACACATGGAAATAACTACACCGCTATCTGTATGAACATGGAAATATCTACACCGCCATCTGTATGAACATGGAAATATCTGCACCGCCATATGTATGAACATATAAATATCTACACCGCCATCTGTATTAAGATGGAGATATCTACACCGCTACCTGAATAAACTTGGAAATATCTACACCGCAATCTGTATAAACATAGAAATATCTACACCGCTATCTGTATAAACATGGAAATATCTACACCACAGCCTGTATAAACATGGAAATATCAGCACCACTATCTGTATGAACATGGAATTATCTACACCGCTATCTGTATGAACATGGAAATATCTACACCGCTATCTGTATGAACATGGAAATATCTACACCGCTATCTGTATGAACATGGAAATATCTACACCGCTATCTGTTTGAACATGGAAATATCTACACCGCTGTCTGCATGAAAATGGAAATATCTACACAGCTATCTGCATACACATGGAAATATCTACACAGCTATCTCTTAACACATGGAAATAAGTAGTCCGCTATCTCTATAAACATGGAAATATCTACACCGCCATCTGTATGAACATATAAATATCTACACCGCCATCTGTATTAAGAAAGAAATATCTAAACTGCTATCTGTGTGAACATTGAAATATCTACACCGCTATCTGTATGAACATTGAAATATCTACACCGCTGCCTGTATAAACATGGAAATATCAGCACAGCAATCTGTATGAACATGGAAATATCTACACCGCTATCTGTATGAACATGGAAATATCTACACCGCTATCTGTATGAACATGGAAATATCTACACCGCTATCTGTATGAACATGCATACATCTTCACCGCTATCTGTATAAACATGGAAATATCTACACCGCTATCTGTATGAACATGGAAATATCTACACCGCTATCTGTATGAACATGGAAATATCTACACCTCTATCTGTGTAAACACGCATACATCTTCACCGCTATCTGTATAAACAAGGAAATATCTACACCGCTATCTGTATGAACATGGAAATATCTACACCGCTATCTGTATGAACATGGAAATATCTACACCACTATCTGTGTAAACATGCATACATATTCACCGCCATCTGTATAAACAAGGAAATATCTACACCGCTATCTGTATGAACATGGAAATATCTACACCGCTATCTGTATGGACATGGAAATACATACACCGCTATCTGGATGAACATGGAAATAGCTACACCGCTATCTGTATAAACATGGAAATATCTACACCGCTATCTGTTTAAACATGGAAATATCTACACCGCTATCTGTATAAACATGGAAATATCAGCACTGCTATCAGTATGAACATGGAAATATCTTCACCGCTATCTGTATGAACATGGAAGTATCTACACCGCTATCTGTATGAACATGGAAATATCTACACCGCTATCTGTATGAACATGGAAATACCTACACCGCTATCTGTAAGAACATGGAAATATCTACACCGCTATCTGTATGAACATGGAAATATCTACACCGCTATCTGTATGAACATGCATACATCTTCACCGCTATCTGTATAAACATGGAAATATCTACACCGCTATCTGTATGAACATGGAAATATCTACACCGCTATCTGTATGAACATGGAAATATCTACACCTCTATCTGTGTAAACATAAATACATCTTCACCGCTATCTGTATAAACAAGGAAATATCTACACCGCTATCTGTATGAACATGGAAATATCTACACCGCTATCTGTATGAACATGGAAATATCTACACCACTATCTGTGTAAACATGCATAGATATTCACCGCCATCTGTATAAACAAGGAAATATCTACACCGCTATCTGTATGAACATGGAAATATCTACACCGCTATCTGTGTAAACATGCATACATCTTCACCGCTATCTGTATAAACATGGAAATATCTACACTGCTATCTGCATGAACATGGAAATATCTACACCGCTATCTGTTTGAACATGGAAATATCTACACCGCTATCTGCATGAAAATTTAAATATCTACACAGCGATCTGCATATACATGGAAATATCTACAAAGCTGTCTCTTTACACATGGAAATAACTACAGCGCTATCTCTATAAACATGCAAATATCTTCACCGCCATCTGTATGAACATGGATACATCTACACAGACATCTGGATGAGCATGGAAATATCTACACCGCTATCTGTATGAACATGGAAATATCTACACCGCTATCTGTGTAAACATGCATACATCTTCACCGCTATCTGTATAAACATGGAAATATCTACACTGCTATCTGCATGAACATGGAAATATCTACACCGCTATCTGTTTGAACATGGAAATATCTACACCGCTATCTGTGTAAACATGCATACAACTTCACCGCTATCTATATAAACATGGAAATATCTACACCGCTACCTGTATAAACATGGAAATATCAGCACCGCTATCTGTATGAACATGGAAATATCTACACCGCTATCTCTATGAAGATGGAAATATCTACACAACTATCTGAATGAACATGGAAATATCTACACCGCTATCTGTATGAACATGGATATATCTACACCGCTATCTGTTTGAACATGGAAATATCTACACCGCTATCTGCATGAAAATGGAAATATCTACACAGCTATCTGCATAAACATGGAAATATCTACACAGCAATCTCTTTACACATGGAAATAACTACACCGCTATCTGTATGAACATGGAAATATTTACACTGCCATCTGTATGAACATGGAAATATCTACACCGCTATCTGTATAAACATGGACATATCTACACCACTATCTGTATGAACATGGAAATACATACACCGCTATCTGTATGAACATGGAAATATCTACACCGCTATCTGTACGAACATGGAAATATCTACACCGCTATCTGTATGAACATGCATACATCTTCACCGCTATCTGTATAAACATGGAAATATCTACACAGCTATCTGTATGAACATGGAAATATCTACACCGCTATCTGTATGAACATGGAAATATCTAAACCTCTATCTGTGTAAACATGCATACATCTTCACCGCTATCTGTATAAACAAGGAAATATCTACACCGCTATCTGTATGAACATGGAAATATCTACACCGCTATCTGTATGAACATGGAAATATCTACACCACTATCTGTGTAAACATGCATACATATTCACCGCTATCTGTATAAACAAGGAAATATCTACACCGCTATGTGTATGAACATGGAAATATCTACACCGCTATCTGTTTGAACATGGATATATCTACACCGCTATCTGCATGAAAATTTAAATATCTACACAGCGATCTGCATATACATGGAAATATCTACAAAGCTATCTCTTTACACATGGAAATAACTACAGCGCTATCTCTATAAACATGCAAATATCTACACCGCCATCTGTATGAACATGGAAATATCTGCACCGCCATCTGTATGAAGATATAAATATCTACACCCCCATCTATATTAAGATGGAGATATCTACACAGCTATCTCCATAAACTTGGAAATATCTACACTGCTATATGTATAAACATGGAAATATCTACACCGCTATCTGTAAAAACATGGAAATATCTACACCGCTACCTGTATAAACATGGAAATATCAGCACCGTTATCTGTATGAACATGGAAGTACCTACACCGCTATCTCTATGAAGATGGAAATATCTACACCGCTATCTGTATGAACATGGAAATAGCTACACCGCTATCTGTATGAACATGGAAATATCTACACCGCTATCTGTGTAAATATGCATACATCTTCACCGCAATCTGTATAAACGTGGAAATATCTACACCGCTATCTGTATAAACATGGAAATATCTACTCCGCTACCTGTAAAAACATGGAAATATCAGCACCGCTATCTGTATCAACATGGAAATATCAGCCCCTCTATCTGTATGAATATGGAAATATCTACACCACACTCTGTTTGAACAAGGAAATATCTACACCGCTATGTGTATGAACATGGAATTATCTTCACCGCCATCTGTATGAACATGCATATGTCTACACAGCCATCTGGATGAACATGGAAATATCTACGCCGCTATCGGTATGAACATGGAAATAGCTACACCGCTATCTGTATGAACATGGAAATATCTGCACCGCCATCTGTATGTACATATAAATATCTACTCCGCCATCTGTATTAAGAAGTAGATATCTACACCGCTACATGTATAAACATGGAAATATCTACACCGCTATCTGTATAAACATGGAAATATCTACACCGCTATCTGTTTAAACATGGAAATATCAGCACCACTATCAGTATGAACATGGAAATATCTGCACCGCTATCTGTATGAACATGGAAATATCTACACCGCTATCTGTATAAACATGGAAATATCTACACTGCTATCTGCATGAACATGGATATATCTACACAGCCATCTGGATGAACATGGAAATATCTACACCGCTATCTGTATGGACATGGAAATATCTGCACCGCAATCTCTATGAACATGGAAATATCTACACCGCTATCTGTTTGAACATGGAAATATCTAAACTGCTATCTGCATGAAAATGGAAATATCTACACAGCTATCTGCATATACATGGAAATATCTACACAGCTATCTCTTTACACATGGAAATAACTACACCGCTATCTGTATGAACATGGAAATATCTTCACCGCCATCTGTATGAACATGGATATATCTACACAGCCATCTGGAAGAGCATGGAAATATCTACACCGCTATCTGTATGAACGTGGAAATATATACACCGCTATCTGTGTAAACATGCATACATCTTCACCGCTATCTATATAAACATGGAAATATCTACACTGCTATCTGCATGAACATGGAAGTATCTACACCGCTATCTGTTTGAACATGGAAATATCTACACCGCTATCTGCATGAAAATGGAAATATCTACACGGCGATCTGCATATACATGGAAATATCTACAAAGCTATCTCTTTACACATGGAAATAACTACAGCGCTATCTCTATAAACATGCAAATATCTACACCGCCATCTGTATGAACATGGAAATATCTGCACCGCCATCTGTATGAAGATAGAAATATCTACACCCCCATCTATATTAAGATGGAGATATCTACACCGCTATCTGTATAAACTTGGAAATATCTACACCGCTATATGTATAAACATGGAAATATCTACACTGCTATCTGTATAAACATGGAAATATCTACACCGCTACCTGTATAAACATGGAAATATCAGCACCGTTATCTGTATGAACAAGGAAATATCTACACCGCTATCTCTATGAAGATGGAAATATCTACACCGCTATCTGTACGAATATGGAAATATCTACACCGCTATCTGTATGAACATGGAAATATCTACACCACTATCTGTATGAACATGGAAATATCTACACCGCTATCTGTATGAACATGGAAATATCTACTCCACTATCTGTATGAACATGGAAATATCTACACCGCTATCTGTATGAACATGGAAATATCTACACCGCTATCTGTGTAAACATGCATACATCTTCACCGCTACCTGTATAAACATGGAAATATCTACACCGCTATCTGTATGAACATGGAAATATCTACACCGCTATCTGTATGAACACGGAAATATCTACAAGGCTATCTGTGTAAACATGCATACATCTTCACCGCTATCTGTATAAACATGGAAATATCTACACCGCTATCTGTATGAACATGGAAATATCTACACCGCTATCTGTTTGATCATGGAAATATCTAAACCGCTATCTGCATGAAAATAGAAATATCTACACAGCTATCTGCATAGACATGGAAATATCTACAAAGCTATCTCTATACACATGGAAATAACTACACTGCTATCTGTATAAACATGGAAATATCTACACCGATATCTGTATGAACATGGAAATATCTTCACCGCCATCTGTATGAACATGGATATGTCTACACAGCCATCTGGAGCAACATGGAAATATCTACAACGCGATCTGTATGAACATGGAAATAGCTACACCGTTATCTGTATGAACATGGAAATAGCTACACCACTATCTGTATGAACATGGAAATGTCTACACCGCTATCTGTATGAACATGGATATATCTACACAGCCATCTGGATGAACATGGAAATATCTACACCGCTATGAGTATGAACATGGAAATATCTACACCGCTATCTGTATGAACATGGATATATCTAAACAGCCATCTGGATGAACATGGAAATATCTACACCGCTATCTGTGTAAAAATGCATAGATCTTCACCGCTATCTGTATAAACATGGAAATATCTACACAGCTATCTGTATGAACATGGAAATATCTACACGGCTATCTGTTTGAAGATGGAAATATCTACACCGCTATCTGCATGAAAATGGAAATATCTACACAGCTATCTGCATATACATGGAAATATCTACACAGCTATCTCTTTACACATGGAAATAACTACACCGCTATCTGTATGAACATGGAAATATCTGCACCGCCATATGTATGAACATATAAATATCTACACCGCCATCTGTATTAAGATGGAGATATCTACACCGCTACCTGAATAAACATGGAAATATCTACACCGCAATCTGTATAAACATGGAAATATCTACACCGCTATCTGTATAAACATGGAAATATCTACACCACAGCCTGTATAAACATGGAAATATCAGCACCACTATCTGTATGAACATGGAATTATCTACACCGCTATCTGTATGAACATGGAAATATCTACACCGCTATCTGTATGAACATGGAAATATCTACACCGCTATCTGTATGAACATGGAAATATCTACACCGCTATCTGTTTGAACATGGAAATATCTACACCGCTGTCTGCATGAAAATGGAAATATCTACACAGCTATCTGCATACACATGGAAATATCTACACAGCTATCTCTTAACACATGGAAATAAGTAGTCCGCTATCTCTATAAACATGGAAATATCTTCACCGCCATCTGTATGAACATATAAATATCTACACCGCCATCTGTATTAAGAAAGAAATATCTAAACCGCTATCTGTGTGAACATTGAAATATCTACACCGCTATCTGTATGAACATTGAAATATCTACACCGCTGCCTGTATAAACATGGAAATATCAGCACAGCAATCTGTATGAACATGGAAATATCTACACCGCTATCTGTATGAACATGGAAATATCTACACCGCTATCTGTATGAACATGGAAATAGCTACACCGCTATCTGTATGAACATGGAAATATCTACACAGCCATCTGGATGAACATGGAAATATCTACTCCGCTATCTGTGTAAACATGCATAGATCTTCACCGCTATCTGAATAAACATGGAAATATCTACACCGCTATCTGTATGAACATGGAAATATCTACAGCGCTATCTGTATGAACATGGAAATATCTACACCGCTATCTGTTTGAACATGGAAATATCTACACCGCTATCTGCATGAAAATGGAAATATCTACACTGCTATCTGCATATACATGGAAATATCTACACAGCTATCTCTTTACACATGGAAATAACTACACCGCTATCTGTATGAGCATGGAAATATCTACACCGCCGTCTGTATGAACATGGATATATGTGCACCGCCATCTGTATGAACATATAAATATCTACACCGCCATCTGTATTTAGATGGAGATATCTACACTGCTATCTGTATAAACAAGGAAATATCTACACCGCTATCTGTATAAACATGGAAATATCTACACCGCTATCAGTATAAACATGGAAATATCTACACCGCTACCTGTATAAACATGGAAATATCAGCACCGCTATCTGTATGAACATGGAATTATCTACACCGCTATCTGTATGAACATGGAAATATCTACACCGCTATCTGTATGAACATGGAAATATCTACACCGCTATCTGTATGAACATGGAAATATCTACACCGCTATCTGTTTGAACATGGAAATATCTACACCGCTGTCTGCATGAATATGGAAATATCTACACAGCTATGTGCATACACATGGCAATATCTACACAGCTATCTCTTAACACATGGAAATAAGTACTCCACTATCTCTATAAACATGGAAATATCTACAGCAACATCTGTAGGAACATGGAAATATCTGCAAAGCCATCTGTATGAACATATAAATATCTACACCGCCATCTGTATTAAGAAGGAAATATCTAAACCGCTATCGGTATGAACATTGAAATATCTACACCTCTATCTGTGTAAACATAAATACATCTTCACCGCTATCTGTATAAACAAGGAAATATCTACACCGCTATCTGTATGAACATGGAAATATCTACACCGCTATCTGTATGAACATGGAAATATCTACACCGCTATCTGTGTAAACATGCATACATCTTCACCGCTATCTGTATAAACATGGAAATATCTACACTGCTATCTGCATGAACATGGAAATATCTACACCGCTATCTGTTTGAACATGGAAATATCTACACCGCTATCTGCATGAAAATTTAAATATCTACACAGCGATCTGCATATACATGGAAATATCTACAAAGCTGTCTCTTTACACATGGAAATAACTACAGCGCTATCTCTATAAACATGCAAATATCTTCACCGCCATCTGTATGAACATGGATACATCTACACAGACATCTGGATGAGCATGGAAATATCTACACCGCTATCTGTATGAACATGGAAATATCTACACCGCTATCTGTGTAAACATGCATACATCTTCACCGCTATCTGTATAAACATGGAAATATCTACACTGCTATCTGCATGAACATGGAAATATCTACACCGCTATCTGTTTGAACATGGAAATATCTACACCGCTATCTGTGTAGACATGCATACATCTTCACCGCTATCTATATAAACATGGAAATATCTACACCGCTACCTGTATAAACATGGAAATATCAGCACCGCTATCTGTATGAACATGGAAATATCTACACCGCTATCTCTATGAAGATGGAAATATCTACACCACTATCTGAATGAACATGGAAATATCTACACCGCTATCTGTATGAACATGGATATATCTACACCGCTATCTGTTTGAACATGGAAATATCTACACCGCTATCTGCATGAAAATGGAAATATCTACACAGCTATCTGCATAAACATGGAAATATCTACACAGCAATCTCTTTACACATGGAAATAACTACACCGCTATCTGTATGAACATGGAAATATTTACACTGCCATCTGTATGAACATGGAAATATCTACACTGCTATCTGTATAAACATGGAAATATCTACACCACTATCTGTATGAACATGGAAATACATACACCGCTATCTGTATGAACATGGAAATATCTACACCGCTATCTGTACGAACATGGAAATATCTACACCGCTATCTGTATGAACATGCATACATCTTCACCGCTATCTGTATAAACATGGAAATATCTACACAGCTATCTGTATGAACATGGAAATATCTACACCGCTATCTGTATGAACATGGAAATATCTAAACCTCTATCTGTGTAAACATGCATACATCTTCACCGCTATCTGTATAAACAAGGAAATATCTACACCGCTATCTGTATGAACATGGAAATATCTACACCGCTATCTGTATGAACATGGAAATATCTACACCACTATCTGTGTAAACATGCATACATATTCACCGCTATCTGTATAAACAAGGAAATATCTACACCGCTATGTGTATGAACATGGAAATATCTACACCGCTATCTGTTTGAACATGGATATATCTACACCGCTATCTGCATGAAAATTTAAATATCTACACAGCGATCTGCATATACATGGAAATATCTACAAAGCTATCTCTTTACACATGGAAATAACTACAGCGCTATCTCTATAAACATGCAAATATCTACACCGCCATTTGTATGAACATGGAAATATCTGCACCGCCATCTGTATGAAGATATAATTATCTACACCCCCATCTATATTAAGATGGAGATATCTACACAGCTATCTGCATAAACTTGGAAATATCTACACTGCTATATGTATAAACATGGAAATATCTACACCGCTATCTGTATAAACATGGAAATATCTACACCGCTACCTGTATAAACATGGAAATATCAGCACCGTTATCTGTATGAACATGGAATTACCTACACCGCTATCTCTATGAAGATGGAAATATCTACACCGCTATCTGTATGAACATGGAAATAGCTACACCGCTATCTGTATGAACATGGAAATATCTACACCACTACCTGTATGAACATGGAAATATCTACACAGCTATCTGTATGAACATGGATATATCTACACAGCCATCAGGATGAACATGGAAATATCTACACCGCTATCTGTATGAACATGGAAATATCTACACCGCTATCTGTGTAAATATGCATACATCTTCACCGCAATCTGTATAAACGTGGAAATATCTACACCGCTATCTGTATAAACATGGAAATATCTACTCCGCTACCTGTAAAAACATGGAAATATCAGCACCGCTATCTGTATCAACATGGAAATATCAGCCCCTCTATCTGTATGAATATGGAAATATCTACACCACACTCTGTTTGAACAAGGAAATATCTACAACGCAATGTGTATGAACATGGAATTATCTTCACCGCCATCTGTATGAACATGGATATGTCTACACAGCCATCTGGATGAACATGGAAATATCTACGCCGCTGTCGGTATGAACATGGAAATAGCTACACCGCTATCTGTATGAACATGGAAATATCTGCACTGCCATCTGTATGTACATATAAATATCTACTCCGCCATCTGTATTAAGAAGTAGATATCTACACCGCTACATGTATAAACATGGAAATATCTACACCGCTATCTGTATAAACATGGAAATATCTACACCGCTATCTGTTTAAACATGGAAATATCAGCACCACTATCAGTATGAACATGGAAATATCTGCACCGCTATCTGTATGAACATGGAAATATCTACACCGCTATCTGTATAAACATGGAAATATCTACACTGCTATCTGCATGAACATGGATATATCTACACAGCCATCTGGATGAACATGGAAATATCTACACCGCTATCTGTATGGACATGGAAATATCTGCACCGCAATCTCTATGAACATGGAAATATCTACACCGCTATCTGTTTGAACATGGAAATATCTAAACTGCTATCTGCATGAAAATGGAAATATCTACACAGCTATCTGCATATACATGGAAATATCTACACAGCTATCTCTTTACACATGGAAATAACTACACCGCTATCTGTATGAACATGGAAATATCTTCACCGCCATCTGTATGAACATGGATATATCTACACAGCCATCTGGAAGAGCATGGAAATATCTACACCGCTATCTGTATGAACGTGGATATATATACACCGCTATCTGTGTAAACATGCATACATCTTCACCGCTATCTATATAAACATGGAAATATCTACACTGCTATCTGCATGAACATGGAAGTATCTACACCGCTATCTGTTTGAACATGGAAATATCTACACCGCTATCTGCATGAAAATGGAAATATCTACACGGCGATCTGCATATACATGGAAATATCTACAAAGCTATCTCTTTACACATGGAAATAACTACAGCGCTATCTCTATAAACATGCAAATATCTACACCGCCATCTGTATGAACATGGAAATATCTGCACCGCCATCTGTATGAAGATAGAAATATCTACACCCCCATCTATATTAAGATGGAGATATCTACACCGCTATCTGTATAAACTTGGAAATATCTACACCGCTATATGTATAAACATGGAAATATCTACACTGCTATCTGTATAAACATGGAAATATCTACACCGCTACCTGTATAAACATGGAAATATCAGCACCGTTATCTGTATGAACAAGGAAATATCTACACCGCTATCTCTATGAAGATGGAAATATCTACACCGCTATCTGTACGAACATGGAAATATCTACACCGCTATCTGTATGAACATGGAAATATCTACACCACTATCTGTATGAACATGGAAATATCTACACCGCTATCTGTATGAACATGGAAATATCTACTCCACTATCTGTATGAACATGGAAATATCTACACCGCTATCTGTATGAACATGGAAATATCTACACCGCTATCTGTGTACACATGCATACATCTTCACCGCTACCTGTATAAACATGGAAATATCTACACCGCTATCTGTATGAACATGGAAATATCTACACCGCTATCTGTATGAACACGGAAATATCTACACCGCTATCTGTGTAAACATGCATACATCTTCACCGCTATCTGTATAAACATGGAAATATCTACACCGCTATCTGTATGAACATGGAAATATCTACACCGCTATCTGTTTGATCATGGAAATATCTAAACCGCTATCTGCATGAAAATAGAAATATCTACACAGCTATCTGCATAGACATGGAAATATCTACAAAGCTATCTCTATACACATGGAAATAACTACACTGCTATCTGTATAAACATGGAAATATCTACACCGATATCTGTATGAACATGGAAATATCTTCACCGCCATCTGTATGAACATGGATATGTCTACACAGCCATCTGGAGTAACATGGAAATATCTACAACGCGATCTGTATGAACATGGAAATAGCTACACCGTTATCTGTATGAACATGGAAATAGCTACACCACTATCTGTATGAACATGGAAATATCTACACCGCTATCTGTATGAACATGGATATATCTACACAGCCATCTGGATGAACATGGAAATATCTACACCGCTATGAGTATGAACATGGAAATATCTACACCGCTATCTGTATGAACATGGATATATCTAAACAGCCATCTGGATGAACATGGAAATATCTACACCGCTATCTGTGTAAACATGCATAGATCTTCACCGCTATCTGTATAAACATGGAAATATCTACACAGCTATCTGTATGAACATGGAAATATCTACACGGCTATCTGTTTGAAGATGGAAATATCTACACCGCTATCTCCATGAAAATGGAAATATCTACACAGCTATCTGCATATACATGGAAATATCTACACAGCTTTCTCTTTACACATGGAAATAACTACACCGCTATCTGTATGAACATGGAAATATCTACACCGCCATCTGTATGAACATGGAAATATCTGCACCGCCATATGTATGAACATATAAATATCTACACCGCCATCTGTATTAAGATGGAGATATCTACACCGCTACCTGAATAAACTTGGAAATATCTACACCGCAATCTGTATAAACATGGAAATATCTACACCGCTATCTGTATAAACATGGAAATATCTACACCACAGCCTGTATAAACATGGAAATATCAGCACCACTATCTGTATGAACATGGAATTATCTACACCGCTATCTGTATGAACATGGAAATATCTACACCGCTATCTGTATGAACATGGAAATATCTACACCGCTATCTGTATGAACATGGAAATATCTACACCGCTATCTGTTTGAACATGGAAATATCTACACCGCTGTCTGCATGAAAATGGAAATATCTACACAGCTATCTGCATACACATGGAAATATCTACACAGCTATCTCTTAACACATGGAAATAAGTAGTCCGCTATCTCTATAAACATGGAAATATCTACACCGCCATCTGTATGAACATATAAATATCTACACCGCCATCTGTATTAAGAAAGAAATATCTAAACCGCTATCTGTGTGAACATTGAAATATCTACACCGCTATCTGTATGAACATCGAAATATCTACACCGCTGCCTGTATAAACATGGAAATATCAGCACAGCAATCTGTATGAACATGGAAATATCTACACCGCTATCTGTATGAACATGGAAATATCTACACCGCTATCTGTATGAACATGGAAATAGCTACACCGCTATCTGTATGAACATGGAAATATCTACACAGCCATCTGGATGAACATGGAAATATCTACTCCGCTATCTGTGTAAACATGCATAGATCTTCACCGCTATCTGAATAAACATGGAAATATCTACACCGCTATCTGTATGAACATGGAAATATCTACAGCGCTATCTGTATGAACATGGAAATATCTACACCGCTATCTGTTTGAACATGGAAATATCTACACCGCTATCTGCATGAAAATGGAAATATCTACACTGCTATCTGCATATACATGGAAATATCTACACAGCTATCTCTTTACACATGGAAATAACTACACCGCTATCTGTATGAGCATGGAAATATCTACACCGCCATCTGTATGAACATGGATATATGTGCACCGCCATCTGTATGAACATATAAATATCTACACCGCTATCTGTGTAAACATGCATACATCTTCACCGCTATCTGTATAAACATGGAAATATCTACACTGCTATCTGCATGAACATGGAAATATCTACACCGCTATCTGTTTGAACATGGAAATATCTACACCGCTATCTGCATGAAAATTTAAATATCTACACAGCGATCTGCATATACATGGAAATATCTAAAAGCTGTCTCTTTACACATGGAAATAACTACAGCGCTATCTCTATAAACATGCAAATATCTTCACCGCCATCTGTATGAACATGGATACATCTACACAGACATCTGGATGAGCATGGAAATATCTACACCGCTATCTGTATGAACATGGAAATATCTACACCGCTATCTGTGTAAACATGCATACATCTTCACCGCTATCTGTATAAACATGGAAATATCTACACTGCTATCTGCATGAACATGGAAATATCTACACCGCTATCTGTTTGAACATGGAAATATCTACACCGCTATCTGTGTAAACATGCATACATCTTCACCGCTATCTATATAAACATGGAAATATCTACACCGCTACCTGTATAAACATGGAAATATCAGCACCGCTATCTGTATGAACATGGAAATATCTACACCGCTATCTCTATGAAGATGGAAATATCTACACCACTATCTGAATGAACATGGAAATATCTACACCGCTATCTGTATGAACATGGATATATCTACACCGCTATCTGTTTGAACATGGAAATATCTACACCGCTATCTGCATGAAAATGGAAATATCTACACAGCTATCTGCATAAACATGGAAATATCTACACAGCAATCTCTTTACACATGGAAAGAACTACACCGCTATCTGTATGAACATGGAAATATTTACACTGCCATCTGTATGAACATGGAAATATCTACACCGCTATCTGTATAAACATGGAAATATCTACACCACTATCTGTATGAACATGGAAATACATACACCGCTATCTGTATGAACATGGAAATATCTACACCGCTATCTGTATGAACATGGAAATACATACACCGCTATCTGGATGAACATGGAAATAGCTACACCGCTATCTGTATAAACATGGAAATATCTACACCGCTATCTGTTTAAACATGGAAATATCTACACCGCTATCTGTATAAATATGGAAATATCAGCACCGCTATCAGTATGAACATGGAAATATCTTCACCGCTATCTGTATGAATATGGAAATATCTACACCGTTATCTGTATGAACATGGAAATACCTACACCGCTATCTGTATGAACATGGAAATACCTACACCGCTATCTGTATGAACATGGAAATATCTACACCGCTATCTGTACGAACATGGAAATATCTACACCGCTATCTGTATGAACATGCATACATCTTCACCGCTATCTGTATAAACATGGAAATATCTACACAGCTATCTGTATGAACATGGAAATATCTACACCGCTATCTGTATGAACATGGAAATATCTAAACCTCTATCTGTGTAAACATGCATACATCTTCACCGCTATCTGTATAAACAAGGAAATATCTACACCGCTATCTGTATGAACATGGAAATATCTACACCGCTATCTGTATGAAAAAGGAAATATCTACACCACTATCTGTGTAAACATGCATACATATTCACCGCTATCTGTATAAACAAGGAAATATCTACACCGCTATCTGTATGAACATGGAAATATCTACACCGCTATCTGTTTGAACATGGATATATCTACACCGCTATCTGCATAAAAATTTAAGTATCTACACAGCGATCTGCATATACATGGAAATATCTACAAAGCTATCTCTTTACACATGGAAATAACTACAGCGCTATCTCTATAAACATGCAAATATCTACACCGCCATCTGTATGAACATGGAAATATCTGCACCGCCATCTGTATGAAGATATAAATATCTACACCCCCATCTATATTAAGATGGAGATATCTACACAGCTATCTGCATAAACTTGGAAATATCTACACTGCTGTATGTATAAACATGGAAATATCTACACCGCTATCTGTATAAACATGGAAATATCTACACCGCTACCTGTATAAACATGGAAATATCAGCACCGTTATCTGTATGAACATGGAAGTACCTACACCGCTATCTCTATGAAGATGGAAATATCTACACCGCTATCTGTATGAACATGGAAATAGCTACACCGCTATCTGTATGAACATGGAAATATCTACACCACTACCTGTATGAACATGGAAATATCTACACAGCTATCTGTATGAACATGGATATATCTACACAGCCATCAGGATGAACATGGAAATATCTACACCGCTATCTGTATGAACATGGAAATATCTACACCGCTATCTGTGTAAATATGCATACATCTTCACCGCAATCTGTATAAACGTGGAAATATCTACACCGCTATCTGTATAAACATGGAAATATCTACTCCGCTACCTGTAAAAACATGGAAATATCAGCACCGCTATCTGTATCAACATGGAAATATCAGCCCCTCTATCTGTATGAATATGGAAATATCTACACCACACTCTGTTTGAACAAGGAAATATCTACACCGCTATGTGTATGAACATGGAATTATCTTCACCGCCATCTGTATGAACATGGATATGTCTACACAGCCATCTGGATGAACATGGAAATATCTACGCCGCTATCGGTATGAACATGGAAATAGCTACACCGCTATCTGTATGAACATGGAAATATCTGCACCGCCATCTGTATGTACATATAAATATCTACTCCGCCATCTGTATTAAGAAGTAGATATCTACACCGCTACATGTATAAACATGGAAATATCTACACCGCTATCTGTATAAACATGGAAATATCTACACCGCTATCTGTTTAAACATGGAAATATCAGCACCACTATCAGTATGAACATGGAAATATCTGCACCGCTATCTGTATGAACATGGAAATATCTACACCGCTATCTGTATAAACATGGAAATATCTACACTGCTATCTGCATGAACATGGATATATCTACACAGCCATCTGGATGAACATGGAAATATCTACACCGCTATCTGTATGGACATGGAAATATCTGCACCGCAATCTCTATGAACATGGAAATATCTACACCGCTATCTGTTTGAACATGGAAATATCTACACCGCTATCTGTATAAACATGGAAATATCTAAACTGCTATCTGCATGAAAATGGAAATATCTACACAGCTATCTGCATATACATGGAAATATCTACACAGCTATCTCTTTACACATGGAAATAACTACACCGCTATCTGTATGAACATGGAAATATCTTCACCGCCATCTGTATGAACATGGATATATCTACACAGCCATCTGGAAGAGCATGGAAATATCTACACCGCTCTCTGTATGAACGTGGAAATATATACACCGCTATCTGTGTAAACATGCATACATCTTCACCGCTATCTATATAAACATGGAAATATCTACACTGCTATCTCCATGAACATGGAAGTATCTACACCGCTATCTGTTTGAACATGGAAATATCTACACCGCTATCTGCATGAAAATGGAAATATCTACACGGCGATCTGCATATACATGGAAATATCTACAAAGCTATCTCTTTACACATGGAAATAACTACAGCGCTATCTCTATAAACATGCAAATATCTACACCGCCATCTGTATGAACATGGAAATATCTGCACCGCCATCTGTATGAAGATAGAAATATCTACACCCCCATCTATATTAAGATGGAGATATCTACACCGCTATCTGTATAAACTTGGAAATATCTACACCGCTATATGTATAAACATGGAAATATCTACACTGCTATCTGTATAAACATGGAAATATCTACACCGCTACCTGTATAAACATGGAAATATCAGCACCGTTATCTGTATGAACAAGGAAATATCTACACCGCTATCTCTAGGAAGATGGAAATATCTACACCGCTATCTGTACGAACATGGAAATATCTACACCGCTATCTGTATGAACATGGAAATATCTACACCACTATCTGTATGAACATGGAAATATCTACACCGCTATCTGTATGAACATGGAAATATCTACTCCACTATCTGTATGAACATGGAAATATCTACTCCACTATCTGTATGAACATGGAAATATCTACACCGCTATCTGTATGAACATGGAAATATCTACACCGCTATCTGTGTAAACATGCATACATCATCACCGCTACCTGTATAAACATGGAAATATCTACACCGCTATCTGTATGAACATGGAAATATCTACACCGCTATCTGTATGAACACGGAAATATCTACACCGCTATCTGTGTAAACATGCATACATCTTCACCGCTATCTGTATAAACATGGAAATATCTACACCGCTATCTGTATGAACATGGAAATATCTACACCGCTATCTGTTTGATCATGGAAATATCTAAACCGCTATCTGCATGAAAATAGAAATATCTACACAGCTATCTGCATAGACATGGAAATATCTACAAAGCTATCTCTATACACATGGAAATAACTACACTGCTATCTGTATAAACATGGAAATATCTACACCGATATCTGTATGAACATGGAAATATCTTCACCGCCATCTGTATGAACATGGATATGTCTACACAGCCATCTGGAGTAACATGGAAATATCTACAACGCGATCTGTATGAACATGGAAATAGCTACACCGTTATCTGTATGAACATGGAAATAGCTACACCACTATCTGTATGAACATGGAAATATCTACACCGCTATCTGTATGAACATGGATATATCTACACAGCCATCTGGATGAACATGGAAATATCTACACCGCTATGAGTATGAACATGGAAATATCTACACCGCTATCTGTATGAACATGGATATATCCAAACAGCCATCTGGATGAACAGGGAAATATCTACACCGCTATCTGTGTAAACATGCATAGATCTTCACCGCTATCTGTATAAACATGGAAATATCTACACCGCTATCTGTATGAACATGGAAATATCTACACCGCTATCTGTATGGACATGGAAATACATACACCGCTATCTGGATGAACATGGAAATAGCTACACCGCTATCTGTATAAACATGGAAATATCTACACCGCTATCTGTTTAAACATGGAAATATCTACTCCGCTATCTGTATAAACATGGAAATATCAGCACTGCTATCAGTATGAACATGGAAATATCTTCACCGCTATCTGTATGAACATGGAAGTATCTACACCGCTATCTGTATGAACATGGAAATATCTACACCGCTATCTGTATGAACATGGAAATACCTACACCGCTATCTGTAAGAACATGGAAATATCTACACCGCTATCTGTATGAACATGGAAATATCTACACCGCTATCTGTATGAACATGCATACATCTTCACCGCTATCTGTATAAACATGGAAATATCTACACCGCTATCTGTATGAACATGGAAATATCTACACCTCTATCTGTGTAAACACGCATACATCTTCACCGCTATCTGTATAAACAAGGAAATATCTACACCGCTATCTGTATGAACATGGAAATATCTACACCGCTACCTGTATGAACATGGAAATATCTACACCACTATCTGTGTAAACATGCATACATATTCACCGCCATCTGTATAAACAAGGAAATATCTACACCGCTATCTGTATGAACATGGAAATATCTACACCGCTATCTGTATGGACATGGAAATACATACACCGCTATCTGGATGAACATGGAAATAGCTACACCGCTATCTGTATAAACATGGAAATATCTACACCGCTATCTGTTTAAACATGGAAATATCTACACCGCTATCTGTATGAACATGGAAATATCTACACCGCTATCTGTGTAAACATGCATACATCTTCACCGCTATCTGTATAAACATGGAAATATCTACACTGCTATCTGCATGAACATGGAAATATCTACACCGCTATCTGTTTGAACATGGAAATATCTACACCGCTATCTGCATGAAAATTTAAATATCTACACAGCGATCTGCATATACATGGAAATATCTACAAAGCTGTCTCTTTACACATGGAAATAACTACAGCGCTATCTCTATAAACATGCAAATATCTTCACCGCCATCTGTATGAACATGGATACATCTACACAGACATCTGGATGAACATGGAAATATCTACACCGCTATCTGTATGAACATGGAAATATCTACACCGCTATCTGTGTAAACATGCATACATCTTCACCGCTATCTGTATAAACATGGAAATATCTACACTGCTATCTGCATGAACATGGAAATATCTACACCGCTATCTGTTTGAACATGGAAATATCTACACCGCTATCTGTGTAAACATGCATACATCTTCACCGCTATCTATATAAACATGGAAATATCTACACCGCTACCTGTATAAACATGGAAATATCAGCACCGCTATCTGTATGAACATGGAAATATCTACACCGCTATCTCTATGAAGATGGAAATATCTACACCACTATCTGAATGAACATGGAAATATCTACACCGCTATCTGTATGAACATGGATATATCTACACCGCTATCTGTTTGAACATGGAAATATCTACACCGCTATCTGCATGAAAATGGAAATATCTACACAGCTATCTGCATAAACATGGAAATATCTACACAGCAATCTCTTTACACATGGAAATATCTACACCGCTATCTGTATAAACATGGAAATATCAGCACCGCTATCAGTATGAACATGGAAATATCTTCACCGCTATCTGTATGAATATGGAAATATCTACACCGTTATCTGTATGAACATGGAAATACCTACACCGCTATCTGTATGAACATGGAAATACCTACACCGCTATCTGTATGAACATGGAAATATCTACACCGCTATCTGTACGAACATGGAAATATCTACACCGCTATCTGTATGAACATGCATACATCTTCACCGCTATCTGTATAAACATGGAAATATCTACACAGCTATCTGTATGAACATGGAAATATCTACACCGCTATCTGTATGAACATGGAAATATCTAAACCTCTATCTCTGTAAACATGCATACATCTTCACCGCTATCTGTATAAACAAGGAAATATCTACACCGCTATCTGTATGAACATGGAAATATCTACACCGCTATCTGTATGAACATGGAAATATCTACACCACTATCTGTGTAAACATGCATACATATTCACCGCTATCTGTATAAACAAGGAAATATCTACACCGCTATCTGTATGAACATGGAAATATCTACACCGCTATCTGTTTGAACATGGATATATCTACACCGCTATCTGCATGAAAATTTAAATATCTACACAGCGATCTGCATATACATGGAAATATCTACAAAGCTATCTCTTTACACATGGAAATAACTACAGCGCTATCTCTATAAACATGCAAATATCTACACCGCCATCTGTATGAACATGGAAATATCTGCACCGCCATCTGTATGAAGATATAAATATCTACACCCCCATCTATATTAAGATGGAGATATCTACACAGCTATCTGAATAAACTTGGAAATATCTACACTGCTGTATGCATAAACATGGAAATATCTACACCGCTATCTGTATAAACATGGAAATATCTACACCGCTACCTGTATAAACATGGAAATATCAGCACCGTTATCTGTATGAACATGGAAGTACCTACACCGCTATCTCTATGAAGATGGAAATATCTACACCGCTATCTGTATGAACATGGAAATAGCTACACCGCTATCTGTATGAACATGGAAATATCTACACCACTACCTGTATGAACATGGAAATATCTACACAGCTATCTGTATGAACATGGATATATCTACACAGCCATCAGGATGAACATGGAAATATCTACACCGCTATCTGTATGAACATGGAAATATCTACACCGCTATCTGTGTAAATATGCATACATCTTCACCGCAATCTGTATAAACGTGGAAATATCTACACCGCTATCTGTATAAACATGGAAATATCTACTCCGCTACCTGTAAAAACATGGAAATATCAGCACCGCTATCTGTATCAACATGGAAATATCAGCCCCTCTATCTGTATGAATATGGAAATATCTACACCACACTCTGTTTGAACAAGGAAATATCTACACCGCTATGTGTATGAACATGGAATTATCTTCACCGCCATCTGTATGAACATGGATATGTCTACACAGCCATCTGGATGAACATGGAAATATCTACGCCGCTATCGGTATGAACATGGAAATAGCTACACCGCTATCTGTATGAACATGGAAATATCTGCACCGCCATCTGTATGTACATATAAATATCTACTCCGCCATCTGTATTAAGAAGTAGATATCTACACCGCTATATGTATAAACATGGAAATATCTACACCGCTATCTGTATAAACATGGAAATATCTACACCGCTATCTGTTTAAACATGGAAATATCAGCACCACTATCAGTATGAACATGGAAATATCTGCACCGCTATCTGTATGAACATGGAAATATCTACACCGCTATCTGTATAAACATGGAAATATCTACACTGCTATCTGCAAGAACATGGATATATCTACACAGCCATCTGGATGAACATGGAAATATCTACACCGCTATCTGTATGGACATGGAAATATCTGCACCGCAATCTCTATGAACATGGAAATATCTACACCGCTATCTGTTTGAACATGGAAATATCTAAACTGCTATCTGCATGAAAATGGAAATATCTACACAGCTATCTGCATATACATGGAAATATCTACACAGCTATCTCTTTACACATGGAAATAACTACACCGCTATCTGTATGAACATGGAAATATCTTCACCGCCATCTGTATGAACATGGATATATCTACACAGCCATCTGGAAGAGCATGGAAATATCTACACCGCTATCTGTATGAACGTGGAAATATATACACCGCTATCTGTGTAAACATGCATACATCTTCACCGCTATCTATATAAACATGGAAATATCTACACTGCTATCTGCATGAACATGGAAGTATCTACACCGCTATCTGTTTGAACATGGAAATATCTACACCGCTATCTGCATGAAAATGGAAATATCTACACGGCGATCTGCATATACATGGAAATATCTACAAAGCTATCTCTTTACACATGGAAATAACTACAGCGCAATCTCTATAAACATGCAAATATCTACACCGCCATCTGTATGAACATGGAAATATCTACACCGCCATCTGTATGAACATGGAAATATCTGCACCGCCATCTGTATGAAGATAGAAATATCTACACCCCCATCTATATTAAGATGGAGATATCTACACCGCTATCTGTATAAACTTGGAAATATCTACACCGCTATATGTATAAACATGGAAATATCTACACTGCTATCTGTATAAACATGGAAATATCTACACCGCTACCTGTATAAACATGGAAATATCAGCACCGTTATCTGTATGAACAAGGAAATATCTACACCGCTATCTCTATGAAGATGGAAATATCTACACCGCTATCTGTACGAACATGGAAATATCTACACCGCTATCTGTATGAACATGGAAATATCTACACCACTATCTGTATGAACATGGAAATATCTACACCGCTATCTGTATGAACATGGAAATATATACTCCACTATCTGTATGAACATGGAAATATCTACACCGCTATCTGTATGAACATGGAAATATCTACACCGCTATCTGTGTAAACATGCATACATCTTCACCGCTACCTGTATAAACATGGAAATATCTACACCGCTATCTGTATGAACATGGAAATATCTACACCGCTATCTGTATGAACACGGAAATATCTACACCGCTATCTGTGTAAACATGCATACATCTTCACCGCTATCTGTATAAACATGGAAATATCTACACCGCTATCTGTATGAACATGGAAATATCTACACCGCTATCTGTTTGATCATGGAAATATCTAAACCGCTATCTGCATGAAAATAGAAATATCTACACAGCTATCTGCATAGACATGGAAATATCTACAAAGCTATCTCTATACACATGGAAATAACTACACTGCTATCTGTATAAACATGGAAATATCTACACCGATATCTGTATGAACATGGAAATATCTTCACCGCCATCTGTATGAACATGGATATGTCTACACAGCCATCTGGAGTAACATGGAAATATCTACAACGCGATCTGTATGAACATGGAAATAGCTACACCGTTATCTGTATGAACATGGAAATAGCTACACCACTATCTGTATGAACATGGAAATATCTACACCGCTATCTGTATGAACATGGATATATCTACACAGCCATCTGGATGAACATGGAAATATCTACACCGCTATGAGTATGAACATGGAAATATCTACACCGCTATCTGTATGAACATGGATATATCTAAACAGCCATCTGGATGAACATGGAAATATCTACACCGCTATCTGTGTAAACATGCATAGATCTTCACCGCTATCTGTATAAACATGGAAATATCTACACAGCTATCTGTATGAACATGGAAATATCTACACCGCTATCTGTTTGAAGATGGAAATATCTACACCGCTATCTGCATGAAAATGGAAATATCTACACAGCTATCTGCATATACATGGAAATATCTACACAGCTATCTCTTTACACATGGAAATAACTACACCGCTATCTGTATGAACATGGAAATATCTACACCGCCATCTGTATGAACATGGAAATATCTGCACCGCCATATGTATGAACATATAAATATCTACACCGCCATCTGTATTAAGATGGAGATATCTACACCGCTACCTGAATAAACATGGAAATATCTACACCGCAATCTGTATAAACATGGAAATATCTACACCACTATCTGTATAAACATGGAAATATCTACACCACAGCCTGTATAAACATGGAAATATCAGCACCACTATCTGTATGAACATGGAATTATCTACACCGCTATCTGTATGAACATGGAAATATCTACACCGCTATCTGTATGAACATGGAAATATCTACACCGCTATCTGTATGAACATGGAAATATCTACACCGCTATCTGTTTGAACATGGAAATATCTACACCGCTGTCTGCATGAAAATGGAAATATCTACACAGCTATCTGCATACACATGGAAATATCTACACAGCTATCTCTTAACACATGGAAATAAGTAGTCCGCTATCTCTATAAACATGGAAATATCTACACCGCCATCTGTATGAACATATAAATATCTACACCGCCATCTGTATTAAGAAAGAAATATCTAAACCGCTATCTGTGTGAACATTGAAATATCTACACCGCTATCTGTATGAACATTGAAATATCTACACCGCTATCTGTATGAACATGGAAATAGCTACACCGCTATCTGTATGAACATGGAAATAGCTACACAGCCATCTGGATGAACATGGAAATATCTAAACAGCCATCAGGATGAACATGGAAATATCTACTCCGCTATCTGTGTAAACATGCATAGATCTTCACCGCTATCTGTATAAACATGGAAATATCTACACCGCTATCTGTATGAACATGGAAATATCTACAGCAACATCTGTAGGAACATGGAAATATCTACACCACTATCTGTTTGAACATGGAAATATCTACACCGCTATCTGCATGAAAATGGAAATATCTACACTGCTATCTGCATATACATGGAAATATCTACACAGCTATCTCTTTACACATGGAAATAACTACACCGCTATCTGTATGAGCATGGAAATATCTACACCGCCATCTGTATGAACATGGATATATGTGCACCGCCATCTGTATGAACATATAAATATCTACACCGCCATCTGTATTTAGATGGAGATATCTACACTGCTATCTGTATAAACAAGGAAATATCTACACCGCTATTTGTATAAACATGGAAATATCTACACCGCTATCAGTATACACATGGAAATATCTACAGCGCTACCTGTATAAACATGGAAATATCAGCACCGCTATCTGTATGAACATGGAATTATCTACACCGCTATCTGTATGAACATGGAAATATCTACACCGCTATCTGTATGAACATGGAAATATCTACACCGCTATCTGTATGAACATGGAAATATCTACACCGCTATCTGTTTGAACATGGAAATATCTACACCGCTGTCTGCATGAATATGGAAATATCTACACAGCTATGTGCATACACATGGCAATATCTACACAGCTATCTCTTAACACATGGAAATAAGTACTCCGCTATCTCTATAAACATGGAAATATCTACAGCAACATCTGTAGGAACATGGAAATATCTGCAAAGCCATCTGTATGAACATATAAATATCTACACCGCCATCTGTATTAAGAAGGAAATATCTAAACCGCTATCGGTATGAACATTGAAATATCTACACCGCTATCTGTATGAACATTGAAATATCTACACCGCTGCCTGTATAAACATGGAAATATCTACACCGCTATCTGTATGAACATGGAAATAGCTACACCGCTATCTGTATGAACACGGAAATAGCTACACAGCTAACTGTATGAACATGGAAATATCTACACAGCCATCTGGATGAACATGGATATATCTACTCCGCTATCAGTGTAAAAATGCATAGATCTTCACCGCTATCTGTATAAACATGGAAATATCTACACTGCTATCTGTATGAACATGGAAATATCTACACCGCTATCTGTATGAACATGGAAATATCTACACCGCTATCTGTTTGAACATGGAAATACCTACACCGCTATCTACATGAAAATGGAAATATCTACACTGCTATCTGCATATACATGGAAATATCTACACAGCTATCTCTTTACACATGGAAATAACTACACCGCTATCTGTATGAGCATGGAAATATCTACACCGCCATCTGTATGAACATGGAAATATCTGCACCGCCATCTGTATTAACATATAAATATCTACACAGCCATCTGTATTTAGATGGAGATATCTACACTGCTATCTGTATAAACAAGGAAATATCTACACCGCTATCTGTATAAACATGGAAATATCTACACCGCTATCTGTATAAACATGGAAATATCTACACCGCTACCTGTATAAACATGGAAATATCAGCACCGCTCTCTGTATGAACATGGAATTATCTACACCGCTATCTGTATGAACATGGAAATATCTACACCGCTATCTGTATGAACATGGAAATATCTACATCGCTATCTGTATGAACATGGAAATATCTACACCGCTATCTATTTGAACATGGAAATATCTACACCGCTGTCTGCATGAATATGGAAATATCTACACAGCTATGTGCATACACATGGAAATATCTACACAGCTATCTCTTAACACACGGAAATAAGTACTCCGCTATCTCTATAAACATGGAAATATCTACAGCAACATCTGTAGGAACATGGAAATACCTGCACCGCCATCTGTATGAACATATAAATATCTACACCTCCTTCTGTATTAAGAAGGAAATATCTAAACCGCTATCGGTATGAACATTGAAATATCTACACAGCTATCTGTATGAACATTGAAATATCTACACCGTTGCCTGTATAAACATGGAAATATCTACACCGCTATCTGTATGAACATGGAAATATCTACACCGCTATCTGTATGAACATGGAAATATCTACACAGCCTTCTAGATGAACATGGAAATATCTACTCCGCTATCTGAGTAAACATGCATAGATCTTCACCGCTATCTGTATAAACATGGAAATATCTACACCGCTATCTGTATGAACGTGGAAATATCTACACCGCTCTCTGTATGAACATGGAAATATCTAAGCCGCTATCTGTTTGAACATGGAAATATCTACACCGCTATCTGCATGAAAATGGAAGTATCTACACTGCTATCTGCATATACATGGAAATATCTACACAGCTATCTCTTTACACATGGAAATAGCTACACCGCTATCTGTATGAACATGGAAATATCTACACCGCCCTCTGTATGAACATGGAAATATCTGCACCGCCATCTGTATGAACATATAAATATCTACACCGCCATCTGTATTAGGATGGAGATTTCTACACTGCTATCTGTATAAACATGGAAATATCTACACCGCTATCTGAATAAACATGGAAATATCTACACCGCTATCTGTATAAACATGGAAATATCTAAACCGCTATCTGTATAAACATGAAAATATCTACACGGCTACCTGTATAAACATGGAAATATCTACACCGCTGCCTGTATAAACTTGGAAATAACTACACCGCTATCTGTATGAAATGGAAATATCTACACCGCTATCTGTATGAACATGGAAATATCTACACCGCTATCTGTATGAACATGGAAATATCTACACCACTATCTGTATGAACATGGAAATATCTACACCGCTATCTGTATGAACATGGAAATATCTACTCCACTATCTGTATGAACATGGAAATATCTACTCCACTATCTGTATGAACATGGAAATATCTACACCGCTATCTGTATGAACATGGAAATATCTACACCGCTATCTGTGTAAACATGCATACATCATCACCGCTACCTGTATAAACATGGAAATATCTACACCGCTATCTGTATGAACATGGAAATATCTACACCGCTATCTGTATGAACACGGAAATATCTACACCGCTATCTGTGTAAACATGCATACATCTTCACCGCTATCTGTATAAACATGGAAATATCTACACCGCTATCTGTATGAACATGGAAATATCTACACCGCTATCTGTTTGATCATGGAAATATCTAAACCGCTATCTGCATGAAAATAGAAATATCTACACAGCTATCTGCATAGACATGGAAATATCTACAAAGCTATCTCTATACACATGGAAATAACTACACTGCTATCTGTATAAACATGGAAATATCTACACCGATATCTGTATGAACATGGAAATATCTTCACCGCCATCTGTATGAACATGGATATGTCTACACAGCCATCTGGAGTAACATGGAAATATCTACAACGCGATCTGTATGAACATGGAAATAGCTACACCGTTATCTGTATGAACATGGAAATAGCTACACCACTATCTGTATGAACATGGAAATATCTACACCGCTATCTGTATGAACATGGATATATCTACACAGCCATCTGGATGAACATGGAAATATCTACACCGCTATGAGTATGAACATGGAAATATCTACACCGCTATCTGTATGAACATGGATATATCTAAACAGCCATCTGGATGAACAGGGAAATATCTACACCGCTATCTGTGTAAACATGCATAGATCTTCACCGCTATCTGTATAAACATGGAAATATCTACACCGCTATCTGTAAGAACATGGAAATATCTACACCGCTATCTGTATGGACATGGAAATACATACACCGCTATCTGGATGAACATGGAAATAGCTACACCGCTATCTGTATAAACATGGAAATATCTACACCGCTATCTGTTTAAACATGGAAATATCTACTCCGCTATCTGTATAAACATGGAAATATCAGCACTGCTATCAGTATGAACATGGAAATATCTTCACCGCTATCTGTATGAACATGGAAGTATCTACACCGCTATCTGTATGAACATGGAAATATCTACACCGCTATCTGTATGAACATGGAAATACCTACACCGCTATCTGTAAGAACATGGAAATATCTACACCGCTATCTGTATGAACATGGAAATATCTACACCGCTATCTGTATGAACATGCATACATCTTCACCGCTATCTGTATAAACATGGAAATATCTACACCGCTATCTGTATGAACATGGAAATATCTACACCTCTATCTGTGTAAACACGCATACATCTTCACCGCTATCTGTATAAACAAGGAAATATCTACACCGCTATCTGTATGAACATGGAAATATCTACACCGCTACCTGTATGAACATGGAAATATCTACACCACTATCTGTGTAAACATGCATACATATTCACCGCCATCTGTATAAACAAGGAAATATCTACACCGCTATCTGTATGAACATGGAAATATCTACACCGCTATCTGTATGGACATGGAAATACATACACCGCTATCTGGATGAACATGGAAATAGCTACACCGCTATCTGTATAAACATGGAAATATCTACACCGCTATCTGTTTAAACATGGAAATATCTACACCGCTATCTGTATGAACATGGAAATATCTACACCGCTATCTGTGTAAACATGCATACATCTTCACCGCTATCTGTATAAACATGGAAATATCTACACTGCTATCTGCATGAACATGGAAATATCTACACCGCTATCTGTTTGAACATGGAAATATCTACACCGCTATCTGCATGAAAATTTAAATATCTACACAGCGATCTGCATATACATGGAAATATCTACAAAGCTGTCTCTTTACACATGGAAATAACTACAGCGCTATCTCTATAAACATGCAAATATCTTCACCGCCATCTGTATGAACATGGATACATCTACACAGACATCTGGATGAACATGGAAATATCTACACCGCTATCTGTATGAACATGGAAATATCTACACCGCTATCTGTGTAAACATGCATACATCTTCACCGCTATCTGTATAAACATGGAAATATCTACACTGCTATCTGCATGAACATGGAAATATCTACACCGCTATCTGTTTGAACATGGAAATATCTACACCGCTATCTGTGTAAACATGCATACATCTTCACCGCTATCTATATAAACATGGAAATATCTACACCGCTACCTGTATAAACATGGAAATATCAGCACCGCTATCTGTATGAACATGGAAATATCTACACCGCTATCTCTATGAAGATGGAAATATCTACACCACTATCTGAATGAACATGGAAATATCTACACCGCTATCTGTATGAACATGGATATATCTACACCGCTATCTGTTTGAACATGGAAATATCTACACCGCTATCTGCATGAAAATGGAAATATCTACACAGCTATCTGCATAAACATGGAAATATCTACACAGCAATCTCTTTACACATGGAAATATCTACACCGCTATCTGTATAAACATGGAAATATCAGCACCGCTATCAGTATGAACATGGAAATATCTTCACCGCTATCTGTATGAATATGGAAATATCTACACCGTTATCTGTATGAACATGGAAATACCTACACCGCTATCTGTATGAACATGGAAATACCTACACCGCTATCTGTATGAACATGGAAATATCTACACCGCTATCTGTACGAACATGGAAATATCTACACCGCTATCTGTATGAACATGCATACATCTTCACCGCTATCTGTATAAACATGGAAATATCTACACAGCTATCTGTATGAACATGGAAATATCTACACCGCTATCTGTATGAACATGGAAATATCTAAACCTCTATCTGTGTAAACATGCATACATCTTCACCGCTATCTGTATAAACAAGGAAATATCTACACCGCTATCTGTATGAACATGGAAATATCTACACCGCTATCTGTATGAACATGGAAATATCTACACCACTATCTGTGTAAACATGCATACATATTCACCGCTATCTGTATAAACAAGGAAATATCTACACCGCTATCTGTATGAACATGGAAATATCTACACCGCTATCTGTTTGAACATGGATATATCTACACCGCTATCTGCATGAAAATTTAAATATCTACACAGCGATCTGCATATACATGGAAATATCTACAAAGCTATCTCTTTACACATGGAAATAACTACAGCGCTATCTCTATAAACATGCAAATATCTACACCGCCATCTGTATGAACATGGAAATATCTGCACCGCCATCTGTATGAAGATATAAATATCTACACCCCCATCTATATTAAGATGGAGATATCTACACAGCTATCTGAATAAACTTGGAAATATCTACACTGCTGTATGTATAAACATGGAAATATCTACACCGCTATCTGTATAAACATGGAAATATCTACACCGCTACCTGTATAAACATGGAAATATCAGCACCGTTATCTGTATGAACATGGAAGTACCTACACCGCTATCTCTATGAAGATGGAAATATCTACACCGCTATCTGTATGAACATGGAAATAGCTACACCGCTATCTGTATGAACATGGAAATATCTACACCACTACCTGTATGAACATGGAAATATCTACACAGCTATCTGTATGAACATGGATATATCTACACAGCCATCAGGATGAACATGGAAATATCTACACCGCTATCTGTATGAACATGGAAGTATCTACACCGCTATCTGTGTAAATATGCATACATCTTCACCGCAATCTGTATAAACGTGGAAATATCTACACCGCTATCTGTATAAACATGGAAATATCTACTCCGCTACCTGTAAAAACATGGAAATATCAGCACCGCTATCTGTATCAACATGGAAATATCAGCCCCTCTATCTGTATGAATATGGAAATATCTACACCACACTCTGTTTGAACAAGGAAATATCTACACCGCTATGTGTATGAACATGGAATTATCTTCACCGCCATCTGTATGAACATGGATATGTCTACACAGCCATCTGGATGAACATGGAAATATCTACGCCGCTATCGGTATGAACATGGAAATAGCTACACCGCTATCTGTATGAACATGGAAATATCTGCACCGCCATCTGTATGTACATATAAATATCTACTCCGCCATCTGTATTAAGAAGTAGATATCTACACCGCTATATGTATAAACATGGAAATATCTACACCGCTATCTGTATAAACATGGAAATATCTACACCGCTATCTGTTTAAACATGGAAATATCAGCACCACTATCAGTATGAACATGGAAATATCTGCACCGCTATCTGTATGAACATGGAAATATCTACACCGCTATCTGTATAAACATGGAAATATCTACACTGCTATCTGCAAGAACATGGATATATCTACACAGCCATCTGGATGAACATGGAAATATCTACACCGCTATCTGTATGGACATGGAAATATCTGCACCGCAATCTCTATGAACATGGAAATATCTACACCGCTATCTGTTTGAACATGGAAATATCTAAACTGCTATCTGCATGAAAATGGAAATATCTACACAGCTATCTGCATATACATGGAAATATCTACACAGCTATCTCTTTACACATGGAAATAACTACACCGCTATCTGTATGAACATGGAAATATCTTCACCGCCATCTGTATGAACATGGATATATCTACACAGCCATCTGGAAGAGCATGGAAATATCTACACCGCTATCTGTATGAACGTGGAAATATATACACCGCTATCTGTGTAAACATGCATACATCTTCACCGCTATCTATATAAACATGGAAATATCTACACTGCTATCTGCATGAACATGGAAGTATCTACACCGCTATCTGTTTGAACATGGAAATATCTACACCGCTATCTGCATGAAAATGGAAATATCTACACGGCGATCTGCATATACATGGAAATATCTACAAAGCTATCTCTTTACACATGGAAATAACTACAGCGCAATCTCTATAAACATGCAAATATCTACACCGCCATCTGTATGAACATGGAAATATCTGCACCGCCATCTGTATGAAGATAGAAATATCTACACCCCCATCTATATTAAGATGGAGATATCTACACCGCTATCTGTATAAACTTGGAAATATCTACACCGCTATATGTATAAACATGGAAATATCTACACTGCTATCTGTATAAACATGGAAATATCTACACCGCTACCTGTATAAACATGGAAATATCAGCACCGTTATCTGTATGAACAAGGAAATATCTACACCGCTATCTCTATGAAGATGGAAATATCTACACCGCTATCTGTACGAACATGGAAATATCTACACCGCTATCTGTATGAACATGGAAATATCTACACCACTATCTGTATGAACATGGAAATATCTACACCGCTATCTGTATGAACATGGAAATATATACTCCACTATCTGTATGAACATGGAAATATCTACACCGCTATCTGTATGAACATGGAAATATCTACACCGCTATCTGTGTAAACATGCATACATCTTCACCGCTACCTGTATAAACATGGAAATATCTACACCGCTATCTGTATGAACATGGAAATATCTACACCGCTATCTGTATGAACACGGAAATATCTACACCGCTATCTGTGTAAACATGCATACATCTTCACCGCTATCTGTATAAACATGGAAATATCTACACCGCTATCTGTATGAACATGGAAATATCTACACCGCTATCTGTTTGATCATGGAAATATCTAAACCGCTATCTGCATGAAAATAGAAATATCTACACAGCTATCTGCATAGACATGGAAATATCTACAAAGCTATCTCTATACACATGGAAATAACTACACTGCTATCTGTATAAACATGGAAATATCTACACCGATATCTGTATGAACATGGAAATATCTTCACCGCCATCTGTATGAACATGGATATGTCTACACAGCCATCTGGAGTAACATGGAAATATCTACAACGCGATCTGTATGAACATGGAAATAGCTACACCGTTATCTGTATGAACATGGAAATAGCTACACCACTATCTGTATGAACATGGAAATATCTACACCGCTATCTGTATGAACATGGATATATCTACACAGCCATCTGGATGAACATGGAAATATCTACACCGCTATGAGTATGAACATGGAAATATCTACACCGCTATCTGTATGAACATGGATATATCTAAACAGCCATCTGGATGAACATGGAAATATCTACACCGCTATCTGTGTAAACATGCATAGATCTTCACCGCTATCTGTATAAACATGGAAATATCTACACAGCTATCTGTATGAACATGGAAATATCTACACCGCTATCTGTTTGAAGATGGAAATATCTACACCGCTATCTGCATGAAAATGGAAATATCTACACAGCTATCTGCATATACATGGAAATATCTACACAGCTATCTCTTTACACATGGAAATAACTACACCGCTATCTGTATGAACATGGAAATATCTACACCGCCATCTGTATGAACATGGAAATATCTGCACCGCCATATGTATGAACATATAAATATCTACACCGCCATCTGTATTAAGATGGAGATATCTACACCGCTACCTGAATAAACATGGAAATATCTACACCGCAATCTGTATAAACATGGAAATATCTACACCACTATCTGTATAAACATGGAAATATCTACACCACAGCCTGTATAAACATGGAAATATCAGCACCACTATCTGTATGAACATGGAATTATCTACACCGCTATCTGTATGAACATGGAAATATCTACACCGCTATCTGTATGAACATGGAAATATCTACACCGCTATCTGTATGAACATGGAAATATCTACACCGCTATCTGTTTGAACATGGAAATATCTACACCGCTGTCTGCATGAAAATGGAAATATCTACACAGCTATCTGCATACACATGGAAATATCTACACAGCTATCTCTTAACACATGGAAATAAGTAGTCCGCTATCTCTATAAACATGGAAATATCTACACCGCCATCTGTATGAACATATAAATATCTACACCGCCATCTGTATTAAGAAAGAAATATCTAAACCGCTATCTGTGTGAACATTGAAATATCTACACCGCTATCTGTATGAACATTGAAATATCTACACCGCTATCTGTATGAACATGGAAATAGCTACACCGCTATCTGTATGAACATGGAAATAGCTACACAGCCATCTGGATGAACATGGAAATATCTAAACAGCCATCAGGATGAACATGGAAATATCTACTCCGCTATCTGTGTAAACATGCATAGATCTTCACCGCTATCTGTATAAACATGGAAATATCTACACCGCTATCTGTATGAACATGGAAATATCTACAGCAACATCTGTAGGAACATGGAAATATCTACACCACTATCTGTTTGAACATGGAAATATCTACACCGCTATCTGCATGAAAATGGAAATATCTACACTGCTATCTGCATATACATGGAAATATCTACACAGCTATCTCTTTACACATGGAAATAACTACACCGCTATCTGTATGAGCATGGAAATATCTACACCGCCATCTGTATGAACATGGATATATGTGCACCGCCATCTGTATGAACATATAAATATCTACACCGCCATCTGTATTTAGATGGAGATATCTACACTGCTATCTGTATAAACAAGGAAATATCTACACCGCTATTTGTATAAACATGGAAATATCTACACCGCTATCAGTATACACATGGAAATATCTACAGCGCTACCTGTATAAACATGGAAATATCAGCACCGCTATCTGTATGAACATGGAATTATCTACACCGCTATCTGTATGAACATGGAAATATCTACACCGCTATCTGTATGAACATGGAAATATCTACACCGCTATCTGTATGAACATGGAAATATCTACACCGCTATCTGTTTGAACATGGAAATATCTACACCGCTGTCTGCATGAATATGGAAATATCTACACAGCTATGTGCATACACATGGCAATATCTACACAGCTATCTCTTAACACATGGAAATAAGTACTCCGCTATCTCTATAAACATGGAAATATCTACAGCAACATCTGTAGGAACATGGAAATATCTGCAAAGCCATCTGTATGAACATATAAATATCTACACCGCCATCTGTATTAAGAAGGAAATATCTAAACCGCTATCGGTATGAACATTGAAATATCTACACCGCTATCTGTATGAACATTGAAATATCTACACCGCTGCCTGTATAAACATGGAAATATCTACACCGCTATCTGTATGAACATGGAAATAGCTACACCGCTATCTGTATGAACACGGAAATAGCTACACAGCTAACTGTATGAACATGGAAATATCTACACCGCCATCTGTATTAAGAAGGAAATATCTACACCGCTATCTGTTTGAACATGGAAATATCTACACCGCTATATCTATAAACATGGAAATATATACACCGCCATCTGTATGAACATGGAAATATCTGCACCACCATATCTATGAACATATAAATATCTACACCGCCATCTGTATTAAGAAGGAAATATCTAAACCGCTATCTGTATGAACATTGAAATATCTACACCGCTATCTGTATGAACATGGAAATATCTACACCGCTATCTGTGTACACATGCATACATCTTAACCGCTATCTGTATAAACATGGAAATATATACAACGCTATCTGTATGAACATGGAAATATCTACACCGCAATCTGTACGAACATGGAAATATCTAAACTGCTATCAGCATGAAAATAGAAATAACTACACAGCTATCTGCATATACATGGAAATATCTACAAAGCTATCTCTTTACACAAGGAAATAACTACACCGCTATCTCTATAAACACGGAAATATCTACACCGCCATCTGTACGAACATGGAAATATCTGCACCGCCATCTGTATAAACATATAAATATCTACAACGCCATCTGTGTTAAGATGTAGATATCTACACCGCTATCTGTATAAACTTGGAAATATCTACACTGCTATCTGTATAAACATGGAAATATCTACACCGCTATCTGTATAAACATGGAAATACCTACACCGCTACCTGTATAAACATGGAAATATCAGCACCGCTATCTGTATGAACATGGAAATATCTACACCGCTATCTCTATGAACATGGAAATATCTACACCGCTATCTGTATGAACATGGAAATAGCTACACTGCTATCTGTATGAACATGGAAATATCTACACCACTATCTGTAGGAACATGGAAATATCTACACCGCTATCTGTATCAACATGGATATATCTACACTGCCATCTGGATGAACATGGAAATATCTACACCGCTATCTGCATGAACATGGAAATATCTACACCGCTATCAGTGTAAACATGCATACATCTTCACCGCAATCTGTATAAGCATTGAAATATCAACACCGCTATCTGTATGAACTTGGAAATATCTACACCGCTATCTGTTTGAACATGGAAATATCTAAACCGCTATCAGCATGAAAATGGAAATATCTACACAGCTATCTGCATATACATGGAAATATCTACACATCTATCTCTTTACACATGGAAATAACTACACCACTATCTGTATGAACATGGAAATGTCTGCACCGCCATCTGTATGAACATATAAATATCTACACCGCCATCTGTATTAAGATGGAGATATCTACACTGCAATCTGTATAAACATGGAAACATCTAAACCGCTATCTGTATAAACATGGAAATATCTACACAGCTCTCTGAATAAACATGGAAATATCAGCACTGCTATCTGTATGAACATGGAAATATCAGCCCCTCTATCTGTATGAACATGGAAGTATCTACACCGCTATCTCTATGAACATGGAAATATCTACACCGCTATCTGTTTGAACATGGAAATATCTAAACCGCTATCTGCATGAAAATGGGAATATATACACAGCTATCTGCATATACATGGAAATATCTACACAGCTATCTCTTTACACATGGAAATAACTGCACCGCTATCTGTATGAACATGGAAATATCTTCACCGCCATCTTAGGAACATGGATATATCTACACAGCCATCTGGATGAACATGGAAAAATCTACACCGTTATCTGTATGAACATGGAAATATCTACACCGCTATCTGTATGAACATGGAAATAACTTCACCGCCATCTGTATGAACATGAATATATCTACACAGCCATCTGGATGAACATGGATATATCTACACAGCCCTCTGGATGAACATGGAAATATCTACACCGCTATCTGTATGAACATGAAAATATCTACACTGCTATCTGTTTGAAGATGGAAATATATCCACCGATATCTGCATGAAAATGGAAATATCTACACAGCTATCTGCATGAAAATGGAAATATCTACACAGCTATCTGCATATACATGGAAATATCTACACAGCTATCTCTTTACACATGGAAATAACTACACCGCTATCAGTATGAACATGGAAATATCTACACCGCCATCTGTATGAACATGGAAATATCTGCACCGCCATCTGTATGAACATATAAATATCTACACTGCCATCTGTATTAAGATGGAGATATCTACACCGCTATCTGAATAAACATGGAAATATCTACACCGCTATCTGTATAAACATGGAAATATCAGCACCACTATCTGTATGAACATGGAAATATCAGCCACTCTATCTGTATGTACATGGAGATATCTACACCGCCATCTGTATGAACATGGATATATCTACACAGCCATCTGGAGGAACATGGAAATATCTACACCGCTATCTGTATGAACATGGAAATAGCTACACCGCTATCTGTATGAACATGGGAATAACTACACCGCTATCTGTATGAACATGGAAATATCTACACCGCTATCTGTATGAACAAGGAAATATCTTCACCGCTATCTGTTTGAACATGGATATATCTACAGAGCCATCTGGATGAACATGGAAATATCTACACCACCATCTGTATGAACATATAAATATCTGCACCGCCATCTGTATTAAGATGGTGATATCTACACCGCTATCTGTATAAACCTGGAAATATCTACACCGTTATCTGTATAAAGATGGAAATATCTACACCGCTATCTGGATTAACATGGAAATTTCTACACCGCTACCTGTATAAACATGGAAATATCAGCACCGCTATCTGTAGGAACATGGAAATATCTACACCGCTATCTGTACGAAGATGGAAATACCTACACCGCTATCTGTATGAACATGAAAATAGCTACACCGCTATCTGTATGAACATGGAAATATCTACACCGCTATCTGTATGAACATGGATATATCTACACAGCCATCTGGTTGAACATGGAAATATCTACACCGCTATCTGTGTAAACATGCATACATCTTCACCGCTATCTGTATAAACATGGAAATATCTACAAGGCTATCTGTATGAACATGGAAATATCTGCACCGCTATCTGTATGAACATGGAAATATCTACACCGCTATCTGTATGAACATGGATATATCTACACAGCCATCTGGATGAACATGGATATATCAACACAGCCATCTGGATGAACATGGAAATATCTACACCGCTATCTGAATGAACATGGAAATATCTACACCGCTATCTGTGTAAACATGCATACATCTTCACCGCTATCTGTATAAACATGGAAATATCTACACCGCTATCTGTATGAACATGGAAATAGCTACACCGCTATCTGTATGAACATGGAAATATCTACACCGATATCTGTATGAACATGGATATATCTACACAGCCATCTGGACGAACTTGGAAATATCTACACCGCTATCTGTGTAAACATGCACACATCTTCACCGCTATCTGTATAAACATGGAAATATCTAAACAGCCCTCTGGATGAACATGGAAATATCCACACCGCTATCTGTGTAAACATGCATACATCTTCACCGCTATCTATATAAACATGGGAATATCTACACCGCTATCTGTATGAACATGGAAATATCTACACCGCTATCTGTATGAACATGGAAATAGCTACACCGCTTTCTGTATGAACATGGAAATATCTACACAGCCATCTGGATGAACATGGAATTATCTACTCCGCTATCTGTGTAAAAATGCATAGATCTTCACCGCTATCAGTATAAACATGGAAATATCTACACCGCTATCTGTATGAACATGGAAATATCTACACCGCTATCTGTATGAACATGGAAATATCTACACCGCTATCTGTTTGAACATGGAAATATCTACACCGCTATCTGCATGAAAATGGAAATATCTACACTGCTATCTGCATAAACATGGAAATATCTACACAGCTATCTCCTTACACATGGAAATAACTACACCGCTATCTGTATGAACATGGAAATATCTACACCGTCATCTGTATGAACATGGAAATATCTGCACCGCCATCTGCATTATAATATAAATATCTACACCGCCATCTGTATTAAGATGGAGATATCTACAATGCTATCTGTATAAACATGGAAATATCTACACCGCTATCTGTATAAACGTGGAAATATCTACACCGCTATCTGTATAAACATGGAAATATCTACACCGCTACCTGTATAAACATGGAAATTTCAGCACCGCTATCTGTATGAACATGGAAATATCTACACCGCTATCTGTATGAACATGGAAATATCTACACCGCTATCTGTATGAACATGGAAATATCTACACCGGTATCTGTATGAACATGGAAATGTCTACACCGCTATCTGTTTGAACATGGAAGTATCTACACCGCTGTCTGCATGAAAATGGAAATATCTACACAGCTATCTGCATATACATGGAAATATCTACACAGCTATCTCTTTACACATGGAAATAACTACACCGCTATCTCTATAAACATGGAAATATCTACACCGCCATCTGTATGAACATGGAAATATCCGCACCGCCATCTGTATGAACATATAAATATCTACACCGCCATCTGTATTAAGAAGCAGATATCTACACCGCTATCTGTATAAACATGGAAATATCTACACCGCTATCTGTATAAACATGGAAATATCTACACCACTATCTGTATAAACATGGAAATATCTACACCGCTCCCTGTATAAACATGGAAATATCAGCACTGCTATCTGTATGAACATGGAAATATCTACACAGCTATCTGTATGAACATGGAAATATCTACACCGCTATCTGTATGAACATGTAAATATCTACACCGCTATCTGTTTAAACATGCATACATCTTCACCGCTATCTGTATAAACATTTAAATATCTACAAAGCTATCTGTATGAACATGGAAATATCTACACCGCTATCTGTACGAACATGGAAATATCTAAACCGCTATCTGCATGAAAATAGAAATATCTACACAGCTATCTGCATATACATGGAAATATCTACAAAGCTATCTCTTTACACATGGAAATAACTACACCGCTATCTCTATAAACACTGAAATATCTACACCGCCATCTGTATGAACATGGAAATATCTGCACCGCCATCTGTATTAACATATAGATATCTACACCGCCATCTGTATTAAGTTGGAGATATGTACACCGCTATCTGTATAAACTTGGAAATATCTACACCGCTATCTGTATAAACATGGAAATAACTACACCGCTATCTGTATAAACATGGAAATATCTACACCGCTACCTGTATAAACATGGAAATATCAGCACCGCTATCTGTATGAACATGGAACTATCTACACCGCTATCTCTATGAACATGGAAATATCTACACTGCTATCTGTATGAACATGGAAATAGCTACACCGCTATCTGTATGAACATGGAAATATCTACACCACTATCTGTATGAACATGGAAATATCTACACCGCTATCTGTATGAACATGGATATATCTACACAGCCATCTGGATGTACATGGAAATATCTACACCGCTATCTGCATGAACATGGAAATATCTACACCGCTATCAGTGTAAACATGCATACATCTTCTACGCAATCTGTATAAGCATGGAAATATCAACACTGCTATCTGTAAGAACGTGGAAATATCTACACCGCTATCTTTTTGAACTTGGAAATATCTAAACCGCTATCAGTATGAAAATGGAAATATCTACACAGCTATCTGCATATACATGGAAATATCTACACAGCTATCTCTTTACACATGGAAATAACTACACCGTTATCTGTATGAACATGGAAATATCTGCACCGCCATCTGTATGAACATATAAATATCTACACCGCCATCTGTATTAAGATGGAGATATCTACACCGCTATCTGTATAAACATGGAAATATCTACACAGCTATCTGTATAAACATGGAAATATCTACACCGCTATCTGTATAAACATGGAAATTTCAGCACCGCTCTCTGTATGAACATTTAAATATCAGCCCCTCTATCTGTATGAACATGGAAGTATCTACACCACTATCTCTATGAACATGGAAATATCTACACCGCTATCTGTTTGAACATGGAAATATCTAAACCGCTATCTGCATGAAAATGGAAATATATACACAGCTATCTGCATATACATGGAAATATCTACACAGCTATCTCTTTACACATGGAAATAACTACACCGCTATCTGTATGAACATGGAAATACCTTCACCGCCATCTGTATGAACATGGATATATCTACACAGCCATCTGGATGAACATGGAAATAACTACACCGCTATCTTTATGAACATGGAAATAACTACACCGCTATCTGTGTAAACATGCGTACATCTTCACCCCTATCTCTATAAACATGGAAATATCTACACTGCTATCTGTATGAACATGGAAATATCTACACCGCTATCTGTATGAACATGGAAATATCTACACCGCTATCTGTGAAAACATGGATACGTCTTCTCCGCTGTCTGTATAAACATGGAAATATCTACACTGCTATCTGTATGAACATGGAAATATCTACACGGCTATCTGTTTGAACATGGAAATATCTACAGAGCTATCTGCAAGAAAATGGAAATATCTACACAGCGATCTGCATATACATGGAAATATCTACAAAGCTATCTCTTTACACGAGGAAATAAGTACAGCGCTATCTCTATAAACATGGAAATAGCTACACCGCCATCTGTATGAACATGGAAATATCTGCACCGCCATCTGTATGAACATATAAATATCTACACCGCCATCTATATTAAGATGGAGATAACTACACCGCTATCTGTATAAATTTGGAAATATCTACACTGCTATCTCTATGAACATGGAAATTTCTACACCGCTATCTGTATGAACATGGAAATAGCTACAACGCTATCTGTATGAACATGGAAATATCTACACCGCTACCTGTATGAACATGGAAATATCTACACCATAATCTGTATGAACATGGATATATATACACAGCCATCTGGATGAACACGGAAATATCTACACCGCTATCTGTATGAACATGGAAATATCTACACGGCTATCTGTGTAAATATGCATACATCTTCACCGCAATCTGTATAAAGATGGAAATATCTACACCGCTATCTGTATGAACATTGAAATATCTACACCGCTATCTGTTTGAACATGGAAATATCTACACCGCTGTCTGCATGAAAATGGAAATATCTACACACCTATCTGCATATACATGGAAATATCTACACAGCTATCTCTTAACACATGGAAATAACTACACCGCTATATCTATAAACATGGAAATATCTACACCGCCATCTGTATGAACATGGAAATATCTGCACTGCCATCTGTATGAACATATAAATATATACACCGCCATCTGTATTAAGATGGAGATATCTACACCGCTATCTGAATAAACATGGAAATATCTACACCGCTATCTGTATAAACATGGGAATATCAGCACCGCTATCTGTATGAACATGGAAATATCAGTCCCTCTATCTGTATGAACATGGAGATATCTACACCGCCATCTGTATGAACATGGATATATCTACACAGCCATCTGGAGGAACATGGAAATATCTACACCGCTATCTGTATGAACATGGAAATAGCTACACCGCTATCTGTATGAACATGGAAATATCTTAACCGCTATCTGTATGAACATGGAAATAACTACACCGCTATCTGTATGAACATGGATATATCTACACAGCCATCTGGATGAACATGGAAATATCTACACCGCTACCTGTATGAACATGGAAATATCTACACCGCAATCTGTATGAACATGGATATATCTACACAGCCATCTGGATGAACACAGAAATATCTACACCGCTATCTGTATGAACATGGAAATATCTACACGGCTATCTGTGTAAATATGCATACATCTTCACCGCAATCTGTATAAACATGGAAATATCTACACCGCTATCTGTATGAACATGGAAATATATACACCGCTATCTGTTTGAACATGGAAATATCTACACCGCTGTCTGCATGAAAATGGAAATATCTACACAGCTATCTGCATATACATAGAAATATCTACACAGCTATCTCTTAACACAAGGGAATAACTACACCGCTATCTCTATAAATATGGAAATATCTACACCGCCATCTGTATGAACATGGAAATATCTGCACCGCCATCTGTATGAACATATAAATATCTACACTGCCATCTGTATTAAGAAGGAAATATCTAAACTGCTATCTGTATGAACATAGAAATATCTACACCGCTATCTGTATGAACATGGAAATATCTACACCGCTATCTGTGTAAACATGCATACTTCTTCACCGCTATCTGTATAAACATGGAAATTTCTACAAGGCTATCTGTATGAACATGGAAATATCTACACCGCCATCTGTATGAACATGGAAATAGCTGCACCGACTTCTGTATGAACATATACATATCTACACGGCCATCTGTATTAAGATGGAGATATCTACATCGATATCTGTATAAAAATGGAAATATCTACACTGCTATCAGTATAAACATGGAAATATCTACACCGCTATCTGTATAAACATGGAAATATCTACACCGCATCCTGTATAAACTTGGAAATATCAGCACCGCTATCTGTCTTAACATGGAAATATCAGCCGCTCTATCTTTATGAACATGGAAATACCTACACCGCTATCTGTATGAACATGGATATATCTACACAGCCATCTGTATGAACATGGAAATATCTGCACCGCCATCTGTATGAACACATGAATATCTACACCGCCATCTGTATTAAGATGGAGATATCTACACTGCTATCTGTATAAACATGGAAATATCTACACCACCATTTGTATGAACATATAAATATCTACACCGACATCTGTATTAAGAAGGAAATATCTAAACCGCTATCTGTATAAACATGGAAATATCTACACCGCTGCCTGTATTAACATGGAAATATCAGCACCGCTATCTGTATGAACATGGAAATATCTACACTGCTATCTGTATGAACATGGAAATATCTACACCGCTATCTGTTTGAACATGGAAATATCTACACCGCTATCTGCATGAAAATGGAAACATCTACACTGCTATCTGCATATACATTTAAATATCTACACAGCTATCTCTTTACACATGGAAATAACTACACCGCTATCTGTATGAGCATGGAAATATCTACACCGCCATCTGTATTAGGATGGAGATATCTACACCGCTATCTGTATAAACATGGAAATATCTACACCGCCATCTGTATGAACATGGATATATCTACACAGCCCTCTGGATGAACATGGAAATATCCACACCGCTATCTGTGTAAACATGCATACATCTTCACCGCTAACTGTATAAACATGGAAATATCTACACCGCTATCTGTATGAACATGGAAATAGCTACACCGTTATCTGTATCAACATGGAAATAGCTACACCGCTATCTGTATGAACATGGAAGTATCTACACCGCTATCTGTATGAACATGGATATATCTACACAGCCATCTGGATGAACATGGAAATATCTACACCGCTATCTGTATGAACATGGAAATATCTACACCGCTATCTGTGTGAACATGGATATATCTACACAGCCATCTGGATGAACATGAAAATATCTACACCGCTATCTGTGTAAACATGCATAGATCTTCACCACTATCTGTATAAACATGGAAATATCTACACAGCTATCTGTATGAACATGGAAATATATACACCGCTATCTGTATGAACATGGAAATATCTACACCACTGTCTGTATGAACTTGGAAATATCTACACCGCTATCTGTATGAACATGGATATATCTACACAGCCATCTGGATGAACATGGAAATATCTACACCGATATCTGTATGAACATTGAAATATATACACCGCTATCTGTGTAAACATGCATACATCTTCACCGCTATCTGTATAAACATGGAAATATCTACACCACTATCTGTATGAACATGGAAATATCTACACCGCTATCTGTATGAACATGGAAATATCTGCACCGCTATCTGTATGAACATAGAAATATCTACACCGCTATCTGTTTGAACATGGAAATATCTACACCGCCATCTTATTAAGATGGAGATATCTACATCGCTATCTGTACAAACTTGGAAATATCGACACCGCTATCTGTATAAACATGGAAATACCAACACCACTCTCTGTATAAACATGGAAATATCTACACCGCTACCTGTATAAACATGGAAATATCAGCACTGATATCTGTATGAACATGGAAATATCTACTCCGCTATCTCTATGTACATGGAAATATCTACACCACTATCTGTATGAACATGGAAATAGCTACACCGCTATCTGTATGAACATGGAAATATCTACACCACTATCTGTGTGAACATGGATATATCTACACACCCATCTGGATGAACATGTAAATATCTACACCGCTATCTGCATGAACATGGAAATACCTACACCGCTATCTGTGTGAACATTCATACATGTTCACCGCAATCTGTATAAAGATGGAAATATCTACACCGCTATCTGTATGAACTTGGATATATCTACACAGCCCTCTGCATGAACATGGAAATATTCACACCGCTATCTGTGTAAACATGCATACATCTTCAACGCTATCTGTATAAACATGGAAACATCTACACCGCTATCTGAACATGGAAATATCTGCACCGCCATCTGTATTTACATATAAATATCTTCACCGCCATCTGAATTAAGATGGAGATATCTACACCGCTATCTGAATAAACATGGAAATATCTACACCGCTATTTGTATAAACATGGAAATATCTACACCGCTATCTGTATAAACATGGAAATATCTACACCGCTACCTGTATAAACATGGAAATATCAGCACCGCTATCTGTATGAACATGGAAATATCTACACCGCTATCTGTATGAACATGGAAATATCTACACCGCTATCTGTATGAACATGGAAATATCTACAAAGCTATCTGAATGAACATGGAAATATCTACACCGCTATCTGTTTGAACATGTAAATATCTACACCACTATCTGTATGAAAACGGAAATATCTACAAAGCTATCTGCATATACATGGAAATATCTACACAGCTATCTCTTTACACATGGAAATAACTACACCGCTATATCTATAAACAGGGAAATATCTACACCGCCATGTGTATGAACATGGAAATATCAGCACCGCCATCTGTATGAACATATAAATATCTACACCGCCATCTGTATTAAGAAGGAAATATCTAAACCGCTATCTGTATAAACATGGAAATATCTACACCGCTGCCTGTATAAACATGGAAATATCAGCACCGCTATCTGTATGAACATGGAAATATCTACAACGCTATCTGTATCAACACGGAAATATCTACACCGCTATCTGTATGAAGATGGAAATAGCTACACCGTTATCTGTATGAACATGGAAATAGCCACACCGCTATCTGTATGAACATGGAAATATCTACACCGCTATCTGTATGAACATGGATATCTACACAGCCCTCTGGATGAACATGGAAATATCCACACCGCTATCTGTGTAAAAATGCATACATCTTCACCGCTATCTGTATAAACATGGAAATATGTACATCGCTATCTGTATGAACATGGAAATATCTACACCGCTATCTGTTTGAAGATGGAAATATATACACAGCTATCTGCATGAAAATGGAAATATCTACACAGCTATCTGCATATAGATGGCAATATCTACACAGCTATCTCTTTACACATGGAAATAACTACACCGCTATCTGTATGAAAATGGAAATATCTACACCGCCATCTGCATGAACATAGAAATATCTGCACCGCCATCTGTATGAACATATAAATATCTACACAGCCATCTGTATTAAGATCGAGATATCTACACCGCTATCTGAATAAAAATGGAAATATCTACACCGCTATCTGTATAAACATGGAAATACCTTCACAGCAATCTGTATAAACATGGAAATATCTACACCGCTACCTGTATAAACATGGAAATATCTTCACCGCTATCTGTATAAACATGGAAATATCTACACCGCTACCTGTATAAACATGGAAATATCTGCACTGCTATCTGTATGAACATGGAAATATCTACACCGCTATCTGTATGAACAAGGAAATATATACACCACAATCTGTATGAACATGGAAATATCTACAAAGCTATCTGAATGAACATGGAAATTTCTACACCGCTATCTGTTTGAACATGGAAATATCTACACCGCTATCTGCATGAAAATGGAAATATCTACAAAGCTATCTGCATATTCATGGAAATATCTACACAGCTGTCTGTTTACACATGGAAATAACTACACCGCTATCTGTATGAACATGGAAATATCTACACCGCCATCTGTATGAACATGGAAATATCTGCACCGCCATCTGTATGAACATATAAATATCTACACCGCCATCTGTATTAAGATGGAGATTTCTACACTGCTATCTGTATAAACATGGAAATATCTACACCGCTATCTGTATAAACATGGAAATATCTACACCGCTATCTGTATAAACATGGAAATATCTACACCACTACCTGTATAAACATGGAAATATCAGCACCGCTATCTGTATGAACATGGAAATATCTACACCGCTATCTGTATGAACATGGAAATATCTACACCGCTATCTGTATGAACATGGAAATATCTGCACCGCTATCTGTATGAACATGGAAATATCTACACCGCTATCTGTTTCAACATGGAAATATCTACACCGCTGTCTGCATGAAAATGGAAATATCTACACAGCTATCTGCATATACATGGAAATATCTACACAGCTATCTCTTAACACATGGAAGTAAGTACACCGCTATATGTATAAACATGGAAATGTCTACACCGCCATCTGTATGATCATGGAAATATCTGCACCACCATCTGTATGGACATATAACTATCTACACCGCCATCTGTATTAAGAAGGAAATATCTAAACCGCTATCTGTATGAACATTGAAATATCTACACCGCTATTTGTATGAACATGGAAATATCTACACCTCTATCTGTGTAAACATGCATACATCTTCACCGCTATCTGTATAAACATGGAAATATCTACAAGGCTATCTGTATGAACATGGAAATATCTACACCGCTATCTGCATGAAAATAGAAATATCTACACAGCTATCTGCATATACATGGAAATATCTACAAAGCTATCTCTTTACACATGGAAATAACTACACCGCTATCTCTATAAACACGGAAATATCTACACCGCCATCTGTTTGAACATGGAAATATCTGCACAGCCATCTGTATGAACATATAAATATCTACACCGCCATCTTATTAAGATGGAGATATCTACATCGCTATCTGTACAAACTTGGAAATATCGACACCGCTATCTGTATAAACATGGAAATACCAACACCACTCTCTGTATAAACATGGAAATATCTTCACCGCTACCTGTATAAACATGGAAATATCAGCACTGATATCTGTATGAACATGGAAATATCTACTCCGCTATCTCTATGTACATGGAAATATCTACACCGCTATCTGTATGAACATGGAAATAGCTACACCGCTATCTGTATGAACATGGAAATATCTACACCACTATCTGAATGATCATGGAAATATCTGCACCGCTATCTGTATGAACATGGAAATATCTACACCGCTATCTGTTTGAAGATGGAAATATGTACACCGCTATCTGCATGAAAATGGAAATATCTACACAGCTATCTGCATATAGATGGAAATATCTACACAGCTATCTCTTTACACATGGAAATAACTACACCGCTATCTGTATGAAAATGGAAATATCTACACAGCCATCTGGATGAACATGGAAATATCTACACCGCTATCTGTATGAACAGGGAAATAGCTACACCACTATCTGTATGAACATGGAAATATCTACACCGCTATCTGTATGAACATGGAAATATCTACACCGCTATCTGTATGAACATGGAAATATCTTCACCGCCATCTGTACGAACATGGATATATCTACAGAGCCATCTGGATGAACATGGAAATATCTACACCGCCATCTGTATGAACATATAAATATCTACACCGCCATCTGTATTAAGATGGAGATATCTACACCGCTATCTGTATAAACCTGGAAATATCTACACCGCTATCTGTATAAACATGGAAATATCTACACCGCTATCTGTATAAACATGGAAATTTCTACACCGCTACCTGTATAAACACGGAAATATCAGCACCGCTATCTGTAGGAACATGGAAATATCTACACCGCTATCTGTACGAACATGGAAATATCTACACCGCTATCTGTATGAACATGGAAATAGCTACACCGCTATCTGTATGAACATGGAAATATCTACACCACTATCTGTATGAACATGGAAATATCTACACCGCTATCTTTATGAACATGGATATATCTACACAGCCATCTGGATGAACATGGAAATAACTACACCGCTCTCAGTATGAACATGGAAATATCTACACCGCTGTCTGAGTAAATATGCATACATCTTCACCGCTATCTGTATAAACATGGAAATATCTACACCGCTATCTATATGAACATGGAAATATCTACCCTGATATCTGTATGAACATGGATATATCTACACAGCCACCTGGATGAACATGGAAATATCTACACCGCTATCTGTGTAAACATGCATACATCTTCACCGCTATCTGTATAAACATGGAAATATCTACACCGCTATCTGTATGAACATGGAAATATCTGCACCGCTATCTGTATGAACATGGAAGTGTCTACACTGCTGTCTGTTTGAACATGAAAATATCTACACCGCTATCTGCATGAAAATGGAAATATCTACACTGCTATCTGCATATACATGGAAATATCTACACAGCTATCTCTTTACACATGGAAATAACTACACCGCTATCTGTATGAACATGGAAATATCTACACCGCCATCTGTATGAACATGGAAATATCTGCACCGCCATCTGAAAGAATATAGAAATTTCTACACCGCCATCTGTATTAAGATGGTAATATCTACACCGCTATCTGTATAAACATGGAAATATCTACACCGCTACCTGTATAAACAAGGAAATATCAGCACCGCTATCTGTATGAACATGGAAATATCTACACCGCTATCTGTATGAACAAGGAAATATCTACACCGGTATCTGTATGAACATGGATATATCTACAGAGCCCTCTGGATGAACATGGAAATATCCACACCGCTATCTGTGTAAACATGCATACATCTTCACCGCTATCTGTATAAACATGGAAATATCTACACCGCTATCTGTATGAACATGGAAATATCTACACCGCTATCTCTTTGAAGATGGAAATATATACACCGCTATCTGCATGAAAATGGAAATACCTACAGAGCTATCTGCATATAGATGGAAATATCTACACAGCTATCTCTTTACACATGGAAATAACTACACCGCTATCTGTATGAACATGGAAATATCTGCACCGCCATCTGTATGAACATATAAATATCTACACCGCCATCTGTATGAAGATGGAGATATCTACACCGCTATCTGAATAAACATGGAAATGTCTACACCGCTATCTGTATAAACATGGAAATATCTACACTGCTATCTGTATAAACATGGAAATATCTACACCGCTACCTGTATAAACATGGAAATATCAGCACCGCTATCTGTATGAACCTGGAAATATCTACACCGCTATCTGTATGAACATGGAAATATCTACACCGCTATCTGTATGAACAAGGAAATATCTTCAAAGCTATCTGAATGAACATGGAAATATCTACACCGCTATCTGTTTGAACATGTAAATATCTACACCGCTATCTGCAAGAAAATGGAAATATCTTCAAAGCTATCTGCATATACTTGTAAATATCTACACAGCTATCTCTTTACACATGGAAATAACTACACCGCTATATCTATAAACATGGAAATATCTACACCACCATCTGTATGAACATGGAAATAACTGCACCGCCATCTGTATGAACATATAAATATCTACACCGCCATCTGTATTAAGAAGTAAATATCTAAACCGCTATCTGTATAAACATGGAAATATCTACACCGCTGCCTGTATAAACATGGAAATATCAGCACCGCTCTCTGTATGAAAATGGAGATATCTACACCGCTATCTGTATGAACATGGAAATATCTACACTGCTATCTGTATGAACATGGAAATAGCTACACCGTTTTCTGTATGAACATGGAAATAGCAACACCGCTATCTGTATGAGCATGGAAATATCTACACCGCCATCTGTATGAACACGGAAATATCTGCACCACCATCTGTATGAACATATAAATATCTACACCGCCATCTGTATTAACATATAAGTATTTACACCGCCATCTGTATTAAGAAGGAAATATCTAAACCGCTATCTGTATGAACATGGAAATATCTACACCGCTGCCTGTATAAACATGGAAATATCAGCACCACTATCTGTATGAACATGGAAATATCGACACCGCAATCTGTATGAACATGGATATATCTACACAGCCATCTGGATGAACATGGAAATATCTACACCGCTATCTGTATGAACATGGAAATATCTACACCGCTATCTGTGTAAACATGCAAACATCTTCACCGCTATCAGTATAAACATGGAATTATCTACACCGCTATCTGTATGAACATGGAAATAACTACACCGCTTTCTGTATGAACATGGAAATATCTACACCGCTATCTGTATGAACATGGATATATCTACACAGCCATCTGGATGAACATGGAAATATCTACACTGCTATCTGTGTAAACATGCATACATCTTCACCGCTATCTGTATAAACATGGAAATATCTACACAGCTATCGGTATGAACATGGAAATATCTGCACCGCTATCTGTATGAACATGGAAATATCTACACCGCTATCTGAACATGGAAATATCTACACTGCTATCTGTATAAACATGGAAATATCTACACAGCTATCTCTTTACAGATGGAAATAACTACACCGCCATCTGTATGAACATGGAAATATCTGCACCGCCATCAGTATGAACATATAAATATCTACACCACCATCTGTATTAAGATATAGATATCTACACCGCTGTCTGTATAAACATGGAAATATCAACACCGCTATCTATATAAACATGGAAATATCTACAACGCTATCTGTATAAACATGGAAATATCTACACCGCTACCTGTATAAACAGGGAAATATAAGCACCGCTATCTGTATGAACATGGAAATATCTACACCGCTATCTGTATGAACATGGAAATATCTATACCGCTATCTGTATGAACATGGATATATCTACACAGCCCTCTGGATGAACATGGAAATATCCACACCGCTATCTGTGTAAACATGCATACATCTTCACCGCTATCTGTATAAACATGGAAATATCTACACCGCTATCTGTATGAACATGGAAATATCTACACCGCTATCTGTTTGAAGATGGAAATATATACATCGCTATCTGCATGAAAATGGAAATATCTACACAGCTATCTGCATATAGATGGAAATGTCTACACAGCTATCTCTTTACACATGGAAATAACTACACCGCTATCTGTATGAACATAGAAATATCTACACCGCTATCTGTATAAACATGGAAATATCTACACCGCCACCTGTATAAACATGGAAATATAAGCACCGCTATCTGTAAGAACATGGAAATATCTACACCACTATCTGTATGAACATGGAAATATCTACACCGCTATCTGTATGAACATGGATATATCTACACAGCCCTCTGGATGAACATGGAAATATCCACACCGCTATCTGTGTAAACATGCATACATCTTCACAGCTATCTGTATAAACATGGAAATATCTACACCGCTATCTGTATGAACATGGAAATATCTACACCGCTATCTGTTTGAAGATGGAAATATATACATCGCTATCTGCATGAAAATGGAAATATCTACACAGCTCTCTGCATATAGATGGAAATATCTACACAGCTATCTCTTTACACATGGAAATAACTACACCGCTATCTGTATGAACATGGAAATATCTACACCGCCATCTGTATGAAGATGGAGATATCTACACCGCTATCTGAATAAACATGGAAATATCTACACCGCTATCTGTATAAACATGGAAATATCTACACCGCTATCTGTATAAACATGGAAATATCTACACCGCTACCTGTATAAACATGGAAATATCAGCACCGCTATCTGTATGAACCTGGAAATATCTACACCGCTATCTGTATGAACATGGAAATATCTACACCGCTATCTGTTTGAACATGGAAATATGTACACCGCTATCTGCATGAAAATGGAAATATCTACACTGCTATCTGCATATACGTGGAAATATCTACACAGCTATCTCTTTACACATGGAAATAACTACACCGATATCTGTATGAACATGGAAATATCTACACCGCCATCTGTATGAACATGGAAATATCTGCACCACCATCTGTATGAACATATAAATATCTACACCGCCATCTGTATTAAGATGGAGATATCTACACTGCTATCTGTATAAACATGGAAATATCTACACCGCCATCTGTATGAAAATATAAGTATCTACACCGCCATCTGTATTAAGAAGGAAATATCTAAACCGCTATCTGAATAAACATGGAAATATCTACACCGCTGCCTGTATAAACATGGAAATATCAGCACCACTATCTGTATGAACATGGAAATATCTACAACGCAATCTGTATGAACATGGATTTATCTACACAGCCATCTGGATGAACATGGAAATATCTACACCGCTATCTGTATGAACATGGAAATATCTACACCGCTATCTGTGTAAACATGCATACATCTTCACCACTATCAGTATAAACATGGAAATATCTACACCGCTATCTGTATGAACGTGGAAATAACTACACCGCTATCTGTATGAACATGGAAATATCTACACCGCTATCTGTATGAACATGGATATATCTACACAGCCATCTGGATGAACATGGAAATATCTACACTGCTATCTGTGTAAACATGCATACATCTTCTCCGCTAACTGTATAAACATGGAAATATCTACACCGCTATCTGTATGAACATGGAAATATCTGCACCGCTATATGTATGAACATGGAAATATCTACACCGCTATCTGTTTGAACATGGAAATATGTACACCGCTATCTGCATGAAAATCGAAATATCTACACTGCTATCTGCATATACATGGAAATATCTACACAGCTATCTCTTTACACGTGGAAATAACTACACCGATATCTGTATGAACATGGAAATATCTGCACTGCCATCTGTATGAACATGGAAATATCTGCACCGCCATCTGTATGAACACATAAATATCTACACCGCCATCTGTATTAAGATGGAGATATCTACACTGCTATTTGTATAAACATGGAAATATCTACACCGCCATCTATATGAACATATAAGTATTTACACCGCCATCTGTATTAAGAAGGAAATATCTAAACCGCTATCTGTATAAACATGGAAATATCTACACCGCTGCCTGTATAAACATGGAAATATCAGCACCACTATCTGTATGAACATGGAAATATCGACACCGCAATCTGTATGAACATGGATATATCTACACAGCCATCTGGATGAACATGGAAATATCTACACCGCTATCTGTATGAACATGGAAATATCTACACCGCTATCTGTGTAAACATGCAAACATCTTCACCGCTATCAGTATAAACATGGAAATATCTACACCGCTATCTGTATGAACATGGAAATAACTACACCGCTTTCTGTATGAACATGGAAATATCTACACCGCTATCTGTATGAACATGGATATATCTACACAGCCATCTGGATGAACATGGAAATATCTACACCGCTATCTGTGTAAACAGGCATACATCTTCACCGCTATCTGTATAAACATGGAAATATCTACACCGCCATCGGTATGAACATGGAAATATCTGCACTGCTATCTGTATGAACATGGAAATATCTACACCGCTATCTGAACATGGAAATATCTACACCGCTATCTGCATGAAAATGGAAATATCTACACTGCTATCTGTATATACATGGAAATATCTACACAGCTGTCTCTTTACACATGGAAATAACTACACCGCCATCTGTATGAACATGGAAATATCTGCAACGCCATCAGTATGAACATATAAATATCTACACCACCATCTGTATTAAGATATAGATATCTACACCGCTGTCTGTATAAACATGGAAATATCTACACCGCTATCTGTATGAACATGGAAATATCTGCACCGCCATCTGTATGAACATATATATATCCACACCGCCATCTGTATTAAGATGGAGATATCTACACTGCTATCTGTATAAACATGGAAATATCTACACCGCCATCTGTATGAACATATAAGTATCTACACCGCCATCTGTATTAAGAAGGAAATATCTAAACCGCTATCTGTACAAACATGGAAATATCTACACCGCTGCCCGTATAAACATGGAAATATCAGCACCACTATCTGTATGAACATGGAAATATCTACACCGCTATCTGTATGAACATGGAAATATCTACACCGCTATCTGTATGAACATGGATATATCTACACAGCCCTCTGGATGAACATGGAAATATCCACACCGCTATCTGTGTAAACATGCATACATCTTCACCGCTATCTGTATAAACATGGAAATTTCTACACCGCTATCTGTATGAACATGGAAATATCTACACCGCTATCTGTTTGAAGATGGAAATATATACATCGCTATCTGCATGAAAATGGAAATATCTACACAGCTCTCTGCATATAGATGGAAATATCTACACAGCTATCTCTTTACACATGGAAATAACTACACCGCTATCTGTATGAACATGGAAATATCTACACCGCCATCTGTATGAAGATGGAGATATCTACACCGCTATCTGAATAAACATGGAAATGTCTACACCGCTATCTGTATAAACATGGAAATATCTACACCGCTATGTGTATGAACATGGAAATATCTACACCGCTATCTGTATGAACATGGATATATCTACACAGCCATCTGGTTGAACATGGAAATATCTACACCGCTATCTGTGTAAACATGCATACATCTTCACCGCTATCTGAATAAACATGGAAATATCTACACCGCTATCAGTATGAACATGGAAATATCTGCACCGCTATCTGTATGTACATGGAAATATCTACACCGCTATCTGAACATGGAAATATCTACACCGCTATCTGCATGAAAATGGAAATATCTACACTGCTATCTGCATATACATGGAAATATCTACACAGCTATCTCTTTACACGTGGAAATAACTACACCGCCATCTGTATGAACATGGAAATATCTGCACCGCCATCAGTATGAACATATAAATATCTACACCACCATCTGTATTAAGATGGAGATATCTACACCGCTATCTGTATAAACATGGAAATATCTACACTGCTATCTGTATAAACATGGAAATATCTACACCGCTATCTGTATAAACATGGAAATATCTACACCGCTGCCTCTATAAACATGGAAATATAAGCACCGCTATCTGTATGAACATGGAAATATCTACACCGCTATCTGTATGATCATGGAAATATCTACACCGCTATCTGTATGAACATGGATATATCTACACAGCCCTCTGGATGAACATGGAAATATCCACACCGCTATCTGTGTAAACATGCATACATCTTCACCGCTATCTGTATAAACATGGAAATATCTACACCGCTCTCTGTATGAACATGGAAATATCTACACCGCTATCTGTATGAACATGGAAATATCTACAATGCTATCTGAATGAACATGGAAATATCTACAACGCTATCTGTTTGAACATGTAAATATCTACACCGCTATCTGCATGAAAATGGAAATATCTAAAAGCTATCTGCATATACATGGAAATATCTACACAGCTATCTCTTTACACATGGAAATAACTACACAGCTATATCTATAAACATGGAAATATCAGCACCACTATCTGTATGAACATGGAAATATCTACACCGCAATCTGTATGAACATGGATATATCTACACAGCCATCTGGATGAACATGGAAATATCTACACCGCTATCTGTGTAAACATGCATACATCTTCACCACTATCAGTATAAACATGGAAATATCTACACCGCTATCTGTATGAACATGGAAATAACTACACCGCTATCTGTATGAACATGGAAATATCTACACCGCTATCTGTAGGAACATGGATATATCTACACAGCCATCTGGATGAACATGGAAATATCTACACTGCTATCTGTGTAAACATGCATACATCTTCTCCGCTAACTGTATAAACATGGAAATATCTACACCGCTATCTGTATGAACATGGAAATATCTGCACCGCTATCTGTATGAACATGGAAATATCTACACCGCTGTCTGTTTGAACATGGAAATATGTACACTGCTATCTGCATGAAAATGGAAATATCTACACTGCTATCTGCATATACATGGAAATATCTACACAGCTATCTCTTTGCACGTGGAAATAACTACACCGATATCTGTATGAACATGGAAATATCTACACCGCCATCTGTATGAACATGGAAATATCTGCACCGCCATCTGTATGAACATATAAATATCTACACCGCCATCTGTATTAAGATGGAGATATCTACACTGCTATCTGTATAAACATGGAAATATCTACACCGCCATCTGTATGAACATATAAGTATTTACACCGCCATCTGTATTAAGAAGGAAATATCTAAACCGCTCTCTGTATAAACATGGAAATATCTACACCGCTGCCTGTAAAAACATGGAAATATCAGCACCACTATCTGTATGAACATGGAAATATCGACACCGCAATCTGTATGAACATGGATATATCTACACAGCCATCTGGATGAACATGGAAATATCTACACCGCTATCTGTATGAACATGGAAATATCTACACCGCTATCTGTGTAAACATGCAAACATCTTCACCGCTATCAGTATAAACATGGAAATATCTACACCGCTATCTGTATGAACAATGAAATAACTACACCGCTTTCTGTATGAACATGGAAATATCTACACCGCTATCTGTATGAACATGGATATATCTACACAGCCATCTGGATGAACATGGAAATATCTACAGCGCTATCTGTGTAAACATGCATACATCTTCACCGCTATCTGTATAAACATGGAAATATCTACACCGCTATCGGTATGAACATGGAAATATCTGCACCGCTATCTGTATGAACATGGAAATATCTACACCGCTATCTGAACATGGAAATATCTACACCGCTATCTGCATGAAAATGGGAAATATCTACACTGCTATCTGCATATACATGGAAATATCTACACAGCTATCTCTTTACACATGGAAATAACTACACCGCCATCTGTATGAACATGGAAATATCTGCACCGCCATCGGTATGAACATATAAATATCTACACCACCATCTGTATTAAGATGGAGATATCTACACCGCTGTCTGTATAAACATGGAAATATCTACACCGCTATCTGTATAAACATGGAAATATCTACACCGCTATCTGCATAAACATGGAAATATCTACACCGCTACCTGTATAAACATGGAAATATAAGCACCGCTAACTGTATGAACATGGAAATATCTACACCGCTATCTGTATGAACATGGAAATATCTACACCGCTATTTGTATGAACATGGATATATCTACACAGCCCTCTGGATGAACATGGAAATATCCACACCGCTATCTGTGTAAACATGCATACATCTTCACCGCTATCTGTATAAACATGGAAATATCTACACCGCTATCTGTATGAACATGGAAATATCTACACCGCTATCTGTTTGAAGATGGAAATATATACACCGCTATCTGCATGAAAATGGAAATATCTACACAGCTATCTGCATATAGATGGAAATATCTACACAGCTATCTCTTTACACATGGAAATAACTACACCGCTATCTGTATGAACATGGAAATATCTACACCGCCATCTGTATGAACATGGAAATATCTGCAACGCCATCTGTATGAACGTATAAATATCTACACCGCCATCTGTATTAAGATGGAGATATCTACACTGCTATCTGAATAAACATGGAAATATCTACACCGCTATCTGTATAAACATGGAAATATCTACACCGCTATCTGTATAAACACGGAAATATCAGCACCGCTCTCTGTATGAAAATGGAAATATCTACACCGCTATCTGTATGAACATGGAAATATCTACACCGCTATCTGTATGAACATGGATATATCTACACAGCCATCTGGATGAACATGGAAATATCTACACCGCTATCTGTATGAACATTGAAATATCTACACCGCTATCTGTATGAACATGGATATATCTACACAGCCATCTGGATGAACATGGAAATATCTACACCTCTATCTGTGTAAACATGCATACATCTTCACCACTATCTGTATAAACATGGAAATATCTTCACCGCTATCGGTATGAACATGGAAATATCTACACCGCTATCTGTATGAACATGGAAATACCTACACCGCTATCTGTTTGGACATGGAAATATCTACACCGCTATCTTCATGAAAATGGAAATATCTACACTGCTATCTGCATATACATTTAAATATATACACAGCTATCTCTTTACACATGGAAATAACTACACCACTATCTGTATGAACATGGACATATCTACACCGCCATCTGTATGAACATGGAAATATCTGCACCGCCATCTGTATGAACATATAAATATCTACACCGCCATCTGTATAAAGATGGAGATATCTACACTGCTATCTGTATAAACATGGAAATATCTACACCGCCATCTGCCTGAACATATAAATATCTACAGCGCCATCTGTACTAAGAAGGAAATATCTAAACCGATATCTGTATAAACGTGGAAATATCTACACCGCTGCCTGTATAAACATGGAAATATCAGCAACGCTATCTGTATGAACATGGAAATATCTACACCGCTATCTGTAGGAACATGGAAATAGCTACACCGCTGCCTGTATAAACATGGAAATATCAGCACCGCTATCTGTATGAACAGGGAAATATCTACACCACTATCTGTATGAACATGGATATATCTACACAGCCATCTGGATGAACATGGAACTATCTACACCACTATCTGTATGAACATGGAAATATCTAAACCGCTATCTGTGTAAACATGCATATATCTTCACCGCTATCAGTATAAACATGGAAATATCTACACCGCTATCTGTATGAACATGGAAATAGCTACACCGCTATCTGTATGAACAAAGAAATATCTACACTGCTATCTGTATGAACATGGATATATCTACACAGCCATCTGGATGAACATGGAAATATCTACAACGCTATCGGTGTAAACATGCATATATCTCCACCGCTATCTGTATAAACATGGAAATATCTACACCGCCATCTGTATGTACATGGAAATATCTGCACCGCCATCTGTATGAACATATAAATATCTACACCGCCATCTGCATTAAGATGGAGATATCTACACTGATATCTGTATAAACATGTAAATAACTACACCGCCATCTATCTGAACATATAAATATCTACACCGCCATCTGTACTAAGAAGGAAATATCTAAACCGCTATCTGCATAAACATGGAAATATCTACACCGCAGCCTGTATAAACATGGAAATATCAGCACCGCTATCTGTATGAACATGGAAATATCTACACCGCTATCTGTAGGAACATGGAAATAGCTACAGCGCTGCCTGTATAAACATGGAAATATTAGCACCGCTATCTGTATGAACATGGAAATATCTACACCACTATCTGTATGAACATGGATATATCTACACAGCCATCTGGATGAACATGGAAATATCTACACCACTATCTGTATGAACATGGAAATATCTACACCGCTATCTGTGTAAACATGCATACATCTTCACCGCTATCAGTATAAACATGGAAATATCTACACCGCTATCTATATGAACATGGAAATATCTACCCCGATATCTGTATGAACATTGAAATATCTACACCGCTATCTGTATGAACATGGATATATCTACAGAGCCCTCTGGATGAACATGGAAATATCCACACCGCTATCCGTGTAAATATGCATACATCTTCATCGCTATCTGTATAAACATGGAAATATCTACACCGCTATCTGTATGAACATGGAAATATCTACACCGCTATCTGTTTGAAGATGGAAATATATACACCGCTATCTGCATGAAAATGGAAATACCTAGACAGCTATCTGCTTATAGATGGAAATATCTACACAACTATCTCTTTACACATGGAAATAACTACACCGCTATCTTTATGAACATGGAAATATCTACACCGCCATCTGTATGAACATGGAAATACCTGCACCGCCATGTGTATGAACATATAAATATCTACACCGCCATCTGTATGAAGATGGAGATATCTACACCGCTATCTGAATAAACATGGAAATGTCTACACCGCTATCTGTATAAACATGGAAATATCTACACCGCTATCTGTATAAACATGGAAATATCTACACCGCTACCTGTATAAACATGGAAATATCAGCACCACTATCTGTATGAACCTGGAAATATCTACACCGCTATCTGTGTGAACATGGAAATATCTTCACCGCTATCTGTATGAACAAGGAAATATCTACAAAGCTATCTGAATGAACATGGAAATATCTACACCGCTATCTGTTTGAACATGTAAATATCTACACAGCTATCTGCATGAAAATGGAAATATCTTCAAAGCTATCTGCATATACATGTAAATATCTACACAGCTATCTCTTTACACATGGAAATAACTACACCGCAATATCTATAAACATGGAAATATCTACACCACCATCGGTATGAACATGGAAATATCTGCACCGCCATCTGTATGAACATATAAATATCTACACCGCCATCTGTATTAAGAAGTAAATATCTAAACCGCTATCTGTATAAACATGGAAATATCTACACCGCTGCCTGTATAAACATGGAAATATCAGCACCGCTCTCTGTATGAAAATGGAGATATCTACACCGCTATCTGTATGAACATGGAAATATCTACACTGCTATCTGTATGAACATGGAAATAGCTACACCGTTGTCTGTATGAACATGGAAATAGCTACACCGCTATCTGTATGAACATGGAAATATCTACACCGCCATTTGTATGAACACGGAAATATTTGCACCACCATCTGTATGAACATATAAATATCTACACCGCCATCTGTTTTAAAATGGAGATATCTACACTGCTATCTGTATAAACATGGAAATATCTACACCGCCATCTGTATGAACATATAAATATCTACGCCGCCATCTGTATTAAGAAGGAAATATCTAAACCGCTATCTGTATAAACATTGAAATATCTACACCGCTGCTTGTATAAACATGGAAATATCAGCACCACTATCTGTATGAACATGGAAATATCTACACCGCAATCTGTGTAAACATGCATACAACTTCACCACTATCAGTATAAACATGGAAATATCTACACTGCTATCTGTATGAACGTGGAAATAACTACACCGCTATCTGTATGAACATGGAAATATCTACACCGCTATCTGTATGAACATGGATATATCTACACAGCCATCTGGATGAACATGGAAATATCTACACCGCTATCTGTGTAAACATGCATACATCTTCACCGCTAACTCTATAAACATGGAAATATCTACACCGCTATCTGTATGAACATGGAATTATCTGCACCGCTATCTGTATGAACATGGAAATATCTACACCGCTATCTGTTTGAACATGGAAATATGTACACCGCTATCTGCATGAAAATGGAAATATCTACACTGCTATCTGCATATACATGGAAATATCTACACAGCTATCTCTTTACACATGGAAATAACTACACCGATATCTGTATGAACATGGAAATATCTACACCGCCATCTGTATGAACATGGAAATATCTGCACCGCCATCTGTATGAACATATAAATATCTACACCGCCATCTGTATTAAGATGGAGATATCTACACTGCTATCTGTATAAACATGGAAATATCTACACCGCCATCTGTATGAACATATAAGTAACTACACCGCCATCTGTATTAAGAAGGAAATATCTAAACCGCTATCTGTATAAACATGGAAATATCTACACCGCTGCCTGTATAAACAAGGAAATATCAGCACCACTATCTGTATGAACATGGAAATATCTACACCGCAATCTGTATGAACATGGATATATCTACACAGCCATCTGGATGAACATGGAAATATCTACACCGCTATCTGTATGAACATGGAAATATCTACACCGCTATCTGTGTAAACATGCATACATCTTCACCGCTATCAGTATAAACATGGAAATATCTACACCGCTATCTGTATAAACATGGAAATAACTACACCGCTATCTTTATGAACATGGACATATCTACACCGCTATCTGTATGAACATGGATGTATCTACACAGCCATCTGGATGAACATGGAAATATCTACACCGCTATCTGTGTAAACATGCATACATCTTCACCGCTACCTGTATAAACATGGAAATATCTACACCGCTATCTGTATGAACATGGAAATATCTGCACCGCTATCTGTATGAACATGGAAATATCTACACCGCTATCTGAACATGGAAATATCTACACCGCTGTCTGCATGAAAATGGAAATATCTACACTGCTATCTGCATATACATGGAAATATCTACACAGCTATCTCTTTACACATGGAAATATCTACACCGTCATCTGTATGAACATGGAAATATCTGCACCGCCATCAGTATGAACATATAAATATCTACACCACCATCTGTATTAAGATGGAGATATCTACACCGCTATCAGTATAAACATGGAAATATCTACACCGCTATCTGTATAAACATGGAAATATCTACACCGCTACCTGTATAAACATGGAAATATAAGCACCGCTACCTGTATGAACATGGAAATAACTACACCGCTATCTGTATGAACATGGAAATATCTACACCGCTATCTGTATGAACATGGAAATATCTACACCGCTATCTGTATGAACATGTTAATATCTACACCAATACCTGTATAAACATGGAAATATCAGCACCGCTATCTGTGTGAACATGGAAATATCTACACCGCTATCTGTGTAAACATGCATACATCTTCACCGCTATCAGTATAAACATGGAAATATCTACACCGCTATCTGTATTAACATGGAAATAGCTACACCGCTATCTGTATGAACATGGAAATATCTACACCGCTACCAGTATGAACATGGATATATCTACACAGCCATCTGGATGAACATGGAAATATCTACACCGCTATCTGTGTAAACATACATACATCCTCACCGCTATCTGTATAAACATGGAAATATCTACATCACTTTCTGTATGAACATTGAAATATCTACACCTCTATCTGTATGAACATGGAAATATCTACACCGCTATCTGTTTGAACATGGAAATATCTACACCGCTATCTGCATGAAAATGGAAATATCTACACTGCTATCTGCATATACATGGAAATATCTACACAGCTATCTCTTTACACATGGAAATAACAACACCGCTATCTGTATGAACATGGAAATATCCACACCGCCATCTGTATGAAAATGGAAATATCTGCACCGCCATCTGTATGAACATATAAATATCTACACTGCCTTCTGTATTAAGATGGAGATATCTACACCGCTATCTGTATAAACATGGAAATATCTACACCGCTATCTGTATAAACATGGAAATGTCTACACCGCTATCTGTATAAACATGGAAATATCTACACGGCTTCCTGTATAAACATGGAAATATCAGCAGAGCTATCTGTATGAACATGGAAATATCTACACCGCTATCTTTATGAACATGGAAATATCTACACCGCTATCTGTATAAACATGGAAATATCTACTCCGCTATCTGCATAAAGATGGAAATATCTACACCGCTACCTGTATAACCATGGAAATATCAGCACCGCTATCTGTATGAACATGGAAATATCTACAAAGCCATCTGGATGAACATGGAAATATCTACACTGCTATCTGTATGAACATGGAAATATCTACACCGCTATCTGTATGAAAATGGATATATCTACACAGCCATCTGGATGAACATGGAAATATCTACACCGCTATCTGTGTAAACATGCATAGATCTTCACCGCTATCTGTATAAACATGGAAATATCTACGCCGCTATCTGTATGAACATGGAAATATCTACACCGCTATCTGTATGAACATGGAAATATCTACACCTCTATCTGTTTGAACATGGAAATATCTACACCGCTATCTGCATGAAAATGGAAATATCTACACTGCTATCTGCATATACATGGAAATATCTACACAGCTATCTCTTTACACATGGAAATAACTACACCGCTATCTATATGAACATGGAAATATCCACACCGCCATCTGTAAGAACATGGAAATATCTGCACCGCCATCCGTATGAACATATAAATATCTACACCGCCATCTGTATTAAGATGGAGATATCTACACCGCTATCTGTATAAACATGGAAATAGCTACACCGCTATCTGTATAAACATGGAGATATATACACCGCTATCTGTATAAACATGGAAATATCTACACCACTACCTGTATAAGCATGGAAATATCAGCACCGCTATCTGTATGAACATGGAAATATCTACACCGCTATCTGTATGAACATGGAAATATTTACACCGCTATCTGTATGAACATGGAAATGTCTACACCGCTATCAGTATGAACATGGAAATATCTACACCGCTATGTGTATGAACATGGATATATCTACACAGCCCTCGGGATGAACATGGAAATATCCACACCGCTATCTGTATAAACATGCATATACCTTCACCGCTATCTGTATAAACATGGAAATATCTACACCGCTATCTGTATGAACATGGAAATATCTACACCGCTATCTGTTTGAACATGGAAATATCTACACCGCTATCTGCATGAAAATGGAAATATCTACACAGCTATCTGCATATACATGGAAATATCTACACAGCTATCTCTTTACACATGGAAATAACTACACCGCTATCTGTATGAACATGGAAATATCAACACTGCCATCTGTATGAACATGGAAATATCTGCACCGCCATCTGAATGAACATATAAATATCTACACCGCCATCTGTATTAAGATGGAGATATCTACACCGCTATCTGAATAAACATGGAAATATCTACACCGCTATCTGTATAAACATGGAAATATCTACACTGCTACCTGTATAAACATGGAAATATCAGCACCGCTATCTGTATGAACATGGAAATATCTACATCGCTATCTGTATGAACATGGAAATATCTTCACCGCTATCTGTATGAACATGGAAATATCTACAAAGCTATCTGAATGAACATGGAAATATCTACACCGCTATCTGTTTGAACATGTAAATATCTACACCGCTATCTGCATGAAAATGGAAATATCTACAAAGCTATCTGCATATACATGGAAATATCTACACTGCTATCTCTTTACACATGGAAATAACTACACCGCTATATCTATAAAGATAGAAATATCTACACCGCTATCTGTATAAACATGGAAATATCTACACCGCTATCTGTATAAACATGGAAATATCTACACCACTACCTGTATAAACATGGAAATATCAGCACCGCTATCTGTATGAACATGGAATTATCTACACTGCTATCTGTATGAACATGGAAATATCTACACCGCTATCTGTATGATCATGGAAATATCTACACCGCTATCTGTATGAACATGGAAATATCTACACCGCTGTCTGTTTGAACATGGAAATATCTACACCGCTGTCTGCATGAAAATGGAAATATCTACACAGCTATCTGCATACACATGGAAATATCTACACAGCTATCTCTTAACACATGGAAATAAGAAGTCCGCTATCTCTATAAACATGGAAATATCTACACCGCCATCTGTATGAACATGGAAATATCTGCACTGCAATCTGTATGAACATATAAATATCTACACCGCCATATGTAATAAGAAAGAAATATCTAAACCGCTATCTGTGTGAACATTGAAATATCTACACCGCTATCTGTATGAACATTGAAATATATACACCGCTGCCTGTAGAAACATTGAAATATCAGCACCGCTATCTGCATGAACATGGAAATATCTACACCGCCAACCGTATAACGATGGAAATATCTTCACCGCCATCTGTATAAACATGGAAGTATCTACACCGCCATTTCTATAAACATGGAAACACCTACACCGCCATCAGTATGAACCTGAAAATATCTACACCGCCATCTCTATAAAGATGGAAACCCCTACACCGCCATCTGTATAAACATGGAAATATCTATACCGCTATCTGCATAAAGATGGAAATATCTACACCGCTATCTGAATAAACACGGAAATATCTACACTGCCATCTGTATAAATATGGAAATATCTACACCGCCATCTCTATAAACATGGAAATATCTACACCGCCATCTGTATGAACATGGAAATATCTACACCGCCAACCGTATAACGATGGAAATATCTACACCGCTATCTGTATGAACATGGAAATATCTACACCGCTATCTGTATAAACATGGAAATATCTACAACGCTGTCTCTATAAACATGGCAATATTTACACCGGCATCTCTATAAACATGGAAATATCTACACCGCTCTCTATAATGTTGGAAATAACTACACTGCTATGTCTATAGACATGGAAATATCTAGAACGCCATCTCTATAAACACGGAAATATCTACACCGCCATCTGCATAAACTTGGAAATATCTGAACCGCCATCTGTATGAACATGGAAATAACTACACCGCCATTTTTCTAAAGATGGAAATATCTACACCGCCATCTGTATAAACATGGAAATATCTACACCTCCATCTGTATAAAGATGGAAATATCTACACCGCCATATGAATAAACATGGAAATATCTACACCGCCATCTGTATGAACATGGAAATATCTACATCGCCATCTGTGGAAACATAGAAATATCTACACCGCCATCGGTATGAACATGGAAATATCTACACCACTATCTTGTAAACATGGAAATATCTACACCGCTAACTCTATAAACATGGAAATATCTACACCGCTATCTGCATAAACATGAAAATATCTGAACCGCCATCTGTATGAACATGGAAATAACTACACCACCATTTTTCTAAAGATGGAAATATCTACACCGCCATCTGTATAAACATGGAAATATCTACACCTCCATCTGTATAAAGATGGAAATATCTACACCGCCATATGAATAAACATGGAAATATCTAAACCATTATCTGTATGAATATGGAAATATCTACACCGCCATCTGTGGAAACGTAGAAATATCTACACCGCCATCGGTATGAACATGGAAATATCTACACCACTATCTTGTAAACATGGAAATACCTACACCCCTAACTCTATAAACATGGAAATATCTACACCGCTATCTGTTAAAACTTGGAAATATTTACACAGTTATGTGTATAAACATGGATATATCTTCACCGCCATCTGTATCAACATGGAAATATCTACCCTGCCAACTATATAAACATGGAAATATCTACACCGCCATCTGTAGGAACATGGAAATATCTACACCGCCATCTGAATGGACATGCAAATATCTTCACCGCCATCTGTATGAACATGGAAATACCTACACGGACGTCTGTATGAATTTGGAAATATCTACACCGCTATCTGTATGAACATGGAAATATCTACACCTCTATCTGTATAAACAAGGAAATATCTACACTGCCATCTCTATAAACATGGATATATCTACACTGCCATGTGTATCAACATGGAAATATCTACACCGTTATCCTTATATACACGGAAATATCTACAGCGTTATCTGTATAAACATGGAAATAACTACACCGCCATCTCTATAAACATGGATATATCTACACTGCTATCTGTATAAACATGGAAATATCTACACTTATCTGTGAAACGGGGAAATGTCTACACTGCTATCTCTATAAACATGGAAATATCTACACCACTATCTCTATAATCATGGAAATATCTACACCACCATCTCTATAAACATGGAAATACATACAACGCCATCTGTAGGAACATGGAATTATCTACACCACCATGTGTATGAACATGGAAATATATACACCGCCATCTGTATGAACATGGAAATATCTACGCTGCCATCTGTATGAACATGGAAATATGTACACCGCCATCTGTATGAACATGCAAATATCTTCACCGCCATCTGTATGAACATGGAAATATCTACACCACCATCTGTATGAAAATGGAAATATCTACACCGCTATCTGTATGAACATGGAAATATCTACACCGCTATCTCTATAAACATAGAAATATCTACACCGCTATCAGTGTAAACAAGGAAATATCAGCACTGCCATCCCTATAAAGATGGAAACATCTACACTGCCATCTGTATAAACATAGAAATATCTACAACGCTATCAGTATATACATGGAAATATTTACACTGCTATCCATATAAACATGGAAATATCTACAGCGTTATCTATATAAACATGGAAATAACTACACCGCTACCTCTATAAACATGGATATATCTACACTGCTATCTGTATAAACATGGAAATATCTACACTGCTATCTGTGAAACAGGGAAATAACTACACCGCTATTTCTCTAAACATGGAAATATCTACACCACTATCTCTATAATCATGGAAATATCTACACCGCCATCTCTATAAACATGGAAATACATACACCACCACCTGTCTGAACATGGAAATATCTACACCGCCATGTGTATAAACATGGAAATATCTACACCGCTTTCTGTATGAACATGGAAATATCTACACTGCCATCTGAATAAACACAGAAATATCTATACCGCCATATCCATACACTTGGAAATATCTACACCGTTATCAGTATAAACTTTGAAATATCTACACCGCTATCTGTAAACATGGAAATATCTACACTGCTCTCTGTATAAAGATGGAAAAATCTACACCGCTATCTGAATAAATATGGAAATATCTACACCGCCATCTTTATAAACATGGAAATATGTACACCGCTTTCTCTATAAACATGGAAATATCCACACCGCCATCTCTGTAAAGATGGAAATATCTAAACCGCCGTCTGTATAAACATGGAAACATCCACACCGCCACCTCTATAAACATGGAAATATCTATACCGCCATCTGTATGAACATGGAAATATCTACACAGCCATCTGTATAAAGATGGAAATATCTACACCGCCATCTGTATAAACATGGAAATATCTACACCGCTATCTGTATAAACAAGGAAATATCTACACTGCCATCTCTATAAACATGGAAATATCTACACTGCCATCTGTATAAACATGGAAATATCTACACCGTTATCCGTATAAACATGGAAATATCTACAGCGTTATCTGCATAAACATGAAAATATCTACACCGCCATCTCTATAAACATGGAAAATCTACACCGCTATCTCAATAAACTTGTAAATATCTACACCGGTATCTATATAAACATGGAAATATCTACACAGCTATCTGTATAAATATGGAAATATCTACACCGCCATCTGTATGAACATGGAAATATCTACACCGCCATCTGTATGAACATGGAAATATGTACAAAGCCATCTGTACGAACATGAAAATATCTACACCACCTTGTGTATGAACATGGAAATATCTAAACCGCCATCTGTATGAACATGGAAATATCTACACCGCCATCTGTATGAACATGCAAATATCTTCAATGCCGTCTGTATGAACATGGAAATATTTACACTGCCGTCTGTATGAACATGGAAATATCTACACCACTATCTGTATGAACATGGAAAAATATACACCGCTATCTCTATAAACATGGAAATATCTACACCTCTATCTCTGTAATCATGGATATATCTACACCGCTATCTGTATATACATGGAAATATTTACACCGGTATCCGTATAAACATGGAAATATCTACAGTGTTATCTATATAAACATGGAAATAACTACACTGCTATCTCTATAAACATGGATATATCTACACCGCCATCTGTATGAACATGGAAATATCTACACCACTATCTGTATGAACATGGAAATATCTACACCGCTATCTTTACAAACATGGAAATATCTACACCGCTATCTGTATAAACAAGGAAATATCTACACTGCCATCTCTATAAACATGGAAATATCTACACTGCCATCTGTATAAACATGGAAATATCTACACCGCTATCTGTATATACATGGAAATATTTTCACCACTATCCGTAGAAACATGGAAATATCTACAGCGTTATCTGTATAAACATGGAAATAACTTCACTGCTATCACTATAAACATGGATATATCTACACCGCTATCTGTATAAACATGGAAATAACTTCACCGCCATCTGTATAAACATGGAAGTATCTACACCGCCATTTCTCTAAACATGGAAACATCTAAACCACCATCTGTATGAACCTGAAAATATCTACACCGCCGTCTCTATAAAGATGGAAACCCCTACACCGCCATCTGTATAAACATGGAAATATCTACACCGCTATCTGCATAAAGATGGAAATATCTACACCGCTATCTGAATAAACACCGAAATATCTACACTGCCATCTGTATAAATATGGAAATATCTACACCACCATCTCTATAAACATGGAAATATCTACACCGCCATCTGTATGAACATGGAAATATCTACACCGCCAACCATATAACGATGGAAATATCTACACCGCTATCTGTATGAACATGGAAATATCTACACCGCTATCTGTATAAACATGGAAATATCTACAACGCTGTCTCTATAAACATGGCAATATCTACACCGCCATCTCTATAAACATGGAAATATCTACACCGCTATCTGTATGAACATGGAAATATCTACTCCGCCATCTGAATAAACATTGAAATATCTGAACCGCCATCTGTATGAACATGGAAATAACTACACCGCCAATTTTCTAAAGATGGAAATATCTACACCGCCATCTGTATAAACATCGAAATATCAACACCTCCATCTGTATAAAGATGGAAATATCTACACCGCCATATGAATAAACATGGAAATATCGACACCGCCATCTGTATGAACATGGAAATATCTACACGGCCATCTGTGGAAACATAGAAATATCTACACCGCCATTGGTATGAACATGGAAATATCTACACCACTATCTTGTAAACATGGAAATATCTACACCGCTAACTCTATAAACATGGAAATATCTACACCGCTATCTGTTAAAACTTGGAAATATTTACACCGTTATGTGCATAAACATGGAAATAACTTCACCGCCATCTGTATGAACATGGAAATATCTACACCGCTATCTGTATGAACATGGAAATATCTACACCGCCATCTGTATGAACATGGAAATATCTACACCGCTATCTGTATGAACATGGAAGTATCTGCACCGCCATCTGTATGAACATATAAATATCTACACCGCCATCTGTATTAAGATGGAAATATCTACACCACCATCTGTAGGAACATGGAAATATCTACACCACCATCTGAATGGACATGCAAATATCTTCACCACCATCTGTATGAACATGGAAATATCTACACGGACGTCTGTATGAATTTGGAAATATCTACACCGCTATCTGTATGAACATGGAAATATCTACACCGCTATCTCTATGAACATGGAAATATCTACACCGCTATCTGTATAAACAAGGAAATATCTTCACTGCCATCTCTATAAACATGGACATATCTACACGGCCATCTGTATCAACATGGAAATATCTACACCGTTATCCTTATAAACACGGAAATATCTACAGCGTTATCTGTCTAAACATGGAAATAACTACACCGCCATCTCTATAAACATGGATATATCTACACTGCTATCTGTATAAACATGGAAATATCTACACTTATCTGTGATACGGGGAAATGTCTACACTGCTATCTCTATAATCATGGAAATATCTACACCACTATCTCTATAATCATGGAAATATCTACACCACCATCTCTATAAACATGGAAATACATACACCGCCATCTGTAGGAACATGGAATTATCTACACCACCATGTGTATGAACATGGAAATATATACACCGCCATCTGTACGAACATGGAAATATCTACGCTGCCATCTGTATGAACATGGAAATATGTACACCGCCATCTGTATGAACATGCAAATATCTTCACCGCCATCTGTATGAACATGGAAATATCTACACCATCATCTGTATGAAAATGGAAATATCTACACCGCTATCTCTATAAACATAGAAATATCTACACCGCTATCAGTGTAAACAAGGAAATATCAGCACTGCCATCTCTATAAACATGGAAACATCTACACTGCCATCTGTATAAACATAGAAATATCTACAACGCTATCTGTATATACATGGAAATATTTACACCGCTATCCGTATAAACATGGAAATATCTGCAGCGTTATCTATATAAACATGGAAATAACTACACCGCTATCTCTATAAACATGGATATATCTACACTGCTATCTGTATAAACATGGAAATATCTACACTGCTATCTGTGAAACAGGGAAATATCTACACCGCTATTTCTCTAAACATGGAAATATCTACACCGCTATCTCTATAATCATGGAAATATTTACACCGCCAACTCTATAAATATGGAAATACATACACCACCACCTGTGTGAACATGGAAATATCTACACCGCCATGTGTATAAAGATGGAAATATCTACACCGCTTTCTGTATGAACATGGAAATATCTACACTGCCATCTGAATAAACACAGAAATATCTATACCGCCATATCCATACACTTGGAAATATCTACACCGTTATCAGTATAAACTTTGAAATATCTACACCGCTATCTGTAAACATGGAAATATCTACACTGCTGTCTGTATAAAGATGGAAAAATCTGCACCCTTTCTGTATAAATATGGAAATATCTACACCGCCATCTTTATAAACATGGAAATATGTACACCGCTATCTCTATAAACATGGAAATATCTACACCGCCGTCTATATGAACTTCGAAATATCCACACCGCCATCTCTGTAAAGATGGAAATATCTAAACCGCCGTCTGTATAAACATGGAAACATCCACACCGCCACCTCTATAAACATGGAAATATCTGTACCGCCATCTGTATGAACATGGAAATATCTACACAGTCATCTGTATAAAGATGGAAATATCTACACCGCCATCTGTATAAACATGGAAATATCTACACCGCTATCTGTATAAACAAGGAAATATCTACACTGCCATCTCTATAAACATGGAAATATGTACACTGCCATCTGTATAAACATGGAAATATCTACACCGTTATCCGTATAAACATGGAAATATCTACAGCGTTATCTGCATAAACATGAAAATATCTACACCGCCATCTCTATAAACATGGAAAATCTACACAGCTATCTCAATAAACTTGTAAATATCTACACCGGTATCTATATAAACATGGAAATATCTACACAGCTATCTGTATAAATATGGAAATATCTACACCGCCATCTGTATGAACATGGAAATATCTACACCGCCATCTGTATGAACATGGAAATATGTACAAAGCCATCTGTACGAACATGGAAATATCTACACAGCCATCTGGATGAACATGGAAATATCTACACCGCTATCTGTATTAACATGGAAATATCTACCCTGCTATCTCTGTAAACATGCATACATCTTCACCGCTATCTGTATAAACATGGAAATATCTACACTGCTATCTGAATGAACATGGAAATATCTTCACCGCTATCTGTTTGAACATGGAAATATCTACACCGCTATCTGCATGAAAATGGAATTATCTACAAAGCTATCTGCATATACATGGAAATATCTACACAGCTATCTCTTTACACATCGAAATAACTACACCGCTATATCTATAAACATGGAAATATCTACACAGCCATCTGTATGAACATGGAAATATCTGCACCACCATCTGTATGAACATATAAATATCTACACCGCCATCTGTATTAAGAAGGAAATATCTAAACCGCTATCTGTATGAACATTGAAATATCTACACCGCTATCTGTATGAACATGGAAATATCTACACCGCTATCTGTGTAAACATGCATACATCTTCACCGCTATCTGTATAAACATGGAAATATCTATAACGCTATCTGTATGAACATGCAAATATCTACACCGCTATCTGTACGAACATGGAAATATCTAAACCGCTATGTGCATGAAAATAGAAATATCTACACAGCTATCTGCATATACATGGAAATATCTACAAAGCTATCTCTTTACACATGGAAATAACTACACCGCTATCTCTATAAACACGGAAATATCTACACCGCCATCTGTATGAACATGGAAATATCTGCACCGCCATCTGTATAAACATATAAATATGTACCCCGCCATCTGTATTAAGATGGAGATATCTACACCGCTATCTGTATAAACTTGGAAATATGTACATCGCTATCTGTTTAAACATGGAAATACCTACACCGCTATCTGTATAAACATGGAAATATCTACACCGCTACCTGTATAAACATGGAAATATCAGCACCGCTATCTGTATGAACATGGAAATATCTACACCGCTATCGCTATGAACATGAAAATATCTACACCGCTATCTGTATGAAGATGGAAATAGGTACACTGCTATCTGTATGAACATGGAAATATCTACACCACTATCTGTATGAACATGGAAATATCTACACCGCTATCTGTATGAACATGGATATATCTACACAGCCATCTGTAGGAATATGTAAATATCTACACCGTTATCTTTATACACATGGAATTATCTACACCGCTATCTGTATGAACATGGAAATATCTACACCGCTATCTGTGTAAACATGAAAGTATCTACACCGATATCTGTGTAAACATGGAAATATCTACACCGCTATCTCTGTAAACATGGAAATATCTACAGAGTCATCTGTATACATCTGTATAAACATGGAAATATCTACACCGTTATCTGTGTAAACATGGAAATATCTACACCGTTTTCTGTGTAAACATGGAAATATCTACATCACTATCTCTAAAAACATGGAAAGACCTACACCATTATGTGTATAAAGACGGAAATATCTACACCGCTATCTGTATAAACATGGAAATATCTACACCGCCATCTGTATGAACGTGGAAATGTCTAAACCGCCATCTCTATAAACATGTAAATATCTACACCCCCCTCTGTAGGAACATGGAAATATCTACAACGCTTTCTCCTTAAACATGGAAATATCTACACCGCTATCTGTATAAACATGGAAATATCAGCACTGCTCTCTGTATGAACATGGAAATATCAGCCCCTCTATCTGTATGAACATGGAAGTATCTACACCGCTATCTCTATGAACATGGAAATATCTACACCGCTATCTGTTTGAACATGGAAATATCTAAACCGCTATCTGCATGAAAATGGAAATATATACACAGCTATCTGCATATACATGGAAATATCTACACAGCTATCTCTTTACACATGGAAATAACTACACCGGTATCTGTATGAACATGGAAATATCTTCAACGCCATCTGTAGGAACATGGATATATCTACACAGCCATCTGGATGAACATGGAAATATCTACACCGCTATCTGTATTAACATGGAAATATCTACCCTGCTATCTCTGTAAACATGCATACATCTTCACCGCTATCTGTATAAACATGGAAATATCTACACTGCTATCTGAATGAACATGGAAATATCTTCACCGCTATCTGTTTGAACATGGAAATATCTACACCGCTACCTGCATGAAAATGGAATTATCTACAAAGCTATCTGCATATACATGGAAATATCTACACAGCTATCTCTTTACACATCGAAAGAACTACACCGCTATATCTATAAACATGGAAATATCTACACAGCCATCTGTATGAACATGGAAATATCTGCACCACCATCTGTATGAACATATAAATATCTACACCGCCATCTGTATTAAGAAGGAAATATCTAAACCGCTATCTGTATGAACATTGAAATATCTACACCGCTATCTGTATGAACATGGAAATATCTACACCGCTATCTGTGTAAACATGCATACATCTTCACCGCTATCTGTATAAACATGGAAATATCTACAACGCTATCTGTATGAACATGCAAATATCTACACCGCTATCTGTACGAACATGGAAATATCTAAACCGCTATGTGCATGAAAATAGAAATATCTACACAGCTATCTGCATATACATGGAAATATCTACAAAGCTATCTCTTTACACATGGAAATAACTACACCGCTATCTCTATAAACACGGAAATATCTACACCGCCATCTGTATGAACATGGAAATATCTGCACCGCCATCTGTATAAACATATAAATATGTACCCCGCCATCTGTATTAAGATGGAGATATCTACACCGCTATCTGTATAAACTTGGAAATATGTACATCGCTATCTGTTTAAACATGGAAATACCTACACCGCTATCTGTATAAACATGGAAATATCTACACCGCTACCTGTATAAACATGGAAATATCAGCACCGCTATCTGTATGAACATGGAAATATCTACACCGCTATCTGTATGAAGATGGAAATAGGTACACTGCTATCTGTATGAACATGGAAATATCTACACCACTATCTGTATGAACATGGAATATCTACACCGCTATCTGTATGAACATGGATATATCTACACAGCCATCTGGATGAACATGGAAATATCTACACCGCTATCTGCATGAACATGGAAATATCTACACCGCTATCTGTGTAAACATGCATACATCTTCACTGCAATCTGTATAAGCATGGAAATATCAACACCGCTATCTGTATGAACGTGGAAATATCAACACCGCTATCTGTTTGAACATGGAAGTATCTAAACCGCTATCAGCATGAAAATGGAAATATCTACACAGCTATCTGCATATACATGGAAATATCTACACATCTATCTCTTTTCACATGGAAATAACTGCACCGCTAACTGTATCAACATGGAAATGTCTGCACCGCCATCTGTATGAACATATAAATATCTACACCGCCATCTGTATTAAGATGGAGATATCTACAGCGCTATCTGTATAAACATGGAAATATCTACACCGCTATCTGTATAAACATGGAAATATCTACACCGCTCTCTGTATAAACATGGAAATATCAGCACCGCTATCTGTATGAACATGGAAATATCTGCCCCTCTATCTGTATGAACATGGAAGTATCTACTCCGCTATCTCTATGAACATGGAATTATCTACACCGCTATCTGTTTGAACATGGAATTATCTAAACCGCTATCTGCATGAAAATGGAAATATATACACAGCTATCTGCATATACATGGAAATATCTACACAGCGATCTCTTTACACATGGAAATATCTACACCGCTATCTGCTTGAACATGGAAATATCTACACCGCTGTCTGCATGAAAATGGAAATATCTACACAGCTATCTGCATACACATGGAAATATCTACACCGCTATCTGCTTGAACATGGAAATATCTACCCCGCAGTCGGCATGAAAATGGAAATATCTACACAGCTATCTGCATACACATGGAAATATCTACACAGCTATCTCTTAACACATGGAAATAAGTACACTGCTATATCTATAAACATGGAAATGTCTACACCACCATCTGTATCAACATGGAAATATCTGCACCACCATCTGTATGGACATATAAGTATCTACACCGCCATCTGTATTAAGAAGGAAATATCTAAACCGCTATCTGTATGAACATTGAAATAGCTACACCGCTATCTGTATGAACATGGAAATATCTACACCGCTATCTGTGTAAACATGCATACATCTTCACCGCTATCTGTATAAACATGGAAATATCTACAAGGCTATCTGTATGAACATGGAAATATCTACACCGCTATCTGCATGAAAATAGAAATATCTACACAGCTATCTGCATATACAGGGAAATATCTACAAAGCTATCTCTTTACACATGGAAATAACTACACCGCTATCTCTATAAACACGGAAATATCTACACCGCCATCTGTTTGAACATGGAAATATCTGCACAGCCGTCTGTATGAACATATAAATATCTACACCGCCATCTGTAGTAAGATGGAGATATCTACATCGCTATCTGTATAAACTTGGAAATATCGACACCGCTATCTGTATAAACATGGAAATACCAACACCACTATCTGTATAAACATGGAAATATCTACTCCGCTATCTCTATGAACATGGAAATATCTACACCACTATCTGTATGAACATGGAAATAGCTACACCGCTATCTGTATGAACATGTAATTATCTACACCACTATCTGTATGAACATGGATATATCTACACTGCCATCTGGATGAACATGGAAATATCTACACCGCTATCTGCATGAACATGGAAATATCTACACCGCTATCTGTGTGAACATGCATACATCTTCACCGCAATCTGTATAAACATGGAAATATCTACACCGCTATCTGTATGAACATGGATATATCTACACAGCCCTCTGCATGAACATGGAAATATCCACACCGATATCTGTGTAAACATGCATACACCTTCACCGCTATCTGTATAAACATGGAAATATCAACACCGCTATCTGTATGAACATGGAAATATCTGCACCGCCATCTGTATGAACATATAAATATCTTCACTGCCATCCGTATTAAGATGGAGATACCTACACCGCTATCTGAATAAACATGGAAATATCTACACCGCTATTTGTATAAACATGGAAATATCTAAACCGCTATCTGTATAAACATGGAAATATCTACACCGCTACCTGTATAAACATGGAAATATCAGCACTGCTATCTGTATGAACATGGAAATATCTACACCGCTATCTGTATGAACTTGGAAATATCTACACCGCTATCTGTATGAACATGGAAATATCTACAAAGCTATCTGAATGAACATGCAAATATCTTCACCGCCGTCTGTATGAACTTGGAAATATCTACACCGCCATCTGAATGAACATGCAAATATATTCACCGCCGTCTGTATGAACTTGGAAATATTTACACCGCCATCTGTATGAACATGGAAATATCTACACCACTATCTGTAAGAACATGGAAATATCTACACCGCTCTCTGTGTAAACATGGAAATATCTACACCGCTATCTGTGTAAACATGGAAATATCTACACCACTATCTGTGTAAACATGGAAATATCTACACCGCTATCTGTACAAACATGGAAATATCTACACAGCCATCTGTAGGAATATGTAAATATCTACAACGTTATCTTTATACACATGGAATTATCTACACCGCTATCTGTATGAACGTGGAAATATCTACACCGCTATCTGTGTAAACATGAAAGTATCTACACCGATATCTGTGTAAACATGGAAATATCTACACCGCTATCTCTGTAAACATGGAAATATCTACAGAGTCATCTGTATACATCTGTATAAACATGGAAATATCTACACCGTTATCTGTGTAAACATGGAAATATCTACACCGTTTTCTGTGTAAACATGGAAATATCTACATCACTATCTCTAAAAACATGGAAAGACCTACACCATTATGTGTATAAAGACGGAAATATCTACACCGCTATCTGTATAAACATGGAAATATCTACACCGCCATCTGTATGAACGTGGAAATGTCTAAACCGCCATCTCTATAAACATGTAAATATCTACACCCCCCTCTGTAGGAACATGGAAATATCTACAACGCTTTCTGCTTAAACATGGAAATATCTACACCGCTATCTGTATAAACATGGAAATATCAGCACTGCTCTCGGTATGAACATGGAAATATCAGCCCCTCTATCTGTATGAACATGGAAGTATCCACACCGCTATCTCTATGAACATGGAAATATCTACACCGCTATCTGTTTGAACATGGAAATATCTAAACCGCCATCTGCATGAAAATGGAAATATATACACAGCTATCTGCATATACATGGAAATATCTACACAGCTATCTCTTTACACATGGAAATAACTACACCGGTATCTGTATGAACATGGAAATATCTTCAACGCCATCTGTAGGAACATGGATATATCTACACAGCTATCTGGATGAACATGGAAATATCTACACCGCTATCTGTATTAACATGGAAATATCTACCCTGCTATCTCTGTAAACATGCATACATCTTCACCGCTATCTGTATAAACATGGAAATATCTACACTGCTATCTGAATGAACATGGAAATATCTTCACCGCTATCTGTTTGAACATGGAAATATCTACACCGCTATCTGCATGAAAATGGAATTATCTACAAAGCTATCTGCATATACATGGAAATATCTACACAGCTATCTCTTTACACATCGAAATAACTACACCGCTATATCTATAAACATGGAAATATCTACACAGCCATCTGTATGAACATGGAAATATCTGCACCACCATCTGTATGAACATATAAATATCTACACCGCCATCTGTATTAAGAAGGAAATATCTAAACCGCTATCTGCATGAACATTGAAATATCTACACCGCTATCTGTATGAACATGGAAATATCTACACCGCTATCTGTGTAAACATGCATACATCTTCACCGCTATCTGTATAAACATGGAAATATCTACAACGCTATCTGTATGAACATGCAAATATCTACACCGCTATCTGTACGAACATGGAAATATCTAAACCGCTATGTGCATGAAAATAGAAATATCTACACAGCTATCTGCATATACATGGAAATATCTACAAAGCTATCTCTTTACACATGGAAATAACTACACCGCTATCTCTATAAACACGGAAATATCTACACCGCCATCTGTATGAACATGGAAATATCTGCACCGCCATCTGTATAAACATATAAATATGTACCCCGCCATCTGTATTAAGATGGAGATATCTACACCGCTATCTGTATAAACTTGGAAATATGTACATCGCTATCTGTTTAAACATGGAAATACCTACACCGCTATCTGTATAAACATGGAAATATCTACACCGCTACCTGTATAAACATGGAAATATCAGCACCGCTATCTGTATGAACATGGAAATATCTACACCGCTATCGCTATGAACATGGAAATATCTACACCGCTATCTGTATGAAGATGGAAATAGGTACACTGCTATCTGTATGAACATGGAAATATCTACACCACTATCTGTATGAACATGGAAATATCTACACCGCTATCTGTATGAACATGGATATATCTACACAGCCATCTGGATGAACATGGAAATATCTACACCGCTATCTGCATGAACATGGAAATATCTACACCGCTATCTGTGTAAACATGCATACATCTTCACTGCAATCTGTATAAGCATGGAAATATCAACACCGCTATCTGTATGAACGTGGAAATATCAACACCGCTATCTGTTTGAACATGGAAGTATCTAAACCGCTATCAGCATGAAAATGGAAATATCTACACAGCTATCTGCATATACATGGAAATATCTACACATCTATCTCTTTTCACATGGAAATAACTGCACCGCTAACTGTATGAACATGGAAATGTCTGCACCGCCATCTGTATGAACATATAAATATCTACACCGCCATCTGTATTAAGATGGAGATATCTACAGCGCTATCTGTATAAACATGGAAATATCTACACCGCTATCTGTATAAACATGGAAATATCTACACCGCTCTCTGTATAAACATGGAAATATCAGCACCGCTATCTGTATGAACATGGAAATATCTGCCCCTCTATCTGTATGAACATGGAAGTATCTACACCGCTATCTCTATGAACATGGAATTATCTACACCGCTATCTGTTTGAACATGGAATTATCTAAACCGCTATCTGCATGAAAATGGAAATATATACACAGCTATCTGCATATACATGGAAATATCTACACAGCGATCTCTTTACACATGGAAATATCTACACCGCTATCTGCTTGAACATGGAAATATCTACACCGCTGTCTGCATGAAAATGGAAATATCTACACAGCTATCTGCATACACATGGAAATATCTACACCGCTATCTGCTTGAACATGGAAATATCTACCCCGCAGTCGGCATGAAAATGGAAATATCTACACAGCTATCTGCATACACATGGAAATATCTACACAGCTATCTCTTAACACATGGAAATAAGTACACTGCTATATCTATAAACATGGAAATGTCTACACCACCATCTGTATCAACATGGAAATATCTGCACCACCATCTGTATGGACATATAAGTATCTACACCGCCATCTGTATTAAGAAGGAAATATCTAAACCGCTATCTGTATGAACATTGAAATAGCTACACCGCTATCTGTATGAACATGGAAATATCTACACCGCTATCTGTGTAAACATGCATACATCTTCACCGCTATCTGTATAAACATGGAAATATCTACAAGGCTATCTGTATGAACATGGAAATATCTACACCGCTATCTGCATGAAAATAGAAATATCTACACAGCTATCTGCATATACAGGGAAATATCTACAAAGCTATCTCTTTACACATGGAAATAACTACACCGCTATCTCTATAAACACGGAAATATCTACACCGCCATCTGTTTGAACATGGAAATATCTGCACAGCCGTCTGTATGAACATATAAATATCTACACCGCCATCTGTAGTAAGATGGAGATATCTACATCGCTATCTGTATAAACTTGGAAATATCGACACCGCTATCTGTATAAACATGGAAATACCAACACCACTATCTGTATAAACATGGAAATATCTACTCCGCTATCTCTATGAACATGGAAATATCTACACCACTATCTGTATGAACATGGAAATAGCTACACCGCTATCTGTATGAACATGTAATTATCTACACCACTATCTGTATGAACATGGATATATCTACACTGCCATCTGGATGAACATGGAAATATCTACACCGCTATCTGCATGAACATGGAAATATCTACACCGCTATCTGTGTGAACATGCATACATCTTCACCGCAATCTGTATAAACATGGAAATATCTACACCGCTATCTGTATGAACATGGATATATCTACACAGCCCTCTGCATGAACATGGAAATATCCACACCGATATCTGTGTAAACATGCATACACCTTCACCGCTATCTGTATAAACATGGAAATATCAACACCGCTATCTGTATGAACATGGAAATATCTGCACCGCCATCTGTATGAACATATAAATATCTTCACTGCCATCCGTATTAAGATGGAGATACCTACACCGCTATCTGAATAAACATGGAAATATCTACACCGCTATTTGTATAAACATGGAAATATCTAAACCGCTATCTGTATAAACATGGAAATATCTACACCGCTACCTGTATAAACATGGAAATATCAGCACCGCTATCTGTATGAACATGGAAATATCTACACCGCTATCTGTATGAACTTGGAAATATCTACACCGCTATCTGTATGAACATGGAAATATCTACAAAGCTATCTGAATGAACATGGAAATATCTACACCGCTATCTGTTTGAACATGTAAATATCTACACCACTATCTGCATGAAAATGGAAATATCTACAAAGCTATCTGCATATACATGGAAATATCTACACAGCTATCTCTTTACAGATGGAAATAACTACACCGCTATATCTATAAACAGGGAAATATATACACCGCCATGTGTATGAACATGGAAATATCAGCACCGCCATCTGTATGAACATATAAATATCTACACCGCCATCTGTATTAAGAAGGAAATACCTAAACCGCTATCTGTATAAACATGGAAATATCTACACCGCTGCCTGTAAAAACATGGAAATATCAGCACCGCTATCTGTATGAACATGGAAATATCTACACCGCTATCTGTATCAACATGGAAATATCTACATCGCTATCTGTATGAAGATGGAAATAGCTACACCGTTATCTGTATGAACATGGAAATAGCTACACCGCTATCTGTATGAACTTGGAAATATCTACACCGCTATCTGTATGAACATGGAAATATCTACACCGCTATCTGTTTGAACATGGAAATATCTAAACCGCTATCTGCATGAAAATGGAAATATCTACACTGCTATCCGCATACACATTTAAATATCTACACAGCTATCTCTTTACACATGGAAATAACTACACCGCTATCTGTATAAACATGGAAATATCTATCTGCACCGCCATCTGTATGAACATGGAAATATCTGCACCGCCATCTGTATGAACAAATAAATATCTACACCGCCATCTGCATTAAGATGGAGATATCTACACTGCTATCTCTATAAACATGGAAATAACTACACCGCCATCTGTACGAACATATAATTATCTACACCGCCATCTGTTTTAAGAAGGAAATATCTAAACCACTATCTGTATAAACATGGAAATATCTACACAGCTGCCTGTATAAACATGGAAATATCAGCACCGCTATCTGTATGAACGTGGAAATATCTACACCGCTATCTGTATGAACATGGAAATATCTACACCGCTATCTGTATGAACATGGAAATAGCTACACCGCTATATGTATGAACATGGAAATATCTACACAGCCATCTGGATGAACATGGAAATATCTACACCGCTATCTGTGTAAACATGCATAGATCTTCACCGCTATCTGTATAAACATGGAAATATCTACACCGCTATCTGTATGAACATGGAAATATCTACACCTCTATCTGTATGAACATGGAAATATCTACACCGCTATATGTTTGAACATGGAAATATCTACACCGCTATCTGCATGAAAATGGAAATATCTACGCTGCTATCTGCATATACATGGAAATATCTACACAGCTATCTCTTTACACATGGAAATAACTACACCGCTATCTGTATGAGCATGGAAATATCTACACCGCCATCTGTATGAACATGGAAATATCTACACCGCCATCTGTATTAAAATGGAGATATCTACACTGCTATCTGTATAAACATGGAAATATCTACACCGCCATCTGTATGAACATATAAATATCTACGCCGCCATCTGTATTAAGAAGGAAATATCTAAACCGCTATCTGTATAAACATGGAAATATCTACAACACTGCCTGTATAAACATGGAAATATCAGAACCGCTATCTGAGTGAACATGGAAATATCAACACCGCTATCTGTATGAACATGGAAATAGCTACACTGCTATCTGTATGAACATGGATATATCTACACAGCCATCTGGATGAACATGGAAATATCTACACCGCTATCTTTATGAACATGGAAATATCTACACCGCTATCTGTATGAACATGGAAATATCTACACCGCTATCTGTTTGAACATGGAAATATCTACACCACTATCTGCATGAAAATGGAAATATCTACACTGCTATCTGCATATACGTTTAAATATATACACTGCTATCTCTTTACACATGGAAATTACTACACCTTTACCTGTATGAACATGGAAATATCTACACCGCCATCTGTATGAACATGGAAATATCTGCACCGCTGTCTGTATGAAAATATAAATATCTACACCGCCATCTGTATTAAGATAGAGATATCTCCACCGCTATCTGTATAAACATGGAAATATCTACACCGCTATCTGAATAAACATGAAAATATCTACACCACTACCTGTATAAACATGGAAATATCAGCACCGCTATCTATATGAACATGGAAATATCTTCACCGCTATCTGTATGAACATGGAAATATCTACACCGCTATCTGTATGAACATGGAAATATCTGCACCGCCATCTGTATGAACATATAAATATATACACCGCCATCTATATTAAGATGGAGATATCTACACCGCTATCTGAATTAACTTGGAAATATCTACACCTCTATCTGTATAAACATGGAAATATCTACACCTCAATCTGTATAAACATGGAAATATCTACACCGCTACCTGTATAAACATGGAAATATCAGCACCGCTATCTGGATGAAGATGGAAATAACTTCACCGCTATCTGAACATGGAAATATCTACACCGCTATCTGTATGAACATGGAAATAGCTACACCGCTATCTGTCTGAACATGGAAATATCTTCAACGCCATCTGTATGAACATGGATATATCTACACAGCCATCTGTATGAACATGGAAATATCTACACCGCTATCTGTATGAACATGGAAATATCTACACCGCTATCTGTATGAACATGGAAATATCTTCACTGCCATCTGTATGAACATGGATATGTCTACACATCCATCTGGATGAACATGGAAAAATCTACACCTCGATCTGTATGAACATGGGAATATCTACACCGCTATCTGTGTAAACATGCATACACCTCCACCGCTATCTGTATAAACATGGAAATATCTACACCGCTATCTGTATGAACATGGAAATATCTACACCGCTATCTGTTTGAACATGGAAATATCTAAAGCGCTATCTGCATGAAAATGGAAATATCTACACAGCTATCTGCATATACATGGAAATATCTACACAGCTATCTCTTTACACATGGAAATAACTACACCGCTATCTGTATGAACATGGAAATATCTTCACCGCCATCTGTATGAACATGGATATATCTACACAGCCATCTGGATGAACATGGAAATATCTACACCGCTATCTGTATGAAGATGGAAATATCTAAACCGCTATCTGTGTAAACATGCATACATCTTCACCGCTATCTGTATAAACCTGGAAATAACTACACCGCTATCTGTATGAACATGGAAATATCTACACCGCCATCTGTATGAACATGGAAATATCTGCACCGCCATCTGTATGAACATATAAAGATCTACACCGCCATCTGTATTAAAATGGAGATATCTACACTGCTATCTGTATAAACATGGAAATATCTACACCGCCATCTGTATGAACATATAAATATCTACGCCGCCATCTGTATTAAGAAGGAAATATCTAAACCGCTATCTGTATAAACATGGAAATATCTACAACACTGCCTGTATAAACATGGAAATATCAGAACCGCTATCTGAATGAACATGGAAATATCAACACCGCCATCTGTATGAACATGGAGATATGTGCACCACCGTCTGTATGAAAATATAAATATCTACACCGCCATCTGTATTAAGATAGAGATATCTCCACCGCTATCTGTATAAACATGGAAATATCTACAACGCTATCTGTATAAACATGGAAATATCTACACCGCTATCTGTATAAACATGGAAATATCTACACCACTACCTGTATAAACATGGAAATATCAGCACCGCTATCTATATGAACATGGAAATATCTTCACCGCTATCTGTATGAACATGCAAATATCTACACCGCTATCTGTATGAACATGGAAATATCTGCACCGCCATCTGTATGAACATATAAATATATACACCGCCATCTATATTAAGATGGAGATATCTACACCGCTATCTGAATTAACTTGGAAATATCTACACCTCTATCTGTATAAACATGGAAATATCTACACCTCAATCTGTATAAACATGGAAATATCTACACCGCTACCTGTATAAACATGGAAATATCAGCACCGCTATCTGTATGAAGATGGAAATATCTTCACCGCTATCTGAACATGGAAATATCTACACCGCTATCTGTATGAAGATGGAAATAGCTACACCGCTATCTGTCTGAACATGGAAATATCTTCAACGCCATCTGTATGAACATGGATATATCTACACAGCCATCTGTATGAACATGGAAATAACTACACCGCTATCTGTATGAACATGGAAATATCTACACCGCTATCTGTATGAACATGGAAATATCTTCACTGCCATCTGTATGAACATGGATATGTCTACACATCCATCTGGATGAACATGGAAAAATCTACACCGCGATCTGTATGAACATGGGAATATCTACACCGCTATCTGTGTAAACATGCATACACCTCCACCGCTATCTGTATAAACATGGAAATATCTACACTGCTATCTGTATGAACATGGAAATATCTACACCGCTATCTGTTTGAACATGGAAATATCTAAAGCGCTATTTGTTTGAACATGGAAATATCTACACCGCTGTCTGCATGAAAATGGAAATATCTACACAGCTATCTGCATATACATGGAAATGTCTACACAGCTATCTCTTTTCACATGGAAATAACTACACCGCTATCTCTATAAACATGGAAATAACTACACCGCCATCTGTATGAACATGGAAATATCTGCACCGCCATCTGTATGAACATATAAATATCCACACCGCCATCTGCATTAAGAAGGAGATATCTACACCGCTATCTGTATAAACATGGAAATATCTACACCGCTACCTGTATAAACATGGAAATATCTACACCGCTATCTGTATAAACTTGGAAATATCTACACCGCTACCTGTATAAACATGGAAATATCAGCACCGCTATCGGTATGAACATGGAAATATCTACACCGCCATCTCTATGAACATGGAAATATCTACACCGCTATCTGTATGAACATGGAAATATCTTCACCGCCATCTGTATGAACATGGATATATCTACACAGCCATCTGTATGAACATGGAAATATCTACACCGCTATCTGTATGAACATGGAAATATCTACACCGCTATCTGTATGAGCATGGAAATAACTTCACTGCCATCTGTATGAACATGGATATGTCTACACGGCCATCTGGATGAACATGGAAAGATCTACCCCGCGATCTGTATGAACATGGAAATTTCTACACTGCTATCTGTGTAAACATGCATACATCTTCACTGCTTTCTGTTTAAACATGGAAATATCTACACCGCTATCTGTATGAACATGGAAATATCTACACCGCTATCTGTTTGAATATGGAAATATCTACACCGCTATCTGCATGAAAATGGAAATATCTACACAGCGATCTGCATATACATGGAAATATCTACAAAGCTATCTCTTTACACATGGAAATAAGTACAGCGCTATCTCTATAAACATGGAAATAGCTACACCGCCATCTGTATGAACATGGAAATATCTGCACCGCCATCTGTATGAACATGGAAATTTCTACACCGCTACCTGTATAAACATGGAAGTATCAGCACCGCTATCTGTATGAACATGGAAATATCTACACCGCTATCTGTTTGAACATGGAAATATCTAAACCGCTATCTGCATGAAAATAGAAATATCTACCCAGCTATCTGCATATACATGGAAATAACTACAAAGCTATCTCTTTACACATGGAAATAACTACACCGCTATCTCTATAAACATGGAAATATCTACACCGCCATCTGTATGAACATGGAAATATCTGCACCGCCATCTGTATGAACTTATAAATATCCACACCGCCATCTGTATTAAGATGGAGTTATCTTCACCGCTATCTGTATAAACCTGGAAATATCGACACCGCTATCTGTATAAACATGGAAATATCTACACCGCTATCTGTATAAACATGCAAATATCTACACCGCTACCTGTATAAACTTGGAAATATCAGCACCACTATCTGTATGAACATGGAAATATCTACACCGCTATCTCTATAAACATGGAAATATCTACAATGCTATCTGTATGAACATGGAAATAGCTACACCGCTATCTGTATGAACATGGAAATATCTACACCGCCATCTGTATGAACATGGAAACATCTGCACCGCCATGTGTATGAACATATAAATATCTACACTGCCATCTGTATTAAGATGGAGATATCTACACCGCAATCAGTATAAACATGGAAATATTTACACCGCTATCTGTATAAACATGGAAATATCTACACCGCTATCTGTATAAACATGGAAATATCTACACCGCTACCTGTATAAACATGGAAATATCAGCACCGCTATCTGTATGAACACGGAAATTTCAGACCCTCTATCTGTATGAACATGGAAATACCTACACCGCTATCTGTATGAACATGGAAATATCTACACCGCTATCTGTACGAACATGGAAATATCTTCACCGCCATCTGTATGAACATGGATATATCTACACAGCCATCTGGAAGAACATGGAAATATCTACACGGCTATCTGTTTGAACATGGAAATAGCTACACCGGTATCTGTATGAACATGGAAATATTTACACCACTCTCTGTATGAACATGGAAATATCTACTTCGCTATCTGTATGAACATGGAAATATCTACACCGCTATCTGTTTGAACATGGAAATATCTACACCGCTATCTGCATGAAAATGGAAATATCTACACAGCGATCTGCATATACATTGAAATATCTACAAAGCTATCTCTTTACACATGGAAATAACCACAGCGCTGTCTCTATAAACATGGAAATATCTACACCGCCATCTGTATGAACATGGAAATATCTGCACCGCCATCTGTATGAACATATAAATATCTACACCGCCATCTATATTAAGATGGAGATATCTACACCGCTATCTGTATAAACTTGGAAATATCTACACCGCTATCTGTATAAACATGGAAATATCTACACAGCCATCTGAATGAACATGGAAATATCTACACCGCTACCAGTATAAACATGGAAATATCAGCACCGCTATCTGTATGAACATGGAAATATCCACACCGCTATATCTATGAACATGGAAATTTCTACACCGCTATCTGTATGAACATGGAAATATCTACACCGCTATCTGTATGAACATGGAAATATCTACACCACTACCTGTATGAACATGGAAATATCTACACTGCTATCTGTATGAACATGGATATATCTACACCGCCATCTGGATGAACACGGAAATATCTACACCGCTATCTGTATGAACATGGAAATATCTACACCGCTATCAGTATAAATATGCATACACCTTCACCGCAATCTGTATAAACATGGAAATACCTACACCGCTATCTGTATAAAGATGGAAATATCTACACCGCTATCTGTATAAACATGGAAATATCTACACAGCTATCTGTATAAACATGGAAATATCTACACCGCTACCTGTATAAACATGGAAATATCAGCACCGCTATCGGTATGAACATGGAAATAACTACACCGCTATCTGTATGAACATGGATATATCTACACCGCTATCTGTATGAACATGGAAATATCTTTACCGCCATCTGTATGAACATGGATATATCTACACAGCCATCTGTATGAACATGGAAATATCTACACCGCTATCTGTATGAACATGGAAATATCTACACAGCTATCTGTTTGAACATGGAAATATCTACCCCGCTATCTGCATGAAAATGGAAATATCTACACTGCTATCTGCATATACATTTAAATATCTACACAGCTATCTCTTTACACATGGAAATAACTACACCGCTATCTGTATGAACATGGAAATATCTACAACGCCATCTGTATGAGCATGGAAATAACTGCACCGCCATCTGTATTAAGATGGAGATATCTACACTGCTATCTGTATAAACATGGAAATATCTACACCGCCATCTGTACGAACATATAAATATCTACCCCACCATCTGTATTAAGAAGGAAATATCTAAACCGCTATCTGTATAAACATGGAAATATCTACACCACTGCCTGTATAAACATGGAAATATCAGCACCGCTATCTGTATGAACATGGAAATATCTACACCGCTATCTATATGAACATGGAAATAGCTACACCGCTATCTGTATGAACATGGAAATAGCTACACCGCTATCTGTATGAACATGGATATATCTACAGAGCCACCTTGATGAACATGGAAATATCTACACAGCTATCTGTATGAACATGGAAATATATACACCTCGATCTGTGTAAACATGCATACATCTTCACCGCTATCTGTATAAACTTGGAAAAATCTACACCGCTATCTGTATGAACATGGAAATATCTACACCGTTGTCTGCATGAAAATGGAAATATCTGCACAGCAATCTGCATATACATGGAAATATCTACACAGCTATCTCTAACACATGGAAATAACTACACCGCTATCTCTATAAACATGGAAATATCTACACAGCTATCTGTATGAAAATGGAAATATATACACCGCTATCTGTGTAAACATGCATACATCTTCACCGCTATCTGTATAAACATGGAAATATCTACACCGCTATCTGTATGAACATGGAAATATCTACACCGTCGTCTGCATGAAAATGGAAATATCTGCACAGCAATCTGCATATACATGGAAATATCTACACCGCCATCTGTATGAACATGGAAATATCTGCACCGCTATCTGTATGAACATGGAAATATCTAAACCGCTATCTGCATGAAAATGGAAATATATACACAGCTATCTGCATATGCATGGAAATATCTACACAGCTATCTCTTTACACATGGAAATAACTACACCACTATCTGTATGAGCATATAAATATCTACACCGCCATCTGTATTAAGAAGGAAATATCTAAACCGCTATCGGTATGAACATGGAAATATCTACACCGCTATCTGTATGAACATGGAAATATCTACACCGCTATCTGTGTAAACTTGCATACATCTTCACCGCTATCTGTATAAACATGGAAATGTCTACAAGGCTATCTTTATGAACATGGAAATATCTACACCGCTATCTGTACGATCATGGAAATGTCTAAACCGCTATCAGCATGAAAATAGAAATATCTACACAGCTATCTGCATATACATGGAAATATCTACACAGCTATCTCTTTACACATGGAAATAACTTCACCGCTATCTGTATGAACATGGAAATATCTGCACCGCCATCTGTATGAACACATAAATAACTACACCGCCATCTGTATTAAGATGGAGTTACCTACACCGCTATCTGTATAAACATGGAAATATCTACACCGCTATCTGTATAAACATGGAAATATCTACACCGCTATCTGTATAAACATGGAAATATCAGCACCGCTATCTGTATGAACATGGAAATATCAGCCCCTCTATCTGTATGAACATGGAATTATCTACACCGCTATCTGTATGAACATGGAAATATCTACACCGCTATCTGTATGAACACGGAAATATCTACACCGCTATCTGTTTGAACATGGAAATATCTAAAACGCTATCTGTATGAACACGGAAATATCTACACCGCTATCTGTTTGAACATGGAAATATCTAAACCGCTATCTGCATGAAAATGGAAATATATACACAGCTATCTGCATATGCATGGAAATATCTACACAGCTATCTCTTTACACATGGAAATAACTACACCACTATCTGTATGAACATGGAAATATCTTCACCGCCATCTGTATGAACATGGATATATCTACACAGCCATCTGGATGAACATTGAAATATCTACACCGCTATCTGTATTAACATGGAAATATCTACACCCCTATCTGTGTAAACATGCATACATCTTCACCGCTATCTGTATAAACATGGAAATATCGACACTGCTATCTGTATGAACATGGAAATATCTACACCGCTATCTGTTTGAACATGGAAATATCTACACCGCTATCTGCATGAAAATGGAAATATCTACACAGCGATCTGCATATACATGGAAATATCTACAAAGCTATCTCTTTACACATGGAAATAACTACAGCGCTGTCTCTATAAACATGGAAATATCCACACCGCCATCTGTATGAACATGGAAATATCTGCACCGCCATCTGTATGAACATATAAATATCTACACCGCCATCTATATTAAGATGGAGATATCTACACCGCTATCTGTATAAACTTGGAAATATCTACACCGCTATCTGTATAAACATGGAAATATCTACACAGCCATCTGAATGAACATGGAAATATCTACACCGCTACCAGTATAAACATGGAAATATCAGCACCGCTATCTGTATGAACATGGAAATGTCCACACCGCTATATCTATGAACATGGAAATTTCTACACCGCTATCTGTATGAACATGGAAATATCTACACCGCTATCTGTATGAACATGGAAATATCTACACCACTACCTGTATGAACATGGAAATATCTACACTGCTATCTGTATGAACATGGATATATCTACACCGCCATCTGGATGAACACGGAAATATCTACACCGCTATCTGTATGAAGATGGAAATATCTACACCGCTATCAGTATAAATATGCATACACCTTCACCGCAATCTGTATAAACATGGAAATACCTACACCGCTATCTGTATAAAGATGGAAATATCTACACCGCTATCTGTATAAACATGGAAATATCTACACAGCTATCTGTATAAACATGGAAATATCTACACCGCTACCTGTATAAACATGGAAATATCAGCACCGCTATCGGTATGAACATGGAAATAACTACACCGCTATCTGTATGAACATGGATATATCTACACCGCTATCTGTATGAACATGGAAATATCTTTACCGCCATCTGTATGAACATGGATATATCTACACAGCCATCTGTATGAACATGGAAATATCTACACCGCTATCTGTATGATCATGGAAATATCTACACCGCTATCTGTTTGAACATGGAAATATCTACCCCGCTATCTGCATGAAAATGGAAATATCTACACTGCTATCTGCATATACATTTAAATATCTACACAGCTATCTCTTTACACATGGAAATAACTACACCGCTATCTGTATGAACATGGAAATATCTACACCGCCATCTGTATGAGCATGGAAATATCTGCACCGCCATCTGTATTAAGATGGAGATATCTACACTGCTATCTGTATAAACATGGAAATATCTACACCGCCATCTGTACGAACATATAAATATCTACCCCACCATCTGTATTAAGAAGGAAATATCTAAACCGCTATCTGTATAAACATGGAAATATCTACACCACTGCCTGTATAAACATGGAAATATCAGCACCGCTGTCTGTATGAACATGGAAATATCTACACCGCTATCTATATGAACATGGAAATAGCTACACCGCTATCTGCATGAACATGGAAATAGCTACACCGCTATCTGTATGAACATGGATATATCTACAGAGCCACCTGGATGAACATGGAAATATCTACACAGCTATCTGTATGAACATGGAAATATATACACCGCGATCTGTGTAAACATGCATACATCTTCACCGCTATCTGTATAAACTTGGAAATATCTACACCGCTATCTGTATGAACATGGAAATATCTACACCGTTGTCTGCATGAAAATGGAAATATCTGCACAGCAATCTGCATATACATGGAAATATCTACACAGCTATCTCTAACACATGGAAATAACTACACCGCTATCTCTATAAACATGGAAATATCTACACAGCTATCTGTATGAAAATGGAAATATATACACCGCTATCTGTGTAAACATGCATACATCTTCACCGCTATCTGTATAAACATGGAAATATCTACACCGCTATCTGTATGAACATGGAAATATCTACACCGTCGTCTGCATGAAAATGGAAATATCTGCACAGCAATCTGCATATACATGGAAATATCTACACCGCCATCTGTATGAACATGGAAATATCTGCACCGCTATCTGTATGAACATGGAAATATCTAAACCGCTATCTGCATGAAAATGGAAATATATACACAGCTATCTGCATATGCATGGAAATATCTACACAGCTATCTCTTTACACATGGAAATAACTACACCACTATCTGTATGAGCATATAAATATCTACACCGCCATCTGTATTAAGAAGGAAATATCTAAACCGCTATCGGTATGAACATGGAAATATCTACACCGCTATCTGTATGAACATGGAAATATCTACACCGCTATCTGTGTAAACTTGCATACATCTTCACCGCTATCTGTATAAACATGGAAATGTCTACAAGGCTATCTTTATGAACATGGAAATATCTACACCGCTATCTGTACGATCATGGAAATGTCTAAACCGCTATCAGCATGAAAATAGAAATATCTACACAGCTATCTGCATATACATGGAAATATCTACACAGCTATCTCTTTACACATGGAAATAACTTCACCGCTATCTGTATGAACATGGAAATATCTGCACCGCCATCTGTATGAACACATAAATAACTACACCGCCATCTGTATTAAGATGGAGTTACCTACACCGCTATCTGTATAAACATGGAAATATCTACACCGCTATCTGTATAAACATGGAAATATCTACACCGCTATCTGTATAAACATGGAAATATCAGCACCGCTATCTGTATGAACATGGAAATATCAGCCCCTCTATCTGTATGAACATGGAATTATCTACACCGCTATCTGTATGAACATGGAAATATCTACACCGCTATCTGTATGAACACGGAAATATCTACACCGCTATCTGTTTGAACATGGAAATATCTAAAACGCTATCTGTATGAACACGGAAATATCTACACCGCTATCTGTTTGAACATGGAAATATCTAAACCGCTATCTGCATGAAAATGGAAATATATACACAGCTATCTGCATATGCATGGAAATATCTACACAGCTATCTCTTTACACATGGAAATAACTACACCACTATCTGTATGAACATGGAAATATCTTCACCGCCATCTGTATGAACATGGATATATCTACACAGCCATCTGGATGAACATTGAAATATCTACACCGCTATCTGTATTAACATGGAAATATCTACACCCCTATCTGTGTAAACATGCATACATCTTCACCGCTATCTGTATAAACATGGAAATATCGACACTGCTATCTGTATGAACATGGAAATATCTACACCGCTATCTGTTTGAACATGGAAATATCTACACCGCTATCTGCATGAAAATGGAAATATCTACACAGCGATCTGCATATACATGGAAATATCTACAAAGCTATCTCTTTACACATGGAAATAACTACAGCGCTGTCTCTATAAACATGGAAATATCCACACCGCCATCTGTATGAACATGGAAATATCTGCACCGCCATCTGTATGAACATATAAATATCTACACCGCCATCTATATTAAGATGGAGATATCTACACCGCTATCTGTATAAACTTGGAAATATCTACACCGCTATCTGTATAAACATGGAAATATCTACACAGCCATCTGAATGAACATGGAAATATCTACACCGCTACCAGTATAAACATGGAAATATCAGCACCGCTATCTGTATGAACATGGAAATGTCCACACCGCTATATCTATGAACATGGAAATTTCTACACCGCTATCTGTATGAACATGGAAATATCTACACCGCTATCTGTATGAACATGGAAATATCTACACCACTACCTGTATGAACATGGAAATATCTACACTGCTATCTGTATGAACATGGATATATCTACACCGCCATCTGGATGAACACGGAAATATCTACACCGCTATCTGTATGAAGATGGAAATATCTACACCGCTATCAGTATAAATATGCATACACCTTCACCGCAATCTGTATAAACATGGAAATACCTACACCGCTATCTGTATAAAGATGGAAATATCTACACCGCTATCTGTATAAACATGGAAATATCTACACAGCTATCTGTATAAACATGGAAATATCTACACCGCTACCTGTATAAACATGGAAATATCAGCACCGCTATCGGTATGAACATGGAAATAACTACACCGCTATCTGTATGAACATGGATATATCTACACCGCTATCTGTATGAACATGGAAATATCTTTACCGCCATCTGTATGAACATGGATATATCTACACAGCCATCTGTATGAACATGGAAATATCTACACCGCTATCTGTATGATCATGGAAATATCTACACCGCTATCTGTTTGAACATGGAAATATCTACCCCGCTATCTGCATGAAAATGGAAATATCTACACTGCTATCTGCATATACATTTAAATATCTACACAGCTATCTCTTTACACATGGAAATAACTACACCGCTATCTGTATGAACATGGAAATATCTACACCGCCATCTGTATGAGCATGGAAATATCTGCACCGCCATCTGTATTAAGATGGAGATATCTACACTGCTATCTGTATAAACATGGAAATATCTACACCGCCATCTGTACGAACATATAAATATCTACCCCACCATCTGTATTAAGAAGGAAATATCTAAACCGCTATCTGTATAAACATGGAAATATCTACACCACTGCCTGTATAAACATGGAAATATCAGCACCGCTGTCTGTATGAACATGGAAATATCTACACCGCTATCTATATGAACATGGAAATAGCTACACCGCTATCTGCATGAACATGGAAATAGCTACACCGCTATCTGTATGAACATGGATATATCTACAGAGCCACCTGGATGAACATGGAAATATCTACACAGCTATCTGTATGAACATGGAAATATATACACCGCGATCTGTGTAAACATGCATACATCTTCACCGCTATCTGTATAAACTTGGAAATATCTACACCGCTATCTGTATGAACATGGAAATATCTACACCGTTGTCTGCATGAAAATGGAAATATCTGCACAGCAATCTGCATATACATGGAAATATCTACACAGCTATCTCTAACACATGGAAATAACTACACCGCTATCTCTATAAACATGGAAATATCTACACAGCTATCTGTATGAAAATGGAAATATATACACCGCTATCTGTGTAAACATGCATACATCTTCACCGCTATCTGTATAAACATGGAAATATCTACACCGCTATCTGTATGAACATGGAAATATCTACACCGTCGTCTGCATGAAAATGGAAATATCTGCACAGCAATCTGCATATACATGGAAATATCTACACCGCCATCTGTATGAACATGGAAATATCTGCACCGCCATCTGTATGAACATATAAATATCTACACCGCCATCTGTATTAAGAAGGAAATATCTAAACCGCTATCGGTATGAACATGGAAATATCTACACCGCTATCTGTATGAACATGGAAATATCTACACCGCTATCTGTGTAAACTTGCATACATCTTCACCGCTATCTGTATAAACATGGAAATGTCTACAAGGCTATCTTTATGAACATGGAAATATCTACACCGCTATCTGTACGATCATGGAAATGTCTAAACCGCTATCAGCATGAAAATAGAAATATCTACACAGCTATCTGCATATACATGGAAATATCTACACAGCTATCTCTTTACACATGGAAATAACTTCACCGCTATCTGTATGAACATGGAAATATCTGCACCGCCATCTGTATGAACACATAAATAACTACACCGCCATCTGTATTAAGATGGAGATACCTACACCGCTATCTGTATAAACATGGAAATATCTACACCGCTATCTGTATAAACATGGAAATATCTACACCGCTATCTGTATAAACATGGAAATATCAGCACCGCTATCTGTATGAACATGGAAATATCAGCCCCTCTATCTGTATGAACATGGAATTATCTACACCGCTATCTGTATGAACATGGAAATATCTACACCGCTATCTGTATGAACACGGAAATATCTACACCGCTATCTGTTTGAACATGGAAATATCTAAAACGCTATCTGTATGAACACGGAAATATCTACACCGCTATCTGTTTGAACATGGAAATATCTAAACCGCTATCTGCATGAAAATGGAAATATATACACAGCTATCTGCATATGCATGGAAATATCTACACAGCTATCTCTTTACACATGGAAATAACTACACCACTATCTGTATGAACATGGAAATATCTTCACCGCCATCTGTATGAACATGGATATACCTACACAGCCATCTGGATGAACATGGAAATATCTACACCGCTATCTGTATTAACATGGAAATATCTACACCCCTATCTGTGTAAACATGCATACATCTTCACCGCTATCTGTATAAACATGGAAATATCGACACTGCTATCTGTATGAACATGGAAATATCTACACCGCTATCTGTTTGAATATGGAAATATCTACACCGCTATCTGCATGAAAATGGAAATATATACACAGCGATCTGCATACACATGGAAATATCTACAAAGCTATCTCTTTACACATGGAAATAAGTACAGCGCTATCTCTATAAACATGGAAATAGCTACAACGCCATCTGTATGAACATGGAAATATCTGCACCGTCATCTGTATGAACATGGAAATTTCTACACCGCTACCTGTATAAACATGGAAATATCAGCACCGCTATCTGTATGAACATGGAAATATCTACTCCGCTATCCGTATAAACATGGAAATATCTACACCGCTACCTGTATAAACATGGAAATATCAGCACCGCTATCTGTATGAACATGGAAATATCTACACCGCTATCTGTATGAACATGGAAATATCTACACCGCTATCTGTATGAACATGGAAATATCTACAAAGCTATCTGAATGAACATGGAAATATCTACACAGCTATCTGTTTGAACATGTACATATCTACACCACTATCTGCATGAAAATGGAAATATCTACAAAGCTATCTGCATATACAATGAAATATCTACACAGCTATCTCTTTACACATGGAAATAACTACACCGCTATATCTATAAACATGGAAATATCTACACCGCCATCTGTATGAACATGGAAATATCCGCACCGCCATCTGTATGAACATATAAATATCTGCACCGCCATCTGTATTAAGAAGGAAATATCTAAACCGCTATCAGTATAAACATGGAAATATCTACACCGCTATCTGTATGAACATGGAAATATCTACACCGCTATCTGTATCAACATGGAAATATCTACACCGCTATCTGTATGAACATGGAAATAGCTACACCGCTATCTGTATGAACATGGAAATATCTACACCGCTATCTGTATGAACATGGATATATCTACACAGCCATCTGGATGAACATGGAAACATCTACACCGCTATCTGTATGAACATGGAAATATCTACACCGCTATCTGTATGAACATGGATATATCTACACAGCCATCTGGATGAACATGGAAATATCTACAGCGCTATCTGTGTAAACATGCATAGATCTTCACCGCTATCTGAATAAACATGGAAATATCTACACCGCTATCTGTATGAACATGGAAATATCTACACCACTATCTGTATGAACATGGAAATATCTACACCGCTTTCTGTTTGAACATGGAAATATCTACACCGCTATCTGCATGAAAATGGAAATATCTACACTGCTATCTGCATATACATTTAAATATCTACACAGCTATCTCTTTACACATGGAAATAACTACACCGCTATCTGTATGAACATGGAAATATCTACACCGCCATCTGTATGAACATGGAAATATCTGCACCGCCATCTGTATTAAGATGGAGATATCTACACTGCTATCTGAATAAACATGGAAATATCTACACCGCCATCTGTACGAACATATAAATATCTACACCGCCATCTGTATTAAGAAGGAAATATCTAAAACGCTATCTGTATAAACACAGAAATATCTACACCGCTGCCTGTATAAACATGGAAATATCAGCACCGCTATCTGTATGAACATGGAAATATCTACACCGCTAACTGTATGAACATGGAAATAGCTACACCGCTATCTGTATGAACATGGAAATAGCTACACCGCTATCTGTATGAACATGGATATATCTACAGAGCCATCTGGATGAACATGGAAATATCTACACAGCTATCTGTATGAACATGGAAATATATACACCGCTATCTGTGTAAACATGCATACATCTTCACTGCTATCTGTATAAACGTGGAAATATCTACACCGCTATCTGTATGAACATGGAAATATCTACACCTCTATCTGTATAAACATGGAAATTTCTACACCGCTACCTGTATAAACATGGAAATATCAGCACCGCTATCGGTAGGAACATGGAAATATCTACACCGTTATCTGTACGAACATGGAAATATCTACACCGCTATCTGTATGAACATGGAAACAGCTACACCGCTATCTGTATGAACATGGAAATATCTACACGGCTATCTGTATGAACATGGATATATCTACACAGCCATCTGGATGAACATGGAAATATCTACACCGCTATCTGTGTAAACATGCATACATCTTCACAGCTATCTGTATAAACATGGAAATATCTACACCGCTATCTGTATGAAGATGGAAATATCTACACCGCTATCTGTATGAACATGGAAATATCTACACCGCTATCTGTTTGAACATGGAAATATCTACACCGCTATCTGTATGAAGATGGAAATATCTACAACGCTATCTGTGTAAACATGCATACACCTTCACCGCTATCTATATAAACATGGAAATATATACACTGCTATCTGTATGAACGTGGAAATATCTACACCGCTATCTGTTTGAACATGGAAATATCTACACCGCTATCTGCATGAAAATGGAAATATCTACACAGCGATCTGCCTATACATGGAAATTTCTACAAAGCTATCTCTTTACACATGGAAATAACTACAGCGCTATCTCTATAAACAAACAAATATCTACACCGCCATCTGCATGAACATGGAAATATCTGCACCTCCATCTGTATGAACATATAAATATCTACTCCGCCATCTATATTAAGATGGAAATATCTACACCGCTATCTGTGTAAACATGCATACATCTTCACCGCTATCTGTATAAACATGGAAATATCTACACCGCTATCTTTATGAACATGGAAATATCAACACCGCTATCTGTATGAACATGGAAATATCTAAACCGCTATCTGTTTGAACATGGAAATATCTACACCACTATCTGCATGAAAATGGAAATATCTACACTGCTATCTGCATATACATTTAAATATGTACAAAGCTATCACTTTACACATGGAAATAACTACACCGTTACCTGTATGAACATGGAAATATCTATACCGCCATCTGTATGAACATGGAAATATCTGCACCGCCATCTGTATGAAAATATAAATATCTACACCGCCATCTGTATTAAGATAGAGATATCTCCACTGCTATCTGTATAAACATGGAAATATCTACACCGCTATCTGATTAAACATGGAAATATCTACACAGCTATCTGTATAAACATGGAAATATCTACACCACTACCTGTATAAACATGGAAACACCAGCACCGCTATCTGTATCAACATGGAAATATCTTCACCGCTATCTGTATGAACATGGAAATATCTACTCCGCTATCTGTATGAACATGGAAATATCTACACCGCTATCGGTATGAACATGGAAATATCTACACCGATATCTGTTTGAACATGGAAATATATTCACAGCTATCTCTTTACACATGGAAATAACTACACCGCTATCTCTATAAACATGGAAATATCTACACCGCCATCTGTATGAACATGGAAATATCTGCACCGCCATCTGTATGAACATATAAATATATACACCGCCATCTGTATTAAGAAGGAGATATCTACACCGCTATCTGTATAAAGATGCAAATATCTACACCGGTATCTGTATAAACATGGAAATATCTACACCGCTACCTGTATAAACATGGAAATATCAGCACCGCTATCGGTATGAATATGGAAATAACTACACCGCTATCTGTATGAACATGGAAATATATACACCGCTATCTGTGTAAACATGCATACATCTTCACTGCTATCTGTATAAACATGGAAATATCTACACCGCTATCTGTATGAACATGGAAATATCTACACCGCTATCTGTATAAACATGGAAATTTCTACACCGCTACCTGTATAAACATGGAAATATCAGCACCGCTATCGGTAGGAACATGGAAATATCTACACCGTTATCTGTACGAACATGGAAATATCTACACCGCTATCTGTATGAACATGGAAACAGCTACACCGCTATCTATATGAACATGGAAATATCTACATGGCTATCTGTATGAACATGGATATATCTACACAGCCATCTGGATGAACATGGAAATATCTACACCGCTATCTTTGTAAACATGCATACAACTTCACAGCTATCTGTATAAACATGGAAATATCTACACCGCTATCTGTATGAAGATGGAAATATCTACACCGCTATCTGTATGAACATGGAAATATCTACACCGCTATCTGTTTGAACATGGAAATATCTACACCGCTATCTGTATGAAGATGGAAATATCTACAACGCTATCTGTGTAAACATGCATACATCTTCACCGCTATCTATATAAACATGGAAATATATACACTGCTATCTGTATGAACGTGGAAATATCTACACCGCTATCTGTTTGAACATGGAAATATCTACACCGCTATCTGCATGAAAATGGAAATATCTACAGAGCGATCTGCATATACATGGAAATATCTACAAAGCTATCTCTTTACACATGGAAATAACTACAGCGCTATCTCTATAAACAAACAAATATCTACACCGCCATCTGTATGAACATGGAAATATCTGCACCTCCATCTGTATGAACATATAAATATCTACTCCGCCATCTATATTAAGATGGAAATATCTACACCGCTATCTGTGTAAACATGCATACATCTTCACCGCTATCTGTATAAACATGGAAATATCTACACCACTATCTGCATGAAAATGGAAATATCTACACTGCTATCTGCATATACATTTAAATATGTACACTGCTATCACTTTACACATGGAAATATCTACACCGTTACCTGTATGAACATGGAAATATCTACACCGCCATCTGTATGAACATGGAAATATCTGCACCGCCATCTGTATGAAAATATAAATATCTACACCGCCATCTGTATTAAGATAGAGATATCTCCACTGCTATCTGTATAAACATGGAAATATCTACACCGCTATCTGTATAAACATGGGAATATCTACACAGCTATCTGTATAAACATGGAAATATCTACACCACTACCTGTATAAACATGGAAATACCAGCACCGCTATCTGTATCAACATGGAAATATCTTCACCGCTATCTGTATGAACATGGAAATATCTACTCCGCTATCTGTATGAACATGGAAATATCTACACCGCTATCTGTATGAACATGGAAATATCTACACCGCTATCTGTTTGAACATGGAAGTATCATCACAGCTATCTCTTTACACATGGAAATAACTACACCGCTATCTCTATAAACATGGAAATATCTACACCGCCATCTGTATGAACATGGAAATATCTGCACCGCCATCTGTATGAACATATAAATATATACACCGCCATCTGTATTAAGAAGGAGATATCTACACTGCTATCTGTATAAAGATGGAAATATCTACACCGGTATCTGTATAAACATGGAAATATCTACACCGCTACCTGTATAAACATGGAAATATCAGCACCGCTATCGGTATGAATATGGAAATAACTACACCGCTATCTGTATGAACATGGATATATCTACACCGCTATCTGTATGAACATGGAAATATCTTTACCGCCATCTCTATGAACATGGATATATCTACACAGCCATCTGTACGAACATGGAAATATCTACACCGCTATCTGTATGAACATGGAAATATCTGCACCGCCATCTGTATGAACATATAAATATATACACCGCCATCTATATTAAGATGGAGATATCTACACCGCTATCTGAATTAACTTGGAAATATCTACACCGCTATCTGTATAAACATGGAAATATCTACACCTCAATCTGTATAAACATGGAAATATCTACACCGCTACCTGTATAAACATGGAAATATCAGCACCGCTATCTGTATGAAGATGGAAATATCTTCAACGCCATCTGTATGAACATGGATATATCTACACAGCCATCTGTATGAACATGGAAATATCTACACCGCTATCTGTATGAACATGGAAATATCTACACCGCTATCTGTATGAACATGGAAATAGCTACACCGCTATCTGTCTGAACATGGAAATATCTTCAACGCCATCTGTATGAACATGGATATATCTACACAGCCATCTGTATGAACATGGAAATATCTACACCGCTATCTGTATGAACATGGAAATATCTACACCGCTATCTGTATGAACATGGAAATATCTTCACTGCCATCTGGATGAACATGGATATGTCTACACATCCATCTGGATGAACATGGAAAAATCTACACCGTGATCTGTATGAACATGGGAATATCTACACCGCTATCTGTGTAAACATGCATACACCTCCACCGCTGTCTGTATAAACATGGAAGTATCTACACCGCTATCTGTATGAACATGGAAATATCTACACCGCTATCTGTTTGAACATGGAAATATCTAAACCGCTATCTGCATGAAAATGGAAATATCTACACAGCTATCTGCATATACATGGAAATATCTACACAGCTATCCCTTTACACTTGGAAATAACTTCACCGCTATCTGTATGAACATGGAAATATCTTCACCGCCATCTCTATGGACATGGAAATATCTGGACCACCATCTCTATGAACATATAAATATCTACACCGCCATCTGTATTAAGAAGGAGATATCTGCACCGCTATCTGTATAAACATGGAAATATCTACACCGCTATCTGTATAAACATGGAAATATCTACACCGCTACCAGTATAAACATGGAAATATCAGCACCGCTCTTGGTATGAACATGGAAATATCTACACCGCTATCTGTATGAACATGGATATATCTACACCGCTATGTGTATGAACATGGAAATATCTTCACCGCCATCTGTATGATCATGGATATATCTACACAGCCATCTGTATGAACATGGAAATATCTACACCGCTATCTGTATGAACATGGAAATATCTACTCCGCTATCTGTATGAACATGGAAATATCTTCACCGCCATCTGTGTAAACATGCATACACCTTCACCGCTATCTGAATAAGCATGGAAATATCTACACCGCTATCTGTATGAACATGGAAATATCTACACCGCTATCTGTTTGAACATGGAAGTATCTAAACCGCTATCTGCATGAAAATGGAAATATCTACACAGCTATCTGCATGTACATGGAAATAACAACACAGCTATCTCTTTACACGTGGAAATAACTACACCGCTATCTGTATGAACATGGAAATATCTTCACCGCCATCTCTATGAATATGGATATATCTACACAGCCATCGGGATGAACATGGAAATATCTACACCGCTATCTGTATGAAGATGGAAATATCTACAACGCTATCTGTGTAAACATGCATACATCTTCACCGCTATCTATATAAACATGGAAATATCTACACTGCTATCTGTATGAACATGGAAATATCTACACCGCTATCTATTTGAACATGGAAATATCTACACCGCTATCTGCATGAAAATGGAAATATCTACACAGCGATCTGCATATACATGGAAATATCTACAAAGCTATCTCTTTACACATGGAAATAACTACATCGCTATCTCTATAAACATACAAATATCTACACCGACATCTGTATGAACATGGAAATATCTGCACCGCCATCTGTATGAACATACAAATATCTACACCGCCATCTATATTAAGATGGAGATATCTACACCACTATCTGTATAAACTTGGAAATATCTACACCGCTATCTGTATAAACATGGAAATATCTACACCGCAATCTGTATAAACATGGAAATATCTACACCGCTACCTGTATAAACATGGAAATATCAGCACAGCTATCTGTATGAACTTGGAAATATCTACACCGCTATCTCCATGAACATGAAAATAGCTACACCACTATCTTTATGAACATGGAAATAGCTGCACCGCTATCTGTATGAACATGGAAATATCTACACCACTACCTGTATGAACATGGAAATATCTACACCGCTATCTGTATGAACATGGAAATATCTACACCGCTATCTGTATGAACATGGAAATATCTACACCGCTATCTGTTTGAACATGGAAATATCTACACCGCTATCTGCATGAAAATGGAAATATCTACACAGCGATCTGCATATACATGGAAATATCTACAAAGCTATCTCTTTACAAATGGAAATAACTACAGCGCTGTCTCTATAAACATGGAAATATCTACACCGCCATCTGTATGAACATGGAAATATCTGCACCGCCATCTGTATGAACATATAAATATCTACACCGCCATCTATATTAAGATGGAGATATCTACACCGCTATCTGTATAAACTTGGAAATATCTACACCGCTATCTGTATAAACATGGAAATATCTACACAGCCATCTGAATGAACATGGAAATATCTACACCGCTACCAGTATAAACATGGAAATATCAGCACCGCTATCTGTATGAACATGGAAATATCCACACCGCTATATCTATGAACATGGAAATTTCTACACCGCTATCTGTATGAACATGGAAATATCTACACAGCTATCTGTATGAACATGGAAATATCTACACCACTACCTGTATGAACATGGAAATATCTACACTGCTATCTGTATAAACATGGATATATCTACACCGCCATCTGGATGAACACGGAAATATCTACACCGCTATCTGTATGAAGATGGAAATATCTACACCGCTATCTGTATAAATATGCATACACCTTCACCGCAATCTGTATAAACATGGAAATATCTACACCGCTATCTGTATAAAGATGGAAATATCTACACCGCTATCTGTAAAAACATGGAAATATCTACACAGCTATCTGTATGAACATGGAAATATCTACACCGCTATCTGTATGAACATGGAAATATCTACACCGCTATCTGTATGAACATGGAAATATCTACACCGCTATCTGTTTGAACATGGAAATATCTACACCGCTGTCTGCATGAAAATGGAAATATCTACACAGCTATCTGCATATACAAGGAAATATCTGCACAGCTATCTCTTTACACATGGAAATAACTACACCGCTATCTCTATAAACATGGAAATATCTACACTGCCATCTCTATGGACATGGAAATATCTGGACCACCATCTCTATGAACATATAAATATCTACACCGCCATCTGTATTAAGAAGGAGATATCTACACCGCTATCTGTATAAACATGGAAATATCTACACCGCTATCTGTATAAACATGGAAATATCTACACCGCTACCAGTATAAACATGGAAATATCAGCACCGCTCTTGGTATGAACATGGAAATATCTACACCGCTATCTGTATGAACATGGATATATCTACACCGCTATGTGTATGAACATGGAAATATCTTCACCGCCATCTGTATGATCATGGATATATCTACACAGCCATCTGTATGAACATGGAAATATCTACACCGCTATCTGTATGAACATGGAAATATCTACTCCGCTATCTGTATGAACATGGAAATATCTTCACCGCCATCTGTGTAAACATGCATACACCTTCACCGCTATCTGAATAAGCATGGAAATATCTACACCGCTATCTGTATGAACATGGAAATATCTACACCGCTATCTGTTTGAACATGGAAGTATCTAAACCGCTATCTGCATGAAAATGGAAATATCTACACAGCTATCTGCATGTACATGGAAATAACTACACAGCTATCTCTTTACACGTGGAAATAACTACACCGCTATCTGTATGAACATGGAAATATCTTCACCGCCATCTGTATGAATATGGATATATCTACACAGCCATCGGGATGAACATGGAAATATCTACACCGCTATCTGTATGAAGATGGAAATATCTACAACGCTATCTGTGTAAACATGCATACATCTTCACCGCTATCTATATAAACATGGAAATATCTACACTGCTATCTGTATGAACATGGAAATATCTACACCACTATCTATTTGAACATGGAAATATCTACACCGTTATCTGCATGAAAATGGAAATATCTACACAGCGATCTGCATATACATGGAAATATCTACAAAGCTATCTCTTTACACATGGAAATAACTACATCGCTATCTCTATAAACATACAAATATCTACACCGACATCTGTATGAACATGGAAATATCTGCACCGCCATCTGTATGAACATACAAATATCTACACCGCCATCTATATTAAGATGGAGATATCTACACCACTATCTGTATAAACTTGGAAATACCTACACCGCTATCTGTATAAACATGGAAATATCTTCACCGCCATCTGTATGAACATGGATATATCTACACAGCCATATGGATGAACATGGAAATATCTACACCGCTATCTGTATAAACATGGAAATATCTTCACCGCCATCTGTATGAACATGGATATATCTACACAGCCATATGGATGAACATGGAAATATCTACACCGCTATATGCATGAACATGGAAATAGCTACACCGCTATCTGTATGAACATGGAAATAGCCACACCGCCATCTGTATGAACAGGGAAATATCTGCACCGCCATCTGTATGAACATATACATATCTACACCGCCATCTGTATTAAGATGGAGATATCTACACCGCTATCTGTATAAACCTGGAAATAACTTCACCGCTATCTGTATAAACATGGAAATATCCGCACCGCTATCTGTATGAACATGGAAATATCTACACCGCTATCTGTACGAACATGGAAATATCTACACCGCTATCTGTATGAACTTGGAAGTAGCTACACCGCTATCTGTATGAACATGGAAATATCTACACCACTATCTGTATGGACATGGAAATATCTACACCGCTATCTGTATGAACATGGATGTATCTACACAGCCTTCTGGATGAACGTTTAAATATCTACACCGCTATCTCCATGAACATGGAAATATATACACCGCTATCTGTGTAAACTTGCATACAACTTCACCCCTATCTGTATAAACATGGAAATATCTACACCGCTATCTGTATGAACATGGAAATAGCTACACCGCTATCTGTATGAACATGGAAATATCTACACCGCTATCTGTATGAACATGGAATGATCTACACCGCTATCTGTATGAACATGGATATATCTACACAGCCATCTGGATGAACATGGAAATATCTACACCGCTATCTGTGTAAACATGCATACATCTTCACCGCTATCTGTATAAACATGGAAATATCTACACCACTATCGGTATGAACATGGAAATATCTGCACCGCTATCTGTATGAACATGGAAATATCTACACCGCTATCTGAACATGGAAATATCTACACCGCTATCTGCATGAAAATGGAAATATCTACACTGCTATCTGCATATACATGGAAATATCTACACAGCTATCTCTTTACACATGGAAATATCTACACCGCCATCTGTATGAACATGGAAATACCTGCACCGCCATCAGTATGAACATATAAATATCTACACCACCATCTGTATTAAGATGGAGATATCTACACAGCTATCTGTATAAACATGGAAATATCTACACCGCTATCTGTATAAACATGGAAATATCTACACCGCTATCTGTATAAACATGGAAATATCTACACCGCTACCTGTATAAACATGGAAATATAAGCACCGCTATCTGTATGAACATGGAAATATCTACACCGCTATCTGTATGAAGATGGAAATATCTACACCGCTATCTGTATGAATATTTATATATCTACACAGCCCTCTGGATGAACATGGAAATATCCACACCGCTATCTGTGTAAACATGCATACATCTTCACCGCTATCTGTATAAACATGGAAATATCTACACCGCTATCTGTATGAACATGGAAATATCTACACCGCTATCTGTTTGAAGATGGAAATATATACACCGCTATCTGCATGAAAATGGAAATATCTACACAGCTATCTGCATATAGATGGAAATATCTACACAGCTATCTCTTTACACATGGAAATAACTACACCGCTATCTGTATGAACATGGAAATATCTACACCGCCATCTGTATGAACATGGAAATATCTGCACCACCATCTGTATGAACATATAAATATCTACACCACCATCTGTATTAAGATGGAGATATCTACACCGCTATCTGTATAAACATGGAAATATCTACACCGCTATCTGCATGAACATGGAAATATCTACACCGCTACCTGCATAAACATGGAAATATCAGCACCGCTATCTGTATGAACATGGAAATATCTACACCGCTATCTGTATGAACATGGAAATATCTACACCGCTATCTGTATGAACATGGATATATCTACACAGCCATGTGGATGAACATGGAAATATCTACACCGCTATCTGTGTAAACATGCATAGATCTTCACCGCTATCTGTATAAACATGGAAATATCTACGTCGCTATCTGTATGAACATGGAAATATCTACACCGCTATCTGTATGAACATGGAAATACCTACACCACTATGTGTTTGAACATGGAAATATCTACACCGCTATCTGCATGAAAATGGAAATATCTACACTGCTATCTGCACATACATGGAAATATCTACACAGCTATCTCTTTACACATGGAAATAACTACACCGCTATCTATATGAACATGGAAATATCCACACCGCCATCTGTATGAACATGGAAATATCTGCACCGCCATCTGTATAAACATATAAATATCTACACGGCCATCTGTATTAATATGGAGATATCTACACCGCTATCTGTATAAACATGGAAATAGCTACACCGCTATCTGTATAAACATGGAAATATATACACCGCTATCTGTATAAACATGGAAATATCTACACCGCTACCTGTATAAGCATGGAAATATCAGCACCGCTATCTGTATGAACATGGAAATATCTACACCGCTATCTGTATGAACATGGAAATATCTACACCGCTATCTGTATGAACATGGAAATATCTACACCGCTATCTGTATGAACATGGAAATGTCTACACCGCTATCAGTATGAACATGGAAATATCTACACCGCTATGTGTATGAACATGGATATATCTACACAGCCCTCGGGATGAACATGGAAATATCCACACCGCTATCTGTATAAACATGCATATATCTTCACCGCTATCTGTATAAACATGGAAATATCTACACCGCTATCTGTATGAACATGGAAATATCTACACCGCTATCTGTTTGAAGATGGAAATATATACACCGCTATCTGCATGAAAATGGAAATATCTACACAGCTATCTGCATATACTTGGAAATATCTACACAGCTATCTCTTTACACATGGAAATAACTACACCGCTATCTGTATGAACATGGAAATATCAACACCGCCATCTGTATGAACATGGAAATATCTGCACTGCCATCTGAATGAACACATAAATATCTACACCGCCATCTGTATTAAGATGGAGATATCTACACCGCTATCTGAATAAACATGGAAATATCTACACCGCTATCTGTATAAACATGGAAATATCTACACCGCTCTCTGTATAAACATGGAAATATCTACACCGCTATCTGTTTGGACATGTAAATATCTACACCGCTATCTGCATGAAAATGGAAATATCTACAAAGCTATCTGCATATACATGGAAATATCTACACAGCTATCTCTAAACACATGGAAATAAGAAGTCCGCTATCTCTATAAACATGGAAATATCTACACCACTACCTGTATAAACATGGAAATATCAGCACCGCTATCTGTATGAACATGGAATTATCTACACTGCTATCTGTATGAACATGGAAATATCTACACCGCTATCTGTATGATCATGGAAATATCTACACCGCTATCTGTATGAACATGGAAATATCTACACCGCTATCTGTTTGAACATGGAAATATCTACACCGCTGTCTGCATGAAAATGGAAATATCTACACAGCTATCTGCATACACATGGAAATATCTACACAGCTATCTCTTAACACATGGAAATAAGAAGTCCGCTATCTCTATAAACATGGAAATATCTACACCGCCATCTGTATGAACATGGAAATATCTGCACCGCCATCTGTATGAACATAGAAATATCTACACCGCCATATGTATTAAGAAAGAAATATCTAAACCGCTATCAGTGTGAACATTGAAATATCTACACCGCTATCTGTATGAACATTGAAATATATACACCGCTGCCTGTATAAACATTGAAATATCAGCACCGCTATCTGTATGAACATGGAAATATCTACACCGCTATCTGTATGAACATGGAAATATCTACACCGCTATCTGTATGAACATGGAAATATCTACACCGCTATCTGTATGAACATGGAAATATCTACACAGCCATCTGGATGAACATGGAAATATCTACTCTGCTATCTGTGTAAACATGCATAGATCTTCACCCCTATCTGTATAAACATGGAAATATCTACACCGCTATCTGTATGAACATGGAAATATCTACACCGCTATCTGTATGAACATGGAAATATCTACACCGCTATCTGTTTGAACATGGAAATATCTACACCGCTATCTGCATGAAAATGGAAATATCTACACTGCTATCTGCATATACATGGAAATATCTACACAGCTATCTCTTTACACATGGAAATAACTACACCGCTATCTGTATGAACATGGAAATATCTACACCGCCATCTGTATGAACATGGAAATATGTGCACCGCCATCTGTATGAACATATAAATATATACACCTCCATCTGTATTAAGATGGAGATATCTACACTGCTATCTGTATAAACATGGAAATATCTACACCGCTATCTGTATAAACATGGAAATATCAACACCGCTATCTGTATAAACATGGAAATATCTACCCCGCTACCTGCATAAACATGGAAATAGCAGCACCGCTATCTGTATGAACATGGAAATATCTACACCGCTATCTGTATGAACATGGAAATATCTACAAAGCTATCTGAATGAACATGGAAATATCTACACCGCTATCTGTTTGAACACGGAAATATCTACACCGCTGTCTGCATGAATATGGAAATATCTACACAGCTATCTGCATACACATGGAAATATCTACACAGCTATCTCTTAACACATGGAAATAAGTACTCCGCTATCTCTATAAACATGGAAATATCTACAGCAACATCTGTAGGAACATGGAAATATCTGCACCGCCATCTGTATGAACATATAAATATCTACACCGCCATCTGTATTAAGAAGGAAATATCTAAACCGCTATCGGTATGAACATTGAAATATCTACACTGCTATCTGTATGAACATTGAAATATCTACACCGCTGCCTGTATAAACATGGAAATATCTACACCGCTATCTGTATGAACATGGAAATAGCTACACCGCTATCTGTAGGAACATGGAAATATCTACACAGCCATCTGGATGAACATGGAAATATCTACTCCGCTATCTGTGTAAACATGCATAGATCTTCACCGCTATCTGTATAAACATGGAAATATCTACACCGCTATCAGTTTGAACATGGAAATATCTACACCGCTATCTGTATGAACATGGAAATATCTAAACAGCTATATGTTTGAACATGGAAATATCTACACCGCTATCTGCATGAAAATGGAAATATCTACACTGCTATCTGCATATACATGGAAATATCTACACAGCTATCTCTTTACAAATGGAAATATCTACACCGCTATCTGTATGAACATGGAAATATCTACACCGCCATCTGTACGAACATGGAAATATCTGCACCGCCATCTGTATGAACATATAAATATCTACCCCGCATTCTGTATTAAGATGGAGATATCTACACCGCTATCTGAATAAACATGGAAATATCTACACCGCTATCTGTATAAACATGGAAATATCTACACCGCTATCTGTATAAACATGGAAATATCTACACTGCTACCTGTATAAACACGGAAATATCAGCACCGCTATCTGTATGAACATGGAAATATCTACACCGCTATCAGTATGAACATGGAAATATCTACACCGCTATCTGTATGAACATGGAAATATCTACACTGCTACCTGTATAAACACGGAAATATCAGCACCGCTATCTGTATGAACATGGATATATCTACACAGCCATCTGGATGAACATGGAAATATCTACACCGCTATCTGTATGAACATGGATATATCTACACAGCCATCTGGATGAACATGGAAATATCTTCACCGCTACCTGTATAAACATGGAAATATCAGCACCGCTATATGCATGAACATGGAAATATCTACACCGCTATCTGTATGAACATGGAAATACCTATACCGCTATCTGTTTGGACATGGAAATATCTACACCGCTATCTGCATGAAAATGGAAATATCTACACTGCTATCTGCATATACATTTATATATCTACACAGCTATCTCTTTACACATGGAAATAACTACACCACTATCTGTATGAACATGCAAATAGCTACACCGCCATCTGTATGAACATGGAAATATCTGCACCGCCATCTGTATGAACATATAAATATCTACACCGCCATCTGCATTAAGATGGAGATATCTACACTGATATCTGCATAAACATGTAAATAACTACACCGCCATCTATCGGAACATATAAATATCTACACCGCCTTCTGTACTAAGAAGGAAATATCTAATCCGCTATCTGTATAAACATGGAAATATCTACACCACGGCCTGTATAAACATGGAAATATCAGCACCGCTATCTGTATGAACATGGAAATATCTACACCGCTATCTGTAGGAACATGGAAATAGCTACACCGATGCCTGTATAAACATGGAAATATCAGCACCGCTATCTGTAAGAACATGGAAATATCTACACCACTATCTGTATGAACATGGATATATCTACACAGCCATCTGGATGAACATGGAAATATCTACACCACTATCTGTATGAACATGGAAATATCTACACCGCTATCTGTGTAAACATTCATACATCTTCACCGCTATCAGTATAAACATGGAAATATCTACACCGCTATCTGTATGAACATGGAAATAGCTACACCGCTATCTGTATGAACATGGAAAGATCTACACCGCTATCTGTATGAACATGGATATATCTACACAGCCAGCTGGATGAACATGGAAATATCTACACCGCTATCTGTTTGAACATGGAAATATCTACACCGCTATCTGCATGAAAATGGAAATATCTACACTGATATCTGCATATACATTTAAATATCTACACAGCTATCTCTTTACACATGGAAATAACTACACCGCTATCTGTATGAACATGGAAATATCTACACCACCATCTGTATGAACATGGAAATATCTGCACCGTCATCTGTATGAACATATAAATATCTACACCGCCATGTGTATTAAGATGGAGATATCTACACTGCTATCTGTATAAACATGGAAATATCAACACCGCCATCTGTATGAACATATAAATATCTACACCGCCATGTGTATTAATATGGAGATATCTACACCGCTATCTGAATTAACATGGAAATATCTACACTGCTATCTGTATGAACATGGAAATATCTACACCGTTCTCTGTATGAACATGGAAATATCTACACCGCTATCTGTATGAACATGGAAATATATACAAAGCTATCTGAATGAACATGGAAATATCTACAACGCAATCTGTTTGAACATGTAAATATCTACACCGCTATCTGCATGAAAATGGAAATATCTACAAAGCTATCTGCATATACATGGAAATATCTAAACAGCTATCTCTTTACACATGGAAATAACTACACCGCTATATCTATAAACATGGAAATATCTCCAGCGCCATCTGTATGAACATGGAAATATCTGCACCGCCATCTGTATGAACATATAAATATCTACACCGCCATCTGTATTAAGAAGGGAATATCTAAACCGCTATCTGTATAAACATGGAAATATCTACACCGCTGCCTGTATAAACATGGAAATATCAGCACCGCTCTCTGTAAGAGAATGGAAATATCTACACCGCTATCTGTATGAACATGGAAATATCTACACTGCTATCTGTATGAACATGGAAATAGCTACACCGTTATCTGTATGAACATGGAAATATCTACACCACTATCTGTATGAACATGGAAATATCTACACCGCTATCTGTGTAAACATGCATATATTTTCACCGCTATCTATATAAACATGGAAATATCTACACCACTATCTGTATGAACATGCAAATATCTACACCGCTACCTGTATAAACATGGAAATATCAGCACCGCTATCTGAATGAACATGGAAATAGCTACACCGCTATCTGTATGAACATGCAAATATCTACACCACTATCTGTATGAACATGGAAATATCTACACCACTATCTGTATGAACATGGATATATCTACACAGCCATCTGGATGAACATGGAAATATCTACACCGCTATCTGTGTAAACATGCATACATCTTCACCGCTATCAGTATAAACATGGAAATATCTACACCGCTATCTGTATGAACATGGAAATATCAGCACCGCTATCTGTGTGAACATGGAAATATCTACACCGCTATCTGTGTAAACATGCATACATCTTCACCGCTATCAGTATAAACATGGAAATATCTACACCGCTATCTGTGTAAACATGCATATATTTTCACCGCTATCTATATAAACATGGAAATATCTACACCACTATCTGTATGAACATGCAAATATCTACACCGCTACCTGTATAAACATGGAAATATCAGCACTGCTATCTGTGTGAACATGGAAATATCTACACCGCTATCTGTGTAAACATGCATACATCTTCACCGCTATCAGTATAAACATGGAAATATCTACACCGCTATCTGTATGAACATGGAAATAGCTACACCGCTATCTGTATGAACATGGAAATATCTACACCGCTATCTGTATAAACATTGAAATATCTACACCGCTACCTGTATAAACATGGAAATATCAGCACCGCTATCTGTATGAACATGGAAATATCTACACCGCTATCTGTATGAACATGGAAATATCTACACCGCTATCTGTATGAACATGGAAATATCCACACCAATACCTGTATAAACATGGAAATATCAGCACCGCTATCTGTGTGAACATGGAAATATCTACACCGCTATCTGTGTAAACATGCATACATCTTCACCGCTATCAGTATAAACATGGAAATATCTACACCGCTATCTGCATGAAAATGGAAATATCTACACTGCTATCTGCATATACATGGAAATATCTACACAGCTATCTCTTTACACATGGAAATAACTACACCGCTATCTATATGAACATGGAAATATCCACACCGCCATCTGTATGAACATGGAAATATCTGCACCGGCATCTGTATGAACATATAAATATCTACACCGCCATCTGTATTAAGATGGAGATATCTACACTGCTATCTGTATAAACATGGAAATAGCTACACTGCTATCTGTATAAACATGGAAATATATACACCGCTATCTGTATAAACATGGAAATATCTACACCGCTACCTGTATAAGCATGGAAATATCAGCACCGCTATCTGTATGAACATGGAAATATCTACACCGCTATCTGTATGAACATGGAAATGTCTACACCGCTATCAGTATGAACATGGAAATATCTACACCGCTATGTGTATGAACATGGATATATCTACACAGCCCTCGGGATGAACATGGAAATATCCACACCGCTATCTGTATAAACATGCATATATCTTCACCGCTATCTGTATAAACATGGAAATATCTACACCGCTATCTGTATGAACATGGAAATAACTACACCGCTATCTGTTTGAAGATGGAAATATATACACCGCTATCTGCATGAAAATGGAAATATCTACACAGCTATCTGCATATACTTGGAAATATCTACACAGCTATCTCTTTACACATGGAAATAACTACACCGCTATCTGTATGAACATGGAAATATCAACACCGCCATCTGAATGAACATGGAAATATCTGCACCGCCATCTGAATGAACATATAAATATCTACACCGCCATCTGTATTAAGATGGAGATATCTACACCGCTATCTGAATAAACATGGAAATATCTACACCGCTATCTGTATAAACATGGAAATATCTACACCGCTACCTGTATAAACATGGAAATATCAGCACCGCTACCTGTATGAACATGGAAATATCTACACCGCTATCTCTATGAACATGGAAATATCTGCACTGCTATCTGTATGAACATGGAAATAGCTACACCGCTATCTGTATGAACTTGGAAATATCTACACCACTATCTGTATGAACATGGAAATATCTACACCGCTATCTGTATGAACATGGATATATCTACACAGCCATCTGGATGTACATGGAAATATCTACACCGCTATCTGCATGAACATGGAAATATCTACACCGCTATCAGTGTAAACATGCATATATCTTCACCGCAATCTGTATAAGCATGGAAATATCAACACCGCTATCTGTATGAACGAGGAAATATCTACACCGCTCTCTGTTTGAACATGGAAATATCTAAACCGCTATCAGCATGAAAATGGAAATATCTACACAGCTATCTGCATATACATGGAAATATCTACACAGTCATCTCTTTACACATGGAAATAACTACACCGCTATCTGTATGAACATGGAAATATCAGCACCGCTATCTGTATGAACATGGAAATATCAGCCCCTCTATCTGTATGAACATGGAAGTATCTACACCGCTATCTCTATGAACATGGAAATATCTACACCGCTATCTGTATGAACATGGAAATATCTAAACCGCTATCTGCATGAAAATGGAAATATATACACAGCTATCTGCATATACATGGGAATATCTACACAGCTATGTCTTTACACATGGAAATAACTGCACCGCTATCTGTGTGAACATGGAAATATCTTCACCGCCATCTGTAGGAACATGGATATATCTACACAGCCATCTGGATGAACATGGAAATATCTACACCGCTATCTGTATGAACATGGAAATATCTAAACCGCTATCTGTGGAAACATGCATACATCTTCACCGCTATCTGTATAAACATGGAAATATCTACACTGCTATCTCTATGAACATGGAAATATCTACACCGCTATCTGTTTGAACATGGAAATATCTACACCGCTATCTGCATGAAAAAGGAAATATCTACACAGCGATCTGCATATACATGGAAATATCTACAAAGCTATCTCTTTACACGTGGAAATAAGTACAGCGCTATCTCTATAAACATGGAAATAGCTACACCGCCATCTGTATGAACATGGAAATATCTACACCGCTATCTGTATGAACATGGAAATATCTACACGGCTATCTGTGTAAATGTGCATACATCTTCACCGCAATCTGTATAAACATGGAAATATCTACACTGCTATCTGTATGAACATGGAAATATCTACACCGCTATCTGTTTGAACATGGAAATATCTACACCGCTGTCTGCATGAAAATGGAAATATCTACACAGCTATCTGCATATACATGGAAATATCTACACAGCTATCTCTTAACACATGGAAAGAAGAAGTCCGCTATCTCTATAAACATGGAAATATCTACACCGCCATCTGTATGAACATGGAAATATCTGCACCGCCATCTGTATGAACATATAATTATCTACACCGCCATATGTATTAAGAAAGAAATATCTAAACCGCTATCTGTGAGAACATTGAAATATCTACACCGCTATCTGTATGAACATTGAAATATATACACCGCTGCCTGTATAAACATTGAAATATCACCACCGCTATCTGTATGAACATGGAAATATCTACACCGCTATCTGTGTAAACATGCATACATCTTCACCGCTATCTGTATAAACATGGAAATGTCTACAAGGCTATCTGTATGAACATGGAAATATCTACACTGCCATCTGTATGAACATGGAAATAGCTGCACCGACATCAGTATGAACATATACATATCTACACGGCCATCTGTATTAAGATGGAGATATCTACACCGATATCTGTATAAACATGGAAATATCTACACCGCTATCTGTATAAACATGGAAATATCTACACCGCTATCTGTATAAACATGGAAATATCTACACCACATCCTGTATAAACATGGAAATATCAGCACCGCTATCTGTATGAACATGGAAATATCAGCCGCTCTATCTGTATGAACATGGAGATATCTACACCGCTATCTGTATGAACATGGAAATATCTACACCGCTATCTGAATGAACATGGAAATACCTTCACCGCCATCTGTATGAACATGGATATATCTACACAGCCATCTGGATGAACATGGATATATCTACACAGCCCTCTGGATGAACATGGAAATATCCACACCGCTATCTGTGTAAACATGCATACATCTTCACCGCTATCTGTATAAACATGGAAATATATACACCGCTATCTGTATGAACATGGAAATATCTGCACCGCTATCTGTATGAACATGGAAATATCTACACCGCTATCTGTTTGAACATGGAAATATCTACACCGCTATCTGCATGAAAATGGAAATATCTAAACAGCTATCTGCATATACATGGAAATATCTACAAAGCTATCTCTTTACACATGGAAATAACTACACCGCTATCTGTATGAACATGGAAATATCTACACCGCTATCTGTACGAACATGGAAATATCTACACCGCTATCTGTATGAACATGGATATATCCACACAGCCATCTGGATGAACATGGAAATATCTACACCGCTATCTGTGTAAACATGCATAGATCTTCACAGCTATCTGTATAAACATGGAAATATCTACGCCGCTATCTGTATGAACATGGAAATATCTACACCGCTATCTGTATGAACATGGAAATATCTACACCACTACCTGTTTGAACATGGAAATATCTGCACCGCTATCTGCATGAAAATGGAAATATCTACACTGCTATCTGCATATACATGGAAATATCTACACAGCTATCTCTTTACACATGGAAATAACTACACCGCTATCTATATGAACATGGAAATATACACACCGCCATCTGTATGAACATGGAAATATCTGCACCGCCATCTGTATGAATATATAAATATCTACACCGCCATCTTTATTAAGATGGAGATATCTACACCGCTATCTGTATAAACATGGAAATAGCTACACAGCTATCTGTATAAACATGGAAATATATACACCGCTATCTGTATAAACATGGAAATATCTACACCGCTACCTGTATAAGCATGGAAATATCAGCACCGCTATCTGTATGAACATGGAAATATCTACACCGCTATCTGTATGAACATGGAAATATCTACACCGCTATCTGTATGAACATGGAAATGTCTACACCGCTATCAGTATGAACATGGAAATATCTACACCGCTATGTGCATGAACATGGATATATCTACACAGCCCTCGGGATGAACATGGAAATATCCACACCGCTATCTGTATAAACATGCATATACCTTCACCGCTATCTGTATAAACATGGAAATATCTACACCGCTATCTGTATGAACATGGAAATATCTACACCGCTATCTGTTTGAAGATGGAAATATATACACCGCTATCTGCATGAAAATGGAAATATCTACACAGCTATCTGCATATACATGGAAATATCTACACAGCTATCTCTTTACACATGGAAATAACTACACCGCCATCTGTATGAACATGGAAATATCTGCACCGCCATCTGAATGAACATATAAATATCTACACCGCCATTTGTATTAAGATGGAGATATCTACACCGCTATCTGAATAAACATGGAAATATCTACACCGCTATTTGTATAAACATGGAAATATCTACACCGCTATCTGCATAAACATGGAAATATCTACACTGCTACCTGTATAAACATGGAAATATCAGCACCGCTATCTGTATGAACATGGAAATATCTACATCGCTATCTGTATGAACATGGAAACATCTACACCGCTATCTGCATGAACATGGAAATATCTACAAAGCTATCTGAATGAACATGGAAATATCTACACCGCTATCTGTTTGAACATGTAAATATCTACACCGCTATCTGCATGAAAATGGAAATATCTACAAAGCTATCTGCATATACATGGAAATATCTACACTGCTATCTCTTTACACATGGAAATAACTACACCGCTATATCTATAAAGATAGAAATATCTACACCGCTATCTGTATAAACATGGAAATATCTACACCGCTATCTGTATAAACATGGAAATATCTACACCACTACCTGTATAAACATGGAAATATCAGCACCGCTATCTCTATGAACATGGAATTATCTACACTGCTATCTGGATGAACATGGAAATATCTACACCGCTATCTGTATGATCATGGAAATATCTACACCGCTATCTGTATGAACATGGAATTATCTACACCGCTATCTGTTTGAACATGGAAATATCTACACCGCTGTCTGCATGAAAATGGAAATATCTACACAGCTATCTGCAAACACATGGAAATATCTACACAGCTATCTCTTAACATATGGAAATAAGAAGTCTGCTATCTCTATAAACATGGAAATATCTACACCGCCATCTGTATGAACATGGAAATATCTGCACCGCCATCTGTATGAACATATAAATATCTAAACCACCATATGTATTAAGAAAGAAATATGTAAACCGCTATCTGTGTGAACATTGAAATATCTACACCGCTATCTGTATGAACATTGAAATATATACACCACTGCCTGTATAAACATTGAAATATCAGCACCGCTATCTGTATGAACTTGGAAATATCTACACCGCTATCTGTATGAACATGGAAATATCTACACCGCTATCTGTATGAACATGGAAATATCTACACCGCTATCTGTATGAACATGGAAATATCTACACCGCTATCTGTATGAACATGGAAATATCTACACCGCTATCTGTATGAACATGGAAATATCTACACAGCCATCTGGATGAACATGGAAATATCTACTCTGCTATCTGTGTAAACATGCATAGATCTTCACCCCTATCTGTATAAACATGGAAATATCTACACCGCTATCTGTATGAACATGGAAATATCTACACCGCTATCTGTATGAACATGGAAATATCTACACCGCTATCTGTTTGAACATGGAAATATCTACACCGCTATCTGCATGAAAATGGAAATATCTACACTGCTATCTGCATATACATGGAAATATCTACACAGCTATCTCTTTACACTTGGAAATAACTACACCGCTATCTGTATGAACATGGAAATATCTACACCGCCATCTGTATGAACATGGAAATATGTGCACCGCCATCTGTATGAACATATAAATATCTACACCGCCATCTGTATTAAGATGGAGATATCTACACTGCTATCTGTATAAACATGGAAATATCTACACCGCTATCTGTATAAACATGGAAATATCTACACCGCTATCTATATAAACATGGAAATATCTACCCCGCTACCTGCATAAACATGGAAATAGCAGCACCGCTATCTGTATGAACATGGAAATATCTACACCGCTATCTGTATGAACATGGAAATATCTACACCGCCATCTGTATGAACATGGAAATATGTGCACCGACATCTGTATGAACATATAAATATCTACACCGCCATCTGTATTAACATGGAGATATCTACACTGCTATCTGTATAAACATGGAAATATCTACACCGCTATCTGTATAAACATGGAAATATCTACACTGCTACCTGTATAAACATGGAAATATCAGCACCGCTATCTGTATGAACATGGAAATATCTACACCGCTATCTGTATGAACATGGAAATGTCTACACCGCTATCAGTTTGAACATGGAAATATCTACACCGCTATGTGTATGAACATGGATATATCTACACAGCCCTCGGGATGAACATGGAAATATCCACACCGCTATCTGTATAAACATGCATATACCTTCACCGCTATCTGTATAAACATGGAAATATCTACACCGCCATCTGTATTAACATGGAAATATCTACACCGCTATCTGTTTGAAGATGGAAATATATACACCGCTATCTGCATGAAAATGGAAATATCTTCACAGCTATCTGCATATACATGGAAATATCTACACAGCTATCTCTTTACACATGGAAATAACTACACCGCTATCTGTATGAACATGGAAATATCAACACCGCCATCTGTATGAACATGGAAATATCTGCACCGCCATCTGAATGAACATATAAATATCTACACCGCCATTTGTATTAAGATGGAGATATCTACACCGCTATCTGAATAAACATGGAAATATCTACACTGCTATCTGTATAAACATGGAAATATCTACACCGCTATCTGCATAAACATGGAAATATCTACACTGCTACCTGTATAAACATGGAAATATCAGCACCGCTATCTGTATGAACATGGAAATATCTACATCGCTATCTGTATGAACATGGAAATATCTACACCGCTATCTGCATGAACATGGAAATATCTACAAAGCTATCTGAATGAACATGGAAATATCTACACCGCTATCTGTTTGAACATGGAAATATCTACACCGCTATCTGCATGAAAATGGAAATATCTACAAAGCTATCTGCATATACATGGAAATATCTACACTGCTATCTCTTTACACATGGAAATAACTACACCGCTATATCTATAAAGATAGAAATATCTACACCGCTATCTGTATAAACATGGAAATATCTAAACCGCTATCTGTATAAACATGGAAATATCTACACCACTACCTGTATAAACATGGAAATATCAGCACCGCTATCTGTATGAACATGGAATTATCTACACTGCTATCTGTATGAACATGGAAATATCTACACCGCTATCTGTATGATCATGGAAATAATTACACCGCTATCTGTATGAACATGGAATTATCTACACCGCTATCTGTTTGAACATGGAAATATCTACACCGCTGTCTGCATGAAAATGGAAATATCTACACAGCTATCTGCATACACATGGAAATATCTACACAGCTATCTCTTAACACATGGAAATAAGAAGTCTGCTATCTCTATAAACATGGAAATATCTACACCGCCATCTGTATGAACATGGAAATATGTGCACCGCCATCTGTATGAACACATAAATATCTACACCGCCATCTGTATTAAGATGGAGATATCTACACTGCTATCTGTATAAACATGGAAATATCTACACCGCTATCTGTATAAACATGGAAATATCTACACTGCTACCTGTATAAACATGGAAATATCAGCACCGCTATCTGTATGAACATGGAAATATCTACACCGCTATCTGTATGAACATGGAAATGTCTACACCGCTATCAGTATGAACATGGAAATATCTACACCGCTATGTGTATGAACATGGATATATCTACACAGCCCTCGGGATGAACATGGAAATATCCACACCGCTATCTGTATAAACATGCATATACCTTCACCGCTATCTGTATAAACATGGAAATATCTACACCGCTATCTTTATGAACATGGAAATATCTACACCGCTATCTGTTTGAAGATGGAAATATATACACCGCTATCTGCATGAAAATGGAAATATCTACACAGCTATCTGCATATACATGGAAATATCTACACAGCTATCTCTTTACACATGGAAATAACTACACCGCTACCTGTATGAACATGGAAATATCAACACCGCCATCTGTATGAACATGGAAATATCTGCACCGCCATCTGAATGAACATATAAATATCTACACCGCCATTTGTATTAAGATGGAGATATCTACACCGCTATCTGAATAAACATGGAAATATCTACACCGCTATCTGTATAAACATGGAAATATCTACACCGCTATCTGCATAAACATTTAAATATCTACACTGCTACCTGTATAAACATGGAAATATCAGCACCGCTATCTGTATGAACATGGAAATATCTACATCGCTATCTGTATGAACATGGAAATATCTACACCGCTATCTGCATGAACATGGAAATATCTACAAAGCTATCTGAATGAACATGGAAATATCTACACCGCTATCTGTTTGAACATGTAAATATCTACACCGCTATCTGCATGAAAATGGTAATATCTACAAAGCTATCTGCATATACATGGAAATATCTACACTGCTATCTCTTTACACATGGAAATAACTACACCGCTATATCTATAAAGATAGAAATATCTACACCGCTATCTGTATAAACATGGAAATATCTACACCGCTATCTGTATAAACATGGAAATATCTACACCACTACCTGTATAAACATGGAAATATCAGCACCGCTATCTGTATGAACATGGAATTATCTACACTGCTATCTGTATGAACATGGAAATATCTACACCGCTATCTGTATGATCATGGAAATAATTACACCGCTATCTGTATGAACATGGAATTATCTACACCGCTATCTGTTTGAACATGGAAATATCTACACCGCTGTCTGCGTGAAAATGGAAATATCTACACAGCTATCTGCATACACATGGAAATATCTACACAGCTATCTCTTAACACATGGAAATAAGAAGTCTGCTATCTCTATAAACATGGAAATATCTACACCGCCATCTGTATGAACATGGAAATATCTGCACCGCCATCTGTATGAACATATAAATATCTACACCACCGTATGTATTAAGAAAGAAATATCTAAACCGCTATCTGTGTGAACATTGAAATATCTACACCGCTATCTGTATGAACATTGAAATATATACACCACTGCCTGTATAAACATTGAAATATCAGCACCGCTATCTGTATGAACATGGAAATATCTACACCGCTATCTGTATGAACATGGAAATATCTACACCGCTATCTGTATGAACATGGAAATATCTACACCGCTATCTGTATGAACATGGAAATATCTACACCGCTATCTGTATGAACATGGAAATATCTACACCGCTATCTGTATGAACATGGAAATATCTACACAGCCATCTGGATGAACATGGAAATATCTACTCTGCTATCTGTGTAAACATGCATAGATCTTCACCCCTATCTGTATAAACATGGAAATATCTACACCGCTATCTGTATGAACATGGAAATATCTACACCGCTATCTGTATGAACATGGAAATATCTACACCGCTATCTGTTTGAACATGGAAATATCTACACCGCTATCTGCATGAAAATGGAAATATCTACACTGCTATCTGCATATACATGGAAATATCTACACAGCTATCTCTTTACACATGGAAATAACTACAACGCTATCTGGATGAACATGGAAATATCAACACCGTCATCTGTATGAACATGGAAATATCTGCACCGCCATCTGAATGAACATATAAATATCTACACCGCCATGTGTATTAAGATGGAGATATCTACACCGCTATCTGAATAAACATGGAAATATCTACACCGCTATCTGTATAAACATGGAAATATCTACACTGCTATCTGCATAAACATGGAAATATCTACACTGCTACCTGTATAAACATGGAAATATCAGCACCACTATCTGTATGAACATGGAAATATCTACATCGCTATCTGTATGAACATGGAAATATCTACACCGCTATCTGTATGAACATGGAAATATCTTCAAAGCTATCGGAATGAACATGGAAATATCTACACCGCTATCTGTTTGAACATGTAAATATCTACACCGCTATCTGCATGAAAATGGAAATATCTACAAAGCTATCTGCATATACATGGAAATATCTACACTGCTATCTCTTTACACATGGAAATAACTACACCGCTATATCTACAAAGATAGAAATATCTACACCGCTATCTGTATAAACATGGAAATATCTACACCGCTATCTGTATAAACATGGAAATATCTATACCACTACCTGTATAAACATGGAAATATCAGCACCGCTATCTGTATGAACATGGAATTATCTACACTGCTATCTGTATGAACATGGAAATATCTACACCGCTATCTGTATGATCATGGAAATATCTACACCGCTATCTGTATGAACATGGAATTATCTACACTGCTATCTGTTTGAACATGGAAATATCTACACCGCTGTCTGCATGAAAATGGAAATATCTACACAGCTATCTGCATACACATGGAAATATCTACACAGCTATCTCTTAACACATGGAAATAAGAAGTCTGCTATCTCTATAAACATGGAAATATCTACACCGCCATCTGTATGAACATGGAAATATCTGCACCGCCATCTGTATGAACATATAAATATCTACACCACCATATGTATTAAGAAAGAAATATCTAAACCGCTATCTGTGTGAACATTGAAATATCTACACCGCTATCTGTATGAACATTGAAATATATACACCACTGCCTGTATAAACATTGAAATATCAGCACCACTATCTGTATGAACATGGAAATATCTACACCGCTATCTGTATGAACATGGAAATATCTACACCGCTATCTGTTTGAACATGGAAATATCTACACCGCTATCTGCATGAAAATGGAAATATCTACACTGCTATCTGCATATACATGGAAATATCTACACAGCTATCTCTTTACACATGGAAATAACTACAACGCTATCTGGATGAACATGGAAATATCAACACCGCCATCTGTATGAACATGGAAATATCTGCACCGCCATCTGAATGAACATATAAATATCTACACCGCCATGTGTATTAAGATGGAGATATCTACACCGCTATCTGAATAAACATGGAAATATCTACACCGCTATCTGTATAAACATGGAAATATCTACACTGCTATCTGCATAAACATGGAAATATCTACACCGCTATCTGTTTGAACATGGAAATATCTACACCGCTATCTGTATGAACATGGAAATATCTACATCGCTATCTGTATGAACATGGAAATATCTACACCGCTATCTGCATGAACATGGAAATATCTACAAAGCTATCTGAATGAACATGGAAATATCTACACCGCTATCTGTTTGAACATGTAAATATCTACACCGCTATCTGCATGAAAATGGAAATATCTACAAAGCTATCTGCATATACATGGAAATATCTACACTGCTATCTCTTTACACATGGAAATAACTACACCGCTATATCTATAAAGATAGAAATATCTACACCGCTATCTGTATAAACATGGAAATATCTACACCGCTATCTGTATAAACATGGAAATATCTATACCACTACCTGTATAAACATGGAAATATCAGCACCGCTATCTGTATGAACATGGAATTATCTACACTGCTATCTGTATGAACATGGAAATATCTACACCGCTATCTGTATGATCATGGAAATATCTACACCGCTATCTGTATGAACATGGAATTATCTACACCGCTATCTGTTTGAACATGGAAATATCTACACCGCTGTCTGCATGAAAATGGAAATATCTACACAGCTATCTGCATACACATGGAAATATCTACACAGCTATCTCTTAACACATGGAAATAAGAAGTCTGCTATCTCTATAAACATGGAAATATCTACACCGCCATCTGTATGAACATGGAAATATCTGCACCGCCATCTGTATGAACATATAAATATCTACACCACCATATGTATTAAGAAAGAAATATCTAAACCGCTATCTGTGTGAACATTGAAATATCAACACCGCTATCTGTATGAACATTGAAATATATACACCACTGCCTGTATAAACATTGAAATATCAGCACCGCTATCTGTATGAACATGGAAATATCTACACCGCTATCTGTATGAACATGGAAATATCTACACCGCTATCTGTATGAACATGGAAATATCTACACCGCTATCTGTATGAACATGGAAATATCTACACCGCTATCTGTATGAACATGGAAATATCTACACCGCTATCTGTATGAACATGGAAATATCTACACAGCCATCTGGATGAACATGGAAATATCTACTCTGCTATCTGTGTAAACATGCATAGATCTTCACCCCTATCTGTATAAACATGGAAATATCTACACCGCTATCTGTATGAACATGGAAATATCTACACCGCTATCTGTATGAACATGGAAATATCTACACCGCTATCTGTTTGAACATGGAAATATCTACACCGCTATCTGCATGAAAATGGAAATATCTACACTGCTATCTGCATATACATGGAAATATCTACACAGCTATCTCTTTACACATGGAAATAACTACACCGCTATCTGTATGAACATGGAAATATCTACACCGCCATCTGTATGAACATGGAAATATGTGCACCGCCATCTGTATGAACATATAAATATCTACACCGCCATCTGTATTAAGATGGAGATATCTACACTGCTATCTGTATAAACATGGAAATATCTACACCGCTATCTGTATAAACATGGAAATATCTACACCGCTATCTATATAAACATGGAAATATCTACCCCGCTACCTGCATAAACATGGAAATAGCAGCACCGCTATCTGTATGAACATGGAAATATCTACACCGCTATCTGGATGAACATGGAAATATCTACACCGCTATCTGTATGAACATGGAAATATCTACACCGCTATCTGTTTGAAGATGGAAATATATACACCGCTATCTGCATGAAAATGGAAATATCTACACAGCTATCTGCATATACATGGAAATATCTACACAGCTATCTCTTTACACATGGAAATAACTACACCGCTATCTGTATGAACATGGAAATATCAACACCGCCATCTGTATGAACATGGAAATATCTGCACCGCCATCTGAATGAACATATAAATAACTACACCGCCATTTGTATTAAGATGGAGATATCTACACCGCTATCTGAATAAACATGGAAATATCTACACCGCTATCTGTATAAACATGGAAATATCTACACCGCTATCTGCATAAACATGGAAATATCTACACTGCTACCTGTATAAACATGGAAATATCAGCACCGCTATCTGTATGAACATGGAAATATCTACATCGCTATCTGTATGAACATGGAAATATCTACACCGCTATCTGCATGAACATGGAAATATCTACAAAGCTATCTGAATGAACATGGAAATATCTACACCGCTATCTGTTTGAACATGTAAATATCTACACCGCTATCTGCATGAAAATGGAAATATCTACAAAGCTATCTGCATATACATGGAAATATCTACACTGCTATCTCTTTACACATGGAAATAACTACACCGCTATATCTATAAAGATAGAAATATCTACACCGCTATCTGTATAAACATGGAAATATCTACACCGCTATCTGTATAAACATGGAAATATCTACACCACTACCTGCATAAACATGGAAATATCAGCACCGCTATCTGTATGAACATGGAATTATCTACACTGCTATCTGTATGAACATGGAAATATCTACACCGCTATCTGTATGATCATGGAAATATCTACACCGCTATCTGTATGAACATGGAATTATCTACACCGCTATCTGTTTGAACATGGAAATATCTACACCGCTGTCTGCATGAAAATGGAAATATCTACACAGCTATCTGCATACACATGGAAATATCTACACAGCTATCTCTTAACACATGGAAATAAGAAGTCTGCTATCTCTATAAACATGGAAATATCTACACCGCCATCTGTATGAACATGGAAATATCTGCACCGCCATCTGTATGAACATATAAATATCTACACCACCATATGTATTAAGAAAGAAATATCTAAACCGCTATCTGTGTGAACATTGAAATATCTACACCGCTATCTGTATGAACATTGAAATATATACACCACTGCCTGTATAAACATTGAAATATCAGCACCGCTATCTGTATGAACATGGAAATATCTACACCGCTATCTGTATGAACATGGAAATATCTACACCGCTATCTGTATGAACATGGAAATATCTACACCGCTATCTGTTTGAACATGGAAATATCTACACCGCTATCTGCATGAAAATGGAAATATCTACACTGCTATCTGCATATACATGGAAATATCTACACAGCTATCTCTTTACACATGGAAATAACTACACCGCTATCTGTATGAACATGGAAATATCTACACCGCCATCTGTATGAACATGGAAATATGTGCACCGCCATCTGTATGAACATATAAATATCTACACCGCCATCTGTATTAAGATGGAGATATCTACACTGCTATCTGTATAAACATGGAAATATCTACACCGCTATCTGTATAAACATGGAAATATCTACACCGCTATCTATATAAACATGGAAATATCTACCCCGCTACCTGCATAAACATGGAAATAGCAGCACCGCTATCTGTATGAACATGGAAATATCTACACCGCTATCTGTATGAACATGGAAATATCTACACCGCTATCTGTATGAACATGGAAATATCTACACCGCTATCTGTTTGAAGATGGAAATATATACACCGCTATCTGCATGAAAATGGAAATATCTACACAGCTATCTGCATATACATGGAAATATCTACACAGCTATCTCTTTACACATGGAAATAACTACACCGCTATCTGTATGAACATGGAAATATCAACACCGCCATCTGTATGAACATGGAAATATCTGCACCGCCATCTGAATGAACATATAAATATCTACACCGCCATTTGTATTAAGATGGAGATATCTACACCGCTATCTGAATAAACATGGAAATATCTACACCGCTATCTGTATAAACATGGAAATATCTACACCGCTATCTGCATAAACATGGAAATATCTACACTGCTACCTGTATAAACATGGAAATATCAGCACCGCTATCTGTATGAACATGGAAATATCTACATCGCTATCTGTATGAACATGGAAATATCTACACCGCTATCTGCATGAACATGGAAATATCTACAAAGCTATCTGAATGAACATGGAAATATCTACACCGCTATCTGTTTGAACATGTAAATATCTACACCGCTATCTGCATGAAAATGGAAATATCTACAAAGCTATCTGCATATACATGGAAATATCTACACTGCTATCTCTTTACACATGGAAATAACTACACCGCTATATCTATAAAGATAGAAATATCTACACCGCTATCTGTATAAACATGGAAATATCTACACCGCTATCTGTATAAACATGGAAATATCTACACCACTACCTGTATAAACATGGAAATATCAGCACCGCTATCTGTATGAACATGGAATTATCTACACTGCTATCTGTATGAACATGGAAATATCTACACCGCTATCTGTATGATCATGGAAATATCTACACCGCTATCTGTATGAACATGGAATTATCTACACCGCTATCTGTTTGAACATGGAAATATCTACACCGCTGTCTGCATGAAAATGGAAATATCTACACAGCTATCTGCATACACATGGAAATATCTACACAGCTATCTCTTAACACATGGAAATAAGAAGTCTGCTATCTCTATAAACATGGAAATATCTACACCGCCATCTGTATGAACATGGAAATATCTGCACCGCCATCTGTATGAACATATAAATATCTACACCACCATATGTATTAAGAAAGAAATATCTAAACCGCTATCTGTGTGAACATTGAAATATCTACACCGCTATCTGTATGAACATTGAAATATATACACCACTGCCTGTATAAACATTGAAATATCAGCACCGCTATCTGTATGAACATGGAAATATCTACACCGCTATCTGTATGAACATGGAAATATCTACACCGCTATCTGTATGAACATGGAAATATCTACACCGCTATCTGTATGAACATGGAAATATCTACACCGCTATCTGTATGAACATGGAAATATCTACACCGCTATCTGTATGAACATGGAAATATCTACACAGCCATCTGGATGAACATGGAAATATCTACTCTGCTATCTGTGTAAACATGCATAGATCTTCACCCCTATCTGTATAAACATGGAAATATCTACACCGCTATCTGTATGAACATGGAAATATCTACACCGCTATCTGTATGAACATGGAAATATCTACACCGCTATCTGTTTGAACATGGAATTATCTACACCGCTATCTGCATGAAAATGGAAATATCTACACTGCTATCTGCATATACATGGAAATATCTACACAGCTATCTCTTTACACATGGAAATAACTACACCGCTATCTGTATGAACATGGAAATATCTACACCGCCATCTGTATGAACATGGAAATATGTGCACCGCCATCTGTATGAACATATAAATATCTACACCGCCATCTGTATTAAGATGGAGATATCTACACTGCTATCTGTATAAACATGGAAATATCTACACCGCTATCTGTATAAACATGGAAATATCTACACCGCTATCTATATAAACATGGAAATATCTACCCCGCTACCTGCATAAACATGGAAATAGCAGCACCGCTATCTGTATGAACATGGAAATATCTACACCGCTATCTGTATGAACATGGAAATATCTACACCGCTATCTGTATGAACATGGAAATATCTACACCGCTATCTGTTTGAAGATGGAAATATATACACCGCTATCTGCATGAAAATGGAAATATCTACACAGCTATCTGCATATACATGGAAATATCTACACAGCTATCTCTTTACACATGGAAATAACTACACCGCTATCTGTATGAACATGGAAATATCAACACCGCCATCTGTATGAACATGGAAATATCTGCACCGCCATCTGAATGAACATATAAATATCTACACCGCCATTTGTATTAAGATGGAGATATCTACACCGCTATCTGAATAAACATGGAAATATCTACACCGCTATCTGTATAAACATGGAAATATCTACACCGCTATCTGCATAAACATGGAAATATCTACACTGCTACCTGTATAAACATGGAAATATCAGCACCACTATCTGTATGAACATGGAAATATCTACATCGCTATCTGTATGAACATGGAAATATCTACACCGCTATCTGCATGAACATGGAAATATCAACAAAGCTATCTGAATGAACATGGAAATATCTACACCGCTATCTGTTTGAACATGTAAATATCTACACCACTATCTGCATGAAAATGGAAATATCTACAAAGCTATCTGCATATACATGGAAATATCTACACTGCTATCTCTTTACACATGGAAATATCTACACCGCTATATCTATAAAGATAGAAATATCTACACCGCTATCTGTATAAACATGGAAATATCTACACCGCTATCTGTATAAACATGGAAATATCTACACCAGTACCTGTATAAACATGGAAATATCAGCACCGCTATCTGTATGAACATGGAATTATCTACACTACTATCTGTATGAACATGGAAATATCTACACCGCTATCTGTATGATCATGGAAATATCTACACCGCTATCTGTATGAACATGGAATTATCTACACCGCTATCTGTTTGAACATGGAAATATCTACACCGCTGTCTGCATGAAAATGGAAATATCTACACAGCTATCTGCATACACATGGAAATATCTACACAGCTATCTCTTAACACATGGAAATAAGAAGTCTGCTATCTCTATAAACATGGAAATATCTACACCGCCATCTGTATGAACATGGAAATATCTGCACCGCCATCTGTATGAACATATAAATATCTACTCCACCATATGTATTAAGAAAGAAATATCTAAACCGCTATCTGTGTGAACATTGAAATATCTACACCGCTATCTGTATGAACATTGAAATATATACACCACTGCCTGTATAAACATTGAAATATCAGCACCGCTATATGTATGAACATGGAAATATCTACACCGCTATCTGTATGAACATGGAAATATCTACACCGCTATCTGTATGAACATGGAAATATCTACACCGCTATCTGTTTGAACATGGAAATATCTACACCGCTATCTGCATGAAAATGGAAATATCTACACTGCTATCTGCATATACATGGAAATATCTACACAGCTATCTCTTTACACATGGAAATAACTACACCGCTATCTGTATGAACATGGAAATATCTACACCGCCATCTGTATGAACATGGAAATATGTGCACCGCCATCTGTATGAACATATAAATATCTACACCGCCATCTGTATTAAGATGGAGATATCTACACTGCTATCTGTATAAACATGGAAATATCTACACCGCTATCTGTATAAACATGGAAATATCTACACCGCTATCTATATAAACATGGAAATATCTACCCCGCTACCTGCATAAACATGGAAATAGCAGCACCGCTATCTGTATGAACATGGAAATATCTACACCGCTATCTGTATGAACATGGAAATATCTACACCGCTATCTGTATGAACATGGAAATATCTACACCGCTATCTGTTTGAAGATGGAAATATATACACCGCTATCTGCATGAAAATGGAAATATCTACACAGCTATCTGCATATACATGGAAATATCTACACAGCTATCTCTTTACACATGGAAATAACTACACCGCTATCTGTATGAACATGGAAATATCAACACCGCCATCTGTGTGAACATGGAAATATCTGCACCGCCATCTGAATGAACATATAAATATCTACACCGCCATTTGTATTAAGATGGAGATATCTACACCGCTATCTGAATAAACATGGAAATATCTACACCGCTATCTGTATAAACATGGAAATATCTACAGCGCTATCTGCATAAACATGGAAATATCTACACTGCTACCTGTATAAACATGGAAATATCAGCACCGCTATCTGTATGAACATGGAAATATCTACATCGGTATCTGTATGAACATGGAAATATCTACACCGCTATCTGCATGAACATGGAAATATCTACAAAGCTATCTGAATGAACATGGAAATATCTACACCGCTATCTGTTTGAACATGTAAATATCTACACCGCTATCTGCATGAAAATGGAAATATCTACAAAGCTATCTGCATATACATGGAAATATCTACACTGCTATCTCTTTACACACGGAAATAACTACACCGCTATATCTATAAAGATAGAAATATCTACACCGCTATCTGTATAAACATGGAAATATCTACACCGCTATCTGTATAAACATGGAAATATCTACACCACTACCTGTATAAACATGGAAATATCAGCACCGCTATCTGTATGAACATGGAATTATCTACACTGCTATCTGTATGAACATGGAAATATCTACACCGCTATCTGTATGATCATGGAAATATTTACACCGCTATCTGTATGAACATGGAATTATCTACACCGCTATCTGTTTGAACATGGAAATATCTACACCGCTGTCTGCATGAAAATGGAAATATCTACACAGCTATCTGCATACACATGGAAATATCTACACAGCTATCTCTTAACACATGGAAATAAGAAGTCTGCTATCTCTATAAACATGGAAATATCTACACCGCCATCTGTATGAACATGGAAATATCTGCACCGCCATCTGTATGAACATATAAATATCTACACCACCATATGTATTAAGAAAGAAATATCTAAACCGCTATCTGTGTGAACATTGAAATATCTACACCGCTATCTGTATGAACATTGAAATATATACACCACTGCCTGTAGAAACATTGAAATATCAGCACCGCTATCTGTATGAACATGGAAATATCTACACCGCTATCTGTATGAACATGGAAATATCTACACCGCTATCTGTATGAACATGGAAATATCTACACCGCTATCTGTATGAACATGGAAATATCTACACCGCTATCTGTATGAACATGGAAATATCTACACAGCCATCTGGATGAACATGGAAATATCTACTCTGCTATCTGTGTAAACATGCATAGATCTTCACCCCTATCTGTATAAACATGGAAATATCTACACCGCTATCTGTATGAACATGGAAATATCTACACCGCTATCTGTATGAACATGGAAATATCTACACCGCTATCTGTTTGAACATGGAAATATCTACACCGCTATCTGCATGAAAATGGAAATATCTACACTGCTATCTGCATATACATGGAAATATCTACACAGCTATCTCTTTACACATGGAAATAACTACACCGCTATCTGTATGAACATGGAAATATCTACACCGCCATCTGTATGAACATGGAAATATGTGCACCGCCATCTGTATGAACATATAAATATCTACACCGCCATCTGTATTAAGATGGAGATATCTACACTGCTATCAGTATAAACATGGAAATATCTACACCGCTATCTGTATAAACATGGAAATATCTACACCGCTATCTATATAAACATGGAAATATCTACCCCGCTACCTGCATAAACATGGAAATAGCAGCACCGCTATCTGTATGAACATGGAAATATCTACACCGCTATCAGTATGAACATGGAAATATCTACACCGCCATCTGTATGAACATGGAAATATGTGCACCGCCATCTGTATGAACATATAAATATCTACACCGCCATCTGTATTAAGATGGAGATATCTACACTGCTATCTGTATAAACATGGAAATATCTACACCGCTATCTGTATAAACATGGAAATATCTACCCCGCTACCTGCATAAACATGGAAATAGCAGCACCGCTATCTGTATGAACATGGAAATATCTACACCGCTATCTGTATGAACATGGAAATATCTACACCGCTATCTGTATGAACATGGAAATATCTACACCGCTATCTGTTTGAAGATGGAAATATATACACCGCTATCTGCATGAAAATGGAAATATCTACACAGCTATCTGCATATACATGGAAATATCTACACAGCTATCTCTTTACACATGGAAATAACTACACCGCTATCTGTATGAACATGGAAATATCAACACCGCCATCTGTATGAACATGGAAATATCTGCACCGCCATCTGAATGAACATATAAATATCTACACCGCCATTTGTATTAAGATGGAGATATCTACACCGCTATCTGAATAAACATGGAAATATCTACACCGCTATCTGTATAAACATGGAAATATCTACACCGCTATCTGCATAAACATGGAAATATCTACACTGCTACCTGTATAAACATGGAAATATCAGCACCGCTATCTGTTTGAACATGTAAATATCTACACCGCTATCTGCATGAAAATGGAAATATCTACAAAGCTATCTGCATATACATGGAAATATCTACACTGCTATCTCTTTACACACGGAAATAACTACACCGCTATATCTATAAAGATAGAAATATCTACACCGCTATCTGTATAAACATGGAAATATCTACACCGCTATCTGTATAAACATGGAAATATCTACACCACTACCTGTATAAACATGGAAATATCAGCACCGCTATCTGTATGAACATGGAATTATCTACACTGCTATCTGTATGAACATGGAAATATCTACACCGCTATCTGTATGATCATGGAAATATTTACACCGCTATCTGTATGAACATGGAATTATCTACACCGCTATCTGTTTGAACATGGAAATATCTACACCGCTGTCTGCATGAAAATGGAAATATCTACACAGCTATCTGCATACACATGGAAATATCTACACAGCTATCTCTTAACACATGGAAATAAGAAGTCTGCTATCTCTATAAACATGGAAATATCTACACCGCCATCTGTATGAACATGGAAATATCTGCACCGCCATCTGTATGAACATATAAATATCTACACCACCATATGTATTAAGAAAGAAATATCTAAACCGCTATCTGTGTGAACATTGAAATATCTACACCGCTATCTGTATGAACATTGAAATATATACACCACTGCCTGTAGAAACATTGAAATATCAGCACCGCTATCTGTATGAACATGGAAATATCTACACCGCTATCTGTATGAACATGGAAATATCTACACCGCTATCTGTATGAACATGGAAATATCTACACCGCTATCTGTATGAACATGGAAATATCTACACAGCCATCTGGATGAACATGGAAATATCTACTCTGCTATCTGTGTAAACATGCATAGATCTTCACCCCTATCTGTATAAAAATGGAAATATCTACACCGCTATCTCTATGAACATGGAAATATCTACACCGCTATCTGTATGAACATGGAAATATCTACACCGCTATCTGTTTGAACATGGAAATATCTACACCGCTATCTGCATGAAAATGGAAATATCTACACTGCTATCTGCATATACATGGAAATATCTACACAGCTATCTCTTTACACATGGAAATAACTACACCGCTATCTGTATGAACATGGAAATATCTACACCGCCATCTGTATGAACATGGAAATATGTGCACCGCCATCTGTATGAACATATAAATATCTACACCGCCATCTGTATTAAGATGGAGATATCTACACTGCTATCAGTATAAACATGGAAATATCTACACCGCTATCTGTATAAACATGGAAATATCTACACCGCTATCTATATAAACATGGAAATATCTACCCCGCTACCTGCATAAACATGGAAATAGCAGCACCGCTATCTGTATGAACATGGAAATATCTACACCGCTATCAGTATGAACGTGGAAATATCTACACCGCCATCTGTATGAACATGGAAATATGTGCACCGCCATCTGTATGAACATATAAATATCTACACCGCCATCTGTATTAAGATGGAGATATCTACACTGCTATCTGTATAAACATGGAAATATCTACACCGCTATCTGTATAAACATGGAAATATCTAAACTGCTACCTGTATAAACATGGAAATATCAGCACCGCTATCTGTATGAACATGGAAATATCTACACCGCTATCTGTATGAACATGGAAATGTCTACACCGCTATCAGTATGAACATGGAAATATCTACACCGCTATGTGTATGAACATGGATATATCTACACAGCCCTCGGGATGAACATGGAAATATCCACACCGCTATCTGTATAAACATGCATATACCTTCACCGCTATCTGTATAAACATGGAAATATCTACACCGCTATCTGTATGAACATGGAAATATCTACACCGCTATCTGTTTGAAGATGGAAATATATACACCGCTATCTGCATGAAAATGGAAATATCTACACAGCTATCTGCATATACATGGAAATATCTACACAGCTATCTCTTTACACATGGAAATAACTACACCGCTATCTGTATGAACATGGAAATATCAACACCGCCATCTGTATGAACATGGAAATATCTGCACCGCCATCTGAATGAACATATAAATATCTACACCGCCATTTGTATTAAGATGGAGATATCTACACCGCTATCTGAATAAACATGGAAATATCTACACCGCTATCTGTATAAACATGGAAATATCTACACCGCTATCTGTATAAACATGGAAATATCTACACCACTACCTGTATAAACATGGAAATATCAGCACCGCTATCTGTATGAACATGGAATTATCTACACTGCTATCTGTATGAACATGGAAATATCTACACCGCTATCTGTATGATCATGGAAATATCTACACCGCTATCTGTATGAACATGGAATTATCTACACCGCTATCTGTTTGAACATGGAAATATCTACACCGCTGTCTGCATGAAAATGGAAATATCTACACAGCTATCTGCATACACATGGAAATATCTACACAGCTATCTCTTAACACCTGGAAATAAGAAGTCTGCTATCTCTATAAACATGGAAATATCTACAGCGCCATCCGTATGAACATGGAAATATCTGCACTGCCATCTGTATGAACATATAAATATCTACACCACCATATGTATTAAGAAAGAAATATCTAAACCGCTATCTGTGTGAACATTGAAATATCTACACTGCTATCTGTATGAACATTGAAATATATACACCACTGCCTGTATAAACATTGAAATATCAGCACCGCTATCTGTATGAACATGGAAATATCTACACCGCTATCTGTATGAACATGGAAATATCTACACCGCTATCTGTATGAACATGGAAATATCTACACCGCTCTCTGTATGAACATGGAAATATCTACACCGCTATCTGTATGAACATGGAAATATCTACACCGCTATCTGTATGAACGTGGAAATATCTACACAGCCATCTGGATGAACATGGAAATATCTACTCTGCTATCTGTGTAAACATGCATAGATCTTCACCCCTATCTGTATAAACATGGAAATATCTACACCACTACCTGTATAAACATGGAAATATCAGCACCACTATCTGTATGAACATGGAATTATCTACAATGCTATCTGTATGAACATGGAAATATCTACACCGCTATCTGTATGATCATGGAAATATCTACACCGCTATCTGTATGAACATGGAATTATCTACACCGCTATCTGTTTGAACATGGAAATATCTACACCGCTCTCTGCATGAAAATGGAAATATCTACACAGCTATCTGCATACACATGGAAATATCTACACAGCTATCTCTTAACACATGGAAATATGAATTCTGCTATCTCTATAAACATGGAAATATCTACACCGCGATCTGTATGAACATGGAAATATCTGCACCGCCATCTGTATGAACATGGAAATATCTGCACCGCAATCTGTATGAACATATAAATGTCTACACAACCATATGTATTAAGAAAGAAATATCTAAACCGCTATCTGTGAACATTGAAATATCTACACCGCTATCTGTATGAACATTGAAATATATACACCACTGCCTGTATAAACATTGAAATATCAGCACCGCTATCTGTATGAACATGGGAATATCTACACCGCTATCTGTATGAACATGGAAATATCTACACCGCTATCTGTATGAACATGGAAATATCTACACCGCTATCTGTATGAACATGGAAATATCTACACCGCTATCTGTATGAACATGGAAATATCTACACCGCTATCTGTATGAACGTGGAAATATCTACACAGCCATCTGGATGAACATGGAAATATCTACTCTGCTATCTGTGTAAACATGCATAGATCTTCACCCCTATCTGTATAAACATTGAAATATCTACACCGCTATCTGTATGAACATGGAAATATCTACACCGCCATCTGTATGAACATGGAAATATGTGCACCGCCATCTGTATGAACATATAAATATCTACACCGCCATCTGTATTAAGATGGAGATATCTACACTGCTATCTGTATAAACATGGAAATATCTACACCGCTATCTGTATAAACATGGAAATATCTACACCGCTATCTATATAAACATGGAAATATCTACCCCGCTACCTGCATAAACATGGAAATAGCAGCACCGCTATCTGTATGAACATGGAAATATCTACACCGCTATCTGTTTGAACATGGAAATATCTACACCGCTATCTGCATGAAAATGGAAATATCTACACTGCTATCTGCATATACATGGAAATATCTACACAGCTATCTCTTTACACATGGAAATAACTACACCGCTATCTGTATGAACATGGAAATATCTACTCTGCTATCTGTGTAAACATGCATAGATCTTCACCCCTATCTGTTTAAACATGGAAATATCTACACCGCTATCTGTATGAACATGGAAATATCTACACCGCTATCTGTATGAACATGGAAATATCTACACCGCTATCTGTTTGAACATGGAAATATCTACACCGCTATCTGCATGAAAATGGAAATATCTACACTGCTATCTGCATATACATGGAAATATCTACACAGCTATCTCTTTACACATGGAAATAACTACACCGCTATCTGTATGAACATGGAAATATCTACACCGCCATCTGTATGAACATGGAAATATGTGCACCGCCATCTGTATGAACATATAAATATCTACACCGCCATCTGTATTAAGATGGAGATATCTACACTGCTATCTGTATAAACATGGAAATATCTACACCGCTATCTGTATAAACATGGAAATATCTACACCGCTATCTATATAAACATGGAAATATCTACCCCGCTACCTGCATAAACATGGAAATAGCAGCACCGCTATCTGTATGAACATGGAAATATCTACACCGCTATCTGTATGAACATGGAAATATCTACACCGCTATCTGTATGAACATGGAAATATGTGCACCGCCATCTGTATGAACATATAAATATCTACACCGCCATCTGTATTAAGATGGAGATATCTACACTGCTATCTGTATAAACATGGAAATATCTACACCGCTATCTGTATGAACATGGAAATATCTACACCGCTATCTGTTTGAACATGGAAATATCTACACCGCTGTCTGCATGAAAATGGAAATATCTACACAGCTATCTGCATACACTTGGAAATATCTACACAGCTATCTCTTAACACATGGAAATAAGAAGTCCGCTATCTCTATAAACATGGAAATATCTACACCGCCATCTGTATGAACATGGAAATATCTGCACCGCCATCTGTATGAACATAGAAATATCTACACCGCCATATGTATTAAGAAAGAAATATCTAAACCGCTATCAGTGTGAACATTGAAATATCTACACCGCTATCTGTATGAACATTGAAATATATACACCGCTGCCTGTATAAACATTGAAATATCAGCACCGCTATCTTTATGAACATGGAAATATCTACACCGCTATCTGTATGAACATGGAAATATCTACACCGCTATCTGTATGAACATGGAAATATCTACACCGCTATCTGTATGAACATGGAAATATCTACACAGCCATCTGGATGAACATGGAAATATCTACTCTGCTATCTGTGTAAACATGCATAGATCTTCACCCCTATCTGTATAAACATGGAAATATCTACACCGCTATCTGTATGAACATGGAAATATCTACACCGCTATCTGTATGAACATGGAAATATCTACACCGCTATCTGTTTGAACATGGAAATATCTACACCGCTATCTGCATGAAAATGGAAATATCTACACTGCTATCTGCATATACATGGAAATATCTACACAGCTATCTCTTTACACATGGAAATAACTACACCGCTATCTGTATGAACATGGAAATATCTACACCGCCATCTGTATGAACATGGAAATATGTGCACCGCCATCTGTATGAACATATAAATATATACACCGCCATCTGTATTAAGATGGAGATATCTACACTGCTATCTGTATAAACATGGAAATATCTACACCGCTATCTGTATAAACATGGAAATATCAACACCGCTATCTGTATAAACATGGAAATATCTACCCCGCTGCCTGCATAAACATGGAAATAGCAGCACCGCTATCTGTATGAACATGGAAATATCTACACCGCTATCTGTATGAACATGGAAATATCTACAAAGCTATCTGAATGAACATGGAAATATCTACACCGCTATCTGTTTGAACACGGAAATATCTACACCGCTGTCTGCATGAATATGGAAATATCTACACAGCTATCTGCATACACATGGAAATATCTACACAGCTATCTCTTAACACATGGAAATAAGTACTCCGCTATCTCTATAAACATGGAAATATCTACAGCAACATCTGTAGGAACATGGAAATATCTGCACCGCCATCTGTATGAACATATAAATATCTACACCGCCATCTGTATTAAGAAGGAAATATCTAAACCGCTATCGGTATGAACATTGAAATATCTACACTGCTATCTGTATGAACATTGAAATATCTACACCGCTGCCTGTATAAACATGGAAATATCTACACCGCTATCTGTATGAACATGGAAATAGCTACACCGCTATCTGTAGGAACATGGAAATATCTACACAGCCATCTGGATGAACATGGAAATATCTACTCCGCTATCTGTGTAAACATGCATAGATCTTCACCGCTATCTGTATAAACATGGAAATATCTACACCGCTATCAGTTTGAACATGGAAATATCTACACCGCTATCTGTATGAACATGGAAATATCTAAACAGCTATATGTTTGAACATGGAAATATCTACACCGCTATCTGCATGAAAATGGAAATATCTACACTGCTATCTGCATATACATGGAAATATCTACACAGCTATCTCTTTACAAATGGAAATATCTACACCGCTATCTGTATGAACATGGAAATATCTACACCGCCATCTGTACGAACATGGAAATATCTGCACCGCCATCTGTATGAACATATAAATATCTACCCCGCCATCTGTATTAAGATGGAGATATCTACACCGCTATCTGAATAAACATGGAAATATCTACACCGCTATCTGTATAAACATGGAAATATCTACACCGCTATCTGTATAAACATGGAAATATCTACACTGCTACCTGTATAAACACGGAAATATCAGCACCGCTATCTGTATGAACATGGAAATATCTACACCGCTATCAGTATGAACATGGAAATATCTACACCGCTATCTGTATGAACATGGAAATATCTACAAAGCTATCTAAATGAACATGGAAATATCTACACCGCTATCTGTTTGAACATGGAAATATCTACACCGCTATCTGCATGAAAATGGAAATATCTACAAAGCTATCTGCATATACATGGAAATACCTACACAGCTATCTCTTTACACATGGAAATAACTACACCGCTATATCTATAAACTTGGAAATATCTACACCGCCATCTGTAGAAACAAGGAAATATCTGCACCGCCATCTGTATGAACATATAAATATCTACACCGCCATCTGTATTAAGAAGGAAATATCTAAACCTCTATCTGTATAAACATGGAAATATCTACACCGCTGCCTGTATAAACATGGAAATATCAGCACCGCTATCTGTATGAACATGGAAATATCTACACCGCTGTCTGTATAAACATGGAAATATCTACACCGCCATCTGTATGAACATATAAATATCTACACCGCCATCTGTATTAAGAAGGAAATATCTAAACCGCTATATGTATAAACGTGGAAATATCTACACCGCTGCCTGTATAAACATGGAAATATCTACACCGCGATCTGTATGAACATGGGAATATCTACACCGCTATCTGTATGAACATGGATATATCTACACAGCCATCTGGATGAACATGGAAATATCTACACCGCTATCTGTGTAAACATGCATACATCTTCACCGCTATCTGTATAAACATGGAAAAATCTACACCGCTATCTGTATGAACATGGAAATATCTACACCACTACCTGTATGAACATGGAAATATCTACACAGCTATCTCTATCAACATGGATATATCTACACAGCCATCTGGATGAACATGGAAATATCTACACAGCTTTCTGTATGAACATGGAAATAACTACACCGCTATCTGTGTAAATATGCATACATCTTCACCGCAATCTGTATAAACTTGGAAATATCTAAACCGCTATCTCTATGAACTTGGAAATATCTACACCGCTATCTGTTTGAACATGGAAATATCTACACCGCTATCTGCATGAAAATGGAAATATCTACACAGCTATCTGCATATACATGGAAATATCTACACAGCTATCTCTTTACACATGGAAATAACTATAATGCTATCTGTATGAACACGGAAATATCTACACCGCCATCTGTATGACCATGGAAATAGCTGCGCCGACATCTGTATGAACATATACATATCTACACGGCCATCTGTATTAAAATGGAGATATCTCACACCGATATCTGTATAAACATGGAAATATCTACACCGCTATCTGTGTAAACATGGAAATATCTACACCGCTATCTGTATGAACATGGAAATATCTACACCGCTATCTGTATGAACATGGAAATACCTTCACTGCCATCTGTATGAACATGGATATATCTACACAGCCATCTGGATGAACATGGATATATCTACACAGCCCTCTGGATGAACATGGAAATATCCACACCGCTATCTGTGTAAACATGCATACATCTCCACCGCTATCTGTATAAACATGGAAATATCTACACCGCTTTCTGTATGAACATGGAAATATCTACACCGCTATCTGTATGAACATGGAAATATCTACACCGCTATCTGTTTGAACATGGAAATATCTACACGGTTATCTGCATGAAAATGGAAATATCTGCACTACTATCAGCATATACATTGAAATATCTACACAGCTATCTCTTTACACATGGAAATAACTACACCACTATCTGTATGAACATGGAAATATCTACACTGCCATCTGTATGAACATGGAAATATCTGCACCGCCATCTGTATGAACATATAAATATCTACACTGCCATCTGTATTAAGATGGAGATATCTACATCGCTATCTGTATAAACAAGGAAATATCTACACCGCTATCTGTATAAACACGGAAATATCTACACCGCTATCTGTATAAACATGGAAATAACTACACCGCTACCTGTATAACCATGGAAATATCAGCACCGCTATCTGTATGAACATGGAAATATCTACACCGCTATCTGTATGAACATGGAAATATCTACACCGCTATCTGTATGAACATGGATATATCTACACTGCCCTCTGGATGAACATGGAAATATCCACACCGCTATCTGTGTAAACATGCATACATCTTCACCACTATCTGTATAAACATGGAAATATCTACACCGCTATCTGTATGAACATGGAAATATCTACACCGCTATCTGTTTGAAGATGGAAATATGTACACCGCTATCTGCATGAAAATGGAAATATCTACACAGCTATCTGCATATAGATGGAAATATCTACACAGGTATCTCTTTACACATGGAAATAACTACACCGCTATCTGTATGAACATGGAAATATCTACACCGCCATCTGTATGAACATGGAAATAACTGCACCGCCATCTTTATGAACATATAAATATCTACACCTCCATCTGTATGAAGATGGAGATAACTACACCGCTACCTGAATAAACATGGAAATATCTACACCGCTATCTGTATAAACATGGAAATATCTACAACGCTATCTGTATAAACATGGAAATATCTACACCGCTACCTGTATAAACATGGAAATATCAGCACCGCTATCTGTATGAACATGAAAATATCTACACCGCTATCTGTTTGAAGATGGAAATATATACACCGCTATCTGCATGAAAATGGAAATATCTACACCGCTATCTGCATGAAAATGGAAATATCTACACAGCTATCTGCATATACATGGAAATATCTACACAGTTATCTCTTTACACAAGGAAATAACTACACTGCTATCAGTATGAACATGGAAATATCTACACCGCCATATGTATGAACATGGAAATATCAGCACCACCATCTGTATGAACATATAAATATCTACACTGCCATCTGTATTAAGATGGAGATATCTACACAGCTATCTGTATGAACATGGGAATATCTCCACCGCTATCTGTATAAACATGGAAATATCTACACCACTACCTGTATAAACATGGAAATCTCAGCACCGCTATCTGTATGAACAAAGAAATATCTACACCGCTATCTGTATGAACATGGAAATATCTACACCGCCATCTGTATGAACATGGAAATATCTGCACCGCCATCTGTATGAACATATAAATATCTACACCGCCATCTGTATTAAGAAGGAAATATCTAAACCGCTATCTGTATAAACATGGAAATATCTACACCGCTGCCTGTATAAACATGTAAATATCAGCACCGCTCTCTGTAAGAGAATGGAAATATCTACACCGCTATCTGTATGAACATGGAAATATCTACACTGCTATCTGTATGAACATGGAAATAGCTACACCGTTATCTGTATGAACATGGAAATATCTACACCGCTATCTGTATGAACATGGAAATATCTACACCGCTATCTGTGTGAACATGGATATATCTACACAGCCATCTGGATGAACATGGAAATATCTACACCGCTATTTGTGTAAACATGCATACATCTTCACCGCTATCTGTAAAAACATGGAAATATCTACACCGTTATCTGTATGAACATGGAAATATCTACACCGCTATCTGTATGAACATGGAAATATCTACACCGCTATCTGTTTGAACATGGAAATATCTACACTGCTATCTGCATGAAAATGGAAATATCTACACAGCTATCTGCATATACATGGAAATATCTACACAGCTATCTCTTTACACATGGAAATAACTACACCGCTATCTGTATGAACATGGAAATATCTACACCACCATCTGTATGAACATGGAAATATCTGCACCGCCATCTGTATGAACATATAAATATCTACACCGCCATCTGTATTAAGATGGAGATATCTACACCGCTATCTGTATAAACATGGAAATATCTACAACGCTATCTGTATAAACATGGAAATATCTACACCGCTATCTCTATAAACATGGAAATATCAGCACCGCTATCTTTATGAACATGGAAATATCAGCCTCTCTATCTGTATGAACATGGAAGTATCTACACCGCTATCTGTATGAACATGGAAATATCTACACCGCTATCTGTATCAACATGGAAATACCTTCACCGCCATCTGTATGAACATGGATATATCTACACAGCCTTCTGGATGAACATGGAAATATCTACACCGCTATCTGTATGAACATGGAAATAGCTACACCGCTATCTCTATGAACATGGAAATATCTACACCACTATCTGTATGAACATGGAAATATCTACACCGCAATCTGTATGAACATGGAAATATCTTCACCGCTATCTGTATGAACATGGATATACCTACACAGCCATCTGGATGAACATGGAAATAGCTACACGGCTATCTGTATGAACATGGAAATAGCTACACCGCAATCTGTATGAACACGGAAATATCTACACCGCTAACTGTATGAACATGGAAATATCTACACCGCTATCTGTATGAACATGGAAATATCTTCACCGCCATCTGTATGAACATGGATATATCTACAGAGCCATCTTGATGAACATGGAAGTATCTACACAGCTATCTGTATGAAAATGGAAATTTATACACCGCTATCTGTGTAAACATGCATACATCTTCCCCGCTATCTGTATAAACATGGAAATACCTACACCGCTATTTGTTTGAACATGGAAATATCTACACCGCTTTCTGCATGAAAATGGAGATATCTACAGAGCTATCTGCATATTCATGGAAATATCTACATTCTATCTCTTTACACATGGAAATTACTACACCGCTATCTCTATAAACATGGAAATATCTACACCGCCATCTGTATGAACATGGAAATATCTGCATCGCCCTCTGTATGAACATATAAATATCTACACCGCCATCTGTATTAAGAAGGAGATATCTACACCGCTATCTGTATAAACCTGGAAATATCTACACCGCTATCTGTATAAACATAGAAATATCTACACCGCTATCTGTATAAACATAGAAATATCTACACCGCTACCTGTATAAACATGGAAATATCAGCACCGCTCTCTGTATGAACATGGAAATATCTACACCGCTATCTGTACAAACATGGAAATATCTACACCGCTATCTGTATGAACATGGAAATATCTACACGGCTATCTGTGTAAACATGCATATATCTTCACCGCTATCTGTATAAACATGGAAATATCTACACCGCTATCTGTATGAACATGGAAATAGCTACACCGCTATCTGTATGAACATGGAAATATCTACACCGCTATCTGTATGAACATGGATATATCTACACAGCCATCTGGATGAACATGGAAATATCTACACCGCTATCTGTGTAAACATGCCTATATCTTCACCGCTATCTATATAAACATGGAAATATCTACACCACTATCTGTATGAACATGCAAATATCTACACCGCTACCTGTATAAACATGGAAATATCAGCACCGCTATCTGAATGAACATGGAAATAGCTACACCGCTATCTGAATGAACATGCAAATATCTACACCACTATCTGTATGAACATGGAAATATCTACACCACTATCTGTATGAACATGGATATATCTACACAGCCATCTGGATGAACATGGAAATATCTACACCGCTATCTGTGTAAACATGCATACATCTTCACCGCTATCAGTATAAACATGGAAATATCTACACCGCTATCTGTATGAACATGGAAATAGCTACACAGCTATCTGTATGAACATGGAAATATCTACACCGCTACCTGTATGAACATGGATATATCTACACAGCCATCTGGATGAACATGGAAATATCTACACCGCTATCTGTGTAAACATGCATACATCTTCAGCGTTATCTGTATAAACATGGAAATATCTACACCGCTATCTGTGTGAACATGGAAATATCTGCACCGCTATCTGAATGAACATGGAAATATCTACACCGCTATCTGTTTGAACATGGAAATATCTACACCGATATCTGCATGAAAATGGAAATATCTTCACTGCTATCTGCATATACACGGAAATATCTACACAGCTATCTCTTTACACATGGAAATAACTACACCGCTATCTGTATGAACATGGAAATATCTACACCACCATCTGTATGAACATGGAAATATCTGCACCGCCATCTGTATGAACATATAAATATCTACACCGCCATCTGTATTAATATGGAGATATCTACACCGCTATCTGTATAAACATGGAAATATCTACACCGCTATCTATATAAACATGGAAATATCTACACCACTACCTGTATAAACATGGAAATATCAGCACCGCTATCTGTACGAACAAAGAAATATCTACACCGCTATCTGTATGAACATGGAAATATCTACACCGCCATCTGTATGAACATGGAAATATCTGCACCGCCATCTGAATGAAAATATAAATATGTACACCGCCATCTGTATTAAGATGGAGATATCTACACCGCTATCTGAATAAACATGGAAATATCTACACCGCTATCTGTATAAACATGGAAATATCAGCACCGCTATCTGTATGAACATGGAAATATCAGCCCCTCTATCTGTATGAACCTGGAGATATCTACACCGCCATCTGTATGAACATGGATATATCTACACAGCCATCTGGATGAACATGGAAATATCTACACCGCTATCTGTATGAACATGGAAATAGCTACACCGCTATCTGTATGAACATGGAAATATCTACACTGCTATCTGTATGAACATGGAAATATCTACACCGCTATCTGTATAAACATGGAAATATCTACACCGCTACCTGTATAAACATGGAAATATCAGCACCGCTATCTGAATGAACCTTGAACTATCTACACCGCTATCTGTATGAACATGGAAATATCTACACCGCTATCTGTATGAACATGGAAATATCTACAAAGCTATCTGAATGAACATGGAAATATCTACACCGCTATCTGTTTGAACATGTAAATATCTACACCGCTATCTGCATGAAAATGGAAATATCTACAAAGCTATCTGCATATACTTGGAAATATCTACACAGCTATCTCTTTACACATGGAAATAACTACACCGCTATATCTATAAACATGGAAATATCTACACCACCATCTGTATGAACATGGAAATATCTGCACCGCCATCTGTATGAACATATAAATATCTACACCGCCATCTGTATTGAGAAGGAAATATCTAAAAAGCTATCTGTATAAACATGGAAATATCTACACCGCTATCTGTATGAACATGTATATATCTACACAGCCATCTGGATGAACATGGAAATATCTACACCGCTATCTGTATGAACATGGATATATCTACACAGCCATCTGGATGAACATGGAAATATCTTCACCGCTACCTGTATAAACATGGAAATATCAGCACCGCTATATGCATGAACATGGAAATATCTACACCGCTATCTGTATGAACATGGAAATACCCATACCGCTATCTGTTTGGACATGGAAATATCTACACCGCTATCTGCATGAAAATGGAAATATCTACACTGCTATCTGCATATACATTTATATATCTACACAGCTATCTCTTTACACATGGAAATAACTACACCACTATCTGTATGAACATGCAAATAGCTACACCGCCATCTGTATGAACATGGAAATATCTGCACCGCCATCTGTATGAACATATAAATATCTACACCGCCATCTGCATTAAGATGGAGATATCTACACTGATATCTGCATAAACATGTAAATAACTACACCGCCATCTATCGGAACATATAAATATCTACACCGCCATCTGTACTAAGAAGGAAATATCTAATCCGCTATCTGTATAAACATGGAAATATCTACACCACGGCCTGTATAAACATGGAAATATCAGCACCGCTATCTGTATGAACATGGAAATATCTACACCGCTATCTGTAGGAACAGGGAAATAGCTACACCGATGCCTGTATAAACATGGAAATATCAGCACCGCTATCTGTATGAACATGGAAATATCTACACCACTATCTGTATGAACATGGATATATCTACACAGCCATCTGGATGAACATGGAAATATCTACACCACTATCTGTATGAACATGGAAATATCTACACCGCTATCTGTGTAAACATTCATACACCTTCACCGCTATCAGTATAAACATGGAAATATCTACACCGCTATCTGTATGAACATGGAAATAGCTACACCGCTATCTGTATGAACATGGAAAGATCTACACCGCTATCTGTATGAACATGGATATATCTACACAGCCAGCTGGATGAACATGGAAATATCTACACCGCTATCTGTTTGAACATGGAAATATCTACACCGCTATCTGCATGAAAATGGAAATATCTACACTGATATCTGCATATACATTTAAATATCTACACAGCTATCTCTTTACACATGGAAATAACTACACCGCTATCTGTATGAACATGGAAATATCTACACCACCATCTGTATGAACATGGAAATATCTGCACAGTCATCTGTATGAACATATAAATATCTACACCGCCATGTGTATTAAGATGGAGATATCTACACTGCTATCTGTATAAACATGGAAATATCAACACCGCCATCTGTATGAACATATAAATATCTACACCGCCATGTGTATTAATATGGAGATATCTACACCGCTATCTGAATTAACATGGAAATATCTACACTGCTATCTGTATGAACATGGAAATATCTACACCGTTCTCTGTATGAACATGGAAATATCTACACCGCTATCTGTATGAACATGGAAATATATACAAAGCTATCTGAAAGAACATGGAAATATCTACACCGCTATCTGTTTGAACATGTAAATATCTACACCGCTATCTGCATGAAAATGGAAATATCTACAAAGCTATCTGCATATACATGGAAATATCTAAACAGCTATCTCTTTACACATGGAAATAACTACACCGCTATATCTATAAACATGGAAATATCTCCAGCGCCATCTGTATGAACATGGAAATATCTGCACCGCCATCTGTATGAACATATAAATATCTACACCGCCATCTGTATTAAGAAGGGAATATCTAAACCGCTATCTGTATAAACATGGAAATATCTACACCGCTGCCTGTATAAACATGGAAATATCAGCACCGCTCTCTGTAAGAGAATGGAAATATCTACACCGCTATCTGTATGAACATGGAAATATCTACACTGCTATCTGTATGAACATGGAAATAGCTACACCGTTATCTGTATGAACATGGAAATATCTACACCACTATCTGTATGAACATGGAAATATCTACACCGCTATCTGTGTAAACATGCATATATTTTCACCGCTATCTATATAAACATGGAAATATCTACACCACTATCTGTATGAACATGCAAATATCTACACCGCTACCTGTATAAACATGGAAATATCAGCACCGCTATCAGAATGAACATGGAAATAGCTACACCGCTAACTGTATGAACATGCAAATATCTACACCACTATCTGTATGAACATGGAAATATCTACACCACTATCTGTATGAACATGGATATATCTACACAGCCATCTGGATGAACATGGAAATATCTACACCGCTATCTGTGTAAACATGCATACATCTTCACCGCTATCAGTATAAACATGGAAATATCTACACCGCTATCTGTATGAACATGGAAATATCAGCACCGCTATCTGTGTGAACATGGAAATATCTACACCGCTATCTGTGTAAACATGCATACATCTTCACCGCTATCAGTATAAACATGGAAATATCTACACCGCTATCTGTGTAAACATGCATATATTTTCACCGCTATCTATATAAACATGGAAATATCTACACCACTATCTGTATGAACATGCAAATATCTACACCGCTACCTGTATAAACATGGAAATATCAGCACCGCTATCTGTGTGAACATGGAAATATCTACACCGCTATCTGTGTAAACATGCATACATCTTCACCGCTATCAGTATAAACATGGAAATATCTACACCGCTATCTGTATGAACATGGAAATAGCTACACCGCTATCTGTATGAACATGGAAATATCTACACCGCTATCTGTATAAACATTGAAATATCTACACCGCTACCTGTATAAACATGGAAATATCAGCACCGCTATCTGTATGAACATGGAAATATCTACACCGCTATCTGTATGAACATGGAAATATCTACACCGCTATCTGTATGAACATGGAAATATCCACACCAATACCTGTATAAACATGGAAATATCAGCACCGCTATCTGTGTGAACATGGAAATATCTACACCGCTATCTGTGTAAACATGCATACATCTTCACCGCTATCAGTATAAACATGGAAATATCTACACCGCTATCTGCATGAAAATGGAAATATCTACACTGCTATCTGCATATACATGGAAATATCTACACAGCTATCTCTTTACACATGGAAATAACTACACCGCTATCTATATGAACATGGAAATATCCACACCGCCATCTGTATGAACATGGAAATATCTGCACCGGCATCTGTATGAACATATAAATATCTACACCGCCATCTGTATTAAGATGGAGATATCTACACTGCTATCTGTATAAACATGGAAATAGCTACACTGCTATCTGTATAAACATGGAAATATATACACCGCTATCTGTATAAACATGGAAATATCTACACCGCTACCTGTATAAGCATGGAAATATCAGCACCGCTATCTGTATGAACATGGAAATATCTACACCGCTATCTGTATGAACATGGAAATGTCTACACCGCTATCAGTATGAACATGGAAATATCTACACCGCTATGTGTATGAACATGGATATATCTACACAGCCCTCGGGATGAACATGGAAATATCCACACCGCTATCTGTATAAACATGCATATATCTTCACCGCTATCTGTATAAACATGGAAATATCTACACCGCTATCTGTATGAACATGGAAATAACTACACCGCTATCTGTTTGAAGATGGAAATATATACACCGCTATCTGCATGAAAATGGAAATATCTACACAGCTATCTGCATATACTTGGAAATATCTACACAGCTATCTCTTTACACATGGAAATAACTACACCGCTATCTGTATGAACATGGAAATATCAACACCGCCATCTGAATGAACATGGAAATATCTGCACCGCCATCTGAATGAACATAGAAATATCTACACCGCCATCTGTATTAAGATGGAGATATCTACACCGCTATCTGAATAAACATGGAAATATCTACACCGCTATCTGTATAAACATGGAAATATCTACACCGCTACCTGTATAAACATGGAAATATCAGCACCGCTACCTGTATGAACATGGAAATATCTACACCGCTATCTCTATGAACATGGAAATATCTGCACTGCTATCTGTATGAACATGGAAATAGCTACACCGCTATCTGTATGAACTTGGAAATATCTACACCACTATCTGTATGAACATGGAAATATCTACACCGCTATCTGTATGAACATGGATATATCTACACAGCCATCTGGATGTACATGGAAATATCTACACCGCTATCTGCATGAACATGGAAATATCTACACCGCTATCAGTGTAAACATGCATATATCTTCACCGCAATCTGTATAAGCATGGAAATATCAACACCGCTATCTGTATGAACGAGGAAATATCTACACCGCTCTCTGTTTGAACATGGAAATATCTAAACCGCTATCAGCATGAAAATGGAAATATCTACACAGCTATCTGCATATACATGGAAATATCTACACAGTCATCTCTTTACACATGGAAATAACTACACCGCTATCTGTATGAACATGGAAATATCTGCACCGCCATCTGTATGAACATATAAATATCTTCAACGGAATCTGTATTAAGATGGAGATATCTACACCGCTATCTGTATGAACATGGAAACATCTTCACCGCCATCTGTATGAACACGGATATATCTACACAGCCATCTGGATGAACATGGAAATAACTACACCGCTATCTTTATGAACATGGAAATATCTACACCGCTAACTGTGTAAACATGCATACATCTTCACCGCTATCTGTGTAAACATGGAAATATCTACACTGCTATCTGTATGAACATGGAAATATCTCCACCGCTATCTGTTTGAACATGGAAATATCTACACAGCTATCTGCATGAAAATGGAAATATCTACAAAGCTATCTGCATATACATGGAAATATCTACACAGCTATCTCTTTACACTTGGAAATAACTACACCGCTATATCTATAAACATGGAAATATCTACACCGCCATCTGTATGAACATGGAAATAACAGCACCACCATCTCTATGAACATATAAATATCTACACCGCCATCTGTATAAAGAAGGAAATATCTAAACCGCTATCTGTATGAACATTGAAATATCTACACCGCTATCAGCATGAAAATGGAAATATCTGCACAGCTATCTGCATATACATGGAAACAACTACACATCTATCTCTTTACACATGGAAATAACTACACCGCTATCTGTATGAACATGGAAATGTCTGCACCGCCATCTGTATGAACATATAAATATCTACACCGCCATCTGTATTAAGATGGAGATATCTACACTGCTATCTGTATAAAAATGGAAACATCTAAACCGCTATCTGTATATACATGGAAATATCTACACCGCTCTCTGAATAAACATGGAAATATCAGCACCGCTATCTGTATGAACATGGAAATATCAGCCCCTCTATCTGTATGAACATGGAAGTATCTACACCGCTATCTCTATGAACATGGAAATATCTACACCGCTATCTGTATGAACATGGAAATATCTAAACCGCTATCTGCATGAAAATGGAAATATATACACAGCTATCTGCATATACATGGGAATATCTACACAGCTATGTCTTTACACATGGAAATAACTGCACCGCTATCTGTGTGAACATGGAAATATCTTCACCGCCATCTGTAGGAACATGGATATATCTACACAGCCATCTGGATGAACATGGAAATATCTACACCGCTATCTGTATGAACATGGAAATATCTAAACCGCTATCTGTGGAAACATGCATACATCTTCACCGCTATCTGTATAAACATGGAAATATCTACACTGCTATCTCTATGAACATGGAAATATCTACACCGCTATCTGTTTGAACATGGAAATATCTACACCGCTATCTGCATGAAAATGGAAATATCTACACAGCGATCTGCATATACATGGAAATATCTACAAAGCTATCTCTTTACACGTGGAAATAAGTACAGCGCTATCTCTATAAACATGGAAATAGCTACACCGCCATCTGTATGAACATGGAAATATCTACACCGCTATCTGTATGAACATGGAAATATCTACACGGCTATCTGTGTAAATGTGCATACATCTTCACCGCAATCTGTATAAACATGGAAATATCTACACTGCTATCTGTATGAACATGGAAATATCTACACCGCTATCTGTTTGAACATGGAAATCTCTACACCGCTGTCTGCATGAAAATGGAAATATCTACACAGCTATCTGCATATACATGGAAATATCTACACAGCTATCTCTTAACACATGGAAAGAAGAAGTCCGCTATCTCTATAAACATGGAAATATCTACACCGCCATCTGTATGAACATGGAAATATCTGCACCGCCATCTGTATGAACATATAATTATCTACACCGCCATATGTATTAAGAAAGAAATATCTAAACCGCTATCTGTAAGAACATTGAAATATCTACACCGCTATCTGTATGAACATTGAAATATATACACCGCTGCCTGTATAAACATTGAAATATCACCACCGCTATCTGTATGAACATGGAAATATCTACACCGCTATCTGTGTAAACATGCATACATCTTCACCGCTATCTGTATAAACATGGAAATGTCTACAAGGCTATCTGTATGAACATGGAAATATCTACACTGCCATCTGTATGAACATGGAAATAGCTGCACCGACATCAGTATGAACATATACATATCTACACGGCCATCTGTATTAAGATGGAGATATCTACACCGATATCTGTATAAACATGGAAATATCTACACCGCTATCTGTATAAACATGGAAATATCTACACCGCTATCTGTATAAACATGGAAATATCTACACCACATCCTGTATAAACATGGAAATATCAGCACCGCTATCTGTATGAACATGGAAATATCAGCCGCTCTATCTGTATGAACATGGAGATATCTACACCGCTATCTGTATGAACATGGAAATATCTACACCGCTATCTGAATGAACATGGAAATACCTTCACCGCCATCTGTATGAACATGGATATATCTACACAGCCATCTGGATGAACATGGATATATCTACACAGCCCTCTGGATGAACATGGAAATATCCACACCGCTATCTGTGTAAACATGCATACATCTTCACCGCTATCTGTATAAACATGGAAATATATACACCGCTATCTGTATGAACATGGAAATATCTGCACCGCTATCTGTATGAACATGGAAATATCTACACCGCTATCTGTTTGAACATGGAAATATCTACACCGCTATCTGCATGAAAATGGAAATATCTAAACAGCTATCTGCATATACATGGAAATATCTACAAAGCTATCTCTTTACACATGGAAATAACTACACCGCTATCTGTATGAACATGGAAATATCTACACCGCTATCTGTACGAACATGGAAATATCTACACCGCTATCTGTATGAACATGGATATATCCACACAGCCATCTGGATGAACATGGAAATATCTACACCGCTATCTGTGTAAACATGCATAGATCTTCACAGCTATCTGTATAAACATGGAAATATCTACGCCGCTATCTGTATGAACATGGAAATATCTACACCGCTATCTGTATGAACATGGAAATATCTACACCACTACCTGTTTGAACATGGAAATATCTGCACCGCTATCTGCATGAAAATGGAAATATCTACACTGCTATCTGCATATACATGGAAATATCTACACAGCTATCTCTTTACACATGGAAATAACTACACCGCTATCTATATGAACATGGAAATATACACACCGCCATCTGTATGAACATGGAAATATCTGCACCGCCATCTGTATGAATATATAAATATCTACACCGCCATCTTTATTAAGATGGAGATATCTACACCGCTATCTGTATAAACATGGAAATAGCTACACAGCTATCTGTATAAACATGGAAATATATACACCGCTATCTGTATAAACATGGAAATATCTACACCGCTACCTGTATAAGCATGGAAATATCAGCACCGCTATCTGTATGAACATGGAAATATCTACACCGCTATCTGTATGAACATGGAAATATCTACACCGCTATCTGTATGAACATGGAAATGTCTACACCGCTATCAGTATGAACATGGAAATATCTACACCGCTATGTGTATGAACATGGATATATCTACACAGCCCTCGGGATGAACATGGAAATATCCACACCGCTATCTGTATAAACATGCATATACCTTCACCGCTATCTGTATAAACATGGAAATATCTACACCGCTATCTGTATGAACATGGAAATATCTACACCGCTATCTGTTTGAAGATGGAAATATATACACCGCTATCTGCATGAAAATGGAAATATCTACACAGCTATCTGCATATACATGGAAATATCTACACAGCTATCTCTTTACACATGGAAAAAACTACACCGCTACCTGTATGAACATGGAAATATCAACACCGCCATCTGTATGAACATGGAAATATCTGCACCGCCATCTGAATGAACATATAAATATCTACACCGCCATTTGTATTAAGATGGAGATATCTACACCGCTATCTGAATAAACATGGAAATATCTACACCGCTATCTGTATAAACATGGAAATATCTACACCGCTATCTGCATAAACATTTAAATATCTACACTGCTACCTGTATAAACATGGAAATATCAGCACCGCTATCTGTATGAACATGGAAATATCTACATCGCTATCTGTATGAACATGGAAATATCTACACCGCTATCTGCATGAACATGGAAATATCTACAAAGCTATCTGAATGAACATGGAAATATCTACACCGCTATCTGTTTGAACATGTAAATATCTACACCGCTATCTGCATGAAAATGGAAATATCTACAAAGCTATCTGCATATACATGGAAATATCTACACTGCTATCTCTTTACACATGGAAATAACTACACCGCTATATCTATAAAGATAGAAATATCTACACCGCTATCTGTATAAACATGGAAATATCTACACCGCTATCTGTATAAACATGGAAATATCTACACCACTACCTGTATAAACATGGAAATATCAGCACCGCTATCTGTATGAACATGGAATTATCTACACTGCTATCTGTATGAACATGGAAATATCTACACCGCTATCTGTATGATCATGGAAATAATTACACCGCTATCTGTATGAACATGGAATTATCTACACCGCTATCTGTTTGAACATGGAAATATCTACACCGCTGTCTGCGTGAAAATGGAAATATCTACACAGCTATCTGCATACACATGGAAATATCTACACAGCTATCTCTTAACACATGGAAATAAGAAGTCTGCTATCTCTATAAACATGGAAATATCTACACCGCCATCTGTATGAACATGGAAATATCTGCACCGCCATCTGTATGAACATATAAATATCTACACCACCGTATGTATTAAGAAAGAAATATCTAAACCGCTATCTGTGTGAACATTGAAATATCTACACCGCTATCTGTATGAACATTGAAATATATACACCACTGCCTGTATAAACATTGAAATATCAGCACCGCTATCTGTATGAACATGGAAATATCTACACCGCTATCTGTATGAACATGGAAATATCTACACCGCTATCTGTATGAACATGGAAATATCTACACCGCTATCTGTATGAACATGGAAATATCTACACCGCTATCTGTATGAACATGGAAATATCTACACCGCTATCTGTATGAACATGGAAATATCTACACAGCCATCTGGATGAACATGGAAATATCTACTCTGCTATCTGTGTAAACATGCATAGATCTTCACCCCTATCTGTATAAACATGGAAATATCTACACCGCTATCTGTATGAACATGGAAATATCTACACCGCTATCTGTATGAACATGGAAATATCTACACCGCTATCTGTTTGAACATGGAAATATCTACACCGCTATCTGCATGAAAATGGAAATATCTACACTGCTATCTGCATATACATGGAAATATCTACACAGCTATCTCTTTACACATGGAAATAACTACAACGCTATCTGGATGAACATGGAAATATCAACACCGTCATCTGTATGAACATGGAAATATCTGCACCGCCATCTGAATGAACATATAAATATCTACACCGCCATGTGTATTAAGATGGAGATATCTACACCGCTATCTGAATAAACATGGAAATATCTACACCGCTATCTGTATAAACATGGAAATATCTACACTGCTATCTGCATAAACATGGAAATATCTACACTGCTACCTGTATAAACATGGAAATATCAGCACCACTATCTGTATGAACATGGAAATATCTACATCGCTATCTGTATGAACATGGAAATATCTACACCGCTATCTGTATGAACATGGAAATATCTTCAAAGCTATCTGAATGAACATGGAAATATCTACACCGCTATCTATTTGAACATGTAAATATCTACACCGCTATCTGCATGAAAATGGAAATATCTACAAAGCTATCTGCATATACATGGAAATATCTACACTGCTATCTCTTTACACATGGAAATAACTACACCGCTATATCTATAAAGATAGAAATATCTACACCGCTATCTGTATAAACATGGAAATATCTACACCGCTATCTGTATAAACATGGAAATATCTATACCACTACCTGTATAAACATGGAAATATCAGCACCGCTATCTGTATGAACATGGAATTATCTACACTGCTATCTGTATGAACATGGAAATATCTACACCGCTATCTGTATGATCATGGAAATATCTACACCGCTATCTGTATGAACATGGAATTATCTACACTGCTATCTGTTTGAACATGGAAATATCTACACCGCTGTCTGCATGAAAATGGAAATATCTACACAGCTATCTGCATACACATGGAAATATCTACACAGCTATCTCTTAACACATGGAAATAAGAAGTCTGCTATCTCTATAAACATGGAAATATCTACAACGCCATCTGTATGAACATGGAAATATCTGCACCGCCATCTGTATGAACATATAAATATCTACACCACCATATGTATTAAGAAAGAAATATCTAAACCGCTATCTGTGTGAACATTGAAATATCTACACCGCTATCTGTATGAACATTGAAATATATACACCACTGCCTGTATAAACATTGAAATATCAGCACCACTATCTGTATGAACATGGAAATATCTACACCGCTATCTGTATGAACATGGAAATATCTACACCGCTATCTGTTTGAACATGGAAATATCTACACCGCTATCTGCATGAAAATGGAAATATCTACACTGCTATCTGCATATACATGGAAATATCTACACAGCTATCTCTTTACACATGGAAATAACTACAACGCTATCTGGATGAACATGGAAATATCAACACCGCCATCTGTATGAACATGGAAATATCTGCACCGCCATCTGAATGAACATATAAATATCTACACCGCCATGTGTATTAAGATGGAGATATCTACACCGCTATCTGAATAAACATGGAAATATCTACACCGCTATCTGTATAAACATGGAAATATCTACACTGCTATCTGCATAAACATGGAAATATCTACACCGCTATCTGTTTGAACATGGAAATATCTACACCGCTATCTGTATGAACATGGAAATATCTACATCGCTATCTGTATGAACATGGAAATATCTACACCGCTATCTGCATGAACATGGAAATATCTACAAAGCTATCTGAATGAACATGGAAATATCTACACCGCTATCTGTTTGAACATGTAAATATCTACACCGCTATCTGCATGAAAATGGAAATATCTACAAAGCTATCTGCATATACATGGAAATATCTACACTGCTATCTCTTTACACATGGAAATAACTACACCGCTATATCTATAAAGATAGAAATATCTACACCGCTATCTGTATAAACATGGAAATATCTACACCGCTATCTGTATAAACATGGAAATATCTATACCACTACCTGTATAAACATGGAAATATCAGCACCGCTATCTGTATGAACATGGAATTATCTACACTGCTATATGTATGAACATGGAAATATCTACACCGCTATCTGTATGATCATGGAAATATCTACACCGCTATCTGTATGAACATGGAATTATCTACACCGCTATCTGTTTGAACATGGAAATATCTACACCGCTGTCTGCATGAAAATGGAAATATCTACACAGCTATCTGCATACACATGGAAATATCTACACAGCTATCTCTTAACACATGGAAATAAGAAGTCTGCTATCTCTATAAACATGGAAATATCTACACCGCCATCTGTATGAACATGGAAATATCTGCACCGCCATCTGTATGAACATATAAATATCTACACCACCATATGTATTAAGAAAGAAATATCTAAACCGCTATCTGTGTGAACATTGAAATATCTACACCGCTATCTGTATGAACATTGAAATATATACACCACTGCCTGTATAAACATTGAAATATCAGCACCGCTATCTGTATGAACATGGAAATATCTACACCGCTATCTGTGTGAACATGGAAATATCTACACCGCTATCTGTATGAACATGGAAATATCTACACCGCTATCTGTATGAACATGGAAATATCTACACCGCTATCTGTATGAACATGGAAATATCTACACCGCTATCTGTATGAACATGGAAATATCTACACAGCCATCTGGATGAACATGGAAATATCTACTCTGCTATCTGTGTAAACATGCATAGATCTTCACCCCTATCTGTATAAACATGGAAATATCTACACCGCTATCTGTATGAACATGGAAATATCTACACCGCTATCTGTATGAACATGGAAATATCTACACCGCTATCTGTTTGAACATGGAAATATCTACACCGCTATCTGCATGAAAATGGAAATATCTACACTGCTATCTGCATATACATGGAAATATCTACACAGCTATCTCTTTACACATGGAAATAACTACACCGCTATCTGTATGAACATGGAAATATCTACACCGCCATCTGTATGAACATGGAAATATGTGCACAGCCATCTGTATGAACATATAAATATCTACACCGCCATCTGTATTAAGATGGAGATATCTACACTGCTATCTGTATAAACATGGAAATATCTACACCGCTATCTGTATAAACATGGAAATATCTACACCGCTATCTATATAAACATGGAAATATCTACCCCGCTACCTGCATAAACATGGAAATAGCAGCACCGCTATCTGTATGAACATGGAAATATCTACACCGCTATCTGTATGAACATGGAAATATCTACACCGCTATCTGTATGAACATGGAAATATCTACACCGCTATCTGTTTGAAGATGGAAATATATACACCGCTATCTGCATGAAAATGGAAATATCTACACAGCTATCTGCATATACATGGAAATATCTACACAGCTATCTCTTTACACATGGAAATAACTACACCGCTATCTGGATGAACATGGAAATATCAACACCGCCATCTGTATGAACATGGAAATATCTGCACCGCCATCTGAATGAACATATAAATATCTACACCGCCATTTGTATTAAGATGGAGATATCTACACCGCTATCTGAATAAACATGGAAATATCTACACCGCTATCTGTATAAACATGGAAATATCTACACCGCTATCTGCATAAACATGGAAATATCTACACTGCTACCTGTATAAACATGGAAATATCAGCACCGCTATCTGTATGAACATGGAAATATCTACATCGCTATCTGTATGAACATGGAAATATCTACACCGCTATCTGCATGAACATGGAAATATCTACAAAGCTATCTGAATGAACATGGAAATATCTACACCGCTATCTGTTTGAACATGTAAATATCTACACCGCTATCTGCATGAAAATGGAAATATCTACAAAGCTATCTGCATATACATGGAAATATCTACACTGCTATCTCTTTACACATGGAAATAACTACACCGCTATATCTATAAAGATAGAAATATCTACACCGCTATCTGTATAAACATGGAAATATCTACACCGCTATCTGTATAAACATGGAAATATCTACACCACTACCTGCATAAACATGGAAATATCAGCACCGCTATCTGTATGAACATGGAATTATCTACACTGCTATCTGTATGAACATGGAAATATCTACACCGCTATCTGTATGATCATGGAAATATCTACACCGCTATCTGTATGAACATGGAATTATCTACACCGCTATCTGTTTGAACATGGAAATATCTACACCGCTGTCTGCATGAAAATGGAAATATCTACACAGCTATCTGCATACACATGGAAATATCTACACAGCTATCTCTTAACACATGGAAATAAGAAGTCTGCTATCTCTATAAACATGGAAATATCTACACCGCCATCTGTATGAACATGGAAATATCTGCACCGCCATCTGTATGAACATATAAATATCTACACCACCATATGTATTAAGAAAGAAATATCTAAACCGCTATCTGTGTGAACATTGAAATATCTACACCGCTATCTGTATGAACATTGAAATATATACACCACTGCCTGTATAAACATTGAAATATCAGCACCGCTATCTGTATGAACATGGAAATATCTACACCGCTATCTGTATGAACATGGAAATATCTACACCGCTATCTGTATGAACATGGAAATATCTACACCGCTATCTGTTTGAACATGGAAATATCTACACCGCTATCTGCATGAAAAGGGAAATATCTACACTGCTATCTGCATATACATGGAAATATCTACACAGCTATCTCTTTACACATGGAAATAACTACACCGCTATCTGTATGAACATGGAAATATCTACACCGCCATCTGTATGAACATGGAAATATGTGCACCGCCATCTGTATGAACATATAAATATCTACACCGCCATCTGTATTAAGATGGAGATATCTACACTGCTATCTGTATAAACATGGAAATATCTACACCGCTATCTGTATAAACATGGAAATATCTACACCGCTATCTATATAAACATGGAAATATCTACCCCGCTACCTGCATAAACATGGAAATAGCAGCACCGCTATCTGTATGAACATGGAAATATCTACACCGCTATCTGTATGAACATGGAAATATCTACACCGCTATCTGTATGAACATGGAAATATCTACACCGCTATCTGTTTGAAGATGGAAATATATACACCGCTATCTGCATGAAAATGGAAATATCTACACAGCTATCTGCATATACATGGAAATATCTACACAGCTATCTCTTTACACATGGAAATAACTACACCGCTATCTGTATGAACATGGAAATATCAACACCGCCATCTGTATGAACATGGAAATATCTGCACCGCCATCTGAATGAACATATAAATATCTACACCGCCATTTGTATTAAGATGGAGATATCTACACCGCTATCTGAATAAACATGGAAATATCTACACCGCTATCTGTATAAACATGGAAATATCTACACCGCTATCTGCATAAACATGGAAATATCTACACTGCTACCTGTATAAACATGGAAATATCAGCACCGCTATCTGTATGAACATGGAAATATCTACATCGCTATCTGTATTAACATGGAAATATCTACACCGCTATCTGCATGAACATGGAAATATCTACAAAGCTATCTGAATGAACATGGAAATATCTACACCGCTATCTGTTTGAACATGTAAATATCTACACCGCTATCTGCATGAAAATGGAAATATCTACAAAGCTATCTGCATATACATGGAAATATCTACACTGCTATCTCTTTACACATGGAAATAACTACACCGCTATATCTATAAAGATAGAAATATCTACACCGCTATCTGTATAAACATGGAAATATCTACACCGCTATCTGTATAAACATGGAAATATCTACACCACTACCTGTATAAACATGGAAATATCAGCACCGCTATCTGTATGAACATGGAATTATCTACACTGCTATCTGTATGAACATGGAAATATCTACACCGCTATCTGTATGATCATGGAAATATCTACACCGCTATCTGTATGAACATGGAATTATCTACACCGCTATCTGTTTGAACATGGAAATATCTACACCGCTGTCTGCATGAAAATGGAAATATCTACACAGCTATCTGCATACACATGGAAATATCTACACAGCTATCTCTTAACACATGGAAATAAGAAGTCTGCTATCTCTATAAACATGGAAATATCTACACCGCCATCTGTATGAACATGGAAATATCTGCACCGCCATCTGTATGAACATATAAATATCTACACCACCATATGTATTAAGAAAGAAATATCTAAACCGCTATCTGTGTGAACATTGAAATATCTACACCGCTATCTGTATGAACATTGAAATATATACACCACTGCCTGTATAAACATTGAAATATCAGCACCGCTATCTGTATGAACATGGAAATATCTACACCGCTATCTGTATGAACATGGAAATATCTACACCGCTATCTGTATGAACATGGAAATATCTACACCGCTATCTGTATGAACATGGAAATATCTACACCGCTATCTGTATGAACATGGAAATATCTACACCGCTATCTGTATGAACATGGAAATATCTACACAGCCATCTGGATGAACATGGAAATATCTACTCTGCTATCTGTGTAAACATGCATAGATCTTCACCCCTATCTGTATAAACATGGAAATATCTACACCGCTATCTGTATGAACATGGAAATATCTACACCGCTATCTGTATGAACATGGAAATATCTACACCGCTATCTGTTTGAACATGGAAATATCTACACCGCTATCTGCATGAAAATGGAAATATCTACACTGCTATCTGCATATACATGGAAATATCTACACAGCTATCTCTTTACACATGGAAATAACTACACCGCTATCTGTATGAACATGGAAATATCTACACCGCCATCTGTATGAACATGGAAATATGTGCACCGCCATCTGTATGAACATATAAATATCTACACCGCCATCTGTATTAAGATGGAGATATCTACACTGCTATCTGTACAAACATGGAAATATCTACACCGCTATCTGTATAAACATGGAAATATCTACCCCGCTACCTGCATAAACATGGAAATAGCAGCACCGCTATCTGTATGAACATGGAAATATCTACACCGCTATCTGTATGAACATGGAAATATCTACACCGCTATCTGTATGAACATGGAAATATCTACACCGCTATCTGTATGAACATGGAAATATCTACACCGCTATCTGTATGAACATGGAAATATCTACACCGCTATCTGTTTGAAGATGGAAATATATACACCGCTATCTGCATGAAAATGGAAATATCTACACAGCTATCTGCATATACATGGAAATATCTACACAGCTATCTCTTTACACATGGAAATAACTACACCGCTATCTGTATGAACATGGAAATATCAACACCGCCATCTGTATGAACATGGAAATATCTGCACCGCCATCTGAATGAACATATAAATATCTACACCGCCATTTGTATTAAGATGGAGATATCTACACCGCTATCTGAATAAACATGGAAATATCTACACCGCTATCTGTATAAACATGGAAATATCTACACCGCTATCTGCATAAACATGGAAATATCTACACTGCTACCTGTATAAACATGGAAATATCAGCACCGCTATCTGTATGAACATGGAAATATCTACATCGCTATCTGTATGAACATGGAAATATCTACACCGCTATCTGCATGAACATGGAAATATCTACAAAGCTATCTGAATGAACATGGAAATATCTACACCGCTATCTGTTTGAACATGTAAATATCTACACCGCTATCTGCATGAAAATGGAAATATCTACAAAGCTATCTGCATATACATGGAAATATCTACACTGCTATCTCTTTACACACGGAAATAACTACACCGCTATATCTATAAAGATAGAAATATCTACACCGCTATCTGTATAAACATGGAAATATCTACACCGCTATCTGTATAAACATGGAAATATCTACACCACTACCTGTATAAACATGGAAATATCAGCACCGCTATCTGTATGAACATGGAATTATCTACACTGCTATCTGTATGAACATGGAAATATCTACACCGCTATCTGTATGATCATGGAAATATTTACACCGCTATCTGTATGAACATGGAATTATCTACACCGCTATCTGTTTGAACATGGAAATATCTACACCGCTGTCTGCATGAAAATGGAAATATCTACACAGCTATCTGCATACACATGGAAATATCTACACAGCTATCTCTTAACACATGGAAATAAGAAGTCTGCTATCTCTATAAACATGGAAATATCTACACCGCCATCTGTATGAACATGGAAATATCTGCACCGCCATCTGTATGAACATATAAATATCTACACCACCATATGTATTAAGAAAGAAATATCTAAACCGCTATCTGTGTGAACATTGAAATATCTACACCGCTATCTGTATGAACATTGAAATATATACACCACTGCCTGTAGAAACATTGAAATATCAGCACCGCTATCTGTATGAACATGGAAATATCTACACCGCTATCTGTATGAACATGGAAATATCTACACCGCTATCTGTATGAACATGGAAATATCTACACCGCTATCTGTATGAACATGGAAATATCTACACCGCTATCTGTATGAACATGGAAATATCTACACAGCCATCTGGATGAACATGGAAATATCTACTCTGCTATCTGTGTAAACATGCATAGATCTTCACCCCTATCTGTATAAACATGGAAATATCTACACCGCTATCTGTATGAACATGGAAATATCTACACCGCTATCTGTATGAACATGGAAATATCTACACCGCTATCTGTTTGAACATGGAAATATCTACACCGCTATCTGCATGAAAATGGAAATATCTACACTGCTATCTGCATATACATGGAAATATCTACACAGCTATCTCTTTACACATGGAAATAACTACACCGCTATCTGTATGAACATGGAAATATCTACACCGCCATCTGTATGAACATGGAAATATGTGCACCGCCATCTGTATGAACATATAAATATCTACACCGCCATCTGTATTAAGATGGAGATATCTACACTGCTATCAGTATAAACATGGAAATATCTACACCGCTATCTGTATAAACATGGAAATATCTACACCGCTATCTATATAAACATGGAAATATCTACCCCGCTACCTGCATAAACATGGAAATAGCAGCACCGCTATCTGTATGAACATGGAAATATCTACACCGCTATCAGTATGAACATGGAAATATCTACACCGCCATCTGTATGAACATGGAAATATGTGCACCGCCATCTGTATGAACATATAAATATCTACACCGCCATCTGTATTAAGATGGAGATATCTACACTGCTATCTGTATAAACATGGAAATATCTACACCGCTATCTGTATAAACATGGAAATATCTACCCCGCTACCTGCATAAACATGGAAATAGCAGCACCGCTATCTGTATGAACATGGAAATATCTACACCGCTATCTGTATGAACATGGAAATATCTACACCGCTATCTGTATGAACATGGAAATATCTACACCGCTATCTGTTTGAAGATGGAAATATATACACCGCTATCTGCATGAAAATGGAAATATCTACACAGCTATCTGCATATACATGGAAATATCTACACAGCTATCTCTTTACACATGGAAATAACTACACCGCTATCTGTATGAACATGGAAATATCAACACCGCCATCTGTATGAACATGGAAATATCTGCACCGCCATCTGAATGAACATATAAATATCTACACCGCCATTTGTATTAAGATGGAGATATCTACACCGCTATCTGAATAAACATGGAAATATCTACACCGCTATCTGTATAAACATGGAAATATCTACACCGCTATCTGCATAAACATGGAAATATCTACACTGCTACCTGTATAAACATGGAAATATCAGCACCGCTATCTGTATGAACATGGAAATATCTACATCGCTATCTGTATGAACATGGAAATATCTACACCGCTATCTGCATGAACATGGAAATATCTACAAAGCTATCTGAATGAACATGGAAATATCTACACCGCTATCTGTTTGAACATGTAAATATCTACACCGCTATCTGCATGAAAATGGAAATATCTACAAAGCTATCTGCATATACATGGAAATATCTACACTGCTATCTCTTTACACACGGAAATAACTACACCGCTATATCTATAAAGATAGAAATATCTACACCGCTATCTGTATAAACATGGAAATATCTACACCGCTATCTGTATAAACATGGAAATATCTACGCCACTACCTGTATAAACATGGAAATATCAGCACCGCTATCTGTATGAACATGGAATTATCTACACTGCTATCTGTATGAACATGGAAATATCTACACCGCTATCTGTATGATCATGGAAATATTTACACCGCTATCTGTATGAACATGGAATTATCTACACCGCTATCTGTTTGAACATGGAAATATCTACACCGCTGTCTGCATGAAAATGGAAATATCTACACAGCTATCTGCATACACATGGAAATATCTACACAGCTATCTCTTAACACATGGAAATAAGAAGTCTGCTATCTCTATAAACATGGAAATATCTACACCGCCATCTGTATGAACATGGAAATATCCGCACCGCCATCTGTATGAACATATAAATATCTACACCACCATATGTATTAAGAAAGAAATATCTAAACCGCTATCTGTGTGAACATTGAAATATCTACACCGCTATCTGTATGAACATTGAAATATATACACCACTGCCTGTAGAAACATTGAAATATCAGCACCGCTATCTGTATGAACATGGAAATATCTACACCGCTATCTGTATGAACATGGAAATATCTACACTGCTATCTGTATGAACATGGAAATATCTACACCGCTATCTGTATGAACATGGAAATATCTACACCGCTATCTGTATGAACATGGAAATATCTACACAGCCATCTGGATGAACATGGAAATATCTACTCTGCTATCTGTGTAAACATGCATAGATCTTCACCCCTATCTGTATAAACATGGAAATATCTACACCGCTATCTGTATGAACATGGAAATATCTACACCGCTATCTGTATGAACATGGAAATATCTACACCGCTATCTGTTTGAACATGGAAATATCTACACCGCTATCTGCATGAAAATGGAAATATCTACACTGCTATCTGCATATACATGGAAATATCTACACAGCTATCTCTTTACACATGGAAATAACTACACCGCTATCTGTATGAACATGGAAATATCTACACCGCCATCTGTATGAACATGGAAATATGTGCACCGCCATCTGTATGAACATATAAATATCTACACCGCCATCTGTATTAAGATGGAGATATCTACACTGCTATCAGTATAAACATGGAAATATCTACACCGCTATCTGTATAAACATGGAAATATCTACACCGCTATCTATATAAACATGGAAATATCTACCCCGCTACCTGCATAAACATGGAAATAGCAGCACCGCTATCTGTATGAACATGGAAATATCTACACCGCTATCAGTATGAACATGGAAATATCTACACCGCCATCTGTATGAACATGGAAATATGTGCACCGCCATCTGTATGAACATATAAATATCTACACCGCCATCTGTATTAAGATGGAGATATCTACACTGCTATCTGTATAAACATGGAAATATCTACACCGCTATCTGTATAAACATGGAAATATCTAAACTGCTACCTGTATAAACATGGAAATATCAGCACCGCTATCTGTATGAACATGGAAATATCTACACCGCTATCTGTATGAACATGGAAATGTCTACACCGCTATCAGTATGAACATGGAAATATCTACACCGCTATGTGTATGAACATGGATATATCTACACAGCCCTCGGGATGAACATGGAAATATCCACACCGCTATCTGTATAAACATGCATATACCTTCACCGCTATCTGTATAAACATGGAAATATCTACACCGCTATCTGTATGAACATGGAAATATCTACACCGCTATCTGTTTGAAGATGGAAATATACACACCGCTATCTGCATGAAAATGGAAATATCTACACAGCTATCTGCATATACATGGAAATATCTACACAGCTATCTCTTTACACATGGAAATAACTACACCGCTATCTGTATGAACATGGAAATATCAACACCGCCATCTGTATGAACATGGAAATATCTGCACCGCCATCTGAATGAACATATAAATATCTACACCGCCATTTGTATTAAGATGGAGATATCTACACCGCTATCTGAATAAACATGGAAATATCTACACCGCTATCTGTATAAACATGGAAATATCTACACCGCTATCTGCATAAACATGGAAATATCTACACTGCTACCTGTATAAAGATGGAAATATCAGCACCGCTATCTGTATGAACATGGAAATATCTACATCGCTATCTGTATGAACATGGAAATATCTACACCACTATCTGCATGAACATGGAAATATCTACAAAGCTATCTGAATGAACATGGAAATATCTACACCGCTATCTGTTTGAACATGTAAATATCTACACCGCTATCTGCATGAAAATGGAAATATCTACAAAGCTATCTGCATATACATGGAAATATCTACACTGCTATCTCTTTACACATGGAAATAACTACACCGCTATATCTATAAAGATAGAAATATCTACACCGCTATCTGTATAAACATGGAAATATCTACACCGCTATCTGTATAAACATGGAAATATCTACACCACTACCTGTATAAACATGGAAATATCAGCACCGCTATCTGTATGAACATGGAATTATCTACACTGCTATCTGTATGAACATGGAAATATCTACACCGCTATCTGTATGATCATGGAAATATCTACACCGCTATCTGTATGAACATGGAATTATCTACACCGCTATCTGTTTGAACATGGAAATATCTACACCGCTGTCTGCATGAAAATGGAAATATCTACACAGCTATCTGCATACACATGGAAATATCTACACAGCTATCTCTTAACACCTGGAAATAAGAAGTCTGCTATCTCTATAAACATGGAAATATCTACAGCGCCATCCGTATGAACATGGAAATATCTGCACTGCCATCTGTATGAACATATAAATATCTACACCACCATATGTATTAAGAAAGAAATATCTAAACCGCTATCTGTGTGAACATTGAAATATCTACACTGCTATCTGTATGAACATTGAAATATATACACCACTGCCTGTATAAACATTGAAATATCAGCACCGCTATCTGTATGAACATGGAAATATCTACACCGCTATCTGTATGAACATGGAAATATCTACACCGCTATCTGTATGAACATGGAAATATCTACACCGCTCTCTGTATGAACATGGAAATATCTACACCGCTATCTGTATGAACATGGAAATATCTACACCGCTATCTGTATGAACGTGGAAATATCTACACAGCCATCTGGATGAACATGGAAATATCTACTCTGCTATCTGTGTAAACATGCATAGATCTTCACCCCTATCTGTATAAACATGGAAATATCTACACCGCTATCTGTATGAACATGGAAATATCTACACCGCTATCTGTATGAACATGGAAATATCTACACCGCTATCTGTTTGAACATGGAAATATCTACACCGCTATCTGCATGAAAATGGAAATATCTACACTGTATCTGCATATACATGGAAATATCTACACAGCTATCTCTTTACACATGGAAATAACTACACCGCTATCTGTATGAACATGGAAATATCTACACCGCCATCTGTATGAACATGGAAATATGTGCACCGCCATCTGTATGAACATATAAATATCTACACCGCCATCTGTATTAAGATGGAGATATCTACACTGCTATCTGTATAAACATGGAAATATCTACACCGCTATCTGTATAAACATGGAAATATCTACACCGCTATCTATATAAACATGGAAATATCTACCCCGCTACCTGCATAAACATGGAAATAGCAGCACCGCTATCTGTATGAACATGGAAATATCTACACCGCTATCTGTATGAACATGGAAATATCTACACCGCCATCTGTATGAACATGGAAATATGTGCACCGCCATCTGTATGAACATATAAATATCTACACCGCCATCTGTATTAAGATGGAGATATCTACACTGCTATCTGTATAAACATGGAAATATCTACACCGCTATCTGTATAAACATGGAAATATCTACACTGCTACCTGTATAAACATGGAAATATCAGCACCGCTATCTGTATGAACATGGAAATATCTACACCGCTATCTGTATGAACATGGAAATATCTACACCGCTATCTGTATGAACATGGAAATGTCTACACCGCTATCAGTATGAACATGGAAATATCTACACCGCTTTGTGTATGAACATGGATATATCTACACAGCCCTCGGGATGAACATGGAAATATCCACACCGCTATCTGTATAAACATGCATATACCTTCACCGCTATTTGTATAAACATGGAAATATCTACACCGCTATCTGTATGAACATGGAAATATCTACACCGCTATCTGTTTGAAGATGGAAATATATACACCGCTATCTGCATGAAAATGGAAATATCTACACAGCTATCTGCATATACATGGAAATATCTACACAGCTATCTCTTTACACATGGAAATAACTACACCGCTATCTGTATGAACATGGAAATATCAACACCGCCATCAGTATGAACATGGAAATATCTGCACCGCCATCTGAATGAACATATAAATATCTACACCGCCATTTGTATTAAGATGGAGATATCTACACCGCTATCTGAATAAACATGGAAATATCTACACCGCTATCTGTATAAACATGGAAATATCTACACCGCTATCTGCATAAACATGGAAATATCTACACTGCTACCTGTATAAACATGGAAATATCAGCACCGCTATCTGTATGAACATGGAAATATCTACATCGCTATCTGTATGAACATGGAAATATCTACACCGCTATCTGCATGAACATGGAAATATCTACAAAGCTATCTGAATGAACATGGAAATATCTACACCGCTATCTGTTTGAACATGTAAATATCTACACCGCTATCTGCATGAAAATGGAAATATCTACAAAGCTATCTGCATATACATGGAAATATCTACACTGCTATCTCTTTACACATGGAAATAACTACACCGCTATCTGTATGAACATGGAATTATCTACAATGCTATCTGTATGAACATGGAAATATCTACACCGCTATCTGTATGATCATGGAAATATCTACACCGCTATCTGTATGAACATGGAATTATCTACACCGCTATCTGTTTGAACATGGAAATATCTACACCGCTCTCTGCATGAAAATGGAAATATCTACACAGCTATCTGCATACACATGGAAATATCTACACAGCTATCTCTTAACACATGGAAATAAGAATTCTGCTATCTCTATAAACATGGAAATATCTACACCGCCATCTGTATGAACATGGAAATATCTGCACCGCCATCTGTATGAACATGGAAATATCTGCACCGCCATCTGTATGAACATATAAATATCTACACAACCATATGTATTAAGAAAGAAATATCTAAACCGCTATCTGTATAAACGTGGAAATATCTACACCGCTGCCTGTATAAACATGGAAATATCTACACCGCGATCTGTATGAACATGGAAATATCTACACCGCTATCTGTATGAACATGGAAATATCTACACCGCTATCTGTATGAACATGGAAATAGCTATACCGCTATCTGTGTGAACATGGATATATCTACACAGCCATCTGGATGAACATGGAAATATCTACACCGCTATCTGTGTAAACATGCATACATCTTCACCGCTATCTGTATAAACATGGAAAAACCTACACCGCTATCTGTATGAACATGGAAATATCTACACTGCTATCTGTATGAATATGGAAATATCTACACCACTATCTGTTTGAACATGGAAATATCTACACCGCTATCTGCATGAAAATGGAAATATCTACTCTGCTGTCTGCATATACATTTAAATATCTACACAGCTATCTCTTTACACATGGAAATAACTACACCGCTATCTGTATGAACATGGAAATATCTAAACCGCCATCTGTATGAACATGGGAATATGTGCACCGCCATCTGTATGAACATATAAATATGTACACCGCCATCTGTATTAAGATGGAGATATCTACACTGCTATCTGCATAAACATGGAAATATCTACACCGCTATCTGTATAAACATGGAAATATCTACACAGCTATCTGTATAAACATGGAAATATCTACACCACTACCTGTATAAACATGGAAATATCAGCACCGCTATCTGTATGAACATGGAATTATCTACACCGCTATCTGTATGAACATGGAAATATCTACACCGCTATCTGTATGAACATGGAAATATCTACACCGCTATCTGTATGAACATGGAAATATCTACACCGCTATCTGTTTGAACATGGAAATATCAACACCGCTGTCTACATGAAAATGGAAATATCTACACAGCTATCTGCATACACATGGAAATATCTACACAGCTATCTCTTAACACATGGAAATAAGTACACCGCTATCTCTATAAACATGGAAATATCTACACCGCCATCTGTATGAACATGGAAATATCTGCACCGCCATCTTTATGAACATATAAATATCTACACCGCCATCTGTATTAAGAAGGAAATATCTAAACCGCTATCTGTATGAACGTTGAAATATCTACACCGCTATCTGTATGAACATTGAAATATCTACACCGCTGCCTGTATAAACATGGAAATATCAGCACCGCTATCTGTATGAACATGGAAATATCTACACCGCTATCTGTATGAACATGGAAATATCTACACCGCTATCTGTATGAACATGGAAATAGCTACACCGCTATCTGTATGAACATGGAAATATCAACACAGCCATCTGGATGAACATGGAAATATCTACTCCGCTATCTGTGTAAACATGCATAGATCTTCACCGCTATCTGTATAAACATGGAAATATCTACACCGCTATCTGTATGAACATGGAAATATCTACACCGCTATCTGTATGTACATGGAAATATCTACACCGCTATCTGTTTGAACATGGAAATATCTACACCACAATCTGCATGAAAAAGGAAATATCCACACTGCTATCTGCATATACATGGAAATAACTACACAGCTATCTCTTTACACATGGAAATAACTACACCGCTATCTGTATGAACATAGAAATATCTACACCGCCATCTGTATGAACATGGAAATATCTGCACTGCCATCTGTATGAACATATAAATATCTACACCGCCATCAGTATTAAGATGGAGATATCTACACTGCTCTCTGTGTAAACATGGAAATATCTACACCGCTAACTGTATAAACATGGAAATATCTACACCACTACCTGTATAAACATGGAAATATCAGCACCCCTATCTGTATGAACATGGAAATATCTACACCGCTATCTGTATGAACATGGAAATATCTACACCGCTATCTGTATGAACATGGAAATATCTACACCGCTATCTGTATGAACATGGAAATATCTACACCGCTATCTGTTTGAACATGGAAATATCTACACCGCTGTCTGCATGAAAATGGAAATATCTACACAGCTATCTGCATATACATGGAAATATCTACACAGGTATCTCTTTACACAAGGAAATAACTACACCGCTATCTCTATAAACATGGAAATATCTACACCGCCATCTGTATGAACATGGAAATATCCGCACCGCCATCTGTATGAACATATAAATATCTACACCGCCATCTGTATTAAGAAGAAGATATCTACACCGCTATCTGTATAAACATGGAAATATCTACAATGCTATCTGTATAAACATGGAAATATCTACACCGCTGTCTGTATAAACATGGAAATATCTACACCGCTCCCTGTATAAACATGGAAATATCAGCACTGCTATCTGTATGAACATGGAAATATCTACACAGCTATCTGTATGAACATGGAAATAACTACACCGCTATCTGTGTGAATATGGAAATATCTACACCGCTATCTGTACGAACATGGAAATATATAAACAGCTATCTGCATGAAAATAGAAATATATACACAGCTATCTGCATATACATGGAAATATCTACAAAGCTATCTCTTTACACATGGAAATAACTACACCGCTATCTCTATAAACACGGAAATATCTACACCGCCATCTGAATGAACATGGAAATATCTGCTCCGCCATCTGTATAAACATATAAATATCTACACCGCCATCTGTATTAAGATGGAGATATCTACACCGCTATCTGTATAAACTTGGAAATATCTACACCGCTATCTGTATAAACATGGAAATATCTACACCGCTATCTGTATAAACATGGAAATATCTACACCGCTCTCTGTATAAACATGGAAATATCAGCACCGCTATCTGTATGAACATGGAAATATCAGCCCCTCTATCTGTATGAACATGGAAGTATCTACACCGCTATCTCTATGAACATGGAAATATCTACACCGCTATCTGTTTGATCATGGAAATATCTAAACCGCTATCTGCATGAAAATGGAAATATATACACAGCTATCTGCATATTCATGGAAATATCTACACAGCTATCTCTTTACACATGGAAATAACTACACCGCTATCTGTATGAACATGGAAATATCTTCTCTGCCATCTGTAGGAACATGGATATATCTACACAGCCATCTGGATGAACATGGAAATATCTACACCGCTATCTGTATGAACATGGAAATATCTATGCCGCTATCTGTGTAAACATGCATACATCTTCACCGCTATCTGTATAAACATGGAAATATCTACACTGCTATCTGTATGAACATGGAAATATCTACACCGCTATCTGTTTGAACATGGAAATATCTACACCGCTATCTGCATGAAAATGGAAATATCTACACAGCGATCTGAATATACATGGAAATATCTACAAAGCTATCTCTTTACACGTGGAAATAAGTACAGCGCTATCTCTATAAACATGGAAACAGCTACACCGCCATCTGTATGAACATGGAAATATCTACACCGCCATCTATATAAATATGGAGATATCTACACCGCTATCTGTATAAACTTGGAAATATCTACACTGCTATCTCTATGAACATGGAAATTTCTACACCGCTATCTGTATGAACATGGAAATAGCTACACCGCTATCTGTATGAACATGGAAATATCTACACCACTACCTGTATGAACATGGAAATATCTACACAGCTATCTCTATGAACATGGATATATCTACACAGCCATCTGGATGAACATTGAAATATCTACACCGCTATCTGTATGAACATGGAAATAACTACACCGCTATCTGTGTAAATATGCATACATCTTCACCGCAATCTGTATAAACTTGGAAATATCTACACCGCTATCTCTATGAACATGGAAATATCTACACCGCTATCTGTTTGAACATGGAAATATCTACACCGCTATCTGCATGAAAATGGAAATATCTACACAGCTATCTGCATATACATGGAAATATCTACACAGCTATCTCTTTACACATGGAAATAACTATAACGCTATCTGTATGAACATGGAAATATCTACACCGCCATCTGTATGACCATGGAAATAGCTGCGCCGACATCTGTATGAACATATACATATCTACACGGCCATCTGTATTAAAATGGAGATATCTCACACCGATATCTGTATAAACATGGAAATATCTACACCGCTATCTGTGTAAACATGGAAATATCTACACCGCTATCTGTATAAACTTGGAAATATCTACACTGCAACCTGTATAAACATGGAAATATCACCACCGCTATCTGTATGAACATGCAAATATCAGCCCCTCTATCTGTATGAACATGGAGATATCTACACCGCTATCTGTATGAACATGGAAATATCTACACCGCTATCTGTATGAACATGGAAATACCTTCACCGCCATCTGTATGAACATGGATATATCTACACAGCCATCTGGATGAACATGGATATATCTACACAGCCATCTGGATGAACATGGAAATATCCACACCACTATCTGTGTAAACATGCATACATCTTCACCGCTATCTGTATAAACATGGAAATATCTACACCGCTATCTGTATGAACATGAAAATATCTACACCGCTATCTGTTTGAAGATGGAAATATATACACCGCTATCTGCATGAAAATGGAAATATCTACACCGCTATCTGCATGAAAATGGAAATATCTACACAGCTATCTGCATATACATGGAAATATCTACACAGCTATCTCTTTACACAAGGAAATAACTACACTGCTATCAGTATGAACATGGAAATATCTACACCGCCATCTGTATGAACATGGAAATATCTGCACCGCCATCTGTATGAACATATAAATATCTACACTGCCATCTGTATTAAGATGGAGATATCTACACCGCTATCTGAATAAACATGGAAATATCTACACCGCTATCTGTATAAACATGGAAATATCAGCACCGCTATCTGGATTAACATGGAAATATCTACACCGCTATCTGTATGAACATGGAAATAGCTACTAGCTATCTGTATGAACATGGGAATATCTACACCGCTATCTGTATGAACATGGAAATATCTACACCACTATCTGTATGAACAAGGAAATATCCTCACCGCTATCTGTATGAACATGGATATATCTACAGAGCCATCTGGATGAACATGGAAATATCTACACCGACATCTGTATGAACATATAAATATCTGCACCGCCATCTGTATTAAGATGGAGATATCTACACCGCTATCTGTATAAACCTGGAAATATCTACACCGCTATCTGTATAAACATGGAAATATCTACACCGCTATCTGGATTAACATGGAAATTTCTACACCGCTACCTGTATAAACATGGAAATATCAGCACCGCTATCTGTAGGAACATGGAAATATCTACACCGCTATCTGTACGAACATGGAAATACCTACACCGCTATCTGTATGAACATGGAAATAGCTACACCGCTATCTGTATGAACATGGAAATATCTACACCGCTACCTGTATGAACATGGATATATCTACACAGCCATCTGGATGAACATGGAAATATCTACACCGCTATCTGTGTAAACATGCATACATCTTCACCGTTATCTGTATAAACATGGAAATATCTACACCGCTATCTGTATGAACATGGAAATATCTGCACCGCTATCAGAATGAACATGGAAATATCTACACCGCTATCTGTTTGAACATGGAAATATCCACACCGATATCTGCATGAAAATGGAAATATCTTCACTGCTATCTGCATATACATGGAAATATCTACACAGCTATCTCTTTACACATGGAAATAACTACACTGCTATCTGTATGAACATGGAAATATCTACACCGCCATCTGTATGAACATGGAAATATCTGCACCGCCACCTGTATGAACATATAAATATCTACACCGCCATCTGTATTAATATGGAGATATCTACACGGCTATCCGTATAAACATGGAAATATCTACACCGCTATCTGTATAAACATGGAAATATCTACACCGCTATCTATATAAACATGGAAATATCTACACCGCTATCTGTATGAACATGGAAATATCTACACCGCTATCTGTTTGAACATGGAAATATCAACACCGCTGTCTACATGAAAATGGAAATATCTACACAGCTATCTGCATACACATGGAAATATCTACACAGCTATCTCTTAACACATGGAAATAAGTACACCGCTATCTCTATAAACATGGAAATATCTACACCGCCATCTGTATGAACATGGAAATATCTGCACCGCCATCTTTATGAACATATAAATATCTACACCGCCATCTGTATTAAGAAGGAAATATCTAAACCGCTATCTGTATGAACGTTGAAATATCTACACCGCTATCTGTATGAACATTGAAATATCTACACCGCTGCCTGTATAAACATGGAAATATCAGCACCGCTATCTGTATGAACATGGAAATATCTACACCGCTATCTGTATGAACATGGAAATATCTACACCGCTATCTGTATGAACATGGAAATAGCTACACCGCTATCTGTATGAACATGGAAATATCAACACAGCCATCTGGATGAACATGGAAATATCTACTCCGCTATCTGTGTAAACATGCATAGATCTTCACCGCTATCTGTATAAACATGGAAATATCTACACCGCTATCTGTATGAACATGGAAATATCTACACCGCTATCTGTATGTACATGGAAATATCTACACCGCTATCTGTTTGAACATGGAAATATCTACACCACAATCTGCATGAAAAAGGAAATATCCACACTGCTATCTGCATATACATGGAAATAACTACACAGCTATCTCTTTACACATGGAAATAACTAAACCGCTATCTGTATGAACATAGAAATATCTACACCGCCATCTGTATGAACATGGAAATATCTGCACTGCCATCTGTATGAACATATAAATATCTACACCGCCATCAGTATTAAGATGGAGATATCTACACTGCTCTCTGTGTAAACATGGAAATATCTACACCGCTAACTGTATAAACATGGAAATATCTACACCACTACCTGTATAAACATGGAAATATCAGCACCCCTATCTGTATGAACATGGAAATATCTACACCGCTATCTGTATGAACATGGAAATATCTACACTGCTATCTGTATGAACATGGAAATATCTACACCGCTATCTGTATGAACATGGAAATATCTACACCGCTATCTGTTTGAACATGGAAATATCTACACCGCTGTCTGCATGAAAATGGAAATATCTACACAGCTATCTGCATATACATGGAAATATCTACACAGGTATCTCTTTACACAAGGAAATAACTACACCGCTATCTCTATAAACATGGAAATATCTACACCGCCATCTGTATGAACATGGAAATATCCGCACCGCCATCTGTATGAACATATAAATATCTACACCGCCATCTGTATTAAGAAGAAGATATCTACACCGCTATCTGTATAAACATGGAAATATCTACAATGCTATCTGTATAAACATGGAAATATCTACACCGCTGTCTGTATAAACATGGAAATATCTACACCGCTCCCTGTATAAACATGGAAATATCAGCACTGCTATCTGTATGAACATGGAAATATCTACACAGCTATCTGTATGAACATGGAAATAACTACACCGCTATCTGTGTGAATATGGAAATATCTACACCGCTATCTGTACGAACATGGAAATATATAAACAGCTATCTGCATGAAAATAGAAATATATACACAGCTATCTGCATATACATGGAAATATCTACAAAGCTATCTCTTTACACATGGAAATAACTACACCGCTATCTCTATAAACACGGAAATATCTACACCGCCATCTGAATGAACATGGAAATATCTGCTCCGCCATCTGTATAAACATATAAATATCTACACCGCCATCTGTATTAAGATGGAGATATCTACACCGCTATCTGTATAAACTTGGAAATATCTACACCGCTATCTGTATAAACATGGAAATATCTACACCGCTATCTGTATAAACATGGAAATATCTACACCACTCTCTGTATAAACATGGAAATATCAGCACCGCTATCTGTATGAACATGGAAATATCAGCCCCTCTATCTGTATGAACATGGAAGTATCTACACCGCTATCTCTATGAACATGGAAATATCTACACCGCTATCTGTTTGATCATGGAAATATCTAAACCGCTATCTGCATGAAAATGGAAATATATACACAGCTATCTGCATATTCATGGAAATATCTACACAGCTATCTCTTTACACATGGAAATAACTACACCGCTATCTGTATGAACATGGAAATATCTTCTCTGCCATCTGTAGGAACATGGATATATCTACACAGCCATCTGGATGAACATGGAAATATCTACACCGCTATCTGTATGAACATGGAAATATCTATGCCGCTATCTGTGTAAACATGCATACATCTTCACCGCTATCTGTATAAACATGGAAATATCTACACTGCTATCTGTATGAACATGGAAATATCTACACCGCTATCTGTTTGAACATGGAAATATCTACACCGCTATCTGCATGAAAATGGAAATATCTACACAGCGATCTGAATATACATGGAAATATCTACAAAGCTATCTCTTTACACGTGGAAATAAGTACAGCGCTATCTCTATAAACATGGAAACAGCTACACCGCCATCTGTATGAACATGGAAATATCTACACCGCCATCTATATAAATATGGAGATATCTACACCGCTATCTGTATAAACTTGGAAATATCTACACTGCTATCTCTATGAACATGGAAATTTCTACACCGCTATCTGTATGAACATGGAAATAGCTACACCGCTATCTGTATGAACATGGAAATATCTACACCACTACCTGTATGAACATGGAAATATCTACACAGCTATCTCTATGAACATGGATATATCTACACAGCCATCTGGATGAACATTGAAATATCTACACCGCTATCTGTATGAACATGGAAATAACTACACCGCTATCTGTGTAAATATGCATACATCTTCACCGCAATCTGTATAAACTTGGAAATATCTACACCGCTATCTCTATGAACATGGAAATATCTACACCGCTATCTGTTTGAACATGGAAATATCTACACCGCTATCTGCATGAAAATGGAAATATCTACACAGCTATCTGCATATACATGGAAATATCTACACAGCTATCTCTTTACACATGGAAATAACTATAACGCTATCTGTATGAACATGGAAATATCTACACCGCCATCTGTATGACCATGGAAATAGCTGCGCCGACATCTGTATGAACATATACATATCTACACGGCCATCTGTATTAAAATGGAGATATCTCACACCGATATCTGTATAAACATGGAAATATCTACACCGCTATCTGTGTAAACATGGAAATATCTACACCGCTATCTGTATAAACTTGGAAATATCTACACTGCAACCTGTATAAACATGGAAATATCACCACCGCTATCTGTATGAACATGCAAATATCAGCCCCTCTATCTGTATGAACATGGAGATATCTACACCGCTATCTGTATGAACATGGAAATATCTACACCGCTATCTGTATGAACATGGAAATACCTTCACCGCCATCTGTATGAACATGGATATATCTACACAGCCATCTGGATGAACATGGATATATCTACACAGCCATCTGGATGAACATGGAAATATCCACACCACTATCTGTGTAAACATGCATACATCTTCACCGCTATCTGTATAAACATGGAAATATCTACACCGCTATCTGTATGAACATGAAAATATCTACACCGCTATCTGTTTGAAGATGGAAATATATACACCGCTATCTGCATGAAAATGGAAATATCTACACCGCTATCTGCATGAAAATGGAAATATCTACACAGCTATCTGCATATACATGGAAATATCTACACAGCTATCTCTTTACACAAGGAAATAACTACACTGCTATCAGTATGAACATGGAAATATCTACACCGCCATCTGTATGAACATGGAAATATCTGCACCGCCATCTGTATGAACATATAAATATCTACACTGCCATCTGTATTAAGATGGAGATATCTACACCGCTATCTGAATAAACATGGAAATATCTACACCGCTATCTGTATAAACATGGAAATATCAGCACCGCTATCTGGATTAACATGGAAATATCTACACCGCTATCTGTATGAACATGGAAATAGCTACTAGCTATCTGTATGAACATGGGAATATCTACACCGCTATCTGTATGAACATGGAAATATCTACACCACTATCTGTATGAACAAGGAAATATCCTCACCGCTATCTGTATGAACATGGATATATCTACAGAGCCATCTGGATGAACATGGAAATATCTACACCGACATCTGTATGAACATATAAATATCTGCACCGCCATCTGTATTAAGATGGAGATATCTACACCGCTATCTGTATAAACCTGGAAATATCTACACCGCTATCTGTATAAACATGGAAATATCTACACCGCTATCTGGATTAACATGGAAATTTCTACACCGCTACCTGTATAAACATGGAAATATCAGCACCGCTATCTGTAGGAACATGGAAATATCTACACCGCTATCTGTACGAACATGGAAATACCTACACCGCTATCTGTATGAACATGGAAATAGCTACACCGCTATCTGTATGAACATGGAAATATCTACACCGCTACCTGTATGAACATGGATATATCTACACAGCCATCTGGATGAACATGGAAATATCTACACCGCTATCTGTGTAAACATGCATACATCTTCACCGTTATCTGTATAAACATGGAAATATCTACACCGCTATCTGTATGAACATGGAAATATCTGCACCGCTATCAGAATGAACATGGAAATATCTACACCGCTATCTGTTTGAACATGGAAATATCCACACCGATATCTGCATGAAAATGGAAATATCTTCACTGCTATCTGCATATACATGGAAATATCTACACAGCTATCTCTTTACACATGGAAATAACTACACTGCTATCTGTATGAACATGGAAATATCTACACCGCCATCTGTATGAACATGGAAATATCTGCACCGCCACCTGTATGAACATATAAATATCTACACCGCCATCTGTATTAATATGGAGATATCTACACGGCTATCCGTATAAACATGGAAATATCTACACCGCTATCTGTATAAACATGGAAATATCTACACCGCTATCTGTATAAACATGGAAATATCTACACCACTACCTGTATAAACATGGAAATATCAGCACCGCTATCTGAACGAACAAAGAAATATCTACACCGCTATCTGTATGAACATGGAAATATCTACACCGCCATCTGTATGAACCTGGAAATATCTGCACCGCCATCTGAATGAACATATAAATATCTACACCGCCATCTGTATTAAGATGGAGATATCTACACCGCTATCTGAATAAACATGGAAATATCTACACCGCTATCTGTATAAACATGGAAATATCAGCACCGCTATCTGTATGAACATGGAAATATCAGCCCCTCTATCTGTATGAACATGGAGATATCTACACCGCCATCTGTATAAACATGGATATATCTACACAGCCATCTGGATGAACATGGAAATATCTACACCGCTATCTGTTTGAACATGGAAATATCTACACCGCTGTCTGCATGAAAATGGAAATATCTACACTGCTATCTGCATAAACATGGAAATATCTACACAGCTATCTCTTTACACATGGAAATAACTACACCGCTATCTTTATGAACATGGATATATCTACACAGCCCTCTGGATGAACATGGAAATACCCACACCGCTATCTGAGTAAACATGCATACATATTCACAGCTATCTGTATAAACATGGAAATATCTACACCGCTATCTGTATGAACATGGAACTATCTACACCGCTCTCTGTTTGAAGATGGAAATATCTACACCGCTATCTGCATGAAAATGGAAATATCTACAAAGCTATCTGCATATACATGGAAATATCTACACAGCTATCTCTTTACACATGGAAATAACTACACCGCTAAATCTATAAACATGGAAATATCTACACCACCATCTGTATGAACATGGAAATATCTGCACCGCCATCTGTATGAACATAGAAATATCTACACCGCCACCTGTATTAAGAAGGAAATATCTAAACCGCTATCTGTATAAACATGGAAATATCTACACCGCTGCCTGTATAAACTTGGAAATATCAGCACCGCTCTCTGTGTGAAAATGGAGATATCTACACCGCTATCTGTATGAACATGGAAATATCTACACTGCTATCTGTATGAACATGGAAATAGCTACACCGTTATCTGTATGAATATGGAAATATCTACACCGCTATCTGTATGAACATGGAAATATCTACACCGCTATCTGTATAATCATGGAGATATCTACACCGCTATCTGTATAAACATGGAAATATCTACACCGCTATCTGTATAAACATGGAAATATCTACACCGCTACCTGTATAAACATGGAAATATCAGCACCGCTATCTGTATGAACATGGAAATATCTACACTGCTATCTGTATGAACATGGAAATATCTACACTGCTATCTGTATGAACATGGATATATCTACACAGCCCTCTGGATGAACATGGAAATATCCACACCGCTATCTGTGTAAACATGCATACATCTTCACCGCTATCTGTAAAAACATGGAAATATCTACACCGCTATCTCTATGAACATGGAAATATCTACACCGCTATCTGTTTGAAGATGGAAATATATACACCGCTATCTGCATGAAAATGGAAATATCTACACAGCTATCTGCATATAGATGGAAATATCTACACAGCTATCTCTTTACACATGGAAATAACTACACCGCTATCTGTATGAACATGGAAATATCTACACCGCCATCTATATGAACATGGAAATATCTGCACCGCCATCTGTATGAACATATAAATATCTACACCGCCATCTGTATTAAAATGGAGATATCTACACCGCTATCTGAATAAACATGGAAATATCTACACCGCTATCTGTATAAACATGGAAATATCTACACCGCTATCTGTATAAAGATGGAAATATCTACACCGCTACCTGTATAAACATGGATATATCAGCACCACTATCTGTATGAACCTGGAAATATCTACACCGCTATCTGTATGAACATGGAAATATCTACACCGCTATCTGTATGAACATGGAAATATCTACAAAGCTATTTGAATGAACATGGAAATATCTACACCGCTATCTGTTTGAACATGTAAATATCTACACCGCTATCTGCATGAAAATGGAAATATCTACAAAGCTATCTGCATATACATGGAAATATCTACACAGCTATCTCTTTACACATGCAAATAACTACACCGCTATATCTATAAACATGGAAATATCTACACCACCATCTGTATGAACATGGAAATATCTGCACCGCCATCTGTATGAACATATAAATATCTACACCGCCGTCTGTATTAAGAAGGAAATATCTAAACCGCTATCTGTATAAACATGGAAATATCTACACCGCTATCTGTATGAACATGGAAATATCTACACCGCTATCTGTTTGAACATGGAAATATCTACACCGCTATCTGCACGAAAATGGAAATATCTACACTGCTATCTGCATATACTTGGAAATATCTACACAGCTATCTCTTTACACATGGAAATAACTACACCGCTATCTGTATGAAAATGGAAATATCCACACCGCCATCTGTATGAACATGGAAATATCTGCACCGACATCTGTATGAACATATAAATATCTACACCGCCATCTGTATTAAGATGGAGATATCTACACCGCTATCTGTATAAACATGGAAATATCTACACCGCTATCTGAATAAACGTGGAAATATCTACACCGCTATCTGAATAAACATGGAAATATCTACACCGCTATCTGTATAAACATGGAAATACCAGCACCGCTTTCTGTATGAACATGGAAATATCTACACGGCTATCTGTATGAACATGGAAATATCTACACCGCTATCTGTATGAACATGGAAATATCTACACCGCTATCAGTATGAACAAGGAAATATCTACACCGCTATCTGTATGAACATGGATATATCTACACAGCCCTCTGGATGAACATGGAAATATCCACACCGCTATCTGTGTAAACATGCATACATCTTCACCGCTATCTGTATAAACATGGAAATATCTACACCGCTATCTGTATGAACATGGAAATATCTACACCGCTATCTTTTTGAAGATGGAAATATATACACCGCTATCTGCAAGAAAACGGAAATATCTACAGAGCTATCTGCATATACATGGAAATATCTACACAGCTATCTCTTTACACATGGAAATAACTACACCGCTATCTGTATGAACATGGAAATATCAACACCGCCATCTGTATGAACATGGAAATATCTGCACCGCCATCTGAATGAACATATAAATATCTACACCGCCATTTGTATTAAGATGGAGATATCTACACCGCTATCTGAATAAACATGGAAATATCTACACCGCTATCTGTATAAACATGGAAATATCTACACCGCTATCTGCATAAACATGGAAATATCTACACTGCTACCTGTATAAACATGGAAATATCAGCACCGCTATATGTATGAACATGGAAATATCTACATCGCTATCTGTATGAACATGGAAATATCTACACCGCTATCTGCATGAACATGGAAATATCTACAAAGCTATCTGAATGAACATGGAAATATCTACACCGCTATCTGTTTGAACATGTAAATATCTACACCGCTATCTGCATGAAAATGGAAATATCTACAAAGCTATCTGCATATACATGGAAATATCTACACTGCTATCTCTTTACACATGGAAATAACTACACCGCTATATCTATAAAGATAGAAATATCTACACCGCTATCTGTATAAACATGGAAATATCTACACCGCTATCTGTATAAACATGGAAATATCTACACCACTACCTGTATAAACATGGAAATATCAACACCGCTATCTGTATGAACATGGAATTATCTACACTGCTATCTGTATGAACATGGAAATATCTACACCACTATCTGTATGATCATGGAAATATCTACACCGCTATCTGTATGAACATGGAATTATCTACACCGCTATCTGTTTGAACATGGAAATATCTACACCGCTGTCTGCATGAAAATGGAAATATCTACACAGCTATCTGCATACACATGGAAATATCTACACAGCTATCTCTTAACACATGGAAATAAGAAGTCTGCTATCTCTATAAACATGGAAATATCTACACCGCCATCTGTATGAACATGGAAATATCTGCACCGCCATCTGTATGAACATATAAATATCTACACCACCATATGTATTAAGAAAGAAATATCTAAACCGCTATCTGTGTGAACATTGAAATATCTACACCGCTATCTGTATGAACATTGAAATATATACACCACTGCCTGTATAAACATTGAAATATCAGCACCGCTATCTGTATGAACATGGAAATATCTACACCGCTATCTGTATGAACATGGAAATATCTACACCGCTATCTGTATGAACATGGAAATATCTACACCGCTATCTGTATGAACATGGAAATATCTACACCGCTATCTGTATGAACATGGAAATATATACACCGCTATCTGTATGAACATGGAAATATCTACACAGCCATCTGGATGAACATGGAAATATCTACTCTGCTATCTGTGTAAACATGAATAGATCTTCACCCCTATCTGTATAAACATGGAAATATCTACACCGCTATCTGTATGAACATGGAAATATCTACACCGCTATCTGTATGAACATGGAAATATCTACACCGCTATCTGTTTGAACATGGAAATATCTACACCGCTATCTGCATGAAAATGGAAATATCTACACTGCTATCTACTTATACATGGAAATATCTACACAGCTATCTCTTTACACATGGAAATAACTACACCGCTATCTGTATGAACATGGAAATTTCTACACCGCCATCTGTATGAACATGGAAATATGTGCACCGCCATCTGTATGAACACATAAATATCTACACCGCCATCTGTATTAAGATGGAGATATCTACACTGCTATCTGTATAAACATGGAAATATCTACACCGCTATCTGTATAAACATGGAAATATCTACACCGCTATCTATATAAACATGGAAATATCTACCCCGCTACCTGCATAAACATGGAAATAGCAGCACCGCTATCTGTATGAACATGGAAATATCTACACCGCTATCTGTATGAACATGGAAATATCTACACCGCCATCTGTATGAACATGGAAATATGTGCACCGCCATCTGTATGAACATATAAATATCTACACCGCCATCTGTATTAAGATGGAGATATCTACACTGCTATCTGTATAAACATGGAAATATCTACACCGCTATCTGTATAAACATGGAAATATCTACACTGCTATCTATATAAACATGGAAATATCTACCCCGCTACCTGCATAAACATGGAAATAGCATCACCGCTATCTGTATGAACATGGAAATATCTACACCGCTATCTGTTTGAACATGGAAATATCTACACCGCTATCTGCATGAAAATGGAAATATCTACACTGCTATCTGCATATACATGGAAATATCTACACAGCTATCTCTTTACACATGGAAATAACTACACCGCTATCTGTATGAACATGGAAATATCTACACCGCCATCTGTATGAACATGGAAATATGTGCACCGCCATCTTTATGAACATATAAATATCTACACCGCCATCTGTATTAAGATGGAGATATCTACACTGCTATCTGTATAAACATGGAAATATCTACACCGCTATCTGTATAAACATGGAAATATCTACACCGCTATCTATATAAACATGGAAATATCTACCCCGCTACCTGCATAAACATGGAAATAGCAGCACCGCTATCTGTATGAACATGGAAATATCTACACCGCTATCTGTATGAACATGGAAATATCTACACCGCCATCTGTATGAACATGGAAATATGTGCACCGCCATCTGTATGAACATATAAATATCTACACCGCCATCTGTATTAAGATGGAGATATCTACACTGCTATCTGCATAAACATGGAAATATCTACACCGCTATCTGTATAAACATGGAAATATCTACACTGCTACCTGTATAAACATGGAAATATCAGCACCGCTATCTGTATGAACATGGAAATATCTACACCGCAATATGTATGAACATGGAAATGTCTACACCGCTATCAGTATGAACATGGAAATCTCTACACCGCTATGTGTATGAACATGGATATACCTACACAGCCCTCGGGATGAACATGGAAATATCAACCCCGCTATCTGTATAAACATGCATATACCTTCACCGCTATCTGTATAAACATGGAAATATCTACACCGCTATCTGCATGAAAATGGAAATATCTACACCGCTATCTGTATAAACATTTAAATATCAGCACCGCTATCTGTATGAACATGGAAATATCTACACCGCTATCTGTATGAACATGGAAATATCAACACCGCCATCTGTATGAACATGGAAATATCTGCACCGCCATCTGAATGAACATATAAATATCTACACCGCCATTTGTATTAAGATGGAAATATCTACACCGCTATCTGTATGAACATGGAAATATCTACAAAGCTATCTAAATGAACATGGAAATATCTACAAGGCTATCTGTTTGAACATGGAAATATCTACACCGCTATCTGCATGAAAATGGAAATATCTACAAAGCTATCTGCATATACATGGAAATACCTACACAGCTATCTCTTTACACATGGAAATAACTACACCGCTATATCTAAAAACTTGGAAATATCTACACCGCCATCTGTAGAAACAAGGAAATATCTGCACCGCCATCTTTATGAACATATAAATATCTACACCGCCATCTGTATTAAGAAGGAAATATCTAAACCTCTATCTGTATAATTATGGAAATATCTACACCGCTGCCTGTATAAACATGGAAATATCAGCACCGCTATCTGTATGAACATGGAAATATCTACACCGCTATCTGTATAAACATGGAAATATCTACACCGCCATCTGTATGAACATATAAATATCTACACCGCCATCTGTATTAAGAAGGAAATATCTAAACCGCTATCTGTATAAACGTGGAAATATCTACACAGCTGCCTGTATAAACATGGAAATACCTACACCGCGATCTGTATGAACATGGAAATATCTACACCGCTATCTGTATGAACATGGAAATATCTACACCGCTATCTGTATGAACATGGAAATAGCTACACCGCTATCTGTCTGAACATGGATATATCTACACAGCAATCTGGATGAACATGGAAATATCTACACCGCTATCTGTGTAAACATGCATACATCTTCACCGCTATCTGTATAAACATGGAAAAATCTACACCGCTATCTGTATGAACATGGAAATATCTACACTGCTATCTGTATGAACATGGAAATATCTACACCACTATCTGTTTGAACATGGAAATATCTACACCGCTATCTGCATGAAAATGGAAATATCTACTCTGCTGTCTGCATATACATTTAAATATCTACACAGCTATCTCTTTACACATGGAAATAACTACACCGCTATCTGTATGAACATGGAAATATCTACACCGCCATCTGTATGAACATGGGAATATGTGCACCGCCATCTGTATGAATATATAAATATGTACACCGCCATCTGTATTAAGATGGAGATATCTACACTGCTATCTGCATAAACATGGAAATATCTACACCGCTATCTGTATAAACATGGAAATATCTACACAGCTATCTGTATAAACATGGAAATATCTACACCACTACCAGTATAAACATGGAAATATCAGCACCGCTATCTGTATGAACATGGAATTATCTACACCGCTATCTGTATGAACATGGAAATATCTACACCGCTATCTGTATGAACATGGAAATATCTACACCGCTATCTGTATGAACATGGAAATATCTACACCGCTATCTGTTTGAACATGGAAATATCTACACCGCTGTCTACATGAAAATGGAAATATCTACACAGCTATCTGCATACACATGGAAATATCTACACAGCTATCTCTTAACACATGGAAATAAGTACACCGCTATCTCTATAAACATGGAAATATCTACACCGCCATCTGTATGAACATGGAAATATCTGCACCGCCATCTGTATGAACATATAAATATCTACACCGCCATCTGTATTAAGAAGGAAATATCTAAACCGCTATCTGTATGAACATTGAAATATCTACACCGCTATCTGTATGAACATTGAAATATCTACACCGCTGCCTGTATAAACATGGAAAAATCAGCACCGCTATCTGTATGAACATGGAAATATCTACACCGCTATCTGTATGAACATGGAAATATCTACACCGCTATCTGTATGAACATGGAAAAAGCTACACCGCTATCTGTATGAACATATAAATATCAACACAGCCATCTGGATGAACATGGAAATATCTACTCCGCTATCTGTGTAAACATGCATAGATCTTCACCGCTATCTGTATAAACATGGAAATATCTACACCGCTATCTGTATGAACATGGAAATATCTACACCGCTATCTGTATGTACATGGAAATATCTTCACCGCTATTTGTTTGAACATGGAAATATCTACACCGCAATCTGCATGAAAAAGGAAATATCCACACTGCTATCTGCATATACATGGAAATAACTACACAGCTATCTCTTTACACATGGAAATAACTACACCGCTATCTGTATGAACATAGAAATATCTACACCGCCATCTGTATGAACATGGAAATATCTGCACCGCCATCTGTATGAACATATAAATATCTACACCGCCATCTGTATTAAGATGGAGATATCTACACTGCTATCTGTGTAAACATGGAAATATCTACACCGCTATCTGTATAAACATGGAAATATCTACACCACTACCTGTATAAACATGGACATATCAGCACCGCTATCTTTATGAACATGGAAATATCTACACCGTTATCTGTATGAACATGGAAATATCTACACCGCTATCTGTATGAGCATGGAAATATCTACACCGCTATCTGTATGAACATGGAAATATCTACACCGCTATCTGTTTGAACATGGAAATATCTACACCGCTGTCTGCATGAAAATGGAAATATCTACACAGCTATCTGCATATACATGGAAATATCTACACAGGTATCTCTTTACACAAGGAAATAACTACACCGCTATCTCTATAAACATGGAAATATCTACACCGCCATCTGTATGAACATGGAAATATCCGCACCGCCATCTGTATGAACATATAAATATCTACACCGCCATCTGTATTAAGAAGGAGATATCTACACCGCTATCTGTATAAACATGGAAATATCTACACCGCTATCTGTATAAACATGGAAATATCTACACCGCTATCTATATAAACATGGAAATATCTACAATGCTATCTGTATAAATATGGAAATATCTACACCGCTGTCTGTAAAAACATGGAAATATCAGCACTGCTATCTGCATGAACATGGAAATATCTACACCGCTATCTGTGTAAACATGCATACATCTTCACCGCTATGTGTATAAACATGGAAATATCTACACCGCTATCTGTATGAACATGAAAATATCTACACCGCTATCTGTATGAAGATGGAAATATATACACCGCTATCTGCATGAAAATGGAAATATCTACACCGCTATCTGCATGAAAATGGAAATATCTACACAGCTATCTGCATATACATGGAAATATCTACACAGCTATCTCTTTACACAAGGAAATAACTACACTGCTATCAGTATGAATATGGAAACATCTACACCGCCATCTGTATGAACATGGAAATATCTGCACCGCCATCTGTATGAACATATAAATATCTACACTGCCATCTGTATTAAGATGGAGATATCTACACCGCTATCTGAATAAACATGGAAATATCTACACCGCTATCTGTATAAACATGGAAATATCAGCACCGGTATCTGTATGAATATGGAAATATCAGCCCCTCTATCTGTATGAACATGGAGATATCTTCACCGCCATCTGTATGAACATGGATATATCTACACAGCCATCTGGAGGAACATGGAAATATCTACACCGCTATCTGTATGAACATGGAAATAGCTACACAGCTATCTGTATGAACATGGGAATATCTACACCGCTATCTGTATGAACATGGAAATATCTACACCGCTATCTGTATGAACAAGGAAATATCCTCACCGCTATCTGTATGAACATGGATATATCTACAGAGCCATCTGGCTGAACATGGAAATATCTACACCGCCATCTGTATGAACATATAAATATCTGCACCGCCATCTGTATTAAGATGGAGATATCTACACCGCTATCTGTATAAACCTGGAAATGTCTACACCGCTATCTGTATAAACATGGAAATATCTACACCGCTATCTGGATTATCAAGGAAATTTCTACACCGCTACCTGTATAAACATGGAAATATCAGCACCGCTATCTGTATGAACATGGAAATATCTACACCGCTATCTGTATGAACATGGAAATGTCTACACCGCTATCAGTATGAACATGGAAATATCTACACCGCTATGTGTATGAACATGGATATATCTACACAGCCCTCGGGATGAACATGGAAATATCCACACCGCTATCTGTATAAACATGCATATACCTTCACCGCTATCTGTATAAACATGGAAATATCTACACCGCTATCTGTATGAACATGGAAATATCTACACCGCTATCTGTTTGAAGATGGAAATATATACACCGCTATCTGCATGAAAATGGAAATATCTACACAGCTATCTGCATATACATGGAAATATCTACACAGCTATCTCTTTACACATGGAAATAACTACACCGCTATCTGTATGAACATGGAAATATCAACACCGCCATCTGTATGAACATGGAAATATCTGCACCGCCATCTGAATGAACATATAAATATCTACACCGCCATTTGTATTAAGATGGAGATATCTACACCGCTATCTGAATAAACATGGAAATATCTACACCGCTATCTGTATAAACATGGAAATATCTACACCGCTATCTGCATAAACATGGAAATATCTACACTGCTACCTGTATAAACATGGAAATATCAGCACCGCTATCTGTATGAACATGGAAATATCTACATCGCTATCTGTATGAACATGGAAATATCTACACCACTATCTGCATGAACATGGAAATATCTACAAAGCTATCTGAATGAACATGGAAATATCTACACCGCTATCTGTTTGAACATGTAAATATCTACACCGCTATCTGCATGAAAATGGAAATATCTACAAAGCTATCTGCATATACATGGAAATATCTACACTGCTATCTCTTTACACCTGGAAATAACTACACCGCTATATCTATAAAGATAGAAATATCTACACCGCTATCTGTATAAACATGGAAATATCTACACCGCTATCTGTATAAACATGGAAATATCTACACCACTACCTGTATAAACATGGAAATATCAGCACCGCTATCTGTATGAACATGGAATTATCTACACTGCTATCTGTATGAACATGGAAATATCTACACCGCTATCTGTATGATCATGGAAATATCTACACCGCTATCTGTATGAACATGGAATTATCTACACCGCTATCTGTTTGAACATGGAAATATCTACACCGCTGTCTGCATGAAAATGGAAATATCTACACAGCTATCTGCATACACATGGAAATATCTACACAGCTATCTCTTAACACCTGGAAATAAGAAGTCTGCTATCTCTATAAACATGGAAATATCTACAGCGCCATCCGTATGAACATGGAAATATCTGCACTGCCATCTGTATGAACATATAAATATCTACACCACCATATGTATTAAGAAAGAAATATCTAAACCGCTATCTGTGTGAACATTGAAATATCTACACTGCTATCTGTATGAACATTGAAATATATACACCACTGCCTGTATAAACATTGAAATATCAGCACCGCTATCTGTATGAACATGGAAATATCTACACCGCTATCTGTATGAACATGGAAATATCTACACCGCTATCTGTATGAACATGGAAATATCTACACCGCTCTCTGTATGAACATGGAAATATCTACACCGCTATCTGTATGAACATGGAAATATCTACACCGCTATCTGTATGAACGTGGAAATATCTACACAGCCATCTGGATGAACATGGAAATATCTACTCTGCTATCTGTGTAAACATGCATAGATCTTCACCCCTATCTGTATAAACATGGAAATATCTACACCGCTATCTGTATGAACATGGAAATATCTACACCGCTATCTGTATGAACATGGAAATATCTACACCGCTATCTGTTTGAACATGGAAATATCTACACCGCTATCTGCATGAAAATGGAAATATCTACACTGCTATCTGCATATACATGGAAATATCTACACAGCTATCTCTTTACACATGGAAATAACTACACCGCTATCTGTATGAACATGGAAATATCTACACCGCCATCTGTATGAACATGGAAATATGTGCACCGCCATCTGTATGAACATATAAATATCTACACCGCCATCTGTATTAAGATGGAGATATCTACACTGCTATCTGTATAAACATGGAAATATCTACACCGCTATCTGTATAAACATGGAAATATCTACACCGCTATCTATATAAACATGGAAATATCTACCCCGCTACCTGCATAAACATGGAAATAGCAGCACCGCTATCTGTATGAACATGGAAATATCTACACCGCTATCTGTATGAACATGGAAATATCTACACCGCCATCTGTATGAACATGGAAATATGTGCACCGCCATCTGTATGAACATATAAATATCTACACCGCCATCTGTATTAAGATGGAGATATCTACACTGCTATCTGTATAAACATGGAAATATCTACACCGCTATCTGTATAAACATGGAAATATCTACACTGCTACCTGTATAAACATGGAAATATCAGCACCGCTATCTGTATGAACATGGAAATATCTACACCGCTATCTGTATGAACATGGAAATGTCTACACCGCTATCAGTATGAACATGGAAATATCTACACCGCTTTGTGTATGAACATGGATATATCTACACAGCCCTCGGGATGAACATGGAAATATCCACACCGCTATCTGTATAAACATGCATATACCTTCACCGCTATTTGTATAAACATGGAAATATCTACACCGCTATCTGTATGAACATGGAAATACCTACACCGCTATCTGTTTGAAGATGGAAATATATACACCGCTATCTGCATGAAAATGGAAATATCTACACAGCTATCTGCATATACATGGAAATATCTACACAGCTATCTCTTTACACATGGAAATAACTACACCGCTATCTGTATGAACATGGAAATATCAACACCGCCATCAGTATGAACATGGAAATATCCGCACCGCCATCTGAATGAACATATAAATATCTACACCGCCATTTGTATTAAGATGGAGATATCTACACCGCTATCTGAATAAACATGGAAATATCTACACCGCTATCTGTATAAACATGGAAATATCTACACCGCTATCTGCATAAACATGGAAATATCTACACTGCTACCTGTATAAACATGGAAATATCAGCACCGCTATCTGTATGAACATGGAAATATCTACATCGCTATCTGTATGAACATGGAAATATCTACACCGCTATCTGCATGAACATGGAAATATCTACAAAGCTATCTGAATGAACATGGAAATATCTACACCGCTATCTGTTTGAACATGTAAATATCTACAACGCTATCTGCATGAAAATGGAAATATCTACAAAGCTATCTGCATATACATGGAAATATCTACACTGCTATCTCTTTACACATGGAAATAACTACACCGCTATCTGTATGAACATGGAATTATCTACAATGCTATCTGTATGAACATGGAAATATCTACACCGCTATCTGTATGATCATGGAAATATCTACACCGCTATCTGTATGAACATGGAATTATCTACACCGCTATCTGTTTGAACATGGAAATATCTACACCGCTCTCTGCATGAAAATGGAAATATCTACACAGCTATCTGCATACACATGGAAATATCTACACAGCTATCTCTTAACACATGGAAATAAGAATTCTGCTATCTCTATAAACATGGAAATATCTACACCGCCATCTGTATGAACATGGAAATATCTGCACCGCCATCTGTATGAACATGGAAATATCTGCACCGCCATCTGTATGAACATATAAATATCTACACAACCATATGTATTAAGAAAGAAATATCTAAACCGCTATCTGTGTGAACATTGAAATATCTACACCGCTATCTGTATGAACATTGAAATATATACACCACTGCCTGTATAAACATTGAAATATCAGCACCGCTATCTGTATGAACATGGGAATATCTACACCGCTATCTGTATGAACATGGAAATATCTACACCGCTATCTGTATGAACATGGAAATATCTACACCGCTATCTGTATGAACATGGAAATATCTACACCGCTATCTGTATGAACATGGAAATATCTACACCGCTATCTGTATGAACATGGAAATATCTACACAGCCATCTGGATGAACATGGAAATATCTACTCTGCTATCTGTGTAAACATGCATAGATCTTCACCCCTATCTGTATAAACATTGAAATATCTACACCGCTATCTGTATGAACATGGAAATATCTCCACCGCCATCTGTATGAACATGGAAATATGTGCACCGCCATCTGTATGAACATATAAATATCTACACCGCCATCTGTATTAAGATGGAGATATCTACACTGCTATCTGTATAAACATGGAAATATCTACACCGCTATCTGTAGAAACATGGAAATATCTACACCGCTATCTATATAAACATGGAAATATCTACCCCGCTACCTGCATAAACATGGAAATAGCAGCACCGCTATCTGTATGAACATGGAAATATCTACACCGCTATCTGTTTGAACATGGAAATATCTACACCGCTATCTGCATGAAAATGGAAATATCTACACTGCTATCTGCATATACATGGAAATATCTACACAGCTATCTCTTTACACATGGAAATAACTACACCGCTATCTGTATGAACATGGAAATATCTACTCTGCTATCTGTGTAAACATGCATAGATCTTCACCCCTATCTGTTTAAACATGGAAATATCTACACCGCTATCTGTATGAACATGGAAATATCTACACCGCTATCTGTATGAACATGGAAATATCTACACCGCTATCTGTTTGAACATGGAAATATCTACACCGCTATCTGCATGAAAATGGAAATATCTACACTGCTATCTGCATATACATGGAAATATCTACACAGCTATCTCTTTACACATGGAAATAACTACACCGCTATCTGTATGAACATGGAAATATCTACTCTGCTATCTGTGTAAACATGCATAGATCTTCACCCCTATCTGTTTAAACATGGAAATATCTACACCGCTATCTGTATGAACATGGAAATATCTACACCGCTATCTGTATGAACATGGAAATATCTACACCGCTATCTGTTTGAACATGGAAATATCTACACCGCTATCTGCATGAAAATGGAAATATCTACACTGCTATCTGCATATACATGGAAATATCTACACAGCTATCTCTTTACACATGGAAATAACTACACCGCTATCTGTATGAACATGGAAATATCTACACCGCCATCTGTATGAACATGGAAATATGTGCACCGCCATCTGTATGAACATATAAATATCTACACCGCCATCTGTATTAAGATGGAGATATCTACACTGCTATCTGTATAAACATGGAAATATCTACACCGCTATCTGTATAAACATGGAAATATCTACACCGCTATCTATATAAACATGGAAATATCTACCCCGCTACCTGCATAAACATGGAAATAGCAGCACCGCTATCTGTATGAACATGGAAATATCTACACCGCTATCTGTATGAACATGGAAATATCTACACCGCTATCTGTATGAACATGGAAATATGTGCACCGCCATCTGTATGAACATATAAATATCTACACCGCCATCTGTATTAAGATGGAGATATCTACACTGCTATCTGTATAAACATGGAAATATCTACACCGCTATCTGTATAAACATGGAAATATCTACACCGCTATCTATATAAACATGGAAATATCTACCCCGCAACGTGCATAAACATGGAAATAGCAGCACCGCTATCTGTATGAACATGGAAATATCTACACCGCTATCTGTTTGAACATGGAAATATCTACACCGCTATCTGCATGAAAATGGAAATATCTACACTGCTATCTGCATATACATGGAAATATCTACACAGCTATCTCTTTACAAATGGAAATAACTACACCGCTATCTGTATGAACATGGAAATATCTACACCGCCATCTGTATGAACATGGAAATATGTGCACCGCCATCTGTATGAACATATAAATATCTACACCGCCATCTGTATTAAGATGGAGATATCTACACTGCTATCTGTATAAACATGGAAATATCTACACCGCTATCTGTATAAACATGGAAATATCTACACCGCTATCTATATAAACATGGAAATATCTACCCCGCTACCTGCATAAACATGGAAATAGCAGCACCGCTATCTGTATGAACATGGAAATATCTACACCGCTATCTGTATGAACATGGAAATATCTACACCGCTATCTGTATGAACATGGAAATATGTGCACCGCCATCTGTATGAACATATAAATATCTACACCGCCATCTGTATTAAGATGGAGATATCTACACTGCTATCTGTATAAACATGGTAATATCTGCACCGCTATCTGTATAAACATGGAAATATCTACACTGCTACCTGTGTAAACAGGGAAATATCAGCACCGCTATCTGTATGAACATGGAAATATCTACACCGCTATCTGTATGAATATGGAAATGTCTACACCGCTATCAGTATGAACATGGAAATATCTACACCGCTATGTGTATGAACATGGATATATCTACACAGCCCTCGGGATGAACATGGAAATATCCACACCGTTATCTGTATAAACATGCATATACCTTCACCGCTATCTGTATAAACATGGAAATATCTACACCGCTATCTGTATGAACATGGAAATATCTACACCGCTATCTGTTTGAAGATGGAAATATATACACCGCTATCTGCATGAAAATGGAAATATCTACACAGCTATCTGCATTTACATGGAAATATCTACACAGCTATGTCTTTACACATGGAAATAACTACACCGCTATCTGTATTAAAATGGAAATATCAACACCGCCATCTGTATGAACATGGAAATATCTGCACCGCCATCTGAATGAACATATAAATATCTACACCGCCATTTGTATTAAGATGGAGATATCTACACCGCTATCTGAATAAACATGGAAATATCTACACCGCTATCTGTATAAACATGGAAATATCTACACCGCTATCTGCATAAACATGGAAATATCTACACTGCTACCTGTATAAACATGGAAATATCAGCACCGCTATCTGTATGAACATGGAAATATCTACATCGCTATCTGTATGAACATGGAAATATCTACACCGCTATCTGCATGAACATGGAAATATCTACAAAGCTATCTGAATGAACATGGAAATATCTACACCGCTATCTGTTTGAACATGTAAATATCTACACCGCTATCTGCATGAAAATGGAAATATCTACAAAGCTATCTGCATATACATGGAAATATCTACACTGCTATCTCTTTACACATGGAAATAACTACACCGCTATATCTATAAAGATAGAAATATCTACACCGCTATCTGTATAAACATGGAAATATCTACACCGCTATCTATATAAACATGGAAATATCTACACCACTACCTGTATAAACATGGAAATATCAGCACCGCTATCTGTATGAACATGGAATTATCTACACTGCTATCTGTATGAACATGGAAATATCTACACCGCTATCTGTATGATCATGGAAATATCTACACCGCTATCTGTATGAACATGGAATTATCTACACCGCTATCTGTTTGAACATGGAAATATCTACACCGCTGTCTGCATGAAAATGGAAATATCTACACAGCTATCTGCATACACATGGAAATATCTACACAGCTATCTCTTAACACATGGAAATAAGAAGTCTGCTATCTCTATAAACATGGAAATATCTACACCGCCATCTGTATGAACATGGAAATATCTGCACCGCCATCTGTATGAACATATAAATATCTACACCACCATATGTATTAAGAAAGAAATATCTAAACCGCTATCTGTGTGAACATTGAAATATCTACACCGCTATCTGTATGAACATTGAAATATATACACCACTGCCTGTATAAACATTGAAATATCAGCACCGCTATCTGTATGAACATGGAAATATCTACACCGCTATCTGTATGAACATGGAAATATCTACACCGCTATCTGTATGAACATGGAAATATCTACACCGCTATCTGTATGAACATGGAAATATCTACACCGCTATCTGTATGAACATGGAAATATCTACACCGCTATCTGTATGAACATGGAAATATCTACACAGCCATCTGGATGAACATGGAAATATCTACTCTGCTATCTGTGTAAACATGCATAGATCTTCACCCCTATCTGTATAAACATGGAAATATCTACACCGCTATCTGTATGAACATGGAAATATCTACACCGCTATCTGTATGAACATGGAAATATCTACACCGCTATCTGTTTGAACATGGAAATATCTACACCGCTATCTGCATGAAAATGGAAATATCTACACTGCTATCTGCATATACATGGAAATATCTACACAGCTATCTCTTTACACATGGAAATAACTACACCGCTATCTGTATGAACATGGAAATATCTACACCGCCATCTGTATGAACATGGAAATATGTGCACCGCCATCTGTATGAACATATAAATATCTACACCGCCATCTGTATTAAGATGGAGATATCTACACTGCTATCTGTATAAACATGGAAATATCTACACCGCTATCTGTATAAACATGGAAATATCTACACCGCTATCTATATAAACATGGAAATATCTACCCCGCTACCTGCATAAACATGGAAATAGCAGCACCGCTATCTGTATGAACATGGAAATATCTACACCGCTATCTGTATGAACATGGAAATACCTACACCGCCATCTGTATGAACATGGAAATATCTACACCGCCATCTGTATGAACATGGAAATATGTGCACCGCCATCTGTATGAACATATAAATATCTACACCGCCATCTGTATTAAGATGGAGATATCTACACTGCTATCTGTATAAACATGGAAATATCTACACCGCTATCTGTATAAACATGGAAATATCTACAATGCTACCTGTATAAACATGGAAATATCAGCACCGTTATCTGTATGAACATGGAAATATCTACACCGCTATCAGTATGAACATGGAAATATCTACACCGCTATCTGCATGAACATGGAAATATCTACAAAGCTATCTAAATGAACATGGAAATATCTACACCGCTATCTGTTTGAACATGGAAATATCTACCCCGCTATCTGCATGAAAATGGAAATATCTACAAAGCTATCTGCATATACATGGAAATACCTACACAGCTATCTCTTTACACATGGAAATAACTACACCGCTATATCTATAAACTTGGAAATATCTACACCGCCATCTGTAGAAACAAGGAAATATCTGCACCGCCATCTGTATGAACATATAAATATCTACACCGCCATCTGTATTAAGAAGGAAATATCTAAACCTCTATCTGTATAAATATGGAAATATCTACACCGCTGCCTGTATAAACATGGAAATATCAGCACCGCTATCTGTATGAACATGGAAATATCTACACCGCTATCTGTATCAACATGGAAATATCTACACCGCCATCTGTATGAACATATAAATATCTACACCGCCATCTGTATTAAGAAGGAAATATCTAAACCGCTATCTGTATAAACGTGGAAATATCTACACCGCTGCCTGTATAAACATGGAAATATCTACACCGCGATCTGTATGAACATGGAAATATCTACACCGCTATCTGTATGAACATGGAAATATCTACACCGCTATCTGTATGAACATGGAAATAGCTATACCGCTATCTGTGTGAACATGGATATATCTACACAGCCATCTGGATGAACATGGAAATATCTACACCGCTATCTGTGTAAACATGCATACATCTTCACCGCTATCTGTATAAACATGGAAAAACCTACACCGCTATCTGTATGAACATGGAAATATCTACACTGCTATCTGTATGAATATGGAAATATCTACACCACTATCTGTTTGAACATGGAAATATCTACACCGCTATCTGCATGAAAATGGAAATATCTACTCTGCTGTCTGCATATACATTTAAATATCTACACAGCTATCTCTTTACACATGGAAATAACTACACCGCTATCTGTATGAACATGGAAATATCTAAACCGCCATCTGTATGAACATGGGAATATGTGCACCGCCATCTGTATGAACATATAAATATGTACACCGCCATCTGTATTAAGATGGAGATATCTACACTGCTATCTGCATAAACATGGAAATATCTACACCGCTATCTGTATAAACATGGAAATATCTACACAGCTATCTGTATAAACATGGAAATATCTACACCACTACCTGTATAAACATGGAAATATCAGCACCGCTATCTGTATGAACATGGAATTATCTACACCGCTATCTGTATGAACATGGAAATATCTACACCGCTATCTGTATGAACATGGAAATATCTACACCGCTATCTGTATGAACATGGAAATATCTACACCGCTATCTGTTTGAACATGGAAATATCAACACCGCTGTCTACATGAAAATGGAAATATCTACACAGCTATCTGCATACACATGGAAATATCTACACAGCTATCTCTTAACACATGGAAATAAGTACACCGCTATCTCTATAAACATGGAAATATCTACACCGCCATCTGTATGAACATGGAAATATCTGCACCGCCATCTTTATGAACATATAAATATCTACACCGCCATCTGTATTAAGAAGGAAATATCTAAACCGCTATCTGTATGAACGTTGAAATATCTACACCGCTATCTGTATGAACATTGAAATATCTACACCGCTGCCTGTATAAACATGGAAATATCAGCACCGCTATCTGTATGAACATGGAAATATCTACACCGCTATCTGTATGAACATGGAAATATCTACACCGCTATCTGTATGAACATGGAAATAGCTACACCGCTATCTGTATGAACATGGAAATATCAACACAGCCATCTGGATGAACATGGAAATATCTACTCCGCTATCTGTGTAAACATGCATAGATCTTCACCGCTATCTGTATAAACATGGAAATATCTACACCGCTATCTGTATGAACATGGAAATATCTACACCGCTATCTGTATGTACATGGAAATATCTACACCGCTATCTGTTTGAACATGGAAATATCTACACCACAATCTGCATGAAAAAGGAAATATCCACACTGCTATCTGCATATACATGGAAATAACTACACAGCTATCTCTTTACACATGGAAATAACTACACCGCTATCTGTATGAACATAGAAATATCTACACCGCCATCTGTATGAACATGGAAATATCTGCACTGCCATCTGTATGAACATATAAATATCTACACCGCCATCTGTATTAAGATGGAGATATCTACACTGCTCTCTGTGTAAACATGGAAATATCTACACCGCTAACTGTATAAACATGGAAATATCTACACCACTACCTGTATAAACATGGAAATATCAGCACCCCTATCTGTATGAACATGGAAATATCTACACCGCTATCTGTATGAACATGGAAATATCTACACCGCTATCTGTATGAACATGGAAATATCTACACCGCTATCTGTATGAACATGGAAATATCTACACCGCTATCTGTTTGAACATGGAAATATCTACACCGCTGTCTGCATGAAAATGGAAATATCTACACAGCTATCTGCATATACATGGAAATATCTACACAGGTATCTCTTTACACAAGGAAATAACTACACCGCTATCTCTATAAACATGGAAATATCTACACCGCCATCTGTATGAACATGGAAATATCCGCACCGCCATCTGTATGAACATATAAATATCTACACCGCCATCTGTATTAAGAAGGAGATATCTACACCGCTATCTGTATAAACATGGAAATATCTACAATGCTATCTGTATAAACATGGAAATATCTACACCGCTGTCTGTATAAACATGGAAATATCTACACCGCTCCCTGTATAAACATGGAAATATCAGCACTGCTATCTGTATGAACATGGAAATATCTACACAGCTATCTGTATGAACATGGAAATAACTACACCGCTATCTGTGTGAATATGGAAATATCTACACCGCTATCTGTACGAACATGGAAATATATAAACAGCTATCTGCATGAAAATAGAAATATATACACAGCTATCTGCATATACATGGAAATATCTACAAAGCTATCTCTTTACACATGGAAATAACTACACCGCTATCTCTATAAACACGGAAATATCTACACCGCCATCTGAATGAACATGGAAATATCTGCTCCGCCATCTGTATAAACATATAAATATCTACACCGCCATCTGTATTAAGATGGAGATATCTACACCGCTATCTGTATAAACTTGGAAATATCTACACCGCTATCTGTATAAACATGGAAATATCTACACCGCTATCTGTATAAACATGGAAATATCTACACCGCTCTCTGTATAAACATGGAAATATCAGCACCGCTATCTGTATGAACATGGAAATATCAGCCCCTCTATCTGTATGAACATGGAAGTATCTACACCGCTATCTCTATGAACATGGAAATATCTACACCGCTATCTGTTTGATCATGGAAATATCTAAACCGCTATCTGCATGAAAATGGAAATATATACACAGCTATCTGCATATTCATGGAAATATCTACACAGCTATCTCTTTACACATGGAAATAACTACACCGCTATCTGTATGAACATGGAAATATCTTCTCTGCCATCTGTAGGAACATGGATATATCTACACAGCCATCTGGATGAACATGGAAATATCTACACCGCTATCTGTATGAACATGGAAATATCTATGCCGCTATCTGTGTAAACATGCATACATCTTCATCGCTATCTGTATAAACATGGAAATATCTACACTGCTATCTGTATGAACATGGAAATATCTACACCGCTATCTGTTTGAACATGGAAATATCTACACCGCTATCTGCATGAAAATGGAAATATCTACACAGCGATCTGAATATACATGGAAATATCTACAAAGCTATCTCTTTACACGTGGAAATAAGTACAGCGCTATCTCTATAAACATGGAAACAGCTACACCGCCATCTGTATGAACATGGAAATATCTACACCGCCATCTATATAAATATGGAGATATCTACACCGCTATCTGTATAAACTTGGAAATATCTACACTGCTATCTCTATGAACATGGAAATTTCTACACCGCTATCTGTATGAACATGGAAATAGCTACACCGCTATCTGTATGAACATGGAAATATCTACACCACTACCTGTATCAACATGGAAATATCTACACAGCTATCTCTATGAACATGGATATATCTACACAGCCATCTGGATGAACATTGAAATATCTACACCGCTATCTGTATGAACATGGAAATAACTACACCGCTATCTGTGTAAATATGCATACATCTTCACCGCAATCTGTATAAACTTGGAAATATCTACACCGCTATCTCTATGAACATGGAAATATCTACACCGCTATCTGTTTGAACATGGAAATATCTACACCGCTATCTGCATGAAAATGGAAATATCTACACAGCTATCTGCATATACATGGAAATATCTACACAGCTATCTCTTTACACATGGAAATAACTATAACGCTATCTGTATGAACATGGAAATATCTACACCGCCATCTGTATGACCATGGAAATAGCTGCGCCGACATCTGTATGAACATATACATATCTACACGGCCATCTGTATTAAAATGGAGATATCTCACACCGATATCTGTATAAACATGGAAATATCTACACCGCTATCTGTGTAAACATGGAAATATCTACACCGCTATCTGTATAAACTTGGAAATATCTACACTGCAACCTGTATAAACATGGAAATATCACCACCGCTATCTGTATGAACATGCAAATATCAGCCCCTCTATCTGTATGAACATGGAGATATCTACACCGCTATCTGTATGAACATGGAAATATCTACACCGCTATCTGTATGAACATGGAAATACCTTCACCGCCATCTGTATGAACATGGATATATCTACACAGCCATCTGGATGAACATGGATATATCTACACAGCCATCTGGATGAACATGGAAATATCCACACCACTATCTGTGTAAACATGCATACATCTTCACCGCTATCTGTATAAACATGGAAATATCTACACCGCTATCTGTATGAACATGAAAATATCTACACCGCTATCTGTTTGAAGATGGAAATATATACACCGCTATCTGCATGAAAATGGAAATATCTACACCGCTATCTGCATGAAAATGGAAATATCTACACAGCTATCTGCATATACATGGAAATATCTACACAGCTATCTCTTTACACAAGGAAATAACTACACTGCTATCAGTATGAACATGGAAATATCTACACCGCCATCTGTATGAACATGGAAATATCTGCACCGCCATCTGTATGAACATATAAATATCTACACTGCCATCTGTATTAAGATGGAGATATCTACACCGCTATCTGAATAAACATGGAAATATCTACACCGCTATCTGTATAAACATGGAAATATCAGCACCGCTATCTGGATTAACATGGAAATATCTACACCGCTATCTGTATGAACATGGAAATAGCTACTAGCTATCTGTATGAACATGGGAATATCTACACCGCTATCTGTATGAACATGGAAATATCTACACCACTATCTGTATGAACAAGGAAATATCCTCACCGCTATCTGTATGAACATGGATATATCTACAGAGCCATCTGGATGAACATGGAAATATCTACACCGACATCTGTATGAACATATAAATATCTGCACCGCCATCTGTATTAAGATGGAGATATCTACACCGCTATCTGTATAAACCTGGAAATATCTACACCGCTATCTGTATAAACATGGAAATATCTACACCGCTATCTGGATTAACATGGAAATTTCTACACCGCTACCTGTATAAACATGGAAATATCAGCACCGCTATCTGTAGGAACATGGAAATATCTACACCGCTATCTGTACGAACATGGAAATACCTACACCGCTATCTGTATGAACATGGAAATAGCTACACCGCTATCTGTATGAACATGGAAATATCTACACCGCTACCTGTATGAACATGGATATATATACACAGCCATCTGGATGAACATGGAAATATCTACACCGCTATCTGTGTAAACATGCATACATCTTCACCGTTATCTGTATAAACATGGAAATATCTACACCGCTATCTGTATGAACATGGAAATATCTGCACCGCTATCAGAATGAACATGGAAATATCTACACCGCTATCTGTTTGAACATGGAAATATCCACACCGATATCTGCATGAAAATGGAAATATCTTCACTGCTATCTGCATATACATGGAAATATCTACACAGCTATCTCTTTACACATGGAAATAACTACACCGCTATCTGTATGAACATGGAAATATCTACACCGCCATCTGTATGAACATGGAAATATCTGCACCGCCACCTGTATGAACATATAAATATCTACACCGCCATCTGTATTAATATGGAGATATCTACACGGCTATCCGTATAAACATGGAAATATCTACACCGCTATCTGTATAAACATGGAAATATCTACACCGCTATCTGTATAAACATGGAAATATCTACACCACTACCTGTATAAACATGGAAATATCAGCACCGCTATCTGTACGAACAATGAAATATCTACACCACTATCTGTATGAACATGGAAATATCTACACCGCCATCTGTATGAACCTGGAAATATCTGCACCGCCATCTGAATGAACATATAAATATCTACACCGCCATCTGTATTAAGATGGAGATATCTACACCGCTATCTGAATAAACTTGGAAATATCTACACCGCTATCTGTATAAACATGGAAATATCAGCACCGCTATCTGTATGAACATGGAAATATCAGCCCCTCTATCTGTATGAACATGGAGATATCTACACCGCCATCTGTATAAACATGGATATATCTACACAGCCATCTGGATGAACATGGAAATATCTACACCGCTATCTGTTTGAACATGGAAATATCTACACCGCTGTCTGCATGAAAATGGAAATATCTACACTGCTATCTGCATCAACATGGAAATATCTACACAGCTATCTCTTTACACATGGAAATAACTACACCGCTATCTTTATGAACATGGATATATCTACACAGCCCTCTGGATGAACATGGAAATACCCACACCGCTATCTGAGTAAACATGCATACATATTCACCGCTATCTGTATAAACATGGAAATATCTACACCGCTATCTGTATGAACATGGAACTATCTACACCGCTCTCTGTTTGAAGATGGAAATATCTACACCGCTATCTGCATGAAAATGGAAATATCTACAAAGCTATCTGCATATACATGGAAATATCTACACAGCTATCTCTTTACACATGGAAATAACTACACCGCTAAATCTATAAACATGGAAATATCTACACCACCATCTGTATGAACATGGAAATATCTGCACCGCCATCTGTATGAACATAGAAATATCTACACCGCCACCTGTATTAAGAAGGAAATATCTAAACCGCTATCTGTATAAACATGGAAATATCTACACCGCTGCCTGTATAAACTTGGAAATATCAGCACCGCTCTCTGTGTGAAAATGGAGATATCTACACCGCTATCTGTATGAACATGGAAATATCTACACTGCTATCTGTATGAACATGGAAATAGCTACACCGTTATCTGTATGAATATGGAAATATCTACACCGCTATCTGTATGAACATGGAAATATCTACACCGCTATCTGTATAATCATGGAGATATCTACACCGCTATCTGTATAAACATGGAAATATCTACACCGCTATCTGTATAAACATGGAAATATCTACACCGCTACCTGTATAAACATGGAAATATCAGCACCGCTATCTGTATGAACATGGAAATATCTACACTGCTATCTGTATGAACATGGAAATATCTACACTGCTATCTGTATGAACATGGATATATCTACACAGCCCTCTGGATGAACATGGAAATATCCACACCGCTATCTGTGTAAACATGCATACATCTTCACCGCTATCTGTAAAAACATGGAAATATCTACACCGCTATCTCTATGAACATGGAAATATCTACACCGCTATCTGTTTGAAGATGGAAATATATACACCGCTATCTGCATGAAAATGGAAATATCTACACAGCTATCTGCATATAGATGGAAATATCTACACAGCTATCTCTTTACACATGGAAATAACTACACCGCTATCTGTATGAACATGGAAATATCTACACCGCCATCTATATGAACATGGAAATATCTGCACCGCCATCTGTATGAACATATAAATATCTACACCGCCATCTGTATTAAAATGGAGATATCTACACCGCTATCTGAATAAACATGGAAATATCTACACCGCTATCTGTATAAACATGGAAATATCTACACCGCTATCTGTATAAAGATGGAAATATCTACACCGCTACCTGTATAAACATGGATATATCAGCACCACTATCTGTATGAACCTGGAAATATCTACACCGCTATCTGTATGAACATGGAAATATCTACACCGCTATCTGTATGAACATGGAAATATCTACAAAGCTATTTGAATGAACATGGAAATATCTACACCGCTATCTGTTTGAACATGTAAATATCTACAACGCTATCTGCATGAAAATGGAAATATCTACAAAGCTATCTGCATATACATGGAAATATCTACACAGCTATCTCTTTACACATGCAAATAACTACACCGCTATATCTATAAACATGGAAATATCTACACCACCATCTGTATGAACATGGAAATATCTGCACCGCCATCTGTATGAACATATAAATATCTACACCGCCATCTGTATTAAGAAGGAAATATCTAAACCGCTATCTGTATAAACATGGAAATATCTACACCGCTATCTGTATGAACATGGAAATATCTACACCGCTATCTGTTTGAACATGGAAATATCTACACCGCTATCTGCACGAAAATGGAAATATCTACACTGCTATCTGCATATACTTGGAAATATCTACACAGCTATCTCTTTACACATGGAAATAACTACACCGCTATCTGTATGAAAATGGAAATATCCACACCGCCATCTGTATGAACATGGAAATATCTGCACCGACATCTGTATGAACATATAAATATCTACACCGCCATCTGTATTAAGATGGAGATATCTACACCGCTATCTGTATAAACATGGAAATATCTACACCGCTATCTGAATAAACGTGGAAATATCTACACCGCTATCTGAATAAACATGGAAATATCTACACCGCTATCTGTATAAACATGGAAATACCAGCACCGCTTTCTGTATGAACATGGAAATATCTACACCGCTATCTGTATGAACATGGAAATATCTACACCGCTATCTGTATGAACATGGAAATATCTACACCGCTATCAGTATGAACAAGGAAATATCTACACCGCTATCTGTATGAACATGGATATATCTACACAGCCCTCTGGATGAACATGGAAATATCCACACCGCTATCTGTGTAAACATGCATAAATCTTCACCGCTATCTGTATAAACATGGAAATATCTACACCGCTATCTGTATGAACATGGAAATATCTACACCGCTATCTTTTTGAAGATGGAAATATATACACCGCTATCTGCAAGAAAACGGAAATATCTACAGAGCTATCTGCATATACATGGAAATATCTACACAGCTATCTCTTTACACATGGAAATAACTACACCGCTATCTGTATGAACATGGAAATATCAACACCGCCATCTGTATGAACATGGAAATATCTGCACCGCCATCTGAATGAACATATAAATATCTACACCGCCATTTGTATTAAGATGGAGATATCTACACCGCTATCTGAATAAACATGGAAATATCTACACCGCTATCTGTATAAACATGGAAATATCTACACCACTATCTGCATAAACATGGAAATATCTACACTGCTACCTGTATAAACATGGAAATATCAGCACCGCTATCTGTATGAACATGGAAATATCTACATCGCTATCTGTATGAACATGGAAATATCTACACCGCTATCTGCATGAACATGGAAATATCTACAAAGCTATCTGAATGAACATGGAAATATCTACACCGCTATCTGTTTGAACATGTAAATATCTACACCGCTATCTGCATGAAAATGGAAATATCTACCAAGCTATCTGCATATACATGGAAATATCTACACTGCTATCTCTTTACACATGGAAATAACTACACCGCTATATCTATAAAGATAGAAATATCTACACCGCTATCTGTATAAACATGGAAATATCTACACCGCTATCTGTATAAACATGGAAATATCTACACCACTACCTGTATAAACATGGAAATATCAGCACCGCTATCTGTATGGACATGGAATTATCTACACTGCTATCTGTATGAACATGGAAATATCTACACCGCTATCTGTATGATCATGGAAATATCTACACCGCTATCTGTATGAACATGGAATTATCTACACCGCTATCTGTTTGAACATGGAAATATCTACACCGCTGTCTGCATGAAAATGGAAATATCTACACAGCTATCTGCATACACATGGAAATATCTACACAGCTATCTCTTAACACATGGAAATAAGAAGTCTGCTATCTCTATAAACATGGAAATATCTACACCGCCATCTGTATGAACATGGAAATAGCTGCACCGCCATCTGTATGAACATATAAATATCTACACCACCATATGTATTAAGAAAGAAATATCTAAACCGCTATCTGTGTGAACATTGAAATATCTACACCGCTATCTGTATGAACATTGAAATATATACACCGCTATCTGTATAAACATTTAAATATCAGCACCGCTATCTGTATGAACATGGAAATATCTACACCGCTATCTGTATGAACATGGAAATATCAACACCGCCATCTGTATGAACATGGAAATATCTGCACCGCCATCTGTATGAACATATAAATATCTACACCGCCATCTGTATTAAGATGGAGATATCTACACCGCTATCTGAATAAACATGGAAATATCTACACCGCTATCTGTATAAACATGGAAATATCTACACCACTATCTGCATAAACATGGAAATATCTACACTGCTACCTGTATAAACATGGAAATATCAGCACCGCTATCTGTATGAACATGGAAATATCTACATCGCTATCTGTATGAACATGGAAATATCTACACCGCTATCTGCATGAACATGGAAATATCTACAAAGCTATCTGAATGAACATGGAAATATCTACACCGCTATCTGTTTGAACATGTAAATATCTACACCGCTATCTGCATGAAAATGGAAATATCTACCAAGCTATCTGCATATACATGGAAATATCTACACTGCTATCTCTTTACACATGGAAATAACTACACCGCTATATCTATAAAGATAGAAATATCTACACCGCTATCTGTATAAACATGGAAATATCTACACCGCTATCTGTATAAACATGGAAATATCTACACCACTACCTGTATAAACATGGAAATATCAGCACCGCTATCTGTATGGACATGGAATTATCTACACTGCTATCTGTATGAACATGGAAATATCTACACCGCTATCTGTATGATCATGGAAATATCTACACCGCTATCTGTATGAACATGGAATTATCTACACCGCTATCTGTTTGAACATGGAAATATCTACACCGCTGTCTGCATGAAAATGGAAATATCTACACAGCTATCTGCATACACATGGAAATATCTACACAGCTATCTCTTAACACATGGAAATAAGAAGTCTGCTATCTCTATAAACATGGAAATATCTACACCGCCATCTGTATGAACATGGAAATAGCTGCACCGCCATCTGTATGAACATATAAATATCTACACCACCATATGTATTAAGAAAGAAATATCTAAACCGCTATCTGTGTGAACATTGAAATATCTACACCGCTATCTGTATGAACATTGAAATATATACACCACTGCCTGTATAAACATTGAAATATAAGCACCGCTATCTGTATGAACATGGAAATATCTACACCGCTATCTGTATGAACATGGAAATATCTACACCGCTATCTGTATGAACATGGAAATATCTACACCGCTATCTGTATGAACATGGAAATATCTACACCGCTATCTGTATGAACATGGAAATATCTACACCGCTATCTGTATGAACATGGAAATATCTACACAGCCATCTGGATGAACATGGAAATATCTACTCTGCTATCTGTGTAAACATGCATAGATCTTCACCCCTATCTGTATAAACATGGAAATATCTACACCGCTATCTGTATGAACATGGAAATATCTACACCGCTATCTGTATGAACATGGAAATATCTACACCGCTATCTGTTTGAACATGGAAATATCTACACCGCTATCTGCATGAAAATGGAAATATCTACACTGCTATCTGCATATACATGGAAATATCTACACAGCTATCTCTTTACACATGGAAATAACTACACCGCTATCTGTGTGAACATGGAAATATCTACACCGCCATCTGTATGAACATGGAAATATGTGCACCGCCATCTGTATGAACATATAAATATCTACACCGCCATCTGTATTAAAATGGAGATATCTACACTGCTATCTGTATAAACATGGAAATATCTACACCGCTATCTATATAAACATGGAAATATCTACCCCGCTACCTGCATAAACATGGAAATAGCAGCACCGCTATCAGTATGAACATGGAAATATCTACACCGCTATCTGTATGAACATGGAAATATCTACAAAGCTATCTAAATGAACATGGAAATATCTACACCGCTATCTGTTTGAACATGGAAATATCTACACCGCTATCTGTATGAACATGGAAATATCTACAAAGCTATCTAAATGAACATGGAAATATCTACAAGGCTATCTGTTTGAACATGGAAATATCTACACCGCTATCTGCATGAAAATGGAAATATCTACAAAGCTATCTGCATATACATGGAAATACCTACACAGCTATCTCTTTACACATGGAAATAACTACACCGCTATATCTATAAACTTGGAAATATCTACACCGCCATCTGTAGAAACAAGGAAATATCTGCACCGCCATCTGTATGAACATATAAATATCTACACCGCCATCTGTATTAAGAAGGAAATATCTAAACCTCTATCTGTATAAATATGGAAATATCTACACCGCTGCCTGTATAAACATGGAAATATCAGCACCGCTATCTGTATGAACATGGAAATATCTACACCGCTATCTGTATCAACATGCAAATATCTACACCGCCATCTGTATGAACATATAAATATCTACACCGCCATCTGTATTAAGAAGGAAATATCTAAACCGCTATCTGTATAAACGTGGAAATATCTACACAGCTGCCTGTATAAACATGGAAATACCTACACCGCGATCTGTATGAACATGGAAATATCTACACCGCTATCTGTATGAACATGGAAATATCTACACCGCTATCTGTATGAACATGGAAATAGCTACACCGCTATCTGTCTGAACATGGATATATCTACACAGCAATCTGGATGAACATGGAAATATCTACACCGCTATCTGTGTAAACATGCATACATCTTCACCGCTATCTGTATAAACATGGAAAAATCTACACCGCTATCTGTATGAACATGGAAATATCTACACTGCTATCTGTATGAACATGGAAATATCTACACCACTATCTGTTTGAACATGGAAATATCTACACCGCTATCTGCATGAAAATGGAAATATCTACTCTGCTGTCTGCATATACATTTAAATATCTACACAGCTATCTCTTTACACATGGAAATAACTACACCGCTATCTGTATGAACATGGAAATATCTACACCGCCATCTGTATGAACATGGGAATATGTGCACCGCCATCTGTATGAATATATAAATATGTACACCGCCATCTGTATTAAGATGGAGATATCTACACTGCTATCTGCATAAACATGGAAATATCTACACCGCTATCTGTATAAACATGGAAATATCTACACCGCTATCTATATAAACATGGAAATATCTACCCCGCTACCTGCATAAACATGGAAATAGCAGCACCGCTATCAGTATGAACATGGAAATATCTACACCGCTATCTGTATGAACATGGAAATATCTACAAAGCTATCTAAATGAACATGGAAATATCTACACCGCTATCTGTTTGAACATGGAAATATCTACACCGCTATCTGTATGAACATGGAAATATCTACAAAGCTATCTAAATGAACATGGAAATATCTACAAGGCTATCTGTTTGAACATGGAAATATCTACACCGCTATCTGCATGAAAATGGAAATATCTACAAAGCTATCTGCATATACATGGAAATACCTACACAGCTATCTCTTTACACATGGAAATAACTACACCGCTATATCTATAAACTTGGAAATATCTACACCGCCATCTGTAGAAACAAGGAAATATCTGCACCGCCATCTGTATGAACATATAAATATCTACACCGCCATCTGTATTAAGAAGGAAATATCTAAACCTCTATCTGTATAAATATGGAAATATCTACACCGCTGCCTGTATAAACATGGAAATATCAGCACCGCTATCTGTATGAACATGGAAATATCTACACCGCTATCTGTATAAACATGGAAATATCTACACCGCCATCTGTATGAACATATAAATATCTACACCGCCATCTGTATTAAGAAGGAAATATCTAAACCGCTATCTGTATAAACGTGGAAATATCTACACAGCTGCCTGTATAAACATGGAAATACCTACACCGCGATCTGTATGAACATGGAAATATCTACACCGCTATCTGTATGAACATGGAAATATCTACACCGCTATCTGTATGAACATGGAAATAGCTACACCGCTATCTGTCTGAACATGGATATATCTACACAGCAATCTGGATGAACATGGAAATATCTACACCGCTATCTGTGTAAACATGCATACATCTTCACCGCTATCTGTATAAACATGGAAAAATCTACACCGCTATCTGTATGAACATGGAAATATCTACACTGCTATCTGTATGAACATGGAAATATCTACACCACTATCTGTTTGAACATGGAAATATCTACACCGCTATCTGCATGAAAATGGAAATATCTACTCTGCTGTCTGCATATACATTTAAATATCTACACAGCTATCTCTTTACACATGGAAATAACTACACCGCTATCTGTATGAACATGGAAATATCTACACCGCCATCTGTATGAACATGGGAATATGTGCACCGCCATCTGTATGAATATATAAATATGTACACCGCCATCTGTATTAAGATGGAGATATCTACACTGCTATCTGCATAAACATGGAAATATCTACACCGCTATCTGTATAAACATGGAAATATCTACACAGCTATCTGTATAAACATGGAAATATCTACACCACTACCTGTATAAACATGGAAATATCAGCACCGCTATCTGTATGAACATGGAATTATCTACACCGCTATCTGTATGAACATGGAAATATCTACACCGCTATCTGTATGAACATGGAAATATCTACACCGCTATCTGTATGAACATGGAAATATCTACACCGCTATCTGTTTGAACATGGAAATGTCTACACCGCTGTCTACATGAAAATGGAAATATCTACACAGCTATCTGCATACACATGGAAATATCTACACAGCTATCTCTTAACACATGGAAATAAGTACACCGCTATCTCTATAAACATGGAAATATCTACACCGCCATCTGTATGAACATGGAAATATCTGCACCGCCATCTGTATGAACATATAAATATCTACACCGCCATCTGTATTAAGAAGGAAATATCTAAACCGCTATCTGTATGAACATTGAAATATCTACACCGCTGCCTGTATAAACATGGAAAAATCAGCACCGCTATCTGTATGAACATGGAAATATCTACACCGCTATCTGTATGAACATGGAAATATCTACACCGCTATCTGTATGAACATGGAAAAAGCTACACCGCTATCTGTATGAACATATAAATATCAACACAGCCATCTGGATGAACATGGAAATATCTACTCCGCTATCTGTGTAAACATGCATAGATCTTCACCGCTATCTGTATAAACATGGAAATATCTACACCGCTATCTGTATGAACATGGAAATATCTACACCGCTATCTGTATGTACATGGAAATATCTTCACCGCTATTTGTTTGAACATGGAAATATCTACACCGCAATCTGCATGAAAAAGGAAATATCCACACTGCTATCTGCATATACATGGAAATAACTACACAGCTATCTCTTTACACATGGAAATAACTACACCGCTATCTGTATGAACATAGAAATATCTACACCGCCATCTGTATGAACATGGAAATATCTGCACCGCCATCTGTATGAACATATAAATATCTACACCGCCATCTGTATTAAGATGGAGATATCTACACTGCTATCTGTGTAAACATGGAAATATCTACACCGCTATCTGTATAAACATGGAAATATCTACACCACTACCTGTATAAACATGGACATATCAGCACCGCTATCTGTATGAACATGGAAATATCTACACCGTTATCTGTATGAACATGGAAATATCTACACCGCTATCTGTATGAGCATGGAAATATCTACACCGCTCTCTGTATGAACATGGAAATATCTACACCGCTATCTGTTTGAACATGGAAATATCTACACCGCTGTCTGCATGAAAATGGAAATATCTACACAGCTATCTGCATATACATGGAAATATCTACACAGGTATCTCTTTACACAAGGAAATAACTACACCGCTATCTCTATAAACATGGAAATATCTACACCGCCATCTGTATGAACATGGAAATATCCGCACCGCCATCTGTATGAACATATAAATATCTACACCGCCATCTGTATTAAGAAGGAGATATCTACACCGCTATCTGTATAAACATGGAAATATCTACAATGCTATCTGTATAAATATGGAAATATCTACACCGCTGTCTGTAAAAACATGGAAATATCAGCACTGCTATCTGTATGAACATGGAAATATCTACACCGCTATCTGTGTAAACATGCATACATCTTCACCGCTATGTGTATAAACATGGAAATATCTACACCGCTATCTGTATGAACATGAAAATATCTACACCGCTATCTGTATGAAGATGGAAATATATACACCGCTATCTGCATGAAAATGGAAATATCTACACCGCTATCTGCATGAAAATGGAAATATCTACACAGCTATCTGCATATACATGGAAATATCTACACAGCTATCTCTTTACACAAGGAAATAACTACACTGCTATCAGTATGAATATGGAAACATCTACACCGCCATCTGTATGAACATGGAAATATCTGCACCGCCATCTGTATGAACATATAAATATCTACACTGCCATCTGTATTAAGATGGAGATATCTACACCGCTATCTGAATAAACATGGAAATATCTACACCGCTATCTGTATAAACATGGAAATATCAGCACCGGTATCTGTATGAATATGGAAATATCAGCCCCTCTATCTGTATGAACATGGAGATATCTTCACCGCCATCTGTATGAACATGGATATATCTACACAGCCATCTGGAGGAACATGGAAATATCTACACCGCTATCTGTATGAACATGGAAATAGCTACACAGCTATCTGTATGAACATGGGAATATCTACACCGCTATCTGTATGAACATGGAAATATCTACACCGCTATCTGTATGAACAAGGAAATATCCTCACCGCTATCTGTATGAACATGGATATATCTACAGAGCCATCTGGCTGAACATGGAAATATCTACACCGCCATCTGTATGAACATATAAATATCTGCACCGCCATCTGTATTAAGATGGAGATATCTACACCGCTATCTGTATAAACCTGGAAATGTCTACACCGCTATCTGTATAAACATGGAAATATGTACACCGCTATCTGGATTAACAAGGAAATTTCTACACCGCTACCTGTATAAACATGGAAATATCAGCACCGCTATCTGTAGGAACATGGAAATATCTACACCGCTATCTGTACGAACATGAAAATACCTACACCGCTATCTGTATGAACATGGAAATAGCTACACCGCTATCTGTATGAACATGGAAATATCTACACCGCTACCTGTATGAACATGGATATATCTACACAGCCATCTGGATGAACATGGAAATATCTACACCGCTATCTGTGTAAACATGCATACATCTTCACCGTTATCTGTATAAACATGGAAATATTTACACCGCTATCTGTATGAACATGGAAATATCTGCACCGCTATCTGAATGAACATGGAAATATCTACACCGCTATCTGTTTGAACATGGAAATATCCACACCGATATCTGCATGAAAATGGAAATATCTTCACTGATATCTGCATATACATGGAAATATCTACACAGCTATCTCTTTACACATGGAAATAACTACACCGCTATCTGTATGAACATGGAAATATCTACACCGCCATCTGTATGAACATGGAAATATCTGCACCGCCATCTGTATGAACATATAAATATCTACACCGCCATCTGTATTAATATGGAGATATCTACACCGCTATCTGTATAAACATGGAAATATCTACACCGCTATCTGTATAAACATGGAAATATCTACACCGCTATCTGTATAAACATGGAAATATCTACACCACTACCTGTATAAACATGGAAATATCAGCACCGCTATCTGTACGAACAAAGAAATATCTACACCGCTATCTGTATGAACATGGAAGTATCTACACCGCCATCTGTATGAACATGGAAATATCTGCACCGCCATCTGAATGAACATATAAATATCTACACCGCCATCTGTATTAAGATGGAGATATCTACACCGCTATCTGAATAAACATGGAAATATCTACACCGCTATCTGTATAAACATGGAAATATCAGCACCGCTATCTGTATGAACATGGAAATATCAGCCCCTCTATCTGTACGAACTTGGAGATATCTACACCGCCATCTGTATAAACATGGATATATCTACACAGCCATCTGGATGAACATGGAAATATCTACACCGCTATCTGTTTGAACATGAAAATATCTACACCGCTGTCTGCATGAAAATGGAAATATCTACACTGCTATCTGCATATACATGGAAATATCTACACAGCTATCTCTTTACACATGGAAATAACTACACCGCTATCTTTATGAACATGGATATATCTACACAGCCCTCTGGATGAACATGGAAATATCCACACGGCTATCTGAATAAACATGCATACATATTCACCGCTATCTGTATGAACATGGAACTATCTACACCGCTCTCTGTTTGAAGATGGAAATATCTACACCGCTATCTGCATGAAAATGGAAATATCTCCAAAGCTATCTGCATATACATGGAAATATCTACACAGCTATCTCTTTACACATGGAAATAACTACACCGCTATATCTATAAACATGGAAATATCTACACCACCATCTGTATGAACATAGAAATATCTGCACCGCCATCTGTATGAACATATAAATATCTACACCGCCACCTGTATTAAGAAGGAAATATCTAAACCGCTATCTGTATAAACATGGAAATATCTACACCGCTGCCTGTATAAACTTGGAAATATCAGCACCGCTCTCTGTATGAAAATGGAGATATCTACACCGCTATCTGTATGAACATGGAAATATCTACACTGCTATCTGTATGAACATGGAAATAGCTACACCGTTATCTGTATGAATATGGAAATAGCTACACCGCTATCTGTATGAACATGGAAATATCTACACCGCTATCTGTATAAACATGGAGATATCTACACCGCTATCTGTATAAACATGGAAATATCTACACCGCTATCTGTATAAACATGGAAATATCTACACCGCTACCTGTATAAACATGGAAATATCAGCACCGCTATCTGTATGAACATGGAAATATCTACACTGCTATCTGTATGAACATGGAAATATCTACAATGCTATCTGTATGAACATGGATATATCTACACAGCCCTCTGGATGAACATGGAAATATCCACACAGCTATCTGTGTAAACATGCATACATCTTCACCGCTATCTGTATAAACATGTAAATAACTACACCGCTATCTCTATGAACATGGAAATATCTACACCGCTATCTGTTTGAAGATGGAAATATATACACCGCTATCTGCATGAAAATGGAAATATCTACACAGCTATCTGCATATAGATGGAAATATCTACACAGCTATCTCTTTACACATGGAAATAACTACACCGCTATCTGTATGAACATGGAAATATCTACACCGCCATCTATATGAACATGGAAATATCTGCACCGCCATCTGTATGAACATATAAATATCTACACTGCCATCTGTATTAAAATGGAGATATCTACACCGCTATCTGAATAAACATGGAAATATCAACACCGCTATCTGTATGAACATGGAAATATCTACACCGCTATCTGTATAAACATGGAAATATCTACACCGCTACCTGTATAAACATGGATATATCAGCACCACTATCTGTATGAACCTGGAAATATCTACTCCGCTATCTGTATGAACATGGAAATATCTACACCGCTATCTGTATGAACATGGAAATATCTACAAAGCTATTTGAATGAACATGGAAATATCTACACCGCTATCTGTTTTAACATGTAAATATCTACACCGCTATCCGCATGAAAATGGAAATATCTACAAAGCTATCTGCATATACATGGAAATATCTACACAGCTATCTCTTTACACATGCAAATAATTACACCACTATATCTATAAACATGGAAATATCTACACCACCATCTGTATGAACATGGAAATATCTGCACCGCCATCTGTATGAAAATATAAATATCTACACCGTCATCTGTATTAAGAAGGAAATATCTAAACCGCTATCTGTATAAACATGGAAATATCTACACCTCTATCTGTATGAACATGGAAATATCTACACCGCTATCTGTTTGAACATGGAAATATCTACACCGCTATCTGCACGAAAATGGAAATATCTACACTGCTATCTGCATATACATGGAAATATCTACACAGCTATCTCTTTACACATGGAAATAACTACACCGCTATCTGTATGAAAATGGAAATATCCTCACCGCCATCTGTATGAACATGGAAATATCTGCACAGACATCTGTATGAACATATAAATATCTACACCGCCATCTGTATTAAGATGGAGATATCTACACCGCTATCTGTATAAACATGGAAATATCTACACCGCTATCTGTATAAACGTGGAAATATCTACACCGCTATCTGAATAAACATGGAAATATCTACACCGCTATCTGTATAAACATGGAAATACCAGCACCGCTTTCTGTATGAACATGGAAATATCTACACCGCTATCTGTATGAACATGGAAATATCTACACCGCTATCTGTATGAACATGGAAATATCTACACCGCTATCAGTATGAACAAGGAAATATCTACACCGCTATCTGTATGAACATGGATATATCTACACAGCCCTCTGGATGAACATGGAAATATCCACACCGCTATCTGTGTAAACATGCATACATCTTCACCGCTATCTGTATAAACATGGAAATATCTACACCGCTATCTGTATGAACATGGAAATATCTACACCACTATCTTTTTGAAGATGGAAATATATACACCGCTATCTGCATGAAAACGGAAATATCTACACAGCTATCTGCATATACTTGGAAATATCTACACAGCTATCTCTTTACACATGGAAATAACTACACCGCTATCTGTATGAACATGGAAATATCTACACCGCCATCGGTGTGAACATGGCAATATCTACACCGCTATCTGTTTGGACATGGAAATATCTAAACCGCTATCTGCATGAAATTGGAAATATCTACACTGCTTTCTGCATATACATTTAAATATCTACACAGCTATCTCTTTACACATGGAAATAACTACACCACTATGTGTATGAACATGGAAATAACTACACCGCCATCTGTATGAACATGGAAATATCTGCACCGCCACCTGTATGAACATATAAATATCTACACCGCCATCTGTATTAAGATGGAGATATCTACACTGCTATCTGTATAAACATGGAAATATCTACACCGCCATCTGTATGAACATATAAATACACCGCCATCTGTATTAAGAAGGATATATCTAAACCGCTATCTGTATAAACAGGGAAATATCTACACCACAGCCTGTATAAACATGGAAATATCAGCACCGCTATCTGTATGAACATGGAAATATCTACACTGCTATCTGTAGGAACATGGAAATAGCTACACCGCTGCCTGTATAAACATGGAAATATCAGCACCGCTATCTGTATGAACATGGATATATCTACACCACTATCTGTGTGAACATGGATATATATACACCGCTATCTGTATGAACATGGATATATCTACACAGCCCTCTGGATGAACATGGAAATATCCACACCGCTATCTGTGTAAACATGCATACATCTTCACCTCTATCTGTAGAAACATGGAAATATCTACACCGCTCTCTGTATGAACATGGAAATATCTACACCGCTATCTGTATGAACATGGAAATATCTACACCGCTATCTGTTTGAACATGGAAATATCTACACCGCTATCTGCATGAAAATGGAAATATATACACAGCTATCTGCATATACATGGAAATATCTACACAGCTATCTCTTTCCACATGGAAATAACTACACCGCTATCTGTATGAACATGGAAATATCTTCACCGCCATCTGTATGAACATGGATATATCTACACAGCCATCTGGATGAACATGGAAATATCTACACCGCTATCTGTATGAACATGGAAATATCTTCACCGCCATCTGTATGAACATGGAAATATCTACACAGCCATCTGGATGAACATGGAAATATCTACACCGCTATCTGTTTGAACATGGAAATATCTACACCGCTTTCTGTAAGAACACGGAAATATCTACACCGCTATCTGTTTGAACATGGGAATATCTAAACCGCTATCTGCATGAAAATGGAAATATAAACACAGCTATCTGCATATACATGGAAATATCTACACAGCTATCACTTTACACATGGAAATAACTACACCGCTATCTGTATGAACATGGAAATATCTTCACCGCCATCTGTATGAACATAGATATATCTACACAGCCATCTGGATGAACATGGAAATATCTACACCGCTATCTGTATGAATATGGAAATATCTGCACCGCCATCTGCACGAACATTTAAATATCTACACCGCCATCTATATTAAGATGGAGATATCTACACCGCTATCTGTATAAACTTGGAAATATCTACACCGCTATCTGTATAAACATGGAAATATCTACACCGCAATCTGTATAAACATGGAAATATCTACACCGCTACCTGTATAAACATGGAAATATCAGCACCGCTATCAGTATGAACATGGAAATATCTACACCGCTATCTCTATGAAAATGGAAATATCCAAACCGCTACCTGTTTGAACATGGAAATATCTACACCGCTATCTGTATGAACATGGGAATATCTACACCGCTATCTGTATGAACATGGATATATCTACACAGCCCTCTGGATGAACATGGAAATTTCCACACCGCTATCTGTGTAAACATGCATACATCTTCACCGCTATCTGTAGAAACATGGAAATATCTACACCGCTATCTGTATGAACATGGAAATATCTACACCGCTATCTGTATGAACATAGAAATAACTACTCCGCTATCTGTATGAACATGGAAATAGCTACACCGCTATCTGTATGAACATGGATATATCTACACAGCCATCTGGATGAACATGGAAATATCTACAACACTATCTGTGTAAACATGCATAGATCTTCACCGCTATCTGTATAAACATGGAATTATGTACAGCGCTATCTGTATGAACATGGAAATATCTACACCGCTATCTGTATGAACATGGAAATATCTACACCGCTATCTGTATGAACATGGAAATATCTACACCGCTATCTGCATGAAAATGGAAATATCTACACTGCTATCTGCATATACATTTAAATATCTACACAGCTATCTCTTTACTCATGGAAATAACTACACTGCTATCTGTATGAACATGGAAATATCTACACTGCCATCTGTATGAACATGGAAATATATGCACCGCCATCTGTATGAACATATAAATATCTACACCGCAATCTGTATTAAGATAGAGATATCTCCACTGCTATCTTTATAAACATGGAAATATCTACACCGCTATCTGTATAAACATGGAAATATCTACACCGCTATCTGTATAAACATGGAAATAACTACACCACTATATCTATAAACATTGAAATATCTACACCGCCATCTGTATGAACATGGAAATATCTACACCGCCATCTGTATGAACATATATATATCTACACCGCCATCTGTATTAAGAAGGAAATATCTAAACCGCTATCTGTATAAACCTGGAAATATCTACACCGCTGCCTGTATAAACATGGAAATATCAGCACCGCTATCTGTATGAACATGGAAATATCTACACCGCTATCTGTATGAACATGGAAATATTTACACTGCTATCTGTATGAACATGGAAATAGCTACACCGTTATCTGTATAAACATGGAAATAGCTACAGCACTATCTGTATGAACATGGAAATATCTACACCGCTATCTGTATGAACTTGGATATATCTACACAGCCATCTGTATGAACATGGAAATATCTACACCGCTATCTGTATGAACAAGGATATATCTACACAGCCATCTGGATGAACATGGAAATATCTACACCGCTATCTGTGTAAACATGCATAGATCTTCACCGCTATCTCTATAAACATGGAAATATCTACACCGCTATCTGTATGAACATGGAAATATCCACACCGCTTTCTGTATGAACATGGAAATATCCACACCGCTATCTGTTTGAACATGGAAATATCTACACCGCTATCTGCATGAAAATGGAAATATCTACACTGCTATCTGCATATACATTTAAATATCTACACAGCTATCTCTTTACACATGGAAATAACTACACCGCTATCTGTATGAACATGGAAATATCTACAACGCCATCTGTATGAACACGGAAATATCTGCACCGCCATCTGTAAGAACATATAAATATCAACACCGCCATCTGTATTAAGATGGAGATATCTACACTGCTATCTGTATAAACATGGAAATATCTACACCGCCATCTGCATGAACATATAAATATCTACGCCGCCTTCTGTATTAAGAAGGAAATATCTAAACCGCTATCTGTATAAACATGGAAATATCTACACCGCTGCCTGTATAAACAAGGAAATATCAGCACCGCTATCTGTATGAACATGGAAATATCTACACCGCTATCTGTATGAACATGGAAATATCTACACCGCTATCTGTATGAACATGGAAATAGCTACACCGCTATCTGTATGAACATGGATATATCTACACAGCCATCTGGATGAACATGGAAATATCTACACCGCTATCTGTGTAAACATGCATAGATCTTCACCGCTATCAGTATGAACATGGAAATATCTACACCGCTATCTGTATGAACATGGAAATATCTACACTGCCATCTGTTTGAACATGGAAATATCTACACCGCTATCTGTAAGAACATGGAAATATCTACACTGCCATCTGTTTGAACATGGAAATATCTACACTGCTATCTGTATATACATTTAAATATCTACACAGCTATCTCTTTACACATGGAAATAACTACACCTCTATCTGTATGAACATGGAAATATCTACACCGCTATCTGTATGAACATGGAAATATCTGCACCGCCATCTGTATGAACATATAAATATCTACACCGCCATCTGTATTAAGATGGAGTTATCTACACTGCTATCTGTATAAACATGGAAATATCTACACCGCTCTCTGTATAAACACGGAAATATCTACACCGCTATCTGTATAAACATGGAAATATCTACACCACTACCTGTAAAAACAAGGAAATATCAGCACCGCTATCTGTATGAACATGGAAATATCTACACCGCCATCTGTATGAACATGGAGATATCTACACCGCTATCTGTATGAAGATGGAAATATCTACAACGCTCTCTGTATGAACATGGAAATATCTACACCGCTATCTGTTTGAACATGGAAATATCTACACCGTTGTCTGCATGAAAATGGAAATATCTGCACAGCAATCTGCATATACATGGAAATATCTACACAGCTATCTCTAACACATGGAAATAACTACACCGTTATCTCTATAAACATGGAAATATAAACACCGCCATCTGTATGAACATGGAAATATCTGCACCGCCATCTGTATGAACATATAAATATTTACACCGCCATCTGTATTAAGAAGGAAATATCTAAACCGCTATCGGTATGAACTTGGAAATATCTACACCGCTATCTGTATGAACATGGAAATATCTATACCGCTATCTGTGTAAACTTGCATACATCTTCACCCCTATCTGTATAAACATGGAAATGTCTACAAGGCTATCTTTATGAACATGGAAATATCTACACCGCTATCTGTACGAACATGGAAATATCTAAACCGCTATCTGCATGAAAATAGAAATATCTACACAGATATCTGCATATACATGGAAATATCTACACAGCTATCTCTTTACACATGGAAATAACTACACCGCTATCTGTATGTACATAGAAATATCTGCACCGCCATCTGTATGAACACATAAATATCTACACCGCCATCTGTATTAAGATGGAGATACCCACACCGCTATCTGTATAAACATGGAAATATCTACACCGCTATCTGTATAAACATGGAAATATCTACACCGCTATCTGTATAAACATGGAAATATCAGAACCGCTATCTGTATGAACATGGAAATATCGGCCCCTCTATCTGTATGAACATGGAATTATCTACACCGCTATCTGTATGAACATGGAAATATCTACACCGCTATCTGTATGAACACGGGAATATCAACACTGCTATCTGTTTGAACATGGAAATATCTACACCGCTATCTCTATGAACACGGAAATATCTACACCGCTATCTGTTTGAACATGGAAATATCTAAACCGCTATCTGCATGAAAATGGAAATATATACACAGCTATCTGCATATTCATGGAAATATCTACACAGCTATCTCTTTACACATGGAAATAACTACACCGCTATCTGTATGAACATGGAAATATCTTCACCGCCATCTGTATGAACATGGATATATCTACACAGCCATCTGGATGAACATGGAAATATCTACACCGCTATCTGTATGAACATGGAAATATCTACACCCCTATCTGTGTAAACATGCATACATCTTCACCGCTATCTGTATAAACATGGAAATATCGACACTGCTATCTGTATGAACATATAAATATCTACACCGCTATCTCTTTGAATAGGGAAATATCTACACCGCTATCTGCATGAAAATGGAAATATCTACACAGCGATCTGCATATACATGGAAATATCTACAAAGCTATCTCTTTACACATGGAAATAAGTACAGCGCTATCTCTATAAACATGGAAATAGCTACACCGCCATCTGTATGAACATGGAAATATCTGCACCGCCATCTGTATGAACATGGAAATATCTACACCGCTACCTGTATAAACATGGAAATATCAGCACTGCTATCTGTATGAACATGGAAATATCAACTCCGCCATCTGTATAAACATGGAAATATCTACACCGCTACCTGTATAAACATGGAAATATCAGCACCGCTATCTGAATTAACATGGAAATATCTACACCGCTATCTGTATGTACATGGAAATATCTACACCGCTATCTGTATGAACATGGAAATATCTACAAAGCTATCTGAATGAACATGGAAATATCAACACCGCTATCTGTTTGAACATGTACATATCTACACCACTATCTGCATGAAAATGGAAATATCTACAAAGCTATCTGCATATACAATGAAATATCTACACAGCTATCTCTTTACACATGGAAATAACTACACCGCTATATCTATAAACATGGAAATATCTGCACCGCTATCTGTATGAACATATAAATATCTACACCGCCATCTGTATTAAGAAGGAAATATCTAAACCGCTGTCTTTATAATCATGGAAATATCTACACCGCTATCTGTATGAACATGGAAATATCCACACCGCTATCTGTATCAACATGGAAATATCTACACCGCTATCTGTGTGAACATGGAAATAGCTAAACCGTTATCTTTATGAACATGGAAATAGCTACACCGCTATCTGTATGAACATGGAAATATCTACACCGCTATCTGTATGAACATGGATATATCTACACAGCCATCTGGATGAACATGGAAATATCTACACCGCTATCTGTATGAACATGGAAATATCTACACCGCTATCTGTATGAACATGGATATATCTACACAGCCATCTGGATGAACATGGGAATATCTACACCGCTATCTGTGTAAACATGCATACATCGTCACCGCTATCTGTATAAACATGGAAATATCTACACTGCTATCTGTATGAACATGGAAATATCTACACCCCTATCTGTGTAAACATGCATACATCTTCACCGCTATCTGTATAAACATGGAAATATCGACACTGCTATCTGTATGAACATATAAATATCTACACCGCTATCTCTTTGAATAGGGAAATATCTACACCGCTATCTGCATGAAAATGGGAATATCTACACAGCGATCTGCATATACATGGAAATATCTACAAAGCTATCTCTTTACACATGGAAATAAGTACAGCGCTATCTCTATAAACAAGGAAATAGCTACACCGCCATCTGTATGAACATGGAAATATCTGCACCGCCATCTGTATGAACATGGAAATATCTACACCGCTACCTGTATAAACATGGAAATATCAGCACTGCTATCTGTATGAACATGGAAATATCAACTCCGCCATCTGTATAAACATGGAAATATCTACACCGCTACCTGTATAAACATGGAAATATCAGCACTGCTATCTGTATGAACATGGAAATATCAACTCCGCCATCTGTATAAACATGGAAATATCTACACCGCTACCTGTATAAACATGGAAATATCTACACCGCTATCTGTATGAACATGGAAATATCTACACCGCTATCTGTATGAACATGGAAATATCTACACTGCTATCTGTTTGAACATGGAAATATCTACACCCCTATCTGCATGAAAATGGAAATATCTACACTGCTATCTGTATATACATTTAAATATCTACACAGCTATCTCTTTACACATGGAAATAACTACACCGCTATCTGTATGAACATGGAAATATCTACACCGCTATCTGTATGAACATGGAAATATCTGCACCGCCATCTGTATGAACATATAAATATCTACACCGCCGTCTGTATTAAGATGGAGTTATCTACACTGCTATCTGTATAAACATGGAAATATCTACACCGCTCTCTGTATAAACATGGAAATATCTACACAGCTATCTGTATAAACATGGAAATATCTACACCACTACCTGTATAAACAAGGAAATATCAGCACCGCTATCTGTATGAACATGGAAATATCTACACCGCCATCTGTATGAACATGGAGATATCTACACCGCTATCTGTATGAACTTGGATATATCTACACAGCCTTCTGTATGAACATGGAAATATCTACACCGCTATCTCTATGAACATGGATATATCTACACAGCCATCTGGATGAACATGGAAATATCTACACCGCTATCAGTGTAAACATGCATAGATCTTCACCGCTATCTCTATAAACATGGAAATATCTACACCGCTATCTGTATGAACATGGAAATATCCACACCGCTATCTGTATGAACATGGAAATATCCACACCGCTATCTGTTTGAACATGGAAATATCTACAACGCTATCTGCATGAAAATGGAAATATCTACACTGCTATCTGCATATACATTTAAATATCTAAACAGCTATCTCTTTACACATGGAAATAACTACACCGCTATCTGTATGAACATGGAAATATCTACAACGCCATCTGTATGAACACGGAAATATCTGCACCGCCATCTGTAAGAACATATAAATATCATCACCGCAATCTGTATTAAGATGGAGATATCTACACTGCTATCTGTATAAACATGGAAATATCTACACCGCCATCTGCATGAACATATAAATATCTACGCCGCCTTCTGTATTAAGAAGGAAATATCTAAACCGCTATCTGTATAAACATGGAAATATCTACACCGCTGCCTGTATAAACAAGGAAATATCAGCACCGCTATCTGTATGAACATGGAAATATCTACACCGCTATCTGTATGAACATGGAAATATCTACACCGCTATCTGTATGAACATGGAAATATCTACACTGCTATCTGTTTGAACATGGAAATATCTACACCAATACCTGTATAAACAAGAAAATATCAGCACCGCCATCTGTGTGAACATGGAAATATCTACACCGCAATCTGTGTAAACATGCATACATCTTCACCGCTATCAGTATAAACATGGAAATATCTACACCGCTATCTGTATGAACATGGAAATAGCTACACCGCTATCTGTATGAACATGGAAATATCTACACCGCTACCAGTATGAACATGGATATATCTACACAGCCATCTGGATGAACATGGAAATATCTACACCGCTATCTGTGTAAACATGCATACATCTTCACCGCTATCTGTATAAACATGGAAATATCTACACCGCTACCTGTATAAACATGGAAATATCAGCACCGCTATATGTATGAACATGGAAATATCTACACCGCTATCTCTATGAACATGGAAATATCTACACCGCTATCTGTTTGAACATGGAAATATCTACACCGCTATCTGCATGAAAATGGAAATATCTACACTGCTATCTGCATATACATGGAAATATCTACACAGCTATCTCTTTACACATGGAAATAACAACACCGCTATCTGTATGAACATGGAAATATCCACACCGCCATCTGTATGAAAATGGAAATATCTGCATCGCCATCTGTATGAACATATAAATATCTACACCGCCATCTGTATTAAGAAGGAAATATCTAAACCGCTATCTGTATAAACCTGGAAATATCTACACCGCTGCCTGTATAAACATGGAAATATCAGCACCGCTCTCTGTAAGAGAATGGAAATATCTACACCGCTATCTGTATGAACATGGAAATATCTACACCGCTATCTGTATAAACATGGAAATATCTACACCGCTATCTGCATAAACATGGAGATATCTACACCGCTACCTGTATAACCATGGAAATATCAGCACCGCTATCTGTATGAACATGGAAATATCTACACCGCTATCTGTATGAACATGGAAATACCTACACCGCTATCTGTATGAACATGGAAATATCTACTCCGCTACCTGTATAAACATGGAAATATCAGCACCGCTATCTGTATGAACATGGAAATATCTACACCGCTATCTGTATCAACATGGAAATATCTACACTGCTATCTGTATGAACATGGATATATCTACACAGCCATCTGGATGAACATGGAAATATCTACACCGCTATCTGTGTAAACATGCATAGATCTTCACCGCTATCTGTATAAACATGGAAATATCTATGCCGCTATCTGTATGAACATGGAAATATCTACACCGCTATCTGTATGAACATGGAAATATCTACACCACTATCTGTTTGAACATGGAAATATCTACACCACAGTCTGCATGAAAATGGAAATATCTACACTGCTATCTGCATATAGATGGAAATATCTACACAGCTATCTCTTTACACATGGAAATAACTACACCGCTATCTATATGAACATGGAAATATCCACACCGCCATCTGTATGAACATGGAAATATCTGCACCGCCATCTGTATGAACATATAAATATCTACACCGCCATCTGTATTATGATGGAGATACCTACACCGCTATCTGTATAAACATGGAAATATCTACACCGCTATCTGTATAAACATGGAAATATCTACACCGCTATCTGTATAAACATGGAAATATCAGCACCGCTATCTGTATGAACATGGAAATATCAGCCCCTGTATCTATATGAACATGGAATTATCTACACCGCTATCAGTATGAACATGGAAATATCTACACCGCTATCTGTATGAACACGGAAATATCTACAACGCTATCTGTTTGAACATGGAAATATCTACACCGCTATCTGTTTGAACACGGAAATATCTACACCGCTATCTGTTTGAACATGGAAATATCTAAACCGCTATCTGCATGAAAATGGAAATATATACACAGCTATCCGCATATACATGGAAATATCTACACAGCTATCTCTTTACACATGGAAATAACTACACCGCTATCTGTATGAACATGGAAATATCTTCACCGCCATCTGTATGAACTTGGATATATCTACACAGCCATCTGGATGAACATGGAAATATCTACACCGCTATCTGTATGAACATGGAAATATCTACACCGCTATCTGTGTAAACATGCATACATCTTCACCGCTATCTGTATAAACATGGAAATATCTACACTGCTATCTGTTTGAATATGGAAATATCTACACCGCTATCTGCATGAAAATGGAAATATCTACACAGCGATCTGCATATACATGGAAATATCTACAAAGCTATCTCTTTACACATGGAAATAAGTACAGCGCTATCTCTATAAACATGGAAATATCTACACAGCCATCTGTATGAACATGGAAATATCTGCACTGCCATCTGTATGAACATGGAAATATCTACACCGCTACCTGTATAAACATGGAAATATCAGCACCGCTATCTGTATGAACATGGAAATATCTACTCCGCTATCTGTATAAACATGGAAATATCAAAACCGCTACCTGTATAAACATGGAAATATCAGCACCGCTATCTGTATGAACATGGAAATATCTACACCGCTATCTATATGAACATGGAAATATCTACACCGCTATCTGTATGAACATGGAAATATCTACAAAGCTATCTGAATGAACATGGAAATATCTACACCGCTATCTGTTTGAACATGGAAATATCTACACCACTATCTGTTTGAAAATGGAAATATCTACACCACTATCTGCATGAAAATGGAAATATCTACAAAGCTATCTGCATATACAATGAAATATCAACACAGCTATCTCTTTACACATGGAAATAACTACACCGCTATCTGTATGAACATGGAAATATCTACACCGCCATCTGTATGAACATGGAAATATCTACACTGCTATCTGTATGAACATGGAAATAGCTACACCGTTATCTGTATGAACATGGAAATATCTGCACCGCCATCTGTATGAAAATATAAATATCTACACCGCCATCTGTATTAAGATAGAGATATCTCCACTGCTATCTGTATAAACATGGAAATATCTACACCGCTATCTGTATAAACATGGAAATATCAACACAGCTATCTATATAAACATGGAAATATCTACACCACTACCTGTATAAACATGGAAATATCAGCACCGCTATCTGTATCAACATGCAAATATCTTCACCGCTATCTGTATGAACATGGAAATATCTACTCCGCTATCTGTATGAACATGGAAATATCTACACCGCTATCTGTATGAACATGGAAATATCTACACCGCTATCTGTTTGAACATGGAAATATCTTCACAGCTATCTCTTTACACATGGAAATAACTACACCGCTATCTCTATAAACATGGAAATATCTACACCGCCATCTGTATGAACATGGAAATATCTGCACCGCCATCTGTATGAACATATAAATATATACACCGCCATCTGTATTAAGAAGGAGATATCTACACCGCTATCTGTATAAAGATGGAAATATCTACACCGGAATCTGTATAAACATGGAAATATCTACACCGCTACCTGTATAAACATGGATATATCTACACCGCTATCTGTATGAACATGGAAATATCTTTACCGCCATCTGTATGAACATGGATATATCTACACTGCCATCTGTATGAACATGGAAATATCTACACCGCTATCTGTATGAACATGGAAATATCTGCACCGCCATCTGTATGAACATATAAATATATACACCGCCATCTCTATTAAGATGGAGATATCTACACCACTATCTGAATTAACTTGGAAATATCTACACCGCTATCTGTATAAACATGGAAATATCTACACCTCAATCTGTATAAACATGGAAATATCTACACCGCTACCTGTATAAACATGGAAATATCAGCACCGCTATCTGTATGAACATGGAAATATCTACACCGCTATCTGAACAAGGAAATATCTACACCGCTATCTGTATGAACATGGAAATAGCTACACCGCTATCTGTCTGAACATGGAAATATCTTCAACGCCATCTGTATGAACATGGATATGTCTACACAGCCATCTGTATGAACATGGAAATATCTACACCGCTATCTGTATGAACATGGAAATATCTACACCGCTATCTGTATGAACATGGAAATATCTTCACTGCCATCTGTATGAACATGGATATGTCTACACATCCATCTGGATGAACATGGAAAAATCTACACCGCGATCTGTATGAACATGGGAATATCTACACCGCTATCTGTGTAAACATGCATACACCTCCACCGCTATCTGTATGAACATGGAAATATCTACACCGCTATCTGTTTGAACATGGAAATATCTAAACCGCTATCTGCATGAAAATGGAAATATCTACAGAGCTCTCTGCATATACATGGAAATATCTACACAGCTATCTCTTTACACATGGAAATAACTACACCGCTATCTGTATGAACATGGAAATATCTTCACCGCCATCTGTATGAACATGGATATATCTACACAGCCATCTGGATGAACATGGAAATATCTACACCGCTATCTGTATGAAGATGGAAATATCTACACCGCTATCTGTGTAAACATGCATACATCTTCACCGCTATCTGTATAAACATGGAAATAACTACACCGCTATCTGTATGAACATGGAAATATCTACACCGCCATCTGTATGAACATGGAAATATCTGCACCGCCATCTGTATGAACATATAAATATCTACACCGCCATCTGTATTAAGATGGAGATATCTACACTGCTATCTGTATAAACATGGAAATATCTACACCGCCATCTGTCTGAACATATAAATGTCTACACCGCCATCTGTACTAAGAAGGAAATATCTAAACCGCTATCTGTATAAACGTGGAAATATCTACACCGCTGCCTGTATAAACATGGAAATATCAGCACCGCTATCTGTATGAACATGGAAATATCTACACCACTATCTGTAGGAACATGGAAATAGCTACACCGCTGCCTGTATAAACATGGAAATATCAGCACCGCTATCTGTATGAACAAGGAAATTTCTACACCGCTATCTGTAGGAACATGGATATATCTACACAGCCATCTGGATGAACATGGAAATATCTACACCACTATCTGTATGAACATGGAAATATCTAAACCGCTATCTGTGTAAACATGCATACATCTTCACCGCTATCAGTATAAACATGGAAATATCTACATCGCTATCTGTATGAACATGGAAATAGCTACACCGCTATCTGTATGAACATAGAAATATCTACACTGCTATCCGTATGAACATGGATATATCTACACAGCCATCTGGATGAACATGGAAATATCTACACCGCTATGTGTGTAAACATGCATACATCTCCACCGCTATCTGTATAAACATGGAAATATCTACACCGCTATCTGTATGAACATGGAAATATCTACACCGCTATCTGTATGAACATGGAAATATCTACACCGCTATCTGTTTGAACATGGAAATATCTACACCGCTATCTGCATGAAAATGGAAATACCTGCACTGCTATCTGCATATACATTTAAATATCTACACAGCTATCTCTTTACACATGGAAATAACTACACCACTATCTGTATGAACATGGAAATATCTACACCGCCATCTGTATGAACATGGAAATATCTGCACGGCCATCTGTATGAACATATAAATATCTACACCGCCATCTGCATTAAGATGGAGATATCTACACCGCTATCTGTATAAACATGGAAATATCTACACCGCTATCTGTATAAACATGGAAATATCTACACCGCTATCTGTATAAACATGGAAATAACTACACCGCTACCTGTATAAACATGGAAATATCAGCACCGCTATCTGTATGAACATGGAAATATCTACACCGCTATCTGTATGAACATGGAAATATCTACACCGCTATCTGCATGAACATGGATATATCTACACTGCCCTCTGGATGAACATGGAAATATCCACACCGCTATCTGTGTAAACATGCATACATCTTCACCGCTATCTGTATAAACATGGAAATCTCTACACCGCTATCTGTATGAACATGGAAATATCTACTCCGCTATCTGTTTGAAGATGGAAATATATACACCGCTATCTGCATGAAAATGGAAATATCTACACAGCTATCTGCATATAGATGGAAATATCTACACAGCTATCTCTTTACACATGGAAATAACTACACCGCTATCTGTATGAACATGGAAATATCTACACCGCCATCTGTATGAACATGGAAATAACTGCACCGCCATCTTTACGAACATATAAATATCTACACCTCCATCTGTATGAAGATGGAGATATCTACACCGCTACCTGAATAAACATGGAAATATCTACACCGCTATCTGTATAAACATGGAAATATCTACACCGCTATCTGTATAAACATGGAAATATCTACACCGCTACCTGTATAAACATGGAAATATCAGCACCGCTATCTGAATGAACCTTGAACTATCTACACCGCTATCTGTATGAACATGGAAATATCTACACCGCTATCTGTATGAACATGGAAATATCTACAAAGCTATCTGAATGAACATGGAAATATCTACACCGCTATCTGTTTGAACATGTAAATATCTACACCGCTATCTGCATGAAAATGGAAATATCTACAAAGCTATCTGCATATACTTGGAAATATCTACACAGCTATCTCTTTACACATGGAAATAACTACACCGCTATATATATAAACATGGAAATATCTACACCACCATCTGTATGAACATGGAAATATCTGCACCGCCATCTGTATGAACATATAAATATCTACACCGCCATCTGTATTAAGAAGGAAATATCTAAACCGCTATCTGTATAAACATGGAAATATCTACACCGCTGCCTGTATAAACATGGAAATATCAGCACCGCTCTCAGTATGAAAATGGTAATATCTACACCGCTATCTGTATGAACATGGAAATATCTACACTGCTATATGTATGAACATGGAAATAGCTACACCGTTATGTGTATGAAAATGGGAATAGCTACACCGCTATCTGTATGAACATGGATATATCTACACAGCCATCTGGATGAACATGGAAATATCTACACCGCTATCTGTATGAACATGGATATATCTACACTGCTATCTGTATGAACATGGAAATATCTACACCGCTATCTGTGTAAACATGCATACATCTTCACCGCTATCTGTATAAACATGGAAATATCTACACTGCTATCTGTATGAACATGGAAATATCTACACCGCTATCTATATGAACGTGGAAATATCTACACCGCTATCTGTTTGAACATGGAAATATCTACACCGCTATCTGCATGAAAATGGAAATATCTACACTGCTATCTGCATATACATTTAAATATCTACACAGCTCTCTCTTTACACATGGAAATAACTACACCGCTATCTGTATGAACATGGAAATATCTACACCGCCATCTGTATGAGCATGGAAATATCTGCACCGCCATCTGTATTAAGATGGAGATATCTACACTGCTATCTGTATAAACATGGAAATATCTACACCGCCATCTGAACGAACATATAAATATCTACCCCACCATCTGTATTAAGAAGGAAATATCTAAACCGCTATCTGTATAAACATGGAAATATATACACCGCTGCCTGTATAAACATGGAAATATCAGCACCGCTATCTGTATGAACATGGAAATATCTACACCGCTATCTGTATGAACATGGAAATAGCTACACCGCTATCTGTATGAACATGGAAATAGCTACACCGCTATCTGTATGAACATGGATATATCTACAGAGCCACCTGGATGAACATGGAAATATCTACACAGCTATCTGTATGAAAATGGAAATATATACACCGCGATCTGTGTAAACATGCATACATCTTCACCGCTATCTGTATAAACATGGAAATATCTACACCGCTATCTGTATGAACATGGAAATATCTACACCGCTATCTGTATGAACATGGAAATATCTACACCGCTATCTGTGTAAACTTGCATACATCTTCACCGCTATCTGTATAAACATGGAAATGTCTACAAGGCTATCTTTATGAACATGGAAATATCTACACCGCTATCTGTACGATCATGGAAATGTCTAAACCGCTATCTGCATGAAAATAGAAATATCTACACAGCTATCTGCATATACATGGAAATATCTACACAGCTATCTCTTTACACATGGAAATAACTACACCGCTATCTGTATGAACATGGAAATATCTGCACCGCCATCTGTATGAACACATAAATATCTACACCGCCATCTGTATTAAGATGGAGATACCTACACCGCTATCTGTATAAACATGGAAATATCTACACCGCTATCTGTATAAACATGGAAATATCTACACCGCTATCTGTATAAACATGGAAATATCAGCACCGCTATCTGTATGAACATGGAAATATCAGCCCCTCCATCTATATGAACATGGAATTATCTACACCGCTATCAGTATGAACACGGAAATATCTACACCGCTATCTGTATGAACACGGAAATATCTACACCGCTATCTGTTTGAACATGGAAATATCTACACCGCTATCTGTATGAACACGGAAATATCTACACCGCTATCTGTTTGAACATGGAAATATCTAAACCGCTATCTGCATGAAAATGGAAATATATACACAGCTATCTGCATATTCATGGAAATATCTACACAGCTATCTCTTTACACATGGAAATAACTACACCGCTATCTGTATGAACATGGAAATATCTTCACCGCCATCTGTATGAACTTGGATATATCTACACAGCCATCTGGATGAACATGGAAATATCTATGCCGTTATCTGTATGAACATGGAAATATCTACACCGCTATCTGTGTAAACATGCATACATCTTCACCGCTATCTGTATAAACATGGAAATATCTACACTGCTATCTGTTTGAATATGGAAATATCTACACCGCTATCTGCATGAAAATGGAAATATCTACACAGCGATCTGCATATACATGGAAATATCTACAAAGCTATCTCTTTACACATGGAAATAAGTACAGCGCTATCTCTATAAACATGGAAATAGCTACACAGCCATCTGTATGAACATGGAAATATCTGCACCGCCATCTGTATGAACATGGAAATATCTACACCGCTACCTGTATAAACATGGAAATATCAGCACCGCTATCTGTATGAACATGGAAATATCTACTCCGCTATCTGTATAAACATGGAAATATCAAAACCGCTACCTGTATGAACATGGAAATATCAGCACCGCTATCTGTATGAACATGGAAATATCTACACCGCTATCAATATGAACATGGAAATATCTACACCGCTATCTGTATGAACATGGAAATATCTACAAAGCTATCTGAATGAACATGGAAATATCTACACCGCTATCTGTTTGAACATGTACATATCTACACCACTATCTGCATGAAAATGGAAATATCTACAAAGCTATCTGCATATACAATGAAATATCAACACAGCTATCTCTTTACACATGGAAATAACTACACCGCTATATCCATAAACATGGAAATATCTACACCGCCATCTGTATGAACATGGAAATATCTGCACCGCTATCTGTATGAACATATAAATATCTACACCGCCATCTGTATTAAGAAGGAAATATCTAAACCGCTATCTGTATAAACCTGGAAACATCTACACCGCTGCCTGTATAAACATGGAAATATCAGCACCGCTATCTGTATGAACATGGAAATATCTACACCACTATCTGTATGAACATGGAAATATCTACACTGCTATCTGTATGAACATGGAAATAGCTACACCGTTATCTGTATGAACATGGAAGTAGCTACACCACTATCTGTATGAACATGGAAATATCTACACCGCTATCTGCATGAACATGGATATATCTACACAGCCATCTGGATGAACATGGAAATATCTACACCGCTACCTGTATGAACATGGAAATATCTACAACGCTATCTGTATGAACATGGATATATCTACACAGCCATCTGGATGAACATGGAAATATCTACACCGCTATCTGTGTAAACATGCATAGATCTTCACCGCTATCTCTATAAACACGGAAATATCTACACCGCTATCTGTATGAACATGGAAATATCTACACCGCTATCTGTATGAACATGGAAATATCTACACCGCTATCTGTTTGAACATGGAAATATCTACACCACTATCTGCATGAAAATGGAAATATCTACACTGCTATCTGCATATACAGTTAAATATCTACACAGCTATCTCTTTACACATGGAAATAACTACACCGCTATCTGTATGAACATGGAAATATCTACACCGCCATCTGTATGAACATGGAAATATCTGCACCGCCATCTGTATTAAGATGGAGATATCTACACTGCTATCTGTATAAACATGGAAATATCTACACCGTCGTCTGTACGAACATATAAATATCTACCCCACCATCTGTATTAAGAAGGAAATATCTAAACCGCTATCTGTATAAACATGGAAATATCTACACCACTGCCTGTATAAACATGGAAATATCAGCACCGCTATCTGTATGAACATGGAAATATCTACACCGCTATCAGTATGAACATGGAAATAGCTACACCGCTATCTGTATGAACATGGAAATAGCTACACCGCTATCTGTATGAACATGGATATATCTACAGAGCCATCTGGATGAACATGGAAATATCTACACAGCTATCTGTATGAAAATGGAAATATATGCACCGCTATCTGTGTAAACATGCATACATCTTCACCGCTATCTGTATAAACATGGAAATATCTACACCGCTATCTGTATGAACATGGAAATATCTACACCGTTGTCTGCATGAAAATGGAAATATCTGCACAGCAATCTGCATATACATGGAAATATCTACACAGCTATCACTAACACATGGAAATAACTACACCGCTATCTGTATGAACATGGAAATATCTGCACCGCCATCTGTATGAACACATAAATATCTACACCGCCATCTGTATTATGATGGAGATACCTACACCGCTATCTGTATAAACATGGAAATATCTACACTGCTATCTGTATAAACATGGAAATATCTACACCGCTATCTGTATAAACATGGAAATATCAGCACCGCTATCTGTATGAACATGGAAATATCAGCCCCTGTATCTATATGAACATGGAATTATCTACACCGCTATCAGTATGAACATGGAAATATCTACACCGCTATCTGTATGAACACGGAAATATCTACAACGCTATCTGTTTGAACATGGAAATATCTACACCGCTATCTGTATGAACACGGAAATATCTACACCGCTATCTGTTTGAACATGGAAATATCTAAACCGCTATCTGCATGAAAATGGAAATATATACACAGCTATCCGCATATACATGGAAATATCTACACAGCTATCTCTTTACACATGGAAATAACTACACCGCTATCTGTATGAACATGGAAATATCTTCACCGCCATCTGTATGAACTTGGATATATCTACACAGCCATCTGGATGAACATGGAAATATCTACACCGCTATCTGTATGAACATGGAAATATCTACACCGCTATCTGTGTAAACATGCATACATCTTCACCGCTATCTGTATAAACATGGAAATATCTACACTGCTATCTGTTTGAATATGGAAATATCTACACCGCTATCTGCATGAAAATGGAAATATCTACACAGCGATCTGCATATACATGGAAATATCTACAAAGCTATCTCTTTACACATGGAAATAAGTACAGCGCTATCTCTATAAACATGGAAATATCTACACAGCCATCTGTATGAACATGGAAATATCTGCACTGCCATCTGTATGAACATGGAAATATCTACACCGCTACCTGTATAAACATGGAAATATCAGCACCGCTATCTGTATGAACATGGAAATATCTACTCCGCTATCTGTATAAACATGGAAATATCAAAACCGCTACCTGTATAAACATGGAAATATCAGCACCGCTATCTGTATGAACATGGAAATATCTACACCGCTATCTATATGAACATGGAAATATCTACACCGCTATCTGTATGAACATGGAAATATCTACAAAGCTATCTGAATGAACATGGAAATATCTACACCGCTATCTGTTTGAACATGGAAATATCTACACCACTATCTGTTTGAAAATGGAAATATCTACACCACTATCTGCATGAAAATGGAAATATCTACAAAGCTATCTGCATATACAATGAAATATCAACACAGCTATCTCTTTACACATGGAAATAACTACACCGCTATCTGTATGAACATGGAAATATCTACACCGCCATCTGTATGAACATGGAATTATCTACACTGCTATCTGTATGAACATGGAAATAGCTACACCGTTATCTGTATGAACATGGAAATATCTGCACCGCCATCTGTATGAAAATATAAATATCTACACCGCCATCTGTATTAAGATAGAGATATCTCCACTGCTATCTGTATAAACATGGAAATATCTACACCGCTATCTGTATAAACATGGAAATATCAACACAGCTATCTATATAAACATGGAAATATCTACACCACTACCTGTATAAACATGGAAATATCAGCACCGCTATCTGTATCAACATGCAAATATCTTCACCGCTATCTGTATGAACATGGAAATATCTACTCCGCTATCTGTATGAACATGGAAATATCTACACCGCTATCTGTATGAACATGGAAATATCTACACCGCTATCTGTTTGAACATGGAAATATCTTCACAGCTATCTCTTTACACATGGAAATAACTACACCGCTATCTCTATAAACATGGAAATATCTACACCGCCATCTGTATGAACATGGAAATATCTGCACCGCCATCTGTATGAACATATAAATATATACACCGCCATCTGTATTAAGAAGGAGATATCTACACCGCTATCTGTATAAAGATGGAAATATCTACACCGGAATCTGTATAAACATGGAAATATCTACACCGCTACCTGTATAAACATGGATATATCTACACCGCTATCTGTATGAACATGGAAATATCTTTACCGCCATCTGTATGAACATGGATATATCTACACAGCCATCTGTATGAACATGGAAATATCTACACCGCTATCTGTATGAACATGGAAATATCTGCACCGCCATCTGTATGAACATATAAATATATACACCGCCATCTCTATTAAGATGGAGATATCTACACCACTATCTGAATTAACTTGGAAATATCTACACCGCTATCTGTATAAACATGGAAATATCTACACCTCAATCTGTATAAACATGGAAATATCTACACCGCTACCTGTATAAACATGGAAATATCAGCACCGCTATCTGTATGAACATGGAAATATCTACACCGCTATCTGAACAAGGAAATATCTATACCGCTATCTGTATGAACATGGAAATAGCTACACCGCTATCTGTCTGAACATGGAAATATCTTCAACGCCATCTGTATGAACATGGATATGTCTACACAGCCATCTGTATGAACATGGAAATATCTACACCGCTATCTGTATGAACATGGAAATATCTACACCGCTATCTGTATGAACATGGAAATATCTTCACTGCCATCTGTATGAACATGGATATGTCTACACATCCATCTGGATGAACATGGAAAAATCTACACCGCGATCTGTATGAACATGGGAATATCTACACCGCTAACTGTGTAAACATGCATACACCTCCACCGCTATCTGTATGAACATGGAAATATCTACACCGCTATCTGTTTGAACATGGAAATATTTAAACCGCTATCTGCATGAAAATGGAAATATCTACAGAGCTCTCTGCATATACATGGAAATATCTACACAGCTATCTCTTTACACATGGAAATAACTACACCGCTATCTGTATGAACATGGAAATATCTTCACCGCCATCTGTATGAACATGGATATATCTACACAGCCATCTGGATGAACATGGAAATATCTACACCGCTATCTGTATGAAGATGGAAATATCTACACCGCTATCTGTGTAAACATGCATACATCTTCACCGCTATCTGTATAAACATGGAAATAACTACACCGCTATCTGTATGAACATGGAAATATCTACACCGCCATCTGTATGAACATGGAAATATCTGCACCGCCATCTGTATGAACATATAAATATCTACTCCGCCATCTGTATTAAGATGGAGATATCTACACTGCTATCTGTATAAACATGGAAATATCTACACCGCCATCTGTCTGAACATATAAATGTCTACACCGCCATCTGTACTAAGAAGGAAATATCTAAACCGCTATCTGTATAAACGTGGAAATATCTACACCGCTGCCTGTATAAACATGGAAATATCAGCACCGCTATCTGTATGAACATGGAAATATCTACACCACTATCTGTAGGAACATGGAAATAGCTACACCGCTGCCTGTATAAACATGGAAATATCAGCACCGCTATCTGTATGAACAAGGAAATTTCTACACCGCTATCTGTAGGAACATGGATATATCTACACAGCCATCTGGATGAACATGGAAATATCTACACCACTATCTGTATGAACATGGAAATATCTAAACCGCTATCTGTGTAAACATGCATACATCTTCACCGCTATCAGTATAAACATGGAAATATCTACATCGCTATCTGTATGAACATGGAAATAGCTACACCGCTATCTGTATGAACATAGAAATATCTACACTGCTATCCGTATGAACATGGATATATCTACACAGCCATCTGGATGAACATGGAAATATCTACACCGCTATGTGTGTAAACATGCATACATCTCCACCGCTATCTGTATAAACATGGAAATATCTACACCGCTATCTGTATGAACATGGAAATATCTACACCGCTATCTGTATGAACATGGAAATATCTACACCGCTATCTGTTTGAACATGGAAATATCTACACCGCTATCTGCATGAAAATGGAAATACCTGCACTGCTATCTGCATATACATTTAAATATCTACACAGCTATCTCTTTACACATGGAAATAACTACACCACTATCTGTATGAACATGGAAATATCTACACCGCCATCTGTATGAACATGGAAATATCTGCACGGCCATCTGTATGAACATATAAATATCTACACCGCCATCTGCATTAAGATGGAGATATCTACACCGCTATCTGTATAAACATGGAAATATCTACACCGCTATCTGTATAAACATGGAAATATCTACACCGCTATCTGTATAAACATGGAAATAACTACACCGCTACCTGTATAAACATGGAAATATCAGCACCGCTATCTGTATGAACATGGAAATATCTACACCGCTATCTGTATGAACATGGAAATATCTACACCGCTATCTGCATGAACATGGATATATCTACACTGCCCTCTGGATGAACATGGAAATATCCACACCGCTATCTGTGTAAACATGCATACATCTTCACCGCTATCTGTATAAACATGGAAATATCTACACCGCTATCTGTATGAACATGGAAATATCTACTCCGCTATCTGTTTGAAGATGGAAATATATACACCGCTATCTGCATGTAAATGGAAATATCTACACAGCTATCTGCATATAGATGGAAATATCTACACAGCTATCTCTTTACACATGGAAATAACTACACCGCTATCTGTATGAACATGGAAATATCTACACCGCCATCTGTATGAACATGGAAATAACTGCACCGCCATCTTTATGAACATATAAATATCTACACCTCCATCTGTATGAAGATGGAGATATCTACACCGCTACCTGAATAAACATGGAAATATCTACACCGCTATCTGTATAAACATGGAAATATCTACACCGCTATCTGTATAAACATGGAAATATCTACACCGCTACCTGTATAAACATGGAAATATCAGCACCGCTATCTGAATGAACCTTGAACTATCTACACCGCTATCTGTATGAACATGGAAATATCTACACCGCTATCTGTATGAACATGGAAATATCTACAAAGCTATCTGAATGAACATGGAAATATCTACACCGCTATCTGTTTGAACATGTAAATATCTACACCGCTATCTGCATGAAAATGGAAATATCTACAAAGCTATCTGCATATACTTGGAAATATCTACACAGCTATCTCTTTACACATGGAAATAACTACACCGCTATATATATAAACATGGAAATATCTACACCACCATCTGTATGAACATGGAAATATCTGCACCGCCATCTGTATGAACATATAAATATCTACACCGCCATCTGTATTAAGAAGGAAATATCTAAACCGCTATCTGTATAAACATGGAAATATCTACACCGCTGCCTGTATAAACATGGAAATATCAGCACCGCTCTCAGTATGAAAATGGTAATATCTACACCGCTATCTGTATGAACATGGAAATATCTACACTGCTATATGTATGAACATGGAAATAGCTACACCATTATGTGTATGAAAATGGGAATAGCTACACCGCTATCTGTATGAACATGGAAATATCTACACCGCTGTCTGTATGAACATGGATATATCTACACAGCCATCTGGATGAACATGGAAATATCTACACCGCTATCTGTATGAACATGGAAATATCTACACCGCTATCTGTATGAACATGGATATATCTACACAGCCATCTGGATGAACATGGAAATATCTACACCTCTATCTGTGTAAACATGCGTACATCTTCACCACTATCTGTATAAACATGGAAATATCTGCACCGCTATCGGTATGAACATGGAAATATCTACACCGCTATCTGTATGAACATGGAAATACCTACACCGCTATCTGTTTGGACATGGAAATATCTACACCGCTATCTGCATGAAAATGGAAATATCTACACTGCTATCTGCATATACATTTATATATCTACACAGCTATCTCTTTACACATGGAAATAACTACACCACTATCTGTATGAACATGGAAATAGCTACACCGCCATCTGTATGAACATGGAAATATCTGCACCGCCATCTGTATGAACATATAAATATCTACACCGCCATCTGTATTAAGATGGAGATATCTACACCGCTATCTGTATAAACATGGAAATATCTACACCGCTATCTGTATAAACATGGAAATATCTACACCACTATCTCTATAAACATGGAAATATCAGCACTGCTATCTTTATGAACATGGAAATATCAGCCTCTCTATCTGTATGAACATGGAAGTATCTACACCGCTATCTGTATGAACATTGAAATAGCTACACCGCTATCTGTATGAACATGGAAATATCTACACCACTATCTGTATGAACATGGAAATATCTACACCGCTATCTGTATGAACATGGAAATATCTTCACCGCTATCTGTATGAACATGGATATATCTACACAGCCATCTGGATGAACATGGAAATATCTACACCGCTATCTGTATGAACATGGAAATAGCTACACCGCTATCTGTATGAACATGGAAATATCTACACCGCTATCTGTATGAACATGGAAATATCTACACCACTATCTGTATGAACATGGAAATATCTTCACCGCCATCTGTATGAACATGGATATATCTACAGAGCCATCTTGATGAACATGGAAGTATCTACACAGCTATCTGTATGAAAATGGAAATTTATACACCGCTATCTGTGTAAACATGCATACATCTTCACCGCTATCTGTATAAACATGGAAATATCTACACCGCTATTTGTTTGAACATGGAAATATCTACACCGCTTTCTGCATGAAAATGGAAATATCTACAGAGCTATCTGCATATTCATGGAAATATCTACATGCTATCTCTTTACACATGGAAATTACTACACCGCTATCTCTATAAACATGGAAATATCTACACCGCCATCTGTATGAACATGGAAATATCTGCATCGCCATCTGTATGAACATATAAATATCTACACCGCCATCTGTATTAAGATGGAGATATCTACACCGCTATCTGTATAAACCTGGAAATATCTACACCGCTATCTGTATAAACATAGAAATATCTAAACCGCTATCTGTATAAACATAGAAATATCTACACCGCTACCTGTATAAACATGGAAATATCAGCACCGCTCTCTGTATGAACATGGAAATAGCTACACCGCTATCTGTACGAACATGGAAATATCTACACCACTATCTGTATTAACATGGAAATATCTACACGGCTATCTGTGTAAACATGCATATATCTTCACCGCTATCTGTATAAACATGGAAATATCTACACCGCTATCTGTATGAACACGGAAATAGCTACACCGCTATCTGTATGAACATGGAAATATCTACACCGCTATCTGTATGAACATGGATATATCTACACAGCCATCTGGATGAACATGGAAATATCTACACCGCTATCTGTGTAAACATGCATATATCTTCACCGCTATCTATATAAACATGGAAATATCTACACCACTATCTGTATGAACATGCAAATATCTACACCGCTACCTGTATAAACATGGAAATATCAGCACCGCTATCTGAATGAACATGGAAATAGCTACACCGCTATCTGTATGAACATGCAAATATCTACACCACTATCTCTATGAACATGGAAATATCTACACAACTATCTGTATGAACATGGATATATCTACACAGCCATCTGGATGAACATGGAAATATCTACACCGCTATCTGTGTAAACATGCATACATCTTCACCGCTATCAGTATAAACATGGAAATATCTACACCGCTATCTGTATGAACATGGAAATAGCTACACAGCTATCTGTATGAACATGGAAATATCTACACCGCTATCAGTATGAACATGGATATATCTACACAGCCATCTGGATGAACATGGAAATATCTACACCGCTATCTGTGTAAACATGCATACATCTTCACCGCTATCTGTATAATCATGGAAATATCTACACCGCTATCTGTATGAACATTGAAATATCTACACCGCTATCTGTATGAACATGGAAATATCTACAACGCTATCTGTTTGAACATGGAAATATCTAAACCGCTATCTGCATGAAAATGGAAATATCTACACTGCAATCTGCATATACATGGAAATATCTACACAGCTATCTCTTTACACATGGAAATAACTACACCGCTATCTGTATGAACATGGAAATATCCACAGCGCCATCTGTATGAACATGGAAATATCTGCACCGCCATCTGTATGAACATATAAATATCTTCACTGACATCTGTATTAAGATGGAGATATCTACACCGCTATCTGTATAAACATGGAAATATCTACACCGCTATCTGTATAAACAAGGAAATATCTACACTGCTATCTGTAAAACATGGAAATATCTACACCACTACCTGTATAAACATGGAAATATCAGCACAGCTATCTGTATGGACATGGAAATATCTACACCGCTATCTGTATGAACATGGAAATATCTACACCAGTATCTGTATAAACATGGAAATATCTACACCGCTACCTATATAAACATGGAAATATCAGCACAGCTATCTGTATGAACATGGAAATATCTACACCGCTATCTGTATGAACATGGAAATATGTACACCGCTATCTGTATGAACATGGAAATATCTACACCAATACCTGTATAAACAAGGAAATATCAGCACCGCCATCTGTGTGAACATGGAAATATCTACACCGCTATCTGTGTAAACATGCATACATCTTCACCGCTATCAGTATAAACATGGAAATATCTAAACCGCTATCTGTATGAACATGGAAATAGCTACACCGCTATCTGTATGAACATGGAAATATCTACACCGCTACCAGTATGAACATGGATATATATACACAGCTTTCTGGATGAACATGGAAATATCTACACCGCTATCTGTGTAAACATGCATACATCTACACCGCTATCTGTATAAACATGGAAATATCTACACCGCTATCTGTATGAACATGGAAATATCTACACCTCTATCTGTATGAACATGGAAATATCTACAACGCTATCTGTTTGAACATAGAAATATCTACACCGCTATCTGCATGAAAATGGAAATATCTACACTGCTATCTGCATATACATGGAAATATCTACACAGCTATCTCTTTACACATGGAAATAACAACACCGCTATCTGTATGAACATGGAAATATCCACACCGCCATCTGTATGAAAATGGAAATATCTGCATCGCCATCTGTATGAACATATAAATATCTACACTGCCATCTGTATTAAGATGGAGATATCTACACCGCTATCTGTATAAACATGGAAATATCTACACCGCTATCTGTATAAACATGGAAATATCTACACCGCTATCTGTATAAACATGGAAATATCTACACGGCTACCTGTATAAACATGGAAATATCAGCACAGCTATCTGTATGAACATGGAAATATCTACACCGCTATCTGTATGAACATGGAAATATCTACACCGCTATCTGTATAAACATGGAAATATCTACACCGCTATCTGCATAAACATGGAAATATCTACACCGCTACCTGTATAACCATGGAAATGTCAGCACCGCTATCTGTATGAACATGGAAATATCTACACCGCTATCTGTATGAACATGGAAATACCTACACCGCTATCTGTATGAACATGGATATATCTACACCGCTACCTGTATAAACATGGAAATATCAGCACCGCTATCTGTATGAACATGGAAATATCTACACCGCTATCTGTATCGACATGGAAATATCTACACTGCTATCTGTATGAACATGGATATATCTACACAGCCATCTGGATGAACATGGAAATATCTACACCGCTATCTGTGTAAACATGCATAGATCTTCACCGCTATCTGTATAAACATGGAAATATCTACGCCGCTATCTGTATGAACATGGAAATATCTACACCGCTATCTGTATGAACATGGAAATATCTACACCACTATCTGTTTGAACATGGAAATATCTACACCAAAATCTGCATGAAAATGGAAATATCTACACTGCTATCTGCATATACATGGAAATATCTACACAGCTATCTCTTTACACATGGAAATAACTACACCGCTATCTATATGAACATGGAAATATCCACACCGCCATCTGTATGAACATGGAAATATCTGCACCGCCATCTGTATGAACATATAAATATCTACACCGCCATCTGTATTAAGATGGAGATATCTACACCGCTACCTGAATAAACATGGAAATATCTACACCGCTATCTGTATAAACATGGAAATATCTACACCGCTATCTGTATAAACATGGAAATATCTACACCGCTACCTGTATAAACATGGAAATATCAGCACCGCTATCTGAATGAACCTTGAACTATCTACACCGCTATCTGTATGAACATGGAAATAGCTACACCGCTATCTGTATGAACATGGAAATATCTACAAAGCTATCTGAATGAACATGGAAATATCTACACCGCTATCTGTTTGAACATGTAAATATCTACACCGCTATCTGCATGAAAATGGAAATATCTACAAAGCTATCTGCATATACTTGGAAATATCTACACAGCTATCTCTTTACACATGGAAATAACTACACCGCTATATATATAAACATGGAAATATCTACACCACCATCTGTATGAACATGGAAATATCTGCACCGCCATCTGTATGAACATATAAATATCTACACCGCCATCTGTATTAAGAAGGAAATATCTAAACCGCTATCTGTATAAACATGGAAATATCTACACCGCTGCCTGTATAAACATGGAAATATCAGCACCGCTCTCAGTATGAAAATGGTAATATCTACACCGCTATCTGTATGAACATGGAAATATCTACACTGCTATATGTATGAACATGGAAATAGCTACACCGTTATGTGTATGAAAATGGGAATAGCTACACCGCTATCTGTATGAACATGGAAATATCTACACCGCTGTCTGTATGAACATGGATATATCTACACAGCCATCTGGATGAACATGTTAATATCTACACCGCTATCTGTATGAACATGGAAATATCTACACCGCTATCTGTATGAACATGGATATATCTACACAGCCATCTGGATGAACATGGAAATATCTACACCTCTATCTGTGTAAACATACGTACATCTTCACCACTATCTGTATAAACATGGAAATATCTGCACCGCTATCGGTATGAACATGGAAATATCTACACCGCTATCTGTATGAACATGGAAATACCTACACCGCTATCTGTTTGGACATGGAAATATCTACACCGCTATCTGCATGAAAATGGAAATATCTACACTGCTATCTGCATATACATTTATATATCTACACAGCTATCTCTTTACACATGGAAATAACTACACCACTATCTGTATGAACATGGAAATAGCTACACCGCCATCTGTATGAACATGGAAATATCTGCACCGCCATCTGTATGAACATATAAATATCTACACCGCCATCTGTATTAAGATGGAGATATCTACACCGCTATCTGTATAAACATGGAAATATCTACACCGCTATCTGTATAAACATGGAAATATCTACACGGCTACCTGTATAAACATGGAAATATCAGCACAGCTATCTGTATGAACATGGAAATATCTACACCGCTATCTGTATGAACATGGAAATATCTACACCGCTATCTGTATAAACATGGAAATATCTACACCGCTATCTGCATAAACATGGAAATATCTACACCGCTACCTGTATAACCATGGAAATGTCAGCACCGCTATCTGTATGAACATGGAAATATCTACACCGCTATCTGTATGAACATGGAAATACCTACACCGCTATCTGTATGAACATGGATATATCTACACCGCTACCTGTATAAACATGGAAATATCAGCACCGCTATCTGTATGAACATGGAAATATCTACACCGCTATCTGTATCGACATGGAAATATCTACACTGCTATCTGTATGAACATGGATATATCTACACAGCCATCTGGATGAACATGGAAATATCTACACCGCTATCTGTGTAAACATGCATAGATCTTCACCGCTATCTGTATAAACATGGAAATATCTACGCCGCTATCTGTATGAACATGGAAATAACTACACCGCTATCTGTATGAACATGGAAATATCTACACCACTAATTGTTTGAACACGGAAATATCTACACCACAATCTGCATGAAAATGGAAATATCTACACTGCTATCTGCATATACATGGAAATATCTACACAGCTATCTCTTTACACATGGAAATAACTACACCGCTATCTATATGAACATGGAAATATCCACACCGCCATCTGTATGAACATGGAAATATCTGCACCGCCATCTGTATGAACATATAAATATCTACACCGCCATCTGTATTAAGATGGAGATATCTACACCGCTACCTGAATAAACATGGAAATATCTACACCGCTATCTGTATAAACATGGAAATATCTACACCGCTATCTGTATAAACATGGAAATATCTTCACCGCTACCTGTATAAACATGGAAATATCAGCACCGCTATCTGAATGAACCTTGAACTATCTACACCGCTATCTGTATGAACATGGAAATAGCTACACCGCTATCTGTATGAACATGGAAATATCTACAAAGCTATCTGAATGAACATGGAAATATCTACACCGCTATCTGTTTGAACATGTAAATATCTACACCGCTATCTGCATGAAAATGGAAATATCTACAAAGCTATCTGCATATACTTGGAAATATCTACACAGCTATCTCTTTACACATGGAAATAACTACACCGCTATATATATAAACATGGAAATATCTACACCACCATCTGTATGAACATGGAAATATCTGCACCGCCATCTGTATGAACATATAAATATCTACACCGCCATCTGTATTAAGAAGGAAATATCTAAACCGCTATCTGTATAAACATGGAAATATCTACACCGCTGCCTGTATAAACATGGAAATATCAGCACCGCTCTCAGTATGAAAATGGTAATATCTACACCGCTATCTGTATGAACATGGAAATATCTACACTGCTATATGTATGAACATGGAAATAGCTACACCGTTATGTGTATGAAAATGGGAATAGCTACACCGCTATCTGTATGAACATGGAAATATCTACACCGCTGTCTGTATGAACATGGATATATCTACACAGCCATCTGGATGAACATGGAAATATCTACACCGCTATCTGTATGAACATGGAAATATCTACACCGCTATCTGTATGAACATGGATATATCTACACAGCCATCTGGATGAACATGGAAATATCTACACCTCTATCTGTGTAAACATGCGTACATCTTCACCACTATCTGTATAAACATGGAAATATCTGCACCGCTATCGGTATGAACATGGAAATATCTACACCGCTATCTGTATGAACATGGAAATACCTACACCGCTATCTGTTTGGACATGGAAATATCTACACCGCTATCTGCATGAAAATGGAAATATCTACACTGCTATCTGCATATACATTTATATATCTACACAGCTATCTCTTTACACATGGAAATAACTACACCACTATCTGTATGAACATGGAAATAGCTACACCGCCATCTGTATGAACATGGAAATATCTGCACCGCCATCTGTATGAACATATAAATATCTACACCGCCATCTGTATTAAGATGGAGATATCTACACCGCTATCTGTATAAACATGGAAATATCTACACCGCTATCTGTATAAACATGGAAATATCTACACCACTATCTCTATAAACATGGAAATATCAGCACTGCTATCTTTATGAACATGGAAATATCAGCCTCTCTATCTGTATGAACATGGAAGTATCTACACCGCTATCTGTATGAACATTGAAATAGCTACACCGCTATCTGTATGAACATGGAAATATCTACACCACTATCTGTATGAACATGGAAATATCTACACCGCTATCTGTATGAACATGGAAATATCTTCACCGCTATCTGTATGAACATGGATATATCTACACAGCCATCAGGATGAACATGGAAATATCTACAACGCTATCTGTATGAACATGGAAATACATACACCGCTATCTGTATGAACATGGAAATATCTACACCGCTATCTGTATGAACATGGAAATATCTACACCGCTATCTGTATGAACATGGAAATATCTTCACTGCCATCTGTATGAACATTGATATATCTACACAGCCATGTGGATGAACATGGAAATATCTACACCGCTATCTGTGTAAACATGCATACATCTTCACCGCTATCTGTATAAAAATGGAAATATCTACACCGCTATCTTTATGTACATGGAAATATCTACACCGCTAACTGTTTGAACAGGGAAATACACACACCGCTATCTGCATGAAAACGGAAATATCCACACAGCTATCTGCTTATACATGGAAATATCTACACAGCTATCTCTATACACATGGAAATAACTACACCGCTATGTGTATGAACATGGAAATATCTACACCGCCATCTGTATCAACATGGAAATATCTGCACAGCCATCTGTATGAACATTTATATAACTACACCGCCATCTGTATTAAGATGGAGATATCTACACCACTATCTGCATAAACATGGAAATATCTACACCGCTATCTGCATAAACATGGAAATATCTACACCGCTATGAGTATAAACATGGAAATATCTACACTGCTATCTGTATAAACATGGAAATATCTACACCGCTACCTGTATAAACATGGAAATATCAGCACCGCTATCAGTATGAACATGGAAGTTTCTACACCGCCATCTGTATGAACATGGAAATATGTTCACCGCCATCCGTATGAACATGGAAATATCTGCACCGCCATCTGTATGAACATATAAATATCTACACCGCCATCTGTATTAAGATGGAGATATCTACAACGCTATCTGTATAAACATGGAAATATCTACACCGCTATGTGTATAAACATGGAAATATCTACACCGCTACCTGTATCAACATGGAAGTATCAGCACCGCTATCGGTATGAACATGGCAATATCTACACGGCTATCTGTATGAACATGGAAATATCTACACCGCTATCTCTATGCACATGGAAATGTCTTCACTGCCATCTGTATGAACATGGATATATCTACACAGCCATCTGAATGAACATGGAAATATCTACACCGCTATCTGTATGAACATGGAAATATCTACACAGCCATCTGGATGAACATGGAAATACATATACCGCTATCTGTATGAAAATGGAAATAACTACACCGCTATCTGTATGAAAATGGAAATATCTACACCGCTATCTGCATGAAAATGGAAATATCTACACAACTATCTGCATATAAATGGAAATATCAACACAGCTATCTCTTTGCACATGGAAATATCTACACCGCTATCTGTATGAACATGGAAATACATATACCGCTATCTGTATGAAAATGGAAATAACTACACCGCTATCTGTATGAAAATGGAAATATCTACACCGCTATCTGCATGAAAATGGAAATATCTACACAACTATCTGCATATAAATGGAAATATCTACACAGCTATCTCTTTGCACATGGGAATATCTACACCACTATCTGTATGAACATGGAAATATCAACACCGCTAACTGTTTGAACAGGGAAATATATACACCGCTATCTGCATGAAAATGGAAATATCTACACCGCTATCTGAATGAAAATGGAAATACATACACCGCTATCTGTATGAACATGGAAATATCTACACCGCTATGTGTATAAACATGGAAATATCTACACCGCTATCTGTATAAACATGGAAATATCTACACCGCCACATGTATAAACATGGAAATATCTACACCGCTATCTGTATAAACATGGAAATATCTACACCGCCACATGTATAAACATGGAAATATCAGCCCCGCTATCTGTATGAACATGGAAATATCTACACCGCCATTTGTATGAACATGGAAATATCTTCACCGCCATACGTATGAACATGGAAATATCTGCACCGCCATCTGTATGAACATATAAATATCTACACCGCCATCTGTATTAAGATGGAGATATCTACACCGCTATCTGTATAAACATAGAAATATCTACACCGCTATCTGCATGAAAATGGAAATATCTACACAACTATCTGCATATAAATGGAAATATCTACACAGCTATCTCTTTGCACATGGAAATAACTACGCCGCTATCTGTATAAACATGGAAATATCTGCACCGCCATCTGTATGAACATGGAAATATCTACACCGCCATCTGTATTAAGAAGGAGATATCTACACCGCTATCTGTATAAACATGGAAATATCTACACCGCTATCTGTATGAACATGGAAATATCTACACCGCTATCTGTATAAACACGGAAATATGTACACCGCTACCTGTATAAACATGGAAGTATCAGCACCGCTATCGGTATGAACATGGCAATATCTACACGGCTATCTGTATGAACATGGAAATATCTGCACCGCCATCTGTATGAACATATAAATATCTACACCGCCATCTGTATTAAGATGGAGATATCTACACCGCTATCTGTATAAACATGGAAATATCTACACCGCTATCTGTATAAACATGGAGATATCTACACCGCTATCTGTATAAACATGGAAATATCTACACTGCTACCTGTATAAACATGGAAATATCAGCACCGCTATCTGCATGAACATAGAAATATCTACACCGCCATCTGTATGAACATGGAAAAATCTTCACCGCCATCTGTATGAACATGGAAATATCTACACAGCCATCAGGATGAACATGGAAATATCTACACCGCTATCTGTATGAACATGGAAATACATACACCGCTATCTGTATGAACATGGAAATATCTACACCGCTATCTGTATGAACATGGAAATATCTTCACCGCCATCTGTATGAACATGGATATATCTACACAGTCATGTGGATGAACATGGAAATAACTACACCGATATCTGTGAAAACATGCATACATCTTCACCGCTATCTGTATAAACATGGAAATATCTACACCGCTATCTGTATGAACATGGAAATATCTTCACCGCCATCTGTATGAACATGGATATATCTACACAGCCATCTGGATGAACATGGAAATATCTACACCGCTATGTGTATGAACATGGAAATATCTACACCGCTATCTGTATGAACATGGAGATATCTACACCGCTATATGTATGAACATGAAAATATCTTCACCGCCATCTGTATGAACATGGATATATCTACAAAGCCATGTGGATGAACATGGAAATATCTACACCGCTATCTGTGTAAAAATGCATACATCTTCACCGCTATCTGTATAAACATGGAAATATCTACACCGCTATCTTTATGAACATGGAAATATCTACACCGCTAACTGTTTGAACAGGGAAATATATACACCGCTATCTGCATGAAAATGGAAATATCTACACCACTATCTGTATGAACATGGAAATACATACACCACTATCTGTATGAACATGGAAATATCTACACCGCTATCTGTATGAACATGGAAATACCTGCACCGCTATCTGTATGAACATGGAAATATCTACACCACTATCTGTATGAACATGGATATACCTACACCGCTATCTGTATGAACAGGGAAGTATATACACCGCTATCTGCTTGAAAATGGAAATATCTACACAGCTATCTGCATATACATGGGAATATCTACACAGCTATCTCTTTACACATGGAAATAACTACACCGCTATCTGTATGAACATGGAAATATCTACACCGCCATCTGTATGACCATGGAAATATCTGCACCGCCATCTGAATGAACATATAAATGTCTACACCACCATCTGTATTAAGATGGAGATATCTACACCGCTGTCTGTATAAACATGGAAATATCTACACCGCTATGTGTATAAACATGGTAATATCTACACCACTATCTGTATGAACATGGAAATACATACACCACTATCTGTATGAACATGGAAATATCCACACCGCTATCTGCATGAACATGGAAATATCTGCACCGCTATCTGTATGAACATGGAAATATCTACACCACTATCTCTATGAACATGGATATATCTACACCGCTATCTGTATGAATATGGAAATATCTTCACCGCCATCTGTGTGAACATGGATATATCTACACAGCCATCTGGATGAACATGGAAGTATCTACACCGCTATCTGTAGGAACATGGAAATAGCTACACTGCTATCTGTATGAACATGGAAATATCTACACCGCTATCTGTATAAACATGGAAATATCTTCACCGCCATCTGTATGAACATGGATATATCTACACAGCCATCTGGATGAACATGGAAATATCTACGCCGCTATCTGTATGAACATGGAAATATCTACACAGCCATCTGGATGAACATGAAAATATCTACTCCGCTATCTGTGTAAACATGCATACACCTTCACCGCTATCTGTATAAACATGAAAATATCTACACCGCTACCCGTATAAACATGGAAATATCTACACCGCTATCTCTATGAACATGGAAATATCCACACCGCTATCTGTATGAACATGGAAATATCTAAACCACTATCTGTATGAACATGGAAATATCTACACCGCTATCTGTTTGAACAGGGAATTATATACACCGCTATCTGCTTGAAAATGGAAATATCTACACAGCTATCCGCATATACATGGGAATATCTACACAGCTTTCTCTTTACACATGGAAATAACTACACCGCTATCTGTATGAACATGGAAATATCTACACCGCCATCTGTATTAAGATGGAGATATCTACACCGCTATCTGTATAAACATGGAAATATCTACACCACTATGTGTATAAACATGGAAATAACTACACCGCTATCTGCATAAACATGGAAATATCTACACTGCTACCTGTATAAACATGGAAATATGAGCACCGCTATCTGTATGAACATGGAAATATCTACACCGCCATCTGTATGAACATGGAAAAATCTTCACCGCCATCTGTATGAACATGGATATATCTACACAGACATCTGTATGAACATGGAAATATCTTCACCGCCATCTGTATGAACACGGATATGTCTACACAGCCGTCTGGATGAAAATGGAAATATCTACACGGCTATCTGTATGAACATGGAAATATCTACACCGCTATCTGTGTAAACATGCATACATCTTCACCGCTATCTGTATAAACATGGAAATATCCACACCGCTATCTGTATGAACATGGAAATATCTGCACCGCTATCTGTTTGAACATGGAAATATCTACACCGCTATCTGCATGTAAATGGAAATAACTACACAGATATCTGCATATACATGGAAATATCTACACAGCTATCTCTTTGCACATGGAAATAACTACACCGCTATCTCTATAAACATGGAAATATCTACACCACCATCTGTATGAACATGGAAATACCTGCACCGCCATCTGTATGAACATATAAATATCTACACCGCCATCTGTATTATGAAGGAGATATCTACACCGCTATATGTATAAACATGGAAATATCTACACCGCTATCTGCATGAACATGGAAATATTTACACCGCTATCTGTATGAACATGGAAATATCTACACAGAAATCAGGATGAACATGGAAATATCTACACCGCTATCTGTATAAACATGGAAATACATACACCGCTATCTGTATGAAAATGGAAATATCTACACCGCTATCTGTATGAACATGGAAATATCTACACCGCTATCTGTGTGAACATGGAAATATCTTCACCGCCATCTGTATGAACATGGATATATCTACACAGCCATGTGGATAAACATGGAAATATCTACACCGATATCTGTGAAAACATGCATACATCTTCACCGCTATCTGTATAAACATGGAAATATCTACACCGCTATCTTTAGGAACATGGAAATATCTACACCGCTAACTGTTTGAACAGGGAAATATATACACCGCTATCTGCATGAAAATAGAAATATCTACACCTCTATCTGAATGAACATGGAAATACATACACCCCTATCTGTATGAACATGGAAATATCTACACCGCTATCTGTATGAACATGGAAATATCTACACCGCTATCTGTATGAACATGGAAATATCTTCACCGCCTTCTGTATGAACATGGATATATCTACACAGCCATCTGGATGAACATGGATATATCTGCACCGCTATCTGTATGAACATGGAAATATCTACACCTCTATCTGTATGAACATGGATATATCTACACAGCCATCTGGATGAACATGGAAATATCTACACCGCTATCTGTGTAAACATGCATACATCTTCACCGCTATCTGTATAAACATGGAAATATCTACACCGCTATCTTTATGAACATGGAAATATCTACACCGATAACTGTTTGAACTGGGAAATATATACACCGCTATCTGCATGAAAACGGAAATATCTACACAGCTATCTGCTTATACATGGAAATATCTATACAGCTATCTCTTTACACATGGAAATAACTACACCGCTATCTGTATGAACATGGAAATATCTACACCGCTATCTGTATGAACTTGGAAATATCTTCACCGCCATCTGTATGAACATGGATATATTTACACAGCCTTCTGCATGAACATGGAAATATCTACACAGCTATCTGTATGAACATGGAAATATCTACACAGCCATCTGGATGAACATGAAAATATCTAAACCGCTATCTGTGTAAACATGCATACATCTTCACCGCTATCAGTATAAACATGGAAATATCTACACCGCTACCTGTATAAACATGGAAATATCTACACCGCTATCTCTATGAACATGGAAATATCCACACCGCTATCTGTATGAACATGGATATATCTACACAGCCATCCGGATGAACATGGAAATATCTACACCGCTATCTGTGTAAACATGCATACATCTTCACCGCTATCTGTATTAACATGGAAATATCTACACCGCTATCTTTATGAACATGGAAATATCTACACCGCTAACTGTTTGAACAGGGAAATATATACACCGCTATCTGCATGAAAACGGAAATATCTACACAGCTATCTGCTTATACATGGAAATATCTACACAGCTATCTCTTTACACATGGAAATAACTACACCGCTATCTGTATGAACATGGAAATATCTACACCGCCATCTGTATGAACATGGAAATATCTGCAGCGCCATCTGTATGAACATTTAAATATCTACACCGCCATCTGTATTAAGATGGAGATATCTACACCGCTATGTGTATAAACATGGAAATATCTACACCGCTATCTGTATAAACATGGAAATATGTACACCGATACCTGTATAAACATGGAAATATGAGCACCGCTATCTGTATGAACATGGAAATATCTGCACCGCCATCTGTATGAACATGGAAATATCGTCACCGCCATCTGTATGAACATGGATATATCTACACAGCCATCTGTATGAACATGGAAATATCTTCACCGCCATCTGTATGAACATGGATATGTCTACACAGCCGTCTGTATGAACATGGAAATATCTACACCGCTATCTGTGTAAACATGCATACATCTTCACCGCTATCTGTATAAACATGGAAATATCTACACCGCTATCTGTATGAACATAGAAATAGCTACACCGCTATCTGTATGAACATGGAGATATCCACACCACTATCTGTATAAACATGCAAATATCTACACCGCTATCTGTGTGAACATGGAAATATCTTCACCGCCGTCTGTATGAACATGGATATATCTACACAGCCATCTGGATGAACATGGAAATATCTACACCGCTATCTGTATGAACATGGAAATAGCTACACTGCTATCTGTATGAACATGGAAATATCTACACCGCTATCTGTATGAACATGGAAATATCTACACCGCTATCTGAACATGGAAATATCTTCACCGCCATCTGTATGAACATGGATATATCTACACAGCCATCTGGATGAACATGGAAATATCTACACCGCTATCTGTATGAACATGGAAATATCTACACTGCCATCTGGATGAACATGAAAATATCTACACCGCTATCTGTGTAAGCATGCATACATCTTCACCGCTATCTGTATAAACATGGAAATATCTACACCGCTACCTGTATAAACATGGAAATATCTACACCGCTATGTCTATGAACATGGAAATATACACACCGCTATCTGTATGAACCTGGAAATAGCTACACCGCTATCTGTATGAACATGGAAATATCTACACCACTATCTGTATGAACATGGAAATATCTACACCGCTATCTGTTTGAACAGGGAAGTATATACACCGCTATCTGCTTGAAAATGGAAATATCTAGACAGCTATCTGCATATACATGGGAATATCTACACAGCTATCTCTTTACACATGGAAATAACTACACCGCTATCTGTATGAACATGGAAATATGTACACCGCCATCTGTATGAACATGGAAATCTCTGCACCGCCATCTGAATGAACATATAAATATCTACACCGCCATCTGTATTAAGATGGAGATATCTACACCGCTATCTGTAGAAACTTGGAAATATCTACACCGCTATCTGTATAAACATGGAAATATCTACACCACTATCTGTATAAACATGGAAATGTCTACACCGCTACCTGTATAAACATGGAAATATCAGCACCACTATCTGTATGAACATGTAAATATCTACACCGCTATCTCTATGAACATGGAAATATCTACACCGCTATCTGTATGAACATGGAAATATCTACACCGCTATCTGTTTAAACATGGAAATATGTACACCGCTACCTGTATAAACATGGAAGTATCAGCACCGCTATCGGTATAAACATGGCAATATCTACACAGCTATCTGTATGAACATGGAAATATCTGCACCGCTATCTGTATGAACATGGAAATATCTTCACCGCCATCTGTATGAACATGGATATATCTACACAGCCATCTGGATGAACATGGAAATATCTACACCGCTATCTGTATGAACATGGAAATATCTACACCGCTATCTGTATGAACATGGATATATCTACACCGCTATCTGTATGAACATGGAAATATCTACACCGCTATCTGTATGAACATGGAAATATCTTCTCCGCCATCTGTAAGAACATAGATATATCTACACAGCCATCTGTATGAACATGGAAATATCTACGCCGCTATCTGTATGAACATGGAAATATCTACACCGCTATCTGTGTAAACATGTACACATCTTCACCGCTATCTGCATGAAAATGGAAATATCTACACAGCTATCTGCATATACATGGAAATATCTACAAAGCTATCTCTTTCCACATGGAAATAACTACACTGCTATCTCTATAAACATGGAAATATCTACACCGCCATCTGTATGAACATGGAAATATCTGCACCGACATCTGTGTGAACATATAAATATCTACACCGCCATCTGTATTAAGATGGAGATATCTACACCGCTATCTGTATAAACTTGGAAATATCTACACTGCTATCTGTATAAACATGGAAATATCTATGCCGCTTTCTGTATACACAAGGAAATATCTACACTGCTACCTGTATAAACATGGAAATATCAGCCCCGCTATCTGTATGAACATGGAAATATCTACACCGCCATCTATATGAACATGGAAATATCTTCACCGCCATCTGTAGGAACATGGATATATCTACAAAGCCATCTCTATGAACATGGAAATATCTAAACCGCTATCTGCATGAACATGGAAATATCTACACCGCTATCTGTATGAACATGGAAATATCTTCACCGCCATCTGTATGAACATGGATATGTCTACACAGCCATCTGTATGAACATTTAAATATCTACACCACCATCTCTATTAAGATGGAGATATCTACACAACTATCTGCATAAACATGGAAATATCTACACCGCTATCTGTATAAACATGGAAATATCTACACCGCTATCTGTATAAACATGGAAATATCTACACCGCTATCTTTATGAACATGGAAATATCCACACCGCTATCTGTAAGAACATGGAAATAGCTACACCGCTATCTGTATGAACATGGAAATATCTACACCACTATCTGTATGAACATGGAAATATCTACACCGCTATCTGTTTGAACAGGGAAGTATATAAACCGCTATCTGCTTGAAAATGGAAATATCTACACAGCTATGTGCATATACATGGGAATATCTACACAGCTATCTCTTTACACATGGAAATAACTACACCGCTATCTGTATGAACATGGAAATATCTACACCGCCATCAGTATGAACATGGAAATATCAGCACCGCCATCTGAATGAACATATAAATATCTACACCGCCATCTGTATTAAGATGGAGATATCTACACCGCTATCTGTATAAACTTGGAAATATCTACACCGCTATCGGTATGAACATGGAAATATCTACACCGCTATCAGTATGAACATGGAAATATCTTCACCGCCATCTGTATGAACATGGATATTTCTACACAGCCATCTGGATGAACATGGAAATATCTGCACCACTATCTGTATGAACATGGAAATATCTACACCTCTATCTGTATGAACATGGATATATCTACACAGCCATCCGGATGAACATGGAAATATCTACACCGCTATCTGTGTAAACATGCATACATCTTCACCGCTATCTGTATTAACATGGAAATATCTACACCGCTATCTTTATGAACATGGAAATATCTACACCGCTAACTGTTTGAACAGGGAAATATATACACCGCTATCTGCATGAAAACGGAAATATCTACACAGCTATCTGCTTATAAATGGAAATATCTACACAGCTATCTCTTTACACATGGAAATAACTACACCGCTATCTGTATGAACATGGAAATATCTACACCGCCATCTGTATGAACATGGAAATATCTGCAGCGCCATCTGTATGTACATTTAAATATCTACACTGCCATCTGTATTAAGATTGGGATATCTACATCGCTATCTGTATAAACATGGAAATATCTACACCGCTATCTGTATAAACATGGAAATATGTACACCGATACCTGTATAAACATGGAAATATGAGCACCGCTATCTGTATGAACATGGAAATATCTGCACCGCCATCTGTATGAACATGGAAATACCGTCACCGCCATCTGTATGAACATGGATATATCTACACAGCCATCTGTATGAACATGGAAATATCTTCACCGCCATCTGTATGAACATGGATATGTCTACACAGCCGTCTGGATGAACATGGAAATATCTACACCGCTATCTGTATGAACATGGAAATATCTACACCGCTATCTGTGTAAACATGCATACATCTTCACCGCTATCTGTATAAACATGGAAATATCTACACCGCTATCTGTATGAACATAGAAATAGCTACACCGCTATCTGTATGAACATGGAAATATCCACACCACTATCTGTATGAACATGGAAATATCTACACCGCTATCTGTATGAACATGGAAATATCTTCACCGCCATCTGTATGAACATGGATATATCTACACAGCCATCTGGATGAACATGGAAATATCTACACCGCTATCTGTATGAACATGGAAATAGCTACACTGCTATCTGTATGAACATGTAAATATCTACACCGCTATCTGTATGAACATGGAAATATCTACACCGCTATCTGTATGAACATGGAAATATCTACACCGCTATCTGTATGAACATGGAAATATCTACACCGCTATCTGTATGAACATGGAAATATCTTCACCGCCATCTGTATGAACATGGATATATCTACACAGCCATCTGGATGAACATGGAAATATCTACACCGCTATCTGTATGAACATGGAAATATCTACACTGCCATCTGGATGAACATGAAAATATCTACACCGCTATCTGTGTAAGCATGCATACATCTTCACCGCTATCTGTATAAACATGGAAATATCTACACCGCTACCTGTATAAACATGGAAATATCTACACCGCTATGTCTATGAACATGGAAATATCCACACCGCTATCTGTATGAACATGGAAATAGCTTCACCGCTATCTGTATGAACATGGAAATATCTACACCACTATCTGTATGAACATGGAAATATCTACACCGCTATCTGTTTGAACAGGGAAGTATATACACCGAAATCTGCTTGAAAATAGAAATATCTAGACAGCTATCTGCATATACATGGGAATATCTACACAGCTATCTCTTTACACATGGAAATAACTACACCGCTATCTGTATGAACATGGAAATATCTACACCGCCATCTGTATGAACATGGAAATATCTGCACCGCCATCTGAATGAACATATAAATATCTACACCGCCATCTGTATTAAGATGGAGATATCTACACCGCTATCTGTATAAATTGGAAATATCTACACCGTTATCTGTATAAACATGGAAATATCTACACCACTATCTGTATAAACATGGAAATGTCTACACCGCTACCTGTATAAACATGGAAATATCAGCACCACTATCTGTATGAACATGTAAATATCTACACCGCTATCTCTATGAACATGGAAATATCTACACCGCTATCTGTATGAACATGGAAATATCCACACCGCTATCTGTATAAACATGGAAATATGTACACCGCTACCTGTATAAACATGGAAGTATCAGCAACGCTTTCGGTATAAACATGGCAATATCTACACAGCTATCTGTATGAACATGGAAATATCTGCACCGCTATCTGTATGAACATGGAAATATCTTCACCGCCATCTGTATGAACATGGATATATCTACACAGCCATCTGGATGAACATGGAAATATCTACACCGCTATCTGTATGAACACGGAAATATCTACACCGCTATCTGTATGAACATGGAAATATCTACACCGCTATCTGTATGAACATGGAAATATCTACACCGCTATCTGTATGAACATGGAAATATCTTCTCCGCCATCTGTAAGAACATAGATATATCTACACAGCCATCTGTATGAACATGGAAATATCTACGCCGCTATCTGTATGAACATGGAAATATCTACACCGCTATCTGTGTAAACATGTACACATCTTCACCGCTATCTGCATGAAAATGGAAATATCTACACAGCTATCTGCATATACATGGAAATAACTACAAAGCTATCTCTTTCCACATGGAAATAACTACACTGCTATCTCTATAAACATGGAAATATCTACACCGCCATCTGTATGAACATGGAAATATCTGCACCGACATCTGAATGAACATATAAATATCTACACCGCCATCTGTATTAAGATGGAGATATCTACACCGCTATCTGTATAAACTTGGAAATATCTACACTGCTATCTGTATAAACATGGAAATATCTATGCCGCTTTCTGTATACACAAGGAAATATCTACACTGCCACCTGTATAAACATGGAAATATCAGCCCCGCTATCTGTATGAACATGGAAATATCTACACCGCCATCTATATGAACATGGAAATATCTTCACCGCCATCTGTAGGAACATGGATATATCTACAAAGCCATCTGTATGAACATGGAAATATCTACACCGCTATCTGTATGAACATGGAAATATCTACACCGCTATCTGTATGAACATGGAAATATCTTCACCGCCATCTGTATGAACATGGATATGTCTACACAGCCATCTGTATGAACATTTAAATATCTACACCGCCATCTGTATTAAGATGGAGATATCTACACAACTATCTGCATAAACATGGAAATATCTACACCGCTATCTGTATAAACATGGAAATATCTACACCGCTATCTGTATAAACATGGAAATATCTACACCGCTATCTGTATAAACATGGAAATATCTACACCGCTACCTGTATAAACATGGAAATATCAGCACCGCTATCTGTATGAACATGGAAATATCTACACCACCGTCTGTATGAACATGGAAATATCGTCACCGCCATCTGTATGAACATGGATATATCTACACAGCCATCTGTATGAACATGGAAATATCTTCACCACCATCTGTATGAACATGGATATGTCTACACAGCCGTCTGGATGAAGATGGAAATATCTACACCGCTATCTGTGTAAACATGCATAAATATTCACCGCTATCTGTATAAACATGGAAATATCCACCCCGCTATCTGTATGAACATGGAAATATCTACACCGCTATCTGGTTGAACATGGAAATATCTACACCGCTATCTGCATGAAAATGGAAATATCTACACAACTATCTGCATATAAATGGAAATATCTACACAGTTATCTCTTTGCACATGGATATAACTACACCGCTATCTCTATAAACATGGAAATCTCTACACCGCCATCTGTATGAACATGGAAATATCTACACCGCCATCTGTATTAAGACGGAGATATCTAAACCGCTATCTGTATAAACATGGAAATATCTACACCGCTATCTGTATGAACATGGAAATATCTACACCGCTATCTGTATAAACATGGAAATATCTACACCGCTATCTGTATGAACATGGAAATATCTACACCGCTAACTGTTTGAACAGGGAAATATATACACCGATATCTGCATGAAAACGGAAATATCTACACAGCTATCTGCTTATAGATGGAAATATCTACACAGCTATCTCTTTACACATGGAAATAACTACACCGCTATCTGTATGAACATGGAAATATCTACACTGCCATCTGTATGAACATGGAAATATCTGCACCGCCATCTGTATGAACATTTAAATATCTACACGGCCATTTGTATTAAGATGGAGATATCTACACCACTATCTGCATAAACATGGAAATATCTACTCCACTATCTGTATAAACATGGAAATATCTACACCGCTATGTGTATAAACATGAAAATATCTACACTGCTATCTGTATAAACATGGAAATATCTACACCGCTACCAGTATAAACATGGAAATGTCAGCACCGCTATCAGTATGAACATGGAAGTTTCTACACCGCCATCTGTATGAACATGGAAACATCTTCACCGACATCCGTATGAACATGGAAATATCTGCACCGCCATCTGTATGAACATATAAATATCTGCACCGCCATCTGTATTAAGATGGAGATATCTACACCGCTATCTGTATAAAGATGGAAATATCTACACCGCTATGTGTATAAACATGGAAATATCTACACCGCTACCTGTATAAACATGGAAGTATCAGCACCGCTATCGGTATGAACATGGCAATATCTACACGGTTATCTGTATGAACATGGAAATATCTACACCGCTATCTGTATGAACAGGGAAATGTCTTCACCACCATCTGTATGAACATGGATATATCTACACAGCCATCTGGATGAACATGGAAATATATACACCGCTATCTGTATAAACATTGAAATATCTACACCGCTACCTGTATAAACATGGAAATATCAGCACCGCTATCAGTATGAACATGGAAATATCTACATCGCCGTCTGTATGAACATGGAAATATCTTCACCGCCATCTGTATGAACATGGATATATCTACACAGCAATCTGTATGAACATGGAAATATCTTCACCGCCATCTGCATGAACATGGATATGTCTACACAGCCGTCTGTATGAACATGGAAATATCTACACGGTTATCTGTGTAAACATGCATACAACTTCACCGCTATCAGTATAAACATGGAAATATCTACACCGCTATCTGTATGGACATGGAAATATCTACACCGCTATCTGTTTGAACATGGAAATATCTACACCGCTATCTGCATGAAAATGGAAATATCCACACAACTATCTGCATATAAATGGAAATATCTACACAGCTATCTCTTTGCACATGGAAATAACTACAACTCTATCTCTATAAACATGGAAATATCTACACCGCCATCTGTATGAACATGGAAACATCTACACCGCCATCTGTATTAAGAAGGAGATATGTACACGGCTCTCTGCATAAACATGGAAATATCTACACCGCTATCTGTATGAACATGGAAATATCTACACCGCTATCTGTATAAACACGGAAATATGTAAACCGCTACCTGTATAAACATGGAAGTATCAGCACCGCTATCGGTATGAAGATGGCAATATCTACACGGCTATCTGTATGAACATGGAAATATCTACACCGCTATCTGTATGAACATGGAAATATCTTCACAGCCATCTGTATGAACATGGATATATCTACACAGCCATCTGGATGAACATGGAATTATCTACACCGCTATCTGTATGAACATGGAAATATCTACACCGCTATCTGTATGAACATGGAAATATCTACACAGCCATCTGGGTAAACATGGAAATATCTACACCGCTATCTGTTTGAACATGGAAATAGCTACACCGTTATCTGTATGAACATGGAAATATCTACACCGCTATCTGTTTGAACATGGAAATATATACAGTGCTATCTGCTTGAAAATGGAAATATCTACACTGCTATCTGTATGAACATGGAAATATATACACCGCTATCTGTATGAACATGGAAATATCTACACTGCTTTCTTTATGAACATGGAAATATCTACACCGCTATCTGTATGAACATGGAAATATCTTCACCGCCATCTGTATGAACATGGATATATCTAAACAGCCATCTGCATGAACATGGAAATATCTACACCGCTATCTGTGTAAACATGCATACATCTTCACCGCTATCTGTATAAACATGGAAATATCTACACCGCTATCTTTCTGAACATGGAAATATCTACACCGCTAACTGTTTGAACAGGGAAATATATACACCGCTATCTGCATGAAAATGGAAATATCTACACAGCTATCTGCATATACATGGAAATATCTACACAGCTATCTCTTTACACATGGAAATAACTACACCACTATCTGTATGACCATGGAAATATCTACACCGCCGTCTGTATGAACATGGAAATATCTGCACAGCCATCTGTATGAACATATAAATATCTACACCGCCATCTGTATTAAGATGGAGATATGTACACCGCTATCTGTACAAACATGGAAATATCTACACCGCTATCTGTATGAACATGGAAATACCTACACCGCTCTCTGTATGAACATGGAAATATCTTCACCGCTATCTGTATGAACATGGATATATCTACACAGCCATCTGGATGAACATGGAAATAACTACACCGCTATCTGTATGAACATGGAAATATCTAAACCGCTATCTGTGTAAACATGCATACATCTTCACCGCTATCTGTATAAACATGGAAATATGTACACCGCTACCTGTATAAACATGGAAGTATCAGCACCGCTATCGGTATAAACATGGCAATATCTACACGGCTATCTGTATGAACATGGAAATATATGTACCGCTATCTGTATGAACATGGAAATATCTTCACCGCCATCTGTATGAACATGGATATATATACACAGCCATCTGTATGAACATGGAAATATCTACCCCGCTATCTGTATGAACATGGAAATCTCTACACCGCTACCTGTATGAACATGGAAATATATTCAACGCCATTTTTCTGAACATGGATATGTCTACACAGCCATCTGGATGAACATGGAAATATCTACACCACTATCTGTATGAACATGGAAATATCTACACCGCTAACTGTGTAAACATGCATACATCTTCACCGCTATCTGTATAAACATGGAACTATCTACACCACTATCTGTATAAACATGGAAATATCTACACTGCTACCTGTATAAACATGGAAATATGAGCACCGCTATCTGTATGAACATGGAAATACCTACACAGCCATCTGGATGAACATGGAAATATCTACACCGCTATCTGTATGAACATGGAAATAGCTACACCGCTATCTGTATGAACATGGAAATATCTACACCGCTATCTGTATGAACATGGAAATATCTACACCGCTATCTGTATGATCATGGAAATATCTTCACCGCCATCTGTATGAACATGGATATAACTACACAGCCATCTGGATGAACATGGAAATATCTACACCGCTATCTGTATGAACATGGAAATAGCTACACCGCTATCTGTATGAACATGGAGATATCTACACCGCTATCTGTATGAACATGGAAATATCTACACCGCTATCTGTATGAACATGGAAATATCTTCACCGCCATCTGTATGAAAATGGATATATCTACACAGCCATCTGGATGAACATGGAAATATCTACACCGCTATCTGTATGAACATGGAAATATCTACACTGCCATCTGGATGAACATGAAAATATCTACACCGCTATCTGTGTAAGCATGCATACATCTTCACCGCTATCTGTATAAACATGGAAATATCTACACCGCTACCTGTATAAACATGGAAATATCTACACCGCTATCTGTGTAAACATAGAAATATCTACTCTGCTATCTGTATAAACATGGAAATATCTACACCGCTATCTGTATGAACACGGAAATATCTACACCGCTATCTCTTTGAACATGGAAATATCTACACCGCTATCTGCATGAAAATGGAAATATCTACACAGCTATCTGCATATACATGGAAATATCTACAAAGCTATTTCTTTACACATGGAAATAACTACACCGCTATCTCTATAAACATAGAAATATCTACACCGCCATCTGTATGAACATGAAAATATCTGCACCGCTATCTGTTTGAACATGGAAATAGCTACACCGCTATCTGTATGAACATGGAAATATCTACACCGCTATCTGTATGAACATGGAAATATATACACCGATATCTGTATGAACATGGAAATATCTACACCGCTATCTGTATGAACATGGAAATATCTTCACCGCCATCCTTATGAACATGGATATATCTACACAGCCTTCTGGATGAACATGGAAATATCTACACAGCTATCTGTATGAACATGGAAATATCTACACCGCTATCTGTATGAACATGGAAATATCTACACCACTATCTGTATGAACATGGAAATATTTACACCGCTATCTGCATGAACATGGAAATATCTACACCACTATATGTGCAAACATGCATACATCTTCTCCGCTATCTGGATAAACATGGAAATATCTACACCGCTATCTGTTAGAACATGGAAATATCTACACCGCTATCTGTTTTAACATGGAAATATCTACACCGCTATCTGCATGAAAATGGAAATATCTACACAGCTATCTGCATATACACGGAAATATCTACAAAGCTATTTCTTTACACATGGAAATAACTACACCGCTATCTCTATAAACATGGAAATATCTACACCACAATCTGTATGAACATGGAAATCTCTGCACCGCCATCTGTATGAACATATAAATATCTACACAGCCATCTGTATTAAGATGGAGATATCTACAACGCTATCTGTATAAACATGGAAATATCTACACCGCTATCTGTATAAACATGGAAATATCTACACCGCTATCTGTATAAACATGGAAATATCTACACCGCTACCTGTATAAACATGGAAATATCAGCACCGCTATCTGTATGAACATGGAAATATCTACACCGCTATCTGTATGAACATGGAAATATCTACACCGCTATCTGCATTAAAATGGAAATATCTACACAGCTATCTGCATATAAATGGAAATATCTACAAAGCTATCTCTTTACACATGGAAAAAACTACACCGCTATCTCTATAAACATGGAAATATCTACACCACTATCTGTATAAACATGGAAATATCTACACCGCTATCTGTAGAAACATGGAAATATCTACACCGCTATCTGTATGAACATGGAAATATCTACACCGCTATCTGTATAAACATGAAATTATCTACACCACTACCTGTATAAACATGGAAATATCAGCACCGCTATCTGTATGACCATGGAAATATCTACACCGCTATCTCTATGAACATGGAAACATCTACACCGCTATCTGTATGAACATGGAAATAGCTACACCGCAATCTGTATGAACATGGAAATACCAACACCACTATCTATATGAACATGGAAATATCTACACCGCTGTCTGTATGAACATGGAAATATCTACACCGCTATCTGTATGAACAAGGATATATCTACACCGCTATCTGTATGAACATGGATATAACTACACAGCCATCTGGATGAACATGGAAATATCTACACCGCTATATGTATTAACATGGAAATATCTACACCGCTGTCTCTATGAACATGGAACTATCTACACCGCCATCTGAATGAACAAAGATATGTCTACATAGCCATCTGGATGAACATGGAAATATCTACACCGCTATCTGTATGAACATGGAAATATCTACACCACTATCTGTGTAAACATGCATACATCTTCACCGCTATCTGTATAAACATGGAAATATCTACACCGCTATCTGTATAAACATGGAATTATCTACACCGCTACCTGTATAAACATGGAAATATCAGCACCGCTATGTGTATGACCATGGAAATATCTACACCGCTATCTCTATGAACATGGAAATATCTACACCGCTATCTGTATGAACATGGAAATAGCTACACCGCTATCTGTATGAACATGGAAATATCTACACCTCTATCTGTATGAACATGGAAATATCTACACTGCTGTCTGTATGAACATGGAAATATCTACACCGCTATCTGTATGAACATGGAAATATCTTCACCGCCGTCTGTATGAACATGGATATATCTACACCGCTATCTGTATGAACATGGAAATATCTACACCGATATCTGTATAAACATGGAAATACCTACACCACTATCTGTATGAACATGGAAATATCTTCACCGCCATCTGTATGAACATGGATTTATCTAAACACCCATCTGGATGAACATGGAAATATCTACACCGCTATCTGTATGAACATGGAAATAGCTACACCGCAATCTGTATGAACATGGAAATATCTACACCGCTATCTGTATGAACATGGAAATATCTACACCGATATCTGTATAAACATGGAAATATCTACACCGCTATCTGTATGAACATGGAAATATCTTCACCGCCATCTGTATGAACATGGATTTATCTACACACCCATCTGGATGAACATGGAAATATCTACACCGCTATCTGTATGAACATGGAAATAACTACACCGCTATCTGTATGAACATGGAAATATCTACACCGCTATCTGTATGAACATGGAAATATCTACACCGATATCTGTATAAACATGGAAATATCTACACCGCTATCTGTATGAACATGGAAATATCTTCACCGCCATCTGTATGAACATGGATTTATCTACACACCCATCTGGATGAACATGGAAATATCTACACCGCTATCTGTATGAACATGGAAATAACTACACCGCTATCTGTATGAAAATGGAAATATCTACACCGCTACCTGTATAAACATGGAAATATCAGCACCGCTATCTGTAAGAACATGAAAATATCTACACAGCTATCTGCATGAAAATGGAAATATCTACACAGCTATCTGCATATACATGGAAATATCTACAAAGCTGTCTCTTTACACATGGAAATAACTACACCGCTATCTCTGTAAACATGGAAATATATACACAACTATCTGTATAAACATGGAAATATCTACACCGCTATCTGTATAAACATGGAAATATCTACACCGCTATCTGTATAAACATGGAATTATCTACACCGCTACCTGTATAAACATGGAAATATCAGCACCGCTATGTGTATGACCATGGAAATATCTACACCGCTATCTCTATGAACATGGAAATATCTACACCGCTATCTGTATGAACATGGAAATAGCTACACCGCTATCTGTATGAACATGGAAATATCTACACCTCTATCTGTATGAACATGGAAATATCTACACTGCTGTCTGTATGAACATGGAAATATCTACACCGCTATCTGTATGAACATGGAAATATCTTCACCGCCGTCTGTATGAACATGGATATATCTACACCGCTATCTGTATGAACATGGAAATATCTACACCGATATCTGTATAAACATGGAAATACCTACACCACTATCTGTATGAACATGGAAATATCTTCACCGCCATCTGTATGAACATAGATATATCTACACAGCCATCTGGATGAACACGGAAATATCTACACCGCTATCTGTATGAGCATGGAAATATCTACACCGCTATCTGTGTAAACATGTATACATCTTCACCACTATCTGTTTAAACATGGAAATACCTACACTGCTATCTGAATGAACATGGAAATATCTACACCGCTATCTCTTTGAACATGGAAATATCTACACCGCTATCTGCATGAAAGTGGAAATATCTACAAAGCTATCTGCATATACATGGAAATATCTATACAGCTATCTCTTTACACATGGAAATAACTACACCGCTATCTCTATAAACATGGAAATATCTACACCGCCATCTGTATGAACATGGAAATATCTGCACCGCCATATGTATGATCTTATAATTATCTACACGACCATCAGTATTAAGATGGAGATATCTACACCGCTATCTGTATAAACATGGAAATATCTACACCGATATCTGTATAAACAAGGAAATATCTACACCGCTATCTGTATGAACATGGAAATATTTTCACCGCCATCTGTATGAACATGGATATATCTACACAGCCATCTGGATGAACATGGAAATATCTTCACCGCTATCTGTATGAACATGGAAATAGCTACACCGCTATCTGTATGACCATGGAAATATCTACACCGCTATCTGTATGAACATGGAAATATCTACACCGCTATCTGTATGAACATGGAAATATCTTCACCGCCATCTGTATGAACATGGATATATCTACACAGCCATCTGGATGAACATGGAAATATCTACACCGCTATCTGTATGAACATGGAAATATCTACACCGCTATCTGTGTTAACATGCATACATCTTCACCGCTATCTGTATAAACATGGAAATATCTACACCGCTATCTGTATGAACATGGAAATATCTACACCGCTATCTGTTTGAACATGGAAATATCTACACCGCTATCTGCATGAAAATGGGAATATCTACAGAGCTATCTGCATATACATGGAAATATCTACAAAGCTATTTCTTTACACATGGAAATAACTACACCGCTATCTCTATAAACATAGAAATATCTACACCGCCATCTGTATGAACATGGAAATATCTGCACCGCCATCTGTATGAACATATAAATATCTACCCCGCCATCTCTATTAAGATGGAGTTATCTACACCGCTATCTGTATAAACATGGAAATATCTACACCGCTATCTGTATAAACATGGAAATATCTACACTGCTATCTTTATAAACATGGAAATATCTACACCGCTACCTGTATGAACATGGAAATATCAGCACCGCTATCTGTATGAACATGGAAATATCTACACCGCTATCTGTATGAACATGGAAACATCTACACCGCTATCTGCATGAAAATGGAAATATCCGCACAGCTATCTGCATATACATGGAAATATCTACAAAGCTATCTCTTTAAACATGGAAATAACTACACCGCTATCTCTATAAACATGGAAATATCTACACCACTATCTGTATAAACATGGAAATATCTACACCGCTATCTGTATAAATATGGAAATATCTACACCACTATCTGTATAAACATGGAAATATATACACCGCTACCTGTATAAACATGGATATATCAGCACCGCTATCTGTATGAACATGGAAATACCTACACTGCTATCTGTATGAACATGGAAATATCTACACCGATATCTGTATGAACATGGAAATATCTTCACCACCATCTGTATGAACATAGATATATCTACACAGCCATCTGGATGAACATAGAAATATCATCACCGCCATCTGTATGAACATGGATATATCTACACAGCCATCTGGATGAACACGGAAATATCTACACCGCTATCTGTATGAGCATGGAAATATCTACACCGCTATCTCTGTAAACATGTATACATCTTCACCACTATCTGTTTAAACATGGAAATATCTACACCGCTATCTGTGTAAACATGCATACATGTTCACCGCTATTTGTAAGAACATGGAATTATCTTCACCGCCATCGTTATGAACATGGATATGTCTACACAGCCATCTGGATGAACATGGAAATATCTACACCGCTATCTGAATGAACATGGAAATATCTACACCGCTATCTGTGAAAACATGCATACTTCTTCACCGCTATCTGTATAAACATGGAAATATCTACACCGCTATCTGTATGAACATGGAAATATCTACACCGCTATCTGTTTGAACATGGAAATATCTACACCGCTATCTGCATGAAAATGGAAATATCTACAAAGCTATCTGCATATACATGGAAATATCTATACAGCTATCTCTTTACACATGGAAATAACTACACCGCTACCTCTATAAACATGGAAATATCTACACCGACATCTGTATGAACATATTAATATCTACCCCGCCATCTCTATTAAGATGGAGATATCTACACCGCTATCTGTATAAACATGGAAATATCTACACCGCTATGTGTATAAACATGGAAATATCTACACCGCTACCTGTATAAACATGGAAGTATCAGCACCGCTATCGGTATGAACATGGCAATATCTACACGGTTATCTGTATGAACATGGAAATATCTACACCGCTATCTGTATGAACATGGAAATGTCTTCACCGCCATCTGTATGAACATGGATATATCTACACAGCCATCTGGATGAACATGTAAATATATACACCGCTATCTGTCTAAACATTGAAATATCTACACCGCTACCTGTATAAACATGGAAATATCAGCACCGCTATCAGTATGAACATGGAAATATCTACACCGCCGTCTGTATGAACATGGAAATATCTTCACCGCCATCTGTATGAACATGGATATATCTACACAGCCATCTGTATGAACATGAAATATCTTCACCGCCATCTGTATGAACATGGATATGTCTACACAGCCGTCTGTATGAACATGGAAATATCTACACCGCTATCTGTGTAAACATGCATACATCTTCACCGCTATCTGTATTAACATGGAAATATCTACACCGCTATCTGTATGGACATGGAAATATCTACACCGCTATCTGTTTGAACATGGAAATATCTACACCGCTATCTGCATGAAAATGGAAATATCTACACAATTATCTGCATATAAATGGAAATATCTACACAGCTATCTCTTTGCACATGGAAATAACTACACCTCTATCTCTATAAACATGGAAATATCTACACCGCCATCTGTATGAACATGGAAATATCTACACCGCCATAAGTATTAAGAAGGAGATATCTACACCGCTATCAGCATAAACATGGAAATATCTACACCGCTATCTGTATGAACATGGAAATATCTACACCGCTATCTGTATAAACACGGAAATGTGTACACCGCTACCTGTATAAACATGGAAGTATCAGCACCGCTATCGGTATGAACATGGCAATATCTACACGGCTATCTGTATGAACATGGAAATATCTACACCACTATCTGTATGAACATGGAAATATCTTCAAAGCCATCTGTATGAACATGGATATATATACACAGCCATCTGGATGAACATGGAAATATCTACACCGCTATCTGTATGAACATGGAAATATCTACACCGCTATCTGTATGAACATGGAAATATCTACACAGCCATCTGGGTGAACATGGAAATATCTACACCGCTATCTGTATGAACATGGAAATAGCTACACCGCTATCTGTATGAACATGGAAATATCTACACCGCTATCTGTATGAACATGGAAATATCTACACCGCTATCTGTATGAACATGGAAATATCTTCACCGCCATCTCTATGAACATGGATATATCTACACAGCCATCTGGATGAACATGCAAATATCTACACCGCTATCTGTGTAAACATGCATTCATTTTCACCGCTATCTGTATAAACATGGAAATATCTACACCGCTATCTTTATGAACATGGAAGTATCTACACTGCTATCTCTATAAACATGGAAATACCTACACCACTATCTGTATGAACAAGGAAATCTCTGCACCGCCATCTGTATGAACATATAAATATCTACACAGCCATCTGTATTAAGATGGAGATATCTACACCGCTATCTGTATAAACATGGAAATATGTACACCGCTATCTGTATAAACATGGAAATATCTACACCGCTATCTGTATAAACATGGAAATTTCTACACCGCTACCTGTATAAACATGGAAATATCAGCACCGCTATCTGTATGAACATGGAAAAATCTACACCGCTATCTGTATGAACATGGAAATATCTACACCGCTATCTGCATGAAAATGGAAATATCTACACAGCTATCTGCATATACATGGAAATATCTACAAAGCTATCTCTTTACACATGGAAAAATCTACACCGCTATCTCTATAAACATGGAAATATCTACACTACTATCTGCATAAACATGGAAATATCTACACCGCTATCTGTATAAACATGGAAATATCTACACCGCTATCTGTATAAACATGGAAATATCTACACCGCTGTCTGTATAAACATGGAATTATCTTCACCGCTACCTGTATAAACATGATAATATCAGCACTGCTATCCGTATGACCATGGAAATATCTACACCGCTATCTCTATGAACATGGAAACATCTACACAGCTATCTGTATGAACATGGAAATAGCTACACCGCTATCTGTATGAACATGGAAATATCAACACCACTATCTGTATGAACATGGAAGTATCTACACTGCTGTCTGTATGAACATGGAAATATCTACACCGCTATCTGTATGAACATGGAAATATCTTCACCGCAATCTGTATGAACATGGATATATCTACACTGCTATCTGTATGAACATGGAAATATCTACACCGATATCTGTATGAACATGGAAATATCTACAACGCTATCTGTATGAACATGGAAATATCTTCACCGCCAACTGTATGAATATGGATTTATCTACCCACCCATCTGGATGAACATGGAAATATCCACACCGCTATCTGTATGAACATGGAAATATCTACAACGCTATCTGTATGAACATGGAAATATCTACACCGCTATCTGTATGAACATGGAAATATCTACACCGATATCTGTATAAACATGGAAATATCTACACCGCTATCTGTATGAACATGGAAATATCTTCACCGCCATCTGTATGAACATGGATTTATCTACACACCCATCTGTATGAACATGGAAATATCTACACCGCTATCTGTATGAACATGGAAATAGCTACACCGCTATCTGTATGAACATGGAAATATCTACACCGCTATCTGTATGAACATGGAAATATCTACACCGCTATCTGTATGAACATGGAAATATCTACACCGCTACCTGTATCAACATGGAAATATCAGTACCGCTATCTGTATGAACATGGAAATATCTACACAGCCTTCTGAATGAACATGGAAATATCTACACCGCTATCTGTATGAACATGGAAATACCTACACCGCTATCTGTATGAACATGGAAATATCTACACCACTATCTGTATGAACATGGAAATATTTACACCGCTATCTGTATGAACATGGAAATATCTACACCACTATCTGTGCACACATGCAAACATCTTCACCGCTATCTGTATAAACATGGAAACATCTACACCGCTATCTGTTTGAACATGGAAATATCTACACCGCTAACTGTTTGAACATGGAAATATCTACAAAGCTATCTGCATGAAAATGGAAATATTTACACAGCTATCTGCATATACACGGAAATATCTACAAAGCTATTTCTTTACACATGGAAATAACTACACCGCTATCTCAATAAACATGGAAATATCTACACCACCATCTGTATGAACATGGAAATATCTGCACCGCCATCTGTATGAACATATAAATATCTACACCGCCATCTGTATTAAGATGGAGATATCTACACCGCTATCTGTATAAACATGGAAATATCTACACCGCTATCTGTATAAACATGGAAATATCTACACCGCTATCTGTATAAACATGGAAATATCTACACCGCTACCTGTATAAACATGGAAATATCAGCACCGCTATCTGTATGAACATGGAAATATCTACACCGCTATCTGTATGAACATGGAAATATCTACACCGCTACCTGTATCAACATGGAAATATCAGTACCGCTATCTGTATGAACATGGAAATATCTACACAGCCTTCTGAATGAACATGGAAATATCTACACCGCTATCTGTATGAACATGGAAATACCTACACCGCTATCTGTATGAACATGGAAATATCTACACCACTATCTGTATGAACATGGAAATATTTACACCGCTATCTGTATGAACATGGAAATATCTACACCACTATCTGTGCACACATGCAAACATCTTCACCGCTATCTGTATAAACATGGAAACATCTACACCGCTATCTGTTTGAACATGGAAATATCTACACCGCTAACTGTTTGAACATGGAAATATCTACAAAGCTATCTGCATGAAAATGGAAATATTTACACAGCTATCTGCATATACACGGAAATATCTACAAAGCTATTTCTTTACACATGGAAATAACTACACCGCTATCTCAATAAACATGGAAATATCTACACCACCATCTGTATGAACATGGAAATATCTGCACCGCCATCTGTATGAACATATAAATATCTACACCGCCATCTGTATTAAGATGGAGATATCTACACCGCTATCTGTATAAACATGGAAATATCTACACCGCTATCTGTATAAACATGGAAATATCTACACCGCTATCTGTATAAACATGGAAATATCTACACCGCTACCTGTATAAACATGGAAATATCAGCACCGCTATCTGTATGAACATGGAAATATCTACACCGCTATCTGTATGAACATGGAAATATCTACACCGCTATCTGCATGAAAATGGAAATATCTACACAGCTATCTACATATACATGGAAATATCTACAAAGCTATCTCTTTACACATGGAAATATCTACACCGCTATCTCTGTAAACATGGAAATATATACACCTCTATCTGTATAAACATGGAAATATCTAAACCGCTATCTGTATAAACATGGAAATATCTACACAGCTATCTGTATAAACATGGAAATATCTACACCGCTATCTGTATAAACATGGAATTATCTACACCGCTACCTGTATAAACATGGAAATATCAGCACCGCTATCTGTATGAACATGGAAATATCTACACCGCTATCTCTATGAACATGGAAATATCTACACCGCTATCTGTATGAACATGGAAATAGCTACACCGCTATCTGTATGGACATGGAAATATCTACACCACTATCTGTATGAACATGGAAATATCTATACCGCTGTCTGTATGAACATGGAAATATCTACACCGCTATCTGTATGAACATGGGAATATCTTCACCGCCATCTGTATGAACATGGATATATCTACAAAGCCATCTGGATGAACACGGAAGTATCTACACCGCTATCTGTATGAGCATGGAAATATCTACACCGCTATCTGTGTAAACATGTATACATCTTCACCACTATCTGTTTAAACATGGAAATATCTACACAGATATCTGTATGAACATGGAAATATCTACACCGCTATCTGTTTGAACATGGAAATATCTACACCGCTATCTGCATGAAAATGGAAATATCTACAAAGCTATCTGCATATACATGGAAATATCTATACAGCTATCTCTTTACACATGGAAATAACTACACCGCTATCTCTATAAACATGGAAATATCTACACCGCCATCTGTATGAACATGGAAATATCTGCACCGCCATCTGTATGATCATATAAATATCTACACCGCCATCTGTATTAAGATGGATATATCTACACCGCTATCTGTATGAACATGGAAATATCGACACCGATATCTGTATAAACATGGAAATATCTACACCGCTATCTGTATGAACATGGAAATATCTTCACCGCCATCTGTATGAAAATGGATTTATCTACACACCCATCTGGATGAACATGGAAATATCTACACCGCTATCTGTATGAACATGGAAATAGCTACACCGCTATCTGTATGAACATGGAAATATCTACACCGCTATCTGTATGAACATGGAAATATCTACACCGATATCTGTATAAACATGGAAATATCTACACCGCTATCTCTATGAACATGGAAATATCTTCACCGCCATCTGTATGAACATGGATTTATCTACACACCCATCTGGATGAACATGGAAATATCTACACCGCTATCTGTATGAATATGGAAATAGCTACACCGCTATCTGTATGAACATGGAAATATCTACACCGCTATCTGTATGAACATGGAAATATCTACACCGCTATCTGTATGAACATGGAAATATCTACACCGCTACCTGTATCAACATGGAAATATCAGTACCGCTATCTGTATTAACATGGAAATATCTACACAGCCTTCTGGATGAACATGGAAATATCTACACCGCTATCTGTATGAACATGGAAATATCTACACCGCTATCTGTATGAACATGGAAATATCTACACCACTATCTGTATGAACATGGAAATATTTACACCGCTATCTGTATGAACATGGAAATATCTACACCACTATCTGTGCAAACATGCATACATCTTCACCGCTATATGTATAAACATGGAAATATCTACACCGCTATCTGTATGAACATGGAAATATCTACACCGCTAACTGTTTGAACATGGAAATATCTACAAAGCTATCTGCATGAAAATGGAAATATTTACACAGCTATCTGCATATACACGGAAATATCTACAAAGCTATTTCTTTACACATGGAAATAACTACACTGCTATCTCTATAAACATGGAAATATCTACACCACCATCTGTATGAACATGGAAATATCTGCACCGCCATCTGTATGAACATATAAATATCTACACCGCCATCTGTATTAAGATGGAGATATCTACACCGCTATCGGTATAAACATGGAAATATCTACACCGCTATCTGTATAAACATGGAAATATCTTCACCGCTATCTGTATAAACATGGAAATATCTTCACCGCTATCTGTATAAATATGGAAATATCTACACCGCTATCTGTATGAGCATGGAAATATCTACACCGCTATCTGTGTAAACATGTATACATCTTCACCACTATCTGTTTAAACATGGAAATATCTACACAGATATCTGTATGAACATGGAAATATCTACACCGCTATCTGTTTGAACATGGAAATATCTACACCGCTATCTGCATGAAAATGGAAATATCTACAAAGCTATCTGCATATACATGGAAATATCTATACAGCTATCTCTTTACACATGGAAATAACTACACCGCTATCTCTATAAACATGGAAATATCTACACCGCCATCTGTATGAACATGGAAATATCTGCACCGCCATCTGTATGATCATATAAATATCTACACCGCCATCTGTATTAAGATGGATATATCTACACCGCTATCTGTATGAACATGGAAATATCGACACCGATATCTGTATAAACATGGAAATATCTACACCGCTATCTGTATGAACATGGAAATATCTTCACCGCCATCTGTATGAAAATGGATTTATCTACACACCCATCTGGATGAACATGGAAATATCTACACCGCTATCTGTATGAACATGGAAATAGCTACACCGCTATCTGTATGAACATGGAAATATCTACACCGCTATCTGTATGAACATGGAAATATCTACACCGATATCTGTATAAACATGGAAATATCTACACCGCTATCTCTATGAACATGGAAATATCTTCACCGCCATCTGTATGAACATGGATTTATCTACACACCCATCTGGATGAACATGGAAATATCTACACCGCTATCTGTATGAATATGGAAATAGCTACACCGCTATCTGTATGAACATGGAAATATCTACACCGCTATCTGTATGAACATGGAAATATCTACACCGCTATCTGTATGAACATGGAAATATCTACACCGCTACCTGTATCAACATGGAAATATCAGTACCGCTATCTGTATTAACATGGAAATATCTACACAGCCTTCTGGATGAACATGGAAATATCTACACCGCTATCTGTATGAACATGGAAATATCTACACCGCTATCTGTATGAACATGGAAATATCTACACCACTATCTGTATGAACATGGAAATATTTACACCGCTATCTGTATGAACATGGAAATATCTACACCACTATCTGTGCAAACATGCATACATCTTCACCGCTATATGTATAAACATGGAAATATCTACACCGCTATCTGTATGAACATGGAAATATCTACACCGCTAACTGTTTGAACATGGAAATATCTACAAAGCTATCTGCATGAAAATGGAAATATTTACACAGCTATCTGCATATACACGGAAATATCTACAAAGCTATTTCTTTACACATGGAAATAACTACACTGCTATCTCTATAAACATGGAAATATCTACACCACCATCTGTATGAACATGGAAATATCTGCACCGCCATCTGTATGAACATATAAATATCTACACCGCCATCTGTATTAAGATGGAGATATCTACACCGCTATCGGTATAAACATGGAAATATCTACACCGCTATCTGTATAAACATGGAAATATCTTCACCGCTATCTGTATAAACATGGAAATATCTTCACCGCTATCTGTATAAATATGGAAATATCTACACCGCTATCTGTATAAACATGGAAATATCTACACCGCTACCTGTATAAACATAGAAATATCAGCACCGCTATCGGTATGACCATGGAAATATCTACACCGCTATCTCTATGGACATGGAAATATCTACACCGCTATCTGTATGAACATGGAAATAGCTACACCGCTATCTGTATGAACATGGAAATATCTACACCACTATCTGTATGAACATGGAAATATCTACACCGCTGTCTGTATGAACATGGAAATATCTACACCGCTATCTGTATGAAGATGGGAATATCTTCACCGCCATCTGTATGAACATGGATATATCTACACAGCCATCTGGATGAACACGGAAGTATCTACACCGCTATCTGTATGAGCATGGAAATATCTACACCGCTATCTGTGTAAACATGTATACATCTTCACCACTATCTGTTTAAACATGGAAATATATACACAGCTATCTGTATGAACATGGAAATATCTACTCCGCTATCTGTTTGAACATGGAAATATCTACACCGCTATCTGCATGAAAATGGAAATATCTACAAAGCTATCTGCATATACATGGAAATATCTATACAGCTATCTCTTTACACATGGAAATAACTACACCGCTATCTCTATAAACATGGAAATATCTACACCGCCATCTGTATGAACATGGAAATATCTGCACCGCCATCTGTATGATCATATAAATATCTACACCGCCATCTGTATTAAGATGGATATATCTACACCGCTATCTGTATGAACATGGAAATATCTACACCGATATCTGTATAAACATGGAAATATCTACACCGCTACATGTATCAACATGGAAATATCAGTACCGCTATCTGTATTAACATGGAAATATCTACACAGCCTTCTGGATGAACATGGAAATATCTACACCGCTATCTGTATGAACATGGAAATATCTACACCGCTATCTGTATGAACATGGAAATATCTACACCACTATCTGTATGAACATGGAAATATTTACACCGCTATCTGTATGAACATGGAAATATCTACACCACTATCTGTGCAAACATGCATACATCTTCACCGCTATATGTATAAACATGGAAATATCTACACCGCTATCTGTATGAACATGGAAATATCTACACCGCTAACTGTTTGAACATGGAAATATCTACAAAGCTATCTGCATGAAAATGGAAATATTTACACAGCTATCTGCATATACACGGAAATATCTACAAAGCTATTTCTTTACACATGGAAATAACTACACTGCTATCTCTATAAACATGGAAATATCTACACCACCATCTGTATGAACATGGAAATATCTGCACCGCCATCTGTATGAACATATAAATATCTACACCGCCATCTGTATTAAGATGGAGATATCTACACCGCTATCGGTATAAACATGGAAATATCTACACCGCTATCTGTATAAACATGGAAATATCTTCACCGCTATCTGTATAAACATGGAAATATCTTCACCGCTATCTGTATAAATATGGAAATATCTACACCGCTATCTGTATAAACATGGAAATATCTACACCGCTACCTGTATAAACATAGAAATATCAGCACCGCTATCGGTATGACCATGGAAATATCTACACCGCTATCTCTATGAACATGGAAATATCTACACCGCTATCTGTATGAACATGGAAATAGCTACACCGCTATCTGTATGAACATGGAAATATCTACACCACTATCTGTATGAACATGGAAATATCTACACCGCTGTCTGTATGAACATGGAAATATCTACACCGCTATCTGTATGAAGATGGGAATATCTTCACCGCCATCTGTATGAACATGGATATATCTACACAGCCATCTGGATGAACACGGAAGTATCTACACCGCTATCTGTATGAGCATGGAAATATCTACACCGCTATCTGTGTAAACATGTATACATCTTCACCACTATCTGTTTAAACATGGAAATATATACACAGCTATCTGTATGAACATGGAAATATCTACTCCGCTATCTGTTTGAACATGGAAATATCTACACCGCTATCTGCATGAAAATGGAAATATCTACAAAGCTATCTGCATATACATGGAAATATCTATACAGCTATCTCTTTACACATGGAAATAACTACACCGCTATCTCTATAAACATGGAAATATCTACACCGCCATCTGTATGAACATGGAAATATCTGCACCGCCATCTGTATGATCATATAAATATCTACACCGCCATCTGTATTAAGATGGATATATCTACACCGCTATCTGTATGAACATGGAAATATCTACACCGATATCTGTATAAACATGGAAATATCTACACCGCTATCTGCATGAACATGGAAATATCTTCACCGCCATCTGTATGAACATGGATTTATCTACACACCCATCTGGATGAACATGGAAATACCTACACCGCTATCTGTATGAACATGGAAATAGTTACACCGCTATCTGTATGAACATGGAAATATCTACACCGCTATCTGTATGAACATGGAAATATCTACACCGATATCTGTATAAACATGGAAATATCTACACCGCAATCTGTATGAACATGGAAATATCTTCACCGCCATCTGTATGAACGTGGATTTATCTACACACCCATCTGGATGAACATGGAAATATCTACACCGCTATCAGTATGAACATGGAAATATCTACACCGCTACCTGTATCAACATGGAAATGTCAGTACCGCTATCTGCATGAACATGGAAATATCTACACAGCCTTCTGGATGAACATGGAAATATCTACACCGCTATCTGTATGAACATGGAAATATCTACACCGCTATCTGTATAAACATGGAAATATCTACACCACTATCTGTATGAACATGGAAATATTTACACCGCTATCTGTATGAACATGGAAATATCTACACCACTATCTGTGCAAACATGCAAACATCTTCACCGCTATCTGTATAAACATGGAAATATCTACACCGCTATCTGTATGAACATGGAAATATCTACACCGCTAACTGTTTGAACATGGAAATATCTACACCGCTATCTGCATGAAAATGGAAATATTTACACAGCTATCTGCATATACACGGAAATATCTACAAAGCTATTTCTTTACACATGGAAATAACTACAACGCTATCTCTATAAACATGGAAATATCTACACCACCATCTGTATGAACATGGAAATATCTGCACCGCCATCTGTATGAACATATAAATATCTACACCGCCATCTGTATTAAGATGGAGATATCTACACCGCTATCTGTATAAACATGGAAATATCTACACAGCTATCTGCATATACATGGAAATATCTACAAAGCTATTTCTTTACACATGGAAATAACTACACCGCTATCTCTGTAAACATGGAAATATATACACCACTATCTGTATAAACATGGAAATATCTACACCGCTATCTGTATAAACATGGAAATATCTACACAGCTATCTGTATAAACATGGAAATATCTACACCGCTATCTGTATAAACATGGAATTATCTACACCGCTACCTGTATAAACATGGAAATATCAGCACCGCTATCTGTATGACCATGGAAATATCTACACCGCTATCTCTATGAACATGGAAATATCTACACCCCTATCTGTATGAACATGGAAATAGCTACACCGCTATCTGTATGAACATGGAAATATCTACACCACTGTCTGTATGAACATGGAAATATCTACACCGCTGTCTGTATGAACATGGAAATATCTGCACCGCTATCTGTATGAACATGGGAATATCTTCACCGCCATCTGTATGAACATGGATATATCTACACAGCCATCTGGATGAACACGGAAGTATCTACACCGCTATCTGAATGAGCATGGAAATATCTACACCGCTATCTGTGTAAACATGTATACATCTTCACCACTATCTGTTTAAACATGGAAATATCTACACAGCTATCTGTATGAACATGGAAATATCTACACCGCTATCTGTTTGAACATGGAAATATCTACCCCGCTATCTGCACGAAAATGGAAATATCTACAAAGCTATCTGCATATACATGGAAATATCTATACAGCTATCTCTTTACACATGGAAATAACTACACCGCTATCTCTATAAACATGGAAATATCTACACCGCCATCTGTATGAACATGGAAATATCTGCACCGCCATCTGTATGATCATATAAATATCTACACTGCCATCTGTATTAAGATGGAGATATCTACTTCGCTATCTGTATAAACATGGAAATGTCTACACCGATATCTGTATAAACATGGAAATATCTACACCGCTATCTGTATGAACATGGAAATATCTACACCGCTACCTGTATCAACATGGAAATATCAGCACCGCTATCTGTATGAACATGGAAATATCTACACAGCCTTCAGGATGAACATGGAAATATCTACACCGCTATCTGTATGAACATGGAAATATCTACACCGCTATCTGTGTAAACATGGAAATATCTACACCGCTATCTGTATGAACATGGAAATATCTACACCGCTAACTGTTTGAACATGGAAATATCTGTGTAAACGTGGAAATATCTACACCGCTATCTCTATAAACATGGAAATATCTACACCGCTACCTGTATAAACATGGAAGTATCAGCACCACTATCTGTATGAACATGGAAATATCTACACCGCTATCTGTATGAACATGGAAATATCTACACCGCTATCTGCATGAAAATAGAAATATCTACAAAGCTATCTGCATATACATGGAAATATCTACAAAGATATCTCTTTACACATGGAAATAACTACACCGCTATCTCTATAAACATGGAAATATCTACACCACTATCTGTATAAACATGGAAATATCTGCACCGCTATCTGTATAAACATGGAAATATCTACACCGCTACCTGTATAAACATGGAAATATCAGCACCGCTATCTGTATGAGCATGGAAATATCTACACCGCTATCTGTATGAACATGGAAATATCTACACCGCTATCTGCATGAAAATGGAAATATCTACACAGCTATCTGCATATACATGGAAATATCTACAAAGCTATCTCTTTACACATGGAAATAACTACACCGCTATCTCTGTAAACATGGAAATATATAAACCACTATCTGTATAAACATGGAAATATCTACACCGCTATCTGTATAAATATGGAAATATCTACACAGCTATCTGTATAAACATGGAAATATCTACACCGCTATCTGTATAAACATGGAATTACCTACACCGCTACCTGTATAAACATGGAAATATCAGCACCGCTATCTGTACGACCATGGAAATATCTACACCGCTATCTCTATGAACATGGAAATATCTACACCGCTATCTGTATGAACATGGAAATAGCTACACCTCTATCTGTATGAACATGGAAATATCTACACCACTATCTGTATGAACATGGAAATATCTACACCGCTGTGTGTATGAACATGGAAATATCTACACCGCTATCTGTATGAACATGGGAATATCTTCACCGCCATCTGTATGAACATGGATATATCTACACAGCCATCTGGATGAACACGGAAGTATCTACACCGCTATCTGTATGAACATGGAAATATCTACACCGCTATCTGTGTAAACATGTATAAATCTTCACCACTATCTGTTTAAACATGGAAATATCTACACAGCTATCTGTATGAACATGGAAATATCTACACCGCTATCTGTTTGAACATGGAAATATCTACACCGCTATCTGTATGAACATGGAAATATCTTCACCGCCATCTGTATGAATATGGATTTATCTACACACCCATCTGGATGAACATGGAAATATCTACACCGCTATCTGTATGAACATGGAAATAGCTACACCGCTATCTGTATGAACATGGAAATATCTACACCGCTATCTGTATGAACATGGAAATATCTACACCGATATCTGTATAAACATGGAAATATCTACACCGCTATCTGTATGAACATGGAAATATCTTCACCGTCATCTGTATGAACATGGATTTATATACACACCCGTCTGGATGAACATGGAAATATCTACACCGCTACCTGTATCAACATGGAAATATCAGTAACGCTATCTGTATGAACATGGAAATATCTACACAGCCTTCTGGATGAACATGGAAATATCTACACCGGTATCTGTATGAACATGGAAATATCTACACCGCTATCTGTATGAACATGGAAATATCTACACCACTATCTGTATGAACATGGAAATATTTACACCGCTATCTGTATGAACATGGAAATATCTACACCACTATCTGTGCAAACATGCATACATCTTCACCGCTATCTGTATGAACATGGAAATATCTACACCGCTATCTGTATGAACATGGAAATATCTACACCGCTAACTGTTTGAACATGGAAATATCTACACCGCTATCTGCATGAAAATGGAAATATTTACACAGCTATCTGCATATACACGGAAATATCTACAAAGCTATTTCTTTACATATGGAAATAACTACACCGCTATCTCTATAAACATGGAAATATCTACACCACCATCTTTATGAACATGGAAATATCTACACCGCCATCTGTATGAACATGGATATATCTGCACCGCCAACTGTATGAACATTTAAATATCTACACCGCCATCTGTATTATGAAGGAGATATCTACACCGCTATCTGTATAAACATGGAAATATCTACACCGCTATCTGCATGAAAATGGAAATATCTACAAAGCTATCTGCATATACATGGAAATATCTATACAGCTATCTCTTTACACATGGAAATAACTACACCGCTATCTCTATAAACATGGAAATATCTACACCGCCATCTGTATGAACATGGAAATATCTGCACCGCCATCTGTATGATCTTATAAATATCTACACCGCCATCTGTATTAAGATGGATATATCTACACCGCTATCTGTATGAACATGGAAATATCTACACCGATATCTGTATAAACATGGAAATATCTACACCGCTATCTGCATGAACATGGAAATATCTACACCGCTACCTGTATCAACATGGAAATATCAGCACCGCTATCTGTATGAACATGGAAATATCTACACAGCCTTCAGGATGAACATGGAAATATCTACACCGCTATCTGTATGAACATGGAAATATCTACACCGCTATCTGTGTAAACATCGAAATATCTACACCGCTATCTGTATGAACATGGAAATATCTACACCGCTAACTGTTTGAACATGGAAATATCTGTGTAAACGTGGAAATATCTACACCGCTATCTCTATAAACATGGAAATATCTACACCGCTACCTGTATAAACATGGAAGTATCAGCACCACTATCTGTATGAACATGGAAATATCTACACCGCTATCTGTATGAACATGGAAATATCTACACCGCTATCTGCATGAAAATAGAAATATCTACAAAGCTATCTGCATATACATGGAAATATCTACAAAGATATCTCTTTACACATGGAAATAACTACACCGCTATCTCTATAAACATGGAAATATCTACACCACTATCTGTATAAACATGGAAATATCTGCACCGCTATCTGTATAAACATGGAAATATCTACACCGCTACCTGTATAAACATGGAAATATCAGCACCGCTATCTGTATGAACATGGAAATATCTACACCGCTATCTGTATGAACATGGAAATATCTACACCGCTATCTGCATGAAAATGGAAATATCTACACAGCTATCTGCATATACATGGAAATATCTACAAAGCTATCTCTTTACACATGGAAATAACTACACCACTATCTCTGTAAACATGGAAATATATAAACCACTATCTGTATAAACATGGAAATATCTACACCGCTATCTGTATAAATATGGAAATATCTACACAGCTATCTGTATAAACATGGAAATATCTACACCGCTATCTGTATAAACATGGAATTACCTACACCGCTACCTGTATAAACATGGAAATATCAGCACCGCTATCTGTATGACCATGGAAATATCTACACCGCTATCTCTATGAACATGGAAATATCTACACCGCTATCTGTATGAACATGGAAATAGCTACACCTCTATCTGTATGAACATGGAAATATCTACACCACTATCTGTATGAACATGGAAATATCTACACCGCTGTGTGTATGAACATGGAAATATCTACACCGCTATCTGTATGAACATGGGAATATCTTCACCGCCATCTGTATGAACATGGATATATCTACACAGCCATCTGGATGAACACGGAAGTATCTACACCGCTATCTGTATGAACATGGAAATATCTACACCGCTATCTGTGTAAACATGTATAAATCTTCACCACTATCTGTTTAAACATGGAAATATCTACACAGCTATCTGTATGAACATGGAAATATCTACACCGCTATCTGTTTGAACATGGAAATATCTACACCGCTATCTGTATGAACATGGAAATATCTTCACCGCCATCTGTATGAATATGGATTTATCTACACACCCATCTGGATGAACATGGAAATATCTACACCGCTATCTGTATGAACATGGAAATAGCTACACCGCTATCTGTATGAACATGGAAATATCTACACCGCTATCTGTATGAACATGGAAATATCTACACCGATATCTGTATAAACATGGAAATATCTACACCGCTATCTGTATGAACATGGAAATATCTTCACCGCCATCTGTATGAACATGGATTTATATACACACCCGTCTGGATGAACATGGAAATATCTACACCGCTACCTGTATCAACATGGAAATATCAGTAACGCTATCTGTATGAACATGGAAATATCTACACAGCCTTCTGGATGAACATGGAAATATCTACACCGGTATCTGTATGAACATGGAAATATCTACACCGCTATCTGTATGAACATGGATATATCTACACCACTATCTGTATGAACATGGAAATATTTACACCGCTATCTGTATGAACATGGAAATATCTACACCACTATCTGTGCAAACATGCATACATCTTCACCGCTATCTGTATGAACATGGAAATATCTACACCGCTATCTGTATGAACATGGAAATATCTACACCGCTAACTGTTTGAACATGGAAATATCTACACCGCTATCTGCATGAAAATGGAAATATTTACACAGCTATCTGCATATACACGGAAATATCTACAAAGCTATTTCTTTACATATGGAAATAACTACACCGCTATCTCTATAAACATGGAAATATCTACACCACCATCTTTATGAACATGGAAATATCTACACCGCCATCTGTATGAACATGGAAATATCTGCACCGCCAACTGTATGAACATTTAAATATCTACACCGCCATCTGTATTATGAAGGAGATATCTACACCGCTATCTGTATAAACATGGAAATATCTACACCGCTATCTGCATGAAAATGGAAATATCTACAAAGCTATCTGCATATACATGGAAATATCTATACAGCTATCTCTTTACACATGGAAATAACTACACCGCTATCTCTATAAACATGGAAATATCTACACCGCCATCTGTATGAACATGGAAATATCTGCACCGCCATCTGTATGATCATATAAATATCTACACCGCCATCTGTATTAAGATGGATATATCTACACCGCTATCTGTATGAACATGGAAATATCTACACCGATATCTGTATAAACATGGAAATATCTACACCGCTATCTGCATGAACATGGAAATATCTTCACCGCCATCTGTATGAACATGGATTTATCTACACACCCATCTGGATGAACATGGAAATACCTACACCGCTATCTGTATGAACATGGAAATAGTTACACCGCTATCTGTATGAACATGGAAATATCTACACCGCTATCTGTATGAACATGGAAATATCTACACCGATATCTGTATAAACATGGAAATATCTACACCGCAATCTGTATGAACATGGAAATATCTTCACCGCCATCTGTATGAACGTGGATTTATCTACACACCCATCTGGATGAACATGGAAATATCTACACCGCTATCAGTATGAACATGGAAATATCTACACCGCTACCTGTATCAACATGGAAATGTCAGTACCGCTATCTGCATGAACATGGAAATATCTACACAGCCTTCTGGATGAACATGGAAATATCTACACCGCTATCTGTATGAACATGGAAATATCTACACCGCTATCTGTATAAACATGGAAATATCTACACCACTATCTGTATGAACATGGAAATATTTACACCGCTATCTGTATGAACATGGAAATATCTACACCACTATCTGTGCAAACATGCAAACATCTTCACCGCTATCTGTATAAACATGGAAATATCTACACCGCTATCTGTATGAACATGGAAATATCTACACCGCTAACTGTTTGAACATGGAAATATCTACACCGCTATCTGCATGAAAATGGAAATATTTACACAGCTATCTGCATATACACGGAAATATCTACAAAGCTATTTCTTTACACATGGAAATAACTACACCGCTATCTCTATAAACATGGAAATATCTACACCACCATCTGAATGAACATGGAAATATCTGCACCGCCATCTGTATGAACATATAAATATCTACACCGCCATCTGTATTAAGATGGAGATATCTACACCGCTATCTGTATAAACATGGAAATATCTACACCGCTATCTGTATAAACATGGAAATATCTACACTGCTATCTGTATAAACATGGAAATAGCTACACCGCTACCTGTATAAACATGGAAATATCAGCACCGCTATCTGTATGAACATGGAAATATCTACACCGCTATCTGTATGAACATGGAAATATCTACACCGCTATCTGCATGAAAATGGAAATATCTACACAGCTATCTGCATATACATGGAAATATCTACAAAGCTATTTCTTTACACATGGAAATAACTACACCGCTATCTCTGTAAACATGGAAATATATACACCACTATCTGTATAAACATGGAAATATCTACACCGCTATCTGTATAAACATGGAAATATCTACACAGCTATCTGTATAAACATGGAAATATCTACACCGCTATCTGTATAAACATGGAATTATCTACACCGCTACCTGTATAAACATGGAAATATCAGCACCGCTATCTGTATGACCATAGAAATATCTACACCGCTATCTCTATGAACATGGAAATATCTACACCCCTATCTGTATGAACATGGAAATAGCTACACCGCTATCTGTATGAACATGGAAATATCTACACCACTATCTGTATGAACATGGAAATATCTACACCGCTGTCTGTATGAACATGGAAATATCTGCACCGCTATCTGTATGAACATGGATATATCTACACAGCCATCTGGATGAACACGGAAGTATCTACACCGCTATCTGAATGAGCATGGAAATATCTACACCGCTATCTCTGTAAACATGTATACATCTTCACCACTATCTGTTTAAACATGGAAATATCTACACAGCTATCTGTATGAACATGGAAATATCTACACCGCTATCTGTTTGAACATGGAAATATCTACCCCGCTATCTGCACGAAAATGGAAATGTCTACAAAGCTATCTGCATATACATGGAAATATCTATACAGCTATCTCTTTACACATGGAAATAACTACACCGCTATCTCTATAAGCATGGAAATATCTACACCGCCATCTGTATGAACATGGAAATATCTGCACCGCCATCTGTATGATCATATAAATATCTACACTGCCATCTGTATTAAGATGGAGATATCTACTTCGCTATCTGTATAAACATGGAAATGTCTACACCGATATCTGTATAAACATGGAAATATCTACACCGCTATCTGTATGAACATGGAAATATCTACACCGCTACCTGTATCAACATGGAAATATCAGCACCGCTATCTGTATGAACATGGAAATATCTACACAGCCTTCAGGATGAACATGGAAATATCTACACCACTATCTGTATGAACATGGAAATATCTACACCGCTATCTGTATAAACATGGAAATATCTACACCGCTATCTGTATGAACATGGAAATATCTACACCGCTAACTGTTTGAACATGGAAATATCTGTGTAAACGTGGAAATATCTACACCGCTATCTCTATAAACATGGAAATATCTACACCGCTACCTGTATAAACATGGAAATATCAGCACCACTATCTGTATGAACATGGAAATATCTACACCGCTATCTGTATGAACATGGAAATATCTACACCGCTATCTGCATGAAAATAGAAATATCTACAAAGCTATCTGCATATACATGGAAATATCTACAAAGATATCTCTTTACACATGGAAATAACTACACCGCTATCTCTATAAACATGGAAATATCTACACCACTATCTGTATAAACATGGAAATATCTGCACCGCTATCTGTATAAACATGGAAATATCTACACCGCTACCTGTATAAACATGGAAATATCAGCACCGCTATCTGTATGAACATGGAAATATCTACACCGCTATCTGTATGAACATGGAAATATCTACACCGCTATCTGCATGAAAATGGAAATATCTACACAGCTATCTGCATATACATGGAAATATCTACAAAGCTATCTCTTTACACATGGAAATAACTACACCGCTATCTCTGTAAACATGGAAATATATAAACCACTATCTGTATAAACATGGAAATATCTACACCGCTATCTGTATAAATATGGAAATATCTACACAGCTATCTGTATAAACATGGAAATATCTACACCGCTATCTGTATAAACATGGAATTACCTACACCGCTACCTGTATAAACATGGAAATATCAGCACCGCTATCTGTATGACCATGGAAATATCTACACCGCTATCTCTATGAACATGGAAATATCTACACCGCTATCTGTATGAACATGGAAATAGCTACACCTCTATCTGTATGAACATGGAAATATCTACACCACTATCTGTATGAACATGGAAATATCTACACCGCTGTGTGTATGAACATGGAAATATCTACACCGCTATCTGTATGAACATGGGAATATCTTCACCGCCATCTGTATGAACATGGATATATCTACACTGCCATCTGGATGAACACGGAAGTATCTACACCGCTATCTGTATGAACATGGAAATATCTACACCGCTATCTGTGTAAACATGTATAAATCTTCACCACTATCTGTTTAAACATGGAAATATCTACACAGCTATCTGTATGAACATGGAAATATCTACACCGCTATCTGTTTGAACATGGAAATATCTACACCGCTATCTGTATGAACATGGAAATATCTTCACCGCCATCTGTATGAATATGGATTTATCTACACACCCATCTGGATGAACATGGAAATATCTACACCGCTATCTGTATGAACATGGAAATAGCTACACCGCTATCTGTATGAACATGGAAATATCTACACCGCTATCTGTATGAACATGGAAATATCTACACCGATATCTGTATAAACATGGAAATATCTACACCGCTATCTGTATGAACATGGAAATATCTTCACCGCCATCTGTATGAACATGGATTTATATACACACCCGTCTGGATGAACATGGAAATATCTACACCGCTACCTGTATCAACATGGAAATATCAGTAACGCTATCTGTATGAACATGCAAATATCTACACAGCCTTCTGGATGAACATGGAAATATCTACACCGGTATCTGTATGAACATGGAAATATCTACACCGCTATCTGTATGAACATGGAAATATCTACACCACTATCTGTATGAACATGGAAATATTTACACCGCTATCTATATGAACATGGAAATATCTACACCACTATCTGTGCAAACATGCATACATCTTCACCGCTATCTGTATGAACATGGAAATATCTACACCGCTATCTGTATGAACATGGAAATATCTACACCGCTAACTGTTTGAACATGGAAATATCTACACCGCTATCTGCATGAAAATGGAAATATTTACACAGCTATCTGCATATACACGGAAATATCTACAAAGCTATTTCTTTACATATGGAAATAACTACACCGCTATCTCTATAAACATGGAAATATCTACACCACCATCTGTATGAACATGGAAATATCTGCACCGCCATCTGTATGAACATATAAATACCTACACCGCCATCTATATTAAGATGGAGATATCTACACCGCTATCGGTATAAACATGGAAATATCTACACCGCTATCTGTATAAACATGGAAATATCTACACCGCTATCTGTATGAACATGGAAATATCTTCACCGCCATCTTTGTGAACGTGGATTTATCTACACACCCATCTGGATGAACATGGAAATATCTACACCGCTATCAGTATGAACATGGAAATATCTACACCGCTACCTGTATCAACATGGAAATGTCAGTACCGCTATCTGTATGAACATGGAAATATCTACACAGCCTTCTGGATGAACATGGAAATATCTACACCGCTATCTGTATGAACATGGAAATATCTACACCGCTATCTGTATAAACATGGAAATATCTACACCACTATCTGTATGAACATGGAAATATTTACACCGCTATCTGTATGAACATGGAAATATCTACACCACTATCTGTGCAAACATGCAAACATCTTCACCGCTATCTGTATAAACATGGAAATATCTACACCGCTATCTGTATGAACATGGAAATATCTACACCGCTAACTGTTTGAACATGGAAATATCTACACCGCTATCTGCATGAAAATGGAAATATTTACACAGCTATCTGCATATACACGGAAATATCTACAAAGCTATTTCTTTACACATGGAAATAACTACACCACTATCTCTATAAACATGGAAATATCTACACCACCATCTGTATGAACATGGAAATATCTGCACCGCCATTTGTATGAACATATAAATATCTACACCGCCATCTGTATTAAGATGGAGATATCTACACCGCTATCTGTATAAACATGGAAATATCTACACCGCTATCTGTATAAACATGGAAATATCTACACTGCTATCTGTATAAACATGGAAATAGCTACACCGCTACCTGTATAAACATGGAAATATCAGCACCGCTATCTGTATGAACATGGAAATATCTACACCGCTATGTGTATGAACATGGAAATATCTACACCGCTATCTGCATGAAAATGGAAATATCTACTCAGCTATCTGCATATACATGGAAATATCTACAAAGCTATCTCTTTACACATGGAAATAACTACACCGCTATCTCTGTAAACATGGAAATATATACACCACTATCTGTATAAACATGGAAATATCTACACCGCTATCTGTATAAACATGGAAATATCTACACAGCTATCTGTATAAACATGGAAATATCTACACCGCTATCTGTATAAACATGGAATTATCTACACCGCTACGTGTATAAACATGGAAATATCAGCACCGCTATCTGTATGACCATGGAAATATCTACACCGCTATCTCTATGAACATGGAAATATCTACACCCCTATCTGTATGAACATGGAAATAGCTACACCGCTATCTGTATGAACATGGAAATATCTACACCACTATCTGTATGAACATGGAAATATCTACACCGCTGTCTGTATGAACATGGAAATATCTGCACCGCTATCTGTATGAACATGGGAATATCTTCACCGCCATCTGTATGAACATGGATATATCTACACAGCCATCTGGATGAACACGGAAGTATCTACACCGCTATCTGAATGAGCATGGAAATATCTACACCGCTATCTGTGTAAACATGTATACATCTTCACCACTATCTGTTTAAACATGGAAATATCTACACAGCTCTCTGTATGAACATGGAAATATCTACACCGCTATCTGTTTGAACATGGAAATATCTACCCCGCTATCTGCACGAAAATGGAAATATCTACAAAGCTATCTGCATATACATGGAAATATCTATACAGCTATCTCTTTACACATGGAAATAACTACACCGCTATCTCTATAAACATGGAAATATCTACACCGCCATCTGTATGAACATGGAAATATCTGCACCGCCATCTGTATGATCATATAAATATCTACACTGCCGTCTGTATTAAGATGGAGATATCTACTTCGCTATCTGTATAAACATGGAAATATCTACACCGATATCTGTATAAACATGGAAATATCTACACCGCTATCTGTATGAACATGGAAATATCTACACCGCTACCTGTATCAACATGGAAATATCAGCACCGCTATCTGTATGAACATGGAAATATCTACACAGCCTTCAGGATGAACATGGAAATATCTACACCGCTATCTGTAGGAACATGGAAATATCTACACCGCTATCTGTATAAACATGGAAATATCTACACCGCTATCTGTATGAACATGGAAATATCTACACCGCTAACTGTTTGAACATGGAAATATCTGTGTAAACGTGGAAATATCTACACCGCTATCTCTATAAACATGGAAATATCTACACCGCTACCTGTATAAACATGGAAATATCAGCACCACTATCTGTATGAACATGGAAATATCTACACCGCTATCTGTATGAACATGGAAATATCTACACCGCTATCTGCATGAAAATAGAAATATCTACAAAGCTATCTGCATATACATGGAAATATCTACAAAGATATCTCTTTACAGATGGAAATAACTACACCGCTATCTCTATAAACATGGAAATATCTACACCACTATCTGTATAAACATGGAAATATCTGCACCGCTATCTGTATAAACATGGAAATATCTACACCGCTACCTGTATAAACATGGAAATATCAGCACCGCTATCTGTATGAACCTGGAAATATCTACACCGCTATCTGTATGAACATGGAAATATCTACACCGCTATCTGCATGAAAATGGAAATATCTACACAGCTATCTGCATATACATGGAAATATCTACAAAGCTATCTCTTTACACATGGAAATAACTACACCGCTATCTCTGTAAACATGGAAATATATAAACCACTATCTGTATAAACATGGAAATATCTACACCGCTATCTGTATAAATATGGAAATATCTACACAGCTATCTGTATAAACATGGAAATATCTACACCGCTATCTGTATAAACATGGAATTATCTACACCGCTACCTGTATAAACATGGAAATATCAGCACCGCTATCTGTATGACCATGGAAATATCTACACCGCTATCTCTATGAACATGGAAATATCTACACCGCTATCTGTATGAACATGGAAATAGCTACACCTCTATCTGTATGAACATGGAAATATCTACACCTCTATCTGTATGAACATGGAAATATCTACACCGCTGTGTGTATGAACATGGAAATATCTACACCGCTATCTGTATGAACATGGGAATATCTTCACCGCCATCTGTATGAACATGGATATATCTACACAGCCATCTGGATGAACACGGAAGTATCTACACCGCTATCTGTATGAACATGGAAATATCTACACCGCTATCTGTGTAAACATGTATACATCTTCACCACTATCTGTTTAAACATGGAAATATCTACACAGCTATCTGTATGAACAAGGAAATATCTACACCGCTATCTGTTTGAACATGGAAATATCTACACCGCTATCTGTATGAACATGGAAATATCTTCACCGCCATCTGTATGAACATGGATTTATATACACACCCGTCTGGATGAACATGGAAATATCTACACCGCTACCTGTATCAACATGGAAATATCAGTAACGCTATCTGTATGAACATGGAAATATCTACACAGCCTTCTGGATGAACATGGAAATATCTACACCGGTATCTGTATGAACATGGAAATATCTACACCGCTATCTGTATGAACATGGAAATATCTACAACACTATCTGTATGAACATGGAAATATTTACACCGCTATCTGTATGAACATGGAAATATCTACACCACTATCTGTGCAAACATGCATACATCTTCACCGCTATCTGTATAAACATGGAAATATCTACACCGCTATCTGTATGAACATGGAAATATCTAAACCGCTAACAGTTTGAACATGGAAATATCTACACCGCTATCTGCATGAAAATGGAAATATTTACACAGCTATCTGCATATACACGGAAATATCTACAAAGCTATTTCTTTACATATGGAAATAACTACACCGCTATCTCTATAAACATGGAAATATCTACACCACCATCTGTATGAACATGGAAATATCTGCACCGCCATCTGTATGAACATATAAATATCTACACCGCCATCTGTATTAAGATGGAGATATCTACACCGCTATCGGTATAAACATGGAAATATCTACACCGCTATCTGTATAAACATGGAAATATCTACACCGCTATCTGTATAAACATGGAAATATTTACACCGCTACCTGTATAAACATGGAAATATCAGCACCGCTATCTGTATGAACATGGAAATATCTACACCGCTATCTGTATGAACATGGAAATATCTACACCGCTATCTGCATGAAAATGGAAATATCTACACAGCTATCTGCATATACATGGAAATATCTACAAAGCTATGTCTTTACACATGGAAATAACTACACCGCTATCTCTGTAAACATGGAAATATATACACCACTATCTGTATAAACATGGAAATATCTACAAAGCTATCTGTATGAACATGGAAATATCTACACAGCTTTCTGTATAAACATGGAAATATCTACACCGCTATCTGTATAAACATGGAATTATCTACACCGCTACCTGTATAAACATGGAAATATCAGCACCGCTATCTGTATGACCATGGAAATATCTACACCGCTATCTCTATGAACATGGAAATATCTACACCGCTATCTGTATGAACATGGAAATAGCTACACCGCTATCTGTATGAACATGGAAATATCTACACCACTATCTGTATGAACATGGAAATATCTACACCGCTGTCTGTATGAACATGGAAATATCTACACCGCTATCTGTATGAACATGGGAATATCTTCACCGCCATCTGTATGAACATGGATATATCTACACAGCCATCTGGATGAACACGGAAGTATCTACACCGCTATCTGTATGAGCATGGAAATATCTACACCGCTATCTGTGTAAACATGTATACATCTTCACCACTATCTGTTTAAACATGGAAATATCTACACCACTATCTGTATGAACATGGAAATATCTACACCGCCATCTGTATGAACATGGAAATATCTGCACCACCATCTGTATGATCATATAAATATCTACACCGCCATCTGTATTAAGATGGATATATCTACACCGCTATCTGTATGAACATGGAAATATCGACACCGATATCTGTATAAACATGGAAATATCTACACCGCTATCTGTATGAACATGGAAATATCTTCACCGCCATCTGTATGAACATGGATTTATCTACACACCCATCTGGATGAACATGGAAATATCTACACCGCTATCTGTATGAACATGGAAATAGCTACACCGCTATCTGTATGAACATGGAAATATCTACACCGCTATCTGTATGAACATGGAAATATCTACACCGATATCTGTATAAACATGGAAATATCTACACCGCTATCTGTATGAACATGGAAATATCTTCACCGCCATCTGTATGAACATGGATTTATCTACACACCCATCTGGATGAACATGGAAATATCTACACCGCTATCTGTATGAATATGGAAATAGCTACACCGCTATCTGTATGAACATGGAAATATCTACACCGCTATCTGTATGAACATGGAAATATCTACACCGCTATCTGTATGAACATGGAAATATCTACACCGCTACCTGTATCAACATGGAAATATCAGTACCGCTATCTGTATGAACATGGAAATATCTACACAGCCTTCTGGAGGAACATGGAAATATCTACACCGCTATCTGTATGAACATGGAAATATCTACACCGCTATCTGTATGAACATGGAAATATCTACACCACTATCTGTATGAACATGGAAATATTTACACCGCTATCTGTATGAACATGGAAATATCTACACCACTATCTGTGCAAAGATGCATACATCTTCACCGCAATCTGTATAAACATGGAAATATCTACACCGCTATCTGTATGAACATGGAAATATCTACACTGCTAACTGTTTGAACATGGAAATATCTACAAAGCTATCTGCATGAAAATGGAAATATTTACACAGCTATCTGCATATACACGGAAATATCTACAAAGCTATTTCTTTACACATGGAAATAACTACACTGCTATCTCTATAAACATGGAAATATCTACACCACCATCTGTATGAACATGGAAATATCTGTACCGCCATCTGTATGAACATTTAAATATCTACACCGCCATCTGTATTAAGATGGAGATATCTACTCCGCTATCTGTATAAAAATGGAAATATCTACACCGCTATCTGTATAAACATGGAAATATCAGCACCGCTATCTGTATGACCATGGAAATATCTACACCGCTATCTCTATGAACATGGAAATATCTACACCGCTATCTGTATGAACATGGAAATATCTACACCACTATCTGTGCAAACATGCATACATCTTCACCGCTATCTGTATAAACATGGAAATATCTACACCGCTATCTGTATGAACATGGAAATATCTACACCGCTAACTGTTTGAACATGGAAATATCTACACCGCTGTCTGCATGAAAATGGAAATATTTACACAGCTATCTGCATATACACGGAAATATCTACAAAGCTATTACTTTACACATGGAAATAACTACACCGCTATCTCTATAAACATGGAAATATCTACAACACCATCTGTATGAACATGGAAATATCTGCACCGCCATCTGTATGAACATATAAATATCTACACCGCCATCTGTATTAAGATGTAGATATCTACACCGCTATCTGTATAAACATGGAAATATCTACACCGCTATCTGTATAAACATGGAAATATCTACACCGCTATCTGTATAAACATGGAAATAGCTACACCGCTACCTGTATAAACATGGAAATATCAGCACCGCTATCTGTATGAACATGGAAATATCTACACCGCTATCTGTATGAACATGGAAATATCTACACCGCTATCTGCATGAAAATGGAAATATCTACACAGCTATCTGCATATACATGGAAATATCTACAAAGCTATCTCTTTACACATGGAAATAACTACACCGCTATCTCTGTAAACATGGAAATATATACACCACTATCTGTATAAACATGGAAATATCTACACCGCTATCTGTATAAACATGGAAATATCTACACAGCTATCTGTATAAACATGGAAATATCTACACCGCTATCTGTATAAACATGGAATTATCTACACCGCTACCTGTATAAACATGGAAATATCAGCACCGCTATCTGTACGACCATGGAAATATCTACACCGCTATCTCTATGAACATGGAAATATCTGCACCGCTATCTGTATGAACATGGAAATAGCTACACCGCTATCTGTATGAACATGGAAATATCTACACCACTATCTGTATGAACATGGAAATATCTACACCGCTATCTGTATGAATATGGAAATAGCTACACCGCTATCTGTATGAACATGGAAATATCTACACCGCTATCTGTATGAACATGGAAATATCTACACCGCTATCTGTATGAACATGGAAATATCTACACCGCTACCTGTATCAACATGGAAATATCAGTACCACTATCTGTATGAACATGGAAATATCTACACAGCCTTCTGGATGAACATGGAAATATCTACACCGCTATCTGTATGAACATGGAAATATCTACACCGCTATCTGTATGAACATGGAAATATCTACACCACTATCTGTATGAACATGGAAATATTTACACCGCTATCTGTATGAACATGGAAATATCTACACCACTATCTGTGCAAACATGCATACACCTTCACCGCAATCTGTATAAACATGGAAATATCTACACCGCTATCTGTATGAACATGGAAATATCTACACCGCTAACTGTTTGAACATGGAAATATCTACAAAGCTATCTGCATGAAAATGGAAATATTTACACAGCTATCTGCATATACACGGAAATATCTACAAAGCTATTTCTTTACACATGGAAATAACTACACCGCTATCTCTATAAACATGGAAATATCTACAACACCATCTGTATGAACATGGAAATATCTGCACCGCCATCTGTATGAACATATAAATATCTACACCGCCATCTGTATTAAGATGTAGATATCTACACCGCTATCTGTATAAACATGGAAATATCTACACCGCTATCTGTATAAACATGGAAATATCTACACCGCTATCTGTATAAACATGGAAATAGCTACACCGCTACCTGTATAAACATGGAAATATCAGCACCGCTATCTGTATGAACATGGAAATATCTACACCGCTATCTGTATGAACATGGAAATATCTACACCGCTATCTGCATGAAAATGGAAATATCTACACAGCTATCTGCATATACATGGAAATATCTACAAAGCTATCTCTTTACACATGGAAATAACTACACCGCTATCTCTGTAAACATGGAAATATATACACCACTATCTGTATAAACATGGAAATATCTACACCGCTATCTGTATAAACATGGAAATATCTACACAGCTATCTGTATAAACATGGAAATATCTACACCGCTATCTGTATAAACATGGAATTATCTACACCGCTACCTGTATAAACATGGAAATATCAGCACCGCTATCTGTACGACCATGGAAATATCTACACCGCTATCTCTATGAACATGGAAATATCTACACCGCTATCTGTATGAACATGGAAATAGCTACACCGCTATCTGTATGAACATGGAAATATCTACACCACTATCTGTATGAACATGGAAATATCTACACCGCTGTCTGTATGAACATGGAAATATCTACACCGCTATCTGTATGAACATGGGAATATCTTCACCGCCATCTGTATGAACATGGATATATCTACACAGCCATCTGGATGAACACGGAAGTATCTACACCGCTATCTGTATGAGCATGGAAATATCTACACCGCTATCTGTGTAAACATGTATACATCTTCACCACTATCTGTTTAAACATGGAAATATCTACACAGCTATCTGTATGAACATGGAAATATCTACACCGCTATCTGTTTGAAAATGGAAATATCTACACCGCTATCTGCATGAAAATGGAAATATCTACAAAGCTATCTGCATATACATGGAAATATCTATACAGCTATCTCTTCACACATGGAAATAACTACACCGCTATCTCTATAAACATGGAAATATCTACACCGCCATCTGTATGAACATGGAAATATCTGCACCGCCATCTGTATGATCATATAAATATCTACACCGCTATCTGTATTAAGATGTAGATATCTACTCCGCTATCTGTATAAACATGGAAATATCTACACCGATATCTGTATAAACATGGAAATATCTACACCGCTATCTGTATGAACATGGAAATATCTTCACCGCCATCTGTATTAACATGGATTTATCTACACACCCATCCGGATGAACATGGAAATATCTACACCGCTATCTGTATGAACATGGAAATAGCTACACCGCTATCTGTATGAACATGGAAATATCTACACCGCTATCTGTATGAACATGGAAATATCTACACCGCTATCTGTATGAACATGGAAATATCAGCACCGCTACCTGTATCAACATGGAAATATCAGCACCGCTATCTGTATGAACATGGAAATATCTACACAGCCTTCAGGATGAACATGGAAATATCTACACCGCTATCTGTATGAACATGGAAATATCTACACCGCTATCTGTATGAACATGGAAATATCTACACCACTATCTGTATGAACATGGAAATATTTACACCGCTATCTGTATGAACATGGAAATATCTACCCACTATCTGTGCAAACATGCATACATCTTCACCGCTATCTGTATAAACATGGAAATATCTACACCGCTATCTGTATGAACATGGAAATATCTACACCGCTAACTGTTTGAACATGGAAATATCTACACCGCTATCTGCATGAAAATGGAAATATTTACACAGCTATCTGCATATACACGGAAATATCTACAAAGCTATTTCTTTACATATGGAAATAACTACACCGCTATCTCTATAAACATGGAAATATCTACACCACCATCTGTATGAACATGGAAATATCTGCACCGCCATCTGTATGAACATATAAATATCTACACCGCCATCTGTATTAAGATGGAGATATCTACAGCGCTATCTGTATAAACATGGAAATATCTACACCGCTATCTGTATAAACGTGGAAATATCTACACCGCTATCTCTATAAACATGGAAATATCTACACCGCTACCTGTATAAACATGGAAATATCAGCACCGCTATCTGTATGAACATGGAAATATCTACACCGCTATCTGTATGAACATGGAAATATCTACACCGCTATCTGCATGAAAATAGAAATATCTACAAAGCTATCTGCATATACATGGAAATATCTACAAAGCTATCTCTTTACACATGGAAATAACTACACCGCTATCTCTATAAACATGGAAATATCTACACCACTATCTGTATAAACATGGAAATATCTACACCGCTATCTGTGTAAACATGGAAATACCTTCACCGCAATCTGTATAAACATGGAAATATCTACACCGCTATCTGTATGAACATGGAAATATCTACACCGCTAACTGTTTGAACATGGAAATATCTACAAAGCTATCTGCATGAAAATGGAAATATCTACACAGCTATCTGCATATATACGGAAATATCTACAAAGCTATTTCTTTACACATGGAAATAACTACACTGCTATCTCTATAAACATGGAAATATCTACACCACCATCTGTATGAACATGGAAATATCTGTACCGCCATCTGTATGAACATATAAATATCTACACCGCAATCTGTATTAAGATGGAGATATCTACACCGCTATCTGTATAAACATGGAAATATCTACACCGCTATCTGTATAAACATGGAAATATCTACACCGCTATCTGTATAAACATGGAAATATCAGCACCGCTACCTGCATAAACATGGAAATATCAGCACCGCTACCTGTATGAACATGGAAATACCTACACCGCTATCTGTATGAACATGGAAATATCTACACCGCTATCTGCATGAAAATGGAAATATCTACACAGCTATCTGCATATACATGGAAATATCTACAAAGCTATCTCTTTAAACATGGAAATAACTACACCGCTATCTCTGTAAACATGGAAATATATACACCACTATCTGTATAAACATGGAAATATCTACAAAGCTATCTGTATGAACATGGAAATATCTACACAGCTTTCTGTATAAACATGGAAATATCTACACCGCTATCTGTATAAACATGGAATTATCTACACCGCTACCTGTATGAACATGGAAATATCTACACCGCTATCTGTATGAACATGGAAATATCTACACCGCTACCTGTATCAACATGGAAATATCAGTACCGCTATCTGCATGAACATGGAAATATCTACACCGCCTTCTGGATGAACATGGAAATATCTACACCGCTATCTGTATGAACATGGAAATATCTACACCGCTATCTGTATGAACATGGAAATATCTACACCACTATCTGTATGAACATGGAAATATTTACACCGCTATCTGTATGAACATGGAAATATCTACACCACTATCTGTGCAAACATGCATACATCTTCACCGCTATCTGTATAAACATGGAAATATCTACACCGCTATCTGTATGAACATGGAAATAACTAAACCGCTAACTGTTTGAACATGGAAATATCTACAAAGCTATCTGCATGAAAATGGAAATATTTACACAGCTATCTGCATATACACGGAAATATCTACAAAGCTATTTCTTTACACATGGAAATAACTACACTGCTATCTCTATAAACATGGAAATATCTACATCACCATCTGTATGAACATGGAAATATCTGCACCGCCATCTGTATGAACATATAAATATCTACACCGCCATCTGTATTAAGATGGAGATATCTACACCGCTATCGGTATAAACATGGAAATATCTACACCGCTATCTGTATAAACATGGAAATATCTTCACCGCTATCTGTATAAACATGGAAATATCTACACCGCTATCTGGATAAACATGGAAATATCTACACCGCTATCTGTATAAACATGGAAATATCTACACCGCTACCTGTATAAACATGGAAATATCAGCACTGCTATCGGTATGACCATGGAAATATCTACACCGCTATCTCTATGAACATGGAAATATCTACACCGCTATCTGTATGAACATGGAAATAGCTACACTGCTACCTGTATGAACATGGAAATATCTACACCGCTATCTGTATAAACATGGAAATATCTACACCGCTATCTGTATAAACATGGAAATATCAGCACCGCTACCTGTATAAACATGGAAATATCAGCACCGCTACCTGTATGAACATGGAAATATCTACACTGCTATCTGTATGAACATGGAAATATCTACACCGCTATCTGCATGAAAATGGAAATATCTACACAGCTATCTGCATATACATGGAAATATCTACAAAGCTATCTCTTTACACATGGAAATAACTACACCGCTATCTCTGTAAACATGGAAATATATACACCACTATCTGTATTAACATGGAAATATCTACACCGCTATCTGTATAAACATGGAAATATCTACACAGCTTTCTGTATAAACATGGAAATATCTACACCGCTATCTGTATAAACATGGAATTATCTACACCGCTAGCTGTATAAACATGGAAATATCAGCACCGCTATCTGTATGACCATGGAAATATCTACACCGCTATCTCTATGAACATGGAAATATCTACACCGCTATCTGTATGAACATGGAAATATCTACACCACTATCTGTGCAAACATGCATACATCTTCACCGCTATCTGTATAAACATGGAAATATCTACACCGCTATCTGTATGAACATGGAAATATCTACACCGCTAACTGTTTGAACATGGAAATATCTACACCGCTGTCTGCATGAAAATGGAAATATTTACACAGCTATCTGCATATACACGGAAATATCTACAAAGCTATTACTTTACACATGGAAATAACTACACCGCTATCTCTATAAACATGGAAATATCTACAACACCATCTGTATGAACATGGAAATATCTGCACCGCCATCTGTATGAACATATAAATATCTACACCGCCATCTGTATTAAGATGTAGATATCTACACCGCTATCTGTATAAACATGGAAATATCTACACCGCTATCTGTATAAACATGGAAATATCTACACCGCTATCTGTATAAACATGGAAATAGCTACACCGCTACCTGTATAAACATGGAAATATCAGCACCGCTATCTGTATGAACATGGAAATATCTACACCGCTATCTGTATGAACATGGAAATATCTACACCGCTATCTGCATGAAAATGGAAATATCTACACAGCTATCTGCATATACATGGAAATATCTACAAAGCTATCTCTTTACACATGGAAATAACTACACCGCTATCTCTGTAAACATGGAAATATATACACCACTATCTGTATAAACATGGAAATATCTACACCGCTATCTGTATAAACATGGAAATATCTACACAGCTATCTGTATAAACATGGAAATATCTACACCGCTATCTGTATAAACATGGAATTATCTACACCGCTACCTGTATAAACATGGAAATATCAGCACCGCTATCTGTACGACCATGGAAATATCTACACCGCTATCTCTATGAACATGGAAATATCTGCACCGCTATCTGTATGAACATGGAAATAGCTACACCGCTATCTGTATGAACATGGAAATATCTACACCACTATCTGTATGAACATGGAAATATCTACACCGCTATCTGTATGAATATGGAAATAGCTACACCGCTATCTGTATGAACATGGAAATATCTACACCGCTATCTGTATGAACATGGAAATATCTACACCGCTATCTGTATGAACATGGAAATATCTACACCGCTACCTGTATCAACATGGAAATATCAGTACCGCTATCTGTATGAACATGGAAATATCTACACAGCCTTCTGGATGATCATGGAAATATCTACACCGCTATCTGTATGAACATGGAAATATCTACACCGCTATCTGTATGAACATGGAAATATCTACACCACTATCTGTATGAACATGGAAATATTTACACCGCTATCTGTATGAACATGGAAATATCTACACCACTATCTGTGCAAACATGCATACATCTTCACCGCAATCTGTATAAACATGGAAATATCTACACCGCTATCTGTATGAACATGGAAATATCTACACCGCTAACTGTTTGAACATGGAAATATCTACAAAGCTATCTGCATGAAAATGGAAATATTTACACAGCTATCTGCATATACACGGAAATATCTACAAAGCTATTTCTTTACACATGGAAATAACTACACCGCTATCTCTATAAACATGGAAATATCTACAACACCATCTGTATGAACATGGAAATATCTGCACCGCCATCTGTATGAACATATAAATATCTACACCGCCATCTGTATTAAGATGTAGATATCTACACCGCTATCTGTATAAACATGGAAATATCTACACCGCTATCTGTATAAACATGGAAATATCTACACCGCTATCTGTATAAACATGGAAATAGCTACACCGCTACCTGTATAAACATGGAAATATCAGCACCGCTATCTGTATGAACATGGAAATATCTACACCGCTATCTGTATGAACATGGAAATATCTACACCGCTATCTCCATGAAAATGGAAATATCTACACAGCTATCTGCATATACATGGAAATATCTACAAAGCTATCTCTTTACACATGGAAATAACTACACCGCTATCTCTGTAAACATGGAAATATATACACCACTATCTGTATAAACATGGAAATATCTACACCGCTATCTGTATAAACATGGAAATATCTACACAGCTATCTGTATAAACAAGGAAATATCTACACCGCTATCTGTATAAACATGGAATTATCTACACCGCTACCTGTATAAACATGGAAATATCAGCACCGCTATCTGTACGACCATGGAAATATCTACACCGCTATCTCTATGAACATGGAAATATCTACACCGCTATCTGTATGAACATGGAAATAGCTACACCGCTATCTGTATGAACATGGAAATATCTACACCACTATCTGTATGAACATGGAAATATCTACACCGCTGTCTGTATGAACATGGAAATATCTACACCGCTATCTGTATGAACATGGGAATATCTTCACCGCCATCTGTATGAACATGGATATATCTACACAGCCATCTGGATGAACACGGAAGCATCTACACCGCTATCTGTATGAGCATGGAAATATCTACACCGCTATCTGTGTAAACATGTATACATCTTCACCACTATCTGTTTAAACATGGAAATATCTACACAGCTATCTGTATGAACATGGAAATATCTACACCGCTATCTGTTTGAAAATGGAAATATCTACACCGCTATCTGCATGAAAATGGAAATATCTACAAAGCTATCTGCATATACATGGAAATATCTATACAGCTATCTCTTCACACATGGAAATAACTACACCGCTATCTCTATAAACATGGAAATATCTACACCGCCATCTGTATGAACATGGAAATATCTGCACTGCCATCTGTATGATCATATAAATATCTACACCGCTATCTGTATTAAGATGGAGATATCTACTCCGCTATCTGTATAAACATGGAAATATCTACACCGATATCTGTATAAACATGGAAATATCTACACCGCTATCTGTATGAACATGGAAATATCTTCACCGCCATCTGTATGAACATGGATTTATCTACACACCCATCCGGATGAACATGGAAATATCTACACCGCTATCTGTATGAACATGGAAATAGCTACACCGCTATCTGTATGAACATGGAAATATCTACACTGCTATCTGTATGAACATGGAAATATCTACACCGCTATCTGTATGAACATGGAAATATCAGCACCGCTACCTGTATCAACATGGAAATATCAGCACCGCTATCTGTATGAACATGGAAATATCTACACAGCCTTCAGGATGAACATGGAAATATCTACACCGCTATCTGTATGAACATGGAAATATCTACACCGCTATCTGTATGAACATGGAAATATCTACACCACTATCTGTATGAACATGGAAATATTTACACCGCTATCTGTATGAACATGGAAATATCTACCCACTATCTGTGCAAACATGCATACATCTTCACCGCTATCTGTATAAACATGGAAATATCTACACCGCTATCTGTATGAACATGGAAATATCTACACCGCTAACTGTTTGAACATGGAAATATCTACACCGCTATCTGCATGAAAATGGAAATATTTACACAGCTATCTGCATATACACGGAAATATCTACAAAGCTATTTCTTTACATATGGAAATAACTACACCGCTATCTCTATAAACATGGAAATATCTACACCACCATCTGTATGAATATGGAAATATCTGCACCGCCATCTGTATGAACATATAAATATCTACACCGCCATCTGTATTAAGATGGAGATATCTACAGCGCTATCTGTATAAACATGGAAATATCTACACCGCTATCTGTATAAACGTGGAAATACCTACACCGCTATCTCTATAAACATGGAAATATCTACACCGCTACCTGTATAAACATGGAAATATCAGCACCGCTATCTGTATGAACATGGAAATATCTACACCGCTATCTGTATGAACATGGAAATATCTACACCGCTATCTGCATGAAAATAGAAATATCTACAAAGCTATCTGCATATACATGGAAATATCTACAAAGCTATCTCTTTACACATGGAAATAACTACACCGCTATCTCTATAAACATGGAAATATCTACACCACTATCTGTATAAACATGGAAATATCTACACCGCTATCTGTGTAAACATGGAAATACCTTCACCGCAATCTGTATAAACATGGAAATATCTACACCGCTATCTGTATGAACATGGAAATATCTACACCGCTAACTGTTTGAACATGGAAATATCTACAAAGCTATCTGTACGAACATGGAAATATCTACACAGCTTTCTGTATAAACATGGAAATATCTACACCGCTATCTGTATAAACATGGAATTATCTACACCGCTACCTGTATGAACATGGAAATATCTACACCGCTATCTGTATGAACATGGAAATATCTACACCGCTACCTGTATCAACATGGAAATATCAGTACCGCTATCTGCATGAACATGGAAATATCTACACCGCTACCTGTATCAACATGGAAATATCAGTACCGCTACCTGTTTGAACATGGAAATATCTACACCGCTATCTGTATGAACATGGAAATATCTACACCGCTACCTGTATCAACATGGAAATATCAGTACCGCTATCTGCATGAACATGGAAATATCTACACCGCCTTCTGGATGAACATGGAAATATCTACACCGCTATCTGTATGAACATGGAAATATCTACACCGCTATCTGTATGAACATGGAAATATCTACACCGCTATCTGTATGAACATGGAAATATCTACACCACTATCTGTATGAACATGGAAATATTTACACCGCTATCTGTATGAACATGGAAATATCTACACCACTATCTGTGCAAACATGCATACATCTTCACCGCTATCTGTATAAACATGGAAATATCTACACCGCTATCTGTATGAACATGGAAATAACTAAACCGCTAACTGTTTGAACATGGAAATATCTACAAAGCTATCAGCATGAAAATGGAAATATTTACACAGCTATCTGCATATACACGGAAATATCTACAAAGCTATTTCTTTACACATGGAAATAACTACACTGCTATCTCTATAAACATGGAAATATCAACATCACCATCTGTATGAACATGGAAATATCTGCACCGCCATCTGTATGAACATATAAATATCTACACCGCCATCTGTATTAAGATGGAGATATCTACACCGCTATCGGTATAAACATGGAAATATCTACACCGCTATCTGTATAAACATGGAAATATCTTCACCGCTATCTGTATAAACATGGAAATATCTACACCGCTATCTGGATAAACATGGAAATATCTACACCGCTATCTGTATAAACATGGAAATATCTACACCGCTACCTGTATAAACATGGAAATATCAGCACTGCTATCGGTATGACCATGGAAATATCTACACCGCTATCTCTATGAACATGGAAATATCTACACCGCTATCTGTATGAACATGGAAATAGCTACACTGCTATCTGTATGAACATGGAAATATCTACACCACTATCTGTATGAACATGGAAATATCTACACCGCTATCTGTATGAACATGGAAATATCTACACCGCTAACTGTTTGAACATGGAAATATCTACACCGCTATCTGCATGAAAATGGAAATATTTACACAGCTATCTGCATATACACGGAAATATCTACAAAGCTATTTCTTTACACATGGAAATAACTACACCGCTATCTCTATAAACATGGAAATATCTACACCACCATCTGTATGAACATGGAAATATCTGCACCGCCATCTGTATGAACATATAAATATCTACACCGCCATCTGTATTAAGATGGAGATATCTACACCGCTATCTGTATAAACATGGAAATATCTACACCGCTATCTGTATAAACATGGAAATATCTACACTGCTATCTGTATAAACATGGAAATAGCTACACCGCTACCTGTATAAACATGGAAATATCAGCACCGCTATCTGTATGAACATGGAAATATCTACACCGCTATCTGTATGAACATGGAAATATCTACACCGCTATCTGCATGAAAATGGAAATATCTACACAGCTATCTGCATATACATGGAAATATCTACAAAGCTATCTCTTTACACATGGAAATAACTACACCGCTATTTCTGTAAACATGGAAATATATACACCACTATCTGTATAAACATGGAAATATCTACACCGCTATCTGTATAAACATGTAAATATCTACACAGCTATCTGTATAAACATGGAAATATCTACACCGCTATCTGTATAAACATGGAATTATCTACACCGCTACCTGTATAAACATGGAAATATCAGCACCGCTATCTGTATGACCATGGAAATATCTACACCGCTATCTCTATGAACATGGAAATATCTACACCGCTATCTGTATGAACATGGAAATAGCTACACCACTATCTGTATGAACATGGAAATATCTACACCACTATCTGTATGAACATGGAAATATCTACACCGCTGTCTGTATGAACATGGAAATATCTGCACCGCTATCTGTATGAACATGGGAATATCTTCACCGCCATCTGTATGAACATGGTTATATCTACACAGCCATCTGGATGAACACGGAAGTATCTACACCGCTATCTGTATGAGCATGGAAATATCTACACCGCTATCTGTGAAAACATGTATACATCTTCACCACTATCTGTTTAAACATGGAAATATCTACACAGCTATCTGTATGAACATGGAAATATCTACACCGCTATCTGTTTGAACATGGAAATATCTACCCCGCTATCTGCACGAAAATGGAAATATCTACAAAGCTATCTGCATATACATGGAAATATCTATACAGCTATCTCTTTACACATGGAAATAACTACACCGCTATCTCTATAAACATGGAAATATCTACACCGCCATCTGTATGAACATGGAAATATCTGCACCGCCATCTGTATGATCATATAAATATCTACACTGCCATCTGTATTAAGATGGAGATATCTACTTCGCTATCTGTATAAACATGGAAATATCTACACCGATATCTGTATAAACATGGAAATATCTACACCGCTATCTGTATGAACATGGAAATATCTACACCGCTACCTGTATCAACATGGAAATATCAGCACCGCTATCTGTATGAACATGGAAATATCTACACAGCCTTCAGGATGAACATGGAAATATCTACACCGCTATCTGTATGAACATGGAAATATCTACACCGCTATCTGTATAAACATGGAAATATCTACACCGCTATCTGTATGAACATGGAAATATCTACACCGCTAACTGTTTGAACATGGAAATATCTGTGTAAACGTGGAAATATCTACACCGCTATCTCTATAAACATGGAAATATCTACACCGCTACCTGTATAAACATGGAAATATCAGCATCACTATCTGTATGAACATGGAAATATCTACACCGCTATCTGTATGAACATGGAAATATCTACACCGCTATCTGCATGAAAATAGAAATATCTACAAAGCTATCTGCATATACATGGAAATATCTACAAAGATATCTCTTTACACATGGAAATAACTACACCGCTATCTCTATAAACATGGAAATATCTACACCACTATCTGTATAAACATGGAAATATCTGCACCGCTATCTGTATAAACATGGAAATATCTACACCGCTACCTGTATAAACATGGAAATATCAGAACCGCTATCTGTATTAACATGGAATTATCTACACCGCTACCTGTATAAACATGGAAATATCAGCACCGCTATCTGTATGACCATGGAAATATCTACACCGCTATCTCTATGAACATGGAAATATCTACACCGCTATCTGTATGAACATGGAAATAGCTACACCTCTATCTGTATGAACATGGAAATATCTACACCACTATCTGTATGAACATGGAAATATCTACACCGCTGTGTGTATGAACATGGAAATATCTACACCGCTATCTGTATGAACATGGGAATATCTTCACCGCCATCTGTATGAACATGGATATATCTACACAGCCATCTGGATGAACACGGAAGTATCTACACTGCTATCTGTATGAACATGGAAATATCTACACCGCTATCTGTGTAAACATGTATACATCTTCACCACTATCTGTTTAAACATGGAAATATCTACACAGCTATCTGTATGAACATGGAAATATCTACACCGCTATCTGTTTGAACATGGAAATATCTACACCGCTATCTGTATGAACATGGAAATATCTTCACCGCCATCTGTATGAATATGGATTTATCTACACACCCATCTGGATGAACATGGAAATATCTACACCGCTATCTGTATGAACATGGAAATAGCTACACCGCTATCTGTATGAACATGGAAATATCTACACCGCTATCTGTATGAACATGGAAATATCTACACCGATATCTGTATAAACATGGAAATATCTACACCGCTATCTGTATGAACATGGAAATATCTTCACCGCCATCTGTATGAACATGGATTTATATACACACCCGTCTGGATGAACATGGAAATATCTACACCGCTACCTGTATCAACATGGAAATATCATTAACGCTATCTGTATGAACATGGAAATATCTACACAGCCTTCTGGATGAACATGGAAATATCTACACCGGTATCTGTATGAACATGGAAATATCTACACCGCTATCTGTATGAACATGGAAATATCTACACCACTATCTGTATGAACATGGAAATATTTACACCGCTATCTGTATGAACATGGAAATATCTACACCACTATCTGTGCAAACATGCATACATCTTCACCGCTATCTGTATAAACATGGAAATATCTACACCGCTATCTGTATGAACATGGAAATATCTACACCGCTAACTGTTTGAACATGGAAATATCTACACCGCTATCTGCATGAAAATGGAAATATTTACACAGCTATCTGCATATACACGGAAATATCTACAAAGCTATTTCTTTACATATGGAAATAACTACACCGCTATCTCTATAAACATGGAAATATCTACACCACCATCTGTATGAACATGGAAATATCTGCACCGCCATCTGTATGAACATATAAATATCTACACCGCCATCTGTATTAAGATGGAGATATCTACACCGCTATCGGTATAAACATGGAAATATCTACACCGCTATCTCTATAAACATGGAAATATCTACACCGCTATCTGTATAAACATGGGAATATTTACACCGCTACCTGTATAAACATGGAAATATCAGCACCGCTATCTGTATGAACATGGAAATATCTACACCGCTATCTGAATGAACATGGAAATATCTACACCGCTATCTGCATGAAAATGGAAATATCTACACAGCTATCTGCATATACATGGAAATATCTACAAATCTATGTCTTTACACATGGAAATAACTACACCGCTATCTCTGTAAACATGGAAATATATACACCACTATCTGTATAAACATGGAAATATCTACAAAGCTATCTGTATGAACATGGAAATATCTACACAGCTATCTGTATAAACATGGAAATATCTACACCGCTATCTGTATAAACATGGAATTATCTACACCGCTACCTGTATAAACATGGAAATATCAGCACCGCTATCTGTATGACCATGGAAATATCTACACCGCTATCTCTATGAACATGGAAATATCTACACCGCTATCTGTATGAACATGGAAATAGCTACACCGCTATCTGTATGAACATGGAAATATCTACACCACTATCTGTATGAACATGGAAATATCTACACCGCTGTCTGTATGAACATGGAAATATCTACACCGCCATCTGTATGAACATGGATATATCTACACAGCCATCTGGATGAACACGGAAGTATCTACACCGCTATCTGTATGAGCATGGAAATATCCACACCGCTATCTGTGTAAACATGTATACATCTTCACCACTATCTGTTTAAACATGGAAATATCTACACAGCTATCTGTATGAACATGGAAATATCTACACCGCTATCTGTTTGAACATGGAAATATCTACACCGCTATCTGCATGAAAATGGAAATATCTACAAAGCTATCTGCATATACATGGAAATATCTAAACAGCTATCTCTTTACACATGGAAATAACTACACCGCTATCTCTATAAACATGGAAATATCTACACCGCCATCTGTATGAACATGGAAATATCTGCACCACCATCTGTATGATCATATAAATATCTACACCGCCATCTGTATTAAGATGGATATATCTACACCGCTATCTGTATGAACATGGAAATATCGACACCGATATCTGTATAAACATGGAAATATCTACACCGCTATCTGTATGAACATGGAAATATCTTCACCGCCATCTGTATGAACATGGATTTATCTACACACCCATCTGGATGAACATGGAAATATCTACACCGCTATCTGTATGAACATGGAAATAGCTACACCGCTATCTGAATGAACATGGAAATATCTACACCGCTATCTGTATGAACATGGAAATATCTACACCGATATCTGTATAAACATGGAAATATCTACACCGCTATCTGTATGAACATGGAAATATCTTCACCGCCATCTGTATGAACATGGATTTATCTACACACCCATCTGGATGAACATGGAAATATCTACACCGCTATCTGTATGAATATGGAAATAGCTACACCGCTATCTGTATGAACATGGAAATATCTACACCGCTATCTGTATGAACATGGAAACATATACACCGCTATCTGTATGAACATGGAAATATCTACACCGCTACCTGTATCAACATGGAAATATCAGTACCGCTATCTGTATGAACATGGAAATATCTACACAGCCTTCTGGATGAACATCGAAATACCTACACCGCTATCTGTATGAACATGGAAATATCTACACCGCTATCTGTATGAACATGGAAATATCTACACCACTATCTGTATGAACATGGAAATATTTACACCGCTATCTGTATGAACATGGAAATATCTACACCACTATCTGTGCAAACATGCATACATCTTCACCGCAATCTGTATAAACATGGAAATATCTACACCGCTATCTGTATGAACATGGAAATATCTACACCGCTAACTGTTTGAACATGGAAATATCTACAAAGCTATCTGCATGAAAATGGAAATATTTACACAGCTATCTGCATATACACGGAAATATCTACAAAGCTATTTCTTTACACATGGAAATAACTACACTGCTATCTCTATAAACATGGAAATATCTACACCACCATCTGTATGAACATGGAAATATCTGTACCGCCATCTGTATGAACATATAAATATCTACACCGCCATCTGTATTAAGATGGAGATATCTACACCGCTATCTGTATAAACATGGAAATATCTACACCGCTATCTGTATAAACATGGATATATCTACACCGCTATCTGTATAAACATGGAAATATCAGCACCGCTACCTGTATAAACATGGAAATATCAGCACCGCTACCTGTATGAACATGGAAATATCTACACTGCTATCTGTATGAACATGGAAATATCTACACCGCTATCTGCATGAAAATGGAAATATCTACACAGCTATCTGCATATACATGGAAATATCTACAAAGCTATCTCTTTACACATGGAAATAACTACACCGCTATCTCTGTAAACATGGAAATATATACACCACTATCTGTATAAACATGGAAATATCTACACCGCTATCTGTATAAACAAGGAAATATCTACACAGCTATCTGTATAAACATGGAAATATCTACACCGCTATCTGTATAAACATGGAATTATCTACACCGCTAGCTGTATAAACATAGAAATATCAGCACCGCTATCTGTATGACCATGGAAATATCTACACCGCTATCTCTATGAACATGGAAATATCTACACCGCTATCTGTATGAACATGGAAATATCTACACCACTATCTGTGCAAACATGCATACATCTTCACCGCTATCTGTATAAACATGGAAATATCTACACCGCTATCTGTATGAACATGGAAATATCTACACCGCTAACTGTTTGAACATGGAAATATCTACACCGCTGTCTGCATGAAAATGGAAATATTTACACAGCTATCTGCATATACACGGAAATATCTACAAAGCTATTTCTTTACACATGGAAATAACTACACCGCTATCTCTATAAACATGGAAATATCTACAACACCATCTGTATGAACATGGAAATATCTGCACCGCCATCTGTATGAACATATAAATATCTACACCGCCATCTGTATTAAGATGGAGATATCTACACCGCTATCTGTATAAACATGGAAATATCTACACCGCTATCTGTATAAACATGGAAATATCTACACCGCTATCTGTATAAACATGGAAATAGCTACACCGCTACCTGTATAAACATGGAAATATCAGCACCGCTATCTGTATGAACATGGAAATATCTACACCGCTATCTGTATGAACATGGAAATATCTACACCGCTATCTGCATGAAAATGGAAATATCTACACAGCTATCTGCATATACATGGAAATATCTACAAAGCTATCTCTTTACACATGGAAATAACTACACCGCTATCTCTGTAAACATGGAAATATATACACCACAATCTGTATAAACATGGAAATATCTACACCGCTATCTGTATAAACATGGAAATATCTACACCACTATCTGTATAAACATGGAAAAATCTACACCGCTATCTGTATAAACATGGAATTATCTACACCGCTACCTGTATAAATATGGAAATATCAGCACCGCTATCTGTACGACCATGGAAATATCTACACCGCTATCTCTATGAACATGGAAATATCTACACCGCTATCTGTATGAACATGGAAATAGCTACACCGCTATCTGTATGAACATGGAAATATCTACACCACTATCTGTATGAACATGGAAATATCTACACCGTTGTCTGTATGAACATGGAAATATCTACACCGCTATCTGTATGAACATGGGAATATCTTCACCGCCATCTGTATGAACATGGATATATCTACACAGCCATCTGGATGAACACGGAAGTATCTACACCGCTATCTGTATGAGCATGGAAACATCTACACCGCTATCTGTGTAAACATGTATACATCTTCACCACTATCTGTTTAAACATGGAAATATCTACACAGCTATCTGTATGAACATGGAAATATCTACACTGCTATCGGTTTGAACATGGAAATATCTACACCGCTATCTGCATGAAAATGGAAATATCTACAAAGCTATCTGCATATACATGGAAATATCTATACAGCTATCTCTTCAACATGGAAATAACTACACTGCTATCTCTATAAACATGGAAATATCTACACCGCCATCTGTATGAACATGGAAATATCTGCACCGCCATATGTATGATCATATAAATATCTACACCGCCATCTGTATTAAGATGGAGATATCTACTCCGCTATCTGTATAAACATGGAAATATCTACACCGATATCTGTATAAACATGGAAATATCTACACCGCTATCTGTATGAACATGGAAATATCTTCACCGCCATCTGTATGAACATGGATTTATCTACACACCCATCCGGATGAACATGGAAATATCTACACCGCTATCTGTATGAACATGGAAATAGCTACACCGCTATCTGTATGAACATGGAAATATCTACACCGCTATCTGTATGAACATGGAAATATCTACACCGCTATCTGTATGAACATGGAAATATCAGCACCGCTACCTGTATCAACATGGAAATATCAGCACCGCTATCTGTATGAACATGGAAATATCTACACAGCCTTCAGGATGAACATGGAAATATCTACACCGCTATCTGTATGAACATGGAAATATCTACACCGCTATCTGTATGAACATGGAAATATCTACACCGCTATCTGTATGAACATGGAAATATCTACACCACTATCTGTATGAACATGGAAATATTTACACCGCTATCTGTATGAACATGGAAGTAACTACCCACTATCTGTGCAAACATGCATACATCTTCACCGCTATCTGTATAAACATGGAAATATCTACACTGCTACCTGTATGAACATGGAAATATCTACACTGCTAACTGTTTGAACATGGAAATATCTACACCGCTATCTGCATGAAAATGGAAATATTTACACAGCTATCTGCATATATACGGAAATATCTACAAAGCTATTTCTTTACATATGGAAATAACTACACCGCTATCTCTATAAACATGGAAATATCTACACCACCATCTGTATGAACATGGAAATATCTGCACCGCCATCTGTATGAACATATAAATATCTACACCGCCATCTGTATTAAGATGGAGATATCTACAGCGCTATGTGTATAAACATGGAAATATCTACACCGCTATCTGTATAAACGTGGAAATATCTACACCGCTATCTCTATAAACATGGAAATATCTACACCGCTACCTGTATAAACATGGAAATATCAGCACCGCTATCTGTATGAACATGGAAATATCTACACCGCTATCTGTATGAACATGGAAATATCTACACGGCTATCTGCATGAAAATAGAAATATCTACAAAGCTATCTGCATATACATGGAAATATCTACAAACCTATCTCTTTACACATGGAAATAACTACACCGATATCTCTATAAACATGGAAATATCTACACCACTATCTGTATAAACATGGAAATATCTACACCGCTATCTGCATAAACATGGAAATATCTTCACCGCAATCTGTATAAACATGGAAATATCTACACCGCTATCTGTATGAACATGGAAATATCTACACCGCTAACTGTTTGAACATGGAAATATCTACAAAGCTATCTGCATGAAAATGGAAATATTTACACAGCTATCTGCATATACACGGAAATATCTACAAAGCTATTTCTTTACACATGGAAATAACTACACTGCTATCTCTATAAACATGGAAATATCTACACCACCATCTGTATGAACATGGAAATATCTGTACCGCCATCTGTATGAACATATAAATATCTACACCGCCATCTGTATTAAGATGGAGATATCTACACCGCTATCTGTATAAACATGGAAATATCTACACCGCTATCTGTATAAACATGGAAATATCTACACCGCTATCTGTATAAACATGGAAATATCAGCACCGCTACCTGTATAAACATGGAAATATCAGCACCGCTACCTGTATGAACATGGAAATATCTACACCGCTATCTGTATGAACATGGAAATATCTACACCGCTATCTGCATGAAAATGGAAATATCTACACAGCTATCTGCATATACATGGAAATATCTACAAAGCTATCTCTTTACACATGGAAATAACTACACCGCTATCTCTGTAAACATGGAAATATATACACCACTATCTGTATAAACATGGAAATATCTACACCGCTATCTGTATAAACATGGAAATATCTACACAGCTATCTGTATAAACATGGAAATATCTACACCGCTATCTGTATAAACATGGAATTATCTACACCGCTAGCTGTATAAACATGGAAATATCAGCACCGCTATCTGTATGACCATGGAAATATCTACACCGCTATCTCTATGAACATGGAAATATCTACACCGCTATCTGTATGAACATGGAAATATCTACACCACTATCTGTGCAAACATGCATACATCTTCACCGCTATCTGTATAAACATGGAAATATCTACACCGCTATCTGTATGAACATGGAAATATCTACACCGCTAACTGTTTGAACATGGAAATATCTACACCGCTATCTGCATGAAAATGGAAATATTTACACAGCTATCTGCATATACACGGAAATATCTACAAAGCTATTTCTTTACACATGGAAATAACTACACCGCTATCTCTTTAAACATGGAAATATCTACAACACCATCTGTATGAACATGGAAATATCTGCACCGCCATCTGTATGAACATATAAATATCTACACCGCCATCTGTATTAAGATGGAGATATCTACACCGCTATCTGTATAAACATGGAAATATCTACACCGCTATCTGTATAAACATGGAAATATCTACACCGCTATCTGTATAAACATGGAAATAGCTACACCGCTACCTGTATAAACATGGAAATATCAGCACCGCTATCTGTATGAACATGGAAATATCTACACCGCTATCTGTATGAACATGGAAATATCTACACCGCTATCTGCATGAAAATGGAAATATCTACACAGCTATCTGCATATACATGGAAATATCTACAAAGCTATCTCTTTACACATGGAAATAACTACACCGCTATCTCTGTAAACATGGAAATATATACACCACTATCTGTATAAACATGGAAATATCTACACCGCTATCTGTATAAACATGGAAATATCTACACAGCTATCTGTATAAACATGGAAATATCTACATCGCTATCTGTATAAACATGGAAATATCTACACCGCTACCTGTATAAACATGGAAATATCAGCACCGCTATCTGTATGACCATGGAAATATCTACACCGCTATCTCTATGAACATGGAAATATCTACACCGCTATCTGTATGAACATGGAAATAGCTACACCGCTATCTGTATGAACATGGAAATATCTACACCACTATCTGTATGAACATGGAAATATCTACACCGCTGTCTGTATGAACATGGAAATATCTACACCGCTATCTGTATGAACATGGGAATATCTTCACCGCCATCTGTATGAACATGGATATATCTACACAGCCATCTGGATGAACACGGAAGTATCTACACCGCTATCTGTATGAGCATGGAAATATCTACACCGCTATCTGTGTAAACATGTATACATCTTCACCACTATCTGTTTAAACATGGAAATATCTACACAGCTATCTGTATGAACATGGAAATATCTACACCGCTATCTGTTTGAACATGGAAATATCTACACCGCTATCTGCATGAAAATGGAAATATATACAAAGCTATCTGCATATACATGGAAATATCTATACAGCTATCTCTTTACACATGGAAATAACTACACCGCTATCTCTATAAACATGGAAATATCTACACCGCCATCTGTATGAACATGGAAATATCTGCACCGCCATCTGTATGATCATATAAATATCTACACCGCCATCTGTATTAAGATGGAGATATCTACTCCGCTATCTGTATAAACATGGAAATATCTACACCGATATCTGTATAAACATGGAAATATCTACACCGCTATCTGTATGAACATGGAAATATCTTCACCGCCATCTGTATGAACATGGATTTATCTACACACCCGTCCGGATGAACATGGAAATATCTACACCGCTATCTGTATGAACATGGAAATAGCTACACCGCTATCTGTATGAACATGGAAATATCAACACCGCTATCTGTATGAACATGGAAATATCTACACCGCTATCTGTATGAACATGGAAATATCAGCACCGCTACCTGTATGAACATGGAAATATCAACACAGCCTTCTGGATGAACATGGAAATATCTACACCGCTATCTGTTTGAACATGGAAATATCTACACCGCTATCTGCATGAAAATGGAAATATCTACGAAGCTATCTGCATATACATGGAAATATCTATACAGCTATCTCTTTACACATGGAAATAACTACACCGCTATCTCTATAAACATGGAAATATCTACACCGCCATCTGTATGAACATGGAAATATCTGCACCGCCATATGTATGATCATATAAATATCTACACCGCCATCTTTATTAAGATGGAGATATCTACTCCGCTATCTGTATAAACATGGAAATATCTACACCGATATCTGTATAAACATGGAAATATCTACACCGCTATCTGTATGAACATGGAAATATCTTCACCGCCATCTGTATGAACATGGATTTATCTACACACCCATCTGGATGAACATGGAAATATCTACACCGCTATCTGTATGAGCATGGAAATAGCTACACCGCTCTCTGTATGAACATGGAAATATCTACACCGCTATCTGTATGAACATGGAAATATCTACACCGCTATCTGTATGAACATGGAAATATCTACTCCGCTACCTGTATCAACATGGAAATATCAGCACCGCTATCTGTATGAACATGGAAATATCTACACAGCCTTCAGGATGAACATGGAAATATCTACACCGCTATCTGTATGAACATGGAAATATCTACACCGCTATCTGTATGAACATGGAAATATCTACACCACTATCTGTATGAACATGGAAATATTTACACCGCTATCTGTATGAACATGGAAATATCTACCCACTATCTGTGCAAACATGCATACATCTTCACCGCTATCTGTATAAACATGGAAATATCTACACCGCTATCTGTATGAATATGGAAATATCTACACCACTAACTGTTTGAACATGGAAATATCTACACAGCTATCTGCATGAAAATGGAAATATTTACACAGCTATCTGCATATACACGGAAATATCTACAAAGCTATTTCTTTACATATGGAAATAACTACACCGCTATCTCTATAAACATGGAAATATCTACACCACCATCTGTATGAACATGGAAATATCTGCACCGCCATCTGTATGAACATATAAATATCTACACCGCCATCTGTATTAAGATGGGGATATCTACAGTGCTATCTGTATAAACATGGAAATATCTACACCGCTATCTGTATAAACGTGGAAATATCTACACCGCTATCTCTATAAACATGGAAATATCTACACCGCTACCTGTATAAACATGGAAATATCAGCACCGCTATCTGTATGAACATGGAAATATCTACACCGCTATCTGTATGAACATGGAAATATCTACACCGCTATCTGCATGAAAATAGAAATATCTACAAAGCTATCTGCATATACATGGAAATATCTACAAAGCTATCTCTTTACACATGGAAATAACTACACCGCTATCTCTATAAACATGGAAATATCTACACCACTATCTGTATAAACATGGAAATATCTACACCGCTATCTGCATAAACATGGAAATATCTACACCGCTACCTGTATAAACATGGAAATATCAGCACCGCTATCTGTATGAACATGGAAATATCTACACCGCTATCTGTATGAACATGGAAATATCTACACCGCTATCTGCATGAAAATGGAAATATCTACACAGCTATCTGCATATACATGGAAATATCTAAAAAGCTATCTCTTTACACATGGAAATAACTACACCGCTTTCTCTGTAAACATGGAAATATATACACCACTATCTGTATAAACATGGAAATATCTACACCGCTATCTGTATAAATATTGAAATATCTACACAGCTATCTGTATAAACATGGAAATATCTACACCGCTATCTGTATAAACATGGAATTATCTACACCGCTACCTGTATAAACATGGAAATATCAGCACCGCTATCTGTATGACCATGGAAATATCTACACCGCTATCTCTATGAACATGGAAATATCTACACCGCTATCTGTATGAACATGGAAATAGCTACACCTCTATCTGTATGAACATGGAAATATCTACACCACTATCTGTATGAACATGGAAATATCTACTCCGCTGTCTGTATGAACATGGAAATATCTACACTGCTATGTGTATGAACATGGGAATATCTTCACCGCCATCTGTATGAACATGGATATATCTACACAGCCATCTGGATGAACTCGGAAGTATCTACACCGCTATCTGTATGAGCATGGAAATATCTACACCGCTATCTGTGTAAACATGTATACATCTTCACCACTATCTGTTTAAACATGGAAATATCTACACAGCTATCTGTATGAACATGGAAATATCTACACCGCTATCTGTTAGAACATGGAAATATCTACACCGCTATCTGCATGAAAATGGAAATATCTACAAAGCTATCTGCATATACATGGAAATATCTATACAGCTATCTCTTTACACATGGAAATAACTACACCGCTATCTCTATAAACATGGAAATATCTAAACCGCAATCTGTATGAACATGAAAATATCTGCACCATCATCTGTATGATCATATAAATATCTACACCGCCATCTGTATTAAGATGGAGATATCTACTCCGCTATCTGTATAAACATGGAAATATCTACACCGATATCAGTATAAACATGGAAATATCTACACCGCTATCTGTATGAACATGGAAATATCTTCACAGCCATCTGTATGAACATGGATTTATCTACACACCCATCTGGATGAAAATGGAAATATCTACAACGCTATCTGTATTAACATGGAAATAGCTACACCGCTAACTGTATGAACATGGAAATATCTACACCGCTATCTGTATGAACATGGAAATATCTACACCGCTATCTGTATGAACATGGAAATATCTACACCGCTACCTGTATCAACATGGAAATATCAGCACCGCTATCTGTATCAACATGGAAATATCAACACAGCCTTCTGGATGAACATGGAAATATCTACACCGCTATCTGTATGAACATGGAAATATCTACACCGCTATCTGTATGAACATGGAAATATCTACACCACTATCTGTATGAACATGGAAATATTTACACCGCTATCTGTATGAACATGGAAATATCTACCCCACTATCTGTGCAAACATGCATACAACTTCACCACTATCTGTATAAACATGGAAATAGCTACACCGCTATCTGTATGAACATGGAAATATCTACACCGCTAACTGTTTGAACATGGAAATATCTACACCGCTATCTGCATGAAAATGGAAATATTTACACAGCTATCTGCATATACATGGAAATATCTACAAAGCTATTTCTTTACACATGGAAATAACTACACCGCTATGTCTATAAACATGGAAATATCTACACCACCATCTGTATGAACATGGAAATATCTGCACCGCCATCCGTATGAACATATAAATATCTACACCGCCATCTGTATTAAGATGGAGATATCTACACCGCTATCTGTATAAACATGTAAATATCTACACCGCCATCTGTATTAAGATGGAGATATCTACACCGCTATCTGTATAAACATGTAAATATCTACACCGCTATCTGTATAAACATGGAAATATCAGCACCGCTATCTGTATTAACATGGAAATACCTACAATGCTATCTGTATGAACATGGAAATATCTACACCGATATCTGTATGAACATGGAAATATCTTCACCACCATCTGTATGAACATAGATATATCTACACAGCCATATGGATGAACATGGAAATATCAGCACCGCTGTCTGTATGAACATGGAAATATCTACACCGCTATCTGTATGAACATGGAAATATCTACACAGCTATCTGTATGAACATGGAAATATCTTCACCGCCATCTGTATGAACATGGATATATCTACACAGCCATCTGGATGAACACGGAAATATCTACACCGCTATCTGTATGAGCATGGAAATCTCTAAACCGCTATCTGTGTAAACATTTATACATCTTCTCCACTATCGGTTTAAACATGGAAATACCTACACTGCTATCTGCATGAACATGGAAATATCTACACCGCTATCTGTTTGAACATGGAAATATCTACACCGCTATCTGCATGAAAGTGGAAATATCTACAAAGCTATCTGCATATACATGGAAATATCTATACAGCTATCTCTTTCCACATGGAAATAACTACACCGCTATCTCTATAAGCATGTAAATATCTACACCGCTATCTGTATGAACATGGAAATATCTGCACCGCCATCTGTATGATCTTATAATTATCAACACCGCCATCAGTATTAAGATGGAGATATCTACAACGCTATCTGTATAAACATGGAAATAACTACACCGATATCTGTATAAACATGGAAATATCTACACCGCTATCTGTATGAACATGGAAATATCTTCACCGCCATCTGTATGAACATGGATATATCTACACAGCCATCTGGGTGAACATGGAAATATCTACACCGCTATCTGTATGAACATGGAAATAGCTACACCGCTTTCTGTATGAACATGGAAATATCTACACCGCTATCTGTGTTAACATGCATAAACCTTCACCACTATCTGTATAAACATGGAAATATCTACACCGCTATCTGTTTGAACACGGAAATATCTACACCGCTATCTGCATGAAAATGGAAATATATTCTGAGCTATCTGCATATACATGGAAATATCTACAAAGCTATTTCTTTACACATGGAAATAACTACACCGCTATCTCTATAAACGTAGAAATATCTATACCGCCATTTGTATGAACATGGAAATATCTGCACCAACATCTCTATGAACATATAAATATCTACACCGCCATCTCTATTAAGATGGAGATATCTACACCGCTATCTGTATAAACATGGAAATATCTACACCGCTATCTGTATAAACATGGAAATATCTACACCGCTATCTGTATAAACATGGAAATATCTACACCGCTACCTGTATAAACATGGAAATATCAGCACCGCTATCTGTATGAACATGGAAATATCTACACCGCTATCTGTATGAACATGGAAATATCTACACGGCTATCTGCATGAAAATGGAAATATCTACACAACTATCTGCATATACATGGAAATATCTACAAAGCTATCTCTTTACACATGGAAATAACTACACCGCTATCTCTATAAACATGGAAATATATACACCACTATCTGTATAAACATGGAAATATCTACACCGCTATCTGTATAAACATGGAAATATCTACTCCGCTATCTGTATAAACATGGAAATATCTACACCGCTACCTGTATAAACATGGAAATATCAGCACCGCTATCTGTATGAACATGGAAATACCTACACTGCTATCTGAATGAACATGGAAATATCTACACCGATATCTGTATGAACATGCAAATATCTTCACCACCATCTGTATGAACATAGATATATCTACACAGCCATCTGGATGAACATGGAAATATCAGCACCGCTGTCAGTATGAGCATGGAAATATCTACACCGCTGTCAGTATGAACATGGAAATATCTACACCGCTATCTGTATGAACATGGAAATATCTTCACCGCCATCTGTATGAACATGGATATATCTGCACAGCCATCTGGATGAACACGGAAATATCTACACCGCTATCTGTATGAGCATGGAAATATATACACCGCTATCAGTGTAAACACGTATACATCTTCACCACTATCTGTTTAAACATGGAAATATCTACACTGCTATCTGTATGAACATGGAAATATCTACACCGCTATCTGTTTGAACATGGAAATATCTACACCGCTATCTGCATGAAAATGGAAATATCTACAAAGCTATCTGCATATACATGGAAATATCTATACAGCAATCTCTTTACACATGGAAATAACTACACCGCTATCTCTATAAACATGGAAATATCTACACCGCCATCTGTATGAACATGGAAATATCTGCACCGCCATCTGTATGATCATATAAATATCTACACCGCCATCTGTATTAAGATGGAGATATCTTCTCCGCTATCTGTATAAACATGGAAATATCTACACCGATATCTGTATAAACATGGAAATATCTACACCGCTATCTGTATGAACATGGAAATAACTTCACCGCCATCTGTATGAACATGGATTTATCTACACACCCATCTGGATGAACATGGAAATATCTACACCGCTATCTGTATGAACATGGAAATAGCTACACCGCTATCTGTTTGAACATGGAAATATCTACACCGCTACCTGTATGAACATGGAAATATCTACACCGCTATCTGTATGAACATGGAAATATCTTCACCGCCATCTGTATGAACATGTATATATCTACACAGCCATCTGGATGAATATGGAAATATCTACACCGCTATCTGTATCAACATGGAAATATCTACACCGCTATCAGTGTTAACATGCATACATCTTCACCGCTATCTGTATAAACATGGAAAAACCTACACCGCTATCTGTATGAACATGGAAATATCTACACAGCTATCTGTTTGAACATGGAAATATCTACACCGCTATCTGCATGAAAATGGAAATAGCTACACAGCTCTCTGCATATACATGGAAATATCTACAAATCTATTTCTTTACAGATGGAAATATCTACACTGCAATCTCTATAAACATGGAAATATCTACACCGCCATCTGAATGAACATGGAAATATCTGCCCCGCCATCTGTATGAACATATAAATATCTACACCGCCATCTGTATTAAGATGGAGATATCTACACCGCTATCTGTATAAACATGAAAATATCTACACCGCTATCTGTATAAACATGGAAATATCTAAACCGCTATCTGTATAAACATGGAAATATCAACACCGCTACCTGAATAAACATGGAAATATCAGCACCGCTATCTGTATGAACATGGAAATATCTACACCGCTATCTCTATGAACATGGAAATATCTACACCGATATCTGTATGAACATGGAAATATCTTCACCGCCATCTGTATGAACATGGATATATCTACACTGCCATCTGGATGAACATGGAAGTAACAGCGCCGCTGTCTGTATGAACATGGAAATATCTACACTGCTATCTGTATGAACATGGAAATATCTACACCTCCATCTGTATGAACATGGAAATACCTTCACTGCCATCTGTATGAACATGAACATATCTACACAGCCATCTGGATGAACATGGAAATATCTACACCGCTATCTGTATGAACATGGAAATAGCTACACCACTATCAGTATGATCATGGAAATGTCTACACCGCTATCTGTATGAACATGGAAATATCTACACCGCTATCTGCATGAACATGGAAATATCTTCACCGCCATCTGTATGAACATGGATATATCTACACAGCCATCTGGATGAACATGGAAATATCTACACCACTATCTGTATGAAATTGGAAATATCTACACCGCTATCTGTGTTAACATGCATACATCTTCACCGCTATCTGTATAAACATGGAAATATCTACACCGCTATCTGTATGAACATGGAAATATCTACACAGCTATCTGTTTGAACATGGAAATATCTACACCGCTATCTGCATGAAAATGGAAATATCTACACAGCTATCTGCATATACATGGAAATATTTACAAAGCTATTTCTTTACACATGGAAATATCTACACCGCAGTCTCTATAAACATGGAAATATCTACACCGCCATCTGTATGAACATGGAAATATCTGCACCGCCATCAGTATGAACATATAAATATCTACACCGCCATCTGTATTAAGATGGAGATATCTTCACCGCTATCTGTATAAACATGAAAATATCTACACCGCTATCTGTATAAACATGGAAATATCTACACCGCTATCTGTATAAACATGGAAATATCTACACCGCTACCTGTATAAACATGGAAATATCAGCACCGCTATCTGTATGATCATGGAAATATCTACACCGCTATCTCTATGAGCATGGAAATATCTACACCGCTATCTGTATGAACATGGAAATAGCTACACCGCTATCTGTATGAACATGGAAATATCTACACCACTATCTGTATGAACATGGAAATATCTACACCGCTGTCTGTATGAACATGGAAATATCTACACAGCTATCTGTATGAACATGGAAATATCTACACCGCTATCTGTATGAACATGGAAATATCTTCACCGCCATCTGAATGAACAGGGATATATCTACACAGCCATCTGGATGAACATGGAAATATCTACATCGCTATCTGTATGAACATGGAAATATCTGCACCGCTAACTGTGTAAACATGCATACACCTTCACCTCTATCTGTATAAACATGGAAATATCTACACCGCTATCTGTATAAACATGGGAATATCTACACCGCTACCTGTATAAACATGGAAATATCAGCACCACTATCTGTATGAACATGGAAATATCTACACAGCCATCTGGATGAACATGGAAATATCTACACCGCTATCTGTATGAAAATGGAAATAGCTACACCGCAATCAGTATGAACATGGAAATGTCTACACCGCTATCTGTATGAACATGGAAATATCTACACCGCTATCTGTATGATCATGGAAATATCTTCACCGCCATCTGTATGAACATGGATGTAACTACACAGCCATCTGGATGAACATGGAAATATCTACACCGCTATATGTATGAATATAGAAATATCTACACCGCTATCTGTATAAACATGGAAATATCTACACCGCTATCTGTATCAACATAGAAATATCTACACCGCTATCTGTATGAACATGGAATTATCTTCAGCGCCATCTGTATGAACATGGATATATCTACCTAGCCATCTGAATGAACATGGAAATATCTACACGGCAATCTGTATGAACATGGAAATATCTACACCGCTATCTGTTTGAACATGGAAATATCTACTCCGCTATCTGCATGAAACTGGAAATACCTACACAGCTATCTGCATATACATGGAAATATCTACAAAGCTATTTCTTTACACATGGAAATAACTACACCGCTATCTCTATTAACATGGAAATATCTACACCACCATCTGTATGAACATGGAGATATCTTCACCGCCATCTGTATGAACATATAAATATCTACACCGCCGTCTGTATTAAGATGGAGATATCTACACCGCTATCTGTATAAACATGGAAATATCTACACAGCTATCTGTATAAACATGGAAATATCTACACCGCTATCTGTATAAACATGGAAATATCTACACCGCTACCTGTATAAACATGGAAATATCTTCACCGCCATCTGTATGAACATGGATATATCTACACAGCCATCTGGATGAACATGGAAACATCTACACCGCAATCTGTATGAACATGGAAATAGCTACACCTCTATCTGTATGAACATGGAAATATCTACACCGCTATCTGTATGAACATGGAAAGATCTACACCGCTATCTGTATGAACATGGAAATATCTTCACCGCCATCTGTATGAACATGGATATATCTACACAGCCATCTGGATGAACATGGAAATATCTACACCGCTACCTGAATGAACATGGAAATATCTACACCGCTATCTGTGTAAACATTCATACATCTCCACCGCTATCTGTATAAACATGGAAATATCTCCACCACTATCTGTATGAACATGGAAATATCTACACCACTATCTGCATGAAAATGGAAATATCAACACAGCTATCTGCATATACATGGAAATATCTACACAGCTATTTCTTTACACATGGAAATAACTACACCGCTATCTCTATAAACATAGAAATATCTACACCGCCATCTGTATGAACATGGAAATATCTGCACCGCCATCTGCATGAACATATAAATATCTACACCACCATCTGTATTAAGATGGAGATATCCACACCGCTATCTGTATAAACATGGACATATCTACACCGCTATCTGTATAAACATGGAAATATCTACACCGCTATCTGTATGAACATGGAAATATCTACACCGCTACCTATATAAACATGGAAATATCAGCACCGCTATCTGTATGAACATGGAAATATCTACACAGCCTTCTGGATGAACATGGAAATATCTACACCGCTATCTGTATGAACATGGAAATATCTACACCGCTATCTGTATGAACATGGAAATATCTACACCGCTATCTGTATGAACATGGAAATATCTACACCGCTATCTGTATGAACATGGAAATATCTACACCGCTATCTGTATGAACATGGAAATATCTACACCGCTATCTGTTTGAACATGGAAATATCTACACCGCTATCTGCATGAAAATGGAAATATCTACACAGCTATCTGCATATACACGGAAATATCTAAAAAGCTATTTCTTTACACATGGAAATAACTACACCGCTATCTCTATAAACGTGGAAATATCTACACCGCCATCTGTATGAACATGGAAATATCTACACCGCTATCTGTACTAACATGGAAATATCTACAAAGCTATTTCTTTACACATGGAAATATCTACACCGCCATCAGAATGAACATGGAAATATCTACACCGCCATCTGAATGAACATGGAAATATCTGCACCGCCATCTGTATGAACATATAAATATCTACACCGCCATCTGTATTAAGATGGAGATATCTACACCGCTATCTGTATAAACATGGAAATATCTACACCGCTATCTGCATGAACATGGAAATATCTTCACCGCCATCTGTATGAACATGGATATATCTACACAGCCATCTGGATGAACATGGAAGTATCTACACCGCTATCTGTATGAACTTGGAAATATCTACACCGCTATCTGTGTTAACATGCATACATCTTCACCGCTATCTGTATAAACATGGAAATATCTACACCGCTATCTGTATGAACATGGAAATATCTACACAGCTATCTGTTTGAACATGGAAATATCTACACCGCTATCTGCATGAAAATGGAAATATCTACACAGCTATCTGCATATACATGGAAATATTTACAAAGCTATTTCTTTACACATGGAAATATCTACACCGCAGTCTCTATAAACATGGAAATATCCACACCGCCATCTGTATGAACATGGAAATATCTGCACCGCCATCTGTATTAAGATGGAGATGTCTACACCGCTATCTGTATAAACATGAAAATATCTACACCGCTATCTGTATAAACATGGAAATATCTACACCGCTATCTGTATAAACATGGAAATATCTACACCGCTACCTGTATAAACATGGTTATATCAGCACCGCTATCTGTATGAACATGGAAATATCTACACAGCCTTCTGGATGAACATGGAAATATATACACCGCTATCTGTATGAACATGGAAACATCTACACCGCTATCTGTATGAACATGGAAATATCTACACTGCTATCTGCATGAAAATGGAAATATCTACACAGCTATCTGCATATACATGGAAATATCTACAAAGCTATCTCTTTACACATGGAAATAACTACACCGCTATCTCTATAAACATGGAAATATCTAAACAACTATCTGTATAAACATGGAAATATCTACACCGCTATCTGTATAAACATGGAAATATCTACACCACTATCTGTATAAACATGGAAATATCTACACCGCTACCTGTATAAACATGGAAATATCAGCACCGCTATCTGTATGAACATGGAAATACCTACACTGCTATCTGTATGAACATGGAAATATCTACACCGATATCTGTATGAACATGGAAATATCTTCACCACCATCTGTATCAACATAGATATATCTACACAGCCATCTGGATGAACATGGAAATATCAGCACCGCTGTCTGTATGAACATGGAAATATCTACACCGCTATCTGTATGAACATGGAAATATCTACACCGCTGTCTGTATGAACATGGAAATATCTTCACCGCCATCTGTATGAACATGGATATATCTACACAGCCATCTGGATGAACACGGAAATATCTACACCGCTATCTGTATGAGCATGGAAATATCTACACAGCTATCTCTGTAAACATGTATACATCTTCACCACTATCTGTTTAAACATGGAAATATCTACACTGCTATCTGTATGAACATGGAAATATCTACACCGCTATCTGTTTGAACATGGAAATATCTACACCGCTATCTGCATGAAAATGGAAATACCTACAAAGGTATCTGCATATACATGGAAATATCTACAAAGCTATTTCTTTACACATGGAAATATCTACACCGCAATCTCTATAAACATGGAAATATCTACTCCGCCATCTGAATGAACATGGAAATATCTGCACCGCCATCTGTATGGACATATAAATATCTACACCGCCATCTGTATTAAGATGGAGAAATCTACACCGCTATCTGTATAAACATGGAAATATCTACACCGCTATCTGTATAAACATGGAAATATCTACACCGCTATCTGTATAAACATGGAAATATCTACACCGCTACCTGTATAAACATGGAAATATCAGCACCGCTATCTGTATGAACATGGAAATATCAGCCCCTCTATCTGTATGAACATGGAAATATCTACACCACTATCTGTATGAACATGGAAATATCTACACCGCTATCTGTATGAGCATGGAAATATCTTCACCGCCATCTGTATGAACATGGATATATCTACACAGCCATCTGGATGAACATGGAAATATCTACACCGCTATCTCTATGAACATGGAAATAGCTACACCGCTATCTGTATGAACATGGAAATATCTACACCACTATCTGTATGAACATGGAAATATCTACACCGCTATCTGTATAAACATGGAAATATCTGCACCGCTATCGGTATAAACATCCGTATTTGCTCTTAATTTATACCCAACGATGGGATGTTTCATATGATAAAAAGACCAAATACAGAATTAGTCTATATTTTTTTCTGGCAATTGATCTCTGCAATAATCAAACCTCAGAGACAATCAAACCTGAAATCTAAGCTACTTATTAAATAGCTTGGTTTTTAGGTTGCACGTTGCTGTGTATGCTGGCTTCATAGAAAATGCAAGTAGCAATGGCCATTTTTTAATAGTAATTAGCCTTGAAACTCTCCTAGTTTTGAATCACATAGAAATAGAAATCAAATCTCACTAGATTTTTTTTTTTTTGAAACAGGGTCTGGCTTGGTTGCCCAGACTGAAGAGCAGGGCATGATCTTGGCTCACACCTCTGCCTCTCGGACTCAAGCCATCCTCCCACCTCAGCGTTGGAGTAGCTGGGACCACAGGCATGTGCCACCATATCCAGCTAATATTTTTATTTTTGTACCAATGGGGTTTGTCATCTTTCCCAGGCAGGCCTCAAACTCCAAGACTCAAGCAATCCACCTGCCTTGAATTCCCAAAGTACTGGGTTTACAGGCGACAGCCACTACGCCCAGCAACTAAACTTCTAAAAATCAATTTAACATAAAATTATCTAAGCGTGCAAGGAAAGATAAGAAGCCTAAGGAACCAGTGAGTTGAAGAATAAATGCAGTTCAAATCATACATGTAAACAACATGATGTGATGTGGTAGGAATCATCTAACATGCTTTAAAGCATGAGTAAAAGGTCTTTACTTAGAAAACTGGATCTTAGTTTAGGATATCTTTAGATAAGAGTATGAAAAGTCATATCATATTGATAAGTAAAGTGCTTCCTTTGGCTAATTTTAAGGATAGGACATTTATTTTCATATAATTCATAGGAATCTTAGACTGAAAAATAAAATTTCCCTTCTCAAATCCTTACTTTCATACATTTTTTGCATTTCTTTCACTTTTGTGTTAATGGCCTATGTCTCAACATATTCTATTAAGCCTTCTGGAAACACATACTTTGTTTCCAGCCTCTTCAGAGAACCATCACTCCAATTCCTAGGCTTCTGAAGAAGCAGACCCAAGCTTATAGTTATTACATATTTCCAAATCTAGGTGACCAACAAAAATTGATACTTTTCCCATCATACCTTTAAGTTAATAATCAGGTGTATGCTGAGAGGTAAAGACCCAAGAGTGTTGGTTGTCTAATTGTGCAGCTGTATAAACAAATCTTAATGCTTGAAAATATTCAAAGGTTATTCTCACGTTGATTGTTGGTAACTATGTGTAACAACATGAAAAGAAAAAAAAATCAAAGAATTACGTCTGAGGATAATACACAATCTCTAAGGGTAAGAAGAGCAACAAAAATTCTGCTTCAATTACCACTGAAATAATATATTTATCCTGTAAAATCTATGGTGGCTGGTTGTAAAAATTAGGCATTAGCAAACTGATAAAGACTTTTTAATGAAAACATTATGAAACATAGTTTTTAAAAAGTTAAATACACCCACACCAGTTTTTCACATTCTTTGGGCTGCTTTAATGCTGCCATTAAATAATTGATTTAGTTGTGACATAGATCCTATGTTCCATGGAGTCTACCATTCATAAAGATGCAATGTAAGGTAACAAAAATATAAATTATGTGTGTGGGGGGGAGAAGTCAAGAGTATTTTTATGTGACAGAAGTTAAGTTGTTATCAGTGTAAAATAGTCTGTTACAAATACAGGACTCTGTATGTTAGTTTCACTAACCAGAAAGAAAGAAATTACAGCAGATACACACACACACACCAAAAAAGGGAAAAGAAACAAAGCTTAGCACCTCAGAAAACCACCAAACTAGAGGGATAAACAATAAGAAAGGAAGAAGTGAACAAGTAATCTAAAAAACAACTAATGAAATGGTAGAAGGAAGTCCTAATTTATCAATAATAAACTTGAATAGAAGTGGATTAAACTCTACTTAAAAGATATAAAGTGGATGAATGGATTCAGATAGCAAAACCCACCTATATGCTGCCTACATGATACTTACCTCACTATTAAAGACAAATAGACTGAAAGTGAAGATATGGAAAAATATATTTTATGCAAACAAATGAAAAGCAAGCAGGAGTAGCCACAGTCATGTCATATTTTAAAAGGCTTTAAATAAAAAAACTATATAAAAAAAGAATGTCACTGTATAATGAAATGATAAAAGGCCCAATTCAATACGAGGACATAACATATATATTACTTAGGTGTAACTATATATGTACCCAACACCAGAACAACCAGATATATAAAGCAAATATTAGATTTAAAGGTAGAGATAGACTGCAATACAATATTAGTAGGAAATTTCAACACTCCACTTTAAAAATGGACAGATTCTATGAAGAGAAAATCAACCAAAAAATGACAGACTCAAACTATACCATAGACCAAATGGACCTAGCAGGTAAAGAAGATCTCACCTGATATGGTTTGGCTGTATATCCCCACCCAAATCTCATCTTGATTATAGCTCCCATAATTCATACATGTTGTGGGAGGGAACCAGTGGGAGATAATTGAATCATGGGGGCGGTTCCCCCATACTGTTCTTGTGGTAGTGAATACGTCTAACAAGATCTGATGGTTTTATAAGGGGGAACCCTTTCACTTGGTTCTCAATTCTATTTTGTTTGCTACCATGTAAGATGTGTCTTTCGCCTTCCATCATGATTGGGAGACCTCCCCAGCCACGTGGAACTATGAGTCCACTAAACCTCTTTTTCTCTGTAAATTACCCAGTCTCGGGTATGTCTTTATCAGCAGTATGAAAACAGACTAATACATCATCCAACAGCTGCAGAATACAAATTATTCTCAACTGTACACCAAACATTCTCTAGGACCAATCATACATTATGACACATAATAAGTCTTAACAAACTTAAGAAGACAGATATCATATGAAGTATCTTTTCTGATTACAGGGATATAAAGTCAGAAATCAACAACAGGAAAGCCCTTGGAAATTTTATAAAAACATGGAAATTAAATAGCACGCACCCAAGAAATCAATAGGTCTCATTAAGACATTAATAGGAAAATTTCAAAAGTCACTGAGACAAGTAAGAATGAAAATCCAACATACCCAAACCTATGGAACGTAGCAAAAGCAGTTCTAAGAGGGAAATTTATAGCAATAAAAGCCTACACCAAAAAAGAAGAAAGATTTTCAAATCACAAAGCAAAATTATACACTTCAAGTAACTAGAACATCAAAAACAAACTAAACCCAAAATTGGTAGAAGGAAGGAAATAATAAAGCTCACAGCAGATATAAATGAAACAGACACTAAAAAATATTTCAAAAGATAAATAAGACAAAGTGTAAAGGTAAAACTGACAAACCTTTAGCTAAACTAAGACAAAAGGAGAGAAAATTCAAATAAATAAAAGATGAAAAAGGAGACATTACAACTGATACACCACAGAAATAGAAGGGATTGTAAGACATTACTCATAACTATATGCCAACAAATTTGATAATGTAGAATAAAATGAATAAATTTCTGCACACATACAACTACCCAGATTAAATTGTGAGGAAATATAACATCTGAACACATCAATAATGAGTTTGGAAATTGAATCAATAATAAAACATCTTCCATCCAAACAACAACAACAACAACCAACACCCAGGACCTGATGTCTTCACTGCTGAATTCTACCAAACAGTTAAAGAATAACTACCAATTCTCCACAAACTTTTCCACAAAAGTAATGAGGAAGGAATACTTCCATACTCATCTTATGAGGCTCGCAACATCCTGATTCTAAAACCAGACAAAGACACGCACAAAATGAAAATAACAGGCCAATATTCCTGAAGAACATAGATACAAAAATTCTCAACAAGATACAAGTGAACTGACTTCGACAGCACACTAAAAAGAGTATTCACTATAATCAAGTGGGGTTCATCCCAGGGATGAAAGGATGGCTTAACATGCACAAATCAGTAAATATGATACACCACCACAATAGAAAGAAGAACAAAAACCATGTGATCATTTCAACAGATGCAAAAAGAACACTTGACAAAAGTCAACATTCCTTTATGATAAAAACTGTCAAGAAAGTAGGTATAGGAGTGTACCTCAACGCAGTAAAGGCCATATGTGACAAACCCACAGCTAACATCTTATTTATGGTGAATAGTTAAATGCTTTTCCTCTATGATATGGAGGAAGACAAGGATGTCAACTTCTACCACTTCTATTTAGCATAGTACTGGAGGTCAGAGCCAGAGCAATTAGACAAAAGAAATAAATAAGAGGGATCCAAACTGGAAAGAAGGAAGTCAGATTGTTTCTGTTTGTAGAAAATGTGATCTCACATACATATGTATACATCTATATATATGATCATATAGATATATATGATCTCTCTCTCTTTAGGGTTCTTTCTATATATACTTATATAGAGTGAGAACCCTAAAGACTTGACCAAAAACTACTAGAAATCATAAATAAATTCAGTAAAGTTGTAGTATACAAAATCAACACAGAAAATTCAGTGTTGTTTCTATACACTAATAGTGAACTATCTGAAAAAGTCATCAAGAAAGGAATTCCATTTACAATAGCTACCAAGAAATCTGCAGATAAATTTAATCAAGGTCGTGAAAGATCTCTACAATGAAAACTATAACACACTGATGGAAAAATTTACGATCCACAAAAAATGGACACTATATACTCATGGAATGGAAGAACTGATACTATTGAAATGACTATACTAACAAAATGTCCTACAGATTCAATGCAATCCCTATCAAAATACCAATGAAATTCTTCACAGAAATAGAAAAAAATACCCTAAAATTTGTATGAAACCAGAAAAGGCCCCAAATAACCAAAGCAATCCTGTGCAAAAATAACAAAGCTGGAGGCACCACACTACCTGACTTCAAAATATACTACAAAGCCATAGTAAGCAAAACAGCATGGCACTGCCATAAAGCAAACACATAGACCAATGGAAGAGAATATACAGCTCAGAAATAAATTCTCATACCTAAAGTCAACTGATTTTCAAAAAAGGAGTCAAGAGCACACACAGGGGTAAAGACAGTCTCTTCATTAAATGGTACTGAGAAGATTGGATATCTACATGTGGGATAATGAAATTAGACCCCTATCTTTTACCTTATACAAAAATCAACTCAAATGCGATTAAAGACCTAAAGGTAAGATTGAAAACTATGAAAAACTACTAGAAGATAACATGTGGGAAATTCTCTATAACTTTGGGTTCTACAAGGATTTTTTAAATGAGACGTCAAAAGCACAGGCAACAAAAGCAAAAAGAGATAAATGGGGTTTCATCAAACTAAAATGCTTTTGCACAGCAAAGGAAACTTAACAGAGTGAAAAAACAACTTACAGAATGGGATACAATATTTGCAAACTATACATCTGCTAAGGAGTTAATGCCCAGATTATATAACAAACTTAAACAACTCAACAGCAAAAACATAAATAACTTATTTAAAAATGGGCAAAACTGGGAGGCTGAGGCAGGCGGATTGCCTGAGGTCAGGAGTTTGAGACCAGCCTGACCAATATGGTGAAATCATTTCTCTACTAAAAATACAAAAATTTAGCCAAACATGATGGCGTGTGCCTGTAACCCCAGCTACTCAGCAGGCTGAGGCAGGGGAATTGCTTGAACCAGGGAGATGGAGGTTGCCGTGAGCCCCGATTGCACCACTGCACTCCAGCTTGGGCAACAGAGCAAGACTCCTTCGCAAAAAAAAAAAAAAGGACAAAATAAACTAAAAGAAATGCCACAAGAGAAAATATAGAAAGGGTCAAGACGAATATATAATAAAATCATGTTCAACATCACTAACCATCAGGGAAATGCAAATCAAAACCGCAATGAGATACCAGTTCACCCATTAGAATGGCTATTAGCAAAAAGGTAAAAGATAACAAGAGTTGGCAAGGAAGTGGAGAAAACGGAACACTTACGCACTGTTGATGGGGTTGTAAACTAGTACAACCATTAAGCAAAACTTTATGGAAGTTCGCTAAAAAATAAAAAATAAAAAAAAAAACAATCATTCGATCACATAACCCAGCAATCCCACTACTGGGTATATATCCATAGGAAATGAAATCATTGTGTTTGAAAAATATCTGCACTCTTATGTTTACTGTAGCACTATTTCTAATAATCAGATATGGAATCAACCTATGTGTATAAAAACAAACAAGTGAATTATATATATATAATATATATTATGTATATTATATATAATACATATTATGTATATTATATATAATATATTATGTATAATATATTATATATTAATATATTATTAATATTAATGTATTATATATTAATATTAATAATATTAATAATAAATAAGTGTTATTTAATAATTAATAATAATTAATAATAATTCATATTAATATTAATATATTATTAATATATAATATATATTATATGTATAATATACATTATATATTATGTATATTTTATATATAATACATATTATGTATATTATATACATAATATATATTATGTATATTATAATATATATAATGTATAATGTATATAATATACGTTATGTATATTATATATAATATACATTATGTATGTTATGTATATTATATATTACATATAATATATATTATTATTATATATAATTATATATAATTATAATTATAATTATATATAATTTTATGTGTAATTATAATTATGCATAAAATTAATTATAATTATATATAATTTTATGTGTAATTATAATTATACATAAAATTATATATATATATATATATATATATATGGACACACACACAATGAAATACTATTCAGCCATAAAAAAAGAATGAAATTCTGCCAGTTGCAACAACATGGATGACCCTGTAGGATACAATGTTAAGTGAAATAAGCCAGACACAGAAAGCAAATACCGCATGATCTCGCTCATATGTGGAATCTTAAAAAAAAAAATGTTAATAGAGAAGTAGAGTAGAATAGTGGTTACCAAACAGTGAGGAAGAAGTGGGGAGGGCAAAATGGAGATAGATTGGTTAACAGTTATGAAATCACAATTATATAGGAAGAATAAGTTGTAGTGTTCTTTGCAAAGCAGGGTGACTATAGTTAAAAGTAAAGTATTGTATATTACAAAGTATCTAGAAGAAAGGATTTTGAAATTTCTTATTAAAAAGAAATGATGAATGCATGAGGTAATTAATACACTAACTATCCTTATTGGATCATTAGACAACATACATATTCATTGAAACATCAAATTGTATCCTATAAATCTATATAATTACAATGTGAAATTTTTTTAAAAATAAATTAATGAATTAAATAACAATTTTAAAATGTTCTCAATCACCAATGCAAAGTTTAGGAGCTTTGTTCTTGACTCAGCCTTAAGACTGAAAACTAATGTGTTAGAAATATTTGTAGATCCTCTCAATTTTGAAAGAATCCTAGCTAAACTACTGAAATATAAAATATATTCTATGTAATATGCTCTTAGGTATATTCTTAGGTGAACTCTGCTTTTAGATGAAGCTTATAAAAATGAAAAACGTATCTGAAATAAAATTTTAAAGTATTTGGAAAATTACAGCTTAATCTCTTAAAGACAAATTTTCTATACAGTAACCTTTTTATGTGCTTTTGAAATGGGGTATACAATTATTTTCCCTGATGTGAGACAAAATATAGAAAGTTGGCATTTTATCTAAGAAGTTAACTTAGGAAAAAAGAGTGAGAGGCAGAGGAATGAGGGAAGAAAGGAAGGCTGATGATGGGATACCTTATCAAGTTGCCTAATGCTGTATTGGAACCTAATAGGCCTTCTAAGGAGTTTTATTACATAATGCAAGACTCCTCAATCTGGGAGGAGGAAAGGGCTTTATTTTTGAGTGGTCACAGGTTGCCCCATGGGCATAAACTCTACCAAGCTGCTAGGTTACACCTACATGAGCATCCCACCTGCTTAAGTAAGAGCAGCCACAAACTGTGGGCCATTCCAGGTAAGTGTCATATCACACCTGCACCAACTAGTCAAAGCCTGGGTCAAAGCCTGTGCAGAACTGATCGCTACAGCAGAGGCTAAAATAAGAAATGGGGCTAAGAGAGTGAAAAGCAGTGCCCATATGTATCCAAAAACAGGTTGAAGATATCTTTAGGAAGGAACAGATAATTTTTTTTATTCATACAATAACAGATGCATATGAACTCCTCGACTAGTCACCCATTCCTGTCAGCCCTTGGGCTTCATAACTAAATCATTCTTCCTTTGTAATCCAGTCCCACATTTTCAGCTATCTCTATATGTTTATTATCTGAAATATTTCTTTGCTCTATACTCTTCCCCTAGTCTTCAACCAATTTCTTTCTTTATTGTCCCAACCCACAGACTGTTATTTCCACTTCGATGTCCCATAGAAGCTTCAAGGGTTTGAAATACCTAAAAAAACAACTCATCTTTCTCCCTAAAACTCCCTCTCCTTCTCCCACTTCAAAATTTCAACTAATGGCTCCCCCTGTTATTCCCACCAGAATCCTGAATGATCCCTGTTTCTCCTCATTCACTCCATACATGTAAATCTCATTAACGTTACTTTCTAGATATTTCATGAATCCTTTCCATTCATTCTGTACTAGAAAGTGTTCCCAGTTTAGACCCTGGTGGTTGGTGGCCTCTTACCTAGGCGCTCTCTCTCTCTCTCTCTCTCTCTCTCTGTGGGTGTGGGTGTGGGTGTGTGTGTCCTGAGAATTTATTTACTTCTGGTTTTTGTTTGTTTTTTAGTATCCAGAATCTACAGGGAACTTAAATCAATTAGAAAAAAAAATAACCCAATTAAAAAATGGGCAAAGGACATGAACAAACACTTCTCAAAAGAACACATACAAATGGCCAACAAATACACGAAAAAAAAAAATGCTTAGAATCACTAATCATCAGAAAAATGCAAATCAAAACACAATGAGATACCATTTCATACCGGTTGGAATGGCTATTATTAAAAAGTCAAAATACAACAGATGCCAGCAGGGCTGTAGACAAGAGGAAGTGTCTGTATATTTTTAGCTATAGCCCTACTTCAAACGTGTCCCCATTACAGCCAAAAGAGCGGCCTATCTAAAGGACTGTTCTAATCAGCTCACTTACCTGACTGAAACCTTCAGTGACTCCCATGGCCTGCAGGTCAATGCACTAATTCATGACTATAACATCTGAGATATCCTTGATCTGGCTACTGGTCTAGCCCTCTCTGACTCACGCTTTATAAACCATGCATTCTGGAACTTTTTAGTTGTTTCCCACATCAGCATGCTACTTCCCATCCATGTAGATTTGCAGAGACCTCCTCATCTTTTTAATTCCCAGTTCCCACTCTCAACATGGGCCATCTCCTACCCACACTTCAAAACCTAAGCAAAACAACACCTTCCGTGACACCTCCATGCTGAGTCAGATGCCATCCCCTTTGTATTGTAGTTCTTTGCTTGTGTGCCTTTGTCTCACTTTGTTCTCTTTAAAATAAACTCCATGAGGACAATGATCACCTGCTATTTGTGTTAATATCTGCACCTAGTGGCATAGTGTCTGGAGTATAGTAGGATCTATTTTCAAGGAAAAAAAGATTATATCTATACCAATAGACATGAATTAGCGCTTTTTTTTTTAAAGATAAGCTCCCTTTGAACTAAGTCAATGTTTACAAGAAGAGTTATACTAAAAAGTTCACTTTTGCTGCTTACGTTTCATTTATTTCAGGCAATTAATTCATTGTTATTGGTAAATCGATACTTTTTATTGATACTGAAAAGAGAGAAATAAACTAATGACTATCTCTGTTAGAGTAGATTTGTTCATATCTATCAGTAAAATGTTAATTATCTGAAAGTCAATAATAAAACATAAACTGTGATCTTAAATGTTTTTTAGGGGCTCAAAAATAATTAGAATTCATGTCAGCATATAAAAAAAGATCAGAGTATTTTTAAGATATGATAAAATTTTATTTTAGTTTCTTAATAGGGATTTTTGTGACCTTATAGAGTTCAACTAATTATAATTTTAAAAATAGGATTTATAGAGTTTTAGAATTAGAAACAATTTATAGATTATTTTATTTTTCTTTTGAGGAATCAGGTCATCAGAAGATCAAGGAACACCTATAATGTCACTAGATCCTAATTTAATTTAAATTTTAGAATCCAGGTATTCTAACTCCTGTCTTGATACTATTTCTACTTTATTATGTTGCTTCCCAGGGCTTTAAAAAATAAAAGCTGGGAAATTACATTTGCTTTGCATATACAGCACCAATTATCAAATTCAGCATAAAAGCATAACATGTATACATCAAAAAGAAAACATAAAAACTTCAAATTAAAAGCATCTCAAAACAATTGAATATAATAGGGAAACCTTATACAAATGCAACACTCCCCCATTAATAAAAAGAAACCAATTGGAGAAAAAAGAAATTCAATATAAACATGTTGGAATATAACCTAATTCATTTTAATCCAATGCTTCAAATTGAAAAAAATTAGCACTAGTGTTATTTTCCTTTATCATTACAATCTTGCTTTTCATTACATTATGCTATGTTTTGTATTAAACATAAAATCAATTTTTCACCTTAACACATGCTAGAAATACAGAGTCACCATATTGGAAATCAGTAGAAAGTGTCTTTGTTTCTACTTTTTTTTCTTTGAAAAAGCTTTGGGAAAAAAATCTTTTACAATGTTTAATTTTAATAACTTAAAGAATGTAATTGATTTTTGTTTGTTTTTGACATGGAGTTTCACTCTTGTCACTCAGGCTGGAGTACAATGGCATGATCTCGGCTCACTGTAACCTCCACCTCCCAGGTTCAAATGATTCTCCTGTCTCAGCCTCCCGAGTAGCTGGGATGACAGGCACTCGCCACCACACCCGGCTAATTTTTGTATTTTTAGTAGAGATGGGGTTTCATCATGTTGGCCAGGCTGGTCTCAAACTCCTGACCTCAGGCGATCCGCCAACCTCGGCCTCCCAAAGAGCTGGGACTACAGGCGTGAGCCACCGTGCCCAGCCAATTGAATAGTTTTTAACTCAGAGGATAAATGCTTGAGGGGATGGAAAGCCCATTCCTCATGACGTGATTATTTCACACTGCATGCCTGTATCAAAACATCTCATGTACCCCACAAATATATAAACCTCCTATGTACCCACAAAAATTTTATAAAATAATGAAAATATTTTAAAACTAAAAAAATTGTTTTTTATTAAGCAACTTTATTTAAATAAAATCATTCTTCCTCATCCTCAGTCCTGGGATCTACCAGAAAGAATTAGCAACATCTTAAAGATGACAAAGTGTTAAAGATAAGCTGCTATTAAGTAAAAGTGTGAAGTGTGGAGGGGACAAGCTGGATGCCTGAACCATTTTGTTCTATCTTTAGGACAGTGAAAGAGCAAGAAGCAGGGTTGGGTGGGGGACATATATTCTGTTGAGCATTGTCACCACTATATTCACTGAAATTCATCTGCATGCTTGTATGTATACTTTTGATTCGCCTGATACACTGAAAATTATATGAAATTGTTCTCTATTCTTTAGATAATTATAATCTAAGTGCTAATATGAAGCTTAGAATTTATATGAAATATGTATGCCCACAACAAGACATTTCAGCTATTTCCTAGATAATAATCTCACTTCACCCTGCACAAAACAGGCACATGATCATGTCACTCTGACCTGGTTTGAGTCCAAGGAGGCTTTTGTTTTTAAAATAATTTAGGTTAGTAGTTAAAATATGAACTTTGGGCCAGGAGTGGGAGCTCATGCCTATAATCCCAGCACTTCGGGAGGCTGAGGCGGGCGGATGACTTGAAGTCAGGAGTAGGAGACTGGACTGGCCAACATGCTGAAACCCCATCTCTACTAAAAAAAAAAAAAAATAGAAAACTTAGCTGGGTGTGGTGGCGGGCACCTATAATCCCAGCTACTTGGGAGACTGAGGCAGGAGAATTGCTTGAGCCTGGGAAGTGGAGGTTGCAGTGAGCAGAGATCTTACCACTACACTCCAAAACAAACAACAAACAAAAAAATTCTAGAGTCACACTGAAAATCTTAACAACCTGCTTCTACTACCCATTTTTTTAATTTTTATTTTGACCTGATTTTAGATTGATAGCAAAATGCACAAATAACACAAAGTGCCCCCTATGTCCCTCACCCTACTTCCCCTAATGCTAACATTTTCAGAGCCATCCTTATTTTCTCTATAAAAGAGCAGAGTTCTCCTTTTAGAGATTTGGAAAGATTATTAAAAGATAAGTTACAAAATACAGTACCTGACACATATAAAATATTAAATAAATACTAGCCATGCTTAATTATTTTGTTTTAAGTCTATATGAGTCAAGTTTTAGTAGAAATATGGGCTAGAAAAAAACAGAAAGCGGGACTCTGTGATCCGACTTGGGCTTATAGAACAGACTGCACTAGTTTGTTCTCATGCTGCTAATAAAGTCATACCCAAGACCGGGTAATTTAGAAAGGAAAGAGGTTTAAGGAACTCACAATTCCACATGGCTGGGGAGGCCTCACAGTCACGGCAGAAGGCAAAAAAGAAGCAAAGGCACATCTTAAATGGTAGCAGAGAAGAAAGCTTGTGTAGGGAAGCTCCCATTTTAAAAGCATCAGATCTCGTGAGACTTATTCGCTACCAGGAGAACAGTAGGGGGAACCCGCCCCTATGATTCAATGATCTCCACCTGACTCCATCCTTGACATGCGGGGATAATTACAATCAAGGTGAGATTCGGATGGAGACACAGCCGAATCATATCAATGACTAATGAGAGTTACGTCCAGAACCTAATGAAAACCTGTCTGAGGCCACATTCCCTGTAAAGCAGATTTGAGATAGAGATTTGTGTAGAGAACATTTAACTGGGTAAAATCCTAGGAACCAACAACTGTGGCGAAAAAGCTGAATTGGATAAAGGGAGTTGAGATGTGAGGCAGTCACAACAAATACCTCAGCTAATCTCAAGGGGGAGCTGAGAAGCTGGGGCGACCCTTCAGAGTTGCCCTAAATTGAGGCAGGAGTATGGAGTTTTAATACCTTTCACTGGCCATTCTTCAGATAAGAGTTGTCCCCAAGGATGGACATCAGCTTGACAAGTTATTAATTAGATCTCCTGAGAATAAATTCTAGAGAGAATCAGCTGAGAGGCATGATTTGCCAACACTCCCAATAGCTGGGCAAACTTCAGTTTTGAGGGAGGATTTGGGTCACACACAAAAGTCTCCACAACCAATTATTCATGGGAAATTCTATGTAGGCAGAGCTATTTCATGGCCAGTTAATCAAAACTACATAATCTATTTGGTTAAGCAAAAGAAATTAAAAAGATAAAATAAAATCTATGTATTAACACTCAAAAGTTTTTTAATGCATTTGCCTTGCATTTCGTATGTTTTGCCTTGCCTTTTATATGTTTTGCCTTGCATTTGTTTATTTGCTTTTAAGAACCTTTAGAGAACAATAATTACTAATATAATATGGAGTAGCACAGCATAGACGAGGGAAGCTAACTCTCTCCCTTTTCCCAGAACCTGGAACAGCTAAAGATCCTAAGCATTGTCAGCTTTGGTATCTGACATAGTTTGGATGTTTGTCCCCTTCAAATCTCACGTTAAAATGTGATCCCCAATGTTGGAGATAGATGCCTCCTGAATGGCTTGGTGCTGTCCTCTTGGTAATGAATGAGTTCTTACCCTGTGAGTTCATGCGATATCTGGTTGTTTAAAAGAGACTGACACCTCCTCCCTGTCTCTCTTGCTTCCGCTCTCACCATGTGATATGCTGGTTTCCCTTCACCTTCCACCATGATTGGAAGGTTCCTGAGGCCCTCCCTGGAAGCAGGTGCCAGTACTATGCTTCATGTACAGCCTTCACAACAAGGAGCCAAATAAACCGCATTTCTTTATAAATTACCCAGCCTCAGGTATTTCTTTATAACAATGCAAATGGGCTAACAGAGTATCATTCATGGACAGTGAGTGTATTAGTCAATTTTCATGCTGCTGATAAAGACATACCCAAGACTGGGTCATTTATAAAGAAAAAGAGGTTTAATGAATTCACAGTTCCACATGGCTGAGGAGGCCTCACAGTTATGGCAGAAGGCGAAAGGCGCATCTTACATGGCAGCAGGCAAACAGCAAATGAGAACCAAGTGAAAGGCGAAAGGGGTTTCCCCTTATAAAACCATCAGACCTCATGAGACTTATTCACTACCACTAGAACAGTGTGGGGAAAACTGCCCCCATGATCCACTTACCTCTCACTGGGTCCCTCCCACAACATGTGAACTATGGGAGCTACAGTGCAAGATGAGATTTCAGTGGGGACACAGCCAAACCATATCAGACAGTAATAACTTTCAATTAAATATAGCTAGACTTTCTGTCAGTGGGTCACAGCAGTCTAGAGAACACATTGAAAAACTCTGGGAACAGCAGATATAGAGGTCAGATCTAGAGATTTTTAACAAAGTTTAGTGCTACAATGCATTGGTGACCACAGACAAAAGGTGTCTGTTGTTGTTATAGTTTGTTTTCTGTCTTGTTTTTCATCATGGGAGGACAAAAAGAAAAAATGGGGGCAATGGTGAAGGAGAAATGAAAAAGACCTGCTTTTCTATGGGTGGAAGCGACTAAACGAGAGAATAAATTTGGATCACACAACAAATGCAAATCAAGTTAGAAGCATGAAAGGCATGATTAAGGCCATGGTTCTAATAGAGATCAGCCAGCGGAACCAGGATCATGCCACACCGAGAGAGGCTGCAGAGCCATTGCCTTCTCTCCTGTCAAAGCTAAATTAATGAAATGGAACTCACAGAAGCACTATGTAATCAAATATTGGTGGGACACAAGCAAATTCTTAAAAAGTTTCATTGATCAGTGATAATATCTTTTGGTGTAAATATCTCCTCAAAACATTTCAGGAAAAAAAATAAAGCTATAATTTTACTTTAGAAATATTTAACTTTGTTATACTAGTTTACTTATTTTTTACCTAATACTTCTGATATATTGTTATGTAGGTTAAAGATGCTCGATTCATGCCACTGTGGAAACCACACATAATTTAGGCAATAATGCAAATTCTTTTCAAATTCTTTTATCAGTGTATTCACTTTATTTTTATTTCAAACACAATACAAAATTACAGGATGCTATCAAAGTGATGCTACAAAACCCCACTAAAATTTTTTCAATTCTTCAAATCACACACTTACACACACACACACACACACACCACATGCATTCCCCGTACAGACCTTTTTTGGGGGGGCCTGAGTAAATAATTGCATTTTATTTTCAATTTTTCATTTTGAAATAATTAAAGACTTACCAAAAATGTTGCAAAACTACGTGCCTTTTTGAAGTAAAGTCTTGAAAAAGTTGTTTGGTATATCCTTTATAGTAATAAAAGAAAACACGTGTATATTCTGTTGATTAAAGGCATGCTGAGATCGTCAGACATGTGATTTCATCAGAGACACCAATATAGAGCGCAGCTGTAACGACATCCTAAGAGTGTTCTAACTGAAATGTGTTGGAAGAAGGTTCTAATTTTTTTCAACCCTTCTCAAGTTGGCACTCAGCAGATTTCCACTCTATAAAAGTAACTCCTGCTCTGCAACTAATGTTCACAGATAAGCTCCAAACATATTTACAGCTCCATTTAAGTATAATGTACACACAGTAAAATTCACCCTTTTCAATGTGCAATTTAATGGGTTATGGCAGATGAATATCATCATTTGACCACAATCATGATCAAGATACAGAAAATCTGCATCATCACAAAACGTTTTCTTTTGCTGTTTTGCATTTGATCTTTTCTCCATTCCTGAACACAGGCAACCACTAATCTGCTTCTGTTTCTACAGTTTGCATTTTCTAGAGTATCCTATTAGTGGAATGATACATTGGTGTCTTTCATGTCTAGCTTCTTTCACTGAGCATAATGCTTTTGATATTCATTTATATTGCTGTTGTATCAGTTTGCTCCTTTTTATTGTTGAGTGGTACTCCATCTACAACTGGTTTATCCATTTACAAGTTGATGGACACATCTGCTATGAACTTCAAGGATGAGGCTTGGTACGGATATGTTTTTATTTATTTTGAGTCGCAGTGGAATTATTTGGCTATATGATCAGTACTAAGTTTAACATTAAAAGAAACTGCCAAACTGCTTTCCAAAATGTCTGTACCATTTTGAAGTCCCACTAGCCAGGTGTGAATAGCAATTCTTCACATCATGTGGTATGGTCAGTTCTGCTCGTGTCAGCCACTCCAGTGGGTGTACAGTGGTACCTCAATGTGGTTTTAACTTGAATTTCCCTGATGACGGGTAATGTTAAGTATCTTTTCAATTGTGTATTGGACACCATCTCTTTTTAAATTAAAATATCTGTACAAATATTTGGCCCATTTAGGTCAAAATATTACGTTAAATGAGTTATTTGTGTTTTGTTATTTAGTTTTTTAGTTATGTGTACATTCTAGATGAAAGTTCTTTATCAGACATATTTAAAATTATTCTGTCCCAATCTGTGGTTTGCCTTTTCATTTTTTGATGCTATGTTTTAAGTTGCAAAAGTCTTAATTTCATGAAGTCCAACTTACTATTTTTTTCCATTTTCATCCATCCTTTTCTTATCTAAAAAATTTTTAGCTATAGTAAGATTATTAAAAATTTTTCCTATTCAGTAAGCTTTATACTTTTTATATTTACATTATGTATAAAATACATGTTGAGTTAATTTGAGGATATGGTGTGAGGTAATTCTGAAGTTCATATTCTCCATTTAATATCCAATTTTAATAGTACCATCTTTATAAAGACATTGATTTCCTTATTGAAATATTTTGGCAACTTTGGCCATGTAAGGCAGGATATATTTCTAAATTATTTATTCTGTTTCACTGATATATATGTCTTCTTCATGCCAGTAAGTTTACTGTACTGTTTAGTGTAGCTTTACAATATGTCTTGAAATTTGGAAAGTTTTCCAACTTTATTCTTCTTTCTAAAACATGCTCTGGCTATTCTAGGACTTCTGCATTTAAAAAAAAAATTAGAATCAGCTTTGTAATTTCTCCAAAAAGGCCTATAGGTTTGACTGGGATTGTGCCAAATCTGGAGATCAGTTTCAGAAGAATTATCATCTAATAAGTATGACATGTATATTTACCAATGAACTTGATACATATTTCTACCTATTCAATCTCTCGTATTAGTGATTTAGAAATTTTGGATCAGCATACCTTTTATTAAATTTATTCTGAATTATTTTATTATTTTTGAGGCTATTATAAGTTAAATTGCTTACATAATTTTATTTTCTAATTGGTGTTGATTGTGTCTAGAAACACAATTGATTTTATTTATTGATCTTTCATCCTACAACTTTGTTAAATTCACTTCATACCTCTAGCACACTTCTGCAGATGCCTAAGGATTTTCTATGTATATGTTTACATCACGTGAGAATAGTATTTTTCTTTCTTCCCAACTTGGGTGTCACTTATTTCTTATTTTCTTTTCTTTTCTCTTTATTTCTTTCTTCTTTCTGTCCATTCCTCCTTCCTTCCCTTCTTTCTTTCTCCCTGTTTTAGAATCAGTTTTGTAATTTATCCAAAAGGACCTATAAGGTTTCATGGGAATTCCACTGAATCTAGAGATCAATTTCAGGAGAATTATCATCTCATAAGTATTAAATATTTATCAATGAACTTGGTATATATTTCCACTTATTTAATATTGAATGCAATACTTTAAAGAACTAGGGAGAGAGGACATCATTGCATTTTTCATAATCTTATGTAGAAAGTATTAAGGCTTTCACCATTTTAAGTAAGATGTTTGCTATAGATTTTTTGTAAACACATAATCAGTTTGAAAATGTACTTTTCTATCCTCAGTTTGCTGGGAGTTTTTAATTTAAAAAATGTGTTACATTTTGTAAATTCCTTTTTTGCATCTATTGAGAGTGTCACGTGATTTTTCTTTTTTCTGTCAGCATGGTAGATTTTCAGTTGTTGAAACCAACTTGAGATAAACCCCACTTGGTTAAAACACATTATCATTTTTAAATATTCCTAGACTCAATTTGCTAATATTGTATTAAGAATGTTGCATCTAAGTTCATAATGGTTATCAGTCTGTCATTTTTGAGTTGTGATATCTGTATTTGTTTCTGATATCGAGAGAATCCACGTAAAACATCGACTTCTGTCATCAGTAATAATCTGACCAGGGATAACACCAACAGTTAGAGAGGAACCTGTCATTACCTGTGGCAGCAGAGATATCAGAGATTCCAAAAAGAAAAGCAAGGTTAAAATTTCAAATATAATCACATGAAATATCAGAAAGCCAGGGGATAGAAATATAGGAGAGCAAAATCTTAGAGGTCAAAACAAGTAGTTAAGTACTGCACATGATAATAAAAAGTAAAATCTTTTCCTAAGGCAGAGCCTGGCCGCTGCCTAGCTTCTTTGACAATTCTTGGTAGGCTTTCATGGCTTTATAAGGGCTTATACTTTAGGTAAAGTTATAGTCAGGGAAACGGTGGGTGTAGGTTGGCTCTGTAGAAATGAAGCATTACAGGAGCACTGCAGTGAGAAAGAAACTGATACTGATGATACTTCGGTCACACTAATAATACATGCTAATGATAATCATAGCAATCATGGTAATGACAGAAAATATATATATAATATTAACATGCTTCTATTTGCACATATACATATGTGAATAGAAACATTGATTTAAAGACATGAAAGTATAGAAATAGCCTACACCTGATAAAGATATGCTCATACACAATAACAAACCTCAGTATAAACAGAGATTTTGATGTATCACAGAATTCTGCAATAGATCACAATTTTGACACTATGGGAAGTGTCATTTTCAGAACTTTTCTTTATCTCCATTATCTACATTCTCTATTTCCAACATTCCTGGAGACTGAACTCAAGGATCAGTAAATATTCTCAACCTTAACCATAGCAGACTTCATTCATCCCATATATGCTTGTTATTTTTCCCCATTGACAGAAGGCATTGTACCATGAAATATACAACATATCTCTGACACACCTGACGAAAACAAACAATGGGGAAAGATTGACTATTTAATAAATGGTGATGGGAAAACTGGCTAGCCAAATGAAGAAAGCTGAAAGTGGACCCCTTCCTTACACCTTATAAAATAATTAACTCAAGATGGATTAAAGACTTAAACATAAGATCTAAAACCATAAAAACTCTAGAAGACAACCTAGCCAATACCATTCAGAACATAGGCATAGGCAAAGACTTCACGACTAAAACACCAAAAGCAGTGGCAACAAAAGCCAAAATTGAGAAATGGGATCTAATTAAACTAAAGATAGCTTCTGCACAGCAAAAGACACTATCATCGGAGTGAACACACAACCTACAGAGTGGGAGAAAATTTTTGCAATCTATCCATCTAACAAAGGGCTAATATCCAGAATCTACAAGGAACTTAAACAAATTTACAAGAAAAAAACAACCCCATCAAAAAGTGGGAAAAGGATATGAACAGACACTTCTCAAAAGAAGACATTTATGCGGCCAATAAACACATGAGAAAAAGCTCATCATAGGCTGGGCGTGGTGGCTCACGCCTGTAATCCCATCACTTTGGGAGGCCAAGGCGAGTGGATCACAAGGTCAGGAGTTTGAGACTTGCCTGGCCACTATGGTGAAACTCTGTCTCTACCAAAAACACACAAAAAAACTTTAGCCAGGCGTGGTGGTATATATCTGTAATCCCAGCTACTCAAGAGGCTAAGACAGGAGAATTGCTTGAACCCATTAGGTGGAGGTTGCAGTGAGCCGAAATTGTGCCACTGCACTCCACCCTGGGTGACAGAGTGAGGCTGTCTCGAAGAAAAAAAAAAAAAGCTCATCACCCCTGGTCCAATGAGATACCATCTCGCGCCAGTTAGAATGGCAATCATTAAAAAGTCAGGAAACAACAGGTGCTAGAGAGGATGTGGAGAAATAGGAATGCTTTTACACTGTTGGTGGGAGTGTAAATTAGTTCAACCATTGTGGAAGACAGTGTAGCAATTCCTCAAGGATCCAGAACTAGAAATATCATTTGACCTAACAGTCTCATTACTAGGTACACATCCAAAGGATTATAAATCATTCTACTATAAAGACACATTCACACATATGTTTATTGCAGCACTATTCACAAGAGCAAAGACTAGGAACCAACCCAAATGCCCATCAATGATAGACTGGATAAAGAATATGTGGCACATATACACCATGGAATACCATGCAGCTATAAAAAAGGATGGATTAATGTCTTTTGCAGAGACATGGATGAAGCTGGAAACCATCATTCTCAGCAAACTATCACAAGAACAGAAAACCAAACACCACATGTTCTCACTCATAAGTGGGAGTTGAACAATGAGAACACATAGACACAGGGAGGGGAACATCACACACTGGGGCCTGTCAGTGGGTAGGAAGGAAAGAGGAGGGATAGCATTAGGAGAAATACTTAATGTAGATGACGAGTTGATGGGTGCAGCAAACCACGACAGCACATGTATACCTATTTCACAAAACTGCAAGTTCTGCAAATGTATCCCAGAACTTAAAGTGTATGTATGTGTGTATATATATATACACACAAATGTAAATGTAAATGTAAATAAATTGAAAATGGTAAAAATAGAAATATGTTTCCTACACAAATAGCGACATAATAAAGCAAGATAGAATGTATGTTTGAGTTAAAAAAAATTGCTTAGAAGACAACTTGAATTCCATTCCAAGGAACTAGTTTTCAAAAGTTTACAACCAGATTTCAGTTTGGCAAAAGGCAACAATGCTGTTTTGAAAATAATTTCTGAAAAGAGCTTCCCCAGCAGTTCCAAATGGCAGTCCTGATACAAGGAAGTAGGGGCAATTTTGTTACCACCAGGAACACTGAATTTATTTTCAGACCTTGAAATTCTGGGAGGCCCTCAAATAATAATCAACTACAATATTTTACTTTACATAGAAATATTGTTTTAATGTTAATATAAAAGCTTGTATATGAACTAAAATTGTCAATCTGCCACTTTTAAGAAAGAAGAATCCATTATGTCCCTAATCTATAGTGAGTTGATATGTTCCATAAGCAGTTCTGGAAGGAGGCTACACTTAGAGCATAAATTGGTATAGATCGCTTTGCTCTCACAGATAGCGACACAATATTTTCTGCTGAATGGGAAAAAGTTTGAAGGCATAAATCAAGATAAAGCAATCATCTGACAAAGAATTACAAAGAGGCCCCATACCTTTTTCTTAGTGAACTCCGTGTGACACATTGATTTTCCACTGAAGATAAAAGCCAAAATCATGTGTCATCAATAGAAAGCAAGCAAAACTATTTGGTTCAATATGTTATGGTACTTAATGAAAAAAAACTTGCAGAGAAAAGACAAATCTAAAATGTTGCACATGATTCAAACAAGTCTGGATCAGAAGAGACATTTCAGAGGTCACTGCTAGAGAGTCGAGGATACATTAGAGAGAAATAAACTCCTGCTTTTTTGTTTATCTACTTACATACACAGATACTGTCTGATGAAGATGATTGATATCAGGTATGGTATTTGATGGTATAGTCATTTACAAAATAATTCATCCCTTATGATCTAATGCAATTTTCTTCATATTACACGTGTATATTTAAATACTTCCTTGTGAAGTGGAGGCTAGCCAGGCTGCTGTTAGCATATCCAGTACATTTCTGCAAATTCCAAAATGGCAAATCCCACAGTTGAAATTTCAACCTCTCTAGCGTCCCTCGGCTGGAGTGCATAATCACGGCAAAAGTCTGCAACATCAGAGGTGGCCGCCACAGACACAAAGTCTATGTTTCTCACTCCATTCTACCAAATCTAGTCAGCAGTCTGGGTGAGGGGGCTTGGCAGTATCTATGAGCAGAAAGCATTCAAATGGCTGGTATATGTGCTTCTGGGGAAACTAAGGGGAAAAAAGAGAGAGGGAGGGAGGGAGGGAACAAGAAAGAAGAAGGAAACTCAAGGAGAGAGGAAGGGAAGGAGGCTGGCAAGAAGGGATGGAGGGAGCAAGGGAGGGAGGAATAAAGGAAGGAAGTTACACCAAGTTTCAAAACTGGCCACGGACTGAGAAGGATTAAGAGACAAACGGAATTGAAAGCATTTATGTTCATACTCGGTATTTTTCTTACCCATTCTTGCAAATTAGTAATTTAAAAATTTTCATTTCCACAAATCCACGTGTTTTCTTGTTCCTCTCTCTCCGCTCTTTTTCCTTCTTTCCTTCCTGACTTTCTTCTTTCTTTTCAGCATAGGTTATATAAATGTGTGAGAGCTATCACTAGTCTACATTAATCATCAGGATTTCCCTGTATATTTCCAATTAAGATGACCCATAATAATATTCTACTGTAATTTTGGAGGGTCCAAAATACTAGATGGCATTTAGTGTTTTGGAAATCATGACAAGTCTAACAGGACTTTAAAAAACCTATCAAGACATCTGATGTGTTTTCTTGCCCATACACTCTTTAATGAGGTCTGCTTGACCCTTTCTTCTTCCCTTCTCTAGTCATGGGTTCTTCACACTGAAAACTAAGCTTTGCATCAGTGTTTGACGAACAGGTGACATAATAAACTGCAGTTACATTTTAAATTCAGCTCAAGATGGTAGATGAGAAATCTAAGATTGTGAAGTGAGATTTAGCATGCTGTTCAGTATGCAACAAATCTGAGTGTTGCTCACACAGGATTCATACCAACAGGCTCCTTCCAAAACCTTTCAATGCAAATTCTAGCAAATGCACACTTGGAAGAAAAATGTTCCATGAAGTTGTATATGTAAATTTATACTTTCAGCATTTATGTATATAATTTCAGGGGAAGTGGGATCAACTTAACATTATTAAACATAGTCCAATGATACTTACAACATAACTTCAGAAACATTTTATTACTAGAAGTATTTTAAAAAGGATGTACCATTTAGGATTTAAGACACACCCCACAAATGAAAAAACAAATGAGATTATAAACAACATTTTTTAAGAAAATTATGCCATCTCTTTCACTACAAAATCCTCCTGGGGGAAAAATATCTTTTCCTTCATTATTAAAGGATGTTATCAGAGCACAGTGGAATTCTTTCAGATTTAGTCAGAAGGTTCTCTGGAGTTGAGAGATCTATTGGAGAATATTTTCTTTGAAAGTCCATGTCCTTTCCCCAGGCCTACATCATATATAAATAAACATTTCAGAAAAGGGGCCATGTTAGGAAAAAGTGGGTTGAAGATTGTAAGACCTGGTTCCTGGGTGCCAAATAATTCACAAGTTGGAATAAGCTGGGTTTTTGTAACACTTCTCTATGACTGCCACTGATACTGAACTATGCCAAGGCACTAAGTCCTACCAAGGAAAAGCAGGAGGAAAACAGGTGTAAGAAAACGTTTCCTGTCAGTGTGTCCAGAGATAGCATGAGTCAACAGCGGCTCCTCATGAAGCCATCGATTCGTAACACTGGAGTATCTAGAATGCATCTGGGTCGAATTATTAAAAAGAAAGTTCTTCTCAAGCTAGTTGTAATGGTAGCTACTTTAAAAAATTAATGTTCTGCGATTCTGATAAAAACCTATGTGGTGAACCAACAATAAAGGCGGCTGGAGATATTGGTATGAAATAGTTATTTTTCCTTATATACCTGGACGTTCATATAAGAAATTATACTTTTGGAAGGTCTGTCATATTCTCAGTGTATAAGAGTTGAATCATTTTTAGAAGTTATTGTCAGAATTTTGCTTTAATAGTGCAATAAAGTGTGCATTCTCTCTCTCTCATTTTCATTCAACAGCCTCTACAAATTGAGCCTGGCTCAAAGGTCTTTCCCTCTTGGAATATGACTCCTCCCCTGTCCCTCTACATAGGCTGTTCTATAACAAATTATTTTGCTGTCTTGATTTTTCAGAGACCTCATGCTAGTAGTAGAGAGCCAGGAGAAAGTGAGATGTCCTATATAAAAGGCCTGCTAGAAAAAGAAATCAGCACTGAGTTCTAAGGATACTGAACAACTTTTTAAAAAACAAGCAAGCCATATTAAGCACATTAGTTACAACCAAATTAGATAAAACCATGAAAATTATCCAAGAAGAAAAAGTACATCACCTGTCTAGGTTTAAAATTGCTTAAGGCTGCCATCCAAGGACCATCTATGATAACAAATACAGTAGTCTGTATTGACACAAAGTTTTAGTGATAGACGTAATTACATTCTTCTGCTGGTGGTGTTCTAGAATAAATGGAATATCTGCTGATCAAATCTGAATGCATCCCATAATATTAGCATGTAGGATCCCAGATCTGCAGGCACTATCTCTTTCTCAGATCTACACTTTGAATATTATGTTAGTTAAAATGAGAAGTATGTTAGAAAATGTCTTTTACAAAAGAAATATTGGCTGAGTATGGTGGCTCATGCCTGTAATCCCAACATTCTGGGAGGCCAAGGTGAGAAGATCTCTTGAGCTCAAGAATTTGAGACCAGCTTGGGCAACATATCTATAAAAAATTTTAAAACTTAGCCGGTGTGGTGGTGCACACCTATAGGCACAGCTACTTCAGAGGCTGAATCAAGAGGATCACTTGAGCTTGGGAGTTTGAGGTTGCAGTGAACTATGAACATGGCACTGAACTCCAGTCTGGGCAACAGAGTGAGAACTTGTCTTCAAAAAAATAAAAAAGAAGAAAAAAATAGGAAATATTGTGTTCACATCTGCTATGGTACTCTTTCTTATATAAACTATTTCTTTGCAGTATTCTAGAGGATTTAAGACAAATTTACCACTGAATAATTTCATATGGTATATTATTGCATTAGTATAGTATGTTATTATATAATTAGTATAAGTGACCAGTGCTGCAACAACCACATTCCAAAAAGTATTGTGATCCTCCAAAATTACAATGTCTAAATGACATTATTCTCCTTCATGAGACCATTATACCTTAATTTTTCAGCACCATGAAAATCTACAAATGCCCTCTAAAATATATTTAGAAAACGTGGGGAAAAAATAGATACAGTTTCAGAAGATACATATATTTTGAAAATTAGCCTTTTTGGAATAAATTATTCTTTATGACATATAAATAAACACATTTTTCAGACTGGCGGGGTAACATTTGCATCAGTCAAAATAATTAGATTACTAAAACCTGTAATCTTATTAGAAAAATGGTTTATTCAGAGAATCATTGGAATTATTAGCCTTCAAGCTGCTATAGATTGAATCTGATCAAAATAATTAAGATAATATTATTTCATTTTTCAGTATAATATCTCCTTAGTATTTTTGTTTCTTATTTAATATGTGATTATATTTACTTCTGTGAATAATATGGATGAAGATCGTTACAGTGTCAAGATCACTGGGTTCAGAGCACAGAAACCTCAAGTCTATTCTTTTTTCTTAAATACCTGTAAGACTTTAAAGAAGACAGAGTTTCTGGACTCTAATTTCTCTATCTGTAGAATAAATGGGTTAGACCAAATAACTCCTTTCTGCTTATAAATTTTCTAATTATATGACTGAGCTTACACCTGGAAAACAGTCTATCTCCTGTATAAATTAATGATAGAAATGAAAACCACCACGTTTCATGAAATTAACCACATAAATATCAACATCAACTGCTCAGAAGGACTTAAGTGCAAGTATCACAGGAATTCTGAAGCACAGAGAACTAAATATAAGAAATGTAACATTCTTCGTATTTTCAAAGAAGATTTTAATAATATATGTAAACACAGTAGCCTGTTCATAAGAAAAAAGAAAAGGGACGTCTTAGCATATTCAAGGTTCAACCAAAACTACTACTGGAATGTAAATCAAAGTAATATTCACCTAACTGTCATAATTGGCATGAATAATTTTAAGTAAAACACTTTTATTTGATATTAAATGTGAACAATAAGCCAAAACAGAGAAAATTAATCAATTGATCATTTATTGAAACTGAAATAAAAATATATAATTATTGAAGTCTCTTATATACATAAACCAATCATTGCTTAAATGAGCTGACATACTAGCTCCATAGTTTTATGTCACTAAGGAACTCTTTTGAACACAATAAAGAAACCAGAATTGAGCACAAAGAATGATGAACTGGGAAGTTCATGGCTTTCTATCTACTAATTAGGAGTACAATCATTCAGTCAAACAGCCACTCAACAAACATTTAGCATACAGCTTCTGGATACCAGGTACTGGTGTAGGTGCTAGAGCAACAAGGAAATAGTCCCTGCATTCAGTGAGCTCACAGGCAAGTAAACAAGTAAGTATAAAGACTGCATGACTGATTGGGAGCGGTGGTTCATGCCTGTAATCCCAGCACTTTGGGAGGCCAACGTGGGCAGATCACGAGGTCAAGAGATCGAGACCATCCTGGCCAACATAGTGAAACCCCGTCTCTACTAAAAATACAAAAATTAGCTGGGCACGGTGGTGCACGCCTGTAGTTACTTGGGAGGCTGAGGCAAGAGAATCAGTTGAACCTGGAAGGTAAAGGTTGCAGTGAGCTGAGATCACACCACTGCACTCCAGCCTGGTGACAGAGTGAGACTCTGTCTCAAAAAAAAAAAAAAAAAAAAGACTCCATGATAAATGTGTATCTACAAAGGGCACAAAGGAATGAGTAGCTAATCCCCAAAGCCATATGGAGCAGTCAGTATAAGCTTCAGGAAAAGAAACTGAAGTAAAAAGCTAACCTGAATCTGAAAAAAATGAGTAGGTATTTTCCAAGCACGTTTCAGGGGAAAAGTTGCAGGATGCAGAAGTCCTCCCAAGTACAAAAAGAGAATGAACTCTGGACAACTGGCAATTTATGGCACACAGGAATCAGTAAATGTAGGGATGAGAGGCACACAGAAACATGGGCAAAAACAGGAATTTTGACTTTATTCCATAAATCATGGAAAGCCACCAATGGGTTTTAAGTAATAAAATACTAAGACCAGGTTTGCATTTTAGAAAGATCAATTTGATTTCAGTGAGGAGGTCCAAAAATGAGAGCAGCAAGGCCAGATAGAAGTCCTGCTGCAACTAGCTATGGTTAGAGATGCAGACCAAAACTAAGGTGAAATCATTTAGAAGAAAGAACGTGGATATAAGAGCCATTGGTTTGGCCTCTCCACATCATTTTTTTAATTTTATTTTCATTTATTTATTTATTTATTTTTTGAGACAGAGTCTCGCTCTGTCACCCAGGCTGGAGTGCAGTGGCGTGATCTTGGCTCACTGCAAGTTCTGCCTCCCGGGTTCACACTATTCTCCTGCCTCAGCCTCCCGAGTAGCTGGGACTACAGGCACGTGCCACCACGCCCAGCTAATTTTTTTCTATTTTTTAGTAGAGATGGGGTTTCACCAAGTTAGCCAGGATGGTCTCGATCTCCTGACCTCGTGATCCACCCACCTCGGCCTCCCAATGTGCTGGGATTACAGGCTTGAGCCACCATGCCCAGCTGGCCTCTCCACATCTTTACTGTTATACTGATAACATGGGGATGAAAATAAATATTATTTGTATTTAAACTATTATTGTTATGTGAAAATTAAACAAATAACATACTATGATAACATCGGAGGTTCAAGAAATATTAAGTCTTGAAAATAGGAAAGATGAAAGGAAGGAAACAGGGAGTGGGGAGGAAAGTAGGAGAAAGGAGAGAATATAGGAATGAGAGAGGAGGAAAATAATAAGAAAGAAGTAGAAAGCTAGGTACGGTGGCTCATGACTGTAATCCCAGCGCTTTGGGAGGCCGAATCAGGCAGATCACAAGGTCAGGAGTTCAAGACCAGCCTGGCCAATATGGTAAAACCTTGTCTCCACTAAAAATACAAAAATTAGCTGGGTGTGGTGGCAGGCACCTATAGTCCCAGCTACTCGGGAGGCTGAGGCAGGAGAATCACTTGACCCTGGGAGGCAGAGGTTGCAGTGAGCTGAGATCACACCACTGCACTCCAGCCTGGGTGACAGAGAAAGATGCTGTCTCAAAAAAAAAAAAAAAAAAAAGAAAAAAAAAAAGAAAGAAGTAGAAAAAGATATAGTATTTCTTAATCAGCAGAAGCTACTCTTATTTTTCAATACTCTACCTTTCTAATGTATCACTGACAAGGAAAGGTCTTGAATAATTGACTGAAGTCAGAATAGGTAAGGCACTCTACCTGTGGATACATGAGAGGCCTTAAAAAGTTCATGGAAAATGTATATTATGAAAAAAACTATGCAAAGGTTTCAATTTTGGCAGCAAAATAAACTCATACTAATTTATTATAGCATGTTTGAACAGGATCTAGTTTGAGACAGTAAGAAGGAGTAGACATTAGTTTGAAAAGAGCCCCTAGCAGAGCAATGTAAATTCTGCTAAAATTGAAGCAAGAACAAACATTAGATTATGATGAAGCTTGAGTGAAAGAATGGTGAAATCACTGATGCTTTACAAGAAGCTTGAGGGGACAATGCACCAAAGAAATCAGTAGTTCACAAGCGGACAGCTTTTTTAAAGAAGAAACGAGATGATGTGGAAGATGAAGTCCACAGGGACAGATCATCCATATCAATTTGCAAGGAAAAAAATTAATCTTGTTTGTGCCCTAATTGAAGAGGACTGATAATCAACAGCACAAACAATAGCCAACATCGTAGACATCTTAATTGGTTCAGCTTACACAGTTCTGACTAAAAAATTAAAGTTGAACCAACTTTCCACTGCATGGGTGCCAAAAGTGTTGTGCTCAGATCAGCTGCAGACAAGAGGAGAGCTCTCAATGGAAATTTTAAAGAACTAGGGTCAAGATCCTGAAGGATTTCTTTGAAGAATTGTAACAGAAGATAAAACATGGCTTTCCCAGTATGATCCTGAGGGCAAAACACAATCAAAGCAATGGCTACCAAAGGTGGAAGTGGTCCAGTCAAAGCTAAAGGGGATCACTCAAGAGCAAAGGTCACGGCAACAGTTTTTTGGGGACATTCCAGGCATTTTGCTTGTTGACTTTGTGGAAGGTCAAAGAACAATAATATCTGCATATCATGAGAGTGTTTTGAATAAGTTAGCCAAAGTTTTAGGGCAAAATACCTGGGAAAGCTTTAGCAGACAGTCCTCTAACACCACAATGTTTCTGCTCATTCCTGTCATCAAGCAAAGGCAATTTTGTGAGAGTCTCAATGGGAAATTGTCAGGCATCCACCTTACAGCTCTGATTTGGCTCCTTCTGACTTCTTTTTGTTTCCCAATCTCAACAAATGTGGAAAGGGCACCCATTTTTCTTAAGTTAATAATGTATAAGAGACTGCATTGACATTGTTAAGTTCCCAGGACCATCAGTTCTTTAGGGATGAAAACCGAAGATCACATTTTCAATGTTTATCTTTTAACTTCATTTTTCCACAAACTTTTTGAAGTTTCTCCATACAAATGTCTCCATACAAATGAGCACTTGCAAAATAAGCAGAGAGTCTCATTCAATGGACAGAAAGTTCTGTGCCATCTAAAAATTATCTTAAGCAAGTTCAATGTGTAGCAACAGACTGTATTGATAAATATCAGTTAGGTTGACTTCTGCAATGACCATGATGGAGTAACAAGAACTAGACTTTCTCTCCCTCCTGAAACAACCAAAAAAATGGCCAAAATGTATGCCACAAAAGTTTGCAAGACCCTGTAAAGTCAGTCTCAAACAAGGTGAGCCTATCAACTGCCCTAATTTATGCCTGGAGAAAGTTTTCCAGCCCACTACTCCAGGAGAAAAGCCCAAGAGGAGCCCATCGTTCTCCCTGAGCTGAGGGGACAGAGCTGAGAGTCCACAGAAACCATGTTGACATGAGCTCTCAGGACAAGGTTTCCGAGAAGAAGGGGCTGCACAGAAAGAGAACTCCAGAGCTCTGCAAAGGGTCCCCCTAAAGTACATAGCTAAGTAATTGTTAGGACAGGCCTAGAGAAAAGTACCTACGGTTGGGGAAACAACACCCAGATAAGATGAAAAGTAACAGTACACATGCTCACCAAGGTCCAGTAATAGTGCTTATTTTATCAGCCAAACCAGGAACACCTCAAGATTCCCAGGGATACCCAGAAGGATCTTGCCTCACTAGTTGGGAGTGATTAGCTCTAAAATGAGAACTGGTCTGATCCCACCTAATGAATTTTTAAAGCAAGACCAAAAAGAGTCAAACTCTTTCCAACTAAACTTAAATACATACCAATACAAAGATCAAGAATATTTATATATACTTCCAGCACTCAATAAGATAAAAGTCACCATATCTGACATCCAGACACAGTTTAGCAGAGACACAACAGTAACAACAAAAGACAGAAGAACGTGGCTCATAATAAGGAGAAAAATCACTGAGTCAGAACTGATCCAGAGTAAATCAAGGTGCCAGAGTTATCAGTTAAGAACATTCAAATGCTTATTGAAACAGTATTCTATATGTTCTAAAATAGAGACATGCAAGATACACTAAAGGAGGCTGGGCGCAGTGGCTCACGCCTGTAATCTCAGCATTTTGTGAGGCCGAGGCAGGTGGATCACGAAGTCAGGAGTTCAGGACCAGCCTGACCAATATGGTGAAATCCCATCTCTACTAAAAATACAAAAATTAGCGGGGCATAGTAGCATGCGGCTGTAGTCCCAGCTACATGGTAGGCTGATAGCACGTTAGTCATTAAAGAAGAAAAGATAGACACCTCTCAAAATAAAATATAGAGAGAAAATAAACTTTTAAAAAACATGAACAGAGCAATAGTAGACAGTAAATTTCAAGTAACTGAATTTACGTGTAATCTCAGTTCCCAAAGGAGAGGAGAGGGAAGATGTGAAAACATTTGGGACTTTGAGTCAGGCAAAGCTTTCTTTGATATGACCCCACAGCATGATTTATATAATAATATATTGATAAGAAGAACTCATCCAATTTAAAAAAAAGAATCTGCTCTTCAAAAGAATCTATTAAGAGACTGAAAAGACAAGCTGCAGGCTGGGAGAAAATATTTGCAATTCATATATCTGATGAAAGGCTTGCATCAAAAATATATTTTAAAAGCTCAAAATTTAATAATGAAAAACAAACAACCCCATTTAAAACTTGGGTGAAAGACTGGAACAGACATTTCAAAGTAGACATTTGTTTGGTAAATAAGCACATATGCTCAACATAATTAATGCTTAGGGCAATGCAAATTAAAACCAAAATGAGACGCCACTATCTATTTTTAAATAGCTAAGATTAGCATGACTGATAATAGCCAAGCACTGGCTTGGATGTGGAGAAGCTGAAACTCTCATACACTGCTGATGGGAATACAAAAAAGTGTAACCTTTGAAAAACAGTTTAAGAGTCCCTTAAAAAGTTAAACATACTTCTGCCGTAAGACTCAGCCATTGCACTCCTGGGTATTTACCCAAGAGAGATAAAAGTAGGTGTTCATATAATGATATCAACACAAATGTTCATAGCACATGTATTCATAATAGCCCAAACTAGAAACAGTCTAAATATCAATCAATACATTAATGAATTAACTTGCTTTATCCGAATTAATTATGGATACATACTATAACATGAATGAATCTCAAAATAACTATACTAAGTGAAACAAGGCAGACTCTAGAGGTAAAACATGCAGAGAAAAAAACATAAAATGTCAGACAAAAAAGTGCATAGTGTAAAATTTTATTTATATACATTTTTTGACTGTATAAATTACTGTCCAGTGACAGAAAGCAGTTTGGTGGTTTTTAAGGGCCAGGAATGAGGGGCCAGAGAAACGTATTATAAAGAGGCATCAGGAAACTGGAGGTGAAGTATATTTCCATCACCTCGATTGTGTGCTGATGGTTTCTAAACTTTCAATATTTTTAGTTTATTATATGTTATACAAAATAAAGCTTGTAATAAAAATCAAAAGATTGAGCCATCCTTGTTTTCTCTATAAAAGAGCAGAATTCTCCTTTTAGAGATTTGGAAAGATTATTAAAAGATAAGTTACAAAATACAGTACCTGACACGTATAAAATATTAAATAATTACTAGCCATGCTTAATTATTTTGTTTTAAGTCTATATGAGTCAAGTTTTAGTAGAAATATGGGCTAGAAAAAAAAAAACAGAAAGCGGGACTATGTGATCTGACTTGGGCTTATAGAACAGACTGCACTAGTTTGTTGTCATGCTGCTAATAAAGTCATACCCAAGACCGGGTAATTTAGAAAGGAAAGAGGTTTAATGAACTCACAATTCCACATGGCTGGGGAGGCCTCACAGTCACGGCAGAAGGCAAAAAAGAAGCAAAGGCACATCTTAAATAGTAGCAGAGAAGAAAGCTTGTGTAGGGAAGCTCCCATTTTAAAAGCATCAGATCTCGTGAGACTTATTCGCTACCAGGAGAACAGTAGGGGGAACCCGCCCCTATGATTCAATGATCTCCACCTGACTCCATCCTTGACATGCGGGGATAATTACAATCAAGGTGAGATTCGGATGGAGACACAGCCGAATCATATCAATGACTAATGAGAGTTACGTCCAGAACCTAATGAAAACCTGTCTGAGGCCACATTCCCTGTAAAGCAGATTTGAGATAGAGATTTGTGTAGAGAACATTTAACTGGGTAAAATCCTAGGAGCCAACAACTGTGGCTAAAAAGCTGAATTGGACAAAGGGAGTTGAGATGTGAGGCAGTCACAACAAATACCTCAGCTAATCTCAAGGGGGAGCTGAGAAGCTGGGGTGACCCTTCAGAGTTGCCCTAAATTGAGGCAGGAGTATGGAGTTTTAATACCTTTCACTGGCCATTCTTCAGATACGAGTTGTCCCCAAGGATGGACATCAGCTTGACAAGTTATTAATTAGATCTCCTGAGAATAAATTCTAGAGAGAATCAGCTGAGAGGCATGATTTGCCAACACTCACAATAGCTGGGCAAACTTCAGTTTTGAGGGAGGATTTGGGTTACACATAAAAGTCTCCACAACCAATTATTCATGGGAAATTCTATGTAGGCAGAGCTATTTCATGGCCAGTTAATCAAAACTACATAATCTATTTGGTTAAGCAAAAGAAATTAAAAAGATAAAATAAAATCTATATATTAACACTCAAAAGTTTTTAATGCATTTGCCTTGCATTTCGTATGTTTTGCCTTGCATTTCGTATATTTTGCCTTGCATTTGTTTATTTGCTTTCAAAAACCTTTAGAGAACAATAATTACTAATATAATATGGAGTAGCACAGCATAGACGAGGGAAGCTAACTCTCTCCCTTTTCCCAGAACCTGGAACAGCTAAAGATAATAAGCATTGTCAGCTTTGGTATCTGACATAGTTTGGATGTTTGTCCCCTTCAAATCTCACGTTAAAATGTGATCCCCAATGTTGGAGATAGATGCCTCCTGAATGGCTTGGTGCTGTCCTCTTGGTAATGAATGAGTTCTTACCCTGTGAGTTCATGTGATATCTGGTTGTTTAAAAGAGACTGACACCTCTTCCCTGTCTCTCTTGCTTCCGCTCTCACCATGTGATATGCTGGTTTCCCTTCACCTTCCACCATGATTGGAAGGTTCCTGATGCCCTCCCTGGAAGCAGGTGCCAGTACTATGCTTCATGTACAGCCTTCACAACAAGGAGCCAAATAAACCGCATTTCTTTATAAATAACCCAGCCTCAGGTATTTCTTTATAACAATGCAAATGGGCTAACAGAGTATCATTCATGGACAGTGAGTGTATTAGTCAATTTTCATGCTGCTGATAAAGACATACCCAAGACTGGGTAATTTATAAAGAAAAAGAGGTTTAATGAATTCACATATCTGTACCGATACCTGTATAAATATGGAAATATCTTCACCGCTACCTGTACAAACATGGAAATATCTACACCGCCATCTCTTTAAACATGGAAATATCTACACTGCTATGTGTATAAACAAGGAAATATCTACAGCGCCATCTCTATAAACATGGAAATATCTACACAGCTATCTGTATGAACATGAAAATATCTACAGCGCCATCTGTATAAATATGGAAGTATCTACACCGCCATCTGTATAAACATGGAAATATCTACACCGCCATCTGTATAAACATGGAAATATCTACACCGCCATCTGCATAAACATGGAAATATATACACTGCCACATATATAAACATGGAAATATCCAAGCCGCCATCTCTATAAACTTGGAAATATCTACACCGCTATCTCTAAAAACATGGAAATATCTACACCGCTATGTGTATCAACATGGAAATATCTATACCGCTATCTCTATAAACATGGAAATATCTACACCGCTATCTGTATAAACATGGAAATATTTACAACGCTATCTGTATGAACATGGAAATACCTACACCGCTATCTGTATAAGCATGGAAATACCTACACCGCTATCTGTAAAAACATGGAAATAACTACACCGCCATCTGTATAAACATGGAAATATCTACACCGCCATCTCTATAAACATTGAAATATCTACAACGCCATCTGTATGAATATGGAAATAACTACACCGCCACCTGTATAAACATGGAAATATCTACACCGCCATCTGTTTAAACATGGAAATATCTATACTGCTATATGTATAAACATGGAAATATCTAAAACGCTATCTCTATAAACATGGAAATATCTACACCGCTATCTGTATAAACATGGAAATATTTACAACGCTATCTGTATGAACATGGAAATATCTACACCGCTATCTGTATAAGCATGGAAATACCTACACCGCTATCTGTATAAACATGGAAATACCTACACCGCCATCTGTATAAACATGGAAATATCTACACCGCCATCTCTATAAACATGGAAATATCTCCACTGCCATCTCTATAAACATGGAAATATTTACACCGCTATCTCTATAAACATGGATATATCTACACCGCTATCTGAATAAACATGGCAATATCTACACTGCTGTCTGTGAAACAGGGAATTATCGACACCGCTATCTCTATAAACATGGAAATATCTACACGACTATCTCTATAAACATGGAAATATCTACACCAATATCTCTGTAAACATAGAAATATCTATACCGCTATGCGTATAAACATGGAAATATCTACACCTCTATGGGTATAAACATGGAAATATCTACACCGCCATCTGTATAAACATGGAAATATCTACACCGTCATCTCTATAAACATTGAAATATCTAAACCGGCATCTGTATGCACATGGAAATATCTACACCGCCATGTGTATAAATATGGAAATATCTACACCGCTATCTGTATGAACATGGAAATATCGACACCACCATCTGTATAAACAAGTAAATAACTATAATGCCATCTCCATAAACATGGAAATATCTACACCGCTATCTGTATAAACATGGAAATATCTACACCGCTATCTGTATAAACATGGAAATATCTACACCACTATCTGTATAATCATGGAAATATCTTCAGCGCTATCTGTATAAAAATGGAAATATCTACACAGCTATCTGTCAATACAAGGAAATATCTACACCGCCATCCCTAAAAACATGTAAATATCTACATTGCCATCTGAATAAACATGGGAATATCTACACTGCTATCTGTATGTACCTGGAAATATCTACACCGCTATCTGTATAAACATGGAAATATCTACACTGCTATCTGTAAAACAGGGAAATATCTACACCGCTATCTGTATAAACATGGAAATATCTACAACGCTCTCTCTATAAACATGGAAATACCTACACCGATATCTCCATAAACATGGAAATATCGCCACTGCTATGTGTAAAAACATGGAAATATCTACACCGCCATATCTATAAACATGTAAATATCTACACCGTCATCTGTATAAACAAGAAAATATCTACACCCAGTCTGTATCAAAAAGGAAATATCCACACTGCCATCTGTATGATCATGGAAATATCTACACCGTTATATGTATAAACACAGAAATATCTACACCGTTATCGGTATAAACACGGAAATGTCTACACGGCTATCTGTATAAACATGGAAATATCTACTCTGCTATCTGTAAAACAGGGAAATATCTACACCGCTAACTCTATAAACATGGAAATATCTACAATGCTCTCTGTATAAACATGGAAATATCAACACCGCTGTCTGTTTAAACATGGAAATAACTTCACCGCTATCTGTATAAACATGTAAATATCTACACCGCTGTCTATATAAACATGGAAATATCTACACCGCTATCTGTGTAATCATGGAAATATCTACACCGCTATCTGTATAAACATGCAAATATCTACACTGATATATCCATAAACATGGAAATATCTACCATGCTATCTGTATGAACATGGAAATATCTACACTGCCATCTGTATAAACTTGGAAATATCTACACCGCCATCTCTATAAACATGGAAATATCTACACCGCCCTCGGTATGAACATGGAAATATCAACAACGTCATCTGTATGAACATGGAAATAACTACACAGACATCTGTGTGAACATGGAAATATCTACACCGGCATCTGTATGAACATGGAAATATCTACACCGCCATCTGTATGAACATGCAAATATCTTCACCGCAATCTGTATGAAGATGGAAATACCTACACCGCCTTCTGTATGAACATGGAAATATCTACACCGCTATCTGTATGAACATGGAAATACCTACAAACCTATCTCTAAAAACATCGAAATATTTACACTGCTATCTGTATAAACAAGGAAATATCTACACCGCCATCTCTATAAACATGGAAATATCTACACTGCCATCTGTATAAACATGGAAATATCTACACCGCTATCTGTATAAACATGGAAATATCTACACTGCTTTCTGTGAAACAGGGAAATTTCTACACTGCTATCTCTGTAAACATGGAAATAACTACACCACAATCTCTATAATCATGGAAATATCTACACCACTATCTCTATAAACATGGAAATATCTACACCACTATCTCTATAAACATGGAAATATCTACACCACTATCTCTATAAACATGGAAATATCTACACCGCTATTTGTATAAACATGGAAATATCAACACTGCTATCTGAATAAACATGGAAATATCTACAGCGATAAGTGTATAAACATGGAAATATCTACACCGCCATCTCTATAAACATGGAAATATTTACACCGCCGTCGGTGAGAACATGGAAATATCTGTACGCCATCTCTATAAACTTGGAAATATCTACACCGCCATCTGTATCAGCTTGCAAATATCTACACCGCCAGCTGAATGATGAGGGAAATATCTACACGGCTATCTGTATAAGCACAGAAATATCTGCACTGCTATCTGCATAAACATGGAAATATCTACACCGCTATCTGTATAAACATGGAAATATCTACACCGCTATCTGTATAAACATGGAAATATCTACACCGCTATCTGTATAAATATGGAAATATCTACACCGCTACCTGTAAAAACATGGAAATATCTACACCGCTATCTGTATGAACATGGAAATATCTTCAACGCCATCTGTATGAACATGGATATATCTACACAGCCATCTGGATGAACGTGGAAATATCTACACAGCCATCTGGATGAACATGGAATTATCTACACCGCTATCTGTGTAAACATGCATGCATCTTCACCGCTATCTGTATAAACATGGAAATATCTACACCGTTTTCTGTATGAACATGGAAATATCTACACCGATATCTGTGTAAACATGCATACATCTTCACCGCTATCTGTATAAACATGGAAATATCTACACTGCTATCTGTATGAACATGGAAATATCTACACCGCTATCTGTTTGAAAATGGAAATATCTACACCGCTATCTGCATGAAAATGGAAATATCTACACAGCTATCTGCACATACATGGAAATATCTACAAAGCTATCTCTTTATACATGGAAATAAGTACACCGCTATCTCTATAAACATGGAAATATCTACACCGCCATCAGTATGAACATGGAAATATCTGCACCGTCATCTGTATGAACATATAAATATCTACACCGCCATCTGAATTAAGATGAAGATATCTACACCGCTATATGTATAAACATGGAAATATCTACACCGCTACCTGTATAAACATGGAAATATCTACACCGCTATCGGTATAAACATGGAAATACCTACACCGCTACCTGTATAAACATGGAAATATCAGCACCGCTATCTGTATGAACATGGAAATATCTACACCGCTATCTGTATGAACCTGGAAATATCTACACCGATATCTGTATGAACATGGAAATATCTTCACCGCCATCTCTAGGAACATGGAAATATCTACGCAGCCATCTGGATGAACAAGGAAATATCAGCACCGCTATCTGTAAGAACATGGAAATATCTACACCGCTATCTGTATGAACATGGAAATATCTTCACCGCCATCTGTATGAACATGGATATATCTACACAGCCATCTGGATGAACATGGAAATATCTACAACGCTATCTGTTTGAACATGGAAATATCTACACCGCTCTCTGCATGAAAATGGAAATATCTACACAGCTATCTGCATATACATGGAAGTATCTACACAGCTATCTCTTTACAGATGGAAATAACTACACCGCTATCTCTATAAACATGGAATTATCTACACCGCCATCTGTATGAACATGGAAATATCTGCACCGCTATCTGTATGAACATATAAATATCTACACCGCCATCTGTATGAAGAAGGAGATATCTACACCGCTATCTGTATAAACATGGAAATATCTACACCGCTATCTGTATATACATGGAAATAACTACACCGCTATCTGTCTAAACATGCATACATCTTCACCGCTATCTGTATAAACATGGAAATATATACACCGCTATCTTTATGAACATGGAAATATCTACACCGCCAACTGTTTGAACAGGGAAATATATACACCGCTATCTGCATGAAAATGGAAATACCTACACCGCTATCTGTATGAACATGGAAATACATACACCGCTATCTCTATGAACATGGAAATATCTACACCGCTATTTGTATGAGCATGGAAATATCTACACCGCTATCTGTATGAACATGGAAATATCTTCACCGCCATCTGTATGAACATGGATATATCTACACAGCCATCTGGATGAACATGGAAATATCTGCACTGCTATCTGTATGAACATGGAAATATCTACACCGCTATCTGTATGAACATGGATATATCTACACAGCCATCTGGATGAACATGGAAATATCTACACCGCTATATGTGTAAACATGCATACATCTTCACCGCTATCTGTATAAACATGGAAATATCTACACCGCTATCTCTATGAACATGGAAATATCTATACCGCCAACTGTTTGAACAGGGAAATATGTACACCACTATCTGCATGAAAACGGGAATATCTACACAGCTATCTGCATATACATGGAAATATCTACACAGCTATCTCTTTACACATGGAAATAACTACACCGCTATCTGTATGAACATGGAAATATCTACACCGTCATCTGTATGAACATGGAAATATCTGCACCGCCATCTGTATGAACATATAAATATCTACACCGCCATCTGTATTAAGATGGAGATATCTACACTGCTATCTGCATAAACATGGAAATATCAGCACCGCTATCTGTATAAACATGGAAATATCTACACCGCTATGTGTATAAATATAGAAATATCTACACTGCTATCTGTATAAACATGGAAATACCTACAGAGCTACCTGTATGAACATGGAAATATCAGCACCGCTAACGGTATGAACATGGAAATATCTACACCGCCATCTGTATGAACATGGAAATATCTTCACCGCCATCTGTATGAGCATGGATATATCTACACAGCCATCTGTATGAACATGGAAATGTCTACACCGCTATCTGTATGAACATGGAAATATCTACACCGCTATCTGTAAGAACATGGAAATATCTTCACTGCCATCTGTATGAACATGGATATGTCTACAAAGCCATCTGGATGAACATGGAAATATCTACACCGCTATCTGCATGAACATGGAAATATCTACACCGCTATCTGTGTAAACATGCATACATCTTCACCGCTATCTTTATAAACATGGAAATGTCTACACTGCTATCTGTATGAACATGGAAATATCTACACCGCTATCTGTTTGAACATGGAAATATCTACAACGCTATCTGAATGAAAATGGAAATATCTACACAGCTATCTGCATATACATGGAAATATCTATACAGCTATCTCTTTACACATGGAAATAAGTACACCGATATCTCTATAAACATGGAAATATCTACACCGCCATCTGTATGAACATATAAATAACTACACCGCCATCTGTATTAAGATGGAGATATCTACACAGCTATCTGTATAAACATGGAAATATATACACCGCTATCTTTATGAACATGGAAATATCTACACCGCCAACTGTTTGAACAGGGAAATATATACACCGCTATCTGCATGAAAATGGAAATATCTACACCGCTATCTGTATGAACATGGAAATGCATACACCGCTATCTCTATGAACGTGGAAATATCTACACCGCTATTTGTATGAGCATGGAAATATCTACACCACTATCTGTATGAACATGGAAATATCTTCACCGCCATCTGTATGAACATGGATATATCTACACAGCCATCTGGATGAACATGGAAATATCTACACCGCTATCTGTGTAAACATGCATACTTCTTCACCGCTATCTGTATAAACATGGAAATATCTACACCGCTATCTCTATGAACATGGAAATATCTACACCGCTAACTGTTTGAACAGGGAAATACGTACACCACTATCTGCATGAAAATGGAAATATCTACACAGCTATCTGCATATACATGGAAATATCTACACAGCTATCTCTTTACACATGGAAATAACTACACCGCTATCTGTATGAACATGGAAATATCTACACTGTCATCTGTATGATCATGGAAATATCTGCACCGCCATCTCTATGAACATATAAATATCTACACCGCCATCTGTATTAAGATGGAGATATCTACACCGCTATCTGCATAAACATGGAAATATCAGCACCGCTATCTGTATAAACATGGAAATATCTACACCGCTATGCGTATAAACATAGAAATATCTACACTGCTATCTGTATAAACATGGAAATATCTACACAGCTACCTGTATGAACATGGAAATATCAGCACCGCTAACGGTATGAACATGGAAATATCTACACCGCCATCTGTATGAACATGGAAATATCTTCACCGACATCTGTATGGGCATGGATATATCTACACAGCCATCTGTATGAACATGGAAATGTCTACACCGCTATCTGTATGAACATGGAAATATCTACACCGCTATCTGTATGAACATGGAAATATCTTCACTGCCATCTGTATGAACATGGATATGTCTACAAAGCCATCTGGATGAACATGGAAATATCTACACCGCTATCTGCATGAACATGGAAATATCTACACCGCTATCTGTGTAAACTTGCATACGTCTTCACCGCTATCTTTATAAACATGGAAATATCTACACTGCTATCTGTATGAACATGGAAATATCTACACCGCTATCTGTATAAACATGGAAATATCTACACCGCTATCTGTATAAACATGGAAATATCTACACCGCTATCTGTATAAACATGGAAATATCTACACCACTATCTGTATAAACATGGAAATATCTACACCGCTACCTGTATAAACATGGAAATATCAGCACCGCTATCTGTATGAACATGGAAATACCTACACTGCTATCTGTATGAACATGGAAATATCTACACCGATATCTGTATGAACATGGAAATATCTTCACCACCATCTGTATCAACATAGATATATCTACACAGCCATCTGGATGAACATGGAAATATCAGCACCGCTGTCTGTATGAACATGGAAATATCTACACCGCTATCTGTATGAACATGGAAATATCTACACCGCTGTCTGTATGAACATGGAAATATCTTCACCGCCATCTGTATGAACATGGATATATCTACACAGCCATCTGGATGAACACGGAAATATCTACACCGCTATCTGTATGAGCATGGAAATATCTACACAGCTATCTCTGTAAACATGTATACATCTTCACCACTATCTGTTTAAACATGGAAATATCTACACTGCTATCTGTATGAACATGGAAATATCTACACCGCTATCTGTTTGAACATGGAAATATCTACACCGCTATCTGCATGAAAATGGAAATACCTACAAAGCTATCTGCATATACATGGAAATATCTACAAAGCTATTTCTTTACACATGGAAATATCTACACCGCAATCTCTATAAACATGGAAATATCTACTCCGCCATCTGAATGAACATGGAAATATCTGCACCGCCATCTGTATGGACATATAAATATCTACACCGCCATCTGTATTAAGATGGAGAAATCTACACCGCTATCTGTATAAACATGGAAATATCTACACCGCTATCTGTATAAACATGGAAATATCTACACCGCTATCTGTATAAACATGGAAATATCTACACCGCTACCTGTATAAACATGGAAATATCAGCACCGCTATCTGTATGAACATGGAAATATCAGCCCCTCTATCTGTATGAACATGGAAATATCTACACCACTATCTGTATGAACATGGAAATATCTACACCGCTATCTGTATGAGCATGGAAATATCTTCACCGCCATCTGTATGAACATGGATATATCTACACAGCCATCTGGATGAACATGGAAATATCTACACCGCTATCTCTATGAACATGGAAATAGCTACACCGCTATCTGTATGAACATGGAAATATCTACACCACTATCTGTATGAACATGGAAATATCTACACCGCTATCTGTATAAACATGGAAATATCTGCACCGCTATCGGTATAAACATCCGTATTTGCTCTTAATTTATACCCAACGATGGGATGTTTCATATGATAAAAAGACCAAATACAGAATTAGTCTATATTTTTTCTGGCAATTGATCTCTGCAATAATCAAACCTCAGAGACAATCAAACCTGAAATCTAAGCTACTTATTAAATAGCTTGGTTTTTAGGTTGCACGTTGCTGTGTATGCTGGCTTCATAGAAAATGCAAGTAGCAATGGCCATTTTTTAATAGTAATTAGCCTTGAAACTCTCCTAGTTTTGAATCACATAGAAATAGAAATCAAATCTCACTAGATTTTTTTTTTTTTGAAACAGGGTCTGGCTTGGTTGCCCAGACTGAAGAGCAGGGCATGATCTTGGCTCACACCTCTGCCTCTCGGACTCAAGCCATCCTCCCACCTCAGCCTTGGAGTAGCTGGGACCACAGGCATGTGCCACCATATCCAGCTAATATTTTTATTTTTGTACCAATGGGGTTTGTCATCTTTCCCAGGCAGGCCTCAAACTCCAAGACTCAAGCAATCCACCTGCCTTGAATTCCCAAAGTACTGGGTTTACAGGCGACAGCCACTACGCCCAGCAACTAAACTTCTAAAAATCAATTTAACATAAAATTATCTAAGCGTGCAAGGAAAGATAAGAAGCCTAAGGAACCAGTGAGTTGAAGAATAAATGCAGTTCAAATCATACATGTAAACAACATGATGTGATGTGGTAGGAATCATCTAACATGCTTTAAAGCATGAGTAAAAGGTCTTTACTTAGAAAACTGGATCTTAGTTTAGGATATCTTTAGATAAGAGTATGAAAAGTCATATCATATTGATAAGTAAAGTGCTTCCTTTGGCTAATTTTAAGGATAGGACATTTATTTTCATATAATTCATAGGAATCTTAGACTGAAAAATAAAATTTCCCTTCTCAAATCCTTACTTTCATACATTTTTTGCATTTCTTTCACTTTTGTGTTAATGGCCTATGTCTCAACATATTCTATTAAGCCTTCTGGAAACACATACTTTGTTTCCAGCCTCTTCAGAGAACCATCACTCCAATTCCTAGGCTTCTGAAGAAGCAGACCCAAGCTTATAGTTATTACATATTTCCAAATCTAGGTGACCAACAAAAATTGATACTTTTCCCATCATACCTTTAAGTTAATAATCAGGTGTATGCTGAGAGGTAAAGACCCAAGAGTGTTGGTTGTCTAATTGTGCAGCTGTATAAACAAATCTTAATGCTTGAAAATATTCAAAGGTTATTCTCACGTTGATTGTTGGTAACTATGTGTAACAACATGAAAAGAAAAAAAAATCAAAGAATTACGTCTGAGGATAATACACAATCTCTAAGGGTAAGAAGAGCAACAAAAATTCTGCTTCAATTACCACTGAAATAATATATTTATCCTGTAAAATCTATGGTGGCTGGTTGTAAAAATTAGGCATTAGCAAACTGATAAAGACTTTTTAATGAAAACATTATGAAACATAGTTTTTAAAAAGTTAAATACACCCACACCAGTTTTTCACATTCTTTGGGCTGCTTTAATGCTGCCATTAAATAATTGATTTAGTTGTGACATAGATCCTATGTTCCATGGAGTCTACCATTCATAAAGATGCAATGTAAGGTAACAAAAATATAAATTATGTGTGTGGGGGGGAGAAGTCAAGAGTATTTTTATGTGACAGAAGTTAAGTTGTTATCAGTGTAAAATAGTCTGTTACAAATACAGGACTCTGTATGTTAGTTTCACTAACCAGAAAGAAAGAAATTACAGCAGATACACACACACACACCAAAAAAGGGAAAAGAAACAAAGCTTAGCACCTCAGAAAACCACCAAACTAGAGGGATAAACAATAAGAAAGGAAGAAGTGAACAAGTAATCTAAAAAACAACTAATGAAATGGTAGAAGGAAGTCCTAATTTATCAATAATAAACTTGAATAGAAGTGGATTAAACTCTACTTAAAAGATATAAAGTGGATGAATGGATTCAGATAGCAAAACCCACCTATATGCTGCCTACATGATACTTACCTCACTATTAAAGACAAATAGACTGAAAGTGAAGATATGGAAAAATATATTTTATGCAAACAAATGAAAAGCAAGCAGGAGTAGCCACAGTCATGTCATATTTTAAAAGGCTTTAAATAAAAAAACTATATAAAAAAAGAATGTCACTGTATAATGAAATGATAAAAGGCCCAATTCAATACGAGGACATAACATATATATTACTTAGGTGTAACTATATATGTACCCAACACCAGAACAACCAGATATATAAAGCAAATATTAGATTTAAAGGTAGAGATAGACTGCAATACAATATTAGTAGGAAATTTCAACACTCCACTTTAAAAATGGACAGATTCTATGAAGAGAAAATCAACCAAAAAATGACAGACTCAAACTATACCATAGACCAAATGGACCTAGCAGGTAAAGAAGATCTCACCTGATATGGTTTGGCTGTATATCCCCACCCAAATCTCATCTTGATTATAGCTCCCATAATTCATACATGTTGTGGGAGGGAACCAGTGGGAGATAATTGAATCATGGGGGCGGTTCCCCCATACTGTTCTTGTGGTAGTGAATACGTCTAACAAGATCTGATGGTTTTATAAGGGGGAACCCTTTCACTTGGTTCTCAATTCTATTTTGTTTGCTACCATGTAAGATGTGTCTTTCGCCTTCCATCATGATTGGGAGACCTCCCCAGCCACGTGGAACTATGAGTCCACTAAACCTCTTTTTCTCTGTAAATTACCCAGTCTCGGGTATGTCTTTATCAGCAGTATGAAAACAGACTAATACATCATCCAACAGCTGCAGAATACAAATTATTCTCAACTGTACACCAAACATTCTCTAGGACCAATCATACATTATGACACATAATAAGTCTTAACAAACTTAAGAAGACAGATATCATATGAAGTATCTTTTCTGATTACAGGGATATAAAGTCAGAAATCAACAACAGGAAAGCCCTTGGAAATTTTATAAAAACATGGAAATTAAATAGCACGCACCCAAGAAATCAATAGGTCTCATTAAGACATTAATAGGAAAATTTCAAAAGTCACTGAGACAAGTAAGAATGAAAATCCAACATACCCAAACCTATGGAACGTAGCAAAAGCAGTTCTAAGAGGGAAATTTATAGCAATAAAAGCCTACACCAAAAAAGAAGAAAGATTTTCAAATCACAAAGCAAAATTATACACTTCAAGTAACTAGAACATCAAAAACAAACTAAACCCAAAATTGGTAGAAGGAAGGAAATAATAAAGCTCACAGCAGATATAAATGAAACAGACACTAAAAAATATTTCAAAAGATAAATAAGACAAAGTGTAAAGGTAAAACTGACAAACCTTTAGCTAAACTAAGACAAAAGGAGAGAAAATTCAAATAAATAAAAGATGAAAAAGGAGACATTACAACTGATACACCACAGAAATAGAAGGGATTGTAAGACATTACTCATAACTATATGCCAACAAATTTGATAATGTAGAATAAAATGAATAAATTTCTGCACACATACAACTACCCAGATTAAATTGTGAGGAAATATAACATCTGAACACATCAATAATGAGTTTGGAAATTGAATCAATAATAAAACATCTTCCATCCAAACAACAACAACAACAACCAACACCCAGGACCTGATGTCTTCACTGCTGAATTCTACCAAACAGTTAAAGAATAACTACCAATTCTCCACAAACTTTTCCACAAAAGTAATGAGGAAGGAATACTTCCATACTCATCTTATGAGGCTCGCAACATCCTGATTCTAAAACCAGACAAAGACACGCACAAAATGAAAATAACAGGCCAATATTCCTGAAGAACATAGATACAAAAATTCTCAACAAGATACAAGTGAACTGACTTCGACAGCACACTAAAAAGAGTATTCACTATAATCAAGTGGGGTTCATCCCAGGGATGAAAGGATGGCTTAACATGCACAAATCAGTAAATATGATACACCACCACAATAGAAAGAAGAACAAAAACCATGTGATCATTTCAACAGATGCAAAAAGAACACTTGACAAAAGTCAACATTCCTTTATGATAAAAACTGTCAAGAAAGTAGGTATAGGAGTGTACCTCAACGCAGTAAAGGCCATATGTGACAAACCCACAGCTAACATCTTATTTATGGTGAATAGTTAAATGCTTTTCCTCTATGATATGGAGGAAGACAAGGATGTCAACTTCTACCACTTCTATTTAGCATAGTACTGGAGGTCAGAGCCAGAGCAATTAGACAAAAGAAATAAATAAGAGGGATCCAAACTGGAAAGAAGGAAGTCAGATTGTTTCTGTTTGTAGAAAATGTGATCTCACATACATATGTATACATCTATATATATGATCATATAGATATATATGATCTCTCTCTCTTTAGGGTTCTTTCTATATATACTTATATAGAGTGAGAACCCTAAAGACTTGACCAAAAACTACTAGAAATCATAAATAAATTCAGTAAAGTTGTAGTATACAAAATCAACACAGAAAATTCAGTGTTGTTTCTATACACTAATAGTGAACTATCTGAAAAAGTCATCAAGAAAGGAATTCCATTTACAATAGCTACCAAGAAATCTGCAGATAAATTTAATCAAGGTCGTGAAAGATCTCTACAATGAAAACTATAACACACTGATGGAAAAATTTACGATCCACAAAAAATGGACACTATATACTCATGGAATGGAAGAACTGATACTATTGAAATGACCATACTAACAAAATGTCCTACAGATTCAATGCAATCCCTATCAAAATACCAATGAAATTCTTCACAGAAATAGAAAAAAATACCCTAAAATTTGTATGAAACCAGAAAAGGCCCCAAATAACCAAAGCAATCCTGTGCAAAAATAACAAAGCTGGAGGCACCACACTACCTGACTTCAAAATATACTACAAAGCCATAGTAAGCAAAACAGCATGGCACTGCCATAAAGCAAACACATAGACCAATGGAAGAGAATATACAGCTCAGAAATAAATTCTCATACCTAAAGTCAACTGATTTTCAAAAAAGGAGTCAAGAGCACACACAGGGGTAAAGACAGTCTCTTCATTAAATGGTACTGAGAAGATTGGATATCTACATGTGGGATAATGAAATTAGACCCCTATCTTTTACCTTATACAAAAATCAACTCAAATGCGATTAAAGACCTAAAGGTAAGATTGAAAACTATGAAAAACTACTAGAAGATAACATGTGGGAAATTCTCTATAACTTTGGGTTCTACAAGGATTTTTTAAATGAGACGTCAAAAGCACAGGCAACAAAAGCAAAAAGAGATAAATGGGGTTTCATCAAACTAAAATGCTTTTGCACAGCAAAGGAAACTTAACAGAGTGAAAAAACAACTTACAGAATGGGATACAATATTTGCAAACTATACATCTGCTAAGGAGTTAATGCCCAGATTATATAACAAACTTAAACAACTCAACAGCAAAAACATAAATAACTTATTTAAAAATGGGCAAAACTGGGAGGCTGAGGCAGGCGGATTGCCTGAGGTCAGGAGTTTGAGACCAGCCTGACCAATATGGTGAAATCATTTCTCTACTAAAAATACAAAAATTTAGCCAAACATGATGGCGTGTGCCTGTAACCCCAGCTACTCAGCAGGCTGAGGCAGGGGAATTGCTTGAACCAGGGAGATGGAGGTTGCCGTGAGCCCCGATTGCACCACTGCACTCCAGCTTGGGCAACAGAGCAAGACTCCTCCGCAAAAAAAAAAAAAAAAAAAAGGACAAAATAAACTAAAAGAAATGCCACAAGAGAAAATATAGAAAGGGTCAAGACGAATATATAATAAAATCATGTTCAACATCACTAACCATCAGGGAAATGCAAATCAAAACCGCAATGAGATACCAGTTCACCCATTAGAATGGCTATTAGCAAAAAGGTAAAAGATAACAAGAGTTGGCAAGGAAGTGGAGAAAACGGAACACTTACGCACTGTTGATGGGGTTGTAAACTAGTACAACCATTAAGCAAAACTTTATGGAAGTTCGCTAAAAAATAAAAAATAAAAAAAAAAACAATCATTCGATCACATAACCCAGCAATCCCACTACTGGGTATATATCCATAGGAAATGAAATCATTGTGTTTGAAAAATATCTGCACTCTTATGTTTACTGTAGCACTATTTCTAATAATCAGATATGGAATCAACCTATGTGTATAAAAACAAACAAGTGAATTATATATATATAATATATATTATGTATATTATATATAATACATATTATGTATATTATATATAATATATTATGTATAATATATTATATATTAATATATTATTAATATTAATGTATTATATATTAATATTAATAATATTAATAATAAATAAGTGTTATTTAATAATTAATAATAATTAATAATAATTCATATTAATATTAATATATTATTAATATATAATATATATTATATGTATAATATACATTATATATTATGTATATTTTATATATAATACATATTATGTATATTATATACATAATATATATTATGTATATTATAATATATATAATGTATAATGTATATAATATACGTTATGTATATTATATATAATATACATTATGTATGTTATGTATATTATATATTACATATAATATATATTATTATTATATATAATTATATATAATTATAATTATAATTATATATAATTTTATGTGTAATTATAATTATGCATAAAATTAATTATAATTATATATAATTTTATGTGTAATTATAATTATACATAAAATTATATATATATATATATATATATATATGGACACACACACAATGAAATACTATTCAGCCATAAAAAAAGAATGAAATTCTGCCAGTTGCAACAACATGGATGACCCTGTAGGATACAATGTTAAGTGAAATAAGCCAGACACAGAAAGCAAATACCGCATGATCTCGCTCATATGTGGAATCTTAAAAAAAAAAATGTTAATAGAGAAGTAGAGTAGAATAGTGGTTACCAAACAGTGAGGAAGAAGTGGGGAGGGCAAAATGGAGATAGATTGGTTAACAGTTATGAAATCACAATTATATAGGAAGAATAAGTTGTAGTGTTCTTTGCAAAGCAGGGTGACTATAGTTAAAAGTAAAGTATTGTATATTACAAAGTATCTAGAAGAAAGGATTTTGAAATTTCTTATTAAAAAGAAATGATGAATGCATGAGGTAATTAATACACTAACTATCCTTATTGGATCATTAGACAACATACATATTCATTGAAACATCAAATTGTATCCTATAAATCTATATAATTACAATGTGAAATTTTTTTAAAAATAAATTAATGAATTAAATAACAATTTTAAAATGTTCTCAATCACCAATGCAAAGTTTAGGAGCTTTGTTCTTGACTCAGCCTTAAGACTGAAAACTAATGTGTTAGAAATATTTGTAGATCCTCTCAATTTTGAAAGAATCCTAGCTAAACTACTGAAATATAAAATATATTCTATGTAATATGCTCTTAGGTATATTCTTAGGTGAACTCTGCTTTTAGATGAAGCTTATAAAAATGAAAAACGTATCTGAAATAAAATTTTAAAGTATTTGGAAAATTACAGCTTAATCTCTTAAAGACAAATTTTCTATACAGTAACCTTTTTATGTGCTTTTGAAATGGGGTATACAATTATTTTCCCTGATGTGAGACAAAATATAGAAAGTTGGCATTTTATCTAAGAAGTTAACTTAGGAAAAAAGAGTGAGAGGCAGAGGAATGAGGGAAGAAAGGAAGGCTGATGATGGGATACCTTATCAAGTTGCCTAATGCTGTATTGGAACCTAATAGGCCTTCTAAGGAGTTTTATTACATAATGCAAGACTCCTCAATCTGGGAGGAGGAAAGGGCTTTATTTTTGAGTGGTCACAGGTTGCCCCATGGGCATAAACTCTACCAAGCTGCTAGGTTACACCTACATGAGCATCCCACCTGCTTAAGTAAGAGCAGCCACAAACTGTGGGCCATTCCAGGTAAGTGTCATATCACACCTGCACCAACTAGTCAAAGCCTGGGTCAAAGCCTGTGCAGAACTGATCGCTACAGCAGAGGCTAAAATAAGAAATGGGGCTAAGAGAGTGAAAAGCAGTGCCCATATGTATCCAAAAACAGGTTGAAGATATCTTTAGGAAGGAACAGATAATTTTTTTTATTCATACAATAACAGATGCATATGAACTCCTCGACTAGTCACCCATTCCTGTCAGCCCTTGGGCTTCATAACTAAATCATTCTTCCTTTGTAATCCAGTCCCACATTTTCAGCTATCTCTATATGTTTATTATCTGAAATATTTCTTTGCTCTATACTCTTCCCCTAGTCTTCAACCAATTTCTTTCTTTATTGTCCCAACCCACAGACTGTTATTTCCACTTCGATGTCCCATAGAAGCTTCAAGGGTTTGAAATACCTAAAAAAACAACTCATCTTTCTCCCTAAAACTCCCTCTCCTTCTCCCACTTCAAAATTTCAACTAATGGCTCCCCCTGTTGTTCCCACCAGAATCCTGAATGATCCCTGTTTCTCCTCATTCACTCCATACATGTAAATCTCATTAACGTTACTTTCTAGATATTTCATGAATCCTTTCCATTCATTCTGTACTAGAAAGTGTTCCCAGTTTAGACCCTGGTGGTTGGTGGCCTCTTACCTAGGCGCTCTCTCTCTCTCTCTCTCTCTCTCTCTGTGGGTGTGGGTGTGGGTGTGTGTGTCCTGAGAATTTATTTACTTCTGGTTTTTGTTTGTTTTTTAGTATCCAGAATCTACAGGGAACTTAAATCAATTAGAAAAAAAAATAACCCAATTAAAAAATGGGCAAAGGACATGAACAAACACTTCTCAAAAGAACACATACAAATGGCCAACAAATACACGAAAAAAAAAAAATGCTTAGAATCACTAATCATCAGAAAAATGCAAATCAAAACACAATGAGATACCATTTCATACCGGTTGGAATGGCTATTATTAAAAAGTCAAAATACAACAGATGCCAGCAGGGCTGTAGACAAGAGGAAGTGTCTGTATATTTTTAGCTATAGCCCTACTTCAAACGTGTCCCCATTACAGCCAAAAGAGCGGCCTATCTAAAGGACTGTTCTAATCAGCTCACTTACCTGACTGAAACCTTCAGTGACTCCCATGGCCTGCAGGTCAATGCACTAATTCATGACTATAACATCTGAGATATCCTTGATCTGGCTACTGGTCTAGCCCTCTCTGACTCACGCTTTATAAACCATGCATTCTGGAACTTTTTAGTTGTTTCCCACATCAGCATGCTACTTCCCATCCATGTAGATTTGCAGAGACCTCCTCATCTTTTTAATTCCCAGTTCCCACTCTCAACATGGGCCATCTCCTACCCACACTTCAAAACCTAAGCAAAACAACACCTTCCGTGACACCTCCATGCTGAGTCAGATGCCATCCCCTTTGTATTGTAGTTCTTTGCTTGTGTGCCTTTGTCTCACTTTGTTCTCTTTAAAATAAACTCCATGAGGACAATGATCACCTGCTATTTGTGTTAATATCTGCACCTAGTGGCATAGTGTCTGGAGTATAGTAGGATCTATTTTCAAGGAAAAAAAGATTATATCTATACCAATAGACATGAATTAGCGCTTTTTTTTTTAAAGATAAGCTCCCTTTGAACTAAGTCAATGTTTACAAGAAGAGTTATACTAAAAAGTTCACTTTTGCTGCTTACGTTTCATTTATTTCAGGCAATTAATTCATTGTTATTGGTAAATCGATACTTTTTATTGATACTGAAAAGAGAGAAATAAACTAATGACTATCTCTGTTAGAGTAGATTTGTTCATATCTATCAGTAAAATGTTAATTATCTGAAAGTCAATAATAAAACATAAACTGTGATCTTAAATGTTTTTTAGGGGCTCAAAAATAATTAGAATTCATGTCAGCATATAAAAAAAGATCAGAGTATTTTTAAGATATGATAAAATTTTATTTTAGTTTCTTAATAGGGATTTTTGTGACCTTATAGAGTTCAACTAATTATAATTTTAAAAATAGGATTTATAGAGTTTTAGAATTAGAAACAATTTATAGATTATTTTATTTTTCTTTTGAGGAATCAGGTCATCAGAAGATCAAGGAACACCTATAATGTCACTAGATCCTAATTTAATTTAAATTTTAGAATCCAGGTATTCTAACTCCTGTCTTGATACTATTTCTACTTTATTATGTTGCTTCCCAGGGCTTTAAAAAATAAAAGCTGGGAAATTACATTTGCTTTGCATATACAGCACCAATTATCAAATTCAGCATAAAAGCATAACATGTATACATCAAAAAGAAAACATAAAAACTTCAAATTAAAAGCATCTCAAAACAATTGAATATAATAGGGAAACCTTATACAAATGCAACACTCCCCCATTAATAAAAAGAAACCAATTGGAGAAAAAAGAAATTCAATATAAACATGTTGGAATATAACCTAATTCATTTTAATCCAATGCTTCAAATTGAAAAAAATTAGCACTAGTGTTATTTTCCTTTATCATTACAATCTTGCTTTTCATTACATTATGCTATGTTTTGTATTAAACATAAAATCAATTTTTCACCTTAACACATGCTAGAAATACAGAGTCACCATATTGGAAATCAGTAGAAAGTGTCTTTGTTTCTACTTTTTTTTCTTTGAAAAAGCTTTGGGAAAAAAATCTTTTACAATGTTTAATTTTAATAACTTAAAGAATGTAATTGATTTTTGTTTGTTTTTGACATGGAGTTTCACTCTTGTCACTCAGGCTGGAGTACAATGGCATGATCTCGGCTCACTGTAACCTCCACCTCCCAGGTTCAAATGATTCTCCTGTCTCAGCCTCCCGAGTAGCTGGGATGACAGGCACTCGCCACCACACCCGGCTAATTTTTGTATTTTTAGTAGAGATGGGGTTTCATCATGTTGGCCAGGCTGGTCTCAAACTCCTGACCTCAGGCGATCCGCCAACCTCGGCCTCCCAAAGAGCTGGGACTACAGGCGTGAGCCACCGTGCCCAGCCAATTGAATAGTTTTTAACTCAGAGGATAAATGCTTGAGGGGATGGAAAGCCCATTCCTCATGACGTGATTATTTCACACTGCATGCCTGTATCAAAACATCTCATGTACCCCACAAATATATAAACCTCCTATGTACCCACAAAAATTTTATAAAATAATGAAAATATTTTAAAACTAAAAAAATTGTTTTTTATTAAGCAACTTTATTTAAATAAAATCATTCTTCCTCATCCTCAGTCCTGGGATCTACCAGAAAGAATTAGCAACATCTTAAAGATGACAAAGTGTTAAAGATAAGCTGCTATTAAGTAAAAGTGTGAAGTGTGGAGGGGACAAGCTGGATGCCTGAACCATTTTGTTCTATCTTTAGGACAGTGAAAGAGCAAGAAGCAGGGTTGGGTGGGGGACATATATTCTGTTGAGCATTGTCACCACTATATTCACTGAAATTCATCTGCATGCTTGTATGTATACTTTTGATTCGCCTGATACACTGAAAATTATATGAAATTGTTCTCTATTCTTTAGATAATTATAATCTAAGTGCTAATATGAAGCTTAGAATTTATATGAAATATGTATGCCCACAACAAGACATTTCAGCTATTTCCTAGATAATAATCTCACTTCACCCTGCACAAAACAGGCACATGATCATGTCACTCTGACCTGGTTTGAGTCCAAGGAGGCTTTTGTTTTTAAAATAATTTAGGTTAGTAGTTAAAATATGAACTTTGGGCCAGGAGTGGGAGCTCATGCCTATAATCCCAGCACTTCGGGAGGCTGAGGCGGGCGGATGACTTGAAGTCAGGAGTAGGAGACTGGACTGGCCAACATGCTGAAACCCCATCTCTACTAAAAAAAAAAAAAAATAGAAAACTTAGCTGGGTGTGGTGGCGGGCACCTATAATCCCAGCTACTTGGGAGACTGAGGCAGGAGAATTGCTTGAGCCTGGGAAGTGGAGGTTGCAGTGAGCAGAGATCTTACCACTACACTCCAAAACAAACAACAAACAAAAAAATTCTAGAGTCACACTGAAAATCTTAACAACCTGCTTCTACTACCCATTTTTTTAATTTTTATTTTGACCTGATTTTAGATTGATAGCAAAATGCACAAATAACACAAAGTGCCCCCTATGTCCCTCACCCTACTTCCCCTAATGCTAACATTTTCAGAGCCATCCTTATTTTCTCTATAAAAGAGCAGAGTTCTCCTTTTAGAGATTTGGAAAGATTATTAAAAGATAAGTTACAAAATACAGTACCTGACACATATAAAATATTAAATAAATACTAGCCATGCTTAATTATTTTGTTTTAAGTCTATATGAGTCAAGTTTTAGTAGAAATATGGGCTAGAAAAAAACAGAAAGCGGGACTCTGTGATCCGACTTGGGCTTATAGAACAGACTGCACTAGTTTGTTCTCATGCTGCTAATAAAGTCATACCCAAGACCGGGTAATTTAGAAAGGAAAGAGGTTTAAGGAACTCACAATTCCACATGGCTGGGGAGGCCTCACAGTCACGGCAGAAGGCAAAAAAGAAGCAAAGGCACATCTTAAATGGTAGCAGAGAAGAAAGCTTGTGTAGGGAAGCTCCCATTTTAAAAGCATCAGATCTCGTGAGACTTATTCGCTACCAGGAGAACAGTAGGGGGAACCCGCCCCTATGATTCAATGATCTCCACCTGACTCCATCCTTGACATGCGGGGATAATTACAATCAAGGTGAGATTCGGATGGAGACACAGCCGAATCATATCAATGACTAATGAGAGTTACGTCCAGAACCTAATGAAAACCTGTCTGAGGCCACATTCCCTGTAAAGCAGATTTGAGATAGAGATTTGTGTAGAGAACATTTAACTGGGTAAAATCCTAGGAACCAACAACTGTGGCGAAAAAGCTGAATTGGATAAAGGGAGTTGAGATGTGAGGCAGTCACAACAAATACCTCAGCTAATCTCAAGGGGGAGCTGAGAAGCTGGGGCGACCCTTCAGAGTTGCCCTAAATTGAGGCAGGAGTATGGAGTTTTAATACCTTTCACTGGCCATTCTTCAGATAAGAGTTGTCCCCAAGGATGGACATCAGCTTGACAAGTTATTAATTAGATCTCCTGAGAATAAATTCTAGAGAGAATCAGCTGAGAGGCATGATTTGCCAACACTCCCAATAGCTGGGCAAACTTCAGTTTTGAGGGAGGATTTGGGTCACACACAAAAGTCTCCACAACCAATTATTCATGGGAAATTCTATGTAGGCAGAGCTATTTCATGGCCAGTTAATCAAAACTACATAATCTATTTGGTTAAGCAAAAGAAATTAAAAAGATAAAATAAAATCTATGTATTAACACTCAAAAGTTTTTTAATGCATTTGCCTTGCATTTCGTATGTTTTGCCTTGCCTTTTATATGTTTTGCCTTGCATTTGTTTATTTGCTTTTAAGAACCTTTAGAGAACAATAATTACTAATATAATATGGAGTAGCACAGCATAGACGAGGGAAGCTAACTCTCTCCCTTTTCCCAGAACCTGGAACAGCTAAAGATCCTAAGCATTGTCAGCTTTGGTATCTGACATAGTTTGGATGTTTGTCCCCTTCAAATCTCACGTTAAAATGTGATCCCCAATGTTGGAGATAGATGCCTCCTGAATGGCTTGGTGCTGTCCTCTTGGTAATGAATGAGTTCTTACCCTGTGAGTTCATGCGATATCTGGTTGTTTAAAAGAGACTGACACCTCCTCCCTGTCTCTCTTGCTTCCGCTCTCACCATGTGATATGCTGGTTTCCCTTCACCTTCCACCATGATTGGAAGGTTCCTGAGGCCCTCCCTGGAAGCAGGTGCCAGTACTATGCTTCATGTACAGCCTTCACAACAAGGAGCCAAATAAACCGCATTTCTTTATAAATTACCCAGCCTCAGGTATTTCTTTATAACAATGCAAATGGGCTAACAGAGTATCATTCATGGACAGTGAGTGTATTAGTCAATTTTCATGCTGCTGATAAAGACATACCCAAGACTGGGTCATTTATAAAGAAAAAGAGGTTTAATGAATTCACAGTTCCACATGGCTGAGGAGGCCTCACAGTTATGGCAGAAGGCGAAAGGCGCATCTTACATGGCAGCAGGCAAACAGCAAATGAGAACCAAGTGAAAGGCGAAAGGGGTTTCCCCTTATAAAACCATCAGACCTCATGAGACTTATTCACTACCACTAGAACAGTGTGGGGAAAACTGCCCCCATGATCCACTTACCTCTCACTGGGTCCCTCCCACAACATGTGAACTATGGGAGCTACAGTGCAAGATGAGATTTCAGTGGGGACACAGCCAAACCATATCAGACAGTAATAACTTTCAATTAAATATAGCTAGACTTTCTGTCAGTGGGTCACAGCAGTCTAGAGAACACATTGAAAAACTCTGGGAACAGCAGATATAGAGGTCAGATCTAGAGATTTTTAACAAAGTTTAGTGCTACAATGCATTGGTGACCACAGACAAAAGGTGTCTGTTGTTGTTATAGTTTGTTTTCTGTCTTGTTTTTCATCATGGGAGGACAAAAAGAAAAAATGGGGGCAATGGTGAAGGAGAAATGAAAAAGACCTGCTTTTCTATGGGTGGAAGCGACTAAACGAGAGAATAAATTTGGATCACACAACAAATGCAAATCAAGTTAGAAGCATGAAAGGCATGATTAAGGCCATGGTTCTAATAGAGATCAGCCAGCGGAACCAGGATCATGCCACACCGAGAGAGGCTGCAGAGCCATTGCCTTCTCTCCTGTCAAAGCTAAATTAATGAAATGGAACTCACAGAAGCACTATGTAATCAAATATTGGTGGGACACAAGCAAATTCTTAAAAAGTTTCATTGATCAGTGATAATATCTTTTGGTGTAAATATCTCCTCAAAACATTTCAGGAAAAAAAATAAAGCTATAATTTTACTTTAGAAATATTTAACTTTGTTATACTAGTTTACTTATTTTTTACCTAATACTTCTGATATATTGTTATGTAGGTTAAAGATGCTCGATTCATGCCACTGTGGAAACCACACATAATTTAGGCAATAATGCAAATTCTTTTCAAATTCTTTTATCAGTGTATTCACTTTATTTTTATTTCAAACACAATACAAAATTACAGGATGCTATCAAAGTGATGCTACAAAACCCCACTAAAATTTTTTCAATTCTTCAAATCACACACTTACACACACACACACACACACACCACATGCATTCCCCGTACAGACCTTTTTTGGGGGGGCCTGAGTAAATAATTGCATTTTATTTTCAATTTTTCATTTTGAAATAATTAAAGACTTACCAAAAATGTTGCAAAACTACGTGCCTTTTTGAAGTAAAGTCTTGAAAAAGTTGTTTGGTATATCCTTTATAGTAATAAAAGAAAACACGTGTATATTCTGTTGATTAAAGGCATGCTGAGATCGTCAGACATGTGATTTCATCAGAGACACCAATATAGAGCGCAGCTGTAACGACATCCTAAGAGTGTTCTAACTGAAATGTGTTGGAAGAAGGTTCTAATTTTTTTCAACCCTTCTCAAGTTGGCACTCAGCAGATTTCCACTCTATAAAAGTAACTCCTGCTCTGCAACTAATGTTCACAGATAAGCTCCAAACATATTTACAGCTCCATTTAAGTATAATGTACACACAGTAAAATTCACCCTTTTCAATGTGCAATTTAATGGGTTATGGCAGATGAATATCATCATTTGACCACAATCATGATCAAGATACAGAAAATCTGCATCATCACAAAACGTTTTCTTTTGCTGTTTTGCATTTGATCTTTTCTCCATTCCTGAACACAGGCAACCACTAATCTGCTTCTGTTTCTACAGTTTGCATTTTCTAGAGTATCCTATTAGTGGAATGATACATTGGTGTCTTTCATGTCTAGCTTCTTTCACTGAGCATAATGCTTTTGATATTCATTTATATTGCTGTTGTATCAGTTTGCTCCTTTTTATTGTTGAGTGGTACTCCATCTACAACTGGTTTATCCATTTACAAGTTGATGGACACATCTGCTATGAACTTCAAGGATGAGGCTTGGTACGGATATGTTTTTATTTATTTTGAGTCGCAGTGGAATTATTTGGCTATATGATCAGTACTAAGTTTAACATTAAAAGAAACTGCCAAACTGCTTTCCAAAATGTCTGTACCATTTTGAAGTCCCACTAGCCAGGTGTGAATAGCAATTCTTCACATCATGTGGTATGGTCAGTTCTGCTCGTGTCAGCCACTCCAGTGGGTGTACAGTGGTACCTCAATGTGGTTTTAACTTGAATTTCCCTGATGACGGGTAATGTTAAGTATCTTTTCAATTGTGTATTGGACACCATCTCTTTTTAAATTAAAATATCTGTACAAATATTTGGCCCATTTAGGTCAAAATATTACGTTAAATGAGTTATTTGTGTTTTGTTATTTAGTTTTTTAGTTATGTGTACATTCTAGATGAAAGTTCTTTATCAGACATATTTAAAATTATTCTGTCCCAATCTGTGGTTTGCCTTTTCATTTTTTGATGCTATGTTTTAAGTTGCAAAAGTCTTAATTTCATGAAGTCCAACTTACTATTTTTTTCCATTTTCATCCATCCTTTTCTTATCTAAAAAATTTTTAGCTATAGTAAGATTATTAAAAATTTTTCCTATTCAGTAAGCTTTATACTTTTTATATTTACATTATGTATAAAATACATGTTGAGTTAATTTGAGGATATGGTGTGAGGTAATTCTGAAGTTCATATTCTCCATTTAATATCCAATTTTAATAGTACCATCTTTATAAAGACATTGATTTCCTTATTGAAATATTTTGGCAACTTTGGCCATGTAAGGCAGGATATATTTCTAAATTATTTATTCTGTTTCACTGATATATATGTCTTCTTCATGCCAGTAAGTTTACTGTACTGTTTAGTGTAGCTTTACAATATGTCTTGAAATTTGGAAAGTTTTCCAACTTTATTCTTCTTTCTAAAACATGCTCTGGCTATTCTAGGACTTCTGCATTTAAAAAAAAAATTAGAATCAGCTTTGTAATTTCTCCAAAAAGGCCTATAGGTTTGACTGGGATTGTGCCAAATCTGGAGATCAGTTTCAGAAGAATTATCATCTAATAAGTATGACATGTATATTTACCAATGAACTTGATACATATTTCTACCTATTCAATCTCTCGTATTAGTGATTTAGAAATTTTGGATCAGCATACCTTTTATTAAATTTATTCTGAATTATTTTATTATTTTTGAGGCTATTATAAGTTAAATTGCTTACATAATTTTATTTTCTAATTGGTGTTGATTGTGTCTAGAAACACAATTGATTTTATTTATTGATCTTTCATCCTACAACTTTGTTAAATTCACTTCATACCTCTAGCACACTTCTGCAGATGCCTAAGGATTTTCTATGTATATGTTTACATCACGTGAGAATAGTATTTTTCTTTCTTCCCAACTTGGGTGTCACTTATTTCTTATTTTCTTTTCTTTTCTCTTTATTTCTTTCTTCTTTCTGTCCATTCCTCCTTCCTTCCCTTCTTTCTTTCTCCCTGTTTTAGAATCAGTTTTGTAATTTATCCAAAAGGACCTATAAGGTTTCATGGGAATTCCACTGAATCTAGAGATCAATTTCAGGAGAATTATCATCTCATAAGTATTAAATATTTATCAATGAACTTGGTATATATTTCCACTTATTTAATATTGAATGCAATACTTTAAAGAACTAGGGAGAGAGGACATCATTGCATTTTTCATAATCTTATGTAGAAAGTATTAAGGCTTTCACCATTTTAAGTAAGATGTTTGCTATAGATTTTTTGTAAACACATAATCAGTTTGAAAATGTACTTTTCTATCCTCAGTTTGCTGGGAGTTTTTAATTTAAAAAATGTGTTACATTTTGTAAATTCCTTTTTTGCATCTATTGAGAGTGTCACGTGATTTTTCTTTTTTCTGTCAGCATGGTAGATTTTCAGTTGTTGAAACCAACTTGAGATAAACCCCACTTGGTTAAAACACATTATCATTTTTAAATATTCCTAGACTCAATTTGCTAATATTGTATTAAGAATGTTGCATCTAAGTTCATAATGGTTATCAGTCTGTCATTTTTGAGTTGTGATATCTGTATTTGTTTCTGATATCGAGAGAATCCACGTAAAACATCGACTTCTGTCATCAGTAATAATCTGACCAGGGATAACACCAACAGTTAGAGAGGAACCTGTCATTACCTGTGGCAGCAGAGATATCAGAGATTCCAAAAAGAAAAGCAAGGTTAAAATTTCAAATATAATCACATGAAATATCAGAAAGCCAGGGGATAGAAATATAGGAGAGCAAAATCTTAGAGGTCAAAACAAGTAGTTAAGTACTGCACATGATAATAAAAAGTAAAATCTTTTCCTAAGGCAGAGCCTGGCCGCTGCCTAGCTTCTTTGACAATTCTTGGTAGGCTTTCATGGCTTTATAAGGGCTTATACTTTAGGTAAAGTTATAGTCAGGGAAACGGTGGGTGTAGGTTGGCTCTGTAGAAATGAAGCATTACAGGAGCACTGCAGTGAGAAAGAAACTGATACTGATGATACTTCGGTCACACTAATAATACATGCTAATGATAATCATAGCAATCATGGTAATGACAGAAAATATATATATAATATTAACATGCTTCTATTTGCACATATACATATGTGAATAGAAACATTGATTTAAAGACATGAAAGTATAGAAATAGCCTACACCTGATAAAGATATGCTCATACACAATAACAAACCTCAGTATAAACAGAGATTTTGATGTATCACAGAATTCTGCAATAGATCACAATTTTGACACTATGGGAAGTGTCATTTTCAGAACTTTTCTTTATCTCCATTATCTACATTCTCTATTTCCAACATTCCTGGAGACTGAACTCAAGGATCAGTAAATATTCTCAACCTTAACCATAGCAGACTTCATTCATCCCATATATGCTTGTTATTTTTCCCCATTGACAGAAGGCATTGTACCATGAAATATACAACATATCTCTGACACACCTGACGAAAACAAACAATGGGGAAAGATTGACTATTTAATAAATGGTGATGGGAAAACTGGCTAGCCAAATGAAGAAAGCTGAAAGTGGACCCCTTCCTTACACCTTATAAAATAATTAACTCAAGATGGATTAAAGACTTAAACATAAGATCTAAAACCATAAAAACTCTAGAAGACAACCTAGCCAATACCATTCAGAACATAGGCATAGGCAAAGACTTCACGACTAAAACACCAAAAGCAGTGGCAACAAAAGCCAAAATTGAGAAATGGGATCTAATTAAACTAAAGATAGCTTCTGCACAGCAAAAGACACTATCATCGGAGTGAACACACAACCTACAGAGTGGGAGAAAATTTTTGCAATCTATCCATCTAACAAAGGGCTAATATCCAGAATCTACAAGGAACTTAAACAAATTTACAAGAAAAAAACAACCCCATCAAAAAGTGGGAAAAGGATATGAACAGACACTTCTCAAAAGAAGACATTTATGCGGCCAATAAACACATGAGAAAAAGCTCATCATAGGCTGGGCGTGGTGGCTCACGCCTGTAATCCCATCACTTTGGGAGGCCAAGGCGAGTGGATCACAAGGTCAGGAGTTTGAGACTTGCCTGGCCACTATGGTGAAACTCTGTCTCTACCAAAAACACACAAAAAAACTTTAGCCAGGCGTGGTGGTATATATCTGTAATCCCAGCTACTCAAGAGGCTAAGACAGGAGAATTGCTTGAACCCATTAGGTGGAGGTTGCAGTGAGCCGAAATTGTGCCACTGCACTCCACCCTGGGTGACAGAGTGAGGCTGTCTCGAAGAAAAAAAAAAAAAGCTCATCACCCCTGGTCCAATGAGATACCATCTCGCGCCAGTTAGAATGGCAATCATTAAAAAGTCAGGAAACAACAGGTGCTAGAGAGGATGTGGAGAAATAGGAATGCTTTTACACTGTTGGTGGGAGTGTAAATTAGTTCAACCATTGTGGAAGACAGTGTAGCAATTCCTCAAGGATCCAGAACTAGAAATATCATTTGACCTAACAGTCTCATTACTAGGTACACATCCAAAGGATTATAAATCATTCTACTATAAAGACACATTCACACATATGTTTATTGCAGCACTATTCACAAGAGCAAAGACTAGGAACCAACCCAAATGCCCATCAATGATAGACTGGATAAAGAATATGTGGCACATATACACCATGGAATACCATGCAGCTATAAAAAAGGATGGATTAATGTCTTTTGCAGAGACATGGATGAAGCTGGAAACCATCATTCTCAGCAAACTATCACAAGAACAGAAAACCAAACACCACATGTTCTCACTCATAAGTGGGAGTTGAACAATGAGAACACATAGACACAGGGAGGGGAACATCACACACTGGGGCCTGTCAGTGGGTAGGAAGGAAAGAGGAGGGATAGCATTAGGAGAAATACTTAATGTAGATGACGAGTTGATGGGTGCAGCAAACCACGACAGCACATGTATACCTATTTCACAAAACTGCAAGTTCTGCAAATGTATCCCAGAACTTAAAGTGTATGTATGTGTGTATATATATATACACACAAATGTAAATGTAAATGTAAATAAATTGAAAATGGTAAAAATAGAAATATGTTTCCTACACAAATAGCGACATAATAAAGCAAGATAGAATGTATGTTTGAGTTAAAAAAAATTGCTTAGAAGACAACTTGAATTCCATTCCAAGGAACTAGTTTTCAAAAGTTTACAACCAGATTTCAGTTTGGCAAAAGGCAACAATGCTGTTTTGAAAATAATTTCTGAAAAGAGCTTCCCCAGCAGTTCCAAATGGCAGTCCTGATACAAGGAAGTAGGGGCAATTTTGTTACCACCAGGAACACTGAATTTATTTTCAGACCTTGAAATTCTGGGAGGCCCTCAAATAATAATCAACTACAATATTTTACTTTACATAGAAATATTGTTTTAATGTTAATATAAAAGCTTGTATATGAACTAAAATTGTCAATCTGCCACTTTTAAGAAAGAAGAATCCATTATGTCCCTAATCTATAGTGAGTTGATATGTTCCATAAGCAGTTCTGGAAGGAGGCTACACTTAGAGCATAAATTGGTATAGATCGCTTTGCTCTCACAGATAGCGACACAATATTTTCTGCTGAATGGGAAAAAGTTTGAAGGCATAAATCAAGATAAAGCAATCATCTGACAAAGAATTACAAAGAGGCCCCATACCTTTTTCTTAGTGAACTCCGTGTGACACATTGATTTTCCACTGAAGATAAAAGCCAAAATCATGTGTCATCAATAGAAAGCAAGCAAAACTATTTGGTTCAATATGTTATGGTACTTAATGAAAAAAAACTTGCAGAGAAAAGACAAATCTAAAATGTTGCACATGATTCAAACAAGTCTGGATCAGAAGAGACATTTCAGAGGTCACTGCTAGAGAGTCGAGGATACATTAGAGAGAAATAAACTCCTGCTTTTTTGTTTATCTACTTACATACACAGATACTGTCTGATGAAGATGATTGATATCAGGTATGGTATTTGATGGTATAGTCATTTACAAAATAATTCATCCCTTATGATCTAATGCAATTTTCTTCATATTACACGTGTATATTTAAATACTTCCTTGTGAAGTGGAGGCTAGCCAGGCTGCTGTTAGCATATCCAGTACATTTCTGCAAATTCCAAAATGGCAAATCCCACAGTTGAAATTTCAACCTCTCTAGCGTCCCTCGGCTGGAGTGCATAATCACGGCAAAAGTCTGCAACATCAGAGGTGGCCGCCACAGACACAAAGTCTATGTTTCTCACTCCATTCTACCAAATCTAGTCAGCAGTCTGGGTGAGGGGGCTTGGCAGTATCTATGAGCAGAAAGCATTCAAATGGCTGGTATATGTGCTTCTGGGGAAACTAAGGGGAAAAAAGAGAGAGGGAGGGAGGGAGGGAACAAGAAAGAAGAAGGAAACTCAAGGAGAGAGGAAGGGAAGGAGGCTGGCAAGAAGGGATGGAGGGAGCAAGGGAGGGAGGAATAAAGGAAGGAAGTTACACCAAGTTTCAAAACTGGCCACGGACTGAGAAGGATTAAGAGACAAACGGAATTGAAAGCATTTATGTTCATACTCGGTATTTTTCTTACCCATTCTTGCAAATTAGTAATTTAAAAATTTTCATTTCCACAAATCCACGTGTTTTCTTGTTCCTCTCTCTCCGCTCTTTTTCCTTCTTTCCTTCCTGACTTTCTTCTTTCTTTTCAGCATAGGTTATATAAATGTGTGAGAGCTATCACTAGTCTACATTAATCATCAGGATTTCCCTGTATATTTCCAATTAAGATGACCCATAATAATATTCTACTGTAATTTTGGAGGGTCCAAAATACTAGATGGCATTTAGTGTTTTGGAAATCATGACAAGTCTAACAGGACTTTAAAAAACCTATCAAGACATCTGATGTGTTTTCTTGCCCATACACTCTTTAATGAGGTCTGCTTGACCCTTTCTTCTTCCCTTCTCTAGTCATGGGTTCTTCACACTGAAAACTAAGCTTTGCATCAGTGTTTGACGAACAGGTGACATAATAAACTGCAGTTACATTTTAAATTCAGCTCAAGATGGTAGATGAGAAATCTAAGATTGTGAAGTGAGATTTAGCATGCTGTTCAGTATGCAACAAATCTGAGTGTTGCTCACACAGGATTCATACCAACAGGCTCCTTCCAAAACCTTTCAATGCAAATTCTAGCAAATGCACACTTGGAAGAAAAATGTTCCATGAAGTTGTATATGTAAATTTATACTTTCAGCATTTATGTATATAATTTCAGGGGAAGTGGGATCAACTTAACATTATTAAACATAGTCCAATGATACTTACAACATAACTTCAGAAACATTTTATTACTAGAAGTATTTTAAAAAGGATGTACCATTTAGGATTTAAGACACACCCCACAAATGAAAAAACAAATGAGATTATAAACAACATTTTTTAAGAAAATTATGCCATCTCTTTCACTACAAAATCCTCCTGGGGGAAAAATATCTTTTCCTTCATTATTAAAGGATGTTATCAGAGCACAGTGGAATTCTTTCAGATTTAGTCAGAAGGTTCTCTGGAGTTGAGAGATCTATTGGAGAATATTTTCTTTGAAAGTCCATGTCCTTTCCCCAGGCCTACATCATATATAAATAAACATTTCAGAAAAGGGGCCATGTTAGGAAAAAGTGGGTTGAAGATTGTAAGACCTGGTTCCTGGGTGCCAAATAATTCACAAGTTGGAATAAGCTGGGTTTTTGTAACACTTCTCTATGACTGCCACTGATACTGAACTATGCCAAGGCACTAAGTCCTACCAAGGAAAAGCAGGAGGAAAACAGGTGTAAGAAAACGTTTCCTGTCAGTGTGTCCAGAGATAGCATGAGTCAACAGCGGCTCCTCATGAAGCCATCGATTCGTAACACTGGAGTATCTAGAATGCATCTGGGTCGAATTATTAAAAAGAAAGTTCTTCTCAAGCTAGTTGTAATGGTAGCTACTTTAAAAAATTAATGTTCTGCGATTCTGATAAAAACCTATGTGGTGAACCAACAATAAAGGCGGCTGGAGATATTGGTATGAAATAGTTATTTTTCCTTATATACCTGGACGTTCATATAAGAAATTATACTTTTGGAAGGTCTGTCATATTCTCAGTGTATAAGAGTTGAATCATTTTTAGAAGTTATTGTCAGAATTTTGCTTTAATAGTGCAATAAAGTGTGCATTCTCTCTCTCTCATTTTCATTCAACAGCCTCTACAAATTGAGCCTGGCTCAAAGGTCTTTCCCTCTTGGAATATGACTCCTCCCCTGTCCCTCTACATAGGCTGTTCTATAACAAATTATTTTGCTGTCTTGATTTTTCAGAGACCTCATGCTAGTAGTAGAGAGCCAGGAGAAAGTGAGATGTCCTATATAAAAGGCCTGCTAGAAAAAGAAATCAGCACTGAGTTCTAAGGATACTGAACAACTTTTTAAAAAACAAGCAAGCCATATTAAGCACATTAGTTACAACCAAATTAGATAAAACCATGAAAATTATCCAAGAAGAAAAAGTACATCACCTGTCTAGGTTTAAAATTGCTTAAGGCTGCCATCCAAGGACCATCTATGATAACAAATACAGTAGTCTGTATTGACACAAAGTTTTAGTGATAGACGTAATTACATTCTTCTGCTGGTGGTGTTCTAGAATAAATGGAATATCTGCTGATCAAATCTGAATGCATCCCATAATATTAGCATGTAGGATCCCAGATCTGCAGGCACTATCTCTTTCTCAGATCTACACTTTGAATATTATGTTAGTTAAAATGAGAAGTATGTTAGAAAATGTCTTTTACAAAAGAAATATTGGCTGAGTATGGTGGCTCATGCCTGTAATCCCAACATTCTGGGAGGCCAAGGTGAGAAGATCTCTTGAGCTCAAGAATTTGAGACCAGCTTGGGCAACATATCTATAAAAAATTTTAAAACTTAGCCGGTGTGGTGGTGCACACCTATAGGCACAGCTACTTCAGAGGCTGAATCAAGAGGATCACTTGAGCTTGGGAGTTTGAGGTTGCAGTGAACTATGAACATGGCACTGAACTCCAGTCTGGGCAACAGAGTGAGAACTTGTCTTCAAAAAAATAAAAAAGAAGAAAAAAATAGGAAATATTGTGTTCACATCTGCTATGGTACTCTTTCTTATATAAACTATTTCTTTGCAGTATTCTAGAGGATTTAAGACAAATTTACCACTGAATAATTTCATATGGTATATTATTGCATTAGTATAGTATGTTATTATATAATTAGTATAAGTGACCAGTGCTGCAACAACCACATTCCAAAAAGTATTGTGATCCTCCAAAATTACAATGTCTAAATGACATTATTCTCCTTCATGAGACCATTATACCTTAATTTTTCAGCACCATGAAAATCTACAAATGCCCTCTAAAATATATTTAGAAAACGTGGGGAAAAAATAGATACAGTTTCAGAAGATACATATATTTTGAAAATTAGCCTTTTTGGAATAAATTATTCTTTATGACATATAAATAAACACATTTTTCAGACTGGCGGGGTAACATTTGCATCAGTCAAAATAATTAGATTACTAAAACCTGTAATCTTATTAGAAAAATGGTTTATTCAGAGAATCATTGGAATTATTAGCCTTCAAGCTGCTATAGATTGAATCTGATCAAAATAATTAAGATAATATTATTTCATTTTTCAGTATAATATCTCCTTAGTATTTTTGTTTCTTATTTAATATGTGATTATATTTACTTCTGTGAATAATATGGATGAAGATCGTTACAGTGTCAAGATCACTGGGTTCAGAGCACAGAAACCTCAAGTCTATTCTTTTTTCTTAAATACCTGTAAGACTTTAAAGAAGACAGAGTTTCTGGACTCTAATTTCTCTATCTGTAGAATAAATGGGTTAGACCAAATAACTCCTTTCTGCTTATAAATTTTCTAATTATATGACTGAGCTTACACCTGGAAAACAGTCTATCTCCTGTATAAATTAATGATAGAAATGAAAACCACCACGTTTCATGAAATTAACCACATAAATATCAACATCAACTGCTCAGAAGGACTTAAGTGCAAGTATCACAGGAATTCTGAAGCACAGAGAACTAAATATAAGAAATGTAACATTCTTCGTATTTTCAAAGAAGATTTTAATAATATATGTAAACACAGTAGCCTGTTCATAAGAAAAAAGAAAAGGGACGTCTTAGCATATTCAAGGTTCAACCAAAACTACTACTGGAATGTAAATCAAAGTAATATTCACCTAACTGTCATAATTGGCATGAATAATTTTAAGTAAAACACTTTTATTTGATATTAAATGTGAACAATAAGCCAAAACAGAGAAAATTAATCAATTGATCATTTATTGAAACTGAAATAAAAATATATAATTATTGAAGTCTCTTATATACATAAACCAATCATTGCTTAAATGAGCTGACATACTAGCTCCATAGTTTTATGTCACTAAGGAACTCTTTTGAACACAATAAAGAAACCAGAATTGAGCACAAAGAATGATGAACTGGGAAGTTCATGGCTTTCTATCTACTAATTAGGAGTACAATCATTCAGTCAAACAGCCACTCAACAAACATTTAGCATACAGCTTCTGGATACCAGGTACTGGTGTAGGTGCTAGAGCAACAAGGAAATAGTCCCTGCATTCAGTGAGCTCACAGGCAAGTAAACAAGTAAGTATAAAGACTGCATGACTGATTGGGAGCGGTGGTTCATGCCTGTAATCCCAGCACTTTGGGAGGCCAACGTGGGCAGATCACGAGGTCAAGAGATCGAGACCATCCTGGCCAACATAGTGAAACCCCGTCTCTACTAAAAATACAAAAATTAGCTGGGCACGGTGGTGCACGCCTGTAGTTACTTGGGAGGCTGAGGCAAGAGAATCAGTTGAACCTGGAAGGTAAAGGTTGCAGTGAGCTGAGATCACACCACTGCACTCCAGCCTGGTGACAGAGTGAGACTCTGTCTCAAAAAAAAAAAAAAAAAAAAAGACTCCATGATAAATGTGTATCTACAAAGGGCACAAAGGAATGAGTAGCTAATCCCCAAAGCCATATGGAGCAGTCAGTATAAGCTTCAGGAAAAGAAACTGAAGTAAAAAGCTAACCTGAATCTGAAAAAAATGAGTAGGTATTTTCCAAGCACGTTTCAGGGGAAAAGTTGCAGGATGCAGAAGTCCTCCCAAGTACAAAAAGAGAATGAACTCTGGACAACTGGCAATTTATGGCACACAGGAATCAGTAAATGTAGGGATGAGAGGCACACAGAAACATGGGCAAAAACAGGAATTTTGACTTTATTCCATAAATCATGGAAAGCCACCAATGGGTTTTAAGTAATAAAATACTAAGACCAGGTTTGCATTTTAGAAAGATCAATTTGATTTCAGTGAGGAGGTCCAAAAATGAGAGCAGCAAGGCCAGATAGAAGTCCTGCTGCAACTAGCTATGGTTAGAGATGCAGACCAAAACTAAGGTGAAATCATTTAGAAGAAAGAACGTGGATATAAGAGCCATTGGTTTGGCCTCTCCACATCATTTTTTTAATTTTATTTTCATTTATTTATTTATTTATTTTTTGAGACAGAGTCTCGCTCTGTCACCCAGGCTGGAGTGCAGTGGCGTGATCTTGGCTCACTGCAAGTTCTGCCTCCCGGGTTCACACTATTCTCCTGCCTCAGCCTCCCGAGTAGCTGGGACTACAGGCACGTGCCACCACGCCCAGCTAATTTTTTTCTATTTTTTAGTAGAGATGGGGTTTCACCAAGTTAGCCAGGATGGTCTCGATCTCCTGACCTCGTGATCCACCCACCTCGGCCTCCCAATGTGCTGGGATTACAGGCTTGAGCCACCATGCCCAGCTGGCCTCTCCACATCTTTACTGTTATACTGATAACATGGGGATGAAAATAAATATTATTTGTATTTAAACTATTATTGTTATGTGAAAATTAAACAAATAACATACTATGATAACATCGGAGGTTCAAGAAATATTAAGTCTTGAAAATAGGAAAGATGAAAGGAAGGAAACAGGGAGTGGGGAGGAAAGTAGGAGAAAGGAGAGAATATAGGAATGAGAGAGGAGGAAAATAATAAGAAAGAAGTAGAAAGCTAGGTACGGTGGCTCATGACTGTAATCCCAGCGCTTTGGGAGGCCGAATCAGGCAGATCACAAGGTCAGGAGTTCAAGACCAGCCTGGCCAATATGGTAAAACCTTGTCTCCACTAAAAATACAAAAATTAGCTGGGTGTGGTGGCAGGCACCTATAGTCCCAGCTACTCGGGAGGCTGAGGCAGGAGAATCACTTGACCCTGGGAGGCAGAGGTTGCAGTGAGCTGAGATCACACCACTGCACTCCAGCCTGGGTGACAGAGAAAGATGCTGTCTCAAAAAAAAAAAAAAAAAAAAGAAAAAAAAAAGAAAGAAGTAGAAAAAGATATAGTATTTCTTAATCAGCAGAAGCTACTCTTATTTTTCAATACTCTACCTTTCTAATGTATCACTGACAAGGAAAGGTCTTGAATAATTGACTGAAGTCAGAATAGGTAAGGCACTCTACCTGTGGATACATGAGAGGCCTTAAAAAGTTCATGGAAAATGTATATTATGAAAAAAACTATGCAAAGGTTTCAATTTTGGCAGCAAAATAAACTCATACTAATTTATTATAGCATGTTTGAACAGGATCTAGTTTGAGACAGTAAGAAGGAGTAGACATTAGTTTGAAAAGAGCCCCTAGCAGAGCAATGTAAATTCTGCTAAAATTGAAGCAAGAACAAACATTAGATTATGATGAAGCTTGAGTGAAAGAATGGTGAAATCACTGATGCTTTACAAGAAGCTTGAGGGGACAATGCACCAAAGAAATCAGTAGTTCACAAGCGGACAGCTTTTTTAAAGAAGAAACGAGATGATGTGGAAGATGAAGTCCACAGGGACAGATCATCCATATCAATTTGCAAGGAAAAAAATTAATCTTGTTTGTGCCCTAATTGAAGAGGACTGATAATCAACAGCACAAACAATAGCCAACATCGTAGACATCTTAATTGGTTCAGCTTACACAGTTCTGACTAAAAAATTAAAGTTGAACCAACTTTCCACTGCATGGGTGCCAAAAGTGTTGTGCTCAGATCAGCTGCAGACAAGAGGAGAGCTCTCAATGGAAATTTTAAAGAACTAGGGTCAAGATCCTGAAGGATTTCTTTGAAGAATTGTAACAGAAGATAAAACATGGCTTTCCCAGTATGATCCTGAGGGCAAAACACAATCAAAGCAATGGCTACCAAAGGTGGAAGTGGTCCAGTCAAAGCTAAAGGGGATCACTCAAGAGCAAAGGTCACGGCAACAGTTTTTTGGGGACATTCCAGGCATTTTGCTTGTTGACTTTGTGGAAGGTCAAAGAACAATAATATCTGCATATCATGAGAGTGTTTTGAATAAGTTAGCCAAAGTTTTAGGGCAAAATACCTGGGAAAGCTTTAGCAGACAGTCCTCTAACACCACAATGTTTCTGCTCATTCCTGTCATCAAGCAAAGGCAATTTTGTGAGAGTCTCAATGGGAAATTGTCAGGCATCCACCTTACAGCTCTGATTTGGCTCCTTCTGACTTCTTTTTGTTTCCCAATCTCAACAAATGTGGAAAGGGCACCCATTTTTCTTAAGTTAATAATGTATAAGAGACTGCATTGACATTGTTAAGTTCCCAGGACCATCAGTTCTTTAGGGATGAAAACCGAAGATCACATTTTCAATGTTTATCTTTTAACTTCATTTTTCCACAAACTTTTTGAAGTTTCTCCATACAAATGTCTCCATACAAATGAGCACTTGCAAAATAAGCAGAGAGTCTCATTCAATGGACAGAAAGTTCTGTGCCATCTAAAAATTATCTTAAGCAAGTTCAATGTGTAGCAACAGACTGTATTGATAAATATCAGTTAGGTTGACTTCTGCAATGACCATGATGGAGTAACAAGAACTAGACTTTCTCTCCCTCCTGAAACAACCAAAAAAATGGCCAAAATGTATGCCACAAAAGTTTGCAAGACCCTGTAAAGTCAGTCTCAAACAAGGTGAGCCTATCAACTGCCCTAATTTATGCCTGGAGAAAGTTTTCCAGCCCACTACTCCAGGAGAAAAGCCCAAGAGGAGCCCATCGTTCTCCCTGAGCTGAGGGGACAGAGCTGAGAGTCCACAGAAACCATGTTGACATGAGCTCTCAGGACAAGGTTTCCGAGAAGAAGGGGCTGCACAGAAAGAGAACTCCAGAGCTCTGCAAAGGGTCCCCCTAAAGTACATAGCTAAGTAATTGTTAGGACAGGCCTAGAGAAAAGTACCTACGGTTGGGGAAACAACACCCAGATAAGATGAAAAGTAACAGTACACATGCTCACCAAGGTCCAGTAATAGTGCTTATTTTATCAGCCAAACCAGGAACACCTCAAGATTCCCAGGGATACCCAGAAGGATCTTGCCTCACTAGTTGGGAGTGATTAGCTCTAAAATGAGAACTGGTCTGATCCCACCTAATGAATTTTTAAAGCAAGACCAAAAAGAGTCAAACTCTTTCCAACTAAACTTAAATACATACCAATACAAAGATCAAGAATATTTATATATACTTCCAGCACTCAATAAGATAAAAGTCACCATATCTGACATCCAGACACAGTTTAGCAGAGACACAACAGTAACAACAAAAGACAGAAGAACGTGGCTCATAATAAGGAGAAAAATCACTGAGTCAGAACTGATCCAGAGTAAATCAAGGTGCCAGAGTTATCAGTTAAGAACATTCAAATGCTTATTGAAACAGTATTCTATATGTTCTAAAATAGAGACATGCAAGATACACTAAAGGAGGCTGGGCGCAGTGGCTCACGCCTGTAATCTCAGCATTTTGTGAGGCCGAGGCAGGTGGATCACGAAGTCAGGAGTTCAGGACCAGCCTGACCAATATGGTGAAATCCCATCTCTACTAAAAATACAAAAATTAGCGGGGCATAGTAGCATGCGGCTGTAGTCCCAGCTACATGGTAGGCTGATAGCACGTTAGTCATTAAAGAAGAAAAGATAGACACCTCTCAAAATAAAATATAGAGAGAAAATAAACTTTTAAAAAACATGAACAGAGCAATAGTAGACAGTAAATTTCAAGTAACTGAATTTACGTGTAATCTCAGTTCCCAAAGGAGAGGAGAGGGAAGATGTGAAAACATTTGGGACTTTGAGTCAGGCAAAGCTTTCTTTGATATGACCCCACAGCATGATTTATATAATAATATATTGATAAGAAGAACTCATCCAATTTAAAAAAAAGAATCTGCTCTTCAAAAGAATCTATTAAGAGACTGAAAAGACAAGCTGCAGGCTGGGAGAAAATATTTGCAATTCATATATCTGATGAAAGGCTTGCATCAAAAATATATTTTAAAAGCTCAAAATTTAATAATGAAAAACAAACAACCCCATTTAAAACTTGGGTGAAAGACTGGAACAGACATTTCAAAGTAGACATTTGTTTGGTAAATAAGCACATATGCTCAACATAATTAATGCTTAGGGCAATGCAAATTAAAACCAAAATGAGACGCCACTATCTATTTTTAAATAGCTAAGATTAGCATGACTGATAATAGCCAAGCACTGGCTTGGATGTGGAGAAGCTGAAACTCTCATACACTGCTGATGGGAATACAAAAAAGTGTAACCTTTGAAAAACAGTTTAAGAGTCCCTTAAAAAGTTAAACATACTTCTGCCGTAAGACTCAGCCATTGCACTCCTGGGTATTTACCCAAGAGAGATAAAAGTAGGTGTTCATATAATGATATCAACACAAATGTTCATAGCACATGTATTCATAATAGCCCAAACTAGAAACAGTCTAAATATCAATCAATACATTAATGAATTAACTTGCTTTATCCGAATTAATTATGGATACATACTATAACATGAATGAATCTCAAAATAACTATACTAAGTGAAACAAGGCAGACTCTAGAGGTAAAACATGCAGAGAAAAAAACATAAAATGTCAGACAAAAAAGTGCATAGTGTAAAATTTTATTTATATACATTTTTTGACTGTATAAATTACTGTCCAGTGACAGAAAGCAGTTTGGTGGTTTTTAAGGGCCAGGAATGAGGGGCCAGAGAAACGTATTATAAAGAGGCATCAGGAAACTGGAGGTGAAGTATATTTCCATCACCTCGATTGTGTGCTGATGGTTTCTAAACTTTCAATATTTTTAGTTTATTATATGTTATACAAAATAAAGCTTGTAATAAAAATCAAAAGATTGAGCCATCCTTGTTTTCTCTATAAAAGAGCAGAATTCTCCTTTTAGAGATTTGGAAAGATTATTAAAAGATAAGTTACAAAATACAGTACCTGACACGTATAAAATATTAAATAATTACTAGCCATGCTTAATTATTTTGTTTTAAGTCTATATGAGTCAAGTTTTAGTAGAAATATGGGCTAGAAAAAAAAAAACAGAAAGCGGGACTATGTGATCTGACTTGGGCTTATAGAACAGACTGCACTAGTTTGTTGTCATGCTGCTAATAAAGTCATACCCAAGACCGGGTAATTTAGAAAGGAAAGAGGTTTAATGAACTCACAATTCCACATGGCTGGGGAGGCCTCACAGTCACGGCAGAAGGCAAAAAAGAAGCAAAGGCACATCTTAAATAGTAGCAGAGAAGAAAGCTTGTGTAGGGAAGCTCCCATTTTAAAAGCATCAGATCTCGTGAGACTTATTCGCTACCAGGAGAACAGTAGGGGGAACCCGCCCCTATGATTCAATGATCTCCACCTGACTCCATCCTTGACATGCGGGGATAATTACAATCAAGGTGAGATTCGGATGGAGACACAGCCGAATCATATCAATGACTAATGAGAGTTACGTCCAGAACCTAATGAAAACCTGTCTGAGGCCACATTCCCTGTAAAGCAGATTTGAGATAGAGATTTGTGTAGAGAACATTTAACTGGGTAAAATCCTAGGAGCCAACAACTGTGGCTAAAAAGCTGAATTGGACAAAGGGAGTTGAGATGTGAGGCAGTCACAACAAATACCTCAGCTAATCTCAAGGGGGAGCTGAGAAGCTGGGGTGACCCTTCAGAGTTGCCCTAAATTGAGGCAGGAGTATGGAGTTTTAATACCTTTCACTGGCCATTCTTCAGATACGAGTTGTCCCCAAGGATGGACATCAGCTTGACAAGTTATTAATTAGATCTCCTGAGAATAAATTCTAGAGAGAATCAGCTGAGAGGCATGATTTGCCAACACTCACAATAGCTGGGCAAACTTCAGTTTTGAGGGAGGATTTGGGTTACACATAAAAGTCTCCACAACCAATTATTCATGGGAAATTCTATGTAGGCAGAGCTATTTCATGGCCAGTTAATCAAAACTACATAATCTATTTGGTTAAGCAAAAGAAATTAAAAAGATAAAATAAAATCTATATATTAACACTCAAAAGTTTTTAATGCATTTGCCTTGCATTTCGTATGTTTTGCCTTGCATTTCGTATATTTTGCCTTGCATTTGTTTATTTGCTTTCAAAAACCTTTAGAGAACAATAATTACTAATATAATATGGAGTAGCACAGCATAGACGAGGGAAGCTAACTCTCTCCCTTTTCCCAGAACCTGGAACAGCTAAAGATAATAAGCATTGTCAGCTTTGGTATCTGACATAGTTTGGATGTTTGTCCCCTTCAAATCTCACGTTAAAATGTGATCCCCAATGTTGGAGATAGATGCCTCCTGAATGGCTTGGTGCTGTCCTCTTGGTAATGAATGAGTTCTTACCCTGTGAGTTCATGTGATATCTGGTTGTTTAAAAGAGACTGACACCTCTTCCCTGTCTCTCTTGCTTCCGCTCTCACCATGTGATATGCTGGTTTCCCTTCACCTTCCACCATGATTGGAAGGTTCCTGATGCCCTCCCTGGAAGCAGGTGCCAGTACTATGCTTCATGTACAGCCTTCACAACAAGGAGCCAAATAAACCGCATTTCTTTATAAATAACCCAGCCTCAGGTATTTCTTTATAACAATGCAAATGGGCTAACAGAGTATCATTCATGGACAGTGAGTGTATTAGTCAATTTTCATGCTGCTGATAAAGACATACCCAAGACTGGGTAATTTATAAAGAAAAAGAGGTTTAATGAATTCACATATCTGTACCGATACCTGTATAAATATGGAAATATCTTCACCGCTACCTGTACAAACATGGAAATATCTACACCGCCATCTCTTTAAACATGGAAATATCTACACTGCTATGTGTATAAACAAGGAAATATCTACAGCGCCATCTCTATAAACATGGAAATATCTACACAGCTATCTGTATGAACATGAAAATATCTACAGCGCCATCTGTATAAATATGGAAGTATCTACACCGCCATCTGTATAAACATGGAAATATCTACACCGCCATCTGTATAAACATGGAAATATCTACACCGCCATCTGCATAAACATGGAAATATATACACTGCCACATATATAAACATGGAAATATCCAAGCCGCCATCTCTATAAACTTGGAAATATCTACACCGCTATCTCTAAAAACATGGAAATATCTACACCGCTATGTGTATCAACATGGAAATATCTATACCGCTATCTCTATAAACATGGAAATATCTACACCGCTATCTGTATAAACATGGAAATATTTACAACGCTATCTGTATGAACATGGAAATACCTACACCGCTATCTGTATAAGCATGGAAATACCTACACCGCTATCTGTAAAAACATGGAAATAACTACACCGCCATCTGTATAAACATGGAAATATCTACACCGCCATCTCTATAAACATTGAAATATCTACAACGCCATCTGTATGAATATGGAAATAACTACACCGCCACCTGTATAAACATGGAAATATCTACACCGCCATCTGTTTAAACATGGAAATATCTATACTGCTATATGTATAAACATGGAAATATCTAAAACGCTATCTCTATAAACATGGAAATATCTACACCGCTATCTGTATAAACATGGAAATATTTACAACGCTATCTGTATGAACATGGAAATATCTACACCGCTATCTGTATAAGCATGGAAATACCTACACCGCTATCTGTATAAACATGGAAATACCTACACCGCCATCTGTATAAACATGGAAATATCTACACCGCCATCTCTATAAACATGGAAATATCTCCACTGCCATCTCTATAAACATGGAAATATTTACACCGCTATCTCTATAAACATGGATATATCTACACCGCTATCTGAATAAACATGGCAATATCTACACTGCTGTCTGTGAAACAGGGAATTATCGACACCGCTATCTCTATAAACATGGAAATATCTACACGACTATCTCTATAAACATGGAAATATCTACACCAATATCTCTGTAAACATAGAAATATCTATACCGCTATGCGTATAAACATGGAAATATCTACACCTCTATGGGTATAAACATGGAAATATCTACACCGCCATCTGTATAAACATGGAAATATCTACACCGTCATCTCTATAAACATTGAAATATCTAAACCGGCATCTGTATGCACATGGAAATATCTACACCGCCATGTGTATAAATATGGAAATATCTACACCGCTATCTGTATGAACATGGAAATATCGACACCACCATCTGTATAAACAAGTAAATAACTATAATGCCATCTCCATAAACATGGAAATATCTACACCGCTATCTGTATAAACATGGAAATATCTACACCGCTATCTGTATAAACATGGAAATATCTACACCACTATCTGTATAATCATGGAAATATCTTCAGCGCTATCTGTATAAAAATGGAAATATCTACACAGCTATCTGTCAATACAAGGAAATATCTACACCGCCATCCCTAAAAACATGTAAATATCTACATTGCCATCTGAATAAACATGGGAATATCTACACTGCTATCTGTATGTACCTGGAAATATCTACACCGCTATCTGTATAAACATGGAAATATCTACACTGCTATCTGTAAAACAGGGAAATATCTACACCGCTATCTGTATAAACATGGAAATATCTACAACGCTCTCTCTATAAACATGGAAATACCTACACCGATATCTCCATAAACATGGAAATATCGCCACTGCTATGTGTAAAAACATGGAAATATCTACACCGCCATATCTATAAACATGTAAATATCTACACCGTCATCTGTATAAACAAGAAAATATCTACACCCAGTCTGTATCAAAAAGGAAATATCCACACTGCCATCTGTATGATCATGGAAATATCTACACCGTTATATGTATAAACACAGAAATATCTACACCGTTATCGGTATAAACACGGAAATGTCTACACGGCTATCTGTATAAACATGGAAATATCTACTCTGCTATCTGTAAAACAGGGAAATATCTACACCGCTAACTCTATAAACATGGAAATATCTACAATGCTCTCTGTATAAACATGGAAATATCAACACCGCTGTCTGTTTAAACATGGAAATAACTTCACCGCTATCTGTATAAACATGTAAATATCTACACCGCTGTCTATATAAACATGGAAATATCTACACCGCTATCTGTGTAATCATGGAAATATCTACACCGCTATCTGTATAAACATGCAAATATCTACACTGATATATCCATAAACATGGAAATATCTACCATGCTATCTGTATGAACATGGAAATATCTACACTGCCATCTGTATAAACTTGGAAATATCTACACCGCCATCTCTATAAACATGGAAATATCTACACCGCCCTCGGTATGAACATGGAAATATCAACAACGTCATCTGTATGAACATGGAAATAACTACACAGACATCTGTGTGAACATGGAAATATCTACACCGGCATCTGTATGAACATGGAAATATCTACACCGCCATCTGTATGAACATGCAAATATCTTCACCGCAATCTGTATGAAGATGGAAATACCTACACCGCCTTCTGTATGAACATGGAAATATCTACACCGCTATCTGTATGAACATGGAAATACCTACAAACCTATCTCTAAAAACATCGAAATATTTACACTGCTATCTGTATAAACAAGGAAATATCTACACCGCCATCTCTATAAACATGGAAATATCTACACTGCCATCTGTATAAACATGGAAATATCTACACCGCTATCTGTATAAACATGGAAATATCTACACTGCTTTCTGTGAAACAGGGAAATTTCTACACTGCTATCTCTGTAAACATGGAAATAACTACACCACAATCTCTATAATCATGGAAATATCTACACCACTATCTCTATAAACATGGAAATATCTACACCACTATCTCTATAAACATGGAAATATCTACACCACTATCTCTATAAACATGGAAATATCTACACCGCTATTTGTATAAACATGGAAATATCAACACTGCTATCTGAATAAACATGGAAATATCTACAGCGATAAGTGTATAAACATGGAAATATCTACACCGCCATCTCTATAAACATGGAAATATTTACACCGCCGTCGGTGAGAACATGGAAATATCTGTACGCCATCTCTATAAACTTGGAAATATCTACACCGCCATCTGTATCAGCTTGCAAATATCTACACCGCCAGCTGAATGATGATGGAAATATCTACACGGCTATCTGTATAAGCACAGAAATATCTGCACTGCTATCTGCATAAACATGGAAATATCTACACCGCTATCTGTATAAACATGGAAATATCTACACCGCTATCTGTATAAACATGGAAATATCTACACCGCTATCTGTATAAATATGGAAATATCTACACCGCTACCTGTAAAAACATGGAAATATCTACACCGCTATCTGTATGAACATGGAAATATCTTCAACGCCATCTGTATGAACATGGATATATCTACACAGCCATCTGGATGAACGTGGAAATATCTACACAGCCATCTGGATGAACATGGAATTATCTACACCGCTATCTGTGTAAACATGCATGCATCTTCACCGCTATCTGTATAAACATGGAAATATCTACACCGTTTTCTGTATGAACATGGAAATATCTACACCGATATCTGTGTAAACATGCATACATCTTCACCGCTATCTGTATAAACATGGAAATATCTACACTGCTATCTGTATGAACATGGAAATATCTACACCGCTATCTGTTTGAAAATGGAAATATCTACACCGCTATCTGCATGAAAATGGAAATATCTACACAGCTATCTGCACATACATGGAAATATCTACAAAGCTATCTCTTTATACATGGAAATAAGTACACCGCTATCTCTATAAACATGGAAATATCTACACCGCCATCAGTATGAACATGGAAATATCTGCACCGTCATCTGTATGAACATATAAATATCTACACCGCCATCTGAATTAAGATGAAGATATCTACACCGCTATATGTATAAACATGGAAATATCTACACCGCTACCTGTATAAACATGGAAATATCTACACCGCTATCGGTATAAACATGGAAATACCTACACCGCTACCTGTATAAACATGGAAATATCAGCACCGCTATCTGTATGAACATGGAAATATCTACACCGCTATCTGTATGATCCTGGAAATATCTACACCGATATCTGTATGAACATGGAAATATCTTCACCGCCATCTCTAGGAACATGGAAATATCTACGCAGCCATCTGGATGAACAAGGAAATATCAGCACCGCTATCTGTAAGAACATGGAAATATCTACACCGCTATCTGTATGAACATGGAAATATCTTCACCGCCATCTGTATGAACATGGATATATCTACACAGCCATCTGGATGAACATGGAAATATCTACAACGCTATCTGTTTGAACATGGAAATATCTACACCGCTCTCTGCATGAAAATGGAAATATCTACACAGCTATCTGCATATACATGGAAGTATCTACACAGCTATCTCTTTACAGATGGAAATAACTACACCGCTATCTCTATAAACATGGAATTATCTACACCGCCATCTGTATGAACATGGAAATATCTGCACCGCTATCTGTATGAACATATAAATATCTACACCGCCATCTGTATGAAGAAGGAGATATCTACACCGCTATCTGTATAAACATGGAAATATCTACACCGCTATCTGTATATACATGGAAATAACTACACCGCTATCTGTCTAAACATGCATACATCTTCACCGCTATCTGTATAAACATGGAAATATATACACCGCTATCTTTATGAACATGGAAATATCTACACCGCCAACTGTTTGAACAGGGAAATATATACACCGCTATCTGCATGAAAATGGAAATACCTACACCGCTATCTGTATGAACATGGAAATACATACACCGCCATCTCTATGAACATGGAAATATCTACACCGCTATTTGTATGAGCATGGAAATATCTACACCGCTATCTGTATGAACATGGAAATATCTTCACCGCCATCTGTATGAACATGGATATATCTACACAGCCATCTGGATGAACATGGAAATATCTGCACCGCTATCTGTATGAACATGGAAATATCTACACCGCTATCTGTATGAACATGGATATATCTACACAGCCATCTGGATGAACATGGAAATATCTACACCGCTATATGTGTAAACATGCATACATCTTCACCGCTATCTGTATAAACATGGAAATATCTACACCGCTATCTCTATGAACATGGAAATATCTATACCGACAACTGTTTGAACAGGGAAATATGTACACCACTATCTGCATGAAAACGGGAATATCTACACAGCTATCTGCATATACATGGAAATATCTACACAGCTATCTCTTTACACATGGAAATAACTACACCGCTATCTGTATGAACATGGAAATATCTACACCGTCATCTGTATGAACATGGAAATATCTGCACCGCCATCTGTATGAACATATAAATATCTACACCGCCATCTGTATTAAGATGGAGATATCTACACTGCTATCTGCATAAACATGGAAATATCAGCACCGCTATCTGTATAAACATGGAAATATCTACACCGCTATGTGTATAAATATAGAAATATCTACACTGCTATCTGTATAAACATGGAAATACCTACAGAGCTACCTGTATGAACATGGAAATATCAGCACCGCTAACGGTATGAACATGGAAATATCTACACCGCCATCTGTATGAACATGGAAATATCTTCACCGCCATCTGTATGAGCATGGATATATCTACACAGCCATCTGTATGAACATGGAAATGTCTACACCGCTATCTGTATGAACATGGAAATATCTACACCGCTATCTGTAAGAACATGGAAATATCTTCACTGCCATCTGTATGAACATGGATATGTCTACAAAGCCATCTGGATGAACATGGAAATATCTACACCGCTATCTGCATGAACATGGAAATATCTACACCGCTATCTGTGTAAACATGCATACATCTTCACCGCTATCTTTATAAACATGGAAATGTCTACACTGCTATCTGTATGAACATGGAAATATCTACACCGCTATCTGTTTGAACATGGAAATATCTACAACGCTATCTGAATGAAAATGGAAATATCTACACAGCTATCTGCATATACATGGAAATATCTATACAGCTATCTCTTTACACATGGAAATAAGTACACCGATATCTCTATAAACATGGAAATATCTACACCGCCATCTGTATGAACATGGAAATATCTGCACCGCCATCTGTATGAACATATAAATAACTACACCGCCATCTGTATTAAGATGGAGATATCTACACAGCTATCTGTATAAACATGGAAATATATACACCGCTATCTTTATGAACATGGAAATATCTACACCGCCAACTGTTTGAACAGGGAAATATATACACCGCTATCTGCATGAAAATGGAAATATCTACACCGCTATCTGTATGAACATGGAAATGCATACACCGCTATCTCTATGAACGTGGAAATATCTACACCGCTATTTGTATGAGCATGGAAATATCTACACCACTATCTGTATGAACATGGAAATATCTTCACCGCCATCTGTATGAACATGGATATATCTACACAGCCATCTGGATGAACATGGAAATATCTACACCGCTATCTGTGTAAACATGCATACTTCTTCACCGCTATCTGTATAAACATGGAAATATCTACACCGCTATCTCTATGAACATGGAAATATCTACACCGCTAACTGTTTGAACAGGGAAATACGTACACCACTATCTGCATGAAAATGGAAATATCTACACAGCTATCTGCATATACATGGAAATATCTACACAGCTATCTCTTTACACATGGAAATAACTACACCGCTATCTGTATGAACATGGAAATATCTACACTGTCATCTGTATGATCATGGAAATATCTGCACCGCCATCTCTATGAACATATAAATATCTACACCGCCATCTGTATTAAGATGGAGATATCTACACCGCTATCTGCATAAACATGGAAATATCAGCACCGCTATCTGTATAAACATGGAAATATCTACACCGCTATGCGTATAAACATAGAAATATCTACACTGCTATCTGTATAAACATGGAAATATCTACACAGCTACCTGTATGAACATGGAAATATCAGCACCGCTAACGGTATGAACATGGAAATATCTACACCGCCATCTGTATGAACATGGAAATATCTTCACCGACATCTGTATGGGCATGGATATATCTACACAGCCATCTGTATGAACATGGAAATGTCTACACCGCTATCTGTATGAACATGGAAATATCTACACCGCTATCTGTATGAACATGGAAATATCTTCACTGCCATCTGTATGAACATGGATATGTCTACAAAGCCATCTGGATGAACATGGAAATATCTACACCGCTATCTGCATGAACATGGAAATATCTACACCGCTATCTGTGTAAACTTGCATACGTCTTCACCGCTATCTTTATAAACATGGAAATATCTACACTGCTATCTGTATGAACATGGAAATATCTACACCGCTATCTGTTTGAACATGGAAATATCTACACCGCTATCTGAATGAACAAGGAAATATCTACACCGCTATCTGTATAAACATGGTAATATCTACACTGCTACCTGTATAAACATGGAAATATAAGCACCGCTATCTGTATGAACATGGAAATATCTTCAACGCCATCTTTCTGAACATGGATATGTCTACACAGCCATCTGGATGAACATGGAAATATTTACACCGCTATCTGTATGAAAATGGAAATATCTACACCGCTAACTGTGTAAACATGCATACATCTTCACCGCTATCTGTATAAACATGGAAATATCTACACTGCTACCTGTATAAACATGGAAATATCAGCACCGCTATCTGTATGAAAATAGAAATATCTACACCACTATCTGTATGAACATGGAAATACATACACACCTATCTGTATGAACATGGAAATATCTACACCGCTATGTGTATAAACATGGAAATATCTACACCGCTATCTGTATAAACATGGAAATATCTACACCGCTACATGTATAAACATGGAAATATCAGCCCCGCTATCTGTATGAACATGGAAATATCTACACCGCCATCTGTATGAACATGGAAATATCTTCACCGCCATCTGTATGAACATGGATATGTCTACACAGCCATCTGAATGAACATTTAAATATCTACACCGCCATCTGTATTAAGATGGAGATATCTACACAACTATCTGCATAAACATGGAAATATCTACACCGCTATCTGTATAAACATGGAAATATCTACACCGCTATGTGTATAAACACGGAAATATCTACACCGCTATCTGTATAAACATGGAAATATCTACACCGCTACCTGTATAAACATGGAAATATCAGCACCGCTATCAGTATGAACATGGAAGTTTCTACACCGCCATCTGTATGAACATGGAAATATCTTCACCGCCATCCGTATGAACATGGAAATATCTGCACCGCCATCTGTAAGAACATAGATATATCTACACAGCCATCTGTATGAACATGGAAATATCTATGCCGCTATCTGTATGAACATGGAAATATCTACACCGCTATCTGTGTAAACATGTATACATCTTCACCGCTATCTGCATGAAAATGGAAATATCTACACAGCTATCTGCATGTACATGGAAATATCTACAAAGCTATCTCTTTACACATGGAAATAACTACACTGCTATCTCTATAAACATGGAAATATCTACACCGCCATCTGTATGAACATGGAAATATCTGCACCGACATCTGTATGAACATATAAATATCTACACCACCATCTGTATTAAGATGGAGATATCTACACCGCTATCTGTATAAACTTGGAAATATCTACACTGCTATCTGTATAAACATGGAAATATCTATGCCGCTTTCTGTATAAACAAGGAAATATCTACACTGCTACCTGTATAAACATGGAAATATCAGCCCCGCTATCTGTGTGAACATGGAAATATCTACACCGCCATATTTATGAACATGGAAATATCTTCACCGCCATCTGTAGGAACATGGATATATCTACAAAGCCATGTGTATGAACATGGAAATATCTACACCGCTATCTGTATGAACATGGAAATATCTACACCGCTATCTCTATGAACATGGAAATATCTTCACCGCCATCTGTATGAACTTGGATATGTCTACACAGCCATCTGTATGAACATTTAAATATCTACACCGCCATCTGTATTAAGATGGAGATATCTACACAACTATCTGCATAAACATGGAAATATCTACACCGCTTTCTGTATAAACATGGAAATATCTACACCGCTAAGTGTATAAACATGGAAATATCTACACCGCTATCTGTATAAACATGGAAATATCTACACCGCTACCTGTATAAACATGGAAATATCAGCACCGCTATCAGTATGAACATGGAAGTTTCTACACCGCCATCTGTATGAACATGGAAATATCTTCACCGCCATCTGTATGAACATGGAAATATCTGCACCGCCAACTGTATGAACTTATAAATATCTACACCGCCATCTGTATTAAGATGGAGATATCTACACCGCTATCTGTATAAACATGGAAATATCTACACCGCTATCTGTATAATCATGGAAATATCTACAGCGCTATCTGTATAAACATGGTAATATCTACACCATTACCTGTATAAACATGGAAATATCAGCACCGCTATCTGTATGAACATGGAATTATCTACAGCACCGTCTGTATGAACATGGAAATATCGTCACCGCCATCTGTATGAACATGGATATATCTACACAGCCATCTGTATGAACATGGAAATATCTTCACCACCATCTGTATGAACATGGATATGTCTACACAGCCATCTGGATGAACATGGAAATATCTACACCGCTATCTGTGTAAACATGCATACATCTTTAACACTATCTGTATAAACATGGAAATATCTACACCGCTATCTGTATGAACATGGAAATATCTACACCGCTATCTGTTTGAACATGGAAATATCTACACCGCTATCTGCATGAAAATGGAAATATCTACACAACTATCTGCATATAAATGGAAATATCTACACAGCTATCTCTTTGCACATGGAAATAACTACACCGCTATCTCTATAAACATGGAAATATCTACACCGCTATCTGTATGAACATGGAAATATCTACACCGCCATCTGTATGAACATGGAAATATCTACCCAGCTATCTGTATGAACATGGAAATATCTACACCGCTACCTGTATGAAAATGCAAATATCTTCAACGCCATCTTTCTGAACATGGATATGTCTACACAGCCATCTGGATGACCATGGAAATATTTACACCGCTATCTGTATGAACATGGAAATATCTACACCGCTAACTGTGTAAACATGCATACATCTTCACCGCTATCTGTATAAACATGGAAATATCTACACCGCTATCTGTATAAACATGGAAATATCTACACTGCTACCGGTATAAACATGGAAATATCAGCACCGCTATCTGTATGAACATGGAAATATCTTCACCGCCATCTGTATGAACATGGATATATCTACAAAGACATCTCGATGAACATGAAAATATCTACACCGCTATCTGTATGAACATGGAAATATCTACACCACTATCTGTGTAAACATGCATACACCTTCACCGCTATCTGTGTAAAGATGGAAATATCTACACCGCTATCTGTATGAACATGGAAATATCTACACCGCTATCTGTTTGAACATGGAAATATCTACACCGATATCTGCATGAAAATGGAAATATCTACACAGCTATCTGCATATACATGGAAATATCTACAAAGCTATTTCTTTACACATGGAAATAACTACACCGCTATCTCTATTAACATGGAAATATGTACACCGCCATCTGTATGAACATGGAAATATCTGCAACGCCATCTGTATGAACATATAAATATCTACACCGCCATCTGTATTAAGATGGAGGTATCTACACCGCTATCTGTATAAAGATGGAAATATCTACACCGCTATCTGTATAAACATGGAAATATCTACACCGCTATCTGTATAAACATGGAAATATCTACACCGCTACCTGTATAAACATGGAAATATCAGCACCGCTATCAGTATAAACATGGAAATATCTACGCAGCCATCTGGATGAACATGGAAATATCTACACCGCTATCTGTATGAACATGGAAATAGCTACACCGCTATCTGTATGAACATGGAAATATCTACACCACTATCTGTATGAACATAGATGTATCTACACCGCTATCTGTATGAACATGGAAATATCTTCACCGCCATCTGTATGAACATGGATATATCTACACAGCCATCTGGATGAACATGGAAATATCTACACCGCTACCTGAATGAACATGGAAATATCTACTCCGCTATCTGTGTAAACATGTATACATCTTCACCACTATCTGTTTAAACATGGAAATATCTACACTGCTATCTGTATGAACATGGAAATATCTACAACGCTATCTGTATAAACATAGAAATATCTACAACGGTATCTGTATAAACATGGAAATATCTACACCGCTATCTGTATGAACATGGAAATATCTACACCGCTGTCTGTTTGAACATGGAAATATCTACACCGCTATCTGCATGAAAATGGAAATATCTACACAGCTATCTGCATATACATGGAAATATCTACAAAGCTATTTCTTTACACATGGAAATAACTACACCGCTATCTCTATAAACATGGAAATATCTACTCCACCATCTGTATGAACATGGAAATATCTACACCGCTATCTCTACAAACATGGAAATATATACACCGCCATCTGTATGAACATGGAAACATCTGCACCGCTATCTGTATAAGCATGGAAATATCTACACCGCTATGTGTATAAACATGGAAATATCTACACCGCTATCTGTATAAACATGGAAATATCTACACCGCTACCAGTATAAACATGGAAATATCAGCACCACTATCAGTATGAACATGGAAGTTTCTACACCGCCATCTGTATGAACATGGAAATATCTTCACCGCCATCAGTATGAACATGGAAATATCTGCACCGCAATCTGTATGAACATATAAATATCTACACCGCCATCTGTATTAAGATGGAGATATCTACACCGCTATCTGCATAAACATGGAAATATCTACACCACTATCTGTATGAACATGGAAATATCTACACCGCTCTCTGTATGAACATGGAAATACCTTCACCGCCATCCGTATGAACATGGATATATCTACAAAGCCATGTGGATGAACGTGGAAATACCTACACCGCTATCTGTGTAAACATGCATACAACTTCACCGCTATCTGTATAAACATGGAAATATCTACACCGCTATCTTTATGAACATGGAAATATCTACACCGCTAACTGTTTGAACAGGGAAATATATACACAGCTATCTGCTTAAAAATGGAAATATCTACACCGCTATCTGTATGAACATGGAAATACTTACACCGCTATCTGTATGTACATGGAAATATCTACACCGCTATCTGTATGAACATGGAAATATCTACACCGCTATCAGTATGAACATGGAAATACCTTCACCGCCATCTGTATGAACATGGATATATCTACACAGCCATCTGGATGAACATGGAAATATCTGCACCGCTATCTGTATGAACATGGAAATATCTACACTGGTATCTGTATGAACATGGATATATCTACACAGCCATCTGGATGAACATGGAAATATCTACACCGCTATCTGTATAAACATGGAAATATCTACACCGCTATCTGTATAAACATGGAAATATCTACACTGCTATCTGTATCAACATGGAAATATCTACACCGCTATCTGTATAAACACGGAAATATGTACACCGCTATCGGTATAAACATGGCAATATCTACACGACTATCTGTATGAACATGGAAATATCTACACCGCTATCTGTATGAACATGGAAATATCTTCACCCCATCTGTATGAACATGGATATATCTACACAGCCATCTGGATGAACATGGAAATATCTACACCGCTATCTGTATGAACATGGAAATACATACACCGCTATCTGTATGAACATGGAAATATCTACACCGCTATCTGTATGAACATGGAAATATCTACACCGCTATCTGTATGAACATGGAAATATTTTCACCGCCATCTGTATGAACATGGATATATCTACACAGCCATCTGGATGAACATGGAAATATCTACACCGCTATATGTATGAACATGGAAATACATACACAGCTATCTGTATGAACATGGAAATATCTACACCGCTATCTGTATGAACATGGAAATATCTACACCGCTATCTGTATGAACATGGAAATATTTTCACCGCCATCTGTATGAACATGGATATATCTACACAGCCATCTGGATGAACATGGAAATATCTACACCGCTATCTGTGTAAACATGCATACATCTTCGCCGCTATCTGTATAAACATGGATATATCTACAAAGCTATCTGAACACGGAAATATCTACACCGCTATCTGTATAAACATGGAAATATCTACACCGCTATGTGTATAAACATGGAAATATCCACACCGCTATCTGTATAAACATGGAAATATCTACACCGCTACCTGTATAAACATGGAAACATCAGCACTGCTATCTGTATGAACATGTAAATAGCAACACCGCTATCTCTATGAACATGGAATTATCTACACCGCTATCAGTATGAACATGGAAATATCTACACCGCTATCTGTATGAACATGGAAATATCTACACCGCTATCTGTATGAACATGGAAATAGCTACACCGCTATCTGTATGAACATGGAAATATCTACACCACTATCTGCATGAACATGGAAATATCTACACCGCTATCTGTATGAACATGGAAATATCTTCATCGCCATCTGTATGAACATAGAAATATCTACACAGCCATCTGGATGAACATGGAAATATCTACACCGCTGTCTGTATGAACATGGAAATAGCTACTCTGCTATCCGTATGAACATGGAAATATCTACACCGCTATCTCTATAAACATGGAAATATCTACCCCGCTATCTGTATGAACATGGAAATATCTTCACTGCCATCTGTATGAACATGGAAATATCTACACAGCCATCTGGATGAACATGGAAATATCTACACCGCTATCTGTATGAACATGGAAATAGGTACACCGCTATCTGTATGAACATGGAAATATCTACACCGCTATCTGTTTGAACAGGGAAGTATATACACCGCTATCTGCTTGAAAATGGAAATATCTACACAGCTATCTGCATATACATGGGAATATCTACACAGCCATCTCTTTACACTTGGAAATAACTACACCGCTATCTGTATTAACATGGAAATATCTACACCGCCATCTGTATGAACATGGAAATATCTGCACCGCCATCTGTATGAACATATAAATATCTACACCGCCATCTGTATTAAGATGGAGATATCTACACCGCTATCTGTATAAACTTGGGAATATCTACACCGCAATCTGTATAAAGATGGAAATATCTACACCACTATCTGTATAAACATGGAAATATCTACACCGCTACCTGTATAAACATGGAAATATCAGCCCCGCTATCTGTATGAACATGTAAATATCTACACCGCTATCTCTATGAACATGGAAATATCTACACCGCCATCCGTATGAACATGGAAATATCTGCACCGCTATCTCTATGAACATATAAATATCTGCACTGCCATCTGTATTAAGAAGGAGATATCTACACTGCTGTCTGTATAAACATGGAAATATCTACACCGCTATCTGTATAAACATGGAAATATCTACACCGCTAACTGTATAAACATGGAAATATCAGCACCGCTATCGGTATGAACACGGAAATATCTACACCGCTATCTGTATGAACATGGAAATATCTACACCGCTATCTGTATGAACATGGAAGTATCTTCACTGCCATCTGTATGAACATGGATATATCTACACAGCCATCTGGATGAACATGGAAATATCTACACCGCTATCTGTATGAACATTGAAATATCTACACAGCCATCTGGATGAACATGAAAATATCTACACCGCTATATGTGTAAACATGCATACATCTTCACCGCTATCTGTATAAACATGGAAATATCTACACCGCTACCTGTATAAACATGGAAATATCAGCACCGCTATCTGTATGAACATGGAAATATCTACACCGCTATCTCTATGAACATGGAAATATCCACACCGCTATCTGTATGAACATGGAAATAGCTACACCGCTATCTGTATGAACATGGAAATATCTACACCACTATCTGTATGAACATGGAAATATCTACACCGCTATCTGTTTGAACAGGGAAATATATACACCGCTATCTGTATGAAAATGGAAATATCTACACAGCTATCTGAATATACATGGGAATATCTACACAGCTATCTCTTTACACATGGAAATAACTACACCGCTATCTGCATGAACATGGAAATATCTACACCGCCATCTGTATGAACATGGTAATATCTGCACCGCCATCTGTATGAACATATAAATACCTACACCGCCATCTGCATTAAGAAGGAGATATCTACACCGATATCTGTATAAACATGGAAATATCTACACTGCTATCTCTATAAACATGGAAATATCTACACCGCTATCTGTACAAACATGGAAATATCTACATCGCTACCTGTATAAACATGGAAATATCAGCACCGCTATCGGTATGAACACGGAAATATCTCCACCGCTATCTGTATGAACATGGAAATATCTACACCTCTATCTGTATGAACATGGAAATATCTTCACCGCCATCTGTATGAACATGGATATATCTACACAGCCATCGGGATAAACATGGAAATACCTACACCGCCATCTGTATGAACATGGAAACATCTACACCGCTATCTGTGTAAACATGCATACATCTTCACCGCTATCTGTATAAACATGGAAATATCTACACCGCTATCTGTACGAACATGGAAATATCTACACCGCTACCTGTTTGAACATGGAAGTATCTACACCGCTATCTGCATGAAAATGGAAATATCTACCCAGCTTTCTGCGTATACATGGAAATATCTACACAGCTATCTCTTTACACATGGAAATAACTACACCGCTATCTCTATAAACATGGAAATATCTACACAACCATCTGTATGAACATGGAAATATCTGCACCGCCATCTGTATGAACATGGAAATATCTACACCGAAATCTGTATGAAGAAGGAGATATCTACACCGCTATCTGTATAAACATGGAAATATCTACACTGCTATCTGTATCAACATGGAAATATCTACACCGCTATCTGTTTAAACACGGAAATATGTACAACGGTATCGGTATGAACATGGCAATATCTACACGACTATCTGTATGAACATGGAAATATCTACACCGCTATCTGTATGAACATGGAAATATCTTCACCGCCATCTGTATGAACATGGATATATCTACACAGCCATCTGGATGAACATGGAAATATCTACACCGCTATCTGTATGAACATGGAAATATCTACACCGCTATCTGCATGAACATGGAAATATCTACACAGCCATCTGGATGAACATGGAAATATCTACACCGCTATATGTATGAACATGGAAATACATACACCGCTATCTGTATGAACATGGAAATATCTACACCGCTATCTGTATGAACATGGAAATATCTACACCGCTATCTGTATGAACATGGAAATATTTTCACCGCCATCTGTATGAACATGGATATATCTACACAGCCATCTGGATGAACATGGAAATATCTACACCGCTATCTGTGTAAACATGCATACATCTTCGCCGCTATCTGTATAAACATGGATATATCTACAAAGCTATCTGAACATGGAAATATCTACACCGCTATCTGTATAAACACGGAAATATCTACACCGCTATCTGTATAAACATGGAAATATCTACACCGCTATGTGTATAAACATGGAAATATCCACACCGCTACCTGTATAAACATGGAAATATCAGCACCGCTATCTGTATGAACATGTAAATAGCAACACCGCTATCTCTATGAACATGGAATTATCTACACCGCTATCAGTATGAACATGGAAATATCTACACCGCTATCTGTATGAACATGGAAATATCTACACCGCTATCTGTATGAACATGGAAATAGCTACACCGCTATCTGTATGAACATGGAAATATCTACACCACTATCTGTATGAACATGGAAATATCTACACCGCTATCTGTATGAACATGGAAATATCTTCATCGCCATCTGTATGAACATAGAAATATCTACACATCCATCTGGATGAACATGGAAATATCTACACCGCTATCTGAATGCACATGGAAATAGCTACTCTGCTATCCGTATGAACATGGAAATATCTACACCGCTATCTCCATAAACATGGAAATATCTACACCGCTATCTGTATGAACATGGAAATATCTTCACTGCCATCTGTATGAACATGGAAATATCTACACAGCCATCTGGATGAACATGGAAATATCTACACCGCTATCTGTATGAACATGGAAATAGGTACACCGCTATCTGTATGAACATGGAAATATCTACACCGCTATCTGTTTGAACAGGGAAGTATATACACCGCTATCTGCTTGAAAATGGAAATATCTACACAGCTATCTGCATATACATGGGAATATCTACACAGCCATCTCTTTACACTTGGAAATAACTACACCGCTATCTGTATTAACATGGAAATATCTACACCGCCATCTGTATGAACATGGAAATATCTGCACCGCCATCTGTATGAACATATAAATATCTACACCGCCATCTGTATTAAGATGGAGATATCTACACCGCTATCTGTATAAACATGGAAATATCTACACCGCTACCTGTATAAACATGGAAAAATCAGCACCGCTATCTGTACGAACATGTAAATATCTACACCGCTATCTCTATGAACATGGAAATATCTACACCGCCATCCGTATGAACATGGAAATATCTGCACCGCTATCTCTATGAACATATAAATATCTGCACTGCCATCTGTATTAAGAAGGAGATATCTACACCGCTATCTGTATAAACATGGAAATATCTACACCGCTATCTGTATAAACATGGAAATATCTACACCGCTATCTGTATAAACATGGAAATATCTACACCGCTAACTGTATAAACATGGAAATATCAGCACCGCTATCGGTTTGAACACGGAAATATCTACACCGCTATCTGTATGAACATGGAAATATCTACACCGCTATCCATATGAACATGGAAATATCTTCACTGCCATCTGTATGAACATGGATATATCTACACAGCCATCTGGATGAACATGGAAATATCTACACCGCTATCTGTATGAACATGGAAATATCTACACAGCCATCTGGATGAACATGAAAATATCTACACCGCTATATGTGTAAACATGCATACATCTTCACCGCTATCTGTATAAACATGGAAATATCTACACCGCTACCTGTATAAACATGGAAATATCAGCACCGCTATCTGTATGAACATGGAAATATCTACACCGCTATCTCTATGAACATGGAAATATCCACACCGCTATCTGTATGAACATGGAAATAGCTACACCGCTATCTGTATGAACATGGAAATATCTACACCACTATCTGTATGAACATGGAAATATCTACACCGCTATCTGTTTGAACAGGGAAATATATACACCGCTATCTGCATGAAAATGGAAATATCTACACAGCTATCTGAATATACATGGGAATATCTACACAGCTATCTCTTTACACATGGAAATAACTACACCGCTATCTGCATGAAAATGGAAAAATCTACACCGCCATCTGTATAAACATGGTAATATCTGCACCGCCATCTGTATGAACATATAAATACCTACACCGCCATCTGCATTAAGAAGGAGATATCTACACCGATATCTGTATAAACATGGAAATATCTACACTGCTATCTCTATAAACATGGAAATATCTACACCGCTATCTGTACAAACATGGAAATATCTACATCGCTACCTGTATAAACATGGAAATATCAGCACCGCTATCGGTATGAACACGGAAATATCTCCACCGCTATCTGTATGAACATGGAAATATCTACACCTCTATCTGTATGAACATGGAAATATCTTCACTGCCATCTGTATGAACATGGATATATCTACAATGCAATCTGGATGAACTTGGAAATATCTACACTGCTATCTGCATGAACATGGAAACATCTACACTGCTATCCTTGTAAACATGCATACATCTTCACCGCTATCTGTATAAACATGGAAATATCTACACCGCTATCTGTATGAAGATGGAAACAGCTACACCGCTATCTGTATGAACATGGAAATATCTACACCACTATCTGTATGAACATGGAATCATATACATCGCTATCTGTATGAACATGGATATATCTACACAGCCTTCTGGATGAACACGGAAATATCTACACCGCTATCTGTATGAACATGGAAATATCTACACCACTATCTGTATGAACATGGAAATATCTACACCGCTACCTGTTTGAACAGGGAAATATATACACCGCTATCTGCATGAAAATGGAAATATCTAAAGAGCTATCTGCATATACATGGAAATATCTATACAGCTATCTCTTTACACATGGAAATAACTACACCGCTATCTGTATGAACATGGAAATATCTACACCACTATCTGTATAAACATGGAAATAGCTACACAGCCATCTGGATGAACATGGAAATATCTACACCGCTATCTGAATGAACATGGATATATCTACACAGCCATCTGGATGAACATGGAAAGATTTACACCGCTATCTGTATGAACATGGAAATACATACACCGCTATCTGTATGAACATGGAAATATCTACACCGCTATCTGTATGAACATGGAAATATCTACACCGCCATCTGTATGAACATGGAAATATCTTCACCGCCATCTGTATGAACATGGATATATCTACACAGCCATCTGGATGAACATGGAAATATCTGCACCGCTATCTGTATGAACATGGAAATATCTACACCGCTATCTGTATGAACATGGATATATCTACACAGCCATCTGGATGAACATGGAAATATCTACACCGCTATCTGTGTAAACATGCATACATCTTCACCGCTATCTGTATAAACATGGATATATCTACACTGCTATCTTTATGAACATGGAATTATCTACACCGCTAACTGTTTGAACAGGGAAATATATACAGCGCTATCTGCATGAAAATGGAAATGTCTACACAGCTATCTGCATATACATGGAAATATCAACACAGCTATCTCTTTGCACATGGAAATAACTACACCGCTATCTCTATAAACATGGAAATATCTACACCACCATCTGTATGAACATGGTAATATCTGCACCGCCATCTGTATGAACATAAAAATATCTACACCGCCATCTGTATTAAGAAGGAGATATCTACACCGCTATCTGTATAAACATGGAAATATCTACACCGCTATCTGTATGAACATGGAAATATCTACACTGCTACCTATATAAACACGGAAATATGTACAGCGCTACCTGTATAAACATGGAAGTATCAGCACCGCTATCGGTATGAACATGGCAATATGTACACGGCTGTCTGTATGAACATGGAAATATCTACACCGCTATCTGTATGAACATGGAAATATCTACACCACTATCTGTATAAACATGGAAATAGCTACACAGCCATCTGGATGAACATGGAAATATCTACACCGCTATCTGAATGAACATGGATATATCTACACAGCCATCTGGATGAACATGGAAATATCTACACCGCTATCTGTATGAACATGGAAATACATACACCGCTATCTGTATGAACATGGAAATATCTACACCGCTATCTGTATGAAGATGGAAATATCTACACCGCCATCTGTATGAACATGGAAATATCTTCACCGCCATCTGTATGAACATGGAAATATCTTCACCGCCATCTGTATGAACATGGATATATCTACACAGCCATCTGGATGAACATGGAAATATCTGCACCGCTATCTGTATGAACATGGAAATATCTACACCGCTATCTGTATGAACATGGATATATCTACACAGCCATCTGGATGAACATGGAAATATCTACACCGCTATCTGTGTAAACATGCATACATCTTCACCGCTATCTGTATAAACATGGATATATCTACACTGATATCTTTATGAACATGGAAATATCTACACCGCTAACTGTTTGAACAGGGAAATATATACACCGCTATCTGCATGAAAATGGAAATGTCTACACAGCTATCTGCATATACATGGAAATATTTACACAGCTATCTCTTTACACATGGAAATAACTACACCGCTATCTGTATGAACATGGAAATATCTGCACCGCCATCTGTATGAACATGGAAATATCTGCACCACCATCTGAATGAACATATAAATATCTACACCGCCATCTGTATTAAGATGGAGATATCTACACCGCTATCTGTATAAACATGGAAATATCTACACCGCTATGTGTATAAACATGGAAATATCTACACCGCTATCTGTATAAACATGGAAATATCTACACCGCTACCTGTATAAACATGGAAATATCAGCACCGCTATCAGTATGAATATGGAAGTATCTACACCGCCATCTGTGTGAACATGGAAATATCTTCACCGCCATCTGTATGAACATGGAAATATCTGCACCGCCATCTGTATGAACGTATAAATATCTACACCGCCATCTGTATTAAGATGGAGATATCTACACCGCTATCTGTATAAACATGGAAATATCTACACCGCTATGTGTATATACATGGAAATATCTACACCGCTATATGTATAAACATGGAAAATCTACACTGCTACCTGTATAAACATGGAAATATCAGCCCCGCTATCTGTATGAACATGGAAATATCTACACCGCCATCTGTATGAACATGGAAAAATCTTCACCGCCATCTGTATGAACATTGATATATCTACACAGACATCTGTATGAACATGGAAATATCTTCACCGCCATCTGTATGAACATGGATATGTCTACACAGCCGTCTGGATGAACATGGAAATATCTACACCGCTATCTGTATGAACATGAAAATATCTACACCGCTATCTGTGTAAACATGCATACATCTTCACCGCTACCTGTAAAAACATGGAAATATCCACACCGCTATCTGTATGAACATGGAAATATCTACACCGCTATCTGTTTGAAAATGGAAATATCTACACCGCTATCTGCATGAAAATGGAAATATCTACAAAGCTATCTGCATATACATGGAAATATTTACACAGCTATCTCTTTGCACATGGAAATAACTACACCGCTATCTCTATAAACATGGAAATATCTACACCACCATCTGTATGAACATGGAAATATCTGCACTGCCATCTGTATGAACATATAAATATCTACACCGCCATCTGTATTAAGAAGTAGATATCTACACCGCTATCTGTATAAACATGGAAATATCTACACCGCTATCTGTATGAACATGGAAATATCTACACCGCTACCTGTATGAACACGGAAATATGTACACCGCTACCTGTATAAACATGGAAGTATCAGCAGCGCTATCGGTATGAACATGGAAATATCTACACGGCAATCTGTATGAACATGGAAATATCTACACCGCTATCTGTATGAACATGGAAATATCTACACCACTATCTGTATGAACATGGAAATAGCTACACAGCCATCTGGATGAACATGGAAATATCTACACCGCTATCTGTATGAACATGGATATATCTACACAGCCATCTGGATGAACATGGAAATATCTACACCGCTATCTGTATGAACATGGAAGTACATACACCGCTATCTGTATGAACATGGAAATATCTACACCGCTATCTGTATGAACATGGAAATATCTACACCGCTATCTGTATGAACATGGAAATATCTACACCGCTATCTGTATGAACATGGAAATATCTTCACCGCCGTCTGTATGAACATGGATATATCTACACAGCCATCTGGATGAACATGGAAATCTCTGCACTGCCATCTGTATGAACATATAAATATCTACACCGCCATCTGTATTAAGAAGTAGATATCTACACCGCTATCTTTATAAACATGGAAATATCTACACCGCTATCTGTATGAACATGGAAATATCTACACCGCTACCTGTATGAACACGGAAATATGTACACCGCTACCTGTATAAACATGGAAGTATCAGCAGCGCTATCGGTATGAACATGGAAATATCTACACGGCTATCTGTATGAACATGGAAATATCTACACCGCTATCTGAATGAACATGGATATATCTACACAGCCATCTGGATGAACATGGAAAGATTTACACCGCTATCTGTATGAACATGGAAATACATACACCGCTATCTGTATGAACATGGAAATATCTACACCGCTATCTGTATGAACATGGAAATATCTACACCGCCATCTGTATGAACATGGAAATATCTTCACCGCCATCTGTATGAACATGGATATATCTACACAGCCATCTGGATGAACATGGAAATATCTGCACCGCTATCTGTATGAACATGGAAATATCTACACCGCTATCTGTATGAACATGGATATATCTACACAGCCATCTGGATGAACATGGAAATATCTACACCGCTATCTGTGTAAACATGCATACATCTTCACCGCTATCTGTATAAACATGGATATATCTACACTGCTATCTTTATGAACATGGAAATATCTACACCGCTAACTGTTTGAACAGGGAAATATATACACCGCTATCTGCATGAAAATGGAAATGTCTACACAGCTATCTGCATATACATGGAAATATCAACACAGCTATCTCTTTGCACATGGAAATAACTACACCGCTATCTCTATAAACATGGAAATATCTACACCACCATCTGTATGAACATGGTAATATCTGCACCGCCATCTGTATGAACATAAAAATATCTACACCGCCATCTGTATTAAGAAGGAGATATCTACACCGCTATCTGTATAAACATGGAAATATTTACACCGCTATCTGTATGAACATGGAAATATCTACACCGCTACCTATATAAACACGGAAATATGTACAGCGCTACCTGTATAAACATGGAAGTATCAGCACCGCTATCGGTATGAACATGGCAATATGTACACGGCTGTCTGTATGAACATGGAAATATCTACACCGCTATCTGTATGAACATGGAAATATCTACACCACTATCTGTATAAACATGGAAATAGCTACACAGCCATCTGGATGAACATGGAAATATCTACACCGCTATCTGAATGAACATGGATATATCTACACAGCCATCTGGATGAACATGGAAATATCTACACCGCTATCTGTATGAACATGGAAATACATACACCGCTATCTGTATGAACATGGAAATATCTACACCGCTATCTGTATGAAGATGGAAATATCTACACCGCCATCTGTATGAACATGGAAATATCTTCACCGCCATCTGTATGAACATGGAAATATCTTCACCGCCATCTGTATGAACATGGATATATCTACACAGCCATCTGGATGAACATGGAAATATCTGCACCGCTATCTGTATGAACATGGAAATATCTACACCGCTATCTGTATGAACATGGATATATCTACACAGCCATCTGGATGAACATGGAAATGTCTACACCGCTATCTGTGTAAACATGCATACATCTTCACCGCTATCTGTATAAACATGGATATATCTACACTGCTATCTTTATGAACATGGAAATATCTACACCGCTAACTGTTTGAACAGGGAAATATATACACCGCTATCTGCATGAAAATGGAAATGTCTACACAGCGATCTGCATATACATGGAAATATTTACACAGCTATCTCTTTACACATGGAAATAACTACACCGCTATCTGTATGAACATGGAAATATCTGCACCGCCATCTGTATGAACATGGAAATATCTGCACCACCATCTGAATGAACATATAAATATCTACACCGCCATCTGTATTAAGATGGAGATATCTACACCGCTATCTGTATAAACATGGAAATATCTACACCGCTATGTGTATAAACATGGAAATATCTACACCGCTATCTGTATAAACATGGAAATATCTACACCGCTACCTGTATAAACATGGAAATATCAGCACCGCTATCAGTATGAATATGGAAGTATCTACACCGCCATCTGTGTGAACATGGAAATATCTTCACCGCCATCTGTATGAACATGGAAATATCTGCACCGCCATCTGTATGAACGTATAAATATCTACACCGCCATCTGTATTAAGATGGAGATATCTACACCGCTATCTGTATAAACATGGAAATATCTACACCGCTATGTGTATATACATGGAAATATCTACACCGCTATATGTATAAACATGGAAATATCTACACTGCTACCTGTATAAACATGGAAATATCAGCCCCGCTATCTGTATGAACATGGAAATATCTACACCGCCATCTGTATGAACATGGAAAAATCTTCACCGCCATCTGTATGAACATTGATATATCTACACAGACATCTGTATGAACATGGAAATATCTTCACCGCCATCTGTATGAACATGGATATGTCTACACAGCCGTCTGGATGAACATGGAAATATCTACACCGCTATCTGTATGAACATGAAAATATCTACACCGCTATCTGTGTAAACATGCATACATCTTCACCGCTACCTGTAAAAACATGGAAATATCCACACCGCTATCTGTATGAACATGGAAATATCTACACCGCTATCTGTTTGAAAATGGAAATATCTACACCGCTATCTGCATGAAAATGGAAATATCTACAAAGCTATCTGCATATACATGGAAATATTTACACAGCTATCTCTTTGCACATGGAAATAACTACACCGCTATCTCTATAAACATGGAAATATCTACACCACCATCTGTATGAACATGGAAATATCTGCACTGCCATCTGTATGAACATATAAATATCTACACCGCCATCTGTATTAAGAAGTAGATATCTACACCGCTATCTGTATAAACATGGAAATATCTACACCGCTATCTGTATGAACATGGAAATATCTACACCGCTACCTGTATGAACACGGAAATATGTACACCGCTACCTGTATAAACATGGAAGTATCAGCAGCGCTATCGGTATGAACATGGAAATATCTACACGGCAATCTGTATGAACATGGAAATATCTACACCGCTATCTGTATGAACATGGAAATATCTACACCACTATCTGTATGAACATGGAAATAGCTACACAGCCATCTGGATGAACATGGAAATATCTACACCGCTATCTGTATGAACATGGATATATCTACACAGCCATCTGGATGAACATGGAAATATCTACACCGCTATCTGTATGAACATGGAAGTACATACACCGCTATCTGTATGAACATGGAAATATCTACACCGCTATCTGTATGAACATGGAAATATCTACACCGCTATCTGTATGAACATGGAAATATCTACACCGCTATCTGTATGAACATGGAAATATCTTCACCGCCGTCTGTATGAACATGGATATATCTACACAGCCATCTGGATGAACATGGAAATATCTGCACTGCCATCTGTATGAACATATAAATATCTACACCGCCATCTGTATTAAGAAGTAGATATCTACACCGCTATCTTTATAAACATGGAAATATCTACACCGCTATCTGTATGAACATGGAAATATCTACACCGCTACCTGTATGAACACGGAAATATGTACACCGCTACCTGTATAAACATGGAAGTATCAGCAGCGCTATCGGTATGAACATGGAAATATCTACACGGCTATCTGTATGAACATGGAAATATCTACACCGCTATCTGTATGAACATGGAAATATCTACACCACTATCTGTATGAACATGGAAATAGCTACACAGCCATCTGGATGAACATGGAAATATCTACACCGCTATCTGTATGAACATGGATATATCTACACAGCCATCTGGATGAACATGGAAATATCTACACCGCTATCTGTATGAACATGGAAGTACATACACCGCTATCTGTTTGAACATGGAAATATCTACACCGCTATCTGTATGAATATGGAAATATATACACCGATATCTGTATGAACATGGAAATATCTTCACCGCCGTCTGTATCAACATGGATATATCTACACAGCCATCTGGATGAACATGGATATGTCTACACAGCCGTCTGGATGAACATGGAAATATCTACACCGCTATCTGTATGAACATGGAAATAGCTACACAGCCATCTGGATGAACATGGAAATATCTACACCGCTATCTGTATGAACATGGATATATCTACACAGCCATCTGGATGAACATGGAAATATCTACACCGCTATCTGTATGAACATGGAAGTACATACACCACTATCTGTATGAACATGGAAATATCTACACCGCTATCTGTATGAACATGGAAATATCTACACCGCTATCTGTATGAACATGGAAATATCTTCACCGCCGTCTGTATGAACATGGATATATCTACACAGCCATCTGGATGAACATGGAAATATCTGCACCGCTATCTGTATGAACATGGAAATATCTACACCGCTATCTGTATGAACATGGATATATCTACACAGCCATCTGGATGAACATGGAAATATCTACACCGCTATCTGTGTAAACATGCATACACCTTCACCGCTATCTGTATAAACATGGAAATATCTACACTGCTATCTTTATGAACATGGAAATATCTACACCGCTAACTGTTTGAGCAGGGAAATATATACACCGCTATCTGCATGAAAATGGAAATGTCTACACAGCTATCTGCATATACATGGAAATATCTACACTGCTATCTCTATACACATGGAAATAACTACACCGCTATCTGTATGAACATGGAAATATCTACACCGCCATCTGTATGAACATGGAAATATATGCACCGCCATCTGAATGAACATATAAATATCTACACCGCCATCTGTATTAAGATGGAGATATCTACACCTCCATCTGTATGAACATGGAAATATCTACACAGCCATCAGGATGAACATGGAAATATCTACACCGCTATCTGTATGAACATGGAAATATCTTCACTGCCATCTGTACTAACATAGATATATCTACACAGCCATGTGGATGAACATGGAAATATCTACACCGCTATCTGTGTAAACATGCATACATCTTCACCGCTATCTGTATAAACATGGAAATATCTACACCGCTATCTTTATGTACATGGAAATATCTACACCGCTAACTGTTTGAACAGGGAAATACACACACCGCTATCTGCATGAAAACGGAAATATCCACACAGGTATCTGCTTATACATGGAAATATCTACACAGCTATCTCTATACACATGGAAATAACTACACCGCTATCTGTATGAACATGGAAATATCTACACCGCCATCTGTATGAACATGGAAATATCTGCACAGCCATCTGTATGAACATTTATATAACTACACCGCCATCTGTATTAAGGTGGAGATATCTACACCACTATCTGCATAAACATGGAAATATCTACACCGCTCTCTGCATAAACATGGAAATATCTACACCGCTATGAGTATAAACATGGAAATATCTACACTGCTATCTGTATAAACATGGAAATATCTACACCGCTACCTGTATAAACATGGAAATATCAGCACCGCTATCAGTATGAACATGGAAATTTCTACACCGCCATCTGTATGAACAAGGAAATATGTTCACCGCCATCCGTATGAACATGGAAATACCTGCACCGCCATCTGTATGAACATATAAATATCTACACCGCCATCTGTATTAAGATGGAGATATCTACACCGCTATCTGTATAAACATGGAAATATCTACACCGCTATGTGTATAAACATGGAAATATCTACACCGCTACCTGTATCAACATGGAAGTATCAGCACCGCTATCGGTATGAACATGGCAATATCTACACGGCTATCTGTATGAACATGGAAATATCTACACCGCTATCTCTATGAACATGGAAATGTCTTCACTGCCATCTGTATGAACATGGATATATCTACACAGCCATCTGAATGAACATGGATATGTCTACACAGCCGTCTGGATGAACATGGAAATATCTACACCGCTATCTGTATGAACATGAAAATATCTATACCGCTATCTGTGTAAACATGCATACATCTTCACCGCTACCTGTAAAAACATGGAAATATCCACACCGCTATCTGTATGAACATGGAAATATCTACACCGCTATCTGTTTGAAAATGGAAATATCTACACCGCTATCTGCATGAAAATGGAAATATCTACAAAGCTATCTGCATATACATGGAAATATTTACACAGCTATCTCTTTGCACATGGAAATAACTACACCGCTATCTCTATAAACATGGAAATATCTACACCACCATCTGTATGAACATGGAAATATCTGCACTGCCATCTGTATGAACATATAAATATCTACACCGCCATCTGTATTAAGAAGTAGATATCTACACCGCTATCTGTATAAACATGGAAATATCTACACCGCTATCTGTATGAACATGGAAATATCTACACCGCTACCTGTATGAACACGGAAATATGTACACCGCTACCTGTATAAACATGGAAGTATCAGCAGCGCTATCGGTATGAACATGGAAATATCTACACGGCAATCTGTATGAACATGGAAATATCTACACCGCTATCTGTATGAACATGGAAATATCTACACCCCTATCTGTATGAACATGGAAATAGCTACACAGCCATCTGGATGAACATGGAAATATCTACACCGCTATCTGTATGAACATGGATATATCTACACAGCCATCTGGATGAACATGGAAATATCTACACCGCTATCTGTATGAACATGGAAGTACATACACCGCTATCTGTATGAACATGGAAATATCTACACCGCTATCTGTATGAACATGGAAATATCTACACCGCTATCTGTATGAACATGGAAATATCTACACCGCTATCTGTATGAACATGGAAATATCTTCACCGCCGTCTGTATGAACATGGATATATCTACACAGCCATCTGGATGAACATGGAAATCTCTGCACTGCCATCTGTATGAACATATAAATATCTACACCGCCATCTGTATTAAGAAGTAGATATCTACACCGCTATCTTTATAAACATGGAAATATCTACACCGCTATCTGTATGAACATGGAAATATCTACACCACTACCTGTATGAACACGGAAATATGTACACCGCTACCTGTATAAACATGGAAGTATCAGCAGCGCTATCGGTATGAACATGGAAATATCTACACGGCTATCTGTATGAACATGGAAATATCTACACCGCTATCTGTATGAACATGGAAATATCTACACCACTATCTGTATGAACATGGAAATAGCTACACAGCCATCTGGATGAACATGGAAATATCTACACCGCTATCTGTATGAACATGGATATATCTACACAGCCATCTGGATGAACATGGAAATATCTACACCGCTATCTGTATGAACATGGAAATACATACACCGCTATCTGTATGAACATGGAAATATCTACACCGCTATCTGTATGAAGATGGAAATATCTACACCGCCATCTGTATGAACATGGAAATATCTTCACCGCCATCTGTATGAACATGGAAATATCTTCACCGCCATCTGTATGAACATGGATATATCTACACAGCCATCTGGATGAACATGGAAATATCTGCACCGCTATCTGTATGAACATGGAAATATCTACACCGCTATCTGTATGAACATGGATATATCTACACAGCCATCTGGATGAACATGGAAATATCTACACCGCTATCTGTGTAAACATGCATACATCTTCACCGCTATCTGTATAAACATGGATATATCTACACTGCTATCTTTATGAACATGGAAATATCTACACCGCTAACTGTTTGAACAGGGAAATATATACACCGCTATCTGCATGAAAATGGAAATGTCTACACAGCGATCTGCATATACATAGAAATATTTACACAGCTATCTCTTTACACATGGAAATAACTACACCGCTATCTGTATGAACATGGAAATATCTGCACCGCCATCTGTATGAACATGGAAATATCTGCACCACCATCTGAATGAACATATAAATATCTACACCGCCATCTGTATTAAGATGGAGATATCTACACCGCTATCTGTATAAACATGGAAATATCTACACCGCTATGTGTATAAACATGGAAATATCTACACCGCTATCTGTATAAACATGGAAATATCTACACCGCTACCTGTATAAACATGGAAATATCAGCACCGCTATCAGTATGAATATGGAAGTATCTACACCGCCATCTGTGTGAACATGGAAATATCTTCACCGCCATCTGTATGAACATGGAAATATCTGCACCGCCATCTGTATGAACGTATAAATATCTACACCGCCATCTGTATTAAGATGGAGATATCTACACCGCTATCTGTATAAACATGGAAATATCTACACCGCTATGTGTATATACATGGAAATATCTACACCGCTATATGTATAAACATGGAAATATCTACACTGCTACCTGTATAAACATGGAAATATCAGCCCCGCTATCTGTATGAACATGGAAATATCTACACCGCCATCTGTATGAACATGGAAAAATCTTCACCGCCATCTGTATGAACATTGATATATCTACACAGACATCTGTATGAACATGGAAATATCTTCACCGCCATCTGTATGAACATGGATATGTCTACACAGCCGTCTGGATGAACATGGAAATATCTACACCGCTATCTGTATGAACATGAAAATATCTACACCGCTATCTGTGTAAACATGCATACATCTTCACCGCTACCTGTAAAAACATGGAAATATCCACACCGCTATCTGTATGAACATGGAAATATCTACACCGCTATCTGTTTGAAAATGGAAATATCTACACCGCTATCTGCATGAAAATGGAAATATCTACAAAGCTATCTGCATATACATGGAAATATTTACACAGCTATCTCTTTGCACATGGAAATAACTACACCGCTATCTCTATAAACATGGAAATATCTACACCACCATCTGTATGAACATGGAAATATCTGCACTGCCATCTGTATGAACATATAAATATCTACACCGCCATCTGTATTAAGAAGTAGATATCTACACCGCTATCTGTATAAACATGGAAATATCTACACCGCTATCTGTATGAACATGGAAATATCTACACCGCTACCTGTATGAACACGGAAATATGTACACCGCTACCTGTATAAACATGGAAGTATCAGCAGCGCTATCGGTATGAACATGGAAATATCTACACGGCAATCTGTATGAACATGGAAATATCTACACCGCTATCTGTATGAACATGGAAATATCTACACCACTATCTGTATGAACATGGAAATAGCTACACAGCCATCTGGATGAACATGGAAATATCTACACCGCTATCTGTATGAACATGGATATATCTACACAGCCATCTGGATGAACATGGAAATATCTACACCGCTATCTGTATGAACATGGAAGTACATACACCGCTATCTGTATGAACATGGAAATATCTACACCGCTATCTGTATGAACATGGAAATATCTACACCGCTATCTGTATGAACATGGAAATATCTACACCGCTATCTGTATGAACATGGAAATATCTTCACCGCCGTCTGTATGAACATGGATATATCTACACAGCCATCTGGATGAACATGGAAATATCTGCACTGCCATCTGTATGAACATATAAATATCTACACCGCCATCTGTATTAAGAAGTAGATATCTACACCGCTATCTTTATAAACATGGAAATATCTACACCGCTATCTGTATGAACATGGAAATATCTACACCGCTACCTGTATGAACACGGAAATATGTACACCGCTACCTGTATAAACATGGAAGTATCAGCAGCGCTATCGGTATGAACATGGAAATATCTACACGGCTATCTGTATGAACATGGAAATATCTACACCGCTATCTGTATGAACATGGAAATATCTACACCACTATCTGTATGAACATGGAAATAGCTACACAGCCATCTGGATGAACATGGAAATATCTACACCGCTATCTGTATGAACATGGATATATCTACACAGCCATCTGGATGAACATGGAAATATCTACACCGCTATCTGTATGAACATGGAAGTACATACACCGCTATCTGTTTGAACATGGAAATATCTACACCGCTATCTGTATGAATATGGAAATATATACACCGATATCTGTATGAACATGGAAATATCTTCACCGCCGTCTGTATCAACATGGATATATCTACACAGCCATCTGGATGAACATGGATATGTCTACACAGCCGTCTGGATGAACATGGAAATATCTACACCGCTATCTGTATGAACATGGAAATAGCTACACAGCCATCTGGATGAACATGGAAATATCTACACCGCTATCTGTATGAACATGGATATATCTACACAGCCATCTGGATGAACATGGAAATATCTACACCGCTATCTGTATGAACATGGAAGTACATACACCACTATCTGTATGAACATGGAAATATCTACACCGCTATCTGTATGAACATGGAAATATCTACACCGCTATCTGTATGAACATGGAAATATCTTCACCGCCGTCTGTATGAACATGGATATATCTACACAGCCATCTGGATGAACATGGAAATATCTGCACCGCTATCTGTATGAACATGGAAATATCTACACCGCTATCTGTATGAACATGGATATATCTACACAGCCATCTGGATGAACATGGAAATATCTACACCGCTATCTGTGTAAACATGCATACACCTTCACCGCTATCTGTATAAACATGGAAATATCTACACTGCTATCTTTATGAACATGGAAATATCTACACCGCTAACTGTTTGAGCAGGGAAATATATACACCGCTATCTGCATGAAAATGGAAATGTCTACACAGCTATCTGCATATACATGGAAATATCTACACTGCTATCTCTATACACATGGAAATAACTACACCGCTATCTGTATGAACATGGAAATATCTACACCGCCATCTGTATGAACATGGAAATATATGCACCGCCATCTGAATGAACATATAAATATCTACACCGCCATCTGTATTAAGATGGAGATATCTACACCTCCATCTGTATGAACATGGAAATATCTACACAGCCATCAGGATGAACATGGAAATATCTACACCGCTATCTGTATGAACATGGAAATATCTTCACTGCCATCTGTACTAACATAGATATATCTACACAGCCATGTGGATGAACATGGAAATATCTACACCGCTATCTGTGTAAACATGCATACATCTTCACCGCTATCTGTATAAACATGGAAATATCTACACCGCTATCTTTATGTACATGGAAATATCTACACCGCTAACTGTTTGAACAGGGAAATACACACACCGCTATCTGCATGAAAACGGAAATATCCACACAGGTATCTGCTTATACATGGAAATATCTACACAGCTATCTCTATACACATGGAAATAACTACACCGCTATCTGTATGAACATGGAAATATCTACACCGCCATCTGTATGAACATGGAAATATCTGCACAGCCATCTGTATGAACATTTATATAACTACACCGCCATCTGTATTAAGGTGGAGATATCTACACCACTATCTGCATAAACATGGAAATATCTACACCGCTCTCTGCATAAACATGGAAATATCTACACCGCTATGAGTATAAACATGGAAATATCTACACTGCTATCTGTATAAACATGGAAATATCTACACCGCTACCTGTATAAACATGGAAATATCAGCACCGCTATCAGTATGAACATGGAAATTTCTACACCGCCATCTGTATGAACAAGGAAATATGTTCACCGCCATCCGTATGAACATGGAAATACCTGCACCGCCATCTGTATGAACATATAAATATCTACACCGCCATCTGTATTAAGATGGAGATATCTACACCGCTATCTGTATAAACATGGAAATATCTACACCGCTATGTGTATAAACATGGAAATATCTACACCGCTACCTGTATCAACATGGAAGTATCAGCACCGCTATCGGTATGAACATGGCAATATCTACACGGCTATCTGTATGAACATGGAAATATCTACACCGCTATCTCTATGAACATGGAAATGTCTTCACTGCCATCTGTATGAACATGGATATATCTACACAGCCATCTGAATGAACATGGATATGTCTACACAGCCGTCTGGATGAACATGGAAATATCTACACCGCTATCTGTATGAACATGAAAATATCTATACCGCTATCTGTGTAAACATGCATACATCTTCACCGCTACCTGTAAAAACATGGAAATATCCACACCGCTATCTGTATGAACATGGAAATATCTACACCGCTATCTGTTTGAAAATGGAAATATCTACACCGCTATCTGCATGAAAATGGAAATATCTACAAAGCTATCTGCATATACATGGAAATATTTACACAGCTATCTCTTTGCACATGGAAATAACTACACCGCTATCTCTATAAACATGGAAATATCTACACCACCATCTGTATGAACATGGAAATATCTGCACTGCCATCTGTATGAACATATAAATATCTACACCGCCATCTGTATTAAGAAGTAGATATCTACACCGCTATCTGTATAAACATGGAAATATCTACACCGCTATCTGTATGAACATGGAAATATCTACACCGCTACCTGTATGAACACGGAAATATGTACACCGCTACCTGTATAAACATGGAAGTATCAGCAGCGCTATCGGTATGAACATGGAAATATCTACACGGCAATCTGTATGAACATGGAAATATCTACACCGCTATCTGTATGAACATGGAAATATCTACACCCCTATCTGTATGAACATGGAAATAGCTACACAGCCATCTGGATGAACATGGAAATATCTACACCGCTATCTGTATGAACATGGATATATCTACACAGCCATCTGGATGAACATGGAAATATCTACACCGCTATCTGTATGAACATGGAAGTACATACACCGCTATCTGTATGAACATGGAAATATCTACACCGCTATCTGTATGAACATGGAAATATCTACACCGCTATCTGTATGAACATGGAAATATCTACACCGCTATCTGTATGAACATGGAAATATCTTCACCGCCGTCTGTATGAACATGGATATATCTACACAGCCATCTGGATGAACATGGAAATATCTGCACTGCCATCTGTATGAACATATAAATATCTACACCGCCATCTGTATTAAGAAGTAGATATCTACACCGCTATCTTTATAAACATGGAAATATCTACACCGCTATCTGTATGAACATGGAAATATCTACACCACTACCTGTATGAACACGGAAATATGTACACCGCTACCTGTATAAACATGGAAGTATCAGCAGCGCTATCGGTATGAACATGGAAATATCTACACGGCTATCTGTATGAACATGGAAATATCTACACCGCTATCTGTATGAACATGGAAATATCTACACCACTATCTGTATGAACATGGAAATAGCTACACAGCCATCTGGATGAACATGGAAATATCTACACCGCTATCTGTATGAACATGGATATATCTACACAGCCATCTGGATGAACATGGAAATATCTACACCGCTATCTGTATGAACATGGAAGTACATACACCGCTATCTGTTTGAACATGGAAATATCTACACCGCTATCTGTATGAACATGGAAATATATACACCGATATCTGTATGAACATGGAAATATCTTCACCGCCGTCTGTATCAACATGGATATATCTACACAGCCATCTGGATGAACATGGATATGTCTACAGAGCCGTCTGGATGAACATGGAAATATCTACACCGCTATCTGTATGAACATGGAAATAGCTACACAGCCATCTGGATGAACATGGAAATATCTACACCGCTATCTGTATGAACATGGATATATCTACACAGCCATCTGGATGAACATGGAAATATCTACACCGCTATCTGTATGAACATGGAAGTACATACACCATTATCTGTATGAACATGGAAATATCTACACCGCTATCTGTATGAACATGGAAATATCTACACCGCTATCTGTATGAACATGGAAATATCTTCACCGCCGTCTGTATGAACATGGATATATCTACACAGCCATCTGGACGAACATGGAAATATCTGCACCGCTATCTGTATGAACATGGAAATATCTACACTGCTATCTGTATGAACATGGATATATCTACACAGCCATCTGGATGAACATGGAAATATCTACACCGCTATCTGTGTAAACATGCATACACCTTCACCGCTATCTGTATAAACATGGAAATATCTACACTGCTATCTTTATGAACATGGAAATATCTACACCGCTAACTGTTTGAGCAGGGAAATATATACACCGCTATCTGCATGAAAATGGAAATGTCTACACAGCTATCTGCATATACATGGAAATATCTACACTGCTATCTCTATACACATGGAAATAACTACACCGCTATCTGTATGAACATGGAAATATCTACACCGCCATCTGTATGAACATGGAAATATATGCACCGCCATCTGAATGAACATATAAATATCTACACCGCCATCTGTATTAAGATGGAGATATCTACACCTCCATCTGTATGAACATGGAAATATCTACACAGCCATCAGGATGAACATGGAAATATCTACACCGCTATCTGTATGAACATGGAAATATCTTCACTGCCATCTGTATTAACATAGATATATCTACACAGCCATGTGGATGAACATGGAAATATCTACACCGCTATCTGTGTAAACATGCATACATCTTCACCGCTATCTGTATAAACATGGAAATATCTACACCGCTATCTTTATGTACATGGAAATATCTACACCGCTAACTGTTTGAACAGGGAAATACACACACCGCTATCTGCATGAAAACGGAAATATCCACACAGGTATCTGCTTATACATGGAAATATCTACACAGCTATCTCTATACACATGGAAATAACAACACCGCTATCTGTATGAACATGGAAATATCTACACCGCCATCTGTATGAACATGGAAATATCTGCACAGCCATCTGTATGAACATTTATATAACTACACCGCCATCTGTATTAAGATGGAGATATCTACACCACTATCTGCATAAACATGGAAATATCTACACCGCTCTCTGCATAAACATGGAAATATCTACACCGCTATGAGTATAAACATGGAAATATCTACACTGCTATCTGTATAAACATGGAAATATCTACACCGCTACCTGTATAAACATGGAAATATCAGCACCGCTATCAGTATGAACATGGAAATTTCTACACCGCCATCTGTATGAACAAGGAAATATGTTCACCGCCATCCGTATGAACATGGAAATACCTGCACCGCCATCTGTATGAACATATAAATATCTACACCGCCATCTGTATTAAGATGGAGATATCTACACCGCTATCTGTATAAACATGGAAATATCTACACCGCTATGTGTCTAAACATGGAAATATCTACACCGCTACCTGTATCAACATGGAAGTATCAGCACCGCTATCGGTATGAACATGGCAATATCTACACGGCTATCTGTATGAACATGGAAATATCTACACCGCTATCTCTATGAACATGGAAATGTCTTCACTGCCATCTGTATGAACATGGATATATCTACACAGCCATCTGAATGAACATGGAAATATCTACACCGCTATCTGTATGAACATGGAAATATCTACACAGCCATCTGGATGAACATGGAAATATCTACACCGCTATCTGTATGAACATGGAAATACATATACCGCTATCTGTATGAAAATGGAAATAACTACACCGCTATCTGTATGAAAATGGAAATATCTACACCGCTATCTGCATGAAAATGGAAATATCTACACAACTATCTGCATATAAATGGAAATATCTACACAGCTATCTCTTTGCACATGGGAATATCTACACCACTATCTGTATGAACATGGAAATATCAACACCGCTAACTGTTTGAACAGGGAAATATATACACCGCTATCTGCATGAAAATGGAAATATTTACACCGCTATCTGTATGAAAATGGAAATACATACACCGCTATCTGTATGAACATGGAAATATCTACACCGCTATCTGTATAAACATGGAAATATCTACACCGCTACCTGTAAAATCATGGAAATATCAGCACCGCTATCAGTATGAACATGGAAGTATCTACACCGCCATCTGTGTGAACATGGAAATATCTTCACCGCCATCTGTATGAACATGGAAATATCTGCACCGCCATCTGTATGAACGTATAAATATCTACACCGCCATCTGTATTAAGATGGAGATATCTACACCGCTATCTGTATAAACATGGAAATATCTACACCGCTATGTGTATATACATGGAAATATCTACACCGCTATATGTATAAACATGGAAATATCTACACTGCTACCTGTATAAACATGGAAATATCAGCCCCGCTATCTGTATGAACATGGAAATATCTACACCGCCATCTGTATGAACATGGAAAAATCTTCACCGCCATCTGTATGAACATTGATATATCTACACAGACATCTGTATGAACATGGAAATATCTTCACCGCCATCTGTATGAACATGGATATGTCTACACAGCCGTCTGGATGAACATGGAAATATCTACACAGCCATCAGGATGAACATGGAAATATCTACACCGCTATCTGTATGAACATGGAAATATCTTCACTGCCATCTGTATTAACATAGATATATCTACACAGCCATGTGGATGAACATGGAAATATCTACACCGCTATCTGTGTAAACATGCATACATCTTCACCGCTATCTGTATAAACATGGAAATATCCACACAACTATCTTTATGTACATGGAAATATCTACACCGCTAACTGTTTGAACAGGGAAATACACACACCGCTATCTGCATGAAAACGGAAATATCCACACAGGTATCTGCTTATACATGGAAATATCTACACAGCTATCTCTATACACATGGAAATAACTACACCGCTATCTGTATGAACATGGAAATATCTACACCGCCATCTGTATGAACATGGAAATATCTGCACAGCCATCTGTATGAACATTTATATAACTACACCGCCATCTGTATTAAGATGGAGATATCTACACCACTATCTGCATAAACATGGAAATATCTACACCGCTATCTGCATAAACATGGAAATATCTACACCGCTATGAGTATAAACATGGAAATATCTACACTGCTATCCGTATAAACATGGAAATATCTACACCGCTACCTGTATAAACATGGAAATATCAGCACCGCTATCAGTATGAACATGGAAATTTCTACACCGCCATCTGTATGAACATGGAAATATGTTCACCGCCATCCGTGTGAACATGAAAATACCTGCACCGCCATCTGTATGAACATATAAATATCTACACCGCCATCTGTATTAAGATGGAGATATCTACACCGCTATCTGTATAAACATGGAAATATCTACACCGCTATGTGTATAAACATGGAAATATCTACACCGCTACCTGTATCAACATGGAAGTATCAGCACCGCTATCGGTATGAACATGGCAATATCTACACGGCTATCTGTATGAACATGGAAATATCTACACCGCTATCTCTATGAACATGGAAATGTCTTCACTGCCATCTGTATGAACATGGATATATCTACAAAGCCATCTGAATGAACATGGAAATATCTACACCGCTATCTGTATGAACATGGAAATATCTACACAGCCATCTGGATGAACATGGAAATATCTACACCGCTATCTGTATGAACATGGAAATACATATACCGCTATCTGTATGAAAATGGAAATAACTACACCGCTATCTGTATGAAAATGGAAATATCTACACCGCTATCTGCATGAAAATGGAAATATCTACACAACTATCTGCATATAAATGGAAATATCTACACAGCTATCTCTTTGCACATGGGAATATCTACACCACTATCTGTATGAACATGGAAATTTCAACACCGCTAACTGTTGGAACAGGGAAATATATACACCGCTATCTGCATGAAAATGGAAATATCTACACCGCTATCTGTATGAAAATGGAAATACATACACCGCTATCTGTATGAACATGGAAATATCTACACCGCTATCTGTATAAACATGGAAATATCTACACCGCTACCTGTATAAACATGGAAATATCAGCACCGCTATCAGTATGAACATGGAAGTATCTACACCGCCATCTGTGTGAACATGGAAATATCTTCACCGCCATCTGTATGAACATGGAAATATCTGCACCGCCATCTGTATGAACGTATAAATATCTACACCGCCATCAGTATTAAGATGGAGATATCTACACCGCTATCTGTATAAACATGGAAATATCAACAACGCTATGTGTATATACATGGAAATATCTACACCGCTATATGTATAAACATGGAAATATCTACACTGCTACCTGTATAAACATGGAAATATCAGCCCCGCTATCTGTATGAACATGGAAATATCTACACCGCCATCTGTATGAACATGGAAAAATCTTCACCGCCATCTGTATGAACATTGATATATCTACACAGACATCTGTATGAACATGGAAATATCTTCACCGCCATCTGTATGAACATGGATATGTCTACACAGCCGTCTGGATGAACATGGAAATATCTACACAGCCATCAGGATGAACATGGAAATATCTACACCGCTATCTGAATGAACATGGAAATATCTTCACTGCCATCTGTATTAACATAGATATATCTACACAGCCATGTGGATGAACATGGAAATATCTACACCGCTATCTGTGTAAACATGCATACATCTTCACCGCTATCTGTATAAACATGGAAATATCTACACCGCTATCTTTATGTACATGGAAATATCTACACCGCTAACTGTTTGAACAGGGAAATACACACACCGCTACTGCATGAAAACGGAAATATCCACACAGGTATCTGCTTATACATGGAAATATCTACACAGCTATCTCTATACACATGGAAATAACTACACCGCTATCTGTATGAACATGGAAATATCTACACCGTCATCTGTATGAACATGGAAATATCTACACCGCTCTCTGTATGAACATGGAAATACCTTCACCGCCATCCGTATGAACATGGATATATCTACAAAGCCATGTGGATGAACGTGGAAATACCTACACCGCTATCTTTGTAAACATGCATACAACTTCACCGCTATCTGTATAAACATGGAAATATCTACACCGCTATCTTTATGAACATGGAAATATCTACACTGCTAACTGTTTGAACAGGGAAATATATACACAGCTATCTGCTTAAAAATGGAAATATCTACACCGCTATCTGTATGAACATGGAAATACTTACACCGCTATCTGTATGTACATGGAAATATCTACACCGCTATCTGTATGAACATGGAAATATCTACACCGCTATCAGTATGAACATGGAAATACCTTCACCGCCATCTGTATGAACATGGATATATCTACACAGCCATCTGGATGAACATGGAAATATCTGCACCGCTATCTGTATGAACATGGAAATATCTACACCGGTATCTGTATGAACATGGATATATCTACACAGCCATCTGGATGAACATGGAAATATCTACACCGCTATCTGTATAAACATGGAAATATCTACACTGCTATCTGTATCAACATGGAAATATCTACACCGCTATCTGTATAAACACGGAAATATGTACACCGCTATCGGTATGAACATGGCAATATCTACACGACTATCTGTATGAACATGGAAATATCTACACCGCTATCTGTATGAACATGGAAATATCTTCACCGCCATCTGTATGAACATGGATATATCTACACAGCCATCTTGATGAACATGGAAATATCTACACCGCTATCTGTATGAACATGGAAATACATACACCGCTATCTGTATGAACATGGAAATATCTACACCGCTATCTGTATGAACATGGAAATATCTACACCGCTATCTGTATGAACATGGAAATATTTTCACCGCCATTTGTATGAACATGGATATATCTACACAGCCATCTGGATGAACATGGAAATATCTACACCGCTACATGTATGAACATGGAAATACATACACCGCTATCTGTATGAACATGGAAATATCTACACCGCTATCTGTATGAACATGGAAATATCTACACCGCTATCTGTATGAACATGGAAATATTTTCACCGCCATCTGTATGAACATGGATATATCTACACAGCCATCTGGATGAACATGGAAATATCTACACCGCTATCTGTGTAAACATGCATACATCTTCGCCGCTATCTGTATAAACATGGATATATCTACAAAGCTATCTGAACACGGAAATATCTACACCGCTATCTGTATAAACATGGAAATATCCACACCGCTATCTGTATAAACATGGAAATATCTACACCGCTACCTGTATAAACATGGAAACATCAGCACCGCTATCTGTATGAACATGTAAATAGCAACACCGCTATCTCTATGAACATGGAATTATCTACACCGCTATCAGTATGAACATGGAAATATCTACACCGCTATCTGTATGAACATGGAAATATCTACACCGCTATCTGTATGAACATGGAAATAGCTACACCGCTATCTGTATGAACATGGAAATATCTACACCACTATCTGCATGAACATGGAAATATCTACACCTCTATCTGTATGAACATGGAAATATCTTCATCGCCATCTGTATGAACATAGAAATATCTACACAGCCATCTGGATGAACATGGAAATATCTACACCGCTATCTGTATGAACATGGAAATAGCTACTCTGCTATCCGTATGAACATGGAAATATCTACACCGCTATCTCTATAAACATGGAAATATCTACACCGCTATCTGTATGAACATGGAAATATCTTCACTGCCATCTGTATGAACATGGAAATATCTACACAGCCATCTGGATGAACATGGAAATATCTACACCGCTATCTGTATGAACATGGAAATAGGTACACCGCTATCTGTATGAACATGGAAATATCTACACCGCTATCTGTTTGAACAGGGAAGTATATACACCGCTATCTGCTTGAAAATGGAAATATCTACACAGCTATCTGCATATACATGGGAATATCTACACAACCATCTCTTTACACTTGGAAATAACTACACCGCTATCTGTATTAACATGGAAATATCTACACCGCCATCTGTATGAACATGGAAATATCTGCACCGCCATCCGTATGAACATATAAATATCTACACCGCCATCTGTATTAAGATGGAGATATCTACACCGCTATCTGTATAAACTTGGGAATATCTACACCGCAATCTGTATAAAGATGGAAATATCTACACCACTATCTGTATAAACATGGAAATATCTACACCGCTACCTGTATAAACATGGAAATATCAGCACCGCTATCTGTATGAACATGTAAATATCTACACCGCTATCTCTATGAACATGGAAATATCTACACCGCCATCCGTATGAACATGGAAATATCTGCACCGCTATCTCTATGAACATATAAATATCTGCACTGCCATCTGTATTAAGAAGGAGATATCTACACTGCTATCTGTATAAACATGGAAATATCTACACCGCTATCTGTATAAACATGGAAATATCTACACCGCTAACTGTATAAACATGGAAATATCAGCACCGCTATCGGTATGAACACGGAAATATCTACACCGCTATCTGTATGAACATGGAAATATCTACACCGCTATCTGTATGAACATGGAAGTATCTTCACTGCCATCTGTATGAACATGGATATATCTACACAGCCATCTGGATGAACATGGAAATATCTACACCGCTATCTGTATGAACATGGAAATATCTACACAGCCATCTGGATGAACATGAAAATATCTACACCGCTATATGTGTAAACATGCACACATCTTCACCGCTATCTGTATAAACATGGAAATATCTACACCGCTACCTGTATAAACATGGAAATATCAGCACCGCTATCTGTATGAACATGGATATATCTACAACGCTATCTCTATGAACATGGAAATATCCACACCGCTATCTGTATGAACATGGAAATAGCTACACCGCTATCTGTATGAACATGGAAATATCTACACCACTATCTGTATGAACATGGAAATATCTACACCGCTATCTGTTTGAACAGGGAAATATATACACCGCTATCTGTATGAAAATGGATATATCTACACAGCTATCTGAATATACATGGGAATATCTACACAGCTATCTCTTTACACATGGAAATAACTACACCGCTATCTGCATGAACATGGAAATATCTACACCGCCATCTGTATGAACATGGTAATATCTGCACCGCCATCTGTATGAACATATAAATACCTACACCGCCATCTGCATTAAGAAGGAGATATCTACACCGATATCTGTATAAACATGGAAATATCTACACTGCTATCTCTATAAACATGGAAATATCTACACCGCTATCTGTACAAACATGGAAATATCTACATCGCTACCTGTATAAACATGGAAATATCAGCACCGCTATCGGTATGAACACGGAAATATCTCCACCGCTATCTGTATGAACATGGAAATATCTACACCTCTATCTGTATGAACATGGAAATATCTTCACCGCCGTCTGTATGAACATGGATATATCTACACAGCCATCTGGATAAACATGGAAATACCTACACCGCCATCTGTATGAACATGGAAACATCTACACCGCTATCTGTGTAAACATGCATACATCTTCACCGCTATCTGTATAAACATGGAAATATCTACACCGCTATCTGTATGAACATGGAAATATCTACACCGCTACCTGTTTGAACATGGAAGTATCTACACCGCTATCTGCATGAAAATGGAAATATCTACCCAGCTTTCTGCGTATACATGGAAATATCTACACAGCTATCTCTTTACACATGGAAATAACTACACCGCTATCTCTATAAACATGGAAATATCTACACAACCATCTGTATGAACATGGAAATATCTGCACCGCCATCTGTATGAACATGGAAATATCTACACTGAAATCTGTATGAAGAAGGAGATATCTACACCGCTATCTGTATAAACATGGAAATATCTACACTGCTATCTGTATCAACATGGAAATATCTACACCGCTATCTGTTTAAACACGGAAATATGTACAACGCTATCGGTATGAACATGGCAATAACTACACGACTATCTGTATGAAGATGGAAATATCTACACCGCTATCTGTATGAACATGGAAATATCTTCACCGCCATCTGTATGAACATGGATATATCTACACAGACATCTGGATGAACATGGAAATATCTACACCGCTATCTGTATGAACATGGAAATATCTACACCGCTATCTGTATGAACATGGAAATATCTTCACCGCCATCTGTATGAACATGGATATGTCTACACAGCCATCTGGATGAACATGGAAATATCTACACCGCTATCTGTATGAACATGGAAATATCTACACCGCTATCTGCATGAACATGGAAATATCTACACAGCCATCTGGATGAACATGGAAATATCTACACCGCTTTATGTATGAACATGGAAATACATACACCACTATCTGTATGAACATGGAAATATCTACACCGCTATCTGTATGAACATGGAAATATCTACACCGCTATCTGTATGAACATGGAAATATTTTCACCGCCATCTGTATGAACATGGATATATCTACACAGCCATCTGGATGAACATGGAAATATCTACACCGCTATCTGTGTAAACATGCATACATCTTCGCCGCTATCTGTATAAACATTGATATATCTACAAAGCTATCTGAACATGGAAATATCTACACCGCTATCTGTATAAACACGGAAATATCTACACCGCTATCTGTATAAACATGGAAATATCTACACCGCTATGTGTATAAACATGGAAATATCCACACCGCTATCTGTATAAACATGGAAATATCTACACCGCTACCTGTATAAACATGGAAATATCAGCACCGCTATCTGTATGAACATGTAAATAGCAACACCGCTATCTCTATGAACATGGAATTATCTACACCGCTATCAGTATGAACATGGAAATATCTACACCGCTATCTGTATGAACATGGAAATATCTACACCGCTATCTGTATGAACATGGAAATAGCTACACCGCTATCTGTATGAACATGGAAATATCTACACCACTATCTGTATGAACATGGAAATATCTACACCGCTATCTGTATGAACATGGAAATATCTTCATCGCCATCTGTATGAACATAGAAATATCTACACATCCATCTGGATGAACATGGAAATATCTACACCGCTATCTGTATGCACATGGAAATAGCTACTCTGCTATCCGTATGAACATGGAAATATCTACACCGCTATCTCCATAAACATGGAAATATCTACACCGCTATCTGTATGAACATGGAAATATCTTCACTGCCATCTGTATGAACATGGAAATATCTACACAGCCATCTGGATGAACATGGAAATATCTACACCGCTATCTGTATGAACATGGAAATAGGTACACCGCTATCTGTATGAACATGGAAATATCTACACCGCTATCTGTTTGAACAGGGAAGTATATACACCGCTATCTGCTTGAAAATGGAAATATCTACACAGCTATCTGCATATACATGGGAATATCTACACAGCCATCTCTTTACACTTGGAAATAACTACACCGCTATCTGTATTAACATGGAAATATCTACACCGCCATCTGTATGAACATGGAAATATCTGCACCGCCATCTGTATGAACATATAAATATCTACACCGCCATCTGTATTAAGATGGAGATATCTACACCGCTATCTGTATAAACTTGGGAATATCTACACCGCAATCTGTATAAAGATGGAAATATCTACACCACTATCTGTATAAACATGGAAATATCTACACCGCTACCTGTATAAACATGGAAATATCAGCACCGCTATCTGTACGAACATGTAAATATCTACATCGCTATCTCTATGAACATGGAAATATCTACACCGCCATCCGTATGAACATGGAAATATCTGCACCGCTATCTCTATGAACATATAAATATCTGCACTGCCATCTGTATTAAGAAGGAGATATCTACACCGCTATCTCTATAAACATGGAAATATCTACACCGCTATCTGTATAAACATGGAAATATCTACACCGCTATCTGTATAAACATGGAAATATCTACACCGCTAACTGTATAAACATGGAAATATCAGCACCGCTATCTGTATGAACATGGAAATATCTACACCGCTATCTCTATGAACATGGCAATATCTACACGACTATCTGTATGAACATGGAAATATCTACACCGCTATCTGTATGAACATGGAAATATCTTCACCGCCATCTGTATGAACATGGATATATCTACACAGCCATCTGGATGAACATGGAAATATCTACACCGCTATCTGTATGAACATGGAAATATCTACACCGCTATCTGCATGAACATGGAAATATCTACACAGCCATCTGGATGAACATGGAAATATCTACACCGCTTTATGTATGAACATGGAAATACATACACCGCTATCTGTATGAACATGGAAATATCTACACCGCTATCTGTATGAACATGGAAATATCTACACCGCTATCTGTATGAACATGGAAATATTTTCACCGCCATCTGTATGAACATGGATATATCTACACAGCCATCTGGATGAACATGGAAATATCTACACCGCTATCTGTGTAAACATGCATACATCTTCGCCGCTCTCTGTATAAACATGGATATATCTACAAAGCTATCTGAACATGGAAATATCTACACCGCTATCTGTATAAACACGGAAATATCTACACCGCTATCTGTATAAACATGGAAATATCTACACCGCTATGTGTATAAACATGGAAATATCCACACCGCTATCTGTATAAACATGGAAATATCTACACCGCTACCTGTATAAACATGGAAATATCAGCACCGCTATCTGTATGAACATGTAAATAGGAACACCGCTATCTCTATGAACATGGAATTATCTACACCGCTATCAGTATGAACATGGAAATATCTACACCGCTATCTGTATGAACATGGAAATATCTACACCGCTATCTGTATGAACATGGAAATAGCTACACCGCTATCTGTATGAACATGGAAATATCTACACCACTATCTGTATGAACATGGAAATATCTACACCGCTATCTGTATGAACATGGAAATATCTTCATCGCCATCTGTATGAACATAGAAATATCTACACATCCATCTGGATGAACATGGAAATATCTACACCGCTATCTGTATGCACATGGAAATAGCTACTCTGCTATCCGTATGAACATGGAAATATCTACACCGCTATCTCCATAAACATGGAAATATCTACACCGCTATCTGTATGAACATGGAAATATCTTCATCGCCATCTGTATGAACATAGAAATATCTACACATCCATCTGGATGAACATGGAAATATCTACATCGCTATCTGTATGCACATGGAAATAGCTACTCTGCTATCCGTATGAACATGGAAATATCTACACCGCTATCTCCATAAACATGGAAATATCTACACCGCTATCTGTATGAACATGGAAATATCTTCACTGCCATCTGTATGAACATGGAAATATCTACACAGCCATCTGGATGAACATGGAAATATCTACACCGCTATCTGTATGAACATGGAAATAGGTACACCGCTATCTGTATGAACATGGAAATATCTACACCGCTATCTGTTTGAACAGGGAAGTATATACACCGCTATCTGCTTGAAAATGGAAATATCTACACAGCTATCTGCATATACATGGGAATATCTACACAGCCATCTCTTTACACTTGGAAATAACTACACCGCTATCTGTATTAACATGGAAATATCTACACCGCCATCTGTATGAACATGGAAATATCTGCACCGCCATCTGTATGAACATATAAATATCTACACCGCCATCTGTATTAAGATGGAGATATCTACACCGCTATCTGTATAAACTTCGGAATATCTACACCGCAATCTGTATAAAGATGGAAATATCTACACCACTATCTGTATAAAGATGGAAATATCTACACCGCTACCTGTATAAACATGGAAATATCAGCACCGCTATCTGTACGAACATGTAAATATCTACACCGCTATCTCTATGAACATGGAAATATCTACACCGCCATCCGTATGAACATGGAAATATCTGCACCGCTATCTCTATGAACATATAAATATCTGCACTGCCATCTGTATTAAGAAGGAGATATCTACACCGCTATCTGTATAAACATGGAAATATCTACACCGCTATCTGTATAAACATGGAAATATCTACACCGCTATCTGTATAAACATGGAAATATCTACACCGCTAACTGTATAAACATGGAAATATCAGCACCGCTATCTGTATGAACATGGAAATATCTACACCGCTATCTCTATGAACATGGCAATATCTACACTACTATCTGTATGAACATGGAAATATCTACACCGCTATCTGTATGAACATGGAAATATCTTCACCGCCATCTGTATGAACATGGATATATCTACACAGCCATCTGGATGAACATGGAAATATCTACACCGCTATCTGTATGAACATGGAAATATCTACACCGCTATCTGCATGAACATGGAAATATCTACACAGCCATCTGGATGAACATGGAAATATCTACACCGCTTTATGTATGAACATGGAAATACATACACCGCTATCTGTATGAACATGGAAATATCTACACCGCTATCTGTATGAACATGGAAATATCTACACCGCTATCTGTATGAACATGGAAATATTTTCACCGCCATCTGTATGAACATGGATATATCTACACAGCCATCTGGATGAACATGGAAATATCTACACCGCTATCTGTGTAAACATGCATACATCTTCGCCGCTCTCTGTATAAACATGGATATATCTACAAAGCTATCTGAACATGGAAATATCTACACCGCTATCTGTATAAACACGGAAATATCTACACCGCTATCTGTATAAACATGGAAATATCTACACCGCTATGTGTATAAACATGGAAATATCCACACCGCTATCTGTATAAACATGGAAATATCTACACCGCTACCTGTATAAACATGGAAATATCAGCACCGCTATCTCTATGAACATGTAAATAGCAACACCGCTATCTCTATGAACATGGAATTATCTACACCGCTATCAGTATGAACATGGAAATATCTACACCGCTATCTGTATGAACATGGAAATATCTACACCGCTATCTGTATGAACATGGAAATAGCTACACCGCTATCTGTATGAACATGGAAATATCTACACCACTATCTGTATGAACATGGAAATATCTACACCGCTACCTGTATGAACATGGAAATATCTTCATCGCCATCTGTATGAACATAGAAATATCTACACATCCATCTGGATGAACATGGAAATATCTACACCGCTATCTGTATGCACATGGAAATAGCTACTCTGCTATCCGTATGAACATGGAAATATCTACACCGCTATCTCCATAAACATGGAAATATCTACACCGCTATCTGTATGAACATGGAAATATCTTCATCGCCATCTGTATGAACATAGAAATATCTACACATCCATCTGGATGAACATGGAAATATCTACACCGCTATCTGTATGCACATGGAAATAGCTACTCTGCTATCCGTATGAACATGGAAATATCTACACCGCTATCTCCATAAACATGGAAATATCTACACCGCTATCTGTATGAACATGGAAATATCTTCACTGCCATCTGTATGAACATGGAAATATCTACACAGCCATCTGGATGAACATGGAAATATCTACACCGCTATCTGTATGAACATGGAAATAGGTACACCGCTATCTGTATGAACATGGAAATATCTACACCGCTATCTGTTTGAACAGGGAAGTATATACACCGCTATCTGCTTGAAAATGGAAATATCTACACAGCTATCTGCATATACATGGGAATATCTACACAGCCATCTCTTTACACTTGGAAATAACTACACCGCTATCTGTATTAACATGGAAATATCTACACCGCCATCTGTATGAACATGGAAATATCTGCACCGCCATCTGTATGAACATATAAATATCTACACCGCCATCTGTATTAAGATGGAGATATCTACACCGCTATCTGTATAAACTTGGGAATATCTACACCGCAATCTGTATAAAGATGGAAATATCTACACCACTATCTGTATAAACATGGAAATATCTACACCGCTACCTGTATAAACATGGAAATATCAGCACCGCTATCTGTACGAACATGTAAATATCTACACCGCTATCTCTATGAACATGGAAATATCTACACCGCCATCCTTATGAACATGGAAATATCTGCACCGCTATCTCTATGAACATATAAATATCTGCACTGCCTTCTGTATTAAGAAGGAGATATCTACACCGCTATCTGTATAAACATGGAAATATCTACACCGCTATCTGTATAAACATGGAAATATCTACACCGCTATCTGTATAAACATGGAAATATCTACACCGCTATCTGTATAAACATGGAAATATCTACACCGCTAACTGTATAAACATGGAAATATCAGCACCGCTATCGGTATGAACACGGAAATATCTACACCGCTATCTGTATGAACATGGAAATATCTACACCGGTATCCGTATGAACATGGAAATATCTTCACTGCCATCTGTATGAACATGGATATATCTACACAGCCATCTGGATGAACATGGAAATATCTACACCGCTATCTGTATGAACATGGAAATATCTACACAGCCATCTGGATGAACATGAAAATATCTACACCGCTATATGTGTAAACATGCATACATCTTCACCGCTATCTGTATAAACATGGAAATATCTACACCGCTACCTGTATAAACATGGAAATATCAGCACCGCTATCTGTATGAACATGGAAATATCTACACCGCTATCTCTATGAACATGGAAATATCCACACCGCTATCTGTATGAACATGGAAATAGCTACACCGCTATCTGTATGAACATGGAAATATCTACACCACTATCTGTATGAACATGGAAATATCTACTCCGCTATCTTTTTGAACAGGGAAATATATACACCGCTATCTGCATGAAAATGGAAATATCTACACAGCTATCTGAATATACATGGGAATATCTACACAGCTATCTCTTTACACATGGAAATAACTACACCGCTATCTGCATGAACATGGAAATATCTACACCGCCATCTGTATAAACATGGTAATATCTGCACCGCCATCTGTATGAACATATAAATACCTACACCGCCATCTGCATTAAGAAGGAGATATCTACACCGATATCTGTATAAACATGGAAATATCTACACTGCTATCTCTATAAACATGGAAATATCTACACCGCTATCTGTACAAACATGGAAATATCTACATCGCTACCTGTATAAACATGGAAATATCAGCACCGCTATCGGTATGAACACGGAAATATCTCCACCGCTATCTGTATGAACATGGAAATATCTACACCTCTATCTGTATGAACATGGAAATATCTTCACTGCCATCTGTATGAACATGGATATATCTACAATGCAATCTGGATGAACATGGAAATATCTACACAGCTATCTGCATGAACATTGAAACATCTACACTGCTATCCTTGTAAACATGCATACATCTTCACCGCTATCTGTATAAACATGGAAATATCTACACCGCTATCTGTATGAAGACGGAAACAGCTACACCGCTATCTGTATGAACATGGAAATATCTACACCACTATCTGTACGAACATGGAATCATATACATCGCTATCTGTATGAACATGGATATATCTACACAGCCTTCTGGATGAACACGGAAATATCTACACCGCTATCTGTATGAACATGGAAATATCTACACCACTATCTGTATGAACATGGAAATATCTACACCGCTACCTGTTTGAACAGGGAAATATATACACCGCTATCTGCATGAAAATGGAAATATCTAAAGAGCTATCTGCATATACATGGAAATATCTATACAGCTATCTCTTTACACATGGAAATAACTACACCGCTATCTGTATGAACATGGAAATATCTACACCGCTATCTGAATGAACATGGATATATCTACACAGCCATCTGGATGAACATGGAAATATTTACACCGCTATCTGTATGAACATGGAAATACATACACCGCTATCTGTATGAACATGGAAATATCTACACCGCTATCTGTATGAACATGGAAATATCTACACCGCCATCTGTATGAACATGGAAATATCTTCACCGCCATCTGTATGAACATGGATATATCTACACAGCCATCTGGATGAACATGGAAATATCTGCACCGCTATCTGTATGAACATGGAAATATCTACACTGCTATCTGTATGAACATGGATATATCTACACAGCCATCTGGATGAACATGGAAATATCTACACCGCTATCTGTGTAAACATGCATACATCTTCACCGCTATCTGTATAAACATGGATATATCTACACTGCTATCTTTATGAACATGGAAATATCTACACCGCTAACTGTTTGAACAGGGAAATATATACACCGCTATCTGCATGAAAATGGAAATGTCTACACAGCTATCTGCATATACATGGAAATATCAACACAACAATCTCTTTGCACATGGAAATAACTACACCGCTATCTCTATAAACATGGAAATATCTACACCACCATCTGTATGAACATGGTAATATCTGCACCGCCATCTGTATGAACATAAAAATATCCACACCGCCATCTGTATTAAGAAGGAGATATCTACACCGCTATCTGTATAAACATGGAAATATCTACACCGCTATCTGTATGAACATGGAAATATCTACACCGCTACCTATATAAACACGGAAATATGTACACCGCTACCTGTATAAACATGGAAGTATCAGCACCGCTATCGGTATGAACATGGCAATATGTACACGGCTGTCTTTATGAACATGGAAATATCTACACCGCTATCTGTATGAACATGGAAATATCTACACCACTATCTGTATAAACATGGAAATAGCTACACAGCCATCTGGATGAACATGGAAATATCTACACCGCTATCTGAATGAACATGGATATATCTACACAGCCATCTGGATGAACATGGAAATATCTACACCGCTATCTGTATGAACATGGAAATACATACACCGCTATCTGTATGAACATGGAAATATCTACACCGCTATCTGTATGAAGATGGAAATATCTACACCGCCATCTGTATGAACATGGAAATATCTTCACCGCCATCTGTATGAACATGGAAATATCTTCACCGCCATCTGTATGAACATGGATATATCTACACAGCCATCTGGATGAACATGGAAATATCTGCACCGCTATCTGTATGAACATGGAAATATCTACACCGCTATCTGTATGAACATGGATATATCTACACAGCCATCTGGATGAACATGGAAATATCTACACCGCTATCTGTGTAAACATGCATACATCTTCACCGCTATCTGTATAAACATGGATATATCTACACTGCTATCTTTATGAACATGGAAATATCTACACCGCTAACTGTTTGAACAGGGAAATATATACACCGCTATCTGCATGAAAATGGAAATGTCTACACAGCTATCTGCATATACATGGAAATATTTACACAGCTATCTCTTTACACATGGAAATAACTACACCGCTATCTGTATGAACATGGAAATATCTGCACCGCCATCTGTATGAACATGGAAATATCTGCACCACCATCTGAATGAACATATAAATATCTACACCGCCATCTGTATTAAGATGGAGATATCTACACCGCTATCTGTATAAACATGGAAATATCTACACCGCTATGTGTATAAACATGGAAATATCTACACCGCTATCTGTATAAACATGGAAATATCTACACCGCTACCTGTATAAACATGGAAATATCAGCACCGCTATCAGTATGAACATGGAAGTATCTACACCGCCATCTGTGTGAACATGGAAATATCTTCACCGCCATCTGTATGAACATGGAAATATCTGCACCGCCATCTGTATGAACGTATAAATATCTACACCGCCATCTGTATTAAGATGGAGATATCTACACCGCTATCTGTATAAACATGGAAATATCTACACCGCTATGTGTATATACATGGAAATATCTACACCGCTATATGTATAAACATGGAAATATCTACACTGCTACCTGTATAAACATGGAAATATCAGCCCCGCTATCTGTATGAACATGGAAATATCTACACCGCCATCTGTATGAACATGGAAAAATCTTCACCGCCATCTGTATGAACATTGATATATCTACACAGACATCTGTATGAACATGGAAATATCTTCACCGCCATCTGTATGAACATGGATATGTCTACACAGCCGTCTGGATGAACATGGAAATATCTACACAGCCATCAGGATGAACATGGAAATATCTACACCGCTATCTGTATGAACATGGAAATACATACACCGCTATCTGTATGAACATGAAAATATCTACACCGCTATCTGTGTAAACATGCATACATCTTCACCGCTATCTGTAAAAACATGGAAATATCCACACCGCTATCTGTATGAACATGGAAATATCTACACCGCTATCTGTTTGAAAATGGAAATATCTACACCGCTATCTGCATGAAAATGGAAATATCTACAAAGCTATCTGCATATACATGGAAATATTTACACAGCTATCTCTTTGCACATGGAAATAACTACACCGCTATCTCTATAAACATGGAAATATCTACACCACCATCTGTATGAACATGGAAATATCTGCACTGCCATCTGTATGAACATATAAATATCTACACCGCCATATGTATTAAGAAGTAGATATCTACACCGCTATCTGTATAAACATGGAAATATCTACACCGCTATCTGTATGAACATGGAAATATCTACACCGCTACCTGTATGAACACGGAAATATGTACACCGCTACCTGTATAAACATGGAAGTATCAGCAGCGCTATCGGTATGAACATGGAAATATCTACACGGCAATCTGTATGAACATGGAAATATCTACACCGCTATCTGTATGAACATGGAAATATCTACACCACTATCTGTATGAACATGGAAATAGCTACACAGCCATCTGGATGAACATGGAAATATCTACACTGCTATCTGTATGAACATGGATATATCTACACAGCCATCTGGATGAACATGGAAATATCTACACCGCTATCTGTATGAACATGGAAGTACATACACCGCTATCTGTATGAACATGGAAATATCTACACCGCTATCTGTATGAACATGGAAATATCTACACCGCTATCTGTATGAACATGGAAATATCTACACCGCTATCTGTATGAACATGGAAATATCTTCACCGCCGTCTGTGTGAACATGGATATATCTACACAGCCATCTGGATGAACATGGAAATATCTGCACTGCCATCTGTATGAACATATAAATATCTACACCGCCATCTGTATTAAGAAGTAGATATCTACACCGCTATCTGTATAAACATGGAAATATCTACACCGCTATCTGTATGAACATGGAAATATCTACACCGCTACCTGTATGAACACGGAAATATGTACACCGCTACCTGTATAAACATGGAAGTATCAGCAGCGCTATCGGTATGAACATGGAAATATCTACACGGCTATCTGTATGAACATGGAAATATCTACACCGCTACCTGTATGAACATGGAAATATCTACACCACTATCTGTATGAACATGGAAATAGCTACACAGCCATCTGGATGAACATGGAAATATCTACACAGCTATCTGTATGAACATGGAAATATCTACACCGCTATCTGTATGAACATGGATATATCTACACAGCCATCTGGATGAACATGGAAATATCTACACCGCTATCTGTGTGAACATGGAAGTACATACACCACTATCTGTATGAACATGGAAATATCTACACCGCTATCTGTATGAACATGGAAATATCTACACCGCTATCTGTATGAACATGGAAATATCTTCACCGCCGTCTGTATGAACATGGATATATCTACACAGCCATCTGGATGAACATGGAAATATCTGCACCGCTATCTGTATGAACATGGAAATATCTACACCGCTATCTGTATGAACATGGATATATCTACACAGCCATCTGGATGAACATGGAAATATCTACACCGCTATCTGTGTAAACATGCATACACCTTCACCGCTATCTGTATAAACATGGAAATATCTACACTGCTATCTTTATGAACATGGAAATATCTACACCGCTAACTGTTTGAGCAGGGAAATATATACACCGCTATCTGCATGAAAATGGAAATGTCTACACAGCTATCTGCATATACATGGAAATATCTACACTGCTATCTCTACACACATGGAAATAACTACACCGCTATCTGTATGAACATGGAAATATCTACACCGCCATCTGTATGAACATGGAAATATATGCACCGCCATCTGAATGAACATATAAATATCTACACCGCCATCTGTATTAAGATGGAGATATCTACACCTCCATCTGTATGAACATGGAAATATCTACACAGCCATCAGGATGAACATGGAAATATCTACACCGCTATCTGTATGAACATGGAAATATCTTCACTGCCATCTGTATTAACATAGATATATCTACACAGCCATGTGGATGAACATGGAAATATCTACACCGCTATCTGTGTAAACATGCATACATCTTCACCGCTATCTGTATAAACATGGAAATATCTACACCGCTATCTTTATGTACATGGAAATATCTACACCGCTAACTGTTTGAACAGGGAAATACACACACCGCTATCTGCATGAAAACGGAAATATCCACACAGGTATCTGCTTATACATGGAAATATCTACACAGCTATCTCTATACACATGGAAATAACTACACCGCTATCTGTATGAACATGGAAATATCTACACCGCCATCTGTATGAACATGGAAATATCTGCACAACCATCTGTATGAACTTTTATATAACTACACCGCCATCTGTATTAAGATGGAGATATCTACACCACTATCTGCATAAACATGGAAATATCTACACCGCTCTCTGCATAAACATGGAAATATCTACACCGCTATGGGTATAAACATGGAAATATCTACACTGCTATCTGTATAAACATGGAAATATCTACACCGCTACCTGTATAAACATGGAAATATCAGCACCGCTATCAGTATGAACATGGAAATTTCTACACCGCCATCTGTATGAACAAGGAAATATGTTCACCGCCATCCGTATGAACATGGAAATACCTGCACCGCCATCTGTATGAACATATAAATATCTACACCGCCATCTGTATTAAGATGGAGATATCTACACCGCTATCTGTATAAACATGGAAATATCTACACCGCTATCTGTATGAACATGGAAATATCTACACCGCTACCTGTATGAACACGGAAATATGTACACCGCTACCTGTATAAACATGGAAGTATCAGCAGCGCTATCGGTATGAACATGGAAATATCTACACGGCTATCTGTATGAACATGGAAATATCTACACCGCTACCTGTATGAACATGGAAATATCTACACCACTATCTGTATGAACATGGAAATAGCTACACAGCCATCTGGATGAACATGGAAATATCTACACAGCTATCTGTATGAACATGGAAATATCTACACCGCTATCTGTATGAACATGGATATATCTACACAGCCATCTGGATGAACATGGAAATATCTACACCGCTATCTGTGTGAACATGGAAGTACATACACCACTATCTGTATGAACATGGAAATATCTACACCGCTATCTGTATGAACATGGAAATATCTACACCGCTATCTGTATGAACATGGAAATATCTTCACCGCCGTCTGTATGAACATGGATATATCTACACAGCCATCTGGATGAACATGGAAATATCTGCACCGCTATCTGTATGAACATGGAAATATCTACACCGCTATCTGTATGAACATGGATATATCTACACAGCCATCTGGATGAACATGGAAATATCTACACCGCTATCTGTGTAAACATGCATACACCTTCACCGCTATCTGTATAAACATGGAAATATCTACACTGCTATCTTTATGAACATGGAAATATCTACACCGCTAACTGTTTGAGCAGGGAAATATATACACCGCTATCTGCATGAAAATGGAAATGTCTACACAGCTATCTGCATATACATGGAAATATCTACACTGCTATCTCTATACACATGGAAATAACTACACCGCTATCTGTATGAACATGGAAATATCTACACCGCCATCTGTATGAACATGGAAATATATGCACCGCCATCTGAATGAACATATAAATATCTACACCGCCATCTGTATTAAGATGGAGATATCTACACCTCCATCTGTATGAACATGGAAATATCTACACAGCCATCAGGATGAACATGGAAATATCTACACCGCTATCTGTATGAACATGGAAATATCTTCACTGCCATCTGTATTAACATAGATATATCTACACAGCCATGTGGATGAACATGGAAATATCTACACCGCTATCTGTGTAAACATGCATACATCTTCACCGCTATCTGTATAAACATGGAAATATCTACACCGCTATCTTTATGTACATGGAAATATCTACACCGCTAACTGTTTGAACAGGGAAATACACACACCGCTATCTGCATGAAAACGGAAATATCCACACAGGTATCTGCTTATACATGGAAATATCTACACAGCTATCTCTATACACATGGAAATAACTACACCGCTATCTGTATGAACATGGAAATATCTACACCGCCATCTGTATGAACATGGAAATATCTGCACAACCATCTGTATGAACTTTTATATAACTACACCGCCATCTGTATTAAGATGGAGATATCTACACCACTATCTGCATAAACATGGAAATATCTACACCGCTCTCTGCATAAACATGGAAATATCTACACCGCTATGGGTATAAACATGGAAATATCTACACTGCTATCTGTATAAACATGGAAATATCTACACCGCTACCTGTATAAACATGGAAATATCAGCACCGCTATCAGTATGAACATGGAAATTTCTACACCGCCATCTGTATGAACAAGGAAATATGTTCACCGCCATCCGTATGAACATGGAAATACCTGCACCGCCATCTGTATGAACATATAAATATCTACACCGCCATCTGTATTAAGATGGAGATATCTACACCGCTATCTGTATAAACATGGAAATATCTACACCGCTATGTGTATAAACATGGAAATATCTACACCGCTACCTGTATCAACATGGAAGTATCAGCACCGCTTTCGGTATGAACATGGCAATATCTACACGGCTATCTGTATGAACATGGAAATATCTACACCGCTATCTCTATGAACATGGAAATGTCTTCACTGCCATCTGTATGAACATGGATATATCTACACAGCCATCTGAATGAACATGGAAATATCTACACCGCTATCTGTATGAACATGGAAATATCTACACAGCCATCTGGATGAACATGGAAATATCTACACCGCTATCTGTATGAACATGGAAATACATATACCGCTATCTGTATGAAAATGGAAATAACTACACCGCTATCTGTATGAAAATGGAAATATCTACACCGCTATCTGCATGAAAATGGAAATATCTACACAACTATCTGCATATAAATGGAAATATCTACACAGCTATCTCTTTGCACATGGGAATATCTACACCACTATCTGTATGAACATGGAAATATCAACACCGCTAACTGTTTGAACAGGGAAATATATACACCGCTATCTGCATGAAAATGGAAATATTTACACCGCTATCTGTATGAAAATGGAAATACATACACCGCTATCTGTATGAAGATGGAAATATCTACACCGCTATCTGTATAAACATGGAAATATCTACACCGCTACCTGTATAAACATGGAAATATCAGCACCGCTATCAGTATGAACATGAAAGTATCTACACCGCCATCTGTGTGAACATGGAAATATCTTCACCGCCATCTGTATGAACATGGAAATATCTGCACCGCCATCTGTATGAACGTATAAATATCTACACCGCCATCTGTATTAAGATGGAGATATCTACACCGCTATCTGTATAAACATGGAAATATCTACACCGCTATGTGTATATACATGGAAATATCTACACCGCTATATGTATAAACATGGAAATATCTACACTGCTACCTGTATAAACATGGAAATATCAGCCCCGCTATCTGTATGAACATGGAAATATCTACACCGCTATCTGTATGAACATGGAGAAATCTGCACCGCCATCTGTATGAACATTGATATATCTACACAGACATCTGTATGAACATGGAAATATCTTCACCGCCATCTGTATGAACATGGATATGTCTACACAGCCGTCTGGATGAACATGGAAATATCTACACAGCCATCAGGATGAACATGGAAATATCTACACCGCTATCTGTATGAACATGGAAATATCTTCACTGCCATCTGTATTAACATAGATATATCTACACAGCCATGTGGATGAACATGGAAATATCTACACCGCTATCTGTGTAAACATGCATACACCTTCACCGCTATCTGTATAAACATGGAAATATCTACACTGCTATCTTTATGAACATGGAAATATCAACACCGCTAACTGTTTGAGCAGGGAAATATATACACCGCTATCTGCATGAAAATGGAAATGTCTACACAGCTATCTGCATATACATGGAAATATCTACACTGCTATCTCTATACACATGGAAATAACTACACCGCTATCTGTATGAACATGGAAATATCTACACCGCCATCTGTATGAACATGGAAATATATGCACCGCCATCTGAATGAACATATAAATATCTACACCGCCATCTGTATTAAGATGGAGATATCTACACCTCCATCTGTATGAACATGGAAATATCTACACAGCCATCAGGATGAACATGGAAATATCTACACCGCTATCTGTATGAACATGGAAATATCTTCACTGCCATCTGTATTAACATAGATATATCTACACAGCCATGTGGATGAACATGGAAATATCTACACCGCTATCTGTGTAAACATGCATACATCTTCACCGCTGTCTGTATAAACATGGAAATATCTACACCGCTATCTTTATGTACATGGAAATATCTACACCGCTAACTGTTTGAACAGGGAAATACACACACCGCTATCTGCATGAAAACGGAAATATCCACACAGGTATCTGCTTATACATGGAAATATCTACACAGCTATCTCTATACACATGGAAATAACTACACCGCTATCTGTATGAACATGGAAATATCTACACCGCCATCTGTATGAACATGGAAATATCTGCACAACCATCTGTATGAACTTTTATATAACTACACCGCCATCTGTATTAAGATGGAGATATCTACACCACTATCTGCATAAACATGGAAATATCTACACCGCTCTCTGCATAAACATGGAAATATCTACACCGCTATGAGTATAAACATGGAAATATCTACACTGCTATCTGTATAAACATGGAAATATCTACACCGCTACCTGTATAAACATGGAAATATCAGCACCGCTATCAGTATGAACATGGAAATTTCTACACCGCCATCTGTATGAACAAGGAAATATGTTCACCGCCATCCGTATGAACATGGAAATACCTGCACCGCCATCTGTATGAACATATAAATATCTACACCGCCATCTGTATTAAGATGGAGATATCTACACCGCTATCTGTATAAACATGGAAATATCTACACCGCTATGTGTATAAACATGGAAATATCTACACCGCTACCTGTATCAACATGGAAGTATCAGCACCGCTATCGGTATGAACATGGCAATATCTACACGGCTATCTGTATGAACATGGAAATATCTACACCGCTATCTCTATGAACATGGAAATGTCTTCACTGCCATCTGTATGAACATGGATATATCTAAACAGCCATCTGAATGAACATGGAAATATCTACACCGCTATCTGTATGAACATGGAAATATCTACACAGCCATCTGGATGAACATGGAAATATCTACACCGCTATCTGTATGAACATGGAAATACATACACCGCTATCTGTATGAAAATGGAAATAACTACACCGCTATCTGTATGAAAATGGAAATATCTACACCGCTATCTGCATGAAAATGGAAATATCTACACAACTATCTGCATATAAATGGAAATATCTACACAGCTATCTCTTTGCACATGGGAATATCTACACCACTATCTGTATGAACATGGAAATATCAACACCGCTAACTGTTTGAACAGGGAAATATATACACCGCTATCTGCATGAAAATGGAAATATTTACACCGCTATCTGTATGAAAATGGAAATACATACACCGCTATCTGTATGAAGATGGAAATATCTACACCGCTATCTGTATAAACATGGAAATATCTACACCGCTACCTGTATAAACATGGAAATATCAGCACCGCTATCAGTATGAACATGGAAGTATCTACACCGCCATCTGTGTGAACATGGAAATATCTTCACCGCCATCTGTATGAACATGGAAATATCTGCACCGCCATCTGTATGAACGTATAAATATCTACACCGCCATCTGTATTAAGATGGAGATATCTACACCGCTATCTGTATAAACATGGAAATATCTACACCGCTATGTGTATATACATGGAAATATCTACACCGCTATATGTATAAACATGGAAATATCTACACTGCTACCTGTATAAACATGGAAATATCAGCCCCGCTATCTGTATGAACATGGAAATATCTACACCGCCATCTGTATGAACATGGAGAAATCTGCACCGCCATCTGTATGAACATTGATATATCTACACAGACATCTGTATGAACATGGAAATATCTTCACCGCCATCTGTATGAACATGGATATGTCTACACAGCCGTCTGGATGAACATGGAAATATCTACACAGCCATCAGGATGAACATGGAAATATCTACACCGCTATCTGTATGAACATGGAAATATCTTCACTGCCATCTGTATTAACATAGATATATCTACACAGCCATGTGGATGAACATGGAAATATCTACACCGCTATCTGTGTAAACATGCATACATCTTCACCGCTATCTGTATAAACATGGAAATATCTACACCGCTATCTTTATGTACATGGAAATACACACACCGCTATCTGCATGAAAACGGAAATATCCACACAGGTATCTGCTTATACATGGAAATATCTACACAGCTATCTCTATACACATGGAAATAACTACACCGCTATCTGTATGAACATGGAAATATCTACACCGCCATCTGTATGAACATGGAAATATCTGCACAGCCATCTGTATGAACATTTATATAACTACACCGCCATCTGTATTAAGATGGAGATATCTACACCACTATCTGCATAAACATGGAAATATCTACACCGCTCTCTGCATAAACATGGAAATATCTACACCGCTATGAGTATAAACATGGAAATATCTACACTGCTATCTGTATAAACATGGAAATATCTACACCGCTACCAGTATAAACATGGAAATATCAGCACCGCTATCAGTATGAACATGGAAATTTCTACACCGCCATCTGTATGAACATGGAAATATGTTCACCGCCATCCGTATGAACATGGAAATACCTGCACCGCCATCTGTATGAACATATAAATATCTACACCGCCATCTGTATTAAGATGGAGATATCTAAACCGCTATCTGTATAAACATGGAAATATCTACACCGCTATGTGTATAAACATGGAAATATCTACACCGCTACCTGTATCAACATGGAAGTATCAGCACCGCTATCGGTATGAACATGGCAATATCTACACGGCTATCTGTATGAACATGGAAATATCTACACCGCTATCTCCATGAACATGGAAATGTCTTCACTGCCATCTGTATGAACATGGATATATCTACACAGCCATCTGAATGAACATGGAAATATCTACACCGCTATCTGTATGAACATGGAAATATCTACACAGCCATCTGTATGAACATGGAAATATCTACACCGCTATCTGTATGAACATGGAAATACATATACCGCTATCTGTATGAAAATGGAAATAACTACACCGCTATCTGTATGAAAATGGAAATATCTACACCGCTATCTGCATGAAAATGGAAATATCTACACAACTATCTGCATATAAATGGAAATATCTACACAGCTTTCTCTTTGCACATGGGAATATCTACAACACTATCTGTATGAACATGGAAATATCAACACCGCTAACTGTATGAACAGGGAAATATATACACCGCTATCTGCATGAAAATGGAAATATCTACACCGCTATCTGTATGAAAATGGAAATACATACACCGCTATCTGTATGAACATGGAAATATCTACACCGCTATCTGTATAAACATGGAAATATCTACACCGCTACCTGTAAAATCATGGAAATATCAGCACCGCTATCAGTATGAACATGGAAGTATCTACACCGCCATCTGTGTGAACATGGAAATATCTTCACCGCCATCTGTATGAACATGGAAATATCTGCACCGCCATCTGTATGAACGTATAAATATCTACACTGCCATCTGTATTAAGATGGAGATATCTACACCGCTATCTGTATAAACATGGAAATATCTACACCGCTATGTGTATATACATGGAAATATCTACACCGCTATATGTATAAACATGGAAATATCTACACTGCTACCTGTATAAACATGGAAATATCAGCCCCGCTATCTGTATGAACATGGAAATATCTACACCGCCATCTGTGTGAACATGGAAAAATCTTCACCGCCATCTGTATGAACATTGATATATCTACACAGACATCTGTATGAACATGGAAATATCTTCACCGCCATCTGTATGAACATGGATATGTCTACACAGCCGTCTGGATGAACATGGAAATATCTACACAGCCATCAGGATGAACATGGAAATATCTACACCGCTATCTGTATGAACATGGAAATATCTTCACTGCCATCTGTATTAACATAGATATATCTACACAGCCATGTGGATGAACATGGAAATATCTACACCGCTATCTGTGTAAACATGCATACATCTTCACCGCTATCTGTATAAACATGGAAATATCCACACCGCTATCTTTATGTACATGGAAATATCTACACCGCTAACTGTTTGAACAGGGAAATACACACACCGCTATCTGCATGAAAACGGAAATATCCACACAGGTATCTGCTTATACATGGAAATATCTACACAGCTATCTCTATACACATGGAAATAACTACACCGCTATCTGTATGAACATGGAAATATCTACACCGCCATCTGTATGAACATGGAAATATCTGCACAGCCATCTGTATGAACATTTATATAACTACACCGCCATCTGTATTAAGATGGAGATATCTACACCACTATCTGCATAAACATGGAAATATCTACACCACTATCTGCATAAACATGGAAATATCTACACCGCTATGAGTATAAACATGGAAATATCTACACTGCTATCTGTATAAACATGGAAATATCTACACCGCTACCTGTATAAACATGGAAATATCAGCACCGCTATCAGTATGAACATGGAAATTTCTACACCGCCATCTGTATGAACATGGAAATATGTTCACCGCCATCCGTATGAACATGGAAATACCTGCACCGCCATCTGTATGAACATATAAATATCTACACCGCCATCTGTATTAAGATGGAGATATCTACACCGCTATCTGTATAAACATGGAAATATCTACACCGCTATGTGTATAAACATGGAAATATCTACACCGCTACCTGTATCAACATGGAAGTATCAGCACCGCTATCGGTATGAACATGGCAATATCTACACGGCTATCTGTATGAACATGGAAATATCTACACCGCTATCTCTATGAACATGGAAATGTCTTCACTGCCATCTGTATGAACATGGATATATCTACACAGCCATCTGAATGAACATGGAAATATCTACACCGCTATCTGTATGAACATGGAAATATCTACACAGCCATCTGGGTGAACATGGAAATATCTGCACCGCTATCTGTATGAACATGGAAATACATATACCGCTATCTGTATGAAAATGGAAATAACTACACCGCTATCTGTATGAAAATGGAAATATCTATACCGCTATCTGCATGAAAATGGAAATATCTACACAACTATCTGCATATAAATGGAAATATCTACACAGCTATCTCTTTGCACATGGGAATATCTACACCACTATCTGTATGAACATGGAAATATCAACACCGCTAACTGTTTGAACAGGGAAATATATACACCGCTATCTGCATGAAAATGGAAATATCTACACCGCTATCTGTATGAAAATGGAAATACATACACCACTATCTGTATGAACATGGAAATATCTACACCGCTATCTGTATAAACATTGAAATATTTACACCGCTACCTGTATAAACATGGAAATATCAGCACCGCTATCAGTATGAACATGGAAGTATCTACACCGCCATTTGTGTGAACATGGAAATATCTTCACCGCCATCTGTATGAACATGGAAATATCTGCACCGCCATCTGTATGAACGTATAAATATCTACACCGCCATCTGTATTAAGATGGAGATATCTACACCGCTATCTGTATAAACATGGAAATATCTACACCGCTATGTGTATATACATGGAAATATCTACACCGCTATATGTATAAACATGGAAATATCTACACTGCTACCTGTATAAACATGGAAATATCAGCCCCGCTATCTGTATGAACATGGAAATATCTACACCGCCATCTGTATGAACATGGAAATATCTTCACCGCCATCTGTATGAACATTGATATATCTACACAGACATCTGTATGAACATGGAAATATCTTCACCGCCATCTGTATGAACATGGATATGTCTACACAGCCGTCTGGATGAACATGGAAATATCTACACAGCCATCAGGATGAACATGGAAATATCTACACCGCTATCTGTATGAACATGGAAATATCTTCACTGCCATCTGTATTAACATAGATATATCTACACAGCCTTGTGGATGAACATGGAAATATCTACACCGCTATCTGTGTAAACATGCATACATCTTCACCGCGATCTGTATAAACATGGAAATATCTACACCGCTATCTTTATGTACATGGAAATATCTACACCGCTAACTGTTTGAACAGGGAAATACACACACCGCTATCTGCATGAAAACGGAAATATCCACACAGGTATCTGCTTATACATGGAAATATCTACACAGCTATCTCTATACACATGGAAATAACTACACCGCTATCTGTATGAACATGGAAATATCTACACCGCCATCTGTATGAACATGGAAATATCTGCACAGCCATCTGTATGAACATTTATATAACTACACCGCCATCTGTATTAAGATGGAGATATCTACACCACTATCTGCATAAACATGGAAATATCTACACCGCTATCTGCATAAACATGGAAATATCTACACCGCTATGAGTATAAACATGGAAATATCTACACTGCTATCTGTATAAACATGGAAATATCTACACCGCTACCTGTATAAACATGGAAATATCAGCACCGCTATCAGTATGAACATGGAAATTTCTACACCGCCATCTGTATGAACATGGAAATATGTTCACCGCCATCCGTATGAACATGGAAATACCTGCACCGCCATCTGTATGAACATATAAATATCTACACCGCCATCTGTATTAAGATGGAGATATCTACACCGCTATCTGTATAAACATGGAAATATCTACACCGCTATGTGTATAAACATGGAAATATCTACACCGCTACCTGTATCAACATGGAAGTATCAGCACCGCTATCGGTATGAACAAGGCAATATCTACACGGCTATCTGTATGAACATGGAAATATCTACACCGCTATCTCTATGAACATGGAAATGTCTTCACTGCCATCTGTATGAACATGGATATATCTACAAAGCCATCTGAATGAACATGGAAATATCTACACCGCTATCTGTATGAACATGGAAATATCTACACAGCCATCTGGATGAACATGGAAATATCTACACCGCTATCTGTATGAACATGGAAATACATATACCGCTATCTGTATGAAAATGGAAATAACTACACCGCTATCTGTATGAAAATGGAAATATCTACACCGCTATCTGCATGAAAATGGAAATATCTACACAACTATCTGCATATAAATGGAAATATCTACACAGCTATCTCTTTGCACATGGGAATATCTACACCACTATCTGTATGAACATGGAAATATCAACACCGCTAACTGTTGGAACAGGGAAATATATACACCGCTATCTGCATGAAAATGGAAATATCTACACCGCTATCTGTATGAAAATGGAAATACATACACCGCTATCTGTATGAACATGGAAATATCTACACCGCTATCTGTATAAACATGGAAATATCTACACCGCTACCTGTATAAACATGGAAATATCAGCACCGCTATCAGTATGAACATGGAAGTATCTACACCGCCATCTGTGTGAACATGGAAATATCTTCACCGCCATCTGTATGAACATGGAAATATCTGCACCGCCATCTGTATGAACGTATAAATATCTACACCGCCATCAGTATTAAGATGGAGATATCTACACCGCTATCTGTATAAACATGGAAATATCAACAACGCTATGTGTATATACATGGAAATATCTACACCGCTATATGTATAAACATGGAAATATCTACACTGCTACCTGTATAAACATGGAAATATCAGCCCCGCTATCTGTATGAACATGGAAATATCTACACCGCCATCTGTATGAACATGGAAAAATCTTCACCGCCATCTGTATGAACATTGATATATCTACACAGACATCTGTATGAAGATGGAAATATCTTCACCGCCATCTGTATGAACATGGATATGTCTACACAGCCGTCTGGATGAACATGGAAATATCTACAAAGCCATCAGGATGAACATGGAAATATCTACACCGCTATCTGTATGAACATGGAAATATCTTCACTGCCATCTGTATTAACATAGATATATCTACACAGCCATGTGGATGAACATGGAAATATCTACACCGCTATCAGTGTAAACATGCATACATCTTCACCGCTATCTGTATAAACATGGAAATATCTACACCGCTATCTTTATGTACATGGAAATATCTACACCGCTAACTGTTTGAACAGGGAAATACACACACCGCTATCTGCATGAAAACGGAAATATCCACACAGGTATCTGCTTATACATGGAAATATCTACACAGCTATCTCTATAAACATGGAAATAACTACACCGCTATCTGTATGAACATGGAAATATCTACACCGCCATCTGTATGAACATGGAAATATCTGCACAGCCATCTGTATGAACATTTATATAACTACACCGCCATCTGTATTAAGATGGAGATATCTACACCACTATCTGCATAAACATGGAAATATCTACACCGCTATCTGCATAAACATGGAAATATCTACACCGCTATGAGTATAAACATGGAAATATCTACACTGCTATCTGTATAAACATGGAAATATCTACACCGCTACCTGTATAAACATGGAAATATCAGCACCGCTATCAGTATGAACATGGAAATTTCTACACCGCCATCTGTATGAACATGGAAATATGTTCACCGCCATCCGTATGAACATGGAAATACCTGCACCGCCATCTGTATGAACATATAAATATCTACACCGCCATCTGTATTAAGATGGAGATATCTACACCGCTATCTGTATAAACATGGAAATATCTACACCGCTATGTGTATAAACATGGAAATATCTACACCGCTACCTGTATCAACATGGAAGTATCAGCACCGCTATCGGTATGAACATGGCAATATCTACACGGCTATCTGTATGAACATGGAAATATCTACACCGCTATCTCTATGAACATGGAAATGTCTTCACTGCCATCTGTATGAACATGGATATATCTACACAGCCATCTGAATGAACATGGAAATATCTACACCGCTATCTGTATGAACATGGAAATATCTACACAGCCATCTGGATGAACATGGAAATATCTACACCGCTATCTGTATGAACATGGAAATACATATACCGCTATCTGTATGAAAATGGAAATAACTACACCGCTATCTGTATGAAAATGGAAATATCTACACCGCTATCTGCATGAAAATGGAAATATCTACACAACTATCTGCATATAAATGGAAATATCTACACAGCTATCTCTTTGCACATGGGAATATCTACACCACTATCTGTATGAACATGGAAATATCAACACCGCTAACTGTTTGAACAGGGAAATATATACACCGCTATCTGCATGAAAATGGAAATATCTACACCGCTATCTGTATGAAAATGGAAATACATACACCGCTATCTGTATGAACATGGAAATATCTACACCGCTATCTGTATAAACATGGAAATATCTACACCGCTACCTGTATAAACATGGAAATATCAGCACCGCTATCAGTATGAACATGGAAGTATCTACACCGCCATCTGTGTGAACATGGAAATATCTTCACCGCCATCTGTATGAACATGGAAATATCTGCACCGCCATCTGTATGAACGTATAAATATCTACACCGCCATCTGTATTAACATGGAGATATCTACACCGCTATCTGTATAAACATGGAAATATCTACACCGCTATGTGTATATACATGGAAATATCTACACCGCTATATGTATAAACATGGAAATATCTACACTGCTACGTGTATAAACATGGAAATATCAGCCCCGCTATCTGTATGAACATGGAAATATCTACACCGCCATCTGTATGAACATGGAAAAATCTTCACCGCCATCTGTATGAACATTGATATATCTACACAGACATCTGTATGAACATGGAAATATCTTCACCGCCATCTGTATGAACATGGATATGTCTACACAGCCGTCTGGATGAACATGGAAATATCTACAAAGCCATCAGGATGAACATGGAAATATCTACACCGCCATCTGTATTAACATAGATATATCTACACAGCCATGTGGATGAACATGGAAATATCTACACCGCTATCTGTGTAAACATGCATACATCTTCACCGCTATCTGTATAAACATGGAAATATCTACACCGCTATCTTTATGTACATGGAAATATCTACACCGCTAACTGTTTGAACAGGGAAATACACACACCGCTATCTGCATGAAAACGGAAATATCCACACAGGTATCTGCTTATACATGGAAATATCTACACAGCTATCTCTATACACATGGAAATAACTACACCGCTATCTGTATGAACATGGAAATATCTACACCGCCATCTGTATGAACATGGAAATATCTGCACAGCCATCTGTATGAACATTTATATAACTACACCGCCATCTGTATTAAGATGGAGATATCTACACCACTATCTGCATAAACATGGAAATATCTACACCGCTATCTGCATAAACATGGAAATATCTACACCGCTATGAGTATAAACATGGAAATATCTACACTGCTATCTGTATAAACATGGAAATATCTACACCGCTACCTGTATAAACATGGAAATATCAGCACCGCTATCAGTATGAACATGGAAATTTCTACACCGCCATCTGTATGAACATGGAAATATGTTCACCGCCATCCGTATGAACATGGAAATACCTGCACCGCCATCTGTATGAACATATAAATATCTACACCGCTATCTGTATTAAGATGGAGATATCTACACCGCTATCTGTATAAACATGGAAATATCTACACCGCTATGTGTATAAACATGGAAATATCTACACCGCTACCTGTATCAACATGGAAGTATCAGCACCGCTATCGGTATGAACATGGCAATATCTACACGGCTATCTGTATGAACATGGAAATATCTGCACCGCTATCTCTATGAACATGGAAATGTCTTCACTGCCATCTGTATGAACATGGATATATCTACACAGCCATCTGAATGAACATGGAAATATCTACACCGCTATCTGTATGAACATGGAAATATCTACACAGCCATCTGGATGAACATGGAAATATCTACACCGCTATTTGTATGAACATGGAAATACATATACCGCTATCTGTATGAAAATGGAAATAACTACACCGCTATCTGTATGAAAATGGAAATATCTACACCGCTATCTGCATGAAAATGGAAATATCTACACAACTATCTGCATATAAATGGAAATATCTACACAGCTATCTCTTTGCACATGGGAATATCTACACCACTATCTGTATGAACATGGAAATATCAACACCGCTAACTGTTTGAACAGTGAAATATATACACCGCTATCTGCATGAAAATGGAAATATCTACACCTCTATCTGTATGAAAATGGAAATATATACACCGCTATCTGTATGAACATGGAAATATCTACACCGCTATGTGTATAAACATGGAAATATCTACACCGCTACCTGTATAAACATGGAAATATCTACACCGCCACATGTATAAACATGGAAATATCAGCCCCGCTATCTGTATGAACATGGAAATATCTACAACGCCATTTGTATGAACATGGAAATGTCTTCAGCGCCATACGTATGAACATGGAAATATCTGCACCGCCATCTGTATGAACATATAAATATCTACACCGCCATCTGTATTGAAATGGAGATATCTACACCGCTATCTGTATAAACATGGAAATATCTACACCGCTATCTGCATGAAAATGGAAATATCTACACAACTATCTGCATATAAATGGAAATATCTACACAGCTATCTCTTTGCACATGGAAATAACTACACCGCTATCTCTATAAACATGGAAATATCTACACCGCCATCTGTATGAACATGGAAATATCTACACCGCCATCTGTATTAAGAAGGAGATATCTACACCGCTATTTGTATAAACATGGAAATATCTACACCGCTATCTGTATAAACACGGAAATATGTACACCGCTACCTGTATAAACATGGAAGTATCAGAACCGCTATCGGTGTGAACATGGCAATATCTACAGGGCTATCTGTATGAACATGGAAATATCTACACCGCTATCTGTATAAACATGGAAATATCTACACCGCTACCTGTATAAACATGGAAATATCAGCACCGCTATCAGTATGAACATGGAAGTATCTACACCGCCATCTGTGTGAACATGGAAATATTTTCACCGCCATCTGTATGAACATGGAAATATCTGCACCGCCATCTGTATGAACGTATAAATATCTACACCGCCATCTGTATTAAGATGGAGATATCTACACCGCTATCTGTATAAACATGGAAATATCTACACCGCTATGTGTATATACATGGAAATATCTACACCGCTATCTGTATAAACATGGAAATATCTACACTGCTACCTGTATAAACATGGAAATATCAGCCCCGCTATCTGTATGAACATGGAAATATCTACACCGCCATCTGTATGAACATGGAAAAATCTTCACCGCCATCTGTATGAACATTGATATATCTACACAGCCATCTGTATGAACATGGAAATATCTTCACCGCCATCTGTATGAACATGGATATGTCTACACAGCCGTCTGGATGAACATGGAAATATCTACACCGCTATCTGTATGAACATGAAAATATCTACACCGCTATCTGTGTAAACATGCATACATCTTCACCGCTATCTGTAAAAACATGGAAATATCCACACCGCTATCTGTATGAACATGGAAATATCTACACCGCTATCTGTTTGAAAATGGAAATATCTACACCACTATCTGCATGAAAATGGAAATATCTACAAAGCTATCTGCATATACATGGAAATATTTACACAGCTATCTCTTTGCACATGGAAATAACTACACCGCTATCTCTATAAACATGGAAATATCTACACCACCATCTGTATGAACATGGAAATATCTGCACTGCCATCTGTATGAACATATAAATATCTACACCGCCATCTGTATTAAGAAGTAGATATCTACACCGCTATCTGTATAAACATGGAAATATCTACACCGCTATCTGTATGAACATGGAAATATCTACACCGCTACCTGTATGAACACGGAAATATGTACACCGCTACCTGTATAAACATGGAAGTATCAGCAGCGCTATCGGTATGAACATGGAAATATCTACACGGCAATCTGTATGAACATGGAAATATCTACACCGCTATCTGTATGAACATGGAAATATCTACACCACTATCTGTATGAACATGGAAATAGCTACACAGCCATCTGGATGAACATGGAAATATCTACACAGCTATCTGTAAGAACATGGATATATCTACACAGCCATCTGGATGAACATGGAAATATCTACACCGCTATCTGTATGAACATGGAAGTACATACACCGCTATCTGTATGAACATGGAAATATCTACACCGCTATCTGTATGAACATGGAAATATCTACACCGCTATCTGTATGAACATGGAAATATCTACACCGCTATCTGTATGAACATGGAAATATCTACACCGCTATCTGTATGAACATGGAAATATCTACACCGCTATCTGTATGAACATGGAAATATCTTCACCGCCGTCTGTATGAACATGGATATATCTACACAGCCATCTGGATGAACATGGAAATATCTGCACTGCCATCTGTATGAACATATAAATATCTACACCGCCATCTGTATTAAGAAGTAGATATCTACACCGCTATCTGTATAAACATGGAAATATCTTCACCGCTATCTGTATGAACATGGAAATATCTACACCGCTACCTGTATGAACACGGAAATATGTACACCGCTACATGTATAAACATGGAAGTATCAGCAGCGCTATCGGTATGAACATGGAAATATCTACACGGCTATCTGTATGAACATGGAAATATCTACACCGCTATCTGTATGAACATGGAAATATCTACACCACTATCTGTATGAACATGGAAATAGCTACACAGCCATCTGGATGAACATGGAAATATCTACACCGCTATCTGTATGAACATGGATATATCTACACAGCCATCTGGATGAACATGGAAATATCTACACCGCTATCTGTATGAACATGGAAGTACATACACCGCTATGTGTATGAACATGGAAATATCTACACCGCTATCTCTATGAACATGGAAATATATACACCGATATCTGTATGAACATGGAAATATCTTCACCGCCGTCTGTATGAACATGGGTATATCTACACAGCCATCTGGATGAACATGGATATGTCTACACAGCCGTCTGGATGAACATGGAAATATCTACACCGCTATCTGTATGAACATGGATATATCTACACAGCCATCTGGATGAACATGGAAATATCAACACCGCTATCTGTGTAAACATGCATACATCTTCACCGCTATCTGTATAAACATGGAAATATCTACACTGCTATCTTTATGAACATGGAAATATCTACACCGCTAACTGTTTGAGCAGGGAAATATATACACCGCTATCTGCATGAAAATGGAAATGTCTACACAGCTATCTGCATATACATGGAAATATCTACACTGCTATCTCTATACACATGGAAATAACTACACCGCTATCTGTATGAACATGGAAATATCTACACCGCCATCTGTATGAACATGGAAATATATGCACCGCCATCTGAATGAACATATAAATATCTACACCGCCATCTGTATTAAGATGGAGATATCTACACCGCTATCTGTATGAACATGGAAATATCTACACAGCCATCAGGATGAACATGGAAATATCTACACCGCTATCTGTATGAACATGGAAATATCTTCACTGCCATCTGTATTAACATAGATGTATCTACACAGCCATCTGGATGAACATGGAAATATCTACACCGCAATCTGTGTAAACATGCATACATCTTCACCGCTATCTGTATAAACATGGAAATATCTACACCGCTATCTTTATGTACATGGAAATATCTACACCGCTAACTGTTTGAACAGGGAAATACACACACCGCTATCTGCATGAAAATGGAAATATCCACACAGGTATCTGCTTATACAAGGAAATATCTACACAGCTATCTCTATACACATGGAAATAACTACACCGCTATCTGTATGAACATGGAAATATCTACACCGCCATCTGTATGAACATGGAAATATCTGCACAGCCATCTGTATGAACATTTATATAACTACACCGCCATCGGTATTAAGATGGAGATATCTACACCACTATCTGCATAAACATGGAAATATCTACACCGCTATCTGCATAAACATGGAAATATCTACACCGCTATGAGTATAAACATGGAAATATCTACACTGCTATCTGTATAAACATGGAAATATCTACACCGCTACCTGTATAAACATGGAAATATCAGCACCGCTATCAATATGAACATGGAAATTTCTACACCGCCATCTGTATGAACATGGAAATATGTTCACCGCCATCCATATGAACATGGAAATACCTGCACCGCCATCTGTATGAACATATAAATATCTACACCGCCATCTGTATTAAGATGGAGATATCTACACCGCTATCTGTATAAACATGGAAATATCTACACCGCTATGTGTATAAACATGGAAATATCTACACCGCTACCTGTATCAACATGGAAGTATCAGCACCGCTGTCGGTATGAACATGGCAATATCTACACGGCTATCTGTATGAACATGGAAATATCTACACCGCTATCTCTATGAACATGGAAATGTCTTCACTGCCATCTGTATGAACATGGATATATCTACACAGCCAACTGAATGAACATGGAAATATCTACACCGCTATCTGTATGAACATGGAAATATCTACACAGCCATCTGGATGAACATGGAAATATCTACACCGCTATCTGTATGAACATGGAAATACATATACCGCTATCTGTATGAAAATGGAAATAACTACACCGCTATCTGTATGAAAATGGAAATATCTACACCGCTATCTGCATGAAAATGGAAATATCTACACAACTATCTGCATATAAATGGAAATATCTACACAGCTATCTCTTTGCACATGGGAATATCTACACCACTATCTGTATGAACATGGAAATATCAAAACCGCTAACTGTTTGAACAGGGAAATATATACACCGCTATCTGCATGAAAATGGAAATATCTACACTGCTATCTGTATGAAAATGGAAATACATACACCGCTATCTGTATGAACATGGAAATATCTACACCGCTATGTGTATAAACATGGAAATATCTACACCGCTATCTGTATAAACATGGAAATATCTACACCGCCACATGTATAAACATGGAAATATCAGCCTCGCTATCTGTATGAACATATAAATATCTACACCGCCATCTGTATTAAGATGGAGATATCTACACCGCTATCTGTATAAACATGGAAATATCTACACCGCTATCTGCATGAAAATGGAAATATCTACACAACTATCTGCATATAAATGGAAATATCTACACAGCTATCTCTTTGCACATGGAAATAACTACACCGCTATCTCTATAAACATGGAAATATCTACACCGCCATCTGTATGAACATGGAAATATCTACACCGCCATCTGTATTAAGAAGGAGATATCTACACCGCTATCTGTATAAACATGGAAATATCTACACCGCTATCTGTATAAACACGGAAATATGTACACCGCTACCTGTATAAACATGGAAGTATCAGCACCGCTATCGGTATGAACATGGCAATATCTACACGGCTATCTGTATAAACATGGAAATATCTACACCGCTATCTGTATAAACATGGAAATATCTACACCGCTATCTTTATGAACATGGAAATATCTACACCGCTAACTGTTTGAACAGGGAAATATATACACCGCTATCTGCATGAAAACGGAAATATCTACTCAGCTATCTGCTTATACATGGAAATATCTACACAGCTATCTCTTTACACATGGAAATAACTACATCGCTATCTGTATGAACATGGAAATACCTACACCGCCATCTGTATGAACATGGAAATATCTGCACCGCCAACTGTATGAACATTTAAATATCTACACCGCCATCTGTATTATGAAGGAGATATCTACACCGCTATCTGTATAAACATGGGAATATCTACACCGCTATCTGTATGAACATGGAAATATCTACACCGTTACCTGTATAAACACGGAAATATGTACACTGCTACCTGTATAAACATGGAAGTATCAGCACCGATATCGGTATGAACATGGCAATATCTACACGGCTATCTGTATGAACATGGAAATATCTACAACGCCATCTGTATGAACATGGAAATATCTTCACCGCCATCTGTATGAACATGGATATATCTACACAGCCATCTGGATGAACATGGAAATATCTACACCGCTATCTGTATGAACATGGAAATATTTACACCGCTATCTGTATGAACATGGAAATATCTTCACAGCCATCAGGATGAACATGGAAATATCTACACCGCTATCTGTATGAACATGGAAATACATACACCGCAATCTGTATGAACATGGAAATATCTACACCGCTATCTGTATGAACATGGAAATATCTACACCGCTATCTGTATGAACATGGAAATATCTTCACCGCCATCTGTATGAACATGGATATATCTACACAGCCATGTGGATGAACATGGAAATATCTACACCGATATCTGTGAAAACATGCATACATCTTCACCGCTATCTGTATAAACATGGAAATATCTACAAGGCTATCTTTAGGAACATGGAAATATCTACACGGCTAACTGTTTGAACAGGGAAATATATACACCGCTATCTGCATGAAAACGGAAATATCTACACAGCTATCTGCTTATACATGGAAATATCTACACAGCTATCTCTTTACACATGGAAATAAATACACTGCTATTTGTATGAATATGGAAATATCTACACCGCCATCTGTATGAACATGGAAATATCTGCAGCGCCATCTGTATGAACATTTAAATATCTACACCGCCATCTGTATTAAGATGGAGATATCTACACCGCTATCTGTATGAACATGGAAATATCTACACCGCCATCTGTATGAACATGGATATATCTACACAGCCATCTGGATGAACGTGGAAATATCTACACCAGTATCTGTGTAAACATGCATACAACTTCACCGCTATCTGTACAAACATGGAAATATCTACACCGCTATCTTTATGAACATGGAAATATCTACACCGATAACTTTTTGAACAGGGAAATATATACACCGCTATCTGCATGAAAATGGAAATATCTACACCGCTATCAGTATGAACATGGAAATACATACACCGCTGTCTGTATGAACATGGAAATATCTACACCGCTATGTGTATAAACATGGAAATATCTACACCGCTATCTGTATAAACATGGAAATATCTACACCGCTACATGTATAAACATGGAAATATCAGCCCTGCTATCTGTATGAACATGGAAATATCTACACCGCTATCTGTATGAACATGGAAATATCTACACCGCTATCTGTATGAACATGGAAATAGCTACACAGCTATCTGTATGAACATGGAAATATCTACACCGCTATCTGTATGAACATGGAAATATCTACACTGCTATCTGTTTGAACAGGGAAATTTATACACCGCTATCTGCATGAAAATGGAAATATCTACACAGCTATCTGAATATACATGGGAATATCTACACAGGTATCTCTTTACACATGGAAATAACTACACCGCTATCTGCATGAACATGGAAATATCTACACCGCCATCTGTATGAACATGGAAATATCTGCATCGCCATCTGTATGAACATATAAATATCTACACCGCCATCTGCATTAAAAAGGAGATATCTACACCGATATCTGTATAAACATGGAAATATCTGCACTGCTATCTGTATAAACATGGAAATATCTACACCGGTATCTGTACAAACATGGAAATATCTACATCGCTACCTGTATAAACATGGAAATATCAGCACCGCTATCGGTATGAACACGGAAATATCTCCACCGCTATCTGTATGAACATGGAAATATCTACACCGCTATCTGTATGAACATGGAATTATCTTCACTGCCATCTGTATGAACATGGATATATCTACAATGCCATCTGGATGAACATGGAAATAACTACACCGCTATCTGCATGAACATGGAAACATCTACACTGCTATCCTTGTAAACATGCATACATCTTCACCACTATCTGTATAAACATGGAAATATCTACACCGCTATCTGTATGAACATGGAAATAGCTACACCGCTATCTGTATGAACATGGAAATATCTACACCACTATCTGTATGAACATGGAATTCTCTACACCGCTATCTGTATGAACATGGATATATCTACACAGCCATCTGGATGAACATGGAAATATCTACACCGCTATCTGTATGAACATGGAAATATCTACACCACTATCTGCATGAACATGGAAATATCTACACAGCTATCTGTTTGAACAGGGAAATATATACACCGCTATCTGTATAAACATGGAAATATCTACACCGCTATCTGTTTGAACATGGAAATATCTACACCGCAATCTGCATGAAAATGGAAATATCTACACTGCTATCTGCATACACATGGAAATATCTACAAATCTATCTCTTTACACATGGAAATAACTACACCGCTATCTCTATAAACATGGAAATATCTACACCGCCATCTAAATGAACATGGAAATATCTGCACCGCCATCTGTATGAACATATAAATATCTACACCGCCATCTGTATTAAGATGGAGATATCTACACCGCTATCTGTATAAACTTGGAAATATCTACACCGCTATCTGAATAAACATGGAAATATCTACATCAGTATCTGTATAAACATGGAAATATCTACACCGCTACCTGTATAAACATGGAAATATCAGCACCGCTATCTGTATGAACATGTAAATATCTACACCGCTATCTCTGTGAACATGGAAATATCTACACCGCTATCTGTATGAACATGGAAATATCTACATCGCTATCTGTATGAACATGGAAATATCTACACCACTATCTGTATGAACATGGAAATATCTACACCTCTATCTGTATGAACATGGAAATATCTACACCGCTATCTGTTTGAACAGAGAAATATGTACACCGCTATCTGCATGAAAATGGAAATATCTACACAGCTATCTGCATACACATGGAAATATCTACACAGCTATCTCTTTACACATGGAAATAAATACACCACTATCTGTATGAACATGGAAATATCTGCACCGCCATCTGTATGAACATATAAATATCTACACCGCCATCTGTATTAAGAAGGAGATAACTACACCACCATCTGTATGAACATGGAAATATCTGCACCGCCATCTGTATGAACATATAAATATCTACACCGCCATCTGTATTAAGAAGGAGATATCTACACCGCTATCTGTATAAACATGGAAATATCTACACTGCTATCTGTATAAACATGGAAATATCTACACCGCTATCTGTGTAAACATGGAAATATCTACACCGTTACATGTATAAACATGGAAATATCAGCACCGCTATCGGTATGAACACGGAAATATCTACACCGCTATCTGAATGAACATGGAAATATCTACACCGCTATCTGTATGAACATGGAAATATGTTCACTGCCTTTTGTATGAACATGGATATATCTACACTGCTATCCTTGTAAACATGCATACATCTTCACCGCTATCTGTATAAACATGGAAATATCTACACCGCTATCTGTATGAACACGGAAATATCTACACCGCTATCTGTTTGAACATGGAAATACCTACACCGCTATCCGCATGAAAATGGAAATATCTGCACAGCTATCTGCATACACATGGAAATATCTACAAAGCTATCTCTTTACACATGGAAATAACTACACCGCTATCTCTATAAACATGGAAATATCTACACCGCCATCTATATGAACATGGAAATATCTGCACCGCCATCTGCATGAACATATAAATATCTACACCGCCATCTGTATTAAGATGGAGATATCTACACATCTATCTGTATAAACTTGGAAATATCTACACCGCTATCTGTATAAACATGGAAATATCTACACCACTATCTGTATAAACATGGAAATATCTACACCGCTACCTGTATAAACATGGAAATATCAGCACAGATATCTGTGTGAACATGGAAATATCTACACCGCTATCTCTTTGAACATGGAAATATCTACACCGATATCTGTATGAACATGGAAATAGCTACACCGCTATCTGTATGAACATGGAAATATCTACACCAATATCTGTATGAACATGGAAATATCTACACCGCTATCTGTATGAACATGGATATATCTACACAGCCATCTGTATGAACACGGAAATATCTACACCGCTATCTGTATGAACATGGAAATATCTACACTGCTATCTGTATGAACATGGATATATCTACACAGCCATCTGGATGAACATGGAAATATCTACACTGCTATCTGTGTAGACATGCATACATCTTCACCGCTATCTGTATAAACGTGGAAATATCTACACCGCTATCTGTTTGAACATGGAAATATATACACCGCTCTCTGCATGAAAATGGAAATAACTACACAGCTATCTGCATATACATGGAAATATCTACACAGCTATCTCTTTACACATGGAAAAAACTTCACCGCTATCTGTATGAGCATGGAAATATCTACACCGCCATGTGTATTAACATGGGAATATCTGCACCACCATCTGTATGAACATATAAATATCTACACCGCCATCTCTATTAAGATGTAGATATCTACACCGCTATCTGTATAAACATGGAAATATCTACACCGCTACCTGTATAAACATGGAAATATCAGCACCGCTATCTGTATGAACATGGAAATATCTACACCGCTATCTGTATGAACATGGAAATATCTACACCTCTATCTGTATGAACATGGAAATATCTACACCGCTATCTGTATGAACATGGAAATATCTACAACTCTATCTGTATGAACGTGGAAATATCTGCACCGCCATCTGTATGAACATATAAATATCTACAGCGCCGTCTGTATTAAGAAGGAGATATCTACACCGCTATCTGTATAAACATGGAAATATCTACACCGCTATCCGTATAAACATGGAAATATCTACACCGCTACCTGTATAAACATGGAAATAACAGCACCGCTATCGGTATGAACATGGAAATATCTACACCGCCATCTGTATGAACATGGAAATATCTTTACCGCCATCTGTATGAACATGGATATATCTACACAGCCATCTGTATGAACATGGAAATATCTAACCCGCTATCTGTATGAACATGGAAATACCTACACCGCTATCTCTATGAACATGGAACTATCTTCAACGCCATCTGTATGAAAATGGATATGTCTACAAAGCCATCTGGATGAACATGGAAATATCTACACCGCTATCTGTATGAACATAGAAATATCTACACTGCTATCTGTGTAAACATGCATACATCTTCACCGCTATCTGTATGAACATGGAAATATCTACACTGATATCAATTTGAACATGGAAATATCTACACCGCTATCTGCATGAAAATGGAAATATCTACACAGATATCTGCATATACATGGAAATATCTACACAGCTAACTCTTTACACATGGAAATATCTACACCGCTATCTCTATAAACATGGAAATATCTACACCGCCATCTGTATGAACGTGGAAATATCTGCACCACCATCTGTATGAACATATAAATATCTCCACCGCCATCTGTATAAAGAAGGAGATATCTACACCGCTATCTGTATATACATGGAAATATCTACACCGATATCTGTATGAACATGGAAATATCCACACCGCTATCTGTATGAACATGGAAATATTTACACCGCTATGTGTATGAACATGGAAATATCTTCACCGCCATCTGTATGAACATGGATATATCTACACAGCCATCTGGATGAACATGGAAATATCTACACCGCTATCTGTATGCACATGGAAATATCTACACCTCTATCTGTATGAACATGGAAATATCTGCACCGCCATCTGTATGAACATATAAGCATCTACACCGCCGTCAGTATTAAGAAGGAGAAATCTACACCGCTATCTGTATAAACAAGGAAATATCTATACTGCTGTCTGTATAAACATGGAAATATCTACACTGCTATCTGTATGAACATGGAAATATCTGCACCGCTACCTGTATAAACATGGAAATATCTACACCGCTATCGGTATGAACATGGAAATATCTACACCGCTATGTGTAGGAACATGGAAATATCTACACCGCCATCTGTATGAACATGGAAATATCTTCACCGCCATCTGTATGAACATGGATATATCTACACAGCCATCTGTATGAACATGGAAATATCTAACCCGCTATCTGTATGAACATGGAAATATCTACACCGCTATCTGTATGAACATGGAAATATCTTCAACGCCATCTGTATGAAAATGGATATGTCTACACAGCCATCTGGATGAACATGGAAATATCTACACCGCTATCTGTGTAAACATGCATACATCTTCACCGCTATCTGTATAAACATGGAAATATCTGCACCGCTATCTGTATGAACATGGAAATAACTACACTGCTATCTATTTGAACATGGAAATATCTACACCGCTATCTGCATGAAAATGGAAATATCTACACAGATATCTGCATATACATGGAAATATCTACACAGCTATCTCTTTACACATGGAAATATCTACACCGCTATCTCTATAAACATGGAAATATCTACACCACTATCTGTATAAACATGGAAATATCTACAACACTACCTGTATAAATATGGAAATATCAGCACAGCTATCTGTATGAACATCGAAATATCTACACCGCTATCTCCTTGAACATGGAAATATCTACACCGCTATCTGTATGAACATGGAAATAGGTACACCGCTATCTTTATGAACATGGAAATATCTACACCGCTATCTGTATGAACATGGATATATCTATACAGCCATCTGGATGAATATGGAAATATCTACACTGCTATCTGTGTAGACATGCATACATCATCACCGATATCTGTATAAACATGGAAATATCTACACCGCTATCTGAACATGGAAATATATACACCGCTATCTGCATGAAAATGGAAATATCTACACAGCTATCTGCATGTACATGGAAATATTTACACAGCTATCTCTTTGCACATGGAAATAACTACACCACTATCTCTATAAACATGGAAATATCTACACCACCATCTGTATGAACATGGAAATATCTGCACTGCCATCTGTATGAACATATAAATATCTACACCGCCATCTGTATTAAGAAGTAGATATCTACACCGCTATCTGTGTAACATGGAGATATCTACACCGCTATCTGTATGAACATGGAAATATCTACACCGCTACCTGTATGAACACGGAAATATGTACACCGCTACCTGTATAAACATGGAAGTATCAGCAGCGCTATCGGTATGAACATGGAAATATCTACACGGCAATCTGTATGAACATGGAAATATCTACACCGCTATCTGTATGAACATGGAAATATCTACACCACTATCTGTATGAACATGGAAATAGCTACACAGCCATCTGGATGAACATGGAAATATCTACACCGCTATCTGTATGAACATGGATATATCTACACAGCCATCTGGATGAACATGGAAATATCTACACCGCTATCTGTATGAACATGGAAGTACATACACCGCTATCTGTATGAACATGGAAATATCTACACCGCTATCTGTATGAACATGGAAATACCTACACCGCTATCTGTATGAACATGGAAATATCTACACCGCTATCTGTATGAACGTGGAAATATTTTCACCGCCGTCTGTATGAACATGGATCTATCTACACAGCCATCTGGATGAACATGGAAATATCTGCACTGCCATCTGTATGAACATATAAATATCTACACCGCCATCTGTATTAAGAAGTAGATATCTACACCGCTATCTGTATAAACATGGAAATATCTACACCGCTATCTGTATGAACATGGAAATATCTACACCGCTACCTGTATGAACACGGAAATATGTACACCGCTACCTGTATAAACATGGAAGTATCAGCAGCGCTATCGGTATGAACATGGAAATATCTACACGGCTATCTGTATGAACATGGATATATCTACACCGCTATCTGTATGAACATGGAAATATCTACACCACTATCTGTATGAACATGAAAATAGATACACAGCCATCTGGATGAACATGGAAATATCTACACCGTTATCTGTATGAACATGGATATATCTACACAGCCATCTGGATGAACATGGAAATATCTACACCGCTATCTGTATGAACATGGAAGTACATACACCGCTATCTGTATGAACATGGAAATATCTACACCTCTATCTGTATGAACATGGAAATATCTACACCGCTACCTGTATGAACATGGAAATATCTTCACCGCCGTCTGTATGAACATGGATATATCTACACAGCCATCTGGATGAACATGGATATGTCTACACAGCCGTCTGGATGAACATGGAAATATCTACACCGCTATCTGTTTGAACATGGAAATAGCTACACAGCCATCTGGATGAACATGGAAATATCTACACCGCTATCTGTATGAACATGGATATATCTACACAGCCATCTGGATGAACATGGAAATATCTACACCGCTATCTGTATGAACATGGAAGTACATACACCACTATCTGTATGAACATGGAAATATCTACACCGCTATCTGTATGAACATGGAAATATCTACACCGCTATCTGTATGAACATGGAAATATCTTCACCGCAGTCTGTATGAACATGGATATATCTACACAGCCTTCTGGATGAACATGGAAATATCTGCACCGCTATCTGTATGAACATGGAAATATCTACACCGCTATCTGTATGAACATGGATATATCTACACAGCCATCTGGATGAACATGGAAATATCTACACCGCTATCTGTGTAAACATGCATACATCTTCACCGCTATCTGTATAAACATGGAAATATCTACACTGATATCTTTATGAACATGGAAATATCTACACCGCTAACTGTTTGAACAGCGAAATATATACACCGCTATCTGCATGAAAATGGAAATGTCTACACAGCTATCTGCATATACATGGAAATATCTACACTGCTATCTCTATACACATGGAAATAACTACACCGCTATCTGTATGAACATGGAAATATCTACACCGCCATCTGTATGAACATGGAAATATATGCACCGGCATTTGAATGAACATATAAATATCTACACCGCCATCTCTATTAAGATGGAGATATCTACACCGCTATCTGTATGAACATGGAAATATCTACACAGCCATCAGGATGAACATGGAAATATCTACACCGCTATCTGTATGAACATGGAAATACATACACCGCTATCTGTATGAACATGGAAATATCTACACCGCTATCTGTATGAACATGGAAATATCTACACCGCTATCTGTATGAACATGGAATTATCTGCACAGCCATCTGTATGAACATTTATATAACTACACCGCCATCTGTATTAAGATGGAGATATCTACACCACTATCTGCATAAACATGGAAATATCTACACCGCTATCTGCATAAACATGGAAATATCTACACCGCTATGAGTATAAACATGGAAATATCTACACTGCTATCTGTATAAACATGGAAATATCTACACCGCTACCTGTATAAACATGGAAATATCAGCACCGCTATCAGTATGAACAAGGAAATTTCTACACCGCCATCTGTATGAACATGGAAATATGTTCACCGCCATCCGTATGAACATGGAAATATCTGCACCGCCATCTGTATGAACATATAAATATCTACACCGCCATCTGTATTAAGATGGAGATATCTACAACGCTATCTGTATAAACATGGAAATATCTACACCGCTATGTGTATAAACATGGAAATATCTACACCGCTACCTGTATCAACATGGAAGTATCAGAACCGCTATCGGTATGAACATGGCAATATCTACACGGCTATCTGTATGAACATGGAAATATCTACACCGCTATCTCTATGAACATGGAAATGTCTTCACTGCCATCTGTATGAACATGGATATATCTACACAGCCATCTGAATGAACATGGAAATATCTACACCGCTATCTGTATGAACATGGAAATATCTACACAGCCATCTGGATGAACATGGAAATATCTACACCGCTATCTGTATGAACATGGAAATACATATACCGCTATCTGTATAAAAAAGGAAATAACTACACAGCTATCTGTATGAAAATGGAAATATTTACACCGCTATCTGCATGAAAATGGAAATATCTACACAACTATCTGCATATAAATGGAAATATCCACACAGCTATCTCTTTGCACATGGAAATAACTACACCGCTATCTCTATAAACATGGAAATATCTACACCGCCATCTGTATGAACATGGAAATATCTACACCGCCATCTGTATTAAGAAGGAGATATCTACACCGCTATCTGTATAAACATGGAAATATCTACACCGCTATCTGTATGAACATGGAAATATCTACACCGCTATCTGTATAAACACGGAAATATGTACACCGCTACCTGTATAAACATGGAAGTATCAGCACCGCTATCGGTATGAACATGGCAATATCTACACGGCTATCTGTATGAACATGGAAATATCTACACCGCTATCTGTATAAACATGGAAATATCTACACCGCTATCTTTATGAACATGGAAATATCTACACCGCTAACTGTTTGAACAGGGAAATATATACACCGCTATCTGCATGAAAACGGAAATATCTACACAGCTATCTGCTTATACATGGAAATATCTACACAGCTATCTCTTTACACATGGAAATAACTACACCGCTATCTGTATGAACATGGAAATATCTACACCGCCATCTGTATGAACATGGAAATATCTGCACCGCCAACTGTATGAACATTTAAATATCTACACCGCCATCTGTATTATGAAGGAGATATCTACACCGCTATCTGTATAAACATGGGAATATCTACACCGCTATCTGTATGAACATGGAAATATCTACACCGTTACCTGTATAAACACGGAAATATGTACACCGCTACCTGTATAAACATGGAAGTATCAGCACCGATATCGGTATGAACATGGCAATATCTACACGGCTATCTGTATGAACATGGAAGTACATACACCGCTATCTGTATGAACATGGAAATATCTACACCGCTATCTGCATGAACATGGAAATAGCTACACCGCTATCTGTATGAACATGGAAATATCTACACCGCTTTCTGTATGAACATGGAAATATCTACAAGGCTATCTGTATGAACATGGAAATATCTTCACCGCCATCTGTATGAACTTGGATATATCTACACAGCCATCTGGATGAACATGGAAATATCTGCACCGCTATCTGTATGAAGATGGTAATATCTACACCGCTATCTGTATGAACATGGATATATCTACACAGCCATCTGGATGAACATGGAAATATCTACACCGCTATCTGTGTAAACATGCATACATCTTCACCGCTTTCTGTATGAACATGGAAACATCTACACCGCTCTCTGTATGAACATGGAAATATCTTCACCGCCATCTGTATGAACATGGATATATCTACACAGCCATCTGGATGAACATGGAAATATCTACACCGCTATCTGTATGAACATGGAAATATCTAAACCGCTATCTGTGTAAACATGCATACATCTTCACCGCTATCTGAATAAACATGGAAATATGTACACCGCTACCTGTATAAACATGGAAGTATCAGCACCGCTATCGTTATAAACATGGCAATATCTACACGGCTATCTGTATGAACATGGAAATATCTGCACCGCCATCTGTATGAACACGGAAATATCTCCACCGCTATCTGTATGAACATGGAAATATCTACACCGCTATCTGTATGAACATGGAAATATCTTCCCTGCATTCTGTATGAACATGGATATATCTACAATGCCATCTGGATGAACATGGAAATATCTACACAGCTATCTGCATGAACATGGGAACATCTACACTGCTATCCTTGTAAACATGCATACATCTTCACCGCTATCTGTATAAAGATGGAAATATCTACACCGCTATCTGTATGAACATGGAAATATCTACACCGCTATTTGTTTGAACATGGAAATATCTACACCGCTATCTGCATGAAAATGGAAATATCTACACAGCTATCTGCATGCACATGGAAATATCTACAAATCTATCTCTTTACACATGGAAATAACTACACCGCTATCTCTATAAACATGGAAATATCTACACCGCCATCTATATGAACATGGAAATATCTGCACCGCCATCTGTATTAACATATAAATATCTACACCGCCATCTGTATTAAGATGGAGATATCTACACCGCTATCTGTGTAAACTTGGAAATATCTACACTGCTGTCTGTATAAACATGGAAATATCTACACCGCTATCTGTATGAACATGGAAATATCTACACCGCTACCTGTATAAACATGGAAATAACAGCACCGCTATCGGTATGAATACGGAAATATCTACACCGCTATGTGTAGGAACATGGAAATATCTACACCGCCATCTGTGTGAACATGGAAATATCTACACCACTATCTGTATAAACATGGAAGTATCTACACCGCTACCTGTATAAATATTTAAATATCAGCACAGCTATCTGTATGAACATGGAAATATCTACACCGCCATCTGTATGCACATGGAAATATCTACACCGCTAACTGTTTGAACATCGAAATATCTACACCGCTATCTGCATGAAAATGGAAATATTTACACAGCTATCTGCATATACACGGAAATATCTACAAAGCTATCTCTTTACACATGGAAATAACTACACCGCTATCTCTGTAAACATGGAAATATATACACCACTATCTGTATAAACATGGAAATATCTACACCGCTATCTGTATAAACATTTAAATATCTACACCGCTATCTGTATAAACATGGAAATATCTACACCGCTATCTGTATAAACATGGAATTATCTACACCGCCACCTGTATAAACATGGAAAAATCAGCACCGTTATCTGTATGACCATGGAAATATCTACACCGCTATCTCTATGAACATGGAAATATCTACACTGCTATCTGTATGAACATGGAAATAGCTACACCGCTATCTGTATGAACATGGAAATATCTACACCACTATCTGTATGAACATGGAAATATCTGCACCGCCATCTCTATGAACATATAAATATCTACACTGCCATCTGTATTAAGAAGGAGATATCTACACCGCTATCTGTATAAACATGGAAATATCTACACTGCTATCTGTATAAACATGGAAATATCCACACCGCTATCTGTATAAACATGGAAATATCTACACCGCTACCTGTATAAACATGGAAATATCAGCACCGCTATCGGTATGAACACGGAAATATCTACACCGCTATCTGTATGAACATGCAAATATCTACACCGCTATCTGTATGAACATGGAAATATCTTCACTGCCATCTGTATGAATATGGATATATCTACACAGCCATCTGGATGAACATGGAAATATCTACACCGCTATCTGTATGAACATGGAAATATCTACACAGCCATCTGGATGAACATGAAAATATCTACACCGCTACATTTGTAAACATGCATACATCTTCACCGCTATCTGTATAAACATGGAAATATCTACACCGCTACCTGTATAAACATGGAAATATCAGCACCGCTATCTGTATAAACATGGAAATATCTACACCGCTATCTCTATGAACATGGAAATATCCACACCGCTATCTGTATGAACATGGAAATAGCTACACCGCTATCTGTATGAACATGGAAATATCTACACCACTATCTGTATGAACATGGAAATATCTACACCGCTATCTGTTTGAACAGGGAAATTTATACACCGCTATCTGCATGAAAATGGAAATATCTACACAGCTATCTGAATATACATGGGAATATCTACACAGCTATCTCTTTACACATGGAAATAACTACACCGCTATCTGCATGAACATGGAAATATCTACACCGCCATCTGTATGAACATGGAAATATCTGCACCGCCATCTGTATGAACATATAAATATCTACACCGCCATCTGCATTAAGAAGGAAATATCTACACCGATATCTGTATAAACATGGAAATATCTACACTGCTATCTGTATAAACATGGAAATATCTACACCGCTATCTGTACAAACATGGAAATATCTACATCGCTACCTGTATAATCATGGAAATATCAGCTCCGCTATCGGTATGAACACGGAAATATCTCCACCGCTATCTGTATGAACATGGAAATATCTACACCGCTATCTGTATGAACATGGAAATATCTTCACTGCCATCTGTATGAACATGGATATATCTACAATGCCATCTGGATGAACATGGAAATATCTACACCACTATCTGCATGAACATGGAAACATCTACCCAGCTATCCTTGTAAACTTGCATACATCTTCACCGCTATCTGTATAAACATGGAAATATCTACACCGCTATCTGTATGAACATGGAAATAGCTACACCGCTATCTGTATGAACATGGAAATATCTACACCACTATCTGTATGAACATGGAATTATCTACACCGCTATCTGTATGAACATGGATATATCTACACAGCCATCTGGATGAACATGGAAATATCTACACCGCTATCGGTATGAACATGGAAATATCTACACAGCCATCTGGATGAACATGAAAATATGTACACCGCTATATGTGTAAACATGCATACATCTTCACCGCTATCTGTATAAACATGGAAATATCTACACAGCTACCTGTATAAACATGGAAATATCAGCACCGCTATCTGTATGAACATGGAAATATCTACACCGCTATCTCTATGAACATGGAAATATCCACACCGCTATCTGTATGAACATGGAAATATCTACACCGCTATCTGTATGAACATGGAAATATCTACACCGCTATCTGTTTGAACATGGAAATATCTGCACCGCTATCTGCATGAAAATGGAAATATCTACACAACTATCTGCATATAAATGGAAATATCTACACAGCTATCTCTTTGCACATGGAAATAACTACACCGCTATCTCTATAAACATGGAAATATCTACACCGCCATCTGTATGAACATGGAAATAACTACACCGCCATCTGTATTAAGAAGGAGATATCTACACCGCTATCTGAATAAACATGGAAATATCTACACCGCTATCTGTATGAACATGGAAATATCTACACCGCTATCTGTATAAACACGGAAATATGTACACCGCTACCTGTATAAACATGGAAGTATCAGCACCGCTATCGGTATGAACATGGCAATATCTACACGGCTGTCTGTATGAACATGGAAATATCTACACCGCTATCTGTATAAACATGGAAATATCTACACCGCTATCTTTATGAACATGGAAATATCTACACCACTAACTGTTTGAACAGGGAAATACATACACCACTATCTGCATGAAAACGGAAATATCTACACAGCTATCTGCTTATACATGGAAATATCTACACAGCTATCTCTTTACACATGGAAATAACTACACCGCTATCTGTATGAACATGGAAATATCTACACCGCCATCTGTATGAACATTTAAATATCTACACCGCCATCTGTATTAAGACGGAGATATCTACACCACTATCTGCATAAACATGAAAATATCTACACCACTATCTGTATAAACATGGAAATATCTACACCGCTATGTGTATAAACATGGAAATATCTACACTGCTATCTGTATAAACATGGAAATATCTACACCGCTACCAGTATAAACATGGAAATGTCAGCACCGCTATCAGTATGAACATGGAAGTTTCTACACCGCCATCTGTATGAACATGGAAATATCTTCACCGCCATCCGTATGAACATGGAAATATCTGCACCGCCATCTGTATGAACATATAAATATCTACACCGCCATCTGTATTAAGATGGAGATATCTACACCGCTATCTGTATAAACATGGTAATATCTACACCGCTATGTGTATAAACATGAAAATATCTACATCGCTACCTGTATAAACATGGAAGTATCAGCACCGCTATCGGTATGAACATGGCAATATCTACACGGTTATCTGTATGAACATGGAAATATCTACACCGCTATCTGTATGAACATGGAAATGCCTTCACCGCCATCTGTATGAACATGGATATATCTACACAGCCATCTGGATGAACATGGAAATACATACACCGCTATCTGTATAAACATTGAAATATCTACACCGCTACCTGTATAAACATGGAAATATCAGCACTGCTATCAGTATGAACATGGAAATATCTACACCGCCGTCTGTATGAATATGGAAATATCTTCACCGCCATCTGTATGAACATGGATATATCTACACAGCCATCTGTATGAACATGGAAATATCTTCACGGCAATCTGTATGAACATGGATATGTCTACACAGCCGTCTGTATGAACATGGAAATATCTACACCGCTATCTGTGTAAACATGCATACATCTTCATCGCTATCTGTATAAACATGGAAATATCTACACCGCTATCTGTATGGACATGGAAATATCTACACCGCTATCTGTTTGAACATGGAAATATCTACACCGCTATCTGCATGAAAATGGAAATATCTACCCAACTATCTGCATATAAATGGAAATATCTACACAGCTATCTCTTTGCACATGGAAATAACTACACCTCTATCTCTATAAACATGGAAATATCTACACCGCCATCTGTATGAACATGGAAATTTCTACACCGCCATCTGTATTAAGAAGGAGATATCTACACCGCTATCTGCATTAACATGGAAATATCTACACCGCTATCTGTATAAACACGGAAATATGTACACCGCTACCTGTATAAACATGGAAGTATCAGCACCGCTATCGGTATGAACATGGCAATATCTACACGGCTATCTGTATGAACATGGAAATATCTACACCGCTATCTGTATGAACATGGAAATATCTTCACAGCCCTCTGTATGAACATGGATATATCTACACAGCCATCTGGATGAACATGGAAATATCTACACCGCTATCTGTATGAACATGGAAATATCTACACCGCTATCTGTATGAACATGGAAATATCTACACAGCCATCTGGGTGAACATGGAAATATCTACACCGCTATCTGTATGAACATGGAAATATCTACACAGCCATCTGGATGAACATGGAAATATCTACACCGCTATCTGTATGAACATGGAAATCCATACACCGCTATCTGTATGAAAATGGAAATATCTACACCGCTATCTGTATGAAAATGGAAATACCTACACCGCTATCTGTATGAACATGGAAATATCTACAAAACTATCTGCATATAAATGGAAATATCTACACAGCTATCTCTTTGCACATGGAAATATCTACACCACTATCTGTATGAACATGGAAATATCTACACCGCCATCTGTATTAAGAAGGAGATATCTTCACCGCTATCTGTATAAACATGGAAATATCTACACCGCTATCTGTATGAACATGGAAATATCTACACCGCTATGTGTATAAACATGGAAATATCTACACCGCTATCTTTATGAACATGGAAATATCTACACCGCTAACTGTTTGAACAGGGAAATATATACACCGCTATCTGCATGAAAACGGAAATATCTACACAGCTATCTGCTTATACATGGAAATATCTACACAGCTATCTCTTTACACATGGAAATAACTACACCGCTATCTGTATGAACATGGAAATATCTACACCGCCATCTGTATGAACATGGAAATATCTGCACCGCCAACTGTATGAACATTTAAATATCTACACCGCCATCTGTATTATAAAGGAGATATCTACACCGTTATCTGTATAAACATGGAAATATCTACACCGCTATCTGTATGAACATGGAAATATCTACACCGTTACCTGTATAAACACGGAAATATGTACACCGCTACCTGTATAAACATGGAAGTATCAGCACCGATATCGGTATGAACATGGCAATATCTACACGGCTATCTGTATGAACATGGAAATATCTACAACGCCATCTGTATGAACATGGAAATATCTTCACCGCCATCTGTATGAACATGGATATATCTACACAGCCATCTGTATGAACATGGAAATATCTACACCGCTATCTGTATGAACATGGAAATATTTACACCGCTATCTGTATGAACATGGAAATATCTACACAGCCATCAGGATGAACATGGAAATATCTACACCGCTATCTGTATGAACATGGAAATACATACACCGCTATCTGTATGAACATGGAAATATCTACACCGCTATCTGTATGAACATGGAAATATCTACACCGCAATCTGTATGAACATGGAAATATCTTCACCGCCATCTGTTTGAACATGGATATATCTACACAGCCATGTGGATGAACATGGAAATATCTACACCGATATCTGTGAAAACATGCATACATCTTCACCGCTATCTGTATAAACATGGAAATATCTACACCGCTATCTTTAGGAACATGGAAATATCTACACCGCTAACTGTTTTAACAGGGAAATATATACACCGCTATGTGCATGAAAATAGAAATATCTACACCACTATCTGTATGAACATGGAAATACATACACCACTATCTTTATGAACATGGAAATATCTACACCGCTATCTGTATGAACATGGAAATATCTACACCGCTATCTGTATGAACATGGAAATATCTTCACCGCCATCTGTATGAACATGGATATATCTACACAGCCATCTGGATGAACATGGATATATCTGCACCGCTATCTGTATGAACATGGAAATATCTACACCTCTATCTGTATGAACATGGATATATCTCCACAGCCATCTGGATGAACATGGAAATATCTACACCGCTATCTGTGTAAACATGCATACATCTTCACCGCTATCTGTATAAACATGGAAATATCTACACCGCTATCTTTATGAACATGGAAATATCTACACCGCTAACTGTTTGAACAGGGAAATATATACACCGCTATCTGCATGAAAACGGAAATATCTACACAGCTATCTGCTTATACATGGAAATATCTACACAGCTATCTCTTTACACATGGAAATAACTACACCGCTATCTGTATGAACATGGAAATATCTACACCGCCATCAGTATGAACATGGAAATATCTGCACCGCCATCTGTATGAACATATAAATATCTGCACCGCCATCTGTATGAACATATAAATATCTACACCGCCATCTGTATTAAGATGGAGATATCTACACCGCTATCTGTATGAACATGGAAATATCTTCACCGCTATCTGTATGAACATGGAAATACATACACCGCTATCTGTATGAACATGGAAATATCTACACCGCTATGTGTATAAACATGGAAATATCTACACCGCTATCTGTATAAACATGGAAATATCTACACCGCTACATGTATAAACATGGAAATATCAGCCCCGCGATCTGTATGAAAATGGAAATATCTACACCTCCATCTGTATGAACATGGAAATATCTTCACCGCCATCTGTAGGAACATGGATATATCTACACAGCCATCTGTATGAACATGGAAATATCTACACCGCTATCTGTATGAACATGGAAATATCTACACCGCTATCTGTATGAACATGGAAATATCTTCACCGCCATCTGTATGAACATGGATATGTCTACACAGCCATCTGAATGAACATTTAAATATCTACACCGCCATCTGTATTAAGATGGAGATATCTACACAACTATCTGCATAAACATGGAAATATCTACACCGCTATCTGTATAAACATGGAAATATCTACACCGCTATGTGTATAAACATGGAAATATCTACACCGCTATCTGAATAAACATGGAAATATCTACACCGGTACCTGTATAAACATGGAAATACCAGCACCGCTATCAGTATGAACATGGAAGTTTCTACACCGCCATCTGTATGAACATGGAAATATCTTCACCGCCATCCGTATGAACATGGAAATATCTGCACCGCCATCTGTATGAACATATGAATATCTACACCGCCATCTGTATTAAGATGGAGATATCTTCACCGCTATCTGTATAAACCTGGAAATTTCTACACCGCTATCTGTATAAACATGGAAATATCTACACTGCTATCTGTATAAACATGGAAATATGTACACCGATACCTGTATAAACGTGGAAATATCAGCACCGCTATCTGTATGAACATGGAAATATCTACACCGCCATCTGTATGAACATGGAAATATCGTCACCGGCATCTGTATGAACATGGATATATCTACACAGCCATCTGTATGAACATGGAAATATCTTCACCGCCATCTGTATGAACATGGATATGTCAACACAGCCGTCTGGATGAACATGGAAATATCTACACGGCTATCTGTATGAACATGGAAATATCTACACCGCTATCTGTGTAAACATGCATACATCTTCACCGCTATCTGTATAAACATGGAAATATCTACACCGCTATCTGTATGAACATAGAAATAGCTACACCGATATCTGTATGAACATGGATATATCTACACCACTATCTGTATGAACATGGAAATATCTACACCGCCATCTGTATGAACATGGAAATATCTTCACCGCCATCTGTATGAACATGGATATATCTACACAGCCATCTGGATGAACATGGAAATATCTACACCGCTATCTGTATGAACATGGAAATGGCTACACTGCTATCTGTATGAACATGGAAATATCTACACCGCTATCTCTATGAACATGGAAATATCTACACCGCTATATGTATGAACATGGAAATATCTTCACCGCCATCTGTATGAACATGGATATATCTACACAGCCATGTGGATGAACATGGAAATATCTACACCGCTATCTGTGTAAACATGCATACATCTTCATCGCTATCTGTATAAACATGGAAATATCTACACCGCTATCTTTATGAACATGGAAATATCTACACCGCTAACTGTTTGAACAGGGAAATATATACACCGCTATCTGCATGAAAATGGAAATATCTACACCACTATCTGTATGAACATGGAAATACATACACCACTATCTGTATGAACATGGAAATATCAACACCGCTATCTGTATGAACATGGAAATATCTGCACCGCTATCTGTATGAACATGGAAATATCTACACCACTATCTGTATGAACATGGATATATCTACACCGCTATCTGTATGAACAGGGAAGTATATACACCACTATCTGCTTGAAAATGGAAATATCTACACAGCTATCTGCATATACATGGGAATATCTACACAGTTATCTCTTTACACATGGAAATAACTACACCGCTATCTGTATGAACATGGAAATATCTACACCGCCATCAGTATGAACATGGAAATATCTGCAGCGCCATCTGTATGAACATTTAAATATCTACACCGCCATCTGTATTAAGATGGAGATATCTACACCACTATCTGCATAAACATGGAAATATCCACACCGCTATCTGTATAGACATGGAAATATCTACACCGCTATGTGTATAAACATGGAAATATCTACACCGCTACCTGTATAAATATGGAAATATCAGCACCGCTATCAGTATGAACATGGAAGTTTCTACACCGCCATCTGTATGAACATGGAAATATCTTCACCGCCATCCGTATGAACATGGAAATAACTGCACCGCCATCTGTATGAACATATAAATATCTACACCGCCATCTGTATTAAGATGGAGATATCTACACCGCTATCTGTATGAACATGGAAATAACTTCACCGCCATCTGTATGAACATGGATATATCTACACAGCCATCTGGATGAACGTGGAAATATCTACACCGGTATCCGTGTAAACATGCACACAACTTCACCGCTATCTGTATAAACATGGACATATCTACACCGCTATCTTTATGAACATGGAAATATCTACACCGCTAACTGTTTGAACAGGGAAATATATACACCGCTATCTGCAAGAAAATGGAAATATCTTCACCGCTATCTGTATGAACATGGAAATACATACACCGCTATCTGTATGAACATGGAAATATCTACACCGCTATGTGTATAAACATGGAAATATCTACACCGCTATATGTATAAACATGGAAATATCTACACCGCTACATGTATAAACATGGAAATATCAGCCCCGCTATCTGTATGAACATGGAAATATCTACACCGCCATCTGTATGAACATGGAAATATCTTCACCGCCATCTGTAGGAACATGGATATATCTACACAGCCATCTGTATGAACATGGAAATATCTACACCGCTATCTGTATGAACATGGAAATATCTACACCGCTATCTGTATGAACATGGAAATATCTTCACCGCCATCTGTATGAACATGGATATGTCTACACAGCCATCTGAATGAACATTAAAATATCTACACCGCCATCTGTATTAAGATGGAGATATCTACACAACTATCTGCATAAACATGGTAATATCTACACCGCTATCTGTATAAACATGGAAATATCTACACCGCTATGTGTATAAACATGGAAATATCTACACCGCTATCTGTATAAACATGGAAATATCTACACCGCTACCTGTATAAACATGGAAATATCAGCACCGCTATCAGTATGAACATGGAAGTTTCTACACCGCCATCTGTATGAACATGGAAATATCGTCACCGCCATCCGTATGAACATGGAAATATCTGCACCGCCATCTGTAAGAACATAGATATATCTACACAGCCATCTGTATGAACATGGAAATATCTACGCCGCTATCTGTATGAACTTGGAAATATCTACACCGCTATCTGTGTAAACATGTATACATCTTCACCGCTATCTGCATGAAAATGGAAATATCTACACAGCTATCTGCATATACATGGAAATATCTACAAAGCTATCTCTTTACACATGGAAATAACTAGACTGCTATCACTATAAACATGGAAATATCTACACCGCCATCTGTATGAACATGGAAATTTCTGCACCGACATCTGTATGAACATATAAATATCTACACCGCCATCTGTATTAAGATGGAGATACCTACACCGCTATCTGTATAAACTTGGAAATATCTACACTGCTATCTGTATAAACATGGAAATATCTATGCCGCTTTCTGTATAAACAAGGAAATATCTACACTGCTACCTGTATAAACATGGAAATATCAGCCCCGCTATCTGTATGAACATGGAAATATCTACACCGCCATCTGTATGAACATGGAAATATCTTCACCGCCATCTGTAGGAACATGGATATATCTACAAAGCCATCTGTATGAACATGGAAATATCTACACCACCGTCTGTATGAACATGGAAATATCGTCACCGCCATCTGTATGAACATGGATATATCTACACAGCCATCTGTATGAACATGGAAATATCTTCACCGCCATCTGTATGAACATGGATATGTCTACACAGCCGTCTGGATGAACATGGAAATATCTACACCGCTATCTGTGTAAACATGCATACATCTTCACCGCTATCTGTATAAACATGGAAATATCTACACCGTTATCTTTCTGAACATGGAAATATCTACACCGATATCTGTTTGAACATGGATATATCTACACCGCCATCTGTATTAAGATGGAGATATCTACACCACTATCTGCATAAACATGAAAATATCTTCACCACTATCTGTATAAACATGGAAATATCTACACCGCTATCTGTATGAACATGGAAATATCTACAGCACTATCTGGTTGAACATGGAAATATCTACACCGCTATCTGCATGAAAATGGAAATATCTAAACAACTATCTGCATATAAATGGAAATATCTACACAGCTATCTCTTTGCACATGGAAATAACTACACCGCTATCTCTATAAACATGGAAATATCTACACCGCCATCTGTATGAACATGGAAATATCTACACCGCCATCTGTATTAAGAAGGAGATATCTACACCGCTATCTGTATAAACATGGAAATATCTACACCGCTATCTGTATGAACATGGAAATATCTACACCGCTATCTGTATAAACACGGAAATATGTACACCGCTACCTGTATAAACATGGAAGTATCAGCACCGCTATCGGTATGAACATGGCAATATCTACACGGCTATCTGTATGAACATGGAAATATCTACACCGCTATCTGTATAAACATGGAAATATCTACACTGCTATCTTTATGAACATGGAAATATCTACACCGCTAACTGTTTGAACAGGGAAATATATACACCGCTATCTGCATGAAAACGGAAATATCTACACAGCTATCTGCTTATACATGGAAATATCTACACAGCTATCTCTTTACACATGGAAATAACTACACCGCTATCTGTATGAACATGGAAATATCTACACCGCCATCTGTATGAACATGGAAATATCTGCACAGCCATCTGTATGAACATTTAAATATCTACACGGCCATCTGTATTAATATGGAGATATGTACACCACTATCTGCATAAACATGAAAATATCTACACCACTATCTGTATAAACATGGAAATATCTACACCGCTATGTGTATAAACATGGAAATATCTACACTGCTATCTGTATAAACATGGAAATATCTACACCGCTACCATTATAAACATGGAAATGTCAGCACCGCTATCAGTATGAACATGGAAGTTTCTACACCGCCATCTGTATGAACATGGAAATATCTTCACCGCCATCCATATGAACATGGAAATGTCTGCACCGCCATCTGTATGAACATATAAATATCTACACCGCCATCTGTATTAAGATGGAGATATCTACACCGCTGTCTGTATAAGCATGGAAATATCTACACCGCTATGTGTATAAACATGGAAATATCTACACCGCTACCTGTATAAACATGGAAGTATCAGCACCGCTATCGGTATGAACTTGGCAATATCTACACGGTTATCTGTATGAACATGGAAATATCTACACCGCTATCTGTATGAACATGGAAATGTCTTCACCGCCATCTGTATGAACATGGATATATCTACACAGCCATCTGGATGAACATGGAAATATATACACCGCTAACTGTATAAACATTGAAATATCTACACCGCTACCTGTATAAACATGGAAATATCAGCACCGCTATCAGTATGAACATGGAAATATCTACACCGCCGTCTGTATGAACATGGAAATATCTTCACCGCCATCTGTATGAACATGGATATATCTACACATCCATCTGTATGAACATGGAGATATCTTCACCGCCATCTGTATGAACATGGATATGTCTACACAGCCGTCTGGATGAACATGGAAATATCTACACCGCTATCTGTGTAAACATGCATAAATCTTCACCGCTATCTGTATAAACATGGAAATATCTACAGCGCTATCTGTATGGACATGGAAATATCTACACCGCTATCTGTTTCAACATGGAAATGTCTACACCGCTATCTGCATGAAAATGGAAATATCTACACCGCTAACTGTTTGAACAGGGAAATATATACACCGCTATCTGCATGAAAATGGAAATATCTACACAGGTATCTGCATATACATGGAAATATCTACACAGCTATCTCTTTACACATGGAAATAACTACACCACTATCTGTATGAACATGGAAATATCTACACCGCCGTCTGTATGAACATGGAAATATCTGCACAGCCATCTGTATGAACATATAAATATCTACACCGCCATCTGTATTAAGATGGAGATATCTACACCGCTATCTGTACAAACATGGAAATATCTACACCGCTATCTGTATGAACATGGAAATATCTACACCGCTCTCTGTATGAACATGGAAATATCTTCACCGCCATCTGTATGAACATGGATATGTCTACACAGCCATCTGGATGAACATGGAAATATTTACACCGCTATCTGCATGAACATGGAAATATCTACACCGCTAACTGTGTAAACATGCATACATCTTCACCGCTATCTGTATAAACATGGAAATATCTACACCGCTATCTGTATAAACATGGAAATATCTACACTGCTACCTGTATAAACATGGAAATATCAGCACCGCTATCTGTATGAAAATAGAAATATCTACACCACTATCTGTATGAACATGGAAATACATACACCCCAATCTATATGAACATGGAAATATCTTCACCGCCATCTGTATGAACATGGATATATCTACACAGCCATCTGGATGAACATGGAAATATCTGCACCGCTATCTGTATGAACATGGAAATATCTACACCTCTATCTGTATGAACATGGATATATCAACACAGCCATCTGGATGAACATGGAAATATCTACACCGCTATCTGTGTAAACATGCATACATCTTCACCGCTATCTGTATAAACATGGAAATATCTACACCGCTATCTTTCTGAACATGGAAATATCTACACCGCTAACTGTTTGAACAGGGAAATATATACACCGCTATCTGCATGAAAACGGAAATATCTACACAGCTATCTGCTTATACATGGAAATATCTACACAGCTATCTCTTTACACATGGAAATAACTACACCGCTATCTGTATGAACATGGAAATATCTACACCGCCATCTGTATGAACATGGAAATATCTGCAGCGCCATCTGTATGAACATTTAAATATCTACACCGCCATCTGTATTAAGATGGAGATATCTACACCACTATCTGCATAAACATGGAAATATCCACACCGCTATCTGTATAAACATGGAAATATCTATGCCGCTTTCTGTATAAACAAGGAAATATCTACACTGCTACCTGTGTAAACATGGAAATATCAGCCCCGCTATCTGTATGAACATGGAAATATCTACACCGCTACCTGTATAAACATGGAAATATCAGCACCGCAATCAGTATGAACATGGAAGTTTCTACACCGCCATCTGTATGAACATGGAAATATCTTCACCGACATCCATATGAACATGGAAATATCTGCACCGCCATCTGTAAGAACATAGATATATCTACACAGCCATCTGTATGAACATGGAAATATCTACGCCGCTATCTGTATGAACTTGGAAATATCTACACCGCTATCTGTGTAAACATGTATACATCTTCACCGCTATCTGCATGAAAATGGAAATATCTACACAGCTATCTGCATATACATGGAAATATCTACAAAGCTATCTCTTTACACATGGAAATAACTACACTGCTATCTCTATAAACATGGAAATATCTACACCGCCATCTGTATGAAAATGGAAATATCTGCACCGACATCTGTATGAACATATAAATATCTACACCGCCATCTGTATTAAGATGGAGATATCTACACCGCTATCTGTATAAACTTGGAAATATCTACACTGCTATCTGTATAAACATGGAAATATCTATGCCGCTTTCTGTATAAACAAGGAAATATCTACACTGCTACCTGTATAAACATGGAAATATCAGCCCCGCTATCTGTATGAACATGGAAATATCTACACCGCCATCTGTATGAACATGGAAATATCTTCACCGCCATCTGTAGGAACATGGATATATCTACAAAGCCATCTGTATGAACATGGAAATATCTACACCGCTATCTGTATGAACATGGAAATATCTACACCGCTATCTGTATGAACATGGAAATATCTTCACCGCCATCTGTATGAACATGGATATGTCTACACAGCCATCTGTATGAACATTTAAATATCTACACCGCCATCTGTATTAAGATGGAGATGTCTACACAACTATCTGCATAAACATGGAAATATTTTTCCGCTATCTGTATAAACATGGAAATATCTACACCGCTATGTGTATAAACATGGAAATATCTACACCGCTATCTGCATAAACATGGAAATATCTACACCGCTACCTGTATAAACATGGAAATATCAGCACCGCTATCAGTATGAACATGGAAGTTTCTACACCGCCATCTGTATGAACATGGAAATATCTTCACCGCAATACGTATGAACATGGAAATATCTGCACCGCCAACTGTATGGACTTATAAATATCTACACCGCCGTCTGTATTATGATGGAGATATCTACACCGCTATCTGTATAAACATGGAAATATCTACACCGCTATCTGTATAATCATGGAAATATCTACACCGCTATCTGTATAAACATGGAAATATCTACACCGCTACCTGTATAAACATGGAAATTTCAGCACCGCTATCTGTATGAACATGGAAATATCTACACCACCGTCTGTATGAACATGGAAATATCGTCACCGCCATCTGTATGAACATGGATATATCTACACAGCCATCTGTATGAACATGGATATATCTTCACCGCCATCTGTATGAACATGGATATGTCTACACAGCCGTCTGGATGAACATGGAAATATCTACACCGCTATCTGTGTAAACATGCATACATCTTCACCGATATTTGTATAAACATGGAAATATCTACACCGCTATCTGTATGAACATGGAAATATCTACAGCACTATCTGGTTGAACATGGAAATATCTACACCGCTATCTGCATGAAAATGGAAATATCTAAACAACTATCTGCATATAAATGGAAATATCTACACAGCTATCTCTTTGCACATGGAAATAACTACACCGCTATCTCTATAAACATGGAAATATCTACACCGCCATCTGTATGAACATGGAAATATCTACACCGCCATCTGTATTAAGAAGGAGATATCTACACCGCTATCTGAATAAACAAGGAAATATCTACACCGCTATCTGTATGAACATGGAAATATCTACACCGCTATCTGTATAAACACGGAAATATGTACACCGCTACCTGTATAAACATGGAAGTATCAGCACCGCTATCGGTATGAACATGGCAATATCTACACGGCTATCTGTATGAACATGGAAATATCTACACCGCTATCTGTATAAACATGGAAATATCTACACTGCTATCTTTATGAACATGGAAATATCTACACCGCTAACTGTTTGAACAGGGAAATATATACACCGCTATCTGCATGAAAACGGAAATATCTACACAGCTATCTGCTTATACATGGAAATATCTACACAGCTATCTCTTTACACATGGAAATAACTACACCGCTATCTGTATGAACATGGAAATATCTACACCGCCATCTGTATGAACATGGAAATATCTGCACAGCCATCTGTATGAACATTTAAATATCTACACGGCCATCTGTATTAATATGGAGATATCTACACCACTATCTGCATAAACATGAAAATATCTACACCACTATCTGTATAAACATGGAAATATCTACACCGCTATGTGTATAAACATGGAAATATCTACACTGCTATCTGTATAAACATGGAAATATCTACACCGCTACCATTATAAACTTGGAAATGTCAGCACCGCTATCAGTATGAACATGGAAGTTTCTACACCGCCATCTGTATGAACATGGAAATATCTTCACCGCCATCCATATGAACATGGAAATGTCTGCACCGCCATCTGTATGAACATATAAATATCTACACCGCCATCTGTATTAAGATGGAGATATCTACACCGCTGTCTGTATAAGCATGGAAATATCTACACCGCTATGTGTATAAACATGGAAATATCTACACCGCTACCTGTATAAACATGGAAGTATCAGCACCGCTATCGGTATGAACTTGGCAATATCTACACGGTTATCTGTATGAACATGGAAATATCTACACCGCTATCTGTATGAACATGGAAATGTCTTCACCGCCATCTGTATGAACATGGATATATCTACACAGCCATCTGGATGAACATGGAAATATATACACCGCTAACTGTATAAACATTGAAATATCTACACCGCTACCTGTATAAACATGGAAATATCAGCACCGCTATCAGTATGAACATGGAAATATCTACACCGCCGTCTGTATGAACATGGAAATATCTTCACCGCCATCTGTATGAACATGGATATGTCTACACAGCCGTCTGGATGAACATGGAAATATCTACACCGCTATCTGTGTAAACATGCATACATCTTCACCGCTATCTGTATAAACATGGAAATATCTACAGCGCTATCTGTATGGACATGGAAATATCTACACCGCTATCTGTTTCAACATGGAAATATCTACACCGCTATCTGCATGAAAATGGAAATATCTACACAACTATCTGCATATAAATGGAAATATCTACACAGCTATCTCTTTGCACATGGAAATAACTACACCTCTATCACTATAAACATGGAAATATCTACACCGCCATCTGTATGAACATGGAAATATCTACACCGCCATCTGTATTAAGAAGGAGATATCTACACCGCTATCTGCATAAACATGGAAATATCTACACCGCTATCTGTATGAACATGGAAATATCTACACCGCTATCTGTATAAACACGGAAATATGTACACCGCTACCTGTATAAACATGGAAGTATCAGCACCGCTATCGGTATGAACATGGCAATATCTACACGGCTATATGTATGAACATGGAAATATCTACACCACTATCTGTATGAACATGGAAATATCTTCACAGCCATCTGTATGAACATGGATATATCTACACAGCCATCTGGATGAACATGGAAATATCTACATTGCTATCTGTATGAACATGGAAATATCTGCACCGCTATCTGTATTAACATGGATATATCTACACAGCCATCTGGGTGAACATGGAAATATCTACACCGCTATCTGTATGAACATGGAAATAGCTACACCGCTATCTGTATGAACATGGAAATATCTACACCGTTATCTGTATGAACATGGAAATATTTACACCGCTATCTGTATGAACATGGAAATATCTTCACCGCCATCTCTATGAACATGGATATATCTACACAGCCATGTGGATGAACATGGAAATATCTACACCGCTATCTGTGTAAACATGCATACATTTTCACCGCTATCTGTATAAACATGGAAATATCTACACCGCTATCTTTATGAACATGGAAATATCTACACCGCTATCTGTTTGAACATGGAAATATATACAGCGCTATCTGCTTGAAAATGGAAATATCTACACTGCTATCTGTATGAACGTGGAAATATATACACCGCTATCTGTATGAACATGGAAATATCTACACCGCTTTCTGTATGAACATGGAAATATCTACACCACTATCTGTATGAACATGGAAATATCTTCACCGCCATCTGTATTAACTTGGATATATCTACACAGCAATCTGGATGAACATGGAAATATCTACACCGCTACATGTATAAACATGGAAATATCAGCCCCGCTATCTGTATGAACATGGAAATATCTACACTGCCATCTGTATGAACATGGAAATATCTTCACCGCCATCTGTAGGAACATGCATATATCTACACAGCCATCTGTATGAACATGGAAATATCTACACCGCTATCTGTATGAACATGGAAATATCTACACTGCTATCTGTATGAACATGGAAATATCTTCACCGCCATCTGTATGAACATGGATATGTCTACACAGCCATCTGAATGAACATTTAAATATCTACACCGCCATCTGTATTAAGATGGAGATATCTACACAACTATCTGCATAAACATGGAAATATCTACACCGCTATCTGTATAAACATGGAAATATCTACACCGCTATGTGTATAAACATGGAAATATCTACACCGCTATCTGCATAAACATGGAAATATCTACACCGGTACCTGTATAAACATGGAAATACCAGCACCGCTATCAGTATGAACATGGAAATATCTACACCGCTATCTGTATGAACATGGAAATAGCTACACTGCTATCTGTATGAACATGGAAATATCTACACCGCTATCTGTATGAACATGGAAATATCTACACCGCTATCTGTATAAACATGGAAATATCTACACCGCTATATGTATGAACATGGAAATATCTTCACCGCCATCTGTATGAACATGGATATATCTACACAGCCATGTGGATGAACATGGAAATATCTACACCGCTATCTGTGTAAACATGCATACATCTTCACCGCTATCTGTATAAACATGGAAATATCTACACCGCTATCTTTATGAACATGGAAATATCTACACCGCTAACTGTTTGAACAGGGAAATATATACACCGCTATCTGCATGAAAATGGAAATATCTACACCACTATCTGTATGAACATGGAAATACATACACCACTATCTGTATGAACATGGAAATATCTACACCGCTATCTGTATGAACATGGAAATATCTGCACCGCTATCTGTATGAACATGGAAATATCTACACCACTATCTGAATGAACATGGATATATCTACACCGCTATCTGTATGAACAGGGAAGTATATACACCGCTATCTGCTTGAAAATGGAAATATCAACACAGCTATCTGCATATACATGGGAATATCTACACAGCTATCTCTTTACACATGCAAATAACTACACCGCTATCTGTATGAACATGGAAATATCTACACCGCCATCTGTATGAACATGGAAATATCTGCACCGCCATCTGAATGAACATATAAATGTCTACACCGCCATCTGTATTAAGATGGAGATATCTACACCGCTATCTGTATAAACATGGAAATATCTACACCGCTATGTGTATAAACATGGTAATATCTACACCACTATCTGTATGAACATGGAAATACATACACCTCTATCTGTATGAACATGGAAATATCTAAACCGCTATCTGCATGAACATGGAAATATCTGCACCGCTATCTGTATGAACATGGAAATATCTACACCACTATCTGTATGAACATGGATATATTTACACCGCTATCTGTATGAATATGGAAATATCTTCACCTCCATCTGTATGAACATGGATATATCTACACAGCCATCTGGATGAACATGGAAATATCTACCCCGCTATCTATAGGAACATGGAAATAGCTACACTGCTATCTGTATGAACATGGAAATATCTACACGGCTATCTGTATAAACATGGAAATATCTACACCGCTATCTGTATGAACATGCAAATACCTTCACCGCCATCTGTATGAACATGGATATATCTACACAGCCATCTAGATGAACATGGAAATATCTACGCCGCTATCTGTATGAACATGGAAATATCTACACAGCCATCTCGATGAACATGAAAATATCTACACCGCTATCTGTGTATACATGCATACACCTTCACCGCTATCTGTATAAACATGGAAATATCTACACCGCTACCCGTATAAACATGGAAATATCTACACCGCTATCTCTATGAACATGGAAATATCCACACCGCTATCTGTATGAACATGGAAATAGCTACACCGCTATCTGTATGAACATCGAAATATCTACACCGCTATCTGTTTGAACAGGGAAGTATATACACCGCTATCTGCTTGAAAATGGAAGTATCTACACAGCTATCTGCATATACATGGGAATATCTACACAGCTATCTCTTTACACATGGAAATAACTACACCGCTATCTGTATGAACATGGAAATATCTACACCGCCATCTGTATTAAGATGGAGATATCTACACCGCTATCTGTATAAACATGGAAATATCTACACCGCTATGTGTATAAACATGGTAATATCTACACCACTATCTGTATGAACATGGAAATATCTACACCGCTACCTGTATAAACATGGAAATATCAGCACTGCTATCAGTATGAACATGGAAGTATCTACACCGCCATCTGTATAAACATGGAAATATCTTCACCGCCATCTGTATGAACATGGAAATATCTGCACCGCCATCTGTGTGAACATATAAATATCTACACCGCAATCTGTATTAAGATGGAGATATCTACACCGCTATCTGTATAAACATGGAAATATCTACACCGCTATGTGTATAAACATGGAAATATCTACACCGCTATCTGCATAAACATGGAAATATCTACACTGCTACCTGTATAAACATGGAAATATCAGCACCGCTATCTGTATGAACATGGAAATATCTACACCGCCATCTGTATGAACATGGAAAAATCTTCACCGTCATCTGTATGAACATGGATATATCTACACAGCCATCTGTATGAACATGGAAATATCTTCACCGCCATCAGTATGAACATGGATATGTCTAGACAGCCGTCTGGATGAACATGGAAATATCTACACCGCTATCTGAATGAACATGGAAATATCTACACCGCTATCTGTGTAAACATGCATACATCTTCACCGCTATCTATATAAACATGGAAATATCCACACCGCTATCTGTATGAACATGGAAATATCTGCACCGCTATCTGTTTGAACATGGAAATATCTACACCGCTATCTGCATGAAAATGGAAATAACTACACTGCTATCTGCATTTACATGGAAATATCTACACAGCTATCTCTTTGCACATGGAAATAACTACACCGCTATCTCTATAAACATGGAAATATCTACACCACCATCTGTATGAACATGGAAATATCTGCACCGCCATCTGTATGAACATATAAATATCTACACCGCCATCTGTATTATAAAGGAGATATCTACACCGCTATCTGTATAAACATGGAAATATCTACACCACTATCTGTATGAACATGGAAATACCTACACCGTTACCTGTATAAACACGGAAATATGTACACCGCTACCTGTATAAACATGGAAGTATCAGCACCGATATCGGTATGAACATGGCAATATCTACACGGCTATCTGTATGAACATGGAAATATCTACAACGCCATCAGTATGAACATGGAAATATCTTCACCGCCATCTGTATGAACATGGATAAATCTATACAGCCATCTGGATGAACATGGAAATATCTACACCGCTATCTGTATGAGCATGGAAATATTTACACCGCTATCTGTATGAACATGGAAATATCTACACAGCCATCAGGATGAACATGGAAATATCTACACCGCTATCTGTATGAACATGGAAATACATACACCGCTATCTGTATGAACATGGAAATATCTACACCGCTATCTGTATGAACATGGAAATATCTACACCGCTATCTGTATGAACATGGAAATATCTTCACCACCATCTGTATGAACATGGATATATCTACACAGCCATGTGGATGAACATGGAAATATCTACACCGATATCTGTGAAAACATGCATACATCTTCACCGCTATCTGTATAAACATGGAAATATCTACACCGCTATCTTTAGGAACATGGAAATATCTACACCGCTAACTGAACAGGGAAATATATACACCGCTATCTGCATGAAAATAGAAATATCTACACCACTATCTGTATGAACATGGAAATACATACACCCCTATCTGTATGAACATGGAAATATCTACACCGCTATCTGTATGAACATGGAAATATCTACACCGCTATCTGTGAACATGGAAATATCTTCACCGACATCTGTATGAACATGGATATATCTACACAGCCATCTGGATGAACATGGAAATATCTGCACCGCTATCTGTATGAACATGGAAGTATCTACACCTCTATCTGTATGAACATGGATATATCTACACAGCCATCTGGATGAACATGGAAATATCTACACCGCTATCTGTGTAAACATGCATACATCTTCACCGCTATCTGTATAAACATGGAAATATCTACACCGCTCTCTTTATGATCATGGAAATATCTACACCGCTAACTGTTTGAACAGGGAAATTTATACACCGCTATCTGCATGAAAACGGAAATATCTACACAGCAATCTGCTTATACATGGAAATATCTACACAGCTATCTCTTTACACATGGAAATAACTACACCGCTATCTGTATGAACATGGAAATATCTACACCGCCATCTGTATGAACATGGAAATATCTGCAGCGCCATCTGTATGAACATTTATATATCTACACCGCCATCTGTATTAAGATGGAGATATCTACACCACTATCTGCATAAACATGGAAATATCCACACCGCTCTCTGTATAGACATGGAAATATCTACACCGCTATGTGTATAAACATGGAAATATCTACACTGCTATCTGTATAAACATGGAAATATCTACACCGCTACCTGTATAAACATGGAAATATCAGCACCGCTATCAGTATGAACATGGAAGTTTCTACACCGCCATCTGTATGAACATGGAAATATCTTCACCGCCATCCGTATGAACATGGAAATATCTGCACCGCCATCTGTATGAACATATAAATATCTACACCGCCATCTGTATTAAGATGGAGATATCTACCCCGCTATCTGTATGAACATGGAAATATCTTCACCTCCATCTGTATGAACATGGATATATCTACACAGCCATCTGGATGAACGTGGAAATATCTACACCGGTATCTGTGTAAACATGCATACAACTTCACCGCTATGTGTATAAACATGGAAATATCCACACCGCTATCTTTATGAACATGGAAATATCTACACCGCTAACTGTTTGAACAGGGAAATATATACACCGCTATCTGCATGAAAATGGAAATATCTACACCGCTATCTGTATGATCATGGAAATACATACACCGCTATCTGTATGAACATGGAAATATCTACACCGCTATGTGTATAAACATGGAAATATCTACACCGCTATCTGTATAAACATGGAAATATCTACACCGCTACATGTATAAACATGGAAATATCAGCCCCGCTATCTGTATGAACATGGAAATATCTACACCGCCATCTGTATGAACATGGAAATATCTTCACCGCCATCTGTAGGAACATGGATATATCTACACAGCCATCTGTATGAACATGGAAATATCTACACCGCTATCTGTATGAACATGGAAATATCTACACCGCTATCTGTATGAACATGGAAATATCTTCACCGCCATCTGTATGAACATGGATATGTCTACACAGCCATCTGAATGAACATTTAAATATCTACACCGCCATCTGTATTAAGATGGAGATATCTACACAACTATCTGCATAAACATGGAAATATCTACACCGCTATCTGTATAAACATGGAAATATCTACACCGCTATGTGTATAAACATGGAAATATCTACACCGCTATCTGTATAAACATGGAAATATCTACACCGCTACCTGTATAAACATGGAAATATCAGCACCGCTATCAGTATGAACATGGAAGTTTCTACACCGCCATCTGTATGAACATGGAAATATCTTCACCGCCATCCGTATGAACATGGAAATATCTGCACCGCCATCTGTAAGAACATAGATATATCTACACAGCCATCTGTATGAACATGGAAATATCTACGCCGCTATCAGTATGAACATGGAAATATCTACACCGCTATCTGTGTAAACATGTATACATCTTCACCGCTATCTGCATGAAAATGGAAATATCTACACAGCTATCTGCATATACATGGAAATATCTACAAAGCTATCTCTTTACACACGGAAATAACTACACTGCTATCTCTATAAACATGGAAATATCTACACCGCCATCTGTATGAACATGGAAATATCTGCACCGCCGTCTGTATGAACATATAAATATCTACACCGCCATCTGTATTTAGATGGAGATATCTACACCGCTATCTGTATAAACTTGGAAATATCTACACTGCTATCTGTATAAACATGGAAATATCTATGCCGCTTTCTGTATAAACAAGGAAATATCTACACTGCTACCTGTATAAACATGGAAATATCAGCCCCGCTATCTGTGTGAACATGGAAATATCTACACCGCCATCTGTATGAACATGGAAATATCTTCACCGCCATCTGTAGGAACATGGATATATCTACAAAGCCATCTGTATGAACATGGAAATATCTACACCGCTATCTGTATGAACATGGAAATATCTACACCGCTATCTGTATGAACATGGAAATATCTTCACCGCCATCTGTATGAACATGGATATGTCTACACAGCCAAATGTATGAACATTTAAATATCTACACCGCCATCTGTATTAAGATGGAGATATCTACACAACTATCTGCATAAACATGGAAATATCTACACCGCTTTCTGTATAAACATGGAAATATCTACACCGCTATCTGTATAAACATGGAAATATCTACACCGCTACCTGTATAAACATGGAAATATCAGCACCGCTATCAGTATGAACATGGAAGTTTCTACACCGCCATCTGTATGAACATGGAAATATCTTCACCGCCATCCGTATGAACATGGAAATATCTGCACCGCCATCTGTAAGAACATAGATATATCTACACAGCCATCTGTATGAACATGGAAATATCTACGCCGCTATCTGTATGAACATGGAAATATCTACACCGCTATCTGTGTAAACATGTATACATCTTCACCGCTATCTGCATGAAAATGGAAATATCTACTCAGCTATCTGCATATACATGGAAATATCTACAAAGCTATCTCTTTACACACGGAAATAACTACACTGCTATCTCTATAAACATGGAAATATCTACACCGCCATCTGTATGAACATGGAAATATCTGCACCGCCGTCTGTATAAACATATAAATATCTACACGGCCATCTGTATTTAGATGGAGATATCTACACCGCTATCTGTATAAACTTGGAAATATCTACACCGCTAAGTGTATAAACATGGAAATATCTACACCGCTAAGTGTATAAACATGGAAATATCTACACCGTTATCTGTATAAACATGGAAATATCTACACTGCTACCTGTATAAACATGGAAATATCAGCACCGCTATCAGTATGAACATGGAAGTTTCTACACCGCCATCTGTATGAACATGGAAATATCTTCACCGCCATCTGTATGAACATGGAAATATCTGCACCGCCAACTGTATGAACTTATAAATATCTACACCGCCATCTGTATTAAGATGGAGATATCTACACCGCTATCTGTATAAACATGGAAATATCTACACCGCTATCTGTATAATCATGGAAATATCTACACCGCTATCTGTATAAACATGGAAATATCTACACCGCTACCTGTATAAACATGGAAATATCAGCACCGCTATCTGTATGAACATGGAAATATCTACACCACCGACTGTATGAACATGGAAATATCGTCACCGCCATCTGTATGAACATGGATATATCTACACAGCCATCTGTATGAACATGGAAATATCTTCACCACCATCTGTATGAACATGGATATGTCTACACAGCCGTCTGGATGAACATGGAAATATCTACACCGCTATCTGTGTAAACATGCATACATCTTTACCGCTATCTGTATAAACATGGAAATATCTACACTGCTATCTGTATGAACATGGAAATATCTACACCGCTATCTGTTTGAACATGGAAATATCTACACCGCTATCTACATGAAAATGGAAATATCTACACAACTATCTGCATATAAATGGAAATATCTACACAGCTATCTCTTTGCACATGGAAATAACTACACCGCTATCTCTATAAACATGGAAATATCTACACCGCCATCTGTATGAACATGGAAATATCTACACCGCCATCTGTATTAAGAAGGAGATATCTACACCGCTATCTGTATAAACAAGGAAATATCTACACCGCTATCTGTATGAACATGGAAATATCTACACCGCTATCTGTATAAACATGGAAATATGTACACCGCTACCTGTATAAACATGGAAGTATCAGCACCGCTATCGGTATGAACATGGCAATATCTACACGGCTATCTGTATGAACATGGGAATATCTACACCGCTATCTGTATAAACATGGAAATATCTACACCGCTACCTTTATGAACATGGAAATATCTACACCGCTAACTGTTTGAACAGGGAAATATATACACCGCTATCTGCATGAAAACGGAAATATCTACACAGCTATCTGCTTATACATGGAAATATCTACACAGCTATCTCTTTACACATGGAAATAACTACACCGCTATCTGTATGAACATGGAAATATCTACACCGCCATCTGTATGAACATGGAAATATCTGCACCGCCATCTGTATGAACATTTAAATATCTACACCGCCATCTGTATAAAGATGGAGATATCTACACCACTATCTGCATAAACATGAAAATATCTACACCACTATCTGTATAAACATGGAAATATCTACACCGCTATGTGTATAAACATGGAAATATCTACACTGCTATCTGTATAAACATGGAAATATCTACACCGCTACCAGTATAAACATGGAAATGTCAGCACCGCTATCAGTATGAACAAGGAAGTTTCTACACCGCCATCTGTATGAACATGGAAATATCTTCACCGCCATCCGTATGAACATGGAAATATCTGCACCGCCATCTGTATGAACATATAAATATCTACACCGCCATCTGTATTAAGATGGAGATATCTACACCGCTGTCTGTATAAACATGGAAATATCTACACCGCTATGTGTATAAACATGGAAATATCTACACTGCTACCTGTATAAACATGGAAGTATCAGCACCGCTATTGGTATGAACTTGGCAGTATTTACACGGTTATCTGTATGAACATGGAAATATCTACACCGCTATCTGTATGAACATGGAAATGTCTTCACCGCCATCTGTATGAACATGGATATATCTACACAGCCATCTGGATGAACATGGAAATATATACACCGCTATCTGTATAAACATTGAAATATCTACACCGCTACCTGTATAAACATGGAAATATCAGCACCGCTATCAGTATGAACATGGAAATATCTACACCGCTATCTGTATGAACATGGAAATATCTACACCGCTATCTGTATGAACATGGAAATATCTACACCACTATCTGTATGAACATGGAAATATCTACACAGCCATCTGGGTGAACATGGAAATATCTACACCGCTATCTGTATGAACATGGAAATATCTACACCGCTATCTGTATGAACATGGAAATATCTACACCGCTATCTGTATGAACATGGAAATATCTTCACCGCCATCTCTATTAACATGGATATATCTACACAGCCATCTGGATGAACATGGAAATATCTACACCGCTATCTGTGTAAACATGCATACATTTTCACCGCTATCTGTATAAACATGGAAATATCTGCACCGCTATCTTTATGAACATGGAAATATCTACACCGCTATCTTTTTGAACATGGAAATATATACAGCGCTATCTGCTTGAAAATGGAAATATCTACACTGCTATCTGTATGAACGTGGAAATATATACACGGCTATCTGTATGAACATGGAAATATCTACACCGCTTTCTGTATGAACATGGAAATATCTACACCGCTATCTGTATGAACATGGAAATATCTTCACCGCCATCTGTATGAACTTGGATATACCTACACAGCCTTCTGGATGAACATGGAAATATCTGCACTGCTATCTGTATGAAGATGGTAATATCTACACCGCTATCTGTATGAACATGGATATATCTACACAGCCATCTGGATGAACATGGAAATATCTACACCGCTATCTGTGTAAACATGCATACATCTTCACCGCTATCTGTATAAACATGGAAATATCTACACCTCTATCTTTCTGAACATGGAAATATCTACACCGCTAACTGTTTGAACACGGAAATATATACACCGCTATCTGCATGAAAATGGAAATATCTACAGAGGTATCTGCATATACATGGAAATATCTACACAGCTATCTCTTTACACATGGAAATAACTACACCACTATCTGTATGAACATGGAAATATCTACACCGCCGTCTGTATGAACATGGAAATATCTGAACAGCCATCTGTATGAACCTATAAATATCTACACCGCCATCTGTATTAAGATGGAGATATCTACACCGCTATCTGTACAAACATGGAAATATCTACACCGCTATCTGTATGAACATGGAAATATCTACACCGCTCTCTGTATGAGCATGGAAATATCTGCACCGCTAACTGTGTAAACATGCATACATCTTCACCGCTATCTGTATAAACATGGAAATATCTACACCGCTATCTTTATAAACATGGAAATATCTACACTGCTACCTGTATAAACATGGAAATATCAGCACCGCTATCTGTATGAACATGGAAATATCTACACCGCTATCTGTATGAACATGGAAATATCTACACAGCCATCTGGATGAACATGAAAATATCTACACCGCTATATGTGTAAACATGCATACATCTTCACCGCTATCTGTAAAAACATGGAAATATCTACACCGCTACCTGTATAAACATGGAAATATCAGCACCGCTATCTGTATGAACATGGAAATATCTACAACGCTATCTCTATGAACATGGAAATATCCACACCGCTATCTGTATGAACAAGGAAATAGCTACACCGCTATCTGTATGAACATGGAAATATCTACACCACTATCTGTATGAACATGGAAATATCTACACCGCTATCTGTTTGAACAGGGAAATATATACACCGCTATCTGCATGAAAATGGAAATATCCACACAGGTATCTGAATATACATGGGAATATCTACACAGCTATCTCTTTACACATGGAAATAACTACACCGCTATCTGCATGAACATGGAAATATCTACACCGCCATCTGTATGAACATGGAAATATCTGCACCGCCATCTGTATGAACATATAAATATCTACACCGCCATCTGCATTAAGAAGGAGATATCTACACCGATATCTGTATAAACATGGAAATATCTACACTGCTATCTGTATAAACAAGGAAATATCTACACCGCTATCTGTACAAACATGGAAATATCTACATCTCTACCTGTATAAACATGGAAATATCAGCACCGCTATCGGTATGAACACGGAAATATCTCCACCGCTATCTGTATGAACATGGAAATATCTACACCGCTATCTGTATGAACATGGAAATATCTTCACTGCCATCTGTATGAACATGGATATATCTACAATGCCATCTGGATGAACATGGAAATATCTACACCGCTCTCTGCATGAACATGGAAACATCTACACTGCTATCTTTGTAAACATGCATACATCTTCACCGCTATCTGTATAAACATGGAAATATCTACACCGCTATCTGTATGAACATGGAAACAGCTACACCGCTATCTGTATGAACATGGAAATATCTACACCACTATCTGTATGAACATGGAATTATCTACACCGCTATCTGTATGAACATGGATATATCTACACAGCCATCTGGATGAACATGGAAATATCTACACCGCTATCTGTATGAACATGGAAATATCTACACCACTATCTGTATGAACATGGAAATATCTACACCGCTATCTGTTTGAACAGGGAAATATATACACCGCTATCTGCATGAAAATGGAAATATGTAAACAGCTATCTGCATATACATGGAAATATCTATACAGCTATCTCTTTACACATGGAAATAACTACACCGCTATCTGTATGAACATGGAAATATCTACACCGCCACCTGTATGAACATGGAAATATCTGCACCGCCATCTCTATGAACATATAAATATCTACACTGCCATCTGTATTAAGAAAGAGATATCTTCACCGCTATCTGTATAAACATGGAAATATCTACACTGCTATCTGTATAAACATGGAAATATCTACACCGCTATCTGTATAAACATGGAAATATCTACACCGCTACCTGTATAAACATGGAAATATCAGCACCGCTATCGGTATGAACACGGAAATATCTACACCGCTATCTGTATGAACATGGAAATATCTACACCGCTATCTGTATGAACATGGAAATATCTTCACTGCCATCTGTATGAACATGGATATATCTACACAGCCATCTGGATGAACATGGAAATATCTACACCGCTATCGGTATGAACATGGAAATATCTACACAGCCATCTGGATGAACATGAAAATATGTACACCGCTATATGTGTAAACATGCATACATCTTCACCGCTATCTGTATAAACATGGAAATATCTACACCGCTACCTGTATAAACATGGAAATATCAGCACCGCTATCTGTATGAACAAGGTAATATCTACACCGCTATTTCTATGAACATGGAAATATCCACACCGCTATCTGTATGAACATGGAAATAGCTACACCGCTATCTGTATGAATATGGAAATATCTACACCACTATCTGTATGAACATGGAAATATCTACACCGCTATCTGTTTGAACAGGGAAATATATACACCGCTATCTGCATGAAAATGGAAATATCTACACAGCTATCTGAATATACATGGGAAGATCTACACAGCTATCTCTTTACACATGGAAATAACTACACCGCTATCTGTATGAACATGGAAATATCTACACCGCCATCTGAATGAAGAAGGAGATATCTACACCGCTATCTGTATAAACATGGAAATATCTACACCGCTATCTGTATCAACATGGAAATATCTACACCGCTATCTGTATAAACACGGAAATATGTACACCGGTATCGGTATGAACATGGCAATATCTACACGGCTATCTGTATGAACATGGAAATATCTACACCGCTATCTGTATGAACATGGAAATATCTTCACCGCCATCTGTATGAACATGGATATATCTACACAGCCATCTGGATGAACATGGAATTATCTACACCGCTATCTGTATGAACATGGAAATATCTACACCGCTATCTGCATGAACATGGAAATATCTACACAGCCATCTGGATGAACATGGAAATATCTACACCGCTATATGTATGAACATGGAAATACATACACCGCTATCTGTATGAACATGGAAATATCTACACCGCTATCTGGATGAACATGGAAATATCTACACCGCTATCTGTATGAACATGGAAATATCTTCACCGCCATCTGTATGAACATGGATATATCTACACAGCCATCTGGATGAACATGGAAATATCTACACCGCTATCTGTATGAACATGGAAATAGCTACACCGCTATCTGTATGAACATGGAAATATCTACACCGATATCTGTATAAACATGGAAATATCTACACCGCTATCTGTATGAACATGGAAATATCTTCACCGCCATCTGTATGAACATGGATATATCTACACAGACATCTGGATGAACATGGAAATATCTACACCGCTATCTGTATGAACATGGAAATATCTACACAGCCATCTGGAGGAACATGAAAATATCTACACCGCTATCTGTGTAAACATGCATACATCTTCACCGCTATCTGTATAAACATGGAAATATCTACACCGCTACCTGTATAAACATGGAAATATCTACACCGCTATCTCTATGAACATGGAAATATCCACTCCGCTCTCTGTATGAACATGGAAATAGCTACACCGCTATCTGTATGAACATGGAAATATCTACACCACTATCTGTATGAACATGGAAATATCTACACCGGTATCTGTATGAACAGGGAAGTATATACACCGCTATCTGCTTGAAAATGGAAATATCTACACAGCTATCTGCATATACATGGGAAAATCTACACAGCTATCTCTTTACACATGGAAATAACTACACCGCTATCTGTATGAACATGGAAATATATACACTGCCATCTGTATGAACATGGAAATATCTGCACCGCCATCTGTATGAACTTATATATATCTACACCGCCATCTGTATTAAGATGGAGATATCTACACCGCTATCTGTATAAACTTGGAAATATCTACACCGCTATCTGTATAAACATGGAAATATCTACACCACTATCTGTATAAACATGGAAATGTCTACACCGCTACCTGTATAAACATGGAAATATCAGCACCGCTATCTGTATGAACAAGTAAATATCTACACCGCTATGTCTATGAACATGGAATTATCTACACCGCTATCTGTATGAACATGGAAATATCTACACCGCTATCTGTGTAAACATGGAAATATGTACACCGCTACCTGTATAAACATGGAAGTATCAGCACCGCTATCGGTATAAACATGGCAATATCTACACGGCTATCTGTATGAACATGGAAATATCTGCACCGCTACCTGTATGAACATGGAAATATCTTCACCGCCATCTGTATGAACATGGATATGTCTACACAGCCATCTGGATGAACATGGAAATATCTTCTCCGCCATCTGTAAGAACATAGATATATCTACACAGCCATCTGTATGAACATGGAAATATCTACACCGCTATCTGTATGAACATGGAAATATCTACACCGCTATCTGTGTAAACATGTATACATCTTCACCGCTATCTGCATGAAAATGGAAGTATCTACACAGCTATCTGCATATACATGGAAATATCTGCAAAGCTATCTCTTTACACATGGAAATAACTACACTGCTATCTCTATAAAGATGGAAATATCTACACCGCCATCTGTATGAACATGGAAATATCTGCACCGACATCTGTATGAACATATAAATATCTACACCGCCATCTGTATTAAGGTGGAGATATCTACACCGCTATCTGTATAAACTTGGAAATATCTACACAGCTATCTGTATAAACATGGAAATATCTATGCCGCTTTCTGTATAAACAAGGAAATATCTACACTGCTACCTGTATAAACATGGAAATATCAGCACCGATATCTGTATGAACATGTAAATAGCTACACAGCCATCTGGATGAACATGGATATATCTACACCGCTATCTGTATGAAAATGGAAATAGCTACACCGCTATCTTTATGAAGATGGAAATATCTATACCACTATCTGTATGAACATGGAAATATCTACACCGCTATCTGTATGAACATGGAAATATCTTCACCACAATCTGTATGAACATGGATATATCTACACAGACATCTGGATGAACATGGAAATATCTACACCACTATCTGTATGAACATGGAAATAGCTACACTGCTATCCGTATGAACATGGAAATATCTACACCGCTATCTGTATAAACATGGAAATATCTACAAAGCTATCTGTATGAACATGGAAATATCTTCACCGCCATCTGTATGAACATGGAAATATCTACACAGCCATCTGGATGAACATGAAAGTATCTACACCGCTATCTGTGGAAACATGCATACATCTTCACCGCTATCCGTATAAACATGGAAATATCTACACCGCTACCTGTATAAACATGGAAATATCTACACCGCTATCACTATGAACATGTAAATATCCACACCGCAATCTGTATGAACATGGAAATAGGTACACCGCTATCTGTATGAACATGGAAATATCTACACCGCTATCTGCTTGAACAGGGAAGTATATACACCGCTATCTGCTTGAAAATGGAAATATCTACACAGCTATCTGCATATACATGGGAATATCTACACAGCCATCTCTTTACACTTGGAAATAACTACACCGCTATCTGTATGAACATGGAAATATCTACACCGCCATCTGTATGAACATGGAAATATCTGCACCGCCATCTCTATGAACTTATAAATATCTACACTGCCATCTGTATTAAGAAAGAGATATCTTCACCGCTATCTGTATAAACATGGAAATATCTACACCGCTATCTGTATGAACATGGAAACAGCTACACCGCTATCTGTATGAACATGGAAATATCTACACCACTATCTGTATGAACATGGAATTATCTACACCGCTATCTGTATGAACATGGATATATCTACACAGCCATCTGGATGAACATGGAAATATCTACACCGCTATCTGTATGAACATGGAAATATCTACACCACTATCTGTATGAACATGGAAATATCTACACCGCTATCTGTTTGAACAGGGAAATATATACACCGCTATCTGCATGAAAATGGAAATATGTAAACAGCTATCTGCATATACATGGAAATATCTATACAGCTATCTCTTTACACATGGAAATAACTACACCGATATCTGTATGAACATGGAAATATCTACACCGCCAACTGTATGAACATGGAAATATCTGCACCGCCATCTCTATGAACATATAAATATCTACACTGCCATCTGTATTAAGAAAGAGATATCTTCACCGCTATCTGTATAAACATGGAAATATCTACACTGCTATCTGTATAAACATGGAAATATCTACACCGCTATCTGTATAAACATGGAAATATCTACACCGCTACCTGTATAAACATGGAAATATCAGCACCGCTATCGGTATGAACACGGAAATATCTACACCGCTATCTGTATGAACATGGAAATATCTACACCGCTATCTGTATGAACATGGAAATATCTTCACTGCCATCTGTATGAACATGGATATATCTACACAGCCATCTGGATGAACATGGAAATATCTACACCGCTATCGGTATGAACATGGAAATATCTACACAGCCATCTGGATGAACATGAAAATATGTACACCGCTATATGTGTAAACATGCATACATCTTCACCGCTATCTGTATAAACATGGAAATATCTACACCGCTACCTGTATAAACATGGAAATATCAGCACCGCTATCTGTATGAACAAGGAAATATCTACACCGCTATTTCTATGAACATGGAAATATCCACACCGCTATCTGTATGAACATGGAAATAGCTACACCGCTATCTGTATGAATATGGAAATATCTACACCACTATCTGTATGAACATGGAAATATCTACACCGCTATCTGTTTGAACAGGGAAATATATACACCGCTATCTGCATGAAAATGGAAATATCTACACAGCTATCTGAATATACATGGGAAGATCTACACAGCTATCTCTTTACACATGGAAATAACTACACCGCTATCTGTATGAACATGGAAATATCTACACCGCCATCTGTATGAAGAAGGAGATATCTACACCGCTATCTGTATAAACATGGAAATATCTACACCGCTATCTGTATCAACATGGAAATATCTACACCGCTATCTGTATAAACACGGAAATATGTACACCGCTATCGGTATGAACATGGCAATATCTACACGGCTATCGGTATGAACATGGAAATATCTACACCGCTATCTGTATGAACATGGAAATATCTTCACCGCCATCTGTATGAACATGGATATATCTACACAGCCATCTGGATGAACATGGAATTATCTACTCCGCTATCTGTATGAACATGGAAATATCTACACCGCTATCTGCATGAACATGGGAATATCTACACAGCCATCTGGATGAACATGGAAATATCTACACCGCTATATGTATGAACATGGAAATACATACACCGCTATCTGTATGAACATGGAAATATCTACACCGCTATCTGGATGAACATGGAAATATCTACACCGCTATCTGTATGAACATGGAAATATCTTCACCGCCATCTGTATGAACATGGATATATCTACACAGCCATCTGGATGAACATGGAAATATCTACACCGCTATCTGTATGAACATGGAAATAGCTACACTGCTATCTGTATGAACATGGAAATATCTACACCGCTATCTGTATAAACATGGAAATATCTACACCGCTATCTGTATGAACATGGAAATATCTTCACCGCCATCTGTATGAACATGGATATATCTACACAGACATCTGGATGAACATGGAAATATCTACACCGCTATCTGTATGAACATGGAAATATCTACACAGCCATCTGGAGGAACATGAAAATATCTACACCGCTATCTGTGTAAACATGCATACATCTTCACCGCTATCTGTATAAACATGGAAATATCTACACCGCTACCTGTATAAACATGGAAATATCTACACCGCTATCTCTATGAACATGGAAATATCCACTCCGCTATCTGTATGAACATGGAAATAGCTACACCGCTATCTGTATGAACATGGAAATATCTACACCACTATCTGTATGAACATGGAAATATCTACACCGGTATCTGTATGAACAGGGAAGTATATACACCGCTATCTGCTTGAAAATGGAAATATCTACACAGCTATCTGCATATACATGGGAAAATCTACACAGCTATCTCTTTACACATGGAAATAACTACACCGCTATCTGTATGAACATGGAAATATATACACTGCCATCTGTATGAACATGGAAATATCTGCATCGCCATCTGTATGAACTTATATATATCTACACCGCCATCTGTATTAAGATGGAGATATCTACACCGCTATCTGTATAAACTTGGAAATATCTACACCGCTATCTGTATAAACATGGAAATATCTACACCACTATCTGTATAAACATGGAAATGTCTACACCGCTACCTGTATAAACATGGAAATATCAGCACCGCTATCTGTATGAACAAGTAAATATCTACACCGCTATGTCTATGAACATGGAATTATCTACACCGCTATCTGTATGAACATGGAAATATCTACACCGCTATCTGTATAAACATGGAAATATGTACACCGCTACCTGTATAAACATGGAAGTATCAGCACCGCTATCGGTATAAACATGGCAATATCTACACGGCTATCTGTATGAACATGGAAATATCTGCACCGCTACCTGTATGAACATGGAAATATCTTCACCGCCATCTGTATGAACATGGATATGTCTACACAGCCATCTGGATGAACATGGAAATATCTTCTCCGCCATCTGTAAGAACATAGATATATCTACACAGCCATCTGTATGAACATGGAAATATCTACACCGCTATCTGTATGAACATGGAAATATCTACACCGCTATCTGTGTAAACATGTATACATCTTCACCGCTATCTGCATGAAAATGGAAGTATCTACACAGCTATCTGCATATACATGGAAATATCTGCAAAGCTATCTCTTTACACATGGAAATAACTACACTGCTATCTCTATAAACATGGAAATATCTACACCGCCATCTGTATGAACATGGAAATATCTGAACCGACATCTGTATGAACATATAAATATCTACACCGCCATCTGTATTAAGGTGGAGATATCTACACCGCTATCTGTATAAACTTGGAAATATCTACACCGCTATCTGTATAAACATGGAAATATCTATGCCGCTTTCTGTATAAACAAGGAAATATCTACACTGCTACCTGTATAAACATGGAAATATCAGCACCGATATCTGTATGAACATGTAAATAGCTACACAGCCATCTGGATGAACATGGAAATATCTACACCGCTATCTGTATGAACATGGAAATAGCTACACCGCTATCTTTATGAAGATGGAAATATCTATACCACTATCTGTATGAACATGGAAATATCTACACCGCTATCTGTATGAACATGGAAATATCTTCACCGCCATCTGTATGAACATGGATATATCTACACAGCCATCTGGATGAACATGGAAATATCTACACCACTATCTGTATGAACATGGAAATAGCTACACTGCTATCCGTATGAACATGGAAATATCTACACCGCTATCTGTATAAACATGGAAATATCTACAAAGCTATCTGTATGAACATGGAAATATCTTCACCGCCATCTGTATGAACATGGAAATATCTACACAGCCATCTGGATGAACATGAAAGTATCTACACCGCTATCTGTGGAAACATGCATACACCTTCACCGCTATCCGTATAAACATGGAAATATCTACACCGCTATCTGCATGAAAATGGAAATATCTACACAGCTATCTGCATATACATGGAAATATCTATACAGCTAACTCTTTACACATGGAAATAACTACACGGCTATCTGTATGAACATGGAAATATCTACACCGCCATCCGTATGAACATGGAAATATCTGCACCGCTATCTCTATGAAAATATAAATATCTGCACTGCCATCTGTATTAAGAAGGAGATATCTACACCGCTATCTGTATAAACATGGAAATATCTACACCGCTATCTGTATAAACATGGAAATATCTACACCGCTATCTGTATGAACATGGAAATAGCTACACTGCTATCCGTATGAACATGGAAATATCTACACCGCTATCTGTATAAACATAGAAATATCTACACCGCTATCTGTATGAACATGGAAATATCTTCACCGCCATTTGTATGAACATGGAAATGTCTACACAGCCATCTGGATGAACATGAAAATATCTACACCGCTATCTGTGTAAACATGCATACATCTTCACCGCTATCCGTTTAAACATGGAAATATCTACACCACTACCTGTATAAACATGGAAATATCTACACCGCTATCTCTATGAACATGGAAATATCCACACCGCTATCTGTATGAACATGGAAATAGGTACACCGCTATCTGTATGAACATGGAAATATCTACACCACTATCTGTATGAACATGGAAATATCTACACCGCTATCTTTTTGAACAGGGAAGTATATACACCGCTATCTGCTTGAAAATGGAAATATCTACACAGCTATCTGCATATACATGGGAATATCTACACAGCCATCTCTTTACACATGGAAATAACTACACCGCTATCTGTATGAACATGGAAATATCTACACCGCCATCTGTATGAACATGGAAATATCTTCACCGCCATCTGTATGAACATGGATATATCTACACAGACATCTGGATGAACATGGAAATATCTACACCGCTGTCTGTATGAACATGGAAATATCTACACAGCCATCTGGATGAACATGAAAATATCTACACCGCTATCTGTGTAAACATGCATACATCATCACCGCTATCTGTATAAACATGGAAATATCTACACCGCTACCTGTATAAACATGGAAATATCTACACCGCTATCTCTATGAACATGGAAATATCCACTCCGCTATCTGTATGAACATGGAAATAGCTACACCGCTATCTGTATGAACATGGAAATATCTACACCACTATCTGTATGAACATGGAAATATCTACACCGGTATCTGTATGAACAGAGAAGTATATACACCGCTATCTGCTTGAAAATGGAAATATCTACACAGCTATCTGCATATACATGGGAAAATCTACACAGCTATCTCTTTACACATGGAAATAACTACACCGCTATCTGTATGAACATGGAAATATATACACTGCCATCTGTATGAACATGGAAATATCTGCACCGCCATCTGTATGAACATATATATATCTACACCGCCATCTGTATTAAGATGGAGATATCTACACCGCTATCTGTATAAACTTGGAAATATCTACACCGCTATCTGTATAAACATGGAAATATCTACACCACTATCTGTATAAACATGGAAATGTCTACACCGCTACCTGTATAAACATGGAAATATCAGCACCGCTATCTGTATGAACAAGTAAATATCTACACCGCTATGTCTATGAACATGGAATTATCTACACCGCTATCTGTATGAACATGGAAATATCTACACCGCTATCTGTATAAACATGGAAATATGTACACCGCTACCTGTATAAACATGGAAGTATCAGCACCGCTATCGGTATAAACATGGCAATATCTACACGGCTATCTGTATGAACATGGAAATATCTGCACCGCTACCTGTATGAACATGGAAATATCTTCACCGCCATCTGTACGAACATGGATATGTCTACACAGCCATCTGGATGAACATGGAAATATCTTCTCCGCCATCTGTAAGAACATAGATATATCTACACAGCCATCTGTATGAACATGGAAATATCTACACCGCTATCTGTATGAACATGGAAATATCTACACCGCTATCTGTGTAAACATGTATACATCTTCACCGCTATCTGCATGAAAATGGAAGTATCTACACAGCTATCTGCATATACATGGAAATATCTGCAAAGCTATCTCTTTACACATGGAAATAACTACACTGCTATCTCTATAAACATGGAAATATCTACACCGCCATCTGTATGAACATGGAAATATCTGCACCGACATCTGTATGAACATATAAATATCTACACCGCCATCTGTATTAAGGTGGAGATATCTACACCACTATCTGTATAAACTTGGAAATATCTACACCGCTATCTGTATAAACATGGAAATATCTATGCCGCTTTCTGTATAAACAAGGAAATATCTACACTGCTTCCTGTATAAACATGGAAATATCAGCACCGATATCTGTATGAACATGTAAATAGCTACACAGCCATCTGGATGAACATGGAAATATCTACACCGCTATCTGTATGAACATGGAAATAGCTACACCGCTATCTTTATGAAGATGGAAATATCTATACCACTATCTGTATGAACATGGAAATATCTACACCGCTATCTGTATAAACATGGAAATATCTACAAAGCTATCTGTATGAACATGGAAATATCTTCACCGCCATCTGTATGAACATGGAAATATCTACACAGCCATCTGGATGAACATGAAAGTATCTACACCGCTATCTGTGGAAACATGCATACATCTTCACCGCTATCCGTATAAACATGGAAATATCTACACCGCTACCTGTATAAACATGGAAATATCTACACCGCTATCACTATGAACATGGAAATATCCACACCGCAATCTGTATGAACATGGAAATAGGTACACCGCTATCTGTATGAACATGGAAATATCTACACCGCTATCTGCTTGAACAGGGAAGTATATACACCGCTATCTGCTTGAAAATGGAAATATCTACACAGCTATCTGCATATACATGGGAATATCTACACAGCCATCTCTTTACACTTGGAAATAACTACACCGCTATCTGTATGAACATGGAAATATCTACACCGCCATCTGTATGAACATGGAAATATCTGCACCGCCATCTCTATGAACATATAAATATCTACACCGCCATCTGTATTAAGATGGAGATTTCTACACCGCTATCTGTATAAACTTGGGAATATCTACACCGCAATCTGTATAAAGATGGAAATATCTACACCACTATCTGTATAAACATGGAAATATCTACACCGCTACCTGTATAAACATGGAAATATCAGCACCGCTATCTGTATGAACATGTAAATATCTACACCGCTATCTCTATGAACATGGAAATATCTACACCGCTATCTGTATGAACATGGAAATAGCTACACCGCTATCTGTATAAACATGGAAATATCTACACCAGTATCTGTATGAACATGGAAATATCTACACCGCTATCTGTATGAACATGGATATATCTACACAGCCATCTGGATGAACATGGAAATATCTACACTGCCATCTGTATGAACATGGAAATATCTACACCACTATCTGTATGAACATGGAAATATCTACACTGCTATCTGTTTGAACAGGGAAATATATACACCGCTATCTGCATGAAAATGGAAATATCTACACAGCTATCTGCATATACATGGAAATATCTATACAGCTATCTCTTTACACATGGAAATAACTACACGGCTATCTGTATGAACATGGAAATATCTACACCGCCATCCGTATGAACATGGAAATATCTGCACCGCTATCTCTATGAAAATATAAATATCTGCACTGCCATCTGTATTAAGAAGGAGATATCTACACCGCTATCTGTATAAACATGGAAATATCTACACCGCTATCTGTATAAACATGGAAATATCTACACCGCTATCTGTATGAACATGGAAATATCTACACCGCTATCTGTATGAACATGGAAATAGCTACACTGCTATCCGTATGAACATGGAAATATCTACACCGCTATCCGTATAAACATGGAAATATCTACACCACTACCTGTATAAACATGGAAATATCTACACCGCTATCTCTATGAACATGGAAATATCCACACCGCTATCTGTATGAACATGGAAATAGGTACACCGCTATCTGTATGAACATGGAAATATCTACACCACTATCTGTATGAACATGGAAATATCTACACCGCTATCTGTTTGAACAGGGAAGTATATACACCGCTATCTGTTTGAAAATGGAAATATCTACACAGCTATCTGCATATACATGGGAATATCTACACAGCCATCACTTTACACATGGAAATAACTACACCGCTATCTGTATGAACATGGAAATATCTACACCGCCATCTGTATGAACATGGAAATATCTTCACCGCCATCTGTATGAACATGGATATATCTACACAGACATCTGGATGAACATGGAAATATCTACACCGCTATCTGTATGAACATGGAAATATCCACACAGCCATCTGGATGAACATGAAAATATCTACACCGCTATCTGTGTAAACATGCATACATCATCACCGCTATCTGTATAAACATGGAAATATCTACACCGCTACCTGTATAAACTTGGAAATATCTACACCGCTATCTCTATGAACATGGAAATATCCACTCCGCTATCTGTATGAACATGGAAATAGCTACACCGCTATCTGTATGAACATGGAAATATCTGCACCGCTATCTCTATGAAAATATAAATATCTGCACTGCCATCTGTATTAAGAAGGAGATATCTACACCGCTATCTGTATAAACATGGAAATATCTACACCGCTATCTGTATAAACATGGAAATATCTACACCGCTATCTGTATGAACATGGAAATAGCTACACTGCTATCCGTATGAACATGGAAATATCTACACCGCTATCTGTATAAACATGGAAATATCTACACCGCTATCTGTATGAACATGGAAATATCTTCACCGCCAATTGTATGAACATGGAAATATCTACACAGCCATCTGGATGAACATGAAAATATCTACACCGCTATCTGTGTAAACATGCATACATCTTCACCGCTATCCGTATAAACATGGAAATATCTACACCACTACCTGTATAAACATGGAAATAGCTACACTGCTATCTCTATGAACATGGAAATATCCGCACCGCTATCTGTATGAACATGGAAATAGGTACACCGCTATCTGTATGAACATGGAAATATCTACACCACTATCTGTATGAACATGGAAATATCTACACCGCTATCTGTTTGAACAGGGAAGTATATACACCGCTATCTGCTTGAAAATGGAAATATCTACACAGCTATCTGCATATACATGGGAATATCTACACAGCCATCTCTTTACACATGGAAATAACTACACCGCTATCTGTATGAACATGGAAATATCTACACCGCCATCTGTATGAACATGGAAATATCTGCACCGCCATCTGTATGAACATATAAATATCTACACCGCCATCTGTATTAAGATGGAGATATCTACACCGCTATCTGTATAAACTTGGAAATATCTACACCGCAATCTGTATAAACATGGAAATATCTACACCACTATCTGTATAAACATGGAAATATCTACACCGCTACCTGTATAAACATGGAAATGTCAGCACCGCTATCTGTATGAACATGTAAATATCTACACCGCTATCTCTATGAACATGGAAATATCTACACCGCTATCTGTATGAACATGGAAATAGCTACACCGCTATCTGTATGAACATGGAAATATCTACACCACTATCTGTATGAACATGGAAATATCTACACCGCTATCTGTATGAACATGGATATATCTACACAGCCATCTGGATGAACATGGAAATATCTACACCTCTATCTGTATGAACATGGAAATATCTACACCACTATCTGTATGAACATGGAAATATCTACACCGCTATCTGTTTGAACAGGGAAAAATATACACCGCTATCTGCATGAAAATGGAAATATCTACACAGCTATCTGCATATACATGGAAATATCTATACAGCTATCTCTTTACACATGGAAATAACTACACCGCTATCTGTATGAACATGGAAATATCTGCACCGCCATCTGTATGAACATGGAAATATCTGCACCGCCATCTCTATGAACATATAAATATCTACACTGCCATCTCTATTAAGAAGGAGATATCTACACCGCTATCTGTATAAACATGGAAATATCTACACTGCTATCTGTATAAACATGGAAATATCCACACCGCTATCTGTATAAACATGGAAATATCTACACCGCTACCTGTATAAACATGGAAATATCAGCACCGCTATCGGTATGAACACGGAAATATCTACACCGCTATCTGTATGAACATGCAAATATCTACACCGCTATCTGTATGAACATGGAAATATCTTCACTGCCATCTGTATGAACATGGATATATCTACACAGGCATCTGGATGAACATGGAAATATCTACACCGCTATCTGTATGAACATGGAAATATCTACACAGCCATCTGGATGAACATGAAAATATCTACACCGCTATATGTATAAACATGCATACATCTTCACCGCTATCTGTATAAACATGGAAATATCTACACCGCTACCTGTATAAACATGGAAATATCAGCACCGCTATATGTATGAACATGGAAATATCTACACCGCTATCTCTATGAACATGGAAATATCCACACCGCTATCTGTATGAACATGGAAATAGCTACACTGCTATCTGTATGAACATGGAAATATCTACACCACTATCTGTATGAACATGGAAATATCTACACCGCTATCTGTTAGAACAGGGAAATTTATACACCACTATCTGCATGAAAATGGAAATATCTACACAGCAATCTGAATATACATGGGAATATCTTCACAGCTACCTCTTTACACATGGAAATAACTACACCGCTATCTGCATGAACATGGAAATATCTACACCGCCATCTGTATGAACATGGAAATATCTGCACCGCCATCTGTATGAACATATAAATATCTACACCGCCATCTGAATTAAGAAGGAGATATCTACACCGATATCTGTATAAACATGTAAATATCTACACTGCTATCTGTATAAACATGGAAATATCTACATCGCTACCTGTATAAACATGGAAATATCAGCACCGCTATCGGTATGAACACGGAAATATCTCCACCGCTATCTGTATGAACATGGAAATATCTACACCGCTATCTGTATGAACATGGAAATATCTTCACTGCCATCTGTATGAACATGGATATATCTACAATGCCATCTGGATGAACATGGAAATATCTACACCGCTATCTGCATGAACATGGAAACATCTACACTGCTATCCTTGTAAACATGCATACATCTTCACCGCTATCTGTATAAACATGGAAATAACTACACCGCTATCTGTATGAACATGGAAACAGCTACACCGCTATCTGTATGAACATGGAAATATCTACACCACTATCTGTATGAGCATGGAATTATCTACACCACTATCTGTATGAACATGGATATATCTACACAGCCATCTGGATGAACATGGAAATATCTACACTGCTATCTGTATGAACATGGAAATATCTACACCACTATCTGTATGAACATGGAAACATCTACACCGCTATCTGTTTGAACAGGGAAATATATACACCGCTATCTCCATGAAAATGGAAATATCTAAACAGCTATCTGCATATACATGGAAATATCTATACATCTATCTCTTTACACATGGAAATAACTACACCGCTATCTGTATGAACATGGAAATATCTACACCGCCACCTGTATGAACATGGAAATATCTGCACCGCCATCTCTATGAACATATAAATATCTACACTGCCATCTGTATTAAGAAAGAGATATCTTCACCGCTATCTGTATAAACATGGAAATATCTACACTGCTATCTGTATAAACATGGAAATATCTACACCGCTATCTGTATAAACATGGAAATATCTACACCGCTACCTGTATAAACATGGAAATATCAGCACCGTTATCGGTATGAACACGGAAAAATCTACACCGCTATCTGTATGAACATGGAAATATCTACACCGCTATCTGTATGAACATGGAAATATCTTCACTGCCATCTGTATGAACTTGGATATATCTACACAGCCATCTGGATGAACATGGAAATATCTACACCGCTATCGGTATGAACATGGAAATATCTACACAGCCATCTGGATGAACATGAAAATATCTACACCACTATCTGAATAAAGATGGAAATATCTACATCAGTATCTGTATAAACATGGAAATATCTACACCGCTACCTGTATAAACATGGAAATATCAGCACCGCTATCTGTATAAACATGTAAATATCTACACAGCTATCTCTGTGAACATGGAAATATCTACACTGCTATCTGTATGAACATGGAAATAGCTACACCGCTATCTGTATGAACATGGAAATATCTACACCGCTATCTGTTTGAACAGGGAAATATATACACCGCTATCTGCATGAAAATGGAAATATCTACACAGCTATCTGCATATACATGGAAATGTCTACACAGCTATCTCTTTTCACATGGAAATAAATACACCGCTATCTGTATGAACATGGAAATATCTACACCGCCATCTGTATGAACATGGAAATATCTGCACCGCCATCTGTATGAACATATAAATATCTACACCGCCATCTGTATTAAGATGGAGATATCTACACCGCTATCTGTATAAACATGGAAATATCTACACCGCTATGTGTATAAACATGGAAATATCTACACCGCTATCTGTATAAACATGGAAATATCTACACTGCTACCTGTATAAACATGGAAATATCAGCACCGCTATCTGCATGAACATAGAAATATCTACACCGCCATCTGTATGAACATGGAAATATCTTCACCGCCATCTGTATGAACATGGATATGTCTACACAGCCGTCTGGATGAACATGGAAATATCTACACCGCTATCTGTATGAACATGGAAATATCTACTCCACAATCTGTGTAAACATGCATACATATTCACCGCTATCTGCATAAACATGGAAATTTCCACACCGCTATCTGTATGAACATGGAAATATCTACACCGCTATCTGTTTGAACATGGAAATATCTACACCGCTATTTGCATGAAAATGGAAATATCTACACAGCTATCTGCATTTACATGGAAATATCAACACAGCTATCTCTTTGCACATGGAAATAACTACACCACTATCTCTATAAACATGGAAATATCTACACCACCATCTGTATGAACATGGAAATATCTGCACCGCCATCTGTATGAACATATAAATATCTACACCGCCATCTGTATTAAGAAGGAGATATCTACACCGCTATCTGTATAAACATGGAAATATCTACACCGCTATCTGTATGAACATGGAAATATCTACACCGCTACCTATATAAACACGGAAATATGTACACCGCTACCTGTATAAACATGGAAGGATCAGCACCGCTATCGGTATGAACATGGCAATATCTACAGGGCTATCTGTATGAACATGGAAATATCTACACCGCTATCTGTATGAACATGGAAATATCTACACCACTATCTGTATAAAAATGGAAATAGCTACACAGCCATGTGGATGAACATGGAAATATCTACACCGCGATCTGAATGAACATGGATATATCTACACAGCCATCTGGATGAACATGGAAATACCTACACCGCTATCTGTATGAACATGGAAATACATACACCGCTATCTGTATGAACATGGAAATATCTACACTGCTATCTGTATGAACATGGAAATATCTACACCGCCATCTGTATGAACATGGAAATATCTTCTCCGCCATCTGTATGAACATGGATATATCTACACAGCCATCTGGATGAACATGGAAATATCTGCACCGCTATCTGTATGAACATGGAAATATCTACACCGCTATCTGTATGAACATGGATATATCTACACAGCCATGTGGATAAACATGGAAATATCTACACCGCTATCTGTGTAAACATGCATACATCTTCACCGCTATCTGTATAAACATGGAAATATCTACACTGATATCTTTATGAACATGGAAATATCTACACCGCTAACTGTTTGAACAGGGAAATATATACACCGCTATCTGCATGAAAATGGAAATGTCTACACAGCTATCTGCATATACATGGAAAAATCTACACAGCTATCTCTTTACACATGGAAATAACTACACCGCTATCTGTATGAACATGGACATATCTACACCGCCATCTGTATGAACATGGAAATATCTGCACCGCCATCTGAATGAACATATAAATATCTACACCGCCATCTGTATTAAGATGGACATATCTACACCGCTATCTGTATAAACATGGAAATATCTACACCGCTATGTGTATAAACATGGAAATATCTACACCACTATCTGTATAAACATGGAAATATCTACACCGCTACCTGTATAAACATGGAAATATCAGCACCGCTATCAGTATGAACATGGAAGTATCTACACCGCCATCTGTATGAACATGGAAATATCTTCACCACCATCTGAATGAACATGGAAATACCTGCACCGCCATCTGTATGAACATATAAATATCTACACCGCCATCTGTATTAAGATGGAGATATTTACACCGCTATCTGTATAAACATGGAAATATCTACACCGCTATGTGTATATACATGGAAATATCTACACCGCTATCTGTATAAACATAGAAATATCTACACTGCTACCTGTATAAACATGGAAATATCAGCCCCGCTATCTGTATGAACATGAAAATATCTACACCGCCATCTGTATGAACATGGAAAAATCTTCACCGCCATCTGTATGAACATTGATATATCTACACAGACATCTGTATGAACATGGAAATATCTTCACGGCCATCTGTATGAACATGGATATGTCTACACAGCCGTCTGGATGAACATGGAAATATCTACACCGCTATCTGTATGAACATGAAAATATCTACACCGCTATCTGTGTAAACATGCATACATCTTCACCGCTATCTGTAAAAACATGGAAATATCCACACCGCTATCTGTATGAACATGGAAATATCTACACCGCTATCTGTATGAACATGGAAATATCTACACCGCTATCTGTATGAACATGGAAATATCTTCACCGCCATCTGTATGAACATGGATATGTCTACACAGCCATCTGTATGAACATTTAAATATCTACACCGCCATCTGCATTAAGATGGAGATATCTACACAACTATCTGCATAAACATGGAAATATCTACACCGCTATCTGTATAAACATGGAAATATCTACACCGCTATATGTATAAACATGGAAATATCTACACCGCTATCTGTATAAACATGGAAATATCTACACCGCTACCTGTATAAACATGGAAATATCAGCACCGCTATCAGTATGAACATGGAAGTTTCTACACCGCTTTCTGTATGAACATGGAAATATCTTCACCGCCATACGTATGAACATGGAAATATCTGCACCGCCAACTGTATGAACTTATAAATATCTACACCGCCATCTGTATTAAGATGGAGATATCTACACCACTATCTGTATAAACTTGGAAATATCTACACCGCTATCTGTATAAACATGGAAATATCTACAGTGCTATCTGTATAAACATGGAAATATCTACACCGCTACCTGTATAAACATGGAAATATCAGCACCGCTATCTGTATGAACATGGAAATATCTACACCACCGTCTGTATGAACATGGAAATATCGTCACCGCCATCTGTATGAACATGGATATATCTACACAGCCATCTGTATGAACATGGAAATATCTTCACCACTATGTGTATGAACATGGATATGTCTACACAGCCGTCTGGATGAACATGGAAATATCTACACCGCTATCTGTGTAAACATGCATACATCTTCACCGCTATCTGTATAAACATGGAAATATCTACACCGCTATCTGTATGAACATGGAAATATCTACACCGCTATCTGTTTGAACATGGAAATATCTACACGGCTATCTGCATGAAAATGGAAATATCTACACAACTATCTGCATATAAATGGAAATATCTACACAGCTATCTCTTTGCACATGGAAATAACTACACCGCTATCTCTATAAACATGGAAATATCTACACGGCCATCTGTATGAACATGGAAATATCTACACCGCCATCTGTATTAAGAAGGAGATATCTACACCGCTATCTGTATAAACATGGAAATATCTACACCGTTATCTGTATGAACATGGAAATATCTACACCGCTAACTGTTTGAACAGGGAAATATATACACCGCTATCTGCATGAAAACGGAAATATCTACACAGCTATCTGCTTATACATGGAAATATCTACACAGCTATCTCTTTACACATGGAAATAACTACACCGCTATCTGTATGAACATGGAAATATCTACACCGCCATCTGTATGAACATGGAAATATCTGCACCGCCATCTGTATGAACATTTAAATATCTACACCGCCATCTGTATTAAGATGGAGATATCTACACCACTATCTGCATGAACATGAAAATATCTACACCACTATCTGTATAAACATGGAAATATCTACACCGCTATGTGTATAAACATGGCAATATCTACACTGCTATCTGTATAAACATGGAAATATGTACACCACTACCAGTATAAACATGGAAATGTCAGCACCGCTATCAGTATGAACATGGAAGTTTCTACACCGCCATCTGTATGAACATGGAAATATCTACACCGCCATCCGTATGAACATGGAAATATCTGCACCGCCATCTGTATGAACATATAAATATCTACACCGCCATCTGTATTAAGATGGAGATATCTAAACCGCTATCTGTATAAACATGGAAATATCTACACCGCTATGTGTATAAACATGGAAATATCTACACCGCTACCACTATAAACATGGAAGTATCAGCACCGCTATCGGTATGAACATGGCAATATCTACACGGTTATCTGTATGAACATGGAAATATCTACACCGCTATCTGTACGAACATGGAAATGACTTCACCGCCATCTGTATGAACATGGATATATCTACACAGCCATCTGGATGAACATGGAAATATATACACCGCTATCTGTATAAACATTGAAATATCTACACCGCAACCTGTATAAACATGGAAATATCAGCACCGCTATCAGTATGAACATGGAAATATCTACACCGCCGTCTGTATGAACATGGAAATATCTTCACCGCCATCTGTATGAACATGGATATATCTACACAGCCATCTGTATGAACATGGAAATATCTTCACCGCCATCTGTATGAACATGGATATGTCTACACAGCCGTGTGTATGAACATGGAAATATCTACACCGCTATCTGTGTAAACATGCATACATCTTCACCGCTATCTGTATAAACATGGAAATATCTACACCGCTATCTGTATGGACATGGAAATATCTACACCGCTATCTGTTTGAACATGGAAATATGTAAACCGCTATCTGCATGAAAATGGAAATATCTACACAACTATCTGCATATAAATGGAAATATCTACACAGCTATCTCTTTGCACATGGAAATAACTACACCTCTATCTCTATAAACATGGAAATATCTACACCGCCATCTGTATGAACATGGAAATATCTACACAGCCATCTGTATTAAGAAGGAGATATCTACACCGCTATCTGCATAAACATGGAAATATCTACACCGCTATCTGTATGAACATGGAAATATCTACACCGCTATCTGTATAAACACGGAAATATGTACACCGCTACCTGTATAAACATGGAAGTATCAGCACCGCTATCGGTATGAACATGGCAATATCTACACGGCTATCTGTATGAACATGGAAATATCTACACCGCTATCTGTATGAACATGGGAATATCTTCACAGCCATCTGTATGAACATGGATATATCTACACAGCCATCTGGATGAACATGGAAATATCTACACCGCTATCTGTATGAACATGGAAATATCTACACCGCTATCTGTATGAAAATGGAAATATCTACACAGCCATCTGGGTGAACATGGAAATATCTACACCGCTATCTGTATGAACATGGAAATAGCTACACCGCTATCTGTATGAACATGGAAATATCTACACCGCTATCTGTATGAACATGGAAGTATCTACACCGCTATCTGTATGAACATGGAAATATCTTCACCGTCATCTCTATGAACATGGATATATCTACACAGCCATCTGGATGAACATGGAAATATCTACACCGCTATATGTGTAAACATGGATACATTTTCACCGCTTTCTGTATAAACATGGAAATATCTACACCGCTATCTTTATGAACATGGAAATATCTACACCGCTATCTGTTTGAACATGGAAATATATACAGCGCTATCTGCTTGAAAATGGAAATATCTACACTGCTATCTGTATGAACGTGGAAATATATACACCGCTATCTGTATGAACATGGAAATATCTACACCGCTTTCTGTATGAACATGGAAATATCTACACCGCTATCTGTATGAACATGGAAATATCTTCACCGCCATCTGTATGAACTTGGATATATCTACACAGCCATCTGGATGAACATGGAAATATCTGCACTGCTATCTGTATGAAGACGGTAATATATACACCGCTATCTGTATGAACATGGATATATCTACACAGCCATCTGGATGAACATGGAAATATCTACACCGCTATCTGTGTAAACATGCATACATCTTCACCGCTATCTGTATAAACATGGAAATATCTACACCGCTATCTTTCTGAACATGGAAATATCTACACCGCTAACTGTTTGAACAGGGAAATATATACACCGCTATCTGCATGAAAATGGAAATATCTACACAGGTATCTGCATATACATGGAAATATCTACACAGCTATCTCTTTACACATGGAAATAACTACACCACTATCTGTATGAACATGGAAATATCTACACCGCCGTCTGTATGAACATGGAAATATCTGCACAGCCATCTGTATGAACATATAAATATCTACACCGCCATCTGTATTAAGATGGAGATATCTACACCGCTATCTGTACAAACATGGAAATATCTTCACCGCCATCTGTATGAACATGGATATATCTACACAGACATCTGGATGATCATGGAAATATCTACACAGCTATCTGTATGAACATGGAAATATCTAAACCGCTATCTGTGTAAACATGCATACATCTTCACCGCTATCTGTATAAACATGGAAATATGTACACCGCTACCTGTATAAACATGGAAGTATCAGCACCACTATCGGTATAAGCATGGCAATATCTACACGGCTATCTGTATGAACATGGAAACATCTGCACCGCTATCTGTATGAACATGGAAATATCTTCACCGCCCTCTGTATGAACATGGATATATCTACACAGCCATCTGTATGAACATGGAAATATCTACCCCGCTATCTGTATGAACATGGAAATATCTACACCGCTACCTGTATGAACATGGAAATATCTTCAACGCCATCTTTCTGAACATGGATATGTCTACACAGCCATCTGGATGAACATGGAAATATTTACACCGCTATCTGTATGAACATGGAAATATCTACACCGCTAACTGTGTAAACATGCATACATCTTCACCGCTATCTGTATAAACATGGAAATATCTACACCGCTATCTGCATAAACATGGAAATATCTACACTGCTACCTGTATAAACATGGAAATATCAGCACCGCTATCTGTATGAACATGGAAATATCTTCACCGCCATCTGTATGAACATGGATATATCTACATAGACATCTCGATGAACATGAAAATATCTACACCGCTATCTGTATGAACATGGAAATATCTACACCAAAATCTGTGTAAAGATGCACACAACTTCACCGCTATCTGTGTAAAGATGGAAATATCTAAACTGCTATCTGTATGAACATGGAAATATCTACACCGCTATCTGTTTGAACATGGAAATATCTACGCCGCTATCTGCATGAAAATGGAAATATCTACACACCTATCTGCATATACATGGAAATATCTACAAAGCTATTTCTTTACACATGGAAATAACTACACCGCTATCTCTATTAACATGGAAATATCTACACCGCCATCTGTATGAACATGGAAATATCTGCACCGCCATCTGTATGAACATATAAATATCTACACCGCCATCTGTATTAAGATGGAGATATCTACACCGCTATCTGTATAAACATGGAAATAACTACACCGCTATCTGTATAAACATGGAAATATCTACACCGCAATCTGCATAAACATGGAAATATCTACACCGCTACCTGTATAAACATGGAAATATCAGCACCGCTATCTGTATAAACATGGAAATATTTACGCAGCCATCTGGATGAACATGGAAATATCTACACCGCTATCTGTATGAACATGGAAATAGCTACACCGCTATCTGTATGAACATGGAAATATCTACACCACTATCTGTATGAACATGGAAATATTTACACCGCTATCTGTATGAACATGGAAATATCTACACCACTATCTGTGCAAACATGCATACATCTTCACCGCTATCTGTATAAACATGGAAATATCTACACCGCTATCTGAATGAACATGGAAATATCTACACCGCTATCTGTTTGAACATGGAAATATCTACACCGCTATCTGCATGAAAATGGAAATATCTACACAGCTATCTGCATATACACGGAAATATCTACAAAGCTATTTCTTTACACATGGAAATAACTACACCGCTATCTCTATAAACATGGAAATATCTACACCACCATCTGTATGAACATGGAAAAATCTGCACCGCCATCTGTATGAACATATAAATATCTACAGAGCCATCTGTATTAAGATGGACATATCTACACCGCTACCTATATAAACATGGAAATATCAGCACCGCTATCTGTATGAACATGGAAATATCTACACCGCTATCTGTATGAACATGGAAATATCTACACCGCTATCTGCATGAAAATCAAAATATCTACACAGCTATCTGCATATACATGGAAATATCTACAAAGCTATCTCTTTACACATGGAAATAACTACACCGCTATCTCTATAAACATGGAAATATCTACACCACTATCTGTATAAACATGGAAATATCTACACCGCTATCTGTATAAAGATGGAAATATCTACACCGCTGTCAGTATAAACATGGAAATATCTACACCGCTATCTGTATAAACATTTAATTATCTACACCGCTACCTGTATAAACATGGAAATATCAGCACCGCTATCTGTATGACCATGGAAATATCTGCACCGCTATCTCTATGAACATGGAAACATCTACACCGCTATCTGTATGAACATGGAAATAGCTACACCGCTATCTGTATGAACATGGAAATATCTACACCGCTGTCTGTATGAACATGGAAATATCTACACCGCTATCTGTATGAACAAGGATATATCTACACCGCTATCTGTATGAACATGGATATAACTACACAGCCATCTGGATGAACATGGAAATATCTACACCGCTATATGTATGAACATGGAAATATCTACACCGCTGTCTCTATGAACATGGAAATATCTACACCGCCATCTGAATGAACATGGATATATCTACATAGCCATCTGGATGAACATGGAAATATCTACACCGCTATCTGTATGAACATGGAAATATCTACACCACTATCTGTGTAAACATGCATACATCTTCACCGCTATCTGTATAAACATGGAAATATCTACACCGCTATCTTTCTGAACATGGAAATATCTACACCGCTAACTGTTTGAACAGGGAAATATATACACCGCTATCTGCATGAAAATGGAAATATCTATACAGGTATCTGCATATACATGGAAATATCTACACAGCTATCTCTTTACACATGGAAATAACTACACCACTATCTGTATGAACATGGAAATATCTGCACAGCCATCTGTATGAACATATAAATATCTACACCGCCTTCTGTATTAAGATGGAGATATCTACACCGCTATCTGTACAAACATGGAAATATCTACACCGCTATCTGTATGAACATGGAAATATCTTCACCGCCATCTGTATGAACATGGATATATCTACACAGCCATCTGGATGAACATGGAAATATCTACACCGCTATCTGTATGAACATGGAAATATCTAAACCGCTATCTGTGTAAACATGCATACATCTTCACCGCTATCTGTATAAACATGGAAATATGTACACCGCTACCTGTATAAACATGGAAGTATCAGCACCGCTATCGGTATAAACATGGCAATATCTACACTGCTATCTGTATGAACATGGAAATATCTGCACCGCTATCTGTATGAACATGGAAATATCTTCACCGCCATCTGTATGAACATGGATATATCTACACAGCCATCTGTATGAACATGGAAATATCTACCCCGCTATCTGTATGAACATGGAAATATCTACACCGCTACCTGTATGAACATGGAAATATCTTCAACGCCATCTTTCTGAACATGGATATGTCTACACAGCCATCTGGATGAACATGGAAATATTTACACCGCTATCTGTATGAACATGGAAATATCTACACCGCTAACTGTGTAAACATGCATCCATCTTCACCGCTATCTGTATAAACATGGAAATATCTACACCGCTATCTGCATAAACATGGAAATATCTACACTGCTACCTGTATAAACATGGAAATATCAGCACCGCTATCTGTATGAACATGGAAATATCTTCACCGCCATCTGTATGAACATGGATATATCTACATAGACATCTCGATGAACATGAAAATATCTACACCGCTATCTGTATGAACATGGAAATATCTACACCAAAATCTGTGTAAACATGCATACAACTTCACCGCTATCTGTGTAAAGATGGAAATATCTACACCGCTATCTGTATGAACATGGAAATATCTACACCGCTATCTGTTTGAACATGGAAATATGTACTCCGCTATCTGCATGAAAATGGAAATATCTACACACCTATCTGCATATACATGGAAATATCTACAAAGCTATTTCTTTACACATGGAAATAACTACACCGCTATCTCTATTAACATGGAAATATCTACACCGCCATCTGTGTGAACATGGAAATATCTGCACCACCATCTGTATGAACATATAAATATCTACACCGCCATCTGTATTAAGATGGAGATATCTACACCGCTATCTGTATAAACATGGAAATATCTACACCGCTATCTGTATAAACATAGAAATATCTACACAGCTATCTGCATAAACATGGAAATATCTACACCGCTACCTGTATAAAGATGGAAATATCAGCACAGCTATCTGTATAAACATGGAAATATCTACGCAGCCATCTGGATGAACATGGAAATATCTACACCGCTATCTGTATGAACATGGAAATAGCTACACCGCTATCTGTATGAACATGGAAATATCTACACCACTATCTGTATGAACATAGATATATCTACACCGCTATCTGTATGAACATGGAAATATCTTCACCGCCATCTGTATGAACATGGATATATCTACACAGCCATCTGGATGAACATGGAAATATCTACACCGCTACCTGAATGAACATGGAAATATCTACTCCGCTATCTGTGTAAACATGTGTACATCTTCACCACTATCTGTTTAAACATGGAAATATCTACACTGCTATCTGTATGAACATGGAAATATCTACACCGCTATCTGTGTAAACATAGAAATATCTACACCGCTATCTGTATAAACATGGAAATATCTACACCGCTATCTGTATGAACATGGAAATATCTACACCGCTATCTGTTTGTACATGGAAATATCTACACCGCTATCTGCATGAAAATGGAAATATCTACACAGCTATCTGCATATACATGGAAATATCTACAAAGCTATTTCTTTACACATGGAAATAACTACACCGCTATCTCTATAAACATGGAAATATCTACACCGCCATCTGTATGAACATAGAAATATCTGCACCGCTATTTGTATGAACATGGAAATAGCTAAACCGCTATCTGTATGAACATGGAAATATCTACACTGCTATCTGTATGAACATGGAAATATCTACACCGCTATCTGTATGAACATGGAAATATCTACACCGCTATCTGTATGAACATGGAAATATCTTCACCGCCATCCTTATGAACATGGATATATCTACACAGCCTTCTGGATGAACATGGAAATATCTACACCGCTATCTGTATGAACATGGAAATATCTACACCGCTATCTGTATGAACATGGAAATATCTACACCACTATCTGTATGAACATGGAAATATTTTCACCGCTATCTGTATGAACATGGAAATAGCTACACCACTATCTGTGCAAACATGCATACATCTTCACCGCTATCTGTATAAACATGGAAATATCTACACCGCTATCTGTATGAACATATAAATATCTACAGAGCCATCTGTATTAAGATGGAGATATCTACACCGCTACCTGTATAAACGTGGAAATATCAGCACCGCTATCTGTATGAACATGGAAATATCTACACCGCTATCTGTATGAACATGGAAATATCTACACCGCTATCGGCATGAAAATGGAAATATCTACACAGCAATCTGCATATACATGGAAATATCTACAAAGCTATCTCTTTACACATGGAAATAACTACACCGCTATCTCTATAAACATGGAAATATCTACACCACTATCTGTATAAACATGGAAATATCTACACCGCTATCTGTATAAAGATGGAAATATCTACACCGCTGTCAGTATAAACATGGAAATATCTACACCGCTATCTGTATAAACATTTAATTATCTACACCGCTACCTGTATAAACATGGAAATATCAGCACCGCTATCTGTATGACCATGGAAATATCTGCACCGCTATCTCTATGAACATGGAAACATCTACACCGCTATCTGTATGAACATGGAAATAGCTACACCGCTATCTGTATGAACATGGAAATGTCTACACCGCTGTCTGTATGAACATGGAAATATCTACACCGCTATCTGTATGAACAAGGATATATCTACACCGCTATCTGTATGAACATGGATATAACTACACAGCCATCTGGATGAACATGGAAATATCTGCACCGCTATATGTATGAACATGGAAATATCTACACCGCTGTCTCTATGAACATGGAAATATCTACACCGCCATCTGAATGAACATGGATATATCTACATAGCCATCTGGATGAACATGGAAATATCTACACCGCTATCTGTATGAACATGGAAATATCTACACCACTATCTGTGTAAACATGCATACATCTTCACCGCTATCTGTATAAACATGGAAATATCTACACCGCTATCTGTATGAACATGGAAATCTCTACACCGCTATCTGTTTGAACATGGAAATATCTACTCCGCTATCTGCATGAAAATGGAAATATCTACATAGCTATCTCCATATACATGGAAATATCTACAAAGCTATTTGTTTACACATGGAAATAACTACACTGCTATCTCTATTAACATGGAAATATCTACACCGCCATCTGTATGAACATGGAAATATCTGCACCGCCATCTGTATGAACATATAAATATCTACACCGCCATCTGTATTAAGATGGAGATATCTACACCGCTATCTGTATAAACATGGAAATATCTACACCGCTATGTGTATATACATGGAAATATCTACACCGCTATCTGTATAAACATAGAAATATCTACACTGCTACCTGTATAAACATGGAAATATCAGCCCCGCTATCTGTATGAACATGGAAATATCTACACCGCCATCTGTATGAACATGGAAAAATCTTCACCGCCATCTGTATGAACATTGATATATCTACACAGACATCTGTATGAACATGGAAATATCTTCACGGCCATCTGTATGAACATGGATATGTCTACACAGCCGTCTGGATGAACATGGAAATATCTACACCGCTATCTGTATGAACATGAAAATATCTACACCGCTATCTGTGTAAACATGCATACATCTTCACCGCTATCTGTAAAAACATGGAAATATCCACACCGCTATCTGTATGAACATGGAAATATCTACACCGCTATCTGTATGAACATGGAAATATCTACACCGCTATCTGTATGAACATGGAAATATCTTCACCGCCATCTGTATGAACATGGATATGTCTACACAGCCATCTGTATGAACATTTAAATATCTACACCGCCATCTGCATTAAGATGGAGATATCTACTCAACTATCTGCATAAACATGGAAATATCTACACCGCTATCTGTATAAACATGGAAATATCTACACCGCTATATGTATAAACATGGAAATATCTACACCGCTATCTGTATAAACATGGAAATATCTACACCGCTACCTGTATAAACATGGAAATATCAGCACCGCTATCAGTATGAACATGGAAATTTCTACACCGCCATCTGTATGAACATGGAAATATCTTCACCGCCATACGTATGAACATGGAAATATCTGCACCGCCAACTGTATGAACTTATAAATATCTACACCGCCATCTGTATTAAGATGGAGATATCTACACCACTATCTGTATAAACATGGAAATATCTACACCGCTATCTGTATAAACATGGAAATATCTACACTGCTATCTGTATAAACATGGAAATATCTACACCGCTACCTGTATAAACATGGAAATATCAGCACCGCTATCTGTATGAACATGGAAATATCTACACCACCGTCTGTATGAACATGGAAATATCGTCACCGCCATCTGTATGAACATGGATATATCTACACAGCCATCTGTATGAACATGGAAATATCTTCACCACTATGTGTATGAACATGGATATGTCTACACAGCCGTCTGGATGAACATGGAAATATCTACACCGCTATCTGTGTAAACATGCATACATCTTCACCGCTATCTGTATAAACATGGAAATATCTACACCGCTATCTGTCTGAACATGGAAATATCTACACCGCTATCTGTTTGAACATGGAAATATCTACACCGCTATCTACATGAAAATGGAAATATCTACACAACTATCTGCATATAAATGGAAATATCTACACAGCTATCTCTTTGCACATGGAAATAAGTACACCGCTATCTCTATAAACATGGAAATATCTACACGGCCATCTGTATGAACATGGAAATATCTATACCGCCATCTGTATTAAGAAGGAGATATCTACACTGCTATCTGTATAAACATGGAAATATCTACACCGTTATCTGTATGAACATGGAAATATCTACACCGCTATCTGTATAAACACGGAAATATGTGCACCGCTACCTGTATAAACATGGAAGTATCAGCACCGCTATCGGTATGAACATGGCAATATCTACACGGCTATCTGTATGAACATGGAAATATCTACACCGCTATCTGTATAAACATGGAAATATCTACACCGCTATCTTTATGAACATGGAAATATCTACACCGCTAACTGTTTGAACAGGGAAATATATACACCGCTATCTGCATGAAAACGGAAATATCTACACAGCTATCTGCTTATACATGGAAATATCTACACAGCTATCTCTTTACACATGGAAATAACTACACCGCTATCTGTATGAACATGGAAATATCTACACCGCCATCTGTATGAACATGGAAATATCTGCACCGCCATCAGTATGAACATTTAAATATCTACACCGCCATCTGTATTAAGATGGAGATATCTACACCACTATCTGCATGAACATGAAAATATCTACACCACTATCTGTATAAACATGGAAATATCTACACCGCTATGTGTATAAACATGGCAATATCTACACTGCTATCTGTATAAACATGGAAATATCTACACCACTACCAGTATAAACATGGAAATGTCAGCACCGCTATCAGTATGAACATGGAAGTTTCTACACCGCCATCTGTATGAACATGGAAATATCTACACCGCCATCCGTATGAACATGGAAATATCTGCACCGCCATCTGTATGAACATATAAATATCTACACCGCCATCTGTATTAAGATGGAGATATCTACACCGCTATCTGTATAAACATGGAAATATCTACACCGCTATGTGTATAAACATGGAAATATCTACACCGCTACCAGTATAAACATGGAAGTATCAGCACCGCTATCGGTATGAACATGGCAATATCTACACGGTTATCTGTATGAACATGGAAATATCTACACCGCTATCTGTATGAACATGGAAATGACTTCACCGCCATCTGTATGAACATGGATATATCTACACAGCCATCTGGATGAACATGGAAATATATACACCGCTATCTGTATAAACATTGAAATATCTACACCGCAACCTGTATAAACATGGAAATATCAGCACCGCTATCAGTATGAACATGGAAATATCTACACCGCCGTCTGTATGAACATGGAAATATCTTCACCGCCATCTGTATGAACATGGATATATCTACACAGCCATCTGTATGAACATGGAAATATCTTCACCGCCATCTGTATGAACATGGATATGTCTACACAGCCGTGTGTATGAACATGGAAATATCTACACCGCTATCTGTGTAAACATGCATACATCTTCACCGCTATCTGTATAAACATGGAAATATCTACACCGCTGTCTGTATGGACATGGAAATATCTACACCGCTATCTGTTTGAACATGGAAATATGTACACCGCTATCTGCATGAAAATGGAAATATCTACACAACTATCTGCATATAAATGGAAATATCTACACAGCTATCTCTTTGCACATGGAAATAACTACACCTCTATCTCTATAAACATGGAAATATCTACACCGCCATCTGTATGAACATGGAAATATCTACACAGCCATCTGTATTAAGAAGGAGATATCTACACCGCTATCTGCATAAACATGGAAATACCTACACCGCTATCTGTATGAACATGTAAATATCTACACCGCTATCTGTATAAACACGGAAATATGTACACCGCTACCTGTATAAACATGGAAGTATCAGCACCGCTATCGGTATGAACATGGCAATATCTACACGGCTATCTGTATGAACATGGAAATATCTACACCGCTATCTGTATGAACATGGGAATATCTTCACAGCCATCTGTATGAACATGGATATATCTACACAGCCATCTGGATGAACATGGAAATATCTACACCGCTATCTGTATGAACATGGAAATATCTACACCGCTATCTGTATGAACATGGAAATATCTACACAGCCATCTGGGTGAACATGGAAATATCTACACCGCTATCTGTATGAACATGGAAATAGCTACACCGCTATCTGTATGAACATGGAAATATCTACACCGCTATCTGTATGAACATGGAAGTATCTACACCGCTATCTGTATGAACATGGAAATATCTACACCGCTATCTGTTTGAACATGGAAATATCTACACCGCTATCTGCATGAAAATGGAAATATCTACACAGCTATCTGAATATACATGGAAATATCTACAAAGCTATCTCTTTACACATGGAAATAACTACACTGCTATCTCTATAAACATGGAAATATCTACACCGCCATCTGTATGAACAGGGAAATATCTGCACCGACATCTGTATGAACATATAAATATCTACACTGCCATCTGTATTAAGATGGAGATATCTACACCGCTATCTGTATAAACTTGGAAATATCTACACCGCTATCTGTATAAACATGGAAATATCTATGCCGCTTTCTGTATAAACAAGGAAATATCTACACTGCTACCTGTATAAACATGGAAATATCAGCACCGCTATCTGTATGAACATGGAAATATCTTCACCGCCATCTGTATGAACATGGATATATCTACACCGCTACCTGTTTGAACAGGGAAGTATATACACCGCTATCTGCTTGAAAATGGAAATATCTACACAGCCATCTGGATGAACATGAAAATATCTACACCGCTATCTGTGTAAACATGCATACATCTTCACCGCTATCCGTATAAACATGGAAATATCTACACCACTACCTGTATAAACATGGAAATATCTACACCGCTATCTCTATGAACATGGAAATATCCACACCGCTATCTGTATGAACATGGAAATAGGTACACCGCTATCTGTATGAACATGGAAATATCTACACCACTATCTGTATCAACATGGAAATATCTACACCGCTACCTGTTTGAACAGGGAAGTATATACACCGCTATCTGCTTGAAAATGGAAATATCTACAAAGCTATCTGCATATACCTGGGAATATCTACACAGCCATCTCTTTACACATGGAAATAACTACACTGCTATCTGTATGAACATGGAAATATCTACACCGCCATCTGTATGAACATGGAAATATCTGCACCGCCATCTGTATGAACATATAAATATCTACACCGCCATCTGTATTAAGATGGAGATATCTACACCGCTATCTGTATAAACTTGGAAATATCTACACCGCAATCTGTATAAACATGGAAATATCTACACCACTATCTGTATAAACATGGAAATATCTATACCGCAACCTGTATGAACATGGAAATATCAGCACCGCTATCTGAATGAACATGTAAATATCTACACAGCTATCTCTATGAACATGGAAATATCTACACCGCTATCTGTATGAACATGGAAATAGCTACACCGCTATCTGTATGAACATGGAAATATCTACACCACTATCTGTATGAACATGGAAATATCTACACCGCTATCTGTATAAACCTGGATATATCTACACAGCCATCTGGATGAACATGGAAATATCTACACCGCTATCTGTATGAACATGGAAATATCTACACCACTATCTGTATGAACATGGAAATATCTACACCGCTATCTGTTTGAACAGGGAAATATATACACCGCTATCTGCAGGAAAATGGAAATATCTACCCAGCTATCTGCATATACATGGAAATATATATACAGCTATCTCTTTACACATGGAAATAACTACACCGCTATCTGTATGAACATGGAAATATCTACACCGCCATCTGTATGAACATGGAAATATCTGCACCGCCATATCTATGAACATATAAATATCTACACTGCCATCTGTATTAAGAAGGAGATATCTACACCGCTATCTGTATAAACATGGAAATATCTACACTGCAATCTGTATAAACATGGAAATATCCACACCGCTGTCTGTATAAACATGGAAATATCTACACCGCTACCTGTATAAACATGGAAATATCAGCACCGCTATCGGTATGAACACGGAAATATCTACACCGCTATCTGTATGAGCATGCAAATATCTACACCGCTATCTGTATGAACATGGAAATATCTTCACTGCCATCTGTATGAACATGGATATATCTACACATCCATCTGGATGAACATGGAAATATCTACACCGCTATCTGTATGAACATGGAAATATCTACACAGCCATCTGGATGAACATGAAAATATCTACACCGCTATATGTGTAAACATGCATACACCTTCACCGCTATCTGTATAAACATGGAAATATCTACACCGCTACCTGTATAAACATGGAAATATCAGCACCGCTATCTGTATGAACATGGAAATATCTACACCGCTATCTCTATGAACATGGAAATATCCACACCGCTATCTGTATGAACATGGAAACAGCTACACCGCTATCTGTATGAACATGGAAATATCTACACCGCTATCTGTATGAACATGGAAATCTCTACACCGCTATCTGTTTGAACAGGGAAATTTATACACCGCTATCTGCATGAAAATGGAAATATCTACACAGCTATCTGAATATACATGGGAATATCTACACAGGTATCTCTTTACACATGGAAATAACTACACCGCTATCTGCATGAACATGGAAATATCTACACCGCCATCTGTATGAACATGGAAATATCTGCATCGCCATCTGTATGAACATATAAATATCTACACCGCCATCTGCATTAAAAAGGAGATATCTACACCGATATCTGTATAAACATGGAAATATCTGCACTGCTATCTGTATAAACATGGAAATATCTACACCGGTATCTGTACAAACATGGAAATATCTACATCGCTACCTGTATAAACATGGAAATATCAGCACCGCTATTGGTATGAACACGGAAATATCTCCACCGCTATCTGTATGAACATGGAAATATCTACACCGCTATCTGTATGAACATGGAAATATCTTCACTGCCATCTGTATGAACATGGATATATCTACAATGCCATCTGGATGAACATGGAAATATCTACACCACTATCTGCATGAACATGGAAACATCTACACTGCTATCCTTGTAAACATGCATACATCTTCACCGCTATCTGTATAAACATGGAAATATCTACACCGCTATCTGTATGAACATGGAAATATCTACACCACTATCTGTATGAACATGGAATTCTCTGCACCGCTATCAGTATGAACATGGATATATCTACACAGCCATCTGGATGAACATGGAAATATCTACACCGCTATCTGTATGAACATGGAAATATCTACACCACTATCTGTATGAACATGGAAATATCTACACCGCTATCTGTTTGAACAGGGAAATATATACACCGCTATCTGTGTAAACATGCATACATCTTCACAGCTATCTGTATGAACATGGAAATATCTGCACCGCCATCTGTATGAACATATAAACATCTACACCGCCATCTGTATTAAGAAGGAGATATCTACACCGCTATCTCTATAAACATGGAAATATCTACACCGCCATCTGTATGAACATGGAAATATCTGCACCACCATCTGTATGAACATATAAACATCTACACCGCCGTCTGTATTAAGGAGATATCTACACCGCTATCTGTATAAACAAGGAAATATCTACACTGCTGTCTGTATAAACATGGAAATATCTACACCGCTATCTGTGTGAACATGGAAATATCTACACCGCTTTGTGTAGGAACATGGAAATATCTACACCGCCATCTATGTGAACATGGAAATATCTTCACCGCCATCTGTATGAACATGGATATATCTACACAGCCATCTGGATGAACATGGAAATATCTACACCGCTATCTGTATGAACATGGAAATATCTACACTGCTATCCTTGTAAACATGCATACATCTTCACCGCTATCTGTATAAACATGGAAACATCTACACCGCTATCTGTATGAACATGGAAATATCTACACCGCTATCTGTTTGAACATGGAAATATCTACACCGCTATCCGCATGAAAATGGAAATATCTACACAGCTATCTGCATACACATGGAAATATCTACAAAGCTATCTCTTTGCACATGGAAATAACTACACCGCTATCTCTATAAACATGGATATATCTACACGGCCATCTATATGAACACGGAAATATCTGCCCCGCCATCTGTATGAACATATAAATATCTACAAAACCATCTGTATTAAGATGGAGATATCTACACATCTATCTGTATAAACTTGGAAATATCTACACCGCTATCTGTATAAACATGGAAATATCTACACCACTATCTGTATAAACATGGAAATATCTACACCGCTACCTGTATAAATATGGAAATATCAGCACAGCTATCTCTATGAACATGGAAATATCTACACCGCTATCTCCTTGAACATGGAAATATCTACACCGCTATCTATATGAACATGGAAATAGCTACACCGCTATCTTTATGAACATGGAAATATCTATACCACTATCTGTATGAACATGGAAATATCTACACCGCTATCTGTATGAACATGGATATATCTATACAGCCATCTGGATGAACATGGAAATATCTACACCGCTATCTGTATGAACATAGAAATATCTACACCGCTATCTGTGTAAACATGCATACATCTTCACCGCTATCTGTATAAACATGGAAATATCTACACCGCTATCTGCATGAACATGGAAATATCTACACTGCTATCAAATTGAACATGGAAATATCTACACCGCTATCTGCATGAAAATGGAAATATCTACACAGATATCTGCATATACATGGAAATATCTACACAGCCATCTCTTTACACATGGAAATATCTACACCGCTATCTCTATAAACATGGAAATATCTACACCGCCATCTGTATGAACGTGGAAATATCTGCACCACCATCTGTATGAACATATAAATATCTCAACCGCCATCTGTATAAAGAAGGAGATATCTACACCGCTATCTGTATATACATGGAAATATCTACACCGATATCTGTATGAACATGGAAATATCTACACCGCTATCTGTATGAACATGGAAATATTTACACCGCTATGTGTATGAACATGGAAATAGCTTCACCGCCATCTGTATGAACATGGATATATCTACACAGCCATCTGGATGAACATGGAAATATCTACACCGCTATCTGTATGCACATGGAAATATCTACACCTCTATCTGTATGAACATGGAAATATCTGCACCGCTATCTGTATGAACATATAAACATCTACACCACCGTCAGTATTAAGAAGGAGAAATCTACACCGCTATCTGTATAAACAAGGAAATATCTACACTGCTGTCTGTATAAACATGGAAATATCTACACTGCTATCTGTATGAACATGGAAATATCTGCACCGCTACCTGTATAAACATGGAAATATCTACACCGCTATCGGTATGAACATGGAAATATCTACACCGCTATCTGTATGAACATGGAAATATCTACACCACTATCTGTGCAAACATGCATACATCTTCACCGCTATCTGTATAAACATGGAAATATCTACACCGCTATCTGTATGAACATGGAAATACCTTCACCGCCATCTGTATGAACATGGATATATCTACACAGCCATCTGTATGAACATGGAAATATCTAACCCGCTATCTGTATGAACATGGAAATATCTTCACCGCTATCTGTATGAACATGGAAATATCTTCAACGCCATCTGTATGAAAATGGATATGTCTACACAGCCATCTGGATGAACATGGAAATATCTACACCGCTATCTGTGTAAACATGCATACATCTTCACCGCTATCTGTATAAACATGGAAATATCTGCACCGCTATCTGTATGAACATGGAAATAACTACACGGCTATCTATTTGAACATGGAAATAACTACACCGCTATCTGCAGGAAAATGGAAATATCTACACAGATATCTGCATATACATGGAAATATCTACACAGCTATCTCTTTACACATGGAAATATCTACACCGCTATCTCTAAAAACATGGAAATATCTACACCACTATCTGTATAAACATGGAAATATCTACACGGCTACCTTTATAAATATGGAAATATCAGCACAGCTATCTGTATGAACATGGAAATATCTACACCGCTATCTCCTTGAACATGGAAATATCTACACCGCTATCTGTATGAACATGGAAATAGCTACACCGCTATCTTTATGAACATGGAAATATCTACACTGCTATCTGTATGAACATGGATATATCTATACAGCCATCTGGATGAACATGGAAATATCTACACTGCTATCTGTGTAGACATGCATACATCTTCACCGATATCTGTATAAACATGGAAATATCTACACCGCTATCTGTTTGAACATGGAAATATATACACCGCTATCTGCATGAAAATGGAAATATCTACACAGCTATCTGCATATACATGGAAATATCTACACAGCTATCTCTTTACACATGGAAAAAACTACACCGCTATCTGTATGAGCATGGAAATATCTACACCGCCATCTGTATTAACATGGGAATATCTGCACCGCCATCTGTATGAACATATAAATATCTACACCGCCATCTCTATTAAGATGGAGATATCTACACCGCTATCTGTATAAACATGGAAATATCTACACCGCTACCTGTATAAACATGGAAATATCAGCACCGCTATCTGCATGAACATGGAAATATCTACACCACTATCTGTATGAACATGGAAATATCTACACCTCTATCTGTATGAACATGGAAATATCTACACCTCTATCTGTATGACCATGGAAATATCTGCACCGCCATCTGTATGAATATATAAACATCTACACCTGCGTCTGTATTAAGAAGGAGAAATCTACACCGCTCTCAGTATAAACAAGGAAATATCTACACTGCTCTCTGTATAAACCTGGAAGTATCTACTCCGCTATCTGTATGAACATGGAAATATCTACACCGCTACCTGTATAAACATGGAAATAAGAGCACCGCTATCGGTATGAACATGGAAATATCTACACCGCTATCTGTATGCACATATAAATATCTACACCGCCATCTGTATTAAGATGGAGATATCTTCACCGCTATATGTATAAACCTGGAAATATCTACGCCGCTATCTGTATAAACATGGACATATCTACACCGCTATCTGTATAAACATGATAATATCTGCACCGCTACCTGTATAATCATGGAAATATCAGCACCGCTATCAGTATGAACATGGAAGTATCTACACCGCCATCTGTATGAACTTGGAAATATCTTCACCGTCATCTGTATGAACATGGAAATATCTGCACCGCCATCTGTATGAACATATAAATATCTACACCGCCATCTGTATTAAGATGGAGATATCTACACCGCTATCTGTATAAACATGGAAATATCTACACCGCTATGTGTATAAACATGGAAATATCTACACCGCTATCTGTATAAACATGGAAATATCTACACTGCTACCTGTATAAACATGGAAATATCTACACCGCTATCGGTATGAACATGGAAATATCTACACCGCTATCTGTATGAACATGGAAATATCTACACCACTATCTGTGCAAACATGCATACATCTTCACCGCTATCTGTATAAACATGGAAATATCTACACCGCTATCTGTATGAACATGGAAATACCTTCACCGCCATCTGTATGAACATGGATATATCTACACAGCCATCTGTATGAACATGGAAATATCTAACCCGCTATCTGTATGAACATGGAAATATCTACACCGCTATCTGTATGAACATGGAAATATCTTCAACGCCATCTGTATGAAAATGGATATGTCTACACAGCCATCTGGATGAACATGGAAATATCTACACCGCTATCTGTGTAAACATGCATACATCTTCACCGCTATCTGTATAAACATGGAAATATCTGCACCGCTATCTGTATGAACATGGAAATAACTACACGGCTATCTATTTGAACATGGAAATAACTACACCGCTATCTGCATGAAAATGGAAATATCTACACAGATATCTGCATATACATGGAAATATCTACACAGCTATCTCTTTACACATGGAAATATCTACACCGCTATCTCTAAAAACATGGAAATATCTACACCACTATCTGTATAAACATGGAAATATCTACACGGCTACCTTTATAAATATGGAAATATCAGCACAGCTATCTGTATGAACATGGAAATATCTACACCTCTATCTCCTTGAACATGGAAATATCTACACCGCTATCTGTATGAACATGGAAATAGCTACACCGCTATCTTTATGAACATGGAAATATCTACACCGCTATCTGTATGAACATGGATATATCTATACAGCCATCTGGATGAACATGGAAATATCTACACTTCTATCTGTGTAGACATGCATACATCTTCACCGATATCTGTATAAACATGGAAATATCTACACCGCTATCTGTTTGAACATGGAAATATATACACCGCTATCTGCATGAAAATGGAAATATCTACACAGCTATCTGCATATACATGGAAATATCTACACAGATATCTCTTTACACATGGAAAAAACTACACCGCTATCTGTATGAGCATGGAAATATCTACACCGCCATCTGTATTAACATGGGAATATCTGCACCGCCATCTGTATGAACATATAAATATCTACACCGCCATCTCTATTAAGATGTAGATATCTACACCGCTATCTGTATAAACATGGAAATATCCACACCGCTGTCTGTATAAACATGGAAATATCTACACCGCTACCTGTATAAACATGGAAATATCAGCACCGCTATCGGTATGAACACGGAAATATCTACACCGCTATCTGTATGAGCATGCAAATATCTACACCGCTATCTGTATGAACATGGAAATATCTTCACTGCCATCTGTATGAACATGGATATATCTACACATCCATCTGGATGAACATGGAAATATCTACACCGCTATCTGTATGAACATGGAAATATCTACACAGCCATCTGGATGAACATGAAAATATCTACACCGCTATATGTGTAAACATGCATACACCTTCACCGCTATCTGTATAAACATGGAAATATCTACACCGCTACCTGTATAAACATGGAAATATCAGCACCGCTATCTGTATGAACATGGAAATATCTACACCGCTATCTCTATGAACATGGAAATATCCACACCGCTATCTGTATGAACATGGAAACAGCTACACCGCTATCTGTATGAACATGGAAATATCTACACCGCTATCTGTATGAACATGGAAATCTCTACACCGCTATCTGTTTGAACAGGGAAATTTATACACCGCTATCTGCATGAAAATGGAAATATCTACACAGCTATCTGAATATACATGGGAATATCTACACAGGTATCTCTTTACACATGGAAATAACTACACCGCTATCTGCATGAACATGGAAATATCTACACCGCCATCTGTATGAACATGGAAATATCTGCATCGCCATCTGTATGAACATATAAATATCTACACCGCCATCTGCATTAAAAAGGAGATATCTACACCGATATCTGTATAAACATGGAAATATCTGCACTGCTATCTGTATAAACATGGAAATATCTACACCGGTATCTGTACAAACATGGAAATATCTACATCGCTACCTGTATAAACATGGAAATATCAGCACCGCTATTGGTATGAACACGGAAATATCTCCACCGCTATCTGTATGAACATGGAAATATCTACACCGCTATCTGTATGAACATGGAAATATCTTCACTGCCATCTGTATGAACATGGATATATCTACAATGCCATCTGGATGAACATGGAAATATCTACACCACTATCTGCATGAACATGGAAACATCTACACTGCTATCCTTGTAAACATGCATACATCTTCACCGCTATCTGTATAAACATGGAAATATCTACACCGCTATCTGTATGAACATGGAAATATCTACACCACTATCTGTATGAACATGGAATTCTCTGCACCGCTATCAGTATGAACATGGATATATCTACACAGCCATCTGGATGAACATGGAAATATCTACACCGCTATCTGTATGAACATGGAAATATCTACACCACTATCTGTATGAACATGGAAATATCTACACCGCTATCTGTTTGAACAGGGAAATATATACACCGCTATCTGTGTAAACATGCATACATCTTCACAGCTATCTGTATGAACATGGAAATATCTGCACCGCCATCTGTATGAACATATAAACATCTACACCGCCATCTGTATTAAGAAGGAGATATCTACACCGCTATCTCTATAAACATGGAAATATCTACACCGCCATCTGTATGAACATGGAAATATCTGCACCACCATCTGTATGAACATATAAACATCTACACCGCCGTCTGTATTAAGGAGATATCTACACCGCTATCTGTATAAACAAGGAAATATCTACACTGCTGTCTGTATAAACATGGAAATATCTACACCGCTATCTGTGTGAACATGGAAATATCTACACCGCTTTGTGTAGGAACATGGAAATATCTACACCGCCATCTATGTGAACATGGAAATATCTTCACCGCCATCTGTATGAACATGGATATATCTACACAGCCATCTGGATGAACATGGAAATATCTACACCGCTATCTGTATGAACATGGAAATATCTACACTGCTATCCTTGTAAACATGCATACATCTTCACCGCTATCTGTATAAACATGGAAACATCTACACCGCTATCTGTATGAACATGGAAATATCTACACCGCTATCTGTTTGAACATGGAAATATCTACACCGCTATCCGCATGAAAATGGAAATATCTACACAGCTATCTGCATACACATGGAAATATCTACAAAGCTATCTCTTTGCACATGGAAATAACTACACCGCTATCTCTATAAACATGGATATATCTACACGGCCATCTATATGAACACGGAAATATCTGCCCCGCCATCTGTATGAACATATAAATATCTACAAAACCATCTGTATTAAGATGGAGATATCTACACATCTATCTGTATAAACTTGGAAATATCTACACCGCTATCTGTATAAACATGGAAATATCTACACCACTATCTGTATAAACATGGAAATATCTACACCGCTACCTGTATAAATATGGAAATATCAGCACAGCTATCTCTATGAACATGGAAATATCTACACCGCTATCTCCTTGAACATGGAAATATCTACACCGCTATCTATATGAACATGGAAATAGCTACACCGCTATCTTTATGAACATGGAAATATCTATACCACTATCTGTATGAACATGGAAATATCTACACCGCTATCTGTATGAACATGGATATATCTATACAGCCATCTGGATGAACATGGAAATATCTACACCGCTATCTGTATGAACATAGAAATATCTACACCGCTATCTGTGTAAACATGCATACATCTTCACCGCTATCTGTATAAACATGGAAATATCTACACCGCTATCTGCATGAACATGGAAATATCTACACTGCTATCAAATTGAACATGGAAATATCTACACCGCTATCTGCATGAAAATGGAAATATCTACACAGATATCTGCATATACATGGAAATATCTACACAGCCATCTCTTTACACATGGAAATATCTACACCGCTATCTCTATAAACATGGAAATATCTACACCGCCATCTGTATGAACGTGGAAATATCTGCACCACCATCTGTATGAACATATAAATATCTCAACCGCCATCTGTATAAAGAAGGAGATATCTACACCGCTATCTGTATATACATGGAAATATCTACACCGATATCTGTATGAACATGGAAATATCTACACCGCTATCTGTATGAACATGGAAATATTTACACCGCTATGTGTATGAACATGGAAATAGCTTCACCGCCATCTGTATGAACATGGATATATCTACACAGCCATCTGGATGAACATGGAAATATCTACACCGCTATCTGTATGCACATGGAAATATCTACACCTCTATCTGTATGAACATGGAAATATCTGCACCGCTATCTGTATGAACATATAAACATCTACACCACCGTCAGTATTAAGAAGGAGAAATCTACACCGCTATCTGTATAAACAAGGAAATATCTACACTGCTGTCTGTATAAACATGGAAATATCTACACTGCTATCTGTATGAACATGGAAATATCTGCACCGCTACCTGTATAAACATGGAAATATCTACACCGCTATCGGTATGAACATGGAAATATCTACACCGCTATCTGTATGAACATGGAAATATCTACACCACTATCTGTGCAAACATGCATACATCTTCACCGCTATCTGTATAAACATGGAAATATCTACACCGCTATCTGTATGAACATGGAAATACCTTCACCGCCATCTGTATGAACATGGATATATCTACACAGCCATCTGTATGAACATGGAAATATCTAACCCGCTATCTGTATGAACATGGAAATATCTTCACCGCTATCTGTATGAACATGGAAATATCTTCAACGCCATCTGTATGAAAATGGATATGTCTACACAGCCATCTGGATGAACATGGAAATATCTACACCGCTATCTGTGTAAACATGCATACATCTTCACCGCTATCTGTATAAACATGGAAATATCTGCACCGCTATCTGTATGAACATGGAAATAACTACACGGCTATCTATTTGAACATGGAAATAACTACACCGCTATCTGCAGGAAAATGGAAATATCTACACAGATATCTGCATATACATGGAAATATCTACACAGCTATCTCTTTACACATGGAAATATCTACACCGCTATCTCTAAAAACATGGAAATATCTACACCACTATCTGTATAAACATGGAAATATCTACACGGCTACCTTTATAAATATGGAAATATCAGCACAGCTATCTGTATGAACATGGAAATATCTACACCGCTATCTCCTTGAACATGGAAATATCTACACCGCTATCTGTATGAACATGGAAATAGCTACACCGCTATCTTTATGAACATGGAAATATCTACACTGCTATCTGTATGAACATGGATATATCTATACAGCCATCTGGATGAACATGGAAATATCTACACTGCTATCTGTGTAGACATGCATACATCTTCACCGATATCTGTATAAACATGGAAATATCTACACCGCTATCTGTTTGAACATGGAAATATATACACCGCTATCTGCATGAAAATGGAAATATCTACACAGCTATCTGCATATACATGGAAATATCTACACAGCTATCTCTTTACACATGGAAAAAACTACACCGCTATCTGTATGAGCATGGAAATATCTACACCGCCATCTGTATTAACATGGGAATATCTGCACCGCCATCTGTATGAACATATAAATATCTACACCGCCATCTCTATTAAGATGGAGATATCTACACCGCTATCTGTATAAACATGGAAATATCTACACCGCTACCTGTATAAACATGGAAATATCAGCACCGCTATCTGCATGAACATGGAAATATCTACACCACTATCTGTATGAACATGGAAATATCTACACCTCTATCTGTATGAACATGGAAATATCTACACCTCTATCTGTATGACCATGGAAATATCTGCACCGCCATCTGTATGAATATATAAACATCTACACCTGCGTCTGTATTAAGAAGGAGAAATCTACACCGCTCTCAGTATAAACAAGGAAATATCTACACTGCTCTCTGTATAAACCTGGAAGTATCTACTCCGCTATCTGTATGAACATGGAAATATCTACACCGCTACCTGTATAAACATGGAAATAAGAGCACCGCTATCGGTATGAACATGGAAATATCTACACCGCTATCTGTATGCACATATAAATATCTACACCGCCATCTGTATTAAGATGGAGATATCTTCACCGCTATATGTATAAACCTGGAAATATCTACGCCGCTATCTGTATAAACATGGACATATCTACACCGCTATCTGTATAAACATGATAATATCTGCACCGCTACCTGTATAATCATGGAAATATCAGCACCGCTATCAGTATGAACATGGAAGTATCTACACCGCCATCTGTATGAACTTGGAAATATCTTCACCGTCATCTGTATGAACATGGAAATATCTGCACCGCCATCTGTATGAACATATAAATATCTACACCGCCATCTGTATTAAGATGGAGATATCTACACCGCTATCTGTATAAACATGGAAATATCTACACCGCTATGTGTATAAACATGGAAATATCTACACCGCTATCTGTATAAACATGGAAATATCTACACTGCTACCTGTATAAACATGGAAATATCTACACCGCTATCGGTATGAACATGGAAATATCTACACCGCTATCTGTATGAACATGGAAATATCTACACCACTATCTGTGCAAACATGCATACATCTTCACCGCTATCTGTATAAACATGGAAATATCTACACCGCTATCTGTATGAACATGGAAATACCTTCACCGCCATCTGTATGAACATGGATATATCTACACAGCCATCTGTATGAACATGGAAATATCTAACCCGCTATCTGTATGAACATGGAAATATCTACACCGCTATCTGTATGAACATGGAAATATCTTCAACGCCATCTGTATGAAAATGGATATGTCTACACAGCCATCTGGATGAACATGGAAATATCTACACCGCTATCTGTGTAAACATGCATACATCTTCACCGCTATCTGTATAAACATGGAAATATCTGCACCGCTATCTGTATGAACATGGAAATAACTACACGGCTATCTATTTGAACATGGAAATAACTACACCGCTATCTGCATGAAAATGGAAATATCTACACAGATATCTGCATATACATGGAAATATCTACACAGCTATCTCTTTACACATGGAAATATCTACACCGCTATCTCTAAAAACATGGAAATATCTACACCACTATCTGTATAAACATGGAAATATCTACACGGCTACCTTTATAAATATGGAAATATCAGCACAGCTATCTGTATGAACATGGAAATATCTACACCTCTATCTCCTTGAACATGGAAATATCTACACCGCTATCTGTATGAACATGGAAATAGCTACACCGCTATCTTTATGAACATGGAAATATCTACACCGCTATCTGTATGAACATGGATATATCTATACAGCCATCTGGATGAACATGGAAATATCTACACTTCTATCTGTGTAGACATGCATACATCTTCACCGATATCTGTATAAACATGGAAATATCTACACCGCTATCTGTTTGAACATGGAAATATATACACCGCTATCTGCATGAAAATGGAAATATCTACACAGCTATCTGCATATACATGGAAATATCTACACAGATATCTCTTTACACATGGAAAAAACTACACCGCTATCTGTATGAGCATGGAAATATCTACACCGCCATCTGTATTAACATGGGAATATCTGCACCGCCATCTGTATGAACATATAAATATCTACACCGCCATCTCTATTAAGATGTAGATATCTACACCGCTATCTGTATAAACATGGAAATATCTACACCGCTACCTGTATAAACATGGAAATATCAGCACCGCTATCTGCATGAACATGGAAATATCTACACCACTATCTGTATGAACATGGAAATACCTACACCTCTATCTGTATGAACATGGAAATATCTACACCTCTATCTGTATGAACATGGAAATATCTGCACCGCCATCTGTATGAAAATATAAACATCTACACCTGCGTCTGTATTAAGAAGGAGAAATCTACACCGCTCTCAGTATAAACAAGGAAATATCTACACTGCTGTCTGTATAAACATGGAAATATCTACTCCGCTATCTGTATGAACATGGAAATATCTACACCGCTACCTGTATAAACATGGAAATAACAGCACCGCTATCGGTATGAACATGGAAATATCTACACCGCTATCTGTATGCACATATAAATATCTACACCGCCATCTGTATTAAGATGGAGATATCTTCACCGCTATCTGTATAAACCTGGAAATATCTACGCCGCTCTCTGTATAAACATGGACATATCTACACCGCTATCTGTATAAACATGGAAATATCTGCACCGCTACCTGTATAATCATGGAAATATCAGCACCGCTATCAGTATGAACATGGAAGTATCTACACCGCCATCTGTATGAACATGGAAATATCTTCACCGTCATCTGTATGAACATGGAAATATCTGCACCGCCATCTGTATGAACATATAAATATCTACACCGCCATCTGTATTAAGATGGAGATATCTACACCGCTATCTGTATAAACATGGAAATATCTACACCGCTATGTGTATAAACATGGAAATGTCTACACCGCTATCTGTATAAACATGGAAATATCTACACTGCTACCTGTATAAACATGGAAATATCAGCACCGCTATCTGCATGAACATAGAAATATCTACACCGCCATCTGTATGAACATGGAAAAATCTTCACCGCCATCTGTATGAACATGGATATATCTACACAGCCATCTGTATGAACATGGAAATATCTTCACCACCATCTGTATGAACATGGATATGTCTACACAGCCGTCTTGATGAAGATGGAAATATCTACACCGCTATCTGTATGAACATGGAAATATCTACTCCACAATCTGTGTAAACATGCATACATCTTCACCGCTATCTGTATAAACATGGAAATATCCACACCGCTATCTTTATGAACATGGAAATATCTACACCGCTATCTGTTTGAACATGGAAATATCTACACCGCTATTTGCATGAAACTGGAAATATCTACACAGCTATCTGCATTTACATGGAAATATCAACACAGCTATCTCTTTGCACATGGAAATAACTACACCGCTATCTCTATAAACATGGAAATATCTACACCACCATCTGTATGAACATGGAAATATCTGCACCGCCATCTGTATGAACATATAAATATCTACATCGCCTTCTGTATTAAGAAGGAGATATCTACACCGCTATCTGTATAAACATGGAAATATCTACACCGCTATCGGTATGAACATGGAAATATCTACACCGCTACCTATATAAACACGGAAATATGTACACCGCTACCTGTATAAACATGGAAGTATCAGCACCGCTATCGGTATGAACATGGCAATATGTACACGGCTGTCTGTATGAACATGGAAATATCTACACCGCTATCTGTATGAACATGGAAATATCTACACCACTATCTGTATAAACATGGAAATAGCTACACAGCCATCTGGATGAACATGGAAATATCTACACCGCTATCTGAATGAACATGGATATATCTACACAGCCATCTGGATGAACATGGAAATATCTACACCGCTATCTGTATGAACATGGAAATACATACACCGCTATCTGTATGAACATGGAAATATCTACACCGCTATCTGTATGAACATGGAAATATCTACACTGCCATCTGTATGAACATGGAAATATCTTCACCGCCATCTGTATGAACATGGATATATCTACACAGCCATCTGGATGAACATGGAAATATCTACACCGCTATCTGTGTAAACATGCATACATCTTCACCGCTATCTGTATAAACATGGATATATCTACACTGCTATCTTTATGAACATGGAAATATCTACACCGCTAAGTGTTTGAACAGGGAAATATATACACCGCTATCTGCATGAAAATGGAAATGTCTACACAGCTATCTGCATATACATGGAAATATCTACACAGCTATCTCTTTACACATGGAAATAACTACACCGCTATCTGTATGAACATGGAAATATTTACACCGCCATCTGTATGAACATGGAAATATCTGCACCGCCATCTGAATGAACATATAAATATCTACACCGCCATCTGTATTAAGACGGAGATATCTACACCGCTATCTGTATAAACATGGAAATATCTACACCGCTATGTGTATAAACATGGAAATATCTAGACCGCTATCTGTATAAACATAGAAATATCTACACCGCTACCTGTATAAACATGGAAATATCAGCACCGCTATCAGTATGAACATGGAAGTATCTACACCGCCATCTGTATGAACATGGAAATATCTTCACCGCCATCTGTATGAACATGGAAATATCTGCACCGCCATCTGTATGAACGTATAAATATCTACACTGCCATCTGTATTAAGATGGAGATATCTACACCGCTATCTGTATAAACATGGAAATATCTACACCGCTATGTGTATATACATGGAAATATCTACACCGCTATATGTATAAACATGGAAATATCTACACCGCTACCTGTATGAACACGGAAATATGTACACCGCTACCTGTATAAACATGGAAGTATCAGCAGCGCTATCGGTATGAACATGGAAATATCTACACGGCAATCTGTATGAACATGGAAATATCTACACCGCTATCTGTATGAACATGGAAATATCTACACCACTATCTTTATGAACATGGAAATAGCTACACAGCCGTCTGGATGAACATGGAAATATCTACAACGCTATCTGTATGAACATGGATATATCTACACAGCCATCTGGATGAACATGGAAATATCTACACCGCTATCTGTATGAACATGGAAGTACATACACCGCTATCTGTATGAACATGGAAATATCTACACCGCTATCTGTATGAACATGGAAATATCTACACCGCTATCTGTATGAACATGGAAATATCTACACCGCTATCTGTATGAACATGGAAATATCTTCACCGCCGTCTGTATGAACATGGATATATCTACACAGCCATCTGGATGAACATGGAAATATCTGCACTGCCATCTGTATGAACATATAAATATCTACACCGCCATCTGTATTAAGAAGTAGATATCTACACTGATATCTGTATAAACATGGAAATATCTACACCGCTATCTGTATGTACATGGAAATATCTACACCGCTACCTGTATGAACACGGAGATATGTACACCGCTATCTGTATAAACATGGAAGTATCAGCAGCGCTATCGGTATGAACATGGAAATATCTACACGGCTATCTGTATGAACATGGAAATATCTACACCGCTATCTGCATGAACATGGAAATATCTACACCACTATCTGTATGAACATGGATATATCTACACAGCCATCTGGATGAACATGGAAATATCTACACCGCTAACTGTTTGAACAGGGAAATATATACACCGCTATCTGCATGAAAATGGAAATGTCTACACAGCTATCTGCATATACATGGAAATATCTACACAGCTATCTCTTTACACATGGAAATAACTACACCGCTATCTGTATGAACATGGAAATATCTACACCGCCATCTGTATGAACATGGAAATATCTGCACTGCCATCTGAATGAACATATAAATATCTACACCGCCATCTGTATTAAGATGGAGATATCTACACCGCTATCTGTATAAACATGGAAATATCTACACCGCTATGTGTATAGACATGGAAATATCTACACCGCTATCTGTATAAACATGGAAATATCTACACCGCTACCTGTATAAACATGGAAATATCAGCACCGCTATCAGTATGAACATGGAAGTATCTACACCGCCATCTGTATGAACATGGAAATATCTTCACCGCCATCTGTATGAACATGGAAATATCTGCACCGCCATCTGTATGAACGTATAAATATCTACACCGCCATCTGTATTAAGATGGAGATATCTACACCGCTATCTGTATAAACATGGAAATATCTACACCGCTATGTGTATATACATGGAAATATCTACACCGCTATATGTATAAACATGGAAATATCTACACTACTACCTGTATAAACATGGAAATATCAGCCCCGCTATCTGTATGAACATGGAAATATCTACACCGCCATCTGTATGAACATGGAAAAATCTTCACCGCCATCTGTATGAACATTGATATATCTACACAGCCATCTGTATGAACATGGAAATATCTTCACCGCCATCTGTATGAACATGGATATGTCTACACAGCCGTCTGTATGAACATGGAAATATCTACACCGCTATCTGTATGAACATGGAAATATCTACACCGCTATCTGTATGAACATGGAAATATCTTCACCGCCGTCTGTATGAACATGGATATATCTACACAGCCATCTGGATGAACATGGAAATATCTGCACTGCCATCTGTATGAACATATAAATATCTACACCACCATCTGTATTAAGAAGTAGATATCTACACTGCTATCTGTATAAACATGGAAATATCTACACCGCTATCTGTATGTACATGGAAATATCTACACCGCTACCTGTATGAACATGGAGATATGTACACCGCTATCTGTATAAACATGGAAGTATCAGCAGCGCTATCGGTATGAACATGGAAATATCTACACGGCTATCTGTATGAACATGGAAATATCTACACCGCTATCTGCATGAACATGGAAATATCTACACCACTATCTGTATGAACATGGAAATAGCTACACAGCCATCTGGATGAACATGGAAATATCTACACCGCTATCTGTATGAACATGGATATATCTACACAGCCATCTGGATGAACATGGAAATATCTACACCGCTATCTGTATGAACATGGAAGTACATACACCGCTATCTGTATGAACATGGAAATATCTACACCGCTATCTGTATGAACATGGAAATATCTACACCGCTATCTGTATGAACATGGAAATATCTTCACCGACGTCTGTATGAACATGGATATATCTACACAGCCATCTGGATGAACATGGATATGTCTACACAGCCGTCTGGATGAACATGGAAATATCTACACCGCTATCTGTATGAACATGGAAATAGCTACACAGCCATCTGGATGAAAATGGAAATATCTACACCGCTATCTGTATGAACATGGATATATCTACACAGCCATCTGGATGAACATGGAAATATCTACACCGCTATCTGTATGAACATGGAAGTACATACTCATTATCTGTATGAACATGGAAATATCTACACCGCTATCTGTATGAATATGGAAATATCTACACCGCTATCTGTATGAACATGGAAATATCTTCACCGCCGTCTGTATGAACATGGATATATCTACACAGCCATCTGGATGAACATGGAAATATCTGCACCGCTATCTGTATGAACATGGAAATATCTACACCGCTATCTGTATGAACATGGATATATCTACACAGCCATCTGGATGAACATGGAAATATCTACACCGCTATCTGTGTAAACATGCATACATCTTCACCGCTATCTGTATAAACATGGAAATATCTACACTGCTATCTTTATGAACATGGAAATATCTACACCGCTAACTGTTTGAGCAGGGAAATATATACACCGCTATCTGCATGAAAATGGAAATGTCTACACAGCTATCTGCATATACATGGAAATATCTACACTGCTATCTCTATACACATGGAAATAACTACACCGCTATCTGTATGAACATGGAAATATCTACACCGCCATCTGTATGAACATGGAAAAATCTTCACCGCCGTCTGTATGAACATGGATATATCTACACAGCCATCTGGATGAACATGGAAATATCTGCACTGCCATCTGTATGAACATATAAATATCTACACCACCATCTGTATTAAGAAGTAGATATCTACACTGCTATCTGTATAAACATGGAAATATCTACACCGCTATCTGTATGTACATGGAAATATCTACACCGCTACCTGTATGAACATGGAGATATGTACACCGCTATCTGTATAAACATGGAAGTACCAGCAGCGCTATCGGTATGAACATGGAAATATCTACACGGCTATCTGTATGAACATGGAAATATCTACACCGCTATCTGCATGAACATGGAAATATCTACACCACTATCTGTATGAACATGGAAATAGCTACACAGCCATCTGGATGAACATGGAAATATCTACACCGCTATCTGTATGAACATGGATATATCTACACAGCCATCTGGATGAACATGGAAATATCTACACCGCTATCTGTATGAACATGGAAGTACATACACCGCTATCTGTATGAACATGGAAATATCTACACCGCTATCTGTATGAACATGGAAATATCTACACCGCTATCTGTATGAACATGGAAATATCTTCACCGACGTCTGTATGAACATGGATATATCTACACAGCCATCTGGATGAACATGGATATGTCTACACAGCCGTCTGGATGAACATGGAAATATCTACACCGCTATCTGTATGAACATGGAAATAGCTACACAGCCATCTGGATGAAAATGGAAATATCTACACCGCTATCTGTATGAACATGGATATATCTACACAGCCATCTGGATGAACATGGAAATATCTACACCGCTATCTGTATGAACATGGAAGTACATACTCATTATCTGTATGAACATGGAAATATCTACACCGCTATCTGTATGAACATGGAAATATCTACACCGCTATCTGTATGAACATGGAAATATCTTCACCGCCGTCTGTATGAACATGGATATATCTACACAGCCATCTGGATGAACATGGAAATATCTGCACCGCTATCTGTATGAACATGGAAATATCTACACCGCTATCTGTATGAACATGGATATATCTACACAGCCATCTGGATGAACATGGAAATATCTACACCGCTATCTGTGTAAACATGCATACATCTTCACCGCTATCTGTATAAACATGGAAATATCTACACTGCTATCTTTATGAACATGGAAATATCTACACCGCTAACTGTTTGAGCAGGGAAATATATACACCGCTATCTGCATGAAAATGGAAATGTCTACACAGCTATCTGCATATACATGGAAATATCTACACTGCTATCTCTATACACATGGAAATAACTACACCGCTATCTGTATGAACATGGAAATATCTACACCGCCATCTGTATGAACATGGAAAAATCTTCACCGCCATCTGTATGAACATTGATATATCTACACAGCCATCTGTATGAACATGGAAATATCTTCACCGCCATCTGTATGAACATGGATATGTCTACACAGCCTTCTGGATGAACATGGAAATATCTACACCGCTATCTGTATGAACATGAAAATACCTACACCGCTATCTGTGTAAACATGCATACATCTTCACCGCTATCTGTAAAAACATGGAAATATCCACACCGCTATCTGTATGAACATGGAAATATCTACACCGCTATCTGTTTGAAAATGGAAATATCTACACAGCTATCTGCATGAAAATGGAAATATCTACAAAGCTATCTGCATATACATGGAAATATTTACACAGCTATCTCTTTGGACATGGAAATAACTACACCGCTATCTCTATAAACATGGAAATATCTACACCACCATCTGTATGAACATGGAAATATCTGCACTGCCATCTGTATGAACACATAAATATCTACACCGCCATTTGTATTAAGAAGTAGATATCTACACCGCTATCTGTATAAACATGGAAATATCTACACCGCTATCTGTATGAACATGGAAATATCTACACCGCTACCTGTATGAACACGGAAATATTTACACCGCTACCTGTATAAACATGGAAGTATCAGCAGCGCTATCGGTATGAACATGGAAATATCTACACTGCTATCTGTATGAACATGGATATATCTACACAGCCATCTGGATGAACATGGAAATATCTACACCGCTAACTGTTTGAACAGGGAAATATATACACCGCTATCTGCATGAAAATGGAAATGTCTACACAGCTATCTGCATATACATGGAAATATCTACACAGCTATCTCTTTACACATGGAAATAACTACACCGCTATCTGTATGAACATGGAAATATCTACACCGCCATCTGTATGAACATGGAAATATCTGCACTGCCATCTGAATGAACATATAAATATCTACACCGCCATCTGTATTAAGATGGAGATATCTACACCGCTATCTGTATAAACATGGAAATATCTACACCGCTATGTGTATAGACATGGAAATATCTACACCGCTATCTGTATAAACATGGAAATATCTACACCGCTACCTGTATAAACATGGAAATATTAGCACCGCTATCAGTATGAACATGGAAGTATCTACACCGCCATCTGTATGAACATGGAAATATCTTCACCGCCATCTGTATGAACATGGAAATATCTGCACCGCCATCTGTATGAACGTATAAATATCTACACCGCCATCTGTATTAAGATGGAGATATCTACACCGCTATCTGTATAAACATGGAAATATCTACACCGCTATGTGTATATACATGGAAATATCTACACCGCTATATGTATAAACATGGAAATATCTACACTACTACCTGTATAAACATGGAAATATCAGCCCCGCTATCTGTATGAACATGGAAATATCTACACCGCCATCTGTATGAACATGGAAAAATCTTCACCGCCATCTGTATGAACATTGATATATCTACACAGCCATCTGTATGAACATGGAAATATCTTCACCGCCATCTGTATGAACATGGAAATATCTTCACCGCCATCTGTATGAACATGGAAATATCTACACCGCCATCTGAATGAACATATAAATATCTACACCGCCATCTGTATTAAGAAGTAGATATCTACACCGCTATCTGTATAAACATGGAAATATCTACACCGCTATCTGTATGAACATGGAAATATCTACACCGCTACCTGTATGAACACGGAAATATTTACACCGCTACCTGTATAAACATGGAAGTATCAGCAGCGCTATCGGTATGAACATGGAAATATCTACACGGCAATCTGCATGAACATGGAAATATCTACACCGCTATCTGTATGAACATGGAAATATCTACACCACTATCTGTATGAACATGGAAATAGCTACACAGCCATCTGGATGAACATGGAAATATCTACACCGCTATCTGTATGAACATGGATATATCTACACAGCCATCTGGATGAACATGGAAATATCTACACCGCTATCTGTATGAACATGGAAGTACATACACCGCTATCTGTAGGAACATGGAAATATCTACACCGCTATCTGTATGAACATGGAAATATCTACACCGCTATCTGTATGAACATGGAAATATCTACACCGCTATCTGTATGGACATGGAAATATCTTCACCGCCGTCTGTATGAACATGGATATATCTACACAGCCATCTGGATGAACATGGAAATATCTGCACTGCCATCTGTATGAACATATAAATATCTACACCGCCATCTGTATTAAGAAGTAGATATCTACACCGCTATCTGTATAAACATGGAAATATCTACACCGCTATCTGTATGAACATGGAAATATCTACACCGCTACCTGTATGAACACGGAAATATGTACACCGCTACCTGTATAAACCTGGAAGTATCAGCAGCGCTATCGGTATGAACATGGAAATATCTACACGGCTATCTGTATGAACATGGAAATATCTACACCGCTATCTGTATGAACATGGAAATATCTACAGCACTATCTGTATGAACATGGAAATAGCTACACAGCCATCTGGATGAACATGGAAATATCTACACCGCTATCTGTATGAACATGGATATATCTACACAGCCATCTGGATGAACATGGAAATATCTACACCGCTATCTGTATGAACATGGAAGTACATACAATGCTATCTGTATGAACATGGAAATATCTACACCGCTATCTGTATGAACATGGAAATATCTACTCCGCTATCTGTATGAACATGGAAATATCTTCACCGCCGTCTGTATGAACATGGATATATCTACACAGCCATCTGGATGAACATGGACATGTCTACACAGCCGTCTGGATGAACATGGAAATATCTACACCGCTATCTGTATGAACATGGAAATAGCTACACAGCCATCTGGATAAACATGGAAATATCTACACCGCTATCTATATGAACATGGATATATCTACACAGCCATCTGGATGAACATGGAAATATCTACACCGCCATCTGTATGAACATGGAAATATATGCACCGCCATCTGAATGAACATATAAATATCTACACCGCCATCTGTATTAAGATGGAGATATCTACACCGCTATCTGTATGAACATGGAAGTATCTACACAGCCATCAGGATGAACATGGAAATATCTACACCGCTATCTGTATGAACATGGAAATACATACACCGCTATCTGTATGAACATGGAAATATCTACACCGCTATCTGTATGAACATGGAAATATCTACACCGCTATCTGTATGAACATGGAAATATCTTCACTGCCATCTGTATGAACATAGATATATCTACACAGCCATGTGGATGAACATGGAAATATCTACACCGCTATCTGTGTAAACATGCATACATCTTCACCGCTATCTGTATAAACATGGAAATATCTGCACCGCTATCTTTATGTACATGGAAATATCTACACCGCTAACTGTTTGAACAGGGAAATACACACACCGCTATCTGCATGAAAACGGAAATATCCACACAGCTATCTGCTTATACATGGAAATATCTACACAGCTATCTCTATACACATGGAAATAACTACACAGTTATCTGTATGAACATGGAAATATCTACACCGCCATCTGTATGAACATGGAAATATCTGCACAGCCATCTGTATGAACATTTATATAACTACACCGCCATCTGTATTAAGATGGAGATATCTACACCACTATCTGCATAAACATGGAAATATCTACACCGCTATCTGCATAAACATGGAAATATCTACACCGCTATGAGTATAAACATGGAAATATCTACACTGCTATCTGTATAAACATGGAAATATCTACACCGCTACCTGTATAAGCATGGAAATATCAGCACCGCTATCAGTATGAACATGGAAATTTCTACACCGCCATCTGTATGAACATGGAAATATGTTCACCGCCATCCGTATGAACATGGAAATATCTGCACCGCCATCTGTATGAACATATAAATATCTACACCGCCATCTGTATTAAGATTTAGATGTCTACACCGCTATCTGTATAAACATGGAAATATCTACACCGCTATGTGTATAAACATGGAAATATCTACACCGCTACCTGTATCAACATGGAAGTATCAGCACCGCTATCGGTATGAACATGGCAATATCTACACGGCTATCTGTATGAACATGGAAATATCTACATCGCTATCTCTATGAACATGGAAATGTCTTCACTGCCATCTGTATGAACATGGATATATCTACACAGCCATCTGAATGAACATGGAAATATCTACACCGCTATCTGTATGAACATGGAAATATCTACACAGCCATCTGGATGAACATGGAAATACATATACCGCTATCCGTATGAAAATGGAAATAACTACACCGCTATCTGTATGAAAATGGAAATATCTACACCGCTATCTGCATGAAAATGGAAATATCTACACAACTATCTGCATATAAATGGAAATATCTACACAGCTATCTCTTTGCACATGGAAATATCTACACCGCTATCTGTATGAACATGGAAATACATATACCGCAATCTGTATGAAAATGGAAATAACTACACCGCTATCTGTATGAAAATGGAAATATCTACACCGCTATCTGCATGAAAATGGAAATATCTACACAACTATCTGCATATAAATGGAAATATCTACACAGCTATCTATTTGCACAAGGGAATATCTACACCACTATCTGTATGAACATGGAAATATCAACACCGCTAACTGTTTGAACAGGGAAATATATACACGGCTATCTGCATGAAAATGGAAATATCTACACCGCTATCTGTATGAAAATGGAAATACATACACCGCTATCTGTATGAACATGGAAATATCTACACCGCTATGTGTATAAACATGGAAATATCTACACCGCTATCTGTATAAACATGGAAATATCTACACCGCCACATGTATAAACATGGAAATATCAGCCCGGCTATCTGTATGAACATGGAAATATCTACACCGCCATTTGTATGAACATGGAAATATCTTCACCGCCATACGTATGAACATGGAAATATCTGCACCGCCATCTGTATGAACATATAAATATCTACACCGCCATCTGTATTAAGATGGAGATATCTACACTGCTATCTGTATAAACATAGAAATATCTACACCGCTATCTGCATGAAAATGGAAATATCTACACAACTATCTGCATATAAATGGAAATATCTACACAGCTATCTCTTTGCACATGGAAATAACTACACCGCTATCTCTATAAACATGGAAATATCTACACCGCCATCTGTATGAACATGGAAATATCTACACCACCATCTGTATTAAGAAGGAGATATCTACACCGCTATCTGTATAAACATGGAAATATCTACACCGCTATCTGTATGAACATGGAAATATCTACACCGCTATCTGTATAAACACGGAAATATGTACACCGCTACCTGTATAAACATGGAAGTATCAGCACCGCTATCGGTATGAACATGGCAATATCTACACGGCTATCTGTATGAACATGGAAATATCTACACCGCTATCTGTATAAACATGGAAATATCTACACCGCTATCTTTATGAACATGGAAATATCTACACCGCTAACTGTTTGAACAGGGAAATATATACACCGCTATCTGCATGAAAACGGAAATATCTACACAGCTATCTGCTTATACATGGAAATATCTACACAGCTATCTCTTTACACATGGAAATAACTACACCGCTATCTGTATGAACATGGAAATATCTACACCGCCATCTGTATGAACATGGAAATATCTGCACCGCCAACTGTATGAACATTTAAATATCTACACCGCCATCTGTATTATGAAGGAGATATCTACACCGCTATCTGTATAAACATGGGAATATCTACACCGCTATCTGTATTAAGAAGGAGATATCTACACCGCTATCTGCATAAACATGGAAATACCTACACCGCTATCTGTATGAACATGGAAATATCTACACCGCTATCTGTATAAACACGGAAATATGTACACTGCTACCTGTATAAACATGGAAGTATCAGCTCCTCTATCGGTATGAACATGGCAATATCTACACGGCTATCTGTATGAACATGGAAATATCTACACCGCTATCTGTATGAACATGGAAATATCTTCACAGCCATCTGTATGAACATGGATATATCTACACAGCCATCTGGATGAACATGGAAATATCTACACCGCTACCTGTATGAACATGGAAATATCTGCACCGCTATCTGTATGAACATGGAAATATCTACACAGCCATCTGGGTGAACATGGAAATATCTACACCGCTATCTGTATGAACATGGAAATAGCTACACCGCTATCTGTATGAACATGGAAATATCTACACCGCTATCTGTATGAACATGGAAATATCTACACCGCTATCTGTATGAACATGGAAATATCTTCACCGCCATCTCTATGAACATGGATATATCTACACAGCCATCTGGATGAACATGGAAATATCTACCCCGCTATCTGTATGAACATGGAAATATCTACACCGCTACCTGTATGAACATGGAAATATCTTCAACGCCATCTTTCTGAACATGGATATGTCTACACAGCCATCTGGATGAACATGGAAATATTTACACCGCTATCTGTATGAACATGGAAATATCTACACCGCTAACTGTGTAAACATGCATACATCTTCACCGCTATCTGTATAAACATGGAAATATCTACACCGCTATCTTTATAAACATGGAAATATCTACACTGCTACCTGTATAAACATGGAAATATCAGCACCGCTATCTGTATGAAAATAGAAATATCTACACCACAATCTGTATGAACATGGAAATACATACACCCCTATCTGTATGAACATGGAAATATCTACACCGCTATCTGTATGAACATGGAAATATCTACACCGCTATCTGTATGAACATGGAAATATCTTCACCGCCATCTGTATGAACATGGATATATCTACACAGCCATCTGGATGAACATGGAAATATCTGCACCGCTATCTGTATGAACATGGAAATATCTACACCTCTATCTGTATGAACATCGATATATCTACACAGCCATCTGGATGAACATGGAAATATCTACACCGCTATCTGTGTATACATGCATACATCTTCACCGCTATCTGTATAAACATGGAAATATCTACACCGCTATCTTTATGAACATGGAAATATCTACACCGCTATCTTTATGAACATGGAAATATCTACACCGCTAACTGTTTGAACAGGGAAATATATACACCGCTATCTGCATGAAAACGGAAATATCTACACAGCAATCTGCTTATACATGGAAACATCTACACAGCTATCTCTTTACACATGGAAATAACTACACCGCTATCTGTATGAACATGGAAATAACTACACCGCCATCTGTATGAACATGGAAATATCTACAGCGCCATCTGTATGAACATTTAAATATCTACACCGCCATCTGTATTAAGATGGAGATATCTACACCACTATCTGCATAAACATGGAAATATCCACACCGCTATCTGTATAGACATGGAAATATCTACACCGCTATGTGTATAAACATGGAAATATCTACACTGCTATCTGTATAAACATGGAAATATCTACACCGCTACATGTATAAACATGGAAATATCAGCCCCGCTATCAGTATGAAAATGGAAGTTTCTACACCGCCATCTGTATGAACATGGAAATATCTTCACCGCCATCCGTATGAACATGGAAATATCTGCACCGCCATCTGTATTAACATATAAATATCTACACCGCCATCTGTATTAAGATGGAGATATCTACACCGCTATCTGTATGAACATGGAAATATCTTCACCGCCATCTGTATGAACATGGATATATCTACACAGCCATCTGGATGAACGTGGAAATATATACACCAGTATCTGTGTAAACATGCATTCAACTTCACCGCTATCTGTACAAACATGGATATATCTACACAGCTATCTTTATGAACATGGAAATATCTACACCGCTAACTGTTTGAACAGGGAAATATATACACCGCTATCTGCATGAAAATGGAAATATCTACACCGCTATCAGTATGAACATGGAAATATATACACCGCTATCTGTATGAACATGGAAATATCTACACCGCTATGTGTATAAACATGGAAATATCTACACCGCTATCTGTATAAACATAGAAATATCTACACCGCTACATGTATAAACATGGAAATATCAGGCCCGCTATCTGTATGAACATGGAAATATCTACACCGCCATCTGTATGAACATGGAAATATCTTCACCGCCATATGTAGGAACATGGATATATCTACACAACCATCTGTATGAACATGGAAATATCTGCACCGCCATCTGTATGAACATGGAAATATCTGCAGCGCCATCTGTATGAACATTTAAATATCTACACCGCCATCTGTATTAAGATGGAGATATCTACACCACTATCTGCATAAACATTTAAATATCCACACCGCTATCTGTATAGACATGGAAATATCTACACCGCTATGTGTATAAACATGGAAATATCTACACTGCTATCTGTATAAACATGGAAATATCTACACCGCTACCTGTATAAACATGGAAATATCAGCACCGCTATCAGTATGAACATGGAAGTTTCTACACCGCCATCTGTATAAACATGGAAATATCTTCACCGTCATCCGTATGAACATGGAAATATCTGCACCGCCATCTGTATGAACATATAAATATCTACACCGCCATCTGTATTAAGATGGAGATATCTACACCGCTATCTGTATGAACATGGAAATATCTTCACCGCCATCTGTATGAACATGGATATATCTACACAGCCATCTGGATGAACGTGGAAATATCTACACCGGTATCTGTGTAAACATGCATACAACTTCACCGCTATCTGTATAAACATGGAAATATCTACACCGCTATCTTTATGAACATGGAAATATCTACACCGCTATCTGTATGAACATGGAAATATCTACACCGCTATATGTATGAACATGGAAATATCTTCACAGCCATCTGTATGAACATGGATATATCTACACAGCCATGTGGATGAACATGGAAATATCTACACCGCTATCTGTATAAACATGGAAATATCTACACCGCTATCTTTATGAACATGGAAATATCTACACCGCTAACTGTTTGAACAGGGAAATATATACACCGCTATCTTCATGAAAATGGAAATATCTACACCACTATCTGTATGAACATGGAAATACATACACCACTATCTGTATGAACATGGAAATATCTACACCGCTATCTGTATGAACATGGAAATATCTGCACCGCTATCTGTATGAACATGGAAATATCTACACCACTATCTGAATGAACATGGATATATCTACACCGCTATCTGTATGAACAGGGAAGTATATACACCGCTATCTGCTTGAAAATGGAAATATCTACACAGCTATCTGCATATACATGGGAATATCTACACAGCTATCTCTTTACACATGGAAATAACTACACTGCTATCTGTATGAACATGGAAATATCTACACCGCCATCTGTATAAACATGGAAATATCTGCACCGCCATCTGAATGAACATATAAATGTCTACACCGCCATCTGTATTAAGATGGAGATATCTACACCGCTATCTGTATAAACATGGAAATATCTACACCGCTATGTGTATAAACATGGTAATATCTACACCACTATCTGTATGAACATGGAAATACATACACCACTATGTGTATGAACATGGAAATATCTACACCGCTATCTGCATGAACATGGAAATATCTGCACCGCTATCTGTATGAACATGGAAATATCTACACCACTATCTGTATGAACATGGATATATCTACACCGCTATCTGTATAAATATGGAAATATCTTCACCTCCATCTGTATGAACATGGATGTATCTACACAGCCATCTGGATGAACATGGAAATATCTACCCCGCTATCTGTAGGAACATGGAAATAGCTACACTGCTATCTGTATGAACATGGAAATATCTACACCGCTATCTGTATAAACATGGAAATATCTACACCGCTATCTGTATGAACATGGAAATATCTTCAACGCCATCTGTATGAACATGGATATATCTACACAGCCATCTGGATGAACATGGAAATATCTACGCCGCTATCTGTATGAACATGGAAATATCTACACAGCCATCTGGATGAACATGAAAATATCTACACCGCTATCTGTGTTAACATGCATACACCTTCACCGCTATCTGTAAACATGGAAATATCTACACCGCTACCCGTATAAACATGGAAATATCTACACCGCTATCTCTATGAACATGGAAATATCCACACCGCTATCTGTATGAACATGGAAATAGCTACACCGCTATCTGTATGAACATGGAAATATCTACACCACTATCTGTATGAACATGGAAATATCTACACCACTATCTGTATGAACATGGAAATATCTACACCGCTATCTGTATGAACATGGATATATCTATAAAGCCATCTGGATGAACATGGAAATATCTGCACCGCTATCTGTATGAACACGGAATTATCTACACCGCTATCTGTATGAACATGGATATATCTACACAGCCATCTGGATGAACATGGAAATATCTACACTGCTATCTGTGTAGACATGCATACATCTTCACCGCTATCTTGATAAACATGGAATTATCTACACCGCTATCTGAACATGGAAATATATACACCGCTATCTGCATGAAAATGGAAATATCTACACAGCTATCTGCATATACATGGAAATATCTACACAGCTATCTCTTTACACATGGAAAAATCTACACCGCTATCTGTATGAGCATGGAAATATCTACACCGCCATCTGTATTAACATGGGAATATCTGCAACGCCATCTGTATGAACATATAAATATCTACACCGCCATCTGTATTAAGATGGAGATATCTACACCGCTATCTGTATAAACATGGAAATATCTACACCGCTATGTGTATATAAATGGAAATATCTACACCGCTATCTGAATATACATGGAAATATCTACACTGCTACCTGTATAAACATGGAAATATCAGCCCCGCTATCTGTATGAACATGGAAATACCTACACCGCCATCTGTATGAACATGGAAAAATCTTCACCGCCATCTGTATGAACATGGATATATCTACACAGCCATCTGTATGAACATGGAAATATCTTCACCGCCATCTGTATGAACATGGATATGTCTACACAGCCGTCTGGATGAACATGGAAATATCTACACCGCTATCTGTATGAACATGAAAATATCTACACCGCTATCTGTGTAAACATGCATACATCTTCACCGCTATCTGTAAAAACATGGAAATATCCACACCGCTATCTGTATGAACATGGAAATATCTAAACCGCTATCTGTTTGAAAATGGAAATATCTACACCGCTATCTGCATGAAAATGGAAATATCTACAAAGCTATCTGCATATACATGGAAATATTTACACAGCTATCTCTTTGCACATGGAAATAACTACACCGCTATCTCTATAAACATGGAAATATCTACACCACCATCTGTATGAACATGGAAATATCTGCACTGACATCTGTATGAACATATAAATATCTACACCGCCATCTGTATTAAGAAGTAGATATCTACACCGCTATCTGTATAAACATGGAAATATCTACACCGCTATCTGTATGAACATGGAAATATCTACACCGCTACCTGTATGAACACGGAAATATGTACACCGCTACCTGTATAAACATGGAAGTATCAGCAGCGCTATCGGTATGAACATGGAAATATCTACACGGCTATCTGTATGAACATGGAAATATCTACACCGCTATCTGTATGAACATGGAAATATCTACACCACTATCTGTATGAACATGGAAATAGCTACACAGCCATCTGGATGAACATGGAAATATCTACACCGCTATCTGAATGAACATGGATATATCTACACAGCCATCTGGATGAACATGGAAATATCTACACCGCTATCTGTATGAACATAGAAGTATATACACCGCTATCTGTATGAACATGGAAATATCTACACCGCTATCTGTATGAACATGGAAATATCTACACCGCTATCTGTATGAACATGGAAATATCTACACCGCTATCTGTATGAACATGGAAATATCTTCACCGCCGTCTGTATGAACATGGATATATCTACACAGCCATCTGGATGAACATGGAAATATCTGCACTGCCATCTGTATGAACATATAAATATCTACACCGCCATCTGTATTAAGAAGTAGATATCTACACCGCTATCTGTATAAACATGGAAATATCTAGACCTCTATCTGTATGAACATGGAAATATCTACACCGCTACCTGTATGAACATAGAAATATGTACACCGCTACCTGTATAAACATGGAAGTATCAGCAGCGCTATCTGTATGAACATGGAAATATCTACACCGCTATCTGTATGAACATGGAAATATCTACACCGCTATCTGTATGAACATGGAATTATCTACACCACTATCTGTATGAAGATGGAAATAGCTACACAGCCATCTGGATGAACATGGAAATATCTACACCGCTATCTGTATGAACATGGATATATCTACACAGCCATCTGGATGAACATGGAAATATCCACACCGCTATCTGTATGAACATGGAAGTACATACACCGCTATCTGTATGAACACGGAAATATCTTCACCGCCGTCTGTATGAACATGGATATATCTACACAGCCATCTGGATGAACATGGAAATATCTGCACCGCTATCTGTATGAACATGGAAATATCTACACCACTATCTGTACGAACATGGAAATAGCTACACAGCCATCTGGATGAACATGGAAATATCTACACCGCTATCTGTATGAACATGGATATATCTACACAGCCATCTGGATGAACAAGAAAAATATCTACACCGCTATCTGTATGAACATGGAAGTACATACACCGCTATCTGTATGAACATGGAAATATCTACACCGCTATCAGTATGAACATGGAAATATCTACACCGCTATCAGTATGAACATGGAAATATCTTCACCGCCGTCTGTATGAACATGGATATATCTATACAGCCATCTGGATTAACATGGAAATATCTGCACCGCTATCTGTATGAACATGGAAATATCTACACCGCTATCTGTATGAACATGGATATATCTACACAGCCATCTGGATGAACATGGAAATATCTACACCGCTATCTGTGTAAACATGCATACACCTTCACCGCTATCTGTATAAACATGGAAATATCTACACTGCTATCTTTATGAACATGGAAATATCTACACCGCTAACTGTTTGAGCAGGGGAATATATACACCGCTATCTGCATGAAAATGGAAATGTCTACACAGCTATCTGCATATACATGGAAATATCTACACAGCTATCTCTTTACACATGGAAATAACTACACCGCTATCTGTATGAACATGGAAATATCTACACCGCCATCTGTATGAACATGGAAATATATGCACCGCCATCTGAATGAACATATAAATATCTACACCGCCATCTGTATTAAGAAGTAGATATCTACACCGCTATCTGTATAAACATGGAAATATCTACACCTCTATCTGTATGAACATGGAAATATCTACACCGCTACCTGTATGAACATAGAAATATGTACACCGCTACCTGTATAAACATGGAAGTATCAGCAGCGCTATCGGTATGAACATGGAAATATCTACACGGCTATCTGTATGAACATGGAAATATCTACACCGCTATCTGTATGGACATGGAAATATCTACACCGCCTTCTGTATGAACATGGAAATATATGCACCGCCATCTGAATGAACATATAAATATCTACACCACCATCTGTATTAAGATGGAGATATCTACACCGCTATCTCTATGAACATGGAAATATCTACACAGCCATCAGGATGAACATGGAAATATCTACACCGCTATCTGTATGAACATGGAAAAACATACGCCGCTATCTGTAGGAACATGGAAATATCTACACCGCTATCTGTATGAACATGGAAATATCTACACCGCTATCTGTATGAACATGGAAATAACTTCACCGCCATCTGTATGAACATAGATATATCTACACAGCCTTGTGGATGAACATGGAAATATCTACACCGCTATCTGTGTAAACATGCATACATCTTCACCGCTATCTGTATAAACATGGAAATATCTACACCGCTATCTTTATGTACATGGAAATATCTACACGGCTAACTGTTTGTACAGGGAAATACACACACCGCTATCTGCATAGAAACGGAAATATCCACACAGCTATCTGCTTATACATGGAAATATCTACACAGCTATCTCTATACACATGGAAATAACTACACCGCTATCTGTATGAACATGGAAATATCTACACCGCCATCTGTATGATCATGGAAATATCTGCACAGCCATCTGTATGAACATTTATATAACTACACCGCCATCTGTATTAAGATGGAGATATCTACACCACTATATGCATAAACATGGAAATATCTACACCGCTATCTGTATAAACATGGAAATATCTACACCGCTATGAGTATAAACATGGAAATATCTACACTGCTATCTGTATAAACATGGAAATATCTACACCACTACCTGTATAAACATGGAAATATAAGGACCGCTATCAGTATGAACATGGAAGTTTCTACACCGCCATCTGTATGAACATGGAAATATCTTCACCGCCATCCGTATGAACATGGAAATATCTGCACAGCCATCTGTATGAACATATAAATATCTACACCGCCATCTGTATTAAGATGGAGATATCTACACCGCTATCTGTATAAACATGGAAATATTTACACCGCTATGTGTATAAACATGGAAATATATACACCGCTACCTGTATCAACATGGAAGTATCAGCACCGCTATCGGTATGAACATGGCAATATCTACACGGCTATCTGTATGAACATGGAAATATCTACACCGCTATCTGTATGAACATGGAAATGTCTTCACCGCCATCTGTATGAACATGGATATATCTACACAGCCATCTGAATGAACATGGAAATATCTACACCGCTATCTGTATGAACATGGAAATATCTACACAGCCATCTGGATGAACATGGAAATATCTACACCGCTATCTGTATGAACATGGAAATACATATAACGCTATCTGTATGAAAATGGAAATATCTACACCGCTATCTGTATGAAAATGGAAATATCTACACCGCTATCTGCATGAAAATGGAAATATCTACACAACTATCTGCATATAAATGGAAATATCTACACAGCTATCTCTTTGCACATAGAAATATCTACACCACTATCTGTATGAACATGGAAATATCTACACCGCTACCTGTTTGAACAGGGAAATATATACACCGCTATCTGCATGAAAATGGAAATATCTACACCGCTATCTGTATGAAAATGGAAATACATACACCGCTATCTGTATGAACATGGAAATATCTACACCGCTATGTGTATAAACATGGAAATATCTACACCGCTATCTGTATAAACATGGAAATATCTACACCGCCACATGTATAAACATGGAAATATCAGCCCCGCTATCTGTATGAACATGGAAATATCTACACCGCCATTTGTATGAACATGGAAATATCTTCACCGCCATACGTATGAACATGGAAATATCTGCACCGCCATCTGTATGAACATATAAATATCTACACCGCCATCTGTATTAAGATGGAGATATCTACACCGCTATCTGTATAAACATGGAAATATCTACACCGCTATCTGTATGAACATGGACATATCTACACCGCTATCTGCATGAAAATGGAAATATCTACACAACTATCTGCATATAAATCGAAATATCTACACAGCTATCTCTTTGCACATGGAAATAACTACACCGCTATCTCTATAAACATGGAAATATCTACACCGCCATCTGTATGAACATGGAAATATCTACAGCGCCATGTGTATTAAGAAGGAGATATCTACTCCGCTATCTGTATAAATATGGAAATACCTACACCGCTATCTGTATGAACATGGAAATATCTACACCGCTATCTGTATTAACACGGAAATATGTACACCGCTACCTATATAAACATGGAAGTATCAGAACCGCTATCGGTATGAACATGGCAATATCTACACGGCTATCTGTATGAACATGGAAATATCTACACCGCTATCTGTATTAACATGGAAATAGCTACACCGCTATCTGTATAGACATGGAAATATCTACACCGCTATGTGTATAAACATGGAAATATCTACACCGCTATCTGTATGAACATGGAAATATCTACAACACTATCTGTATAAACATGGAAATAGCTACACAGCCATCTGGATGAACATGGAAATATCTACACCGCTATCGGAATGAACATGGATATATCTACACAGCCATCTGGATGAACATGGAAATATCTACACCGCTATCTGTATGAACATGGAAATACATACACCGCTATCTGTATGAACATGGAAATATCTACACCGCTATCTGTATGAACATGGAAATATCTACACCGCCATCTGTATGAACATGGAAATATCTTCACCGCCATCTGTATGAACATGGATATATCTACACTGCCATCTGGATGAACATGGAAATATCTGCACCGCTATCTGTATGAACATGGAAATATCTACACCGCTATCTGTATGAACATGGATATATCTACACAGCCATCTGGATGAGCATGGAAATATCTACACCGCTATCTGTGTAAACATGCATACATCTTCACCACTATCAGTATAAACATGGAAATATCTACACTGCTATCTTTATGAACATGGAAATATCTACACCGCTAACTGTTTGAACAGGGAAATATATACAGCGGTATCTGCATGAAAATGGAAATGTCTACACAGCTATCTGCATATACATGGAAATATCTACACAGCTATCTCTTTACACATGGAAATAACTACACCGCTATCTGTATGAACATGGAAATATCTACACCGCCATCTGTATGAACATGGAAATATCTGCACCGCCATCTGAATGAACATATAAATATCTACACCGCCATCTGTATTAAGATGGAGATATCTACACCGCTATCTGTATAAATATGGAAATATCTACACCGCTATGTGTATAAACATGGAAATATTTACACCGCTCTCTGTATAAACATGGAAACATCTACACCGCTACCTGTATAAACATGGAAATATCAGCACCGCTATCAGTATGAACATGGAAGTATATACACTGCCATCTGTATGAACATGGAAATATCTTCACCGCCATCTGTATGAACATGGAAATATCTGCACCGCCATCTGTATGAACATATAAATATCTACACCGCCATCTGTATTAAGATGGAGATATCTACACCGCTATCTGTATAAACATGGAAATATCTACACCGCTATCTGTATATACATGGAAATAACTACACCGCTATCTGTATAAACATGGAAATATCTACACTGCTACCTGTATAAACATGGAAATATCAGCCCCGCTATCTGTATGAACATGGAAATATCTACACCGCCATCTGTATGAACATGGAAAAATCTTCACCGCCATCTGTATGAACATTGATATATCTACACAGCCATCTGTATGAACATGGAAATATCTTCACCGCCATCAGTATGAACATGGATATGTCTACACAGCCGTCTGGATGAACATGGAAATATCTACACCGCTATCTGTATGAACATGAAAATATCTACACCGCTATCTGTGTAAAGATGCATACATCTTCACCGCTATCTGTAAAAACATGGAAATATCCACACCGCTATCTGTATGAACATGGAAATATCTACACCGCTATCTGTTTGAAAATGGAAATATCTACACCGCTATCTGCATGAAAATGGAAATATCTACAAAGCTATCTGCATATACATGGAAATATTTACACAGCTATCTCTTTGCACATGGAAATAACTACACCGCTATCTCTATAAACATGGAAATATCTACACCACCATCTGTATGAACATGGAAATATCTGCACTGCCATCAGTATGAACATATAAATATCAACACCGCCATCTGTGTTAAGAAGTAGATATCTACACCGCTATCTGTATAAACATGGAAATATCTACACCGCTATCTGTATGAACATGGAAATATCTACACCGCTACCTGTATGAACACGGAAATATGTACACCGCTACCTGTATAAACATGGAAGTATCAGCAGCGCTATCGGTATGAACATGGAAATATCTACACCGCTATCTGTATGAACATGGAAATATCTATACCGCTATCTTTATGAACATGGAAATATCTACACCACTATCTGTATGAACATGGAAATAGCTACACAGCCATCTGGATGAACATGGAAATATCTACACCGCTATCTGTATGAACATGGATATATCTACACAGCCATCTGGATGAACATGGAAATATCTACACCGCTATCTGTATGAACATGGAAGTACATACACCGCTATCTGTATGAACATGGAAATATCTACACCGCTATCTGTATGAACATGGAAATATCTACACCGCTATCTGTATGAACATGGAAATATCTTCACCGCCGTCTGTATGAACATGGATATATCTACACAGCCATCTGGATGAACATGGAAATATCTACACCGCTATCTGTATGAACATGGAAATATCTACACCGCTATCTGTATGAACATGGATATATCTACACAGCCATCTGGATGAACATGGAAATATCTACACCGCTATCTGTGTAAACATGCATACATCTTCACCGCTATCTGCATAAACGTGGAAATATCTACACCGCTATCTTTATGTACATGGAAATATCTACACCGCTAACTGTTTGAACAGGAAAATACACACACCGCTATCTGCATGAAAACGGAAATATCCACACAGCTATCTCCTTATACATGGAAATATCTACACAGATATCTCTTTACACATGGAAATATCTACACCGCTATCTGTGTAAACATGCATACACCTTCACCGCTATCTGTATAAACATGGAAATATCTACACTGCTATCTTTATGAACATGGAAATATCTACACCGCTAACTGTTTGAGCAGGGGAATATATACACCGCTATCTGCATGAAAATGGAAATGTCTACACAGCTATCTGCATATACATGGAAATATCTACACAGCTATCTCTTTACACATGGAAATAACTACACCGCTATCTGTATGAACATGGAAATATCTACACCGCCATCTGTATGAACATGGAAATATATGCACCGCCATCTGAATGAACATATAAATATCTACACCGCCATCTGTATTAAGAAGTAGATATCTACACCGCTATCTGTATAAACATGGAAATATCTACACCTCTATCTGTATGAACATGGAAATATCTACACCGCTACCTGTATGAACATAGAAATATGTACACCGCTACCTGTATAAACATGGAAGTATCAGCAGCGCTATCGGTATGAACATGGAAATATCTACACGGCTATCTGTATGAACATGGAAATATCTACACCGCTATGTGTATGGACATGGAAATATCTACACCGCCTTCTGTATGAACATGGAAATATATGCACCGCCATCTGAATGAACATATAAATATCTACACCACCATCTGTATTAAGATGGAGATATCTACACCGCTATCTCTATGAACATGGAAATATCTACACAGCCATCAGGATGAACATGGAAATATCTACACCGCTATCTGTATGAACATGGAAAAACATACGCCGCTATCTGTGGGAACATGGAAATATCTACACCGCTATCTGTATGAACATGGAAATATCTACACCGCTATCTGTATGAACATGGAAATAACTTCACCGCCATCTGTATGAACATAGATATATCTACACAGCCTTGTGGATGAACATGGAAATATCTACACCGCTATCTGTGTAAACATGCATACATCTTCACCGCTATCTGTATAAACATGGAAATATCTACACCGCTATCTTTATGTACATGGAAATATCTACACGGCTAACTGTTTGTACAGGGAAATACACACACCGCTATCTGCATAGAAACGGAAATATCCACACAGCTATCTGCTTATACATGGAAATATCTACACAGCTATCTCTATACACATGGAAATAACTACACCGCTATCTGTATGAACATGGAAATATCTACACCGCCATCTGTATGATCATGGAAATATCTGCACAGCCATCTGTATGAACATTTATATAACTACACCGCCATCTGTATTAAGATGGAGATATCTACACCACTATATGCATAAACATGGAAATATCTACACCGCTATCTGTATAAACATGGAAATATCTACACCGCTATGAGTATAAACATGGAAATATCTACACTGCTATCTGTATAAACATGGAAATATCTACACCACTACCTGTATAAACATGGAAATATAAGGACCGCTATCAGTATGAACATGGAAGTTTCTACACCGCCATCTGTATGAACATGGAAATATCTTCACCGCCATCCGTATGAACATGGAAATATCTGCACAGCCATCTGTATGAACATATAAATATCTACACCGCCATCTGTATTAAGATGGAGATATCTACACCGCTATCTGTATAAACATGGAAATATTTACACCGCTATGTGTATAAACATGGAAATATATACACCGCTACCTGTATCAACATGGAAGTATCAGCACCGCTATCGGTATGAACATGGCAATATCTACACGGCTATCTGTATGAACATGGAAATATCTACACCGCTATCTGTATGAACATGGAAATGTCTTCACCGCCATCTGTATGAACATGGATATATCTACACAGCCATCTGAATGAACATGGAAATATCTACACCGCTATCTGTATGAACATGGAAATATCTACACAGCCATCTGGATGAACATGGAAATATCTACACCGCTATCTGTATGAACATGGAAATACATATAACGCTATCTGTATGAAAATGGAAATATCTACACCGCTATCTGTATGAAAATGGAAATATCTACACCGCTATCTGCATGAAAATGGAAATATCTACACAACTATCTGCATATAAATGGAAATATCTACACAGCTATCTCTTTGCACATAGAAATATCTACACCACTATCTGTATGAACATGGAAATATCTACACCGCTACCTGTTTGAACAGGGAAATATATACACCGCTATCTGCATGAAAATGGAAATATCTACACCGCTATCTGTATGAAAATGGAAATACATACACCGCTATCTGTATGAACATGGAAATATCTACACCGCTATGTGTATAAACATGGAAATATCTACACCGCTATCTGTATAAACATGGAAATATCTACACCGCCACATGTATAAACATGGAAATATCAGCCCCGCTATCTGTATGAACATGGAAATATCTACACCGCCATTTGTATGAACATGGAAATATCTTCACCGCCATACGTATGAACATGGAAATATCTGCACCGCCATCTGTATGAACATATAAATATCTACACCGCCATCTGTATTAAGATGGAGATATCTACACCGCTATCTGTATAAACATGGAAATATCTAAACGGCTATCTGTATGAACATGGACATATCTACACCGCTATCTGCATGAAAATGGAAATATCTACACAACTATCTGCATATAAATCGAAATATCTACACAGCTATCTCTTTGCACATGGAAATAACTACACCGCTATCTCTATAAACATGGAAATATCTACACCGCCATCTGTATGAACATGGAAATATCTACAGCGCCATCTGTATTAAGAAGGAGATATCTACACCGCTATCTGTATAAATATGGAAATACCTACACCGCTATCTGTATGAACATGGAAATATCTACACCGCTATCTGTATTAACACGGAAATATGTACACCGCTACCTATATAAACATGGAAGTATCAGCACCGCTATCGGTATGAACATGGCAATATCTACACGGCTATCTGTATGAACATGGAAATATCTACACCGCTATCTGTATTAACATGGAAATAGCTACACCGCTATCTGTATAGACATGGAAATATCTACACCGCTATGTGTATAAACATGGAAATATCTACACCGCTATCTGTATGAACATGGAAATATCTACAACACTATCTGTATAAACATGGAAATAGCTACACAGCCATCTGGATGAACATGGAAATATCTACACCGCTATCGGAATGAACATGGATATATCTACACAGCCATCTGGATGAACATGGAAATATCTACACCGCTATCTGTATGAACATGGAAATACATACACCGCTATCTGTATGAACATGGAAATATCTACACCGCTATCTGTATGAACATGGAAATATCTACACCGCCATCTGTATGAACATGGAAATATCTTCACCGCCATCTGTATGAACATGGATATATCTACACTGCCATCTGGATGAACATGGAAATATCTGCACCGCTATCTGTATGAACATGGAAATATCTACACCGCTATCTGTATGAACATGGATATATCTACACAGCCATCTGGATGAGCATGGAAATATCTACACCGCTATCTGTGTAAACATGCATACATCTTCACCACTATCAGTATAAACCTGGAAATATCTACACTGCTATCTTTATGAACATGGAAATATCTACACCGCTAACTGTTTGAACAGGGAAATATATACAGCGGTATCTGCATGAAAATGGAAATGTCTACACAGCTATCTGCATATACATGGAAATATCTACACAGCTATCTCTTTACACATGGAAATAACTACACCGCTATCTGTATGAACATGGAAATATCTACACCGCCATCTGTATGAACATGGAAATATCTGCACCGCCATCTGAATGAACATATAAATATCTACACCGCCATCTGTATTAAGATGGAGATATCTACACCGCTATCTGTATAAATATGGAAATATCTACACCGCTATGTGTATAAACATGGAAATATTTACACCGCTCTCTGTATAAACATGGAAACATCTACACCGCTACCTGTATAAACATGGAAATATCAGCACCGCTATCAGTATGAACATGGAAGTATATACACCGCCATCTGTATGAACATGGAAATATCTTCACCGCCATCTGTATGAACATGGAAATATCTGCACCGCCATCTGTATGAACATATAAATATCTACACCGCCATCTGTATTAAGATGGAGATATCTACACCGCTATCTGTATAAACATGGAAATATCTACACCGCTATCTGTATATACATGGAAATAACTACACCGCTATCTGTATAAACATGGAAATATCTACACTGCTACCTGTATAAACATGGAAATATCAGCCCCGCTATCTGTATGAACATGGAAATATCTACACCGCCATCTGTATGAACATGGAAAAATCTTCACCGCCATCTGTATGAACATTGATATATCTACACAGCCATCTGTATGAACATGGAAATATCTTCACCGCCATCAGTATGAACATGGATATGTCTACACAGCCGTCTGGATGAACATGGAAATATCTACACCGCTATCTGTATGAACATGAAAATATCTACACTGCTATCTGTGTAAACATGCATACATCTTCACCGCTATCTGTAAAAACATGGAAATATCCACACCGCTATCTGTATGAACATGGAAATATCTACACCGCTATCTGTTTGAAAATGGAAATATCTACACCGCTATCTGCATGAAAATGGAAATATCTACAAAGCTATCTGCATATACATGGAAATATTTACACAGCTATCTCTTTGCACATGGAAATAACTACACCGCTATCTCTATAAACATGGAAATATCTACACCACCATCTGTATGAACATGGAAATATCTGCACTGCCATCAGTATGAACATATAAATATCAACACCGCCATCTGTGTTAAGAAGTAGATATCTACACCGCTATCTGTATAAACATGGAAATATCTACACCGCTATCTGTATGAACATGGAAATATCTACACCGCTACCTGTATGAACACGGAAATATGTACACCGCTACCTGTATAAACATGGAAGTATCAGCAGCGCTATCGGTATGAACATGGAAATATCTACACCGCTATCTGTATGAACATGGAAATATCTATACCGCTATCTTTATGAACATGGAAATATCTACACCACTATCTGTATGAACATGGAAATAGCTACACAGCCATCTGGATGAACATGGAAATATCTACACCGCTATCTGTATGAACATGGATATATCTACACAGCCATCTGGATGAACATGGAAATATCTACACCGCTATCTGTATGAACATGGAAGTACATACACCGCTATCTGTATGAACATGGAAATATCTACACCGCTATCTGTATGAACATGGAAATATCTACACCGCTATCTGTATGAACATGGAAATATCTTCACCGCCGTCTGTATGAACATGGATATATCTACACAGCCTTCTGGATGAACATGGAAATATCTACACCGCTATCTGTATGAACATGGAAATATCTACACCGCTATCTGTATGAACATGGATATATCTACACAGCCATCTGGATGAACATGGAAATATCTACACCGCTATCTGTGTAAACATGCATACATCTTCACCGCTATCTGTATAAACGTGGAAATATCTACACCGCTATCTTTATGTACATGGAAATATCTACACCGCTAACTGTTTGAACAGGAAAATACACACACCGCTATCTGCATGAAAACGGAAATATCCACACAGCTATCTCCTTATACATGGAAATATCTACACAGATATCTCTTTACACATGGAAATAACTACACCGCTATCTGTATGAACATGGAAATATCTACACCGCCATCTGTATGAACATGGAAATATCTGCACAGCCATCTGTATGAACATTTAAATAACTACACCGCCATCTGAATTAAGATGGAGATATCTACACCACTATCTGCATAAACATGGAAATATCAACACCGCTATCTGTATAAACATGGAAATATCTACACCGCTATGAGTATAAACATGGAAATATCTACACTGCTATCTGTATAAACATAGAAATATCTACACCGCTACCTGTATAAACATGGAAATATCAGCACCGCTATCAGTATGTACATGGAAGTTTCTACACCGCCATCTGTATGAACATGGAAATATCTTCACCGCCATCCGTATGAACATGGAAATATCTGCACCGCCATCTGTATGAACATATAAATATCTACACCGCCATCTGTATTAAGATGGAGATATCTACACCGCTATCTGTATAAACATGGAAATATCTACACCGCTTTGTGTATAAACATGGAAATATCTACACCGCTACCTGTATCAACATGGAAGTATCAGCACCGCTATCGGTATGAACATGGCAATATCTACACGGCTATCTGTATGAACATGGAAATATCTACACCGCTATCTGTATGAACATGGAAATGTCTTCACCGCCATCTGTATGAACATGGATATATCTACACAGCCATCTGTATGAACATGGAAATATCTACACGGCTTTCTGTATGAACATGGATATATCTACACAGCCATCTGGATGAGCATGGAAATATCTAAACCGCTATCTGTGTAAACATGCATACATCTTCACCACTATCAGTATAAACATGGAAATATCTACACTGCTATCTTTATGAACATGGAAATATCTACACCGCTAACTGTTTGAACAGGGAAATATATACAGCGGTATCTGCATGAAAATGGAAATGTCTACACAGCTATCTGCATATACATGGAAATATCTACACAGCTATCTCTTTACACATGGAAATAACTACACCGCTATCTGTATGAACATGGAAATATCTACACCGCCATCTGTATGAACATGGAAATATCTGCACCGCCATCTGAATGAACATATAAATATCTACACCGCCATCTGTATTAAGATGGAGATATCTACACCGCTATCTGTATAAACATGGAAATATCTACACCGCTATGTGTATAAACATGGAAATATCTACACCGCTCTCTGTATAAACATGGAAATATCTACACCGCTACCTGTATAAACATGGAAATATCAGCACCGCTATCAGTATGAACATGGAAGTATATACACCGCCATCTGTATGAACATGGAAATATCTTCACCGCCATCTGTATGAACATGGAAATATCTGCACCGCCATCTGTATGAACATATAAATATCTACACCGCCATCTGTATTAAGATGGAGATATCTACACCGCTATCTGTATAAACATGGAAATATCTACACCGCTATCTGTATATACATGCAAATAACTACACCGCTATCTGTATAAACATGGAAATATCTACTCTGCTACCTGTATAAACATGGAAATATCAGCCCCGCTATCTGTATGAACATGGAAATATCTACACCGCCATCTGTATGAACATGGAAAAATCTTCACCGCCATCTGTATGAACATTGATATATCTACACAGACATCTGTATGAACATGGAAATATCTTCACCGCCATCTGTATGAACATGGATATGTCTACACAGCCGTCTGGATGAACATGGAAATATCTACACCGCTATCTGTATGAACATGAAAATATCTACACCGCTATCTGTGTAAACATGCATACATCTTCACCGCTATCTGTAAAAACATGGAAATATCCACACCGCTATCTGTATGAACATGGAAATATCTACACCGCTATCTGTTTGAAAATGGAAATATCTACACCGCTATCTGCATGAAAATGGAAATATCTACAAAGCTATCTGCATATACATGGAAATATTTACACAGCTATCTCTTTGCACATGGAAATAACTACACCGCTATCTCTATAAACATGGAAATATCTACACCACCATCTGTATGAACATGGAAATATCTGCACTGCCATCAGTATGAACATATAAATATCTACACCGCCATCTGTGTTAAGAAGTAGATATCTACACCGCTATCTGTATAAACATGGAAATATCTACACCGCTATCTGTATGAACATGGAAATATCTACACCGCTACCTGTATGAACACGGAAATATGTACACCGCTACCTGTATAAACATGGAAGTATCAGCAGCGCTATCGGTATGAACATGGAAATATCTACACCGCTATCTGTATGAACATGGAAATATCTATACCGCTATCTTTATGAACATGGAAATATCTACACCACTATCTGTATGAACATGGAAATAGCTACACAGCCATCTGGATGAACATGGAAATATCTACACCGCTATCTGTATGAACATGGATATATCTACACAGCCATCTGGATGAACATGGAAATATCTACACCGCTATCTGTATGAACATGGAAGTACATACACCGCTATCTGTATGAACATGGAAATATCTACACCGCTATCTGTATGAACATGGAAATATCTACACCGCTATCTGTATGAACATGGAAATATCTTCACCGCCGTCTGTATGAACATGGATATATCTACACAGCCATCTGGATGAACATGGAAATATCTACACCGCTATCTGTATGAACATGGAAATATCTACACCGCTATCTGTATGAACATGGATATATCTACACAGCCATCTGGATGAACATGGAAATATCTACACCGCTATCTGTGTAAACATGCATACATCTTCACCGCTATCTGTATAAACGTGGAAATATCTACACCGCTATCTTTATGTACATGGAAATATCTACACCGCTAACTGTTTGAACAGGAAAATACACACACCGCTATCTGCATGAAAACGGAAATATCCACACAGCTATCTGCTTATACATGGAAATATCTACACAGATATCTCTTTACACATGGAAATAACTACACCGCTATCTGTATGAACATGGAAATATCTACACCGCCATCTGTATGAACATGGAAATATCTGCACAGCCATCTGTATGAACATTTAAATAACTACACCGCCATCTGTATTAAGATGGAGATATCTACACCACTATCTGCATAAACATGGAAATATCAACACCGCTATCTGTATAAACATGGAAATATCTACACCGCTATGAGTATAAACATGGAAATATCTACACTGCTATCTGTATAAACATGGAAATATCTACACCGCTACCTGTATAAACATGGAAATATAAGGACCGCTATCAGTATGTACATGGAAGTTTCTACACCGCCATCTGTATGAACATGGAAATATCTTCACCGCCATCCGTATGAACATGGAAATATCTGCACCGCCATCTGTATGAACATATAAATATCTACACCGCCATCTGTATTAAGATGGAGATATCTACACCGCTATCTGTATAAACATGGAAATATCTACACCGCTATGTGTATAAACATGGAAATATATACACCGCTACCTGTATCAACATGGAAGTATCATCACCGCTATCGGTATGAACATGGCAATATCTACACGGCTATCTGTATGAACATGGAAATATCTACACCGCTATCTGTATGAACATGGAAATGTCTTCACCGCCATCTGTATGAACATGGATATATCTACACAGCCATCTGAATGAACATGGAAATATCTACACCGCTATCTGTATGAACATGGAAATATCTACACAGCCATCTGGATGAACATGGAAATATCTACACCGCTATCTGTATGAACGTGGAAATACACATACCGCTATATGTATGAAAATGGAAATATCTACACCGCTATCTGTATGAAAATGGAAATATCTACACCGCTATCTGCATGAAAATGGAAATATCTACACAACTATCTGCATATAAATGGAAATATCTACACAGCTATCTCTTTGCACATGGAAATATCTACACCACTATCTGTAAGAACATGGAAATATCTACACCGCTAACTGTTTGAACAGGGAAATATATACACCGCTATCTGCATGAAAATGGAAATATCTACACCGCTATCTGTATGAAAATGGAAATACATACACCGCTATCTGTATGAACATGGAAATATCTACACCGCTATCTGTATGAACATGGAAATATCTACAACGCTATCTGTATGAACATGGAAATATCTACACCGCTGTCTGTATGAACATGGAAATATCTACACCGCTATGTGTATGAACATGGAAATATCTACACCACTATCTGAATGAACATGGATATATCTACACCGCTATCTGTATGAACATGGAAATATCTACACCACTATCTGTATGAACATGGAAATATCTACACCACCATCTGTATGAACATGCAAATATCTGCACCGCCAACTGTATGAACATTTAAATATCTACACCGCCATCTGTATTATGAAGGAGATACCTACACCGCTAACTGTATATACATGGAAATATCTACACCGCTATCTGTATGAACATGGAAATATCTACACCGTTACCTGCATAAACACGGAAATATGTACACCGCTACCTGTATAAACATGGAAGTATCAGCACCGATATCGGTATGAACATGGCAATATCTACACGGCTATCTGTATGAACATGGAAATATCTACAACGACATCTGTATGAAAATGGAAATATCTTCACCGCCATCTGTATGAACATGGATATATCTACACAGCCATCTGGATGAACATGGAAATATCTACACCGCTATCTGTATGAACATGGAAATATTTACACCGCTATCTGTATGAACATGGAAATATCTACACAGCCATCAGGATGAAAATGGAAATATCTACACCGCTATCTGTATGAACATGGAAATACATACACCGCTATCTGTATGAACATGGAAATATCTACACCGCTATCTGTATGAACATGGAAATATCTACACCGCTATCTGTATGAACATGGAAATATCTTCACCGCCATCTGTATGAACATGGATATATCTAAACAGCCATGTGGATGAACATGGAAATATCTACACCGATATCTGTGAAAACATGCATACATCTTCACCGCTATCTGTATAAACATGGAAATATCTACACCGCTATCTTTAGGAACATGGAAATATCTACACCGCTAACTGTTTGAACAGGGAAATATATACACCGCTATCTGCATGAAAATAGAAATATCTACACCACTATCAGTATGAACATGGAAATACATACACCCCTATCTGTATGAACATGGAAATATCTACACCGCTATCTGTATGAACTTGGAAATATCTACACCGCTATCTGTATGAACATGGAAATATCTTCACCGCCATCTGTATGAACATGGATATATCTACACAGCCATCTGGATGAACATGGAAATATCTGCACCGCTATCTGTATGAACATGGAAATATCTACACCTCTATCTGTATGAACATGGATATATCTACACAGCCATCTGGATGAACATGGAAATATCTACACCGCTATCTGTGTAAACATGCATACATCTTCACCGCTATCTGTATAAACATGGAAATATCTACACCGCTATCTTTATGAACATGGAAATATCTACACCGCTAACTGTTTGAACAGGGAAATATATACACCGCTATCTGCATGAAAACGGAAATATCTACACAGCTATCTGCTTATACATGGAAATATCTACACAGCTATCTCTTTACACATGGAAATAACTACACCGCTATCTGTATGAACATGGAAATATCTACACCGCCATCTGTATGAACATGGAAATATGTGCAGCGCCATCTGTATGAACATTTAAATATCTACACCGCCATCTGTATTAAGATGGAGATATCTACACCACTATCTGCATAAACATGGAAATATCCACACCGCTATCTGTATAGACATGGAAATATCTACACCGCTATGTGTATAAACATGGAAATATCTACACTGCTATCTGTATAAACATGGAAATATCTACACCGCTACCTGTATAAACATGGAAATATCAGCACCGCTATCAGTATGAACATGGAAGTTTCTACACCGCCATCTGTATGAACATGGAAATATCTTCACCGCCATCCGTATGAACATGGAAATATCTGCACCGCCATCTATATGAACATATAAATATCTACACCGCCATCTGTATGAAGATGGAGATATCAAAACCGCTATCTGTATGAACATGGAAATATCTTCACCGCCGTCTGTATGAACATGGATATATCTACACAGCCATCTTGATGAACATGGAAATATCTACACCGGGATCTGTGTAAACATGCATACAACTTCACCGCTATCTGTATAAACATGGAAATATCTACACCGCTATCTTTATGAACTTGGAAATAACTACACCGCTAACTGTTTGAACAGGGAAATATATACACAGCTATCTGCATGAAAATGGAAATATCTACACCGCTATCTGTATGAACATGGAAATACATACAATGCTATCTGTATGAACATGGAAATATCTACACCGCTATGTGTATAAACATGGAAATATCTACACCGCTATCTGTATAAACATGGAAATATCTACACCGCTATATGTATAAACATGGAAATATCAGCCCCGCTATCTGTATGAACATGGAAATATCTACACCGCCATCTGTACGAACATGGAAATATCTTCACCGCCATCTGTAGGAACATGGATATATCTACACAGCCATCTGTATGAACATGGAAATAACTACACCGCTATCTGTATGAATATGGAAATATCTACACCGATATCTGTATGAACATGGAAATATCTTCACCGCCATCTGTATGAACATGGATATGTCTACACAGCCATCTGAATGAACATTTAAATATCTACACCGCCATCTGTATTAAGAAGGAGATATCTACACAACTATCTGCATAAACATGGAAATATCTACACCGCTATCTGTATAAACATGAAAATATCTACACCGCTATGTGTATAAACATGGAAATATCTACACCGCTATCTGTATAAACATGGAAATATCTACCCCGCTATCTGTATGAACATGGAAATATCTGCACCGCTATCTGTATGAACATGGAAATATCTACACCACTATCTGTATGAACATGGATATATCTACACCGCTATCTGTATGAACAGGGAAGTATATACACCGCTATCTGCTTGAAAATGGAAATATCTACACAGCTATCTGCATATACATGGGAATATCTACACAGCTATCTCTTTACACATGGAAATAACTACACCGCTATCTGTATGAACATGGAAATATCTACACCGCCATCTGTATGAACATGGAAATATCTGCACCGCCATCTGAATGAACATATAAATGTCTACACCGCCATCTGTATTAAGATGGAGATATCTACACCGCTATCTGTATAAACATGGAAATATCTGCACCGCTATGTGTATAAACATGGTAATATCTACACCACTATCTGTATGAACATGGAAATACATACACCACTATCTGTATGAACATGGAAATATCAACACCGCTATCTGCATGAACATGGAAATATCTGCACCGCTATCTGTATGAACATGGAAATATCTACACCACTATCTGTAAGAACATGGAAATATCTACACCGCTAACTGTTTGAACAGGGAAATATATACACCGCTATCTGCATGAAAATGGAAATATCTACACCGCTATCTGTATGAAAATGGAAATACATACACCGCTATCTGTATGAACATGGAAATATCTACACCGCTATCTGTATGAACATGGAAATATCTACAACGCTATCTGTATGAACATGGAAATATCTACACCGCTGTCTGTATGAACATGGAAATATCTACACCGCTATCTGTATGAACATGGAAATATCTACACCACTATCTGAATGAACATGGATATATCTACACCGCTATCTGTATGAACATGGAAATATCTACACCACTATCTGTATGAACATGGAAATATCTACACCACCATCTGTATGAACATGCAAATATCTGCACCGCCAACTGTATGAACATTTAAATATCTACACCGCCATCTGTATTATGAAGGAGATATCTACACCGCTAACTGTATATACATGGAAATATCTACACCGCTATCTGTATGAACATGGAAATATCTACACCGTTACCTGCATAAACACGGAAATATGTACACCGCTACCTGTATAAACATGGAAGTATCAGCACCGATATCGGTATGAACATGGCAATATCTACACGGCTATCTGTATGAACATGGAAATATCTACAACGACATCTGTATGAACATGGAAATATCTTCACCGCCATCTGTATGAACATGGATATATCTACACAGCCATCTGGATGAACATGGAAATATCTACACCGCTATCTGTATGAACATGGAAATATTTACACCGCTATCTGTATGAACATGGAAATATCTACACAGCCATCAGGATGAAAATGGAAATATCTACACCGCTATCTGTATGAACATGGAAATACATACACCGCTATCTGTATGAACATGGAAATATCTACACCGCTATCTGTATGAACATGGAAATATCTACACCGCTATCTGTATGAACATGGAAATATCTTCACCGCCATCTGTATGAACATGGATATATCTAAACAGCCATGTGGATGAACATGGAAATATCTACACCGATATCTGTGAAAACATGCATACATCTTCACCGCTATCTGTATAAACATGGAAATATCTACACCGCTATCTTTAGGAACATGGAAATATCTACACCGCTAACTGTTTGAACAGGGAAATATATACACCGCTATCTGCATGAAAATAGAAATATCTACACCACTATCAGTATGAACATGGAAATACATACACCCCTATCTGTATGAACATGGAAATATCTACACCGCTATCTGTATGAACTTGGAAATATCTACACCGCTATCTGTATGAACATGGAAATATCTTCACCGCCATCTGTATGAACATGGATATATCTACACAGCCATCTGGATGAACATGGAAATATCTGCACCGCTATCTGTATGAACATGGAAATATCTACACCTCTATCTGTATGAACATGGATATATCTACACAGCCATCTGGATGAACATGGAAATATCTACACCGCTATCTGTGTAAACATGCATACATCTTCACCGCTATCTGTATAAACATGGAAATATCTACACCGCTATCTTTATGAACATGGAAATATCTATACCGCTAACTGTTTGAACAGGGAAATATATACACCGCTATCTGCATGAAAACGGAAATATCTACACAGCTATCTGCTTATACATGGAAATATCTACACACCTATCTCTTTACACATGGAAATAACTACACCGCTATCTGTATGAACATGGAAATATCTACACCGCCATCTGTATGAACATGGAAATATGTGCAGCGCCATCTGTATGAACATTTAAATATCTACACCGCCATCTGTATTAAGATGGAGATATCTACACCACTATCTGCATAAACATGGAAATATCCACACCGCTATCTGTATAGACATGGAAATATCTACACCGCTATGTGTATAAACATGGAAATATCTACACTGCTATCTGTATAAACATGGAAATATGTACACCGCTACCTGTATAAACATGGAAATATCAGCACCGCTATCAGTATGAACATGGAAGTTTCTACACCGCCATCTGTATGAACATGGAAATATCTTCACCGAAATCCGTATGAACATGGAAATATCTGCACGGCCATCTATATGAACATATAAATATCTACACCGCCATCTGTATGAAGATGGAGATATCTAAACCGCTATCTGTATGAACATGGAAATATCTTCACCGCCGTCTGTATGAACATGGATATATCTACACAGCCATCTTGATGAACATGGAAATATCTACACCGGGATCTGTGTAAACATGCATACAACTTCACCGCTATCTGTATAAACATGGAAATATCTACACCGCTATCTTTATGAACTTGGAAATAACTACACCGCTAACTGTTTGAACAGGGAAATATATACACCGCTATCTGCATGAAAATGGAAATATCTACACCGCTATCTGTATGAACATGGAAATACATACAATGCTATCTGTATGAACATGGAAATATCTACACCGCTATGTGTATAAACATGGAAATATCTACACCGCTATCTGTATAAACATGGAAATATCTACACCGCTATATGTATAAACATGGAAATATCAGCCCCGCTATCTGTATGAACATGGAAATATCTACACCGCCATCTGTATGAACATGGAAATATCTTCACCGCCATCTGTAGGAACATGGATATATCTACACAGCCATCTGTATGAACATGGAAATATCTACACCGCTATCTGTATGAATATGGAAATATCTACACCGATATCTGTATGAACATGGAAATATCTTCACCGCCATCTGTATGAACATGGATATGTCTACACAGCCATCTGAATGAACATTTAAATATCTACACCGCCATCTGTATTAAGAAGGAGATATCTACACAACTATCTGCATAAACATGGAAATATCTACACCGCTATCTGTATAAACATGGAAATATCTACACCGCTATGTGTATAAACATGGAAATATCTACACCGCTATCTGTATAAACATGGAAATATCTACCCCGCTATCTGTATGAACATGGAAATATCTGCACCGCTATCTGTATGAACATGGAAATATCTACACCACTATCTGTATGAACATGGATATATCTACACCGCTATCTGTATGAACAGGGAAGTATATACACCGCTATCTGCTTGAAAATGGAAATATCTACACAGCTATCTGCATATACATGGGAATAGCTACACAGCTATCTCTTTACACATGGAAATAACTACACCGCTATCTGTATGAACATGGAAATATCTACACCGCCATCTGTATGAACATGGAAATATCTGCACCGCCATCTGAATGAACATATAAATGTCTACACCGCCATCTGTATTAAGATGGAGATATCTACACCGCTATCTGTATAAACATGGAAATATCTGCACCGCTATGTGTATAAACATGGTAATATCTACACCACTATCTGTATGAACATGGAAATACATACACCACTATCTGTATGAACATGGAAATATCTACACTGCTATCTGCATGAACATGGAAATATCTGCACCGCTATCTGTATGAATATGGAAATATATTCACCGCCATCTGTATGAACATGGATATATCTACACAGCCATCTGGATGAACATGGAAGTATCTACACCGCTATCTGTAGGAACATGGAAATAGCTACACTGCTATCTGTATGAACATGGAAATATCTACACCGCTATCTGTATAAACATGGAAATATCTACAACGCTATCTGTATGAACATGGAAATATCTTCACCGCCATCTGTATGAACATGGATATATCTACACAGCCATCTGGATGAACATGGAAATATCTACACCGCTATCTGTGTAAACATGCATACACCTTCACCGCTATCTGTATAAACATGGAAATATGTACACCGCTACCCGTATAAACATGGAAATATCTACACCGCTATCTCTATGAACATGGAAATATCCACACCGCTATCTGTATGAACATGGAAATAGCTACACCGCTATCTGTATGAACATGGAAATATCTAAACCACTATCTGTACGAACATGGAAATATCTACACCAATATCTGTTTGAACAGGGAAGTATATACACCGCTATCTGCTTGAAAATGGAAATATCTACACAGCTATCTGCATATACATGGGAATATCTACACAGCTATCTCTTTACACATGGAAATAACTACACCGCTATCTGTATGAACATGGAAATATCTACACCGCCATCTGTATTAAGATGGAGATATCTACACCGCTATCTGTATAAACATGGAAATATCTACACCGCTATGTGTATAAACATGGTAATATCTACACCGCTATCTGTATGAACATGGAAATACCTACACCGCTACCTGTATAAACATGGAAATATCAGCACTGCTATCAGTATGAACATGGAATTATCTACACCGCCATCTGTATGAACATGGAAATATCTTCACCGCCATCTGTATGAACATGGAAATATCTGCACCGCCATCTGAGTGAACATATAAATATCTCCACTGCCATCTGTATTAAGATGGAGATATCTACACCGCTATCTGTATAAATATGGAAATATCTACACTGCTATGTGTATAAACATGGAAATATCTACACCGCTATCTGCATAAACATGGAAATATCTTCACTGCTACCTGTATAAACATGGAAATATCAGCACCGCTATCTGTATGAACATGGAAATATCTACACCGCCATCTGTATGAACATGGAAAAATCTTCACCGTCATCTGTATGAACATGGATATATCTACACAGCCATCTGAATGAACATGGAAATATCTTCACCGCCATCTGTATGAACATGGATATGTCTACACAGCCGTCTGGATGAACATGGAAATATCTACACCGCTATCTGTATGAACATGGAAATATCTACACCGCTATCTGTGTAAACATTCATACATCTTCACCGCTATCTGTATAAACATGGAAATATCCACACCGCTATCTGTATGAACACGGAAAAATCTGCACCGCTATCTGTTTGAACATGGAAATATCTACACCGCTATCTGCATGAAAATGGAAATAACTACACAGCTATCTACATATACACGGAAATATCTACACAGCTATCTCTTTGCACATGGAAATAACTACACCGCTATCTCTATAAACATGGATATATCTACACCACCATCTGTATGAACATGGAAATATCTGCACCGCTTCTGTATTATGAAGGAGATATCCACACCGCTATCTGTATAAACATGGAAATATCTACACCGCTATCTGTATGAACATGGAAATATCTGCACCGTTACCTGTATAAACACGGAAATATGTACACCGCTACCTGTATAAACATGGAAGTATCAGCACCGATATCGGTATGAACATGGCAATATCTACACGACTATCTGTATGAACATGGAAATATCTACAACGCCATCTGTATGAACATGGAAATATCTTCACCGCCACCTGTATGAACATGGATATATCTACACAGCCATCTGGATGAACATGGAAATATCTACACCGCTACCTGAATGAACATGGAAATATCTACACCGCTATCTGTATGAACATGGAAATACATACACCGCTATCTGTATGAACATGGAAATATCTACACCGCTATCTGTATGAACATGGAAATATCTACACCGCTATCTGTATGAACATGGAAATATCTTCACCGCCATCTGTATGAACATGGTTATATCTAAACAGCCATATGGATGAACATGGAAATATCTACACCGATATCTGTGAAAACATGCATACATCTTCACCGCTATCTGTATAAACATGGAAATATCTACACCGCTATCTTTAGGAACATGGAAATATCTACACTGCTAACTGTTTGAAAAGGGAAATATATACACCGCTATCTGCATGAAAATAGAAATATCTACACCACTATCTGTATGAACATGGAAATACCTACACCGCTATCTGTATGAACATGGAAATATCTACACCGATATCTGTGAAAACATGCATACATCTTCACCGCTATCTGCATAAACATGGAAATATCTACACCGCTATCTTTAGGAACATGGAAATATCTACACTGCTAACAGTTTGAAAAGGGAAATATATACACCGCTATCTGCATGAAAATAGAAATATCTACACCACTATCTGTATGAACACGGAAATATCTCCACCGCTATCTGTATGGACATGGAAATATCTACACCGCTATCTGTATGAACATGGAAATATCTTCACTGCCATCTGTGTGAACATGGATATATCTACAATGCCATCTGGATGAACATGGAAATATCTACACCACTATCTGCATGAACATGGAAACATCTACACAGCTATCCTTGTAAACATGCATACATCTTCACCGCTATCTGTATAAACATGGAAATATCTACACTGCTATCTGTATGAACATGGAAATAGCTACACCACTATCTGTATGAACATGGAAATATCTACACCACTATCTGTATGAACATGGAATTATCTTCACCGCTATCTGTATGAACATGGATATATCTACACAGCCATCTGGATGAACATGGAAATATCTACACCGCTATCTGTATGAACATGGAAATATCTACACCACTATCTGTATGAACATGGAAATATCTACACCGCTATCTGTTTGAACAGGGAAATATATACACCGCTATCTGCATGAAAATGGAAATATCTAAACAGCTATCTGCATATACATGGAAATATCTATACAGCTATCTCTTTACACATGGAAATAACTACACCGCTATCTGTATGAACATGGAAATATCTACACCGCCACCTGTATGAACATGGAAATATCTGCACCGCCATCTCTATGAACATATAAATATCTACACTGCCATCTGTATTAAGAAAGAGATATCTTCACCGCTATCTGTATAAACATGGAATATCTACACTGCTATCTTTATAAACATGGAAATATCTACACCGCTATCTGTATAAACATGGAAATATCTACACCGCTACCTGTGTAAACGTGGAAATATCAGCACCGCTATCGGTATGAACACGGAAATATCTACACAGCTATCTGTATGAACATGGAAATACCTACACCGCTATCTGTATGAACATGGAAATATCTTCACTGCCATCTGTATGAACATGGATATATCTACACAGCCATCTGGATGAACATGGAAATATCTACACCGCTATCGGTATGAACATGGAAATATCTACACAGCCATCTGGATGAACATGAAAATATCTACACCGCTATATGTGTAAACATGCATACATCTTCACCGCTATCTGTATAAACATGGAAATATCTACACCGCTACCTGTATAAACACGGAAATATCAGCACCGCTATCTGTATGAACATGGAAATATCTACACCGCTATCTCTATGAACATGGAAATATCCACACCGCTATCTGTATGAACATGGAAATAGCTACACCGCTATCTGTATGAACATGGAAATATCTACACCACTGTCTGTATGAACATGGAAATATCTACACCGCTATCTGTTTGATCAGGAAAATTTATACACCGCTATCTGCATGAAAATGGAAATATCTACACAGCTATCTGAATATACATGGGAATATCTACACAGCTATCTCTTTACACATGGAAATAACTACACCGCTATCTGCATGAACATGGAAATATCTACACCGCCATCTGTATGAACATGGAAATATCTGCACCGCCATCTGTATGAACATATAAATATCTACACCGCCATCTGCATTAAGAAGGAGATATCTACACCGATATCTGTATAAACATGGAAATATCTACACTGCTATCTGTATAAACATGGAAATATCTACACCGCTATCTGTACAAACATGGAAATATCTACATCGCTATCTGTACAAACATGGAAATATCTACATCGCTACCTATCGGTATGAACACGGAAATATCTCCACCGCTATCTGTATGAACATGGAAATATCTACACCGCTATCTGTATGAACATGGAAATATCTTCACTGCCATCTGTATGAACATGGATATATCTACAATGCCATCTGTATGAACATGGAAATATCTACACCGCCATCTGTATGAACATGGAAATATCTGCAACGCCATCTGTATAAACACGGAAATATCTACACTGCTATCTGTATAAACATGGAAATATCTACACCGCTATCTGTGTAAACATGGAAATATCTACACCGTTACATGTATAAACATGGAAATATCAGCACCGCTATCTGTATGAACACGGAAATATCTACACCGCTATCTGTATGAACATGGAAATATCTACACCGCTATCTGTATGAACATGGAAATATGTTCACTGCCTTTTGTATGAACATGGATATATCTACACAGCCATCTGGATGAACATGGAAGTATCTACACCGCTATCTGTATGAACGTGGAAATATCTACACTGCTATCCTTGTAAACATGCATACATCATCACCGCTATCTGTATAAACATGGAAATATCTACACCGCTATCTGTATGAACATGGAAATATCTACACCGCTATCTGTTTGAACATGGAAATATCTACACCGCTATCCGCATGAAAATGGAAATATCTACTCAGCTATCTGCATACACATGGAAATATCTACAAAGCTATCTCTTTGCACATGGAAATAACTACACCGCTATCTCTATAAACATGGAAATATCTACACGGCCATCTATATGAACACGGAAATATCTGCCCCACCATCTGTATGAACATATAAATATCTACACCACCATCTGTATTAAGATGGAGATATCTACACATCTATCTGTATAAACTTGGAAATATCTACACCGCTATCTGTATAAACATGGAAATATCTACACCACTATCTGTATAAACATGGAAATATCTACACCGCTACCTGAATAAATATGGAAATATCAGCACAGCTATCAGTATGAACATGGAAATATCTACACCGCTATCTCCTTGAGCATGGAAATATCTACACCGCTATCTGTATGAACATGGAAATAGCTACACCGCTATCTTTATGAACATGGAAATATCTACACCACTATCTGTATGAAAATGGAAATATCTACACCGCTATCTGTATGAACATGGATATATCTATACAGCCATCTGGATGAACATGGAAATATCTACACCGCTATATGTGTGAACATGGAAATATCTACACCGCTATCTGTATGAACATGGATATATCTACACAGCCATCTGGATGAACATGGAAATATCTACACTGCTATCTGTGTAGACATGCATACATCTTCACCGCTATCTTGATAAACACGGAAATATCTACACCGCTATCTGTTTGAACATGGAAATATATACACCGCTATCTGCATGAAAATGGAAATATCTACACAGCTATCTGCATATACATGGAAATATCTACACAGCTATCTCTTTACACATGGAAAAAACTACACCGCTATCTGTATGAGCATGGAAATATCTACACCGCCATCTGTATTAACATGGGAATATCTGCACCGCCATCTGTATGAACATATAAATATCTACACCACCATCTCTATTAAGATGGAGATATCTACACCGCTCTCTGTATAAACATGGAAATATCTACACCGCAACCTGTATAAACATGGAAATATCAGCACCGCTATCTGTATGAACATGGAAATATCTACACCGCTATCTGTATGAACATGGAAATATCTACACCTCTATCTGTATGAACATGGAAATATCTACACCGCTATCTGTATGAACATGGAAATATCTACACCTCTATCTGTATGAACATGGAAATATCTACACCGCTATCTGTATGAACATGGAAATATTTTCACCGCCATCTGTATGAACATGGAAATATCTACACCACTATCTGTGCAAACATGCATACATCTTCACCGCTATCTGTATAAACATGGAAATATCTACACCTCTATCTGTATGAACATGGAAATATATACACCGCTATCTGTATGAACATGGAAATATCAGCACCGCTATCTGTATGAACATGGAAATAGCTACACCGCGATCTGTATGAACATGGAAATATCTACACCGCTATCTGTATGAACATGGAAATATATACACAGACATCTGGATGAACACGGAAATATCTACACCGCTATCTGTATGAACATGGAAATATCTACACCGCTATCTGTATGAACATGGAAATATCTTCACCGCCATCTGTATGAACATGGATATACCTACACAGCCATCTGTATGAACATGGAAATATCTAACCCGCTATCTGTATGAACATGGAAATATCTACACCGCTATCTGTATGAACATGGAAATATCTTCAACGCCATCTGTATGAAAATGGATATGTCTACACAGCCATCCGGATGAACATGGAAATATCTTCACCACTATCTGTGTAAACTTGCATACTTCTTCACCGCTATCTGTATAAACATGGAAATATCTGCACCGCTATCTGTATGAACATGGAAATATCTACACTGCTATCTATTTGAACATGGAAATATCTACACCGCTATCTGCATGAAAATTGAAATATCTACACAGATATCTGCATATACATGGAAATATCTACACAGCTATCTCTTTACACATGGAAATATCTACACCGCTATCTGTATAAACATGGAAATATCTACACCACTATCTGTATAAACATGGAAATATCTACACCGCTACCTGTATAAATATGGAAATATCAGCACAGCTATCTGTATGAACATGGAAATATCTACACCGCTATCTCCTTGAACATGGAAATATCTACACCGCTATCTGTATGAACATGGAAATAGCTACACCGCTATCTTTATGAACATGGAAATATCTACACCGCTATCTGTATGAACATGGATATATCTATACAGCCATCTGGATGAACATGGAAATATCTACACTGCTATCTGTGTAGACATGCATACACCTTCACCGATATCTGTATAAACATGGAAATATCTACACCGCTATCTGTTTGAACATGGAAATATATACACCGCTATCCGCATGAAAATGGAAATATCTACACAGCTATCTGCATATACATGGAAATATCTACACAGCTATCTCTTTACACATGGAAAAAACTACCCCGCTATCTGTATGAGCATGGAAATATCTACACCGCCATCTGTATTATGAAGGAGATATCTACACCGCTATCTGTATAAACATGGAAATATCTACACAGCTATCTGTATGAACATGGAAATATCTACTCCGTTACCTGCATAAACACGGAAATATGTACACCGCTACCTGTATAAACATGGAAGTATCAGCACAGATATCGGTATGAAAATGGCAATATCTACACGGCTATCTGTATGAACATGGAAATATCTACAACGCCATCTGTATGAACGTGGAAATATCTTCACCGCCATCTGTATGAACATGGATATATCTACACAGACATCTGGATGAACATGGAAATATCTACACCGCTATCTGTACGAACATGGAAATATTTACACCGCTATCTGTATGAACATGGAAATACATACACCGCTATCTGTATGAACATGGAAATATCTACACCGCTATCTGTATGAACATGGAAATATCTACACCGCTATCTATATGAACATGGAAATATCTTCACCGCCATATGTATGAACATGGATATATCTACACAGCCATGTGGATGAACATGGAAATATCTACACCGATATCTGTGAAAACATGCATACATCTTCACCGCTATCTGTATAAACATGGAAATATCTACACCGCTATCTTTAGGAACATGGAAATATCTACACCGCTAACTGTTTGATCAGGGAAATATATACACCGCTATCTGCATGAATATAGAAATATCTACACCACTATCTCTATGAACATGGAAATACATACACCCCTATCTGTATGAACATGGAAATATCTACACCGCTATCTGTATGAACATGGAAATATCTACACCGATATCTGTATGAACATGGAAATATCTTCACCGCCATCTGTATGAACATGGATATATCTACACAGCCATCTGGATGAACATGGAAATATCTGCACCGCTATCTTTATGAACATGGAAATATCTACACCGCTAACTGTTTGAACAGGGAAATATATACACCGCTATCTGCATGAAAACGGAAATATCTACACAGCTATCTGCTTATACATGGAAATATCTACACAGCTATCTCTTTACACATGGAAAAAACTACACCGCTATCTGTATGAACATGGAAATATCTACACCGCCATCTGTATGAACATGGAAAAATCTTCACCGCCATCTGTAGGAACATGGATATATCTACACAGCCATCTGTATGAACACGGAAATGTCTACACCGCTATCTGTATGAACATGGAAATATCTACACCGCTATCTGTATGAACATGGAAATATCTTCACCGCCATCTGTATGAACATGGATATGTCTACACAGCCATCTGAATGAACATTTAAATATCTACACCGCCATCTGTATTAAGATGGAGATATCTACCCAACTATCTACATAAACATGGAAATACCTACACCGCTATCTGTATAAACATGGAAATATCTACACCGCTATGTGTATAAACATGGAAATATCTACACCGCTATCTGTATAAACATGGTAATATCTACACCGCTACCTGTATAAACATGGAAATATCAGCACCGCTATCAGTATGAACATGGAAGTTTCTACACCGCCATCTGTATGAACATGGAAATATCTTCACCGCCATCCGTATGAACATGGAAATATCTGCACCGCCATCTGTATGAACATGGATATATCTACACAGCCATCTGTATGAACATGGAAATATCTTCACCGCCATCTGTATGAACATGGATATGTCTACACAGCCGTCTGTATGAACATGGAAATATCTACACCGCTATCTGTGTAAACATGCATACATCTTCACCGCTATCTGTATAAACATGGAAATATCTACACCGCTATCTGTATGAACATAGAAATAGCTACACCGCTATCTGTATGAACATGGAACTATCTACACCACTATCTGTATGAACATGGAAATATCTACACCGCTATCTGTATGAACATGGAAATATCTTCACCGCCATCTGTATGAACATGGATATATCTACACAGCCATCTGGATGAACATGGAAATATCTACACCGCTATCTGTATGAACATGGAAATAGCTACACTGCTATCTGTATGAACATGGAAATATCTCCACCGCTATCTGTATGAACATGGAAATATCTACACCGCTATCTGTATGAACATGGAGATATCTACACCGCTATATGTATGAACATGGAAATATCTTCACCGCCATCTGTATGAACATGGATATATCTACACAGCCATGTGGATGAACATGGAAATATCTACACCGCTATCTGTGTAAAAATGCATACATCTTCACCGCTATCTGTATAAACATGGAAATATCTACACCGCTATCTTTATGAACATGGAAATATCTACACCGCTAACTGTTTGAACAGGGAAATATATACACCGCTATCTGCATGAAAATGGAAATATCTACACCACTATCTGTATGAACATGGAAATACATACACCACTATCTGTATGACCATGGAAATATCTACACCGCTATCTGTATGAACATGGAAATATCTGCACCGCTATCTGTATGAACATGGAAATATCTACACCACTATTTGTATGAACATGGATATACCTACACCGCTATCTGTATGAACAGGGAAGTATATACACCGCTATCTGCTTGAAAATTGAAATATCTACACAGCTATCTGCATATACATGGGAATATCTACACAGCTATCTCTTTACACATGGAAATAACTACACCGTTATCTGTATGAACATGGAAATATCTACACCGCCATCTGTATGACCATGGAAATATCTGCACCGCCATCTGAATGAACATATAAATGTCTACACCGCCATCTGTATTAAGATGGAGATATCTACACCGCTGTCTGTATAAACATGGAAATATCTACACCGCTATGTGTATAAACATGGTAATATCTACACCACTATCTGTATGAACATGGAAATACATACACCACTATCTGTATGAACATGGAAATATCTACACCGCTATCTGCATGAACATGGAAATATCTGCACCGCTATCTGTATGAACATGGAAATATCTACACCACTATCTCTATGAACATGGATATATCTACACCGCTATCTGTATGAATATGGAAATATCTTCACCGCCATCTGTGTGAACATGGATATATCTACACAGCCATCTGGATGAACATGGAAGTATCTACACCGCTATCTGTAGGAACATGGAAATATCTACACTGCTATCTGTATGAAAATGGAAATATCTACACCGCTATCTGTATAAACATGGAAATATCTTCACCGCCATCTGTATGAACATGGATATATCTACACAGCCATCTGGATGAACATGGAAATATCTACGCCGCTATCTGTATGAACATGGAAATATCTACACAGCCATCTGGATGAACATGAAAATATCTACTCCGCTATCTGTGTAAACATGCATACACCTTCACCGCAATCTGTATAAACATGGAAATATCTACACCGCTACCCGTATAAACATGGAAATATCTACACCGCTATCTCTATGAACATGGAAATATCCACACCGCTATCTGTATGAACATGGAAATATCTAAACCACTATCTGTATGAACATGGAAATATCTACACCGCTATCTGTTTGAACAGGGAAGTATATACACCGCTATCTGCTTGAAAATGGAAATATCTACACAGCTATCCGCATAAACATGGGAATATCTACACAGCTATCTCTTTACACATGGAAATAACTACACCACTATCTGTATGAACATGGAAATATCTACACCGCCATCTGTATTAAGATGGAGATATCTACACCGCTATCTGTATAAACATGGAAATATCTACACCGCTATGTGTATAAACATGGTAATATCTACACCGCTATCTGTATGAACATGGAAATATCTACACCGCTACCTGTATAAACATGGAAATATCAGCACTGCTATCTGTATGAACATGGAAGTATCTACACCGCCATCTGTATGAACATGGAAATATCTTCACCGCCATCTGTATGAACATGGAAATATCTGCACCGCCCTCTGTATCAACATATAAATATCTACACCGCCATCTGTATTAAGAAGGAGATATCTACACCGCTATCTGTATAAACATGGAAATATCTACACCGCTATCTGTATGAACATGGAAATACATACACCGCTATCTGTATGAACATGGAAATAACTACACCGCTATCTGTATGCACATGGAAATATCTACACCGCTATCTGTATGAAGATGGAAATATCTTCACCGCCATCTGTATGAACATGGATATATCTACACATCCATCAGGATGAACATGGAAATATCTACACCGCTATCTGTATGAAGATGGAAATATCTTCACCGCCATCTGTATGAACATGGATATATCTACACAGCCATCAGGATGAACATGGAAATATCTACACTGCTATCTGTATGAACATGGAAATACATACACCGCTATCTGTATGAATATGGAAATATCTACACCGCTATCTGTATGAACATGGAAATATCTACACCGCTATCTGTATGAACATGGAAATATCTTCACCGCCATCTGTATGAACATGGATATATCTACACAGCCATGTGGATGAACATGGAAATATCTACACCGATATCTGTGAAAACATGCATACATCTTCACCGCTATCTGTATAAACATGGAAATATCTACACCGCCATCTTTAGGAACATGGAAATATCTACACCGCTAACTGTTTGAACAGGGAAATATATACACCGCTATCTGCATGAAAATAGAAATATCTACACCTCTATCTGTATGAACATGGAAATACATACACCCCTATCTGTATGAACATGGAAATATCTACACCGCTATCTGTATGAACATGGAAATATCTACACCGCTATCTGTATGAACATGGAAATATCTTCACCGCCTTCTGTATTAACATGGATATATCTACACAGCCATCTGGATGAACATGGATATATCTGCACCGCTATCTGTATGAACATGGAAATATCTGCACCTCTATCTGTATGAACATGGATATATCTACACAGCCATCTGGATGAACATGGTAATATCTACACCGCTATCTGTGTAAACATGCATACATCTTCACCGCTATCAGTATAAACATGGAAATATCTACACCGCTACCTGTATAAACATGGAAATATCAGCACAGATATCTGTGTGAACATGGAAATATCTACACCGCTATCTCTTTGAACATGGAAATATCTACACCGCTATCTCTATGAACATGGAAATAGCTACACCGCTATCTGTATGAACATGGAAATATCTACACCAATATCTGTATGAACATGGAAATATCTACACCGCTATCTGTATGAACATGGATATATCTACACAGCCATCTGTAAGAACACGGAAATATCTACACCGCTATCTGTATGAACATGGAAATATCTACACTGCTATCTGTATGAACATGGATATATCTACACAGCCATCTGGATGAACATGGAAATATCTACACTGCTATCTGTGTAGACATGCATACATCTTCACCGCTATCTGTATAAACGTGGAAATATCTACACCGCTATCTGTTTGAACATGGAAATATCTACACCGCCATGTGTATTAACATGGGAATATCTGCACCGCCATCTGTATGAACATATAATTTTCTACACCGCCATCTCTATTAAGATGGAGATATCTACACCGCTATCTGTATAAACATGGAAATATCTACACCGCTACCTGTATAAACATGAAAATATCAGCACCGCTATCTGTATGAACATGGAAATAAGTACACCGCTATCTGTATCAACATGGAAATATCTACACCTCTATCTGTATGAACATGGAAATATCTACATCGCTATCTGTATGAACATGGAAATATCTACACCGCTATCTGTTTGAACATGGAAATATCTACACCGCTATCTGCATGAAAATGGAAATATCTACACAGCTATCTGCATATTCATGGAAATATCTACACAGCTATCTGTATGAACATGGAAATATCTGCACCGCCATCTGTATGAACATATAAACATCTACACCGCCATCTGTATTAAGAAGGAGATATCTACACCGTTATCTCTATAATCATGGAAATATCTACACCGCCATCCGTATGAACATGGAAATATCTGCACCGCCATCTGTATGAACATATAAATATCTACACCGCCATCTGTATGAACATGGAAATATCTACACCGCTATCTGTATGAACATGGATATATCTATACAGCCATCTGGATGAACATGGAAATATCTACACCGCTATCTGTATGAACATGGAAATATCTACACCGCTATCTGTATGAACATGGATATATCTACACCGCCATCTGCATGAACATGGAAATATCTACACTGCTATCTGTGTAGACATGCATACATCTTCACCGCTATCTTGATAAACATGGAAATATCTACACCGCTATCTGTTTGAACATGGAAATATATACACCGCTATCTGCATGAAAATGGAAATATCTACACAGCTATCTGCATATACATGGAAATATCTACACAGCTATCTCTTTACACATGGAAAAAACTACACCGCTATCTGTATGAGCATGGAAATATCTACACCGCCATGTGTATTAACATGGGAATATCTGCACCACCATCTGTATGAACATATAAATATCTACACCGCCATCTCTATTAAGATGTAGATATCTACACCGCTATCTGTATAAACATGGAAATATCTACACCGCTACCTGTATAAACATGGAAATATCAGCACCGCTATCTGTATGAACATGGAAATATCTACACCGCTATCTGTATGAACATGGAAATATCTACACCTCTATCTGTATGAACATGGAAATATCTACACCGCTATCTGTATGAACATGGAAATATCTACACCTCTATCTGTATGAACATGGAAATATCTGCACCGCCATCTGTATGAACATATAAATATCTACACCGCCGTCTGTATTAAGAAGGAGATATCTACACCGCTATCTGTATAAACATGGAAATATCTACACCGCTATCCGTATAAACATGGAAATATCTACACCGCTACCTGTATAAACATGGAAATAACAGCACCGCTATCGGTATGAACATGGAAATATCTACACCGCCATCTGTATGAACATGGAAATATCTTCACCGCCATCTGTATGAACATGGATATATCTACACAGCCATCTGTATGAACATGGAAATATCTAACCCGCTATCTGTATGAACATGGAAATACCTACACCGCTATCTCTATGAACATGGAACTATCTTCAACGCCATCTGTATGAAAATGGATATGTCTACAAAGCCATCTGGATGAACATGGAAATATCTACACCGCTATCTGTATGAACATAGAAATATCTACACCGCTATCTGTGTAAACATGCATACATATTCTCCGCTATCTGTATAAACATGGAAATATCTACACCGCTATCTGTATGAACATGGAAATACATACACCGCTATCTGTATGAATATGGAAATATCTACACCGCTATCTGTATGAACATGGAAATATCTACACCGCTATCTGTATGAACATGGAAATATCTTCACCGCCATCTGTATGAACATGGATATATCTACACAGCCATGTGGATGAACATGGAAATATCTACACCGATATCTGTGAAAACATGCATACATCTTCACCGCTATCTGTATAAACATGGAAATATCTACACCGCCATCTTTAGGAACATGGAAATATCTACACCGCTAACTGTTTGAACAGGGAAATATATACACCGCTATCTGCATGAAAATAGAAATATCTACACCTCTATCTGTATGAACATGGAAATACATACACCCCTATCTGTATGAACATGGAAATATCTACACCGCTATCTGTATGAACATGGAAATATCTACACCGCTATCTGTATGAACATGGAAATATCTTCACCGCCTTCTGTATGAACATGGATATATCTACACAGCCATCTGGATGAACATGGATATATCTGCACCGCTATCTGTATGAACATGGAAATATCTGCACCTCTATCTGTATGAACATGGATATATCTACACAGCCATCTGGATGAACATGGAAATATCTACACCGCTATCTGTGTAAACTTGCATACATCTTCACCGCTATCTGTATAAACATGGAAATATCTACACCGCTATCTTTATGAACATGGAAATATCTACACCGCTAACTGTTTGAACTGGGAAATATATACACCGCTATCTGCATGAAAACGGAAATATCTACACAGCTATCTGCTTATACATGGAAATATCTACACAGCTATCTCTTTACACATGGAAATAACTACACCGCTATCTGTATGAACATGGAAATATCTACACCGCTATCTGTATGAACATGGAAATATCTACACAGCCATCTGGATGAACATGAAAATATCTAAACCGCTATCTGTGTAAACATGCATACATCTTCACCGCTATCAGTATAAACATGAAAATATCTACACCGCTACCTGTATAAACATGGAAATATCTACACCGCTATCTCTATGAACATGGAAATATCCACACCGCTATCTGTATGAACATGGAAATAGCTACACCGCTATCTGTATGAACATGGAAATATCTACACCACTATCTGTATGAACATGGAAATATCTACACCGCTATCTGTTTGAACAGGGAAGTATATACACCGCTATCTGCTTGAAAATGGAAATATCTACACAGCTATGTGCATATACATGGGAATATCTACACAGCTATCTCTTTACACATGGAAATAACTACACCGCTATCTGTATGAACATGGAAATATCTACACCGCCATCAGTATGAACATGGAAATATCAGCACCGCCATCTGAATGAACATATAAATATCTACACCGCCATCTGTATTAAGATGGAGATATCTACACCGCTATCTGTATAAACTTGGAAATATCTACACCGCTATCGGTATGAACATGGAAATATCTACACCGCTATCTGTATGAGCATGGAAATATCTTCACCGCCATCTGTATGAACATGGATATTTCTACACAGCCATCTGGATGAACATGGAAATATCTGCACCGCTATCTGTATGAACATGGAAATATCTACACCTCTATCTGTATGAACATGGATATATCTACACAGCCATCCGGATGAACATGGAAATATCTACACCGCTATCTGTGTAAACATGCATACATCTTCACCGCTATCTGTATTAACATGGAAATATCTACACCGCTATCTTTATGAACATGGAAATATCTACACCGCTAACTGTTTGAACAGGGAAATATATACACCGCTATCTGCATGAAAACGGAAATATCTACACAGCTATCTGCTTATACATGGAAATATCTACACAGGTATCTCTTTACACATGGAAATAACTACACCGCTATCTGTATGAACATGGAAATATCTACACCGCCATCTGTATGAACATGGAAATATCTGCAGCGCCATCTGTATGAACATTTAAATATCTACACCGCCATCTGTATTAAGATGGAGATATCTACACCGCTATCTGTATAAACATGGAAATATCTCCACCGCTATCTGTACATACATGGAAATATGTACACCGATACCTGTATAAACATGGAAATATGAGCACCGCTATCTATATGAACATGGAAATATCTGCACCGCCATCTGTATGAACATGGAAATATCGTCACCGCCATCTGTATGAACATGGATATGTCTACACAGCCGTCTGGATGAACATGGAAATATCTACACCGCTATCTGTATGAACATGGAAATATCTACACCGCTATCTGTGTAAACATGCATACATCTTCACCGCTATCTGTATAAACATGGAAATATCTACACCGCTATCTGTATGAACATAGAAATAGCTACACTGCTATCTGTATGAACATGGAAATATCCACACCACTATCTGTATGAACATGGAAATATCTACACCGCTATCTGTATGAACATGGAAATATCTTCACCGCCATCTGTATGAACATGGATATATCTACACAGCCATCTGGATGAACATGGAAATATCTACACCGCTATCTGTATGAACATGGAAATAGCTACACTGCTATCTGTATGAACATGGAAATATCTACACCGCTATCTGTATGAACATGGAAATATCTACACCGCTATCTGTATGAACATGGAAATATCTTCACCGCCATCTGTATGAACATGGATATATCTACACAGCCATCTGGATGAACATGGAAATATCTACACCGCTATCTGTATGAACATGGAAATATCTACACTGCCATCTGGATGAACATGAAAATAGCTACACCGCTATCTGTGTAAGCATGCATACATCTTCACCGCTATCTGTATAAACATGGAAATATCTACACCGCTACCTGTATAAACATGGAAATATCTACACCGCTATGTCTATGAACATGGAAATATCCACACCGCTATCTGTATGAACATGGAAATAGCTACACCGCTATCTGTATGAACATGGAAATATCTACACCACTATCTGTATGAACATGGAAATATCTACACCGCTATCTGTTTGAACAGGGAAGTATATACACCGCTATCTGCTTGAAAATGGAAATATCTAGACAGCTATCTGCATATACATGGGAATATCTACACAGCTATCTCTTTACACATGGAAATAACTACACCGCTATCTGTATGAACATGGAAATATCTACACCGCCATCTGTATGAACATGGAAATATCTGCACCGCCATCTGAATGAACATATAAATATCTACACCGCCATCTGTATTAAGATGGAGATATCTACACCGCTATCTGTATAAACTTGGAAATATCTACACCGCTATCTGTATAAACATGGAAATATCTACACCACTATCTGTATAAACATGGAAATGTCTACACCGCTACCTGTATAAACATGGAAATATCAGCACCACTATCTGTATGAAGATGTAAATATCTACACCGCTATCTCTATGAACATGGAAATATCTACACCGCTATCTGTATGAACATGGAAATATCTACACCGCTATCTGTATAAACATGGAAATATGTACACCGCTACCTGTATAAACATGGAAGTATCAGCACCGCTATCGGTATAAACATGGCAATATCTACACAGCTATCTGTATGAACATGGAAATATCTGCACCGCTATCTGTATGAACATGGAAATATCTTCACCGCCATCTGTATGAACATGGATATATCTACACAGCCATCTGGATGAACATGGAAATATCTACACCGCTATCTGTATGAACATGGAAATATCTACACCGCTATCTGTATGAACATGGATATATCTACACCGCTATCTGTATGAACATGGAAATATCTACACCGCTATCTGTATGAACATGGAAATATCTTCTCCGCCATCTGTAAGAACATAGATATATCTACACAGCCATCTGTATGAACATGGAAATATCTACGCCGCTATCTGTATGAACATGGAAATATCTACACTGCTATCTGTGTAAACATGTACACATCTTCACCGCTATCTGCATGAAAATGGAAATATCTACACAGCTATCTGCATATACATGGAAATATCTACAAAGCTATCTCTTTCCACATGGAAATAACTACACTGCTATCTCTATAAACATGGAAATATCTACACCGCCATCTGTATGAACATGGAAATATCTGCACCGACATCTGTATGAACATATAAATATCTACACCGCCATCTGTATTAAGATGGAGATATCTACACCGCTATCTGTATAAACTTGGAAATATCTACACTGCTATCTCTATAAACATGGAAATATCTATGCCGCTTTCTGTATACACAAGGAAATATCTACACTGCTACCTGTATAAACATGGAAATATCAGCCCCGCTATCTGTATGAACATGGAAATATCTACACCGCCATCTATATGAACATGGAAATATCTTCACCGCCATCTGTAGGAACATGGATATATCTACAAAGCCATCTGTATGAACATGGAAATATCTAAACCGCTATCTGTATTAACATGGAAATATCTACACCGCTATCTGTATGAACATGGAAATATCTTCACCGCCATCTGTATGAACATGGATATGTCTACACAGCCATCTGTATGAACATTTAAATATCTACACCGCCATCTGTATTAAGATGGAGATATCTACACAACTATCTGCATAAACATGGAAATATCTACACCGCTATCTGTATAAACATGGAAATATCTACACCGCTATCTGTATAAACATGGAAATATCTACACCGCTATCTCAATGAACATGGAAATATCCACACCGCTATCTGTATGAACATGGAAATAGCTACACCGCTATCTGTATGAACATGGAAATATCTACACCACTATCTGTATGAACATGGAAATATCTACACCGCTATCTGTTTGAACAGGGAAGTATATACACCGCTATCTGCTTGAAAATGGAAATATCTACACAGCTATGTGCATATACATGGGAATATCTACACAGCTATCTCTTTACACATGGAAATAACTACACCGCTATCTGTATGAACATGGAAATATCTACACCGCCATCAGTATGAACATGGAAATATCAGCACCGCCATCTGAATGAACATATAAATATCTACACCGCCATCTGTATTAAGATGGAGATATCTACACCGCTATCTGTATAAACTTGGAAATATCTACACCGCTATCGGTATGAACATGGAAATATCTACACCGCTATCTGTATGAGCATGGAAATATCTTCACCGCCATCTGTATGAACATGGATATTTCTACACAGCCATCTGGATGAACATGGAAATATCTGCACCGCTATCTGTATGAACATGGAAATATCTACACCTCTATCTGTATGAACATGGATATATCTACACAGCCATCCGGATGAACATGGAAATATCTACACCGCTATCTGTGTAAACATGCATACATCTTCACCGCTATCTGTATTAACATGGAAATATCTACACCGCTATCTTTATGAACATGTAAATATCTACACCGCTAACTGTTTGAACAGGGAAATATATACACCGCTATCTGCATGAAAACGGAAATATCTACACAGCTATCTGCTTATACATGGAAATATCTACACAGGTATCTCTTTACACATGGAAATAACTACACCGCTATCTGTATGAACATGGAAATATCTACACCGCCATCTGTATGAACATGGAAATATCTGCAGCGCCATCTGTATGAACATTTAAATATCTACACCGCCATCTGTATTAAGATGGAGATATCTACACCGCTATCTGTATAAACATGGAAATATCTCCACCGCTATCTGTACATACATGGAAATATGTACACCGATACCTGTATAAACATGGAAATATGAGCACCGCTATCTATATGAACATGGAAATATCTGCACCGCCATCTGTATGAACATGGAAATATCGTCACCGCCATCTGTATGAACATGGATATGTCTACACAGCCGTCTGGATGAACATGGAAATATCTACACCGCTATCTGTATGAACATGGAAATATCTACACCGCTATCTGTGTAAACATGCATACATCTTCACCGCTATCTGTATAAACATGGAAATATCTACACCGCTATCTGTATGAACATAGAAATAGCTACACCGCTATCTGTATGAACTTGGAAATATCCACACCACTATCTGTATGAACATGGAAATGTCTACACCGCTATCTGTATGAACATGGAAATATCTTCACCGCCATCTGTATGAACATGGATATATCTACACAGCCATCTGGATGAACATGGAAATATCTACACCGCTATCTGTATGAACATGGAAATAGCTACACTGCTATCTGTATGAACATGGAAATATCTACACCGCTATCTGTATGAACATGGAAATATCTACACCGCTATCTGTATGAACATGGAAATATCTTCACCGCCATCTGTATGAACATGGATATATCTACACAGCCATCTGGATGAACATGGAAATATCTACACCGCTATCTGTATGAACATGGAAATATCTACACTGCCATCTGGATGAACATGAAAATAGCTACACCGCTATCTGTGTAAGCATGCATACATCTTCACCGCTATCTGTATAAACATGGAAATATCTACACCGCTACCTGTATAAACATGGAAATATCTACACCGCTATGTCTATGAACATGGAAATATCCACACCGCTATCTGTATGAACATGGAAATAGCTACACCGCTATCTGTATGAACATGGAAATATCTACACCACTATCTGTATGAACATGGAAATATCTACACCGCTATCTGTTTGAACAGGGAAGTATATACACCGCTATCTGCTTGAAAATGGAAATATCTAGACAGCTATCTGCATATACATGGGAATATCTACACAGCTATCTCTTTACACATGGAAATAACTACACCGCTATCTGTATGAACATGGAAATATCTACACCGCCATCTGTATGAACATGGAAATATCTGCACCGCCATCTGAATGAACATATAAATATCTACACCGCCATCTGTATTAAGATGGAGATATCTACACCGCTATCTGTATAAACTTGGAAATATCTACACCGCTATCTGTATAAACATGGAAATATCTACACCACTATCTGTATAAACATGGAAATGTCTACACCGCTACCTGTATAAACATGGAAATATCAGCACCACTATCTGTATGAAGATGTAAATATCTACACCGCTATCTCTATGAACATGGAAATATCTACACCGCTATCTGTATGAACATGGAAATATCTACACCGCTATCTGTATAAACATGGAAATATGTACACCGCTACCTGTATAAACATGGAAGTATCAGCACCGCTATCGGTATAAACATGGCAATATCTACACAGCTATCTGTATGAACATGGAAATATCTGCACCGCTATCTGTATGAACATGGAAATATCTTCACCGCCATCTGTATGAACATGGATATATCTACACAGCCATCTGGATGAACATGGAAATATCTACACCGCTATCTGTATGAACATGGAAATATCTACACCGCTATCTGTATGAACATGGATATATCTACACCGCTATCTGTATGAACATGGAAATATCTACACCGCTATCTGTATGAACATGGAAATATCTTCTCCGCCATCTGTAAGAACATAGATATATCTACACAGCCATCTGTATGAACATGGAAATATCTACGCCGCTATCTGTATGAACATGGAAATATCTACACTGCTATCTGTGTAAACATGTACACATCTTCACCGCTATCTGCATGAAAATGGAAATATCTACACAGCTATCTGCATATACATGGAAATATCTACAAAGCTATCTCTTTCCACATGGAAATAACTACACTGCTATCTCTATAAACATGGAAATATCTACACCGCCATCTGTATGAACATGGAAATATCTGCACCGACATCTGTATGAACATATAAATATCTACACCGCCATCTGTATTAAGATGGAGATATCTACACCGCTATCTGTATAAACTTGGAAATATCTACACTGCTATCTCTATAAACATGGAAATATCTATGCCGCTTTCTGTATACACAAGGAAATATCTACACTGCTACCTGTATAAACATGGAAATATCAGCCCCGCTATCTGTATGAACATGGAAATATCTACACCGCCATCTATATGAACATGGAAATATCTTCACCGCCATCTGTAGGAACATGGATATATCTACAAAGCCATCTGTATGAACATGGAAATATCTAAACCGCTATCTGTATTAACATGGAAATATCTACACCGCTATCTGTATGAACATGGAAATATCTTCACCGCCATCTGTATGAACATGGATATGTCTACACAGCCATCTGTATGAACATTTAAATATCTACACCGCCATCTGTATTAAGATGGAGATATCTACACAACTATCTGCATAAACATGGAAATATCTACACCGCTATCTGTATAAACATGGAAATATCTACACCGCTATCTGTATAAACATGGAAATATCTACACCGCTATCTCAATGAACATGGAAATATCCACACCGCTATCTGTATGAACATGGAAATAGCTACACCGCTATCTGTATGAACATGGAAATATCTACACCACTATCTGTATGAACATGGAAATATCTACACCGCTATCTGTTTGAACAGGGAAGTATATACACCGCTATCTGCTTGAAAATGGAAATATCTACACAGCTATGTGCATATACATGGGAATATCTACACAGCTATCTCTTTACACATGGAAATAACTACACCGCTATCTGTATGAACATGGAAATATCTACACCGCAATCAGTATGAACATGGAAATATCAGCACCGCCATCTGAATGAACATATAAATATCTACACCGCCATCTGTATTAAGATGGAGATATCTACACCTCTATCTGTATAAACTTGGAAATATCTACACCGCTATCGGTATGAACATGGAAATATCTACACCGATATCTTTAGGAACATGGAAATATCTTCACCGCCATCTGTATGAACATGGATATTTCTACACAGCCATCTGGATGAACATGGAAATATCTGCACCGCTATCTGTATGAACATGGAAATATCTACACCTCTATCTGTATGAACATGGATATATCTACACAGCCATCCGGATGAACATGGAAATATCTACACCGCTATCTGTGTAAACATGCATACATCTTCACCGCTATCTGTATTAACATGGAAATATCTACACCGCTATCTTTATGAACATGGAAATATCTACACCGCTAACTGTTTGAACAGGGAAATATATACACCGCTATCTGCATGAAAACGGAAATATCTACACAGCTATCAGCTTATACATGGAAATATCTACACAGCTATCTCTTTACACATGGAAATAACTACACCGCTATCTGTATGAACATGGAAATATCTACACCGCCATCTGTATGAACATGGAAATATCTGCAGTGCCATCTGTATGAACATTTAAATATCTACACCACCATCTGTATTAAGATGGAGATATCTACATCGCTATCTGTATAAACATGGAAATATCTACACCGCTATCTGTATAAACATGGAAATATGTACACCGATACCTGTATAAACATGGAAATATGAGCACCGCTATCTGTATGAACATGGAAATATCTGCACCGCCATCTGTATGAACATGGAAATATCGTCACCGCCATCTGTATGAACATGGATATATCTACACAGCCATCTGTATGAACATGGAAATACCTTCACCGCCATCTGTATGAACATGGATATGTCTACACAGCCGTCTGGATGAACATGGAAATATCTACACCGCTATCTGTATGAACATGGAAATATCTACACCGCTATCTGTGTAAACATGCATACATCTTCACCGCTATCTGTATAAACATGGAAATATATACACCGCTATCTGTATGAACATAGAAATAGCTACACCGCTATCTGTATGAACATGGAAATATCCACACCACTATCTGTATGAACATGGAAATATCTACACCGCTATCTGTATGAACATGGAAATATCTTCACCGCCATCTGTATGAACATGGATATATCTACACAGCCATCTGGATGAACATGGAAATATCTACACCGCTATCTGTATGAACATGGAAATAGCTACACCGCTATCTGTATGAACATGGAAATATCTACACCGCTATCTGTATGAACATGGAAATATCTACACCGCTATCTGTATGAACATGGAAATATCTTCACCGCCATCTGTATGAACATAGATATATCTACACAGCCATCTGGATGAACATGGAAATATCTACACCGCTATCTGTATGAACATGGAAATATCTACACTGCCATCTGGATGAACATGAAAATATCTACACCGCTATCTGTGTAAGCATGCATACATCTTCACCGCTATCTGTATAAACATGGAAATATCTACACCGCTACCTGTATAAACATGGAAATATCTACAACGCTATGTCTATGAACATGGAAATATCCACACCGCTATCTGTATGAACATGGAAATAGCTACACCGCTATCTGTATGAACATGGAAATATCTACACCACTATCTGTATGAACATGGAAATATCTACACCGCTATCTGTTTGAACAGGGAAGTATATACACCGCTATCTGCTTGAAAATGGAAATATCTAGACAGCTATCTGCATATACATGGGAATATCTACACAGCTATCTCTTTACACATGGAAATAACTACACCGCTATCTGTATGAACATGGAAATATCTACACCGCCATCTGTATGAACATGGAAATATCTGCACCGCCATCTGAATGAACATATAAATATCTACACCGCCATCTGTATTAAGATGGAGATATCTACACCGCTATCTGTATAAACTTGGAAATATCTACACCGCTATCTGTATAAACATGGAAATATCTACACCACTATCTGTATAAGCATGGAAATGTCTACACCGCTACCTGTATAAACATGGAAATATCAGCACCACTATCTGTATGAAGATGTAAATATCTACACCGCTATCTGTATAAACATGGAAATATGTACACCGCTACCTGTATAAACATGGAAGTATCAGCAACGCTATCGGTATAAACATGGCAATATCTACACAGCTATCTGTAAGAACATGGAAATATCTGCACCGCTATCTGTATGAACATGGAAATATCTTCACCGCCATCTGTATGAACATGGATATATCTACACAGCCATCTGGATGAACATGGAAATATCTACACCACTATCTGTATGAACATGGAAATATCTACACCGCTATCTGTATGAACATGGAAATATCTACACCGCTATCTGTATGAACATGGAAATATCTACACCGCTATCTGTATGAACATGGAAATATCTTCTCCGCCATCTGTAAGAACATAGATATATCTACACAGCCATCTGTATGAACATGGAAATATCTACGCCGCTATCTGTATGAACATGGAAATATCTACACCGCTATCTGTGTAAACATGTACACATCTTCACCGCTATCTGCATGAAAATGGAAATATCTACACAGCTATCTGCATATACATGGAAATATCTACAAAGCTACCACTTTCCACATGGAAATAACTACACTGCTATCTCTATAAACATGGAAATATCTACACCGCCATCTGTATGAACATGGAAATATCTGCACCGACATCTGTATGAACATATAAATATCTACACCGCCATCTGTATTAAGATGGAGATATCTACACCGCTATCTGTATAAACTTGGAAATATCTACACTGCTATCTATATAAACATGGAAATATCTATGCCGCTTTCTGTATACACAAGGAAATATCTACACTGCTACCTGTATAAACATGGAAATATCAGCCCCGCTACCTGTATGAACATGGAAATATCTACACCGCGATCTATATGAACATGGAAATATCTTCACCGCCATCTGTAGGAACATGGATATATCTACAAAGCCATCTGTATGAACATGGAACTATCTACACCGCTATCTGTATGAACATGGAAATATCTACATCGCTATCTGTATGAACATGGAAATATCTTCACCGCCATCTGTATGAACATGGATATGTCTACACAGCCATCTGTATGAACATTTAAATATCTACACCGCCATCTGTATTAAGATGGAGATATCTACACAACTATCTGCATAAACATGGAAATATCTACACCGCTATCTGTATAAACATGGAAATATCTACACCGCTATCTGTATAAACATGGAAATATCTACACCGCTATCTGTATAAACATGGAAATATCTACACCGCTACCTGTATAAACATGGAAATATCAGCACCGCTATCTGTATGAACATGGAAATATCTACACCACCGTCTGTATGAACATGGAAATATCGTCACCGCCATCTGTATGAACATGGATATGTCTACACAGCCATCGGTATGAACATGGAAATATCTTCACCACCATCTGTATGAACATGGATATGTCTACACAGCCGTCTGGATGAACATGGAAATATCTACACCGCTATCTGTGTAAACATGCATAAATATTCACCGCTATCTGTATAAACATGGAAATATACACCCCGCTATCTGTATGAACATGGAAATATCTACACCGCTATCTGGTTGAACATGGAAATATCTACACCGCTATCTGCATGAAAATGGAAATATCTGCACAACTATCTGCATACAAATGGAAATATCTACACAGTTATCTCTTTGAACATGGAAATAACTACACCGCCATCTCTATAAACATGGAAATCTCTACACCGCCATCTGTATGAACATGGAAATATCTACACCGCCATCTGTATTAAGAAGGAGATATCTAAACCGCTATCTGTATAAACATGGAAATATCTACACCGCTATCTGTATGAACATGGAAATATCTACACCGCTATCTGTATAAACATGGAAATATCTACACCGCTATCTGTATGAACATGGAAATATCTACACCGCTAACTGTTTGAACAGGGAAATATATACACCGCTATCTGCATGAAAACGGAAATATCTACACAGCTATCTGCTTATAGATGGAAATATCTACACAGCTATCTCTTTACACATGGAAATAACTACACCGCTATCTGTATGAACATGGAAATATCTACACCGCCATCTGTATGAACATGGAAATATCTGCACCGCCATCTGTATGAACATTTAAATATCTACACGGCCATTTGTATTAAGATGGAGATATCTACACCACTATCTGCATAAACATGGAAATATCTACACCACTATCTGTATAAACATGGAAATATCTACACCGCTATGTGTATAAACATGAAAATATCTACACTGCTATCTGTATAAACATGGAAATATCTACACCGCGACCAGTATAAACATGGAAATGTCAGCACCGCTATCAGTATGAACATGGAAGTTTCTACACCGCCATCTGTATGAACATGGAAATATCTTCACCGCCATCCGTATGAACATGGAAATATCTGCACCGCAATCTGTATGAACATATAAATATCTACACCGCCATCTGTATTAAGATGGAGATATCTACACCGCTATCTGTATAAACATGGAAATATCTACACCGCTATGTGTATAAACATGGAAATATCTACACCGCTACCTGTATAAACATGGAAGTATCAGCACCGCTATCGGTATGAACATGGCAATATCTACACGGTTATCTGTATGAACATGGAAATATCTACACCGCTATCTGTATGAACATGGAAATGCCTTCACCACCATCTGTATGAACATGGATATATCTACACAGCCATCTGGATGAACATGGAAATATATACACCGCTATCTGTATAAACATTGAAATATCTACACCGCTACCTGTATAAACATGGAAATATCAGCACCGCTATCAGTATGAACATGGAAATATCTACACCGCCGTCTGTATGAACATGGAAATATCTTCACCGCCATCTGTATGAACATGGATATATCTACACAGCCATCTGTATGAACATGGAAATATCTCCACCGCCATCTGTATGAACATGGATATGTCTACACAGCCGTCTGTATGAACATGGAAATATCTACACCGCTATCTGTGTAAACATGCATACATCTTCACTGCTATCAGTATAAACATGGAAATATCTACACCGCTATCTGTATGGACATGGAAATATCTACACCGCTATCTGTTTGAACATGGAAATATCTACACCGCTATCTGCATGAAAATGGAAATATCTACACAACTATCTGCATATAAATGGAAATATCTACACAGCTATCTCTTTGCACATGGAAATAACTACACCTCTATCTCTATAAACATGGAAATATCTACACCGCCATCTGTATGAACATGGAAACATCTACACCGCCATCTGTATTAAGAAGGAGATATGTACACGGCTCTCTGCATAAACATGGAAATATCTACACCGCTATCTGTATGAACATGGAAATATCTTCACAGCCATCTGTATGAACATGGATATATCTACACAGCCATCTGGATTAACATGGAAATATCTACACCGCTATCTGTATGAACATGGAAATATCTACACCGCTATCTGTATGAACATGGAAATATCTACACAGCCATCTGGGTAAACATGGAAATATCTACACCGCTATCTGTATGAACATGGAAATAGCTACACCGTTATCTGTATGAACATGGAAATATCTACACCGCTATCTGTATGAACATGGAAATATCTACACCGCTATCTGTATGAACATGGAAATATCTTCACCGCTATCTGTGTAAACATGCATACATTTTCATCGCTATCTGTATAAACATGGAAATATCTACACCGCTATCTTTATGAACATGGAAATATCTACACCGCTATCTGTTTGAACATGGAAATATATACAGCGCTATCTGCTTGAAAATGGAAATATCTACACTGCTATCTGTATGAACATGGAAATATATACACCGCTATCTGTATGAACATGGAAATATCTACACTGCTTTCTTTATGAACATGGAAATATCTACACCGCTATCTGTATGAACATGGAAATATCTTCACCGCCATCTGTATGAACATGGATATATCTCAACAGCCATCTGGATGAACATGGAAATATCTACACCGCTATCTGTTTAAACATGCATACATCTTCACCGCTACCTGTATAAACATGGAAATATCTACACCGCTATCTTTCTGAACATGGAAATATCTACACCGCTAACTGTTTGAACAGGTAAATATATACACCGCTATCTGCATGAAAATGGAAATATCTACACATCTATCTGCATATACATGTAATATCTACACAGCTATCTCTTTACACATGGAAATAACTACACCACTATCTGTATGAACATGGAAATATCTACACCGCCGTCTGTATGAACATGGAAATATCTGCACAGCCATCTGTATGAACATATAAGTATCTACACCGCCATCTGTATTAAGATGGAGATATCTACACCGCTATCTGTACAAACATGGAAATATCTACACCGCTATCTGTATGAACATGGAAATACCTACACCGCTCTCTGTATGAACATGGAAATATCTTCACCGCTATCTGTATGAACATGGATATATCTACACAGCCATCTGGATGAACATGGAAATATCTACACCGCTATCTGTATGAACATGGAAATATCTAAACCGCTATCTGTGTAAACATGCATACATCTTCACCGCTATCTGTATAAACATGGAAATATGTACACCGCTACCTGTATATACATGGAAGTATCAGCACCGCTATCGGTATAAACATGGCAATATCTGCACGGCTATCTGTATGAACATGGAAATATATGTACCACTATCTGTATGAACATGGAAATATCTTCACCGCCATCTGTATGAACATGGATATATCTACTCAGCCATCTGTATGAACATGGAAATATCTACCCCGCTATCTGTATGAACATGGAAATCTCTACACCGCTACCTGTATGAACATGGAAATATCTTCAACGCCATCTTTCTGAACATGGATATGTCTACACAGCCATCTGGATGAACATGGAAATATCTACACCGCTATCTGTGTAAACATGCATACATCTTCACCGCTATCTGTATAAACATGGAAATATCTACACCACTATCTGTATAAACATGGAAATATCTACACTGCTACCTGTATAAACATGGAAATATGAGCACCGCTATCTGTATGAACATGGAAATATCTACACAGCCATCTGGATGAACATGGAAATATCTACACCGCTATCTGTATGAACATGGAAATAGCTACACCGCTATCTGTATGAACATGGAAATAGCTACACCGCTATCTGTATGAACATGGAAATATCTACACCGCTATCTGTATGATCATGGAAATATCTTCACCGCCATCTGTATGAACATGGATATAACTACACAGCTATCTGGATGAACATTGAAATATCTACACCGCTATCTGTATGAACATGGAAATAGCTACACCGCTATCTGTATTAACATGGAGATATCTAAACCGCTATCTGTATGAACATGGAAATATCTACACCGCTATCTGTATGAACATGGAAATATCTTCACCGCCATCTGTATGAACATGGATATATCTACACAGCCATCTGGATGAAAATGGAAATATCTACACCGCTACCTGAATGAACATGGAAATATCTACTCCGCTATCTGTGTAAACATGTATACATCTTCACCACAATCTGTTTAAACATGGAAATATCTACACTGCTATCTGTATGAACATGGAAATATCTACACCGCTATCTGTGTAAACATAGAAATATCTACACTGCTATCTGTATAAACATGGAAATATCTACACCGCTATCTGTATGAACATGGAAATATCTACACCGCTATCTGTTTGAACATGGAAATATCTACACCGCTATCTGCATGAAAATGGAAATATGTACACAGCTATCTGCATATACATGGAAATATCTACAAAGCTATTTCTTCACACATGGAAATAACTACACCGCTATCTCTATAAACATAGAAATATCTACACCGCCATCTGTATGAACATGAAAATATCGGCACCGCTATCTGTTTGAACATGGAAATAGCTACACCGCTATCTGTATGAACATGGAAATATCTACACCGCTATCTGTATGAACATGGAAATATCTACACAGCTATCTGTATGAACATGGAAATATCTACACCGCTATCTGTATGAACATGGAAATATCTTCACCGCCATCCTTATGAACATGGATATATCTACACAGCCTTCTGGATGAACATGGAAATATCTACACAGCTATCTGTACGAACATGGTAATATCTACACCGCTATCTGTGTGAACATGGAAATATCTACACCACTATCTGTATGAACATGGAAATATTTACACCGCTATCTGTATGAACATGGAAATATCTACACCACTATCTGTGCAAACATGCATACATCTTCACCGCTATCTGTATAAACATGGAAATATCTACACCGCTATCTGTTTGAACATGGAAATATCTACACCGCTATCTGTTTGAACATGGAAATATCTACACCGCTATCTGCATGAAAATGGAAATATCTACACAGCTATCTGCATATACACGGAAATATCTACAAAGCTATTTCTTTACACATGGAAATAACTACACCGCTATCTGTATAAACATGGAAATATCTACACCACAATCTGTATGAACATGGAAATCTCTGCACCGCCATCTGTATGAACATATAAATATCTACACAGCCATCTGTATTAAGATGGAGATATCTACACCGCTATCTGTATAAACATGGAAATATCTACACCGCTATCTGTATAAACATGGAAATATCTACACCGCTATCTGTATAAACATGGAAATATCTACACCGCTACCTGTATAAACATGGAAATATCAGCACCGCTATCTGTATGAACATGGAAATATCTACACCGCTATCTGTATGAACATGGAAATATCTACACCGCTATCTGCATGAAAATGGAAATATCTACACAGCTATCTGCATATAAATGGAAATATCTACAAAGCTATCTCTTTACACATGGAAAAAACTACACCGCTATCTCTATAAACATGGAAATATCTACACCACTATCTGTATAAACATGGAAATATCTTCACCGCTCTCTGTATAAACATGGAAATATCTACACCGCTATCTGTATGAACATGGAAATATCTACACCGCTATCTGTATAAACATGGAATTATCTACACCGCTACCTGTATCAACATGGAAATATCAGCACCGCTATCTGTATGACCATGGAAATATCTACACCGCTATCTCTATGAACATGGAAACATCTACACCGCTATCAGTATGAACATGGAAATAGCTACACCGCAATCTGTATGAACATGGAAATATCTACACCGCTATCTTTATGAACATGGAAATATCTACACCGCTATCTGTTTGAACATGGAAATATATACAGCGCTATCTGCTTGAAAATGGAAATATCTACACTGCTATCTGTATGAACATGGAAATATATACACCGCTATCTGTATGAACATGGAAATATCTACACTGCTTTCTTTATGAACATGGAAATATCTACACCGCTATCTCTATGAACATGGAAATATCTTCACCGCCATCTGTATGAGCATGGATATATCTCAACAGCCATCTGGATGAACATGGAAATATCTACACCACTATCTGTGCAAACATGCATACATCTTCACCGCTATCTGTATAAACATGGAAATATCTACACCGCTATCTGTTTGAACATGGAAATATCTACACCGCTATCTGTTTGAACATGGAAATATCTACACCGCTATCTGCATGAAAATGGAAATATCTACACAGCTATCTGCATATACACGGAAATATCTACAAAGCTATTTCTTTACACATGGAAATAACTACACCGCTATCTGTATAAACATGGAAATATCTACACCACAATCTGTATGAACATGGAAATCTCTGCACCGCCATCTGTATGAACATATAAATATCTACACAGCCATCTGTATTAAGATGGAGATATCTACACCGCTATCTGTATAAACATGGAAATATCTACACCGCTATCTGTATAAACATGGAAATATCTACACCGCTATCTGTATAAACATGGAAATATCTACACCGCTACCTGTATAAACATGGAAATATCAGCACCGCTATCTGTATGAACATGGAAATATCTACACCGCTATCTGTATGAACATGGAAATATCTACACCGCTATCTGCATGAAAATGGAAATATCTACACAGCTATCTGCATATAAATGGAAATATCTACAAAGCTATCTCTTTACACATGGAAAAAACTACACCACTATCTCTATAAACATGGAAATATCTACACCACTATCTGTATAAACATGGAAATATCTTCACCGCTCTCTGTATAAACATGGAAATATCTACACCGCTATCTGTATGAACATGGAAATATCTACACCGCTATCTGTATAAACATGGAATTATCTACACCGCTACCTGTATCAACATGGAAATATCAGCACCGCTATCTGTATGACCATGGAAATATCTACACCGCTATCTCTATGAACATGGAAACATCTACACCGCTATCAGTATGAACATGGAAATAGCTACACCGCAATCTGTATGAACATGGAAATATCTACACCGCTATCTTTATGAACATGGAAATATCTACACCGCTATCTGTTTGAACATGGAAATATATACAGCGCTATCTGCTTGAAAATGGAAATATCTACACTGCTATCTGTATGAACATGGAAATATATACACCGCTATCTGTATGAACATGGAAATATCTACACTGCTTTCTTTATGAACATGGAAATATCTACACCGCTATCTCTATGAACATGGAAATATCTTCACCGCCATCTGTATGAACATGGATATATCTCAACAGCCATCTGGATGAACATGGAAATATCTACACCGCTATCTGTTTAAACATGCATACATCTTCACCGCTACCTGTATAAACATGGAAATATCTACACCGCTATCTTTCTGAACATGGAAATATCTACACCGCTAACTGTTTGAACAGGGAAATATATACACCGCTATCTGCATGAAAATGGAAATATCTACACATCTATCTGCATATACATGTAATATCTACACAGCTATCTCTTTACACATGGAAATAACTACACCACTATCTGTATGAACATGGAAATATCTACACCGCCGTCTGTATGAACATGGAAATATCTGCACAGCCATCTGTATGAACATATAAGTATCTACACCGCCATCTGTATTAAGATGGAGATATCTACACCGCTATCTGTACAAACATGGAAATATCTACACCGCTATCTGTATGAACATGGAAATACCTACACCGCTCTCTGTATGAACATGGAAATATCTTCACCGCTATCTGTATGAACATGGATATATCTACACAGCCATCTGGATGAACATGGAAATATCTACACCGCTATCTGTATGAACATGGAAATATCTAAACCGCTATCTGTGTAAACATGCATACATCTTCACCGCTATCTGTATAAACATGGAAATATGTACACCGCTACCTGTATAAACATGGAAGTATCAGCACCGCTATCGGTATAAACATGGCAATATCTGCACGGCTATCTGTATGAACATGGAAATATATGTACCACTATCTGTATGAACATGGAAATATCTTCACCGCCATCTGTATGAACATGGATATATCTACACAGCCATCTGTATGAACATGGAAATATCTACCCCGCTATCTGTATGAACATGGAAATCTCTACACCGCTACCTGTATGAACATGGAAATATCTTCAACGCCATCTTTCTGAACATGGATATGTCTACACAGCCATCTGGATGAACATGGAAATATCTACACCGCTATCTGTGTAAACATGCATACATCTTCACCGCTATCTGTATAAACATGGAAATATCTACACCACTATCTGTATAAACATGGAAATATCTACACTGCTACCTGTATAAACATGGAAATATGAGCACCGCTATCTGTATGAACATGGAAATATCTACACAGCCATCTGGATGAACATGGAAATATCTAAACCGCTATCTGTATTAACATGGAAATATCTACACCGCTATCTGTATGAACATGGAAATATCTTCACCGCCATCTGTATGAACATGGATATGTCTACACAGCCATCTGTATGAACATTTAAATATCTACACCGCCATCTGTATTAAGATGGAGATATCTACACAACTATCTGCATAAACATGGAAATATCTACACCGCTATCTGTATAAACATGGAAATATCTACACCGCTATCTGTATAAACATGGAAATATCTACACCGCTATCTCAATGAACATGGAAATATCCACACCGCTATCTGTATGAACATGGAAATAGCTACACCGCTATCTGTATGAACATGGAAATATCTACACCACTATCTGTATGAACATGGAAATATCTACACCGCTATCTGTTTGAACAGGGAAGTATATACACCGCTATCTGCTTGAAAATGGAAATATCTACACAGCTATGTGCATATACATGGGAATATCTACACAGCTATCTCTTTACACATGGAAATAACTACACCGCTATCTGTATGAACATGGAAATATCTACACCGCAATCAGTATGAACATGGAAATATCAGCACCGCCATCTGAATGAACATATAAATATCTACACCGCCATCTGTATTAAGATGGAGATATCTACACCGCTATCTGTATAAACTTGGAAATATCTACACCGCTATCGGTATGAACATGGAAATATCTACACCGATATCTTTAGGAACATGGAAATATCTTCACCGCCATCTGTATGAACATGGATATTTCTACACAGCCATCTGGATGAACATGGAAATATCTGCACCGCTATCTGTATGAACATGGAAATATCTACACCTCTATCTGTATGAACATGGATATATCTACACAGCCATCCGGATGAACATGGAAATATCTACACCGCTATCTGTGTAAACATGCATACATCTTCACCGCTATCTGTATTAACATGGAAATATCTACACCGCTATCTTTATGAACATGGAAATATCTACACCGCTAACTGTTTGAACAGGGAAATATATACACCGCTATCTGCATGAAAACGGAAATATCTACACAGCTATCAGCTTATACATGGAAATATCTACACAGCTATCTCTTTACACATGGAAATAACTACACCGCTATCTGTATGAACATGGAAATATCTACACCGCCATCTGTATGAACATGGAAATATCTGCAGCGCCATCTGTATGAACATTTAAATATCTACACCACCATCTGTATTAAGATGGAGATATCTACACCGCTATCTGTATAAACATGGAAATATCTACACCGCTATCTGTATAAACATGGAAATATGTACACCGATACCTGTATAAACATGGAAATATGAGCACCGCTATCTGTATGAACGTGGAAATATCTGCACCGTCATCTGTATGAACATGGAAATATCGTCACCGCCATCTGTATGAACATGGATATATCTACACAGCCATCTGTATGAACATGGAAATATCTTCACCGCCATCTGTATGAACATGGATATGTCTACACAGCCGTCTGGATGAACATGGAAATATCTACACCGCTATCTGTATGAACATGGAAATATCTACACCGCTATCTGTGTAAACATGCATACATCTTCACCGCTATCTGTATAAACATGGAAATATCTACACCGCTATCTGTATGAACATAGAAATAGCTACACCGCTATCTGTATGAACATGGAAATATCCACACCACTATCTGTATGAACATGGAAATATCTACACCGCTATCTGTATGAACATGGAAATATCTTCACCGCCATCTGTATGAACATGGATATATCTACACAGCCATCTGGATGAACATGGAAATATCTACACCGCTATCTGTATGAACATGGAAATAGCTACACCGCTATCTGTATGAACATGGAAATATCTACACCGCTATCTGTATGAACATGGAAATATCTACACCGCTATCTGTATGAACATGGAAATATCTTCACCGCCATCTGTATGAACATAGATATATCTACACAGCCATCTGGATGAACATGGAAATATCTACACCGCTATCTGTATGAACATGGAAATATCTACACTGCCATCTGGATGAACATGAAAATATCTACACCGCTATCTGTGTAAGCATGCATACATCTTCACCGCTATCTGTATAAACATGGAAATATCTACACCGCTACCTGTATAAACATGGAAATATCTACAACGCTATGTCTATGAACATGGAAATATCCACACCGCTATCTGTATGAACATGGAAATAGCTACACCGCTATCTGTATGAACATGGAAATATCTACACCACTATCTGTATGAACATGGAAATATCTACTCCGCTATCTGTTTGAACAGGGAAGTATATACACCGCTATCTGCTTGAAAATGGAAATATCTAGACAGCTATCTGCATATACATGGGAATATCTACACAGCTATCTCTTTACACATGGAAATAACTACACCGCTATCTGTATGAACATGGAAATATCTACACCGCCATCTGTATGAACATGGAAATATCTGCACCGCCATCTGAATGAACATATAAATATCTACACCGCCATCTGTATTAAGATGGAGATATCTACACCGCTATCTGTATAAACTTGGAAATATCTACACCGCTATCTGTATAAACATGGAAATATCTACACCACTATCTGTATAAGCATGGAAATGTCTACACCGCTACCTGTATAAACATGGAAATATCAGCACCACTATCTGTATGAAGATGTAAATATCTACACCGCTATCTCTATGAACATGGAAATATCTACACCGCTATCTGTATGAACATGGAAATATCTACACCGCTATCTGTATAAACATGGAAATATGTACACCGCTACCTGTATAAACATGGAAGTATCAGCAACGCTATCGGTATAAACATGGCAATATCTACACAGCTATCTGTATGAACATGGAAATATCTGCACCGCTATCTGTATGAACATGGAAATATCTTCACCGCCATCTGTATGAACATGGATATATCTACACAGCCATCTGGATGAACATGGAAATATCTACACCGCTATCTGTATGAACATGGAAATATCTACACCGCTATCTGTATGAACATGGAAATATCTACACCGCTATCTGTATGAACATGGAAATATCTACACCGCTATCTGTATGAACATGGAAATATCTTCTCCGCCATCTGTAAGAACATAGATATATCTACACAGCCATCTGTATGAACATGGAAATATCTACGCCGCTATCTGTATGAACATGGAAATATCTACACCGCTATCTGTGTAAACATGTACACATCTTCACCGCTATCTGCATGAAAATGGAAATATCTACACAGCTATCTGCATATACATGGAAATATCTACAAAGCTATCACTTTCCACATGGAAATAACTACACTGCTATCTCTATAAACATGGAAATATCTACACCGCCATCTGTATGAACATGGAAATATCTGCACCGACATCTGTATGAACATATAAATATCTACACCGCCATCTGTATTAAGATGGAGATATCTACACCGCTATCTGTATAAACTTGGAAATATCTACACTGCTATCTATATAAACATGGAAATATCTATGCCGCTTTCTGTATACACAAGGAAATATCTACACTGCTACCTGTATAAACATGGAAATATCAGCCCCGCTACCTGTATGAACATGGAAATATCTACACCGCGATCTATATGAACATGGAAATATCTTCACCGCCATCTGTAGGAACATGGATATATCTACAAAGCCATCTGTATGAACATGGAACTATCTACACCGCTATCTGTATGAACATGGAAATATCTACACCGCTATCTGTATGAACATGGAAATATCTTCACCGCCATCTGTATGAACATGGATATGTCTACACAGCCATCTGTATGAACATTTAAATATCTACACCGCCATCTGTATTAAGATGGAGATATCTACACAACTATCTGCATAAACATGGAAATATCTACACCGCTATCTGTATAAACATGGAAATATCTACACCGCTATCTGTATAAACATGGAAATATCTACACCGCTATCTGTATAAACATGGAAATATCTACACCGCTACCTGTATAAACATGGAAATATCAGCACCGCTATCTGTATGAACATGGAAATATCTACACCACCGTCTGTATGAACATGGAAATATCGTCACCGCCATCTGTATGAACATGGATATGTCTACACAGCCATCTGTATGAACATGGAAATATCTTCACCAACATCTGTATGAACATGGATATGTCTACACAGCCGTCTGGATGAACATGGAAATATCTACACCGCTATCTGTGTAAACATGCATAAATATTCACCGCTATCTGTATAAACATGGAAATATACACCCCGCTATCTGTATGAACATGGAAATATCTACACCGCTATCTGGTTGAACATGGAAATATCTACACCGCTATCTGCATGAAAATGGAAATATCTACACAACTATCTGCATATAAATGGAAATATCTACACAGTTATCTCTTTGAACATGGAAATAACTACACCGCTATCTCTATAAACATGGAAATCTCTACACCGCCATCTGTATGAACATGGAAATATCTACACCGCCATCTGTATTAAGAAGGAGATATCTAAACCGCTATCTGTATAAACATGGAAATATCTACACCGCTATCTGTATGAACATGGAAATATCTACACCGCTATCTGTATAAACATGGAAATATCTACACCGCTATCTGTATGAACATGGAAATATCTACACCGCTAACTGTTTGAACAGGGAAATATATACACCGCTATCTGCATGAAAACGGAAATATCTACACAGCTATCTGCTTATAGATGGAAATATCTGCACAGCTATCTCTTTACACATGGAAATAACTACACCGCTATCTGTATGAACATGGAAATATCTACACCGCCATCTGTATGAACATGGAAATATCTGCACCGCCATCTGTATGAACATTTAAATATCTACACGGCCATTTGTATTAAGATGGAGATATCTACACCACTATCTGCATAAACATGGAAATATCTACACCACTATCTGTATAAACATGGAAATATCTACACCGCTATGTGTATAAACATGAAAATATCTACACTGCTATCTGTATAAACATGGAAATATCTACACCGCGACCAGTATAAACATGGAAATGTCAGCACCGCTATCAGTATGAACATGGAAGTTTCTACACCGCCATCTGTATGAACATGGAAATATCTTCACCGCCATCCGTATGAACATGGAAATATCTGCACCGCAATCTGTATGAACATATAAATATCTACACCGCCATCTGTATTAAGATGGAGATATCTACACCGCTATCTGTATAAACATGGAAATATCTACACCGCTATGTGTATAAACATGGAAATATCTACACCGCTACCTGTATAAACATGGAAGTATCAGCACCGCTATCGGTATGAACATGGCAATATCTACACGGTTATCTGTATGAACATGGAAATATCTACACCGCTATCTGTATGAACATGGAAATGTCTTCACCACCATCTGTATGAACATGGATATATCTACACAGCCATCTGGATGAACATGGAAATATATACACCGCTATCTGTATAAACATTGAAATATCTACACCGCTACCTGTATAAACATGGAAATATCAGCACCGCTATCAGTATGAACATGGAAATATCTACACCGCCGTCTGTATGAACATGGAAATATCTTCACCGCCATCTGTATGAACATGGATATATCTACACAGCCATCTGTATGAACATGGAAATATCTCCACCGCCATCTGTATGAACATGGATATGTCTACACAGCCGTCTGTATGAACATGGAAATATCTACACCGCTATCTGTGTAAACATGCATACATCTTCACCGCTATCAGTATAAACATGGAAATATCTACACCGCTATCTGTATGGACATGGAAATATCTACACCGCTATCTGTTTGAACATGGAAATATCTACACCGCTATCTGCATGAAAATGGAAATATCTACACAACTATCTGCATATAAATGGAAATATCTACACAGCTATCTCTTTGCACATGGAAATAACTACACCTCTATCTCTATAAACATGGAAATATCTACACCGCCATCTGTATGAACATGGAAACATCTACACCGCCATCTGTATTAAGAAGGAGATATGTACACGGCTCTCTGCATAAACATGGAAATATCTACACCGCTATCTGTATGAACATGGAAATATCTTCACAGCCATCTGTATGAACATGGATATATCTACACAGCCATCTGGATTAACATGGAAATATCTACACCGCTATCTGTATGAACATGGAAATATCTACACCGCTATCTGTATGAACATGGAAATATCTACACAGCCATCTGGGTAAACATGGAAATATCTACACCGCTATCTGTATGAACATGGAAATAGCTACACCGTTATCTGTATGAACATGGAAATATCTACACCGCTATCTGTATGAACATGGAAATATCTACACCGCTATCTGTATGAACATGGAAATATCTTCACCGCCATCTGTATGAACATGGATATATCTCAACAGCCATCTGGATGAACATGGAAATATCTACACCGCTATCTGTTTAAACATGCATACATCTTCACCGCTACCTGTATAAACATGGAAATATCTACACCGCTATCTTTCTGAACATGGAAATATCTACACCGCTAACTGTTTGAACAGGGAAATATATACACCGCTATCTGCATGAAAATGGAAATATCTACACATCTATCTGCATATACATGTAATATCTACACAGCTATCTCTTTACACATGGAAATAACTACACCACTATCTGTATGAACATGGAAATATCTACACCGCCGTCTGTATGAACATGGAAATATCTGCACAGCCATCTGTATGAACATATAAGTATCTACACCGCCATCTGTATTAAGATGGAGATATCTACACCGCTATCTGTACAAACATGGAAATATCTACACCGCTATCTGTATGAACATGGAAATACCTACACCGCTCTCTGTATGAACATGGAAATACCTTCACCGCTATCTGTATGAACATGGATATATCTACACAGCCATCTGGATGAACATGGAAATATCTACACCGCTATCTGTATGAACATGGAAATATCTAAACCGCTATCTGTGTAAACATGCATACATCTTCACCGCTATCTGTATAAACATGGAAATATGTACACCGCTACCTGTATAAACATGGAAGTATCAGCACCGCTATCGGTATAAACATGGCAATATCTGCATGGCTATCTGTATGAACATGGAAATATATGTACCACTATCTGTATGAACATGGAAATATCTTCACCGCCATCTGTATGAACATGGATATATCTACACAGCCATCTGTATGAACATGGAAATATCTACCCCGCTATCTGTATGAACATGGAAATCTCTACACCGCTACCTGTATGAACATGGAAATATCTTCAACGCCATCTTTCTGAACATGGATATGTCTACACAGCCATCTGGATGAACATGGAAATATCTACACCGCTATCTGTGTAAACATGCATACATCTTCACCGCTATCTGTATAAACATGGAAATATCTACACCACTATCTGTATAAACATGGAAATATCTACACTGCTACCTGTATAAACATGGAAATATGAGCACCGCTATCTGTATGAACATGGAAATATCTACACAGCCATCTGGATGAACATGGAAATATCTACACCGCTATCTGTATGAACATGGAAATAGCTACACCGCTATCTGTATGAACATGGAAATAGCTACACCGCTATCTGTATGAACATGGAAATATCTACACCGCTATCTGTATGATCATGGAAATATCTTCACCGCCATCTGTATGAACATGGATATAACTACACAGCTATCTGGATGAACATTGAAATATCTACACCGCTATCTGTATGAACATGGAAATAGCTACACCGCTATATGTATTAACATGGAGATATCTACACTGCTATCTGTATGAACATGGAAATATCTACACCGCTATCTGTATGAACATGGAAATATCTTCACCGCCATCTGTATGAACATGGATATATCTACACAGCCATCTGGATGAAAATGGAAATATCTACACCGCTACCTGAATGAACATGGAAATATCTACTCCGCTATCTGTGTAAACATGTATACATCTTCACCACAATCTGTTTAAACATGGAAATATCTACACTGCTATCTGTATGAACATGGAAATATCTACACCGCTATCTGTGTAAACATAGAAATATCTACACTGCTATCTGTATAAACATGGAAATATCTACACCGCTATCTGTATGAACATGGAAATATCTACACCGCTATCTGTTTGAACATGGAAATATCCACACCGCTATCTGCATGAAAATGGAAATATCTACACAGCTATCTGCATATACATGGAAATATCTACAAAGCTATTTCTTCACACATGGAAATAACTACACCGCTATCTCTATAAACATAGAAATATCTACACCGCCATCTGTATGAACATGAAAATATCGGCACCGCTATCTGTTTGAACATGGAAATAGCTACACCGCTATCTGTATGAACATGGAAATATCTACACCGCTATCTGTATGAACATGGAAATATCTACACAGCTATCTGTATGAACATGGAAATATCTACACCGCTATCTGTATGAACATGGAAATATCTTCACCGCCATCCTTATGAACATGGATATATCTACACAGCCTTCTGGATGAACATGGAAATATCTACACAGCTATCTGTACGAACATGGTAATATCTACACCGCTATCTGTGTGAACATGGAAATATCTACACCACTATCTGTATGAACATGGAAATATTTACACCGCTATCTGTATGAACATGGAAATATCTACACCACTATCTGTGCAAACATGCATACATCTTCACCGCTATCTGTATAAACATGGAAATATCTACACCGCTATCTGTTTGAACATGGAAATATCTACACCGCTATCTGTTTGAACATGGAAATATCTACACCGCTATCTGCATGAAAATGGAAATATCTACACAGCTATCTGCATATACACGGAAATATCTACAAAGCTATTTCTTTACACATGGAAATAACTACACCGCTATCTGTATAAACATGGAAATATCTACACCACAATCTGTATGAACATGGAAATCTCTGCACCGCCATCTGTATGAACATATAAATATCTACACAGCCATCTGTATTAAGATGGAGATATCTACACCGCTATCTGTATAAACATGGAAATATCTACACCGCTATCTGTATAAACATGGAAATATCTACACCGCTATCTGTATAAACATGGAAATATCTACACCGCTACCTGTATAAACATGGAAATATCAGCACCGCTATCTGTATGAACATGGAAATATCTACACCGCTATCTGTATGAACATGGAAATATCTACACCGCTATCTGCATGAAAATGGAAATATCTACACAGCTATCTGCATATAAATGGAAATATCTACAAAGCTATCTCTTTACACATGGAAAAAACTACACCGCTATCTCTATAAACATGGAAATATCTACACCACTATCTGTATAAACATGGAAATATCTTCACCGCTCTCTGTATAAACATGGAAATATCTACACCGCTATCTGTATGAACATGGAAATATCTACACCGCTATCTGTATAAACATGGAATTATCTACACCGCTACCTGTATCAACATGGAAATATCAGCACCGCTATCTGTATGACCATGGAAATATCTACACCGCTATCTCTATGAACATGGAAACATCTACACCGCAATCAGTATGAACATGGAAATAGCTACACCGCAATCTGTATGAACATGGAAATATCTACACCGCTATCTTTATGAACATGGAAATATCTACACCGCTATCTGTTTGAACATGGAAATATATACAGCGCTATCTGCTTGAAAATGGAAATATCTACACTGCTATCTGTATGAACATGGAAATATATACACCGCTATCTGTATGAACATGGAAATATCTACACTGCTTTCTTTATGAACATGGAAATATCTACACCGCTATCTGTATGAACATGGAAATATCTTCACCGCCATCTGTATGAACATGGATATATCTCAACAGCCATCTGGATGAACATGGAAATATCTACACCGCTATCTGTTTAAACATGCATACATCTTCACCGCTACCTGTATAAACATGGAAATATCTACACCGCTATCTTTCTGAACATGGAAATATCTACACCGCTAACTGTTTGAACAGGGAAATATATACACCGCTATCTGCATGAAAATGGAAATATCTACACATCTATCTGCATATACATGTAATGTCTACACAGCTATCTCTTTACACATGGAAATAACTACACCACTATCTGTATGAACATGGAAATATCTACACCGCCGTCTGTATGAACATGGAAATATCTGCACAGCCATCTGTATGAACATATAAGTATCTACACCGCCATCTGTATTAAGATGGAGATATCTACACCGCTATCTGTACAAACATGGAAATATCTACACCGCTATCTGTATGAACATGGAAATACCTACACCGCTCTCTGTATGAACATGGAAATATCTTCACCGCTATCTGTATGAACATGGATATATCTACACAGCCATCTGGATGAACATGGAAATATCTACACCGCTATCTGTATGAACATGGAAATATCTAAACCGCTATCTGTGTAAACATGCATACATCTTCACCGCTATCTGTATAAACATGGAAATATGTACACCGCTACCTGTATAAACATGGAAGTATCAGCACCGCTATCGGTATAAACATGGCAATATCTGCATGGCTATCTGTATGAACATGGAAATATATGTACCACTATCTGTATGAACATGGAAATATCTTCACCGCCATCTGTATGAACATGGATATATCTACACAGCCATCTGTATGAACATGGAAATATCTACCCCGCTATCTGTATGAACATGGAAATCTCTACACCGCTACCTGTATGAACATGGAAATATCTTCAACGCCATCTTTCTGAACATGGATATGTCTACACAGCCATCTGGATGAACATGGAAATATCTACACCGCTATCTGTGTAAACATGCATACATCTTCACCGCTATCTGTATAAACATGGAAATATCTACACCACTATCTGTATAAACATGGAAATATCTACACTGCTACCTGTATAAACATGGAAATATGAGCACCGCTATCTGTATGAACATGGAAATATCTACACAGCCATCTGGATGAACATGGAAATATCTACACCGCTATCTGTATGAACATGGAAATAGCTACACCGCTATCTGTATGAACATGGAAATAGCTACACCGCTATCTGTATGAACATGGAAATATCTACACCGCTATCTGTATGATCATGGAAATATCTTCACCGCCATCTGTATGAACATGGATATAACTACACAGCTATCTGGATGAACATTGAAATATCTACACCGCTATCTGTATGAACATGGAAATAGCTACACCGCTATCTGTATTAACATGGAGATATCTACACCGCTATCTGTATGAACATGGAAATATCTACACCGCTATCTGTGTAAACATAGAAATATCTACACTGCTATCTGTATAAACATGGAAATATCTACACCGCTATCTGTATGAACATGGAAATATCTACACCGCTATCTGTTTGAACATGGAAATATCTACACCGCTATCTGCATGAAAATGGAAATATCTACACAGCTATCTGCATATACATGGAAATATCTACAAAGCTATTTCTTCACACATGGAAATAACTACACCGCTATCTCTATAAACATAGAAATATCTACACCGCCATCTGTATGAACATGAAAATATCGGCACCGCTATCTGTTTGAACATGGAAATAGCTACACCGCTATCTGTATGAACATGGAAATATCTACACCGCTATCTGTATGAACATGGAAATATCTACACAGCTATCTGTATGAACATGGAAATATCTACACCGCTATCTGTATGAACATGGAAATATCTTCACCGCCATCCTTATGAACATGGATATATCTACACAGCCTTCTGGATGAACATGGAAATATCTACACAGCTATCTGTACGAACATGGTAATATCTACACCGCTATCTGTGTGAACATGGAAATATCTACACCACTATCTGTATGAACATGGAAATATTTACACCGCTATCTGTATGAACATGGAAATATCTACACCACTATCTGTGCAAACATGCATACATCTTCACCGCTATCTGTATAAACATGGAAATATCTACACCGCTATCTGTTTGAACATGGAAATATCTACACCGCTATCTGTTTGAACATGGAAATATCTACACCGCTATCTGCATGAAAATGGAAATATCTACACAGCTATCTGCATATACACGGAAATATCTACAAAGCTATTTCTTTACACATGGAAATAACTACACCGCTATCTGTATAAACATGGAAATATCTACACCACAATCTGTATGAACATGGAAATCTCTGCACCGCCATCTGTATGAACATATAAATATCTACACAGCCATCTGTATTAAGATGGAGATATCTACACCGCTATCTGTATAAACATGGAAATATCTACACCGCTATCTGTATAAACATGGAAATATCTACACCGCTATCTGTATAAACATGGAAATATCTACACCGCTACCTGTATAAACATGGAAATATCAGCACCGCTATCTGTATGAACATGGAAATATCTACACCGCTATCTGTATGAACATGGAAATATCTACACCGCTATCTGCATGAAAATGGAAATATCTACACAGCTATCTGCATATAAATGGAAATATCTACAAAGCTATCTCTTTACACATGGAAAAAACCACACCGCTATCTCTATAAACATGGAAATATCTACACCACTATCTGTATAAACATGGAAATATCTTCACCGCTCTCTGTATAAACATGGAAATATCTACACCGCTATCTGTATGAACATGGAAATATCTACACCGCTATCTGTATAAACATGGAATTATCTACACCGCTACCTGTATCAACATGGAAATATCAGCACCGCTATCTGTATGACCATGGAAATATCTACACCGCTATCTCTATGAACATGGAAACATCTACACCGCTATCAGTATGAACATGGAAATAGCTACACCGCAATCTGTATGAACATGGAAATATCTACACCGCTATCTTTATGAACATGGAAATATCTACACCGCTATCTGTTTGAACATGGAAATATATACAGCGCTATCTGCTTGAAAATGGAAATATCTACACTGCTATCTGTATGAACATGGAAATATATACACCGCTATCTGTATGAACATGGAAATATCTACACTGCTTTCTTTATGAACATGGAAATATCTACACCGCTATCTGTATGAACATGGAAATATCTTCACCGCCATCTGTATGAACATGGATATATCTCAACAGCCATCTGGATGAACATGGAAATATCTACACCGCTATCTGTTTAAACATGCATACATCTTCACCGCTACCTGTATAAACATGGAAATATCTACACCGCTATCTTTCTGAACATGGAAATATCTACACCGCTAACTGTTTGAACAGGGAAATATATACACCGCTATCTGCATGAAAATGGAAATATCTACACATCTATCTGCATATACATGTAATATCTACACAGCTATCTCTTTACACATGGAAATAACTACACCACTATCTGTATGAACATGGAAATATCTACACCGCCGTCTGTATGAACATGGAAATATCTGCACAGCCATCTGTATGAACATATAAGTATCTACACCGCCATCTGTATTAAGATGGAGATATCTACACCGCTATCTGTACAAACATGGAAATATCTACACCGCTATCTGTATGAACATGGAAATACCTACACCGCTCTCTGTATGAACATGGAAATATCTTCACCGCTATCTGTATGAACATGGATATATCTACACAGCCATCTGGATGAACATGGAAATATCTACACCGCTATCTGTATGAACATGGAAATATCTAAACCGCTATCTGTGTAAACATGCATACATCTTCACCGCTATCTGTATAAACATGGAAATATGTACACCGCTACCTGTATAAACATGGAAGTATCAGCACCGCTATCGGTATAAACATGGCAATATCTGCACGGCTATCTGTATGAACATGGAAATATATGTACCACTATCTGTATGAACATGGAAATATCTTCACCGCCATCTGTATGAACATGGATATATCTACACAGCCATCTGTATGAACATGGAAATATCTACCCCGCTATCTGTATGAACATGGAAATCTCTACACCGCTACCTGTATGAACATGGAAATATCTTCAACGCCATCTTTCTGAACATGGATATGTCTACACAGCCATCTGGATGAACATGGAAATATCTACACCGCTATCTGTGTAAACATGCATACATCTTCACCGCTATCTGTATAAACATGGAAATATCTACACCACTATCTGTATAAACATGGAAATATCTACACTGCTACCTGTATAAACATGGAAATATGAGCACCGCTATCTGTATGAACATGGAAATATCTACACAGCCATCTGGATGAACATGGAAATATCTAAACCGCTATCTGTATTAACATGGAAATATCTTCACCGCTATCTGTATGAACATGGAAATATCTTCACCGCCATCTGTATGAACATGGATATGTCTACACAGCCATCTGTATGAACATTTAAATATCTACACCGCCATCTGTATTAAGATGGAGATATCTACACAACTATCTGCATAAACATGGAAATATCTACACCGCTATCTGTATAAACATGGAAATATCTACACCGCTATCTGTATAAACATGGAAATATCTACACCGCTATCTCAATGAACATGGAAATATCCACACCGCTATCTGTATGAACATGGAAATAGCTACACCGCTATCTGTATGAACATGGAAATATCTACACCACTATCTGTATGAACATGGAAATATCTACACCGCTATCTGTTTGAACAGGGAAGTATATACACCGCTATCTGCTTGAAAATGGAAATATCTACACAGCTATGTGCATATACATGGGAATATCTACACAGCTATCTCTTTACACATGGAAATAACTACACCGCTATCTGTATGAACATGGAAATATCTACACCGCAATCAGTATGAACATGGAAATATCAGCACCGCCATCTGAATGAACATATAAATATCTACACCGCCATCTGTATTAAGATGGAGATATCTACACCGCTATCTGTATAAACTTGGAAATATCTACACCGCTATCGGTATGAACATGGAAATATCTACACCGATATCTTTAGGAACATGGAAATATCTTCACCGCCATCTGTATGAACATGGATATTTCTACACAGCCATCTGGATGAACATGGAAATATCTGCACCGCTATCTGTATGAACATGGAAATATCTACACCTCTATCTGTATGAACATGGATATATCTACACAGCCATCCGGATGAACATGGAAATATCTACACCGCTATCTGTGTAAACATGCATACATCTTCACCGCTATCTGTATAAACATGGAAATATCTACACCGCTACCTGTATAAACATGGAAATATCTACAACGCTATGTCTATGAACATGGAAATATCCACACCGCTATCTGTATGAACATGGAAATAGCTACACCGCTATCTGTATGAACATGGAAATATCTACACCACTATCTGTATGAACATGGAAATATCTACACCGCTATCTGTTTGAACAGGGAAGTATATACACCGCTATCTGCTTGAAAATGGAAATATCTAGACAGCTATCTGCATATACATGGGAATATCTACACAGCTATCTCTTTACACATGGAAATAACTACACCGCTATCTGTATGAACATGGAAATATCTACACCGCCATCTGTATGAACATGGAAATATCTGCACCGCCATCTGAATGAACATATAAATATCTACACCGCCATCTGTATTAAGATGTAGATATCTACACCGCTATCTGTATAAACTTGGAAATATCTACACCGCTATCTGTATAAACATGGAAATATCTACACCACTATCTGTATAAGCATGGAAATGTCTACACCGCTACCTGTATAAACATGGAAATATCAGCACCACTATCTGTATGAAGATGTAAATATCTACACCGCTATCTCTATGAACATGGAAATATCTACACCGCTATCTGTATGAACATGGAAATATCTACACCGCTATCTGTATAAACATGGAAATATGTACACCGCTACCTGTATAAACATGGAAGTATCAGCAACGCTATCGGTATAAACATGGCAATATCTACACAGCTATCTGTATGAACATGGAAATATCTGCACCGCTATCTGTATGAACATGGAAATATCTTCACCGCCATCTGTATGAACATGGATATATCTACACAGCCATCTGGATGAACATGGAAATATCTACACCGCTATCTGTATGAACATGGAAATATCTACACCGCTATCTGTATGAACATGGAAATATCTACACCGCTATCTGTATGAACATGGAAATATCTACACCGCTATCTGTATGAACATGGAAATATCTTCTCCGCCATCTGTAAGAACATAGATATATCTACACAGCCATCTGTATGAACATGGAAATATCTACGCCGCTATCTGTATGAACATGGAAATATCTACACCGCTATCTGTGTAAACATGTACACATCTTCACCGCTATCTGCATGAAAATGGAAATATCTACACAGCTATCTGCATATACATGGAAATATCTACAAAGCTATCACTTTCCACATGGAAATAACTACACTGCTATCTCTATAAACATGGAAATATCTACACCGCCATCTGTATGAACATGGAAATATCTGCACCGACATCTGTATGAACATATAAATATCTACACCGCCATCTGTATTAAGATGGAGATATCTACACCGCTATCTGTATAAACTTGGAAATATCTACACTGCTATCTATATAAACATGGAAATATCTATGCCGCTTTCTGTATACACAAGGAAATATCTACACTGCTACCTGTATAAACATGGAAATATCAGCCCCGCTACCTGTATGAACATGGAAATATCTACACCGCGATCTATATGAACATGGAAATATCTTCACCGCCATCTGTAGGAACATGGATATATCTACAAAGCCATCTGTATGAACATGGAACTATCTACACCGCTATCTGTATGAACATGGAAATATCTACACCGCTATCTGTATGAACATGGAAATATCTTCACGGCCATATGTATGAACATGGATATGTCTACACAGCCATCTGTATGAACATTTAAATATCTACACCGCCATCTGTATTAAGATGGAGATATCTACACAACTATCTGCATAAACATGGAAATATCTACACCGCTATCTGTATAAACATGGAAATATCTACACCGCTATCTGTATAAACATGGAAATATCTACACCGCTATCTGTATAAACATGGAAATATCTACACCGCTACCTGTATAAACATGGAAATATCAGCACCGCTATCTGTATGAACATGGAAATATCTACACCACCGTCTGTATGAACATGGAAATATCGTCACCGCCATCTGTATGAACATGGATATGTCTACACAGCCATCTGTATGAACATGGAAATATCTTCACCACCATCTGTATGAACATGGATATGTCTACACAGCCGTCTCGATGAACATGGAAATATCTACACCGCTATCTGTGTAAACATGCATAAATATTCACCGCTATCTGTATAAACATGGAAATATACACCCCGCTATCTGTATGAACATGGAAATATCTACACCGCTATCTGGTTGAACATGGAAATATCTACACCGCTATCTGCATGAAAATGGAAATATCTACACAACTATCTGCATATAAATGGAAATATCTACACAGTTATCTCTTTGAACATGGAAATAACTACACCGCTATCTCTATAAACATGGAAATCTCTACACCGCCATCTGTATGAACATGGAAATATCTACACCGCCATCTGTATTAAGAAGGAGATATCTAAACCGCTATCTGTATAAACATGGAAATATCTACACCGCTATCTGTATGAACATGGAAATATCTACACCGCTATCTGTATAAACATGGAAATATCTACACCGCTATCTGTATGAACATGGAAATATCTACACCGCTAACTGTTTGAACAGGGAAATATATACACCGCTATCTGCATGAAAACGGAAATATCTACACAGCTATCTGCTTATAGATGGAAATATCTGCACAGCTATCTCTTTACACATGGAAATAACTACACCGCTATCTGTATGAACATGGAAATATCTACACCGCCATCTGTATAAACATGGAAATATCTGCACCGCCATCTGTATGAACATTTAAATATCTACACGGCCATTTGTATTAAGATGGAGATATCTACACCACTATCTGCATAAACATGGAAATATCTACACCACTATCTGTATAAACATGGAAATATCTACACCGCTATGTGTATAAACATGAAAATATCTACACTGCTATCTGTATAAACATGGAAATATCTACACCGCGACCAGTATAAACATGGAAATGTCAGCACCGCTATCAGTATGAACATGGAAGTTTCTACACCGCCATCTGTATGAACATGGAAATATCTTCACCGCCATCCGTATGAACATGGAAATATCTGCACCGCAATCTGTATGAACATATAAATATCTACACCGCCATCTGTATTAAGATGGAGATATCTACACCGCTATCTGTATAAACATGGAAATATCTACACCGCTATGTGTATAAACATGGAAATATCTACACCGCTACCTGTATAAACATGGAAGTATCAGCACCGCTATCGGTATGAACATGGCAATATCTACACGGTTATCTGTATGAACATGGAAATATCTACACCGCTATCTGTATGAACATGGAAATGTCTTCACCACCATCTGTATGAACATGGATATATCTACACAGCCATCTGGATGAACATGGAAATATATACACCGCTATCTGTATAAACATTGAAATATCTACACCGCTACCTGTATAAACATGGAAATATCAGCACCGCTATCAGTATGAACATGGAAATATCTACACCGCCGTCTGTATGAACATGGAAATATCTTCACCGCCATCTGTATGAACATGGATATATCTACACAGCCATCTGTATGAACATGGAAATATCTCCACCGCCATCTGTATGAACATGGATATGTCTACACAGCCGTCTGTATGAACATGGAAATATCTACACCGCTATCTGTGTAAACATGCATACATCTTCACCGCTATCAGTATAAACATGGAAATATCTACACCGCTATCTGTATGGACATGGAAATATCTACACCGCTATCTGTTTGAACATGGAAATATCTACACCGCTATCTGCATGAAAATGGAAATATCTACACAACTATCTGCATATAAATGGAAATATCTACACAGCTATCTCTTTGCACATGGAAATAACTACACCTCTATCTCTATAAACATGGAAATATCTACACCGCCATCTGTATGAACATGGAAACATCTACACCGCCATCTGTATTAAGAAGGAGATATGTACACGGCTCTCTGCATAAACATGGAAATATCTACACCGCTATCTGTATGAACATGGAAATATCTTCACAGCCATCTGTATGAACATGGATATATCTACACAGCCATCTGGATTAACATGGAAATATCTACACCGCTATCTGTATGAACATGGAAATATCTACACCGCTATCTGTATGAACATGGAAATATCTACACAGCCATCTGGGTAAACATGGAAATATCTGCACCGCTATCTGTATGAACATGGAAATAGCTACACCGTTATCTGTATGAACATGGAAATATCTACACCGCTATCTGTATGAACATGGAAATATCTACACCGCTATCTGTATGAACATGGAAATATCTTCACCGCCATCTGTATGAACATGGATATATCTCAACAGCCATCTGGATGAACATGGAAATATCTACACCGCTATCTGTTTAAACATGCATACATCTTCACCGCTACCTGTATAAACATGGAAATATCTACACCGCTATCTTTCTGAACATGGAAATATCTACACCGCTAACTGTTTGAACAGGGAAATATATACACCGCTATCTGCATGAAAATGGAAATATCTACACATCTATCTGCATATACATGTAATATCTACACAGCTATCTCTTTACACATGGAAATAACTACACCACTATCTGTATGAACATGGAAATATCTACACCGCCGTCTGTATGAACATGGAAATATCTGCACAGCCATCTGTATGAACATATAAGTATCTACACCGCCATCTGTATTAAGATGGAGATATCTACACCGCTATCTGTACAAACATGGAAATATCTACACCGCTATCTGTATGAACATGGAAATACCTACACCGCTCTCTGTATGAACATGGAAATACCTTCACCGCTATCTGTATGAACATGGATATATCTACACAGCCATCTGGATGAACATGGAAATATCTACACCGCTATCTGTATGAACATGGAAATATCTAAACCGCTATCTGTGTAAACATGCATACATCTTCACCGCTATCTGTATAAACATGGAAATATGTACACCGCTACCTGTATAAACATGGAAGTATCAGCACCGCTATCGGTATAAACATGGCAATATCTGCACGGCTATCTGTATGAACATGGAAATATATGTACCACTATCTGTATGAACATGGAAATATCTTCACCGCCATCTGTATGAACATGGATATATCTACACAGCCATCTGTATGAACATGGAAATATCTACCCCGCTATCTGTATGAACATGGAAATCTCTACACCGCTACCTGTATGAACATGGAAATATCTTCAACGCCATCTTTCTGAACATGGATATGTCTACACAGCCATCTGGATGAACATGGAAATATCTACACCGCTATCTGTGTAAACATGCATACATCTTCACCGCTATCTGTATAAACATGGAAATATCTACACCACTATCTGTATAAACATGGAAATATCTACACTGCTACCTGTATAAACATGGAAATATGAGCACCGCTATCTGTATGAACATGGAAATATCTACACAGCCATCTGGATGAACATGGAAATATCTACACCGCTATCTGTATGAACATGGAAATAGCTACACCGCTATCTGTATGAACATGGAAATAGCTACACCGCTATCTGTATGAACATGGAAATATCTACACCGCTATCTGTATGATCATGGAAATATCTTCACCGCCATCTGTATGAACATGGATATAACTACACAGCTATCTGGATGAACATTGAAATATCTACACCGCTATCTGTATGAACATGGAAATAGCTACACCGCTATCTGTATTAACATGGAGATATCTACACCGCTATCTGTATGAACATGGAAATATCTACACCGCTATCTGTATGAACATGGAAATATCTTCACCGCCATCTGTATGAACATGGATATATCTACACAGCCATCTGGATGAAAATGGAAATATCTACACCGCTACCTGAATGAACATGGAAATATCTACTCCGCTATCTGTGTAAACATGTATACATCTTCACCACAATCTGTTTAAACATGGAAATATCTACACTGCTATCTGTATGAACATGGAAATATCTACACCGCTATCTGTGTAAACATAGAAATATCTACACTGCTATCTGTATAAACATGGAAATATCTACACCGCTATCTGTATGAACATGGAAATATCTACACCGCTATCTGTTTGAACATGGAAATATCTACACCGCTATCTGCATGAAAATGGAAATATCTACACAGCTATCTGCATATACATGGAAATATCTACAAAGCTATTTCTTCACACATGGAAATAACTACACCGCTATCTCTATAAACATAGAAATATCTACACCGCCATCTGTATGAACATGAAAATATCGGCACCGCTATCTGTTTGAACATGGAAATAGCTACACCGCTATCTGTATGAACATGGAAATATCTACACCGCTATCTGTATGAACATGGAAATATCTACACAGCTATCTGTATGAACATGGAAATATCTACACCGCTATCTGTATGAACATGGAAATATCTTCACCGCCATCCTTATGAACATGGATATATCTACACAGCCTTCTGGATGAACATGGAAATATCTACACAGCTATCTGTACGAACATTGTAATATCTACACCGCTATCTGTGTGAACATGGAAATATCTACACCACTATCTGTATGAACATGGAAATATTTACACCGCTATCTGTATGAACATGGAAATATCTACACCACTATCTGTGCAAACATGCATACATCTTCACCGCTATCTGTATAAACATGGAAATATCTACACCGCTATCTGTTTGAACATGGAAATATCTACACCGCTATCTGTTTGAACATGGAAATATCTACACCGCTATCTGCATGAAAATGGAAATATCTACACAGCTATCTGCATATACACGGAAATATCTACAAAGCTATTTCTTTACACATGGAAATAACTACACCGCTATCTGTATAAACATGGAAATATCTACACCACAATCTGTATGAACATGGAAATCTCTGCACCGCCATCTGTATGAACATATAAATATCTACACAGCCATCTGTATTAAGATGGAGATATCTACACCGCTATCTGTATAAACATGGAAATATCTACACCGCTATCTGTATAAACATGGAAATATCTACACCGCTATCTGTATAAACATGGAAATATCTACACCGCTACCTGTATAAACATGGAAATATCAGCACCGCTATCTGTATGAACATGGAAATATCTACACCGCTATCTGTATGAACATGGAAATATCTACACCGCTATCTGCATGAAAATGGAAATATCTACACAGCTATCTGCATATAAATGGAAATATCTACAAAGCTATCTCTTTACACATGGAAAAAACTACACCGCTATCTCTATAAACATGGAAATATCTACACCACTATCTGTATAAACATGGAAATATCTTCACCGCTCTCTGTATAAACATGGAAATATCTACACCGCTATCTGTATGAACATGGAAATATCTACACCGCTATCTGTATAAACATGGAATTATCTACACCGCTACCTGTATCAACATGGAAATATCAGCACCGCTATCTGTATGACCATGGAAATATCTACACCGCTATCTCTATGAACATGGAAACATCTACACCGCTATCAGTATGAACATGGAAATAGCTACACCGCAATCTGTATGAACATGGAAATATCTACACCGCTATCTTTATGAACATGGAAATATCTACACCGCTATCTGTTTGAACATGGAAATATATACAGCGCTATCTGCTTGAAAATGGAAATATCTACACTGCTATCTGTATGAACATGGAAATATATACACCGCTATCTGTATGAACATGGAAATATCTACACTGCTTTCTTTATGAACATGGAAATATCTACACCGCTATCTGTATGAACATGGAAATATCTTCACCGCCATCTGTATGAACATGGATATATCTCAACAGCCATCTGGATGAACATGGAAATATCTACACCGCTATCTGTTTAAACATGCATACATCTTCACCGCTACCTGTATAAACATGGAAATATCTACACCGCTATCTTTCTGAACATGGAAATATCTACACCGCTAACTGTTTGAACAGGGAAATATATACACCGCTATCTGCATGAAAATGGAAATATCTACACATCTATCTGCATATACATGTAATATCTACACAGCTATCTCTTTACACATGGAAATAACTACACCACTATCTGTATGAACATGGAAATATCTACACCGCCGTCTGTATGAACATGGAAATATCTGCACAGCCATCTGTATGAACATATAAGTATCTACACCGCCATCTGTATTAAGATGGAGATATCTACACCGCTATCTGTACAAACATGGAAATATCTACACCGCTATCTGTATGAACATGGAAATACCTACACCGCTCTCTGTATGAACATGGAAATATCTTCACCGCTATCTGTATGAACATGGATATATCTACACAGCCATCTGGATGAACATGGAAATATCTACACCGCTATCTGTATGAACATGGAAATATCTAAACCGCTATCTGTGTAAACATGCATACATCTTCACCGCTATCTGTATAAACATGGAAATATGTACACCGCTACCTGTATAAACATGGAAGTATCAGCACCGCTATCGGTATAAACATGGCAATATCTGCACGGCTATCTGTATGAACATGGAAATATATGTACCACTATCTGTATGAACATGGAAATATCTTCACCGCCATCTGTATGAACATGGATATATCTACACAGCCATCTGTATGAACATGGAAATATCTACCCCGCTATCTGTATGAACATGGAAATCTCTACACCGCTACCTGTATGAACATGGAAATATCTTCAACGCCATCTTTCTGAACATGGATATGTCTACACAGCCATCTGGATGAACATGGAAATATCTACACCGCTATCTGTGTAAACATGCATACATCTTCACCGCTATCTGTATAAACATGGAAATATCTACACCACTATCTGTATAAACATGGAAATATCTACACTGCTACCTGTATAAACATGGAAATATGAGCACCGCTATCTGTATGAACATGGAAATATCTACACAGCCATCTGGATGAACATGGAAATATCTACACCGCTATCTGTATGAACATGGAAATAGCTACACCGCTATCTGTATGAACATGGAAATAGCTACACCGCTATCTGTATGAACATGGAAATATCTACACCGCTATCTGTATGATCATGGAAATATCTTCACCGCCATCTGTATGAACATGGATATAACTACACAGCTATCTGGATGAACATTGAAATATCTACACCGCTATCTGTATGAACATGGAAATAGCTACACCGCTATCTGTATTAACATGGAGATATCTACACCGCTATCTGTATGAACATGGAAATATCTACACCGCTATCTGTATGAACATGGAAATATCTTCACCGCCATCTGTATGAACATGGATATATCTACACAGCCATCTGGATGAAAATGGAAATATCTACACCGCTACCTGAATGAACATGGAAATATCTACTCCGCTATCTGTGTAAACATGTATACATCTTCACCACAATCTGTTTAAACATGGAAATATCTACACTGCTATCTGTATGAACATGGAAATATCTACACCGCTATCTGTGTAAACATAGAAATATCTACACTGCTATCTGTATAAACATGGAAATATCTACACCGCTATCTGTATGAACATGGAAATATCTACACAGCTATCTGCATATACATGGAAATATCTACAAAGCTATTTCTTCACACATGGAAATAACTACACCGCTATCTCTATAAACATAGAAATATCTACACCGCCATCTGTATGAACATGAAAATATCGGCACCGCTATCTGTTTGAACATGGAAATAGCTACACCGCTATCTGTATGAACATGGAAATATCTACACCGCTATCTGTATGAACATGGAAATATCTACACAGCTATCTGTATGAACATGGAAATATCTACACCGCTATCTGTATGAACATGGAAATATCTTCACCGCCATCCTTATGAACATGGATATATCTACACAGCCTTCTGGATGAACATGGAAATATCTACACAGCTATCTGTACGAACATGGTAATATCTACACCGCTATCTGTGTGAACATGGAAATATCTACACCACTATCTGTATGAACATGGAAATATTTACACCGCTATCTGTATGAACATGGAAATATCTACACCACTATCTGTGCAAACATGCATACATCTTCACCGCTATCTGTATAAACATGGAAATATCTACACCGCTATCTGTTTGAACATGGAAATATCTACACCGCTATCTGTTTGAACATGGAAATATCTACACCGCTATCTGCATGAAAATGGAAATATCTACACAGCTATCTGCATATACACGGAAATATCTACAAAGCTATTTCTTTACACATGGAAATAACTACACCGCTATCTGTATAAACATGGAAATATCTACACCACAATCTGTATGAACATGGAAATCTCTGCACCGCCATCTGTATGAACATATAAATATCTACACAGCCATCTGTATTAAGATGGAGATATCTACACCGCTATCTGTATAAACATGGAAATATCTACACCGCTATCTGTATAAACATGGAAATATCTACACCGCTATCTGTATAAACATGGAAATATCTACACCGCTACCTGTATAAACATGGAAATATCAGCACCGCTATCTGTATGAACATGGAAATATCTACACCGCTATCTGTATGAACATGGAAATATCTACACCGCTATCTGCATGAAAATGGAAATATCTACACAGCTATCTGCATATAAATGGAAATATCTACAAAGCTATCTCTTTACACATGGAAAAAACTACACCGCTATCTCTATAAACATGGAAATATCTACACCACTATCTGTATAAACATGGAAATATCTTCACCGCTCTCTGTATAAACATGGAAATATCTACACCGCTATCTGTATGAACATGGAAATATCTACACCGCTATCTGTATAAACATGGAATTATCTACACCGCTACCTGTATCAACATGGAAATATCAGCACCGCTATCTGTATGACCATGGAAATATCTACACCGCTATCTCTATGAACATGGAAACATCTACACCGCAATCAGTATGAACATGGAAATAGCTACACCGCAATCTGTATGAACATGGAAATATCTACACCGCTATCTTTATGAACATGGAAATATCTACACCGCTATCTGTTTGAACATGGAAATATATACAGCGCTATCTGCTTGAAAATGGAAATATCTACACTGCTATCTGTATGAACATGGAAATATATACACCGCTATCTGTATGAACATGGAAATATCTACACTGCTTTCTTTATGAACATGGAAATATCTACACCGCTATCTGTATGAACATGGAAATATCTTCACCGCCATCTGTATGAACATGGATATATCTCAACAGCCATCTGGATGAACATGGAAATATCTACACCGCTATCTGTTTAAACATGCATACATCTTCACCGCTACCTGTATAAACATGGAAATATCTACACCGCTATCTTTCTGAACATGGAAATATCTACACCGCTAACTGTTTGAACAGGGAAATATATACACCGCTATCTGCATGAAAATGGAAATATCTACACATCTATCTGCATATACATGTAATATCTACACAGCTATCTCTTTACACATGGAAATAACTACACCACTATCTGTATGAACATGGAAATATCTACACCGCCGTCTGTATGAACATGGAAATATCTGCACAGCCATCTGTATGAACATATAAGTATCTACACCGCCATCTGTATTAAGATGGAGATATCTACACCGCTATCTGTACAAACATGGAAATATCTACACCGCTATCTGTATGAACATGGAAATACCTACACCGCTCTCTGTATGAACATGGAAATATCTTCACCGCTATCTGTATGAACATGGATATATCTACACAGCCATCTGGATGAACATGGAAATATCTACACCGCTATCTGTATGAACATGGAAATATCTAAACCGCTATCTGTGTAAACATGCATACATCTTCACCGCTATCTGTATAAACATGGAAATATGTACACCGCTACCTGTATAAACATGGAAGTATCAGCACCGCTATCGGTATAAACATGGCAATATCTGCACGGCTATCTGTATGAACATGGAAATATATGTACCACTATCTGTATGAACATGGAAATATCTTCACCGCCATCTGTATGAACATGGATATATCTACACAGCCATCTGTATGAACATGGAAATATCTACCCCGCTATCTGTATGAACATGGAAATCTCTACACCGCTACCTGTATGAACATGGAAATATCTTCAACGCCATCTTTCTGAACATGGATATGTCTACACAGCCATCTGGATGAACATGGAAATATCTACACCGCTATCTGTGTAAACATGCATACATCTTCACCGCTATCTGTATAAACATGGAAATATCTACACCACTATCTGTATAAACATGGAAATATCTACACTGCTACCTGTATAAACATGGAAATATGAGCACCGCTATCTGTATGAACATGGAAATATCTACACAGCCATCTGGATGAAAATGGAAATATCTACACCGCTATCTGTATGAACATGGAAATAGCTACACCGCTATCTGTATGAACATGGAAATAGCTACACCGCTATCTGTATGAACATGGAAATATCTACACCGCTATCTGTATGATCATGGAAATATCTTCACCGCCATCTGTATGAACATGGATATAACTACACAGCTATCTGGATGAACATTGAAATATCTACACCGCTATCTGTATGAACATGGAAATAGCTACACCGCTATCTGTATTAACATGGAGATATCTACACCGCTATCTGTATGAACATGGAAATATCTACACCGCTATCTGTATGAACATGGAAATATCTTCACCGCCATCTGTATGAACATGGATATATCTACACAGCCATCTGGGTGAAAATGGAAATATCTACACCGCTACCTGAATGAACATGGAAATATCTACTCCGCTATCTGTGTAAACATGTATACATCTTCACCACAATCTGTTTAAACATGGAAATATCTACACTGCTATCTGTATGAACATGGAAATATCTACACCGCTATCTGTGTAAACATAGAAATATCTACACTGCTATCTGTATAAACATGGAAATATCTACACCGCTATCTGTATGAACATGGAAATATCTACACCACTATCTGTATGAACATGGAAATATTTACACCGCTATCTGTATGAACATGGAAATATCTACACCACTATCTGTGCAAACATGCAAACATCTTCACCGCTATCTGTATAAACATGGAAATATCTACACCGCTATCTGTATGAACATGGAAATATCTACACCGCTAACTGTTTGAACATGGAAATATCTACACCGCTATCTGCATGAAAATGGAAATATTTACACAGCTATCTGCATATACACGGAAATATCTACAATGCTATTTCTTTACACATGGAAATAACTACAACGCTATCTCTATAAACATGGAAATATCTACACCACCATCTGTATGAACATGGAAATATCTGCACCGCCATCTGTATGAACATATAAATATCTACCCCGCCATCTGTATTAAGATGGAGATATCTACACCGCTATCTGTATAAACATGGAAATATCTACACCGCTATCTGTATAAACATGGAAATATCTACACCGCTATCTGTATAAACATGGAAATAGCTACACCGCTACCTGTATAAATATGGAAATATCAGCACCGCTATCTGTATGAACATGGAAATATCTACACCGATATCTGTATGAACATGGAAATATCTACACCGCTATCTGCATGAAAATGGAAATATCTAAACAGCTATCTGCATATACATGGAAATATCTACAAAGCTATCTCTTTACACATGGAAATAACTACACCGCTATCTCTGTAAACATGGAAATATATACACCACTATCTGTATAAACATGGAAATATCTACACCGCTATCTGTATAAACATGGATATATCTACACAGCTATCTGTATAAACATGGAAATATCTACACCGCTATCTGTATAAACATGGAATTATCTACACCGCTACCTGTATAAACATGGAAATATCAGCACCGCTATCTGTATGACCATGGAAATATCTACAGCGCTATCTCTATGAACATGGAAATATCTACACCGCTATCTGTATGAACATGGAAATAGCTACACCGCTATCTGTATGAACATGGAAATAGCTACACCGCTATCTGTATGAACATGGAAATATCTACACCGCTGTCTGTATGAACATGGAAATATCTGCACCGCTATGTGTATGAACATGGGAATATCTTCACCGCCATCTGTATGAACATGGATATATCTACACAGCCATCTGGATGAACACGGAAGTATCTACACCGCTATCTGTATGAGCATGGAAATATCTACACCGCTATCTGTGTAAACATGTATACATCTTCATCACTATCTGTTTAAACATGGAAATATCTACACAGCTATCTGTATGAACATGGAAATATCTACACCGCTATCTGTTTGAACATGGAAATATCTACCCCGCTATCTGCACGAAAATGGAAATATCTACAAAGCTATCTGCATATACATGGAAATATCTATACAGCTATCTCTTTACACATGGAAATAACTACACCGCTATCTCTATAAACATGGAAATATCTACACCGCCATCTGTATGAACATGGAAATATCTGCACCGCCATCTGTATGATCATATAAATATCTACACCGCCATCTGTATTAAGATGGAGATATCTACTTCGCTATCTGTATAAACATGGAAATATCTACACCGATATCTGTATAAACATGGAAATATCTACACCGCTATCTGTATGAACAAGGAAATATCTACACCGCTACCTGTATCAACATGGAAATATCAGCACCGCTATCTGTATGAACATGGAAATATCTACACAGCCTTCAGGATGAACATGGAAATATCTACACCGCTATCTGTATGAACATGGAAATATCTACACCACTATCTGTATGAACATGGAAATATTTACACCGCTATCTGTATGAACATGGAAATATCTACCCCACTATCTGTGCAAACATGCAAACATCTTCACCGCTATCTGTATAAACATGGAAATATCAACACCGCTATCTGTATGAACATGGAAATATCTACACCGCTAACTGTTTGAACATGGAAATATCTACACCGCTATCTGCATGAAAATGGAAATATTTACACAGCTATCTGCATATACACGGAAATATCTACAAAGCTATTTCTTTACATATGGAAATAACTACACCGCTATCTCTATAAACATGGAAATATCTACACCACCATCTGTATGAACATGGAAATATCTGCACCGCCATCTGTATGAACATATAAATATCTACACCGCCATCTGTATTAAGATGGAGATATCTACACCGCCATCTGTATAAAAATGGAAATATCTACACCACTATCTGTATAAACGTGGAAATATCCACACCGCTATCTCTATAAACATGGAAATATCTACACCGCTACCTGTATAAACATGGAAATATCAGCACCGCTATCTGTATGAACAAGGAAATATCTACACCGCTATCTGTATGAACATGGAAATATCTACACTGCTATCTGCATGAAAATAGAAATATCTAAAAAGCTAACTGCATATACATGGAAATATCTACAAAGCTATCTCTTTACACATGGAAATAACTACACCGCTATCTCTATAAACATGGAAATATCTACACCACTATCTGTATAAACATGGAAATGTCTGCACCGCTATCTGTATAAACATGGAAATATCTACACCGCTACCTGTATAAACATGGAAATATCAGCACCGCTATCTGTATGAACATGGAAATATCTACACCGCTATCTGTATGAACATGGAAATATCTACACCGCTATCTGCATGAAAATGGAAATATCTACACAGCTGTCTGCATATACATGGAAATATCTACAAAGCTATCTCTTTACACATGGAAATAACTACACCGCTATATCTGTAAACATGGAAATATATACACCACTATCTGTATAAACATGGAAATATCTACACCGCTATCTGTATAAATATGGAAATATCTACACAGCTATCTGTATAAACATGGAAATATCTACACCGCTATCTGTATAAACATGGAATTATCTACACCGCTACCTGTATAAACATGGAAATATCAGCACCGCTATCTGTATGACCATGGAAATATCTACACCGCTATCTCTATGAACATGGAAATATCTACACCGCTATCTGTATCAACATGGAAATAGCTACACCTCTATCTGTATGAACATGGAAATATCTACACCACTATCTGTATGAACATGGAAATATCTACACCGCTGTCTGTATGAACATGGAAATATCTACACCGCTATCTGTATGAACATGGGAATATCTTCACCGCCATCTGTATGAACATGGATATATCTACACAGCCATCTGGATGAACACGGAAGTATCTACACCGCTATCTGTATGAGCATGGAAATATCTACACCGCTATCTGTGTAAACATGTATACATCTTCACCACTATCTGTTTAAACATGGAAATATCTACACAGCTATCTGTATGAACATGGAAATATCTACACCGCTATCTGTTTGAACATGGAAATATCTACACCGCTATCTGTATGAACATGGAAATATCTTCACCGCCATCTGTATGAATATGGATTTATCTACACACCCATCTGGATGAACTTGGAAATATCTACACCGCTATCTGTATGAACATGGAAATAGCTACACCGCTATCTGTATGAACATGGAAATATCTACACCGCTATCTGTATGAACATGGAAATATCTACACCGATATCTGTATAAACATGGAAATATCGACACCGCTATCTGTATGAACATGGAAATATCTTCACCGCCATCTGTATGAACATGGATTTATCTACACACCCATCTGGATGAACATGGAAATATCTACACCGCTATCTGTATGAACATGGAAATATCTACACCGCTACCTGTATCAACATGGAAATATCAGTACCGCTATCTGTATGAACATGGAAATATCTACACAGCCTTCTGGATGAACATGGAAATATCTACACCGGTATCTGTATGAACATGGAAATATCTACACCACTATCTGTGCAAACATGCATACATCTTCACCGCTATCTGTATAAACATAGAAATATCTACACCGCTATCTGTATGAACATGGAAATATCTACACCGCTAACTGTTTGAACATGGAAATATCTACACCGCTATCTGCATGAAAATGGAAATATTTACACAGCTATCTGCATATACACGGAAATATCTACAAAGCTATTTCTTTACATATGGAAATAACTACACCGCTATCTCTATAAACATGGAAATATCTACACCACCATCTGTATGAACATGGAAATATCTGCACCGCCATCTGTATGAACATATAAATATCTACACCGCCATCTGTATTAAGATGGAGATATCTACACCGCTATCGGTATAAACATGGAAATATCTACACCGCTATCTGTATAAACATGGAAATATCTACACCGCTATCTGTATAAACATGGAAATATCTACACCGCTACCTGTATAAACATGGAAATATCAGCACCGCTATCTGTATGAACATGGAAATATCTACACCGCTATCTGTATGAACATGGAAATATCTACACTGCTATCTGCATGAAAATGGAAATATCTACACAGCTATCTGCATATACATGGAAATATCTACAAAGCTATGTCTTTACACATGGAAATAACTACACCGCTATCTCTGTAAACATGGAAATATATACACCACTATCTGTATAAACATGGAAATATCTACAAAGCTATCTGTATGAACATGGAAATATCTACACAGCTTTCTGTATAAACATGGAAATATCTACACTGCTATCTGTATAAACATGGAATTATCTACACCGCTACCTGTATAAACATGGAAATGTCAGCACCGCTATCTGCATGACCATGGAAATATCTACACCGCTATCTGTATGAACATGGAAATATCTACACCGCTGTCTGTATGAACATGGAAATATCTACACCGCTATCTGTATGAACATGGGAATATCTTCACCGCCATCTGTATGAACATGGATATATCTACACAGCCATCTGGATGAACACGGAAGTATCTACACCGCTATCTGTATGAGCATGGAAATATCTACACCGCTATCTGTGTAAACATGTATACATCTTCACCACTATCTGTTTAAACATGGAAATATCTACACAGCTATCTGTATGAACATGGAAATATCTACACCGCTATCTGTTTGAACATGGAAATATCTACACCGCTATCTGCATGAAAATGGAAATCTCTACAAAGCTATCTGCATATACATGGAAATATCTATACAGCTATCTCTTTACACATGGAAATAACTACACCGCTATCTCTATAAACATGGAAATATCTACACCGCCATCTGTATGAACATGGAAATATCTGCACCACCATCTGTATGATCATATAAATATCTACACCGCCATCTGTATTAAGATGGATATATCTACACCGCTATCTGTATGAACATGGAAATATCTTCACCGCCATCTGTATGAACATGGATTTATCTACACACCCATCTGGATGAACATGGAAATATCTACACCGCTATCTGTATGAACATGGAAATAGCTACACCGCTATCTGTATGAACATGGAAATATCTACACCGCTATCTGTATGAACATGGAAATATCTACACCGATATCTGTATAAACATGGAAATATCTACACCGCTATCTGTATGAACATGGAAATATCTTCACCGCCATCTGTATGAACATGGATTTATCTACACACCCATCTGGATGAACATGGAAATATCTACACCGCTATCTGTATGAATATGGAAATAGCTACACCGCTATCTGTATGAACATGGAAATATCTACACCGCTATCTGTATGAACATGGAAATATCTACACCGCTATCTGTATGAACATGGAAATATCTACACCGCTACCTGTATCAACATGGAAATATCAGTACCGCTATCTGTATGAACATGGAAATATCTACACAGCCTTCTGGATGAACATGGAAATATCTACACCGCTATCTGTATGAACATGGAAATATCTACACCGCTATCTGTATGAACATGGAAATATCTACACCACTATCTGTATGAACATGGAAATATTTACACCGCTATCTGTATGAACATGGAAATATCTACACCACTATCTGTGCAAACATGCATACATCTTCACCGCAATCTGTATAAACATGGAAATATCTACACCGCTATCTGTATGAACATGGAAATATCTACACCGCTAACTGTTTGAACATGGAAATATCTACAAAGCTATCTGCATGAAAATGGAAATATTTACACAGCTATCTGCATATACACGGAAATATCTACAAAGCTATTTCTTTACACATGGAAATAACTACACTGCTATCTCTATAAACATGGAAATATCTACACCACCATCTGTATGAACATGGAAATATCTGCACCGCCATCTGTATGAACATATAAATATCTACACCGCCATCTGTATTAAGATGGAGATATCTACACCGCTATCTGTATAAACATGGAAATATCTACACCGCTATCTGTATAAACATGGAAATATCTACACCGCTATCTGTATAAACATGGAAATATCTACACCGCTAATTGTATAAACATGGAAATATCAGCACCGCTATCTGTATGAACATGGAAATATCTACACCGCTATCTGTATGAACATGGAAATATCTACACCGCTATCTGCATGAAAATGGAAATATCTACACAGCTATCTGCATATACATGGAAATATCTACAAAGCTATCTCTTTACACATGGAAATAACTACACCGCTATCTCTGTAAACATGGAAATATATACACCACTATCTGTATAAACATGGAAATATCTACACCGCTATCTGTATAAACATGGAAATATCTACACAGCTATCTGTATAAACATGGAAATATCTACACCGCTATCTGTATAAACATGGAATTATCTACACCGCTAGCTGTATAAACATGGAAATATCAGCACCGCTATCTGTATGACCATGGAAATATCTACACCGCTATCTCTATGAACATGGAAATATCTACACCGCTATCTGTATGAACATGGAAATAGCTACACCACTATCTGTGCAAACATGCATACATCTTCACCGCTATCGGTATAAACATGGAAATATCTACACCGCTATCTGTATGAACATGGAAATATCTACACCGCTAACTGTTTGAACATGGAAATATCTACACCGCTATCTGCATGAAAATGGAAATATTTACACAGCTATCTGCATATACACGGAAATATCTACAAAGCTATTTCTTTACACATGGAAATAACTACACCGCTATCTCTATAAACATGGAAATATCTACACCACCATCTGTATGAACATGGAAATATCTGCACCGCCATCTGTATGAACATATAAATATCTACACCGCCATCTGTATTAAGATGGAGATATCTACACCGCTATCTGTATAAACATGGAAATATCTACACCGCTATCTGTATAAACATAGAAATATCTACAGCGCTATCTGTATAAACATGGAAATAGCTACACCGCTACCTGTATAAACATGGAAATATCAGCACCGCTATCTGTATGAACATGGAAATATCTACACCGCTATCTGTATGAACATGGAAATATCTACACCGCTATCTGCATGAAAATGGAAATATCTACACAGCTATCTGCATATACATGGAAATATCTACAAAGCTATCTCTTTACACATGGAAATAACTACACCGCTATCTCTGTAAACATGGAAATATATACACCACTATCTGTATAAACATGGAAATATCTACACCGCTATCTGTACAAACATGGAAATATCTACACAGCTATCTGTATGAACATGGAAATATCTACACCGCTATCTGTATAAACATGGAATTATCTACACCGCTACCTGTATAAACACGGAAATATCAGCACCGCTATCTGTACGACCATGGAAATATCTACACCGCTATCTCTATGAACATGGAAATATCTACACCGCTATCTGTATGAACATGGAAATAGCTACACCGCTATCTCTATGAACATGGAAATATCTACACCACTATCTGTATGAACATGGAAATATCTACACCGCTGTCTGTATGAACATGGAAATATCTACACCGCTATCTGTATGAACATGGGAATATCTTCACCGCCATCTGTATGAACATGGATATATCTACACAGCCATCTGGATGAACACGGAAGTATCTACACCGCTATCTGTATGAGCATGGAAATATCTACACCGCTATCTGTGTAAACATGTATACATCTTCACCACTATCTGTTTAAACATGGAAATATCTACACAGCTATCTGTATGAACATGGAAATATCTACACCGCTATCTGTTTGAACATGGAAATATCTACACCGCTATCTGCATGAAAATGGAAATATCTACAAAGCTATCTGCATATACATGGAAATATCTAAACAGCTATCTCTTTAAACATGGAAATAACTACACCGCTATCTCTATAAACATGGAAATATCTACACCGCCATCTGTATGAACATGGAAATATCTGCACCGCCATCTGTATGATGATATAAATATCTACACCGCCATCTGTATTAAGATGGAGATATCTACTCCGCTATCTGTATAAACATGGAAATATCTACAACGATATCTGTATAAACATGGAAATATCTACACCGCTATCTGTATGAACATGGAAATATCTTCACCGCCATCTGTATGAACATGGATTTATCTACACACCCATCTGGATGAACATGGAAATATCTACACCGCTATCTGTATGAACATGGAAATAGCTACACCGCTATCTGTATGAACATGGAAATATCTACACCGCTATCTGTATGAACATGGAAATATCTACACCGCTATCTGTATGAACATGGAAATATCTACACCGCTACCTGTATCAACATGGAAATATCAGCACCGCTATCTGTATGAACATGGAAATATCTACACAGCCTTCTGGATGAACATGGAAATATCTACACCGCTATCTGTGTGAACATGGAAATATCTACACCGCTATCTGTATGAACATGGAAATATCTACACCACTATCTGTATGAACATGGAAATATTTACACCGCTATCTGTATGAACATGGAAATATCTACCCACTATCTGTGCAAACATGCATACATCTTCACCGCTATCTGTATAAACATGGAAATATCTACACCGCTATCTGTATGAACATGGAAATATCTACACCACTAACTGTTTGAACATGGAAATATCTACACCGCTATCTGCATGAAAATGGAAATATTTACACAGCTATCTGCATATACACGGAAATATCTACAAAGCTATTTCTTTACATATGGAAATAACTACACCGCTATCTCTATAAACATGGAAATATCTACACCACCATCTGTATGAACATTGAAATATCTGCACCGCCATCTGTATGAACATATAAATATCTACACCGTCATCTGTATTAAGATGGAGATATCTACAGCGCTATCTGTATAAACATGGAAATATCTACACCGCTATCTGTATAAACGTGGAAATATCTACACCGCTATCTCTATAAACATGGAAATATCTACACCGCTACCTGTATTAACATGGAAATATCAGCACCGCTATCTGTATGAACATGGAAATATCTACACCGCTATCTGTATGAACATGGAAATATCTACACCGCTATCTGCATGAAAATAGAAATATCTACAAAGCTATCTGCATATACATGGAAATATCTACAAAGCTATCTCTTTACACATGGAAATAACTACACCGCTATCTCTATAAACATGGAAATATCTACTCCACTATCTGTATAAACATGGAAATATCTACACCGCTATCTGCATAAACATGGAAATATCTACACCGCTACCTGTATAAACATGGAAATATCAGCACCGCTATCTGTATGAACATGGAAATATCTACACCGCTATCTGTATGAACATGGAAATATCTACACCGCTATCTGCATGAAAATGGAAATATCTACACAGCTATCTGCATATACATGGAAATATCTACAAAGCTATCTCTTTACACATGGAAATAACTACACCGCTATCTCTGTAAACATGGAAATATATACACCACTATCTGTATAAACATGGAAATATCTACACCGCTATCTGTATAAATATTGAAATATCTACACAGCTATCTGTATAAACATGGAAATATCTACACCGCTATCTGTATAAACATGGAATTATCTACACTGCTACCTGTATAAACATGGAAATATCAGCACCGCTATCTGTATGACCATGGAAATATCTACACCGCTATCTCTATGAACATGGAAATATCTACACCGCTATCTGTATGAACATGGAAATAGCTACACCTCTATCTGTATGAACATGGAAATATCTACACCACTATCTGTATGAACATGGAAATATCTACACCGCTGTCTGTATGAACATGGAAATACCTACACCGTTATTTGTATGAACATGGGAATATCTTCACCGCCATCTGTATGAACATGGATATATCTACACAGCCATCTGGATGAACACGGAAGTATCTACACCGCTATCTGTATGAGCATGGAAATATCTACACCGCTATCTGTGTAAAAATGTATACATCTTCACCACTATCTGTTTAAACATGGAAATATCTACACAGCTATCTGTATGAACATGGAAATATCTACACCGCTATCTGTTTGAACATGGAAATATCTACACCGCTATCTGCATGAAAATGGAAATATATACAAAGCTATCTGCATATACATGGAAATATCTATACAGCTATCTCTTTACACATGGAAATAACTACACCGCTATCTCTATAAACATGGAAATATCTAAACCGCCATCTGTATGAACATGAAAATATCTGCACCATCATCTGTATGATCATATAAATATCTACACCGCCATCTGTATTAAGATGGAGATATCTACTCCGCTATCTGTATAAACATGGAAATATCTACACCGATAACAGTATAAACATGGAAATATCTACACCGCTATCTGCATGAACATGGAAATATCTTCACAGCCATCTGTATGAACATGGATTTATCTACACACCCATCTGGATGAACACGGAAATATCTACACCGCTATCTGTATGAACATGGAAATAGCTACACCGCTAACTGTATGAACATGGAAATATCTACACCGCTATCTGTATGAACATGGAAATATCTACACCGCTATCTGTATGAACATGGAAATATCTACACCGCTACCTGTATCAACATGGAAATATCAGCACCGCTATCTGTATGAACATGGAAATATCAACACAGCCTTCTGGATGAACATGGAAATATCTACACCGCTATCTGTATGAACATGGAAATATCTACACCGCTATCTGTATGAACATGGAAATATCTACACCACTAACTGTTTGAACATGGAAATATCTACACCGCTATCTGCATGAAAATGGAAATATTTACACAGCTATCTGCATATACACGGAAATATCTACAAAGCTATTTCTTTACATATGGAAATAACTACACCGCTATCTCTATAAACATGGAAATATCTACACCACCATCTGTATGAACATTGAAATATCTGCACCGCCATCTGTATGAACATATAAATATCTACACCGTCATCTGTATTAAGATGGAGATATCTACAGCGCTATCTGTATAAACATGGAAATATCTACACCGCTATCTGTATAAACGTGGAAATATCTACACCGCTATCTCTATAAACATGGAAATATCTACACCGCTACCTGTATTAACATGGAAATATCAGCACCGCTATCTGTATGAACATGGAAATATCTACACCGCTATCTGTATGAACATGGAAATATCTACACCGCTATCTGCATGAAAATAGAAATATCTACAAAGCTATCTGCATATACATGGAAATATCTACAAAGCTATCTCTTTACACATGGAAATAACTACACCGCTATCTCTATAAACATGGAAATATCTACTCCACTATCTGTATAAACATGGAAATATCTACACCGCTATCTGCATAAACATGGAAATATCTACACCGCTACCTGTATAAACATGGAAATATCAGCACCGCTATCTGTATGAACATGGAAATATCTACACCGCTATCTGTATGAACATGGAAATATCTACACCGCTATCTGCATGAAAATGGAAATATCTACACAGCTATCTGCATATACATGGAAATATCTACAAAGCTATCTCTTTACACATGGAAATAACTACACCGCTATCTCTGTAAACATGGAAATATATACACCACTATCTGTATAAACATGGAAATATCTACACCGCTATCTGTATAAATATTGAAATATCTACAGAGCTATCTGTATAAACATGGAAATATCTACACCGCTATCTGTATAAACATGGAATTATCTACACTGCTACCTGTATAAACATGGAAATATCAGCACCGCTATCTGTATGACCATGGAAATATCTACACCGCTATCTCTATGAACATGGAAATATCTACACCGCTATCTGTATGAACATGGAAATAGCTACACCTCTATCTGTATGAACATGGAAATATCTACACCACTATCTGTATGAACATGGAAATATCTACACCGCTGTCTGTATGAACATGGAAATACCTACACCGTTATTTGTATGAACATGGGAATATCTTCACCGCCATCTGTATGAACATGGATATATCTACACAGCCATCTGGATGAACACGGAAGTATCTACACCGCTATCTGTATGAGCATGGAAATATCTACACCGCTATCTGTGTAAAAATGTATACATCTTCACCACTATCTGTTTAAACATGGAAATATCTACACAGCTATCTGTATGAACATGGAAATATCTACACCGCTATCTGTTTGAACATGGAAATATCTACACCGCTATCTGCATGAAAATGGAAATATATACAAAGCTATCTGCATATACATGGAAATATCTATACAGCTATCTCTTTACACATGGAAATAACTACACCGCTATCTCTATAAACATGGAAATATCTAAACCGCCATCTGTATGAACATGAAAATATCTGCACCATCATCTGTATGATCATATAAATATCTACACCGCCATCTGTATTAAGATGGAGATATCTACTCCGCTATCTGTATAAACATGGAAATATCTACACCGATAACAGTATAAACATGGAAATATCTACACCGCTATCTGCATGAACATGGAAATATCTTCACAGCCATCTGTATGAACATGGATTTATCTACACACCCATCTGGATGAACACGGAAATATCTACACCGCTATCTGTATGAACATGGAAATAGCTACACCGCTAACTGTATGAACATGGAAATATCTACACCGCTATCTGTATGAACATGGAAATATCTACACCGCTATCTGTATGAACATGGAAATATCTACACCGCTACCTGTATCAACATGGAAATATCAGCACCGCTATCTGTATGAACATGGAAATATCAACACAGCCTTCTGGATGAACATGGAAATATCTACACCGCTATCTGTATGAACATGGAAATATCTACACCGCTATCTGTATGAACATGGAAATATCTACACCACTATCTGTATGAACATGGAAATATTTACACCGCTATCTGTATGAACATGGAAATATCTACACCGCTAACTGTTTGAACATGGAAATATCTACACCGCTATCTGCATGAAAGTGGAAATATTTACACAGCTATCTGCATATACACGGAAATATCTACAAAGCTATTTCTTTACATATGGAAATAACTACACCGCTATCTCTATAAACATGGAAATATCTACACCACCATCTGTATGAACATGGAAATATCTGCACCGCCATCTGTATGAACATATAAATATCTACACCGCCATCTGTATTAAGATGGAGATATCTACACCGCTATCGGTATAAACATGGAAATATCTACACCGCTATCTGTATAAACATGGAAATATCTACACCGCTATCTGTATAAACATGGAAATATCTACACCGCTACCTGTATAAACATGGAAATATCAGCACCGCTATCTGTATGAACATGGAAATATCTACACCGCTATCTGTATGAACATGGAAATATCTACACTGCTATCTGCATGAAAATGGAAATATCTACACAGCTATCTGCATATACATGGAAATATCTACAAAGCTATGTCTTTACACATGGAAATAACTACACCGCTATCTCTGTAAACATGGAAATATATACACCACTATGTGTATAAACATGGAAATATCTACAAAGCTATCTGTATGAACATGGAAATATCTACACAGCTTTCTGTATAAACATGGAAATATCTACACCGCTATCTGTATAAACATGGAATTATCTACACCGCTACCTGTATAAACATGGAAATGTCAGCACCGCTATCTGTATGACCATGGAAATATCTACACCGCTATCTGTATGAACATGGAAATATCTACACCGCTGTCTGTATGAACATGGAAATATCTACACCGCTATCTGTATGAACATGGGAATATCTTCACCGCCATCTGTATGAACATGGATATATCTACACAGCCCTCTGGATGAACACGGAAGTATCTACACCGCTATCTGTATGAACATGGAAATAGCTACACCGCTATCTGTATTAACATGGAGATATCTACACCGCTATCTGTATGAACATGGAAATATCTACACCGCTATCTGTATGAACATGGAAATATCTTCACCGCCATCTGTATGAACATGGATATATCTACACAGCCATCTGGATGAAAATGGAAATATCTACACCGCTACCTGAATGAACATGGAAATATCTACTCCGCTATCTGTGTAAACATGTATACATCTTCACCACAATCTGTTTAAACATGGAAATATCTACACTGCTATCTGTATGAACATGGAAATATCTACACCGCTATCTGTGTAAACATAGAAATATCTACACTGCTATCTGTATAAACATGGAAATATCTACACCGCTATCTGTATGAACATGGAAATATCTACACAGCTATCTGCATATACATGGAAATATCTACAAAGCTATTTCTTCACACATGGAAATAACTACACCGCTATCTCTATAAACATAGAAATATCTACACCGCCATCTGTATGAACATGAAAATATCGGCACCGCTATCTGTTTGAACATGGAAATAGCTACACCGCTATCTGTATGAACATGGAAATATCTACACCGCTATCTGTATGAACATGGAAATATCTACACAGCTATCTGTATGAACATGGAAATATCTACACCGCTATCTGTATGAACATGGAAATATCTTCACCGCCATCCTTATGAACATGGATATATCTACACAGCCTTCTGGATGAACATGGAAATATCTACACAGCTATCTGTACGAACATGGTAATATCTACACCGCTATCTGTGTGAACATGGAAATATCTACACCACTATCTGTATGAACATGGAAATATTTACACCGCTATCTGTATGAACATGGAAATATCTACACCACTATCTGTGCAAACATGCATACATCTTCACCGCTATCTGTATAAACATGGAAATATCTACACCGCTATCTGTTTGAACATGGAAATATCTACACCGCTATCTGTTTGAACATGGAAATATCTACACCGCTATCTGCATGAAAATGGAAATATCTACACAGCTATCTGCATATACACGGAAATATCTACAAAGCTATTTCTTTACACATGGAAATAACTACACCGCTATCTGTATAAACATGGAAATATCTACACCACAATCTGTATGAACATGGAAATCTCTGCACCGCCATCTGTATGAACATATAAATATCTACACAGCCATCTGTATTAAGATGGAGATATCTACACCGCTATCTGTATAAACATGGAAATATCTACACCGCTATCTGTATAAACATGGAAATATCTACACCGCTATCTGTATAAACATGGAAATATCTACACCGCTACCTGTATAAACATGGAAATATCAGCACCGCTATCTGTATGAACATGGAAATATCTACACCGCTATCTGTATGAACATGGAAATATCTACACCGCTATCTGCATGAAAATGGAAATATCTACACAGCTATCTGCATATAAATGGAAATATCTACAAAGCTATCTCTTTACACATGGAAAAAACTACACCGCTATCTCTATAAACATGGAAATATCTACACCACTATCTGTATAAACATGGAAATATCTTCACCGCTCTCTGTATAAACATGGAAATATCTACACCGCTATCTGTATGAACATGGAAATATCTACACCGCTATCTGTATAAACATGGAATTATCTACACCGCTACCTGTATCAACATGGAAATATCAGCACCGCTATCTGTATGACCATGGAAATATCTACACCGCTATCTCTATGAACATGGAAACATCTACACCGCAATCAGTATGAACATGGAAATAGCTACACCGCAATCTGTATGAACATGGAAATATCTACACCGCTATCTTTATGAACATGGAAATATCTACACCGCTATCTGTTTGAACATGGAAATATATACAGCGCTATCTGCTTGAAAATGGAAATATCTACACTGCTATCTGTATGAACATGGAAATATATACACCGCTATCTGTATGAACATGGAAATATCTACACTGCTTTCTTTATGAACATGGAAATATCTACACCGCTATCTGTATGAACATGGAAATATCTTCACCGCCATCTGTATGAACATGGATATATCTCAACAGCCATCTGGATGAACATGGAAATATCTACACCGCTATCTGTTTAAACATGCATACATCTTCACCGCTACCTGTATAAACATGGAAATATCTACACCGCTATCTTTCTGAACATGGAAATATCTACACCGCTAACTGTTTGAACAGGGAAATATATACACCGCTATCTGCATGAAAATGGAAATATCTACACATCTATCTGCATATACATGTAATATCTACACAGCTATCTCTTTACACATGGAAATAACTACACCACTATCTGTATGAACATGGAAATATCTACACCGCCGTCTGTATGAACATGGAAATATCTGCACAGCCATCTGTATGAACATATAAGTATCTACACCGCCATCTGTATTAAGATGGAGATATCTACACCGCTATCTGTACAAACATGGAAATATCTACACCGCTATCTGTATGAACATGGAAATACCTACACCGCTCTCTGTATGAACATGGAAATATCTTCACCGCTATCTGTATGAACATGGATATATCTACACAGCCATCTGGATGAACATGGAAATATCTACACCGCTATCTGTATGAACATGGAAATATCTAAACCGCTATCTGTGTAAACATGCATACATCTTCACCGCTATCTGTATAAACATGGAAATATGTACACCGCTACCTGTATAAACATGGAAGTATCAGCACCGCTATCGGTATAAACATGGCAATATCTGCACGGCTATCTGTATGAACATGGAAATATATGTACCACTATCTGTATGAACATGGAAATATCTTCACCGCCATCTGTATGAACATGGATATATCTACACAGCCATCTGTATGAACATGGAAATATCTACCCCGCTATCTGTATGAACATGGAAATCTCTACACCGCTACCTGTATGAACATGGAAATATCTTCAACGCCATCTTTCTGAACATGGATATGTCTACACAGCCATCTGGATGAACATGGAAATATCTACACCGCTATCTGTGTAAACATGCATACATCTTCACCGCTATCTGTATAAACATGGAAATATCTACACCACTATCTGTATAAACATGGAAATATCTACACTGCTACCTGTATAAACATGGAAATATGAGCACCGCTATCTGTATGAACATGGAAATATCTACACAGCCATCTGGATGAACATGGAAATATCTACACCGCTATCTGTATGAACATGGAAATAGCTACACCGCTATCTGTATGAACATGGAAATAGCTACACCGCTATCTGTATGAACATGGAAATATCTACACCGCTATCTGTATGATCATGGAAATATCTTCACCGCCATCTGTATGAACATGGATATAACTACACAGCTATCTGGATGAACATTGAAATATCTACACCGCTATCTGTATGAACATGGAAATAGCTACACCGCTATCTGTATTAACATGGAGATATCTACACCGCTATCTGTATGAACATGGAAATATCTACACCGCTATCTGTATGAACATGGAAATATCTTCACCGCCATCTGTATGAACATGGATATATCTACACAGCCATCTGGGTGAAAATGGAAATATCTACACCGCTACCTGAATGAACATGGAAATATCTACTCCGCTATCTGTGTAAACATGTATACATCTTCACCACAATCTGTTTAAACATGGAAATATCTACACTGCTATCTGTATGAACATGGAAATATCTACACCGCTATCTGTGTAAACATAGAAATATCTACACTGCTATCTGTATAAACATGGAAATATCTACACCGCTATCTGTATGAACATGGAAATATCTACACCACTATCTGTATGAACATGGAAATATTTACACCGCTATCTGTATGAACATGGAAATATCTACACCACTATCTGTGCAAACATGCAAACATCTTCACCGCTATCTGTATAAACATGGAAATATCTACACCGCTATCTGTATGAACATGGAAATATCTACACCGCTAACTGTTTGAACATGGAAATATCTACACCGCTATCTGCATGAAAATGGAAATATTTACACAGCTATCTGCATATACACGGAAATATCTACAATGCTATTTCTTTACACATGGAAATAACTACAACGCTATCTCTATAAACATGGAAATATCTACACCACCATCTGTATGAACATGGAAATATCTGCACCGCCATCTGTATGAACATATAAATATCTACCCCGCCATCTGTATTAAGATGGAGATATCTACACCGCTATCTGTATAAACATGGAAATATCAACACCGCTATCTGTATAAACATGGAAATATCTACACCGCTATCTGTATAAACATGGAAATAGCTACACCGCTACCTGTATAAATATGGAAATATCAGCACCGCTATCTGTATGAACATGGAAATATCTACACCGATATCTGTATGAACATGGAAATATCTACACCGCTATCTGCATGAAAATGGAAATATCTAAACAGCTATCTGCATATACATGGAAATATCTACAAAGCTATCTCTTTACACATGGAAATAACTACACCGCTATCTCTGTAAACATGGAAATATATACACCACTATCTGTATAAACATGGAAATATCTACACCGCTATCTGTATAAACATGGATATATCTACACAGCTATCTGTATAAACATGGAAATATCTACACCGCTATCTGTATAAACATGGAATTATCTACACCGCTACCTGTATAAACATGGAAATATCAGCACCGCTATCTGTATGACCATGGAAATATCTACACCGCTATCTCTATGAACATGGAAATATCTACACCGCTATCTGTATGAACATGAAAATAGCTACACCGCTATCTGTATGAACATGGAAATAGCTACACCGCTATCTGTATGAACATGGAAATATCTACACCGCTGTCTGTATGAACATGGAAATATCTGCACCGCTATGTGTATGAACATGGGAATATCTTCACCGCCATCTGTATGAACATGGATATATCTACACAGCCATCTGGATGAACACGGAAGTATCTACACCGCTATCTGTATGAGCATGGAAATATCTACACCGCTATCTGTGTAAACATGTATACATCTTCATCACTATCTGTTTAAACATGGAAATATCTACACAGCTATCTGTATGAACATGGAAATATCTACACCGCTATCTGTTTGAACATGGAAATATCTACCCCGCTATCTGCACGAAAATGGAAATATCTACAAAGCTATCTGCATATACATGGAAATATCTATACAGCTATCTCTTTACACATGGAAATAACTACACCGCTATCTCTATAAACATGGAAATATCTACACCGCCATCTGTATGAACATGGAAATATCTGCACCGCCATCTGTATGATCATATAAATATCTACACCGCCATCTGTATTAAGATGGAGATATCTACTTCGCTATCTGTATAAACATGGAAATATCTACACCGATATCTGTATAAACATGGAAATATCTACACCGCTATCTGTATGAACATGGAAATATCTACACCGCTACCTGTATCAACATGGAAATATCAGCACCGCTATCTGTATGAACATGGAAATATCTACACAGCCTTCAGGATGAACATGGAAATATCTACACCGCTATCTGTATGAACATGGAAATATCTACACCACTATCTGTATGAACATGGAAATATTTACACCGCTATCTGTATGAACATGGAAATATCTACCCCACTATCTGTGCAAACATGCAAACATCTTCACCGCTATCTGTATAAACATGGAAATATCAACACCGCTATCTGTATGAACATGGAAATATCTACACCGCTAACTGTTTGAACATGGAAATATCTACACCGCTATCTGCATGAAAATGGAAATATTTACACAGCTATCTGCATATACACGGAAATATCTACAAAGCTATTTCTTTACATATGGAAATAACTACACCGCTATCTCTATAAACATGGAAATATCTACACCACCATCTGTATGAACATGGAAATATCTGCACCGCCATCTGTATGAACATATAAATATCTACACCGCCATCTGTATTAAGATGGAGATATCTACACCGCCATCTGTATAAAAATGGAAATATCTACACCACTATCTGTATAAACGTGGAAATATCCACACCGCTATCTCTATAAACATGGAAATATCTACACCGCTACCTGTATAAACATGGAAATATCAGCACCGCTATCTGTATGAACAAGGAAATATCTACACCGCTATCTGTATGAACATGGAAATATCTACACTGCTATCTGCATGAAAATAGAAATATCTAAAAAGCTAACTGCATATACATGGAAATATCTACAAAGCTATCTCTTTACACATGGAAATAACTACACCGCTATCTCTATAAACATGGAAATATCTACACCACTATCTGTATAAACATGGAAATGTCTGCACCGCTATCTGTATAAACATGGAAATATCTACACCGCTACCTGTATAAACATGGAAATATCAGCACCGCTATCTGTATGAACATGGAAATATCTACACCGCTATCTGTATGAACATGGAAATATCTACACCGCTATCTGCATGAAAATGGAAATATCTACACAGCTGTCTGCATATACATGGAAATATCTACAAAGCTATCTCTTTACACATGGAAATAACTACACCGCTATATCTGTAAACATGGAAATATATACACCACTATCTGTATAAACATGGAAATATCTACACCGCTATCTGTATAAATATGGAAATATCTACACAGCTATCTGTATAAACATGGAAATATCTACACCGCTATCTGTATAAACATGGAATTATCTACACCGCTACCTGTATAAACATGGAAATATCAGCACCGCTATCTGTATGACCATGGAAATATCTACACCGCTATCTCTATGAACATGGAAATATCTACACCGCTATCTGTATCAACATGGAAATAGCTACACCTCTATCTGTATGAACATGGAAATATCTACACCACTATCTGTATGAACATGGAAATATCTACACCGCTGTCTGTATGAACATGGAAATATCTACACCGCTATCTGTATGAACATGGGAATATCTTCACCGCCATCTGTATGAACATGGATATATCTACACAGCCATCTGGATGAACACGGAAGTATCTACACCGCTATCTGTATGAGCATGGAAATATCTACACCGCTATCTGTGTAAACATGTATACATCTTCACCACTATCTGTTTAAACATGGAAATATCTACACAGCTATCTGTATGAACATGGAAATATCTACACCGCTATCTGTTTGAACATGGAAATATCTACACCGCTATCTGTATGAACATGGAAATATCTTCACCGCCATCTGTATGAATATGGATTTATCTACACACCCATCTGGATGAACTTGGAAATATCTACACCGCTATCTGTATGAACATGGAAATAGCTACACCGCTATCTGTATGAACATGGAAATATCTACACCGCTATCTGTATGAACATGGAAATATCTACACCGATATCTGTATAAACATGGAAATATCGACACCGCTATCTGTATGAACATGGAAATATCTTCACCGCCATCTGTATGAACATGGATTTATCTACACACCCATCTGGATGAACATGGAAATATCTACACCGCTATCTGTATGAACATGGAAATATCTACACCGCTACCTGTATCAACATGGAAATATCAGTACCGCTATCTGTATGAACATGGAAATATCTACACAGCCTTCTGGATGAACATGGAAATATCTACACCGGTATCTGTATGAACATGGAAATATCTACACCACTATCTGTGCAAACATGCATACATCTTCACCGCTATCTGTATAAACATAGAAATATCTACACCGCTATCTGTATGAACATGGAAATATCTACACCGCTAACTGTTTGAACATGGAAATATCTACACCGCTATCTGCATGAAAATGGAAATATTTACACAGCTATCTGCATATACACGGAAATATCTACAAAGCTATTTCTTTACATATGGAAATAACTACACCGCTATCTCTATAAACATGGAAATATCTACACCACCATCTGTATGAACATGGAAATATCTGCACCGCCATCTGTATGAACATATAAATATCTACACCGCCATCTGTATTAAGATGGAGATATCTACACCGCTATCGGTATAAACATGGAAATATCTACACCGCTATCTGTATAAACATGGAAATATCTACACCGCTATCTGTATAAACATGGAAATATCTACACCGCTACCTGTATAAACATGGAAATATCAGCACCGCTATCTGTATGAACATGGAAATATCTACACCGCTATCTGTATGAACATGGAAATATCTACACTGCTATCTGCATGAAAATGGAAATATCTACACAGCTATCTGCATATACATGGAAATATCTACAAAGCTATGTCTTTACACATGGAAATAACTACACCGCTATCTCTGTAAACATGGAAATATATACACCACTATCTGTATAAACATGGAAATATCTACAAAGCTATCTGTATGAACATGGAAATATCTACACAGCTTTCTGTATAAACATGGAAATATCTACACTGCTATCTGTATAAACATGGAATTATCTACACCGCTACCTGTATAAACATGGAAATGTCAGCACCGCTATCTGCATGACCATGGAAATATCTACACCGCTATCTGTATGAACATGGAAATATCTACACCGCTGTCTGTATGAACATGGAAATATCTACACCGCTATCTGTATGAACATGGGAATATCTTCACCGCCATCTGTATGAACATGGATATATCTACACAGCCATCTGGATGAACACGGAAGTATCTACACCGCTATCTGTATGAGCATGGAAATATCTACACCGCTATCTGTGTAAACATGTATACATCTTCACCACTATCTGTTTAAACATGGAAATATCTACACAGCTATCTGTATGAACATGGAAATATCTACACCGCTATCTGTTTGAACATGGAAATATCTACACCGCTATCTGCATGAAAATGGAAATCTCTACAAAGCTATCTGCATATACATGGAAATATCTATACAGCTATCTCTTTACACATGGAAATAACTACACCGCTATCTCTATAAACATGGAAATATCTACACCGCCATCTGTATGAACATGGAAATATCTGCACCACCATCTGTATGATCATATAAATATCTACACCGCCATCTGTATTAAGATGGATATATCTACACCGCTATCTGTATGAACATGGAAATATCTTCACCGCCATCTGTATGAACATGGATTTATCTACACACCCATCTGGATGAACATGGAAATATCTACACCGCTATCTGTATGAACATGGAAATAGCTACACCGCTATCTGTATGAACATGGAAATATCTACACCGCTATCTGTATGAACATGGAAATATCTACACCGATATCTGTATAAACATGGAAATATCTACACCGCTATCTGTATGAACATGGAAATATCTTCACCGCCATCTGTATGAACATGGATTTATCTACACACCCATCTGGATGAACATGGAAATATCTACACCGCTATCTGTATGAATATGGAAATAGCTACACCGCTATCTGTATGAACATGGAAATATCTACACCGCTATCTGTATGAACATGGAAATATCTACACCGCTATCTGTATGAACATGGAAATATCTACACCGCTACCTGTATCAACATGGAAATATCAGTACCGCTATCTGTATGAACATGGAAATATCTACACAGCCTTCTGGATGAACATGGAAATATCTACACCGCTATCTGTATGAACATGGAAATATCTACACCGCTATCTGTATGAACATGGAAATATCTACACCACTATCTGTATGAACATGGAAATATTTACACCGCTATCTGTATGAACATGGAAATATCTACACCACTATCTGTGCAAACATGCATACATCTTCACCGCAATCTGTATAAACATGGAAATATCTACACCGCTATCTGTATGAACATGGAAATATCTACACCGCTAACTGTTTGAACATGGAAATATCTACAAAGCTATCTGCATGAAAATGGAAATATTTACACAGCTATCTGCATATACACGGAAATATCTACAAAGCTATTTCTTTACACATGGAAATAACTACACTGCTATCTCTATAAACATGGAAATATCTACACCACCATCTGTATGAACATGGAAATATCTGCACCGCCATCTGTATGAACATATAAATATCTACACCGCCATCTGTATTAAGATGGAGATATCTACACCGCTATCTGTATAAACATGGAAATATCTACACCGCTATCTGTATAAACATGGAAATATCTACACCGCTATCTGTATAAACATGGAAATATCTACACCGCTAATTGTATAAACATGGAAATATCAGCACCGCTATCTGTATGAACATGGAAATATCTACACCGCTATCTGTATGAACATGGAAATATCTACACCGCTATCTGCATGAAAATGGAAATATCTACACAGCTATCTGCATATACATGGAAATATCTACAAAGCTATCTCTTTACACATGGAAATAACTACACCGCTATCTCTGTAAACATGGAAATATATACACCACTATCTGTATAAACATGGAAATATCTACACCGCTATCTGTATAAACATGGAAATATCTACACAGCTATCTGTATAAACATGGAAATATCTACACCGCTATCTGTATAAACATGGAAATATCTACACCGCTAGCTGTATAAACATGGAAATATCAGCACCGCTATCTGTATGACCATGGAAATATCTACACCGCTATCTCTATGAACATGGAAATATCTACACCGCTATCTGTATGAACATGGAAATAGCTACACCACTATCTGTGCAAACATGCATACATCTTCACCGCTATCTGTATAAACATGGAAATATCTACACCGCTATCTGTATGAACATGGAAATATCTACACCGCTAACTGTTTGAACATGGAAATATCTACACCGCTATCTGCATGAAAATGGAAATATTTACACAGCTATCTGCATATACACGGAAATATCTACAAAGCTATTTCTTTACACATGGAAATAACTACACCGCTATCTCTATAAACATGGAAATATCTACACCACCATCTGTATGAACATGGAAATATCTGCACCGCCATCTGTATGAACATATAAATATCTACACCGCCATCTGTATTAAGATGGAGATATCTACACCGCTATCTGTATAAACATGGAAATATCTACACCGCTATCTGTATAAACATAGAAATATCTACAGCGCTATCTGTATAAACATGGAAATAGCTACACCGCTACCTGTATAAACATGGAAATATCAGCACCGCTATCTGTATGAACATGGAAATATCTACACCGCTATCTGTATGAACATGGAAATATCTACACCGCTATCTGCATGAAAATGGAAATATCTACACAGCTATCTGCATATACATGGAAATATCTACAAAGCTATCTCTTTACACATGGAAATAACTACACCGCTATCTCTGTAAACATGGAAATATATACACCACTATCTGTATAAACATGGAAATATCTACACCGCTATCTGTACAAACATGGAAATATCTACACAGCTATCTGTATGAACATGGAAATATCTACACCGCTATCTGTATAAACATGGAATTATCTACACCGCTACCTGTATAAACACGGAAATATCAGCACCGCTATCTGTACGACCATGGAAATATCTACACCGCTATCTCTATGAACATGGAAATATCTACACCGCTATCTGTATGAACATGGAAATAGCTACACCGCTATCTCTATGAACATGGAAATATCTACACCACTATCTGTATGAACATGGAAATATCTACACCGCTGTCTGTATGAACATGGAAATATCTACACCGCTATCTGTATGAACATGGGAATATCTTCACCGCCATCTGTATGAACATGGATATATCTACACAGCCATCTGGATGAACACGGAAGTATCTACACCGCTATCTGTATGAGCATGGAAATATCTACACCGCTATCTGTGTAAACATGTATACATCTTCACCACTATCTGTTTAAACATGGAAATATCTACACAGCTATCTGTATGAACATGGAAATATCTACACCGCTATCTGTTTGAACATGGAAATATCTACACCGCTATCTGCATGAAAATGGAAATATCTACAAAGCTATCTGCATATACATGGAAATATCTAAACAGCTATCTCTTTAAACATGGAAATAACTACACCGCTATCTCTATAAACATGGAAATATCTACACCGCCATCTGTATGAACATGGAAATATCTGCACCGCCATCTGTATGATGATATAAATATCTACACCGCCATCTGTATTAAGATGGAGATATCTACTCCGCTATCTGTATAAACATGGAAATATCTACAACGATATCTGTATAAACATGGAAATATCTACACCGCTATCTGTATGAACATGGAAATATCTTCACCGCCATCTGTATGAACATGGATTTATCTACACACCCATCTGGATGAACATGGAAATATCTACACCGCTATCTGTATGAACATGGAAATAGCTACACCGCTATCTGTATGAACATGGAAATATCTACACCGCTATCTGTATGAACATGGAAATATCTACACCGCTATCTGTATGAACATGGAAATATCTACACCGCTACCTGTATCAACATGGAAATATCAGCACCGCTATCTGTATGAACATGGAAATATCTACACAGCCTTCTGGATGAACATGGAAATATCTACACCGCTATCTGTGTGAACATGGAAATATCTACACCGCTATCTGTATGAACATGGAAATATCTACACCACTATCTGTATGAACATGGAAATATTTACACCGCTATCTGTATGAACATGGAAATATCTACCCACTATCTGTGCAAACATGCATACATCTTCACCGCTATCTGTATAAACATGGAAATATCTACACCGCTATCTGTATGAACATGGAAATATCTACACCACTAACTGTTTGAACATGGAAATATCTACACCGCTATCTGCATGAAAATGGAAATATTTACACAGCTATCTGCATATACACGGAAATATCTACAAAGCTATTTCTTTACATATGGAAATAACTACACCGCTATCTCTATAAACATGGAAATATCTACACCACCATCTGTATGAACATTGAAATATCTGCACCGCCATCTGTATGAACATATAAATATCTACACCGTCATCTGTATTAAGATGGAGATATCTACAGCGCTATCTGTATAAACATGGAAATATCTACACCGCTATCTGTATAAACGTGGAAATATCTACACCGCTATCTCTATAAACATGGAAATATCTACACCGCTACCTGTATTAACATGGAAATATCAGCACCGCTATCTGTATGAACATGGAAATATCTACACCGCTATCTGTATGAACATGGAAATATCTACACCGCTATCTGCATGAAAATAGAAATATCTACAAAGCTATCTGCATATACATGGAAATATCTACAAAGCTATCTCTTTACACATGGAAATAACTACACCGCTATCTCTATAAACATGGAAATATCTACTCCACTATCTGTATAAACATGGAAATATCTACACCGCTATCTGCATAAACATGGAAATATCTACACCGCTACCTGTATAAACATGGAAATATCAGCACCGCTATCTGTATGAACATGGAAATATCTACACCGCTATCTGTATGAACATGGAAATATCTACACCGCTATCTGCATGAAAATGGAAATATCTACACAGCTATCTGCATATACATGGAAATATCTACAAAGCTATCTCTTTACACATGGAAATAACTACACCGCTATCTCTGTAAACATGGAAATATATACACCACTATCTGTATAAACATGGAAATATCTACACCGCTATCTGTATAAATATTGAAATATCTACACAGCTATCTGTATAAACATGGAAATATCTACACCGCTATCTGTATAAACATGGAATTATCTACACTGCTACCTGTATAAACATGGAAATATCAGCACCGCTATCTGTATGACCATGGAAATATCTACACCGCTATCTCTATGAACATGGAAATATCTACACCGCTATCTGTATGAACATGGAAATAGCTACACCTCTATCTGTATGAACATGGAAATATCTACACCACTATCTGTATGAACATGGAAATATCTACACCGCTGTCTGTATGAACATGGAAATACCTACACCGTTATTTGTATGAACATGGGAATATCTTCACCGCCATCTGTATGAACATGGATATATCTACACAGCCATCTGGATGAACACGGAAGTATCTACACCGCTATCTGTATGAGCATGGAAATATCTACACCGCTATCTGTGTAAAAATGTATACATCTTCACCACTATCTGTTTAAACATGGAAATATCTACACAGCTATCTGTATGAACATGGAAATATCTACACCGCTATCTGTTTGAACATGGAAATATCTACACCGCTATCTGCATGAAAATGGAAATATATACAAAGCTATCTGCATATACATGGAAATATCTATACAGCTATCTCTTTACACATGGAAATAACTACACCGCTATCTCTATAAACATGGAAATATCTAAACCGCCATCTGTATGAACATGAAAATATCTGCACCATCATCTGTATGATCATATAAATATCTACACCGCCATCTGTATTAAGATGGAGATATCTACTCCGCTATCTGTATAAACATGGAAATATCTACACCGATAACAGTATAAACATGGAAATATCTACACCGCTATCTGCATGAACATGGAAATATCTTCACAGCCATCTGTATGAACATGGATTTATCTACACACCCATCTGGATGAACACGGAAATATCTACACCGCTATCTGTATGAACATGGAAATAGCTACACCGCTAACTGTATGAACATGGAAATATCTACACCGCTATCTGTATGAACATGGAAATATCTACACCGCTATCTGTATGAACATGGAAATATCTACACCGCTACCTGTATCAACATGGAAATATCAGCACCGCTATCTGTATGAACATGGAAATATCAACACAGCCTTCTGGATGAACATGGAAATATCTACACCGCTATCTGTATGAACATGGAAATATCTACACCGCTATCTGTATGAACATGGAAATATCTACACCACTAACTGTTTGAACATGGAAATATCTACACCGCTATCTGCATGAAAATGGAAATATTTACACAGCTATCTGCATATACACGGAAATATCTACAAAGCTATTTCTTTACATATGGAAATAACTACACCGCTATCTCTATAAACATGGAAATATCTACACCACCATCTGTATGAACATTGAAATATCTGCACCGCCATCTGTATGAACATATAAATATCTACACCGTCATCTGTATTAAGATGGAGATATCTACAGCGCTATCTGTATAAACATGGAAATATCTACACCGCTATCTGTATAAACGTGGAAATATCTACACCGCTATCTCTATAAACATGGAAATATCTACACCGCTACCTGTATTAACATGGAAATATCAGCACCGCTATCTGTATGAACATGGAAATATCTACACCGCTATCTGTATGAACATGGAAATATCTACACCGCTATCTGCATGAAAATAGAAATATCTACAAAGCTATCTGCATATACATGGAAATATCTACAAAGCTATCTCTTTACACATGGAAATAACTACACCGCTATCTCTATAAACATGGAAATATCTACTCCACTATCTGTATAAACATGGAAATATCTACACCGCTATCTGCATAAACATGGAAATATCTACACCGCTACCTGTATAAACATGGAAATATCAGCACCGCTATCTGTATGAACATGGAAATATCTACACCGCTATCTGTATGAACATGGAAATATCTACACCGCTATCTGCATGAAAATGGAAATATCTACACAGCTATCTGCATATACATGGAAATATCTACAAAGCTATCTCTTTACACATGGAAATAACTACACCGCTATCTCTGTAAACATGGAAATATATACACCACTATCTGTATAAACATGGAAATATCTACACCGCTATCTGTATAAATATTGAAATATCTACAGAGCTATCTGTATAAACATGGAAATATCTACACCGCTATCTGTATAAACATGGAATTATCTACACTGCTACCTGTATAAACATGGAAATATCAGCACCGCTATCTGTATGACCATGGAAATATCTACACCGCTATCTCTATGAACATGGAAATATCTACACCGCTATCTGTATGAACATGGAAATAGCTACACCTCTATCTGTATGAACATGGAAATATCTACACCACTATCTGTATGAACATGGAAATATCTACACCGCTGTCTGTATGAACATGGAAATACCTACACCGTTATTTGTATGAACATGGGAATATCTTCACCGCCATCTGTATGAACATGGATATATCTACACAGCCATCTGGATGAACACGGAAGTATCTACACCGCTATCTGTATGAGCATGGAAATATCTACACCGCTATCTGTGTAAAAATGTATACATCTTCACCACTATCTGTTTAAACATGGAAATATCTACACAGCTATCTGTATGAACATGGAAATATCTACACCGCTATCTGTTTGAACATGGAAATATCTACACCGCTATCTGCATGAAAATGGAAATATATACAAAGCTATCTGCATATACATGGAAATATCTATACAGCTATCTCTTTACACATGGAAATAACTACACCGCTATCTCTATAAACATGGAAATATCTAAACCGCCATCTGTATGAACATGAAAATATCTGCACCATCATCTGTATGATCATATAAATATCTACACCGCCATCTGTATTAAGATGGAGATATCTACTCCGCTATCTGTATAAACATGGAAATATCTACACCGATAACAGTATAAACATGGAAATATCTACACCGCTATCTGCATGAACATGGAAATATCTTCACAGCCATCTGTATGAACATGGATTTATCTACACACCCATCTGGATGAACACGGAAATATCTACACCGCTATCTGTATGAACATGGAAATAGCTACACCGCTAACTGTATGAACATGGAAATATCTACACCGCTATCTGTATGAACATGGAAATATCTACACCGCTATCTGTATGAACATGGAAATATCTACACCGCTACCTGTATCAACATGGAAATATCAGCACCGCTATCTGTATGAACATGGAAATATCAACACAGCCTTCTGGATGAACATGGAAATATCTACACCGCTATCTGTATGAACATGGAAATATCTACACCGCTATCTGTATGAACATGGAAATATCTACACCACTATCTGTATGAACATGGAAATATTTACACCGCTATCTGTATGAACATGGAAATATCTACACCGCTAACTGTTTGAACATGGAAATATCTACACCGCTATCTGCATGAAAGTGGAAATATTTACACAGCTATCTGCATATACACGGAAATATCTACAAAGCTATTTCTTTACATATGGAAATAACTACACCGCTATCTCTATAAACATGGAAATATCTACACCACCATCTGTATGAACATGGAAATATCTGCACCGCCATCTGTATGAACATATAAATATCTACACCGCCATCTGTATTAAGATGGAGATATCTACACCGCTATCGGTATAAACATGGAAATATCTACACCGCTATCTGTATAAACATGGAAATATCTACACCGCTATCTGTATAAACATGGAAATATCTACACCGCTACCTGTATAAACATGGAAATATCAGCACCGCTATCTGTATGAACATGGAAATATCTACACCGCTATCTGTATGAACATGGAAATATCTACACTGCTATCTGCATGAAAATGGAAATATCTACACAGCTATCTGCATATACATGGAAATATCTACAAAGCTATGTCTTTACACATGGAAATAACTACACCGCTATCTCTGTAAACATGGAAATATATACACCACTATGTGTATAAACATGGAAATATCTACAAAGCTATCTGTATGAACATGGAAATATCTACACAGCTTTCTGTATAAACATGGAAATATCTACACCGCTATCTGTATAAACATGGAATTATCTACACCGCTACCTGTATAAACATGGAAATGTCAGCACCGCTATCTGTATGACCATGGAAATATCTACACCGCTACCTGTATGAACATGGAAATATCTACACCGCTGTCTGTATGAACATGGAAATATCTACACCGCTATCTGTATGAACATGGGAATATCTTCACCGCCATCTGTATGAACATGGATATATCTACACAGCCCTCTGGATGAACACGGAAGTATCTACACCGCTATCTGTATGAGCATGGAAATATCTACACCGCTATCTGTGTAAACATGTATACATCTTCACCACTATCTGTTTAAACATGGAAATATCTACACAGCTATCTGTATGAACATGGAAATATCTACACCGCTATCTGTTTTAACATGGAAATATCTACACCGCTATCTGCATGAAAATGGAAATATCTACAAAGCTATCTGCATATACATGGAAATATCTATACAGCTATCTCTTTACACATGGAAATAACTACACCGCTATCTCTATAAACATGGAAATATCTACACCGCCATCTGTATGAACATGGAAATATCTGCACCACCATCTGTATGATCATATAAATATCTACACCGCCATCTGTATTAAGATGGATATATCTACACCGCTATCTGTATGAACATGGAAATATCTTCACCGCCATCTGTATGAACATGGATTTATCTACACACCCATCTGGATGAACATGGAAATATCTACACCGCTATCTGTATGAACATGGAAATAGGTACACCGCTATCTGTATGAACATGGAAATATCTACACCGCTATCTGTATGAACATGGAAATATCTACACCGATATCTGTATAAACATGGAAATATCTACACCGCTATCTGTATGAACATGGAAATATCTACACCGCTACCTGTATCAACATGGAAATATCAGTACCGCTATCTGTATGAACATGGAAATATCTACACAGCCTTCTGGATGAACATGGAAATATCTACACCGCTATCTGTATGAACATGGAAATATCTACACCGCTATCTGTATGGACATGGAAATATCTACACCACTATCTGTATGAACATGGAAATATTTACACCGCTATCTGTATGAACATGGAAATATCTACACCACTATCTGTGCAAACATGCATACATCTTCACCGCAATCTGTATAAACATGGAAATATCTACACCGCTATCTGTATGAACATGGAAATATCTACACCGCTTACTGTTTGAACATGGAAATATCTACAAAGCTATCTGCATGAAAATGGAAATATTTACACAGCTATCTGCATATACAGGGAAATATCTACAAAGCTATTTCTTTACACATGGAAATAACTACACTGCTATCTCTATAAACATGGAAATATCTACACCACCATCTGTATGAACATGGAAATATCTGCACCGCCATCTGTATGAACATATAAATATCTACACCTCCATTTGTATTAAGATGGAGATATCTACACCGCTATCTGTATAAACATGGAAATATCTACACCGCTATCTGTATAAACATGGAAATATCTACACCGCTATCTGTATAAACATGGAAATATCTACACCGCTAATTGTATAAACATGGAAATATCAGCACCGCTATCTGTATGAACATGGAAATATCTACACCGCTATCTGTATGAACATGGAAATATCTACACCGCTATCTGCATGAAAATGGAAATATCTACACAGCTATCTGCATATACATGGAAATATCTACAAAGCTATCTCTTTACACATGGAAAAAACTACACCGCTATCTCTGTAAACATGGAAATATATACACCACTATCTGTATAAACATGGAAATATCTACACCGCTATCTGTATAAACATGGAAATATCTACACAGCTATCTGTATAAACATGGAAATATCTACACCGCTATCTGTATAAACATGGAATTATCTACACCGCTAGCTGTATAAACATGGAAATATCAGCACCGCTATCTGTATGACCATGGAAATATCTACACCGCTATCTGTATGAACATGGAAATATCTACACCGCTAACTGTTTGAACATATAAATATCTACACCGCCATCTGTATTAAGATGGAGATATCTACACCGCTATCGGTATAAACATGGAAATATCTACACCGCTATCTGTATAAACATGGAAATATCTACACCGCTACCTGTATAAACATGGAAATATCTACACCGCTACCTGTATAAACTTGGAAATATCAGCACCGCTATCTGTATGAACATGGAAATATCTACACCGCTATCTGTATGAACATGGAAATATCTACACTGCTATCTGCATGAAAATGGAAATATCTACACAGCTATCTGCATATACATGGAAATATCTACAAAGCTATGTCTTTACACATGGAAATAACTACACCGCTATCTCTGTAAACATGGAAATATATACACCACTATCTGTATAAACATGGAAATATCTACAAAGCTATCTGTATGAACATGGAAATATCTACACAGCTTTCTGTATAAACATGGAAATATCTACACCGCTATCTGTATAAACATGGAATTATCTACACCGCTACCTGTATAAACATGGAAATGTCAGCACCGCTATCTGTATGACCATGGAAATATCTCCACCGCTATCTGTATGACCATGGAAATATCTACACCGCTGTCTGTATGAACATGGAAATATCTACACCGCTATCTGTATGAACATGGGAATATCTTCACCGCCATCTGTATGAACATGGATATATCTACACAGCCATCTGGATGAACACGGAAGTATCTACACCGCTATCTGTATGAGCATGGAAATATCTACACCGCTATCTGTGTAAACATGTATACATCTTCACCACTATCTGTTTAAACATGGAAATATCTACACAGCTATCTGTATGAACATGGAAATATCTACACCGCTATCTGTTTGAACATGGAAATATCTACACCGCTATCTGCATGAAAATGGAAATATCTACAAAGCTATCTGCATATACATGGAAATATCTATACAGCTATCTCTTTACACATGGAAATAACTACACCGCTATCTCTATAAACATGGAAATATCTACACCGCCATCTGTATGAACATGGAAATATCTGCACCACCATCTGTATGATCATATAAATATCTACACCGCCATCTGTATTAAGATGGATATATCTACACCGCTATCTGTATGAACATGGAAATATCTTCACCGCCATCTGTATGAACATGGATTTATCTACACACCCATCTGGATGAACATGGAAATATCTACACCGCTATCTGTATGAACATGGAAATAGCTACACCGCTATCTGTATGAACATGGAAATATCTACACCGCTATCTGTATGAACATGGAAATATCTACACCGATATCTGTATAAACATGGAAATATCTACACCGCTATCTGTATGAACATGGAAATATCTTCACCGCAATCTGTATGAACATGGATTTATCTACACACCCATCTGGATGAACATGGAAATATCTACACCGCTATCTGTATGAATATGGAAATAGCTACACCGCTATCTGTATGAACATGGAAATATCTACACCGCTATCTGTATGAACATGGAAATATCTACACCGCTATCTGTATGAACATGAAAATATCTACACCGCTACCTGTATCAACATGGAAATATCAGTACCGCTATCTGTATGAACATGGAAATATCTACACAGCCTTCTGGATGAACATGGAAATATCTACACCGCTATCTGTATGAACATGGAAATATCTACACCGCTATCTGTATGAACATGGAAATATCTACACCACTATCTGTATGAACATGGAAATATTTACACCGCTATCTGTATGAACATGGAAATATCTACACCACTATCTGTGCAAACATGCATACATCTTCACCGCAATCTGTATAAACATGGAAATATCTACACCGCTATCTGTATGAACATGGAAATATCTACACCGCTAACTGTTTGAACATGGAAATATCTACAAAGCTATCTGCATGAAAATGGAAATATTTACACAGCTATCTGCATATACACGGAAATATCTACAAAGCTATTTCTTTACACATGGAAATAACTACACTGCTATCTCTATAAACATGGAAATATCTACACCACCATCTGTATGAACATGGAAATATCTGCACCGCCATCTGTATGAACATATAAATATCTACACCGCCATCTGTATTAAGATGGAGATATCTACACCGCTATCTGTATAAACATGGAAATATCTACACCGCTATCTGTATAAACATGGAAATATCTACACCGCTATCTGTATGAACATGGAAATATCTTCACCGCCATCTGTATGAACATGGATTTATCTACACACCCATCTGGATGAACATGGAAATATCTACACCGCTATCTGTATGAACATGGAAATAGCTGCACCGCTATCTGTATGAACATGGAAATATTTACACCGCTATCTGTATGAACATGGAAATATCTACACCGCTATCTGTATGAACATGGAAATATCTACACCGCTACCTGTATCAACATGGAAATATCAGCACCGCTATCTGTATGAACATGGAAATATCTACACAGCCTTCAGGATGAACATGGAAATATCTACACAGCTATCTGTATAAACATGGAAATATCTACACCGCTATCTGTATGAACATGGAAATATCTACACCGCTATCTGTATGAACAAGGAAATATTTACACCGCTATCTGTATGAACATGGAAATATCTTCCCACTATCTGTGCAAACATGCATACATCTTCACCGCTATCTGTATAAACATGGAAATATCTACACCGCTATCTGTATGAACATGGAAATATCTACACCACTAACTGTTTGAACATGGAAATATCTACACCGATATCTGCATGAAAATGGAAATATTTACACAGCTATCTGCATATACACGGAAATATCTACAAAGCTATTTCTTTACATATGGAAATAACTACACCGCTATCTCTATAAACATGGAAATATCTACACCACCATCTGTATGAACATGGAAATATCTGCACCGCCATCTGTATGAACATATAACTATCTACACCGCCATCTGTATTAAGATGGAGATATCTACAGCGCTATCTGTATAAACATGGAAATATCTACACCGCTATCTGTATAAACGTGGAAATATCTACACCGCTATCTCTATAAACATGGAAATATCTACACCGCTACCTGTATAAACATGGAAATATCAGCACCGCTATCTGTATGAACATGGAAATATCTACACCGCTATCTGTATGAACATGGAAATATCTACACCGCTATCTGCATGAAAATAGAAATATCTACAGAGCTATCTGCATATACATGGAAATATCTACAAAGCTATCTCTTTACACATGGAAATAACTACACCGCTATCTCTATAAACATGGAAATATCTACACCACTATCTGTATAAACATGGAAATATCTACACCGCTATCTGCATAAACATGGAAATATCTACACCGCTACCTGTATAAACATGGAAATATCAGCACCGCTATCTGTATGAACATGGAAATATCTACACCGCTATCTGTATGAACATGGAAATATCTACACCGCTATCTGCATGAAAATGGAAATATCTACACAGCTATCTGCATATACATGGAAATATCTACAAAGCTATCTCTTTACACATGGAAATAACTACACCGCTATCTCTGTAAACATGGAAATATATACACCACTATCTGTATAAACATGGAAATAACTACACCGCTATCTGTATAAATATTGAAATATCTACACAGCTATCTGTATAAACATGGAAATATCTACACCGCTATCTGCATAAACATGGAATTATCTACACTGCTACCTGTATAAACATGGAAATATCAGCACCGCTATCTGTATGACCATGGAAATATCTACACCGCTATCTCTATGAACATGGAAATATCTACACCGCTATCTGTATGAACATGGAAATAGCTACACCTCTATCTGTATGAACATGGAAATATCTACACCACTATCTGTATGAACATGGAAATATCTACACCGCTGTCTGTATGAACATGGAAATATCTACACCGTTATGTGTATGAACATGGGAATATCTTCACCGCCATCTGTATGAACATGGATATATCTACACAGCCATCTGGATGAACATGGAAGTATCTACACCGCTATCTGTATGAGCATGGAAATATCTACACCGCTATCTGTGTAAACATGTATACATCTTCACCACTATCTGTTTAAACATGGAAATATCTAAACAGCTATCTGTATGAACATGGAAATATCTACACCGCTATCTGTTTGAACATGGAAATATCTACACCGCTATCTGCATGAAAATGGAAATATCTACAAAGCTATCTGCATATACATGGAAATATCTATACAGCTATCTCTTTACACATGGAAATAACTACACCGCTATCTCTATAAACATGGAAATATCTAAACCGCCATCTGTATGAACATGAAAATGTCTGCACCATCATCTGTATGATCATATAAATATCTACACCGCCATCTGTATTAAGATGGAGATATCTACTCCGCTATCTGTATAAACATGGAAATATCTACACCGATAACAGTATAAACATGGAAATATCTACACCGCTATCTGTATGAACATGGAAATATCTTCACAGCCATCTGTATGAACATGGATTTATCTACACACCCATCTGGATGAACATGGAAATATCTACACCGCTATCTGTATGAACATGGAAATAGCTACACCGCTAACTGTATGAACATGGAAATATCTACACCGCTATCTGTATGAACATGGAAATATCTACACCGCTATCTGTATGAACATGGAAATATCTACACCGCTACCTGTATCAACATGGAAATATCAGCACCGCTATCTGTATGAACATGGAAATATCAACACAGCCTTCTGGATGAACATGGAAATATCTACACCGCTATCTGTATGAACATGGAAATATCTACACCGCTATCTGTATGAACATGGAAATATCTACACCACTATCTGTATGAACATGGAAATATTTACACCGCTATCTGTATGAACATGGAAATATCTACCCCACTATCTGTGCAAACATGCATACATCTTCACCACTATCTGTATAAACATGGAAATAGCTACACCGCTATCTGTATGAACATGGAAATATCTACACCGCTAACTGTTTGAACATGGAAATATCTACACCGCTATCTGCATGAAAATGGAAATATTTACACAGCTATCTGCATATACATGGAAATATCTACAAAGCTATTTCGTTACACATGGAAATAACTACACCGCTATGTCTATAAACATGGAAATATCTACACCACCATCTGTATGAACATGGAAATATCTGCACCGCCATCTGTATGAACATATAAATATCTACACCGCCATCTGTTTTAAGATGGAGATATCTACACCGCTATCGGTATAAACATGGAAATATCTACACCGCTATCTGTATGAACATGGAAATATCTTCACCGCCATCTGTATGAACATGGATATATCTACACAGCCATCTGGATGAACATGAAAATATCTACACCGCTATCTGTATGAACATGGAAATAGCTACACCGCTATCTGTATGAACATGGAAATATCTACACCGCTATCTGTATGAACATGGAAATATCTACACCGCCATCTGTATGAACATGGAAATATCTTCACCGCCATCTGTATGAACATGGATATATCTACACAGCCATCTGGATGAACATGGAAATATCTACACCGCTATCTGTATGAACATGGAAATATCTACACCGCTATCTGTGTTAACATGCATACACCTTCACCGCTATCTGTATAAACATGGAAATATCTACACCGCTATCTGTATGAACACGGAAATATCTACACCGCTATCTGTTTGAACACGGAAATATCTACACCGCTATCTGCATGAAAATGGAAATATATTCTGAGCTATCTGCATATACATGGAAATATCTACAAAGCTATTTCTTTACACATGGAAATAACTACAACGCTATCTCTATAAACATAGAAATATCTATACCGCCATTTGTATGAACATGGAAATATCTGCACCACCATCTGTATGAACATATAAATATCTACACCGCCATCTCTATTAAGATGGAGATATCTACACCGCTATCTGTATAAACATGGAAATATCTACACCGCTATCTGTATAAACATGGAAATATCTACACCGCTATCTGTATAAACATGGAAATAGCTACACCGCTACCTGTATAAACATGGAAATATCAGCACCGCTATCTGTATGAACATGGAAATATCTACACCGCTATCTGTATGAACATGGAAATATCTACACCGCTATCTGCATGACAATGGAAATATCTACACAGCTATCTGCATATACATGGAAATATCTACAAAGCTATCTCTTTACACATGGAAATAACTACACCGCTATCTCTATAAACATGGAAATATATACACCACTATCTGTATAAACATGGAAATATCTACACCGCTATCTGTATAAACATGGAAATATCTACACCGCTATCTGTATAAACATGGAAATATCTACACCGCTACCTGTATAAACATGGAAATATCAGCACCGCTATCTGTATGAACATGGAAATACCTACACTGCTATCTGTATGAACATGGAAATATCTACACCGATATCTGTATGAACATGGAAATATCTTCACCACCATCTGTATGAACATAGATATATCTACACAGCCATCTGGATGAACATGGAAATATCAGCACCGCTGTCAGTATGAGCATGGAAATATCTACACCGCTGTCAGTATGAACATGGAAATATCTACACAGCTATCTGTATGAACATGGAAATATCTTCACGGCCATCTGTATGAACATGGATATATCTGCACAGCCATCTGGATGATCACGGAAATATCTACACCGCTATCTGTATGAGCATGGAAATATATACACCGCTATCTGTGTAAACATGTATACATCTTCACCACTATCTGTTTAAACATGGAAATATCTACACTGCTATCTGTATGAACATGGAAATATCTACACCGCTATCTGTTTGAACATGGAAATATCTACACCGCTATCTGCATGAAAATGGAAATATCTACAAAGCTATCTGCATATACATGGAAATATCTATACAGCAATCTCTTTACACATGGAAATAACTACACCGCTATCTCTATAAACATGGAAATATCTACACCGCCATCTGTATGAACATGGAAATATCTGCACCGCCATCTGTATGATCATATAAATATCTACACCGCCATCTGTATTAAGATGGAGATATCTACTCCGCTATCTGTATAAACATGGAAATATCTACACCGATATCTGTATAAACATGGAAATATCTACACCGCTATCTGTATGAACATGGAAATAACTTCACCGCCATCTGTATGAACATGGATTTATCTACACACCCATCTGGATGAACATGGAAATATCTACACCGCTATCTGTATGAACATGGAAATAGCTACACCGCTATCTGTTTGAACATGGAAATATCTACACCGCTACCTGTATGAACATGGAAATATCTACACCGCTATCTGTATGAACATGGAAATATCTTCACCACCATCTGTATGAACATGTATATATCTACACAGCCATCTGGATGAATATGGAAATATCTACACCGCTATCTGTATCAACAAGGAAATATCTACACCGCTATCAGTGTTAACATGCATACATCTTCACCGCTATCTGTATAAACATGGAAAAACCTACACCGCTATCTGTATGAACATGGAAATATCTACACAGCTATCTGTTTGAACATGGAAATATCTACACCGCTATCTGCATGAAAATGGAAATATCTACACAGCTCTCTGCATGTACATGGAAATATCTACAAATCTATTTCTTTACAGATGGAAATATCTACACTGCAATCTCTATAAACATGGAAATATCTACACCGCCATCTGAATGAACATGGAAATATGTGCCCCGCCATCTGTATGAACATATAAATATCTACACCGCCATCTGTATTAAGATGGAGATATCTACACCGCTATCTGTATAAACATGAAAATATCTACACCGCTATCTGTATAAACATGGAAATATCTAAACCGCTATCTGTATAAACATGGAAATATCAACACCGCTACCTGAATAGACATGGAAATATCAGCACCGCTATCTGTATGAACATGGAAATATCTACACCGCTATCTCTATGAACATGGAAATATCTACACCGCTATCTGTATGAACATGGAAATATCTTCACCGCCAACTGTATGAATATGGATTTATCTACACACCCATCTGGATGAACATGGAAATATCCACACCGCTATCTGTATGAACATGGAAATAGCTACAACCCTATCTGTATGAACATGGAAATATCTACACCGCTATCTGTATGAACATGGAAATATCTACACCGATATCTGTATAAACATGGAAATATCTACACCGCTATCTGTATGAACATGGAAATATCTTCACCGCCATCTGTATGAACATGGATTTATCTACACACCCATCTGGATGAACATGGAAATATCTACACCGCTATCTGTATGAACATGGAAATAGCTACACCGCTATCTGTATGAACATGGAAATATCTACACCGCTATCTGTATGAACATGGAAATATCTACACCGCTATCTGTATGAACATGGAAATATCTACACCGCTACCTGTATCAACATGGAAATATCAGTACCGCTATCTGTATGAACATGGAAATATCTACACAGCCTTCTGGATGAACATGGAAATATCTACACCGCTATCTGTATGAACATGGAAATACCTACACCGCTATCTGTATGAACATGGAAATATCTACACCACTATCTGTATGAACATGGAAATATTTACACCGCTATCTGTATGAACATGGAAATATCTACACCACTATCTGTGCAAACATGCATACATCTTCACCGCTATCTGTATAAACATGGAAATATCTACACCGCTATCTGTTTGAACATGGAAATATCTACACCGCTAACTGTTTGAACATGGAAATATCTACATTGCTATCTGCATGAAAATGGAAATATTTACACAGCTATCTGCATATACACGGAAATATCTACAAAGCTATTTCTTTACACATGGAAATAACTACACCGCTATCTCTATAAACATGGAAATATCTACACCACCATCTGTATGAACATGGAAATATCTGCACCGCCATCTGTATGAACATATAAATATCTACACCGCCATCTGTATTAAGATGGAGATATCTACACCGCTATCTGTATAAACATGGAAATATCTACACCGCTATCTGTATAAACATGGAAATATCTACACCGCTATCTGTATAAACATGGAAATATCTACACCGCTACCTGTATAAACATGGAAATATCAGCACCGCTATCTGTATGAACATGGAAATATCTACACCGCTATCTGTATGAACATGGAAATATCTACACCGCTATCTGCATGAAAATGGAAATATCTACACCGCTATCTGCATATACATGGAAATATCTACAAAGCTATCTCTTTACACATGGAAATATCTACACCGCTATCTCTGTAAACATGGAAATATATACACCACTATCTGTATAAACATGGAAATATCTACACCGCTATCTGTATGAACATGGAAATATCTTCACCGCCATCTGTATGAACATGGATATATCTACACAGCCATCTGGATGAACATGAAAATATCTACACCGCTATCTGTATGAACATGGAAATAGCTACACCGCTATCTGTATGAACATGGAAATATCTACACCGCTATCTGTATGAACATGGAAATATCTACACCGCCATCTGTATGAACATGGAAATATCTTCACCGCCATCTGTATGAACATGGATATATCTACACAGCCATCTGGATGAACATGGAAATATCTACACCGCTATCTGTATGAACATGGAAATATCTACACCGCTATCTGTGTTAACATGCATACACCTTCACCGCTATCTGTATAAACATGGAAATATCTACACCGCTATCTGTATGAACACGGAAATATCTACACCGCTATCTGTTTGAACACGGAAATATCTACACCGCTATCTGCATGAAAATGGAAATATATTCTGAGCTATCTGCATATACATGGAAATATCTACAAAGCTATTTCTTTACACATGGAAATAACTACAACGCTATCTCTATAAACATAGAAATATCTATACCGCCATTTGTATGAACATGGAAATATCTGCACCACCATCTGTATGAACATATAAATATCTACACCGCCATCTCTATTAAGATGGAGATATCTACACCGCTATCTGTATAAACATGGAAATATCTGCACCGCTATCTGTATAAACATGGAAATATCTACACCGCTATCTGTATAAACATGGAAATAGCTACACCGCTACCTGTATAAACATGGAAATATCAGCACCGCTATCTGTATGAACATGGAAATATCTACACCGCTATCTGTATGAACATGGAAATATCTACACCGCTATCTGCATGACAATGGAAATATCTACACAGCTATCTGCATATACATGGAAATATCTACAAAGCTATCTCTTTACACATGGAAATAACTACACCGCTATCTCTATAAACATGGAAATATATACACCACTATCTGTATAAACATGGAAATATCTACACCGCTATCTGTATAAACATGGAAATATCTACACCGCTATCTGTATAAACATGGAAATATCTACACCGCTACCTGTATAAACATGGAAATATCAGCACCGCTATCTGTATGAACATGGAAATACCTACACTGCTATCTGTATGAACATGGAAATATCTACACCGATATCTGTATGAACATGGAAATATCTTCACCACCATCTGTATGAACATAGATATATCTACACAGCCATCTGGATGAACATGGAAATATCAGCACCGCTGTCAGTATGAGCATGGAAATATCTACACCGCTGTCAGTATGAACATGGAAATATCTACACAGCTATCTGTATGAACATGGAAATATCTTCACGGCCATCTGTATGAACATGGATATATCTGCACAGCCATCTGGATGATCACGGAAATATCTACACGGCTATCTGTATGAGCATGGAAATATATACACCGCTATCTGTGTAAACATGTATACATCTTCACCACTATCTGTTTAAACATGGAAATATCTACACTGCTATCTGTATGAACATGGAAATATCTACACCGCTATCTGTTTGAACATGGAAATATCTACACCGCTATCTGCATGAAAATGGAAATATCTACAAAGCTATCTGCATATACATGGAAATATCTATACAGCAATCTCTTTACACATGGAAATAACTACACCGCTATCTCTATAAACATGGAAATATCTACACCGCCATCTGTATGAACATGGAAATATCTGCACCGCCATCTGTATGATCATATAAATATCTACACCGCCATCTGTATTAAGATGGAGATATCTACTCCGCTATCTGTATAAACATGGAAATATCTACACCGATATCTGTATAAACATGGAAATATCTACACCGCTATCTGTATGAACATGGAAATAACTTCACCGCCATCTGTATGAACATGGATTTATCTACACACCCATCTGGATGAACATGGAAATATCTACACCGCTATCTGTATGAACATGGAAATAGCTACACCGCTATCTGTTTGAACATGGAAATATCTACACCGCTACCTGTATGAACATGGAAATATCTACACCGCTATCTGTATGAACATGGAAATATCTTCACCACCATCTGTATGAACATGTATATATCTACACAGCCATCTGGATGAATATGGAAATATCTACACCGCTATCTGTATCAACAAGGAAATATCTACACCGCTATCAGTGTTAACATGCATACATCTTCACCGCTATCTGTATAAACATGGAAAAACCTACACCGCTATCTGTATGAACATGGAAATATCTACACAGCTATCTGTTTGAACATGGAAATATCTACACCGCTATCTGCATGAAAATGGAAATATCTACACAGCTCTCTGCATGTACATGGAAATATCTACAAATCTATTTCTTTACAGATGGAAATATCTACACTGCAATCTCTATAAACATGGAAATATCTACACCGCCATCTGAATGAACATGGAAATATGTGCCCCGCCATCTGTATGAACATATAAATATCTACACCGCCATCTGTATTAAGATGGAGATATCTACACCGCTATCTGTATAAACATGAAAATATCTACACCGCTATCTGTATAAACATGGAAATATCTAAACCGCTATCTGTATAAACATGGAAATATCAACACCGCTACCTGAATAGACATGGAAATATCAGCACCGCTATCTGTATGAACATGGAAATATCTACACCGCTATCTCTATGAACATGGAAATATCTACACCGCTATCTGTATGAACATGGAAATATCTTCACCGCCAACTGTATGAATATGGATTTATCTACACACCCATCTGGATGAACATGGAAATATCCACACCGCTATCTGTATGAACATGGAAATAGCTACAACCCTATCTGTATGAACATGGAAATATCTACACCGCTATCTGTATGAACATGGAAATATCTACACCGATATCTGTATAAACATGGAAATATCTACACCGCTATCTGTATGAACATGGAAATATCTTCACCGCCATCTGTATGAACATGGATTTATCTACACACCCATCTGGATGAACATGGAAATATCTACACCGCTATCTGTATGAACATGGAAATAGCTACACCGCTATCTGTATGAACATGGAAATATCTACACCGCTATCTGTATGAACATGGAAATATCTACACCGCTATCTGTATGAACATGGAAATATCTACACCGCTACCTGTATCAACATGGAAATATCAGTACCGCTATCTGTATGAACATGGAAATATCTACACAGCCTTCTGGATGAACATGGAAATATCTACACCGCTATCTGTATGAACATGGAAATACCTACACCGCTATCTGTATGAACATGGAAATATCTACACCACTATCTGTATGAACATGGAAATATTTACACCGCTATCTGTATGAACATGGAAATATCTACACCACTATCTGTGCAAACATGCATACATCTTCACCGCTATCTGTATAAACATGGAAATATCTACACCGCTATCTGTTTGAACATGGAAATATCTACACCGCTAACTGTTTGAACATGGAAATATCTACATTGCTATCTGCATGAAAATGGAAATATTTACACAGCTATCTGCATATACACGGAAATATCTACAAAGCTATTTCTTTACACATGGAAATAACTACACCGCTATCTCTATAAACATGGAAATATCTACACCACCATCTGTATGAACATGGAAATATCTGCACCGCCATCTGTATGAACATATAAATATCTACACCGCCATCTGTATTAAGATGGAGATATCTACACCGCTATCTGTATAAACATGGAATTATCTACACCGCTATCTGTATAAACATGGAAATATCTACACCGCTATCTGTATAAACATGGAAATATCTACACCGCTACCTGTATAAACATGGAAATATCAGCACCGCTATCTGTATGAACATGGAAATATCTACACCGCTATCTGTATGAACATGGAAATATCTACACCGCTATCTGCATGAAAATGGAAATATCTACACCGCTATCTGCATATACATGGAAATATCTACAAAGCTATCTCTTTACACATGGAAATATCTACACCGCTATCTCTGTAAACATGGAAATATATACACCACTATCTGTATAAACATGGAAATATCTACACCGCTATCTGTATAAACATGGAAATATCTACACAGCTATCTGTATAAACATGGAAATATCTACACCGCTATCTGTATAAACATGGAATTATCTACACCGCTACCTGTATAAACATGGAAATATCAGCACCGCTATCTGTATGACCATGGAAATATCTACACCGCTATCTCTATGAACATGGAAATATCTACACCGCTATCTGTATGAACATGGAAATAGCTACACCGCTATCTGTATGAACATGGAAATATCTACACCACTATCTGTATGAACATGGAAATATCTACACCGCTGTCTGTATGAACATGGAAATATCTACACCGCTATCTGTATGAACATGGGAATATCTTCACCGCTTACTGTTTGAACATGGAAATATCTACAAAGCTATCTGCATGAAAATGGAAATATTTACACAGCTATCTGCATATACACGGAAATATCTACAAAGCTATTTCCTTACACATGGAAATAACTACACTGCTATCTCTATAAACATGGAAATATCTACACCACCATCTGTATGAACATGGAAATATCTGCACCGCCATCTGTATGAACATATAAATATCTACACCGCCATCTGTATTAAGATGGAGATATCTACACCGCTATCGGTATAAACATGGAAATATCTACACCGCTATCTGTATAAACATGGAAATATCTACACCGCTATCTGTATAAACATGGAAATATCTACACCGCTATCTGTATAAACATGGAAATATCTACACCGCTATCTGTATAAACATGGAAATATCTACACCGCTACCTGTATAAACATGGAAATATCAGCACCGCTATCTGTATGAACATGGGAATATCTTCACCGCCATCTGTATGAACATGGATATATCTACACAGCCATCTGGATGAACACGGAAGTATCTACACCGCTATCTGTATGAGCATGGAAATATCTACACCGCTATCTGTGTAAACATGTATACATCTTCACCACTATCTGTTTAAACATGGAAATATCTACACAGCTATCTGTATGAACATGGAAATATCTACTCCGCTATCTGTTTGAACATGGAAATATCTACACCGCTATCTGCATGAAAATGGAAATATCTACAAAGCTATCTGCATATACATGGAAATATCTATACAGCTATCTCTTTACACATGGAAATAACTACACCGCTATCTCTATAAACATGGAAATATCTACACCGCCATCTGTATGAACATGGAAATATCTGCACCGCCATCTGTATGATCATATAAATATCTACACCGCCATCTGTATTAAGATGGATATATCTACACCGCTATCTGTATGAACATGGAAATATCTACACCGATATCTGTATAAACATGGAAATATCTACACCGCTATCTGCATGAACATGGAAATATCTTCACCGCCATCTGTATGAACATGGATTTATCTACACACCCATCTGGATGAACATGGAAATACCTACACCGCTATCTGTATGAACATGGAAATAGCTACACCGCTATCTGTATGAACATGGAAATATCTACACCGCTATCTGTATGAACATGGAAATATCTACACCGATATCTGTATAAACATGGAAATATCTACACCGCTATCTGTATGAACATGGAAATATCTTCACCGCCATCTGTATGAACGTGGATTTATCTACACACCCATCTGGATGAACATGGAAATATCTACACCGCTATCAGCATGAACATGGAAATATCTACACCGCTACCTGTATCAACATGGAAATGTCAGTACCGCTATCTGTATGAACATGGAAATATCTACAGAGCCTTCTGGATGAACATGGAAATATCTACACCGCTATCTGTAAGAACATGGAAATATCTACACCGCTATCTGTATGAACATGGAAATATCTACACCACTATCTGTATGAACATGGAAATATTTACACCGCTATCTGTATGAACATGGAAATATCTACACCACTATCTGTGAAAACATGCTAACATCTTCACCGCTATCTGTATAAACATGGAAATATCTACACCGCTATCTGTATGAACATGGAAATATCAACACCGCTAACTGTTTGAACATGGAAATATCTACACCGCTATCTGCATGAAAATGGAAATATTTACACAGCTATCTGCATATACACGGAAATATCTACAAAGCTATTTCTTTACACATGGAAATAACTACAACGCTACCTCTATAAACATGGAAATATCTACACCACCATCTGTATGAACATGGAAATATCTGCACCGCCATCTGTATGAACATATAAATATCTACACCGCCATCTGTATTAAGATGGAGATATCTACACCGCTATCTGTATAAACATGGAAATATCTACACCGCTATCTGTATAAACATGGAAATATCTACACCGCTATCTGTATAAACATGGAAATAGCTACACCGCTACCTGTATAAACATGGAAATATCAGCACCGCTATCTGTATGAACATGGAAATATCTACACCGCTATCTGTATGAACATGGAAATATCTACACCGCTATCTGCATGAAAATGGAAATATCTAAACAGCTATCTGCATATACATGGAAATATCTACAAAGCTATCTCTTTACACATGGAAATAACTACACCGCTATCACTGTAAACATGGAAATATATACACCACTATCTGTATAAACATGGAAATATCTACACCGCTATCTGTATAAACATGGATATATCTACACAGCTATCTGTATAAACATGGAAATATCTACACCGCTATCTGTATAAACATGGAATTATCTACACCGCTACCTGTATAAACATGGAAATATCAGCACCGCTATCTGTATGACCATGGAAATATCTACACCGCTATCTCTATGAACATGGAAATATCTACACCGCTATCTGTATGAACATGGAAATAGCTACACCGCTATCTGTATGAACATGGAAATAGCTACACCGCTATCTGTATGAACATGGAAATATCTACACCGCTGTCTGTATGAACATGGAAATATCTGCACCGCTATCTGTATGAACATGGGAATATCTTCACCGCCATCTGTATGAACATGGATATATCTACACAGCCATCTGGAAGAACACGGAAGTATCTACACCGCTATCTGTATGAGCATGGAAATATCTACACCGCTATCTGTGTATACATGTATACATCTTCACCACTATCTGTTTAAACATGGAAATATCTACACAGCTATCTGTATGAACATGGAAATATCTACACCGCTATCTGTTTGAACATGGAAATATCTACCCCGCTATCTGCACGAAAATGGAAATATCTACAAAGCTATCTGCATATACATGGAAATATCTATACAGCTATCTCTTTACACATGGAAATAACTACACCGCTATCTCTATAAACATGGAAATATCTTCACCGCCATCTGTATGAACATGGAAATGTCTGCACCGCCATCTGTATGATCATATAAATATCTACACCGCCATCTGTATTAAGATGGAGATATCTACTTCGCTATCTGTATAAACATGGAAATATCTACACCGATATCTGTATAAACATGGAAATATCTACACCGCTATCTGTATGAACATGGAAATATCTACACCGCTACCTGTATCAACATGGAAATATCAGCACCGCTATCTGTATGAACATGGAAATATCTACACAGCCTTCAGGATGAACATGGAAATATCTACACTGCTATCTGTATGAACATGGAAATATCTACACCACTATCTGTATGAACATGGAAATATTTACACCGCTATCTGTATGAACATGGAAATATCTACACCGCTATCTGCATGAAAATAGAAATATCTAAAAAGCTATCTGCATATACATGTAAATATCTACAAAGCTATCTCTTTACACATGGAAATAACTACACCGCTATCTCTATAAACATGGAAATATCTACACCACTATCTGTATAAACATGGAAATGTCTGCACCGCTATCTGTATAAACATGGAAATATCTACACCGCTACCTGTATAAACATGGAAATATCAGCACCGCTATCTGTATGAACATGGAAATATCTACACCGCTATCTGTATGAACATGGAAATATCTACACCGCTATCTGCATGAAAATGGAAATATCTACACAGCTATCTGCATATACATGGAAATATCTACAAAGCTATCTCTTTACACATGGAAATAACTACACCGCTATCTCTGTAAACATGGAAATATATACACCACTATCTGTATAAACATGGAAATATCTACACCGCTATCTGTATAAATATGGAAATATCTACACAGCTATCTGTATAAACATGGAAATATCTACACCGCTATCTGTATAAACATGGAATTATCTACACCGCTACCTGTATAAACATGGAAATATCAGCACCGCTATCTGTATGACCATGGAAATATCTACACCGCTATCTCTATGAACATGGAAATATCTACACCGCTATCTGTATCAACATGGAAATAGCTACACCTCTATCTGTATGAACATGGAAATATCTACACCACTATCTGTATGAACATGGAAATATCTACACCGCTGTCTGTATGAACATGGAAATATCTACACCGCTATCTGTATGAACATGGGAATATCTTCACCGCCATCTGTATGAACATGGATATATCTACACAGCCATCTGGATGAACACGGAAGTATCTACACCGCTATCTGTATGAGCATGGAAATATCTACACCGCTATCTGTGTAAACATGTATACATCTTCACCACTATCTGTTTAAACATGGAAATATCTACACAGCTATCTGTATGAACATGGAAATATCTACACCGCTATCTGTTTGAACATGGAAATATCTACACCGCTATCTGTATGAACATGGAAATATCTTCACCGCCATCTGTATGAATATGGATTTATCTACACACCCATCTGGATGAACATGGAAATATCTACACCGCTATCTGTATGAACATGGAAATAGCTACACCGCTATCTGTATGAACATGGAAATATCTACACCGCTATCTGTATGAACATGGAAATATCTACACCGATATCTGTATAAACATGGAAATATCGACACCGCTATCTGTATGAACATGGAAATATCTTCACCGCCATATGTATGAACATGGATTTATCTACACACCCATCTGGATGAACATGGAAATATCTACACCGCTATCTGTATGAACATGGAAATATCTACACCGCTACCTGTATCAACATGGAAATATCATTACCTCTATCTGTATGAACATGGAAATATCTACACAGCCTTCTGGATGAACATGGAAATATCTACACCGGTATCTGTATGAACATGGAAATATCTACACCGCTATCTGTATGAACATGGAAATATCTACACCACTATCTGTATGAACATGGAAATATTTACACCGCTATCTGTATGAACATGGAAATATCTACACCACTATCTGTGCAAACATGCATACATCTTCACCGCTATCTGTATAAACATAGAAATATCTACACCGCTATCTGTATGGACATGGAAATATCTACACCGCTAACTGTTTGAACATGGAAATATCTACACCGCTATCTGCATGAAAATGGAAATATTTACACAGCTATCTGCATATACACGGAAATATCTACAATGCTATTTCTTTACTATGGAAATAACTACACCGCTATCTCTATAAACATGGAAATATCTACACCACCATCTGTATGAACATGGAAATATCTGCACCGCCATCTTTATGAACATATAAATATCTACACCGCCATCTGTATTAAGATGGAGATATCTACACCGCTATCGGTATATACATGGAAATATCTACACCGCTATCTGTATAAACATGGAAATATCTACACCGCTATCTGTATAAACATGGAAATATCTACACCGCTACCTGTATAAACATGGAAATATCAGCACCGCTATCTGTATGAACATGGAAATATCTACACCGCTATCTGTATGAACATGGAAATATCTACACTGCTATCTGCATGAAAATGGAAATATCTACACAGCTATCTGCATATACATGGAAATATCTACAAAGCTATGTCTTTACACATGGAAATAACTACACCGCTATCTCTGTAAACATGGAAATATATACACCACTATCTGTATAAACATGGAAATATCTACAAAGCTATCTGTATGAACATGGAAATATCTACACAGCTTTCTGTACAAACATGGAAATATCTACACCGCTATCTGTATAAACATGGAATTATCTACACCGCTACCTGTATAAACATGAAAATGTCTGCACCGCTATCTGTATGACCATGGAAATATCTACACCGCTATCTGTATGAACATGGAAATATCTACACCGCTGTCTGTATGAACATGGAAATATCTACACCGCTATCTGTATGAACATGGGAATATCTTCACCGCCATCTGTATGAACATGGATATATCTACACAGCCATCTGGATGAACACGGAAGTATCTACACCGCTATCTGTATGAGCATGGAAATATCTACACCGCTATCTGTGTAAACATGTATACATCTTCACCACTATCTGTTTAAACATGGAAACATCTACACAGCTATCTGTATGAACATGGAAATATCTACACCGCTATCTGTTTGAACATGGAAATATCTACACCGCTATCTGCATGAAAATGGAAATATCTACAAAGCTATCTGCATATACATGGAAATATCTATACAGCTATCTCTTTACACATGGAAATAACTACACTGCTATCTCTATAAACATGGAAATATCTACACCGCCATCTGTATGAACATGGAAATATCTGCACCACCATCTGTATGATCATATAAATATCTACACCGCCATCTGTATTAAGATGGATATATCTACACCGCTATCTGTATGAACATGGAAATATCTTCACCGCCATCTGTATGAACATGGATTTATCTACACACCCATCTGGATGAACATGGAAATATCTACACCGCTATCTGTATGAACATGGAAATAGCTACACCGCTATCTGTATGAACATGGAAATATCTACACCGCTATCTGTATGAACATGGAAATATCTACACCGCTATCTGTATGAACATGGAAATATCTACACCGCTACCTGTATCAACATGGAAATATCAGTACCGCTATCTGTATGAACATGGAAATATCTACGCAGCCTTCTGGATGAACATGGAAATATCTACACCGCTATCTGTATGAACATGGAAATATCTACACCGCTATCTGTATAAACATGGAAATATCTACACCGCTATCTGTATAAACATGGAAATATCTACACCGCTAATTGTATAAACATGGAAATATCAGCACCGCTATCTGTATGAACATGGAAATATCTACACCGCTATCTGTATGAACATGGAAATATCTACACCGCTATCTGCATGAAAATGGAAATATCTACAAAGCTATCTGCATATACATGGAAATATCTACAAAGCTATCTCTTTACACATGGAAATAACTACACCGCTATCTCTGTAAACATGGAAATATATACACCACTATCTGTATAAACATGGAAATATCTACACCGCTATCTGTATAAACATGGAAATATCTACACAGCTATCTGTATAAACATGGAAATATCTACACCGCTATCTGTATAAACATGGAATTATCTACACCGCTAGCTGTATAAACATGGAAATATCAGCACCGCTATCTGTATGACCATGGAAATATCTACACCGCTATCTGTATGAACATGGAAATATCTACACCGCTGTCTGTATTAACATGGAAATATCTACACCGCTATCTGTATGAACATGGGAATATCTTCACCGCCATCTGTATGAACATGGATATATCTACACAGCCATCTGGATGAACACGGAAGTATCTACACCGCTATCTGTATGAGCATGGAAATATCTACACCGCTATCTGTGTAAACATGTATACATCTTCACCACTATCTGTTTAAACATGGAAATATCTACACAGCTATCTGTATGAACATGGAAATATCTTCACCGCTATCTGTTTGAACATGGAAATATCTACACCGCTATCTGCATGAAAATGGAAATATCTACAAAGCTATCTGCATATACATGGAAATATCTATACAGCTATCTCTTTACACATGGAAATAACTACACTGCTATCTCTATAAACATGGAAATATCTACACCGCCATCTGTATGAACATGGAAATATCTGCACCACCATCTGTATGATCATATAAATATCTACACCGCCATCTGTATTAAGATGGATATATCTACACCGCTATCTGTATGAACATGGAAATATCTTCACCGCCATCTGTATGAACATGGATTTATCTACACACCCATCTGGATGAACATGGAAATATCTACACCGCTATCTGTATGAACATGGAAATAGCTACACCGCTATCTGTATGAACATGGAAATATCTACACCGCTATCTGAATGAACATGGAAATATCTACACCGCTATCTGTATGAACATGGAAATATCTACACCGCTACCTGTATCAACATGGAAATATCAGTACCGCTATCTGTATGAACATGGAAATATCTACACAGCCTTCTGGATGAACATGGAAATATCTACACCGCTATCTGTATGAACATGGAAATATCTACACCGCTATCTGTATGAACATGGAAATATCTACACCGCCATCTGTATTAAGATGGAGATATCTACACCGCTATCTGTATAAACATGGAAATATCTACACCGCTATCTGTATAAACATGGAAATATCTACAGCGCTATCTGTATAAACATGGAAATAGCTACACCGTTACCTGTATAAACATGGAAATATCAGCACCGCTATCTGTATGAACATGGAAATATCTACACCGCTATCTGTATGAACATGGAAATATCTACACCGCTATCTGTATAAACATGGAAATATCTACACCGCTATCGGAATGAACATGTATATATCTACACAGCCATCTGGATGAACATGGAAATATCTACACCGCTATCTGTATGAACATGGAAATACATACACCGCTATCTGTATGAACATGGAAATATCTACACCGCTATCTGTATGAACATGGAAATATCTACACCGCTATCTGTATGAACATGGAAATATCTACACCACTATCTGTATAAACATGGAAATAGCTACACAGCCATCTGGATGAACATGGAAATATCTACACCGCTATCGGAATGAACATGTATATATCTACACAGCCATCTGGATGAACATGGAAATATCTACACCGCTATCTGTATGAACATGGAAATACATACACCGCTATCTGTATGAACATGGAAATATCTACACCGCTATCTGTATGAACATGGAAATATCTACACCGCCATCTGTATGAACATGGAAATATCTTCACCGCCATCTGTATGAATATATAAATATCTACACCGCCATCTGTATTAAGATTGAGATATCTACACCGCTATCTGTATAAACATGGAAATATCTACACCGCTATCTGTGTAAACATGCATACATCTTCACCACTATCAGTATAAACATGGAAATATCTACACTGCTATCTTTATGAACATGGAAATATCTACACCGCTAACTGTTTGAACAGGGAAATATATACAGCGGTATCTGCATGAAAATGGAAATGTCTACACAGCTATCTGCATATACATGGAAATATCTACACAGCTATCTCTTTACACATGGAAATAACTACACCGCTATCTGTATGAACATGGAAATATCTACACCGCCATCTGTATGAACATGGAAATATCTGCACCGCCATCTGAATGAACATATAAATATCTACACCGCCATCTGTATTAAGATGGAGATATCTACACCGCTATCTGTAAAAACATGGAAATATCTACACCGCTATGTGTATAAACATGGAAATATCTACACCGCTCTCTGTATAAACATGGAAATATCTACACCGCTTCCTGTATAAACATGGAAATATCAGCACCGCTATCAGTATGAACATGGAAGTATATACACCGCCATCTGTATGAACATGGAAATATCTTCACCACCATCTGTATGAACATGGAAATAGCTGCACCGCCATCTGTATGAACATATAAATATCTACACCGCCATCTGTATTAAGATGGAGATATCTACACCGCTATCTGTATAAACATGGAAATATCTACACCGCTATCTGTATATACATGGAAATAACTACACCGCTATCTGTATAAACATGGAAATATCTACACTGCTACCTGTATAAACATGGAAATATCAGCCCCGCTATCTGTATGAACATGGAAATATCTACACCGCCATCTGTATGAGCATGGAAAAATCTTCACCGCCATCTGTATGAACATTGATATATCTACACAGCCATCTGTATGAACATGGAAATATCTTCACCGCCATCTGTATGAACATGGATATGTCTACACAGCCGTCTGGATGAACATGGAAATATCTACACCGCTATCTGTATGAACCTGGAAATATCTACACCGCTATCTGTGTAAACATGCATACATCTTCACCGCTATCTGTAAAAACATGGAAATATCCACACCGCTATCTGTATGAACATGGAAATATCTACACCGCTATCTGTTTGAAAATGGAAATATCTACACCGCTATCTGCATGAAAATGGAAATATCTACAAAGCTATCTGCATATACATGGAAATATTTACACAGCTATCTCTTTGCACATGGAAATAACTACACCGCTATCTCTATAAACATGGAAATATCTACACCACCATCTGTATGAACATGGAAATATCTGCACTGCCATCAGTATGAACATATAAATATCTACACCGCCATCTGTGTTAAGAAGTAGATATCTACACCGCTATCTGTATAAACATGGAAATATCTACACCGCTATCTGTATGAACATGGAAATATCTACACCGCTACCTGTATGAACACGGAAATATGTACACCGCTACCTGTATAAACATGGATGTATCAGCAGCGCTATCGGTATGAACATGGAAATATCTACACCGCTATCTGTATGAACATGGAAATATCTATACCGCTATCTTTATGAACATAGAAATATCTACACCACTATCTGTATGAACATGGAAATAGCTACACAGCCATCTGGATGAACATGGAAATATCTACACCGCTAACTGTATGAACATGGATATATCTACACAGCCATCTGGATGAACATGGAAATATCTACACCGCTATCTGTATGAACATGGAAGTACATACACCGCTATCTGTATGAACATGGAAATATCTACACCGCTATCTGTATGAACATGGAAATATCTACACCGCAATCTGTATGAACATGGAAATATCTTCACCGCCGTCTGTACGAACATGGATATATCTACACAGCCATCTGGATGAACATGGAAATATCTACACCGCTATCTGTATGAACATGGAAATATCTACACCGCTATCTGTATGAACATGGATATATCTACACAGCCATCTGGATGAACATGGAAATATCTACACCGCTATCTGTGTAAACATGCATACATCTTCACCGCTATCTGTATAAACGTGGAAATATCTACACCGCTATCTTTATGTACATGGAAATATCTACACCGCTAACTGAACAGGAAAATACACACACCGCTATCTGCATGAAAACGGAAATATCCACACAGCTATCTGCTTATACATGGAAATATCTACACAGATATCTCTTTACACATGGAAATAACTACACCGCTATCTGTATGAACATGGAAATATCTACACCGCCATCTGTATGAACATGGAAATATCTGCACAGCCATCTGTATGAACATTTAAATAACTACACCGCCATCTGTATTAAGATGGAGATATCTACACCACTATCTGCATAAACATGGAAATATCAACACCGCTATCTGTATAAACATGGAAATATCTACACCGCTATGAGTATAAACATGGAAATATCTACACTGCTATCTGTATAAACATGGAAATATCTACACCGCTACCTGTATAAACATGGAAATATCAGCACCGCTATCAGTATGTACATGGAAGTTTCTACACCGCCATCTGTATGAACATGGAAATATCTTCACCGCCATCCGTATGAACATGGAAATATCTGCACCGCCATCTGTATGAACATATAAATATCTACACCGCCATCTGTATTAAGATGGAGATATCTACACCGCTACCTGTATAAACATGGAAATATCTACACCGCTATGTGTATAAACATGGAAATATCTACACCGCTACCTGTATCAACATGGAAGTATCAGCACCGCTATCGGTATGAACATGGCAATATCTACACGGCTATCTGTATGAACATGGAAATATCTACACCGCTATCTGTATGAACATGGAAATGTCTTCACCGCCATCTGTATGAACATGGATATATCTACACAGCCATCTGAATGAACATGGAAATATCTACACCGCTATCTGTATGAACATGGAAATATCTACACAGCCATCTGGATGAACATGGAAATATCTACACCGCTATCTGTATGAACGTGGAAATACACATACCGCTATATGTATGAAAATGGAAATATCTACACCGCTATCTGCATGAAAATGGAAATATCTACACAACTATCTGCATATAAATGGAAATATCTACACAGCTATCTCTTTGCACATGGAAATATCTACACCACTATCTGTAAGAACATGGAAATATCTACACCGCTAACTGTTTGAACAGGGAAATATATACACCGCTATCTGCATGAAAATGGAAATATCTACACCGCTATCTGTATGAAAATGGAAATACATACACCGCTATCTGTATGAACATGGAAATATCTACACCGCTATGTGTATAAACATGGAAATATCTACACCGCTATCTGTATAAACATGGAAATATCTACACCGCCACATGTATAAACATGGAAATATCAGCCCCGGTATCTGTATGAACATGGAAATACCTACACCGCCATTTGTATGAACATGGAAATATCTTCACCGCCATACGTATGAACATGGAAATATCTGCACCGCCATCTGTATGAACATATAAATATCTACACCGCCATCTGTATTAAGATGGATATGTCTACACCGCTATCTGTATAAACATGGAAATATCTACACCGCTATCTGTATGAACATGGACATATCTACACCGCTATCTGCATGAAAATGGAAATATCTACACAACTATCCGCATATAAATGGAAATATCTACACAGCTATCTCTTTGCACATGGAAATAACTACACAGCTATCTCTATAAACATGGAAATATCTACACCGCCATCTGTATGAACATGGAAATATCTACACCGCCATCTGTATTAAGAAGGAGATATCTACACTGCTATCTGTATAAACATGGAAATATCTACACCGGTATCTGTATGAACATGGAAATATCTACACCGCTATCTGTATAAACACGGAAATATGTACACCGCTACCTGTATAAACATGGAAGTATCAGCACTGCTATCGGTATGAACATGGCAATATCTACACGGCTATCTGTATGAACATGGAAATATCTACACCGCTATCTGTATAAACATGGAAATATCTACACCGCTATCTTTATGAACATGGAAATATCTACACCGCTAAATGTTTGAACAGGGAAATATATACACCGCTGTCTGCATGAAAACGGAAATATCTACTCAGCTATCTGGTTATACATGGAAATATCTACACAGCTATCTCTTTACACATGGAAATAACTACACCGCTATCTGTATGAACCTGGAAATATCTACACCGCCATCTGTATGAACATGCAAATATCTGCACCGCCAACTGTATGAACATTTAAATATCTACACCGCCATCTGTATTATGAAGGAGATATCTACACCGCTAACTGTATATACATGGAAATATCTACACCGCTATCTGTATGAACATGGAAATATCTACACCGTTACCTGCATAAACACGGAAATATGTACACCGCTACCTGTATAAACATGGAAGTATCAGCACCGATATCGGTATGAACATGGCAATATCTACACGGCTATCTGTATGAACATGGAAATATCTACAACGACATCTGTATGAACATGGAAATATCTTCACCGCCATCTGTATGAACATGGATATATCTACACAGCCATCTGGATGAACATGGAAATATCTACACCGCTATCTGTATGAACATGGAAATATTTACACCGCTATCTGTATGAACATGGAAATATCTACACAGCCATCAGGATGAAAATGGAAATATCTACACCGCTATCTGTATGAACATGGAAATACATACACCGCTATCTGTATGAACATGGAAATATCTACACCGCTATCTGTATGAACATGGAAATATCTACACCGCTATCTGTATGAACATGGAAATATCTTCACCGCCATCTGTATGAACATGGATATATCTAAACAGCCATGTGGATGAACATGGAAATATCTACACCGATATCTGTGAAAACATGCATACATCTTCACCGCTATCTGTATAAACATGGAAATATCTACACCGCTATCTTTAGGAACATGGAAATATCTACACCGCTAACTGTTTGAACAGGGAAATATATACACCGCTATCTGCATGAAAATAGAAATATCTACACCACTATCAGTATGAACATGGAAATACATACACCCCTATCTGTATGAACATGGAAATATCTACACCGCTATCTGTATGAACTTGGAAATATCTACACCGCTATCTGTATGAACATGGAAATATCTTCACCGCCATCTGTATGAACATGGATATATCTACACAGCCATCTGGATGAACATGGAAATATCTGCACCGCTATCTGTATGAACATGGAAATATCTACACCTCTATCTGTATGAACATGGATATATCTACACAGCCATCTGGATGAACATGGAAATATCTACACCGCTATCTGTGTAAACATGCATACATCTTCACCGCTATCTGTATAAACATGGAAATATCTACACCGCTATCTTTATGAACATGGAAATATCTACACCGCTAACTGTTTGAACAGGGAAATATATACACCGCTATCTGCATGAAAACGGAAATATCTACACAGCTATCTGCTTATACATGGAAATATCTACACAGCTATCTCTTTACACATGGAAATAACTACACCGCTATCTGTATGAACATGGAAATATCTACACCGCCATCTGTATGAACATGGAAATATGTGCAGCGCCATCTGTATGATCATTTAAATATCTACACCGCCATCTGTATTAAGATGGAGATATCTACACCACTATCTGCATAAACATGGAAATATCCACACCGCTATCTGTATAAACATGGAAATATCTACACCGCTATGTGTATAAACATGGAAATATCTACACTGCTATCTGTATAAACATGGAAATATCTACACCGCTACCTGTATAAACATGGAAATATCAGCACCGCTATCAGTATGAACATGGAAGTTTCTACACCGCCATCTGGATGAACATGGAAATATCTACACCGCTATCTGTATGAACATGGAAGTACATACACCGCTATCTGTATGAACATGGAAATATCTACACCGCTATCTGTATGAACATGGAAGTACATACACCGCTATCTGTATGAACATGGAAATATCTACACCGCTATCTGTATGAACATGGAAATATCTACACCGCTATCTGTATGAACATGGAAATATCTACACCGCTATCTGTATGAACATGGAAATATCTTCACCGCCGTCTGTATGAACATGGATATATCTACACAGCCATCTTGATGAACATGGAAATATCTACACCGGGATCTGTGTAAACATGCATACAACTTCACCGCTATCTGTATAAACATGGAAATATCTACACCGCTATCTTTATGAACTTGGAAATAACTACACCGCTAACTGTTTGAACAGGGAAATATATACACCGCTATCTGCATGAAAATGGAAATATCTACACCGCTATCTGTATGAACATGGAAATACATACAATGCTATCTGTATGAACATGGAAATATCTACACCGCTATGTGTATAAACATGGAAATATCTACACCGCTATCTGTATAAACATGGAAATATCTACACCGCTATATGTATAAACATGGAAATATCAGCCCCGCTATCTGTATGAACATGGAAATATCTACACCGCCATCTGTATGAACATGGAAATATCTTCACCGCCATCTGTAGGGACATGGATATATCTACACAGCCATCTGTATGAACATGGAAATATCTACACCGCTATCTGTATGAACATGGAAATATCTACACCGATATCTGTATGAACATGGAAATATCTTCACCGCCATCTGTATGAACATGGATATATCTACACAGCCATCTGAATGAACATTTAAATATCTACACCGCCATCTGTATTAAGAAGGAGATATCTACACAACTATCTGAATAAACATGGAAATATCTACACCGCTATCTGTATAAACATGGAAATATCTACACCGCTATGTGTATAAACCTGGAAATATCTACACCGCTATCTGTATAAACATGGAAATATCTACACCGCTACCTGTATAAACATGGAAATATCAGCACCGCTATCAGTATGAAAATGGAAGTTTCTACACAGCCATCTGTATGAACATGGAAATATCTTCACTGCCATCCGTATGAACATGGAAATATCTGCACCGCCATCTGTATGAACATATGAATATCTACACCGCCATCTGTATTAAGATGCAGATATCTACACCGCTATCTGAATAAACATGGAAATATCTACACCGCTATCTGTATAAACATGGAAATATCTACACCGCTATCTGTATAAACATGGAAATATGTACACCGATACCTGTATAAACATGGAAATATCATCACCGCTATCTGAATGAACATGGAAATATCTACACCTCCATCTGTATGAACATGGAAATATCGTCACCGCCATCTGTATGAACATGGATATATCTACACAGCCATCTGTATGAACATGGAAATATCTTCATCGCCATCTGTATGAACATGGATATGTCTACACAGCCGTCTGGATGAACATGGAAATATCTACACCGCTATCTGTATGAACATGGATATATCTACACCGCTATCTGTGTAAACATGCATACATCTTCACCGCTATCTGTCTAAACATGGAAATATCTACACCGCTATCTGTATGAACATAGAAATAGCTACACCGCTATCTGTATGAACATGGAAATATCTACACCCCTATCTGTATGAACATGGAGATATCTACACCGCTATCTGTATGAACATGGAAATATCTTCACCGCCATCTGTATGAACATGGATATACCTACACAGCCATCTGGATGAAAATGGAAATATCTACACCGCTATCTGTATGAACATGGAAATAGCTACACTGCTATCTGTATGAACATGGAAATATCTACACCGCTATCTGTATGAACATGGAAATATCTACACCGCTATCTGTATGAACATGGAGATATCTACACCGCTATATGTATGAACATGGAAATATCTTCACCGCCATCTGTATGAACATGGATATATCTACACAGCCTTGTGGATGAACATGGAAATATCTACACCGCTATCTGTGTAAAAATGCATACATCTTCACCGCTCTCTGTACAAACATGGAAATATCTACACCGCTATCTTTATGAACATGGAAATATCTACACCGCAAACTGTTTGAACAGGGAAATATATACACCGCTATCTGCATGAAAATGGAAATATCTACACCACTATCTGTTTGAACATGGAAATACATACACCACTATCTGTATGAACATGGAAATATCTACCCCGCTATCTGTATGAACATGGAAATATCTGCACCGCTATCTGTATGAACATGGAAATATCTACACCACTATCTGTATGAACATGGATATATCTACACCGCTATCTGTATGAACAGGGAAGTATATACACCGCTATCTACTTGAAAATGGAAATATCTACACAGCTATCTGCATATACATGGGAATATCTACACAGCTATCTCTTTACACATGGAAATAACTACACCGCTATCTGTATGAACATGGAAATATCTACACCGCCATCTGTATGAACATGGAAATATCTGCACCGCCATCTGAATGAACATATAAATGTCTACACCGCCATCTGTATTAAGATGGAGATATCTACACCGCTATCTGTATAAACATGGAAATATCTGCACCGCTATGTGTATAAACATGGTAATATCTACACCACTATCTGTATGAACATGGAAATACATACACCACTATCTGTATGAACATGGAAATATCTACAGCGCTATCTGCATGAACATGGAAATATCTGCACCGCTATCTGTATGAACATGGAAATATCTACACCACTCTCTGTATGAACATGGATATATCTACACCGCTATCTGTATGAATATGGAAATATCTTCACCGAAATCTGTATGAACATGGATATATCTACACAGACATCTGGATGAACATGGAAGTATCTACACCGCTATCTGTAGGAACATGGAAATAGCTACACTGCTATCTGTATGAACATGGAAATATCTACACCGCTATCTGTGTAAACATGCGTACACCTTCACCGCTATCTGTATAAACATGGAAATATCTACACCGCTACCCGTATAAACATGGAAATATCTACACCGCTATCTCTATGAACATGGAAATATCCACACCGCTATCTGTATGAACATGGAAATAGCTACACCGCTATCTGTATGAACATGGAAATATCTAAACCACTATCTGTATGAACATGGAAATATCTACACCGCTATCTGTTTGAACAGGGAAGTATATACACCGCTATCTGCTTGAAAATGGAAATATCTACACAGCTATCTGCATATACATGGGAATATCTACACAGCTATCTCTTTACACATGGAAATAACTACACCGCTATCTGTATGAACATGGAAATATCTACACCGCCATCTGTATTAAGATGGAGATATCTACACCGCTATCTGTATAAACATGGAAATATCTACACCGCTATGTGTATAAACATGGTAATATCTACACCGCTATCTGTATGAACATGGAAATATCTACACCGCTACCTGTATAAACATGGAAATATCAGCACTGCTATCAGTATGAACATGGAAGTATCTACACCGCCATCTGTATGAACATGGAAATATCTTCACCGCCATCTGTATGAACATGGAAATATCTGCACCGCCATCTGAGTGAACATATAAATATCTCCACTGCCATCTGTATTAAGATGGAGATATCTACACCGCTATCTGTATAAATATGGAAATATCTACACTGCTATGTGTATAAACATGGAAATATCTACACCGCTATCTGCATAAACATGGAAATATCTTCACTGCTACCTGTATAAACATGGAAATATCAGCAGCGCTATCTGTATGAACATGGAAATATCTACACCGCCATCTGTATGAACATGGAAAAATCTTCACCGTCATCTGTATGAACATGGATATATCTACACAGCCATCTGAATGAACATGGAAATATCTTCACCGCCATCTGTATGAACATGGATATGTCTACACAGCCGTCTGGATGAACATGGAAATATCTACACCGCTATCTGTATGAACATGGAAAAATCTACACCGCTATCTGTGTAAACATTCATACATCTTCACCGCTATCTGTATAAACATGGAAATATCCACACCGCTATCTGTATGAACACGGAAATATCTGCACCGCTATCTGTTTGAACATGGAAATATCTACACCGCTATCTGCATGAAAATGGAAATAACTACACAGCTATCTACATATACACGGAAATATCTACACAGCTATCTCTGTGCACATGGAAATAACTACACCGCTATCTCTATAAACATGGAAATATCTACACCACCATCTGTATGAACATGGAAATATCTGCACCGCTTCTGTATTATGAAGGAGATATCTACACCGCTATCTGTATAAACATGGAAATATCTACACCGATATCTGTATGAACATGGAAATATCTGCACCGTTACCTGTATAAACACGGAAATATGTACACCGCTACCTGTATAAACATGGAAGTATCAGCACAGATATCGGTATGAACATGGCAATATCTACACGACTATCTGTATGAACATGGAAATATCTGCACCGCCATCTGTATGAACATATAAATATCTACACCGCCATCTGCATTAAGAAGGAGATATCTACACCGATATCTGTATAAACATGGAAATATCTACACTGCTATCTGTATAAACATGGAAATATCTACACCGCTATCTGTACAAACATGGAAATATCTACATCGCTATCTGTACAAACATGGAAATATCTACATCGCTACCTATCGGTATGAACACGGAAATATCTCCACCGCTATCTGTATGAACATGGAAATATCTACACCGCTATCTGTATGAACATGGAAATATCTTCACTGCCATCTGTATGAACATGGATATATCTACAATGCCATCTGTATGAACATGGAAATATCTACACCGCCATCTGTATGAACATGGAAATATCTGCAACGCCATCTGTATGAACACGGAAATATCTACACCGCTATCTGTATGAACATGGAAATATCTACACCGCTATCTGTATGAACATGGAAATATGTTCACTGCCTTTTGTATGAACATGGATATATCTACACAGCCATCTGGATGAACATGGAAATATCTACACCGCTATCTGTATGAACATGGAAATATCTACACTGCTATCCTTGTAAACATGCATACATCTTCACCGCTATCTGTATAAACATGGAAATATCTACACCGCTATCTGTATGAACATGGAAATATCTACACCGCTATCTGTTTGAACATGGAAATATCTACACCGCTATCCGCATGAAAATGGAAATATCTACTCAGCTATCTGCATACACATGGAAATATCTACAAAGCTATCTCTTTGCACATGGAAATAACTACACCGCTATCTCTATAAACATGGAAATATCTACACGGCCATCTATATGAACACGGAAATATCTGCTCCACCATCTGTATGAACATATAAATATCTACACCACCATCTGTATTAAGATGGAGATATCTACACATCTATCTGTATAAACTTGGAAATATCTACACCGCTATCTGTATAAACATGGAAATATCTTCACCACTATCTGTATAAACATGGAAATATCTACACCGCTACCTGAATAAATATGGAAATATCAGCACAGCTATCAGTATGAACATGGAAATATCCACACCGCTATCTCCTTGAACATGGAAATATCTACACCGCTATCTGTATGAACATGGAAATAGCTACACCGCTATCTTTATGAACATGGAAATATCTACACCGCTATCTGTATGAAAATGGAAATATCTACACCGCTATCTGTATGAACATGGATATATCTATACAGCCATCTGGATGAACATGGAAATATCTACACCGCTATATGTGTGAACATGGAAATATCTACACCGCTATCTGTATGAACATGGATATATCTACACAGCCATCTGGATGAACATGGAAATATCTACACTGCTATCTGTGTAGACATGCATACATCTTCACCGCTATCTTGATAAACAAGGAAATATCTACACCGCTATCTGTTTGAACATGGAAATATATACACCGCTATCTGCATGAAAATGGAAATATCTACACAGCTATCTGCATATACATGGAAATATCTACACAGCTATCTCTTTACACATGGAAAAAACTACACCGCTATCTGTATGAGCATGGAAATATCTACACCGCCATCTGTATTAACATGGGAGTATCTGCACCGCCATCTGTATGAACATATAAATATCTACACCACCATCTCTATTAAGATGGAGATATCTACACCTCTATCTGTATGAACATGGAAATATCTACACCGCTATCTGTATGAACATGGAAATATCTACACCTCTATCTGTATGAACATGGAAATATCTGCTCCGCCATCTGTATGAACATATAAACATCTACACCGCCGTCTGTATTAAGAAGGAGAAATCTACACCGCTATCTGTATAAACAAGGAAATATCTACACTGCTGTCTGTATAAACATGGAAATATCTACACCGCTATGTGTAGGTACATGGAAATATCTACACCGCCATCTGTATGAACATGGAAATATCTTCACCGCCATCTGTATGAACATGGATATACCTACACAGCCATCTGTATGAACATGGAAATATCTAACCCGCTATCTGTATGAACATGGAAATATCTTCAACGCCATCTGTATGAAAATGGATATGTCTACACAGCCATCCGGATGAACATGGAAATATCTTCAACACTATCTGTGTAAACTTGCATACTTCTTCACCGCTATCTGTATAAACATGGAAATATCTGCACCGCTATCTGTATGAACATGGAAATATCTACACTGCTATCTATTTGACCATGGAAATATCTACACCGCTAACTGCATGAAAATGGAAATATCTACACAGATATCTGCATATACATGGAAATATCTACACAGCTATCTCTTTACACATGGAAATATCTACACCGCTATCTGTATAAACATGGAAATATCTACACCACTATCTGTATAAACATGGAAATATCTACACCGCTACCTGTATAAATATGGAAATATCAGCACAGCTATCTGTATGAACATGGAAATATCTACACCGCTATCTCCTTGAACATGGAAATATCTACACCGCTATCTGTACGAACATGGAAATAGCTACACCGCTATCTTTATGAACATGGAAATATCTACACCGCTATCTGTATGAACATGGATATATCTATACAGCCATCTGGATGAACATGGAAATATCTACACTGCTATCTGTGTAGACATGCATACACCTTCACCGATATCTGTATAAACATGGAAATATCTACACCGCTATCTGTTTGAACATGGAAATATATACACCGCTATCTGCATGAAAATGGAAATATCTACACAGCTATCTGCATATACATGGAAATATCTACACAGCTATCTCTTTACACATGGAAAAAACTACACCGCTATCTGTATGAGCATGGAAATATCTACACCGCCATCTGCATTATGAAGGAGATATCTACACCGCTATCTGTATAAACATGGAAATATCTACACAGCTATCTGTATGAACTTGGAAATATCTACACCGTTACCTGCATAAACACGGAAATATGTACACCGCTACCTGTATAAACATGGAAGTATCAGCACCGATATCGGTATGAAAATGGCAATATCTACTCGGCTATCTGTATGAACATGGAAATATCTACAACGCCATATGTATGAACGTGGAAATATCTTCACCGCCATCTGTATGAACATGGATATATCTACACAGACATCTGGATGAACATGGAAATATCTACACCGCTATCTGTACGAACATGGAAATATCTACACCGCTATCTGTATGAACATGGAAGTACATACACCGCTATCTGTATGAACATGGAAATATCTACACCGCTATCTGTATGAACATGGAAATATCTACACCGCAATCTGTATGAACATGGAAATATCTTCACCGCCGTCTGTACGAACATGGATATATCTACACAGCCATCTGGATGAACATGGAAATATCTACACCGCTATCTGTATGAACATGGAAATATCTACACCGCTATCTGTATGAACATGGATATATCTACACAGCCATCTGGATGAACATGGAAATATCTACACCGCTATCTGTGTAAACATGCATACATCTTCACCGCTATCTGTATAAACGTGGAAATATCTACACCGCTATCTTTATGTACATGGAAATATCTACACCGCTAACTGAACAGGAAAATACACACACCGCTATCTGCATGAAAACGGAAATATCCACACAGCTATCTGCTTATACATGGAAATATCTACACAGATATCTCTTTACACATGGAAATAACTACACCGCTATCTGTATGAACATGGAAATATCTACACCGCCATCTGTATGAACATGGAAATATCTGCACAGCCATCTGTATGAACATTTAAATAACTACACCGCCATCTGTATTAAGATGGAGATATCTACACCACTATCTGCATAAACATGGAAATATCAACACCGCTATCTGTATAAACATGGAAATATCTACACCGCTATGAGTATAAACATGGAAATATCTACACTGCTATCTGTATAAACATGGAAATATCTACACCGCTACCTGTATAAACATGGAAATATCAGCACCGCTATCAGTATGTACATGGAAGTTTCTACACCGCCATCTGTATGAACATGGAAATATCTTCACCGCCATCCGTATGAACATGGAAATATCTGCACCGCCATCTGTATGAACATATAAATATCTACACCGCCATCTGTATTAAGATGGAGATATCTACACCGCTACCTGTATAAACATGGAAATATCTACACCGCTATGTGTATAAACATGGAAATATCTACACCGCTACCTGTATCAACATGGAAGTATCAGCACCGCTATCGGTATGAACATGGCAATATCTACACGGCTATCTGTATGAACATGGAAATATCTACACCGCTATCTGTATGAACATGGAAATGTCTTCACCGCCATCTGTATGAACATGGATATATCTACACAGCCATCTGAATGAACATGGAAATATCTACACCGCTATCTGTATGAACATGGAAATATCTACACAGCCATCTGTATGAACATGGAAATATCTACACCGCTATCTGTATGAACGTGGAAATACACATACCGCTATATGTATGAAAATGGAAATATCTACACCGCTATCTGCATGAAAATGGAAATATCTACACAACTATCTGCATATAAATGGAAATATCTACACAGCTATCTCTTTGCACATGGAAATATCTACACCACTATCTGTAAGAACATGGAAATATCTACACCGCTAACTGTTTGAACAGGGAAATATATACACCGCTATCTGCATGAAAATGGAAATATCTACACCGCTATCTGTATGAAAATGGAAATACATACACCGCTATCTGTATGAACATGGAAATATCTACACCGCTATGTGTATAAACATGGAAATATCTACACCGCTATCTGTATAAACATGGAAATATCTACACCGCCACATGTATAAACATGGAAATATCAGCCCCGGTATCTGTATGAACATGGAAATACCTACACCGCCATTTGTATGAACATGGAAATATCTTCACCGCCATACGTATGAACATGGAAATATCTGCACCGCCATCTGTATGAACATATAAATATCTACACCGCCATCTGTATTAAGATGGATATGTCTACACCGCTATCTGTATAAACATGGAAATATCTACACCGCTATCTGTATGAACATGGACATATCTACACCGCTATCTGCATGAAAATGGAAATATCTACACAACTATCCGCATATAAATGGAAATATCTACACAGCTATCTCTTTGCACATGGAAATAACTACACAGCTATCTCTATAAACATGGAAATATCTACACCGCCATCTGTATGAACATGGAAATATCTACACCGCCATCTGTATTAAGAAGGAGATATCTACACTGCTATCTGTATAAACATGGAAATATCTACACCGGTATCTGTATGAACATGGAAATATCTACACCGCTATCTGTATAAACACGGAAATATGTACACCGCTACCTGTATAAACATGGAAGTATCAGCACTGCTATCGGTATGAACATGGCAATATCTACACGGCTATCTGTATGAACATGGAAATATCTACACCGCTATCTGTATAAACATGGAAATATCTACACCGCTATCTTTATGAACATGGAAATATCTACACCGCTAAATGTTTGAACAGGGAAATATATACACCGCTGTCTGCATGAAAACGGAAATATCTACTCAGCTATCTGGTTATACATGGAAATATCTACACAGCTATCTCTTTACACATGGAAATAACTACACCGCTATCTGTATGAACCTGGAAATATCTACACCGCCATCTGTATGAACATGCAAATATCTGCACCGCCAACTGTATGAACATTTAAATATCTACACCGCCATCTGTATTATGAAGGAGATATCTACACCGCTAACTGTATATACATGGAAATATCTACACCGCTATCTGTATGAACATGGAAATATCTACACCGTTACCTGCATAAACACGGAAATATGTACACCGCTACCTGTATAAACATGGAAGTATCAGCACCGATATCGGTATGAACATGGCAATATCTACACGGCTATCTGTATGAACATGGAAATATCTACAACGACATCTGTATGAACATGGAAATATCTTCACCGCCATCTGTATGAACATGGATATATCTACACAGCCATCTGGATGAACATGGAAATATCTACACCGCTATCTGTATGAACATGGAAATATTTACACCGCTATCTGTATGAACATGGAAATATCTACACAGCCATCAGGATGAAAATGGAAATATCTACACCGCTATCTGTATGAACATGGAAATACATACACCGCTATCTGTATGAACATGGAAATATCTACACCGCTATCTGTATGAACATGGAAATATCTACACCGCTATCTGTATGACCATGGAAATATCTTCACCGCCATCTGTATGAACATGGATATATCTAAACAGCCATGTGGATGAACATGGAAATATCTACACCGATATCTGTGAAAACATGCATACATCTTCACCGCTATCTGTATAAACATGGAAATATCTACACCGCTATCTTTAGGAACATGGAAATATCTACACCGCTAACTGTTTGAACAGGGAAATATATACACCGCTATCTGCATGAAAATAGAAATATCTACACCACTATCAGTATGAACATGGAAATACATACACCCCTATCTGTATGAACATGGAAATATCTACACCGCTATCTGTATGAACTTGGAAATATCTACACCGCTATCTGTATGAACATGGAAATATCTTCACCGCCATCTGTATGAACATGGATATATCTACACAGCCATCTGGATGAACATGGAAATATCTGCACCGCTATCTGTATGAACATGGAAATATCTACACCTCTATCTGTATGAACATGGATATATCTACACAGCCATCTGGATGAACATGGAAATATCTACACCGCTATCTGTGTAAACATGCATACATCTTCACCGCTATCTGTATAAACATGGAAATATCTACACCGCTATCTTTATGAACATGGAAATATCTACACCGCTAACTGTTTGAACAGGGAAATATATACACCGCTATCTGCATGAAAACGGAAATATCTACACAGCTATCTGCTTATACATGGAAATATCTACACAGCTATCTCTTTACACATGGAAATAACTACACCGCTATCTGTATGAACATGGAAATATCTACACCGCCATCTGTATGAACATGGAAATATGTGCAGCGCCATCTGTATGATCATTTAAATATCTACACCGCCATCTGTATTAAGATGGAGATATCTACACCACTATCTGCATAAACATGGAAATATCCACACCGCTATCTGTATAAACATGGAAATATCTACACCGCTATGTGTATAAACATGGAAATATCTACACTGCTATCTGTATAAACATGGAAATATCTACACCGCTACCTGTATAAACATGGAAATATCAGCACCGCTATCAGTATGAACATGGAAGTTTCTACACCGCCATCTGGATGAACATGGAAATATCTACACCGCTATCTGTATGAACATGGAAGTACATACACCGCTATCTGTATGAACATGGAAATATCTACACCGCTATCTGTATGAACATGGAAGTACATACACCGCTATCTGTATGAACATGGAAATATCTACACCGCTATCTGTATGAACATGGAAATATCTACACCGCTATCTGTATGAACATGGAAATATCTACACCGCTATCTGTATGAACATGGAAATATCTTCACCGCCGTCTGTATGAACATGGATATATCTACACAGCCATCTTGATGAACATGGAAATATCTACACCGGGATCTGTGTAAACATGCATACAACTTCACCGCTATCTGTATAAACATGGAAATATCTACACCGCTATCTTTATGAACTTGGAAATAACTACACCGCTAACTGTTTGAACAGGGAAATATATACACCGCTATCTGCATGAAAATGGAAATATCTACACCGCTATCTGTATGAACATGGAAATACATACAATGCTATCTGTATGAACATGGAAATATCTACACCGCTATGTGTATAAACATGGAAATATCTACACCGCTATCTGTATAAACATGGAAATATCTACACCGCTATATGTATAAACATGGAAATATCAGCCCCGCTATCTGTATGAACATGGAAATATCTACACCGCCATCTGTATGAACATGGAAATATCTTCACCGCCATCTGTAGGGACATGGATATATCTACACAGCCATCTGTATGAACATGGAAATATCTACACCGCTATCTGTATGAACATGGAAATATCTACACCGATATCTGTATGAACATGGAAATATCTTCACCGCCATCTGTATGAACATGGATATATCTACACAGCCATCTGAATGAACATTTAAATATCTACACCGCCATCTGTATTAAGAAGGAGATATCTACACAACTATCTGAATAAACATGGAAATATCTACACCGCTATCTGTATAAACATGGAAATATCTACACCGCTATGTGTATAAACCTGGAAATATCTACACCGCTATCTGTATAAACATGGAAATATCTACACCGCTACCTGTATAAACATGGAAATATCAGCACCGCTATCAGTATGAAAATGGAAGTTTCTACACAGCCATCTGTATGAACATGGAAATATCTTCACTGCCATCCGTATGAACATGGAAATATCTGCACCGCCATCTGTATGAACATATGAATATCTACACCGCCATCTGTATTAAGATGCAGATATCTACACCGCTATCTGAATAAACATGGAAATATCTACACCGCTATCTGTATAAACATGGAAATATCTACACCGCTATCTGTATAAACATGGAAATATGTACACCGATACCTGTATAAACATGGAAATATCATCACCGCTATCTGAATGAACATGGAAATATCTACACCGCCATCTGTATGAACATGGAAATATCGTCACCGCCATCTGTATGAACATGGATATATCTACACAGCCATCTGTATGAACATGGAAATATCTTCATCGCCATCTGTATGAACATGGATATGTCTACACAGCCGTCTGGATGAACATGGAAATATCTACACCGCTATCTGTATGAACATGGATATATCTACACCGCTATCTGTGTAAACATGCATACATCTTCACCGCTATCTGTCTAAACATGGAAATATCTACACCGCTATCTGTATGAACATAGAAATAGCTACACCGCTATCTGTATGAACATGGAAATATCTACACCCCTATCTGTATGAACATGGAGATATCTACACCGCTATCTGTATGAACATGGAAATATCTTCACCGCCATCTGTATGAACATAGATATACCTACACAGCCATCTGGATGAAAATGGAAATATCTACACCGCTATCTGTATGAACATGGAAATAGCTACACCGCTATCTGTATGAACATGGAAATATCTACACCGCCATCTGTATGAACATGGAAAAATCTTCACCGTCATCTGTATGAACATGGATATATCTACACAGCCATCTGAATGAACATGGAAATATCTTCACCGCCATCTGTATGAACATGGATATGTCTACACAGCCGTCTGGATGAACATGGAAATATCTACACCGCTATCTGTATGAACATGGAAAAATCTACACCGCTATCTGTGTAAACATTCATACATCTTCACCGCTATCTGTATAAACATGGAAATATCCACACCGCTATCTGTATGAACACGGAAATATCTGCACCGCTATCTGTTTGAACATGGAAATATCTACACCGCTATCTGCATGAAAATGGAAATAACTACACAGCTATCTACATATACACGGAAATATCTACACAGCTATCTCTGTGCACATGGAAATAACTACACCGCTATCTCTATAAACATGGAAATATCTACACCACCATCTGTATGAACATGGAAATATCTGCACCGCTTCTGTATTATGAAGGAGATATCTACACCGCTATCTGTATAAACATGGAAATATCTACACCGATATCTGTATGAACATGGAAATATCTGCACCGTTACCTGTATAAACACGGAAATATGTACACCGCTACCTGTATAAACATGGAAGTATCAGCACAGATATCGGTATGAACATGGCAATATCTACACGACTATCTGTATGAACATGGAAATATCTGCACCGCCATCTGTATGAACATATAAATATCTACACCGCCATCTGCATTAAGAAGGAGATATCTACACCGATATCTGTATAAACATGGAAATATCTACACTGCTATCTGTATAAACATGGAAATATCTACACCGCTATCTGTACAAACATGGAAATATCTACATCGCTATCTGTACAAACATGGAAATATCTACATCGCTACCTATCGGTATGAACACGGAAATATCTCCACCGCTATCTGTATGAACATGGAAATATCTACACCGCTATCTGTATGAACATGGAAATATCTTCACTGCCATCTGTATGAACATGGATATATCTACAATGCCATCTGTATGAACATGGAAATATCTACACCGCCATCTGTATGAACATGGAAATATCTGCAACGCCATCTGTATGAACACGGAAATATCTACACCGCTATCTGTATGAACATGGAAATATCTACACCGCTATCTGTATGAACATGGAAATATGTTCACTGCCTTTTGTATGAACATGGATATATCTACACAGCCATCTGGATGAACATGGAAATATCTACACCGCTATCTGTATGAACATGGAAATATCTACACTGCTATCCTTGTAAACATGCATACATCTTCACCGCTATCTGTATAAACATGGAAATATCTACACCGCTATCTGTATGAACATGGAAATATCTACACCGCTATCTGTTTGAACATGGAAATATCTACACCGCTATCCGCATGAAAATGGAAATATCTACTCAGCTATCTGCATACACATGGAAATATCTACAAAGCTATCTCTTTGCACATGGAAATAACTACACCGCTATCTCTATAAACATGGAAATATCTACACGGCCATCTATATGAACACGGAAATATCTGCTCCACCATCTGTATGAACATATAAATATCTACACCACCATCTGTATTAAGATGGAGATATCTACACATCTATCTGTATAAACTTGGAAATATCTACACCGCTATCTGTATAAACATGGAAATATCTTCACCACTATCTGTATAAACATGGAAATATCTACACCGCTACCTGAATAAATATGGAAATATCAGCACAGCTATCAGTATGAACATGGAAATATCCACACCGCTATCTCCTTGAACATGGAAATATCTACACCGCTATCTGTATGAACATGGAAATAGCTACACCGCTATCTTTATGAACATGGAAATATCTACACCGCTATCTGTATGAAAATGGAAATATCTACACCGCTATCTGTATGAACATGGATATATCTATACAGCCATCTGGATGAACATGGAAATATCTACACCGCTATATGTGTGAACATGGAAATATCTACACCGCTATCTGTATGAACATGGATATATCTACACAGCCATCTGGATGAACATGGAAATATCTACACTGCTATCTGTGTAGACATGCATACATCTTCACCGCTATCTTGATAAACAAGGAAATATCTACACCGCTATCTGTTTGAACATGGAAATATATACACCGCTATCTGCATGAAAATGGAAATATCTACACAGCTATCTGCATATACATGGAAATATCTACACAGCTATCTCTTTACACATGGAAAAAACTACACCGCTATCTGTATGAGCATGGAAATATCTACACCGCCATCTGTATTAACATGGGAGTATCTGCACCGCCATCTGTATGAACATATAAATATCTACACCACCATCTCTATTAAGATGGAGATATCTACACCTCTATCTGTATGAACATGGAAATATCTACACCGCTATCTGTATGAACATGGAAATATCTACACCTCTATCTGTATGAACATGGAAATATCTGCTCCGCCATCTGTATGAACATATAAACATCTACACCGCCGTCTGTATTAAGAAGGAGAAATCTACACCGCTATCTGTATAAACAAGGAAATATCTACACTGCTGTCTGTATAAACATGGAAATATCTACACCGCTATGTGTAGGTACATGGAAATATCTACACCGCCATCTGTATGAACATGGAAATATCTTCACCGCCATCTGTATGAACATGGATATACCTACACAGCCATCTGTATGAACATGGAAATATCTAACCCGCTATCTGTATGAACATGGAAATATCTTCAACGCCATCTGTATGAAAATGGATATGTCTACACAGCCATCCGGATGAACATGGAAATATCTTCAACACTATCTGTGTAAACTTGCATACTTCTTCACCGCTATCTGTATAAACATGGAAATATCTGCACCGCTATCTGTATGAACATGGAAATATCTACACTGCTATCTATTTGACCATGGAAATATCTACACCGCTAACTGCATGAAAATGGAAATATCTACACAGATATCTGCATATACATGGAAATATCTACACAGCTATCTCTTTACACATGGAAATATCTACACCGCTATCTGTATAAACATGGAAATATCTACACCACTATCTGTATAAACATGGAAATATCTACACCGCTACCTGTATAAATATGGAAATATCAGCACAGCTATCTGTATGAACATGGAAATATCTACACCGCTATCTCCTTGAACATGGAAATATCTACACCGCTATCTGTACGAACATGGAAATAGCTACACCGCTATCTTTATGAACATGGAAATATCTACACCGCTATCTGTATGAACATGGATATATCTATACAGCCATCTGGATGAACATGGAAATATCTACACTGCTATCTGTGTAGACATGCATACACCTTCACCGATATCTGTATAAACATGGAAATATCTACACCGCTATCTGTTTGAACATGGAAATATATACACCGCTATCTGCATGAAAATGGAAATATCTACACAGCTATCTGCATATACATGGAAATATCTACACAGCTATCTCTTTACACATGGAAAAAACTACACCGCTATCTGTATGAGCATGGAAATATCTACACCGCCATCTGCATTATGAAGGAGATATCTACACCGCTATCTGTATAAACATGGAAATATCTACACAGCTATCTGTATGAACTTGGAAATATCTACACCGTTACCTGCATAAACACGGAAATATGTACACCGCTACCTGTATAAACATGGAAGTATCAGCACCGATATCGGTATGAAAATGGCAATATCTACTCGGCTATCTGTATGAACATGGAAATATCTACAACGCCATATGTATGAACGTGGAAATATCTTCACCGCCATCTGTATGAACATGGATATATCTACACAGACATCTGGATGAACATGGAAATATCTACACCGCTATCTGTACGAACATGGAAATATTTACACCGCTATCTGTATGAACATGGAAATACATACACCGCTATCTGTATGAACATGGAAATATCTACACCGCTATCTGTATGAACATGGAAATATCTACACCGCTATCTGTATGAACATGGAAATATCTTCACCGCCATCTGTATGAACATGGATATATCTACACAGCCATGTGGATGAACATGGAAATATCTACACCGATATCTGTGAAAACATGCATACATCTTCACCGCTATCTGTATAAACATGGAAATATCTACACCGCTATCTTTAGGAACATGGAAATATCTACACCGCTAACTGTTTGATCAGGGAAATATATACACCGCTATCTGCATGAATATAGAAATATCTACACCACTATCTGTATGAACATGGAAATACATACACCCCTATCTGTATGAACATGGAAATATCTACACCGCTATCTGTATGAACATGGAAATATCTACACCGCTATCTGTATGAACATGGAAATATCTTCACCGCCATCTGTATGAACATGGATATATCTACACAGCCATCTGGATGAACATGGAAATATCTGCACCGCTATCTGTATGAACATGGAAATATCTACACCGCTAACTGTTTGAACAGGGAAATATATACACCGCTATCTGCATGAAAACGGAAATATCTACACAGCTATCTGCTTATACATGGAAATATCTACACAGCTATCTCTTTACACATGGAAAAAACTACACCGCTATCTGTATGAACATGGAAATATCTACACCGCCATCTGTATGAACATGGAAAAATCTTCACCGCCATCTGTAGGAACATGGATATATCTACACAGCCATCTGTATGAACATGGAAATATCTACACCGGTATCTGTATGAACATGGAAATATCTACACCGCTATCTGTATGAACATGGAAATATCTTCACCGCCATCTGTATGAACATGGATATGTCTACACAGCCATCTGAATGAACATTTAAATATCTACACCGCCATCTGTATTAAGATGGAGATATCTACACAACTATCTGCATAAACATGGAAATATCTACACCGCTATCTGTATAAACATGGAAATATCTACACCGCTATGTGTATAAACATGGAAATATCTACACCGCTATCTGTATAAACATGGAAATATCTACACCGCTACCTGTATAAACATGGAAATATCAGCACCGCTATCAGTATGAACATGGAAGTTTCTACACCGCCATCTGTATGAACATGGAAATATCTTCACCGCCATCCGTATGAACATGGAAATATCTGCACCGCCATCTGTATGAACATATGAATATCTACACCGCGATCTGTATTAAGATGGAGATATCTACACCGCTATCTGTATAAACATGGAAATATCTACACCGCAATCGGTATAAATATGGAAATATCTACACCGCTATCTGTATAAACATGTAAATATGTACACCGATACCTGTATAAACATGGAAATATCAGCACCGCTATCTGTATGAACATGGAAATATCTACACCGCTATCTGTATGAACATGGAAATATCTACACTGCTATCCTTGTAAACATGCATACATCTTCACCGCTATCTGTATAAACATGGAAATATCTACACCGCTATCTGTATGAACATGGAAATATCTACACCGCTATCTGTTTGAACATGGAAATATCTACACCGCTATCCGCATGAAAATGGAAATATCTACTCAGCTATCTGCATACACATGGAAATATCTACAAAGCTATCTCTTTGCACATGGAAATAACTACACCGCTATCTCTATAAACATGGAAATATCTACACGGCCATCTATATGAACACGGAAATATCTGCTCCACCATCTGTATGAACATATAAATATCTACACCACCATCTGTATTAAGATGGAGATATCTACACATCTATCTGTATAAACTTGGAAATATCTACACCGCTATCTGTATAAACATGGAAATATCTTCACCACTATCTGTATAAACATGGAAATATCTACACCGCTACCTGAATAAATATGGAAATATCAGCACAGCTATCAGTATGAACATGGAAATATCCACACCGCTATCTCCTTGAACATGGAAATATCTACACCGCTATCTGTATGAACATGGAAATAGCTACACCGCTATCTTTATGAACATGGAAATATCTACACCGCTATCTGTATGAAAATGGAAATATCTACACCGCTATCTGTATGAACATGGATATATCTATACAGCCATCTGGATGAACATGGAAATATCTGCACCGCTATCTGTATGAACATCGAAATATCTACACCACTCTCTGTATGAACATGGATATATCTACACCGCTATCTGTATGAATATGGAAATATCTTCACCGAAATCTGTATGAACATGGATATATCTACACAGACATCTGGATGAACATGGAAGTATCTACACCGCTATCTGTAGGAACATGGAAATAGCTACACTGCTATCTGTATGAACATGGAAATATCTACACCGCTATCTGTATAAACATGGAAATATCTACACCGCTATCTGTATGAACATGGAAATATCTTCACCGCCATCTGTATGAACATGGATATATCTACACAGCCATCTGGATGAACATGGAAATATCTACACCGCTATCTGTGTAAACATGCGTACACCTTCACCGCTATCTGTATAAACATGGAAATATCTACACCGCTACCCGTATAAACATGGAAATATCTACACCGCTATCTCTATGAACATGGAAATATCCACACCGCTATCTGTATGAACATGGAAATAGCTACACCGCTATCTGTATGAACATGGAAATATCTAAACCACTATCTGTATGAACATGGAAATATCTACACCGCTATCTGTTTGAACAGGGAAGTATATACACCGCTATCTGCTTGAAAATGGAAATATCTACACAGCTATCTGCATATACATGGGAATATCTACACAGCTATCTCTTTACACATGGAAATAACTACACCGCTATCTGTATGAACATGGAAATATCTACACCGCCATCTGTATTAAGATGGAGATATCTACACCGCTATCTGTATAAACATGGAAATATCTACACCGCTATGTGTATAAACATGGTAATATCTACACCGCTATCTGTATGAACATGGAAATATCTACACCGCTACCTGTATAAACATGGAAATATCAGCACTGCTATCAGTATGAACATGGAAGTATCTACACCGCCATCTGTATGAACATGGAAATATCTTCACCGCCATCTGTATGAACATGGAAATATCTGCACCGCCATCTGAGTGAACATATAAATATCTCCACTGCCATCTGTATTAAGATGGAGATATCTACACCGCTATCTGTATAAATATGGAAATATCTACACTGCTATGTGTATAAACATGGAAATATCTACACCGCTATCTGCATAAACATGGAAATATCTTCACTGCTACCTGTATAAACATGGAAATATCAGCAGCGCTATCTGTATGAACATGGAAATATCTACACCGCCATCTGTATGAACATGGAAAAATCTTCACCGTCATCTGTATGAACATGGATATATCTACACAGCCATCTGAATGAACATGGAAATATCTTCACCGCCATCTGTATGAACATGGATATGTCTACACAGCCGTCTGGATGAACATGGAAATATCTACACCGCTATCTGTATGAACATGGAAAAATCTACACCGCTATCTGTGTAAACATTCATACATCTTCACCGCTATCTGTATAAACATGGAAATATCCACACCGCTATCTGTATGAACACGGAAATATCTGCACCGCTATCTGTTTGAACATGGAAATATCTACACCGCTATCTGCATGAAAATGGAAATAACTACACAGCTATCTACATATACACGGAAATATCTACACAGCTATCTCTGTGCACATGGAAATAACTACACCGCTATCTCTATAAACATGGAAATATCTACACCACCATCTGTATGAACATGGAAATATCTGCACCGCTTCTGTATTATGAAGGAGATATCTACACCGCTATCTGTATAAACATGGAAATATCTACACCGATATCTGTATGAACATGGAAATATCTGCACCGTTACCTGTATAAACACGGAAATATGTACACCGCTACCTGTATAAACATGGAAGTATCAGCACAGATATCGGTATGAACATGGCAATATCTACACGACTATCTGTATGAACATGGAAATATCTGCACCGCCATCTGTATGAACATATAAATATCTACACCGCCATCTGCATTAAGAAGGAGATATCTACACCGATATCTGTATAAACATGGAAATATCTACACTGCTATCTGTATAAACATGGAAATATCTACACCGCTATCTGTACAAACATGGAAATATCTACATCGCTATCTGTACAAACATGGAAATATCTACATCGCTACCTATCGGTATGAACACGGAAATATCTCCACCGCTATCTGTATGAACATGGAAATATCTACACCGCTATCTGTATGAACATGGAAATATCTTCACTGCCATCTGTATGAACATGGATATATCTACAATGCCATCTGTATGAACATGGAAATATCTACACCGCCATCTGTATGAACATGGAAATATCTGCAACGCCATCTGTATGAACACGGAAATATCTACACCGCTATCTGTATGAACATGGAAATATCTACACCGCTATCTGTATGAACATGGAAATATGTTCACTGCCTTTTGTATGAACATGGATATATCTACACAGCCATCTGGATGAACATGGAAATATCTACACCGCTATCTGTATGAACATGGAAATATCTACACTGCTATCCTTGTAAACATGCATACATCTTCACCGCTATCTGTATAAACATGGAAATATCTACACCGCTATCTGTATGAACATGGAAATATCTACACCGCTATCTGTTTGAACATGGAAATATCTACACCGCTATCCGCATGAAAATGGAAATATCTACTCAGCTATCTGCATACACATGGAAATATCTACAAAGCTATCTCTTTGCACATGGAAATAACTACACCGCTATCTCTATAAACATGGAAATATCTACACGGCCATCTATATGAACACGGAAATATCTGCTCCACCATCTGTATGAACATATAAATATCTACACCACCATCTGTATTAAGATGGAGATATCTACACATCTATCTGTATAAACTTGGAAATATCTACACCGCTATCTGTATAAACATGGAAATATCTTCACCACTATCTGTATAAACATGGAAATATCTACACCGCTACCTGAATAAATATGGAAATATCAGCACAGCTATCAGTATGAACATGGAAATATCCACACCGCTATCTCCTTGAACATGGAAATATCTACACCGCTATCTGTATGAACATGGAAATAGCTACACCGCTATCTTTATGAACATGGAAATATCTACACCGCTATCTGTATGAAAATGGAAATATCTACACCGCTATCTGTATGAACATGGATATATCTATACAGCCATCTGGATGAACATGGAAATATCTACACCGCTATATGTGTGAACATGGAAATATCTACACCGCTATCTGTATGAACATGGATATATCTACACAGCCATCTGGATGAACATGGAAATATCTACACTGCTATCTGTGTAGACATGCATACATCTTCACCGCTATCTTGATAAACAAGGAAATATCTACACCGCTATCTGTTTGAACATGGAAATATATACACCGCTATCTGCATGAAAATGGAAATATCTACACAGCTATCTGCATATACATGGAAATATCTACACAGCTATCTCTTTACACATGGAAAAAACTACACCGCTATCTGTATGAGCATGGAAATATCTACACCGCCATCTGTATTAACATGGGAGTATCTGCACCGCCATCTGTATGAACATATAAATATCTACACCACCATCTCTATTAAGATGGAGATATCTACACCTCTATCTGTATGAACATGGAAATATCTACACCGCTATCTGTATGAACATGGAAATATCTACACCTCTATCTGTATGAACATGGAAATATCTGCTCCGCCATCTGTATGAACATATAAACATCTACACCGCCGTCTGTATTAAGAAGGAGAAATCTACACCGCTATCTGTATAAACAAGGAAATATCTACACTGCTGTCTGTATAAACATGGAAATATCTACACCGCTATGTGTAGGTACATGGAAATATCTACACCGCCATCTGTATGAACATGGAAATATCTTCACCGCCATCTGTATGAACATGGATATACCTACACAGCCATCTGTATGAACATGGAAATATCTAACCCGCTATCTGTATGAACATGGAAATATCTTCAACGCCATCTGTATGAAAATGGATATGTCTACACAGCCATCCGGATGAACATGGAAATATCTTCAACACTATCTGTGTAAACTTGCATACTTCTTCACCGCTATCTGTATAAACATGGAAATATCTGCACCGCTATCTGTATGAACATGGAAATATCTACACTGCTATCTATTTGACCATGGAAATATCTACACCGCTAACTGCATGAAAATGGAAATATCTACACAGATATCTGCATATACATGGAAATATCTACACAGCTATCTCTTTACACATGGAAATATCTACACCGCTATCTGTATAAACATGGAAATATCTACACCACTATCTGTATAAACATGGAAATATCTACACCGCTACCTGTATAAATATGGAAATATCAGCACAGCTATCTGTATGAACATGGAAATATCTACACCGCTATCTCCTTGAACATGGAAATATCTACACCGCTATCTGTACGAACATGGAAATAGCTACACCGCTATCTTTATGAACATGGAAATATCTACACCGCTATCTGTATGAACATGGATATATCTATACAGCCATCTGGATGAACATGGAAATATCTACACTGCTATCTGTGTAGACATGCATACACCTTCACCGATATCTGTATAAACATGGAAATATCTACACCGCTATCTGTTTGAACATGGAAATATATACACCGCTATCTGCATGAAAATGGAAATATCTACACAGCTATCTGCATATACATGGAAATATCTACACAGCTATCTCTTTACACATGGAAAAAACTACACCGCTATCTGTATGAGCATGGAAATATCTACACCGCCATCTGCATTATGAAGGAGATATCTACACCGCTATCTGTATAAACATGGAAATATCTACACAGCTATCTGTATGAACTTGGAAATATCTACACCGTTACCTGCATAAACACGGAAATATGTACACCGCTACCTGTATAAACATGGAAGTATCAGCACCGATATCGGTATGAAAATGGCAATATCTACTCGGCTATCTGTATGAACATGGAAATATCTACAACGCCATATGTATGAACGTGGAAATATCTTCACCGCCATCTGTATGAACATGGATATATCTACACAGACATCTGGATGAACATGGAAATATCTACACCGCTATCTGTACGAACATGGAAATATTTACACCGCTATCTGTATGAACATGGAAATACATACACCGCTATCTGTATGAACATGGAAATATCTACACCGCTATCTGTATGAACATGGAAATATCTACACCGCTATCTGTATGAACATGGAAATATCTTCACCGCCATCTGTATGAACATGGATATATCTACACAGCCATGTGGATGAACATGGAAATATCTACACCGATATCTGTGAAAACATGCATACATCTTCACCGCTATCTGTATAAACATGGAAATATCTACACCGCTATCTTTAGGAACATGGAAATATCTACACCGCTAACTGTTTGATCAGGGAAATATATACACCGCTATCTGCATGAATATAGAAATATCTACACCACTATCTGTATGAACATGGAAATACATACACCCCTATCTGTATGAACATGGAAATATCTACACCGCTATCTGTATGAACATGGAAATATCTACACCGCTATCTGTATGAACATGGAAATATCTTCACCGCCATCTGTATGAACATGGATATATCTACACAGCCATCTGGATGAACATGGAAATATCTGCACCGCTATCTGTATGAACATGGAAATATCTACACCGCTAACTGTTTGAACAGGGAAATATATACACCGCTATCTGCATGAAAACGGAAATATCTACACAGCTATCTGCTTATACATGGAAATATCTACACAGCTATCTCTTTACACATGGAAAAAACTACACCGCTATCTGTATGAACATGGAAATATCTACACCGCCATCTGTATGAACATGGAAAAATCTTCACCGCCATCTGTAGGAACATGGATATATCTACACAGCCATCTGTATGAACATGGAAATATCTACACCGGTATCTGTATGAACATGGAAATATCTACACCGCTATCTGTATGAACATGGAAATATCTTCACCGCCATCTGTATGAACATGGATATGTCTACACAGCCATCTGAATGAACATTTAAATATCTACACCGCCATCTGTATTAAGATGGAGATATCTACACAACTATCTGCATAAACATGGAAATATCTACACCGCTATCTGTATAAACATGGAAATATCTACACCGCTATGTGTATAAACATGGAAATATCTACACCGCTATCTGTATAAACATGGAAATATCTACACCGCTACCTGTATAAACATGGAAATATCAGCACCGCTATCAGTATGAACATGGAAGTTTCTACACCGCCATCTGTATGAACATGGAAATATCTTCACCGCCATCCGTATGAACATGGAAATATCTGCACCGCCATCTGTATGAACATATGAATATCTACACCGCGATCTGTATTAAGATGGAGATATCTACACCGCTATCTGTATAAACATGGAAATATCTACACCGCAATCGGTATAAATATGGAAATATCTACACCGCTATCTGTATAAACATGTAAATATGTACACCGATACCTGTATAAACATGGAAATATCAGCACCGCTATCTGTATGAACATGGAAATATCTACACCGCAATCTGTATGAACATGGAAATATCGTCACCGCCATCTGTATGAACATGGATATATCTACACAGCCATCTGTATGAACATGGAAATATCTTCACCGCCATCTGTATGAACATGGATATGTCTACACAGCCGTCTGTATGAACATGGAAATATCTACACCGCTATCTGTGTAAACATGCATACATCTTCACCGCTATCTGTATAAACATGGAAATATCTACACCGCTATCTGTATGAACATAGAAATAGCTACACCGCTATCTGTATGAACATGGAACTATCTACACCACTATCTGTATGAACATGGAAATATCTACACCGCTATCTGTATGAACATGGAAATATCTTCACCGCCATCTGTATGAACATGGATATATCTACACAGCCATCTGGATGAACATGGAAATATCTACACCGCTATCTGTATGAACATGGAAATAGCTACACTGCTATCTGTATGAACATGGAAATATCTCCACCGCTATCTGTATGAACATGGAAATATCTACACCGCTATCTGTATGAACATGGAGATATCTACACCGCTATATGTATGAACATGGAAATATCTTCACCGCCATCTGTATGAACATGGATATATCTACACAGCCATGTGGATGAACATGGAAATATCTACACCGCTATCTGTGTAAAAATGCATACATCTTCACCGCTATCTGTATAAACATGGAAATATCTACACCGATATCTTTATGAACATGGAAATATCTACACCGCTAACTGTTTGAACAGGGAAATATATACACCGCTATCTGCATGAAAATGGAAATATCTACACCACTATCTGTATGAACATGGAAATACATACACCACTATCTGTATGAACATGGAAATATCTACACCGCTATCTGTATGAACATGGAAATATCTGCACCGCTATCTGTATGAACATGGAAATATCTACACCACTATTTGTATGAACATGGATATACCTACACCGCTATCTGTATGAACAGGGAAGTATATACACCGCTATCTGCTTGAAAATTGAAATATCTACACAGCTATCTGCATATACATGGGAATATCTACACAGCTATCTCTTTACACATGGAAATAACTACACCGTTATCTGTATGAACATGGAAATATCTACACCGCCATCTGTATGACCATGGAAATATCTGCACCGCCATCTGAATGAACATATAAATGTCTACACCGCCATCTGTATTAAGATGGAGATATCTACACCACTGTCTGCATAAACATGGAAATATCTACACCGCTATGTGTATAAACATGGTAATATCTACACCACTATCTGTATGAACATGGAAATACATACACCACTATCTGTATGAACATGGAAATATCTACACCGCTATCTGCATGAACATGGAAATATCTGCACCGCTATCTGTATGAACATGGAAATATCTACACCACTATCTCTATGAACATGGATATATCTACACCGCTATCTGTATGAATATGGAAATATCTTCACCGCCATCTGTGTGAACATGGATATATCTACACAGACATCTGGATGAACATGGAAGTATCTACACCGCTATCTGTAGGAACATGGAAATAGCTACACTGCTATCTGTATGAACATGGAAATATCTACACCGCTATCTGTATAAACAAGGAAATATCTTCACCGCCATCTGTATGAACATGGATATATCTACACAGCCATCTGGATGAACATGGAAATATCTACGCCGCTATCTGTATGAACATGGAAATATCTACACAGCCATCTGGATGAACATGAAAATATCTACTCCGCTATCTGTGTAAACATGCATACACCTTCACCGCTATCTGTATAAACATGGAAATATCTACACCGCTAACCGTATAAACAGGGAAATATCTACACCGCTATCTCTATGAACATGGAAATATCCACACCGCTATCTGTATGAACATGGAAATATCTAAACCACTATCTGTATGAACATGGAAATATCTACACCGCTATCTGTTTGAACAGGGAAGTATATACACCGCTATCTGCTTGAAAATGGAAATATCTACACAGCTCTCCGCATATACATGGGAATATCTACACAGCTATCTCTTTACACATGGAAATAACTACACAACTATCTGTATGAACATGGAAATATCTACACCGCCATCTGTATTAAGTTGGAGATATCTACACCGCTATCTGTATAAACATGGAAATATCTACACCGCTATGTGTATAAACATGGTAATATCTACACCGCTATCTGTATGAACATGGAAATATCTACACCGCTACCTGTATAAACATGGAAATATCAGCACTGCTATCTGTATGAACATGGAAGTATCTACACCGCCATCTGTATGAACATGGAAATATCTTCACCGCCATCTGTATGAACATGGAAATTTCTGCACCGCCATCTGTGTGAACATATAATTATCTACACCGCCATCTGTATTATGAAGGAGATATCTACACCGCTATATGTATAAACATGGAAATATCTACACCGCTATCTGTATGAACATGGAAATATTTACACCGCTATCTGTATGAACATGGAAATATCTACACAGCCATCAGGATGAACATGGAAATATCTACACCGCTATCTGTATGAACATGGAAATATCTACACCGCTATCTGTATGAACATGGAAATATCTTCACCGCCATCTGTATGAACATGGATATATCTACACAGCCATGTGGATGAACATGGAAATATCTACACCGATATCTGTGAAAACATGCATACATCTTCACCGCTATCTGTATAAACATGGAAATATCTACACCGCTATCTTTAGGAACATGGAAATATCTACACCGCTAACTGTTTGAACAGGGAAATATATACACCGCTATCTGCATGAAAATAGAAATATCTACACCTCTATCTGTATGAACATGGAAATACATACACCCCTATCTGTATGAACATGGAAATATCTACACCGCTATCTGTATGAACATGGAAATATCTACACCGCTATCTGTATGAACATGGAAATATCTTCACCGCCTTCTGTATGAACATGGATATATCTACACAGCCATCTGGATGAACATGGATATATCTGCACCGCTATCTGTATGAACATGGAAATATCTACACCTCTATCTGTATGAACATGGATATATCTACACAGCCATCTGGATGAACATGGAAATATCTACACCGCTATCTGTGTAAACATGCATACATCTTCACCGCTATCTGTATAAACATGGAAATATCTACACCGCTATCTTTATGAACATGGAAATATCTACACCGCTAACTGTTTGAACTGGGAAATATATACACCGCTATCTGCATGAAAACGGAAATATCTACACAGCTATCTGCTTATACATGGAAATATCTACACAGCTATCTCTTTACACATGGAAATAACTACACCGCTATCTGTATGAACATGGAAATATCTTCACCGCCATCTGTATGAACATGGATATATTTACACAGCCATCTGCATGAACATGGAAATATCTACACAGCTATCTGTATGAACATGGAAATATCTACACAGCCATCTGGATGAACATGAAAATATCTAAACCGCTATCTGTGTAAACATGCATACATCTTCACCGCTATCTGTATAAACATGGAAATATCTACACCGCTATCTTTAGGAACATGGAAATATCTACACCGCTAACTGTTTGAACAGGGAAATATATACACCGCTATCTGCATGAAAATAGAAATATCTACACCTCTATCTGTATGAACATGGAAATACGTACACCCCTATCTGTATGAACATGGAAATATCTACACCGCTATCTGTATGAACATGGAAATATCTACACCGCTGTCTGTATGAACATGGAAATATCTTCACCGCCTTCTGTATGAACATGGATATATCTACACAGCCATCTGGATGAACATGGATATATCTGCACCGCTATCTGTATGAACATGGAAATATCTACACCTCTATCTGTATGAACATGGATATATCTACACAGCCATCTGGATGAACATGGAAATATCTACACCGCTATCTGTGTAAACATGCATACATCTTCACCGCTATCTGTATAAACATGGAAATATCTACACCGCTATCTTTATGAACATGGAAATATCTACACCGCTAACTGTTTGAACTGGGAAATATATACACCGCTATCTGCATGAAAACGGAAATATCTACACAGCTATCTGCTTATACATGGAAATATCTACACAGCTATCTCTTTACACATGGAAATAACTACACGGCTATCTGTATGAACATGGAAATATCTTCACCGCCATCTGTATGAACATGGATATATTTACACAGCCATCTGCATGAACATGGAAATATCTACAAAGCTATCTGTATGAACATGGAAATATCTACACAGCCATCTGGATGAACATGAAAATATCTAAACCGCTATCTGTGTAAACATGCATACATCTTCACCGCTATCAGTATAAACATGGAAATATCTACACCGCTACCTGTATAAACATGGAAATATCTACACCGCTATCTCTATGGACATGGAAATATCCACACCGCTATCTGTATGAACATGGAAATAGCTACACCGCTATCTGTATGAACATGGAAATATCTACACCACTATCTGTATGAACATGGAAATATCTACACCGCTATCTGTTTGAACAGGGAAGTATATACACCGCTATCTGCTTGAAAATGGAAATATCTACACAGCTATGTGCATATACATGGGAATATCTACACAGCTATCTCTTTACACATGGAAATAACTACACCGCTATCTGTATGAACATGGAAATATCTACACCGCCATCAGTATGAACATGGAAATATCAGCACCGCCATCTGAATGAACATATAAATATCTACACCGCCATCTGTATTAAGATGGAGATATCTACACCGCTATCTGTATAAACTTGGAAATATCTACACCGCTATCGGTATGAACATGGAAATATCTACACCGCTATCTGTATGAACATGGAAATATCTTCACCGCCATCTGTATGAACATGGATATTTCTACACAGCCATCTGGATGAACATGGAAATATCTGCACCGCTATCTGTATGAACATGGAAATATCTACACCTCTATCTGTATGAACATGGATATATCTACACAGCCATCCGGATGAACATGGAAATATCTACACCGCTATCAGTGTAAACATGCATACATCTTCACCGCTATCTGTATTAACATGGAAATATCTACACCGCTATCTTTATGAACATGGAAATATCTACACCGCTAACTGTTTGAACAGGGAAATATATACACCGCTATCTGCATGAAAACGGAAATATCTACACAGCTATCTGCTTATACATGGAAATATCTACACAGCTATCTCTTTACACATGGAAATAACTACACCGCTATCTGTATGAACATGGAAATATCTACACCGCCATCTGTATGAACATGGAAATATCTGCAGCGCCATCTGTATGAACATTTAAATATCCACACCACCATCTGTATTAAGATGGAGATATCTACACCGCTATCTGTATAAACATGGAAATATCTACACCGCTATCTGTATAAACATGGAAATATGTACACCGATACCTGTATAAACATGGAAATATGAGCACCGCTATCTGTATGAACATGGAAATATCTGCACCGCCATCTGTATGAACATGGAAATATCGTCACCGCCATCTGTATGAACATGGATATATCTACACAGCCATCTGTATGAACATGGAAATATCTTCACCGCCATCTGTATGAACATGGATATGTCTACACAGCCGTCTGGATGAACATGGAAATATCTACACCGCTATCTGTATGAACATGGAAATATCTACACCGCTATCTGTGTAAACATGCATACATCTTCACCGCTATCTGTATAAACATGGAAATATCTACACCGCTATCTGTATGAACATAGAAATAGCTACACCGCTATCTGTATGAACATGGAAATATCCACACCACTATCTGTATGAACATGGAAATATCTACACCGCTATCTGTATGAACATGGAAATATCTTCACCGCCATGTGTATGAACATGGATATATCTACACAGCCATCTGGATGAACATGGAAATATCTACACCGCTATCTGTATGAACATGGAAATAGCTACACTGCTATCTGTATGAACATGGAAATATCTACACCGCTATCTGTATGAACATGGAAATATCTACACCGCTATCTGTATGAACATGGAAATATCTTCACCGCCATCTGTATGAACATAGATATATCTACACAGCCATCTGGATGAACATGGAAATATCTACACCGCTATCTGTATGAACATGGAAATATCTACACTGCCATCTGGATGAACATGAAAATATCTACACCGCTATCTGTGTAAGCATGCATACATCTTCACCGCTATCTGTATAAACATGGAAATATCTACACCGCTACCTGTATAAACATGGAAATATCTACACCGCTATGTCTATGAACATGGAAATATCCACACCGCTATCTGTATGAACATGGAAATAGCTACACCGCTATCTGTATGAACATGGAAATATCTACACCACTATCTGTATGAACATGGAAATATCTACACCGCTATCTGTTTGAACAGGGAAGTATGTACACCGCTATCTGCTTGAAAATGGAAATATCTAGACAGCTATCTGCATATACATGGGAATATCTACACAGCTATCTCTTTACACATGGAAATAACTACACCGCTATCTGTATGAACATGGAAATATCTACACCGCCATCAGTATGAACATGGAAATATCTGCACCGCCATCTGAATGAACATATAAATATCTACACCGCCATCTGTATTAAGATGGAGATATCTACACCGCTATCTGTATAAACTTGGAAATATCTACACCGTTATCTGTATAAACATGGAAATATCTACACCCCTATCTGTATAAACATGGAAATGTCTACACCGCTACCTGTATAAACATGGAAATATCAGCACCACTATCTGTATGAACATGTAAATATCTACACCGCTATCTCTATGAACATGGAAATATCTACACCGCTATCTGTATGAACATGGAAATATATACACCGCTATCTGTATAAACATGGAAATATGTACACCGCTACCTGTATAAACATGGAAGTATCAGCAACGCTATCGGTATAAACATGGCAATATCTACACAGCTATCTGTATGAACATGGAAATATCTGCACCGCTATCTGTATGAACATGGAAATATCTTCACCGCCATCTGTATGAACATGGATATATCTACACAGCCATCTGGATGAACATGGAAATATCTACACCGCTATCTGTATGAACATGGAAATATCTACACCGCTATCTGTATGAACATGGAAATATCTACACCGCTATCTGTATGAACATGGAAATATCTACACCGCTATCTGTATGAACATGGAAATATCTTCTCCGCCATCTGTAAGAACATAGATATATCTACACAGCCATCTGTATGAACATGGAAATATCTACGCCGCTATCTGTATGAACATGGAAATATCTACACCGCTATCTGTGTAAACATGTACACATCTTCACCGCTATCTGCATGAAAATGGAAATATCTACACAGCTATCTGCATATACATGGAAATATCTACAAAGCTATCTCTTTCCACATGGAAATAACTACACTGCTATCTCTATAAACATGGAAATATCTACACCGCCATCTGTATGAACATGGAAATATCTGCACCGACATCTGTATGAACATATAAATATCTACACCGCCATCTGTATTAAGATGGAGATATCTACACCGCTATCTGTATAAACTTGGAAATATCTACACTGCTATCTATATAAACATGGAAATATCTATGCCGCTTTCTGTATACACAAGGAAATATCTACACTGCTACCTGTATAAACATGGAAATATCAGCCCCGCTATCTGTATGAACATGGAAATATCTACACCGCCATCTATATGAACATGGAAATATCTTCACCGCCATCTGTAGGAACATGGATATATCTACAAAGCCATCTGTATGAACATGGAAATATCTACACCGCTATCTGAATGAAAATGGAAATATCTACACAACTATCTGCATATAAATGGAAATATCTACACAGTTATCTCTTTGAACATGGAAATAACTACACCGCTATCTCTATAAACATGGAAATCTCTACACCGCCATCTGTATGAACATGGAAATATCTACACCGCCATCTGTATTAAGAAGGAGATATCTAAACCGCTATCTGTATAAACATGGAAATATCTACACCGCTATCTGTATGAACATGGAAATATCTACACCGCTATCTGTATAAACATGGAAATATCTACACCGCTATCTGTATGAACATGGAAATATCTACACCGCTAACTGTTTGAACAGGGAAATATATACACCGCTATCTGCATGAAAACGGAAATATCTACACAGCTATCTGCATATACATGGGAATATCTACACAGCTATCTCTTTACACATGGAAATAACTACACCGCTATCTGTATGAACATGGAAATATCTACACCGCCATCAGTATGAACATGGAAATATCTGCACCGCCATCTGAATGAACATATAAATATCTACACCGCCATCTGTATTAAGATGGAGATATCTACACCGCTATCTGTATAAACTTGGAAATATCTACACCGTTATCTGTATAAACATGGAAATATCTACACCCCTATCTGTATAAACATGGAAATGTCTACACCGCTACCAGTATAAACATGGAAATATCAGCACCACTATCTGTATGAACATGTAAATATCTACACCGCTATCTCTATGAACATGGAAATATCTACACCGCTATCTGTATGAACATGGAAATATCTACACCGCTATCTGTATAAACATGGAAATATGTACACCGCTACCTGTATAAACATGGAAGTATCAGCAACGCTATCGGTATAAACATGGCAATATCTACACAGCTATCTGTATGAACATGGAAATATCTGCACCGCTATCTGTATGAACATGGAAATATCTTCACCGCCATCTGTATGAACATGGATATATCTACACAGCCATCTGGATGAACATGGAAATATCTACACCGCTATCTGTATGAACATGGAAATATCTACACCGCTATCTGTATGAACATGGAAATATCTACACCGCTATCTGTATGAACATGGAAATATCTACACCGCTATCTGTATGAACATGGAAATATCTTCTCCGCCATCTGTAAGAACATAGATATATCTACACAGCCATCTGTATGAACATGGAAATATCTACGCCGCTATCTGTATGAACATGGAAATATCTACACCGCTATCTGTGTAAACATGTACACATCTTCACCGCTATCTGCATGAAAATGGAAATATCTACACAGCTATCTGCATATACATGGAAATATCTACAAAGCTATCTCTTTCCACATGGAAATAACTACACTGCTATCTCTATAAACATGGAAATATCTACACCGCCATCTGTATGAACATGGAAATATCTGCACCGACATCTGTATGAACATATAAATATCTACACCGCCATCTGTATTAAGATGGAGATATCTACACCGCTATCTGTATAAACTTGGAAATATCTACACTGCTATCTATATAAACATGGAAATATCTATGCCGCTTTCTGTATACACAAGGAAATATCTACACTGCTACCTGTATAAACATGGAAATATCAGCCCCGCTATCTGTATGAACATGGAAATATCTACACCGCCATCTATATGAACATGGAAATATCTTCACCGCCATCTGTAGGAACATGGATATATCTACAAAGCCATCTGTATGAACATGGAAATATCTACACCGCTATCTGAATGAAAATGGAAATATCTACACAACTATCTGCATATAAATGGAAATATCTACACAGTTATCTCTTTGAACATGGAAATAACTACACCGCTATCTCTATAAACATGGAAATCTCTACACCGCCATCTGTATGAACATGGAAATATCTACACCGCCATCTGTATTAAGAAGGAGATATCTAAACCGCTATCTGTATAAACATGGAAATATCTACACCGCTATCTGTATGAACATGGAAATATCTACACCGCTATCTGTATAAACATGGAAATATCTACACCGCTATCTGTATGAACATGGAAATATCTACACCGCTAACTGTTTGAACAGGGAAATATATACACCGCTATCTGCATGAAAACGGAAATATCTACACAGCTATCTGCTTATAGATGGAAATATCTACACAGCTATCTCTTTACACATGGAAATAACTACACCGCTATCTGTATGAACATGGAAATATCTACACCGCCATCTGTATGAACATGGAAATATCTGCACCGCCATCTGTATGAACATTTAAATATCTACACGGCCATTTGTATTAAGATGGAGATATCTACACCACTATCTGCATAAACATGGAAATATCTACACCACTATCTGTATAAACATGGAAATATCTACACCGCTATGTGTATAAACATGAAAATATCTACACTGCTCTCTGTATAAACATGGAAATATCTACACCGCGACCAGTATAAACATGGAAATGTCAGCACCGCTATCAGTATGAACATGGAAGTTTCTACACCGCCATCTGTATGAACATGGAAATATCTTCACCGCCATCCGTATGAACATGGAAATATCTGCACCGCAATCTGTATGAACATATAAATATCTACACCGCCATCTGTATTAAGATGGAGATATCTACACCGCTATCTGTATAAACATGGAAATATCTACACCGCTATGTGTATAAACATGGAAATATCTACACCGCTACCTGTATAAACATGGAAGTATCAGCACCGCTATCGGTATGAACATGGCAATATCTACACGGTTATCTGTATGAACATGGAAATATCTACACCGCTATCTGTATGAACATGGAAATGTCTTCACCACCATCTGTATGAACATGGATATATCTACACAGCCATCTGGATGAACATGGAAATATATACACCGCTATCTGTATAAACATTGAAATATCTACACCGCTACCTGTATAAACATGGAAATATCAGCACCGCTATCAGTATGAACATGGAAATATCTACACCGCCGTCTGTATGAACATGGAAATATCTTCACCGCCATCTGTATGAACATGGATATATCTACACAGCCATCTGTATGAACATGGAACTATCTTCACCGCCATCTGTATGAACATGGATATGTCTACACAGCCGTCTGTATGAACATGGAAATATCTACACCGCTATCTGTGTAAACATGCATACATCTTCACCGCTATCAGTATAAACATGGAAATATCTACACCGCTATCTGTATGGACATGGAAATATCTACACCGCTATCTGTTTGAACATGGAAATATCTACACCGCTATCTGCATGAAAATGGAAATATCTACACAACTATCTGCATATAAATGGAAATATCTACACAGCTATCTCTTTGCACATGGAAATAACTACACCTCTATCTCTATAAACATGGAAATATCTACACCGCCATCTGTATGAACATGGAAACATCTACACCGCCATCTGTATTAAGAAGGAGATATGTACACGGCTCTCTGCATAAACATGGAAATATCTACACCGCTATCTGTATGAACATGGAAATATCTTCACAGCCATCTGTATGAACATGGATATATCTACACAGCCATCTGGATTAACATGGAAATATCTACACCGCTATCTGTATGAACATGGAAATATCTACACCGCTATCTGTATGAACATGGAAATATCTACGCAGCCATCTGGGTAAACATGGAAATATCTACACCGCTATCTCTATGAACATGGAAATAGCTACACCGTTATCTGCATGAACATGGAAATATCTACACCGCTATCTGTATGAACATGGAAATATCTACACCGCTATCTGTATGAACATGGTAATATCTTCACCGCTATCTGTGTAAACATGCATACATTTTCATCGCTATCTGTATAAACATGGAAATATCTACACCGCTATCTTTATGAACATGGAAATATCTACACCGCTATCTGTTTGAACATGGAAATATATACAGCGCTATCTGCTTGAAAATGGAAATATCTACACTGCTATCTGTATGAACATGGAAATATATACACCGCTATCTGTATGAACATGGAAATATCTACACTGCTTTCTTTATGAACATGGAAATATCTACACCGCTATCTGTATGAACATGGAAATATCTGCACAGCCATCTGTATGAACATATAAGTATCTACACCGCCATCTGTATTAAGATGGAGATATCTACACCGCTATCTGTACAAACATGGAAATATCTACACCGCTATCTGTATGAACATGGAAATACCTACACCGCTCTCTGTATGAACATGGAAATATCTTCACCGCTATCTGTATGAACATGGATATATCTACACAGCCATCTGGATGAACATGGAAATATCTACACCGCTATCTGTATGAACATGGAAATATCTAAACCGCTATCTGTGTAAACATGCATACATCTTCACCGCTATCTGTATAAACATGGAAATATGTACACCGCTACCTGTATAAACATGGAAGTATCAGCACCGCTATCGGTATAAACATGGCAATATCTACACGGATATCTGTATGAACATGGAAATATATGTACCGCTATCTGTATGAACATGGAAATATCTTCACCGCCATCTGTATGAACATGGATATATCTACACAGCCATCTGTATGAACATGGAAATATCTACCCCGCTATCTGTATGAACATGGAAATCTCTACACCGCTACCTGTATGAACATGGAAATATCTTCAACGCCATCTTTCTGAACATGGATATGTCTACACAGCCATCTGGATGAACATGGAGATATCTACACCGCTATCTGTGTAAACATGCATATATCTTCACCGCTATCTGTATAAACATGGAAATATCTACACCACTATCTGTATAAACATGGAAATATCTACACTGCTACCTGTATAAACATGGAAATATGAGCACCGCTATCTGTATGAACATGGAAATATCTACACAGCCATCTGGATGAACATGGAAATATCTACACCGCTATATGTATGAACATGGAAATAGCTACACCGCTATCTGTATGAACATGGAAATAGCTACACCGCTATCTGTATGAACATGGAAATATCTACACCGCTATCTGTATGATCATGGAAATATCTTCACCGCCATCTGTATGAACATGGATATAACTACACAGCCATCTGGATGAACATGGAAATATCTACACCGCTATCTGTATGAACATGGAAATAGCTACACCGCTATCTGTATTAACATGGAGATATCTACACCGCTATCTGTATGAACATGGAAATATCTACACCGCTATCTGTATGAACATGGAAATATCTTCACCGCCATCTGTATGAACATGGATATATCTACACAGCCATCTGGATGAAAATGGAAATATCTACACCGCTACCTGAATGAACATGGAAATATCTACTCCGCTATCTGTGTAAACATGTATACATCTTCACCACTATCTGTTTAAACATGGAAATATCTACACTGCTATCTGTATGAACATGGAAATATCTACACCGCTATCTGTGTAAACATAGAAATATCTACACTGCTATCTGTATAAACATGGAAATATCTACACCGCTATCTGTATGAACATGGAAATATCTACACCGCTATCTGTTTGAACATGGAAATATCTACACCGCTATCTGCATGAAAATGGAAATATCTACACAGCTATCTGCATATACATGGAAATATCTACAAAGCTATTTCTTTACACATGGAAATAACTACACCGCTATCTCTATAAACATAGAAATATCTACACCGCCATCTGTATGAACATGAAAATATCTGCACCGCTATCTGTTTGAACATGGAAATAGCTACACCGCTATCTGTATGAACATGGAAATATCTACACCGCTATCTGTATGAACATGGAAATATCTACACCGCTATCTGTATGAACATGGAAATATCTACACCGCTATCTGTATTAACATGGAAATATCTTCACCGCCATCCTTATGAACATGCATATATCTACACAGCCTTCTGGATGAACATGGAAATATCTACACAGCTATCTGTACGAACATGGAAATATCTACACCGCTATCTGTGTGAACATGGAAATATCTACACCACTATCTGTATGAACATGGAAATATTTACACCGCTATCTGTATGAACATGGAAATATCTACACCACTATCTGTGCAAACATGCATACATCTTCACCGCTATCTGTATAAACATGGAAATATCTACACCGCTATCTGTTTGAACATGGAAATATCTACACCGCTATCTGTTTGAACATGGAAATATCTACACCGCTATCTGCATGAAAATGGAAATATCTACACAGCTATCTGCATAAACACGGAAATATCTACAAAGCTATTTCTTTACACATGGAAATAACTACACCGCTATCTCTATAAACATGGAAATATCTACACCACAATCTGTATGAACATGGAAATCTCTGCACCGCCATCTGTATGAACATATAAATATCTACACAGCCATCTGTATTAAGATGGAGATATCTACACCGCTATCTGTATAAACATGGAAATATCTACACCGCTATCTGTATAAACATGGAAATATCTACACCGCTATCTGTATAAACATGGAAATATCTACACCGCTACCTGTATAAACATGGAAATATCAGCACCGCTATCTGTATGAACATGGAAATATCTACACCGCTATCTGTATGAACATGGAAATATCTACACCGCTATCTGCATGAAAATGGAAATATCTACACAGCTATCTGCATATAAATGGAAATATCTACAAAGCTATCTCTTTACACATGGAAAAAACTACACCGCTATCTCTATAAACATGGAAATATCTACACCACTATCTGTATAAACATGGAAATATCTACACCGCTATCTGTATAAACATGGAAATATCTACACCACTATCTGTATAAAGATGGAAATATATGCACCGCTACCTGTATAAACATGGAAATATCAGCACCGCTATCTGTATGAACATGGAAATATCTACACCGATATCTGTATGAACATGGAAATATCTTCACCACCATCTGTATGAACATAGATATATCTACACAGCCATCTGGATGAACATAGAAATATCATCACCGCCATCTGTATGAACATGGCTGTATCTTCACAGCCATCTGGATGAACACGGAAATATCTACACCGCTATCTGTATGAGCATGGAAATATCTACACCGCTATCTCTGTAAACATGTATGCATCTTCACCACTATCTGTTTAAACATGGAAATATCTACACTGCTATCTGTATGAACATGGAAATATCTACACCGCTGTCTCTTTGAACATGGAAATATCTACACCGCTATCTGCATGAAAATGGAAATATCTACAAAGCTATCTGCATATACATGGAAATATCTATACAGCTATCTCTTTACACATGGGAATAACTACACCGCTACCTCTATAAACATGGAAATATCTACACCGCCATCTGTATGAACATATAAATATCTACCCCGCCATCTCTATTAAGATGGAGATATCTACACCGCTATCTGTATAAACATGGAAATATCTACACCGCTATGTGTAAAAACATGGAAATATCTACACCGCTACCTGTATAAACATGGAAGTATCAGCACCGCTATCGGTATGAACATGGCAATATCTACACGGTTATCTGTATGAACATGGAAATATCTACACCGCTATCTGTATGAACATGGAAATGTCTTCACCGCCATCTGTATGAACATGGATATATCTACACAGCCATCTGGATGAACATGGAAATATATACACCGCTATCTGTATAAACATTGAAATATCTACACCGCTACCTGTATAAACATGGAAATATCAGCACCGCTATCAGTATGAACATGGAAATATCTACACCGCCGTCTGTATGAACATGGAAATATCTTCACTGCCATCTGTATGAACATGGATATATCTACACAGCCATCTGTATGAACATGAAATATCTTCACCGCCATCTGTATGAACATGGATATGTCTACACAGCCGTCTGTATGAACATGGAAATATCTACACCGCTATCTTTGTAAACATGCATACATCTTCACCGCTATCTGTATAAACATGGAAATATCTACACCGCTATCTGTATGGACATGGAAATATCTACACCGCTATCTGTTTGAACATGGAAATATCTACACCGCTATCTGCATGAAAATGGAAATATCTACACAACTATCTGCATATAAATGGAAATATCTACACAGCTATCTCTTTGCACATGGAAATAACTACTCCTCTATCTCTATAAACATGGAAATATCTACACCGCCATTTGTATGAACATGGAAATATCTACACCGCCATCAGTATTAAGAAGGAGATATCTACACCGCTATCAGCATAAACATGGAAATATCTACACCGCTATCTGTATGAACATGGAAATATCTACACCGCTATCTGTATAAACACGGAAATATGTACACCGCTACCTGTATAAACATGGAAGTATCAGCACCGCTATCGGTATGAACATGGCAATATCTACACGGCTATCTGTATGAACATGGAAATATCTACACCACTATCTGTATGAACATGGAAATATCTTCAAAGCCATCTGTATGAACATGGATATATATACACAGCCATCTGGATGAACATGGAAATATCTACACCGCTATCTGTATGAACATGGAAATATCTACACCGCTATCTGTATGAACATGGAAATATCTACACAGCCATCTGGGTGAACATGGAAATATCTACACCGCTATCTGTATGAACATGGAAATAGCTACACCACTATCTGTATGAACATGGAAATATCTACACCGCTATCTGTATGAACATGGAAATATCTACACCGCTATCTGTATGAACATGGAAATATCTTCACCGCCATCTCTATGAACATGGATATATCTACACAGCCATCTGGATGAACATGGAAATATCTACACCGCTATCTGTGTAAACATGCATTCATTTTCACCGCTATCTGTATAAACATGGAAATATCTACACCGCTATCTTTATGAACATGGAAATATCTACACCGCTATCTCTATAAACATGGAAATACCTACACCACAATCTGTATGAACAAGGAAATCTCTGCACCGCCATCTGTATGAACATATCAATATCTACACATTCATCTGTATTAAGATGGAGATATCTACACCGCTATCTGTATAAACATGGAAATATCTACACCGCTATCTGTACAAACATGGAAATATCTACACCGCTATCTGTATAAACATGGAAATATCTACAACGCTACCTGTATAAACATGGAAATATCAGCACCGCTATCTGTATGAACATGGAAAAATCTACACCGCCATCTGTATGAACATGGAAATATCTACACCGCTATCTGTATAAACATCGAAATATCTACACCGCTATCTGTATAAACATGGAAATATCTACACCGCTATCTGTATAAACATGGAAATAGCTACACCGCTACCTGTATAAACATGGAAATATCAGCACCGCTATCTGTATGAACATGGAAATATCTACACCGATATCTGTATGAACATGGAAATATCTACACCGCTATCTGCATGAAAATGGAAATATCTAAACAGCTATCTGCATATACATGGAAATATCTACAAAGCTATCTCTTTACACATGGAAATAACTACACCGCTATCTCAGTAAACATGGAAATATATACACCACTATCTGAATAAACATGGAAATATCTACACCGCTATCTGTATAAACATGGATATATCTACACAGCTATCTGTATAAACATGGAAATATCTACACCGATATCTGTATAAACATGGAATTATCTACACCGCTACCTGTATAAACATGGAAATATCAGCACCGCTATCTGTATGACCATGGAAATATCTACACCGCTATCTCTATGAACATGGAAATATCTACACCGCTATCTGTATGAACATGGAAATAGCTACACCGCTATCTGTATGAACATGGAAATAGCTACACCGCTATCTGTATGAACATGGAAATATCTACACCGCTGTCTGTATGAACATGGAAATATCTGCACCGCTATCTGTATGAACATGGGAATATCTTCACCGCCATCTGTATGAACATGGATATATCTACACAGCCATCTGGATGAACACGGAAGTATCTACACCGCTATCTGTATGAGCATGGAAATATCTACACCGCTATCTGTGTAAACATGTATACATCTTCACCACTATCTGTTTAAACATGGAAATATCTACACAGCTATCTGTATGAACCTGGAAATATCTACACCGCTATCTGTTTGAACATGGAAATATCTACCCCGCTATCTGCACGAAAATGGAAATATCTACAAAGCTATCTGCATATACATGGAAATATCTATACAGCTATCTCTTTACACATGGAAATAACTACACCGCTATCTCTATAAACATGGAAATATCTACACCGCCATCTGTATGAACATGGAAATATCTGCACCGCCATCTGTATGATCATATAAATATCTACACCGCCATCTGTATTAAGATGGAGATATCTACTTCGCTATCTGTATAAACATTTAAATATCTACACCGATATCTGTATAAACATGGAAATATCTACACCGCTATCTGTATGAACATGGAAATATCTACACCGCTACCTGTATCAACATGGAAATATCAGCACCGCTATCTGTATGAACATGGAAATATCTACACAGCCTTCAGGATGAACATGGAAATATCTACACCGCTATCTGTATGAACATGGAAATATCTACACTGCTATCTGTATGAACATGGAAATATATACACCACTATCTGTATGAACATGGAAATATTTACACCGCTATCTGTAAGAACATGGAAATATCTACCCCACTATCTGTGCAAACATGCATACATCTTCACCGCTATCTGTATAAACATGGAAATATCAACACCGCTATCTGTATGAACATGGAAATATCTACACCGCTAACTGTTTGAACATGGAAATATCTACACCGCTATCTGCATGAAAATGGAAATATTTACACAGCTATCTGCATATACACGGAAATATCTACAAAGCTATTTCTTTACATATGGAAATAACTACACCGCTATCTCTATAAACATGGAAATATCTACACCACCATCTGTATGAACATGGAAATATCTGCACCGCCATCTGTATGAACATATAAATATCTACACCGCCATCTGTATTAAGATGGAGATATCTACACCGCCATCTGTATAAACATGGAAATATCTACACCACTATCTGTATAAACGTGGAAATATCCACACCGCTATCTCTATAAACATGGAAATATCTACACCGCTACCTGTATAAACATGGAAATATCAGCACCGCTATCTGTATGAACAAGGAAATATCTACACCGCTATCTGTATGAACATGGAAATATCTACACTGCTATCTGCATGAAAATAGAAATATCTAAAAAGCTAACTGCATATACATGGAAATATCTACAAAGCTATCTCTTTACACATGGAAATAACTACACCGCTATCTCTATAAACATGGAAATATCTACACCACTATCTGTATAAACATGGAAATGTCTGCACCGCTATCTGTATAAACATGGAAATATCTACACCGCTACCTGTATAAACATGGAAATATCAGCACCGCTATCTGTATGAACATGGAAATATCTACACCGTTATCTGTATGAACATGGAAATATCTACACCGCTATCTGCATGAAAATGGAAATATCTACACAGCTATCTGCATATACATGGAAATATCTACAAAGCTATCTCTTTACACATGGAAATAACTACACCGCTATCTCTGTAAACATGGAAATATATACACCACTATCTGTATAAACATGGAAATATCTACACCGCTATCTGTATAAATATGGAAATATCTACACAGCTATCTGTATAAACATGGAAATATCTACACCGCTATCTGTATAAACATGGAATTATCTACACCGCTACCTGTATAAACATGGAAATATCAGCACCGCTATCTGTATGACCATGGAAATATCTACACCGCTATCTCTATGAACATGGAAATATCTACACCGCTATCTGTATCAACATGGAAATAGCTACACCTCTATCTGTATGAACATGGAAATATCTACACCACTATCTGTATGAACATGGAAATATCTACACCGCTGTCTGTATGAACATGGAAATATCTACACCGCTATCTGTATGAACATGGGAATATCTTCACCGCCATCTGTATGAACATGGATATATCTACACAGCCATCTGGATGAACACGGAAGTATCTACACCGCTATCTGTATGAGCATGGAAATATCTACACCGCTATCTGTGTAAACATGTATACATCTTCACCACTATCTGTTTAAACATGGAAATATCTACACAGCTATCTGTATGAACATGGAAATATCTACACCGCTATCTGTTTGAACATGGAAATATCTACACCGCTATCTGTATGAACATGGAAATATCTACACCGCTATCTGTATGAACATGGAAATATCTACACAGCCATCTGGGTGAACATGGAAATATCTACACCGCTATCTGTATGAACATGGAAATAGCTACACCACTATCTGTATGAACATGGAAATATCTACACCGCTATCTGTATGAACATGGAAATATCTACACCGCTATCTGTATGAACATGGAAATATCTTCACCGCCATCTCTATGAACATGGATATATCTACACAGCCATCTGGATGAACATGGAAATATCTACACCGCTATCTGTGTAAACATGCATTCATTTTCACCGCTATCTGTATAAACATGGAAATATCTACACCGCTATCTTTATGAACATGGAAATATCTACACCGCTATCTCTATAAACATGGAAATACCTACACCACAATCTGTATGAACAAGGAAATCTCTGCACCGCCATCTGTATGAACATATCAATATCTACACATTCATCTGTATTAAGATGGAGATATCTACACCGCTATCTGTATAAACATGGAAATATCTACACCGCTATCTGTACAAACATGGAAATATCTACACCGCTATCTGTATAAACATGGAAATATCTACAACGCTACCTGTATAAACATGGAAATATCAGCACCGCTATCTGTATGAACATGGAAAAATCTACACCGCCATCTGTATGAACATGGAAATATCTACACCGCTATCTGTATAAACATCGAAATATCTACACCGCTATCTGTATAAACATGGAAATATCTACACCGCTATCTGTATAAACATGGAAATAGCTACACCGCTACCTGTATAAACATGGAAATATCAGCACCGCTATCTGTATGAACATGGAAATATCTACACCGATATCTGTATGAACATGGAAATATCTACACCGCTATCTGCATGAAAATGGAAATATCTAAACAGCTATCTGCATATACATGGAAATATCTACAAAGCTATCTCTTTACACATGGAAATAACTACACCGCTATCTCAGTAAACATGGAAATATATACACCACTATCTGAATAAACATGGAAATATCTACACCGCTATCTGTATAAACATGGATATATCTACACAGCTATCTGTATAAACATGGAAATATCTACACCGATATCTGTATAAACATGGAATTATCTACACCGCTACCTGTATAAACATGGAAATATCAGCACCGCTATCTGTATGACCATGGAAATATCTACACCGCTATCTCTATGAACATGGAAATATCTACACCGCTATCTGTATGAACATGGAAATAGCTACACCGCTATCTGTATGAACATGGAAATAGCTACACCGCTATCTGTATGAACATGGAAATATCTACACCGCTGTCTGTATGAACATGGAAATATCTGCACCGCTATCTGTATGAACATGGGAATATCTTCACCGCCATCTGTATGAACATGGATATATCTACACAGCCATCTGGATGAACACGGAAGTATCTACACCGCTATCTGTATGAGCATGGAAATATCTACACCGCTATCTGTGTAAACATGTATACATCTTCACCACTATCTGTTTAAACATGGAAATATCTACACAGCTATCTGTATGAACATGGAAATATCTACACCGCTATCTGTTTGAACATGGAAATATCTACCCCGCTATCTGCACGAAAATGGAAATATCTACAAAGCTATCTGCATATACATGGAAATATCTATACAGCTATCTCTTTACACATGGAAATAACTACACCGCTATCTCTATAAACATGGAAATATCTACACCGCCATCTGTATGAACATGGAAATATCTGCACCGCCATCTGTATGATCATATAAATATCTACACCGCCATCTGTATTAAGATGGAGATATCTACTTCGCTATCTGTATAAACATTTAAATATCTACACCGATATCTGTATAAACATGGAAATATCTACACCGCTATCTGTATGAACATGGAAATATCTACACCGCTACCTGTATCAACATGGAAATATCAGCACCGCTATCTGTATGAACATGGAAATATCTACACAGCCTTCAGGATGAACATGGAAATATCTACACCGCTATCTGTATGAACATGGAAATATCTACACTGCTATCTGTATGAACATGGAAATATATACACCACTATCTGTATGAACATGGAAATATTTACACCGCTATCTGTAAGAACATGGAAATATCTACCCCACTATCTGTGCAAACATGCATACATCTTCACCGCTATCTGTATAAACATGGAAATATCAACACCGCTATCTGTATGAACATGGAAATATCTACACCGCTAACTGTTTGAACATGGAAATATCTACACCGCTATCTGCATGAAAATGGAAATATTTACACAGCTATCTGCATATACACGGAAATATCTACAAAGCTATTTCTTTACATATGGAAATAACTACACCGCTATCTCTATAAACATGGAAATATCTACACCACCATCTGTATGAACATGGAAATATCTGCACCGCCATCTGTATGAACATATAAATATCTACACCGCCATCTGTATTAAGATGGAGATATCTACACCGCCATCTGTATAAACATGGAAATATCTACACCACTATCTGTATAAACGTGGAAATATCCACACCGCTATCTCTATAAACATGGAAATATCTACACCGCTACCTGTATAAACATGGAAATATCAGCACCGCTATCTGTATGAACAAGGAAATATCTACACCGCTATCTGTATGAACATGGAAATATCTACACTGCTATCTGCATGAAAATAGAAATATCTAAAAAGCTAACTGCATATACATGGAAATATCTACAAAGCTATCTCTTTACACATGGAAATAACTACACCGCTATCTCTATAAACATGGAAATATCTACACCACTATCTGTATAAACATGGAAATGTCTGCACCGCTATCTGTATAAACATGGAAATATCTACACCGCTACCTGTATAAACATGGAAATATCAGCACCGCTATCTGTATGAACATGGAAATATCTACACCGTTATCTGTATGAACATGGAAATATCTACACCGCTATCTGCATGAAAATGGAAATATCTACACAGCTATCTGCATATACATGGAAATATCTACAAAGCTATCTCTTTACACATGGAAATAACTACACCGCTATCTCTGTAAACATGGAAATATATACACCACTATCTGTATAAACATGGAAATATCTACACCGCTATCTGTATAAATATGGAAATATCTACACAGCTATCTGTATAAACATGGAAATATCTACACCGCTATCTGTATAAACATGGAATTATCTACACCGCTACCTGTATAAACATGGAAATATCAGCACCGCTATCTGTATGACCATGGAAATATCTACACCGCTATCTCTATGAACATGGAAATATCTACACCGCTATCTGTATCAACATGGAAATAGCTACACCTCTATCTGTATGAACATGGAAATATCTACACCACTATCTGTATGAACATGGAAATATCTACACCGCTGTCTGTATGAACATGGAAATATCTACACCGCTATCTGTATGAACATGGGAATATCTTCACCGCCATCTGTATGAACATGGATATATCTACACAGCCATCTGGATGAACACGGAAGTATCTACACCGCTATCTGTATGAGCATGGAAATATCTACACCGCTATCTGTGTAAACATGTATACATCTTCACCACTATCTGTTTAAACATGGAAATATCTACACAGCTATCTGTATGAACATGGAAATATCTACACCGCTATCTGTTTGAACATGGAAATATCTACACCGCTATCTGTATGAACATGGAAATATCTACACCGCTATCTGTATGAACATGGAAATATCTACACAGCCATCTGGGTGAACATGGAAATATCTACACCGCTATCTGTATGAACATGGAAATAGCTACACCACTATCTGTATGAACATGGAAATATCTACACCGCTATCTGTATGAACATGGAAATATCTACACCGCTATCTGTATGAACATGGAAATATCTTCACCGCCATCTCTATGAACATGGATATATCTACACAGCCATCTGGATGAACATGGAAATATCTACACCGCTATCTGTGTAAACATGCATTCATTTTCACCGCTATCTGTATAAACATGGAAATATCTACACCGCTATCTTTATGAACATGGAAATATCTACACCGCTATCTCTATAAACATGGAAATACCTACACCACAATCTGTATGAACAAGGAAATCTCTGCACCGCCATCTGTATGAACATATCAATATCTACACATTCATCTGTATTAAGATGGAGATATCTACACCGCTATCTGTATAAACATGGAAATATCTACACCGCTATCTGTACAAACATGGAAATATCTACACCGCTATCTGTATAAACATGGAAATATCTACAACGCTACCTGTATAAACATGGAAATATCAGCACCGCTATCTGTATGAACATGGAAAAATCTACACCGCCATCTGTATGAACATGGAAATATCTACACCGCTATCTGTATAAACATCGAAATATCTACACCGCTATCTGTATAAACATGGAAATATCTACACCGCTATCTGTATAAACATGGAAATAGCTACACCGCTACCTGTATAAACATGGAAATATCAGCACCGCTATCTGTATGAACATGGAAATATCTACACCGATATCTGTATGAACATGGAAATATCTACACCGCTATCTGCATGAAAATGGAAATATCTAAACAGCTATCTGCATATACATGGAAATATCTACAAAGCTATCTCTTTACACATGGAAATAACTACACCGCTATCTCAGTAAACATGGAAATATATACACCACTATCTGAATAAACATGGAAATATCTACACCGCTATCTGTATAAACATGGATATATCTACACAGCTATCTGTATAAACATGGAAATATCTACACCGATATCTGTATAAACATGGAATTATCTACACCGCTACCTGTATAAACATGGAAATATCAGCACCGCTATCTGTATGACCATGGAAATATCTACACCGCTATCTCTATGAACATGGAAATATCTACACCGCTATCTGTATGAACATGGAAATAGCTACACCGCTATCTGTATGAACATGGAAATAGCTACACCGCTATCTGTATGAACATGGAAATATCTACACCGCTGTCTGTATGAACATGGAAATATCTGCACCGCTATCTGTATGAACATGGGAATATCTTCACCGCCATCTGTATGAACATGGATATATCTACACAGCCATCTGGATGAACACGGAAGTATCTACACCGCTATCTGTATGAGCATGGAAATATCTACACCGCTATCTGTGTAAACATGTATACATCTTCACCACTATCTGTTTAAACATGGAAATATCTACACAGCTATCTGTATGAACATGGAAATATCTACACCGCTATCTGTTTGAACATGGAAATATCTACCCCGCTATCTGCACGAAAATGGAAATATCTACAAAGCTATCTGCATATACATGGAAATATCTATACAGCTATCTCTTTACACATGGAAATAACTACACCGCTATCTCTATAAACATGGAAATATCTACACCGCCATCTGTATGAACATGGAAATATCTGCACCGCCATCTGTATGATCATATAAATATCTACACCGCCATCTGTATTAAGATGGAGATATCTACTTCGCTATCTGTATAAACATTTAAATATCTACACCGATATCTGTATAAACATGGAAATATCTACACCGCTATCTGTATGAACATGGAAATATCTACACCGCTACCTGTATCAACATGGAAATATCAGCACCGCTATCTGTATGAACATGGAAATATCTACACAGCCTTCAGGATGAACATGGAAATATCTACACCGCTATCTGTATGAACATGGAAATATCTACACTGCTATCTGTATGAACATGGAAATATATACACCACTATCTGTATGAACATGGAAATATTTACACCGCTATCTGTAAGAACATGGAAATATCTACCCCACTATCTGTGCAAACATGCATACATCTTCACCGCTATCTGTATAAACATGGAAATATCAACACCGCTATCTGTATGAACATGGAAATATCTACACCGCTAACTGTTTGAACATGGAAATATCTACACCGCTATCTGCATGAAAATGGAAATATTTACACAGCTATCTGCATATACACGGAAATATCTACAAAGCTATTTCTTTACATATGGAAATAACTACACCGCTATCTCTATAAACATGGAAATATCTACACCACCATCTGTATGAACATGGAAATATCTGCACCGCCATCTGTATGAACATATAAATATCTACACCGCCATCTGTATTAAGATGGAGATATCTACACCGCCATCTGTATAAACATGGAAATATCTACACCACTATCTGTATAAACGTGGAAATATCCACACCGCTATCTCTATAAACATGGAAATATCTACACCGCTACCTGTATAAACATGGAAATATCAGCACCGCTATCTGTATGAACAAGGAAATATCTACACCGCTATCTGTATGAACATGGAAATATCTACACTGCTATCTGCATGAAAATAGAAATATCTAAAAAGCTAACTGCATATACATGGAAATATCTACAAAGCTATCTCTTTACACATGGAAATAACTACACCGCTATCTCTATAAACATGGAAATATCTACACCACTATCTGTATAAACATGGAAATGTCTGCACCGCTATCTGTATAAACATGGAAATATCTACACCGCTACCTGTATAAACATGGAAATATCAGCACCGCTATCTGTATGAACATGGAAATATCTACACCGTTATCTGTATGAACATGGAAATATCTACACCGCTATCTGCATGAAAATGGAAATATCTACACAGCTATCTGCATATACATGGAAATATCTACAAAGCTATCTCTTTACACATGGAAATAACTACACCGCTATCTCTGTAAACATGGAAATATATACACCACTATCTGTATAAACATGGAAATATCTACACCGCTATCTGTATAAATATGGAAATATCTACACAGCTATCTGTATAAACATGGAAATATCTACACCGCTATCTGTATAAACATGGAATTATCTACACCGCTACCTGTATAAACATGGAAATATCAGCACCGCTATCTGTATGACCATGGAAATATCTACACCGCTATCTCTATGAACATGGAAATATCTACACCGCTATCTGTATCAACATGGAAATAGCTACACCTCTATCTGTATGAACATGGAAATATCTACACCACTATCTGTATGAACATGGAAATATCTACACCGCTGTCTGTATGAACATGGAAATATCTACACCGCTATCTGTATGAACATGGGAATATCTTCACCGCCATCTGTATGAACATGGATATATCTACACAGCCATCTGGATGAACACGGAAGTATCTACACCGCTATCTGTATGAGCATGGAAATATCTACACCGCTATCTGTGTAAACATGTATACATCTTCACCACTATCTGTTTAAACATGGAAATATCTACACAGCTATCTGTATGAACATGGAAATATCTACACCGCTATCTGTTTGAACATGGAAATATCTACACCGCTATCTGTATGAACATGGAAATATCTTCACCGCCATCTGTATGAATATGGATTTATCTACACACCCATCTGGATGAACATGGAAATATCTACACCGCTATCTGTATGAACATGGAAATAGCTACACCGCTATCTGTATGAACATGGAAATATCTACACCGCTATCTGTATGAACATGGAAATATCTACACCGATATCTGTATAAACATGGAAATATCGACACCGCTATCTGTATGAACATGGAAATATCTTCACCGCCATCTGTATGAACATGGATTTATCTACACACCCATCTGGATGAACATGGAAATATCTACACCGCTATCTGTATGAACATGGAAATATCTACACCGCTACCTGTATCAACATGGAAATATCTACACCGCTATCTGCATGAAAATGGAAATATCTACACAGCTATCTGCATATACATGGAAATATCTACAAAGCTATCTCTTTACACATGGAAATAACTACACCGCTATCTCTGTAAACATGGAAATATATACACCACTATCTGTATAAACATGGAAATATCTACACCGCTATCTGTATAAATATGGAAATATCTACACAGCTATCTGTATAAACATGGAAATATCTACACCGCTATCTGTATAAACATGGAATTATCTACACCGCTACCTGTATAAACATGGAAATATCAGCACCGCTATCTGTATGACCATGGAAATATCTACACCGCTATCTCTATGAACATGGAAATATCTACACCGCTATCTGTATCAACATGGAAATAGCTACACCTCTATCTGTATGAACATGGAAATATCTACACCACTATCTGTATGAACATGGAAATATCTACACCGCTGTCTGTATGAACATGGAAATATCTACACCGCTATCTGTATGAACATGGGAATATCTTCACCGCCATCTGTATGAACATGGATATATCTACACAGCCATCTGGATGAACACGGAAGTATCTACACCGCTATCTGTATGAGCATGGAAATATCTACACCGCTATCTGTGTAAACATGTATACATCTTCACCACTATCTGTTTAAACATGGAAATATCTACACAGCTATCTGTATGAACATGGAAATATCTACACCGCTACCTGTATAAACATGGAAATATCAGCACCGCTATCTGTATGAACATGGAAATATCTTCACCGCCATCTGTATGAATATGGATTTATCTACACACCCATTTGGATGAACATGGAAATATCTACACCGCTGTCTGTATGAACATGGAAATATCTACACCGATATCTGTATAAACATGGAAATATCGACACCGCTATCTGTATGAACATGGAAATATCTTCACCGCCATCTGTATGAACATGGATTTATCTACACACCCATCTGGATGAACATGGAAATATCTACACCGCTATCTGTATGAACATGGAAATATCTACACCGCTACCTGTATCAACATGGAAATATCAGTACCGCTATCTGTATGAACATGGAAATATCTACACAGCCTTCTGGATGAACATGGAAATATCTACACCGGTATCTCTATGAACATGGAAATATCTACACCGCTATCTGTATCAACATGGAAATAGCTACACCTCTATCTGTATGAACATGGAAATATCTACACCACTATCTGTATGAACATGGAAATATCTACACCGCTGTCTGTATGAACATGGAAATATCTACACCGCTATCTGTATGAACATGGGAATATCTTCACCGCCATCTGTATGAACATGGATATATCTACACAGCCATCTGGATGAACACGGAAGTATCTACACCGCTATCTGTATGAGCATGGAAATATCTACACCGCTATCTGTGTAAACATGTATACATCTTCACCACTATCTGTTTAAACATGGAAATATCTACACAGCTATCAGTATGAACATGGAAATATCTACACCGCTATCTGTTTGAACATGGAAATATCTACACCGCTATCTGTATGAACATGGAAATATCTTCACCGCCATCTGTATGAATATGGATTTATCTACACACCCATCTGTATGAACATGGAAATATCTACACCGCTATCTGTATGAACATGGAAATATCTACACCGATATCTGTATAAACATGGAAATATCGACACCGCTATCTGTATGAACATGGAAATATCTTCACCGCCATCTGTATGAACATGGATTTATCTACACACCCATCTGGATGAACATGGAAATATCTACACCGCTATCTGTATGAACATGGAAATATCTACACCGCTACCTGTATCAACATGGAAATATCAGTACCGCTATCTGTATGAACATGGAAATATCTACACAGCCTTCTGGATGAACATGGAAATATCTACACCGGTATCTGTATGAACATGGAAATATCTACACCGCTATCTGTATGAACATGGAAATATCTACACCCCTATCTGTATGAACATGGAAATATTTACACCGCTATCAGTATGAACATGGAAATATCTACACCACTATCTGTGCAAACATGAATACATCTTCACCGCTATCTGTATAAACATAGAAATATCTACACCGCTATCTGTATGAACATGGAAATATCTACACTGCTAACTGTTTGAACATGGAAATATCTACACCGCTATCTGCATGAAAATGGAAATATTTACACAGCTATCTGCATATACACGCAAATATCTACAAAGCTATTTCTTTACATATGGAAATAACTACACCGCTATCTCTATAAACATGGAAATATCTACACCACCATCTGTATGAACATGGAAATATCTGCACCGCCATCTGTATGAACATATAAATATCTACACCGCCATCTGTATTAAGATGGAGATATCTACACCGCTATCGGTATAAACATGGAAATATCTACACCGCTATCTGTATAAACATGGAAATATCTACACCGCTATCTGTATAAACATGGAAATATCTACACCGCTACCTGTATAAACATGGAAATATCAGCACCGCTATCTGTATGAACATGGAAATATCTACACCGCTATCTGTATGAACATGGAAATATCTACACTGCTATCTGCATGAAAATGGAAATATCTACACAGCTATCTGCATATACATGGAAATATCTACAAAGCTATGTCTTTACACATGGAAATAACTACACCGCTATCTCTGTAAACATGGAAATATATACACCACTATCTGTATAAACATGGAAATATCTACAAAGCTATCTGTATGAACATGGAAATATCTACACAGCTTTCTGTATAAACATGGAAATATCTACACCGCTATCTGTATAAACATGGAATTATCTACACCGCTACCTGTATAAACATGGAAATGTCAGCACCGCTATCTGTATGACCATGGAAATATCTACACCGCTATCTGTATGAACATGGAAATATCTACACCGCTGTCTGTATGAACATGGAAATATCTACACCGCTATCTGTATGAACATGGGAATATCTTCACCGCCATCTGTATGAACATGGATATATCTACACAGCCATCTGGATGAACACGGAAGTATCTACACCGCTATCTGTATGAGCATGGAAATATCTACACCGCTATCTGTGTAAACATGTATACATCTTCACCACTATCTGTTTAAACATGGAAATATCTACACAGCTATCTGTATGAACATGGAAATATCTACACCGCTATCTGTTTGAACATGGAAATATCTACACCGCTATCTGCATGAAAATGGAAATATCTACAAAGCTATCTGCATATACATGGAAATATCTATACAGCTATCTCTTTACACATGGAAATAACTACACCGCTATCTCTATAAACATGGAAATATCTACACCGCCATCTGTATGAACATGGAAATATCTGCACCACCATCTGTATGATCATATAAATATCTACACCGCCATCTGTATTAAGATGGATATATCTACACCGCTATCTGTATGAACATGGAAATACCTTCACCGCCATCTGTATGAACATGGATTTATCTACACACCCATCTGGATGAACATGGAAATATCTACACCGCTATCTGTATGAACATGGAAATAGCTACACCGCTATCTGTATGAACATGGAAATATCTACACCGCTATCTGTATGAACATGGAAATATCTACACCGATATCTGTATAAACATGGAAATATCTACACCGCTATCTGTATGAACATGGAAATATCTTCACCGCCATCTGTATGAACATGGATTTATCTACACACCCATCTGGATGAACATGGAAATATCTACACCGCTATCTGTATGAATATGGAAATAGCTACACCGCTATCTGTATGAACATGGAAATATCTACACCGCTATCTGTATGAACATGGAAATATCTACACCGCTATCTGTATGAACATGGAAATATCTACACCGCTACCTGTATCAACATGGAAATATCAGTACCGCTATCTGTATGAACATGGAAATATCTACACAGCCTTCTGGATGAACATGGAAATATCTACACCGCTATCTGTATGAACATGGAAATATCTACACCGCTATCTGTATGAACATGGAAATATCTACACCACTATCTGTATGAACATGGAAATATTTACACCGCTATCTGTATGAACATGGAAATATCTACACCACTATCTGTGCAAACATGCATACATCTTCACCGCAATCTGTATAAACATGGAAATATCTACACCGCTATCTGTATGAACATGGATATATCTACACCGCTAACTGTTTGAACATGGAAATATCTACAAAGCTATCTGCATGAAAATGGAAATATTTACACAGCTATCTGCACATACACGGAAATATCTACAAAGCTATTTCTTTACACATGGAAATAACTACACTGCTATCTCTATAAACATGGAAATATCTACACCACCATCTGTATGAACATGGAAATATCTGCACCGCCATCTGTATGAACATATAAATATCTACACCGCCATCTGTATTAAGATGGAGATATCTACACCGCTATCTGTATAAACATGGAAATATCTACACCGCTATCTGTATAAACATGGAAATATCTACACCGCTATCTGTATAAACATGGAAATATCTACACCGCTAATTGTATAAACATGGAAATATCAGCACCGCTATCTGTATGAACATGGAAATATCTACACCGCTATCTGTATGAACATGGAAATATCTACACCGCTATCTGCATGAAAATGGAAATATCTACACAGCTATCTGCATATACATGGAAATATCTACAAAGCTATCTCTTTACACATGGAAATTACTACACCGCTATCTCTGTAAACATGGAAATATATACACCACTATCTGTATAAACATGGAAATATCTACACCGCTATCTGTATAAACATGGAAATATCTACACCGCTATCTGTATAAACATGGAATTATCTACACCGCTAGCTGTATAAACATGGAAATATCAGCACCGCTATCTGTATGACCATGGAAATATCTACACCGCTATCTCTATGAACATGGAAATATCTACACCACTATCTGTATGAACATGGAAATAGCTACACCACTATCTGTGCAAACATGCATACATCTTCACCGCTATCTGTATAAACATGGAAATATCTACACCGCTATCTGTATGAACATGGAAATATCTACACCGCTAACTGTTTGAACATGGAAATATCTACACCGCTATCTGCATGAAAATGGAAATATTTACACAGCTATCTGCATATACACGGAAATATCTACAAAGCTATTTCTTTACACATGGAAATAACTACACCGCTATCTCTATAAACATGGAAATATCTACACCACCATCTGTTTGAACATGGAAATATCTGCACCGCCATCTGTATGAACATATAAATATCTACACCGCCATCTGTATTAAGATGGAGATATCTACACCGCTATCTGTATAAACATGGAAATATCTACACCGCTATCTGTATAAACATGGAAATATCTACAGCGCTATCTGTATAAACATGGAAATAGCTACACCGCTACCTGTATGAACATGGAAATATCAGCACCGATATCTGTATGAACATGGAAATATCTACACCGCTATCTGTATGAACATGGAAATATCTACACCGCTATCTGCATGAAAATGGAAATATCTACACAGCTATCTGCATATACATGGAAATATCTACAAAGCTATCTCTTTACACATGGAAATAACTACACCGCTATCTCTGTAAACATGGAAATATATACACCACTATCTGTATAAACATGGAAATATCTACACCGCTATCTGTATAAACATGGAAATATCTACACAGCTATCTGTATGAACATGGAAATATCTACACCGCTATCTGTATAAACATGGAATTATCTACACCGCTACCTGTATAAACATGGAAATATCAGCACCGCTATCTGTACGACCATGGAAATATCTACACCGCTATCTCTATGAACATGGAAATATCTACACCGCTATCTGTATGAACATGGAAATAGCTACACCGCTATCTCTATGAACATGGAAATATCTACACCACTATCTGTATGAACATGGAAATATCTACACTGCTGTCTGTATGAACATGGAAATATCTACACCGCTATCTGTATGAACATGGGAATATCTTCACCGCCATCTGTATGAACATGGATATATCTACACAGCCATCTGGATGAACACGGAAGTATCTACACCGCTATCTGTATGAGCATGGATATATCTACACCGCTATCTGTGTAAACATGTATACATCTTCACCACTATCTGTTTAAACATGGAAATATCTACACAGCTATCTGTATGAACATGGAAATATCTACACCGCTATCTGTTTGAACATGGAAATATCTACACCGCTATCTGCATGAAAATGGAAATATCTACAAAGCTATCTGCATATACGTGGAAATATCTATACAGCTATCTCTTTAAACATGGAAATAACTACACCGCTATCTCTATAAACATGGAAATATCTTCACCGCCATCTGTATGAACATGGAAATATCTGCACCGCCATCTGTATGATCATATAAATATCTACACCGCCATCTGTATTAAGATGGAGATATCTACTCCGCTTTCTGTATAAACATGGAAATATCTACACCGATATCTGTATAAACATGGAAATATCTACACCGCTATCTGTATGAACATGGAAATATCTTCACCGCCATCTGTATGAACATGGATTTATCTACACACCCATCTGGATGAACATGGAAATATCTACACCGCTATCTGTATGAACATGGAAATAGCTACACCGCTATCTGTATGAACATGGAAATATCTACACCGCTATCTGTATGAACATGGAAATATCTACACCGCTATCTGTATGAACATGGAAATATCTACATCGCTACCTGTATCAACATGGAAATATCAGCACCGCTATCTGTATGAACATGGAAATATCTACACAGCCTTCAGGATGAACATGGAAATATCTACACCGCTATCTGTATGAACATGGAAATATCTACACCGCTATCTGTATGAACATGGAAATATCTACACCGCTATCTGTATGAACATGGAAATATCTACCCACTATCTGTGCAAACATGCATACATCTTCACCGCTATCTGTATAAACATGGAAATATCTACACCGCTATCTGTATGAACATGGAAATATCTACACCACTAACTGTTTGAACATGGAAATATCTACACCGCTATCTGCATGAAAATGGAAATATTTACACAGCTATCTGCATATACACGGAAATATCTACAAAGCTATTTCTTTACATATGGAAATAACTACACCGCTATCTCTATAAACATGGAAATATCTACACCACCATCTGTATGAACATGGAAATATCTGCACCGCCATCTGTATGAACATATAAATATCTACACCGCCATCTGTATTAAGATGGAGATATCTACAGCGCTATCTGTATAAACATGGAAATATCTACACCGCTATCTGTATAAACGTGGAAATATCTACACCGCTATCTCTATAAACATGGAAATATCTACACCGCTACCTGTATAAACATGGAAATATCAGCACCGCTATCTGTATGAACATGGAAATATCTACACCGCTATCTGTATGAACATGGAAATATCTACACCGCTATCTGCATGAAAATAGAAATATCTACAAAGCTATCTGCATATACATGGAAATATCTACAAAGCTATCTCTTTACACATGGAAATAACTACACCGCTATCTCTATAAACATGGAAATATCTACTCCACTATCTGTATAAACATGGAAATATCTACACCGCTATCTGCATAAACATGGAAATATCTACACCGCTACCTGTATAAACATGGAAATATCAGCACCGCTATCTGTATGAACATGGAAATATCTACACCGCTATCTGTATGAACATGGAAATATCTACACCGCTATCGGCATGAAAATGGAAATATCTACACAGCTATCTGCATATACATGGAAATATCTACAAAGCTATCTCTTTACACATGGAAATAACTACACCGCTATCTCTGTAAACATGGAAATATATACACCACTATCTGTATAAACATGGAAATATCTACACCGCTATCTGTATAAATATTGAAATATCTACACAGCTATCTGTATAAACATGGAAATATCTACACCGCTATCTGTATAAACATGGAATTATGTACACTGCTACCTGTATAAACATGGAAATATCAGCACCGCTATCTGTATGACCATGGAAATATCTACACCGCTATCTCTATGAACATGGAAATATCTACACCGCTATCTGTATGAACATGGAAATAGCTACACCTCTATCTGTATGAACATGGAAATATCTACACCACTATCTGTATGAACATGGAAATATCTACACCGCTGTCTGTATGAACATGGAAATACCTACACCGTTATGTGTATGAACATGGGAATATCTTCACCGCCATCTGTATGAACATGGATATATCTACACAGCCATCTGGATGAACACGGAAGTATCTACACCGCTATCTGTATGAGCATGGAAATATCTACACCGCTATCTGTGTAAACATGTATACATCTTCACCACTATCTGTTTAAACATGGAAATATCTACACAGCTATCTGTATGAACATGGAAATATCTACACCGCTATCTGTTTGAACATGGAAATATCTACACCGCTATCTGCATGAAAATGGAAATATCTACAAAGCTATCTGCATATACATGGAAATATCTATACAGCTATCTCTTTACACATGGAAATAACTACACCGCTATCTCTATAAACATGGAAATATCTAAACCGCCATCTGTATGAACATGAAAATATCTGCACCATCATCTGTATGATCATATAAATATCTACACCGCCATCTGTATTAAGATGGAGATATCTACTCCGCTATCTGTATAAACATGGAAATATCTACACCGATAACAGTATAAACATGGAAATATCTACACCGCTATCTGTATGAACATGGAAATATCTTCACAGCCATCTGTATGAACATGGATTTATCTACACACCCATCTGGATGAACATGGAAATATCTACACCGCTATCTGTATGAACATGGAAATATCTACACCGCTAACTGTATGAACATGGAAATATCTACACCGCTATCTGTATGAACATGGAAATATCTACACCGCTATCTGTATGAACATGGAAATATCTACACCGCTACCTGTATCAACATGGAAATATCAGCACCGCTATCTGTATGAACATGGAAATATCAACACAGCCTTCTGGATGAACATGGAAATATCTACACCGCTATCTGTATGAACATGGAAATATCTACACCGCTATCTGTATGAACATGGAAATATCTACACCACTATCTGTATGAACGTGGAAATATTTACACCGCTATCTGTATGAACATGGAAATATCTACACCGCTAACTGTTTGAACATGGAAATATCTACACCGCTATCTGCATGAAAATGGAAATATTTACACAGCTATCTGCATATACACGGAAATATCTACAAAGCTATTTCTTTACATATGGAAATAACTACACCACTATCTCTATAAACATGGAAATATCTACACCACCATCTGTATGAACATGGAAATATCTGCACCGCCATCTGTATGAACATATAAATATCTACACCCCCAACTGTATTAAGATGGAGATATCTACACCGCTATCGGTATAAACATGGAAATATCTACACCGCTATCTGTATAAACATGGAAATATCTACACCGCTATCTGTATAAACATGGAAATATCTACACCGCTACCTGTATAAACATGGAAATATCAGCACCGCTATCTGTATGAACATGGAAATATCTACACCGCTATCTGTATGAACATGGAAATATCTACACTGCTATCTGCATGAAAATGGAAATATCTACACAGCTATCTGAATATACATGGAAATATCTACAAAGCTATGTCTTTACACATGGAAATAACTACACCGCTATCTCTGTAAACATGGAAATATATACACCACTATCTGTATAAACATGGAAATATCTACAAAGCTATATGTATGAACATGGAAATATCTACACAGCTTTCTGTATAAACATGGAAATATCTACACCGCTATCTGTATAAACATGGAATTATCTACACCGCTACCTGTATAAACATGGAAATGTCAGCACCGCTATCTGTATGACCTTGGAAATATCTACACCGCTATCTGTATGAACATGGAAATATCTACACCGCTGTCTGTATGAACATGGAAATATCTACACCGCTATCTGTATGAACATGGGAATATCTTCACCGCCATCTGTATGAACATGGATATATCTACACAGCCATCTGGATGAACACGGAAGTATCTACACCGCTATCTGTATGAGCATGGAAATATCTACACCGCTATCTGTGTAAACATGTATACATCTTCACCACTATCTGTTTAAACATGGAAATATCTACACAGCTATCTGTATGAACATGGAAATATCTACACCGCTATCTGTTTGAACATGGAAATATCTACACCGCTATCAGCATGAAAATGGAAATATCTACAAAGCTATCTGCATATACATGGAAATATCTATACAGCTATCTCTTTACACATGGAAATAACTACACCGCTATCTCTATAAACATGGAAATATCTACACCGCCATCTGTATGAACATGGAAATATCTGCACCACCATCTGTATGATCATATAAATATCTACACCGCCATCTGTATTAAGATGGATATATCTACACCGCTATCTGTATGAACATGGAAATATCTTCACCGCCATCTGTATGAACATGGATTTATCTACACACCCATCTGGATGAACATGGAAATATCTACACCGCTATCTGTATGAACATGGAAATAGCTACACCGCTATCTGTATGAACATGGAAATATCTACACCGCTATCTGTATGAACATGGAAATATCTACACCGATATCTGTATAAACATGGAAATATCTACACCGCTATCTGTATGAACATGGAAATATCTTCACCGCCATCTGTATGAACATGGATTTATCTACACACCCATCTGGATGAACATGGAAATATCTACACCGCTATCTGTATGAATATGGAAATAGCTACACCGCTATCTGTATGAACATGGAAATATCTACACCGCTATCTGTATGAACATGGAAATATCTACACCGCTATCTGTATGAACATGGAAATATCTACACCGCTACCTGTATCAACATGGAAATATCAGTACCGCTATCTGTATGAACATGGAAATATCTACACAGCCTTCTGGATGAACATGGAAATATCTACACCGCTATCTGTATGAACATGGAAATATCTACACCGCTATCTGTATGAACATGGAAATATCTACACCGCTATCTGTATGAACATGGAAATATTTACACCGCTATCTGTATGAACATGGAAATATCTACACCACTATCTGTGCAAACATGCATACATCTTCACCGCAATCTGTATAAACATGGAAATATCTACACCGCTATCTGTATGAACATGGAAATATCTACACCGCTAACTGTTTGAACATGGAAATATCTACAAAGCTATCTGCATGAAAATGGAAATATTTACACAGCTATCTGCATATACACGGAAATATCTACAAAGCTATTTCTTTACACATGGAAATAACTACACTGCTATCTCTATAAACATGGAAATATCTACACCGCTAATTGTATAAACATGGAAATATCAGCACCGCTATCTGTATGAACATGGAAATATCTACACCGCTATCTGTATGAACATGGAAATATCTACACCGCTATCTGCATGAAAATGGAAATATCTACACAGCTATCTGCATATACATGGAAATATCTACAAAGCTATCTCTTTACACATGGAAATAACTACACCGCTATCTCTGTAAACATGGAAATATATACACCACTATCTGTATAAACATGGAAATATCTACACCGCTATCTGTATAAACATGGAAATATCTACACAGCTATCTGTATAAACATGGAAATATCTATACCGCTATCTGTATAAACATGGAATTATCTACACCGCTAGCTGTATAAACATGGAAATATCAGCACCGCTATCTGTATGACCATGGAAATATCTACACCGCTATCTCTATGAACATGGAAATATCTACACCGCTATCTGTATGAACATGGAAATAGCTACACCACTATCTGTGCAAACATGCATACATCTTCACCGCTATCTGTATAAACATGGAAATATCTACACCGCTATCTGTATGAACATGGAAATATCTACACCGCTAACTGTTTGAACATGGAAATATCTACACCGCTATCTGCGTGAAAATGGAAATATTTACACAGCTACCTGCATATACACGGAAATATCTACAAAGCTATTTCTTTACACATGGAAATAACTACACCGCTATCTCTATAAACATGGAAATATCTACACCACCATCTGTATGAACATGGAAATATCTGCACCGCCATCTGTATGAACATATAAATATCTACACCGCCATCTGTATTAAGATGGAGATATCTACACCGCTATCTGTATAAACATGGAAATATCTACACCGCTATCTGTATAAACATGGAAATATCTACAGCGCTATCTGTATAAACATGGAAATAGCGACACCGCTACCTGTATAAACATGGAAATATCAGCACCGCTATCTGTATTAACATGGAAATATCTACACCGCTATCTGTATGAACATGGAAATATCTACACCGCTATCTGCATGAAAATGGAAATATCTACACAGCTATCTGCATATACATGGAAATATCTACAAAGCTATCTCTTTACACATGGAAATAACTACACCGCTATCTCTGTAAACATGGAAATATATACACCACTATCTGTATAAACATGGAAATATCTACACCGCTATCTGTATAAACATGGAAATATCTACACAGCTATCTGTATGAACATGGAAATATCTACACCGCTATCTGTATAAACATGGAATTATCTACACCGCTACCTGTATAAACATGGAAATATCAGCACCGCTATCTGTACGACCATGGAAATATCTACACCGCTATCTCTATGAACATGGAAATATCTACACCGCTATCTGTATGAACATGGAAATAGCTACACCGCTATCTCTATGAACATGGAAATATCTACACCACTATCTGTATGAACATGGAAATATCTACACCGCTGTCTGTATGAACATGGAAATATCTACACCGCTATCTGTATGAACATGGGAATATCTTCACCGCCATCTGTATGAACATGGATATATCTACACAGCCATCTGGATGAACACGGAAGTATCTACACCGCTATCTGTATGAGCATGGAAATATCTACACCGCTATCTGTGTAAACATGTATACATCTTCACCACTATCTGTTTAAACATGGAAATATCTACACAGCTATCTGTATGAACATGGAAATATCTACACCGCTATCTGTTTGAACATGGAAATATCTACACCGCTATCTGCATGAAAATGGAAATATCTACAAAGCTATCTGCATATACATGGAAATATCTATACAGCTATCTCTTTAAACATGGAAATAACTACACCGCTATCTCTATAAACATGGAAATATCTACACCGCCATCTGTATGAACATGGAAATATCTGCACCGCCATCTGTATGATCATATAAATATCTACACCGCCATCTGTATTAAGATGGAGATATCTACTCCGCTATCTGTATAAACATGGAAATATCTACACCGATATCTGTATAAACATGGAAATATCTACACCGCCATCTGTATGAACATGGAAATATCTTCACCGCAATCTGTATGAACATGGATTTATCTACACACCCATCTGGATGAAAATGGAAATATCTACACCGCTATCTGTATGAACATGGAAATAGCTACACCGCTATCTGTATGAACATGGAAATATCTACACCGCTATCTGTATGAACATGGAAATATCTACACCGCTATCTGTATGAACATGGAAATATCTACACCGCTACCTGTTTCAACATGGAAATATCAGCACCGCTATCTGTATGAACATGGAAATATCTACACAGCCTTCAGGATGAACATGGAAATATCTACACCGCTATCTGTATGAACATGGAAATATCTACACCGCTATCTGTATGAACATGGAAATATCTACACCACTATCTGTATGAACATGGAAATATTTACACCGCTATCTGTATGAACATGGAAATATCTACACCACTATCTGTGCAAACATGCATACATCTTCACCGCAAACTGTATAAACATGGAAATATCTACACCGCTATCTGTATGAACATGGAAATATCTACACCGCTAACTGTTTGAACATGGAAATATCTACAAAGCTATCTGCATGAAAATGGAAATATTTACACAGCTATCTGCATATACACGGAAATATCTACAAAGCTATTTCTTTACACATGGAAATAACTACACTGCTATCTCTATAAACATGGAAATATCTACACCACCATCTGTATGAACATGGAAATATCTGCACCGCCATCTGTATGAACATATAAATATCTACACCGCCATCTGTATTAAGATGGAGATATCTACACCGCTATCTCTATAAACATGGAAATATCTACACCGCTATCTGTATAAACATGGAAATATCTACACCGCTATCTGTATAAACATGGAAATATCTACACCGCTAATTGTATAAACATGGAAATATCAGCACCGCTATCTGTATGAACATGGAAATATCTACACCGCTATCTGTATGAACATGGAAATATCTACACCGCTATCTGCATGAAAATGGAAATATCTACACAGCTATCTGCATATACATGGAAATATCTACAAAGCTATCTCTTTACACATGGAAATAACTACACCGCTATCTCTGTAAACATGGAAATATATACACCACTATCTGTATAAACATGGAAATATCTACACCGCTATCTGTATAAACATGGAAATATCTACACAGCTATCTGTATAAACATGGAAATATCTACACCGCTATCTGTATAAACATGGAATTATCTACACCGCTAGCTGTATAAACATGGAAATATCAGCACCGCTATCTGTATGACCATGGAAATATCTACACCGCTATCTGTATGAACATGGAAATAGCTACACCACTATCTGTGCAAACGTGCATACATCTTCACCGCTATCTGTATAAACATGGAAATATCTACACCGCTATCTGTATGAACATGGAAATATCTACACCGCTAACTGTTTGAACATATAAATATCTACACCGCCATCTGTATTAAGATGGAGATATCTACACCGCTATCGGTATAAACATGGAAATATCTACACCGCTATCTGTATAAACATGGAAATATCTACACCGCTACCTGTATAAACATGGAAATATCTACACCGCTACCTGTATAAACATGGAAATATCTACACCGCTACCTGTATAAACATGGAAATATCAGCACCGCTATCTGTATGAACATGGAAATATCTACACCGCTATCTGTATGAACATGGAAATATCTACACTGCTATCTGCATGAAAATGGAAATATCTACACAGCTATCTGCAAATACATGGAAATATCTACAAAACTATGTCTTTACACATGGAAATAACTACACCGCTATCTCTGTAAACATGGAAATATATACACCACTATCTGTATAAACATGGAAATATCTACAAAGCTATCTGTATGAACATGGAAATATCTACACAGCTTTCTGTATAAACATGGAAATATCTACACCGCTATCTGTATAAACATGGAATTATCTACACCGCTACCTGTATAAACATGGAAATGTCAGCACCGCTATCTGTATGACCATGGAAATATCTACACCGCTATCTGTATGAACATGGAAATATCTACACCGCTGTCTGTATGAACATGGAAATATCTACACCGCTATCTGTATGAACATGGGAATATCTTCACCGCCATCTGTATGAACATGGATATATCTACACAGCCATCTGGATGAACACGGAAGTATCTACACCGCTATCTGTATGAGCATGGAAATATCTACACCGCTATCTGTGTAAACATGTATACATCTTCACCACTATCTGTTTAAACATGGAAATATCTACACAGCTATCTGTATGAACATGGAAATATCTACACCGCTATCTGTTTGAACATGGAAATATCTACACCGCTATCTGCATGAAAATGGAAATATCTACAAAGCTATCTGCATATACATGGAAATATCTATACAGCTATCTCTTTACACATGGAAATAACTACACCGCTATCTCTATAAACATGGAAATATCTACACCGCCATCTGTATGAACATGGAAATATCTGCACCACCATCTGTATGATCATATAAGTATCTACACCGCCATCTGTATTAAGATGGATATATCTACACCGCTATCTGTATGAACATGGAAATATCTTCACCGCCATCTGTATGAACATGGATTTATCTACACACCCATCTGGATGAACATGGAAATATCTACACCGCTATCTGTATGAACATGGAAATAGCTACACAGCTATCTGTATGAACATGGAAATATCTACACCGCTATCTGTATGAACATGGAAATATCTACACCGATATCTGTATAAACATGGAAATATCTACACCGCTATCTGTATGAACATGGAAATATCTTCACCGCCATCTGTATGAACATGGATTTATCTACACACCCATCTGGATGAACATGGAAATATCTACACCGCTATCTGTATGAATATGGAAATAGCTACACCGCTATCTGTATGAACATGGAAATATCTACACCGCTATCTGTATGAACATGGAAATATCTACACCGCTATCTGTATGAACATGGAAATATCTACACCGCTACCTGTATCAACATGGAAATATCAGTACCGCTATCTGTATGAACATGGAAATATCTACACAGCCTTCTGGATGAACATGGAAATATCTACACCGCTATCTGTATGAACATGGAAATATCTACACCGCTATCTGTATGAACATGGAAATATCTACACCACTATCTGTATGAACATGGAAATATTTACACCGCTATCTGTATGAACATGGAAATATCTACACCACTATCTGTGCAAACATGCATACATCTTCACCGCAATCTGTATAAACATGGAAATATCAGCACCGCTATCTGTACGACCATGGAAATATCTACACCGCTATCTCTATGAACATGGAAATATCTACACCGCTATCTGTATGAACATGGAAATAGCTACACCGCTATCTCTATGAACATGGAAATATCTACACCACTATCTGTATGAACATGGAAATATCTACACCGCTGTCTGTATGAACATGGAAATATCTACACCGCTATCTGTATGAACATGGGAATATCTTCACCGCCATCTGTATGAACATGGATATATCTACACAGCCATCTGGATGAACACGGAAGTATCTACACCGCTATCTGTATGAGCATGGAAATATCTACACCGCTATCTGTGTAAACATGTATACATCTTCACCACTATCTGTTTAAACATGGAAATATCTACACAGCTATCTGTATGAACATGGAAATATCTACACCGCTATCTGTTTGAACATGGAAATATCTACACCGCTATCTGCATGAAAATGGAAATATCTACAAAGCTATCTGCATATACATGGAAATATCTATACAGCTATCTCTTTAAACATGGAAATAACTACACCGCTATCTCTATAAACATGGAAATATCTACACCTCCATCTGTATGAACATGGAAATATCTGCACCGCCATCTGAATGATCATATAAATATCTACACCGCCATCTGTATTAAGATGGAGATATCTACTCCGCTATCTGTATAAACATGGAAATATCTACACCGATATCTGTATAAACATGGAAATATCTACACCGCTATCTGTATGAACATGGAAATATCTTCACCGCCATCTGTAGGAACATGGATTTATCTACACACCCATCTGGATGAACATGGAAATATCTACACCGCTATCTGTATGAACATGGAAATAGCTACACCGCTATCTGTATGAACATGGAAATATCTACACCGCTATCTGTATGAACATGGAAATATCTACACCGCTATCTGTATGAACATGGAAATATCTACACCGCTACCTGTATCAACATGGAAATATCAGCACCGCTATCTGTATGAACATGGAAATATCTACACAGCCTTCAGGATGAACATGGAAATATCTACACCGCTATCTGTATGAACATGGAAATATCTACACCGCTATCTGTATGAACATGGAAATATCTACACCACTATCTGTATGAATATGGAAATATTTACACCGCTATCCGTATGAACATGGAAATATCTACCCACTATCTGTGCAAACATGCATACATCTTCACCGCTATCTGTATAAACATGGAAATATCTACACCGCTATCTGTATGAACATGGAAATATCTACACCAGTAACTGTTTGAACATGGAAATATCTACACCGCTATCTGCATGAAAATGGAAATATTTACACAGCTATCTGCATATACACGGAAATATCTACAAAGCTATTTCTTTACATATGGAAATAACTATACCGCTATCTCTATAAACATGGAAATATCTACACCACCATCTGTATGAACATGGAAATATCTGCACCGCCATCTGTATGAACATATAAATATCTACACCGCCATGTGTATTAAGATTGAGATATCTACAGCGCTATCTGTATAAACATGGAAATATCTACACCGCTATCTGTATAAACGTGGAAATATCTACACCGCTATCTCTATAAACATGGAAATATCTACACCGCTACCTGTATAAACATGGAAATATCAGCACCGCTATCTGTATGAACATGGAAATATCTACACCGCTATCTGTATGAACATGGAAATATCTACACCGCTATCTGCATGAAAATAGAAATATCTACAAAGCTATCTGCATATACATGGAAATATCTACAAAGCTATCTCTTTACACATGGAAATAACTACACCGCTATCTCTATAAACATGGAAATATCTACACCACTATCTGTATAAACATGGAAATATCTACACCGCTATCTGCATAAACATGGAAATATCTACACCGCTACCTGTATAAACATGGAAATATCAGCACCGCTATCTGTATGAACATGGAAATATCTACACCGCTATCTGTATGAACATGGAAATATCTACACCGCTATCTGCATGAAAATGGAAATATCTACACAGCTATCTGCATATACATGGAAATATCTACAAAGCTATCTCTTTACACATGGAAATAACTACACCGCTATCTCTGTAAACATGGAAATATATACACCACTATCTGTATAAACATGGAAATATCTACACCGCTATCTGTATAAATATTGAAATATCTACACAGCTATCTGTATAAACATGGAAATATCTACACCGCTATCTGTATAAACATGGAATTATCTACACTGCTACCTGTATAAACATGGAAATATCAGCACCGCTATCTGTATGACCATGGAAATATCTACACCGCTATCTCTATGAACATGGAAATATCTACACCGCTATCTGTATGAACATGGAAATAGCTACACCTCTATCTGTATGAACATGGAAATATCTACACCACTATCTGTATGAACATGGAAATATCTACACCGCTGTCTGTATGAACATGGAAATATCTACACCGTTATGTGTATGAACATGGGAATATCTTCACCGCCATCTGTATGAACATGGATATATCTACACAGCCATCTGGATGAACACGGAAGTATCTACACCGCTATCTGTATGAGCATGGAAATATCTACACCGCTATCTGTGTAAACATGTATACATCTTCACCACTATCTGTTTAAACATGGAAATATCTACACAGCTATCTGTATGAACATGGAAATATCTACACCGCTATCTGTTTGAACATGGAAATATCTACACTGCTATCTGCATGAAAATGGAAATATCTACAAAGCTATCTGCATATACATGGAAATATCTATACAGCTATCTCTTTACACATGGAAATAACTACACCGCTATCTCTATAAACATGGAAATATCTAAACCGCCATCTGTATGAACATGAAAATATCTGCACCATCATCTGTATGATCATATAAATATCTACACCGCCATCTGTATTAAGATGGAGATATCTACTCCGCTATCTGTATAAACATGGAAATATCTACACCGATAACCGTATAAACATGGAAATATCTACACCGCTATCTGTATGAACATGGAAATATCTTCACAGCCATCTGTATGAACATGGATTTATCTACACACCCATCTGTATGAACATGGAAATATCTACACCGCTATCTGTATAAACATGGAAATATCTACACCGCTATCTGTATAAACATGGAAATAGCTACACCGCTACCTGTATAAACATGGAAATATCAGCACCGCTATCTGTATGAACATGGAAATATCTACACCGCTATCTGTATGAACATGGAAATATCTACACCGCTATCAGCATGACAATGGAAATATCTACACAGCTATCTGCATATACATGGAAATATCTACAAAGCTATCTCTTTACACATGGAAATAACTACACCGCTATCTCTATAAACATGGAAATATATACACCACTATCTGTATAAACATGGAAATATCTACACCGCTATCTGTATAAACATGGAAATATCTACACCGCTATCTGTATAAACATGGAAATATCTACACCGCTACCTGTATAAACATGGAAATATCAGCACCGCTATCTGTATGAACATGGAAATACCTACACTGCTATCTGTATGAACATGGAAATATCTACACCGATATCTGTATGAACATGGAAATATCTTCACCACCATCTGTATGAACATAGATATATCTACACAGCCATCTGGATGAACATGGAAATATCAGCACCGCTGTCAGCATGAGCATGGAAATATCTACACCGCTGTCAGTATGAACATGGAAATATCTACACCGCTATCTGTATGAACATGGAAATATCTTCACCGCCATCTGTATGAACATGGATATATCTGCACAGCCATCTGGATGATCACGGAAATATCTACACCGCTATCTGTATGAGCATGGAAATATATACACCGCTATCTGTGTAAACATGTATACATCTTCACCACTATCTGTTTAAACATGGAAATATCTACACTGCTATCTGTATGAACATGGAAATATCTACACCGCTATCTGTTTGAACATGGAAATATCTACACCGCTATCTGCATGAAAATGGAAATATCTACAAAGCTATCTGCATATACATGGAAATATCTATACAGCAATCTCTTTACACATGGAAATAACTACACCGCTTTCTCTATAAACATGGAAATATCTACACCGCCATCTGTATGAACATGGAAATATCTGCACTGCCATCTGTATGATCATATAAATATCTACACCGCCATCTGTATTAAGATGGAGATATCTACTCAGCTATCTGTATAAACATGGAAATATCTACACCGATATCTGTATAAACATGGAAATATCTACACCGCTATCTGTATGAACATGGAAATAACTTCACCGCCATCTGTATGAACATGGATTTATCTACACACCCATCTGGATGAACATGGAAATATCTACACCGCTATCTGTATGAACATGGAAATAGCTACACCGCTATCTGCATGAAAATGGAAATATCTACACAGCTCTCTGCATGTACATGGAAATATCTACAAATCTATTTCTTTACAGATGGAAATATCTACACTGCAATCTCTATAAACATGGAAATATCTACACCGCCATCTGAATGAACATGGAAATATGTGCCCCGCCATCTGTATGAACATATAAATATCTACACCGCCATCTGTATTAAGATGGAGATATCTACACCGCTATCTGTATAAACATGAAAATATCTACACCGCTATCTGTATAAACATGGAAATATCTAAACCGCTATCTGTATAAACATGGAAATATCAACACCGCTACCTGAATAGACATGGAAATATCAGCACCGCTATCTGTATGAACATGGAAATATCTACACCGCTATCTCTATGAACATGGAAATATCTACACCGCTATCTGTATGAACATGGAAATATCTTCACCGCCAACTGTATGAATATGGATTTATCTACACACCCATCTGGATGAACATGGAAATATCCACACCGCTATCTGTATGAACATGGAAATAGCTACAACGCTATCTGTATGAACATGGAAATATCTACACCGCTATCTGTATGAACATGGAAATATCTACACCGATATCTGTATAAACATGGAAATATCTACACCGCTATCTGTATGAACATGGAAATATCTACACCGCTGTCTGTATGAACATGGAAATATCTACACCGCTATCTGTATGAACATGGGAATATCTTCACCGCCATCTGTATGAACATGGATATATCTACACAGCCATCTGGATGAACACGGAAGTATCTACACCGCTATCTGTATGAGCATGGAAATATCTACACCGCTATCTGTGTAAACATGTATACATCTTCACCACTATCTGTTTAAACATGGAAATATCTACACAGCTATCTGTATGAACATGGAAATATCTACACCGCTATCTGTTTGAACATGGAAATATCTACACCGCTATCTGCATGAAAATGGAAATATCTACAAAGCTATCTGCATATACATGGAAATATCTATACAGCTATCTCTTTACACATGGAAATAACTACACCGCTATCTCTATAAACATGGAAATATCTACACCGTCATCTGTATGAACATGGAAATATCTGCACCGCCATCTGTATGATCATATAAATATCTACACCGCCATCTGTATAAAGATGGATATATCTACACCGCTATCTGTATGAACATGGAAATATCGACACCGATATCTGTATAAACATGGAAATATCTACACCGCTATCTGTATGAACATGGAAATATCTTCACCGCCATCTGTATGAACATGGATTTATCTACACACCCATCTGGATGAACATGGAAATATCTACACCGCTATCTGTATGAACATGGAAATAGCTACACCGCTATCTGTATGAACATGGAAATATCTACACCGCTATCTGTATGAACATGGAAATATCTACACCGATATCTGTATAAACATGGAAATATCTACACCGCTATCTGTATGAACATGGAAATATCTTCACCGCCATCTGTATGAACATGGATTTATCTATACACCCATCTGGATGAACATGGAAATATCTACACCGCTATCTGTATGAATATGGAAATAGCTACACCGCTATCTGTATGAACATGGAAATATCTACACCGCTATCTGTATGAACATGGAAATATCTACACCGCTATCTGTATGAACATGGAAATATCTACACCGCTACCTGTATCAACATGGAAATATCAGTACCGCTATCTGTATGAATATGGAAATATCTACACAGCCTTCTGGATGAACATGGAAATATCTACATCGCTATCTGTATGAACATGGAAATATCTACACCGCTATCTGTATGGACATGGAAATATCTACACCACTATCTGTATGAACATGGAAATATTTACACCGCTATCTGTATGAACATGGAAATATCTACACCACTATCTGTGCAAACATGCATACATCTTCACCGCTATCTGTATAAACATGGAAATATCTACACCGCTATCTGTATGAACATGGAAATATCTACACCGCTAACTGTTTGAACATGGAAATATCTACAAAGCTATCTGCATGAAAATGGAAATATTTACACAGCTATCTGCATATACACGGAAATATCTACAAAGCTATTTCTTTACACATGGAAATAACTACACTGCTATCTCTATAAACATGGAAATATCTACACCACCATCTGTATGAACATGGAAATATCTGCACCGCCATCTGTATGAACATATAAATATCTACACCGCCATCTGTATTAAGATGGAGATATCTACACCGCTATCGGTATAAACATGGAAATATCTACACCGCTATCTGTATAAACATGGAAATATCTACACCGCTATCTGTATAAACATGGAAATATCTACACCGCTATCTGTATAAACATGGAAATATCTACACCGCTATCTGTATAAACATGGAAATATCTACACCGCTACCTGTATAAACATGGAAATATCAGCACCGCTATCTGTATGAGCATGTGAATATCTTCACCGCCATCTGTATGAACATGGATATATCTACACAGCCATCTGGATGAACACGGAAGTATCTACACCGCTATCTGTATGAGCATGGAAATATCTACACCGCTATCTGTGTAAACATGTATACATCTTCACCACTATCTGTTTAAACATGGAAATATCTACACAGCTATCTGTATGAACATGGAAATATCTACTCCGCTATCTGTTTGAACATGGAAATATCTACACCGCTATCTGCATGAAAATGGAAATATCTACAAAGCTATCTGCATATACATGGAAATATCTATACAGCTATCTCTTTACACATGGAAATAACTACACCGCTATCTCTATAAACATGGAAATATCTACACCGCCATCTGTATGAACATGGAAATATCTGCACCGCCATCTGTATGATCATATAAATATTTACACCGCCATCTGTATTAAGATGGATACATCTACACCGCTATCTGTAAGAACATGGAAATATCTACACCGATATCTGTATAAACATGGAAATATCTACACCGCTATCTGCATGAACATGGAAATATCTTCACCGCCATCTGTATGAACATGGATTTATCTACACACCCATCTGGATGAACATGGAAATACCTACACCGCTATCTGTATGAACATGGAAATAGCTACACCGCTATCTGTATGAACATGGAAATATCTACACCGCTATCTGTATGAACATGGAAATATCTACACCGATATCTGTATAAACATGGAAATATCTACACCGCTATCTGTATGAACATGGAAATATCTTCACCGCCATCTGTATGAACGTGGATTTATCTACACACCCATCTGGATGAACATGGAAATATCTACACCGCTATCAGCATGAACATGGAAATATCTACACCGCTACCTGTATCAACATGGAAATGTCAGTACCGCTATCTGTATGAACATGGAAATATCTACACAGCCTTCTGGATGAACATGGAAATATCTACACCGCTATCTGTATGAACATGGAAATATCTACACCGCTATCTGTATGAACATGGAAATATCTACACCACTATCTGTATGAACATGGAAATCTTTACACCGCTATCGGTATGAACATGGAAATATCTACACCACTATGTGTGCAAACATGCAAACATCTTCACCGCTATCTGTATAAACATGGAAATATCTACACCGCTATCTGTATGAACATGGAAATATCTACACCGCTAACTGTTTGAACATGGAAATATCTACACCGCTATCTGCATGAAAATGGAAATATTTACACAGCTATCTGCATATACACGGAAATATCTACAAAGCTATTTCTTTACACATGGAAATAACTACAACGCTATCTCTATAAACATGGAAATATCTACACCACCATCTGTATGAACATGGAAATATCTGCACCGCCATCTGTATGAACATATAAATATCTACACCGCCATCTGTATTAAGATGGAGATATCTACACCGCTATCTGTATAAACATGGAAATATCTACACCGCTATCTGTATAAACATGGAAATATCTACACCGCTATCTGTATAAACATGGAAATATCTACACCGCTACCTGTATAAACATGGAAATATCAGCACCGCTATCTGTATGAACATGGAAATATCTACACCGCTATCTGTATGAACATGGAAATATCTACACCGCTATATGCATGAAAATGGAAATATCTAAACAGCTATCTGCATATACATGGAAATATCTACAAAGCTATCTCTTTACACATGGAAATAACTACACCGCTATCTCTGTAAACATGGAAATATATACACCACTATCTGTATAAACATGGAAATATCTACACCGCTATCTGTATAAACATGGATATATCTACACAGCTATCTGTATAAACATGGAAATATCTACACCGCTATCTGTATAAACATGGAATTATCTACACCGCTACCTGTATAAACATGGAAATATCAGCACCGCTATCTGTACGACCATGGAAAATCTACACCGCTATCTCTATGAACATGGAAATATCTACACCGCTATCTGTATGAACATGGAAATAGCTACACCGCTATCTGTATGAACATGGAAATAGCTACACCGCTATCTGTATGAACATGGAAATATCTACACCGCTGTCTGTATGAACATGGAAATATCTGCACCGCTATCTGTATGAACATGGGAATATCTTCACCGCCATCTGTATGAACATGGATATATCTACACAGCCATCTGGATGAACACAGAAGTATCTACACCGCTATCTGTATGAGCATGGAAATATCTACACCGCTATCTGTGTAAACATGTATACATCTTCACCACTATCTGTTTAAACATGGAAATATCTACACAGCTATCTGTATGAACATGGAAATATCTACACCGCTATCTGTTTGAACATGGAAATATCTACCCCGCTATCTGCACGAAAATGGAAATATCTACAAAGCTATCTGCATATACATGGAAATATCTATACAGCTATCTCTTTACACATGGAAATAACTACACCGCTATCTCTATAAACATGGAAATATCTTCACCGCCATCTGTATGAACATGGAAATATCTGCACCGCCATCTGTATGATCATATAAATATCTACACCGCCATCTGTATTAAGATGGAGATATCTACTTCGCTATCTGTATAAACATGGAAATATCTACACCGATATCTGTATAAACATGGAAATATCTACACCGCTATCTGTATGAACATGGAAATATCTACACCGCTACCTGTATCAACATGGAAATATCAGCACCGCTATCTGTATGAACATGGAAATATCTACACAGCCTTCAGGATGAACACGGAAATATCTACACTGCTATCTGTATGAACATGGAAATATCTACACCACTATCTGTATGAACATGGAAATATTTACACCGCGATCTGTATGAACATGGAAATATCTACCCCACTATCTGTGCAAACATGCATACATCTTCACCGCTATCTGTATAAACATGGAAATATCAACACCGCTATCTGTATGAACATGGAAATATCTACACCGCTAACTGTTTGAACATGGAAATATCTACACCGCTATCTGCATGAAAATGGAAATATTTACACAGCTATCTGCATATACACGGAAATATCTACAAAGCTATTTCTTTACATATGGAAATAACTACACCGCTATCTCTATAAACATGGAAATATCTACACCATCATCTGTATGAACATGGAAATATCTGCACCGCCATCTGTATGAACATATAAATATCTACACCGCCATCTGTATTAAGATGGAGATATCTACACCGCCATCTGTATAAAAATGGAAATATCTACACCGCTATCTGTATAAACGTGGAAATATCCACACCGCTATCTCTATAAACATGGAAATATCTACACCGCTACCTGTATAAACATGGAAATATCAGCACCGCTATCTGTATGAACAAGGAAATATCTACACCGCTATCTGTATGAACATGGAAATATCTACACCGCTATCTGCATGAAAATAGAAATATCTAAAAAGCTATCTGCATATACATGGAAATATCTACAAAGCTATCTCTTTACACATGGAAATAACTACACCGCTATCTCTATAAACATGGAAATATCTACACCACTATCTGTATAAACATGGAAATGTCTGCACCGCTATCTGTATAAACATGGAAATATCTACACCGCTACCTGTATAAACATGAAAATATCAGCACCGCTATCTGTATGAACATGGAAATATCTACACCGCTATCTGTATGAACATGGAAATATCTACACAGCTATCTGCATGAAAATGGAAATATCTACACAGCTATCTGCATATACATGGAAATATCTACAAAGCTATCTCTTTACACATGGAAATAACTACACCGCTATCTCTGTAAACATGGAAATATATACACCACTATCTGTATAAACATGGAAATATGTACACCGCTATCTGTATAAATATGGAAATATCTACACAGCTATCTGTATAAACATGGAAATATCTACACCGCTATCTGTATAAACATGGAATTATCTACACCGCTACCTGTATAAACATGGAAATATCAGCACCGCTATCTGTATGACCATGGAAATATCTACACCGCTATCTCTATGAACATGGAAATATCTACACCGCTATCTGTATGAACATGGAAATAGCTACACCTCTATCTGTATGAACATGCAAATATCTACACCACTATCTGTATGAACATGGAAATATCTACACCGCTGTCTGTATGAACATGGAAATATCTACACCGCTATCTGTATGAACATGGGAATATCTTCACCGCCATCTGTATGAACATGGATATATCTACACAGCCATCTGGATGAACACGGAAGTATCTACACCGCTATCTGTATGAGCATGGAAATATCTACACCGCTATCTGTGTAAACATGTATACATCTTCACCACTATCTGTTTAAACATGGAAATATCTACACAGCTATCTGTATGAACATGGAAATATCTACACCGCTATCTGTTTGAACATGGAAATATCTACACCGCTATCTGTATGAACATGGAAATATCTTCACCGCCATCTGTATGAATATGGATTTATCTACACACCCATCTGGATGAACATGGAAATATCTACACCGCTATCTGTATGAACATGGAAATAGCTACACCGCTATCTGTATGAACATGGAAATATCTACACCGCTATCTGTATGAACATGGAAATATCTACACCGATATCTGTATGAACATGGAAATATCGACACCGCTATCTGTATGAACATGGAAATATCTTCACCGCCATATGTATGAACATGGATTTATCTACACACCCATCTGGATGAACATGGAAATATCTACACCGCTATCTGTATGAACATGGAAATATCTACACCGCTACCTGTATCAACATGGAAATATCATTACCGCTATCTGTATGAACATGGAAATATCTACACAGCCTTCTGGATGAACATGGAAATATCTACACCGGTATCTGTATGAACATGGAAATATCTACACCGCTATCTGTATGAACATGGAAATATCTACACCACTATCTGTATGAACATGGAAATATTTACACCGCTATCTGTATGAACATGGAAATATCTACACCACTATCTGTGCAAACATGCATACATCTTCACCGCTATCTGTATAAACATAGAAATATCTACACCGCTATCTGTATGAACATGGAAATATCTACACCGCTAACTGTTTGAACATGGAAATATCTACACCGCTATCTGCATGAAAATGGAAATATTTACACAGCTATCTGCATATACACGGAAATATCTACAATGCTATTTCTTTACATATGGAAATAACTACACCGCTATCTCTATAAACATGGAAATATCTACACCACCATCTGTATGAACATGGAAATATCTGCACCGCCATCTTTATGAACATATAAATATCTACACCGCCATCTGTATTAAGATGGAGATATCTACACCGCTATCGGTATATACATGGAAATATCTACACCGCTATCTGTATAAACATGGAAATATCTACACCGCTATCTGTATAAACATGGAAATATCTACACCGCTACCTGTATAAACATGGAAATATCAGCACCGCTATCTGTATGAACATGGAAATATCTACACCGCTATCTGTATGAACATGGAAATATCTACACTGCTATCTGCATGAAAATGGAAATATCTACACAGCTATCTGCATTTACATGGAAATATCTACAAAGCTATCTCTTTACACATGGAAATAACTACACCGCTATCTCTGTAAACATGGAAATATATACACCACTATCTGTATAAACATGGAAATATCTACAAAGCTATCTGTATGAACATGGAAATATCTACACAGCTTTCTGTATAAACATGGAAATATCTACACCGCTATCTGTATAAACATGGAATTATCTACACCGCTACCTGTATAAACATGGAAATGTCAGCACCGCTATCTGTATGACCATGGAAATATCTACACCGCTATCTGTATGAACATGGCAATATCTACACCGCTGTCTGTATGAACATGGAAATATCTACACCGCTATCTGTATGAACATGGGAATATCTTCACCGCCATCTGTATGAACATGGATATATCTACACAGCCATCTGGATGAACACGGAAGTATCTACACCGCTATCTGTATGAGCATGGAAATATCTACACCGCTATCTGTGTAAACATGTATACATCTTCACCACTATCTGTTTAAACATGGAAATATCTACACAGCTATCTGTATGAACATGGAAATATCTACACCGCTATCTGTTTGAACATGGAAATATCTACACCGCTATCTGCATGAAAATGGAAATATCTACACAGCTATCTGCATATACATGGAAATATCTATACAGCTATCTCTTTACACATGGAAATAACTACACTGCTATCTCTATAAACATGGAAATATCTACACCGCCATCTGTATGAACATGGAAATATCTGCACCACCATCTGTATGATCATATAAATATCTACACCGCCATCTGTATTAAGATGGATATATCTACACCGCTATCTGTATGAACATGGAAATATCTTCACCGCCATCTGTATGAACATGGATTTATCTACACACCCATCTGGATGAACATGGAAATATCTACACCGCTATCTGTATGAACATGGAAATAGCTACACCGCTATCTGTATGAACATGGAAATATCTACACCGCTATCTGTATGAACATGGAAATATCTACACCGATATCTGTATAAACATGGAAATATCTACACCGCTATCTGTATGAACATGGAAATATCTTCACCGCCATCTGTATGAACATGGATTTATCTACACACCCATCTGGATGAACATGGAAATATCTGCACCGCTATCTGTATGTATATGGAAATAGCTACACCGCTATCTGTATGAACATGGAAATATCTACACCGCTATCTGTATGAACATGGAAATATCTACACCGCTATCTGTATGAACATGGAAATATCTACACCGCTACCTGTATCAACATGGAAATATCAGTACCGCTATCTGTATGAACATGGAAATATCTACACAGCCTTCTGGATGAACATGGAAATATCTACACCGCTATCTGTATGAACATGGAAATATCTACACCACTATCTGTATGAACATGGAAATATTTACACCGCTATCTGTATGAACATGGAAATATCTACACCACTATCTGTGCAAACATGCATACATCTTCACCGCAATCTGTATAAACATGGAAATATCTACACCGCTATCTTTATGAACATGGAAATATCTACACCGCTAACTGTTTGAACATGGAAATATCTACAAAGCTATCTGCATGAAAATGGAAATATCTACACAGCTATCTGCATATACACGGAAATATCTACAAAGCTATTTCTTTACACATGGAAATAACTACACTGCTATCTCTATAAACATGGAAATATCTACACCACCATCTGTATGAACATGGAAATATCTGCACCGCCATCTGTATGAACATATAAATATCTACACCGCCATCTGTATTAAGATGGAGATATCTACACCGCTATCTGTATAAACATGGAAATATCTACACCGCTATCTGTATAAACATGGAAATATCTACACCGCTATCTGTATAAACATGGAAATATCTACACCGCTAATTGTATAAACATGGAAATATCAGCACCGCTATCTGTATGAACATGGAAATATCTACACCGCTATCTGTATGAACATGGAAATATCTACACCGCTATCTGCATGAAAATGGAAATATCTACACAGCTATCTGCATATACATGGAAATATCTACAAAGCTATCTCTTTACACATGGAAATAACTACACCGCTATCTCTGTAAACATGGAAATATATACACCACTATCTGTATAAACATGGAAATATCTACACCGCTATCTGTATAAACATGGAAATATCTACACAGCTATCTGTATAAACATGGAAATATCTACACCGCTATCTGTATAAACATGGAATTATCTACACCGCTAGCTGTATAAACATGGAAATATCAGCACCGCTATCTGTATGACCATGGAAATATCTACACCGCTATCTCTATGAACATGGAAATATCTACACCGCTATCTGTATGAACATGGAAATAGCTACACCACTATCTGTGCAAACATGCATACATCTTCACCGCTATCTGTATAAACATGGAAATATCTACACTGCTATCTGTATGAACATGGAAATATCTACACCGCTAACTGTTTGAACATGGAAATATCTACACCGCTATCTGCATGAAAATGGAAATATTTACACAGCTATCTGCATATACACGGAAATATCTACAAAGCTATTTCTTTACACATGGAAATAACTACACCGCTATCTCTATAAACATGGAAATATCTACACCACCATCTGTATGAACATGGAAATATCTGCACCGCCATCTGTATGAACATATAAATATCTACACCGCCATCTGTATTAAGATGGAGATATCTACACCGCTATCTGTATAAACATGGAAATATCTACACCGCTATCTGTATAAACATGGAAATATCTACAGCGCTATCTGTATAAACATGGAAATAGCTACACCGCTACCTGTATAAACATGGAAATACCAGCACAGCTATCTGTATGAACATGGAAATATCTACACCGCTATCTGTATGAACATGGAAATATCTACACCGCTATCTGTATAAACATGGAAATATCTACACCGCTATCTGTATAAACATGGAAATATCTACACTGCTACCTGTATAAACATGGAAATATCAGCACCGCTATCTGCATGAACATAGAAATATCTACAACGCTACCTATATAAAAACGGAAATATGTACACCGCTACCTGTATAAACATGGAAGTATCAGCACCGCTATCGGTATGAACATGGCAATATGTACACGGCTATCTGTATGAACATGGAAATATATACACCGCTATCTGTATGAACATGGAAATATCTACACCACTATCTGTATAAACATGGAAATAGCTACACAGCCATCTGGATGAACATGGAAATATCTACACCGCTATCGGAATGAACATGTATATATCTACACAGCCATCTGGATGAACATGGAAATACATACACCGCTATCTGTATGAACATGGAAATATATACACCGCTATCAGTATAAACATGGAAATATCTACACTGCTATCTTTATGAACATGGAAATATCTACACCGCTAACTGTTTGAACAGGGAAATATATACAGCGGTATCTGCATGAAAATGGAAATGTCTACACATCTATCTGCATATACATGGAAATATCTACACAGCTATCTCTTTACACATGGAAATAACTACACCGCTATCTGTATGAACATGGAAATATCTACACCGCCATCTGTATGAACATGGAAATATCTGCACCGCCATCTGAATGAACATATAAATATCTACACCGCCATCTGTATTAAGATGGAGATATCTACACCGCTATCTGTATAAACATGGAAATATCTACACCGCTATGTGTATAAACATGGAAATATCTACACCGCTCTCTGTATAAACATGGAAATATCTACACCGCTTCCTGTATAAACATGGAAATATCAGCACCGCTATCAGTATGAACATGGAAGTATATACACCGCCATCTGTATGAACATGGAAATATCTTCACCGCCATCTGTATGAACATGGAAATATCTGCACCGCCATCTGTATGAACATATAAATATCTACACCGCCATCTGTATTAAGATGGAGATATCTCCACCGCTATCTGTATAAACATGGAAATATCTACACCGCTATCTGTATATACATGGAAATAACTACACCGCTATCTGTATAAACATGGAAATATCTACACTGCTACCTGTATAAACATGGAAATATCAGCCCCGCTATCTGTATGAACATGGAAATATCTACACCGCCATCTGTTTGAACATGGAAAAATCTTCACCGCCATCTGTATGAACATTGATATATCTACACAGCCATCTGTATGAACATGGAAATATCTTCACCGCCATCTGTATGAACATGGATATGTCTACACAGCCGTCTGGATGAACATGGAAATATCTACACCGCTATCTGTATGAACATGGAAATATCTACACCGCTATCTGTGTAAACATGCATACATCTTCACCGCTATCTGTAAAAACATGGAAATATCCACACCGCTATCTGTATGAACATGGAAATATCTACACCGCTATCTGTTTGAAAATGGAAATATCTACACCGCTATCTGCATGAAAATGGAAATATCTACAAAGCTATCTGCATATACATGGCAATATTTACACAGCTATCTCTTTGCACATGGAAATAACTACACCGCTATCTCTATAAACATGGAAATATCTACACCACCATCTGTATGAACATGGAAATATCTGCACTGCCATCAGTATGAACATATAAATATCTACACCGCCATCTGTGTTAAGAAGTAGATATCTACACCGCTATCTGTATAAACATGGAAATATCTACACCGCTATCTGTATGAACATGGAAATATCTACACCGCTACCTGTATGAACACGGAAATATGTACACCGCTACCTGTATAAACATGGATGTATCAGCAGCGCTATCGGTATGAACATGGAAATATCTACACCGCTATCTGTATGAACATGGAAATATCTATACCGCTATCTTTATGAACATGGAAATATCTACACCACTATCTGTATGAACATGAAAATAGCTACACAGCCATCTGGATGAACATAGAAATATCTACACCGCTATCTGTATGAACATGGATATATCTACACAGCCATCTGGATGAACATGGAAATATCTACACTGCTATCTGTATGAACATGGAAGTACATACACCGCTATCTGTATGAACATGGAAATATCTACACCGCTATCTGTATGAACATGGAAATATCTACACCGCTATCTGCATGAACATGGAAATATCTTCACCGCCGTCTGTACGAACATGGATATATCTACACAGCCATCTGGATGAACATGGAAATATCTACACCGCTATCTGTATGAACATGGAAATATCTACACCGCTATCTGTATGAACATGGATATATCTACACAGCCATCTGGATGAACATGGAAATATCTACACCGCTATGTGTGTAAACATGCATACATCTTCACCGCTATCTGTATAAACGTGGAAATATCTACACCGCTATCTTTATGTACATGGAAATATCTACACCGCTAACTGTTTGAACAGGAAAATACACACACCGCTATCTGCATGAAAACGGAAATATCCACACAGCTATCTGCTTATACATGGAAATATCTACACAGATATCTCTTTACACATGTAAATAACTACACCGCTATCTGTATGAACATGGAAATATCTACACCGCCATCTGTATGAACATGGAAATATCTGCACAGCCATCTGTATGAACATTTAAATAACTACACCGCCATCTGTATTAAGATGGAGATATCTACACCACTATCTGCATAAACATGGAAATATCAACACCGCTATCTGTATAAACATGGAAATATCTACACCGCTATGAGTATAAACATGGAAATATCTACACTGCTATCTGTATAAACATGGAAATATCTACACCGCTACCTGTATAAACATGGAAATATCAGCACCGCTATCAGTATGTACATGGAAGTTTCTACACCGCCATCTGTATGAACATGGAAATATCTTCACCGCCATCCGTATGAACATGGAAATATCTGCACCGCCATCTGTATGAACATATAAATATCTACACCGCCATCTGTATTAAGATGGAGATATCTACACCGCTATCTGTATAAACATGGAAATATCTACACCGCTATGTGTATAAACATGGAAATATCTACACCGCTACCTGTATCAACATGGAAGTATCAGCACCGCTATCGATATGAACATGGCAATATCTACACGGCTATCTGTATGAACATGGAAATATCTACACCACTATCTGTATGAACATGGAAATGTCTTCACCGCCATCTGTATGAACATGGATATATCTACACAGCCATCTGAATGAACATGGAAATATCTACACCGCTATCTGTATGAACATGGAAATATCTACACAGCCATCTGGATGAACATGGAAATATCTACACCGCTATCTGTATGAACGTGGAAATACACATACCGCTATATGTATGAAAATGGAAATATCTACACCGCTATCTGTATGAAAATGGAAATATCTACACCGCTATCTGCATGAAAATGGAAATATCTACACAACTATCTGCATATAAATGGAAATATCTACACAGCTATCACTTTGCACATGGAAATATCTACACCACTATCTGTAAGAACATGGAAATATCTACACCGCTAACTGTTTGAACAGGGAAATATATACACCGCTATCTACATGAAAATGGAAATATCTACACCGCTATCTGTATGAAAATGGAAATACATACACCGCTATCTGTATGAACATGGAAATATCTACACCGCTATGTGTATAAACATGGAAATATCTACACCGCTATCTGTATAAACATGGAAATATCTACACCGCCACATGTATAAACATGGAAATATCAGCCACGCTATCTGTATGAACATGGAAATACCTACACCGCCATTTGTATGAACATGGAAATATCTTCACCGCCATACGTATGAACATGGAAATATCTGCACCGCCATCTGTATGAACATATAAATATCTACACCGCCATCTGTATTAAGATGGATATGTCTACACCGCTATCTGTATAAACATGGAAATATCTACACCGCTATCTGTATGAAGATGGACATATCTACACCGCTATCTGCATGAAAATGGAAATATCTACACAACTATCTGCATATAAATGGAAATATCTACACAGCTATCTCTTTGCACATGGAAATAACTACACAGCTATCTCTATAAACATGGAAATATCTACACCGCCATCTGTATGAACATGGAAATATCTACACCGCCATCTGTATTAAGAAGGAGATATCTACACTGCTATCTGTATAAACATGGAAATATCTACACCGCTATCTGTATGAACATGGAAATATCTACACCGCTATCTGTATAAACACGGAAATATGTACACCGCTACCTGTATAAACATGGAAGTATCAGCACTGCTATCGGTATGAACATGGCAATATCTACACGGCTATCTGTATGAACATGGAAATATCTACACCGCTATCTGTATAAACATGGAAATATCTATACCGCTATCTTTATGAACATGGAAATATCTACACCGCTAAATGTTTGAACAGGGAAATATATACACCGCTGTCTGCATGAAAACGGAAATGTCTACTCAGCTATCTGGTTATACATGGAAATATCTACACAGCTATCTCTTTACACATGGAAATAACTACACCGCTATCTGTATGAACCTGGAAATATCTACACCGCCATCTGTATGAACATGCAAATATCTGCACCGCCAACTGTATGAACATTTAAATATCTACACCGCCATCTGTATTATGAAGGAGATATCTACACCGCTAACTGTATATACATGGAAATATCTACACCGCTATCTGTATGAACATGGAAATATCTACACCATTACCTGCATAAACACGGAAATATGTACACCGCTACCTGTATAAACATGGAAGTATCAGCACCGATATCGGTATGAACATGGCAATATCTACACGGCTATCTGTATGAACATGGAAATATCTACAACGACATCTGTATGAACATGGAAATATCTTCACCGCCATCTGTATGAACATGGATATATCTACACAGCCATCTGGATGAACATGGAAATATCTACACCGCTATCTGTATGAACATGGAAATATTTACACCGCTATCTGTATGAACATGGAAATATCTACACAGCCATCAGGATGAAAATGGAAATATCTACACCGCTATCTGTATGAACATGGAAATACATACACCGCTATCTGTATGAACATGGAAATATCTACACCGCTATCTGTATGAACATGGAAATATCTACACCGCTATCTGTATGAACATGGAAATATCTTCACCGCCATCTGTATGAACATGGATATATCTAAACAGCCATGTGGATGAACATGGAAATATCTACACCGATATCTGTGAAAACATGCATACATCTTCACCGCTATCTGTATAAACATGGAAATATCTACACCGCTATCTTTAGGAACATGGAAATATCTACACCGCTAACTGTTTGAACAGGGAAATATATACACCGCTATCTGCATGAAAATAGAAATATCTACACCACTATCAGTATGAACATGGAAATACATACACCCCTATCTGTATGAACATGGAAATATCTACACCGCTATCTGTATGAACATGGAAATATCTTCACCGCCATCTGTATGAACATGGATATATCTACACAGCCATCTGGATGAACATGGAAATATCTGCACCGCTATCTGTATGAACATGGAAATATCTACACCTCTATCTGTATGAACATGGATATATCTACACAGCCATCTGGATGAACATGGAAATATCTACACCGCTATCTGTGTAAACATGCATACATCTTCACCGCTATCTGTATATACATGGAAATATCTACACCGCTATCTTTATGAACATGGAAATATCTACACCGCTAACTGTTTGAACAGGGAAATATATACACCGCTATCTGCATGAAAACGGAAATATCTACACAGCTATCTGCTTATACATGGAAATATCTACACAGCTATCTCTTTACACATGGAAATAACTACACCGCTATCTGTATGAACATGGAAATATCTACACCGCCATCTGTATGAACATGGAAATATGTGCAGCGCCATCTGTATGAACATTTAAATATATACACCGCCATCTGTATTAAGATGGAGATATCTACACCACTATCTGCATAAACATGGAAATATCCACACCGCTATCTGTATAAACATGGAAATATCTACACCGCTATGTGTATAAACATGGAAATATCTACACTGCTATCTGTATAAACATGGAAATATCTACACCGCTACCTGTATAAACATGGAAATATCAGCACCGCTATCAGTATGAACATGGAAGTTTCTACACCGCCATCTGTATGAACAGGGAAATATCTTCACCGCCATCCGTATGAACATGGAAATATCTGCACCGCCATCTATATGAACATATAAATATCTACACCGCCATCTGTATGAAGATGGAGATATCTAAACCGCTATCAGTATGAACATGGAAATATCTTCACCGCCGTCTGTATGAACATGGATATATCTACACAGCCATCTTGATGAACATGGAAATATCTACACCGGGATCTGTGTAAACATGCATACAACTTCACCGCTATCTGTATAAACATGGAAATATCTACACCGCTATCTTTATGAACTTGGAAATAACTACACCGCTAACTGTTTGAATAGGGAAATATATACACCGCTATCTGCATGAAAATGGAAATATCTACACCGCTATCTGTATGAACTTGGAAATACATACAATGCTATCTGTATGAACATGGAAATATCTACACCGCTATGTGTATAAACATGGAAATATCTACACCGCTATCTGTATAAACATGGAAATATCTACACCGCTATATGTATAAACATGGAAATATCTACACCACTCTCTGTATGAACATAGATATATCTACACCGCTATCTGTATGAACAGGGAAGTATATACACCGCTATCTGCTTGAAAATGGAAATATCTACACAGCTATCTGCATATACATGGGAATATCTACACAGCTATCTCTTTACACATGGAAATAACTACACCGCTATCTGTATGAACATGGAAATATCTACACCGCCATCTGTATGAACATGGAAATATCTGCACCGCCATCTGAATGAACATATAAATGTCTACACCGCCATCTGTATTAAGATGGAGATATCTACACCGCTATCTGTATAAACATGGAAATATCTGCACCGCTATGTGTATAAACATGGTAATATCTACACCACTATCTGTATGAACATGGAAATACATACACCACTATCTGTATGAACATGGAAATATCTACACCGCTATCTGCATGAACTTGGAAATATCTGCACCGCTATCTGTATGAACATGGAAATATCTACACCACTCTCTGTATGAACATGGATATATCTACACCGCTATCTGTATGAATATGGAAATATCTTCACCGCCATCTGTATGAACATGGATATATCTACACAGCCATCTGGATGAACATGGAAGTATCTACACCGCTATCTGTAGGAACATGGAAATAGCTACACTGCTATCTGTATGAACATGGAAATATCTACACCGCTATCTGTATAAACATGGAAATATCTACACCGCTATCTGTATGAACATGGAAATATCTTCACCGCCATCTGCATGAACATGGATATATCTACACAGCCATCTGGATGAACATGGAAGTATCTACACCGCTATCTGTAGGAACATGGAAATAGCTACACTGCTATCTGTATGAACATGGAAATATCTACACCGCTATCTGTATGAACATGGAAATAGCTACACCGCTATCTGTATGAACATGGAAATATCTAAACCACTATCTGTATGAACATGGAAATATCTACACCGCTATCTGTTTGAACAGGGAAGTATATACACCGCTATCTGCTTGAAAATGGAAATATCTACACAGCTATCTGCATATACATGGGAATATCTACACAGCTATCTCTTTACACATGGAAATAACTACACCGCTATCTGTATGAACATGGAAATATCTACACCGCCATCTGTATGAACATGGAAATATCTTCACCGCCATCTGTAGGAACATGGATATATCTACACAGCCATCTGTATGAACATGGAAATATCTACACCGCTATCTGTATGAACATGGAAATATCTACACCGATATCTGTATGAACATGGAAATATCTTCACCGCCATCTGTATGAACATGGATATATCTACACAGCCTTCTGAATGAACATTTAATTATCTACACCGCCATCTGTATTAAGAAGGAGATATCTACACAACTATCTGCATAAACATGGAAATATCTACACCGCTATCTGTATTATGAAGGAGATATCTACACCGCTATCTGTATAAACATGGAAATATCTACACAGCTATCTGTATGAACATGGAAATATCTACACCGTTACCTGCATAAACACGGAAATATGTACACCGCTACCTGTATAAACATGGAAGTATCAGCACCGATATCGGTATGAAAATGGCAATATCTACACGGCTATCTGTATGAACATGGAAATATCTACAACGCCATCTGTATGAACGTGGAAATATCTTCACCGCCATCTGTATGAACATGGATATATCTACACAGACATCTGGATGAACATGGAAATATCTACACCGCTATCTGTACGAACATGGAAATATTTACACCGCTATCTGTATGAACATGGAAATACATACACCGCTATCTGTATGAACATGGAAATATCTACACCGCTATCTGTATGAACATGGAAATATCTACACCGCTATCTGTATGAACATGGAAATATCTTCACCGCCATCTGTATGAACATGGATATATCTACACAGCCATGTGGATGAACATGGAAATATCTACACCGATATCTGTGAAAACATGCATACATCTTCACCGCTATCTGTATAAACATGGAAATATCTACACCGCTATCTTTAGGAACATGGAAATATCTACACCGCTAACTGATCAGGGAAATATATACACTGCTATCTGCATGAATATAGAAATATCTACACCACTATCTCTATGAACATGGAAATACATACACCCCTATCTGTATGAACATGGAAATATCTACACCGCTATCTGTATGAACATGGAAATATCTACACCGCTATCTGTATGAACATGGAAATATCTTCACCGCCATCTGTATGAACATGGATATATCTACACAGCCATCTGGATGAACATGGAAATATCTGCACCGCTATCTGTATGAACATGGAAATATCTACACCGCTAACTGTTTGAACAGGGAAATATATACACCGCTATCTGCATGAAAACGGAAATATCTACACAGCTATCTGCTTATACATGGAAATATCTACACAGCTATCTCTTTACACATGGAAAAAACTACACCGCTATCTGTATGAACATGGAAATATCTACACCGCCATCTGTATGAACATGGAAAAATCTTCACCGCCATCTGTAGGAACATGGATATATCTACACAGCCATCTGTATGAACATGGAAATATCTACACAGGTATCTGTATGAACATGGAAATATCTACACCGCTATCTGTATGAACATGGAAATATCTTCACCGCCATCTGTATGAACATGGATATGTCTACACAGCCATCTGAATGAACATTTAAATATCTACACCGCCATCTGTATTAAGATGGAGATATCTACACAACTATCTGCATATACATGGAAATATCTACACCGCTATCTGTATAAACATGGAAATATCTACACCACTATGTGTATAAACATGGAAATATCTACACCGCTATCTGTATAAACATGGAAATATCTACACCGCTACCTGTATAAACATGGAAATATCAGCACCGCTATCAGTATGAACATGGAAGTTTCTACACCGCCATCTGTATGAACATGGAAATATCTTCACCGCCATCCGTATGAACATGGAAATATCTGCACCGCCATCTGTATGAACATATGAATATCTACACCGCGATCTGTATTAAGATGGAGATATCTACACCGCTATCTGTATAAACATGGAAATATCTACACCGCAATCGGTATAAATATGGAAATATCTACACCGCTATCTGTATAAACATGTAAATATGTACACCGATACCTGTATAAACATGGAAATATCAGCACCGCTATCTGTATGAACATGGATATATCTACACAGCCATCTGTATGAACATGGAAATATCTTCACCGCCATCTGTATGAACATGGATATGTCTACACAGCCGTCTGTATGAACATGGAAATATCTACACCACTATCTGTGTAAACATGCATACATCTTCACCGCTATCTGTATAAACATGGAAATATCTACACCGCTATCTGTATGAACATAGAAATAGCTACACCGCTATCTGTATGAACATGGAACTATCTACACCACTATCTGTATGAACATGGAAATATCTACACCGCTATCTGTATGAACATGGAAATATCTTCACCGCCATCTGTATGAACATGGATATATCTACACAGCCATCTGGATGAACATGGAAATATCTACACCGCTATCTGTATGAACATGGAAATAGATACACTGCTATCTCTATGAACATGGAAATATCTCCACCGCTATCTGTATGAACATGGAAATATCTACACCGCTATCTGTATGAACATGGAGATATCTACACCGCTATATGTATGAACATGGAAATATCTTCACCGCCATCTGTATGAACATGGATATATCTACACAGCCATGTGGATGAACATGGAAATATCTACACCGCTATCTGTGTAAAAATGCATACATCTTCACCGCTATCTGTATAAACATGGAAATATCTACACCGCTATCTTTATGAACATGGAAATATCTACACCGCTAACTGTTTGAACAGGGAAATATATACACCGCTATCTGCATGAAAATGGAAATATCTACACCACTATCTGTATGAACATGGAAATACATACACCACTATCTGTATGAACATGGAAATATCTACACCGCTATCTGTATGAACATGGAAATATCTGCACCGCTATCTGTATGAACATGGAAATATCTACACCACTATTTGTATGAACATGGATATACCTACACCGCTATCTGTATGAACAGGGAAGTATATACACCGCTATCTGCTTGAAAATTGAAATATCTACACAGCTATCTGCATATACATGGGAATATCTACACAGCTATCTCTTTACACATGGAAATAACTACACCGTTATCTGTATGAACATGGAAATATCTACACCGCCATCTGTATGACCATGGAAATATCTGCACCGCCATCTGAATGAACATATAAATGTCTACACCGCCATCTGTATTAAGATGGAGATATCTACACCGCTGTCTGTATAAACATGGAAATATCTACACCGCTATGTGTATAAACATGGTAATATCTACACCACTATCTGTATGAACATGGAAATACATACACCACTATCTGTATGAACATGGAAATATCTACACCACTATCTCTATGAACATGGATATATCTACACCGCTATCTGTATGAATATGGAAATATCTTCACCGCCATCTGTGTGAACATGGATATATCTACACAGACATCTGGATGAACATGGAAGTATCTACACCGCTATCTGTAGGAACATGGAAATAGCTACACTGCTATCTGTATGAACATGGAAATATCTACACCGCTATCTGTATAAACAAGGAAATATCTTCACCGCCATCTGTATGAACATGGATATATCTACACAGCCATCTGGATGAACATGGAAATATCTACGCCGCTATCTGTATGAACATGGAAATATCTACACAGCCATCTGGATGAACATGAAAATATCTACTCCGCTATCTGTGTAAACATGCATACACCTTCACCGCTATCTGTATAAACATGGAAATATCTACACCGCTAACCGTATAAACATGGAAATATCTACACCGCTATCTCTATGAACATGGAAATATCCACACCGCTATCTGTATGAACATGGAAATATCTAAACCACTATCTGTATGAACATGGAAATATCTACACCGCTCTCTGTTTGAACAGGGAAGTATATGCACCGCTATCTGCTTGAAAATGGAAATATCTACACAGCTATCCGCATATACATGGGAATATCTACACAGCTATCTCTTTACACATGGAAATAACTACATCACTATCTGTATGAACATGGAAATATCTACACCGCCATCTGTATTAAGTTGGAGATATCTACACCGCTATCTGTATAAACATGGAAATATCTACACCGCTATGTGTATAAACATGCTAATATCTACACCGCTATCTGTATGAACATGGAAATATCTACACCGCTACCTGTATAAACATGGAAATATCAGCACTGCTATCTGTATGAACATGGAAGTATCTACACCGCCATCTGTATGAACATGGAAATATCTTCACCGCCATCTGTATGAACATGGAAATTTCTGCACCGCCATCTGTGTGAACATATAATTATCTACACCGCCATCTGTATTATGAAGGAGATATCTACACCGCTATATGTATAAACATGGAAATATCTACACCGCTATCTGTATGAACATGGAAATATTTACACCGCTATCTGTATGAACATGGAAATATCTACACAGCCATCAGGATGAACATTGAAATATCTACACCGCTATCTGTATGAACATGGAAATACATACACCGCTATCTGTATGAATATGGAAATATCTACACCGCTATCTGTATGAACATGGAAATATCTACACCGCTATCTGTATGAACATGGAAATATCTTCACCGCCATCTGTATGAACATGGATATATCTACACAGCCATGTGGATGAACATGGAAATATCTACACCGATATCTGTGAAAACATGCATACATCTTCACCACTATCTGTATAAACATGGAAATATCTACACCGCTATCTTTAGGAACATGGAAATATCTACACCGCTAACTGTTTGAACAGGGAAATATATACACCGCTATCTGCATGAAAATAGAAATATCTACACCTCTATCTGTATGAACATGGAAATACATTCACCCCTATCTGTATGAACATGGAAATATCTACACCGCTATCTGTATGAACATGGAAATATCTACACCGCTATCTGTATGAACATGGAAATATCTTCACGGCCTTCTGTATGAACATGGATATATCTACACAGCCATCTGGATGAACATTGATATATCTGCACCGCTATCTGTATGAACATGGAAATATCTACACCTCTATCTGTATGAACATGGATATATCTACACAGCCATCTGGATGAACATGGAAATATCTACACCGCTATCTGTGTAAACATGCATACATCTTCACCGCTATCTGTATAAACATGGAAATATCTACACCGCTATCTTTATGAACATGGAAATATCTACACCGCTAACTGTTTGAACTGGGAAATATATACACCGCTATCTGCATGAAAACGGAAATATCTACACAGCTATCTGCTTATACATGGAAATATCTACACAGCTATCTCTTTACACATGGAAATAACTACACCGCTATCTGTATGAACATGGAAATATCTACACCGCTATCTGTATGAACATGGAAATATCTTCACCGCAATCTGTATGAACATGGATATATTTGCACAGCCATCTGCATGAACATGGAAATATCTACACAGCTATCTGTATGAACATGGAAATATCTACACAGCCATCTGGATGAACATGAAAATATCTAAACCGCTATCTGTGTAAACATGCATACATCTTCACCGCTATCAGTATAAACATGGAAATATCTACACCGCTACCTGTATAAACATGGAAATATCTACACCGCTATCTCTATGAACATGGAAATATCCACACCGCTATCTGTATGAACATGGAAATAGCTACACCGCTATCTGTATGAACATGGAAATATCTACACCACTATCTGTATGAACATGGAAATATCTACACCGCTATCTGTTTGAACAGGGAAGTATATACACCGCTATCTGCTTGAAAATGGAAATATCTACACAGCTATGTGCATATACATGAGAATATCTACACAGCTATCTCTTTACACATGGAAATAACTACACCGCTATCTGTATGAACATGGAAATATCTACACCGCCATCAGTATGAACATGGAAATATCAGCACCGCCATCTGAATGAACATATAAATATCTACACCGCCATCTGTATTAAGATGGAGATATCTACACCGCTATCTGTATAAACTTGGAAATATCTACACCGCTATCGGTATGAACATGGAAATTTCTACACCGCTATCTGTATGAACATGGAAATATCTTCACCGCCATCTGTATGAACATGGATATTTCTACACAGCCATCTGGATGAACATGGAAATATCTGCACCGCTATCTGTATGAACATGGAAATATCTACACCTCTATCTGTATGAACATGGATATATCTACACAGCCATCCGGATGAACATGGAAATATCTACACCGCTATCTGTGTAAACATGCATACATCTTCACCTCTATCTGTATTAACATGGAAATATCTACACCGCTATCTTTATGAACATGGAAATATCTACACCGCTAACTGTTTGAACAGGGAAATATATACACCGCTATCTGCATGAAAACGGAAATATCTACACAGCTATCTGCTTATACATGGAAATATCTACACAGCTATCTCTTTACACATGGAAATAACTACACCGCTATCTGTATGAACATGGAAATATCTACATCGCCATCTGTATGAACATGGAAATATCTGCAGCGCCATCTGTATGAACATTTAAATATCTACACCGCCATCTGTATTAAGATGGAGATATCTACACCGCTATCTGTATAAACATGGAAATATCTACACCGCTATCTGTATAAACATGGAAATATGTACACCGATACCTGTATAAACATGGAAATATGAGCACCGCTATCTATATGAACATGGAAATATCTGCACCGCCATCTGTATGAACATGGAAATATCGTCACTGCCATCTGTATGAACATGGATATATCTACACAGCCATCTGTATGAACATGGAAATATCTTCACCGCCATCTGTATGAACATGGATATGTCTACACAGCCGTCTGGATGAACATGGAAATATCTACACCGCTATCTGTATGAACATGGAAATATCTACACCGCTATCTGTGTAAACATGCATACATTTTCACCGCTATCTGTATAAACATGGAAATATCTACACGGCTATCTGTATGAACATAGAAATAGCTACACCGCTATCTGTATGAACATGGAAATATCCACACCACTATCTGTATGAACATGGAAATATCTACACCGCTATCTGTATGAACATGGAAATATCTTCACCGCCATCTGTATGAACATGGATATATCTACACAGCCATCTGGATGAACATGGAAATATCTACAACGCTATCTGTATGAACATGGAAATAGCTACACTGCTATCTGTATGAACATGGAAATATCTACACCGCTATCTGTATGAACATGGAAATATCTACACCGCTATCTGTATGAACATGGAAATATCTTCACCGCCATCTGTATGAACATGGATATATCTACACAGCCATCTGGATGAACATGGAAATATCTACACCGCTATCTGTATGAACATGGAAATATCTACACTGCCATCTGGATGAACATGAAAATATCTACACCGCTATCTGTGTAAGCATGCATACATCTTCACCGCTATCTGTATAAACATGGAAATATCTACACCGCTACCTGTATAAACATGGAAATATCTACACCGCTATGTCTATGAACATGGAAATATCCACACCGCTATCTGTATGAACATGGAAATAGCTACACCGCTATCTGTATAAACATGGAAATATCTACACCACTATCTGTATGAACATGGAAATATCTACACCGCTATCTGTTTGAACAGGGAAGTATATACACCGCTATCTGCTTGAAAATGGAAATATCTTGACAGCTATCTGCATATACATGGGAATATCTACACAGCTATCTCTTTACACATGGAAATAACTACACCGCTATCTGTATGAACATGGAAATATCTGCACCGCCATCTGAATGAACATATAAATATCTACACCGCCATCTGTATTAAGATGGAGATATCTACACCGCTATCTGTATAAACATGGAAATATCTACACCACTATCTGTATAAACATGGAAATGTCTACACCGCTACCTGTATAAACATGGAAATATCAGCACCACTATCTGTATAAAGATGTAAATATCTACACCGCTATCTCTATGAACATGGAAATATCTACACCGCTATCTGTATGAACATGGAAATATCTACACCGCTATCTGTATAAACATGGAAATATGTACACCGCTACCTGTATAAACATGGAAGTATCAGCACCGCTATCAGTATAAACATGGCAATATCTACACAGCTATCTGTATGAACATGGAAATATCTGCACCGCTATCTGTATGAACATGGAAATATCTTCACCGCCATCTGTATGAACATGGATATATCTACACAGCCATCTGGATGAACATGGAAATATCTACACCGCTATCTGTATGAACATGGAAATATCTACACCGCTATCTGTATGAACATGGATATATCTACACCGCTATCTGTATGAACATGGAAATATCTACACCGCTATCTGTATGAACATGGAAATATCTTCTCCGCCATCTGTAAGAACATAGATATATCTACACAGCCATCTCTATGAACATGGAAATATCTACGCCGCTATCTGTATGAACATGGAAATATCTACACCGCTATCTGTGTAAACATGTACACATCTTCACCGCTATCTGCATGAAAATGGAAATATCTACACAGCTATCTGCATATACATGGAAATATCTACAAAGCTATCTCTTTCCACATGGAAATAACTACACTGCTATCTCTATAAACATGGAAATATCTACACCGCCATCTGTATGAACATGGAAATATCTGCACCGACATCTGTATGAACATATAAATATCTACACCGCCATCTGTATTAAGATGGAGATATCTACACCGCTATCTGTATAAACTTGGAAATATCTACACTGCTATCTGTATAAACATGGAAATATCTATGCCGCTTTCTGTATACACAAGGAAATATCTACACTGCTACCTGTATAAACATGGAAATATCAGCCCCGCTATCTGTATGAACATGGAAATATCTACACCGCCATCTATATGAACATGGAAATATCTTCACCGCCATCTGTAGGAACATGCATATATCTACAAAGCCATCTGTATGAACATGGAAATATCTAAACCGCTATCTGTATGAACATGGAAATATCTACACCGCTATCTGTATGAACATGGAAATATCTTCACCGCCATCTGTATGAACATGGATATGTCTACACAGCCATCTGTACGAACATTTAAATATCTACACCGCCATCTGTATTAAGATGGAGATATCTACACAACTATCTGCATAAACATGGAAATATCTACACCGCTATCTGTATAAACATGGAAATATCTACACCGCTATCTGTATAAACATGGAAATATCTACACCGCTATCTCTATGAACATGGAAATATCCACACCGCTATCTGTATGAACATGGAAATAGCTACACCGCTATCTGTATGAACATGGAAATATCTACACCACTATCTGTATGAACATGGAAATATCTACACCGCTATCTGTTTGAACAGGGAAGTATATACACCGCTATCTGCTTGAAAATGGAAATATCTACACAGCTATGTGCATATACATGGGAATATCTACACAGCTATCTATTTACACATGGAAATAACTACACCGCTATCTGTATGAACATGGAAATATCTACACCGCCATCAGTATGAACATGGAAATATCAGCACCGCCATCTGAATGAACATATAAATATCTACACCGCCATCTGTATTAAGATGGAGATATCTACACCGCTATCTGTATAAACTTGGAAATATCTACACCGCTATCGGTATGAACATGGAAATATCTACACCGATATCTGTAGGAACATGGAAATATCTTCACCGCCATCTGTATGAACATGGATATTTCTACACAGCCATCTGGATGAACATGGAAATATCTGCACCGCTATCTGTATGAACATGGAAATATCTACACCTCTATCTGTATGAACATGGATATATCTACACAGCCATCCGGATGAACATGGAAATATCTACACCGCTATCTGTGTAAACATGCATACATCTTCACCGCTATCTGTATTAACATGGAAATATCTACACCGCTATCTTTATGAACATGGAAATATCTACACCGCTAACTGTTTGAACAGGGAAATATATACACCGCTATCTGCATGAAAACGGAAATATCTACACAGCTATCTGCTTATACATGGAAATATCTACACAGCTATCTCTTTACACATGGAAATAACTACACCGCTATCTGTATGAACATGGAAATATCTACACCGCCATCTGTATGAACATGGAAATATCTGCAGCGCCATCTGTATGAACATTTAAATATCTACACCACCATCTGTATTAAGATGGAGATATCTACACCGCTATCTGTATAAACATGGAAATATCTACACCGCTATCTGTATAAACATGGAAATATGTACACCGATACCTGTATAAACATGGAAATATGAGCACCGCTATCTGTATGAACATGGAAATATCTGCACCGCCATCTGTATGAACATGGAAATATCGTCACCGCCATCTGTATGAACATGGATATATCTACACAGCCATCTGTATGAACATGGAAATATCTTCACCGCCATCTGTATGAACATGGATATGTCTACACAGCCGTCTGGATGAACATGGAAATATCTACACCGCTATCTGTATGAACATGGAAATATCTACACCGCTATCTGTGTAAACATGCATACATCTTCACCGCTATCTGTATAAACATGGAAATATCTACACCGCTATGTGTATGAACATAGAAATAGCTACACCACTATCTGTATGATCATGGAAATATCAACACCACTATCTGTATGAACATGGAAATATCTACACCGCTATCTGTATGAACATGGAAATATCTTCACCGCCATCTGTATGAACATGGATATATCTACACAGCCATCTGGATGAACATGGAAATATCTACACCGCTATCTGTATGAACATGGAAATAGCTACACTGCTATCTGTATGAACATGGAAATATCTACACCGCTATCTGTATGAACATGGAAATATCTACACAACTATCTGTATGAACATGGAAATATCTTCACCGCCATCTGTATGAACATAGATATATCTACACAGCCATCTGGATGAACATGGAAATATCTACACCGCTATCTGTATGAACATGGAAATATCTACACTGCCATCTGGATGAACATGAAAATATCTACACCGCTATCTGTGTAAGCATGCATACATCTTCACCGCTATCTGTATAAACATGGAAATATCTACACCGCTACCTGTATAAACATGGAAATATCTACACCGCTATGTCTATGAACATGGAAATATCCACACCGCTATCTGTATGAACATGGAAATAGCTACACCGCTATCTGTATGAACATGGAAATATCTACACCACTATCTGTATGAACATGGAAATATCTACACCGCTATCTGTTTGAACAGGGAAGTATATACACCGCTATCTGCTTGAAAATGGAAATATCTAGACAGCTATCTGCATATACATGGGAATATCTACACAGCTATCTCTTTACACATGGAAATAACTACACCGCTATCTGTATGAACATGGAAATATCTACACCGCCATCAGTATGAACATGGAAATATCTGCACCGCCATCTGAATGAACATATAAATATCTACACCGCCATCTGTATTAAGATGGAGATATCTACACCGCTATCTGTATAAACTTGGAAATATCTACACCGTTATCTGTATAAACATGGAAATATCTACACCCCTATCTGTATAAACATGGAAATGTCTACACCGCTACCTGTATAAACATGGAAATATCAGCACCACTATCTGTATGAACATGTAAATATCTACACCGCTATCTCTATGAACATGGAAATATCTACACCGCTATCTGTATGAACATGGAAATATCTACACCTCTATCTGTATAAACATGGAAATATGTACACCGCTACCTGTATAAACATGGAAGTATCAGCAACGCTATCGGTATAAACATGGCAATATCTACACAGCTATCTGTATGAACATGGAAATATCTGCACCGCTATCTGTATGAACATGGAAATATCTTCACCGCCATCTGTATGAACATGGATATATCTACACAGCCATCTGGATGAACATGGAAATATCTACACCGCTATCTGTATGAACATGGAAATATCTACACCGCTATCTGTATGAACATGGAAATATCTACACCGCTATCTGTATGAACATGGAAATATCTACACCGCTATCTGTATGAACATGGAAATATCTTCTCCGCCATCTGTAAGAACATAGATATATCTACACAGCCATCTGTATGAACATGGAAATATCTACGCCGCTATCTGTATGAACATGGAAATATCTACACCGCTATCTGTGTAAACATGTACACATCTTCACCGCTATCTGCATGAAAATGGAAATATCTACACAGCTATCTGCATATACATGGAAATAACTACAAAGCTATCTCTTTCCACATGGAAATAACTACACTGCTATCTCTATAAACATGGAAATATCTACACCGCCATCTGTATGAACATGGAAATATCTGCACCGACATCTGTATGAACATATAAATATCTACACCGCCATCTGTATTAAGATGGAGATATCTACACCGCTATCTGTATAAACTTGGAAATATCTACACTGCTATCTATATAAACATGGAAATATCTATGCCGCTTTCTGTATACACAAGGAAATATCTACACTGCTACCTGTATAAACATGGAAATATCAGCCCCGCTATCTGTATGAACATGGAAATATCTACACCGCCATCTATATGAACATGGAAATATCTTCACCGCCATCTGTAGGAACATGGATATATCTACAAAGCCATCTGTATGAACATGGAAATATCTACACCGCTATCTGTATGAACATGGAAATATCTACACTGCTATCTGTATGAACATGGAAATATCTTCACCGCCATCTGTATGAACATGGATATGTCTACACAGCCATCTGTATGAACATTTAAATATCTACACCGCCATCTGTATTAAGATGGAGATATCTACACAACTATCTGCATAAACATGGAAATATCTACACCGCTATCTGTATAAACATGGAAATATCTACACCGCTATCTGTATAAACATGGAAATATCTACACCGCTATCTGTATAAACATGGAAATATCTACACCGCTACCTGTATAAACATGGAAATATCAGCACCGCTATCTGTATGAACATGGAAATATCTACACCACCGTCTGTATGAACATGGAAATATCGTCACCGCCATCTGTATGAACATGGATATATCTACACAGCCATCTGTATGAACATGGAAATATCTTCACCACCATCTGTATGAACATGGATATGTCTACACAGCCGTCTGGATGAACATGGAAATATCTACACCGCTATCTGTGTAAACATGCATAAATATTCACCGCTATCTGTATAAACATGGAAATATACACCCCGCTATCTGTATGAACATGGAAATATCTACACCGCTATCTGGTTGAACATGGAAATATCTACACCGCTATCTGAATGAAAATGGAAATATCTACACAACTATCTGCATATAAATGGAAATATCTACACAGTTATCTCTATGAACATGGAAATAACTACACCGCTATCTCTATAAACATGGAAATCTCTACACCGCCATCTGTATGAACATGGAAATATCTACACCGCCATCTGTATTAAGAAGGAGATATCTAAACCGCTATCTGTATAAACATGGAAATATCTACACCGCTATCTGTATGAACATGGAAATATCTACACCGCTATCTGTATAAACATGGAAATATCTACACCGCTATCTGTATGAACATGGAAATATCTACACCGCTAACTGTTTGAACAGGGAAATATATACACCGCTATCTGCATGAAAACGGAAATATCTACACAGCTATCTGCTTATAGATGGAAATATCTACACAGCTATCTCTTTACACATGGAAATAACTACACCGCTATCTGTATGAACATGGAAATATCTACACCGCCATCTGTATGAACATGGAAATATCTGTACCGCCATCTGTATGAACATTTAAATATCTACACGGCCATTTGTATTAAGATGGAGATATCTACACCACTATCTGCATAAACATGGAAATATCTACACCACTATCTGTATAAACATGGAAATATCTACACCGCTATGTGTATAAACATGAAAATATCTACACTGCTATCTGTATAAACATGGAAATATCTACACCGCGACCAGTATAAACATGGAAATGTCAGCACCGCTATCAGTATGAACATGGAAGTTTCTACACCGCCATCTGTATGAACATGGAAATATCTTCACCGCCATCCGTATGAACATGGAAATATCTGCACCGCAATCTGTATGAACATATAAATATCTACACCGCCATCTGTATTAAGATGGAGATATCTACACCGCTATCTGTATAAACATGGAAATATCTACACCGCTATGTGTATAAACATGGAAATATCTACACCGCTACCTGTATAAACATGGAAGTATCAGCACCGCTATCGGTATGAACATGGCAATATCTACACGGTTATCTGTATGAACATGGAAATATCTACACCGCTATCTGTATGAACATGGAAATGTCTTCACCACCATCTGTATGAACATGGATATATCTACACAGACATCTGGATGAACATGGAAATATATACACCGCTATCTGTATAAACATTGAAATATCTACACCGCTACCTGTATAAACATGGAAATATCAGCACCGCTATCAGTATGAACATGGAAATATCTACACCGCCGTCTGAATGAACATGGAAATATCTTCACCGCCATCTGTATGAACATGGATATATCTACACAGCCATCTGTATGAACATGGAACTATCTTCACCGCCATCTGTATGAACATGGATATGTCTACACAGCCGTCTGGATGAACATGGAAATATCTACACCGCTATCTGTGTAAACATGCATACATCGTCACCGCTATCAGTATAAACATGGAAATATCTACACCGCTATCTGTATGGACATGGAAATATCTACACCGCTATCTGTTTGAACATGGAAATATCTACACCGCTATCTGCATGAAAATGGAAATATCTACACAACTATCTGCATATAAATGGAAATATCTACACAGCTATCTCTTTGCACATGGAAATAACTACACCTCTATCTCTATAAACATGGATATATCTACACCGCCATCTGTATGAACATGGAAACATCTACACCGCCATCTGTATTAAGAAGGAGATATGTACACGGCTCTCTGCATAAACATGGAAATATCTACACCGCTATCTGTATGAACATGGAAATATCTTCACAGCCATCTGTATGAACATGGATATATCTACACAGCCATCTGGATTAACATGGAAATATCTACACCGCTATCTGTATGAACATGGAAATATCTACACCGCTATCTGTATGAACATGGAAATATCTACACAGCCATCTGGGTAAACATGGAAATATCTACACCGCTATCTGTATGAACATGGAAATAGCTACACCGTTATCTGCATGAACATGGAAATATCTACACCGCTATCTGTATGAACATGGAAATATCTACACCGCTATCTGTATGAACATGGTAATATCTTCACCGCTATCTGTGTAAACATGCATACATTTTCATCGCTATCTGTATAAACATGGAAATATCTACACCGCTATCTGTATGAACATGGAAATATCTACACCGCTAACTGTTTGAACAGGGAAATATATACACTGCTATCTGCATGAAAACGGAAATATCTACACAGCTATCTGCTTATAGATGGAAATATCTACACAGCTATCTCTTTACACATGGAAATAACTACACCGCTATCTGTATGAACATGGAAATATCTACACCGCCATCTGTATGAACATGGAAATATCTGCACCGCCATCTGTATGAACATTTAAATATCTACACGGCCATTTGTATTAAGATGGAGATATCTACACCACTATCTGCATAAACATGGAAATATCTACACCACTATCTGTATAAACATGGAAATATCTACACCGCTATGTGTATAAACATGAAAATATCTACACTGCTATCTGTATAAACATGGAAATATCTACACCGCGACCAGTATAAACATGGAAATGTCAGCACCGCTATCAGTATGAACATGGAAGTTTCTACACCGCCATCTGTATGAACATGGAAATATCTTCACCGCCATCCGTATGAACATGGAAATATCTGCACCGCAATCTGTATGAACATATAAATATCTACACCGCCATCTGTATTAAGATGGAGATATCTACACCGCTATCTGTATAAACATGGAAATATCTACACCGCTATGTGTATAAACATGGAAATATCTACACCGCTACCTGTATAAACATGGAAGTATCAGCACCGCTATCGGTATGAACATGGCAATATCTACACGGTTATCTGTATGAACATGGAAATATCTACACCGCTATCTGTATGAACATGGAAATGTCTTCACCACCATCTGTATGAACATGGATATATCTACACAGCCATCTGGATGAACATGGAAATATATACACCGCTATCTGTATAAACATTGAAATATCTACACCGCTACCTGTATAAACATGGAAATATCAGCACCGCTATCAGTATGAACATGGAAATATCTACACCGCCGTCTGTATGAACATGGAAATATCTTCACCGCCATCTGTATGAACATGGATATATCTACACAGCCATCTGTATGAACATGGAACTATCTTCACCGCCATCTGTATGAACATGGATATGTCTACACAGCCGTCTGTATGAACATGGAAATATCTACACCGCTATCTGTGTAAACATGCATACATCTTCACCGCTATCAGTATAAACATGGAAATATCTACACCGCTATCTGTATGGACATGGAAATATCTACACCGCTATCTGTTTGAACATGGAAATATCTACACCGCTATCTGCATGAAAATGGAAATATCTACACAACTATCTGCATATAAATGGAAATATCTACACAGCTATCTCTTTGCACATGGAAATAACTACACCTCTATCTCTATAAACATGGAAATATCTACACCGCCATCTGTATGAACATGGAAACATCTACACCGCCATCTGTATTAAGAAGGAGATATGTACACGGCTCTCTGCATAAACATGGAAATATCTACACCGCTATCTGTATGAACATGGAAATATCTTCACAGCCATCTGTATGAACATGGATATATCTACACAGCCATCTGGATTAACATGGAAATATCTACAACGCTATCTGTATGAACATGGAAATATCTACACCGCTATCTGTATGAACATGGAAATATCTACACAGCCATCTGGGTAAACATGGAAATATCTACACCGCTATCTGTATGAACATGGAAATAGCTACACCGTTATCTGCATGAACATGGAAATATCTACACCGCTATCTGTATGAAGATGGAAATATCTACACCGCTATCTGTATGAACATGGTAATATCTTCACCGCTATCTGTGTAAACATGCATACATTTTCATCGCTATCTGTATAAACATGGAAATATCTACACCGCTATCTTTATGAACATGGAAATATCTACACCGCTATCTGTTTGAACATGGAAATATATACAGCGCTATCTGCTTGAAAATGGAAATATCTACACTGCTATCTGTATGAACATGGAAATATATACACCGCTATCTGTATGAACATGGAAATATCTACACTGCTTTCTTTATGAACATGGAAATATCTACACCGCTATCTGTATGAACATGGAAATATCTTCACCGCCATCTGTATGAACATGGATATATCTCAACAGCCATCTGGATGAACATGGAAATATCTACACCGCTATCTGTTTAAACATGCATACATCTTCACCGCTACCTGTATAAACATGGAAATATCTACACCGCTATCTTTCTGAACATGGAAATATCTACACCGCTAACTGTTTGTACAGGGAAATATATACACCGCTATCTGCATGAAAATGGAAATATCTACACAGCTATCTGCATATACATGGAAATATCTACACAGCTATCTCTTTACACATGGAAATAACTACACCACTATCTGTATGAACATGGAAATATCTACACCGCCGTCTGTATGAACATGGAAATATCTGCACAGCCATCTGTATGAACATATAAGTATCTACACCGCCATCTGTATTAAGATGGAGATAACTACACCGCTATCTGTACAAACATGGAAATATCTACACAGCTATCTGTATGAACATGGAAATACCTACACCGCTCTCTGTATGAACATGGAAATATCTTCACCGCTATCTGTATGAACATGGATATATCTACACAGCCATCTGGATGAACATGGAAATATCTACACCGCTATCTGTATGAACATGGAAATATCTAAACCGCTATCTGTGTAAACATGCATACATCTTCACCGCTATCTGTATAAACATGGAAATATGTACACCGCTACCTGTATAAACATGGAAGTATCAGCACCGCTATCGGTATAAACATGGCAATATCTACACGGCTATCTGTATGGACATGGAAATATATGTACCGCTATCTGTATGAACATGGAAATATCTTCACCGCCATCTGTATGAACATGGATATATCTACACAGCCATCTGTATGAACATGGAAATATCTACCCCGCTATCTGTATGAACATGGAAATCTCTACACCGCTACCTGTATGAACATGGAAATATCTTCAACGCCATCTTTCTGAACATGGATATGTCTACACAGCCATCTGGATGAAGATGGAGATATCTACACCGCTATCTGTGTAAACATGCATACATCTTCACCGCTATCTGTATAAACATGGAAATATCTACACCACTATCTGTATAAACATGGAAATATCTACACTGCTACCTGTATAAACATGGAAATATGAGCACCGCTATCTGTATGAACATGGAAATATCTACACAGCCATCTGGATGAACATGGAAATATCTACACCGCTATATGTATGAACATGGAAATAGCTACACCGCTATCTGTATGAACATGGAAACAGCTACACCGCTATCTGTATGAACATGGAAATATCTACACCGCTATCTGTATGATCATGGAAATATCTTCACCGCCATCTGTATGAACATGGATATAACTACACAGCCATCTGGATGAACATGGAAATATCTACACCGCTCTCTGTATGAACATGGAAATAGCTACACCGCTATCTGTATTAACATGGAGATATCTACACCGCTATCTGTATGAACATGGAAATATCTACACCGCTATCTGTATGAACATGGAAATATCTTCACCGCCATCTGTATGAACATGGATATATCTACACAGCCATCTGGATGAAAATGGAAATATCTACACCGCTACCTGAATGAAAATGGAAATATCTACTCCGCTATCTGTGTAAACATGTAAACATCTTCACCACTATCTGTTTAAACATGGAAATATCTACACTGCTATCTGTATGAACATGGAAATATCTACACCGCTATCTGTGTAAACATAGAAATATCTACACTGCTATCTGTATAAACATGGAAATATCTACACCGCTATCTGTATGAACATGGAAATATCTACACCGCTATCTGTTTGAACATGGAAATATCTACACCGCTATCTGCATGAAAATGGAAATATCTACACAGCTATCTGCATATACATGGAAATATCTACAAAGCTATTTCTTTACACATGGAAATAACTACACCGCTATCTCTATAAACATAGAAATATCTACACCGCCATCTGTATGAACATGAAAATATCTGCACCACTATCTGTTTGAACATGGAAATAGCTACACCGCTATCTGTATGAACATGGAAATATCTACACCACTATCTGTATGAACATGGAAATATCTACACAGCTATCTGTATGAACATGGAAATATCTACACCGCTATCTGTATGAACATGGAAATATCTTCACCGCCATCCTTATGAACATGGATATATCTACACAGCCTTCTGGATGAACATGGAAATATCTACACAGCTATCTGTACGAACATGGAAATATCTACACCGCTATCTGTGTGAACATGGAAATATCTACACCACTATCTGTATGAACATGGAAATATTTACACCGCTATCTGTATGAACATGGAAATATCTACACCACTATCTGTGCAAACATGCATACATCTTCACCGCTATCTGTATAAACATGGAAATATCTACACCGCTATCTGTTTGAACATGGAAATATCTACACCGCTATCTGTTTGAACATGGAAATATCTACACCGCTATCTGCATGAAAATGGAAATATCTACACAGCTATCTGCATAAACACGGAAATATCTACAAAGCTATTTCTTTACACATGGAAATAACTACACCGCTATCTCTATAAACATGGAAATATCTACACCACAATATGTATGAACATGGAAGTCTCTGCACCGCCATCTGTATGAACATATAAATATCTACACAGCCGTCTGTATTAAGATGGAGATATCTACACCGCTATCTGTATAAACATGGAAATATCTACACCGCTATCTGTATAAACATGGAAATATCTACACCGCTATCTGTATAAACATGGAAATATCTACACCGCTACCTGTATAAACATGGAAATATCAGCACCGCTATCTGTATGAACATGGAAATATCTACACCGCTATCTGTATGAACATGGAAATATCTACACCGCTATCTGCATGAAAATGGAAATATCTACACAGCTATCTGCATATAAATGGAAATATCTACAAAGCTATCTCTTTACACATGGAAAAAACTACACCGCTATCTCTATAAACATGGAAATATCTACACCACTATCTGTATAAACATGGAAATATCTACACCGCTCTCTGTATAAACATGGAAATATCTACACCGCTATCTGTATGAACATGGAAATATCTACACCGCTATCTGTATAAACATGGAATTATCTACACCGCTACCTGTATAAACATGGAAATATCAGCACCGCTATCTGTATGACCATGGAAATATCTACACCGCTATCTCTATGAACATGGAAACATCTACACCGCTATCAGTATGAACATGGAAATAGCTACACCGCAATCTGTATGAACATGGAAATATCAACACCACTATCTATATGAACATGGAAATATCTACACCGCTGTCTGCATGAACAAGGATATATCAACACCGCTATCTGTATGAACATGGATATAACTACACAGCCATCTGGATGAACATGGAAATATCTACACCGCTATATGTATGAACATGGAAATATCTACACCGCTGTCTCTATGAACATGGAAATATCTACACCGCCATCTGAATGAACAAGGATATATCTACATAGCCATCTGGATGAACATGGAAATAACTACACAGCCATCTGGATGAACATGGAAATATCTACACAGCCATCTGGGTGAACATGGAAATATCTACACCGCTATCTGTATGAACATGGAAATAGCTACACCGCTATCTGTATGAACATGGAAATATCTACACCGCTATCTGTATGAACATAGAAATATCTACACCGCTATCTGTATGAACATGGAAATATCTACACCGCCATCTCTATGAACATGGATATATCTACACAGCCATCTGGATGAACATGGAAATATCTACACCGCTATCTGTGTAAACATGCATACATTTTCACCGCTATCTGTATAAACATGGAAATATCTACACCGATATCTTTATGAACATGGAAATATCTACACCGCTATCTGTTTGAACATGGAAATATATACAGCGCTATCTGCTTGAAAATGGAAATATCTACACTGCTATCTGTATGAACATGGAAATATATACACCGCTATCTGTATGAACATGGAAATATCTACACCGCTTTCTGTATGAACATGGAAATATCTACACCGCTATCTGTATGAACATGGAAATATCTACACCGCTATCTGTGTAAACATAGAAATATCTACACTGCTATCTGTATAAACATGGAAATATCTACACCGCTATCTGTATGAACATGGAAATATCTACACCGCTATCTGTTTGAACATGGAAATATCTACACCGCTATCTGCATGAAAATGGAAATATCTACACAGCTATCTGCATATACATGGAAATATCTACAAAGCTATTTCTTTACACATGGAAATAACTACACCGCTATCTCTATAAACATAGAAATATCTACACCGCCATCTGTATGAACATGAAAATATCTGCACCGCTATCTGTTTGAACATGGAAATAGCTACACCGCTATCTGTATGAACATGGAAATATCTACACCACTATCTGTATGAACATGGAAATATCTACACAGCTATCTGTATGAACATGGAAATATCTACACCGCTATCTGTATGAACATGGAAATATCTTCACCGCCATCCTTATGAACATGGATATATCTACACAGCCTTCTGGATGAACATGGAAATATCTACACAGCTATCTGTACGAACATGGAAATATCTACACCGCTATCTGTGTGAACATGGAAATATCTACACCACTATCTGTATGAACATGGAAATATTTACACCGCTATCTGTATGAACATGGAAATATCTACACCACTATCTGTGCAAACATGCATACATCTTCACCGCTATCTGTATAAACATGGAAATATCTACACCGCTATCTGTTTGAACATGGAAATATCTACACCGCTATCTGTTTGAACATGGAAATATCTACACCGCTATCTGCATGAAAATGGAAATATCTACACAGCTATCTGCATAAACACGGAAATATCTACAAAGCTATTTCTTTACACATGGAAATAACTACACCGCTATCTCTATAAACATGGAAATATCTACACCACAATATGTATGAACATGGAAGTCTCTGCACCGCCATCTGTATGAACATATAAATATCTACACAGCCATCTGTATTAAGATGGAGATATCTACACCGCTATCTGTATAAACATGGAAATATCTACACCGCTATCTGTATAAACATGGAAATATCTACACCGCTATCTGTATAAACATGGAAATATCTACACCGCTACCTGTATAAACATGGAAATATCAGCACCGCTATCTGTATGAACATGGAAATATCTACACCGCTATCTGTATGAACATGGAAATATCTACACCGCTATCTGCATGAAAATGGAAATATCTACACAGCTATCTGCATATAAATGGAAATATCTACAAAGCTATCTCTTTACACATGGAAAAAACTACACCGCTATCTCTATAAACATGGAAATATCTACACCACTATCTGTATAAACATGGAAATATCTACACCGCTCTCTGTATAAACATGGAAATATCTACACCGCTATCTGTATGAACATGGAAATATCTACACCGCTATCTGTATAAACATGGAATTATCTACACCGCTACCTGTATAAACATGGAAATATCAGCACCGCTATCTGTATGACCATGGAAATATCTACACCGCTATCTCTATGAACATGGAAACATCTACACCGCTATCAGTATGAACATGGAAATAGCTACACCGCAATCTGTATGAACATGGAAATATCAACACCACTATCTATATGAACATGGAAATATCTACACCGCTGTCTGTATGAACAAGGATATATCAACACCGCTATCTGTATGAACATGGATATAACTACACAGCCATCTGGATGAACATGGAAATATCTACACCGCTATATGTATGAACATGGAAATATCTACACCGCTGTCTCTATGAACATGGAAATATCTACACCGCCATCTGAATGAACAAGGATATATCTACATAGCCATCTGGATGAACATGGAAATAACTACACAGCCATCTGGATGAACATGGAAATATCTACACAGCCATCTGGGTGAACATGGAAATATCTACACCGCTATCTGTATGAACATGGAAATAGCTACACCGCTATCTGTATGAACATGGAAATATCTACACCGCTATCTGTATGAACATAGAAATATCTACACCGCTATCTGTATGAACATGGAAATATCTTCACCGCCATCTCTATGAACATGGATATATCTACACAGCCATCTGGATGAACATGGAAATATCTACACCGCTATCTGTGTAAACATGCATACATTTTCACCGCTATCTGTATAAACATGGAAATATCTACACCGATATCTTTATGAACATGGAAATATCTACACCGCTATCTTTAGGAACATGGAAATATATACAGCGCTATCTGCTTGAAAATGGAAATATCTACACTGCTATCTGTATGAACATGGAAATATATACACCGCTATCTGTATGAACATGGAAATATCTACACCGCTTTCTGTATGAACATGGAAATATCTACACCGCTATCTGTATGAACATGGAAATATCTTCACCGCCATCTGTATGAACTTGGATATATCTACACAGATATCTGGATGAACATGGAAATATCTGCACCGCTATCTGTATGAAGATGGAAATATCTACACCGCTATCTGTATGAACATGGATATATCTACACAGCCATCTGGATGAACATGGAAATATCTACACCGCTATCTGTGTAAACATGCATACATCTTCACCGCTATCTGTATAAACATGGAAATATCTACACCGCTATCTTTCTGAACATGGAAATATCTACACCGCTAACTGTTTGAACAGGGAAATATATACACCGCTATCTGCATGAAAATGGAAATATCTACACAGCTATCTGCATATACATGGAAATATCTACACAGCTATCTCTTTACACATGGAAATAACTACACCACTATCTGTATGAACATGGAAATATCTACACCACCGTCTGTATGAACATGGAAATATCTGCACAGCCATCTGTATGAACATATAAATATCTACACCGCCATCTGTATTAAGATGGAGATATCTACACCGCTATCTGTACAAACATGGAAATATCTACACCGCTATCTGTATGAACATGGAAATACCTACACCGCTCTCTGTATGAACATGGAAATATCTTCACCGCTATCTGTATGAACATGGATATATCTACACAGCCATCTGGATGAACATGGAAATATCTACACCGCTATCTGTATGAACATGGAAATATCTAAACCGCTATCTGTGTAAACATGCATACATCTTCACCGCTATCTGTATAAACATGGAAATATGTACACCGCTACCTGTATAAACATGGAAGTATCAGCACGGCTATCGGTATAAACATGGCAATATCTACACGGCTATCTGTATGAACATGGAAATATATGTACCGCTATCTGTATGAACATGGAAATATCTTCACCGCCATCTGTATGAACATGGATATATTTACACAGCCATCTGTATGAACATGGAAATATCTACCACGCTATCTGTATGAACATGGAAATCTCTACACCGCTACCTGTATGAACATGGAAATATCAGCACCGCTATCTGTATGAACATGGAAATATCTACACCGCTATCTGTATGAACATGGAAATATCTACACCGCTATCTGCATGAAAATGGAAATATCTACACAGCTATCTGCATATAAATGGAAATATCTACAAAGCTATCTCTTTACACATGGAAAAAACTACACCGCTATCTCTATAAACATGGAAATATCTACACCACTATCTGTATAAACATGGAAATATCTACACCGCTATCTGTATAAACATGGAAATATCTACACCGCTATCTGTATGAACATGGAAATATCTACACCGCTATCTGTATAAACATGGAATTATCTACACCGCTACCTGTATAAACATGGAAATATCAGCACCGCTATCTGTATGACCATGGAAATATCTACACCGCTATCTCTATGAACATGGAAACATCTACACCGCTATCAGTATGAACATGGAAATAGCTACACCGCAATCTGTATGAACATGGAAATATCAACACCACTATCTATATGAACATGGAAATATCTACACCGCAGTCTGTATGAACATGGAAATATCTACACCGCTGTCTGTATGAACAAGGATATATCTACACCGCTATCTGTATGAACAAGGATATAACTACGCAGCCATCTGGATGAACATGGAAATATCTACACCGCTATATGTATGAACATGGAAATATCTACACCGCTGTCTCTATGAACATGGAAATATCTACACCGCCATCTGAATGAACAAGGATATATCTACATAGCCATCTGGATGAACATGGAAATATCTACACAGCCATCTGGGTGAACATGGAAATATCTACACCGCTATCTGTATGAACATGGAAATAGCTACACCGCTATCTGTATGAACATGGAAATATCTACACCGCTATCTGTATGAACATAGAAATATCTACACCGCTATCTGTATGAACATGGAAATATCTTCACCGCCATCTCTATGAACATGGATATATCTACACAGCCATCTGGATGAACATGGAAATATCTACACCGCTATCTGTGTAAACATGCATACATTTTCACCGCTATCTGTATAAACATGGAAATATCTACTCCGATATCTTTATGAACATGGAAATATCTACACCGCTATCTGTTTGAACATGGAAATATATACAGCGCTATCTGCTTGAAAATGGAAATATCTACACTGCTATCTGTATGAACATGGAAATATATACACCGCTATCTGTATGAACATGGAAATATCTACCCCGCTTTCTGTATGAACATGGAAATATCTACACCGCTATCTGTATGAACATGGAAATATCTTCACCGCTGTCTGTATGAACTTGGATATATCTACACAGCCATCTGGATGAACATGGAAATATCTGCACCGCTATCTGTATGAAGATGGAAATATCTACACCGCTATCTGTATGAACATGGATATATCTACACAGCCATCTGGATGAACATGGAAATATCTACACCGCTATCTGTGTAAACATGCATACATCTTCACCGCTATCTGTATAAACATGGAAATATCTACACCGCTATCTTTCTGAACATGGAAATATCTACACCGCTAACTGTTTGAACAGGGAAATATATACACCGCTATCTGCATGAAAATGGAAATATCTACACAGCTATCTGCATATACATGGAAATATCTACACAGCTATCTCTTTACACATGGAAATAACTACACCACTATCTGTATGAACATGGAAATATCTACACCGCCGTCTGTATGAACATGGAAATATCTGCACAGTCATCTGTATGAACATATAAATATCTACACCGCCATCTGTATTAAGATGGAGATATTTACACCGCTATCTGTACAAACATGGAAATATCTACACCGCTATCTGTATGAACATGGAAATACCTACACCGCTCTCTGTATGAACATGGAAATATCTTCACCGCTATCTGTATGAACATGGATATATCTACACAGCCATCTGGATGAACATGGAAATATCTACACCGCTATCTGTATGAACATGGAAATATCTAAACCGCTATCTGTGTAAAAATGCATACATCTTCACCGCTATCTGTATAAACATGGAAATATGTACACCGCTACCTGTATAAACATGGAAGTATCAGCACCGCTATCGGTATAAACATGGCAATATCTACACGGCTATCTGTATGAACATGGAAATATATGTACCGCTATCTGTATGAACATGGAAATATCTTCACCGCCATCTGTATGAACATGGATATATCTACACAGCCATCTGTATGAACATGGAAATATCTTCCCCGCTATCTGTATGAACATGGAAATCTCTACACCGCTACCTGTATGAACATGGAAATATCTTCAACGCCATCTTTCTGAACATGGATATGTCTACACAGCCATCTGGATGAACATGGAAATATCTACACCGCTATCTGTATGAACATGGAAATATCTACACCGCTAACTGTGTAAACATGCATACATCTTCACCGCTATCTGTATAAACATGGAAATATCTACACCACTATCTGTATAAACATGGAAATATCTACACTGCTACCTGTATAAACATGGAAATATGAGCACCGCTATCTGTATGAACATGGAAATATCTACACAGCCATCTGGATGAACATGGAAATATCTACACCGCTCTCTGTATGAACATGGAAATAGCTACACCGCTATCTGTATGAACATGGAAATAGCTACACCGCTATCTGTATGAACATGGAAATATCTACACCGCTATCTGTATGATCATGGAAATATCTTCACCGCCATCTGTATGAACATGGATATAACTACACAGCCATCTGGATGAACATGGAAATATCTACACCGCTATCTGCATGAACATGGAAATAGCTACACCGCTATCTGTATGAACATGGAGATATCTACACCGCTATCTGTATGAACATGGAAATATCTACACCGCTATCTGTATGAACATGGAAATATCTTCACCGCCATCAGTATGAACATGGATATATCTACACAGCCATCTGGATGAACATGGAAATATCTACACCGCTACCTGAATGAACATGGAAATATCTACTCCGCTATCTGTGTAAACATGTATACATCTTCACCACTATCTGTTTAAACATGGAAATATCTACACTGCTATCTGTATGAACATGGAAATATCTACACCGCTATCTGTGTAAACATAGAAATATCTACACTGCTATCTGTATAAACATGGAAATATCTACACCGCTATCTGTATGAACATGGAAATATCTACACCGCTATCTGTTTGAACATGGAAATATCTACACCGCTATCTGCATGAAAATGGAAATATCTACACAGCTATCTGCATATACACGGAAATATCTACAAAGCTATTTCTTTACACATGGAAATAACTACACCGCTATCTCTATAAACATGGAAATATCTACACCACAATCTGTATGAACATGGAAATCTCTGCACCGCCATCTGTATGAACATATAAATATCTACACAGCCATCTGTATTAAGATGGAGATATCTACACCGCTATCTGTATAAACATGGAAATATCTACACCGCTATCTGTATAAACATGGAAATATCTACACCGCTATCTGTATAAACATGGAAATATCTACACCGCTACCTGTATAAACATGGAAATATCAGCACCGCTATCTGTATGAACATGGAAATATCTACACCGCTATCTGTATGAACATGGAAATATCTACACCGCTATCTGCATGAAAATGGAAATATCTACACAGCTATCTGCATATAAATGGAAATATCTTCAAAGCTATCTCTTTACACATGGAAAAAACTACACCGCTATCTCTATAAACATGGAAATATCTACACCACTATCTGTATAAACATGGAAATATCTACACCGCTATCTGTTTAAACATGGAAATATCTACACCGCTATCTGTATGAATATGGAAATATCTACACTGCTATCTCTATAAACATGGAATTATCTACACCACTACCTGTATAAACATGGAAATATCAGCACCGCTATCTGTATGACCATGGAAATATCTACACCGCTATCTCTATGAACATGGAAACATCTACACCGCTATCTGTATGAACATGGAAATAGCTACACCGCAATCTGTATGAACATGGAAATATCAACACCACTATCTATATGAACATGGAAATATCTACACCGCTGTCTGTATGAACATGGAAATATCTACACCGCTATCTGTATGAACAAGGATATATCTACACCGCTATCTGTATGAACATGGATATAACTACACAGCCATCTGGATGAACATGGAAATATCTACACCGCTATATGTATGAACATGGAAATATCTACACCGCTGTCTCTATGAACATGGAAATATCTACACCGCCATCTGAATGAACAAGGATATATCTACATAGCCATCTGGATGAACATGGAAATATCTACACCGCTATCTGTATGAACATGGAAATATCTACACCACTATCTGTGTAAACATGCATACATCTTCACCGCTATCTGTATAAACATGGAAATATCTACACCGCTATCTGTATGAACATGGAAATATCTACACAGCTATCTGTTTGAACATGGAAATATCTACTCCGCTATCTGCATGAAAATGGAAATATCTACATAGCTATCTCCATATACATGGAAATATCTACAAAGCTATTTCTTTACACATGGAAATAACTACACCGCTATCTCTATTAACATGGAAATATCTACAACGCCATCTGTATGAACATGGAAATATCTGCACCGCCATCTGTATGAACATATAAATATCTACACCGCCATCTGTATTAACATGGAGATATCTACACCGCTATCTGTATAAACATGGAAATATCTACACCGCTATCTGTATAAACATGGAAATATCTACACCGCTACCTGTATAAACATGGAAATATCAGCACCGCTATCTGTATGAACATGAAAATATCTACACTGCTTTCTGCATGAAAATGGAAATGTCTACACAGCTATCTGCATATACATGGTAATATCTGCAAAGCTATCTCTTTACACATGGAAATAACTACACCGCTATCTCTATAAACATTGAAATATCTACACCCCTATCTGTATAAACATGGAAATATCTGCACCGCTATCTGTATGAACATGGAAATATCTACACCACTATCTGTATGAACATGGAAATATCTACACCGCTGTCTGTATGAACATGGAAATATCTACACCGCTATCTGTATGAACATGGAAATATCTACACCGCTATCTGTATGAACATGGAAATATCTTCACCGCCGTCTGTATGAACATGGATATATCTACACCGCTATCTGTATGAACATGGAAATATCTACACCGATATCTGTATAAACATGGAAATACCTACACCGCCATCTGAATGAACATGGAAATATCTTCACCGCCATCTGTATGAACATGGATTTATCTACACACCCATCTGGATGAACATGGAAATATCTACACCGCTATCTGTATGAACATGGAAATAGCTACACCGCTATCTGTATGAATATGGAAATATCTACACCGATATCTGTATAAACATGGAAATATCTACACCGCTATCTCTATGAACATGGAAATATCTTCACCGCCATCTGTATGAACATGGATTTATCTACACACCCATCTGGATGAACATGGAAATATCTACACTGCTATCTGTATGAACATGGAAATAGCTACACCGCTATCTGTATGAACATGGAAATATCTACACCGCTATCTGTATGAACATGGAAATATCTACACCGCTATCTGTATGAACATGGAAATATCTACACTGCTACCTGTATAAACATGGAAATATCAGCACCGCTATCTGTAAGAACATGAAAATATCTACACAGCTATCTGCATGAAAATGGAAATATCTACACAGCTATCTGCATATACATGGAAATATCTACAAAGCTGTCTCTTTTCACATGGAAATAACTGCACCGCTATCTCTGTAAACATGGAAATATATACACAACTATCTGTATAAACATGGAAATATCTACACCGCTATCTGTATAAACATGGAAATATCTACACCGATATCTGTATAAACATGGAAATATCTACACCGCTATCTGTATAAACATGGAATTATCTACACCGCTACCTGTATAAACATGGAAATATCAGCACCGCTATGTGTATGACCATGGAAATATCTACACCGCCATCTCTATGAACATGGAAATATCTACACCGCTATCTGTATGAACATGGAAATATCTTCACCGCCATCTGTATGAACATGGATTTATCTACACACCCATCTGGATGAACATGGAAATATCTACACCGCTATCTGTATGAACATGGAAATAGCTACACCGCTATCTGTATGAACATGGAAATATCTACAACGCTATCTGTATGAACATGGAAATATCTACACCGATATCTGTATAAACATGGAATTATCTACACCGTTATCTGTATGAACATGGAAATATCTTCACCGCCATCTGTATGAACATGGATTTATCTACACACCCTTCTGGATGAACATGGAAATATCTACACAGCTATCTGTATGACCATGGAAATATCTACACCGCTATCTGTATGAACATGGAAATATCTACACCGATATCTGTATGAACATGGAAATATCTTCACCACCATCTGTATGAACATAGATATATCTACACAGCCATCTGGATGAACAAGGAAATATCAGCACCGCTGTCTGTATGAACATGGAAATATCTACACCGCTGTCTGTATGAACATGGAAATATCTACACCGCTATCTGAATGAACATGGAAATATCTTCACTGCCATCTGTATGAACATAGATATATCTACACAGCCATCTGGATGAACACGGAAATATCTACACCGCTATCTTTATGAGCATGGAAATAACTACACCGCTATCTGTGTAAACATGTATACATCTTCACCACTATCTGTTTAAACATGGAAATACCTACACTGCTATCTGCATGAACATGGAAATATCTACACCGCTATCTGTTTGAACACGGAAATATCTACACCGCTATCTGCAAGAAAATGGAAATATCTACAAAGCTATCTGCATATACATGGAAATATCTATACAGCTATCTCTTTACACATGGAAATAACTACTCCGCTATCTCTATAAACATGGAAATATCTACACCGCCCTCTGTATGAACATGGAAATATCTGCACCGCCATATGTATGATCTTATAATTATCTACACCACCATCAGTATTAAGATGGAGATATCTACACCGCTATCTGTATAAACATGGAAATATCTACAACGCTATCTGTATGAACATGGAAATATTTTCACCGCCATCTGTATGAACATGGATATATCTACACAGCCATCTGGATGAACATGGAAATATCTACACCGCTATCTGTATGAACATGGAAATAGCTACACCGCTATCTGTATGACCATGGAAATATCTACACCGCTATCTGTATGAACATGGAAATATCTACACCGCTATCTGTATGAACATGGAAATATCTTCACCGCCATCTGTATGAACATGGATATATCTACACAGCCATCTGGATGAACATGGAAATATCTACACCGCTATCTGTATGAACATGGAAATATCTACACCGCTATCTGTGTTAACATGCATACATCTTCACCGCTATCTGTATAAACATGGAAATATCTAAACCGCTATCTGTATGAACATGGAAATATCTACACCGCTATCTGTTTGAACATGGAAATATCTACACCGCTCTCTGCATGAAAATGGGAATATCTACAGAGCTATCTGCATATACATGGAAATATCTACAAAGCTATTTCTTTACACATGGAAATAACTACACCGCTATCTCTATAAACATAGAAATATCTACACCGCCATCTGTATGAACATGGAAATATCTGCACCGCCATCTGTATGAACATATAAATATCTACCCCGCCATCTCTATTAAGATGGAGATATCTACACCGCTATCTGTATAAACATGGAAATATCTACACCGCTATCTGTATAAACATGGAAATATCTACACTGCTATCTGTATAAACATGGAAATATCTACACCGCTACCTGTATAAACATGGAAATATCAGCACCGCTATCTGTATGAACATGGAAATATCTACACCGCTTTCTGTATGAACATGGAAATATCTACACCGCTATCTGCATGAAAATGGAAATATCTGCACAGCTATCTGCATATACATGGAAATATCTACAAAGCTATCTCTTTAAACATGGAAATAACTACACCGCTATCTCTATAAACATGGAAATATCTACACCACTATCTGTATAAACATGGAAATATCTACACCGCTATCTGTATAAACATGGAAATATCTACACCACTATCTGTATAAACATGGAAATATATACACCGCTACCTGTATAAACATGGAAATATCAGCACCGCTATCTGTATGAACATGGAAATACCTACACTGCTATCTGTATGAACATGGAAATATCTACACCGATATCTGTATGAACATGGAAATATCTTCACCACCATCTGTATGAACATAGATATATCTACACAGCCATCTGGATGAACATAGAAATATCATCACCGCCATCTGTATGAACATGGATGTATCTACACAGCCATCTGGATGAACACGGAAATATCTACACCGCTATCTGTATGAGCATGGAAATATCTACACCGCTATCTCTGTAAACATGTATACATCTTCACCACTATCTGTTTAAACATGGAAATATCTACACTGCTATCTGTATGAACCTGGAAATATCTACACCGCTGTCTGTTTGAACATGGAAATATGTACACCGCTATCTGCATGAAAATGGAAATATCTACAAAGCTATCTGCATATACATGGAAATATCTATACAGCTATCTCTTTACACATGGGAATAACTACACCGCTACCTCTATAAACATGGAAATATCTACACCGCCATCTGTATGAACATATAAATATCTACCCCGCCATCTCTATTAAGATGGAGATATCTACACCGCTATCTGTATAAACATGGAAATATCTACACCGCTATGTGTATAAACATGGAAATATCTACACCGCTACCTGTATAAACATGGAAGTATCAGCACCGCTATCGGTATGAACATGGCAATATCTACACGGTTATCTGTATGAACATGGAAATATCTACACCGCTATCTGTATGAACATGGAAATGTCTTCACCGCCATCTGTATGAACACGGATATATCTACACAGCCATCTGGATGAACATGGAAATATATACACCGCTATCTGTATAAACATTGAAATATCTACACCGCTACCTGTATAAACATGGAAATATCAGCACCGCTATCAGTATGAACATGGAAATATCTACACCGCCGTCTGTATGAACATGGAAATATCTTCACCGCCATCTGTATGAACATGGATATATCTACACAGCCATCTGTATGAACATGAAATATCTTCACCGCCATCTGTATGAACATGGATATGTCTACACAGCCGTCTGTATGAACATGGAAATATCTACACCGCTATCTGTGTAAACATGCATACATCTTCACCGCTATCTGTATAAACATGGAAATATCTACACCGCTATCTGTATGGACATGGAAATATCTACACCGCTATCTGTTTGAACATGGAAATATCTACACCGCTATCTGCATGAAAATGGAAATATCTACACAACTATCTGCATATAAATGGAAATATCTACACAGCTATCTCTTTGCACATGGAAATAACTACACCTCTATCTCTATAAACATGGAAATATCTACACCGCCATTTGTACGAACATGGAAATATCTACACCGCCATCAGTATTAAGAAGGAGATATCTACACCGCTATCAGCATAAACATGGAAATATCTACACCGCTATCTGTATGAACATGGAAATATCTACACCGCTATCTGTATAAACACGGAAATATGTACACCGCTACCTGTATAAACATGGAAGTATCAGCACCGCTATCGGTATGAACATGGCAATATCTACACGGCTATCTGTATGAACATGAAAATATCTACACCACTATCTGTATGAACATGGAAATATCTTCAAAGCCATCTGTATGAACATGGATATATATACACAGCCATCTGGATGAACATGGAAATATCTACACCGCTATCTGTATGAACATGGAAATTTCTACACCGCTATCTGTATGAACATGGAAATATCTACACAGCCATCTGGGTGAACATGGAAATATCTACACCGCTATCTGTATGAACATGGAAATAGCTACACCGCTATCTGTATGAACATGGAAATATCTACACCGCTATCTGTATGAACATGGAAATATCTACACCGCTATCTGTATGAACATGGAAATATCTTCACCGCCATCTCTATGAACATGGATATATCTACACAGCCATCTGGATGAACATGGAAATATCTACACAGCTATCTGTGTAAACATGCATTCATTTTCACCGCTATCTGTATAAACATGGAAATATCTACACCGCTATCTTTATGAACATGGAAATATCTACACCGCTATCTCTATAAACATGGAAATACCTACACCACAATCTGTATGAACAAGGAAATCTCTGCACCGCCATCTGTATGAACATATAAATATCTACACATTCATCTGTATTAAGATGGAGATATCTACACCGCTATCTGTATAAACATGGAAATATCTACACCGCTATCTGTACAAACATGGAAATATCTACACCGCTATCTGTATAAACATGGAAATATCTACAACGCTACCTGTATAAACATGGAAATATCAGCACCGCTATCTGTATGAACATGGAAAAATCTACACCGCCATCTGTATGAACATGGAAATATCTACACCGCTATCTGCATGAAAATGGAAAAATCTACACAGCTATCTGCATATACATGGAAATATCTACAAAGCTATCTCTTTACACATGGAAAAATCTACACCGCTATCTCTATAAACATGGAAATATCTACACCAATATCTGCATAAACATGGAAATATCTACACCGCTATCTGTATAAACATGGAAATATCTACACCGCTATCTGTATAAACATGGAAATATCTACACCGCTGTCTGTATAAACATGGAATTATCTACACCGCTACCTGTATAAACATGGAAATATCAGCACCGCTATCGGTATGACCATGGAAATATCTACACCGCTATCTCTATGAACATGGAAACATCTACACCGCTATCTGTATGAACATGGAAATAGCTACACCGCTATCTGTATGAACATGGAAATATCAACACCACTATCTGTATGAACATGGAAGTATCTACACTGCTGTCTGTATGAACATGGAAATATCTACACCGCTATCTGTATGAACATGGAAATATCTTCACCGCCATCTGTATGAACATGGATATATCTACACCGATATCTGTATGAACATGGAAATATCTACACCGATATCTGTATGAACATGGAAATATCTACACCGCTATCTGTATGAACATGGAAATATCTTCACCGCCAACTGTATGAATATGGATTTATCTACACACCCATCTGGATGAACATGGAAATATCCACACCGCTATCTGTATGAACATGGAAATAGCTAAAACGCTATCTGTATGAACATGGAAATATCTACACCGCTATCTGTATGAACATGGAAATATCTACACCGATATCTGTATAAACATGGAAATATCTACACCGCTATCTGTATGAACATGGAAATATCTTCACCGCCATCTGTATGAACATGGATTTATCTACACACCCATCTGGATGAACATGGAAATATCTACACCGCTATCTGTATGAACATGGAAATAGCTACACCGCTATCTGTATGAACATGGAAATATCTACACCGCTATCTGTATGAACATGGAAATATCTACACCGCTATCTGTATGAACATGGAAATATCTACACCGCTACCTGTATCAACATGGAAATATCAGTACTGCAATCTGTATGAACATGGAAATATCTACACAGCCTTCTGGATGAACATGGAAATATCTACACCGCTATCTGTATGAACATGGAAATACCTACACCGCTATCTGTATGAACATGGAAATATCTACACCACTATCTGTATGAACATGGAAATATTTACACCGCTATCTGTATGAACATGGAAATATCTACACCACTATCTGTGCAAACATGCATACATCTTCACCGCTATCTGTATAAACATGAAATTATCTACACCGCTATCTGTTTGAACATGGAAAAATCTACACCGCTAACTGTTTGAACATGGAAATATCTACAAAGCTATCTGCATGAAAATGGAAATATTTACACAGCTATCTGCATATACACGGAAATATCTACAAAGCTATTTCTTTACACATAGAAATAACTACACCGCTATCTCTATAAACATGGAAATATCTACACCACCATCTGTATGAACATGGAAATATCTGCACCGCCATCTGTATGAACATATAAATATCTACACCGCCATCTGTATTAAGATGGAGATATCTACACCGCTATCTGTATAAACATGGAAATATCTACACCGCTATCTGTATAAACATGGAAATATCTACACCGCTATCTGTATAAACCTGGAAATATCTACAACGCTACCTGTATAAACATGGAAATATCAGCACCGCTATCTGTATGAACATGGAAATATCTACACCGCTATCTGTATGAACATGGAAATATCTACACCGCTATCTGCATGAAAATGGAAATATCTACACAGCTATCTGCATATACATGGAAATATCTACAAAGCTATCTCTTTACACATGGAAATATCTACACCGCTATCTCTGTAAACATGGAAATATATACACCACTATCTGTATAAACATGGAAATATCTAAACCGCTATCTGTATAAACATGGAAATATCTACACAGCTATCTGTATAAACATGGAAATATCTACACCGCTATCTGTATAAACATGGAATTATCTACACCGCTACCTGTATAAACATGGAAATATCAGCACCGCTATCTGTATGACCATGGAAATATCTACACCGCTATCTCTATGAACATGGAAATATCTACACCGCTATCTGTATGAACATGGAAATAGCTACACCGCTATCTGTATGAACATGGAAATATCTACACAACTATCTGTATGAACATGGAAATATCTACACCGCTGTCTGTATGAACATGGAAATATCTACACCGCTATCTGTATGAACATGGGAATATCTTCACCGCCATCTGTATGAACATGGATATATCTACACAGCCATCTGGATGAACACGGAAGTATCTACACCGCTATCTGTATGAGCATGGAAATATCTACACCGCTATCTGTGTAAACATGTATACATCTTCACCACTATCTGTTTAAACATGGAAATATCTACACAGCTATCTGTATGAACATGGAAATATCTACACCGCTATCTGTTTGAACATGGAAATATCTACACCGCTATCTGCATGAAAATGGAAATATCTACAAAGCTATCTGCATATACATGGAAATATCTATACAGCTATCTCTTTACACATGGAAATAACTACACCGCTATCTCTATAAACATGGAAATATCTACACCGTCATCTGTATGAACATGGAAATATCCGCACCGCCATCTGTATGATCATATAAATATCTACACCGCCATCTGTATTAAGATGGATATATCTACACCGCTATCTGTATGAACATGGAAATATCGACACCGATATCTGTAAAACATGGAAATATCTACACCGCTATCTGTATGAACATGGAAATATCTTCACCGCCATCTGTATGAACATGGATTTATCTACACAGCCATCTGGATGAACATGGAAATATCTACACCGCTATCTGTATGAACATGGAAATAGCTACACCGCTATCTGTATGAACATGGAAATATCTACACCGCTATCTGTATGAACATGGAAATATCTACACCGATATCTGTATAAACATGGAAATATCTACACCGCTATCTGTATGAACATGGAAATATCTTCACCGCCATCTGTATGAACATGGATTTATCTACACACCCTTCTGGATGAACATGGAAATATCTACACCGCTATCTGTATGAATATGGAAATAGCTACACCGCTATCTGTATGAACATGGAAATATCTACACCGCTATCTGTATGAACATGGAAATATCTACACCGCTATCTGTATGAACATGGAAATATCTACACCGCTACCTGTATCAACATGGAAATATCAGTACCGCTATCTGTATGAACATGGAAATATCTACACAGCCTTCTGGATGAACATGGAAATATCTACACCGCTATCTGTATGAACATGGAAATATCTACACCGCTATCTGTATAAACATGGAAATATCTACACCACTATCTGTATGAACATGGAAATATTTACACCGCTATCTGTATGAACATGGAAATATCTACACCACTATCTGTGCAAACATGCATACATCTTCACCGCTATCTGTATAAACATGGAAATATCTACACCGCTATCTGTATGAACATGGAAATATCTACACCGCTAACTGTTTGAACATGGAAATATCTACAAAGCTATCTGCATGAAAATGGAAATATTTACACAGCTATCTGCATATTCACGGAAATATCTACAAAGCTATTTCTTTACACATGGAAATAACTACACTGCTATCTCTATAAACATGGAAATATCTACACCACCATCTGTATGAACATGGAAATATCTGCACCGCCATCTGTATGAACATATAAATATGTACACCGCCATCTGTATTAAGATGGAGATATCTACACCGCTATCGGTATAAACATGGAAATATCTACACCGCTATCTGTATAAACATGGAAATATCTACACCGATATCTGTATAAACATGGAAATATCTACACCGCTATCTGTATAAACATGGAAATATCTACACCGCTATCTGTATAAACATGGAAATATCTACACCGCTACCTGTATAAACATGGAAATATCAGCACCGCTATCTGTATGAACATGGGAATATCTTCACCGCCATCTGTATGAACATGGATATATCTACACAGCCATCTGGATGAACACGGAAGTATCTACACCGCTATCTGTATGAGCATGGAAATATCTACACCGCTATCTGTGTAAACATGTATACATCTTCACCACTATCTGTTTAAACATGGAAATATCTACACAGCTATCTGTATGAAAATGGAAATATCTACTCCGCTATCTGTTTGAACATGGAAATATCTACACCGCTATCTGCATGAAAATGGAAATATCTACAAAGCTATCTGCATATACATGGAAATATCTATACAGCTATCTCTTTACACATGGAAATAACTACACCGCTATCTCTATAAACATGGAAATATCTACACCGCCATCTGTATGAACATGGAAATATCTGCACCGCCATCTGTATGATCATATAAATATCTATACCGCCATCTGTATTAAGATGGATATATCTACACCGCTATCTGTATGAACATGGAAATATCTACACCGATATCTGTATAAACATGGAAATATCTACACCGCTATCTCTATGAACATGGAAATATCTACACCGCTATCTGTATGAACATGGAAATAGCTACACCGCTATCTGTATGAACATGGAAATATCTACACAACTATCTGTATGAACATGGAAATATCTACACCGCTGTCTGTATGAACATGGAAATATCTACACCGCTATCTGTATGAACATGGGAATATCTTCACCGCCATCTGTATGAACATGGATATATCTACACAGCCATCTGGATGAACACGGAAGTATCTACACCGCTATCTGTATGAGCATGGAAATATCTACACCGCTATCTGTGTAAACATGTATACATCTTCACCACTATCTGTTTAAACATGGAAATATCTACACAGCTATCTGTATGAACATGGAAATATCTACACCGCTATCTGTTTGAACATGGAAATATCTACACCGCTATCTGCATGAAAATGGAAATATCTACAAAGCTATCTGCATATACATGGAAATATCTATACAGCTATCTCTTTACACATGGAAATAACTACACCGCTATCTCTATAAACATGGAAATATCTACACCGTCATCTGTATGAACATGGAAATATCCGCACCGCCATCTGTATGATCATATAAATATCTACACCGCCATCTGTATTAAGATGGATATATCTACACCGCTATCTGTATGAACATGGAAATATCGACACCGATATCTGTAAAACATGGAAATATCTACACCGCTATCTGTATGAACATGGAAATATCTTCACCGCCATCTGTATGAACATGGATTTATCTACACAGCCATCTGGATGAACATGGAAATATCTACACCGCTATCTGTATGAACATGGAAATAGCTACACCGCTATCTGTATGAACATGGAAATATCTACACCGCTATCTGTATGAACATGGAAATATCTACACCGATATCTGTATAAACATGGAAATATCTACACCGCTATCTGTATGAACATGGAAATATCTTCACCGCCATCTGTATGAACATGGATTTATCTACACACCCTTCTGGATGAACATGGAAATATCTACACCGCTATCTGTATGAATATGGAAATAGCTACACCGCTATCTGTATGAACATGGAAATATCTACACCGCTATCTGTATGAACATGGAAATATCTACACCGCTATCTGTATGAACATGGAAATATCTACACCGCTACCTGTATCAACATGGAAATATCAGTACCGCTATCTGTATGAACATGGAAATATCTACACAGCCTTCTGGATGAACATGGAAATATCTACACCGCTATCTGTATGAACATGGAAATATCTACACCGCTATCTGTATAAACATGGAAATATCTACACCACTATCTGTATGAACATGGAAATATTTACACCGCTATCTGTATGAACATGGAAATATCTACACCACTATCTGTGCAAACATGCATACATCTTCACCGCTATCTGTATAAACATGGAAATATCTACACCGCTATCTGTATGAACATGGAAATATCTACACCGCTAACTGTTTGAACATGGAAATATCTACAAAGCTATCTGCATGAAAATGGAAATATTTACACAGCTATCTGCATATTCACGGAAATATCTACAAAGCTATTTCTTTACACATGGAAATAACTACACTGCTATCTCTATAAACATGGAAATATCTACACCACCATCTGTATGAACATGGAAATATCTGCACCGCCATCTGTATGAACATATAAATATGTACACCGCCATCTGTATTAAGATGGAGATATCTACACCGCTATCGGTATAAACATGGAAATATCTACACCGCTATCTGTATAAACATGGAAATATCTACACCGATATCTGTATAAACATGGAAATATCTACACCGCTATCTGTATAAACATGGAAATATCTACACCGCTATCTGTATAAACATGGAAATATCTACACCGCTACCTGTATAAACATGGAAATATCAGCACCGCTATCTGTATGAACATGGGAATATCTTCACCGCCATCTGTATGAACATGGATATATCTACACAGCCATCTGGATGAACACGGAAGTATCTACACCGCTATCTGTATGAGCATGGAAATATCTACACCGCTATCTGTGTAAACATGTATACATCTTCACCACTATCTGTTTAAACATGGAAATATCTACACAGCTATCTGTATGAAAATGGAAATATCTACTCCGCTATCTGTTTGAACATGGAAATATCTACACCGCTATCTGCATGAAAATGGAAATATCTACAAAGCTATCTGCATATACATGGAAATATCTATACAGCTATCTCTTTACACATGGAAATAACTACACCGCTATCTCTATAAACATGGAAATATCTACACCGCCATCTGTATGAACATGGAAATATCTGCACCGCCATCTGTATGATCATATAAATATCTATACCGCCATCTGTATTAAGATGGATATATCTACACCGCTATCTGTATGAACATGGAAATATCTACACCGATATCTGTATAAACATGGAAATATCTACACCGCTATCTGCATGAACATGGAAATATCTTCACCGCCATCTGTATGAACATGGATTTATCTACACACCCATCTGGATGAACATGGAAATACCTACACCGCTATCTGTATGAACATGGAAATAGCTACACCGCTATCTGTATGAACATGGAAATATCTACACTGCTATCTGTATGAACATGGAAATATCTACACCGATATCTGTATAAACAAGGAAATATCTACACCGCTATCTGTATGAACATGGAAATATCTTCACCGCCATCTGTATGAACGTGGATTTATCTACACACCCATCTGGATGAACATGGAAATATCTACACCGCTATCAGCATGAACATGGAAATATCTACACCGCTACCTGTATAAACATGGAAATATCAGCACCGCTATCTGTATGACCATGGAAATATCTACACCGCTATCTCTATGAACATGGAAATATCTACACCGCTATCTGTATGAACATGGAAATAGCTACACCGCTATCTGTATGAACATGGAAATAGCTACACCGCTATCTGTATGAACATGGAAATATCTACACCGCTGTCTGTATGAACATGGAAATATCTGCACCGCTGTCTGTATGAACATGGGAATATCTTCACCGCCATCTGTATGAACATGGATATATCTACACAGCCATCTGGATGAACACGGAAGTATCTACACCGCTATCTGTATGAGCATGGAAATATCTACACCGCTATCTGTGTAAACATGTATACATCTTCACCACTATCTGTTTAAACATGGAAATATCTACATAGCTATCTGTATGAACATGGAAATATCTACACCGCTATCTGTTTGAACATGGAAATATCTACCCCACTATCTGCACGAAAATGGAAATATCTACAAAGCTATCTGCATATACATGGAAATATCTATACAGCTATCTCTTTACACATGGAAATAACTACACCGCTATCTCTATAAACATGGAAATATCTACACCGCCATCTGTATGAACATGGAAATATCTGCACCTCCATGTGTATGATCATATAAATATCTACAACGCCATCTGTATTAAGATGGAGATATCTACTTCGCTATCTGTATAAACATGGAAATATCTACACCGATATCTGTATAAACATGGAAATATCTACACCGCTATCTGTATGAACATGGAAATATCTACACCGCTACCTGTATCAACATGGAAATATCAGCACCGCTATCTGTATGAACATGGAAATATCTACACAGCCTTCAGGATGAACATGGAAATATCTACACCGCTATCTGTATGAACATGGAAATATCTACACTGCTATCTGTATGAACATGGAAATATCTACACCACTATCTGTATGAACATGGAAATATTTACACCGCTATCTGTATGAACATGGAAATATCTACCCCACTATCTGTGCAAACATGCATACATCTTCACCGCTATCTGTATAAACATGGAAATATCAACACCGCTATCTGTATGAACATGGAAATATCTACACCGCTAACTGTTTGAACATGGAAATATCTACACCGCTATCTGCATGAAAATGGAAATATTTACACAGCTATCTGCATATACACGGAAATATCTACAAAGCTATTTCTTTACATATGGAAATAACTACACCGCTATCTCTATAAACATGGAAATATCTACACCACCATCTGTATGAACATGGAAATATCTGCACCACCATCTGTATGAACATATAAATATCTACACCGCCATCTGTATTAAGATGGAGATATCTACACCGCCATCTGTATAAACATGGAAATATCTACACCGCTATCTGTATAAACGTGGAAATATCCACACCGCTATCTCTATAAACATGGAAATATCTACACCGCTACCTGTATAAACATGGAAATATCAGCACCGCTATCTCTATGAACAAGGAAATATCTACACCGCTATCTGTATGAACATGGAAATATCTACACCGCTATCTGCATGAAAATAGAAATATCTAAAAAGCTATCTGCATATACATGGAAATATCTACAAAGCTATCTCTTTACACATGGAAATAACTACACCACTATCTCTATAAACATGGAAATATCTACACCACTATCTGTATAAACATGGAAATGTCTGCACCGCTATCTGTATAAACATGGAAATATCTACACCGCTACCTGTATAAACATGGAAATATCAACACCGCTATCTGTATGAACATGGAAATATCTACACCGCTATCTGTATGAACATGGAAATATCTACACCGCTATCTGCATGAAAATGGAAATATCTACACAGCTATCTGCATATACATGGAAATATCTACAAAGCTATCTCTTTACACATGGAAATAACTACACCGCTATCTCTGTAAACATGGAAATATATACACCACTATCTGTATAAACATGGAAATATCTACACCGCTATCTGTATAAATATGGAAATATCTACAAAGCTATCTGTATAAACATGGAAATATCTACACCGCTATCTGTATAAACATGGAATTATCTACACCGCTACCTGTATAAACATGGAAATATCAGCACCGCTATCTGTATGACCATGGAAATATCTACACCGCTATCTCTATGAACATGGAAATATCTACACCGCTATCTGTATGAACATGGAAATAGCTACACCTCTATCTGTATGAACATGGAAATATCTACACCACTATCTGTATGAACATGGAAATATCTACACCGCTGTCTGTATGAACATGGAAATATCTACACCGCTATCTGTATGAACATGGGAATATCTTCACCGCCATCTGTATGAACATGGATATATCTACACAGCCATCTGGATGAACACCGAAGTATCTACACCGCTATCTGTATGAGCATGGAAATATCTACACCGCTATCTGTGTAAACATGTATACATCTTCACCACTATCTGTTTAAACATGGAAATATCTACACAGCTATCTGTATGAACATGGAAATATCTACACCGCTATCTGCATGAAAATGGAAATATCTACACAGCTATCTGCATATAAATGGAAATATCTACAAAGCTATCTCTTTACACATGGAAAAAACTACACCGCTATCTCTATAAACATGGAAATATCTACACCACTATCTGTATAAACATGGAAATATCTACACCGCTCTCTGTATAAACAAGGAAATATCTACACCGCTATCTGTATGAACATGGAAATATCTACACCGCTATCTGTATAAACATGGAATTATCTACACCGCTACCTGTATAAACATGGAAATATCAGCACCGCTATCTGTATGACCATGGAAATATCTACACCGCTATCTCTATGAACATGGAAACATCTACACCGCTATCAGTATGAACATGGAAATAGCTACACCGCAATCTGTATGAACATGGAAATATCAACACCACTATCTATATGAACATGGAAATATCTACACCGCTGTCTGTATGAACAAGGATATATCAACACCGCTATCTGTATGAACATGGATATAACTACACAGCCATCTGGATGAACATGGAAATATCTACACCGCTATATGTATGAACATGGAAATATCTACACCGCTGTCTCTATGAACATGGAAATATCTACACCGCCATCTGAATGAACAAGGATATATCTACATAGCCATCTGGATGAACATGGAAATAACTACACAGCCATCTGGATGAACATGGAAATATCTACACAGCCATCTGGGTGAACATGGAAATATCTACACCGCTATCTGTATGAACATGGAAATAGCTACACCGCTATCTGTATGAACATGGAAATATCTACACCGCTATCTGTATGAACATAGAAATATCTACACCGCTATCTGTATGAACATGGAAATATCTTCACCGCCATCTCTATGAACATGGATATATCTACACAGCCATCTGGATGAACATGGAAATATCTACACCGCTATCTGTGTAAACATGCATACATTTTCACCGCTATCTGTATAAACATGGAAATATCTACACCGATATCTTTATGAACATGGAAATATCTACACCGCTATCTGTTTGAACATGGAAATATATACAGCGCTATCTGCTTGAAAATGGAAATATCTACACTGCTATCTGTATGAACATGGAAATATATACACCGCTATCTGTATGAACATGGAAATATCTACACCGCTTTCTGTATGAACATGGAAATATCTACACCGCTATCTGTATGAACATGGAAATATCTTCACCGCCATCTCTATGAACTTGGATATATCTACTCAGATATCTGGATGAACATGGAAATATCTGCACCGCTATCTGTATGAAGATGGAAATATCTACACCGCTATCTGTATGAACATGGATATATCTACACAGCCATCTGGATGAACATGGAAATATCTACACCGCTATCTGTGTAAACATGCATACATCTTCACCGCTATCTGTATAAACATGGAAATATCTACACCGCTATCTTTCTGAACATGGAAATATCTACACCGCTAACTGTTTGAACAGGGAAATATATACACCGCTATCTGCATGAAAATGGAAATATCTACACAGCTATCTGCATATACATGGAAATATCTACACAGCTATCTCTTTACACATGGAAATAACTACACCACTATCTGTATGAACATGGAAATATCTACACCGCCGTCTGTATGAACATGGAAATATCTGCACAGCCATCTGTATGAACATATAAATATCTACACCGCCATCTGTATTAAGATGGAGATAACTACACCGCTATCTGTACAAACATGGAAATATCTACACCGCTATCTGTATGAACATGGAAATACCTACACCGTTCTCTGTATGAACATGGAAATATCTTCACCGCTATCTGTATGAACATGGATATATCTACACAGCCATCTGGATGAACATGGAAATATCTACACCGCTATCTGTATGAACATGGAAATATCTAAACCGCTATCTGTGTATACATGCATACAACTTCACCGCTATCTGTATAAACATGGAAATATGTACACCGCTACCTGTATAAACATGGAAGTATCAGCACGGCTATCGGTATAAACATGGCAATATCTACACGGCTATCTGTATGAACATGGAAATATATGTACCGCTATCTGTATGAACATGGAAATATCTTCACCGCCATCTGTATGAACATGGATATATCTACACAGCCATCTGTATGAACATGGAAATATCTACCCCGCTATCTGTATGAACATGGAAAACTCTACACCGCTACCTGTATGAACATGGAAATATCAGCACCGCTATCTGTATGAACATGGAAATATCTACACCGCTATCTGTATGAACATGAAAATATCTACACCGCTATCTGCATGAAAATGGAAATATCTACACAGCTATCTGCATATAAATGGAAATATCTACAAAGCTATCTCTTTACACATGGAAAAAACTACACCGCTATCTCTATAAACATGGAAATATCTACACCTCTATCTGTATAAACATGGAAATATCTACACCGCTATCTGTATAAACATGGAAATATCTACACCGCTATCTGTATGAACATGGAAATATCTACACCGCTATCTGTATAAACATGGAATTATCTACACCGCTACCTGTATAAACATGGAAATATCAGCACCGCTATCTGTATGACCATGGAAATATCTACACCGCTATCTCTATGAACATGGAAACATCTACACCGCTATCAGTATGAACATGGAAATAGCTACACCGCAATCTGTATGAACATGGAAATATCAACACCACTATCTATATGAACATGGAAATATCTACACCGCAGCCTGTATGAACATGGAAATATCTACACCGCTGTCTGTATGAACAAGGATATATCTACACCGCTATCTGTATGAACATGGATATAACTACGCAGCCATCTGGATGAACATGGAAATATCTACACCGCTATATGTATGAACATGGAAATATCTACACCGCTGTCTCTATGAACATGGAAATATCTACACCGCCATCTGAATGAACAAGGATATATCTACATAGCCATCTGGATGAACATGGAAATATCTACACAGACATCTGGGTGAACATGGAAATATCTACACCGCTATCTGTATGAACATGGAAATAGCTACACCGCTATCTGTATGAACATGGAAATATCTACACCGCTATCTGTATGAACATAGAAATATCTACACCGCTATCTGTATGAACATGGAAATATCTTCACCGCCATCTCTATGAACATGGATATATCTACACAGCCATCTGGATGAACATGGAAATATCTACACCGCTATCTGTGTAAACATGCATACATTTTCACCGCTATCTGTATAAACATGGAAATATCTACTCCGATATCTTTATGAACATGGAAATATCTACACCGCTATCTGTTTGAACATGGAAATATATACAGCGCTATCTGCTTGAAAATGGAAATATCTACACTGCTATCTGTATGAACATGGAAATATATACACCGCTATCTGTATGAACATGGAAATATCTACCCCGCTTTCTGTATGAACATGGAAATATCTACACCGCTATCTGTATGAACATGGAAATATCTTCACCGCTGTCTGTATGAACTTGGATATATCTACACAGCCATCTGGATGAACATGGAAATATCTGCACCGCTATCTGTATGAAGATGGAAATATCTACACCGCTATCTGTATGAACATGGATATATCTCAACAGCCATCTGGATGAACATGGAAATATCTACACCGCTATCTGTGTAAACATGCATACATCTTCACCGCTATCTGTATAAACATGGAAATATCTACACCGCTATCTTTCTGAACATGGAAATATCTACACCGCTAACTGTTTGAACAGGGAAATATATACACCGCTATCTGCATGAAAATGGAAATATCTACACAGCTATCTGCATATACATGGAAATATCTACACAGCTATCTCTTTACACATGGAAATAACTACACCACTATCTGTATGAACATGGAAATATCTACACCGCCGTCTGTATGAACATGGAAATATCTGCACAGTCATCTGTATGAACATATAAATATCTACACCGCCATCTGTATTAAGATGGAGATATTTACACCGCTATCTGTACAAACATGGAAATATCTACACCGCTATCTGTATGAACATGGAAATACCTACACCGCTCTCTGTATGAACATGGAAATATCTTCACCGCTATCTGTATGAACATGGATATATCTACACAGCCATCTGGATGAACATGGAAATATCTACACCGCTATCTGTATGAACATGGAAATATCTAAACCGCTATCTGTGTAAACATGCATACATCTTCACCGCTATCTGTATAAACATGGAAATATGTACACCGCTACCTGTATAAACATGGAAGTATCAGCACCGCTATCGGTATAAACATGGCAATATCTACACGGCTATCTGTATGAACATGGAAATATATGTACCGCTATCTGTATGAACATGGAAATATCTTCACCGCCATCTGTATGAACATGGATATATCTACACAGCCATCTGTATGAACATGGAAATATCTACCCCGCTATCTGTATGAACATGGAAGTCTCTACACCGCTACCTGTATGAACATGGAAATATCTTCAACGCCATCTTTCTGAACATGGATATGTCTACACAGCCATCTGGATGAACATGGAAATATCTACACCGCTATCTGTATGAACATGGAAATATCTACACCGCTAACTGTGTAAACATGCATACATCTTCACCGCTATCTGTATAAACATGGAAATATCTACACCACTATCTGTATAAACATGGAAATATCTACACTGCTACCTGTATAAACATGGAAATATGAGCACCGCTATCTGTATGAACATGGAAATATCTACACAGCCATCTGGATGAACATGGAAATATCTACACCGCTCTCTGTATGAACATGGAAATAGCTACACCGCTATCTGTATGAACGTGGAAATAGCTACACCGCTATCTGTATGAACATGGAAATATCTACACCGCTATCTGTATGATCATGGAAATATCTTCACCGCCATCTGTATGAACATGGATATAACTACACAGCCATCTGGATGAACATGGAAATATCTACACCGCTATCTGTATGAACATGGAAATAGCTACACCGCTATCTGTATGAACATGGAGATATCTACACCGCTATCTGTATGAACATGGAAATATCTACACCGCTATCTGTATGAACATGGAAATATCTTCACCGCCATCAGTATGAACATGGATATATCTACACAGCCATCTGGATGAACATGGAAATATCTACACCGCTACCTGAATGAACATGGAAATATCTACTCCGCTATCTGTGTAAACATGTATACATCTTCACCACTATCTGTTTAAACATGGAAATATCTACACTGCTATCTGTATGAACATGGAAATATCTACACCGCTATCTGTGTAAACATAGAAATATCTACACTGCTATCTGTATAAACATGGAAATATCTACACCGCTATCTGTATGAACATGGAAATATCTACACCGCAATCTGTTTGAACATGGAAATATCTACACCGCTATCTGCATGAAAATGGAAATATCTACACAGCTATCTGCATATACACGGAAATATCTACAAAGCTATTTCTTTACACATGGAAATAACTACACCGCTATCTCTATAAACATGGAAATATCTACACCACAATCTGTATGAACATGGAAATCTCTGCACCGCCATCTGTATGAACATATAAATATCTACACAGCCATCTGTATTAAGATGGAGATATCTACACCGCTATCTGTATAAACATGGAAATATCTACACCGCTATCTGTATAAACATGGAAATATCTACACCGCTATCTGTATAAACATGGAAATATCTACACCGCTACCTGTATAAACATGGAAATATCAGCACCGCTATCTGTATGAACATGGAAATATCTACACCGCTATCTGTATGAACATGGAAATATCTACACCGCTATCTGCATGAAAATGGAAATATCTACACAGCTATCTGCATATAAATGGAAATATCTACAAAGCTATCTCTTTACACATGGAAATAACTACACCGCTATCTCTATAAACATGGAAATATCTACACCACTATCTGTATGAACATGGAAATATCTACACCGCTATCTGTATGAATATGGAAATATCTACACCGCTATCTGTATAAACATGGAATTATCTACACCACTACCTGTATAAACATGGAAATATCAGCACCGCTATCTGCATGACCATGGAAATATCTACACCGCTATCTCTATGAACATGGAAACATCTACACCGCTATCTGTATGAACATGGAAATATCAACACCACTATCTATATGAACATGGAAATATCTACACCGCTGTCTGTATGAACATGGAAATATCTACACCGCTATCTGTATGAACAAGGATATATCTACACCGCTATCTGTATGAACATGGATATAACTACACAGCCATCTGGATGAACATGGAAATATCTACACCGCTATATGTATGAACATGGAAATATCTACACCGCTGTCTCTATGAACATGGAAATATCTACACCGCCATCTGAATGAACAAGGATATATCTACATAGCCATCTGGATGAACATGGAAATATCTACACCGCTATCTGTATGAACATGGAAATATCTACACCACTATCTGTGTAAACATGCATACATCTTCACCGCTATCTGTATAAACATGGAAATATCTACACCGCTATCTGTATGACCATGGAAATATCTACACAGCTATCTGTTTGAACATGGAAATATCTACTCCGCTATCTGCATGAAAATGGAAATATCTACATAGCTATCTCCATATACATGGAAATATCTACAAAGCTATTTCTTTACACATGGAAATAACTACACCGCTATCTCTATTAACATGGAAATATCTACAACGCCATCTGTATGAACATGGAAATATCTGCACCGCCATCTGTATGAACATATAAATATCTACACCGCCATCTGTATTAACATGGAGATATCTACACCGCTATCTGTATAAACATGGAAATATCTACACCGCTATCTGTATAAACATGGAAATATCTACACCGCTACCTGTATAAACATGGAAATATCAGCACCGCTATCTGTATGAACATGAAAATATCTACACTGCTATCTGCATGAAAATGGAAATGTCTACACAGCTATCTGCATATACATGGTAATATCTGCAAAGCTATCTCTTTACACATGGAAATAACTACACCGCTATCTCTATAAACATGGAAATATCTACACCACTATCTGTATAAACATGGAAATATCTGCACCGCTATCTGTATGAACATGGAAATATCTACACCACTATCTGTATGAACATGGAAATATCTACACCGCTGTCTGTATGAACATGGAAATATCTACACCGCTATCTGTATGAACATGGAAATATCTACACCGCTATCTGTATGAACATGGAAATATCTTCACCGCCGTCTGTATGAACATGGATATATCTACACCGCTATCTGTATGAACATGGAAATATCTACACCGATATCTGTATAAACATGGAAATACCTACACCGCCATCTGTATGAACATGGAAATATCTTCACCGCCATCTGTATGAACATGGATTTATCTACACACCCATCTGGATGAACATGGAAATATCTACACCGCTATCTGTATGAACATGGAAATAGCTACACCGCTATCTGTATGAACATGGAAATATCTACACCGATATCTGTATAAACATGGAAATATCTACACCGCTATCTCTATGAACATGGAAATATCTTCACCGCCATCTGTATGAACATGGATTTATCTACACACCCATCTGGATGAACATGGAAATATCTACACCGCTATCTGTATGAACATGGAAATAGCTACACCGCTATCTGTATGAACATGGAAATATCTACACCGCTATCTGTATGAACATGGAAATATCTACACCGCTATCTGTATGAACATGGAAATATCTACACCGCTACCTGTATAAACATGGAAATATCAGCACCGCTATCTGTAAGAACATGAAAATATCTACACAGCTATCTGCATGAAAATGGAAATATCTACACAGCTATCTGCATATACATGGAAATATCTACAAAGCTGTCTCTTTTCACATGGAAATAACTGCACCGCTATCTCTGTAAACATGGAAATATATACACCACTATCTGTATAAACATGGAAATATCTACACCGCTATCTGTATAAACATTGAAATATCTACACCGCTATCTGTATAAACATGGAAATATCTACACCGCTATCTGTATAAACATGGAATTATCTACACCGCTACATGTATAAACATGGAAATATCAGCACCGCTATGTGTATGACCATGGAAATATCTACACCGCCATCTCTATGAACATGGAAATATCTACACCGCTATCTGTATGAACATGGAAATATCTTCACCGCCATCTGTATGAACATGGATTTATCTACACACCCATCTGGATGAACATGGAAATATCTACACCGCTATCTGTATGAACATGGAAATAGCTACACCGCTATCTGTATGAACATGGAAATATCTACAACGCTATCTGTATGAACATGGAAATATCTACACCGATATCTGTATAAACATGGAAATATCTACACCGTTATCTGTATGAACATGGAAATATCTTCACCGCCATCTGTATGAACATGGATTTATCTACACACCCTTCTGGATGAACATGGAAATATCTACACCGCTATCTGTATGACCATGGAAATATCTACAGCGCTATCTGTATGAACATGGAAATATCTACACCGATATCTGTATGAACATGGAAATATCTTCACCACCATCTGTATGAACATAGATATATCTACACAGCCATCTGGATGAACAAGGAAATATCAGCACCGCTGTCTGTATGAACATGGAAATATCTACACCGCTGTCTGTATGAACATGGAAATATCTACACAGCTATCTGAATGAACATGGAAATATCTTCACTGCCATCTGTATGAACATAGATATATCTACACAGCCATCTGGATGAACACGGAAATATCTACACCGCTATCTGTATGAGCATGGAAATATCTACACCGCTATCTGTGTAAACATGTATACATCTTCACCACTATCTGTTTAAACATGGAAATACCTACACTGCTATCTGCATGAACATGGAAATATCTACACCGCTATCTGTTTGAACACGGAAATATCTACACCGCTATCTGCAAGAAAATGGAAATATCTACAAAGCTATCTGCATATACATGGAAATATCTATACAGCTATCTCTTTACACATGGAAATAACTACTCCGCTATCTCTATAAACATGGAAATATCTACACCGCCCTCTGTATGAACATGGAAATATCTGCACCGCCATATGTATGATCTTATAATTATCTACACCACCATCAGTATTAAGATGGAGATATCTACACCGCTATCTGTATAAACATGGAAATATCTACACCGCTATCTGTATGAACATGGAAATATTTTCACCGCCATCTGTATGAACATGGATATATCTACACAGCCATCTGGATGAACATGGAAATATCTACACCGCTATCTGTATGAACATGGAAATAGCTACACCGCTATCTGTATGACCATGGAAATATCTACACCGCTATCTGTATGAACATGGATATATCTACACCGCTATCTGTATGAACATGGAAATATCTTCACCGCCATCTGTATGAACATGGATATATCTACACAGCCATCTGGATGAAGATGGAAATATCTACACCGCTATCTGTATGAACATGGAAATATCTACACCGCTATCTGTGTTAACATGCATACATCTTCACCGCTATCTGTATAAACATGGAAATATCTACACCGCTATCTGTATGAACATGGAAATATCTACACCGCTATCTGTTTGAACATGGAAATATCTACACCGCTCTCTGCATGAAAATGGGAATATCTACAGAGCTATCTGCATATACATGGAAATATCTACAAAGCTATTTCTTTACACATGGAAATAACTACACCGCTATCTCTATAAACATAGAAATATCTACACCGCCATCTGTATGAACATGGAAATATCTGCACCGCCATCTGTATGAACATATAAATATCTACCCCGCCATCTCTATTAAGATGGAGATATCTACACCGCTATCTGTATAAACATGGAAATATCTACACCGCTATCTGTATAAACATGGAAATATCTACACTGCTATCTGTATAAACATGGAAATATCTACACCGCTACCTGTATAAACATGGAAATATCAGCACCGCTATCTGTATGAACATGGAAATATCTACACCGCTATCTGCATGAAAATGGAAATATCTGCACAGCTATCTGCATATACATGGAAATATCTACAAAGCTATCTCTTTAAACATGGAAATAACTACACCGCTATCTCTATAAACATGGAAATATCTACACCACTATCTGTATAAACATGGAAATATCTACACCGCTATCTGTATAAACATGGAAATATCTACACCACTATCTGTATAAACATGGAAATATATACACCGCTACCTGTATAAACATGGAAATATCAGCACCGCTATCTGTATGAACATGGAAATACCTACACTGCTATCTGTATGAACATGGAAATATCTACACCGATATCTGTATGAACATGGAAATATCTTCACCACCATCTGTATGAACATAGATATATCTACACAGCCATCTGGATGAACATAGAAATATCATCACCGCCATCTGTATGAACATGGATGTATCTACACAGCCATCTGGATGAACACGGAAATATCTACACCGCTATCTGTATGAGCATGGAAATATCTACACCGCTATCTCTGTAAACATGTATACATCTTCACCACTATCTGTTTAAACATGGAAATATCTACACTGCTATCTGTATGAACCTGGAAATATCTACACCGCTGTCTGTTTGAACATGGAAATATCTACACCGCTATCTGCATGAAAATGGAAATATCTACAAAGCTATCTGCATATACATGGAAATATCTATACAGCTATCTCTTTACACATGGGAATAACTACACCGCTACCTCTATAAACATGGAAATATCTACACCGCCATCTGTATGAACATATAAATATCTACCCCGCCATCTCTATTAAGATGGAGATATCTACACCGCTATCTGTATAAACATGGAAATATCTACACCGCTATGTGTATAAACATGGAAATATCTACACCGCTACCTGTATAAACATGGAAGTATCAGCACCGCTATCGGTATGAACATGGCAATATCTACACGGTTATCTGTATGAACATGGAAATATCTACACCGCTATCTGTATGAACATGGAAATGTCTTCACCGCCATCTGTATGAACATGGATATATCTACACAGCCATCTGGATGAACATGGAAATATATACACCGCTATCTGTATAAACATTGAAATATCTACACCGCTACCTGTATAAACATGGAAATATCAGCACCGCTATCAGTATGAACATGGAAATATCTACACCGCCGTCTGTATGAACATGGAAATATCTTCACCGCCATCTGTATGAACATGGGTATATCTACACAGCCATCTGTATGAACATGAAATATCTTCACCGCCATCTGTATGAACATGGATATGTCTACACAGCCGTCTGTATGAACATGGAAATATCTACACCGCTATCTGTGTAAACATGCATACATCTTCACCGCTATCTGTATAAACATGGAAATATCTACACCGCTATCTGTATGGACATGGAAATATCTACACCGCTATCTGTTTGAACATGGAAATATCTACACCGCTATCTGCATGAAAATGGAAATATCTACACAACTATCTGCATATAAATGGAAATATCTACACAGCTATCTCTTTGCACATGGAAATAACTACACCTCTATCTCTATAAACATGGAAATATCTACACCGCCATTTGTATGAACATGGAAATATCTACACCGCCATCTGTATTAAGATGGAGATATCTACACCGCTATGTGTATAAACATGGAAATATCTACACCGCTATCTGTATAAACATGGAAATATCTACACCGCTACCTGTATAAACATGGAAATATGTACACCGATACCTGTATAAACATGGAAATATCATCACCGCTATCTGTATGAACATGGAAATATCTACACCGCCATCTGTATGAACATTGAAATATCGTCACCGCCATCTGTATGAACATGGATATATCTACACAGCCATCTGTATGAACATGGAAATATCTTCACCGCCATCTGTATGAACATGGATATGTCTACACAGCCGTCTGGATGAACATGGAAATATCTACACCGCTATCTGTATGAACATGGAAATATCTACACCGCTATCTGTGTAAACATGCATACATCTTCGCCGCTATCTGTATAAACATGGAAATATCTACACCGCTATCTGTATGAACGTAGAAATAGCTACACCGCTATCTGTATGAACATGGAAATATCTACACCACTATCTGTATGAACATGGAAATATCTACACCGCTATCTGTATGAACATGGAAATATCTTCACCGCCATCTGTATGAACATGGATATATCTACACAGCCATCTGGATGAACATGGAAATATCTACACCACTATCTGTATGAACATGGAAATAGCTACACTGCTATCTGTATGAACATGGAAATAACAACACCGCTATCTGTATGAACATGGAAATATCTACACCGCTATCTGTATGAACATGGAAATATCTTCACCGCCATCTGTATGAACATGGGTATATCTACACAGCCATCTGGATGAACATGGAAATATCTACACCGCTATCTGTATGAACATGGAAATATCTACACAGCCATCCGGATGAACATAAAAATATCTACACCGCTATCTGTGTAAACATGCATACATCTTCACCGCTATCTGTATAAACATGGAAATATCTACACCGCTACCTGTATAAACATGGAAATATCTACACCGCTATCTCTATGAACATGGAAATATCCACACCGCTATCTGTATGAACATGGAAATAGCTACACCGCTATCTGTATGAACATGGAAATATCTACACCACTATCTGTATGAACATGGGAATATCTACACAGCTATCTCTTTACACATGGAAATAACTACACCGCTATCTGTATGAACATGGAAATATCTACACCGATATCTGTATGAATATGGAAATATCTGCACCGCCATCTGAATGAACATATAAATATCTACACCGCCATCTCTATTAAGATGGAGATATCTACACTGCTATCTGTATAAACTTGGAAATATCTACACCGCTATCTGTATAAACATGGAAATATCTACACCACTATCTGTATAAACATGGAAATGTCTACACCGCTACCTGTATAAACATGGAAATATCAGCACCGCTATCTGTATGAACATGTAAATATCTACACCGCTATCTCTGAACATGGAAATATCTACACCGCTATCTGTATGAACATGGAAATATCTACACCGCTATCTGTATAAACATGGAAATATGTACACCGCTACCTGTATAAACATGGAAGTATCAGCACCGCTATCGGTATAAACATGGCAATATCTACACGGCTATCTGTATGAACATGGAAATATCTGCACCGCTATCTGTATGAACATGGAAATATCTTCACCGCCATATGTATGAACATGGATATATCTACCCAGCCATCTGGATGAACATGGAAATATCTACACCGCTATCTGTATGAACATGGAAATATCTACACCGCTATCTGTATGAACATGGAAATATCTACACCGCTATCTGTATGAACATGGAAACATCTACACCGCTATCTGTATGAACATGGAAATATCTTCTCCACCATCTGTAAGAACATAGATATATCTACACAGCCATCTGTATGAACATGGAAATATCTCCACCGCTATCTGTATGAACATGGAAATATCTACACCGCTATCTGTGTAAACATGTATACATCTTCACCGCTATCTGCATGAAAATGGAAATATCTACACAGCTATCTGCATATACATGGAAATATCTACAAAGCTATCTCTTTACACATGGAAATAACTACACTGCTATCTCTATAAACATGGAAATATCTACACAGCCATCTGTATGAAGATGGAAATATCTGCACCGACATCTGTATGAACATATAAATATCTACACCGCCATCTGTATTAAGATGGAGATATCTACACCGCTATCTGTATAAACTTGGAAATATCTACACTGCTATCTGTATAAACATGCAAATATCTATGCCGCTTTCTGTATAAACAAGGAAATATCTACACTGCTACCTGTATAAACGTGGAAATATCAGCCCCGCTATCTGTATGAACATGGAAATATCTACACCGCCGTCTGTATGAACATGGAAATATCTTCACCGCCATCTGTATGAACATAGAAATATCTTCACCGCCATCTGTAGGAACATGGATATATCTACACAGCCATCTGTATGAACATGGAAATATCTACACCGCTATATGTATGAACATGGAAATATCTACACCGCTATCTGTATGAACATGGAAATATCTACACCGCTATCTGTATAAACATGGAAATATCTACACCGCTATCTTTATGAACATGGAAATATCTACACCGCTAACTGTTTGAACAGGGAAATATATACACCGCTATCTGCATGAAAACGGAAATATCTACACAGCTATCTGCTTATACATGGAAATATCTACACAGCTATCTCTTTACACATGGAAATAACTAAACAGCTATCTGTATGAACATGGAAATATCTACACCGCCATCTGTATGAACATGGAAATATCTGCACCGCCATCTGTATGAACATTTAAATATCTACACCGCCATCTGTATTAAGATGGAGATATCTACACCACTATCTGCATAAACATGGAAATATCTACAATGCTATCTGTATAAACATGGAAATATCTACACCGCTTTGTTTATAAACATGGAAATATCTACACTGCTATCGGTATAAACATGGAAATATCTACACCGCTACCAGAATAAACATGGAAATGTCAGCACCGCTATCAGTGTGAACATGGAAGTTTCTACACCGCCATCTGTATGAACATGGAAATATCTTCACCGCCATCCGTATGAACATGGAAATATATGCACCGCCATCTGTATGAACATATAAATATCTACACCGCCATCTGTATTAAGATGGAGATATCTACACCGCTATCTGTATAAACATGGAAATATCTACACCGCTATGTGTATAAACATGGAAATATCTACACCGCTACCTGTATAAACATGGAAGTATCAGTACCGCTATCGGTATAAACATGGCAATATCTACACGGTTATCTGTATGAACATGGAAATATCTACACCGCTATCTGTATGAACATGGAAATGTCTTCACCGCCATCTGTATGAACATGGATATATCTACACAGCCATCTGGATGAACATGGAAATATCTACACCGCTATCTGTATAAACATTGAAATATCTACACCGCCACCTGTATAAACATGGAAATATCAGCACCGCTATCAGTATAAACATGGAAATATCTACACCGCTACCTGTATAAACATGGAAATATCAGCACCGCTATCTGTATGAACATGGAAATATCAGCCCCTCTATCTGTATGAACATGGAAATATCTACACCACTATCTGTATGAACATGAAAATATCTACACCGCTATCTGTATGAGCATGGAAATATCTTCACCGCCATCTGTATGAACATGGATATATCTACACAGCCATCTGGATGAACATGGAAATATCTACACCGCTATCTGTATGAACATGGAAATAGCTACACCGCTATCTGTATGAACATGGAAATATCTACACCACTATCTGTATGAACATGGAAATATCTACACCGCTATCTGTATAAACATGGAAATATCTGCACCGCTATCGGTATAAACATCCATATTTGCTCTTAATTTATACCCAACGATGGAATGTTTCATATGATAAAAGGACCAAATACAGAATTAGTCTATATTTTTTCTGGCAATTGATCTCTGCAATAATCAAACCTCAAAGACAATCAAACCTGAAATCTAAGCTACTTATTAAATAGCTTGGTTTTTAGGTTGCACGTTGCTGTGTATGCTGGCTTCATAGAAAATGCAAGTAGCAATGGCCATTTTTTAATAGTCATTAGCCTTGAAGCTCTCCTAGTTTTGAATCACATAGAAATAGAAATCAAATCTCACTAGATTTTTTTTTTTTGAAACAGGGTCTGGCTTGGTTGCCCAGGCTGAAGAGCAGGGCATGATCTTGGCTCACACCTCTGCCTCTCGGACTCAAGCCATCCTCCCACCTCAGCCTTGGAGTAGCTGGGACCACAGGCATGTGCCACCATATCCAGCTAATATTTTTATTTTTGTACCAATGGGGTTTGTCATCTTTCCCAGGCAGGCCTCAAACTCCAAGACTCAAGCAATCCACCTGCCTTGAATTCCCAAAGTACTGGGTTTACAGGCGACAGCCACTACGCCCAGCAACTAAACTTCTAAAAATCAATTTAACATAAAATTATCTAAGCGTGCAAGGAAAGATAAGAAGCCTAAGGAACCAGTGAGTTGAAGAATAAATGCAGTTTAAATCATACATGTAAACAACATGATGTGATGTGGTAGGAATCATCTAACATGCTTTAAAGCATGATTAAAACGTCTTTACTTAGAAAACTGGATCTTAGTTTAGGATATCTTTAGATAAGAGTATGAAAAGTCATATCATATTGATAAGTAAAGTGCTTCCTTTGGCTAATTTTAAGGATAGGACATTTATTTTCATATAATTCATAGGAATCTTAGACTTAAAAATAAAATTTCCCTTCTCAAATCCTTACTTTCATACATTTTTTGCATTTCTTTCACTTTTGTGTTAATGGCCTATGTCTCAACATATTCTATTAAGCCTTCTGGAAACACATACTTTGTTTCCAGCCTCTTCAGAGAACCATCACTCCAATTCCTAGGCTTCTGAAGAAGCAGACCCAAGCTTATAGTTATTACATATTTCCAAATCTAGGTGACCAACAAAAATTGATACTTTTCCCATCATACCTTTAAGTTAATAATCAGGTGTATGCTGAGAGGTAAAGACCCAAGAGTGTTGGTTGTCTAATTGTGCAGCTGTATAAACAAATCTTAATGCTTGAAAATATTCAAAGGTTATTCTCACGTTGATTGTTGGTAACTATGTGTAACAACATGAAAAGAAAAAAAAATCAAAGAATTACGTCTGAGGATAATACACAATCTCTAAGGGTAAGAAGAGCAACAAAAATTCTGCTTCAATTACCACTGAAATAATATATTTATCCTGTAAAATCTATGGTGGCTGGTTGTAAAAATTAGGCATTAGCAAACTGATAAAGACTTTTTAATGAAAACATTATGAAACATAGTTTTTAAAAAGTTAAATACACCCACACCAGTTTTTCACATTCTTTGGGCTGCTTTAATGCTGCCATTAAATAATTGATTTAGTTGTGACATAGATCCTATGTTCCATGGAGTCTACCATTCATAAAGATGCAATGTAAGGTAACAAAAATATAAATTATGTGTGTGGGGGGGAGAAGTCAAGAGTATTTTTATGTGACAGAAGTTAAGTTGTTATCAGTGTAAAATAGTCTGTTACAAATACAGGACTCTGTATGTTAGTTTCACTAACCAGAAAGAAAGAAATTACAGCAGATACACACACACACACCAAAAAAGGGAAAATAAACAAAGCTTAGCACCACAGAAAACCACCAAACTAGAGGGATAAACAATAAGAAAGGAAGAAGTGAACAAGTAATCTAAAAAACAACTAATGAAATGGTAGAAGGAAGTCCTAATTTATCAATAATAAACTTGAATAGAAGTGGATTAAACTCTACTTAAAAGATATAAAGTGGATGAATGGATTCAGATAGCAAAACCCACCTATATGCTGCCTACATGATACTTACCTCACTATTAAAGACAAATAGACTGAAAGTGAAGAGATGGAAAAATATATTTTATGCAAACAAATGAAAAGCAAGCAGGAGTAGCCACAGTCATGTCATATTTTAAAAGGCTTTAAATAAAAAAACTATATAAAAAAAGAATGTCACTGTATAATGAAATGATAAAAGGCCCAATTCAATAAGAGGACATAACATATATATTACTTAGGTGTAACTATATATGTACCCAACACCAGAACAACCAGATATATAAAGCAAATATTAGATTTAAAGGTAGAGATAGACTGCAATACAATATTAGTAGGAAATTTCAACACTCCACTTTAAAAATGGACAGATTCTATGAAGAGAAAATCAACCAAAAAATGACAGACTCAAACTATACCATAGACCAAATGGACCTAGCAGGTAAAGAAGATCTCACCTGATATGGTTTGGCTGTATATCCCCACCCAAATCTCATCTTGATTATAGCTCCCATAATTCATACATGTTGTGGGAGGGAACCAGTGGGAGATAATTGAATCATGGGGGCGGTTCCCCCATACTGTTCTTGTGGTAGTGAATACGTCTAACAAGATCTGATGGTTTTATAAGGGGGAACCCTTTCACTTGGTTCTCAATTCTATTTTGTTTGCTACCATGTAAGATGTGTCTTTCGCCTTCCATCATGATTGGGAGACCTCCCCAGCCACGTGGAACTATGAGTCCACTAAACCTCTTTTTCTCTGTAAATTACCCAGTCTCGGGTATGTCTTTATCAGCAGTATGAAAACAGACTAATACATCATCCAACAGCTGCAGAATACAAATTATTCTCAACTGTACACCAAACATTCTCTAGGACCAATCATACATTATGACACATAATAAGTCTTAACAAACTTAAGAAGACAGATATCATATGAAGTATCTTTTCTGATTACAGGGATATAAAGTCAGAAATCAACAACAGGAAAGCCCTTGGAAATTTTATAAAAACATGGAAATTAAATAGCACGCACCCAAGAAATCAATAGGTCTCATTAAGACATTAATAGGAAAATTTCAAAAGTCACTGAGACAAGTAAGAATGAAAATCCAGCATACCCAAACCTATGGAACGTAGCAAAAGCAGTTCTAAGAGGGAAATTTATAGCAATAAAAGCCTACACCAAAAAAGAAGAAAGATTTTCAAATCACAAAGCAAAATTATACACTTCAAGTAACTAGAACATCAAAAACAAACTAAACCCAAAATTGGTAGAAGGAAGGAAATAATAAAGCTCACAGCAGATATAAATGAAACAGACACTAAAAAATATTTCAAAAGATAAATAAGACAAAGTGTAAAGGTAAAACTGACAAACCTTTAGCTAAACTAAGACAAAAGGAGAGAAAATTCAAATAAATAAAAGATGAAAAAGGAGACATTACAACTGATACACCACAGAAATAGAAGGGATTGTAAGACATTACTCATAACTATATGCCAACAAATTTGATAGTGTAGAATAAAATGAATAAATTTCTGCACACATACAACTACCCAGATTAAATTGTGAGGAAATATAACATCTGAACACATCAATAATGAGTTTGGAAATTGAATCAATAATAAAACATCTTCCATCAAAACAACAACAACAACAACCAACACCCAGGACCTGATGTCTTCACTGCTGAATTCTACCAAACAGTTAAAGAATAACTACCAATTCTCCACAAACTTTTCCACAAAAGTAATGAGGAAGGAATACTTCCATACTCATCTTATGAGGCTCGCAACATCCTGATTCTAAAACCAGACAAAGACACGCACAAAATGAAAATAACAGGCCAATATTCCTGAAGAACATAGATACAAAAATTCTCAACAAGATACAAGTGAACTGACTTCGACAGCACACTAAAAAGAGTATTCACTATAATCAAGTGGGGTTCATCCCAGGGATGAAAGGATGGCTTAACATGCACAAATCAGTAATTACGATACACCACCACAATAGAAAGAAGAACAAAAACCATGTGATCATTTCAACAGATGCAAAAAGAACACTTGACAAAAGTCAACATTCCTTTATGATAAAAACTGTCAAGAAAGTAGGTATAGGAGTGTACCTCAACGCAGTAAAGGCCATATGTGACAAACCCACAGCTAACATCTTATTTATGGTGAATAGTTAAATGCTTTTCCTCTATGATATGGAGGAAGACAAGGATGTCAACTTCTACCACTTCTATTTAGCATAGTACTGGAGGTCAGAGCCAGAGCAATTAGACAAAAGAAATAAATAAGAGGGATCCAAACTGGAAAGAAGGAAGTCAGATTGTTTCTGTTTGTAGAAAATGTGATCTCACATACATATGTATACATCTATATATATGATCATATAGATATATATGATCTCTCTCTCTTTAGGGTTCTTTCTATATATACTTATATAGAGTGAGAACCCTAAAGACTTGACCAAAAACTACTAGAAATCATAAATAAATTCAGTAAAGTTGTAGTATACAAAATCAACACAGAAAATTCAGTGGTGTTTCTATACACTAATAGTGAACTATCTGAAAAAGTCATCAAGAAAGGAATTCCATTTACAATAGCTACCAAGAAATCTGCAGATAAATTTAATCAAGGTCGTGAAAGATCTCTACAATGAAAACTATAACACACTGATGGAAAAATTTACGATCCACAAAAAATGGACACTATATATTCATGGAATGGAAGAACTGATACTATTGAAATGACCATACTAACAAAATGTCCTACAGATTCAATGCAATCCCTATCAAAATACCAATGAAATTCTTCACAGAAATAGAAAAAAATACCCTAAAATTTGTATGAAACCAGAAAAGACCCCAAATAACCAAAGCAATCCTGTGCAAAAATAACAAAGCTGGAGGCACCACACTACCTGACTTCAAAATATACTACAAAGCCATAGTAAGCAAAACAGCATGGCACTGCCATAAAGCAAACACATAGACCAATGGAAGAGAATATACAGCTCAGAAATAAATTCTCATACCTAAAGTCAACTGATTTTCAAAAAAGGAGTCAAGAGCACACACAGGGGTAAAGACAGTCTCTTCATTAAATGGTACTGAGAAGATTGGATATCTACATGTGGGATAATGAAATTAGACCCCTATCTTTTACCTTATACAAAAATCAACTCAAATGCGATTAAAGACCTAAAGGTAAGATTGAAAACTATGAAAAACTACTAGAAGATAACATGTGGGAAATTCTCTATAACTTTGGGTTCTACAAGGATTTTTTAAATGAGACGTCAAAAGCACAGGCAACAAAAGCAAAAATAGATAAATGGGGTTTCATCAAACTAAAATGCTTTTGCACAGCAAAGGAAACTTAACAGAGTGAAAAAACAACTTACAGAATGGGATACAATATTTGCAAACTATACATCTGCTAAGGAGTTAATGCCCAGATTATATAACAAACTTAAACAACTCAACAGCAAAAACATAAATAACTTATTTAAAAATGGGCAAAACTGGGAGGCTGAGGCAGGCGGATTGCCTGAGGTCAGGAGTTTGAGACCAGCCTGACCAATATGGTGAAATCATTTCTCTACTAAAAATACAAAAATTTAGCCAAACATGATGGCGTGTGCCTGTAACCCCAGCTACTCAGCAGGCTGAGGCAGGGGAATTGCTTGAACCAGGGAGATGGAGGTTGCCGTGAGCCCCGATTGCACCACTGCACTCCAGCTTGGGCAACAGAGCAAGACTCCTCCGCAAAAAAAAAAAAAAAAAAAAGGACAAAATAAACTAAAAGAAATGCCACAAGAGAAAATATAGAAAGGGTCAAGACGAATATATAATAAAATCATGTTCAACATCACTAACCATCAGGGAAATGCAAATCAAAACCGCAATGAGATACCAGTTCACCCATTAGAATGGCTATTAGCAAAAAGGTAAAAGATAACAAGAGTTGGCAAGGAAGTGGAGAAAACGGAACACTTACGCACTGTTGATGGGGTTGTAAACTAGTACAACCATTAAGCAAAACTTTATGGAAGTTCGCTAAAAAATAAAAAATAAAAAAAAAAAACAATCATTCGATCACATAACCCAGCAATCCCACTACTGGGTATATATCCATAGGAAATGAAATCATTGTGTTTGAAAAATATCTGCACTCTTATGTTTACTGTAGCACTATTTCTAATAATCAGATATGGAATCAACCTATGTGTATAAAAACAAACAAGTGAATTATATATATATAATATATATTATGTATATTATATATAATACATATTATGTATATTATATATAATATATTATGTATAATATATTATATATTAATATATTATTAATATTAATGTATTATATATTAATATTAATAATATTAATAATAAATAATAATTAATAATTAATAATTAATAATAATTAATATTGATATTAATATATTATTAATATATAATATATATTATATGTATAATATACATTATATATTATGCATATTTTATATATAATACATATTATGTATATTATATACATAATATATATTATGTATATTATAATATATATAATGCATAATGTATATAATATACGTTATGTATATTATATATAATATACATTATGTATGTTATGTATATTATATATTACATATAATATATATTATTATTATATATAATTATATATAATTATAATTATAATTATATATAATTTTATGTGTAATTATAATTATGCATAAAATTAATTATAATTATATATAATTTTATGTGTAATTATAATTATGCATAAAATTAATTATAATTATATATAATTTTATGTGTAATTATAATTATACATAAAATTATATATATATATATATATATATATATATATGGACACACACACAATGAAATACTATTCAGCCATAAAAAAAGAATGAAATTCTGCCAGTTGCAACAACATGGATGACCCTGTAGGATACAATGTTAAGTGAAATAAGCCAGACACAGAAAGCAAATACCACATGATCTCGCTCATATGTGGAATCTTAAAAAAAAAAATGTTAATAGAGAAGTAGAGTAGAATAGTGGTTACCAAACAGTGAGGAAGAAGTGGGGAGGGCAAAATGGAGATAGATTGGTTAACAGTTATGAAATCACAATTATATAGGAAGAATAAGTTGTAGTGTTCTTTGCAAAGCAGGGTGACTATAGTTAAAAGTAAAGTATTGTATATTACAAAGTATCTAGAAGAAAGGATTTTGAAATTTCTTATTAAAAAGAAATGATGAATGCATGAGGTAATTAATACACTAACTATCCTTATTGGATCATTAGACAACATACATATTCATTGAAACATCAAATTGTATCCTTTAAATCTATATAATTACAATGTGAAATTTTTTTAAAAATAAATTAATGAATTAAATAACAATTTTAAAATGTTCTCAATCACCAATGCAAAGTTTAGGAGCTTTGTTCTTGACTCAGCCTTAAGACTGAAAACTAATGTGTTAGAAATATTTGTAGATCCTCTCAATTTTGAAAGAATCCTAGCTAAACTACTGAAATATAAAATATATTTTATGTAATATGCTCTTAGGTATATTCTTAGGTGAACTCTGCTTTTAGATGAAGCTTATAAAAATGAAAAACGTATCTGAAATAAAATTTTAAAGTATTTGGAAAATTACAGCTTAATCTCTTAAAGACAAATTTTCTATACAGTAACCTTTTTATGTGCTTTTGAAATGGGGTATACAATTATTTTCCCTGATGTGAGACAAAATATAGAAAGTTGGCATTTTATCTAAGAAGTTAACTTAGGAAGAAAGAGTGAGAGGCAGAGGAATGAGGGAAGAAAGGAAGGCTGATGATGGGATACCTTATCAAGTTGCCTAATGCTGTATTGGAACCTAATAGGCCTTCTAAGGAGTTTTATTACATAATGCAAGACTCCTCAATCTGGGAGGAGGAAAGGGCTTTATTTTTGAGTGGTCACAGGTTGCCCCATGGGCATAAACTCTACCAAGCTGCTAGGTTACACCTACATGAGCATCCCACCTGCTTAAGTAAGAGCAGCCACAAACTGTGGGCCATTCCAGGTAAGTGTCATATCACACCTGCACCAACTAGTCAAAGCCTGGGTCAAAGCCTGTGCAGAACTGATCGCTACAGCAGAGGCTAAAATAAGAAATGGGGCTAAGAGAGTGAAAAGCAGTGCCCATATGTATCCAAAAACAGGTTGAAGATATCTTTAGGAAGGAACAGATAATTTTTTTTATTCATACAATAACAGATGCATATGAACTCCTCGACTAGTCACCCATTCCTGTCAGCCCTTGGGCTTCATAACTAAATCATTCTTCCTTTGTAATCCAGTCCCACATTTTCAGCTATCTCTATATGTTTATTATCTTAAATATTTCTTTGCTCTATACTCTTCCCCTAGTCTTCAACCAATTTCTTTCTTTATTGTCCCAACCCACAGACTGTTATTTCCACTTCGATGTCCCATAGAAGCTTCAAGGGTTTGAAATACCTAAAAAAACAACTCATCTTTCTCCCTAAAACTCCCTCTCCTTCTCCCACTTCAAAATTTCAACTAATGGCTCCCCCTGTTATTCCCACCAGAATCCTGAATGATCCCTGTTTCTCCTCATTCACTCCATACATGTAAATCTCATTAACGTTACTTTCTAGATATTTCATGAATCCTTTCCATTCATTCTGTACTAGAAAGTGTTCCCAGTTTAGACCCTGGTGGTTGGTGGCCTCTTACCTAGGCGCTCTCTCTCTCTCTCTCTCTCTGTGGGTGTGGGTCTGGGTGTGTGTGTCCTGAGAATTTATTTACTTCTGGTTTTTGTTTGTTTTTTAGTATCCAGAATCTACAGGGAACTTAAATCAATTAGAAAAAAAAATAACCCAATTAAAAAATGGGCAAAGGACATGAACAAACACTTCTCAAAAGAACACATACAAATGGCCAACAAATACACGAAAAAAAAATGCTTAGAATCACTAATCATCAGAAAAATGCAAATCAAAACACAATGAGATACCATTTCATACCGGTTGGAATGGCTATTATTAAAAAGTCAAAATACAACAGATGCCAGCAGGGCTGTAGACAAGAGGAAGTGTCTGTATATTTTTAGCTATAGCCCTACTTCAAACGTGTCCCCATTACAGCCAAAAGAGCGGCCTATCTAAAGGACTGTTCTGATCAGCTCACTTACCTGACTGAAACCTTCAGTGACTCCCATGGCCTGCAGGTCAATGCACTAATTCATGACTATAACATCTGAGATATCCTTGATCTGGCTACTGGTCTAGCCCTCTCTGACTCACGCTTTATAAACCATGCATTCTGGAACTTTTTAGTTGTTTCCCACATCAGCATGCTACTTCCCATCCATGTAGATTTGCAGAGACCTCCTCATCTTTTTAATTCCCAGTTCCCACTCTCAACATGGGCCATCTCCTACCCACACTTCAAAACCTAAGCAAAACAACACCTTCCGTGACACCTCCATGCTGAGTCAGATGCCATCCCCTTTGTATTGTAGTTCTTTGCTTGTGTGCCTTTGTCTCACTTTGTTCTCTTTAAAATAAACTCCATGAGGACAATGATCACCTGCTATTTGTGTTAATATCTGCACCTAGTGGCATAGTGTCTGGAGTATAGTAGGATCTATTTTCAAGGAAAAAAAGATTATATCTATACCAATAGACATGAATTAGCGCTTTTTTTTAAAGATAAGCTCCCTTTGAACTAAGTCAATGTTTACAAGAAGAGTTATACTAAAAAGTTCACTTTTGCTGCTTATGTTTCATTTATTTCAGGCAATTAATTCATTGTTATTGGTAAATCGATACTTTTTATTGATACTGAAAAGAGAGAAATAAACTAATGACTATCTCTGTTAGAGTAGATTTGTTCATATCTATCAGTAAAATGTTAATTATCTGAAAGTCAATAATAAAACATAAACTGTGATCTTAAATGTTTTTTAGGGGCTCAAAAATAATTAGAATTCATGTCAGCATATAAAAAAAGATCAGAGTATTTTTAAGATATGATAAAATTTTATTTTAGTTTCTTAATAGGGATTTTTGTGACCTTATAGAGTTCAACTAATTATAATTTTAAAAATAGGATTTATAGAGTTTTAGAATTAGAAACAATTTATAGATTATTTTATTTTTCTTTTGAGGAATCAGGTCATCAGAAGATCAAGGAACACCTATAATGTCACTAGATCCTAATTTAATTTAAATTTTAGAATCCAGGTATTCTAACTCCTGTCTTGATACTATTTCTACTTTATTATGTTGCTTCCCAGGGCTTTAAAAAATAAAAGCTGGGAAATTACATTTGCTTTGCATATACAGCACCAATTATCAAATTCAGCATAAAAGCATAACATGTATACATCAAAAAGAAAACATAAAAACTTCAAATTAAAAGCATCTCAAAACAATTGAATATAATAGGGAAACCTTATACAAATGCAACACTCCCCCATTAATAAAAAGAAACCAATTGGAGAAAAAAGAAATTCAATATAAACATGTTGGAATATAACCTAATTCATTTTAATCCAATGCTTCAAATTGAAAAAAATTAGCACTAGTGTTATTTTCCTTTATCATTACAATCTTGCTTTTCATTACATTATGCTATGTTTTGTATTAAACATAAAATCAATTTTTCACCTTAACACGTGCTAGAAATACAGAGTCACCATATTGGAAATCAGTAGAAAGTGTCTTTGTTTCTACTTTTTTTTCTTTGAAAAAGCTTTGGGAAAAAAAATCATTTACAATGTTTAATTTTAATAACTTAAAGAATGTAATTGATTTTTGTTTGTTTTTGACATGGAGTTTCACTCTTGTCACTCAGGCTGGAGTACAATGGCATGATCTCGGCTCACTGTAACCTCCACCTCCCAGGTTCAAATGATTCTCCTGTCTCAGCCTCCCGAGTAGCTGGGATGACAGGCACTCGCCACCACACCCGGCTAATTTTTGTATTTTTAGTAGAGATGGGGTTTCATCATGTTGGCCAGGCTGGTCTCAAACTCCTGACCTCAGGCGATCCGCCAACCTCGGCCTCCCAAAGAGCTGGGACTACAGGCGTGAGCCACCGTGCCCAGCCAATTGAATAGTTTTTAACTCAGAGGATAAATGCTTGAGGGGATGGAAAGCCCATTCCTCATGACGTGATTATTTCACACTGCATGCCTGTATCAAAACATCTCATGTACCCCACAAATATATAAACCTCCTATGTACCCACAAAAATTTTATAAAATAGTGAAAATATTTTAAAACTAAAAAAATTGTTTTTTATTAAGCAACTTTATTTAAATAAAATCATTCTTCCTCATCCTCAGTCCTGGGATCTACCAGAAAGAATTAGCAACATCTTAAAGATGACAAAGTGTTAAAGATAAGCTGCTATTAAGTAAAAGTGTGAAGTGTGGAGGGGACAAGCTGGATGCCTGAACCATTTTGTTCTATCTTTAGGACAGTGAAAGAGCAAGAAGCAGGGTTGGGTGGGGGACATATATTCTGTTGAGCATTGTCACCACTATATTCACTGAAATTCATCTGCATGCTTGTATGTATACTTTTGATTCGCCTGATACACTGAAAATTATATGAAATTGTTCTCTATTCTTTAGATAATTATAATCTAAGTGCTAATATGAAGCTTAGAATTTATATGAAATATGTATGCCCACAACAAGACATTTCAGCTATTTCCTAGATAATAATCTCACTTCACCCTGCACAAAACAGGCACATGATCATGTCACTCTGACCTGGTTTGAGTCCAAGGAGGCTTTTGTTTTTAAAATAATTTAGGTTAGTAGTTAAAATATGAACTTTGGGCCAGGAGTGGGAGCTCATGCCTATAATCCCAGCACTTCGGGAGGCTGAGGCGGGCGGATGACTTGAAGTCAGGAGTAGGAGACTGGACTGGCCAACATGCTGAAACCCCATCTCTACTAAAAAAAAAAAAAATAGAAAACTTAGCTGGGTGTGGTGGCGGGCACCTATAATCCCAGCTACTTGGGAGACTGAGGCAGGAGAATTGCTTGAGCCTGGGAAGTGGAGGTTGCAGTGAGCAGAGATCTTACCACTACACTCCAAAACAAACAACAAACAAAAAAATTCTAGAGTCACACTGAAAATCTTAACAACCTGCTTCTACTACCCATTTTTTTAATTTTTATTTTGACCTGATTTTAGATTGATAGCAAAATGCACAAATAACACAAAGTGCCCCCTATGTCCCTCACCCTACTTCCCCTAATGCTAACATTTTCAGAGCCATCCTTATTTTCTCTATAAAAGAGCAGAGTTCTCCTTTTAGAGATTTGGAAAGATTATTAAAAGATAAGTTACAAAATACAGTACCTGACACGTATAAAATAATAAATAAATACTAGCCATGCTTAATTATTTTGTTTTAAGTCTATATGAGTCAAGTTTTAGTAGAAATATGGGCTAGAAAAAAAAAACAGAAAGCGGGACTCTGTGATCCGACTTGGGCTTATAGAACAGACTGCACTAGTTTGTTCTCATGCTGCTAATAAAGTCATACCCAAGACCGGGTAATTTAGAAAGGAAAGAGGTTTAAGGAACTCACAATTCCACATGGCTGGGGAGGCCTCACAGTCACGGCAGAAGGCAAAAAAGAAGCAAAGGCACATCTTAAATGGTAGCAGAGAAGAAAGCTTGTGTAGGGAAGCTCCCACTTTAAAAGCATCAGATCTCGTGAGACTTATTCGCTACCAGGAGAACAGTAGGGGGAACCCGCCCCTATGATTCAATGATCTCCACCTGACTCCATCCTTGACATGCGGGGATAATTACAATCAAGGTGAGATTCGGATGGAGACACAGCCGAATCATATCAATGACTAATGAGAGTTACGTCCAGAACCTAATGAAAACCTGTCTGAGGCCACATTCCCTGTAAAGCAGATTTGAGATAGAGATTTGTGTAGAGAACATTTAACTGGGTAAAATCCTAGGAACCAACAACTGTGGCGAAAAAGCTGAATTGGATAAAGGGAGTTGAGATGTGAGGCAGTCACAACAAATACCTCAGCTAATCTCAAGGGGGAGCTGAGAAGCTGGGGCGACCCTTCAGAGTTGCCCTAAATTGAGGCAGGAGTATGGAGTTTTAATACCTTTCACTGGCCATTCTTCAGATAAGAGTTGTCCCCAAGGATGGACATCAGCTTGACAAGTTATTAATTAGATCTCCTGAGAATAAATTCTAGAGAGAATCAGCTGAGAGGCATGATTTGCCAACACTCCCAATAGCTGGGCAAACTTCAGTTTTGAGGGAGGATTTGGGTCACACACAAAAGTCTCCACAACCAATTATTCATGGGAAATTCTATGTAGGCAGAGCTATTTCATGGCCAGTTAATCAAAACTACATAATCTATTTGGTTAAGCAAAAGAAATTAAAAAGATAAAATAAAATCTATGTATTAACACTCAAAAGTTTTTTAATGCATTTGCCTTGCATTTCGTATGTTTTGCCTTGCCTTTTATATGTTTTGCCTTGCATTTGTTTATTTGCTTTTAAGAACCTTTAGAGAACAATAATTACTAATATAATATGGAGTAGCACAGCATAGACGAGGGAAGCTAACTCTCTCCCTTTTCCCAGAACCTGGAACAGCTAAAGATAATAAGCATTGTCAGCTTTGGTATCTGACATAGTTTGGATGTTTGTCCCCTTCAAATCTCACGTTAAAATGTGATCCCCAATGTTGGAGATAGATGCCTCCTGAATGGCTTGGTGCTGTCCTCTTGGTAATGAATGAGTTCTTACCCTGTGAGTTCATGCGATATCTGGTTGTTTAAAAGAGACTGACACCTCCTCCCTGTCTCTCTTGCTTCCGCTCTCACCATGTGATATGCTGGTTTCCCTTCACCTTCCACCATGATTGGAAGGTTCCTGAGGCCCTCCCTGGAAGCAGGTGCCAGTACTATGCTTCATGTACAGCCTTCACAACAAGGAGCCAAATAAACCGCATTTCTTTATAAATTACCCAGCCTCAGGTATTTCTTTATAACAATGCAAATGGGCTAACAGAGTATCATTCATGGACAGTGAGTGTATTAGTCAATTTTCATGCTGCTGATAAAGACATACCCAAGACTGGGTCATTTATAAAGAAAAAGAGGTTTAATGAATTCACAGTTCCACATGGCTGAGGAGGCCTCACAGTTATGGCAGAAGGCGAAAGGCGCATCTTACATGGCAGCAGGCAAACAGCAAATGAGAACCAAGTGAAAGGCGAAAGGGGTTTCCCCTTATAAAACCATCAGATCTCATGAGACTTATTCACTACCACTAGAACAGTGTGGGGAAAACTGCCCCCATGATCCACTTACCTCTCACTGGGTCCCTCCCACAACATGTGAATTATGGGAGCTACAGTGCAAGATGAGATTTCAGTGGGGACACAGCCAAACCATATCAGACAGTAATAACTTTCAATTAAATATAGCTAGACTTTCTGTCAGTGGGTCACAGCAGTCTAGAGAACACATTGAAAAACTCTGGGAACAGCAGATATAGAGGTCAGATCTAGAGATTTTTAACAAAGTTTAGTGCTACAATGCATTGGTGACCACAGACAAAAGGTGTCTGTTGTTGTTATAGTTTGTTTTCTGTCTTGTTTTTCATCATGGGAGGACAAAAAGAAAAAATGGGGGCAATGGTGAAGGAGAAATGAAAAAGACCTGCTTTTCTATGGGTGGAAGCGACTAAACGAGAGAATAAATTTGGATCACACAACAAATGCAAATCAAGTTAGAAGCATGAAAGGCATGATTAAGGCCATGGTTCTAATAGAGATCAGCCAGCGGAACCAGGATCATGCCACACCGAGAGAGGCTGCAGAGCCATTGCCTTCTCTCCTGTCAAAGCTAAATTAATGAAATGGAACTCACAGAAGCACTATGTAATCAAATATTGGTGGGACACAAGCAAATTCTTAAAAAGTTTCATTGATCAGTGATAATATCTTTTGGTGTAAATATCTCCTCAAAACATTTCAGGAAAAAAAATAAAGCTATAATTTTACTTTAGAAATATTTAACTTTGTTATACTAGTTTACTTATTTTTTACCTAATACTTCTGATATATTGTTATGTAGGTTAAAGATGCTCGATTCATGCCACTGTGGAAACCACACATAATTTAGGCAATAATGCAAATTCTTTTCAAATTCTTTTATCAGTGTATTCACTTTATTTTTATTTCAAACACAATACAAAATTACAGGATGCTATCAAAGTGATGCTACAAAACCCCACTAAAATTTTTTCAATTCTTCAAATCACACACTTACACACACACACACACACCACATGCATTCCCCGTACAGACCTTTTTTTGGGGGGCCTGAGTAAATAATTGCATTTTATTTTCAATTTTTCATTTTGAAATAATTAAAGACTTACCAAAAATGTTGCAAAACTACGTGCCTTTTTGAAGTAAAGTCTTGAAAAAGTTGTTTGGTATATCCTTTATAGTAATAAAAGAAAACACGTGTATATTTTGTTGATTAAAGGCATGCTGAGATCATCAGACATGTGATTTCATCAGAGACACCAATATAGAGCGCAGCTGTAACGACATCCTAAGAGTGTTCTAACTGAAATGTGTTGGAAGAAGGTTCTAATTTTTTTCAACCCTTCTCAAGTTGGCACTCAGCAGATTTCCACTCTATAAAAGTAACTCCTGCTCTGCAACTAATGTTCACAGATAAGCTCCAAACATATTTACAGCTCCATTTAAGTATAATGTACACACAGTAAAATTCACCCTTTTCAATGTGCAATTTAATGGGTTATGGCAGATGAATATCATCATTTGACCACAATCATGATCAAGATACAGAAAATCTGCATCATCACAAAACGTTTTCTTTTGCTGTTTTGCATTTGATCTTTTCTCCATTCCTGAACACAGGCAACCACTAATCTGCTTCTGTTTCTACAGTTTGCATTTTCTAGAGTATCCTATTAGTGGAATGATACATTGGTGTCTTTCATGTCTAGCTTCTTTCACTGAGCATAATGCTTTTGATATTCATTTATATTGCTGTTGTATCAGTTTGCTCCTTTTTATTGTTGAGTGGTACTCCATCTACAACTGGTTTATCCATTTACAAGTTGATGGACACATCTGCTATGAACTTCAAGGATGAGGCTTGGTACGGATATGTTTTTATTTATTTTGAGTCACAGTGGAATTATTTGGCTATATGATCAGTACTAAGTTTAACATTAAAAGAAACTGCCAAACTGCTTTCCAAAATGTCTGTACCATTTTGAAGTCCCACTAGCCAGGTGTGAATAGCAATTCTTCACATCATGTGGTATGGTCAGTTCTGCTCGTGTCAGCCACTCCAGTGGGTGTACAGTGGTACCTCAATGTGGTTTTAACTTGAATTTCCCTGATGACGGGTAATGTTAAGTATCTTTTCATTTGTGTATTGGACACCATCTCTTTTTAAATTAAAATATCTGTACAAATATTTGGCCCATTTAGGTCAAAATATTACGTTAAATGAGTTATTTGTGTTTTGTTATTTAGTTTTTTAGTTATGTGTACATTCCAGATGAAAGTTCTTTATCAGACATATTTAAAATTATTCTGTCCCAATCTGTGGTTTGCCTTTTCATTTTTTGATGCTATGTTTTAAGTTGCAAAAGTCTTAATTTCATGAAGTCCAACTTACTATTTTTTTTCCATTTTCATCCATCCTTTTCTTATCTAAAAAATTTTTAGCTATAGTAAGATTATTAAAAATTTTTCCTATTCAGTAAGCTTTATACTTTTTATATTTACATTATGTATAAAATACATGTTGAGTTAATTTGAGGATATGGTGTGAGGTAATTCTGAAGTTCATATTCTCCATTTAATATCCAATTTTAATAGTACCATCTTTATAAAGACATTGATTTCCTTATTGAAATATTTTGGCAACTTTGGCCATGTAAGGCAGGATATATTTCTAAATTATTTATTCTGTTTCACTGATATATATGTCTTCTTCATGCCAGTAAGTTTACTGTACTGTTTAGTGTAGCTTTACAATATGTCTTGAAATTTGGAAAGTTTTCCAACTTTATTCTTCTTTCTAAAACATGCTCTGGCTATTCTAGGACTTCTGCATTTAAAAAAAAAAAAATTAGAATCAGCTTTGTAATTTCTCCAAAAAGGCCTATAGGTTTGACTGGGATTGTGCCAAATCTGGAGATCAGTTTCAGAAGAATTATCATCTAATAAGTATGACATGTATATTTACCAATGAACTTGATACATATTTCTACCTATTCAATCTCTCGTATTAGTGATTTAGAAATTTTGGATCAGCATACCTTTTATTAAATTTATTCTGAATTATTTTATTATTTTTGAGGCTATTATAAGTTAAATTGCTTACATAATTTTATTTTCTAATTGGTGTTGATTGTGTATAGAAACACAATTGATTTTATTTATTGATCTTTCATCCTACAACTTTGTTAAATTCACTTCATACCTCTAGCACACTTCTGCAGATGCCTAAGGATTTTCTATGTATATGTTTACATCACGTGAGAATAGTATTTTTCTTTCTTCCCAACTTGGGTGTCACTTATTTCTTATTTTCTTTTCTTTTCTCTTTATTTCTTTCTTCTTTCTGTCCATTCCTCCTTCCTTCCCTTCTTTCTTTCTCCCTGTTTTAGAATCAGTTTTGTAATTTATCCAAAAGGACCTATAAGGTTTCATGGGAATTCCACTGAATCTAGAGATCAATTTCAGGAGAATTATCATCTCATAAGTATTAAATATTTATCAATGAACTTGGTATATATTTCCACTTATTTAATATTGAATGCAATACTTTAAAGAACTAGGGAGAGAGGACATCATTGCATTTTTCATAATCTTATGTAGAAAGTATTAAGGCTTTCACCATTTTAAGTAAGATGTTTGCTATAGATTTTTTGTAAACACATAATCAGTTTGAAAATGTACTTTTCTATCCTCAGTTTGCTGGGAGTTTTTAATTTAAAAAATGTGTTACATTTTGTAAATTCCTTTTTTGCATCTATTGAGAGTGTCACGTGATTTTTCTTTTTTCTGTCAGCATGGTAGATTTTCAGTTGTTGAAACCAACTTGAGATAAACCCCACTTGGTTAAAACACATTATCATTTTTAAATATTCCTAGACTCAATTTGCTAATATTGTATTAAGAATGTTGCATCTAAGTTCATAATGGTTATCAGTCTGTCATTTTTGAGTTGTGATATCTGTATTTGTTTCTGATATCGAGAGAATCCACGTAAAACATCTACTTCTGTCATCAGTAATAATCTGACCAGGGATAACACCAACAGTTAGAGAGGAACCTGTCATTACCTGTGGCAGCAGAGATATCAGAGATTCCAAAAAGAAAAGCAAGGTTAAAATTTCAAATATAATCACATGAAATATCAGAAAGCCAGGGGATAGAAATATAGGAGAGCAAAATCTTAGAGGTCAAAACAAGTAGTTAAGTACTGCACATGATAATAAAAAGTAAAATCTTTTCCTAAGGCAGAGCCTGGCTGCTGCCTAGCTTCTTTGACAATTCTTGCTAGGCTTTCATGGCTTTATAAGGGCTTATACTTTAGGTAAAGTTATAGTCAGGGAAACGGTGGGTGTAGGTTGGCTCTGTAGAAATGAAGCATTACAGGAGCACTGCAGTGAGAAAGAAACTGATACTGATGATACTTCGGTCACACTAATAATACATGCTAATGATAATCATAGCAATCATGGTAATGACAGAAAATATATATATAATATTAACATGCTTCTATTTGCACATATACATATGTGAATAGAAACATTGATTTAAAGACATGAAAGTATAGAAATAGCCTACACCTGATAAAGATATGCTCATACACAATAACAAACCTCAGTATAAACAGAGATTTTGATGTATCACAGAATTCTGCAATAGATCACAATTTTGACACTATGGGAAGTGTCATTTTCAGAACTTTTCTTTATCTCCATTATCTCCATTCTCTATTTCCAACATTCCTGGAGACTGAACTCAAGGATCAGTAAATATTCTCAACCTTAACCATAGCAGACTTCATTCATCCCATATATGCTTGTTATTTTTCCCCATTGACAGAAGGCATTGTACCATGAAATATACAACATATCTCTGACACACCTGACGAAAACAAACAATGGGGAAAGATTGACTATTTAATAAATGGTGATGGGAAAACTGGCTAGCCAAATGAAGAAAGCTGAAAGTGGACCCCTTCCTTACACCTTATAAAATAATTAACTCAAGATGGATTAAAGACTTAAACATAAGATCTAAAACCATAAAAACTCTAGAAGACAACCTAGCCAATACCATTCAGAACATAGGCATAGGCAAAGACTTCACGACCAAAACACCAAAAGCAGTGGCAACAAAAGCCAAAATTGAGAAATGGGATCTAATTAAACTAAAGATAGCTTCTGCACAGCAAAAGACACTATCATCGGAGTGAACACACAACCTACAGAGTGGGAGAAAATTTTTGCAATCTATCCATCTAACAAAGGGCTAATATCCAGAATCTACAAGGAACTTAAACAAATTTACAAGAAAAAAACAACCCCATCAAAAAGTGGGAAAAGGATATGAACAGACACTTCTCAAAAGAAGACATTTATGCGGCCAATAAACACATGAGAAAAAGCTCATCATAGGCTGGGCGTGGTGGCTCACGCCTGTAATCCCATCACTTTGGGAGGCCAAGGCGAGTGGATCACAAGGTCAGGAGTTTGAGACTTGCCTGGCCACTATGGTGAAACTCTGTCTCTACCAAAAACACACAAAAAAACTTTAGCCAGGCGTGGTGGTATATATCTGTAATCCCAGCTACTCAAGAGGCTAAGACAGGAGAATTGCTTGAACCCATTAGGTGGAGGTTGCAGTGAGCCGAAATTGTGCCACTGCACTCCACCCTGGGTGACAGAGTGAGGCTGTCTCGAAGAAAAAAAAAAAAAAAGCTCATCACCCCTGGTCCAATGAGATACCATCTCACGCCAGTTAGAATGGCAATCATTAAAAAGTCAGGAAACAACAGGTGCTAGAGAGGATGTGGAGAAATAGGAATGCTTTTACACTGTTGGTGGGAGTGTAAATTAGTTCAACCATTGTGGAAGACAGTGTAGCAATTCCTCAAGGATCCAGAACTAGAAATATCATTTGACCTAACAGTCTCATTACTAGGTACACATCCAAAGGATTATAAATCATTCTACTATAAAGACACATTCACACATATGTTTATTGCAGCACTATTCACAAGAGCAAAGACTAGGAACCAACCCAAATGCCCATCAACGATAGACTGGATAAAGAATATGTGGCACATATACACCATGGAATACCATGCAGCTATAAAAAAGGATGGATTAATGTCTTTTGCAGAGACATGGATGAAGCTGGAAACCATCATTCTCAGCAAACTATCACAAGAACAGAAAACCAAACACCACATGTTCTCACTCATAAGTGGGAGTTGAACAATGAGAACACATAGACACAGGGAGGGGAACATCACACACTGGGGCCTGTCAGTGGGTAGGAAGGAAAGAGGAGGGATAGCATTAGGAGAAATACTTAATGTAGATGACGAGTTGATGGGTGCAGCAAACCACGACAGCACATGTATACCTATTTCACAAAACTGCAAGTTCTGCAAATGTATCCCAGAACTTAAAGTGTATGTATGTGTGTATATATATATACACACAAATGTAAATGTAAATGTAAATAAATTGAAAATGGTAAAAATAGAAATATGTTTCCTACACAAATAGCGACATAATAAAGCAAGATAGAATGTATGTTTGAGTTAAAAAAAATTGCTTAGAAGACAACTTGAATTCCATTCCAAGGAACTAGTTTTCAAAAGTTTACAACCAGATTTCAGTTTGGCAAAAGGCAACAATGCTGTTTTGAAAATAATTTCTGAAAAGAGCTTCCCCAGCAGTTCCAAATGGCAGTCCTGATACAAGGAAGTAGGGGCAATTTTGTTACCACCAGGAACACTGAATTTATTTTCAGACCTTGAAATTCTGGGAGGCCCTCAAATAATAATCAACTACAATATTTTACTTTACATAGAAATATTGTTTTAATGTTAATATAAAAGCTTGTGTATGAACTAAAATTGTCAATCTGCCACTTTTAAGAAAGAAGAATCCATTATGTCCCTAATCTATAGTGAGTTGATATGTTCCATAAGCAGTTCTGGAAGGAGGCTACACTTAGAGCATAAATTGGTATAGATCGCTTTGCTCTCACAGATAGCGACACAATATTTTCTGCTGAATGGGAAAAAGTTTGAAGGCATAAATCAAGATAAAGCAATCATCTGACAAAGAATTACAAAGAGGCCCCATACCTTTTTCTTAGTGAACTCCGTGTGACACATTGATTTTCCACTGAAGATAAAAGCCAAAATCATGTGTCATCAATAGAAAGCAAGCAAAACTATTTGGTTCAATATGTTATGGTACTTAATGAAAAAAAACTTGCAGAGAAAAGACAAATCTAAAATGTTGCACATGATTCAAACAAGTCTGGATCAGAAGAGACATTTCAGAGGTCACTGCTAGAGAGTCGAGGATACATTAGAGAGAAATAAACTCCTGCTTTTTTGTTTATCTACTTACATACACAGATACTGTCTGATGAAGATGATTGATATCAGGTATGGTATTTGATGGTATAGTCATTTACAAAATAATTCATCCCTTATGATCTAATGCAATTTTCTTCATATTACACGTGTATATTTAAATACTTCCTTGTGAAGTGGAGGCTAGCCAGGCTGCTGTTAGCATATCCAGTACATTTCTGCAAATTCCAAAATGGCAAATCCCACAGTTGAAATTTCAACCTCTCTAGCGTCCCTCGGCTGGAGTGCATAATCACGGCAAAAGTCTGCAACATCAGAGGTGGCCGCCACAGACACAAAGTCTATGTTTCTCACTCCATTCTACCAAATCTAGTCAGCAGTCTGGGTGAGGGGGCTTGGCAGTATCTATGAGCAGAAAGCATTCAAATGGCTGGTATATGTGCTTCTGGGGAAACTAAGGGGAAAAAAGAGAGAGGGAGGGAGGGAGGGAACAAGAAAGAAGAAGGAAACTCAAGGAGAGAGGAAGGGAAGGAGGCTGGCAAGAAGGGATGGAGGGAGCAAGGGAGGGAGGAATAAAGGAAGGAAGTTACACCAAGTTTCAAAACTGGCCACGGACTGAGAAGGATTAAGAGACAAACGGAATTGAAAGCATTTATGTTCATACTCGGTATTTTTCTTACCCATTCTTGCAAATTAGTAATTTAAAAATTTTCATTTCCACAAATCCACGTGTTTTCTTGTTCCTCTCTCTCCGCTCTTTTTCCTTCTTTCCTTCCTGACTTTCTTCTTTCTTTTCAACATAGGTTATATAAATGTGTGAGAGCTATCACTAGTCTACATTAATCATCAGGATTTCCCTGTATATTTCCAATTAAGATGACCCATAATAATATTCTACTGTAATTTTGGAGGGTCCAAAATACTAGATGGCATTTAGTGTTTTGGAAATCATGACAAGTCTAACAGGACTTTAAAAAACCTATCAAGACATCTGATGTGTTTTCTTGCCCATACACTCTTTAATGAGGTCTGCTTGACCCTTTCTTCTTCCCTTCTCTAGTCATGGGTTCTTCACACTGAAAACTAAGCTTTGCATCAGTGTTTGACGAACAGGTGACATAATAAACTGCAGTTACATTTTAAATTCAGCTCAAGATGGTAGATGAGAAATCTAAGATTGTGAAGTGAGATTTAGCATGCTGTTCAGTATGCAACAAATCTGAGTGTTGCTCACACAGGATTCATACCAACAGGCTCCTTCCAAAACCTTTCAATGCAAATTCTAGCAAATGCACACTTGGAAGAAAAATGTTCCATGAAGTTGTATATATAAATTTATACTTTCAGCATTTATGTATATAATTTCAGGGGAAGTGGGATCAACTTAACATTATTAAACATAGTCCAATGATACTTACAACATAACTTCAGAAACATTTTATTACTAGAAGTATTTTAAAAAGGATGTACCATTTAGGATTTAAGACACACCCCACAAATGAAAAAACAAATGAGATTATAAACAACATTTTTTAAGAAAATTATGCCATCTCTTTCACTACAAAATCCTCCTGGGGGAAAAATATCTTTTCCTTCATTATTAAAGGATGTTATCAGAGCACAGTGGAATTCTTTCAGATTTAGTCAGAAGGTTCTCTGGAGTTGAGAGATCTATTGGAGAATATTTTCTTTGAAAGTCCATGTCCTTTCCCCAGGCCTACATCATATATAAATAAACATTTCAGAAAAGGGGCCATGTTAGGAAAAAGTGGGTTGAAGATTGTAAGACCTGGTTCCTGGGTGCCAAATAATTCACAAGTTGGAATAAGCTGGGTTTCTGTAACACTTCTCTATGACTGCCATTGATACTGAACTATGCCAAGGCACTAAGTCCTACCAAGGAAAAGCAGGAGGAAAACAGGTGTAAGAAAACGTTTCCTGTCAGTGTGTCCAGAGATAGCATGAGTCAACAGCGGCTCCTCATGAAGCCATCGATTCGTAACACTGGAGTATCTAGAATGCATCTGGGTCGAATTATTAAAAAGAAAGTTCTTCTCAAGCTAGTTGTAATGGTAGCTACTTTAAAAAATTAATGTTCTGCGATTCTGATAAAAACCTATGTGGTGAACCAACAATAAAGGCGGCTGGAGATATTGGTATGAAATAGTTATTTTTCCTTATATACCTGGACGTTCATATAAGAAATTATACTTTTGGAAGGTCTGTCATATTCTCAGTGTATAAGAGTTGAATCATTTTTAGAAGTTATTGTCAGAATTTTGCTTTAATAGTGCAATAAAGTGTGCATTCTCTCTCTCTCATTTTCATTCAACAGCCTCTACAAATTGAGCCTGGCTCAAAGGTCTTTCCCTCTTGGAATATGACTCCTCCCCTGTCCCTCTACATAGGCTGTTCTATAACAAATTATTTTGCTGTCTTGATTTTTCAGAGACCTCATGCTAGTAGTAGAGAGCCAGGAGAAAGTGAGATGTCCTATATAAAAGGCCTGCTAGAAAAAGAAATCAGCACTGAGTTCTAAGGATACTGAACAACTTTTTAAAAAACAAGCAAGCCATATTAAACACATTAGTTACAACCAAATTAGATAAAACCATGAAAATTATCCAAGAAGAAAAAGTACATCACCTGTCTAGGTTTAAAATTGCTGAAGGCTGCCATCCAAGGACCATCTATGATAACAAATACAGTAGTCTGTATTGACACAAAGTTTTAGTGATAGACGTAATTACATTCTTCTGCTGGTGGTGTTCTAGAATAAATGGAATATCTGCTGATCAAATCTGAATGCATCCCATAATATTAGCATGTAGGATCCCAGATCTGCAGGCACTATCTCTTTCTCAGATCTACACTTTGAATATTATGTTAGTTAAAATGAGAAGTATGTTAGAAAATGTCTTTTACAAAAGAAATATTGGCTGAGTATGGTGGCTCATGCCTGTAATCCCAACACTCTGGGAGGCCAAGGTGAGAAGATCTCTTGAGCTCAAGAATTTGAGACCAGCTTGGGCAACATATCTATAAAAAATTTTAAAACTTAGCCGGTGTGGTGGTGCACACCTATAGGCACAGCTACTTCAGAGGCTGAATCAAGAGGATCACTTGAGCTTGGGAGTTTGAGGTTGCAGTGAACTATGAACATGGCACTGAACTCCAGTCTGGGCAACAGAGTGAGAACTTGTCTTCAAAAAAATAAAAAAGAAGAAAAAAATAGGAAATATTGTGTTCACATCTGCTATGGTACTCTTTCTTATATAAACTATTTCTTTGCAGTATTCTAGAGGATTTAAGACAAATTTACCACTGAATAATTTCATATGGTATATTATTGCATTAGTATAGTATGTTATTATATAATTAGTATAAGTGACCAGTGCTGCAACAACCACATTCCAAAAAGTATTGTGATCCTCCAAAATTACAATGTCTAAATGACATTATTCTCCTTCATGAGACCATTATACCTTAATTTTTCAGCACCATGAAAATCTACAAATGCCCTCTAAAATATATTTAGAAAACGTGGGGAAAAAATAGATACAGTTTCAGAAGATACATATATTTTGAAAATTAGCCTTTTTGGAATAAATTATTCTTTATGACATATAAATAAACACATTTTTCAGACTGGCGGGGTAACATTTGCATCAGTCAAAATAATTAGATTACTAAAACCTGTAATCTTATTAGAAAAATGGTTTATTCAGAGAATCATTGGAATTATTAGCCTTCAAGCTGCTATAGATTGAATCTGATCAAAATAATTAAGATAATATTATTTCATTTTTCAGTATAATATCTCCTTAGTATTTTTGTTTCTTATTTAATATGTGATTATATTTACTTCTGTGAATAATATGGATGAAGATCGTTACAGTGTCAAGATCACTGGGTTCAGAGCACAGAAACCTCAAGTCTATTCTTTTTTCTTAAATACCTGTAAGACTTTAAAGAAGACAGAGTTTCTGGACTCTAATTTCTCTATCTGTAGAATAAATGGGTTAGACCAAATAACTCCTTTCTGCTTATAAATTTTCTAATTATATGACTGAGCTTACACCTGGAAAACAGTCTATCTCCTGTATAAATTAATGATAGAAATGAAAACCACCACGTTTCATGAAATTAACCACATAAATATCAACATCAACTGCTCAGAAGGACTTAAGTGCAAGTATCACAGGAATTCTGAAGCACAGAGAACTAAATATAAGAAATGTAACATTCTTCGTATTTTCAAAGAAGATTTTAATAATATATGTAAACACAGTAGCCTGTTCATAAGAAAAAAGAAAAGGGACGTCTTAGCATATTCAGGGTTCAACCAAAACTACTACTGGAATGTAAATCAAAGTAATATTCACCTAACTGTCATAATTGGCATGAATAATTTTAAGTAAAACACTTTTATTTGATATTAAATGTGAACAATAAGCCAAAACAGAGAAAATTAATCAATTGATCATTTATTGAAACTGAAATAAAAATATATAATTATTGAAGTCTCTTATATACATAAACCAATCATTGCTTAAATGAGCTGACATACTAGCTCCATAGTTTTATGTCACTAAGGAACTCTTTTGAACACAATAAAGAAACCAGAATTGAGCACAAAGAATGATGAACTGGGAAGTTCATGGCTTTCTATCTACTAATTAGGAGTACAATCATTCAGTCAAACAGCCACTCAACAAACATTTAGCATACAGCTTCTGGATACCAGGTACTGGTGTAGGTGCTAGAGCAACAAGGAAATAGTCCCTGCATTCAGTGAGCTCACAGGCAAGTAAACAAGTAAGTATAAAGACTGCATGACTGATTGGGAGCGGTGGTTCATGCCTGTAATCCCAGCACTTTGGGAGGCCAACGTGGGCAGATCACGAGGTCAAGAGATCGAGACCATCCTGGCCAACATAGTGAAACCCCGTCTCTACTAAAAATACAAAAATTAGCTGGGCACGGTGGTGCACGCCTGTAGTTACTTGGGAGGCTGAGGCAAGAGAATCAGTTGAACCTGGAAGGTAAAGGTTGCAGTGAGCTGAGATCACACCACTGCACTCCAGCCTGGTGACAGAGTGAGACTCTGTCTCAAAAAAAAAAAAAAAAAAAAAGACTCCATGATAAATGTGTATCTACAAAGGGCACAAAGGAATGAGTAGCTAATCCCCAAAGCCATATGGAGCAGTCAGTATAAGCTTCAGGAAAAGAAACTGAAGTAAAAAGCTAACCTGAATCTGAAAAAAATGAGTAGGTATTTTCCAAGCACGTTTCAGGGGAAAAGTTGCAGGATGCAGAAGTCCTCCCAAGTACAAAAAGAGAATGAACTCTGGACAACTGGCAATTTATGGCACACAGGAATCAGTAAATGTAGGGATGAGAGGCACACAGAAACATGGGCAAAAACAGGAATTTTGACTTTATTCCATAAATCATGGAAAGCCACCAATGGGTTTTAAGTAATAAAATACTAAGACCAGGTTTGCATTTTAGAAAGATCAATTTGATTTCAGTGAGGAGGTCCAAAAATGAGAGCAGCAAGGCCAGATAGAAGTCCTGCTGCAACTAGCTATGGTTAGAGATGCAGACCAAAACTAAGGTGAAATCATTTAGAAGAAAGAACGTGGATATAAGAGCCATTGGTTTGGCCTCTCCACATCATTTTTTTAATTTTATTTTCATTTATTTATTTATTTATTTTTTGAGACAGAGTCTCGCTCTGTCACCCAGGCTGGAGTGCAGTGGCGTGATCTTGGCTCACTGCAAGTTCTGCCTCCCGGGTTCACACTATTCTCCTGCCTCAGCCTCCTGAGTAGCTGGGACTACAGGCACGTGCCACCACGCCCAGCTAATTTTTTCTATTTTTTAGTAGAGATGGGGTTTCACCATGTTAGCCAGGATGGTCTCGATCTCCTGACCTCGTGATCCACCCACCTCGGCCTCCCAATGTGCTGGGATTACAGGCTTGAGCCACCATGCCCAGCTGGCCTCTCCACATCTTTACTGTTATACTGATAACATGGGGATGAAAATAAATATTATTTGTATTTAAACTATTATTGTTATGTGAAAATTAAACAAATAACATACTATGATAACATCGGAGGTTCAAGAAATATTAAGTCTTGAAAATAGGAAAGATGAAAGGAAGGAAACAGGGAGTAGGGAGGAAAGTAGGAGAAAGGAGAGAATATAGGAATGAGAGAGGAGGAAAATAATAAGAAAGAAGTAGAAAGCTAGGTACGGTGGCTCATGACTGTAATCCCAGCGCTTTGGGAGGCCGAATCAGGCAGATCACAAGGTCAGGAGTTCAAGACCAGCCTGGCCAATATGGTAAAACCTTGTCTCCACTAAAAATACAAAAATTAGCTGGGTGTGGTGGCAGGCACCTATAGTCCCAGCTACTCGGGAGGCTGAGGCAGGAGAATCACTTGACCCTGGGAGGCAGAGGTTGCAGTGAGCTGAGATCACACCACTGCACTCCAGCCTGGGTGACAGAGAAAGATGCTGTCTCAAAAAAAAAAAAAAAGAAAAAAAAAAAAGAAAGAAGTAGAAAAAGATATAGTATTTCTTAATCAGCAGAAGCTACTCTTATTTTTCAATACTCTACCTTTCTAATGTATCACTGACAAGGAAAGGTCTTGAATAATTGACTGAAGTCAGAATAGGTAAGGCACTCTACCTGTGGATACATGAGAGGCCTTAAAAAGTTCATGGAAAATGTATATTATGAAAAAAACTATGCAAAGGTTTCAATTTTGGCAGCAAAATAAACTCATACTAATTTATTATAGCATGTTTGAACAGGATCTAGTTTGAGACAGTAAGAAGGAGTAGACATTAGTTTGAAAAGAGCCCCTAGCAGAGCAATGTAAATTCTGCTAAAATTGAAGCAAGAACAAACATTAGATTATGATGAAGCTTGAGTGAAAGAATGGTGAAATCACTGATGCTTTACAAGAAGCTTGAGGGGACAATGCACCAAAGAAATCAGTAGTTCACAAGCGGACAGCTTTTTTAAAGAAGAAACGAGATGATGTGGAAGATGAAGTCCACAGGGACAGATCATCCATATCAATTTGCAAGGAAAAAAATTAATCTTGTTTGTGCCCTAATTGAAGAGGACTGATAATCAACAGCACAAACAATAGCCAACATCGTAGACATCTTAATTGGTTCAGCTTACACAGTTCTGACTAAAAAATTAAAGTTGAACCAACTTTCCACTGCATGGGTGCCAAAAGTGTTGTGCTCAGATCAGCTGCAGACAAGAGGAGAGCTCTCAATGGAAATTTTAAAGAACTAGGGTCAAGATCCTGAAGGATTTCTTTGAAGAATTGTAACAGAAGATAAAACATGGCTTTCCCAGTATGATCCTGAGGGCAAAACACAATCAAAGCAATGGCTACCAAAGGTGGAAGTGGTCCAGTCAAAGCTAAAGGGGATCACTCAAGAGCAAAGGTCACGGCAACAGTTTTTTGGGGACATTCCAGGCATTTTGCTTGTTGACTTTGTGGAAGGTCAAAGAACAATAATATCTGCATATCATGAGAGTGTTTTGAATAAGTTAGCCAAAGTTTTAGGGCAAAATACCTGGGAAAGCTTTAGCAGACAGTCCTCTAACACCACAATGTTTCTGCTCATTCCTGTCATCAAGCAAAGGCAATTTTGTGAGAGTCTCAATGGGAAATTGTCAGGCATCCACCTTACAGCTCTGATTTGGCTCCTTCTGACTTCTTTTTGTTTCCCAATCTCAACAAATGTGGAAAGGGCACCCATTTTTCTTAAGTTAATAATGTATAAGAGACTGCATTGACATTGTTAAGTTCCCAGGACCATCAGTTCTTTAGGGATGAAAACCGAAGATCACATTTTCAATGTTTATCTTTTAACTTCATTTTTCCACAAACTTTTTGAAGTTTCTCCATACAAATGTCTCCATACAAATGAGCACTTGCAAAATAAGCAGAGAGTCTCATTCAATGGACAGAAAGTTCTGTGCCATCTAAAAATTATCTTAAGCAAGTTCAATGTGTAGCAACAGACTGTATTGATAAATATCAGTTAGGTTGACTTCTGCAATGACCATGATGGAGTAACAAGAACTAGACTTTCTCTCCCTCCTGAAACAACCAAAAAAATGGCCAAAATGTATGCCACAAAAGTTTGCAAGACCCTGTAAAGTCAGTCTCAAACAAGGTGAGCCTATCAACTGCCCTAATTTATGCCTGGAGAAAGTTTTCCAGCCCACTACTCCAGGAGAAAAGCCCAAGAGGAGCCCATCGTTCTCCCTGAGCTGAGGGGACAGAGCTGAGAGTCCACAGAAACCATGTTGACATGAGCTCTCAGGACAAGGTTTCCGAGAAGAAGGGGCTGCACAGAAAGAGAACTCCAGAGCTCTGCAAAGGGTCCCCCTAAAGTACATAGCTAAGTAATTGTTAGGACAGGCCTAGAGAAAAGTACCTACGGTTGGGGAAACAACACCCAGATAAGATGAAAAGTAACAGTACACATGCTCACCAAGGTCCAGTAATAGTGCTTATTTTATCAGCCAAACCAGGAACACCTCAAGATTCCCAGGGATACCCAGAAGGATCTTGCCTCACTAGTTGGGAGTGATTAGCTCTAAAATGAGAACTGGTCTGATCCCACCTAATGAATTTTTAAAGCAAGACCAAAAAGAGTCAAACTCTTTCCAACTAAACTTAAATACATACCAATACAAAGATCAAGAATATTTATATATACTTCCAGCACTCAATAAGATAAAAGTCACCATATCTGACATCCAGACACAGTTTAGCAGAGACACAACAGTAACAACAAAAGACAGAAGAACGTGGCTCATAATAAGGAGAAAAATCACTGAGTCAGAACTGATCCAGAGTAAATCAAGGTGCCAGAGTTATCAGTTAAGAACATTCAAATGCTTATTGAAACAGTATTCTATATGTTCTAAAATAGAGACATGCAAGATACACTAAAGGAGGCTGGGCGCAGTGGCTCACGCCTGTAATCTCAGCATTTTGTGAGGCCGAGGCAGGTGGATCACGAAGTCAGGAGTTCAGGACCAGCCTGACCAATATGGTGAAATCCCATCTCTACTAAAAATACAAAAATTAGCGGGGCATAGTAGCATGCGGCTGTAGTCCCAGCTACATGGTAGGCTGATAGCACGTTAGTCATTAAAGAAGAAAAGATAGACACCTCTCAAAATAAAATATAGAGAGAAAATAAACTTTTAAAAAACATGAACAGAGCAATAGTAGACAGTAAATTTCAAGTAACTGAATTTACGTGTAATCTCAGTTCCCAAAGGAGAGGAGAGGGAAGATGTGAAAACATTTGGGACTTTGAGTCAGGCAAAGCTTTCTTTGATATGACCCCACAGCATGATTTATATAATAATATATTGATAAGAAGAACTCATCCAATTTAAAAAAAAGAATCTGCTCTTCAAAAGAATCTATTAAGAGACTGAAAAGACAAGCTGCAGGCTGGGAGAAAATATTTGCAATTCATATATCTGATGAAAGGCTTGCATCAAAAATATATTTTAAAAGCTCAAAATTTAATAATGAAAAACAAACAACCCCATTTAAAACTTGGGTGAAAGACTGGAACAGACATTTCAAAGTAGACATTTGTTTGGTAAATAAGCACATATGCTCAACATAATTAATGCTTAGGGCAATGCAAATTAAAACCAAAATGAGACGCCACTATCTATTTTTAAATAGCTAAGATTAGCATGACTGATAATAGCCAAGCACTGGCTTGGATGTGGAGAAGCTGAAACTCTCATACACTGCTGATGGGAATACAAAAAAGTGTAACCTTTGAAAAACAGTTTAAGAGTCCCTTAAAAAGTTAAACATACTTCTGCCGTAAGACTCAGCCATTGCACTCCTGGGTATTTACCCAAGAGAGATAAAAGTAGGTGTTCATATAATGATATCAACACAAATGTTCATAGCACATGTATTCATAATAGCCCAAACTAGAAACAGTCTAAATATCAATCAATACATTAATGAATTAACTTGCTTTATCTGAATTAATTATGGATACATACTATAACATGAATGAATCTCAAAATAACTATACTAAGTGAAACAAGGCAGACTCTAGAGGTAAAACATGCAGAGAAAAAAACATAAAATGTCAGACAAAAAAGTGCATAGTGTAAAATTTTATTTATATACATTTTTTGACTGTATAAATTACTGTCCAGTGACAGAAAGCAGTTTGGTGGTTTTTAAGGGCCAGGAATGAGGGGCCAGAGAAATGTATTATAAAGAGGCATCAGGAAACTGGAGGTGAAGTATATTTCCATCACCTCGATTGTGTGCTGATGGTTTCTAAACTTTCAATATTTTTAGTTTATTATATGTTATACAAAATAAAGCTTGTAATAAAAATCAAAAGATTGAGCCATCCTTGTTTTCTCTATAAAAGAGCAGAATTCTCCTTTTAGAGATTTGGAAAGATTATTAAAAGATAAGTTACAAAATACAGTACCTGACACGTATAAAATATTAAATAATTACTAGCCATGCTTAATTATTTTGTTTTAAGTCTATATGAGTCAAGTTTTAGTAGAAATATGGGCTAGAAAAAAAAAAAACAGAAAGCGGGACTCTGTGATCCGACTTGGGCTTATAGAACAGACTGCACTAGTTTGTTGTCATGCTGCTAATAAAGTCATACCCAAGACCGGGTAATTTAGAAAGGAAAGAGGTTTAATGAACTCACAATTCCACATGGCTGGGGAGGCCTCACAGTCACGGCAGAAGGCAAAAAAGAAGCAAAGGCACATCTTAAATGGTAGCAGAGAAGAAAGCTTGTGTAGGGAAGCTCCCACTTTAAAAGCATCAGATCTCGTGAGACTTATTCGCTACCAGGAGAACAGTAGGGGGAACCCGCCCCTATGATTCAATGATCTCCACCTGACTCCATCCTTGACATGCGGGGATAATTACAATCAAGGTGAGATTCGGATGGAGACACAGCCGAATCATATCAATGACTAATGAGAGTTACGTCCAGAACCTAATGAAAACCTGTCTGAGGCCACATTCCCTGTAAAGCAGATTTGAGATAGAGATTTGTGTAGAGAACATTTAACTGGGTAAAATCCTAGGAGCCAACAACTGTGGCTAAAAAGCTGAATTGGACAAAGGGAGTTGAGATGTGAGGCAGTCACAACAAATACCTCAGCTAATCTCAAGGGGGAGCTGAGAAGCTGGGGTGACCCTTCAGAGTTGCCCTAAATTGAGGCAGGAGTATGGAGTTTTAATACCTTTCACTGGCCATTCTTCAGATACGAGTTGTCCCCAAGGATGGACATCAGCTTGACAAGTTATTAATTAGATCTCCTGAGAATAAATTCTAGAGAGAATCAGCTGAGAGGCATGATTTGCCAACACTCACAATAGCTGGGCAAACTTCAGTTTTGAGGGAGGATTTGGGTTACACATAAAAGTCTCCACAACCAATTATTCATGGGAAATTCTATGTAGGCAGAGCTATTTCATGGCCAGTTAATCAAAACTACATAACCTATTTGGTTAAGCAAAAGAAATTAAAAAGATAAAATAAAATCTATATATTAACACTCAAAAGTTTTTAATGCATTTGCCTTGCATTTCGTATGTTTTGCCTTGCATTTCGTATATTTTGCCTTGCATTTGTTTATTTGCTTTCAAAAACCTTTAGAGAACAATAATTACTAATATAATATGGAGTAGCACAGCATAGACGAGGGAAGCTAACTCTCTCCCTTTTCCCAGAACCTGGAACAGCTAAAGATCCTAAGCATTGTCAGCTTTGGTATCTGACATAGTTTGGATGTTTGTCCCCTTCAAATCTCACGTTAAAATGTGATCCCCAATGTTGGAGATAGATGCCTCCTGAATGGCTTGGTGCTGTCCTCTTGGTAATGAATGAGTTCTTACCCTGTGAGTTCATGCGATATCTGGTTGTTTAAAAGAGACTGACACCTCTTCCCTGTCTCTCTTGCTTCCGCTCTCACCATGTGATATGCTGGTTTCCCTTCACCTTCCACCATGATTGGAAGGTTCCTGATGCCCTCCCTGGAAGCAGGTGCCAGTACTATGCTTCATGTACAGCCATCACAACAAGGAGCCAAATAAACCGCATTTCTTTATAAATAACCCAGCCTCAGGTATTTCTTTATAACAATGCAAATGGGCTAACAGAGTATCATTCATGGACAGTGAGTGTATTAGTCAATTTTCATGCTGCTGATAAAGACATACCCAAGACTGGGTAATTTATAAAGAAAAAGAGGTTTAATGAATTCACATATCTGTACCGCTACCTGTATAAATATGGAAATATCTTCACCGCTACCTGTACAGACATGGAAATATCTACACCGCCATCTCTTTAAACATGGAAATATCTACACTGCTATGTGTATAAACAAGGAAATATCTACAGCGCCATCTCTATAAACATGGAAATATCTACACCGCTATCTGTATGAACATGAAAATATCTATAGCGCCATCTGTATAAATATGGAAGTATCTACACCGCCATCTGTATAAACATGGAAATATCTACACCGCCATCTGTATAAACATGGAAATATCTACACCGCCATCTGCATAAACATGGAAATATATACACCGCCACATATATAAACATGGAAATATCCAAGCCGCCATCTCTATAAACTTGGAAATATCTACACCGCTATCTCTATAAACATGGAAATATCTACACCACTATGTGTATCAACATGGAAATATCTATACCGCTATCTCTATAAACATGGAAATATCTACACCGCTATCTGTATAAACATGGAAATATTTACAACGCTATCTGTATGAACATGGAAATATCTACACCGCTATCTGTATGAACATGGAAATATCTACACCGCTATCTGTATAAACATGGAAATAACTACACCGCCATCTGTATAAACATGGAAATATCTACACCGCCATCTCTATAAACATTGAAATATCTACAACGCCATCTGTATGAATATGGAAATAACTACACCGCCACCTGTATAAACATGGAAATATCTACACCGCCATCTGTTTAAACATGGAAATATCTATACCGCTATATGTATAAACATGGAAATATCTAAAACGCTATCTCTATAAACATGGAAATATCTACACCGCTATCTGTATAAACATGGAAATATTTACAACGCTATCTGTATGAACATGGAAATATCTACACCGCTATCTGTATAAGCATGGAAATACCTACACCGCTATCTGTATAAACATGGAAATACCTACACCGCCATCTGTATAAACATGGAAATATCTACACCGCCATCTCTATAAACATGGAAATATCTCCACCGCCATCTCTATAAACATGGAAATAATTACACCGCTATCTCTATAAACATGGATATATCTACACCGCTATCTGAATAAACATGGCAATATCTACACTGCTGTCTGTGAAACAGGGAATTATCGACAAAGCTATCTCTATAAACATGGAAATATCTACACGACTATCTCTATAAACATGGAAATATCTACACCAATATCTCTGTAAACATAGAAATATCTATACCCCTATGTGTATAAACATGGAAACATCTACACCGCTATGGGTATAAACATGGAAATATCTACACCACCATCTGTATAAACATGGAAATATCTACACCGTCATCTCTATAAACATTGAAATATCTAAACCGGCATCTGTATGCACATGGAAATATGTACACTGCCATGTGTATAAATATGGAAATATCTACACCGCTATCTGTATGAACATGGAAATATCGACACCACCATCTGTATAAACAAGTAAATAACTATAATGCCATCTCCATAAACATGGAAATATCTACACCACTATCTGTATAATCATGGAAATATCTTCAGCGCTATCTGTATAAAAATGGAAATATCTACACAGCTATCTGTCAATACAAGGAAATATCTACACCGCCATCCCTATAAACATGTAAATATCTACACTGCCATCTGAATAAACATGGGAATATCTACACCGCTATCTGTATGTACATGGAAATATCTACACCGCTATCTGTATAAACATGGAAATATCTACACTGCTATCTGTAAAACAGGGAAATATCTACACCGCTATCTGTATAAACATGGAAATATCTACAACGCTCTCTCTATAAACATGGAAATACCTACACCGATATCTCCATAAACATGGAAATATCGCCACTGCTATGTGTAAAAACATGGAAATATCTACACCGCCATGTCTATAAACATGTAAATATCTACACCGTCATCTGTATAAACATGAAAATATCTACACCCAGTCTGTATCAAAATGGAAATATCCACACCGCCATCTGTATGATCATGGAAATATCTACACCGTTATATGTATAAACACAGAAATATCTACACCGTTATTGGTATAAACATGGAAATGTCTACACTGCTATCTGTATAAACATGGAAATATCTACTCTGCTATCTGTAAAACAGGGAAATATCTACACCGCTAACTCTATAAACATGGAAATATCTACAATGCTCTCTGTATAAACATGGAAATATCTACACCGCTGTCTGTATAAACATGTAAATATCTACACCGCTATCTATATAAACATGGAAATATCTACACCGCAATCTGTGTAATCATGGAAATATCTACACCGCTATCTGTATAAACATGCAAATATCTACACCGATATCTCCATAAACATGGAAATATCTACAATGCTATCTGTATGAACATGGAAATATCCACACTGCCATCTGTATAAACTTGGAAATATCTACACCGCCATCTCTATAAACATGGAAATATCTACACCGCCCTCGGTATGAACATGGAAATATCAACAACGTCATCTGTATGAACATGGAAATAACTACACAGACATCTGTGTGAACATGGAAATATCTACACCGACATCTGTATGAACATGGAAATATCTACACCGCCATCTGTATGAACATGCAAATATCTTCACCGCCATCTGTATGAAGATGGAAATATCTACACCGCCTTCTGTATGAACATGGAAATATCTACACCGCTATCTGTATGAACATGGAAATACCTACAAACCTATCTCTATAAACATGGAAATATCTACACTGCCATCTGTAAAAACATGGAAATATCCACACCGCTATCTGTATGAACATGGAAATATCTACAGCGCTATCTGTTTGAAAATGGAAATATCTACACCGCTATCTGCATGAAAATGGAAATATCTACACAGCTATCTGCATATACATGGAAATATCTATACAGCTATCTCTTTACACATGGAAATAACTACACCGGTATCTCTATAAACATGGTAATATCTACACCGCCATCTGTATGAACATGGAAATATCTGCACCGCCATCTGTATGAACATATAAATATCTACACCGCCACCTGTATTAAGATGGAGATATCTACACCGCTATCAGTATAAACATGGAAATATCTACACCGCTATGTGTATAAACATGGAAATATCTACACCACTATCTGTATAAACATGGAAATATCTACACAGTTACCTGTATGAACATGGAAATATCAGCACCGCTATCGGTATGAACATGGAAATATCTACACCGCCATCTGCATGAACATGGAAATATCTTCACCGCCATCTGTATGAACATGGATATATCTACACAGCCATCTGGATGAACGTGGAAATATCTACACAGCCATCTGGATGAACATGGAATTATCTACACCGCTATCTGTGTAAACATGCATACATCTTCACCGCTATCTGTATAAACATGGAAATATCTACACCGTTTTCTGTATGAACGTGGAAATATCTACACCGCTATCTGTATGAACATGGAAATATCTACCCCGCTATCTGTATGAACATGGAAATATCTTCACCGCCATCTTTATGAACATGGATATGTCTACAAAGCCATCTGGATGAACATGGAAATATCTACACCGCTATCTGTATGAACATGGAAATATCTACACTGCTATCTGTGTAAACATGCATACATCTTCGCCGCTATCAGTATAAACATGGAAAATCTACACCGCTATCTGTACGAACATGGAAATATCTATACCGCTATTTGTTTGAACATGGAAATATCTACACCGCTATCTGCATGAAAATGGAAATATCTACACAGCTATCTGCATATACATGGAAATATCTACACAGCTAACTCTTTACACGTGGAAATAACTACACCGCTATCTCTATAAACATGGAAATATCTACACCGCCATCTGTATGAACATGGAAATATCTACACCGCTATCTGTATAAACACGGAAATATGTACACCGCTACCTGTATAAACATGGAAGTATCAGCACCGCTATCGGTATGAACATGGCAATATCTACACGGCTATCTGTATGAACATGGAAATATCTACACCGCTATCTGTATGAACATGGAAATATCTTCACCGCCATCTGTATGAACATGGATATATCTACACAGCCATCAGGATGAACATGGAAATATCTACACCGCTATCTGTATGAACATGGAAATATCTACACCACTATCGGTATGAACATGGAAATATCTACACAGCCATCTGGATATACATGGAAATGTCTACACCGCTATCTGTATGAACATGGAAATACAAACACCGCTATCTGTATGAACATGGAAATATCTACACCGCTATCTTTATGAACATGGAAATATCTACACCGCCATCTGTATGAACATGGAAATATCTTCACCGCCATCTGTATGAACATGGATATATCTACACAGCCATCTGGATGAACATGGAAATATCTGCACCGCTATCTGGATGAACATGGAAATATCTGCACCGCTATATGTATGAACATGGAAATATCTACACCGCTATCTGTATGAACATGGAAGTATCTACACAGCCATCTGGATGAACATGGAAATATCTACACCGCTATCTGTATGATCATGGAGATACGTACACCGCTGTCTGTATGAACATGGAAATATCTACACCGCTACCTGTATGAACATGGAAATATCTACACCGCTATCTGTTTGAACATGGAAATATATACACCGCTATCTGCATGAAAATGGAAATATCTACACAGCTATCTGCATATACATGGAAATATCTATACAGCTATCTCTTTACACATGGAAATAACTACACCGCTATCTCTATAAACTTGGTAATATCTACACCGCCATCTGTATGAACATGGAAATATCTGCACCTCCATCTGTATGAACATATAAATATCTACACCGCCACCTGTATTAAGATGGAGATATCTACACCGCTATCAGTATAAACATGGAAATATCTACACCGCTATGTGTATAAACATGGAAATATCTACACCACTATCTGTATAAACATGGAAATATCTACACAGTTACCTGTATGAACATGGAAATATCAGCACCGCTATCGGTATGAACATGGAAATATCTACACCGCCATCTGCATGAACATGGAAATATCTTCACCGCCATCTGTATGAACATGGATATATCTACACAGCCATCTGGATGAACGTGGAAATATCTACACAGCCATCTGGATGAACATGGAATTATCTACACCGCTATCTGTGTAAACATGCATACATCTTCACCGCTATCTGTATAAACATGGAAATATCTACACCGTTTTCTGTATGAACATGGAAATATCTACACCGCTATCTGTGTAAACATGCATACATCTTCACCGCTATCTGTATAAACATGGAAATATCTACACCGCTATCTGTATGAACATGGAAATATCTACACCGCTATCTGTTTGAAAATGGAAATATCTACACCGCTATCTGCATGAAAATGGAAATATCTACACAGCTGTCTGCAGATACACGGAAATATCTACAAAGCTATCTCTTTACACATGGAAATAAGTACACCGCTATCTCTATAAACATGGAAATATCTACACCGCCATCAGTATGAACTTGAAAATATCTGCACCGACATCTGTATGAACATATAAATATCCACACCGCAATCTGTATTAAGATGAAGATATCTACACCGCTATATGTATAAACATGGAAATATCTACTCCGCTACCTGTATAAACATGGAAATATCTACACCGCTATCTGTATAAACATGGAAATACCTACACCGCTACCTGTATAAACATGGAAATATCAGCACCGCTATCTGTATGAACATGGAAATATCTACACCGCTATCTGTATGAACATGGATATATCTACACCGATATCTGTATGAACATGAAAATATCTTCACCGCCATCTCTATGAACATGGAAATATATACACAGCCATCTGGATGAACAAGGAAATATCAGCACCGCTATCTGTATGAACATGGAAATATCTACACCGCTATCTGTTTGAACATGGAAATATCTACACCGCGATCTGCATGAAAATGGAAATATCTACACAGCTATCTGCATATACATGGAAATATCTACACACCTATCTCTTTACACATGGAAATAACTACACCGCTATCTCTATAAACATGGAAATATCTACACCGCCATCTGTATGAACATGGACATATCTGCACCGCTATCTGTATGAACATATAAATATCTACACCGCCATCTGTATGAAGAAGGAGATATCTACACCGCTATCTGTATAAACATGGAAATATCTACACCGCTATCTGTATATACATGGAAATATCTACACCGCTATCTGTATAAACACGGAAATAAGTACACAGCTACCTGTATAAACATGGAAGTATCAGCACCGCTATCGGTATGAACATGGCAATATCTACACGGTTATCTGTATGAACATGGAAATATCTACACCGCTATCTGTATAAACATGGAAATATCTACACTGCTATCTTTATGAACATGGAAATATCTACACCGCTAACTGTTTGAACAGGGAAATATATACACCGCTATCTGCATGAAAGTGGAAATGTTTACACAGCTTTCTGCATATACATGGAAATATCTACACAGCTATCTCTTTACACATGGAAATAACTACACCACTATCTGTATGAACATGGAAATATCTACAACGCCATCTGTATGAACATGGAAATATCTGCACCGCCCTCTGAATGAACATATAAATATCTACACCGCCATCTGTATTAAGATGGAGATATCTACACCGCAATCTGTATAAACATGGAAATATCTACACCGCTATGTGTATAAACATGGAAATATCTACACCGCTATCTGTATAAACATGGAAATATCTACACCGCAACCTGTATAAACATGGAAGTATCAGCACCGCTATCGGTATGAACATGGCAATATCTACACGGCTATCTGTATGAACATGGAAATATCTACACCGCTATCTGTATGAACATGGATATACCTACACAGCCAACTGGATGAACATGGAAATCTCTACACCGCTATCTGTATGAACATGGATATATCTACACAGCCATCTGGATGAACATGGAAATATCTACACCGCTATCTGTATGAACATGGAAATACATACACTGCTATCTGTATGAATATGGAAATATCTACACCGCTATCTGTATGAACATGGAAATACCGTCACCGCCATCTGTATGAACATGGATATATCTACACAGCCATCTGGAGGAACATGGATATATCTACACAGCCATCTGGATGAACATGGAAATATCTACACTGCTATCTGAATAAACATGGAAATATCTACAGTGATAAGTGTATAAACATGGAAATATCTACACCGCCATCTCTATAAACATGGAAATATTTACATCGCCGTCGGTGAGAACATGGAAATATCTGTACGCCATCTCTATAAACTTGGAAATATCTACACCGCCATCTGTATCAGCTTGCAAATATCTACACCGCCAGCTGAATGATGATGGAAATATCTACACGGCTATCTGTATAAACACAGAAATATCTGCACTGCTATCTGTATTAAGATGGAGATATCTACACCGCTATCTGTATTAACATGGAAATATCTACACCGCTATCTGCATGAACATGGAAATACCTACACCACTATCTGTATGAACATGGAAATACCTACAGAGCCATCTGGATGAATATGGAAATATCTACAACGCTATATGGATGAACATGGAAATATCTACACCGCTATCTGTTTGAACATGGAAATATCTACACCGCTATCTGCATGAAAATGTAAATATCTACACAGCTATCTGCATATACATGGAAATATCTATAAAGCTATCTCTTTACACAAGGAAATAACTACACCACTATCTCTATAAACATGGTAATATCTACACCGCAATCTGTATGAACATGGAAATATCTGCACCGCCATCTGTATGAACATATAAATATCTACACCACCATCTGTATTAAGATGGAGATATCTACACCGCTATCTGTATAACCATGGAAATATCTACACCGCTATCTGTATAAACACCGAAATATCTACACTGCTATCTGTATAATCATGGAAATATCTACACCGCTACCGGTATAAACATGGAAATATCAGCACTGCAATCTGTATGAACATGGAAATATCTTCACCGCTATCAGTATGCATATGGAAATATCTACACCACTATCTGTATGAACATGGAAATAGCTACACAGCCATCTGGATGAACATGGAAATATCTACACTGCTATCTGTATGAACATGGAAATATCTACACCGCTATCTGCATGAAAATGGAAATATCTAAAAGGCTATCTGCATATACATGGAAATATCTATACAGCTATCTCTTTACACATGGAAATAACTACACCGCTATCTCTATAAACATGGTAATATCTACACCGCCATCTGTATGAACATGGAAATATCTGCACCGCCATCTGTATGAACATATAACTATCTACACCGCCATCTGTATTAAGATGGAGATATCTACACCGCTATCTGTATAAACATGGAAATATCTACACCGCTATCTGTATAAACTTGGAAATATCTACACCGCTATCTGCATCAAAATGGAAATATCTACACAGCTATCTGCATATACATGGAAATATCTACACAGCTATCTCTTTACACATGGAAATAACTACACCGGTATCTCTATAAACATGGAAATATCTACACCGTCATCTGTATGAACATGGAAATATCTACACCGCTATCTGTATAAACACGGAAATATGTACACCGCTACCTGTATAAACATGGAAGTATCAGCCCCGCTATTGGTATGAACATGGCAATATGTACACAGCCATCTGTATGAACATGGAAATATCTACACCGCTATCTGTATGAACATGGAAATATCTACACCACTATCTGTATGAACATGGAAATAGCTACACAGCCTTCTGGAAGAACATGGAAATATCTTCAGCGCTATCTGTATGAACATGGATATATCTACACAGCCATCTGGATGAACATGGAAATATCTACACCGCTATCTGTACGAACATGGAAATATCTTCACCGCCATCTGTATGAACATGCATATATCTACACAGCCATCTGGATGAACATGGAAATATCTGCACCGCTATCTGTACGAACATGGAAATATCTACACCGCTATCTGTATGAACATGGATATATCTACACAGCAATCTGGATGAACATGGAAATATCTACACCGCTCTCTGTGTAAACATGCATACATCTTCACCGATATCTGTATAAACATGGAAATATCTACACTGTTATCTTTATGAACATGGAAATAACTACACCGCTAACTGTTTGAACAGGGAAATATATACACCGCTATCTGCATGAAAATGGAAATGTCTACACAGCTATCCGCATATACATGGAAATATCTACACAGCTATCTCTTTACACATGGAAATAACTACACCGCTATCTGTATGAACATGGAAATATCTACACTGCCATCTGTATGAACGTGGAAATATCTGCACCGCCATCTGAATGAACATATAAATATCTACACCGCCATCTGTATTAAGATGGAGATATCTACACTGCTATGTGTATAAACATGGAAATATCTACACCGCTATGTGTATAAACATGGAAATATCTACACCGCTATCTGTATAAACATGGAAATATCTACACCGCTACCTGTGTAAACATGGAAATATCAGCACCGCTATCAGTATGAACATGGAAGTATCTACACCGCCATCTGTATGAACATGGAAATATCTTCACCGCCATCTGTATGAACATGGAAATATCTGCACCGCCATCTGTATGAACATATAAATATCTACACCGCCATCTGTATTAAGATGGAGATATCTACACCGCTATCTGTATAAACATGGAAATATCTACACCGCTATGTGTATAAACATGGAAATATCTACACCACTATCTGTATAAACATGGAAATATCGACACTGCTACCTGTATAAACATGGAAATATCAGCACCGCTATCTGTATGGACATGGAAATATCTACACCGCCATCTGTATGAACATGGAAAAATCTTCACCGCCATCTGCATCAACATGGATATATCTACACAGCTTCTGTATAAGCATGGAAATATCTTCACCGCCATCTGTATGAACATGGATATGTCTACACAGCCGTCTGGATGAACATGGAAATATCTTCACCGCCATCTGTATGAACATGGAAAAATCTTCACCGCCATCTGTATGAACATGGATATATCTACACAGCCATCTGTAAGAACATGGAAATATCTTCACCGCCATCTGTATGAACATGGATATGTCTACACAGCCGTCTGGATGAACATGGAAATATCTACACCGCTATCTGTATGAACATGAAAATATCTACACCGCTATCTGTGTAAACATGCATACAACTTCACCGCTATCTGTATAAACATGGAAATATCCACACAGCTATCTGTATGAACATGGAAATATCTACACCGCTATCTGCATGAAAATGGAAATATCTACAAAGCTATCTGCATATACATGGAAATATCTACACAGCTATCTCTTTGCACATGGAAATAACTACACCGCTATCTCTATAAACATGGAAATATCTACACCACCATCTGTATGAACATGGAAATATCTGCACTGCCATCTGTATGAACATATAAATATCTACACCGCCATCTGTATTAAGAAGGAGATATCTACACCGCTATCTGTATAAACATGGAAATATCTACACCGCTATCTGTATGAACATGGAAATATCTACACCTCTACCTGTATAAACACGGAAATATGTACACAGCTACCTGTATAAACATGGAAGTATCAGCAGCGCTATCGGTATGAACATGGCAATATCTACACGGCTATCTGAATGAACATGGAAATATCTACAGCGCTATCTGTATGAACATGGAAATATCTACACCAATATCTGTATGAACATGGAAATATCTACACAGCCATCTGGATGAACATGGAAATATCTACTCCGCTATCTGTATGAACATGGATATATCTACACAGCCATCTGGATGAACATGGAAATATCTACACCGCTATCTGTATAAACATGGAAATAACAGCACCGCTACCTGTATGAACATGGATATATCTACACCGCTATCTGTATGAACATGGAAATATCTACACCGCTATCTGTATGAACATGGAAATATCTACACCGCTATCTGTACGAACATGGAAATATCTACACCGCTGTCTGCATGAAAATGGAAATATCTACACAGCTATCTGCACATACATGGAAATATCTACACAGCTATCTCTTTACACATGGAAATAACTACACCGCTATCTCTATAAACATGGAAATATCTACACCGCTATCTGTATGAACATGGAAATATCTGCACCGCCATCTGTATGAACATATAAATATCTACACAGCCATCCGTATTAAGAAGCAGATATCTACACCGCTATCAGTATAAACCTGGAAATATCTACACCGCTATCTGTATAAACATGGAAATATCTACACCGCTATCTGTATAAACATGGAAATATCTACACCGCTACCTGTATAAACATGGAAATAGCTACACCGCTATCTGTATGAACATGGAAATATCTACACCACTATCTGTATGAATATGGAAATAACTACACCGCTATCTGTATGAACATGGAAATATCTACACCACTATCTGTATGAATATGGAAATAACTACACCGCTATCTGTATGAACATGGATATATCTACACAGCCATCTGGATGAACATGGAAATATCTACACCGCTATCTGTATGAATATGGAAATATCTACACCGCTATCTGTGTAAACATGCATACATCTTCAGCGCTATCTGTATAAACTTGGAAATATCTACACCGCTATCTGTATGAACATGGAAATATCTACACCGCTATCTGTTTGAACATGGAAATATCTAAACCGCTACCTACATGAAAATGGAAATATCTACGCAGCTATCAGCATATACATGGAAATATCTACACAGCTATCTGCATATACATGGAAATATCTACAAAGCTATCTCTTTACACATGGAAATAACTACACCGCTATCTCTATAAACATGGAAATATCTACACCGCCATCTGTATGAACATGGAAATATCTACACCGCTAGATGTATAAACATGGAAATACCTACAGCGCCATCTGTATGAACATATAAATATCTACACCGCCATCTGTATTAAGAAGGAGATATCTACACCGCTATCTGTATAAACATGGAAATATCTACACCCCTATCTGTATTAACATGGAAATATCTACACCGCTATCTGTATAAACATGGAAATATCAGCACCGCTATCTGTATGAACATGGAAATGTCTGCACCGCTATCTGTATGAACATGGAAATATCTACCCCGCTATCTGTATATCATGGAAATATATTCACCGCCATCTGTATGAACATGGATATATCTACACAGCCATCTGTATGAACATGGAAATATCTACACCGCTATCTTTATGAACATGGAAATATCTACACCGCTATCTGTATAAACATGGAAATATCTACACCCCTATCTGTATTAACATGGAAATATCTACACCGCTATCTGTATAAACATGGAAATATCAGCACCGCTATCTGTATGAACATGGAAATGTCTGCACCGCTATCTGTATGAACATGGAAATATCTACACCGCTATCTGTATATCATGGAAATATATTCACCGCCATCTGTATGAACATGGATATATCTACACAGCCATCTGTATGAACATGGAAATATCTACACCGCGATCTGTATGAACATGGAAATATCTACACCGCTATCTGTGTAAACATGCATACGTTTCACCGCTATCTGTATAAACATGGAAATATCTACACCGCTATCTGTATGAACATGGAAATATCTACACCGCTATCTGTTTGAACATGGAAATATCTAAACCGCTATCTGCATGAAAATAGAAATATCTACACAGCTATCTGCACATACATGGAAATATCTACACAGCTATCTCTTTACACATGGAAATAACTACACCGCTATCCCTATAAACATGGAAATATCTACACCGCCATCTGTATGAACATGGAAATATCTACACCGCTATCTGTATGAACATGGATATATGTACACAGCCTTCTGGATGAACATGGAAATATCTACACCGCTATCTGCATGAACATGGAAATATCTACACCGCTATCTGTGTAAACATGCATACATCTTCACTGCAATATGTATAAGCATGGAAATATCTACACCGCTATCTGTATAAACATGGAAATATCTACACCGCTACCTGTGTAAACATGGAAATATCAGCACCACTATCTGTATGAACATGGAAATATCTACACCGCTAAATGTATAAACATGGAAATATCTACACAGCCATCTGGATGAACATGGAAATATCTACACCGCTATCTGTATGATCATGGAAATATCAGCCACTCTATCTGTATTAACATGGAAAACCTACACCGCTATCTGTATGAACATGGAAATATCTACACCGCTATCCGTATGAACATGGAAATATCTACAACGCCATCTGTTTGAACATGGATATATCTACACAGCCATATGGATGAACATGGAAATATCTACACCGCTATCTGTATGAACATGGAAATAGCTACACCGCTATCTGTATGCACATGGAAATATCTACACCACTATCTGTATGAACATGGAAATATCTACACCGCTATCTGTATGAACATGGAATTATCTTCACCGCCATCTGTATGAACATGGATATATCTTTACAGCCATCTGGATGAACATGGAAATATCTACACCGCTATCTGTATGAACATGGAAATAGCTACACAGCTATCTGTATGAACATGGAAATATCTACACCGCTACCTGTATAAACATGGAAAATCAGCACAGCTATCTGTATGAACATGGAAATATCTATACCGCTATCTGTACGAAGATGGAAATATCTACACCGCTATCTGTATGAACTTGGAAATAGCTACACCGCTATCTGTATGAACATGGAAATATCTACACCACTATCTGTATGAACATGGAGATATCTACACCGCTATCTGTATGAACATGGATATATCTACACAGCCATCTGGATGAACATGGAAATATCTACACTGCTATCTGTATGAACATGGAAATATCTACACCACTATGTGTGTAAACATGCATACATCTTCACCGCTATCTGTATAAACATGGAAATATCTACACCACTATCTGTTTGAACATGGAAATATCTAAACCGCTATCTGCATGAAAATGGAAATATCTACACAGCAATCTGCATATACATGTTAATATCTAAACAGCTATCTCTTTACACATGGAAATAACTACACCGCTATCTGTATGAACATGGAAATATCTGCACGGCCATCTGTATGAACATATAAATATCTACACCACCATCTGTATTAAGATGGAGATATCTACACCGCTATCTGTATAAACATGGAAATATCTACACCGCTATCTGTATAAACATGGAAATATCTACACCGCTATCTGTATAAACATGGAAATATCTACACCGCTACCTGTATAAACATGGAAATATTAGCACCGCTACCTGTATAAACTTGGAAATATCAGCCCCGCTATCTGTATGAACATGGAAATATCTACACCACTATCTGTATGAACATGGAAATATCTACACCGCTAGATGTATAAACATGGAATTATCTTCACTGCCATCAGCATGAACATGGATATGTCTACACAGCCATCTGGATGAACATGGAAATATCTACACCGCTATCTGTATGAACATTGAAATAGCTACACCGCTATCTGTATGAACATGGAAATATCTGCTCCGCCATCTGCATGAACATATAAATATCTACACCGCCATCTGTATTAACATGGAGATATCTACACCGCTATCTGTATAAACATGGAAATATCTACACGGCTATCTGTATAAACATGGAAATATCTACACTGCTATCTGTATAAACATGGAAATATCTACACCGCTGTCTGCATGAAAATGGAAAAATCTACACAGCTATCTGCATATACATGGAAATATCTACGCAGCTATCTCTTTACACATGGAAATAACTACACCGCTATCTCTATAAACATGGAAATATCTACACCGCTATCTGTATTAAGAAGCAGATATCTACACCGCTATCTGTATAAACATGGAAATATCTACACCGCTATCTGTATAAACATGGAAACATGTACACTGCTATCTGTATAAACATGGAAATATCTACACCGCTACCTGTATAAACATGGAAATATCAGTACAGCTATCTGTATGAACATGGAAATATCTACACCGCTATCTGTACAAACATGGAAATATCTACACCGCTATCTGTATGAACATGGAAATAGCTACACAGCTATCTGTATGAACATGGAAATATCTACACCGCTACCTGTATAAACATGGAAAATCAGCACAGCTATCTGTATGAACATGGAAATATCTACACCGCTATCTGTACGAAGATGGAAATATCTACACCGCTATCTGTATGAACTTGGAAATAGCTACACCACTATCTGTATGAACATGGAAATATCTACACCACTATCTGTATGAACATTGAGATATCTACACCGCTATCTGTATGAACATGGATATATCTACACAGCCATCTGGATGAACATGGAAATATCTACACTGCTATCTGTATGAACATGGAAATATCTACACCACTATGTGTGTAAACATGCATACATCTTCACCGCTATCTGTATAAACATGGAAATATCTACACCACTATCTGTTTGAACATGGAAATATCTAAACCGCTATCTGCATGAAAATGGAAATATCTACACAGCAATCTGCATATACATGTTAATATCTAAACAGCTATCTCTTTACACATGGAAATAACTACACCGCTATCTGTATGAACATGGAAATATCTGCACGGCCATCTGTATGAACATATAAATATCTACACCACCATCTGTATTAAGATGGAGATATCTACACCGCTATCTGTATAAACATGGAAATATCTACACCGCTATCTGTATAAACATGGAAATATCTACACCGCTATCTGTATAAACATGGAAATATCTAGACAGCTACCTGTATAAACACGGAAATATTAGCACCGCTACCTGTATAAACTTGGAAATATCAGCCCCGCTATCTGTATGAACATGGAAATATCTACACCACTATCTGTATGAACATGGAAATATCTACACCGCTAGATGTATAAACATGGAATTATCTTCACTGCCATCAGTATGAACATGGATATGTCTACACAGCCATCTGGATGAACATGGAAATATCTACACCGCTATCTGTATGAACATGGAAATAGCTACACCACTATCTGTATGAACATGGAAATATCTGCTCCGCCATCTGCATGAACTTATAAATATCTACACCGCCATCTGTATTAACATGGAGATATCTACACCGCTATCTGTATAAACATGGGAATATCTACACGGCTATCTGTATAAACATGGAAATATCTACACTGCTATCTGTATAAACATGGAAATATCTACACCGCTGTCTGCATGAAAATGGAAAAATCTACACAGCTATCTGCATATACATGGAAATATCTACGCAGCTATCTCTTTACACATGGAAATAACTACACCGCTATCTCTATAAACATGGAAATATCTACACCGCTATCTGTATTAAGAAGCAGATATCTACACCGCTATCTGTATAAACATGGAAATATCTACACCGCTATCTGTATAAACATGGAAATATGTACACTGCTATCTGTATAAACATGGAAATATCTACACCGCTACCTGTATAAACATGGAAATATCAGTACAGCTATCTGTATGAACATGGAAATATCTACACCGCTATCTGTACAAACATGGAAATATCTACACCGCTATCTGTATGAACATGGAAATAGCTACACCGCTATCTGTATGAACATGGAAATATCTACACCACTATCTGTATGAATATGGAAATAACTACACCGCTATCTGTATGAACATGGAAATATCTGCAACGCCATCTGTATGTACATAGAAATATCTACTAAGCCATCTGTATTAAGATGGAGATATCTACACCGCTATCTGTATAAACATGGAAATATCTACACCGCTATCTGTATAAACATGGAAATATCTACTCCGCTATTTGTATAAACATGGAAATATCTACACCGCTAAATGTATAAACATGGAAATATCTGCACCGCTATCTGTATGAACATGGAAATATCTACACCGCAATCTGTATTAACATGGAAATATCTACACCGCTATCTGTATGAACATGGAGATATATACACCGCTATCTGTATGAACATGGAAATATCTACACCGCTATCTGTTTGAACATGGAAATATCTACACCGCTGTCTGCATGAAAATGGAAATACCTGCACAGCTATCTGAATATAAATGGAAATATCTACACAGCAATCTCTTTACACATGGAAATATCTACACCGCTATCTCTATAAACATGGAAATATCTACACCGCCATCTGTATGAACATGGAAATATCTTCACCGCCATCTGTATGAACATATAAATATCTACACCGCCATCTGTATTAAGAAGGAGATATCTACACCACTATCTGTATAAACATAGAAATATCTACACCGCTATCTGTATAAAGATGGAAATATCTGCACCGCTATCTGTTTAAACATGGAAATATCAGCACCGATATCTGTATGAACATGGAAATATCTGCACCGCTATCTGTATGAAAATGGAAATATCTGCACCGCTATCTGTATGAACATGGAAATGTCTTCACCGCCGTCTGTATGAACATGGATATGTCTACACAGCCATCTGGATGAACATGGAAATATCTACACCGCGATCTGTATGAACATGGAAATATCAACACCGCTATCTGTGTAAACATGCATACGTTTCACCGCTATCTGTATAAACATGGAAATATCTCCACTGCTATCTGTATGAACATGGAAATATTACACCGCTATCTGTTTGAACATGGAAATATCTAAACGGCTATCTGCATGAAAACAGAAATATCTACACAGCTATCTGCATATACATGGAAATATCTACAAACCTTTCTCTTTACACATGGAAATAACTACACCTCTATCTCTATAAACATGGAAATATGTACACAGACATCTGTATGAACATGGAAATATCTGCACTGCCATCTGTATGAACATATAAATATCTACACCGCCATCTGTATTAAGATGGAGATATCTTCACCGCTATCTGTATAAACTTGGAAATATCTACACCGCTATCTTTATAAACCTGGAAATATCTACACCGCTATCTGTATAAACATGGAAATATCTACACCGCTACCTGTATAAACATGGAAATATCAGCACCGCTAGCTGTATGAACATGGAAATATCTACACCGCTATCTCTATGAACATGGAAATATCTACACCGCTATCTGCATGAACATGGAAATAGCTACAACGCTATCTGTACGAACATGGAATTATCTACACCTCTATCTGTATGAACATGGAAAAATCTACGCCGCTAACTGTATGAACATGGATATACCTACACAGCCATCTGGATGAACATGGAAATATCTACACCGCTATCTGTATGAACATGGAAATATCTACACCGCTATCTGTGTAAATATGCATACATCTTCACCGCAATCTGTATAAACATGGAAATATCTTCACCGCTATCTGTATGAACATGGAAACGTCTACACCGCTATCTGTTTGAACATGGAAACATCTACACCGCTATCTGCATGAAAATGGAAATATCTACAGAGCTATCTGCATATACATGGAAATATCTACACAGCTATCTCTTTCCACATGGAAATAACTATACCGCTATCTGTATGAACATGGAAATATCTACACCGCCATCTGTATGAACATGGAAATATCTGCACCGCCATCTGTATGAACATATAAATATCTACACGGCCATCTGTATTAAGATGGAGATATCTACACCGCTATCAGTATAAACATGGAAATATCTACACCACTATCTGTATAAACATGGAAATAAGTACACCGCTATTTGTATAAACATGGAAATATCTACACCGCTACCTGTATAAACATGGAAATATCTGCACCGCTATCTGTATGAACATGGAAATATCAGCCCCTCTATCTGTATTAACATGGAAATACCTACACCGCTATCTGTATGAACATGGAAATATCTACACCGCTATCCGTATGAACATGGAAATATCTACAACGCCATCTGTTTGAACATGGATATATCTACACAGCCATATGGATGAACATGGAAATATCTACACCGCTATCTGTATGAACATGGAAATAGCTACACCTCTATCTGTATGCACATGGAAATATCTACACCACTATCTGTATGAACCTGGAAAAATCTACACCGCTATCTGTATGAACATGGAATTATCTTCACCGCCATCTGTATGAACAAGGATATATCTGTACAGCCATCTGGATGAACATGGATATATCTTTACAGCCATCTGGATGAACATGGAAATATCTACACCGCTATCTGTATGAACATGGAAATAGCTACACAGCTATCCGTATGAACATGGAAATATCTACACCGCTACCTGTATAAACATGGAAAATCAGCACAGCTATCTGTATGAACATGGAAATATCTACACCGCTATCTGTACGAAGATGGAAATATCTACACCGCTATCTGTATGAACTTGGAAATAGCTACACCGCTATCTGTATGAACATGGAAATATCTACACCACTATCTGTATGAACATGGAAATATCTACACCGCTATCTGTATGAACATGGATATATCTACACAGCCATCTGGATGAACATGGAAATATCTACACCGCTATCTGTAAGAACATAGAAATATCTACACCACTATGTGTGTAAACATGCATACATCTTCACCGCTATCTGTATAAACATGGAAATATCTACACCGCTATCTGTTTGAACATGGAAATATCTAAACCGCTATCTGCATGAAAATGGAAAAATCTACACAGCAATCTGCATATACATGATAATATCTACACAGCTATCCCTTTACACATGGAAATAACTACACCGCTATCTGTATGAACATGGAAATATCTGCACGGCCATCTGTATGAACATATAAATATCTACACCGCCATCTGTATTAAGATGGAGATATCTACACCGCAATCTGTATAAACATGGAAATATCAACAGCGCTATCTGTATAAACATGGAAATATCTACGCAGCTATCTCTTTACACATGGAAATAACTACACCGCTACCTGTATAAACATGGAAATATCAGCACCGCTACCTGTATAAACATGGAAATATCAGCACCGCTATCTGCATGAACATGGAAATATCTACACAGCTATCTCTTTACACATGGAAATAACTACACCGCTATCTCTATAAACATGGAAATATCTACACCGCCATCTGTATGAACATGGAATTATCTTCACCGCCATCTGTATGAACATATAAATATCTACACCGCCATCTGTATTAAGAAGGAGATATCTACACCGCTATATGTATAAACATGGAAATATCTACACCGCTATCTGTATAAACATGGAAATATCTAACCGCTATCTGTATAAACATGGAAATATCATCACCGCTATCTGTATGAACATGGAAATATCTGCACCGCTATCTGTATGAACATGGAAATATCTACACCGCTATCTGTATATCATGGAAATATATTCTCCGCCATCTGTATGAACATGGATATGTCTACACAGCCATCTGGATGAACATGGAAATATCTACACCGCTTTCTGTATGAACATGGAAATAGCTACAACGCTATCTGTATGAACATGGAAATATCTGCACCGCCATTAGTATGAACATATAAATATCTACACCGCCATCTGTATTAACATGGAGATATCTACACCGCTATCTGTATAAACATGGAAATATCTACACCGCTATCTGCATAAACATGGAAATATCTACACCGCTATCTGTATAAACATTGAAATATCTACACCGCTACCTGTACAAAATTGGAAATAACAGCACTGCTATCTGTATGAACATGGAAATATCTACACCGCTATCTGTATGAACATGGAAATATCTACACCGCTATCTGTATAAACATGGAAATATCTACACCGCTATATGTATGAACATGGAAATATCTACACCGCTATCTGTTTGAACATGGAAATATCTACACCGCTGTCTGCATAAAAACGGAAATATCTACACAGCTATCTGCACATACATGGAAATATCTACACAGCTGTCTCTTTACACATGGAAATAAATACACCGCTATCTCTATAAACATGGAAATATCTACACTGCTATCTGTATGAACATGGAAATATCTGCACCGCAATCTGTATGAACATATAAATATCTACACAGCCATCCGTTTTAAGAAGCAGATATCTACACCGCTATCTGTATAAACCTGGAAATATCTACACCGCTATCTGTATAAACATGGAAATATCTACACCGCTATCTGTATAAAGATGGAAATATCTACACCGCTACGTGTATAAACATGGAAATACCTACACCGCTATCTGTATGAACATGGAAATATCTACACCACTATCTGTATGAATATGGAAATAACTACACCGGTATCTGTATGAACATGGAAATATCTACACCACTATCTGTATGAATATGGAAACAACTACACCGCAATCTGTATGAACATGGATATATCTACACAGACATCTGGATGAACATGGAAATATCTACACCGCTATCTGTATGAATATGGAAATATCTACACCGCTATCTGTGTAAACATACACACAACTTCAGCGCTATCTGTATAAACATGGAAATATCTACACCGCTATCTGTATGAACATGGAAATATCTACACCGCTATCTGTTTGAACATGGAAATATCTAAACCGCTATCTGCAAGAAAATGGAAATATCTACACAGCTATCAGCATATACATGGAAATATCTACACAGCTATCTCTTTACACATGGAAATAACTACACCGCTATCTGAATGAAGATGGAAATATCTGCACCGCCTTCTGTATGTACATAGAAATATCTACTCCGCCATCTGAATTAAGATGGAGATATCTACACCGCTATCTGTATAAACATGGAAATATCTACACCGCTATCTGTATAAACATGGAAATATCTACACCGCAATCTGTATTAACATGGAAATATATACACCGCTATCTGTATGAACATGCATATACATACACCGCTATCTGTATGAACATGGAAACATCTACACCGCTATCTGTTTGAACATGGAAATATCTACACCGCTGTCTGCATGAAAATGGAAATATCTACACAGCTATCTGCATATACATGGAAATATCTACACAGCTATCTCTTTACACATGGAAATAACTTCACCGCTATCTCTATAAACATGGAAATATCTACACCGCCATCTGTATGAACATGGAAAAATCTTCACCGCCATCTGTATGAACATATAAATATCTACACCGCCATCTGTATTAAGAAGGAGATACCTACAACGCTTTCTGTATAAACATGGAAATATCTACACCGCTATCTGTATAAACATGGAAATATCTACACCGCTACCTGTATAAACATGGAAATATCAGCACCGCTATCAGTATGAACATGGAAGTTTCTACACCGCCATCTGTATGAACATGGAAATAGCTTCACCGCCATCCGTATGAACATGGAAATATCTGCACCGCTATCTGTTTGAACATGGAAATATCTAAACCGCTATCTGCATGAAAATAGAAATATCTACACAGCTATCTGCATATACATGGAAATATCTACAAACCTATCTCTTTACACATGGAAATAACTACACCGCTATCTCTATAAACATGGAAATATCCACACCGCCATCTGTATGAACATGGAAATATCTGCACTGCCATCTGTATGAACATATAAATATCTACACCGCCATCTGTATTAAGATGGAGATATCTTCACCGCTATCTGTATAAACTTGGAAATATCTACACCGCTATCTTTATAAACCTGGAAATATCTACACCGCTATCTGAATAAACATGGAAATATTAGCACCGCTACCTGTATAAACATGGAAATATCAGCACCGCTATCTGTATGAACATGGAAATATCTACACCACTATCTGTATGAACATGGAAATATCTACACCGCTAGATGTATAAACATGGAATTATCTTCACTGCCATCAGTATGAACATGGATATGTCTACACAGCCATCTGGATGAACATGGAAATATCTACACCGCTATCTGTATGAACATGGAAATAGCTACACCGCTATCTGTATGAACATGGAAATATCTGCTCCGACATCTGCATGAACATATTGATATCTACACCGCCATCTGTATTAATATGGAGATATCTACACCGCTATCTGTATAAACATGGAAATATCTACACGGCTATCTGTATAAACATGGAAATATCTACACCGCTATCTGTATAAACATGGAAATATCTACACCGCTACCTGTATAAACATGGAAATAACAGCACCGCTACCTGTATGAACATGGAAATATCTACACCGCTATCTGTATGAACGTGGAAATATCTACACCGCTATCTGTATGAACATGGAAATATCTTCACCGCTATCTGTAAGAACATGGAAATATCTACACCGCTATCTGTTTGAACATGGAAATATCTAAACCGCTATCTGCATGAATATGGAAATATCTACACAGCTATCTGCATATACATGGAAATATCTACACAGCTATCTCTTTACACATGGAAATATCTACACCGCTATCTGTATGAACATGGAAATATCTGCACCGCCATCTGTATGTACATAGAAATATCTACTCCGCCATCTGTATTAAGATGGAGATATCTACACCGCTATCTGTATAAACATGGAAATATCTACACCGCTATCTGTATAAACATGGAAATATCTTCACCGCTATTTGTATAAACATGGAAATATCTACACCGCTAAATGTATAAACATGGAAATATCAGCACCGCTATCTGTATGAACATGGAAATATCTACACAGCCATCTGTATGAACATGGAAATATCTACACCGCTATCTGTATGAACATTGAAATATCTACACCGCTATCTGTATGAACATGGAAGTATCTTCACCGCCATCTGTATGAACTTGGATATGTCCACACATCCATCTGGATGAACATGGAAATATCTACACCGCGATCTGAATGAACATGGAAATATCTACACCGCAATCTGTATTAACATGGAAATATATACACCGCTATCTGTATGAACATGCATATATATACACCGCTATCTGTATGAACATGGAAACATCTACACCGCTATCTGTTTGAACATGGAAATATCTACACCGCTGTCTGCATGAAAATGGAAATATCTACACAGCTATCTGCATATACATGGAAATATCTACACAGCTATCTCTTTACACATGGAAATAACTTCACCGCTATCTCTATAAACATGGAAATATCTACACCGCCATCTGTATGAACATGGAAAAATCTTCACCGCCATCTGTATGAACATATAAATATCTACACCGCCATCTGTATTAAGAAGGAGATATCTACAACGCTATCTGTATAAACATGGAAATATCTACACCGCTATCTGTATAAACATGGAAATATCTACACCGCTACCTGTATAAACATGGAAATATCAGCACCGCTATCAGTATGAACATGGAAGTTTCTACACCGCCATCTGTATGAACATGGAAATAGCTTCACCGCCATCCGTATGAACATGGAAATATCTGCACCGCTATCTGTTTGAACATGGAAATATCTAAACCGCTATCTGCATGAAAATAGAAATATCTACACAGCTATCTGCATATACATGGAAATATCTACAAACCTATCTCTTTACACATGGAAATAACTACACCGCTATCTCTATAAACATGGAAATATCCACACCGCCATCTGTATGAACATGGAAATATCTGCACTGCCATCTGTATGAACATATAAATATCTACACCGCCATCTGTATTAAGATGGAGATATCTTCACCGCTATCTGTATAAACTTGGAAATATCTACACCGCTATCTTTATAAACCTGGAAATATCTACACCGCTATCTGAATAAACATGGAAATATTAGCACCGCTACCTGTATAAACATGGAAATATCAGCACCGCTATCTGTATGAACATGGAAATATCTACACCACTATCTGTATGAACATGGAAATATCTACACCGCTAGATGAATAAACATGGAATTATCTTCACTGCCATCAGTATGAACATGGATATGTCTACACAGCCATCTGGATGAACATGGAAATATCTACACCGCTATCTGTATGAACATGGAAATAGCTACACCGCTATCTGTATGAACATGGAAATATCTGCTCCGACATCTGCATGAACATATTGATATCTACACCGCCATCTGTATTAATATGGAGATATCTACACCGCTATCTGTATAAACATGGAAATATCTACACGGCTATCTGTATAAACATGGAAATATCTACACCGCTATCTGTATAAACATGGAAATATCTACACCGCTACCTGTATAAACATGGAAATAACAGCACCGCTACCTGTATGAACATGGAAATATCTACACCGCTATCTGTATGAACGTGGAAATATCTACACCGCTATCTGTATGAACATGGAAATATCTTCACCGCTATCTGTAAGAACATGGAAATATCTACACCGCTATCTGTTTGAACATGGAAATATCTAAACCGCTATCTGCATGAATATGGAAATATCTACACAGCTATCTGCATATACATGGAAATATCTACACAGCTATCTCTTTACACATGGAAATATCTACACCGCTATCTGTATGAACATGGAAATATCTGCACCGCCATCTGTATGTACATAGAAATATCTACTCCGCCATCTGTATTAAGATGGAGATATCTACACCGCTATCTGTATAAACATGGAAATATCTACACCGCTATCTGTATAAACATGGAAATATCTTCACCGCTATTTGTATAAACATGGAAATATCTACACCGCTAAATGTATAAACATGGAAATATCAGCACCGCTATCTGTATGAACATGGAAATATCTACACAGCCATCTGTATGAACATGGAAATATCTACACCGCTATCTGTATGAACATTGAAATATCTACACCGCTATCTGTATGAACATGGAAGTATCTTCACCGCCATCTGTATGAACTTGGATATGTCCACACAGCCATCTGGATGAACATGGAAATATCTACACCGCGATCTGAATGAACATGGAAATATCTACACCGCTATCTGTGTAAACATGCATACGTTTCACCGCTATCTGTATAAACATGGAAATATCTACACCGCTATCTGTATGAACATGGAAATATCTACACCGCTATCTGTCTGAACATGGAAATATCTAAACCGCTATCTGCATGAAAATAGAAATATCTACACAGCTATCTGCATATACATGGAAATATTTACAAACCTATCTCTTTACACATGGAAATAACTACACCGCTATCTCTATAAACATGGAAATATCTACACCACCATCTGTATGAACATGGAAATATCTGCACTGCCACCTGTATGAACATATAAATATCTACACCGCCATCTGTATTAAGATGGAGATATCTTCACCGCTATCTGTATAAACCTGGAAATATCTACACCACTATCTGTATAAACATGGAAATATCTACACCGCTACCTGTATAAACATGGAAATATCAACACCGCTATCTGTATGAACATGGAAATATCTACACCGCTATCTCTATGAACATGGATATATCTACACAGCCATCTGGATGAACATGGAAATATCTACACCGCTATCTGTATGAACATGGAAATATCTACACCACTATGTGTGTAAACATGCATACATCTTCACCGCTATCTGTATAAATATGGAAATATCTACACCGCTATCTGTTTGAACATGGAAATATCTAAACCGCTATCTGCATGAAAATGGAAATATCTACACAGCAATCTGCATATACATGTTAATATCTACACAGCTATCTCTTTACACATGGAAATAACTACACCGCTATCTGTATGAACATTGAAATATCTGCACGGCCATCTGTATGAACATATAAATATCTACACCACCATCTGTATTAAGATGGAGATATCTACACCGCTATCTGTATAAACATGGAAATATCTACACCGCTATCTGTATAAACATGGAAATAACTACACCACTATCTGTATAAACATGGAAATATCTACACCGCTACCTGTATAAACATGGAAATATTAGCACCGCTACCTGTATAAACATGGAAATATCAGCACCGCTATCTGTATCAACATGGAAATATCTACACCACTATCTGTATGAACATGGAAATATCTACACCGCTAGATGTATAAACATGGAATTATCTTCACTGCCATCAGTATGAACATGGATATGTCTACACAGCCATCTGGATGAACATGGAAATATCTACACCGCTATCTGTATGAACATGGAAATAGCTACACCGCTATCTGTATGAACATGGAAATATCTGCTCCGCCATCTGCATGAACATATAAATATCTACACCGCCATCTGTATTAACATGGAGATATCTACACCGCTATCTGTATAAACATGGAAATATCTACACGGCTATCTGTATAAACATGGAAATATCTACACCGCTATCTGTATAAACATGGAAATATCTACACCGCTACCTGTATAAACATGGAAATAACAGCACCGCTACCTGTATGAACATGGAAATATCTACACCGCTATCTGTATGAACATGGAAATATCTACACCGCTATCTGTATGAACATGGAAATATCTTCACCGCTATATGTATGAACATGGAAATATCTACACCGCTATCTGTTTGAACATGGAAATATCTACACCGCTGTCTGCATGAAAATGGAAAAATCTACACAGCTATCTGCATATACATGGAAATATCTACACAGCTATCTCTTTACACATGGAAATAACTACACCGCTATCTCTATAAACATGGAAAATCTACACCGCTATCTGTATGAACATGGAAATATCTGCACCGCCATCTGTATGAACATATAAATATCTACACCGCCATCCGTATTAAGAAGCAGATATCTACACCGCTATCTGTATAAACATGGAAATATCTACACCGCTATCTGTATAAACATGGAAATATCTACACCGCTATCTGTATAAACATGGAAATATCTACACCGCTACCTGTATAAACATGGAAATATCAGTACAGCTATCTGTATGAACATGGAAATATCTACACCGCTATCTGTATGAACATGGAAATAGCTACACCGCTATCTGTATGAACATGGAAATATCTACACCACTATCTGTATGAATATGGAAATAACTACACCGCTATCTGTATGAACATGGATATATCTACACAGCCATCTGGATGAACATGGAAATATCTACACCGCTGTCTGTATGAATATGGAAATATCTACACCGCTATCTGTGTAAACATGCATACATCTTCAGCGCTATCTGTATAAACATGGAAATATCTACACCGCTATCTGTAAGAACATGGAAATATCTACACCGCTATCTGTTTGAACATGGAAATATCTAAACCGCTATCTGCATGAATATGGAAATATCTACACAGCTATCTGCATATACATGGAAATATCTACACAGCTATCTCTTTACACATGGAAATAACTACACCGCTATCTGTATGAACATGGAAATATCTGCACCGCCATCTGTATGTACATAGAAATATCTACTCCGCCATCTGTATTAAGATGGAGATATCTACGCCGCTATCTGTATAAACATGGAAATATCTACACCGCTATCTGTATAAACATGGAAATATCTACACCGCTATTTGTATAAACATGGAAATATCTACACCGCTAAATGTATAAACATGGAAATATCAGCACCGCTATCTGTATGACCATGGAAATATCTACACCGCAATCTGTATTAACATGGAAATATCTACACCGCTATCTGTATGAACATGGAGATATATACACCGCTATCTGTATGAACATGGAAATATCTACAACGCTATCTGTATGAACATGGAAATATCTACACCGCTATCTGTATGAACATGGAAATATCTTCACCGCCATCTGTATGAACATGGATATGTCTACATAGCCATCTGGATGAACATGGAAATATCTACACCGCGATCTGTATGAACATGGAAATATCAACACCGCTATCTGTGTAAACATGCATACGTTTCACCGCTATCTGTATAAACATGGAAATATCTCCACTGCTATCTGTATGAACATGGAAATATCTACACCGCTATCTGTTTGAACATGGAAATATCTAAACCGCTATCTGCATGAAAATAGAAATATCTACAGAGCTATCTGCATATACATGGAAATATCTACACAACAATCTCTTTACACATGGAAATAACTACACCTCTATCTCTGTAAACATGGAAATATGTACACCGCCATCTGTAAGAACATGGAAATATCTGCACTGCCATCTGTATGAACATATAAATATCTACACCGCCATCTGTATTAAGATGGAGATATCTACACCGCTATCTGTATATACATGGAAATATCTACACCGCTATGTGTATAAACATGGAAATATCTACACCGCTATCTGTATAAACATGGAAATATCTACACTGCTACCTGTATAAACATGGAAATATCAGCACCGCTATCTGTATGAACATGGAAATATCTACACCGCCATCTGTATGAACATGGAAAAATCTTCACCGCCATCTGTATGAACATGGATATACCTACACAGCCATCTGTATGAACATGGAAATATCTTCACCGCCATCTGTATGAACATGGATATGTCTACACAGCCGTCTGGATGAACATATAAATATCTACACCGCCATCTGTATTAAGAATGAGATATCTACACCGCTATCTGTATAAACATGGAAATATCTACACCGCTATCTGTAAGAACATGGAAATATCTGCACCGCCATCTGTATGAACATATAAATATCCACACCGCTATCTGTATTAAGAATGAGATATCTACACCACTATCTGTATAAACATGGAAATATCTACACCGCTATCTGTATGAACATGGAAATATCTACACCGCTACCTGTATAAACACGGAAATATGTACACCGCTACCTGTATAAACATGGAAGTATCAGCACCGCTATCGGTATGAACATGGCAATATCTACACAGCTATCTGTATGAACATGGAAATATCTACAACGCCATCTGTATGAACATGGAAATATCTTCACCGCCATCTGTATGAACATGGATATATCTACACAGCCATCTGGATGAACATGGAAATATCTACACCGCTATCTGTATGAACAATGAAATATCTACACCGCTATCTGTAAGAACATGGAAATATCTACACAGCCATCAGGATGAACATGGAAATATCTACACCGCTATCTGTATGAACATGGAAATACATACACCGCTATCTGTATGAACATGGAAATATCTACACCGCTATCTGTATGAACATGGAAATATTTGCACCGCTATCTGTATGAACATGGAAATATCTTCACCGCCATCTGTATGAACATGGAAATGTCTTCACCGCCATCTGTATGAACATGGATATGTCTACATAGCCATCTGGATGAACATGGAAATATCTACACCGCGATCTGTATGAACATGGAAATATCAACACCGCTATCTGTGTAAACATGCATACGTTTCACCGCTATCTGTATAAACATGGAAATATCTCCACTGCTATCTGTATGAACATGGAAATATCTACACCGCTATCTGTTTGAACATGGAAATATCTAAACCGCTATCTGCATGAAAATAGAAATATCTACAGAGCTATCTGCATATACATGGAAATATCTACACAACAATCTCTTTACACATGGAAATAACTACACCTCTATTTCTGTAAACATGGAAATATGTACACCGCCATCTGTAAGAACATGGAAATATCTGCACTGCCATCTGTATGAACATATAAATATCTACACCGCCATCTGTATTAAGATGGAGATATCTTCACCGCTATCTGTATAAACTTGGAAATATCTACACCGCTATCTTTATAAACCTGGAAATATCTACACCGCTATCTGTATAAACATGGAAATATCTACACCGCTACCTGTATAAACATGGAAATATCTACACCGCTATCTGTATGAACATGGAAATATGTTCACCGACATCTGTATGAACATGGATATATCTACACAGCCATCTGTATGAACATGGAAATATCTACACCGCTATCTGTATGAAAATTGAAATATCTACACCGCTATCTGTATGAACATGGAAGTATCTTCACCGCCATCTGTATGAACTTGGATATGTCCACACAGCCATCTGGATGAACATGGAAATATCTACACGGCGATCTGAATGAACATGGAAATATCTACACCGCTATCTGTGTAAACATGCATACGTTTCACCGCTATCTGTATAAACATGGAATTATCTACACCGCTATCTGTATGAACATGGAAATATCTACACCGCTATCTGTTTGAACATGGAAATATCTAAACCGCTATCTGCATGAAAATAGAAATATCTACACAGCTATCTGCATATACATGGAAATATCTACAAACCTATCTCTTTACACATGGAAATAACTACACCGCTATCTCTATAAACATGGAAATATCTACACCACCATCTGTATGAACATGGAAATATCTGCACTGCCATCTGTATGAACATGTAAATATCTACACCGCCATCTGTATTAAGATGGAGATATCTTCACCGCTATCTGTATAAACCTGGAAATATCTACACCGCTATCTGTATGAACATGGAAATACCTACACCGCTATCTCTATGAACATGGAAATATCTACACCGCTATCTGTGTGAACATGGAAATAGCTACACCGCTATCTGTATGAACATGGAAATATCTACACCACTATCTGTATGAACATGGATATATCTACACAGCCATCTGGATGAACATGGAAATATCTACACCGCTATCTGCATGAACATGGACTACACCGCCATCTGTATTAAGATGGAGATATCTACACCGCTATCTGTATATACATGGAAATATCTACACCGCTATGTGTATAAACATGGAAATATCTACACCGCTATCTGTATAAACATGGAAATATCTACACTGCTACCTGTATAAACATGGAAATATCAGCACCGCTATCTGTATGAACATGGAAATATCTACACCGCCATCTGTATGAACATGGAAAAATCTTCACCGCCATCTGTATGAGCATGGATATACCTACACAGCCATCTGTATGAACATGGAAATATCTTCACCGCCATCTGTATGAACATGGATATGTCTACACAGCCGTCTGGATGAACATATAAATATCTACACCGCCATCTGTATTAAGAATGAGATATCTACACCGCTATCTGTATAAACATGGAAATATCTACACCGCTATCTGTAAGAACATGGAAATATCTGCACCGCCATCTGTATGAACATATAAATATCCACACCGCTATCTGTATTAAGAATGAGATATCTACACCACTATCTGTATAAACATGGAAATATCTACACCGCTATCTGTATGAACATGGAAATATCTACACCGCTACCTGTATAAACACGGAAATATGTACACCGCTACCTGTATAAACATGGAAGTATCAGCACCGCTATCGGTATGAACATGGCAATATCTACACAGCTATCTGTATGAACATGGAAATATCTACAACGCCATCTGTATGAACATGGAAATATCTTCACCGCCATCTGTATGAACATGGATATATCTACACAGCCATCTGGATGAACATGGAAATATCTACACCGCTATCTGTATGAACAATGAAATATCTACACCGCTATCTGTATGAACATGGAAATATCTACACAGCCATCAGGATGAACATGGAAATATCTACACCGCTATCTGTATGAACATGGAAATACATACACCGCTGTCTGTATGAACATGGAAATATCTACACCGCTATCTGTATGAACATGGAAATATTTGCACCGCTATCTGTATGAACATGGAAATATCTTCACCGCCATCTGTATGAACATGGATATATCTACACAGCCATGTGGATAAACATGGAAATATCTACACCGCTATCTGTGTAAACATGCATACATCTTCACCGCTATCTGTATAAACATGGAAATATCTACAACGCTATCTTTATGTACATGGAAATATCTACACCGCTAACTGTTTGAACAGGGAAATACATACACCGCTATCTGCATGAAAACGGAAATATCTACACAGCTATCTGCTTATACATGGAAATATCTACACTGCTATCTCTTTACACATGGAAATAACTACACCGCTATCTGTATGAACATGGAAATATCTACACCGACATCTGTATGAACATGGATATATCTGCACCGCCATCAGTATGAACATTTAAATATCTACACCGCCATCTGTATTAAGATGGAGATATCTACACCACTATCTGCATAAACATGGAAATATCTACACCGCAATGTGTATAAAAATGGAAATATCTACACCGCTATGTGTATAAACACGGAAATATCTACACTGCTATCTGTATAAACATGGAAATATCTACACCGCTACCTGTATAAACATGGAAATATCAGCACCGCTATCAGTATGAACATGAAAGTTTCTACACCGCCATCTGTATGAACATGGAAATATCTTCACCGCCATCCGTATGAACACGGAAATATCTGCACTGCCATCTGTATGAACATATAAATACACCGCAATCAGTATTAAGATGGAGATATCTACACCGCTATCTGTATAAACCTGGAAATATCTACACCGCTATGTGTATAAACATGGAAATATCTACACCGCTACCTGTATCAACATGGAAGTATCAGCACCGCTATCGGTATGGACATGGCAATACCTACACGGCTATCTCTATGAACATGGAAATATCTACACCGCTATCTGTATGAACATGGAAATGTCTTCACCGCCATCTGTATGAACATGGAGATATCTAAACAGCCATCTGGAAGAACATGGAAATATCTACACCGCTATATGTATGAACATGGAAATATCTACACCGCTCTCTGTATGAACATGGAAATATCTGCACCGCCGTCTGTATGAACATATAAATACCTACACCGCCATCTGTATTAAGAAGGAGATATCTACACCACTATCAGTATAAACATGGAAATATCTACACCGCTATCTATATGAACATGGAAATATCTACACCGCTACCTGTATAAACACAGAAATATGTACACCGCTACCTGTATAAACATGGAAGTATCAGCACCGCTATCGGTATGAACATGGCAATATCTACACAGCTATCTGTATGAACATGGATATATCTACACAGCCATCTGGATGAACATGGAAATATCTACACCGCTATCTGTGTAAACATGCATACATCTTCACCGCTATCTGTATAAACATGGAAATATCTACACTGCTATCTTTATGAACATGGAAATATCTACACCGCTAACTGTTTGAACAGGGAAATATATACTCCGCTATCTGCATGAAAATGGAATTGTCTACACAGCTATCTGCATTTACATGGAAATATCTACACAGCTATCTCTTTACACATGGAAATAACTACACCGCTATCTGTATGAACATGGAAATATCTACACCGCCATCTGTATGAACATGGAAATATCTGCACCGCCATCTGAATGAACATATAAATATCTACACCGCCATCTGCATTAAGACGGAGATATCTACACCGCTATCTGCATAAACATGGAAATATCTTCACCGCTATGTGTATAAACATGGAAATACCTACACCGCTACCTGTATAAACATGGAAATATCAGCACCGCTATCAGTATGAACATGGAAGTATCTACACCGCCATCTGTATGAACATGGAAATATCTTCACCGCCATCTGTATGAACATGGAAATATCTGCACCGCCCTCTGTATGAACATATAAATATCTACACCGCCATCTGTATTAAGATGGAGATATCTACACCGCTATCTGTATAAACATGGAAATATCTACACCGCTATGTGTATAAACACGGAAATATCTACACCGCTATCTGTATAAACATGGAAATATCTACACTGCTACATGTATAAACATGGAAATATCAGCCCCGCTATCTGTATGAACATGGAAATATCTACACCGCCATCTGTATGAACATGGAAAAATCTTCACCGCCATCTGTATGAACATGGATATATCTACACAGCCATCTGTATGAACATGGAAATATCTTCACCGCCATCTGTATGAACATTGATATGTCTACACAGCCGTCTGGATGAACATGGAAATATCTACACCGCTATCTGGATGAACATGAAAATATCTACACCGCTATCTGTGTAAACATGCATACATCTTCACCGCTATCTGTATAAACATGGAAATATCCACACCGGTATCTGTATGAACATGGAAATATCTACACCGCTATCCGTTTGAACATGGAAATATCTACACCGCTATCTGCATGAAAAGGGAAATATCTACAAAGCTATCTGCATATACATGGAAATATCTACACAGCTATCTCTTTGCACATGGAAATAACTACACCGCTATCTCTATAAACATGGAAATATCTACACCACCATCTGTATGAACATGGAAATATCTGCACCGCCGTCTGTATGAACATATAAATATCTACAACGCCATCTGTATTAAGAAGGAGATATCTACACCGCTATCTGTATAAACATGGAAATATCTACACCGCTATCTATAAGAACATGGAAATATCTACACCGCTACCTGTATAAACACGGAAATATGTACACCGCTACCTGTATAAACATGGAAGTATCAGCACCGCTATCGGTATGAACATGGCAATATCTACACGGCTATCTGTATGAACATGGAAATATCTACATCGCTATCTGTATGAACATGGAGATATCTACACCACTATCTGTATGAACATGGAAATAGCTACACAGCCATCTGGATGAACATGGAAATATATACACCGCTATCTGTATGAACATGGACATATCTACACAGCCATCTGGATGAACATGGAAATATCTACACCGCTATCTGTATGAACATGGAAATACATACACCGCTATCTGTATGAACATGGATATATCTACAGAGCCATCTGGAAGAACATGGAAATATCTACACCGCCATCTGTATTAAGATGGAGATATCTACACCGCTATCTGTATAAACATGGAAATATCTACACCGCTATGTGTATAAACATGGAAATATCTACACCGCTATCTGTATAAACATGGAAATATCTACACTGCTACCTGTATAAACATGGAAATATCAGCCCCGCTATCTGTATGAACATGGAAATATCTACACCGCCATCTGTATGAACATGGAAAAATCTTCACCGCCATCTGTATGAACATGGATATATCTACACAGCCATCTGTATGAACATGGAAATATCTTCACCGCCATCTGTATGAACATGGATATGTCTACACAGCCGTCTGGATGAACATGGAAATATCTACACCGCTATCTGTATGAACATGAAAATATCTACACCGCTATCTGTGTAAACATGCATACATCTTCACCGCTATCTGTATAAACATGGAAATATCCACACCGCTATCTGTATGAACATGGAAATATCTACACCGCTATCTGTTTGAACATGGAAATATCTACACCGCTATCTGCATGAAAAGGGAAATATCTACAAAGCTATCTGCATATAAATGGAAATATCTACACAGCTATCTCTTTGCACATGGAAATAACTACACCGCTATCTCTATAAACATGGAAATATCTACAACACCATATGTATGAACATGGAAATATCTGCACTGCCATCTGTATGAACATATAAATATCTACACCGCCATCTGTATTAAGAAGGAGATATCTACACCGCTATCTGTATAAACATGGAAATATCTAAACCGCTATCTGTATGAACATGGAAATATCTACACCGCTACCTGTATAAACACGGAAATATGTACACCGCTACCTGTATAAACATGGAAGTATCAGCAGCGCTATCGGTATGAACATGGCAATATCTACACGGCTATCTGTATGAACATGGAAATATCTACACCGCTATCTGTATGAACATGGAAATACCTACACCACTATCTGTATGAACATGGAAATAGCTACACAGCCATCTGGATGAACATGGAAATATCAACACCGCAATCTGTATGAACATGGATATATCTACACAGCCATCTGGATGAACATGGAAATATCAACACCGCTATCTGTATGAACATGGAAATACACACACCGCTATCTGTATGAACATGGAAATATCTACACCGCTATCTGTATGAACATGGAAATATCTACACCGCTATCTGTATGAACATGGAAATATGTTCACCGCCGTCTGTATGAACATGGATATATCTACACAGCCATCTGGATGAACATTGAAATATCTGCACCGCTATCTGTATGAACATGGAAATATCTACACCGCTATCTGAATGAACATGGATATATCTACACAGCCATCTGGATGAACATGGAAATATCTACACCGCTATCTGTGTAAACATGCATACATCATCACCGCTATCTGTATAAACATGGAAATATCTACACTGCTATCTTTATGAACATGGTAATATCTACACCGCTAACTGTTTGAACAGGGAAATATATACACCGCTATCTGCATGAAAATGGACATGTCTACACAGCTATCTGCATATACATGGAAATATCTACACAGCTATCTCTTTACACATGGAAATAACTACACCGCTATCTGTATGAACATGGAAATATCTACACCGCCATCTGTATGAACATGGAAATATATGCACCGCCATCTGAATGAACATATAAATATCTACACCGCTATCTGTATGAACATGGAAATACATACACCGCTATCTGTATGAACATGGAAATATCTACACCGCTATCTGTGTGAACATGGAAATATCTACACCGCTATCTGTATGAACATGGAAATATCTTCACCGCCATCTGTATGAACATGGATATATCTACACAGCTATGTGGATGAACATGTTAATATCTACACCGCTATCTTTATGTACATGGAAATATCTACACCGCTAACTGTTTGAACAGGGAAATACATACACCGCTATCTGCATGAAAACGGAAATATCTACACAGCTATCTGCTTATACATGGAAATATCTACACAGCTATCTCTTTACACATGGAAATAACTACACCGATATCTGTATAAACATGGATATATCTACACCGCTATGTGTATAAACATGGAAATATCTACACTGCTATCTGTATAAACATGGAAATATCTACACCGCTACCTGTATAAACATGGAAATATCAGCACCGCTATCAGTGTGAACATGGAAGTTTATACACCACCATCTGTATTAACATGGAAATATCTTCACCGCCATCTATATGAACATGGAAATATCTGCACCGCCATCTGTGTGAACATATAAATATCTACACCGCCATCTGTATTAAGATGGAGATATCTACACCGCTATCTGTATAAACATGGAAATATCTACACCGCTATGTGTATAAACATGGAAATATCTACACTGCTACCTGTATAAACACAGAAATATGTACACCGCTACCTGTATAAACATGGAAGTATCAGCACCGCTATCGGTATGAACATGGCAATATCTACACCGCTATCTGTATGAACATGGAAATACATACACCGCTATCTGTATGAACATGGAAATATCTACACCGCTATCTGTATAAACATGGAAATATCTACACCGCTATGTGTATAAACTTGGAAATATCTACACTGCTACCTGTATAAACATGGAAATATCAGCACCGCTATCTCTATGAACATGGAAATATCTACACCGCCATCTGTATGAACATGGAAAAATCTTCACCGCCATCTGCATGAACATGGATATATCTACACAGCCATCTGTATGAACATGGAAATATCTTCACCGCCATCTGAATGAACATGGATATGTCTACACAGCCGTCTGGATGAACATATAAATATCGAGACCGCCATCTGTATTAAGAATGAGATATCTACACCGCTATCTGTATAAACATGGAAATATCTACACCGCTATCTGTATGAACATGGAAATATCTACACCGCCATCTGTATGAACATGGAAATATCTGCACTGCCATCAGTATGTACATATAAATATCTACACCGCCATCCATATTAAGATGGAGATATCTACACCGCTATCTGTATAAACATGGAAATAACTACACCGCAATCTCTATAAACATGTAAATATTTACAACGCTATCTGGGTAAACATGGAAATGTCTATAGTGCTATCTCTATAAACTTGGAAATATCTACACCACCATCTGTAGAAACATGGAAATAGCTATACCGCTGTCAGTATAAACATGGAAATATCTACAACGCTATCTCTATAAACATGGAAATATCTACAACGCCATCTGTACGAACAAGGAAATATCTACACCGCCATCCGTATGAACTTGGAAATATCGACACCGCTATCTGTCTGAACACGGAAATATTTACAAAGCTATCTGCATATACATGGAAATATCTACACCGCTATCTCCAGGAACATGGAAATAACTACACCGCTATCTCCATAAATATGGAAATATCCACACCGCCATCCCTATGAACATGGAAAAACTACAACGCCATCTGTATGAACATGGAAATATCTACACTGCTATCTGTATGAACATGGAAATACATACACCGCTATCTGTATGAACTTGGAAATAACTACACCGCTATCTATATGAACGTGGAAATATCTACACCGCTATCTGTATGAACATTGAAATATCTTCACCGCCATCTGTATGAACATGGAAATATCTACACAGCCATCTGGATGAACATGGATATATCTGCACCGCTATCTGTATGAACATGGAAATAACTACACCGATATCTGTATGAACATGGATATATCTACAGAGCCATCTGGATGAAAATGGAAATATCTACACCGCTATCTGTGTAAACATGCATACATCTTCACCGCTTTCTGTATAAACATGGAAATATCTACACTGCTATCTTTATGAACATGGAAATATCTACACCGCTAACTGTTTGAACAGGGAAATATATACACCGCTATCTGCATGAAAATGGAAATGTCTACACAGCTGTCTGCATATACATGGAAATATCTACACAGCTATCTCTTTACACATGGAATATAACTACACCGCTATCTGTATGAACATGGAAATATGTTCACCGCCGTCTGTATGAACATGGATATATCTACACAGCCATCTGGATGAACATGGAAATATCTACACCGCTATCTGTATGAACATGGAAATATCTACACCGCTATCTGTATGAACATGGAAATATCTACACAGCTATCAGGATGAACATGGAAATATCTACACCGCTATCTGTATGGACATGGAAATACATACACTGCTATCTGTATGAACATGGAAATATCTACACCGCTATCTATATGAACGTGGAAATATCTACACCGCTATCTGTATGAACATGGAAATATCTTCACCGCCATCTGTATGAACATGGAAATATCTACACAGCCATCTGGATGAACATGGATATATCTGCACCGCTATCTGTATGAACATGGAAATAACTACACCGATATCTGTATGAACATGGATATATCTACAGAGCCATCTGGATGAAAATGGAAATATCTACACCGCTATCTGTGTAAACATGCATACATCTTCACCGCTTTCTGTATAAACATGGAAATATCTACACTGCTATCTTTATGAACATGGAAATATCTACACCGCTAACTGTTTGAACAGGGAAATATATACACCGCTATCTGCATGAAAATGGAAATGTCTACACAGCTGTCTGCATATACATGGAAATATCTACACAGCTATCTCTTTACACATGGAATATAACTACACCGCTATCTGTATGAACATGGAAATATCTACACCGCCATCTGTATGAACATGGAAATATCTCCACCGCCATCTGAATGAACATATAAATATCTACACCGCCATCTGTATTAAGATGGAAATATCTACACTGCTATCTGTTTGAACATGGAAATATCTACACCGCTATCTGCATGGAAATAGAAATATCTACACAGCTATCTGTATATACATGGATATATCTACAAAGCTATCTCTTTGCACATGGAAATAACTACACCGCTATCTCTATAAACATGGAAATATCTACACCACCATCTGTATGAACATGGAAATATCTGCACCGCCATCTGTATGAACATATAAATATCTACACCGCCATCTGTATTAAGAAGGAGATATCTACACCGCTATCTGTATAAACATGGAAATATCTACACCGCTATCTGTATGAACATGGAAATATCTACACCGCTATCTGTATGAACATGGAAATATCTACACAGCTATCAGGATGAACATGGAAATATCTACACCGCTACGTGTATAAACATGGAAGTATCAGCACCGCTATCGGTATGAACATGGCAATGTCTACACGGCTACCTGTATGAACATGGAAATATCTACAACGCCATCTGTATGAACATGGAAATATCTTCACCGCCATCTGTATGAACATGGATATATCTACACAGCCATCTGGATGAACATGGAAATATCTACACCGCTATCTGTATGAACATGGAAATATCTACACAGCTATCAGGATGAACATGGAAATATCTACACCGCTATCTGTATGGACATGGAAATACATACACCGCTATCTGTATGAACATGGAAATATCTACACCGCTATCTGTATGAACATGGAAATATCTACACCGCTATCTGTATGAACACGGAAATATCTTCACCGCCATCTGTATGAACATGGATATATCTACACAGCCATGTGGATGAACATGGAAATATCTACACCGCTAACTTTATGTACATGGAAATATCTACACCGCTTACTGTTTGAACAGGGAAATACATACACCGCTATCTGCACGAAAACGGAAATATCTACACAGCTATCTGCTTATACATGGAAATATCTACACAGCTATCTCTTTACACATGGAAATAACTACACCGCTATCTGTATGAACATGGAAATATCTACACCGCCGTCTGTATGAACATGGAAATATCTGCACCGCCATCTGTATGAACATTTAAATATCTACACCGCCATCTGTATTAAGATGGAGATATCTACACCACTATCTGCATAAACATGGAAATATCTACACCGCTATGTGTATAAACATGGAAATACCTACACCGCTATCTGTATAAACATGGAAATATCTACACCGCTACATGTATAAACATGGAAATATCAGCACCGCTATCAGTATGAACATGGAAGTATCTACACCGCCATCTGTATGAACATGGAAATACCTTCACCGCCATCTGTATGAACATGGAAATATCTGCACCGCCATCTGTATGAACATATAAATATCTACACCGCCATCTGTATTAAGATGGAGATATCTACACCGCTATCTGTATAAACATGGAAATATCTACACCGCTATGTGTATAAACATGGAAATATCTACACCGCTATCTGTATAAACATGGAAATATCTACACTGCTACCTGTATAAACATGGAAATATCAGCCCCGCTATCTGTATGAACATGGAAATATCTACACCGCCATCTGTATGAACATGGAAAAATCTTCACCGCCATCTGTATGAACATGGATATATCTACACAGCCATCTGTATGAACATGGAAATATCTTCACCGCCATCTGTATGAACATGGATATGTCTACACAGCCGTCTGGATGAACATGGAAATATCTACACCGCTATCTGTATGAACATGAAAATATCTACACCGCTATCTGTGTAAACATGCATACATCTTCACCGCTATCTGTAAAAACATGGAAATATCCACACCGCTATCTGTATGGACATGGAAATATCTACACCGCTATCTGTTTGAACATGGAAATATCTACACCGCTATCTGCATGAAAATGGAAATATCTACAAAGCTATCTGCATATACATGGAAATATCTACACAGCTATGTCTTTGCACATGGAAATAACTACACCGCTATCTCTATAAACATGGAAATATCTACACCACCATCTGTATGAACATGGAAATATCTGCACTGCCATCTGTATGAACATATAAATATCTACACAGCCATCTGTATTAAGAAGGAGATATCTACACTGCTATCTGTATAAAAATGGAAATATCTACACCGCTATCTGTATGAACATGGAAATATCTACACCGCTACCTGTATAAACACGGAAATATGTACACCGCTACCTGTATAAACATGGAAGTATCAGCAGCGCTATCGGTATGAACATGGCAATATCTACACGGCTATCTGTATTAACATGGAAATATCTACACCGCTATCTGTATGAACATGGAAATATCTACACCACTATCTGTATGAACATGGAAATAGCTACACAGCCATCTGGATGAACATGGAAATATCTACACCGCTATCTGTATGAACATGGATATATCTACACAGCCATCTGGATGAACATGGAAATATCTACACCGCTATCTGTATGAACATCGAAATACATACACCGCTATCTGTATGAACATGGAAATATCTACACCGCTATCTGTATGAACATGGAAATATCTACACCGCTATCTGTATGAACATGGAAAAATGTTCACCGCCGTCTGTATGAACATGGATATATCTACACAGCCATCTGGATGAACATGGAAATATCTTCACCGCCATCTGTATGAACATGGATATGTCTACACAGCCGTCTGGATGAACATGGAAATATCTACACCGCTATCTGTATTAACATGGAAATATCTACACCGCTATCTGTGTAAACATGCATACATATTCACCGCTATCTGTATAAAAATGGAAATATCCACACCGCTATCTGTATGAATATGGAAATATCTACACCGCTATCTGTTTGAACATGGAAATATCTACACCGCTATCTGCATGAAAATGGAAATATCTACACAGCTATCTGCATATACATGGAAATATCTACACAGCTATCTCTTTGCACATGGAAATAACTACACCGCTACCTCTATAAACTAGGAAATATCTACACCACCATCTGTATGAACATGGAAATATCTGCACCGCCATCTGTATGAACATATAAATATCTACACCGCCATCTGTATTAAGAAGGAGATATCTACACCGCTATCTGTATAAACATGGAAATATCTACACCGCTATCTGTATGAACATGGAAATATCTACACCGCTACCTGTATAAACATGGAAATATCTACACCGCTACCTGTATAAACATGGAAGTATCAGCACCGATATCGGTATGAACATGGCAATATCTACACGGCTACCTGTATGAACATGGAAATATCTACAACGCCATCTGTAAAACATGGAAATATCTTCACCGCCATCTGTATGAACATGGATATATCTACACAGCCATCTGGATGAACATGGAAATATCTACACCGCTATCTGTACGAACATGGAAATATCTACACCGCTATCTGTATGAACATGGAAATATCTACACAGCCATCAGGATGAACATGGAAATATCTACACCGCTATCTGTATGGACATGGAAATACATACACCGCTATCTGTATGAACATGGAAATATCTACACCGCTATCTGTATGAACATGGAAATATCTACACCGCTATCTGTATGAACATGGAAATATCTTCACCGCCATCTGTATGAACATGGATATATCTACACAGTCATGTGGATGAACATGGAAATATCTACACCGCTAATTCTATGTACATGGAAATATCTACACCGCTTACTGTTTGAACAGGGAAATACATACACCGCTATCTGCATGAAAACGGAAATAGCTACACAGCTATCTGCTTATATATGGAAATATCAACACAGCTATCTCTTTACACATGGAAATAACTACACCGCTATCTGTATGAACATGGAAATATCTTCACCGCCGTCTGTATGAACATGGATATATCTACACAGCCATCTGTATGAACATGGGAATATCTGCACCGCTATCTGTATGAACATGGAAATATCTACACCGCTATCTGTATGAACATGGATATATCTACACAGCCATCTGGATGAACATGGAAATATCTACACCGCTATCTGTGTAAACATGCATACATCTTCACCGCTATCTGTATAAACATGGAAATATCTACACTGCTATCTTTATGAACATGGAAATATCTACACCGCTAACTGTTTGAACAGGGAAATATATACACCGCTATCTGCATGAAAATGGAAATGTCTACACAGCTATCTGCATATACATGGAAATATCTACACAGCTATCTCTTTACACATGGAAATAACTACACTGCTATCTGTATGAACATGGAAATATCTACACCGCCATCTGTATTAACATGGAAATATATGCACCGCCATCTGAATGAACATATAAACATCTACACCGCCATCTGTATTAAGATGGAGATATCTACACCGCTATCTGTATAAACATGGAAATATCTACACCGCTATGTGTATAAACATGGAAATATCTACACTGCTATCTGTATAAACATGGAAATATCTACACCGCTACCTGTATAAACATGGAAATATCAGCACCGCTATCAGTATGAACATGGAAGTATCTACACCGCCATCTGTATGAACATGGAAATATCTTCACCGCCATCTGTATGAACATGGAAATATCTGCACCGCCATCTGCATGAACATATAAATACCTACACCGCCATCTGTATTAAGATGGAGATATCTACACCGCTATCTGTATAAAAATGGAAATATCTATACCCCTATGTGTATAAACGTGGAAATATCTACACCGCTATCTGTATAAACATGGAAATATCTACACTGCTACCTGTATAAACATGGAAATATCAGCACCGCTATCTGTATGAACATGGAAATATCTACACCGGAATCTGTATGAACATGGAAAAATCTTCACCGCCATCTGTATGAACATGGATATATCTACACAGCCATCTGTATGAACATGGAAATATCTTCACCGCCATCTGTATGAACATGGATATGTCTACACAGCCGACTGGATGAACATGGAAATATCTACACCGCTATCTGTAAGAACATGGAAATATCTACACCGCTATCTGTTTGAACATGGAAATATATACAGCGCTATCTGCTTGAAAATGGAAATATCTACACCGCTTTCTGTATGAACATGGAAATATCTACACCGCTATCTGTATGAACATGGAAATATCTTCACCGCCATCTGTGTGAACATGGATATATCTACACAGCCATCTGGATGAACATGGAAATATCTGCACCGCTATCTGTATGAAGATGGAAATATCTACACTGCTATCTGTATGAACATGGATATATCTACACAGCCATCTGGAGGAACATGGAAATATCTACACCGCTATCTGTGTAAACATGCATACATCTTCACCGCTATCTGTATAAACATGGAAATATCTACACCGCTATCTTTCTGAACATGGAAATATCTACACCGCTAACTGTTTGAACAGGGAAATATATACACCGCTATCTGCATGAAAATGGAAATATCTACACAGCTATCTGCATATACATGGAAATATATACACAGCTATCTCTTTACACATGGAAATAACTGCACCACTATCTGTATGAACATGGAAATATCTACACCGCCGGGTGTATGAACATGGAAATATCTGCACCGCCATCTGTATGAACATATAAATATCTACACCGCCATCTGTATTAAGATGGAGATATCTACACCGCTATCTGTACAAACATGGAAATATCTACACCACTATCTGTATGAACATGGAAATATCTACACCGCTATCTGTTTGAACAGGGAAGTATATACACCGCTATCTGCTTGAAAATGGAAATATCTACACAGCTATCTGCATATACATGGGAATATCTACACAGCTATCTCTTTACACATGGAAATAACTACACTGCTATCTGTATGATCATGGAAATATCTACACCGCCATCTGAATGAACATGGAAATATCTGCACCGCCATCTGAATGAACATATAATTATCTACACCGCCATCTGTATTAAGATGGAGATATCTACACCGCTATCTGTATAAAGATGGAAATATCTACACCGCTACCTGTATAAACATGGAAATATCTACACCGCTATCTGTATGAACATGGAAATATCTACACCGCTATGTGTATAAACATGGAAATATCTACACCGCTATCTGTATAAACTTGGAAATATCTACACTGCTACCTGTATAAACATGGAAATATCAGCACTGCTATCTGTATGAACATGGAAATATCTAAACCGCCATCTGTATGAACATGGAAAAACCTTCACCGTCATCTGTATGAACATGGATATATCTACACAGCCATCTGTATGAAAATGGAAATATCTTCACCGCCATCTGTATGAACATGGATGTCTACACAGCCGTCTGGATGAACATGGAAATATCTACACAGCTATCTCTATCAACATGGAAATATCTACACCGCTATCTGTGTAAACATGCATACATCTTCACCGCTATCTGTATAAACATGGAAATATCCACACCGCTATCTGTATGAACATGGAAATATCTACACCGCTATCCGTTTGAACATGGAAATATCTACACCGCGATCTGTATGAACATGGAAATATCAACACCGCTATCTGTGTAAACATGCATACGTTTCACCGCTATCTGTATAAACATGGAAATATCTCCACTGCTATCTGTATGAACATGGAAATATTACACCGCTATCTGTTTGAACATGGAAATATCTAAACGGCTATCTGCATGAAAATAGAAATATCTACACAGCTATCTGCATATACATGGAAATATCTACAAACCTATCTCTTTACACATGGAAATAACTACACCTCTATCTCTATAAACATGGAAATATGTACACAGACATCTGTATGAACATGGAAATATCTGCACTGCCATCTGTATGAACATATAAATATCTACACCGCCATCTGTATTAAGATGGAGATATCTTCACCGCTATCTGTATAAACTTGGAAATATCTACACTGCTATCTTTATAAACCTGGAAATATCTACACCGCTATCTGTATAAACATGGAAATATCTACACCGCTACCTGTATAAACATGGAAATATCAGCACCGCTAGCTGTATGAACATGGAAATATCTACACCGCTATCTCTATGAACATGGAAATATCTACACCGCTATCTGCATGAACATGGAAATAGCTACACCGCTATCTGTACGAACATGGAATTATCTACACCTCTATCTGTATGAACATGGAAAAATCTACGCCGCTAACTGTATGAACATGGATATACCTACACAGCCATCTGGATGAACATGGAAATATCTACACCGCTATCTGTATGAACATGGAAATATCTACACCGCTATCTGTGTAAACATGCATACATCTTCACCGCTCTCTGTATAAACATGGAAATATCCACACCGGTATCTGTATGAACATGGAAATATCTACACCGCTATCCGTTTGAACATGGAAATATCTACACCGCTATCTGCATGAAAAGGGAAATATCTACAAAGCTATCTGCATATACATGGAAATATCTACACAGCTATCTCTTTGCACATGGAAATAACTACACCGCAATCTCTATAAAGATGGAAATATCTACACCACCATCTGTATGAACATGGAAATATCTGCACCGCCGTCTGTATGAACATATAAATATCTACACCGCCATCTGTATTAAGAAGGAGATATCTACACCGCTATCTGTATAAACATGGAAATATCTACACCGCTATCTATAAGAACATGGAAATATCTACACCGCTACCTGTATAAACACGGAAATATGTACACCGCTACCTGTATAAACATGGAAGTATCAGCACCGCTATCGGTATGAACATGGCAATATCTACACGGCTATCTGTATGAACATGGAAATATCTACATCGCTATCTGTATGAACATGGAGATATCTACACCACTATCTGTATGAACATGGAAATAGCTACACAGCCATCTGGATGAACATGGAAATATATACACCGCTATCTGTATGAACATGGACATATCTACACAGCCATCTGGATGAACATGGAAATATCTACACCGCTATCTGTATGAACATGGAAATACATACACCGCTATCTGTATGAACATGGATATATCTACAGAGCCATCTGGAAGAACATGGAAATATCTACACCGCCATCTGTATTAAGATGGAGATATCTACACCGCTATCTGTATAAACATGGAAATATCTACACCGCTATGTGTATAAAGATGGAAATATCTACACCGCTATATGTATAAACATGGAAATATCTACACCGCTACATGTATAAACATGGAAATATCAGCACCGCTATCAGAATGAACATGGAAGTATCTACACCGCCATCGGTATGAACATGGAAATATCTTCACCGCCATCTGTATGAACATGGAAATATCTGCACCGCCATCTGTATGAACATATAAATATCTACACCGCCATCTGTATTATGATGGAGATATCTACACCGCTATCTGTATAAACATGGAAATATCTACACCGCTATGTGTATAAACATGGAAATATCTACACCGCTATCTGTATAAACAGGGAAATATCTACACTGCTACCTGTATAAACATGGAAATATCAGCACCGCTATCTGCATGAACATGGAAATATCTACACCGCCATCTGTATGAACATGGAAAAATCTTCACCGCCATCTGTATGAACATGGATATATGTACACAGCCATCTGTATGAACATGGAAATATCTTCACAGCCATCTGTATGAACATGGATATGTCTACACAGCCGTCTGGATGAACATGGAAATATCTGCACCGCTATCTGTATGAACATGGAAATATCTACACCACTATCTGTGTAAACATGCATTCATCTTCACCGCTATCTGTATAAACATGGAAATATCCACACCGCTATCTGTATGAACATGGAAATATCTACACCACTATCTGTTTGAACATGGAAATATCTACACCGCTATCTGCATGAAAATGGAAATTTCTACACAGCTATCTGTATATACATGGAAATATCTACACAGCTATCTCTTTGCACATGGAAATAACTACACCGCTATCTCTATAAACATGGAAATATCTACTCCACCATCTGTATGAACATGTAAATATCTGCACCGCCATCTATATGAACATATAAATATCTACACCGCCATCTGTATTAAGATGGAGATATCTACACCGCTATCTGTATAAACATGGAAATATCAGCACCGCTATCAGTATGAACATGGAAGTATCTACACCGCAATCTGTATAAACACGGAAATATCTACACTGCTACCTGTATAAACATGGAAATATCAGCACCGCTATCTGTATGAACATGGAAATATCTACACCGCCATCTGTATGAACATGGAAAAACCTTCACCGCCATCTGTATGAACATGGATATATCTAGACAGCCATCTGTATGAACATGGAAATATCTTCACCGCCAACTGTATGAACATGGATATGTCTACACAGCCGTCTGGATGAACATATAAATATCTACACCGCCATCTGTATTAAGAATGAAATATCTACACCGCTATCTGTATCAACATGGAAATATCTACAACGCTATCTGTATGAACATGGAAATATCTGCACCGCCATCTGTATGAACATATAAATATCTACACCGCCATCTGTATTAAGAAGGAGATATGTACACCGCTATCTGTATAAACATGGAAATATCTACACCGCTATCTGTATGAACATGGAAATATCTACACCGCTACCTGTATAAACACGGAAATATGTACACCGCTACCTGTATAAACATGGAAGTATCAGAACCGCTATCGATATGAACATGGCAATATCTACACGGCTATCTGTATGAACATGGAAATATCTACACCGCTATCTGTATGAACATGGAAATATCTACACCAATATCTGGATGAACATGGAAATAGCTACAGAGCCATCTGGATGAACATGGAAATATCTACACCGCTATCTGTATGAACATGGATATATCTACACAGCCTTCTGGATGAACATGGAAATATCTGCACCGCTATCTGTATGAACATGGAAATATCTACACCGCTATCTGTATGAACATGGATATATCTACACAGCCATCTGGATGAACATGGAAATATCAACACCGCTATCTGTGTAAACATGCATACATCTTCACCGCTATCTGTATAAACATGGAAATATCTACACTGCTATCTTTATGAACATGGAAATATCTACACCGCTAACTGTTTGAACAGGGAAATATATACTCCGCTATCTGCATGAAAATGGAATTGTCTACACAGCTATCTGCATTTACATGGAAATATCTACACAGCTATCTCTTTACACATGGAAATAACTACACCGCTACCTGTATGAACATGGAAATATCTACACCGCCATCTGAATGAACATATAAATATCTACACCGCCATCTGTATTAAGACGGAGATATCTACACCACTATCTGCATAAACATGGAAATATCTTCACCGCTATGTGTATAAACATGGAAATACCTACACCGCTATCTGTATAAACATGGAAATACCTACACCGCTAACTGTATAAACATGGAAATATCAGCACCGCTATCAGTATGAACATGGAAGTATCTACACCGCCATCTGTATGAACATGGAAATATCTTCACCGCCATCTGTATGAACATGGAAATATCTGCACCGCCATCTGTATGAACATATAAATATCTACACCGCCATCTGTATTAAGATGGAGATATCTACACCGCTATCTGTATAAACCTGGAAATATCTACACCGCTATGTGTATAAACCTGGAAATATCTACACCGCTACCTGTATCAACATGGAATTATCAGCACCGCTATCGGTATGGACATGGCAATATCTATACGGCTATCTCTATGAACATGGAAATATCTACACCGCTATCTGTATGAACATGGAAATGTCTTCACCGCCATCTGTATGATCATGGAAATATCTACACAGCCATCTGCATTAACATGGAAATATCTACACCGCTATCTGTATGAGCATGGAAATACATACACCGATATCTGTATGAACATGGAAATATCTACACCGCTATCTGTATGAACATGGAAATATCTACACCGCTATCTGTATGAACATGGAAATATCTACACCGCTATCTGTATGAACATGGAAATATCTTCACCGCCATCTGTATGAACATGGATATATCTACACAGCCATCTGGATGAACGTGGAAATATCTACAACGGTATCTGTGTAAACATGCATACAACTTCACCGCTATCTGTATAAACATGGAAATATCCACACCGCTATCTGTATGAACATGGAAATATCTACACCACCATCTGTATGAACATGGAAATATCTGCACCGCCGTCTGTATGAACATATAAATATCTACACCGCCATCTGTGTTAAGAAGGAGATATCTACACCGCTATCTGTATAAACATGGAAATATCTACACCGCTATCTATATGAACATGGAAATATCTACACCGCTACCTGTATAAACACAGAAATATGTACACCGCTACCTGTATAAACATGGAAGTATCAGCACCGCTATCGGTATGAACATGGCAATATCTACACGGCTATGTGTATGAACATGGATATATCTACACAGCCATCTGGATGAACATGGAAATATCTACACCGCTATCTGTATGAACATGGAAATATCTACACCGCTATCTGTATGAACTTGGAAATATCTACACCGCTATCTGTATGAACATGGAAATATCTTCACCGCCATCTGTATGAACATGGATATATCTACACAGCCATCTGGATGAACATGGAAATAACTGCACCGCTATCTGTATGAACATGGAAATATCTACACTGCTATCTGTATGAACATGGATATATCTACACAGCCATCTGGATGAACATGGAAATATCTACACCGCTATCTGTGTAAACATGCATACATCTTCACCGCTATCTGTATAAACATGGAAATATCTACACTGCTATCTTTATGAACATGGAAATATCTGCACCGCTAACTGTTTGAACAGGGAAATATATACACCGCTATCTGCTTGAAAATGGAAATGTCTACACAGCTAACTGCATATACATGGAAATATCTGCACAGCTATCTCTTTACACATGGAAATAACTACACCGCTATCTGTATGAACATGGAAATATCTTCACCGCCATCTGTATGAACATGGAAATATCTGCACCGCCATCTGTATGAACATATAAATATCTACACCACCATCTGTATTAAGATGGAGATATCTACACCGCTATCTGTATAAACATGGAAATATCTACACCGCTATGTGTATAAACATGGAAATATCTACACCGCTATCTGCATAAACATGGAAATATCTACAGTGCTACCTGTATAAACATGGAAATATCAGCACCGCTATCTGTATGAATATGGAAATATCTACACCGCCATCTGTATGAACATGGAAAAATCTTCACCGCCATCTGTATGAACATGGATATATCTACACAGCCATCTGTATGAACATGGAAATATCTTCACCGCCATCTGTATGAACATGGATATGTCTACACAGCCGTCTGGATGAACATATAAATATCTACACCGCCATCTGTATTAAGAAGGAGATATCTACACCGCTATCTGTATAAACATGGAAATAACTACACCGCTATCTATATGAACATGGAAATATCTACACCGCTACCTGTATAAACACGGAAATATGTACACCGCTACCTGTATAAACATGGAAGTATCAGCACCGCGATAGGTATGAACATGGAAATATCTACACGGATATCTGTATGAACTTGGAAATATCTACATCGCTATCTGTATGAACATGGAAATATCTACACCACTATCTGTAGGAACATGGAAATAGCTACACAGCCATCTGGATGAACCTGGAAATATCTACACCGCTATCTGTATGAACATGGACATATCTACACAGCCATCTGGATGAACATGGAAATATCTACACCGCTATCTGTATGAAGATGGAAATACATACACCGCTATCTGTATGAACATGGATATATCTACAGAGCCATCTGGAAGAACATGGAAATATCTACACCGCCATCTGTATTAAGATGGAGATATCTACACCGCTATCTGTATAAACATGGAAATATCTACACCGCTATCTGTATGAACATGGAAGTATCTACACCGCAATCTGTATAAACACGGAAATATCTACACTGCTACCTGTATAAACATGGAAATATCAGCACCGCTATCTGTATGAACATGGAAATATCTACACCGCCATCTGTATGAACATGGAAAAACCTTCACCGCCATCTGTATGAACATGGATATATCTAGACAGCCATCTGTATAAACATGGAAATATCTTCACCGCCATCTGTATGAACATGGATATGTCTACACAGCCGTCTGGATGAACATATAAATATCTACACCGCCATCTGTATTAAGAATGAGATATCTACACCGCTATCTTTATCAACATGGAAATATCTACACCGCTATCTGTATGAACATGGAAATATCTACACCGCTATCTGTGTAAACATGCATACATATTCACCGCAATCTGTATAAGCATGGCAATATCTACACCGCTATCTGTATGAACATGGAAATATCTACACCGCTATCTGTATGAACATGGAAATATCTACACCGCCATCTGTATGAACATGGAAATATCTGCACCGCCATCAGTATGTACATATAAATATCTACACCGCCATCCATATTAAGATGGAGATATCTACACCGCTATCTGTATAAACATGGAAATAACTACACCGCAATCTCTATAAACATGTAAATATTTACAACGCTATCTGGGTAAACATGGAAATGTCTATAGTGCTATCTCTATAAACTTGGAAATATCTACACCACCATCTGTAGAAACATGGAAATAGCTATACCGCTGTCAGTATAAACATGGAAATATCTACAACGCTATCTCTATAAACATGGAAATATCTACAACGCCATCAGTACGAACAAGGAAATATCTACACCGCCATCCGTATGAACTTGGAAATATCGACACCGCTATCTGTCTGAACATGGAAATATTTACAAAGCTATCTGCATATACATGGAAATATCTACACCGCTATCTCCAGGAACATGGAAATAACTACACCGCTATCTCCATAAATATGGAAATATCCACACCGCCATCCCTATGAACATGGAAAAACTACATCGCCATCTGTATGAACATGGAAATATCTACACTGCTATCTGTATGAACATGGAAATACATACACCGCTATCTGTATGAACTTGGAAATAACTACACCGCTATCTATATGAACGTGGAAATATCTACACCGCTATCTGTATGAACATTGAAATATCTTCACCGCCATCTGTATGAACATGGAAATATCTACACAGCCATCTGGATGAACATGGATATATCTGCACCGCTATCTGTATGAACATGGAAATAACTACACCGATATCTGTATGAACATGGATATATCTACAGAGCCATCTGGATGAAAATGGAAATATCTACACCGCTATCTGTGTAAACATGCATACATCTTCACCGCTTTCTGTATAAACATGGAAATATCTACACTGCTATCTTTATGAACATGGAAATATCTACACCGCTAACTGTTTGAACAGGGAAATATATACACCCCTATCTGCATGAAAATGGAAATGTCTACACAGCTGTCTGCATATACATGGAAATATCTACACAGCTATCTCTTTACACATGGAATATAACTACACCGCTATCTGTATGAACATGGAAATATCTACACCGCCATCTGTATGAACATGGAAATATCTCCACCGCCATCTGAATGAACATATAAATATCTACACCGCCATCTGTATTAAGATGGAAATATCTACACCGCTATCTGTTTGAACATGGAAATATCTACACCGCTATCTGCATGGAAATGGAAATATCTACACAGCTATCTGTATATACATGGAAATATCTACACAGCTATCTCTTTGCACATGGAAATAACTACACCGCTATCTCTATAAACATGGAAATATCTACACCACCATCTGTATGAACATGGAAATATCTGCACCGCCATCTGTATGAACATATAAATATCTACACCGCCATCTGTATTAAGAAGGAGATATCTACACCGCTATCTGTATAAACATGGAAATATCTACACCGCTATCTGTATGAACATGGAAATATCTACACCGCTACCTGTATAAACACGGAAATATGTACACCGCTATCTGTATAAACATGGAGATATCTACACTGCTACGTGTATAAACATGGAAATATCAGCCCCGCTATCTGTATGAACATGGAAATATCTACACCGCCATCTGTATGAACATGGAATAATCTTCAACGCCATCTGTATGAACATGGATATATCTACACAGCCATCTGTATGAAAATGGAAATATCTTCACCGCCATCTGTATGAACATGGATATGTCTACACAGCCGTCTGGATGAACATGGAAATATCTACACCGCTATCTGTATGAACATGAAAATATCTACACCGCTATCTGTGTAAACATGCATACATCTTCACCGCTATCTGTAAAAACATGGAAATATCCACACCGCTATCTGTATGAACATGGAAATATCTACACCGCTATCTGTTTGAACATGGAAATATCTACACCGCTATCTGCATGAAAATGGAAATATCTACAAAGCTATCTGCATATACATGGAAATATCTACAGAGCTATCTCTTTGCACATGGAAATAACTACACTGCTATCTCTATAAACATGGAAATATCTACACCGCCATCTGAATGAACATATAAATATCTACACCGCCATCTGTATTAAGATGGAAATATCTACACCGCTATCTGTTTGAACATGGAAATATCTACACCGCTATGTGTATAAACATGGAAATATCTACACCGCTATCTGTATGAACATGGAAATATCTACACCGCTACCTGTATAAACACGGAAATATGTACACCGCTACGTGTATAAACATGGAAGTATCAGCACCGCTATCGGTATGAACATGGCAATATCTACACGGCTACCTGTATGAACATGGAAATATCTACAACGCCATCTGTATGAACATGGAAATATCTTCACCGCCATCTGTATGAACATGGATATATCTACACAGCCATCTGGATGAACATGGAAATATCTACACCGCTATCTGTATGAACATGGAAATATCTACACCGCTATCTGTATGAACATGGAAATATCTACACAGCTATCAGGATGAACATGGAAATATCTACACCGCTATCTGTATGGACATGGAAATACATACACCGCTATCTGTATGAACATGGAAATATCTACACCGCTATCTATATGAACGTGGAAATATCTACACCGCTATCTGTATGAACATGGAAATATCTTCACCGCCATCTGTATGAACATGGAAATATCTACACAGCCATCTGGATGAACATGGATATATCTGCACCGCTATCTGTATGAACATGGAAATAACTACACCGATATCTGTATGAACATGGATATATCTACAGAGCCATCTGGATGAAAATGGAAATATCTACACCGCTATCTGTGTATACATGCATACATCTTCACCGCTTTCTGTATAAACATGGAAATATCTACACTGCTATCTTTATGAACATGGAAATATCTACACCGCTAACTGTTTGAACAGGGAAATATATACACCGCTATCTGCATGAAAATGGAAATGTCTACACAGCTGTCTGCATATACATGGAAATATCTACACAGCTATCTCTTTACACATGGAATATAACTACACCGCTATCTGTATGAACATGGAAATATCTACAGCGCCATCTGTGTGAACATGGAAATATCTCCACCGCCATCTGAATGAACATATAAATATCTACACTGCCATCTGTATTAAGATGGAAATATCTACACTGCTATCTGTTTGAACATGGAAATATCTACACCGCTATCTGCATGGAAATGGAAATATCTACACAGCTATCTGTATATACATGGAAATATCTACACAGCTATCTCTTTGCACATGGAAATAACTACACCGCTATCTCTATAAACATGGAAATATCTACACCACCATCTGTATGAACATGGAAATATCTGCACCGCCATCTGTATGAACATATAAATATCTACACCGCCATCTGTATTAAGAAGGAGATATCTACACCGCTATCTGTATAAACATGGAAATATCTACACCGCTATCTGTATGAACATGGAAATATCTACACCGCTACCTGTATAAACACGGAAATATGTACACCGCTATCTGTATAAACATGGAGATATCTACACTGCTACGTGTATAAACATGGAAATATCAGCCCCGCTATCTGTATGAACATGAAAATATCTACACCGCCATCTGTATGAACATGGAATAATCTTCAACGCCATCTGTATGAACATGGATATATCTACACAGCCATCTGTATGAACATGGAAATATCTTCACCGCCATCTGTATGAACATGGATATGTCTACACAGCCGTCTGGATGAACATGGAAATATCTACACCGCTATCTGTATGAACATGAAAATATCTACACCTCTATCTGTGTAAACATGCATACATCTTCACCGCTATCTGTAAAAACATGGAAATATCCACACCGCTATCTGTATGAACATGGAAATATCTACACCACTATCTGTTTGAACATGGAAATATCTACACCGCTATCTGCATGAAAATGGAAATATCTACAAAGCTATCTGCATATACATGGAAATATCTACACAGCTATCTCTTTGCACATGGAAATAACTACACCGCTATCTCTATTAACATGGAAATATCTACACCGCCATCTGTATGAACATGGAAATATCTGCACCGCCATCTGTATGAACATATAAATATCTACACCGCCATCTGTATTAAGAAGGAGATATCTACACCGCTATCTGTATAAACATAGAAATATCTACACCGCTATCTGTATGAACACGGAAATATCTACACCGCTACCTGTATAAACACGGAAATATGTACACCACTACGTGTATAAACATGGAAGTATCAGCACCGCTATCGGTATGAACATGGCAATGTCTACACGGCTACCTGTATGAACATGGAAATATCTACAACGCCATCTGTATGAACATGGAAATATCTTCACCGCCATCTGTATGAACATGGATATATCTACACAGCCATCTGGATGAACATGGAAATATCTACACCGCTATCTGTATGAACATGGAAATATCTACACCGCTATCTGTATGAACATGGAAATATCTACAAAGCTATCAGGATGAACATGGAAATATCTACACCGCTATCTGTATGGACATGGAAATACATACACCGCTATCTGTATGAACATGGAAATATCTACACCGCTATCTGTATGAACATGGAAATATCTACACCGCTATCTGTATGAACACGGAAATATCTTCACCGCCATCTGTATGAACATGGATATATCTACACAGCCATGTGGATGAACATGGAAATATCTACACCGCTAACTTTATGTACATGGAAATATCTACACCGCTTACTGTTTGAACAGGGAAATACATACACCGCTATCTGCACGAAAACGGAAATATCTACACAGCTATCTGCTTATACATGGAAATATCAACACAGCTATCTCTTTACACATGGAAATAACTACACCGCTATCTGTATGCACATGGAAATATCTACACCGCCGTCTGTATGAACATGGAAATATCTGCACCGCCATCTGTATGAACATTTAAATATCTACACCGCCATCTGTATTAAGATGGAGATATCTACACCACTATCTGCATAAACATGGAAATATCTACACCGCTATGTGTATAAACATGGAAATACCTACACCGCTATCTGTATAAACATGGAAATATCTACACCGCTACATGTATAAACATGGAAATATCAGCACCGCTATCAGTATGAACATGGAAGTATCTACACCGCCATCTGTATGAACATGGAAATACCTTCACCGCCATCTGTATGAACATGGAAATATCTGCACCGCCATCTGTATGAACATATAAATATCTACACCGCCATCTGTATTAAGATGGAGATATCTACACCGCTATCTGTATAAACATGGAAATATCTACACCGCTATGTGTATAAACATGGAAATATCTACACCGCTATCTGTATAAACATGGAAATATCTACACTGCTACCTGTATAAACATGGAAATATCAGCCCCGCTATCTGTATGAACATGGAAATATGTACACCGCCATCTGTATGAACATGGAAAAATCTTCACCGCCATCTGTATGAACATGGATATATCTACACAGCCATCTGTATGAACATGGAAATATCTTCACCGCCATCTGTATGAACATGGATATGTCTACACAGCCGTCTGGATGAACATGGAAATATCTACACCGCTATCTGTATGAACATGAAAATATCTACACCGCTATCTGTGTAAACATGCATACATCTTCACCGCTATCTGTAAAAACATGGAAATATCCACACCGCTATCTGTATGGACATGGAAATATCTACACCGCTATCTGTTTGAACATGGAAATATCTACACCGCTATCTGCATGAAAATGGAAATATCTACAAAGCTATCTGCATATACATGGAAATACCTACACAGCTATGTCTTTGCACATGGAAATAACTACACCGCTATCTCTATAAACATGGAAATATCTACACCACTATCTGTATGAACATGGAAATATCTGCACTGCCATCTGTATGAACATATAAATATCTACACAGCCATCTGTATTAAGAAGGAGATATCTACACCGCTATCTGTATAAACATGGAAATATCTACACCGCTATCTGTATGAACATGGAAATATCTACACCGCTACCTGTATAAACACGGAAATATGTACACCGCTACCTGTATAAACATGGAAGTATCAGCAGCGCTATCGGTATGAACATGGCAATATCTACACGGCTATCTGTATGAATATGGAAATATCTACACCGCTATCTGTATGAACATGGAAATATCTACACCACTATCTGTATGAACATGGAAATAGCTACACAGCCATCTGGATGAACATGGAAATATCTACACCGCTATCTGTATGAACATGGAAATATCTACACCGCTATCTGTTTGAACAGGGAAATATATACACCGCTATCTGTGTAAACATGCATACATCTTCACCGCAATCTGTATAAACATGGAAATATCTACACCGCTATGTGTATGAACATGGAAATATCTACACCGCTATCTATTTGAACATGGAAATATCTACACCGCTATCTGCATGAAAATGGAAATATCTACACAGCTATCTGCATATACATGGAAATATCTACCCAGCTATCTCTTTACACATGGAAATATCTACACCGCTATCTGTATGAACATGGAAATATCTTCACCGCCATCTGTATGAACATGGATATATCTACACAGCCATCTGGATGAACATGGAAATATCTACACCGCTATCTGTAGGAACATGGAAATAGCTACACTGCTATCTGTATGAACATGGAAATATCTACACCGCTATCTGTATAAACATGGAAATATCTACACCGCTATCTGTATGAACATGGAAATATCTTCACCGCCATCTGTATGAACATGGATATATCTAAACTGTCATCTGGATGAACATGGAAATATCTACACCGCTATCTGTATGAACATGGAAATATCTACACAGCCATCTGGATGAACATGAAAATATCTACACCGCTATCTGTGTAAACATGCATACATCTTCACCGCTATCTGTATAAACATGGAAATATCTACACCGCTACCTGTATAAACATGGAAATATCTACACCGCTATCTCTATGAACATGGAAATATCCACACCGCTATCTGTATGAACATGGAAATAGCTACACCGCTATCTGTATGAACATGGAAATATCTACAGCACTATCTGTATGAACATGGAAATATCTACACCGATATCTGTTTGAACAGGGAAGTATATACACCGCTATCTGATTGAAAATGGAAATATCTACACAGCTATATGCATATACATGGGAATATCTACACAGCTATCTCTTTACAAATGGAAATATCTACACCGCTATCTGTATGAACATGGAAATATCTACACCGCCATCTGTATGAACATGGAAATATCTGCAACGCCATCTGAATAAACATATAAATATCTACACCGCCATCTGTATTAAGATGGAGATATCTACACCGCTATTGGTATAAACATGGAAATATCTACACCGCTATGTGTATAAACATGGTAATATCTACACCGCTATCTGTATAAACATGGAAATATCTACACCGCTACCTGTATAAACATGGAAATATCAGCACCGCTATCGGTATGAACATGGAAGTATCTACACCGCCATCTGTATGAACATGGAAATATCTTCACCGCCATCTGTATGACCATGGAAATATCTACACCGCCATCTGTATGAACTTATAAATATCTACACCGCCATCTGTATTAAGATGGAGATATCTACACCGCTATCTGTATAAACATGGAAATATCTACCCCGCTATGTGTATAAACATGGAAATATCTACACCGCTATCTGCATAAACATGGAAATATCTACACTGCTACCTGTATAAACATGGGAATATCAGCACCGCTATCTGTATGAACATGGAAATATCTACACCGCCTTCTGTATGAACATGGAAAAATCTTCACCGTCATCTGTATGAACATCGATATATCTACACAGCCATCTGCATGAACATGGAAATATCTTCACCGCCATCTGTATGAACATGGATATTTCTACACAGCCGTCTGGATGAACATGGAAATATATACACCTCTATCTGCGTAAACATGCATACATCTTCACCGCTATCTGTATAATCATGGAAATATCGACACCGCTATCTGTATGAACATGGAAATATCTACACCGCTATCCGTTTGAACATGGAAATATCTACACCGATATCTGCATGAAAATGGAAATATCTACACAGCTATCTGCATATACATGGAAATATCTACACAGCTATCTCTTTGCACATGGAAATAACTACACCGCTATCTCTATAAACATGGAAATATCTACACCACCATCTGTATGAACATGGAAATATCTGCACCGCCATCTGTATGAACATATAAATACCTACACCGCCATCTGTATTAAGAAGGAGATATCTACACCGCTATCTGTATTAACATGGAAATATCTACACCGCTATCTGTATGAACATGGAAATATCTACACCGTTACCTGTATAAACACGGAAAAATGTACACCGCTACCTGTATAAACATGGAAGTATCAGCACCGCTATCGGTATGAACATGGCAATATCTACACGGCTATCTGTATGAACATGGAAATATCAACAACGCCATCTGTATGAACATGGAAATATCTTCACCGCTATCTGTATGAACATGGAAATATTTACACCGCTATCTGTATGAACATGGAAATATCAACACAGCCATCAGGATGAACATGGAAATATCTACACCGCTATCTGTATGAACATGGAAATACATACACTGCTATCTGTATGAACATGGAAATATCTACACCGCTATCTGTATGAACATGGAAATATCTACAAAGCTATTTCTTCACACATGGAAATAACTACACCGCTATCTCTATAAACTTGGAAATATCTACACCGCCATCTGTATGAACATGGAAATATCAACACAGCCATCAGGATGAACATGGAAAAATCTACACCGCTGGCTGCATGAACATGGAAATACATACACCGCTATCTGTAAGAACATGGAAATATCTACACCGCTATCTGTATAAACATGGAAATATCAGCACGTCTATCTGTATGAACATGCAAATATCTACACCGCCATCTGTATGAACATGGAAAAATCTTCACCGTCATCTGTATGAACATGGATATATCTACACAGCCATCTGTATGAACATGGAAATATCTTCACCGCCATCTGTATGAACATGGATATGTCTACACAGCCGTCTGGATGAACATGGAAATATCTACACCGCTATCTGTATGAACATGGAAATCTCTACACCTCTATCTGTGTAAACATGCATACATCTTCACCGCTATCTGTATAAACATGGAAATATCCACACCGCTATCTGTATGAACATGGAAATATCTACACCGCTATCTGCTTGAACATGGAAATATCTACACCGCTATCTGCATGAAAATGGAAATATCTACACAGCTATCTGCATATACATGGAAATATCTACACAGCTATCTCTTTGCACATGGAAATAACTACACCGCTATCTCTATAAACATGGAAATATCTACACCACCATCTGTATGAACATGGAAATATCTGCACCGCCATCTGTATGAACATATAAATATCTACACCGCCATCTGTATTAAGAAGGAGATATCTACACCGCTCTCTGTATAAACATGGAAATATCTACACCGCTATCTGTATGAACATGGAAATATCTACACCGTTACCTGTATAAACACGGAAATATGTACACCGCTACCTGTATAAACATGGAAGTATCAGCACCGCTATCGGTATGAACATGGCAATATCTACACGGCTATCTGTATGAACATGGAAATATCTACAACGCCATCTGTATGAACATGGAAATATCTTCACCGCCATCTGTATGAACATGGATATATCTACACAGCCATCTGTATGAACATGGAAATATCTACACCGCTATCTGTATGAACATGGAAATATGTACACAGCCATCAGGATGAACATGGAAATATCTACACCGCTATCTGTATGAACATGGATATATCTACACCGCTATCTGTATGAATATGGAAATATCTTCACCGCCATCTGTATGAACATGGATATATCTACACAGCCATCTGGATGAACATGGAAATATCTACACCGCTATCTGTAGGAACATGGAAATAGCTACACTGCTATCTGTATGAACATGGAAATATCTACACCGCTATCTGTATAAACATGGAAATATCTACACCGCTATCTGTATGAACATGGAAATATCTTCACCGCCATCTGTATGAACATGGATATATCTAAACTGTCATCTGGATGAACATGGAAATATCTACACCGCTATCTGTATGAACATGGAAATATCTACACAGCCATCTGGATGAACATGAAAATATCTACACCGCTATCTGTGTAAACATGCATACATCTTCACCGCTATCTGTATAAACATGGAAATATCTACACCGCTACCTGTATAAACATGGAAATATCTACACCGCTATCTCTATGAACATGGAAATATCCACACCGCTATCTGTATGAACATGGAAATAGCTACACCGCTATCTGTATGAACATGGAAATATCTACAGCACTATCTGTATGAACATGGAAATATCTACACCGATATCTGTTTGAACAGGGAAGTATATACACCGCTATCTGATTGAAAATGGAAATATCTACACAGCTATATGCATATACATGGGAATATCTACACAGCTATCTCTTTACAAATGGAAATATCTACACCGCTATCTGTATGAACATGGAAATATCTACACCGCCATCTGTATGAACATGGAAATATCTGCAACGCCATCTGAATAAACATATAAATATCTACACCGCCATCTGTATTAAGATGGAGATATCTACACCGCTATTGGTATAAACATGGAAATATCTACACCGCTATGTGTATAAACATGGTAATATCTACACCGCTATCTGTATAAACATGGAAATATCTACACCGCTACCTGTATAAACATGGAAATATCAGCACCGCTATCGGTATGAACATGGAAGTATCTACACCGCCATCTGTATGAACATGGAAATATCTTCACCGCCATCTGTATGACCATGGAAATATCTACACCGCCATCTGTATGAACTTATAAATATCTACACCGCCATCTGTATTAAGATGGAGATATCTACACCGCTATCTGTATAAACATGGAAATATCTACCCCGCTATGTGTATAAACATGGAAATATCTACACCGCTATCTGCATAAACATGGAAATATCTACACTGCTACCTGTATAAACATGGGAATATCAGCACCGCTATCTGTATGAACATGGAAATATCTACACCGCCTTCTGTATGAACATGGAAAAATCTTCACCGTCATCTGTATGAACATCGATATATCTACACAGCCATCTGCATGAACATGGAAATATCTTCACCGCCATCTGTATGAACATGGATATTTCTACACAGCCGTCTGGATGAACATGGAAATATATACACCTCTATCTGCGTAAACATGCATACATCTTCACCGCTATCTGTATAAACATGGAAATATCCACACCGCTATCTGTATGAACATGGAAATATCTACACCGCTATCCGTTTGAACATGGAAATATCTACACCGATATCTGCATGAAAATGGAAATATCTACACAGCTATCTGCATATACATGGAAATATCTACACAGCTATCTCTTTGCACATGGAAATAACTACACCGCTATCTCTATAAACATGGAAATATCTACACCACCATCTGTATGAACATGGAAATATCTGCACCGCCATCTGTATGAACATATAAATACCTACACCGCCATCTGTATTAAGAAGGAGATATCTACACCGCTATCTGTATTAACATGGAAATATCTACACCGCTATCTGTATGAACATGGAAATATCTACACCGTTACCTGTATAAACACGGAAAAATGTACACCGCTACCTGTATAAACATGGAAGTATCAGCACCGCTATCGGTATGAACATGGCAATATCTACACGGCTATCTGTATGAACATGGAAATATCAACAACGCCATCTGTATGAACATGGAAATATCTTCACCGCTATCTGTATGAACATGGAAATATTTACACCGCTATCTGTATGAACATGGAAATATCAACACAGCCATCAGGATGAACATGGAAATATCTACACCGCTATCTGTATGAACATGGAAATACATACACTGCTATCTGTATGAACATGGAAATATCTACACCGCTATCTGTATGAACATGGAAATATCTACAAAGCTATTTCTTCACACATGGAAATAACTACACCGCTATCTCTATAAACTTGGAAATATCTACACCGCCATCTGTATGAACATGGAAATATCAACACAGCCATCAGGATGAACATGGAAAAATCTACACCGCTGGCTGCATGAACATGGAAATACATACACCGCTATCTGTAAGAACATGGAAATATCTACACCGCTATCTGTATAAACATGGAAATATCAGCACGTCTATCTGTATGAACATGCAAATATCTACACCGCCATCTGTATGAACATGGAAAAATCTTCACCGTCATCTGTATGAACATGGATATATCTACACAGCCATCTGTATGAACATGGAAATATCTTCACCGCCATCTGTATGAACATGGATATGTCTACACAGCCGTCTGGATGAACATGGAAATATCTACACCGCTATCTGTATGAACATGGAAATCTCTACACCTCTATCTGTGTAAACATGCATACATCTTCACCGCTATCTGTATAAACATGGAAATATCCACACCGCTATCTGTATGAACATGGAAATATCTACACCGCTATCTGTTTGAACATGGAAATATCTACACCGCTATCTGCATGAAAATGGAAATATCTACACAGCTATCTGCATATACATGGAAATATCTACACAGCTATCTCTTTGCACATGGAAATAACTACACCGCTATCTCTATAAACATGGAAATATCTACACCACCATCTGTATGAACATGGAAATATCTGCACCGCCATCTGTATGAACATATAAATATCTACACCGCCATCTGTATTAAGAAGGAGATATCTACACCGCTCTCTGTATAAACATGGAAATATCTACACCGCTATCTGTATGAACATGGAAATATCTACACCGTTACCTGTATGAACACGGAAATATGTACACCGCTACCTGTATAAACATGGAAGTATCAGCACCGCTATCGGTATGAACATGGCAATATCTACACGGCTATCTGTATGAACATGGAAATATCTACAACGCCATCTGTATGAACATGGAAATATCTTCACCGCCATCTGTATGAACATGGATATATCTACACAGCCATCTGGATGAACATGGAAATATCTACACCGCTATCTGTATGAACATGGAAATATCAACACAGCCATCAGGATGAACATGGATATATCTACACCGCTATCTGTATGAACATGGAAATACATACACCGCTATCTGTATGAACATGGAAATACCTACACCGCTATCTGTATGAACATGGAAATATCTACACCGCTATCTGTATGAACATGGAAATATCTTCACCGCCATCTGTATGAACATGGATATATCTACACAGCCATGTGGATGAACATGGAAATATCTAAACCGATATCTGTGAAACCATGCAGACATCTTCACCGCTATCTGTATAAACATGGAAATATCTACACCGCTATCTTAATGAACATGGAAATACCTGCACCGCTAACTGTTTGAACAGGGAAATATATACACCGCTATCTGCATGAAGATGGAAATATCTACACCACTATCTGTATGAACATGGAAATACATTCACCCCTATCTGTATGAACATGGAAATATCTACACCGCTATCTGTATGAACATGGAAATATCTACACCGCTATCTGTATGAACATTGAAATATCTTCACCGCCATCAGTATGAACATGGATATATCTACACAGCCATCTGGATGAACATGGAAATATCTGCACCGCTATCTATATGAACATGGAAATATCTACACCTCTATCTGTATGAACATGGATATATCTACACAGCCATCTGGATGAACATGGAAATATCTACACCGCTATCTGTGTAAACATGCATACATCTTCACCGCTATCTGTATAAACATGGAAATATCTACACCGCTATCTTTATGAACATGGAAATATCTACACCACTAACTGTTTGAACAGGGAAATATATACACCGCTATGTGCATGAAAACGGAAATATCTACACAGCTATCTGCTTATACATGGAAATATCTACACAGCTATCTCTTTACACATGGAAATAACTACACCGCTATCTGTACGAACATGGAAATATCTACACCGCCATCTGTATGAACATGGAAATATCTGCACCGCCATCTGTATGAACATTTAAATATCTACACCGCAATCTGTATTAATATGGAGATATCTACACCACTATCTGCATAAACATGGAAATATCTACACCGCTATCTGTATAGACATGGAAATATCTACACCGCTATATGTATAAACATGGAAATATCTACACTGCTATCTGTATAAACATGGAAATATCTACACCGCTACCTGTATAAACATGGAAATATCAGCACCGCTATCAGTATGAACATGGAAGTTTCTACACCGCCATCTGTATGAACACGGAAATATCTTCACCGCCATCCGTGTGAACATGGAAATATCTGCACCGCCATCTGTATGAACATATAAATATCTACACCGCCATCCGTATTAAGATGGAGATATCTACACCGCTATCTGTATGAACATGGAAATATATTCACCGCCATCTGTATGAACATGGATATATCTACACAGCCATCTGGATGAACGTGGAAATATCTACACCGCTATCTGTGTAAACATGCATACAACTTCACCGCTATCTGTATAAACATGGAAATATCTACACCGCTATCTTTATGAACATGGAAATATCAACACCGCTAACTGTTTGAACAGGGAAATATATACACCGGTATCTGCATGAAAATGGAAATATCTACACCGCTATCTGTATGAACATGGAAATACATACACCGCTATCTGTATGAACATGGAAATATCTACACCGCTATGTGAATAAACATGGAAATATCTACACCGCTATCTGTATAAACATGGAAATATCTACACCGCTACATGTATAAAAGTGTAAATATAAGCCCCGCTATCTGTATGAACATGGAAATATCTACACCGCCATCTGTATGAACATGGAAATATCTTCACCGCCATCTGTAGGAACAAGGATATATCTACACAGCCATCTGTATGGACATGGAAATATCTACACCGCTATCTGTATGAACATGGAAATATCTACACCGCTATCTGTATGAACATGGAAATATCTTCACCGCCATCTGTATGAACATAGATATGTCTACACAGCCATCTGAATGAACATTTAAATATCTACACCGCCATCTGTATTAAGATGGAGATATCTACACAACTATCTGCATAAACATGGAAATATCTACACCGCTATCTGTATAAACATGGAAATATCTACACCGCTATGTGTATAAACATGGAAATATCTACACCGCTATCTGTTTAAACATGGAAATATCTACACCGCTACCTGTATAAACATGGAAATATCAGCACCGCTATCAGTATGAACATGGAATTTTCTACACCGCCATCTGTATGAACATGGAAATATCTGCACCGCCATCTGTATGAACATATAAATATCTACACCGCCATCTGTATTAAGATGGAGATATCTACACCGCTATCTGTATAAACATGGAAATATCTACTCCGCTATCTGTATAAACATGGAAATATCTACACCGCTATCTGTATAAACATGGAAATATATACACCGATACCTGTATAAACATGAAAACATCAGCACCGCTATCTCTATGAACATGGAAATATCTACACCGCCATCTGTATGAACATGGAAATATCGTCACCGCCATCTGTATGAACATGGATATATATACACAGCCATCTGTATGAACATGGAAATATCTTCACCTCCATCTGTATGAACATGGATATGTCTACACAGCTCTCTGGATGAACATGGAAATATCTACACCGCTATCTGTGTAAACATGCATACATCTTCACCGCTATCTGTATAAACTTGGAAATATCTACACCGCTATCTGTATGAACATGGAAATATCTACACCGCTATCTGTTTGAACATGGAAATATCTACACCGCTATCTGCATGAAAATGGAAATATCTACACAACTATCTGCATATAAATGGAAATATCTACTCAGCTATCTCTTTGCACATGGAAATAACTACACCGCTATCTCTATAAACATGGAAATATCTACACCGCCATCTGTATGATCATGGAAATATCTACACCGCCATCTGTATTAAGAAGGAGATATCTACACCGCTATCTGTATAAACATGGAAATATCTACACCACTATCTGTATTAACATGGAAATATCTACACCGGTATCTGTATAAACACGGAAATATGTTCACCGCTACCTGTATAAACATGGAAGTATCAGCACCGCTATCGGTATGAACATGGCAATATCTACACGGCTATCTGTATGAACATGGAAATATCTGCACCGCTATCTGTATGAACATGGAAATGTCTTCACCGCCATCTGTATGAACATGGATATATCTACACAGCCATCTAGATGAATATGGAAATAACTACACCGCTATCTGTATGAACATGGAAATATCTACACCGCTATCTGTATGAACATGGGAATATCTACACATCCATCTGGATGAACACGGAAATATCTACACCGCTATCTGTATGAACATGGAAATACATACACCGCTATCTGTATGAACATGGAAATATCTACACCGCTATCTGTATGAACATGGAAATATCTACACCACTATCTGTATGAACATGGAAATATCTACACCGCTATCTGTATGAACATGGAAATACCTTCACCGCCTTCTGTTTGAACATGGATATATCTACACAGCCGTCTGGATGAACTTGGAAATACCTACCCCGCTATGTGTGTAAACATGCATACAACTTCACCGCTATCTGTATAAACATGGAAATATCTACACCGCTATATTTATGAACATGGAAATATCTACACCGCTAACTGTTTGAACAGGGAAATATATACACCGCTATCTGCTTAAAAATTGAAATATCTACACCGCTATCTGTATGAACATGGAAATACTTACACCGCTATCTGTATGAACATGGAAATATCTACACCTCTATCTGTATGAACATGGAAATATCTACAACGCTATCTGTATGAACATGAAAATACCTTCACCGCCATCTGTATGAACATGGATATATCTACACAGCCATCTGGATGAACATGGAAATATCTGCACCGCTATCTGTATGAACATGGAAATATCTACACCGGTATCTGCATGAACATGGATATATCTACACAGCCATCTGGATGAACATGGAAATATCTACACCGCTATCTGTGTAAACATGCATACATCTTCACCGCTATCTGTATAAACATGGAAATATCTACACTGCTATCTTTGTGAACATAGAAATATCTACACCGCCATCTGTATGAACATGGAAATACCTGCACCGCCATCTGTTTGAACATATAAATATCTACACCGCCATCTGTATTAAGTTAGAGATATCTACACCACTATCTGTATGAACATGGAAATATCTACACCGCTATCTGTATGAACATGGAAATATCTTCACCGCCATCTGTATGAACATGGATATATCTACACAGCCATCTGGATGAACATGGAAATAGCTACACAGCTATCTGTTTGAACATGGAAATATCTAAACCGCTATCTGCATGAACATGGAAATATCTACACAGCTATCTGCATATACATGGAAATATCTACATAGCTATCTCTTTACACATGGAAATAACTACACCGCTATCTGTATGAACATGGAAATATCTTCACCGCCATCTGTATGAACATGGATATATCTACACAGCCATCTGGAGGAGCATGGAAATATCTACACCGCTATCTGTATGAACATGGAAATATGTACACCGCTATCTGTGTAAACATGCATACATCTTCACCGCTATCTGTATAAACATGGAAATATCTACACTGCTATCTGCATGAACATGGAAATATCTACACCGCTATCTGTTTCAACATGGAAATATCTACACCGCTATCTGCATGAAAATGGAAATGTCTACACAGCTATCTGCATATACATGGAAATATCTACACAGCTATCTCTTTACACATGGAAATAACTACACCGCTATCTGTATGAACATGGAAATATCTACACCGCTATCTGTATGAACATGGAAATATCTACACCGCTATCTGTATGAACATGGAAATATCTTCACCGCCATCTGTATGAACATGCATATATCTACACAGCCATGTGGATGAACATGGAAATATCTACACCGCTTTCTGTGTAAACATGCATACAACTTCACCGCTATCTGTATAAACATGGAAATATCTACACCGCTATATTTATGAACATGGAAATATCTACACCGCTAACTGTTTGAACAGGGAAATATATACACCGCTATCTGCTTAAAAATTGAAATATCTACACCGCTATCTGTATGAACATGGAAATACTTACACCGCTATCTGTATGAACATGGAAATATCTACACCTCTATCTGTATGAACATGGAAATATCTACAACGCTATCTGTATGAACATGAAAATACCTTCACCGCCATCTGTATGAACATGGATATATCTACACAGCCATCTGGATGAACATGGAAATATCTGCACCGCTATCTGTATGAACATGGAAATATCTACACCGGTATCTGCATGAACATGGATATATCTACACAGCCATCTGGATGAACATGGAAATATCTACACCGCTATCTGTGTAAACATGCATACATCTTCACCGCTATCTGTATAAACATGGAAATATCTACACTGCTATCTTTGTGAACATAGAAATATCTACACCGCCATCTGTATGAACATGGAAATACCTGCACCGCCATCTGTATGAACATATAAATATCTACACCGCCATCTGTATTAAGTTAGAGATATCTACACCACTATCTGCATAAACATGGAAATATCTACACCGCTATCTGTATAAACATGTAAATATGTACACCGCTATGTGTATAAACATGGAAATATCTACACCGCTATCTGTAAAAACATGGAAATATCTACACCGCTACATGTATAAACATGGAAATATCTCCACCGCTATCTGTATGAACATGGAAATATCTACACCGCCATCTCTATGAACATGGAAATATCTTCACCGCCATCTGTATGAACGTGGATATATCTACACAGCCATCAGTATGAACATGGAAATATCTACACCGCTATCTGTATGAACATGGAAATATCTTCACCGCTATCTGTATGAACATGGAAATATCTTCACCGCCATCTGTATGAACATGGATATATCTACACAGCCATCTGGATAAACATGGAAATATCTACACCGCTATCTGTATGAACATGGAAACATCTACACCGCTATCTGTGTAAACATGCATACATCTTCACCGCTATCTGTACGAACATGGAAATATCTACACCGCTACCTGTTTGAACATGGAAGTATCTACACCGCTATCTGCATGAAAATGGAAATATCTACCCAGCTTTCTGCATATACATGGAAATATCTACAAAGCTATCTCTTTACACATGGAAATAACTACACCACTATCTCTATAAACATGGAAATATCTACTCCACCATCTGTATGAACATGGAAATATCTGCACCGCCATCTGTATGAACATATAAATATCTACACCGAAATCTGTATGAAGAAGGAGATATCTACACCGCTATCTGTGTAAACATGGAAATATCTACACCGCTATCTGTATAAACATGGAAATAACTACACCGCTATCTGTATAAACATGGAAATATCTACACCGCTATCTGTATAAACACGGAAATATGTACACCGCTAACGGTATGAACATGGCAATATCTACACGGCTATCTGTTTGAACATGGAAATATCTACACCGCTATCTGTATGAACATGGAAATATCTTCACCGCCATCTGTATGAACATGGATATATCTACACAGCCATCTGGATGAACATGGAAATATCTACACCGCTATCTGTATGAACATGGAAATATCTACACCGCTATCTGCATGAACATGGAAATATCTACACAGCCATCTGGATGAACATTGAAATATCTACACCGCTATATGTATTAACATGGAAATACATACACCGCTATCTGTATGAACATGGAAATATCTACACCGCTATCTGTATGGACATGGAAATATCTACACCGCTATCTGTATGAACATGGAAATATCTTCACTCCATCTGTATGAACATGGATATATCTACACAGCAATCTGGATGAACATGGAAATATCTACACCGCTATCTGTGTAAACATGCAAACATCTTCGCCGCTATCTGTATAAACATGGATATATCTACAAAGCTATCTGCATGAACATGGAAATATCTACACCGCTATCTGTATGAACATGGAAATATCTACACCACTATCTGTATGAACATGGAGATATCTACACCGCTATCTGTTTGAACAGGGAAATACATACACCGCTATCTGCATGAAAATGGAAATATCTACACAGCAATCTGCATATACATGGAAATATCTATACAGCTATCTCTTTACACATGGAAATAACTACACCGCTATCTGTATGAACATGGAAATATCTACACCGCCATCTGTATGAACATGGAAATATCTGCACCGCCATCTCTATGAACATATAAATATCTGCACTGCCATCTGTATAAACATGGAAATATCTACACCGCTATCTGTATAAACATGGAAATATCTACACCGCTACCTGTATAAACATGGAAATATCAGCACCGCTATCGGTATGAACACGGAAATATCTACAACGCTATCTGTATGAACATGGAAATATCTACACCGCTATCTGTATGAACATGGAAATACCAGCACCGCTATCGGTATGAACACGGAAATATCTACACCGCTATCTGTATGAACATGGAAATATCTACACCGCTATCTGTATGAACATGGAAATATCTTCACTGCCATCTGTATGAACATGGATATATCTACACAGCCATCTGGATGAACAAGGAAATATCTACACCGCTATCTGTATGAATATGGAAATATCTACACAGCCATCTGGATGAACATGAAAATCTCTACACCACTGTATGTGTAAACATGCATACATCTTCACCGCTATCTGTAAAAACATGGAAATATCTACACCGCTACCTGTATAAACATGGAAATATCAGCACCGCTATCTGTATGAACATGGAAATATCTACACCGCTATCTCTATGAACATGAAAATATCCACACCGCTATCTGTATAAACACGGAAATATGTACACCGCTACCTGTATAAACATGGAAGTATCAGCAGCGCTATCGGTATGAACATGGCAATATCTATACGGTTATCTGTATGAACATGGAAATATCTACACCGCTATCTGTATGAACATGGAAATATCTACACCACTATCTGTATGAACATGGAAATAGCTACACAGCCATCTGGATGAACATGGAAATATCTACACCGCTATCTGTATGAACATGGATATATCTACACAGCCATCTGGATGAACATGGAAATATCTACACCGCTATCTGTATGAACATGGAAATACATACACCGCTATCTGTATGAACATGGAAATATCTACACCGCTATCTGTATGAACATGGAAATATTTACAAAGCTATCTGCATATACATGGAAATATCTACACCGCTATCTCCAGGAACATGGAAATAACTACACCGCTATCTCCATAAATATGGAAATATCCACACCGCCATCGCTATGAACATGGAAAAACTACACCGCCATCTGTATGAACATGGAAATATCTACACTGCTATCTGTATGAACATGGAAATACATACACCGCTATCTGTATGAACTTGGAAATAACTACACCGCTATCTGTATGAACGTGGAAATATCTACACCGCTCTCTGTATGAACATGGAAATATCTTCACCGCCATCTGTATGAACATGGAAATATCTACACAGCCATCTGGATGAACATGGATATATCTGCACCGCTATCTGTATGAACATGGAAATAACTACACCGATATCTGTATGAACATGGATATATCTACAGAGCCATCTGGATGAACATGGAAATATCTACACCGCTATCTGTGTAAACATGCATACATCTACACCGCTTTCTGTATAAACATGGAAATATCTACACTGCTATCTTTATGAACATGGAAATATCTACACCGCTAACTGTTTGAACAGGGAAATATATACACCGCTATCTGCATGAAAATGGAAATGTCTACACAGCTGTCTGCATATACATGGAAATATCTACACAGCTATCTCTTTACACATGGAATATAACTACACCGCTATCTGTATGAACATGGAAATATCTACACCGCCATCTGTATGAACATGGAAATATCTCCACCGCCATCTGAATGAACATATAAATATCTACACCGCCATCTGTATTAAGATGGAAATATCTACACCGCTATCTGTTTGAACATGGAAATATCTACACCGCTATCTGCATGGAAATGGAAATATCTACACAGCTATCTGTATATACATGGAAATATCTACACAGCTATCTCTTTGCACATGGAAATAACTACACCGCTATCTCTATAAACATGGAAATATCTACACCACCATCTGTATGAACATGGAAATATCTGCACCGCCATCTGTATGAACATATAAATATCTACACCGCCATCTGTATTAAGAAGGAGATATCTACACCACTATCTGTATAAAAATGGAAATATCTACACCGCTATCTGTATGAACATGGAAATATCTACACCGCTACCTGTATAAACACGGAAATATGTACACCGCTATCTGTATAAACATGGAGATATCTACACTGCTACGTGTATAAACATGGAAATATCAGCCACGCTATCTGTATGAACATGGAAATATCTACACCGCCATCTGTATGAACATGGAATAATCTTCAACACCATCTGTATGAACATGGATATATCTACACAGCCATCTGTATGAACATGGAAATATCTTCACCGCCATCTGTATGAACATGGATATGTCTACACAGCCGTCTGGATGAACATGGAAATATCTACACCGCTATCTGTATGAACATGGAAATATCTACACCGCTATCTGTATGAACATGGAAATATGTACACAGCCATCAGGATGAACATGGAAATATCTACACCGCTATCTGTATGAACATGGATATATCTACACCGCTATCTGTATGAATATGGAAATATCTTCACCGCCATCTGTATGAACATGGATATATCTACACAGCCATCTGGATGAACATGGAAATATCTACACCGCTATCTGTAGGAACATGGAAATAGCTACACTGCTATCTGTATGAACATGGAAATATCTACACCGCTATCTGTATAAACATGGAAATATCTACACCGCTATCTGTATGAACATGGAAATATCTTCACCGCCATCTGTATGAACATGGATATATCTAAACTGTCATCTGGATGAACATGGAAATATCTACACCGCTATCTTTATGAACATGGAAATATCTACACAGCCATCTGGATGAACATGAAAATATCTACACCGCTATCTGTGTAAACATGCATACATCTTCACCGCTATCTGTATAAACATGGAAATATCTACACCGCTACCTGTATAAACATGGAAATATCTACACCGCTATCTCTATGAACATGGAAATATCCACACCGCTATCTGTATGAACATGGAAATAGCTACACCGCTATCTGTATGAACATGGAAATATCTACAGCACTATCTGTATGAACATGGAAATATCTACACCGATATCTGTTTGAACAGGGAAGTATATACACCGCTATCTGATTGAAAATGGAAATATCTACACAGCTATATGCATATACATGGGAATATCTACACAGCTATCTCTTTACAAATGGAAATATCTACACCACTATCTGTATGAACATGGAAATATCTACACCGCCATCTGTATGAACATGGAAATATCTGCAACGCCATCTGAATAAACATATAAATATCTACACCGCCATCTGTATTAAGATGGAGATATCTACACCGCTATTGGTATAAACATGGAAATATCTACACCGCTATGTGTATAAACATGGTAATATCTACACCGCTATCTGTATAAACATGGAAATATCTACACCGCTACCTGTAAAAACATGGAAATATCAGCACCGCTATCGGTATTAACATGGAAGTATCTACACCGCCATCTGTATGAACATGGAAATATCTTCACCGCCATCTGTATGACCATGGAAATATCTACACCGCCATCTGTATGAACTTATAAATATCTACACCGCCATCTGTATTAAGATGGAGATATCTACACCGCTATCTGTATAAACATGGAAATATCTACCCCGCTATGTGTATAAACATGGAAATATCTACACCGCTATCTGCATAAACATGGAAATATCTACACTGCTACCTGTATAAACATGGGAATATCAGCACCGCTATCTGTATGAACATGGAAATATCTACACCGCCTTCTGTATGAACATGGAAAAATCTTCACCGTCATCTGTATGAACATCGATATATCTACACAGCCATCTGCATGAACATGGAAATATCTTCACCGCCATCTGTATGAACATGGATATTTCTACACAGCCGTCTGGATGAACATGGAAATATATACACCTCTATCTGCGTAAACATGCATACATCTTCACCGCTATCTGTATAAACATGGAAATATCCACACCGCTATCTGTATGAACATGGAAATATCTACACCGCTATCCGTTTGAACATGGAAATATCTACACCGATATCTGCATGAAAATGGAAATATCTACACAGCTATCTGCATATACATGGAAATATCTACACAGCTATCTCTTTGCACATGGAAATAACTACACCGCTATCTCTATAAACATGGAAATATCTACACCACCATCTGTATGAACATGGAAATATCTGCACCGCCATCTGTATGAACATATAAATATCTACACCGCCATCTGTATTAAGAAGGAGATATCTACACCGCTATCTGTATGAACATGGAAATATCTACACCGTTACCTGTATAAACACGGAAAAATGTACACCGCTACCTGTATAAACATGGAAGTATCAGCACCGCTATCGGTATGAACATGGCAATATCTACACGGCTATCTGTATGAACATGGAAATATCAACAACGCCATCTGTATGAACAAGGAAATATCTTCACCGCTATCTGTATGAACATGGAAATATTTACACCGCTATCTGTATGAACATGGAAATATCAACACAGCCATCAGGATGAACATGGAAATATCTACACCGCTATCTGTATGAACATGGAAATACATACACTGCTATCTGTATGAACATGGAAATATCTACACCGCTATCTGTATGAACATGGAAATATCTACAAAGCTATTTCTTCACACATGGAAATAACTACACCGCTATCTCTATAAACTTGGAAATATCTACACCGCCATCTGTATGAACATGGAAATATCAACACAGCCATCAGGATGAACATGGAAAAATCTACACCGCTGGCTGCATGAACATGGAAATACATACACCGCTATCTGTAAGAACATGGAAATATCTACACCGCTATCTGTATAAACATGGAAATATCAGCACGTCTATCTGTATGAACATGCAAATATCTACACCGCCATCTGTATGAACATGGAAAAATCTTCACCGTCATCTGTATGAACATGGATATATCTACACAGCCATCTGTATGAACATGGAAATATCTTCACCGCCATCTGTATGAACATGGATATGTCTACACAGCCGTCTGGATGAACATGGAAATATCTACACCGCTATCTGTATGAACATGGAAATCTCTACACCTCTATCTGTGTAAACATGCATACATCTTCACCGCTATCTGTATAAACATGGAAATATCCACACCGCTATCTGTATGAACATGGAAATATCTACACCGCTATCTGTTTGAACATGGAAATATCTACACCGCTATCTGCATGAAAATGGAAATATCTACACAGCTATCTGCATATACATGGAAATATCTACACAGCTATCTCTTTGCACATGGAAATAACTACACCGCTATCTCTATAAACATGGAAATATCTACACCACCATCTGTATGAACATGGAAATATCTGCACCGCCATCTGTATGAACATATAAATATCTACACCGCCATCTGTATTAAGAAGGAGATATCTACACCGCTCTCTGTATAAACATGGAAATATCTACACCGCTATCTGTATGAACATGGAAATATCTACACCGTTACCTGTATAAACACGGAAATATGTACACCGCTACCTGTATAAACATGGAAGTGTCAGCACCGCTATCGGTATGAACATGGCAATATCTACACGGCTATCTGTATGAACATGGAAATATCTACAACGCCATCTGTATGAACATGGAAATATCTTCACCGCCATCTGTATGAACATGGATATATCTACACAGCCATCTGGATGAACATGGAAATATCTACACCGCTATCTGTATGAACATGGAAATATTTACACCGCTATCTGTATGAACATGGAAATATCAACACAGCCATCAGGATGAACATGGATATATCTACACCGCTATCTGTATGAACATGGAAATACATTCACCGCTATCTGTATGAACATGGAAATACCTACACCGCTATCTGTATGAACATGGAAATATCTACACCGCTATCTGTATGAACATGGAAATATCTTCACCGCCATCTGTATGAACATGGATATATCTACACAGCCATGTGGATGAACATGGAAATATCTAAACCGATATCTGTGAAACCATGCATACATCTTCACCGCTATCTGTATAAACATGGAAATATCTACACCGCTATCTTAATGAACATGGAAATACCTACACCGCTAACTGTTTGAACAGGGAAATATATACACCGCTATCTGCATGAAGATGGAAATATCTACACCACTATCTGTATGAACATGGAAATACATTCACCCCTATCTGTATGAACATGGAAATATCTACACCGCTATCTGTATGAACATGGAAATATCTACACCGCTATCTGTATGAACATTGAAATATCTTCACCGCCATCAGTATGAACATGGATATATCTACACAGCCATCTGGATGAACATGGAAATATCTGCACCGCTATCTATATGAACATGGAAATATCTACACCTCTATCTGTATGAACATGGATATATCTACACAGCCATCTGGATGAACATGGAAATATCTACACCGCTATCTGTGTAAACATGCATACATCTTCACCGCTATCTGTATAAACATGGAAATATCTACACCGCTATCTTTATGAACATGGAAATATCTACACCACTAACTGTTTGAACAGGGAAATATATACACCGCTATGTGCATGAAAACGGAAATATCTACACAGCTATCTGCTTATACATGGAAATATCTACACAGCTATCTCTTTACACATGGAAATAACTACACCGCTATCTGTACGAACATGGAAATATCTACACCGCCATCTGTATGAACATGGAAATATCTGCACCGCCATCTGTATGAACATTTAAATATCTACACCGCAATCTGTATTAATATGGAGATATCTACACCACTATCTGCATAAACATGGAAATATCTACACCGCTATCTGTATAGACATGGAAATATCTACACCGCTATATGTATAAACATGGAAATATCTACACTGCTATCTGTATAAACATGGAAATATCTACACCGCTACCTGTATAAACATGGAAATATCAGCACCGCTATCAGTATGAACATGGAAGTTTCTACACCGCCATCTGTATGAACACGGAAATATCTTCACCGCCATCCGTGTGAACATGGAAATATCTGCACCGCCATCTGTATGAACATATAAATATCTACACCGCCATCCGTATTAAGATGGAGATATCTACACCGCTATCTGTATGAACATGGAAATATATTCACCGCCATCTGTATGAACATGGATATATCTACACAGCCATCTGGATGAACGTGGAAATATCTACACCGCTATCTGTGTAAACATGCATACAACTTCACCGCTATCTGTATAAACATGGAAATATCTACACCGCTATCTTTATGAACATGGAAATATCAACACCGCTAACTGTTTGAACAGGGAAATATATACACCGGGATCTGCATGAAAATGGAAATATCTACACCGCTATCTGTATGAACATGGAAATACATACACCGCTATCTGTATGAACATGGAAATATCTACACCGCTATGTGTATAAACATGGAAATATCTACACCGCTATCTGTATAAACATGGAAATATCTACACCGCTACATGTATAAAAGTGGAAATATAAGCCCCGCTATCTGTATGAACATGGAAATATCTACACCGCCATCTGTATGAACATGGAAATATCTTCACCGCCATCTGTAGGAACAAGGATATATCTACACAGCCATCTGTATGGACATGGAAATATCTACACCGCTATCTGTATGAACATGGAAATATCTACACCGCTATCTGTATGAACATGGAAATATCTTCACCGCCATCTGTATGAACATAGATATGTCTACACAGCCATCTGAATGAACATTTAAATATCTACACCGCCATCTGTATAAAGATGGAGATATCTACACAACTATCTGCATAAACATGGAAATATCTACACCGCTATCTGTATAAACATGGAAATATCTACACCGCTATGTGTATAAACATGGAAATATCTACACCGCTATCTGTTTAAACATGGAAATATCTATACCGCTACCTGTATAAACATGGAAATATCAGCACCGCTATCAGTATGAACATGGAATTTTCTACACCGCCATCTGTATGAACATGGAAATATCTTCACAGCCATCCGTATGAACATGGAAATATCTGCACCGCCATCTGTATGAACATATAAATATCTACACCGCCATCTGTATTAAGATGGAGATATCTACACCGCTATCTGTATAAACATGGAAATATCTACTCCGCTATCTGTATAAACATGGAAATATCTACACCGCTATCTGTATAAACATGGAAATATATACACCGATACCTGTATAAACATGAAAACATCAGCACCGCTATCTCTATGAACATGGAAATATCTACACCGCCATCTGTATGAACATGGAAATATCGTCACCGCCATCTGTATGAACATGGATATATATACACAGCCATCTGTATGAACATGGAAATATCTTCACCTCCATCTGTATGAACATGGATATGTCTACACAGCTCTCTGGATGAACATGGAAATATCTACACCGCTATCTGTGTAAACATGCATACATCTTCACCGCTATCTGTATAAACTTGGAAATATCTACACCGCTATCTGTATGAACATGGAAATATCTACACCGCTATCTGTTTGAACATGGAAATATCTACACCGCTATCTGCATGAAAATGGAAATATCTACACAACTATCTGCATATAAATGGAAATATCTACTCAGCTATCTCTTTGCACATGGAAATAACTACACCGCTATCTCTATAAACATGGAAATATCTACACCGCCATCTGTATGATCATGGAAATATCTACACCGCCATCTGTATTAAGAAGGAGATATCTACACCGCTATCTGTATAAACATGGAAATATCTACACCACTATCTGTATTAACATGGAAATATCTACACCGGTATCTGTATAAACACGGAAATATGTTCACCGCTACCTGTATAAACATGGAAGTATCAGCACCGCTATCGGTATGAACATGGCAATATCTACACGGCTATCTGTATGAACATGGAAATATCTGCACCGCTATCTGTATGAACATGGAAATGTCTTCACCGCCATCTGTATGAACATGGATATATCTACACAGCCATCTAGATGAATATGGAAATAACTACACCGCTATCTGTATGAACATGGAAATATCTACACCGCTATCTGTATGAACATGGGAATATCTACACATCCATCTGGATGAACACGGAAATATCTACACCGCTATCTGTATGAACATGGAAATACATACACCGCTATCTGTATGAACATGGAAATATCTACACCGCTATCTGTATGAACATGGAAATATCTGCACCGCTATCTGTATGAACATGGAAATATCTACACCGCTATCTGTATGAACATGGAAATACCTTCACCGCCTTCTGTTTGAACATGGATATATCTACACAGCCGTCTGGATGAACTTGGAAATACCTACCCCGCTATGTGTGTAAACATGCATACAACTTCACCGCTATCTGTATAAACATGGAAATATCTACACCGCTATATTTATGAACATGGAAATATCTACACCGCTAACTGTTTGAACAGGGAAATATATACACCGCTATCTGCTTAAAAATTGAAATATCTACACCGCTATCTGTATGAACATGGAAATACTTACACCGCTATCTGTATGAACATGGAAATATCTACACCTCTATCTGTATGAACATGGAAATATCTACAACGCTATCTGTATGAACATGAAAATACCTTCACCGCCATCTGTATGAACATGGATATATCTACACAGCCATCTGGATGAACATGGAAATATCTGCACCGCTATCTGTATGAACATGGAAATATCTACACCGGTATCTGCATGAACATGGATATATCTACACAGCCATCTGGATGAACATGGAAATATCTACACCGCTATCTGTGTAAACATGCATACATCTTCACCGCTATCTGTATAAACATGGAAATATCTACACTGCTATCTTTGTGAACATAGAAATATCTACACCGCCATCTGTATGAACATGGAAATACCTGCACCGCCATCTGTATGAACATATAAATATCTACACCGCCATCTGTATTAAGTTGGAGATATCTACACCACTATCTGCATAAACATGGAAATATCTACACCGCTATCTGTATAAACATGTAAATATCTACACCGCTATGTGTATAAACATGGAAATATCTACACCGCTATCTGTAAAAACATGGAAATATCTACACCGCTACATGTATAAACATGGAAATATCTCCACCGCTATCTGTATGAACATGGAAATATCTACACCGCCATCTCTATGAACATGGAAATATCTTCACCGCCATCTGTATGAACGTGGATATATCTACACAGCCATCAGTATGAACATGGAAATATCTACACCGCTATCTGTATGAACATGGAAATATCTTCACCGCTATCTGTATGAACATGGAAATATCTTCACCGCCATCTGTATGAACATGGATATATCTACACAGCCATCTGGATAAACATGGAAATATCTACACCGCTATCTGTATGAACATGGAAACATCTACACCGCTATCTGTGTAAACATGCATACATCTTCACCGCTATCTGTACGAACATGGAAATATCTACACCGCTACCTGTTTGAACATGGAAGTATCTACACCGCTATCTGCATGAAAATGGAAATATCTACCCAGCTTTCTGCATATACATGGAAATATCTACACAGCTATCTCTTTACACATGGAAATAACTACACCACTATCTCTATAAACATGGAAATATCTACACCACCATCTGTATGAACATGGAAATATCTGCACCGCCATCTGTATGAACATATAAATATCTACACCGAAATCTGTATGAAGAAGGAGATATCTACACCGCTATCTGTGTAAACATGGAAATATCTACACCGCTATCTGTATAAACATGGAAATATCTACACCGCTATCTGTATAAACATGGAAATATCTACACCGCTATCTGTATAAACACGGAAATATGTACACCGCTAACGGTATGAACATGGCAATATCTACACGGCTATCTGTTTGAACATGGAAATATCTACACCGCTATCTGTATGAACATGGAAATATCTTCACCGCCATCTGTATGAACATGGATATATCTACACAGCCATCTGGATGAACATGGAAATATCTACACCGCTATCTGTATGAACATGGAAATATCTACACCGCTATCTGCATGAACATGGAAATATCTACACAGCCATCTGGATTAACATGGAAATATCTACACCGCTATATGTATTAACATGGAAATACATACACCGCTATCTGTATGAACATGGAAATATCTACACCGCTATCTGTATGGACATGGAAATATCTACACCGCTATCTGTATGAACATGGAAATATCTTCACTCCATCTGTATGAACATGGATATATCTACACAGCAATCTGGATGAACATGGAAATATCTACACCGCTATCTGTGTAAACATGCATACATCTTCGCCGCTATCTGTATAAACATGGATATATCTACAAAGCTATCTGCATGAACATGGAAATATCTACACCGCTATCTGTATGAACATGGAAATATCTACACCACTATCTGTATGAACATGGAGATATCTACACCGCTATCTGTTTGAACAGGGAAATACATACACCGCTATCTGCATGAAAATGGAAATATCTACACAGCAATCTGCATATACATGGAAATATCTATACAGCTATCTCTTTACACATGGAAATAACTACACCGCTATCTGTATGAACATGGAAATATCTACACCGCCATCTGTATGAACATGGAAATATCTGCACCGCCATCTCTATGAACATATAAATATCTGCACTGCCATCTGTATAAACATGGAAATATCTACACCGCTATCTGTATAAACATGGAAATATCTACACCGCTACCTGTATAAACATGGAAATATCAGCACCGCTATCGGTATGAACACGGAAATATCTACAACGCTATCTGTATGAACATGGAAATATCTACACCGCTATCTGTATGAACATGGAAATACCAGCACCGCTATCGGTATGAACACGGAAATATCTACACCGCTATCTGTATGAACATGGAAATATCTACACCGCTATCTGTATGAACATGGAAATATCTTCACTGCCATCTGTATGAACATGGATATATCTACACAGCCATCTGGATGAACAAGGAAATATCTACACCGCTATCTGTATGAATATGGAAATATCTACACAGCCATCTGGATGAAGATGAAAATCTCTACACCACTATATGTGTAAACATGCATACATCTTCACCGCTATCTGTAAAAACATGGAAATATCTACACCGCTACCTGTATAAACATGGAAATATCAGCACCGCTATCTGTATGAACATGGAAATATCTACACCGCTATCTCTATGAACATGAAAATATCCACACCGCTATCTGTATAAACACGGAAATATGTACACCGCTACCTGTATAAACATGGAAGTATCAGCAGCGCTATCGGTATGAACATGGCAATATCTACACGGTTATCTGTATGAACATGGAAATATCTACACCGCTATCTGTATGAACATGGAAATATCTACACCACTATCTGTATGAACATGGAAATAGCTACACAGCCATCTGGATGAACATGGAAATATCTACACCGCTATCTGTATGAACATGGATATATCTACACAGCCATCTGGATGAACATGGAAATATCTACACCGCTATCTGTATGAACATGGAAATACATACACCGCTATCTGTATGAACATGGAAATATCTACACCGCTATCTGTATGAACATGGAAATATTTACAAAGCTATCTGCATATACATGGAAATATCTACACCGCTATCTCCAGGAACATGGAAATAACTACAGCGCTATCTCCATAAATATGGAAATATCCACACCGCCATCCCTATGAACATGGAAAAACTACACCGCCATCTGTATGAACATGGAAATATCTACACTGCTATCTGTATGAACATGGAAATACATACACCGCTATCTGTATGAACTTGGAAATAACTACACCGCTATCTGTATGAACGTGGAAATATCTACACCGCTCTCTGTATGAACATGGAAATATCTTCACCGCCATCTGTATGAACATGGAAATATCTACACAGCCATCTGGATGAACATGGATATATCTGCACCGCTATCTGTATGAACATGGAAATAACTACACCGATATCTGTATGAACATGGATATATCTACAGAGCCATCTGGATGAACATGGAAATATTTACACCGCTATCTGTGTAAACATGCATACATCTTCACCGCTTTCTGTATAAACATGGAAATATCTACACTGCTATCTTTATGAACATGGAAATAACTACACCGCTAACTGTTTGAACAGGGAAATATATACACCGCTATCTGCATGAAAATGGAAATGTCTACACAGCTGTCTGCATATACATGGAAATATCTACACAGCTATCTCTTTACACATGGAATATAACTACACCGCTATCTGTATGAACATGGAAATATCTACACCGCCATCTGTATGAACATGGAAATATCTCCACCGCCATCTGAATGAACATATAAATATCTACACCGCCATCTGTATTAAGATGGAAATATCTACACCGCTATCTGTTTGAACATGGAAATATCTACACCGCTATCTGCATGGAAATGGAAATTTCTACACAGCTATCTGTATATACATGGAAATATCTACACAGCTATCTCTTTGCACATGGAAATAACTACACCGCTATCTCTATAAACATGGAAATATCTACACCACCATCTGTATGAACATGGAAATATCTGCACCGCCATCTGTATGAACATATAAATATCTACACCGCCATCTGTATTAAGAAGGAGATATCTACACCACTATCTGTATAAAAATGGAAATATCTACACCGCTATCTGTATGAACATGGAAATATCTACACCGCTACCTGTATAAACACGGAAATATGTACACCGCTATCTGTATAAACATGGAGATATCTACACTGCTACGTGTATAAACATGGAAATATCAGCCACGCTATCTGTATGAACATGGAAATATCTACACCGCCATCTGTATGAACATGGAATAATCTTCAACGCCATCTGTATGAACATGGATATATCTACACAGCCATCTGTATGAACATGGAAATATCTTCACCGCCATCTGTATGAACATGGATATGTCTACACAGCCGTCTGGATGAACATGGAAATATCTACACCGCTATCTGTATGAACATGAAAATATCTACACCGCTATCTGTGTAAACATGCATACATCTTCACCGCTATCTGTAGAAACATGGAAATATCCAAACCGCTATCTGTATGAACATGGAAATATCTACACCGCTATCTGTTTGAACATGGAAATATCTACACCGCTATCTGCATGAAAATGGAAATACCTACAAATCTATCTGCATATACATGGAAATATCTACACAGCTATCTCTTTGCACATGGAAATAACTACACCGCTATCTCTATAAACATGGAAATATCTACACCACCATCTGCATGAACATGGAAATATCTGCACTGCCATCTGTATGAACATATAAATATCTACACCGCCATCTGTATTAAGAAGGAGATATCTACACCGCTATCTGAATAAACATGGAAATATCTACACCGCTATCTGTATGAACATGGAAATATCTACACCGCTACCTGTATAAACACGGAAATATGTACACCGCTACCTGTATAAACATGGAAGTATCAGCAGCGCTATCGGTATGAACATGGCAATATCTACACGGCTATCTGTATGAACATGGAAATATCTACACCGCTATCTGTATGAACATGGAAATATCTACACCGCTATCTGTATGAACATGGAAATATCTACACAGCTATCTCTTTGCACATGGAAATAACTACACCGCTACCTCTATAAACTTGGAAATATCTACACCACCATCTGTATGAACATGGAAATATCTGCACCGCCATCTGTATGAACATATAAATATCTACACCGCCATCTGTATTAAGAAGGAGATATCTACACCGCTATCTGTATAAACATGGAAATATCTACACCGCTATCTGTATGAACATGGAAATATCTACACTGCTACCTGTATAAACACGGAAATATGTACACCGCAACGTGTATAAACATGGAAGTATCAGCACCGCTATCGGTATGAACATGGCAATATCTACACGGCTACCTGTATGAACATGGAAATATCTACAACGCCATCTGTATGAACATGGAAATATCTTCACCGCCATCTGTATGAACTTGGATATATCTACACAGCCATCTGGATGAACATGGAAATATCTACACCGCTATCTGTATGAACATGGAAATATCTACACCGCTATCTGTATGAAGATGGAAATATCTACACAGCCATCAGGATGAACATGGAAATATCTACACCGCTATCTGTATGGACATGGAAATACATACACCGCTATCTGTATGAACATGGAAATATCTACACCGCTATCTGTATGAACATGGAAATATCTACACCGCTATCTGTATGAACATGGAAATATCTTCACCGCCATCTGTATGAACATGGATATATCTACACAGCCATGTGGATGAACATGGAAATATCTACACCGCTAATTTTATGTACATGGAAATATCTACACGGCTTACTGTTTGAACAGGGAAATACATACACCGCTATCTGCATGAAAACGGAAATATCTACACAGCTATCTGCTTATACATGGAAATATCAACACAGCTATCTCTTTACACATGGAAATAACTACACCGCTATCTGTATGAACCTGGAAATATCTACACCACCATCTGTATGAACATGGAAATATCTGCACCGCCATCTGTATGAACATTTAAATATCTACACCGCCATCTGTATTAAGATGGAGATATCTACACCACTATCTGCATAAACATGGAAATATCTACACCGCTATGTGTATAAACATGGAAATACCTACACCGCTATCTGTATAAACATGGAAATATCTACACCGCTACCTGTGTAAACATGGAAATATCAGCACCGCTATCAGTATGAACATGGAAGTATCTACACCGCCATCTGTATGAACATGGAAATACCTTCACCGCCATCTGTATGAACATGGAAATATCTGCACCGCCATCTGTATGAACATATAAATATCTACACCACCATCTGTATTAAGATGGAGATATCTACACCGCTATCTGTATAAACATGGAAATATCTACACCGCTATGTGTATAAACATGGAAATATCTACACCGCTATCTGTATAAACATGGAAATATCTACACTGCTACCTGTATAAACATGGAAATATCAGCCCCGCTATCTGTATGAACATGGAAATATCTACACCGCCATCTGTATGAACATGGAAAAATATTCACCGCCATCTGTATGAACATGGATATATCCACACAGCCATCTGTATGAACATGGAAATATCTTCACCGCCATCTGTATGAACATGGATATGTCTACACAGCCGTCTGGATGAACATGGAAATATCTACACCGCTATCTGTATGAACATGGAAATCTCTACACCGCTATCTGTGTTAACATGCATACATCTTCACCGCTATCTGTAAAAACATGGAAATATCCACACCGCTATCTGTATGGACATGGAAATACCTACACCGCTATCTGTTTGAACATGGAAATATCTACACCGCTATCTGCATGAAAATGGAAATATCTACAAAGCTATCTGCATATACATGGAAATATCTACACAGCTATGTCTTTGCACATGGAAATAACTACACCGCTATCTCTAAAAACATGGAAATATCTACACCACCATCTGTATGAACATGGAAATATCTGCACTGCCATCTGTATGAACATATAAATATCTACACATCCATCTGTATTAAGAAGGAGATATCTACACCGCTATCTGTATAAACATGGAAATATCTACACCGCTATCTGTATAAACACGGAAATATGTACACCGCTACCTGTATAAACATGGAAGTATCAGCAGCGCTATCGGTATGAACATGGCAATATCTACACGGCTATCTGTATGAACATGGAAATATCTACACCGCTATCTGTATGAACATGGAAATATCTACACCGCTATCTGTATGAACATGGAAATATCTACACAGCTATCTCTTTGCACATGGAAATAACTACACCGCTACCTCTATAAACTTGGAAATATCTACACCACCATCTGTATGAACATGGAAATATCTGCACCTCCATCTGTATGAACATATAAATATCTACACCGCCATCTGTATTAAGAAGGAGATATCTACACCGCTATCTGTATAAACATGGAAATATCTACACCGCTATCTGTATGAACATGGAAATATCTACACTGCTACCTGTATAAACACGGAAATATGTACACCGCAACGTGTATAAACATGGAAGTATCAGCACCGCTATCGGTATGAACATGGCAATATCTACACGGCTACCTGTATGAACATGGAAATATCTACAACGCCATCTGTATGAACATGGAAATATCTTCACCGCCATCTGTATGAACTTGGATATATCTACACAGCCATCTGGATGAACATGGAAATATCTACACCGCTATCTGTATGAACATGGAAATATCTACACCGCTATCTGTATGAAGATGGAAATATCTACACAGCCATCAGGATGAACATGGAAATATCTACACCGCTATCTGTATGGACATGGAAATACATACACCGCTATCTGTATGAACATGGAGATATCTACACCGCTATCTGTATGAACATGGAAATATCTACACCGCTATCTGTATGAACATGGAAATATCTTCACCGCCATCTGTATGAACATGGATATATCTACACAGCCATGTGGATGAACATGGAAATATCTACACCGCTAATTTTATGTACATGGAAATATCTACACGGCTTACTGTTTGAACAGGGAAATACATACACCGCTATCTGCATGAAAACGGAAATATCTACACAGCTATCTGCTTATACATGGAAATATCAACACAGCTATCTCTTTACACATGGAAATAACTACACCGCTATCTGTATGAACCTGGAAATATCTACACCACCATCTGTATGAACATGGAAATATCTGCACCGCCATCTGTATGAACATTTAAATATCTACACCGCCATCTGTATTAAGATGGAGATATCTACACCACTATCTGCATAAACATGGAAATATCTACACCGCTATGTGTATAAACATGGAAATACCTACACCGCTATCTGTATAAACATGGAAATATCTACACCGCTACCAGTGTAAACATGGAAATATCAGCACCGCTATCAGTATGAACATGGAAGTATCTACACCGCCATCTGTATGAACATGGAAATACCTTCACCGCCATCTGTATGAACATGGAAATATCTGCACCGCCATCTGTATGAACATATAAATATCTACACCACCATCTGTATTAAGATGGAGATATCTACACCGCTATCTGTATAAACATGGAAATATCTACACCGCTATGTGTATAAACATGGAAATATCTACACCGCTATCTGTATAAACATGGAAATATCTACACTGCTACCTGTATAAACATGGAAATATCAGCCCCGCTATCTGTATGAACATGGAAATATCTACACCGCCATCTGTATGAACATGGAAAAATATTCACCGCCATCTGTATGAACATGGATATATCCACACAGCCATCTGTATTAACATGGAAATATCTTCACCGCCATCTGAATGAACATGGATATGTCTACACAGCCGTCTGGATGAACATGGAAATATCTACACCGCTATCTGTATGAACATGGAAATCTCTACACCGCTATCTGTGTTAACATGCATACATCTTCACCGCTATCTGTAAAAACATGGAAATATCCACACCGCTATCTGTATGGACATGGAAATACCTACACCGCTATCTGTTTGAACATGGAAATATCTACACCGCTATCTGCATGAAAATGGAAATATCTACAAAGCTATCTGCATATACATGGAAATATCTACACAGCTATGTCTTTGCACATGGAAATAACTACACCGCTATCTCTAAAAACATGGAAATATCTACACCACCATCTGTATGAACATGGAAATATCTACACCACTATCTGTATGAACATGGAAATAGCTACACAGCCATCTGGATGAACATGGAAATATCTACACCGCTATCTGTATGAACTTGGATATATCTACACAGCCATCTGGATGAACATGGAAATATCTACACCGCTATCTGTATGAACATGGAAATACATACACCGCTATCTGTATGAACATGGAAATATCTACACCGCTATCTGTATGAACATGGAAATATCTACACAGCTATCTGTATGAACATGGAAATATCTTCACCGCCGTCTGTATGAACATGGATATATCTACACAGCCATCTGGATGAACATGGGAATATCTGCACCGCTATCTGTATGAACATGGAAATATCTACACCACTATCTATATGAACATGGATATATCTACACAGCCATCTGGATGAACATGGAAATATCTACACCGCTATCTGTGTAAACATGCATACATCTTCACCGCTATCTGTATAAACATGGAAATATCTACACTGCTATCTTTATGAACATGGAAATATCTACACCGCTAACTGTTTGAACAGGGAAATATATACACCGCTATCTGCATGAAAATGGAAATATCTACACCGCTATCTGTATGAACATGGAAATACCTACACCGCTATCTGTATGAACATGGAAATATCTACACCGCTATCTGTATGAACATGGAAATATCTTCACCGCCATCTGTTTGAACATGGATATATCTACACTGCTATCTGTATGAACATGGAAATATCTACAACGCTAACTGTTTGAACAGGGAAATATATACACCGCTATCTGCATGAAAATGGAAATATCTACACCACTATCTGTATGAACATGAAAATACATACACCACTATCTGTATGAACATGGAAATATCTACACCGCTATCTGTATGAACATGGAAATATCTGCACCGCTATCTGTATGAACATGGAAATATCTACACCACTATCTGTATGAACATGGATATATCTACACCGCTATCTGTATGAATATGGAAATATCTTCACCGCCATCTGTATGAACATGGATATATCTACACAGCCATCTGGATGAACATGGAAATATCTACACCTCTATCTGTGTAAACATGCATACATCTTCACCGCTATCTGTATAAACATGGAAATATCTACACCGCTACCTGTATAAACATGGAAATATCTACACCGCTATCTCTATGAACATGGAAATATCTACACCGCTATCTGTATGAACATGGAAATAGCTACACCGCTATCTGTATGAACATGGAAATATCTACAGCACTATCTGTATGAACATGGAAATATCTACACCGCTATCTGTTTGAACAGGGAAGTATATACACTGCTATCTGCTTGAAAATGGAAATATCTATACAGCTATCTGCATATACATGGGAATATCTACACAGCTATCTCTTTACAAATGGAAATATCTACATCGCTATCTGTATAAACATGGAAATATCTACACCGCTACCTGTATAAACATGGAAATATCAGCACCTCTATCGGTATGAACATGGAAGTATCTACACCGCCATCTGTATGAACATGGAAATATCTTCACCGCCATCTGTATGAACATGGAAATATGTGCACCGCCATCTGTATGAACTTATAAATATCTACACCGCCATCTGTATTAAGATGGAGATATCTACACCGCTATCTGTATAAACATGGAAATATCTACCCCGCTATGTGTATAAACATGGAAATATCTACACCGCTATCTGCAAAAACATGGAAATATCTACACTGCTACCTGTATAAACATGGAAATATCAGCCCCGCTATCTGTATGAACATGGAAATATCTACACCGCCTTCTGTATGAACATGGAAAAATCTTCACCGTCATCTGTATGAACATCGATATATCTACACAGCCATCTGTATGAACATGGAAATATCTTCACCGCCATCTGTATGAACATGGATATGTCTACACAGCTGACTGGATGAACATGGAAATATATACACCTCTATCTGTGTGAACATGCATACATCTTCACCGCTATCTGTATAAACATGGAAATATCCACACCGCTATCTGTATGAACATGGAAATATCTACACCGCTATCTGTTTGAACATGGAAATATCTACACCGATATCTGCATGAAAATGGAAATATCTACACAGCTGTCTGCATATACATGGAAATATCTACACAGCTATCTCTTTGCACATGGAAATAACTACACCGCTATCTCTATAAACATGGAAATATCTACACCACCATCTGTATGAACATGGAAATATCTGCACCGCCATCTGTATGAACATATAAATATCTACACCGCCATCTGTATTAAGATGGAGATATCTACACCGCTATCTGTATAAACATGGAAATATCTACCCCGCTATGTGTATAAACATGGAAATATCTACACCGCTATCTGCATAAACATGGAAATATCTACACTGCTACCTGTATAAACATGGAAATATCAGCCCCGCTATCTGTATGAACATGGAAATATCTACACCGCCTTCTGTATGAACATGGAAAAATCTTCACCGTCATCTGTATGAACATCGATATATCTACACAGCCATCTGTATGAACATGGAAATATCTTCACCGCCATCTGTATGAACATGGATATGTCTACACAGCTGACTGGATGAACATGGAAATATATACACCTCTATCTGTGTGAACATGCATACATCTTCACCGCTATCTGTAAAAACATGGAAATATCCACACCGCTATCTGTATGAACATGGAAATATCTACACCGCTATCTGTTTGAACATGGAAATATCTACACCGATATCTGCATGAAAATGGAAATATCTACACAGCTATCTGCATATACATGGAAATATCTACACAGCTATCTCTTTGCACATGGAAATAACTACACCGCTATCTCTATAAACATGGAAATATCTACACCACCATCTGTATGAACATGGAAATATCTGCACCGCCATCTGTATGAACATATAAATATCTACACCGCCATCTGTATTAAGAAGGAGATATCTACACCGCTATCTGTATAAACATGGAAATATCTACACCGCTATCTGTATGAACATGGAAATATCTACACCGTTACCTGTATAAACACGGAAAAATGTACACCGCTACCTGTATAAACATGGAAGTATCAGCACCGCTATCGGTATGAACATGGCAATATCTACACGGCTATCTGTATGAACATGGAAATATCAACAACGCCATCTGTATGAACATGGAAATATCTTCACCGCTATCTGTATGAACATGGAAATATTTACACCGCTATCTGTATGAAGATGGAAATATCAACACAGCCATCAGGATGAACATGGAAATATCTACACCGCTATCTGTATGAACATGGAAATACATACACTGCTATCTGTATGAACATGGAAATATCTACACCGCTATCTGTATGAACATGGAAATATCTACAAAGCTATTTCTTCACACATGGAAATAACTACACCGCTATCTCTATAAACTTGGAAATATCTACACCGCCATCTGTATGAACATGGAAATATCAACACAGCCATCAGGATGAACATGGAAAAATCTACACCGCTATCTGTATGAACATGGAAATACATAAACCGCTATCTGTATGAACATGGAAATATCTACACCGCTATCTGTATAAACATGGAAATATCAGCACCGCTATCTGTCTGAACATGCAAATATCTACACCGCCATCTGTATGAACATGGAAAAATCTTCACCGTCATCTGTATGAACATGGATATATCTACAGAGCCATCTGTATGAACATGGAAATATCTTCACCGCCATCTGTATGAACATGGATATGTCTACTCAGCCGTCTGGATGAACATGGAAATATCTACACCGCTATCTGTATGAACATGGAAATCTCTACACCTCTATCTGTGTAAACATGCATACATCTTCACCGCTATCTGTATAAACATGGAAATATCCACACCGCTATCTGTATGAACATGGAAATATCTACACCGCTATCTGTTTGAACATGGAAATATCTACACCGCTATCTGCATGAAAATGGAAATATCTACACAGCTATCTGCATATACATGGAAATATCTACACAGCTATCTCTTTGCACATGGAAATAACTACACCGCTATCTCTATAAACATGGAAATATCTACACCACCATCTGTATGAACATGGAAATATCTGCACCGCCATCTGTATGAACATATAAATATCTACACCGCCATCTGTATTAAGAAGGAGATATCTACACCGCTCTCTGTATAAACATGGAAATATCTACACCGCTATCTGTATGAACATGGAAATATCTACACCGTTACCTGTATAAACACGGAAATATGTACACCGCTACCTGTATAAACATGGAAGTTTCAGCACCGCTATCGGTATGAACATGGCAATATCTACACGGTTATCGGTATGAACATGGAAATATCTACAACGCCATCTCTATTAACATGGAAATATCTTCACCGCCATCTGTATGAACATGGATATATCTACACAGCCATCTGGATGAACATGGAAATATCTACACCGCTATCTGTATGAACATGGAAATATTTACACCGCTATCTGTATGAACATGGAAATATCAACACAGCCATCAGGATGAACATGGATATATCTACACCGCTATCTGTATGAACATGGAAATACATACACAGCTATCTGTATGAACATGGAAATACCTACACCGCTATCTGTATGAACATGGAAATATATACACCGCTATCTGTATGAACATGGAAATATCTTCACCGCCATCTGTTTGAACATGGATATATCTACACCGCTATCTGTATGAACATGGAAATATCTACAACGCTAACTGTTTGAACAGGGAAATATATACACCGCTATCTGCATGAAAATGGAAATATCTACACCACTATCTGTATGAACATGAAAATACATACACCACTATCTGTATGAACATGGAAATATCTACACCGCTATCTGTATGAACATGGAAATATCTGCACCGCTATCTGTATGAACATGGATATATCTACACCACTATCTGTACGAACATGGATATATCTACACCGCTATCTGTATGAATATGGAAATATCTTCACCGCCATCTGTATGAACATGGATATATCTACACAGCCATCTGGATGAACATGGAAATATCTACACCGCTATCTGTGTAAACATGCATACATCTTCACCGCTATCTGTATAAACATGGAAATATCTACACCGCTACCTGTATAAACATGGAAATATCTACACCGCTATCTCTATGAACATGGAAATATCTACACCGCTATCTGTATGAACATGGAAATAGCTACACCGCTATCTGTATGAACATGGAAATATCTACAGCACTATCTGTATGAACATGGAAATATCTACACCGCTATCTGTTTGAACAGGGAAGTATATACACCGCTATCTGCTTGAAAATGGAAATATCTACACAGCTATCTGCATATACATGGGAATATCTACACAGCTATCTCTTTACAAATGGAAATATCTACACCGCTATCTGTATGAACATGGAAATATCTACACCGCCATCTGTATGAACATGGAAATATCTACACCGCCATCTGTATTAAGATGGAGATATCTACACCGCTATTGGTATAAACATGGAAATATCTACACCGCTATGTGTATAAACATGGTAATATCTACACCGCTATCTGTATAAACATGGAAATATCTACACCGCTACCTGTATAAACATGGAAATATCAGCACCGCTATCGGTATGAACATGGAAGTATCTACACCGCCATCTGTATGAACATGGAAATATCTACACCGCTATCTGTATAAACATGGAAATATCTCCACCGCTATCTGTATGAACATGGAAATATCTTCACCGCCATCTGTATGAACATGGAAATATCTGCACCGCCATCTTTATGAACTTATAAATATCTACACCGCCATCTGTATTAAGATGGAGATATCTACACCGCTATCTGTATAAACATGGAAATATCTACCCCGCTATGTGTATAAACATGGAAATATCTACACCGCTATCTGCATAAACATGGAAAAATCTACACTGCTACCTGTATAAACATGGAAATATCAGCCCCGCTATCTGTATGAACATGGAAATATCTACACCGCCTTCTGTATGAACATGGAAAAATCTTCACAGTCATCTGTATGAACATCGATATATCTACACAGCCATCTGTATGAACATGGAAATATCTTCACCGCCATCTGTATGAACATGGATATGTCTACACAGCTGACTGGATGAACATGGAAATATATACACCTCTGTCTGTGTGAACATGCATACATCTTCACCGCTATCTGTATAAACATGGAAATATCCACACCGCTATCTGTATGAACATGGAAATATCTACACCGCTATCTGTTTGAACATGGAAATATCTACACCGATATCTGCATGAAAATGGAAATATCTACACAGCTATCTGCATATACATGGAAATATCTACACAGCTATCTCTTTGCACATGGAAATAACTACACCGCTATCTCTGTAAACATGGAAATATCTACACCACCATCTGTATGAACATGGAAATATCTGCACCGCCATCTGTATGAACATATAAATATCTACACCGCCATCTGTATTAAGAAGGAGATATCTACACCGCTATCTGTATAAACATGGAAATATCTACACCGCTATCTGTATGAACATGGAAATATCTACACCGTTACCTGTATAAACACGGAAAAATGTACACCGCTACCTGTATAAACATGGAAGTATCAGCACCGCTATCGGTATGAACATGGCAATATCTACACGGCTATCTGTATGAACATGGAAATATCAACAACGCCATCTGTATGAACATGGAAATATCTTCACCGCTATCTGTATGAACATGGAAATATTTACACCGCTATCTGTATGAAGATGGAAATATCAACACAGCCATCAGGATGAACATGGAAATATCTACACCGCTATCTGTATGAACATGGAAATACATACACTGCTATCTGTATGAACATGGAAATATCTACACCGCTATCTGTATGAACATGGAAATATCTACAAAGCTATTTCTTCACACATGGAAATAACTACACCGCTATCTCTATAAACTTGGAAATATCTACACCGCCATCTGTATGAACATGGAAATATCAACACAGCCATCAGGATGAACATGGAAAAATCTACACCGCTATCTGTATGAACATGGAAATACATAAACCGCTATCTGTATGAACATGGAAATATCTACACCGCTATCTGTATAAACATGGAAATATCAGCACGGCTATCTGTATGAACATGCAAATATCTACACCGCCATCTGTATGAACATGGAAAAATCTTCACCGTCATCTGTATGAACATGGATATATCTACAGAGCCATCTGTATGAACATGGAAATATCTTCACCGCCATCTGTATGAACATGGATATGTCTACACAGCCGTCTGGATGAAAATGGAAATATCTACACCGCTATCTGTATGAACATGGAAATCTCTACACCTCTATCTGTGTAAACATGCATACATCTTCACCGCTATCTGTATAAACATGGAAATATCCACACCGCTATCTGTATGAACATGGAAATATCTACACCGCTATCTGTTTGAACATGGAAATATCTACACCGCTATCTGCATGAAAATGGAAATATCTACACAGCTATCTGCATATACATGGAAATATCTACACAGCTATCTCTTTGCACATGGAAATAACTACACCGCTATCTCTATAAACATGGAAATATCTACACCACCATCTGTAGGAACATGGAAATATCTGCACCGCCATCTGTATGAACATATAAATATCTACACCGCCATCTGTATTAAGAAGGAGATATCTACACCGCTCTCTGTATAAACATGGAAATATCTACACCGCTATCTGTATGAACATGGAAATATCTACACCGTTACCTGTATAAACACGGAAATATGTACACCGCTACCTGTATAAACATGGAAGTGTCAGCACCGCTATCGGTATGAACATGGCAATATCTACACGGTTATCTGTATGAACATGGAAATATCTACAACGCCATCTGTATGAACATGGAAATATCTTCACCGCCATCTGTATGAACATGGATATATCTACACAGCCATCTGGATGAACATGGAAATATCTACACCGCTATCTGTATGAACATGGAAATATTTACACCGCTATCTGTATGAACATGGAAATATCAACACAGCCATAAGGATGAACATGAATATATCTACACCGCTATCTGTATGAACATGGAAATACATACACAGCTATCTGTATGAACATGGAAATACCTACACCGCTATCTGTATGAACATGGAAATATCTACACCGCTATCTGTATAAACATGGAAATAACTTCACCGCCATCTGTATGAACATGGATATATCTACACAGCCATGTGGATGAACATGGAAATATCTACACCGATATCTGTGAAAACATGCATACATCTTCACCGCTATCTGTATAAACATGGAAATATCTACACCGCTATCTTAATGAACATGGAAATACCTACACCGCTAACTGTTTGAACAGGGAAATATATACACCGCTATCTGCATGAAGATGGAAATATCTACACCACTATCTGTATGAACATGGAAATACATACACCCCTATCTGTATGAACATGGAAATATCTACACCGCTATCTGTATGAACATGGAAATATCTACACCGCTATCTGTATGAACATTGAAATATCTTCACCGCCATCAGTATGAACATGGATATATCTACACAGCCATCTGGATGAACATGGAAATATCTGCACCGCTATCTGTATGAACATGGAAATATCTACACCTCTATCTGTATGAACATGGATATATCTACACAGCCATCTGGATGAACATGGAAATATCTACACCGCTATCTGTGTAAACATGCATACATCTTCACCGCTATCTGTATAAACATAGAAATATCTACACCGCTATCTTTATGAACATGGAAATATCTACACCACTAACGGTTTGAACAGGGAAATATATACACCGCTATGTGCATGAAAACGGAAATATCTACACAGCTATCTGCTTATACATGGAAATATCTACACAGCTATCTCTTTACACATGGAAATAACTACACCGCTATCTGTACGAACATGGAAATATCTACACCGCCATCTGTATGAACATGGAAATATCTGCACCGCCATCTGTATGAACATTTAAATATCTACACCGCCATCTGTATTAATATGGAGATATCTACACCACTATCTGCATAAACATGGAAATATCTACACCGCTATCTGTATAGACATGGAAATATCTACACCGCTATGTGTATAAACATGGAAATATCTACACTGCTATCTGTATAAACATGGAAATATCTACACCGCTACCTGTATAAACATGGAAATATCAGCACCGCTATCAGTATGAACATGGAAGTTTCTACACCGCCATCTGCATGAACACGGAAATATCTTCACCGCCATCCGTATGAACATGGAAATATCTGCACCGCCATCTGTATGAACATATAAACATCTACACCGCCATCCGTATTAAGATGGAGATATCTACACCGCTATCTGTATGAACATGGAAATATCTTCACCGCCATCTGTATGAACATGGATATATCTACACAGCCATCTGGATGAACGTGGAAATATCTACACCGCTATCTGTGTAAACATGCATACAACTTCACCGCTATCTGTATAAACATGGAAATATCTACACCGCTATCTTTATGAACATGGAAATATCAACACCGCTAACTGTTTGAACAGGGAAATATATACACCGCTATCTGCATGAAAATGGAAATATCTACACCGCTATCTGTATGAACATGGAAATACATACACCGCTATCTGTATGAACATGGAAATATCTACACCGCTATGTGTATATACATGGAAATATCTACACCGCTATCTGTATAAACATGGAAATATCTACACCGCTACATGAATAAAAGTGGAAATATAAGCCCCGCTATCTGTATGAACATGGAAATATCTACACCGCCATCTGTATGAACATGGAAATATCTTCAACGCCATCTGTAGGAACAAGGATATATCTACACAGCCATCTGTATGAACATGGAAATATCTACACCGCTATCTGTATGAACATGGAAATATCTACACCGCTATCTGTATGCACATGGAAATATCTTCACCGCCATCTGTATGAACATAGATATGTCTACACAGCCATCTGAATGAACATTTAAATATCTACACCGCCATCTGTATTAAGATGGAGATATCTACACAACTATCTGCATAAACATGGAAATATCTACACCGCTATGTGTATAAACATGGAAATATCTACACCGCTATCTGTATAAACATGGAAATATCTACACCGCTATGTGTATAAACATGGAAATATCTACACCGCTATCTGTATAAACATGGAAATATCTACACCGCTACCTGTATAAACATGGAAATATCAGCACCGCTATCAGTATGAACATGGAAGTTTCTACACCGCCATCTGTATGAACATGGAAATATCTTCACCGCCATCCGTATGAACATGGAAATATCTGCACCGCCATCTGTATGAACATATAAATATCTACACCGCCATCTGTATTAAGATGGAGATATCTACACCGCTATCTGTATAAACATGGAAATATCTACTCCGCTATCTGTATAAACATGGAAATATCTACACCGCTATCTGTACAAACATGGAAATATATACACCGATACCTGTATAAACATGAAAATATCAGCACCGCTATCTGTATGAACATGGAAATATCTACACCGCCATCTGTATGAACATGGAAATATCGTCACCGCCATCTGTATGAACATGGATATACCTACACAGCCATCTGTATGAACATGGAAATATCTTCACCTCCATCTGTATGAACATGGATATGTCTACACAGCTGTCTGGATGAACATGGAAATATCTACACCGCTATCTGTATGAACATGGAAATATCTACACCGCTATCTGTGTAAACATGCATACATCTTCACCGCTATCTGTATAAACATGGAAATATCTACACCGCTATCTGTATGAACATGGAAATATCTACACCGCTATGTGTTTGAACATGGAAATATCTACACCGCTATCTGCATGAAAATGGAAATATCTACACAACTATCTGCATATAAATGGAAATATCTACTCAGCTATCTCTTTGCACATGGAAATAACTACACCGCTATCTCTATAAACATGGAAATATCTACACCGCCATCTGTATGAACATGGAAATATCTACACCGCCATCTGTATTAAGAAGGAGATATCTACACCGCTATCTGTATAAACATGGAAATATCTACACCACTATCTGTATTAACATGGAAATATCTACACCGGTATCTGTATAAACACGGAAATATGTTCACCGCTACCTGTATAAACATGGAAGTATCAGCACCGCTATCGGTATGAACATGGCAATATCTACACGGCTATCTGTATGAACATGGAAATATCTGCACCGCTATCTGTATGAACATGGAAATGTCTTCACCGCCATCTGTATGAACATGGATATATCTACACAGCCATCTGGATGAATATGGAAATAACTACACCGCTATCTGTATGAACATGGAAATATCTACACCGCTATCTGTATGAACATGGGAATATCTACACAGCCATCTGGATGAACACGGAAATATCTACACCGCTATCTGTATGAACATGGAAATACATACACCGCTATCTGTATGAACATGGAAATATCTACACCGCTATCTGTATGAACATGGAAATATCTACACCACTATCTGTATGAACATGGAAATATCTACACCGCTATCTGTATGAACATGGAAATACCTTCACCGCCTTCTGTATGAACATGGATATATCTACACAGCCATCTGGATGAACGTGGAAATACCTACACCGCTATGTGTGTAAACATGCATACAACTTCACCGCTATCTGTATAAACATGGAAATATCTACACCGCTATATTTATGAACATGGAAATATCTACACCGCTAACTGTTTGTACAGGGAAATATATACACCGCTATCTGCTTAAAAATGGAAATATCTACACCGCTATCTGTATGAACATGGAAATACTTACACCGCTATCTGTATGAACATGGAAATATCTACACCGCTATCTGTATGAACATGGAAATATCTACAACGCTATCTGTATGAACATGAAAATACCTTCACCGCCATCTGTATGAACATGGATATATCTACACAGCCATCTGGATGAACATGGAAATATCTGCACCGCTATCTGTATGAACATGGAAATATCTACACCGGTATCTGCATGAACATGGATATATCTACACAGCCATCTGGATGAACATGGAAATATCTACATCGCTATCTGTATAAACATGCATACATCTTCACCGCTATCTGTATAAACATGGAAATATCTACACTGCTATCTTTATGAACATAGAAATATCTACACCACCATCTGTATGAACATGGAAATACCTGCACCGCCATCTGTATGAACATATAAATATCTACACCGCCATCTGTATTAAGTTGGAGATATCTACACCACTATCTGCATAAACATGGAAATATCTACACCGCTATCTGTATGAACATGGATATATCTACACAGCCATCTGGACGAACATGGAAATATCTACACCGCTATCTGTAAAAACATGGAAATATCTACACCGCTACATGTATAAACATGGAAATATCAGCACCGCTATCTGTATGAACATGGAAATATCTACACCGCCATCTCTATGAACATGGAAATATCTTCACCGCCATCTGTATGAACGTGGATATATCTACACAGCCATCAGTATGAACATGGAAATATCTACACCGCTATCTGTATGAACATGGAAATATCTTCACCGCTATCTGTATGAACATGGAAATATCTTCACCGCCATCTGTATGAACATGGATATATCTACACAGCCATCTGGATAAACATGGAAATATCTACACCGCTATCTGTATGAACATGGAAACATCTACACCGCTATCTGTGTAAACATGCATACATCTACACCGCTATCTGTACGAACATGGAAATATCTACACCGCTACCTGTTTGAACATGGAAGTATCTACACCGCTATCTGCATGAAAATGGAAATATCTACCCAGCTTTCTGCATATACATGGAAATATCTACACAGCTATCTCTTTACACATGGAAATAACTACACCACTATCTCTATAAACATGGAAATATCTACACCACCATCTGTATGAACATGGAAATATCTGCACCGCCATCTGTATGAACATATAAATATCTACACCGAAATCTGTATGAAGAAGGAGATATCTACACCGCTATCTGTGTAAACATGGAAATATCTACACCGCTATCTGTATAAACATGGAAATATCTACACCGCTATCTGTATAAACATGGAAATATCTACACTGCTATCTGTATAAACACGGAAATATGTACACCGCTAACGGTATGAACATGGCAATATCTACACGGCTATCTGTACGAACATGGAAATATCTACACCGCTATCTGTATGAACATGGAAATATCTTCACCGCCATCTGTATGAACATGGATATATCTACACAGCCATCTGGACGAACATGGAAATATCTACACCGCTATCTGTATGAACATGGAAATATCTACACCGCTATCTGCATGAACATGGAAATATCTACACAGCCATCTGGATGAACATGGAAATATCTACACCGCTATATGTATGAACATGGAAATACATACACCGCTATCTGTATGAACATGGAAATATCTACACCGCTATCTGTATGGACATGGAAATATCTACACCGCTATCTGTATGAACATGGAAATATCTTCACTCCATCTGTATGAACATGGATATATCTACACAGCAATCTGGATGAACATGGAAATATCTACACCGCTATCTGTGTAAACATGCATACATCTTCGCCGCTATCTGTATAAACATGGATATATCTACAAAGCAATCTGCATGAACATGGAAATATCTACACCGCTATCTGTATGAACATGGAAATATCTACACCACTATCTGTATGAACATGGAGATATCTACACCGCTATCTGTTTGAACAGGGAAATACATACACCGCTATCTGCATGAAAATGGAAATATCTACACAGCTATCTGCATATACATGGAAATATCTATACAGCTATCTCTTTACACATGGAAATAACTACACCGCTATCTGTATGAACATGGAAATATCTACACCGCCATCTGTATGAACATGGAAATATCTGCACCGCCATCTCTATGAACATACAAATATCTGCACTGCCATCTGTATAAACATGGAAATATCTACACCGCTATCTGTATAAACATGGAAATATCTACACCGCTACCTGTATAAACATGGAAATATCAGCACCGCTATCGGTATGAACACGGAAATATCTACACCGTGATCTGTATGAACATGGAAATATCTACACCGCTATCTGTATGAACATTGAAATATCAGCACCGCTATCGGTATGAACACGGAAATATCTACACCGCTATCTGTATGAACATGGAAATATCTACACCGCTATCTGTATGAACATGGAAATATCTTCACTGCCATCTGTATGAACATGGATATATCTACACAGCCATCTGGATGAACATGGAAATATCTACACCGCTATCTGTATGAACATGGAAATATCTACCCAGCCATCTGGATGAACATGAAAATCTCTACACCGCTATATGTGTAAACATGCATACATCTTCACCGCTATCTGTAAAAACATGGAAATATCTACACCGCTACCTGTATAAACATGGAAATATCAGCACCGCTATCTGTATGAACATGGAAATATCTACACCGCTATCTCTATGAACATGGAAATATCCACACCGCTATCTGTATCAACATGGAAATAGCTACACCGCTATCTGTATGAACATGGAAATATCTACACCGCTATCTGTATGAACATGGAATTATCTACACCACTATCTGTATGAACATGGAAATACCTTCACCGCTATCTGTTTGAACAGGGAAATATATACACCGCTATCTGCATGAAAATGGAAATATCTACACAGCTATCTGAATATACATGGGAATATCTACACAGCTATCCCTTTACACATGGAAATAACTTCACCGCTATCTGCATGAACATGGAAATATCTACACCGCCATCTGTATGAATATGGAAATATCTGCACCGCCATTTGTATGAACATATAAATATCTACACCGCCATCTGCATTAAGAAGGAGATATCTACACCGATATCTGTATAAACATGGAAATATCTACACTGCTATCTGTATAAACAAGGAAATATCTACACCGCTATCTGTACAAACATGGAAATATCTACATCGCTACCTGTATAAACATGGAAATATCAGCACCGCTATCGGTATGAACACGGAAATATCTCCACCGCTATCTGTATGAACATGGAAATATCTACACCGCTATCTGTATGAACATGGAAATATCTTCACTGCCATCTGTATGAACATGGATATATCTACAATGCCATCTGGATGAACATGGAAATATCTACAACGCTATCTGCATGAACATGGAAACATCTACACTGCTATCTTTGTAAACATGCATACATCTTCACTGCTATCTGTATAAACATGGAAATATCTACATCGCTATCTGTATGAACATGGAAACAGCTACACCGCTATCTGTATGAACATGGAAATATCTACACCAGTATCTGTATGAACATGGAATTATCTACACCGCTATCTGTATGAACATGGATATATCTACACAGCCGTCTGGATGAACATGGAAATATCTACACCACTATCTGTATGAACATGGAAATATCTACACCACTATCTGTATGAACATGGAAATATCTACACCGCTATCTGTTTGAACAGGGAAGTATATACACCACTATCTGCTTGAAAATGGAAATATCTACACAGCTATCTGCATATACATGGGAAAATCTACACAGCTATCTCTTTACACATGGAAATAACTACACCGCTATCTGTATGAACATGGAAATCATATACACTGCCATCTGTATGAACATGGAAATATCTGCACCGCCATCTGTATGAACATATAAATATCTACACCGCCATCTGTATTAAGATGGAGATATCTACACCGCTATCTGTATAAACTTGGAAATATGTACACCGCTACCTGTATAAACATGGAAGTATCAGCACCGCTATCGGTATAAACATGGCAATATCTACACGGCTATCTGTATGAACATGGAAATATCTGCACCGCTACCTGTATGAACATGGAAATATCTTCACCGCCATCTGTATGAACATGGATATATCTACACAGCCATCTGGATGAACATGGAAATATCTACACTGCTATCTGTATGAACATGGAAATATCTACACCGCTATCTGTATGAACATGGAAATTTCTACACCGCTATCTGTATGAACATGGAAATATCTACACCGCTATCTGTATGAACATGGAAATATCTTCTCCGCCATCTGTAAGAACATAGATATATCTACACAGCCATCTGTATGAACATGGAAATATCTACACCGCTATCTGTATGAACATGGAAATATCTACACCGCTATCTGTGTAAACATGTATACATCTTCACCGCTGTCTGCATGAAAATGGAAATATCTACACAGCTATCTGCATATACATGGAAATATCTACAAAGCTATCTCTTTACACATGGAAATAACTACACTGCTATCTCTATAAACATGGAAATATCTTCACCGCCATCTTTATGAACATGGAAATATCTACACAGCCATCTGGATGAACATGAAAATATCTACACCGCTATCTGTGTAAACATGCATACATCTTCACCGCTATCCGTATAAACATGGAAATATCTACACCGCTATCTCTATGAACATGGAAATATCCACACCGCTATCTGTATGAACATGGAAATATCTACACCGCTATCTGTATGAACATGGAAATATCTACACCGCTATCTGTTTGAACAGGGAAATATATACACCGCTATCTGCATGAAAATGGAAATATATACACAGCTATCTGCATATACATGGAAATATCTATACAGCTATCTCTTTACACATGGAAATAACTACACCGCTATCTGTATGAACATGGATATATCTACACCGCTATCTGTATGAACATGGATATATCTATACAGCCATCTGGATGAACATGGAAATATCTACACCGCTATCTGTATGAACATGGAAATATCTACACCGCTATCTGTATGAACATGGATATATGTACACAGCCATCTGGATGAACATAGAAATATCTACACTGCTATCTGTGTAGACATGCATACATCTTCACCGCTATCTTGATAAACATGGAAATATCTACACCGCTATCTGTTTGAACATGGAAATATATACACCGCTATCTGCATGAAAATGGAAATATCTACACAGCTATCTGCATATACATGGAAACATCTACACAGCTATCTCTTTACACATGGAAAAAACTACTCCGCTATTTGTATGAGCATGGAAATATCTACACCGCCATCAGTATTAACATGGGAATATCTGCACCGCCATCTGTATGAACATATAAATATCTACACCGCCATGTCTATTAAGATGGAGATATCTACACCGCTACCTTTATAAACATGGAAATATCTACACCGCTACCTGTATAAACATGGAAATATCAGCACCGCTATCTGTATGAACATGGAAATATCTACACCGCTATCTGTATGAACATGGAAATATCTACACCTCTATCTGAATGAACATGGAAATATCTACACCGCTATCTGTATGAACATAGAAATATCTACACCTCTATCTGTATGAACATGGAAATATCTGCACCGCCATCTGTATGAACATATAAACATCTACACCGCTGTCTGTATTAAGAAGGAGAAATCTACACCGCTATCTATATAAACAAGGAAATATCTACACTGCTGTCTGTATAAACATGGAAATATCTACAACGCTATCTGTATGAACATGGAAATATCTACACCGCTACCTGTATAAACATGGAAATAACAGCACCGCTATCGGTATGAACATGGAAATATCTACACCGCCATCTGTATGAACATGGAAATATCTACACCGCTATCTGTATGAACATGGAAATATCTACAACGCTATCTGTATGAACATGGAAATATCTTCAACGCCGTCTGTATGAAAATGGATATGTCTACACAGCCATCTGGATGAACATGGAAATATCTACACCGCTATTTGTATGAACATAGAAATATCTACACCGCTATCTGTGTAAACATGCATACATCTTCACCGCTATCTGTATAAACATGGAAATATCTACACCGCTATCTGTATGAACATGGAAATATCTTCAACGCCATCTGTATGAAAATGGATATGTCTACACAGCCATCTGGATGAACATGGAAATATCTACACCGCTATCTGTGTAAACATGCATACATCTTCACCGCTATCTTTATAAACATGGAAATATCTGCAACGCTATCTGTATGAACATGGAAATATCTCCACTGTCATCTGTATAAAGAAGGAGATATCTACACCGCTATCTGTATATACATGGAAATTTCTACATCGATATCTGTATGAACATGGAAATATCTACACCGCTATCTGTATGAACATGGAAATATTTACACCGCTATGTGTATGAACATGGAAATATCTTCACCGCCATCTGTATGAACATGGATATATCTACACAGCCATCTGGATGAACAAGGAAATATCTACACCGCTATCTGTATGCACATGGAAATATCTGCACCTCTATCTGTATGAACATGGAAATATCTGCACCGCCATCTGTATGAACATATAAACATCTACACCGCCGTCTGTATTAAGAAGGAGAAATCTACACCGCTATCTGTATAAACAAGGAAATATCTACACTGCTGTCTGTATAAACATGGAAATATCTACACCGCTATCTGTATGAACATGGAAATATCTACACCGCTACCTGTATAAACATGGAAATATCTACACCGCTATCGGTATGAACATGGAAATATCTACACCGCTATGTGTAGGAACATGGAAATATCTACACCGCCATCTGTATGAACATGGAAATATCTTCACCGCCATCTGTATGAACATGGATATAGCTACACAGCCATCTGAATGAACATGGAAATATCTAACCCGCTATCTGTATGAACATGGAAATATCTACACCGCTATCTGTATGAACATGGAAATATCTTCAACGCCATCTGTATGAAAATGGATATGTCTACACAGCCATCTGGATGAACATGGAAATATCTACACCGCTATCTGTGTAAACATGCATACATCTTCACCGCTATCTTTATAAACATGGAAATATCTGCAACGCTATCTGTATGAACATGGAAATATCTACACAGATATCTGCATATACATGGAAATATCTACACAGCTATCTCTTTACACATGGAAATATCTACACCGCTATCTCTATAAACATGGAAATATCTACACCGCTATGTGTATAAACATGGAAATATCTACACCGCTACCTGTATAAATATGGAAATATCAGCACAGCTATCTGTATGAACATGGAAATATCTACACCGCTATCTCCTTGAACATGGAAATATCTACACCGCTATCTGTATGAACATGGAAATAGCTACACCGCTATCTTTATGAACATGGAAATATCTACACCGCTATCTGTATGAACATGGATATATCTACACAGCCATCTGGATGAACATGGAAATATCTACACTGCTATCTGTGTAGACATGCATACATCTTCACCGATATCTGTATAAACATGGAAATATCTACACCGCTATCTGTTTGAACATGGAAATATATACACCGCTATATGCATGAAAATGGAAATATCTACACAGCTATCTGCATATACATGGAAATATCTACACAGCTATCTCTTTACACATGGAAAAAACTACACCGCTATCTGTATGAGCATGGAAATATCTACAACGCCATCTGTATTAACATGGGAATATCTGCACCACCATCTGTATGAACATATAAATATCTACACCGCCATCTATATTAAGATGGAGATATCTACATCGCTATCTGTATAAACATGGAAATATATACACCGCTACCGGTATAAACATGGAAATATCTACACCGCTACCTGTATAAACATGGAAATATCAGCACCGCTATCTGTATGAACATGGAAATATCTACACCGCTATCTGTATGAACATGGAAATATCTACACCTCTATCTGTATGAACATGGAAATATCTACACCTCTATCTGTATGAACATGGAAATATCTGCACCGCCATCTGTATGAACATATAAACATCTACACCGGCGTCTGTATTAAGAAGGAGAAATCTACACCGCTCTCAGTATAAAGAAGGAAATATCTACACTGCTGTCTGTATAAACATGGAAATATCTACTCCGCTATCTGTATGAACATGGAAATATCTACACCGCTACCTGTATAAACATGGAAATAACAGCACCGCTATCGGTATGAACATGGAAATATCTACACCGCTATGTGTAGGAACATGGAAATATCTACACCGCCATCTGTATGAACATGGAAATATCTTCACCGCCATCTGTATGAACATGGATATATCTACACAGCCATCTGTATGAACATGGAAATATCTAACCCGCTATCTGTATGAACATGGAAATATCTACACCGCTATCTGTATGAACATGGAAATATCTTCAACGCCATCTGTATGAAAATGGATATGTCTACACAGCCATCTGTATGAACATGGAAATATCTAACCCGCTATCTGTATAAACCTGGAAATATCTACGCCGCTATCTGTATAAACATGGACATATCTACACCGATATCTGTATAAACATGGAAATATCTACACCGCTACCTGTATAAACATGGAAATATCAGCACCGCTATCAGTATGAACATGGAAATATCTACACCGCCATCTGTATGAACATGGAAATATCTTCACCACCATCTGTATGAACATGGAAATATCTGCACCGCTATCTTTATGAACATGGAAATATCTACACCACTATCTGTATGAACATGGATATATATACACCGCTATATGTATGAATATGGAAATATCTTCACTGCCATCTGTATGAACATGGATATATCTACACAGCCATCTGGATGAACATGGAAATATCTACACCGCTATCTGTAGGAACATGGAAATACCTTCACTGCTATCTGTATGAACATGGAAATATCTACACCGATATCTGTATAAACATGGAAATATCTACACCGCTATCTGTATGAACATGGAAATATCTCCACCGCCATCTGTATGAACATGGATATATCTACACAGCCATCTGGATGAACATGGAAATATCTACACCGCTATCTGTATGAACATGGAAATATCTACACAGCCATCTGGATGAACATGAAAATATCTACACCGCTATCTGTGTAAATATGCATACATCTTCACCGCTATCTGTATAAACATGGAAATATCCACACCGCTATCTGTATGAACATGGAAATAGGTACACCGCTATCTGTATGAACATGGAAATATCTACAACACTATCTGTATGAACATGGAAATATCTACACCGCTATCTGTTTGAACAGGGAAGTATATACACCGCTATCTGCTTGAAAATGGAAATATCTACACAGCTATCTGCATATACATGGGAATATCTACACAGCCATCTCTTTACACTTGGAAATAACTACACCGCTATCTGTATGAACATGGAAATATCTACACCGCCATCTGTATGAACATGGAAATATCTGCACCGCCATCTGTATGAACATATAAATATCTACACCGCCATCTGTATTAAGATGGAGATACCTACACCGCTATCTGTATAATCTTGGAAATATCTACACCGAAATCTGTATAAACATGGAAATATCTACACCACTATCTGTATAAACATGGAAATATCTACACCGCTACCTGTATAAACATGGAAATATCAGCACCGCTATCTGTATGAACATGTAAATATCTACACCGCTATCTCTATGAACATGGAAATATCTACACCGCTATCTGTATGAACATGGAAATAGCTACACCGCTATCTGTATGAACATGGAAATATCTACACCACTATCTGTATGAACATGGAAATATCTACACCGCTAACTGTATAAACATGGATATATCTACACAGCCATCTGGATGAACATGGAAATATCTACACTGCCATCTGTATGAACATGGAAATATCTACACCACTATCTGTATGAACATGGAAATATCTACACCGCTATCTGTTTGAACAGGGAAATATATACACCGCTATCTGCATAAAAATGGAAATATCTACACAGCTATCTGCATATACATGGAAATATCTATACAGCTATCTCTTTACACATGGAAATAACTACACCGCTATCTGTATGAACATGGAAATATCTACACCGCCATCTGTATGAACATGGAAATATCTGCACCGCTATCTCTATGAACATATAAATATCTGCACTGCCATCTGTATTAAGAAGGAGATATCTACACCGCTTTCTGTATAAACATGGAAATATCTACACTGCAATCTGTATGAACATGGAAATATCTACACCGCTATCTGTATAAACATGGAAATATCTACACCGCTATCTGTACAAACATGGAAATATCTACATCGCTATCGGTATGAACACGGAAATATCTACACCGCTATCTGTATGAACATGCAAATATCTACACCGCTATCTGTATGAACATGGAAATATCTTCACTGCCATCTGTATGAACATGGATATATCTACACAGCCATCTGGATGAACATGGAAATATCTACACCGCTATCTGTATGAACATGAAAATATCTACACAGCCATCTGGATGAACATGAAAATATCTACACCGCTATATGTGTAAACATGCATACATCTTCACCACTATCTGTATAAACATGGAAATATCTACACCGCTACCTGTATAAACATGGAAATATCAGCACCGCTATCTGTATGAACATGGAAATATCTACACCGCTATCTCTATGAACATGGAAATATCCACACCGCTATCTGTATGAACATGGAAATAGCTACACCGCTATCTGTATGAACATGGAAATATCTACACCACTATCTGTATGAACATGGAAATATCTACACCGCTATCTGTTTGAACAGGGAAATTTATACACCGCTATCTGCATGAAAATGGAAATATCTACACAGCTATCTGAATATAAATGGGAATATCTACACAGCTATCTCTTTACACATGGAAATATCTACACCGCTATCTCTATAAACATGGAAATATCTACACCGCCATCTGTATGAACATGGAAATATCTGCACCACCATCTGTATGAACATATAAATATCTCCACTGTCATCTGTATAAAGAAGGAGATATCTACACCGCTATCTGTATATACATGGAAATTTCTACATCGATATCTGTATGAACATGGAAATATCTACACCGCTATCTGTATGAACATGGAAATATTTACACCGCTATGTGTATGAACATGGAAATATCTTCACTGCCATCTGTATGAACATGGATATATCTACACAGCCATCTGGATGAACAAGGAAATATCTACACCGCTATCTGTATGCACATGGAAATATCTGCACCTCTATCTGTATGAACATGGAAATATCTGCACCGCCATCTGTATGAACATATAAACATCTACACCGCCGTCTGTATTAAGAAGGAGAAATCTACACCGCTATCTGTATAAACAAGGAAATATCTACACTGCTGTCTGTATAAACATGGAAATATCTACACCGCTATCTGTATGAACATGGAAATATCTACACCGCTACCTGTATAAACATGGAAACATCTACACCGCTATCGGTATGAACATGGAAATATCTACACCGCTATGTGTAGGAACATGGAAATATCTACACCGCCATCTGTATGAACATGGAAATATCTTCACCGCCATCTGTATGAACATGGATATAGCTACACAGCCATCTGAATGAACATGGAAATATCTAACCCGCTATCTGTATGAACATGGAAATATCTACACCGCTATCTGTATGAACATGGAAATATCTTCAACGCCATCTGTATGAAAATGGATATGTCTACACAGCCATCTGGATGAACATGGAAATATCTACACCGCTATCTGTGTAAACATGCATACATCTTCACCGCTATCTTTATAAACATGGAAATATCTGCACCGCTATCTGTATGAACATGGAAATATCTACACAGATATCTCTTTACACATGGAAATATCTACACCGCTATCTCTATAAACATGGAAATATCTACACCGCTATGTGTATAAACATGGAAATATCTACACCGCTACCTGTATAAATATGGAAATATCAGCACAGCTATCTGTATGAACATGGAAACATCTACACCGCTATCTCCTTGAACATGGAAATATCTACACCGCTATCTGTATGAACATGGAAATAGCTACACCGCTATCTTTATGAACATGGAAATATCTACACCGCTATCTGTATGAACATGGATATATCTACACAGCCATCTGGATGAACATGGAAATATCTACACTGCTATCTGTGTAGACATGCATACATCTTCACCGATATCTGTATAAACATGGAAATATCTACACCGCTATCTGTTTGAACATGGAAATATATACACCGCTATATGCATGAAAATGGAAATATCTACACAGCTATCTGCATATACATGGAAATATCTACACAGCTATCTCTTTACACATGGAAAAAACTACACCGCTATCTGTATCAGCATGGAAATATCTACAACGCCATCTGTATTAACATGGGAATATCTGCACCGCCATCTGTATGAACATATAAATATCTACACCGCCATCTATATTAAGATGGAGATATCTACATCGCTATCTGTATAAACATGGAAATATCTACACCGCTACCTGTATAAACATGGAAATATCAGCACCGCTATCTGTATGAACATGGAAATATCTACACCGCTATCTGTATGAACATGGAAATATCTACACCTCTATCTGTATGAACATGGAAATATCTACACCTCTATCTGTATGAACATGGAAATATCTGCACCGCCATCTGTATGAACATATAAACATCTACACCGGCGTCTGTATTAAGAAGGAGAAATCTACACCGCTCTCAGTATAAAGAAGGAAATATCTACACTGCTGTCTGTATAAACATGGAAATATCTACTCCGCTATCTGTATGAACATGGAAATATCTACACCGCTACCTGTATAAACATGGAAATAACAGCACCGCTATCGGTATGAACATGGAAATATCTACACCGCTATGTGTAGGAACATGGAAATATCTACACCGCCATCTGTATGAACATGGAAATATCTTCACCGCCATCTGTATGAACATGGATATATCTACACAGCCATCTGTATGAACATTGAAATATCTAACCCGCTATCTGTATGAACATGGAAATATCTACGCCGCTATCTGTATAAACATGGACATATCTACACCGATATCTGTATAAACATGGAAATATCTACACCGCTACCTGTATAAACATGGAAATATCAGCACCGCTATCAGTATGAACATGGAAATATCTACACCGCCATCTGTATGAACATGGAAATATCTTCACCACCATCTGTATGAACATGGAAATATCTGCACCGCTATCTTTATGAACATGGAAATATCTGCACCACTATCTGTATGAACATGGATATATATACACCGCTATATGTATGAATATGGAAATATCTTCACTGCCATCTGTATGAACATGGATATATCTACACAGCCATCTGGATGAACATGGAAATATCTACACCGCTATCTGTATGAACATGGAAATATCTACACAGCCATCTGGATGAACATGAAAATATCTACACCGCTATCTGTGTAAATATGCATACATCTTCACCGCTATCTGTATAAACATGGAAATATCCACACCGCTATCTGTATGAACATCGAAATAGGTACACCGCTATCTGTATGAACATGGAAATATCTACACCACTATCTGTATGAACATGGAAATATCTACACCGCTATCTGTTTGAACAGGGAAGTATATACACCGCTATCTGCTTGAAAATGGAAATATCTATACAGCTATCTGCATATACATGGGAATATCTACACAGCCATCTCTTTACACTTGGAAATAACTACACCGCTATCTGTATGAACATGGAAATATCTACACCGCCATCTGTATGAACATGGAAATATCTGCACCGCCATCAGTATGAACATATAAATATCTACACCGCCATCTGTATTAAGATGGAGATATCTACACCGCTATCTGTATAATCTTGGAAATATCTACACCGAAATCTGTATAAACATGGAAATATCTACACAACTATCTGTATAAACATGGAAATATCTACACCGCTACCTGTATAAACATGGAAATATCAGCACCGCTATCTGTATGAACATGTAAATATCTACACCGCTATCTCTATGAACATGGAAATATCTACACCGCTATCTGTATGAACATGTAAATAACTACACCGCTATCTCTATGAACATGGAAATATCTACACCGCCATCTGTATGAACATGGAAATATCTAACCCGCTATGTGTATGAACATGGAAATATCTACACCGCTATCTGTATGAACATGGAAATATCTTCAACGCCATCTGTATGAAAATGGATATGTCTACACAGCCATCTGGATGAACATGGAAATATCTACACCGCTATCTGTGTAAACATGCATACATCTTCACCGCTATCTGTATAAACTTGGAAATATCTGCACCGCTATCTGTATGAACATGGAAATATCTACACAGATATCTGCATATACATGGAAATATCTACACAGCTATCTCTTTACACATGGAAATATCTACACCGCTTTCTCTGTAAACATTTAAATATCTACACCACTATCTGTATAAACATGGAAATATCTACACCGCTACCTGTATAAATATGGAAATATCAGCACAGCTATCTGTATGAACATGGAAATATCTACACCGCTATCTCCTTGAACATGGAAATATCTACACCGCTATCTGTATGAAAATGGAAATAGCTACACCGCTATCTTTATGAACATGGAAATATCTACACCGCTGTCTGTATGAACATGGATATATCTACACAGCCATCTGGATGAACATGGAAATATCTACACTGCTATCTGTGTAGACATGCATACACCTTCACCGATATCTGTATAAACATGGAAATATCTACACCGCTATCTGTTTGAACATGGAAATATATACACCGCTATATGCATGAAAATGGAAATATCTACACAGCTATCTGCATATACATGGAAATATCTACACAGCTATCTCTTTACACATGGAAAAAACTACACCGCTATCTGTATGAGCATGGAAATATCTACACCGCCATCTGTATTAACATGGGAATATCTGCACCGCCATCTGTATGAACATATAAATATCTACACCGCCATCTATATTAACATGGAGATATCTACATCGCTATCTGTATAAACATGGAAATATCTACACCGCTACCTGTATAAACATGGAAATATCAGCACCGCTATCTGTATGAACATGGAAATATCTACACCGCTATCTGTATGAACATGGAAATATCTACACCTCTATCTGTATGAACATGGAAATATCTACACCTCTATCTGTATGAACATGGAAATATCTGCACCGCCATCTGTATGAACATATAAACATCTACACCGGCGTCTGTATTAAGAAGGAGAAATCTACACCGCTCTCAGTATAAACAAGGAAATATCTACACTGCTGTCTGTATAAACATGGAAATATCTACTCCGCTATCTGTATGAACATGGAAATATCTACACTGCTACCTGTATAAACATGGAAATAACAGCACCGCTATCGGTATGAACATGGAAATATCTACACCGCTATGTGTAGGAACATGGAAATATCTACACCGCCATCTGTATGAACATGGAAATATCTTCACCGCCATCTGTATGAACATGGATATATCTACACAGCCATCTGTATGAACATGGAAATATCTAACCCGCTATCTGTATGAACATGGAAATATCTACACCGCTATCTGTATGAACATGGAAATATCTTCAACGCCATCTGTATGAAAATGGATATGTCTACACAGCCATCTGGATGAACATGGAAATATCTACACCGCTATCTGTATGAACATGGAAATATCTACACTGCTATCTGTGTAAACATGCATACATCTTCATCGCTATCTGTATAAACATGGAAATATCTACACCGCTATCTGTATGAACATGGAAATATCTACACTGCTGTCTATTTGAACATGGAAATATCTACACCGCTATCTGCATGAAAATGGAAATATCTACACAGATATCTGCATATACATGGAAATATCTACACAGCTATCTCTTTACACATGGAAATATCTACACCGCTATCTCTATAAACATGGAAATATCTACACCGCCATCTGTATGAACATGGAAATATCTGCACCGGCATCTGTATGAACATATAAATATCTCCACCGCCATCTGTATAAAGAAGGAGATATCTACACCGCTATCTGTATAAACATGGAAATACCTACACCGCTATCTGTATGAACATGGAAATATCTTCACCGCCATCTGTATGAACATGGATATATCTACACAGCCATCTGGATGAACATGGAAATATCTACACCGCTATCTGTATAAACATGGAAATATCTACACCGCTATCTGTGTAAACATGCATACAACTTCACCGCTATCTGCATGAAAATGGAAATACCTACACAGCTATCTGCATATACATGGAAATATCCACAAAGCTATCTCTTTACACATGGAAATAACTACACTGCTATCTCTATAATCATGGAAATATCTACACCGACATCTGTATGAACATGGAAATATCTGCACCTCCATCTGTATGAACATATAAATTTCTACACTGCCATCTGTATTAAGATGGAGATATCTACACCGCTATCTGTATAAACTTGGAAAAATCTACACCGCTATCTGTATAAGCATGGAAATATCTACACGGCTACCTGTATATACATGGAAATATCAGCACGGCTATCTGTATGCACATATAAATATCTACACCGCCATCTGTATTAAGATGGAGATAACTTCACCGCTATCTGTATAAACCTGGAAATATCTACGCCGCTATCTGTATAAACATGGACATATCTACACCATATCTGTATAAAGATGGAAATATCTACACCGCTACCTGTATAAATATGGAAATATCAGCACCGCTATCAGTATGAACATGGAAGTATCTACACCGCCATCTGTATGAACATGGAAATATCTTCACCGCCATCTGTATGAACATGGAAATATCTGCACCGCTATCTGTATGAAAATGGAAATATCTACACCACTATCTGTATGAACATGGATATATCTACACCGCTATCTGCATGAATATGGAAATATCTTCACTGCCATCTGTATGAACATGGATATATCTACACAGCCATCTGGATGAACATGGAAGTATCTACACCGCTATCTGTAGGAACATGGAAATAGCTTCACTGCTATCTGTATGAACATGGAAATATCTACACCGATATCTGTATAAACATGGAAATATCTACACCGCTATCTGTATGAACATGGAAATATCTTCACCGCCATCTGTATGAACATGGATATATCTACACAGCCATCTGAATGAACATGGAAATATCTACACCGCTATCTGTATGATAATGGAAATATCTACACAGCCAACTGGATGAACATGAAAATATCTACACCGCTATCTGTGTAAACATGCATACATCTTCACCGCTATCTGTATAAACATGGAAATATCTACACCGCTACCTGTATAAACATGGAAATATCTACACCGCTATCTCTATGAACATGAAAATATCCACACCGCTATCTGTATGAACATGGAAATAGCTACACCGCTATCTGTATGAACATGGAAATATCTACAGCACTATCTGTATGAACATGGAAATATCTACACCGCTATCTGTTTGAACAGGGAAGTATATACACCGCTATCTGCTTGAAAATGGAAATATCTACACAGCTATCTGCATATACATGGGAATATCTACACAGCTATCTCTTTACAAATGGAAATATCTACACCGCTATCTGTATGAACATGGAAATATCTACACCGCCATCTGTATGAACATGGAAATATCTGCACCACCATCTGAATAAACATATAAATATCTACACCGCCATCTGTATTAAGATGGAGATATCTACACCGCTATCGGTATAAACATGGAAATATTTACACCGCTATGTGTATAAACATGGTAATATCTACACCGCTATCTGTATAAACATGGAAATATCTACACCGCTACCTGTATAAACATGGAAATATCAGCACCGCTATCGGTATGAACATGGAAGTATCTACACCGCCATCTGTATGAACATGGAAATATCTTCACCGCCATCTGTATGAACATGGAAATATCTGCATCGCCATTTGTATGAACTTATAAATATCTACACCGCCATCTGTATTAAGATGGAGATATCTACACCGCTATCCGTATAAACATGGAAATATCTACACCGCTAAGTGTATAAACATGGAAATATCTACAGCGCTATCTGCATAAACATGGAAATATCTACACTGCTACCTGTATAAACATGGAAATATCAGCACCGCTATCTGTTTGAACATGGATATATCTACACCGCTATCTGCATGAAAATGAAAATATCTACACAGCTATCTGCATATACATGGAAATATCTACACAGCTATCTCTTTGCACATGGAAATAACTACACCGCTCTCTCTATAAACATGGAAATATCTACACCACCATCTGTATGAACATGGAAATATCTGCACCGCCATCTGTATGAACATATAAATATCTACACCGCCATCTGTATTAAGAAGGAGATATCTACACCGCTATCTGTATAAACATGGAAATATCTACACCGCTATCTGTATCAACATGGAAATATCTACACCGTTACCTGTATAAACAGGGAAAAATGTACACCGCTACCTGTATAAACATGGAAGTATCAGCACCGCTATCGGTATGAACATGGCAACATCTACACGGCTATCTGTATGAACATGGAAATATCTACAACGCCATCTGTATGAACATGGAAATATCTTCACCGCCATCTGTATGAACCTTGATATATCTACACAGCCATCTGGATGAACATGGAAATATCTACACCGCTATCTGTATGAACATGGAAATATCTACAAAGCTATTTCTTCACACATGGAAATAACTACACCGCTATCTCTATAAACATGGAAATATCTACACCGCCATCTGTATGAACATGGAAATATCAACACAGCCATCAGGATGAACATGGAAATATCTACACCGCTATCTGTATGAACATGGAAATACATACACCGCTATCTGTATGAACATGGAAATATCTACACCGCTATCTGTATAAACATGGAAATATCAGCACCGCTATCTGTATGAACATGGAAATATCTACACCGCCATCTGTATGAACATGGAAAAATCTTCACCGTCATCTGTATGAACATGGATATATCTACACAGCCATCTGTATGAACATGGAAATATCTTCACCGCCATCTGTATGAACATGGATATGTCTACACAGCCGTCTGGAAGAACATGGAAATATCTACACCGCTATCTGTATGAACATTGAAATATCTACAACTCTATCTGTGTAAACATGCATACATCTTCACCGCTATCTGTATAAACATGGAAATATCCACACCGCTATCTGTATGAACATGGAAATATCTACACCGCTATCTGTTTGAACATGGAAATATCTACACCGCTATCTGCATGAAAATGGAAATATCTACACAGCTATCTGCATATACATGGAAATATCTACACAGCTATCTCTTTGCACATGGAAATAACTACACCGCTATCTCTATAAACATGGAAATATCTACACCACCATCTGTATGAACATGGAAATATCTGCACCGCCATCTGTATGAACATATAAATATCTAAACCGCCATCTGTATTAAGATGGAGATATCTACACCGCTATCTGTATGAACATGGAAATATCTTCACCGCCATCTGTATGAACATGGATATATCTACACAGCCATGTGGATGAACATGGAAATATCTACACCGCTATCTGAGTAAACATGCATACATCTTCACCGCTATCTGTATAAACATGGAAATATCTACACCGCTATCTTTATGAACATGGAAATATCTACACCACTAACTGTTTGAACAGGGAAATATATACACCACTATGTGCATGAAAACGGAAATATCTACACAGCTATCTGCTTATACATGGAAATATCTACAGAGCTATCTCTTTACACATGGAAATAACTACACCGCTATCTGTACGAACATGGAAATATCTACACCGCCATCTGTATGAACATGGAAATATCTGCACCGCCATATGTATGAACATTTAAATATCTACACCGCCATCTGTATTAAGAAGGAGATATCTACACCACTATCTGCATAAACATGGAAATATCTACACCGCTATCTGTATAGACATGGAAATATCTACACCGCTATGTGTATAAACATGGAAATATCTACACTGCTATCTGTATAAACATGGAAATATCTACACCGCTACCTGTATAAACATGGAAATATCAGCACCGCTATCAGTACGAACATGGAAGTTTCTACACCGCCATCTGTATGAACACGGATATATCTTCACTGCCATCCGAATGAACATGGAAATATCTGCACCGCCATCTGTATGAACATATAAATATCTACACCGCCATCTGTATTAAGATGGAGATATCTACACCGCTATCTGTATGAACATGGAAATATCTTCACCGCCATCTGTATGAACATGGATATATCTACACAGCCATCTGGATGAACGTGGAAATATCTACACCACTATCTGTGTAAACATGCATACAACTTCACCGCTATCTGTATAAACATGGAAATATCTACACCGCTATCTTTATGAACATGGAAATATCTACACCGCTAACTGTTTGAACAGGGAAATATATACACCGCTATCTCCATGAAAATGGATATATCTACACCGCTATCGGTATGAACATGGAAATATCTACACCGCTATGTGTATAAACATGGAAATATCTACACCGCTATCTGTATAAACATGGAAATATCTACACCGCTACATGTATAAACATGGAAATATCAGCCCCGCTATCTGTATGAACATGGAAATATCTACACCGCCATCTGTATGAACATGGAAATACCTTCACCGCCATCTGTAGGAACATGGATATATCTACACAGCCATCTGTATGAACATGGAAATATCTACACCGCTATCTGTATGAACATGGAAATATCTACACCGCTATCTGTATGAACATGGAAATATCTACACCGCTATCTGTGTAAACATGCATACATCTTCACCGCTATCTGTATAAACATGGAAATATCTACACCGCTATCTGTATGAACATGGAAATATCTACACCGCTATCTGTTTGAACAAGGAAATATCTACACCGCTATCTGCATGAAAATGGAAATATCTACACAACTATCTGCATTTAAATGGAAATATCTACACAGCTATCTCTTTGCAGATGGAAATAACTACACCGCTATCTCTATAAACATGGAAATATCTACACCGCCATCTGTATGAACATGGAAATATCTACACCGCCATCTGTATTAAGAAGGAGATATCTACACCGCTATCTGTATAAACATGGAAATATCTGCACCACTATCTGTATTAACATGGAAATATCTACACCGGTATCTGTATAAACACGGAAATATGTTCAACGCTACCTGTATAAACATGGAAGTATCAGCACCACTATCGGTATGAAGATGGCAATATCTACACGGCTATCTGTATGAACATGGAAATATCTACACCGCTATCTGTATGAACATGGAAATGTCTTCACCGCCATCTGTATGAACATGGATATATCTACACAGCCATCTGGATGAATATGGAAATATCTACACCGCTATCTGTATGAACATGGAAATATCTACACCGCTATCTGTATGAACATGGGAATATCTACACCGCTATCTGCATAAACATGGAAATATCTACACCGCTATCTGTATCAACATGGAAATATCTACACCGCTATCTGTATAAACACGGAAATATGTACACCGCTATCGGTATGAACATGGCAATATCTACACGGCTATCTGTATGAACATGGAAATATCTACACCGCTATCTGTATGAACATGGAAATATCTTCACCGCCATCTGTATGAACATGGATATATCTACACAGCCATCTGTATGAACATGGAAATATCTACACCGCTATCTGTATGAACATGGAAATATCTACACCGCTATCTGTATGAACATGGGAATATCTTCACCGCCATCTGTATGAACATGGATATATCTACACAACCATCTGGATGAACATGGAAATATCTACACCGCTATCTGTGTAAACATGCACACATCTTCGCCGCTATCTTTATAAACATGGATATATCTAAAAAGCTATCTGAATGAAGATGGAAATATCTACACCGATATCTGTATAAACAGGGAAATATCTACACCGCTATCTGTATAAACATGGAAATATCTACACCGCTATGTGTATAAACATGGAAATATCCACACCGCTATCTGTATAAACATGGAAATATCTACACCGCTACCTGTATAAACATGGAAATATCAGCACCGCTATCTGTATGAACATGTAAATAGCTACACCGCTATCTCTATGAACATGGAATTATCTACACCGCTATCTGTATGAACATGGAAATATCTACACCGCTATCTGTATAAACATGGAAATATGTACACCGCTACCTGTATAAACATGGAAGTATCAGCACCGCTATCGGTATAAACATGGCAATATATACACGGCTATCTGTATGAACATGGAAATATCTGCACCGCTATCTGTATGAACATGGAAATATCTTCACCGCCATCTGTATGTACATGGATATATCTACACAGCCATCTGGATGAACATGGAAATATCTACACCGTTATCTGTATGAACATGGAAATATCTACACCGCTATCTGTATGAACATGGAAATATCTACACCGCTATCTGTATGAACATGGAAATATCTACACCGCTATCTGTATGAACATTGAAATATCTTCTCCGCCATCTGTAAGAACATAGATATATCTACACAGCCATCTGTATGAACATGGAAATATCTACACCGCTATCTGTATGAACATGAAAATATCTACACCGCTATCTGTGTAAACATGTATACATCTTCACCGCTATCTGCATGAAAATGGAAATATCTACACAGCTATCTGCATATACATGGAAATATCTACAAAGCTATCTCTTTACACATGGAAATAACTACATTGCTATCTCTATAAACATGGAAATATCTACACCGCCATCTGTATGAACATGGAAATATCTGCACCGACATCTGTATGAACATATAAATATCTACACCGCCATCTGTATTAAGATGGAGATATCTACACCGCTATCTGTATAAACTTGGAAGTATCTACACCGCTATCTGTATAAACATGGAAATATGTATGCCGCTTTCTGTATAAACAAGGAAATATCTACACTGCTACCTGTATAAACATGGAAATATCAGCACCGCTATCTGTATGAACATGTAAATAGCTACACAGCCATCTGGATGAACATGGAAATATCTACACCGCTATCAGTATGAACATGGAAATAGCTACACCGCTATCTGTATGAACATGGAAATATCTACACCGCTATTTGTTTGAACAGGGAAGTATATACACCGCTATCTGCTTGAAAATGGAAATATCTACACAGCTATCTGCATATACATGGGAATATCTACACAGCTATCTCTTTACACATGGAAATAACTACACCGCTATCTGTATGAACATGGAAATATCTACACCGCCATCTGTATTAAGATGGAGATATCTACACCACTATGTGTATAAACATGGTAATATCTACACCGCTATCTGTATGAACATGGAAATATCTACACCGCTACCTGTATAAACATGGAAATTTCAGCACTGCTATCAGTATGAACATGGAAGTATCTACACCGCCATCTGTATGAACATGGAAATATCTTCGCCGCCATCTGTATGAACATGGAAATATCTGCACCGCCATCTGTGTGAACATATAAATATCTACACCGCCATCTGTATTAAGATGGAGATATCTACACCGCTATCTGTATAAACATGGAAATATCAACACCGCTATGTGTATAAACATGGAAATATCTACACCGCTATCTGCATAAACATGGAAATATCTACACAGCTACCTGTATAAACAGGGGAATATCAGCACCGCTATCTGTATGAACATGGAAATATCTACACCGCCATCTGTATGAACATGGAAAAATCTTCACCGTCATCTGTATTAACATGGATATATCTACACAGCCATCTGTATGAACATGGAAATATCTTCACCGCCATCTGTATGAACATGGATATGTCTACACAGCCGTCTGGATGAACATGGAAATATCTACACCGCTATCTGAATGAACATGGAAATATCTACACCGCTATCTGTGTAAACATGCATACATCTTCACCGCTATCTGTATAAACATGGAAATATCCACACCGCTATCTGTATGAACATGGAAATATCTGCACCGCTATCTGTTTGAACATGGAAATATCTACACCGCTATCTGCATGAAAATGGAAATAACTACACAGCTATCTGCATATACATGGAAATATCTACACAGCTATCTCTTTGCACATGGAAATAACTACACCGCTATCTCTATAAACATGGAAATATCTACACCACCATCTGTATGAACATGGAAATATCTGCACCGCCATCTGTATGAACATATAAATATCTACACCGCCATCTGTATTATGAAGGAGATATCTACACCGCTATCTGTATAAACATGGAAATATCTACACCGCTATCTGTATGAACATGGAAATACCTACACCGTTACCTGTATAAACACGGAAATATGTACACCGCTACCTGTATAAACATGTAAGTATCAGCACCGATATCGGTATGAACACGGAAATATCTACACCGCTATCTGTATGAACATGGAAATATCTACACCGCTATCTGTATGAACATGGAAATATCTTCACTGCCATCTGTATGAACATGGATATATCTACACAGCCATCTGGATGAACATGGAAATATCTACACCGCTATCGGTATGAACATGGAAATATCTACACAGCCATCTGGATGAACATGAAAATATGTACACCGCTATATGTGTAAACATGCATACATCTTCACCGCTATCTGTATAAACATGGAAATATCTACACCGCTACCTGTATAAACATGGAAATATCAGCACCGCTATCTGTATGAACATGGAAATATCTACACCGCTATCTCTATGAACATGGAAATATCCACACCGCTATCTGTATGAACATGGAAATAGCTACACCGCTATCTGTATGAACATGGAAATATCTACACCACTATCTGTATGAACATGGAAATATCTACACCGCTATCTGTTTGAACAGGGAAATATATACACCGCTATCTGCATGAAAATGGAAATATCTACACAGCTATCTGAATATACATGGGAAGATCTACACAGCTATCTCTTTACACATGGAAATAACTACACCGCTATCTGTATGAACATGGAAATATCTACACCGCCATCTGTATGAAGAAGGAGATATCTACACCGCTATCTGTATAAACATGGAAATATCTACACTGCTATCTGTATCAACATGGAAATATCTACACCGCTATCTGTATAAACACGGAAATATATACTCCGCTATCGGTATGAACATGGCAATATCTACACGGCTATCTGTATGAACATGGAAATATCTACACCGCTATCTGTATGAACATGGAAATATCTTCACCGCCATCTGTATGAACATGGATATATCTACACAGCCATCTGGATGAAGATGGAAATATCTACACCGCTATCTGTATGAACATGGAAATATCTACACCGCTATCTGCAGGAACATGGAAATATCTACACAGCCATCTGGATGAACATGGAAATATCTACACCGCTATATGTATGAACATGGAAAGACATACACCGCTATCTGTATGAACATGGAAATATCTACACCGCTATCTGTATGAACATGGAAATATCTACACCGCTATCTGTATGAACATGGAAATATCTTCACCGCCATCTGTATGAACTTGGATATATCTACACAGCCATCTGGATGAACATGGAAATATCTACACCGCTATCTGTATGAACATGGAAATAGCTACACTGCTATCTGTATGAACATGGAAATATCTACACCGCTATCTGTATAAACATGGAAATATCTACACTGCTATCTGTATGAACATGGAAATATCTTCACCGCCATCTGTATGAACATGGATATATCTACACAGCCATCTGGATGAACATGGAAATATCTACACCGCTATCTGTATGAACATGGAAATATCTACACAGCCATCTGGATGAACATGAAAATATCTACACCGCTATCTGTGTAAACATGCATACATCTTCACCGCTATCTGTATAAACATGGAAATATCTACACCGCTACCTGTATAAACATGGAAATATCTACACCGCTATCTCTATGAACATGGAAATATCCACTCCGCTATCTGTATGAACATGGAAATAGCTACACCACTATCTGTATGAACATGGAAATATCTACACCACTATCTGTATGAACATGGAAATATCTACACCGGTATCTGTTTGAACAGGGAAGTATATACACCGCTATCTGCTTGAAAATGGAAATATCTACACAGCTATCTGCATATACATGGGAAAATCTAGACAGCTATCTCTTTACACATGGAAATAACTACACCGCTATCTGTATGAACATGGAAATATATACACTGCCATCTGTATGAACATGGAAATATCTGCACCGCCATCTGTATGAACATATAAATATCTACACCGCCATCTGTATTAAGATGGAGATATCTACACCGCTATCTGTATAAACTTGGAAATATTTACACCGCTATCTGTATAAACATGGAAATATCTACACCACTATCTGTATAAGCATGGAAATGTCTACACCGCTACCTGTATAAACATGGAAATATCAGCACCGCTATCTGTATGAACAAGTAAATATCTACACCGATATCTCTATGAACATGGAATTATATACACCGCTATCTGTATGAACATGGAAATATCTACACCGCTATCTGTATAAACATGGAAATATGTACACCGCTACCTGTATAAACATGTAAGTATCAGCACCGCTATCGGTATAAACATGGCAATATCTACACGGCTATCTGTATGAACATGGAATTATCTGCACCGCTACCTGTATGAACATGGAAATATCTTCACCGCCATCTGTATGAACATGGATATGTCTACACAGCCATCTGGATGAACATGGAAATATCTTCTCCGCCATCTGTAAGAACATAGATATATCTACACAGCCATCTGTATGAACATTTAAATATCTACACCGCCATCTGTATTAAGATGGAGATATCTACACAACTATCTGCATAAACATGGAAATATCTACACCGCTATCTGTATAAACATGGAAATATCTACACCGCTAAGTGTATAAACATGGAAATATCTACACCGCTATCTGTATAAACATGGAAATATCTACACCGCTACCTGTATAAACATGGAAATATCAGCACCTCTATCAGTATGAACATGGAAGTTTCTACACCGCCATCTGTATGAACATGGAAATATCTTCACCGCCATATGTATGAACATGGAAATATCTGCACCGCCAACTGTATGAACTTATAAATATCTACACCGCCATCTGTATTAAGATGGAGATATCTACACCGCTATCTGTATAAACATGGAAATATCTACACCGCTATCTGTATAATCATGGAAATTTCTACACCGCTATCTGTATAAACATGGAAATATCTACACTGCTACCTGTATAAACATGGAAATATCAGCACCGCTATCTGTATGAACATGGAAATATCTACACCACCGTCTGTATGAACATGGAAATATCGTCACCGCCATCTGTATGAACATGGATATATCTACACAGCCATCTGTATGAACATGGAAATATCTTCACCACCATCTGTATGAACATGGATATGTCTACACAGCCGTCCGGATGAACATGGAAATATCTACACCGCTATCTGTGTAAACATGCATACATCTTTACCGCTATCTGTATAAACATGGAAATATCTACACCGCTATCTGTATGAACATGGAAATATCTACACCGCTATCTGTTTGAACAGGGAAATATCTACACCGCTATCTGCATGAAAATGGAAATATCTACACAACTATCTGCATATAAATGGAAATATCTACACAGCTATCTCTTTGCACATGGAAATAACTACACTGCTATCTCTATAAACATGGAAATATCTACACCGCCATCTGAATGAACATAGAAATATCTACTCCGCCATCTGTATTAAGAAGGAGATATCTACACCGCTATCTGTATAAACAAGGAAATATCTACACCGCTATCTGTATGAACATGGAAATATCTACACCGCTATCTGTATAAACATGGAAATATGTACACCGCTACCTGTATAAACATGGAAGTATCAGCACCGCTTTCGGTATGAACATGGCAATATCTACACGGCTATCTGTATGAACATGGAAATATCTACACCGCTATCTGTATAAACATGGAAATATCTACACCGCTATCTTTATGAACATGGAAATATCTACACCGCTAACTGTTTGAACAGGGAAATATATACACCGCTATCTGCATGAAAATGGAAATATCCACACAGCTATCTGCTTATACATGGAAATATCTACACAGCTATCTCTTTACACATGGAAATAACTACACCTCTATCTGTATGAACATGGAAATATCTACACCGCCATCTGTATGAACATGGAAATATCTGCACCGCCATCTGTATGAACATTTAAATATCTACACCGCCATCTGTATTAAGATGGAGATATCTACACCACTATCTGCATAAACATGAAAATATCTACACCACTATCTGTATAAACATGGAAATATCTACACCGCTATGTGTATAAACATGGAAATATCTACACTGCTATCTGTATAAACATGGAAATATCTACACCGCTACCAGTATAAACATGGAAATGTCAGCACCGCTATCAGTATGAACATGGAAGTTTCTACACCGCCATCTGTATGAACATGGAAATATCTTCACCGCCATCCGTATGAACATGTAAATATCTGCACCGCCATCTGTATGAACATATAAATATCTACACCGCCATCTGTATTAAGATGGAGATATCTACACCGCTGTCTGTATAAACATGGAAATATCTACACCGCTATGTGTATAAACATGGAAATATCTACACCGCTACCTGTATAAACATGGAAGTATCAGCACCGCTATCGGTATGAACTTGGCAATATCTACACGGTTATCTGTATGAACATGGAAATATCTACACCGCTATCTGTATGAACATGGAAATGTCTTCACCGCCATCTGTATGAACATGGATATATCTACACAGCCATCTGGATGAACATGGAAATATATACACCGCTATCTGTATAAACATTGAAATATCTACACTGCTACCTGTATAAACATGGAAATATCAGCACCGCTATCAATATGAACCTGGAAATATCTACACCGCCGTCTGTATGAACATGGAAATATCTTCACCGCCATCTGTATGAACATGGATATATCTACACAGCCATCTGTATGAACATGGAAATATCTTCACCGCCATCTGTATGAACATGGATATGTCTACACAGCCGTCTGTATGAACATGGAAATATCTACACCGCTATCCGTGCAAACATGCATACATCTTCACTGCTATCTGTATAAACATGGAAATATCTACACCGCTATCTGTATGGACGTGGAAATATCTACACCGCTATCTGTTTGAACATGGAAATATCTACACTGCTATCTGCATGAAAATGGAAATAACTACACAACTATCTGCATATAAATGGAAATATCTACACAGCTATCTCTTTGCACATGGAAATAACTACACCTCTATCTCTATAAACATGGAAATATCTACACCGCCATCTGTATGAACATGGAAATATCTACACCGCCATCTGTATTAAGAAGGAGATATCTACACCGCTATCTGCATAAACATGGAAATATCTATACCGCTATCTGTATGAACATGGAAATATCTACACCGCTATCTGTATAAACACGGAAATATGTACACCGCTACCTGTATAAACATGGAAGTATCAGCACCTCTATCGGTATGAACATGGCAATATCTACACGGCTATCTGTATGAACATGGAAATATCTACACCGCTATCTGTATGAACATGGAAATATCTTCACAGCCATCTGTATGAACATGGATATATCTACACAGCCATCTGGATGAACATGGAAATATCCACACCGCTATCTGTATGAACATGGAAATATCTACACCGCTATCTGTATGAACATGGAAATATCTACACAGCCATCTGGGTGAACATGGAAATATCTACACCGCTATCTATATGAACATGGAAATAGCTACACCGCTATCTGTATGAACATGCAAATATCTACACCGCTATCTGTATGAACATGGAAATATCTACACCGCTATATGTATGAACATGGAAATATCTTCACCGCCATCTCTATGAACATGGATATATCTACACAGCCATCTGGATGAACATGGAAATATCTACACCGCTATCTGTGTAAACATGCATACATTTTCACCGCTATCTGTATAAACATGGAAATATCTGCACCGCTATCTTTATGAACATGGAAATATCTACACCGCTATCTGTTTGAACATGGAAATATATACAGCGCTATCTGCTTGAAAATGGAAATATCTACACTGCTATCTGTATGAACGTGGAAATATATACACCGCTATCTGTATGAACATGGAAATATCTACCCCGCTATCTGTAGGAACATGGAAATAGCTACACTGCTATCTGTATGAACATGGAAATATCTACACCGCTATCTGTATAAACATGGAAATATCTACACCGCTATCTGTATGAACATGGAAATATCTTCACCGCCATCTGTATGAACATGGATATATCTACACAGCCATCTGGATGAACATGGAAATATCTACGCCGCTATCTGTATGAACATGGAAATATCTACACAGCCATCTGGATGAACATGAAAATATCTACACCGCTATCTGTGTAAACATGCATACACCTTCACCACTATCTGTATAAACATGGAAATATCTACACCGCTACCCGTATAAACATGGAAATATCTACAACGCTATCTCTATGAACATGGAAATATCCACACCGCTATCTGTATGAACATTTAAATAGCTACACCGCTATCTGTATGAACATGGAAATATCTACACCGCTATCTGTGTAAACATGCATACATCTTCACCGCTATCTGTATAACATGGAAATATCTACACCGCTATCTTTATGAACATGGAAATATCTACACCGCTAACTGTTTGAACAGGGAAATATATACACCACTATCTGCATGAAAACGGAAATAACTAAACAGCTATCTGCTTATACATGGAAATATCTACACAGCTATCTCTTTACACATGGAAATAACTACACTGCTATCTGTATGAACATGGAAATATCTACACCGCCATCTGTATGAACATGGAAATATCTGCAGCGCCATCTGTATGAACATTTAAATATCTACACCGCCATCTGTATTAAGATGGAGATATCTACACCACTATCTGCATAAACATGGAAATATACACACCGCTATCTGTATAGACATGGAAATATCTACACCGTTATGTGTATAAACATGGAAATATCTACACTGCTATCTTTATAAACATGGAAATATCTACACCGCTACCTGTATAGACATGGAAATATCAGCACCGCTATCAGTATGAACATGGAAGTTTCTACACCGCCATCTGTATGAACATGGAAATATCTTCACCGCCATCCGTATGAACATGGAAATATCTGCACCGCCATCTGTATGAACATATAAATATCTACAAAGCCATCTGTATTAAGATGGAGATATCTACACCACTATCTGCATAAACATGGAAATATCTACACCGCTATCTGTATAAACATGGAAATATCTACACCGCTATGTGTATAAACATGGAAATATCTTCACCGCTATGTGTAAAAACATGGAAATATCTACACCGCTACATGTATGACCATGGAAATATCAGCACCGCTATCTGTATGAACATGGAAATACCTACACCGCCATCTGTATGAACATGGAAATATCTTCACCGCCATCTGTAGGAACATGGATATATCTACACTGCCATCTGTATGAACATGGAAATATCTACACCGCTATCTGTATGAACATGGAAATATCTACACCGCTATCTGTATGAACATGGAAATATCTACACCGCTATCTGTGTAAACATGCATACATCTTCACCGCTATCTGTATAAACATGGAAATATCTACACCGCTATCTGTATGAACATGGAAATATCTACACCGCTATCTGTTTGAACAAGGAAATATCTACACCGCTATCTGCATGAAAGTGGAAATATCTACACAACTATCCGCATTTAAATGGAAATATCTACACAGCTATCTCTTTGCACATGGAAATAACTACACCGCTACCTCTATAAACTTGGAAATATCTACACCACCATCTGTATGAACATGGAAATATCTGCACCGCCATCTGTATGAACATATAAATATCTACACCGCCATCTGTATTAAGAAGGAGATATCTACACCGCTATCTGTATAAACATGGAAATATCTGCACCGCTATCTGTATTAACATGGAAATATCTACACCGGTATCTGTATAAACACGGAAATATGTTCACCGCTACCTGTATAAACATGGAAGTATCAGCACCACTATCGGTATGAACATGGCAATATCTACACGGCTATCTGTATGAACATGGAAATATCTACACCGCTATCTGTATGAACATGGAAATGTCTTCACCGCCATCTGTATGAACATGGATATATCTACACAGCCATCTGGATGAATATGGAAATATCTACACCGCTATCTGTATGAACATGGAAATATCTACACCGCTATCTGTATGAACATGGGAATATCTACACCGCTATCTGTATAAACATGGAAATATCTACACCGCTATCTGTATAAACATGGAAATATCTACACCGCTATCTGTATAAACACGGAAATATGTACAACGCTATCGGTATGAACATGGCAATATCTACACGGCTATCTGTATGAAAAAGGAAATATCTACACCGCTATCTGTATGAACATGGAAATATCTTCACCGCCATCTGTATGAACATGGATATATCTACACAGCCATCTGTATGAACATGGAAATATCTACACCGCTATCTGTATGAACATGGAAATATCTACACCGCTATCTGTATGAACATGGGAATATCTTCACCGCCATCTGTATGAACATGGATATATCTACACAACCATCTGGATGAACATGGAAATATCTACACCGCTATCTGTGTAAACATGCACACATCTTCGCCGCTATCTTTATAAACATGGATATATCTAAAAAGCTATCTGAATGAAGATGGAAATATCTACACCGATATCTGTATAAACAGGGAAATATCTACACCGCTATCTGTATAAACATGGAAATATCTACACCGCTATGTGTATAAACATGGAAATATCCACACCGCTATCTGTATAAACATGGAAATATCTACACCGCTACCTGTATAAACATGGAAATATCAGCACCGCTATCTGTATGAACATGTAAATAGCTACACCGCTATCTCTATGAACATGGAATTATCTACACCGCTATCTGTATGAACATGGAAATATCTACACCGCTATCTGTATAAACATGGAAATATGTACACCGCTACCTGTATAAACATGGAAGTATCAGCACCGCTATCGGTATAAACATGGCAATATCTACACGGCTATCTGTATGAACATGGAAATATCTGCACCGCTATCTGTATGAACATGGAAATATCTTCACCGCCATCTGTATGTACATGGATATATCTACACAGCCATCTGGATGAACATGGAAATATCTTCACCGTTATCTGTATGAACATGGAAATATCTACACCGCTATCTGTATGAACATGGAAATATCTACACCGCTATCTGTATGAACATGGAAATATCTACACCGCTATCTGTATGAACATTGAAATATCTTCTCCGCCATCTGTAAGAACATAGATATATCTACACAGCCATCTGTATGAACATGGAAATATCTACACCGCTATCTGTATGAACATGAAAATATCTACACCGCTATCTGTGTAAACATGTATACATCTTCACCGCTATCTGCATGAAAATGGAAATATCTACACAGCTATCTGCATATACATGGAAATATCTACAAAGCTATCTCTTTACACATGGAAATAACTACACTGCTATCTCTATAAACATGGAAATATCTACACCGCCATCTGTATTAAGATGGAGATATCTACACCGCTATCTGTATAAACTTGGAAGTATCTACACCGCTATCTGTATAAACATGGAAATATGTATGCCGCTTTCTGTATAAACAAGGAAATATCTACACTGCTACCTGTATAAACATGGAAATATCAGCACCGCTATCTGTATGAACATGTAAATAGCTACACAGCCATCTGGATGAACATGGAAATATCTACACCGCTATCTGTATGAACATGGAAATAGCTACACCGCTATCTGTATGAACATGGAAATATCTACACCGCTATTTGTTTGAACAGGGAAGTATATACACCGCTATCTGCTTGAAAATGGAAATATCTACACAGCTATCTGCATATACATGGGAATATCTACACAGCTATCTCTTTACACATGGAAATAACTACACCGCTATCTGTATGAACATGGAAATATCTACACCGCGATCTGTATTAAGATGGAGATATCTACACCACTATGTGTATAAACATGGTAATATCTACACCGCTATCTGTATGAACATGGAAACATCTACACCGCTACCTGTATAAACATGGAAATATCAGCACTGCTATCAGTATGAACATGGAAGTATCTACACCGCCATCTGTATGAACATGGAAATATCTTCACCGCCATCTGTATGAACATGGAAATATCTGCACCGCCATCTGTGTGAACATATAAATATCTACACCGCCATCTGTATTAAGATGGAGATATCTACACCGCTATCTGTATAAACATGGAAATATCAACACCGCTATGTGTATAAACATGGAAATATCTACACCGCTATCTGCATAAACATGGAAATATCTACAGTGCTACCTGTATAAACAGGGAAATATCAGCACCGCTATCTGTATGAACATGGAAATATCTACACCGCCATCTGTATGAACATGGAGAAATCTTCACCGTCATCTGTATGAACATGGATATACCTACACAGCCATCTGTATGAACATGGAAATATCTTCACCGCCATCTGTATGAACATGGATATGTCTACACAGCCATCTGGATAAACATGGAAATATCTACACCGCCATCTGTATGAACATGGAAACATCTACACCGCTATCTGTGTAAACATGCATACATCTTCACCGCTATCTGTATAAACATGGAAATATCTACACCGCTATCTTTACGAACATGGAAATATCTACACTGCTACCTGTTTGAACATGGAAGTATCTACACCGCTATCTGCATGAAAATGGAAATATCTACCCAGCTTTCTGCGTATACATGGAAATATCTACACAGCTATCCCTTTACACATGGAAATAACTACACCGCTATCTCTATAAACATGGAAATATCTACACCACCATCTGTATGAACATGGAAATATCTGCACCGCCATCTGTATGAACATGGAAATATCTACACCGAAATCTGTATGAAGAAGGAGATATCTACACCGCTATCTGTATAAACATGGAAATATCTACACCGCTATCTGTATAAACATGGAAATATCTACACTGCTATCTGTATCAACATGGAAATATCTACACCGCTATCTGTATAAACACGGAAATATGTACACCGCTATCGGTATGAACATGGCAATATCTACACGGCTATCTGTATGAACATGGAAATATCTACACCGCTATCTGTATGAACATGGAAATATCTTCACCGCCATCTGTATGAACATGGATATATCTACACAGCCATCTGGATGAACATGGAAATATCTACACCGCCATCTGTATGAACATGGAAATATCTACACCGCTATCTGTATGAACATGGAAATATCTACACAGCCATCTGGATGAACATGGAAATATCTACACCGCTATATGTATGAACATGGAAATACATACACCGCTATCTGTATGAACATGGAAATATCTACACCGCTATCTGTATGAACATGGAAATATCTACACCGCTATCTGTATGAACATGGAAATATCTTCACCGCCATCTGTAAGAACATGGATATATCTACACAGCCATCTGGATGAACATGGAAGTATCTACACCGCTATCTGTGTAAACATACATACATCTTCGCCGCTATCTGTATAAACATGGAAATATCAGCACCGCTATCTGTATGAACATGTAAATAGCAACACCGCTATCTCTATGAACATGGAATTATCTACACCGCTATCAGTATGAACATGGAAATATCTACACCGCTATCTGTATGAACATGGAAATATCTACACCGCTATCTGTATGAACATGGAAATATCTTCTCCGCAATCTGTAAGAACATAGATATATCTACACAGCCATCTGTATGAACATGGAAATATCTACACCGCTATCTGTATGAACATGGAAATATCTACACTGCTATCAGTGTAAACATGTATACATCTTCACCGCTATCTGCATGAAAATGGAAATATCTACACAGCTATCTGCATATACATGGAAATATCTACAAAGCTATCTCTTTACACATGGAAATAACTACACTGCTATCTCTATAAACATGGAAATATCTTCACCGCCATCTGTATGAACATGGAAATATCTGCACCGACATCTGTATGAACATATAAATATCTACACCGCCATCTGTATTAAGACGGACATATCTACACCGCTATCTGTATAAACTTGGAAATATCTACACCGCTATCTGTATAAACACGGAAATATCTATGCCGCTTTCTGTATAAACAAGGAAATATCTACACTGCTACCTGTATAAACGTGGAAATATCAGCACCGCTATCTGTATGAACATGTAAATAACTACACAGCCATCTGGATGAACATGGAAATATCTACACCGCTATCTGTATGAACATGGAAATAGCTACACCGCTATCTGTATGAACATGGAAATATCTACACAGCCATCTGGATGAACATGGAAATATCTACACCGCTATCTGTATGAACATGGAAATAGCTACACTGCTATCCGTATGAACATGGAAATATCTACACCGCTATCTCTATAAACATGGAAATATCTACACCGGTATCTGTATGAACATGGAAATATCATCACCGCCATCTGTATGAACATGGAAATATCTACACAGCCATCTGGATGAACATGGAAATATCTACACCGCTATCTGTATGAACATGGAAATATCTACACCACTATCTGTATGAACATGGAAATATCTACACCGCTATCTGTTTGAACAGGGAAATATATACACCGCTATCTGCATGAAAATGGAAATATCTACACAGCTATCTGCATATACATGGAAATATCTATACAGCTATCTCTTTACACATGGAAATAACTACACCGCTATCTGTATGAACATGGAAATATCTACACCGCCATCTGTATGAACATGGAAATATCTGCACCGCCATCTCTATGAACATATAAATATCTGCACTGACATCTGTATTTTGAAGGAGATATCTACACCGCTATCTGTATAAACATGGAAATATCTACACTGCTACCTGTATAAACATGGAAATATCAGCACCGCTATCGGTATGAACACGGAAATATCTACACCGCTATCTGTATGAACATGGAAATATCTACACTGCTTTCTGTATGAACATGGAAATAACTTCACTGCCATCTGTATGAACATGGATATATCTACACAGCCATCTGGATGAACATGGAAATATCTACACCGCTATCTGTATGAACATGGAAATATCTACACACCCATCTGGATGAACATGAAAATATCTACACCGCTATATGTGTAAACATGCATACATCTTCACCGCTATCTGTAAAAACATGGAAATATCTACACCGCTACCTGTATAAACATGGAAATATCAGCACCGCTATCTGGATGAACATGGAAATATCTACACCGCTATCTGCATGAACATGGAAACATCTACACTGCTATCTTTGTAAACATGCATACATCTTCACCGCTATCTGTTTAAACATGGAAATATCTACACCGCTATCTGTATGAACATGGAAACAGCTACACCGCTATCTGTATGAACATAGAAATATCTACACCGCTATCTGTTTCAACAGGGAAATATATACACCGCTATCTGCATGAAAATGGAAATATCTAAACAGCTATCTGCATATACATGGAAATATCTATACAGCTATCTCTTTACACATGGAAATAACTACACCGCTATCTGTATGAACATGGAAATATCTACACCGCCACCTGTATGAACATGGAAATATCTGCACCGCCATCTCTATGTACATATAAATATCTACACTGCCATCTGTATTAAGAAAGAGATATCTTCACCGCTATCTGTATAAACATGGAAATATCTACACTGCTATCTGTATAAACATGGAAATATCTACACCGCTATCTGTATAAACATGGAAATATCTACACCGCTACCTGTATAAACATGGAAACATCAGCACCGCTATCGGTATGAACACGGAAATATCTACACCGCTATCTGTATGAACATGGAAATATCTACACCGCTATCTGTATGAACATGGAAATATCTTCACTGCCATGTGTATGAACATGGATATATCTACACAGCCATCTGGATGAACATGGAAATATCTACACCGCTATCGGTATGAACATGGAAATATCTACACAGCCATCTGGATGAACATGAAAATATGTACACCGCTATATGTGTAAACATGCATACATCTTCACCGCTATCTGTATAAACATGGAAATATCTACACCGCTACCTGTATAAACATGGAAATATCAGCACCGCTATCTGTATGAACATGGAAATATCTACACCGCTATCTCTATGAACATGGAAATATCCACACCGCTATCTGTATGAACATGGAAATAGCTACACCGCTATCTGTATGAACATGGAAATATCTACACCACTATCTGTATGAACATGGAAATATCTACACCGCTATCTGTTTGAACAGGGAAATATATACACCGCTATCTGCATGAAAATGGAAATATCTACACAGCTATCTGAATATACATGGGAAGATCTACACAGCTATCTCTTTACACATGGAAATAACTACACCGCTATCTGTATGAACATGGAAATATCTACACCGCCATCTGTATGAAGAAGGAGATATCTACACCGCTATCTGTATAAACACGGAAATATGTACACCGCTATCGGTATGAACATGGCAATATCTACACGGCTATCTGTATGAACATGGAAATATCTACACCGCTATCTGTATGAACATGGAAATATCTTCACCGCCATCTGTATGAACATGGATATATCTACACAGCCATCTGGATGAAGATGGAAATATCTACACCGCTATCTGTATGAACATGGAAATATCTACACCGCTATCTGCAGGAACATGGAAATATCTACACAGCCATCTGGATGAACATGGAAATATCTACACCGCTATATGTATGAACATGGAAATACATACACCGCTATCTGTATGAACATGGAAATATCTACACCGCTATCTGTATGAACATGGAAATATCTTCACCGCCATCTGTATGAACATGGATATATCTACACAGCCATCTGGATGAACATGGAAATATCTACACCGCTATCTGTATGAACATGGAAATAGCTACACTGCTATCTGTATGAACATGGAAATATCTACACCGCTATCTGTATAAACATGGAAATATCTACACTGCTATCTGTATGAACATGGAAATATCTTCACCGCCATCTGTATGAACATGGATATATCTACACAGCCATCTGGATGAACATGGAAATATCTACACCGCTATCTGTATGAACATGGAAATATCTACACAGCCATCTGGATGAACATGAAAATATCTACACCGCTATCTGTGTAAACATGCATACATCTTCACCGCTATCTGTATAAACATGGAAATATCTACACCGCTACCTGTATAAACATGGAAATATCTACACCGCTATCTCTATGAACATGGAAATATCCACTCCGCTATCTGTATGAACATGGAAATAGCTACACCGCTATCTGTATGAACATGGAAATATCTACACCACTATCTGTATGAACATGGAAATATCTACACCGGTATCTGTTTGAACAGGGAAGTATATACACCGCTATCTGCTTGAAAATGGAAATATCTACACAGCTATCTGCATATACATGGGAAAATCTAGACAGCTATCTCTTTACACATGGAAATAACTACACCGCTATCTGTATGAACATGGAAATATATACACTGCCATCTGTATGAACATGGAAATATCTGCACCGCCATCTGTATGAACATATAAATATCTACACCGCCATCTGTATTAAGATGGAGATATCTACACCGCTATCTGTATAAACTTGGAAATATTTACACCGCTATCTGTATAAACATGGAAATATCTACACCACTATCTGTATAAGCATGGAAATGTCTACACCGCTACCTGTATAAACATGGAAATATCAGCACCGCTATCTGTATGAACAAGTAAATATCTACACCGATATCTCTATGAACATGGAATTATATACACCGCTATCTGTATGAACATGGAAATATCTACACCGCTATCTGTATAAACATGGAAATATGTACACCGCTACCTGTATAAACATGTAAGTATCAGCACCGCTATCGGTATAAACATGGCAATATCTACACGGCTATCTGTATGAACATGGAAATATCTGCACCGCTACCTGTATGAACATGGAAATATCTTCACCGCCATCTGTATGAACATGGATATGTCTACACAGCCATCTGGATGAACATGGAAATATCTTCTCCGCCATCTGTAAGAACATAGATATATCTACACAGCCTTCTGTATGAACATTTAAATATCTACACCGCCATCTGTATTAAGATGGAGATATCTACACAACTATCTGCATAAACATGGAAATATCTACACTGCTATCTGTATAAACATGGAAATATCTACACCGCTAAGTGTATAAACATGGAAATATCTACACCGCTATCTGTATAAACATGGAAATATCTACACCGCTACCTGTATAAACATGGAAATATCAGCACCTCTATCAGTATGAACATGGAAGTTTCTACACCGCCATCTGTATGAACATGGAAATATCTTCACCGCCATATGTATGAACATGGAAATATCTGCACCGCCAACTGTATGAACTTATAAATATCTACACCGCCATCTGTATTAAGATGGAGATATCTACACCGCTATCTGTATAAACATGGAAATATCTACACCGCTATCTGTATAATCATGGAAATATCTACACCGCTATCTGTATAAACATGGAAATATCTACACTGCTACCTGTATAAACATGGAAATATCAGCACCGCTATCTGTATGAACATGGAAACATCTACACCACCGTCTGTATGAACATGGAAATATCGTCACCGCCATCTGTATGAACATGGATATATCTACACAGCCATCTGTATGAACATGGAAATATCTTCACCACCATCTGTATGAACATGGATATGTCTACACAGCCGTCCGGATGAACATGGAAATATCTACACCGCTATCTGTGTAAACATGCATACATCTTTACCGCTATCTGTATAAACATGGAAATATCTACACCGCTATCTGTATGAACATGGAAATATCTACACCGCTATCTGTTTGAACAGGGAAATATCTACACCACTATCTGCATGAAAATGGAAATATCTACACAACTATCTGCATATAAATGGAAATATCTACACAGCTATCTCTTTGCACATGGAAATAACTACACTGCTATCTCTATAAACATGGAAATATCTACACCGCCATCTGAATGAACATAGAAATATCTACACCGCCATCTGTATTAAGAAGGAGATATCTACACCGCTATCTGTATAAACAAGGAAATATCTACACCGCTATCTGTATGAACATGGAAATATCTACACCGCTATCTGTATAAACATGGAAATATGTACACCGCTACCTGTATAAACATGGAAGTATCAGCACCGCTTTCGGTATGAACATGGCAATATCTACACGGCTATCTGTATGAACATGGAAATATCTACACCGCTTTCTGTATAAACATGGAAATATCTACACCGCTATCTTTATGAACATGGAAATATCTACACCGCTAACTGTTTGAACAGGGAAATATATACACCGCTATCTGCATGAAAACGGAAATATCCACACAGCTATCTGCTTATACATGGAAATATCTACACAGCTATCTCTTTACACATGGAAATAACTACACCGCTATCTGTATGAACATGGAAATATCTACACCGCCATCTGTATGAACATGGAAATATCTGCACCGCCATCTGTATGAACATTTAAATATCTACACCGCCATCTGTATTAAGATGGAGATATCTACACCACTATCTGCATAAACATGAAAATATCTACACCACTATCTGTATAAACATGGAAATATCTACACCGCTATGTGTATAAACATGGAAATATCTACACTGCTATCTGTATAAACATGGAAATATCTACACCGCTACCAGTATAAACATGGAAATGTCAGCACCGCTATCAGTATGAACATGGAAGTTTCTACACCGCCATCTGTATGAACATGGAAATATCTTCACCGCTATCCGTATGAACATGTAAATATCTGCACCGCCATCTGTATGAACATATAAATATCTACACCGCCATCTGTATTAAGATGGAGATATCTACACCGCTGTCTGTATAAACATGGAAATATCTACACCGCTATGTGTATAAACATGGAAATATCTACACCGCTACCTGTATAAACATGGAAGTATCAGCACCGCTATCGGTATGAACTTGGCAATATCTACACGGTTATCTGTATGAACATGGAAATATCTACACCGCCACCTGTATGAACATGGAAATATCTGCACCGCCATCTCTATGTACATATAAATATCTACACTGCCATCTGTATTAAGAAAGAGATATCTTCACCGCTATCTGTATAAACATGGAAATATCTACACTGCTATCTGTATAAACATGGAAATATCTACACCGCTATCTGTATAAACATGGAAATATCTACACCGCTACCTGTATAAACATGGAAACATCAGCACCGCTATCGGTATGAACACGGAAATATCTACACCGCTATCTGTATGAACATGGAAATACCTTCACTGCCATCTGTATGAACATGGATATATCTACACAGCCATCTGGATGAACATGGAAATATCTACACCTCTATCGGTATGAACATGGAAATATCTACACAGCCATCTGGATGAACATGAAAATATGTACACCGCTATATGTGTAAACATGCATACATCTTCACCGCTATCTGTATAAACATGGAAATATCTACACCGCTACCTGTATAAACATGGAAATATCAGCACCGCTATCTGTATGAACATGGAAATATCTACACCGCTATCTCTATGAACATGGAAATATCCACACCGCTATCTGTATGAACATGGAAATAGCTACACCGCTATCTGTATGAACATGGAAATATCTACACCACTATCTGTATGAACATGGAAATATCTACACCGCTATCTGTTTGAACAGGGAAATATATTCACCGCTATCTGCATGAAAATGGAAATATCTACACAGCTATCTGAATATACATGGGAAGATCTACACAGCTATCTCTTTACACATGGAAATAACTACACCGCTATCTGTATGAACATGGAAATATCTACACCGCCATCTGTATGAAGAAGGAGATATCTACACCGCTATCTGTATAAACATGGAAATATCTACAGCGCTATCTGTATCAACATGGAAATATCTACACCGCTATCTGTATAAACACAGAAATATGTACACCGCTATCGGTATGAACATGGCAATATCTACACGGCTATCTCTATGAACATGGAAATATCTACACCGCTATCTGTATGAACATGGAAATATCTTCACCGCCATCTGTATGAACATGGATATATCTACACAGCCATCTGGATGAAGATGGAAATATCTACACCGCTATCTGTATGAACATGGAAATATCTACACCGCTATCTGCAGGAACATGGAAATATCTACACAGCCATCTGGATGAACATGGAAATATCTACACCGCTATATGTATGAACATGGAAAGACATACACCGCTATCTGTATGAACATGGAAATATCTACACCGCTATCTGTATGAACATGGAAATAGCTACACTGCTATCTGTATGAACATGGAAATATCTACACCGCTATCTGTATAAACATGGAAATATCTACACTGCTATCTGTATGAACATGGAAATATCTTCACCGCCATCTGTATGAACATGGATATATCTACACAGCCATCTGGATGAACATGGAAATATCTACACCGCTATCTGTATGAACATGGAAATATCTACACCGCTATCTGTGTAAACATGCATACATCTTCACCGCTATCTGTATAAACATGGAAATATCTACACCGCAATCTGTATGAACATGGAAATATCTACACCGCTATCTGTATGAACATGGAAACATCTACACCGCTATCTGTTTGAACAGGGAAATATCTACACCGCTATCTGCATGAAAATGGAAATATCTACACAACTATCTGCATATAAATGGAAATATCTACACAGCTATCTCTTTGCACATGGAAATAACTACACCGCTATCTCTATAAACATGGAAATATCTACACCGCCATCTGTATGAACATGGAAATATCTACACCGCCATCTGTATTAAGAAGGAGATATCTACACCGCTATCTGTATAAACATGGAAATATCTACACCGCTATCTGTATTAACATGGAAATATCTACACCGGTATCTGTATAAACACGGAAATATATTCTCCGCTACCTGTATAAACACGGAAGTATCAGCACCGCTATCGGTATGAAAATGGCAATATCTACACGGCTATCTGTATGAACATGGAAATATCTTCACTGCCATCTGTATGAACATGGATATATCTACACAGCCATCTGGATGAACATGGAAATATCTACACCTCTATCGGTATGAACATGGAAATATCTACACAGCCATCTGGATGAACATGAAAATATGTACACCGCTATATGTGTAAACATGCATACATCTTCACCGCTATCTGTATAAACATGGAAATATCTACACCGCTACCTGTATAAACATGGAAATATCAGCACCGCTATCTGTATGAACATGGAAATATCTACACCGCTATCTCTATGATCATGGAAATATCCACACCGCTATCTGTATGAACATGGAAATAGCTACACCGCTATCTGTATGAACATGGAAATATCTACACCACTATCTGTATGAACATGGAAATATCTACACCGCTATCTGTTTGAACAGGGAAATATATTCACCGCTATCTGCATGAAAATGGAAATATCTACACAGCTATCTGAATATACATGGGAAGATCTACACAGCTATCTCTTTACACATGGAAATAACTACACCGCTATCTGTATGAACATGGAAATATCTACACTGCCATCTGTATGAAGAAGGAGATATCTACACCGCTATCTGTATAAACATGGAAATATCTACAGCGCTATCTGTATCAACATGGAAATATCTACACCGCTATCTGTATAAACACAGAAATATGTACACCGCTATCGGTATGAACATGGCAATATCTACACGGCTATCTGTATGAACATGGAAATATCTACACCGCTATCTGTATGAACATGGAAATATCTTCACCGCCATCTGTATGAACATGGATATATCTACACAGCCATCTGGATGAAGATGGAAATATCTACACCGCTATCTGTATGAACATGGAAATATCTACACCGCTATCTGCAGGAACATGGAAATATCTACACAGCCATCTGGATGAACATGGAAATATCTACACCGCTATATGTATGAACATGGAAAGACATACACCGCTATCTGTATGAACATGGAAATATCTACACCGCTATCTGTATGAACATGGAAATAGCTACACTGCTATCTGTATGAACATGGAAATATCTACACCGCTATCTGTATAAACATGGAAATATCTACACTGCTATCTGTATGAACATGGAAATATCTTCACCGCCATCTGTATGAACATGGATATATCTACACAGCCATCTGGATGAACATGGAAATATCTACACCGCTATCTGTATGAACATGGAAATATCTACACCGCTATCTGTGTAAACATGCATACATCTTCACCGCTATCTGTATAAACATGGAAATATCTACACCGCCATCTGTATGAACATGGAAATATCTACACCGCTATCTGTATGAATATGGAAACATCTACACCGCTATCTGTTTGAACAGGGAAATATCTACACCGCTATCTGCATGAAAATGGAAATATCTACACAACTATCTGCATATAAATGGAAATATCTACACAGCTATCTCTTTGCACATGGAAATAACTACACCGCTATCTCTATAAACATGGAAATATCTACACCGCCATCTGTATGAACATGGAAATATCTACACCGCCATCTGTATTAAGAAGGAGATATCTACACCGCTATCTGTATAAACATGGAAATATCTACACCGCTATCTGTATTAACATGGAAATATCTACACCGGTATCTGTATAAACACGGAAATATATTCACCGCTACCTGTATAAACACGGAAGTATCAGCACCGCAATCGGCATGAAAATGGCAATATCTACACGGCTATCTGTATGAACATGGAAATATCTACACCGCTATCTGTATGAACATGGAAATGTCTTCACCGCGATCTGTATGAACATGGATATATCTACACAGCCATCTGGATGAATATGGAAATATCTACAACGCTATCTGTATGAACATGGAAATATCTACACCGCTATCTGTATGAACATGGGAATATCTACACAGCCATCTGGATGAACTTGGAAATATCTACACCGCTATCTGTATGACCATGGAAATACATACACCGCTATCTGTATGTACATGGAAATATCTACACCGCTATCTGTATGAACATGGAAATATCTACACCACTATCTGTATGAACATGGAAATATCTACACCGCTATCTGTATGAACATGGAAATACCTTCACCGCCATCTGTATGAACATGGATATATCTACAAAGCCATCTGGATGAACGTGGAAATACCTACACCGCTATCTGTGCAAACATGCATACATCTTCACCACTATCTGTATAAACATGGAAATATCTACACCGCTATCTTTATGAACATGGAAATATCTACACCGCTAACTGTTTGAACAGGGAAATATGTACACCGCTATCTGCTTAAAAATGGAAATATCTACACTGCTATCTGTATGAACATGGAAATACTTTCACCGCTATCTGTATGTACATGGAAATATCTACACCGCTATCTGTATGAACATGGAAATATCTACACCGCTATCACTATGAACATGGAAATACCTTCACCGCCATCTGTATGAACATGGATATATCTACACAGCCATCTGGATGAACATGGAAATATCTGCACCGCTATCTGTATGAACATGGAAATATCTACACTGCTACCTGTATAAACATGGAAATATCAGCACCGCTATCTGTATGAACATGTAAATAACTACACAGCCATCTGGATGAACATGGAAATATCTACACCGCTATCTGTATGAACATGGAAATAGCTACACCGCTATCTGTATGAACATGGAAATATCTACACAGCCATCTGGATGAACATGGAAATATCTACACCGCTATCTGTATGAACATGGAAATAGCTACACTGCTATCCGTTTGAACATGGAAATATCTACACCGCTATCTCTATAAACATGGAAATATCTACACCGCTATCTGTATGAACATGGAAATATCTTCACCGCCATCTGTATGAACATGGAAATATCTACACAGCCATCTGGATGAACATGGAAATATCTACACCGCTATCTGTATGAACATGGAAATATCTACACCACTATCTGTATGAACATGGAAATATCTACACCGCTATCTGTTTGAACAGGGAAATATATACAACGCTACCTGCATGAAAATGGAAATATCTACACAGCTATCTGCATATACATGGAAATATCTATACAGCTATCTCTTTACACATGGAAATAACTACACCGCTATCTGTATGAACATGGAAATATCTACACCGCCATCTGTATGAACATGGAAATATCTGCACCGCCATCTCTATGAACATATAAATATCTGCACTGCCATCTGTATTAAGAAGGAGATATCTACACCGCTAATTGTATAAACATGGAAATATCAGCACCGCTATCGGTATGAACACGGAAATATCTACACCGCTATCTGTATGAACATGGAAATATCTACACCGCTATCTGTATGAACATGGAAATAACTTCACTGCCATCTGTATGAACATGGATATATCTACACAGCCATCTGGATGAACATGGAAATATCTACACCGCTATCTGTATGAACATGGAAATATCTACACAGCCATCTGGATTAACATGAAAATTTCTACACCGCTATATGTGTAAACATGCATACATCTACCCCGCTATCTGTAAAAACATGGAAATATCTACACCGCTACCTGTATAAACATGGAAATATCAGCACCACTATCTGGATGAACATGGAAATATCTACACCGCTATCTGCATGAACATGGAAACATCTACACTGCTATCTTTGTAAACATGCATACATCTTCACCGCTATCTGTATAAACATGGAAATATCTACACCGCTATCTGTATTAACATGGAAACAGCTACACCGCTATCTGTATGAACATGGAAATATCTACACCACTATCTGTATGAACATGGAATTATCTACACCGCTATCTGTATGAACATGGATATATCTACACAGCCATCTGGATGAACATGGAAATATCTACACCGCTATCTGTATGAACATGGAAATATCTACACCACTATCTGTATGAACATAGAAATATCTACACCGCTATCTGTTTCAACAGGGAAATATATACACCGCTATCTGCATGAAAATGGAAATAGCTAAGCAGCTATCTGCATATACATGGAAATATCTATACAGCTATCTCTTTACATATGGAAATAACTACACCGCTATCTGTATGAACATGGAAATATCTACACCGCCACCTGTATGAACATGGAAATATCTGCACCGCCATCTCTATGAACATATAAATATCTACACTGCCATCTGTATTAAGAAAGAGATATCTTCACCGCTATCTGTATAAACATGGAAATATCTACACTGCTATCTGTATAAACATGGAAATATCTACACCGCTATCTGTATAAACATGGAAATATCTACACCGCTACCTGTATAAACATGGAAATATCAGCACCGCTATCGGTATGAACACGGAAATATCTACACCGCTATCTGTATGAACATGGAAATATCTACACCGCTATCTGTATGAACATGGAAATATCTTCACTGCCATCTGTATGAACATGGATATATCTACACAGCCATCTGGATGAACATGGAAATATCTACACCGCTATCGGTATGAACATGGAAATATCTACACAGCCATCTGGATGAAAATGAAAATATGTACACCGCTGTATATGTAAACATGCATACATCTTCACCGCTATCTGTATAAACAAGGAAATATCTACACCGCTACCTGTATAAACTTGGAAATATCAGCACCGCTCTCTGTATGAACATGGAAATATCTACACCGCTATCTCTATGAACATGGAAATATCCACACCGCTATCTGTATGAACATGGAAATAGCTACACCGCTATCTGTATGAACATGGAAATATCTACACCACTATCTGTATGAACATGGAAATATCTACACCGCTATCTGTTTGAACAGGGAAATATATACACCGCTATCTGCATGAAAATGGAAATATCTACACAGCTATCTGAATATACATGGGAAGATCTACACAGCTATCTCTTTACACATGGAAATAACTACACTGCTATCTGTATGAACATGGAAATATCTACACAGCCATCTGGATGAACATGGAAATATCTACACCGCTATCTGTATGAACATGGAAATATCTACACCACTATCTGTATGAACATGGAAATGTCTACACCGCTATCTGTTTGAACAGGGAAATATATACACCGCTATCTGCATGAAAATGGAAATATCTACACAGCTATCTGCATATACATGGAAATATCTATACAGCTATCTCTTTACACATGGAAATAACTACACCGCTAACTGTATGAACATGGAAATATCTACACCGCTATCTGTTTGAACAGGGAAATATAAACACCGCTATCTGCATGAAAATGGAAATATCTACACAGCTATCTGAATATACATGGGAAGATCTACACAGCTATCTCTTTAAACATGGAAATAACTACACCGCTATCTGTATGAACATGGAAATATCTACACCGCCATCTGTATGAAGAAGGAGATATCTACACCGCTATCTGTATAAACATGGAAATATCTACACCGCTATCTGTATCAACATGGAAATATCTACACCGCTATCTGTATAAACACGGAAATATGTACACCGCTATCGGTATGAACATGGCAATATCTACACGGCTATCTGTATGAACATGGAAATATCTACACCGCTATCTGTATGAACATGGAAATATCTTCACCGCCATCTGTATGAACATGGATATATCTACACAGCCATCTGGATGAAGATGGAAATATCTACACCGCTATCTGTATGAACATGGAAATATCTACACCGCTATCTGCAGGAACATGGAAATATCTACACAGCCATCTGGATGAACATGGAAATATCTACACCGCTATATGTATGAACATGGAAATACATACACCGCTATCTGTATGAACATGGAAATATCTACACCGCTATCTGTATGAACATGGAAATATCTACACCGCTATCTGTATGAACATGGAAATATCTTCACCGCCATCTGTATGAACATGGATATATCTACACAGCCATCTGGATGAACATGGAAATATCTACTCCGCTATCTGTATGAACATGGAAATAGCTACACTGCTATCTGTATGAACATGGAAATATCTACACCGCTATCTGTATAAACATGGAAATATCTACACCGCTATCTGTATGAACATGGAAATATCTTCACCGCCATCTGTATGAACATGGATATATCTACACAGCCATCTGGATGAACATGGAAATATCTACACCGCTATCTGTATGAACATGGAAATATCTACACAGCCATCTGGATGAACATGAAAATATCTACACCGCTATCTGTGTAAACATGCATACATCTTCACCGCTATCTGTATAAACATGGAAATATCTACACCGCTACCTGTATAAACATGGAAATATCTACACCGCTATCTCTATGAACATGGAAATATCCACTCCTCTATCTGTATGAACATGGAAATAGCTACACCGCTATCTGTATGAACATGGAAATATCAACACCACTATCTGTATGAACATGGAAATATCTACACCGGTATCTGTTTGAACAGGGAAGTATATACACCGCTATCTGCTTGAAAATGGAAATATCTACACAGCTATCTGCATATACATGGGAAAATCTAGACAGCTATCTCTTTACACATGGAAATAACTACACCGCTATCTGTATGAACATGAAAATATATACACTGCCATCTGTATGAACATGGAAATATCTGCACCGCCATCTGTATGAACATATAAATATCTACACCGCCATCTGTATTAAGATGGAGATATCTACACCGTTATCTGTATAAACTTGGAAATATCTACACCGCTATCTGTATAAACATGGAAATATCTACACCACTATCTGTATAAACATGGAAATGTCTACACCGCTACCTGTATAAACATGGAAATATCAGCACCGCTATCTGTATGAACAAGTAAATATCTACACCGCTATCTCTATGAACATGGAATTATCTACACCGCTATCTGTATGAACATGGAAATATCTAAACCGCTATCTGTATAAACATGGAAATATGTACACCTCTACCTGTATAAACATGGAAGTATCAGCACAGCTCTCGGTATAAACATGGCAATATCTACACGGCTATCTGTATGAACATGGAAATATCTGCACCGCTACCTGTATGAACATGGAAATATCTTCACCGCCATCTGTATGAAGATGGATATGTCTACACAGCCATCTGGATGAACATGGAAATATCTTCTCCGCCATCTGTAAGAACATAGATATATCTACACAGCCACCTGTATGAACATGGAAATATCTACACCGCTATCTGTATGAACATGGAAATATCTACACTGCTATCTGTGTAAACATGTATACATCTTCACCGCTATCTGCATGAAAATGGAAATATCTACACAGCTATCTGCATATACATGGAAATATCTACAAAGCTGTCTCTTTACACATGGAAATAACTACACTGCTATCTGTATAAACATGGAAATATCTACACCGCCATCTGTATGAACATGGAAATATCTGCACCGACATCTGTATGAACATATAAATATCTACACCACCATCTGTATGAAGATGGATATATCTACACCGCTATCTGTATAAACTTGGAAATATCTACACCGCTATCTGTATAAACATGGAAATATCTATGCCGCTTTCTGTATAAACAAGGAAATATCTACACTGCTACCTGTATAAACATGGAAATATCAGCACCGCTATCTGTATGAACATGTAAATAGCTACACAGCCATCTGGATGAACATGGAAATATCTACACCGCTATCTGTATTAACATGGAAATAGCTACACCGCTATCTGTATGAACATGGAAATATCTACACCACTATCTGTAGGAACATGGAAATATCTACACCGCTATCTGTATGAACATAGAAATATCTTCACCGCCATCTGTATGAACATGGATATATCTACAAAGCCATCTGGATGAACATGGAAATATCTACACCGCTATCTGTATGAACATGGAAATAGCTACACTGCTATCCTTATGAACATGGAAATATCTACACCGCTATCTGTATAAACATGGAAGTATCTACACCGCTATCTGTATGAACATGGAAATATCCTCACCGCCATCTGTATGAACATGGAAATATCTACACAGCCATCTGGATGAACATGAAAATATCTACACCGCTATCTGTGTAAACATGCATACATCTTCACCGCTCTCCGTATAAACATGGAAATATCTACACCACTACCTGTATAAACATGGAAATATCTACACCGCTATCTCTATGAACATGGAAATACCCACACCGCTATCTGTATGAACATGGAAATAGGTACACCGCTATCTGTATGAACATGGAAATATCTACACCACTATCTGTTTGAACATGGAAGTATCTACACCGCTATCTGCATGAAAATGGAAATATCTACCCAGCTTTCTGCGTATACATGGAAATATCTACACAGCTATCTCTTTACACATGGAAATAACTACACCGCTATCTCTATAAACATGGAAATATCTACACCACCATCTGTATGAACATGGAAATATCTGCACCGCCATCTGTAAGAACATGGAAATATCTACACCGAAATCTGTATGAAGAAGGAGATATCTACACCGCTATCTGTATAAACATGGAAATATCTACACCGCTATCTGTATAAACATGGAAATATCTACACTGCTATCTGTATCAACATGGAAATATCTACACCGCTATCTGTATAAACTTGGAAAAATCTACACCGCTATCTGTATAAGCATGGAAATATCTACATGGCTACCTGTATATACATGGAAATATCAGCACCGCTATCTGTATGCACATATAAATATCTACACCGCCATCTGTATTAAGATGGAGATATCTTCACCGATATATGTATAAACCTGGAAATATCTACGCCGCTATCTGTATAAACATGGACATATCTACACCGCTATCTGTATAAACATGGAAATATCTACACCGCTACCTGTATAAACATGGAAATATCAGCACCGCTATCAGTATGAACATGGAAGTATCTACACCGCCATCTGTATGAACATGGAAATATCTTCAGCGCCATCTGTATGAACATGGAAATATCTGCACCGCCATCTGTATGAACATATAAATATCTACACCGCCATCTGTATTAAGATGGAGATATCTACACCGCTATCTGTATAAACATGGAAATTTCTACACAGCTATGTTTATAAACATGGAAATATCTACACCGCTATCTGTATAAACATGGAAATATCTACACGGCTACCTGTATAAACATGGAAATATCAGCACCGCTATCTGCATGAACATAGAAATATCTACACCGCAATCTGTATGAAAATGGAAAAATCTTCACCGCCATCTGTATGAACATGGATATATCTACACAGCCATCTGTATGAACATGGAAATATCTTCACCGCCATCTGTATGAACATGGATATGTCTACACAGCCGTCTGCATGAACATGGAAATATCTACACCGCTATCTGTATGAACATGGAAATATCTACTCCACAATCTGTGTAAACATGCATACATCTTCACCGCTATCTGTATAAACATGGAAATTTCCACACCGCTATCTGTATGAACATGGAAATATCTACACCGCTATCTGTTTGAACATGGAAATATCTACACTGCTATTTGCATGAAAATGGAAATATCTACACAGCCATCTGCATTTACATGGAAATATCAACACAGCTATCTCTTTGCACATTTAAATAACTACACCGCTATCTCTATAAACATGGAAATATCTACACCACCTTCTGTATGAACATGGAAATATCTGCACCGCCATCTGTATGAACATATAAATATCTCCACCGCCATCTGTATAAAGAAGGAGATATCTACACCGCTATCTGTATCAACATGGAAATACCTACACCGCTATCTGTATGAACATGGAAATATCTACACCGCTATATGTATGAACATGGAAATATCTACACCGCTATCTGTATGAACATGGAAATATCTTCACCGCCATCTGTATGAACATGGATATATCTACACAGCCATCTGGATGAACATGGAAATATCTACACCGCTATCTGTATGCACATGGAAATATCTACACCGCTATCTGTGTAAATATGCATACATCTTCACCGCTATCTGCATGAAAATGGAAATATCTACACAGCTATCTGCATATACATGGAAATATCTACAAAGCTATCTCTTTACACATGGAAATAACTACACTGCTATCTCTATAATCATGGAAATATCTACACCGACATCTGTATGAACATGGAAATATCTGCACCGCCATCTGTATGAACATATAAATTTCTACACTGCCATCTGTATTAAGATGGAGATATCTACACCGCTATCTGTATAAACTTGGAAAAATCTACACCGCTATCTGTATAAGCATGGAAATATCTACATGGCTACCTGTATATACATGGAAATATCAGCACCGCTATCTGTATGCACATATAAATATCTACACCGCCATCTGTATTAAGATGGAGATATCTTCACCGCTATATGTATAAACCTGGAAATATCTACGCCGCTATCTGTATAAACATGGACATATCTACACCGCTATCTGTATAAACATGGAAATATCTACACCGCTACCTGTATAAACATGGAAATATCAGCACCGCTATCAGTATGAACATGGAAGTATCTACACCGCCATCTGTATGAACATGGAAATATCCTCAGCGCCATCTGTATGAACATGGAAATATCTGCACCGCCATCTGTATGAACATGGAAATATCTACACCGCTATCTGTATGAACATGGAAATATCTTCACCACCATCTGTATGAACATGGATATGTCTACACAGCCATCTGTATGATCATTTAAATATCTACACCGCCATCTGCATTAAGATGGAGATATCTACACAACTATCTGCATAAAAATGGAAATATCTACACCGCTATCTGTATAAACATGGAAATATCTACACCGCTATGTGTATAAACATGGAAATATCTACACCGCTATCTGTATAAACATGGAAATATCTACACCGCTACCTGTATAAAAATGGAAATATCAGCACCGCTATCAGTATGAACATGGAAGTTTGTACACCGCCATCTGTATGAACATGGAAATATCTTCACCGCCATACGTATTAACATGGAAATATCTGCACCGCCAACTGTATGAACTTATAAATATCTACACCGCTATCTGTATTAAGATGGAGATATCTACACCGCTATCTGTATGAACATGGAAATATCTTCACCGCCATCTGTATGAACATGGATATATCTACACAGCCATCTGGATGAACGTGCAAATATCTACACCGGTATCTGAGTAAACATGCATACAACTTCACCGCTATCTGTATAAACATGGAAATATCTACACCGCTATCTTTATGAACAGGGAAATATCTTCACCGCTAACTGTTTGAACAGGGAAATATATACACCGCTATCTGCATGAAAATGGAAATATCTACACCGCTATCTGTATGAACATGGAAATACATACACCGCTATCTGTATGAACATGGAAATATCTACACCGCTATGTGTATAAACATGGAAATATCTACACCGCTATCTGTATAAACATGGAAATATCTACACCGCTACATGTATAAACATGGAAATATCAGCCGCGCTATCTGTATGAACATGGAAATATCTACACTGCCATCTGTATGAACATGGAAATATCTTCACTGCCATCTGTAGGAACATGGATATATCTACACAGCCATCTGTATGAACATGGAAATATCTACACCGCTATCTGTATGAACATGGAAATATCTACACCGCTATCTGTATGAACATGGAAATATCTTCACCGCCATCTATATGAACATGGATATGTCTACACAGCCATCTGAATGAACATTTACATATCTACACCGCCATCTGTATTAAGATGGAGATATCTACACAACTATCTGCATAAACATGGAAATATCTACACAGCTATCTGTATAAACATGGAAATATCTACACCGCTATGTGTATAAACATGGAAATATCTACACCGCTATCTGCATAAACATGGAAATATCTACACCGCTACCTGTATAAACATGGAAATACCAGCACCGCTATCAGTATGAACATGGAAGTTTCTACACCGCCATCTGTATGAACATGGAAATATCTTCACCGCCATCCGTATGAACATGGAAATATCTGCACCGCCATCTGTATGAACATATGAATATCTACACCGCCATCTGTATTAAGATGGAGATATCTACACCGCTATCTGTATAAACATGGAAATATCTACACCGCTATCTGTATAAACATGGAAATATCTACACTGCTATCTGTATAAACATGGAAATATGTACACCGATACCTGTATAAACGTGGAAATATCAGCACCGCTATCTGTATGAACATGGAAATATCCACACCGCCATCTGTATGAACATGGAAATATCGTCACCGCCATCTGTATGAACATGGATATATCTACACAGCCATCTGTATGAACATGGAAATATCTTCACCGCCATCTGTATGAACGTGGATATGTCTACACAGCCGTCTGTATGAACATGGAAATATCTACACGGCTATCTGTATGAACATGTAAATATCTACACCGCTATCTGTGTAAACATGCATACATCTTCACCGCTATCTGTATAAACATGGAAATATCTACACCGCTATCTGTATGAACATAGAAATAGCTACACCGCTATCTGCATGAACATGGAAATATCTACACCACTATCTCTATGAACATGGAAATATCTACACCGCCATCTGTATGAACATGGAAATATCTTCACCGCCATCTGTATGAACATGGATATATCTACACAGCCATCTGGATGAATATATAAATATCTACACCGCTATCTGTATGAACATGGAAATAGCTACACTGCTATCTGTATGAACATGGAAATATCTACACCGCTATCTGTATGAACATGGAAATATCTACACCGCTATCTGTATGAACATGGAAATATCTTCACCACCATCTGTATGAACATGGATATATGTACACAGCCATGTGGATGAACATGGAAATATCTACACCGCTATCTGTGTAAACATGCATACATCTTCATCGCTATCTGTATAAACATGGAAATATCTACACCGCTATCTTTATGAACATGGAAATATCTACACCGCTAACTGTTTGAACAGGGAAATATATACACCGCTATCTGCATGAACATGGAAATATCTACACCACTATCTGTATGAACATGGAAATATCTACACCACTATCTGTATGAACATGGAAATATCTACACCGCTATCTGTATGAACATGGAAATATCTGCACCGCTATCTGTATGAACATGGAAATATCTACACCACTATCTGTATGAACATGGATATATCTACACCGCTATCTGTATGAACAGGGAAGTATATACACCGCTATCTGCTTGAAAATGGAAATATCTACACAGCTATCTGCATATACATGGGAATATCTACACAGCTATCTCTTTACACATGGAAATAACTACACCGCTATCTGTATGAACATGGAAATATCAACACCGCCATCTGTATGAACATGGAAATATCTGCACCGCCATCTGAATGAACATATAAATGTCTACACCGCCATCTGTATTAAGATGGAGATATCTACACCGCTATCTGTATAAACATGGAAATATCTACACCGCTATGTGTATAAACATGGTAATATCTACACCACTATCTGTATGAACATGGAAATACATACACCACTATCTGTGTGAACATGGAAATATCTACACCGCTATCTGCATGAACATGGAAATATCTGCACCGCTATCTGTATGAACATGGAAATATCTACACCACTATCTGTATGAACATGGATATATCTACACCGCTATCTGTATGAATATGGAAATATCTTCACCTCCATCTGTATGAACATGGATATATCTACACAGCCATCTGGATGAACATGGAAATATCTACCCCGCTATCTGTAGGAACATGGAAATAGCTACACTGCTATCTGTATGAACATGGAAATATCTTCACCGCCATCTGTATGAACATGGATATATCTACACAGCCATCTGGATGAACATGGAAATATCTACGCCGCTATCTGTATGAACATGGAAATATCTACACAGCCATCTGGATGAACATGAAAATATCTACACCGCTATCTGTGTAAACTTGCATACACCTTCACCGCTATCTGTATAAACATGGAAATATCTACACCGCTACCCGTATAAACATGGAAATATCTACACCGCTATCTCTATGAACATGGAAATATCCACACCGCTATCTGTATGAACATGGAAATAGCTACACCGCTATCTGTATGGACATGGAAATATCTACACCGCTATCTGTTTGAACAGGGAAGTATATACACCGCTATCTGCTTGAAAATAGAAATATCTACACAGCTATCTGCATATACATGGGAATATCTACACAGCTATCTCTTTACACATGGAAATAACTACACCGCTATCTGTATGAACATGGAAATATCTACACCGCCATCTGTATTAAGATGGAGATATCTACACCGCTATCTGTATAAACATGGAAATATCTACACCGCTATGTGTATAAACATGGTAATATCTACACCGCTATCTGTATGAACATGGAACTATCTACACCGCTACCTGTATAAACATGGAAATATCAGCACTGCTATCAGTATGAACATGGAAGTATCTACACCGCCATCTGTATGAACATGGAAATATCTTCACCGCCATCTGTATGAACATGGAAATATCTGCACCGCCATCTGTGTGAACATATAAATATCTACACCGCCATCTGTATTAAGATGGAGATATCTACAGCGCTATCTGTATAAACATGGAAATATCTACACCGCTATGTGTATAAACATGGAAATATCTACACCGCTATCTCCATAAACATGGATATATCTACACTGCTACCTGTATAAACATGGAAATATCAGCACCGCTATCTGTATGAACATGGAAATATCTACACCGCCATCTGTATTAAGATGGAGATATCTACACCGCTATCTGTATAAACATGGAAATATCTACACCGCTATGTGTATATACATGGAAATATCTACACCGCTATCTGTATAAACATGGAAATATCTACACTGCTACCTGTATAAACATGGAAATATCTGCCCTGCTATCTGTATGAACATGGAAATATCTACACCGCCCTCTGTATGAACATGGAAAAATCTTCACCGCCATCTGTATGAACATAGATATATCTACACAGACATCTGTATGAACATGGAAATATCTTCACCGCCATCTGTATGAACATGGATATGTCTACACAGCCGTCTGGATGAACATGGAAATATCTACACCGCTATCTGTATGAACATGAAAATATCTACACCGCTATCTGTGTAAACATGCATACATGTTCACCGCTATCTGTAAAAACATGGAAATATCCACACCGCTATCTGTATGAACATGGAAATATCTACACCGCTATCTGTTTGAAAATGGAAATATCTACACCGCTATCTGCATGAAAATGGAAATATCTACAAAGCTATCCGCATATACATGGAAATATTTACACAGCTATCTCTTTGCACATGGAAATAACTACACCGCTATCTCTATAAACATGGAAATATCTACACCACCATCTGTATGAAAATGGAAATATCTGCACTGCCATCTGTATGAACATATAAATATCCACACCGCCATCTGTATTAAGAAGTAGATATCTACACCGCTATCTGTATAAACATGGAAATATCTACACCGCTATCTGTATGAACATGGAAATATCTACACCGCTACCTGTATGAACACGGAAATATGTACACCGCTACCTGTATAAACATGGAAGAATCAGCACCGCTATCGGTATGAACATGGAAATATCTACACGGCTATCTGTATGAACATGGAAATATCTACACCGCTATCTGTATGAACATGGAAACATCTACACCACTATCTGAATGAACATGGAAATATCTACACAGCCATCTGGATGAACATGGAAATATCTACACCGCTATCTGTATGAACATGGATATATCTACACAGACATCTGGATGAACATGGAAATATCTACACCGCTATCTGTATCAACATGGAAGTACATACATCGCTATCTGTATGAACATGGAAATATCTACACCGCTATCTGTATGAACATGGAAATATCTACACCGCTATCTGTATGAACATGGAAATATCTTCACCGCCGTCTGTATGAACATGGATATATCTACACAGCCATCTGGATGAATATGGAAATATCTGCACCACTATCTGTATGAACATGGAAATATCTACACCGCTATCTGTATGAACATGGAAGTACATACACCGCTATCTGTATGAACATGGAAATATCTACACCGCTATCTGTATAAACTTGGAAATATCTACACTGCTATCCGTATAAACATGGAAATATCTATGCCGCTTTCTGTATAAACAAGGAAATATCTCCACTGCTACCTGTATAAACATGGAAATATCAGCCCCGCTATCTGTATGAACATGGAAATATCTACACGGCCATCTGTATGAACATGGAAATATCTTCACCGCCATCTGTAGGAACATGGATATATCTACAAAGCCATCTGGATGAACATGGAAATATCTACACCGCTATCTGTATGAACATGGAAATATCTACACCGCTATCTGTATGAACATGGAAATATCTTCACCACCATCTGTATGAACATGGATATGTCTACACAGCCATCTGTATGATCATTTAAATATCTACACCGCCATCTGCATTAAGATGGAGATATCTACACAACTATCTGCATAAAAATGGAAATATCTACACCGCTATCTGTATAAACATGGAAATATCTACACCGCTATGTGTATAAACATGGAAATATCTTCACCGCTATCTGTATAAACATGGAAATATCTACACCGCTACCTGTATAAAAATGGAAATATCAGCACCGCTATCAGTATGAACATGGAAGTTTCTACACCGCCATCTGTATGAACATGGAAATACCTTCACCGCCATACGTATGAACATGGAAATATCTGCACCGCCAACTGTATGAACTTATAAATATCTACACCGCTATCTGTATTAAGATGGAGATATCTACACCGCTATGTGTATAAACATGGAAATATCTACACCGCTATCTGTATAAACATGGAAATATCTACACCGCTACCTGTATAAACATGGAAATATCAGCACTGCTATCTGTATGAACATGGAAATATCTACACCACCGTCTGTATGAACATGGAAATATCGTCACAGCCATCTGTATGAACATGGATATATCTACACAGCCATCTGTATGAACATGGAAATATCTTCACCACTATCTGTATGAACATGGATATGTCTACACAGCCGTCTGGATGAACATGGAAATATCTACACCGCTATCTGTGTAAACATGCATACATCTTCACCGCTATCAGTATAAACATGGAAATATCTACACCGCTATCTGTATGAACATGGAAATATCTACACCGCTATCTGTTTGAACATGGAAATATCTACACCGCTATCTGCATGAAAATGGAAATATCTACACAACTATCTGCATATAAATGGAAATATCTACACAGCTATCTCTTTGCACATGGAAATAACTACACCGCTATCTCTATAAACATGGAAATATCTACACGGCCATCTGTATGAACATGGAAATATCTACACCGCCATCTGTATTAAGAAGGAGATATCTACACCGCTATCTGTATAAACATGGAAATATCTACACCGCTATCTGTATGAACATGGAAATATCTACACCGCTATCTGTATAAACACGGAAATATGTACACCGCTACTTGTATAAACATGGAAGTAACAGCACCGCTATCGGTATGAACATGGCAATATCTACACGGCTATCTGTATGAACATGGAAATATCTACACCGCTATCTGTATAAACATGGAAATATCTACACCGCTATCTTTATGAACATGGAAATATCTACACCGCTAACTGTTTGAACAGGGAAATATATACACCGCTATCTGCATGAAAACGGAAATATCTACACAGCTATCTGCTTATACATGGAAATATCTACACAGCTATCTCTTTACACATGGAAATAACTACACCGCTATCTGTATGAACATGGAAATATCTACACCGCCATCTGTATGAACATGGAAATATCTGCACCGCCATCTGTATGAACATTTAAATATCTACACCGCCATCTGTATTAAGATGGAGATATCTACACCACTATCTGCATGAACATGAAAATATCTACACCACTATCTGTATAAACATGGAAATATCTACACCGCTATGTGTATAAACATGGAAATATCTACACTGCTATCTGTATAAACATGGAAATATCTACACCACTACCAGTATAAACATGGAAATGTCAGCACCGCTATCAGTATGAACATGGAAGTTTCTACACCGCCATCTGTATGAACATGGAAATATCTTCACCGCCATCCGTATGAACATGGAAATATCTGCACCGTCATCTGTATGAACATATAAATATCTACACCGCCATCTGTATTAAGATGGAGATATCTACACCGCTATCTGTATAAACATGGAAATATCTACACCGCTATGTGTATAAACATGGAAATATCTACACCGCTACCAGTATAAAGATGGAAGTATCAGCACCGCTATCGGTATGAACATGGCAATATCTACACGGTTATCTGTATGAACATGGAAATATCTACACCGCTATCTGTATGAACACGGAAATGCCTTCACCGCCATCTGTATGAACATGGATATATCTACACAGCCATCTGGATGAACATGGAAATATATACACCGCTATCTGTATAAACATTGAAATATCTACACCGCAACCTGTATAAACATGGAAATATCAGCACCGCTATCAGTATGAACATGGAAATATCTACACCGCCGTCTGTATGAACATGGAAATATGTTCACCGCCATCTGTATGAACATGGATATGTCTACACAGCCGTCTGTATGAACATGGAAATATCTACACCGCTATCTGTGTAAACATGCATACATCTTCACCGCTATCTGTATAAACATGGAAATATCAACACCGCTATCTGTATGGACATGGAAATATCTACACCGCTATCTGTTTGCACATGGAAATATGTACACCGCTATCTGCATGAAAATGGAAATATCTACACAACTATCTGCATATAAATGGAAATATCTACACAGCTATCTCTTTGCACATGGAAATAACTACACCTCTATCTCTATAAACATGGAAATATCTACACCGCCATCTGTATGAACATGGAAATATCTACACAGCCATCTGTATTAAGAAGGAGATATCTACACCGCTATCTGCATAAACATGGAAATACCTACACCGCTATCTGTATGAACATGGAAATATCTACACCGCTATCTGTATAAACACGGAAATATGTACACCGCTACCTGTATAAACATGGAAGTATCAGCACCGCTATCGGTATGAACATGGCAATATCTACACGGCTATCTGTATGAACATGGAAATATCTACACCGCTATCTGTATGAACATGGAAATATCTACACCGCCATCTGTATGAACATGGAAATATCTGCAGCGCCATCTGTATGAACATTTAAACATCTACACCGCCATCTGTATTAAGATGGAGATATCTACACCACTATCTGCATAAACATGGAAATATCCACACCGCTATCTGTATAGACATGGAAATATCTACACCGCTATGTGTATAAACATGGAAATATCTACACTGCTATCTGTATAAACATGGAAATATCTACACCGCTACCTGTATAAACATGGAAATATCAGCCCCGCTATCAGCATGAACATGGAAGTTTCTACACCGCCATCTGTATGAACATGGAAATATCTTCACCGCCATCTGTATGAACATGGAAATATCTGCACCGCCATCTGTATGAACACATAAATATCTACACCGCCATCTGTATTAAGATGGAGATATCTACACCGCTATCTGTATGAACATGGAAATATCTTCACCGCCATCTGTATGAACATGGATATATCTACACAGCCATCTGGATGAACGTGGAAATATCTACACCGGTATCTGAGTAAACATGCATACAACTTCACCGCTATCTGTATAAACATGGAAATATCTACACCGCTATCTTTATGAACATGGAAATATCTACACCGCTAACTGTTTGAACAGGGAAATATATACACCGCTATCTGCATGAAAATGGAAATATCTACACCGCTATCTGTATGAACATGGAAATACATACACCGCTATCTGTATGAACATGGAAATATCTACAGCGCTATGTGTATAAACATGGAAATATCTACACCGCTATCTGTATAAACATGGAAATATCTACACCGCTACATGTATAAACATGGAAATATCAGCCCCGCTATCTGTATGAACATGGAAATATCTACACTGCCATCTGTATGAACATGGAAATATCTTCACTGCCATCTGTAGGAACATGGATATATCTACACAGCCATCTGTATGAACATGGAAATATCTACACCGCTATCTGTATGAACATGGAAATATCTACACCGCTATCTGTATGAACATGGAAATATCTTCACCGCCATCTATATGAACATGGATATGTCTACACAGCCATCTGAATGAACATTTAAATATCTACACCGCCATCTGTATTAAGATGGAGATATCTACACAACTATCTGCATAAACATGGAAATATCTACACAGCTATCTGTATAAACATGGAAATATCTACACCGCTATGTGTATAAACATGGAAATATCTACACCGCTATCTGCATAAACATGGAAATATCTACACCGCTACCTGTATAAACATGGAAATACCAGCACCGCTATCAGTATGAACATGGAAGTTTCTACACCGCCATCTGTATGAACATGGAAATATCTGCACCGCCATCCGTATGAACATGGAAATATCTGCACCGCCATCTGTATGAACATATGAATATCTACACCGCCATCTGTATTAAGATGGAGATATCTACACCGCTATCTGTATAAACATGGAAATATCTACACCGCTATCTGTATAAACATGGAAATATCTACACTGCTATCTGTATAAACATGGAAATATGTACACCGATACCTGTATAAACGTGGAAATATCAGCACCGCTATCTGTATGAACATGGAAATATCCACACCGCCATCTGTATGAACATGGAAATATCGTCACCGCCATCTGTATGAACATGGATATATCTACACAGCCATCTGTATGAACATGGAAATAACTTCACCGCCATCTGTATGAACGTGGATATGTCTACACAGCCGTCTGGATGAACATGGAAATATCTACACGGCTATCTGTATGAACATGTAAATATCTACACCGCTATCTGTGTAAACATGCATACATCTTCACCGCTATCTGTATAAACATGGAAATATCTACACCGCTATCTGTATGAACATAGAAATAGCTACACCGCTATCTGCATGAACATGGAAATATCTACACCACTATCTCTATGAACATGGAAATATCTACACCGCCATCTGTATGAACATGGAAATATCTGCACCGCCATCTCTATGAACATGGATATATCTACACAGCCATGTGGATGAACATGGAAATATCTACACGGCTATCGGTATGAACATTGAAATATCTACACAGCCATCTGGATGAACATGAAAATATGTACACCGCTATATGTGTAAACATGCATACATCTTCACCGCTATCTGTATAAACATGGAAATATCTACACCGCTACCTGTATAAACATGGAAATATCAGCACCGCTATCTGTATGAACATGGAAATATCTACACTGCTATCTCTATGAACATGGAAATATCCACACCGCTATCTGTGTGAACATGGAAATAGCTACACCGCTATCTGTATGAACACGGAAATATCTACACCGCTATCTGTATAAACTTGGAAATATCTACACCGCTATGTGTATAAACATGGAAATATCTACACCGCTATCTGTTTGAACATGGAAATATCTACACCGCTATCTGCATGAAAATGGAAATATCTACACAGCAATCTGCATATACATGGAAATATCTACACAGCTATCCCTTTACACATGGAAATAATTACACCGGTATCTCTATAAACATAGAAATATCCACACCGCCATCTGTATGAACATGGAAATATCCGCACCGCCATCTGAATGAACATATCAATATCTACACCGCCAACTGTATGAAGAAGGATATATCTACACCGCTATCTGTATAAACATGGAAATATGTACACCGCTACCTGTATAAACATGGAAGTATCAGCACCGCTATCGGTATAAACATGGCAATATCTACACAGCTATCTGCATATACATTGAAATATCTACAAAGCTATCTCTTTACACATGGAAATAACTACACTGCTATCTCTATAAACATCGAAATATCTACACCGCCATCTGTATGAACATGGAAATATCTGCACCGACATCTGTATGAACATATAAATATCTACACCGCCATCTGTATTAAGATGGAGATATCTACACCGCTATCTGTATAAACTTGGAAATATCTACACCGCTATCTGTAAAAACATGGAAATATCTACGCAGCTTTCTGTATAAACAATGAAATATCTACATTGCTACCTGTATAAACATGGAAATATCAGCACCGCTATCTGTATGATCATGTAAATAGCTACACAGCCATCTGGATGAACATGGAAATATCTACACCGCTATCTGTATGAACATGGAAATAGCTACACCGCTATCTGTATGAACATGGAAATATCTACACCACTATCTGTATGAACATGGAAATTTCTACACCGCTATCTGTATGAACATGGAAATATCTTCACCGCCATCTGTATGAACATGGATATATCTATAAAGCCATCTGGATGAACATGGAAATATCTACACCGCTATCTGTATGAACATGGAAATAGCTACACCGCTATCTCTATGAACATGGAATTATCTACACCGCTATCTGTATGAACATGGAAATATCTACACCGCTATCTGTATAAACATGGAAATTTGTACACCACTACCTGTATAAACATGGAAGTATCAGCACCGCTATCGGTATAAACATGGCAATATCTACACGGCTATCTGTATGAACATGGAAATATCTGCACCGCTATCTGTATGAACATGGAAATATCTTCACCGCCATCTGTATGAACATGGATATATCTACACAGCCATCTGGATGAACATGGAAATATCTACACCGCTATCTGTATAAACATGGAAATATCTACACCGCTATCTGTATGAACATGGAAATATCTACACCGCCATCTGTATGAACATGGAAATATCTACACCGCTATCTGTATGAACATGGAAATATCTACACCGCTATCTGTATGAACATGGAAATATCTTCTCCGCCATCTGTAAGAACTTAGATATATCTACACAGCCATCTATATGAACATGGAAATATCTACACCGCTATCTGTATGAACATGGAAATATCTACACCGCTATCTGTGTAAACATGTATACATCTTCACCGCTATCTGCATGAAAATAGAAATATCTACACAGCTATCTGCATATACATGGAAATATCTACAAAGCTATCTCTTTACACATGGAAATAACTACACTGCTATCTCTATAAACATGGAAATATCTACACCGCCATCTGTATGAACATGGAAATATCTGCACCGACATCTGTATGAACATATAAATATCTACACCGCCATCTGTATTAAGATGGAGATATCTACACCGCTATCTGTATAAACTTCGAAATATCTACACCGCTATCTGTATAAACATGGAAATATCTACACCGCTACCTGTATAAACATGGAAATATAAGCACCGCTATCTGTATTAACATGGAATTATCTACACCGCTATCTGTATGAACATAGATATATCTACACAGCCATCTGGATGAACATGGAAATATCTACACTGCTATCTGTATGAATATGGAAATATCTACACCACTATCTGAAAGAACATGGAAATATCTACACCGCTATCTGTTTGAACAGGGAAATATATACACCGCTATCTGCATGAAAATGGAAATATCTAAACAGCTATCTGCATATACATGGAAATATCTATACAGCTATCTCTTTACACATGGAAATAACTACACCGCTATCTGTATGAACATGGAAATATCTACACCGCCACCTGTATGAACATGGAAATATCTGCACCGCCATCTCTATGAACATATAAATATCTACACTGCCATCTGTATTAAGAAAGAGATATCTTCACCGCTATCTGTATAAACATGGAAATATCTACACTGCTATCTGTATAAACATGGAAATATCTACACCGCTATCTGTATAAACATGGAAATATCTACACCGCTACCTGTATAAACATGGAAATATCAGCACCGTTATCGGTATGAACACGGAAAAATCTACACCGCTATCTGTATGAACATGGAAATATCTACACCGCTATCTGTATGAAAATGGAAATATCTTCACTGCCATCTGTATGAACATGGATATATCTACACAGCCATCTGGATGAACATGGAAATATCTACACCGCTATCGGTATGAACATGGAAATATCTACACAGCCATCTGGATGAACATGAAAATAACTACACCGCTATATGTGTAAACATGCATACATCTTCACCGCTATCTGTATAAACATGGAAATATCTACACCGCTATCTGTATAAACATGGAAATATCAGCACCGCTATCTGTATGAACATGGAAATATCTACACCGCTATCTCTATGAACATGGAAATATCCACACCGCTATCTGTATGAACATGGAAATAGCTACACCGCTATCTGTATGAACATGGAAATATCTACACCGCTATCTGTTTGAACAGGGAAATTTATACACCGCTATCTGCATGAAAATGGAAATATCTACACAGCTATCTGAATATACATGGGAATATCTACACAGCTATCTCTTTACACATGGAAATAACTACACCACTATCTGCATGAACATGGAAATATCAACACCGCCATCTGTATGAACATGGAAATATCTGCACCGCCATCTGTATGAACATATAAATATCTACACCGCCATCTGCACTAAGAAGGAGATAACTACACCGATATCTGTATAAACATGGAAATATCTACACTGCTATCTGTATAAACATGGAAATATCTACACCGCTATCTGTACAAACATGGAAATATCTACATCGCTACCTGTATAAACATGGAAATATCAGCACCGCTATCTGTATGAACACGGAAATATCTCCACCGCTATCTGTATGAACATGGAAATATCTACACCTCTATCTGTATGAACATGGAAATATCTTCACTGCCATCTGTATGAACATGGATATATCTACAATGCCATCTGGATGAACATGGAAATATCTACACCGCTATCTGCATGAACATGGAAACATCTACACTGCTATCCTTGTAAACATGCATACATCTTCACCGCTATCTGTATAAACATGGAAATATCTACACCGCTATCTGTATGAACATGGAAATATCTACACCGCTATCTGTTTGAACATGGAAATATCTACACCGCTATCTGCATGAAAATGGAAATATCTACACAGCTATCTGCATACACATGGAAATATCTACAAAGCTATCTCTTTACACATGGAAATAACTACACCGCTATCACTATAAACATGGAAATATCGACGCCGCCATCTATATGAACATGGAAATATCTGCACCGCCATCTGTATGAACATATAAATATCTACACCGCCATCTGTATTAAGATGGAGATATCTACACCGCTATCTGTATAAACTTGGAAATATCTACACCGCTATCTGAATAAAGATGGAAATATCTACATCAGTATCTGTATAAACATGGAAATATCTACACCGCTACCTGTATAAACATGGAAACATCAGCACCGCTATCTGTATGAACATGTAAATATCTACACCGCTATCTCTGCGAACATGGAAATATCTACACCGCTATCTGTATGAACATGGAAATAGCTACACCGCTATCTGTATGAACATGGAAATATCTACACCGCTATCCGTTTGAACAGGGAAATATATACACCGCTATCTGCATGAAAATGGAAATATCTACACAGCTATCTGCATATACATGGAAATATCTACACAGCTATCTCTTTTCACATGGAAATAAATACACCGCTATCTGTATGAACATGGAAATATCTACACCGCCATCTGTATGAACATGGAAATATCTGCACCGCCATCTGTATGAACATATAAATATCTACACCGCCATCTGTATTAAGATGGAGATATCTACACCGCTATCTGTATAAACATGGAAATATCTACACCGCTATGTGTATAAACATGGAAATATCTACACTGCTACCTGTATAAACATGGAAATATCAGCACCGCTATCTGCATGAACATAGAAATATCTACACCGCCATCTGTATGAACATGGAAAAATCTTCACCGCCATCTGTATGAACATGGATATATCTACACAGGCATCTGTATGAACATGGAAATATCTTCACCGCTATCTGTATGAACATGGATATGTCTACACTGCCGTCTGGATGAACATGGAAATATCTACACCGCTATCTGTATGAACATGGAAATCTCTACTCCACAATCTGTGTAAACATGCATACATCTTCACCGCTATCTGTATAAACATGGAAATTTCCACACCGCTATCTGTATGAACATGGAAATATCTACACCGCTATCTGTTTGAACATGGAAATATCTACACCGCTATTTGAATGAAAATGGAAATATCTACACAGCTATCTGCATTTACATGGAAATATCTATACAGCTATCTCTTTACACATGGAAATAACTACACCGCTATCTGTATGAACATGGAAATATCTACACCGCCACCTGTATGAACATGGAAATATCTGCACCGCCATCTCTATGAACATATAAATATCTACACTGCCATCTGTATTAAGAAAGAGATATCTTCACCGCTATCTGTATAAACATGGAAATATCTACACTGCTATCTGTATAAACATGGAAATATCTACACCGGTACTTGTATAAACATGGAAATATCAGCACCGCTATCTGTATGAACATGGAAATATCTACACCGCTATCTCTATGAACATGGAAATATCCACACCGCTATCTGTATGAACATGGAAATAGCTACACCGCTATCTGTATGAACATGGAAATATCTACACCGCTATCTGTTTGAACAGGGAAATTTATACACCGCTATCTGCATGAAAATGGAAATATCTAAACAGCTATCTGAATATACATGGGAATATCTACACAGCTATCTCTTTACACATGGAAATAACTACACCGCTATCTGCATGAACATGGAAATATCTACACCGCCATCTGTATGAACATGGAAATATCTGCACCGCCATCTGTATGAACATATAAATATCTACACCGCCATCTGCATTAAGAAGGAGATATCTACACCGATATCTGTATAAACATGGAAATATCTACACTGCTATCTGTATAAACATGGAAATATCTACACCGCTATCTGTACAAACATGGAAATATCTACATCGCTACCTGTATAAACATGGAAATATCAGCACCGCTATCTGTATGAACACGGAAATATCTCCACCGCTATCTGTATGAACATGGAAATATCTACACCGCTATCTGTATGAACATGGAAATATCTTCACTGCCATCTGTATGAACATGGATATATCTACAATGCCATCTGGATGAACATGGAAATATCTACACCGCTATCTGCATGAACATGGAAACATCTACACTGCTATCCTTGTAAACATGCATACATCTTCACCGCTATCTGTATAAACATGGAAATATCTACACCGCTATCTGTATGAACATGGAAATATCTACACCGCTATCTGTTTGAACATGGAAATATCTACACCGCTATCTGCATGAAAATGGAAATATCTACACAGCTATCTGCATACACATGGAAATATCTACAAAGCTATCTCTTTACACATGGAAATAACTACACCGCTATCTCTATAAACATGGAAATATCGACACCGCCATCTATATGAACATGGAAATATCTGCACCGCCATCTGTATGAACATATAAATATCTACACCGCCATCTGTATTAAGATGGAGATATCTACACCGCTATCTGTATAAACTTGGAAATATCAGCACCGCTATCTGTATGAACATGTAAATATCTACACCGCTATCTCTGTGAACATGGAAATATCTACACCGCTATCTGTATGAACATGGAAATAGCTACACCGCTATCTGTATGAACATGGAAATATCTACACCGCTATCTGTTTGAACAGGGAAATATATACACCGCTATCTGCATGAAAATGGAAATATCTACACAGCTATCTGCATATACATGGAAATATCTACACAGCTATCTCTTTTCACATGGAAATAAATACACCGCTATCTGTATGAACATGGAAATATCTACACCGCCATCTGTATGAACATGGAAATATCTGCACCGCCATCTGTATGAACATATAAATATCTACACCGCCATCTGTATTAAGATGGAGATATCTACACCGCAATCTGTATAAACATGGAAATATCTACACCGCTATGTGTATAAACATGGAAATATCTACACCACTATGAGTATAAACTTGGAAATATCTACACTGCTACCTGTATAAACATGGAAATATCAGCACCGCTATCTGCATGAACATAGAAATATCTACACCGCCATCTGTATGAACATGGAAAAATCTTCACCGCCATCTGTATGAACATGGATATGTCTACACAGCCGTCTGGATGAACATGGAAATATCTACACCGCTATCTGTATGAACATGGAAATCTCTAGTCCACAATCTGTGTAAACATGCATACATCTTCACCGCTATCTGTATAAACATGGAAATTTCCACACCGCTATCTGTATGAACATGGAAATATCTACACCGCTATCTGTTTGAACATGGAAATATCTACACCGCTATTTGCATGAAAATGGAAATATCTACACAGCTATCTGCATTTACATGGAAATATCAACACAGCTATCTCTTTGCACATGGAAATAACTACACCGCTATCTCTATAAACATGGAAATATCTACACCACCATCTGTATGAACATGGAAATATCTGCACCGCCATCTGTATGAACATATAAATATCTACACCGCCATCTGTATTAAGACGGAGATATCTACACCGCTATCTGTATAAACATGGAAATATGTACACCGCTATCTGTATGAACATGGAAATATCTACACCGCTACCTATATAAACACGGAAATATGTACACCGCTACCTGTATAAACATGGAAGGATCAGCACCGCTATCGGTATGAACATGGCAATATCTACAGGGCTATCTGTATGAACATGGAAATATCTACACCGCTATCTGTATGAACATGGAAATATCTACACCACTATCTGTATAAAAATGGAAATAGCTACACAGCCATCTGGATGAACATGGAAATATCTACACCGCTATCTGAATGAACATGGATATATCTACACAGCCATCTGGATGAACATGGAAATACCTACACCGCTATCTGTATGAACATGGAAATACATACACCGCTATCTGTATGAACATGGAAATATCTACACCGCTATCTGTATGAACATGGAAATATCTACACCGCCATCTGTATGAACATGGAAATATCTTCACCGCCATCTGTATGAACATGGATATATCTACACAGCCATCTGGATGAACATGGAAATATCTGCACCGCTATCTGTATGAACATGGAAATATCTACACCGCTATCTGTATGAACATGGATATATCTACACAGCCATCTGGATGAACATGGAAATATCTACACCGCTATCTGTGTAAACATGCATACATCTTCTCCGCTATCTGTATAAACATGGAAATATCTACACTGCTATCTTTATGAACATGGAAATATCTACACCGCTAACTGTTTGAACAGGGAAATATATACACCGCTATCTGCATGAAAATGGAAATGTCTACACAGCTATCTGCATATACATGGAAAAATCTACACAGCTATCTCTTTACACATGGAAATAACTACACCGCTATCTGTATGAACATGGAAATATCTACACCGCCATCTGTATGAACATGGAAATATCTGCACCGCCATCTGAATGAACATATAAATATCTACACCGCCATCTGTATTAAGATGGAGATATCTACACCGCTATCTGTATAAACATGGAAATATCTACACCGCTATGTGTATAAACATGGAAATATCTACACCGCTATCTGTATGAACATGGAAATATCTACACCGCCATCTGTATGAACATGGAAATATCTGCACCGCCATCTGAATGAACATATAAATATCTACACCGCCATCTGTATTAAGATGGAGATATCTACACCGCTATCTGTATGAACATGGAAATATCTACACAGCCATCAGGATGAACATGGAAATATCTACACCGCTATCTGTATGAACATGGAAATACATACACCGCTATCTGTATGAACATGGAAATATCTACACCGCTATCTGTATGAACATGGAAATATCTTCACCGCCATCTGTATGAACATGGATATATCTACACAGCCATGTGGATGAACATGGAAATATCTACGCCGCTATCTGTTTAAACATGCATACATCTTCACCGCTATCTGTATAAACATGGAAATATCTACACCGCTATCTTTATGTACATGGAAATATCTACACCGCTAACTGTTTGAACAGGGAAATACACACACCGCTATCTGCATGAAAACGGAAATATCCACACAGCTATCTGCTTATACATGGAAATATCTACACAGCTATCTCTTTACACATGGAAATAACTACACCGCTATCTGTATGAACATGGAAATATCTGCACCGCCATCTGTATGAACATGGAAATATCTGCACAGCCATCTGTATGAACATTTAAATAACTACAACGCCATCTGTATTAAGATGGAGATATCTACACCACTATCTGCATAAACATGGAAATATCTACACTGCTATCTGTATAAACATGGAAATATCTACACCGCTACCTGTATAAACATGGAAATATCTACACCGCTATCTGTATGAACATGGAAATATCTACACCGCTATCTGTATGAACATGGAAATATCTACACCGCTATCTGTATGAACATGGAAATATCTTCACCGCCATCCGTATGAACATGGAAATATCTGCACCGCCATCTGTATGAACATATAAATATCTACACCGCCATCTGTATTAAGATGGAGATATCTACACCTCTATCAGTATAAATATGGAAATATCTACACCACTATGTGTATAAACATGGAAATATCTACACCGCTACCTGTATCAACATGGAAGTATCAGCACCGCTATCGGTATGAACATGGCAATATCTACACGGCTATCTGTATGAACATGGAAATATCTACACCGCTATCTGTATGAACATGGAAATGTCTTAACCGCCATCTGTATGAACATGGATATATCTACACAGCCATCTGAATGAACATGGAAATATCTACACCGCTATCTGTATGAACATGGAAATATCTACACAACCATCCGGATGAACATGGAAATATCTACACCGCTATCTGTATGAACATGGAAATACATACACCGCTATCTGTATGAAAATGGAAATATCTACACCGCTATCTGTATGAAAATGGAAATATCTACACCGCTATCTGCATGAAAATGGAAATATCTACACAACTATCTGCATATAAATGGAAATATCTACACAGCTATCTCTTTGCACATGGAAATATCTACACCACTATCTGTATGAACATGGAAATATCTACACCGCTAACTGTTTGAACAGGGAAATATATACACCGCTAACTGCATGAAAATGGAAATATCTACACCACTATCTGTATGAAAATGGAAATACATACACCGCTATCTGTATGAACATGGAAATATCTACACCGCTATGTGTATAAACATGGAAATATCCACACCGCTATCTGTATAAACATGGAAATATCTACACCGCTACATGTATAAACATGGAAATATCAGCCCCGCTATCTGTATGAACATGGAAATATCTACACCGCCTTTTGTATGAACATGGAAATATCTTCACCGCCATACGTATGAACATGGAAATATCTGCACCGCCATCTGTATGAACATATAAATATCTACACCGCCATCTGTATTAAGATGGAGATATCTACACCGCTATCTGTATAAACATGGAAATATCTACACCGCTATCTGTATGAACATGGACATATCTACACCGCTATCTGCATGAAAATGGAAATATCTACACAACTCTCTGCATATAAATGGAAATATCTACACAGCTATCTCTTTGCACATGGAAATAACTACACCGCTATCTCTATAAACATGGAAATATCTACACCGCCATACGTATGAACATGGAAATATCTGCACCGCCATCTGTATGAACATATAAATATCTACACCGCCATCTGTATTAAGATGGAGATATCTACACCGCTATCTGCATAAACATGGAAATATCTACACCGCTACCTGTATAAACATGGAAATATCTACACAGCCATCTGGATGAACATGGAAATATCTACACCGCTATCTGTAAGAACATGGAAATAGCTACACCGCTATCTGTATGAACATGGAAATATCTACACCACTATCTGTATGAACATAGATATATCTACACCGCTATCTGTATGAACATGGAAATATCTTCACCGCCATCTGTATGAACATGGATATATCTACACAGCCATCTGGATGAACATGGAAATATCTACACCGCTACCTGAATGAACATGGAAATATCTACTCCGCTATCTGTGTAAACATGTATACATCTTCACCACTATCTGTTTAAACATGGAAATATCTACACTGCTATCTGTATGAACATGGAAATATCTACACCGCTATCTTTATAAACATAGAAATACCTACACCGCTATCTGTATATACATGGAAATATCTACACCGCTATCTGTATGAACATGGAAATATCTACACCGCTATCTGTTTGAACATGGAAATATCTACACCGCTATCTGCATGAAAATGGAAATATCTACACAGCTATCTGCACATACATGGAAATATCTACAAAGCTATTTCTTTACACATGGAAATAACTACACCGCTATCTCTATAAACATGGAAATATCTACACCGCCATCTGTATGAACATGGAAATATCTGCACCGCTATCTGTATGAACATGGAAATAGCTACACCGCTATCTGTATGAACATGGAAATATCTACACCGCTATCTGTATGAACATGGAAATATCTACAACGCTATCTGTATGAACATGGAAATATCTACACCGCTATCTGTATGAACATGGAAATATCTTCACCGCCATCCTTATGAACATGGATATATCTACACAGCCTTCTGGATGAACATGGAAATATCTCCACCGCTATCTGTATGAACATGGAAATATCTACACCGCTATCTGTATGAACATGGAAATATCTACACCACTATCTGTATGAACATGGAAATATTTACACCGCTATCTGTATGAACATGGAAATATCTACCCCACTATCTGTGCAAACATGCAAACATCTTCACCGCTATCTGTATAAACATGGAAATATCTACACCGCTATCTGTATGAACATGGAAATATCTACACCGCTATCTGTTTGAACATGGAAATATCTACACCGCTATCTGCATGAAAATGGAAATATCTACACAGCTATCTGCATATACACGGAAATATCTACAAAGCTATTTCTTTACACATGGAAATAACTACACCGCTATCCCTATAAACATGGAAATATCTACACCACCATCTGTATGAACATGGAAATATCTGCACCGCCATCTGTATGAACATATAAATATCTACACCGCCATCTGTATTAAGATGGAGATATCTACACCGCTATCTGTATAAACATGGAAATATCAACACCGCTATCTGTATAAACATGGAAATATCTACACCGCTACCTGTATAAACATGGAAATATCAGCACCGCTTTCTGTATGAACATGAAAATATCTACACCGCTATCTGCATGAAAATGGAAATATCTACACAGCTATCTGCATATACATGGAAATATCTACAAAGCTATCTCTTTACACATGGAAATAACTACACCGCTATCTCTGTAAACATGGAAATATATACACCACTATCTGTATAAACATGGAAATATCTACACCGCTATCTGTATAAACATGGAAATATCTACACCGCTATCTGTATAAACATGGAAACATCTACACCGCTATCTGTATAAACATGGAATTATCTACACCGCTACCTGTATAAACATGGAAATATCAGCACCGCTATGTGTATGACCATGGAAATATCTACACCGCTGTCTCTATGAACATGGAAATATCTACACTGCTATCTGTATGAACATGGAAATAGCTACACCGCTATCTGTACGAACATGGAAATATCTACACCACTATCTGTGTGAACATGGAAATACCTACACCGCTATCTGTGTAAACATGTATACATCTTCACCACTATCTGTTTAAACATGGAAATATCTACACAGCTATCTGTATGAACATGGAAATATCTACACCGCTATCTGTTTGAACATGGAAATATCTACACCGCTATCTGCATGAAAATGGAAATATCTACAAACCTATCTGCATATACATGGAAATATCTATACAGCTATCTCTATACACATGGAAATAACTACACCGCTATCTCTATAAACATGGAAATATCTACACCGCCATCTGTATGAACATGGAAATATCTGCACCGCCATCTGTATGATCATATAAATATCTACACCGCCATCTGTATTAAGATGAAGATAACTACTCCGCTATCTGTATAAACATGGAAATATCTACACCGATATCTGTATAAACATGGAAATATCTACACCGCTATCTGTATGAACATGGAAATATCTTCACCGCCATCTGTATGAACATGGATTTATCTACACACCCATCTGGATGAACATGGAAATATCTACACCGCTTTCTGTATGAACATGGAAATATCTACACCGCTACCTGTATCAACATGGAAATATCAGCACCGCTATCTGTATGAACATGGAAATATCTACACAGCTTTCTGGATGAACATGGAAATATCTACACCGCTATCTGTATGAACATGGAAATATCTACACCGCTATCTGTATGAACATGGAAATATCTAGACCACTATCTGTATGAACATGGAAGTATTTACACCGCTATCTGTATGAACATGGAAATCTCTACCCCACTATCTGTGCAAACATGCATACATCTTCACCGCTATCTGTATGAACATGGAAATATCTACACCGCTATCTGTATGAACGTGGAAATATCTACACAGCTAACTGTTTGAACATGGAAATATCTACACTGCTATCTGCATGAAAATGGAAATATCTACACAGCTATCTGCATATACATGGAAATATCTACAAAGCTATCTCTTTACACATGGAAATAACTACACTGCTATCTCTATAAACATGGAAATATCTACACCGCCATCTGTATGAACATGGAAATATCTGCACCGACATCTGTATGAACATATAAATATCTACACTGCCATCTGTATTAAGATGGAGATATCTACACCGCTATCTGTATAAACTTGGAAATATCTACACCGCTATCTGAATACACATGGAAATATCTATGCCGCTTTCTGTATAAACAAGGAAATATCTACACTGCTACCTGTATAAACATGGAAATATCAGCACCGCTATCTGTATGAACATGTAAATAGCTACACAGCCATCTGGATGAACATGGAAATATCTACACCGCTATCTGTATGAACATGGAAATAGCTACACCGCTATCTGTATGAACATGGAAATATCTAGACCACTATCTGTATGAACATGGAAATATCTACACCGCTATCTGTATGAACATGGAAATATCTTCACCGCCATCTGTATGAACATGGATATATCTACACAGCCATCTGGATGAAGATGGTAATATCTACACCGCTATCTGTATGAACATGGAAATATCTACACCGCTATCTGCAGGAACATGGAAATATCTACACAGCCATCTGGATGAACATGGAAATATCTACACCGCTATATGTATGAACATGGAAATAGCTACACTGCTATCCGTATGAACATGGAAATATCTACACCGCTATCTCTATAAACATGGAAATATCTACACCGCTATCTGTATGAACATGGAAATATCTTCACCGCCATCTGTATGAACATGGAAATATCTACACAGCCATCTGGATGAACATGAAAATATCTACACCGCTATCTGTGTAAACATGCATACATCTTCACCGCTATCCGTATAAATATGGAAATATCTACACCACTACCTGTATAAACATAAAAATATCTACACCGCTATCTCTATGAACATGGAAATATCCACACCGCTATCTGTATGAACATGGAAATAGGTACACCGCTATCTGTATGAACATGGAAATATCTACACCACTATCTGTGTCAACATGGAAATATCTACACCGCTACCTGTTTGAACAGGGAAGTATATACACCGCTATCTTCTTGAAAATGGAAATATCTGCACAGCTATCTGCATATACATGGGAATATCTACACCGCCATCTCTTTACACATGGAAATAACTACACCGCTATCTGTATGAACATGGAAATAGCTACACCTCTATCTGTATGAAAATGGAAATAACTACACCGCTATCTCTATAAACATGGAAATATCTACACCGCCATCTATATGAACATGGAAATATCTGCACCGCCATCTGTATGAACATATAAATATCTACACCGCCATCTGTATTAAGATGAAGATACCTACACATCTATCTGTATAAACTTGGAAATATCTACACCGCTATCTGTATGAACATGGAAATACATACACCGCTATCTGTATGAAAATGGAAATATCTACACCGCTATCTGTATGAAAATGGAAATATCTACACCGCTATCTGCATGAAAATGGAAATATCTACACAACTATCTGCATATAAATGGAAATATCTACACAGCTATCTCTTTGCACATGGAAATATCTACACCACTATCTGTATGAACATGGAAATATCTACACCGCTAACTGTTTGAACAGGGAAATATATACACCGCTAACTGCATGAAAATGGAAATATCTACACCACTATCTGTATGAAAATGGAAATACATACACCGCTATCTGTATGAACATGGAAATATCTACACCGCTATGTGTATAAACATGGAAATATCCACACCGCTATCTGTATAAACATGGAAATATCTACACCGCTACATGTATAAACATGGAAATATCAGCCCCGCTATCTGTATGAACATGGAAATATCTACACCGCCTTTTGTATGAACATGGAAATATCTTCACCGCCATACGTATGAACATGGAAATATCTGCACCGCCATCTGTATGAACATATAAATATCTACACCGCCATCTGTATTAAGATGGAGATATCTACACCGCTATCTGTATAAACATGGAAATATCTACACCGCTATCTGTATGAACATGGACATATCTACACCGCTATCTGCATGAAAATGGAAATATCTACACAACTCTCTGCATATAAATGGAAATATCTACACAGCTATCTCTTTGCACATGGAAATAACTACACCGCTATCTCTATAAACATGGAAATATCTACACCGCCATACGTATGAACATGGAAATATCTACACCGCTATCTGTTTGAACATGGAAATATCTACACCGCTATCTGCATGAAAATGGAAATATCTACACAGCTATCTGCACATACATGGAAATATCTACAAAGCTATTTCTTTACACATGGAAATAACTACACCGCTATCTCTATAAACATGGAAATATCTACACCGCCATCTGTATGAACATGGAAATATCTGCACCGCTATCTGTATGAACATGGAAATAGCTACACCGCTATCTGTATGAACATGGAAATATCTACACCGCTATCTGTATGAACATGGAAATATCTACAACGCTATCTGTATGAACATGGAAATATCTACACCGCTATCTGTATGAACATGGAAATATCTTCACCGCCATCCTTATGAACATGGATATATCTACACAGCCTTCTGGATGAACATGGAAATATCTCCACCGCTATCTGTATGAACATGGAAATATCTACACCGCTATCTGTATGAACATGGAAATATCTACACCACTATCTGTATGAACATGGAAATATTTACACCGCTATCTGTATGAACATGGAAATATCTACACCACTATCTGTGCAAACATGCATACATCTTCACCGCTATCTGTATAAACATGGAAATATCTACACCGCTATCTGTATGAACATGGAAATATCTACACCGCTATCTGTTTGAACATGGAAATATCTACACCGCTATCTGCATGAAAATGGAAATATCTACACAGCTATCTGCATATACACGGAAATATCTACAAAGCTATTTCTTTACACATGGAAATAACTACACCGCTATCTCTATAAACATGGAAATATCTACACCACCATCTGTATGAACATGGAAATATCTGCACCGCCATCTGTATGAACATATAAATATCTACACCGCCATCTGTATTAAGATGGAGATATCTACACCGCTATCTGTATAAACATGGAAATATCAACACCGCTATCTGTATAAACATGGAAATATCTACACCGCTACCTGTATAAACATGGAAATATCAGCACCGCTTTCTGTATGAACATGAAAATATCTACACCGCTATCTGCATGAAAATGGAAATATCTACACAGCTATCTGCATATACATGGAAATATCTACAAAGCTATCTCTTTACACATGGAAATAACTACACCGCTATCTCTGTAAACATGGAAATATATACACCACTATCTGTATAAACATGGAAATATCTACACCGCTATCTGTATAAACATGGAAATATCTTCACCGCTATCTGTATAAACATGGAAACATCTACACCGCTATCTGTATAAACATGGAATTATCTACACCGCTACCTGTATAAACATGGAAATATCAGCACCGCTATGTGTATGACCATGGAAATATCTACACCGCTATCTCTATGAATATGGAAATATCTACACTGCTATCTGTATGAACATGGAAATAGCTACACCGCTATCTGTATGAACATGGAAATATCTACACCACTATCTGTGTGAACATGGAAATACCTACACCGCTATCTGTGTAAACATGTATACATCTTCACCACTATCTGTTTAAACATGGAAATATCTACACAGCTATCTGTATGAACATGGAAATATCTACACCGCTATCTGTTTGAACATGGAAATATCTACACCGCTATCTGCATGAAAATGGAAATATCTACAAACCTATCTGCATATACATGGAAATATCTATACAGCTATCTCTATACACATGGAAATAACTACACCGCTATCTCTATAAACATGGAAATATCTACACAGCCATCTGTATGAACATGGAAATATCTGCACCGCCATCTGTATGATCATATAAATATCTACACCGCCATCTGTATTAAGATGGAGATAACTACTCCGCTATCTGTATAAACATGGAAATATCTACACCGATATCTGTATAAACATGGAAATATCTACACCGCTATCTGTATGAACATGGAAATATCTTCACCGCCATCTGTATGAACATGGATTTATCTACACACCCATCTGGATGAACATGGAAATATCTACACCGCTTTCTGTATGAACATGGAAATATCTACACCGCTACCTGTATCAACATGGAAATATCAGCACCGCTATCTGTATGAACATGGAAATATCTACACAGCCTTATGGATGAACATGGAAATATCTACACCGCTATCTGTATGAACATGGAAATATCTACACCGCTATCTGTATGAACATGGAAATATCTAGACCACTATCTGTATGAACATGGAAGTATTTACACCGCTATCTGTATGAACATGGAAATCTCTACCCCACTATCTGTGCAAACATGCATACATCTTCACCGCTATCTGTATAAACATGGAAATATCTACACCGCTATCTGTATGAACATGGAAATATCTACACAGCTAACTGTTTGAACATGGAAATATCTACACTGCTATCTGCATGAAAATGGAAATATCTACACAGCTATCTGCATATACATGGAAATATCTACAAAGCTATCTCTTTACACATGGAAATAACTACACTGCTATCTCTATAAACATGGAAATATCTACACCGCCATCTGTATGAACATGGAAATATCTGCACCGACATCTGTATGAACATATAAATATCTACACTGCCATCTGTATTAAGATGGAGATATCTACACCGCTATCTGTATAAACTTGGAAATATCTACACCGCTATCTGAATACACATGGAAATATCTATGCCGCTTTCTGTATAAACAAGGAAATATCTACACTGCTACCTGTATAAACATGGAAATATCAGCACCGATATCTGTATGAACATGTAAATAGCTACACAGCCATCTGGATGAACATGGAAATATCTACACCGCTATCTGTATGAACATGGAAATAGCTACACCGCTATCTGTATGAACATGGAAATATCTAGACCACTATCTATATGAACATGGAAATATCTACACCGCTATCTGTATGAACATGGAAATATCTTCACCGCCATCTGTATGAACATGGAAATATCTACACAGCCATCTGGATGAACATGAAAATATCTACACCGCTATCTGTGTAAACATGCATACATCTTCACCGCTATCCGTATAAACATGGAAATATCTACACCACTACCTGTATAAACATAAAAATATCTACACCGCTATCTCTATGAACATGGAAATATCCACACCGCTATCTGTATGAACATGGAAATAGGTACACCGCTATCTGTATGAACATGGAAATATCTACACCACTATCTGTGTCAACATGGAAATATCTACACCGCTACCTGTTTGAACAGGGAAGTATATACACCGCTATCTTCTTGAAAATGGAAATATCTGCACAGCTATCTGCATATACATGGGAATATCTACACAGCCATCTCTTTACACATGGAAATAACTACACCGCTATCTGTATGAACATGGAAATAGCTACACCTCTATCTGTATGAACATGGAAATAACTACACCGCTATCTCTATAAACATGGAAATATCTACACCGCCATCTATATGAACATGGAAATATCTGCACCACCATCTGTATGAACATATAAATATCTACACCGCCATCTGTATTAAGATGAAGATACCTACACATCTATGTGTATAAACTTGGAAATATCTACACCGCTATCTGTATAAACATGGAAATATCTACACCACTATCTGTATAAACATGGAAATATCTACACCGCTACCTGTATAAACATGGAAATATCAGCACAGCTATCTGTGTGAACATGGAAATATCTACACCGCTATCTCTTTGAACATGGAAATATCTACACCGCTATCTGTATGAACATGGAAATAGCTACACCGCTATCTGTATGAACATGGAAATATCTACACCACTATCTGTATGAACATGGAAATATCTACACCGCTATCTGTATGAACATGGATATATCTACACAGCCATCTGTATGAACACGGAAATATCTACACCGCTATCTGTATGAACATGGAAATATCTACACTGCTATCTGTATGAACATGGATATATCTACACAGCCATCTGGATGAACATGTAAATATCTACACTGCTATCTGTGTAGACATGCATACATCTTCACCGCTATCTGTATAAACGTGGAAATATCTACACCGCTATCTGTTTGAACATGGAAATATCTACACCGCCATGTGTATTAACATGGGAATATCTGCACCGCCATCTGTATGAACATATAAATATCTACAACGCCATCTCTATTAAGATGGAGATATCTGCACCGCTATCTGTATAAACATGGAAATATCTACACCGCTACCTGTATAAACATGGAAATATCAGCACCGCTATCTGTATGAACATGGAAATATGTACACCGCTATCTGTATCAACATGGAAATATCTACACCTCTATCTGTATGAACATGGAAATATTTACATCACTATCTGTATGAACATGGAAATATCTACACCGCTATCTGTTTGAACATGGAAATATCTACACCGCTATCTGCATGAAAATGGAAATATCTACACAGCTATCTGCATATACATGGAAATATCTACACAGCTATCTGTATGAACATGGAAATATCTGCACCGCCATCTGTATGAACATATAAACATCTACACCGCCATCTGTATTAAGAAGGAGATATCTACACCGCTATCTCTATAAACATGGAAATATCTACACCGCCATCTGTATGAACATGGAAATATCTGCACCACCATCTGTATGAACATATAAACATCTACACCGCCGTCTGTATTAAGGAGATATCTACACCGCTATCTGTATAAACAAGGAAATATCTACACTGCTGTCTGTATAAACATGGAAATATCTACACCGCTATCTGTATGAACATGGAAATATCTACACCGCTACCTGTATAAACATGGAAATAACAGCACCGCTATCGGTATGAATATGGAAATATCTACACCGCTATGTGTAGGAACATGGAAATATCTACACCGCCATCTTTGTGAACATGGAAATATCTTCACTGCCATCTGTATGAACATGGATATATCTACACAGCCAACTGGATGAACATGGAAATATCTACACCGCTATCTGTATGAACATGGAAATATCTACACTGCTATCCTTGTAAACATGCATACATCTTCACCGCTATCTGTATAAACATGGAAATATCTACACCGCTATCTGTATGAACATGGAAATATCTACACCGCTATCTGTTTGAACATGGAAATATCTACACCGCTATCCGCATGAAAATGGAAATATCTACACAGCTATCTGCCTACACATGGAAATATCTACAAAGCTATCTCTTTGCACATGGAAATAACTACACCGCTATCTCTATAAACATGGAAATATCTACACGGCCATCTATATGAACACGGAAATATCTGCCCCGCCATCTGTATGAACATATAAATATCTACAAAACCATCTGTATTAAGATGGTGATATCTACACATCTATCTGTATAAACTTGGAAATATCTACACCGCTAATTGTATAAACATGGAAATATCTACACCACTATCTGTATAAACATGGAAATACCTACACCGCTACCTGTATAAATATGGAAATATCAGCACAGCTATCTGTATGAACATGGAAATATCTACACCGCTATCTCCTTGAACATGGAATTATCTAACCCGCTATCTGTATGAACATGGAAATAGCTACACCGCTATCTTTATGAACATGGAAATATCTACACCACTATCTGTATGAACATGGAAATATCTACACCGCTATCTGTATGAACATGGATATATCTATACAGCCATCTGGATGAACATGGAAATATCTACACCGCTATCTGTATGAACATGGAAATATCTACACCGCTATCTGTATGAACATGGATATATCTACACAGCCATCTGGATGAACATGGAAATATCTACACTGCTATCTGTGCAGACATGCATACATCTTCACCGCTATCTTGATAAACATGGAAATATCTACACCGCTATCTGTTTGAACATGGAAATATATACACTGCTATCTGCATGAAAATGGAAATATCTACACAGCTATCTGCATATACATGGAAATATCTACACAGCTATCTCTTTACACATGGAAAAAACTACACCGCTATCTGTATGAGCATGGAAATATCTACACCGCCATCTGTATTAACATGGGAATATCTGAACCACCATCTGTATGAACATATAAATATCTACACCGCCATCTCTATTAAGATGTAGATATCTACACAGCTATCTGTATAAACATGGAAATATCTACACCGCTACCTGTATAAACATGGAAATATCAGCACCGCTATCAATATGAACATGGAAATATCTACACCGCTATCTGTATGAACATGGAAATATCTACACCTCTATCTGTATGAACATGGAAATATCTACACCGCTATCTGTATGAACATGGAAATATCTACACCTCTATCTGTATGAACATGGAAATATCTGCACCGCCATCTGTATGAACATATAAACATCTACACCGCCGTCTGTATTAAGAAGGAGAAATCTACACCGCTATCTGTATAAACAAGGAAATATCTACACTGCTGTCTGTATAAACATGGAAATATCTACACCGCTATCTGTATGAACATGGAAATATCTACACCGCTACCTGTATAAACATGGAAATAACAGCACCGCTATCGGTATGAACATGGAAATATCTACACCACCATCTGTATGAATATGGAAATATCTTCACCGCCATCTGTATGAACATGGATATATCTACACAGCCATCTGTATGAACATGGAAATATCTAACCCGCTATCTGTATGAACATGGAAATATCTACACCGCTATCTGTATGAACATGGAACTATCTTCAACGCCATCTGTATGAAAATGGATATGTCTACACAGCCATCTGTATGAACATAGAAATATCTACACCGCTATCTGTGTAAACATGCATACATCTTCACCGCTATCTGTATAAACATGGAAATGTCTACACCGCTATCTGTATGAACATGGAAATATCTACACTGCTATCAATTTGAACATGGAAATATCTACACCGCTATCTGCATGAAAATGGAAATATCTACACAGATATCTGCATATACATGGAAATATCTACACAGCTATCTCTTTACACATGGAAATATCTACACCGCTATCTCTATAAACATGGAAATATCTACACCGCCATCTGAATGAACATGGAAATATCTGCACCGCCATCTGTATGAACATATAAACATCTACACCGCCGTCAGTATTAAGAAGGAGAAATCTACACCGCTATCTGTATAAACAAGGAAATATCTACACTGCTGTCTGTATAAACATGGAAATATCTACAATGCTATCTGTATGAAAATGGAAATATCTGCACCGCTACCTGTATAAACATGGAAATATCTACACCGCTATCGGTATGAACATGGAAATATCTACACCGCTATGTGTAGGAACATGGAAATATCTACACCGCCATCTGTATGAACATGGAAATATCTTCACCGCCATCTGTATGAACATGGATATATCTACACAGCCATCTGTATGAACATGGAAATATCTAACCCGCTATCTGTATGAACATGGAAATATCTACACAGGTATCTGTATGAACATGGAAATATCTTCAACGCCATCTGTATGAAAATGGATATGTCTACACAGCCATCTGGATGAACATGGAAATATCTACACCGCTATCTGTGTAAACATGCATACATCTTCACCGCTATCTGTATAAACATGGAAATATCTGCACCGCTATCTGTATGAACATGGAAATAACTACACTGCTATCTATTTGAACATGGAAATAACTACACCGCTATCTGCATGAAAATGGAAATATCTACACAGATATCTGCATATACATGGAAATATCTACACAGCTATCTCTTTACACATGGAAATATCTACACCGCTATCTCTATAAACATGGAAATATCTACACCACTATCTGTATAAACATGGAAATATCTACACCGCTACCTGTATAAACATGGAAATATCAGCACAGCTATCTGTATGAACATGGAAATATCTACACCGCTATCTCCTTGAACATGGAAATATCTACACCGCTATCTGTATGAACATGGAAATATCTACACCGCTATCTCTATGAACATGGAAATATCTACACCGCTATCTGTTTGAACATGGAAATATCTAAACAGCTATCTGCATGAAAATGGAAATATCTACACAGCTATCTGCATATACACGGAAATATCTACACAGCTATCTCTTTACAAATGGAAATAACTACACCGCTATCTGTATGAACATGGAAATATCTTCACCGCCATCTGTATAAACATGGATATATCTACACAGCCATCTGGATGAGCATGGAAATATCTACACCGCTATCTCTATGAACATGGAAATACAAAAACACCGCTATCTGTGTAAACATGCATACATCTTCACAGCTATCTGTATAAACATGGAAATATCTACACTGCTATCTCCATGAACATGGAAATATCTACACCGCTATCTGTATGAACATGGATATATCTATACAGCCATCTGGATGAACATGGAAATATCTACACTGCTATCTGTGTAGACATGCATACATCTTCACCGATATCTGTATAAACATGGAAACATCTACACCGCTATCTGTTTGAACATGGAAATATATACACCGCTATCTGCATGAAAATGGAAATATCTACACAGCTATCTGCATATAAATGGAAATATCTACACAGCTATCTCTTTACACATGGAAAAAACTACACCGCTATCTGTATGAGCATGGAAATATCTACACCGCCATCTGTATTAACATGGAAATATCTGCACCGCCATCTGTATGAACATATAAATATCTACACCGCCATCTCTATTAAGATGGAGATATCTACACCGCTATCTGTATAAATATGGAAATATCTACACCGCTACCTGTATAAACATGGAAATATCAGCACCGCTATCTGTATGAACATGGAAATATCTACACCACTATCTGTATGAACATGGAAATATCTACACCTCTGTCTGTATGAACATGGAAATATCTACACCTCTATCTGTATGAACATGGAAATATCTGCACCGCCATCTGTATGAACATATAAACATCTACACCTGCGTCTGTATTAAGAAGGAGAAATCTACACCGCTCTCAGTATAAACAAGGAAATATCTACACTGCTGTCTGTATAAACATGGAAATATCTACTCCGCTATCTGTATGAACATGGAAATATCTACACCGCTACCTGTATAAACATGGAAATAACAGCACCGCTATCGGTATGAACATGGAAATATCTACACCGCTATCTGTATGCACATATAAATATCTACGCCGCCATCTGTATTAAGATGGAGATATCTTCACCGCTATCTGTATAAACCTGGAAATATCTACGCCGCTATCTGTATAAACATGGACATATCAACACCGCTATCTGTATAAACATGGAAATATCTACACCGCTACCTGTAAAATCATGGAAATATCAGCACCGCTATCAGTATGAACATGGAAGTATCTACACCGCCATCTGTATGAACATGGAAATATCTTCACCGCCATCTGTATGAACATGGAAATATCTGCACCGCCATCTGTATGAACATATAAATATCTACACCGCCATCTGTATTAAGATGGAGATATCTACACCGCTATCTGTATAAACATGGAAATATCTACACCGCTATGTGTATAAACATGGAAATATCTACACCGCTATCTGTATAAACATGGAAATATCTACACTGCTACCTGTATAAACATGGAAATATCAGCACCGCTATCTGCATGAACATAGAAATATCTACACCGCCATCTGTATGAACATGGAAAAATCTTCACCGCCATCTGTATGAACATGGATATATCTACACAGCCATCTGTATGAACATGGAAATATCTTCACCACCATCTTTATGAACATGGATATGTCTACACAGCCGTCTTGATGAACATGGAAATATCTACACCGCTATCTGTATGAACATGGAAATATCTACTCCACAATCTGTGTAAACATGCATACATCTTCACCGCTATCTGTATAAACATGGAAATATCCACACCGCTATCTGTATGAACATGGAAATATCTACACCGCTATCTGTTTGAACATGGAAATATCTACAACGCTATTTGCATGAAAACGGAAATATCTACACAGCTATCTGCATTTACATGGAAATATCAACACAGCTATCTCTTTGCACATGGACATAACTACACCGCAATCTCTATAAACATGGAAATATCTACACCACCATCTGTATGAACATGGAAATATCTGCACCGCCATCTGTATGAACATATAAATATCTACACCGCCATCTGTATTAAGAAGGAGATATCTACACCGCTATCTGTATAAACATGGAAATATCTACACCGCTATCTGTATGAACATGGAAATATCTACACCGCTACCTATATAAACACGGAAATATGTACACCGCTACCTGTATAAACATGGAAGTATCAGCACCGCTATCGGTATGAACATGGCAATATGTACACGGCTGTCTGTATGAACATGGAAATATCTACACCGCTATCTGTATGAACATGGAAATATCTACACCACTATCTGTATAAACATGGAAATATCTACACAGCCATCTGGATGAACATGGAAATATCTACACCGCTATCTGAATGAACATGGATATATCTACAAAGCCATCTGGATGAACATGGAAATATTTACAACGCTATCTGTATGAACATGGAAATACATACACCGCTATCTGTATGAACATGGAAATATCTACACCGCTATCTGTATGAACATGGAAATATCTACACCGCCATCTGTATGAACATGGAAATATCTTCACCGCCATCTGTATGAACATGGATATATCTACACAGCCATCTGGATGAACATGGAAATATCTGCACCGCTATCTGTATGAACATGGAAATATCTACACCGCTATCTGTATGAACATGGATATATCTACACAGCCATCTGGATGAACATGGAAACGTCTACACCGCTATCTGTGTAAACATGCATACATCTTCACCGCTATCTGTATAAACATGGATATATCTACACTGCTATCTTTATGAACATGGAAATATCTACACCGCTATCTGTATGAACATGGAAATATCTACACCGCTATCTGTATGTACATGGAAATATCTACACCGCTATCTGTATGAACATGGAAATATCTACACCGTTATCTGTATGAACATGGAAATATCTACACCGCTATCTGTATGAACATGGAAATATCTACACCGCTATCTGTATGAACATGGAAATATCTACACCGCTATCTGTACGAACATGGAAATATCTACACCGCTATCTGTATGAACATGGAAATAACTACACCGCCATCTGTATGAACATGTAAATATCTACACCGCCATCTGTATGAAGATGGAAATACCTAAACCGCTAACTGTATGAACATGGAAATATCTACACCGCTATCTGTATGAACATGGAAATATCTACACCGCTATCTGTATGAACATGCAAATATCTACACAGCTATCTGTATATCAATGGAAATATCCAGACTGGTATCTCTATAAACATGGAAATAACTACACTGCTATCTGTAGAAACATGGAAATATCTACACCGCCATCTCTATGAACATGGAAATATCTACACTGCCTTTTGTATGAACCTGGAAATATCTACAGCGCCATCTCTATGAACATGGAAATATCTACACCGCCATTTGTATGAACATGGAAATACCTACACCGCCATCTGTATGAGCATGGAAATATCTTCACTGCCATTTGTATGAACATGGATATATATGTACACCCTCATCTGGATGAACATGGAAATATCTACACCGTAATCTGCATGAACATGGAAATATCTACACAGCTATCTGAATATACATGGAGATATCTACACCGATTTCTCTATAAATATGGAAATAACTACATCACTATCTCTATAAACTTCCAAATATCTACACCGCCATCTGTATGAACATGGAAATATCTACACCATCATCTGTACGATCATGGACATATCTACACCGCCATCTGTATTAAGATGGAAATATCTACACCGCTATCTGTATAAACATGGAAATATCTGCACAACTATCTGTATAAACATGGAAATATCCGCACCGCTATCTGAATAAACATGGAAATATCCGCACCGCTATCTGTATAAACATGGAAATATCTACACTGCTATCTGCATAAACATGGAAATATCCACACCGCTATCTGTGTAAACATGGAAATGTCTACACCGCTATCTGTGTAAACATGGAAATATCTACACCGCCATCTGTGTAAACATGAAAATATCTACACCGCCATCTCTATGAACATGGAAATATCTACACCGCCATTTGTATGAACATGGAAATATCTACACCGCCATCTCTATAAACGTGGAAATATCTACACCGCTATCTGTATGAACTTGGAAATATCTACACTGCTCTCTGTATAAAATTCAAATTATCTACATCATTATCTCTATAAACAAGGAAATATCTACACTGCTATCTGTATAAACATGGAAACATCTACACCGCTATCTGTATAAACATGGAAATATCTTCACCGCTATCTGTATAAACATGGAAATATCTATAACGCTGTCTCTATAAACTTGGAAATAACTACACCACTATCTCTGTAAACATGGAAATAGCTAGACCGCCATCTCTATAAACTTGGAAATATCTACACCACCATCTGTATAAACATGGAAATATCTATACCGCTATCTGCACAAACATGGAAATATCTACACCGACATCTCTATGAACATGGAAATATCTACACCGACATCTGTAAGAACATGGAAATATGTATACCGCCATCTGTATGAACATGTAAATATCTTCACCGCCATCTGTATGAACATGGAAATATCTACACCGCTAAATGTATGAACATGGAAATGTCTACACCGCTATTGGTATGAACATGGAAATAACTACACCGCTATCTGTATGAACATGGAAATATCTACACCGATATCTGTATGAACATGTAAATATCTACACCTCTATCTGTATGAACATGGAAATATCTACACAGCCATCTGTATCAACATGTAAATATCTACACCGCCATCTGTATGAACATGGAAATATCTACACCGCTAACTGTATGAACATTTAAATATCTACACCGCTATCTGTATGAACATGGAAATATCTACACCGCTATCTGTATGAACATGGAAATATCTACACCGCTATCTGTATGAACATGGAAATATCTACACCGCTATCTGTATGAACATGGAAATATCTACACAGCTATCTATATATCAATGGAAATATCCAGACTGGTATCTCTATAAACATGGAAACAACTACACTGCTATCTCTATAAACATGGAAATATCTACACCGCCATCTCTATGAACATTGAAATATCTACACCGCCATTTGTATGAACCTGGAAGTATCTACACCGCCATCTCAATGAACATGGAAATATCTACACCGCCATTTGTATAAACATGGAAATACCTACACCGCCATCTGTATGACCATGGAAATACCTTCACCGCCATTTGTATGAACACGGATATATGTACACCGGCATCTGGATGAACATGTAAATATCTACACCGTAAAATGCATGAACATGGAAATATCTGCACAGCTATCTGAATATACTTGGAGATATCTACAGAGATTTCTCTATAAATATGGAAAAAACTACAGCGCTATCTCTATAAACTTCGAAATATCTACACCGCCATCTGTATGAACATGGAAATATCTACACCGCTATCTGTATGAACATGGAAATATCTACACCACCATCTGTATGAACATGGAAATATCTACACCGCTAACTGTATGAACATGGAAATATCTACACCGCTATCTGTATGAACATGGAAATATCTACACCGCTATCTGTATGAACATGGAAATATCTACACCGCTAACTGTATGAACATGGAAATATCTTCGCCATCTGTATGAACATGGAAATATCTTCACCGCTAAATATATGAACATGGAAATGTCTACACCGCTATTGGTATGAACATGGAAATATCTACACCGCTATCTGTATGAACATGGAAATATCTTCGCCATCTGTATGAACATGGAAATATCTTCACCGCTAAATATATGAACATGGAAATGTCTACACCGCTATTGGTATGAACATGGAAATATCTACACCACTATCTGTATGAACATGGAAATATCTACACCGCTATCTGTATAAACATGGAAATATCTACACTGCTATCTGTATGAACATGGAAATAACTACACCGCCATCTGTATGAACATGTAAATATCTACACCGCCATCTGTATGAACATGGAAATATCTAAACCGCTAACTGTATGAACATGGAAATATCTACACCGCTATCTGTATGAACATGGAAATAACTACACCGCTATCTGTATGAACATGCAAATATCTACACAGCTATCTGTATATCAATGGAAATATCCAGACTGGTATCTCTATAAACATGGAAATAACTACACTGCTATCTGTAGAAACATGGAAATATCTACACCGCCATCTCTATGAACATGGAAATATCTACACTGCCATTTGTATGAACCTGGAAATATCTACACCGCCATCTCTATGAACATGGAAATATCTACACCGCCATTTGTATGAACATGGAAATACCTACACCGCCATCTGTATGAGCATGGAAATATCTTAACCGCCATTTGTATGAACGTGGATATATGTACACCGGCATCTGGATGAACATGGAAATATCTACACCGTAATCTGCATGAACATGGAAATACCTACACAGCTATCTGAATATACATGGAGATATCTACACAGATTTCTCTATAAATATGGAAATAACTACATCACTATCTCTATAAACTTCCAAATATCTACACCGACATCTGTATGAACATGGAAATATCTACACCACCATCTGTACGATCATGGACATATCTACACCGCCATCTGTATTAAGATGGAAATATCTACACCGCTATCTGTATAAACATGGAAATGTCTGCCCAACTCTCTGTATAAACATGGAAATATCCGCACCGCTATCTGAATAAACATGGAAATATCCGCACCGCTATCTGTATAAACATGGAAATATCTACACTGCTATCTGCATAAACATGGAAATATCCACACCGCTATCTGTGTAAACATGGAAATGTCTACACCGCTATCTGTGTAAACATGGAAATATCTACACCGCCATCTGTGTAAACATGAAAATATCTACACCGCCATCTCTATGAACATGGAAATATCTACACCGCCATTTGTATGAACATGGAAATATCTACACCGCCATCTCTATAAACGTGGAAATATCTACACCGCTATCTGTATGAACTTGGAAATATCTACACTGCTCTCTGTATAAAATTCTAATTATCTACATCATTATCTCTATAAACAAGGAAATATCTACACTGCTATCTGTATAAACATGGAAATATCTACACCGCTATCTGTATAAACATGGAAATAACTTCACCGCTATCTGTATAAACATGGAAATATCTACAACGCTGTCTCTATAAACTTGGAAATAACTACACCACTATCTATGTAAACATGGAAATAGCTAGACCGCAATCTCTATAAACTTGGAAATATCTACACCACCATCTGTATAAACATGGAAATATCTATACCGCTATCTGCAGAAACATGGAAATATCTACACCGCCATCTCTATGAAAATGGAAATATCTACACCGCCATCTGTAAGAACATGGAAATATCTATACCGCCATCTGTATGAACATGTAAATATCTTCACCGCCATCTGTATGAACATGGAAATATCTACACCGCTAAATGTATGAACATGGAAATGTCTACACCGCTATTGGTATGAACATGGAAATATCTACACCGCTATCTGTATGAACATGGAAATAACTACACCGCTATCTGTATGAACATGGAAATATCTACACCGCTATCTGTATGAACATGGAAATATCTACACATCCATCTGTATCAACATGTAAATATCTACACCGCCATCTGTATGAACATGGAATTATCAACACCGCTAACTGTATGAACATTTAAATATCTACACCGCTATCTGTATGAACATGGAAATATCTACACCGCTATCTGTATGTACATGGAAATATCTACACCGCTATCTGTATGAACATGGAAATATCTACACCGTTATCTGTATGAACATGGAAATATCTACACCGCTATCTGTATGAACATGGAAATATCTACACCGCTATCTGTATGAACATGGAAATATCTACACCGCTATCTGTACGAACATGGAAATATCTACACCGCTATCTGTATGAACATGGAAATAACTACACCGCCATCTGTATGAACATGTAAATATCTACACCGCCATCTGTATGAAGATGGAAATACCTAAACCGCTAACTGTATGAACATGGAAATATCTACACCGCTATCTGTATGAACATGGAAATATCTACACCGCTATCTGTATGAACATGCAAATATCTACACAGCTATCTGTATATCAATGGAAATATCCAGACTGGTATCTCTATAAACATGGAAATAACTACACTGCTATCTGTAGAAACATGGAAATATCTACACCGCCATCTCTATGAACATGGAAATATCTACACTGCCTTTTGTATGAACCTGGAAATATCTACAGCGCCATCTCTATGAACATGGAAATATCTACACCGCCATTTGTATGAACATGGAAATACCTACACCGCCATCTGTATGAGCATGGAAATATCTTCACTGCCATTTGTATGAACATGGATATATATGTACACCCTCATCTGGATGAACATGGAAATATCTACACCGTAATCTGCATGAACATGGAAATATCTACACAGCTATCTGAATATACATGGAGATATCTACACCGATTTCTCTATAAATATGGAAATAACTACATCACTATCTCTATAAACTTCCAAATATCTACACCGCCATCTGTATGAACATGGAAATATCTACACCATCATCTGTACGATCATGGACATATCTACACCGCCATCTGTATTAAGATGGAAATATCTACACCGCTATCTGTATAAACATGGAAATATCTGCACAACTATCTGTATAAACATGGAAATATCCGCACCGCTATCTGAATAAACATGGAAATATCCGCACCGCTATCTGTATAAACATGGAAATATCTACACTGCTATCTGCATAAACATGGAAATATCCACACCGCTATCTGTGTAAACATGGAAATGTCTACACCGCTATCTGTGTAAACATGGAAATATCTACACCGCCATCTGTGTAAACATGAAAATATCTACACCGCCATCTCTATGAACATGGAAATATCTACACCGCCATTTGTATGAACATGGAAATATCTACACCGCCATCTCTATAAACGTGGAAATATCTACACCGCTATCTGTATGAACTTGGAAATATCTACACTGCTCTCTGTATAAAATTCAAATTATCTACATCATTATCTCTATAAACAAGGAAATATCTACACTGCTATCTGTATAAACATGGAAACATCTACACCGCTATCTGTATAAACATGGAAATATCTTCACCGCTATCTGTATAAACATGGAAATATCTATAACGCTGTCTCTATAAACTTGGAAATAACTACACCACTATCTCTGTAAACATGGAAATAGCTAGACCGCCATCTCTATAAACTTGGAAATATCTACACCACCATCTGTATAAACATGGAAATATCTATACCGCTATCTGCACAAACATGGAAATATCTACACCGACATCTCTATGAACATGGAAATATCTACACCGACATCTGTAAGAACATGGAAATATGTATACCGCCATCTGTATGAACATGTAAATATCTTCACCGCCATCTGTATGAACATGTAAATATCTACACCGCTAAATGTATGAACATGGAAATGTCTACACCGCTATTGGTATGAACATGGAAATAACTACACCGCTATCTGTATGAACATGGAAATATCTACACCGATATCTGTATGAACATGTAAATATCTACACCTCTATCTGTATGAACATGGAAATATCTACACAGCCATCTGTATCAACATGTAAATATCTACACCGCCATCTGTATGAACATGGAAATATCTACACCGCTAACTGTATGAACATTTAAATATCTACACCGCTATCTGTATGAACATGGAAATATCTACACCGCTATCTGTATGAACATGGAAATATCTACACCGCTATCTGTATGAACATGGAAATATCTACACCGCTATCTGTATGAACATGGAAATATCTACACAGCTATCTATATATCAATGGAAATATCCAGACTGGTATCTCTATAAACATGGAAACAACTACACTGCTATCTCTATAAACATGGAAATATCTACACCGCCATCTCTATGAACATGGAAATATCTACACCGCCATTTGTATGAACCTGGAAGTATCTACACCGCCATCTCAATGAACATGGAAATATCTACACCGCCATTTGTATAAACATGGAAATACCTACACCGCCATCTGTATGAGCATGGAAATACCTTCACCGCCATTTGTATGAACACGGATATATGTACACCGGCATCTGGATGAACATGTAAATATCTACACCGTAAAATGCATGAACATGGAAATATCTGCACAGCTATCTGAATATACTTGGAGATATCTACAGAGATTTCTCAATAAATATGGAAAAAACTACAGCGCTATCTCTATAAACTTCGAAATATCTACACCGCCATCTGTATGAACATGGAAATATCTACACCGCTATCTGTATGAACATGGAAATATCTACACCACCATCTGTATGAACATGGAAATATCTACACCGCTAACTGTATGAACATGGAAATATCTACACCGCTATCTGTATGAACATGGAAATATCTACACCGCTATCTGTATGAACATGGAAATATCTACACCGCTAACTGTATGAACATGGAAATATCTTCGCCATCTGTATGAACATGGAAATATCTTCACCGCTAAATATATGAACATGGAAATGTCTACACCGCTATTGGTATGAACATGGAAATATCTACACCGCTATCTGTATGAACATGGAAATATCTTCGCCATCTGTATGAACATGGAAATATCTTCACCGCTAAATATATGAACATGGAAATGTCTACACCGCTATTGGTATGAACATGGAAATATCTACACCACTATCTGTATGAACATGGAAATATCTACACCGCTATCTGTATAAACATGGAAATATCTACACTGCTATCTGTATGAACATGGAAATAACTACACCGCCATCTGTATGAACATGTAAATATCTACACCGCCATCTGTATGAACATGGAAATATCTAAACCGCTAACTGTATGAACATGGAAATATCTACACCGCTATCTGTATGAACATGGAAATATCTACACCGCTATCTGTATGAACATGCAAATATCTACACAGCTATCTGTATATCAATGGAAATATCCAGACTGGTATCTCTATAAACATGGAAATAACTACACTGCTATCTGTAGAAACATGGAAATATCTACACCGCCATCTCTATGAACATGGAAATATCTACACTGCCATTTGTATGAACCTGGAAATATCTACACCGCCATCTCTATGAACATGGAAATATCTACACCGCCATTTGTATGAACATGGAAATACCTACACCGCCATCTGTATGAGCATGGAAATATCTTAACCGCCATTTGTATGAACGTGGATATATGTACACCGGCATCTGGATGAACATGGAAATATCTACACCGTAATCTGCATGAACATGGAAATACCTACACAGCTATCTGAATATACATGGAGATATCTACACAGATTTCTCTATAAATATGGAAATAACTACATCACTATCTCTATAAACTTCCAAATATCTACACCGACATCTGTATGAACATGGAAATATCTACACCACCATCTGTACGATCATGGACATATCTACACCGCCATCTGTATTAAGATGGAAATATCTACACCGCTATCTGTATAAACATGGAAATGTCTGCCCAACTCTCTGTATAAACATGGAAATATCCGCACCGCTATCTGAATAAACATGGAAATATCCGCACCGCTATCTGTATAAACATGGAAATATCTACACTGCTATCTGCATAAACATGGAAATATCCACACCGCTATCTGTGTAAACATGGAAATGTCTACACCGCTATCTGTGTAAACATGGAAATATCTACACCGCCATCTGTGTAAACATGAAAATATCTACACCGCCATCTCTATGAACATGGAAATATCTACACCGCCATTTGTATGAACATGGAAATATCTACACCGCCATCTCTATAAACGTGGAAATATCTACACCGCTATCTGTATGAACTTGGAAATATCTACACTGCTCTCTGTATAAAATTCTAATTATCTACATCATTATCTCTATAAACAAGGAAATATCTACACTGCTATCTGTATAAACATGGAAATATCTACACCGCTATCTGTATAAACATGGAAATAACTTCACCGCTATCTGTATAAACATGGAAATATCTACAACGCTGTCTCTATAAACTTGGAAATAACTACACCACTATCTATGTAAACATGGAAATAGCTAGACCGCAATCTCTATAAACTTGGAAATATCTACACCACCATGTGTATAAACATGGAAATATCTATACCGCTATCTGCAGAAACATGGAAATATCTACACCGCCATCTCTATGAAAATGGAAATATCTACACCGCCATCTGTAAGAACATGGAAATATCTATACCGCCATCTGTATGAACATGTAAATATCTTCACCGCCATCTGTATGAACATGGAAATATCTACACCGCTAAATGTATGAACATGGAAATGTCTACACCGCTATTGGTATGAACATGGAAATATCTACACCGCTATCTGTATGAACATGGAAATAACTACACCGCTATCTGTATGAACATGGAAATATCTACACCGCTATCTGTATGAACATGGAAATATCTACACATCCATCTGTATCAACATGTAAATATCTACACCGCCATCTGTATGAACATGGAATTATCAACACCGCTAACTGTATGAACATTTAAATATCTACACCGCTATCTGTATGAACATGGAAATATCTACACCGCTATCTGTATGAACATGGAAATATCTACACCGCTATCTGTATGAACATGGAAATATCTACACCGTTATCTGTAGGAACATGGAAATATCTACACCGCTATCTGTATCAACATGGAAATATCTACACCGCTATCTGTATGAACATGGAAATATCTACACCGCTATCTGTACGAACATGGAAATATCTACACCGCTATCTGTATGAACATGGAAATAACTACACCGCCATCTGTATGAACATGTAAATATCTACACCGCCATCTGTATGAAGATGGAAATACCTAAACCGCTAACTGTATGAACATGGAAATATCTACACCGCTATCTGTATGAACATGGAAATATCTACACCGCTATCTGTATGAACATGCAAATATCTACACAGCTATCTGTATATCAATGGAAATATCCAGACTGGTATCTCTATAAACATGGAAATAACTACACTGCTATCTGTAGAAACATGGAAATATCTACACCGCCATCTCTATGAACATGGAAATATCTACACTGCCTTTTGTATGAACCTGGAAATATCTACAGCGCCATCTCTATGAACATGGAAATATCTACACCGCCATTTGTATGAACATGGAAATACCTACACCGCCATCTGTATGAGCATGGAAATATCTTCACTGCCATTTGTATGAACATGGATATATATGTACACCCTCATCTGGATGAACATGGAAATATCTACACCGTAATCTGCATGAACATGGAAATATCTACACAGCTATCTGAATATACATGGAGATATCTACACCGATTTCTCTATAAATATGGAAATAACTACATCACTATCTCTATAAACTTCCAAATATCTACACCGCCATCTGTATGAACATGGAAATATCTACACCATCATCTGTACGATCATGGACATATCTACACCGCCATCTGTATTAAGATGGAAATATCTACACCGCTATCTGTATAAACATGGAAATATCTGCACAACTATCTGTATAAACATGGAAATATCCGCACCGCTATCTGAATAAACATGGAAATATCCGCACCGCTATCTGTATAAACATGGAAATATCTACACTGCTATCTGCATAAACATGGAAATATCCACACCGCTATCTGTGTAAACATGGAAATGTCTACACCGCTATCTGTGTAAACATGGAAATATCTACACCGCCATCTGTGTAAACATGAAAATATCTACACCGCCATCTCTATGAACATGGAAATATCTACACCGCCATTTGTATGAACATGGAAATATCTACACCGCCATCTCTATAAACGTGGAAATATCTACACCGCTATCTGTATGAACTTGGAAATATCTACACTGCTCTCTGTATAAAATTCAAATTATCTACATCATTATCTCTATAAACAAGGAAATATCTACACTGCTATCTGTATAAACATGGAAACATCTACACCGCTATCTGTATAAACATGGAAATATCTTCACCGCTATCTGTATAAACATGGAAATATCTATAACGCTGTCTCTATAAACTTGGAAATAACTACACCACTATCTCTGTAAACATGGAAATAGCTAGACCGCCATCTCTATAAACTTGGAAATATCTACACCACCATCTGTATAAACATGGAAATATCTATACCGCTATCTGCACAAACATGGAAATATCTACACCGACATCTCTATGAACATGGAAATATCTACACCGACATCTGTAAGAACATGGAAATATGTATACCGCCATCTGTATGAACATGTAAATATCTTCACCGCCATCTGTATGAACATGGAAATATCTACACCGCTAAATGTATGAACATGGAAATGTCTACACCGCTATTGGTATGAACATGGAAATAACTACACCGCTATCTGTATGAACATGGAAATATCTACACCGATATCTGTATGAACATGTAAATATCTACACCTCTATCTGTATGAACATGGAAATATCTACACAGCCATCTGTATCAACATGTAAATATCTACACCGCCATCTGTATGAACATGGAAATATCTACACCGCTAACTGTATGAACATTTAAATATCTACACCGCTATCTGTATGAACATGGAAATATCTACACCGCTATCTGTATGAACATGGAAATATCTACACCGCTATCTGTATGAACATGGAAATATCTACACCGCTATCTGTATGAACATGGAAATATCTACACAGCTATCTATATATCAATGGAAATATCCAGACTGGTATCTCTATAAACATGGAAACAACTACACTGCTATCTCTATAAACATGGAAATATCTACACCGCCATCTCTATGAACATGGAAATATCTACACCGCCATTTGTATGAACCTGGAAGTATCTACACCGCCATCTCAATGAACATGGAAATATCTACACCGCCATTTGTGTAAACATGGAAATACCTACACCGCCATCTGTATGAGCATGGAAATACCTTCACCGCCATTTGTATGAACACGGATATATGTACACCGGCATCTGGATGAACATGTAAATATCTACACCGTAAAATGCATGAACATGGAAATATCTGCACAGCTATCTGAATATACTTGGAGATATCTACAGAGATTTCTCTATAAATATGGAAAAAACTACAGCGCTATCTCTATAAACTTCGAAATATCTACACCGCCATCTGTATGAACATGGAAATATCTACACCGCTATCTGTATGAACATGGAAATATCTACACCACCATCTGTATGAACATGGAAATATCTACACCGCTATTGTTATGAACATGGAAATATCTACACCGCTATCTGTATGAACATGGAAATATCTACACCGCTATCTGTATGAACATGGAAATATCTACACCGCTAACTGTATGAACATGGAAATATCTTCGCCATCTGTATGAACATGGAAATATCTTCACCGCTAAATATATGCACATGGAAATGTCTACACCGCTATTGGTATGAACATGGAAATATCTACACCGCTATCTGTATGAACATGGAAATATCTTCGCCATCTGTATGAACATGGAAATATCTTCACCGCTAAATATATGAACATGGAAATGTCTACACCGCTATTGGTATGAACATGGAAATATCTACACCACTATCTGTATGAACATGGAAATATCTACACCGCTATCTGTATAAACATGGAAATATCTACACTGCTATCTGTATGAACATGGAAATAACTACACCGCCATCTGTATGAACATGTAAATATCTACACTGCCATCTGTATGAACATGGAAATATCTAAACCGCTAACTGTATGAACATGGAAATATCTACACCGCTATCTGTATGAACATGGAAATATCTACACCGCTATCTGTATGAACATGCAAATATCTACACAGCTATCTGTATATCAATGGAAATATCCAGACTGGTATCTCTATAAACATGGAAATAACTACACTGCTATCTGTAGAAACATGGAAATATCTACACCGCCATCTCTATGAACATGGAAATATCTACACTGCCATTTGTATGAACCTGGAAATATCTACACCGCCATCTCTATGAACATGGAAATATCTACACCGCCATTTGTATGAACATGGAAATACCTACACCGCCATCTGTATGAGCATGGAAATATCTTAACCGCCATTTGTATGAACGTGGATATATGTACACCGGCATCTGGATGAACATGGAAATATCTACACCGTAATCTGCATGAACATGGAAAAACCTACACAGCTATCTGAATATACATGGAGATATCTACACAGATTTCTCTATAAATATGGAAATAACTACATCACTATCTCTATAAACTTCCAAATATCTACACCGACATCTGTATGAACATGGAAATATCTACACCACCATCTGTACGATCATGGACATATCTACACCGCCATCTGTATTAAGATGGAAATATCTACACCGCTATCTGTATAAACATGGAAATGTCTGCCCAACTCTCTGTATAAACATGGAAATATCCGCACCGCTATCTGAATAAACATGGAAATATCCGCACCGCTATCTGTATAAACATGGAAATATCTACACTGCTATCTGCATAAACATGGAAATATCCACACCGCTATCTGTGTAAACATGGAAATGTCTACACCGCTATCTGTGTAAACATGGAAATGTCTACACCGCCATCTGTGTAAACATGAAAATATCTACACCGCCATCTCTATGAACATGGAAATATCTACACCGCCATTTGTATGAACATGGAAATATCTACACCGCCATCTCTATAAACGTGGAAATATCTACACCGCTATCTGTATGAACTTGGAAATATCTACACTGCTCTCTGTATAAAATTCTAATTATCTACATCATTATCTCTATAAACAAGGAAATATCTACACTGCTATCTGTATAAACATGGAAATATCTACACCGCTATCTGTATAAACATGGAAATAACTTCACCGCTATCTGTATAAACATGGAAATATCTACAACGCTGTCTCTATAAACTTGGAAATAACTACACCACTATCTATGTAAACATGGAAATAGCTAGACCGCAATCTCTATAAACTTGGAAATATCTACACCACCATCTGTATAAACATGGAAATATCTATACCGCTATCTGCAGAAACATGGAAATATCTACACCGCCATCTCTATGAAAATGGAAATATCTACACCGCCATCTGTAAGAACATGGAAATATCTATACCGCCATCTGTATGAACATGTAAATATCTTCACCGCCATCTGTATGAACATGGAAATATCTACACCGCTAAATGTATGAACATGGAAATGTCTACACCGCTATTGGTATGAACATGGAAATATCTACACCGCTATCTGTATGAACATGGAAATAACTACACCGCTATCTGTATGAACATGGAAATATCTACACCGCTATCTGTATGAACATGGAAATATCTACACATCCATCTGTATCAACATGTAAATATCTACACCGCCATCTGTATGAACATGGAATTATCAACACCGCTAACTGTATGAACGTTTAAATATCTACACCGCTATCTGTATGAACATGGAAATATCTACACCGCTATCTGTATGAACATGGAAATATCTACACCGCTATCTGTACGAACATGGAAATATCTACACCGTTATCTGTATGAACATGGAAATATCTACACCGCTATCTGTATGAACATGGAAATATCTACACCGCTATCTGTACGAACATGGAAATATCTACACAGCTATCTGTATATCAATGGAAATATCTACTCTGCTATCTCTATAAACATGGAAATAACTACACTGCTATCTGTATAAATATGGAAATATCTACACCGCCATCTCTATGAACATGGAAATATCTACACCGCCATCTGTATTAAGATGGAAATATCTGCACCGCTATCTGTATAAACATGGAAATATCTGCCCAACTATCTGTATAAACATGGAAATATCCGCACCGCTATCTGAATAAACATGGAAATATCCGCACCGCTATCTGTATAAACATGGAAATATCTACACTGCTATCTGCATAAACATGGAAATATGCACACCGCTATCTGTGTAAACATGGAAATGTCTACACCGCTATCTGTGTAAACAAGGAAATATCTACACCGCCATCTGTGTAAACATGAAAATATCTACACCGCCATCTCTATTAACATGGAAATATCTACACCGCCATTTGTATGAATATGGAAATATCTACACCGCCATCTCTATAAACGTGGAAATATCTACACCGCTATCTGTATGAACTTGGAAATATCTACACTGCTCTCTGTATAAAATTCAAATTATCTACATCATTATCTCTATAAACAAGGAAATATCTACACTGCTATCTGTATAAACATGGAAACATCTACACCGCTATCTGTATAAACATGGAAATATCTTCACCGCTAACTGTATAAACATGGAAATATCTACAACGCTGTCTCTATAAACTTGGAAATAACTACACCACTACCTCTGTAAACATGGAAATAGCTAGACCGCCATCTCTATAAACTTGGAAATATCTACACCACCATCTGTATAAACATGGAAATATCTATACCGCTATCTGCAGAAACATGGAAATATCTACACCGCCATCTCTATGAACATGGAAATATCTACACCGCCATCTGTAAGAACATGGAAATATCTATACCGCCATCTGTATGAACATGTAAATATCTTCACCGCCATCTGTATGAACATGGAAATATCTACACCGCTAAATGTATGAACATGGAAATGTTTACACCGCTATTGGTATGAACATGGAAATATCTACACCGCTATCTGTATGAACATGGAAATATCTACACCGCTATCTGTATGAACATGGAAATATCTACACCGCTATCTGTATGAACATGGAAATATCTACACAGCCATCTGTATCAACATGTAAATATCTACAACGCCATCTGTATGAACATGGAATTATCTACACCGCTAACTGTATTAACATTTAAATATCTACACCGCTATCTGTATGAACATGGAAATATCTACACCGCTATCTGTATGAACATGGAAATATCTACACCGCTATCTGTATGAACATGGAAATATCTACACCGCTATCTCTATGAACATGGAAATATCTACACCGCTATCTGTATGAACATGCAAATATCTACACAGCTATCTATATATCAATGGAAATATCCAGACTGGTATCTCTATAAACATGGAAATAACTACACTGCTATCTCCATAAACATGGAAATATCTACACCGCCATCTCTATGAACATGGAAATATCTACACCGCCATTTGTATGAACCTGGAAATATCTACACCGCCATCTCTATGAACATGGAATTATCTACACCGCCATTTGTATGAACATGGAAATACCTACACCGCCATCTGTATGAGCATGGAAATATCTTCACCGCCATTTGTATGAACACGGATATATGTACACTGGCATCTGGATGAACATGGAAATATCTACACCGTAATCTGCATGAACATGGAAATTTCTACACAGCTATCTGAATATACATGGAGATATCTACAGAAATTTCTCTATAAATATGGAAATAACTACAGCGCTATCTCTATAAACTTCGAAATATCTACACCGCCATGTGTATGAACATGGAAATATCTACACCACCATCTGTACGATCATGGACATATCTACACCGCCATCTGTATTAAGATGGAAATATCTACACTGCTATCTGTATAAACACGGAAATATCTGCCCAACTATCTGTATAAACATGGAAATATCCGCACCGCTATCTGAATAAACATGGAAATATCCGCACCGCTATCTGTATAAACATGGAAATATCTACAATGCTATCTGCATAAACATGGAAATATCCACACCGCTATCTGTGTAAACATGGAAATGTCTACACCGCTATCTGTGTAAACATGGAAATATCTACACCGCCATCTGTGTAAACATGAAAATATCTACACCGCCATCTCTATGAACATGGAAATATCTACACCGCTATTTGTACGAACATGGAAATATCTACACCGCCATCTCTATAAACGTGGAAATATCTACACCGCTATCTGTATGAACTTGGAAATATCTACACTGTTCTCTGTATAAAATTCAAATTATCTACATCATTATCTCTATAAACAAGGAAATATCTACACTGCTATCTGTATAAACATGGAAATAACTACACCGCTATCTGTATAAACATGGAAATATCTTCACCGCTATCTGTATAAACATGGAAATATCTACAACGCTGTCTCTATAAATTTGGAAATAACTACACCACTATCTCTGTAAACATTGAAATAGCTAGACCGCCATCTCTATAAACTTGGAAATATCTAAACCACCATCTGTATAAACATGGAAATATCTATATCGCTATCTGCAGAAACATGGAAATATCTACACCGCCATCTCTATGAACATGAAAATATCTACACCGCCATCTGTAAGAACATGGAAATATCTATACCGCCATCTGCATGAACATGGAAATATCTACACAGCTATCTGAATATACATGGAGATATCTACAGAGATTTCTCTATAAATATGGAAATAACTACAGCGCTATCTCTATAAACTTCGAAATATCTACACCGCCATCTGTATGAACATGTAAATATCTACACCGCCATCTGTATGAACATGGAAATATCTACATCGCTAACTGTATGAACATGGAAATATCTACACCGCTATCTGTATGAACATGGAAATATCTACACCGCTATCTGTATGAACATGGAAATATTTACACCGCTATCTGTATGAACATGGAAATATCTACACCGCTATCTGTATGAACATTTAAATATCTACACCGCTATCTGTATGAACATGTAAATATCTACACAGCTATCTGTATATCAATGGAAATATCCACACTGGTATCTCTATAAACATGGAAATAACTACACTGCTATCTGTATAATCATGGAAATATCTACACGGCCATCTCTATGAACATGGAAATATCTACACCGCCATCTGTATGAACATGTAAATACCTACACCGCCATCTGTATGAACATGGAAATATCTACACCGCCATCTCTATGAACATGGAAATATCTACACCGCTATCTGTATAAACTTGGAAATATCTACACCGCTATCTGTATGAACATGGAAATAACTACACCGCCATCTGTATGAACATGTAAATATCAACACCGCCATCTGTATGAACATGGAAATATCTAAACCGCTAACTGTATGAGCATGGAAATATCTACACCGCTATCTGTATGAACATGGAAATATCTACACCGCTATCTGTATGAACATGCAAATATCTACACAGCTATCTGTATATCAATGGAAATATCCAGACTGGTATCTCTATAAACATGGAAATAACTACACTGCTATCTGTAGAAACATGGAAATATCTACACCGCCATCTCTATGAATATGGAAATATCTACACTGCCATTTGTATGAACCTGGAAATATCTACACCGCCATCTCTATGAACATGGAAATATCTACACCGCCATTTGTATGAACATGGAAATACCTACACCGCCATCTGTATGAGCATGGAAATATCTTCACTGCCATTTGTATGAACATGGATATATGTACACCGGCATCTGGATGAACATGGAAATATCTACACCGTAATCTGCATGAACATGGAAATATCTACACAGCTATCTGAATATACATGGAGATATCTACACAGATTTCTCTATAAATATGGAAATAACTACATCACTATCTCTATAAACTTCGAAATATCTACACCGCCATCTGTATGAACATGGAAATATCTACACCACTATCTGTACGATCATGGACATATCTACACCGCCATCTGTATTAAGATGGAAATATCTACACCGCTATCTGTATAAACATGGAAATATCTGCCCAACTATCTGTATAAACATGGAAATATCCGCACCGCTATCTGAATAAACATGGAAATATCCGCACCGCTATCTATATAAACATGGAAATATCTACACCATTATCTGTATGAACATGGAAATATCTACACCGCTATGTGCATGAACATGCAAATATCTACACAGCTATCTGTATATCAATGGAAATATCTACACTGCTATCTCTATAAACATGGAAATATCTACACTGCCATCTGTATAAACATGGAATTATCTACACCGCCATTTGTATGAACATGGAAGTATCCACACCGCTAACTCTATGAATATGGAAATATCTACACCGCTATCTGAATAAACATGGAAATATCTACACCGCTATCTGTATGAACATGCAAATATCTACACAGCTATCTGTATATCAATGGAAATATCTACACTGCTATCTCTATAAACATGGTAATAACTACACTGCTAACTGTATAAACATGGAAATATCTACACCGTCATCTCTATGAACATGGAAATATCTACACCGACATTTGTATGAACACGGAAATATCCAGACCGCCATCTGTGTAAACATGGAAATGTCTACACCGCTATCTGTGTAAACATGGAAATACCTACACCGCCATCTGTGTAAACATGAAAATATCTACACCGCCATCCCTATAAACGTGGAAATATCTACACTTCCATCTGTATGAACATGGAAATATCTACACCGCCATCTCTATAAACGTGGAAATATCTACACCGCTATCTGTATGAACTTGGAAATATCTACACTGCTCTCTGTATAAAATTGAAATTATCTGCACCACTATCTCTATAAACATGGAAATATCTTCACCGCCACCTGTATGAACATGGAAATACCTACACAGCCATCTGCACGAACATGGAAATATCTCCACTGCCATCTGTATGAACATGTAAATATCTGCACCGCCATCTGTATGAACATGGAAATATCTACACCGCTAACTATATGAACATGGAAATATCTACACCGCTATCTGTATGAACATGGAAATATCTACACCGCTATCTGTATAAACATGGAAATATCTTCACCGCTATGTGTATAAACTTGGAAATATCTACAACGCTGTCTCTATAAACTTGGAAATAACTACACCACTATCTCTGTAAACATGGAAATATCTATACCGCCATCTCTATAAACATGGAAATATCTACACCACCATCTGTATAAACATGGAAATATCTATACCGCTATCTGCATAAACATGGAAATATCTACACCGCCATCTCTATGAACATGGAAATATCTACACCGCCATCTGTACGAACATGGAAATATCTACACCGCCATCTGTATGAACATGTAAATATCTACACCGCCATCTGTATGAACATGGAAATATCTACACCGCACACTGTATGAACATGGAAATATCTACACCGCTATCTGTATGAACATGGAAATATCTACACCGTTATCTCTATGAACATGGAAATATCTACACCGCTAACTGTATGAACATGGAAATATCTACACCGCTATCTGTAGGAACATGGAAATATCTACACCGTTATCTGTATGAACATGGAAATACCTACACTGCTATCTGTATGAACATGGAAATATCTACACAGCTATCTGTACGAACATGGAAATATCTACACCGCTATCTGTATGAACATGCAAATACCTACACAGCTATCTGTATATCAATGGAAATATCCACACTGCTATCTCTATAAACATGGAAATAACTACACTGCTATCTGTATAAACATGGAAATATCTACACTGCCACCTATATGAACATGGAAATATCTACACTGCCATCCGTACGAACATGGAAATATCTACACCGCCATCTGTATGAACATGTAAATATCTACACCGCCATCTGTATGAACATGGAAATATCTACACCGCTAACTGTATGAACATGGAAATATCTACACCGCTATGGGTATGAACATGGAAATAACTACACCGCTAACTGTATGAACATGGAAATATCTATACCGCTATCTGTATGAACATGGAAATATCTACACCGCTATCTGAATATCAGTGGAAATATCTACACTGCTATCTCTATGAACATGGAAATAACTACACTGCTATCTGTATAAACATGGAAAGATCTACACCGCCATCTCTATGAACATGGAAATATCTACACCGCCATTTGTATGAACATGGAAACATCTACACCGCCATCTCTATGAACATGGAAATATCTACACCGCCATTTGTATGAACATGGAAATATCTACACCGCCATCTGTATGAACATGGAAATATCTACACCACCATCTGTATGAACTTGGAAATATCTACACCGCCATCTGTATTAAGATGCAAATATCTACACCGCCATCTGTAAACATGGAAATATCTACACCACTATCTGTATAAACATGGAAATATGTACACCGCTATCTGTATAAACATGGAAATATCTACACGGCTATCTGTATAAACATGGAAATATCTGCACCGCTATCGGTATAAACATGGAAATATCTACACCGCTATTTGCATAAACATGGAAATATCCGCACCGCTTGCAGTGTAAACATGGAAATATCTTCACCGCTCTCTGTATAAACATGGAAATAACTACACCGCTATCTCTATGAACATGTAAATACTTACAACGCTACCTGGGTAAAGATGGAAATATCTACACTGCCATATCTATAAAGGTGGATATATCTACACCGCAGTCTGTATGAACATGGAAATATTCACACTGCTATTAGTATAAAAATGGAAATATCTACACTGCTATGTCAATAAGTATGGAAATATCTACACCGCTATCTGTATGAACAACGAAATATCTAGACCGCCATTTCTAAAAACATGTAAATATCTACACTCCTCTGTGAATAAACATGGAAATAACTACACCGCTATCTGTATAAACATGGAAATATCTACACCGCTATCTCTATAAACTTGGAAATAACTACACCGCTATCTCTATAAACTTGGTAATATCTACACCGCCATATCTATAAAAATGGAAATATCTACACCGCCATCTGTAGGAACATGAAAATATCTGCACCGCCATCTCTATAAACATGGAAATACCTATACCGCCATCTCTATAAAGATGGAATTATCTAAACCGCCATCTGTATGAACATGGAGATATCTACACCGCTATGTATATAAAGAAGGAAGCATCTACACCGCCATCTGTATAATCGTAGAAATATCTACACCGCCATCTCTATAAACATGGAAATATCTACACCGACATCTGTATAAACGTGGAAATATCTACACCACTATCTGTATAAAGATGGAAATATCTACACCGCTATCTGAATAAACATCGAAATATCTACACCGCCATAGCTATAAACATGGAAATATCTACACCGCCATCTGTACGAACATGGGAATATCTGCACCGCCATCTGTATGAACAAGGAAATATCTACAACGCCATCTGTATTAAGATGGAAATATCTACACCGCTATCTGTATAAACATGGAAATATTTACACCGCTATCTCTATAAACTTGGAAATATCTACATCGCTACCTGTATAAACATGTAAATATCTTCACCGCTATCTGTATAAAGATGGAAATATCTGCACCGCTGTCAGTATAAACATGGAAATATCTACACCGCTATCTGTATAAAGATGGAAATATCCACACCGCTATCTGTGTAAACATGGAAATATTTTCACCGCTATCTGTATAAACATGGAAATAACTACACCGCTATCTATATAAACATGTAAATATCTACAATGCTATATGACTAAACATGGAAATGTCTACACCACCATCTGTATGAACATGGAAATATCTACACCGCCATCTCTAGGAACATGGAAATATCTACACCACTATCTGTATTAAGATGGAAATATCTACACCACTATCTCTATAAACATGTAAATATCTACAACGATATCTATGTAAACATGGAAAGGCCTACACCGCTTTCTGTGTAAACATGGAAATATCTACACCGCTTTCTGTATAAACATGGAAATATCTACACCGACTTCTCTCTAAACATAGAAATATCTACAGCGCCATCTGTATAAACATGGAAATATCCAAACCGCCCTCTCAATAAACATATTAATATCTACACCACAATCTGAATGAATGTAGAAATATCTACACCGCCATCTCTATAAAGGTAGAATTATCTACACTGCTATCTGTATGAACATGGAAATATCTACACAGCTATCTGCATATACATGGAAATATCTACACAGCTTTATCTATAAACATGGAAATAATTACACCGCTATCTCTATAAACTTGGAAATATCTACAGCGCCATCTGTATGAACAAGGAAATATCTACACCGCTATCTGTATAAACATGGAAATATCTACACCGCTATCTGTATAAACATGGAGAAATCCACACCGCTATCTGTGTAAACATGCAAATATCTACACCGCTGTCTGTATAAACATGGAAATATCTACACCGCCATCTCTATAAACATGGAAATATCTGCACCACCATCTGTATAAACATGGAAATATCTACACCTCCATCTCTATCAACATGGAAATGTCTACAATGCCCTCTGTATGAACACGGAAATATGTACACTGCCATCTCTATAAATGTGGAAATATCTACACCGCTATCTGTATGGACATGGAAATATCTACACTTCTATCGGTATAAAATTGGAAACATCTACACCGCTATCTCTATAAAATTGGAAATATCTACACCGCTATCTCTGTAAACATGGAAATATCTGCAACGCTATCTGTATAAACAAGAAAATATCTAGACCGCCATCTCTATAATCATGTAAATATCTACAGCGCTATCTGTATAAACATGGAAATATCTACACCGCTATCTGTATAAACATGGAAATATCTACACCGCTATCTCTATAAACTTGGAAATAACTACAACACTATCTGTGTAAACATGGAAATATCTAGACCGCCATCTCTAAAAACATAGAAATATGTACACCGTCATCTGTATAAACATGGAAATATCTATACTGCTATCTGTATAAACATGGAAATATCTACACCGCTATCTCTATAAACATGGAAATATCTACACCGCTATCTCTATAAGCTTGGAAATATCTACACCGCTATCTCTATAAACTTGGAAATCTCTACACCGCTATCTGTATAAACATGGAAATATCTACACCGCCGTCTCTATGAACATGGAAATATCTACACCGCCATTTGTATGAACATGGAAATATCTAAACCGCCATCTCTAAGAACATGGAATTATCTACACCTCCATGTGTATGAACATGGAAATATCTACACCGCCATCTGTATGAACATGGAAATATCTTCACCGCCATCTGTATGAACATGGATATATCTACACGGCATCTGGATGAACATGGAAATATCTACACAGCTATCTGCATATACACGGAAATATCAACACAGCTTTCTCTATAAACATGGAAATAACTACACCACTATCTCTATAAACTTCAAAATATTTACACCACCATCTGTATGAACATGGAATTATCTACACCGCCATCTGTAGGACCATGGAAATATCTACACCACCATCTGTTTTAAGATGGAAATATCTACACCGCTATGTGTATCAACATGGAAATATCCACACTGCTATCTGTGTAAACATGGAAATACCTTCAGCGCTATCTGTATAAACATGGAAATAACTACACCGCTATCTGTATAAACATGTAAATATCTACAACGATATCTGTGTAAACATGGAAAGGTGTACACCGCTGTCTGTGTAAACATGGAAATATCTACACCGCTTTCTGTATAAACATGGAAATATCTACACCGCCTAATCTATAAACATAGAAATGTCTACACCGCCATCTGTATCAACATGGAAATATCCACACGGCCATCTCTATAAACATATTAATATCTACACCGCGATCTGAATGAACGTAGAAATATCAACACCGCCATCTCTATAAAGGTGGAATTATCTACACTGCTATCTGTATGAACATGGAAATATCTACACAGCTATCTGCATATACATGGAAATATCTACAGAGCTTTATCCATAAACATGGAAATAAGTACACCGCTATCTCTATAAACTTGGAAATATCTACAGCGCCATCTGTACGAACATGGAAATATCTACACCGCCATCTGTATGAACATGGAAATATCTACACCGCCATCTGTATAAACATGGAGATATCCACACCGCTATCTGTGTAAACATGGAAATATCTACACCGCTATCTGTATAAACATGGAAATATCTACACCGCTATCTGTATAAACTTGGAAATATCTACACCGCTGTCTCTATAAACTTGGAAATAACTGCAACACTATCTCTGTAAACATGGAAATATCTAGATTGCCATCTCTATAAACATAGAAATATCTACACCGCCATCAGTATAAACATGGAAATATCTATACCGCTATCTGTATAAACATGGAAATATCTACACCGCTATCTCAATAAACATGGAAATATCTACACCGCTATCTCTATAAGCTAGGAAATATCTACTCCGCTATCTCTATAAATTTGGAAATCTCTACACCGCTATGTGTATCAACATGAAAATATCTACACCGCTAAATGTGTAAACATGGAAATATCTAAACCGCCCTCTGTATAAATATGAAAATATCTACACCGCCACCTCTATAAAAATGGAAATATCTACACCGACATCTGTATGAGCATGGAAATATCTACAATGCCAACCGTATGAAAATGGAAATATCTACCCCGCCATCTCTATGAACATGGAAATATCTACACCGCCATGTGTATGAACATGGAAATATCTACACCGCCATCTGAAGGAACATGGAAATATCGTTACCGCCATCTGTATGAACATGGAAATATCTTCACCGCCATCTGGATGAACATGGAAATATCTACACTGCCATCAGTATAAACATGGAAATATCTACACCGCTATCTGTATAATCATGGAAATGTCCACACCGCTATCTATGTAAACATGGAAATATCTTCACCACTATCTGTGTAAACATGGAAATAACTACACTACTATCTCTATAAACATGTAAATATCTACAACGCTATCAGTGTAAACACGGAAAAGTCTACACCACTATCTGTGGAAACATGGAAATATCTACTCCGCTTTCTGTATAAACATGGAAATATCTACACCGCCATCTCTATAAACATGGAAATATCTAAACCGCCATCTGTACGAACATGGAAATATCTACACCGCCATCTGTATGAACATGTAAATATCTACAACGCCATCTGTATGAACATGGAAATATCTACACCGCAAACTGTATGAACATGGAAATATCTACACCGCTATCTGTATGAACATGGAAATATCTACACCGTTATCTCTATGAACATGGAAATATCTACACCGCTAACTGTATGAACATGGAAATATCTACACCGCTATCTGTAGGAACATGGAAATATCTACACCGTTATCTGTATGAACATGGAAATACCTACACTGCTATCTGTATGAACATGGAAATATCTACCCAGCTATCTGTACGAACATGGAAATATCTACACCGCTATCTGTATGAACATGCAAATACCTACACAGCTATCTGTATATCAATGGAAATATCCACACTGCTATCTCTATAAACATGGAAATAACTACACTGCTATCTGTATAAACATGGAAATATCTACACTGCCACCTATATGAACATGGAAATATCTACACTGCCATCCGTACGAACATGGAAATATCTACACCGCCATCTGTATGAACATGTAAATATCTACACCGCTATCTGTATGAACATGGAAATATCTACACCGCTATCTGTATAAACATGGAAATATCTACACCGCTATGGGTATGAACATGGAAATAACTACACCGCTAACTGTATGAACATGGAAATATCTATACCGCTATCTGTATTAACATGGAAATATCTACACCGCTATCTGAATATCAATGGAAATATCTACACTGCTATCTCTATGAACATGGAAATAACTACACTGCTATCTGTATAAACATGGAAAGATCTACACCGCCATCTCTATGAACATGGAAATATCTACACCGCCATTTGTATGAACATGGAAACATCTACACCGCCATCTCTATGAACATGGAAATATCTACACCGCCATTTGTATGAACATGGAAATATCTACACCGCCATCTGTATGAACATGGAAATATCTACACCACCATCTGTATGAACTTGGAAATATCTACACCGCCATCTGTATTAAGATGCAAATATCTACACCGCCATCTGTAAACATGGAAATATCTACACCACTATCTGTATAAACATGGAAATATGTACACCGCTATCTGTATAAACATGGAAATATCTACACGGCTATCTGTATAAACATGGAAATATCTGCACCGCTATCGGTATAAACATGGAAATATCTGCACCGCTATTTGCATAAACATGGAAATATCCGCACCGCTAGCTGTGTAAACATGGAAATATCTTCACCGCTCTCTGTATAAACATGGAAATAACTACACCGCTATCTCTATGAACATGTAAATACTTACAACGCTACCTGCGTAAAGATGGAAATATCTACACCGCCATATCTATAAAGGTGGATATATCTACACCGCAGTCTGTATGAACTTGGAAATATTCACACTGCTATTAGTATAAAAATGGAAATATCTACACTGCTATGTCAATAAGTATGGAAATATCTACACCGCTATCTGTATGAACAACGAAATATCTAGACCGCCATTTCTAAAAACATGTAAATATCTACACTCCACTGTGAATAAACATGGAAATAACTACACCGCTATCTGTATAAACATGGAAATATCTACACCGCTATCTCTATAAACTTGGAAATAACTACACCACTATCTCTATAAACTTGGAAATATCTACACCGCCATATCTATAAAAATGGAAATATCTACACCGCCATCTGTAGGAACATGAAAATATCTGCACCGCCATCTCTATAAACATGGAAATACCTATACCGCCATCTCTATAAAGATGGAAATATCTAAACCGCCATCTGTATGAACATGGAGATATCTACACCGCTATGTATATAAAGAAGGAAGCATCTACACCGCCATCTGTATAAACGTAGAAATATCTACACCGCCATCTCTATAAACATGGAAATATCTACACCGACATCTGTATAAACGTGGAAATATCTACACCACTATCTGTATAAAGATGGAAATATCTACACCGCTATCTGAATAAACATCGAAATATCTACACCGCCATAGCTATATACATGGAAATATCTACACCGCCATCTGTACAAACATGGGAATATCTGCACCGCCATCTGTATGAACAAGGAAATATCTACAATGCCATCTGTATTAAGATGGAAATATCTACACCGCTATCTGTATAAACATGGAAATATTTACACCGCTATCTCTATAAACTTGGAAATATCTACATCACTACCTGTATAAACATGTAAATATCTTCACCGCTATCTGTATAAACATGGAAATATCTGCACCGCTGTCAGTATAAACATGGAAATATCTACACCGCTATCTGTATAAAGATGGAAATATCCACACCGCTATCTGTGTAAACATGGAAATATTTTCACCGCTATCTGTATAAACATGGAAATAACTACACCGCTATCTATATAAACATGTAAATATCTACAATGCTATATGACTAAACATGGAAATGTCTACACCACCATCTGTATGAACATGGAAATATCTACACCGCCATCTCTAGGAACATGGAAATATCTACACCACTATCTGTATTAAGATGGAAATATCTACACCACTATCTCTATAAACATGTAAATATCTACAACGATATCTATGTAAACATGGAAAGGCCTACACTGCTTTCTGTGTAAACATGGAAATATCTACACCGCTTTCTGTATAAACATGGAAATATCTACACCGACTTCTCTCTAAACATAGAAATATCTACAGCGCCATCTGTATAAACATGGAAATATCCAAACCGCCCTCTCAATAAACATATTAATATCTACACCACAATCTGAATGAATGTAGAAATATCTACACCGCCATCTCTATAAAGGTAGAAATATCTACACTGCTATCTGTATGAACATGGAAATATCTACACAGCTATCTGCATATACATGGAAATATCTACACAGCTTTATCTATAAACATGGAAATAATTACACCGCTATCTCTATAAACTTGGAAATATCTACAGCGCCATCTGTATGAACAAGGAAATATCTACACCGCTATCTGTATAAACATGGAAATATCTACACCGCTATCTGTATAAACATGGAGAAATCCACACCGCTATCTGTGTAAACATGCAAATATCTACACCGCTGTCTGTATAAACATGGAAATATCTACACCGCCATCTCAATAAACATGGAAATATCTGCACCACCATCTGTATAAACATGGAAATATCTACACCTCCATCTCTATCAACATGGAAATGTCTACAATGCCCTCTGTATGAACACGGAAATATGTACACTGCCATCTCTATAAATGTGGAAATATCTACACCGCTATCTGTATGGACATGGAAATATCTACACTTCTATCGGTATAAAATTGGAAACATCTACACTGCTATCTCTATAAAATTGGAAATATCTACACCGCTATCTCTGTAAACATGGAAATATCTGCAACGCTATCTGTATAAACAAGAAAATATCTAGACCGCCATCTCTATAATCATGTAAATATCTACAGCGCTATCTGTATAAACATGGAAATATCTACACCGCTATCTGTATAAACATGGAAATATCTACACCGCTATCTCTATAAACTTGGAAATAACTACAACACTATCTCTGTAAACATGGAAATATCTAGACCGCCATCTCTAAAAACATAGAAATATGTACACCGTCATCTGTATAAACATGGAAATATCTATACTGCTATCTGTATAAACATGGAAATATCTACACCGCTATCTCTATAAACATGGAAATATCTACACCGCTATCTCTATAAGCTTGGAAATATCTACACCGCTATCTCTATAAACTTGGAAATCTCTACACCGCTATCTGTATAAACATGGAAATATCTACACCGCCGTCTCTATGAACATGGAAATATCTACACCGCCATTTGTATGAACATGGAAATATCTAAACCGCCATCTCTAAGAACATGGAATTATCTACACCTCCATGTGTATGAACATGGAAATATCTACACTGCCATCTGTATGAACATGGAAATATCTTCACCGCCATCTGTATGAACATGGATATATCTACACGACATCTGGATGAACATGGAAATATCTACACAGCTATCTGCATATACACGGAAATATCTACACAGCTTTCTCTATAAACATGGAAATAACTACACCACTATCTCTATAAACTTCAAAATATTTACACCACCATCTGTATGAACATGGAATTATCTACACTGCCATCTGTAGGACCATGGAAATATCTACACCACCATCTGTATTAAGATGGAAATATCTACACCGCTATGTGTATCAACATGGAAATATCCACACTGCTATCTGTGTAAACATGGAAATACCTTCAGCGCTATCTGTATAAACATGGAAATAACTACACCGCTATCTGTATAAACATGTAAATATCTACAACGATATCTGTGTAAACATGGAAAGGTGTACACCGCTGTCTGTGTAAACATGGAAATATCTACACCGCTTTCTGTATAAACATGGAAATATCTACACCGCCTAATCTATAAACATAGAAATGTCTACACCGCCATCTGTATCAACATGGAAATATCCACACGGCCATCTCTATAAACATATTAATATCTACACCACGATCTGAATGAACGTAGAAATATCAACACCGCCATCTCTATAAAGGTGGAATTATCTACACTGCTATCTGCATGAACATGGAAATATCTACACAGCTATCTGCATATACATGGAAATATCTACAGAGCTTTATCCATAAACATGGAAATAAGTACACCGCTATCTCTATAAACTTGGAAATATCTACAGCGCCATCTGTACGAACATGGAAATATCTACACCGCCATCTGTATGAACATGGAAATATCTACACCGCCATCTGTATAAACATGGAGATATCCACACCGCTATCTGTGTAAACATGGAAATATCTACACCGCTATCTGTATAAACATGGAAATATCTACACCGCTATCTGTATAAACTTGGAAATATCTACACCGCTGTCTCTATAAACTTGGAAATAACTGCAACAGTATCTCTGTAAACATGGAAATATCTAGATTGCCATCTCTATAAACATAGAAATATCTACACCGCCATCAGTATAAACATGGAAATATCTATACCGCTATCTGTATAAACATGGAAATATCTACACCGCTATCTCAATAAACATGGAAATATCTACACCGCTATCTCTATAAGCTAGGAAATATCTACTCCGCTATCTCTATAAATTTGGAAATCTCTACACCGCTATGTGTATCAACATGAAAATATCTACACCGCTAAATGTGTAAACATGGAAATATCTAAACTGCCCTCTGTATAAACATGAAAATATCTAAACCGCCACCTCTATAAAAATGGAAATATCTACACCGACATCTGTATTAGCATGGAAATATCTACAATGCCAACCGTATGAAAATGGAAATATCTACCCCGCCATCTCTATGAACATGGAAATATCTACACCGCCATGTGTATGAACATGGAAATATCTACACCGCCATCTGAAGGAACATGGAAATATCGTTACCGCCATCTGTATGAACATGGAAATATCTACACCGCCATCTGTACGAACATGGAAATATCTACACCGCCATCTGTATGAACATGTAAATATCTACACCGCCATCTGTAGGAACATGGAAATATCTACACCGCTATCTGTATGAACATGGAAATATCTACACCGCTATCTGTATGAACATGGAAATATCTACACCGGCATTTGTATGAACATGGAAATATCTAAAATGCCATCTGTAGGAACATGGAAATATCTACACTGCCAACTGTAGGAACATGGAAATATCTACAACGCCATCTGTATTAAGGTGGAAATATCTACACCGCTATCTGTATAAACATGGAAATATCTACACCGCTATCTGTATAAACAAGGAAATATCTACACCGCTATCTGTATAAACATGGAAATATCCACACCACTATCTGAATAAACATGGAAATATCTCCACCACTATCTGTATAAACATGGAAATATCTACACCGCTATCTGTATAATCATGGAAATGTCCACACTGCTATTTGTGTAAACATGGAAATATCTTCACCGCTATCTGTATAAACTTGGTAATAACTACACCACTATCTCTTTAAACATGTAAATATCTACAATGCTATCTGTGTAAACATGGAAAGGTCTACACCGCTATCTGTGTAAACAAGGAAATATCTACACTGCTTTCTGTATAAACATGGAAATATCTACACCGCCATCTCTATAAACATGGAAATATCTACAACGCCATCTGTATGAACATGGAAATATCTACCCCGCCATCCATATGAACATGGAAATATCTTCACCGCCATCTCAATGAACATGGAAATATCAACACCGCCATCTGTATGAGCATGGAAATATCTACACCACCATCTGTATGAACATGGAAATATCTACAATGCTAGCTGTATGAACATGGAAATATCTACACCGCTAACTGTATGAACATGGAAATATATACACCGCTATCTTTATGAACATGGAAATATCTACATCGCCATCTGTATGAACATGGAAATATCTGCACCGATATCTGTATAAACATGGAAATATCTGCACCGCTATCTGTATGAACATGGAAATATCTACATCGCTATCTGTATGAACATGGAAATATCTACATAGCTATCTGTATATACATGGAAAACTCTACACCGCTATCTCTATAAACATGGAAATAACTACACTGCTATCACTATAAAACTGGAAATATATACACCGCCATCTCTATGAACATGGAAATAGCTGCACCACCATCTGTATGAACATGGAAATATCTACACCGCCATCTGTATTAAGATGCAAATATCCGCACCGCTATCTGTAGAAACATAGAAATATCTACACCGATATCTGTATAAACATTGAAATATATACACCGCTATCTATATAAACATGGAGATATCCACACCGCTATCTGTGTAAACACGGAAATATCTACACCGCTATCTGTATATCAATGGAAATATCTACACTGCTATCTCTATAAACATGGAAATAACTACACTGCTATCTGTATAAACACGGAAATATCTACACCGCCATCTCTATGAACATGGAAATAACTACACTGCTATCTGTATAAACATGGAAATATCTACACCGCCATCTCTATGAACATGGAAATATCTACTCCGCCATTTGTATGAACATGGAAATATCTACACCGCCATCTCTAAGAACATGGAAATATCTACAACGCCATTTGCATGAACATGGAAATATCTACACCGCCATCTGTATAAACATGGAAATATCTTCACCGCCATCTGTATGAACAGGGATATACCTACACCGGCATCTGGATGAACATGGAAATATCTACTCCGCTATCTGCATGAACATGGAAATACCTACACAGCCATCCGCATATACTTGGAAATATCTACACAGCTTTCTCCTTAAACATGGAAAAAACTAAACCGCTATCTCTATAAACTTCAAAATATGTACACTGCCATCTGTATGAACATGGAAATATCTTCACCGCCATCTGTAGGAACATGGAAATATCTACACCGTAATCTCGATAAACGTGGAAATATCTACACCGCTATCTGTATGAACATGGAAATAACTACACTGCAATCTGTATAAAATTGGAATAATCTACACCGCTATCTCTATGAACATGGTAATATCTAGACCTCTGTCTGTATAAACGAGGGAATATCTAGACCGCTATCATTTGTATGAACATGGAAATATCTATACCGCTATCTGCATAAACATGGAAATATCTACACCGCCATCTGTACGAACATGGAAATATCTGCACCGCCATCTGTATGAACATGGAAATATCTACACCGCTACCTGTATGAACTTGGAAATATCTACACCTCTGTCTCTTGGAACATGGAAATATCTACACCGCTATCTGTATGAACATGGAAATATCTACACCGCCATCTGTACGAACATGGAAATATCTACACCGCCATCTGTATGAACATGGAAATATCTAAACCGCTAACTGTATGAACATGGAAATATCTACACCGCTATCTGTATGAACATGGAAATATCTACACCGCTATCTGTATGAACATGGAAATATCTACACCGCTATCTGTATGAACATGGAAATATCTACACCGCCATCTGTATGAGCATGGAAATATCTATACCGCTATCTTTATGAACATGGAAATATCTACACAGCTATCTGTATATCAATGGAAATATCTACACTACTATCTCTATAAACATGGAAATAACTACACTGCTATCTCTATATATATGGAAATATCAACACCGCCATCTCTATGAACATAGAAATATCTACACCGCCATTTGTATGAACATGGAAATATCTACACCGCCATCTCTATGAACATGGAAATATCTACACCGCCATTTGTATGAACATGGAAATATCTTCACCGCCATCTGTATGAACATGGATATATGTACATCAGCATCTGGATGAACATGGAAATATCTACACCTCTATCTGCATGAACATGGAAATATCTACACAGCTATCTTAATATACATTGAAATATCTACAGAGATTTCTCTATAAATATGGAAATAACTACAGCGCTATCTCTATAAACTTCGAAATATCTACACCGCCATCTGTATGAACATGGAAATATCTACACCGCCATCTGTATGAACATGTAAATATCTACACCGCCATCTGTATGAACATGGAAATATCTACACCGCTAACTGTATGAACATGGAAATATCTACACCGCTATCTGTATGAACATGGAAATATCTACACCGCTATCTGTATGAACATGGAAATATCTACACCGCTATCTGTATGAACATGGAAATATCTGCACCGCTATCTGTATGAACATTTAAATATCTACACCGCTATCTGTATGAACATGTAAATATCTACACAGCTATCTGTATATCAATGGAAATATCTACACTGGTATCTCTATAAACATGGAAATAACTACACTGCTATCTGTATAATCATGGAAATATCTACACAGCCATCTCTATGAACATGGAAATATCTACACCGCCATCTGTATGAACATGTAAATATCTACACCGCCATCTGTATGAACATGGAAATATCTACACCGCTAACTGTATGAACATGGAAATATCTACACCGCTAACTGTATGAACATGGAAATATCTACACCGCTATCTGTATGAACATGAAATAACTACACCGCCATCTGTATGAACATGTAAATATCTACACCGCCATCTGTATGAACATGGAAATATCTAAACCGCTAACTGTATGAACATGGAAATATCTACACCGCTATCTGTATGAACATGGAAATATCTACACCGCTATCTGTATGAACATGGAAATATCTACACCGCTATCTGTATGAACATGGAAATATCTACACCGCCATCTGTATGAACATGGAAATATCTATACCGCTATCTTTATGAACATGGAAATATCTACACAGCTATCTGTATATCAATGGAAATATCTACACTACTATCTCTATAAACATGGAAATAACTACACTGCTATCTCTATATATATGGAAATATCAACACCACCATCTCTATGAACATAGAAATATCTACACCGCCATTTGTATGAACATGGAAATATCTACACCGCCATCTCTATGAACATGGAAATATCTACACCGCCATTTGTATGAACATGGAAATATCTACACCGCCATCTGTATGAACATGGAAATATCTTCACCGCCATCTATATGAACATGGATATATGTACACCGGCATCTGGATGAACATGGAAATATCTACACCGCTATCTGCATGAACATGGATCTATCTACACAGCTATCTGAATATACATTGAAATATCTAAACAGATTTCTCTATAAATATGGAAATAACTACAGCGCTATCTCTATAAACTTCCATATATCTACACCGCCATCTGTATGAACATGGAAATATCTACACCGCCATCTGTACAAACATGGACATATCTACACCGCCATCTGTATTAAGATGGAAATATCTACACCGCTATCTGTATAAACATGGAAATATCTGCCCAACTATCTGTATAAACATGGAAATATCCGCACCGCTATCTGAATAAACATGGAAATATGCGCACCGCTATCTGTATAAACATGGAAATATCTACACTGCTATCTGCATAAACATGGAAATATCCACACCGCTATCTGTGTAAACATGGAAATGTCTACACCGCTATCTGTGAAAACATGGAAATATCTACATCGCCATCTGTGTAAACATGAAAATATCTACACCGCCATCCCTATAAACATGGAAATATCTACACCGTCCTATGTATGAACATGGAAATATCTGCACCGCCATCTCTATAAACGTGGAAATATCTACACCTCTATCTGTATGAACTTGGAAATATCTACACTGCTCTCTGTATAAAATTGAAATTATCTACACCACTATATAAACATGGAAATATCTACACTGCTATCTGTATAAACATGGAAATATCTACACCGCTATCTGTATAAACATTTAAATATCTTCACCGCTATCTGTATAAACATGGAAATATCTACAACGCTGTCTCTATAAACTTGGAAATAACTACACCACTATCTCTGTAAACATGGAAATATCTAGACCGCCATCTCTATAAACATGGAAATATCTACACCACCATCTGTATAAACATGGAAATATCTATACCGCTATCTGCATAATCATGGAAATATCTACACCGCCATCTCTATGAACATGGAAATATCTACACTGCCATCTGTACGAACATGGAAATATCCATACCGCCATCTTTATGAACATGTAAATATCTACACCGCCATATGTATGACCATGGAAATATCTACACCGCTAACTGTATGAACATGGAAACATCTACACAACCATCTGTATAAACATGGAAATATCTACACCGTTATCTGTATGAACATGGAAATATCTACACCGCTATCTGTATGAACATGGAAATATGTACACCGCTATCTGTACAAACATGGAAATATCTACACCGCTATCTGTATGACCATGCAAATATCTACACAGCTATCTGTATATCAATGGAAATATCTACACTTCTATCTCTATAAAGATGGAAATAACTACACTGCTATCTCTATAAACATGGAAATATCTACACTGCCACCTGTATGAACATGGAAATACCTACACTGCCATCCGTACGAACATGGAAATATCTACACCACTATCTGTATGAACATGGAAATATCTACACCGCTATCTGTATGAACATATAAATATCTTCACAGCTATCTGTATATCAATGGAAATATCCACACTGGTATCTCTATAAACATGGAAATAACTACACTGCTATCTGTATAAACATGGAAATATCTACACGGCCATCTCTATGAACATGGAAATATCTACACCGCCATTTGTATGAACCTGGAATTATCTACACTGCCATCTCTATGAACATGGAAATATCTACACCGCCATTGGTTAGAACAAGGAAATACCTACACCACCATCTGTATGAACATGGAAATATCTTCACCGCCATCTTTAAGAACATGGATATATGTACACCGGCATCTGGATGAACATGGAAATATCTACACCGCTATCTGCATGAACATGGAAATATCTACACAGATATCTGCATATACATGGAAATATCTACACAGATTTCTCTATAAATATGGAAATAACTACAGCGCTATCTCTATAAACTTCGAAATATCTACACCGCCATCTGTATGAACATGGAAATATCTACACCTCCATCTGTTTAAAGATGGAAATATCTACACCGATATCTGTATAAACATGGAAATATCTGCACGACTATCTGTATAAACATGGAAATAACCGCACCGCTATCTGTATAAACATGGAAATTTCTACACCGCTATCTGCATAAACATGGAAATATCTACACCGCTGTCTGTGTAAACATAGAAATGTCTACACCGCTATCTGTGTAAAGATGGTAATATCTACACTGCCATCTGTGTAAGCATGAAAATATCTACACCGCCATCTCTATAAACATGGAAATATCTACACCGCCATCTGTATGAACATGGAAATAACTACACCGCCATCTCTATAAACGTGGAAATATCTACACTGCTATCTGTGTGAACTTGGAAATATCTACACTGCTATCTGTATAAAATTGGAATTATCTTCCACACTATGTCTATAAACATGGAAATATCTACCCCGCTATCTGTATAAACATGGAAATATCTACACCGCTATCTGTATAAACATGGAAATAACTTCACCGCTCTCTGTATAAACATGGAAATATCTACAATGCTGTCTCTATAAGCTTTGAAATAACTACACCACTATCTCTATAAACATGGAAATATCCAGACCGCCATCTGTATAAACATGGAAATATCTACACCACCATCTGTATAAACATGGAAATATCTATACCGCTATCTGAAAAAACATGGAAATATCTACACCGCCATCTCTATGAACATGGAAATATCTACACCACCATCGGTAAGAACTTGGAAGTATTTACACCGCCATCTGTATGAACATGTAAATATCTAAACCGCCATCTGTATGAACATGGAAATATCTACACCGCTAACTGTATGAACATGGAAATACCTACACCGCTTTCTGTATGAACATGGAAATATATACACCGCTATCTGTATGAACATGGGAATATCTACACCTCTCTCTGTATGAACATGGAAATATCTACACCGCTATCTGTACGAACATGGAAATATCTACACCGCTATCTGTATGAACATGCAAATATCTACACAGCTATCTGTATATCAATGGAAATATCTACACAGCTATCTCTATAAACATGGAAATAACCACACTGCTATCTGTATAAACATGGAAATATCTACACCGCCACCTGTATGAACATCGAAATATCTACACTGCCATCCGTAGGAACATGGAAATATCTACACCGCCATCTGAATGAACATGTAAATATCTACACCGCCATCTGTATAAACATGGAAATATCTACACCGCTATCGGTAAGAACATGGAAATATCTACATCGCTATCTGTATGAAAATGGAAATATCTACACCGCTATCTGTACGAACATGGAAATATCTACACCGCTATCTGTATGACCATGCAAATATCTACACAGCTGTCTGTGTACCAATGGAAATATCTGCACCGCTATCTGTATGAACATGGAAATATCTACACCGCTATCTGTATGAAGATGGAAATATCTACACCGCTATCTGAATGAACATGGAAATATGTACACCGCTATCTGTATGAACATGCAAATATCTACACAGCTATCTGTATATCAATGGAAAAATCTACACTGCTATCTCTATAAACATGGAAATAACTACACTGCTATCTGTATAAATATGGAAATATCTACACCGCCATCTCTATGAACACGGAAATATCTACACCGCCATTTGTATGAACATGGAAATATCTACACCGCCATCTCTATGAACATGGAAATATCTACACCGCCATTTGTATGAACATGGAAATAACTACACCGCCATCTGTATGAACATGGAAATATCTTCACCGCCATCTGTATGAACATGGATATATGTACACCAACATCTGGATGAACATGGAAATATCTACACCGCTATCTGCATGAACATGGAGATATCTACACAGCTATCTGAATATACATGGAAATATCTACAGAGATTTCTCTATAAATATGGAAATAACTACTGCGCTATCTCTATAAACTTCGAAATATCTACACCGCCATCTGTATGAACATGGAAATATCTACACCGCCATCTGTATGAACATGTAAATATCTACACCGCCATCTGTATGAACATGGAAATACCTACACCGCTAACTGTATGAACATGGAAATATCTACACCGCCATCCGTATGAAAATGGAAATATCTACACCGCTATCTGCATGAACATGGAAATATCTACACCGCTATCTGTGTAAACATGCATACATCTTCACCGCTATCTGTATAAACATGGAAATATCTACACCTCTATCTGTATGAACATGGAAATATCTACACCGCTATCTGTATGAACATGGAAATATCTACACAGCTATCTGTATAAAGACGGAAATATCTACACTGCTATCTCTATAAACATGGAAATAACTACACTGCTATCTGTAGAAACATGGAAATATCTACACGGCCATCTCTATGAACATGGAAATATCTACACCGCCATCTTTATGAACATGTAAATATCTACACCGCCATCTGTATGAACATGGAAATATCTACACCGCTAACTGTATGAACATGGAAATATCTACACCGCTAACTATATGAACATGGAAATATCTACACCGCTATCTGTATGAACATGAAATAACTACACCGCCATCTGTATGAACATGTAAATATCTACACCGCCATCTGTATGAACATGGAAATATCTAAACCGCTAACTGTATGAACATGGAAATATCTACACCGCTATCTGTATGAACATGGAAATATCTACACCGCCATCTGTATGAACATGGAAATATCTTCACCGCCATCTATATGAACATGGATATATGTACACCGGCATCTGGATGAACATGGAAATATCTACACCGCTATCTGCATGAACATGGATCTATCTACACAGCTATCTGAATATACATTGAAATATCTAAACAGATTTCTCTATAAATATGGAAATAACTACAGCGCTATCTCTATAAACTTCCATATATCTACACCGCCATCTGTATGAACATGGAAATATCTACACCGCCATCTGTACAAACATGGACATATCTACACCGCCATCTGTATTAAGATGGAAATATCTACACCGCTATCTGTATAAACATGGAAATATCTGCCCAACTATCTGTATAAACATGGAAATATCCGCACCGCTATCTGAATAAACATGGAAATATGCGCACCGCTATCTGTATAAACATGGAAATATCTACACTGCTATCTGCATAAACATGGAAATATCCACACCGCTATCTGTGTAAACATGGAAATGTCTACACCGCTATCTGTGAAAACATGGAAATATCTACATCGCCATCTGTGTAAACATGAAAATATCTACACCGCCATCCCTATAAACATGGAAATATCTACACCGTCCTATGTATGAACATGGAAATATCTGCACCGCCATCTCTATAAACGTGGAAATATCTACACCTCTATCTGTATGAACTTGGAAATATCTACACTGCTCTCTGTATAAAATTGAAATTATCTACACCACTATATAAACATGGAAATATCTACACTGCTATCTGTATAAACATGGAAATATCTACACCGCTATCTGTATAAACATTTAAATATCTTCACCGCTATCTGTATAAACATGGAAATATCTACAACGCTGTCTCTATAAACTTGGAAATAACTACACCACTATCTCTGTAAACATGGAAATATCTAGACCGCCATCTCTATAAACATGGAAATATCTACACCACCATCTGTATAAACATGGAAATATCTATACCGCTATCTGCATAATCATGGAAATATCTACACCGCCATCTCTATGAACATGGAAATATCTACACTGCCATCTGTACGAACATGGAAATATCCATACCGCCATCTTTATGAACATGTAAATATCTACACCGCCATATGTATGACCATGGAAATATCTACACCGCTAACTGTATGAACATGGAAACATCTACACAACCATCTGTATAAACATGGAAATATCTACACCGTTATCTGTATGAACATGGAAATATCTACACCGCTATCTGTATGAACATGGAAATATGTACACCGCTATCTGTACAAACATGGAAATATCTACACCGCTATCTGTATGACCATGCAAATATCTACACAGCTATCTGTATATCAATGGAAATATCTACACTTCTATCTCTATAAAGATGGAAATAACTACACTGCTATCTCTATAAACATGGAAATATCTACACTGCCACCTGTATGAACATGGAAATACCTACACTGCCATCCGTACGAACATGGAAATATCTACACCACTATCTGTATGAACATGGAAATATCTACACCGCTATCTGTATGAACATATAAATATCTTCACAGCTATCTGTATATCAATGGAAATATCCACACTGGTATCTCTATAAACATGGAAATAACTACACTGCTATCTGTATAAACATGGAAATATCTACACGGCCATCTCTATGAACATGGAAATATCTACACCGCCATTTGTATGAACCTGGAATTATCTACACTGCCATCTCTATGAACATGGAAATATCTACACCGCCATTGGTTAGAACAAGGAAATACCTACACCACCATCTGTATGAACATGGAAATATCTTCACCGCCATCTTTAAGAACATGGATATATGTACACCGGCATCTGGATGAACATGGAAATATCTACACCGCTATCTGCATGAACATGGAAATATCTACACAGATATCTGCATATACATGGAAATATCTACACAGATTTCTCTATAAATATGGAAATAACTACAGCGCTATCTCTATAAACTTCGAAATATCTACACCGCCATCTGTATGAACATGGAAATATCTACACCTCCATCTGTTTAAAGATGGAAATATCTACACCGATATCTGTATAAACATGGAAATATCTGCACGACTATCTGTATAAACATGGAAATAACCGCACCGCTATCTGTATAAACATGGAAATTTCTACACCGCTATCTGCATAAACATGGAAATATCTACACCGCTGTCTGTGTAAACATAGAAATGTCTACACCGCTATCTGTGTAAAGATGGTAATATCTACACTGCCATCTGTGTAAGCATGAAAATATCTACACCGCCATCTCTATAAACATGGAAATATCTACACCGCCATCTGTATGAACATGGAAATAACTACACCGCCATCTCTATAAACGTGGAAATATCTACACTGCTATCTGTGTGAACTTGGAAATATCTACACTGCTATCTGTATAAAATTGGAATTATCTTCCACACTATGTCTATAAACATGGAAATATCTACCCCGCTATCTGTATAAACATGGAAATATCTACACCGCTATCTGTATAAACATGGAAATAACTTCACCGCTCTCTGTATAAACATGGAAATATCTACAATGCTGTCTCTATAAGCTTTGAAATAACTACACCACTATCTCTATAAACATGGAAATATCCAGACCGCCATCTGTATAAACATGGAAATATCTACACCACCATCTGTATAAACATGGAAATATCTATACCGCTATCTGAAAAAACATGGAAATATCTACACCGCCATCTCTATGAACATGGAAATATCTACACCACCATCTGTAAGAACTTGGAAGTATTTACACCGCCATCTGTATGAACATGTAAATATCTAAACCGCCATCTGTATGAACATGGAAATATCTACACCGCTAACTGTATGAACATGGAAATACCTACACCGCTTTCTGTATGAACATGGAAATATATACACCGCTATCTGTATGAACATGGGAATATCTACACCTCTCTCTGTATGAACATGGAAATATCTACACCGCTATCTGTACGAACATGGAAATATCTACACCGCTATCTGTATGAACATGCAAATATCTACACAGCTATCTGTATATCAATGGAAATATCTACACAGCTATCTCTATAAACATGGAAATAACCACACTGCTATCTGTATAAACATGGAAATATCTACACCGCCACCTGTATGAACATCGAAATATCTACACTGCCATCCGTAGGAACATGGAAATATCTACACCGCCATCTGAATGAACATGTAAATATCTACACCGCCATCTGTATAAACATGGAAATATCTACACCGCTATCGGTAAGAACATGGAAATATCTACATCGCTATCTGTATGAAAATGGAAATATCTACACCGCTATCTGTACGAACATGGAAATATCTACACCGCTATCTGTATGACCATGCAAATATCTACACAGCTGTCTGTGTACCAATGGAAATATCTGCACCGCTATCTGTATGAACATGGAAATATCTACACCGCTATCTGTATGAAGATGGAAATATCTACACCGCTATCTGAATGAACATGGAAATATGTACACCGCTATCTGTATGAACATGCAAATATCTACACAGCTATCTGTATATCAATGGAAAAATCTACACTGCTATCTCTATAAACATGGAAATAACTACACTGCTATCTGTATAAATATGGAAATATCTACACCGCCATCTCTATGAACACGGAAATATCTACACCGCCATTTGTATGAACATGGAAATATCTACACCGCCATCTCTATGAACATGGAAATATCTACACCGCCATTTGTATGAACATGGAAATAACTACACCGCCATCTGTATGAACATGGAAATATCTTCACCGCCATCTGTATGAACATGGATATATGTACACCAACATCTGGATGAACATGGAAATATCTACACCGCTATCTGCATGAACATGGAGATATCTACACAGCTATCTGAATATACATGGAAATATCTACAGAGATTTCTCTATAAATATGGAAATAACTACTGCGCTATCTCTATAAACTTCGAAATATCTACACCGCCATCTGTATGAACATGGAAATATCTACACCGCCATCTGTATGAACATGTAAATATCTACACCGCCATCTGTATGAACATGGAAATACCTACACCGCTAACTGTATGAACATGGAAATATCTACACCGCCATCCGTATGAAAATGGAAATATCTACACCGCTATCTGCATGAACATGGAAATATCTACACCGCTATCTGTGTAAACATGCATACATCTTCACCGCTATCTGTATAAACATGGAAATATCTACACCTCTATCTGTATGAACATGGAAATATCTACACCGCTATCTGTATGAACATGGAAATATCTACACAGCTATCTGTATAAAGACGGAAATATCTACACTGCTATCTCTATAAACATGGAAATAACTACACTGCTATCTGTAGAAACATGGAAATATCTACACGGCCATCTCTATGAACATGGAAATATCTACACCGCCATCTTTATGAACATGTAAATATCTACACCGCCATCTGTATGAACATGGAAATATCTACACCGCTAACTGTATGAACATGGAAATATCTACACCGCTAACTATATGAACATGGAAATATCTACACCGCTATCTGTATGAACATGAAATAACTACACCGCCATCTGTATGAACATGTAAATATCTACACCGCCATCTGTATGAACATGGAAATATCTAAACCGCTAACTGTATGAACATGGAAATATCTACACCGCTATCTGTATGAACATGGAAATATCTACACCACTATCTGTATGAACATGGAAATATCTACACCGCTATCTGTATGAACATGGAAATATCTACACCGCCATCTGTATGAACATGGAAATATCTATACCACTATCTCTATGAACATGGAAATATCTACACAGCTATCTGTATATCAATGGAAATATCTACACTACTATCTCTATAAACATGGAAATAACTACACTGCTATCTCTATAAATATGGAAATATCAACACCGCCATCTCTATGAACATGGAAATATCTACACCGCCATTTGTATGAACATGGAAATATCTACACCGCCATCTCTATGAACATGGAAATATCTACACCGCCATTTGTATGAACATGGAAATATCTACACCGCCATCTGTATGAACATGGAAATATGTTCACCGCCATGTATATGAAAATGGATATATGTACACCGGCATCTGGATGAACATGGAAATATCTACACCGCTATCTGCATGAACATGGATCTATCTACACAGCTATCTGAATATACATGGAAATATCTACACAGATTTCTCTATAAATATGGAAATATCTACAGCGCTATCTCTATAAACTTCCATATATCTACACCGCCATCTGTATGAACATGGAAATATCTACACCGCCATCTGTACAAACATGGACATATCTACACCGCCATCTGTATTAAGATGGAAATATCTACACCGCTATCTGTATAAACATGGAAATATCTGCCCAACTATCTGTATAAACATGGAAATATCCGCACCGCTATCTGAATAAACATGGAAATATCCGCACCGCTATCTGTATAAACATGGAAATATCTACACTGCTATCTGCATAAACATGGAAATATCCACACCGCTATCTGTGTAAACATGGAAATGTCTACACCGCTATCTGTGAAAACATGGAAATATCTACATCGCCATCTGTGTAAACATGAAAATATCTACACCACTATCCCTATAAACATGGAAATATCTACACCGTCCTCTGTATGAACATGGAAATATCTGCACCGCCATCTCTATAAACGTGGAAATATCTACACCTCTATCTGTATGAACTTGGAAATATCTACACTGCTCTCTGTATAAAATTGAAATTATCTACACCACTATATAAACATGGAAATATCTACACTGCTATCTGTATAAACATGGAAATATCTACACCGCTATCTGTATAAACATGGAAATATCTTCACCGCTATCTGTATAAACATGGAAATATCTACAACGCTGTCTCTATAAACTTGGAAATAACTACACCACTATCTCTGTAAACATGGAAATATCTAGACCGCCATCTCTATAAACATGGAAATATCTACACCACCATCTGTATAAACATGGAAATATCTATACCGCTATCTGCACAAACATGGAAATATCTACACCGCCATCTCTATGAACATGGAAATATCTACACCGCCATCTGTACGAACATGGAAATATCTATACCGCCATCTGTATGAACATGTAAATATCTACACCGCCATCTGTATGAACATGGAAATATCTACACCGCTAACGGTATGAACATGGAAATATCTACACCGCTATCTGTATGAACATGGAAATATCTACACCGTTATCTGTATGAACATGGAAATATCTACACCGCTATCTCTAGGAACATTGAAGTATCTACACCGCTATCTGTACGAACATGGAAATATCTACACAGCTATCTCTATAAACATGGAAATAACTTCACTGCTATCTGTATAAACATGGAAATATCTACACCGCCACCTGTATGAACATGGAAATATCTACACTGCCATCCGTACAAACATGGAAATGTCTTCACCGCCATCTTTATGAACATATAAATATCTTCACCGCCATCTGTATGAACATGTTAATATCTACACCGCTAAATGTATGAACATGGAAATGTCTACACCGCTATTGGTATGAACATGCAAATATCTACACCGCTATCTGTATGAACATGGAAATATCTACACAGCTATCTGTATGAACATGGAAATATCTACACCGCTATCTGTATGAACATGGAAATATCTACACCGCCATCTGTATGAACATGTAAATATCTACACCGCCATCAGTATGAACATGGGAATATCTACACCGCTAACTGTATGAACATGGAAATATCTACACTGCTATCTGCATAAACATGGAAATAACCACACCGCTATCTGTGTAAACATGGAAATATCTACACCGCCATCTGTGTAAACATGAAAATATCTACACCGCCATCTCTATGAACATGGAAATATCTACACCGCCATTTGTATGAACATGGAAATATCTACACTGCCATCTCTATAAACGTGGAAATATCTACACCGCTATCTGTATGAACTTCGAAATATCTACACTGCTCTCTGTATAAAATTCAAATTATCTACATCATTATCTCTATAAACAAGGAAATATCTACACTGCTATTTGTATAAACATGGAAATATCTACACCGCTATCTGTATAAACATGGAAATATCTTCACCGCTATCTGTATAAACATGGAAATATCTACAACGCTGTCTCTATAAACTTGGAAATAACTACACAACTATCTCTGTAAACATGGAAATAGCTAGACCGCCATCTCTATAAACATGGAAATACCTACACCACCATCTGTATAAACATGGAAATATCTATACAGCTATCTGCAGAAACATGGAAATATCTACACCGCCATCTCTATGAACATGGAAATATCTACACCGCCATCTGTATGAACATGGAAATATCTGCACCGCTATCTGTATGAACATGGAAATATCTACACCGCTATCTGTATGAACATGGAAATATCTACACCGCTATCTGTATGAACATGGAAATATCTACACCACTATCTGTATGAATATGGAAATATCTACACCGCTATCTGTATGAACATTCAAATATCTACACAGCTATCTATATATAAATGGAAATATCCAGACTGGTATCTCTATAAACATGGAAATAACTACACTGCTATCTCTATAAACATGGAAATATCTACACCGCCATCTCTATGAACATGGAAATATCTACACCGCCATTTGTATGAACCTGGAAATATCTACACTGCCATCTGTATGAGCATGGAAATATCTTCACCTCCATTTGTATGAACACGGATATATGTACACCGGTATCTGGATGAACATGGAAATATCTACACCGTAATCTGCATGAACATGGAAATATCTACACAGCTATCTGAATATACATGGAGATATCTACACAAATTTCTCTATAAATATGGAAATAACTACATCACTATCTCTATAAACTTCGAAATATCTACACCGCCATCTGTATGAACACGGAAATATCTACACCACCATCTGTACGATCATGGACATATCTCAACCGCCATCTGTATTAAGATGGAAATATCTTCACCGCTATCTGTATAAACATGGAAATATCTGACCAACTATCTGTATAAACATGGAAATATCCGCACCGCTATCTGAATAAACATGGAAATATCCGCACCGCTATCTGTATAAACATGGAAATATCTACACTGCTATCTGCATAAACATGGAAATATCTACATCGCTATCTGGGTAAACATGGACATGTCTACACCGCTATCTGTGTAAACATGGAAATATCTACACCGCTATCTGTGTAAACATGAAAATATCTACACCGCCATCTCTATGAACATGGAAATATCTACACCGCCATTTGTATGAACATGGAAATATCTACACCGCCATCTCTATAAACGTGGAAATAACTACACCGATATCTGTATGAACTTGGAAATATCTACACTGCTCTCTGTATAAAATTCAAATTATCTACATCATTATCTCTATAAACAAGGAAATATCTACACAGCTATCTGTATAAACATGGAAATATCTACACCGCTATCTGTATAAACATGGAAATATCTTCACCGCTATCTGTATAAACATGGAAATATCTACAACGCTGTCTCTATAAACTTGGAAATAACTACACCACTATCTCTGTAAACATGGAAATAGCTAGACCGCCATCTCCATAAACTTTGAAATATCTACACCACCATCTGTATAAACATGGAAATACCTATACCGCTATCTGCAGAAACATGGAAATATCTACACCATCTCTATGAACATGGAAATATCTACACCGCCATCTGTAAGAACATGGAAATATCTATACCGCCATCTGTATGAACATGTAAATATCTTCACCGCCATCTGTATGAACATGGAAATATCTACACCGCTAAATGTATGAACATGGAAATGTCTACACCGCTATTGGTATGAACATGGAAATATCTACACCGCTATCTGTATGAACATGGAAATATCTACACCGCTATCTGTATGAACATGGAAATATCTACACCGCTATCTGTATGAACATGGAAATATCTACGCCGCTATCTGTATGAACATGGAAATATCTACACCGCTATCTGTATGAACATGGAAATATCTACACAGCCATCTTTATCAACATGTAAATATCTACACTGCCATCTGTATGAACATGGAAATATCAACCCCGCTAACTGTATGAACATTTAAATATCTACACCGCTATCTGTATGAACATGGAAATATCTACACCGCTATCTGTATGAACATGGAAATATCTACACCGCTATCTGTATGAACATGGAAATATCTACACCGCTATCTGTATGAACATGGAAATATCTACACCGCTATCTGTATGAACATCCAAATATCTACACAGCTATCTATATATCAATGGAAATACCAGACTGGTATCTCTATAAACATGGAAATAACTACACTGCTATCTCTATAAACATGGAAATACCTACACCGCCATCTCTATGAACATGGAAATATCTACACCACCATCTGTATGAACATGGAAATATCTACAACGCTAACTGTATGAACATGGAAATATCTACACCGCTATCTGTATGAACATGGAAATATCTACACCGCTATCTGTATGAACATGGAAATATCTACACCGCTATCTGTATGAACATTTAAATATCTACACCGCTATCTGTATGAACATGTAAATATCAACACAGCTATCTGTATATCAATGGAAATATCCACACTGGTATCTCTATGAACATGGAAATAACTACACTGCTATCTGTATAATCATGGAAATATCTACACGGCCATCTCTATGAACATGGAAATATCTACACCGCCATCGGTATGAACATGTAAATATCTACACCGCCATCTGTATGAACATGGAAATATCTACACCGCTAACTGTATGAACATGGAAATATCTACACCGCTATCTCTATGAACATGGAAATATCTACACCGCTATCTGTATGAACATGGAAATATCTACACCGTTATCTGTATGAACATGGAAATATCTACACCGCTATCTGTATGAACATGGAAATATCTACACCGCTATCTGTACGAACATGGAAATATCTACACAGCTATCTGTATATCAATGGAAATATCTACACTGCTATCTCTATAAACATGGAAATAACTACACTGCTATCTGTATAAATATGGAAATATCTACACCGCCATCTCTATGAACATGGAAATATCTACACCGCCATCTGTATGAACAATGAAATATCTACACCGCTATCTGTATGAACATGGAAATATCTTCGCCGTCTGTATGAACATGGAAATACCTTCACAGCTAAATATATGAACATGGAAATGTCTACACCGCTATTGGTATGAACATGGAAATATCTACACCGCTATCTGTATGAACATGGAAATATCTACACCGCTATCTGTATAAACTTGGAAATATCTACACCGCTATCTGTATGAACATGGAAATAACTACACCGCCATCTGTATGAACATGTAAATACCTACACCGCCATCTGTATGAACATGGAAATATCTAAACCGCTAACTGTATGAACATGGAAATATCTACACCGCTATCTGTATGAACATGGAAATATCTACACCGCTATCTGTACGAACATGCAAATATCTACACAGCTATCTGTATATCAATGGAAATATCTACTCTGCTATCTCTATTAACATGAAAATAACTACACTGCTATCTGTATAAATATGGAAATATCTACACCGCCATCTCTAAGAACACGGAAATATCTACACCGCCATCTGTATGAACATGGAAATATCTACACCGCAAACTGTATGAACATGGAAATATCTACACCGCTATCTGTATGAACATGGAAATATCTTCGCCATCTGTATGAACATGGAAATATCTTCACCGCTAAATATATGAACATGGAAATCTCTACACCGCTATTGGTATGAACATGGAAATATCTACTCCGCTATCTGTATGAACATGGAAATATCTACACCGCTATCTGTATAAACTTGGAAATATCTACACCGCTATCTGTATGAACATGGAAATAACTACACCGCCATCTGTATGAACATGGAAATAACTACACCGCCATCTGTATGAACATGTAAATATCTACACCGCCATCTGTATGAACATGGAAATATCTAAACCGCTAACTGTATGAACATGGAAATATCTACACAGCTGTCTGTATGAACATGGAAATATCTACACCGCTGTCTGTATGAACATGTAAATATCTACACAGCTATCTGTATATCAATGGAAATATCCACACTGGTATCTCTATAAACATAGAAATAACTACACTGCTATCTGTATAAACATGGAAATATCTACACCGCCATCTCTATGAACATGGAAATATCTACACTGCCATTTGTATGAACCTGGAAATATCTACACCGCCATCTCTATGAACATGGAAATATCTACACCGCCGTTTGTATGAACATGGAAATACCTACACCGCCATCTGTATGAGCATGGAAATATCTTCACCGCCATTTGTATGAACATGGATATATGTAAACCGGCATCTGGATGAACATGGAAATATCTACACCGTAATCTGCATGAACATGGAAATATCTGCACAGCTATCTGAATATACATGGAGATATCTACATAGATTTCTCTATAAATATGGAAATAACTACATCACTATCTCTATAAACTTCGAAATATCTACACCGCCATCTGTATGAACATGGAAATATCTACACCACCATCTGTACGATCATGGACTTATCTACACCGCCATCTGTATTAAGATGGAAATATCTACACCGCTATCTGTATAAACATGGAAATATCTGCCCAACTATCCGTATAAACAAGGAAATATCCGCACCGCTATCTGAATAAACATGGAAATATCCGCACCGCTATCTGTATAAACATGGAAATATCTACACTGCTATCTGCATAAACATGGAAATATCCACACCGCTATCTGTGTAAACATGGAAATGTCTACAACGCTATCTGTGTAAACATGGAAATATCTACACCGCCATCTCTGTAAACATGAAAATATCTACACCGCCATCTCTATGAACATGGAAATATCTACACCACCATTTGTATGAACATGGAAATATCTAAACCGCCATCTCTATAAACGTGGAAATATCTACACCGCTATCTGTATGAACTTGGAAATATCTACACTGATCTCTGTATAAAATTCAAATTATCTACATCATCTGTATAAACAAGGAAATATCTACACTGCTATCTGAATAAACATGGAAATGTCTACACCGCTATCTGTATAAACATGGAAATATCTTCACCGCTATCTGTATAAACATGGAAATATCTACAACGCTGTCTCTATAAACTTGGAAATAACTACACAACTATCTCTGTAAACATGGAAATAGCTAGACCGCCATGTCTATAAACTTGGAAATATCTACACCACCATCTGTATAAACATGGAAATATCTATACCGCTATATGCAGAAACATGGAAATATCTACACCGCCATCTCTATGAACATGGAAATATCTACACCGCCATCTGTAAGAACATGGAAATATCTATACCGCCATCTGTATGAACATGTAAATATCTTCACCGCCATCTGTATGAACATGGAAATATCTACACCGCTAAATGTATGAACATGGAAATGTCTACACCGCTATTGGTATGAACATAGAAATATCTACACCGCTATCTGTATGAACATGGAAAAATCTACACCGCTATCTGTATGAACATGGAAATATATACACCGCTATCTGTATGAACATGGAAATATCTACACAGCCATCTGTATCAACATGTAAATATCTACACCGCCATCTGTATGAACATGGAAATATCTACACCGCTATCTGTATGAACATGGAAATATCTACACCGCTATCTGTATGAATATGGAAATATCTACACCGCTATCTGTATGAACATGCAAATATCTACACAGCTATCTATATATCAATGGAAATATCCAGACTGGTATCTCTATAAACATGGAAATAACTACACTGATATCTCTATAAACATGGAAATATCTACACCGCCATCTCTATGAACATGGAAATATCTACACCGCCATTTGTATGAACCTGGAAATATCTACATCGCCATCTCTATGAACATGGAAATATCTACACCGCCATTTGTAGGAACATGGAAATACTTACACCGCCATCTGTATGAGCATGGAAATATATTCACCGCCATTTGTATAAACACGTATACATGTACACCGGTATCTGGATGAACATGGAAATATCTACACCGTAATCTGCATGAACATGGAAATATCTACACAGCTATCTGAATATACATGGAGATATCTACAGAGATTTCTCTATAAACATGGAAATAACTACAGTGCTATCTCTATAAACTTCGAAATATCTACACCGCCATCTGTATGAACATGGAAATATCTACACCGCTATCTGTATGAACATGGAAATATCTACACCGCTATCTGTATGAACATGGAAATATCTACACCACTATCTGTATGAATATGGAAATATCTACACCGCTATCTGTATGAACATTCAAATATCTACACAGCTATCTATATATAAATGGAAATATCCAGACTGGTATCTCTATAAACATGGAAATAACTACACTGCTATCTCTATAAACATGGAAATATCTACACCGCCATCTCTATGAACATGGAAATATCTACACCGCCATTTGTATGAACCTGGAAATATCTACACTGCCATCTGTATGAGCATGGAAATATCTTCACCGCCATTTGTATGAACACGGATATATGTACACCGGTATCTGGATGAACATGGAAATATCTACACCTCTATCTGCATGAACATGGAAATATCTACACAGCTATCTTAATATACATTGAAATATCTACAGAGATTTCTCTATAAATATGGAAATAACTACAGCGCTATCTCTATAAACTTCGAAATATCTACACCGCCATCTGTATGAACATGGAAATATCTACACCGCCATCTGTATGAACATGTAAATATCTACACCGCCATCTGTATGAACATGGAAATATCTACACCGCTAACTGTATGAACATGGAAATATCTACACCGCTATCTGTATGAACATGGAAATATCTACACCGCTATCTGTATGAACATGGAAATATCTACACCGCTATCTGTATGAACATGGAAATATCTACACAGCTATCTATATATCAATGGAAATATCCAGACTGGTATCTCTATAAACATGGAAATAACTACACTGATATCTCTATAAACATGGAAATATCTACACCGCCATCTCTATGAACATGGAAATATCTACACCGCCATCTGTATGAACCTGGAAATATCTACACCGCCATCTCTATGAACATGGAAATATCTACACCGCCATTTGTAGGAACATGGAAATACTTACACCGCCATCTGTATGAGCATGGAAATATATTCACCGCCATTTGTATAAACACGTATACATGTACACCGGTATCTGGATGAACATGGAAATATCTACACAGCTATCTGAATATACATGGAGATATCTACAGAGATTTCTCTATAAACATGGAAATAACTACAGTGCTATCTCTATAAACTTCGAAATATCTACACCGCCATCTGTATGAACATGGAAATATCTACACCGCTATCTGTATGAACATGGAAATATCTACACCGCTATCTGTATGAACATGGAAATATCTACACCACTATCTGTATGAATATGGAAATATCTACACCGCTATCTGTATGAACATTCAAATATCTACACAGCTATCTATATATAAATGGAAATATCCAGACTGGTATCTCTATAAACATGGAAATAACTACACTGCTATCTCTATAAACATGGAAATATCTACACCGCCATCTCTATGAACATGGAAATATCTACACCGCCATTTGTATGAACCTGGAAATATCTACACTGCCATCTGTATGAGCATGGAAATATCTTCACCGCCATTTGTATGAACACGGATATATGTACACCGGTATCTGGATGAACATGGAAATATCTACACCTCTATCTGCATGAACATGGAAATATCTACACAGCTATCTTAATATACATTGAAATATCTACAGAGATTTCTCTATAAATATGGAAATAACTACAGCGCTATCTCTATAAACTTCGAAATATCTACACCGCCATCTGTATGAACATGGAAATATCTACACCGCCATCTGTATGAACATGTAAATATCTACACCGCCATCTGTATGAACATGGAAATATCTACACCGCTAACTGTATGAACATGGAAATATCTACACCGCTATCTGTATGAACATGGAAATATCTACACCGCTATCTGTATGAACATGGAAATATCTACACCGCTATCTGTATGAACATGGAAATATCTGCACCGCTATCTGTATGAACATTTAAATATCTACACCGCTATCTGTATGAACATGTAAATATCTACACAGCTATCTGTATATCAATGGAAATATCTACACTGGTATCTCTATAAACATGGAAATAACTACACTGCTATCTGTATAATCATGGAAATATCTACACAGCCATCTCTATGAACATGGAAATATCTACACCGCCATCTGTATGAACATGTAAATATCTACACCGCCATCTGTATGAACATGGAAATATCTAAACCGCTAACTGTATGAACATGGAAATATCTACACAGCTATCTGTATGAACATGGAAATATCTACACCGCTGTCTGTATGAACATGTAAATATCTACACAGCTATCTGTATATCAATGGAAATATCCACACTGGTATCTCTATAAACATGGAAATAACTACAATGCTATCTGTATAAACATGGAAATATCTACACCGCCATCTCTATGAACATGGAAATATCTACACTGCCATTTGTATGAACCTGGAAATATCTACACCGCCATCTCTATGAACATGGAAATATCTACACCGCCGTTTGTATGAACATGGAAATACCTACACCGCCATCTGTATGAGCATGGAAATATCTTCACCGCCATTTGTATGAACATGGATATATGTAAACCGGCATCTGGATGAACATGGAAATATCTACACCGTAATCTGCATGAACATGGAAATATCTGCACAGCTATCTGAATATACATGGAGATATCTACATAGATTTCTCTATAAATATGGAAATAACTACATCACTATCTCTATAAACTTCGAAATATCTACACCGCCATCTGTATGAACATGGAAATATCTACACCACCATCTGTACGATCATGGACTTATCTACACCGCCATCTGTATTAAGATGGAAATATCTACACCGCTATCTGTATAAACATGGAAATATCTGCCCAACTATCCGTATAAACAAGGAAATATCCGCACCGCTATCTGAATAAACATGGAAATATCCGCACCGCTATCTGTATAAACATGGAAATATCTACACTGCTATCTGCATAAACATGGAAATATCCACACCGCTATCTGTGTAAACATGGAAATGTCTACAACGCTATCTGTGTAAACATGGAAATATCTACACCGCCATCTGTGTAAACATGAAAATATCTACACCGCCATCTCTATGAACATGGAAATATCTACACCACCATTTGTATGAACATGGAAATATCTAAACCGCCATCTCTATAAACGTGGAAATATCTACACCGCTATCTGAATGAACTTGGAAATATCTACACTGATCTCTGTATAAAATTCAAATTTTCTACATCATCTGTATAAACAAGGAAATATCTACACTGCTATCTGAATAAACATGGAAATGTCTACACCGCTATCTGTATAAACATGGAAATATCTTCACCGCTATCTGTATAAACATGGAAATATCTACAACGCTGTCTCTATAAACTTGGAAATAACTACACAACTATCTCTGTAAACATGGAAATAGCTAGACCGCCATGTCTATAAACTTGGAAATATCTACACCACCATCTGTATAAACATGGAAATATCTATACCGCTATATGCAGAAACATGGAAATATCTACACCGCCATCTCTATGAACATGGAAATATCTACACCGCCATCTGTAAGAACATGGAAATATCTATACCGCCATCTGTATGAACATGTAAATATCTTCACCGCCATCTGTATGAACATGGAAATATCTACACCGCTAAATGTATGAACATGGAAATGTCTACACCGCTATTGGTATGAACATAGAAATATCTACACCGCTATCTGTATGAACATGGAAAAATCTACACCGCTATCTGTATGAACATGGAAATATATACACCGCTATCTGTATGAACATGGAAATATCTACACAGCCATCTGTATCAACATGTAAATATCTACACCGCCATCTGTATGAACATGGAAATATCTACACCGCTAACTGTATGAACATTTAAATAGCTACACCGCTATCTGTATGAACATGGAAATATCTACACCGCTATCTGTATGAACATGGAAATATCTACACCGCTATCTGTATGAACATGGAAATATCTACACCGCTATCTGTATGAACATGGAAATATCTACACCGCTATCTGTATGAATATGGAAATATCTACACCGCTATCTGTATGAACATGCAAATATCTACACAGCTATCTATATATCAATGGAAATATCCAGACTGGTATCTCTATAAACATGGAAATAACTACACTGATATCTCTATAAACATGGAAATATCTACACCGCCATCTCTATGAACATGGAAATATCTACACCGCCATTTGTATGAACCTGGAAATATCTACATCGCCATCTCTATGAACATGGAAATATCTACACCGCCATTTGTAGGAACATGGAAATACTTACACCGCCATCTGTATGAGCATGGAAATATATTCACCGCCATTTGTATAAACACGTATACATGTACACCGGTATCTGGATGAACATGGAAATATCTACACCGTAATCTGCATGAACATGGAAATATCTACACAGCTATCTGAATATACATGGAGATATCTACAGAGATTTCTCTATAAACATGGAAATAACTACAGTGCTATCTCTATAAACTTCGAAATATCTACACCGCCATCTGTATGAACATGGAAATATCTACACCGCTATCTGTATGAACATGGAAATATCTACACCGCTATCTGTATGAACATGGAAATATCTACACCACTATCTGTATGAATATGGAAATATCTACACCGCTATCTGTATGAACATTCAAATATCTACACAGCTATCTATATATAAATGGAAATATCCAGACTGGTATCTCTATAAACATGGAAATAACTACACTGCTATCTCTATAAACATGGAAATATCTACACCGCCATCTCTATGAACATGGAAATAACTACACCGCCATTTGTATGAACCTGGAAATATCTACACTGCCATCTGTATGAGCATGGAAATATCTTCACCGCCATTTGTATGAACACGGATATATGTACACCGGTATCTGGATGAACATGGAAATATCTACACCTCTATCTGCATGAACATGGAAATATCTACACAGCTATCTTAATATACATTGAAATATCTACAGAGATTTCTCTATAAATATGGAAATAACTACAGCGCTATCTCTATAAACTTCGAAATATCTACACCGCCATCTGTATGAACATGGAAATATCTACACCGCCATCTGTATGAACATGTAAATATCTACACCGCCATCTGTATGAACATGGAAATATCTACACCGCTAACTGTATGAACATGGAAATATCTACACCGCTATCTGTATGAACATGGAAATATCTACACCGCTATCTGTATGAACATGGAAATATCTACACCGCTATCTGTATGAACATGGAAATATCTACACCACTATCTGTATGAATATGGAAATATCTACACCGCTATCTGTATGAACATTCAAATATCTACACAGCTATCTATATATAAATGGAAATATCCAGACTGGTATCTCTATAAACATGGAAATAACTACACTGCTATCTCTATAAACATGGAAATATCTACACCGCCATCTCTATGAACATGGAAATATCTACACCGCCATTTGTATGAACCTGGAAATATCTACACTGCCATCTGTATGAGCATGGAAATATCTTCACCGCCATTTGTATGAACACGGATATATGTACACCGGTATCTGGATGAACATGGAAATATCTACACCTCTATCTGCATGAACATGGAAATATCTACACAGCTATCTTAATATACATTGAAATATCTACAGAGATTTCTCTATAAATATGGAAATAACTACAGCGCTATCTCTATAAACTTCGAAATATCTACACCGCCATCTGTATGAACATGGAAATATCTACACCGCCATCTGTATGAACATGTAAATATCTACACCGCCATCTGTATGAACATGGAAATATCTACACCGCTAACTGTATGAACATGGAAATATCTACACCGCTATCTGTATGAACATGGAAATATCTACACCGCTATCTGTATGAACATGGAAATATCTACACCGCTATCTGTATGAACATGGAAATATCTGCACCGCTATCTGTATGAACATTTAAATATCTACACCGCTATCTGTATGAACATGTAAATATCTACACAGCTATCTGTATATCAATGGAAATATCTACACTGGTATCTCTATAAACATGGAAATAACTACACTGCTATCTGTATAATCATGGAAATATCTACACAGCCATCTCTATGAACATGGAAATATCTACACCGCCATCTGTATGAACATGTAAATATCTACACCGCCATCTGTATGAACATGGAAATATCTACACCGCTAACTGTATGAACATGGAAATATCTACACCGCTAACTGTATGAACATGGAAATATCTACACCGCCATCTGTATGAACCTGGAAATATCTACACCGCCATCTCTATGAACATGGAAATATCTACACCGCCATTTGTAGGAACATGGAAATACTTACACCGCCATCTGTATGAGCATGGAAATATATTCACCGCCATTTGTATAAACACGTATACATGTACACCGGTATCTGGATGAACATGGAAATATCTACACAGCTATCTGAATATACATGGAGATATCTACAGAGATTTCTCTATAAACATGGAAATAACTACAGTGCTATCTCTATAAACTTCGAAATATCTACACCGCCATCTGTATGAACATGGAAATATCTACACCGCTATCTGTATGAACATGGAAATATCTACACCGCTATCTGTATGAACATGGAAATATCTACACCACTATCTGTATGAATATGGAAATATCTACACCGCTATCTGTATGAACATTCAAATATCTACACAGCTATCTATATATAAATGGAAATATCCAGACTGGTATCTCTATAAACATGGAAATAACTACACTGCTATCTCTATAAACATGGAAATATCTACACCGCCATCTCTATGAACATGGAAATATCTACACCGCCATTTGTATGAACCTGGAAATATCTACACTGCCATCTGTATGAGCATGGAAATATCTTCACCGCCATTTGTATGAACACGGATATATGTACACCGGTATCTGGATGAACATGGAAATATCTACACCTCTATCTGCATGAACATGGAAATATCTACACAGCTATCTTAATATACATTGAAATATCTACAGAGATTTCTCTATAAATATGGAAATAACTACAGCGCTATCTCTATAAACTTCGAAATATCTACACCGCCATCTGTATGAACATGGAAATATCTACACCGCCATCTGTATGAACATGTAAATATCTACACCGCCATCTGTATGAACATGGAAATATCTACACCGCTAACTGTATGAACATGGAAATATCTACACCGCTATCTGTATGAACATGGAAATATCTACACCGCTATCTGTATGAACATGGAAATATCTACACCGCTATCTGTATGAACATGGAAATATCTGCACCGCTATCTGTATGAACATTTAAATATCTACACCGCTATCTGTATGAACATGTAAATATCTACACAGCTATCTGTATATCAATGGAAATATCTACACTGGTATCTCTATAAACATGGAAATAACTACACTGCTATCTGTATAATCATGGAAATATCTACACAGCCATCTCTATGAACATGGAAATATCTACACCGCCATCTGTATGAACATGTAAATATCTACACCGCCATCTGTATGAACATGGAAATATCTAAACCGCTAACTGTATGAACATGGAAATATCTACACAGCTATCTGTATGAACATGGAAATATCTACACCGCTGTCTGTATGAACATGTAAATATCTACACAGCTATCTGTATATCAATGGAAATATCCACACTGGTATCTCTATAAACATGGAAATAACTACAATGCTATCTGTATAAACATGGAAATATCTACACCGCCATCTCTATGAACATGGAAATATCTACACTGCCATTTGTATGAACCTGGAAATATCTACACCGCCATCTCTATGAACATGGAAATATCTACACCGCCGTTTGTATGAACATGGAAATACCTACACCGCCATCTGTATGAGCATGGAAATATCTTCACCGCCATTTGTATGAACATGGATATATGTAAACCGGCATCTGGATGAACATGGAAATATCTACACCGTAATCTGCATGAACATGGAAATATCTGCACAGCTATCTGAATATACATGGAGATATCTACATAGATTTCTCTATAAATATGGAAATAACTACATCACTATCTCTATAAACTTCGAAATATCTACACCGCCATCTGTATGAACATGGAAATATCTACACCACCATCTGTACGATCATGGACTTATCTACACCGCCATCTGTATTAAGATGGAAATATCTACACCGCTATCTGTATAAACATGGAAATATCTGCCCAACTATCCGTATAAACAAGGAAATATCCGCACCGCTATCTGAATAAACATGGAAATATCCGCACCGCTATCTGTATAAACATGGAAATATCTACACTGCTATCTGCATAAACATGGAAATATCCACACCGCTATCTGTGTAAACATGGAAATGTCTACAACGCTATCTGTGTAAACATGGAAATATCTACACCGCCATCTGTGTAAACATGAAAATATCTACACCGCCATCTCTATGAACATGGAAATATCTACACCACCATTTGTATGAACATGGAAATATCTAAACCGCCATCTCTATAAACGTGGAAATATCTACACCGCTATCTGAATGAACTTGGAAATATCTACACTGATCTCTGTATAAAATTCAAATTTTCTACATCATCTGTATAAACAAGGAAATATCTACACTGCTATCTGAATAAACATGGAAATGTCTACACCGCTATCTGTATAAACATGGAAATATCTTCACCGCTATCTGTATAAACATGGAAATATCTACAACGCTGTCTCTATAAACTTGGAAATAACTACACAACTATCTCTGTAAACATGGAAATAGCTAGACCGCCATGTCTATAAACTTGGAAATATCTACACCACCATCTGTATAAACATGGAAATATCTATACCGCTATATGCAGAAACATGGAAATATCTACACCGCCATCTCTATGAACATGGAAATATCTACACCGCCATCTGTAAGAACATGGAAATATCTATACCGCCATCTGTATGAACATGTAAATATCTTCACCGCCATCTGTATGAACATGGAAATATCTACACCGCTAAATGTATGAACATGGAAATGTCTACACCGCTATTGGTATGAACATAGAAATATCTACACCGCTATCTGTATGAACATGGAAAAATCTACACCGCTATCTGTATGAACATGGAAATATATACACCGCTATCTGTATGAACATGGAAATATCTACACAGCCATCTGTATCAACATGTAAATATCTACACCGCCATCTGTATGAACATGGAAATATCTACACCGCTAACTGTATGAACATTTAAATAGCTACACCGCTATCTGTATGAACATGGAAATATCTACACCGCTATCTGTATGAACATGGAAATATCTACACCGCTATCTGTATGAACATGGAAATATCTACACCGCTATCTGTATGAACATGGAAATATCTACACCGCTATCTGTATGAATATGGAAATATCTACACCGCTATCTGTATGAACATGCAAATATCTACACAGCTATCTATATATCAATGGAAATATCCAGACTGGTATCTCTATAAACATGGAAATAACTACACTGATATCTCTATAAACATGGAAATATCTACACCGCCATCTCTATGAACATGGAAATATCTACACCGCCATTTGTATGAACCTGGAAATATCTACATCGCCATCTCTATGAACATGGAAATATCTACACCGCCATTTGTAGGAACATGGAAATACTTACACCGCCATCTGTATGAGCATGGAAATATATTCACCGCCATTTGTATAAACACGTATACATGTACACCGGTATCTGGATGAACATGGAAATATCTACACCGTAATCTGCATGAACATGGAAATATCTACACAGCTATCTGAATATACATGGAGATATCTACAGAGATTTCTCTATAAACATGGAAATAACTACAGTGCTATCTCTATAAACTTCGAAATATCTACACCGCCATCTGTATGAACATGGAAATATCTACACCGCTATCTGTATGAACATGGAAATATCTACACCGCTATCTGTATGAACATGGAAATATCTACACCACTATCTGTATGAATATGGAAATATCTACACCGCTATCTGTATGAACATTCAAATATCTACACAGCTATCTATATATAAATGGAAATATCCAGACTGGTATCTCTATAAACATGGAAATAACTACACTGCTATCTCTATAAACATGGAAATATCTACACCGCCATCTCTATGAACATGGAAATATCTACACCGCCATTTGTATGAACCTGGAAATATCTACACTGCCATCTGTATGAGCATGGAAATATCTTCACCGCCATTTGTATGAACACGGATATATGTACACCGGTATCTGGATGAACATGGAAATATCTACACCTCTATCTGCATGAACATGGAAATATCTACACAGCTATCTTAATATACATTGAAATATCTACAGAGATTTCTCTATAAATATGGAAATAACTACAGCGCTATCTCTATAAACTTCGAAATATCTACACCGCCATCTGTATGAACATGGAAATATCTACACCGCCATCTGTATGAACATGTAAATATCTACACCGCCATCTGTATGAACATGGAAATATCTACACCGCTAACTGTATGAACATGGAAATATCTACACCGCTATCTGTATGAACATGGAAATATCTACACCGCTATCTGTATGAACATGGAAATATCTACACCGCTATCTGTATGAACATGGAAATATCTGCACCGCTATCTGTATGAACATTTAAATATCTACACCGCTATCTGTATGAACATGTAAATATCTACACAGCTATCTGTATATCAATGGAAATATCTACACTGGTATCTCTATAAACATGGAAATAACTACACTGCTATCTGTATAATCATGGAAATATCTACACAGCCATCTCTATGAACATGGAAATATCTACACCGCCATCTGTATGAACATGTAAATATCTACACCGCCATCTGTATGAACATGGAAATATCTACACCGCTAACTGTATGAACATGGAAATATCTACACCGCTAACTGTATGAACATGGAAATATCTACACCGCCATCTGTATGAACATGTATATATCTACACCGCCATCTCTATGAACATGGAAATATCTACACCGCCATTTGTAGGAACATGGAAATACTTACACCGCCATCTGTATGAGCATGGAAATATATTCACCGCCATTTGTATAAACACGTATACATGTACACCGGTATCTGGATGAACATGGAAATATCTACACAGCTATCTGAATATACATGGAGATATCTACAGAGATTTCTCTATAAACATGGAAATAACTACAGTGCTATCTCTATAAACTTCGAAATATCTACACCGCCATCTGTATGAACATGGAAATATCTACACCGCTATCTGTATGAACATGGAAATATCTACACCGCTATCTGTATGAACATGGAAATATCTACACCACTATCTGTATGAATATGGAAATATCTACACCGCTATCTGTATGAACATTCAAATATCTACACAGCTATCTATATATAAATGGAAATATCCAGACTGGTATCTCTATAAACATGGAAATAACTACACTGCTATCTCTATAAACATGGAAATATCTACACCGCCATCTCTATGAACATGGAAATATCTACACCGCCATTTGTATGAACCTGGAAATATCTACACTGCCATCTGTATGAGCATGGAAATATCTTCACCGCCATTTGTATGAACACGGATATATGTACACCGGTATCTGGATGAACATGGAAATATCTACACCTCTATCTGCATGAACATGGAAATATCTACACAGCTATCTTAATATACATTGAAATATCTACAGAGATTTCTCTATAAATATGGAAATAACTACAGCGCTATCTCTATAAACTTCGAAATATCTACACCGCCATCTGTATGAACATGGAAATATCTACACCGCCATCTGTATGAACATGTAAATATCTACACCGCCATCTGTATGAACATGGAAATATCTACACCGCTAACTGTATGAACATGGAAATATCTACACCGCTATCTGTATGAACATGGAAATATCTACACCGCTATCTGTATGAACATGGAAATATCTACACCGCTATCTGTATGAACATGGAAATATCTGCACCGCTATCTGTATGAACATTTAAATATCTACACCGCTATCTGTATGAACATGTAAATATCTACACAGCTATCTGTATATCAATGGAAATATCTACACTGGTATCTCTATAAACATGGAAATAACTACACTGCTATCTGTATAATCATGGAAATATCTACACAGCCATCTCTATGAACATGGAAATATCTACACCGCCATCTGTATGAACATGTAAATATCTACACCGCCATCTGTATGAACATGGAAATATCTAAACCGCTAACTGTATGAACATGGAAATATCTACACAGCTATCTGTATGAACATGGAAATATCTACACCGCTGTCTGTATGAACATGTAAATATCTACACAGCTATCTGTATATCAATGGAAATATCCACACTGGTATCTCTATAAACATGGAAATAACTACACTGCTATCTGTATAAACATGGAAATATCTACACCGCCATCTCTATGAACATGGAAATATCTACACTGCCATTTGTATGAACCTGGAAATATCTACACCGCCATCTCTATGAACATGGAAATATCTACACCGCCGTTTGTATGAACATGGAAATACCTACACCGCCATCTGTATGAGCATGGAAATATCTTCACCGCCATTTGTATGAACATGGATATATGTAAACCGGCATCTGGATGAACATGGAAATATCTACACCGTAATCTGCATGAACATGGAAATATCTGCACAGCTATCTGAATATACATGGAGATATCTACATAGATTTCTCTATAAATATGGAAATAACTACATCACTATCTCTATAAACTTCGAAATATCTACACCGCCATCTGTATGAACATGGAAATATCTACACCACCATCTGTACGATCATGGACTTATCTACACCGCCATCTGTATTAAGATGGAAATATCTACACCGCTATCTGTATAAACATGGAAATATCTGCCCAACTATCCGTATAAACAAGGAAATATCCGCACCGCTATCTGAATAAACATGGAAATATCCGCACCGCTATCTGTATAAACATGGAAATATCTACACTGCTATCTGCATAAACATGGAAATATCCACACCGCTATCTGTGTAAACATGGAAATGTCTACAACGCTATCTGTGTAAACATGGAAATATCTACACCGCCATCTGTGTAAACATGAAAATATCTACACCGCCATCTCTATGAACATGGAAATATCTACACCACCATTTGTATGAACATGGAAATATCTAAACCGCCATCTCTATAAACGTGGAAATATCTACACCGCTATCTGAATGAACTTGGAAATATCTACACTGATCTCTGTATAAAATTCAAATTTTCTACATCATCTGTATAAACAAGGAAATATCTACACTGCTATCTGAATAAACATGGAAATGTCTACACCGCTATCTGTATAAACATGGAAATATCTTCACCGCTATCTGTATAAACATGGAAATATCTACAACGCTGTCTCTATAAACTTGGAAATAACTACACAACTATCTCTGTAAACATGGAAATAGCTAGACCGCCATGTCTATAAACTTGGAAATATCTACACCACCATCTGTATAAACATGGAAATATCTATACCGCTATATGCAGAAACATGGAAATATCTACACCGCCATCTCTATGAACATGGAAATATCTACACCGCCATCTGTAAGAACATGGAAATATCTATACCGCCATCTGTATGAACATGTAAATATCTTCACCGCCATCTGTATGAACATGGAAATATCTACACCGCTAAATGTATGAACATGGAAATGTCTACACCGCTATTGGTATGAACATAGAAATATCTACACCGCTATCTGTATGAACATGGAAAAATCTACACCGCTATCTGTATGAACATGGAAATATATACACCGCTATCTGTATGAACATGGAAATATCTACACAGCCATCTGTATCAACATGTAAATATCTACACCGCCATCTGTATGAACATGGAAATATCTACACCGCTAACTGTATGAACATTTAAATAGCTACACCGCTATCTGTATGAACATGGAAATATCTACACCGCTATCTGTATGAACATGGAAATATCTACACCGCTATCTGTATGAACATGGAAATATCTACACCGCTATCTGTATGAACATGGAAATATCTACACCGCTATCTGTATGAATATGGAAATATCTACACCGCTATCTGTATGAACATGCAAATATCTACACAGCTATCTATATATCAATGGAAATATCCAGACTGGTATCTCTATAAACATGGAAATAACTACACTGATATCTCTATAAACATGGAAATATCTACACCGCCATCTCTATGAACATGGAAATATCTACACCGCCATTTGTATGAACCTGGAAATATCTACATCGCCATCTCTATGAACATGGAAATATCTACACCGCCATTTGTAGGAACATGGAAATACTTACACCGCCATCTGTATGAGCATGGAAATATATTCACCGCCATTTGTATAAACACGTATACATGTACACCGGTATCTGGATGAACATGGAAATATCTACACCGTAATCTGCATGAACATGGAAATATCTACACAGCTATCTGAATATACATGGAGATATCTACAGAGATTTCTCTATAAACATGGAAATAACTACAGTGCTATCTCTATAAACTTCGAAATATCTACACCGCCATCTGTATGAACATGGAAATATCTACACCGCTATCTGTATGAACATGGAAATATCTACACCGCTATCTGTATGAACATGGAAATATCTACACCACTATCTGTATGAATATGGAAATATCTACACCGCTATCTGTATGAACATTCAAATATCTACACAGCTATCTATATATAAATGGAAATATCCAGACTGGTATCTCTATAAACATGGAAATAACTACACTGCTATCTCTATAAACATGGAAATATCTACACCGCCATCTCTATGAACATGGAAATATCTACACCGCCATTTGTATGAACCTGGAAATATCTACACTGCCATCTGTATGAGCATGGAAATATCTTCACCGCCATTTGTATGAACACGGATATATGTACACCGGTATCTGGATGAACATGGAAATATCTACACCTCTATCTGCATGAACATGGAAATATCTACACAGCTATCTTAATATACATTGAAATATCTACAGAGATTTCTCTATAAATATGGAAATAACTACAGCGCTATCTCTATAAACTTCGAAATATCTACACCGCCATCTGTATGAACATGGAAATATCTACACCGCCATCTGTATGAACATGTAAATATCTACACCGCCATCTGTATGAACATGGAAATATCTACACCGCTAACTGTATGAACATGGAAATATCTACACCGCTATCTGTATGAACATGGAAATATCTACACCGCTATCTGTATGAACATGGAAATATCTACACCGCTATCTGTATGAACATGGAAATATCTGCACCGCTATCTGTATGAACATTTAAATATCTACACCGCTATCTGTATGAACATGTAAATATCTACACAGCTATCTGTATATCAATGGAAATATCTACACTGGTATCTCTATAAACATGGAAATAACTACACTGCTATCTGTATAATCATGGAAATATCTACACAGCCATCTCTATGAACATGGAAATATCTACACCGCCATCTGTATGAACATGTAAATATCTACACCGCCATCTGTATGAACATGGAAATATCTACACCGCTAACTGTATGAACATGGAAATATCTACACCGCTAACTGTATGAACATGGAAATATCTACACCGCTATCTGTATGAACATGAAATAACTACACCGCCATCTGTATGAACATGTAAATATCTACACCGCCATCTGTATGAACATGGAAATATCTAAACCGCTAACTGTATGAACATGGAAATATCTACACCGCTATCTGTATGAACATGGAAATATCTACACCGCTATCTGTATGAACATGGAAATATCTACACCGCTATCTGTATGAACATGGAAATATCTACACCGCCATCTGTATGAACATGGAAATATCTATACCGCTATCTTTATGAACATGGAAATATCTACACAGCTATCTGTATATCAATGGAAATATCTACACTACTATCTCTATAAACATGGAAATAACTACACTGCTATCTCTATATATATGGAAATATCAACACCGCCATCTCTATGAACATAGAAATATCTACACCGCCATTTGTATGAACATGGAAATATCTACACCGCCATCTCTATGAACATGGAAATATCTACACCGCCATTTGTATGAACATGGAAATATCTACACCGCCATCTGTATGAACATGGAAATATCTTCACCGCCATCTATATGAACATGGATATATGTACACCGGCATCTGGATGAACATGGAAATATCTACACCGCTATCTGCATGAACATGGATCTATCTACACAGCTATCTGAATATACATTGAAATATCTAAACAGATTTCTCTATAAATATGGAAATAACTACAGCGCTATCTCTATAAACTTCCATATATCTACACCGCCATCTGTATGAACATGGAAATATCTACACCGCCATCTGTACAAACATGGACATATCTACACCGCCATCTGTATTAAGATGGAAATATCTACACCGCTATCTGTATAAACATGGAAATATCTGCCCAACTATCTGTATAAACATGGAAATATCCGCACCGCTATCTGAATAAACATGGAAATATGCGCACCGCTATCTGTATAAACATGGAAATATCTACACTGCTATCTGCATAAACATGGAAATATCCACACCGCTATCTGTGTAAACATGGAAATGTCTACACCGCTATCTGTGAAAACATGGAAATATCTACATCGCCATCTGTGTAAACATGAAAATATCTACACCGCCATCCCTATAAACATGGAAATATCTACACCGTCCTATGTATGAACATGGAAATATCTGCACCGCCATCTCTATAAACGTGGAAATATCTACACCTCTATCTGTATGAACTTGGAAATATCTACACTGCTCTCTGTATAAAATTGAAATTATCTACACCACTATATAAACATGGAAATATCTACACTGCTATCTGTATAAACATGGAAATACCTACACCGCTATCTGTATAAACATTTAAATATCTTCACCGCTATCTGTATAAACATGGAAATATCTACAACGCTGTCTCTATAAACTTGGAAATAACTACACCACTATCTCTGTAAACATGGAAATATCTAGACCGCCATCTCTATAAACATGGAAATATCTACACCACCATCTGTATAAACATGGAAATATCTATACCGCTATCTGCATAATCATGGAAATATCTACACCGCCATCTCTATGAACATGGAAATATCTACACTGCCATCTGTACGAACATGGAAATATCCATACCGCCGTCTTTATGAACATGTAAATATCTACACCGCCATATGTATGACCATGGAAATATCTACACCGCTAACTGTATGAACATGGAAACATCTACACAACCATCTGTATAAACATGGAAATATCTACACCGTTATCTGTATGAACATGGAAATATCTACACCGCTATCTGTATGAACATGGAAATATGTACACCGCTATCTGTACAAACATGGAAATATCTACACCGCTATCTGTATGACCATGCAAATATCTACACAGCTATCTGTATATCAATGGAAATATCTACACTTCTATCTCTATAAAGATGGAAATAACTACACTGCTATCTCTATAAACATGGAAATATCTACACTGCCACCTGTATGAACATGGAAATACCTACACTGCCATCCGTACGAACATGGAAATATCTACACCACTATCTGTATGAACATGGAAATATCTACACCGCTATCTGTATGAACATATAAATATCTTCACAGCTATCTGTATATCAATGGAAATATCCACACTGGTATCTCTATAAACATGGAAATAACTACACTGCTATCTGTATAAACATGGAAATATCTACACGGCCATCTCTATGAACATGGAAATATCTACACCGCCATTTGTATGAACCTGGAATTATCTACACTGCCATCTCTATGAACATGGAAATATCTACACCGCCATTGGTTAGAACAAGGAAATACCTACACCACCATCTGTATGAACATGGAAATATCTTCACCGCCATCTTTAAGAACATGGATATATGTACACCGGCATCTGGATGAACATGGAAATATCTACACCGCTATCTGCATGAACATGGAAATATCTACACAGATATCTGCATATACATGGAAATATCTACACAGATTTCTCTATAAATATGGAAATAACTACAGCGCTATCTCTATAAACTTCGAAATATCTACACCGCCATCTGTATGAACATGGAAATATCTACACCTCCATCTGTTTAAAGATGGAAATATCTACACCGATATCTGTATAAACATGGAAATATCTGCACGACTATCTGTATAAACATGGAAATAACCGCACCGCTATCTGTATAAACATGGAAATTTCTACACCGCTATCTGCATAAACATGGAAATATCTACACCGCTGTCTGTGTAAACATAGAAATGTCTACACCGCTATCTGTGTAAAGATGGTAATATCTACACTGCCATCTGTGTAAGCATGAAAATATCTACACCGCCATCTCTATAAACATGGAAATATCTACACCGCCATCTGTATGAACATGGAAATAACTACACCGCCATCTCTATAAACGTGGAAATATCTACACTGCTATCTGTGTGAACTTGGAAATATCTACACTGCTATCTGTATAAAATTGGAATTATCTTCCACACTATGTCTATAAACATGGAAATATCTACCCCGCTATCTGTATAAACATGGAAATATCTACACCGCTATCTGTATAAACATGGAAATAACTTCACCGCTCTCTGTATAAACATGGAAATATCTACAATGCTGTCTCTATAAGCTTTGAAATAACTACACCACTATCTCTATAAACATGGAAATATCCAGACCGCCATCTGTATAAACATGGAAATATCTACACCACCATCTGTATAAACATGGAAATATCTATACCGCTATCTGAAAAAACATGGAAATATCTACACCGCCATCTCTATGAACATGGAAATATCTACACCACCATCTGTAAGAACTTGGAAGTATTTACACCGCCATCTGTATGAACATGTAAATATCTAAACCGCCATCTGTATGAACATGGAAATATCTACACCGCTAACTGTATGAACATGGAAATACCTACACCGCTTTCTGTATGAACATGGAAATATATACACCGCTATCTGTATGAACATGGGAATATCTACACCTCTCTCTGTATGAACATGGAAATATCTACACCGCTATCTGTACGAACATGGAAATATCTACACCGCTATCTGTATGAACATGCAAATATCTACACAGCTATCTGTATATCAATGGAAATATCTACACAGCTATCTCTATAAACATGGAAATAACCACACTGCTATCTGTATAAACATGGAAATATCTACACCGCCACCTGTATGAACATCGAAATATCTACACTGCCATCCGTAGGAACATGGAAATATCTACACCGCCATCTGAATGAACATGTAAATATCTACACCGCCATCTGTATAAACATGGAAATATCTACACCGCTATCGGTAAGAACATGGAAATATCTACATCGCTATCTGTATGAAAATGGAAATATCTACACCGCTATCTGTACGAACATGGAAATATCTACACCGCTATCTGTATGACCATGCAAATATCTACACAGCTGTCTGTGTACCAATGGAAATATCTGCACCGCTATCTGTATGAACATGGAAATATCTACACCGCTATCTGTATGAAGATGGAAATATCTACACCGCTATCTGAATGAACATGGAAATATGTACACCGCTATCTGTATGAACATGCAAATATCTACACAGCTATCTGTATATCAATGGAAAAATCTACACTGCTATCTCTATAAACATGGAAATAACTACACTGCTATCTGTATAAATATGGAAATATCTACACCGCCATCTCTATGAACACGGAAATATCTACACCGCCATTTGTATGAACATGGAAATATCTACACCGCCATCTCTATGAACATGGAAATATCTACACCGCCATTTGTATGAACATGGAAATAACTACACCGCCATCTGTATGAACATGGAAATATCTTCACCGCCATCTGTATGAACATGGATATATGTACACCAACATCTGGATGAACATGGAAATATCTACACCGCTATCTGCATGAACATGGAGATATCTACACAGCTATCTGAATATACATGGAAATATCTACAGAGATTTCTCTATAAATATGGAAATAACTACTGCGCTATCTCTATAAACTTCGAAATATCTACACCGCCATCTGTATGAACATGGAAATATCTACACCGCCATCTGTATGAACATGTAAATATCTACACCGCCATCTGTATGAACATGGAAATACCTACACCGCTAACTGTATGAACATGGAAATATCTACACCGCCATCCGTATGAAAATGGAAATATCTACACCGCTATCTGCATGAACATGGAAATATCTACACCGCTATCTGTGTAAACATGCATACATCTTCACCGCTATCTGTATAAACATGGAAATATCTACACCTCTATCTGTATGAACATGGAAATATCTACACCGCTATCTGTATGAACATGGAAATATCTACACAGCTATCTGTATAAAGACGGAAATATCTACACTGCTATCTCTATAAACATGGAAATAACTACACTGCTATCTGTAGAAACATGGAAATATCTACACGGCCATCTCTATGAACATGGAAATATCTACACCGCCATCTTTATGAACATGTAAATATCTACACCGCCATCTGTATGAACATGGAAATATCTACACCGCTAACTGTATGAACATGGAAATATCTACACCGCTAACTATATGAACATGGAAATATCTACACCGCTATCTGTATGAACATGAAATAACTACACCGCCATCTGTATGAACATGTAAATATCTACACCGCCATCTGTATGAACATGGAAATATCTAAACCGCTAACTGTATGAACATGGAAATATCTACACCGCTATCTGTATGAACATGGAAATATCTACACCGCCATCTGTATGAACATGGAAATATCTTCACCGCCATCTATATGAACATGGATATATGTACACCGGCATCTGGATGAACATGGAAATATCTACACCGCTATCTGCATGAACATGGATCTATCTACACAGCTATCTGAATATACATTGAAATATCTAAACAGATTTCTCTATAAATATGGAAATAACTACAGCGCTATCTCTATAAACTTCCATATATCTACACCGCCATCTGTATGAACATGGAAATATCTACACCGCCATCTGTACAAACATGGACATATCTACACCGCCATCTGTATTAAGATGGAAATATCTACACCGCTATCTGTATAAACATGGAAATATCTGCCCAACTATCTGTATAAACATGGAAATATCCGCACCGCTATCTGAATAAACATGGAAATATGCGCACCGCTATCTGTATAAACATGGAAATATCTACACTGCTATCTGCATAAACATGGAAATATCCACACCGCTATCTGTGTAAACATGGAAATGTCTACACCGCTATCTGTGAAAACATGGAAATATCTACATCGCCATCTGTGTAAACATGAAAATATCTACACCGCCATCCCTATAAACATGGAAATATCTACACCGTCCTATGTATGAACATGGAAATATCTGCACCGCCATCTCTATAAACGTGGAAATATCTACACCTCTATCTGTATGAACTTGGAAATATCTACACTGCTCTCTGTATAAAATTGAAATTATCTACACCACTATATAAACATGGAAATATCTACACTGCTATCTGTATAAACATGGAAATATCTACACCGCTATCTGTATAAACATTTAAATATCTTCACCGCTATCTGTATAAACATGGAAATATCTACAACGCTGTCTCTATAAACTTGGAAATAACTACACCACTATCTCTGTAAACATGGAAATATCTAGACCGCCATCTCTATAAACATGGAAATATCTACACCACCATCTGTATAAACATGGAAATATCTATACCGCTATCTGCATAATCATGGAAATATCTACACCGCCATCTCTATGAACATGGAAATATCTACACTGCCATCTGTACGAACATGGAAATATCCATACCGCCATCTTTATGAACATGTAAATATCTACACCGCCATATGTATGACCATGGAAATATCTACACCGCTAACTGTATGAACATGGAAACATCTACACAACCATCTGTATAAACATGGAAATATCTACACCGTTATCTGTATGAACATGGAAATATCTACACCGCTATCTGTATGAACATGGAAATATGTACACCGCTATCTGTACAAACATGGAAATATCTACACCGCTATCTGTATGACCATGCAAATATCTACACAGCTATCTGTATATCAATGGAAATATCTACACTTCTATCTCTATAAAGATGGAAATAACTACACTGCTATCTCTATAAACATGGAAATATCTACACTGCCACCTGTATGAACATGGAAATACCTACACTGCCATCCGTACGAACATGGAAATATCTACACCACTATCTGTATGAACATGGAAATATCTACACCGCTATCTGTATGAACATATAAATATCTTCACAGCTATCTGTATATCAATGGAAATATCCACACTGGTATCTCTATAAACATGGAAATAACTACACTGCTATCTGTATAAACATGGAAATATCTACACGGCCATCTCTATGAACATGGAAATATCTACACCGCCATTAGTATGAACCTGGAATTATCTACACTGCCATCTCTATGAACATGGAAATATCTACACCGCCATTGGTTAGAACAAGGAAATACCTACACCACCATCTGTATGAACATGGAAATATCTTCACCGCCATCTTTAAGAACATGGATATATGTACACCGGCATCTGGATGAACATGGAAATATCTACACCGCTATCTGCATGAACATGGAAATATCTACACAGATATCTGCATATACATGGAAATATCTACACAGATTTCTCTATAAATATGGAAATAACTACAGCGCTATCTCTATAAACTTCGAAATATCTACACCGCCATCTGTATGAACATGGAAATATCTACACCTCCATCTGTTTAAAGATGGAAATATCTACACCGATATCTGTATAAACATGGAAATATCTGCACGACTATCTGTATAAACATGGAAATAACCGCACCGCTATCTGTATAAACATGGAAATTTCTACACCGCTATCTGCATAAACATGGAAATATCTACACCGCTGTCTGTGTAAACATAGAAATGTCTACACCGCTATCTGTGTAAAGATGGTAATATCTACACTGCCATCTGTGTAAGCATGAAAATATCTACACCGCCATCTCTATAAACATGGAAATATCTACACCGCCATCTGTATGAACATGGAAATAACTACACCGCCATCTCTATAAACGTGGAAATATCTACACTGCTATCTGTGTGAACTTGGAAATATCTACACTGCTATCTGTATAAAATTGGAATTATCTTCCACACTATGTCTATAAACATGGAAATATCTACCCCGCTATCTGTATAAACATGGAAATATCTACACCGCTATCTGTATAAACATGGAAATAACTTCACCGCTCTCTGTATAAACATGGAAATATCTACAATGCTGTCTCTATAAGCTTTGAAATAACTACACCACTATCTCTATAAACATGGAAATATCCAGACCGCCATCTGTATAAACATGGAAATATCTACACCACCATCTGTATAAACATGGAAATATCTATACCGCTATCTGAAAAAACATGGAAATATCTACACCGCCATCTCTATGAACATGGAAATATCTACACCACCATCGGTAAGAACTTGGAAGTATTTACACCGCCATCTGTATGAACATGTAAATATCTAAACCGCCATCTGTATGAACATGGAAATATCTACACCGCTAACTGTATGAACATGGAAATACCTACACCGCTTTCTGTATGAACATGGAAATATATACACCGCTATCTGTATGAACATGGGAATATCTACACCTCTCTCTGTATGAACATGGAAATATCTACACCGCTATCTGTACGAACATGGAAATATCTACACCGCTATCTGTATGAACATGCAAATATCTACACAGCTATCTGTATATCAATGGAAATATCTACACAGCTATCTCTATAAACATGGAAATAACCACACTGCTATCTGTATAAACATGGAAATATCTACACCGCCACCTGTATGAACATCGAAATATCTACACTGCCATCCGTAGGAACATGGAAATATCTACACCGCCATCTGAATGAACATGTAAATATCTACACCGCCATCTGTATAAACATGGAAATATCTACACCGCTATCGGTAAGAACATGGAAATATCTACATCGCTATCTGTATGAAAATGGAAATATCTACACCGCTATCTGTACGAACATGGAAATATCTACACCGCTATCTGTATGACCATGCAAATATCTACACAGCTGTCTGTGTACCAATGGAAATATCTGCACCGCTATCTGTATGAACATGGAAATATCTACACCGCTATCTGTATGAAGATGGAAATATCTACACCGCTATCTGAATGAACATGGAAATATGTACACCGCTATCTGTATGAACATGCAAATATCTACACAGCTATCTGTATATCAATGGAAAAATCTACACTGCTATCTCTATAAACATGGAAATAACTACACTGCTATCTGTATAAATATGGAAATATCTACACCGCCATCTCTATGAACACGGAAATATCTACACCGCCATTTGTATGAACATGGAAATATCTACACCGCCATCTCTATGAACATGGAAATATCTACACCGCCATTTGTATGAACATGGAAATAACTACACCGCCATCTGTATGAACATGGAAATATCTTCACCGCCATCTGTATGAACATGGATATATGTACACCAACATCTGGATGAACATGGAAATATCTACACCGCTATCTGCATGAACATGGAGATATCTACACAGCTATCTGAATATACATGGAAATATCTACAGAGATTTCTCTATAAATATGGAAATAACTACTGCGCTATCTCTATAAACTTCGAAATATCTACACCGCCATCTGTATGAACATGGAAATATCTACACCGCCATCTGTATGAACATGTAAATATCTACACCGCCATCTGTATGAACATGGAAATACCTACACCGCTAACTGTATGAACATGGAAATATCTACACCGCCATCCGTATGAAAATGGAAATATCTACACCGCTATCTGCATGAACATGGAAATATCTACACCGCTATCTGTGTAAACATGCATACATCTTCACCGCTATCTGTATAAACATGGAAATATCTACACCTCTATCTGTATGAACATGGAAATATCTACACCGCTATCTGTATGAACATGGAAATATCTACACAGCTATCTGTATAAAGACGGAAATATCTACACTGCTATCTCTATAAACATGGAAATAACTACACTGCTATCTGTAGAAACATGGAAATATCTACACGGCCATCTCTATGAACATGGAAATATCTACACCGCCATCTTTATGAACATGTAAATATCTACACCGCCATCTGTATGAACATGGAAATATCTACACCGCTAACTGTATGAACATGGAAATATCTACACCGCTAACTATATGAACATGGAAATATCTACACCGCTATCTGTATGAACATGAAATAACTACACCGCCATCTGTATGAACATGTAAATATCTACACCGCCATCTGTATGAACATGGAAATATCTAAACCGCTAACTGTATGAACATGGAAATATCTACACCGCTATCTGTATGAACATGGAAATATCTACACCACTATCTGTATGAACATGGAAATATCTACACCGCTATCTGTATGAATATGGAAATATCTACACCGCCATCTGTATGAACATGGAAATATCTATACCACTATCTCTATGAACATGGAAATATCTACACAGCTATCTGTATATCAATGGAAATATCTACACTACTATCTCTATAAACATGGAAATAACTACACTGCTATCTCTATAAATATGGAAATATCAACACCGCCATCTCTATGAACATGGAAATATCTACACCGCCATTTGTATGAACATGGAAATATCTACACCGCCATCTCTATGAACATGGAAATATCTACACCGCCATTTGTATGAACATGGAAATATCTACACCGCCATCTGTATGAACATGGAAATATGTTCACCGCCATGTATATGAAAATGGATATATGTACACCGGCATCTGGATGAACATGGAAATATCTACACCGCTATCTGCATGAACATGGATCTATCTACACAGCTATCTGAATATACATGGAAATATCTACACAGATTTCTCTATAAATATGGAAATAACTACAGCGCTATCTCTATAAACTTCCATATATCTACACCGCCATCTGTATGAACATGGAAATATCTACACCGCCATCTGTACAAACATGGACATATCTACACCGCCATCTGTATTAAGATGGAAATATCTACACCGCTATCTGTATAAACATGGAAATATCTGCCCAACTATCTGTATAAACATGGAAATATCCGCACCGCTATCTGAATAAACATGGAAATATCCGCACCGCTATCTGTATAAACATGGAAATATCTACACTGCTATCTGCATAAACATGGAAATATCCACACCGCTATCTGTGTAAACATGGAAATGTCTACACCGCTATCTGTGAAAACATGGAAATATCTACATCGCCATCTGTGTAAACATGAAAATATCTACACCACCATCCCTATAAACATGGAAATATCTACACCGTCCTCTGTATGAACATGGAAATATCTGCACCGCCATCTCTATAAACGTGGAAATATCTACACCTCTATCTGTATGAACTTGGAAATATCTACACTGCTCTCTGTATAAAATTGAAATTATCTACACCACTATATAAACATGGAAATATCTACACTGCTATCTGTATAAACATGGAAATATCTACACCGCTATCTGTATAAACATGGAAATATCTTCACCGCTATCTGTATAAACATGGAAATATCTACAACGCTGTCTCTATAAACTTGGAAATAACTACACCACTATCTCTGTAAACATGGAAATATCTAGACCGCCATCTCTATAAACATGGAAATATCTACACCACCATCTGTATAAACATGGAAATATCTATACCGCTATCTGCACAAACATGGAAATATCTACACCGCCATCTCTATGAACATGGAAATATCTACACCGCCATCTGTACGAACATGGAAATATCTATACCGCCATCTGTATGAACATGTAAATATCTACACCGCCATCTGTATGAACATGGAAATATCTACACCGCTAACGGTATGAACATGGAAATATCTACACCGCTATCTGTATGAACATGGAAATATCTACACCGTTATCTGTATGAACATGGAAATATCTACACCGCTATCTCTAGGAACATTGAAGTATCTACACCGCTATCTGTACGAACATGGAAATATCTACACAGCTATCTCTATAAACATGGAAATAACTTCACTGCTATCTGTATAAACATGGAAATATCTACACCGCCACCTGTATGAACATGGAAATATCTACACTGCCATCCGTACAAACATGGAAATGTCTTCACCGCCATCTTTATGAACATATAAATATCTTCACCGCCATCTGTATGAACATGTTAATATCTACACCGCTAAATGTATGAACATGGAAATGTCTACACCGCTATTGGTATGAACATGCAAATATCTACACCGCTATCTGTATGAACATGGAAATATCTACACAGCTATCTGTATGAACATGGAAATATCTACACCGCTGTCTGTATGAACATGGAAATATCTACACCGCCATCTGTATGAACATGTAAATATCTACACCGCCATCAGTATGAACATGGGAATATCTACACCGCTAACTGTATGAACATGGAAATATCTACACTGCTATCTGCATAAACATGGAAATAACCACACCGCTATCTGTGTAAACATGGAAATATCTACACCGCCATCTGTGTAAACATGAAAATATCTACACCGCCATCTCTATGAACATGGAAATATCTACACCGCCATTTGTATGAACATGGAAATATCTACACTGCCATCTCTATAAACGTGGAAATATCTACACCGCTATCTGTATGAACTTCGAAATATCTACACTGCTCTCTGTATAAAATTCAAATTATCTACATCATTATCTCTATAGACAAGGAAATATCTACACTGCTATTTGTATAAACATGGAAATATCTACACCGCTATCTGTATAAACATGGAAATATCTTCACCGCTATCTGTATAAACATGGAAATATCTACAACGCTGTCTCTATAAACTTGGAAATAACTACACCACTATCTCTGTAAACATGGAAATAGCTAGACCGCCATCTCTATAAACATGGAAATACCTACACCACCATCTGTATAAACATGGAAATATCTATACAGCTATCTGCAGAAACATGGAAATATCTACACCGCCATCTCTATGAACATGGAAATATCTACACCGCCATCTGTAGGAACATGGAAATATCTGCACCGCTATCTGTATGAACATGGAAATATCTACACCGCTATCTGTATGAACATGGAAATATCTACACCGCTATCTGTATGAACATGGAAATATCTACACCACTATCTGTATGAATATGGAAATATCTACACCGCTATCTGTATGAACATTCAAATATCTACACAGCTATCTATATATAAATGGAAATATCCAGACTGGTATCTCTATAAACATGGAAATAACTACACTGCTATCTCTATAAACATGGAAATATCTACACCGCCATCTCTATGAACATGGAAATATCTACACCGCCATTTGTATGAACCTGGAAATATCTACACTGCCATCTGTATGAGCATGGAAATATCTTCACCGCCATTTGTATGAACACGGATATATGTACACCGGTATCTGGATGAACATGGAAATATCTACACCGTAATCTGCATGAACATGGAAATATCTACACAGCTATCTGAATATACATGGAGATATCTACACAAATTTCTCTATAAATATGGAAATAACTACATCACTATCTCTATAAACTTCGAAATATCTACACCGCCATCTGTATGAACACGGAAATATCTACACCACCATCTGTACGATCATGGACATATCTCAACCGCCATCTGTATTAAGATGGAAATATCTTCACCGCTATCTGTATAAACATGGAAATATCTGACCAACTATCTGTATAAACATGGAAATATCCGCACCGCTATCTGAATAAACATGGAAATATCCGCACCGCTATCTGTATAAACATGGAAATATCTACACTGCTATCTGCATAAACATGGAAATATCTACATCGCTATCTGGGTAAACATGGACATGTCTACACCGCTATCTGTGTAAACATGGAAATATCTACACCGCTATCTGTGTAAACATGAAAATATCTACACCGCCATCTCTATGAACATGGAAATATCTACACCGCCATTTGTATGAACATGGAAATATCTACACCGCCATCTCTATAAACGTGGAAATAACTACACCGATATCTGTATGAACTTGGAAATATCTACACTGCTCTCTGTATAAAATTCAAATTATCTACATCATTATCTCTATAAACAAGGAAATATCTACACAGCTATCTGTATAAACATGGAAATATCTACAACGCTATCTGTATAAACATGGAAATATCTTCACCGCTATCTGTATAAACATGGAAATATCTACAACGCTGTCTCTATAAACTTGGAAATAACTACACCACTATCTCTGTAAACATGGAAATAGCTAGACAGCCATCTCCATAAACTTTGAAATATCTACACCACCATCTGTATAAACATGGAAATACCTATACCGCTATCTGCAGAAACATGGAAATATCTACACCATCTCTATGAACATGGAAATATCTACACCGCCATCTGTAAGAACATGGAAATATCTATACCGCCATCTGTATGAACATGTAAATATCTTCACCGCCATCTGTATGAACATGGAAATATCTACACCGCTAAATGTATGAACATGGAAATGTCTACACCGCTATTGGTATGAACATGGAAATATCTACACCGCTATCTGTATGAACATGGAAATATCTACACCGCTATCTGTATGAACATGGAAATATCTACACCGCTATCTGTATGAACATGGAAATATCTACACCGCTATCTGTATGAACATGGAAATATCTACACCGCTATCTGTATGAACATGGAAATATCTACACAGCCATCTTTATCAACATGTAAATATCTACACTGCCATCTGTATGAACATGGAAATATCAACCCCGCTAACTGTATGAACATTTAAATATCTACACCGCTATCTGTATGAACATGGAAATATCTACACCGCTATCTGTATGAACATGGAAATATCTACACCGCTATCTGAATGAACATGGCAATATCTACACCGCTATCTGTATGAACATGGAAATATCTACACCGCTATCTGTATGAACATCCAAATATCTACACAGCTATCTATATATCAATGGAAATACCAGACTGGTATCTCTATAAACATGGAAATAACTACACTGCTATCTCTATAAACATGGAAATACCTACACCGCCATCTCTATGAACATGGAAATATCTACACCACCATCTGTATGAACATGGAAATATCTACAACGCTAACTGTATGAACATGGAAATATCTACACCGCTATCTGTATGAACATGGAAATATCTACACCGCTATCTGTATGAACATGGAAATATCTACACCGCTATCTGTATGAACATTTAAATATCTACACCGCTATCTGTATGAACATGTAAATATCAACACAGCTATCTGTATATCAATGGAAATATCCACACTGGTATCTCTATGAACATGGAAATAACTACACTGCTATCTGTATAATCATGGAAATATCTACACGGCCATCTCTATGAACATGGAAATATCTACACCGCCATCGGTATGAACATGTAAATATCTACACCGCCATCTGTATGAACATGGAAATATCTACACCGCTAACTGTATGAACATGGAAATATCTACACCGCTATCTCTATGAACATGGAAATATCTACACCGCTATCTGTATGAACATGGAAATATCTACACCGTTATCTGTATGAACATGGAAATATCTACACCGCTATCTGTATGAACATGGAAATATCTACACCGCTATCTGTACGAACATGGAAATATCTACACAGCTATCTGTATATCAATGGAAATATCTACACTGCTATCTCTATAAACATGGAAATAACTACACTGCTATCTGTATAAATATGGAAATATCTACACCGCCATCTCTATGAACATGGAAATATCTACACCGCCATCTGTATGAACAATGAAATATCTACACCGCTATCTGTATGAACATGGAAATATCTTCGCCGTCTGTATGAACATGGAAATACCTTCACAGCTAAATATATGAACATGGAAATGTCTACACCGCTATTGGTATGAACATGGAAATATCTACACCGCTATCTGTATGAACATGGAAATATCTACACCGCTATCTGTATAAACTTGGAAATATCTACACCGCTATCTGTATGAACATGGAAATAACTACACCGCCATCTGTATGAACATGTAAATATCTACACCGCCATCTGTATGAACATGGAAATATCTAAACCGCTAACTGTATGAACATGGAAATATCTACACCGCTATCTGTATGAACATGGAAATATCTACACCGCTATCTGTACGAACATGCAAATATCTACACAGCTATCTGTATATCAATGGAAATATCTACTCTGCTATCTCTATTAACATGAAAATAACTACACTGCTATCTGTATAAATATGGAAATATCTACACCGCCGTCTCTAAGAACACGGAAATATCTACACCGCCATCTGTATGAACATGGAAATATCTACACCGCAAACTGTATGAACATGGAAATATCTACACCGCTATCTGTATGAACATGGAAATATCTTCGCCATCTGTATGAACATGGAAATATCTTCACCGCTAAATATATGAACATGGAAATCTCTACACCGCTATTGGTATGAACATGGAAATATCTACACCGCTATCTGTATGAACATGGAAATATCTACACCGCTATCTGTATAAACTTGGAAATATCTACACCGCTATCTGTATGAACATGGAAATAACTACACCGCCATCTGTATGAACATGGAAATAACTACACCGCCATCTGTATGAACATGTAAATATCTACACCGCCATCTGTATGAACATGGAAATATCTAAACCGCTAACTGTATGAACATGGAAATATCTACACAGCTATCTGTATGAACATGGAAATATCTACACCGCTGTCTGTATGAACATGTAAATATCTACACAGCTATCTGTATATCAATGGAAATATCCACACTGGTATCTCTATAAACATGGAAATAACTACACTGCTATCTGTATAAACATGGAAATATCTACACCGCCATCTCTATGAACATGGAAATATCTACACTGCCATTTGTATGAACCTGGAAATATCTACACCGCCATCTCTATGAACATGGAAATATCTACACCGCCGTTTGTATGAACATGGAAATACCTACACCGCCATCTGTATGAGCATGGAAATATCTTCACCGCCATTTGTATGAACATGGATATATGTAAACCGGCATCTGGATGAACATGGAAATATCTACACCGTAATCTGCATGAACATGGAAATATCTGCACAGCTATCTGAATATACATGGAGATATCTACATAGATTTCTCTATAAATATGGAAATAACTACATCACTATCTCTATAAACTTCGAAATATCTACACCGCCATCTGTATGAACATGGAAATATCTACACCACCATCTGTACGATCATGGACTTATCTACACCGCCATCTGTATTAAGATGGAAATATCTACACCGCTATCTGTATAAACATGGAAATATCTGCCCAAATATCCGTATAAACAAGGAAATATCCGCACCGCTATCTGAATAAACATGGAAATATCCGCACCGCTATCTGTATAAACATGGAAATATCTACACTGCTATCTGCATAAACATGGAAATATCCACACCGCTATCTGTGTAAACATGGAAATGTCTACAACGCTATCTGTGTAAACATGGAAATATCTACACCGCCATCTGTGTAAACATGAAAATATCTACACCGCCATCTCTATGAACATGGAAATATCTACACCACCATTTGTATGAACATGGAAATATCTAAACCGCCATCTCTATAAACGTGGAAATATCTACACCGCTATCTGTATGAACTTGGAAATATCTACACTGATCTCTGTATAAAATTCAAATTATCTACATCATCTGTATAAACAAGGAAATATCTACACTGCTATCTGAATAAACATGGAAATGTCTACACCGCTATCTGTATAAACATGGAAATATCTTCACCGCTATCTGTATAAACATGGAAATATCTACAACGCTGTCTCTATAAACTTGGAAATAACTACACAACTATCTCTGTAAACATGGAAATAGCTAGACCGCCATGTCTATAAACTTGGAAATATCTACACCACCATCTGTATAAACATGGAAATATCTATACCGCTATATGCAGAAACATGGAAATATCTACACCGCCATCTCTATGAACATGGAAATATCTACACCGCCATCTGTAAGAACATGGAAATATCTATACCGCCATCTGTATGAACATGTAAATATCTTCACCGCCATCTGTATGAACATGGAAATATCTACACCGCTAAATGTATGAACATGGAAATGTCTACACCGCTATTGGTATGAACATAGAAATATCTACACCGCTATCTGTATGAACATGGAAAAATCTACACCGCTATCTGTATGAACATGGAAATATATACACCGCTATCTGTATGAACATGGAAATATCTACACAGCCATCTGTATCAACATGTAAATATCTACACCGCCATCTGTATGAACATGGAAATATCTACACCGCTAACTGTATGAACATTTAAATAGCTACACCGCTATCTGTATGAACATGGAAATATCTACACCGCTATCTGTATGAACATGGAAATATCTACACCGCTATCTGTATGAACATGGAAATATCTACACCGCTATCTGTATGAACATGGAAATATCTACACCGCTATCTGTATGAATATGGAAATATCTACACCGCTATCTGTATGAACATGCAAATATCTACACAGCTATCTATATATCAATGGAAATATCCAGACTGGTATCTCTATAAACATGGAAATAACTACACTGATATCTCTATAAACATGGAAATATCTACACCGCCATCTCTATGAACATGGAAATATCTACACCGCCATTTGTATGAACCTGGAAATATCTACATCGCCATCTCTATGAACATGGAAATATCTACACCGCCATTTGTAGGAACATGGAAATACTTACACCGCCATCTGTATGAGCATGGAAATATATTCACCGCCATTTGTATAAACACGTATACATGTACACCGGTATCTGGATGAACATGGAAATATCTACACCGTAATCTGCATGAACATGGAAATATCTACACAGCTATCTGAATATACATGGAGATATCTACAGAGATTTCTCTATAAACATGGAAATAACTACAGTGCTATCTCTATAAACTTCGAAATATCTACACCGCCATCTGTATGAACATGGAAATATCTACACCGCTATCTGTATGAACATGGAAATATCTACACCGCTATCTGTATGAACATGGAAATATCTACACCACTATCTGTATGAATATGGAAATATCTACACCGCTATCTGTATGAACATTCAAATATCTACACAGCTATCTATATATAAATGGAAATATCCAGACTGGTATCTCTATAAACATGGAAATAACTACACTGCTATCTCTATAAACATGGAAATATCTACACCGCCATCTCTATGAACATGGAAATATCTACACCGCCATTTGTATGAACCTTTAAATATCTACACTGCCATCTGTATGAGCATGGAAATATCTTCACCGCCATTTGTATGAACACGGATATATGTACACCGGTATCTGGATGAACATGGAAATATCTACACCGTAATCTGCATGAACATGGAAATATCTACACAGCTATCTGAATATACATGGAGATATCTACACAAATTTCTCTATAAATATGGAAATAACTACATCACTATCTCTATAAACTTCGAAATATCTACACCGCCATCTGTATGAACACGGAAATATCTACACCACCATCTGTACGATCATGGACATATCTCAACCGCCATCTGTATTAAGATGGAAATATCTTCACCGCTATCTGTATAAACATGGAAATATCTGACCAACTATCTGTATAAACATGGAAATATCCGCACCGCTATCTGAATAAACATGGAAATATCCGCACCGCTATCTGTATAAACATGGAAATATCTACACTGCTATCTGCATAAACATGGAAATATCTACATCGCTATCTGGGTAAACATGGACATGTCTACACCGCTGTCTGTGTAAACATGGAAATATCTACACCGCTATCTGTGTAAACATGAAAATATCTACACCGCCATCTCTATGAACATGGAAATATCTACACCGCCATTTGTATGAACATGGAAATATCTACACCGCCATCTCTATAAACGTGGAAATAACTACACCGATATCTGTATGAACTTGGAAATATCTACACTGCTCTCTGTATAAAATTCAAATTATCTACATCATTATCTCTATAAACAAGGAAATATCTACACTGCTATCTGTATAAACATCGAAATATCTACACCGCTATCTGTATAAACATGGAAATATCTTCACCGCTATCTGTATAAACATGGAAATATCTACAACGCTGTCTCTATAAACTTGGAAATAACTACACCACTATCTCTGTAAACATGGAAATAGCTAGACCGCCATCTCCATAAACTTTGAAATATCTACACCACCATCTGTATAAACATGGAAATACCTATACCGCTATCTGCAGAAACATGGAAATATCTACACCATCTCTATGAACATGGAAATATCTACACCGCCATCTGTAAGAACATGGAAATATCTATACCGCCATCTGTATGAACATGTAAATATCTTCACCGCCATCTGTATGAACATGGAAATATCTACACCGCTAAATGTATGAACATGGAAATGTCTACACCGCTATTGGTATGAACATGGAAATATCTACACCGCTATCTGTATGAACATGGAAATATCTACACCGCTATCTGTATGAACATGGAAATATCTACACCGCTATCTGTATGAACATGGAAATATCTACACCGCTATCTGTATGAACATGGAAATATCTACACCGCTATCTGTATGAACATGGAAATATCTACACAGCCATCTTTATCAACATGTAAATATCTACACTGCCATCTGTATGAACATGGAAATATCAACCCCGCTAACTGTATGAACATTTAAATATCTACACCGCTATCTGTATGAACATGGAAATATCTACACCGCTATCTGTATGAACATGGAAATATCTACACCGCTATCTGTATGAACATGGAAATATCTACACCGCTATCTGTATGAACATGGAAATATCTACACCGCTATCTGTATGAACATCCAAATATCTACACAGCTATCTATATATCAATGGAAATACCAGACTGGTATCTCTATAAACATGGAAATAACTACACTGCTATCTCTATAAACATGGAAATACCTACACCGCCATCTCTATGAACATGGAAATATCTACACCACCATCTGTATGAACATGGAAATATCTACAACGCTAACTGTATGAACATGGAAATATCTACACCGCTATCTGTATGAACATGGAAATATATACACCGCTATCTGTATGAACATGGAAATATCTACACAGCCATCTGTATCAACATGTAAATATCTACACCGCCATCTGTATGAACATGGAAATATCTACACCGCTAACTGTATGAACATTTAAATAGCTACACCGCTATCTGTATGAACATGGAAATATCTACACCGCTATCTGTATGAACATGGAAATATCTACACCGCTATCTGTATGAACATGGAAATATCTACACCGCTATCTGTATGAACATGGAAATATCTACACCGCTATCTGTATGAATATGGAAATATCTACACCGCTATCTGTATGAACATGCAAATATCTACACAGCTATCTATATATCAATGGAAATATCCAGACTGGTATCTCTATAAACATGGAAATAACTACACTGATATCTCTATAAACATGGAAATATCTACACCGCCATCTCTATGAACATGGAAATATCTACACCGCCATTTGTATGAACCTGGAAATATCTACATCGCCATCTCTATGAACATGGAAATATCTACACCGCCATTTGTAGGAACATGGAAATACTTACACCGCCATCTGTATGAGCATGGAAATATATTCACCGCCATTTGTATAAACACGTATACATGTACACCGGTATCTGGATGAACATGGAAATATCTACACCGTAATCTGCATGAACATGGAAATATCTACACAGCTATCTGAATATACATGGAGATATCTACAGAGATTTCTCTATAAACATGGAAATAACTACAGTGCTATCTCTATAAACTTCGAAATATCTACACCGCCATCTGTATGAACATGGAAATATCTACACCGTTATCTGTATGAACATGGAAATATCTACACCGCTATCTGTATGAACATGGAAATATCAACACCGCTATCTGTACGAACATGGAAATATCTACACAGCTATCTGTATATCAATGGAAATATCTACACTGCTATCTCTATAAACATGGAAATAACTACACTGCTATCTGTATAAATATGGAAATATCTACACCGCCACCTCTATGAACATGGAAATATCTACACCGTCATCTGTATGAACATGGAAATATCTACACTGCTAACTGTATGAACATGGAAATATCTACACCGCTATCTGTATGAACATGGAAATATCTTCGCCATCTGTATGAACATGGAATTAACTTCACCGCTAAATATATGAACATGGAAATGTCTACACCGCTATTGGTATGAACATGGAAATATCTACACCGCTATCTGTATGAACATGGAAATATCTACACCGCCATCTGTATGAACATGGAAATATCTACACCACTATCTGTATGAATATGGAAATATCTACACCGCTATCTGTATGAACATTCAAATATCTACACCGCTATCTGTATGAACATTTAAATATCTACACCGCTATCTGTATGAACATGTAAATATCAACACAGCTATCTGTATATCAATGGAAATATCCACACTGGTATCTCTATGAACATGGAAATAACTACACTGCTATCTGTATAATCATGGAAATATCTACACGGCCATCTCTATGAACATGGAAATATCTACACCGCCATCGGTATGAACATGTAAATATCTACACCGCCATCTGTATGAACATGGAAATATCTACACCGCTAACTGTATGAACATGGAAATATCTACACCGCTATCTCTATGAACATGGAAATATCTACACCGCTATCTGTATGAACATGGAAATATCTACACCGTTATCTGTATGAACATGGAAATATCTACACCGCTATCTGTATGAACATGGAAATATCTACACCGCTATCTGTACGAACATGGAAATATCTACACAGCTATCTGTATATCAATGGAAATATCTACACTGCTATCTCTATAAACATGGAAATAACTACACTGCTATCTGTATAAATATGGAAATATCTACACCGCCATCTCTATGAACATGGAAATATCTACACCGCCATCTGTATGAACAATGAAATATCTACACCGCTATCTGTATGAACATGGAAATATCTTCGCCGTCTGTATGAACATGGAAATACCTTCACAGCTAAATATATGAACATGGAAATGTCTACACCGCTATTGGTATGAACATGGAAATATCTACACCGCTATCTGTATGAACATGGAAATATCTACACCGCTATCTGTATAAACTTGGAAATATCTACACCGCTATCTGTATGAACATGGAAATAACTACACCGCCATCTGTATGAACATGTAAATATCTACACCGCCATCTGTATGAACATGGAAATATCTAAACCGCTAACTGTATGAACATGGAAATATCTACACCGCTATCTGTATGAACATGGAAATATCTACACCGCTATCTGTACGAACATGGAAATATCTACACCGCTATCTGTACGAACATGCAAATATCTACACAGCTATCTGTATATCAATGGAAATATCTACTCTGCTATCTCTATTAACATGAAAATAACTACACTGCTATCTGTATAAATATGGAAATATCTACACCGCCATCTCTAAGAACACGGAAATATCTACACCGCCATCTGTATGAACATGGAAATATCTACACCGCAAACTGTATGAACATGGAAATATCTACACCGCTATCTGTATGAACATGGATATATCTTCGCCATCTGTATGAACATGGAAATATCTTCACCGCTAAATATATGAACATGGAAATCTCTACACCGCTATTGGTATGAACATGGAAATATCTACACCGCTATCTGTATGAACATGGAAATATCTACACCGCTATCTGTATAAACTTGGAAATATCTACACCGCTATCTGTATGAACATGGAAATAACTACACCGCCATCTGTATGAACATGGAAATAACTACACCGCCATCTGTATGAACATGTAAATATCTACACCGCCATCTGTATGAACATGGAAATATCTAAACCGCTAACTGTATGAACATGGAAATATCTACACAGCTATCTGTATGAACATGGAAATATCTACACCGCTGTCTGTATGAACATGTAAATATCTACACAGCTATCTGTATATCAATGGAAATATCCACACTGGTATCTCTATAAACATGGAAATAACTACACTGCTATCTGTATAAACATGGAAATATCTACACCGCCATCTCTATGAACATGGAAATATCTACACTGCCATTTGTATGAACCTGGAAATATCTACACCGCCATCTCTATGAACATGGAAATATCTACACCGCCATTTGTATGAACATGGAAATACCTACACCGCCATCTGTATGAGCATGGAAATATCTTCACCGCCATTTGTATGAACATGGATATATGTAAACCGGCATCTGGATGAACATGGAAATATCTACACCGTAATCTGCATGAACATGGAAATATCTGCACAGCTATCTGAATATACATGGAGATATCTACATAGATTTCTCTATAAATATGGAAATAACTACATCACTATCTCTATAAACTTCGAAATATCTACACCGCCATCTGTATGAACATGGAAATATCTACACCACCATCTGTACGATCATGGACTTATCTACACCGCCATCTGTATTAAGATGGAAATATCTACACCGCTATCTGTATAAACATGGAAATATCTGCCCAACTATCCGTATAAACAAGGAAATATCCGCACCGCTATCTGAATAAACATGGAAATATCCGCACCGCTATCTGTATAAACATGGAAATATCTACACTGCTATCTGCATAAACATGGAAATATCCACACCGCTATCTGTGTAAACATGGAAATGTCTACAACGCTATCTGTGTAAACATGGAAATATCTACACCGCCATCTGTGTAAACATGAAAATATCTACACCGCCATCTCTATGAACATGGAAATATCTACACCACCATTTGTATGAACATGGAAATATCTAAACCGCCATCTCTATAAACGTGGAAATATCTACACCGCTATCTGTATGAACTTGGAAATATCTACACTGGTCTCTGTATAAAATTCAAATTATCTACATCATCTGTATAAACAAGGAAATATCTACACTGCTATCTGAATAAACATGGAAATGTCTACACCGCTATCTGTATAAACATGGAAATATCTTCACCGCTATCTGTATAAACATGGAAATATCTACAACGCTGTCTCTATAAACTTGGAAATAACTACACAACTATCTCTGTAAACATGGAAATAGCTAGACCGCCATGTCTATAAACTTGGAAATATCTACACCACCATCTGTATAAACATGGAAATATCTATACCGCTATATGCAGAAACATGGAAATATCTACACCGCCATCTCTATGAACATGGAAATATCTACACCGCCATCTGTAAGAACATGGAAATATCTATACCGCCATCTGTATGAACATGTAAATATCTTCACCGCCATCTGTATGAACATGGAAATATCTACACCGCTAAATGTATGAACATGGAAATGTCTACACCGCTATTGGTATGAACATGGAAATATCTACACCGCTATCTGTATGAACATGGAAAAATCTACACCGCTATCTGTATGAACATGGAAATATATACACCGCTATCTGTATGAACATGGAAATATCTACACAGCCATCTGTATCAACATGTAAATATCTACACCGCCATCTGTATGAACATGGAAATATCTACACCGCTAACTGTATGAACATTTAAATAGCTACACCGCTATCTGTATGAACATGGAAATATCTACACCGCTATCTGTATGAACATGGAAATATCTACACCGCTATCTGTATGAACATGGAAATATCTACACCGCTATCTGTATGAACATGGAAATATCTACACCGCTATCTGTATGAATATGGAAATATCTACACCGCTATCTGTATGAACATGCAAATATCTACACAGCTATCTATATATCAATGGAAATATCCAGACTGGTATCTCTATAAACATGGAAATAACTACGCTGATATCTCTATAAACATGGAAATATCTACACCGCCATCTCTATGAACATGGAAATATCTACACCGCCATTTGTATGAACCTGGAAATATCTACATCGCCATCTCTATGAACATGGAAATATCTACACCGCCATTTGTAGGAACATGGAAATACTTACACCGCCTTCTGTATGAGCATGGAAATATATTCACCGCCATTTGTATAAACACGTATACATGTACACCGGTATCTGGATGAACATGGAAATATCTACACCGTAATCTGCATGAACATGGAAATATCTACACAGCTATCTGAATATACATGGAGATATCTACAGAGATTTCTCTATAAACATGGAAATAACTACAGTGCTATCTCTATAAACTTCGAAATATCTACACCGCCATCTGTATGAACATGGAAATATCTACACCGTTATCTGTATGAACATGGAAATATCTACACCGCTATCTGTATGAACATGGAAATATCAACACCGCTATCTGTACGAACATGGAAATATCTACACAGCTATCTGTATATCAATGGAAATATCTACACTGCTATCTCTATAAACATGGAAATAACTACACTGCTATCTGTATAAATATGGAAATATCTACACCGCCACCTCTATGAACATGGAAATATCTACACCGTCATCTGTATGAACATGGAAATATCTACACTGCTAACTGTATGAACATGGAAATATCTACACCGCTATCTGTATGAACATGGAAATATCTTCGCCATCTGTATGAACATGGAATTAACTTCACCGCTAAATATATGAACATGGAAATGTCTACACCGCTATTGGTATGAACATGGAAATATCTACACCGCTATCTGTATGAACATGGAAATATCTACACCGCCATCTGTATGAACATGCAAATATCTACACAGCTATCTGTATATCAATGGAAATAACCAGACTGGTATCTCTATAAACATGGAAATAACTACACTGCTATCTGTAGAAACATGGAAATATCTACACCACCATCTCTATGAACATGGAAATATCTACACTGCCATTTGTATGAACCTGGAAATATCTACACCGCCATCTCTATGAACATGGAAATATCTACACCGCCATATGTATGAACATGGAAATACCTACACCGCCATCTGTATGAGCATGGAAATATCTTCACCGCCATTTGTATGAACATGGATATATGTTACCGGCATCTGGATGAACATGGAAATATCTACACCGTAATCTGAATGAACATGGAAATATCTACACAGATATCTGAATATACATGGAGACATCTACACAGATTTCTCTATAAATATGGAAATAACTAAATCACTATCTCTATAAACTTTGAAATATCTACACCGCCATCTGTATGAACATGGAAATATCTACACCACCATCTGTACGATCATGGACATATCTACACCGCCATCTGTATTAAGATGGAAATATCTACACCGCTATCTGTATAAACATGGAAATATCTGCCCAACTATCTGTATAAACATGGAAATATCCGCACCGCTATCTGAATAAACATGGAAATATCCGCACCGCTATCTGTATAAACATGGAAATATCTACACTGCTATCTGCATAAACATGGAAATATCCACATCGCTATCTGGGTAAACATGGAAATGTCTACACCGCTATCTGTGTAAACATGGAAATATCTACACCGCCATCTGTGTAAACATGAAAATATCTACACCGCCATCTCTATGAACATGGAAATATCTACACCGCTATCTGTATGAACATGGAAATATCTACACTGCTATCTGTATGAACATGGAAATATCTACACTGCTATCTGTATGAACATGGAAATATCTACACAGCCATCTGTATCAACATGTAAATATCTACACCGCCATCTGTATGAACATGGAAATATCTACACCGCTAACTGTATGAACATTTAAATATCTACACCGCTATCTGTATGAACATGGAAATATCTACACCGCTATCTGTATGAACATGGAAATATCTACACCGCTATCTGTATGAACATGGAAATATCTACACCGCTATCTGTATGAACATCCAAATATCTACACAGCTATCTATATATCAATGGAAATACCAGACTGGTATCTCTATAAACATGGAAATAACTACACTGCTATCTCTATAAACATGGAAATATCTACACCGCCATCTCTATGAACATGGAAATATCTACACCACCATTTGTATGAACCTGGAAATATCTACACCGCCATCTCTATGAACATGGAAATATCTACACCGCCATTTGTATGAACATGGAAATACCTACACCGCCATCTGTATGAGCATGGAAATATCTTCACCGCCATTTGTATGAACACGGATATATGTACACCGGCATCTGGATGAACATGGAAATATCTACACCGTAATCTGCATGAACATGGAAATATCTACACAGCTATCTGAATACACATGGAGATATCTACAGAGATTTCTCTATAAATATGGAAATAACTACAGCGCTATCTCTATAAACTTCGAAATATCTACACCGCCATCTGTATGAACATGGAAATATCTACACCGCCATCTGTATGAACATGGAAATATCTACACCGCTAACTGTATGAATATGGAAATATCTACACCGCTATCTGTATGAACATGGAAATATCTACACCGCTATCTGTATGAACATCCAAATATCTACACCGCTATCTGTATGAACATGGAAATATCTACACCGCTATCTGTATGAACATCCAAATATCTACACAGCTATCTATATATCATTGGAAATACCAGACTGGTATCTCTATAAACATGGAAATAACTACACTGCTATCTCTATAAACATGGAAATATCTACACCGCCATCTCTATGAACATGGAAATATCTACACCACCATTTGTATGAACCTGGAAATATCTACACCGCCATCTCTATGAACATGGAAATATCTACACCGCCATTTGTATGAACATGGAAATACCTACACCGCCATCTGTATGAGCATGGAAATATCTTCACCGCCATTTGTATGAACACGGATATATGTACACCGGCATCTGGATGAACATGGAAATATCTACACCGTAATCTGCATGAACATGGAAATATCTACACAGCTATCTGAATATACATGGAGATATCTACAGAGATTTCTCTATAAATATGAAATAACTACAGCGCTATCTCTATAAACTTCGAAATATCTACACCGCCATCTGTATGAACATGGAAATATCTACACCGCCATCTGTATGAACATGGAAATATCTACACCGCTAACTGTATGAATATGGAAATATCTACACCGCTATCTGTATGAACATGGAAATATCTACACCGCTATCTGTATGAACATGGAAATATCTACACCGCTATCTGTATGAACATGGAAATATCTACACCGCTATCTGTATGAACATCCAAATATCTACACAGCTATCTATATATCAATGGAAATACCAGACTGGTATCTGTATAAACATGGAAATAACTACACTGCTATCTCTATAAACATGGAAATATCTACACCGCCATCTCTATGAACATGGAAATATCTACACCACCATTTGTATGAACCTGGAAATATCTACACCGCCATCTCTATGAACATGGAAATATCTACACCGCCATTTGTATGAACATGGAAATACCTACACCGCCATCTGTATGAGCATGGAAATATCTTCACCGCCATTTGTATGAACACGGATATATGTACACCGGCATCTGGATGAACATGGAAATATCTACACCGTAATCTGCATGAACATGGAAATATCTACACAGCTATCTGAATATACATGGAGATATCTACAGAGATTTCTCTATAAATATGGAAATAACTACAGCGCTATCTCTACAAACTTCGAAATATCTACACCGCCATCTGTATGAACATGGAAATATCTACACCGCCATCTGTATGAACATGGAAATATCTACACCGCTAACTGTATGAACATGGAAATATCTACACCGCTATCTGTATGAACATGGAAATATCTACACCGCTATCTGTATGAACATCCAAATATCTACACAGCTATCTATATATCAATGGAAATACCAGACTGGTATCTCTATAAACATGGAAATAACTACACTGCTATCTCTATAAACATGGAAATATCTACACCTCCATCTCTATGAACATGGAAATATCTACACCACCATTTGTAAGAACCTGGAAATATCTACACCGCCATCTCTATGAACATGGAAATATCTACACCGCCATTTGTATGAACATGGAAATACCTACACCGCCATCTGTATGAGCATGGAAATATCTTCACCGCCATTTGTATGAACACGGATATATGTACACCGGCATCTGGATGAACATGGAAATATCTACACCGTAATCTGCATGAACATGGAAATATCTACACAGCTATCTGAATATACATGGAGATATCTACAGAGATTTCTCTATAAATATGGAAATAACTACAGCGCTATCTCTATAAACTTCGAAATATCTACACCGCCATCTGTATGAACATGGAAATATCTACACCGCCATCTGTATGAACATGGAAATATCCACACCGCTAACTGTATGAACATGGAAATATCTACACCGCTATCTGTATGAACATGGAAATATCTACACCGCTATCTGTATGAACATCCAAATATCTACACAGCTATCTGTATATCAATGGAAATATCCACACCGGTATCTCTATAAACATGGAAATAACTACACTGCTATCTGTATAAATATTGAAATATCTACACCGCCATCTCTATGAACATGGAAATATCTACACCGCCATCTGTATGAACATGGAAATATCTACACCGCTATCTGTATGAACATGGAAATATCTTCGCCGTCTGTATGAACATGGAAATATCTTCACCGCTAAATATATGAACATGGAAATGTCTACACCGCTATTGGTATAAACATGGAAATATCTACACTGCTATCTGTATGAACATGGAAATATCTACACCGCTATCTGTATAAACTTGGAAATATCTACACCGCTATCTGTATGAACATGGAAATAACTACACCGCCATCTGTGCTAACATGTAAATATCTACACCGCCACCTGTATGAACATGGAAATATCTAAACCGCTAACTGTATGAACATGGAAATATCTACACCGCTATCTGTATGAACATGGAGATATCTACACCGCTATCTGTATGAACATGCAAATATCTACACAGCTATCTGTATATCAATGGAAATATCCAGACTGGTATCTCTATAAACATGGAAATAACTACACTGCTATCTGTAGAAACTTGGAAATATCTACACCGCCATCTCTATGAACATGGAAATATCTACACTGCCATTTGTATGAACCTGGAAATATCTACACCGCCATCTCTATGAACATGGAAATATCTACACCGCCATTTGTATGAACATGGAAATACCTACACCGCCATCTGTAGGAGCATGGAAATATCTTCACCGCCATTTGTATGAACATGGATATATGTACACCGGCATCTGGATGAACATGGAAATATCTACACCGTAATCTGCATGAACATGGAAATATCTACACAGCTATCTGAATATACATGGAGATATCTACACAGATTTCTCTATAAATATGGAAATATCTACATCACTGTCTCTATAAACTTCGAAATATCTACACCACCATCTGTATGAACATGGAAATATCTACACCACCATCTGTACGATCATGGACATATCTACACCGCCATCTGTATTAAGAAGGAAATATCTACACCGCTATCTGTATAAACATGGAAATATCTGCCCAACTATCTGTATAAACATGGAAATATCCGCACCGCTATCTAAATAAACATGGAAATATCCGCACCGCTATCTGTATAAACAATGAAATATCTACACTGCTATCTGCATAAACATGGAAATATCCACACCGCTATCTGTGTAAACATGGAAATGTCTACACCGCTATCTGTGTAAACATGGAAATATCTACACCGCCATCTGTGTAAACACGAAAATATCTACACCGCCATCTCTATGAACATGGAAATACCTACACCGCCATTTGTATGAACATGGAAATATCTACACCGCCATCTCTATAAACGTGGAAATATCTACACCGCTATCTGTATGAACTTGGAAATATCTACACTGCTCTCTGTATAAAATTCAAATTATCTACATCATTATCTCTATAAACAAGGAAATTTCTACACTGCTATCTGTATAAACATGGAAATATCTACACCGCTATCTGTATAAACATGGAAATATCTTCACCGCTATCTGTATAAACATGGAAATATCTGCAACGCTGTCTCTATAAACTTGGAAATAACTACACCACTATCTCTGTAAACATGGAAATAGCTAGACCGCCGTCTCTATAAACATGGAAATATCTACACCACCATCTGTATAAACATGGAAATATCTACACCGCTATCTGCAGAAACATGGAAATATCTACACCGCCATCTCTATGAACATGGAAATATCTACACCGCCATCTGTAAGAACATGGAAATATCTATACCGCCATCTGTATGAACATGTAAATAACTTCACCACCATCTGTATGAACATGGAAATATCTTCACCGCCATCTATATGAACATGCATATATGTACACCGGCATCTGGATGAACATGGCAATATCTACACCGCTATCTGCATGAACATGGAAATATCTACACCGCTATCTGTATGACCATGCAAATATCTACACCGCTATCTGTATGAACATATAAATATCTTCACAGCTATCTGTATATCAATGGAAATATCCACACTGGTATCTCTATAAACAAGGAAATAACTACACTGCTATCTGTATAAACATGGAAATATCTACACGGCCATCTCTATGAACATGGACATATCTACACCGCCATTTGTATGAACCTGGAAACACCTACACTGCCATCTCTATGAACATGGAAATATCTACACTGCCATTTGTATGAAGATGGAAATACCTACACCACCATCTGTATGAACATGGAAATATCTTCACCGCCATCTGTATGAACATGGATATATGTACACCGGCATCTGGATGAACATGGAAATATCTACACCGCTATCTGCATGAACATGGAAATATCTACACAGCTATCTGCATATACATGGAAATATCTACACAGATTTCTCTATAAAAATGGAAATAACTACAGCACTATCTCTATAAACTTCGAAATATCTACACCGCCATCTGTATGAACATGGAAATATCTACACCTCCATCTGTTTTAAGATGGAAATATCTACACCGATATCTGTATAAACATGGAAATATCTGCACGACTATCTGTATAAACATGGAAATAACCGCACCGCTATCTGTATAAACATGGAAATACCTACACCGCTATCTGCAAAACCATGGAAATATCCACACCGCTATCTGTGTAAACATAGAAATGTCTACACCGCTATCTGTGTAAACATGGAAATATCTACTCTGCCATCTGTGTAAGCATGAAAATATCTACACCGCCATCTCTATAAACATGGAAATATCTACAACGCCATCTGTGTGAACATGGAAATATCTACACCGGCATCTCTATAAACGTGGAAATATCTACACTGCTATCAGTATGAACTTGGAAATATCTACACTGCTATCTGTATAAAATTGGAATTATCTACCCCACTATGTCTATAAACATGGAAATACCTATCCCGCTATCTGTATAAACATGGAAATATCTACACCGCTATCTGTATAAACATGGAAATAACTTCACCGCTATCTGTATAAACATGGAAATATCTACAATGCTGACTCTATAAGCTTTGAAATAACTACACCACTATCTCTATAAACATGGAAATATCCAGAGCGCCATCTGTATAAACATGGAAATATCTACACCACCATCTGTATAAACATGGAAATATCAATACCGCTATCTGCATAAACATGGAAATATCTACACCGCCATCTCTATGAACATGGAAATATCTACACCGCCATCTGTAAGAACTTGGAAGTATTTTCACCGCCTTCTGTATGAACATGTAAATATCTAAACCGCCATCTGTATGAACATGGAATTATCTACACCGCTAACTATATGAACATGGAAATACCTACACCGCTATCTGTATGAACATGGAAATATATACACCGCTATGTGTATGAACATGGAAATATCTACACCGCTCACTGTACGAACATGGAAATATCTACACCGCTATCTGTATGAACATGGAAATATCTACACCGCTATCTGTATGAACATGCAAATATCTACACACCTATCTGTATAGCAATGGAAATACCTACACATCTATCTCTATAAACATGGAAATAACTACACGGCTATCTGAATAAACATGGAAATATCTACACCGCCACCTGTATGAACATGGAAATATCTACACTGCCATCCGTAGGAACATGGAAATATCTACACCGCCATCTGTATGAACATGTAAATATCTTCACCGCCAACTGTATGAACATGTTAATATCTACACAGCTAAATGTATGAACATGGAAATGTCTACACCGCTATTGGTATGAACATGGAAATATCTACACCGCTATCTGTATGAACATGGAAATATCTACACCGCTATCTGTATGAACATGAAAATATCTAAACCACTATCTGTATGAACATGGAAATATCTACACCGCCATCTGTATGAACATGTAAATATCTACACCGCCATCAGTATGAACATGGGAATATCTACACCGCTAACTGTATGAACATGGAAATAACTACACCGCTATCTGTATGAACATGGTAATATCTACACCGCTATCTGTATGAACATGGAAATATCTACACCGCTATCTGTATGAACATGGAAATATCTACACCGCTATCTGTATGAACATGGAAATATCTACACCGCTATCTCTATGAACATGCAAATATCTACACTGCTATCTCTATGAACATGCAAATATCTACACAGCTATCTGTATATCAATGGAAATATCTACACTTCTATCTCTATAAACATGGAAATAACTACACTGCTATCTCAATAAATATGGAAATATCTACACCGCCATCTCTATGAACATGGAAATATCTACACTGCCATTTGTATGAACATGGAAATATCTACAATGCCATCTCTATCAACATGGAAATATCTACACCTCCATTTGTATGAACATGGAAATATCTACACCACCATCTGTATGAATATGGAAATATCTTCACCGCCATCTGTATGAACAGGAAAATATCTACACCGCTATCTGTATGAACATGGAAATATCTACACCGCTATCTGTATGAACATGCAAATATCTACACAGCTATCTGTTTATCAATGGAAATATCTACACAGCTATCTCCATTAACATGGAAATAACTGCACTGCTATCTGTATAAACATGGAAATATTTACACTGCCATTTGTATGAACATGGAAATATCTACACCACCATCTGTATGAACATGGAAATATCTTCACTGCCATCTGTATGAACATGGATATATGTACACAGGCATCTGGATGAACATGGAAATATCTACACCGCTATCTGCATAAACATAGAAATATCTACACCGCCATCTCTATTAAGATGGAAATATCTACACCGCTATCTGTATAATCATGGAAATATCTGCCCAACTATCTGTATAAACATGGAAATATCCGCAGCGCTATCTTTATAAACATGGAAATATCTACACTGCTATCTGCATAAACATGGAAATACCCACACCGTTCTCTGTGTAAACATGGAAATGTCTACACCGCTATCTGTGTAAACAGGGAAATATCTACACCGCCATCTGTGTAAACTTGAAAATATCTACACCGCCATCCCTATAAACATGGAAATATCTACACCGCCATCTGTATGAACATGGAAATATCTACACCGCCATCTCTATAAACGTGGAAATATCTACACTGCTATCTGTATGAACTTGGAAATACCTACACTGCTCTCTGTATAAAATTGAAATTATCTACACCATTATCTCTATAAACATGGAAATATCTACACTGCTATCTGTATAAACATGGAAATATCTACACCGCTATCTGTATAAACATGGAAATATCTTCACCGCTATCTGTATAAACATGGAAATATCTTCAACGCTGTCTCTATAAACTTGGAAATAACTACACCAATATCTCTGTAAACATGGAAATATCTAGACTGCCATCTCTATAAACATGTAAATATCTACACCACCATCTGTATAAACATGGAAATATCTATACCGCTATCTGCATAAACATGGAAATATCTACACCGCCATCTCTATGAACATGGAAATATCTACACCGCCATCTGTACGAACATGGAAATATCTACACCGCCATGTGTATGAACATGGAAATATCTACACCGCTAACTGTATGAACATGGAAATATCTACACCGTTATCTGTATGAACATGGAAATATCTACACCGCTATCTGTATGAACATGGAAATATCTACACCGCTATCTGTACGAACATGGAAATATCTACACCGCTATCTGTATGACCATGCAAATATCTACACAGCTATCTGTATATCAATGGAAATATCTACACCGCTATCTGTATGAACATGGAAATATCTTCTCCGCCATCTGTATCAACATGTAAATATCTACACCGCCATCTGTATGAACATGGAAATATCTACACCGCTAACTGTATGAACATTTCAATATCTACAACGCTATCTGTATGAACATGGAAATATCTACACCGCTATCTGTAATAACATGGAAATATGTACACCGCTATCTGAACATGGAAATATCTAGACTGCTATGTGTATGAACATGGAAATATCTACACCGCTATCTGTATGAACATGCAAATATCTACACAGCTATCTGTATATCAATGGAAATATCCAGACTGGTATCTCTATAAACATGGAAATAACTACACTGCTATCTGTATAAACATGGAAATATGTACACCGCCATGTCTATGAACATGGAAATATCTACACCGCCATTTGTATGAACCTGGAAATATCTACACCGCCATCTCTATGAACATGGAAATACCTACACCGCCATTTGTATGAACATGGAAATATCTACACCGCCATCTGTATCAGCATGGAAATATCTTCACCGCCATTTGTATGAACATGGATATATGTACACTGGCATCTGTATGAACATGGAAATATCTACACCGCTAACTGTATGAACATGGAAATATCTACAATGCTATCTGTATGAACATGGAAATATCTTCGTCATCTGTATGAATATGGAAATATCTACACCGCTAAATATATGAACTTGGAAATCTCTACACCGCTATTGGTATGAACATGGAAATATCTACACCGCTATCTGTATGAACATGGAAATATCTACACCGCTATCTGTATGAACATGGAAATATCTACACCGCTATCTGTATGAACAGGGAAACAACTACACCGCCATCTGTATGAACATGTAAATATCTACACCGCCATCTGTATGAACATGGAAATATCTAAACCGCTAACTGTATGAACAATGAAATATCTACACAGCTATCTGTATGAACATGGAAATATCTACAGCGCTATCTGTATGAACATGGAAATATCTACACCGCTATCTGTATGAACATGGAAATATCTACACCGCTATGTGTATGAACATGCAAATATCTACACAGCTATCTGTATATCAATGGAAATATCTACACTACTATCTCTATAAACATGGAAATAACTACACTGCTATCTCTATAAATATGGAAATATCAACACCGGCATCTCTATGAGCATGGAAATATCTACACCGCCATTTGAATGAACATGGAAATATCTACACAGCCATCTCTATGAACATGGAAATATCTACACCGCCATTTGTATGAACATGGAAATATCTACACCACCATCTGTATGAACATGGAAATATCTTCACCGCCATCTATATGAACATGGATATATGTACACTGGCATCTGGATGAACATGGAAATATCTACACCGCTATCTGCATGAACATAGATCTATGTACACAGCTATCTGAATATACATGGAAATATCTACACAGATTTCTCTATAAATATGGAAATAACTACAGCGCTATCTCTATAAACTTCAAAATATCTACACCGCCATCTGTATGAACGTGGAAATATCTACACCGCCATCTATACAAACATGGACATATCTACACCGCCATCTGTATTAAGATGGAAATATCTACACCGCTATCTGTATAAACATGGAAATATCGGCCCAACTATCTGTATAAACATGGAAATATCCGCACCGCTATCTGAATAAACATGGAAATATCCGCACCGCTATCTGTATAAACATGGAAATATCTACACTGCTATCTGCATAAACATGGAAATATCCACACCGCTATCTGTATGAACATGGAAATATCTACACCGCTATCTGTATGAACATGGAAATATCTACACCGCTATCTCTATGAACATGCAAATATCTACACTGCTAACTGTATGAACATGGAAATATCTACACCATTATCTGTATGAACATGGAAGTATCTACACCGCTATCTGTATGAACAGGAAAATATCTACACCGCTATCTGTATGAACATGGAAATATCTACACCGCCACCTGTATGAACATGGAAATATCTACACTGCCATCCGTACGAACATGGAAATATCTACACAGCTATCTGCATATACATGGAAATATCTACACAGATTTCTATATAAATATAGAAATAACTACAGCGGTATCTCTATAAGCTTCGAAATATCTACACCGCCATCTGTATGAACATGGAAATATCTACACCACCATCTGTATAAACATGGAAATATCCATACCGCCATCTGCATAAACATGGAAATATCTACACCACCATCTGTATAAACATGGAAATATCTATACCGCTAACTGTATGAACATGGAAATATCTACACCACTATTGGTATGAACATGGAAATATCTACACCGCTATCTGTATGAACATGGAATTATCTACACCGCTATCTGCATAAACATGGAAATATCCACACAGCTATCTGTGTAAACATGGAAATGTCTACACCGCTATGTGTGTAAACATGGAAATATCTACACTGCCATCTGTGTAAACCTGAATATATCTACACCGCCATCTCTATAAAAATGGAAATATCTACACCGCCATCTGTATGAACATGGAAATATCTACACAGCCATCTCTATAAACGTGGAAATATCTACACTGCTATCTGTATGAACTTGGAAACATATACTCTGCTATCAGTATAAAATTGGAATTATCAACACCACTATCTCTATAAGCATGGAAATATCTACACCGCTATCTGTATAAACATGGAAATATCTATACCGCTATCTGTATGAACATGGAAATAACTTCACCGCTATCTGTATAAACATGGAAATATCTACAATGCTGTCTCTATAAACTTTGAAATAACTACACCACTATCTCTATAAACATGGAAATATCTAGACCGCCATCTCTATAAACATGGAAATATCTACACCACCATCTGTATAAACATGGAAATAACTATACCGCTATCTGCATAAACATGGAAATATCTACACCGCTGTCTGTATGAACATGCAAATATCTACACAGCTATCTGTATATCAATGGAAATATCTACACTGCTATCTCTATAAACATGGAAATAACTACACTGCTATCTGTATAAACATGGAAATATCTACACCGCCATCTCTATGAACATGGAAATATCTACACCGCCATTTGTATGAACATGGAAATATCTACACTGCCATCTCTATGAACATGGAAATACCTACACCGACATTTGTATGAACATGGAAATATCTACACCGCCATCTGCATGAACATGGAAATATCTACACCGCCATCTCTATAAACGTGGAAATATCTACACCGCTATCTGTATGAACTTGGAAATATCTACACTGCTCTCGGTATAAATTGAAATTATCTACACCACTATCTCTATAAACATGGAAATATCTACACTGCCATCCTTTGCGAACATGGAAATATCTACACCGCCATCTGTATGAACATGTAAATATCTACACCGCCATCTGTATGAACATGGAAATATCTACACCGCTAACTGTAGGAACATGGAAATATCTACACCGCTATCTGTATGAACATGGAAATATCTACACCGCTATATGAATGAACATGCAAATATCTACACAGCTATCTGTATATCAGTGGAAATATCTACACTGCTATCTCTATAAACATGGAAATAACTACACCACTATCTCTGTAAACATGGAAATATCTAGACCGCCATCTCTATAAACATGGAAATATCTACACCACCATCTGTATAAACATGGAAATATCTATACAGCTATCTGCATAAACATGGAAATATCAACACCGCCATCTCTATGAACATGGAAATATCTACACCGCAATCTGTACGAACATGGAAATATCTATACCGCCATCTGTATGAACATGTAAATATCTACACCGCCATCTGTATGATCATAGAAATATCTACAACACTAACTGTATGAACATGGAAATCTCTACACCGCTATCTGTATGAAAATTTAAATATCTACACCGTTATCTGTATGAACATGGAAATATCTACACCGCTATCTGTAGGAACATGGAAATATCTACACCGTTATCTGTACGAACATGGAAATATCTACACCGCTATCTGTATGACCATGCAAGTATCTATACAGCTATCTGTTTATCAATGGAAATATCTACACTGTTATTTCTATAAACATGGAAATAACTACACTGCTATCTGTATGAACATGTAAATATCTACACCACCATCTGTATGAACATGGAAATATCTACACCGCTAACTGTATGAACATGGAAATGTCTACACCGCTATTGGTATGAACCTGGAAATATCTAGACCGCTATCTGTATGAACATGGAAATATATACACCGCTATCTGTATGAACATGGAAATCTCTACACCGCTATCTGTATGAACATGGAAATATGTACACCGCCATCTGTATGAACATGTAAATATCTACACCGCCATCTGTAGGAACATGGAAATATCTACACCGCTAACTGTATGAACATGGAAATATCTACACCGCTATCTGTATGAACATCGAAATATCTACACCGCTATCTGTATGAACATGGAAATATCTACACCGCTATCTGTATGAACATGGAAATATCTACACCGCTATCTGTATGAACAAGTAAATATCAACACAGCTATCTGTATATCAATGGAAATATCCACACTGGTATCTCTATAAACATGGAAATAACTACACTGATATCTGTATAAACATGAAAATATCTACACTGCCATCTCTATGAACATGGAAATATCTACACCTCCATTTGTATGAACATGGAAATACCTACACCACCATCTGTATGAACATGGAAATATCTTCACTGCCATCTGTATGAACATGGATATATGTACACCGGCATCTGGATGAACATGGAAATATCTAAACCGCTATCTGCATGAACATGGAAATATCTACACAGCTATCTGCATATACATGGAAATATCTACACAGATTTCTCTATAAATATGGAAATAACTACAGCGCTATCTCTATAAACTTCGAAATATCTACACCGCCATCTGTGTGAACATGGAAATATCTACAACGCCATCTGTACGAACATGGACATATCTACACCTCCATCTGTTTTAAGATGGAAATAACTACACCGATATCTGTATAAACATGGAAATATCTGCACGACTATCTGTATAAACATGGAAATAACCGCACCGCTATCTGCATAAACATGGAAATATCTACACCGCTATCTGCATAAACATGGAAATATCCACACCGCTATCTCTGTAAACATAGAAATGACTACACCGCTATCTGTGTAAACATGGAAATATCTACACTGCCATCTGTGTAAGCATGAAAATATCTACATAAACATAGAAATGTAACATAACATAGAATGACTGTAAACATAGAAATGACTACACCGCTATCTTTGTAAACATGGAAATATCTACACTGCCATCTGTGTAAGCATGAAAATATCTACACCGCCATCTCTATAAACGTGGAAATATCTACACTGCTATCTGTATGAACTTGGAAATATCTACACTGCTATCTGTATAAAATTGGAATTATCTACCCCACTATGTCTATAAACTTGGAAATATCTACACCGCTATCTGTATGAACATGGAAATATCTTCACCACTATCTGTATGAACATGGAAATATCTACACTGCTATCTGTAGGAACAAGGAAATATCTTCACCGCTATCTGTATATACATGGAAATACCTACAACGCTGTCTCTATAAACGTGGAAATAACTACACCACTATCTCTGTAAACATGGGAATATCTAGACCGCCATCTCTATAAACATGGAAATATCTACACCACCATCTGTATAAACATGGAAATATCTATACAGCTATCTGCATAAACATGGAAATATCTACACCGCCATCTCTATGAACATGGAAATATCTACACCGCAATCTGTACGAACATGGAAATATCTATACCGCCATCTGTATGAACATGTAAATATCTACACCGCCATCTGTATGATCATAGAAATATCTACACCACTAACTGTATGAACATGGAAATATCTACACCGCTATCTGTATGAAAATTTAAATATCTACACCGTTATCTGTATGAACATGGAAATATCTACACCGCTATCTGTAGGAACATGGAAATATCTACACCGTTATCTGTACGAACATGGAAATATCTACACCGCTATCTGTATGACCATGCAAGTATCTATACAGCTATCTGTTTATCAATGGAAATATCTACACTGTTATTTCTATAAACATGGAAATAACTACACTGCTATCTGTATGAACATGTAAATATCTACACCACCATCTGTATGAACATGGAAATATCTACACCGCTAACTGTATGAACATGGAAATGTCTACACCGCTATTGGTATGAACCTGGAAATATCTAGACCGCTATCTGTATGAACATGGAAATATCTACACCGCTATCTGTATGAACATGGAAATCTCTACACCGCTATCTGTATGAACATGGAAATATGTACACCGCCATCTGTATGAACATGTAAATATCTACACCGCCATCTGTAGGAACATGGAAATATCTACACCGCTAACTGTATGAACATGGAAATATCTACACTGCTATCTGTATGAACATCGAAATATCTACACCGCTATCTGTATGAACATGGAAATATCTACACCGCTATCTGTATGAACATGGAAATATCTACACCGCTATCTGTATGAACAAGTAAATATCAACACAGCTATCTGTATATCAATGGAAATATCCACACTGGTATCTCTATAAACATGGAAATAACTACACTGCTATCTGTATAAACATGAAAATATCTACACTGCCATCTCTATGAACATGGAAATATCTACACCTCCATTTGTATGAACATGGAAATACCTACACCACCATCTGTATGAACATGGAAATATCTTCACTGCCATCTGTATGAACATGGATATATGTACACCGGCATCTGGATGAACATGGAAATATCTAAACCGCTATCTGCATGAACATGGAAATATCTACACAGCTATCTGCATATACATGGAAATATCTACACAGATTTCTCTATAAATATGGAAATAACTACAGCGCTATCTCTATAAACTTCGAAATATCTACACCGCCATCTGTGTGAACATGGAAATATCTACAACGCCATCTGTACGAACATGGACATATCTACACCTCCATCTGTTTTAAGATGGAAATAACTACACCGATATCTGTATAAACATGGAAATATCTGCACGACTATCTGTATAAACATGGAAATAACTGCACCGCTATCTGCATAAACATGGAAATATCTACACCGCTATCTGCATAAACATGGAAATATCCACACCGCTATCTCTGTAAACATAGAAATGACTACACCGCTATCTGTGTAAACATGGAAATATCTACACTGCCATCTGTGTAAGCATGAAAATATGTACATAAACATAGAAATGTAACATAACATAGAATGACTGTAAACATAGAAATGACTACACCGCTATCTTTGTAAACATGGAAATATCTACACTGCCATCTGTGTAAGCATGAAAATATCTACACCGCCATCTCTATAAACGTGGAAATATCTACACTGCTATCTGTATGAACTTGGAAATATCTACACTGCTATCTGTATAAAATTGGAATTATCTACCCCACTATGTCTATAAACTTGGAAATATCTACACCGCTATCTGTATGAACATGGAAATACCTTCACCACTATCTGTATGAACATGGAAATATCTACACTGCTATCTGTAGGAACAAGGAAATATCTTCACCGCTATCTGTATATACATGGAAATACCTACAACGCTGTCTCTATAAACGTGGAAATAACTACACCACTATCTCTGTAAACATGGGAATATCTAGACCGCCATCTCTATAAACATGGAAATATCTACACCACCATCTGTATAAACATGGAAATATCTATACCGCTATCTGCAGAAACATGGAAATATCTACACCGCCATCTGTACGAACATGGAAATATCTATACCGCCATCTGTATGAACATGTAAATATCTACACCGCCATCTGTATGAACATGGAAATAACTACACCGCTAACTGTATAAACATGGAAATATCTACACCGCTATCTGTATGAACATGGAAATATCTACACCGTTATCTGTATGAACATGGAAACATCTACACCGCTATCTGAATGAACATGGAAATATCTACACCGCTATCTGTACGAACATGGAAATATCTACACCGCTATCTGTATGACCATGCAAATATCTACACAGCTATCTGTATATCAATGGAAATATCTACACTGCTATCTCTATAAACATGGAAATAACTACACTGCTATCAGTATAAACATGGAAATATCTACACCGCCACCTATATGAGCATGGAAATATCGACGCTGCCATCCGTACGAACATGGAAATATCTACACCGCCATCTGTATGAACTTGTAAATATCTACACCGCCCTCTGTATGAACATGGAAATATCTACACCGCTAACTGTATGAACATGGAAATGTCTACACCGCTATTGGTATGAACCTGGAAATATCTGGACCGCTATCTGTATGAACATGGAAATATCTACGCCGCTATCTGTATGAACATGGAAATCTCTACACCGCTATCTGTATGAACATGGAAATATCTACACCGCCATCTGTATGAACATGTAAATATCTACACCGCCATCTGTATGAACATGGAAATATCTACACTGCTATCTGTATGAACATGGAAATATCTACACCGCTATCTGTATGAACATGGAAATATCTACTCCGCTATCTGTATGAACATGCAAATATCTACACAGCTATCTGTATATAAATGGAAATATCTACACCGCTATCTTTATAAACATGGAAATATCTGCACCACTATCTGTATAAACATGGAAATATCCGCACCCCTATGTGTATGAACATGTAAATATCTACACCGCTATCTGTACGAACATGGAAATGTCTACACCGCTATTGGTATGAACCTGGAAATATCTGGACCGCTATCTGTATGAACATGGAAATATCTACGCCGCTATCTGTATGAACATGGAAATCTCTACACCGCTATCTGGATGAACATGGAAATATCTACACCGATATCAGTATGAACATGCAAATATCTGCCCAACTATCTTTATAAACATGGAAATATCCGCACCACTATCTGAATAAACACGGAAATATCTACACCGCCACCTGTATGAACATGGAAATATCTACACTGCCATCTGTATGAACATGGAAATATCTACACCGCCATCTGTATGAACATGGAAATATCTACACCGCTAACTGCAAGAACATGGAAATACCTACACCGCTATCTGTATGAACATGGAAATATCTACACCGCTATCTGTATAAACATGGAAATATCTACAAAGCTCTCTGTATGAACATGGAAATATCTACACCGCTATCTGTATGAACATGGAAATATCTACACCGCTATCTGTATGAACATGGAAATATCTGCACCGCTATCTGTATGAACATGCAAATCTCTACACAGCTATCTGTATAAAATTGAAATTATCTACACCACTATCTCTATAAACATGGAAATAACTACACTGCTATCTGTATAAACATGGAAATATCTACACCGCCTTCTCTATGAACATGGAATTATCTACACCGCCATTTGTATGAACATGGAAATATCTACACCGCCATCTCTATGAACATGGAAATATCCACACCGCCATTTGTATGAACATGGAAATATCTACACCGCCATCTGTATGAACATGGAAATATCTTCACCGCCATCTGTATGAACATGGATATATCTACAACGGCATCTGGATGAACATGGAAATATCTACACCGATATCTGCATGACCATGGAAATATCTACACAGCTATCTGCATATACATGGAAATATCTTCACAGATTTCTCTATAAATATGGAAATAACTACAGCGATATCTCTATAAACTTCGAAATATCTACACCGCCATCTGTATGAACATGGAAATACCTACACCGCCATCTGTACGAACATAGACATATTTACACTGCCATCTGTATTAAGAAGGAAATATCTACACCGCTACCTGTATAAACATGGAAATATCTGCCCATCTGTATAAACATGGAAATATCCGTACCGCTATCTGTATAAACATGGAAATATCTACACCGCTATCTGCATAAACATGGAAATATCCACACCGATATCTGTGTAAACATGGAAATGTCTACACCGCTATCTGTGTAAACATGGAAATATCTACACCGCCATCTGTGTAAACATGAAAATATCTACACCGCCATCTCTATAAACATGGAAATATCTACACCGCCATCTGTATGGACATGGAAATATCTACACCGCCATCTCTATAATCGTTTAAATATCTACACCGCTATCTGTATGAACTTGGAAATAACTACACTACTATCTGTATAAAATTGAAATTATCTACACCACTATCTCTATAAACATGGAAATATCTACACTGTTATCTGTATAAACATGGAAATATCTACACCGATATCTGTATAAACATGGAAATATCTTCACCGCTGTCTCTATAAACTTGGAAATAACTACACCTCTATCTCTATAAACATGGAAATATCGAGACCGCCATCTCTATAAACAAGGAAATACCTACACCACCATCTCTATAATCATGGAAATATCTATAACGCTATCTGCATAAACATAGAAATATCTACACCGCCATCTCTATGAACATGGAAATATCTACACCGCCATCTGTATGAGCATGGAAATATCTACACTGCCATCCGTATGAAGATGGAAATATCTACACCGCCATCTGTTTGAACATGCAAATATCTACACCGCCATCTGTATGAACATGGAAATATCTACACCTCTAACTGTATGAACATGGAAATATCTACACCGCTATCTGTATGAACATGGAAATATCTACACCACTATCTGTATGAACATGGAAATATCTACACCGCTGTCTCTATAAACATGGAAATATCTACAACGCTGTCTCTATAAACATGGAAATATCAACAACACTGTCTCTATAAACTTGGAAATAACTACACTACTATCTCTATAAACATGGAAATATCTAGACCGCCTTCTCTATAAAAATGGAAATATCTACACCACCATCTGTATAAAAATGGAAATATCTATACCGCTATCTGCATAAACATGGAAATATCTACACCGCCATCTCTATGAACATGGAAATATCTAAACCAACATCTGTACGAACATGGAAATATCTACACCGCCATCTGTATGAACATGTAAATATCTACACCGCCATCTGTATGAACATGGAAATATCGACACCGCTATCTGTATGAACATGGAAATATCAACACCGGTATCTGTATGAACATGGAAATATCTCCACCACTATCTGTATAAAGATGGAAATAACCACACCGCTATCTGCATAAACATGGAAATGTCTACACCGCTATCTGCATAAACATGGAAATATCCACACCGCTATCTGTGTAAACATGGAAATGTCAACACTGATATCTGTGGAAACATGGAAATATCTACACCGCCATCTGTGTAAACATGAAAATATCTACACCGCCATCTCTATAAACATGGAAATATCTACACCGCTATCTGTATGAACTTGGAAATATCTACACTACTCTCGGTATAAAATTGAATTTATCTACACCACTATCTCTATAAACATGGAAATATCTACACTGCTATCTGTATAAGCATGGAAATATCTACACCGCCATCTCTATAAATGTGGAAATATCTACACCGCTATCTGTATGAACTTGGAAATATCTACACTGCTCTCTGTATAAAATTGAAATTATCTACACCACTATCTCTATAAACATGGAAATATCTACACTGCTATCTGTATAAACATGGAAATATCTACACCGCTATCTGTATAAACATGGAAATATCTTCACCGCTCTCTGTATAAACATGGAAATATCTACAATGCTGTCTCTATAAACTTGGAAATAACTACACCACTATCTCTGTAAACATGGAAATATCTAGAACGCCATCTCTATAAACATGGAAATATCTACACCACCGTCTGTATAAACATGGAAATATCTATACCGCTATCTGAATAAACATGGAAATATCAACACCGCCATCTCTATGAACATGGAAATATCTACACCGCCATCTGTACGAACATGGAAATATCTACACCGCCATCTGTATGAACATGTAAATATCTACACCGCCGTCTGTATGAACATGGAAATATCTACACCGCTATCTGCATGAACTTGGAAATATCTACACCGTTATCTGTATGAACATGGAAATATCTACACCGCTATCTGTAGGAACAAGGAAATATCTACACCGCTATCTGTACGAACATGGAAATAGCTACACCGCTCTCTGTATGAACATGCAAGTATCTACACAGCTATCTGAATATTAATGGAAATATCCACACTGCTATCTCTATAAACATGGAAATAACTACACTGCTATCTGTATAAACATGGAAATGTCTACACCACCACCTGTATGAACATGGAAATATCTACACTGCCATCCGTACGAACATGGAAATATCTAAACCGCCATCTGTATGAACATGTATATATCTACACCGCCATCTGTATGAACATGGAAATATCTACACCGCTAACTGTATGAACATGGAAATATCTACACCGCTATTGTTATGAACATGGAAATATCTACACCGCCATCTGTATGAACATGGAAATATCTACACCACTATCTGTATGAACACAGAAATATCTACACCGCTATCTGTATGAACATGGAAATATCTACACCGCTATCTATATGAACATGCAATTATCTACACAGCTATCTGCATATCAATGGAAATATCCACACTGCTATCTCTATAAACATGGAAATAACTACACTGCTATCTGTACAAACATGGAAATATCTACACCGCCATTTGTATGAACATGGAAATATCTACACCGCCATCTGTATGAACATGGAAATATCTTCACCGCCATCTGTATGAACTTGGATATATGTACACCGGCATCTGGATGAACATGGAAATATCTACACCGCTATCTGCATGAACATGGAAATATCTACACAGCTCTCTGAATATACATGGAAATATCTACACAGATTTCTCTATAAATATGGAAATAACTACAGCGCTATCTCTATAAACTTCGAAATATCTACACCGCCATCTGTTTGAACATGGAAATATCTGCACCGCCGTCTGTACGAATATGCACAAATCTACACCGCCATCTGTATTAAGATGGAAGTATCTACACCGCTATCTGTATAAACATGGAAATATCTGCCCAACTACCTGTATAAACATGGAAATATCCCCACCGCTATCTGTATAAACATGGAAATATCTACACTGCTATCTCTATACACATGGAAATAACTACACTGCTATCTGTATATACATGGAAATATCTACACCGCCACCTGTATGAACATGGAAATATCTACACTGCCATCCGTACGAACATGGAAATATCTACACCGCCATCTGTATGAACATGTAAATATCTACACCGCCATCTGTATGAACTTGGAAATATCTACGCCGCTAACTGTATGAAAAATGGAAATATCTACACCGCTATTGGTATGAACAATGAAATATCTACACCGCTATCTGTATGAACATGGAAATATCTACACCGCTATCTGTATGAACATGGAAATATCTTCACCGATATCTGTATGAACATGGAAATATCTACACCGCTATCTGTATGAACATGCAAATATCTACAGAGCTATCTGAATATCAATGGAAATATCTACACTGCTATCTGTATAAACGTGGAAATAACCACACTACTATCTGTATAAACAAGGAAATATCTACAACGCTAACTGTATGGACATGGAAATATCTCCACCGCTATTGGTATGAACATGGAAATATCTACACCGCCATTTGTATGAACATGGAAATATCTACACCGCCATCCGTATGAACATGGAAATATCTTCACCGCCATCTCTATGAACATGGATATATCTACACCGGCATCTGGATGGACATGGAAATATCTACACCGCTATCTGTATGAACTAGGAAATATCTACACCGCTAACAATATGAACATGGAAATATCTACACCGCTATCTGTATGAACATGGAAATACCTACAACGCTATCTGTATGAACATGGAAATATCTACACCGCTATCTGTATGAACATGGAAATATCTACACCGCTATCAGTATGAACACCGAAATATCTACACCGCTATCTCTATATCTATGGAAAATGTACACTGCTATCTCTATAAACATGGAAATAACTACACTGCTATCTGCATCAACATGGAAATATCTACACCGCCATCTCTATGAACATGGAAATATCTACACAGCCATCTGTATGAACATGGAAATACCTTCACCGCCATCTGTATGAACATGGATGTATCTACACCGGCATCTGGATGAACATGGAAATAACTACACCGCTATCTGCAGGAACATGGAAATATCTACACAGCTATCTGCATACACATGGAAATATCTACACAGATTTCTAAAGAAATATAGAAATAACTACAGCGCTATCTCTATAAACTTCGAAATATCTACACCGCCATCTGTATGAAGATGGAAATATCTACACCACCATCTGTATAAACATGGAAATATCTATACCGTCATCTGCATAAACATGGAAATATCTACACCGCCATCTGTTTTAAGATGGAAATATCTACACCGCTATCTGTATAAACATGGAAATATCTGCACCACTATCTGTATAAACATGGAAATATCCGCACCGCTATCTGTATAAACATGGAAATATCTACACCGCTATCTGCATAAACATGGAAATATACACACCGCTATCTGTGTAAACATGGAAATGTCTGCACCGCTATCTGTGTAATCATGGAAATATCTACACCGCCATCTGTGTAAACATGAAAATATCTACACTGTCATCTCTATAAACATGGAAATATCTACACGGCCATCTGTATGAGCATGGAAATATCAACACCGCCATCTCTATAAACGTGGAAATATCTACACCGCTATCTGTATGAACTTGGAAATATCTACACTGCTATCTGTATAAAATTGGAATTATCTACGCCACTATCTCAATCAACATGGAAATATCTACACCGCTATCTGTATAAAATTGGAATTATCTACACCGCTATCTGTATAAACATGGAAATATCTTCACCGCTGTCTCTATAAACATGGAAATATCAACAACACTGTCTCTATAAACTTGGAAATAACTACACTACTATCTCTATAAACATGGAAATATCTAGACCGCCTTCTCTATAAAAATGGAAATATCTACACCACCATCTGTATAAAAATGGAAATATCTATACCGCTATCTGCATAAACATGGAAATATCTACACCGCCATCTCTATGAACATGGAAATATCTAAACCAACACCTGTACGAACATGGAAATATCTACACCGCCATCTGTATGAACATGTAAATATCTACACCGCCATCTGTATGAACATGGAAATATCGACACCGCTATCTGTATGAACATGGAAATATCAACACCGGTATCTGTATGAACATGGAAATATCTCCACCACTATCTGTATAAACATGGAAATAACCACACCGCTATCTGCATAAACATGGAAATGTCTACACCGCTATCTGCATAAACATGGAAATATCCACACCGCTATCTGTGTAAACATGGAAATGTCTACACTGATATCTGTGGAAACATGGAAATATCTACACCGCCATCTGTGTAAACATGAAAATATCTACACCGCCATCCCTATAAACATGGAAATATCTACACCGCTATCTGTATGAACTTGGAAATATCTACACTGCTTTCGGTATAAAATTGACTTTATCTACACCACTATCTCTATAAACATGGAAATATCTACAGTGTTATCTGTATAAACATGGAAATATCTACACCGCCATCTCTATAAATGTGGAAATATCTACACCGCTATCTGTATGAACTTGCGAATATCTACACTGCTCTCTGTATAAAATTGAAATTATCTACACCACTATCTCTATAAACATGGGAATATCTACACTGCTATCTGTATAAACATGGAAATATCTACACCGCTATCTGTATAAACATGGAAATATCTTCACCGCTATCTGTATAAACATGGAAATATCTACAATGCTGTCTCTATAAACTTGGAAATAACTACACCACTATCTCTGTAAACATGGAAATATCTAGAACGCCATCTCTATAAACATGGAAATATCTACACCACCATCTGTATAAACATGGAAATATCTATACCGCTATCTGCATAAACATGGAAATATCTACACCGCCATCTCTATGAACATGGAAATATCTACACCGCCATCTGTACGAACATGGAAATATCTACACCGCCATCTGTATGAACATGGAAATATCTACACCGCCATCTCTATGAACATGGAAATATCTACACCGCTCTCTGCATGAACTTGGAAATATCTACACCGTTATCTGTATGAACATGGAAATATCTACACCGCTATCTGTAGGAACAAGGAAATATCTACACCGCTATCTGTACGAACATGGAAATAGCTACACCGCACTCTGTATGAACATGAAAGTATCTACACAGCTATCTGAATATTAATGGAAATATCCACACTGCTATCTCTATAAACATGGAAATAACTACACTGCTATCTGTATAAACATGGAAATGTCTACACCGCCACCTGTATGAACATGGAAATATCTACTCTGCCATCCGTACGAACATGGAAATATCTAAACCGCCATCTGTATGAACATGTATATATCTACACCGCCACCTGTATGAACATGGAAATATCTACACCGCTAACTGTATGAACATGGAAATATCTACACCGCTATTGTTATGAACATGGAAATATCTACACTGCTATCTGTATGAACATGGAAATATCTACACCGCTATCTGTATGAACATGGAAATATCTACACCGCCATCTGTATTAACATGGAAATATCTACACCGCCTTCTGTATGAACATGTAAATATCTACACCGCCATCTGTATGAACATGGAAATATCTACACCGCTATCTGTATGAACATGGAAATATCTACGCCGCTATCTGTATGAACATGGAAATATCTACACCGCTATCTGTATGAACATTTAAATATCTACACCGCTATCTGTATGAACATGTAAATATCTACACAGCTATCTGTATATCAATGGAAATATCTACAATGCTATCTCTCTAATCATGGAAATAACTACACTGCTATCTGTATGAACATGGAAATATCTACACCGCTATCTGTATGAACATCCAAATATCTACACAGCTATCTATATATCAATGGAAATACCAGACTGGTATCTCTATAAACATGGAAATAACTACACTGCTATCTCTATAAACATGGAAATATCTACACCGCCATCTCTATGAACATGGAAATATCTACACCACCATTTGTATGAACCTGGAAATATCTACACCGCCATCTCTATGAACATGGAAATATCTACACCGCCATTTGTATGAACATGGAAATACCTACACCGCCATCTGTATGAGCATGGAAATATCTTCACGGCCATTTGTATGAACACGGATATATGTACACCGGCATCTGGATGAACATGGAAATATCTACACCGTAATCTGCATGAACATGGAAATATCTACACAGCTATCTGAATATACATGGAGATATCTACAGAGATTTCTCTATAAATATGGAAATAACTACAGCGCTATCTCTATAAACTTTGAAATATCTACACCGCCATCTGTATGAACATGGAAATATCTACACCGCCATCTGTATGAACATGGAAATATCTACACCGCTAACTGTATGAATATGGAAATATCTACACCGCTATCTGTATGAACATGGAAATATCTACACCGCTATCTGTATGAACATGGAAATATCTACACCGCTATCTGTATGAACATGGAAATATCTACACCGCTATCTGTATCAACATCCAAATATCTACACAGCTATCTATATATCAATGGAAATACCAGACTGGTATCTCTATAAACATGGAAATAACTACACTGCTATCTCTATAAACATGGAAATATCTACACCGCCATCTCTATGAACATGGAAATATCTACACCACCATTTGTATGAACCTAGAAATATCTACACCGCCATCTCTATGAACATGGAAATATCTACACCGCCATTTGTATGAACATGGAAATACCTACACCGCCATCTGTATGAGCATGGAAATATCTTCACCGCCATTTGTATGAACACGGATATATGTACACCGGCATCTGGATGAACATGGAAATATCTACACCGTAATCTGCATGAACATGGAAATATCTACACAGCTATCTGAATATACATGGAGATATCTACAGAGATTTCTCTATAAATATGGAAATAACTACAGCGCTATCTCTATAAACTTCGAAATATCTACACCGCCATCTGTATGAACATGGAAATATCTACACCGCCATCTGTATGAACATGGAAATATCTACACCGCTAACTGTATGAACATGGAAATATATACACCGCTATCTGTATGAACATGGAAATATCTACACCGCTATCTGTATGAACATCCAAATATCTACACAGCTATCTATATATCAATGGAAATACCAGACTGGTATCTCTATAAACATGGAAATAACTACACTGCTATCTCTATAAACATGGAAATATCTACACCGCCATCTCTATGAACATGGAAATATCTACACCACCATTTGTATGAACCTGGAAATATCTACACCGCCATCTCTATGAACATGGAAATATCTACACTTCCATTTGTATGAACATGGAAATACCTACACCGCCATCTGTATGAGCATGGAAATATCTTCACCGCCATTTGTATGAACCCGGATATATGTACACAGGCATCTGGATGAACATGGAAATATCTACACCGTAATCTGCATGAACATGGAAATATCTGAACAGCTATCTGAATATACATGGAGATATCTACAGAGATTTCTCTATAAATATGGAAATAACTACAGCGCTATCTCTATAAACTTCGAAATATCTACACCGCCATCTGTATGAACATGGAAATATCTACACCGCCATCTGTATGAACATGGAAATATCTACACCGCTAACTGTATGAACATGGAAATATCTACACCGCTATCTGTATGAACATGGAAATATCTACACCGCTATCTGTATGAACTTCCAAATATCTACACAGCTATCTGTATATCAATGGAAGTATCCACACTGGTATCTCTATAAAAATGGAAATAACTACACTGCTATCTGTATAAATATTGAAATATCTACACCGCCATCTCTATGAACATGGAAATATCTACACCGCCATCTGTATGAACATGGAAATATCTATACCGCTATCTGTATGAACATGGAAATATCTTCGCCGTCTGTATGAACATGGAAATATCTTCACCGCTAAATATATGAACATGGAAATGTCTACACCGCTTTTGGTATAAACATGGAAATATCTACACTGCTATCTGTATGAACATGGAAATATCTACACGGCTATCTGTATAAACTTGGAAATATCTACACCGCTATCTGTATGAACATGGAAATAACTACACCGCCATCTGTGCGAACATGTAAATATCTACACCGCCACCTGTATGAACATGGAAATATCTAAACCGCTAACTGTATGAACATGGAAATATCTACACCACTATCTGTATGAACATGGAGATATCTACACCGCTATCTGTATGAATATGCAAATATCTACACAGCTATCTGTATATCAATGGAAATATCCAGACTGGTATCTCTATAAACATGGAAATAACTACACTGCTATCTGTAGAAACTTGGAAATATCTACACCGCCATCTCTATGAACATGGAAATATCTACACTGCCATTTGTATGAACCTGGAAATATCTACACCGCCATCTCTATGAACATGGAAATATCTACACCGCCATTTGTATGAACATGGAAATACCTACACCGCCATCTGTATGAGCATGGAAATATCTTCACCGCCATTTGTATGAACATGGATATATGTACACCGGCATCTGGATGAACATGGAAATATCTACACCGTAATCTGCATGAACATGGAAATATCTACACAGCTATCTGAATATACATGGAGATATCTACACAGATTTCTCTATAAATATGGAAATATCTACATCACTGTCTCTATAAACTTCGAAATATCTACACCGCCATCTGTATGAACATGGAAATATCTACACCACCATCTGTACGATCATGGACATATCTACACCGCCATCTGTATTAAGAAGGAAATATCTACACCGCTATCTGTATAAACATGGAAATATCTGCCCAACTATCTGTATAAACATGGAAATATCCGCACCGCTATCTAAATAAACATGGAAATATCCGCACCGCTATCTGTATAAACATGGAAATATCTACACTGCTATCTGCATAAACATGGAAATATCCACAACGCTATCTGTGTAAACATGGAAATGTCTACACCGCTATCTGTGTAAACATGGAAATATCTACACCGCCATCTGTGTAAACACGAAAATATCTACACCGCCATCTCTATGAACATGGAAATACCTACACCGCCATTTGTATGAACATGGAAATATCTACACCGCCATCTCTATAAACGTGGAAATATCTACACCGCTATCTGTATGAACTTGGAAATATCTACACTGCTCTCTGTATAAAATTCAAATTATCTACATCATTATCTCTATAAACAAGGAAATTTCTACACTGCTATCTGTATAAACATGGAAATATCTACACCGCTATCTGTATAAACATGGAAATATCTTCACCGCTATCTGTATAAACATGGAAATATCTGCAACGCTGTCTCTATAAACTTGGAAATAACTACACCACTATCTCTGTAAACATGGAAATAGCTAGACCGCCATCTCTATAAACATGGAAATATCTACACCACCATCTGTATAAACATGGAAATATCTACACCGCTATCTGCAGAAACATGGAAATATCTACACCGCCATCTCTATGAACATGGAAATATCTACACCGCTATCTGTAAGAACATGGAAATATCTATACCGCCATCTGTATGAACATGGAAATATCTACACCGCCATCTCTATGAACATGGAAATATCTACACCGCTCTCTGCATGAACTTGGAAATATCTACACCGTTATCTGTATGAACATGGAAATATCTACACCGCTATCTGTAGGAACAAGGAAATATCTACACCGCTATCTGTACGAACATGGAAATAGCTACACCGCACTCTGTATGAACATGAAAGTATCTACACAGCTATCTGAATATTAATGGAAATATCCACACTGCTATCTCTATAAACATGGAAATAACTACACTGCTATCTGTATAAACATGGAAATGTCTACACCGCCACCTGTATGAACATGGAAATATCTACTCTGCCATCCGTACGAACATGGAAATATCTAAACCGCCATCTGTATGAACATGTATATATCTACACCGCCACCTGTATGAACATGGAAATATCTACACCGCTAACTGTATGAACATGGAAATATCTACACCGCTATTGTTATGAACATGGAAATATCTACACCGCTATCTGTATGAACATGGAAATATCTACACCGCTATCTGTATGAACATGGAAATATCTACACCGCCATCTGTATTAACATGGAAATATCTACACCGCCTTCTGTATGAACATGTAAATATCTACACCGCCATCTGTATGAACATGGAAATATCTACACCGCTATCTGTATGAACATGGAAATATCTACGCCGCTATCTGTATGAACATGGAAATATCTACACCGCTATCTGTATGAACATTTAAATATCTACACCGCTATCTGTATGAACATGTAAATATCTACACAGCTATCTGTATATCAATGGAAATATCTACAATGCTATCTCTCTAATCATGGAAATAACTACACTGCTATCTGTATGAACATGGAAATATCTACACCGCTATCTGTATGAACATCCAAATATCTACACAGCTATCTATATATCAATGGAAATACCAGACTGGTATCTCTATAAACATGGAAATAACTACACTGCTATCTCTATAAACATGGAAATATCTACACCGCCATCTCTATGAACATGGAAATATCTACACCACCATTTGTATGAACCTGGAAATATCTACACCGCCATCTCTATGAACATGGAAATATCTACACCGCCATTTGTATGAACATGGAAATACCTACACCGCCATCTGTATGAGCATGGAAATATCTTCACGGCCATTTGTATGAACACGGATATATGTACACCGGCATCTGGATGAACATGGAAATATCTACACCGTAATCTGCATGAACATGGAAATATCTACACAGCTATCTGAATATACATGGAGATATCTACAGAGATTTCTCTATAAATATGGAAATAACTACAGCGCTATCTCTATAAACTTTGAAATATCTACACCGCCATCTGTATGAACATGGAAATATCTACACCGCCATCTGTATGAACATGGAAATATCTACACCGCTAACTGTATGAATATGGAAATATCTACACCGCTATCTGTATGAACATGGAAATATCTACACCGCTATCTGTATGAACATGGAAATATCTACACCGCTATCTGTATGAACATGGAAATATCTACACCGCTATCTGTATCAACATCCAAATATCTACACAGCTATCTATATATCAATGGAAATACCAGACTGGTATCTCTATAAACATGGAAATAACTACACTGCTATCTCTATAAACATGGAAATATCTACACCGCCATCTCTATGAACATGGAAATATCTACACCACCATTTGTATGAACCTAGAAATATCTACACCGCCATCTCTATGAACATGGAAATATCTACACCGCCATTTGTATGAACATGGAAATACCTACACCGCCATCTGTATGAGCATGGAAATATCTTCACCGCCATTTGTATGAACACGGATATATGTACACCGGCATCTGGATGAACATGGAAATATCTACACCGTAATCTGCATGAACATGGAAATATCTACACAGCTATCTGAATATACATGGAGATATCTACAGAGATTTCTCTATAAATATGGAAATAACTACAGCGCTATCTCTATAAACTTCGAAATATCTACACCGCCATCTGTATGAACATGGAAATATCTACACCGCCATCTGTATGAACATGGAAATATCTACACCGCTAACTGTATGAACATGGAAATATATACACCGCTATCTGTATGAACATGGAAATATCTACACCGCTATCTGTATGAACATCCAAATATCTACACAGCTATCTATATATCAATGGAAATACCAGACTGGTATCTCTATAAACATGGAAATAACTACACTGCTATCTCTATAAACATGGAAATATCTACACCGCCATCTCTATGAACATGGAAATATCTACACCACCATTTGTATGAACCTGGAAATATCTACACCGCCATCTCTATGAACATGGAAATATCTACACTTCCATTTGTATGAACATGGAAATACCTACACCGCCATCTGTATGAGCATGGAAATATCTTCACCGCCATTTGTATGAACCCGGATATATGTACACAGGCATCTGGATGAACATGGAAATATCTACACCGTAATCTGCATGAACATGGAAATATCTGAACAGCTATCTGAATATACATGGAGATATCTACAGAGATTTCTCTATAAATATGGAAATAACTACAGCGCTATCTCTATAAACTTCGAAATATCTACACCGCCATCTGTATGAACATGGAAATATCTACACCGCCATCTGTATGAACATGGAAATATCTACACCGCTAACTGTATGAACATGGAAATATCTACACCGCTATCTGTATGAACATGGAAATATCTACACCGCTATCTGTATGAACTTCCAAATATCTACACAGCTATCTGTATATCAATGGAAGTATCCACACTGGTATCTCTATAAAAATGGAAATAACTACACTGCTATCTGTATAAATATTGAAATATCTACACCGCCATCTCTATGAACATGGAAATATCTACACCGCCATCTGTATGAACATGGAAATATCTATACCGCTATCTGTATGAACATGGAAATATCTTCGCCGTCTGTATGAACATGGAAATATCTTCACCGCTAAATATATGAACATGGAAATGTCTACACCGCTTTTGGTATAAACATGGAAATATCTACACTGCTATCTGTATGAACATGGAAATATCTACACGGCTATCTGTATAAACTTGGAAATATCTACACCGCTATCTGTATGAACATGGAAATAACTACACCGCCATCTGTGCGAACATGTAAATATCTACACCGCCACCTGTATGAACATGGAAATATCTAAACCGCTAACTGTATGAACATGGAAATATCTACACCACTATCTGTATGAACATGGAGATATCTACACCGCTATCTGTATGAATATGCAAATATCTACACAGCTATCTGTATATCAATGGAAATATCCAGACTGGTATCTCTATAAACATGGAAATAACTACACTGCTATCTGTAGAAACTTGGAAATATCTACACCGCCATCTCTATGAACATGGAAATATCTACACTGCCATTTGTATGAACCTGGAAATATCTACACCGCCATCTCTATGAACATGGAAATATCTACACCGCCATTTGTATGAACATGGAAATACCTACACCGCCATCTGTATGAGCATGGAAATATCTTCACCGCCATTTGTATGAACATGGATATATGTACACCGGCATCTGGATGAACATGGAAATATCTACACCGTAATCTGCATGAACATGGAAATATCTACACAGCTATCTGAATATACATGGAGATATCTACACAGATTTCTCTATAAATATGGAAATATCTACATCACTGTCTCTATAAACTTCGAAATATCTACACCGCCATCTGTATGAACATGGAAATATCTACACCACCATCTGTACGATCATGGACATATCTACACCGCCATCTGTATTAAGAAGGAAATATCTACACCGCTATCTGTATAAACATGGAAATATCTGCCCAACTATCTGTATAAACATGGAAATATCCGCACCGCTATCTAAATAAACATGGAAATATCCGCACCGCTATCTGTATAAACATGGAAATATCTACACTGCTATCTGCATAAACATGGAAATATCCACAACGCTATCTGTGTAAACATGGAAATGTCTACACCGCTATCTGTGTAAACATGGAAATATCTACACCGCCATCTGTGTAAACACGAAAATATCTACACCGCCATCTCTATGAACATGGAAATACCTACACCGCCATTTGTATGAACATGGAAATATCTACACCGCCATCTCTATAAACGTGGAAATATCTACACCGCTATCTGTATGAACTTGGAAATATCTACACTGCTCTCTGTATAAAATTCAAATTATCTACATCATTATCTCTATAAACAAGGAAATTTCTACACTGCTATCTGTATAAACATGGAAATATCTACACCGCTATCTGTATAAACATGGAAATATCTTCACCGCTATCTGTATAAACATGGAAATATCTGCAACGCTGTCTCTATAAACTTGGAAATAACTACACCACTATCTCTGTAAACATGGAAATAGCTAGACCGCCATCTCTATAAACATGGAAATATCTACACCACCATCTGTATAAACATGGAAATATCTACACCGCTATCTGCAGAAACATGGAAATATCTACACCGCCATCTCTATGAACATGGAAATATCTACACCGCTATCTGTAAGAACATGGAAATATCTATACCGCCATCTGTATGAACATGTAAATATCTTCACCGCCATCTGTATGAACATGGAAATATCTACACCGCTAAATGTATGAACATGGAAATGTCTACACCGCTATTGGTATGAACATGGAAATATCTACACCGCTATCTGTATAAACATGGAAATATCTACACCGCTATCTGTATGAACATGGAAATATCTACACCGCTATCTGTATGAACATGGAAATATCTACACAGCCATCTGTATCAACATGTAAATATCTACACCGCCATCTGTATGAACATGGAAATATCTACACCGCTAACTGTATGAACATTTAAATATCTACACCGCTATCTGTATGAACATGGAAATATCTACACCGCTATCTGTATGAACATGGAAATATCTACACCGCTATCTGTATGAACATGGAAATATCTACACCGCTATCTGTATGAACATGGAAATATCTACACCGCTATCTGTATGAACATGCAAATATCTACACAGCTATCTATATATCAATGGAAATATCCAGACTGGTATCTCTATAAACATGGAAATAACTACACTGCTATCTCTATAAACATGGTAATATCTAAACCGCCATCTCTATGAACATGGAAATATCTACACCGCCATTTGTATGAAACTGGAAATAGCTACACCGCCATCTCTATAAACATGGAAATATCTACACCGCCATTTGTATGAACATGGAAATACCTACACCGCCATCTGTATGAGCATGGAAATATCTTCACCGCCATTTGTATGAACACGGATATACGTACACCGGCATCTGGATGAACATGCAAATATCTACACCGTAATCTGCATGAACATGGAAATATCTACACAGCTATCTGAATATACATGGAGATATCTACAGAGATTTCTCTATAAATATGGAAATAACTACAGCGCTATCTCTACAAACTTCGAAATATCTACACCGCCATCTGTATGAACACGGAAATATCTACACCACCATCTGTACGATCATGGACATATCTCAACCGCCATCTGTATTAAGATGGAAATATCTTCACCGCTATCTGTATAAACATGGAAATATCTGACCAACTATCTGTATAAACATGGAAATATCCGCACCGCTATCTGAATAAACATGGAAATATCCGCACCGCTATCTGTATAAACATGGAAATATCTACACTGCTATCTGCATAAACATGGAAATATCTACATCGCTATCTGGGTAAACATGGACATGTCTACACCGCTATCTGTGTAAACATGGAAATATCTACACCGCTATCTGTGTAAACATGAAAATATCTACACCGCCATCTCTATGAACATGGAAATATCTACACCGCCATTTGTATGAACATGGAAATATCTACACCGCCATCTCTATAAACGTGGAAATAACTACACCGATATCTGTATGAACTTGGAAATATCTACACTGCTCTCTGTATAAAATTCAAATTATCTACATCATTATCTCTATAAACAAGGAAATATCTACACTGCTATCTGTATAAACATGGAAATATCTACACCGCTATCTGTATAAACATGGAAATATCTTCACCGCTATCTGTATAAACATGGAAATATCTACAACGCTGTCTCTATAAACTTGGAAATAACTACACCACTATCTCTGTAAACATGGAAATAGCTAGACCGCCATCTCCATAAACTTTGAAATATCTACACCACCATCTGTATAAACATGGAAATACCTATACCGCTATCTGCAGAAACATGGAAATATCTACACCATCTCTATGAACATGGAAATATCTACACCGCCATCTGTAAGAACATGGAAATATCTATACCGCCATCTGTATGAACATGTAAATATCTTCACCGCCATCTGTATGAACATGGAAATATCTACACCGCTAAATGTATGAACATGGAAATGTCTACACCGCTATTGGTATGAACATGGAAATATCTACACCGCTATCTGTATGAACATGGAAATATCTACACCGCTATCTGTATGAACATGGAAATATCTACACCGCTATCTGTATGAACATGGAAATATCTACACCGCTATCTGTATGAACATGGAAATATCTACACCGCTATCTGTATGAACATGGAAATATCTACACAGCCATCTTTATCAACATGTAAATATCTACACTGCCATCTGTATGAACATGGAAATATCAACCCCGCTAACTGTATGAACATTTAAATATCTACACCGCTATCTGTATGAACATGGAAATATCTACACCGCTATCTGTATGAACATGGAAATATCTACACCGCTATCTGTATGAACATGGAAATATCTACACCGCTATCTGTATGAACATGGAAATATCTACACCGCTATCTGTATGAACATCCAAATATCTACACAGCTATCTATATATCAATGGAAATACCAGACTGGTATCTCTATAAACATGGAAATAACTACACTGCTATCTCTATAAACATGGAAATACCTACACCGCCATCTCTATGAACATGGAAATATCTACACCACCATCTGTATGAACATGGAAATATCTACAACGCTAACTGTATGAACATGGAAATATCTACACCGCTATCTGTATGAACATGGAAATATCTACACCGCTATCTGTATGAACATGGAAATATCTACACCGCTATCTGTATGAACATTTAAATATCTACACCGCTATCTGTATGAACATGTAAATATCAACACAGCTATCTGTATATCAATGGAAATATCCACACTGGTATCTCTATGAACATGGAAATAACTACACTGCTATCTGTATAATCATGGAAATATCTACACGGCCATCTCTATGAACATGGAAATATCTACACCGCCATCGGTATGAACATGTAAATATCTACACCGCCATCTGTATGAACATGGAAATATCTACACCGCTAACTGTATGAACATGGAAATATCTACACCGCTATCTCTATGAACATGGAAATATCTACACCGCTATCTGTATGAACATGGAAATATCTACACCGTTATCTGTATGAACATGGAAATATCTACACCGCTATCTGTATGAACATGGAAATATCTACACCGCTATCTGTACGAACATGGAAATATCTACACAGCTATCTGTATATCAATGGAAATATCTACACTGCTATCTCTATAAACATGGAAATAACTACACTGCTATCTGTATAAATATGGAAATATCTACACCGCCATCTCTATGAACATGGAAATATCTACACCGCCATCTGTATGAACAATGAAATATCTACACCGCTATCTGTATGAACATGGAAATATCTTCGCCGTCTGTATGAACATGGAAATACCTTCACAGCTAAATAGATGAACATGGAAATGTCTACACCGCTATTGGTATGAACATGGAAATATCTACACCGCTATCTGTATGAACATGGAAATATCTACACCGATATCTGTATAAACTTGGAAATATCTACACCGCTATCTGTATGAACATGGAAATAACTACACCGCCATCTGTATGAACATGTAAATATCTACACCGCCATCTGTATGAACATGGAAATATCTAAACCGCTAACTGTATGAACATGGAAATATCTACACCGCTATCTGTATGAACATGGAAATATCTACACCGCTATCTGTACGAACATGGAAATATCTACACCGCTATCTGTAAGAACATGCAAATATCTACACAGCTATCTGTATATCAATGGAAATATCTACTCTGCTATCTCTATTAACATGAAAATAACTACACTGCTATCTGTATAAATATGGAAATATCTACACCGCCATCTCTAAGAACACGGAAATATCTACACCGCCATCTGTATGAACATGGAAATATCTACACCGCAAACTGTATGAACATGGAAATATCTATACCGCTATCTGTATGAACATGGATATATCTTCGCCATCTGTATGAACATGGAAATATCTTCACCGCTAAATATATGAACATGGAAATCTCTACACCGCTATTGGTATGAACATGGAAATATCTACACCGCTATCTGTATGAACATGGAAATATCTACACCGCTATCTGTATAAACTTGGAAATATCTACACCGCTATCTGTATGAACATGGAAATAACTACACCGCCATCTGTATGAACATGGAAATAACTACACCGCCATCTGTATGAACATGTAAATATCTACACCGCCATCTGTATGAACATGGAAATATCTAAACCGCTAACTGTATGAACATGGAAATATCTACACAGCTATCTGTATGAACATGGAAATATCTACACCGCTGTCTGTATGAACATGTAAATATCTACACAGCTATCTGTATATCAATGGAAATATCCACACTGGTATCTCTATAAACATGGAAATAACTACACTGCTATCTGTATAAACATGGAAATATCTACACCGCCATCTCTATGAACATGGAAATATCTACACTGCCATTTGTATGAACCTGGAAATATCTACACCGCCATCTCTATGAACATGGAAATATCTACACCGCCATTTGTATGAACATGGAAATACCTACACCGCCATCTGTATGAGCATGGAAATATCTTCACCGCCATTTGTATGAACATGGATATATGTAAACCGGCATCTGGATGAACATGGAAATATCTACACCGTAATCTGCATGAACATGGAAATATCTGCACAGCTATCTGAATATACATGGAGATATCTACATAGATTTCTCTATAAATATGGAAATAACTACATCACTATCTCTATAAACTTCGAAATATCTACACCGCCATCTGTATGAACATGGAAATATCTACACCACCATCTGTACGATCATGGACTTATCTACACCGCCATCTGTATTAAGATGGAAATATCTACACCGCTATCTGTATAAACATGGAAATATCTGCCCAACTATCCGTATAAACAAGGAAATATCCGCACCGCTATCTGAATAAACATGGAAATATCCGCACCGCTATCTGTATAAACATGGAAATATCTACACTGCTATCTGCATAAACATGGAAATATCCACACCGCTATCTGTGTAAACATGGAAATGTCTACAACGCTATCTGTGTAAACATGGAAATATCTACACCGCCATCTGTGTAAACATGAAAATATCTACACCGCCATCTCTATGAACATGGAAATATCTACACCACCATTTGTATGAACATGGAAATATCTAAACCGCCATCTCTATAAACGTGGAAATATCTACACCGCTATCTGTATGAACTTGGAAATATCTACACTGGTCTCTGTATAAAATTCAAATTATCTACATCATCTGTATAAACAAGGAAATATCTACACTGCTATCTGAATAAACATGGAAATGTCTACACCGCTATCTGTATAAACATGGAAATATCTTCACCGCTATCTGTATAAACATGGAAATATCTACAACGCTGTCTCTATAAACTTGGAAATAACTACACAACTATCTCTGTAAACATGGAAATAGCTAGACCGCCATGTCTATAAACTTGGAAATATCTACACCACCATCTGTATAAACATGGAAATATCTATACCGCTATATGCAGAAACATGGAAATATCTACACCGCCATCTCTATGAACATGGAAATATCTACACCGCCATCTGTAAGAACATGGAAATATCTATACCGCCATCTGTATGAACATGTAAATAACTTCACCACCATCTGTATGAACATGGAAATATCTTCACCGCCATCTATATGAACATGCATATATGTACACCGGCATCTGGATGAACATGGCAATATCTACACCGCTATCTGCATGAACATGGAAATATCTACACCGCTATCTGTATGACCATGCAAATATCTACACCGCTATCTGTATGAACATATAAATATCTTCACAGCTATCTGTATATCAATGGAAATATCCACACTGGTATCTCTATAAACAAGGAAATAACTACACTGCTATCTGTATAAACATGGAAATATCTACACGGCCATCTCTATGAACATGGACATATCTACACCGCCATTTGTATGAACCTGGAAACACCTACACTGCCATCTCTATGAACATGGAAATATCTACACTGCCATTTGTATGAAGATGGAAATACCTACACCACCATCTGTATGAACATGGAAATATCTTCACCGCCATCTGTATGAACATGGATATATGTACACCGGCATCTGGATGAACATGGAAATATCTACACCGCTATCTGCATGAACATGGAAATATCTACACAGCTATCTGCATATACATGGAAATATCTACACAGATTTCTCTATAAAAATGGAAATAACTACAGCACTATCTCTATAAACTTCGAAATATCTACACCGCCATCTGTATGAACATGGAAATATCTACACCTCCATCTGTTTTAAGATGGAAATATCTACACCGATATCTGTATAAACATGGAAATATCTGCACGACTATCTGTATAAACATGGAAATAACCGCACCGCTATCTGTATAAACATGGAAATACCTACACCGCTATCTGCAAAACCATGGAAATATCCACACCGCTATCTGTGTAAACATAGAAATGTCTACACCGCTATCTGTGTAAACATGGAAATATCTACTCTGCCATCTGTGTAAGCATGAAAATATCTACACCGCCATCTCTATAAACATGGAAATATCTACAACGCCATCTGTGTGAACATGGAAATATCTACACCGGCATCTCTATAAACGTGGAAATATCTACACTGCTATCAGTATGAACTTGGAAATATCTACACTGCTATCTGTATAAAATTGGAATTATCTACCCCACTATGTCTATAAACATGGAAATACCTATCCCGCTATCTGTATAAACATGGAAATATCTACACCGCTATCTGTATAAACATGGAAATAACTTCACCGCTATCTGTATAAACATGGAAATATCTACAATGCTGACTCTATAAGCTTTGAAATAACTACACCACTATCTCTATAAACATGGAAATATCCAGAGCGCCATCTGTATAAACATGGAAATATCTACACCACCATCTGTATAAACATGGAAATATCAATACCGCTATCTGCATAAACATGGAAATATCTACACCGCCATCTCTATGAACATGGAAATATCTACACCGCCATCTGTAAGAACTTGGAAGTATTTTCACCGCCTTCTGTATGAACATGTAAATATCTAAACCGCCATCTGTATGAACATGGAATTATCTACACCGCTAACTATATGAACATGGAAATACCTACACCGCTATCTGTATGAACATGGAAATATATACACCGCTATGTGTATGAACATGGAAATATCTACACCGCTCACTGTACGAACATGGAAATATCTACACCGCTATCTGTATGAACATGGAAATATCTACACCGCTATCTGTATGAACATGCAAATATCTACACACCTATCTGTATAGCAATGGAAATACCTACACATCTATCTCTATAAACATGGAAATAACTACACGGCTATCTGAATAAACATGGAAATATCTACACCGCCACCTGTATGAACATGGAAATATCTACACTGCCATCCGTAGGAACATGGAAATATCTACACCGCCATCTGTATGAACATGTAAATATCTTCACCGCCAACTGTATGAACATGTTAATATCTACACAGCTAAATGTATGAACATGGAAATGTCTACACCGCTATTGGTATGAACATGGAAATATCTACACCGCTATCTGTATGAACATGGAAATATCTACACCGCTATCTGTATGAACATGAAAATATCTAAACCACTATCTGTATGAACATGGAAATATCTACACCGCCATCTGTATGAACATGTAAATATCTACACCGCCATCAGTATGAACATGGGAATATCTACACCGCTAACTGTATGAACATGGAAATAACTACACCGCTATCTGTATGAACATGGTAATATCTACACCGCTATCTGTATGAACATGGAAATATCTACACCGCTATCTGTATGAACATGGAAATATCTACACCGCTATCTGTATGAACATGGAAATATCTACACCGCTATCTCTATGAACATGCAAATATCTACACTGCTATCTCTATGAACATGCAAATATCTACACAGCTATCTGTATATCAATGGAAATATCTACACTTCTATCTCTATAAACATGGAAATAACTACACTGCTATCTCAATAAATATGGAAATATCTACACCGCCATCTCTATGAACATGGAAATATCTACACTGCCATTTGTATGAACATGGAAATATCTACAATGCCATCTCTATCAACATGGAAATATCTACACCTCCATTTGTATGAACATGGAAATATCTACACCACCATCTGTATGAATATGGAAATATCTTCACCGCCATCTGTATGAACAGGAAAATATCTACACCGCTATCTGTATGAACATGGAAATATCTACACCGCTATCTGTATGAACATGCAAATATCTACACAGCTATCTGTTTATCAATGGAAATATCTACACAGCTATCTCCATTAACATGGAAATAACTGCACTGCTATCTGTATAAACATGGAAATATTTACACCGCCGTTTGTATGAACATGGAAATATCTACACCACCATCTGTATGAACATGGAAATATCTTCACTGCCATCTGTATGAACATGGATATATGTACACAGGCATCTGGATGAACATGGAAATATCTACACCGCTATCTGCATAAACATAGAAATATCTACACCGCCATCTCTATTAAGATGGAAATATCTACACCGCTATCTGTATAATCATGGAAATATCTGCCCAACTATCTGTATAAACATGGAAATATCCGCAGCGCTATCTTTATAAACATGGAAATATCTACACTGCTATCTGCATAAACATGGAAATACCCACACCGTTCTCTGTGTAAACATGGAAATGTCTACACCGCTATCTGTGTAAACAGGGAAATATCTACACCGCCATCTGTGTAAACTTGAAAATATCTACACCGCCATCCCTATAAACATGGAAATATCTACACCGCCATCTGTATGAACATGGAAATATCTACACCGCCATCTCTATAAACGTGGAAATATCTACACTGCTATCTGTATGAACTTGGAAATACCTACACTGCTCTCTGTATAAAATTGAAATTATCTACACCATTATCTCTATAAACATGGAAATATCTACACTGCTATCTGTATAAACATGGAAATATCTACACCGCTATCTGTATAAACATGGAAATATCTTCACCGCTATCTGTATAAACATGGAAATATCTTCAACGCTGTCTCTATAAACTTGGAAATAACTACACCAATATCTCTGTAAACATGGAAATATCTAGACTGCCATCTCTATAAACATGTAAATATCTACACCACCATCTGTATAAACATGGAAATATCTATACCGCTATCTGCATAAACATGGAAATATCTACACCGCCATCTCTATGAACATGGAAATATCTACACCGCCATCTGTACGAACATGGAAATATCTACACCGCCATGTGTATGAACATGGAAATATCTACACCGCTAACTGTATGAACATGGAAATATCTACACCGTTATCTGTATGAACATGGAAATATCTACACCGCTATCTGTATGAACATGGAAATATCTACACCGCTATCTGTACGAACATGGAAATATCTACACCGCTATCTGTATGACCATGCAAATATCTACACAGCTATCTGTATATCAATGGAAATATCTACACCGCTATCTGTATGAACATGGAAATATCTTCTCCGCCATCTGTATCAACATGTAAATATCTACACCGCCATCTGTATGAACATGGAAATATCTACACCGCTAACTGTATGAACATTTAAATATCTACAACGCTATCTGTATGAACATGGAAATATCTACACCGCTATCTGTAATAACATGGAAATATGTACACCGCTATCTGAACATGGAAATATCTAGACTGCTATGTGTATGAACATGGAAATATCTACACCGCTATCTGTATGAACATGCAAATATCTACACAGCTATCTGTATATCAATGGAAATATCCAGACTGGTATCTCTATAAACATGGAAATAACTACACTGCTATCTGTATAAACATGGAAATATGTACACCGCCATGTCTATGAACATGGAAATATCTACACCGCCATTTGTATGAACCTGGAAATATCTACACCGCCATCTCTATGAACATGGAAATACCTACACCGCCATTTGTATGAACATGGAAATATCTACACCGCCATCTGTATCAGCATGGAAATATCTTCACCGCCATTTGTATGAACATGGATATATGTACACTGGCATCTGTATGAACATGGAAATATCTACACCGCTAACTGTATGAACATGGAAATATCTACAATGCTATCTGTATGAACATGGAAATATCTTCGTCATCTGTATGAATATGGAAATATCTACACCGCTAAATATATGAACTTGGAAATCTCTACACCGCTATTGGTATGAACATGGAAATATCTACACCGCTATCTGTATGAACATGGAAATATCTACACCGCTATCTGTATGAACATGGAAATATCTACACCGCTATCTGTATGAACAGGGAAACAACTACACCGCCATCTGTATGAACATGTAAATATCTACACCGCCATCTGTATGAACATGGAAATATCTAAACCGCTAACTGTATGAACAATGAAATATCTACACAGCTATCTGTATGAACATGGAAATATCTACAGCGCTATCTGTATGAACATGGAAATATCTACACCGCTATCTGTATGAACATGGAAATATCTACACCGCTATGTGTATGAACATGCAAATATCTACACAGCTATCTGTATATCAATGGAAATATCTACACTACTATCTCTATAAACATGGAAATAACTACACTGCTATCTCTATAAATATGGAAATATCAACACCGGCATCTCTATGAGCATGGAAATATCTACACCGCCATTTGAATGAACATGGAAATATCTACACAGCCATCTCTATGAACATGGAAATATCTACACCGCCATTTGTATGAACATGGAAATATCTACACCACCATCTGTATGAACATGGAAATATCTTCACCGCCATCTATATGAACATGGATATATGTACACTGGCATCTGGATGAACATGGAAATATCTACACCGCTATCTGCATGAACATAGATCTATGTACACAGCTATCTGAATATACATGGAAATATCTACACAGATTTCTCTATAAATATGGAAATAACTACAGCGCTATCTCTATAAACTTCAAAATATCTACACCGCCATCTGTATGAACGTGGAAATATCTACACCGCCATCTATACAAACATGGACATATCTACACCGCCATCTGTATTAAGATGGAAATATCTACACCGCTATCTGTATAAACATGGAAATATCGGCCCAACTATCTGTATAAACATGGAAATATCCGCACCGCTATCTGAATAAACATGGAAATATCCGCACCGCTATCTGTATAAACATGGAAATATCTACACTGCTATCTGCATAAACATGGAAATATCCACACCGCTATCTGTATGAACATGGAAATATCTACACCGCTATCTGTATGAACATGGAAATATCTACACCGCTATCTCTATGAACATGCAAATATCTACACTGCTAACTGTATGAACATGGAAATATCTACACCATTATCTGTATGAACATGGAAGTATCTACACCGCTATCTGTATGAACAGGAAAATATCTACACCGCTATCTGTATGAACATGGAAATATCTACACCGCCACCTGTATGAACATGGAAATATCTACACTGCCATCCGTACGAACATGGAAATATCTACACAGCTATCTGCATATACATGGAAATATCTACACAGATTTCTATATAAATATAGAAATAACTACAGCGGTATCTCTATAAGCTTCGAAATATCTACACCGCCATCTGTATGAACATGGAAATATCTACACCACCATCTGTATAAACATGGAAATATCCATACCGCCATCTGCATAAACATGGAAATATCTACACCACCATCTGTATAAACATGGAAATATCTATACCGCTAACTGTATGAACATGGAAATATCTACACCACTATTGGTATGAACATGGAAATATCTACACCGCTATCTGTATGAACATGGAATTATCTACACCGCTATCTGCATAAACATGGAAATATCCACACAGCTATCTGTGTAAACATGGAAATGTCTACACCGCTATGTGTGTAAACATGGAAATATCTACACTGCCATCTGTGTAAACCTGAATATATCTACACCGCCATCTCTATAAAAATGGAAATATCTACACCGCCATCTGTATGAACATGGAAATATCTACACAGCCATCTCTATAAACGTGGAAATATCTACACTGCTATCTGTATGAACTTGGAAACATATACTCTGCTATCAGTATAAAATTGGAATTATCAACACCACTATCTCTATAAGCATGGAAATATCTACACCGCTATCTGTATAAACATGGAAATATCTATACCGCTATCTGTATGAACATGGAAATAACTTCACCGCTATCTGTATAAACATGGAAATATCTACAATGCTGTCTCTATAAACTTTGAAATAACTACACCACTATCTCTATAAACATGGAAATATCTAGACCGCCATCTCTATAAACATGGAAATATCTACACCACCATCTGTATAAACATGGAAATAACTATACCGCTATCTGCATAAACATGGAAATATCTACACCGCTGTCTGTATGAACATGCAAATATCTACACAGCTATCTGTATATCAATGGAAATATCTACACTGCTATCTCTATAAACATGGAAATAACTACACTGCTATCTGTATAAACATGGAAATATCTACACCGCCATCTCTATGAACATGGAAATATCTACACCGCCATTTGTATGAACATGGAAATATCTACACTGCCATCTCTATGAACATGGAAATACCTACACCGACATTTGTATGAACATGGAAATATCTACACCGCCATCTGCATGAACATGGAAATATCTACACCGCCATCTCTATAAACGTGGAAATATCTACACCGCTATCTGTATGAACTTGGAAATATCTACACTGCTCTCGGTATAAATTGAAATTATCTACACCACTATCTCTATAAACATGGAAATATCTACACTGCCATCCTTTGCGAACATGGAAATATCTACACCGCCATCTGTATGAACATGTAAATATCTACACCGCCATCTGTATGAACATGGAAATATCTACACCGCTAACTGTAGGAACATGGAAATATCTACACCGCTATCTGTATGAACATGGAAATATCTACACCGCTATCTGAATGAACATGCAAATATCTACACAGCTATCTGTATATCAGTGGAAATATCTACACTGCTATCTCTATAAACATGGAAATAACTACACCACTATCTCTGTAAACATGGAAATATCTAGACCGCCATCTCTATAAACATGGAAATATCTACACCACCATCTGTATAAACATGGAAATATCTATACAGCTATCTGCATAAACATGGAAATATCAACACCGCCATCTCTATGAACATGGAAATATCTACACCGCAATCTGTACGAACATGGAAATATCTATACCGCCATCTGTATGAACATGTAAATATCTACACCGCCATCTGTATGATCATAGAAATATCTACAACACTAACTGTATGAACATGGAAATCTCTACACCGCTATCTGTATGAAAATTTAAATATCTACACCGTTATCTGTATGAACATGGAAATATCTACACCGCTATCTGTAGGAACATGGAAATATCTACACCGTTATCTGTACGAACATGGAAATATCTACACCGCTATCTGTATGACCATGCAAGTATCTATACAGCTATCTGTTTATCAATGGAAATATCTACACTGTTATTTCTATAAACATGGAAATAACTACACTGCTATCTGTATGAACATGTAAATATCTACACCACCATCTGTATGAACATGGAAATATCTACACCGCTAACTGTATGAACATGGAAATGTCTACACCGCTATTGGTATGAACCTGGAAATATCTAGACCGCTATCTGTATGAACATGGAAATATATACACCGCTATCTGTATGAACATGGAAATCTCTACACCGCTATCTGTATGAACATGGAAATATGTACACCGCCATCTGTATGAACATGTAAATATCTACACCGCCATCTGTAGGAACATGGAAATATCTACACCGCTAACTGTATGAACATGGAAATATCTACACCGCTATCTGTATGAACATCGAAATATCTACACCGCTATCTGTATGAACATGGAAATATCTACACCGCTATCTGTATGAACATGGAAATATCTACACCGCTATCTGTATGAACAAGTAAATATCAACACAGCTATCTGTATATCAATGGAAATATCCACACTGGTATCTCTATAAACATGGAAATAACTACACTGATATCTGTATAAACATGAAAATATCTACACTGCCATCTCTATGAACATGGAAATATCTACACCTCCATTTGTATGAACATGGAAATACCTACACCACCATCTGTATGAACATGGAAATATCTTCACTGCCATCTGTATGAACATGGATATATGTACACCGGCATCTGGATGAACATGGAAATATCTAAACCGCTATCTGCATGAACATGGAAATATCTACACAGCTATCTGCATATACATGGAAATATCTACACAGATTTCTCTATAAATATGGAAATAACTACAGCGCTATCTCTATAAACTTCGAAATATCTACACCGCCATCTGTGTGAACATGGAAATATCTACAACGCCATCTGTACGAACATGGACATATCTACACCTCCATCTGTTTTAAGATGGAAATAACTACACCGATATCTGTATAAACATGGAAATATCTGCACGACTATCTGTATAAACATGGAAATAACCGCACCGCTATCTGCATAAACATGGAAATATCTACACCGCTATCTGCATAAACATGGAAATATCCACACCGCTATCTCTGTAAACATAGAAATGACTACACCGCTATCTGTGTAAACATGGAAATATCTACACTGCCATCTGTGTAAGCATGAAAATATCTACATAAACATAGAAATGTAACATAACATAGAATGACTGTAAACATAGAAATGACTACACCGCTATCTTTGTAAACATGGAAATATCTACACTGCCATCTGTGTAAGCATGAAAATATCTACACCGCCATCTCTATAAACGTGGAAATATCTACACTGCTATCTGTATGAACTTGGAAATATCTACACTGCTATCTGTATAAAATTGGAATTATCTACCCCACTATGTCTATAAACTTGGAAATATCTACACCGCTATCTGTATGAACATGGAAATATCTTCACCACTATCTGTATGAACATGGAAATATCTACACTGCTATCTGTAGGAACAAGGAAATATCTTCACCGCTATCTGTATATACATGGAAATACCTACAACGCTGTCTCTATAAACGTGGAAATAACTACACCACTATCTCTGTAAACATGGGAATATCTAGACCGCCATCTCTATAAACATGGAAATATCTACACCACCATCTGTATAAACATGGAAATATCTATACAGCTATCTGCATAAACATGGAAATATCTACACCGCCATCTCTATGAACATGGAAATATCTACACCGCAATCTGTACGAACATGGAAATATCTATACCGCCATCTGTATGAACATGTAAATATCTACACCGCCATCTGTATGATCATAGAAATATCTACACCACTAACTGTATGAACATGGAAATATCTACACCGCTATCTGTATGAAAATTTAAATATCTACACCGTTATCTGTATGAACATGGAAATATCTACACCGCTATCTGTAGGAACATGGAAATATCTACACCGTTATCTGTACGAACATGGAAATATCTACACCGCTATCTGTATGACCATGCAAGTATCTATACAGCTATCTGTTTATCAATGGAAATATCTACACTGTTATTTCTATAAACATGGAAATAACTACACTGCTATCTGTATGAACATGTAAATATCTACACCACCATCTGTATGAACATGGAAATATCTACACCGCTAACTGTATGAACATGGAAATGTCTACACCGCTATTGGTATGAACCTGGAAATATCTAGACCGCTATCTGTATGAACATGGAAATATCTACACCGCTATCTGTATGAACATGGAAATCTCTACACCGCTATCTGTATGAACATGGAAATATGTACACCGCCATCTGTATGAACATGTAAATATCTACACCGCCATCTGTAGGAACATGGAAATATCTACACCGCTAACTGTATGAACATGGAAATATCTACACTGCTATCTGTATGAACATCGAAATATCTACACCGCTATCTGTATGAACATGGAAATATCTACACCGCTATCTGTATGAACATGGAAATATCTACACCGCTATCTGTATGAACAAGTAAATATCAACACAGCTATCTGTATATCAATGGAAATATCCACACTGGTATCTCTATAAACATGGAAATAACTACACTGCTATCTGTATAAACATGAAAATATCTACACTGCCATCTCTATGAACATGGAAATATCTACACCTCCATTTGTATGAACATGGAAATACCTACACCACCATCTGTATGAACATGGAAATATCTTCACTGCCATCTGTATGAACATGGATATATGTACACCGGCATCTGGATGAACATGGAAATATCTAAACCGCTATCTGCATGAACATGGAAATATCTACACAGCTATCTGCATATACATGGAAATATCTACACAGATTTCTCTATAAATATGGAAATAACTACAGCGCTATCTCTATAAACTTCGAAATATCTACACCGCCATCTGTGTGAACATGGAAATATCTACAACGCCATCTGTACGAACATGGACATATCTACACCTCCATCTGTTTTAAGATGGAAATAACTACACCGATATCTGTATAAACATGGAAATATCTGCACGACTATCTGTATAAACATGGAAATAACTGCACCGCTATCTGCATAAACATGGAAATATCTACACCGCTATCTGCATAAACATGGAAATATCCACACCGCTATCTCTGTAAACATAGAAATGACTACACCGCTATCTGTGTAAACATGGAAATATCTACACTGCCATCTGTGTAAGCATGAAAATATGTACATAAACATAGAAATGTAACATAACATAGAATGACTGTAAACATAGAAATGACTACACCGCTATCTTTGTAAACATGGAAATATCTACACTGCCATCTGTGTAAGCATGAAAATATCTACACCGCCATCTCTATAAACGTGGAAATATCTACACTGCTATCTGTATGAACTTGGAAATATCTACACTGCTATCTGTATAAAATTGGAATTATCTACCCCACTATGTCTATAAACTTGGAAATATCTACACCGCTATCTGTATGAACATGGAAATACCTTCACCACTATCTGTATGAACATGGAAATATCTACACTGCTATCTGTAGGAACAAGGAAATATCTTCACCGCTATCTGTATATACATGGAAATACCTACAACGCTGTCTCTATAAACGTGGAAATAACTACACCACTATCTCTGTAAACATGGGAATATCTAGACCGCCATCTCTATAAACATGGAAATATCTACACCACCATCTGTATAAACATGGAAATATCTATACCGCTATCTGCAGAAACATGGAAATATCTACACCGCCATCTGTACGAACATGGAAATATCTATACCGCCATCTGTATGAACATGTAAATATCTACACCGCCATCTGTATGAACATGGAAATAACTACACCGCTAACTGTATAAACATGGAAATATCTACACCGCTATCTGTATGAACATGGAAATATCTACACCGTTATCTGTATGAACATGGAAACATCTACACCGCTATCTGAATGAACATGGAAATATCTACACCGCTATCTGTACGAACATGGAAATATCTACACCGCTATCTGTATGACCATGCAAATATCTACACAGCTATCTGTATATCAATGGAAATATCTACACTGCTATCTCTATAAACATGGAAATAACTACACTGCTATCAGTATAAACATGGAAATATCTACACCGCCACCTATATGAGCATGGAAATATCGACGCTGCCATCCGTACGAACATGGAAATATCTACACCGCCATCTGTATGAACTTGTAAATATCTACACCGCCCTCTGTATGAACATGGAAATATCTACACCGCTAACTGTATGAACATGGAAATGTCTACACCGCTATTGGTATGAACCTGGAAATATCTGGACCGCTATCTGTATGAACATGGAAATATCTACGCCGCTATCTGTATGAACATGGAAATCTCTACACCGCTATCTGTATGAACATGGAAATATCTACACCGCCATCTGTATGAACATGTAAATATCTACACCGCCGTCTGTATGAACATGGAAATATCTACACTGCTATCTGTATGAACATGGAAATATCTACACCGCTATCTGTATGAACATGGAAATATCTACTCCGCTATCTGTATGAACATGCAAATATCTACACAGCTATCTGTATATAAATGGAAATATCTACACCGCTATCTTTATAAACATGGAAATATCTGCACCACTATCTGTATAAACATGGAAATATCCGCACCCCTATGTGTATGAACATGTAAATATCTACACCGCTATCTGTACGAACATGGAAATGTCTACACCGCTATTGGTATGAACCTGGAAATATCTGGACCGCTATCTCTATGAACATGGAAATATCTACGCCGCTATCTGTATGAACATGGAAATCTCTACACCGCTATCTGGATGAACATGGAAATATCTACACCGATATCAGTATGAACATGCAAATATCTGCCCAACTATCTTTATAAACATGGAAATATCCGCACCACTATCTGAATAAACACGGAAATATCTACACCGCCACCTGTATGAACATGGAAATATCTACACTGCCATCTGTATGAACATGGAAATATCTACACCGCCATCTGTATGAACATGGAAATATCTACACCGCTAACTGCAAGAACATGGAAATACCTACACCGCTATCTGTATGAACATGGAAATATCTACACCGCTATCTGTATAAACATGGAAATATCTACAAAGCTCTCTGTATGAACATGGAAATATCTACACCGCTATCTGTATGAACATGGAAATATCTACACCGCTATCTGTATGAACATGGAAATATCTGCACCGCTATCTGTATGAACATGCAAATCTCTACACAGCTGTCTGTATAAAATTGAAATTATCTACACCACTATCTCTATAAACATGGAAATAACTACACTGCTATCTGTATAAACATGGAAATATCTACACCGCCTTCTCTATGAACATGGAATTATCTACACCGCCATTTGTATGAACATGGAAATATCTACACCGCCATCTCTATGAACATGGAAATATCCACACCGCCATTTGTATGAACATGGAAATATCTACACCGCCATCTGTATGAACATGGAAATATCTTCACCGCCATCTGTATGAACATGGATATATCTACAACGGCATCTGGATGAACATGGAAATATCTACACCGATATCTGCATGACCATGGAAATATCTACACAGCTATCTGCATATACATGGAAATATCTTCACAGATTTCTCTATAAATATGGAAATAACTACAGCGATATCTCTATAAACTTCGAAATATCTACACCGCCATCTGTATGAACATGGAAATACCTACACCGCCATCTGTACGAACATAGACATATTTACACTGCCATCTGTATTAAGAAGGAAATATCTACACCGCTACCTGTATAAACATGGAAATATCTGCCCATCTGTATAAACATGGAAATATCCGTACCGCTATCTGTATAAACATGGAAATATCTACACCGCTATCTGCATAAACATGGAAATATCCACACCGATATCTGTGTAAACATGGAAATGTCTACACCGCTATCTGTGTAAACATGGAAATATCTACACCGCCATCTGTGTAAACATGAAAATATCTACACCGCCATCTCTATAAACATGGAAATATCTACACCGCCATCTGTATGGACATGGAAATATCTACACCGCCATCTCTATAATCGTTTAAATATCTACACCGCTATCTGTATGAACTTGGAAATAACTACACTACTATCTGTATAAAATTGAAATTATCTACACCACTATCTCTATAAACATGGAAATATCTACACTGTTATCTGTATAAACATGGAAATATCTACACCGATATCTGTATAAACATGGAAATATCTTCACCGCTGTCTCTATAAACTTGGAAATAACTACACCTCTATCTCTATAAACATGGAAATATCGAGACCGCCATCTCTATAAACAAGGAAATACCTACACCACCATCTCTATAATCATGGAAATATCTATAACGCTATCTGCATAAACATAGAAATATCTACACCGCCATCTCTATGAACATGGAAATATCTACACCGCCATCTGTATGAGCATGGAAATATCTACACTGCCATCCGTATGAAGATGGAAATATCTACACCGCCATCTGTTTGAACATGCAAATATCTACACCGCCATCTGTATGAACATGGAAATATCTACACCTCTAACTGTATGAACATGGAAATATCTACACCGCTATCTGTATGAACATGGAAATATCTACACCACTATCTGTATGAACATGGAAATATCTACACCGCTGTCTCTATAAACATGGAAATATCTACAACGCTGTCTCTATAAACATGGAAATATCAACAACACTGTCTCTATAAACTTGGAAATAACTACACTACTATCTCTATAAACATGGAAATATCTAGACCGCCTTCTCTATAAAAATGGAAATATCTACACCACCATCTGTATAAAAATGGAAATATCTATACCGCTATCTGCATAAACATGGAAATATCTACACCGCCATCTCTATGAACATGGAAATATCTAAACCAACATCTGTACGAACATGGAAATATCTACACCGCCATCTGTATGAACATGTAAATATCTACACCGCCATCTGTATGAACATGGAAATATCGACACCGCTATCTGTATGAACATGGAAATATCAACACCGGTATCTGTATGAACATGGAAATATCTCCACCACTATCTGTATAAAGATGGAAATAACCACACCGCTATCTGCATAAACATGGAAATGTCTACACCGCTATCTGCATAAACATGGAAATATCCACACCGCTATCTGTGTAAACATGGAAATGTCAACACTGATATCTGTGGAAACATGGAAATATCTACACCGCCATCTGTGTAAACATGAAAATATCTACACCGCCATCTCTATAAACATGGAAATATCTACACCGCTATCTGTATGAACTTGGAAATATCTACACTACTCTCGGTATAAAATTGAATTTATCTACACCACTATCTCTATAAACATGGAAATATCTACACTGCTATCTGTATAAGCATGGAAATATCTACACCGCCATCTCTATAAATGTGGAAATATCTACACCGCTATCTGTATGAACTTGGAAATATCTACACTGCTCTCTGTATAAAATTGAAATTATCTACACCACTATCTCTATAAACATGGAAATATCTACACTGCTATCTGTATAAACATGGAAATATCTACACCGCTATCTGTATAAACATGGAAATATCTTCACCGCTCTCTGTATAAACATGGAAATATCTACAATGCTGTCTCTATAAACTTGGAAATAACTACACCACTATCTCTGTAAACATGGAAATATCTAGAACGCCATCTCTATAAACATGGAAATATCTACACCACCGTCTGTATAAACATGGAAATATCTATACCGCTATCTGCATAAACATGGAAATATCAACACCGCCATCTCTATGAACATGGAAATATCTACACCGCCATCTGTACGAACATGGAAATATCTACACCGCCATCTGTATGAACATGTAAATATCTACACCGCCGTCTGTATGAACATGGAAATATCTACACCGCTATCTGCATGAACTTGGAAATATCTACACCGTTATCTGTATGAACATGGAAATATCTACACCGCTATCTGTAGGAACAAGGAAATATCTACACCGCTATCTGTACGAACATGGAAATAGCTACACCGCTCTCTGTATGAACATGCAAGTATCTACACAGCTATCTGAATATTAATGGAAATATCCACACTGCTATCTCTATAAACATGGAAATAACTACACTGCTATCTGTATAAACATGGAAATGTCTACACCACCACCTGTATGAACATGGAAATATCTACACTGCCATCCGTACGAACATGGAAATATCTAAACCGCCATCTGTATGAACATGTATATATCTACACCGCCATCTGTATGAACATGGAAATATCTACACCGCTAACTGTATGAACATGGAAATATCTACACCGCTATTGTTATGAACATGGAAATATCTACACCGCCATCTGTATGAACATGGAAATATCTACACCACTATCTGTATGAACACAGAAATATCTACACCGCTATCTGTATGAACATGGAAATATCTACACCGCTATCTATATGAACATGCAATTATCTACACAGCTATCTGCATATCAATGGAAATATCCACACTGCTATCTCTATAAACATGGAAATAACTACACTGCTATCTGTACAAACATGGAAATATCTACACCGCCATTTGTATGAACATGGAAATATCTACACCGCCATCTGTATGAACATGGAAATATCTTCACCGCCATCTGTATGAACTTGGATATATGTACACCGGCATCTGGATGAACATGGAAATATCTACACCGCTATCTGCATGAACATGGAAATATCTACACAGCTCTCTGAATATACATGGAAATATCTACACAGATTTCTCTATAAATATGGAAATAACTACAGCGCTATCTCTATAAACTTCGAAATATCTACACCGCCATCTGTTTGAACATGGAAATATCTGCACCGCCGTCTGTACGAATATGCACAAATCTACACCGCCATCTGTATTAAGATGGAAGTATCTACACCGCTATCTGTATAAACATGGAAATATCTGCCCAACTACCTGTATAAACATGGAAATATCCCCACCGCTATCTGTATAAACATGGAAATATCTACACTGCTATCTCTATACACATGGAAATAACTACACTGCTATCTGTATATACATGGAAATATCTACACCGCCACCTGTATGAACATGGAAATATCTACACTGCCATCCGTACGAACATGGAAATATCTACACCGCCATCTGTATGAACATGTAAATATCTACACCGCCATCTGTATGAACTTGGAAATATCTACGCCGCTAACTGTATGAAAAATGGAAATATCTACACCGCTATTGGTATGAACAATGAAATATCTACACCGCTATCTGTATGAACATGGAAATATCTACACCGCTATCTGTATGAACATGGAAATATCTTCACCGATATCTGTATGAACATGGAAATATCTACACCGCTATCTGTATGAACATGCAAATATCTACAGAGCTATCTGAATATCAATGGAAATATCTACACTGCTATCTGTATAAACGTGGAAATAACCACACTACTATCTGTATAAACAAGGAAATATCTACAACGCTAACTGTATGGACATGGAAATATCTCCACCGCTATTGGTATGAACATGGAAATATCTACACCGCCATTTGTATGAACATGGAAATATCTACACCGCCATCCGTATGAACATGGAAATATCTTCACCGCCATCTCTATGAACATGGATATATCTACACCGGCATCTGGATGGACATGGAAATATCTACACCGCTATCTGTATGAACTAGGAAATATCTACACCGCTAACAATATGAACATGGAAATATCTACACCGCTATCTGTATGAACATGGAAATACCTACAACGCTATCTGTATGAACATGGAAATATCTACACCGCTATCTGTATGAACATGGAAATATCTACACCGCTATCAGTATGAACACCGAAATATCTACACCGCTATCTCTATATCTATGGAAAATGTACACTGCTATCTCTATAAACATGGAAATAACTACACTGCTATCTGCATCAACATGGAAATATCTACACCGCCATCTCTATGAACATGGAAATATCTACACAGCCATCTGTATGAACATGGAAATACCTTCACCGCCATCTGTATGAACATGGATGTATCTACACCGGCATCTGGATGAACATGGAAATAACTACACCGCTATCTGCAGGAACATGGAAATATCTACACAGCTATCTGCATACACATGGAAATATCTACACAGATTTCTAAAGAAATATAGAAATAACTACAGCGCTATCTCTATAAACTTCGAAATATCTACACCGCCATCTGTATGAAGATGGAAATATCTACACCACCATCTGTATAAACATGGAAATATCTATACCGTCATCTGCATAAACATGGAAATATCTACACCGCCATCTGTTTTAAGATGGAAATATCTACACCGCTATCTGTATAAACATGGAAATATCTGCACCACTATCTGTATAAACATGGAAATATCCGCACCGCTATCTGTATAAACATGGAAATATCTACACCGCTATCTGCATAAACATGGAAATATACACACCGCTATCTGTGTAAACATGGAAATGTCTGCACCGCTATCTGTGTAATCATGGAAATATCTACACCGCCATCTGTGTAAACATGAAAATATCTACACTGTCATCTCTATAAACATGGAAATATCTACACGGCCATCTGTATGAGCATGGAAATATCAACACCGCCATCTCTATAAACGTGGAAATATCTACACCGCTATCTGTATGAACTTGGAAATATCTACACTGCTATCTGTATAAAATTGGAATTATCTACGCCACTATCTCAATCAACATGGAAATATCTACACCGCTATCTGTATAAAATTGGAATTATCTACACCGCTATCTGTATAAACATGGAAATATCTTCACCGCTGTCTCTATAAACATGGAAATATCAACAACACTGTCTCTATAAACTTGGAAATAACTACACTACTATCTCTATAAACATGGAAATATCTAGACCGCCTTCTCTATAAAAATGGAAATATCTACACCACCATCTGTATAAAAATGGAAATATCTATACCGCTATCTGCATAAACATGGAAATATCTACACCGCCATCTCTATGAACCTGGAAATATCTAAACCAACACCTGTACGAACATGGAAATATCTACACCGCCATCTGTATGAACATGTAAATATCTACACCGCCATCTGTATGAACATGGAAATATCGACACCGCTATCTGTATGAACATGGAAATATCAACACCGGTATCTGTATGAACATGGAAATATCTCCACCACTATCTGTATAAACATGGAAATAACCACACCGCTATCTGCATAAACATGGAAATGTCTACACCGCTATCTGCATAAACATGGAAATATCCACACCGCTATCTGTGTAAACATGGAAATGTCTACACTGATATCTGTGGAAACATGGAAATATCTACACCGCCATCTGTGTAAACATGAAAATATCTACACCGCCATCCCTATAAACATGGAAATATCTACACCGCTATCTGTATGAACTTGGAAATATCTACACTGCTCTCGGTATAAAATTGACTTTATCTACACCACTATCTCTATAAACATGGAAATATCTACAGTGTTATCTGTATAAACATGGAAATATCTACACCGCCATCTCTATAAATGTGGAAATATCTACACCGCTATCTGTATGAACTTGCGAATATCTACACTGCTCTCTGTATAAAATTGAAATTATCTACACCACTATCTCTATAAACATGGAAATATCTACACTGCTATCTGTATAAACATGGAAATATCTACACCGCTATCTGTATAAACATGGAAATATCTTCACCGCTATCTGTATAAACATGGAAATATCTACAATGCTGTCTCTATAAACTTGGAAATAACTACACCACTATCTCTGTAAACATGGAAATATCTAGAACGCCATCTCTATAAACATGGAAATATCTACACCACCATCTGTATAAACATGGAAATATCTATACCGCTATCTGCATAAACATGGAAATATCTACACCGCCATCTCTATGAACATGGAAATATCTACACCGCCATCTGTACGAACATGGAAATATCTACACCGCCATCTGTATGAACATGGAAATATCTACACCGCCATCTCTATGAACATGGAAATATCTACACCGCTCTCTGCATGAACTTGGAAATATCTACACCGTTATCTGTATGAACATGGAAATATCTACACCGCTATCTGTAGGAACAAGGAAATATCTACACCGCTATCTGTACGAACATGGAAATAGCTACACCGCACTCTGTATGAACATGAAAGTATCTACACAGCTATCTGAATATTAATGGAAATATCCACACTGCTATCTCTATAAACATGGAAATAACTACACTGCTATCTGTATAAACATGGAAATGTCTACACCGCCACCTGTATGAACATGGAAATATCTACTCTGCCATCCGTACGAACATGGAAATATCTAAACCGCCATCTGTATGAACATGTATATATCTACACCGCCACCTGTATGAACATGGAAATATCTACACCGCTAACTGTATGAACATGGAAATATCTACACCGCTATTGTTATGAACATGGAAATATCTACACCGCTATCTGTATGAACATGGAAATATCTACACCGCTATCTGTATGAACATGGAAATATCTACACCGCCATCTGTATTAACATGGAAATATCTACACCGCCTTCTGTATGAACATGTAAATATCTACACCGCCATCTGTATGAACATGGAAATATCTACACCGCTATCTGTATGAACATGGAAATATCTACGCCGCTATCTGTATGAACATGGAAATATCTACACCGCTATCTGTATGAACATTTAAATATCTACACCGCTATCTGTATGAACATGTAAATATCTACACAGCTATCTGTATATCAATGGAAATATCTACAATGCTATCTCTCTAATCATGGAAATAACTACACTGCTATCTGTATGAACATGGAAATATCTACACCGCTATCTGTATGAACATCCAAATATCTACACAGCTATCTATATATCAATGGAAATACCAGACTGGTATCTCTATAAACATGGAAATAACTACACTGCTATCTCTATAAACATGGAAATATCTACACCGCCATCTCTATGAACATGGAAATATCTACACCACCATTTGTATGAACCTGGAAATATCTACACCGCCATCTCTATGAACATGGAAATATCTACACCGCCATTTGTATGAACATGGAAATACCTACACCGCCATCTGTATGAGCATGGAAATATCTTCACGGCCATTTGTATGAACACGGATATATGTACACCGGCATCTGGATGAACATGGAAATATCTACACCGTAATCTGCATGAACATGGAAATATCTACACAGCTAACTGTATGAATATGGAAATATCTACACCGCTATCTGTATGAACATGGAAATATCTACACCGCTATCTGTATGAACATGGAAATATCTACACCGCTATCTGTATGAACATGGAAATATCTACACCGCTATCTGTATCAACATCCAAATATCTACACAGCTATCTATATATCAATGGAAATACCAGACTGGTATCTCTATAAACATGGAAATAACTACACTGCTATCTCTATAAACATGGAAATATCTACACCGCCATCTCTATGAACATGGAAATATCTACACCACCATTTGTATGAACCTAGAAATATCTACACCGCCATCTCTATGAACATGGAAATATCTACACCGCCATTTGTATGAACATGGAAATACCTACACCGCCATCTGTATGAGCATGGAAATATCTTCACCGCCATTTGTATGAACACGGATATATGTACACCGGCATCTGGATGAACATGGAAATATCTACACCGTAATCTGCATGAACATGGAAATATCTACACAGCTATCTGAATATACATGGAGATATCTACAGAGATTTCTCTATAAATATGGAAATAACTACAGCGCTATCTCTATAAACTTCGAAATATCTACACCGCCATCTGTATGAACATGGAAATATCTACACCGCCATCTGTATGAACATGGAAATATCTATACCGCTAACTGTATGAACATGGAAATATATACACCGCTATCTGTATGAACATGGAAATATCTACACCGCTATCTGTATGAACATCCAAATATCTACACAGCTATCTATATATCAATGGAAATACCAGACTGGTATCTCTATAAACATGGAAATAACTACACTGCTATCTCTATAAACATGGAAATATCTACACCGCCATCTCTATGAACATGGAAATATCTACACCACCATTTGTATGAACCTGGAAATATCTACACCGCCATCTCTATGAACATGGAAATATCTACACTTCCATTTGTATGAACATGGAAATACCTACACCGCCATCTGTATGAGCATGGAAATATCTTCACCGCCATTTGTATGAACCCGGATATATGTACACAGGCATCTGGATGAACATGGAAATATCTACACCGTAATCTGCATGAACATGGAAATATCTGAACAGCTATCTGAATATACATGGAGATATCTACAGAGATTTCTCTATAAATATGGAAATAACTACAGCGCTATCTCTATAAACTTCGAAATATCTACACCGCCATCTGTATGAACATGGAAATATCTACACCGCCATCTGTATGAACATGGAAATATCTACACCGCTAACTGTATGAACATGGAAATATCTACACCGCTATCTGTATGAACATGGAAATATCTACACCGCTATCTGTATGAACTTCCAAATATCTACACAGCTATCTGTATATCAATGGAAGTATCCACACTGGTATCTCTATAAAAATGGAAATAACTACACTGCTATCTGTGTAAATATTGAAATATCTACACCGCCATCTCTATGAACATGGAAATATCTACACCGCCATCTGTATGAACATGGAAATATCTATACCGCTATCTGTATGAACATGGAAATATCTTCGCCGTCTGTATGAACATGGAAATATCTTCACCGCTAAATATATGAACATGGAAATGTCTACACCGCTTTTGGTATAAACATGGAAATATCTACACTGCTATCTGTATGAACATGGAAATATCTACACGGCTATCTGTATAAACTTGGAAATATCTACACCGCTATCTGTATGAACATGGAAATAACTACACCGCCATCTGTGCGAACATGTAAATATCTACACCGCCACCTGTATGAACATGGAAATATCTAAACCGCTAACTGTATGAACATGGAAATATCTACACCACTATCTGTATGAACATGGAGATATCTACACCGCTATCTGTATGAATATGCAAATATCTACACAGCTATCTGTATATCAATGGAAATATCCAGACTGGTATCTCTATAAACATGGAAATAACTACACTGCTATCTGTAGAAACTTGGAAATATCTACACCGCCATCTCTATGAACATGGAAATATCTACACTGCCATTTGTATGAACCTGGAAATATCTACACCGCCATCTCTATGAACATGGAAATATCTACACCGCCATTTGTATGAACATGGAAATACCTACACCGCCATCTGTATGAGCATGGAAATATCTTCACCGCCATTTGTATGAACATGGATATATGTACACCGGCATCTGGATGAACATGGAAATATCTACACCGTAATCTGCATGAACATGGAAATATCTACACAGCTATCTGAATATACATGGAGATATCTACACAGATTTCTCTATAAATATGGAAATATCTACATCACTGTCTCTATAAACTTCGAAATATCTACACCGCCATCTGTATGAACATGGAAATATCTACACCACCATCTGTACGATCATGGACATATCTACACCGCCATCTGTATTAAGAAGGAAATATCTACACCGCTATCTGTATAAACATGGAAATATCTGCCCAACTATCTGTATAAACATGGAAATATCCGCACCGCTATCTAAATAAACATGGAAATATCCGCACCGCTATCTGTATAAACATGGAAATATCTACACTGCTATCTGCATAAACATGGAAATATCCACAACGCTATCTGTGTAAACATGTAAATGTCTACACCGCTATCTGTGTAAACATGGAAATATCTACACCGCCATCTGTGTAAACACGAAAATATCTACACCGCCATCTCTATGAACATGGAAATACCTACACCGCCATTTGTATGAACATGGAAATATCTACACCGCCATCTCTATAAACGTGGAAATATCTACACCGCTATCTGTATGAACTTGGAAATATCTACACTGCTCTCTGTATAAAATTCAAATTATCTACATCATTATCTCTATAAACAAGGAAATTTCTACACTGCTATCTGTATAAACATGGAAATATCTACACCGCTATCTGTATAAACATGGAAATATCTTCACCGCTATCTGTATAAACATGGAAATATCTGCAACGCTGTCTCTATAAACTTGGAAATAACTACACCACTATCTCTGTAAACATGGAAATAGCTAGACCGCCATCTCTATAAACATGGAAATATCTACACCACCATCTGTATAAACATGGAAATATCTACACCGCTATCTGCAGAAACATGGAAATATCTACACCGCCATCTCTATGAACATGGAAATATCTACACCGCTATCTGTAAGAACATGGAAATATCTATACCGCCATCTGTATGAACATGGAAATATCTACACCGCCATCTCTATGAACATGGAAATATCTACACCGCTCTCTGCATGAACTTGGAAATATCTACACCGTTATCTGTATGAACATGGAAATATCTACACCGCTATCTGTAGGAACAAGGAAATATCTACACCGCTATCTGTACGAACATGGAAATAGCTACACCGCACTCTGTATGAACATGAAAGTATCTACACAGCTATCTGAATATTAATGGAAATATCCACACTGCTATCTCTATAAACATGGAAATAACTACACTGCTATCTGTATAAACATGGAAATGTCTACACCGCCACCTGTATGAACATGGAAATATCTACTCTGCCATCCGTACGAACATGGAAATATCTAAACCGCCATCTGTATGAACATGTATATATCTACACCGCCACCTGTATGAACATGGAAATATCTACACCGCTAACTGTATGAACATGGAAATATCTACACCGCTATTGTTATGAACATGGAAATATCTACACCGCTATCTGTATGAACATGGAAATATCTACACCGCTATCTGTATGAACATGGAAATATCTACACCGCCATCTGTATTAACATGGAAATATCTACACCGCCTTCTGTATGAACATGTAAATATCTACACCGCCATCTGTATGAACATGGAAATATCTACACCGCTATCTGTATGAACATGGAAATATCTACGCCGCTATCTGTATGAACATGGAAATATCTACACCGCTATCTGTATGAACATTTAAATATCTACACCGCTATCTGTATGAACATGTAAATATCTACACAGCTATCTGTATATCAATGGAAATATCTACAATGCTATCTCTCTAATCATGGAAATAACTACACTGCTATCTGTATGAACATGGAAATATCTACACCGCTATCTGTATGAACATCCAAATATCTACACAGCTATCTATATATCAATGGAAATACCAGACTGGTATCTCTATAAACATGGAAATAACTACACTGCTATCTCTATAAACATGGAAATATCTACACCGCCATCTCTATGAACATGGAAATATCTACACCACCATTTGTATGAACCTGGAAATATCTACACCGCCATCTCTATGAACATGGAAATATCTACACCGCCATTTGTATGAACATGGAAATACCTACACCGCCATCTGTATGAGCATGGAAATATCTTCACGGCCATTTGTATGAACACGGATATATGTACACCGGCATCTGGATGAACATGGAAATATCTACACCGTAATCTGCATGAACATGGAAATATCTACACAGCTATCTGAATATACATGGAGATATCTACAGAGATTTCTCTATAAATATGGAAATAACTACAGCGCTATCTCTATAAACTTTGAAATATCTACACCGCCATCTGTATGAACATGGAAATATCTACACCGCCATCTGTATGAACATGGAAATATCTACACCGCTAACTGTATGAATATGGAAATATCTACACCGCTATCTGTATGAACATGGAAATATCTACACCGCTATCTGTATGAACATGGAAATATCTACACCGCTATCTGTATGAACATGGAAATATCTACACCGCTATCTGTATCAACATCCAAATATCTACACAGCTATCTATATATCAATGGAAATACCAGACTGGTATCTCTATAAACATGGAAATAACTACACTGCTATCTCTATAAACATGGAAATATCTACACCGCCATCTCTATGAACATGGAAATATCTACACCACCATTTGTATGAACCTAGAAATATCTACACCGCCATCTCTATGAACATGGAAATATCTACACCGCCATTTGTATGAACATGGAAATACCTACACCGCCATCTGTATGAGCATGGAAATATCTTCACCGCCATTTGTATGAACACGGATATATGTACACCGGCATCTGGATGAACATGGAAATATCTACACCGTAATCTGCATGAACATGGAAATATCTACACAGCTATCTGAATATACATGGAGATATCTACAGAGATTTCTCTATAAATATGGAAATAACTACAGCGCTATCTCTATAAACTTCGAAATATCTACACCGCCATCTGTATGAACATGGAAATATCTACACCGCCATCTGTATGAACATGGAAATATCTACACCGCTAACTGTATGAACATGGAAATATATACACCGCTATCTGTATGAACATGGAAATATCTACACCGCTATCTGTATGAACATCCAAATATCTACACAGCTATCTATATATCAATGGAAATACCAGACTGGTATCTCTATAAACATGGAAATAACTACACTGCTATCTCTATAAACATGGAAATATCTACACCGCCATCTCTATGAACATGGAAATATCTACACCACCATTTGTATGAACCTGGAAATATCTACACCGCCATCTCTATGAACATGGAAATATCTACACTTCCATTTGTATGAACATGGAAATACCTACACCGCCATCTGTATGAGCATGGAAATATCTTCACCGCCATTTGTATGAACCCGGATATATGTACACAGGCATCTGGATGAACATGGAAATATCTACACCGTAATCTGCATGAACATGGAAATATCTGAACAGCTATCTGAATATACATGGAGATATCTACAGAGATTTCTCTATAAATATGGAAATAACTACAGCGCTATCTCTATAAACTTCGAAATATCTACACCGCCATCTGTATGAACATGGAAATATCTACACCGCCATCTGTATGAACATGGAAATATCTACACCGCTAACTGTATGAACATGGAAATATCTACACCGCTATCTGTATGAACATGGAAATATCTACACCGCTATCTGTATGAACTTCCAAATATCTACACAGCTATCTGTATATCAATGGAAGTATCCACACTGGTATCTCTATAAAAATGGAAATAACTACACTGCTATCTGTATAAATATTGAAATATCTACACCGCCATCTCTATGAACATGGAAATATCTACACCGCCATCTGTATGAACATGGAAATATCTATACCGCTATCTGTATGAACATGGAAATATCTTCGCCGTCTGTATGAACATGGAAATATCTTCACCGCTAAATATATGAACATGGAAATGTCTACACCGCTTTTGGTATAAACATGGAAATATCTACACTGCTATCTGTATGAACATGGAAATATCTACACGGCTATCTGTATAAACTTGGAAATATCTACACCGCTATCTGTATGAACATGGAAATAACTACACCGCCATCTGTGCGAACATGTAAATATCTACACCGCCACCTGTATGAACATGGAAATATCTAAACCGCTAACTGTATGAACATGGAAATATCTACACCACTATCTGTATGAACATGGAGATATCTACACCGCTATCTGTATGAATATGCAAATATCTACACAGCTATCTGTATATCAATGGAAATATCCAGACTGGTATCTCTATAAACATGGAAATAACTACACTGCTATCTGTAGAAACTTGGAAATATCTACACCGCCATCTCTATGAACATGGAAATATCTACACTGCCATTTGTATGAACCTGGAAATATCTACACCGCCATCTCTATGAACATGGAAATATCTACACCGCCATTTGTATGAACATGGAAATACCTACACCGCCATCTGTATGAGCATGGAAATATCTTCACCGCCATTTGTATGAACATGGATATATGTACACCGGCATCTGGATGAACATGGAAATATCTACACCGTAATCTGCATGAACATGGAAATATCTACACAGCTATCTGAATATACATGGAGATATCTACACAGATTTCTCTATAAATATGGAAATATCTACATCACTGTCTCTATAAACTTCGAAATATCTACACCGCCATCTGTATGAACATGGAAATATCTACACCACCATCTGTACGATCATGGACATATCTACACCGCCATCTGTATTAAGAAGGAAATATCTACACCGCTATCTGTATAAACATGGAAATATCTGCCCAACTATCTGTATAAACATGGAAATATCCGCACCGCTATCTAAATAAACATGGAAATATCCGCACCGCTATCTGTATAAACATGGAAATATCTACACTGCTATCTGCATAAACATGGAAATATCCACAACGCTATCTGTGTAAACATGGAAATGTCTACACCGCTATCTGTGTAAACATGGAAATATCTACACCGCCATCTGTGTAAACACGAAAATATCTACACCGCCATCTCTATGAACATGGAAATACCTACACCGCCATTTGTATGAACATGGAAATATCTACACCGCCATCTCTATAAACGTGGAAATATCTACACCGCTATCTGTATGAACTTGGAAATATCTACACTGCTCTCTGTATAAAATTCAAATTATCTACATCATTATCTCTATAAACAAGGAAATTTCTACACTGCTATCTGTATAAACATGGAAATATCTACACCGCTATCTGTATAAACATGGAAATATCTTCACCGCTATCTGTATAAACATGGAAATATCTGCAACGCTGTCTCTATAAACTTGGAAATAACTACACCACTATCTCTGTAAACATGGAAATAGCTAGACCGCCATCTCTATAAACATGGAAATATCTACACCACCATCTGTATAAACATGGAAATATCTACACCGCTATCTGCAGAAACATGGAAATATCTACACCGCCATCTCTATGAACATGGAAATATCTACACCGCTATCTGTAAGAACATGGAAATATCTATACCGCCATCTGTATGAACATGTAAATATCTTCACCGCCATCTGTATGAACATGGAAATATCTACACCGCTAAATGTATGAACATGGAAATGTCTACACCGCTATTGGTATGAACATGGAAATATCTACACCGCTATCTGTATGAACATGGAAATATCTACACCGCTATCTGTATGAACATGGAAATATCTACACCGCTATCTGTATGAACATGGAAATATCTACACAGCCATCTGTATCAACATGTAAATATCTACACCGCCATCTGTATGAACATGGAAATATCTACACCGCTAACTGTATGAACATTTAAATATCTACACCGCTATCTGTATGAACATGGAAATATCTACACCGCTATCTGTATGAACATGGAAATATCTACACCGCTATCTGTATGAACATGGAAATATCTACACCGCTATCTGTATGAACATGGAAATATCTACACCGCTATCTGTATGAACATGCAAATATCTACACAGCTATCTATATATCAATGGAAATATCCAGACTGGTATCTCTATAAACATGGAAATAACTACACTGCTATCTCTATAAACATGGTAATATCTACAACGCCATCTCTATGAACATGGAAATATCTACACCGCCATTTGTATGAAACTGGAAATAGCTACACCGCCATCTCTATAAACATGGAAATATCTACACCGCCATTTGTATGAACATGGAAATACCTACACCGCCATCTGTATGAGCATGGAAATATCTTCACCGCCATTTGTATGAACACGGATATACGTACACCGGCATCTGGATGAACATGCAAATATCTACACCGTAATCTGCATGAACATGGAAATATCTACACAGCTATCTGAATATACATGGAGATATCTACAGAGATTTCTGTATAAATATGGAAATAACTACAGCGCTATCTCTATAAACTTTGAAATATCTACACCGCCATCTGTATGAACATGGAAATATCTACACCACCATCTGTACGATCATGGACATATCTACACCGCCATCTGTATTAAGATGGAAATATCTACACCGCTATCTGTATAAACATGGAAATATCTGCCCAACTATCTGTATAAACATGGAAATATCTGCACCGCTATCTGAATAAACATGGAAATATCCTCACCGCTATATGTATAAACATGGAAATATCTACACTGCTATCTACATAAACATGGAAATATCCACACCGCTATCTGCGGAAACATGGAAATGTCTACACCGCTATCTGTGTAAACATGGAAATATCTACACCGCCATCTGTGTAAACATGAAAATATCTACACCGCCATCTCTATGAACATGGAAATACCCACAACGCCATTTGTATGAACATGGAAATATCTACATCGCCATCTCTATAAACATGGAAATATCTACACCGCTATCTGTATGAACTTGGAAATATCTACACTGCTCTCTGTATAAAATTCAAATTATCTACATCATTATCTCTATAAACATGGAAATATCTACACTGCTATCTGTATAAACATGGAAATATCTACACCGCTATCAGTATAAACATGGAAATATCTTCACCGCTATCTGTATAAACATGGAAATATCTGCAACGCTGTCTCTATAAACTTGGAAATAACTACACCACTATCTCTGTAAACATGGAAATAGCTAGACCGCCATCTCTATAAACATGGAAATATCTACACCACCATCTGTATAAACATGGAAATATCTACACCGCTATCTGCAGAAACATGGAAATATCTACACCGCCATCTCTATGAACATGGAAATATCTACACCGCCATCTGTAAGAACATGGAAATATCTATACCGCCATCTGTATGAACATGTAAATATCTTCACCGCCATCTGTATGAACATGGAAATATCTACACCGCTAAATGTATGAACATGGAAATGTCTACACCGCTATTGGTATGAACATGGAAATATCTACACCGCTATCTGTATGAACATGGAAATATCTACACCGCTATCTGTATGGACATGGAAATATCTACACCGCTATCTGTATGAACATGCAAATATCTACACAGCCATCTGTATCAACATGTAAATATCTACACCGCCATCTGTATGAACATGGAAATATCTACACCGCTAACTGTATGAACATTTAAATATCTACACCGCTATCTGTATGAACATGGAAATATCTACACCGCTATCTGTATGAACATGGAAATATCTACACCGCTATCTGTATGAACATGGAAATATCTACACCGCTATCTGTATGAACATGGAAATATCTACACCGCTATCTGTATGAACATGCAAATATCTACACAGCTATCTATATATCAATGGAAATATCCAGACTGGTGTCTCTATAAACATGGAAATAACTACACTGCAATCTCTATAAACATGGAAATATCTACACCGCCATCTCTATGAACATGGAAATATCTACACCGCCATTGGTATGAACCTGGAAATATCTATACCGCCATCTCTATAAACATGGAAATATCTACACCGCCATTTGTATGAACATGGAAATACCTACACCGCCATCTGTATGAGCATGGAAATATCTTCACCGCCATTTGTATGAACACGGATATATGTACACCGGCATCTGGATGAACATGCAAATATCTACACCGTAATCTGCATGAACATGGAAATATCTACACAGCTATCTGAATATGCATGGAGATATCTACAGAGATTTCTGTATAAATATGGAAATAACTACAGCGCTATCTCTATAAACTTTGAAATATCTACACTGCCATCTGTATGAACATGGAAATATCTACACCACCATCTGTACGATCATGGACATATCTACACCGCCATCTGTATTAAGATGGAAATATCTACACCGCTATCTGTATAAACATGGAAATATCTGCCCAACTATCTGTATAAACATGGAAATATCCGCACCGCTATCTGAATAAACATGGAAATATCCTCACCGCTATAGGTATAAACATAGAAATATCTACACTGCTATCTGCATAAACATGGAAATATCCACACCGCTATCTGTGGAAACATGGAAATGTCTACACCGCTATCTGTGTAAACATGGAAATATCTACACCGCCATCTGTGTAAACATGAAAATATCTACACCGCCATCTCTATGAACATGGAAATACCTACAACGCCATTTGTATGAACATGGAAATATCTACATCGCCATTTCTATAAACATGGAAATATCTACACCGCTATCTGTATGAACTTGGAAATATCTACACTGCTCTCTGTATAAAATTCAAATTATCTACATCATTATCTCTATAAACATGGAAATATCTACACTGCTATCTGTATAAACATGGAAATATCTACACCGCTATCAGTATAAACATGGAAATATCTTCACCGCTATCTGTATAAACATGGAAATATCTACAACGCTGTCTCTATAAACTTGGAAATAACTACACCACTATCTCTGTAAACATGGAAATAGCTAGACCGCCATCTCTATAAACATGGAAATATCTACACCACCATCTGTATAAACATGGAAATATCTACACCGCTATCTGCAGAAACATGGAAATATCTACACCGCCATCTCTATGAACATGGAAATATCTACACCGCCATCTGTAAGAACATGGAAATATCTATACCGCCATCTGTATGAACATGTAAATATCTTCACCACCATCTGTATGAACATCGAAATATCTACACCGCTAAATGTATGAACATGGAAATGTCTACACCGCTATTGGTATGAACATGGAAATATCTACACCGCTATCTGTATGAACATGGAAATATCTACACCGCTATCTGTATGGACATGGAAATATCTACACCGCTATCTTTATGAACATGCAAATATCTACACAGCCATCTGTATCAACATGTAAATATCTACACCGCCATCTGTATGAACATGGAAATATCTACACCGCTAACTGTATGAACATTTAAATATCTACACCGCTATCTGTATGAACATGGAAATATCTACACCGCTATCTGTATGAACATGGAAATATCTACACCGCTATCTGTATGAACATGGAAATATCTACACCGCTATCTGTATGAACATGGAAATATCTACACCGCTATCTGTATGAACATGCAAATATCTACACAGCTATCTATATAACAATGGAAATATCCAGACTGGTATCTCTATAAACATGGAAATAACTACACTGCTATCTCTATAAACATGGAAATATCTACACCGCCATCTCTATGAACATGGAAATATCTACACCGCCATTGGTATGAACCTGGAAATATCTACACCGCCATCTCTATAAACATGGAAATATCTACACCGCCATTTGTATGAACATGGAAATACCTACACCGCCATCTGTATGAGCATGGAAATATCTTCACCGCCATTTGTATGAACACGGATATATGTACACTGGCATCTGGATGAACATGCAAATATCTACACCGTAATCTGCATGAACATGGAAATATCTACACAGCTATCAGAATATACATGGAGATATCTACAGAGATTTCTGTATAAATATGGAAATAACTACAGCGCTATCTCTATAAACTTTGAAATATCTACACCGCCATCTGTATGAACATGGAAATATCTACACCGCCATCTGTATGAACATGGAAATATCTACACCGCCATCTGTATGAACATGGAAATATCTACACCGCTAACTGTATGAACATGGAAATATCTACAGCGCTATCTGTATGAACATGGAAATAACTACACCGCAATCTGTATGAACATGGAAAATCTACACCGCTATCTGTATGAACATGGAAATATCTACACCGCTATCTGTATGAACATTTAAATATCTACACCGCTATCTGTATGAACATGTAAATATCTACACAGCTATCTGTATATCAATGGAAATATCCACACTAGTATCTCTATAAACATGGAAATAACTACACTGCTAACTGTATAATCACGGAAATATCTACACGGCCATCTCTATGAACATGGAAATATCTACACCGCCATCTGTATGAACATGTAAATATCTACACCGCCATCTGTATGAACATGGAAATATCTACACCGCTAACTGTATGAACATGGAAATATCTACACCGCTATGTGTATGAACATGGAAATATCTACACCGCTATCTGTATGAACATGGAAATATCTACACCATTATCTGTATGAACATGGAAATATCTACACCGCTATCTGTATGAACATGGAAATATCTACACCGCTATCTGTACGAACATGGAAATATCTACACAGCAATCTGTATATCAATGGAAATATCTACACTGCTATCTCTATAAACATGGAAATAACTACACTGCTATCTGTATAAATATGGAAATATCTACACCGCCATCTCTATGAACATGGAAATATCTACACCGCCATCTGTATGAACATGGAAATATATACACCGCTAACTGTATGAACATGGAAATATCTACACCGCTATCTGTATGAACATGGAAATATCTTCGCCATCTGTATGAACATGGAAATATCTTCACTGCTAAATATATGAACATGGAAATGTCTACACCGCTATTGGTATGAACATGGAAATATCTACACCGCTATCTGTATGAACATGGAAATATCTACACCGCTATCTGTATGAACATGGAAATATCTACACCGCTAACTGTATGAACATGGAAATATCTACACCGCTAACTGTATGAACATGGAAATATCTACACCGCTATCTGTACGAACATGGAAATATCTACACCGCCATCCCTATAAACATGGAAATATCTACACCGTCCTCTGTATGATCATGGAAATATCTGCACCGCCATCTCTATAAACGTGGAAATATCTACACCTCTATCTGTATGAACTTGGAAATATCTACACTGCTCTCTGTATAAAATTGAAATTTTCTACACCGCTTATCTCTATAAACATGGAAATGTCTACACTGCTATCTGTATAAACATAGAAATATCTACACCGCTATCTGTATAAACATGGAAATATCTTCACGGGTATCTGTATAAACATGGAAATATCTACAACGCTGTCTCTATAAACTTGGAAATAACTACACCACTATCTCTATAAACATGGAAATATCTAGACCGCCATCTCTATAAACATGGAAATATCTACACCGCCATTTGTATGAACCTGGAAATACCTACACTGCCATCTCTATGAACATGGAAATACCTACACCGCCATTTGTATGAACATGGAAATACCTACACCACCATCTGTATGAACATGGAAATATCTTCACCGCCATCTGTATGAACATGGATATATGTACACCGGCATCTGGATGAACATGGAAATATCTAGACCGCTATCTGCATGAACATGGAAATATCTACACAGCTATCTGCATATACATGGAAATATCTACACAGATTTCTCTATAAATATGGAAATAACTACAGCGCTATCTCTATAAACTTCGAAATATCTACACCGCCATCTGTATGAACATGGAAATATCTACACCGCCATCTGTACGAACATGGACATATCTACACCTCCATCTGTTTTAAGATGGAAATATCTACACCGATATCTGTATAAACATGGAAATATCTGCACGACTATCTGTATAAACATGGAAATAACGGCACCGCTATCTGTATAAACATGGAAATACCTACACCGCTATCTGCAAAAACATGGAAATATCCACACCGATATCTGTGTAAACATGGAAATGTCTACACCGCTATCTGTGTAAACATGGAAATATCTACACCGCCATCTGTGTAAAAATGAAAATATCTACACCGCCATCCCGATAAACATGGAAATATTTACACCGCCATCTGTATGAACATGGAAATATCTACACCGCCATCTGTAAGAACTTGGAAGTATTTACACCGCCTTCTGTATGAACATGTAAATATCTAAACCGCCATCTGTATGAACATGGAAATATCTACACCGCTAACTGTATGAACATGGAAATACCTTCACCGCTATCTGTATGAACATGGAAATATCTACACCGCTATCTGTATGAACATGGAAATATCTACACCGCTCACTGTATGAACATGGAAATATCTACACCGCTAACTGTATGAACATGGAAATATCTACACCGCTATCTGTACGAACATGGAAATATCTACACCGCTATCTGTATGAGCATGGAAATATCTTCGCCATCTGTATGAACATGGAAATATCTTCACTGCTAAATATATGAACATGGAAATGTCTACACTGCTATTGGTATGAACATGGAAATATCTACACCGCTATCTGTATGAACATGGAAATATCTACACCGCTATCTGTATGAACATGGAAATATCTACACCGCTAACTGTATGAACATGGAAATATCTACACCGCTAACTGTATGAACATGGAAATATCTACACCGCTATCTGTACGAACATGGAAATATCTACACCGCCATCCCTATAAACATGGAAATATCTACACCGTCCTCTGTATGATCATGGAAATATCTGCACCGCCATCTCTATAAACGTGGAAATATCTACACCTCTATCTGTATGAACTTGGAAATATCTACACTGCTCTCTGTATAAAATTGAAATTTTCTACACCGCTTATCTCTATAAACATGGAAATGTCTACACTGCTATCTGTATAAACATAGAAATATCTACACCGCTATCTGTATAAACATGGAAATATCTTCACGGGTATCTGTATAAACATGGAAATATCTACAACGCTGTCTCTATAAACTTGGAAATAACTACACCACTATCTCTATAAACATGGAAATATCTAGACCGCCATCTCTATAAACATGGAAATATCTACACCGCCATTTGTATGAACCTGGAAATACCTACACTGCCATCTCTATGAACATGGAAATACCTACACCGCCATTTGTATGAACATGGAAATACCTACACCACCATCTGTATGAACATGGAAATATCTTCACCGCCATCTGTATGAACATGGATATATGTACACCGGCATCTGGATGAACATGGAAATATCTAGACCGCTATCTGCATGAACATGGAAATATCTACACAGCTATCTGCATATACATGGAAATATCTACACAGATTTCTCTATAAATATGGAAATAACTACAGCGCTATCTCTATAAACTTCGAAATATCTACACCGCCATCTGTATGAACATGGAAATATCTACACCGCCATCTGTACGAACATGGACATATCTACACCTCCATCTGTTTTAAGATGGAAATATCTACACCGATATCTGTATAAACATGGAAATATCTGCACGACTATCTGTATAAACATGGAAATAACGGCACCGCTATCTGTATAAACATGGAAATACCTACACCGCTATCTGCAAAAACATGGAAATATCCACACCGATATCTGTGTAAACATGGAAATGTCTACACCGCTATCTGTGTAAACATGGAAATATCTACACCGCCATCTGTGTAAAAATGAAAATATCTACACCGCCATCCCGATAAACATGGAAATATTTACACCGCCATCTGTATGAACATGGAAATATCTACACCGCCATCTCTATGAACATGTAAATATCTACACCGCCATCTGTAAGAACTTGGAAGTATTTACACCGCCTTCTGTATGAACATGTAAATATCTAAACCGCCATCTGTATGAACATGGAAATATCTACACCGCTAACTGTATGAACATGGAAATACCTTCACCGCTATCTGTATGAACATGGAAATATCTACACCGCTATCTGTATGAACATGGAAATATCTACACCGCTCACTGTATGAACATGGAAATATCTACACCGCTATCTGTACGAACATGGAAATATCTATACCGCTATCTGTATGAACATGCAAATATCTACACACCTATCTGTATATCAATGGAAATACCTACACATCTATCTCTATAAACATGGAAATAAGTACACGGCTATCTGAATAAACATGGAAATATCTACACCGCCACTTGTATGAACATGGAAATATCTACACTGCCATCCGTAGGAACATGGAAATATCTACACCGCCATCTCTATGAACATGTAAATATCTACACCGCCATCTGTATGAACATGGAAATATCTACACCGCTATCGGTAAGAACATGGTAATATCTACATCGTTATCTGTATTAACATGGAAATATCTACACCGCTATCTGTATGAACATGGAAATATCTACACCGCTATCTGTATGAACATGGAAATATCTACACAGCCATCTGTATGAACATGGAAATATCTACACCGCTATCTGTATGAACATGGAAATATCTACACCGCTATCTGTATGAACATGGAAATATCTACACCGCTATCTGAATGAACATGGAAATATCTACACCGCTATCTGTATGAACATGCAAATATCTACACAGCTGTCTGTATATCAATGGAAAAATCTACACTGCTATCTCTATAAACATGGAAATAACTACACTGCTATCTGTATAAACATGGGAATATCTACACCGCCACCTGTATGAACATGGAAATATCTACACTGCCATGCATACAAACATGGAAATGTCTACACCGCCATCTGTATGAACATATAAATATCTTCACCGCCATCTGTATGAACATGTTAATATGTACACAGCTAAATGTATGAACATGGAAATGTCTACACCGCTATTGGTATGAACATGGAAATATCTACACCGCTATCTGTATGAACATGGAAATATCTACAACGCTATCTGTATAAACATGGAAATATCTAAACCGCTATCTGTATGAACATGGAAATAACTACACCGCCATCTGTATGAACATGTAAATATCTACACCGCCATCAGTATGAACATGGGAATATCTACACCGCTAAATGTATGAACATGGAAATAACTACACCGCTATCTGTATGAACATGGAAATATCTACACCGCTATCTGTAGGAACATGGAAATATCTACACCGCTATCTGTATGAACATGGAAATATCTACACCGCTATCTGTATGAACATGGAAATATCTACACCGCTATCTCTATGAACATGCAAATATCTACACTGCTATCTCTATGAACATGCAAATATCTACACAGCTATCTGTATATCAATGGAAATATCTACACTGCTATCTCTATAAACATGGAAATAACTACACTGCTATCTCAATAAATATGGAAATATCTACACCGCCATCTCTATGAACATGGAAATATCTACACCGCCATTTGTATGAACATGGAAATATCTACAATGCCATCTCTATCAACATGGAAATATCTACACCGCCATTTGTATGAACATGGAATTATCTACACCACCATCTGTATGAACATGGAAATATCTTCACCGCCATCTGTATGAACATGGATATATGTACACAGGCATCTGGATGAACATGGAAATATCTACACCGCTATCTGCATGAACATGGAAATATCTACACAGCTATCTGAATATACATGGAAATATCTACACAGATTTCTCTATAAATATGGAAATAACTAAAGAGCTATCTCCATAAACTTCGAAATATCTACACCGCCATCTGTATGAACATGGAAATATCTACACCGCCATCTGTACAAACATGGACATATCTACACCGCCATCTGTATTAAGATGGAAATATCTACACCGCTATCTGTATAAACATGGAAATATCTGCCCAACTATCTGTATAAACATGGAAATATTCGCACCGCTATCTGTATAAACATGGAAATATCTACACTGCTATCTGCATAAACATGGAAATATCCACACCGCTATCTGTGTAAACATGGAAATGTCTACACCGCTATCTGTGTAAACAGGGAAATATCTACACCGTCATCTGTGTAAACATGAAAATATCTACACCGCCATCCCTATAAACATGGAAATATCTACACCGCCATCTGTATGAACATGGAAATATCTACACCGCCGTCTCTCTAAACGTGGAAATATCTACACCGCTATCTGTATGAACTTGGAAATATCTACACTGCTCTCTGTATAAAATTCAAATTATCTACACCATTATCTGTATAAACATGGAAATATCTACACTGCTATCTGTATAAACATGGAAATATCTACACCGCTATCAGTATAAACATGGAAATATCTTCACCGCTATCTGTATAAACATGGAAATAACTACAATGCTGTCTCTATAAACTTGGAAATAACTACACCACTATCTCTGTAAACATGGAAATATCTAGACCGCCATCTCTATAAACATGGAAATATCTACACCACCAACTGTATAAACATGGAAATATCTATACCGCTATCTGTATAAACATGGAAATATCTACACCGCCATCTCTATGAACATGGAAATATCTACACCGCCATCTGTACGAACATGGAAATATCTATACCACCATCTGTATGAACATGTAAATATCTACACCGCCATCTCTATGAACATGGAAATATCTACACCGCCATTTGTATGAACATGGAAATATCTACAATGCCATCTCTATCAACATGGAAATATCTTCACCGCCATTTGTATCAACATGGAAATATCTACACCACCATCTGTATGAACATGGAAATATCTTCACCGCCATCTATATGAACATTGATATATTTACACCGGCATCTGGATGAACATGGAAATATCTACACCGCTATCTGCATGAACATGGATCTATCTACACAGCTATCTGAATATACATGGAAATATCCACACAGATTTCTCTATAAATATGGAAATAACTACAGCGCTATCTCTATAAACTTTGAAATATCTACACCGCCATCTGTATGAACATGGAAATATCTACACCGCCATCTGTATAAACATGGAAATATCTGCCCAACTATCTGTATAAACATGGAAATATCCGCACCGCTATCTGAATAAACATGGAAATATCCGCACCGCTATCTGTATAAACATGGAAATATCTACACTGCTATCTGCATAAACATGGAAATATCCACACCGCTATCTCTGGAAACATGGAAATGTCTACACCGCTATCTGTGAAAACATGGAAATATCTACACCGCCATCTGTGTAAACATGAAAATATCTACACCGCCATCCCTATAAACATGGAAATATCTACACCGTCCTCTGTATGAACATGGAAATATCTGCACCGCCATCTCTATAAACGTGGAAATATCTACACCTCTATCTGTATGAACTTGGAAATATCTACACTGCTCTCTGTATAAAATTGAAATTTTCTACACCACTTATCTCTATAAACATGGAAATGTCTACACTGCTATCTGTATAAACATTTAAATATCTACACCGCTATCTGTATAAACATGGAAATATCTTCACCGCTATCTGTATAAACATGGAAATATCTACAACGCTGTCTCTATAAACTTGGAAATAACTACACCACTATCTCTGTAAACATGGAAATATCTAGAACGCCATCTCTATAAACATGGAAATATCTACACCACCATCTGTATAAACATGGAAATATCTATACCGCTATCTGCATAAACATGGAAATATCTACACCGCCATCTCTATGAACATGGAAATATCTACACCGCCATCTGTACGAACATGGAAATATCTATACCGCCATCTGTATGAACATGTAAATATCTACACCGCCATCTGTATGAACATGGAAATATCTACACCGCTAACGGTATGAACATGGAAATATCTACACCGCTATCTGTATGAACATGGAAATATCTACACCGCTATCTGTAGGAACATGGAAGTATCTACACCGCTATCTGTACGAACATGGAAATATCTACACCGCTATCTGTATGACCATGCAAACATCTACACAGCTATCTGTATATCAATGGAAATATCTACACTGCTATCTCTATAAACATGGAAATAACAACACTGCTATCTGTATAAATATGGATATATCTACACCGCCATCTCTATGAACATGGAAATATCTACACCGCCATCTGTATGAACATGGAAATATCTACACCGCTAACTGTATGAACATGGAAATATCTACACCGCTATCTGTATGAACATGGAAATATCTTCGCCATCTGTATGAAAATGGAAATATCTTCACCGCTAAATATATGAACATGGAAATGTCTACACCGCTATTGGTATGAACATGGAAATATCTTCACCGCTATCTGTATGAACATGGAAATATCTACACCGCTATCTGTATAAACATGGAAATATCTACACCGCTATCTGTATGAACATGGAAATAACTACACCGCCATCTGTATGAATATGTAAATATCTACACCGCCATTTGTATGAACATGCAAATATCTACACCGCTAACTGTATGAACATGGAAATATCTACACCGCTATCTGTATGAACATGGAAATATCTACACCGCTATCTGTATGAACATGGAAATATCTACACCGCTATCTGTATGAACATGGAAATATCTACATCGCTATCTGTATGAACATGGAAATATCTACACCTCTATCTCTATGAACATGGAAATATCTACACAGCTATCTGTATATCAATGGAAATATCTACAATACTATCTCTATAAACATGGAAATAACTACACTGCTATCTATATAAATATGGAAATATGAACACCGCCATCTCTATGAACATGGAAATATCTACACCGCCATTTGTATGAACATGGAAATATCTACACCGCCATCTCTATGAACATGGAAATATCTACACCGCCATTTGTATGAACATGGAAATATCTACACCACCATCTGTATGAACATGGAAATATCTTCACCGCCATCTATATGAACATGCATATATGTAAACCGGCATCTGGATGAACATGGAAATATCTACACCGCTATCTGCATGAACATGGAAATATCTACACCGTTATCTGTATGAACATGGAAATATCTACACCGCTATCTGTAGGAACATGGAAGTATCTACCCCGCTAACTGTACGAACATGGAAATATCTACACCGCTATCTGTATGACCATGCAAATATCTACACCGCTATCTGTATATCAATGGAAATATCTACACTGCTATCTCTATAAACATGGAAATAACTACACTGCTATCTGTATAAATATGGATATATGTACACCGCCATCTCTATGAACATGGAAATATCTACACCGACATCTGTATGAACATGGAAATATCTACACCGCTAACTGTATGAACATGGAAATATCTACAACGCTATCTGTATGAACATGGAAATATCTTCGCCATCTGTATGAAAATGGAAATATCTTCACCGCTAAATATATGAACATGGAAATGTCTACACCGCTATTGGTATGAACATGGAAATATCTACACCGCTATCTGTATGAACATGGAAATATCTACACCGCTATCTGTATAAACATGGAAATATCTACACCGCTATCTGTATGAACATGGAAATAACTACACCGCCATCTGTATGAATATGTAAATATCTACACCGCCATCTGTATGAACATGGAAATATCTACACCGCTAACTGTATGAACATGGAAATATCTACACCGCTATCTGTATGAACATGGAAATATCTACACCGCTATCTGTATGAACATGGAAATATCTACACCGCTATCTGTATGAACATGGAAATATCTACATCGCTATCTGTATGAACATGGAAATATCTACACCGCTATCTCTATGAACATGGAAATATCTACACAGCTATCTGTATATCAATGGAAATATCTACAATACTATCTCTATAAACATGGAAATAACTACACTGCTATCTATATAAATATGGAAATATCAACACCGCCATCTCTATGAACATGGAAATATCTACACCGCCATTTGTATGAACATGGAAATATCTACACCGCCATCTCTATGAACATGGAAATATCTACACCGCAATTTGTATGAACATGGAAATATCTACAACACCATCTGTATGAACATGGAAATATCTTCACCGCCATCTCTATGAACATGCATATATGTACACCGGCATCTGGATGAACATGGCAATATCTACACCGCTATCTGCATGAACATGGATCTATCTACACAGCTATCTGAATATACATGGAAATATCTACACAGATTTCTCTATAAATATGGAAATAACTACAGCGCTATCTCTATAAACTTCGAAATATCTACACCGCCATCTGTATGAACATGGAAATATCTACACCGCCATCTGTACAAACATGGACATATCTACACCGACATCTGTATTAAGATGGAAATATCTACACCGCTATCTGTATAAACATGGATATATCTGCCCAACTATCTGTATAAACATGGAAATATCCGCACCGCTATCTGAATAAACATGGAAATATCCGCACCGCTATCTGTATAAACATGGAAATATCTACACTGCTATCTGCATAAACATGGAAATATCCACACCGCTATCTGTGTAAACATGGAAATGTCTACACTGCTATCTGTGAAAACATGGAAATATCTACACCGCCATCTGTATGAACATGAAAATATCTACACCGCCATCCCTATAAACATGGAAATATCTACACCGTCCTCTGTATGAACATGGAAATATCTGCACCGCCATCTCTATAAACGTGGAAATATCTACACCTCTATCTGTATTAACTTGGAAATATCTACACTGCTCTCTGTATAAAATTAAAATTATCTACACCACTATCTCTATAAACATGGAAATATCTACACTGCTATCTGTATAAACATGGAAATATCTACACCGCTATCTGTATAAACATGGAAATATCTTCACCGCTATCTGTATAAACATGGAAATATCTACAACGCAGTCTCTATAAACTTGGAAATAACTACACCACTATCTCTGTAAACATGGAAATATCTAGACCGCCATCTCTATAAACGTGGAAATATCTACACCACCATCTGTATAAACATGGAAATATCAATACCGCTATCTGCATAAACATGGAAATATCTACACCGCCATCTCTATGAACATGGAAATATCTACACCGCCATCTGTACGAACATGGAAATATCTATACCGCCATCTGTATGAACATGTAAATATCTACACCGCCATCTGTATGAACATGGAAATATCTACACCGCTAACTGTATGTACATGGAAATATCTACACCGCTATCTGTATGAACATGGAAATATCTACACCGTTATCTGTATGAACATGGAAATATCTACACCGCTATCTGTAGGAACATGGAAATATCTACACGGCTATCTGTACGAACATGGAAATATCTACACCGCTATCTGTATGACCATGCAAATATCTACACAGCTATCTGTATATCAATGGAAATATCTACACTGCTATCTCTATAAACATGGAAATAGCTACACTTCTATCTGTATAAACATGGAAATATCTCCACCGCCACCTATATGAACATGGAAATATCTACACTGCCATCCGTACGGACATGGAAATATCTACACCGCCATCTGTATGAACATGTAAATATCTACACCGCCATCTGTATGAACGTGGAAATATCTACATTGCTAACTCTATGAACATGGAAATATCTACACCGCTATCTGTATGAACATGGAAATATCTACACCGTTATCTGTATGAACATGGAAATATCTACACCGCTATCTGTATGAACATGGAAATATCTACACAGCTATCTGTATGAACATGGAAATAACTACACTGCTATCTGTATAAACATGGAAATATCTACACCACCACCAGTATGAACATGGAAATATCTACACTGCCATCTGTATGAACATGGAAATATCTACACCGCCATCTGTATGAACATGTAAATATCTACACCGCCATCTGTATGAACATGGAAATATCTACACCGCTAACTGTATGAACATGGAAATGTCTACACCGCTATTGGTATGAACCTGGAAATATCTAGACCGCAATCTGTATGAACATGGAAATATCTACACCGCTATCTGTATGAACATGGAAATCTCTACACCGCTATCTCTATGAACATGGAAATATCTACACCGCCATCTGTATGAACATGTAAATATCAATACCGCTATCTGTATGAACATGGAAATATCTACACCGCTATCTGTATGAACATGGAAATATCTGCACCGCTATCTGTATGAACATGTAAATATCTAAACAGCTATCTGTATATCAATGGAAATATCCACAATGGTATCTCTATAAACATGGAAATAACTACACTGCTATCTGTATCAACATGGAAATATCTACACGGCCATCTCTATGAACATGGACATATCTACACCGCCATTTGTATGAACCTGGAAATACCTACATTGCCATCTCTATGAACATGGAAATATCTACACCGCCATTTGTATCAACATGGAAATACCTACACCACCATCTGTATGAACATGGAAATATCTTCACCGCCATCTGTATGAACATGGATATATGTACACTGGCATCTGGATGAACATGGAAATATCTACACCGCTATCTGCATGAACATGGAAATATCTACACAGCTATCTTCATATACATGGAAATATCTACACAGATTTCTCTATAAAAATGGAAATAACTACGGCGCTATCTCTATAAACTTCGAAATATCTACACCGCCATCTGTATGAACATGGAAATATCTACACCTCCATCTGTTTTAAGATGGAAATATCTACACCGATATCTGTATAAACATGGAAATATCTGCACGACTATCTGTATAAACATGGAAATAACCGCACCGCTATCTGTATAAACATGGAAATACCTACACCGCTATCTGCAAAAACATGGAAATATCCACACCGATATCTGTGTAAACATAGAAATGTCTACACCGCTATCTGTGTAAACATGGAAATATCTACTCTGCCATCTGTGTAAGCACGAAAATATCTACACCGCCATCTCTATAAACATGGAAATATCTACAACGCCATCTGTGTGAACATGGAAATATCTACACCGCCATCTCTATAAACGTGGAAATATCTACACTGCTATAAGTATGAAGTTGGAAATATCTACACTGCTATCTGTATAAAATTGGAATTATCTACCCCACTATGTCTATAAACATGGAAATATCTATCCCGCTATCTGTATAAACATGGAAATATCTACACCGCTATCTGTATAAACATGGAAATAACTTCACCGCTATCTGTATAAACATGGAAATATCTACAATGCTGTCTCTATAAGCTTTGAAATAACTACACCACAATCTCCATAAACATGGAAATATCCAGACCGCCATCTGTATAAACATGGAAATATCTACACCACCATCTGTATAAACATGGAAATATCAATACCGCTATCTGCATAAACATGGAAATATCTAAACCGCCATCTCTATGAACATGGAAATATCTACACCGCCATCTGTGAGAACTTGGAAGTATTTACACCGCCTTCTGTATGAACACGTAAATATCTAAACCGCCATCTGTATGAACATGGAAATACCTACACCGCTAACTGTATGAACATGGAAATACCTACACCGCTATTTGTATGGACATGGAAATATCAACACCGCTATCTGTATGAACATGGAAATATCTACACCGCTCACTGTATGAACATGGAAATATCTACACCGCTATCAGTACGAACATGGAAATATCTATACCGCTATCTGTATGAACATGCAAATATCTACACACCTATCTGTATATCAATGGAAATACCTACACATCTATCTCTATAAACATGGAAATAACTACACGGCTATCTGAATAAACATGGAAATATCTACACCGCCACCTGTATGAACATGGAAATATCTACACTGCCATCCGTAGGAAAATGGAAATATCTACACCGCCATCTGTATGAACATGTAAATATCTACACCGCCATCTGTATGAACATGGAAATATCTACACCGCTATCGGTAAGAACATGGTAATATCTACATCGTTATCTGTATTAACATGGAAATATCTACACCGCTATCTGTATGAACATGGAAATATCTACACCGCTATCTGTATGAACATGGAAATATCTACACAGCCATCTGTATGAACATGGAAATATCTGCACCGCTATCTGTATGAACATGGATATATCTTCACCGCTATCTGAATGAACATGGAAATATCTACACCGCTATCTGTATGAACATGGAAATATCTACACCGCTATCTGTATGAACATTGAAATATCTACACCTCTATCTGTATGAACATGGAAATATCTACACCGCTATCTGAATGAACATGGAAATATCTACACCGCTATCTGTATGAACATGCAAATATCTACAAAGCTGTCTGTATATCAATGGAAAAATCTACACTGCTATCTCTATAAACATGGAAATAACTACACTGCTATCTGTATAAACATGGAAATATCTACACCGCCACCTGTATGAACATGGAAATATCTACACTGCCATGCATACAAACATGGAAATGTCTACACCGCCATCTGTATGAACATATAAATATCTTCACCGCCATCTGTATGAACATGTTAATATCTACACAGCTAAATGTATGAACATGGAAATGTCTACACCGCTATTGGTATGAACATGGAAATATCTACACCGCTATCTGTATGAACATGGAAATATCTACAACGCTATCTGTATAAACATGGAAATATCTAAACCGCTATCTGAATGAACATGGAAATATCTACACCGCCATCTGTATGAACATGTAAATATCTACACCGCCATCAGTATGAACATGGGAATATCTACACCGATAACTGTATGAACATGGAAATAACTACACCGCTATCTGTTTGAACATGGAAATATCTACACCGCTATCTGTATGAACATGGAAATATCTACACCGCTATCTCTATGAACATGCAAATATCTACACTGCTATCTCTATGAACATGCAAATATCTACACAGCTATCTGTATATCAATGGAAATATCTACACTGCTATCTCTATAAACATGGAAATAACTACACTGCTATCTCAATAAATATGGAAATATCTACACCGCCATCTCTATGAACATGGAAATATCTACACCGCCATTTGTATGAACATGGAAATATCTACAATGCCATCTCTATCAACATGGAAATATCTACACCGCCATTTGTATGAACATGGAATTATCTACACCACCATCTGTATGAACATGGAAATATCTGCACCGCCATCTCTATAAACGTGGAAATATCTACACCTCTATCTGTATGAACTTGGAAATATCTACACTGCTCTCTGTATAAAATTGAAATTTTCTACACCACTTATCTCTATAAACATGGAAATGTCTACACTGCTATCTGTATAAACATTTAAATATCTACACCGCTATCTGTATAAACATGGAAATATCTTCACCGCTATCTGTATAAACATGGAAATATCTACAACGCTGTCTCTATAAACTTGGAAATAACTACACCACTATCTCTGTAAACATGGAAATATCTAGACCGCCATCTCTATAAACATGGAAATATCTACACCACCATCTGTATAAACATGGAAATATCTATACCGCTATCTGCATAAACATGGAAATATCTACACCGCCATCTCTATGAACATGGAAATATCTACACCGCCATCTCTACGAACATGGAAATATCTATACCGCCATCTGTATGAACATGTAAATATCTACACCGCCATCTGTATGAACATGGAAATATCTACACCGCTAACGGTATGAACATGGAAATATCTACACCGCTATCTGTATGAACATGGAAATATCTACACCGTTATCTGTATGAACATGGAAATATCTACACCGCTATCTGTAGGAACATGGAAGTATCTACACCGCTATCTGTACGAACATGGAAATATCTACACCGCGATCTGTATGACCATGCAAATATCTACACAGCTATCTGTATATCAATGGAAATATCTACACTGCTATCTCTATAAACATGGAAATAACTACACTGCTATCTGTATAAATATGGATATATCTACACCGCCATCTCTATGAACATGGAAATATCTACACCGCCATCTGTATGAACATGGAAATATCTACACCGCTAACTGTATGAACATGGAAATATCTACACCGCTATCTGTATGAACATGGAAATATCTTCGCCATCTGTATGAAAATGGAAATATCTTCACCGCTAAATATATGAACATGGAAATGTCTACACCGCTATTGGTATGAACATGGAAATATCTACACCGCTATCTGTATGAACATGGAAATATCTACACCGCTATCTGTATAAACATGGAAATATCTACACCGCTATCTGTATGAACATGGAAATAACTACACCGCCATCTGTATGAATATGTAAATATCTACACCGCCATCTGTATGAACTTGGAAATATCTACACCGCCATCTGTATGAACTTGGAAATATCTACACCGCTAACTGTATGAACATGGAAATATCTACACCGCTATCTGTATGAACATGGAAATATCTACACCGCTATCTGTATGAACATGGAAATATCTACACCGCTATCTGTATGAACATGGAAATATCTACATCGCTATCTGTATGAACATGGAAATATCTACACCGCTATCTCTATGAACATGGAAATATCTACACAGCTATCTGTATATCAATGGAAATATCTACAATACTATCTCTATAAACATGGAAATAACTACACTGCTATCTATATAAATATGGAAATATCAACACCGCCATCTCTATGAACATGGAAATATCTACACCGCCATTTGTATGAACATGGAAATATCTACACCGCCATCTCTATGAACATGGAAATATCTACACCGCCATTTGTATGAATATGGAAATATCTACACCACCATCTGTATGAACATGGAAATATCTTCACCGCCATCTATATGAACATGCATATATGTACACCGGCATCTGGATGAACATGGCAATATCTACACCGCTATCTGCATGAACATGGATCTATCTACACAGCTATCTGAATATACATGGAAATATCTACACAGATTTCTCTATAAATATGGAAATAACTACAGCGCTATCTCTATAAACTTCGAAATATCTACACCGCCATCTGTATGAACATGGAAATATCTACACCGCCATCTGTACAAACATGGACATATCTACACCGACATCTGTATTAAGATGGAAATATCTACACCGCTATCTGTATAAACATGGAAATATCTGCCCAACTATCTGTATAAACATGGAAATATCCGCACCGCTATCTGAATAAACATGGAAATATCCGCACCGCTATCTGTATAAACATGGAAATATCTACACTGCTATCTGCATAAACATGGAAATATCCACACCGCTATCTGTGTAAACATGGAAATGTCTACACTGCTATCTGTGAAAACATGGAAATATCTACACCGCCATCTGTGTAAACATGAAAATATCTACACCACCATCCCTATAAACATGGAAATATCTACACCGTCCTCTGTATGAACATGGAAATATCTGCACCGCCATCTCTATAAACGTGGAAATATCTACACCTCTATCTGTATTAACTTGGAAATATCTACACTGCTCTCTGTATAAAATTGAAACTATCTACACCACTATCTCTATAAACATGGAAATATCTACACTGCTATCTGTATAAACATGGAAATATCTACACCGCTATCTGTATAAACATGGAAATATCTTCACCGCTATCTGAATAAACATGGAAATATCTACAACGCTGTCTCTATAAACTTGGAAATAACTACACCACTATCTCTGTAAACATGGAAATATCTAGAACGCCATCTCTATAAACGTGGAAATATCTACACCACCATCTGTATAAACATGAAAATATCAATACCGCTATCTGCATAAACATGGAAATATCTACACCGCCATCTCTATGAACATGGAAATATCTACACCGCCATCTGTACGAACATGGAAATATCTATACCGCCATCTGTATGAACATGTAAATATATACACCGCCATCTGTATGAACATGGAAATATCCACACCGCTAACTGTATGAACATGGAAATATCTACACCGCTATCTGTATGAACATGGAAATATCTTCACCGCCATCTATATGAACATGGATATATTTACACCGGCATCTGGATGAACATGGAAATATCTACACCGCTATCTGCATGAACATGGATCTATCTACACAGCTATCTGAATATACATGGAAATATCTACACAGATTTCTCTATAAATATGGAAATAACTACAGCGCTATCTCTATAAACTTCGAAATATCTACACCGCCATCTGTATGAACATGGAAATATCTACACCGCCATCTGTAGAAACATGGACATATCTACACCGCCATCTGTATTAAGATGGAAATATCTACACCGCTATCTGTATAAACATGGAAATATCCACACCGCTATCTGTGTAAACATGGAAATGTCTACACCGCTATCTGTGAAAACATGGAAATATCTACACCGCCATCTGTGTAAACATGAAAATATCTACACCGCCATCCCTATAAACATGGAAATATCTACACCGTCCTCTGTATGAACATGGAAATATCTGCACCGCCATCTCTATAAACGTGGAAATATCTACACCTCTATCTGTATGAACTTGGAAATATCTACACTGCTCTCTGTATAAAATTGAAATTTTCTACACCACTTATCTCTATAAACATGGAAATGTCTACACTGCTATCTGTATAAACATTTAAATATCTACACCGCTATCTGTATAAACATGGAAATATCTTCACCGCTATCTGTATAAACATGGAAATATCTACAACGCTGTCTCTATAAACTTGGAAATAACTACACCACTATCTCTGTAAACATGGAAATATCTAGACCGCTATCTGCATGAACATGGAAATATCTAAACCACCATCTGTATAAACATGGAAATATCTATACCGCTATCTGCATAAACATGGAAATATCTACACCGCCATCTCTATGAACATGGAAATATCTACACCGCCATCTGTACGAACATGGAAATATCTATACCGCCATCTGTATGAACATGTAAATATCTACACCGCCATCTGTATGAACATGGAAATATCTACACCGCTAACGGTATGAACATGGAAATATCTACACCGCTATCTGTATGAACATGGAAATATCTACACCGTTATCTGTATGAACATGGAAATATCTACACCGCTATCTGTAGGAACATGGAAGTATCTACACCGCTATCTGTACGAACATGGAAATATCTACACCGCTATCTGTATGACCATGCAAATATCTACACAGCTGTCTGTATATCAATGGAAATATCTACACTGCTATCTCTATAAACATGGAAATAACTACACTGCTATCTGTATAAATATGGATATATCTACACCGCCATCTCTATGAACATGGAAATATCTACACCGCCATCTGTATGAACATGGAAATATCTACACCGCTAACTGTATGAACATGGAAATATCTACACTGCTATCTGTATGAACATGGAAATATCTTCGCCATCTGTATGAAAATGGAAATATCTTCACCGCTAAATATATGAACATGGAAATGTCTACACCGCTATTGGTATGAACATGGAAATATCTACACCGCTATCTGTATGAACATGGAAATATCTACACCGCTATCTGTATAAACATGGAAATATCTACACCGCTATCTGTATGAACATGGAAATAACTACACCGCCATCTGTATGAATATGTAAATATCTACACCGCCATCTGTATGAACTTGGAAATATCTACACCGCCATCTGTATGAACTTGGAAATATCTACACCGCTAACTGTATGAACATGGAAATATCTACACCGCTATCTGTATGAACATGGAAATATCTACACCGCTATCTGTATGAACATGGAAATATCTACACCGCTATCTGTATGAACATGGAAATATCTACATGGCTATCTGTATGAACATGGAAATATCTACACCGCTATCTCTATGAACATGGAAATATCTACACAGCTATCTGTATATCAATGGAAATATCTACAATACTATCTCTATAAACATGGAAATAACTACACTGCTATCTATATAAATATGGAAATATCAACACCGCCATCTCTATGAACATGGAAATATCTACACCGCCATTTGTATGAACATGGAAATATCTACACCGCCATCTCTATGAACATGGAAATATCTACACCGCCATTTGTATGAACATGGAAATATCTACACCACCATCTGTATGAACATGGAAATATCTTCTCCGCCATCTATATGAACATGCATATATGTACACCGGCATCTGTATAAACATGGAAATATCTATACCGCTATCTGCATAAACATGGAAATATCTACACCGCCATCTCTATGAACATGGAAATATCTACACCGCCATCTGTACGAACATGGAAATATCTATACCGCCATCTGTATGAACATGTAAATATCTACACCGCCATCTGTATGAACATGGAAATATCTACACCGCTAACGGTATGAACATGGAAATATCTACACCGCTATCTGTATGAACATGGAAATATCTACACCGTTATCTGTATGAACATGGAAATATCTACACCGCTATCTGTAGGAACATGGAAGTATCTACACCGCTATCTGTACGAACATGGAAATATCTACACCGCTATCTGTATGACCATGCAAATATCTACACAGCTATCTGTATATCAATGGAAATATCTACACTGCTATCTCTATAAACATGGAAATAACTACACTGCTATCTGTATAAATATGGATATATCTACACCGCCATCTCTATGAACATGGAAATATCTACACCGCCATCTGTATGAACATGGAAATATCTACACCGCTAACTGTATGAACATGGAAATATCTACACCGCTATCTGTATGAACATGGAAATATCTTCGCCATCTGTATGAAAATGGAAATATCTTCACCGCTAAATATATGAACATGGAAATGTCTACACCGCTATTGGTATGAACATGGAAATATCTACACCGCTATCTGTATGAACATGGAAATATCTACACCGCTATCTGTATAAACATGGAAATATCTACACCGCTATCTGTATGAACATGGAAATAACTACACCGCCATCTGTATGAATATGTAAATATCTACACCGCCATCTGTATGAACTTGGAAATATCTACACCGCCATCTGTATGAACTTGGAAATATCTATACCGCTAACTGTATGAACATGGAAATATCTACACCGCTATCTGTATGAACATGGAAATATCTACACCGCTATCTGTATGAACATGGAAATATCTACACCGCTATCTGTATGAACATGGAAATATCTACACCGCTATCTGTATGAACATGGAAATATCTACATCGCTATCTGTATGAACATGGAAATATCTACACCGCTATCTCTATGAACATGGAAATATCTACACAGCTATCTGTATATCAATGGAAATATCTACAATACTATCTCTATAAACATGGAAATAACTACACTGCTATCTATATAAATATGGAAATATCAACACCGCCATCTCTATGAACATGGAAATATCTACACCGCCATTTGTATGAACATGGAAATATCTACACCGCCATCTCTATGAACATGGAAATATCTACACCGCCATTTGTATGAACATGGAAATATCTACTCCACCATCTGTATGAACATGGAAATATCTTCACCGCCATCTATATGAACATGCATATATGTACACCGGCATCTGGATGAACATGGCAATATCTACACCGCTATCTGCATGAACATGGATCTATCTACACAGCTATCTGAATATACATGGAAATATCTACACAGATTTCTCTATAAATATGGAAATAACTACAGCGCTATCTCTATAAACTTCGAAATATCTACACCGCCATCTGTATGAACATGGAAATATCTACACCGCCATCTGTACAAACATGGACATATCTACACCGACATCTGTATTAAGATGGAAATATCTACACCGCTATCTGTATAAACATGGAAATATCTGCCCAACTATCTGTATAAACATGGAAATATCCGCACCGCTATCTGAATAAACATGGAAATATCCGCACCGCTATCTGTATAAACATGGAAATATCTACACTGCTATCTGCATAAACATGGAAATATCCACACCGCTATCTGTGTAAACATGGAAATGTCTACACTGCTATCTGTGAAAACATGGAAATATCTACACCGCCATCTGTGTAAACATGAAAATATCTACACCGCCATCCCTATAAACATGGAAATATCTACACCGTCCTCTGTATGAACATGGAAATATCTGCACCGCCATCTCTATAAACGAGGAAATATCTACACCTCTATCTGTATTAACTTGGAAATATCTACACTGCTCTCTGTATAAAATTGAAACTATCTACACCACTATCTCTATAAACATGGAAATATCTACACTGCTATCTGTATAAACATGGAAATATCTACACCGCTATCTGTATAAACATGGAAATATCTTCACCGCTATCTGTATAAACATGGAAATATCTACAACGCTGTCTCTATAAACTTGGAAATAACTACACCACTATCTCTGTAAACATGGAAATATCTAGACCGCCATCTCTATAAATATGGAAATATCTACACCACCATCTGTATAAACATGAAAATATCAATACCGCCATCTGCATAAACATGGAAATATCTACACCGCCATCTCTATGAACATGGAAATATCTACACCGCCATCTGTACGAACATGGAAATATCTATACCGCCATCTGTATGAACATGTAAATATATACACCGCCATCTGTATGAACATGGAAATATCTACACCGCTAACTGTATGAACATGGAAATATCTACACCGCTATCTGTATGAACATGGAAATATCTACACCGTTATCTGTATGAACATGGAAATATCTACACCGCTATCTGTAGGAACATGGAAATATCTACACGGCTATCTGTACGAACATGGAAATATCTACACCGCTATCTGTATGACCATGCAAATATCTACACAGCTATCTGTATATCAATGGAAATATCTACACTGCTATCTCTATAAACATGGAAATAACTACACTTCTATCTGTATAAACATGGAAATATCTCCACCGCCACCTGTATGAACATGGGAATATCTACACCGACATCCGTACGAACATGGAAATATCTACACCGCCATCTGTATGAACATGTAAATATCTACACCGCCATCTGTATGAACGTGGAAATATCTACATTGCTAACTCTATGAACATGGAAATATCTACACCGCTATCTGTATGAACATGGAAATATCTACACCGTTATCTGTATGAACATGGAAATATCTACACCGCTATCTGTATGAACATGGAAATATCTACACAGCTATCTGTACGAACATGGAAATATCTACACTGCTATCTGTTTGACCATGCAAATATCTACACAGCTATATGTATATCAATGGAAATATCTACACTGCTATCTCTATAAACATGGAAATAACTACACTGCTATCTGTATAAACATGGAAATATCTACACCGCCACCAGTATGAACATGGAAATATCTACACTGCCATCCGTACGAATATGGAAATATCTTCACCGCCATCTGTATGAACATGTAAATATCTACACCGCCATCTGTATGAACATGGAAATATCTACACCGCTAACTGTATGAACATGGAAATGTCTACACCGCTATTGGTATGAACCTGGAAATATCTAGACCGCAATCTGTATGAACATGGAAATATCTACACCGCTATCTGTATGAACATGGAAATCTCTACACCGCTATCTCTATGAACATGGAAATATCTACACCGCCATCTGTATGAACATGTAAATATCTATACCGCTATCTGTATGAACATGGAAATATCTACACCGCTATCTGTATGAACATGGAAATATCTACACCGCTATCTGTATGAACATGTAAATATCTAAACAGCTATCTGTATATCAATGGAAATATCTACAATACTATCTCTATAAACATGGAAATAACTACCCTGCTATCTATATAAATATGGAAATATCAACACCGCCATCTCTATGAACATGGAAATATCTACACCGCCATTTGTATGAACATGGAAATATCTACACCGCCATCTCTATGAACATGGAAATATCTACACCGCCATTTGTATGAACATGGAAATATCTACACCACCATCTGTATGAACATGGAAATATCTTCACCGCCATCTATATGAACATGCATATATGTACACCGGCATCTGGATGAACATGGAAATATCTACACCGCTATCTGCATGAACATGGAAATAACTACACCGTTATCTGTATGAACATGGAAATATCTACACCGCTATCTGTAGGAACATGGAAGTATCTACCCCGCTATCTGTACGAACATGGAAATATCTACACCGCTATCTGTATGACCATGCAAATATCTACACAGCTATCTGTATATCAATGGAAATATCTACACTGCTATCTCTATAAACATGGAAATAACTACACTGCTATCTGTATAAATATGGATATATCTACACCGCCATCTCTATGAACATGGAAATATCTACACCGCCATCTGTATGAACATGGAAATATCTACACCGCTAACTGTATGAACATGGAAATATCTACACCGCTATCTGTAGGAACATGGAAATATCTTCGCCATCTGTATGAAAATGGAAATATCTTCACCGCTAAATATATGAACATGGAAATGTCTACACCGCTATTGGTATGAACATGGAAATATCTACACCGCTATCTGTATGAACATGGAAATATCTACACCGCTATCTGTATAAACATGGAAATATCTACACCGCTATCTGTATGAACATGGAAATAACTACACCGCCATCTGTATGAATATGTAAATATCTACACCGCCATCTGTATGAACATGGAAATATCTACACCGCTAACTGTATGAACATGGAAATATCTACACCGCTATCTGCATGAACATGGAAATATCTACACCGCTATCTGTATGAACATGGAAATATCTACACCGCTATCTGTATGAACATGGAAATATCTACATCGTTATCTGTATGAACATGGAAATATCTACACCGCTATCTCTATGAACATGGAAATATCTACACAGCTATCTGTATATCAATGGAAATATCTACAATACTATCTCTATAAACATGGAAATAACTACACTGCTATCTATATAAATATGGAAATATCAACACCGCCATCTCTATGAACATGGAAATATCTACACCGCCATTTGTATGAACATGGAAATATCTACACCGCCATCTCTATGAACATGGAAATATCTACACCGCCATTTGTATGAACATGGAAATATCTACACCACCATCTGTATGAACATGGAAATATCTTCACCGCCATCTATATGAACATGCATATATGTACACCGGCATCTGGATGAACATGGCAATATCTACACCGCTATCTGCATGAACATGGATCTATCTACACAGCTATCTGAATATACATGGAAATATCTACACAGATTTCTCTATAAATATGGAAATAACTACAGCGCTATCTCTATAAGCTTCGAAATATCTACACCGCCATCTGTATGAACATGGAAATATCTACACCGCCATCTGTACAAAAATGGACATATCTACACCGACATCTGTATTAAGATGGAAATATCTACACCGCTATCTGTATAAACATGGAAATATCTGCCCAACTATCTGTATAAACATGGAAATATCCGCACCGCTATCTGAATAAACATGGAAATATCCGCACCGCTATCTGTATAAACGTGGAAATATCTACACTGCTATCTGCATAAACATGGAAATATCCACACCGCTATCTGTGTAAACATGGAAATGTCTACACTGCTATCTGTGAAAACATGGAAATATCTACACCGCCATCTGTGTAAACATGAAAATATCTACACCGCCATCCCTATAAACATGGAAATATCTACACCGTCCTCTGTATGAACATGGAAATATCTGCACCGCCATCTCTATAAACGTGGAAATATCTACACCTCTATCTGTATTAACTTGGAAATATCTACACTGCTCTCTGTATAAAATTGAAACTATCTACACCACTATCTCTATAAACATGGAAATATCTACACTGCTATCTGTATAAACATGGAAATATCTACACCGCTATCTGTATAAACATGGAAATATCTTCACCGCTATCTGTATAAACATGGAAATATCTACAACGCTGTCTCTATAAACTTGGAAATAACTACACCACTATCTCTGTAAACATGGAAATATCTAGACCGCCATCTCTATAAACGTGGAAATATCTACACCACCATCTGTATAAACATGGAAATATCAATACCGCTATCTGCATAAACATGGAAATATCTACACCGCCATCTCTATGAACATGGAAATATCTACACCGCCATCTGTACGAACATGGAAATATCTATACCGCCATCTGTATGAACATGTAAATATCTACACCGCCATCTGTATGAACATTGAAATCTCTACACCGCTAACTGTATGAACATGGAAATATCTACACCGCTATCTGTATGAACATGGAAATATCTACACCGTTATCTGTATGAACATGGAAATATCTACACCGCTATCTGTAGGAACATGGAAATATCTACACGGCTATCTGTACGAACATGGAAATATCTACACCGCAATCTGTATGACCATGCAAATATCTACACAGCTATCTGTATATCAATGGAAATATCTACACTGCTATCTCTATAAACATGGAAATAACTACACTTCTATCTGTATAAACATGGAAATATCTCCACCGCCACCTGTATGAACATGGGAATATCTACACTGCCATCCGTACGAACATGGAAATATCTACACCGCCATCTGTATGAACATGTAAATATCTACACCGCCATCTGTATGAACGTGGAAATATCTACATTGCTAACTCTATGAACATGGAAATATCTACACCGCTATCTGTATGAACATGGAAATATCTACACCGTTATCTGTATGAACATGGAAATATCTACACCGCTATCTGTATGAACATGGAAATATCTACACAGCTATCTGTACGAACATGGAAATATCTACACTGCTATCTGTATGACCATGCAAATATCTACACAGCTATCTGTATATCAATGGAAATATCTACACTGCTATCTCTATAAACATGGAAATAACAACACTGCTATCTGTATAACCATGGAAATATCTACACCGCCACCAGTATGAACATGGAAATATCTACACTGCCATCCGTACGAACATGGAAATATCTACACCGCCATCTGTATGAACATGTAAATATCTACACCGCCATCTGTATGAACATGGAAATATCTACACCGCTAACTGTATGAACATGGAAATGTCTACACCGCTATTGGTATGAACCTGGAAATATCTAGACCGCAATCTGTATGAACATGGAAATATCTACACCGCTATCTGTATGAACATGGAAATATCTACACCGCTATCTGTATGAACATGTAAATATCTAAACAGCTATCTGTATATCAATGGAAATATCCACAATGGTATCTCTATAAACATGGAAATAACTACACTGCTATCTGTATAAACATGGAAATATCTACACGGCCATCTCTATGAACATGGACATATCTACACCGCCATTTGTATGAACCTGGAAATACCTACACTGCCATCTCTATGAACATGGAAATATCTACACCGCCATTTGTATGAAGATGGAAATACCTACACCAACATCTGTATGAACATGGAAATATCTTCACCGCCATCTGTATGAACATGGATATATGTACACCGGCATCTGGATGAACATGGAAATATCTACACCGCTATCTGCAGGAACATGGAAATATCTACACAGCTATCTGCATATACATGGAAATATCTACACAGATTTCTCTATAAAAATGGAAATAACTACAGCGCTATCTCTATAAACTTCGAAATATCTACACCGCCATCTGTATGAACATGGAAATATCTACACCTCCATCTGTTTTAAGATGGAAATATCTACACCGATATCTGTATAAACATGGAAATATCTGCACGACTATCTGTATAAACATGGAAATAACCGCACCGCTATCTGTATAAACATGGAAATACCTACACCGCTATCTGCAAAACCATGGAAATATCCACACTGCTATCTGTGTAAACATAGAAATGTCTACACCGCTATCTGTGTAAACATGGAAATATCTACTCTGCCATCTGTGTAAGCATGAAAATATCTACACCGCCATCTCTATAAACATGGAAATATCTACAACGCCATCTGTGTGAACATGGAAATATCTACAAAGCCATCTCTATAAACGTGGAAATATCTACACTGCTATCAGTATGAACTTGGAAATATCTACACTGCTATCTGTATAAAATTGGAATTATCTACCCCACTATGTCTATAAACATGGAAATATCTATCCCGCTATCTGTATAAACATGGAAATATCTACACCGCTATCTGTATAAACATGGAAATAACTTCACCGCTATCTGTATAAACATGGAAATATCTACAATGCTGACTCTATAAGCTTTGAAATAACTACACCACTATCTCTATAAACATGGAAATATCCAGACCGCCATCTGTATAAACATGGAAATATCTACACCACCATCTGTATAAACATGGAAATATCAATACCGCTATCTGCATAAACATGGAAATATCTACACTGCCATCTCTATGAACATGGAAATATCTACACCGCCATCTGTAAGAACTTGGAAGTATTTACACCGCCTTCTGTATGAACATGTAAATATCTAAACCGCCATCTGTATGAACATGGAAATATCTACACCGCTAACTGTATGAACATGGAAATACCTACACCGCAATCTGTATGAACATGGAAATATATACACCGCTATCTGTATGAACATGGAAATATCTACACCGCTCACTGTACGAACATGGAAATATCTACACCGCTATCTGTATGAACATGGAAATATCTACACCGCTATCTGTATGAACATGCAAATATCTACACACCTATCTGTATATCAATGGAAATACCTACACATCTATCTCTATAAACATGGAAATAACTACACGGCTATCTGAATAAACATGGAAATATCTACACCGCCACCTGTATGAACATGGAAATATCTACACTGCCATCCGTAGGAACATGGAAATATCTACACCGCCATCTGTATGAACATGTAAATATCTTCACCGCCAACTGTATGAACATGTTAATATCTAAACAGCTAAATGTATGAACATGGAAATGTCTACACCGCTATTGGTATGAACATGGAAATATCTACACCGCTATCTGTATGAACATGGAAATATCTACACCGCTATCTGTATGAACATGAAAATATCTAAACCGCTATCTGTATGAACATGGAAATATCTACACCGCCATCTGTATGAACATGTAAATATCTACACCGCCATCAGTATGAACATGGGAATATCTACACCGCTAACTGTATGAACATGGAAATAACTACACCGCTATCTGTATGAACATGGTAATATCTACACCGCTATCTGTATGAACATGGAAATATCTACACCGCTATCTGTATGAACATGGAAATATCTACACCGCTATCTGTATGAACATGGAAATATCTACACCGCTATCTCTATGAACATGCAAATATCTACACTGCTATCTCTATGAACATGCAAATATCTACACAGCTATCTGTATATCAATGGAAATATCTACACTTCTATCTCTATAAACATGGAAATAACTACACTGCTATCTCAATAAATATGGAAATATCTACACCGCCATCTCTATGAACATGGAAATATCTACACCGCCATTTGTATGAACATGGAAATATCTACAATGCCATCTCTATCAACATGGAAATATCTACACCTCCATTTGTATGAACATGGAAATATCTACACCACCATCTGTATGAACATGGAAATATCTTCACCGCCATCTGTATGAACATGGATATATGTACACAGGCATCTGGATGAACATGGAAATATCTACACCGCTATCTGCATGAACATGGAAATATCTACACAGCTATCTGAATATACATGGAAATATCTAAACAGATTTCTCTATAAATATGGAAATAACTAAAGAGCTATCTCTATAAACTTCGAAATATCTACACCGCCATCTGTATGAACATGGAAATATCTACACCGCCATCTGTACAAACATGGACATATCTACACCACCATCTGTATTAAGATGGAAATATCTACACCGCTATCTGTATAAACATGGAAATATCTGCCCAACTATCTGTATAAACATGGAAATATCCGCACCGCTATCTGTATAAACATGGAAATATCTACACTGCTATCTGCATAAACATGGAAATATCCACACCGCTATCTATGTAAACATGGAAATGTCTACACCGCTATCTGTGTAAACAGGGAAATATCTACACCGCCATCTGTGTAAACATGAAAATATCTACACCGCCATCCCTATATACATGGAAATATCTACACCGCCATCTGTATGAACATGGAAATATCTACACCGCCATCTCTATAAACGTGGAAATATCTACACCACTATCTGTATGAACTTGGAAATATCTACACTGCTCTCTGTATAAAATTCAAATTATCTACACCATTATCTCTATAAACATGGAAATATCTACACTGCTATCTGTATAAACATGGAAATATATACACCGCTATCTGTATAAACATGGAAATATCTTCACCGCTATCTGTATAAACATGGAAATAACTACAACGCTGTCTCTATAAACTTGGAAATAACTACACCACTATCTCTGTAAACATGGAAATATCTAGACCGCCATCTCTATAAACATGGAAATATCTACACCACCATCTGTATGAACATGGAAATATCTATACCGCTATCTGCATAAACATGGAAATATCTACACCGCCATCTCTATGAACATGGAAATATCTACACCGCCATTTGTATGAACATGGAAATATCTACAATGCCATCTCTATCAACATGGAAATATCTGCACCGCCATTTGTATGAACATGGAAATATCTACACCACCATCTGTATGAACATGGAAATATCTTCACCGACATCTGTATGAACATGGATATATGTACACCGGCATCTGGATGAACATGGAAATATCTACACCGCTATCAGTATGAACATGGAAATATCCTCACCATCTGTATGAACATGGAAATATCTACACCGCTAAATATATGAACATGGAAATGTCTACACCGCTATTGGTATGAACATGGAAATATCTACACCGCTATCTGTATGAACATGGAAATATCTACACCGCTATCTGTATGAACATGGAAATATCTACACCGCGATCTCAATGAACATTGAAATAACTACACCGCCATCTGTATGAACATGTAAATATCTACACCGCCATCTGTATGAACATGGAAATATCTAAACCGCTAACTGTATGAACATGGAAATATCTACACCGCTATCTGTATGAACATGGAAATATCTACACCGCTATCTGTATGAACATGGAAATATCTACACCGCTATCTGTATGAACATGGAAATATCTACACAGCTATCTGTATGAACATGGAAATATCTACACCGCTATCTCTATGAACATGCAAATATCTACAGAGCTATCTGTATATCAATGGAAATATCTACACTACTATCTCTATAAACATGGAACTATCTACACTGCTATTTTATAAATATGGAAATATCAACACCGCCATCTCTATGAACATGGAAATATCTAAACCGCCATTTGTATGAAAATGGAAATATCTACACCGCCATCTCTATGAACATGGAAATATCTACACCGCCATTTGTATGAACATGGAAATATCTACACCGCCATCTCTATAAACGTGGAAATATCTACACCGCTATCTGTATGAACTTGGAAATATCTACACTGCTCTCTGTATAAAATTGAAATTATCTACACCATTATCTCTACAAACATGGAAATATCTACACTATCTGTATAAACATGGAAATATCTACACCGCCATCTGTATGAACATGTAAATATCTACACTGCCATCTGTATGAACATGGAAATATCTACACCGCTAACTGTATGAACATGGAAATATCTACACCATTATCTGTATGAACATGGAAATATCTACACCGCTATCTGTATGAACAGGAAAATATCTACACCGCTATCTGTATGAACATGGAAATATCTACACCGCTATCTGTATGAACATGCAAATATCTACACAGCTATCTGTTTATCAATGGAAATATCTACACAGCTATCTCCATTAACATGGAAATAACTGCACTGCTATCTGCATAAACATGGAAATAATTACACCGCCATTTGTATGAACATGGAAATATCTACACCACCATCTGTATGAACATGGAAATATCTTCACTGCCATCTGTATGAACGTGGATATATGTACACAGGCATCTGGATGAACATGGAAATATCTACACCGCTATCTGCATGAACATGGATCTATCTACACAGCTATCTGAATATACATGGAAATATCTACACAGATTTCTCTATAAATATGGAAATAACTACAGCGCTATCTCTATAAACTTCGAAATATCTACACCGCCATCTGTATGAAGATGGAAATATCTACACCGCCATCTATACAAACATGGACATATCTACACCGCGATCTGTATTAAGATGGAAATATCTACACCGCTATCTGTATAAACATGGAAATATCTTCCCAACTATCTGTATAAACATGGAAATATCCGCACCGCTATCTGTATAAACATGGAAATATCTACACTGCTATCTGCATAAACATGGAAATATCCACACCGCTATCTGTGTAAACATGGAAATGTCTACACCGCTATCTGTGTAAACATGGAAATATCTACACTGCCATCTGTGTAAATATGAAAATATCTACACCGCCATCCCTATAAACATGGAAATATCTACACCGTCCTCTGTATGAACATGGAAATATCTGCACCGCCATCTCTATAAACGTGGAAATATCTACACCGCTATCTGTATGAACTTGGAAATATCTACACTGCTCTCTGTATAAAATTGAAATTATCTACACCACTATCTCTATAAACATGGAAATATCTACACTGCTATCTGTATAAACATGGAAATATCTACACCGCTATCTGAATAAACATGGAAATATCTTCACCGCTATCTGTATAATCATGGAAATATCTGCAACGCTGTCTCTATAAACTTGGAAATAACTACACCACTATCTCTGTAAACATGGAAATATCTAGACCGCCATCTCTATAAACATGGAAATATCTACACCACCATCTGTATAAACATGGAAATATCTATACCGCTATCTGCATAAACATGGAAATATCTACACCGCCATCTCTATGAACATGGAAATATCTACACCGCCATCTATACGAACATGGAAATATCTATACGGCCATCTGTATGAACATGTAAATATCTACACCGCCATCTGTATGAACATGGAAATATCTGCACCGCTAACTGTATGAACATGGAAATACCTACACCGCTATCTGTATGAACATGGAAATATCTACACCGTTATCTGTATGAACATGGAAATATCTACACCGCTATCTGTATGAACATGGAAATATCTACACCGTTATCTGTACGAACATGGAAATATCTACACCGCTATCTGTATGACCATGCATATATCTACACAGCTATCTGTATATCAATGGAAATATCTACACTGCTATCTCTACAAGCATGGAAATAACTACACTACTATCTGGATAAACGTGGAAATATCTACACCGCCACCTGCATGAACATGGAAATATCTACACTGCCATCCGTACAAACATGGAAATATCTACACCGCCATCTGTATGAACATGTAAATATCTACACCGCCATCTGTATGAACATGGAAATATCTACACCGCTAACTGTATGAACAAGGAAATGTCTACACCGCTATTGCTATGAACCTGGAAATATCTAGACCGCTATCTGAATGAACATGGAAATATCTACACAGCTATCTGTATGAACATGAAAATCTCCACACCGCTATCTGTATAAACATGGAAATATCTACAATGCTGTCTCTATAAGCTTTGAAATAACTACACCACTATCTCTGTAAACATGGAAATATCCAGACCGCCATCTGTATAAACATGGAAATATCTACACCACCATCTGTATAAACACGGAAATAACTATACCGCTATCTGCATAAACACGGAAATATCTACACCGCCATCTCTATGAACATGGAAATATCCACACCGCCATCTGTAAGAAGTTGGAAATATTTACACCGCCATCTGTATGAACATGTAAATATCTAAACCGCCATCTGTATGAACATGGAAATATCTACACCGCTAACTATATGAACATGGAAAGACCTACACCGCTATCTGTATGAACATGGAAATATCTACACCGCTATCTGTATGAACATGGAAATATCTACACCGCTATCTGTACGAACATGGAAATATCTACACCGCTATCTGTATGACCATGCATATATCTACACAGCTACCTGTATATCAATGGAAATATCTACACTGCTATCTCTACAAACATGGAAATAACTACACTACTATCTGTATAAACGTGGAAATATCTACACCGCCACCTGCATGAACATGGAAATATCTACACTGCCATCCGTACAAACATGGAAATATCTACACCACCGTCTGTATGAACATATAAATATCTACACCGCCATCTGTATGAACATGGAAATATCTACACCGCTAACTGTATGAACATGGAAATGTCTACACCGCTATTGGTATGAACCTGGAAATATCTAGACCGCTATCTGTATGAACATGGAAATATCTACACCGCTATCTGTATGAACATGGAAATCACTACACCGCTATCTGTATGAACATGGAAATATCTACACAGCTATCTGTATGAACATGGAAATATCTACACCGCTATCAGTATGAACATGGAAATATCTACACCGCTATCTGTATGAACATGGAAATATCTACACCGCTATCTCTATTAACATGGAAATATCTACACAGCTATCTGTATATCAATGGAAATATCCACACTGGTATCTCTATAAACATGGAAATAACTACACTGCTATCTGTATAAACATGGAAATATCTACACGGCCATCTCTATGAACATGGAAATATCTACACCGCCATTTGTATGAACCTGGAAATAACTACACCGCCATCTCTATGAACATGGAAATATCTACACCGCCATTTGTATGAACATGGAAATACCTACACCACCATCTGTTTGAACATGGAAATATCTTCACCGCCATCTGTATGAACATGGATATCTGTACACCGGCATCTGGATGAACATGGAAATATCTACACCGCTATCTGCATGAACATGGAAATATCTACACAGCTATCTGCATATACATGGAAATATCTACACAGATTTCTCTATAAATATGGAAATAAGCACAGCGCTATCTCTATAAACTTTGAAATATCTACACCGCCATCTGTATGAACATGGAAATATCTACACCGCCTTCTGTACTAACATGGACATGTCTACACCTCCATCTGTTTTAAGATGGAAATATCTACACCGATATCTGTATAAACATGGAAATATCTGCACGACTATCTGTATAAACATGGAAATAACCGCACCGCTATCTGTATAAACATGGAAATATCTACACCGCTATCTGAATAAACATGGAAGTATCCACACCGCTATCTGTGTAAACATGGAAATATCTACACTGCCATCTGTGTAAGCATGAAAATATCTGCACCGCCATCTCTATAAACATGGAAATATCTACTCCGCCATCTGTATGAACGTGGAAATATCTACACTGCTATCTGTATGAACTTGGAATTATCTACACTGCTATCTGTATAAAATTGGAATTATCTACCCCACTATGTCTATAAACATGGAAACATCTACCCCGCTATCTGTATAAACATGGAAATATCTACACCGCTATCTGTATAAACATGGAAATAACTTCACCGGTATCTGTATATACATGGAAATATCTACAATGCTGTCTCTATAAGCTTTGAAATAACTACACCACTATCTCTGTAAACATGGAAATATCTAGACCGCCATCTCTATAAACGTGGAAATATCTACACCACCATCTGTATAAACATTTAAATATCAATACCGCTATCTGCATAAACATGGAAATATCTACACCGCCATCTCTATGAACATGGAAATATCTATACCGCAATCTGTACGAACATGGAATATCTATACCTCCATCTGTATGAACATGTAAATATCTACACCGCCATCTGTATGAACATGGAAATATCTACACCGCTAACTGTATGAACATGGAAATATCTACACCGCTATCTGTATGAACATGGAAATATCTACACCGTTATCTGTATGAACATGGAAATATCTACACCGCTATCTGTAGGAACATGGAAATATCTACACGGCTATTTGTACGAACATGGAAATATCTACACCGCAATCTGTATGACCATGCAAATATCTACACAGCTATCTGTATATCAATGGAAATATCTACACTGCTATCTCTATAAACATGGAAATAACTACACTTCTATCTGTATAAACATGGAAATATCTACACCGCCACCAGTATGAACATTGAAATATCTACACTGCCATCCGTACGAACATGGAAATATCTACACCGCCATCTGTATGAACATGTAAATATCTACACCGCCATCTGTATGAACATGGAAATATCTACACCGCTAACTGTATGAACATGGAAATGTCTACACCGCTATTGGTATGAACCTGGAAATATCTAGACCGCAATCTGTATGAACATGGAAATATCTACACCGCTATCTGTATGAACATGGAAATATCTACACCGCTATCTGTATGAACATGTAAATATCTAAACAGCTATCTGTATATCAATGGAAATATCCACATTGGTATCTCTATAAACATGGAAATAACTACACTGCTATCTGTATAAACATGGAAATATCTACACGGCCATCTCTATGAACATGGACATATCTACACCGCCATTTGTATGAACCTGGAAATACCTACACTGCCATCTCTATGAACATGGAAATATCTACACCGCCATTTGTATGAAGATGGAAATACCTACACCACCATCTGTATGAACATGGAAATATCTTCACCGCCATCTGTATGAACATGGATATATGTACACCGGCATCTGGATGAACATGGAAATATCTACACCGCTATCTGAATGAACATGGAAATATCTACACAGCTATCTGCATATACATGGAAATATCTACACAGATTTCTCTATAAAAATGGAAATAACTACAGCGCTATCTCTATAAACTTGGAAATATCTACACCGCCATCTGTATGAACATGGAAATATCTACACCGCCATCTGTTTTAAGATGGAAATATCTACACCGATATCTGTATAAACATGGAAATATCTGCACGACTATCTGTATAAACATGGAAATAACCGCACCGCTATCTGTATAAACATGGAAATACCTACACCGCTATCTGCAAAACCATGGAAATATCCACACCGCTATCTGTGTAAACATAGAAATGTCTACACCGCTATCTGTATAAACATGGAAATATCTACTCTGCCATCTGTGTAAGCATGAAAATATCTACACCGCCATCTCTATAAACATGGAAATATCTACAACGCCTTCTGTGTGAACATGGAAATATCTACACCGCCATCTCTATAAACGTGGAAATATCTACACTGCTATCAGTATGAACTTGGAAATATCTACACTGCTATCTGTATAAAATTGGAATTATCTACCCCACTATGTCTATAAACATGGAAATATCTATCCCGCTATCTGTATAAACATGGAAATATCTACACCGCTATCTGTATAAACATGGAAATAACTTCACCTCTATCTGTATAAACATGGAAATATCTACAATGCTGACTCTATAAGCTTTGAAATAACTACACCACTATCTCTGTAAACATGGAAATATCCAGACCGCCATCTGTATAAACATGGAAATATCTACACCACCATCTGTATAAACATGGAAATATCAATACCGCTATCTGCATAAACATGGAAATATCTACACCGCCATCTCTATGAACATGGAAATATCTACACCGCCATCTGTAAGAACTTGGAAGTATTTACACCGCCTTCTGTATGAACATGTAAATATCTAAACCGCCATCTGTATGAACATGGAAATATCTACACCGCTAACTGTATGAACATGGAAATACCTACACCGCTATCTGTATGAACATGGAAATATCTACACCGCTATCTGTATGAACATGCAAATATCTACACAGCTATCTGTATATCAATGGAAATGTCTTCACTGCTATTTCTGTAAACATGGAAATAACTACACTGCTATCTGTATAAACATGGAAATATCTACACCGCCACCTGTATGAACATGGAAATATCTATACTGCCATCCGTACGAACATGGAAATATCTACACCGCCATCTGTATGAACATGTAAATATCTACACCGCCATCTGTATGAACATGGAAATATGTACACCGCTAACTCTATGAACATGGAAATATCTACACCGCTATCTGTATGAAAATGGAAATATCTACACTGCTATCTGTATGAACATGGAAATATCTACACCGCTATCTGTATGAACATGGAAATATCTACACCGCTATCTGTATATCAGTGGAAATATCTACACTGCTATCTCTATAAACATGGAAATAACTACACTGCTATCTGTATCAACATGGGAATATCTACACCGCCATCTCTATGAACATGGAAATATCTACACAGCCATCTGTATGAACATGGAAATAACTTCACCGCCATCTGTATCAACATGGATGTATCTACACCGGCATCTGGATGAACCTGGAAATAACTACACCGCTATCTGCATGAACATGGAAATATCTACACAGCTATCTGCATATACATGGAAATATCTACACAGATTTCTATATAAATATAGAAATAACTACAGCGCTATCTCTATAAACTTCGAAATATCTACACCGCCATCTGTATGAACATGGAAATATCTACACCACCATCTGTATAAACATGGAAATATCTATACCACCATCTGCATAAACATGGAAATATCTACACCACCATCTGTATAAAAATGGAAATATCTATACCGCTATCTGCATAAACATGGAAATATCTACACCACCATCTGTATTAAGATGGAAATATCTACACCGCTATCTGTATAAACATGGAAATATCTGCACCACTATCTGCATTAACATGGAAATATCCGCACCGCTTTCTGTATAAACATGGAAATATCTACACCGCTCTCTGTATGAACATGGAAATATCTACACTGCTATCTGTATGAACATGGAAATAACTACACCGCTATCTGTATGAACATGCAAATATCTACACAGCTATCTGTATATCAATGGAAATATCTTCACTGCTATCTCTGTAAACACGGAAATAACTTCACTGCTATCTGTATACACATGGAAATATCTACACCGCCACCTGTATGAACATGGAAATATCTACACTGCCATCCGTACGAACATGGAAATATCTACACCGTTATCTGTATGAACATGGAAATATCTACACCGCTCTCTGTATGAAGATGGAAATATCTACACAGCTATCTGTATATCAATGGAAATATCTACACTGCTATCTCTATAAACATGGAAATATCTACACCGCCATCTGTATGAACGTGTAAATATCTACACCGCCATCTGTATGAACATGGAAATATCTACACCGCTAACTGTATGAACATGGAAATATCTACACCGCTATCTGAATGAAGAAAGAAATATCTACACCGCTATCTGTATGAACATGGAAATATCTACACCGCTATCTGTATGAACATGGAAATATCTACACCGCTATGTGTATGAACATGGAAATATCTACACCGCTATCTGTATGAACTTGCAAGTATCTACACAGCTATCTGTATATCAATGAAAATATCTACACCGCTATCTGTGTAAACATGAAAATATCTACATCGCCATCTGTGTAAACATGAAAATATCTACACCGCCATCCCTATAAACATGGAAATATCTACACCGTCCTCTGTATGAACATGGAAATATCTGCACCGCCATCTCTATAAACGTGGAAATATCTACACCTCCATCTGTATGAACTTGGAAATATCTACACTGCTCTCTGAATAAAATTGAAATTATCTACACCACTATCTCTATAAACATGGAAATATCTACACTGCTATCTGTATAAACATGGAAATATCTACACAGCTATCTGTATAAACATGGAAATATCTTCACCGCTATCTGTATAAACATGGAAATATCTGCAACGCTGTCTCTATAAACATGGAAATATCTACACCACTATCTCTGTAAACATGGAAATATCTAGACGGCCGTCCCTATAAACATGGAAATATCTACACCACCATCTGTATAAACATGGAAATATCTATACCGCTATCTGCATAAACATGGAAATATCAACACCGCCATCTCTATGAACATGGAAATATCTACACCGCAATCTGTACGAACATGGAAATATCTATACCGCCATCTGTATGAACATGTAAATATCTACACCGCCATCTGTATGATCATGGAAATATCTACACCACTAACTGTATGAACATGGAAATATCTACACCGCTCTCTGTATGAAAATTTAAATATCTACACCGTTATCTATATGAACATGGAAATATCTACACCGCTATCTGTAGGAACATGGAAATATCTACACCGTTATCTGTACGAACATGGAAATATCTACACCGCTATCTGTATGACCATGCAAGTATCTACACAGCTATCTGTATATCAATGGAAATATCTACACTGTTATTTCTATAAACATGGAAATAACTACACTGCTATCTGTATAAACATGGAAATATCTACACCGCCATCTGTATGAACATGTAAATATCTACACCACCATCTGTATGAACATGGAAATATCTACACCGCTAACTGTATGAACATGGAAATGTCTACACCGCTATTGGTATGAACCTGGAAATATCTAGACCGCTATCTGTATGAACATGGAAATATCTACACCGCTATCTGTATGAACATGGAAATCTCTACACCGCTATCTGTATGAACATGGAAATATGTACACCGCCATCTGTATGAACATGTAAATATCTACACCGCCATCTGTAGGAACATGGAAATATCTACACCGCTAACTGTATGAACATGGAAATATCTACACCGCTATCTGTATGAACATCGAAATATCTACACCGCTATCTGTATGAACATGGAAATATCTACACCGCTATCTGTATGAACATGGAAATATCTACACCGCTATCTGTATGAACAAGTAAATATCAACACAGCTATCTGTATATCAATGGAAATATCCACACTGGTATCTCTATAAACATGGAAATAACTACACTGCTATCTGTATAAACATGAAAATATCTACACTGCCATCTCTATGAACATGGAAATATCTACACCTCCATTTGTATGAACATGGAAATACCTACACCACCATCTGTATGAACATGGAAATATCTTCACTGCCATCTGTATGAACATGGATATATGTACACCGGCATCTGGATGAACATGGAAATATCTAAACCGCTATCTGCATGAACAAGGAAATATCTACACAGCTATCTGCATATACATGGAAATATCTACACAGATTTCTCTATAAATATGGAAATAACTACAGCGCTATCTCTATAACCTTCGAAATATCTACACCGCCATCTGTGTGAACATGGAAATATCTACAACGCCATCTGTACGAACATGGACATATCTACACCTCCATCTGTTTTAAGATGGAAATAACTACACCGATATCTGTATAAACATGGAAATATCTGCACGACTATCTGTATAAACATGGAAATAACCGCACCGCTATCTGCATAAACATGGAAATATCTACACCGCTATCTGCATAAACATGGAAATATCCACACCGCTATCTCTGTAAACATAGAAATGACTACACCGCTATCTGTGTAAACATGGAAATATCTACACTGCCATCTGTGTAAGCATGAAAATATCTACATAAACATAGAAATGTAACATAACATAGAATGACTGTAAACATAGAAATGACTACACCGCTATCTTTGTAAACATGGAAATATCTACACTGCCATCTGTGTAAGCATGAAAATATCTACACCGCCATCTCTATAAACATGGAAATATCTACACCGCCATCGGTATGAACATGGAAATATCTACATCTCCATCTCTATAAACGTGGAAATATCTACACTGCTATCTGTATGAACTTGGAAATATCTACACTGCTATCTGTATAAAATTGGAATTATCTACCCCACTATGTCTATAAACTTGGAAATATCTACACCGCTATCTGTATGAACATGGAAATATCTTCACCACTATCTGTATGAACATGGAAATATCTACACTGCTATCTGTAGGAACAAGGAAATATCTTCACCGCTATCTGTATATACATGGAAATACCTACAACGCTGTCTCTATAAACGTGGAAATAACTACACCACTATCTCTGTAAACATGGGAATATCTAGACCGCCATCTCTATAAACATGGAAATATCTACACCACCATCTGTATAAACATGGAAATATCTATACCGCTATCTGCATAAACATGGAAATATCTACACCGCCATCTCTATGAACATGGAAATATCTACACCGCCATCTGTACGAACATGGAAATATCTATACCGCCATCTGTATGAACATGTAAATATCTACACCGCCATCTGTATGAACATGGGAATAACTACACCGCTAACTGTATAAACATGGAAATATCTACACCGCTATCTGTATGAACATGGAAATATCTACACCGTTATCTGTATGAACATGGAAACATCTACACCGCCATCTGTATGAACATGGAAATATCTACACCGCTATCTGTACGAACATGGAAATATCTACACCGCTATCTGTATTACCATGCAAATATCTACACAGCTATCTGTTTATCAATGGAAATATCTACACTGCTATCTCTATAAACATGGAAATAACTACACTGCTATCAGTATAAACATGGAAATATCTACACCGCCACCTATATGAGCATGGAAATATCGACGCTGCCATCCGTACGAACATGGAAATATCTACACCGCCATCTGTATGAACTTGTAAATATCTACACCGCCCTCTGTATGAACATGGAAATATCTACACCGCTAACTGTATGAACATGGAAATGTCTACACCGCTATTGGTATGAACCTGGAAATATCTGGACCGCTATCTGTATGAACATGGAAATATCTACGCCGCTATCTGTATGAACATGGAAATCTCTACACCGCTATCTGTATGAACATGGAAATATCTACACCGCCATCTGTATGAACATGTAAATATGTACACCGCCATCTGTATGAACATGGAAATATCTACACTGCTATCTGTATGAACATGGAAATATCTACACCGCTATCTGTATGAACATGGAAATATCTACTCCGCTATCTGTATGAACATGCAAATATCTACACAGCTATCTGTATATAAATGGAAATATCTACACCGCTATCTTTATAAACATGGAAATATCTGCACCACTATCTGTATAAACATGGAAATATCCGCACCCCTATGTGTATGAACATGTAAATATCTACACCGCTATCTGTACGAACATGGAAATGTCTACACCGCTATTGGTATGAACCTGGAAATATCTGGACCGCTATCTGTATGAACATGGAAATATCTACGCCGCTATCTGTATGAACATGGAAATCTCTACACCGCTATCTGGATGAACATGGAAATATCTACACCGATATCTGTGTAAACATGGAAATGTCTACACCGCTATCTGTGTAAACATGGAAATATCTACACCGCCATCTGTATAAACATGAAAATATCTACACCGCCATCTCTATAACATGGAAATATCTACACCGCCATCTGTATGGACATGGAAATATCTACACCGCCATCTCTATAATCGTTTAAATATCTACACCGCTATCTGTATGAACTTGGAAATAACTACACTACTATCTGTATAAAATTGAAATTATCTACACCACTATCTCTATAAACATGGAAATATCTACACTGTTATCTGTATAAACATGGAAATATCTACACCGCTATCTGTATAAACATGGAAATATCTTCACCGCTGTCTCTATAAACTTGGAAATAACTACACCTCTATCTCTATAAACATGGAAATATCGAGACCGCCATCTCTATAAACAAGGAAATACCTACACCACCATCTCTATAATCATGGAAATATCTATAACGCTATCTGCATAAACATAGAAATATCTACACCGCCATCTCTATGAACATGGAAATATCTACACCGCCATCTGTATGAGCATGGAAATATCTACACTGCCATCCGTATGAAGATGGAAATATCTACACCGCCATCTGTATGAACATGCAAATATCTACACCGCCATCTTTACGAACATGGAAATATCTACACCGCCATCTGTAGGAAGATGGAAATATCTACACCGTCATCTGTATGAACATGGAAATATCTACACCGCTAACTGTATGAACATGGAAATATCTACACCGCTATTGGTATGAACATGCAAATATCTACACCGCTATCTGTATGAACATGGAAATATCTACACCGCTATCTGTATGAACATGGAAATATCTACACCGCCACCTGTATGAACATGGAAATATCTACACCGCCATATGTATGAACAGGTAAATATCTACACCGCCATCTGTATGAACATGGAAATATCTACACTGCTAACTGTATGAACATGGAAATATCTACACTGCTATCTGTATGAACATGGAAATATCTACACCACTATCTGTATGAACATGGAAATAACTGCACCGCTATCTCTATGAACATGGCAATATCTACACCGCTATCTGTATGAACATGGAAATATCTACACCGCCATATGTATGAACATGCAAATATCTACTCCACCATCTGTATGAACATGGAAATATCTACACCGCCATCTCTATAAACGTGGAAATATCTACACCGCTATCTGTATGAACTTGGAAATATCTACAATGCTCTCTGTATAAACATGGAAATATCTACACCGCTATCTGTATAAACATGGAAATATCATTACCGCTCTCTGTATAAACATGGAAATATCTACAACGCTGTCTCTATTAACTTGGAAATAACTACACCACTATCTCTGTAAACATGGAAATATCTAGACCGCCATCTCTATAAACATGGAAATATCTACACCACCACCTGTATAAATATGTAAATATCTATACCGCTATCTCCATAAACAAGGAAATATCTACACCGCCATCTCTATGAACATGGAAATATTTACACCGCCATCTGTACGAACATGGAAATATCTATACCACCATCTGTATGAACATGTAAATATCTACACCGCCATCTGTATGAACATGGAAATATCTACACCGCTAACTGTATGAACATGGAAATATCTACACAGCTATCTGTATGAACATGGAAATATCTACACCGCCATCTGTATGAACATGGAAATATCTACACTGCCATCCGAACGAACATGGAAATATCTACACCACCATCTGTATGAACATGTAAATATCTGCAACGCCATCTGTATGAACATGGAAATATCTACACCGCTATCTGAATGAATATGGAAATATCTACACCGCTATCTGTATGAACATGGAAATATCTGCACCGCCATCTGTATCAACATGGAAATATCTACACCTCCATCTGTATGAACATGTAAATATCTACACCGCCATCTGTATGAACATGGAAATACCTACACCGCTAACTGTATACCAGTGCAAATATCTACACTGCTATCTCAACAAACTTGGAAATAACTATACTGCTATCTGTATAAACATGGAAATATCTACACCGCCATCTCTATGAACATGGAAATATCTTCACCGCTATCTGTATAAACATGGAAATATCTACAACGCTGTCTCTATAAACTTGGAAATAACTACACCACTATCTCTGTAAACATGGAAATATCCAGACCGCCATCTCTATAAATATGGAAATATCTACACCACCATCTGTATTAACATGGAAATATCTATACCGCTATCTGCATAAACATGGAAATATCTACACCGCTATCTGTATGGACATGGAAATATCTACACCGCTATCTGTATGAACATGAAAATATCTACACAGCTATCTGCATATACATGGAATTATCTACACAGATTTCTCTATAAATATGGAAATAACTACAGCGCTATCTCTATAAACTTCAAAATATCTCCACCGCCATCTGTATGAACATGTAAATATCTACACCGCCTTCTGTACGAACTTGGACATATCTACACCGCCATCTGTATTAAGATGGAAATATCTACACCGCTATCTGTATAAACATGGAAATATCTGCCCATCTGTATAAACATGGAAATATCCGCACCGCTATCTGTATAAACATGGAAATATCTACACCGCTATCGGCATAAACATGGAAATATCCACACCGCTATCTGTGTAAACATGGAAATGTCTACACCGCTATCTGTGTAAAGATGGAAATATCAACATCGCCGTCTGTGTAAACATTAATATATCTACACCGCCATCTCTATAAACATGGAAATATCTACACCGCCATCTGTATGAACATGGAAATATCTACACCACCATCTCTATAAACGTGGAAATATCTACACCGCTCTATGTATGAACTTGGAAATATCTGCTCTGCTATCTGTATAAAATTGGAATTATCTACAAAACTATCTCTATAAACATGGAAATATCTACACCGCTATCTGTATAAACATGGAAATATCTACACCGCTATCTGTACAAACATGGAAATACCTTCACCGCTATCTGTATAAACATGGAAATATCTATACCGCTATCTGCATAAACATGGAAATATGTACAACGCCATCTCTATGAACTTGGAAATATCTACACCGCCATCTGTACGAACATGGAAATATCTACACCGCCATCTGTATGAACATGTAAATATCTACACCGCCATCTGTATGAACATGGAAATATCTACTCCGCTAACAGTATGAACAGGGAAATATCTACACCGCTATCTGTATGAACATGGAAATATCTACACCGTTATCAGTATGAACATGGAAATATCTACACCGCTATCTGTATGAACATGGAAATATCTACACCGCTATCTGTACGAACATGGAAATATCTACACCGCTATCTGTATGAACATGCAAATATCTATAAAGCTATCTGTATATCAATGGAAATATCTACCCTGCAATCTCTATAAACAAGGAAATAACTACACTGCTATCTGTATAAACATGGAAATATCTACACTGCCACCTGTATGAACATGGAAATATCTTCACCGCCATCTGTATGAACATGGAAATATCTACACCGCCATCTCTATAAACGTGGAAATATCTACACCGCTATCTGTATGAACTTGGAAATATCTACACTGCTATCAGTATAAAATTGGAATTATCTACACCACTATCTCCATAAACATGGAAATATCTACACCGCTATCTCTATGAACATGGAAATATCTACACCGCTATCTGTATGAACATGCAAATATCTACACAGCTATCTGTATATCAATGGAAATATCTACAAGGCTATCTCTATAAACATGGAAATAAATACACTGCTATCTGTATAAACATGGAAATATCTACACCGCCATCTCTATGTACATGTAAATATCTACACCGCCATTTGTATGAACATGGAAATATCTACACCACCATCTCTATAAACATGGAAATATCTACACTGCCATTTGTATGAACATGGAAATATCTACACCACCATCTCTATAAACATGGAAATATCTACACTGCCATTTGTATGAACATGGAAATATCTACACCGCCATCTGTATGAACATGGAAATATCTTCACCGCCATCTGTATGAACATGGATATATCTACACCGGCATCTGGATGAACATGGAAATATCTACACCGCTATCTGCATGAACATGGAAATATCTACACATTTATCTGCATATACATGGAAATATCTACACAGATTTCTCTATAAATATGGAAATAACTACAGCGCTATCTCTATAAACTTCGAAATATCTACACCACCATCTGTATGAACATGGAAACATGTACAACGCAACCTGTACCAACATGGACATATCTACACCGCAATCTGTATTAAGATGGAAATATCTACACCGCTATCTGTATAAACATGGAAATATCTACCCAACTATCTGTACAATCATGGAAATATCCGCACCGCTATCTGTATGAACATGGAAATATCTACACCGCTAACTGTATGGACATGGAAATATCTACACTGCTATTGGTATGAACATGGAAATATCAACACCGCTATCTGCATGAACATGGAAATATCTACACCGCTATCTGTATGAACATGGAAATATCTACACCGCTATCTGTATGAACATGGAAATATGTACACCGCTATGTGTATGAACATGGAAATACCTTCACCGCTATCTGTATGCACATGCAAATATCTACACATCTATCTGTATAAAATTGAAATTATCTACACCACTATCTCTATAAAAATGGAAATAACTACACTGCTATCTGTATAAACATAGAAATATCTACACCGCCATCTCTATGAACATGGAAATATCTACACCGCCATTTGTATGAACATGGAAATATCTACACCGCCATCTCTATGAACATGGAAATATCTACACCGCCATTTGTATGAACATGGACATATCTACACCGCCATCTGTATGAACATGGAAATATCTTCACCGCCATCCGTATGAACATGGATATATCAACACCGGCATCTGGATGAACATGGAAATATCTTCACCGCTATCTGCATGAACATGGAAATATCTACACAGCTATCTGAATATACATGGAAATATCTACACAGATTTCTCTATAAATACGGAAATAACTACAGCGCTATCTCTATAAACTTCGAAATATCTACACCACCATCTGTATGAAGATGGAAATACCTACACCGCCATCTGTACGAACATGGACATATTTACACTGCCATCTGTATGGAAATATCTACACCTCTATCTGTACAAACATGGAAATATCTGCCCATCTGTATAAACATGGAAATATCCGCACCGCTATCTGTATAAACATGGAAATATCTACACCACTATCTGCATAAACATGGAAATATACACACCGCTATCTGTGTAAATATGGAAATGTCTACACCGCTATCTGTTTAAACATGGAAATATCTACACCGCCATCTGTGTAAACATGAACATATCTACACCGCCATCTCTATAAACATGGAAATATCTACACCGCCATCTGTATGAACATGGAAATATCTACACCGCCATCTCTATAAAGGTGGAAATATCTACACTGCTCTCTGTATGAACTTGGAAATATCTATACTGCTATCTGTATGAAATTGAAATTATCTACACCACTATCTCTATAAACATGGAAATATCTACACTGTTATCTGTATAAACATGGAAATATCTACACCGGTATCTGTATAAACATGGAAATATCTTCACCGCTATCTGTATAAACATGGAAATATCTACAACGCTGTCTCTATAAATGTGGAAATAACTACACCTCTATCTCTATAAACATGGAAATATCTAGACCGCCATCTCTATAAACATGGAAATACCTACACCACCATCTGTATAAACATGGAAATATCTATACCGCTATCTGCATAAGCATGGAAATATCTACACCGCCATCTCTATGAACATGGAAATATCTGCACCGCCATCGGTACGAACATGGAAATATCTACACTGCCATCCGTACGAACATGGAAATATCTACACCGCCATCTGTATGAACATGTAAATACCTACACCGCCATCTGTATGAACATGGAAATATCTACACCGCTAACTGTATGAACATGGAATTATCTACACCGCTATCTGTATGAACATGGAAATATCTACACCGCTATCTGTATGAACATGGAAATATCTACACCGCTATCTGTATGAACATGGAAATATCTACACCGCTATCTGTATGAACATGGAAATATCTACACCGCTATCTGTATGAACATGCAAATATCTACACAGCTATCTGTATAAAATTGAAATTATCTACACCACTATCTCTATAAACATGGAAATAACTACACTGCTATCTGTATAAACATGGAAATATCTACACCGCCATCTCTATGAACATGGAAATATATACACCGCCATTTGTATGAACATGGAAATATCTACACCGCCATCTCTATGAACATGGAAATATCTACACCGCCATTTGTATGAACATGGAAATATCTACACCGCCATCTGTATGAACATGGATATATCTTCACCGCCATCTGTATGAACATGGATATATCTGCACCGGCATCTCGATGAACATGGAAATATCTACACCGCTATCTGCATGAACATGAAAATATCTACACAGCTATCTGCATATACATGGAAATATCTACACAGATTTCTCTATAAATATGGAAATAACTACAGCGCTATCTCTATAAACTTCAAAATATCTCCACCGCCATCTGTATGAACGTGTAAATATCTACACCGCCATCTGTACGAACATGGACATATCTACACCGCCATCTGTATTAAGATGGAAATATCTACACCACTATCTGTATAAACATGGAAATATCTGCCCATCTGTATAAACATGGAAATATCTGCACCGCTATCTGTATAAACATGGAAATATCTACACCGCTATCAGCATAAACATGGAAATATCCACACCGCTAACTGTGTAAACATGGAAGTGTCTACACCGCTATCTGTGTAAACATGGAAATATCAACACCGCCATCTGTGTAAACATTAAAATATCTACACCTCCATCTCTATAAACATGGAAATATCTACACCGCCATCTGTATGAACATGGAAATATCTACACCACCATCTCTATGAACGTGGAAATATCTACACCGCTATATGTATGAACTTGGAAATATCTGCACTGCTATCTGTATAAAATTGGAATTATCTACACCACTATCTCTATAAACTGGGAAATATCTACACCGCTATCTGTATAAACATGGAAATATCTACACCGATATCTGTATAAACATGGAAATATCTTCACCGCTATCTGTATAAACATGGAAATATCTATGCCGCTATCTGCATAAACATGGAAATATGTACACCGCCATCTCTATGAACAAGGAAATATCTACACGGCCATCTGTATGAACATGGAAATATCTACACCGCAAACTGTATGAACATGGAAATATCTACACCGCTATCTGTATGAAAATGGAAATATCTACACCGCTATCTGTACGAACATGGTAATATCTACACCGCTCTCTGTATGAACATGGAAATATCTACACCGCTATCTGTATGAACGTGGAAATATCAACACCGTTATCTGTATGAACATGGAAATATCTAAACCGCTATCTGTATGAACATGGAAATATCTACACCGCTATCTGTATGAACATGCAAATATCTACACAGCTATCTGTATATCAATGGAAATATCTACACTGCTATCTCTATAAACATGGAAATATCTACACTTCTATCAGCATAAACATGGAAATATCTACACCGCTACCTGTATGAACATGGAAATATCTACAATACCATCCGTACTAACATGGAAATATCTACACCGCCATCTGTATGAACAAGTAAATATCTACACTGCCATCTGTAGGAACATAGAAATATCTACACCGCTTACTGTATGAACATGGATATACCTACACCGCTATCTGTATGAACATGGAAATATCTACACCGATATCTGTATGAACATGGAAGTATCTACACCGCTCTCTGTATGAACATGGAAATATCTACACCGCTATCTGTATGAACATGGAAATATCTACACTGCTATCTGTATGAACATGCAAATACCTAAACATCTATCTGTATATCAATGGAAATATCTACACTGCTATCTCTATAAACATGGAAATAACTACACTGCTATCTGTATAAACATGGAGATATCTACACCACCATCTCTATGAACATGGAAATATCTACACCGCCATTTGTATGAACGTTGAAATACCTACACCGCCATCTCTATGGACATGGAAAGATCTACACCGTCGTCTCTATGAACATGGAAATATCTTCAACGCCATCTGTATGAATATGGATACATCTACACCGGCATCTGGATGAACATGGAAATATCTACACCGCTCTCTGCATGAACATGGAAATATCTACACAGCTATCTGCATATACATGGAAATATCTACACAGATTTCTCTATAAATATGGAAATAACTATAGCGCTATCCCTATAAACTTCGAAATATCTACACCACCATCTGTATGAACATGGAAATAACTACACCGCCATCTGTATGAACATGGAAATATCTACACCACTAACTGTATGAACATGGAAATATCTACACCGCTATCTGTATGAACATGGAAATATCTACACCGCCATCTGTATGAACATGGAAATATCTACACCGCCATCTGTATGAACATGGAAATATCTACACCGCTATCTGCATGAACATGGAAATATCTACACCGCTATCTGTATGAACATGGAAATATCTACACCGCTATCTGTATGAACATGGAAATATCTACACCGCTATCTGTATGAACATGCAAATATCTACAAAGCTATCTGTATATCAATGGAAATATCTACACTGCTATCTCTATAAACATGGAAATAACTACACTGCTATCTGTATAAACATGGAAATATCTACACCGCTATCTGCTTGAACATGGAAATATCTACACAGCTATCTGGATATACATGGAAATATCTACACAGATTTCTCTATAAATATGGAAATAACTACAGCACTATCTCTAAAAACTTCAAAATATCTACACAGCCATCTGTATGAACATGGACATATCTACACCGCCATCTGTATGAACATGGAAATATCTACACCGCCATCTGTATGAACATGGAAATATCTACACCGCTATCTGTATGGACTTGGAAATATCTACACCACTATCTGTATGAACATGGAAATATCTACACCGCTATCTGTATGAACATGGAAATATCTACACCACTATCTGTATGAACATGCACATATCTACACAACTATCTGTATATCAATGGAAATATCTACACTGCTATCTCTATAAACATGGAAATAACTACACTGCTATCTGTATAAACATGGAAATATCTACACCACCATCTCTACGAACATGGAAATATCTACACCGCCATTTGTATGAACATGGAAATATCTACACCGCCATCTCTATGAACATGGAAATATCTACACCGCCATTTGTATGAACATGGAACTATCTATACCGCCATCTGTATGAAAATGGAAGTATCTTCACCGCCATCTGTATGAACCTGGATATATGTACACCGACATCTGGATGAACATGGAAATATCTACACCGCTATCTGCATGAACATGGAAATATCTACACAGCTATCTGAATATACATGGAAATATCTACACAAATTTCTCTATAAATATGGAAATAACTACAGCGCTATCTCTATAAACTTTGAAATATCAACACCGCCATCTGTATGAACATGGAAATATCTGCCCATCTGTATAAACATGGAAATATCCGCACCTCTATCTGTATAAACGTGGAAATATCTACAACGCCATCTGAAGGAACATGGAAATATCTACACCGCTTACTGTATGAACATGGATATACCTACACCGCTATCTGTATGAACATGGAAATATCTACACCGCTATCTGTATGAACATGGAAATATCTACACCGCTCTCTGTATGAACATGGAAATATCTACACCGCTATCTGTATGAACATGGAAGTATCGACACTGCTATATGTATGAACATGCAAATATCTACACATCTATCTGTATATCAATGGAAATATCTACACTGATATCTCTATAAACATGGAAATAACTACACTGCTATCTGTATAAACATGGAGATATCTACACCACCATCTCTATGAACATGGAAATATCTACACCGCCATCTCTATGAACATGGAAATACCTACACCGCCATTTGTATGAACATGGAAATATCTACACCGCCATCTGTATGAACATGGAAATATCTACACCGCTATCTGTATGAACATGGAAATATCTACACCGCTATCTGTATGAACATGCAAATATCTAAAAAGCTATCTGTATATCAATGAAAATATCTACACTGCTATCTCTATAAACATGGAAATAACTACACTGCTATCTGTATAAACATGGAAATATCTACACCGCCATCTCTATGAACATGGAAATATCTACACCGCCCTTTGTATGAACATGGAAATATCTACACTGCCATCTCTATGAACATGGAAATATCTACACCGACATCTGTATGAACATGTGAATATCTACACCGCCATCTGTACGAACATGGAAATATCTACACCGCTATGTGTATGAACTTGGAAATATCTACACCGTTATCTGTTTGAACATGGAAATATCTACACCGCTATCTGTAGGAAAATGGAAATATCTACACCGCTATCTGTACGAACATGGAAATATCTACACCGTTATCTGTATGAACATGCAAGTATCTGCACAGCTATCTGTATATCATTGGAAATATCCACACTGCTACCTCTATAAACATGGAAATAACTACACTGCTATCTGTATAAACATGGAAATATCTACACCGCCATGTGTATGAACATGGAAATATCTACACCGCCATCTGTATGAACATGGAAATATCTACACCGCTAACTGTATGAACATGGAAATATCTACACCGCTATCTGTATGAACATGGAAATATCTACACCACTATCTGTATGAACATGGAAATATCTACACCGCTATCTGTATGAACATGGAAATATCTACACCGCTATCTGTATGAACATACAAATATCTACACAGCTATCTGTATATCAATGGAAATATCTACACTGCTATCTCTATAAACATGGAAATAACTACACTGCTATCTGTATAAACATGGAAATATCTACACCGCCATCTCTATGAACATGGAAATATCTACACCGCCATTTGTATGAACATGGAAATATCTACACCGCCATCTCTATGAACATGGAAATATCGACACCGCCATTTGTATGAACATGGAAATATCTACACCGCCATCTGTATGAACATAGAAATATCTGCACTGCCATCTCTATAAACGTGGAAATATCTACACCGGTATCTGTATGAACTTGGAAATATCTACACTGCTCTCGGTATAAAATTGAAATTATCTACACCACAATGTCTATAAACATGGAAATATCTACACTGCTATCTGTATAAACATGGAAATATCTTCACCGCTATCTGTATAAACATGGAAATATCTACAACGCTGTCTCTATAAACTTGGAAATAACTACACCACTATCTCTGTAAACATGGAAATATCTAGACCGCCATCTCTATAAATATGGAAATATCTACACCACCATCTGTATTAACATGGAAATATCTATACCGCTATCTGCATAAACATGGAAATATCTACACCGCCATCTCTATGAACATGGAAATATCTACACCGCCATCTGTACGAACATGGAAATATCTACACCGCCATTTGTAGGAACATGGAAATATCTACACCGCCATCTGTATGAACATGGAAATATCTACACCGCTAACTGTACGAACATGGAAATATCTACACCGCCATCTGTACGAACATGGAAATATCTACACCGCCATCTGTATGAACATGGAAATATCTACACCGCCATCTGTATGAACATGGAAATATCTACACCGCTAACTGTACGAACATGGAAATATCTACACCGCTATCTGTATGAACATGGAAATATCTACACCGCTATCTGTATGAACATGGAAATATCTACACCGCTATGTGAATGAACATGCAAATATCTACACAGCTATCTGTATATCAATGGAAATATCTACACTGCTATCTCTATGAACATGGAAATACCTACACCGCTACCTGTATGAACATGGAAATATCTACACCGCTATCTGTATGAACATGGACATATCTACAGCGCCATCTGTATTAAGATGGATATATCTACACCGCTATCTGTATAAACATGGAAATATCTGCCCAACTATCTGTATAAACATGGAAATATCCACACCACTATCTGTATAAACATGGAAATATCTACACCGCTATCTGCATAAACATGGAAATATCCACACCGCTATCTGTGTAAACATGGAAATGTCTACACCGCTATCTGTGTAAACATGGAAATATTTACCCCGCCATCTGTGTAAACATGGAAATATCTACACTGCCATCCCTATAAACATGGAAATATCTACTCCGCCATCTGTATGAACAGGGAAATATCTACACTGCCATCTCTATAAATGTGGAAATATCTACACTGCTATCAGTATAAACATGGAAATATCTACACCGCCATGTGTATGAACATGGAAATATCTACACCGCCATCTGTATGAACATGTAAATATCTACACCGCCATCTGTATGAACATGGAAATATCTACACGGCTAACTGTATGAACATGGAAATATCTACACCGCTATCTGTAGGAACATGGAAATATCTACACCGCTATCTGTATGAACATGGAAATATCTACACCGCTATCTGTATGAACATGGAAATATCTACACCGCTATCTGTATGAACATACAAATATCTACACAGCTATCTGTATATCAATGGAAATATCTACACTGCTATCTCTATAAACATGGAGATAACTACACTGCTATCTGTATAAACATGGAAATATCTACACCGCCATCTCTATGAACATGGAAATATCTACACCGCCATTTGTATGAACATGGAAATATCTACACCGCCATCTCTATGAACATGGAAATATCGACACCGCCATTTGTATGAACATGGAAATATCTACACCGCCATCTGTATGAACATGGAAATATCTGCACTGCCATCTCTATAAACGTGGAAATATCTACACCGATATCTGTATGAACTTGGAAATATCTACACTGCTCTCGGTATAAAATTGAAATTATCTACACCACAATGTCTATAAACATGGAAATATCTACACTGCTATCTGTATAAACATGGAAATATCTTCACCGCTATCTGTATAAACATGGAAATATCTACAACGCTGTCTCTATAAACTTGGAAATAACTACACCACTATCTCTGTAAACATGGAAATATCTAGACCGCCATCTCTATAAATATGGAAATATCTACACCACCATCTGTATTAACATGGAAATATCTATAACGCTATCTGCATAAACATGGAAATATCTACACCGCCATCTCTATGAACATGGAAATATCTACACCGCCATCTGTACGAACATGGAAATATCTACACCGCCATTTGTAGGAACATGGAAATATCTACACCGCCATCTGTATGAACATGGAAATATCTACACCGCTAACTGTATGAACATGGAAATATCTACACCGCTATCTGTATGAACATGGAAATATCTACACCGCTATCTGTATGAACATGCAAATATCTACACCGCTATCTGTATGAACATGGAAATATCTACACTGCTATCTCTATAAACATGGAAATAACTACACTGCTATCTGTATAAACATGGAAATATCTACACCGCCATCTCTATGAACGTGGAAATATCTACACCACCATTTGTATGAACATGGAAATATCTACACCGCCATCTCTATGAACATGGAAATATCTACACCGTCATTTGTATGAACGTGGAAATATCTACACCGCCATCTGTATGAACATGGAAATATCTACACCGCCATCTCTATAAACGTGGAAATATCTACACCGCTATCTACATGAACTTGGAAATATCTACACTGCTCTCGGTATAAAATTGAAATTATCTACACCACAATCTCTAAAAACATTTAAATATCTACACTGCTATCTGTATAAACATGGAAATATCTACACCACTATATGTATAAACATGGAAATATCTTCACCGCTATCTGTATAAACATTGAAATATCTACAACGCTGTCTCTATAAACTTGGAAATAACTACACCACTATCTCTGTAAACATGGAAATATCTAGACCGCCATCTCTATAAACATGGAAATATCTACACCACCATCTGTATAAACATGAAAATATCTATACCGGTATCTGCATAAACATCGAAATATTTACACCGCCATCTCTATGAACATGGAAATATCTACACCGCCATCTGTACGAACATGGAAATATCTACACCACCATCTGTATGAACATGTAAATATCTACACCGCCATCTGTATGAACATGGAAATATCTACACTGCTAACTGTATGGACATGGAAATATCTACACCGCTATTGGTATGAGCATGGAAATATCTACACCGCTCTCTGTATGAACATGGAAATATCTACACCGCCATCTGTATGAACATGGAAATATCTGCACCGCCATCTGTATGAACATGTAAATATCTACACTGCCATCAGTATGAACATGGAAATATCTACACCGCTAACTGTATGAACATGGAAATATCTACACCGCTATATGTATGAACATGGAAATATCTACACAGATCTCTGTACAAACATGGAAATATCTACACCGCTATCTGTATGAACATGGAAATATCTACACCGCTATGTGAATGAACATGCAAATATCTACACAGCTATCTGTATATCAATGGAAATATCTACAATGCTATCTCTATGAACATGGAAATACCTACACCGCTACCTGTATGAACATGGAAATATCTACACCGCTATCTGTATGAACATGGACATATCTACAGCGCCATCTGTATTAAGATGGATATATCTACACCGCTACCTGTATAAACATGGAAATATCTGCCCAACTATCTGTATAAACATGGAAATATCCACACCGCTATCTGTATAAACATGGAAATATCTACACCGCTATCTGCATAAACATGGAAATATCCACACCGCTATCTGTGTAAACATGGAAATGTCTACACCGCTATCTGTGTAAACATGGAAATATCTACCCCGCCATCTGTGTAAACATGAAAATATCTACACTGCCATCCCTATAAACATGGAAATATCTACTCCGCCATCTGTATGAACAGGGAAATATCTACACTGCCATCTCTATAAATGTGGAAATATCTACACTGCTATCTGTATAAACATGGAAATATCTACACAGCTTTCTGTAGAAACATGGAAATACCTTCACCGCTATCTGTATAAACATGGAAATATGTACAACGCTGTCTCTATAAACTTCAAAATAACTACACCACTATCTCTGTAAACATGGAAATATTTAGACCGCCATCTCTATAGACATGGAAATATCTACAGCACCATCTGTATAAACATGGAAATATCTATACCGCTATCTGCATAAACATGGAAATATCTACACCGCCATCTATATGAACATGGAAATATCTACACCGCCATCTGTACGAACATGGAATTATCTATACCGCCTTCTGTAAGAACATGTAAATATCTACACCGCCATCTGTATGAACATGGAAATATCTACACCGCTAACTGTATGAACATGGAAATATCAACACTGCTAACTGTATGAACATGGAAATATCTACACCGCTATCTGTATGAACATGGAAATATCTACACCGTTATCTGTATGAAGATGGAAATATCTACACCGCTATCTGTATGAAGATGGAAATATCTACACAGCTATCTGTATATCAATGGAAATATCTACACTGCTATCTCTATAAACATGGAAATAACTACACTGCTATCTGTATAAACATGGAAATATATACACCGCCACCTGTAGGAACATGGAAATATCTACACTGCCATCCGTACGAACATGGAAATATGTACACCGCCATCTGTATGAACATTTAACTATCTTCACCGCCATCTGTATGAACATGGAAATATCTACACCGCTTACTGTATGAACATGGAAATATCTACACCGCTATCTGTATGAACAAAGAAATATCTACACCGCTATCCGTATGAACATGGAAATATCTACACCGCTATCTGTATGAACATGGAAATATCTACACCGCTATCTGTATGAACATGGAAATATCTACACCGCTATCTGTATGAACATGCAAATATCTACACATCTATCTGTATATCAATGAAAATATCTACACTGCTATCTCTATAAACATGGAAATAACTACACTGCTATCTGTATAAACATGGAAATATCTACACCGCCATCTCTATGAACATGGAAATATCTACACCGCTATGTGTATGAACTTGGAAATATATACACCGTTATCTGTATGAACATGGAAATATCTACACCGCTATCTGTAGGAAAATGGAAATATCTACACCGCTATCTGTACGAACATGGAAATATCTACACCGCTATCTGTATGAACATGCAAGTATCTGCACAGCTATCTGTACATCATTGGAAATATCCACACTGCTATCTCTATAAACATGGAAATAACTACACTGCTATCTGTATAAACCTGGAAATATCTACACCGCCATGTGTATGAACATGGAAATATCTACATCGCCATCTGTATGAACATGTAAATATCTACACCACCATCTGTATGAACATGGAAATATCTACACCGCTAACTGTATGAACATGGAAATATCTACACCGCTATCTGTATGAACATGGAAATATCTACACCGCTATCTGTATGAACATGGAAATATCTTCACCGCTATCTGTATGAACATGGAAATATCTACACCGCTATCTGTATGAACATACAAATGTCTACACAGCTATCTCTATATCAATGGAAATATCTACACTGCTATCTTTATAAACATGGAAATAACTACACTGCTATCTGTATAAACATGGAAATATCTACACCGCCATCTCTATGAACATGAAGATATCTACACCGCCATTTGTATGAACATGGAAATATCTACACCGCCATCTCTATGAACATGGAAATATCTACACCGCCATTTGTATGAACACGGAAATATCTACACCGCCATCTGTATGAACTTGGAAATATCTACACTGCTCTCGGTATAAAATTGAAATTATCTACACCACTATCTCTATAAACATGGAAATATCTACACTGCTATCTGTATAAACATGGAAATATCTTCACCGCTATCTGTATGAACATGGAAATATCTACACCGTTATCTGTATGAACATGGAAATATCTACACTGCTATCTGTATGAACATGGAAATATCTACACCGCTATCTGTACGAACATGGAAATATCTTCACCGCTATCTGTATGAACATGCAAATATCTACACAGCTATCTGTATATCAATGGAAATGTCTACACTGCTATCTCTTTCAACATGGAAGTAACTACACTGCTATCTCTATAAATATGGAAATATCTACACCGCCATCTCTATGAACATGGAAATATCTACACCGCCATCTGTATGAACATGGAAATATCTACACCGCCATCTCTATGAACATGGAAATATCTACACCGCCATTTGTATGTACATGGAAATATCTACACCACCTTCTGTATGAACATGGAAATATCTTCACCGCCATCTGTATGAACATGGATATATGTACACAGGCATCTGCATGAACATGGAAATATCTACACAGCTATCTGCATATACATGGAAATATCTACACAGATTTCTCTATAAATATGGAAATAACTACAGCGCTATGTCTTTAAACTTCGAAATATCTACACCGCCATCTGTATGAACATGGAAATATCTACACCGCCATCTGTACAAACATGGACATATCTACACCGCCATCTGTATTAAGATGGAAATATCTACACCGCTATCTGTATAAACATGGAAATATCTACCTATCTGTATAAACATGGAAATATCCGCACCACTATCTGTATAAACATGGAAATATCTACACTGCTATCTGCATAAACATGGAAATATCTACACCGCCATCTGTGTAAACATGAAAATATCTGCACCGCCATCCCTATAAACATGGAAATATCTACACCGTCCTCTGTATGAACATAAAAATATCTACACCGCCATCTGCATGAACATGGAAATATCTACACCGCTAACTGTATGAACATGGAAATATCTACACCGCTATTGGTATGAACATGGAAATATCTACACCACTATCTGTATGAACATGGAAATATCTACACCGCCATCGGTATGAACATGAAAATATCTACACTGCTATCTGTATGAACATGGAAATATCTACACCGCTATCTGTAAGAACATGGAAATATCTACACTGCTATCTGTATGAACATGGAAATATCTAGACCGCTATCTGTATGAAAATGCAAATATATACACAGCTATCTGTATATCAATGAAAATATCTATACTGCTATCCCTATAAACATGGAAATAACTACACTGCTATCTGTATAAATATGGAAATATCTACACCTCCATCTCTATGAACATGGAAATGTCTACAACGCCATTTGTATGAACATGGAAGTATCTACACCGCCATCACTATGAACACGGAAATATCTACACCGCCATTTGTATGAACATGGAAATATCTACACCACCATCTGTATGAACATGGAAATATCTTCACCGCCATCTGTATGAACATGGAAATATCTACACCGCTCTCTGTATGAAAATGGAAATATCTACACCGCTATCTGTATGAACATGGAAATATCTACACTGCTATCTGTATAAACATGGAAATATCTTCACCGCTATCTGTATAAACATGGAAATATCTACAACGCTGTCTCTATAAACTTGGAAATAACTACACCACTGTCTCTATAAAGATGGAAATATCTAGACTGCCATCTCTATAAACACGGAAATATCTACAACACCATCTGTATAAACATGGAAATATCTATACCGCTATCTGCATAAACATGGAAATATCTACAGTGCCATCTCTATGAACATGGAAATATCTACACTGCCATCTGTATGAACATGTAAATATTTACACCGCCATCTGTACGAACATGTAAATATCTACACCGCCATCTGTATGAACATGGAAATATCTACACCGCTATCTGTATGAACATGCAAATATCTACACAGCTATCTGTATATCAATGGAAATATCTACACTGCTATCTCTATAGACATGGAAATAACTACAATGCTATCTGTAAAAACACGGAAATATCTACACCGCCACCTGTATGAACATGGAAATATCTACACTGCCATCCATACGAACATGGAAATATCTACACCGCCTTCTCTATGAACATGGAAATATCTGCACCGCTAAGTGTATGAACAGGGAAATACCTACACCGCTATCTGTATGAACATGGAAATATCTACACCGATCTCTGTATGAACATGGAAGTATCTACACAGCTATCTGTATGAACATGGAAATATCTACACCGCTATGTGTATGAACATGCAAATATCTACACAGATATCTGTATATCAATGGAAATATCTACACTGATATCTCTATAAACACGGAAATATCTACACTGCTATCTGTATAATCATGGTAATATCTACACCGCCATTTGTATGAACATGGAAATATCTACACCGCTAACTGTATGAACATGGAAATATCTGCACCGCTATCTGTATGAACCTGGAAATATCTACACTGCTATCTGTATGAACATGCAAATATCTACACAGCTATCTGTACATCAATGGAAATATCTACACTGCTATCTCTATAAACACGGTAATAACTACACTGCTATCTGTATAAACATGGAAATATCTGCTCCGTCATCTCTATGAACATGGAAATATCTACACCGACATTTGTATGAACATGGAAATATCCACACCGCTATCTGTGTAAACATGGAAATGTCTACTCCGCTATCTGTGTAAACATCGAAATATCTACACCGCCATCTGTGTAAACATGAAAATATCTACACCGCCATCCCCATAAACATGGAAATATCTACACCGCCATCTGCATGAACATGGAAATATCTACACAGCCATCTGTATAAACGTGGAAATATCTGCACCGCTATCTGTATGAACTTCGAAATATCTACACTGCTCTCTGTATGAAATTGAAATTATCTACACCACTGTCTCTATAAACATGGAAATATCTACACTGCTATCTGTATAAACATGGAAATATCTACACCGCTATCTGTATAAACATGGAAATATCTACACCGCTATCAGTATGAACATGGAAATATCTACACCGCTATCTGTATGAACATGGAAATATCTACACCGCTATCTCTATTAACATGGAAATATCTACACAGCTATCTGTATATCAATGGAAATATCCACACTGGTATCTCTATAAACATGGAAATAACTACACTGCTATCTGTATAAACATGGAAATATCTACACGGCCATCTCTATGAACATGGAAATATCTACACCGCCATTTGTATGAACCTGGAAATAACTACACCGCCATCTCTATGAAGATGGAAATATCTACACCGCCATATGTATGAACATGGAAATACCTACACCACCATCTGTTTGAACATGGAAATATCTTCACCGCCATCTGTATGAACATGGATATCTGTACACCGGCATCTGGATGAACATGGAAATATCTACACCGCTATCTGCATGAACATGGAAATATCTACACAGCTATCTGCATATACATGGAAATATCTACACAGATTTCTCTATAAATATGGAAATAAGCACAGCGCTATCTCTATAAACTTTGAAATATCTACACCGCCATCTGTATGAACATGGAAATATCTACACCGCCTTCTGTACGAACATGGACATGTCTACACCTCCATCTGTTTTAAGATGGAAATATCTACACCGATATCTGTATAAACATGGAAATATCTGCACGACTATCTGTATAAACATGGAAATAACCGCACCGCTATCTGTATAAACATGGAAATATCTACACCGCTATCTGCATAAACATGGAAATATCCACACCGCTATCTGTGTAAACATAGAAATGTCTACACCGCTATCTGTGTAAACATGGAAATATCTACACTGCCATCTGTGTAAGCATGAAAATATCTGCACCGCCATCTCTATAAACATGGAAATATCTACTCCGCATTCTGTATGAACATGGAAATATCTACACCGCCATGTCTATAAACGTGGAAATATCTACACTGCTATCTGTATGAACTTGGAAATATCTACACTGCTATCTGTATAAAATTGGAATTATCTACCCCACTATGTCTATAAACATGGAAATATCTACCCCGCTATCTGTATAAACATGGAAATATCTACACCGCTATCTGTATAAACATGGAAATAACTTCACCGGTATCTGTATATACATGGAAATATCTACAATGCTGTCTCTATAAGCTTTGAAATAACTACACCACTATCTCCATAAACATGGAAATATCCAGACAGCCATTTGCATAAACATGGAAATATCTACACCACCATCTGGATAAACATGGAAATATCTATACCGCTATCTGCATAAACATGGAAATATCTACACCGCCATCTCTATGAACATGGAAATACCTACACCGCCATCTGTAAGAACTTGGAAATATTTACACCGCCATCTGTATGAACATGTAAATATCTAAACCACCATCTGTATGAACATGGAAATATCTACACCGCTAATTGTATGAACATGGAAATATCTACACCGCTATCTCTATGAACATGGAAATATCTACACCGCTATCTGTATGAACATGGAAATATCTACACCGCTATCTGTATGAACATGGAAATATCTACACCGCTATCTGTATGAACATGTAAATATCTACACAGCTATCTGTATATCAATGGAAATATCCACACTGGTATCTCTATAAACATGGAAATAACTACACTGCTATCTGTATAAACATGGAAATATCTACACGGCCATCTCTATGAACATGGAAATATCTACACCGCCCTTTGTATGAACCTGGAAATATCTACACCGCCATCTCTATCAACATGGAACTCCCTACACCGCCATTTGTATGAACTTGGAAATACCTACACCACCATCTGTATGAACATGGAAATATCTTCACCGCCAACTGTATGAACATGGATATATGTACACCGGCATCTGGATGAACAAGGAAATATCTACACCGCTATCTGCATGAACATGGAAATATCTACACAGCTATCTGCATATACATGGAAATATCTACACAGATTTCTCTATAAATATGGAAATAACTACAGCGCTATCTCTATAAACTTGGGAATATCTACACCGCCATCTGTATGAACATGGAAATATCTACACTGCCATCTGTACGAACATGGACATATGTACACCTCCATCTGTTTTAAGATGGAAATATCTACACCGATATCTGTATAAACATGGAAATATCTGCACGAATATCTGTATAAACATGGAAATAACCGCACCGCTATCTGTATAAACATGGAAATATCTACACCGCTATCTGCATAAACATGGAAATATCCACACCGCTATCTGTGTAAACATAGAAATGTCTACACCGCTATCTGTGTAAACATGGAAGTATCTACACTGCCATCTGTGTAAGCATGAAAATATCTACACCGCCATCTCTATAAACATGGAAATATCTACACCGCCATCTGTATGAACATGGAAATATCTACACCGCCATCTCTATAAACGTGGAAATATCTACACTGCTATCTGTATGAACTTGGAAATATCTACACTGCTATCTGTATAAAATTGGAATTATCTACCCCACTATGTCTATAAACATGGAAATATCTACCCCGCTATCTGTGTAAACATGGAAATATCTACACCGCTATCTGTATAAACATGGAAATAACTTCACCACTATCTGTATAAACATGGAAATATCTACAATGCTGTCTCTATAAGCTTTGAAATAACTACACCACTATCTCTATAAACATGGAAATATCCAGACCGCCATCTGTATAAACATGGAAATATCTACACCACCATCTGTATAAACATGGAAATAACTATACCGCTATCTGCATAAACACGGAAATAACTACACCGCCATCTCTATGAACTTGGAAATATCTACACCGCCATCTGTAAGAACTTGGAAATATTTACACCGCCATCTGTATGAACATGTAAATATCTAAACCGCCATCTGTATGAACATGGAAATATCTACACCGCTAACTTTATGAACATGGAAATACCTACACCGCTATCTGTATGAACATGGAAATATCTACACTGCTCTCTGTATTAACATGGAAATATCTACACCGCTATCTGTATGAACATGGAAATATCTACACTGCTATCTGTATGAACATGCAAATATCTGCACAGCTATCTGTATATCAATGGAAATATCTACACTGCTATCTCTGTAAACATGGAAATAACCAAACTGCTATCTGTATAAACATGGAAATATCTACACCGCCACCTGTATGAACATGGAAATATCTACACTGCCATCCGTACGAACATGGAAATATCTACACAGCTATCTGCATATACATGGAAATATCTACACAGATTTCTATATAAATATAGAAATAACTACAGCGGTATCTCTATAAGCTTCGAAATATCTACACCGCCATCTGTATGAACATGGAAATATCTACACCACCATCTGTATAAACATGGAAATATCCATACCGCCATCTGCATAAACATGGAAATATCTACACCACCATCTGTATAAACATGGAAATATCTATACCGCTAACTGTATGAACATGGAAATATCTACACCACTATTGGTATGAACATGGAAATATCTACACCGCTATCTGTATGAACATGGAATTATCTACACCGCTATCTGCATAAACATGGAAATATCCACACAGCTATCTGTGTAAACATGGAAATGTCTACACCGCTATGTGTGTAAACATGGAAATATCTACACTGCCATCTGTGTAAACCTGAATATATCTACACCGCCATCTCTATAAAAATGGAAATATCTACACCGCCATCTGTATGAACATGGAAATATCTACACAGCCATCTCTATAAACGTGGAAATATCTACACTGCTATCTGTATGAACTTGGAAACATATACTCTGCTATCAGTATAAAATTGGAATTATCAACACCACTATCTCTATAAGCATGGAAATATCTACACCGCTATCTGTATAAACATGGAAATATCTATACCGCTATCTGTATGAACATGGAAATAACTTCACCGCTATCTGTATAAACATGGAAATATCTACAATGCTGTCTCTATAAACTTTGAAATAACTACACCACTATCTCTATAAACATGGAAATATCTAGACCGCCATCTCTATAAACATGGAAATATCTACACCACCATCTGTATAAACATGGAAATAACTATACCGCTATCTGCATAAACATGGAAATATCTACACCGCTGTCTGTATGAACATGCAAATATCTACACAGCTATCTGTATATCAATGGAAATATCTACACTGCTATCTCTATAAACATGGAAATAACTACACTGCTATCTGTATAAACATGGAAATATCTACACCGCCATCTCTATGAACATGGAAATATCTACACCGCCATTTGTATGAACATGGAAATATCTACACTGCCATCTCTATGAACATGGAAATACCTACACCGACATTTGTATGAACATGGAAATATCTACACCGCCATCTGCATGAACATGGAAATATCTACACCGCCATCTCTATAAACGTGGAAATATCTACACCGCTATCTGTATGAACTTGGAAATATCTACACTGCTCTCGGTATAAATTGAAATTATCTACACCACTATCTCTATAAACATGGAAATATCTACACTGCCATCCTTTGCGAACATGGAAATATCTACACCACCATCTGTATGAACATGTAAATATCTACACCGCCATCTGTATGAACATGGAAATATCTACACCGCTAACTGTAGGAACATGGAAATATCTACACCGCTATCTGTATGAACATGGAAATAACTACACCGCTATCTGAATGAACATGCAAATATCTACACAGCTATCTGTATATCAGTGGAAATATCTACACTGCTATCTCTATAAACATGGAAATAACTACACCACTATCTCTGTAAACATGGAAATATCTAGACCGCCATCTCTATAAACATGGAAATATCTACACCACCATCTGTATAAACATGGAAATATCTATACAGCTATCTGCATAAACATGGAAATATCAACACCGCCATCTCTATGAACATGGAAATATCTACACCGCAATCTGTACGAACATGGAAATATCTATACCGCCATCTGTATGAACATGTAAATATCTACACCGCCATCTGTATGATCATAGAAATATCTACACCACTAACTGTATGAACATGGAAATATCTACACCGCTATCTGTATGAAAATTTAAATATCTACACCGTTATCTGTATGAACATGGAAATATCTACACCGCTATCTGTAGGAACATGGAAATATCTACACCGTTATCTGTACGAACATGGAAATATCTACACCGCTATCTGTATGACCATGCAAGTATCTATACAGCTATCTGTTTATCAATGGAAATATCTACACTGTTATTTCTATAAACATGGAAATAACTACACTGCTATCTGTATGAACATGTAAATATCTACACCACCATCTGTATGAACATGGAAATATCTACACCGCTAACTGTATGAACATGGAAATGTCTACACCGCTATTGGTATGAACCTGGAAATATCTAGACCGCTATCTGTATGAACATGGAAATATCTACACCGCTATCTGTATGAACATGGAAATCTCTACACCGCTATCTGTATGAACATGGAAATATGTACACCGCCATCTGTATGAACATGTAAATATCTACACCGCCATCTGTAGGAACATGGAAATATCTACACCGCTAACTGTATGAACATGGAAATATCTACACCGCTATCTGTATGAACATCGAAATATCTACACCGCTATCTGTATGAACATGGAAATATCTACACCGCTATCTGTATGAACATGGAAATATCTACACCGCTATCTGTATGAACAAGTAAATATCAACACAGCTATCTGTATATCAATGGAAATATCCACACTGGTATCTCTATAAACATGGAAATAACTACACTGATATCTGTATAAACATGAAAATATCTACACTGCCATCTCTATGAACATGGAAATATCTACACCTCCATTTGTATGAACATGGAAATACCTACACCACCATCTGTATGAACATGGAAATATCTTCACTGCCATCTGTATGAACATGGATATATGTACACCGGCATCTGGATGAACATGGAAATATCTAAACCGCTATCTGCATGAACATGGAAATATCTACACAGCTATCTGCATATACATGGAAATATCTACACAGATTTCTCTATAAATATGGAAATAACTACAGCGCTATCTCTATAAACTTCGAAATATCTACACCGCCATCTGTGTGAACATGGAAATATCTACAACGCCATCTGTACGAACATGGACATATCTACACCTCCATCTGTTTTAAGATGGAAATAACTACACCGATATCTGTATAAACATGGAAATATCTGCACGACTATCTGTATAAACATGGAAATAACCGCACCGCTATCTGCATAAACATGGAAATATCTACACCGCTATCTGCATAAACATGGAAATATCCACACCGCTATCTCTGTAAACATAGAAATGACTACACCGCTATCTGTGTAAACATGGAAATATCTACACTGCCATCTGTGTAAGCATGAAAATATCTACATAAACATAGAAATGTAACATAACATAGAATGACTGTAAACATAGAAATGACTACACCGCTATCTTTGTAAACATGGAAATATCTACACTGCCATCTGTGTAAGCATGAAAATATCTACACCGCCATCTCTATAAACGTGGAAATATCTACACTGCTATCTGTATGAACTTGGAAATATCTACACTGCTATCTGTATAAAATTGGAATTATCTACCCCACTATGTCTATAAACTTGGAAATATCTACACCGCTATCTGTATGAACATGGAAATATCTTCACCACTATCTGTATGAACATGGAAATATCTACACTGCTATCTGTAGGAACAAGGAAATATCTTCACCGCTATCTGTATATACATGGAAATACCTACAACGCTGTCTCTATAAACGTGGAAATAACTACACCACTATCTCTGTAAACATGGGATCTAGACCGCCATCTCTATAAACATGGAAATATCTACACCACCATCTGTATAAACATGGAAATATCTATACAGCTATCTGCATAAACATGGAAATATCTACACCGCCATCTCTATGAACATGGAAATATCTACACCGCAATCTGTACGAACATGGAAATATCTATACCGCCATCTGTATGAACATGTAAATATCTACACCGCCATCTGTATGATCATAGAAATATCTACACCACTAACTGTATGAACATGGAAATATCTACACCGCTATCTGTATGAAAATTTAAATATCTACACCGTTATCTGTATGAACATGGAAATATCTACACCGCTATCTGTAGGAACATGGAAATATCTACACCGTTATCTGTACGAACATGGAAATATCTACACCGCTATCTGTATGACCATGCAAGTATCTATACAGCTATCTGTTTATCAATGGAAATATCTACACTGTTATTTCTATAAACATGGAAATAACTACACTGCTATCTGTATGAACATGTAAATATCTACACCACCATCTGTATGAACATGGAAATATCTACACCGCTAACTGTATGAACATGGAAATGTCTACACCGCTATTGGTATGAACCTGGAAATATCTAGACCGCTATCGGTATGAACATGGAAATATCTACACCGCTATCTGTATGAACATGGAAATCTCTACACCGCTATCTGTACGAACATGGAAATATGTACACCGCCATCTGTATGAACATGTAAATATCTACACCGCCATCTGTAGGAACATGGAAATATCTACACCGCTAACTGTATGAACATGGAAATATCTACACCGCTATCTGTATGAACATCGAAATATCTACACCGCTATCTGTATGAACATGGAAATATCTACACCGCTATCTGTATGAACATGGAAATATCTACACCGCTATCTGTATGAACAAGTAAATATCAACACAGCTATCTGTATATCAATGGAAATATCCACACTGGTATCTCTATAAACATGGAAATAACTACACTGCTATCTGTATAAACATGAAAATATCTACACTGCCATCTCTATGAACATGGAAATATCTACACCTCCATTTGTATGAACATGGAAATACCTACACCACCATCTGTATGAACATGGAAATATCTTCACTGCCATCTGTATGAACATGGATATATGTACACCGGCATCTGGATGAACATGGAAATATCTAAACCGCTATCTGCATGAACATGGTAATATCTACAGAGCTATCTGCATATACATGGAAATATCTACACAGATTTCTCTATAAATATGGAAATAACTACAGCGCTATCTCTATAAACTTCGAAATATCTACACCGCCATCTGTGTGAACATGGAAATATCTACAACGCCATCTGTACGAACATGGACATATCTACACCTCCATCTGTTTTAAGATGGAAATAACTACACCGATATCTATATAAACATGGAAATATCTGCACGACTATCTGTATAAACATGGAAATAACCGCACCGCTATCTGCATAAACATGGAAATATCTACACCGCTATCTGCATAAACATGGAAATATCCACACCGCTATCTCTGTAAACATAGAAATGACTACACCGCTATCTGTGTAAACATGGAAATATCTACACTGCCATCTGTGTAAGCATGAAAATATCTACATAAACATAGAAATGTAACATAACATAGAATGACTGTAAACATAGAAATGACTACACCGCTATCTTTGTAAACATGGAAATATCTACACTGCCATCTGTGTAAGCATGAAAATATCTACACCGCCATCTCTATAAACGTGGAAATATCTACACTGCTATCTGTATGAACTTGGAAATATCTACACTGCTATCTGTATAAAATTGGAATTATCTACCCCACTATGTCTATAAACTTGGAAATATCTACACCGCTATCTGTATGAACATGGAAATATCTTCACCACTATCTGTATGAACATGGAAATATCTACACTGCTATCTGTAGGAACAAGGAAATATCTTCACCGCTATCTGTATATACATGGAAATACCTACAACGCTGTCTCTATAAACGTGGAAATAACTACACCACTATCTCTGTAAACATGGGATCTAGACCGCCATCTCTATAAACATGGAAATATCTACACCACCATCTGTATAAACATGGAAATATCTATACAGCTATCTGCATAAACATGGAAATATCTACACCGCCATCTCTATGAACATGGAAATATCTACACCGCAATCTGTACGAACATGGAAATATCTATACCGCCATCTGTATGAACATGTAAATATCTACACCGCCATCTGTATGATCATAGAAATATCTACACCACTAACTGTATGAACATGGAAATATCTACACCGCTATCTGTATGAAAATTTAAATATCTACACCGTTATCTGTATGAACATGGAAATATCTACACCGCTATCTGTAGGAACATGGAAATATCTACACCGTTATCTGTACGAACATGGAAATATCTACACCGCTATCTGTATGACCATGCAAGTATCTATACAGCTATCTGTTTATCAATGGAAATATCTACACTGTTATTTCTATAAACATGGAAATAACTACACTGCTATCTGTATGAACATGTAAATATCTACACCACCATCTGTATGAACATGGAAATATCTACACCGCTAACTGTATGAACATGGAAATGTCTACACCGCTATTGGTATGAACCTGGAAATATCTAGACCGCTATCGGTATGAACATGGAAATATCTACACCGCTATCTGTATGAACATGGAAATCTCTACACCGCTATCTGTACGAACATGGAAATATGTACACCGCCATCTGTATGAACATGTAAATATCTACACCGCCATCTGTAGGAACATGGAAATATCTACACCGCTAACTGTATGAACATGGAAATATCTACACCGCTATCTGTATGAACATCGAAATATCTACACCGCTATCTGTATGAACATGGAAATATCTACACCGCTATCTGTATGAACATGGAAATATCTACACCGCTATCTGTATGAACAAGTAAATATCAACACAGCTATCTGTATATCAATGGAAATATCCACACTGGTATCTCTATAAACATGGAAATAACTACACTGCTATCTGTATAAACATGAAAATATCTACACTGCCATCTCTATGAACATGGAAATATCTACACCTCCATTTGTATGAACATGGAAATACCTACACCACCATCTGTATGAACATGGAAATATCTTCACTGCCATCTGTATGAACATGGATATATGTACACCGGCATCTGGATGAACATGGAAATATCTAAACCGCTATCTGCATGAACATGGTAATATCTACAGAGCTATCTGCATATACATGGAAATATCTACACAGATTTCTCTATAAATATGGAAATAACTACAGCGCTATCTCTATAAACTTCGAAATATCTACACCGCCATCTGTGTGAACATGGAAATATCTACAACGCCATCTGTACGAACATGGACATATCTACACCTCCATCTGTTTTAAGATGGAAATAACTACACCGATATCTATATAAACATGGAAATATCTGCACGACTATCTGTATAAACATGGAAATAACCGCACCGCTATCTGCATAAACATGGAAATATCTACACCGCTATCTGCATAAACATGGAAATATCCACACCGCTATCTCTGTAAACATAGAAATGACTACACCGCTATCTGTGTAAACATGGAAATATCTACACTGCCATCTGTGTAAGCATGAAAATATCTACATAAACATAGAAATGTAACATAACATAGAATGACTGTAAACATAGAAATGACTACACCGCTATCTTTGTAAACATGGAAATATCTACACTGCCATCTGTGTAAGCATGAAAATATCTACACCGCCATCTCTATAAACGTGGAAATATCTACACTGCTATCTGTATGAACTTGGAAATATCTACACTGCTATCTGTATAAAATTGGAATTATCTACCCCACTATGTCTATAAACTTGGAAATATCTACACCGCTATCTGTATGAACATGGAAATATCTTCACCACTATCTGTATGAACATGGAAATATCTACACTGCTATCTGTAGGAACAAGGAAATATCTTCACCGCTATCTGTATATACATGGAAATACCTACAACGCTGTCTCTATAAACGTGGAAATAACTACACCACTATCTCTGTAAACATGGGAATATCTAGACCGCCATCTCTATAAACATGGAAATATCTACACCACCATCTGTATAAACATGGAAATATCTATAAAGCTATCTGCATAAACATGGAAATATCTACACCGCCATCTCTATGAACATGGAAATATCTACACCGCAATCTGTACGAACATGGAAATATCTATACCGCCATCTGTATGAACATGTAAATATCTACACCGCCATCTGTATGATCATAGAAATATCTACACCACTAACTGTATGAACATGGAAATATCTACACCGCTATCTGTATGAAAATTTAAATATCTACACCGTTATCTGTATGAACATGGAAATATCTACACCGCTATCTGTAGGAACATGGAAATATCTACACCGTTATCTGTACGAACATGGAAATATCTACACCGCTATCTGTATGACCATGCAAGTATCTATACAGCTATCTGTTTATCAATGGAAATATCTACACTGTTATTTCTATAAACATGGAAATAACTACACTGCTATCTGTATGAACATGTAAATATCTACACCACCATCTGTATGAACATGGAAATATCTACACCGCTAACTGTATGAACATGGAAATGTCTACACCGCTATTGGTATGAACCTGGAAATATCTAGACCGCTATCTGTATGAACATGGAAATATCTACACCGCTATCTGTATGAACATGGAAATCTCTACACCGCTATCTGTATGAACATGGAAATATGTACACCGCCATCTGTATGAACATGTAAATATCTACACCGCCATCTGTAGGAACATGGAAATATCTACACCGCTAACTGTATGAACATGGAAATATCTACACTGCTATCTGTATGAACATCGAAATATCTACACCGCTATCTGTATGAACATGGAAATATCTACACCGCTATCTGTATGAACATGGAAATATCTACACCGCTATCTGTATGAACAAGTAAATATCAACACAGCTATCTGTATATCAATGGAAATATCCACACTGGTATCTCTATAAACATGGAAATAACTACACTGCTATCTGTATAAACATGAAAATATCTACACTGCCATCTCTATGAACATGGAAATATCTACACCTCCATTTGTATGAACATGGAAATACCTACACCACCATCTGTATGAACATGGAAATATCTTCACTGCCATCTGTATGAACATGGATATATGTACACCGGCATCTGGATGAACATGGAAATATCTAAACCGCTATCTGCATGAACATGGAAATATCTACACAGCTATCTGCATATACATGGAAATATCTACACAGATTTCTCTATAAATATGGAAATAACTACAGCGCTATCTCTATAAACTTCGAAATATCTACACCGCCATCTGTGTGAACATGGAAATATCTACAACGCCATCTGTACGAACATGGACATATCTACACCTCCATCTGTTTTAAGATGGAAATAACTACACCGATATCTGTATAAACATGGAAATATCTGCACGACTATCTGTATAAACATGGAAATAACTGCACCGCTATCTGCATAAACATGGAAATATCTACACCGCTATCTGCATAAACATGGAAATATCCACACCGCTATCTCTGTAAACATAGAAATGACTACACCGCTATCTGTGTAAACATGGAAATATCTACACTGCCATCTGTGTAAGCATGAAAATATCTACATAAACATAGAAATGTAACATAACATAGAATGACTGTAAACATAGAAATGACTACACCGCTATCTTTGTAAACATGGAAATATCTACACTGCCATCTGTGTAAGCATGAAAATATCTACACCGCCATCTCTATAAACGTGGAAATATCTACACTGCTATCTGTATGAACTTGGAAATATCTACACTGCTATCTGTATAAAATTGGAATTATCTACCCCACTATGTCTATAAACTTGGAAATATCTACACCGCTATCTGTATGAACATGGAAATACCTTCACCACTATCTGTATGAACATGGAAATATCTACACTGCTATCTGTAGGAACAAGGAAATATCTTCACCGCTATCTGTATATACATGGAAATACCTACAACGCTGTCTCTATAAACGTGGAAATAAATACACCACTATCTCTGTAAACATGGGAATATCTAGACCGCCATCTCTATAAACATGGAAATATCTACACCACCATCTGTATAAACATGGAAATATCTATACCGCTATCTGCAGAAACATGGAAATATCTACACCGCCATCTGTACGAACATGGAAATATCTATACCGCCATCTGTATGAACATGTAAATATCTACACCGCCATCTGTATGAACATGGAAATAACTACACCGCTAACTGTATAAACATGGAAATATCTACACCGCTATCTGTATGAACATGGAAATATCTACACCGTTATCTGTATGAACATGGAAACATCTACACCGCTATCTGAATGAACATGGAAATATCTACACCGCTATCTGTACGAACATGGAAATATCTACACCGCTATCTGTATGACCATGCAAATATCTACACAGCTATCTGTATATCAATGGAAATATCTACACTGCTATCTCTATAAACATGGAAATAACTACACTGCTATCAGTATAAACATGGAAATATCTACACCGCCACCTATATGAGCATGGAAATATCGACGCTGCCATCCGTACGAACATGGAAATATCTACACCGCCATCTGTATGAACTTGTAAATATCTACACCGCCCTCTGTATGAACATGGAAATATCTACACCGCTAACTGTATTAACATGGAAATGTCTACACCGCTATTGGTATGAACCTGGAAATATCTGGACCGCTATCTGTATGAACATGGAAATATCTACGCCGCTATCTGTATGAACATGGAAATCTCTACACCGCTATCTGTATGAACATGGAAATATCTACACCGCCATCTGTATGAACATGTAAATATCTACACCGCCATCTGTATGAACATGGAAATATCTACACTGCTATCTGTATGAACATGGAAATATCTACACCGCTATCTGTATGAACATGGAAATATCTACTCCGCTATCTGTATGAACATGCAAATATCTACACAGCTATCTGTATATAAATGGAAATATCTACACCGCTATCTTTATAAACATGGAAATATCTGCACCACTATCTGTATAAACATGGAAATATCCGCACCCCTATGTGTATGAACATGTAAATATCTACACCGCTATCTGTACGAACATGGAAATGTCTACACCGCTATTGGTATGAACCTGGAAATATCTGGACCGCTATCTGTATGAACATGGAAATATCTACGCCGCTATCTGTATGAACATGGAAATCTCTACACCGCTATCTGGATGAACATGGAAATATCTACACCGATATCAGTATGAACATGCAAATATCTGCCCAACTATCTTTATAAACATGGAAATATCCGCACCACTATCTGAATAAACACGGAAATATCTACACCGCCACCTGTATGAACATGGAAATATCTACACTGCCATCTGTATGAACATGGAAATATCTACACCGCCATCTGTATGAACATGGAAATATCTACACCGCTAACTGCAAGAACATGGAAATACCTACACCGCTATCTGTATGAACATGGAAATATCTACACCGCTATCTGTATAAACATGGAAATATCTACAAAGCTCTCTGTATGAACATGGAAATATCTACACCGCTATCTGTATGAACATGGAAATATCTACACCGCTATCTGTATGAACATGGAAATATCTGCACCGCTATCTGTATGAACATGCAAATCTCTACACAGCTATCTGTATAAAATTGAAATTATCTACACCACTATCTCTATAAACATGGAAATAACTACACTGCTATCTGTATAAACATGGAAATATCTACACCGCCTTCTCTATGAACATGGAATTATCTACACCGCCATTTGTATGAACATGGAAATATCTACACCGCCATCTCTATGAACATGGAAATATCCACACCGCCATTTGTATGAACATGGAAATATCTACACCGCCATCTGTATGAACATGGAAATATCTTCACCGCCATCTGTATGAACATGGATATATCTACAACGGCATCTGGATGAACATGGAAATATCCACACCGATATCTGCATGACCATGGAAATATCTACACAGCTATCTGCATATACATGGAAATATCTACACAGATTTCTCTATAAATATGGAAATAACTACAGCGATATCTCTATAAACTTCGAAATATCTACACCGCCATCTGTATGAACATGGAAATACCTACACCGCCATCTGTACGAACATAGACATATTTACACTGCCATCTGTATTAAGAAGGAAATATCTACACCGCTACCTGTATAAACATGGAAATATCTGCCCATCTGTATAAACATGGAAATATCCGTACCGCTATCTGTATAAACATGGAAATATCTACACCGCTATCTGCATAAACATGGAAATATCCACACCGATATCTGTGTAAACATGGAAATGTCTACACCGCTATCTGTGTAAACATGGAAATATCTACACCGCCATCTGTGTAAACATGAAAATATCTACACCGCCATCTCTATAAACATGGAAATATCTACACCGCCATCTGTATGGACATGGAAATATCTACACCGCCATCTCTATAATCGTTTAAATATCTACACCGCTATCTGTATGAACTTGGAAATAACTACACTACTATCTGTATAAAATTGAAATTATCTACACCACTATCTCTATAAACATGGAAATATCTACACTGTTATCTGTATAAACATGGAAATATCTACACCGATATCTGTATAAACATGGAAATATCTTCACCGCTGTCTCTATAAACTTGGAAATAACTACACCTCTATCTCTATAAACATGGAAATATCGAGACCGCCATCTCTATAAACAAGGAAATACCTACACCACCATCTCTATAATCATGGAAATATCTATAACGCTATCTGCATAAACATAGAAATATCTACACCGCCATCTCTATGAACATGGAAATATCTACACCGCCATCTGTATGAGCATGGAAATATCTACACTGCCATCCGTATGAAGATGGAAATATCTACACCGCCATCTGTTTGAACATGCAAATATCTACACCGCCATCTGTATGAACATGGAAATATCTACACCTCTAACTGTATGAACATGGAAATATCTACACCGCTATCTGTATGAACATGGAAATATCTACACCACTATCTGTATGAACATGGAAATATCTACACCGCTGTCTCTATAAACATGGAAATATCTACAACGCTGTCTCTATAAACATGGAAATATCAACAACACTGTCTCTATAAACTTGGAAATAACTACACTACTATCTCTATAAACATGGAAATATCTAGACCGCCTTCTCTATAAAAATGGAAATATCTACACCACCATCTGTATAAAAATGGAAATATCTATACCGCTATCTGCATAAACATGGAAATATCTACACCGCCATCTCTATGAACATGGAAATATCTAAACCAACATCTGTACGAACATGGAAATATCTACACCGCCATCTGTATGAACATGTAAATATCTACACCGCCATCTGTATGAACATGGAAATATCGACACCGCTATCTGTATGAACATGGAAATATCAACACCGGTATCTGTATGAACATGGAAATATCTCCACCACTATCTGTATAAAGATGGAAATAACCACACCGCTATCTGCATAAACATGGAAATGTCTACACCGCTATCTGCATAAACATGGAAATATCCACACCGCTATCTGTGTAAACATGGAAATGTCAACACTGATATCTGTGGAAACATGGAAATATCTACACCGCCATCTGTGTAAACATGAAAATATCTACACCGCCATCTCTATAAACATGGAAATATCTACACCGCTATCTGTATGAACTTGGAAATATCTACACTACTCTCGGTATAAAATTGAATTTATCTACACCACTATCTCTATAGACATGGAAATATCTACACTGCTATCTGTATAAGCATGGAAATATCTACACTGCCATCTCTATAAATGTGGAAATATCTACACCGCTATCTGTATGAACTTGGAAATATCTACACTGCTCTCTGTATAAAATTGAAATTATCTACACCACTATCTCTATAAACATGGAAATATCTACACTGCTATCTGTATAAACATGGAAATATCTACACCGCTATCTGTATAAACATGGAAATATCTTCACCGCTCTCTGTATAAACATGGAAATATCTACAATGCTGTCTCTATAAACTTGGAAATAACTACACCACTATCTCTGTAAACATGGAAATATCTAGAACGCCATCTCTATAAACATGGAAATATCTACACCACCGTCTGTATAAACATGGAAATATCTATACCGCTATCTGCATAAACATGGAAATATCTACACCGCCATCTCTATGAACATGGAAATATCTACACCGCCATCTGTACGAACATGGAAATATCTACACCGCCATCTGTATGAACATGTAAATATCTACACCACCGTCTGTATGAACATGGAAATATCTACACCGCTATCTGCATGAACTTGGAAATATCTACACCGTTATCTGTATGAACATGGAAATATCTACACCGCTATCTGTAGGAACAAGGAAATATCTACACCGCTATCTGTACGAACATGGAAATAGCTACACCGCTCTCTGTATGAACATGCAAGTATCTACACAGCTATCTGAATATTAATGGAAATATCCACACTGCTATCTCTATAAACATGGAAATAACTACACTGCTATCTGTATAAACATGGAAATGTCTACACCACCACCTGTATGAACATGGAAATATCTACACTGCCATCCGTACGAACATGGAAATATCTAAACCGCCATCTGTATGAACATGTATATATCTACACCGCCATCTGTATGAACATGGAAATATCTACACCGCTAACTGTATGAACATGGAAATATCTACACCGCTATTGTTATGAACATGGAAATATCTACACCGCCATCTGTATGAACATGGAAATATCTACACCACTATCTGTATGAACACAGAAATATCTACACCGCTATCTGTATGAACATGGAAATATCTACACCGCTATCTATATGAACATGCAATTATCTACACAGCTATCTGCATATCAATGGAAATATCCACACTGCTATCTCTATAAACATGGAAATAACTACACTGCTATCTGTACAAACATGGAAATATCTACACCGCCATTTGTATGAACATGGAAATATCTACACCGCCATCTGTATGAACATGGAAATATCTTCACCGCCATCTGTATGAACTTGGATATATGTACACCGGCATCTGGATGAACATGGAAATATCTACACCGCTATCTGCATGAACATGGAAATATCTACACAGCTCTCTGAATATACATGGAAATATCTACACAGATTTCTCTATAAATATGGAAATAACTACAGCGCTATCTCTATAAACTTCGAAATATCTACACCGCCATCTGTTTGAACATGGAAATATCTACACCGCCGTCTGTACGAATATGCACAAATCTACACCGCCATCTGTATTAAGATGGAAGTATCTACACCGCTATCTGTATAAACATGGAAATATCTGCCCAACTACCTGTATAAACATGGAAATATCCCCACCGCTATCTGTATAAACATGGAAATATCTACACTGCTATCTCTATACACATGGAAATAACTACACTGCTATCTGTATATACATGGAAATATCTACACCGCCACCTGTATGAACATGGAAATATCTACACTGCCATCCGTACGAACATGGAAATATCTACACCGCCATCTGTATGAACATGTAAATATCTACACCGCCATCTGTATGAACTTGGAAATATCTACACCGCTAACTGTATGAAAAATGGAAATATCTACACCGCTATTGGTATGAACAATGAAATATCTACACCGCTATCTGTATGAACATGGAAATATCTACACCGCTATCTGTATGAACATGGAAATATCTTCACCGATATCTGTATGAACATGGAAATATCTACACCGCTATCTGTATGAACATGCAAATATCTACAGAGCTATCTGAATATCAATGGAAATATCTACACTGCTATCTGTATAAACGTGGAAATAACCACACTACTATCTGTATAAACAAGGAAATATCTACAACGCTAACTGTATGGACATGGAAATATCTCCACCGCTATTGGTATGAACATGGAAATATCTACACCGCCATTTGTATGAACATGGAAATATCTACACCGCCATCCGTATGAACATGGAAATATCTTCACCGCCATCTCTATGAACATGGATATATCTACACCGGCATCTGGATGGACATGGAAATATCTACACCGCTATCTGTATGAACTAGGAAATATCTACACCGCTAACAATATGAACATGGAAATATCTACACCGCTATCTGTATGAACATGGAAATACCTACAACGCTATCTGTATGAACATGGAAATATCTACACCGCTATCTGTATGAACATGGAAATATCTACACCGCTATCAGTATGAACACCGAAATATCTACACCGCTATCTCTATATCTATGGAAAATGTACACTGCTATCTCTATAAACATGGAAATAACTACACTGCTATCTGCATCAACATGGAAATATCTACACCGCCATCTCTATGAACATGGAAATATCTACACAGCCATCTGTATGAACATGGAAATACCTTCACCGCCATCTGTATGAACATGGATGTATCTACACCGGCATCTGGATGAACATGGAAATAACTACACCGCTATCTGCAGGAACATGGAAATATCTACACAGCTATCTGCATACACATGGAAATATCTACACAGATTTCTAAAGAAATATAGAAATAACTACAGCGCTATCTCTATAAACTTCGAAATATCTACACCGCCATCTGTATGAAGATGGAAATATCTACACCACCATCTGTATAAACATGGAAATATCTATACCGTCATCTGCATAAACATGGAAATATCTACACCGCCATCTGTTTTAAGATGGAAATATCTACACCGCTATCTGTATAAACATGGAAATATCTGCACCACTATCTGTATAAACATGGAAATATCCGCACCGCTATCTGTATAAACATGGAAATATCTACACCGCTATCTGCATAAACATGGAAATATACACACCGCTATCTGTGTAAACATGGAAATGTCTGCACCGCTATCTGTGTAATCATGGAAATATCTACACCGCCATCTGTGTAAACATGAAAATATCTACACTGTCATCTCTATAAACATGGAAATATCTACACGGCCATCTGTATGAGCATGGAAATATCAACACCGCCATCTCTATAAACGTGGAAATATCTACACCGCTATCTGTATGAACTTGGAAATATCTACACTGCTATCTGTATAAAATTGGAATTATCTACGCCACTATCTCTATCAACATGGAAATATCTACACCGCTATCTGTATAAAATTGGAATTATCTACACCGCTATCTGTATAAACATGGAAATATCTTCACCGCTGTCTCTATAAACATGGAAATATCAACAACACTGTCTCTATAAACTTGGAAATAACTACACTACTATCTCTATAAACATGGAAATATCTAGACCGCCTTCTCTATAAAAATGGAAATATCTACACCACCATCTGTATAAAAATGGAAATATCTATACCGCTATCTGCATAAACATGGAAATATCTACACCGCCATCTCTATGAACATGGAAATATCTAAACCAACATCTGTACGAACATGGAAATATCTACACCGCCATCTGTATGAACATGTAAATATCTACACCGCCATCTGTATGAACATGGAAATATCGACACCGCTATCTGTATGAACATGGAAATATCAACACCGGTATCTGTATGAACATGGAAATATCTCCACCACTATCTGTATAAACATGGAAATAACCACACCGCTATCTGCATAAACATGGAAATGTCTACACCGCTATCTGCATAAACATGGAAATATCCACACCGCTATCTGTGTAAACATGGAAATGTCTACACTGATATCTGTGGAAACATGGAAATATCTACACCGCCATCTGTGTAAACATGAAAATATCTACACCGCCATCCCTATAAACATGGAAATATCTACACCGCTATCTGTATGAACTTGGAAATATCTACACTGCTCTCGGTATAAAATTGAAATTATCTACACCACTATCTCTATAAACATGGAAATATCTACACTGCTATCTGTATAAACATGGAAATATCTACACCGCTATCTGTATAAACATGGAAATATCTTCACCGCTCTCTGTATAAACATGGAAATATCTACAATGCTGTCTCTATAAACTTGGAAATAACTACACCACTATCTCTGTAAACATGGAAATATCTAGAACGCCATCTCTATAAACATGGAAATATCTACACCACCGTCTGTATAAACATGGAAATATCTATACCGCTATCTGCATAAACATGGAAATATCTACACCGCCATCTCTATGAACATGGAAATATCTACACCGCCATCTGTACGAACATGGAAATATCTACACCGCCATCTGTATGAACATGTAAATATCTACACCGCCGTCTGTTTGAACATGGAAATATCTACACCGCTATCTGCATGAACTTGGAAATATCTACACCGTTATCTGTATGAACATGGAAATATCTACACCGCTATCTGTAGGAACAAGGAAATATCTACACCGCTATCTGTACGAACATGGAAATAGCTACACCGCTCTCTGTATGAACATGCAAGTATCTACACAGCTATCTGAATATTAATGGAAATATCCACACTGCTATCTCTATAAACATGGAAATAACTACACTGCTATCTGTATAAACATGGAAATGTCTACACCACCACCTGTATGAACATGGAAATATCTACACTGCCATCCGTACGAACATGGAAATATCTAAACCGCCATCTGTATGAACATGTATATATCTACACCGCCATCTGTATGAACATGGAAATATCTACACCGCTAACTGTATGAACATGGAAATATCTACACCGCTATTGTTATGAACATGGAAATATCTACACCGCCATCTGTATGAACATGGAAATATCTACACCACTATCTGTATGAACACAGAAATATCTACACCGCTATCTGTATGAACATGGAAATATCTACACCGCTATCTATATGAACATGCAATTATCTACACAGCTATCTGCATATCAATGGAAATATCCACACTGCTATCTCTATAAACATGGAAATAACTACACTGCTATCTGTACAAACATGGAAATATCTACACCGCCATTTGTATGAACATGGAAATATCTACACCGCCATCTGTATGAACATGGAAATATCTTCACCGCCATCTGTATGAACTTGGATATATGTACACCGGCATCTGGATGAACATGGAAATATCTACACCGCTATCTGCATGAACATGGAAATATCTACACAGCTCTCTGAATATACATGGAAATATCTACACAGATTTCTCTATAAATATGGAAATAACTACAGCGCTATCTCTATAAACTTCGAAATATCTACACCGCCATCTGTTTGAACATGGAAATATCTACACCGCCGTCTGTACGAATATGCACAAATCTACACCGCCATCTGTATTAAGATGGAAGTATCTACACCGCTATCTGTATAAACATGGAAATATCTGCCCAACTACCTGTATAAACATGGAAATATCCCCACCGCTATCTGTATAAACATGGAAATATCTACACTGCTATCTCTATACACATGGAAATAACTACACTGCTATCTGTATATACATGGAAATATCTACACCGCCACCTGTATGAATATGGAAATATCTACACTGCCATCCGTACGAACATGGAAATATCTACACCGCCATCTGTATGAACATGTAAATATCTACACCGCCATCTGTATGAACTTGGAAATATCTACACCGCTAACTGTATGAAAAATGGAAATATCTACACCGCTATTGGTATGAACAATGAAATATCTACACCGCTATCTGTATGAACATGGAAATATCTACACCGCTATCTGTATGAACATGGAAATATCTTCACCGATATCTGTATGAACATGGAAATATCTACACCGCTATCTGTATGAACATGCAAATATCTACAGAGCTATCTGAATATCAATGGAAATATCTACACTGCTATCTGTATAAACGTGGAAATAACCACACTACTATCTGTATAAACAAGGAAATATCTACAACGCTAACTGTATGGACATGGAAATATCTCCACCGCTATTGGTATGAACATGGAAATATCTACACCGCCATTTGTATGAACATGGAAATATCTACACCGCCATCCGTATGAACATGGAAATATCTTCACCGCCATCTCTATGAACATGGATATATCTACACCGGCATCTGGATGGACATGGAAATATCTACACCGCTATCTGTATGAACTAGGAAATATCTACACCGCTAACAATATGAACATGGAAATATCTACACCGCTATCTGTATGAACATGGAAATACCTACAACGCTATCTGTATGAACATGGAAATATCTACACCGCTATCTGTATGAACATGGAAATAACTACACCGCTATCAGTATGAACACCGAAATATCTACACCGCTATCTCTATATCTATGGAAAATGTACACTGCTATCTCTATAAACATGGAAATAACTACACTGCTATCTGCATCAACATGGAAATATCTACACCGCCATCTCTATGAACATGGAAATATCTACACAGCCATCTGTATGAACATGGAAATACCTTCACCGCCATCTGTATGAACATGGATGTATCTACACCGGCATCTGGATGAACATGGAAATAACTACACCGCTATCTGCAGGAACATGGAAATATCTACACAGCTATCTGCATACACATGGAAATATCTACACAGATTTCTAAAGAAATATAGAAATAACTACAGCGCTATCTCTATAAACTTCGAAATATCTACACCGCCATCTGTATGAAGATGGAAATATCTACACCACCATCTGTATAAACATGGAAATATCTATACCGTCATCTGCATAAACATGGAAATATCTACACCGCCATCTGTTTTAAGATGGAAATATCTACACCGCTATCTGTATAAACATGGAAATATCTGCACCACTATCTGTATAAACATGGAAATATCCGCACCGCTATCTGTATAAACATGGAAATATCTACACCGCTATCTGCATAAACATGGAAATATACACACCGCTATCTGTGTAAACATGGAAATGTCTGCACCGCTATCTGTGTAATCATGGAAATATCTACACCGCCATCTGTGTAAACATGAAAATATCTACACTGTCATCTCTATAAACATGGAAATATCTACACGGCCATCTGTATGAGCATGGAAATATCAACACCGCCATCTCTATAAACGTGGAAATATCTACACCGCTATCTGTATGAACTTGGAAATATCTACACTGCTATCTGTATAAAATTGGAATTATCTACGCCACTATCTCTATCAACATGGAAATATCTACACCGCTATCTGTATAAAATTGGAATTATCTACACCGCTATCTGTATAAACATGGAAATATCTTCACCGCTGTCTCTATAAACATGGAAATATCAACAACACTGTCTCTATAAACTTGGAAATAACTACACTACTATCTCTATAAACATGGAAATATCTAGACCGCCTTCTCTATAAAAATGGAAATATCTACACCACCATCTGTATAAAAATGGAAATATCTATACCGCTATCTGCATAAACATGGAAATATCTACACCGCCATCTCTATGAACATGGAAATATCTAAACCAACATCTGTACGAACATGGAAATATCTACACCGCCATCTGTATGAACATGTAAATATCTACACCGCCATCTGTATGAACATGGAAATATCGACACCGCTATCTGTATGAACATGGAAATATCAACACCGGTATCTGTATGAACATGGAAATATCTCCACCACTATCTGTATAAACATGGAAATAACCACACCGCTATCTGCATAAACATGGAAATGTCTACACCGCTATCTGCATAAACATGGAAATATCCACACCGCTATCTGTGTAAACATGGAAATGTCTACACTGATATCTGTGGAAACATGGAAATATCTACACCGCCATCTGTGTAAACATGAAAATATCTACACCGCCATCCCTATAAACATGGAAATATCTACACCGCTATCTGTATGAACTTGGAAATATCTACACTGCTCTCGGTATAAAATTGAAATTATCTACACCACTATCTCTATAAACATGGAAATATCTACACTGCTATCTGTATAAACATGGAAATATCTACACCGCTATCTGTATAAACATGGAAATATCTTCACCGCTCTCTGTATAAACATGGAAATATCTACAATGCTGTCTCTATAAACTTGGAAATAACTACACCACTATCTCTGTAAACATGGAAATATCTAGAACGCCATCTCTATAAACATGGAAATATCTACACCACCGTCTGTATAAACATGGAAATATCTATACCGCTATCTGCATAAACATGGAAATATCTACACCGCCATCTCTATGAACATGGAAATATCTACACCGCCATCTGTACGAACATGGAAATATCTACACCGCCATCTGTATGAACATGTAAATATCTACACCGCCGTCTGTTTGAACATGGAAATATCTACACCGCTATCTGCATGAACTTGGAAATATCTACACCGTTATCTGTATGAACATGGAAATATCTACACCGCTATCTGTAGGAACAAGGAAATATCTACACCGCTATCTGTACGAACATGGAAATAGCTACACCGCTCTCTGTATGAACATGCAAGTATCTACACAGCTATCTGAATATTAATGGAAATATCCACACTGCTATCTCTATAAACATGGAAATAACTACACTGCTATCTGTATAAACATGGAAATGTCTACACCACCACCTGTATGAACATGGAAATATCTACACTGCCATCCGTACGAACATGGAAATATCTAAACCGCCATCTGTATGAACATGTATATATCTACACCGCCATCTGTATGAACATGGAAATATCTACACCGCTAACTGTATGAACATGGAAATATCTACACCGCTATTGTTATGAACATGGAAATATCTACACCGCCATCTGTATGAACATGGAAATATCTACACCACTATCTGTATGAACACAGAAATATCTACACCGCTATCTGTATGAACATGGAAATATCTACACCGCTATCTATATGAACATGCAATTATCTACACAGCTATCTGCATATCAATGGAAATATCCACACTGCTATCTCTATAAACATGGAAATAACTACACTGCTATCTGTACAAACATGGAAATATCTACACCGCCATTTGTATGAACATGGAAATATCTACACCGCCATCTGTATGAACATGGAAATATCTTCACCGCCATCTGTATGAACTTGGATATATGTACACCGGCATCTGGATGAACATGGAAATATCTACACCGCTATCTGCATGAACATGGAAATATCTACACAGCTCTCTGAATATACATGGAAATATCTACACAGATTTCTCTATAAATATGGAAATAACTACAGCGCTATCTCTATAAACTTCGAAATATCTACACCGCCATCTGTTTGAACATGGAAATATCTACACCGCCGTCTGTACGAATATGCACAAATCTACACCGCCATCTGTATTAAGATGGAAGTATCTACACCGCTATCTGTATAAACATGGAAATATCTGCCCAACTACCTGTATAAACATGGAAATATCCCCACCGCTATCTGTATAAACATGGAAATATCTACACTGCTATCTCTATACACATGGAAATAACTACACTGCTATCTGTATATACATGGAAATATCTACACCGCCACCTGTATGAATATGGAAATATCTACACTGCCATCCGTACGAACATGGAAATATCTACACCGCCATCTGTATGAACATGTAAATATCTACACCGCCATCTGTATGAACTTGGAAATATCTACACCGCTAACTGTATGAAAAATGGAAATATCTACACCGCTATTGGTATGAACAATGAAATATCTACACCGCTATCTGTATGAACATGGAAATATCTACACCGCTATCTGTATGAACATGGAAATATCTTCACCGATATCTGTATGAACATGGAAATATCTACACCGCTATCTGTATGAACATGCAAATATCTACAGAGCTATCTGAATATCAATGGAAATATCTACACTGCTATCTGTATAAACGTGGAAATAACCACACTACTATCTGTATAAACAAGGAAATATCTACAACGCTAACTGTATGGACATGGAAATATCTCCACCGCTATTGGTATGAACATGGAAATATCTACACCGCCATTTGTATGAACATGGAAATATCTACACCGCCATCCGTATGAACATGGAAATATCTTCACCGCCATCTCTATGAACATGGATATATCTACACCGGCATCTGGATGGACATGGAAATATCTACACCGCTATCTGTATGAACTAGGAAATATCTACACCGCTAACAATATGAACATGGAAATATCTACACCGCTATCTGTATGAACATGGAAATACCTACAACGCTATCTGTATGAACATGGAAATATCTACACCGCTATCTGTATGAACATGGAAATAACTACACCGCTATCAGTATGAACACCGAAATATCTACACCGCTATCTCTATATCTATGGAAAATGTACACTGCTATCTCTATAAACATGGAAATAACTACACTGCTATCTGCATCAACATGGAAATATCTACACCGCCATCTCTATGAACATGGAAATATCTACACAGCCATCTGTATGAACATGGAAATACCTTCACCGCCATCTGTATGAACATGGATGTATCTACACCGGCATCTGGATGAACATGGAAATAACTACACCGCTATCTGCAGGAACATGGAAATATCTACACAGCTATCTGCATACACATGGAAATATCTACACAGATTTCTAAAGAAATATAGAAATAACTACAGCGCTATCTCTATAAACTTCGAAATATCTACACCGCAATCTGTATGAAGATGGAAATATCTACACCACCATCTGTATAAACATGGAAATATCTATACCGTCATCTGCATAAACATGGAAATATCTACACCGCCATCTGTTTTAAGATGGAAATATCTACACCGCTATCTGTATAAACATGGAAATATCTGCACCACTATCTGTATAAACATGGAAATATCCGCACCGCTATCTGTATAAACATGGAAATATCTACACCGCTATCTGCATAAACATGGAAATATACACACCGCTATCTGTGTAAACATGGAAATGTCTGCACCGCTATCTGTGTAATCATGGAAATATCTACACCGCCATCTGTGTAAACATGAAAATATCTACACTGTCATCTCTATAAACATGGAAATATCTACACGGCCATCTGTATGAGCATGGAAATATCAACACCGCCATCTCTATAAACGTGGAAATATCTACACCGCTATCTGTATGAACTTGGAAATATCTACACTGCTATCTGTATAAAATTGGAATTATCTATGCCACTATCTCTATCAACATGGAAATATCTACACAGCTATCTGTATAAAATTGGAATTATCTACACCGCTATCTGTATAAACATGGAAATATCTTCACCGCTGTCTCTATAAACATGGAAATATCAACAACACTGTCTCTATAAACTTGGAAATAACTACACTACTATCTCTATAAACATGGAAATATCTAGACCGCCTTCTCTATAAAAATGGAAATATCTACACCACCATCTGTATAAAAATGGAAATATCTATACCGCTATCTGCATAAACATGGAAATATCTACACCGCCATCTCTATGAACATGGAAATATCTAAACCAACATCTGTACGAACATGGAAATATCTACACCGCCATCTGTATGAACATGTAAATATCTACACCGCCATCTGTATGAACATGGAAATATCGACACCGCTATCTGTATGAACATGGAAATATCAACACCGGTATCTGTATGAACATGGAAATATCTCCACCACTATCTGTATAAACATGGAAATAACCACACCGCTATCTGCATAAACATGGAAATGTCTACACCGCTATCTGCATAAACATGGAAATATCCACACCGCTATCTGTGTAAACATGGAAATGTCTACACTGATATCTGTGGAAACATGGAAATATCTACACCGCCATCTGTGTAAACATGAAAATATCTACACCGCCATCCCTATAAACATGGAAATATCTACACCGCTATCTGTATGAACTTGGAAATATCTACACTGCTCTCGGTATAAAATTGACTTTATCTACACCACTATCTCTATAAACATGGAAATATCTACAGTGTTATCTGTATAAACATGGAAATATCTACACCGCCATCTCTATAAATGTGGAAATACCTACACCGCTATCTGTATGAACTTGCGAATATCTACACTGCTCTCTGTATAAAATTGAAATTATCTACACCACTATCTCTATAAACATGGAAATATCTACACTGCTATCTGTATAAACATGGAAATATCTACACCGCTATCTGTATAAACATGGAAATATCTTCACCGCTATCTGTATAAACATGGAAATATCTACAATGCTGTCTCTATAAACTTGGAAATAACTACACCACTATCTCTGTAAACATGGAAATATCTAGAACGCCATCTCTATAAACATGGAAATATCTACACCACCATCTGTATAAACATGGAAATATCTATACCGCTATCTGCATAAACATGGAAATATCTACACCGCCATCTCTATGAACATGGAAATATCTACACCGCCATCTGTACGAACATGGAAATATCTACACCGCCATCTGTATGAACATGGAAATATCTACACCGCCATCTCTATGAACATGGAAATATCTACACCGCTCTCTGCATGAACTTGGAAATATCTACACCGTTATCTGTATGAACATGGAAATATCTACACCGCTATCTGTAGGAACAAGGAAATATCTACACCGCTATCTGTACGAACATGGAAATAGCTACACCGCTCTCTGTATGAACATGAAAGTATCTACACAGCTATCTGAATATTAATGGAAATATCCACACTGCTATCTCTATAAACATGGAAATAACTACACTGCTATCTGTATAAACATGGAAATGTCTACACCGCCACCTGTATGAACATGGAAATATCTACTCTGCCATCCGTACGAACATGGAAATATCTAAACCGCCATCTGTATGAACATGTATATATCTACACCGCCACCTGTATGAACATGGAAATATCTACACCGCTAACTGTATGAACATGGAAATATCTACACCGCTATTGTTATGAACATGGAAATATCTACACCGCTATCTGTATGAACATGGAAATATCTACACCGCTATCTGTATGAACATGGAAATATCTACACCGCCATCTGTATTAACATGGAAATATCTACACCGCCTTCTGTATGAACATGTAAATATCTACACCGCCATCTGTATGAACATGGAAATATCTACACCGCTATCTGTATGAACATGGAAATATCTACGCCGCTATCTGTATGAACATGGAAATATCTATACCGCTATCTGTATGAACATTTAAATATCTACACCGCTATCTGTATGAACATGTAAATATCTACACAGCTATCTGTATATCAATGGAAATATCTAGAATGCTATCTCTCTAATCATGGAAATAACTACACTGCTATCTCTATGAACATGGAAATATCTACACCGCTATCTGTATGAACATCCAAATATCTACACAGCTATCTATATATCAATGGAAATACCAGACTGGTATCTCTATAAACATGGAAATAACTACACTGCTATCTCTATAAACATGGAAATATCTACACCGCCATCTCTATGAACATGGAAATATCTACACCACCATTTGTATGAACCTGGAAATATCTACACCGCCATCTCTATGAACATGGAAATATCTACACCGCCATTTGTATGAACATGGAAATACCTACACCGCCATCTGTATGAGCATGGAAATATCTTCACGGCCATTTGTATGAACACGGATATATGTACACCGGCATCTGGATGAACATGGAAATATCTACACCGTAATCTGCATGAACATGGAAATATCTACACAGCTATCTGAATATACATGGAGATATCTACAGAGATTTCTCTATAAATATGGAAATAACTACAGCGCTATCTCTATAAACTTTGAAATATCTACACCGCCATCTGTATGAACATGGAAATATCTACACCGCCATCTGTATGAACATGGAAATATCTACACCGCTAACTGTATGAATATGGAAATATCTACACCGCTATCTGTATGAACATGGAAATATCTACACCGCTATCTGTATGAACATGGAAATATCTACACCGCTATCTGTATGAACATGGAAATATCTACACCGCCATCTGTATCAACATCCAAATATCTACACAGCTATCTATATATCAATGGAAATACCAGACTGGTATCTCTATAAACATGGAAATAACTACACTGCTATCTCTATAAACATGGAAATATCTACACCGCCATCTCTATGAACATGGAAATATCTACACCACCATTTGTATGAACCTAGAAATATCTACACCGCCATCTCTATGAACATGGAAATATCTACACCGCCATTTGTATGAACATGGAAATACCTACACCGCCATCTGTATGAGCATGGAAATATCTTCACCGCCATTTGTATGAACACGGATATATGTACACCGGCATCTGGATGAACATGGAAATATCTACACCGTAATCTGCATGAACATGGAAATATCTACACAGCTATCTGAATATACATGGAGATATCTACAGAGATTTCTCTATAAATATGGAAATAACTACAGCGCTATCTCTATAAACTTTGAAATATCTACACCGCCATCTGTATGAACATGGAAATATCTACACCGCCATCTGTATGAACATGGAAATATCTACACCGCTAACTGTATGAACATGGAAATATATACACCGCTATCTGTATGAACATGGAAATATCTACACCGCTATCTGTATGAACATCCAAATATCTACACAGCTATCTATATATCAATGGAAATACCAGACTGGTATCTCTATAAACATGGAAATAACTACACTGCTATCTCTATAAACATGGAAATATCTACACCGCCATCTCTATGAACATGGAAATATCTACACCACCATTTGTATGAACCTGGAAATATCTACACCGCCATCTCTATGAACATGGAAATATCTACACTTCCATTTGTATGAACATGGAAATACCTACACCGCCATCTGTATGAGCATGGAAATATCTTCACCGCCATTTGTATGAACCCGGATATATGTACACAGGCATCTGGATGAACATGGAAATATCTACACCGTAATCTGCATGAACATGGAAATATCTGAACAGCTATCTGAATATAAATGGAGATATCTACAGAGATTTCTCTATAAATATGGAAATAACTACAGCGCTATCTCTATAAACTTCGAAATATCTACACCGCCATCTGTATGAACATGGAAATATCTACACCGCCATCTGTATGAACATGGAAATATCTACACCGCTAACTGTATGAACATGGAAATATCTACACCGCTATCTGTATGAACATGGAAATATCTACACCGCTATCTGTATGAACTTCCAAATATCTACACAGCTATCTGTATATCAATGGAAGTATCCACACTGGTATCTCTATAAAAATGGAAATAACTACACTGCTATCTGTATAAATATTGAAATATCTACACCGCCATCTCTATGAACATGGAAATATCTACACCGCCATCTGTATGAACATGGAAATATCTATACCGCTATCTGTATGAACATGGAAATATCTTCGCCGTCTGTATGAACATGGAAATATCTTCACCGCTAAATATATGAACATGGAAATGTCTACACCGCTTTTGGTATAAACATGGAAATATCTACACCGCTATCTGTATGAACATGGAAATAACTACACGGCTATCTGTATAAACTTGGAAATATCTACACCGCTATCTGTATGAACATGGAAATAACTACACCGCCATCTGTGCGAACATGTAAATATCTACACCGCCACCTGTATGAACATGGAAATATCTAAACCGCTAACTGTATGAACATGGAAATATCTACACCGCTATCTGTATGAACATGGAGATATCTACACCGCTATCTGTATGAATATGCAAATATCTACACAGCTATCTGTATATCAATGGAAATATCCAGACTGGTATCTCTATAAACATGGAAATAACTACACTGCTATCTGTAGAAACTTGGAAATATCTACACCGCCATCTCTATGAACATGGAAATATCTACACTGCCATTTGTATGAACCTGGAAATATCTACACCGCCATCTCTATGAACATGGAAATATCTACACCGCCATTTGTATGAACATGGAAATACCTACACCGCCATCTGTATGAGCATGGAAATATCTTCACCGCCATTTGTATGAACATGGATATATGTACACCGGCATCTGGATGAACATGGAAATATCTACACCGTAATCTGCATGAACATGGAAATATCTACACAGCTATCTGAATATACATGGAGATATCTACACAGATTTCTCTATAAATATGGAAATATCTACATCACTGTCTCTATAAACTTCGAAATATCTACACCGCCATCTGTATGAACATGGAAATATCTACACCACCATCTGTACGATCATGGACATATCTACACCGCCATCTGTATTAAGAAGGAAATATCTACACCGCTATCTGTATAAACATGGAAATATCTGCCCAACTATCTGTATAAACATGGAAATATCCGCACCGCTATCTAAATAAACATGGAAATATCCACACCGCTATCTGTATAAACATGGAAATATCTACACTGCTATCTGCATAAACATGGAAATATCCACAACGCTATCTGTGTAAACATGGAAATGTCTACACCGCTATCTGTGTAAACATGGAAATATCTACACCGCCATCTGTGTAAACACGAAAATATCTACACCGCCATCTCTATGAACATGGAAATACCTACACCGCCATTTGTATGAACATGGAAATATCTACACCGCCATCTCTATAAACGTGGAAATATCTACACCGCTATCTGTATGAACTTGGAAATATGTACACTGCTCTCTGTATAAAATTCAAATTATCTACATCATTATCTCTATAAACAAGGAAATTTCTACACTGCTATCTGTATAAACATGGAAATATCTACACCGCTATCTGTATAAACATGGAAATATCTTCACCGCTATCTGTATAAACATGGAAATATCTGCAACGCTGTCTCTATAAACTTGGAAATAACTACACCACTATCTCTGTAAACATGGAAATAGCTAGACCGCCATCTCTATAAACATGGAAATATCTACACCACCATCTGTATAAACATGGAAATATCTACACCGCTATCTGCAGAAACATGGAAATATCTACACCGCCATCTCTATGAACATGGAAATATCTACACCGCCATCTGTAAGAACATGGAAATATCTATACCGCCATCTGTATGAACATGTAAATATCTTCACCGCCATCTGTATGAACATGGAAATATCTACACCGCTAAATGTATGAACATGGAAATGTCTACACCGCTATTGGTATGAACATGGAAATATCTACACCGCTATCTGTATGAACATGGAAATATCTACACCGCTATCTGTATGAACATGGAAATATCTACACCGCTATCTGTATGAACATGGAAATATCTACACAGCCATCTGTATCAACATGTAAATATCTACACCGCCATCTGTATGAACATGGAAATATCTACACCGCTAACTGTATGAACATTTAAATATCTACACCGCTATCTGTATGAACATGGAAATATCTACACCGCTATCTGTATGAACATGGAAATATCTACACCGCTATCTGTATGAACATGGAAATATCTACACCGCTATCTGTATGAACATGGAAATATCTACACCGCTATCTGTATGAACATGCAAATATCTACACAGCTATCTATATATCAATGGAAATATCCAGACTGGTATCTCTATAAACATGGGAATAACTACACTGCTATCTCTATAAACATGGTAATATCTACACCGCCATCTCTATGAACATGGAAATATCTACACCGCCATTTGTATGAAACTGGAAATAGCTACACCGCCATCTCTATAAACATGGAAATATCTACACCGCCATTTGTATGAACATGGAAATACCTACACCGCCATCTGTATGAGCATGGAAATATCTTCACCGCCATTTGTATGAACACGGATATACGTACACCGGCATCTGGATGAACATGCAAATATCTACACCGTAATCTGCATGAACATGGAAATATCTACACAGCTATCTGAATATACATGGAGATATCTACAGAGATTTCTGTATAAATATGGAAATAACTACAGCGCTATCTCTATAAACTTTGAAATATCTACACCGCCATCTGTATGAACATGGAAATATCTACACCACCATCTGTACGATCATGGACATATCTACACCGCCATCTGTATTAAGATGGAAATATCTACACCGCTATCTGTATAAACATGGAAATATCTGCCCAACTATCTGTATAAACATGGAAATATCTGCACCGCTATCTGAATAAACATGGAAATATCCTCACCGCTATATGTATAAACATGGAAATATCTACACTGCTATCTGCATAAACATGGAAATATCCACACCGCTATCTGCGGAAACATGGAAATGTCAACACCGCTATCTGTGTAAACATGGAAATATCTACACCGCCATCTGTGTAAACATGAAAATATCTACACCGCCATCTCTATGAACATGGAAATACCTACAACGCCATTTGTATGAACATGGAAATATCTACATCGCCATCTCTATAAACACGGAAATATCTACACCGCTATCTGTATGAACTTGGAAATATCTACACTGCTCTCTGTATAAAATTCAAATTATCTACATCATTATCTCTATAAACATGGAAATATCTACACTGCTATCTGTATAAACATGGAAATATCTACACCGCTATCAGTATAAACATGGAAATATCTTCACCGCTATCTGTATAAACATGGAAATATCTGCAACGCTGTCTCTATAAACTTGGAAATAACTACACCACTATCTCTGTAAACATGGAAATAGCTAGACCGCCATCTCTATAAACATGGAAATATCTACACCACCATCTGTATAAACATGGAAATATCTACACCGCTATCTGCAGAAACATGGAAATATCTACACCGCCATCTCTATGAACATGGAAATATCTACACCGCCATCTGTAAGAACATGGAAATATCTATACCGCCATCTGTATGAACATGTAAATATCTTCACCGCCATCTGTATGAACATGGAAATATCTACACCGCTAAATGTATGAACATGGAAATGTCTACACCGCTATTGGTATGAACATGGAAATATCTACACCGCTATCTGTATGAACATGGAAATATCTACACCGCTATCTGTATGGACATGGAAATATCTACACCGCTATCTGTATGAACATGCAAATATCTACACAGCCATCTGTATCAACATGTAAATATCTACACCGCCATCTGTATGAACATGGAAATATCTACACCGCTAACTGTATGAACATTTAAATATCTACACCGCTATCTGTATGAACATGGAAATATCTACACCGCTATCTGTATGAACATGGAAATATCTACACCGCTATCTGTATGAACATGGAAATATCTACACCGCTATCTGTATGAACATGGAAATATCTACACCGCTATCTGTATGAACATGCAAATATCTACACAGCTATCTATATATCAATGGAAATATCCAGACTGGTGTCTCTATAAACATGGAAATAACTACACTGCAATCTCTATAAACATGGAAATATCTACACCGCCATCTCTATGAACATGGAAATATCTACACCGCCATTGGTATGAACCTGGAAATATCTATACCGCCATCTCTATAAACATGGAAATATCTACACCGCCATTTGTATGAACATGGAAATACCTACACCGCCATCTGTATGAGCATGGAAATATCTTCACCGCCATTTGTATGAACACGGATATATGTACACCGGCATCTGGATGAACATGCAAATATCTACACCGTAATCTGCATGAACATGGAAATATCTACACAGCTATCTGAATATACATGGAGATATCTACAGAGATTTCTGTATAAATATGGAAATAACTACAGCGCTATCTCTATAAACTTTGAAATATCTACACCGCCATCTGTATGAACATGGAAATATCTACACCACCATCTGTACGATCATGGACATATCTACACCGCCATCTGTATTAAGATGGAAATATCTACACCGCTATCTGTATAAACATGGAAATATCTGCCCAACTATCTGTATAAACATGGAAATATCCGCACCGCTATCTGAATAAACATGGAAATATCCTCACCGCTATATGTATAAACATGGAAATATCTACACTGCTATCTGCATAAACATGGAAATATCCACACCGCTATCTGTGGAAACATGGAAATGTCTACACCGCTATCTGTGTAAACATGGAAATATCTACACCGCCATCTGTGTAAACATGAAAATATCTACACCGCCATCTCTATGAACATGGAAATACCTACAACGCCATTTGTATGAACATGGAAATATCTACATCGCCATTTCTATAAACATGGAAATATCTACACCGCTATCTGTATGAACTTGGAAATATCTACACTGCTCTCTGTATAAAATTCAAATTATCTACATCATTATCTCTATAAACATGGAAATATCTACACTGCTATCTGTATAAACATGGAAATATCTACACCGCTATCAGTATAAACATGGAAATATCTTCACCGCTATCTGTATAAACATGGAAATATCTACAACGCTGTCTCTATAAACTTGGAAATAACTACACCACTATCTCTGTAAACATGGAAATAGCTAGACCGCCATCTCTATAAACATGGAAATATCTACACCACTATCTGTATAAACATGGAAATATCTACACCGCTATCTGCAGAAACATGGAAATATCTACACCGCCATCTCTATGAACATGGAAATATCTACACCGCCATCTGTAAGAACATGGAAATATCTATACCGCCATCTGTATGAACATGTAAATATCTTCACCGCCATCTGTATGAACATGGAAATATCTACACCGCTAAATGTATGAACATGGAAATGTCTACACCGCTATTGGTATGAACATGGAAATATCTACACCGCTATCTCTATGAACATGGAAATATCTACACCGCTATCTGTATGGACATGGAAATATCTACACCGCTATCTTTATGAACATGCAAATATCTACACAGCCATCTGTATCAACATGTAAATATCTACACCGCCATCTGTATGAACATGGAAATATCTACACCGCTAACTGTATGAACATTTAAATATCTACACCGCTATCTGTATGAACATGGAAATATCTACACCGCTATCTGTATGAACATGGAAATATCTACACCGCTATCTGTATGAACATGGAAATATCTACACCGCTATCTGTATGAACATGGAAATATCTACACCGCTATCTGTATGAACATGCAAATATCTACACAGCTATCTATATAACAATGGAAATATCCAGACTGGTATCTCTATAAACATGGAAATAACTACACTGCTATCTCTATAAACATGGAAATATCTACACCGCCATCTCTATGAACATGGAAATATCTACACCGCCATTGGTATGAACCTGGAAATATCTACACCGCCATCTCTATAAACATGGAAATATCTACACCGCCATTTGTATGAACATGGAAATACCTACACCGCCATCTGTATGAGCATGGAAATATCTTCACCGCCATTTCTATGAACACGGATATATGTACACTGGCATCTGGATGAACATGCAAATATCTACACCGTAATCTGCATGAACATGGAAATATCTACACAGCTATCAGAATATACATGGAGATATCTACAGAGATTTCTGTATAAATATGGAAATAACTACAGCGCTATCTCTATAAACTTTGAAATATCTACACCGCCATCTGTATGAACATGGAAATATCTACACCGCCATCTGTATGAACATGGAAATATCTACACCGCCATCTGTATGAACATGGAAATATCTACACCGCTAACTGTATGAACATGGAAATATCTACAGCGCTATCTGTATGAACATGGAAATAACTACACCGCAATCTGTATGAACATGGAAAATCTACACCGCTATCTGTATGAACATGGAAATATCTACACCGCTATCTGTATGAACATTTAAATATCTACACCGCTATCTGTATGAACATGTAAATATCTACACAGCTATCTGTATATCAATGGAAATATCCACACTAGTATCTCTATAAACATGGAAATAACTACACTGCTAACTGTATAATCACGGAAATATCTACACGGCCATCTCTATGAACATGGAAATATCTACACCGCCATCTGTATGAACATGTAAATATCTACACCGCCATCTGTATGAACATGGAAATATCTACACCGCTAACTGTATGAACATGGAAATATCTACACCGCTATGTGTATGAACATGGAAATATCTACACCGCTATCTGTATGAACATGGAAATATCTACACCATTATCTGTATGAACATGGAAATATCTACACCGCTATCTGTATGAACATGGAAATATCTACACCGCTATCTGTACGAACATGGAAATATCTACACAGCTATCTGTATATCAATGGAAATATCTACACTGCTATCTCTATAAACATGGAAATAACTACACTGCTATCTGTATAAATATGGAAATATCTACACCGCCATCTCTATGAACATGGAAATATCTACACCGCCATCTGTATGAACATGGAAATATATACACCGCTAACTGTATGAACATGGAAATATCTACACCGCTATCTGTATGAACATGGAAATATCTTCGCCATCTGTATGAACATGGAAATATCTTCACTGCTAAATATATGAACATGGAAATGTCTACACCGCTATTGGTATGAACATGGAAATATCTACACCGCTATCTGTATGAACATGGAAATATCTACACCGCTATCTGTATGAACATGGAAATATCTACACCGCTAACTGTATGAACATGGAAATATCTACACCGCTAACTGTATGAACATGGAAATATCTACACCGCTATCTGTACGAACATGGAAATATCTACACCGCCATAACTATAAACATGGAAATATCTACACCGTCCTCTGTATGATCATGGAAATATCTGCACCGCCATCTCTATAAACGTGGAAATATCTACACCTCTATCTGTATGAACTTGGAAATATCTACACTGCTCTCTGTATAAAATTGAAATTTTCTACACCACTTATCTCTATAAACATGGAAATGTCTACACTGCTATCTGTATAAACATAGAAATATCTACACCGCTATCTGTATAAACATGGAAATATCTTCACGGGAATCTGTATAAACATGGAAATATCTACAACGCTGTCTCTATAAACTTGGAAATAACTACACCACTATCTCTATAAACATGGAAATATCTAGACCGCCATCTCTATAAACATGGAAATATCTACACCGCCATTTGTATGAACCTGGAAATATCTACACTGCCATCTCTATGAACATGGAAATACCTACACCGCCATTTGTATGAACATGGAAATACCTACACCACCATCTGTATGAACATGGAAATATCTTCACCGCCATCTGTATGAACATGGATATATGTACACCGGCATCTGGATGAACATGGAAATATCTAGACCGCTATCTGCATGAACATGGAAATATCTACACAGCTATCTGCATATACATGGAAATATCTACACAGATTTCTCTATAAATATGGAAATAACTACAGCGCTATCTCTATAAACTTCGAAATATCTACACCGCCATCTGTATGAACATGGAAATATCTACACCGCCATCTGTACGAACATGGACATATCTACACCTCCATCTGTTTTAAGATGGAAATATCTACACCGATATCTGTATAAACATGGAAATATCTGCACGACTATCTGTATAAACATGGAAATAACCGCACCGCTATCTGTATAAACATGGAAATACCTACACCGCTATCTGCAAAAACATGGAAATATCCACACCGATATCTGTGTAAACATGGAAATGTCTACACCGCTATCTGTGTAAACATGGAAATATCTACACCGCCATCTGTGTAAAAATGAAAATATCTACACCGCCATCCCGATAAACATGGAAATATTTACACCGCCATCGGTATGAACATGGAAATATCTACACCGCCATCTCTATGAACATGGAAATATCTACACCGCCATCTGTAAGAACTTGGAAGTATTTACACCGCCTTCTGTATGAACATGTAAATATCTAAACCGCCATCTGTATGAACATGGAAATATCTACACCGCTAACTGTATGAACATGGAAATACCTTCACCGCTATCTGTATGAACATGGAAATATCTACACCGCTATCTGTATGAACATGGAAATATCTACACCGCTCACTGTATGAACATGGAAATATCTACACCGCTATCTGTACGAACATGGAAATATCTATACCGCTATCTGTATGAACATGCAAATATCTACACACCTATCTGTATATCAATGGAAATACCTACACATCTATCTCTATAAACATGGAAATAAGTACACGGCTATCTGAATAAACATGGAAATATCTACACCGCCACCTGTATGAACATGGAAATATCTACACTGCCATCCGTAGGAACATGGAAATATCTACACCGCCATCTCTATGAACATGTAAATATCTACACCGCCATCTGTATGAACATGGAAATATCTACACCGCTATCGGTAAGAACATGGTAATATCTACATCGTTATCTGTATTAACATGGAAATATCTACACCGCTATCTGTATGAACATGGAAATATCTACACCGCTATCTGTATGAACATGGAAATATCTACACAGCCATCTGTATGAACATGGAAATATCTACACCGCTATCTGTATGAACATGGAAATATCTACACCGCTATCTGTATGAACATGGAAATATCTACACCGCTATCTGAATGAACATGGAAATATCTACACCGCTATCTGTATGAACATGCAAATATCTACACAGCTGTCTGTATATCAATGGAAAAATCTACACTGCTATCTCTATAAACATGGAAATAACTACACTGCTATCTGTATAAACATTGGAATATCTACACCGCCACCTGTATGAACATGGAAATATCTACACTGCCATGCATACAAACATGGAAATGTCTACACCGCCATCTGTATGAACATATAAATATCTTCACCGCCATCTGTATGAACATGTTAATATGTACACAGCTAAATGTATGAACATGGAAATGTCTACACCGCTATTGGTATGAACATGTAAATATCTACACCGCCATCAGTATGAACATAGGAATATCTACACCGCTAAATGTATGAACATGGAAATAACTACACCGCTATCTGTATGAACATGGAAATATCTACACCGCTATCTGTAGGAACATGGAAATATCTACACCGCTATCTGTATGAACATGGAAATATCTACACCGCTATCTGTATGAACATGGAAATATCTACACCGCTATCTCTATGAACATGCAAATATCTACACTGCTATCTCTATGAACATGCAAATATCTACACAGCTATCTGTATATCAATGGAAATATCTACACTGCTATCTCTATAAACATGGAAATAACTACACTGCTATCTCAATAAATATGGAAATATCTACACCGCCATCTCTATGAACATGGAAATATCTACACCGCCATTTGTATGAACATGGAAATATCTACCCCGCCATCTCTATCAACATGGAAATATCTACACCGCCATTTGTATGAACATGGAATTATCTACACCACCATCTGTATGAACATGGAAATATCTTCACCGCCATCTGTATGAACATGGATATATGTACACAGGCATCTGGATGAACATGGAAATATCTACACCGCTATCTGCATGAACATGGAAATATCTACACAGCTATCTGAATATACATGGAAATATCTACACAGATTTCTCTATAAATATGGAAATAACTAAAGAGCTATCTCCATAAACTTCGAAATATCTACACCGCCATCTGTATGAACATGGAAATATCTACACCGCCATCTGTACAAACATGGACATATCTACACCGCCATCTGTATTAAGATGGAAATATCTACACCGCTATCTGTATAAACATGGAAATATCTGCCCAACTATCTGTATAAACATGGAAATATCCGCACCGCTATCTGTATAAACATGGAAATATCTACACTGCTATCTGCATAAACATGGAAATATCCACACCGCTATCTGTGTAAACATGGAAATGTCTACACCGCTATCTGTGTAAACAGGGAAATATCTACACCGTCATCTGTGTAAACATGAAAATATCTACACCGCCATCCCTATAAACATGGAAATATCTACACCGCCATCTGTATGAACATGGAAATATCTACACCGCCGTCTCTCTAAACGTGGAAATATCTACACCGCTATCTGTATGAACTTGGAAATATCTACACTGCTCTCTGTATAAAATTCAAATTATCTACACCATTATCTGTATAAACATGGAAATATCTACACTGCTATCTGTATAAACATGGAAATATCTACACCGCTATCAGTATAAACATGGAAATATCTTCACCGCTATCTGTATAAACATGGAAATAACTACAATGCTGTCTCTATAAACTTGGAAATAACTACACCACTATCTCTGTAAACATGGAAATATCTAGACCGCCATCTCTATAAACATGGAAATATCTACACCACCAACTGTATAAACATGGAAATATCTATACCGCTATCTGTATAAACATGGAAATATCTACACCGCCATCTCTATGAACATGGAAATACCTACACCGCCATCTGTACGAACATGGAAATATCTATACCACCATCTGTATGAACATGTAAATATCTACACCGCCATCTCTATGAACATGGAAATATCTACACCGCCATTTGTATGAACATGGAAATATCTACAATGCCATCTCTATCAACATGGAAATATCTTCACCGCCATTTGTATCAACATGGAAATATCTACACCACCATCTGTATGAACATGGAAATATCTTCACCGCCATCTATATGAACATTGATATATTTTCACCGGCATCTGGATGAACATGGAAATATCTACACCGCTATCTGCATGAACATGGATCTATCTACACAGCTATCTGAATATACATGGAAATATCCACACAGATTTCTCTATAAATATGGAAATAACTACAGCGCTATCTCTATAAACTTCGAAATATCTACACCGCCATCTGTATGAACATGGAAATATCTACACCGCCATCTGTATAAACATGGAAATATCTGCCCAACTATCTGTATAAACATGGAAATATCCGCACCGCTATCTGAATAAACATGGAAATATCCGCACCGCTATCTGTATAAACATGGAAATATCTACACTGCTATCTGCATAAACATGGAAATATCCACACCGCTATCTCTGGAAACATGGAAATGTCTACACCGCTATCTGTGAAAACATGGAAATATCTACACCGCCATCTGTGTAAACATGAAAATATCTACACCGCCATCCCTATAAACATGGAAATATCTACACCGTCCTCTGTATGAACATGGAAATATCTGCACCGCCATCTCTATAAACGTGGAAATATCTACACCTCTATCTGTATGAACTTGGAAATATCTACACTGCTCTCTGTATAAAATTGAAATTTTCTACACCACTTATCTATATAAACATGGAAATGTCTACACTGCTATCTGTATAAACATTTAAATATCTACACCGCTATCTGTATAAACATGGAAATATCTTCACCGCTATCTGTATAAACATGGAAATATCTACAACGCTGTCTCTATAAACTTGGAAATAACTACACCACTATCTCTGTAAACATGGAAATATCTAGAACGCCATCTCTATAAACATGGAAATATCTACACCACCATCTGTATAAACATGGAAATATCTATACCGCTATCTGCATAAACATGGAAATATCTACACCGCCATCTCTATGAACATGGAAATATCTACACCGCCATCTGTACGAACATGGAAATATCTATACCGCCATCTGTATGAACATGTAAATATCTACACCGCCATCTGTATGAACATGGAAATATCTACACCGCTAACGGTATGAACATGGAAATATCTACACCGCTATCTGTATGAACATGGAAATATCTACACCGCTATCTGTAGGAACATGGAAGTATCTACACCGCTATCTGTACGAACATGGAAATATCTACACCGCTATCTGTATGACCATGCAAATATCTACACAGCTATCTGTATATCAATGGAAATATCTACACTGCTATCTCTATAAACATGGAAATAACAACACTGCTATCTGTATAAATATGGATATATCTACACCGCCATCTCTATGAACATGGAAATATCTACACCGCCATCTGTATGAACATGGAAATATCTACACCGCTAACTGTATGAACATGGAAATATCTACACCGCTATCTGTATGAACATGGAAATATCTTCGCCATCTGTATGAAAATGGAAATATCTTCACCGCTAAATATATGAACATGGAAATGTCTACACCGCTATTGGTATGAACATGGAAATATCTTCACCGCTATCTGTATGAACATGGAAATATCTACACCGCTATCTGTATAAACATGGAAATATCTACACCGCTATCTGTATGAACATGGAAATAACTACACCGCCATCTGTATGAATATGTAAATATCTACACCGCCATTTGTATGAACATGCAAATATCTACACCGCTAACTGTATGAACATGGAAATATCTACACCGCTATCTGTATGAACATGGAAATATCTACACCGCTATCTGTATGAACATGGAAATATCTACATCGCTATCTGTATGAACATGGAAATATCTACACCTCTATCTCTATGAACATGGAAATATCTACACAGCTATCTGTATATCAATGGAAATATCTACAATACTATCTCTATAAACATGGAAATAACTACACTGCTATCTATATAAATATGGAAATATGAACACCGCCATCTCTATGAACATGGAAATATCTACACCGCCGTTTGTATGAACATGGAAATATCTACACCGCCATCTCTATGAACATGGAAATATCTACACCGCCATTTGTATGAACATGGAAATATCTACACCACCATCTGTATGAACATGGAAATATCTTCACCGCCATCTATATGAACATGCATATATGTAAACCGGCATCTGGATGAACATGGAAATATCTACACCGCTATCTGCATGAACATGGAAATATCTACACCGTTATCTGTATGAACATGGAAATATCTACACCGCTATCTGTAGGAACATGGAAGTATCTACCCCGCTAACTGTACGAACATGGAAATATCTACACCGCTATCTGTATGACCATGCAAATATCTACACCGCTATCTGTATATCAATGGAAATATCTACACTGCTATCTCTATAAACATGGAAATAACTACACTGCTATCTGTATAAATATGGATATATGTACACCGCCATCTCTATGAACATGGAAATATCTACACCGACATCTGTATGAACATGGAAATATCTACACCGCTAACTGTATGAACATGGAAATATCTACAACGCTATCTGTATGAACATGGAAATATCTTCGCCATCTGTATGAAAATGGAAATATCTTCACCGCTAAATATATGAACATGGAAATGTCTACACCGCTATTGGTATGAACATGTAAATATCTACACCGCTATCTGTATGAACATGGAAATATCTACACCGCTATCTGTATAAACATGGAAATATCTACACCGCTATCTGTATGAACATGGAAATAACTACACCGCCATCTGTATGAATATGTAAATATCTACACCGCCATCTGTATGAACTTGGAAATATCTACACCGCTAACTGTATGAACATGGAAATATCTACACCGCTATCTGTATGAACATGGAAATATCTACACCGCTATCTGTATGAACATGGAAATATGTACACCGCTATCTGTATGAACATGGAAATATCTACATCGCTATCTGTATGAACATGGAAATATCTACACCGCTATCTCTATGAACATGGAAATATCTACACAGCTATCTGTATATCAATGGAAATATCTACAATACTATCTCTATAAACATGGAAATAACTACACTGCTATCTATATAAATATGGAAATATCAACACCGCCATCTCTATGAACATGGAAATATCTACACCGCCATTTGTATGAACATGGAAATATCTACACCGCCATCTCTATGAACATGGAAATATCTACACCGCAATTTGTATGAACATGGAAATATCTACACCACCATCTGTATGAACATGGAAATATCTTCACCGCCATCTCTATGAACATGCATATATGTACACCGGCATCTGGATGAACATGGCAATATCTACACCGCTATCTGCATGAACATGGATCTATCTACACAGCTATCTGAATATACATGGAAATATCTACACAGATTTCTCTATAAATATGGAAATAACTACAGCGCTATCTCTATAAACTTCGAAATATCTACACCGCCATCTGTATGAACATGGAAATATCTACACCGCCATCTGTACAAACATGGACATATCTACACCGACATCTGTATTAAGATGGAAATATCTACACCGCTATCTGTATAAACATGGATATATCTGCCCAACTATCTGTATAAACATGGAAATATCCGCACCGCTATCTGAATAAACATGGAAATATCCGCACCGCTATCTGTATAAACATGGAAATATCTACACTGCTATCTGCATAAACATGGAAATATCCACACCGCTATCTGTGTAAACATGGAAATGTCTACACTGCTATCTGTGAAAACATGGAAATATCTACACCGCCATCTGTGTAAACATGAAAATATCTACACCGCCATCCCTATAAACATGGAAATATCTACACCGTCCTCTGTATGAACATGGAAATATCTGCACCGCCATCTCTATAAACGTGGAAATATCTACACCTCTATCTGTATTAACTTGGAAATATCTACACTGCTCTCTGTATAAAATTAAAATTATCTACACCACTATCTCTATAAACATGGAAATATCTACACTGCTATCTGTATAAACATGGAAATATCTACACCGCTATCTGTATAAACATGGAAATATCTTCACCGCTATCTGTATAAACATGGAAATATCTACAACGCAGTCTCTATAAACTTGGAAATAACTACACCACTATCTCTGTAAACATGGAAATATCTAGACCGCCATCTCTATAAACGTGGAAATATCTACACCACCATCTGTATAAACATGGAAATATCAATACCGCTATCTGCATAAACATGGAAATATCTACACCGCCATCTCTATGAACATGGAAATATCTACACCGCCATCTGTACGAACATGGAAATATCTATACCGCCATCTGTATGAACATGTAAATATCTACACCGCCATCTGTATGAACATGGAAATATCTACACCGCTAACTGTATGTACATGGAAATATCTACACCGCTATCTGTATGAACATGGAAATATCTACACCGTTATCTGTATGAACATGGAAATATCTACACCGCTATCTGTAGGAACATGGAAATATCTACACGGCTATCTGTACGAACATGGAAATATCTACACCGCTATCTGTATGACCATGCAAATATCTACACAGCTATCTGTATATCAATGGAAATATCTACACTGCTATCTCTATAAACATGGAAATAGCTACACTTCTATCTGTATAAACATGGAAATATCTCCACCGCCACCTATATGAACATGGAAATATCTACACTGCCATCCGTACGAACATGGAAATATCTACACCGCCATCTGTATGAACATGTAAATATCTACACCGCCATCTGTATGAACGTGGAAATATCTACATTGCTAACTCTATGAACATGGAAATATCTACACCGCTATCTGTATGAACATGGAAATATCTACACCGTTATCTGTATGAACATGGAAATATCTACACCGCTATCTGTATGAACATGGAAATATCTACACAGCTATCTGTATGAACATGGAAATAACTACACTGCTATCTGTATAAACATGGAAATATCTACACCACCACCAGTATGAACATGGAAATATCTACACTGCCATCTGTATGAACATGGAAATATCTACACCGCCATCTGTATGAACATGTAAATATCTACACTGCCATCTGTATGAACATGGAAATATCTACACCGCTAACTGTATGAACATGGAAATGTCTACACCGCTATTGGTATGAACCTGGAAATATCTAGACCGCAATCTGTATGAACATGGAAATATCTACACCGCTATCTGTATGAACATGGAAATCTATACACCGCTATCTCTATGAACATGGAAATATCTACACCGCCATCTGTATGAACATGTAAATATCAATACCGCTATCTGTATGAACATGGAAATATCTACACCGCTATCTGTATGAACATGGAAATATCTACACCGCTATCTGTATGAACATGTAAATATCTAAACAGCTATCTGTATATCAATGGAAATATCCACAATGGTATCTCTATAAACATGGAAATAACTACACTGCTATCTGTATCAACATGGAAATATCTACACGGCCATCTCTATGAACATGGACATATCTACACCGCCATTTGTATGAACCTGGAAATACCTACATTGCCATCTCTATGAACATGGAAATATCTACACCGCCATTTGTATCAACATGGAAATACCTACACCACCATCTGTATGAACATGGAAATATCTTCACCGCCATCTGTATGAACATGGATATATGTACACTGGCATCTGGATGAACATGGAAATATCTACACCGCTATCTGCATGAACATGGAAATATCTACACAGATATCTTCATATACATGGAAATATCTACACAGATTTCTCTATAAAAATGGAAATAACTACAGCGCTATCTCTATAAACTTCGAAATATCTACACCGCCATCTGTATGAACATGGAAATATCTACACCTCCATCTGTTTTAAGATGGAAATATCTACACCGATATCTGTATAAACATGGAAATATCTGCACGACTATCTGTATAAACATGGAAATAACCGCACCGCTATCTGTATAAACATGGAAATACCTACACCGCTATCTGCAAAAACATGGAAATATCCACACCGATATCTGTGTAAACATAGAAATGTCTACACCGCTATCTGTGTAAACATGGAAATATCTACTCTGCCATCTGTGTAAGCACGAAAATATCTACACCGCCATCTCTATAAACATGGAAATATCTACAACGCCATCTGTGTGAACATGGAAATATCTACACCGCCATCTCTATAAACGTGGAAATATCTACACTGCTATAAGTATGAAGTTGGAAATATCTACACTGCTATCTGTATAAAATTGGAATTATCTACCCCACTATGTCTATAAACATGGAAATATCTATCCCGCTATCTGTATAAACATGGAAATATCTACACCGCTATCTGTATAAACATGGAAATAACTTCACCGCTATCTGTATAAACATGGAAATATCTACAATGCTGTCTCTATAAGCTTTGAAATAACTACACCACAATCTCCATAAACATGGAAATATCCAGACCGCCATCTGTATAAACATGGAAATATCTACACCACCATCTGTATAAACATGGAAATATCAATACCGCTATCTGCATAAACATGGAAATATCTACACCGCCATCTCTATGAACATGGAAATATCTACACCGCCATCTGTGAGAACTTGGAAGTATTTACACCGCCTTCTGTATGAACATGTAAATATCTAAACCGCCATCTGTATGAACATGGAAATACCTACACCGCTAACTGTATGAACATGGAAATACCTACACCGCTATTTGTATGGACATGGAAATATCAACACCGCTATCTGTATGAACATGGAAATATCTACACCGCTCACTGTATGAACATGGAAATATCTACACCGCTATCAGTACGAACATGGAAATATCTATACCGCTATCTGTATGAACATGCAAATATCTACACACCTATCTGTATATCAATGGAAATACCTACACATCTATCTCTATAAACATGGAAATAACTACACGGCTATCTGAATAAACATGGAAATATCTACACCGCCACCTGTATGAACATGGAAATATCTACACTGCCATCCGTAGGAAAATGGAAATATCTACACCGCCATCTGTATGAACATGTAAATATCTACACCGCCATCTGTATGAACATGGAAATATCTACACCGCTATCGGTAAGAACATGGTAATATCTACATCGTTATCTGTATTAACATGGAAATATCTACACCGCTATCTGTATGAACATGGAAATATCTACACCGCTATCTGTATGAACATGGAAATATCTACATAGCCATCTGTATGAACATGGAAATATCTGCACCGCTATCTGTATGAACATGGATATATCTTCACCGCTATCTGAATGAACATGGAAATATCTAAACCGCTATCTGTATGAACATGGAAATATCTACACCGCTATCTGTATGAACATTGAAATATCTACACCGCTATCTGTATGAACATGGAAATATCTACACCGCTATCTGAATGAACATGGAAATATCTACACCGCTATCTGTATGAACATGCAAATATCTACAAAGCTGTCTGTATATCAATGGAAAAATCTACACTGCTATCTCTATAAACATGGAAATAACTACACTGCTATCTGTATAAACATGGAAATATCTACACCGCCACCTGTATGAACATGGAAATATCTACACTGCCATGCATACAAACATGGAAATGTCTACACCGCCATCTGTATGAACATATAAATATCTTCACCGCCATCTGTATGAACATGTTAATATCTACACAGCTAAATGTATGAACATGGAAATGTCTACACCGCTATTGGTATGAACATGGAAATATCTACACCGCTATCTGTATGAACATGGAAATATCTAAACCGCTATCTGAATGAACATGGAAATATCTACACCGCCATCTGTATGAACATGTAAATATCTACACCGCCATCAGTATGAACATGGGAATATCTACACCGATAACTGTATGAACATGGAAATAACTACACCGCTATCTGTATGAACATGGAAATATCTACACCGCTATCTGTATGAACATGGAAATATCTACACCGCTATCTCTATGAACATGCAAATATCTACACTGCTATCTCTATGAACATGCAAATATCTACACAGCTATCTGTATATCAATGGAAATATCTACACTGCTATCTCTATAAACATGGAAATAACTACACTGCTATCTCAATAAATATGGAAATATCTACACCGCCATCTCTATGAACATGGAAATATCTACACCGCCATTTGTATGAACATGGAAATATCTACAATGCCATCTCCATCAACATGGAAATATCTACACCGCCATTTGTATGAACATGGAATTATCTACACCACCATCTGTATGAACATGGAAATATCTGCACCGCCATCTCTATAAACGTGGAAATATCTACACCTCTATCTGTATGAACTTGGAAATATCTACACTGCTCTCTGTATAAAATTGAAATTTTCTACACCACTTATCTCTATAAACATGGAAATGTCTACACTGCTATCTGTATAAACATTTAAATATCTACACCGCTATCTGTATAAACATGGAAATATCTTCACCGCTATCTGTATAAACATGGAAATATCTACAACGCTGTCTCTATAAACTTGGAAATAACTACACCACTATCTCTGTAAACATGGAAATATCTAGACCGCCATCTCTATAAACATGGAAATATCTACACCACCATCTGTATAAACATGGAAATATCTATACCGCTATCTGCATAAACATGGAAATATCTACACCGCCATCTCTATGAACATGGAAATATCTACACCGCCATCTCTACGAACATGGAAATATCTATACCGCCATCTGTATGAACATGTAAATATCTACACCGCCATCTGTATGAACATGGAAATATCTACACCGCTAACGGTATGAACATGGAAATATCTACACCGCTATCTGTATGAACATGGAAATATCTACACCGTTATCTGTATGAACATGGAAATATCTACACCGCTATCTGTAGGAACATGGAAGTATCTACACCGCTATCTGTACGAACATGGAAATATCTACACCGCGATCTGTATGACCATGCAAATATCTACACAGCTATCTGTATATCAATGGAAATATCTACATTGCTATCTCTATAAACATGGAAATAACTACACTGCTATCTGTATAAATATGGATATATCTACACCGCCATCTCTATGAACATGGAAATATCTACACCGCCATCTGTATGAACATGGAAATATCTACACCGCTAACTGTATGAACATGGAAATATCTACACCGCTATCTGTATGAACATGGAAATATCTTCGCCATCTGTATGAAAATGGAAATATCTTCACCGCTAAATATATGAACATGGAAATGTCTACACCGCTATTGGTATGAACATGGAAATATCTACACCGCTATCTGTATGAACATGGAAATATCTACACCGCTATCTGTATAAACATGGAAATATCTACACCGCTATCTGTATGAACATGGAAATAACTACACCGCCATCTGTATGAATATGTAAATATCTACACCGCCATCTGTATGAACTTGGAAATATCTACACCGCCATCTGTATGAACTTGGAAATATCTACACCGCTAACTGTATGAACATGGAAATATCTACACCGCTATCTGTATGAACATGGAAATATCTACACCGCTATCTGTATGAACATGGAAATATCTACACCGCTATCTGTATGAACATGGAAATATCTACATCGCTATCTGTATGAACATGGAAATATCTACACCGCTATCTCTATGAACATGGAAATATCAACACAGCTATCTGTATATCAATGGAAATATCTACAATACTATCTCTATAAACATGGAAATAACTACACTGCTATCTATATAAATATGGAAATATCAACACCGCCATCTCTATGAACATGGAAATATCTACACCGCCATTTGTATGAACATGGAAATATCTACACCGCCATCTCTATGAACATGGAAATATCTACACCGCCATTTGTATGAACATGGAAATATCTACACCACCATCTGTATGAACATGGAAATATCTTCACCGCCATCTATATGAACATGCATATATGTACACCGGCATCTGGATGAACATGGCAATATCTACACCGCTATCTGCATGAACATGGAAATATCTACACCGCTATCTGAATAACATGGAAATATCTACACCGATTTCTGTACGAACATGGAAATATCTACACCGCTATCTGTATGAACATGAAATATCTACACCGCCATCTGTATGAACATGGAAATATCTACACCGCTATCTGTACAAACATGGAAATATCTACACCGCATCTGTATTAAGATGGAAATATCTACACCGCTATCTGTATGAACATGGAAATATCTACACCGCTATCTGTATAAACATGGAAATATCTACACCGCTATCTGTATAAACATGGAAATATCTACACCGCTATCTGTATAAACATGGAAATATCTACACTGCTATCTGTATAAACATGGAAATATCCACACCGCTATCTGTGTAAACATGGAAATGTCTACACTGCTATCTGTGAAAACATGGAAATATCTACACCGCCATCTGTGTAAACATGAAAATATCTACACCACCATCTGTATAAACATGGAAATATCTACACCGCCTCTGTATGAACATGGAAATATCTGCACCGCCATCTGTATAAACGTGGAAATATCTACACCTCTATCTGTATTAACTTGGAAATATCTACACTGCTCTCTGTATAAAATTGAAATATCTACACCACTATCTCTATGAACATGGAAATATCTACACCGCTATCTGTATAAACATGGAAATATCTACACCGCTATCTGTATAAACATGGAAATATCTACACCGCTATCTGTATAAACATGGAAATATCTACAACGCTGTCTCTATAAACTTGGAAATAACTACACCACTATCTCTGTAAACATGGAAATATCTACAACGCCATCTCTATAAACGTGGAAATATCTACACCACCATCTGTATAAACATGGAAATATCAATACCGCTATCTGTATAAACATGGAAATATCTACACCGCCATCTCTATGAACATGGAAATATCTACACCGCCATCTGTACGAACATGGAAATATCTATACCGCCATCTGTATGAACATGTAAATATATACACCGCCATCTGTATGAACATGGAAATATCTACACCGCTATCTGTATGAACATGGAAATATCTTCACCGCCATCTATATGAACATGGATATATTTACACCGGCATCTGGATGAACATGGAAATATCTACACCGCTATCTGCATGAACATGGATCTATCTACACAGCTATCTGAATATACATGGAAATATCTACACAGATTTCTCTATAAATATGGAAATAACTACAGCGCTATCTCTATAAACTTCGAAATATCTACACCGCCATCTGTATGAACATGGAAATATCTACACCGCCATCTGTAGAAACATGGACATATCTACACCGCCATCTGTATTAAGATGGAAATATCTACACCGCTATCTGTATAAACATGGAAATATCCACACCGCTATCTGTGTAAACATGGAAATGTCTACACCGCTATCTGTGAAAACATGGAAATATCTACACCGCCATCTGTGTAAACATGGAAATATCTACACCGCCATCCGTATAAACATGGAAATATCTACACCGTCCTCTGTATGAACATGGAAATATCTGCACCGCCATCTCTATAAACGTGGAAATATCTACACCTCTATCTGTATGAACTTGGAAATATCTACACTGCTCTCTGTATAAAATTGAAATTTTCTACACCACTTATCTCTATAAACATGGAAATGTCTACACTGCTATCTGTATAAACATTTAAATATCTACACCGCTATCTGTATAAACATGGAAATATCTTCACCGCTATCTGTATAAACATGGAAATATCTACAACGCTGTCTCTATAAACTTGGAAATAACTACACCACTATCTCTATAAACATGGAAATATCTACACCGCTATCTGCATGAACATGGAAATATCTAAACCACCATCTGTATAAACATGGAAATATCTACACCGCTATCTGTATAAACATGGAAATATCTACACCGCCATCTCTATAAACATGGAAATATCTACACCACTATCTGTACGAACATGGAAATATCTACACCGCCATCTGTATAAACATGTAAATATCTACACCGCCATCTGTATAAACATGGAAATATCTACACCGCTATCTGTATGAACATGGAAATATCTACACCGCTATCTGTATGAACATGGAAATATCTACACCGTCATCTGTATGAACATGGAAATATCTACACCGCCATCTGTAGGAACATGGAAGTATCTACACCGCCATCTGTACGAACATGGAAATATCTACACCGCTATCTGTATGAACATGGAAATATCTACACCGCTATCTGTATAACATGGAAATATCTACACCGCTATCTGTATGAACATGGAAATAACTACACCGCTATCTGTATGAACATGGAAATATCTACACCGCTATCTGTATGAACATGGAAATATCTACACCGCTATCTGTATGAACATGGAAATATCTACACCGCTATCTGTATGAACATGGAAATATCTACACCGCTATCTGTATGAACATGGAAATATCTACACCTATCTGTATGAAAATGGAAATATCTACACCGCTATCTATATGAACATGGAAATGTCTACACCGCTATCTGTATAACATGGAAATATCTACACCGCTATCTGTATGAACATGGAAATATCTACACCGCTATCTGTATAAACATGGAAATATCTACACCGCTACCTGTATGAACATGGAAATATCTACACCGCCATCTGTATGAACATGGAAATATCTACACCGCCATCTGTATGAACATGGAAATATCTACACCGCCATCTGTATGAACGTGGAAATATCTACACCGCTAACTGTATGAACATGGAAATATCTACACCGCTATCTGTATGAACATGGAAATATCTACACCGCTATCTGTATGAACATGGAAATATCTACACCGCTATCTGTATGAACATGGAAATATCTACACAGCTATCTGTATGAACATGGAAATATCTACACCGCTATCTGTATGAACATGGAAATATCTACACAGCTATCTGTATATCAATGGAAATATCTACACTGCTATCTCTATAAACATGGAAATAACTACACTGCTATCTGTATAAACATGGAAATATCTACACCGCCACCAGTATGAACATGGAAATATCTACACCGCCATCCGTATGAACATGGAAATATCTACACCGCCATCTGTATGAACATGGAAATATCTACACCGCCATCTGTATGAACATGGAAATATCTACACCGCTATCTGTATGAACATGGAAATATCTACACCGCCATCTGGTATGAACATGGAAATATCTAGACCGCTATCTGTATGAACATGGAAATATCTACACCGCTATCTGTATGAACATGGAAATATCTACACCGCTATCTCTATGAACATGGAAATATCTACACCGCCATCTGTATGAACATGGAAATATCTATACCGCTATCTGTATGAACATGGAAATATCTACACCGCTATCTGTATGAACATGGAAATATCTACACCGCTATCTGTATGAACATGGAAATATCTACACCGCTATCTGTATGAACATGGAAATATCTACACCGTTATCTGTATGAACATGGAAATATCTACACCGCCATCTGTATGAACATGGAAATATCTACACCGCCATCTGTATGAACATGGAAATATCTACACCGCCATCTCTATGAACATGCAAATATCTACACCGCCATCTGTATGAACATGGAAATATCTACACCGCTATCTGCATGAACATGGAAATAACTACACCGCTATCTGTATGAACATGGATATATCTACACCGCCATCTGTATGAACATGGAAATATCTACACCGCTATCTGTATGAACATGGAAATATCTACACCGCTATCTGTATGAACATGGAAATATCTACACCGCTATCTGTAGGAACATGGAAATATCTTCGCCATCTGTATGAAAATGGAAATATCTTCACCGCTAAATATATGAACATGGAAATGTCTACACCGCTATTGGTATGAACATGGAAATATCTACACCGCTATCTGTATGAACATGGAAATATCTACACCGCTATCTGTATAAACATGGAAATATCTACACCGCTATCTGTATGAACATGGAAATAACTACACCGCCATCTGTATGAATATGTAAATATCTACACCGCCATCTGTATGAATATGTAAATATCTACACCGCCATCTGTATGAACATGGAAATATCTACACCGCTAACTGTATGAACATGGAAATATCTACACCGCTATCTGCATGAACATGGAAATATCTACACCGCTATCTGTATGAACATGGAAATATCTACACCGCTATCTGTATGAACATGGAAATATCTACATCGTTATCTGTATGAACATGGAAATATCTACACCGCTATCTCTATGAACATGGAAATATCTACACAGCTATCTGTATATCAATGGAAATATCTACAATACTATCTCTATAAACATGGAAATAACTACACTGCTATCTATATAAATATGGAAATATCAACACCGCCATCTCTATGAACATGGAAATATCTACACCGCCATTTGTATGAACATGGAAATATCTACACCGCCATCTCTATGAACATGGAAATATCTACACCGCCATTTGTATGAACATGGAAATATCTACACCACCATCTGTATGAACATGGAAATATCTTCACCGCCATCTATATGAACATGCATATATGTACACCGGCATCTGGATGAACATGGCAATATCTACACCGCTATCTGCATGAACATGGATCTATCTACACAGCTATCTGAATATACATGGAAATATCTACACAGATTTCTCTATAAATATGGAAATAACTACAGCGCTATCTCTATAAGCTTCGAAATATCTACACCGCCATCTGTATGAACATGGAAATATCTACACCGCCATCTGTACAAAAATGGACATATCTACACCGACATCTGTATTAAGATGGAAATATCTACACCGCTATCTGTATAAACATGGAAATATCTGCCCAACTATCTGTATAAACATGGAAATATCCGCACCGCTATCTGAATAAACATGGAAATATCCGCACCGCTATCTGTATAAACGTGGAAATATCTACACTGCTATCTGCATAAACATGGAAATATCCACACCGCTATCTGTGTAAACATGGAAATGTCTACACTGCTATCTGTGAAAACATGGAAATATCTACACCGCCATCTGTGTAAACATGAAAATATCTACACCGCCATCCCTATAAACATGGAAATATCTACACCGTCCTCTGTATGAACATGGAAATATCTGCACCGCCATCTCTATAAACGTGGAAATATCTACACCTCTATCTGTATTAACTTGGAAATATCTACACTGCTCTCTGTATAAAATTGAAACTATCTACACCACTATCTCTATAAACATGGAAATATCTACACTGCTATCTGTATAAACATGGAAATATCTACACCGCTATCTGTATAAACATGGAAATATCTTCACCGCTATCTGTATAAACATGGAAATATCTACAACGCTGTCTCTATAAACTTGGAAATAACTACACCACTATCTCTGTAAACATGGAAATATCTAGACCGCCATCTCTATAAACGTGGAAATATCTACACCACCATCTGTATAAACATGGAAATATCAATACCGCTATCTGCATAAACATGGAAATATCTACACCGCCATCTCTATGAACATGGAAATATCTACACCGCCATCTGTACGAACATGGAAATATCTATACCGCCATCTGTATGAACATGTAAATATCTACACCGCCATCTGTATGAACATGGAAATCTCTACACCGCTAACTGTATGAACATGGAAATATCTACACCGCTATCTGTATGAACATGGAAATATCTACACCGTTATCTGTATGAACATGGAAATATCTACACCGCTATCTGTAGGAACATGGAAATATCTACACGGCTATCTGTACGAACATGGAAATATCTACACCGCAATCTGTATGACCATGCAAATATCTACACAGCTATCTGTATATCAATGGAAATATCTACACTGCTATCTCTATAAACATGGAAATAACTACACTTCTATCTGTATAAACATGGAAATATCTCCACCGCCACCTGTATGAACATGGGAATATCTACACTGCCATCCGTACGAACATGGAAATATCTACACCGCCATCTGTATGAACATGTAAATATCTACACCGCCATCTGTATGAACGTGGAAATATCTACATTGCTAACTCTATGAACATGGAAATATCTACACCGGTATCTGTATGAACATGGAAATATCTACACCGTTATCTGTATGAACATGGAAATATCTACACCGCCATCTGTACGAACATGGAAATATCTATACCGCCATCTGTATGAACATGTAAATATATACACCGCCATCTGTATGAACATGGAAATATCCACACCGCTAACTGTATGAACATGGAAATATCTACACCGCTATCTGTATGAACATGGAAATATCTTCACCGCCATCTATATGAACATGGATATATTTACACCGGCATCTGGATGAACATGGAAATATCTACACCGCTATCTGCATGAACATGGATCTATCTACACAGCTATCTGAATATACATGGAAATATCTACACAGATTTCTCTATAAATATGGAAATAACTACAGCGCTATCTCTATAAACTTCGAAATATCTACACCGCCATCTGTATGAACATGGAAATATCTACACCGCCATCTGTAGAAACATGGACATATCTACACCGCCATCTGTATTAAGATGGAAATATCTACACCGCTATCTGTATAAACATGGAAATATCCACACCGCTATCTGTGTAAACATGGAAATGTCTACACCGCTATCTGTGAAAACATGGAAATATCTACACCGCCATCTGTGTAAACATGAAAATATCTACACCGCCATCCCTTTAAACATGGAAATATCTACACCGTCCTCTGTATGAACATGGAAATATCTGCACCGCCATCTCTATAAACGTGGAAATATCTACACCTCTATCTGTATGAACTTGGAAATATCTACACTGCTCTCTGTATAAAATTGAAATTTTCTACACCACTTATCTCTATAAACATGGAAATGTCTACACTGCTATCTGTATAAACATTTAAATATCTACACCGCTATCTGTATAAACATGGAAATATCTTCACCGCTATCTGTATAAACATGGAAATATCTACAACGCTGTCTCTATAAACTTGGAAATAACTACACCACTATCTCTGTAAACATGGAAATATCTAGACCGCTATCTGCATGAACATGGAAATATCTAAACCACCATCTGTATAAACATGGAAATATCTATACCGCTATCTGCATAAACATGGAAATATCTACACCGCCATCTCTATGAACATGGAAATATCTACACCGCCATCTGTACGAACATGGAAATATCTATACCGCCATCTGTATGAACATGTAAATATCTACACCGCCATCTGTATGAACATGGAAATATCTACACCGCTAACGGTATGAACATGGAAATATCTACACCGCTATCTGTATGAACATGGAAATATCTACACCGTTATCTGTATGAACATGGAAATATCTACACCGCTATCTGTAGGAACATGGAAGTATCTACACCGCTATCTGTACGAACATGGAAATATCTACACCGCTATCTGTATGACCATGCAAATATCTACACAGCTATCTGTATATCAATGGCAATATCTACACTGCTATCTCTATAAACATGGAAATAACTACACTGCTATCTGTATAAATATGGATATATCTACACCGCCATCTCTATGAACATGGAAATATCTACACCGCCATCTGTATGAACATGGAAATATCTACACCGCTAACTGTATGAACATGGAAATATCTACACCGCTATCTGTATGAACATGGAAATATCTTCGCCATCTGTATGAAAATGGAAATATCTTCACCGCTAAATATATGAACATGGAAATGTCTACACCGCTATTGGTATGAACATGGAAATATCTACACCGCTATCTGTATGAACATGGAAATATCTACACCGCTATCTGTATAAACATGGAAATATCTACACCGCTATCTGTATGAACATGGAAATAACTACACCGCCATCTGTATGAATATGTAAATATCTACACCGCCATCTGTATGAACTTGGAAATATCTACACCGCCATCTGTATGAACTTGGAAATATCTACACCGCTAACTGTATGAACATGGAAATATCTACACCGCTATCTGTATGAACATGGAAATATCTACACCGCTATCTGTATGAACATGGAAATATCTACACCGCTATCTGTATGAACATGGAAATATCTACATGGCTATCTGTATGAACATGGAAATATCTACACCGCTATCTCTATGAACATGGAAATATCTACACAGCTATCTGTATATCAATGGAAATATCTACAATACTATCTCTATAAACATGGAAATAACTACACTGCTATCTATATAAATATGGAAATATCAACACCGCCATCTCTATGAACATGGAAATATCTACACCGCCATTTGTATGAACATGGAAATATCTACACCGCCATCTCTATGAACATGGAAATATCTACACCGCCATTTGTATGAACATGGAAATATCTACACCACCATCTGTATGAACATGGAAATATCTTCACCGCCATCTATATGAACATGCATATATGTACACCGGCATCTGTATAAACATGGAAATATCTATACCGCTATCTGCATAAACATGGAAATATCTACACCGCCATCTCTATGAACATGGAAATATCTACACCGCCATCTGTACGAACATGGAAATATCTATACCGCCATCTGTATGAACATGTAAATATCTACACCGCCATCTGTATGAACATGGAAATATCTACACCGCTAACGGTATGAACATGGAAATATCTACACCGCTATCTGTATGAACATGGAAATATCTACACCGTTATCTGTATGAACATGGAAATATCTACACCGCTATCTGTAGGAACATGGAAGTATCTACACCGCTATCTGTACGAACATGGAAATATCTACACCGCTATCTGTATGACCATGCAAATATCTACACAGCTATCTGTATATCAATGGAAATATCTACACTGCTATCTCTATAAACATGGAAATAACTACACTGCTATCTGTATAAATATGGATATATCTACACCGCCATCTCTATGAACATGGAAATATCTACACCGCCATCTGTATGAACATGGAAATATCTACACCGCTAACTGTATGAACATGGAAATATCTACACCGCTATCTGTATGAACATGGAAATATCTTCGCCATCTGTATGAAAATGGAAATATCTTCACCGCTAAATATATGAACATGGAAATGTCTACACCGCTATTGGTATGAACATGGAAATATCTACACCGCTATCTGTATGAACATGGAAATATCTACACCGCTATCTGTATAAACATGGAAATATCTACACCGCTATCTGTATGAACATGGAAATAACTACACCGCCATCTGTATGAATATGTAAATATCTACACCGCCATCTGTATGAACTTGGAAATATCTACACCGCCATCTGTATGAACTTGGAAATATCTACACCGCTAACTGTATGAACATGGAAATATCTACACCGCTATCTGTATGAACATGGAAATATCTACACCGCTATCTGTATGAACATGGAAATATCTACACCGCTATCTGTATGAACATGGAAATATCTACATCGCTATCTGTATGAACATGGAAATATCTACACCGCTATCTCTATGAACATGGAAATATCTACACAGCTATCTGTATATCAATGGAAATATCTACAATACTATCTCTATAAACATGGAAATAACTACACTGCTATCTATATAAATATGGAAATATCAACACCGCCATCTCTATGAACATGGAAATATCTACACCGCCATTTGTATGAACATGGAAATATCTACACCGCCATCTCTATGAACATGGAAATATCTACACCGCCATTTGTATGAACATGGAAATATCTACTCCACCATCTGTATGAACATGGAAATATCTTCACCGCCATCTATATGAACATGCATATATGTACACCGGCATCTGGATGAACATGGCAATATCTACACCGCTATCTGCATGAACATGGATCTATCTACACAGCTATCTGAATATACATGGAAATATCTACACAGATTTCTCTATAAATATGGAAATAACTACAGCGCTATCTCTATAAACTTCGAAATATCTACACCGCCATCTGTATGAACATGGAAATATCTACACCGCCATCTGTACAAACATGGACATATCTACACCGACATCTGTATTAAGATGGAAATATCTACACCGCTATCTGTATAAACATGGAAATATCTGCCCAACTATCTGTATAAACATGGAAATATCCGCACCGCTATCTGAATAAACATGGAAATATCCGCACCGCTATCTGTATAAACATGGAAATATCTACACTGCTATCTGCATAAACATGGAAATATCCACACTGCTATCTGTGTAAACATGGAAATGTCTACACTGCTATCTGTGAAAACATGGAAATATCTACACCGCCATCTGTGTAAACATGAAAATATCTACACCGCCATCCCTATAAACATGGAAATATCTACACCGTCCTCTGTATGAACATGGAAATATCTGCACCGCCATCTCTATAAACGTGGAAATATCTACACCTCTATCTGTATTAACTTGGAAATATCTACACTGCTCTCTGTATAAAATTGAAACTATCTACACCACTATCTCTATAAACATGGAAATATCTACACTGCTATCTGTATAAACATGGAAATATCTACACCGCTATCTGTATAAACATGGAAATATCTTCACCGCTATCTGTATAAACATGGAAATATCTACAACGCTGTCTCTATAAACTTGGAAATAACTACACCACTATCTCTGTAAACATGGAAATATCTAGACCGCCATCTCTATAAACGTGGAAATATCTACACCACCATCTGTATAAACATGAAAATATCAATACCGCCATCTGCATAAACATGGAAATATCTACACCGCCATCTCTATGAACATGGAAATATCTACACCGCCATCTGTACGAACATGGAAATATCTATACCGCCATCTGTATGAACATGTAAATATATACACCGCCATCTGTATGAACATGGAAATATCTACACCGCTAACTGTATGAACATGGAAATATCTACACCGCTATCTGTATGAACATGGAAATATCTACACCGTTATCTGTATGAACATGGAAATATCTACACCGCTATCTGTAGGAACATGGAAATATCTACACGGCTATCTGTACGAACATGGAAATATCTACACCGCTATCTGTATGACCATGCAAATATCTACACAGCTATCTGTATATCAATGGAAATATCTACACTGCTATCTCTATAAACATGGAAATAACTACACTTCTATCTGTATAAACATGGAAATATCTCCACCGCCACCTGTATGAACATGGGAATATCTACACCGACATCCGTACGAACATGGAAATATCTACACCGCCATCTGTATGAACATGTAAATATCTACACCGCCATCTGTATGAACGTGGAAATATCTACATTGCTAACTCTATGAACATGGAAATATCTACACCGCTATCTGTATGAACATGGAAATATCTACACCGTTATCTGTATGAACATGGAAATATCTACACCGCTATCTGTATGAACATGGAAATATCTACACAGCTATCTGTACGAACATGGAAATATCTACACTGCTATCTGTTTGACCATGCAAATATCTACACAGCTATATGTATATCAATGGAAATATCTACACTGCTATCTCTATAAACATGGAAATAACTACACTGCTATCTGTATAAACATGGAAATATCTACACCGCCACCAGTATGAACATGGAAATATCTACACTGCCATCCGTACGAATATGGAAATATCTTCACCGCCATCTGTATGAACATGTAAATATCTACACCGCCATCTGTATGAACATGGAAATATCTACACCGCTAACTGTATGAACATGGAAATGTCTACACCGCTATTGGTATGAACCTGGAAATATCTAGACCGCAATCTGTATGAACATGGAAATATCTACACCGCTATCTGTATGAACATGGAAATCTCTACACCGCTATCTCTATGAACATGGAAATATCTACACCGCCATCTGTATGAACATGTAAATATCTATACCGCTATCTGTATGAACATGGAAATATCTACACCGCTATCTGTATGAACATGGAAATATCTACACCGCTATCTGTATGAACATGTAAATATCTAAACAGCTATCTGTATATCAATGGAAATATCTACAATACTATCTCTATAAACATGGAAATAACTACACTGCTATCTATATAAATATGGAAATATCAACACCGCCATCTCTATGAACATGGAAATATCTACACCGCCATTTGTATGAACATGGAAATATCTACACCGCCATCTCTATGAACATGGAAATATCTACACCGCCATTTGTATGAACATGGAAATATCTACACCACCATCTGTATGAACATGGAAATATCTTCACCGCCATCTATATGAACATGCATATATGTACACCGGCATCTGGATGAACATGGAAATATCTACACCGCTATCTGCATGAACATGGAAATAACTACACCGTTATCTGTATGAACATGGAAATATCTACACCGCTATCTGTAGGAACATGGAAGTATCTACCCCGCTATCTGTACGAACATGGAAATATCTACACCGCTATCTGTATGACCATGCAAATATCTACACAGCTATCTGTATATCAATGGAAATATCTACACTGCTATCTCTATAAACATGGAAATAACTACACTGCTATCTGTATAAATATGGATATATCTACACCGCCATCTCTATGAACATGGAAATATCTACACCGCCATCTGTATGAACATGGAAATATCTACACCGCTAACTGTATGAACATGGAAATATCTACACCGCTATCTGTAGGAACATGGAAATATCTTCGCCATCTGTATGAAAATGGAAATATCTTCACCGCTAAATATATGGACATGGAAATGTCTACACCGCTATTGGTATGAACATGGAAATATCTACACCGCTATCTGTATGAACATGGAAATATCTACACCGCTATCTGTATAAACATGGAAATATCTACACCGCTATCTGTATGAACATGGAAATAACTACACCGCCATCTGTATGAATATGTAAATATCTACACCGCCATCTGTATGAACATGGAAATATCTACACCGCTAACTGTATGAACATGGAAATATCTACACCGCTATCTGCATGAACATGGAAATATCTACACCGCTATCTGTATGAACATGGAAATATCTACACCGCTATCTGTATGAACATGGAAATATCTACATCGTTATCTGTATGAACATGGAAATATCTACACCGCTATCTCTATGAACATGGAAATATCTACACAGCTATCTGTATATCAATGGAAATATCTACAATACTATCTCTATAAACATGGAAATAACTACACTGCTATCTATATAAATATGGAAATATCAACACCGCCATCTCTATGAACATGGAAATATCTACACCGCCATTTGTATGAACATGGAAATATCTACACCGCCATCTCTATGAACATGGAAATATCTACACCGCCATTTGTATGAACATGGAAATATCTACACCACCATCTGTATGAACATGGAAATATCTTCACCGCCATCTATATGAACATGCATATATGTACACCGGCATCTGGATGAACATGGCAATATCTACACCGCTATCTGCATGAACATGGATCTATCTACACAGCTATCTGAATATACATGGAAATATCTACACAGATTTCTCTATAAATATGGAAATAACTACAGCGCTATCTCTATAAGCTTCGAAATATCTACACCGCCATCTGTATGAACATGGAAATATCTACACCGCCATCTGTACAAAAATGGACATATCTACACCGACATCTGTATTAAGATGGAAATATCTACACCGCTATCTGTATAAACATGGAAATATCTGCCCAACTATCTGTATAAACATGGAAATATCCGCACCGCTATCTGAATAAACATGGAAATATCCGCACCGCTATCTGTATAAACGTGGAAATATCTACACTGCTATCTGCATAAACTTGGAAATATCCACACCGCTATCTGTGTAAACATGGAAATGTCTACACTGCTATCTGTGAAAACATGGAAATATCTACACCGCCATCTGTGTAAACATGAAAATATCTACACCGCCATCCCTATAAACATGGAAATATCTACACCGTCCTCTGTATGAACATGGAAATATCTGCACCGCCATCTCTATAAACGTGGAAATATCTACACCTCTATCTGTATTAACTTGGAAATATCTACACTGCTCTCTGTATAAAATTGAAACTATCTACACCACTATCTCTATAAACATGGAAATATCTACACTGCTATCTGTATAAACATGGAAATATCTACACCGCTATCTGTATAAACATGGAAATATCTTCACCGCTATCTGTATAAACATGGAAATATCTACAACGCTGTCTCTATAAACTTGGAAATAACTACACCACTATCTCTGTAAACATGGAAATATCTAGACCGCCATCTCTATAAACGTGGAAATATCTACACCACCATCTGTATAAACATGGAAATATCAATACCGCTATCTGCATAAACATGGAAATATCTACACCGCCATCTCTATGAACATGGAAATATCTACACCGCCATCTGTACGAACATGGAAATATCTATACCGCCATCTGTATGAACATGTAAATATCTACACCGCCATCTGTATGAACATGGAAATCTCTACACCGCTAACTGTATGAACATGGAAATATCTACACCGCTATCTGTATGAACATGGAAATATCTACACCGTTATCTGTATGAACATGGAAATATCTACACCGCTATCTGTAGGAACATGGAAATATCTACACGGCTATCTGTACGAACATGGAAATATCTACACCGCAATCTGTATGACCATGCAAATATCTACACAGCTATCTGTATATCAATGGAAATATCTACACTGCTATCTCTATAAACATGGAAATAACTACACTTCTATCTGTATAAACATGGAAATATCTCCACCGCCACCTGTATGAACATGGGAATATCTACACTGCCATCCGTACGAACATGGAAATATCTACACCGCCATCTGTATGAACATGTAAATATCTACACCGCCATCTGTATGAACGTGGAAATATCTACATTGCTAACTCTATGAACATGGAAATATCTACACCGCTATCTGTATGAACATGGAAATATCTACACCGTTATCTGTATGAACATGGAAATATCTACACCGCTATCTGTATGAACATGGAAATATCTACACAGCTATCTGTACGAACATGGAAATATCTACACTGCTATCTGTATGACCATGCAAATATCTACACAGCTATCTGTATATCAATGGAAATATCTACACTGCTATCTCTATAAACATGGAAATAACTACACTGCTATCTGTATAACCATGGAAATATCTACACCGCCACCAGTATGAACATGGAAATATCTACACTGCCATCCGTACGAACATGGAAATATCTACACCGCCATCTGTATGAACATGTAAATATCTACACCGCCATCTGTATGAACATGGAAATATCTACACCGCTAACTGTATGAACATGGAAATGTCTACACCGCTATTGGTATGAACCTGGAAATATCTAGACCGCAATCTGTATGAACATGGAAATATCTACACCGCTATCTGTATGAACATGGAAATATCTACACCGCTATCTGTATGAACATGTAAATATCTAAACAGCTATCTGTATATCAATGGAAATATCCACAATGGTATCTCTATAAACATGGAAATAACTACACTGCTATCTGTATAAACATGGAAATATCTACACGGCCATCTCTATGAACATGGACATATCTACACCGCCATTTGTATGAACCTGGAAATACCTACACTGCCATCTCTATGAACATGGAAATATCTACACCGCCATTTGTATGAAGATGGAAATACCTACACCAACATCTGTATGAACATGGAAATATCTTCACCGCCATCTGTATGAACATGGATATATGTACACCGGCATCTGGATGAACATGGAAATATCTACACCGCTATCTGCATGAACATGGAAATATCTACACAGCTATCTGCATATACATGGAAATATCTACACAGATTTCTCTATAAAAATGGAAATAACCACAGCGCTATCTCTATAAACTTCGAAATATCTACACCGCCATCTGTATGAACATGGAAATATCTACACCTCCATCTGTTTTAAGATGGAAATATCTACACCGATATCTGTATAAACATGGAAATATCTGCACGACTATCTGTATAAACATGGAAATAACCGCACCGCTATCTGTATAAACATGGAAATACCTACACCGCTATCTGCAAAACCATGGAAATATCCACACTGCTATCTGTGTAAACATAGAAATGTCTACACCGCTATCTGTGTAAACATGGAAATATCTACTCTGCCATCTGTGTAAGCATGAAAATATCTACACCGCCATCTCTATAAACATGGAAATATCTACAACGCCATCTGTGTGAACATGGAAATATCTACACCGCCATCTCTATAAACGTGGAAATATCTACACTGCTATCAGTATGAACTTGGAAATATCTACACTGCTATCTGTATAAAATTGGAATTATCTACCCCACTATGTCTATAAACATGGAGATATCTATCCCGCTATCTGTATAAACATGGAAATATCTACACCGCTATCTGTATAAACATGGAAATAACTTCACCGCTATCTGTATAAACATGGAAATATCTACAATGCTGACTCTATAAGCTTTGAAATAACTACACCACTATCTCTATAAACATGGAAATATCCAGACCGCCATCTGTATAAACATGGAAATATCTACACCACCATCTGTATAAACATGGAAATATCAATACCGCTATCTGCATAAACATGGAAATATCTACACTGCCATCTCTATGAACATGGAAATATCTACACCGCCATCTGTAAGAACTTGGAAGTATTTACACCGCCTTCTGTATGAACATGTAAATATCTAAACCGCCATCTGTATGAACATGGAAATATCTACACCGCTAACTGTATGAACATGGAAATACCTACACCGCAATCTGTATGAACATGGAAATATATACACCGCTATCTGTATGAACATGGAAATATCTACACCGCTCACTGTACGAACATGGAAATATCTACACCGCTATCTGTATGAACATGGAAATATCTACACCGCTATCTGTATGAACATGCAAATATCTACACACCTATCTGTATATCAATGGAAATACCTACACATCTATCTCTATAAACATGGAAATAACTACACGGCTATCTGAATAAACATGGAAATATCTACACCGCCACCTGTATGAACATGGAAATATCTACACTGCCATCCGTAGGAACATGGAAATATCTACACCGCCATCTGTATGAACATGTAAATATCTTCACCGCCAACTGTATGAACATGTTAATATCTACACAGCTAAATGTATGAACATGGAAATGTCTACACCGCTATTGGTATGAACATGGAAATATCTACACCGCTATCTGTATGAACATGGAAATATCTACACCGCTATCTGTATGAACATGAAAATATCTAAACCGCTATCTGTATGAACATGGAAATATCTACACCGCCATCTGTATGAACATGTAAATATCTACACCGCCATCAGTATGAACATGGGAATATCTACACCGCTAACTGTATGAACATGGAAATAACTACACCGCTATCTGTATGAACATGGAAATATCTACACCGCTATCTGTAGGAACATGGAAATATCTACACCGCTATCTGTATGAACATGGAAATATCTACACCGCTATCTGTATGAACATGGAAATATCTACACCGCTATCTCTATGAACATGCAAATATCTACACTGCTATCTCTATGAACATGCAAATATCTACACAGCTATCTGTATATCAATGGAAATATCTACACTTCTATCTCTATAAACATGGAAATAACTACACTGCTATCTCAATAAATATGGAAATATCTACACCGCCATCTCTATGAACATGGAAATATCTACACCGCCATTTGTATGAACATGGAAATATCTTCAATGCCATCTCTATCAACATGGAAATAACTACACCTCCATTTGTATGAACATGGAAATATCTACACCACCATCTGTATGAACATGGAAATATCTTCACCGCCATCTGTATGAACATGGATATATGTACACAGGCATCTGGATGAACATGGAAATATCTACACCGCTATCTGCATGAACATGGAAATATCTACACAGAGATCTGAATATACATGGAAATATCTACACAGATTTCTCTATAAATATGGAAATAACTAAAGAGCTATCTCTATAAACTTCGAAATATCTACACCGCCATCTGTATGAACATGGAAATATCTACACCGCCATCTGTACAAACATGGACATATCTACACCACCATCTGTATTAAGATGGAAATATCTACACCGCTATCTGTATAAACATGGAAATATCTGCCCAACTATCTGTATAAACATGGAAATATCCGCACCGCTATCTGTATAAACATGGAAATATCTACACTGCTATCTGCATAAACATGGAAATATCCACACCGCTATCTATGTAAACATGGAAATGTCTACACCGCTATCTGTGTAAACAGGGAAATATCTACACCGCCATCTGTGTAAACATGAAAATATCTACACCGCCATCCCTATATACATGGAAATATCTACACCGCCATCTGTATGAACATGGAAATATCTACACCGCCATCTCTATAAACGTGGAAATATCTACACCACTATCTGTATGACCTTGGAAATATCTACACTGCTCTCTGTATAAAATTCAAATTATCTACACCATTATCTCTATAAACATGGAAATATCTACACTGCTATCTGTATAAACATGGAAATATCTACACCGCTATCTGTATAAACATGGAAATATCTTCACCGCTATCTGTATAAACATGGAAATAACTACAACGCTGTCTCTATAAACTTGGAAATAACTACACCACTATCTCTGTAAACATGGAAATATCTATACCGCCATCTCTATAAACATGGAAATATCTACACCACCATCTGTATAAACATGGAAATATCTATACCGCTATCTGCATAAACATGGAAATATCTACACCGCCATCTCTATGAACATGGAAATATCTACACCGCCATTTGTATGAACATGGAAATATCTACAATGCCATCTCTATCAACATGGAAATATCTGCACCGCCATTTGTATGAACATGGAAATATCTACACCACCATCTGTATGAACATGGAAATATCTTCACCGACATCTGTATGAACATGGATATATGTACACCGGCATCTGGATGAACATGGAAATATCTACACCGCTATCTGCATGAACATGGAAATATCCTCACCATCTGTATGAACATGGAAATATCTACACCACTAAATATATGAACATGGAAATGTCTACACCGCTATTGGTATGAACATGGAAATATCTACACCGCTATCTGTATGAACATGGAAATATCTACACCGCTATCTGTATGAACATGGAAATATCTACACCGCGATCTCAATGAACATTGAAATAACTACACCGCCATCTGTATGAACATGTAAATATCTACACCGCCATCTGTATGAACATGGAAATATCTAAACCGCTAACTGTATGAACATGGAAATATCTACACCGCTATCTGTATGAACATGGAAATATCTACACCGCTATCTGTATGAACATGGAAATATCTACACCGCTATCTGTATGAACATGGAAATATCTACACCGCTATCTGTATGAACATGGAAATATCTACACCGCTATCTCTATGAACATGCAAATATCTACAGAGCTATCTGTATATCAATGGAAATATCTACACTACTATCTCTATAAACATGGAAATATCTACACTGCTATTTTATAAATATGGAAATATCAACACCGCCATCTCTATGAACATGGAAATATCTAAACCGCCATTTGTATGAAAATGGAAATATCTACACCGCCATCTCTATGAACATGGAAATATCTACACCGCCATTTGTATGAACATGGAAATATCTACACGGCCATCTCTATAAACGTGGAAATATCTACACCGCTATCTGTATGAACTTGGAAATATCTACACTGCTCTCTGTATAAAATTGAAATTATCTACACCATTATCTCTACAAACATGGAAATATCTACACTATCTGTATAAACATGGAAATATCTACACCGCCATCTGTATGAACATGTAAATATCTACACTGCCATCTGTATGAACATGGAAATATCTACACCGCTAACTGTATGAACATGGAAATATCTACACCATTATCTGTATGAACATGGAAATATCTACACCGTTATCTGTATGAACAGGAAAATATCTACACCGCTATCTGTATGAACATGGAAATATCTACACCGCTATCTGTATGAACATGCAAATATCTACACAGCTATCTGTTTATCAATGGAAATATCTACACAGCTATCTCCATTAACATGGAAATAACTGCACTGCTATCTGTATAAACATGGAAATAATTACACCGCCATTTGTATGAACATGGAAATATCTACACCACCATCTGTATGAACATGGAAATATCTTCACTGCCATCTGTATGAACATGGATATATGTACACAGGCATCTGGATGAACATGGAAATATCTACACCGCTATCTGCATGAAAATGGATCTATCTACACAGCTATCTGAATATACATGGAAATATCTACACAGATTTCTCTATAAATATGGAAATAACTACAGCGCTATCTCTATAAACTTCGAAATATCTACACCGCCATCTGTATGAAGATGGAAATATCTACACCGCCATCTATACAAACATGGACATATCTACACCGCGATCTGTATTAAGATGGAAATATCTACACCGCTATCTGTATAAACATGGAAATATCTTCCCAACTATCTGTATAAACATGGAAATATCCGCACCGCTATCTGTATAAACATGGAAATATCTACACTGCTATCTGCATAAACATGGAAATATCCACACCGCTATCTGTGTAAACATGGAAATGTCTACAACGCTATCTGTGTAAACATGGAAATATCTACACTGCCATCTGTGTAAATATGAAAATATCTACACCGCCATCCCTATAAACATGGAAATATCTACACCGTCCTCTGTATGAACATGGAAATATCTGCACCGCCATCTCTATAAACGTGGAAATATCTACACCGCTATCTGTATGAACTTGGAAATATCTACACTGCTCTCTGTATAAAATTGAAATTATCTACACCACTATCTCTATAAACATGGAAATATCTACACTGCTATCTGTATAAACATGGAAATATCTACACCGCTATCTGAATAAACATGGAAATATCTGCACCGCTATCTGTATAAACATGGAAATATCTGCAACGCTGTCTCTATAAACTTGGAAATAACTACACCACTATCTCTGTAAACATGGAAATATCTAGACCGCCATCTCTATAAACATGGAAATATCTACACCACCATCTGTATAAACATGGAAATATCTATACCGCTATCTGCATAAACATGGAAATATCTACACCGCCATCTCTATGAACATGGAAATATCTACACCGCCATCTATACGAACATGGAAATATCTATACCGCCATCTGTATGAACATGTAAATATCTACACCGCCATCTGTATGAACATGGAAATATCTGCACCGCTAACTGTATGAACATGGAAATACCTACACCGCTATCTGTATGAACATGGAAATATCTACACCGTTATCTGTATGAACATGGAAATATCTACACCGCTATCTGTATGAACATGGAAATATCTACACCGTTATCTGTACGAGCATGGAAATATCTACACCGCTATCTGTATGACCATGCATATATCTACACAGCTATCTGTATATCAATGGAAATATCTACACTGCTATCTCTACAAGCATGGAAATAACTACACTACTATCTGTATAAACGTGGAAATATCTACACCGCCACCTGCATGAACATGGAAATATCTACACTGCCATCAGTACAAACATGGAAATATCTACACCGCCATCTGTATGAACATGTAAATATCTACACTGCCATCTGTATGAACATGGAAATATCTACACCGCTAACTGTATGAACAAGGAAATGTCTACACCGCTATTGCTATGAACCTGGAAATATCTAGACCGCTATCTGAATGAACATGGAAATATCTACACAGCTATCTGTATGAACATGGAAATCTCCACACCGCTATCTGTATAAACATGGAAATATCTACAATGCTGTCTCTATAAGCTTTGAAATAACTACACCACTATCTCTATAAACATGGAAATATCCAGACCGCCATCTGTATGAACATGGAAATATCTACACCACCATCTGTATAAACATGGAAATAACTATACCGCTATCTGCATAAACACGGAAATATCTACACCACCATCTCTATGAACATGGAAATATCCACACCGCCATCTGTAAGAACTTGGAAATATTTACACCGCCATCTGTATGAACATGTAAATATCTAAACCGCCATCTGTATGAACATGGAAATATCTACACCGCTAACTTTATGAACATGGAAATACCTACACCGCTATCTGTATGAACATGGAAATATCTACACCGCTATCTGTATGAACATGGAAATATCTACACCGCTATCTGTACGAACATGGAAATATCTACACCGCTATCTGTATGACCATGCATATATCTACACAGCTATCTGTATATCAATGGAAATATCTACACTGCTATCTCTACAAACATGGAAATAACTACACTACTATCTGTATAAACGTGGAAATATCTACACCGCCACCTGCATGAACATGGAAATATCTACACTGCCATCCGTACAAACATGGAAATATCTACACCACCGTCTGAATGAACATATAAATATCTACACCGCCATCTGTATGAACATGGAAATATCTACACCGCTAACTGTATGAACATGGAAATGTCTACACCGCTATTGGTATGAACCTGGAAATATCTAGACCGCTATCTGTATGAACATGGAAATATCTACACCGCTATCTGTATGAACATGGAAATCACTACACCGCTATCTGTATGAACATGGAAATATCTACACAGCTATCTGTATGAACATGGAAATATCTACACCGCTATCAGTATGAACATGGAAATATCTACACCGCTATCTGTATGAACATGGAAATATCTACACCGCTATCTCTATTAACATGGAAATATCTACACAGCTATCTGTATATCAATGGAAATATCCACACTGGTATCTCTATAAACATGGAAATAACTACACTGCTATCTGTATAAACATGGAAATATCTACACGGCCATCTCTATGAACATGGAAATATCTACACCGCCATTTGTATGAACCTGGAAATAACTACACCGCCATCTCTATGAACATGGAAATATCTACACCGCCATTTGTATGAACATGGAAATACCTACACCACCATCTGTTTGAACATGGAAATATCTTCACCGCCATCTGTATGAACATGGATATCTGTACACCGGCATCTGGATGAACATGGAAATATCTACACCGCTATCTGCATGAATATGGAAATATCTACACAGCTATCTGCATATACATGGAAATATCTACACAGATTTCTCTATAAATATGGAAATAAGCACAGCGCTATCTCTATAAACTTCGAAATATCTACACCGCCATCTGTATGAACATGGAAATATCTACACCGCCTTCTGTACTAACATGGACATGTCTACACCTCCATCTGTTTTAAGATGGAAATATCTACACCGATATCTGTATAAACATGGAAATATCTGCACGACTATCTGTATAAACATGGAAATAACCGCACCGCTATCTGTATAAACATGGAAATATCTACACCGCTATCTGAATAAACATGGAAGTATCCACACCGCTATCTGTGTAAACATGGAAATATCTACACTGCCATCTGTGTAAGCATGAAAATATCTGCACCGCCATCTCTATAAACATGGAAATATCTACTCCGCCATCTGTATGAACGTGGAAATATCTACACTGCTATCTGTATGAACTTGGAATTATCTACACTGCTATCTGTATAAAATTGGAATTATCTACCCCACTATGTCTATAAACATGGAAACATCTACCCCGCTATCTGTATAAACATGGAAATATCTACACCGCTATCTGTATAAACATGGAAATAACTTCACCGGTATCTGTATATACATGGAAATATCTACAATGCTGTCTCTATAAGCTTTGAAATAACTACACCACTATCTCTGTAAACATGGAAATATCTAGACCGCCATCTCTATAAACGTGGAAATATCTACACCACCATCAGTATAAACATTTAAATATCAATACCGCTATCTGCATAAACATGGAAATATCTACACCGCCATCTCTATGAACATGGAAATATCTATACCGCAATCTGTACGAACATGGAATATCTATACCGCCATCTGTATGAACATGTAAATATCTACACCGCCATCTGTATGAACATGGAAATATCTACACCGCTAACTGTATGAACATGGAAATATCTACACCGCTATCTGTATGAACATGGAAATATCTACACCGTTATCTGTATGAACATGGAAATATCTACACCGCTATCTGTAGGAACATGGAAATATCTACACGGCTATCTGTACGAACATGGAAATATCTACACCGCAATCTGTATGACCATGCAAATATCTACACAGCTATCTGTATATCAATGGAAATATCTACACTGCTATCTCTATAAACATGGAAATAACTACACTTCTATCTGTATAAACATGGAAATATCTACACCGCCATCTGTATGAACATGGAAATATCTACACCGCTAACTGTATGAACATGGAAATGTCTACACCGCTATTGGTATGAACCTGGAAATATCTAGACCGCAATCTGTATGAACATGGAAATATCTACACCGCTATCTGTATGAACATGGAAATATCTACACCGCTATCTGTATGAACATGTAAATATCTAAACAGCTATCTGTATATCAATGGAAATATCCACATTGGTATCTCTATAAACATGGAAATAACTACACTGCTATCTGTATAAACATGGAAATATCTACACGGCCATCTCTATGAACATGGACATATCTACACCGCCATTTGTATGAACCTGGAAATACCTACACTGCCATCTCTATGAACATGGAAATATCTAGACCGCCATTTGTATGAAGATGGAAATACCTACACCACCATCTGTATGAACATGGAAATATCTTCACCGCCATCTGTATGAACATGGATATATGTACACCGGCATCTGGATGAACATGGAAATATCTACACCGCTATCTGAATGAACATGGAAATATCTACACAGCTATCTGCATATACATGGAAATATCTACACAGATTTCTCTATAAAAATGGAAATAACTACAGCGCTATCTCTATAAACTTGGAAATATCTACACCGCCATCTGTATGAACATGGAAATATCTACACCGCCATCTGTTTTAAGATGGAAATATCTACACCGATATCTGTATAAACATGGAAATATCTGCACGACTATCTGTATAAACATGGAAATAACCGCACCGCTATCTGTATAAACATGGAAATAACTACACCGCTATCTGCAAAACCATGGAAATATCCACACCGCTATCTGTGTAAACATAGAAATGTCTACACCGCTATCTGTATAAACATGGAAATATCTACTCTGCCGTCTGTGTAAGCATGAAAATATCTACACCGCCATCTCTATAAACATGGAAATATCTACAACGCCATCTGTGTGAACATGGAAATATCTACACCGCCATCTCTATAAACGTGGAAATATCTACACTGCTATCAGTATGAACTTGGAAATATCTACACTGCTATCTGTATAAAATTGGAATTATCTACCCCACTATGTCTATAAACATGGAAATATCTATCCCGCTATCTGTATAAACATGGAAATATCTACACCGCTATCTGTATAAACATGGAAATAACTTCACCTCTATCTGTATAAACATGGAAATATCTACAATGCTGACTCTATAAGCTTTGAAATAACTACACCACTATCTCTGTAAACATGGAAATATCCAGACCGCCATCTGTATAAACATGGAAATATCTACACCACCATCTGTATAAACATGGAAATATCAATACCGCTATCTGCATAAACATGGAAATATCTACACCGCCATCTCTATGAACATGGAAATATCTACACCGCCATCTGTAAGAACTTGGAAGTATTTACACCGCCTTCTGTATGAACATGTAAATATCTAAACCGCCATCTGTATGAACATGGAAATATCTACACCGCTAACTGTATGAACATGGAAATACCTACACCGCTATCTGTATGAACATGGAAATATCTACACCGCTATCTGTATGAACATGCAAATATCTACACAGCTATCTGTATATCAATGGAAATATCTTCACTGCTATTTCTGTAAACATGGAAATAACTACACTGCTATCTGTATAAACATGGAAATATCTACACCGCCACCTGTATGAACATGGAAATATCTATACTGCCATCCGTACGAACATGGAAATATCTACACCGCCATCTGTATGAACATGTAAATATCTACACCGCCATCTGTATGAACATGGAAATATGTACACCGCTAACTCTATGAACATGGAAATATCTACACCGCTATCTGTATGAAAATGGAAATATCTACACTGCTATCTGTATGAACATGGAAATATCTACACCGCTATCTGTATGAACATGGAAATATCTACACCGCTATCTGTATATCAGTGGAAATATCTACACTGCTATCTCTATAAACATGGAAATAACTACACTGCTATCTGTATCAACATGGGAATATCTACACCGCCATCTCTATGAACATGGAAATATCTACACAGCCATCTGTATGAACATGGAAATAACTTCACCGCCATCTGTATCAACATGGATGTATCTACACCGGCATCTGGATGAACCTGGAAATAACTACACCGCTATCTGCATGAACATGGAAATATCTACACAGCTATCTGCATATACATGGAAATATCTACACAGATTTCTATATAAATATAGAAATAACTACAGCGCTATCTCTATAAACTTCGAAATATCTACACCGCCATCTGTATGAACATGGAAATATCTACACCACCATCTGTATAAACATGGAAATATCTATACCACCATCTGCATAAACATGGAAATATCTACACCACCATCTGTATAAAAATGGAAATATCTATACCGCTATCTGCATAAACATGGAAATATCTACACCACCATCTGTATTAAGATGGAAATATCTACACCGCTATCTGTATAAACATGGAAATATCTGCACCACTATCTGCATTAACATGGAAATATCCGCACCGCTTTCTGTATAAACATGGAAATATCTACACCGCTCTCTGTATGAACATGGAAATATCTACACTGCTATCTGTATGAACATGGAAATAACTACACCGCTATCTGTATGAACATGCAAATATCTACACAGCTATCTGTATATCAATGGAAATATCTTCACTGCTATCTCTGTAAACACGGAAATAACTTCACTGCTATCTGTATACACATGGAAATATCTACACCGCCACCTGTATGAACATGGAAATATCTACACTGCCATCCGTACGAACATGGAAATATCTACACCGTTATCTGTATGAACATGGAAATATCTACACCGCTCTCTGTATGAAGATGGAAATATCTACACAGCTATCTGTATATCAATGGAAATATCTACACTGCTATCTCTATAAACATGGAAATATCTACACCGCCATCTGTATGAACGTGTAAATATCTACACCGCCATCTGTATGAACATGGAAATATCTACACCGCTAACTGTATGAACATGGAAATATCTACACCGCTATCTGAATGAAGAAAGAAATATCTACACCGCTATCTGTATGAACATGGAAATATCTACACCGCTATCTGTATGAACATGGAAATATCTACACCGCTATGTGTATGAACATGGAAATATCTACACCGCTATCTGTATGAACTTGCAAGTATCTACACAGCTATCTGTATATCAATGAAAATATCTACACCGCTATCTGTGTAAACATGGAAATATCTGCACCGCTATCTGTGTAAACACGGATATATCTACACCGCCATCTGTGTAAACATGAAAATATCTACACCGCCATCCCTATAAACATGGAAATATCTACACCGTCCTCTGTATGAACATGGAAATATCTGCACCGCCATCTCTATAAACGTGGAAATATCTACACCTCCATCTGTATGAACTTGGAAATATCTACACTGCTCTCTGAATAAAATTGAAATTATCTACACCACTATCTCTATAAACATGGAAATATCTACACTGCTATCTGTATAAACATGGAAATATCTACACAGCTATCTGTATAAACATGGAAATATCTTCACCGCTATCTGTATAAACATGGAAATATCTGCAACGCTGTCTCTATAAACATGGAAATATCTACACCACTATCTCTGTAAACATGGAAATATCTAGACGGCCATCCCTATAAACATGGAAATATCTACACCACCATCTGTATAAACATGGAAATATCTATACCGCTATCTGCATAAACATGGAAATATCAACACCGCCATCTCTATGAACATGGAAATATCTACACCGCAATCTGTACGAACATGGAAATATCTATACCGCCATCTGTATGAACATGTAAATATCTACACCGCCATCTGTATGATCATGGAAATATCTACACCACTAACTGTATGAACATGGAAATATCTACACCGCTCTCTGTATGAAAATTTAAATATCTACACCGTTATCTATATGAACATGGAAATATCTACACCGCTATCTGTAGGAACATGGAAATATCTACACCGTTATCTGTACGAACATGGAAATATCTACACCGCTATCTGTATGACCATGCAAGTATCTACACAGCTATCTGTATATCAATGGAAATATCTACACTGTTATTTCTATAAACATGGAAATAACTACACTGCTATCTGTATAAACATGGAAATATCTACACCGCCATCTGTATGAACATGTAAATATCTACACCACCATCTGTATGAACATGGAAATATCTACACCGCTAACTGTATGAACATGGAAATGTCTACACCGCTATTGGTATGAACCTGGAAATATCTAGACCGCTATCTGTATGAACATGGAAATATCTACACCGCTATCTGTATGAACATGGAAATCTCTACACCGCTATCTGTATGAACATGGAAATATGTACACCGCCATCTGTATGAACATGTAAATATCTACACCGCCATCTGTAGGAACATGGAAATATCTACACCGCTATCTGTATGAACATCGAAATATCTACACCGCTATCTGTATGAACATGGAAATATCTACACCGCTATCTGTATGAACATGGAAATATCTACACCGCTATCTGTATGAACAAGTAAATATCAACACAGCTATCTGTATATCAATGGAAATATCCACACTGGTATCTCTATAAACATGGAAATAACTACACTGCTATCTGTATAAACATGAAAATATCTACACTGCCATCTCTATGAACATGGAAATATCTACACCTCCATTTGTATGAACATGGAAATACCTACACCACCATCTGTATGAACATGGAAATATCTTCACCGCCATCTGTATGAACATGGATATATGTACACCGGCATCTGGATGAACATGGAAATATCTAAACCGCTATCTGCATGAACAAGGAAATATCTACACAGCTATCTGCATATACATGGAAATATCTACACAGATTTCTCTATAAATATGGAAATAACTACAGCGCTATCTCTATAACCTTCGAAATATCTACACCGCCATCTGTGTGAACATGGAAATATCTACAACGCCATCTGTACGAACATGGACATATCTACACCTCCATCTGTTTTAAGATGGAAATAACTACACCGATATCTGTATAAACATGGAAATATCTGCACGACCATCTGTATAAACATGGAAATAACCGCACCGCTATCTGCATAAACATGGAAATTTCTACACCGCTATCTGCATAAACATGGAAATATCCACACCGCTATCTCTGTAAACATAGAAATGACTACACCGCTATCTGTGTAAACATGGAAATATCTACACTGCCATCTGTGTAAGCATGAAAATATCTACATAAACATAGAAATGTAACATAACATAGAATGACTGTAAACATAGAAATGACTACACCGCTATCTTTGTAAACATGGAAATATCTACACTGCCATCTGTGTAAGCATGAAAATATCTACACCGCCATCTCTATAAACATGGAAATATCTACACGGCCATCGGTATGAACATGGAAATATCTACATCTCCATCTCTATAAACGTGGAAATATCTACACTGCTATCTGTATGAACTTGGAAATATCTACACTGCTATCTGTATAAAATTGGAATTATCTACCCCACTATGTCTATAAACTTGGAAATATCTACACCGCTATCTGTATGAACATGGAAATATCTTCACCACTATCTGTATGAACATGGAAATATCTACACTGCTATCTGTAGGAACAAGGAAATATCTTCACCGCTATCTGTATATACATGGAAATACCTACAACGCTGTCTCTATAAACGTGGAAATAACTACACCACTATCTCTGTAAACATGGGAATATCTAGACCGCCATCTCTATAAACATGGAAATATCTACACCACCAACTGTATAAACATGGAAATATCTATACCGCTATCTGCATAAACATGGAAATATCTACACCGCCATCTCTATGAACATGGAAATATCTACACCGCCATCTGTACGAACATGGAAATATCTATACCGCCATCTGTATGAACATGTAAATATCTACACCGCCATCTGTATGAACATGGGAATAACTACACCGCTAACTGTATAAACATGGAAATATCTACACCGCTATCTGTATGAACATGGAAATATCTACACCGTTATCTGTATGAACATGGAAACATCTACACCGCCATCTGTATGAACATGGAAATATCTACACCGCTATCTGTACGAACATGGAAATATCTACACCGCTATCTGTATGACCATGCAAATATCTACACAGCTATCTGTATATCAATGGAAATATCTACACTGCTATCTCTATAAACATGGAAATAACTACACTGCTATCAGTATAAACATGGAAATATCTACACCGCCACCTATATGAGCATGGAAATATCGACGCTGCCATCCGTACGAACATGGAAATATCTACACCGCCATCTGTATGAACTTGTAAATATCTACACCGCCCTCTGTATGAACATGGAAATATCTACACTGCTAACTGTATGAACATGGAAATGTCTACACCGCTATTGGTATGAACCTGGAAATATCTGGACCGCTATCTGTATGAACATGGAAATATCTACGCCGCTATCTGTATGAACATGGAAATCTCTACACCGCTATCTGTATGAACATGGAAATATCTACACCGCCATCTGTATGAACATGTAAATATGTACACCGACATCTGTATGAACATGGAAATATCTACACTGCTATCTGTATGAACATGGAAATATCTACACCGCTATCTGTATGAACATGGAAATATCTACTCCGCTATCTGTATGAACATGCAAATATCTACACAGCTATCTGTATATAAATGGAAATATCTACACCGCTATCTTTATAAACATGGTAATATCTGCACCACTATCTGTATAAACATGGAAATATCCGCACCCCTATGTGTATGAACATGTAAATATCTACACCGCTATCTGTACGAACATGGAAATGTCTACACCGCTATTGGTATGAACCTGGAAATATCTGGACCGCTATCTGTATGAACATGGAAATATCTACGCCGCTATCTGTATGAACATGGAAATCTCTACACCGCTATCTGGATGAACATGGAAATATCTACACCGATATCTGTGTAAACATGGAAATGTCTACACCGCTATCTGTGTAAACATGGAAATATCTACACCGCCATCTGTATAAACATGAAAATATCTACACCGCCATCTCTATAACATGGAAATATCTACACCGCCATCTGTATGGACATGGAAATATCTACACCGCCATCTCTATAATCGTTTAAATATCTACACCGCTATCTGTATGAACTTGGAAATAACTACACTACTATCTGTATAAAATTGAAATTATCTACACCACTATCTCTATAAACATGGAAATATCTACACTGTTATCTGTATAAACATGGAAATATCTACACCGCTATCTGTATAAACATGGAAATATCTTCACCGCTGTCTCTATAAACTTGGAAATAACTACACCTCTATCTCTATAAACATGGAAATATCGAGACCGCCATCTCTATAAACAAGGAAATACCTACACCACCATCTCTATAATCATGGAAATATCTATAACGCTATCTGCATAAACATAGAAATACCTACACCGCCATCTCTATGAACATGGAAATATCTACACCGCCATCTGTATGAGCATGGAAATATCTACACTGCCATCCGTATGAAGATGGAAATATCTACACCGCCATCTGTATGAACATGCAAATATCTACACCGCCATCTTTACGAACATGGAAATATCTACACCGCCATCTGTAGGAAGATGGAAATATCTACACCGTCATCTGTATGAACATGGAAATATCTACACCGCTAACTGTATGAACATGGAAATATCTACACCGCTATTGGTATGAACATGCAAATATCTACACCGCTATCTGTATGAACATGGAAATATCCACACCGCTATCTGTATGAACATGGAAATATCTACACCGCCACCTGTATGAACATGGAAATATCTACACCGCCATATGTATGAACAGGTAAATATCTACACCGCCATCTGTATGAACATGGAAATATCTACACTGCTAACTGTATGAACATGGAAATATCTACACTGCTATCTGTATGAACATGGAAATATCTACACCACTATCTGTATGAACATGGAAATAACTGCACCGCTATCTCTATGAACATGGCAATATCTACACCGCTATCTGTATGAACATGGAAATATCTACACCGCCATATGTATGAACATGCAAATATCTACTCCACCATCTGTATGAACATGGAAATATCTACACCGCCATCTCTATAAACGTGGAAATATCTACACCGCTATCTGTATGAACTTGGAAATATCTACACTGCTCTCTGTATAAACATGGAAATATCTACACCGCTATCTGTATAAACATGGAAATATCATTACCGCTCTCTGTATAAACATGGAAATATCTACAACGCTGTCTCTATTAACTTGGAAATAACTACACCACTATCTCTGTAAACATGGAAATATCTAGACCGCCATCTCTATAAACATGGAAATATCTACACCACCACCTGTATAAATATGTAAATATCTATACCGCTATCTCCATAAACAAGGAAATATCTACACCGCCATCTCTATGAACATGGAAATATCTACACCGCCATCTGTACGAACATGGAAATATCTATACCACCATCTGTATGAACATGTAAATATCTACACCGCCATCTGTATGAACATGGAAATATCTACACCGCTAACTGTATGAACATGGAAATATCTACACAGCTATCTGTATGAACATGGAAATATCTACACCGCCATCTGTATGAACATGGAAATATCTACACTGCCATCCGAACGAACATGGAAATATCTACACCACCATCTGTATGAACATGTAAATATCTGCAACGCCATCTGTATGAACATGGAAATATCTACACCGCTATCTGAATGAATATGGAAATATCTACACCGCTATCTGTATGAACATGGAAATATCTACACCGCCATCTGTATCAACATGGAAATATCTACACCTCCATCTGTATGAACATGTAAATATCTACACCGCCATCTGTATGAACATGGAAATACCTACACCGCTAACTGTATACCAGTGCAAATATCTACACTGCTATCTCAACAAACTTGGAAATAACTATACTGCTATCTGTATAAACATGGAAATATCTACACCGCCATCTCTATGAACATGGAAATATCTTCACCGCTATCTGTATAAACATGGAAATATCTACAACGCTGTCTCTATAAACTTGGAAATAACTACACCACTATCTCTGTAAACATGGAAATATCCAGACCGCCATCTCTATAAATATGGAAATATCTACACCACCATCTGTATTAACATGGAAATATCTATACCGCTATCTGCATAAACATGGAAATATCTACACCGCTATCTGTATGGACATGGAAATATCTACACCGCTATCTGTATGAACATGAAAATATCTACACAGCTATCTGCATATACATGGAATTATCTACACAGATTTCTCTATAAATAAGGAAATAACTACAGCGCTATCTCTATAAACTTCAAAATATCTCCACCGCCATCTGTATGAACATGTAAATATCTACACCGCCTTCTGTACGAACTTGGACATATCTACACCGCCATCTGTATTAAGATGGAAATATCTACACCGCTATCTGTATAAACATGGAAATATCTGCCCATCTGTATAAACATGGAAATATCCGCACCGCTATCTGTATAAACATGGAAATATCTACACCGCTATCGGCATAAACATGGAAATATCCACACCGCTATCTGTGTAAACATGGAAATGTCTACACCGCTATCTGTGTAAAGTTGGAAATATCAACATCGCCGTCTGTGTAAACATTAATATATCTACACCGCCATCTCTATAAACATGGAAATATCTACACCGCCATCTGTATGAACATGGAAATATCTACACCACCATCTCTATAAACGTGGAAATATCTACACCGCTCTATGTATGAACTTGGAAATATCTGCTCTGCTATCTGTATAAAATTGGAATTATCTACAAAACTATCTCTATAAACATGGAAATATCTACACCGCTATCTGTATAAACATGGAAATATCTACACCGCTATCTGTACAAACATGGAAATACCTTCACCGCTATCTGTATAAACATGGAAATATCTATACCGCTATCTGCATAAACATGGAAATATGTACACCGCCATCTCTATGAACATGTAAATATCTACACCGCCATCTGTATGAACATGGAAATATCTACTCCGCTAACAGTATGAACAGGGAAATATCTACACCGCTATCTGTATGAACATGGAAATATCTACACCGTTATCTGTATGAACATGGAAATATCTACACCGCTATCTGTATGAACATGGAAATATCTACACCGCTATCTGTACGAACATGGAAATATCTACACCGCTATCTGTATGAACATGCAAATATCTATAAAGCTATCTGTATATCAATGGAAATATCTACCCTGCAATCTCTATAAACAAGGAAATAACTACACTGCTATCTGTATAAACATGGAAATATCTACACTGCCACCTGTATGAACATGGAAATATCTTCACCGCCATCTGTATGAACATGGAAATATCTACACCGCCATCTCTATAAACGTGGAAATATCTACACCGCTATCTGTATGAACTTGGAAATATCTACACTGCTATCAGTATAAAATTGGAATTATGTACACCACTATCTCCATAAACATGGAAATATCTACACCGCTATCTCTATGAACATGGAAATATCTACACCGCTATCTGTATGAACATGCAAATATCTACACAGCTATCTGTATATCAAAGGAAATATCTACAAGGCTATCTCTATAAACATGGAAATAAATACACTGCTATCTGTATAAACATGGAAATATCTACACCGCCATCTCTATGTACATGTAAATATCTACACCGCCATTTGTATGAACATGGAAATATCTACACCACCATCTCTATAAACATGGAAATATCTACACTGCCATTTGTATGAACATGGAAATATCTACACCACCATCTCTATATACATGGAAATATCTACACTGCCATTTGTATGAACATGGAAATATCTACACCGCCATCTGTATGAACATGGAAATATCTTCACCGCCATCTGTATGAACATGGATATATCTACACCGGCATCTGGATGAACATGGAAATATCTACACCGCTATCTGCATGAACATGGAAATATCTACACATTTATCTGCATATACATGGAAATATCTACACAGATTTCTCTATAAATATGGAAATAACTACAGCGCTATCTCTATAAACTTCGAAATATCTACACCACCATCTGTATGAACATGGAAACATGTACAACGCAACCTGTACGAACATGGACATATCTACACCGCAATCTGTATTAAGATGGAAATATCTACACCGCTATCTGTATAAACATGGAAATATCTACCCAACTATCTGTACAATCATGGAAATATCCGCACCGCTATCTGTATGAACATGGAAATATCTACACCGCTAACTGTATGGACATGGAAATATCTACACTGCTATTGGTATGAACATGGAAATATCAACACCGCTATCTGCATGAACATGGAAATATCTACACCGCTATCTGTATGAACATGGAAATATCTACACCGCTATCTGTATGAACATGGAAATATCTACACCGCTATGTGTATGAACATGGAAATACCTACACCGCTATCTGTATGCACATGCAAATATCTACACATCTATCTGTATAAAATTGAAATTATCTACACCACTATCTCTATAAAAATGGAAATAACTACACTGCTATCTGTATAAACATGGAAATATCTACACCGCCATCTCTATGAACATGGAAATATCTACACCGCCATTTGTATGAACATGGAAATATCTACACCGCCATCTCTATGAACATGGAAATATCTACACCGCCATTTGTATGAACATGGACATATCTACACCGCCATCTGTATGAACATGGAAATATCTTCACCGCCATCCGTATGAACATGGATATATCAACACCGGCATCTGGATGAACATGGAAATATCTTCACCGCTATCTGCATGAACATGGAAATATCTACACAGCTATCTGAATATACATGGAAATATCTACACAGATTTCTCTATAAATACGGAAATAACTACAGCGCTATCTCTATAAACTTCGAAATATCTACACCACCATCTGTATGAACATGGAAATACCTACACCGCCATCTGTACGAACATGGACATATTTACACTGCCATCTGTATGGAAATATCTACACCGCTATCTGTACAAACATGGAAATATCTGCCCATCTGTATAAACATGGAAATATCCGCACCGCTATCTGTATAAACATGGAAATATCTACACCACTATCTGCATAAACATGGAAATATACACACCGCTATCTGTGTAAATATGGAAATGTCTACACCGCTATCTGTTTAAACATGGAAATATCTACACCGCCATCTGTGTAAACATGAACATATCTACACCGCCATCTCTATAAACATGGAAATATCTACACCGCCATCTGTATGAACATGGAAATATCTACACCGCCATCTCTATAAAGGTGGAAATATCTACACTGCTCTCTGTATGAACTTGGAAATATCTATACTGCTATCTGTATGAAATTGAAATTATCTACACCACTATCTCTATAAACATGGAAATATCTACACTGTTATCTGTATAAACATGGAAATATCTACACCGGTATCTGTATAAACATGGAAATATCTTCACCGCTATCTGTATAAACATGGAAATATCTACAACGCTGTCTCTATAAACGTGGAAATAACTACACCTCTATCTCTATAAACATGGAAATATCTAGACCGCCATCTCTATAAACATGGAAATACCTACACCACCATCTGTATAAACATGGAAATATCTATACCGCTATCTGCATAAGCATGGAAATATCTACACCGCCATCTCTATGAACATGGAAATATCTGCACCGCCATCGGTACGAACATGGAAATATCTACACAGCCATCTGTATGAACATGGAAATAACTTCACCGCCATCTGTATCAACATGGATGTATCTACACCGGCATCTGGATGAACCTGGAAATAACTACACCGCTATCTGCATGAACATGGAAATATCTACACAGCTATCTGCATATACATGGAAATATCTACACAGATTTCTATATAAATATAGAAATAACTACAGCGCTATCTCTATAAACTTCGAAATATCTACACCGCCATCTGTATGAACATGGAAATATCTACACCACCATCTGTATAAACATGGAAATATCTATACCACCATCTGCATAAACATGGAAATATCTACACCACCATCTGTATAAAAATGGAAATATCTATACCGCTATCTGCATAAACATGGAAATATCTACACCACCATCTGTATTAAGATGGAAATATCTACACCGCTATCTGTATAAACATGGAAATATCTGCACCACTATCTGCATTAACATGGAAATATCCGCACCGCTTTCTGTATAAACATGGAAATATCTACACCGCTCTCTGTATGAACATGGAAATATCTACACTGCTATCTGTATGAACATGGAAATAACTACACCGCTATCTGTATGAACATGCAAATATCTACACAGCTATCTGTATATCAATGGAAATATCTTCACTGCTATCTCTGTAAACACGGAAATAACTTCACTGCTATCTGTATACACATGGAAATATCTACACCGCCACCTGTATGAACATGGAAATATCTACACTGCCATCCGTACGAACATGGAAATATCTACACCGTTATCTGTATGAACATGGAAATATCTACACCGCTCTCTGTATGAAGATGGAAATATCTACACAGCTATCTGTATATCAATGGAAATATCTACACTGCTATCTCTATAAACATGGAAATATCTACACCGCCATCTGTATGAACGTGTAAATATCTACACCGCCATCTGTATGAACATGGAAATATCTACACCGCTAACTGTATGAACATGGAAATATCTACACCGCTATCTGAATGAAGAAAGAAATATCTACACCGCTATCTGTATGAACATGGAAATATCTACACCGCTATCTGTATGAACATGGAAATATCTACACCGCTATGTGTATGAACATGGAAATATCTACACCGCTATCTGTATGAACTTGCAAGTATCTACACAGCTATCTGTATATCAATGAAAATATCTACACCGCTATCTGTGTAAACATGGAAATATCTGCACCGCTATCTGTGTAAACACGGATATATCTACACCGCCATCTGTGTAAACATGAAAATATCTACACCGCCATCCCTATAAACATGGAAATATCTACACCGTCCTCTGTATGAACATGGAAATATCTGCACCGCCATCTCTATAAACGTGGAAATATCTACACCTCCATCTGTATGAACTTGGAAATATCTGCACTGCTCTCTGAATAAAATTGAAATTATCTACACCACTATCTCTATAAACATGGAAATATCTACACTGCTATCTGTATAAACATGGAAATATCTACACAGCTATCTGTATAAACATGGAAATATCTTCACCGCTATCTGTATAAACATGGAAATATCTGCAACGCTGTCTCTATAAACATGGAAATATCTACACCACTATCTCTGTAAACATGGAAATATCTAGACGGCCATCCCTATAAACATGGAAATATCTACACCACCATCTGTATAAACATGGAAATATCTATACCGCTATCTGCATAAACATGGAAATATCAACACCGCCATCTCTATGAACATGGAAATATCTACACCGCAATCTGTACGAACATGGAAATATCTATACCGCCATCTGTATGAACATGTAAATATCTACACCGCCATCTGTATGATCATGGAAATATCTACACCACTAACTGTATGAACATGGAAATATCTACACCGCTCTCTGTATGAAAATTTAAATATCTACACCGTTATCTATATGAACATGGAAATATCTACACCGCTATCTGTAGGAACATGGAAATATCTACACCGTTATCTGTACGAACATGGAAATATCTACACCGCTATCTGTATGACCATGCAAGTATCTACACAGCTATCTGTATATCAATGGAAATATCTACACTGTTATTTCTATAAACATGGAAATAACTACACTGCTATCTGTATAAACATGGAAATATCTACACCGCCATCTGTATGAACATGTAAATATCTACACCACCATCTGTATGAACATGGAAATATCTACACCGCTAACTGTATGAACATGGAAATGTCTACACCGCTATTGGTATGAACCTGGAAATATCTAGACCGCTATCTGTAGGAACATGGAAATATCTACACGGCTATCTGTACGAACATGGAAATATCTACACCGCAATCTGTATGACCATGCAAATATCTACACAGCTATCTGTATATCAATGGAAATATCTACACTGCTATCTCTATAAACATGGAAATAACTACACTTCTATCTGTATAAACATGGAAATATCTACACCGCCACCAGTATGAACATTGAAATATCTACACTGCCATCCGTACGAACATGGAAATATCTACACCGCCATCTGTATGAACATGTAAATATCTACACCGCCATCTGTATGAACATGGAAATATCTACACCGCTAACTGTATGAACATGGAAATGTCTACACCGCTATTGGTATGAACCTGGAAATATCTAGACCGCAATCTGTATGAACATGGAAATATCTACACCGCTATCTGTATGAACATGGAAATATCTACACCGCTATCTGTATGAACATGTAAATATCTAAACAGCTATCTGTATATCAATGGAAATATCCACATTGGTATCTCTATAAACATGGAAATAACTACACTGCTATCTGTATAAACATGGAAATATCTACACGGCCATCTCTATGAACATGGACATATCTACACCGCCATTTGTATGAACCTGGAAATACCTACACTGCCATCTCTATGAACATGGAAATATCTACACCGCCATTTGTATGAAGATGGAAATACCTACACCACCATCTGTATGAACATGGAAATATCTTCACCGCCATCTGTATGAACATGGATATATGTACACCGGCATCTGGATGAACATGGAAATATCTACACCGCTATCTGAATGAACATGGAAATATCTACACAGCTATCTGCATATACATGGAAATATCTACACAGATTTCTCTATAAAAATGGAAATAACTACAGCGCTATCTCTATAAACTTGGAAATATCTACACCGCCATCTGTATGAACATGGAAATATCTACACCGCCATCTGTTTTAAGATGGAAATATCTACACCGATATCTGTATAAACATGGAAATATCTGCACGACTATCTGTATAAACATGGAAATAACCGCACCGCTATCTGTATAAACATGGAAATAACTACACCGCTATCTGCAAAACCATGGAAATATCCACACCGCTATCTGTGTAAACATAGAAATGTCTACACCGCTATCTGTATAAACATGGAAATATCTACTCTGCCGTCTGTGTAAGCATGAAAATATCTACACCGCCATCTCTATAAACATGGAAATATCTACAACGCCATCTGTGTGAACATGGAAATATCTACACCGCCATCTCTATAAACGTGGAAATATCTACACTGCTATCAGTATGAACTTGGAAATATCTACACTGCTATCTGTATAAAATTGGAATTATCTACCCCACTATGTCTATAAACATGGAAATATCTATCCCGCTATCTGTATAAACATGGAAATATCTACACCGCTATCTGTATAAACATGGAAATAACTTCACCTCTATCTGTATAAACATGGAAATATCTACAATGCTGACTCTATAAGCTTTGAAATAACTACACCACTATCTCTGTAAACATGGAAATATCCAGACCGCCATCTGTATAAACATGGAAATATCTACACCACCATCTGTATAAACATGGAAATATCAATACCGCTATCTGCATAAACATGGAAATATCTACACCGCCATCTCTATGAACATGGAAATATCTACACCGCCATCTGTAAGAACTTGGAAGTATTTACACCGCCTTCTGTATGAACATGTAAATATCTAAACCGCCATCTGTATGAACATGGAAATATCTACACCGCTAACTGTATGAACATGGAAATACCTACACCGCTATCTGTATGAACATGGAAATATCTACACCGCTATCTGTATGAACATGCAAATATCTACACAGCTATCTGTATATCAATGGAAATATCTTCACTGCTATTTCTGTAAACATGGAAATAACTACACTGCTATCTGTATAAACATGGAAATATCTACACCGCCACCTGTATGAACATGGAAATATCTATACTGCCATCCGTACGAACATGGAAATATCTACACCGCCATCTGTATGAACATGTAAATATCTACACCGCCATCTGTATGAACATGGAAATATGTACACCGCTAACTCTATGAACATGGAAATATCTACACCGCTATCTGTATGAAAATGGAAATATCTACACTGCTATCTGTATGAACATGGAAATATCTACACCGCTATCTGTATGAACATGGAAATATCTACACCGCTATCTGTATATCAGTGGAAATATCTACACTGCTATCTCTATAAACATGGAAATAACTACACTGCTATCTGTATCAACATGGGAATATCTACACCGCCATCTCTATGAACATGGAAATATCTACACAGCCATCTGTATGAACATGGAAATAACTTCACCGCCATCTGTATCAACATGGATGTATCTACACCGGCATCTGGATGAACCTGGAAATAACTACACCGCTATCTGCATGAACATGGAAATATCTACACAGCTATCTGCATATACATGGAAATATCTACACAGATTTCTATATAAATATAGAAATAACTACAGCGCTATCTCTATAAACTTCGAAATATCTACACCGCCATCTGTATGAACATGGAAATATCTACACCACCATCTGTATAAACATGGAAATATCTATACCACCATCTGCATAAACATGGAAATATCTACACCACCATCTGTATAAAAATGGAAATATCTATACCGCTATCTGCATAAACATGGAAATATCTACACCACCATCTGTATTAAGATGGAAATATCTACACCGCTATCTGTATAAACATGGAAATATCTGCACCACTATCTGCATTAACATGGAAATATCCGCACCGCTTTCTGTATAAACATGGAAATATCTACACCGCTCTCTGTATGAACATGGAAATATCTACACTGCTATCTGTATGAACATGGAAATAACTACACCGCTATCTGTATGAACATGCAAATATCTACACAGCTATCTGTATATCAATGGAAATATCTTCACTGCTATCTCTGTAAACACGGAAATAACTTCACTGCTATCTGTATACACATGGAAATATCTACACCGCCACCTGTATGAACATGGAAATATCTACACTGCCATCCGTACGAACATGGAAATATCTACACCGTTATCTGTATGAACATGGAAATATCTACACCGCTCTCTGTATGAAGATGGAAATATCTACACAGCTATCTGTATATCAATGGAAATATCTACACTGCTATCTCTATAAACATGGAAATATCTACACCGCCATCTGTATGAACGTGTAAATATCTACACCGCCATCTGTATGAACATGGAAATATCTACACCGCTAACTGTATGAACATGGAAATATCTACACCGCTATCTGAATGAAGAAAGAAATATCTACACCGCTATCTGTATGAACATGGAAATATCTACACCGCTATCTGTATGAACATGGAAATATCTACACCGCTATGTGTATGAACATGGAAATATCTACACCGCTATCTGTATGAACTTGCAAGTATCTACACAGCTATCTGTATATCAATGAAAATATCTACACCGCTATCTGTGTAAACATGGAAATATCTGCACCGCTATCTGTGTAAACACGGATATATCTACACCGCCATCTGTGTAAACATGAAAATATCTACACCGCCATCCCTATAAACATGGAAATATCTACACCGTCCTCTGTATGAACATGGAAATATCTGCACCGCCATCTCTATAAACGTGGAAATATCTACACCTCCATCTGTATGAACTTGGAAATATCTACACTGCTCTCTGAATAAAATTGAAATTATCTACACCACTATCTCTATAAACATGGAAATATCTACACTGCTATCTGTATAAACATGGAAATATCTACACAGCTATCTGTATAAACATGGAAATATCTTCACCGCTATCTGTATAAACATGGAAATATCTGCAACGCTGTCTCTATAAACATGGAAATATCTACACCACTATCTCTGTAAACATGGAAATATCTAGACGGCCATCCCTATAAACATGGAAATATCTACACCACCATCTGTATAAACATGGAAATATCTATACCGCTATCTGCATAAACATGGAAATATCAACACCGCCATCTCTATGAACATGGAAATATCTACACCGCAATCTGTACGAACATGGAAATATCTATACCGCCATCTGTATGAACATGTAAATATCTACACCGCCATCTGTATGATCATGGAAATATCTACACCACTAACTGTATGAACATGGAAATATCTACACCGCTCTCTGTATGAAAATTTAAATATCTACACCGTTATCTATATGAACATGGAAATATCTACACCGCTATCTGTAGGAACATGGAAATATCTACACCGTTATCTGTACGAACATGGAAATATCTACACCGCTATCTGTATGACCATGCAAGTATCTACACAGCTATCTGTATATCAATGGAAATATCTACACTGTTATTTCTATAAACATGGAAATAACTACACTGCTATCTGTATAAACATGGAAATATCTACACCGCCATCTGTATGAACATGTAAATATCTACACCACCATCTGTATGAACATGGAAATATCTACACCGCTAACTGTATGAACATGGAAATGTCTACACCGCTATTGGTATGAACCTGGAAATATCTAGACCGCTATCTGTAGGAACATGGAAATATCTACACGGCTATCTGTACGAACATGGAAATATCTACACCGCAATCTGTATGACCATGCAAATATCTACACAGCTATCTGTATATCAATGGAAATATCTACACTGCTATCTCTATAAACATGGAAATAACTACACTTCTATCTGTATAAACATGGAAATATCTACACCGCCACCAGTATGAACATTGAAATATCTACACTGCCATCCGTACGAACATGGAAATATCTACACCGCCATCTGTATGAACATGTAAATATCTACACCGCCATCTGTATGAACATGGAAATATCTACACCGCTAACTGTATGAACATGGAAATGTCTACACCGCTATTGGTATGAACCTGGAAATATCTAGACCGCAATCTGTATGAACATGGAAATATCTACACCGCTATCTGTATGAACATGGAAATATCTACACCGCTATCTGTATGAACATGTAAATATCTAAACAGCTATCTGTATATCAATGGAAATATCCACATTGGTATCTCTATAAACATGGAAATAACTACACTGCTATCTGTATAAACATGGAAATATCTACACGGCCATCTCTATGAACATGGACATATCTACACCGCCATTTGTATGAACCTGGAAATACCTACACTGCCATCTCTATGAACATGGAAATATCTACACCGCCATTTGTATGAAGATGGAAATACCTACACCACCATCTGTATGAACATGGAAATATCTTCACCGCCATCTGTATGAACATGGATATATGTACACCGGCATCTGGATGAACATGGAAATATCTACACCGCTATCTGAATGAACATGGAAATATCTACACAGCTATCTGCATATACATGGAAATATCTACACAGATTTCTCTATAAAAATGGAAATAACTACAGCGCTATCTCTATAAACTTGGAAATATCTACACCGCCATCTGTATGAACATGGAAATATCTACACCGCCATCTGTTTTAAGATGGAAATATCTACACCGATATCTGTATAAACATGGAAATATCTGCACGACTATCTGTATAAACATGGAAATAACCGCACCGCTATCTGTATAAACATGGAAATAACTACACCGCTATCTGCAAAACCATGGAAATATCCACACCGCTATCTGTGTAAACATAGAAATGTCTACACCGCTATCTGTATAAACATGGAAATATCTACTCTGCCGTCTGTGTAAGCATGAAAATATCTACACCGCCATCTCTATAAACATGGAAATATCTACAACGCCATCTGTGTGAACATGGAAATATCTACACCGCCATCTCTATAAACGTGGAAATATCTACACTGCTATCAGTATGAACTTGGAAATATCTACACTGCTATCTGTATAAAATTGGAATTATCTACCCCACTATGTCTATAAACATGGAAATATCTATCCCGCTATCTGTATAAACATGGAAATATCTACACCGCTATCTGTATAAACATGGAAATAACTTCACCTCTATCTGTATAAACATGGAAATATCTACAATGCTGACTCTATAAGCTTTGAAATAACTACACCACTATCTCTGTAAACATGGAAATATCCAGACCGCCATCTGTATAAACATGGAAATATCTACACCACCATCTGTATAAACATGGAAATATCAATACCGCTATCTGCATAAACATGGAAATATCTACACCGCCATCTCTATGAACATGGAAATATCTACACCGCCATCTGTAAGAACTTGGAAGTATTTACACCGCCTTCTGTATGAACATGTAAATATCTAAACCGCCATCTGTATGAACATGGAAATATCTACACCGCTAACTGTATGAACATGGAAATACCTACACCGCTATCTGTATGAACATGGAAATATCTACACCGCTATCTGTATGAACATGCAAATATCTACACAGCTATCTGTATATCAATGGAAATATCTTCACTGCTATTTCTGTAAACATGGAAATAACTACACTGCTATCTGTATAAACATGGAAATATCTACACCGCCACCTGTATGAACATGGAAATATCTATACTGCCATCCGTACGAACATGGAAATATCTACACCGCCATCTGTATGAACATGTAAATATCTACACCGCCATCTGTATGAACATGGAAATATGTACACCGCTAACTCTATGAACATGGAAATATCTACACCGCTATCTGTATGAAAATGGAAATATCTACACTGCTATCTGTATGAACATGGAAATATCTACACCGCTATCTGTATGAACATGGAAATATCTACACCGCTATCTGTATATCAGTGGAAATATCTACACTGCTATCTCTATAAACATGGAAATAACTACACTGCTATCTGTATCAACATGGGAATATCTACACCGCCATCTCTATGAACATGGAAATATCTACACAGCCATCTGTATGAACATGGAAATAACTTCACCGCCATCTGTATCAACATGGATGTATCTACACCGGCATCTGGATGAACCTGGAAATAACTACACCGCTATCTGCATGAACATGGAAATATCTACACAGCTATCTGCATATACATGGAAATATCTACACAGATTTCTATATAAATATAGAAATAACTACAGCGCTATCTCTATAAACTTCGAAATATCTACACCGCCATCTGTATGAACATGGAAATATCTACACCACCATCTGTATAAACATGGAAATATCTATACCACCATCTGCATAAACATGGAAATATCTACACCACCATCTGTATAAAAATGGAAATATCTATACCGCTATCTGCATAAACATGGAAATATCTACACCACCATCTGTATTAAGATGGAAATATCTACACCGCTATCTGTATAAACATGGAAATATCTGCACCACTATCTGCATTAACATGGAAATATCCGCACCGCTTTCTGTATAAACATGGAAATATCTACACCGCTCTCTGTATGAACATGGAAATATCTACACTGCTATCTGTATGAACATGGAAATAACTACACCGCTATCTGTATGAACATGCAAATATCTACACAGCTATCTGTATATCAATGGAAATATCTTCACTGCTATCTCTGTAAACACGGAAATAACTTCACTGCTATCTGTATACACATGGAAATATCTACACCGCCACCTGTATGAACATGGAAATATCTACACTGCCATCCGTACGAACATGGAAATATCTACACCGTTATCTGTATGAACATGGAAATATCTACACCGCTCTCTGTATGAAGATGGAAATATCTACACAGCTATCTGTATATCAATGGAAATATCTACACTGCTATCTCTATAAACATGGAAATATCTACACCGCCATCTGTATGAACGTGTAAATATCTACACCGCCATCTGTATGAACATGGAAATATCTACACCGCTAACTGTATGAACATGGAAATATCTACACCGCTATCTGAATGAAGAAAGAAATATCTACACCGCTATCTGTATGAACATGGAAATATCTACACCGCTATCTGTATGAACATGGAAATATCTACACCGCTATGTGTATGAACATGGAAATATCTACACCGCTATCTGTATGAACTTGCAAGTATCTACACAGCTATCTGTATATCAATGAAAATATCTACACCGCTATCTGTGTAAACATGGAAATATCTGCACCGCTATCTGTGTAAACACGGATATATCTACACCGCCATCTGTGTAAACATGAAAATATCTACACCGCCATCCCTATAAACATGGAAATATCTACACCGTCCTCTGTATGAACATGGAAATATCTGCACCGCCATCTCTATAAACGTGGAAATATCTACACCTCCATCTGTATGAACTTGGAAATATCTACACTGCTCTCTGAATAAAATTGAAATTATCTACACCACTATCTCTATAAACATGGAAATATCTACACTGCTATCTGTATAAACATGGAAATATCTACACAGCTATCTGTATAAACATGGAAATATCTTCACCGCTATCTGTATAAACATGGAAATATCTGCAACGCTGTCTCTATAAACATGGAAATATCTACACCACTATCTCTGTAAACATGGAAATATCTAGACGGCCATCCCTATAAACATGGAAATATCTACACCACCATCTGTATAAACATGGAAATATCTATACCGCTATCTGCATAAACATGGAAATATCAACACCGCCATCTCTATGAACATGGAAATATCTACACCGCAATCTGTACGAACATGGAAATATCTATACCGCCATCTGTATGAACATGTAAATATCTACACCGCCATCTGTATGATCATGGAAATATCTACACCACTAACTGTATGAACATGGAAATATCTACACCGCTCTCTGTATGAAAATTTAAATATCTACACCGTTATCTATATGAACATGGAAATATCTACACCGCTATCTGTAGGAACATGGAAATATCTACACCGTTATCTGTACGAACATGGAAATATCTACACCGCTATCTGTATGACCATGCAAGTATCTACACAGCTATCTGTATATCAATGGAAATATCTACACTGTTATTTCTATAAACATGGAAATAACTACACTGCTATCTGTATAAACATGGAAATATCTACACCGCCATCTGTATGAACATGTAAATATCTACACCACCATCTGTATGAACATGGAAATATCTACACCGCTAACTGTATGAACATGGAAATGTCTACACCGCTATTGGTATGAACCTGGAAATATCTAGACCGCTATCTGTAGGAACATGGAAATATCTACACGGCTATCTGTACGAACATGGAAATATCTACACCGCAATCTGTATGACCATGCAAATATCTACACAGCTATCTGTATATCAATGGAAATATCTACACTGCTATCTCTATAAACATGGAAATAACTACACTTCTATCTGTATAAACATGGAAATATCTACACCGCCACCAGTATGAACATTGAAATATCTACACTGCCATCCGTACGAACATGGAAATATCTACACCGCCATCTGTATGAACATGTAAATATCTACACCGCCATCTGTATGAACATGGAAATATCTACACCGCTAACTGTATGAACATGGAAATGTCTACACCGCTATTGGTATGAACCTGGAAATATCTAGACCGCAATCTGTATGAACATGGAAATATCTACACCGCTATCTGTATGAACATGGAAATATCTACACCGCTATCTGTATGAACATGTAAATATCTAAACAGCTATCTGTATATCAATGGAAATATCCACATTGGTATCTCTATAAACATGGAAATAACTACACTGCTATCTGTATAAACATGGAAATATCTACACGGCCATCTCTATGAACATGGACATATCTACACCGCCATTTGTATGAACCTGGAAATACCTACACTGCCATCTCTATGAACATGGAAATATCTACACCGCCATTTGTATGAAGATGGAAATACCTACACCACCATCTGTATGAACATGGAAATATCTTCACCGCCATCTGTATGAACATGGATATATGTACACCGGCATCTGGATGAACATGGAAATATCTACACCGCTATCTGAATGAACATGGAAATATCTACACAGCTATCTGCATATACATGGAAATATCTACACAGATTTCTCTATAAAAATGGAAATAACTACAGCGCTATCTCTATAAACTTGGAAATATCTACACCGCCATCTGTATGAACATGGAAATATCTACACCGCCATCTGTTTTAAGATGGAAATATCTACACCGATATCTGTATAAACATGGAAATATCTGCACGACTATCTGTATAAACATGGAAATAACCGCACCGCTATCTGTATAAACATGGAAATAACTACACCGCTATCTGCAAAACCATGGAAATATCCACACCGCTATCTGTGTAAACATAGAAATGTCTACACCGCTATCTGTATAAACATGGAAATATCTACTCTGCCGTCTGTGTAAGCATGAAAATATCTACACCGCCATCTCTATAAACATGGAAATATCTACAACGCCATCTGTGTGAACATGGAAATATCTACACCGCCATCTCTATAAACGTGGAAATATCTACACTGCTATCAGTATGAACTTGGAAATATCTACACTGCTATCTGTATAAAATTGGAATTATCTACCCCACTATGTCTATAAACATGGAAATATCTATCCCGCTATCTGTATAAACATGGAAATATCTACACCGCTATCTGTATAAACATGGAAATAACTTCACCTCTATCTGTATAAACATGGAAATATCTACAATGCTGACTCTATAAGCTTTGAAATAACTACACCACTATCTCTGTAAACATGGAAATATCCAGACCGCCATCTGTATAAACATGGAAATATCTACACCACCATCTGTATAAACATGGAAATATCAATACCGCTATCTGCATAAACATGGAAATATCTACACCGCCATCTCTATGAACATGGAAATATCTACACCGCCATCTGTAAGAACTTGGAAGTATTTACACCGCCTTCTGTATGAACATGTAAATATCTAAACCGCCATCTGTATGAACATGGAAATATCTACACCGCTAACTGTATGAACATGGAAATACCTACACCGCTATCTGTATGAACATGGAAATATCTACACCGCTATCTGTATGAACATGCAAATATCTACACAGCTATCTGTATATCAATGGAAATATCTTCACTGCTATTTCTGTAAACATGGAAATAACTACACTGCTATCTGTATAAACATGGAAATATCTACACCGCCACCTGTATGAACATGGAAATATCTATACTGCCATCCGTACGAACATGGAAATATCTACACCGCCATCTGTATGAACATGTAAATATCTACACCGCCATCTGTATGAACATGGAAATATGTACACCGCTAACTCTATGAACATGGAAATATCTACACCGCTATCTGTATGAAAATGGAAATATCTACACTGCTATCTGTATGAACATGGAAATATCTACACCGCTATCTGTATGAACATGGAAATATCTACACCGCTATCTGTATATCAGTGGAAATATCTACACTGCTATCTCTATAAACATGGAAATAACTACACTGCTATCTGTATCAACATGGGAATATCTACACCGCCATCTCTATGAACATGGAAATATCTACACAGCCATCTGTATGAACATGGAAATAACTTCACCGCCATCTGTATCAACATGGATGTATCTACACCGGCATCTGGATGAACCTGGAAATAACTACACCGCTATCTGCATGAACATGGAAATATCTACACAGCTATCTGCATATACATGGAAATATCTACACAGATTTCTATATAAATATAGAAATAACTACAGCGCTATCTCTATAAACTTCGAAATATCTACACCGCCATCTGTATGAACATGGAAATATCTACACCACCATCTGTATAAACATGGAAATATCTATACCACCATCTGCATAAACATGGAAATATCTACACCACCATCTGTATAAAAATGGAAATATCTATACCGCTATCTGCATAAACATGGAAATATCTACACCACCATCTGTATTAAGATGGAAATATCTACACCGCTATCTGTATAAACATGGAAATATCTGCACCACTATCTGCATTAACATGGAAATATCCGCACCGCTTTCTGTATAAACATGGAAATATCTACACCGCTCTCTGTATGAACATGGAAATATCTACACTGCTATCTGTATGAACATGGAAATAACTACACCGCTATCTGTATGAACATGCAAATATCTACACAGCTATCTGTATATCAATGGAAATATCTTCACTGCTATCTCTGTAAACACGGAAATAACTTCACTGCTATCTGTATACACATGGAAATATCTACACCGCCACCTGTATGAACATGGAAATATCTACACTGCCATCCGTACGAACATGGAAATATCTACACCGTTATCTGTATGAACATGGAAATATCTACACCGCTCTCTGTATGAAGATGGAAATATCTACACAGCTATCTGTATATCAATGGAAATATCTACACTGCTATCTCTATAAACATGGAAATATCTACACCGCCATCTGTATGAACGTGTAAATATCTACACCGCCATCTGTATGAACATGGAAATATCTACACCGCTAACTGTATGAACATGGAAATATCTACACCGCTATCTGAATGAAGAAAGAAATATCTACACCGCTATCTGTATGAACATGGAAATATCTACACCGCTATCTGTATGAACATGGAAATATCTACACCGCTATGTGTATGAACATGGAAATATCTACACCGCTATCTGTATGAACTTGCAAGTATCTACACAGCTATCTGTATATCAATGAAAATATCTACACCGCTATCTGTGTAAACATGGAAATATCTGCACCGCTATCTGTGTAAACACGGATATATCTACACCGCCATCTGTGTAAACATGAAAATATCTACACCGCCATCCCTATAAACATGGAAATATCTACACCGTCCTCTGTATGAACATGGAAATATCTGCACCGCCATCTCTATAAACGTGGAAATATCTACACCTCCATCTGTATGAACTTGGAAATATCTACACTGCTCTCTGAATAAAATTGAAATTATCTACACCACTATCTCTATAAACATGGAAATATCTACACTGCTATCTGTATAAACATGGAAATATCTACACAGCTATCTGTATAAACATGGAAATATCTTCACCGCTATCTGTATAAACATGGAAATATCTGCAACGCTGTCTCTATAAACATGGAAATATCTACACCACTATCTCTGTAAACATGGAAATATCTAGACGGCCATCCCTATAAACATGGAAATATCTACACCACCATCTGTATAAACATGGAAATATCTATACCGCTATCTGCATAAACATGGAAATATCAACACCGCCATCTCTATGAACATGGAAATATCTACACCGCAATCTGTACGAACATGGAAATATCTATACCGCCATCTGTATGAACATGTAAATATCTACACCGCCATCTGTATGATCATGGAAATATCTACACCACTAACTGTATGAACATGGAAATATCTACACCGCTCTCTGTATGAAAATTTAAATATCTACACCGTTATCTATATGAACATGGAAATATCTACACCGCTATCTGTAGGAACATGGAAATATCTACACCGTTATCTGTACGAACATGGAAATATCTACACCGCTATCTGTATGACCATGCAAGTATCTACACAGCTATCTGTATATCAATGGAAATATCTACACTGTTATTTCTATAAACATGGAAATAACTACACTGCTATCTGTATAAACATGGAAATATCTACACCGCCATCTGTATGAACATGTAAATATCTACACCACCATCTGTATGAACATGGAAATATCTACACCGCTAACTGTATGAACATGGAAATGTCTACACCGCTATTGGTATGAACCTGGAAATATCTAGACCGCTATCTGTAGGAACATGGAAATATCTACACGGCTATCTGTACGAACATGGAAATATCTACACCGCAATCTGTATGACCATGCAAATATCTACACAGCTATCTGTATATCAATGGAAATATCTACACTGCTATCTCTATAAACATGGAAATAACTACACTTCTATCTGTATAAACATGGAAATATCTACACCGCCACCAGTATGAACATTGAAATATCTACACTGCCATCCGTACGAACATGGAAATATCTACACCGCCATCTGTATGAACATGTAAATATCTACACCGCCATCTGTATGAACATGGAAATATCTACACCGCTAACTGTATGAACATGGAAATGTCTACACCGCTATTGGTATGAACCTGGAAATATCTAGACCGCAATCTGTATGAACATGGAAATATCTACACCGCTATCTGTATGAACATGGAAATATCTACACCGCTATCTGTATGAACATGTAAATATCTAAACAGCTATCTGTATATCAATGGAAATATCCACATTGGTATCTCTATAAACATGGAAATAACTACACTGCTATCTGTATAAACATGGAAATATCTACACGGCCATCTCTATGAACATGGACATATCTACACCGCCATTTGTATGAACCTGGAAATACCTACACTGCCATCTCTATGAACATGGAAATATCTACACCGCCATTTGTATGAAGATGGAAATACCTACACCACCATCTGTATGAACATGGAAATATCTTCACCGCCATCTGTATGAACATGGATATATGTACACCGGCATCTGGATGAACATGGAAATATCTACACCGCTATCTGAATGAACATGGAAATATCTACACAGCTATCTGCATATACATGGAAATATCTACACAGATTTCTCTATAAAAATGGAAATAACTACAGCGCTATCTCTATAAACTTGGAAATATCTACACCGCCATCTGTATGAACATGGAAATATCTACACCGCCATCTGTTTTAAGATGGAAATATCTACACCGATATCTGTATAAACATGGAAATATCTGCACGACTATCTGTATAAACATGGAAATAACCGCACCGCTATCTGTATAAACATGGAAATAACTACACCGCTATCTGCAAAACCATGGAAATATCCACACCGCTATCTGTGTAAACATAGAAATGTCTACACCGCTATCTGTATAAACATGGAAATATCTACTCTGCCGTCTGTGTAAGCATGAAAATATCTACACCGCCATCTCTATAAACATGGAAATATCTACAACGCCATCTGTGTGAACATGGAAATATCTACACCGCCATCTCTATAAACGTGGAAATATCTACACTGCTATCAGTATGAACTTGGAAATATCTACACTGCTATCTGTATAAAATTGGAATTATCTACCCCACTATGTCTATAAACATGGAAATATCTATCCCGCTATCTGTATAAACATGGAAATATCTACACCGCTATCTGTATAAACATGGAAATAACTTCACCTCTATCTGTATAAACATGGAAATATCTACAATGCTGACTCTATAAGCTTTGAAATAACTACACCACTATCTCTGTAAACATGGAAATATCCAGACCGCCATCTGTATAAACATGGAAATATCTACACCACCATCTGTATAAACATGGAAATATCAATACCGCTATCTGCATAAACATGGAAATATCTACACCGCCATCTCTATGAACATGGAAATATCTACACCGCCATCTGTAAGAACTTGGAAGTATTTACACCGCCTTCTGTATGAACATGTAAATATCTAAACCGCCATCTGTATGAACATGGAAATATCTACACCGCTAACTGTATGAACATGGAAATACCTACACCGCTATCTGTATGAACATGGAAATATCTACACCGCTATCTGTATGAACATGCAAATATCTACACAGCTATCTGTATATCAATGGAAATATCTTCACTGCTATTTCTGTAAACATGGAAATAACTACACTGCTATCTGTATAAACATGGAAATATCTACACCGCCACCTGTATGAACATGGAAATATCTATACTGCCATCCGTACGAACATGGAAATATCTACACCGCCATCTGTATGAACATGTAAATATCTACACCGCCATCTGTATGAACATGGAAATATGTACACCGCTAACTCTATGAACATGGAAATATCTACACCGCTATCTGTATGAAAATGGAAATATCTACACTGCTATCTGTATGAACATGGAAATATCTACACCGCTATCTGTATGAACATGGAAATATCTACACCGCTATCTGTATATCAGTGGAAATATCTACACTGCTATCTCTATAAACATGGAAATAACTACACTGCTATCTGTATCAACATGGGAATATCTACACCGCCATCTCTATGAACATGGAAATATCTACACAGCCATCTGTATGAACATGGAAATAACTTCACCGCCATCTGTATCAACATGGATGTATCTACACCGGCATCTGGATGAACCTGGAAATAACTACACCGCTATCTGCATGAACATGGAAATATCTACACAGCTATCTGCATATACATGGAAATATCTACACAGATTTCTATATAAATATAGAAATAACTACAGCGCTATCTCTATAAACTTCGAAATATCTACACCGCCATCTGTATGAACATGGAAATATCTACACCACCATCTGTATAAACATGGAAATATCTATACCACCATCTGCATAAACATGGAAATATCTACACCACCATCTGTATAAAAATGGAAATATCTATACCGCTATCTGCATAAACATGGAAATATCTACACCACCATCTGTATTAAGATGGAAATATCTACACCGCTATCTGTATAAACATGGAAATATCTGCACCACTATCTGCATTAACATGGAAATATCCGCACCGCTTTCTGTATAAACATGGAAATATCTACACCGCTCTCTGTATGAACATGGAAATATCTACACTGCTATCTGTATGAACATGGAAATAACTACACCGCTATCTGTATGAACATGCAAATATCTACACAGCTATCTGTATATCAATGGAAATATCTTCACTGCTATCTCTGTAAACACGGAAATAACTTCACTGCTATCTGTATACACATGGAAATATCTACACCGCCACCTGTATGAACATGGAAATATCTACACTGCCATCCGTACGAACATGGAAATATCTACACCGTTATCTGTATGAACATGGAAATATCTACACCGCTCTCTGTATGAAGATGGAAATATCTACACAGCTATCTGTATATCAATGGAAATATCTACACTGCTATCTCTATAAACATGGAAATATCTACACCGCCATCTGTATGAACGTGTAAATATCTACACCGCCATCTGTATGAACATGGAAATATCTACACCGCTAACTGTATGAACATGGAAATATCTACACCGCTATCTGAATGAAGAAAGAAATATCTACACCGCTATCTGTATGAACATGGAAATATCTACACCGCTATCTGTATGAACATGGAAATATCTACACCGCTATGTGTATGAACATGGAAATATCTACACCGCTATCTGTATGAACTTGCAAGTATCTACACAGCTATCTGTATATCAATGAAAATATCTACACCGCTATCTGTGTAAACATGGAAATATCTGCACCGCTATCTGTGTAAACACGGATATATCTACACCGCCATCTGTGTAAACATGAAAATATCTACACCGCCATCCCTATAAACATGGAAATATCTACACCGTCCTCTGTATGAACATGGAAATATCTGCACCGCCATCTCTATAAACGTGGAAATATCTACACCTCCATCTGTATGAACTTGGAAATATCTACACTGCTCTCTGAATAAAATTGAAATTATCTACACCACTATCTCTATAAACATGGAAATATCTACACTGCTATCTGTATAAACATGGAAATATCTACACAGCTATCTGTATAAACATGGAAATATCTTCACCGCTATCTGTATAAACATGGAAATATCTGCAACGCTGTCTCTATAAACATGGAAATATCTACACCACTATCTCTGTAAACATGGAAATATCTAGACGGCCATCCCTATAAACATGGAAATATCTACACCACCATCTGTATAAACATGGAAATATCTATACCGCTATCTGCATAAACATGGAAATATCAACACCGCCATCTCTATGAACATGGAAATATCTACACCGCAATCTGTACGAACATGGAAATATCTATACCGCCATCTGTATGAACATGTAAATATCTACACCGCCATCTGTATGATCATGGAAATATCTACACCACTAACTGTATGAACATGGAAATATCTACACCGCTCTCTGTATGAAAATTTAAATATCTACACCGTTATCTATATGAACATGGAAATATCTACACCGCTATCTGTAGGAACATGGAAATATCTACACCGTTATCTGTACGAACATGGAAATATCTACACCGCTATCTGTATGACCATGCAAGTATCTACACAGCTATCTGTATATCAATGGAAATATCTACACTGTTATTTCTATAAACATGGAAATAACTACACTGCTATCTGTATAAACATGGAAATATCTACACCGCCATCTGTATGAACATGTAAATATCTACACCACCATCTGTATGAACATGGAAATATCTACACCGCTAACTGTATGAACATGGAAATGTCTACACCGCTATTGGTATGAACCTGGAAATATCTAGACCGCTATCTGTATGAACATGGAAATATCTACACCGCTATCTGTATGAACATGGAAATCTCTACACCGCTATCTGTATGAACATGGAAATATGTACACCGCCATCTGTATGAACATGTAAATATCTACACCGCCATCTGTAGGAACATGGAAATATCTACACCGCTATCTGTATGAACATCGAAATATCTACACCGCTATCTGTATGAACATGGAAATATCTACACCGCTATCTGTATGAACATGGAAATATCTACACCGCTATCTGTATGAACAAGTAAATATCAACACAGCTATCTGTATATCAATGGAAATATCCACACTGGTATCTCTATAAACATGGAAATAACTACACTGCTATCTGTATAAACATGAAAATATCTACACTGCCATCTCTATGAACATGGAAATATCTACACCTCCATTTGTATGAACATGGAAATACCTACACCACCATCTGTATGAACATGGAAATATCTTCACCGCCATCTGTATGAACATGGATATATGTACACCGGCATCTGGATGAACATGGAAATATCTAAACCGCTATCTGCATGAACAAGGAAATATCTACACAGCTATCTGCATATACATGGAAATATCTACACAGATTTCTCTATAAATATGGAAATAACTACAGCGCTATCTCTATAACCTTCGAAATATCTACACCGCCATCTGTGTGAACATGGAAATATCTACAACGCCATCTGTACGAACATGGACATATCTACACCTCCATCTGTTTTAAGATGGAAATAACTACACCGATATCTGTATAAACATGGAAATATCTGCACGACCATCTGTATAAACATGGAAATAACCGCACCGCTATCTGCATAAACATGGAAATATCTACACCGCTATCTGCATAAACATGGAAATATCCACACCGCTATCTCTGTAAACATAGAAATGACTACACCGCTATCTGTGTAAACATGGAAATATCTACACTGCCATCTGTGTAAGCATGAAAATATCTACATAAACATAGAAATGTAACATAACATAGAATGACTGTAAACATAGAAATGACTACACCGCTATCTTTGTAAACATGGAAATATCTACACTGCCATCTGTGTAAGCATGAAAATATCTACACCGCCATCTCTATAAACATGGAAATATCTACACGGCCATCGGTATGAACATGGAAATATCTACATCTCCATCTCTATAAACGTGGAAATATCTACACTGCTATCTGTATGAACTTGGAAATATCTACACTGCTATCTGTATAAAATTGGAATTATCTACCCCACTATGTCTATAAACTTGGAAATATCTACACCGCTATCTGTATGAACATGGAAATATCTTCACCACTATCTGTATGAACATGGAAATATCTACACTGCTATCTGTAGGAACAAGGAAATATCTTCACCGCCATCTGTATATACATGGAAATACCTACAACGCTGTCTCTATAAACGTGGAAATAACTACACCACTATCTCTGTAAACATGGGAATATCTAGACCGCCATCTCTATAAACATGGAAATATCTACACCACCAACTGTATAAACATGGAAATATCTATACCGCTATCTGCATAAACATGGAAATATCTACACCGCCATCTCTATGAACATGGAAATATCTACACCGCCATCTGTACGAACATGGAAATATCTATACCGCCATCTGTATGAACATGTAAATATCTACACCGCCATCTGTATGAACATGGGAATAACTACACCGCTAACTGTATAAACATGGAAATATCTACACCGCTATCTGTATGAACATGGAAATATCTACACCGTTATCTGTATGAACATGGAAACATCTACACCGCCATCTGTATGAACATGGAAATATCTACACCGCTATCTGTACGAACATGGAAATATCTACACCGCTATCTGTATGACCATGCAAATATCTACACAGCTATCTGTATATCAATGGAAATATCTACACTGCTATCTCTATAAACATGGAAATAACTACACTGCTATCAGTATAAACATGGAAATATCTACACCGCCACCTATATGAGCATGGAAATATCGACGCTGCCATCCGTACGAACATGGAAATATCTACACCGCCATCTGTATGAACTTGTAAATATCTACACCGCCCTCTGTATGAACATGGAAATATCTACACCGCTAACTGTATGAACATGGAAATGTCTACACCGCTATTGGTATGAACCTGGAAATATCTGGACCGCTATCTGTATGAACATGGAAATATCTACGCCGCTATCTGTATGAACATGGAAATCTCTACACCGCTATCTGTATGAACATGGAAATATCTACACCGCCATCTGTATGAACATGTAAATATGTACACCGACATCTGTATGAACATGGAAATATCTACACTGCTATCTGTATGAACATGGAAATATCTACACCGCTATCTGTATGAACATGGAAATATCTACTCCGCTATCTGTATGAACATGCAAATATCTACACAGCTATCTGTATATAAATGGAAATATCTACACCGCTATCTTTATAAACATGGTAATATCTGCACCACTATCTGTATAAACATGGAAATATCCGCACCCCTACGTGTATGAACATGTAAATATCTACACCGCTATCTGTACGAACATGGAAATGTCTACACCGCTATTGGTATGAACCTGGAAATATCTGGACCGCTATCTGTATGAACATGGAAATATCTACGCCGCTATCTGTATGAACATGGAAATCTCTACACCGCTATCTGGATGAACATGGAAATATCTACACCGATATCTGTGTAAACATGGAAATGTCTACACCGCTATCTGTGTAAACATGGAAATATCTACACCGCCATCTGTATAAACATGAAAATATCTACACCGCCATCTCTATAACATGGAAATATCTACACCGCCATCTGTATGGACATGGAAATATCTACACCGCCATCTCTATAATCGTTTAAATATCTACACCGCTATCTGTATGAACTTGGAAATAACTACACTACTATCTGTATAAAATTGAAATTATCTACACCACTATCTCTATAAACATGGAAATATCTACACTGTTATCTGTATAAACATGGAAATATCTACACCGCTATCTGTGTAAACATGGAAATATCTTCACCGCTGTCTCTATAAACTTGGAAATAACTACACCTCTATCTCTATAAACATGGAAATATCGAGACCGCCATCTCTATAAACAAGGAAATACCTACACCACCATCTCTATAATCATGGAAATATCTATAACGCTATCTGCATAAACATAGAAATATCTACACCGCCATCTCTATGAACATGGAAATATCTACACCGCCATCTGTATGAGCATGGAAATATCTACACTGCCATCCGTATGAAGATGGAAATATCTACACCGCCATCTGTATGAACATGCAAATATCTACACCGCCATCTTTACGAACATGGAAATATCTACACCGCCATCTGTAGGAAGATGGAAATATCTACACCGTCATCTGTATGAACATGGAAATATCTACACCGCTAACTGTATGAACATGGAAATATCTACACCGCTATTGGTATGAACATGCAAATATCTACACCGCTATCTGTATGAACATGGAAATATCCACACCGCTATCTGTATGAACATGGAAATATCTACACCGCCACCTGTATGAACATGGAAATATCTACACCGCCATATGTATGAACAGGTAAATATCTACACCGCCATCTGTATGAACATGGAAATATCTACACTGCTAACTGTATGAACATGGAAATATCTACACTGCTATCTGTATGAACATGGAAATATCTACACCACTATCTGTATGAACATGGAAATAACTGCACCGCTATCTCTATGAACATGGCAATATCTACACCGCTATCTGTATGAACATGGAAATATCTACACCGCCATATGTATGAACATGCAAATATCTACTCCACCATCTGTATGAACATGGAAATATCTACACCGCCATCTCTATAAACGTGGAAATATCTACACCGCTATCTGTATGAACTTGGAAATATCTACACTGCTCTCTGTATAAACATGGAAATATCTACACCGCTATCTGTATAAACATGGAAATATCATTACCGCTCTCTGTATAAACATGGAAATATCTACAACGCTGTCTCTATTAACTTGGAAATAACTACACCACTATCTCTGTAAACATGGAAATATCTAGACCGCCATCTCTATAAACATGGAAATATCTACACCACCACCTGTATAAATATGTAAATATCTATACCGCTATCTCCATAAACAAGGAAATATCTACACCGCCATCTCTATGAACATGGAAATATCTACACCGCCATCTGTACGAACATGGAAATATCTATACCACCATCTGTATGAACATGTAAATATCTACACCGCCATCTGTATGAACATGGAAATATCTACACCGCTAACTGTATGAACATGGAAATATCTACACAGCTATCTGTATGAACATGGAAATATCTACACCGCCATCTGTATGAACATGGAAATATCTACACTGCCATCCGAACGAACATGGAAATATCTACACCACCATCTGTATGAACATGTAAATATCTGCAACGCCATCTGTATGAACATGGAAATATCTACACCGCTATCTGAATGAATATGGAAATATCTACACCGCTATCTGTATGAACATGGAAATATCTACACCGCCATCTGTATCAACATGGAAATATCTACACCTCCATCTGTATGAACATGTAAATATCTACACCGCCATCTGTATGAACATGGAAATACCTACACCGCTAACTGTATACCAGTGCAAATATCTACACTGCTATCTCAACAAACTTGGAAATAACTATACTGCTATCTGTATAAACATGGAAATATCTACACCGCCATCTCTATGAACATGGAAATATCTTCACCGCTATCTGTATAAACATGGAAATATCTACAACGCTGTCTCTATAAACTTGGAAATAACTACACCACTATCTCTGTAAACATGGAAATATCCAGACCGCCATCTCTATAAATATGGAAATATCTACACCACCATCTGTATTAACATGGAAATATCTATACCGCTATCTGCATAAACATGGAAATATCTACACCGCTATCTGTATGGACATGGAAATATCTACACCGCTATCTGTATGAACATGAAAATATCTACACAGCTATCTGCATATACATGGAATTATCTACACAGATTTCTCTATAAATATGGAAATAACTACAGCGCCATCTCTATAAACTTCAAAATATCTCCACCGCCATCTGTATGAACATGTAAATATCTACACCGCCTTCTGTACGAACTTGGACATATCTACACCGCCATCTGTATTAAGATGGAAATATCTACACCGCTATCTGTATAAACATGGAAATATCTGCCCATCTGTATAAACATGGAAATATCCGCACCGCTATCTGTATAAACATGGAAATATCTACACCGCTATCGGCATAAACATGGAAATATCCACACCGCTATCTGTGTAAACATGGAAATGTCTACACCGCTATCTGTGTAAAGTTGGAAATATCAACATCGCCGTCTGTGTAAACATTAATATATCTACACCGCCATCTCTATAAACATGGAAATATCTACACCGCCATCTGTATGAACATGGAAATATCTACACCACCATCTCTATAAACGTGGAAATATCTACACCGCTCTATGTATGAACTTGGAAATATCTGCTCTGCTATCTGTATAAAATTGGAATTATCTACAAAACTATCTCTATAAACATGGAAATATCTACACCGCTATCTGTATAAACATGGAAATATCTACACCGCTATCTGTACAAACATGGAAATACCTTCACCGCTATCTGTATAAACATGGAAATATCTATACCGCTATCTGCATAAACATGGAAATATGTACACCGCCATCTCTATGAACTTGGAAATATCTACACCGCCATCTGTACGAACATGGAAATATCTACACCGCCATCTGTATGAACATGTAAATATCTACACCGCCATCTGTATGAACATGGAAATATCTACTCCGCTAACAGTATGAACAGGGAAATATCTACACCGCTATCTGTATGAACATGGAAATATCTACACCGTTATCTGTATGAACATGGAAATATCTACACCGCTATCTGTATGAACATGGAAATATCTACACCGCTATCTGTACGAACATGGAAATATCTACACCGCTATCTGTATGAACATGCAAATATCTATAAAGCTATCTGTATATCAATGGAAATATCTACCCTGCAATCTCTATAAACAAGGAAATAACTACACTGCTATCTGTATAAACATGGAAATATCTACACTGCCACCTGTATGAACATGGAAATATCTTCACCGCCATCTGTATGAACATGGAAATATCTACACCGCCATCTCTATAAACGTGGAAATATCTACACCGCTATCTGTATGAACTTGGAAATATCTACACTGCTATCAGTATAAAATTGGAATTATCTACACCACTATCTCCATAAACATGGAAATATCTACACCGCTATCTCTATGAACATGGAAATATCTACACCGCTATCTGTATGAACATGCAAATATCTACACAGCTATCTGTATATCAAAGGAAATATCTACAAGGCTATCTCTATAAACATGGAAATAAATACACTGCTATCTGTATAAACATGGAAATATCTACACCGCCATCTCTATGTACATGTAAATATCTACACCGCCATTTGTATGAACATGGAAATATCTACACCACCATCTCTATAAACATGGAAATATCTACACTGCCATTTGTATGAACATGGAAATATCTACACCACCATCTCTATAAACATGGAAATATCTACACTGCCATTTGTATGAACATGGAAATATCTACACCGCCATCTGTATGAACATGGAAATATCTTCACCGCCATCTGTATGAACATGGATATATCTACACCGGCATCTGGATGAACATGGAAATATCTACACCGCTATCTGCATGAACATGGAAATATCTACACATTTATCTGCATATACATGGAAATATCTACACAGATTTCTCTATAAATATGGAAATAACTACAGCGCTATCTCTATAAACTTCGAAATATCTACACCACCATCTGTATGAACATGGAAACATGTACAACGCAACCTGTACGAACATGGACATATCTACACCGCAATCTGTATTAAGATGGAAATATCTACACCGCTATCTGTATAAACATGGAAATATCTACCCAACTATCTGTACAATCATGGAAATATCCGCACCGCTATCTGTATGAACATGGAAATATCTACACCGCTAACTGTATGGACATGGAAATATCTACACTGCTATTGGTATGAACATGGAAATATCAACACCGCTATCTGCATGAACATGGAAATATCTACACCGCTATCTGTATGAACATGGAAATATCTACACCGCTATCTGTATGAACATGGAAATATCTACACCGCTATGTGTATGAACATGGAAATACCTACACCGCTATCTGTATGCACATGCAAATATCTACACATCTATCTGTATAAAATTGAAATTATCTACACCACTATCTCTATAAAAATGGAAATAACTACACTGCTATCTGTATAAACATGGAAATATCTACACCGCCATCTCTATGAACATGGAAATATCTACACCGCCATTTGTATGAACATGGAAATATCTACACCGCCATCTCTATGAACATGGAAATATCTACACCGCCATTTGTATGAACATGGACATATCTACACCGCCATCTGTATGAACATGGAAATATCTTCACCGCCATCCGTATGAACATGGATATATCAACACCGGCATCTGGATGAACATGGAAATATCTTCACCGCTATCTGCATGAACATGGAAATATCTACACAGCTATCTGAATATACATGGAAATATCTACACAGATTTCTCTATAAATACGGAAATAACTACAGCCCTATCTCTATAAACTTCGAAATATCTACACCACCATCTGTATGAACATGGAAATACCTACACCGCCATCTGTACGAACATGGACATATTTACACTGCCATCTGTATGGAAATATCTACACCGCTATCTGTACAAACATGGAAATATCTGCCCATCTGTATAAACATGGAAATATCCGCACCGCTATCTGTATAAACATGGAAATATCTACACCACTATCTGCATAAACATGGAAATATACACACCGCTATCTGTGTAAATATGGAAATGTCTACACCGCTATCTGTTTAAACATGGAAATATCTACACCGCCATCTGTGTAAACATGAACATATCTACACCGCCATCTCTATAAACATGGAAATATCTACACCGCCATCTGTATGAACATGGAAATATCTACACCGCCATCTCTATAAAGGTGGAAATATCTACACTGCTCTCTGTATGAACTTGGAAATATCTATACTGCTATCTGTATGAAATTGAAATTATCTACACCACTATCTCTATAAACATGGAAATATCTACACTGTTATCTGTATAAACATGGAAATATCTACACCGGTATCTGTATAAACATGGAAATATCTTCACCGCTATCTGTATAAACATGGAAATATCTACAACGCTGTCTCTATAAACGTGGAAATAACTACACCTCTATCTCTATAAACATGGAAATATCTAGACCGCCATCTCTATAAACATGGAAATACCTACACCACCATCTGTATAAACATGGAAATATCTATACCGCTATCTGCATAAGCATGGAAATATCTACACCGCCATCTCTATGAACATGGAAATATCTGCACCGCCATCGGTACGAACATGGAAATATCTACACTGCCATCCGTACGAACATGGAAATATCTACACCGCCATCTGTATGAACATGTAAATACCTACACCGCCATCTGTATGAACATGGAAATATCTACACCGCTAACTGTATGAACATGGAATTATCTACACCGCTATCTGTATGAACATGGAAATATCTACACCGCTATCTGTATGAACATGGAAATATCTACACCGCTATCTGTATGAACATGGAAATATCTACACCGCTATCTGTATGAACATGGAAATATCTACACCGCTATCTGTATGAACATGCAAATATCTACACAGCTATCTGTATAAAATTGAAATTATCTACACCACTATCTCTATAAACATGGAAATAACTACACTGCTATCTGTATAAACATGGAAATATCTACACCGCCATCTCTATGAACATGGAAATATATACACCGCCATTTGTATGAACATGGAAATATCTACACCGCCATCTCTATGAACATGGAAATATCTACACCGCCGTTTGTATGAACATGGAAATATCTACACCGCCATCTGTATGAACATGGATATATCTTCACCGCCATCTGTATGAACATGGATATATCTGCACCGGCATCTCGATGAACATGGAAATATCTACACCGCTATCTGCATGAACATGAAAATATCTACACAGCTATCTGCATATACATGGAAATATCTACACAGATTTCTCTATAAATATGGAAATAACTACAGCGCTATCTCTATAAACTTCAAAATATCTCCACCGCCATCTGTATGAACGTGTAAATATCTACACCGCCATCTGTACGAACATGGACATATCTACACCGCCATCTGTATTAAGATGGAAATATCTACACCACTATCTGTATAAACATGGAAATATCTGCCCATCTGTATAAACATGGAAATATCTGCACCGCTATCTGCATAAACATGGAAATATCTACACCGCTATCAGCATAAACATGGAAATATCCACACCGCTAACTGTGTAAACATGGAAGTGTCTACACCGCTATCTGTGTAAACATGGAAATATCAACACCGCCATCTGTGTAAACATTAAAATATCTACACCTCCATCTCTATAAACATGGAAATATCTACACCGCCATCTGTATGAACATGGAAATATCTACACCACCATCTCTATGAACTTGGAAATATCTACACCGCTATATGTATGAACTTGGAAATATCTGCACTGCTATCTGTATAAAATTGGAATTATCTACACCACTATCTCTATAAACTGGGAAATATCTACACCGCTATCTGTATAAACATGGAAATATCTACACCGATATCTGTATAAACATGGAAATATCTTCACCGCTATCTGTATAAACATGGAAATATCTATGCCGCTATCTGCATAAACATGGAAATATGTACACCGCCATCTCTATGAACAAGGAAATATCTACACGGCCATCTGTATGAACATGGAAATATCTACACCGCAAACTGTATGAACATGGAAATATCTACACCGCTATCTGTATGAAAATGGAAATATCTACACCGCTATCTGTACGAACATGGTAATATCTACACCGCTCTCTGTATGAACATGGAAATATCTACACCGCTATCTGTATGAACGTGGAAATATCAACACCGTTATCTGTATGAACATGGAAATATCTAAACCGCTATCTGTATGAACATGGAAATATCTACACCGCTATCTGTATGAACATGCAAATATCTACACAGCTATCTGTATATCAATGGAAATATCTACACTGCTATCTCTATAAACATGGAAATACCTACACTTCTATCAGCATAAACATGGAAATATCTACACCGCTACCTGTATGAACATGGAAATATCTACAATACCATCCGTACTAACATGGAAATATCTACACCGCCATCTGTATGAACAAGTAAATATCTACACTGCCATCTGTAGGAACATAGAAATATCTACACCGCTTACTGTATGAACATGGATATACCTACACCGCTATCTGTATGAACATGGAAATATCTACACCGATATCTGTATGAACATGGAAGTATCTACACCGCTCTCTGTATGAACATGGAAATATCTACACCGCTATCTGTATGAACATGGAAATATCTACACTGCTATCTGTATGAACATGCAAATACCTAAACATCTATCTGTATATCAATGGAAATATCTACACTGCTATCTCTATAAACATGGAAATAACTACACTGCTATCTGTATAAACATGGAGATATCTACACCACCATCTCTATGAACATGGAAATATCTACACCGCCATTTGTATGAACGTTGAAATACCTACACCGCCATCTCTATGGACATGGAAAGATCTACACCGTCGTCTCTATGAACATGGAAATATCTTCAACGCCATCTGTATGAATATGGATACATCTACACCGGCATCTGGATGAACATGGAAATATCTACACCGCTCTCTGCATGAACATGGAAATATCTACACAGCTATCTGCATATACATGGAAATATCTACACAGATTTCTCTATAAATATGGAAATAACTATAGCGCTATCCCTATAAACTTCGAAATATCTACACCACCATCTGTATGAACATGGAAATAACTACACCGCCATCTGTATGAACATGGAAATATCTACACCACTAACTGTATGAACATGGAAATATCTACACCGCCATCTGTATGAACATGGAAATATCTACACCGCCATCTGTATGAACATGGAAATATCTACACCGCCATCTGTATGAACATGGAAATATCTACACCGCTATCTGCATGAACATGGAAATATCTACACCGTTATCTGTATGAACATGGAAATATCTACACCGCTATCTGTATGAACATGGAAATATCTACACCGCTATCTGTATGAACATGCAAATATCTACAAAGCTATCTGTATATCAATGGAAATATCTACACTGCTATCTCTATAAACTTGGAAATAACTACACTGCTATCTGTATAAACATGGAAATATCTACACCGCTATCTGCTTGAACATGGAAATATCTACACAGCTATCTGGATATACATGGAAATATCTACACAGATTTCTCTATAAATATGGAAATAACTACAGCACTATCTCTAAAAACTTCAAAATATCTACACAGCCATCTGTATGAACATGGACATATCTACACCGCCATCTGTATGAACATGGAAATATCTACACCGCCATCTGTATGAACATGGAAATATCTACACCGCTATCTGTATGGACTTGGAAATATCTACACCACTATCTGTATGAACATGGAAATATCTACACCGCTATCTGTATGAACATGGAAATATCTACACCACTATCTGTATGAACATGCACATATCTACACAACTATCTGTATATCAATGGAAATATCTACACTGCTATCTCTATAAACATGGAAATAACTACACTGCTATCTGTATAAACATGGAAATATCTACACCACCATCTCTATGAACATGGAAATATCTACACCGCCATTTGTATGAACATGGAAATATCTACACCGCCATCTCTATGAACATGGAAATATCTACACCGCCATTTGTATGAACATGGAACTATCTATACCGCCATCTGTATGAAAATGGAAGTATCTTCACCGCCATCTGTATGAACCTGGATATATGTACACCGACATCTGGATGAACATGGAAATATCTACACCGCTATCTGCATGAACATGGAAATATCTACACAGCTATCTGAATATACATGGAAATATCTACACAAATTTCTCTATAAATATGGAAATAACTACAGCGCTATCTCTATAAACTTTGAAATATCAACACCGCCATCTGTATGAACATGGAAATATCTGCCCATCTGTATAAACATGGAAATATCCGCACCTCTATCTGTATAAACGTGGAAATATCTACAACGCCATCTGAAGGAACATGGAAATATCTACACCGCTTACTGTATGAACATGGATATACCTACACCGCTATCTGTATGAACATGGAAATATCTACACCGCTATCTGTATGAACATGGAAATATCTACACCGCTCTCTGTATGAACATGGAAATATCTACACCGCTATCTGTATGAACATGGAAGTATCGACACTGCTATATGTATGAACATGCAAATATCTACACATCTATCTGTATATCAATGGAAATATCTACACTGATATCTCTATAAACATGGAAATAACTACACTGCTATCTGTATAAACATGGAGATATCTACACCACCATCTCTATGAACATGGAAATATCTACACCGCCATCTCTATGAACATGGAAATACCTACACCGCCATTTGTATGAACATGGAAATATCTACACCGCCATCTGTATGAACATGGAAATATCTACACCGCTATCTGTATGAACATGGAAATATCTACACCGCTATCTGTATGAACATGCAAATATCTAAACAGCTATCTGTATATCAATGAAAATATCTACACTGCTATCTCTATAAACATGGAAATAACTACACTGCTATCTGTATAAACATGGAAATATCTACACCGCCATCTCTATGAACATGGAAATATCTACACCGCCCTTTGTATGAACATGGAAATATCTACACTGCCATCTCTATGAACATGGAAATATCTACACCGACATCTGTATGAACATGTGAATATCTACACCGCCATCTGTACGAACATGGAAATATCTACACCGCTATGTGTATGAACTTGGAAATATCTACACCGTTATCTGTTTGAACATGGAAATATCTACACCGCTATCTGTAGGAAAATGGAAATATCTACACCGCTATCTGTACGAACATGGAAATATCTACACCGTTATCTGTATGAACATGCAAGTATCTGCACAGCTATCTGTATATCATTGGAAATATCCACACTGCTACCTCTATAAACATGGAAATAACTACACTGCTATCTGTATAAACATGGAAAAAACTACACCGCCATGTGTATGAACATGGAAATATCTACACCGCCATCTGTATGAACATGGAAATATCTACACCGCTAACTGTATGAACATGGAAATATCTACACCGCTATCTGTATGAACATGGAAATATCTACACCACTATCTGTATGAACATGGAAATATCTACACCGCTATCTGTATGAACATGGAAATATCTACACCGCTATCTGTATGAACATACAAATATCTACACAGCTATCTGTATATCAATGGAAATATCTACACTGCTATCTCTATAAACATGGAAATAACTACACTGCTATCTGTATAAACATGGAAATATCTACACCGCCATCTCTATGAACATGGAAATATCTACACCGCCATTTGTATGAACATGGAAATATCTACACCGCCATCTCTATGAACATGGAAATATCGACACCGCCATTTGTATGAACATGGAAATATCTACACCGCCATCTGTATGAACATAGAAATATCTGCACTGCCATCTCTATAAACGTGGAAATATCTACACCGGTATCTGTATGAACTTGGAAATATCTACACTGCTCTCGGTATAAAATTGAAATTATCTACACCACAATGTCTATAAACATGGAAATATCTACACTGCTATCTGTATAAACATGGAAATATCTTCACCGCTATCTGTATAAACATGGAAATATCTACAACGCTGTCTCTATAAACTTGGAAATAACTACACCACTATCTCTGTAAACATGGAAATATCTAGACCGCCATCTCTATAAATATGGAAATATCTACACCACCATCTGTATTAACATGGAAATATCTATACCGCTATCTGCATAAACATGGAAATATCTACACCGCCATCTCTATGAACATGGAAATATCTACACCGCCATCTGTACGAACATGGAAATATCTACACCGCCATTTGTAGGAACATGGAAATATCTACACCGCCATCTGTATGAACATGGAAATATCTACACCGCTAACTGTACGAACATGGAAATATCTACACCGCTATCTGTATGAACATGGAAATATCTACACCGCTATCTGTATGAACATGCAAATATCTACACCGCTATCTGTATGAACATGGAAATATCTACACGGCTATCTCTATAAACATGGAAATAACTACACTGCTATCTGTATAAACATGGAAATATCTACACAGCCATCTCTATGAACGTGGAAATATCTACAATACCATTTGTATGAACATGGAAATATCTACACCGCCATCTGTATGAACATGGAAATATCTACACCGCCATCTCTATAAACGTGGAAATATCTACACCGCTATCTACATGAACTTGGAAATATCTACACTGCTCTCGGTATAAAATTGAAATTATCTACACCACAATCTCTATAAACATTTAAATATCTACACTGCTATCTGTATAAACATGGAAATATCTACACCGCTATATGTATAAACATGGAAATATCTTCACCGCTATCTGTATAAACATGGAAATATCTACAACGCTGTCTCTATAAACTTGGAAATAACTACACCACTATCTCTGTAAACATGGAAATATCTAGACCGCCATCTCTATAAACATGGAAATATCTACACCACCATCTGTATAAACATGAAAATATCTATACCGCTATCTGCATAAACATCGAAATATTTACACCGCCATCTCTATGAACATGGAAATATCTACACCGCCATCTGTACGAACATGGAAATATCTACACCACCATCTGTATGAACATGTAAATATCTACACCGCCATCTGTATGAACATGGAAATATCTACACAGTTAACTGTATGGACATGGAAATATCTACACCGCTATTGGTATGAGCATGGAAATATCTACACCGCTCTCTGTATGAACATGGAAATATCTACACCGCCATCTGTATGAACATGGAAATATCTGCACCGCCATCTGTATGAACATGTAAATATCTACACTGCCATCAGTATGAACATGGAAATATCTACACCGCTAACTGTATGAACATGGAAATATCTACACCGATATATGTATGAACATGGAAATATCTACACCGATCTCTGTACGAACATGGAAATATCTACACCGCTATCTGTATGAACATGGAAATATCTACACCGCTATGTGAATGAACATGCAAATATCTACACAGCTATCTGTATATCAATGGAAATATCTACACTGCTATCTCTATGAACATGGAAATACCTACACCGCTACCTGTATGAACATGGAAATATCTACACCGCTATCTGTTTGAACATGGACATATCTACAGCGCCATCTGTATTAAGATGGATATATCTACACCGCTATCTGTATAAACATGGAAATATCTGCCCAACTATCTGTATAAACATGGAAATATCCACACCGCTATCTGTATAAACATGGAAATATCTACACCGCTATCTGCATAAACATGGAAATATCCACACCGCTATCTGTGTAAACATGGAAATGTCTACACCGCTATCTGTGTAAACATGGAAATATTTACCCCGCCATCTGTGTAAACATGGAAATATCTACACTGCCATCCCTATAAACATGGAAATATCTACTCCGCCATCTGTATGAACAGGGAAATATCTACACTGCCATCTCTATAAATGTGGAAATATCTACACTGCTATCAGTATAAACATGGAAATAACTACACCGCCATGTGTATGAACATGGAAATATCTACACCGCCATCTGTATGAACATGTAAATATCTACACCGCCATCTGTATGAACATGGAAATATCTACACGGCTAACTGTATGAACATGGAAATATCTACACCGCTATCTGTAGGAACATGGAAATATCTACACCACTATCTGTATGAACATGGAAATATCTACACCGCTATCTGTATGAACATGGAAATATCTACACCGCTATCTGTATGAACATGCAAATATCTACACAGCTATCTGTATATCAATGGAAATATCTACACTGCTATCTCTATAAACATGGAGATAACTACACTGCTATCTGTATAAACATGGAAATATCTACACCGCAATCTCTATGAACATGGAAATATCTACACCGCCATTTGTATGAACATGGAAATATCTACACCGCCATCTCTATGAACATGGAAATATCGACACCGCCATTTGTATGAACATGGAAATATCTACACCGCCATCTGTATGAACATGGAAATATCTGCACTGCCATCTCTATAAACGTGGAAATATCTACACCGATATCTGTATGAACTTGGAAATATCTACACTGCTCTCGGTATAAAATTGAAATTATCTACACCGCAATGTCTATAAACATGGAAATATCTACACTGCTATCTGTATAAACATGGAAATATCTTCACCGCTATCTGTATAAACATGGAAATATCTACAACGCTGTCTCTATAAACTTGGAAATAACTACACCACTATCTCTGTAAACATGGAAATATCTAGACCGCCATCTCTATAAATATGGAAATATCTACACCACCATCTGTATTAACATGGAAATATCTATAACGCTATCTGCATAAACATGGAAATATCTACACCGCCATCTCTATGAACATGGAAATATCTACACCGCCATCTGTACGAACATGGAAATATCTACACCGCCATTTGTAGGAACATGGAAATATCTACACCGCCATCTGTATGAACATGGAAATATCTACACCGCTAACTGTATGAACATGGAAATATCTACACCGCTATCTGTATGAACATGGAAATATCTACACCGCTATCTGTATGAACATGCAAATATCTACACCGCTATCTGTATGAACATGGAAATATCTACACTGCTATCTCTATAAACATGGAAATAACTACACTGCTATCTGTATAAACATGGAAATATCTACACCGCCATCTCTATGAACGTGGAAATATCTACACCACCATTTGTATGAACATGGAAATATCTACACCGCCATCTCTATGAACATGGAAATATCTACACCGTCATTTGTATGAACGTGGAAATATCTACACCGCCATCTGTATGAACATGGAAATATCTACACCGCCATCTCTATAAACGTGGAAATATCTACACCGCTATCTACATGAACTTGGAAATATCTACACTGCTCTCGGTATAAAATTGAAATTATCTACACCACAATCTCTAAAAACATTTAAATATCTACACTGCTATCTGTATAAACATGGAAATATCTACACCACTATATGTATAAACATGGAAATATCTTCACCGCTATCTGTATAAACATTGAAATATCTACAACGCTGTCTCTATAAACTTGGAAATAACTACACCACTATCTCTGTAAACATGGAAATATCTAGACCGCCATCTCTATAAACATGGAAATATCTACACCACCATCTGTATAAACATGAAAATATCTATACCGCTATCTGCATAAACATAGAAATATTTACACCGCCATCTCTATGAACATGGAAATATCTACACCGCCATCTCTACGAACATGGAAATATCTACACCACCATCTGTATGAACATGTAAATATCTACACCGCCATCTGTATGAACATGGAAATATCTACACCGCTAACTGTATGGACATGGAAATATCTACACCGCTATTGGTATGAGCATGGAAATATCTACACCGCTCTCTGTATGAACATGGAAATATCTACACCGCCATCTGTATGAACATGGAAATATCTGCACCGCCATCTGTATGAACATGTAAATATCTACACTGCCATCAGTATGAACATGGAAATATCTACACCGCTATCTGTATGAACATGGAAATATCTACACCGCTATCTGTATGAACATGCAAATATCTACAAAGCTATCTGTATATCAATGGAAATATCTACACTGCTATCTCTATAAACTTGGAAATAACTACACTGCTATCTGTATAAACATGGAAATATCTACACCGCTATCTGCTCGAACATGGAAATATCTACACAGCTATCTGGATATACATGGAAATATCTACACAGATTTCTCTATAAATATGGAAATAACTACAGCACTATCTCTAAAAACTTCAAAATATCTACACAGCCATCTGTATGAACATGGACATATCTACACCGCCATCTGTATGAACATGGAAATATCTACACCGCCATCTGTATGAACATGGAAATATCTACACCGCTATCTGTATGGACTTGGAAATATCTACACCACTATCTGTATGAACATGGAAATATCTACACCGCTATCTGTATGAACATGGAAATATCTACACCACTATCTGTATGAACATGCACATATCTACACAACTATCTGTATATCAATGGAAATATCTACACTGCTATCTCTATAAACATGGAAATAACTACACTGCTATCTGTATAAACATGGAAATATCTACACCACCATCTCTATGAACATGGAAATATCTACACCGCCATTTGTATGAACATGGAAATATCTACACCGCCATCTCTATGAACATGGAAATATCTACACCGCCATTTGTATGAACATGGAACTATCTATACCGCCATCTGTATGAAAATGGAAGTATCTTCACCGCCATCTGTATGAACCTGGATATATGTACACCGACATCTGGATGAACATGGAAATATCTACACCGCTATCTGCATGAACATGGAAATATCTACACAGCTATCTGAATATACATGGAAATATCTACACAAATTTCTCTATAAATATGGAAATAACTACAGCGCTATCTCTATAAACTTTGAAATATCAACACCGCCATCTGTATGAACATGGAAATATCTGCCCATCTGTATAAACATGGAAATATCCGCACCTCTATCTGTATAAACGTGGAAATATCTACAACGCCATCTGAAGGAACATGGAAATATCTACACCGCTTACTGTATGAACATGGATATACCTACACCGCTATCTGTATGAACATGGAAATATCTACACCGCTATCTGTATGAACATGGAAATATCTACACCGCTCTCTGTATGAACATGGAAATATCTACACCGCTATCTGTATGAACATGGAAGTATCGACACTGCTATATGTATGAACATGCAAATATCTACACATCTATCTGTATATCAATGGAAATATCTACACTGATATCTCTATAAACATGGAAATAACTACACTGCTATCTGTATAAACATGGAGATATCTACACCACCATCTCTATGAACATGGAAATATCTACACCGCCATCTCTATGAACATGGAAATACCTACACCGCCATTTGTATGAACATGGAAATATCTACACCGCCATCTGTATGAACATGGAAATATCTACACCGCTATCTGTATGAACATGGAAATATCTACACCGCTATCTGTATGAACATGCAAATATCTAAACAGCTATCTGTATATCAATGAAAATATCTACACTGCTATCTCTATAAACATGGAAATAACTACACTGCTATCTGTATAAACATGGAAATATCTACACCGCCATCTCTATGAACATGGAAATATCTACACCGCCCTTTGTATGAACATGGAAATATCTACACTGCCATCTCTATGAACATGGAAATATCTACACCGACATCTGTATGAACATGTGAATATCTACACCGCCATCTGTACGAACATGGAAATATCTACACCGCTATGTGTATGAACTTGGAAATATCTACACCGTTATCTGTTTGAACATGGAAATATCTACACCGCTATCTGTAGGAAAATGGAAATATCTACACCGCTATCTGTACGAACATGGAAATATCTACACCGTTATCTGTATGAACATGCAAGTATCTGCACAGCTATCTGTATATCATTGGAAATATCCACACTGCTACCTCTATAAACATGGAAATAACTACACTGCTATCTGTATAAACATGGAAAAAACTACACCGCCATGTGTATGAACATGGAAATATCTACACCGCCATCTGTATGAACATGGAAATATCTACACCGCTAACTGTATGAACATGGAAATATCTACACCGCTATCTGTATGAACATGGAAATATCTACACCACTATCTGTATGAACATGGAAATATCTACACCGCTATCTGTATGAACATGGAAATATCTACACCGCTATCTGTATGAACATACAAATATCTACACAGCTATCTGTATATCAATGGAAATATCTACACTGCTATCTCTATAAACATGGAAATAACTACACTGCTATCTGTATAAACATGGAAATATCTACACCGCCATCTCTATGAACATGGAAATATCTACACCGCCATTTGTATGAACATGGAAATATCTACACCGCCATCTCTATGAACATGGAAATATCGACACCGCCATTTGTATGAACATGGAAATATCTACACCGCCATCTGTATGAACATAGAAATATCTGCACTGCCATCCCTATAAACGTGGAAATATCTACACCGGTATCTGTATGAACTTGGAAATATCTACACTGCTCTCGGTATAAAATTGAAATTATCTACACCACAATGTCTATAAACATGGAAATATCTACACTGCTATCTGTATAAACATGGAAATATCTTCACCGCTATCTGTATAAACATGGAAATATCTACAACGCTGTCTCTATAAACTTGGAAATAACTACACCACTATCTCTGTAAACATGGAAATATCTAGACCGCCATCTCTATAAATATGGAAATATCTACACCACCATCTGTATTAACATGGAAATATCTATACCGCTATCTGCATAAACATGGAAATATCTACACCGCCATCTCTATGAACATGGAAATATCTACACCGCCATCTGTACGAACATGGAAATATCTACACCGCCATTTGTAGGAACATGGAAATATCTACACCGCCATCTGTATGAACATGGAAATATCTACACCGCTAACTGTACGAACATGGAAATATCTACACCGCTATCTGTATGAACATGGAAATATCTACACCGCTATCTGTATGAACATGCAAATATCTACACCGCTATCTGTATGAACATGGAAATATCTACACGGCTATCTCTATAAACATGGAAATAACTACACTGCTATCTGTATAAACATGGAAATATCTACACAGCCATCTCTATGAACGTGGAAATATCTACAATACCATTTGTATGAACATGGAAATATCTACACCGCCATCTGTATGAACATGGAAATATCTACACCGCCATCTCTATAAACGTGGAAATATCTACACCGCTATCTACATGAACTTGGAAATATCTACACTGCTCTCGGTATAAAATTGAAATTATCTACACCACAATCTCTATAAACATTTAAATATCTACACTGCTATCTGTATAAACATGGAAATATCTACACCGCTATATGTATAAACATGGAAATATCTTCACCGCTATCTGTATAAACATGGAAATATCTACAACGCTGTCTCTATAAACTTGGAAATAACTACACCACTATCTCTGTAAACATGGAAATATCTAGACCGCCATCTCTATAAACATGGAAATATCTACACCACCATCTGTATAAACATGAAAATATCTATACCGCTATCTGCATAAACATCGAAATATTTACACCGCCATCTCTATGAACATGGAAATATCTACACCGCCATCTGTACGAACATGGAAATATCTACACCACCATCTGTATGAACATGTAAATATCTACACCGCCATCTGTATGAACATGGAAATATCTACACAGTTAACTGTATGGACATGGAAATATCTACACCGCTATTGGTATGAGCATGGAAATATCTACACCGCTCTCTGTATGAACATGGAAATATCTACACCGCCATCTGTATGAACATGGAAATATCTGCACCGCCATCTGTATGAACATGTAAATATCTACACTGCCATCAGTATGAACATGGAAATATCTACACCGCTAACTGTATGAACATGGAAATATCTACACCGATATATGTATGAACATGGAAATATCTACACCGATCTCTGTACGAACATGGAAATATCTACACCGCTATCTGTATGAACATGGAAATATCTACACCGCTATGTGAATGAACATGCAAATATCTACACAGCTATCTGTATATCAATGGAAATATCTACACTGCTATCTCTATGAACATGGAAATACCTACACCGCTACCTGTATGAACATGGAAATATCTACACCGCTATCTGTTTGAACATGGACATATCTACAGCGCCATCTGTATTAAGATGGATATATCTACACCGCTATCTGTATAAACATGGAAATATCTGCCCAACTATCTGTATAAACATGGAAATATCCACACCGCTATCTGTATAAACATGGAAATATCTACACCGCTATCTGCATAAACATGGAAATATCCACACCGCTATCTGTGTAAACATGGAAATGTCTACACCGCTATCTGTGTAAACATGGAAATATTTACCCCGCCATCTGTGTAAACATGGAAATATCTACACTGCCATCCCTATAAACATGGAAATATCTACTCCGCCATCTGTATGAACAGGGAAATATCTACACTGCCATCTCTATAAATGTGGAAATATCTACACTGCTATCAGTATAAACATGGAAATATCTACACCGCCATGTGTATGAACATGGAAATATCTACACCGCCATCTGTATGAACATGTAAATATCTACACCGCCATCTGTATGAACATGGAAATATCTACACGGCTAACTGTATGAACATGGAAATATCTACACCGCTATCTGTAGGAACATGGAAATATCTACACCACTATCTGTATGAACATGGAAATATCTACACCGCTATCTGTATGAACATGGAAATATCTACACCGCTATCTGTATGAACATGCAAATATCTACACAGCTATCTGTATATCAATGGAAATATCTACACTGCTATCTCTATAAACGTGGAGATAACTACACTGCTATCTGTATAAACATGGAAATATCTACACCGCCATCTCTATGAACATGGAAATATCTACACCGCCATTTGTATGAACATGGAAATATCTACACCGCCATCTCTATGAACATGGAAATATCGACACCGCCATTTGTATGAACATGGAAATATCTACACCGCCATCTGTATGAACATGGAAATATCTGCACTGCCATCTCTATAAACGTGGAAATATCTACACCGATATCTGTATGAACTTGGAAATATCTACACTGCTCTCGGTATAAAATTGAAATTATCTACACCACAATGTCTATAAACATGGAAATATCTACACTGCTATCTGTATAAACATGGAAATATCTTCACCGCTATCTGTATAAACATGGAAATATCTACAACGCTGTCTCTATAAACTTGGAAATAACTACACCACTATCTCTGTAAACATGGAAATATCTAGACCGCCATCTCTATAAATATGGAAATATCTACACCACCATCTGTATTAACATGGAAATATCTATAACGCTATCTGCATAAACATGGAAATATCTACACCGCCATCTCTATGAACATGGAAATATCTACACCGCCATCTGTACGAACATGGAAATATCTACACCGCCATTTGTAGGAACATGGAAATATCTACACCGCCATCTGTATGAACATGGAAATATCTACACCGCTAACTGTATGAACATGGAAATATCTACACCGCTATCTGTATGAACATGGAAATATCTACACCGCTATCTGTATGAACATGCAAATATCTACACCGCTATCTGTATGAACATGGAAATATCTACACTGCTATCTCTATAAACATGGAAATAACTACACTGCTATCTGTATAAACATGGAAATATCTACACCGCCATCTCTATGAACGTGGAAATATCTACACCACCATTTGTATGAACATGGAAATATCTACACCGCCATCTCTATGAACATGGAAATATCTACACCGTCATTTGTATGAACGTGGAAATATCTACACCGCCATCTGTATGAACATGGAAATATCTACACCGCCATCTCTATAAACGTGGAAATATCTACACCGCTATCTACATGAACTTGGAAATATCTACACTGCTCTCGGTATAAAATTGAAATTATCTACACCACAATCTCTAAAAACATTTAAATATCTACACTGCTATCTGTATAAACATGGAAATATCTACACCACTATATGTATAAACATGGAAATATCTTCACCGCTATCTGTATAAACATTGAAATATCTACAACGCTGTCTCTATAAACTTGGAAATAACTACACCACTATCTCTGTAAACATGGAAATATCTAGACCGCCATCTCTATAAACATGGAAATATCTACACCACCATCTGTATAAACATGAAAATATCTATACCGCTATCTGCATAAACATAGAAATATTTACACCGCCATCTCTATGAACATGGAAATATCTACACCGCCATCTCTACGAACATGGAAATATCTACACCACCATCTGTATGAACATGTAAATATCTACACCGCCATCTGTATGAACATGGAAATATCTACACCGCTAACTGTATGGACATGGAAATATCTACACCGCTATTGGTATGAGCATGGAAATATCTACACCGCTCTCTGTATGAACATGGAAATATCTACACCGCCATCTGTATGAACATGGAAATATCTGCACCGCCATCTGTATGAACATGTAAATATCTACACTGCCATCAGTATGAACATGGAAATATCTACACCGCTAACTGTATGAACATGGAAATATCTACACCGCTATATGTATGAACATGGAAATATCTACACCGATCTCTGTACAAACATGGAAATATCTACACCGCTATCTGTATGAACATGGAAATATCTACACCGCTATGTGAATGAACATGCAAATATCTACACAGCTATCTGTATATCAATGGAAATATCTACAATGCTATCTCTATGAACATGGAAATACCTACACCGCTACCTGTATGAACATGGAAATATCTACACCGCTATCTGTATGAACATGGACATATCTACAGCGCCATCTGTATTAAGATGGATATATCTACACCGCTACCTGTATAAACATGGAAATATCTGCCCAACTATCTGTATAAACATGGAAATATCCACACCGCTATCTGTATAAACATGGAAATATCTACACCGCTATCTGCATAAACATGGAAATATCCACACCGCTATCTGTGTAAACATGGAAATGTCTACACCGCTATCTGTGTAAACATGGAAATATCTACCCCGCCATCTGTGTAAACATGAAAATATCTACACTGCCATCCCTATAAACATGGAAATATCTACTCCGCCATCTGTATGAACAGGGAAATATCTACACTGCCATCTCTATAAATGTGGAAATATCTACACTGCTATCTGTATAAACATGGAAATATCTACACAGCTTTCTGTAGAAACATGGAAATATCTTCACCGCTATCTGTATAAACATGGAAATATGTACAACGCTGTCTCTATAAACTTCAAAATAACTACACCACTATCTCTGTAAACATGGAAATATTTAGACCGCCATCTCTATAGACATGGAAATATCTACAGCACCATCTGTATAAACATGGAAATATCTATACCGCTATCTGCATAAACATGGAAATATCTACACCGCCATCTATATGAACATGGAAATATCTACACCGCCATCTGTACGAACATGGAATTATCTATACCGCCTTCTGTAAGAACATGTAAATATCTACACCGCCATCTGTATGAACATGGAAATATCTACACCGCTAACTGTATGAACATGGAAATATCAACACTGCTAACTGTATGAACATGGAAATATCTACACCGCTATCTGTATGAACATGGAAATATCTACACCGTTATCTGTATGAAGATGGAAATATCTACACCGCTATCTGTATGAAGATGGAAATATCTACACAGCTATCTGTATATCAATGGAAATATCTACACTGCTATCTCTATAAACATGGAAATAACTACACTGCTATCTGTATAAACATGGAAATATATACACCGCCACCTGTAGGAACATGGAAATATCTACACTGCCATCCGTACGAACATGGAAATATGTACACCGCCATCTGTATGAACATTTAACTATCTTCACCGCCATCTGTATGAACATGGAAATATCTACACCGCTTACTGTATGAACATGGAAATATCTACACCGCTATCTGTATGAACAAAGAAATATCTACACCGCTATCCGTATGAACATGGAAATATCTACACCGCTATCTGTATGAACATGGAAATATCTACACCGCTATCTGTATGAACATGGAAATATCTACACCGCTATCTGTATGAACATGCAAATATCTACACATCTATCTGTATATCAATGAAAATATCTACACTGCTATCTCTATAAACATGGAAATAACTACACTGCTATCTGTATAAACATGGAAATATCTATACCGCCATCTCTATGAACATGGAAATATCTACACCGCCATTTGTATGAACATGGAAATATCTACACTGCCATCTCTATGAACATGGAAATATCTACACCGCCATCTGTATGAACATGTGAATATCTACACCGCCATCTGTATGAACATGGAAATATCTACACCGCTATGTGTATGAACTTGGAAATATCTACACCGTTATCTGTATGAACATGGAAATATCTACACCGCTATCTGTAGGAAAATGGAAATATCTACACCGCTATCTGTACGAACATGGAAATATCTACACCGCTATCTGTATGAACATGCAAGTATCTGCACAGCTATCTGTACATCATTGGAAATATCCACACTGCTATCTCTATAAACATGGAAATAACTACACTGCTATCTGTATAAACCTGGAAATATCTACACCGCCATGTGTATGAACATGGAAATATCTACATCGCCATCTGTATGAACATGTAAATATCTACACCGCCATCTGTATGAACATGGAAATATCTACACCGCTAACTGTATGAACATGGAAATATCTACACCGCTATCTGTATGAACATGGAAATATCTACACCGCTATCTGTATGAACATGGAAATATCTTCACCGCTATCTGTATGAACATGGAAATATCTACACCGCTATCTGTATGAACATACAAATGTCTACACAGCTATCTGTACATCATTGGAAATATCCACACTGCTATCTCTATAAACATGGAAATAACTACACTGCTATCTGTATAAACATGGAAATATCTACACCGCCATCTGTATGAACATGGAAATATCTACACCGCTAACTGTATGAACATGGAAATATCTACACCGCTATCTGTATGAACATGGAAATATCTACACCGCTATCTGTATGAACATGGAAATATCTTCACCGCTATCTGTATGAACATGGAAATATCTACACCGCTATCTGTATGAACATGCAAGTATCTGCACAGCTATCTGTACATCATTGGAAATATCCACACTGCTATCTCTATAAACATGGAAATAACTACACTGCTATCTGTATAAACATGGAAATATCTACACCGCCATCTCTATGAACATGAAGATATCTACACCGCCATTTGCATGAACATGGAAATATCTACACCGCCATCTCTATGAACATGGAAATATCTACACCGCCATTTGTATGAACACGGAAATATCTACACCGCCATCTGTATGAACATGGAAATATCTGCACCGCCATCTCTATAAACGTGGAAATATCTACACCGCTATCTGTATGAACTTGGAAATATCTACACTGCTCTCGGTATAAAATTGAAATTATCTACACCACTATCTCTATAAACATGGAAATATCTACACTGCTATCTGTATAAACATGGAAATATCTTCACCGCTATCTGTATGAACATGGAAATATCTACACCGTTATCTGTATGAACATGGAAATATCTACACTGCTATCTGTATGAACATGGAAATATCTACACCGCTATCTGTACGAACATGGAAATATCTTCACCGCTATCTGTATGAACATGCAAATATCTACACAGCTATCTGTATATCAATGGAAATGTCTACACTGCTATCTCTTTAAACATGGAAGTAACTACACTGCTATCTCTATAAATATGGAAATATCTACACCGCCATCTCTATGAACATGGAAATATCTACACCGCCACCTGTATGAACATGGAAATATCTACACCGCCATCTCTATGAACATGGAAATATCTACACCGCCATTTGTATGTACATGGAAATATCTACACCACCTTCTGTATGAACATGGAAATATCTTCACCGCCATCTGTATGAACATGGATATATGTACACAGGCATCTGCATGAACATGGAAATATCTACACAGCTATCTGCATATACATGGAAATATCTACACAGATTTCTCTATAAATATGGAAATAACTACAGCGCTATGTCTTTAAACTTCGAAATATCTACACCGCCATCTGTATGAACATGGAAATATCTACACCGCCATCTGTACAAACATGGACATATCTACACCGCCATCTGTATTAAGATGGAAATATCTACACCGCTATCTGTATAAACATGGAAATATCTACCTATCTGTATAAACATGGAAATATCCGCACCACTATCTGTATAAACATGGAAATATCTACACTGCTATCTGCATAAACATGGAAATATCTACACCGCCATCTGTGTAAACATGAAAATATCTGCACCCCCATCCCTATAAACATGGAAATATCTACACCGTCCTCTGTATGAACATAAAAATATCTACACCGCCATCTGCATGAACATGGAAATATCTACACCGCTATTGGTATGAACATGGAAATATCTACACCACTATCTGTATGAACATGGAAATATCTACACCGCCATCAGTATGAACATGAAAATATCTACACTGCTATCTGTATGAACATGGAAATATCTACACCGCTATCTGTAAGAACATGGAAATATCTACACTGCTATCTGTATGAACATGGAAATATCTAGACCGCTATCTGTATGAAAATGCAAATATATACACAGCTATCTGTATATCAATGAAAATATCTATACTGCTATCCCTATAAACATGGAAATAACTACACTGCTATCTGTATAAATATGGAAATATCTACACCTCCATCTCTATGAACATGGAAATGTCTACAACGCCATTTGTATGAACATGGAAGTATCTACACCGCCATCTCTATGAACACGGAAATATCTACACCGCCATTTGTATGAACATGGAAATATCTACACCACCATCTGTATGAACATGGAAATATCTTCACCGCCATCTGTATGAACATGGAAATATCTACACCACCATCTGTATGAACATGGAAATATCTACACCGCTCTCTGTATGAAAATGGAAATATCTACACCGCTATCTGTATGAACATGGAAATATCTACACTGCTATCTGTATAAACATGGAAATATCTTCACCGCTATCTGTATAAACATGGAAATATCTACAACGCTGTCTCTATAAACTTGGAAATAACTACACCACTGTCTCTATAAAGATGGAAATATCTAGACTGCCATCTCTATAAACACGGAAATATCTACAACACCATCTGTATAAACATGGAAATATCTGTACCGCTATCTGCATAAACATGGAAATATCTACAGTGCCATCTCTATGAACATGGAAATATCTACACTGCCATCTGTATGAACATGTAAATATTTACACCGCCATCTGTACGAACATGTAAATATCTACACCGCCATCTGTATGAACATGGAAATATCTACACCGCTATCTGTATGAACATGCAAATATCTACACAGCTATCTGTATATCAATGGAAATATCTACACTGCTATCTCTATAGACATGGAAATAACTACAATGCTATCTGTAAAAACACGGAAATATCTACACCGCCACCTGTATGAACATGGAAATATCTACACTGCCATCCATACGAACATGGAAATATCTACACCGCCTTCTCTATGAACATGGAAATATCTACACCGCTAAGTGTATGAACAGGGAAATACCTACACCGCTATCTGTATGAACATGGAAATATCTACACCGATCTCTGTATGAACATGGAAGTATCTACACAGCTATCTGTATGAACATGGAAATATCTACACCGCTATGTGTATGAACATGCAAATATCTACACAGATATCTGTATATCAATGGAAATATCTACACTGATATCTCTATAAACACGGAAATATCTACACTGCTATCTGTATAATCATGGAAATATCTACACCGCCATTTGTATGAACATGGAAATATCTACACCGCTAACTGTATGAACATGGAAATATCTGCACCGCTATCTGTATGAACCTGGAAATATCTACACTGCTATCTGTATGAACATGCAAATATCTACACAGTTATCTGTACATCAATGGAAATATCTACACTGCTATCTCTATAAACACGGTAATAACTACACTGCTATCTGTATAAACATGGAAATATCTGCTCCGTCATCTCTATGAACATGGAAATATCTACACCGACATTTGTATGAACATGGAAATATCCACACCGCTATCTGTGTAAACATGGAAATGTCTACTCCGCTATCTGTGTAAACATCGAAATATCTACACCGCCATCTGTGTAAACATGAAAATATCTACACCGCCATCCCCATAAACATGGAAATATCTACACCGCCATCTGCATGAACATGGAAATACCTACACAGCCATCTGTATAAACGTGGAAATATCTGCACCGCTATCTGTATGAACTTCGAAATATCTACACTGCTCTCTGTATGAAATTGAAATTATCTACACCACTGTCTCTATAAACATGGAAATATCTACACTGCTATCTGTATAAACATGGAAATATCTACACCGCTCTCTGTATAAACATGGAAATATCTTCACCGCTATCTGTATAAGCATGGTAATATCTACAACGCAGTCTCTATAAACTGGGAAATAACCACACGATTATCTCTGTAAACATGGAAATATCTAGACCTCCTTCTCTATAAAGATGGAAATATCTACACCACCATCTGTATAAACATGGAAATATCTATACCGCTATCTGCATAAACAAGGAAATATCTACACCGCCATCTCTATGAACATGGAAATAACTACACCGCCATCTGTATGAGCATGGAAATATCTATACCGCCATCTGTATGAACATGTAAATATCTACAACACCATCTGTATGAACATGGAAATATCTACACCGCTAACTGTATGAACATGGAAATATCTACACCGCTATCTGTATGAAGATGGAAATATCTACACCGTCATCTGTATGAACATGGAAATATCTACACTGCTATCTGTATGAACATGGAAATATCTACACCGCTATCTGTATGAACATGGAAATATCTACACCGCTATCTGTATGAACATGGAAATATCTACACCGCTATCTGTATGAACATGCAAATATCTACACAGCTATCCGTATATCAATGGAAATAACTACACTGCTATCTGTATAAACATGGAAATAACTACACTGCTATCTGTATAAACATGGAAATATCTACACCGCCATCTCTATGAACATGGAAATATCTACACCGCCATTTGTATGAACATAGAAATATCTACACCGCCATATGTATGAACATGGAAATATCTTCACCGCCATCTCTATGAACATGGATATATCTACACCGGCATCTGGATGAACATGGAAGTATCTACACAGCTTTCTGCATGAACATGGAAATATCTACACAGCTATCTGCATATACATGGAAATATCTACACAGATTTCTCTATAAATATGGAAATAACTACAGCGCTATCTCTATAAACTTCGAAATATCTACACCGCCATCTGTATGAACATGGAAATAGCTACACCGCCATCTGTATGAACATGGACATATCTACACCTCCATCTGTTTTAAGATGGAAATATCTACACCGATATCTGTATAAACATGGAAATATCTGCACGACTATGTGTATAAACATGGAAATAACCGCACCGCTATCTGTATAAACATGGAAATATCTACACCGCTATCTGCATAAACATTTAAATATCCACACCGCTATCTGTGTAAACATAGAAATGTCTACACCGCTATCTGTGTCAACATGGAAATATCTACACTGCCATCTGTGTAAGCATGAAAATATCTACACCACCATCTCTATAAACATGGAAATATCTACACCTCCATCTGTATGAACATGGAAATATCTACACCGCCATCTCTATAAACGTGGAAATATCTACACTGCTATCTGTATGAACTTGGAAATATCTACAGTGCTATCTGTATAAAATTGGAATTATCTACCCCACTATGTCTATAAACATGGAAATATCTACCCCGCTATCTGTATAAACATGGAAATATCTACACCGCTATCTGTATAAACATGGAAATAACTTCACCGCTATCTGTATAAACATGGAAATTTCTACAATGCTGTCTCTATAAGCTTTGAAATAACTACACCACTATCTCTATAAACATGGAAATATCTAGACCGCCATCTGTATAAACATGGAAATATCTACACCACCATCTGTATAAACATGGAAAAATCTATACCGCTATCTGCATAAACATGGAACTATCTACACCGCCATCTCTATGAACATGGAAATATCTACACCGCCATCTGTAAGAACTTGGAAATATTACACCGCCATCTGTATGAACATGTAAATATCTAAACCGCCATCTGTATGAACATGGAAATATCTACACTGCTAACTGTATGAACATGGAAATACCTACACTGCTATGGGTATGAACATGGAAATATCTACACCGCCATCTGTATGAACATGGAAATATCTACACCGCTAACTGTATGAACTTGGAAATATCTACACCGCTATCTGTATGAAAATGGAAATACCTACACAGCTATTTGTATGAACATGGAAATACCTACACAGCTATCGGTATGAACATGGAAATATCTACACCGCTCTCTGTATGAACATGGAAATATCTGCACCGCTATCTGTATGAACATGGAAATATCTACACCGCTATCTGTATATCAATGGAAATATCAACACTGCTATCTCTATAAATATGGAAATAACTACACTGCTATCTGTATCAACATGGAAATATCTACACCGCCATCTCTATGAACATGGAAATATCTACACAGACATCTGTATGAACATGGAAATATCTTCACCGCCATCTCTATGAACATTCATGTATCTACACCTGCATCTGGATGAAAATGGAAATAACTACACCGCTATCTGCATGAACATGGAAATATCTACACAGCTATCTGCATATACATGGAAATATCTACACAGATTTCTATATAAATATAGAAATAACTACAGCGCTATCTCTATAAACTTCGAAATATCTACACCGCCATCTGTATGAACATGGAAATATCTAAACCACCATCTGTATAAACATGGAAATATCTATACCGCCATCTGCATAAACATGGAAATATCTACACCACCATCTGTATAAACATGGAAATATCTATACCGCTATCTGCATAAACATAGAAATATCTACACCACCATCTGTATTAAGATGGAAATATCTACACCGCTATCTGTATAAACATGGAAATATCTGCACCACTTTCTGTATAAACATGGAAATATCCGCACCGCTTTCTGTATAAACATGGAAATATCTACACCGCTATCCGCATAAACATGGAAATATCCACACCGCTATCTGTGTAAACATGGAAATGTCTACACCGCTATCTGTGTAAACATTGAAATATCTACACCGCCATCTGTGTAAACATGAAAATATGTACACTGCCATCTCTATAAACATGGAAATATCTACACCGCCATCTGTATGAACATGGAAATATCTACACCGCGATCTCTATAAACGTCGAAATATCTACACCGCTATTTCTATGAACTTGGAAATATCTACACTGCTATCTGTATAAAATTGGAATTATCTACACCACTATCTCTATCAACATGGAAATATCTACACCGCTATCTGTATAAACATGGAAATATCTACACCGCTATCTGTATAAACATGGAAATATCTTCACCGGTATCTCTATAAACATTGAAATATCTACAACGCTGTCTCTATAAACATGGAAATATCTGCAACGCTGTCACTATAAACTTTGAAATAACTACACTACTATCTCTATAAACATGGAAATATCCACACCGACATCTGTATGAACATGTAAATATCTACACTGCCATCTGTATGAACATGGAAATATCTACACCGCTTACTGTATGAACATGGAAATATCTGTACCGCTATCTCTATGAAGATGTAAATATCTACACCGTTATCTCTATGAACATGGAAATATCTACACCGCTATCTGTATGAACATGGAAATATCTACACAGCTCTCTGCATATACATGGAAATAACTACACAGATTTCTCTATAACTATGGAAATAACTACAGAGCTATGTCTATAAATTTCGAAATATCTACACCGCCATCTGTATGAACATGGATATATCTACACCGCCATCTGTACGAACATGGACATATCTACACCGCCATCTGTAATAAGATGGAAATATCTACACCGCTATCTGTATAAACATGGAAATATCTCCACCACTATCTGTATAAACATGGAAATAACAGCACCGCTATCTGTATAAACATGGAAATATCTCCACCGCCATCTGCATAAACATGGAAATATCCACACCGCTATCTGTGTAAACATGGAAATGTCTACACCGCTATCTGTGTAAACATGGAAATATCTACACCGCCATCTCTACGAACATGGAAATATCTATACCGCTATCTGTATGAACATGGAAATATCTACACCGCTATGTGTATGAACATGCAAATATCTACACAGCTATCTGTATATCAATGGAAATATCTACACTGCTATCTCTATAAACATGGAAATATCTACACTGCTATCTGTATAAACATGGAAATATCTACACCGCCATTTGTATGAACATGGAAATATATACACCCCTAACTGTATGAACATGGAAATATCTACACCGCTATCTGAATGAACATGGAAATATATACACCATTATCTGTATGAACATGGAAATATCTACAACGCTATCTGTATGAACAAGGAAATATCTACACAGCTATCTGTATATCAATGGAAATATCTACACTGCTATCTCTATAAACATGGAAATAACTACACTTCTATCAGTATAAAGATGGAAATATATACACCGCCACCTGTATGAACATGGAAATATCTACACTGCCATCCGTACGAACATGGAAATATCTACACCGCCATCTGTATGAACATGTAAATATCTACACCGCCATCTGTATGAACATGGAAATATCTACACCGCTAACTGTATGAACATGGAAATATCTACACCGCTATCTGTATGAACAAAGAAATATCTACACCGCTATGTGTATGAACATGGAAATATCTACACCGCTATCTGTATGAACATGGAAATATCTACACCTCTATGTGTATGAACATGGAAATGTCCACACGGCTATCTGTATGAACATGCAAATATCTACACCGCTATCTGTATATCAATGAAAATATCTACACTGCTATCTCTATAAACATGGAAATAACTACACTGCTATCTGTATAAACATGGAAATATCTACACCGCCATCTCTATGAACATGGAAATATCTACACCGCCATTTGTTTGAACATGGAAATATCTACACCGCCTTCTCTATGAACATGGAAATATCTACACTGCCATTTGTATGAACATGGAAATATCTACACCGCCATCAGTATGAACATGGAAATATCAACACTGCCATCTCTATAAACGTGGAAATATCTACACCGCTATCTGTATGAACATGCAAATATCTACACTGCTCTCGGTATAAAATTGAAATTATCTACACCACTATCTGTATAAACATGGAAATATCTACACTGCTATCTGTATAAACATGAAAATATCTACACCGCTATCTGTATAAACATGGAAATATGTTCACCGCTATCTGTATAAACATGGAAATATCTACAACGCTATCTCTATTAACTTGGAAATAACTACAACACTGTCTCTATAAAGATGGAAATATCTTGACTGCCATCTCTATAAACATGGAAATATCTACAACACCATCTGTATAAACATGGAAATAACTATACCGCTATCTACATAAACATGGAAATATCTACACTGCCATCTCTATGAACATGGAAATATGTACACTGCCATCTGTATGAACATGGAAATATTTACACCGCCATCTGTACGAACATGTAAATATCTACACCGCCATCTGTATGAACATGGAAATATCTACACCGCTATCTGTATGAACATGCAAATATCTACACAGCTATCTGTATATTAATGGAAATATCTACACTGCTATCTCTATAAACATGGAAATAACTACACTGCTATCTGTATAAACACGGAAATATCTACACCGCCACCTGTATGAACATGGAAATATCTACACTGCCATCCGTACGAACATGGAAATATCTACACCGCCATCTGTATGAACATGTAAATATCTACACTGCCTTCTGTATGAACATGGAAATATCTACACAGCTAAGTGTATGAACAGGGAAATACCTACACCGCTATCTGTATGAACATGGAAATATCTACAACGATCTCTGTACGAAATTGGAAATATCTACACCGCTATCTGTATGAACATGGAAATATCTACACCGCTATGTGTATGAACATGCAAATATCTACACAGCTATCTGTATATCAGTGGAAATATCTACACTGCTATCTCTATAAACATGGTAATATCTACACTGCTATCTGCATAAACATGGAAATATCTGCTCCGTCATCTCTATGAACATGGAAATATCTACACCGACATTTGTATGAACATGGAAATATCCACACCGCTATCTGTGTAAACATGGAAATGTCTACACCGCTATCTGTGTAAACATGGAAATATCTTCACCGCCATCTGTGTAAACATGAAAATATCTACACCGCCATCCCTATAAACATGGAAATATCTACACCGCCGTCTGTATGAACATGGAAATATCTACACCGCCATCTCTATAAACGTGGAAATATCTACACCGCTATCTGTATGTACTTGGAAATATCTACACTGCTCTCTGTATAAAATTGAAATAATCTACACCAATATCTCTATAAACATGGAAATATCTACACTGCTATCTGTTTTAACATGGAAATATCTACACAGCTATCTGTATAAACATGGAAATATCTAAAACGCTGTCTCTATAAACTTGGAAATAACTACACCACTATCTCTGTAAACATGGAAATATCTAGACCGCCATCTCTATAAACATGGAAATATCTACACCACCATCTGTAGAAACATGGAAATATCTATACCGCTATCTGCATAAACATGGAAATATCTACACCGCCTTCTCTATGAACATGGAAATATCTACACCGCCATCTGTACAAACATGGAAATATCTATACAAACATCTGTATGAACATGTAAATATCTACAACGTTATCTGTATGAACATGGAAATATCTACACCGCTATCTGTATGAACATGGAAATATCTACACCGCTATCTGCACGAACATGGAAATATCTACACCGCTATCTGTATGAACATGCAAATAACTACAGAGCTATCTGTATATCAATGGAAATATCTACACAGCTATCTCTATAAACATGGAAATATCTACACTGCTATCTGTATAAACATGGAAATATCTACACCGCCACCTGTATGAACATGGAAATATCTACACTGACATCTGTACGAAGATGGAAATATCTACACCGCCATCTGTATGAACATGTAAATATCTACACCGCCATCTGTATGAACATGGAAATATCTACACCGCTAACTGTATGAACATGGAAATATCTACACCGCTATCTGTATGAACATGGAAATATCTACACCGCTAACTGTATGAACATGGAAATATCTACACTGCTATCTGTATGAACATGGAAATATCTACAACGTTATCTGTTGGAACATGGAAATATCCACACCGCTATCTGTATGAACATGGAAATATCTACACAGCTATCTGTACGAACATGGAAATATCTACACCGCTATCTGTATGAACATGCAAATATCTGCACAGCTATCTGTATATCAATGGAAATATCTACACAACTGTCTCTATAAACATGGAAATAACTACACTGCTATCTGCATAAACATGGAAATATCTACACCGCCACCTGTATGAACAAGGAAATATCTACACTGCCATCCGTACGAACATGGAAATATCTACACCGCCATCTGTATGAACATGTAAATATCTACACCGCCATCTGCATGAACATGGAAATATCTACACAGCTAACTGTATGAACATGGAAATATCTACACCGCTATTGGTATGAACATGGAAATATCTACACCGCTATCTGTATGTACATGGAAATATCTACACCGCCATCTGTATGAACATGAAAATATGTACACTGCTATCTGTATGAACATGGAAATATCTACACCGCCATCTGTATGAACATGTAAATATCTACACCGCCATCAGTATGAACATGGAAATATCTACACCGCTAACTGTATGAACATGGAAATATCTACACCGCTATCTGTATGAACATGGAAATATCTACACCACTATCTGTATGAACATGGAAATATCTACACCGCTATCTGTAAGAACATGGAAATATCTACACTGCTATCTGTATGAACATGAAAATATCTAAACTGCTATCTGTATAAACATGCAAATATCTACACAGCTATCTGTATATCAATGGAAATATCTACACTACTATCTCTGTAAACATGGAAATAACTACACTGCTATCTGTATAAACATGGAAAAATCTACACCGCCACCTGTATGAACATGGAAATATCTACACTGCCATCCGTACGAACATGGAAATATCTACACCGCCATCTGTATGAACATGTAAATATCTACACCGCCATCTGTATGAACATGGAAATATGTACACCGCTAACTGTATGAACATGGAAATATCTACACCGCAATCTGTATGAATATGGAAATACCTACACAGCTATCTGTATGAACATGGAAATATCTACACAGCTATCTGTATGAACATGGAAATATCTACACCGCTCTCTGTATGAACATGGAAATATCTGCACCGCTATCTGAAAGAACATACAAATATCTACACCGCTATCTGTATATCAATGGAAATATCTACACTGCTATCTCTATAAACATGGAAATAACTACACTGCTATCTGTATCAACATGGAAATATCTACACCGCCATCTCTATGAACATTGAAATATCTACACAGCCATCTGTATGAACATGGAAATATCTTCACCGTCATCTCTATGAACATGCATGTATCTACAACGCCATCTGGATGAACATGGAAATAACTAAACCGCTATCTGCATGAACATGGAAATATCTCCACAGCTATCTGCATATACATGGAAATATCTACACAGATTTCTATATAAATATAGAAATAACTACAGCGCTATCTCTATAAACTTCGAAATATCTACACGGCCATCTGTATGAACATGGAAATATCTATACCGCCATCTGCATAAACATGGAAATATCTACACCGCCATCTGTATAAACATGGAAATATCTATACCGCTAACTGTATGAACATGGAAATATCTACACCGCTATTGGTATGAACATGGAAATATCTACACCGCTATGTGTATGAACATGGAAATATCTACACTGCTATCTGCATAAACATGGAAATATCCACACCGCTATCTGTGTAAACATGGAAATGTCTACACCGCTATATGTATAAACATGGAAATATCTACACTGCCATCTGAGTAAACCTGAAAATATCTACACCGCCATCTCTATGAACATGGAAATATCTACACTGCCATCTGTATGAACAAGGAAATATCTACACAGCCATCTCTATAAACGTGGAAATATCTACACCGCTATCTGTATGAACTTGGAAATATCTACACTGCTATCTGTATAAAATTGGAATTATCTACACCACTATCTCTATAAACATGGAAATATCTACACCGTGATCTGTATAAAGATGGAAATATCTACACCGCTATCTGTATAAACATGGAAATATCTTCACTGCTATCTGTATAAACATGGAAATATCTACAATGCTGTCTCTATAAACTTGGAAATAACTACACCACTATCTCTATAAACATGGAAATATCTAGACTGCCATCTCTATAAACATGGAAACATCTACACCACCATCTGTATAAACATGGAAATATCTATACCGCTATCTGCATAAACATGGAAATATCTACACCGCCATCTCTATGAACATGGAAATATCTACACGGCCATCTGTAAGAACTTGGAAATATTTACACCGCCATCTGTATGAACATGTAAACATCTAAACCACCATCTGTATGAACATGGAAATATCTACACCGCTAACTGTATGAACATGGAAATAACTACACCGCTATCTGTAAGAAAAGGGAAATATCTACACCGCTATCTGTATGAACATGGAAATATCTACACCGCTCTCTGTATGAACATGGAAATATCTACACCGCTATCTGTATAAACATGGAAATATCTACAAGGCTGTCTCTATAAACTTGGAAATAACTACACCACTATCTCTATAAACATGGAAATATCTAGAACACCATCTCTATAAAGATGGAAATATCTACACAACCATCTGTATAAACATGGAAATATCTATACCACTATCTGCATAAACATGGAAATATCTACACCGCCATCTCTATGAACTTGGAAATATCTACACCGCCATCTGTAAGAACTTGGAAATATTTACACCGCCATCTGTATGAACATGTAAATATCTAAACCGCCATCTGTATGAACATGGAAATATCTACACCGCTAACTGTATGAACATGGAAATAACGACACCGCTATCTGTAAGAAAATGGAAATATCTACACCGATATCTCTATGAACATGGAAATATCTACACCGCTCTCTGTATCAACATGGAAATATCTACACCGCTATCTGTATGAACATGGAAATATCTACAACACTATCTGTATGAACATGCAAATATCTACACTGCTCTCGGTATAAAATTGAAATTATCTACACCACTATCTCTATAAACATGGAAATATCTACACTGCTATCTGCATAAACATGGAAATATCTGCTCCGTCATCTCTATGAACATGGAAATATCTACACCGACATTTGTGTGAACATGGAAATATCCACACCGCTATCTGTGTAAACATGGAAATGTCTACACCGCTATCTGTGTAAACATGGAAATATCTTCACCGCCATCTGTGTAAACATGAAAATATCTACACCGCCATCCCTATAAACATGGAAATATCTACACCGCCGTGTGTATGAACATGGAAATATCTACACCGCCATCTCTATAAACGTGGAAATATCTACCCCGCTATATGTATGTACTTGGAAATATCTACACTGCTCTCTGTATAAAATTGAAATTATCTACACCACTATCTCTATAAACATGGAAATATCTACACTGCTATCTGTTTTAACATGGAAATATCTACACAGCTATCTGTATAAACATGGAAATATCTTCACCGCTATCTGTATAAACATGGAAATATCTAAAACGCTGTCTCGATAAACTTGGAAATAACTACACCACTATCTCTGTAAACATGGAAATATCTAGACCGCCATCTCTATAAACATGGAAATATCTACACCACCATCCCTGAGAAACATGGAAATATCTATACCGCTATCTGCATAAACATGGAAATATCTACACCGCCATCTCTATGAACATGGAAATATCTACACCGCCATCTGTACAAACATGGAAATATCTACACAGATTTCTGCATGAACATGGAAATATCTACACAGCTATCTGCATATACATGGAAATATCTACACAGATTTCTCTATAAATATGGAAATAACTACAGCGCTATCTCTATAAACTTCGAAATATCTACACCGCCATCTGTATGAACATGAAAATATCTACACCGCCATCTGTATGAACATGGACATATCTACACCTCCATCTGTATTAAGATGGAAATATCTACACCGATATCTGTATATACATGGAAATATCTGCACGACTATCTGTATAAACATGGAAATAACCGCACCGCTATCTGTATAAACATGGAAATATCTACACCGCTATCTGCATAAACATTTAAATATCCACACCGCTATCTGTGTAAACATAGAAATGTCTACACCGCTATCTGTGTAAACATGGAAATATCTACACTGCCATCTGTGTAAGCATGAAAATATCTACACCGCAAACTCTATAAACATGGAAATATCTACACCGCCATCTGTATGAACATGGAAATATGTACACCGCCATTTCTATAAACGTGGAAATATCTACACTGCTATCTATATGAACTTGGAAATATCTACACAGCTATCTGTATAAAATTGGAATTATCTACCCCACTATGTCTATAAACATGGAAATATCTACCCCGCTATATGTATAAACATGGAAATATCTACACCGCTATCTGTATAAACATGGAAATAACTTCACCGCTATCTGTATAAACATGGAAATTTCTACAATGCTGTCTCTATAAGCTTTGAAATAACTACACCACTATCTCTATAAACATGGAAATATCTAGACCGCCATCTGTATAAACATGGAAATATCTACACCACCATCTGTATAAACATGGAAATATCTATTCCGCTATCTGCATAAACATGGAAATATCTACACCGCCATCTCTATGAACATGGAAATATCTACACAGCCATCTGTAAGAACTTGGAAATATTTACACCGCCATCTGTATGAACATGTAAATATCTAAACGGCCATCTGTATGAACATGGAACTATCTACACTGCTAACTGTATGAAAATGGAAATACCTACACCGCTATCTGTATGAACATGGAAATATCTACACCGCTATCTGTATGAACATGGAAATATCTACACCACTCTCTGTATGAACATGGAAATATCTACACCGCTATCTGTATGAACATGGAAATATCTACACTGCTATCTGTATAAACATGCAAATATCTACACAGCTATCTGTATATCAATGGAAATATCTACACTGCTATCTCTGTAAACATGGAAATAACTACACTGCTATCTGTATAAACATGGAAAAATCTACACCGCCACCTGTATGAACATGGAAATATCTACACTGCCATCCGTACGAACATGGAAATATCTACACCGCCATCTGTATGAACATGTTAATATCTACACCGCCATCTGTATGAACATGGAAATATCTACACCGCTAACTGTATGAACATGGAAATATCTACACCGCAATCTGTATGAATATGGAAATACCTACACAGCTATCTGTATGAACATGGAAATATCTACACAGCTATCTGTATGAACATGGAAATATCTACACCGCTCTCTGTATGAACATGGAAATATCTGCACCGCTATCTGAATGAACATAGAATATCTACACCGCTATCTGTATATCAATGGAAATATCTACACTGCTATCTCTATAAACATGGAAATAACTACACTGCTATCTGTATCAACATGGAAATATCTACACCGCCATCTCTATGAACATTGAAATATCTACACAGCCATCTGTATGAACATGGAAATAGCTTCACCGCGATCTCTATGAACATGCATGTATCTACACCGGCATCTGGATGAACATGGAAATAACTAAACCGCTATCTGCATGAACATGGAAATATCTCCACAGCTATCTGCATATACATGGAAATATCTACACAGATTTCTATATAAATATAGAAATAACTACAGCGCTATCTCTATAAACTTCGAAATATCTACACCGCCATCTGTATGAACATGGAAATATCTACACCACCATTTGAATAAACACGGAAATATCTATACCGCCATCTGCATAAACATGGAAATATCTACACCGCCATCTGTATAAACATGGAAATATCTACACCGCTAACTGTACGAACATGGAAATATCTACACCGCTATTGGTATGAACATGGAAATATCTACACTGCTATCTGCATAAACATGGAAATATCCACACCGCTATCTGTGTAAACATGGAAATGTCTACACCGCTATCTGTATGAAGATGGAAATATCTACACTGCCATCTGAGTAAACCTGAAAATATCTACACCGCCATCTCTATAAACATGGAAATATCTACACTGCCATTTGTATGAACATGGAAATATCTACAAAGCCATCTCTATAAACGTGGAAATATCTACACCGCTATCTGTATGAACTTGGAAATATCTACACTGCTATCTGTATAAAATTGGAATTATCTACACCACTATCTCTATAAACATGGAAATATCTACCCCGTGATCTGTATAAACATGGAAATATCTACACCGTTATCTGTATAAACATGGAAATATCTTCACCGCTATCTGAATAAACATGGAAATATCTACAATGCTGTCTCTATAAACTTTGAAATAACTACACCACTATCTCTATATACATGGAAATATCTAGACCGCCATCTCTATAAACATGGAAATATCTACACCACCATCTGTATAAACATGGAAATATCTATACCGCTATCTGCATAAACATGGAAATATCTACACCGCCATCTCTATGAACATGGAAATATCTACACCGCCATCTGTAAGAACTTGGAAATATTTACACCGCCATCTGTATGAACATGTAAATATCTAAACCGCCATCTGTATGAACATGGAAATATCTACACAGCTAAGTGTATGAACATGGAAATACCTACACCGCTATCTGTAAGAAAATGGAAATATCTACACTGCTATCTGTATGAACATGGAAATATCTACACTGCTATCTGTATGAACATGGAAATATCTACAACGCTATCTGTATAAACATGGAAATATCTACAACGCTGTCTCTATAAACTTGGAAATAACTACACCACTATCTCTATAAACATGGAAATATCTAGAACGCCATCTCTATAAACATGGAAATGTCTACACCACCATCTGTATAAACATGGAAATACCTATACCGCTATCTGCATAAACATGGAAATATCTACACCGCCATCTCTATGAACATGGAAATATCTACACCGCCATCTGTAAGAACTTGGAAATATTTACACCGCCATCTGTATGAACATGTAAATATCTAAACCGCCATCTGTATGAACATGGAAATATCTACACTGCTAACTGTATGAACATGGAAATACCTACACCGCTATCTGTATGAACATGGAAATATCTACACCGCTATCTGTATGAACATGGAAATATCTACACCACTCTCTGTATGAACATGGAAATATCTACACCGCTATCTGTATGAACATGGAAATATCTACACTGCTATCTGTATAAACATGCAAATATCTACACAGCTATCTGTATATCAATGGAAATATCTACACTGCTATCTCTGTAAACATGGAAATAACTACACTGCTATCTGTATAAACATGGAAAAATCTACACCGCCACCTGTATGAACATGGAAATATCTACACTGCCATCCGTACGAACATGGAAATATCTACACCGCCATCTGTATGAACATGTAAATATCTACACCGCCATCTGTATGAACATGGAAATATCTACACCGCTAACTGTATGAACATGGAAATATCTACACCGCAATCTGTATGAATATGGAAATACCTACACAGCTATCTGTATGAACATGGAAATATCTACACAGCTATCTGTATGAACATGGAAATATCTACACCGCTCTCTGTATGAACATGGAAATATCTGCACCGCTATCTGAATGAACATAGAATATCTACACCGCTATCTGTATATCAATGGAAATATCTACACTGCTATCTCTATAAACATGGAAATAACTACACTGCTATCTGTATCAACATGGAAATATCTACACCGCCATCTCTATGAACATTGAAATATCTACACAGCCATCTGTATGAACATGGAAATAGCTTCACCGCGATCTCTATGAACATGCATGTATCTACACCGGCATCTGGATGAACATGGAAATAACTAAACCGCTATCTGCATGAACATGGAAATATCTCCACAGCTATCTGCATATACATGGAAATATCTACACAGATTTCTATATAAATATAGAAATAACTACAGCGCTATCTCTATAAACTTCGAAATATCTACACCGCCATCTGTATGAACATGGAAATATCTACACCACCATTTGAATAAACACGGAAATATCTATACCGCCATCTGCATAAACATGGAAATATCTACACCGCCATCTGTATAAACATGGAAATATCTACACCGCTAACTGTACGAACATGGAAATATCTACACCGCTATTGGTATGAACATGGAAATATCTACACTGCTATCTGCATAAACATGGAAATATCCACACCGCTATCTGTGTAAACATGGAAATGTCTACACCGCTATCTGTATAAAGATGGAAATATCTACACTGCCATCTGAGTAAACCTGAAAATATCTACACCGCCATCTCTATAAACATGGAAATATCTACACTGCCATTTGTATGAACATGGAAATATCTACAAAGCCATCTCTATAAACGTGGAAATATCTACACCGCTATCTGTATGAACTTGGAAATATCTACACTGCTATCTGTATAAAATTGGAATTATCTACACCACTATCTCTATAAACATCGAAATATCTACCCCGTGATCTGTATAAACATGGAAATATCTACACCGTTATCTGTATAAACATGGAAATATCTTCACCGCTATCTGAATAAACATGGAAATATCTACAATGCTGTCTCTATAAACTTTGAAATAACTACACCACTATCTCTATATACATGGAAATATCTAGACCGCCATCTCTATAAACATGGAAATATCTACACCACCATCTGTATAAACATGGAAATATCTATACCGCTATCTGCATAAACATGGAAATATCTACACCGCCATCTCTATGAACATGGAAATATCTACACCGCCATCTGTAAGAACTTGGAAATATTTACACCGCCATCTGTATGAACATGTAAATATCTAAACCGCCATCTGTATGAACATGGAAATATCTACACAGCTAAGTGTATGAACATGGAAATACCTACACCGCTATCTGTAAGAAAATGGAAATATCTACACTGCTATCTGTATGAACATGGAAATATCTACACTGCTATCTGTATGAACATGGAAATATCTACAACGCTATCTGTATAAACATGGAAATATCTACAACGCTGTCTCTATAAACTTGGAAATAACTACACCACTATCTCTATAAACATGGAAATATCTAGAACGCCATCTCTATAAACATGGAAATGTCTACACCACCATCTGTATAAACATGGAAATACCTATACCGCTATCTGCATAAACATGGAAATATCTACACCGCCATCTCTATGAACATGGAAATATCTACACCGCCATCTGTAAGAACTTGGAAATATTTACACCGCCATCTGTATGAACATGTAAATATCTAAACCGCCATCTGTATGAACATGGAAATATCTACACCGCTAACTGTATGAACATGGAAATTACTACACCGCTATCTGTAAGAAAATGGAAATATCTACACCGCTATCTCTATGAACATGGAAATATCTACACCGCTATGTGTATGAACATGCAAATATCTACACAGCTATCTGTATTTCAATGGAAATATCTACACTGCTATCTCTATAAACATGGAAATATCTACACTGCTATCTGTATAAACATGGAAATATCTACACCGCCATTTGTATGAACATGGAAATATTTATACCCCTAACTGTATGAACCTGGAAATATCTACACCGCTATCTGAATGAACATGGAAATATCTACACCGTTATCTGTATGAACATGGAAATATCTACACTGCTATCTGTATGAACATGCAAATATCTTCACAGCTATCTGTATGTCAATGGAAATATCTACACTGCTATCTCTATGAACATGGAAATAACTACACTGCTATCAGTATAAACATGGAAATATATACACCGCCACCTGTATGAACATGGAAATATCTACACTGCCATCCGTACGAACATGGAAATATCTACACCGCCATCTGTATGAACATGTAAATATCTACACCGCCATCTGTATGAACATGGAAATATCTACACCGCTTACTGTATGAACATGGAAATATCTACACCGCTATCTGTATGAACAAAGAAATATCTACACCGCTATCTGTATGAACATGGAAATATCTACACCGCTATCTCTATAAACGTGAAAATATGTACACTGCTATCTGTATGAACTTGGAAATTTCTACACTGCTCTCGGTATAAAATTGAAATTATCTACACCACTATCTCTATAAACATGGAAATATCTACACTGCCATCTGTACAAACATGGAAATATCTACACCGCTATCTGTATAAACATGGAAATATCTTCACCGCTATCTGTATAAACATGGAAATATCTACAACGCTGTCTCTATAAACTTGGAAATAACTACACCACTGTCTCTATAAAGATGGAAATATCTAGACTGCCATCTCTATAAACATGGAAATATCTACAACACCATCTGTATAAACATGGAAATATCTATACCGCCATCTGCATAAACATGGAAATATCTACACTGCCATCTCTATGAACATGGAGATATCTACACTGCCATCTGTATGAACATGGAAATATTTACACCACCATCTGTACGAACATGTAAATATCTACACCGCCATCTGTATGAACATGGAAATATCTACACCGCTATCTGTATGAACATGCCAATATTTACACAGCTATCTGTATATCAATGGAAATATCTACACTGCTATCTCTATAAACATGGAAATAACTACACTGCTATCTGTATAAACACGGAAATATCTACACCGCCACCTGTATGAACATGGAAATATCTACACTGCCATCCATACGAACATGGAAATATCTACACCGCCTTCTGTATGAACATGGAAATATCTACACCGCTAAGTGTATGAACAGGCAAATACCTACACCGCTATCTGTATGAACATGGAAATATCTACACCGATCTCTGTACGAACATGGAAATATCTACACAGCTATCTGTATGAACATGGAAATATCTACACGGCTATGTGTATGAACATGCAAATATCTACACAGATATCCGTATATCAATGGATATATCTACACTGATATCTCTATAAACATGGAAATCTCTACACTGCTATCTGTATCAACATGGAAATATCTAAACAGCCATTTGTATGAACATGGAAATATCTACACCGCTAACTGTATGAACATGGAAATATCTGCACCGCTATCTGTATGAACATGGAAATATCTACACCGTTATCTGTATGAACATAGAAATATGTACACCGCTATCTGTATGAACATGGAAATATCCACACCGCCATCTGTAGGAACGTGGAAATATCTACACCGCCATCTGTAGGAACATGGAAATATCTACACCGCCATCTGTATGAACATGTAAATATCTAAAGCGCCATCTGTATGAACATGGAAATATCTACACCGCTAACTGTATGAACATGGAAATATAAACACCGCTATCTGTATGAACATGGAAATATCTACACCGCTATCAGTATGAACATGGAAATATCTACACCGCTATCTGTATGAACATGGAAATATCTACACCGCTATCTGTATGAACATGGAAATATCTACACTGCTATCTGTAAGAACATGCAAATATCTACACAGCTATCTGTACATCAATGGAAATATCTACACTGCTATCTCTATAAACACGGTAATAACTACACTGCTATCTGTATAAACATGGAAATATCTGCTCCGTCATCTCTATGAACATGGAAATATCTACACCGACATTTGTATGAACATGGAAATATCCACACCGCTATCTGTGTAAAGATGGAAATGTCTACACCGCTATCTGTCTAAACATGGAAATATCTACACCGCCATCTGTGTAAACATGAAAATACACCGCCATCCCCATAAACATGGAAATATCTACACCGCCATCTGTATGAACATGGAAATATCTACACAGCCATCTGTATAAACGTGGAAATATCTGCACCTCTATCTGTATGAACTTCGAAATATCTACACTGCTCTCTGTATGAAATTGAAATTATCTACACCACTGTCTCTATAAACATGGAAATATCTACACTGCTATCTGTATAAACATGGAAATATCTACACAGCTATCTGTATAAACATGGAAATATCTTCACCGCTATTGTATAAGCATGGAAATATCTACAATGCAGTCTCTATAAACTTGGAAATAACTACACCATTATCTCTGTAAACATGGAAATATCTAGACCTCCATCTCTATAAAGATGGAAATATCTACACAACCATCTGTATAAACATGGAAATATCTACACCGCTATCTGTATGAACATGGAAATATCTACACCGCTATCTGTAAGAACATGGAAATATCTACACCGCTCTCTGTATGAACATGGAAATATCTACACCGCTATCTGTATGAACATGGAAATATCTACACCGCTATCTGCATGAACATGGAAATATCTACACAGCTATCTGAATATACATGGAAATATCTACAGAGATTTCTCTATAAATATGGAAATAACTACAGCGCTATCTCTATAAACTTCGAAATATCTACACCGCCATCTGTATGAACATGGAAATATCTACACCGCCATGTGTATGAACATGTAAATATCTACACCGCCATCTGTATGAACATGGAAATATCTACACCGCTAACTGTATGAACATGGAAATATCTACACCGCTATCTGTATGAACATGGAAATATCTACACCGCTATCTGTATGAACATGGAAATATCTACACCGCTATCTGTATGAACATGGAAATATCTACACCGCTATCTGTATGAACATTTAAATATCTACACCGCTATCTGTATGAACATGTAAATATCTACACTGCTATCTGTATATCAATGGAAATATCCACACTGGTATCTCTATAAACATGGAAATAACTACACTGCTATCTGTATAAATATGGAAATATCTACACCGCCATCTCTATCAACATGGAAATATCTACACCGCCATGTGTATGAACATGGAAATATCTACACCGCTAACTGTATGAACATGGAAATATCTACACCGCTATCTGTATGAACATGGAAATATCTTCGCCATCTGTATGAACATGGAAATATCTTCACCGCTAAATATATGAACATGGAAATGTCTACACCGCTATTGGTATGAACATGGAAATACCTACACCGCTATCTGTATGAAAATGGAAATATCTACACCGCTATCTGTATAAACATGGAAATATGTACACCGCTATCTGTATGAACATGGAAATAACTACACCGCCATCTGTTTGAACATGTAAATATCTACACCGCCATCTGTATGAACATGGAAATATCTAAACCGCTAACTGTATGAACATGGAAATATCTACACCGCTATCTGTATGAACATGGAAATATCTACACCGCTATCTGTATGCACATGGAAATATGTACACCGCTATCTGTATGAACATGGAAATATCTACACCGCCATCTGTATGAACATGGAAATATCTATACCGCTATCTCTATGAACATGGAAATATCTACACAGCTATCTGTATATCAATGGAAATATCTACACTACTATCTCTATAAACATGGAAATAACTACACTGCTATCTCTATAAATATGGAAATATCAACACCGCCATCTCTATGAACATGGAAATATCTTCACCGCCATTTGTATGAACATGGAAATATCTACACCGCCATTTGTATGAACATGGAAATATCTACACCGCCATCTGTATGAACATGGAAATATCTTCACCGCCATCTATATGAACATGGATATAGGTACACCTTCATCTGGATGAATTTCGAAATATCTACACCGCTATCTGCATGAACATGGATCTATCTACACAGCTATCTGAATATACATGGAAATATCTACACAGATTTCTGTATAAATATGGAAATAACTACAGCGCTATCTCTATAAACTTCGATATATCTACACCGCCATCTGTATGAACATGGAAATATATACACCGCCATCTGTACAAACATGGACATATCTACACCGCCATCTGTATTAAGATGGAAATATCTACACCGCTATCTGTATAAACATGGAAATATCTGCCCAACTATCTGTATAAACATGGAAATATCCGCACCGCTATCTGTATAAACATGGAAATATCCACACCGCTATCTGTATAAACATGGAAATATCTTCACCGCTATCTGTATAAACATGGAAATATCTACAACGCTGTCTCTACAAACTTGGAAATAACTACACCACTATCTCTGTAAACATGGAAATATCTAGACCGCCATCTCTATAAACATGGAAATATCTACACCACCATCTGTATAAACATGGAAATATCTATACCGCTACCTGCATAAACATTGAAATATCTACACCGCCACCTCTATGAACATGGAAATATCTACACCGCCATCTGTACGAACATGGAAATATCTATACCGCCATCTGTATGAACATGTAAATATCTACACCGCCATCTCTATCAACATGGAAATATCTACACCGCTAACGGTATGAACATGGAAATATCTACACCGCTATCTGTATGAACATGGAAATATCTACACCGTTATCTGTATGAACATGGAAATATCTACACCGCTATCTGTAGGAACATGGAAGTATCTACACCGCTATCTGTACGAACATGGAAATATCTGCACAGCTATCTCTATAAACATGGAAAAAACTTCACTGCTATCTGTATAAACAAGGAAATATCTACACCGCCACCTGTATGAACATGGAAATATCTACACTGCCATCCGTACAAACATGGAAATGTCTACACCGCCATCTTTATGAACATATAAATATCTTCACCGCCATCTGTATGAACATGTTAATATCTAAACCGCTAAATATATGAACATGGAAATGTCTACACCGCTATTGGTATGAACATGGAAATATCTACACCGCCATCTGTATGAACATGGAAATATCTACACCGCTATCTGTATGAACATGGAAATATCTACACCGCCATCTGTATGAACATGGAAATATCTACACCGCCATCTGTATGAACATGGAAATATCTACACCGCCATCAGTATGAACATGGGAATATCTACACCGCCATTTGTATGAACATGGAAATATCTACACCACCATCTGTATGAACATGGAAATATCTTCACCGCCATCAGTATGAACATGGATATATGTACACAGGCATCTGCATGAACATGGAAATATCTACACCGCTATCTGCATGAACATGGAAATATCTACACAGCTATCTGAATATACATGGAAATATCTACACAGATTTCTCTATAAATACGGAAATAACTAAAGAGCAATCTCTATAAACTTCGAAATATCTACACCGCCATCTGCATGAACATGGAAATATCTACACCGCCATCTGTACAAACATGGACATATATACACCGCCATCTGTATTAAGATTGAAATATCTACACCGCTGTCTGTATAAACATGGAAATATCTGCCCAACTATCTGTATAAACATGGAAATATCCGCACCGCTATCTGAATAAACATGGAAATATCCGCACCGCTATCTGTATAAACATGGAAATATCTACACTGCTATCTGCATAAACATGGAAATATCCACACCGCTATCTGTGTAAGCATGGAAATGTCTACAAAGCTATCTGTGTAAACATGGAAATATCTACACCGCCATCTGTGTAAACAAGAAAATATCTACACCACCATCCCTATAAACATGGAAATATCTACACCGTCCTCTGTATGAACATGGAAATATCTGCATCGCCATCTCTATAAACGTGGAAATATCTACACCTCTATCTGTATGAACTTGGAAATATCTACACTGCTCTCTGTATAAAATTGAAATTATGTACACCACTATCTCTATAAACATGGAAATATCTACACTGCTATCTGTATAAACATGGAAATATCTACACCGCTATCTGTATAAACATGGAAATATCTTCACCGCTATCTGTATAAACATGGAAATATCTACAACGCTGTCTCTATAAACTTGGAAATAACTACAACACTATCTCTGTAAACATGGAAATATCTAGACCGCCATCTCTATAAACATGGAAATATCTACACCACCATCTGCATAAACATGGAAATATCTACACCGCCATCTCTATGAACATGGAAATATCTACACCGCCATCTGTACGAACATGGAAATATCTATACCGCCATCTGTATGAACATGTAAATATCTACACCGCCATCTCTATCAACATGGAAATATCTACACCGCCATCTGTACGAACATGGAAATATCTATACCGCCATCTGTATGAACAAGTAAATATCTACACCGCCATCTGTATGAACATGGAAATATCTACACCGCTAACTGTATGAACATGGAAATATCTAAACCGCTGTCTGTATGAAGATGGAAATATCTACACCGTTATCTGTATGAACATAGAAATATCTACACCGCTATCTGTATGAACATGGAAATATCCGCACCGCTATCTGAATAAACATGGAAATATCCGCACCGCTATCTGTATGAACATGCAAATATCTACACCGCTATCTGTTTGAACATGGAAATATCTACACAGCTATCTGTATATCAATGGAAATATCTACACCGCTATCTCTATTAACATGGAAATAACTACACTGCTATCTGTATAAACATGGAAATATCTACACCGCCACCTGTATGAACATGGAAATATCTACACTGCCATCCGTACAAACATGGAAATATCTACACCGCCATCTGTATGAACATGTAAATATCTTCACCGCCATCTGTATGAACATGGAAATATTTACACCGCTAAATGTATGAACATGGAAATGTCTACACCGCTATTGGTATGAACATGGAAATATCTACACCGCTATCTGTATGAACATGGAAATATCTACACCGCCATCTGTATGAACATGGAAATATCTACACCGCTAACTGTTTGAACACGGAAATATCTACACCGCTATCTGTATGAACATGGAAATATCTACACCGCTATCTGTATGAACATGGAAATAGCTACTCCGCTATCTGTACGAACATGGAAATATCTACACCGCTCTCTGTATGAACATGCAAATATCTACACAGCTATCTGTATATCAATGGAAATATCTACACCGCTATCTCTATTAACATGGAAATAACTACACTGCTATCTGTATAAACATGGAAATATCTACACCGCCACCTGTATGAACATGGAAATATCTACACTGCCATCCGTACAAACATGGAAATATCTACACCGCCATCAGTATGAACATGTAAATATCTTCACCGCCATCTGTATGAACATGGAAATATTTACACCGCTAAATGTATGAACATGGAAATGTCTACACCGCTACTGGTATGAACATGGAAATATCTACACCGCTATCTGTATGAACATGGAAATATCTACACCGCCATCTGTATGAACATGGAAATATCTACACCGCTAACTGTTTGAACACGTAAATATCTACACCGCTATCTGTATGAACATGGAAATATCTACACCGCTATCTGTATGAACATGGAAATATCTACACCGCTATCTGTATGAACATGGAAATATCTACACCGCTATCTGTATGAACATTTAAATATCTACACCGCTATCTGTATGAACCTGTAAATATCTACACAGCTATCTGTATATCAATGGAAATATCCACACTGGTATCTCTATAAACATGGAAATAACTACACTGCTATCTGTATAATCATGGAAATATCTACACGGCCATCTCTATGAACATGGAAATATCTACACCGCCATCTGTATGAACATGTAAATATCTACACCGCCATCTGTATGAACATGGAAATATCTACACCGCTAACTGTATGAACATGGAAATATCTACACCGCTAACTGTATGAACATGGAAATATCTACACCGCTATCTGCATGAACATGGAAATATCTACACCGTTATCTGTATGAACATGGAAATATCTACACCGCTATCTGTATGAACATGGAAATATCTACACCGCTATCTGTACGAACATGGAAATATCTACACCGCTATCTGTATGACCATGGAAATATCTTCGGCATCTGTATGAACATAGAAATATCTACACCGCTAAATATATGAACATGGAAATGTCTACACCGCCATCTGTATGAACATGGAAATATCTAAACCGCTAACTGTATGAACATGGAAATATCTACACCGCTATCTGTATGAACATGGAAATATCTACACCGCTATCTGTATGAACATGGAAATATCTACACCGCTATCTGTATGATCATGGAAATATCTACACCGCTATCTGTATGAACATGGAAATATCTACACCGCTAACTCTATGAACATGGAAATATCTACACAGCTATCTGTATATCAATGGAAATATCTACACTACTATCTCTATAAACATGGAAATAACTACACTGCTATCTCTATAAATATGGAAATAACACCGCCATCTCTATGAACATGGAAATATCTACACCGCCATTTGTATGAACATGGAAATATCTACACCGCCATCTCTATGAACATGGAAATATCTACACCGCCATTTGTATGAACATGGAAATATCTACAACACCATCTGTATGAACATGGAAATATCTTCACCGCCATCTATATGAACATGCATATATGTACACCGGCATCTGGATGAACATGGAAATATCTACACCGCTATCTGCATGAACATGGATCTATCTACACAGCTATCTGAATATACATGGAAATATCTACACAGATTTCTCTATAAATATGGAAATAACTACAGCGCTATCTCTATAAACTTCGAAATATCTACACCGCCATCTGTATGAACATGGAAATATCTACACCGCCATCTGTACAAACATGGACATATCTACACCGCCATCTGTATTAAGATTGAAATATCTACACCGCTATCTGTATAAACATGGAAATATCTGCCCAACTATCTGTATAAACATGGAAATATCCGCACCGCTATCTGAATAAACATGGAAATATCCGCACCGCTATCTGAATAAACATGGAAATATCTGCCCAACTATCTGTATAAACATGGAAATATCTACACTGCTATCTGCATAAACATGGAAATATCCACACCGCTATCTCTGTAAACATGGAAATGTCTACAAAGCTATCTGTGTAAACATGGAAATATCTACACCGCCATCTCTGTAAACATGAAAATATCTACACCACCATCCCTATAAACATGGAAATATCTACACCGTCCTCTGTATGAACATGGAAATATCTGCACCGCCATATCTATAAACGTGGAAATATCTACACCTCTATCTGTATGAACTTGGAAATATCTACACTGCTCTCTGTATAAAATTGAAATTATCTACACCACTATCTCTATAAACATGGAAATATCAACACTGCTATCTGTATAAACATGGAAATATCTACACCGCTATCTGTATAAACATGGAAATATCTTCACCGCTATCTGTATAAACATGGAAATATCTACAACGCTGTCTCTATAAACTTGGAAATAACTACAACACTATCTCTGTAAACATGGAAATATCTAGACCGCCATCTCTATAAACATGGAAATATCTACACCACCATCTGCATAAACATGGAAATATCTACACCGCCATCTCTATGAACATGGAAATATCTACACCGCCATCTGTACGAACATGGAAATATCTATACCGCCATCTGTATGAACATGTAAATATCTACACCGCCATCTCTATCAACATGGAAATATCTACACCGCCATCTGTACGAACATGGAAATATCTATACCGCCATCTGTATGAACATGTAAATATCTACACCGCCATCTGTATGAACATGGAAATATCTACACCGCTAACTGTATGAACATGGAAATATCTAAACAGCTCTCTGTATGAACATGGAAATATCTACACCGTTATCTGTATGAACATAGAAATATCTACACCGCTATCTGTATGAACATGGAAATAGCTACACCGCTATCTGTACGAACATGGAAATATCTACACCGCTCTCTGTATGAACATGCAAATATCTACACAGCTATCTGTATATCAATGGAAATATCTACACCGCTATCTCTATTAACATGGAAATAACTACACTGCTATCTGTATAAACATGGAAATATCTACACCGCCACCTGTATGAACATGGAAATATCTACACTGCCATCCGTACAAACATGGAAATATCTACACCGCCATCTGTATGAACATGTAAATATCTTCACCGCCATCTGTATGAACATGGAAATATTTACACCGCTAAATGTATGAACATGGAAATGTCTACACCGCTATTGGTATGAACATGGAAATATCTACACCGCTATCTGTATGAACATGGAAATATCTACACCGCCATCTGTATGAACATGGAAATATCTACACCGCTAACTGTTTGAACACGGAAATATCTACACCGCTATCTGTATGAACATGGAAATATCTACACCGCTATCTGTATGAACATGGAAATAGCTACTCCGCTATCTGTACGAACATGGAAATATCTACACCGCTCTCTGTATGAACATGCAAATATCTACACAGCTATCTGTATATCAATGGAAATATCTACACCGCTATCTCTATTAACATGGAAATAACTACACTGCTATCTGTATAAACATGGAAATATCTACACCGCCACCTGTATGAACATGGAAATATCTACACTGCCATCCGTACAAACATGGAAATATCTACACCGCCATCAGTATGAACATGTAAATATCTTCACCGCCATCTGTATGAACATGGAAATATTTACACCGCTAAATGTATGAACATGGAAATGTCTACACCGCTATTGGTATGAACATGGAAATATCTACACCGCTATCTGTATGAACATGGAAATATCTACACCGCCATCTGTATGAACATGGAAATATCTACACCGCTAACTGTTTGAACACGGAAATACCTACACCGCTATCTGTATGAACATGGAAATATCTACACCGCTATCTGTATGAACATGGAAATATCTACACCGCTATCTGTATGAACATGGAAATATCTACACCGCTACCTGTATGAACATTTAAATATCTACACCGCTATCTGTATGAACCTGTAAATATCTACACAGCTATCTGTATATCAATGGAAATATCCACACTGGTATCTCTATAAACATGGAAATAACTACACTGCTATCTGTATAATCATGGAAATATCTACACGGCCATCTCTATGAACATGGAAATATCTACACCGCCATCTGTATGAACATGTAAATATCTACACCGCCATCTGTATGAACATGGAAATATCTACACCGCTAACTGTATGAACATGGAAATATCTACACCGCTAACTGTATGAACATGGAAATATCTACACCGCTATCTGCATGAACATGGAAATATCTACACCGTTATCTGTATGAACATGGAAATATCTACACCGCTATCTGTATGAACATGGAAATATCTACACCGCTATCTGTACGAACATGGAAATATCTACACCGCTATCTGTATGACCATGGAAATATCTTCGGCATCTGTATGAACATAGAAATATCTACACCGCTAAATATATGAACATGGAAATGTCTACACCGCCATCTGTATGAACATGGAAATATCTAAACCGCTAACTGTATGAACATGGAAATATCTACACCGCTATCTGTATGAACATGGAAATATCTACACCGCTATCTGTATGAACATGGAAATATCTACACCGCTATCTGTATGATCATGGAAATATCTACACCGCTATCTGTATGAACATGGAAATATCTACACCGCTAACTCTATGAACATGGAAATATCTACACAGCTATCTGTATATCAATGGAAATATCTACACTACTATCTCTATAAACATGGAAATAACTACACTGCTATCTCTATAAATATGGAAATAACACCGCCATCTCTATGAACATGGAAATATCTACACCGCCATTTGTATGAACATGGAAATATCTACACCGCCATCTCTATGAACATGGAAATATCTACACCGCCATTTGTATGAACATGGAAATATCTACAACACCATCTGTATGAACATGGAAATATCTTCACCGCCATCTATATGAACATGCATATATGTACACCGGCATCTGGATGAACATGGAAATATCTACACCGCTATCTGCATGAACATGGATCTATCTACACAGCTATCTGAATATACATGGAAATATCTACACAGATTTCTCTATAAATATGGAAATAACTACAGCGCTATCTCTATAAACTTCGAAATATCTACACCGCCATCTGTATGAGCATGGAAATATCTACACCGCCATCTGTACAAACATGGACATATCTACACCGCCATCTGTATTAAGATTGAAATATCTACACCGCTATCTGTATAAACATGGAAATATCTGCCCAACTATCTGTATAAACATGGAAATATCCGCACCGCTATCTGAATAAACATGGAAATATCCGCACCGCTATCTGAATAAACATGGAAATATCTGCCCAACTATCTGTATAAACATGGAAATATCTACACTGCTATCTGCATAAACATGGAAATATCCACACCGCTATCTCTGTAAACATGGAAATGTCTACAAAGCTATCTGTGTAAACATGGAAATATCTACACCGCCATCTCTGTAAACATGAAAATATCTACACCACCATCCCTATAAACATGGAAATATCTACACCGTCCTCTGTATGAACATGGAAATATCTGCACCGCCATCTCTATAAACGTGGAAATATCTACACCTCTATCTGTATGAACTTGGAAATATCTACACTGCTCTCTGTATAAAATTGAAATTATCTACACCACTATCTCTATAAACATGGAAATATCAACACTGCTATCTGTATAAACATGGAAATATCTACACCGCTATCTGTATAAACATGGAAATATCTTCACCGCTATCTGTATAAACAAGGAAATATCTACAACGCTGTCTCTATAAACTTGGAAATAACTACAACACTATCTCTGTAAACATGGAAATATCTAGACCGCCATCTCTATAAACATGGAAATATCTACACCACCATCTGCATAAACATGGAAATATCTACACCGCCATCTCTATGAACATGGAAATATCTACACCGCCATCTGTACGAACATGGAAATATCTATACCGCCATCTGTATGAACATGTAAATATCTACACCGCCATCTCTATCAACATGGAAATATCTACACCGCCATCTGTACGAACATGGAAATATCTATACCGCCATCTGTATGAACATGTAAATATCTACACCGCCATCTGTATGAACATGGAAATATCTACACCGCTAACTGTATGAACATGGAAATATCTAAACAGCTCTCTGTATGAACATGGAAATATCTACACCGTTATCTGTATGAACATAGAAATATCTACACCGCTATCTGTATGAACATGGAAATAGCTACACCGCTATCTGTACGAACATGGAAATATCTACACCGCTCTCTGTATGAACATGCAAATATCTACACAGCTATCTGTATATCAATGGAAATATCTACACCGCTATCTCTATTAACATGGAAATAACTACACTGCTATCTGTATAAACATGGAAATATCTACACCGCCACCTGTATGAACATGGAAATATCTACACTGCCATCCGTAAAAACATGGAAATATCTACACCGCCATCTGTATGAACATGTAAATATCTTCACCGCCATCTGTATGAACATGGAAATATTTACACCGCTAAATGTATGAACATGGAAATGTCTACACCGCTATTGGTATGAACATGGAAATATCTACACCGCTATCTGTATGAACATGGAAATATCTACACCGCCATCTGTATGAACATGGAAATATCTACACCGCTAACTGTTTGAACACGGAAATATCTACACCGCTATCTGTATGAACATGGAAATATCTACACCGCAATCTGTATGAACATGGAAATATCTACACCGCTATCTGTATGAACATGGAAATATCTACACCGCTATCTGTATGAACATTTAAATATCTACACCGCTATCTGTATGAACATGTAAATATCTACACAGCTATCTGTATATCAATGGAAATATCCACACTGGTATCTCTATAAACATGGAAATAACTACACTGCTATCTGTATAATCATGGAAATATCTACACGGCCATCTCTATGAACATGGAAATATCTACACCGCCATCTGTATGAGCATGGAAATATCTACACCGCTAACTGTATGAACATGGAAATATCTACACCGCTAACTGTATGAACATGGAAATGTCTACACCGCTATCTGCATGAACACGGAAATATCTACACCGTTATCTGTATGAACATGGAAATATCTACACCGCTATCTGTATGAACATGGAAATATCTACACCGCTATCTGTACGAACATGGAAATATCTACACCGCTATCTGTATGACCATGGAAATATCTTCGGCATCTGTATGAACATGGAAATATCTACACCGCTAAATATATGAACATGGAAATGTCTACACCGCCATCTGTATGAACATGGAAATATCTAAACCGCTAACTGTATGAACATGGAAATATCTACACCGCTATCTGTATGAACATGGAAATATCTACACCGCTATCTGTATGAACATGGAAATATCTACACCGCTATCTGTATGATCATGGAAATATCTACATCGCTATCTGTATGAACATGGAAATATCTACACCGCTATCTCTATGAACATGGAAATATCTACACAGCTATCTGTATATCAATGGAAATATCTACACTACTATCTCTATAAACATGGAAATAACTACACTGCTATCTCTATAAACATGGAAATAACACCGCCATCTCTATGAACATGGAAATATCTACACCGCCATTTGTATGAACATGGAAATATCTACACCGCCATCTCTATGAACATGGAAATATCTACACCGCCATTTGTATGAACATGGAAATATCTACAACACCATCTGTATGAACATGGAAATATCTTCACCGCCATCTATATGAACATGCATATATGTACACCGGCATCTGGATGAACATGGAAATATCTACACCGCTATCTGCATGAACATGGATCTATCAACACAGCTATCTGGATATACATGGAAATATCTACACAGATTTCTCTATAAATATGGAAATAACTACAGCGCTATCTCTATAAACTTCGAAATATCTTCACCGCCATCTGTATGAACATGGAAATATCTACACCGCCATCTGTACAAACATGGACATATCTACACCGCCATCTGTTTTAAGATTGAAATATCTACACCGCTATCTGTATAAACATGGAAATAACTTCACCGCTATCTGTATAATCATGGAAATATCTACAATGCTGTCTCTATAAGCTTTGAAATAACTACACCACTATCTCTATAAACATGGACATATCCAGACCGCCATCTGTATAAACATGGAAATACATACACCGCTATCTGTATGAACATGGAAATATATACACCGCTATCTGTATGAACATGGAAATATCTACACCGCTCTCTGTATGAACATGGAAATATCTACACCGCTATCTGTACGAATATGGAAATATCTACACCTCTATCTGTATGAACATGCAAATATATACACAGCTATCTGTATATCAATGGAAATATCAACACTGCCATCTCTATAAACATGGAAATAACCACACTGCTATCTGTATAAACATGGAAATATCTACACCGCCACCTGTATGAACATGGAAATATCTACACTGCCATCCGTAGGAACATGGAAATATCTACACCGCCATCTGTATGAACATGTAAATATCTACACCGCCATCTGTATGAACATGGAAATATCTACACCGCTAACTGTATGAACATGGAAATATCTACACCGCTATCGGTAAGAACATGGAAATATCTACATCGCTATCTGTATTAACATGGAAATATCTACACCGCTATCTGTATGAACATGGAAATATCTACACCGCTATCTGTATGAACATGGAAATATCTACACAGCCATCTGTATGAACATGGAAATATCTACACCGCTATCTGTATTAACATGGAAATATCTACACCGCTATCTGTATGAAGATGGAAATATCTACACCGCTATCTGAATGAACATGGAAATATCTACACCGCTATCTGTATGAACATGCAAATATCTACACAGCTATCTGTATATAAATGGAAAAATCTACACTGCTATCTCTATAAACATGGAAATAACTACACTGCTATCTGTATAAATATGGAAATATCTACACCGCCATCTCTATGAACACGGAAATATCTACACCGCCATTTGTATGAACCTGGAAATATCTACACCGCCATCTCTATGAACATGGAAATATCTACACCGCCATCTGTATGAACATGGAAATATCTTCACCGCCATCTGTATGAACATGGATATATGTATACCAGCATCTGGATGAACATGGAAATATCTACACCGCTATCTGCATGAACATGGAAATATCTACACAGCTATCTGAATATACATGGAAATATCTACAGAGATTTCTCTATAAATATGGAAAAAACTACAGCGCTATCTCTATAAACTTCGAAATATCTACACCGCCATCTGTATGAACATGGAAATATCTACAAAGCCATCTGTATGAACTTGTAAATATCTACACCGCCATCTGTATGAACATGGAAATATCTACACCGCTAACTGTATGAACATGGAAATATCTACACCGCTATCTGTATGAACATGTAAATATCTACACCGCCATCTGTATGAACATGGAAATATCTACTCCGCTAACTGTATGAACATGGAAATATCTACACCGCTATCTGTATGAACATGGAAATATCTACACCGCTATATGTATGAACATGTAAATATCTACACAGCTATCTGTATATCAATGGAAATATCCACACTGGTATCTCTATAAACATGGAAATAACTACACTGCTATCTGTATAATCATGGAAATATCTACACGGCCATCTCTATGAACATGGAAATATCTACACCGCCATATGTATGAACATGTAAATATCTACACCGCCATCTGTATGAACATGGAAATGTCTACACCGCTAACTGTATGAACATGGAAATATCTACACCGCTAACTATATGATCATGGAAATATCCACACCGCTATCTGTATGAACATGGAAATATCTACACCGTTATCTGTATGAACATAGAAATATCTACACCGCTTTCTGTATGAACATGGAAATATCTACACCGCTATCTGTACGAACATGGAAATATCTACACAGCTATCTGTATATCAATGGAAATATCTACACTGCTATCTCTATAAACATGGAAATAACTACACTGCCATCTGTATAAATATGGAAATATCTACACCGCCATCTCTATCAACATGGAAATATCTACACCGCCATCTGTATGAACATGGAAATATCTACACCGCTAACTGTATGAACATGGAAATATCTACACCGCTATCTGTATGAACATGGAAATATCTTCGCCATCTGTATGAACATGGAAATATCTTCACCGCTAAATATATGAACATGGAAATGTCTACACCGCTATTGGCATGAACATGGAAATATCTACACCGCTAACTGTATGAACATGGAAATATCTACTCCGCTATCTGTATGAACATGTAAATATCTACACAGCTATCTGTATATCAGTGGAAATATCCACACTGGTATCTCTATAAACATGGAAATAACTACACTGCTATCTGTATAATCATGGAAATATCTAAACGGCCATCTCTATGTACATGGAAATATCTACACCGCCATCTGTATGAACATGTAAATATCTACACCGCCATCTGTATGAACATGGAAATATCTACACCGCTAACTGTATGAACATGGAAATATCTTCACTGCTAACTATATGAACATGGAAATATCTACACCGCTATCTATATGAACATGGAAATATCTACACCGTTATCGGTATGAACATAGAAATATCTACACCGCTATCAGTATGAACATGGAAATGTCTACACCGCCATCTCTATGAACATGGAAATATCTACACCGCCATCTCTATCAACATGGAAATATCTACACCGCCATGTGTATGAACATGGAAATATCTACACCGCTAACTGTATGAACATGGAAATATCTACACCGCTATCTGTATGAACATGGAAATATCTTCGCCATCTGTATGAACATGGAAATATCTTCACCGCTAAATATATGAACAGAGAAATGTCTACACCGCTATTGGTATGAACATGGAAATACCTACACCGCTATCTGTATGAAAATGGAAATATCTACACCGCTATCTGTATAAACATGGAAATATGTACACCGCTATCTGTATGAACATGGAAATAACTACACCGCCATCTGTATGAACATGTAAATATCTACACCGCCATCTGTATGAACATGGAAATATCTAAACCGCTAACTGTATGAACATGGAAATATCTACACCGCTATCTGTATGAACATGGAAATATCTACACCGCTATCTGTATGCACATGGAAATATGTACACCGCTATCTGCATGAACATGGAAATATCTACACCGCCATCTGTATGAACATGGAAATATCTATACCGCTATCTCTATGAACATGGAAATATCTACACAGCTATCTGTATATCAATGGAAATATCTACACTACTATCTCTATAAACATGGAAATAACTACACTGCTATCTCTATAAATATGGAAATATCATCACCGCCATCTCTATGAACATGGAAATATCTACACCGCCATTTGTATGAACATGGAAATATCTACACCGCCATCTCTATGAACATGGAAATATCTACACCGCCATTTGTATGAACATGGAAATATCTTCACCGCCATCTGTATGAACATGGAAATATCTTCACCGCCATCTATATGAACATGGATATATGTACACCGGCATCTGGATGAACTTCGAAATATCTACACCGCTATCTGCATGAACATGGATCTATCTACACAGCTATCTGAATATACATGGAAATATCTACACAGATTTCTCTATAAATATGGAAATAACTACAGCGCTATCTCTATAAACTTCGATATATCTACACCGCCATCTGTATGAACATGGAAATATCTACACCGCCATCTGTACAAACATGGACATATCTACACCGCCATCTGTATTAAGATGGAAATATCTACACCGCTATCTGTATAAACATGGAAATATCTGCCCAACTATCTGTATAAACATGGGAATATCCGCACCGCTATCTGAATAAACATGGAAATATCCGCACCGCTATCTGTATAAACATGGAAATATCTACACTGCTCTCTGTATAAAATTGAAATTATCTACACCACTATCTCTATAAACATGGAAATATCTACACTGCTATCTGTATAAACATGGAAATATCTACACCGCTATCTGTATAAACATGGAAATATATTCACCGCTATCTGTATAAACATGGAAATATCTACAACGCTGTCTCTACAAACTTGGAAATAACTACACCACTATCTCTGTAAACATGGAAATATCTAGACCGCCATCTCTATAAACATGGAAATATCTACACCACCATCTGTATAAACATGGAAATATCTATACCGCTACCTGCATTAACATGGAAATATCTAAACCGCCACCTCTATGAACATGGAAATATCTACACCGCCATCTGTACGAACATGGAAATATCTATACCGCCATCTGTATGAACATGTAAATATCTACACCGCCATCTGAATGAACATGGAAATATCAACACCGCTAACGGTATGAACACGGAAATATCTACACCGCTATCTGTATGAACATGGAAATATCTACACCGTTATCTGTATGAACATGGAAATATCTACACCGCTATCTGTAGGAACATGGAAGTATCTACACCGCTATCTGTACGAACATGGAAATATCTGCACAGCTATCTCTATAAACATGGAAACAACTTCACTGCTATCTGAATAAACATGGAAATATCTACACCGCCACCTGTATGAACATGGAAATATCTACACTGCCATCCGTAAAAACATGGAAATGTCTACACCGCCATCTTTATGAACATATAAATATCTTCACCGCCATCTGTATGAACATGTTAATATCTACACCGCTAAATATATGAACATGGAAATGTCTACACCGCTATTGGTATGAACATGGAAATATCTACACCGCTATCTGTATGAACATGGAAATATCTACACCGCTATCTGTATGAACATGGAAATATCTACACCGCCATCTGTATGAACATGGAAATATCTACACCGCCATCTGTATGAACATGTAAATATCTACACCGCCATCAGTATGAACATGGGAATACCTACACCGCTAACTGTATGAACATGGAAATAACTACACCGCTATCTGTATGAACATGGAAATATCTACACCGCTATCTGTATGAACATGGAAATATCTACACCGCTATCTGTATGAACATGGAAATATCTACACCGCTATCTCTATGAACATGCAAATATCTACACTGCTATCTCTATGAACATGCAAATATCTACACAGCTATCTGTATATCAATGGAAATAGCTACACTGCAATCTCTATAAACTTGGAAATAACTACACTGCAATCTCAATAAATATGGAAATATCTACACCGCCATCTCTATGAACATGGAAATATCTACACCGCCATTTGTATGAACATGGAAATATCTACAATGCCATCTCTATCAACATGGAAATATCTACACCGCCATTTGTATGAACATGGAAATATCTACACCACCATCTGTATGAACACGGAAATATCTTCACCGCCATCTGTATGAACATGGATATATGTACACAGGCATCTGGATGAACATGGAAATATCTACACCGCTATCTGCATGAACATGGAAATATCTACACAGCTATCTGAATATACATGGAAATATCTACACAGATTTCTCTATAAATACGGAAATAACTAAAGAGCTATCTCTATAAACTTCGAAATATCTACACCGTCATCTGTATGAACATGGAAATATCTACACCGCCATCTGTACAAACATGGATATATCTACACCGCCATCTGTATTAAGATGGAAATATCTACACCGCTATCTGTATAAACATGGAAATATCTGCCCAACTATCTGTATAAACATGGAAATATCCGCACCGCTATCTGTATAAACATGGAAATATCTACACTGCTATCTGCATAAACATGGAAATATCCACACCGCTATCTCTGTAAACATGGAAATGTCTACACCGCTATCTGTGTAAACAGGGAAATATCTACACCGCCATCCGTGTTAACATGAAAATATCTAGACCGCCATCCCTATAAACATGGAAATATCTACACCGCCATCTGTATGAACATGGAAATATCTACACCGCCATCTCTATAAACGTGGAAATATCTACACCGCTATCTGTATGAACTTGGAAATATCTACACTATCTCTGTATAAAATTCAAATTATCTACACCATTATCTCTATAAACATGGAAATATCTACACTGCTATCTGTATAAACATGGAAATATCTACACCGCTATCTGTATAAACATGGAAATATCTTCACCGCTATCTGTATAAACATGGAAATATCTACAACGCTGTTTCTATAAACTTGGAAATAACTACACCACTATCTCTGTAAACATGGAAATATCTAGACCGCCATCTCTATAAACATGGAAATATCTACACCACCATCTGAATAAACATGGAAATATCTACACCGCCATCTCTATGAACATGGAAATATCTGCACCGCCATCTGTACAAACATGGAAATATCTATACCGCCATCTGTATGAACATGTAAATATCTACACCGCCATCTCTATCAACATGGAAATATCTACAACGCCATCTGTACGAACATGGAAATACCTATACCGCCATCTGTATGAACATGTAAATATCTACACCGCCATCTGTATGAACATGGAAATATCTACACCGCTAACTGTATGAACATGGAAATATCTAAACCGCTGTCTGTATGAACATGGAAATATCTACTCCGTTATCTGTATGAACATAGAAATATCTACACCGCTAACTGTATGAACATGGAAATAGCTACACCGCTATCTGTACGAACATGGAAATATCTACACCGCTCTCTGTATGAACATGCAAATATCTACACAGCTATCTGTATATCAATGGAAATATCTACACCGCTATCTCTATTAACATGGAAATAACTACACTGCTATCTGTATAAACATGGAAATATCTACACCGCCACCTGTATGAACATGGAAATATCTACACTGCCATCCGTACAAACATGGAAATATCTACACCGCCATCTGTATGAACATGTAAATATCTTCACCGCCATCTGTATGAACATGGAAATATTTACACCGCTAAATGTATGAACATGGAAATATCTACACCGCTATTGGTATGAACATGGAAATATCTACACCGCTATCTGTATGAACATGGAAATATCTACACCGCCATCTGTATGAACATGGAAATATCTACACCGCTAACTGTTTGAACACGGAAATATCTACACCGCTATCTGTATGAACATGGAAATATCTACACCGCTATCTGTATGAACATTTAAATATCTACACCGCTATCTGTACGAACATGTAAATATCTACACAGCTATCTGTATATCAATGGAAATATCCACACTGGTATCTCTATAAACATGGAAATAACTACACTGCTATCTGTATAATCATGGAAATATCTACACGGCCATCTCTATGAACATGGAAATATCTACACCGCAATCTGTATGAACATGTAAATATCTACACCGCCATCTGTATGAACATGGAAATATCTACACCGCTAACTGTATGAACATGGAAATATCTACACCGCTAACTGTATGAACACGGAAATATCTACACCGCTATCTGCATGAACACGGAAATATCTACACCGTTATCTGTATGAACATGGAAATATCTACACCGCTATCTGTATGAACATGGAAATATCTACACCGCTATCAGTACGAACATGGAAATATCTACACCGCTATCTGTATGACCATGGAAATATCTTCGGCATCTGTATGAACATGGAAATATCTACACCGCTAAATATATGAACATGGAAATGTCTACACCGCCATCTGTATGAACATGGAAATATCTAAACCGCTAACTGTATGAACATGGAAATATCTACACCGCTATCTGTATGAACATGGAAATATCTACACCGCTATCTGTATGAACATGGAAATATCTACACCGCTATCTGTATGATCATGGAAATATCTACACCGCTATCTGTATGAACATGGAAATATCTACACCGCTAACTCTATGAACATGGAAATATCTACACAGCTATCTGTATATCAATGGAAATATCTACACTACTATCTCTATAAACATGGAAATAACTACACTGCTATCTCTATAAATATGGAAATAACACCGCCATCTCTATGAACATGGAAATATCTACACCGCCATTTGTATGAACATGGAAATATCTACACCGCCATCTCTATGAACATGGAAATATCTACACCGCCATTTGTATGAACATGGAAATATCTACAACACCATCTGTATGAACATGGAAATATCTTCACCGCCATCTATATGAACATGCATATATGTACACCGGCATCTGGATGAACATGGAAATATCTACACCGCTATCTGCATGAACATGGATCTATCTGCACAGCTATCTGAATATACATGGAAATATCTACACAGATTTCTCTATAAATATGGAAATAACTACAGCGCTATCTCTATAAACTTCGAAATATCTACACCGCCATCTGTATGAACATGGAAATATCTACACCGCCATCTGTACAAACATGGACATATCTACACCGCCATCTGTATTAAGATTGAAATATCTACACCGCTATCTGTATAAACATGGAAATATCTGCCCAACTATCTGTATAAACATGGAAATATCCGCACCGCTTTCTGAATAAACATGGAAATATCCACACCGATATCTGTATAAACATGGAAATATCTACACTGCTATCTGCATAAACATGGAAATATCCACACCGCTATCTGTGTAAACATGGAAATGTCTACAAAGCTATCTGTGTAAACATGGAAATATCTACACCGCCATCTGTGTAAACATGAAAATATCTACACCGCCATCCCTATAAACATGGAAATATCTACACCGTCCTCTGTATGAACATGGAAATATCTGCACCGCCATCTCTATAAACGTGGAAATATCTACACCTCTATCTGTATGAACTTGGAAATATCTACACTGCTCTCTGTATAAAATTGAAATTATTTACACCACTATCTCTATAAACATGGAAATATCTACACTGCTATCTGTATAAACATGGAAATATCTACACCGCTATCTGTATAAACATGGAAATATCTTCACCGCTATCTGTATAAACATGGAAATATCTACAACGCTGTCTCTATAAACTTGGAAATAACTACACCACTATCTCTGTAAACATGGAAATATCTAGACCGCCATCTCTATAAACATGGAAATATCTACACCACCATCTGCATAAACATGGAAATATCTACACCGCCATCTCTATGAACATTTAAATATCTACACCGCCATCTGTACGAACATGGAAATATCTATACCGCCATCTGTATGAACATGTAAATATCTACACCGCCATCTCTATCAACATGTAAATATCTACACCGCCATCTGTATGAACATGGAAATATCTACACCGCTAACTGTATGAACATGGAAATATCTAAACCGCTGTCTGTATGAACATGGAAATATCTACACCGTTATCTGTATGAACATAGAAATATCTACACCGCTATCTGTATGAACATGGAAATAGCTACACCGCTATCTGTACGAACATGGAAATATCTACACCGCTCTCTGTATGAACATGCAAATATCTACACAGCTATCTGTATATCAATGGAAATATCTACACCGCTATCTCTATTAAAATGGAAATAACTACACTGCTATCTGTATAAACATGGAAATATCTACACCGCCACCTGTATGAACATGGAAATATCTACACTGCCATCCGTACAAACATGGAAATATCTACACCGCCATCTGTATGAACATGTAAATATCTTCACCGCCATCTGTATGAAGATGGAAATATTTACACCGCTAAATGTATGAACATGGAAATGTCTACACCGCTATTGGTATGAACATGGAAATATCTACACCGCTATCTGTATGAACATGGAAATATCTACACCGCCATCTGTATGAACATGGAAATATCTACACCGCTATCTGTATGAACATGGAAATATCTACACCGCTATCTGTATGAACATGGAAATATCTACACCGCTATCTGTATGAACATTTAAATATCTACACCGCTATCTGTATGAACATGTAAATATCTACACAGCTATCTGTATATCAATGGAAATATCCACACTGGTATCTCTATAAACATGGAAATAACTACACTGCTATCTGTATAATCATGGAAATATCTACACGGCCATCTCTATGAACATGGAAATATCTACACCGCCATCTGTATGAACATGTAAATATCTACACCGCCATCTGTATGAACATGGAAATATCTACACCGCTAACTGTATGAACATGGAAATATCTACACCGCTAACTGTATGAACATGGAAATATCTACACCGCTATCTGCATGAACATGGAAATATCTACACCGTTATCTGTATGAACATGGAAATATCTACACCGCTATCTGTATGAACATGGAAATACCTACACCGCTATCTGTACGAACATGGAAATATCTACACCGCTATCTGTATGACCATGGAAATATCTTCGGCATCTGTATGAACATGGAAATATCTACACTGCTAAATATATGAACATGGAAATGTCTACACCGCCATCTGTATGAATATGGAAATATCTAAACCGCTAACTGTATGAACATGGAAATATCTACACCGCTATCTGTATGAACATGGAAATATCTACACCGCTATCTGTATGAACATGGAAATATCTACACCGCTATCTGTATGATCATGGAAATATCTACACCGCTATCTGTATGAACATGGAAATATCTGCACCGCTAACTCTATGAACATGGAAATATCTACACAGCTATCTGTATATCAATGGAAATATCTACACTACTATCTCTATAAACATGGAAATAACTACACTGCTATCTCTATAAATATGGAAATAACACCGCCATCTCTATGAACATGGAAATATCTACACCGCCATTTGTATGAACATGGAAATATCTACACCGCCATCTCTATGAACATGGAAATATCTACACCGATATTTGTATGAACATGGAAATATCTACAACACCATCTGTATGAACATGGAAATATCTTCACCGCCATCTATATGAACATGCATATATGTACACCGGCATCTGGATGAACATGGAAATATCTACACCGCTATCTGCATGAACATGGATCTATCTGCACAGATATCTGAATATACATGGAAATATCTACACAGATTTCCCTATAAATATGGAAATAACTACAGCGCTATCTCTATAAACTTCGAAATATCTACACCGCCATCTGTATGAACATGGAAATATCTACACCGCCATCTGTACAAACATGGACATATCTACACCGCCATCTGTATTAAGATTGAAATATCTACACCGCTATCTGTATAAACATGGAAATATCTGCCCAACTATCTGTATAAACATGGAAATATCCGCACCGCTTTCTGAATAAACATGGAAATATCCGCACCGATATCTGTATAAACATGGAAATATCTACACTGCTATCTGCATAAACATGGAAATATCCACACCGCTATCTGTGTAAACATGGAAATGTCTACAAAGCTATCTGTGTAAACATGGAAATATCTACACCGCCATCTGTGTAAACATGAAAATATCTACACCGCCATCCCTATAAACATGGAAATATCTACACCGTCCTCTGTATGAACATGGAAATATCTGCACCGCCATCTCTATAAACGTGGAAATATCTACACCTCTATCTGTATGAACTTGGAAATATCTACATTGCTCTCTGTATAAAATTGAAATTATTTACACCACTACCTCTATAAACATGGAAATATCTACACTGCTATCTGTATAAACATGGAAATATCTACACCGCTATCTGTATAAACATGGAAATATCTTCACCGCTATCTGTATAAACATGGAAATATCTTCACCGCTATCTGTATAAACATGGAAATATCTACAACGCTGTCTCTATAAACTTGGAAATAACTACACCACTATCTCTGTAAACATGGAAATATCTAGACCGCCATCTCTATAAACATGGAAATATCTACACCACCATCTGCATAAACATGGAAATATCTACACCGCCATCTCTATGAACATTTAAATATCTACACCGCCATCTGTACGAACATGGAAATATCTATACCGCCATCTGTATGAACATGTAAATATCTACACCGCCATCTCTATCAACATGTAAATATCTACACCGCCATCTGTATGAACATGGAAATATCTACACCGCTAACTGTATGAACATGGAAATATCTAAACCGCTGTCTGTATGAACATGGAAATATCTACACCGTTATCTGTATGAACATAGAAATATCTACACCGCTATCTGTATGAACATGGAAATAGCTACACCGCTATCTGTACGAACATGGAAATATCTACACCGCTCTCTGTATGAACATGCAAATATCTACACAGCTATCTGTATATCAATGGAAATATCTACACCGCTATCTCTATTAAAATGGAAATAACTACACTGCTATCTGTATAAACATGGAAATATCTACACCGCCACCTGTATGAACATGGAAATATCTACACTGCCATCCGTACAAACATGGAAATATCTACACCGCCATCTGTATGAACATGTAAATATCTTCACCGCCATCTGTATGAACATGGAAATATTTACACCGCTAAATGTATGAACATGGAAATGTCTACACCGCTATCGGTATGAACATGGAAATATCTACACCGCTATCTGTATGAACATGGAAATATCTACACCGCCATCTGTATGAACATGGAAATATCTACACCGCTATCTGTATGAACATGGAAATATCTACACCGCTATCTGTATGAACATGGAAATATCTACACCGCTATCTGTATGAACATTTAAATATCTACACCGCTATCTGTATGAACATGTAAATATCTACACAGCTATCTGTATATCAATGGAAATATCCACACTGGTATCTCTATAAACATGGAAATAACTACACTGCTATCTGTATAATCATGGAAATATCTACACGGCCATCTCTATGAACATGGAAATATCTACACCGCCATCTGTATGAACATGTAAATATCTACACCGCCATCTGTATGAACATGGAAATATCTACACCGCTAACTGTATGAACATGGAAATATCTACACCGCTAACTGTATGAACATGGAAATATCTACACCGCTATCTGCATGAACATGGAAATATCTACACCGTTATCTGTATGAACATGGAAATATCTACACCGCTATCTGTATGAACATGGAAATACCTACACCGCTATCTGTACGAACATGGAAATATCTACACCGCTATCTGTATGACCATGGAAATATCTTCGGCATCTGTATGAACATGGAAATATCTACACTGCTAAATATATGAACATGGAAATGTCTACACCGCCATCTGTATGAATATGGAAATATCTAAACCGCTAACTGTATGAACATGGAAATATCTACACCGCTATCTGTATGAACATGGAAATATCTACACCGCTATCTGTATGAACATGGAAATATCTACACCGCTATCTGTATGATCATGGAAATATCTACACCGCTATCTGTATGAACATGGAAATATCTGCACCGCTAACTCTATGAACATGGAAATATCTACACAGCTATCTGTATATCAATGGAAATATCTACACTACTATCTCTATAAACATGGAAATAACTACACTGCTATCTCTATAAATATGGAAATAACACCGCCATCTCTATGAACATGGAAATATCTACACCGCCATTTGTATGAACATGGAAATATCTACACCGCCATCTCTATGAACATGGAAATATCTACACCGCCATTTGTATGAACATGGAAATATCTACAACACCATCTGTATGAACATGGAAATATCTTCACCGCCATCTATATGAACATGCATATATGTACACCGGCATCTGGATGAACATGGAAATATCTACACCGCTATCTGCATGAACATGGATCTATCTGCACAGCTATCTGAATATACATGGAAATATCTACACAGATTTCTCTATAAATATGGAAATAACTACAGCGCTATCTCTATAAACTTCGAAATATCTACACCGCCATCTGTATGAACATGGAAATATCTACACCGCCATCTGTACAAACATGGACATATCTACACCGCCATCTGTATTAAGATTGAAATATCTACACCGCTATCTGTATAAACATGGAAATATCTGCCCAACTATCTGTATAAACATGGAAATATCCGCACCGCTTTCTGAATAAACATGGAAATATCCGCACCGATATCTGTATAAACATGGAAATATCTACACTGCTATCTGCATAAACATGGAAATATCCACACCGCTATCTGTGTAAACATGGAAATGTCTACAAAGCTATCTGTGTAAACATGGAAATATCTACACCGCCATCTGTGTAAACATGAAAATATCTACACCGCCATCCCTATAAACATGGAAATATCTACACCGTCCTCTGTATGAACATGGAAATATCTGCACCGCCATCTTTATAAACGTGGAAATATCTACACCTCTATCTGTATGAACTTGGAAATATCTACACTGCTCTCTGTATAAAATTGAAATTATTTACACCACTATCTCTATAAACATGGAAATATCTACACTGCTATCTGTATAAACATGGAAATATCTACACCGCTATCTGTATAAACATGGAAATATCTACAACCCTGTCTCTATAAACTTGGAAATAACTACACCACTATCTCTGTAAACATGGAAATATCTAGACCGCCATCTCTATAAACATGGAAATATCTACACCACCATCTGCATAAACATGGAAATATCTACACCGCCATCTCTATGAACATTTAAATATCTACACCGCCATCTGTACGAACATGGAAATATCTATACCGCCATCTGTATGAACATGTAAATATCTACACCGCCATCTCTATCAACATGTAAATATCTACACCGCCATCTGTATGAACATGGAAATATCTACACCGCTAACTGTATGAACATGGAAATATCTAAACCGCTGTCTGTATGAACATGGAAATATCTACACCGTTATCTGTATGAACATAGAAATATCTACACCGCTATCTGTATGAACATGGAAATAGCTACACCGCTATCTGTACGAACATGGAAATATCTACACCGCTCTCTGTATGAACATGCAAATATCTACACAGCTATCTGTATATCAATGGAAATATCTACACCGCTATCTCTATTAAAATGGAAATAACTACACTGCTATCTGTATAAACATGGAAATATCTACACCGCCACCTGTATGAACATGGAAATATCTACACTGCCATCCGTACAAACATGGAAATATCTACACCGCCATCTGTATGAACATGTAAATATCTTCACCGCCATCTGTATGAAGATGGAAATATTTACACCGCTAAATGTATGAACATGGAAATGTCTACACCGCTATTGGTATGAACATGGAAATATCTACACCGCTATCTGTATGAACATGGAAATATCTACACCGCCATCTGTATGAACATGGAAATATCTACACCGCTATCTGTATGAACATGGAAATATCTACACCGCTATCTGTATGAACATGGAAATATCTACACCGCTATCTGTATGAACATTTAAATATCTACACCGCTATCTGTATGAACATGTAAATATCTACACAGCTATCTGTATATCAATGGAAATATCCACACTGGTATCTCTATAAACATGGAAATAACTACACTGCTATCTGTATAATCATGGAAATATCTACACGGCCATCTCTATGAACATGGAAATAACTACACCGCCATCTGTATGAACATGTAAATATCTACACCGCCATCTGTATGAACATGGAAATATCTACACCGCTAACTGTATGAACATGGAAATATCTACACCGCTAACTGTATGAACATGGAAATATCTACACCGCTATCTGCATGAACATGGAAATATCTACACCGTTATCTGTATGAACATGGAAATATCTACACCGCTATCTGTATGAACATGGAAATACCTACACCGCTATCTGTACGAACATGGAAATATCTACACCGCTATCTGTATGACCATGGAAATATCTTCGGCATCTGTATGAACATGGAAATATCTACACTGCTAAATATATGAACATGGAAATGTCTACACCGCCATCTGTATGAATATGGAAATATCTAAACCGCTAACTGTATGAACATGGAAATATCTACACCGCTATCTTTATGAACATGGAAATATCTACACCGCTATCTGTATGAACATGGAAATATCTACACCGCTATCTGTATGATCATGGAAATATCTACACCGCTATCTGTATGAACATGGAAATATCTGCACCGCTAACTCTATGAACATGGAAATATCTACACAGCTATCTGTATATCAATGGAAATATCTACACTACTATCTCTATAAACATGGAAATAACTACACTGCTATCTCTATAAATATGGAAATAACACCGCCATCTCTATGAACATGGAAATATCTACACCGCCATTTGCATGAACATGGAAATATCTACACCGCCATCTCTATGAACATGGAAATATCTACACCGATATTTGTATGAACATGGAAATATCTACAACACCATCTGTATGAACATGGAAATATCTTCACCGCCATCTATATGAACATGCATATATGTACACCGGCATCTGGATGAACATGTAAATATCTACACCGCTATCTGCATGAACATGGATCTATCTGCACAGCTATCTGAATATACATGGAAATATCTACACAGATTTCCCTATAAATATGGAAATAACTACAGCGCTATCTCTATAAACTTCGAAATATCTACACCGCCATCTGTATGAACATGGAAATATCTACACCGCCATCTGTACAAACATGGACATATCTACACCGCCATCTGTATTAAGATTGAAATATCTACACCGCTATCTGTATAAACATGGAAATATCTGCCCAACTATCTGTATAAACATGGAAATATCCGCACCGCTTTCTGAATAAACATGGAAATATCCGCACCGATATCTGTATAAACATGGAAATATCTACACTGCTATCTGCATAAACATGGAAATATCCACACCGCTATCTGTGTAAACATGGAAATGTCTACAAAGCTATCTGTGTAAACATGGAAATATCTACACCGCCATCTGTGTAAACATGAAAATATCTACACCGCCATCCCTATAAACATGGAAATATCTACACCGTCCTCTGTATGAACATGGAAATATCTGCACCGCCATCTCTATAAACGTGGAAATATCTACACCTCTATCTGTATGAACTTGGAAATATCTACATTGCTCTCTGTATAAAATTGAAATTATTTACACCACTATCTCTATAAACATGGAAATATCTACACTGCTATCTGTATAAACATGGAAATATCTACACCGCTATCTGTATAAACATGGAAATATCTTCACCGCTATCTGTATAAACATGGAAATATCTACAACGCTGTCTCTATAAACTTGGAAATAACTACACCACTATCTCTGTAAACATGGAAATATCTAGACCGCCATCTCTATAAACATGGAAATATCTACACCACCATCTGCATAAACATGGAAATATCTACACCGCCATCTCTATGAACATTTAAATATCTACACCGCCATCTGTACGAACATGGAAATATCTATACCGCCATCTGTATGAACATGTAAATATCTACACCGCCATCTCTATCAACATGTAAATATCTACACCGCCATCTGTATGAACATGGAAATATCTACACCGCTAACTGTATGAACATGGAAATATCTAAACCGCTGTCTGTATGAACATGGAAATATCTACACCGTTATCTGTATGAACATAGAAATATCTACACCGCTATCTGTATGAACATGGAAATAGCTACACCGCTATCTGTACGAACATGGAAATATCTACACCGCTCTCTGTATGAACATGCAAATATCTACACAGCTATCTGTATATCAATGGAAATATCTACACCGCTATCTCTATTAAAATGGAAATAACTACACTGCTATCTGTATAAACATGGAAATATCTACACCGCCACCTGTATGAACATGGAAATATCTACACTGCCATCCGTACAAACATGGAAATATCTACACCGCCATCTGTATGAACATGTAAATATCTTCACCGCCATCTGTATGAACATGGAAATATTTACACCGCTAAATGTATGAACATGGAAATGTCTACACCGCTATCGGTATGAACATGGAAATATCTACACCGCTATCTGTATGAACATGGAAATATCTACACCGCCATCTGTATGAACATGGAAATATCTACACCGCTATCTGTATGAACATGGAAATATCTACACCGCTATCTGTATGAACATGGAAATATCTACACCGCTATCTGTATGAACATTTAAATATCTACACCGCTATCTGTATGAACATGTAAATATCTACACAGCTATCTGTATATCAATGGAAATATCCACACTGGTATCTCTATAAACATGGAAATAACTACACTGCTATCTGTATAATCATGGAAATATCTACACGGCCATCTCTATGAACATGGAAATATCTACACCGCCATCTGTATGAACATGTAAATATCTACACCGCCATCTGTATGAACATGGAAATATCTACACCGCTAACTGTATGAACATGGAAATATCTACACCGCTAACTGTATGAACATGGAAATATCTACACCGCTATCTGCATGAACATGGAAATATCTACACCGTTATCTGTATGAACATGGAAATATCTACACCGCTATCTGTATGAACATGGAAATACCTACACCGCTATCTGTACGAACATGGAAATATCTACACCGCTATCTGTATGACCATGGAAATATCTTCGGCATCTGTATGAACATGGAAATATCTACACTGCTAAATATATGAACATGGAAATGTCTACACCGCCATCTGTATGAATATGGAAATATCTAAACCGCTAACTGTATGAACATGGAAATATCTACACCGCTATCTGTATGAACATGGAAATATCTACACCGCTATCTGTATGAACATGGAAATATCTACACCGCTATCTGTATGATCATGGAAATATCTACACCGCTATCTGTATGAACATGGAAATATCTGCACCGCTAACTCTATGAACATGGAAATATCTACACAGCTATCTGTATATCAATGGAAATATCTACACTACTATCTCTATAAACATGGAAATAACTACACTGCTATCTCTATAAATATGGAAATAACACCGCCATCTCTATGAACATGGAAATATCTACACCGCCATTTGTATGAACATGGAAATATCTACACCGCCATCTCTATGAACATGGAAATATCTACACCGATATTTGTATGAACATGGAAATATCTACAACACCATCTGTATGAACATGGAAATATCTTCACCGCCATCTATATGAACATGCATATATGTACACCGGCATCTGGATGAACATGGAAATATCTACACCGCTATCTGCATGAACATGGATCTATCTGCACAGCTATCTGAATATACATGGAAATATCTACACAGATTTCCCTATAAATATGGAAATAACTACAGCGCTATCTCTATAAACTTCGAAATATCTACACCGCCATCTGTATGAACATGGAAATATCTACACCGCCATCTGTACAAACATGGACATATCTACACCGCCATCTGTATTAAGATTGAAATATCTACACCGCTATCTGTATAAACATGGAAATATCTGCCCAACTATCTGTATAAACATGGAAATATCCGCACCGCTTTCTGAATAAACATGGAAATATCCGCACCGATATCTGTATAAACATGGAAATATCTACACTGCTATCTGCATAAACATGGAAATATCCACACCGCTATCTGTGTAAACATTGAAATGTCTACAAAGCTATCTGTGTAAACATGGAAATATCTACACCGCCATCTGTGTAAACATGAAAATATCTACACCGCCATCCCTATAAACATGGAAATATCTACACCGTCCTCTGTATGAACATGGAAATATCTGCACCGCCATCTCTATAAACGTGGAAATATCTACACCTCTATCTGTATGAACTTGGAAATATCTACATTGCTCTCTGTATAAAATTGAAATTATTTACACCACTATCTCTATAAACATGGAAATATCTACACTGCTATCTGTATAAACATGGAAATATCTACACCGCTATCTGTATAAACATGGAAATATCTTCACCGCTATCTGTATAAACATGGAAATATCTACAACGCTGTCTCTATAAACTTGGAAATAACTACACCACTATCTCTGTAAACATGGAAATATCTAGACCGCCATCTCTATAAACATGGAAATATCTACACCACCATCTGCATAAACATGGAAATATCTACACCGCCATCTCTATGAACATTTAAATATCTACACCGCCATCTGTACGAACATGGAAATATCTATACCGCCATCTGTATGAACATGTAAATATCTACACCGCCATCTCTATCAACATGGAAATATCTACACTGCCATCTGTATGAACATGGAAATATCTACACCGCTAACTGTATGAACATGGAAATATCTAAACCGCTGTCTGTATGAACATGGAAATATCTACACCGTTATCTGTATGAACATAGAAATATCTACACCGCTATCTGTATGAACATGGAAATAGCTACACCGCTATCTGTACGAACATGGAAATATCTACACCGCTCTCTGTATGAACATGCAAATATCTACACAGCTATCTGTATATCAATGGAAATATCTACACCGCTATCTCTATTAAAATGGAAATAACTACACTGCTATCTGTATAAACATGGAAATATCTACACCGCCACCTGTATGAACATGGAAATATCTACACTGCCATCCGTACAAACATGGAAATATCTACACCGCCATCTGTATGAACATGTAAATATCTTCACCGCCATCTGTATGAACATGGAAATATTTACACCGCTAAATGTATGAACATGGAAATGTCTACACCGCTATTGGTATGAACATGGAAATATCTACACCGCTATCTGTATGAACATGGAAATATCTACACCGCCATCTGTATGAACATGGAAATATCTACACCGCTATCTGTATGAACATGGAAATATCTACACCGCTATCTGTATGAACATGGAAATATCTACACCGCTATCTGTATGAACATTTAAATATCTACACCGCTATCTGTATGAACATGTAAATATCTACACAGCTATCTGTATATCAATGGAAATATCCACACTGGTATCTCTATAAACATGGAAATAACTACACTGCTATCTGTATAATCATGGAAATATCTACACGGCCATCTCTATGAACATGGAAATAACTACACCGCCATCTGTATGAACATGTAAATATCTACACCGCCATCTGTATGAACATGGAAATATCTACACCGCTAACTGTATGAACATGGAAATATCTACACCGCTAACTGTATGAACATGGAAATATCTACACCGCTATCTGCATGAACATGGAAATATCTACACCGTTATCTGTATGAACATGGAAATATCTACACCGCTATCTGTATGAACATGGAAATACCTACACCGCTATCTGTACGAACATGGAAATATCTACACCGCTATCTGTATGACCATGGAAATATCTTCGGCATCTGTATGAACATGGAAATATCTACACTGCTAAATATATGAACATGGAAATGTCTACACCGCCATCTGTATGAATATGGAAATATCTAAACCGCTAACTGTATGAACATGGAAATATCTACACCGCTATCTGTATGAACATGGAAATATCTACACCGCTATCTGTATGAACATGGAAATATCTACACCGCTATCTGTATGATCATGGAAATATCTACACCGCTATCTGTATGAACATGGAAATATCTGCACCGCTAACTCTATGAACATGGAAATATCTACACAGCTATCTGTATATCAATGGAAATATCTACACTACTATCTCTATAAACATGGAAATAACTACACTGCTATCTCTATAAATATGGAAATAACACCGCCATCTCTATGAACATGGAAATATCTACACCGCCATTTGTATGAACATGGAAATATCTACACCGCCATCTCTATGAACATGGAAATATCTACACCGATATTTGTATGAACATGGAAATATCTACAACACCATCTGTATGAACATGGAAATATCTTCACCGCCATCTATATGAACATGCATATATGTACACCGGCATCTAGATGAACATGGAAATATCTACACCGCTATCTGCATGAACATGGATCTATCTGCACAGCTATCTGAATATACATGGAAATATCTACACAGATTTCCCTATAAATATGGAAATAACTACAGCGCTATCTCTATAAACTTCGAAATATCTACACCGCCATCTGTATGAACATGGAAATATCTACACCGCCATCTGTACAAACATGGACATATCTACACCGCCATCTGTATTAAGATTGAAATATCTACACCGCTATCTGTATAAACATGGAAATATCTGCCCAACTATCTGTATAAACATGGAAATATCCGCACCGCTTTCTGAATAAACATGGAAATATCCGCACCGATATCTGTATAAACATGGAAATATCTACACTGCTATCTGCATAAACATGGAAATATCCACACCGCTATCTGTGTAAACATGGAAATGTCTACAAAGCTATCTGTGTAAACATGGAAATATCTACACCGCCATCTGTGTAAACATGAAAATATCTACACCGCCATCCCTATAAACATGGAAATATCTACACCGTCCTCTGTATGAACATGGAAATATCTGCACCGCCATCTCTATAAACGTGGAAATATCTACACCTCTATCTGTATGAACTTGGAAATATCTACATTGCTCTCTGTATAAAATTGAAATTATTTACACCACTATCTCTATAAACATGGAAATATCTACACTGCTATCTGTATAAACATGGAAATATCTACACCGCTATCTGTATAAACATGGAAATATCTTCACCGCTATCTGTATAAACATGGAAATATCTACAACGCTGTCTCTATAAACTTGGAAATAACTACACCACTATCTCTGTAAACATGGAAATATCTAGACCGCCATCTCTATAAACATGGAAATATCTACACCACCATCTGCATAAACATGGAAATATCTACACCGCCATCTCTATGAACATTTAAATATCTACACCGCCATCTGTACGAACATGGAAATATCTATACCGCCATCTGTATGAACATGTAAATATCTACACCGCCATCTCTATCAACATGTAAATATCTACACCGCCATCTGTATGAACATGGAAATATCTACACCGCTAACTGTATGAACATGGAAATATCTAAACCGCTGTCTGTATGAACATGGAAATATCTACACCGTTATCTGTATGAACATAGAAATATCTACACCGCTATCTGTATGAACATGGAAATAGCTACACCGCTATCTGTACGAACATGGAAATATCTACACCGCTCTCTGTATGAACATGCAAATATCTACACAGCTATCTGTATATCAATGGAAATATCTACACCGCTATCTCTATTAAAATGGAAATAACTACACTGCTATCTGTATAAACATGGAAATATCTACACCGCCACCTGTATGAACATGGAAATATCTACACTGCCATCCGTACAAACATGGAAATATCTACACCGCCATCTGTATGAACATGTAAATATCTTCACCGCCATCTGTATGAACATGGAAATATTTACACCGCTAAATGTATGAACATGGAAATGTCTACACCGCTATCGGTATGAACATGGAAATATCTACACCGCTATCTGTATGAACATGGAAATATCTACACCGCCATCTGTATGAACATGGAAATATCTACACCGCTATCTGTATGAACATGGAAATATCTACACCGCTATCTGTATGAACATGGAAATATCTACACCGCTATCTGTATGAACATTTAAATATCTACACCGCTATCTGTATGAACATGTAAATATCTACACAGCTATCTGTATATCAATGGAAATATCCACACTGGTATCTCTATAAACATGGAAATAACTACACTGCTATCTGTATAATCATGGAAATATCTACACGGCCATCTCTATGAACATGGAAATATCTACACCGCCATCTGTATGAACATGTAAATATCTACACCGCCATCTGTATGAACATGGAAATATCTACACCGCTAACTGTATGAACATGGAAATATCTACACCGCTAACTGTATGAACATGGAAATATCTACACCGCTATCTGCATGAACATGGAAATATCTACACCGTTATCTGTATGAACATGGAAATATCTACACCGCTATCTGTATGAACATGGAAATACCTACACCGCTATCTGTACGAACATGGAAATATCTACACCGCTATCTGTATGACCATGGAAATATCTTCGGCATCTGTATGAACATGGAAATATCTACACTGCTAAATATATGAACATGGAAATGTCTACACCGCCATCTGTATGAATATGGAAATATCTAAACCGCTAACTGTATGAACATGGAAATATCTACACCGCTATCTGTATGAACATGGAAATATCTACACCGCTATCTGTATGAACATGGAAATATCTACACCGCTATCTGTATGATCATGGAAATATCTACACCGCTATCTGTATGAACATGGAAATATCTGCACCGCTAACTCTATGAACATGGAAATATCTACACAGCTATCTGTATATCAATGGAAATATCTACACTACTATCTCTATAAACATGGAAATAACTACACTGCTATCTATATAAATATGGAAATAACACCGCCATCTCTATGAACATGGAAATATCTACACCGCCATTTGTATGAACATGGAAATATCTACACCGCCATCTCTATGAACATGGAAATATCTACACCGATATTTGTATGAACATGGAAATATCTACAACACCATCTGTATGAACATGGAAATATCTTCACCGCCATCTATATGAACATGCATATATGTACACCGGCATCTGGATGAACATGGAAATATCTACACCGCTATCTGCATGAACATGGATCTATCTGCACAGCTATCTGAATATACATGGAAATATCTACACAGATTTCCCTATAAATATGGAAATAACTACAGCGCTATCTCTATAAACTTCGAAATATCTACACCGCCATCTGTATGAACATGGAAATATCTACACCGCCATCTGTACAAACATGGACATATCTACACCGCCATCTGTATTAAGATTGAAATATCTACACCGCTATCTGTATAAACATGGAAATATCTGCCCAACTATCTGTATAAACATGGAAATATCCGCACCGCTTTCTGAATAAACATGGAAATATCCGCACCGATATCTGTATAAACATGGAAATATCTACACTGCTATCTGCATAAACATGGAAATATCCACACCGCTATCTGTGTAAACATGGAAATGTCTACAAAGCTATCTGTGTAAACATGGAAATATCTACACCGCCATCTGTGTAAACATGAAAATATCTACACCGCCATCCCTATAAACATGGAAATATCTACACCGTCCTCTGTATGAACATGGAAATATCTGCACCGCCATCTCTATAAACGTGGAAATATCTACACCTCTATCTGTATGAACTTGGAAATATCTACATTGCTCTCTGTATAAAATTGAAATTATTTACACCACTATCTCTATAAACATGGAAATATCTACACTGCTATCTGTATAAACATGGAAATATCTACACCGCTATCTGTATAAACATGGAAATATCTTCACCGCTATCTGTATAAACATGGAAATATCTACAACGCTGTCTCTATAAACTTGGAAATAACTACACCACTATCTCTGTAAACATGGAAATATCTAGACCGCCATCTCTATAAACATGGAAATATCTACACCACCATCTGCATAAACATGGAAATATCTACACCGCCATCTCTATGAACATTTAAATATCTACACCGCCATCTGTACGAACATGGAAATATCTATACCGCCATCTGTATGAACATGTAAATATCTACACCGCCATCTCTATCAACATGGAAATATCTACACTGCCATCTGTATGAACATGGAAATATCTACACCGCTAACTGTATGAACATGGAAATATCTAAACCGCTGTCTGTATGAACATGGAAATATCTACACCGTTATCTGTATGAACATAGAAATATCTACACCGCTATCTGTATGAACATGGAAATAGCTACACCGCTATCTGTACGAACATGGAAATATCTACACCGCTCTCTGTATGAACATGCAAATATCTACACAGCTATCTGTATATCAATGGAAATATCTACACCGCTATCTCTATTAAAATGGAAATAACTACACTGCTATCTGTATAAACATGGAAATATCTACACCGCCACCTGTATGAACATGGAAATATCTACACTGCCATCCGTACAAACATGGAAATATCTACACCGCCATCTGTATGAACATGTAAATATCTTCACCGCCATCTGTATGAACATGGAAATATTTACACCGCTAAATGTATGAACATGGAAATGTCTACACCGCTATTGGTATGAACATGGAAATATCTACACCGCTATCTGTATGAACATGGAAATATCTACACCGCCATCTGTATGAACATGGAAATATCTACACCGCTATCTGTATGAACATGGAAATATCTACACCGCTATCTGTATGAACATGGAAATATCTACACCGCTATCTGTATGAACATTTAAATATCTACACCGCTATCTGTATGAACATGTAAATATCTACACAGCTATCTGTATATCAATGGAAATATCCACACTGGTATCTCTATAAACATGGAAATAACTACACTGCTATCTGTATAATCATGGAAATATCTACACGGCCATCTCTATGAACATGGAAATATCTACACCGCCATCTGTATGAACATGTAAATATCTACACCGCCATCTGTATGAACATGGAAATATCTACACCGCTAACTGTATGAACATGGAAATATCTACACCGCTAACTGTATGAACATGGAAATATCTACACCGCTATCTGCATGAACATGGAAATATCTACACCGTTATCTGTATGAACATGGAAATATCTACACCGCTATCTGTATGAACATGGAAATACCTACACCGCTATCTGTACGAACATGGAAATATCTACACCGCTATCTGTATGACCATGGAAATATCTTCGGCATCTGTATGAACATGGAAATATCTACACTGCTAAATATATGAACATGGAAATGTCTACACCGCCATCTGTATGAATATGGAAATATCTAAACCGCTAACTGTATGAACATGGAAATATCTACACCGCTATCTGTATGAACATGGAAATATCTACACCGCTATCTGTATGAACATGGAAATATCTACACCGCTATCTGTATGATCATGGAAATATCTACACCGCTATCTGTATGAACATGGAAATATCTGCACCGCTAACTCTATGAACATGGAAATATCTACACAGCTATCTGTATATCAATGGAAATATCTACACTACTATCTCTATAAACATGGAAATAACTACACTGCTATCTCTATAAATATGGAAATAACACCGCCATCTCTATGAACATGGAAATATCTACACCGCCATTTGTATGAACATGGAAATATCTACACCGCCATCTCTATGAACATGGAAATATCTACACCGATATTTGTATGAACATGGAAATATCTACAACACCATCTGTATGAACATGGAAATATCTTCACCGCCATCTATATGAACATGCATATATGTACACCGGCATCTGGATGAACATGGAAATATCTACACCGCTATCCGCATGAACATGGATCTATCTGCACAGCTATCTGAATATACATGGAAATATCTACACAGATTTCCCTATAAATATGGAAATAACTACAGCGCTATCTCTATAAACTTCGAAATATCTACACCGCCATCTGTATGAACATGGAAATATCTACACCGCCATCTGTACAAACATGGACATATCTACACCGCCATCTGTATTAAGATTGAAATATCTACACCGCTATCTGTATAAACATGGAAATATCTGCCCAACTATCTGTATAAACATGGAAATATCCGCACCGCTTTCTGAATAAACATGGAAATATCCGCACCGATATCTGTATAAACATGGAAATATCTACACTGCTATCTGCATAAACATGGAAATATCCACACCGCTATCTGTGTAAACATGGAAATGTCTACAAAGCTATCTGTGTAAACATGGAAATATCTACACCGCCATCTGTGTAAACATGAAAATATCTACACCGCCATCCCTATAAACATGGAAATATCTACACCGTCCTCTGTATGAACATGGAAATATCTGCACCGCCATCTCTATAAACGTGGAAATATCTACACCTCTATCTGTATGAACTTGGAAATATCTACATTGCTCTCTGTATAAAATTGAAATTATTTACACCACTATCTCTATAAACATGGAAATATCTACACTGCTATCTGTATAAACATGGAAATATCTACACCGCTATCTGTATAAACATGGAAATATCTTCACCGCTATCTGTATAAACATGGAAATATCTACAACGCTGTCTCTATAAACTTGGAAATAACTACACCACTATCTCTGTAAACATGGAAATATCTAGACCGCCATCTCTATAAACATGGAAATATCTACACCACCATCTGCATAAACATGGAAATATCTACACCGCCATCTCTATGAACATTTAAATATCTACACCGCCATCTGTACGAACATGGAAATATCTATACCGCCATCTGTATGAACATGTAAATATCTACACCGCCATCTCTATCAACATGTAAATATCTACACCGCCATCTGTATGAACATGGAAATATCTACACCGCTAACTGTATGAACATGGAAATATCTAAACCGCTGTCTGTATGAACATGGAAATATCTACACCGTTATCTGTATGAACATAGAAATATCTACACCGCTATCTGTATGAACATGGAAATAGCTACACCGCTATCTGTACGAACATGGAAATATCTACACCGCTCTCTGTATGAACATGCAAATATCTACACAGCTATCTGTATATCAATGGAAATATCTACACCGCTATCTCTATTAAAATGGAAATAACTACACTGCTATCTGTATGAACATGGAAATATCTACACCGCCACCTGTATGAACATGGAAATATCTACACTGCCATCCGTACAAACATGGAAATATCTACACCGCCATCTGTATGAACATGTAAATATCTTCACCGCCATCTGTATGAACATGGAAATATTTACACCGCTAAATGTATGAACATGGAAATGTCTACACCGCTATTGGTATGAACATGGAAATATCTACACCGCTATCTGTATGAACATGGAAATATCTACACCGCCATCTGTATGAACATGGAAATATCTACACCGCTATCTGTATGAACATGGAAATATCTACACCGCTATCTGTATGAACATGGAAATATCTACACCGCTATCTGTATGAACATTTAAATATCTACACCGCTATCTGTATGAACATGTAAATATCTACACAGCTATCTGTATATCAATGGAAATATCCACACTGGTATCTCTATAAACATGGAAATAACTACACTGCTATCTGTATAATCATGGAAATATCTACACGGCCATCTCTATGAACATGGAAATAACTACACCGCCATCTGTATGAACATGTAAATATCTACACCGCCATCTGTATGAACATGGAAATATCTACACCGCTAACTGTATGAACATGGAAATATCTACACCGCTAACTGTATGAACATGGAAATATCTACACCGCTATCTGCATGAACATGGAAATATCTACACCGTTATCTGTATGAACATGGAAATATCTACACCGCTATCTGTATGAACATGGAAATACCTACACCGCTATCTGTACGAACATGGAAATATCTACACCGCTATCTGTATGACCATGGAAATATCTTCGGCATCTGTATGAACATGGAAATATCTACACTGCTAAATATATGAACATGGAAATGTCTACACCGCCATCTGTATGAATATGGAAATATCTAAACCGCTAACTGTATGAACATGGAAATATCTACACCGCTATCTGTATGAACATGGAAATATCTACACCGCTATCTGTATGAACATGGAAATATCTACACCGCTATCTGTATGATCATGGAAATATCTACACCGCTATCTGTATGAACATGGAAATATCTGCACCGCTAACTCTATGAACATGGAAATATCTACACAGCTATCTGTATATCAATGGAAATATCTACACTACTATCTCTATAAACATGGAAATAACTACACTGCTATCTCTATAAATATGGAAATAACACCGCCATCTCTATGAACATGGAAATATCTGCACCGCCATCTCTATGAAACATGGAAATATCTACACCTCTATCTGTATGAACTTGGAAATATCTACATTGCTCTCTGTATAAAATTGAAATTATTTACACCACTATCTCTATAAACATGGAAATATCTACACTGCTATCTGTATAAACATGGAAATATCTACACCGCTATCTGTATAAACATGGAAATATCTTCACCGCTATCTGTATAAACATGGAAATATCTACAACGCTGTCTCTATAAACTTGGAAATAACTACACCACTATCTCTGTAAACATGGAAATATCTAGACCGCCATCTCTATAAACATGGAAATATCTACACCACCATCTGCATAAACATGGAAATATCTACACCGCCATCTCTATGAACATTTAAATATCTACACCGCCATCTGTACGAACATGGAAATATCTATACCGCCATCTGTATGAACATGTAAATATCTACACCGCCATCTCTATCAACATGTAAATATCTACACCGCCATCTGTATGAACATGGAAATATCTACACCGCTAACTGTATGAACATGGAAATATCTAAACCGCTGTCTGTATGAACATGGAAATATCTACACCGTTATCTGTATGAACATAGAAATATCTACACCGCTATCTGTATGAACATGGAAATAGCTACACCGCTATCTGTACGAACATGGAAATATCTACACCGCTCTCTGTATGAACATGCAAATATCTACACAGCTATCTGTATATCAATGGAAATATCTACACCGCTATCTCTATTAAAATGGAAATAACTACACTGCTATCTGTATGAACATGGAAATATCTACACCGCCACCTGTATGAACATGGAAATATCTACACTGCCATCCGTACAAACATGGAAATATCTACACCGCCATCTGTATGAACATGTAAATATCTTCACCGCCATCTGTATGAACATGGAAATATTTACACCGCTAAATGTATGAACATGGAAATGTCTACACCGCTATTGGTATGAACATGGAAATATCTACACCGCTATCTGTATGAACATGGAAATATCTACACCGCCATCTGTATGAACATGGAAATATCTACACCGCTATCTGTATGAACATGGAAATATCTACACCGCTATCTGTATGAACATGGAAATATCTACACCGCTATCTGTATGAACATTTAAATATCTACACCGCTATCTGTATGAACATGTAAATATCTACACAGCTATCTGTATATCAATGGAAATATCCACACTGGTATCTCTATAAACATGGAAATAACTACACTGCTATCTGTATAATCATGGAAATATCTACACGGCCATCTCTATGAACATGGAAATAACTACACCGCCATCTGTATGAACATGTAAATATCTACACCGCCATCTGTATGAACATGGAAATATCTACACCGCTAACTGTATGAACATGGAAATATCTACACCGCTAACTGTATGAACATGGAAATATCTACACCGCTATCTGCATGAACATGGAAATATCTACACCGTTATCTGTATGAACATGGAAATATCTACACCGCTATCTGTATGAACATGGAAATACCTACACCGCTATCTGTACGAACATGGAAATATCTACACCGCTATCTGTATGACCATGGAAATATCTTCGGCATCTGTATGAACATGGAAATATCTACACTGCTAAATATATGAACATGGAAATGTCTACACCGCCATCTGTATGAATATGGAAATATCTAAACCGCTAACTGTATGAACATGGAAATATCTACACCGCTATCTGTATGAACATGGAAATATCTACACCGCTATCTGTATGAACATGGAAATATCTACACCGCTATCTGTATGATCATGGAAATATCTACACCGCTATCTGTATGAACATGGAAATATCTGCACCGCTAACTCTATGAACATGGAAATATCTACACAGCTATCTGTATATCAATGGAAATATCTACACTACTATCTCTATAAACATGGAAATAACTACACTGCTATCTCTATAAATATGGAAATAACACCGCCATCTCTATGAACATGGAAATATCTACACCGCCATTTGTATGAACATGGAAATATCTACACCGCCATCTCTATGAACATGGAAATATCTACTCCGATATTTGTATGAACATGGAAATATCTACAACACCATCTGTATGAACATGGAAATATCTTCACCGCCATCTATATGAACATGCATATATGTACACCGGCATCTGGATGAACATGGAAATATCTACACCGCTATCTGCATGAACATGGATCTATCTGCACAGCTATCTGAATATACATGGAAATATCTATACAGATTTCTCTATAAATATGGAAATAACTACAGCGCTATCTCTATAAACTTCGAAATATCTACACCGCCATCTGTATGAACATGGAAATATCTACACCGCCATCTGTACAAACATGGACATATCTACACCGCCATCTGTATTAAGATTGAAATATCTACACCGCTATCTGTATAAACATGGAAATATCTGCCCAACTATCTGTATAAACATGGAAATATCCGCACCGCTTTCTGAATAAACATGGAAATATCCGCACCGATATCTGTATAAACATGGAAATATCTACACTGCTATCTGCATAAACATGGAAATATCCACACCGCTATCTGTGTAAACATGGAAATGTCTACAAAGCTATCTGTGTAAACATGGAAATATCTACACCGCCATCTGTGTAAACATGAAAATATCTACACCGCCATCCCTATAAACATGGAAATATCTACACCGTCCTCTGTATGAACATGGAAATATCTGCACCGCCATCTCTATAAACGTGGAAATATCTACACCTCTATCTGTATGAACTTGGAAATATCTACACTGCTCTCTGTATAAAATTGAAATTATTTACACCACTATCTCTATAAACATGGAAATATCTACACTGCTATCTGTATAAACATGGAAATATCTACACCGCTATCTGTATAAACATGGAAATATCTTCACCGCTATCTGTATAAACATGGAAATATCTACAACGCTGTCTCTATAAACTTGGAAATAACTACACCACTATCTCTGTAAACATGGAAATATCTAGACCGCCATCTCTATAAACATGGAAATATCTACACCACCATCTGCATAAACATGGAAATATCTACACCGCCATCTCTATGAACATTTAAATATCTACACCGCCATCTGTACGAACATGGAAATATCTATACCGCCATCTGTATGAACATGTAAATATCTACACCGCCATCTCTATCAACATGTAAATATCTACACCGCCATCTGTATGAACATGGAAATATCTACACCGCTAACTGTATGAACATGGAAATATCTAAACCGCTGTCTGTATGAACATGGAAATATCTACACCGTTATCTGTATGAACATAGAAATATCTACACCGCTATCTGTATGAACATGGAAATAGCTACACCGCTATCTGTACGAACATGGAAATATCTACACCGCTCTCTGTATGAACATGCAAATATCTACACAGCTATCTGTATATCAATGGAAATATCTACACCGCTATCTCTATTAAAATGGAAATAACTACACTGCTATCTGTATAAACATGGAAATATCTACACCGCCACCTGTATGAACATGGAAATATCTACACTGCCATCCGTACAAACATGGAAATATCTACACCGCCATCTGTATGAACATGTAAATATCTTCACCGCCATCTGTATGAACATGGAAATATTTACACCGCTAAATGTATGAACATGGAAATGTCTACACCGCTATTGGTATGAACATGGAAATATCTACACCGCTATCTGTATGAACATGGAAATATCTACACCACCATCTGTATGAACATGGAAATATCTACACCGCTAACTGTTTGAACACGGAAATATCTACACCGCTATCTGTATGAACATGGAAATATCTACACCGCTATCTGTATGAACATGGAAATATCTACACCGCTATCTGTATGAACATGGAAATATCTACACCGCTATCTGTATGAACATTTAAATATATACACCGCTATCTGTATGAACATGTAAATATCTACACAGCTATCTGTATATCAATGGAAATATCCACACTGGTATCTCTATAAACATGGAAATAACTACACTGCTATCTGTATAATCATGGAAATATCTACACGGCCATCTCTATGAACATGGAAATATCTACACCGCCATCTGTATGAACATGTAAATATCTACACCGCCATCTGTATGAACATGGAAATATCTACACCGCTAACTGTATGAACATGGAAATATCTACACCGCTAACTGTATGAACATGGAAATATCTACACCGCTATCTGCATGAACATGGAAATATCTACACCGTTATCTGTATGAACATGGAAATATCTACACCGCTATCTGTATGAACATGGAAATACCTACACCGCTATCTGTACGAACATGGAAATATCTACACCGCTATCTGTATGACCATGGAAATATCTTCGGCATCTGTATGAACATGGAAATATCTACACCGCTAAATATATGAACATGGAAATGTCTACACCGCCATCTGTATGAATATGGAAATATCTAAACCGCTAACTGTATGAACATGGAAATATCTACACCGCTATCTGTATGAACATGGAAATATCTACACCGCTATCTGTATGAACATGGAAATATCTACACCGCTATCTGTATGATCATGGAAATATCTACACCGCTATCTGTATGAACATGGAAATATCTGCACCGCTAACTCTATGAACATGGAAATATCTACACAGCTATCTGTATATCAATGGAAATATCTACACTACTATCTCTATAAACATGGAAATAACTACACTCCTATCTCTATAAATATGGAAATAACACCGCCATCTCTATGAACATGGAAATATCTACACCGCCATTTGTATGAACATGGAAATATCTACACCGCCATCTCTATTAACATGGAAATATCTACACCGCCATTTGTATGAACATGGAAATATCTACAACACCATCTGTATGAACATGGAAATATCTTCACCGCCATCTATATGAACATGCATATATGTACACCGGCATCTGGATGAACATGGAAATATCTACACCGCTATCTGCATGAACATGGATCTATCTACACAGCTATCTGAATATACATGGAAATATCCACAGATTTCTCTATAAATATGGAAATAACTACAGCGCTATCTCTATAAACTTCGAAATATCTACACCGCCATCTGTATGAACATGGAAATATCTACACCGCCATCTGTACAAACATGGACATATCTACACCGCCATCTGTATTAAGATTGAAATATCTACACCGCTATCTGTATAAACATGGAAATATCTGCCCAACTATCTGTATAAACATGGAAATATCCGCACCGCTATCTGAATAAACATGGAAATATCCGCACCGCTATCTGTACAAACATGGAAATATCTACACTGCTATCTGCATAAACATGGAAATATCCATACCGCTATCTGTGTAAACATGGAAATGTCTACAAAGCTATCTGTGTAAACATGGAAATATCAACACCGCCATCTGTGTAAACATGAAAATATCTACACCACCATCCCTATAAACATGGAAATATCTACACCGTCCTCTGTATGAACATGGAAATATCTGCACCGCCATCTCTATAAACGTGGAAATATCTACACCTCTATCTGTATGAACTTGGAAATATCTACACTGCTCTCTGTATAAAATTGAAATTATCTACACCACTATCTCTATAAACATGGAAATATCTACACTGCTATCTGTATAAACATGGAAATATCTACACCGCTATCTGTATAAACATGGAAATATCTTCACCACTATCTGTATAAACATGGAAATATCTACAACGCTGTCTCTATAAACTTGGAAATAACTACAACACTATCTCTGTAAACATGGAAATATCTAGACCGCCATCTCTATAAACATGGAGATATCTACACCACCATATGCATAAACATGGAAATATCTACACCGCCATCTCTATGAACATGGAAATATCTACACCGCCATCTGTATGAACATGGAAATATCTATACCGCCATCTGTATGAACATGTAAATATCTACACCGCCATCTCTATCAACATGGAAATATCTACACCGCCATCTGTACGAACATGGAAATATCTATACCGCCATCTGTATGAACATGTAAATATCTACACCGCCATCTGTATGAACATGGAAATATCTACACCGCTAACTGTATGAACATGGAAATATCTAAACCGCTGTCTGTATGAACATGGAAATATCTACACCGTTATCTGTATGAACATAGAAATATCTACACCGCTATCTGTATGAACATGGAAATAGCTACACCGCTATCTGTACGAACATGGAAATATCTACACCGCTCTCTGTATGAACATGCAAATATCTACACAGCTATCTGTATATCAATGGAAATATCTACACCGCTATCTCTATTAACATGGAAATAACTACACTGCTATCTGTATAAACATGGAAATATCTACACCGCCACCTGTATGAACATGGAAATATCTACACTGCCATCCGTACAAACATGGAAATATCTACACCGCCATCTGTATGAACATGTAAATATCTTCACCGCCATCTGTATGAACATGGAAATATTTACACCGCTAAATGTATGAACATGGAAATGTCTACACCGCTATTGGTATGAACATGGAAATATCTACACCGCTATCTGTATGAACATGGAAATATCTACACCGCCATCTGTATGAACATGGAAATACCTACACCGCTAACTGTTTGAACACGGAAATATCTACACCGCTATCTGTATGAACATGGAAATATCTACACCGCTATCTGTATGAACATGGAAATATCTACACCGCTATCTGTATGAACATGGAAATATCTACACCGGTATCTGTATGAACATTTAAATATCTACACCGCTATCTGTATGAACATGTAAATATCTACACAGCTATCTGTATATCAATGGAAATATCCACACTGGTATCTCTATAAACATGGAAATAACTACACTGCTATCTGTATAATCATGGAAATATCTACACGGCCATCTCTATGAACATGGAAATATCTACACCGCCATCTGTATGAACATGTAAATATCTACACCGCCATCTGTATGAACATGGAAATAACTACACCGCTAACTGTATGAACATGGAAATATCTACACCGCTAACTGTATGAACATGGAAATATCTACACCGCTATCTGCATGAACATGGAAATATCTACACCGTTATCTGTATGAACATGGAAATATCTACACCGCTATCTGTATGAACATGGAAATACCTACACTGCTATCTGTACGAACATGGAAATATCTACACCGCTATCTGTATGACCATGGAAATATCTTCGGCATCTGTATGAACATGGAAATATCTACACCGCTAAATGTATGAACATGGAAATGTCTACACCGCCATCTGTATGAACATGGAATATCTAAACCGCTAACTGTATGAACATGGAAATATCTACACCGCTATCTGTATGAACATGGAAATATCTACACCGCTATCTGTATGAACATGGAAATATCTACACCGCTATCTGTATGATCATGGAAATATCTACACCGCTATCTGTATGAACATGGAAATATCTACACCGCTAACTCTATGAACATGGAAATATCTACACTGCTATCTGTATATCAATGGAAATATCTACACTACTATCTCTATAAACATGGAAATAACTACACTTCTATCTCTATAAATATGGAAATAACACCGCCATCTCTATGAACATGGAAATATCTACACCGCCATTTGTATGAACATGGAAATATCTACACCGCCATCTCTATGAACATGGAAATATCTACACCGCCATTCGTATGAACATGGAAATATCTACAACACCATCTGTATGAACATGGAAATATCTTCACCGCCATCTATATGAACATGGATATATGTACACAGGCATCTGGATGAACATGGAAATATCTACACAGCTATCTGCATGAACATGGATCAATCTACACAGCTATCTGAATATACATGGAAATATCTACACAGATTTCTCTATAAATATGGAAATAACTACAGCGCTATCTCTATAAACTTCGAAATATCTACACCGCCATCTGTATGAACATGGAAATATCTACACCGCCATCTGTACAAACATGGACATATCTACACCGCCATCTGTATTAAGATGGAAATATCTACACCGCTATCTGTATAAACATGGAAATATCTGCCCAACTATCTGTATAAACATGGAAATATCCACACCGCTATCTGAATAAACATGGAAATATCCGCACCGCTATCTGTATAAACATGGAAATATCTACACTGCTATCTGCATAAACATGGAAATATCCACACCGCTATCTGTGTAAACATGGAAATGTCTACACCGCTATCTGTGAAAACATGGAAATATCTATACCGCCATCTGTGTAAACATGAAAATATCTACACCGCCATCCCTATAAACATGGAAATATCTACACCGTCCTCTGTATGAACGTGGAAATATCTGCACCGCCATCTCTATAAACGTGGAAATATCTACACCTCTATCTGTATGAACTTGGAAATATCTACACTGCTCTCTGTATAAAATTGAAATTATCTACACCACTATATAAACATGTAAATATCTACACTGCTATCTGTATAAACATGGAAATATCTACACCGCTATCTGTATAAACATGGAAATATCTTCACCGCTATCTGTATAAACATGGAAATATCTACAACGCTGTCTCTATAAACTTGGAAATAACTACACCACTATCTCTGTAAACATGGAAATATCTAGACCGCCATCTCTATAAACATGGAAATATCTACACCACCATCTGTATAAACATGGAAATATCTATACCGCTACCTGCATAAACATGGAAATATCTACACCGCCATCTCTATGAACATGGAAATATCTATACCGCCATCTGTATGAACTTGTAAATATCTACACCGCTATCTGTATGAACATGTAAATATCTACACAGCTATCTGTATATCAATGGAAATATCCATACTGGTATCTCTATAAACATGGAAATAACTACACTGCTATCTGTATAATCATGGAAATATCTATACGGCCATCTCTATGAACATGGAAATATCTACACCGCCATCTGTATGAACATGTAAATATCTACACCGCCATATGTATGAACATGGAAATATCTACACCGCTAACTATATGAACATGGAAATATCTACACCGCTAACTGTATGAACATGGAAATAGCTACACCGCTATCTGTACGAACATGGAAATATCTACACCGCTCTCTGTATGAACATGGAAATATCTACACAGCTATCTGTATATCAATGGAAATATCTACACCGCTATCTCTATTAACATGGAAATAACTACAACGCCATCTGTATGAACATGGAAATATCTACACCGCTAACTGTATGAACTTGGAAATATCTACACCGCTATCGGTATGAACATGGAAATATCTACACCGCTATCTGTATGAACATGGAAATATCTACACCGCTATCTGTATGAATCTGGAAATATCTACACCGCTATCTGTATGAACATGGAAATATCTACACCGCCATCTGTATGAACATGTAAATATCTACACCGCCATCTGTATGAATATGGAAATATCTACACCGCTAACTGTATGAACATGGAAATATCTACACCGCTATCTGAATGAACATGGAAATATCTACACCGCTATCTGTATGAACATGTAAATATCTACACCGCCATCTGTATGAACATGGAAATATCTACACCGCTAACTGTATGAACATTTATATATCTACACCGCTATCTGTATGAACGTGGAAATATCTACACCGCTATCTGTATTAACATGGAAATATCTACACCGCTACCTGTATGAACATGGAAATATCTACACCGCTATCTGTATGAACATTTAAATATCTACACCGCTATCTGTATGAACATGCAAATATCTACACAGCTATCTGTATATCAATGGAAATATCCAGACTGGTATCTCTATAAACATGGAAATAACTACACTGCTATCTGTAGAAACATGGAAATATCTACACCGCCATCTCTATGAACATGGAAATATCTACACCGCCATTTGTATGAACATGGAAATACCTACACCGCCATCTGTATGAGCATGGAAATATCTTCACCGCCATTTGTATGAACATGGATATATGTACACCGGCATCTGGATGAACATGGAAATATCTACACCGTAATCTGCACGAACATGGAAATATCTACACAGCTATCTGAATATACATGGAGATATCTACACAGATTTCTCTATAAATAAGGAAATAACTACATCACTATCTCTATAAACTTCCAAATATCTACACCGCCATCTGTATGAACATGGAAATATCTACACCACCATCTGTACGATCATGGACATATCTACACCGCCATCTGTATTAAGATGGAAATATCTACACCGCTATCTGTATAAACATGGAAATATCTGCCCAACTATCTGTATAAACATGGAAATATCCGCACCGCTATCTGAATAAACATGGAAATATCTGCACCGCTATCTGTATAAACATGGAAATATCTACACTGCTATCTGCATAAACATGGAAATATCCACACCGCTATCTGTGTAAACATGGAAATGTCTACACCGCTATCTGTGTAAACATGGAAATATCTACACCGCCATCTGTGTAAACATGAAAATATCTACACCGCCATCTCTATGAACATGGAAATATCTACACCGCCATTTGTATGAACATGGAAATATCTACACCACCATCTATATAAACGTGGAAATATCTACACCGCTATCTGTATGAACTTAGAAATATCTACACTGCTCTCTGTATAAAATTCAAATTATCTACATCATTATCTCTATAAACAAGGAAATATCTACACTGCTATCTGTATAAACATGGAAATATCTACACCGCTATCTGTATAAACATGGAAATATCTTCACCGCTATCTGTATAAACATGGAAATATCTACAACGCTGTCTCTATAAACTTGGAAATAACTACACCACTATCTCTGTAAACATGGAAATAGCTAGACCGCCATCTCTATAAACATGGAAATATCTACACCACCCTTTGTATAAACATGGAAATATCTATACCGCTATCTGCACAAACAAGGAAATATCTACACCGCCATCTCTATGAACATGGAAATATCTACACCGCTCTCTGTATGAACATGCAAATATCTACACAGCTATCTGTATATCAATTGAAATATCTGCACCGCTGTCTCTATTAACATGGAAATAACTACACTGCTATCTGTATAAACATGGAAATATCTACACCGCCACCTGTATGAACATGGAAATATCTACACTGCCATCCGTACAAACATGGAAATATCTACACCGCCATCTGTATGAACATGTAAATATCTTCACCGCCATCTGTATGAACATGGAAATATTTACACCGGTAAATGTATGAACATGGAAATGTCTACACCGCTGTTGGTATGAACATGGAAATATCTACACCGCTATCTGTATGAACATGGAAATATCTACACCGCTATCTGTATGAATATGGAAATATCTACACCGCTATCTGTATGAACATGGAAATATCTACCCCGCCATCTGTATCAACATGTAAATATCTACACCGCCATCTGTATGAACATGGAAATATCTACACCGCTAACTGTATGAACATTTATATATCTACACCGCTATCTGTATGAACATGGAAATATCTATACCGCTATCTGTATTAACATGGAAATATCTAAACCGCTATCTGTATGAACATGGAAATATCTACACCGCTATCTGTATGAACATTTAAATATCTACACCGCTACCTGTATGAACATGCAGATATCTACACAGCTATCTGTATATCAATGGAAATATCCAGACTGGTATCTCTATAAACATGGAAATAACTACACTGCTGTCTGTATAAACATGGAAATATCTACACCGCCATCTCTATGAACATGGAAATATCTACACCGCCATTTGTATGAACATGGATATATGTACACTGGCATCTGGATGAACATGGAAATATCTACACCGTAATCCGCATGAACATGGAAATATCTACACAGCTATCTGAATATACATGGAAATACCTACACAGATTTCTCTATAAATATGGAAATAACTACATCGCTATCTCTATAAACTTCGAAATATCTACACCGCCATCTGTATGAACATGTAAATATCTACACCGCCATCTGTATGAACATGGAAATATGTACACCGCCATCTGTATCAACATGTAAATATCTACACCGCCATTTGTATGAACATGGAAATATCTACACTGCTAACTGTATGAACATGGAAATATCTACACCGCTATCTGTAGGAACATGGAAATATCTACACGGCTATCTGTATTAACATGGAAATATCTACACCGCTATCTGTATGAACATGGAAATATCTAAACCGCTATCTGTATGAACATGGAAATATCTACACCGGTATCTGTATGAACATGCAAATATCTACACAGATATCTGTATATTAATGGAAATATCCAGACTGGTATCTCTATAAACATGGAAATAACTACACTGCTATCTGTAGAAACATGGAAATATCTACACCGCCATCTCTATGAACATGGAAATATCTACACTGCCATTTGTATGAACCTGGAAATATCTACACCGCCATCTCTATGAACATGGAAATATCTACACCGCCATTTGTATGAACATGGAAATACCTACACCGCCATCTGTATGAGCATGGAAATATCTTCACCGCCATTTGTATGAACATGGATATATGTACACCGGCATCTGGATGAACATGGAAATATCTACACCGTAATCTGCATGAACATGGAAATATCTACACAGCTATCTGAATATACATGGAGATATCTACACAGATTTCTCTATAAATATGGAAATAACTACATCACTATCTCTATAAACTTCCAAATATCTACACCGCCATCTGTATGAACATGGAAATATCTACACCACCATCTGTACGATCATGGACATATCTACACCGCCATCTGTATTAAGATGGAAATATCTACACCGCTATCTGTATAAACATGGAAATATCTGCCCAACTATCTGTATAAACATGGAAATATCCGCACCGCTATCTGAATAAACATGGAAATATCCGCACCGCTATCTGTATAAACATGGAAATATCTACACTGCTATCTGCATAAACATGGAAATATCTACATCGCTATCTGGGTAAACATGGACATGTCTACACCGCTATCTGTGTAAACATGGAAATATCTACACCGCTATCTGTATGAACATGCAAATATCTACACAGCTATCTGTATATCAATGGAAATATCCAGACTGGTATCTCTATACTCATGGAAATAACTACACTGCTATCTCTATAAACATGGAAATATCTACACCGCCATCTCTATGAACATGGAAATATCTACACCGCCATTTGTATGAACCTGGAAATACCTACACCGCCATCTCTATGAACCTGGAAATATCTACACCGCCATCTCTATGAACATGGAATTATCTACACCGCTATCTGAATAAACATGGAAATATCCGCACCGCTATCTCTATAAACATGGAAATATCTACACTGCTATCTGCATAAACATGGAAATATCCACACCGCTTTCTGTGTAAACACGGAAATGTCTACACCGCTATCTGTGTACACATGGAAATATCTACACCGCCATCTGTGTAAACATGAAAATATCTACACCGCCATCTCTATGAACATGGAAATATCTACACCACCATTTGTATGAATATGGAAATATCTACACTGCCATCTCTATAAACGTGGAAATATCTACACCGCTATCTCTATGAACTTGGAAATATCTACACTGCTCTCTGTATAAAATTCAAATTATCTACACCATTATCTCTATAAACATGGAAATATCTACACTGCTATCTGTATAAGCATGGAAATATCTACACCGCTATCTGTATAAACATGGAAATATCTTCACCGCTATCTGTAAAAACAAGGAAATATCTACAACGCTGTCTCTATAAACTTGGAAATAACTACACCACTATCTCTGTAAACATGGAAATATCTAGACCGCCATCTCTATGAACATGGAAATATCTACACCACCATCTGTATAAACATGGAAATGTCTATAACGCTATCTGCAGAAACATGGAAATATCTACCCCGCCATCTCTATGAACATGGAAATATCTACACCGCCATCTGTAAGAACATGGAAATATCTATACCGCCATCTGTATGATCATGTAAATATCTTCACTGCCATCTGTATGAACATGGAAATATCTACACCGCTATCTGTATGAACATGGAAATGTCTACACCGCTATCTGTATGAACATGGAAATATCTACACCGCTATCTGTATGAACATGGAAATATCTACACCGCTATCTGTATGAACATGGAAATATCTACACCGATATCTGTATGAACATGCAAATATCTACACAGCTATCAATATATCAATGGAAATATCCAGACTGGTATCTCTATAAACATGGAAATAACTACACTGCTATCTCTATAAACATGGAAATATCTACACCGCCATCTCTATGAACATGGAAATATCTACACCGCCATTTGTATGAACCTGGAAATATCTACAGCGCCATCTCTATGAACACGGAAATATCTACACCGCCATTTGTATGAACATGGAACTACCTACACCGCCATCTGTATGAGCATGGAAATATCTTCACCGCCTTTTGTATGAACACGGATATATGTACACCAGCATCTGAACATGGAAATATCTACACCGTAATCTGCATGAACATGGAAATATCTACACAGCTATCTGAATATACATGGAGATATCTACAGAGATTTCTCTATATATATGGAAATAACTACAGGGCTATCTCTATAAACTTCGAAATATCTACACCGCCATCTGTATGAACATGGAAATATCTACACCGCCATCTCTATGAACATGGAAATATCTACACCGCCATCTGTATGAACATGGAAATATCTACAAAGCTAACTGTATGAACATGGAAATATCTACAGCGCTATCTGTATGAACATGGAAATATCTACACCGCTATCTGTATGAACATTTAAATATCTACACCGCTATCTGTATGAACATGTAAATATCTACACAGCTATCTGTATATCAATGGAAATATCCATACTGGTATCTCTATAAACATGGAAATAACTACACTGCTATCTGTATAATCATGGAAATATCTACACGGCCATCTCTATGAACATGGAAATATCTACACCGCCATCTGTATGAACATGTAAATATCTACACCGCCATCAGTATGAACATGGAAATATCTACACCGCTAACTATATGAACATGGAAATATCTACACCGCTAACTGTATGAACATGGAAATAGCTACACCGCTATCTGTACGAACATGGAAATATCTACACCGCTCTCTGTATGAACATGCAAATATCTACACAGCTATCTGTATATCAATGGAAATATCTACACCGCTATCTCTATTAACATGGAAATGTCTACACCGCCATCTGTATGAACATGGAAATATCTACACCGCTAACTGTATGAACATGGAAATATCTACACCGCTATCGGTATGAACATGGAAATATCTACACCGCTATCTGTATGAACATGGAAATATCTACACCGCTATCTGTATGAATCTGGAAATATCTACACCGCTATCTGTATGAACATGGAAATATCTCCCCAACTATCTGTATAAACATGGAAATATCCGCACCGCTATCTGAATAAACATGGAAATATCCGCACCGCTATCTGTATAAACATGGAAATATCTACACTGCTATATGCATAAATATGGAAATATCCACACCGCTATCTGTGTAAACATGGAAATGTCTACACCGCTATCTGTGTAAACATGGAAATATCTACACCGCCATCTGTGTAAACATGAAAATATCTACACCGCCATCTCTATGAACATGGAAATATCTACACCGCCATTTGTATGAACATGGAAATATCTACACCGCCATCTCTATAAACGTGGAAATATCTACACCGCTATCTGTATGAACTTAGAAATATCTACACTGCTCTCTGTATAAAATTCAAATTATCTACATCATTATCTCTATAAACAAGGAAATATCTACACTGCTATCTGTATAAACATGAAAACATCTACACCGCTATCTGTATAAACATGGAAATATCTTCTCCGCTATCTGTATAAACATGGAAATATCTATAACGCTGTCTCTATAAACTTGGAAATAACTACACCACTATCTCTGTAAACATGGAAATAGCTAGACCGCCATCTCTATAAACTTGGAAATATCTACACCACCATCTGTATAAACATGGAAATATCTATACCGCTATCTGCAGAAACATGGAAATATCTACACCGACATCTCTATGAACATGGAAATATCTACACCGACATCTGTAAGAACATGGAAATATCTATACCGCCATCTGTATGAACATGTAAATATCTTCACCGCCATCTGTATGAACATGGAAATATCTACACCGCTAAATGTATGAACATGGAAATGTCTACACCACTATTGGTATGAACATGGAAATATCTACACCGCTATCTGTATGAACATGGAAATATCTACACCGCTATCTGTATAAACATGGAAATATCTACACCTCTATCTGTATGAACATGGAAATATCTACACAGCCATCTGTATCAACATGTAAATATCAACACCGCCATGTATATGAACATGGAAATATCTACACCGCTAACTGTATGAACATTTAAATATCTACACCGCTATCTGTATGAACATGGAAATATCTACACCGCTATCTGTATGAACATGGAAATCTCTACACCGCTATCTGTATGAACATGGAAATATCTACACCGCTATCTGTATGAACATGGAAATATCTACACAGCTATCTATATATCAATGGAAATATCCAGACTGGTATCTCTATAAACATGGAAATAACTACACTGCTATCTCTATAAACATGGAAATATCTACACCGCCATCTCTATGAACATGGAAATATCTACACCGCCATTTGTATGAACCTGGAAATATCTACACCGCCATCTCAATGAACATGGAAATATCTACACCGCCATTTGTATGAACATGGAAATACCTACACCGCCATCTGTATGAGCATGGAAATACCTTCACCGCCATTTGTATGAACACGGATATATGTACACCGGCATCTGGATGAACATGGAAATATCTACACCGTAATCTGCATGAACATGGAAATATCTACACAGCTATCTGAATATACTTGGAGATATCTACAGAGATTTCTCTATAAATATGGAAAAAACTACAGCGCTATCTCTATAAACTTCGAAATATCTACACCGCCATCTGTATGAACATGGAAATATCTACACCGCCATCTGTATGAACATGTAAATATCTACACCGCCATCTGTATGAACATGGAAATATCTTCACCGCTAACTGTATGAACATGGAAATATCTACACCGCTATCTGTATGAACATGGAAATATCTACACCGCTATCTGTATGAACATGGAAATATCTACACCGCTATCTGTATGAACATGGAAATATCTACACCGCTATCTGTATGAACATTTAAATATCTACACCGCCATTTGTATGAACATGGAAATACCTACACCACCATCTGTATGAGCATGGAAATATCTTCACCGCCATTTGTATGAACGTGGATATATGTACACCGGCATCTGGATGAACATGGAAATATCTACACCGTAATCTGCATGAACATGGAAATACCTACACAGCTATCTGAATATACATGGAGATATCTACACAGATTTCTCTATAAATATGGAAATAACTACATCACTATCTCTATAAACTTCCAAATATCTACACCGACATCTGTATGAACATGGAAATATCTACACCACCATCTGTACGATCATGGACATATCTACACCGCCATCTGTATTAAGATGGAAATATCTACACCGCTATCTGTATAAACATGGAAATGTCTGCCCAACTATCTGTATAAACATGGAAATATCCGCACCGCTATCTGAATAAACATGGAAATATCCGCACCGCTATCTGTATACACATGGAAATATCTACACTGCTATCTGCATAAACATGGAAATATCCACACCGCTATCTGTGTAAACATGGAAATGTCTACACCGCTATCTGTGTAAACATGGAAATATCTACACCGCCATCTGTGTAAACATGAAAATATCTACACCGCCATCTCTATGAACATGGAAATATCTACACCGCCATTTGTATGAACATGGAAATATCTACACCGCCATCTCTATAAACGTGGAAATATCTACACCGCTATCTGTATGAACTTGGAAATATCTACACTGCTCTGTGTATAAAATTCAAATTATCTACATCATTATCTCTATAAACAAGGAAATATCTACACTGCTATCTGTATAAACATGGAAATAACTACACCGCTATCTGTATAAACATGGAAATATCTTCACCGCTATCTGTATAAACATGGAAATATCTACAACGCTGTCTCTATAAACTTGGAAATAACTACACCACTATCTCTGTAAACATGGAAATACCTAGACCGCCATCTCTATAAACTTGGAAATATCTACACCACCATCTGTATAAACATGGAAATATCTATATCGCTATCTGCAGAAACATGGAAATATCTACACCGCCATCTCTATGAACTTGGAAATATCTACACCGCCATCTGTAAGAACATGGAAATATCTATACCGCCATCTGCATGAACATGGAAATATCTACACAGCTATCTGAATATACATGGAGATATCTACAGAGATTTCTCTATAAATATGGAAATAACTACAGCGCTATCTCTATAAACTTCGAAATATCTACACCGCCATCTGTATGAACATGGAAATATCTACACCGCCATCTGTATGAACATGTAAATATCTACACCGCCATCTGTATGAACATGGAAATATCTACATCGCTAACTGTATGAACATGGAAATATCTACACCGCTATCTGTATGAACATGGAAATATCTACACCGCTATCTGTATGAACATGGAAATATTTACACCGCTATCTGTATGAACATGGAAATATCTACACCGCTATCTGTATGAACATGGAAATATCTACACCGCTATCTGTATGAACATGTAAATATCTACACAGCTATCTGTATATCAATGGAAATATCCACACTGGTATCTCTATAAACATGGAAATAACTACACTGCTATCTGTATAATCATGGAAATATCTACACGGCCATCTCTATGAACATGGAAATATCTACACCGCCATCTGTATGAACATGTAAATACCTACACCGCCATCTGTATGAACATGGAAATATCTACACCGCTAACTGTATGAACATGGAAATATCTACACCGCTATCTGTATGAACATGGAAATATCTACACCGTTATCTGTATGAACATGGAAATATCTACACCGCTATCTGTATGAACATGGAAATATCTACACCGCTATCTGTACGAACATGGAAATATCTACAAAGCTATCTGTATATCAATGGAAATATCTACACTGCTATCTCTATAAACAAGGAAATAACTACACTGCTATCTGTATAAATATGGAAATATCTACACCGCCATCTCTATGAACATGGAAATATCTACACCGCTATCTGTATAAACTTGGAAATATCTACACCGCTATCTGTATGAACATGGAAATAACTACACCGCCATCTGTATGAACATGTAAATATCAACACCGCCATCTGTATGAACATGGAAATATCTAAACCGCTAACTGTATGAATATGGAAACATCTACACCGCTATCTGTATGAACATGGAAATATCTACACCGCTATCTGTATGAACATGCAAATATCTACACAGCTATCTGTTTATCAATGGAAATATCCAGACTGGTATCTCTATAAACATGGAAATAACTACACTGCTATCTGTAGAAACATGGAAATATCTACACCGCCATCTCTATGAACATGGAAATATCTACACTGCCATCTGTATGAACATGTAAATATCTGCACCGCCATCTGTATGAACATGGAAATATGTACACCGCTAACTGTATGAACATGGAAATATCTACACCGCTATCTGTATGAACATGGAAATATCTACACCGCTATCTGTATAAACATGGAAATATCTTCACCGCTATCTGTATAAACTTGGAAATATCTACAACGCTGTCTCTATAAACTTGGAAATAACTACACCACTATCTCTGTAAACATGGAAATATCTAGACCGCCATCTCTATAAACATGGAAATAACTACACCACCATCTGTATAAACATGGAAATATCTATACCGCTATCTGCATAAACATGGAAATATCTACACCGCCATCTCTATGAACATGGAAATATCTACACCGCCATCTGTACGAACATGGAAATATCTACACCGCCATCTGTATGAACATGTAAATATCTACACCGCCATCTGTATGAACATGGAAATATCTACACCGCAAACTGTATGAAAATGGAAATATCTACACCGCTATCTGTATGAACATGGAAATATCTACACCGTTATCTCTATGAACATGGAAATATCTACACCGCTAACTGTATGAACATGGAAATATCTACACCGCTATCTGTAGGAACATGGAAATATCTACACCGTTATCTGTATGAACATGGAAATACCTACACTGCTATCTGTATGAACATGGAAATATCTACACAGCTATCTGTACGAACATGGAAATATCTACACCGCTATCTGTATGAACATGCAAATACCTACACAGCTATCTGTATATCAATGGAAATATCCACACTGCTATCTCTATAAACATGGAAATAACTACACTGCTATCTGTATAAACATGGAAATATCTACACTGCCACCTATATGAACATGGAAATATCTACACTGCCATCCATACGAACATGGAAATATCTACACCTCCATCTGTATGAACATGTAAATATCTACACCGCCATCTGTATGAACATGGAAATATCTACACCGCTAACTGTATGAACATGGAAATATCTACACCGCTATGGGTATGAACATGGAAATAACTACACCGCTAACTGTATGAACATGGAGATATCTATACCGCTATCTGTATGAACATGGAAATATCTACACCGCTATCTGAATATCAATGGAAATATCTACACTGCTATCTCTATGAACATGGAAATAACTACACTGCTATCTGTATAAACATGGAAAGATCTACACCGCCATCTCTATGAACATGGAAATATCTACACCGCCATTTGTATGAACATGGAAATATCTACACTGCCATCTGTATGAACATGGAAATATCTACACCACCATCTGTATGAAGTTGGAAATATCTACACCGCCATCTGTATTAAGATGCAAATATCTACACCGCCATCTGTAAACATGGAAATATCTACACCACTATCTGTATAAACATGGAAATATGTACACCGCTATCTGTATAAACATGGAAATATCTACACGGCTATCTGTATAAACATGGAAATATCTGCACCGCTATTGGTATAAACATGGAAATATCTACACCGCTATTTGCATAAACATGGAAATATCCGCACCGCTAGCTGTGTAAACACGGAAATATCTTCACCGCTCTCTGTATAAACATGGAAATAACTACACCGCTATCTCTATGAACATGTAAATACTTACAACGCTACCTGCGTAAAGATGGAAATATCTACACCGCCATATCTATAAAGGTGGATATATCTACACCGCAGTCTGTATGAACTTGGAAATATTCACACTGCTATTAGTATAAAAATGGAAATAACTACACTGCTATGTCAATAAGTATGGAAATATCTACACCGCTATCTGTATGAACAACGAAATATCTAGACCGCCATTTCTAAAAACATGTAAATATCTACACACCTCTGTGAATAAACATGGAATTAACTACACCGCTATCTGTATAAACATGGAAATATCTACACCGCTATCTCTATAAACTTGGAAATAACTACACCACTATCTCTATAAACTTGGAAATATCTACACCGCCATATCTATAAAAATGGAAATATCTACACCGCCATCTGTAGGAACATGAAAATATCTGCACCGCCATCTCTATAAACATGGAAATACCTATACCGCCATCTCTATAAAGATGGAAATATCTAAACCGCCATCTGTATGAACATGGAGATATCTACACCGCTATGTATATAAAGAAGGAAGCATCTACACCGCCATCTGTATAAACATAGAAATATCTACACCGCCATCTCTATAAACATGGAAATATCTACACCGACATCTGTATAAACGTGGAAATATCTACACGACTATCTGTATAAAGATGGAAATATCTACACCGCTATCTGAATAAACATCGAAATATCTACACCGCCATAGCTATAAACATGGAAATATCTACACCGCCATCTGTACGAACATGGGAATATCTGCACCGCCATCTGTATGAACAAGGAAATATCTACAACGCCATTTGTATTAAGATGGAAATATCTACACCGCTATCTGTATAAACATGGAAATATTTACACCGCTATCTCTATAAACTTGGAAATATCTACATCGCTACCTGTATAAACATGTAAATATCTTCACCGCTATCTGTATAAACATGGAAATATCTGCACCGCTGTCAGTATAAACATGGAAATATCTACACCGCTATCTGTATAAAGATGGAAATATCCACACCGCTATCTGTGTAAACATGGAAATATTTTCACCGCTATCTGTATAAACATGGAAATAACTACACCGCTATCTATATAAACATGTAAATATCTACAATGCTATATGACTAAACATGGAAATGTCTACACCACCATCTGTATGAACATGGAAATATCTACACCGCCATCTCTAGGAACATGGAAATATCTACACCACTATCTGTATTAAGATGGAAATAACTACACCACTATCTCTATAAACATGTAAATATCTACAACGATATCTATGTAAACATGGAAAGGCCTACACCGCTTTCTGTGTAAACATGGAAATATCTACACCGCTTTCTGTATAAACATGGAAATATCTACACCGACTTCTCTCTAAACATAGAAATATCTACAGCGCCGTCTGTATAAACATGGAAATATCCAAACCGCCCTCTCTATAAACATATTAATATCTAGACCACAATCTGAATGAATGTAGAAATATCTACACCGCCATCTCTATAAAGGTAGAATTATCTACACTGCTATCTGTATGAACATGGAAATATCTACACAGCTATCTGAATATACATGGAAATATCTACACAGCTTTATCTATAAACATGGAAATAATTACACCGCTATCTCTATAAACTTGGAAATATCTACAGCGCCATCTGTATGAACAAGGAAATATCTACACCGCTATCTGTATAAACATGGAAATATCTACACCGCTATCTGTATAAACATGGAGAAATCCACACCGCTATCTGTGTAAACATGCAAATATCTACACCGCTGTCCGTATAAACATGGAAATATCTACACCACCATCTCTATAAACATGGAAATATCTGCACCACCATCTGTATAAACATGGAAATATCTAGACCTCCATCTCTATCAACATGGAAATGTCTACAATGCCCTCTGTATGAACACGGAAATATGTACACTGCCATCTCTATAAATGTGGAAATATCTACACCGCTATCTGTATGGACATGGAAATATCTACACTTCTACCGGTATAAAATAGGAAACATCTACACCGCTATCTCTATAAAATTGGAAATATCTACACCGCTATCTCTGTAAACATGGAAATATCTGCAACGCTATCTGTATAAACAAGAAAATATCTAGACCGCCATCTCTATAATCATGTAAATATCTACAGCGCTATCTGTATAAACATGGAAATATCTACACCGCTATCTGTATAAACATGGAAATATCTACACCGCTATCTCTATAAACTTGGAAATAACTACAACACTATCTCTGTAAACATGGAAATATCTAGACCGCCATCTCTAAAAACATAGAAATATGTACACCGTCATCTGTATAAACATGGAAATATCTATACTGCTATCTGTATAAACATGGAAATATCTACACCGCTATCTCTATAAACATGGAAATATCTACACCGCTATCTCTATAAGCTTGGAAATATCTACACCGCTATCTCTATAAACTTGGAAATCTCTACACCGCTATCTGTATAAACATGGAAATATCTACACCGCCGTCTCTATGAACATGGAAATATCTACACCGCCATTTGTATGAACATGGAAATATCTACACCGCCATCTCTAAGAACATGGAATTATCTACACCTCCATGTGTATGAACATGGAAATATCTACACCGCCATCTGTATGAACATGGAAATATCTTCACCGCCATCTGTATGAACATGGATATATCTACACAGCATCTGGATGAACATGGAAATATCTACACAGCTATCTGCATATACACGGAAATATCTACACAGCTTTCTCTATAAACATGGAAATAACTACACCACTATCTCTATAAACTTCAAAATATTTACACCACCATCTGTATGAACATGGAATTATCTACACCGCCATCTGTAGGACCATGGAAATATCTACACCACCATCTGTATTAAGATGGAAATATCTACACCGCTATGTGTATAAACATGGAAATATCCACACTGCTATCTGTGTAAACATGGAAATACCTTCAGCGCTATCTGTATAAACATGGAAATAACTACACCGCTATCTGTATAAACATGTAAATATCTACAACGATATCTGTGTAAACATGGAAAGGTCTACACCGCTGTCTGTGTAAACATGGAAATATCTACACCGCTTTCTGTATAAACATGGAAATATCTACACCGCCTAATCTATAAACATAGAAATATCTACACCGCCATCTGTATCAACATGGAAATATCCACACGGCCATCTCTATAAACATATTAATATCTACACCGCCATCTGAATGAACGTAGAAATATCAACACCGACATCTCTATAAAGGTGGAATTATCTACACTGCTATCTGTATGAACATGGAAATATCTACACAGCTATCTGCATATACATGGAAATATCTACAGAGCTTTATCCATAAACATGGAAATAAGTACACCGCTATCTCTATAAACTTGGAAATATCTACAGCGCCATCTGTACGAACATGGAAATATCTACACCGCCATCTGTATGAACATGGAAATATCTACACCGCCATCTGTATAAACATGGAGATATCCCCACCGCTATCTGTGTAAACATGGAAATATCTACACCGCTATCTGTATAAACATGGAAATATCTACACCGCTATCTGTATAAACTTGGAAATATCTACACCGACATCTGTATGAGCATGGAAATATCTACAATGCCAACCGTATGAAAATGGAAATATCTACACCGCCATCTCTATGAACATGGAAATATCTACACCGCCATGTGTATGAACATGGAAATATCTACACCGCCATCTGAAGGAACATGGAAATATCGTTACCACCATCTGTATGAACATGGAAATATCTTCACCGCCATCTGGATGAACATGGAAATATCTACACTGCCATCAGTATAAACATGGAAATATCTACACCGCTATCTGTATAATCATGGAAATGTCCACACCACTATCTATGTAAACATGGAAATATCTTCACCACTATCTGTGTAAACATGGAAATAATTACACTACTATCTCTATAAACATGTAAATATCTACAACGCTATCAGTGTAAACACGGAAAAGTCTACACCACTATCTGTGGAAACATGGAAATATCTACACCGCTTTCTGTATAAACATGGAAATATCTACACCGCCATCTCTATAAACATGGAAATATCTAAACCGACATCTATATGAACATGGAAATATCTACAACGCTATCTGTATGACCATGGATATATCTACACCGCTATCTGAATGAACATGGAAATATCTACACCGCTACCGGTATGAACATGGATATATCTACACCGCCATGTCTACTAAGATGTAAATATCTACACCGCTATGTGTATAAACATGGAAATATCAACACTGCTATCTGTGTAAACATGGAAACAACTACACCGCTATCTCTATAAACATGTAAATATCTACAACGATATCTGTGTAAACATGGAAAGATCTACACCGCTGTCTGTGAAAACATGGAAATATCTACACCGCTTTCTGTATATACATGGAAATAACTACAGCGCCTTCTCTATAAACATAGAAATATCTACACCGCCATCTGTATAAACATGGAAATATCCACACCGCCATCTCTATAAACATGTTAATATCTACACCACCATCTGTATGAACATAGAAATATATACACCGCCATCTCTATAAACGTAGAATTATCTACACTGCTATCTGTATGAACTTGGAAATATCCACACAGTTATCTACATATACATGGAAATATCTACACAGCTTTATCTATAAACATGGAAATAACTACACCGCTATCTATATGAACTTGGAAATATCTACACCGCCATCTGAATGAACATGGAAATATCTACACCGCCATCTGTAGGAACATGGAAATATCTACACTGCCATCTGTATTAAGATGGAAATATCTATTCCGCTTTCTGCATAAACATGGAAATATCTACACCGCTATCTGTATAAACATGGAAATATCTACACCACTATCTCTATGAACATGCAAATATCTACACAGCTATCTGTATAAACATGGAAATATCTACACCGCCATCTCTGTAAACATGGAAATATCTGAACTGCCATCTGTATAAACATGGAAATATCTACACCTCCATCTATATAAACATGGAAATGTCTACAACGCCATCTGGATGAACATGGAAATATCTACACTGCCATCTCTATAAAACTGGAAATATCTACACGGCTATCTATATGGACATGGAAATATCTACACTGCTATCTGTATAAAATTCTAAATATCTACACCGCTATCTCTATAAACTTGGAAATATCTACACCGCTATCTCTATAAACTTGGAAATATCTACACCACTATGTGTATCAACAAGGAAACATCTACACCGCTATCTCTGTAAACATGGAAATATCTAAACCGCCCTCTGTATAAACATGAAAATATCTACACCACCACCTCTATAAACATGGAAATATCTACACCAAAATCTGTATGAACATGCAAATATCTTCATCGCCATCTGGATGAACATGGAAATATCTACACCGCTATCTGTATGAACATGGAAATATCTACACCGCTATCTGTATGAACATGGAAATATGCACACCGCTATCTGTATGAACATGGAAATTTCTACACCGCTATCTGTATGAACATGGAAATATCTACACCGCCATCTGTATGAACATGGAAATATCTACACCGGCATTTGTATGAACATGGAAATATCTAAAATGCCATCTGTAGGAACATGGAAATATCTACACTGCCAACTGTAGGAACATGGAAATATCTACAACGCCATCTGTATTAAGGTGGAAATATCTACACCGCTATCTGTATAAACATGGAAATATCTACACCGCTATCTGTATAAACAAGGAAATATCTACACCGCTATCTGTATAAACATGGAAATATCCACACCACTATCTGAATAAACATGGAAATATCTCCACCACTATCTGTATAAACATGGAAATATCTACACCGCTATCTGTATAATCATGGAAATGTCCACACCGCTATTTGTGTAAACATGGAAATATCTTCACCGCTATCTGTATAAACTTGGTAATAACTACACCACTATCTCTTTAAACATGTAAATATCTACAATGCTATCTGTGTAAACATGGAAAGGTCTACACCGCTATCTGTGTAAACAAGGAAATATCTACACCGCTTTCTGTATAAACATGGAAATATCTACACCGCCATCTCTATAAACATGGAAATATCTACAACGCCATCTGTATGAACATGGAAATATCTACCCCACCATCCATATGAACATGGAAATATCTTCACCGCCATCTCAATGAACATGGAAATATCAACACCGCCATCTGTATGAGCATGGAAATATCTACACCGCCATCTGTATGAACATGGAAATATCTACAATGCTAGCTGTATGAACATGGAAATATCTACACCGATATCTGTATAAACATGGAAATATCTGCACCGCTATCTGTATAAACATGGAAATATCTACATCGCTATCTGTATGAACATGGAAATATCTACATAGCTATCTGTATATACATGGAAAACTCTACACCGCTATCTCTATAAACATGGAAATAACTACACTGCAATCACTATAAAACTGGAAATATATACACCGCCATCTCTATGAACATGGAAATAGCTGCACCGCCATCTGTATGAACATGGAAATATCTACACCGCCATCTGTATTAAGATGCAAATATCCGCACCGCTATCTGTAGAAACATAGAAATATCTACACCGATATCTGTATAAACATGGAAATATATACACCGCTATCTATATAAACATGGAGATATCCACACCGCTATCTGTGTAAACACGGAAATATCTACACCGCTATCTCTATATCAATGGAATAATCTACACCGCTATCTCTATGAACATGGTAATATCTAGACCTCTATCTGTATAAACGAGGGAATATCTAGACCGCTATCATTTGTATGAACATGGAAATATCTATACCGCTATCTGCATAAACATGGAAATATCTACACCGCCATCTGTACGAACATGGAAATATCTGCACCGCCATCTCTATAAACATGGAAATATCTGCACCGCCATCTGTATGAACATGGAAATATCTCCACCGCTACCTGTATGAACTTGGAAATATCTACACCGCTGTCTCTTGGAACATGGAAATATCTACACCGCTATCTGTATGAACATGGAAATATCTACACCGCCATCTGTACGAACATGGAAATATCTTCACCGCTATCTCTATAAACTTGGAAATAACTACACCACTATCTCTATAAACTTGGAAATATCTAGACTGCCATCTCTATAAACATGGAAATATCTACACCGCCATCTCTATGAAAATGGAAATATCTACACCGCTATCTGTATGAACATGGAACTATCTACACCACTATCTGTATGAATATGCAAATATCTACAAAGCTATCTGTATATCAATGGAAATACATATACTGCTATCTCTATAAACATGGCAATAACTACACTGCTATCCGTATAAACATGGAAATATCTACACCGCCATCTCTATGAACATGGAAATCTCTACACCGCCATTTGTATTAACATGGAAATATCTACACCGCAATCTGTATGAACATGGAAATATCTACACCTCTATTTGTATGAACATGCAAATATCTACACCGCTATCTGTATGAACATGGAAATATCTACACCGCTATCTGTATGAACATGGAAATATCTACACAGCTATCTGTATATCAATGAAAATATCTACACTGCTATCTGTATAAACATGGAAATAACTACACCGCTACCTGTATGAACATGGAAATATCTGCACCGCCATCTCTACGAACATGGAAATATCTACACCGCCATTTGTATGAACATGGAAATATCTACATCGCCATCTGTATGAACATGGAAATATCTTCACCGCCATCTCTATGAACATGGATATATCTACACCGCCATGTGGATGAACGTGGAAATATCTACACCGCTATCTGTATCAACTTGGAAATAGCTACACAGCTATCTGCATATACATGGAAATATCTACACAGCTTTCTCTATAAACGTGGAAATAACTACACCACTATCTATAAACGTGGAAATATCTACACCGCCATCTGTATGAACACGGAAATATCTACAACACCATTTTTAGGAACATAGAAATATCTACACCACAATCTGTATTAAGATTTAAATATCTGCACCGCTATCTGTATAAACATGGAATTATCTACACCGCTATCAGTATAAACATGGAGATATCCACACCGCTATCTGTGTAAACATGGAAATATCTACACCACCATCTGTATAAAGATGGAAATATCTGCAACGCCATCTGGATGAACATGGAAATATCTACACCACCATCTCTATAAACGTGGAAAGATCGACACCGCTATCTGTATGAACATGGAAATATCTAAACTGCTATCTGTATAAAATTGGGAATATCTACACCGCTATCTCTATCAACGTGGAAATATCTACACCGCCAACTGTATGAACATGGAAATATCTAAACTGCTATCTGTATAAAATTGGGAATATCTACACCGCTATCTCTAAGAACATGGAAATATCTACACCGCTATCTGTATATACCAGAAAATATCAAGACTGCCATTTCTCTAAACATGTAAATATCTACAACGCTATCAGTATAAACATGGAAATATCTACACAGCTATGCTTATCAACATGGAAATATCTACATGGCTGTCTCTGTAAACATGGAAATATCTAAACCGCCCTCTGTATAAAAATGTAAATATCTACACTGCCATCTCTATAAACATGGAAATATCTACAACGCCATCTGTATGAACATGGAAATATCTACACCGCCATCCATATGAACATGGAAATATCTACACCGCTCTCTGTATATACATGGAAATATCTACACCGCTATCTCTATGAACATGGAAATAACTACGCCGCTATCTTTTTAAATGTGAAAATGACTACACCGCCATCCTTATGAACATGGAAATATCTACACCGCTATCTGTATGAACATGGAAATATCTACACAGCTATCTGTATATATATGGAAATATCTACACTGCTATCGCTATGAACATGGAAATAACTACACCGCTATCTCTATAAATATGGAAATATCTACACTGCCATATCTATGAACATGGAAATAACTACACCGCCATTTGTATGAACATGGAAATATCCACACTGCCATCTGTATGAACTTGGAATTATCTTCAGCGCCATCTATATGAACATGGACCATGTACACCGCAATCTGGATTGACATGGCAATATCTACACCCCTATCTCTATAAACATGGAAATATCTACACCACAATCAGTATAAACATGGAAATATCTACACCGCTATCTGCGTAAACATAAAATATCTACACTGCTATCTGTATAAACATGGAAATATCGGCACAGCTGTCTGTATAAACATGGAAATATCTACACCGATATCTGTATAAACATGGAAATATCTACACCGCTATCTGTATAAACATGGAAATAGCTACACTGCTATCTCTATAAACTTGGAAATAACAACACCAATATCTCTATAAACGTGGAAATATCTAGACCGCCTTCTCTATAAACATGGAAATATCTACACCACCATCTGTATCAGCATGGAAATGTCTACACCGCTATCTGTATGAACATGGAAATATCTACACCGCTATCTGTATGAACATGGAAATATGTACATTGCTATCTGTATAAAAATGGAAATATCTACACCGCTATCTCTACAAACATGGAAATATCTACACCTCTATCTGTATAAACAAGGAAATATCTTGACCGCCATCTCTATAAACATGGAAATATCTACACCGCTATCTGTATAAACATGGAAATATCTACACCGCTATCAGTATAAACATGGAAATATCTACACTGCTATCTCTATAAACTTGGAAATAACTACACCACTATCTCTATAATCTTGGAAATATCTAGATCGCCATCTCTATAAACATGGAAATATCTACAATGCCATCTGTATCAGCATGGAAATATCTACACCGCTATCTGTATGAACATGGAAATACCTACACCGCTATCTGTATGAACATGCAAATATCTACACAGCTATCTGTATATCAATGGAAATATATATACCGCTATCTCTATAAACATGGCAATAACTACACTTCTATCTGTATAAACATGGAAATATCTACACTACCATCTCTATGAACATGGAAATCACTACACCGCCACTTGTATGAACATAGAAATATCTACACCTCCATCTCTATGAACATGGAAATATCTACACCGTGATTTGTATGAACATGGAAGTAACAGCACCGCAATCTGTATGAACATGGAAATATCTTCACCGCCATCTGTATGAACATGGATATATCTACACCGGCATCTGGATGAACATGGAAATATCTACACCGCTATCTGAATTAACATGGAAATATCTGCACAGCAATCTGCATATAAATTTAAATATCTACACAGCTTTCTCTATAAACATGGAAATAACTACACTGCTATCTCTATAAACTTCGAAATATCTACACCACCATCTGTAGGAACATGGAAATATCTACAGCGCCATCTGTATTAAGATGGAAATATCTGCACCGCTCTCTGTATAAACACGGAAATATCTACACCGCCATCTGTATAAACGTGGAAATATCTACACCGCTATCTGCATGAACATGGAAATATCTACATTGTTATCTGTATAAAATTGGAAATATCTACACTGCTATCTCTATAAACATGGAAATATCTACACCGCTATCTGTGTAAACGAGAAAATATATAGACCGCCATCTCTATAAACATGTAAATGTCTACACCACTATCTGTATAGACATGGAAATATCTACACCGCTATCTGTATAAACATGGAAATATCTACACCGCTATCTCTATAAACATGGAAATATCTACACCGCTATCTGTATAAACATGGAAATATCTACAACGCTATCTGTATAAACTTGGAAATATCTGCACCGCTATCTGTATAAACATGGAAATATCTGCACCGCTATCAGTATAAACATGGAAATATCTACACCGCTATCTGTATAAACAGGTAAATATCCACACCGCTATCTGTGTCAACATGGAAATCTCTTCACCGCTATCTGTATAAACATGGAAATAACTACACCACTATCTCTATAAACATGCGAATAACTACAACGCTATCTGTGTAAACATGGAAATGCCTACAGCGCTATCTGTGTAAACATGGAAATATCTACACCGCTATCTGTGTAAACATAGAAATATCTACACCGCCATCTCTATAAACATGGAAATATCTACATCGCCATCTGTATGAACATGGAAATATCTACACCGCCATCTCTATAAATGTGGAAATATCTACACCGCTCTCTGTATGTACATGAAAATATCTACACTGCTATCTGTATAAAGATGGAAATATCTACACCGCTATCTGTATAAACATGGAAATATCTACACCGCTATCTGTATAAACATGGAAATACCTACACCGCTATCTCTATCAACTTGGAAATACCTACACCACTATCTCTATAAACATGGAAATATCTAGACCGCCATTTCTATAAACATGGAAATATCTACACCACCATCTGTATAAACATGGAAATATCTATACCGCTATCTGTAGAAACATGGAAATATCTACACCGCTATCTCTATAAACATGGAAATATCTGCTACACTATGTGTATCAACATGGAAATATCTACACCACCATCTGTATAAAGATGGAAATAAATATCTACACCGCAATCAGTATGGACATGGAAATATCTACACCACTATCTGTATAAACATTTAAATATCTACACCGCTATCTGCGAAATCATGGAAATATCTACACCGCTTCCTCTGTTAACATGGAAATATCTACACCGCTATCTGTATAAACAAGGAAATATCTACACTGCCATCTCTATAAACATGGAAATATCTACACCGCTATCTGTATGAACATGAAAATATCTACAGCGCCATCTGTATAAACATGGAAGTATCTACACGGCTATCTCTATAAATATGAAAATATCTAAACCGCCATCTCTCTAAAAACGGAAATATCTACACCGCCATCTTTATAAACACGGAAATATCTATACGTCCCTCTGTATGAACATGGAAATATCTCCAACGCCATCTCTATAATGATGGAAATATGCACACCGCCATCTGTATAAACATGGAAATATCTACACCGCTATCTCTATAAACATAGAAATATCTACAACGCTATCTGTGTATACATGGAAATATCTACACTGCCATCTGTGTAAACATGGAAATAGCTACACCGACATCTGTATGAACATGGAAATATCTACATGACCATCTGTATAAACATGGAAATATCTACACCGCTATCTCTATAAACTTGGAAATATCTGCACCGCTATGTGTATCAAGATGAAAATATCTACACCGGTTTCTCTGTAAACATGGAAATATCTACACCGCCATCTGTATGACCATGGAAATATCTACACCGCCATCTGGATGAACATGGAAATATCTACACCGCTATCTGTATGAACTTGGAAATATCTACACCGCTATCTGTATAAACATGCAAATATCTACACCGCTTTCTGTATAAACAAGGAAATAGCTACACCGCCATCTCTATAAACATGGAAATATCTACACTGCCATCTGTAAAAACATGGAAATATCCACACCGCTATCTGTATATACATAGAAATATCTACACCCCTACTGTATGAAGATGGAAAAATATACACCGCTGTATGTATAAACATCTAGATATCTACACCGCTATCTCTATACACATGGAAATATCTACACCGCCATCTGTAGAAACATGGAAATATCTACACGGCCATCTCTATAAACATTTAAATATCTCCACAGCCATCTGTGTGAATATGGAAATGTCTACAACACCATCTGTATAAAGATGGAAATAAATATTTACCCCACAATCAGTATGGACATGGTAATATCTACACCGCTATATGTATAAACATTTAAATATCTACACCGCTATCTGCATAAACATGGAAATATCTACACCGCTACCTCTGTAAACATGGAAATATCTACACCGCTATCTGTATAAACTAGGAAATATCTACACCGCCATCTCTATAAACATGGAAATATCTACACAGCTATCTGTATGAACATGAAAGTATCTACAGCGCCATCTGTATGAACATGGAAGTATCTACACGGCTATCTCTATAAACATGAAAATATCTAAACCGCCATCTCTATAAACACGGAAATATCTACACCGCCATCTTCATAAACATGGAAATATCTATACCGCCCTCTCTATGAACATGGAAATATCTACAACACCATCTCTATAAAGATGGAAATATGTACACCGCCATCTGTATAAACATGGAAATATCTACACCGCTATCTCTATAAACATAGAAATATCTACAACGCTATCTGTGTATACATGGAAATATCTACACTGCCATCTGTGTAAACATGGAAATATCTACACCGTCGTCTGTATGAACATGGAAATATCTACACGGCCATCTGTATAAACATGGAAATATTTACACCGCCATCTCTATAAACATGGAAATATCTACACCGCCATCTGTATAAACATGGAAATATCTACACCGCCATCTGTATAAACATGGAAACATCAACACCGCCCTCTCTATAATCATGGAAATATCTACACCGCCATCTGTATGAACATTTAAATATCTACACTGCTACCTGCATAAAGATGCAAATATCTACACCACTATCTGTATGAACATAGAAATAGCTACACTGCTATCTGTATAAACATGGAAATATCTACACCGCGATCTCTATGAACATGGAAATATCTTCACCGCTATCTCTATAAACAAGAAAATATCTACACCGCCATCTCTATAAACATGGAAACACCTACACCGCTATCAGCATGAACATGAAAATATCTACAGCGCCATCTGTATAAACATGGAGGCATCAACAACGCTATCTCTATAAACATGGAAATAACTACTCGGCCATCTGAATGAACATGGAAGTATCTACAACGCTATCTGTATGAACATGGAAATATCTACACCGCTATCTGTATGAACATGGAAATATCTACAGCGCTATCTGAATGAACATGGAAATATCAACTCCGCTATGTCTCTAAACATGGAAATAACTACACTGCTATCTCCATAAACATGAAAATATCTAGACCGCCATCTCCATAAACATGGAAATACGTACACCGCCATCTGTATAAACATGGAAATATCTACACCGCCATCTGTATAAACATGGAAATATCTACAAGGCTATCTGTAAAAACATGGATATAACTACACCGCTATCTGTATAAACATGAAAATATCTAAACCGCTGTCTGTATGAACATAGAAATATCTACACCGCTATCTTTATAAGCGTGAAAATATCTTCACAGCTATCTGTATAAACATGGAAATATCTACACCACTATCTCTATAAACATGGAAATACCTACAACGGTATCTGTGTAAACATGGAGATGTCTACACCGCTATCTGTGTAAACATGGAAATTTCTACACCGCCATCTGTTTGAACATGGAAATATCCACAGCGCCGTCACTATAAAGATGGAAATACCTACACCGCTATCTGCATAAACTTGGAAATATCTACACCGCTATCTGTATAAACATGGAAATATCTACACCGCTAAGTGTATAAGCATGGAAATACCTACAACGCTATCTGTATAAACATGGAAATATCTACACGGCTATCTGTATAAACATGGAAATATGTACACCGCTATCTGTATAAACATGGAAATATCAACACCGCTATCTGTATAAACATGGAAATATCTACACCGCTATCTGTATAAACATGGAAATATCAACACTGCAATCTGTAAAACAGCTAAGTGTCTACACCGCTATCTCTATAAACATGGAGATATCTACACTACTATCTGTATGAACATAGAAATATCTACACCGCTATCTGTAGAAACATGGAAATATCTAGAATGCTCTCTCTATTAACATGGAAATGTCTACACCACTGTCTCTATAAACATGGAAATATTTACACCGCTATGTTCATAAACATGAAAATATCTACACCGTTATCTCTACAAACATGGAAATATCTGCACCGCCATCTGTATAAACATGGAAATATCTACACCACCATCTCTATAAACATGGAAATATCTACTCCGCCATCTGTATGAACTTGGAAATATCTACACCGCCATCTCTATAAACATGGAAATATCTAAACCGCTATCTGTATGAACATGGAAATATCTACTCCGCTATCTCTATAAAGATGGAAATAACTTCACCGCAATCTGTATGAACATGGAAATATCTACACCGCTATCTCTATAAAATGGAAATATTTACACCGCCATCTTAATAAAAATGGGAATATCCACAAGGCCATCTGTATAAACATGGAAATATCTTCACCGCAATCTCTATAAACATGGAAATATCTACACCGCCATCTGTATGAACATGGAAATATCTACACCACCATCTGTATGAACTTGGAAATATCTACCGCGAAATCTGTATGAACATGGAAATATCTACACCACCATCTGTATTATCATGGAAATATGTACACATACATCTGTATGAACATGCAAATATCTTCACCGCCATCTGTATGAACATGGAAATACCTACACCGCCCTCTGTAGGAACATGGAAATATCTACACCGCCATCTCTATAAACATGGAAATATCTACACTGCCATCTGTATAAACATGGAAATATCTACACCGCTATCTGTATATACATGGAAATATCTGCACCGCTATCTGTATAAAAATGGAAATATCTATACCGCTATCTCTATAAACATGGAAATATCTACACCACTATCTGTATAAACATGGAAATGTCCACACCGCTATCTGTATAGACATGGAAATATCTACACCGCTAACTGTATAAACATTGAAATATCTACACCGCTATCGGTATAAACATCCGTATTTGCTCTTAATTTATACCCGAGGCTGGGAAGTTTCATATGAAAAAAGACCAAGTACATAATTAGTCTATATTTGGTCTGGCAATTGATCTCTGCAATAATGAAACCTCAAAGACAATCAAATCTGAAATCTAAGCTACATATTAAATAGCTTGGTTTTTAGGTAGCACGTTGCTGTGTAGGCTGGCTTCATAGAACATGCAAGTAGCAATGGCCATTTTTTAATATTCATTAGCCTTGAAGTTCTCCTAATTTTTAATCACATAGAAATAGAAATCTAATCTCACTAGATTTTTTTTTTTTTTGAAACAGTGTCTGGCTTCGTTGCCCAGGGTGAAGAGCAGGGCATGATCTTGGCTCACACCTCTGCCTCTCGGACTCAAGCCATCCACCCACCTCAGACTTGGGGTAGCTGGGACCACAGGCATGTGCCACCATATCCAGCTAATATTTTTATTTTTGTACAAATGGGGTTTGTCATCTTTCCCAGGCAGGCCTCAAACTCCAAGACTCAAGAAATCCACCTGCCTTGAATTCCCAAAGTACTGGGTTTACAGGTGACAGCCATTACGCCCAGCAACTAAACTTCTAAAAATCAATTTTACATAAAATTATCTAAGCGTGCAAGGAAAGATAAGAAGCCTAAGGAACCAGTGAGTTGAATAATAAATGCAGTTTAAATCATATATGTAAACAACATGATGTGATGTTGTAGGAATCATCTAACATGCTTTAAAGCATGAGTAAAAGGTCTTTTCTTAGAAAACTGGATCTTAGTTTAGGATATCTTTAGATAAGAGTATGAAAAGTCACATCACATTGATAAGTGAAGTGCTTCCTTTGGCTAATTTTAGGGATAGGACATTTACTTTCATATAATTCATAGGAATCTTAGACTTAAAAATAAAATTTCCCTTCTCAAATCCTTACTTTCATACATTTTTTGCATTTCTTTCACTTTTGTGTTAATGGCCTATGTCTCAACATATTCTATTAAGCCTTCTGGAAACACATACTTTGTTTCCAGCCTCTTCAGAGAACCATCACTCCACTTCCTAGGCTTCTGAAGAAGCAGACCCAAGCTTATAGTTATTACATATTTCTAAATCTAGGTGACCAAGAAAAATTGATACTTTTCCCATCATACCTTTAAGTTAATAATCAGGTGAATGCTGAGAGGTAAAGACCCAAGAGTGTTGGTTGTCTAATTGTGCAGCTGTATAAACAAATCTTAATGCTTGAAAATATTCAAAGGTTATTCTCACGTTGATTGTTGGTAACTATGTGTAACAACATGAAAAGAACAAAAATCAAAGAATTACGTCTGAGGATAATACACAATCTCTAAGGGTAAGAAGAGCAACAAAAATTCTGCTTCAATTACCACTGAAATAATATATTTATCCTGTAAAATCTATGGTGGCTGGTTGTAAAAATTAGGCATTAGCAAACTGATAAAGACTTTTTAATGAAAACATTATGAAACATAGTTTTTAAAAAGTTAAATACACCCACACCAGTTTTTCACATTCTTTGGCCTGCTTTAATGCTGCCATTAAATAATTGATTTAGTTGTGACATAGATCCTATGTTCCATTGAGTCTACCATTCATAAAGATGCAATGTAACGTAACAAAAGTATAAATTGTGTGTGTGAGGGGGAGAAGTCAAGAGTATTTTTATGTGACAGATGTTAAGTTGTTATCAGTGTAAAATAGTCTGTTACAAATACAGGACTCTGTATGTTAGTTTCACTTACCAGAAAGAAATAAATTACAGCAGATACACACACACACACCAAAAAAGGGAAAAGAAACAAAGCTTAGCACCACAGAAAACCACCAAACTAGAGAGATGAACAATAAGAAAGGAAGAAGTGAACAAGTAATCTAAAAAACAAGTAATGAAATGGTAGAAGGAAGTCCTAATTTATCAATAATAAACTTGAATAGAAGTGGATTAAACTCTACTTAAAAGATATAAAGTGGATGAATGGATTCAGATAGCAAAACCCACCTATGTGCTGCCTACATGATACTTACCTCACTATTAAAGACAAATAGACTGAAAGTGAAGAGATGGAAAAATATATTTTATGCAAACAAATGAAAAGCAAGCAGGAGTAGCCACAGTCATGTCATATTTTAAAAGGCTTTAAATAAAAGAACTATATAAAAAAAGAATGTCACTGTATAAAGAAATGATAAAAGGTCCAATTCAATAAGAGGACGTAACATATATATTACTTAGGTGTAACTATATATGTACCCAACACCAGAACAACCAGATATGTAAAGCAAATATTAGATTTAAAGGTAGAGATAGACTGCAATACAATATTAGTAGGAAATTTCAACACTCCACTTTAAAAATGGACAGATTATATGAAGAGAAAATCAACCAAAAAATGACAGACTCAAACTATACCATAGACCAAATGGACCTAGCAGGTAAAGAAGATCTCACCTGATATGGTTTGGCTGTATATCCCCACCGAAATCTCATCTTGATTATAGCTCCCATAATTCATACATGTTGTGGGAGGGAACCAGTGGGAGATAATTGAATCATGGGGGCGGTTTCCCCCATACTGTTCTTGTGGTAGTGAATACGTCTAACAAGATCTGATGGTTTTATAAGGGGGAACCCTTTCACTTGGTTCTCAATTCTATTTTGTTTGCTACCATGTAAGATGTGCCTTTCGCCTTCCATCATGATTGGGAGACCTCCCCAGCCACGTGGAACTATGAGTCCACTAAACCTCTTTTTCTCTGTAAATTACCCAGTCTCGGGTATGTCTTTATCAGCAGTATGAAAACAGACTAATACATCATCCAGCAGCTGCAGAATACAAATTATTCTCAACTGTACACCAAACATTCTCTAGGACCAATCATACATTATGACACATAATAAGTCTTAACAAACTTAAGAAGACAGATATCATATGAAGTATCTTTTCTGATTACAGTGATATAAAGCCAGAAATCAACAACAGGAAAGCCCTTGGAAATTTTATAAAAACATGGAAATTAAATAGCATGCACCCAAGAAATCAATAGGTCTCATTAAGACATTAATAGGAAAATTTCAAAAGTCGCTGAGACAAGTAAGAATGAAAATCCAACATACCCAAACCTATGGAACGTAGCAAAAGCAGTTCTAAGAGGGAAATTTATAGCAATAAAAGCCTACACCAAAAATGAAGAAAGATTTTCAAATCACAAAGCAAAATTATACACTTCAAGTAACTAGAACATCAAAAACAAACTAAACCCAAAATTGGTAGAAGGAAGGAAATAATAAAGCTCACAGCAGATATAAAGGAAACAGACACTAAAAAATATTTCAAAAGATAAATAAGACAAAGTGTAAAGGTAAAACTGACAAACCTTTAGCTAAACTAAGACAAAAGGAGAGAAAATTCAAATAAATAAAAGATGAAAAAGGAGACATTACAACTGATACACCACAGAAATATAAGGGATTGTAAGACATTACTCATAACTACATGCTAACAAATTTGATAATGTAGAAAAAAATGAATAAATTTCTGCACACATACAACTACCCAGATTAAATTGTGAGGAAATATAACATCTGAACACATCAATAATGAGTTTGGAAATTGAATCAATAATAAAACGTCTTCCATCAAAACAACAACAACAACCAACACCCAGGACCTGATGTCTTCACTGCTGAATTCTACCAAACAGTTAAAGAATAACTACCAATTCTCCACAAACTTTTCCACAAAAGTAATGAGGAAGGAATACGTCCATACTCATCTTATGAGGCTCGCAATATCCTGATTCTAAAACCAGACAAAGACATGCACAAAATGAAAATAACAGGCCAATATTCCTGAAGAACATAGATACAAAAATTCTCAACAAGATACAAGTGAACTGACTTCGACAGCACACTAAAAAGAGTATTCACTATAATCAAGTGGGATTCATCCCAGGGATGAAAGGATGGCTTAACATGCACAAATCAGTAAATATGATACACCACCACAATAGAAAGAAAAACAAAAACCATGTGATCATTTCAACAGATGCAAAAAGAACACTTGACAAAAGTCAACATTCGTTTATGATAAAAACTGTCAAGAAAGTAGGTATAGGAGTGTACCTCAACGCAGTAAAGGCCATATGTGACAAACCCACAGCTAACATCTTATTTATGGTGAATAGTTAAACGCTTTTCCTCTATGATATGGAGGAAGACAAGGATGTCAACTTCTACCACTTCTATTTAGCATAGTACTGGAGGTCAGAGCCAGAGCAATTAGACAAAAGAAATAAATAAGAGGGATCCAAACTGGAAAGAAGGAAGTCAGATTGTTTCTGTTTGTAGAAAATGTGATCTCACATACATATGTATACATCTATATATATGATCATATAGATATATATGATCTCTCTCTCTTTAGGGTTCTTTCTATATATACTTATATAGAGTGAGAACCCTAAAGACTTGACCAAAAACTACTAGAAATCATAAATAAATTCAGTAAAGTTGTAGTATACAAAATCAACACAGAAAATTCAGTGGAATTCAGTGGTGTTTCTATACACTAATAGTGAACTATCTGAAAAAGTCATCAAGAAAGGAATTCCATTTACAATAGCTACCAAGAAATCTGCAGATAAATTTAATCAAGGTCGTGAAAGATCTCTTCAATGAAAACTATAACACACTGATGGAAAAATTTACAATACACAAAAAATGGACACTATATACTCATGGAATGGAAGAATTGATACTATTGAAATGACCATACTAACAAAATGTCCTACAGATTCAATGCAATCCCTATCAAAATAACAATGAAATTCTTCACAGAAATAGAAAAAAATACCCTAAAATTTGTATGAAACCAGAAAAGACCCCAAATAACCAAAGCAATCCTGTGCAAAAATAACAAAGCTGGAGGCACCACACTACCTGACTTCAAAATATACTACAAAGCCATAGTAAGCAAAACAGCATGACACTGCCATAAAGCAAACACATAGACCAATGGAAGAGAATATACAGCTCAGAAATAAATTCTCATACCTAAAGTCAACTGATTTTCAAAAAAGGAGTCAACAGCACACACAGGGGTAAAGACAGTGTCTTCATTAAATGGTACTGAGAAGATTGGATATCTATATGTGGGATAATGAAATCAGACCCCTATCTTTTACCTTATACAAAAATCAACTCAAATGCGATTAAAGACCTAAAGGTAAGATTGAAAACTATGAAAAACTACTAGAAGATAACATGTGGGAAATTCTCTATAACTTTGGGTTGTACAAGGATTTTTTAAATGAGACGTCAAAAGCACAGGCAACAAAAGCAAAAATAGATAAATGGGGTTTCATCACACTAAAATGCTTTTGCACAGCAAAGGAAACTTAACAGAGTGAAAAAACAACTTACAGAATGGGATACAATATTTGCAAACTATACATCTGCTAAGGAGTTAATGCCCAGATTATATAAGAAACTTAAACAACTCAACAGCAAAAACATAAATAACTTATTTAAAAATGGGCAAAACTGGGAGTCTGAGGCAGGTGGATTGCCTGAGGTCAGGAGTTTGAGACCAGCCTGACCAATATGGTGAAATCATTTCTCTACTAAAAATACAAAAATTTAGCCAAACATGATGGCGTGTGCCTGTAACCCCGGCTACTCAGCAGGCTGAGGCAGGGGAATTGCTTGAACCAGGGAGATGGAGGTTGCCGTGAGCCCCGATTGCACCACTGTACTCCAGCTTGGGCAACAGAGCAAGACTCCTTCTCAAAAAAAAAAAAAAAAAGGACAAAATAAACTAAAAGACATGCCACAAGAGAAAATATAGAAATGGTCAAGACGAATATATAATAAAATCATGTTCAACATCACTAACCATCAGGGAAATGCAAATCAAAACCACAATGAGATACCAGTTCACCCATTAGAATGGCTATAACCAAAAAGGTAAAAGATAACAAGAGTTGGCAAGGAAGTGGAGAAAAGGGAACACTTACACACTGTTGATGGGGTTGTAAACTAGTACAACCATTAAGCAAAACTTTATGGAAATTCGCTAAAAAATAAAAAAAAAACAAAAAAACAATCATTCGATCACATAACCCAGCAATCCCACTACTGGGTATACATCCATAGGAAATGAAATCATTGTGTTTGAAAAATATCTGCACTCTTATGTTTACTGTAGCACTATTTCTAATAATCAGATATGGAATCAATCTACGTGTCTAAAAACAAACAAGTGAATTATATATATACAATATATATTATGTATATTATATATAATATATATTATGTATATTATATATAATATATATTATGTATAATATACATAATATATATTATGTATATTATATATAATATGTATTATGTATATTATATATAATATATATTATGTATAATATACATAATATATATTATGTATATTATATATAATATATATATTATACATAATATATAATATATAATATATACTATGTATATTATATATAATATATATTATGTATATTATATAATATGTATGATATATAATATATTATGTATATTATATATAATATATATTATGTATATTATATATAATATATATTATGTATACTATACATAATATGTTATGAATATTATATACATAATATACATTATGTATATAATATACATAACATATTATGTATAGTATATATAATATATAACGTATAACATATATACATACATATATAATACATATATACATATATAATATACATAACGTATATTATGTTTAATATACATAACGTATATTATGTATATTATATATATTACGTATAATATTTATTATTATATGTATAATTACATATAATTATAATTATAATTATATATAATTTTATGTGTAATTATAATATACATAAAATTAATTATATATATATATATGTATATGGACACACACACAATGAACTACTATTCAGCCATAAAAAAAGAATGAAATTCTGCCAGTTGCAACAACATGGATGACCCTGCAGGATACAATGTTAAGTGAAATAAGCCAGACACGGAAAGCAAATACCGCATGATCTCTCTCATATGTGAAATCTTAAAAAAAAAAAGTTAATAGAGAAGTAGAGTAGAATAGTGGTTACCAAACAGTGAGGAAGAAGTGGGGAGGGCAAAATGGAGATAGATTGGTTAACAGTTATGAAATCACAATTATATAGGAAGAATAAGTTGAAGTGTTCTTTGCAAAGCAGGGTGACTATAGTTAAAAGTAAAGTATTGTATATTACAAAGTATCTAGAAGAAAGGATTTTGAAATTTCTTATTAAAAAGAAATGATGAATGCATGAGGTAATTAATACACTAACTATCCTTATTGCATCATTAGACAACATACATATTCATTGAAACATCAAATTTTATCCTATAAATCTATATAATTACAATGTGAAAATTTTTTAAAAATAAATTAATGAATTAAATAACAATTTTAAAATGTTCTCAATCACCAACACAAAGTTTAGGAGCTTTGTTCTTGACTCAGCCTTAAGACTGAAAACTAATGTGTTAGAAATATTTGTAGATCCTCTCAATTTTGAAAGAATCCTAGCTAAACTACTGAAATATAAAATATATTCTATGTAATATGCTCTTAGGTATATTCTTAGGTGAACTCTGCTTTTAGATGAAGCGTATAAAAAGGAAAAACGTTTCTGAAATAAAATTTTAAAGTATTTGGAAAATTACAGCTTAATCTATTAAAGACAAATTTTCTATACAGTAACCTTTTTATATGCTTTTGAAATGGGATATACAATTATTTTCCCTGATGTGAAACAAAATATAGAAATTTGGCATTTTATCTAAGAAGTTAACTTAGGAAGAAAGAGTGAGAGGCAGTGGAATGAGGGAAGAAAGGAAGGCTGATGATGGGATACCTTATCAAGTTGCCTAATGCTGTATTGGAACCTAATAGGCCTTCTAAGGAGTTTTATTACATAATGCAAGACTCCTCAATCTGGGAGGAGGAAAGGGCTTTATTTTTGAGTGGTCACAGGTTGCCCCATGGGCATAAACTCTACCAAGCTTCTAGGTTACACCTACATGAGCATCCCACCTGCTTAAGTGAGAGCAGCCACAAACTGTGGGCCATTCCAGGTAAGTGTCATATCACACCTGCACCAACTAGTCAAAGCCTGGGTCAAAGCCTGTGCAGAACTGATTGCTACAGCAGAGGCTAAAATAAGAAATGGGGCTAAGAGAATGAAAAGCAGTGCCCATATGTATCCAAAAACAGGTTGAAGATATCTTTAGGAAGGAACAGATAATTTTTTTTATTCATACAATAACAGATGCATATGAACTCCTCGAGTAGTCACCCATTCCTGTCAGCCCTTGGGCTTCATAACTAAATCATTCTTCCTTTGTAATCCAGTCCCACATTTTCAGCTATCTCTCTATGTTTATTATCTTAAATATTTCTTTGCTCTATACTCTTCCCCTAGTCTTCAACCAATTTCTTTCTTTATTGTCCCAACCCACAGACTGTTATTTCCACTTCGATGTCCCATAGAAGCTTCAAGGGTTTGAAATACCTAAAAAAATCTCATCTTTCTCCCTAAAACTCCCTCTCCTTCTCCCACTTCAAAATTTCAACTAATGGCTCCCCCTGTTATTCCCACCAGAATCCTGAATGATCCGTTTCTCCTCATTCACTCCATACATGTAAATCTCATTAACGTTACTTTCTAGATATTTCATGAATCCTTTCCATTCATTCTGTACTAGAAAGTGTTCCCAGTTTAGACCCTGGCGGTTGGTGGCCTGTTACCGAGGCGCTCTCTCTCTCTCTCTCTCTGTGGGTGTGGGTCTGAGTGTGTGTGTCCTGAGAATTTATTTACTTCTGGTTTTTGTTTGTTTTTTAGTATCCAGAATCTACAGGGAACTTAAATCAATTAGAAAAAAAAATAACCCAATTAAAAAATGGGCAAAGGACATGAACAAACACTTCTCAAAAGAACATATACAAATGGCCAACAAATACACGAAAAAAAAATGCTTAGAATCACTAATCATCAGAAAAATGCAAATCAAAACACAATGAGATACCATTTCATACCGGTTGGAATGGCTATTATTAAAAAGTCAAAATACAACAGATGCCAGCAGGGCTGTAGACAAGAGGAAGTGTCTGTATATTTTTAGCTATAGCCCTACTTCAAACGTGTCCCCCTTACAGCCAAAAGAGCGGCCTATCTAAAGGACTGTTCTGATCAGCTCACTTACCTGACTGAAACCTTCAGTGACTCCCATGGCCTGCAGGTCAATGCACTAATTCATGACTATAACATCTGAGATATCCTTGATCTGGCTACTGGTCTAGCCCTCTCTGACTCACGCTTTATAAACCATGCATTCTGGAACTTTTTAGTTGTTTCCCACATCAGCATGCTACTTCCCATCCATGTAGATTTGCAGAGACCTCCTCATCTTTTTAATTCCCAGTTCCCACTCTCAACATGGGCCATCTCCTACCCACACTTCAAAACCTAAGCAAAACAACACCTTCCGTGACACCTCCATGCTGAGTCAGATGCCATCACCTTTGTATTGTAGTTCTTTGCTTGTGTGTCTTTGTCTCACTTTGTTCTCTTTAAAATAAACTCCATGAGGACAATGATCACCTGCTATTTGTGTTAATATCTGCACCAAGTGGCATAGTGTCTGGAGTATAGTAGGATCTATTTTCAAGGAACAAAAGATTATATCTATACCAATAGACATGAATTAGCGCTTTTTTTTAAAGATAAGCTCCCTTTGAACTAAGTCAATGTTTACAAGAAGAGTTATACTAAAAGGTTCACTTTTGCTGCTTACGTTTCATTTATTTCAGGCAATTAATTCATTGTTATTGGTAAATCGATACTTTTTATTGATACTGAAAAGAGAGAAATAAACTAATGACTATCTCTGTTAGAGTAGATTTGTTCATATCTATCAGTAAAATGTTAATTATCTGAAAGTCAATAATAAAACATAAACTGTGATCTTAAATGTTTTTTAGGGGCTCAAAAATAATTAGAATTCATGTCAGCATATAAAAAAAGATCAGAGTATTTTTAAGATATGATAAAATTTTATTTTAGTTTCTTAGGGATTTTTGTGACCTTATAGAGTTCAACTAATTATAATTTTAAAAATAGGATTGATAGAGTTTTAGAATTAGAAACAATTTATAGATTATTTTATTTTTCTTTTGAGGAACCAGGTCATCAGAAGATCAAGGAACACCTATAATGTCACTAGATCCTAATTTAATTTAAATTTTAGAATCCAGGTATTCTAACTCCTGTCTTGATACAATTTCTACTTCATTATGTTGCTTCCCAGGGCTTTAAAAAATAAAAGCTGGGAAATTACATTTGCTTTGCATATACAGCACCAATTATCAAATTCAGCATAAAAGCATAACATGTATACATCAAAAAGAAAACATAAAAACTTCATATTAAAAGCATCTCAAAACAATTGAATATAATAGGGAAACCTTATACAAATGCAACACTCCCCCATTAATAAAAAGAAACCAATTGGAGAAAAAAGAAATTCAATATAAACATGTTGGAATATAACCTAATTCATTTTAATCCAATGCTTCAAATTGAAAAAAATTAGCACTAATGTTATTTTCCTTCATCATTACAATCTTGCTTTTCATTACATTATGCTATGTTTTGTATTAAACATAAAATCAATTTTTCACCTTAACACATGCTAGAAATACAGTCACCATGTTGGAAATCAGTAGAAAGTGTCTTTGTTTCTACTTTTTTTTTCTCTGAAAAAGCTTTGGGAAAAAAAATCATTTACAATGTTTAATTTTAATAACTTAAAGAATGTAATTGATTTTTGTTTGTTTTTGACATGGAGTTTCACTCTTGTCACTCAGGCTGGAGTACAATGGCATGATCTCGGCTCACTGTAACCTCCACCTCCCAGGTTCAAATGATTTTTCTGTCTCAGCCTCCCGAGTAGCTGGGATGACAGGCACTCGCCACCACACCTGGCTAATTTCTGTATTTTTAGTAGAGATGGGGTTTCATCATGTTGGCCAGGCTGGTCTCAAATTCCTGACCTCAGGCGATCCGCCCCCCTTGGCCTCCTAAAGAGCTGGGACTACAGGCGTGAGCCACCGCGCCCAGCCAATTGAATAGTTTTTAACTCAGAGGATAAATGCTTGAGGGGATGGAAAGCCCATTCCTCATGATGTGATTATTTCACACTGCATGCCTGTATCAAAACATCTCATGTACCCCACAAATATATAAACCTCCTATGTACCCACAAAAATTTTATAAAATAATGAAAATATTTTAAAACTAAAAAAAATTGTTTTTTAATTAAGCAACTTTATTTAAATAAAATCATTCTTCCTCATCCTCAGTCCTGGGATCTACCAGAAAGAATTAGCAACATCTTAAAGATGACAAAGTGTTAAAGATAAGCTGCTATTAAGTAAAAGTGTGAAGTGTGGGGGGGACAAGCTGGATGCCTGAACCATTTTGTTCTATCTTTAGGACAGTGAAAGAGCAAGAAGCAGGGATGGGGTGGGGGACACATATTCTGTTGAGCATTGTCACCACTATATTCACTGAAATTCATCTGCATGCTTGTATGTATACTTTTGATTCGCCTGATACACTGAAAATTATATGAAATTGTTCTCTATTCTTTAGATAATTATAATCTAAGTGCTAATATGAAGCTTAGAATTTATATGAAATATTTATGCCCACAACAAGACATTTCAGCTATTTCCTAGATAATAATCTCACTTCACCCTGCACAAAACAGGCACATGATCATGTCACTCTGACCTGGTTTGAGTCCAAGGAGGCTTTTGTTTTTAAAATAATTTAGGTTAGTAGTTAAAATATGAACTTTGGGCCAGGAGTGGTGGCTCATGCCTATAATCCCAGCACTTCGGGAGGCTGAGGCGTGCGGATGACTTGAAGTCAGGAGTTGGAGACTGGCCTGGCCAACATGCTGAAACCCCATCTCTACTAAAAAAAAAAAAACTACAAAAATTAGCTGGGTGTGGGGGGGGGCACCTATAATCCGAGCTACTTGGGAGACTGAGGGGGAGAATTGCTTGAGCCTGGGAAGTGGAGGTTGCAGTGAGCAGAGATAATACCACTACACTCCAAAACAAACAACAAACAAAAAAATTCTAGAGTCACACTGAAAATCTTAACAACCTGCTTCTACTACTCATTTTTTTAATTTTTATTTTGACCTGATTTTAGATTGATAGTAAAATGCACAAATAACACAAAGTGCCCCCTATGTCCCTCACCCTACTTCCCCTAATACTAACATTTTCAGAGCCATCCTTATTTTCTCTATAAAAGAGCAGAATTCTCCTTTTAGAGATTTGGAAAGATTATTAAAAGATAAGTTACAAAATACAGTACCTGACACGTATAAAATATTAAATAAATATTAGCCATGCTTAATTATTTTGTTTTAAGTCTATATGAGTCAAGTTTTAGTAGAAATATGGGCTAGAAAAAAAAAAACAGAAAGCGGGACTCTGTGATCCGACTTGGGCTTATAGAACAGACTGTACTAGTTTGTTCTCATGCTGCTAATAAAGTCCTACCCAAGACCGGGTAATTTATAAAGGAAAGAGGTTTAATGAACTCACAATTCCACATGGCTGGGGAGGCCTCACAGTCACGGCAGAAGGCAAAAAAGAAGCAAAGGCACATCTTAAATGGTAGCAGAGAAGAAAGCTTGTGTAGGGAAACTCCCATTTTAAAAGCATCAGATCTGGTGAGACTTATTCGCTACCAGGAGAACAGTAGGGGGAACCCGCCCCTATGATTCAATTATCTCCACCTGACTCCATCCTTGACATGCGGGGATAATTACAATCAAGGTGAGATTCGGCCGGAGACACAGCCGAATCATATCAATGACTAATGAGAGTTATGTCCAGAACCTAATGAAAACCTGTCTGAGGCCACATTCCCTGTAAAGCAGATTTGAGATAGAGATTTGTGTAGAGAACATTTAACTGGGTAAAATCCTAGGAACCAACAACTGTGGCGAAAAAACTGAATTGAATAAAGGGAGTTGATATGTGAGGCAGTCACAACAAATACCTCAGCTAATCTCAAGGGGGAGCTGAGAAGCTGGGGTGACCCTTCAGAGTTGCCCTAAATTGAGGCAGGAGTATGGAGTTTTAATATCTTTCACTGGCCATTCTTCAGATACGAGTTGTCCCCAAGGATGGACATCAGCTTGACAAGTTATTAATTAGATCTCCTGAGAATAAATTCTAGAGAGAATCAGCTGAGAGGCATGATTTAGCAAATGAGAACCAAGTGAAAGGCGAAAGGGGTTTCCCCTTATAAAACCATCAGATCTCATGAGACTTATTCACTACCACTAGAACAGTGTGGGGAAAACTGCCCCCATGATCCACTTACCTCTCACTGGGTCCCTCCCACAACATGTGAATTATGGGAGCTACAGTGCAAGATGAGATTTCGGTGCAGACACAGCCAAGCCATATCAGACAGTAATAACTTTCAATTAAATATAGCTAGACGTTCTGTCAATGGGTCACAGCAGTCTAGAGAATACATTGAAAAACTCTGGGAACAGCAGATATAGAGGTCAGATCTAGAGATTTTGAACAAAGTTTAGTGCTACAATGCATTGGTGACCACAGACAAAAGGTTTCTGTTGTTGTTATAGTTTGTTTCTGTCTTGTTTTTCATCATGGGAGGACAAAAAGAAAAAATGGGGGCAATGGTGAAGGAGAAATGAAAAAGACCTGCTTTTCTATGGGTGGAAGCGACTAAACGAGAGAATAAATTTGGATTACACAACAAATGCAAATCAAGTTAGAAGCATGAAAGGCATGATTAAGGCCATGGTTCTAATAGATATCAGCCAGCGGAACCAGGATCATGCCACATCAAGAGAGGCTGCAGAGCCATTGCCTTCTCTCCTGTCAATGCTAAATTAATGAAATGGAACTCACAGAAACACTATGTAATCAAATATTGGTGGGACACAAGCAAATTCTGAAAAAGTTTCATTGATCAATGATAATATCTTTTGGTGTAAATATCTCCTCAAAACAGTTCAGGAAAAAAAATAAAGCTATAATTTTCCTTTAGAAATATTTAACTTTGTTATACTAGTTTACTTATTTTTTACCTAATACATTCTGATATATTGTTATGTAGGTTAAAGATGCTCGATTCATGCCACTGTGGAAACCACACATAATTTAGGCAATAATGCAAATTCTTTCCAAATTCTTTTATCAGTGTATTCACTTTATTTTTATTTCTAACACAATTCAAAATTACAGGATGCTATCAAAGTGATGCTACAAAACCCCACTAAAATTTTTTCAATTCTTCAAATCACACACTTACACACACACACACACACACACACACACACACACCACATGCATTCCCCGTACAGGCCTTTTTTGTGGGGGGCCTGAGTAAATAATTGCATTTTATTTTCAATTTTTCATTTTGAAATAATTAAAGACTTACCAAAAATGTTGCAAAACTACGTGCCTTTTTGAAGTAAAGTCTTGAAAAAGTTGTTTGGTATATCCTTTATAGTAAAAAAAGAAAACACGTGTATATTCTGTTGATTAAAGGCATGCTGAGATTGTTAGACATGTGATTTCATCAGAGACTCCAATATAGAGCACGGCTGTAACGACATCCTAAGAGTGTTCTAACTGAAATGTGTTGGAAGAAGGTTCTAATTTTTCTCAACCCTTCTCAAGTTGGCACTTAGCAGATTTCCACTCTATAAAAATAACTCCTGCTCTGCAACTAATGTTCACAGATAAGCTCCAAACATATTTACAGCTCCATTTAAGTATAATGTACACACAGTAAAATTCACCCTTTTCAATGTGCAATTTAATGGGTTATGGCAGATGAATATCATCATTTGACCACAATCATGATCAAGATACAGAAAATCTGCATCATCACAAAATGTTTTCTTTTGCTGTTTTGCATTTGATCTTTTCTCCATTCCTGAACACAGGCAACCACTAATCTGCTTCTGTTTCTACAGTTTGCATTTTCTAGAGTATCCTATTAGTGGAATGATACATTGGTGTCTTTCATGTCTAGCTTCTTTCACTGAGCATAATGCTTTTGATATTCATTTATATTGCTGTTGTATCAGTTTGCTCCTTTTTATTGTTGAGTGGTACTCCATCTACAACTGGTTTATCCATTTACAAGTTGATGGACACATCTGCTATGAACTTCAAGGATGAGGCTTGGTACGGATATGTTTTTATTTATTTTGAGTCGCAGTGGAATTATTTGGTTATATGATCAGTACTAAGTTTAACATTAAAAGAAACTGCCAAACTGCTTTCCAAAATGTCTGTACCATTTTGAAGTCCCACTAGCCAGGTGTGAATAGCAATTCTTCACATCATGTGGTATGGTCAGTTCTGCTCGTGTCAGCCACTCCAGTGGGTGTACAGTGGTACCTCAATGTGGTTTTAACTTGCATTTCCCTGATGACGGGTAATGTTAAGTATCTTTTCATTTGTGTATTGGACATCATCTCTTTTTAAATTAAAATATCTGTACAAATATTTGGTCCATTTAGGTCAAAATATTATGTTAAATGAGTTATTTGTGTTTTGTTATTTAGTTTTTTAGTTATGTGTACATTCTAGATGAAAGTTCTTTATCAGACATATTTAAAATTATTCTGTCCCAATCTGTGGTTTGCCTTTTCATTTTTTGATGCTATGTTTTAAATTGCAAAAGTCTTAATTTCATGAAGTCCAACTTACTATTTTTTTCCATTTTCATCCATCCTTTTCTTATCTAAAAAATTTTTAGCTATAGTAAGATTATTAAAAATTTTTCCTATTCAGTAAGCTTTATACTTTTTATATTTACATTATGTATAAAATACATGTTGAGTTAACTTGAGGGTATGGTGTGAGGTAATTCTGAAGTTCATATTCTCCATTTAATATCCAATTTTATTAGTACCATCTTTATAAAGACATTGATTTCCTTATTGAATTATTTTGGCAACTTTGGCCATGTAAGGCTGGATATATTTCTAAATTATTTATTCTGTTTCACTGATATATATGTCTTCTTCATGCCAGTAAGTTTACTGTACTGGTTAGTGTAGCTTTACAATATGTCTTGAAATTTGGAAAGTTTTCCAACTTTATTCTTCTTTCTAAAACATGCTCTGGCTATTCTAGGACTTCCATATTTAAAAAAAAAATTAGAATCAGCTTTGTAATTTCTCCAAAAAGGCCTATAGGTTTGATTGGGATTGTGCCAAATCTGGAGACCAGTTTCAGAAGAATTATCATCTAATAAGTATGACATGTATATTTACCAATGAACTTGATACATATTTCTACCTATTCAATCTCTCGTATTAGTGATTTAGAAATTTTGGATCAGCATACCTTTTATTAAATTTATTCTGAATTATTTTATTATTTTTGAGGCTATTATAAGTTAAATTGCTTACATAATTTTATTTTCTAATTGGTGTTGATTGTGTATAGAAACACAATTGATTTTATTTATTGATCTTTCATCCTACAACTTTGTTAAATTCACTTCATACCTCTAGCACACTTCTGCAGATGCCTAAGGATTTTCTGTGTATATGTTTACATCATGTGAGAATAGTATTTTTCTTTCTTCCCAACTTGGGTGTCACTTATTTCTTATTTTCTTTTCTTTTCTCTTTATTTCTTTCTTCTTTCTGTCCATTCCTCCTTCCTTCCCTTCTTTCTTTCTCCCTGTTTTAGAATCAGTTTTGTAATTTATCCAAAAGGACCTATAAGGTTTCATGGGAATTCCACTGAATCTAGAGATCAATTTCAGGAGAATTATCATCTCATAAGTATTAAATATTTATCAATGAACTTGGTATATATTTCCACTTATTTAATATTGAATGCAATACTTTAAAGAACTAGGGAGAGAGGACATCATTGCATTTTTCATAATCTTATGTAGAAAGTATTAAGGCTTTCACCATTTTAAGTAAGATGTTTGCTATAGATTTTCTGTAAACACATAATCAGTTTGAAAATGTACTTTTCTATCCTCAGTTTGCTGGGAGTTTTTAATTTAAAAAATGTGTTACATTTTGTAAATTCCTTTTTTGCATCTATTGAGAGTGTCACGTGATTTTTCTTTTTTCTGTCAGCATGGTAGATTTTCAGTTGTTGAAACCAACTTGAGATAAGCCCCACTTGGTTAAAACACATTATCATTTTTAAATATTCCTAGACTCACTTTGCTAATATTGTATTAAGAATGTTGCATCTAAGTTCATAATGGTTATCAGTCTGTCATTTTTGAGTTGTGATATCTGTATTTGTTTCTGATATCGAGAGAATCCACGTAAAACATCTACTTCTGTCATCAGTAATAATCTGACCAGGGATAACACCAACAGTTAGAGAGGAACCTGTCATTACCTGTGGCAGCAGAGATATCAGAGATTCCAAAAAGAAAAGCAAGGTTAAAATTTCAAATATAATCACATGAAATATCAGAAAGCCAGGGGATAGAAATATAGGAGAGCAAAATCTTAGAGGTCAAAACAAGTAGTTAAGTACTGCACATGATAATAAAAAGTAAAGTCTTTTCCTAAGGCAGAGCCTGGCTGCTGCCTAGCTTCTTTGACAATTCTTGGTAGGCTTTCATGGCTTTATAAGGGCTTATACTTTAGGTAAAGTTATAGTCAGGGAAACGGTGGGTGTAGGTTGGCTCTGTAGAAATGAAGCATTACAGGAGCACTGCAGTTAGAAAGAAACTGATACTGATGATACTTCGGTCACACTAATAATACATGCTAATGATAATCATAGCAATCATGGTAATGACAGAAAATATATATATATAATATTAACATGCTTCTATTTGCACATATACATATGTGAATAGAAACATTGATTTAAAGACATGAAAGTATAGAAATAGCCTACACCTGATAAAGATATGCTCATACACAATAACAAACATCAGTATAAACAGAGATTTTGATGTATCACAGAATTCTCCAATAGATCACAATTTTGACACTATGGGAAGTGTCATTTTCAGAACTTTTCTTTATCTCCATTATCTCCATTCTCTATTTCCAACATTCCTGGAGACTGAACTCAAGGATCAGTAAATATTCTCAACCTTAACCATAGCAGACTTCATTCATCCCATATATGCTTGTTATTTTTCCCCATTGACAGAAGGCATTGTACCATGAAATATACAACATATCTCTGACACACCTGACGGAAACAAACAATGGGGAAAGATTGACTATTTAATCAATGGTGATGGGAAAACTGGCTAGCCATATGAAGAAAGCTGAAACTGGACCCCTTCCTTACACCTTATAAAATAATTAACTCAAGATGGATTAAAAACTTAAACATAAGATCTAAAACCATAAAAACTCTAGAAGAAAACCTAGCCAATACCATTCAGAACACAGGCATAGGCAAAGACTTCATGACTAAAACACCAAAAGCAGTGGCAACAAAAGCCAAAATTGAGAAACGAGATCTAATTAAACTAAAGATAGCTTCTGCACAGCAAAAGACACTATCATCGGAGTGAACACACAACCTACAGAGTGGGAGAAAATTTTTGCAATCTATCCATCTAACAAAGGGCTAATATCCAGAATCTACAAGGAACTTAAACAAATTTACAAGAAAAAAACAACCCCATCAAAAAGTGGGAAAAGGATATGAACAGACACTTCTCAAAAGAAGACATTTATGCGGCCAATAAACACATGAAAAAAAGCTCATCATAGGCTGGGCGTGGTGGCTCACGCCTGTAATCCCATCACTTTCAGAGGCCAAGGCGAGTGGATCACAAGGTCGGGAGTTTGAGACTTGCCTGGCCACTACGGTGAAACTCTGTCTCTACCAAAAACACACAAAAAAAAACTTTAGCCAGGCGTGGTGGTATATATCTGTAATCCCAGCTACTCAAGAGGCTAAGGCAGGAGAATTGCTTGAACCCATTAGGTGGAGGTTGCAGTGAGCCGAAATTGTGCCACTGCACTCCACCCTGGGTGACAGAGTGAGGCTGTCTCGAAGAAAAAAAAAAAAAAGCTCATCACCCCTGGTCCAATGAGATACCATCTCGCGCCAGTTAGAATGGCAATCATTAAAAAGTCAGGAAACAACAGGTGCTAGAGAGGATGTGGAGAAATAGGAATGCTTTTACACTGTTGGTGGGAGTGTAAATTAGTTCAACCATTGTGGAAGACAGTGTAGCAATTCCTCAAGGATCCAGAACTAGAAATACCATTTGACCTAACAGTCTCATTACTAGGTACACATCCAAAGGATTATAAATCATTCTACTATAAAGACACATTCACACATATGTTTATTGCAGCACTATTCACAATAGCAAAGACTAGGAACCAACCCAAATGCCCATCAATGATAGACTGGATAAAGAATATGTGGCACATATACACCATGGAATACTATGCAGCTATAAAAAAGGATGGATTAATGTCTTTTGCAGAGACATGGATGAAGCTGGAAACCATCATTCTCAGCAAACTATCACAAGAACAGAAAACCAAACACCACATGTTCTCACTCATAAGTGGGAGTTGAACAAAGAGAACACATAGACACAGGGAGGGGAACATCACACACTGGGGCCTGTCAGTGGGTAGGAAGGAAAGAGGAGGGATAGCATTAGGAGAAATACTTAATGTAGATGACGGGTTGATGGGTGCAGCAAACCACGACAGCACATGTATACCTATTTCACAAAACTGCAAGTTCTGCATATGTATCCCAGAACTTAAAGTGTATGTATGTGTGTATATATATACACACAAATGTAAATGTAAATGTAAATAAATTGAAAATGGTAAAAATAGAAATATGTTTCATACACAAATAGTGACATAATAAAGCAAGATAGAATGTATGTTTGAGTTAAAAAAAATTGCTTAGAAGACAACTTGAATTCCATTCCAAGGAACTAGTTTTCAAAAGTTTACAACCAGATTTCAGTTTGGCAAAAGGCAACAATGCTGTTTTGAAAATAATTTCTGAAAAGAGCTTCCCCAGCAGTTCCAAATGGCAGTCCTGATACAAGGAAGTAGGAGCAATTTTGTTACCACCAGGAACATTGAATTTATTTTCAGACCTTGAAATTCTGGGAGGCCCTCGAATAATAATCAACTACAATATTTTACTTTACATAGAAATATTGTTTTAATGTTAATATAAAAGCTTGTATATGAACTAAAATTGTCAATCTGCCACTTTTAAGAAAGAAGAATCCATTATGTCCCTAATCTATAGTGAGTTGATATGTTCCATAAGCAGTTCTGGAAGGAGGCTACACTTAGAGCATAAATTGGTATAGATCGCTTTGCTCTCACAGATAGCGACACAATATTTTCTGCTGAATGGGAAAAAGTTTGAAGGCATAAATCAAGATAAAGCAACCATCTGACAAAGAATTACAAAGAGGCCCCATACCTTTTTCTTAGTGAACGCCATGTGACACATTGATTTTCCACTGAAGATAAAAGCCAAAATCATGTGTCATCAATAGAAAGCAAGCAAAACTATTTGGTTCAATATGTTATGGTACTTAACAAAAAAAAACCTGCAGAGAAAAGACAAATCTAAAATGTTGCACATGATTCAAACAAGTCTGGATCAGAAGAGACATTTCAGAGGTCACCGCTAGAGAGTCAAGGATACATTAGAGAGAAATAAACTCCTGCTTTTTTGTTTATCTACTTACATACACAGATACTGTCTGATGAAGATGATTGATATCAGGTATGGTATTTGACGGTATAGTCATTTACAAAATAATTCATCCCTTATGATCTAATGCAATTTTCTTCATATTACACGTGTATATTTAAATACTTCCTTGTGAAGTGGTGGCTAGCCAGGCTGCTGTTAGCATATCCAGTACATTACTGCAAATTCCAAAATGGCAAATCCCACAGTTGAAATTTCAACCTCTCTAGCGTCCCTCGGCTGGAGTGCATAATCACGGCAAAAATCTGCCACATCAGAGGTGGCCGCCACAGACACAAAGTCTATGTTTCTCATTCCATTCTACCAAATCTAGTCAGCAGTCTGGGTGAGGGGGCTTGGCAGTATCTATGAGCAGAAAGCATTCAAATGGCTGGTATATGTGCTTCCGGGGAAACTAAGGGAAAAAAAGAGAGAGGGAGGGAGGGAGGGAACAAGAAAGAAGAAGGAAACTCAAGGAGAGAGGAAGGGAAGGAGGCTGGCAAGAAGGGATGGAGGGAGCAAGGGAGGGAGGAATAAAGGAAGGAAGTTACACCAAGTTTCAAAACTGGCCACGGACTGTGAAGGATTAAGAGACAAACGGAATTGAAAGCACTTATGTTCATACTCGGTATTTTTCTTACCCATTCTTGCAAATTAGTAATTTAAAAATTTTCATTTCCACAAATCCACGTGTTTTCTTGTTCCTCTCTCTCCGCTCTTTTTCCTTCTTTCCTTCCTGCCTTTCTTCTTTCTTTTCAACATAGGTTATATAAATGTGTGAGAGCTATCACTAGTCTACATTAATCATCAGGATTTTCCTGTATATTTCCAATTAAGATGACCCATAATAATATTCTACTGTAATTTTGGAGGGTCCAAAATACTAGATGGCATTTAGTGTTTTGGAAATCATGACAAGTCTAACAGGACTTTAAAAAACCTATCAAGACATCTGATGTGTTTTCTTGCCCATACACTCTTTAATGAGGTCTGCTTGACCCTTTCTTCTTCCCTTCTCTAGTCATGGGTCCTTCACACTGAAAACTAAGCTTTGCATCAGTGTTTGACGAACAGGTGACATAATAAACTGCAGTTATATTTTAAATTCAGCTCAAGATGGTAGATGAGAAATCTAAGCTTGTGAAGTGAGGTTTAGCATGCTGTTCAGTATGCAACAAATCTGAGTGTTGCTCACACAGGATTCATACCAACAGGCTCCTTCCAAAACCTTTCAATGCAAATTCTAGCAAATGCACACTTGGAAGAAAAATGTTCCATGAAGTTGTATATGGAAATTTATACTTTCAGCATTGATGTATATAATTTCAGGGGAAGTGGGATCAACTTAACATTATTAAACATAGTCCAATGATATTTACAACATAACTTCAGAAACATTTTATTACTAGAAGTATTTTAAAAAGGATGTACCATTTAGGATTTAAGACACACCCCACAAATGAAAAAAACAAATTATATTATAAACAACATTTAAAAAAAAATTATGCCATCTCTTTCACTACAAAATCCTCCTGGGGGAAAAATATCTTTTCCTTCATTATTAAAGGATGTTATCAGAGCACAGTGGAATTCTTTCAGATTTAGTCAGAAGGTTCTCTGGAGTTGAGAGATCTATTGCAGAATATTTTCTTTGAAAGTCCATGTCCTTTCCCCAGGCCTACATCATATATAAATAAACATTTCAGAAAAGGGGCCATGTTAGGAAAAAGTGGGTTGAAGATTGTAAGACCTGGTTCCTGGGTGCCAAATAATTCACAAGTTGGAATAAGCTGGGTTTTTGTAACACTTCTCTATGACTGCCATTGATACTGAACTATGCCAAGGAACTAAGTCCTACCAAGGAAAAGCAGGAGGAAAACAGGTGTAAGAAAACATTTCCTGTCAGTGTGTCCAGAGATAGCATGAGTCAACAGCGGCTCCTCATGAAGCCATCGATTCGTAACACTGGAGTATCTAGAATGCATCTGGGTCGAATTATTAAAAAGAAAGTTCTTCTCAAGCTAGTTGTAATGGTAGCTAATTTAAAAAATTAATGTTCTGCGATTCTGATAAAAATCTATGTGGTGAACCAACAATAAAGGCGGCTGAAGATATTGGTATGAAATAGTTATTTTTCCTTATATACCTGGACGTTCATGTAAGAAATTATACTTTTGGAAGGTCTGTCATATTCTCAATGTATAAGAGTGGAATCATTTTTAGAAGTTATTGTCAGAATTTTGCTTTAATAGTGCAATAAAGTGTGCATTCTCTCTCTCTCATTTTCATTCAACAGCCTCTACAAATTGAGCCTGGCTCAAAGGTCTTTCCCTCTTGGAATATGACCCCTCCCCTTTCCCTCTACATAGGCTATTCTATAACAAATTACTTGGCTGTCTTGATTTTTTCAGAGACCTCATGCTAGTAGTAGAGAGCCAGGAGAAAGTGAGATGTCCTATATAAAAGGCCTGCTAGAAAAAGAAATCAGCACTGAGTTCTAAGGATACTGAACAACTTTTTAAAAAACAAGCAAGCCATATTAAACACATTAGTTACAACCAAATTAGATAAAACAATGAAAATTATCCAAGAAGAAAAAGTACATCACCTGTCTAGGTTTAAACTTGCTTAAGGCTGCCATCCAAGAACCATCTATGATAACAAATACAGTAGTCTGTATTGACACAAAGTTTTAGTGATAGACGTAATTACATTCTTCTGCTGGTGGTGTTCTAGAATAAATGGAATATCTGCTGATCAAATCTGAATGCATCCCATAATATTAGCATGTAGGATCCCAGATCTGCAGGCACTATCTCTTTCTCAGATCTACACTTTGAATATTATGTTAGTTAAAATGAGAAGTATGTTAGAAAATGTCTTTTAGAAAAGAAATATTGGCTGAGTATGGTGGCTCATGCCTGTAATCCCAACACTCTGGGAGGCCAAGGTGAGAAGATCTCTTGAGCTCAAGAATTTGAGACCAGCTTGGGCAACATATCTATAAAAAATTTTAAAAATTAGCCAGTGTGGTGGTGCACACCTATAGGCACAGCTACTTCAGAGGCTGAATCAAGAGGATCACTTGAGCTTGGGAGTTTGAGGTTGCAGTGAACTATGAACATGGCACTGAACTCCAGTCTGGGCAACAGAGTGAGAACTTGTCTTCAAAAAAATAAAAAAGAAGAAAAAAATAGGAAACATTGTGTTCACATATGCTATGGTACTCTTTCTTATATAAACTATTTCTTTGCAGTATTCTAGAGGATTTAAGACAAATTTACCATTTAATAATTTCATATGGTATATTATTGCATTAGTATAGTATGTTATTATATAATTAGTATAAGTGACCAGTGCTGCAACAACCACATTCCAAAAAGTATTGTGATCCTCCAAAATTACAATGTCTAAATGACATTATTCTCCTTCATGAGAACATTATACCTTAATGTTTCAGCACCATGAAAATCAACAAACGCCCTCTAAACTATATTTAGAAAACGTGGGAAAAAATAGATACAGTTCCAGAAGATACATATATTTTGGAAATTAGCCTTTTTGGAATAAATTATTCTTTATGACATATAAATAAACACATTTTTCAGACTGGCGGGGTAACATTTGCATCAGTCAAAATAATTAGATTACTAAAACCTGTAATCTTATTAGAAAAATGGTTTATTCAGAGAATCATTGGAATTATTAGCCTTCAAGCTGCTATATATTGAATCTGATCAAAATAATTAAGATAATATTATTTCATTTTTCAGTATAATATCTCCTTAGTATTTGTGTTTCTTATTTAATATGTGATTATATTTACTTCTGTGAATAATATGGATGAAGATCATTACAGTGTCAAGATCACTGGGTTCAGAACACAGAAACCTCAAGCCTATTCTTTTTTCTTAAATACCTGTAAGACTTTAAAGAAGACAGAGTTTCTGGACTCTAATTTCTCTATCTGTAGAATAAATGGGTTAGACCAAATAACTCCCTTCTGCTTATAAATTTTCTAATTATATGACTGAGCTTACACCTGGAAAACAGTCTATCTCCTGTATAAATTAATGATAGAAATGAAAACCACCATGTTTCATGAAATTAACCACATAAATATTAACATCAACTGCTCAGAAGGACTTAAGTGCAAGTATCACAGGAATTCTGAAGCACAGAGAACTAAATATAAGAAATGTAACACTTCGTATTTTCAAAGAAGATTTTAATAATATATGTAAACACAGTAGCCTGTTCATAAGAAAAAAGAAAAGTGACGTCTTAGCATATTCAGGGTTCAACCAAAACTACTACTGGAATGTAAATCAAAGTAATATTCACCTAACTGTCATAATTGGCATGAATAATTTTAAGTAAAACACTTTTGATATTAAATGTGAACAATAAGCCAAAACAGAGAAAATTAATCAATTGATCATTTATTGAAACTGAAATAAAAATATATAATTATTGAAGCCTCTTATATACATAAACCAATCATTGCTTAAATGAGCTGACATACTAGCTCCATAGTTTTATGTCACTAAGGAACTCTTTTGAACACAATAAAGAAACCAGAATTGAGCACAAAGAATGATGAACTGGGAAGTTCATGGCTTTCTATCTACTAATTAGGAGTACAATCATTCAGTCAAACAGCCACTCAACAAACATTTAGCATACAGCTTCTGGATACCAGGTACTGGTGTAGGTGCTAGAGCAACAAGGAAATATTCCCTGCATTCAGTGAGCTCACAGGCAAGTAAACAAGTAAGTATGAAGACTGCATGACTGATTGGGAGTGGTGGCTCATGCCTGTAATCCCAGCACTTTGGGAGGCCAACGTGGGCAGATCACGAGGTCAAGAGATCGAGACCATCCTGGCCAACATAGTGAAACCCCGTCTCTACTAAAAATACAAAAATTAGCTGGGCACGGTGGTGCATGGCTTTAGTTACTTGGGAGGCTGAGGCAAGAGAATCAATTGAACCTGGAAGGTAAAGGTTGCAGTGAGCTGAGATCACACCACTGCACTCCAGCCTGGTGACAGAGTGAGACTCTGTCTCAAAAAAAAAAAAAAAAAAAGACTCCATGATAAATGTGTATCTACAAAAGGGCACAAAGGAATGAGTAGCTAATCCCCAAAGCCATATGGAGCAGTCAGTATAAGCTTCAGGAAAAGAAACTGAAGTAAAAAACTAACCTGAATCTGAAAAAAATGAGTAGGTATTTTCCAAGCATGTTTCAGGGGAAAAGTTGCAGGATGCAGAAGTCCTCCCAAGTACAAAAAGAGAATGAACTCTGGACAACTGGCAATTTATGGCACACAGGAATCAGTAAATGTAGGGATGAGAGGCACACAGAAACGTGGGCAAAAACAGGAATTTTGACTTTATTCCATAAATCATGGAAAGCCACCAATGGGTTTTAAGTAATAAAATACTAAGACCGGGTTTGCATTTTAGAAAGATCAATTTGATTTCAGTGAGGAGGTCCAAAAATGAGAGCAGCAAGGCCAGATAGAAGGTCCTACTGCAACTAGCTATGGTTAGAGATGCAGACCAAAACTAAGGTGAAATCATTTAGAAGAAATAACGTGGATATAAGAGCCATTGGTTTGGCCTCTCCACATCATTTTTTTTAATTTTATTTTCATTTATTTATTTATTTTTTTTTTTGAGACAGAGTCTCGCTCTGTCACCAAGGCTGGAGTGCAGTGGCGTGATCTTGGCTCACTGCAAGTTCTGCCTCCCGGGTTCACACTATTCTCCTGCCTCAGCCTCCCGAGTAGCTGGGACTACAGGCACGCGCCACCACGACCAGCTAATTTTTTCTATTTTTTAGTAGAGATGGGGTTTCACCGTGTTAGCCAGGATGGTCTCGATCTCCTGACCTCGTGATCCACCCACCTCGGCCTCCCAATGTGCTGGGATTACAGGCTTGAGCCACCATGCCCAGCTGGCCTCTCCACATCTTTACTGTTATACTGATAACATGGGGATGAAAATAAATATTATTTGTATTTAAACTATTATTGTTATGTGAAAATTAAACAAATAACATACTATGATAACATCTGAGGTTCAAGAAATAATTAAGTCCTGAAAATAGGAAAGATGAAAGGAAGGAAACAGGGAGTGGGGAGGAAAGTAGGAGAAAGGAGAGAATATAGGAATGAGAGAGGAGGAAAATAATAAGAAAGAAGTAGAAAGCTAGGTACAGTGGCTCATGACTGTAATCCCAGCGCTTTGGGAGGCCGAGTCAGGCAGATCACAAGGTCAGGAGTTCAAGACCAGCCTGGCCAATATGGTGAAACCTTGTCTCCACTAAAAATACAAAAATTAGCTGGGTGTGGTGGCAGGCACCTATAGTCCCAGCTACTCGGGAGGCTGAGGCAGGAGAATCACTTGACCCTGGGAGGCAGAGGTTGCAGTGAGCTGAGATCACACCACTGCACTCCAGCCTGGGTGACAGAGAAAGATGCTGTCTCAAGAAAAAAAAAAAAAGAAAGAAAGAAGTAGAAAAAGATATAGTATTTCTTAATCAGCAGAAGCTACTCTTATTTTTCAATACTCTACCTTTCTAATGTGTCACTGACAAGGAAAGGTCTTGAATAATTGACTGAAGTCAGAGTAGGTAAGGCACTCTACCTGTGGATACGTGAGAGGCCTTAAAAAGTTCATGGAAAATGTATATTATGAAAAAAACTATGCAAGGGTTTCAATATTGGCAGCAAAATAAACTCATACTAATTTATTATAGCATGTTTGAACAGGATCTAGTTTGAGACAGTAAGAAGGAGTAGACATTAGTTTGAAAAGAGCCCCTAGCAGAGCAATGTAAATTCTGCTAAAATTGAAGCAAGAACAAACATTAGATTATGATGAAGCTTGAGTGAAAGAATGGTGAAATCACTGATGCTTTACAAGAAGCTTGAGGGGACAATGCACCAAAGAAATCAGTAGTTCACAAGCGGACAGCTTTTTTAAAGAAGAAACGAGATGATGTGGAAGATGAAGTCCACAGGGACAGATCATCCATATCAATTTTCAAGGAAAAAAATTAATCTTGTTTGTGCCCTAATGGAAGAGGACTGATAATCAACAGCACAAACAATAGCCAACATCGTAGACATCTTAATTGGTTCAGCTTACACAGTTCTGACTAAAAAATTAAAGTTGAACCAACTTTCCACTGCATGGGTGCCAAAAGTGTTGTGCTCAGATCAGCTGCAGACAAGAGGAGAGCTCTCAATGGAAATTTTAAAGAACTAGGGTCAAGATCCTGAAGGATTTCTTTGAAGAATTGTAACAGAAGATAAAACATGGCTTTCCCAGTGTGATCCTGAGGGCAAAACACAATCAAAGCAATGGCTACCAAAGGTGGAAGTGGTCCAGTCAAAGCAAAAGGGGATCACTCAAGAGCAAAGGTCACGGCAACAGTTTTTTGGGGACATTCCAGGCATTTTGCTTGTTGACTTTGTGGAAGGTCAAAGAACAATAATATCTGCATATCATGAGAGTGTTTTGAATAAGTTAGCCAAAGTTTTAGGGCAAAATACCTGGGAAAGCTTTAGCAGACAGTCCTCTAACACCACAATGTTTCTGCTCATTCCTGTCATCGAGCAAAGGCAATTTTGTGAGAGTCTCAATGGGAAATTGTCAGGCATCCACCTTACAGCTCTGATTTGGCTCCTTCTGACTTCTTTTTGTTTCCCAATCTCAACAAATGTGGAAAGGGCACCCATTTTTCTTAAGTTAATAATGTATAAGAGACTGCATTGACATTGTTAAGTTCCCAGGACCATCAGTTCTTTAGGGATGAAAACCGAAGATCACATTTTCAATGTTTATCTTTTAACTTCATTTTTCCACAAACTTTTTGAAGTTTCTCCATACAAATGTCTCCATACAAATGAGCACTTGCAAAATAAGCAGAGAGTCTCATTCAATGGACAGAAAGTTCTGTGCCATCTAAAAATTATCTTAAGCAAGTTCAATGTGTAGCAACAGACTGTATTGATAAATATCAGTTAGGTTGACTTCTGCAATGACCATGATGGAGTAACAAGAACTAGACTTTCTCTCCCTCCTGAAACAACCAAAAAAATGGCCAAAATGTATGCCACAAAAGTTTGCAAGACCCTGTAAAGTCAGTCTCAAACAAGGTGAGCCTATCAACTGCCCTAATTTATGCCTGGAGAAAGTTTTCCAGCCCACTACTCCAGGAGAAGAGCCCAAGAGGAGCCCATTGTTCTCCCTGAGCTGAGGGGACAGAGCTGAGAGTCCACAGAAACCATGTTGACATGAGCTCTCAGGACAAGGTTTCCGAGAAGAAGGGGCTGCACAGAAAGAGAACTCCAGAGCTCTGCAAAGGGTCCCCCTAAAGTACATAGCTAAGTAATTGTTAGGACAGGCCTAGAGAAAAGTACCTACGGTTGGGGAAACAACACACAGATAAGATGAAAAGTAACAGTACACATGCTCACCAAGGTCCAGTAATAGTGCTTATTTTATCAGCCAACCCAGAAACACCTCAAGATTCCCAGGGATACCCAGAAGGATCTTGCCTCACTAGTTGGGAGTGATTAGCTCTAAAATGAGAACTGGTCTGATCCCACCTAATGAATTTTTAAAGCAAGACCAAAAAGAGTCAAACTCTTTCCAACTAAACTTAAATACATACCAATACAAAGATCAAGAATATTTATATATACTTCCAGCACTCAATAAGATAAAAGTCACCGTATCTGACATCCAGACACAGTTTAGCAGAGACGCAACAGTAACAACAAAAGACAGAAGAACGTGGCTCATAATAAGGAGAAAAATCACTGAGTCAGAACTGATCCAGAGTAAATCAAGGTGCCAGAGTTATCAGTTAAGAACATTAAAATGCTTATTGAAACAGTATTCTATATGTTCTAAAATAGAGACATGCAAGATACACTAAAGGAGGCTGGGCGCAGTGGCTCACGCCTGTAATCTCAGCATTTTGCGAGGCCGAGGCAGGTGGATCACGAAGTCAGGAGTTCAGGACCAGCCTGACCAATATGGTGAAATCCCATCTCTACTAAAAATACAAAAATTAGCGGGACATAGTAGCATGCGGCTGTAGTCCCAGCTACATGGTAGGCTGATAGCACATTAGTCATTAAAGAAGAAAAGATAGACACCTCTCAAAATAAAATATAGAGAGAAAATAAATTTTTAAAAAACATGAACAGAGCAATAGTAGACAGTACATTTCAAGTAACTGAATTTACGTGTAATCTCAGTTCCCAAAGGAGAGGAGAGGGAAGATGTGAAAACATTTGGGACTTTGAGTCAGGCAAAGCTTTCTTTGATATGACCCCACAGCATGATTTATATAATAATATATTGATAAGAAGAACTCATCAAATTTAAAAAAAAGAATCTGCTCTTCAAAAGAATCTATTAAGAGACTGAAAAGACAAGCTTCAGGCTGGGAGAAAATATTTGCAACTCATATATCTGATAAAAGGCTTGCATCAAAAATATATTTTAAAAGCTCAAAATTTAATAATGAAAAACAAACAACCCCATTTAAAACTTGGGTGAAAGACTGGAACAGACATTTCAAAGTAGACATTTGTTTGGTAAATAAGCACATATGCTCAACATAATTAATGCTTAGGGCAATGCAAATTAAAACCAAAATGAGACGCCACTATCTATTTTTAAATAGCTAAGATTAGCATGACTGATAATAGCCAAGCACTGGCTTGGATGTGGAGAAGCTGAAACTCTCATACACTGCTGATGGGAATACAAAAAAGTGTAACCTTTGAAAAACAGTTCAGGAGTCCCTTAAAAAGTTAAACATACTTCTGCCGTAAGACTCAGCCATTGCACTCCTGGGTATTTACCCAAGAGAGATAAAAGTAGGTGTTCATATAATGATATCAACACAAATGTTCATAGCACATGTATTCATAATAGCCCAAACTAGAAACAATCTAAATATCAATCAATACATTAATGAATTAACTTGCTTTATCCGAATTAATTATGGATACATACTATAACATGAATGAATCTCAAAATAATTATACTAAGTGAAACAAGGCAGACTCTAGAGGTAAAACATGCAGAGAAAAAAACATAAAATGTCAGACAAAAAAGTGCATAGTGTAAAATTGTGTTTATATACATTTTTTGACTGTATAAATTACTGTCCAGTGACAGAAAGCAGTTTGGTGGTTTTTAAGGGCCAGGAATGAGGGGCCAGAGAAATGTATTATAAAGAGGCATCAGGAAACTGGAGGTGAAGTATATTTCCATCACCTCGATTGTGTGCTGATGGTTTCTAAACTTTCAATATTTTTAGTTTATTATATGTTATACAAAATAAAGCTTGTAATAAAAATCAAAAGATTGAGCCATCCTTATTTTCTCTATAAAAGAGCAGAATTCTCCTTTTAGAGATTTGGAAAGATTATTAAAAGATAAGTTACAAAATACAGTACCTGACACGTATAAAATATTAAATAAATATTAGCCATGCTTAATTATTTTGTTTTAAGTCTATATGAGTCAAGTTTTAGTAGAAATATGGGCTAGAAAAAAAAAAAAGAAAGCGGGACTCTGTGATCCGACTTGGGCTTATAGAACAGACTGTACTAGTTTGTTCTCATGCTGCTAATAAAGTCCTACCCAAGACCGGGTAATTTATAAAGGAAAGAGGTTTAATGAACTCACAATTCCACATGGCTGGGGAGGCCTCACAGTCACGGCAGAAGGCAAAAAAGAAGCAAAGGCACATCTTAAATGGTAGCAGAGAAGAAAGCTTGTGTAGGGAAACTCCCATTTTAAAAGCATCAGATCTGGTGAGACTTATTCGCTACCAGGAGAACAGTAGGGGGAACCCGCCCCTATGATTCAATTATCTCCACCTGACTCCATCCTTGACATGCGGGGATAATTACAATCAAGGTGAGATTCGGCCGGAGACACAGCCGAATCATATCAATGACTAATGAGAGTTATGTCCAGAACCTAATGAAAACCTGTCTGAGGCCACATTCCCTGTAAAGCAGATTTGAGATAGAGATTTGTGTAGAGAACATTTAACTGGGTAAAATCCTAGGAACCAACAACTGTGGCAAAAAAGCTGAATTGGATAAAGGGAGTTGAGATGTGAGGCAGTCACAACAAATACCTCAGCTAATCTCAAGGGGGAGCTGAGAAGCTGGGGTGACCCTTCAGAGTTGCCCTAAATTGAGGCAGGAGTATGGAGTTTTAATACCTTTCACTGACCATTCTTCAGATACGAGTTGTCCCCAAGGATGGACATCAGCTTGACAAGTTATTAATTAGATCTCCTGAGAATAAATTCTAGAGAGAATCAGCTGAGAGGCATGAATTGCCAACACTCCCAATAGCTGGGCAAACTTCAGTTTTGAGGGAGGATTTGGGTCACACACAAAAGTCTCCACAACCAATTATTCATGGGAAATTCTATGTAGGCAGAGCTATTTCATGGCCAGTTAATCAAAACTACATAATCTATTTGGTTAAGCAAAAGAAATTAAAAAGATAAAATAAAATCTATATATTAACACTCAAAAGTTTTTAATGCATTTGCCTTGCATTTCTTGTGTTTTGCCTTCCATTTCAAATGTTTTGCCTTGCATTTGTTTATTTGCTTTTAAGAACCTTTAGAGAACAATAATTACCAATATAATATGGAGTAGCACAGCATAGACGAGGGAAGCTAACTCTCTCCCTTTTCCCAGAACCTGGAACAGCTAAAGATCCTAAGCATTGTCAGCTTTGGTATCTGACATAGTTTGGATGTTTGTCCCCTTCAAATCTCACGTTAAAATGTGATCCCCAATGTTGGAGATAGATGCCTCCTGAATGGCTTGGTGCTGTCCTCTTGGTAATGAATGAGTTCTTACCCTGTGAGTTCATGCGATATCTGGTTGTTTAAAAGAGACTGACACCTCCTCCCTGTCTCTCTTGCTTCCTCTCTCACCATGTGATATGCTGGTTTCCCTTCACCTTCCACCATGATTGGAAGGTTCCTGAGACCCTCCCTGGAAGCAGGTGCCAGTACTATGCTTCATGTACAGCCTTCAGAACAAGGAGCCAAATAAACCTCATTTCTTTATAAATTACCCAGCCTCAGGTATTTCTTTACAACAATGCAAATGGGCTAACAGAGTATCATTCATGGACAGTGAGTGTATTAGTCAATTTTCATGCTGCTGATAAAGACATACCCAAGACTGGGAAATTTATAAAGAAAAAGAGGTTTAATGAATTCACATATCTGCACCGCTACCTGTATAAATATGGAAATATCTTCACCGCTACCTGTACAAACATGGAAATATCTACACTGCTACCTGTATAAACATGGAAATATCTACACCGCTATCTGTATAAACATGGAAATAACTACACCGCTATCTCTATAAATATAGAAATATCTACACCGCTGTCTCTATAAACATGGAAATATCTACCACGCTATCTGTAGAAACATGGAAATATCTACACCGCTATCTCTATAAACATGGAAATATCTACACCACTATCTGTATAAACATGGAAACATCCACACCGCTATCTGTATAGACATGAAAATATCTACACCGCTATCTGTATAAACATGGAAATATCTACACCGCTATCGGTATAAACATCCGTACTTGCTCTTAATTTATACCCAAGGCTGGGATGTTTCATATGATAAAAAGACCAAATACAGAATTAGTCTATATTTGGTCTGGCAATTGATCTCTGCAATAATCAAACCTCAAAGACAATCAAACCTGAGATCTAAGCTACATATTAAATAGCTTGGTTTTTAGGTTGCACGTTGCTGTGTATGCTGGCTTCATAGAAAATGCAAGTAGCAATGGCCATTTTTTAATAGTCATTAGCCTTGAAGCTCTCCTAGTTTTGAATCACATAGAAATAGAAATCAAATCTCACTAGATTTTTTTTTTTGAAACAGGGTCTGGCTTCTTTGCCCAGGCTGAAGAGCAGGGCATGATCTTGGCTCACACCTCTGCCTCTCGGACTCAAGTCATCCTCCCACCTCAGCCTTGGAGTAGCTGGGACCACAGGCATGTGCCACCATATCCAGCTAATATTTTTATTTTTGTACAAATGGGGTTTGTCATCTTTCCAGGCAGGCCTCAAACTCCAAGACTCAAGCAATCCACCTGCCTTGAATTCCCAAAGTACTGGGTTTACAGATGACAGCCACTACGCCCAGCAACTAAACTTCTAAAAATCAATTTTACATAAAATTATCTAAGCGTGCAAGGAAAGATAAGAAGCCTAAGGAACCAGTGAGTTGAAGAATAAATGCAGTTTAAATCATACATGTAAACAACATTATGTGATGTGGTAGGAATCATCTAGCATGCTTTAAAGCATGAGTAAAAAGTCTTTTCTTAGAAAACTGGATCTTAGTTTAGGATATCTTTAGATAAGAGTATGAAAAGTCATATCATATTGATAAGTAAAGTGCTTCCTTTGGCTAATTTTAAGGATAGGACATTTACTTTCATATAATTCATAGGAATCTTAGACTGAAAAATAAAATTTCCCTTCTCAAATCCTTACTTTCATACATTTTTTGCATTTCTTTCACTTTTGTGTTAATGGCCTATGTCTCAACATATTCTATTAAGCCTTCTGGAAACACATACTTTGTTTCCAGCCTCTTCAGAGAACCATCACTCCACTTCCTAGGCTTCTGAAGAAGCAGACCCAAGCTTATAGTTATTACATATTTCTAAATCTAGGTGACCAAGAAAAATTGATACTTTTCCCATCATACCTTTAAGTTAATAATCAGGTGTATGCTGAGAGGTAAAGACCGAAGAGTGTTGGTTGTCTAATTGTGCAGCTGTATAAACAAATCTTAATGCTTGAAAATATTCAAAGGTTATTCTCACGTTGATTGTTGGTAACTATGTGTAACAACATGAAAAGAAAAAAAAAATCAAAGAATTACGTCTGAGGATAATACACAATCTCTAAGGGTAAGAAGAGCAACAAAAATTCTGCTTCAATTACCACTGAAATAATATATTTATCCTGTAAAATCTATGGTGGCTGGTTGTAAAAATTAGGCATTAGCAAACTGATAAAGACTTTTTAATGAAAACATTATGAAACATAGTTTTTAAAAAGTTAAATACACCCACACCAGTTTTTCACATTCTTTGGGCTGCTTTAATGCTGCCATTAAATAATTGATTTAGTTGTGACATAGATCCTATGTTCCATTGAGTCTACCATTCATAAAGATGCAATGTAACGTAACAAAAATATAAATTGTGTGTGTGGCGGGGGGAGAAGTCAAGAGTATTTTTATGTGACAGAAGTTAAGTTGTTATCAGTGTAAAATAGTCTGTTACAAATACAGGACTCTGTATGTTAGTTTCACTAACCAGAAAGAAATAAATTACAGCAGATACACACACACACACCAAAAAAGGGAAAAGAAACAAAGCTTAGCACCACAGAAAACCACCAAACTAGAGAGATAAACAATAAGAAAGGAAGAAGTGAACAAGTAATCTAAAAAACAACTAATGAAATGGTAGAAGGAAGTCCTAATTTATCAATAATAAACTTCAATAGAAGTGGATTAAACTCTAGTTAAAAGATATAAAGTGGATGAATGGATTCAGATAGCAAAACCCACCTATATGCTGCCTACATGATACTTACCTCACTATTAAAGATAAATAGACTGAAAGTGAAGAGATGGAAAAATATATTTTATGCAAACAAATGAAAAGCAAGCAGGAGTAGCCACAGTCATGTCACATTTTAAAAGGCTTTAAATAAAAAAACTATATAAAAAAAGAATGTCGCTGTATAATGAAATGATAAAAGGCCCAATTCAATAAGAGGACATAACATATATATTACTTAGGTGTAACTATATATGTACCCAACACCAGAACAACCAGATATATAAAGCAAATATTAGATTTAAAGGTAGAGATTGACTGCAATACAATATTAGTAGGAAATTTCAACACTCCACTTTAAAAATGGACAGATTATATGAAGAGAAAATCAACCAAAAAATGACAGACTCAAACTATACCATAGACCAAATGGACCTAGCAGGTAAAGAAGATCTCACCTGATATGGTTTGGCTGTATATCCCCACCGAAATCTCATCTTGATTATAGCTCCCATAATTCATACATGTTGTGGGAGGGAACCAGTGGGAGATAATTGAATCATGGGGGCGGTTTCCCCCATACTGTTCTTGTGGTAGTGAATACGTCTAACAAGATCTGATGGTTTTATAAGGGGGAACCCTTTCACTTGGTTCTCAATTCTATTTTGTTTGCTACCATGTAAGATGTGCCTTTCGCCTTCCATCATGATTGGGAGACCTCCCCAGCCACGTGGAACTATGAGTCCACTAAACCTCTTTTTCTCTGTAAATTACCCAGTCTCGGGTATGTCTTTATCAGCAGTATGAAAACAGACTAATACATCATCCAGCAGCTGCAGAATACAAATTATTCTCAACTGTACACCAAACATTCTCTAGGACCAATCATACATTATGACACATAATAAGTCTTAACAAACTTAAGAAGACAGATATCATATGAAGTATCTTTTCTGATTACAGTGATATAAAGCCAGAAATCAACAACAGGAAAGCCCTTGGAAATTTTATAAAAACATGGAAATTAAATAGCATGCACCCAAGAAATCAATAGGTCTCATTAAGACATTAATAGGAAAATTTCAAAAGTCGCTGAGACAAGTAAGAATGAAAATCCAACATACCCAAACCTATGGAACGTAGCAAAAGCAGTTCTAAGAGGGAAATTTATAGCAATAAAAGCCTACACCAAAAATGAAGAAAGATTTTCAAATCACAAAGCAAAATTATACACTTCAAGTAACTAGAACATCAAAAACAAACTAAACCCAAAATTGGTAGAAGGAAGGAAATAATAAAGCTCACAGCAGATATAAAGGAAACAGACACTAAAAAATATTTCAAAAGATAAATAAGACAAAGTGTAAAGGTAAAACTGACAAACCTTTAGCTAAACTAAGACAAAAGGAGAGAAAATTCAAATAAATAAAAGATGAAAAAGGAGACATTACAACTGATACACCACAGAAATATAAGGGATTGTAAGACATTACTCATAACTACATGCCAACAAATTTGATAATGTAGAATAAAATGAATAAATTTCTGCACACATACAACTACCCAGATTAAATTGTGAGGAAATATAACATCTGAACACATCAGTAATGAGTTTGGAAATTGAATCAATAATAAAACATCTTCCATCAAAACAACAACAACAACAACCAACACCCAGGACCTGATGTCTTCACTGCTGAATTCTACCAAACAGTTAAAGAATAACTACCAATTCTCCACAAACTTTTCCACAAAAGTAATGAGGAAGGAATACTTCCATACTCATCTTATGAGGCTCGCAATATCCTGATTCTAAAACCAGACAAAGACATGCACAAAATGAAAATAACAGGCCAATATTCCTGAAGAACATAGATACAAAAATTCTCAACAAGATACAAGTGAACTGACTTCGACAGCACACTAAAAAGAGTATTCACTATAATCAAGTGGGATTCATCCCAGGGATGAAAGGATGGCTTAACATGCACAAATCAGTAAATATGATACACCACCACAATAGAAAGAAAAACAAAAACCATGTGATCATTTCAACAGATGCAAAAAGAACACTTGACAAAAGTCAACATTCGTTTATGATAAAAACTGTCAAGAAAGTAGGTATAGGAGTGTACCTCAACGCAGTAAAGGCCATATGTGACAAACCCACAGCTAACATCTTATTTATGGTGAATAGTTAAATGCTTTTCCTCTATGATATGGAGGAAGACAAGGATGTCAACTTCTACCACTTCTATTTAGCATAGTACTGGAGGTCAGAGCCAGAGCAATTAGACAAAAGAAATAAATAAGAGGGATCCAAACTGGAAAGAAGGAAGTCAGATTGTTTCTGTTTGTAGAAAATGTGATCTCACATACATATGTATACATCTATATATATGATCATATAGATATATATGATCTCTCTCTCTTTAGGGTTCTTTCTATATATACTTATATAGAGTGAGAACCCTAAAGACTTGACCAAAAACTACTAGAAATCATAAATAAATTCAGTAAAGTTGTAGTATACAAAATCAACACAGAAAATTCAGTGGTGTTTCTATACATTAATAGTGAACTATCTGAAAAAGTCATCAAGAAAGGAATTCCATTTACAATAGCTACCAAGAAATCTGCAGATAAATTTAATCAAGGTCATGAAAGATCTCTTCAATGAAAACTATAACACACTGATGGAAAAATTTACGATACACAAAAAATGGACACTATATACTCATGGAATGGAAGAATTGATACTATTGAAATGACCATACTAACAAAATGTCCTACAGATTCAATGCAATCCCTATCAAAATAACAATGAAATTCTTCACAGAAATAGAAAAAAGTACCCTAAAATTTGTATGAAACCAGAAAAGACCCCAAACAACCAAAGCAATCCTGTGCAAAAATAACAAAGCTGGAGGCACCACACTACCTGACTTCAAAATATACTACAAAGCCATAGTAAGCAAAACAGCATGGCACTGCCATAAAGCAAACACATAGACCAATGGAAGAGAATATACAGCTCAGAAATAAATTCTCATACCTAAAGTCAACTGATTTTCAAAAAAGGAGTCAAGAGCACACACAGGGGTAAAGACAGTGTCTTCATTAAATGGTACTGAGAAGATTGGATATTTATATGTGGGATAATGAAATTAGACCCCTATCTTTTACCTTATACAAAATCAACTCAAATGCGATTAAAGACCTAAAGGTAAGATTGAAAACTATGAAAAACTACTAGAAGATAACATGTGGGAAATTCTCTATAACTTTGGGTTGTACAAGGATTTTTTAAATGAGACGTCAAAAGCACAGGCAACAAAAGCAAAAATAGATAAATGGGGTTTCATCACACTAAAATGCTTTTGCACAGCAAAGGAAACTTAACAGAGTGAAAAAACAACTTACAGAATGGGATACAATATTTGCAAACTATACATCTGCTAAGGAGTTAATGCCCAGATTATATTAGAAACTTAAACAACTCAACAGCAAAAACATAAAAAACTTATTTAAAAATGGGCAAAACTGGGAGGCTGAGGCAGGTGGATTGCCTGAGGTCAGGAGTTTGAGACCAGCCTGACCAATATGGTGAAATCATTTCTCTACTAAAAATACAAAAATTTAGCCAAACATGATGGCGTGTGCCTGTAACCCCAGCTACTCAGCAGGCTGAGGCAGGGGAATTGCTTGAAAGAGGGAGATGGAGGTTGCCGTGAGCCCCGATTGCACCACTGTACTCCAGCTTGGGCAACAGAGCAAGACTCCTTCTCAAAAAAAAAAAAAAAAAGGACAAAATAAACTAAAAGACATGCCACAAGAGAAAATATAGAAATGGTCAAGACGAATATATAATAAAATCATGTTCAACATCACTAACCATCAGGGAAATGCAAATCAAAACCACAATGAGATACCAGTTCACCCATTAGAATGGCTATTACCAAAAAGGTAAAAGATAACAAGAGTTGGCAAGGAAGTGGAGAAAAGGGAACACTTACACACTGTTGATGAAGTTGTAAACTAGTACAACCATTAAGCAAAACTTTATGGAAGTTCGCTAAAAAATAAAAAAAAACAAAAAAACAATTATTCAATCACATAACCGAGCAATCCCACTACTGGGTATATATCCATAGGAAATGAAATCATTGTGTTTGAAAAATATCTGCACTCTTATGTTTACTGTAGCACTATTTCTAATAATCAGATATGGAATCAACCTATGTGTCTAAAAACAAAGAAGTGAATTATATATATATATAATATATATTATGTATATTATACATAATATATATCATGTATATTATATATAATATATATCATGTATATTATGTATAATATATATCATGTATATTATACATAATATATATCATGTATAATATATATAATATACATTATGTATAATATATATAATATACGTTATGTATATTATATATAATATACTTTATGTGTATTATATATAATATACGTTATGTATATTATATATAATATACGTTATGTATATTATATATTACATATAATATATATTATTATTATATATATATAATTATATATAATTATAATTATAATTATATATAATTTTATGTGTAATTATAATTATACATAAAATTAATTATAATTATTTATAATTTTATGTGTAATTATAATTATACATATTATTATATATAATATATATATATATGGACACATACACAATGAAATACTATTCAGCAATAAAAAAAGAATGAAATTCTGCCAGTTGCAACAACATGGATGACCCTGTAGGATACAATGTTAGGTGAAATAAGCCAGACACAGAAAGCAAATACCGCATGATCTCTCTCATGTGTGGAATCTTAAAAAAAAATGTTAATAGAGAAATAGAGTAGAATAGTGGTTACCAAACAGTGAGGAAGAAGTGGGGAGGGCAAAATGGAGATAGATTGGTTAACAGTTATGAAATCACAATTATATAGGAAGAATAAGTTGAAGTGTTCTTTGCAAAGCAGGGTGACTATAGTTAAAAGTAAAGTATTGTATATTACAAAGTATCTAGAAGAAAGGATTTTGAAATTTCTTATTAAAAAGAAATGATAAATGCATGAGGTAATTAATACACTAACTATCCTTATTGGATCATTAGACAACATACATATTCATTGAAACATCAAATTGTATCCTATAAATCTATATGATTACAATGTGAAAATTTTTTAAAAATAAATTAATGAATTAAATAACAATTTTAAAATGTTCTCAATCACCAATGCAAAGTTTAGGAGCTTTGTTCTTGACTCAGCCTTAAGACTGAAAACTAATGTGTTAGAAATATTTGTAGATCCTCTCAATTTTGAAAGAATCCTAGCTAAACTACTGAAATATAAAATATATTCTACGTAATATGCTCTTAGGTATATTCTTAGGTGAACTCTGCTTTTAGATGAAGCTTATAAAAATGAAAAACGTATCTGAAATAAAATTTTAAAGTATTTGGAAAATTACACCTTAATCTATTAAAGACAAATTTTCTATACAGTAACCTTTTTATGTGCTTTTGAAATGGGATATACAATTATTTTCCCTGATGTGAAACAAAATATAGAAAGTTGGCATTTTATCTAAGAAGTTAACTTAGGAAGAAAGAGTGAGAGGCAGAGGAATGAGGGAAGAAAGGAAGGCTGATGATGGGATACCTTATCAAGTTGCCTAATGCTGTATTGGAACCTAATAGGCCTTCTAAGGAGTTTTATTACATAATGCAAGACTCCTCAATCTGGGAGGAGGAAAGGGCTTTATTTTTGAGTGGTCACAGGTTGCCCCATGGGCATAAACTCTACCAAGCTTCTAGGTTACACCTACATGAGCATCCCACCTGCTTAAGTGAGAGCAGCCACAAACTGTGGGCCATTCCAGGTAAGTGTCATATCACACCTGCACCAACTAGTCAAAGCCTGGGTCAAAGCCTGTGCAGAACTGATTGCTACAGCAGAGGCTAAAATAAGAAATGGGGCTAAGAGAATGAAAAGCAGTGCCCATATGTATCCAAAAACAGGTTGAAGATATCTTTAGGAAGGAACAGATAATTTTTTTATTCATACAATAACAGATGCATATGAACTCCTCGAGTAGTCACCCATTCCTGTCAGCCCTTGGGCTTCATAACTAAATCACTCTTCCTTTGTAATCCAGTCCCACATTTTCAGCTATCTCTCTATGTTTATTATCTTAAATATTTCTTTGCTCTATACTCTTCCCCTAGTCTTCAACCAATTTCTTTCTTTATTGTCCCAACCCACAGACTATTTCCACTTCGATGTCCCATAGAAGCTTCAAGGGTTTGAAATACCTAAAAAACAACTCATCTTTCTCCCTAAAACTCCCTCTCCTTCTCCCACTTCAAAATTTCAACTAATGGCTCCCCCTGTTATTCCCATCAGAATCCTGAATGATCCCTGTTTCTCCTCATTCACTCCATACATGTAAATCTCATTAACGTTACTTTCTAGATATTTCATGAATCCTTTCCATTCATTCTGTACTAGAAAGTGTTCCCAGTTTAGACCCTGGTGGTTGGTGGCCTCTTACCTAGGCGCTCTCTCTCTCTCTCTCTCTCTGTGGGTGTGGGTGTGGGTGTGTGTGTCCTGAGAATTTATTTACTTCTGGTTTTTGTTTGTTTTTTAGTATCCAGAATCTACAGGGAACTTAAATCAATTAGAAAAAAATAACCCAATTAAAAAATGGGCAAAGGACATGAACAAACTCATCTCAAAAGAGCACATACAAATGGCCAACAAATACAAAAAAAAAAGGTTAGAATCACTAATCATCAGAAAATTGCAAATCAAAACACAATGAGATACCATTTCATACCGGTTGGAATGGCTATTATTAAAAAGTCAAAATACAACAGATGCCAGCAGGGCTGTAGACAAGAGGAAGTGTCTGTATATTTTTAGCTATAGCCCTACTTCAAACGTGTCCCCCTTACAGCCAAAAGAGCGGCCTATCTAAAGGACTGTTCTGATCAGCTCACTTACCTGACTGAAACCTTCAGTGACTCCCATGGCCTGCAGGTCAATGCACTAATTCATGACTATAACATCTGAGATATCCTTGATCTGGCTACTGGTCTAGCCCTCTCTGACTCACGCTTTATAAACCATGCATTCTGGAACTTTTTAGTTGTTTCCCACATCAGCATGCTACTTCCCATCCATGTAGATTTGCAGAGACCTCCTCATCTTTTTAATTCCCAGTTCCCACTCTCAACATGGGCCATCTCCTACCCACACTTCAAAACCTAAGCAAAACAACACCTTCCGTGACACCTCTATGCTGAGTCAGATGCCATCCCCTTTGTATTGTAGTTCTTTGCTTGTGTGCCTTTGTGTCACTTTGTTCTCTTTAAAATAAACTCCATGAGGACAATGATCACCTGCTATTTGTGTTAATATCTGCACCAAGTGGCATAGTGTCTGGAGTATAGTAGGATCTATTTTCAAGGAACAAAAGATTATATCTATACCAATAGACATGAATTAGCGCTTTTTTTTTAAAGATAAGCTCCCTTTGAACTAAGTCAATGTTTACAAGAAGAGTTATACTAAAAGGTTCACTTATGCTGCTTACGTTTCATTTATTTCAGGCAATTAATTCATTGTTATTGGTAAATCGATACTTTTTATTGATACTGAAAAGAGAGAAATAAACTAATGACTATCTCTGTTAGAGTAGATTTGTTCATATCTATCAGTAAAATGTTAATTATCTGAAAGTCAATAATAAAACATAAACTGTGATCTTAAATATTTTTTAGGGGCTCAAAAATAATTAGAATTCATGTCAGCATATAAAAAAAGATCAGAGTATTTTTAAGATAGGATAAAATTTTATTTTAGTTTCTTAATAGGGATTTTTGGGACCTTACAGAGTTCAACTAATTACAATTTTAAAAATAGGATTGATAGAGTTTTAGAATTAGAAACAATTTATAGATTATTTTATTTTTCTTTTGAGGAACCAGGTCATCAGAAGATCAAGGAACACCTATAATGTCACTAGATCCTAATTTAATTTAAATTTTAGAATCCAGGTATTCTAACTCTTGTCTTGATACTATTTCTACTTTATTATGTTGCTTCCCAGGGCTTTAAAAAATAAAAGCTGGGAAATTACATTTGCTTTGCACATACAGCACCAATTATCAAATTCAGCATAAAAGCATAACATGTATACATCAAAAAGAAAACATAAAAACTTCATATTAAAAGCATCTCAAAACAATTGAATATAATAGGGAAACCTTATACAAATGCAACACTCCCCCATTAATAAAAAGAAACCAATTGGAGAAAAAAGAAATTCAATATAAACATGTTGGAATATAACCTAATTCATTTTAATCCAATGCTTCAAATTGAAAAAAATTAGCACTAGTGTTATTTTCCTTTATCATTACAATCTTGCTTTTCATTACATTATGCTATGTTTTGTATTAAACATAAAATCAATTTTTCACCTTAACACATGCTAGAAATACAGAGTCACCATGCTGGAAATCAGTAGAAAGTGTCTTTGTTTCTACTTTTTTTTTTCTTTGAAAAAGCTTTGGGAAAAAATATCATTTACAATGTTTAATTTTAATAACTTAAAGAATGTAATTGATTTTTGTTTGTTTTTGACATGGAGTTTCACTCTTGTCACTCAGGCTGGAGTACAATGGCATGATCTCGGCTCACTGTAACCTCCACCTCCCAGGTTCAAATGATTCTCCTGTCTCAGCCTCCCGAGTAGCTGGGATGACAGGCACTCGCCACCACACCTGGCTAATTTTTGTATTTTTAGTAGAGATGGGGTTTCATCATGTTGGCCAGGCTGGTCTCAAACTCCTGACCTCAGGCGATCCGCCCCCCTTGGCCTCCCAAAGAGCTGGGACTACAGGCGTGAGCCACCGCGCCCAGCCAATTGAATAGTTTTTAACTCAGAGGATAAATGCTTGAGGGGATGGAAAGCCCATTCCTCATGATGTGATTATTTCACACTGCATGCCTGTATCAAAACATCTCATGTACCCCACAAATATATAAACCTCCTATGTACCCACAAAAATTTTATAAAATAATGAAAATATTTTAAAACTAAAAAAAAATTGTTTTTTAATTAAGCAACTTTATTTAAATAAAATCATTCTTCCTCATCCTCAGTCCTGGGATCTACCAGAAAGAATTAGCAACATCTTAAAGATGACAAAGTGTTAAAGATAAGCTGCTATTAAGTAAAAGTGTGAAGTGTGGGGGGGACAAGCTGGATGCCTGAACCATTTTGTTCTATCTTTAGGACAGTGAAAGAGCAAGAAGCAGGGATGGGGTGGGGGACACATATTCTGTTGAGCATTGTCACCACTATATTCACTGAAATTCATCTGCATGCTTGTATGTATACTTTTGATTCGCCTGATACACTGAAAATTATATGAAATTGTTCTCTATTCTTTAGATAATTATAATCTAAGTGCTAATATGAAGCTTAGAATTTATATGAAATATTTATGCCCACAACAAGACATTTCAGCTATTTCCTAGATAATAATCTCACTTCACCCTGCACAAAACAGGCACATGATCATGTCACTCTGACCTGGTTTGAGTCCAAGGAGGCTTTTGTTTTTAAAATAATTTAGGTTAGTAGTTAAAATATGAACTTTGGGCCAGGAGTGGTGGCTCATGCCTATAATCCCAGCACTTCGGGAGGCTGAGGCGTGCGGATGACTTGAAGTCAGGAGTTGGAGACTGGCCTGGCCAACATGCTGAAACCCCATCTCTACTAAAAAAAAAAAAACTACAAAAATTAGCTGGGTGTGGGGGGGGGGCACCTATAATCCGAGCTACTTGGGAGACTGAGGGGGAGAATTGCTTGAGCCTGGGAAGTGGAGGTTGCAGTGAGCAGAGATAATACCACTACACTCCAAAACAAACAACAAACAAAAAAATTCTAGAGTCACACTGAAAATCTTAACAACCTGCTTCTACTACTCATTTTTTTAATTTTTATTTTGACCTGATTTTAGATTGATAGTAAAATGCACAAATAACACAAAGTGCCCCCTATGTCCCTCACCCTACTTCCCCTAATACTAACATTTTCAGAGCCATCCTTATTTTCTCTATAAGAGAGCAGAATTCTCCTTTTAGAGATTTGGAAAGATTATTAAAAGATAAGTTACAAAATACAGTACCTGACACGTATAAAATATTAAATGAATATTAGCCATGCTTAATTATTTTGTTTTAAGTCTATATGAGTCAAGTTTTAGTAGAAATATGGGCTAGAAAAAAAAAAGAGAAAGCGGGACTCTGTGATCCGACTTGGGCTTATAGAACAGACTGTACTAGTTTGTTCTCATGCTGCTAATAAAGTCCTACCCAAGACCGGGTAATTTATAAAGGAAAGAGGTTTAATGAACTCACAATTCCACATGGCTGGGGAGGCCTCACAGTCACGGCAGAAGGCAAAAAAGAAGCAAAGGCACATCTTAAATGGTAGCAGAGAAGAAAGCTTGTGTAGGGAAACTCCCATTTTAAAAGCATCAGATCTGGTGAGACTTATTCGCTACCAGGAGAACAGTAGGGGGAACCCGCCCCTATGATTCAATTATCTCCACCTGACTCCATCCTTGACATGCGGGGATAATTACAATCAAGGTGAGATTCGGCCGGAGACACAGCCGAATCATATCAATGACTAATGAGAGTTATGTCCAGAACCTAATGAAAACCTGTCTGAGGCCACATTCCCTGTAAAGCAGATTTGAGATAGAGATTTGTGTAGAGAACATTTAACTGGGTAAAATCCTAGGAACCAACAACTGTGGCGAAAAAACTGAATTGGATAAAGGGAGTTGAGATGTGAGGCAGTCACAACAAATACCTCAGCTAATCTCAAGGGGGAGCTGAGAAGCTGGGGTGACCCTTCAGAGTTGCCCTAAATTGAGGCAGGAGTATGGAGTTTTAATACCTTTCACTGGCCATTCTTCAGATACGAGTTGTCCCCAAGGATGGACATCAGCTTGACAAGTTATTAATTAGATCTCCTGAGAATAAATTCTAGAGAGAATCAGCTGAGAGGCATGATTTTGCAAATGAGAACCAAGTGAAAGGCGAAAGGGGTTTCCCCTTATAAAACCATCAGATCTCATGAGACTTATTCACTACCACTAGAACAGTGTGGGGAAAACTGCCCCCATGATCCACTTACCTCTCACTGGGTCCCTCCCACAACATGCGAATTATGGGAGCTACAGTGCAAGATGAGATTTCGGTGCAGACACAGCCAAGCCATATCAGACAGTAATAACTTTCAATTAAATATAGCTAGACGTTCTGTCAATGGGTCACAGCAGTCTAGAGAATACATTGAAAAACTCTGGGAACAGCAGATATAGAGGTCAGATCTAGAGATTTTGAACAAAGTTTAGTGCTACAATGCTTTGGTGACCACAGACAAAAGGTGTCTGTTGTTGTTATAGTTTGTTTCTGTCTTGTTTTTCATCATGGGAGGACAAAAAGAAAAAATGGGGGCAATGGTGAAGGAGAAATGAAAAAGACCTGCTTTTCTATGGGTGGAAGCGACTAAACGAGAGAATAAATTTGGATTACACAACAAATGCAAATCAAGTTAGAAGCATGAAAGGCATGATTAAGGCCATGGTTCTAATAGATATCAGCCAGCAGAACCAGGATCATGCCACATCAAGAGAGGCTGCAGAGCCATTGCCTTCTCTCCTGTCAATGCTAAATTAATGAAATGGAACTCACAGAAGCACTATGTAATCAAATATTGGTGGGACACAAGCAAATTCTGAAAAAGTTTCATTGATCAATGATAATATCTTTTGGTGTAAATATCTCCTCAAAACAGTTCAGGAAAAAAAATAAAGCTATAATTTTCCTTTAGAAATATTTAACTTTGTTATACTAGTTTACTTATTTTTTACCTAATACATTCTGATATATTGTTATGTAGGTTAAAGATGCTCGATTCATGCCACTGTGGAAACCACACATAATTTAGGCAATAATGCAAATTCTTTTCAATTCTTTTATCAGTGTATTCACTTTATTTTTATTTCTAACACAATTCAAAATTACAGGATGCTATCAAAGTGATGCTACAAAACCCCACTAAATTTTTTCAATTCTTCAAATCACACACTTACACACACACACACACACACACACACACACACACACACACACACACACCACATGCATTCCCCGTACAGGCCTTTTTTGTGGGGGGCCTGAGTAAATAATTGCATTTTATTTTCAATTTTTCATTTTGAAATAATTAAAGACTTACCAAAAATGTTGCAAAACTACGTGCCTTTTTGAAGTAAAGTCTTGAAAAAGTTGTTTGGTATATCCTTTATAGTAAAAAAAGAAAACACGTGTATATTCTGTTGATTAAAGGCATGCTGAGATTGTTAGACATGTGATTTCATCAGAGACTCCAATATAGAGCACGGCTGTAACGACATCCTAAGAGTGTTCTAACTGAAATGTGTTGGAAGAAGGTTCTAATTTTTCTCAACCCTTCTCAAGTTGGCACTTAGCCGATTTCCACTCTATAAAAATAACTCCTGCTCTGCAACTAATGTTCACAGATAAGCTCCAAACATATTTACAGCTCCATTTAAGTATAATGTACACACAGTAAAATTCACCCTTTTCAATGTGCAATTTAATGGGTTATGGCAGATGAATATCATCATTTGACCACAATCATGATCAAGATACAGAAAATCTGCTTCATCACAAAATGTTTTCTTTTGCTGTTTTGCATTTGATCTTTTCTCCATTCCTGAACACAGGCAACCACTAATCTGCTTCTGTTTCTACAGTTTGCATTTTCTAGAGTATCCTATTAGTGGAATGATACATTGGTGTCTTTCATGTCTAGCTTCTTTCACTGAGCATAATGCTTTTGATATTCATTTATATTGCTGTTGTATCAGTTTGCTCCTTTTTATTGTTGAGTGGTACTCCATCTACAACTGGTTTATCCATTTACAAGTTGATGGACACATCTGCTATGAACTTCAAGGATGAGGCTTGGTACGGATATGTTTTTATTTATTTTGAGTCGCAGTGGAATTATTTGGTTATATGATCAGTACTAAGTTTAACATTAAAAGAAACTGCCAAACTGCTTTCCAAAATGTCTGTACCATTTTGAAGTCCCACTAGCCAGGTGTGAATAGCAATTCTTCACATCATGTGGTATGGTCAGTTCTGCTCGTGTCAGCCACTCCAGTGGGTGTACAGTGGTACCTCAATGTGGTTTTAACTTGCATTTCCCTGATGACGGGTAATGTTAAGTATCTTTTCATTTGTGTATTGGACATCATCTCTTTTTAAATTAAAATATCTGTACAAATATTTGGTCCATTTAGGTCAAAATATTATGTTAAATGAGTTATTTGTGTTTTGTTATTTAGTTTTTTAGTTATGTGTACATTCTAGATGAAAGTTCTTTATCAGACATATTTAAAATTATTCTGTCCCAATCTGTGGTTTGCCTTTTCATTTTTTGATGCTATGTTTTAAATTGCAAAAGTCTTAATTTCATGAAGTCCAACTTACTATTTTTTTCCATTTTCATCCATCCTTTTCTTATCTAAAAAATTTTTAGCTATAGTAAGATTATTAAAAATTTTTCCTATTCAGTAAGCTTTATACTTTTTATATTTACATTATGTATAAAATACATGTTGAGTTAACTTGAGGATATGGTGTGAGGTAATTCTGAAGTTCATATTCTCCGTTTAATATCCAATTTTATTAGTACCATCTTTATAAAGACATTGATTTCCTTATTGAATTATTTTGGCAACTTTGGCCATGTAAGGCTGGATATATTTCTAAATTATTTATTCTGTTTCACTGATATATATGTCTTCTTCATGCCAGTAAGTTTACTGTACTGGTTAGTGTAGCTTTACAATATGTCTTGAAATTTGGAAAGTTTTCCAACTTTATTCTTCTTTCTAAAACATGCTCTGGCTATTCTAGGACTTCCATATTTAAAAAAAAAATTAGAATCAGCTTTGTAATTTCTCCAAAAAGGCCTATAGGTTTGATTGGGATTGTGCCAAATCTGGAGACCAGTTTCAGAAGAATTATCATCTAATAAGTATGACATGTATATTTACCAATGAACTTGATACATATTTCTACCTATTCAATCTCTCGTATTAGTGATTTAGAAATTTTGGATCAGCATACCTTTTATTAAATTTATTCTGAATTATTTTATTATTTTTGAGGCTATTATAAGTTAAATTGCTTACATAATTTTATTTTCTAATTGGTGTTGATTGTGTATAGAAACACAATTGATTTTATTTATTGATCTTTCATCCTACAACTTTGTTAAATTCACTTCATACCTCTAGCACACTTCTGCAGATGCCTAAGGATTTTCTGTGTATATGTTTACATCATGTGAGAATAGTATTTTTCTTTCTTCCCAACTTGGGTGTCACTTATTTCTTATTTTCTTTTCTTTTCTCTTTATTTCTTTCTTCTTTCTGTCCATTCCTCCTTCCTTCCCTTCTTTCTTTCTCCCTGTTTTAGAATCAGTTTTGTAATTTATCCAAAAGGACCTATAAGGTTTCATGGGAATTCCACTGAATCTAGAGATCAATTTCAGGAGAATTATCATCTCATAAGTATTAAATATTTATCAATGAACTTGGTATATATTTCCACTTATTTAATATTGAATGCAATACTTTAAAGAACTAGGGAGAGAGGACATCATTGCATTTTTCATAATCTTATGTAGAAAGTATTAAGGCTTTCACCATTTTAAGTAAGATGTTTGCTATAGATTTTCTGTAAACACATAATCAGTTTGAAAATGTACTTTTCTATCCTCAGTTTGCTGGGAGTTTTTAATTTAAAAAATGTGTTACATTTTGTAAATTCCTTTTTTGCATCTATTGAGAGTGTCACGTGATTTTTCTTTTTTCTGTCAGCATGGTAGATTTTCAGTTGTTGAAACCAACTTGAGATAAGCCCCACTTGGTTAAAACACATTATCATTTTTAAATATTCCTAGACTCACTTTGCTAATATTGTATTAAGAATGTTGCATCTAAGTTCATAATGGTTATCAGTCTGTCATTTTTGAGTTGTGATATCTGTATTTGTTTCTGATATCGAGAGAATCCACGTAAAACATCTACTTCTGTCATCAGTAATAATCTGACCAGGGATAACACCAACAGTTAGAGAGGAACCTGTCATTACCTGTGGCAGCAGAGATATCAGAGATTCCAAAAAGAAAAGCAAGGTTAAAATTTCAAATATAATCACATGAAATGTCAGAAAGCCAGGGGATAGAAATATAGGAGAGCAAAATCTTAGAGGTCAAAACAAGTAGTTAAGTACTGCACATGATAATAAAAAGTAAAGTCTTTTCCTAAGGCAGAGCCTGGCTGCTGCCTAGCTTCTTTGACAATTCTTGGTAGGCTTTCATGGCTTTATAAGGGCTTATACTTTAGGTAAAGTTATAGTCAGGGAAACGGTGGGTGTAGGTTGGCTCTGTAGAAATGAAGCATTACAGGAGCACTGCAGTTAGAAAGAAACTGATACTGATGATACTTCGGTCACACTAATAATACATGCTAATGATAATCATAGCAATCATGGTAATGACAGAAAAAATATATATATAATATTAACATGCTTCTATTTGCACATATACATATGTGAATAGAAACATTGATTTAAAGACATGAAAGTATAGAAATAGCCTACACCTGATAAAGATATGCTCATACACAATAACAAACATCAGTATAAACAGAGATTTTGATGTATCACAGAATTCTCCAATAGATCACAATTTTGACACTATGGGAAGTGTCATTTTCAGAACTTTTCTTTATCTCCATTATCTCCATTCTCTATTTCCAACATTCCTGGAGACTGAACTCAAGGATCAGTAAATATTCTCAACCTTAACCATAGCAGACTTCATTCATCCCATATATGCTTGTTATTTTTCCCCATTGACAGAAGGCATTGTACCATGAAATATACAACATATCTCTGACACACCTGACGGAAACAAACAATGGGGAAAGATTGACTATTTAATCAATGGTGATGGGAAAACTGGCTAGCCATATGAAGAAAGCTGAAACTGGACCCCTTCCTTACACCTTATAAAATAATTAACTCAAGATGGATTAAAGACTTAAACATAAGATCTAAAACCATAAAAACTCTAGAAGAAAACCTAGCCAATACCATTCAGAACACAGGCATAGGCAAAGACTTCATGACTAAAACACCAAAAGCAGTGGCAACAAAAGCCAAAATTGAGAAACGGGATCTAATTAAACTAAAGATAGCTTCTGCACAGCAAAAGACACTATCATCGGAGTGAACACACAACCTACAGAGTGGGAGAAAATTTTTGCAATCTATCCATCTAACAAAGGGCTAATATCCAGAATCTACAAGGAACTTAAACAAATTTACAAGAAAAAAACAACCCCATCAAAAAGTGGGAAAAGGATATGAACAGACACTTCTCAAAAGAAGACATTTATGCGGCCAATAAACACATGAAAAACAGCTCATCATAGGCTGGGCGTGGTGGCTCACGCCTGTAATCCCATCACTTTCGGAGGCCAAGGCGAGTGGATCACAAGGTCGGGAGTTTGAGACTTGCCTGGCCACTACGGTGAAACTCTGTCTCTACCAAAAACACACACAAAAAAACTTTAGCCAGGCGTGGTGGTATATATCTGTAATCCCAGCTACTCAAGAGGCTAAGGCAGGAGAATTGCTTGAACCCATTAGGTGGAGGTTGCAGTGAGCCGAAATTGTGCCACTGCACTCCACCCTGGGTGACAGAGTGAGGCTGTCTCGAAGAAAAAAAAAAAAAAGCTCATCACCCCTGGTCCAATGAGATACCATCTCGCGCCAGTTAGAATGGCAATCATTAAAAAGTCAGGAAACAACAGGTGCTAGAGAGGATGTGGAGAAATAGGAATGCTTTTACACTGTTGGTGGGAGTGTAAATTAGTTCAACCATTGTGGAAGACAGTGTAGCAATTCCTCAAGGATCCAGAACTAGAAATATCATTTGACCTAACAGTCTCATTACTAGGTACACATCCAAAGGATTATAAATCATTCTACTATAAAGACACATTCACACATATGTTTATTGCAGCACTATTCACAATAGCAAAGACTAGGAACCAACCCAAATGCCCATCAATGATAGACTGGATAAAGAATATGTGGCACATATACACCATGGAATACTATGCAGCTATAAAAAAGGATGGATTAATGTCTTTTGCAGAGACATGGATGAAGCTGGAAACCATCATTCTCAGCAAACTATCACAAGAACAGAAAACCAAACACCACATGTTCTCACTCATAAGTGGGAGTTGAACAATGAGAACACATAGACACAGGGAGGGGAACATCACACACTGGGGCCTGTCAGTGGGTAGGAAGGAAAGAGGAGGGATAGCATTAGGAGAAATACTTAATGTAGATGACGGGTTGATGGGTGCAGCAAACCACGACAGCACATGTATACCTATTTCACAAAACTGCAAGTTCTGCATATGTATCCCAGAACTTAAAGTGTATGTATGTGTGTATATATATACACACAAATGTAAATGTAAATGTAAATAAATTGAAAATGGTAAAAATAGAAATATGTTTCGTACACAAATAGTGACATAATAAAGCAAGATAGAATGTATGTTTGAGTTAAAAAAAATTGCTTAGAAGACAACTTGAATTCCATTCCAAGGAACTAGTTTTCAAAAGTTTACAACCAGATTTCAGTTTGGCAAAAGGCAACAATGCTGTTTTGAAAATAATTTCTGAAAAGAGCTTCCCCAGCAGTTCCAAATGGCAGTCCTGATACAAGGAAGTAGGAGCAATTTTGTTACCACCAGGAACATTGAATTTATTTTCAGACCTTGAAATTCTGGGAGGCCCTCGAATAATAATCAACTACAATATTTTACTTTACATAGAAATATTGTTTTAATGTTAATATAAAAGCTTGTATATGAACTAAAATTGTCAATCTGCCACTTTTAAGAAAGAAGAATCCATTATGTCCCTAATCTATAGTGAGTTGATATGTTCCATAAGCAGTTCTGGAAGGAGGCTACACTTAGAGCATAAATTGGTATAGATCGCTTTGCTCTCACAGATAGCGACACAATATTTTCTGCTGAATGGGAAAAAGTTTGAAGGCATAAATCAAGATAAAGCAACCATCTGACAAAGAATTACAAAGAGGCCCCATACCTTTTTCTTAGTGAACGCCATGTGACACATTGATTTTCCACTGAAGATAAAAGCCAAAATCATGTGTCATCAATAGAAAGCAAGCAAAACTATTTGGTTCAATATGTTATGGTACTTAACAAAAAAAAACTTGCAGAGAAAAGACAAATCTAAAATGTTGCACATGATTCAAACAAGTCTGGATCAGAAGAGACATTTCAGAGGTCACCGCTAGAGAGTCAAGGATACATTAGAGAGAAATAAACTCCTGCTTTTTTGTTTATCTACTTACATACACAGATACTGTCTGATGAAGATGATTGATATCAGGTATGGTATTTGATGGTATAGTCATTTACAAAATAATTCATCCCTTATGATCTAATGCAATTTTCTTCATATTACACGTGTATATTTAAATACTTCCTTGTGAAGTGGCGGCTAGCCAGGCTGCTGTTAGCATATCCAGTACATTACTGCAAATTCCAAAATGGCAAATCCCACAGTTGAAATTTCAACCTCTCTAGCGTCCCTCGGCTGGAGTGCATAATCACGGCAAAAATCTGCAACATCAGAGGTGGCCGCCACAGACACAAAGTCTATGTTTCTCATTCCATTCTACCAAATCTAGTCAGCAGTCTGGGTGAGGGGGCTTGGCAGTATCTATGAGCAGAAAGCATTCAAATGGCTGGTATATGTGCTTCCGGGGAAACTAAGGGAAAAAAAGAGAGAGGGAGGGAGGGAGGGAACAAGAAAGAAGAAGGAAACTCAAGGAGAGAGGAAGGGAAGGAGGCTGGCAAGAAGGGATGGAGGGAGCAAGGGAGGGAGGAATAAAGGAAGGAAGTTACACCAAGTTTCAAAACTGGCCACGGACTGAGAAGGATTAAGAGACAAACGGAATTGAAAGCACTTATGTTCATACTCGGTATTTTTCTTACCCATTCTTGCAAATTAGTAATTTAAAAATTTTCATTTCCACAAATCCACGTGTTTTCTTGTTCCTCTCTCTCCGCTCTTTTTCCTTCTTTCCTTCCTGCCTTTCTTCTTTCTTTTCAACATAGGTTATATAAATGTGTGAGAGCTATCACTAGTCTACATTAATCATCAGGATTTTCCTGTATATTTCCAATTAAGATGACCCATAATAATATTCTACTGTAATTTTGGAGGGTCCAAAATACTAGATGGCATTTAGTGTTTTGGAAATCATGACAAGTCTAACAGGACTTTAAAAAACCTATCAAGACATCTGATGTGTTTTCTTGCCCATACACTCTTTAATGAGGTCTGCTTGACCCTTTCTTCTTCCCTTCTCTAGTCATGGGTTCTTCACACTGAAAACTAAGCTTTGCATCAGTGTTTGACGAACAGGTGACATAATAAACTGCAGTTATATTTTAAATTCAGCTCAAGATGGTAGATGAGAAATCTAAGATTGTGAAGTGAGATTTAGCATGCTGTTCAGTATGCAACAAATCTGAGTGTTGCTCACACAGGATTCATACCAACAGGCTCCTTCCAAAACCTTTCAATGCAAATTCTAGCAAATGCACACTTGGAAGAAAAATGTTCCATGAAGTTGTATATGTAAATTTATACTTTCAGCATTTATGTATATAATTTCAGGGGAAGTGGGATCAACTTAACATTATTAAACATAGTCCAATGATATTTACAACATAACTTCAGAAACATTTTATTACTAGAAGTATTTTAAAAAGGATGTACCATTTAGGATTTTAGACACACCCCACAAATGAAAAAACAAATTAGATTATAAACAACATTTAAAAAAAATTATGCCATCTCTTTCACTACAAAATCCTCCTGGGGGAAAAATATCTTTTCCTTCATTATTAAAGGATGTTATCAGAGCACAGTGGAATTCTTTCAGATTTAGTCAGAAGGTTCTCTGGAGTTGAGAGATCTATTGCAGAATATTTTCTTTGAAAGTCCATGTCCTTTCCCCAGGCCTACATCATATATAAATAAACATTTCAGAAAAGGGGCCATGTTAGGAAAAAGTGGGTTGAAGATTGTAAGACCTGGTTCCTGGGTGCCAAATAATTCACAAGTTGGAATAAGCTGGGTTTTTGTAACACTTCTCTATGACTGCCATTGATACTGAACTATGCCAAGGAACTAAGTCCTACCAAGGAAAAGCAGGAGGAAAACAGGTGTAAGAAAACATTTCCTGTCAGTGTGTCCAGAGATAGCATGAGTCAACAGCGGCTCCTCATGAAGCCATCGATTCGTAACACTGGAGTATCTAGAATGCATCTGGGTCGAATTATTAAAAAGAAAGTTCTTCTCAAGCTAGTTGTAATGGTAGCTAATTTAAAAAATTAATGTTCTGCGATTCTGATAAAAATCTATGTGGTGAACCAACAATAAAGGCGGCTGAAGATATTGGTATGAAATAGTTATTTTTCCTTATATACCTGGACGTTCATGTAAGAAATTATACTTTTGGAAGGTCTGTCATATTCTCAGTGTATAAGAGTGGAATCATTTTTAGAAGTTATTGTCAGAATTTTGCTTTAATAGTGCAATAAAGTGTGCATTCTCTCTCTCTCATTTTCATTCAACAGCCTCTACAAATTGAGCCTGGCTCAAAGGTCTTTCCCTCTTGGAATATGACTCCTCCCCTGTCCCTCTACATAGGCTATTCTATAACAAATTATTTGGCTGTCTTGATTTTTTCAGAGACCTCATGCTAGTAGTAGAGAGCCAGGAGAAAGTGAGATGTCCTATATAAAAGGCCTGCTAGAAAAAGAAATCAGCACTGAGTTCTAAGGATACTGAACAACTTTTTAAAAAACAAGCAAGCCATATTAAACACATTAGTTACAACCAAATTAGATAAAACCATGAAAATTATCCAAGAAGAAAAAGTACATCACCTGTCTAGGTTTAAAATTGCTTAAGGCTGCCATCCAAGGACCATCTATGATAACAAATACAGTAGTCTGTATTGACACAAAGTTTTAGTGATAGACGTAATTACATTCTTCTGCTGGTGGTGTTCTAGAATAAATGGAATATCTGCTGATCAAATCTGAATGCATCCCATAATATTAGCATGTAGGATCCCAGATCTGCAGGCACTATCTCTTTCTCAGATCTACACTTTGAATATTATGTTAGTTAAAATGAGAAGTATGTTAGAAAATGTCTTTTAGAAAAGAAATATTGGCTGAGTATGGTGGCTCATGCCTGTAATCCCAACACTCTGGGAGGCCAAGGTGAGAAGATCTCTTGAGCTCAAGAATTTGAGACCAGCTTGGGCAACATATCTATAAAAAATTTTAAAAATTAGCCAGTGTGGTGGTGCACACCTATAGGCACAGCTACTTCAGAGGCTGAATCAAGAGGATCACTTGAGCTTGGGAGTTTGAGGTTGCAGTGAACTATGAACATGGCACTGAACTCCAGTCTGGGCAACAGAGTGAGAACTTGTCTTCAAAAAAATAAAAAAGAAGAAAAAAATAGGAAACATTGTGTTCACATATGCTATGGTACTCTTTCTTATATAAACTATTTCTTTGCAGTATTCTAGAGGATTTAAGACAAATTTACCATTTAATAATTTCATATGGTATATTATTGCATTAGTATAGTATGTTATTATATAATTAGTATAAGTGACCAGTGCTGCAACAACCACATTCCAAAAAGTATTGTGATCCTCCAAAATTACAATGTCTAAATGACGTTATTCTCCTTCATGAGACCATTATACCTTAATTTTTCAGCACCATGAAAATCTACAAACGCCCTCTAAACTATATTTAGAAAACGTGGGAAAAAAATAGATACAGTTTCAGAAGATACATATATTTTGAAAATTAGCCTTTTTGGAATAAATTATTCTTTATGACATATAAATAAACACATTTTTCAGACTGGCGGGGTAACATTTGCATCAGTCAAAATAATTAGATTACTAAAACCTGTAATCTTATTAGAAAAATGGTTTATTCAGAGAATCATTGGAATTATTAGCCTTCAAGCTGCTATATATTGAATCTGATCAAAATAATTAAGATAATATTATTTCATTTTTCAGTATAATATCTCCTTAGTATTTGTGTTTCTTATTTAATATGTGATTATATTTACTTCTGTGAATAATATGGATGAAGATCATTACAGTGTCAAGATCACTGGGTTCAGAACACAGAAACCTCAAGTCTATTCTTTTTTCTTAAATACCTGTAAGACTTTAAAGAAGACAGAGTTTCTGGACTCTAATTTCTCTATCTGTAGAATAAATGGGTTAGACCAAATAACTCCCTTCTGCTTATAAATTTTCTAATTATATGACTGAGCTTACACCTGGAAAACAGTCTATCTCCTGTATAAATTAATGATAGAAATGAAAACCACCATGTTTCATGAAATTAACCACATAAATATTAACATCAACTGCTCAGAAGGACTTAAGTGCAAGTATCACAGGAATTCCGAAGCACAGAGAACTAAATATAAGAAATGTAACACTTCGTATTTTCAAAGAAGATTTTAATAATATATGTAAACACAGTAGCCTGTTCATAAGAAAAAAGAAAAGTGACGTCTTAGCATATTCAGGGTTCAACCAAAACTACTACTGGAATGTAAATCAAAGTAATATTCACCTAACTGTCATAATTGGCATGAATAATTTTAAGTAAAACACTTTTGATATTAAATGTGAACAATAAGCCAAAACAGAGAAAATTAATCAATTGATCATTTATTGAAACTGAAATAAAAATATATAATTATTGAAGCCTCTTATATACATAAACCAATCATTGCTTAAATGAGCTGACATACTAGCTCCATAGTTTTATGTCACTAAGGAACTCTTTTGAACACAATAAAGAAACCAGAATTGAGCACAAAGAATGATGAACTGGGAAGTTCATGGCTTTCTATCTACTAATTAGGAGTACAATCATTCAGTCAAACAGCCACTCAACAAACATTTAGCATACAGCTTCTGGATACCAGGTACTGGTGTAGGTGCTAGAGCAACAAGGAAATATTCCCTGCATTCAGTGAGCTCACAGGCAAGTAAACAAGTAAGTATGAAGACTGCATGACTGATTGGGAGTGGTGGCTCATGCCTGTAATCCCAGCACTTTGGGAGGCCAACGTGGGCAGATCACGAGGTCAAGAGATCGAGACCATCCTGGCCAACATAGTGAAACCCCGTCTCTACTAAAAATACAAAAATTAGCTGGGCACGGTGGTGCATGGCTTTAGTTACTTGGGAGGCTGAGGCAAGAGAATCAATTGAACCTGGAAGGTAAAGGTTGCAGTGAGCTGAGATCACACCACTGCACTCCAGCCTGGTGACAGAGTGAGACTCTGTCTCAAAAAAAAAAAAAAAAGACTCCATGATAAATGTGTATCTACAAAAGGGCACAAAGGAATGAGTAGCTAATCCCCAAAGCCATATGGAGCAGTCAGTATAAGCTTCAGGAAAAGAAACTGAAGTAAAAAACTAACCTGAATCTGAAAAAAATGAGTAGGTATTTTCCAAGCATGTTTCAGGGGAAAAGTTGCAGGATGCAGAAGTCCTCCCAAGTACAAAAAGAGAATGAACTCTGGACAACTGGCAATTTATGGCACACAGGAATCAGTAAATGTAGGGATGAGAGGCACACAGAAACGTGGGCAAAAACAGGAATTTTGACTTTATTCCATAAATCATGGAAAGCCACCAATGGGTTTTAAGTAATAAAATACTAAGACCGGGTTTGCATTTTAGAAAGATCAATTTGATTTCAGTGAGGAGGTCCAAAAATGAGAGCAGCAAGGCCAGATAGAAGGTCCTACTGCAACTAGCTATGGTTAGAGATGCAGACCAAAACTAAGGTGAAATCATTTAGAAGAAATAACGTGGATATAAGAGCCATTGGTTTGGCCTCTCCACATCATTTTTTTTAATTTTATTTTCATTTATTTATTTATTTTTTTTGAGACAGAGTCTCACTCTGTCACCAAGGCTGGAGTGCAGTGGCGTGATCTTGGCTCACTGCAAGTTCTGCCTCCCGGGTTCACACTATTCTCCTGCCTCAGCCTCCCGAGTAGCTGGGACTACAGGCACGCGCCACCACGACCAGCTAATTTTTTCTATTTTTTAGTAGAGATGGGGTTTCACCGTGTTAGCCAGGATGGTCTCGATCTCCTGACCTCGTGATCCACCCACCTCGGCCTCCCAATGTGCTGGGATTACAGGCTTGAGCCACCATGCCCAGCTGGCCTCTCCACATCTTTACTGTTATACTGATAACATGGGGATGAAAATAAATATTATTTGTATTTAAACTATTATTGTTATGTGAAAATTAAACAAATAACATACTATGATAACATCTGAGGTTCAAGAAATATTAAGTCCTGAAAATAGGAAAGATGAAAGGAAGGAAACAGGGAGTGGGGAGGAAAGTAGGAGAAAGGAGAGAATATAGGAATGAGAGAGGAGGAAAATAATAAGAAAGAAGTAGAAAGCTAGGTACAGTGGCTCATGACTGTAATCCCAGCGCTTTGGGAGGCCGAGTCAGGCAGATCACAAGGTCAGGAGTTCAAGACCAGCCTGGCCAATATGGTGAAACCTTGTCTCCACTAAAAATACAAAAATTAGCTGGGTGTGGTGGCAGGCACCTATAGTCCCAGCTACTCGGGAGGCTGAGGCAGTAGAATCACTTGACCCTGGGAGGCAGAGGTTGCAGTGAGCTGAGATCACACCACTGCACTCCAGCCTGGGTGACAGAGAAAGATGCTGTCTCAAGAAAAAAAAAAAAAAGAAAGAAAGAAGTAGAAAAAGATATAGTATTTCTTAATCAGCAGAAGCTACTCTTATTTTTCAATACTCTACCTTTCTAATGTGTCACTGACAAGGAAAGGTCTTGAATAATTGACTGAAGTCAGAATAGGTAAGGCACTCTACCTGTGGATACGTGAGAGGCCTTAAAAAGTTCATGGAAAATGTATATTATGAAAAAAACTATGCAAAGGTTTCAATTTTGGCAGCAAAATAAACTCATACTAATTTATTATAGCATGTTTGAACAGGATCTAGTTTGAGACAGTAAGAAGGAGTAGACATTAGTTTGAAAAGAGCCCCTAGCAGAGCAATGTAAATTCTGCTAAAATTGAAGCAAGAACAAACATTAGATTATGATGAAGCTTGAGTGAAAGAATGGTGAAATCACTGATGCTTTACAAGAAGCTTGAGGGGACAATGCACCAAAGAAATCAGTAGTTCACAAGCGGACAGCTTTTTTAAAGAAGAAACGAGATGATGTGGAAGATGAAGTCCACAGGGACAGATCATCCATATCAATTTTCAAGGAAAAAAATTAATCTTGTTTGTGCCCTAATTGAAGAGGACTGATAATCAACAGCACAAACAATAGCCAACATCGTAGACATCTTAATTGGTTCAGCTTACACAGTTCTGACTAAAAAATTAAAGTTGAACCAACTTTCCACTGCATGGGTGCCAAAAGTGTTGTGCTCAGATCAGCTGCAGACAAGAGGAGAGCTCTCAATGGAAATTTTAAAGAACTAGGGTCAAGATCCTGAAGGATTTCTTTGAAGAATTGTAACAGAAGATAAAACATGGCTTTCCCAGTGTGATCCTGAGGGCAAAACACAATCAAAGCAATGGCTACCAAAGGTGGAAGTGGTCCAGTCAAAGCAAAAGGGGATCACTCAAGAGCAAAGGTCACGGCAACAGTTTTTTGGGGACATTCCAGGCATTTTGCTTGTTGACTTTGTGGAAGGTCAAAGAACAATAATATCTGCATATCATGAGAGTGTTTTGAATAAGTTAGCCAAAGTTTTAGGGCAAAATACCTGGGAAAGCTTTAGCAGACAGTCCTCTAACACCACAATGTTTCTGCTCATTCCTGTCATCGAGCAAAGGCAATTTTGTGAGAGTCTCAATGGGAAATTGTCAGGCATCCACCTTACAGCTCTGATTTGGCTCCTTCTGACTTCTTTTTGTTTCCCAATCTCAACAAATGTGGAAAGGGCACCCATTTTTCTTAAGTTAATAATGTATAAGAGACTGCATTGACATTGTTAAGTTCCCAGGACCATCAGTTCTTTAGGGATGAAAACCGAAGATCACATTTTCAATGTTTATCTTTTAACTTCATTTTTCCACAAACTTTTTGAAGTTTCTCCATACAAATGTCTCCATACAAATGAGCACTTGCAAAATAAGCAGAGAGTCTCATTCAATGGACAGAAAGTTCTGTGCCATCTAAAAATTATCTTAAGCAAGTTCAATGTGTAGCAACAGACTGTATTGATAAATATCAGTTAGGTTGACTTCTGCAATGACCATGATGGAGTAACAAGAACTAGACTTTCTCTCCCTCCTGAAACAACCAAAAAAATGGCCAAAATGTATGCCACAAAAGTTTGCAAGACCCTGTAAAGTCAGTCTCAAACAAGGTGAGCCTATCAACTGCCCTAATTTATGCCTGGAGAAAGTTTTCCAGCCCACTACTCCAGGAGAAGAGCCCAAGAGGAGCCCATTGTTCTCCCTGAGCTGAGGGGACAGAGCTGAGAGTCCACAGAAACCATGTTGACATGAGCTCTCAGGACAAGGTTTCCGAGAAGAAGGGGCTGCACAGAAAGAGAACTCCAGAGCTCTGCAAAGGGTCCCCCTAAAGTACATAGCTAAGTAATTGTTAGGACAGGCCTAGAGAAAAGTACCTACGGTTGGGGAAACAACACACAGATAAGATGAAAAGTAACAGTACACATGCTCACCAAGGTCCAGTAATAGTGCTTATTTTATCAGCCAACCCAGAAACACCTCAAGATTCCCAGGGATACCCAGAAGGATCTTGCCTCACTAGTTGGGAGTGATTAGCTCTAAAATGAGAACTGGTCTGATCCCACCTAATGAATTTTTAAAGCAAGACCAAAAAGAGTCAAACTCTTTCCAACTAAACTTAAATACATACCAATACAAAGATCAAGAATATTTATATATACTTCCAGCACTCAATAAGATAAAAGTCACCGTATCTGACATCCAGACACAGTTTAGCAGAGACGCAACAGTAACAACAAAAGACAGAAGAACGTGGCTCATAATAAGGAGAAAAATCACTGAGTCAGAACTGATCCAGAGTAAATCAAGGTGCCAGAGTTATCAGTTAAGAACATTAAAATGCTTATTGAAACAGTATTCTATATGTTCTAAAATAGAGACATGCAAGATACACTAAAGGAGGCTGGGCGCAGTGGCTCACGCCTGTAATCTCAGCATTTTGCGAGGCCGAGGCAGGTGGATCACGAAGTCAGGAGTTCAGGACCAGCCTGACCAATATGGTGAAATCCCATCTCTACTAAAAATACAAAAATTAGCGGGACATAGTAGCATGCGGCTGTAGTCCCAGCTACATGGTAGGCTGATAGCACATTAGTCATTAAAGAAGAAAAGATAGACACCTCTCAAAATAAAATATAGAGAGAAAATAAATTTTTAAAAAACATGAACAGAGCAATAGTAGACAGTACATTTCAAGTAACTGAATTTACGTGTAATCTCAGTTCCCAAAGGAGAGGAGAGGGAAGATGTGAAAACATTTGGGACTTTGAGTCAGGCAAAGCTTTCTTTGATATGACCCCACAGCATGATTTATATAATAATATATTGATAAGAAGAACTCATCAAATTTAAAAAAAAGAATCTGCTCTTCAAAAGAATCTATTAAGAGACTGAAAAGACAAGCTTCAGGCTGGGAGAAAATATTTGCAACTCATATATCTGATAAAAGGCTTGCATCAAAAATATATTTTAAAAGCTCAAAATTTAATAATGAAAAACAAACAACCCCATTTAAAACTTGGGTGAAAGACTGGAACAGACATTTCAAAGTAGACATTTGTTTGGTAAATAAGCACATATGCTCAACATAATTAATGCTTAGGGCAATGCAAATTAAAACCAAAATGAGACGCCACTATCTATTTTTAAATAGCTAAGATTAGCATGACTGATAATAGCCAAGCACTGGCTTGGATGTGGAGAAGCTGAAACTCTCATACACTGCTGATGGGAATACAAAAAAGTGTAACCTTTGAAAAACAGTTCAGGAGTCCCTTAAAAAGTTAAACATACTTCTGCCGTAAGACTCAGCCATTGCACTCCTGGGTATTTACCCAAGAGAGATAAAAGTAGGTGTTCATATAATGATATCAACACAAATGTTCATAGCACATGTATTCATAATAGCCCAAACTAGAAACAATCTAAATATCAATCAATACATTAATGAATTAACTTGCTTTATCCGAATTAATTATGGATACATACTATAACATGAATGAATCTCAAAATAATTATACTAAGTGAAACAAGGCAGACTCTAGAGGTAAAACATGCAGAGAAAAAAACATAAAATGTCAGACAAAAAAGTGCATAGTGTAAAATTGTGTTTATATACATTTTTTGACTGTATAAATTACTGTCCAGTGACAGAAAGCAGTTTGGTGGTTTTTAAGGGCCAGGAATGAGGGGCCAGAGAAATGTATTATAAAGAGGCATCAGGAAACTGGAGGTGAAGTATATTTCCATCACCTCGATTGTGTGCTGATGGTTTCTAAACTTTCAATATTTTTAGTTTATTATATGTTATACAAAATAAAGCTTGTAATAAAAATCAAAAGATTGAGCCATCCTTATTTTCTCTATAAAAGAGCAGAATTCTCCTTTTAGAGATTTGGAAAGATTATTAAAAGATAAGTTACAAAATACAGTACCTGACACGTATAAAATATTAAATAAATATTAGCCATGCTTAATTATTTTGTTTTAAGTCTATATGAGTCAAGTTTTAGTAGAAATATGGGCTAGAAAAAAAAAAAAAGAAAGCGGGACTCTGTGATCCGACTTGGGCTTATAGAACAGACTGTACTAGTTTGTTCTCATGCTGCTAATAAAGTCCTACCCAAGACCGGGTAATTTATAAAGGAAAGAGGTTTAATGAACTCACAATTCCACATGGCTGGGGAGGCCTCACAGTCACGGCAGAAGGCAAAAAAGAAGCAAAGGCACATCTTAAATGGTAGCAGAGAAGAAAGCTTGTGTAGGAAAACTCCCATTTTAAAAGCATCAGATCTGGTGAGACTTATTCGCTACCAGGAGAACAGTAGGGGGAACCCGCCCCTATGATTCAATTATCTCCACCTGACTCCATCCTTGACATGCGGGGATAATTACAATCAAGGTGAGATTCGGCCGGAGACACAGCCGAATCATATCAATGACTAATGAGAGTTATGTCCAGAACCTAATGAAAACCTGTCTGAGGCCACATTCCCTGTAAAGCAGATTTGAGATAGAGATTTGTGTAGAGAACATTTAACTGGGTAAAATCCTAGGAACCAACAACTGTGGCAAAAAAGCTGAATTGGATAAAGGGAGTTGAGATGTGAGGCAGTCACAACAAATACCTCAGCTAATCTCAAGGGGGAGCTGAGAAGCTGGGGTGACCCTTCAGAGTTGCCCTAAATTGAGGCAGGAGTATGGAGTTTTAATACCTTTCACTGACCATTCTTCAGATACGAGTTGTCCCCAAGGATGGACATCAGCTTGACAAGTTATTAATTAGATCTCCTGAGAATAAATTCTAGAGAGAATCAGCTGAGAGGCATGAATTGCCAACACTCCCAATAGCTGGGCAAACTTCAGTTTTGAGGGAGGATTTGGGTCACACACAAAAGTCTCCACAACCAATTATTCATGGGAAATTCTATGTAGGCAGAGCTATTTCATGGCCAGTTAATCAAAACTACATAATCTATTTGGTTAAGCAAAAGAAATTAAAAAGATAAAATAAAATCTATATATTAACACTCAAAAGTTTTTAATGCATTTGCCTTGCATTTCTTGTGTTTTGCCTTCCATTTCAAATGTTTTGCCTTGCATTTGTTTATTTGCTTTTAAGAACCTTTAGAGAACAATAATTACCAATATAATATGGAGTAGCACAGCATAGACGAGGGAAGCTAACTCTCTCCCTTTTCCCAGAACCTGGAACAGCTAAAGATCCTAAGCATTGTCAGCTTTGGTATCTGACATAGTTTGGATGTTTGTCCCCTTCAAATCTCACGTTAAAATGTGATCCCCAATGTTGGAGATAGATGCCTCCTGAATGGCTTGGTGCTGTCCTCTTGGTAATGAATGAGTTCTTACCCTGTGAGTTCATGCGATATCTGGTTGTTTAAAAGAGACTGACACCTCCTCCCTGTCTCTCTTGCTTCCTCTCTCACCATGTGATATGCTGGTTTCCCTTCACCTTCCACCATGATTGGAAGGTTCCTGAGAACCTCCCTGGAAGCAGGTGCCAGTACTATGCTTCATGTACAGCCTTCAGAACAAGGAGCCAAATAAACCTCATTTCTTTATAAATTACCCAGCCTCAGGTATTTCTTTATAACAATACAAATGGGCTAACAGAGTATCATTCATGGACAGTGAGTGTATTAGTCAATTTTCATGCTGCTGATAAAGACATACCCAAGACTGGGTAATTTATAAAGAAAAAGAGGTTTAATGAATTCACATATCTGCACCGCTACCTGTATAAATATGGAAATATCTACACTGCTACCTGTATAAACATGGAAATATCTACACCGCTATCTGTATAAACATGGAAATAACTACACCGCTATCTCTATAAATATAGAAATATCTACACCGCTGTCTCTATAAACATGGAAATATCTACCACGCTATCTGTAGAAACATGGAAATATCTACACCGCTATCTCTATAAACATGGAAATATCTACACCACTGTCTGTATAAACATGGAAACATCCACACCGCTATCTGTATAGACATGAAAATATCTACACCGCTATCTGTATAAACATGGAAATATCTACACCGCTATCGGTATAAACATCCGTACTTGCTCTTAATTTATACCCAAGGCTGGGATGTTTCATATGATAAAAAGACCAAATACAGAATTAGTCTATATTTGGTCTGGCAATTGATCTCTGCAATAATCAAACCTCAAAGACAATCAAACCTGAAATCTAAGCTACATATTAAATAGCTTGGTTTTTAGGTTGCACGTTGCTGTGTGTGCTGGCTTCATAGAAAATGCAAGTAGCAATGGCCATTTTTTAATAGTCATTAGCCTTGAAGCTCTCCTAGTTTTGAATCACATAGAAATAGAAATCAAATCTCACTAGATTTTTTTTTTGAAACAGGGTCTGGCTTCTTTGCCCAGGCTGAAGAGCAGGGCATGATCTTGGCTCACACCTCTGCCTCTCGGACTCAAGTCATCCTCCCACCTCAGCCTTGGAGTAGCTGGGACCACAGGCATGTGCCACCATATCCAGCTAATATTTTTATTTTTGTACAAATGGGGTTTGTCTTCTTTCCCAGGCAGGCCTCAAACTCCAAGACTCAAGCAATCCACCTGCCTTGAATTCCCAAAGTACTGGGTTTACAGGTGACAGCCACTACGCCCAGCAACTAAACTTCTAAAAATCAATTTTACATAAAATTATCTAAGCGTGCAAGGAAAGATAAGAAGCCTAAGGAACCAGTGAGTTGAAGAATAAATGCAGTTTAAATCATACATGTAAACAACATTATGTGATGTGGTAGGAATCATCTAGCATGCTTTAAAGCATGAGTAAAAAGTCTTTTCTTAGAAAACTGGATCTTAGTTTAGGATATCTTTAGATAAGAGTATGAAAAGTCATATCATATTGATAAGTAAAGTGCTTCCTTTGGCTAATTTTAAGGATAGGACATTTACTTTCATATAATTCATAGGAATCTTAGACTGAAAAATAAAATTTCCCTTCTCAAATCCTTACTTTCATACATTTTTTGCATTTCTTTCACTTTTGTGTTAATGGCCTATGTCTCAACATATTCTATTAAGCCTTCTGGAAACACATACTTTGTTTCCAGCCTCTTCAGAGAACCATCACTCCACTTCCTAGGCTTCTGAAGAAGCAGACCCAAGCTTATAGTTATTACATATTTCTAAATCTAGGTGACCAAGAAAAATTGATACTTTTCCCATCATACCTTTAAGTTAATAATCAGGTGTATGCTGAGAGGTAAAGACCCAAGAGTGTTTGTTGTCTAATTGTGCAGCTGTATAAACAAATCTTAATGCTTGAAAATATTCAAAGGTTATTCTCACGTTGATTGTTGGTAACTATGTGTAACAACATGAAAAGAACAAAAATCAAAGAATTACGTCTGAGGATAATACACAATCTCTAAGGGTAAGAAGAGCAACAAAAATTCTGCTTCAATTACCACTGAAATAATATATTTATCCTGTAAAATCTATGGTGGCTGGTTGTAAAAATTAGGCATTAGCAAACTGATAAAGACTTTTTAATGAAAACATTATGAAACATAGTTTTTAAAAAGTTAAATACACCCACACCAGTTTTTCACATTCTTTGGGCTGCTTTAATGCTGCCATTAAATAATTGATTTAGTTGTGACATAGATCCTATGTTCCATTGAGTCTACCATTCATAAAGATGCAATGTAACGTAACAAAAATATAAATTGTGTGTGTGGCGGGGGGAGAATTCAAGAGTATTTTTATGTGACAGAAGTTAAGTTGTTATCAGTGTAAAATAGTCTGTTACAAATACAGGACTCTGTATGTTAGTTTCACTAACCAGAAAGAAATAAATTACAGCAGATACACACACACACACCAAAAAAGGGAAAAGAAACAAAGCTTAGCACCACAGAAAACCACCAAACTAGAGAGATAAACAATAAGAAAGGAAGAAGTGAACAAGTAATCTAAAAAACAACTAATGAAATGGTAGAAGGAAGTCCTAATTTATCAATAATAAACTTCAATAGAAGTGGATTAAACTCTAGTTAAAAGATATAAAGTGGATGAATGGACTCAGATAGCAAAACCCACCTATATGCTGCCTACATGATACTTACCTCACTATTAAAGATAAATAGACTGAAAGTGAAGAGATGGAAAAATATATTTTATGCAAACAAATGAAAAGCAAGCAGGAGTAGCCACAGTCATGTCACATTTTAAAAGGCTTTAAATAAAAAAACTATATAAAAAAAGAATGTCGCTGTATAATGAAATGATAAAAGGCCCAATTCAATAAGAGGACATAACATATATATTACTTAGGTGTAACTATATATGTACCCAACACCAGAACAACCAGATATATAAAGCAAATATTAGATTTAAAGGTAGAGATTGACTGCAATACAATATTAGTAGGAAATTTCAACACTCCACTTTAAAAATGGACAGATTATATGAAGAGAAAATCAACCAAAAAATGACAGACTCAAACTATACCATAGACCAAATGGACCTAGCAGGTAAAGAAGATCTCACCTGATATGGTTTGGCTGTATATCCCCACCGAAATCTCATCTTGATTATAGCTCCCATAATTCATACATATTGTGGGAGGGAACCAGTGGGAGATAATTGAATCATGGGGGCGGTTTCCCCCATACTGTTCTTGTGGTAGTGAATACGTCTAACAAGATCTGATGGTTTTATAAGGGGGAACCCTTTCACTTGGTTCTCAATTCTATTTTGTTTGCTACCATGTAAGATGTGCCTTTCGCCTTCCATCATGATTGGGAGACCTCCCCAGCCACGTGGAACTATGAGTCCACTAAACCTCTTTTTCTCTGTAAATTACCCAGTCTCGGGTATGTCTTTATCAGCAGTATGAAAACAGACTAATACATCATCCAACAGCTGCAGAATACAAATTATTCTCAACTGTACACCAAACATTCTCTAGGACCAATCATACATTATGACACATAATAAGTCTTAACAAACTTAAGAAGACAGATATCATATGAAGTATCTTTTCTGATTACAGTGATATAAAGCCAGAAATCAACAACAGGAAAGCCCTTGGAAATTTTATAAAAACATGGAAATTAAATAGCATGCACCCAAGAAATCAATAGGTCTCATTAAGACATTAATAGGAAAATTTCAAAAGTCGCTGAGACAAGTAAGAATGAAAATCCAACATACCCAAACCTATGGAACGTAGCAAAAGCAGTTCTAAGAGGGAAATTTATAGCAATAAAAGCCTACACCAAAAATGAAGAAAGATTTTCAAATCACAAAGCAAAATTATACACTTCAAGTAACTAGAACATCAAAAACAAACTAAACCCAAAATTGGTAGAAGGAAGGAAATAATAAAGCTCACAGCAGATATAAAGGAAACAGACACTAAAAAATATTTCAAAAGATAAATAAGACAAAGTGTAAAGGTAAAACTGACAAACCTTTAGCTAAACTAAGACAAAAGGAGAGAAAATTCAAATAAATAAAAGATGAAAAAGGAGACATTACAACTGATACACCACAGAAATATAAGGGATTGTAAGACATTACTCATAACTACATGCCAACAAATTTGATAATGTAGAATAAAATGAATAAATTTCTGCACACATACAACTACCCAGATTAAATTGTGAGGAAATATAACATCTGAACACATCAATAATGAGTTTGGAAATTGAATCAATAATAAAACATCTTCCATCAAAACAACAACAACAACAACCAACACCCAGGACCTGATGTCTTCACTGCTGAATTCTACCAAACAGTTAAAGAATAACTACCAATTCTCCACAAACTTTTCCACAAAAGTAATGAGGGAGGAATACTTCCATACTCATCTTATGAGGCTCGCAATATCCTGATTCTAAAACCAGACAAAGACATGCACAAAATGAAAATAACAGGCCAATATTACTGGAGAACATAGATACAAAAATTCTCAACAAGATACAAGTGAACTGACTTCGACAGCACACTAAAAAGAGTATTCACTATAATCAAGTGGGATTCATCCCAGGGATGAAAGGATGGCTTAACATGCACAAATCAGTAAATATGATACACCACCACAATAGAAAGAAAAACAAAAACCATGTGATCATTTCAACAGATGCAAAAAGAACACTTGACAAAAGTCAACATTCGTTTATGATAAAAACTGTCAAGAAAGTAGGTATAGGAGTGTACCTCAACGCAGTAAAGGCCATATGTGACAAACCCACAGCTAACATCTTATTTATGGTGAATAGTTAAATGCTTTTCCTCTATGATATGGAGGAAGACAAGGATGTCAACTTCTACCACTTCTATTTAGCATAGTACTGGAGGTCAGAGCCAGAGCAATTAGACAAAAGAAATAAATAAGAGGGATCCAAACTGGAAAGAAGGAAGTCAGATTGTTTCTGTTTGTAGAAAATGTGATCTCACATACATATGTATACATCTATATATATGATCATATAGATATATATGATCTCTCTCTCTTTAGGGTTCTTTCTATATATACTTATATAGAGTGAGAACCCTAAAGACTTGACCAAAAACTACTAGAAATCATAAATAAATTCAGTAAAGTTGTAGTATACAAAATCAACACAGAAAATTCAGTGGTGTTTCTATACACTAATAGTGAACTATCTGAAAAAGTCATCAAGAAAGGAATTCCATTTACAATAGCTACCAAGAAATCTGCAGATAAATTTAATCAAGGTCATGAAAGATCTCTTCAATGAAAACTATAACACACTGATGGAAAAATTTACGATACACAAAAAATGGACACTATATACTCATGGAATGGAAGAATTGATACTATTGAAATGACCATACTAACAAAATGTCCTACAGATTCAATGCAATCCCTATCAAAATAACAATGAAATTCTTCACAGAAATAGAAAAAAGTACCCTAAAATTTGTATGAAACCAGAAAAGACCCCAAATAACCAAAGCAATCCTGTGCAAAAATAACAAAGCTGGAGGCACCACACTACCTGACTTCAAAATATACTACAAAGCCATAGTAAGCAAAACAGCATGGCACTGCCATAAAGCAAACACATAGACCAATGGAAGAGAATATACAGCTCAGAAATAAATTCTCATACCTAAAGTCAACTGATTTTCAAAAAAGGAGTCAAGAGCACACACAGGGGTAAAGACAGTGTCTTCATTAAATGGTACTGAGAAGATTGGATATTTATATGTGGGATAATGAAATTAGACCCCTATCTTTTACCTTATACAAAATCAACTCAAATGCGATTAAAGACCTAAAGGTAAGATTGAAAACTATGAAAAACTACTAGAAGATAACATGTGGGAAATTCTCTATAACTTTGGGTTGTACAAGGATTTTTTAAATGAGACGTCAAAAGCACAGGCAACAAAAGCAAAAATAGATAAATGGGGTTTCATCACACTAAAATGCTTTTGCACAGCAAAGGAAACTTAACAGAGTGAAAAAACAACTTACAGAATGGGATACAATATTTGCAAACTATACATCTGCTAAGGAGTTAATGCCCAGATTATATAAGAAACTTAAACAACTCAACAGCAAAAACATAAAAAACTTATTTAAAAATGGGCAAAACTGGGAGGCTGAGGCAGGTGGATTGCCTGAGGTCAGGAGTTTGAGACCAGCCTGACCAATATGGTGAAATCATTTCTCTACTAAAAATACAAAAATTTAGCCAAACATGATGGCGTGTGCCTGTAACCCCAGCTACTCAGCAGGCTGAGGCAGGGGAATTGCTTGAAAGAGGGAGATGGAGGTTGCCGTGAGCCCCGATTGCACCACTGTACTCCAGCTTGGGCAACAGAGCAAGACTCCTTCTCAAAAAAAAAAAAAAAAAAGGACAAAATAAACTAAAAGACATGCCACAAGAGAAAATATAGAAATGGTCAAGACGAATATATAATAAAATCATGTTCAACATCACTAACCATCAGGGAAATGCAAATCAAAACCACAAGGAGATACCAGTTCACCCATTAGAATGGCTATTACCAAAAAGGTAAAAGATAACAAGAGTTGGCAAGCAAGTGGAGAAAAGGGAACACTTACACACTGTTGATGGAGTTGTAAACTAGTACAACCATTAAGCAAAACTTTATGGAAGTTCGCTAAAAAATAAAAAAAAAACAAAAAAACAATTATTCGATCACATAACCCAGCAATCCCACTACTGTGTATATATCCATAGGAAATGAAATCATTGTGTTTGAAAAATATCTGCACTCTTATGTTTACTGTAGCACTATTTCTAATAATCAGATATGGAATCAACCTATGTGTCTAAAAACAAAGAAGTGAATTATATATATATAATATATATTATGTATATTATACATAATATATATTATGTATATTATATATAATATATATCATGTATATTATGTATAATATATATCATGTATATTATACATAATATATATCATGTATAATATATATAATATATATTATGTATAATATATATAATATATGTTATGTATATTATATATAATATAGGTTATGTATATTATATATTACATATAATATATATTATTATTATATATATAATTATATATAATTATAATTATAATTATATATAATTTTATGTGTAATTATAATTATACATAAAATTAATTATAATTATTTATAATTTTATGTGTAATTATAATTATACATATTATTATATATAATATATATATATATGGACACATACACAATGAAATACTATTCAGCAATAAAAAAAGAATGAAATTCTGCCAGTTGCAACAACATGGATGACCCGGTAGGATACAATGTTAGGTGAAATAAGCCAGACACAGAAAGCAAATACCGCATGATCTCTCTCATCTGTGGAATCTTAAAAAAAAATGTTAATAGAGAAATAGAGTAGAATAGTGGTTACCAAACAGTGAGGAAGAAGTGGGGAGGGCAAAATGGAGATAGATTGGTTAACAGTTATGAAATCACAATTATATAGGAAGAATAAGTTGAAGTGTTCTTTGCAAAGCAGGGTGACTATAGTTAAAAGTAAAGTATTGTATATTACAAAGTATCTAGAAGAAAGGATTTTGAAATTTCTTATTAAAAAGAAATGATAAATGCATGAGGTAATTAATACACTAACTATCCTTATTGGATCATTAGACAACATACATATTCATTGAAACATCAAATTGTATCCTATAAATCTATATGATTACAATGTGAAAATTTTTTAAAAATAAATTAATGAATTAAATAACAATTTTAAAATGTTCTCAATCACCAATGCAAAGTTTAGGAGCTTTGTTCTTGACTCAGCCTTAAGACTGAAAACTAATGTGTTAGAAATATTTGTAGATCCTCTCAATTTTGAAAGAATCCTAGCTAAACTACTGAAATATAAAATATATTCTATGTAATATGCTCTTAGGTATATTCTTAGGTGAACTCTGCTTTTAGATGAAGCTTATAAAAATGAAAAACGTATCTGAAATAAAATTTTAAAGTATTTGGAAAATTACACCTTAATCTATTAAAGACAAATTTTCTATACAGTAACCTTTTTATGTGCTTTTGAAATGGGATATACAATTATTTTCCCTGATGTGAAACAAAATATAGAAAGTTGGCATTTTATCTAAGAAGTTAACTTAGGAAGAAAGAGTGAGAGGCAGAGGAATGAGGGAAGAAAGGAAGGCTGATGATGGGATACCTTATCAAGTTGCCTAATGCTGTATTGGAACCTAATAGGCCTTCTAAGGAGTTTTATTACATAATGCAAGACTCCTCAATCTGGGAGGAGGAAAGGGCTTTATTTTTGAGTGGTCACAGGTTGCCCCATGGGCATAAACTCTACCAAGCTTCTAGGTTACACCTACATGAGCATCCCACCTGCTTAAGTGAGAGCAGCCACAAACTGTGGGCCATTCCAGGTAAGTGTCATATCACACCTGCACCAACTAGTCAAAGCCTGGGTCAAAGCCTGTGCAGAACTGATTGCTACAGCAGAGGCTAAAATAAGAAATGGGGCTAAGAGAATGAAAAGCAGTGCCCATATGTATCCAAAAACAGGTTGAAGATATCTTTAGGAAGGAACAGATAATTTTTTTTATTCATACAATAACAGATGCATATGAACTCCTCGAGTAGTCACCCATTCCTGTCAGCCCTTGGGCTTCATAACTAAATCACTCTTCCTTTGTAATCCAGTCCCACATTTTCAGCTATCTCTCTATGTTTATTATCTTAAATATTTCTTTGCTCTATACTCTTCCCCTAGTCTTCAACCAATTTCTTTCTTTATTGTCCCAACCCACAGACTGTTATTTCCACTTCGATGTCCCATAGAAGCTTCAAGGGTTTGAAATACCTAAAAAACAACTCATCTTTCTCCCTAAAACTCCCTCTCCTTCTCCTACTTCAAAATTTCAACTAATGGCTCCCCCTGTTATCCCTACCAGAATCCTGAATGATCCCTGTTTCTCCTCATTCACTCCATACATGTAAATCTCATTAACGTTACTTTCTAGATATTTCATGAATCCTTTCCATTCATTCTGTACTAGAAAGTGTTCCCAGTTTAGACCCTGGTGGTTGGTGGCCTCTTACCTAGGCGCTCTCTCTCTCTCTCTCTCTCTGTGGGTGTGGGTGTGGGTGTGTGTGTCCTGAGAATTTATTTACTTCTGGTTTTTGTTTGTTTTTTAGTATCCAGAATCTACAGGGAACTTAAATCAATTAGAAAAAAAATAACCCAATTAAAAAATGGGCAAAGGACATGAACAAACACTTCTCAAAAGAACATATACAAATGGCCAACAAATACACGAAAAAAAATGCTTAGAATCACTAATCATCAGAAAAATGCAAATCAAAACACAATGAGATACCATTTCATACCGGTTGGAATGGCTATTATTAAAAAGTCAAAATACAACAGATGCCAGCAGGGCTGTAGACAAGAGGAAGTGTCTGTATATTTTTAGCTATAGCCCTACTTCAAACGTGTCCCCCTTACAGCCAAAAGAGCGGCCTATCTAAAGGACTGTTCTGATCAGCTCACTTACCTGACTGAAACCTTCAGTGACTCCCATGGCCTGCAGGTCAATGCACTAATTCATGACTATAACATCTGAGATATCCTTGATCTGGCTACTGGTCTAGCCCTCTCTGACTCACGCTTTATAAACCATGCATTCTGGAACTTTTTAGTTGTTTCCCACATCAGCATGCTACTTCCCATCCATGTAGATTTGCAGAGACCTCCTCATCTTTTTAATTCCCAGTTCCCACTCTCAACATGGGCCATCTCCTACCCACACTTCAAAACCTAAGCAAAACAACACCTTCCGTGACACCTCCATGCTGAGTCAGATGCCATCCCCTTTGTATTGTAGTTCTTTGCTTGTGTGCCTTTGTCTCACTTTGTTCTCTTTAAAATAAACTCCATGAGGACAATGATCACCTGCTATTTGTGTTAATATCTGCACCAAGTGGCATAGTGTCTGGAGTATAGTAGGATCTATTTTCAAGGAACAAAAGATTATATCTATACCAATAGACATGAATTAGCGCTTTTTTTTTAAAGATAAGCTCCCTTTGAACTAAGTCAATGTTTACAAGAAGAGTTATACTAAAAGGTTCACTTTTGCTGCTTACGTTTCATTTATTTCAGGCAATTAATTCATTGTTATTGGTAAATCGATACTTTTTATTGATACTGAAAAGAGAGAAATAAACTAATGACTATCTCTGTTAGAGTAGATTTGTTCATATCAGTAAAATGTTAATTATCTGAAAGTCAATAATAAAACATAAACTGTGATCTTAAATATTTTTTAGGGGCTCAAAAATAATTAGAATTCATGTCAGCATATAAAAAAAGATCAGAGTATTTTTAAGATAGGATAAAATTTTATTTTAGTTTCTTAATAGGGATTTTTGGGACCTTACAGAGTTCAACTAATTACAATTTTAAAAATAGGATTGATAGAGTTTTAGAATTAGAAACAATTTATAGATTATTTTATTTTTCTTTTGAGGAACCAGGTCATCAGAAGATCAAGGAACACCTATAATGTCACTAGATCCTAATTTAATTTAAATTTTAGAATCCAGGTATTCTAACTCTTGTCTTGATACTATTTCTACTTTATTATGTTGCTTCCCAGGGCTTTAAAAAATAAAAGCTGGGAAATTACATTTGCTTTGCACATACAGCACCAATTATCAAATTCAGCATAAAAGCATAACATGTATACATCAAAAAGAAAACATAAAAACTTCATATTAAAAGCATCTCAAAACAATTGAATATAATAGGAAACCTTATACAAATGCAACACTCCCCCATTAATAAAAAGAAACCAATTGGAGAAAAAAGAAATTCAATATAAACATGTTGGAATATAACCTAATTCATTTTAATCCAATGCTTCAAATTGAAAAAAATTAGCACTAGTGTTATTTTCCTTTATCATTACAATCTTGCTTTTCATTACATTATGCTATGTTTTGTATTAAACATAAAATCAATTTTTCACCTTAACACATGCTAGAAATACAGAGTCACCATGCTGGAAATCAGTAGAAAGTGTCTTTGTTTCTACTTTTTTTTTTCTTTGAAAAACCTTTGGGAAAAAATATCATTTACAATGTTTAATTTTAATAACTTAAAGAATGTAATTGATTTTTGTTTGTTTTTGACATGGAGTTTCACTCTTGTCACTCAGGCTGGAGTACAATGGCATGGTCTCGGCTCACTGTAACCTCCACCTCCCAGGTTCAAATGATTCTCCTGTCTCAGCCTCCCGAGTAGCTGGGATGACAGGCACTCGCCACCACACCTGGCTAATTTTTGTATTTTTAGTAGAGATGGGGTTTCATCATGTTGGCCAGGCTGGTCTCAAAGTCCTGACCTCAGGCGATCCGTCCACCTCGGCCTCCCAAAGAGCTGGGACTACAGGCGTGAGCCACCGCGCCCAGCCAATTGAATAGTTTTTAACTCAGAGGATAAATGCTTGAGGGGATGGAAAGCCCATTCCTCATGATGTGATTATTTCACACTGCATGCCTGTATTAAAACATCTCATGTACCCCACAAATATATAAACCTCCTTTGTACCCATAAACATTTTATAAAATAATGAAAATATTTTAAAACTAAAAAAATTGGTTTTTAATTAAGCAACCTTATTTAAATAAAATCATTCTTCCTCATCCTCAGTCCTGGGATCTACCAGAAAGAATTAGCAACATCTTAAAGATGACAAAGTGTTAAAGATAAGCTGCTATTAAGTAAAAGTGTGAAGTGTGGAGGGGACAAGCTGGATGCCTGAACCATTTTGTTCTATCTTTAGGACAGTGAAAGAGCAAGATGCAGGGTTGGGGTGGGGGACACTTATTCTGTTGAGCATTGTCACCACTATATTCACTGAAATTCATCTGCATGCTTGTATGTATACTGTTGATTCACCTGATACACTGAAAATTATACGAAATTGTTCTCTATTCTTTAGATAATTATAATCTAAGTGCTAATATGAAGCTTAGAATTTATATGAAATAATTATGCCCACAACAAGACATTTCAGCTAATTCCTAGATAATAATCTCACTTCACCCTGCACAAAACAGGCACATGATCATGTCACTCTGACCTGGTTTGAGTCCAAGGAGACTTTTGTTTTTAAAATAATTTAGGTTAGTAGTTAAAATATGAACTTTGGGCCAGGAGTGGTGGCTCATGCCTATAATCCCAGCACTTCGGGAGGCTGAGGCGGGTGATGACTTGAAGTCAGGAGTTGGAGACTGGCCTGGCCAACATGCTGAAACCCCATCTCTACTAAAAAAAAAAATACAAAAATTAGCTGGGTGTGGTGGCAGGCACCTATAATCCCTGCTACTTGGGAGACTGAGGCAGGAGAATTGCTTGAGCCTGGGAAGTGGAGGTTGCAGCGAGCAGAGATCTTACCACTACACTCCAAAACAAAGAACAAACCAAAAAATTCTAGAGTCACACTGAAAATCTTAACAACCTGCTTCTACTTCTCATTTTTTTTTATTTTGACCTGATTTTAGACTGATGGTAAAATGCACAAATAACACAAAGTGCCCCCTATGTCCCTCACCCTGCTTCCCCTACTACTAACATTTTCAGAGCCATCCTTATTTTCTCTATAAAAAAGCAGAATTCTCCTTTTAGAGATTTGGAAAGAGTATTAAAAGATAAGTTACAAAATACAGTACCTGACACGTATAAAATATTAAATAAATATTAGCCATGCTTAATTATTTTGTTTTGAGTCTTTATGAGTCAAGTTTTAGTAGAAATATGGGCTAGAAAAAAAAAGAAACAGAAAGCGGGACTCTGTGATCCGACTTGGGCTTATAGAACAGACTGTACTAGTTTGTTCTCATGCTGCTAATAAAGTCCTACCCAAGACCGGGTAATTTATAAAGGAAAGAGGTTTAATGAACTCACAATTCCACATGGCTGGGGAGGCCTCACAGTCACGGCAGAAGGCAAAAAAGAAGCAAAGGCACATCTTAAATGGTAGCAGAGAAGAAAGCTTGTGTAGGGAAACTCCCATTTTAAAAGCATCAGATCTGGTGAGACTTATTCGCTACCAGGAGAACAGTAGGGGGAACCCGCCCCTATGATTCAATTATCTCCACCTGACTCCATCCTTGACATGCGGGGATAATTACAATCAAGGTGAGATTCGGGCAGAGACACAGCGGAATCATATCAATAACTAATGAGAGTTATGTCCAGAACCTAATGAAAACCTGTCTGAGGCCACATTCCCTGTAAAGCAGATTTGAGATAGAGATTTGTGTAGAGAACATTTAACTGGGTAAAATCCTAGGAACCAACAACTGTGGCGAAAAAGCTGAATTGGATAAACGGAGTTGAGATGTGAGGCAGTCGCAACAAATACCTCAGCTAATCTCAAGGGGGAGCTGAGAAGCTGGGGTGACCCTTCAGAGTTGCCCTAAATTGAGGCAGGAGTATGGAGTTTTAATACCTTTCACTGGCCATTCTTCAGATACGAGTTGTCCCCAAGGATGGACATCAGCTTGACAAGTTATTAGTTAGATCTCCTGAGAATAAATTCTAGAGAGAATCAGCTGAGAGGCATGATTTGCCAACACTCCCAATAGCTGGGCAAACTTCAGTTTTGAGGGAGGATTTGGGTCACACACAAAAGTCTCCACAAATAATTATTCATGGGAAATTCTATGTAGGCAGAGCTATTTCATGGCCAGTTAATCAAAACTACATAATCTATTTGGTTAAGCAAAAGAAATTAAAAAGATAAAATAAAATCTATACATTAACACTCAAAAGTTTTTAATGCATTTGCCTTGCATTTCGTATGTTTTGCCTTGTATATCATATGTTTTGCCTTGCATTTGTTTATTTGCTTTTAAGAACCTTTAGAGAACAATAATTACTAATATAATATGCAGTAGCACAGCATAAACGAGGGAAGCTAACTCTCTCCCTTTTCCCAGGACCTGGAACAGCTAAAGATCCTAAGCATTGTCAGCTTTGGTATCTGACATAGTTTGGATGTTTGTCCCCTTCAAATCTCACGTTAAAATGTGATCCCCAATGTTGGAGACAGATGCCTCCTGAATGGCTTGGTGCTGTCCTCTTGGTAATGAATGAGTTCTTACCCTGTGAGTTCATGCGATATCTGGTTGTTTAAAAGAGACTGACACCTCCTCCCTGTCTCTCTTGCTTCCTCTCACACCATGTGATATGCTGGTTTCCCTTCACCTTCCACCATGCTTGGAAGGTTCCTGAGGCCCTCCCTGGAAGCAGGTGCCAGTACTATGCTTCATGTACAGCCTTCAGAACAAGGAGCCAAATAAACCTCATTTCTTTATAAACCACCCAGCCTCAGGTATTTCTTTATAATAATGCAAATGGGCTAACAGAGAATCATTCATGGACAGTGAGTGTATAGGTCAATTATCATGCTGCTGATAAAGATATACCCAAGACTGGGTAATTTATAAAGAAGAAGAGGTTTAATGAATTCACATATCTGCACCGCTACCTGTATAAATATGGAAATGTCTTCACCGCTACCTGTACAAACATGGAAATATCTACACCGCCATCTCTATAAAAATGGAAATATCTACAGCGCCATCTGTATAAACATGGAAATATCTATACCGCCATCTCTATAAACATGGAAATATCTAAACCGCCATCTGAAGGAACATGGACATATCTACACCGCTATCTCTATAAAGGTTGAAATATCAACACCACCATCTGTATAAACATGGAAATATCTACACAGCTATCTGTATAAAGATGGAAATATCTACACCACCATCTCTATAAACGTGGGAATATCTACACCGCCATCAGTATGAACATGGAAATATCTACACCGCCGTCTGTATGAACATGGAAATATCTACAGCGCCATCTGTATAAACATGGAAATATCTATACCGCCATCTCTATAAACATGGAAATATCTAAACCGCCATCTGAAGGAACATGGAAATATCTACACCGCTATCTCTATAAAGGTTGAAATATCAACACCGCCACCTGTGTAAACATGGAAATATCTACACAGCTATCTGTATAAAGATGGAAATATCTACACCACCATCTCTATAAACGTGGGAATATCTACACCGCCATCCGTATGAACATGGAAATATCTACACCGCCGTCTGTATGAACATGGAAATATCTACACCGCCATATCTAGGAACATGGAAATATCTACACCGCCATCTGTATGAACATGAAAATATCTACACTGCTATCTGTATGAACATGGAAATATCTACACCGCTATCTGTATAAACATGGAAATATCTACACCGCTATCACTATAAACATGGAAATATCTACACCGCTATCTGTATCAACACGGAAATATCTACACCGCCATCTCTATAAACATGGAAATATCTACAATGCAATCTGCATAAACATGGAAGTATCTACACCACTATCTGTATATACATGGAAATATCTACACCGCTATCCATATAAACATGGAAATATCTACACCGTTATCTGTATAAATGTGGAAATCACTACACCGCTCTGTCTACAAACACGGAAATATCTACATCGCTATCTGCAAAAACATGGAAATATCTACACCGCCATCTCTATGAACATGGAAATATCTACAAAGCCATCTGTACGAACATGGAAATATCTACAAAGCAATCTGTATGAACATGTAAATATCTACACGGCCATCTTTATGAACATGGAAATATCTACCCCGCTATCTGTATGAACATGGAAATATCTATACCGCTATCTGTATGAACATGCAAATATCTACACAGCTATCTGTTTATCAATGGAAATATCTGCACTGCTATCTCTATAAACATGGAAATAACTACACTGCTATCTGTATAAACATGGAAATATCTACACCGCCACCTGTATGAACATGGAAATATCTACACTGCCACCCGTACGAACATGGAAATATCTACACCGCCATCTGTATGAATATGTAAATATCTACAATGCCATCTGTATGAACATGGAAATACCTACACCGCTGACTGTATGAACATGGAAATATCTACAACGCTATCTGTATGAACATGGAAATATCTACACCGCTATCTGTATGAACATAGAAATATCTACACCGCTATCTGTATGAACATGGAAATATCCACACCGCTATCTGTATGAACATGCAAATATCTACACAGCTATCTATATATCAATGGATATATCTACACTGCTATCTCTATAAACATGGAAATAACCACACTGCTATCTGTATAAACATGGAAATATCTACACCGCCACCTGTATGAACATGGAAATATCTACACTGCCCTCCATACGAAAATAGAAATACCTACACCGCCATCTGTAAGAACATGTAAATATCTACACCGCCCTCTGTATGAACATGGAAATATCTACACCGCTAACTGTATGAACAAGGAAATATCTGCACCGCCATCTGTACGAATATGGACATATCTACACCGCCGTCTGTATTAAGATGGAAATATCTACACCGCTATCTGTATAAACATGGAAATATCTGCAACACTATCTGTATAAACATGGAAATATCCGCACCGCTATCTGTATGAACATGGAAATATCTACACCGCTATCTGTATAAACATGGAAATATCCACACCGCTATCTGTGTAAACATGGAAATGTCTACACCGCTATCTGTGTAAACATGGAAATATCTACACCGCCATCTGTGTAAACAGGAAAATATCTACACCGCCATGTGTATAAACACGGAAATATCTACACCGCCATCTGTATGAACATGGAAATATCTACACTGCCATCTCTATAAACGTGGAAATATCTACACCGCTATCTGTATGAAATTGGAAATATCTACACTGCTATCTGTATAAAATTGAAATTATCTACACCGCTATCTCTATAAACATGGAAATATCTACACCGCTATCTGTATAAACATGGAAATATCTACACCGCTATCTGTATAAACATGGAAATATCTTCACCGCTATCTCTTTAAACATGGAAATATCTACAACACTGTCTCAATAAACTTGGAAATAACTACATCACTATCTCTATAAACATGGAAATATCTAGACCACCATCTCTATAAACATGGAAATATCTACACCACCATCTGTATAAACATGGAAATATCTATACCGCTATCTGCATAAACATGGAAATATCTACACCGCCATCTCTATGAACGTGGAAATATCTACATCGCCATCTGTATGATCATGGAAATATCTACACCGCTATCTGTATGAACATGTAAATATATACACCGCCATCTGTATAAACATGGAAATATCCGCACCGCTATCTGTATACACATGGAAATATTTACACCGCTATCTGCATAAAGATGGAAATATCCACACCGCTATATTTGTAAACATGGAAATGTCTACACCGCTATCTGTGGAAACATGGAAATATCTACACCGCCATCTGTATGAACATGGAAATATCTACACGGCCATCTCTATAAACGTGGAAATATCCACACCGCTATCTGTATGAACTTGGAAATATCTACACTGCTATCTGTATAAAATTGGAATTATCTACACCACTGTCTCCATAAACGTGGAAATATCTACACTGCTATCTGTATAAACAGGGAAATATCGACACCGCTATCTCTATAAACATGGAAATATCTTCACCGCTATTTGTATAAACATGGAAATATGTACAACACTGTCTCTATAAACTTGGAAATAACTACACCACTATCTCTATAAACATGGAAATATCTAGACCGCCATCTCTATAAACATGGAAATATCTGCACCACCATCTGTATAAACATGGAAATATCTATACCGCAATCTGCATAAAAATGGATATATCTACACCGCAATCTCTATGAACATGGAAATATCTACACCGCCATCTGTACGAACATGGAAATATCTACACGGCCATCCGTATGAACATGTGAATATCTACACCGCAATCTGTATGAACATGGAAATATCTACACCGCTAACTGTACAAACATGGAAATATCTGCACCGCTATCTGAATGAACATGGAAATAACTACACCGTTATCTGTATGAACATGGAAATATCTACACCGCTATCTGTATGAACATGGAAATATCTACACCGCTATCTGTATGAACATGCAAATATCTTCACTGCTATCTGTATGAACATGCAAATATCTTCACAGCTATCTATATATCAATGGAAATATCTACACTGCTATCTCTATAAACATGGAAATAACTACACTGCTATCTGTATAAATATGGAAATATCTACACCGCCATCTCTATGAACATGGAAATATCTACACCGCCATTTGTATGAATATGGAAATATCTACACCGCCATCTCTATGAACATGGAAATATCTACACCGCCATTTGTATGAAGATGGAAATATCTACACCGCCATCTGTATGAACATGGAAATACCTTCACCGCCATCTGTATGAACATGGATATATCTACAACGGCATCTGGATGAACATGGAAATATCTACACCGCTATCTGCATGAACATGGAAATATCTACACAGCTATCTGCATATAGATGGAAATATCTACACAGATTTCTCTATAAATATGGAAATAAATACAGCGCTATCTCTATAAACATCGAAATATCTACACCACCATCTGTATGAACATGGAAATATGTACAACGCTATCTGTACGAACATGGACATATCTACACCACCATCTGTATTAAGATGGAAATATCTACACCGCCGTCTGTATAAACATGGAAATATCTGCCCAACTATCTGTATAAACATGGAAATATCCGCACTGCTATCTGTAAAAACATGGAAATATCTACACCGCTATCTGCATAAACATGGAAATATCCACACCGCTATCTGTTTAAAAATCGAAATGTCCTCACCGCTATCTGTGCAAACATGGAAATATATACACCGCCATCTGTGTAAACATGAAAATATCTACACCGCCATCTCTATAAACATGGAAATATCTACACCGCCATCTGTATGAACATGGAAATATATACACCGCCATCTCTATAAACGTGGAAATATCTACACCGCTATCTGTATGAACTTGGAAATATTTACACTGCTATCTGTATAAAATTGGAATTATCTACATCACTATCTCTACAAACATGGAAATATGTACACCACTATCTGTATAAACATGGAAATATCTTCACGCTATCTGAATAAACATGGAAATATCTACAACGCTGTCTCTATAAACTTGGAAATAACTACACCACTATCTCTATAAACATGGAAATACCTAGACCGCCATCTCTATAAACATGGAAATATCTACACCACCATCTGTATAAACATGGAAATATCTATACCGCTATCTGCATAAAGTTGGAAATATCTACACCGCCATCTCTATGAACATGGAAATATCTACACCGCCATCTGTACGAACATGGAAATATCTGCACCGTCATCTGTATGAACATGTAAATATCTACACCGACATCTGTATGAACATGGAAATATCTACACCGCTAACTGTATGAACATGGAAATATCTACACCGCTATCTGTATGAACATGGAAATATCTACACCGTTATCTGTATGAACATGGAAATATCTACACCGCTATCTGTACGAACATGGAAATATCTACACAGCTATCTGTATATCAATGGAAATATCTACACTGCTATCTCTATAAACATGGAAATAACTACACTGCTATCTGTATAAACATGGAAATATCTACACCGCCATCTCTATGAACATGGAAATATCTACACCGCCATTTGTATGAACATGGAAATATCTACACCGCCATCTCTATGAACATGGAAATATCTACACCGCCATTTGTATGAACATGGAAATATCTACACTGCTATCTCTATAAACACGGAAATAACTACACTACTATCTGTATAAACATGGAAATATCTACACCGCCACCTGTATGAACATGGAAATATCTACACTGCCATCCGTACGAACATGGAAATATCTACACCGCCATCTGTATGAACATGTAAATATCTACACCACCATCTGTATGAACATGGAAATACCTACACCGCTATCTGTATGAACATGGAAATATCTACACCACTATCTGTATGAACATGGAAATATCTACACCGCCATCTGTACGAACATGGATATATCTTCACCGCCATCTGTATGAACATGGATATATCTACACCGGCATCTGTATGAACATGGAAATATCTAGAACGCTATCTGAATGAACATGGAAATATCTACACAGTTATCTGCATATACATGGAAATATCTACACAGATATCTCTATAAACATGGAAATAACTACAGCACAATCTCTATAAACTTCGAAATATCTACACCGCCATCTGTATGAATATGGAAATATCTACAAAGCTATCTGTACGAACATGGAAATATCTACACCTCTATCTGTATGAACATGCAAATATCTACACAGCTATCTGTATATCAATGGAAATATCTGCATTGCTATCTCTATAAACATGGAAATAACTACACTACTATCAGTATAAACATGGAAATATCTACACTGCCATCCATACGAACATGGAAATATCTACACCGCCATCTGTATGAACATGTAAATATCTACACCGCCATCTGTATGAACATGGAAATATCTACAACGCTAACTGTATGAACATGCAAATACCTACACCGCTATCTGTATGAACATGGAAATATCTACACCGCTATCTGTATGAACATGGAAATAGCTACACCGCTATCTGTATGAACATGGAAATAGCTACACCGCTATCTGCATGAACATGGAAATATCCACACCGCTATCTGTATGAACATACAAATATCTACACAGCTATCTGTATATCAACTGAAATATCTACACTGCTATCTCTATAAACATGGAAACAACTACGCTGCTATCTGTATAAACATGGAAATATCTACACCGCCATCTCTATGAACATAGTAATATCTACAACGCTATTTGTATGAACATGGATATATGTACACCGCCATCTCTATGAACAGGGAAATATCTACACCGCCATTTGTATGAACATGGAAATATCTACACCGCCATATGTATGAAGATGGAAATATCTTCATCGCCATCTGTATGAACATGGATATATGTACACCGGCATCTGGATGAACATGGAAATATCTACACCGCTATCTACATGAACATGGAAATATCTACACAGCTATCTGAATATACATGGAAATATCTACACAGATTTCTCTATAATTATTTAAATATCTACAGAGCTATCTCGATAAACTTTGAAATATCTACACCCCCATCTGTATGAACATGGAAATATATACACCACTAACTGTATGAACATGGAAATATCTACACCGCTATTGGTATTAACATGGAAATATCTACACTGCTATATGTATGAACATGGAAATATCTACACCACTAACTGTATGAACATGGAAATATCTACACCGCAATCTGTATGAACATGTATATATCTACACCGCCATCTGTATGAACATGGAAATATCTACACCGCTAACTGTATGAACATGGAAATATCTACACTGCTATCTGTATGTACATGGAAATATCTACACCGCTATCTGTATGAACATGGAAATATCTACACCGCTATCTGTATGAACATGGAAATATCTACACCGCTATCTGTATGAACATGCAAATATCTACACAGCTATCTGTATATCAATGGAAATATAAACAATGCTATCTCTATAAACATGGAAGTAACTACACTGCTATCTGTATAAACATGGAAATATCTACACCGCCATCTCTATGTACATGTAAATATCTACACCGCCATTTGTATGAACATGGAAATATCTACACCGCCATCTCTATGAACATGGAAATATCTACACTGACATCTGTATGAACATGGAAATATCTACACTGCTAACTGTATGAACATGGAAATATCTACACCGCCATCTGTATGAACATGGAAATATCCACACCGTTATCTGTATGAACATGGAAATATCTACACCACTATCTGTACGAACATGGAAATATCTACACTGCCATCCGTACGAACATGGAAATATCTACACGGCCATCTGTACGAACATGGACATATGTACACCACCATCTGTATTAAGATGGAAATATCTACACCGCTATCTGTATAAACATAGAAATATCTGCCCATCTGTATAAACATGGAAATATCCGCACCGCTATCTGTATAAACATGGAAATATCTACACCGCTATCTGCATAAACATGGAAATATCCACACCGCTATCTGTGTAAACATGGAAATGTCTACACCGCTACCTGTGTAAACATGGAAATATCTACACCACCATCTGTGTAAACATGAAAATATCTACACCGCTATCACTATAAAAATGGAAATATCTACACCGCCATCTGTATGAACATGGAAATATCTACACCGCCATCTCTATAAACGTGGAAATATCTACACCGCTATCTGTATAAACTCGGAAATATCTTAACTGCTATCTGTATAAAATTGAAATTATATTCACCACTAACTCTATAAACAGGGAAATATCTACACTGTTATCTGTATAAACATGGAAATATCTACACCGCTTTCTGTATGAACATGGAAATATCTACACCGTTATCTGTATGAACATGGAAATATCTACACCGCTATCTGTATGAACATGGAAATATCTACACCGCTATCTGTATGAACATGGAAATATCTACACCGCTATCTGTATGAACATGCAAATATCTACACAGCTATCTGTATATCAATGGAAATATCTACACTGCTATCTCTATAAACAAGGAAATAACTACACTACTATCTGTATAAACATGGAAATATCTACACCGCCAACTGTATGAACATGGAATATCTACACTGCCATCCGTATGAACATGGAAATATGTACACCGCCATCTGTATGAACATGTAAATATCTACACCGCCATCTGTATGAACATGGAAATATCTACACCGCTAACTGTATGAACATGGAAATACCTACACCGCTATCTGTATCAACATGGAAATATCTACACCGCTATCTGTTTGAACATGGAAATATCTACACCGCCATCTGTATGAACATGGATATATCTTCACCGCCATCTGTATGAACATGGATATATCTACACCGGCATCTGGATGAACATGTAAATATCTACACCGCCATCTGTACGAACATGGACATATGTACACCAACATCTGTATTAACATGGAAATATCTTCACCGCTATCTGTATAAACATGGAAATATCTGCCCATCTGTATAAACATGGAAATATCCGCACCGCTATCTGTATAAACATGGAAATATCTACACCGCTATCTGCATAAACATGGAAATATCCACACCGCTATCTGTGTAAACATGGAAATGTCTACACCGCGACCTGTGTAAACATGGAAATACCTACACCGCCATCTGTGTAAACATGAAAATATCTACAACGCCATCTCTATAAACATGGAAATATCTACACCGCCATCTGTATGAACATGGAAATATCTACACCGCCATCTCTATAAACGTGGAAATATCTACACCGCTATCTGTATGAACTTGGAAATATCTACACTGCTATCTGTATAAAATTGAAATTATCTACACCACTATCTCTATAAACATGGAAATATCTACACTGTTATCTGTATAAACATGGAAATATCTACACCGCTATCTGTATAAACATGGAAATATCTACAACGCTGTCTCTATAAACTTGGAAATAACTACACCTCTATCTCTATAAACATGGAAATATCTAGACCGCCATCTCAATAAGCATGGAAATATCTACACCGCCATCTGTATAAACATGGAAATATCTATACCGCGATCTGCATAAACATGGAAATATGTACACCGCCATCTCTCTGAACATGGAAATATCTACACCGCCATCTGTACAAACATGGAAATATCTACACTGCCATCTGTATGAACACGTAAATATCTACACCGCCATCTGTATGAGCATGGAAATATCTACACCGCTAACTGTATGAACATAGAAATATCTACACCGCTATCTGTATGAACATGGAAATATCTACACCGTTATCTGTATGAACATGGAAATATCTACACCGCTATCTGTATGAACATGGAAATATCTACACCGCTATCTGTATGAACATGGAAATATCTACACCGCTATTGGTATGAACATAGAAATATCTACACAGCTATCTGCATGATCATGGAAACATCTACACCGCTATCTGTATGAACATGGAAATATCTACATCGCTATGTGTATGAACATGGAAATATCTACACCGCTATCTGTATGAACAAGCAAATATCTACACAGCTATCTGTATGAAATTGAAATTATCTACACCACAATCACTATAAACATGGAAATAACTACACTGCTATCTGTATAAATATGGAAATATCTGCACCGCCATCTCTATGAACATGGAAATATCTACACCGCCATTTGTATGAACACGGAAATACCTACACCGCTATCTGTATGAAGATGGAAATATCTACACCGCTATCTGTATGAACATGGAAATATCTACACCGCTATCTGTATGAACATGGAAATATCTACACCGCTATCTGCATGAACATGGAAATATCCGCACCGCTATTTGTATGAACATGCAAATATCTACACAGCTATCTGTATATCAATGGAAATATCTACACTGCTATCTCTATAAACATGGAAATATCTACACTGCTATCTGTATAAACATGGAAATATCTACACCGCCATCTCTATGAACATGGTAATATCTACACCGCTATTTGTATGAACATGGATATATCTACACCGCCATCTCTATGAACAGGAAAATATCTACACCGCCATTTGTATGAACATGGAAATATCTACACCGCCATCTGTATGAACATGGAAATATCTTCATCGCCATCTGTATGAACATGGATATATGTACACCGGCATCTGGATGAACATGGAAATATCTACACGGCTATCTGCATGAACATGGAAATATCTACACAGATTTCTCTATAAATATGGAAATAACTGCAGCGCTATCTCTATAAACTTCGAAATATCTACACCGCCATCTGTATGAACATGGAAATATCTACACCGCCATCTGTACGAACATGGACACATGTACACCAACATCTGTATTAACATGGAAATATCTACACCGCTATCTGTATAAACATGGAAATATCTGCCCATCTGTATAAACATGGAAATATCCGCACCGCTATCTGTATAAACATGGAAATATCTACAGCACTATCTGCATAAACATGGAAATATCCTCACCGCTATCTGTGTAAACATGGAAATGTCTACACCGCTACCTGTGTAAACATGGAAATATCTATACCGCCATCTGTGTAAACATGAAAATATCTACACCGCCATCTCTATATACATGGAAATATCTACACCGCCATCTGTATGAACATGGAAATATCTACACGGCCATCTCTATAAAGGTGGAAATATCTACACCGCTATCTGTATGAACTTGGAAATATCTACACTGCTATCTGTATAAAATTGAAATTATCTACACCACTATCTCTATAAACATGGAAATATCTACACTGTTATCTGTATAAACATGGAAATATCTATACCGCTATCTGTATAAACATGGAAATATCTACAACGCTGTCTCTATAAACTTGGAAATAACTACACCTCTATCTCTATAAACATGGAAATATCTAGACCGCCATCTCAATAAGCATGGAAATATCTACACCACCATCTGTATAAACATGGAAATATCTATACCGTGATCTGCATAAACACGGAAATATGTACACCGCCATCTCTATGAACATGGAAATATCTACACCGCCATCTGTACGAACATGGAAATATCTACACTGCCATCTGTATGAACACGTAAATATCTACACCGCCATCTGTATGAGCATGGAAATATCTACACCGCTATCTGTATGAAGATAGAAATATCTACACCGCTATATGTATGAACATGGAAATATCTACACCGTTATCTGTATGAACATGGAAATATCTACACCGCTATCTGTATGAACATGGAAATATCTACACAGCTATCTGTATGAACATGGAAATATCTACACCGCTATCTGTATGAATATGGAAATATCTACATCGCTATGTGTATGGACATATAAATATCTACACCGCTATCTGTATGAACATGGAAATATCTACACCGCTATCTGTATGAACATGGAAATAACTACACTGCCATCCGTACGAACATGGAAATATCTACACCGCCTTCTGTATGAACATGGAAATATCTACACCGCTATCTGTATGATCATGCAAATATCTACACAGGTATCTGTATATCAATGGAAATATCTACAATGCTATCTCTATAAACATGGAAATAACTACACTGCTATCTGTATAAACATGCAAATATCTACACCGCCATCTCTATGAACATGGATATATCTACACCACCATTTGTATGAACATGGAAATATCTACACCGACATCTCTATGTACATGGAAATATCTACACCGCCATTTGTATGAACATGGAAATATCTACACCGCCATCTGTTTGAACATGGAAATACCTTCACCGCCATCTGTATGAGCATGAATGTATGTACACCGGCATCTGGATGAACATGGAAATATCCACACTACCATCTGCATGAACATGGAAATATCTACACAGCTATCTGCATATACATGGAAATAACTACCCAGATTTCTCTATAAATATGGAAATAACTACAGCGCTATCTCTATAAACTTCGAAATATCTACACCGCCATCTGTATGAACATGGAAATATCTACACCGCCGTCTTTATGAACATGGATATATCTACACCGCCATCTGTATTAAGATGGAAATATCTACACCGCTATCTGTATAAACATGGAAATATCTGCCCAACTATCTGTATAAACATGGAAATATCCGCACCGCTATCGGTATAAACATGGAAATATCTACACCGCTATATGCATAAACATGGAAATATCCACACCGCTATCTTTGTAAACACGGAAATATCTACTCCGCCATCTGTCTAAACATGAAAATATCTACACCGCCATCTCTATAAACATAGAAATATCTACACCGCCATCTGTATGAACATGGAAATATCTACACCGCCATCTCTATAAACGTGGAAATATCTACACCGCTATCTGTATGAATTTGGAAATATCTACAATGCTATCTGTATAAAATTGGAATTATCTACACCACTATCTCTATAAACATGGAAATATCTACACTGCTATCTGTATAAACATGGAAATATCTACACCGCTATCTGTATAAACATGGAAATATCTACACCGCTATCTGTATAAACATGGAAATATCTACAATGCTGTCTCTATAAACTTGGAAATAACAACACCACTATCTGTTTAAACATGGAAATATCTATACTGCCATCCGTACGAACATGGAAATATCTACACCGCCATCTGTATGAACATGTAAATATCTACACCGCCATCTGTATGAACATGGAAATATCTACACCGTTATCTGTATGAACATGGAAATATCTACACCGCTATCTGTATGAACATAGAAATATCTACTCCGCTATCTGTATGAACATGGAAATATCTACACCGCTATTGGTATGAACATAGAAATATCTACACCGCTATCTGCATGAACATGGAAACATCTACACCGCTATCTGTATGAACATGGAAATATCTACATCGCTAACTGTATGAACATGGAAATATCTACACCGCTATTTGTATGAACATGCAAATATCTACACAGCTATCTGTATGAAATTGAAATTATCTACACCACTATCCCTATAAACATGGAAATAACTACACTGCTGTATGTATAAACATGGAAATATCTACACTGCCATCTGTATGAACATGGAAATGTCCACACCGTTATCTGTATGAACATGGAAATATCTACACCACTATCTGTACGAACATGGAAATATCTACACTGCCATCCGTACGAACATGGAAGTATCTACACCGCCATCTGTATGAACATGTAAATATCTACACCGCCGTCTGTATGAACATGGAAATATCTACACCGCTAACTGTATGGAAATGGAAATATCTACACCGCAATTGGTACGAACATAGAAATATCTACACCGCTATCTGCATGAACATGGAAATATCTACACTGCTATATGTATGAACATGGAAATATCTACATCGCTATCTGTATGAACATGGAAATATCTACACCGCTATCTGTATGAACATGCAAATATCTACAAAGCTATCTGTATGAAATTGAAATTATCTACACCACTATCTGTATAAACATGGAAATAACTACACTGCTATCTGCATAAACATGGAAATATCTACACTGCCATCTCTATGAACATGGAAATATCTACACCGCTATTTGTATGAACATGGATATATCTACACCGCCATCTGTATGAGCATGGAAATATCTACACTGCCATCTGTATGAACACGCAAATATCTACACCGCCATCTGTATGAACATGGAAATATCTACACCGCCTTCTGTATGAACATGGAAATATCTACACCGCTATCTGTATGATCATGCAAATATCTACACAGCTATCTGTATATCAATGGAAATATCTACAATGCTATCTCTATAAACATGGAAATAACTACACTGCTATCTGTATAAACATGCAAATATCTACACCGCCATCTCTATGAACATGGATATATCTACACCACCATTTGTATGAACATGGAAATATCTACACCGACATCTCTATGTACATGGAAATATCTACACCGCCATTTGTATGAACATGGAAATATCTACACCGCCATCTGTTTGAACATGGAAATATCTTCACCGCCATCTGTATGAGCATGGATATATCTACACCGGCATCTGGATGAACATGGAAATATCCACACTGCCATCTGCATGAACATGGAAATATCTACACAGCTATCTGCATATACATGGAAATAACTACCCAGATTTCTCTATAAATATGGAAATAACTACAGCGCTATCTCTATAAACTTCGAAATATATACACCGCCATCTGTATGAACATGGAAATATCTACACCGCCATCTGTACGAACATGGATATATCTACACCGCCATCTGTATTAAGATGGAAATATCTACACCGCTATCTGTATAAACATGGAAATATCTGCCCAACTATCTGTATAAACATGGAAATATCCGCACCTCTATCGGTATAAACATGGAAATATCTACACCGCTATATGCATAAACATGGAAATATCCACACTGCTATCTTTGTTAACACGGAAATATCTACACCGCCATCTGTGTAAACCTGAAAATATCTACACCGCCATCTCTATAAACATGGAAATATCTACACCGCCATCTGTATGAACATGGAAATATCTACACCGCCATCTCTATAAACGTGGAAATATCTACACCGCTATCTGTATGAATTTGGAAATATCTACAATGCTATCTGTATAAAATTGGAATTATCTACACCACTATCTCTATAAACATGGAAATATCTACACTGCTATCTGTATAAACATGGAAATACCTACACCGCTATCTGTATAAACATGGAAATATCTTCACCGCTATCTGTATAAACATGGAAATATCTACAATGCTGTCTCTATAAACTTGGAAATAACTACACCACTATCTGTTTAAACATGGAAATATCTAGACCGCCATCTCTATAAACATGGAAATATCTACACCACCATCTCTATAAACATGGAAATATCTATACCGCTATCTGCATAAACATGGAAATATCTACACCGCCATCTCTATGAACATGGAAATATCTACACCGCCATCTGTACGAACATGGAAATATCTACACCGCCATCTGTATGAACATGGAAATATCTACACCGCCATCTGTATGATCATGGAAATATCTATACCGCTATCTGCATAAACATGGAAATATCTACACCGCCATCTGTACGAACATGGAAATATCTACACCACCGTCTGCATGAACATGGAAATATCTACACCGCCATCTGTATGAACATGGAAATATCTACACCGCTAACTGTACGAACATGGAAATATCTACACCGCCATCTGTATGAACATGGACATATGTACACCGCTATCTGTATGAACATGGAAATATCTACACCGCTATCTGTATAAACATGGAAATATCTGCCCATCTGTATAAACATGGAAATATCCGCACCGCTATCTGTATAAACATGGAAATATCTACACCGCTATCTGCATAAACATGGAAATATCCACACCGCTATCTGTGTAAACATGGAAATGTCTACACCGCTACCTGTGTAAACATGGAAATATCTACACCGCCATCTGTGTAAACATGAAAATATCTAAACCGCCATCTCTATAAACATGGAAATATCTACACCGCCATCTGTATGAGCATGGAAATATCTACACCGCCATCTCTATCAACGTGGAAATATCTACACCGCTATCTGTATGAACTTGGAAATATCTAAACTGCTATCTGTATAAAATTGAAATTATCTTCACCACTAACTCTAGAAACATGGAAATATCTACACCGTTATCTGTATAAACATGGAAATATCTACACCGCTATCTGTATAAACATGGAAATATCTACACCGTTATCTGTATGAACATGGAAATATCTACACCGCTATCTGTATGAACATGGAAATATCTACACCGCTATCTGTACGAACATGGAAATATCTACACCGCCATCTCTATAAACGTGGAAATATCTACACCGCTATCTGTATGAACTTGGAAATATCTACACTGCTATCTGTATAAAATTGAAATTATCTACACCACTATCTCTATAAACATGGAAATATGTACACTGTTATCTGTATAAACATGGAAATATCTACCCCGCTATCTGTATAAACATGGAAATATCTTCACCGCTTTCTGTATAAACATTTAAATATCTATACCGCTATCTGCATAAGCATGGAAATATCTACACCGCCATCTCTATGAACATGGAAATATCTACACCGCCATCTGTATGAACATGGAAATATCTACACTGCCATCTGTATGAACACGCAAATATCTACACCGCCATCTGTATGAGCATGGAAATATCTACACCGCTAACTGTGTGAACATGGAAATATCTACACCGCTATCTGTATGAACATGGAAATATCTACACCGTTATCTGTATGAACATGGAAATATCTACACCGCTATCTGTATGAACATGGAAATATCTACTCCGCTATCTGTATGAACATGGAAATATCTACACCGCTATTGGTATGAACATAGAAATATCTACACCGCTATCTGGATGAACATGGAAACATCTACACCGCTATCTGTATGAACATGGAAATATCTACATCGCTAACTGTATGAACATGGAAATATCTACACCGCTATTTGTATGAACATGCAAATATCTACACAGCTATCTGTATGAAATTGAAATTATCTACACCACTATCCCTATAAACATGGAAATAACTACACTGCTGTATGTATAAACATGGAAATATCTACACTGCCATCTGTATGAACATGGAAATGTCCACACCGTTATCTGTATGAACATGGAAATATCTACACCACTATCTGTACGAACATGGAAATATCTACACTGCCATCCGTACGAACATGGAAGTATCTACACCGCCATCTGTATGAACATGTAAATATCTACACCGCCGTCTGTATGAACATTGAAATATCTACACCGCTAACTGTATGGAAATGGAAATATCTACACCGCAATTGGTATGAACATAGAAATATCTACACCGCTATCTGCATGAACATGGAAATATCTACACTGCTATATATATGAACATTGAAATATCTACATCGCTATCTGTATGAACATGGAAATATCTACACCGCTATCTGTATGAAATTGAAATTATCTACACCACTATCTGTATAAACATGGAAATAACTACACTGATATCTGCATAAACTTGGAAATATCTACACTGCCATCTCTATGAACATGGAAATATCTACACCGCTATTTGTATGAACATGGATATATCTACACCGCCATCTCTATGAACAGGGAAATATCTACACCGCCATTTGTATGAACATGGAAATATCTACACCGCCATCTGTATGAACATGGAAATATCTTCATCGCCATCTGTATGAACATGGATATATGTACACCGGCATCTGGATGAACATGGAAATATCTACACGGCTATCTGCATGAACATGGAAATATCTACACAGATTTCTCTATAAATATGGAAATAACTACAGCGCTATCTCTATAAACTTCGAAATATCTACACCGCCATCTGTATGAACATGGAAATATCTACACCGCCATCTGTACGAACATGGACACATGTACACCAACATCTGTATTAACATGGAAATATCTACACCGCTATCTGTATAAACATGGAAATATCTGCCCATCTGTATAAACATGGAAATATCCGCACCGCTATCTGTATAAACATGGAAATATCTACAGCACTATCTGCATAAAGATGGAAATATCCTCACCGCTATCTGTGTAAACATGGAAATGTCTACACCGCTACCTGTGTAAACATGGAAATATCTATACCGCCATCTGTGTAAACATGAAAATATCTACACCGCCATCTCTATATACATGGAAATATCTACACCGCCATCTGTATGAACATGGAAATATCTACACCGCCATCTCTATAAACGTGGAAATATCTACACCGCTATCTGTATGAACTTGGAAATATCTACACTGCTATCTGTATAAAATTGAAATTATCTACACCACTATCTCTATAAACATGGAAATATCTACACTGTTATCTGTATAAACATGGAAATATCTATACCGCTATCTGTATAAACATGGAAATATCTACAACGCTGTCTCTATAAACTTGGAAATAACTACACCTCTATCTCTATAAACATGGAAATATCTAGACCGCCATCTCAATAAGCATGGAAATATCTACACCACCATCTGTATAAACATGGAAATATCTATACCGTGATCTGCATAAACACGGAAATATGTACACCGCCATCTCTATGAACATGGAAATATCTACACCGCCATCTGTACGAACATGGAAATATCTACACTGCCATCTGTATGAACACGTAAATATCTACACCGCCATCTGTATGAGCATGGAAATATCTACACCGCTAACTGTATGAAGAATGAAATATCTACACCGCTATATGTATGAACATGGAAATATCTACACCGTTATCTGTATGAACATGGAAATATCTACACCGCTATCTGTATGAACATGGAAATATCTACACCGCTATCTGTATGAACATGGAAATATCTACGCCGCTATCTTTATGAATATGGAAATATCTAAATCGCTATGTGTATGGACATATAAATATCTACACCGCTATCTGTATGAACATGGAAATATCTACACCGCTATCTGTATGAACATGGAAATATCTACACCGCTATCTGTATAAACATGGAAATATCTGCCCATCTGTATAAACATGGAAATATCCGCACCGCTATCTGTATAAACATGGAAATATCTACAGCACTATCTGCATAAACATGGAAATATCCTCACCGCTATCTGTGTAAACATGGAAATGTCTACACCGCTACCTGTGTAAACATGGAAATATCTATACCGCCATCTGTGTAAACATGAAAATATCTACACCGCCATCTCTATATACATGGAAATATCTACACCGCCATCTGTATGAACATGGAAATATCTACACCGCCATCTCTATAAACGTGGAAATATCTACACCGCTATCTGTATGAACTTGGAAATATCTACACTGCTATCTGTACAAAATTGAAATTATCTACACCACTGTCTCTATAAACATGGAAATATCTACACTGTTATCTGTATAAACATGGAAATATCTATACCGCTATCTGTATAAACATGGAAATATCTACAACGCTGTCTCTATAAACTTGGAAATAACTACACCTCTATCTCTATAAACATGGAAATATCTAGACCGCCATCTCAATAAGCATGGAAATATCTACACCACCATCTGTATAAACATGGAAATATCTATACCGTGATCTGCATAAACACGGAAATATGTACACCGCCATCTCTATGAACATGGAAATATCTACACCGCCATCTGTACGAACATGGAAATATCTACACTGCCATCTGTATGAACACGTAAATATCTACACCGCCATCTGTATGAGCATGGAAATATCTACACCGCTAACTGTATGAAGATAGAAATATCTACACCGCTATATGTATGAACATGGAAATATCTACACCGTTATCTGTATGAACATGGAAATATCTACACCGCTATCTGTATGAACATGGAAATATCTACACCGCTATCTGTATGAACATGGAAATATCTACACCGCTATCTGTATGAATATGGAAATATCAACATCGCTATGTGTATGGACATATAAATATCTACACCGCTATCTGTATGAACATGGAAATATCTACACCGCTATCTGTATGAACATGGAAATAACTACACTGCCATCTGTACGAACATGGAAATATCTACACCGCCTTCTGTATGAACATGGAAATATCTACACCGCTATCTGTATGATCATGCAAATATCTACACAGCTATCTGTATATCAATGGAAATATCTACAATGCTATCTCTATAAACATGGAAATAACTACACTGCTATCTGTATAAACATGCAAATATCTACACCGCCATCTCTATGAACATGGATATATCTACACCACCATTTGTATGAACATGGAAATATCTACACCGACATCTCTATGTACATGGAAATATCTACACCGCCATTTGTATGAACATGGAAATATCTACACCGCCATCTGTTTGAACATGGAAATATCTTCACCGCCATCTGTATGAGCATGGATATATCTACACCGGCATCTGGATGAACATGGAAATATCAACACTGCCATCTGCATGAACATGGAAATATCTACACAGCTATCTGCATATACATGGAAATAACTACCCAGATTTCTCTATAAATATGGAAATAACTACAGCGCTATCTCTATAAACTTCGAAATATCTACACCGCCATCTGTATGAACATGGAAATATCTACACCGCCATCTGTACGAACATGGATATATCTACACCGCCATCTGTATTAAGATGGAAATATCTACACCGCTATCTGTATAAACATGGAAATATCTGCCCAACTATCTGTATAAACATGGAAATATCCGCACCGCTATCGGTATAAACATGGAAATATCTACACCGCTATATGCATAAACATGGAAATATCCACACCGCTATCTTTGTTAACACGGAAATATCTACACCGCCATCTGTCTAAACCTGAAAATATCTACACCGCCATCTCTATAAACATGGAAATATCTACACCGCCATCTGTATGAACATGGAAATATCTACACTGCTATCTGTATAAACATGGAAATATCTACACTGCTATCTGTATAAACATGGAAATATCTACACCGCTATCTGCATAAACATGGAAATATCTTCACCGCTATCTGTATAAACATGGAAATATCTACAATGCTGTCTCTATAAACTTGGAAATAACTACACCACTATCTGTTTAAACATGGAAATATCTAGACCGCCATCTCTATATACATGGAAATATCTACACCACCATCTCTATAAACATGGAAATATCTATACCGCTATCTGCATAAACATGGAAATATCTACACCGCCATCTCTATGAACATGGAAATATCTACACCGCCATCTGTACGAACATGGAAATATCTACACCGCCATCTGTATGAACATGGAAATATCTACACTGCCATCTGTATGATCATGGAAATATCTATACCGCTATCTGCATAAACATGGAAATATCTACACCGCCATCTGTACGAACATGGAAATATCTACACCACCGTCTGCATGAACATGGAAATATCTACACCGCCATCTGTATGAACATGGAAATACCTACACCGCTAACTGTACGAACATGGAAATATCTACACCGCCATCTGTACGAACATGGACATATGTACACCGCTATCTGTATGAACATGGAAATATCTACACCGCTATCTGTATAAACATGGAAATATCTGCCCATCTGTATAAAAATGGAAATATCCGCACCGCTATCTGTATAAACATGGAAATATCTACACTGCTATCTGCATAAACATGGAAATATCCACACCGCTATCTGTGTAAACATGGAAATGTCTACACCGCTACCTGTGTAAACATGGAAATATCTACACCGCCATCTGTGTAAACATGAAAATATCTAAACCGCCATCTCTATAAACATGGAAATATCTACACCGCCATCTGTATGAACATGGAAATATCTACACCGCCATCTCTATAAACGTGGAAATATCTACACCGCTATCTGTATGAACATGGAAATATCTACACCGCTAACTGTATGAACATGGAAATATCTACACCGCTATTGGTATGAACATAGAAATATCTACACCGCTATCTGCATGAACATGGAAACACCTACACCGCTATCTGTATGAACATGGAAATATCTACATCGCTATCTGTATGAACATGGAAATATCTACACCGCTATCTGTATGAACATGCAAATATCTACACAGCTATGTGTATGAAATTGAAATTATCTACACCACTATCTCTATAAACATGGAAATAACTACACTGCTATCTGAATAAATATGGAAATATCTTCACCGCCATCTCTATGAACATGGAAATATCTACACCGCCATTTGTATGAACTTGGAAATATCTACACCGCCATCTCTATGAACATGGAAATATCTACACCGCCATTTGTACGAACATGGAAATATCTACACCGCCATCTGTATGAACATGGATATATCTTCACCGCCATCTGTATGAACATGGATATATGTACACCGGCATCTGGATGAACATGGAAATATCTACACCGCTATCTGCATGAACATGGAAATATCTACACAGCTATCTGCATATACATGGAAATATCTACACAGATTTCTCTATAAATATGGAAATAACTACAGCGCTATCTCTATAAACTTCAAAATATCTACACCGCCGTCTGTATGAACATGGAAATATCTACACAGCAATCTGTACGAACATGGACATATGTACACCGCCATCTGTATTAAGATGGAAATATCTACACCGCTATCTGTATAAACATGTAAATATCTACACCGCTATCTGCATAAACATGGAAATATCCACACCGCTATCTGTGTAAACATGGAAATGTCTACACCGCTACCTGTGTAAACATGGAAATATCCACACCGCCATCTGTGTAAACATGAAAATATCTACACCGCCATCTCTATAAACATGGAAATATCTACACCGCCATCTGTATGAACATGGAAATATCTACACCGCCATGTCTACAAATGTGGAAATATCTACGCCGCTATCTGTATGAAATTGGAAATATCTACACTGCTATCTGTATAAAATTGAAATTATCTACACCACTATCTCTATAAACATGGAAATATGTACACTGTTATCTGTATAAACATGGAAATATCTACACCGCTATCTGTATAAACATGGAAATATCTTCACCGCTATCTGTATAAACGTGGAAATATCTACAACGCTGTCTCTATAAACTTGGAAATAACAACACCTCTATCTCTATAAACATGGAAATATCTAGACCGCCATCTCAATAAACATGGAAATATCTACACCACCATCTGTATAAACATGGAAATATCTATACCGCGATCTGCATAAACATGGAAATATGTACACCGCCATCTCTATGAACATGGAAATATCTACACCGCCATCTGTACGAACATGGAAATATCTACACTGCCATCTGTATGAACACGTAAATATCTACACCGCCATCTGTATGAGCATGGAAATATCTACACCGCTAACTGTATGAACATGGAAATATCTACACCGCTATCTGTATGAACATGGAAATATATACAACATTATCTGTATGAACATGGAAATATCTACACCGCTATTTGTATGAACATGGAAATATATACACCGCTATCTGTATGAACATGGAAATATCTACACCGCTGTTGGTATGAACATAGAAATATCTACACCGCTATCTGCATGAACATGGAAACATCTACACCGCTATCTGTATGAACATGGAAATATCTACATCGCTATCTGTATGAACATGGAAATATCTACACCGCTATCTGTATGAACATGCAAATATCTACACAGCTATCTGTATGAAATTGAAATTATCAACACCACTATCTCTATAAACATGGAAATAACTACACTGCTAACTGTATAAACATGGAAATATCTACACCGCCATCTCTGTGAACATGGAAATATCTACAATGCCATTTGCATGAACATGGAAATATCTACACCGCCATCTCTATGAACATGGAAATATGTACACCGCCATTTGTTCGAACATGGAAATATCTACACCGCCATCTGTATGAACATGGATATATCTTCACCGCCATCTGTATGAACATGGATATATCTACACCGGCATCTGGATGAACATGGAAATATCTACAACGCTATCTGCATGAACATGGAAATATCTACACAGCTTTCTGCATATACATGGAAATATCTACGCAGATTTCTCTATAAATATGGAAATAACTACAGCGCTATCTCTATAAACTTCGCAATATCTACACCGCCATCTGTACGAACATGGAAATATCTACACTGCTATCTGTATAAAATTGAAATTATCTACACCACTATCTCTATAAACATGGAAATATCTACACTGTTATCTGTATAAACATGGAAATATATACACCGCTATATGTATAAACATGGAAATATCTTCACCGCTATCTGTATAAACATGGAAATATCTACAACGCTGTCTCTATAAACTTGGAAATAACTATACCTCTATCTCTATAAACATGGAAATATCTAGACCGCCATCTCAATAAACATGGAAATATCTACACCACCATCTGTATAAACATGAATATATCTATACCGCGATCTGCATAAACATGGAAATATGTACACCGCCATCTCTATGAACATGGAAATATCTACACCGCTATCTGGATGAACATGGAAATATCTACACCGCTATCTGCATGAACATGGAAATATCTACACAGCTATCTGAATATACATGGAAATATCTACACAGATTTCTCTACGAGTATGGAAATATCTACAGCACTATCTCTATAAACTTTGAAATATCTACACCGCCATCTGTATGAACAGGGAAATATCTACACCGCTAACTGTATGAACATGGAAATATCTACACCGCTATTGGTACGAACATGGAAATATCTACACTGCTATCTGTATGAACATGGAAATATCTACACCGCCATCTGTATGAACATGGAAATATCTACACCGCCATCTGTATGAACATGGAAATAACTACACCGCAATCTGTATGAACATGTATATTTCTACACCGCCATCTGTATGAACATGGAAATATCTACACCGCTAACTGTATGAACATGAAAATATCTACACCGGTATCTGTATGAACATGGAAATATCTACACCGCTATCTGTATGAACATGGAAATATCTACACTGCTATCTGTATGAACATGGAAATAAATACACCGCTATATGTATGAACATGGAAATATCTAGACCGCTATCTGTATGAACATGCAAATATCTAAACAGCTATCAGAATATCAATGGAAATCTCTACACTGCTATCTCTATAAACATGGAAATAACTACATGCTACCTGTAAAAACATGGAAATATCTACACCGCCATCTCTATGAACATGGAAATATCTACACCGCCATTTGTATGAACATGGAAATATCTACACCGCCATCTCTATGAACATGGAAATATCTACACTGCCATTTGTATGAACATGGAAATATCTACACCACCATCTGTATGAACATGGAAATATCTTCACAGCCATCTGTATGAACATGGATATATGTACACCGGCATCTGGATGAACATGGAAATATCTACACCGCTATCTGCATGAACATGGAAATATGTACACAGCTATCTGAATATACATGGAAATATTTACACAGATTTCTCAACGAGTATGGAAATATCTACAGCGCTATCTCTATAAACTTGGAAATATCTACACCGCCATCTGTATGAACAGGGAAATATCTACACCGCTAACTGTATGAACATGGAAATATCTACACCGCTATTGGTACGAACATGGAAATATCTACACTGCTATCTGTATGAACATGGAAATATCTACACCGCCATCTGTATGAACATGGAAATATATACACCGCCATCTGTATGAACATGGAAATAACTACACCGCAATCTGTATGAACATGTATATATCTACACCGCCATCTGTATGAACATGGAAATATCTACACCGCTAACTGTATGAACATGGAAATATCTACACCGGTATCTGTATGAACATGGAAATATCTACACCGCTATCTGTATGAACATGGAAATATCTACACTGCTATCTGTATGAACATGGAAATATCTACACCGCTATCTGTATGAACATGGAAATATCTAGACCGCTATCTGTATGAACATGCAAATATCTAAACAGCTATCAGAATATCAATGGAAATCTCTACCCTGCTATCTCTATAAACATGGAAATAACTACACGCTACCTGTAAAAACATGGAAATATCTACACCGCCATCTCTATGAACATGGAAATATCTACACCGCCATTTGTATGAACATGGAAATATCTACACCGCCATCTCTATGAACATGGAAATATCTACACTGCCATTTGTATGAACATGGAAATATCTACACCACCATCTGTATGAACATGGAAATATCTTCACAGCCATCTGTATGAACATGGATATATGTGCACCGGCATCTGGATGAACATGGAAATATCTACACCGCTATCTGCATGAACATGGAAATATCTACACAGCTATCTGAATATACATGGAAATACCTACACAGATTTCTCTATAAAGATGGAAATAAATACAGCGCTATCTCTATAAACTTCGAAATATCTACACCGCCATCTGTATGAACATGGAAATATCTACACCGCCATCTGCACAAACATGGACATATCAACACCGCCATCTGTATTCAGATGGAAATATCTACAACGCTATCTGTATAAACATGGAAATATCTGCCCAACTGTCTGTATAAACATGGAAATATCCGCACCGCTATCTGTATAAACATGGAAATATCTACACTTCTATCTGCCAAAACATGGAAATATCCACAACGTTATCTGTGTAAACAAGGAAAATTCTACACCGCTATCTGTGTATACATGGAAATATCTACACCGCCATCTGTGTAAACATGAAAATATGTACACCGCCATCCCCATAAACATGGAAATATCTACACCGCCATCTGTATGAACATGGAAATATCTACACCGCCATCTCTATAAACGTGGAAATATCTACACCGCTATCTATATGAACTTGGAAATATCTACACTGCTCTCTGTATAAAATTGAAGTTATCTACACCACTATCTCTATAAACATGGAAATATCTACACTGCTATCTGTATAAACATGGAAATATCTACACCGCTATCTGTATAAACATGGAAATATCTTCACCGCTATCTGTATCAACATTGAAATATCTACACCGCCACCTGTATGAACACGGAAATATCTACACTGCCATCCGTACTAACATGGAAATATCTACACCACCATCTGTATGAACATGTAAATATCTACACCGCCATTTGTATGAACATGGAAATATCTACAACGCCATCTGTATGAACATGGAAATATCTTCATCGCCATCTGTATGAACATGGATATATGTACACCGGCATCTGGATGAACATGGAAATATCTACACCGCTATCTGCATGAAGATGGAAATATCTACACAGCTGTCTCAATATACATGGAAATATCTACACAGATTTCTCTATAAGTTTGGAAATATCTACAGCGCTATCTCTATACACTTCGGAATATCTACATCGGCATCTGTATGAACATGGAAATATCTACACCGCCATCTGTACGAACATGGACATATCTACACCGCCATCTGTATTAAGATGGACATATCTACACCGCTATCTGTATAAACATGGAAATATCTGCCCAACTATCTGTATAAACATGGAAATATCCGCACCGCTATCTGTATAAACATGGAAATATCTACACTTCTATCTGCATAAACATGGAAATATCGACACCGCCATCTGTGTAAACATGGAAATGTCTACACCGCTATCTGTGTACACATGGAAATATCTACACCGCCATCTGTGTAAGCAAGAAAATATCTACACCGCCATCCCTATAAACATGGAAATATCTACACCGCCATCTGTACAAACAAGGACATATCTACACCGCCATCTGTATTAAGATGGAAATATCTACTCCGAAATCTGTATGAACATGGAAATATCTACACCGCCATCTGAATGAACATGGAAATATCTACACCGCCATCTCTATAAACGTGGAAATATCTACACCGCTATCTTTATGAACTTGGAAATATCTACACTGCTCGCTGTATAAAATTGAAATTATCTACACCACTATCTCTATAAACATGGAAATATCTACACTGCTATCTGTATAAACATGGAAATATCTTCACCGCTATCTGTATAAACATGGAAATATCTACACCGCCACCTGTATGAACATTGAAATATCTACACTGCCATCCGTACGAACATGGAAATATCTAGACCGCTATCTGTATGAACATGCAAATATCTAAACAGCTATCAGAATATCAATGGAAATCTCTACACTGCTATCTCTATAAACATGGAAATAACTACATGCTACCTGTAAAAACATGGAAATATCTACACCGCCATCTCTATGAACATGGAAATATCTACACCGCCATTTGTATGAACATGGAAATATCTACACCGCCATCTCTATGAACATGGAAATATCTACACTGCCATTTGTATGAACATGGAAATATCTACACCACCATCTGTATGAACATGGAAATATCTTCACAGCCATCTGTATGAACATGGATATATGTACACCGGCATCTGGATGAACATGGAAATATCTACACCGCTATCTGCATGAACATGGAAATATCTACACAGCTATCTGAATATACATGGAAATATTTACACAGATTTCTCAACGAGTATGGAAATATCTACAGCGCTATCTCTATAAACTTTGAAATATCTACACCGTCATCTGTATGAACAGGGAAATATCTACACCGCTAACTGTATGAACATGGAAATATCTACACCGCTATTGGTACGAACATGGAAATATCTACACTGCTATCTGTATGAACATGGAAATATCTACACCGCCATCTGTATGAACATGGAAATATATACACCGCCATCTGTATGAACATGGAAATATCTACACCGCTAACTGTATGAACATGGAAATATCTACACCGGTATCTGTATGAACATGGAAATATCTACACCGCTATCTGTATGAACATGGAAATATCTACACCGGTATCTGTATGAACATGGAAATATCTACACCGCTATCTGTATGAACATGGAAATATCTACACCGCTATCTGTATAAACATGGAAATATCTTCACCGATCTCCGTATAAACATGGAAATATCTACAACGCTGTCTCCATAAACTTGGAAATAACTACACCACTATCTCTATAAACATGGAATTATCTAGACCGCCATCTCTATAAACATGGAAATATCCACACCACAATCTGAATAAACATGGAAATATCTATACCGCTATCTGCATAAACATGGAAATATCTACACCGCCATCTCTATGAACATGGAAATATCTACACCGCCATCTGTACAAACATGGAAATATCTACACCGCCATCTGTATGAACATGTAAATATCTACACCGCCGTCTGTATCAACATGGAAATATCTACACCGCCATCTGTACGAACATGGACATATGTACACCACCATCTGTATTAAGATGGAAATATCTACACCGCTATCTGTATAAACATGGAAATATCTGCCCATCTGTATAAACATGGAAATATCCGCAACGCTATCTGTATAAACATGGAAATATCTACACCGCTATCTGCATAAACATGGAAATATCCACACCGCTATCTGTGTAAACATGGAAATGTCTACACCTCTACCTGTGTAAACATGGGAATATCTACAACGCCATCTGTGTAAACATGAAAATATCTACACCACCATCTCTATAAACATGGAAATATCTACACCGCCATCTGTATGAACACGGAAAAATCTACACCGCCATTTCTATAAACGTGGAAATATCTACACCGCCATCTGTATGAACTTGGAAATATCTACACTGCTATCTGTATAAAATTGAAATTATCTACACCACTATCTCTATAAACATGGAAATATCTACACTGTTATCTGTATAAACATGGAAATATATACACCGCTATATGTATAAACATGGAAATATCTTCACCGCTATCTGTATAAACATGGAAATATCTACAACGCTGTCTCTATAAACTTGGAAATAACTATACCTCTATCTCTATAAACATGGAAATATCTAGACCGCCATCTCAATAAACATGGAAATATCTACACCACCATCTGTATAAACATGAATATATCTATACCGCGATCTGCATAAACATGGAAATATGTACACCGCCATCTCTATGAACATGGAAATATCTACACCGCTATCTGGATGAACATGGAAATATCTACACCGCTATCTGCATGAACATGGAAATATCTACACAGCTATCTGAATATACATGGAAATATCTACACAGATTTCTCTACGAGTATGGAAATATCTACAGCACTATCTCTATAAACTTTGAAATATCTACACCGCCATCTGTATGAACAGGGAAATATCTACACCGCTAACTGTATGAACATGGAAATATCTACACCGCTATTGGTACGAACATGGAAATATCTACACTGCTATCTGTATGAACATGGAAATATCTACACCGCCATCTGTATGAACATGGAAATATCTACACCGCCATCTGTATGAACATGGAAATAACTACACCGCAATCTGTATGAACATGTATATATCTACACCGCCATCTGTATGAACATGGAAATATCTACACCGCTAACTGTATGAACATGAAAATATCTACACCGGTATCTGTATGAACATGGAAATATCTACACCGCTATCTGTATGAACATGGAAATATCTACACTGCTATCTGTATGAACATGGAAATAAATACACCGCTATATGTATGAACATGGAAATATCTAGACCGCTATCTGTATGAACATGCAAATATCTAAACAGCTATCAGAATATCAATGGAAATCTCTACACTGCTATCTCTATAAACATGGAAATAACTACATGCTACCTGTAAAAACATGGAAATATCTACACCGCCATCTCTATGAACATGGAAATATCTACACCGCCATTTGTATGAACATGGAAATATCTACACCGCCATCTCTATGAACATGGAAATATCTACACTGCCATTTGTATGAACATGGAAATATCTACACCACCATCTGTATGAACATGGAAATATCTTCACAGCCATCTGTATGAACATGGATATATGTACACCGGCATCTGGATGAACATGGAAATATCTACACCGCTATCTGCATGAACATGGAAATATGTACACAGCTATCTGAATATACATGGAAATATTTACACAGATTTCTCAACGAGTATGGAAATATCTACAGCGCTATCTCTATAAACTTGGAAATATCTACACCGCCATCTGTATGAACAGGGAAATATCTACACCGCTAACTGTATGAACATGGAAATATCTACACCGCTATTGGTACGAACATGGAAATATCTACACTGCTATCTGTATGAACATGGAAATATCTACACCGCCATCTGTATGAACATGGAAATATATACACCGCCATCTGTATGAACATGGAAATAACTACACCGCAATCTGTATGAACATGTATATATCTACACCGCCATCTGTATGAACATGGAAATATCTACACCGCTAACTGTATGAACATGGAAATATCTACACCGGTATCTGTATGAACATGGAAATATCTACACCGCTATCTGTATGAACATGGAAATATCTACACTGCTATCTGTATGAACATGGAAATATCTACACCGCTATCTGTATGAACATGGAAATATCTAGACCGCTATCTGTATGAACATGCAAATATCTAAACAGCTATCAGAATATCAATGGAAATCTCTACACTGCTATCTCTATAAACATGGAAATAACTACACGCTACCTGTAAAAACATGGAAATATCTACACCGCCATCTCTATGAACATGGAAATATCTACACCGCCATTTGTATGAACATGGAAATATCTACACCGCCATCTCTATGAACATGGAAATATCTACACTGCCATTTGTATGAACATGGAAATATCTACACCACCATCTGTATGAACATGGAAATATCTTCACAGCCATCTGTATGAACATGGATATATGTGCACCGGCATCTGGATGAACATGGAAATATCTACACCGCTATCTGCATGAACATGGAAATATCTACACAGCTATCTGAATATACATGGAAATACCTACACAGATTTCTCTATAAAGATGGAAATAAATACAGCGCTATCTCTATAAACTTCGAAATATCTACACCGCCATCTGTATGAACATGGAAATATCTACACCGCCATCTGCACAAACATGGACATATCAACACCGCCATCTGTATTCAGATGGAAATATCTACAACGCTATCTGTATAAACATGGAAATATCTGCCCAACTGTCTGTATAAACATGGAAATATCCGCACCGCTATCTGTATAAACATGGAAATATCTACACTTCTATCTGCCAAAACATGGAAATATCCACAACGTTATCTGTGTAAACAAGGAAAATTCTACACCGCTATCTGTGTATACATGGAAATATCTACACCGCCATCTGTGTAAACATGAAAATATGTACACCGCCATCCCCATAAACATGGAAATATCTACACCGCCATCTGTATGAACATGGAAATATCTACACCGCCATCTCTATAAACGTGGAAATATCTACACCGCTATCTATATGAACTTGGAAATATCTACACTGCTCTCTGTATAAAATTGAAGTTATCTACACCACTATCTCTATAAACATGGAAATATCTACACTGCTATCTGTATAAACATGGAAATATCTACACCGCTATCTGTATAAACATGGAAATATCTTCACCGCTATCTGTATCAACATTGAAATATCTACACCGCCACCTGTATGAACACGGAAATATCTACACTGCCATCCGTACTAACATGGAAATATCTACACCACCATCTGTATGAACATGTAAATATCTACACCGCCATCTGTATGAACATGGAAATATCTACACCGCTAACTGTATGAACATGGAAATATCTACACCGCTATCTGTATTAACATGGAAATATCTACACCGCTATCTGTATGAACATGGAAATATCTACACTGCTATCTGTATGAACATGGAAATATCTACACCGCAATCTGTATGAACATGGAAATATCCACACCGCTATCTGTATGAACATGCAAATATCTACAAAGCTATCTGTATATCAATGGAAATATCTACACCGCCATCTCTATGAACATGGAAAAATCTACACCGCTATTTGTATGAACATGGAAATATCTACACCGCCATCTCTATGAACAGGGAAATATCTACACCGCCATTTGTATGAAGATGGAAATATCTACACCGCCATCTCTATGAACAGGGAAATATCTACACCGCCATTTGTATGAACATGGAAATATCTACAACGCCATCTGTATGAACATGGAAATATCTTCATCGCCATCTGTATGAACATGGATATATGTACACCGGCATCTGGATGAACATGGAAATATCTACACCGCTATCTGCATGAAGATGGAAATATCTACACAGCTGTCTCAATATACATGGAAATATCTACACAGATTTCTCTATAAGTTTGGAAATATCTACAGCGCTATCTCTATACACTTCGGAATATCTACATCGGCATCTGTATGAACATGGAAATATCTACACCGCCATCTGTACGAACATGGACATATCTACACCGCCATCTGTATTAAGATGGACATATCTACACCGCTATCTGTATAAACATGGAAATATCTGCCCAACTATCTGTATAAACATGGAAATATCCGCACCGCTATCTGTATAAACATGGAAATATCTACACTTCTATCTGCATAAACATGGAAATATCGACACCGCCATCTGTGTAAACATGGAAATGTCTACACCGCTATCTGTGTACACATGGAAATATCTACACCGCCATCTGTGTAAGCAAGAAAATATCTACACCGCCATCCCTATAAACATGGAAATATCTACACCGCCATCTGTACAAACAAGGACATATCTACACCGCCATCTGTATTAAGATGGAAATATCTACTCCGCAATCTGTATGAACATGGAAATATCTACACCGCCATCTGAATGAACATGGAAATATCTACACCGCCATCTCTATAAACGTGGAAATATCTACACCGCTATCTTTATGAACTTGGAAATATCTACACTGCTCGCTGTATAAAATTGAAATTATCTACACCACTATCTCTATAAACATGGAAATATCTACACTGCTATCTGTATAAACATGGAAATATCTTCACCGCTATCTGTATAAACATGGAAATATCTACACCGCCACCTGTATGAACATTGAAATATCTACACTGCCATCCGTACGAACATGGAAATATCTAGACCGCTATCTGTATGAACATGCAAATATCTAAACAGCTATCAGAATATCAATGGAAATCTCTACACTGCTATCTCTATAAACATGGAAATAACTACATGCTACCTGTAAAAACATGGAAATATCTACACCGCCATCTCTATGAACATGGAAATATCTACACCGCCATTTGTATGAACATGGAAATATCTACACCGCCATCTCTATGAACATGGAAATATCTACACTGCCATTTGTATGAACATGGAAATATCTACACCACCATCTGTATGAACATGGAAATATCTTCACAGCCATCTGTATGAACATGGATATATGTACACCGGCATCTGGATGAACATGGAAATATCTACACCGCTATCTGCATGAACATGGAAATATCTACACAGCTATCTGAATATACATGGAAATATTTACACAGATTTCTCAACGAGTATGGAAATATCTACAGCGCTATCTCTATAAACTTTGAAATATCTACACCGCCATCTGTATGAACAGGGAAATATCTACACCGCTAACTGTATGAACATGGAAATATCTACACCGCTATTGGTACGAACATGGAAATATCTACACTGCTATCTGTATGAACATGGAAATATCTACACCGCCATCTGTATGAACATGGAAATATATACACCGCCATCTGTATGAACATGGAAATAACTACACCGCAATCTGTATGAACATGTATATATCTACACCGCCATCTGTATGAACATGGAAATATCTACACCGCTAACTGTATGAACATGGAAATATCTACACCGGTATCTGTATGAACATGGAAATATCTACACCGCTATCTGTATGAACATGGAAATATCTACACTGCTATCTGTATGAACATGGAAATATCTACACCGCTATCTGTATGAACATGGAAATATCTAGACCGCTATCTGTATGAACATGCAAATATCTAAACAGCTATCAGAATATCAATGGAAATCTCTACACTGCTATCTCTATAAACATGGAAATAACTACACGCTACCTGTAAAAACATGGAAATATCTACACCGCCATCTCTATGAACATGGAAATATCTACACCGCCATTTGTATGAACATGGAAATATCTACACCGCCATCTCTATGAACATGGAAATATCTACACTGCCATTTGTATGAACATGGAAATATCTACACCACCATCTGTATGAACATGGAAATATCTTCACAGCCATCTGTATGAACATGGATATATGTGCACCGGCATCTGGATGAACATGGAAATATCTACACCGCTATCTGCATGAACATGGAAATATCTAAACAGCTATCTGAATATACATGGAAATATCTACACAGATTTCTCTATAAAGATGGAAATAAATACAGCGCTATCTCTATAAACTTCGAAATATCTACACCGCCATCTGTATGAACATGGAAATATCTACACCGCCATCTGCACAAACATGGACATATCAACACCGCCATCTGTATTCAGATGGAAATATCTACAACGCTATCTGTATAAACATGGAAATATATGCCCAACTGTCTGTATAAACATGGAAATATCCGCACCGCTATCTGTATAAACATGGAAATATCTACACTTCTATCTGCCAAAACATGGAAATATCCACACCGTTATCTGTGTAAACATGGAAAATTCTACACCGCTATCTGTGTATACATGGAAATATCTACACCGCCATCTGTGTAAACATGAAAATATGTACACCGCCATCCCCATAAACATGGAAATATCTACACCGCCATCTGTATGAACATGGAAATATCTACACCGCTCTCTCTATAAACGTGGAAATATCTACACCGCTATCTATATGAACTTGGAAATATCTACACTGCTCTCTGTATAAAATTGAAGTTATCTACACCACTATCTCTATAAACATGGAAATATCTACACTACTATCTGTATAAACATGGAAATATCTACACCGCTATCTGTATAAACATGGAAATATCTTCACCGCTATCTGTATCAACATTGAAATATCTACACCGCCACCTGTATGAACACGGAAATATCTACACTGCCATCCGTACTAACATGGAAATATCTACACCACCATCTGTATGAACATGTAAATATCTACACCGCCATCTGTATGAACATGGAAATATCTACACCGCTAACTGTATGAACATGGAAATATCTACACCGCTATCTGTATTAACATGGAAATATCTACACCGCTATCTGTATGAACATGGAAATATCTACACTGCTATCTGTATGAACATGGAAATATCTACACTGCAATCTGTATGAACATGGAAATATCCACACCGCTATCTGTATGAACATGCAAATATCTACAAAGCTATCTGTATATCAATGGAAATATCTACACCGCCATCTCTATGAACATGGAAAAATCTACACCGCTATTTGTATGAACATGGAAATATCTACACCGCCATCTCTATGAACAGGGAAATATCTACACCGCCATTTGTATGAAGATGGAAATATCTACACCGCCATCTCTATGAACAGGGAAATATCTACACCGCCATTTGTATGAACATGGAAATATCTACAACGCCATCTGTATGAACATGGAAATATCTTCATCGCCATCTGTATGAACATGGATATATGTACACCGGCATCTGGATGAACATTGAAATATCTACACCGCTATCTGCATGAAGATGGAAATATCTACACAGCTGTCTCAATATACATGGAAATATCTACACAGATTTCTCTATAAGTTTGGAAATATCTACAGCGCTATCTCTATAAACTTCGGAATATCTACATCGGCATCTGTATGAACATGGAAATATCTACACCGCCATCTGTACGAACATGGACATATCTACACCGCCATCTGTATTAAGATGGACATATCTACACCGCTATCTGTATAAACATGGAAATATCTGCCCAACTATCTGTATAAACATGGAAATATCCGCACCGCTATCTGTATAAACATGGAAATATCTACACTTCTATCTGCATAAACATGGAAATATCGACACCGCCATCTGTGTAAACATGGAAATGTCTACACCGCTATCTGTGTACACATGGAAATATCTACACCGCCATCTGTGTAAGCAAGAAAATATCTACACCGCCATCCCTATAAACATGGAAATATCTACACCGCCATCTGTACAAACAAGGACATATCTACACCGCCATCTGTATTAAGATGGAAATATCTACTCCGCTATCTGTATGAACATGGAAATATCTACACCGCCATCTGAATGAACATGGAAATATCTACACCGCCATCTCTATAAACGTGGAAATATCTACACCGCTATCTTTATGAACTTGGAAATATCTACACTGCTCGCTGTATAAAATTGAAATTATCTACACCACTATCTCTATAAACATGGAAATATCTACACTGCTATCTGTATAAACATGGAAATATCTTCACCGCTATCTGTATAAACATGGAAATATCTACACCGCCACCTGTATGAACATTGAAATATCTACACTGCCATCCGTACGAACATGGAAATATCTACACCGCCATCTGTATGAACATGTAAATATCTTCACCGCCATCTGTATGAACATGGAAATATCTACACCGCTAACTGTATGAACATGGAAATATCTACACTGCTCTCTGTATAAAATTGAAATTATCTACTCCACTATCTCTATAAACATGGAAATATCTACACTGCTATCTGTATAAACATGGAAATATCTACACCCCTATCTAAATAAACATGGAAATATCTTCACCGCTATCTGTATAAACATGGAAATATCTACAACGCTGTCTCTATAAACTTGGAAATAACTACACGACTATCTCTGTAAACATGGAAATATCTAGACCGCCATCTCTATAAACATGGAAATATCTACACCACCATCTGCATAAACATGGAAATATCTATACCGCTATCTGCATAAACATGGAAGTATCTACATCGCCATCTCTAGGAAAATGGAAATGTCTACACCGCCATCTGTACGAACATGGAAATATCTATACCGTCATCTGTATGAACCTGTAAATATATACACCGCCATCTGTATGAACATGGAAATATCTACACTGCTAACTGTATGAACATGGAAATATCTACACCGTTATCTGTATGAAGATGGAAATATCTACACCGCTATCTGTATGAACATGGAAATATCTACACCGCTATCTGTACGAACATGGAAATATCTACACCGCAATCTGTATGAACATGCAAATATCTACACAGCTATCTGTATATCAATGGAAATATCTACACAGCTATCTCTATCAACATGGAAATAACTACACTGCTATCTGTAGAAACATGGAAATATCTACACCGCCACCTGTATGAACTTGGAAATATCTACACTGCCATCCGTACAAACATGGAAATATCTACACCGCCATCTGTATGAACATGTAAATATCTACACCGCCATCTGTATGAACAAGGAAATATCTACACCGCTAACTGTATGAACATGGAAATATCTACACCGCTATCTGTATGAACATGGAAATATCTACACCGCTATCTGTATGAACATGGAAATATCTAAAACGCTGTCTGTATGAACATGGAAATATCTACACCGCTATCTGCATGAAGATGGAAATATCTACACCGCTATCTGAATGAACATGTAAATATCTACACAGCTATCTGTATATCAATGGAAATATCTCCACTGCTATCTCTATAAACATGGAAATAACTACACTGCTATCTGTATAAACAGGGAAATATCTACACCGCCACCTGTATGAACATGGAAATATCTACACTGCCATCCGTACGAACATGGAAATATCTACACCGCTATCTGTATGAACATGTAAATATCTACACCGCCATCTGTATGGACATGGAAATATCTACACCGCTAACTGTATGAACATGGAAATACCTACACCGCTATTGGTATGAACATGGAAATATCTACTCCGCTATCTGTATGAACATGGAAATATCTACACCGCTATCTGTATGAACATGGAAATATCTACACCGCTATCTGTATGAACATGGAAATATCTACACCGCCATCTGAATGAACATGTAAATCTCTACACCGCCATCTCTATATCATTGGAGATTTCTACACTGCTATCTCTATAAACATGGAAATAACTACACCGCTACCTGTATAAACATGGAAATATCTACACCGCCATCTCTATGAACATGGAAATATCCACACCGCCATTTGTATGAACATGGAAATATCTACACCGCCATCTCTATGAACATGTAAATATCTACACAGCCATTTGTAGGAACATGGAAATATCTACACCGCTATCTGCATGAACATGGAAATAACTACACAGCTATCTGAATATACATGGAAATATCTACTCAGATTTCTCTATAAATATGGAAATAACTACAGCGCTATCTCTATAAAATTCGAAATATCTACACCGCCATCTGCATGAACATGGAAATATCTACACCGCCATCTGTATGAACATGGAAATATCTACACCGCAATCTGTACAAACATGGACATATCTACACTGCCATCTACATTAAGATTTCAATATCTACACCGCTATCTGTATAAACATGGAAATATCTGCCCAACTATCTGTATAAATATGGAAATATCCGCACCGCTATCTGTATAAACATGGAAATATCTACACTTCTATCTGCAAAAACATGGAAATATCCACACCGCTATCTGTGTAAACATGGAAATGTCTACACCGCTATCTGTATGAATATGGAAATATCTACACCGCCATCTGTATGAACATGGAAATATCTACACCGCCATCTGTATGAACATGTAAATATATACACCGTCATCTGTCTGAACATGGAAATATCTACACCACTATCTGTATGAACATGGAAATATCTACACCGCTATCTGTATGAACATGGAAATATCTACACCGCTCTCTGTATGAACATGGAAATATCTAGACCGCTATCTGTATGAACATGCAAATATCTAAACAGCTATCTGTATATCAGTGGAAATACCTACACTGCTATCTCTATAAACATGGAAATAACTACACTGCTATGTGTATACACATGGAAATATCTACACCACCATCTCTATGAACATGGAAATATCTACACCGCCATTTGTATGAACATGGAAATATCTACACCGCCATCTCTATGAACATGGAAATATCTGCATCGCCATTTGTATGAACATGGAAATATCTACACCACCATCTGTATGAACATGGAAATATCTTCACCGCCATCTGTATGAACATGGATATACGTGCACCGGCATCTGGATGAACATGGAAATATCTACACCGCTATCTGCATGAACATGGAAATATGTACACAGCTATCTGAATATACATGGAAATATCTACAAAGATTTCTCTATAAATATGGAAATAACTACAGCGCTATCTCTATAAACTTTGAAATATCTACACCGCCATCTGTATGAACATTTAAATATCTACACCGCCATCTGTACAAACATGGACATATCTACACCGCAATCTGTATTAAGATGGAAATATCTACACCGCTATCTTTATAAACATGGAAATATCTGCACCACTATCTGTATAAACATGGAAATATCCGCACCGCTATCTGTATAAACATGGAAATATCTACACCGCTATTTGCATAAACATGGAAATATCCACACCGCTATCTGTGTAAACATGGAAATGTCCACACAGCTGTGTAAACATGGAAATATCTACACCGCCATCTGTGTAAACATGAAAATATCTACACCGCCATCTCCATAAACATGGAAGTATCTACCCCGCCATCTGTATGAACATGGAAATATCTTCAACGCCATCTCTATAAACGTGGAAATACCTACACCGCTATCTGTATGAACTTGGAAATATCTACACTGCTATCTCTATAAAATTGGAATTATCTACACCACTATCTCTATAAACATGGAAATATCTACACCGCTATCTGTATAAACATGGAAATATGTACACCGCTATCTGTATAAACACGGAAATATGTTCACCGCTATCTATATAAACATGGAAATATCTACAACGCTGTCTCTATAAACTTGGAAATAACTACACCACTATCTCTATAAACATGGAAATATCTACACCACCATCTGTATGAACAGCGAAATATCCATACCGCTATCTGCATAAACATGTAAATATCTACACCGCTGACTGTATGAGCATGGAAATATCTACAACGCTATCTGTATGAACATGGAAATATCTACACCGCTATCTGTATGAACATGGAAATAACTACACCGCTATCTGTGTGAACACGGAAATATCTACACCGCTCTCTGTATGAACATGGAAATATCTACACTGCTATCTGTACGAACATGCAAATCTCTACACAGCTTTCTGTATATCAATGGAAATCTCTACACTGCTATCTCTATAAACATGGAAATAACTACACTGCTATCTGTATAAACATGGAAATATCTACACCGCCACCTGTAAGAACTTGGAAATATCTACACTGCCATCCATACGTACATGGAAATATCTACACCGCCATCTGTATGAACATGTAAATATCTACACCGCCCTCTGTATGAACATGGAAATACCTACACGGCCACTGTATGAACATGGACATATCTGCACCGCCATCTGTATGAACATGGAAATAACTACACCGCCATTTGTATGTACATGGAAATATATACACCGCCATCTCTATGTACATGGAAATATCTACACCGCCATTTGTATGAACATGGAAATATCTACACCGCCATCTGTATGAACATGGAAATATCTTCACTCCCATCTGTATGGACATGGATATATCTACACCGGCATCTGGATGACCTTGGAAATATCTACACCGCTATCTGTATGAACATGCAAATATCTGCCCAACTATCTTTATAAACATGGAAATATCCGCACCACTATCTGTATAAAATCGGAAATATCTATACCGCTATCTGTATGAACATGGAAATATCTACACCGCTATCTGTATATGAATGGAAGTATCTACACTGCTATCTCTATAAACATGGAAATAACTACACTGCTATCTGTATAAACATGGAAATATATACACCGCCACCTGCATGAACATGGAAATATCTACACTGCCATCAGTATGAACATGGAAACATCTACACCGCCATCTGTGTGAAAATGGAAATATCTACACCGCCATCTGTGTAAACATGAAAATATCTACATCGCCATCTCTATAAACATGGAAAATCTACACCGTCATCTGTATGAACATGGAAATATCTACACCGCCATCTCAATAAACGTGGAAATATCTAAACTTCTCTCTGTATGAACTTGGAAATATCTACACTGCTATCTGTATAAAATTGAAATTATCTACACCACTATCTCTATAAACATGGAAATATCTATACTGCTATCTGTATAAACATGGAAATAATTACACCGCTATCTGTATAAACATGGAAATATCTTCACCACTATCTGTATAAACATGGAAATATCTACAACGCTGTCTCTATAAATTTGGAAATAACTACACCACTATCTCTATAAACATGGAAATATCTAGACCGCCATCTCTATAAACATGGAAATATCTACACCACCATCTGTATAAACATGGAAATATCTATACCACTCTCTGCATAAACATGGAAATATCTACACCACCATCTCTATGAAGATGGAAATATCTACACCGCCATCTGTACGAACATGGAAATATCTACACCGCCATCTGTATGAACATGTAAATATCTACACCGCCATCTGTATGAACATGTAAATATCTACACCGCTAACTGTATGAACATGGAAATATCTACACCGCCATTTGTATGAACAAGGAAATATCTACACCGCCATCTCTATGTACATAGAAATATCTACACCGCCATTTGTATGAACATGGAAATATCTTCACCGCCATCTGTATGAGCATGGATATATGTGCACCGGCATCTGGATGAACATGGAAATATCTACACCGCTATCTGCAGGAACATGGAAATATCTGCAAAGGTATCTGAATATACATGGAAATATCTACACAGATTTCTCTATAAATATGGAAATAACTACAGCGCTATCTCTACAAACTTCGAAATATCTACACCGCCATCTGTATGAACATGGAAATATCTACACCGCCATCTGTACAAACATGGACATATCTACACCGCCATCTGTATTAAGATGGAAATATCTACACCGGTATCAGTATAAACATGGAAATAACTACACTGCTATCTGTATAAACATGGAAATATCTACACCGCTATCTGTATAAACATGGAAATATCTTCACCGCTATCTGTATAAACATGGAAATATCTACAACTCTGTCTCTATAAACTTGGAAATAACTACTCCACTATCTCTGTAAACATGGAAATATCTAGACCGCCATCTCTATAAACATAGGAATATCTACACCACCATCTGTATAAAAATGGAAATATCTATACCGCTATCTGCATAAACATGGAAATATCTACAAAGCCATCTCTAAGAACATGGAAATATCTAGACCGCCATCTGTACGAACATGGAAATATCTATACCGCCAGCTGTATGAACATGTAAATATCTACACCGCCACCTGTATGAACAAGGAAATATCTACACCGCTAACTGTATGAACATGGAAATATCTACACCGCTATCTGTATGAACATGGAAATATCTACACCGCTATCTGTATGAACATGCAAATATCTACACAGCCATCTGTATATCAATGGAAATACCTACACTGCTATCTCTATAAACATGGAAATAACTACACTGCTATCTGCATAAACAGGGAAATATCTACACCGCCACCTGTATGAACATGGAAATATCTACACTTCCATCCGTACGAACGTGGAAATATCTACACCGCCATCTGTATGAACATGTAAATATCTACACCGCCATCTGTATGAAAATGGAAATATCTACACCGCTAACTGAACATGGAAATATCTACACCGCTATTGGTATGAACATGGAAATATCTACACCGCTATCTGTATGAACATGGAAATATCTACACCGCTATCTGTATGAACATGGAAATATCTACACCGCTATCTGTATTAACATGGAAATATCTACACCGCCATCTGAATGAACATGAAAATATCTACACTGCCATCTCTATATCAACGGAAATTTCTACACTGCTATCTCTATAAACATGGAAATAACTACACCGCTATCTGTATAAACATGGAAATATCTACACCGCCATCTCTATGAACATGGAAATATCTACACCGCCATTTGTATGAACATGGAAATATCTACACCGCCATCTCTATGAACATGTAAATATCTACACAGCCATTTGTATGAACATGGAAATATCTTCACCGCCATCTGTATGAACATGGATATATGTGCACCGGCATCTGGATGAACATGGAAATATCTACACCGCTATCTGTATGAACATGGAAATATCTACACCGCTATCTGTATGAACATGGAAATACCTACACCGCTATCTGTATGAACATGGAAATATCTAAACCGTTATCTGTATGAACATGGAAATATCTACACTGATATCTGTATGAACATGGAAATATCTACACCGATATCTGTATGAACATGGAAATATCTACACCGCTATCTGTATGAACATGCAAATATCTACACAGCTATCTGTATATCAATGGAAATATCTACACAGATATCTCTATAAACATGGAAATAACTACACCTCTATCTGTATAAACATGGAAATATCTACACCGCCACCTGTATGAACATGGAAATATCTACACTGCCATACGTACGAACATGGAAATATCAATACCGCCATGTGTATGAACATGTAAATATGTACACCGCCATCTGTATGAACATGGAAATATCTACACCGCTAACTGTATGAACATGGAAATATCTACACCGCTAACTGTATGAACATGGATATATCTACACCGCTATCTGTATGAACATGGAAATATCTACACCGCCATCTGTATGAACATGGAAATATCTACACCGCCATCTGTATGAACATGGAAATATCTACACCGCTATCTGTATGAACATGGAAATATCCACACGGCTATCTGTATGAACATGCAAATATCTACACAGCTATCTGTATATCAATGGAAATATCTACACTACTATCTCTATAAACATGGAAATAACTACGCTGCTATCTGTATAAACATGGAAATACCCACACCGCCATCTCTATGAACATGGAAATATCTACACCGCTATTTGTATGAACATGGAAATAACTACACCGCCATCTCTATGAACAGGGAAATATCTACACCGCCATTTGTATGAACATGGACATATCTACACCGCCATCTGTATTAAGATGGAAATATCTACACTGCTATCTGTATAAACATGGAAATATCTGCCCAACTATCTGTATAAACATGGAAATATCTGCCCAACTATCTGTATAAACATGGAAATATCCACACGGCTATCTGCATAAACATGGAAATATCCACACCGCCATCTGTGTAAACATGGAAATGTCTACATCGCTATATGTGTAAACATGGAAATATCTACACCGCCATCTGTGTAAGCATCAAAATATCTACTCCGCCATCCCTATAAACATGGAAATATCTACACCGCCATCTGTATGAACATGGAAATATCTACACCGCCATCTCTATAAACATGGAAATATCTACACCGCTATCTGTATGAACTTGGAAATATCTACACTGCTCTCTGTATAAAATTGAAATTATCTACACCACTATCTCTATAAACATGGAAATACCTACACTGCTATCTGTATAAACATGGAAATATCTACACCGCTATCTGTATAAACATGGAAATATCTTCACCGCTATCTGTATAAACATGGAAATATCTACAACGCTGTCTCTATAAACTTGGAAATAACTACTCCACTATCTCTGTAAACATGGAAATATCTAGACCGCTATCTCTATAAACATAGGAATATCTACACCACCATCTGTATAAAAATGGAAATATCTATACCGCTATCTGCATAAACATTCAAATATCTACAAAGCCATCTCTAAGAACATGGAAATATCTACACCGCCATCTGTACGAACATGGAAATATCTATACCGCCAGCTGTATGAACATGTAAATATCTACACCGTCACCTGTATGAACATGGAAATATCTACACCGCTAACTGTATGAACATGGAAATATCTACACCGCTATCTGTATGAACATGGAAATATCTACACCGCTATCTGTATGATCATGCAAATATCTACACAGCCATCTGTATATCAATGGAAATACCTACACTGCTATCTCTATAAACATGGAAATAACTACACTGCTATCTGCATAAACAGGGAAATGTCTACACCGACACCTGTATGAACATGGAAATATCTACACTTCCATCCGTACGAACGTGGAAATATCTACACCGCCATCTGTATGAACATGTAAATATCTACACCGCCATCTGTATGAAAATGGAAATATCTACACCGCTAACTGAACATGGAAATATCTACACCGCTATTGGTATGAACATGGAAATATCTACACCGCTATCTGTATGAACATGGAAATATCTAAACCGCTATCTGTATGAACATGGAAATATCTACACCGCTATCTGTATTAACATGGAAATATCTACACCGCCATCTGAATGAACATGTAAATATCTACACCGCCATCTCTATATCAACGGAAATTTCTACACTGCTATCTCTATAAACATGGAAATAACTACACCGCTATCTGTATAAACATGGAAGTATCTACACCGCCATCTCTATGAACATGGAAATATCTACACCGCCATTTGTATGAACTTGGAAATATCTACACCGCCATCTCTATGAACATGTAAATATCTACACAGCCATTTGTATGAACATGGAAATATCTTCACCGCCATCTGTATGAACATGGATATATGTGCACCGGCATCTGGATGAACATGGAAATATCTACACCGCTATCTGTATGAACATGGAATTATCTACACCGCTATCTGTATGAACATGGAAATACCTACACCGCTATCTGTATGAACATGGAAATATCTACACCGTTATCTGTATGAACATGGAAATATCTACACCGATATCTGTATGAACATGGAAATATCTACACCGATATCTGTATGAACATGGAAATATCTACACCGCTATCTGTATGAACATGCAAATATCTACACAGCTATCAGTATATCAATGGAAATATCTACACAGCTATCTCTATAAACATGGAAAAAACTACACTGCTATCTGTATAAACATGGAAATATCTACACCGCCACCTGTATGAACATGGAAATATCTACACTGCCATACGTACGAACATGGAAATATCAATACCGCAATGTGTATGAACATGTAAATATCTTCACCGCCATCTGTATGAACATGGAAATATCTACACCGCTAACTGTATGAACATGGAAATATCTACACCGCTAACTGTATGAACATGAAAATATCTACACCGCTATCTGTATGAACATGGAAATATCTACACCGCCATCTGTATGAACATGGAAATATCTACACCGCCATCTGTATGAACATGGAAATATCTACACCGCTATCTGTATGAACATGGAAATATCCACACCGCTATCTGAATGAACATGCAAATATGTACACAGCTATCTGTATATCAATGGAAATATATACACTGCTATCTCTATAAACATGGAAATAACTACACTGCTATCTGTATAAATATGGAAGTATCTACACTGCCATCTCTATGAACATGGAAATATCTACACCGCCATTTGTATGAACATGGAAATATCTACCCCGCCATCTCTATGAACATGGAAATATCTACACCGCCATTTGTATGAACAAGGAAATAACTACACCACCATCTGTATGAACATGGAAATATCTTCACCGCCATCTGTATGAACATGGATATATGCATAACGGCATCTGGTTGAACATGGAAATATCTACACCGATATCTGCATGAACATGGAAATATCTACACAGCTATCTGAATATACATGGAAATATCTACACAGATTTCTCTATAAATATGGAAATAACTACAGCGCTATCTCTATAAACTTCGAAATATCTACACCGCCATCTGTATGAACATGGAAATATCTACACCGCCATCTGTACAATCATGGACATATCTACACCGCCATCTGTATTAAGATGGAAATATCTACACCGCTATCTGTATAAACATGGAAATATCTGCCCAACTATCTGTATAAACATGGAAATATCCGCACCGCTACCTGTATAAACATGGAAATATCTACACTGCTATCTGCATAAACATGGAAATATCCAGACCGCTATCTGTGTAAACATGGAAATGTCTACACAGCTATCTGTGTAAACATGGAAATATCTAAACCGCCATCTGTGTAAACATGAAAATATCTACACCGCCCTCCCTATAAACATGGAAATATCTACACCGGCGTCTGTATGAACATGGAAATATCTACACCGCCATCTCTATAAACCTGGAAATATCTACACCGCTATCTGTATGAACTTGGAAATATCTACACTGCTCTCTGTATAAAATTGAAATTATCTACACCACTAACTCTATAAACATGGAAATATCTACACTGCTATCTGTATAAACATGGAATTATCTACACCGCTATCTGTATAAACATGGAAATATCTTCACCTCTATCTGTATGAACATGGAAATATCTACACTGCCATCCGAACAAACATGGAAATATCTACACCGCCATCTATATGAACATGTAAATATCTACACCGCCATCTGTATGAACATGGAAATATCTACACCGTTATCTGTATGAACATGGAAATATCTACACCGCTATCTGTATGAACATGGAAATATCTACACTGCTATCTCTATAAACGTGGAAATATCTACACCGCTATCTGTATGAACTTGGAAATATCTACACTGCTCTCTGCATAAAAGTGAAATTATCTACACCACTATCTCTATAAACATGGAAATATCTTCACTGCTATCTGTATAAACATGGAAATATCTACACCGCTATCTGTATTAACATGAAAATATCTTCACCGCTATCTGTATAAACATGGAAATATCTACAACGCTGTCTCTATAAACTTGGAAATAACTACTCCACTATCTCTGTAAACATGGAAATATCTTGACCGCCATCTCTATAAACATAGGAATATCTACACCACGATCTGTATAAAAATGGAAATATCTAGACCGCAATCTGCATAAACATGGAAACATCTACAAAGCCATCTCTAAGAACATGGAAATATCTACACCGCCATCTGTACGAACATGGAAATATCTATACCGCCAGCTGTATGAACACGTAAACATCTACACTGCCACCTGTATGAACATAGAAATATCTACACCGCTAACTGTATGAACATGGAAATATCTACACCGCTATCTGTATGAACATGGAAATATCTACACCGTTATCTGTATGAACATGGAAATATCTCCACCGCTATCTGTACGAACATGGAAATATGTACACCGCTATCTGTATGAATATGCTAATATCTACACAGCCATCTGTATATCAATGGAAATACCTACACTGTTATCTCTATAAACATGGAAATAACTACACTGCTATCTGTATAAACAGGGAAATATCTACACTGCTATCTGCATAAACATGGAAATATCCACACCGCCATCTGTGTAAACATGGAAATGTCTACACCGCTATATGTGTAAAGATGGAAATATCTACACCGCCATCTGTGTAAGCATGAAAATATCTACTCCGCCATCCCTCTAAACATGGAAATATCTACACCGCCATCTGTATGAACATGGAAATATCTACACCGCCATCTCTATAAACGTGGAAATATCTACACCGCTATCTGTATGAACTTGGAAATATCTACACTGCTCTCTGTATAAAATTGAAATTATCTACACCACTATCTCTATAAACATGGAAATATCTACACTGCTATCTGTATAAACATGGAAATATCTACACCGCTAACGGTATGAACATGGAAATATCTACACCGCCATCTGTATGAACATGGAAATATCTACAGCGCCATCTGTATGAACATGGAAATATCTACACCGCCATCTGTATGAACATGGAAATATCTACACCGCTAACTGTATGAACATGGAAATATCTACACCGCTATCTGTATGAACATTTAAATATCTACTCCGCTATCTGTATGAACATGGAAATCTCTACACCGCTATCTGTATGAACATGGAAATATCTACACCGCTATCTGTATGAACATAGAGATATCTACACCGCTATCTGAATGAACATGCAAATATGTACACAGCTATCTGTATATCAATGGAAATATATACACTGCTATCTCTATAAACATGGAAATAACTACACTGCTATCTGTATAAATATGGAAATATCTACACTGCCATCTCTATGAACATGGAAATATCTACACCGCCATTTGTATGAACATGGAAATACCTACCCCGCCATCTCTATGAACATGGAAATATCTACACAGCCATTTGTATGAACATGGAAATAACTACACCACCATCTGTATGAACATGGAAATATCTTCACCGCCATCTGTATGAACATGGATATATGTATAACGGCATCTGGATGAACATGGAAATATCTACACCGATATCTGCATGAACATGGAAATATCTACACAGCTATCTGAATATACATGGAAATATCTACACAGATTTCTCTATAAATATGGAAATAACTACAGCGCTCTCTCTATAAACTTCGACATATCTACACCGCCATCTGTATGAACATGGAAATATCTACACCGCCATCTGTACAAACATGGACATATCTACACTGCCATCTGTATTAAGATGGAAATATCTACACCGCTATCTGTATAAACATGGAAATATCTGCCCAACTATCTGTATAAACATGGAAATATCCGCACCACTATCTGTATAAACATGGAAATATCTACACTGCTATCTGCATAAACATGGAAATATCCACACTGCTATCTGTATAAACATGGAAATATCTACACCGCTATCTGTATAAACATGGAAATATCTTCACCGCTATCTGTATAAACATGGAAAAATCTACAACGCTGTCTCTATAAACTTGGAAATAACTACACCACTATCTCTGTAAACATGGAAATAACTAGACCGCCATCTCTATAAACACGGAAATATCTACACCACCATCTGTATAAACATGGAAATATCTATACCGCTATCTGCATAAACATGGAAATATCTATACCGCCAGCTGTATGAACATGTAAATATCTACACCGCCATCCGTATGAACATGGAAATATGTACACCGCTAACTGTATGAACATGGAATTATCTACACCTCTATCTGTATGAACATGGAAATATCTACACTGTTATCTGTATGAACATGGAAATATCTACACCGTTATCTGTATGAACATGGAAATATCTACACCGCTATCTGTACGAACATGGAAATATGTACACCGCTATCTGTATGAACATGCAAATATCTACACAGCTATCTGTATATCAATCGAAATACCTACACTGCTATCTCTACAAAAATGGAAATAACTACACTGCTATCTGTATAAACAGGGAAATATCTACACCACCACCTGTATGAACATGGAAATATCTACACTGCCATCCGTACGAACATGGAAATATCTACACCGCCATCTGTATGAACGTGTAAATATCTTCACCGCCATCTGTATGAACATGGAAATATCTACACCGCTAACTGCACGAACATGGAAATATCTACACCGCTATCGGTATAAACATGGAAATATCTACACCGCTATCTGTATGAACATGGAAATATCTACACCGCCGTCTGTATGAACATGGAAATATCTACACCGCCATCTGTATGAACATGGAAATATCTACACCGCCATCTGTATGAACATGGAAATATCTACACCGCTATCTGTATGAACATGGAAATATCTACAACGCTATCTGTATGAACATGGAAATATCTACACCGCTATCTGTATGAACATGGAAATATCTACACCGCTATCTGTATGAACATGGAAATATCTAGACGGCTCTCTGTATGAACATGCAAATATCTACACAGCTATCTGTATATCAATGGAAATATCTACACTGCTATCTCTATAAACATGGAAATAACTACACTGCTATCTGTATAAACATGGAAATATCTACACCGCCATCTCTATGAACATGGAAATATCTACACCGCCATTTGTATGAACATGGAAATATCTACATCGCCATCTCTATGAACATGGAAATATCTACACAGCCATTTGTATGAACATGGAAATATCTACACCGCCATCTGTATGAACATGGAAATATCTTCACCGCCATCTGTATGAACATGGATATATGTGCACCGGCATCTGGATGAACATGGAAATATCTACACCGCTATCTGCATGAACATGGAAATATCTACACAGCTATCTGAATATACATGGAAATATCTACACAGATTTCTCTATAAATATGGAAATAACTACAGCGCTATCTCTATAAACTTCGAAATATCTACACCGCCATCTGTATGAACACGGAAATATCTACACCGCCATCTGTAAAAACATGGACATATCTACACCGGCATCTGTATTAAGATGGAAATATCTACACCGCCGTCTGTATAAACATGGAAATATCTGCCCAACCATCTATATAAACATGGAAATATCCGCACCGCTATCTGTATAAAGATGGAAATAACTACACTGCTATCTGCAAAAACATGGAAATATCCACACCGCTATCTGTGTAAACATGGAAATGTCTACACTGCTATCTGTGTAAACATGGAAATATCTACACCGCCATCTGTGTAAACATGAAAATATCTACACCGCCATCCCCATAAACATGGAAAAATCTACACCGCCTTCTGTATGAACATGGAAATATCTACACCGCCATCTCTATAAACGTGGAAATATCTACACCGCTATCTGCATGAACTTGAAAATATCTACACTGCTCTCTGTATAAAATTGAAATTATCTACACCACTATCTCTATAAACATGGAAATATCTACACTGCTATCTGTATAAACATGGAAATATCTACACCGCTATCTGTATAAACATGGAAAAATCTTCACCGCTATCTGTATAAACATGGAAATATCTACACCGCCACCTGTATGAACATGGAAATATCTACACTGCCATCCATACGAACATGGAAATATCTAAACCTCCATGTGTATGAACATGGAAATATCTACACCACCATCTGTATGAACATGGAAATATCTACACCGCCATCTGCATGAACATGGAAATATCTAAACCGCCATCTGTATGAACTTGTAAATATCTACACCGCCATCGGTATGAACATGGAAATATCTACACCGCTAACTGTATGAACATGGAAATATCTACACCGCTATCTGTATGAACATGGAAATATCTACACCGCTATCTGTATGAACATGGAAATATGTACACCGCTATCGGTGTGAACATGGAAATATCTGCACCGCTATCTGTATGAACATGGAAATATCTACACCGCTATCTGAATGAACATGCAAATATCTACACAGCTATCTGTATATCAATGGAAATATCTACACTGCTATCTCTATAAACATGGAAATAACTACACTGCTATCTGTATAAATATGGAAATATCTACACTGCCATCTCTATGAACATGGAAATATCTACACCGCCATTTGTATGAACATGGAAATATCTACACCGCCATCTCTATGAACATGGAAATATCTACACCGCCATTTGTATGAACATGGAAATATCTACACTGCTATCTGCATAAACATGGAAATATCCACACCGCTATCTGTGTAAACATGGAAATGTCTACACCGCTATCTGTGTAAACATGGAAATATCTACACCGCCATCTGTGTAAACATGAAAATATCTACACCGCCATCCCAATAAACATGGAAATATCTACACCGTCCTCTGTATGAACATGGAAATATCTACACCGCAATCTCTATAAATGTGGAAATATCTACACCGATATCTGTATGAACTTGGAAATAACTACACTGCTCTCCGTATAAAATTGAAATTATCTACACTACTATCTCTATAAACATGGAAATATCTACACTGCTATCTGTATAAACATGGAAATATCTACACCGCTATCTGTATAAACATGGAAATATCTTCACCGCTATCTGTATAAACATGGAAATATCTACACGCTGTCTCTATAAACTTGGAAATAACTACACCACTATCTATGTAAACATGGAAATATCTACACCACCATCTGTATAAAGGTGGAAATATCTATACCGCTATCTGCATAAACATGGAAATATCTACACCGCCATCTCTATGAACATGGAAATATCTACACCGCCATCGGTACGAACATGGAAATATCTATACCTCCATCTGTATGAACATGGAAATATCTACACCGTTATCTATATGAACATGGAAATATCTACACCGCTATCTGTATGAACATGGAAATATCTACACCGCTATCTGTACGAACATGGAAATATCTACACCGCTTTCTGTATGAACATGCAAATACCTACACAGCTATCTGTATATCAATGGAAATATCTACACTGCTATCTCTATAAACATGGAAATAACTACACTGCTTTCTGTATAAACATGGAAATATCTACACCGCCTCCTGTATGAATATGGAAATATCTACACTGCCATCCATACGAACATGGAAATATCTACACCGCCATCTGTATGAGCATGTAAATATCTACACCGCCATCTGTATGAACATGGAAATATCTACACCGCTAACTGTAGGAACATGGAAATATCTGCACCGCTATCTGAATGAACATGCAAATATCTACACAGCTATCTGTATATCAATGGAAATATCTACACTGCTATCTCTATAAACATGGAAATAACTACACTGCTATCTGTATAAATATGGAAATATCTACACTGCCATCTCTATGAACATGGAAATATCTACACCGCCATTTGTATGAACATGGAAATATCTACACCGCCATCTCTATGAACATGGAAATATCTACACCGCCATTTGTATGAACATGGAAATATCTACACCACCATCTGTACGAACATGGAAATATATTCACCGCCATCTGTATGAACGTGGATATATGTACACCGGCATCTGGATGAACATGGAAATATCTACACCGCTATCTGCATGAACATGGAAATATCTACACCGCTATCTGTATGAACATGCAAATATCTACACCGCTATCTGTATGAACATGGAAATATCTACACCGCCATCTGTATGAACATGTATATATGTGCACCGGCATCTGGATGAACATGGATATATCTACACCGCTATCTGCATGAACATGGAAATATCTACACAGCTATCTGAATATACATGGAAATATCCACACAGATTTCTCTATAAATATGGAAATAACTACAGCGCTATCTCTATAAACTTCGAAATTTCTACACCGCCATCTGTGTGAAAATGGAAATATCTACACCGCCATCTGTACGAACTTGGACATATCTACACCGCCATCTGTATTAAGATGGAAATATCTACACCGCTATCTGTATAAACATGGAAATATCTGCACAACTATCTGTATAAACATGGAAATATCCGCACCGCTATCTGTATAAACATGGAAATATCTACACTGCTATCTGCAAAAACATGGAAATATCCACTCCGCTATCTGTGTAAACATGGAAATGTCTACACCGCTATCTGTGTAAACATGGAAATATCTACACCACCATCTGTGTAAACATGAAAATTTCTACTCCGCCATCCGTATAAACATGGAAATATCTACACCGCCATCTGTATGAACATGGAAATATCTACACCGCCATCTCTATAAACATGGAAATATCTACACCGCTATCTGTATGAACTTGGAAATATCTACACTGCTCTCTGTATAAAATTGAAATTATCTACACCACTATCTCTATAAACATGGAAATATCTACACTGCTATCTCTACAAACATGGATATATCTACACCGCTATCTGTATAAACATGGAAATAGCTTCACGGCTATCTGTATAAACATGGAAATATCTACAACGCTGTCTCTATAAACATGGAAATATCTACACTGCTATCTGCATAAACATGGAAATATCCACAACGCTATCTGTGTAAACATGGAAATGTCTACACCGCTATCTGTGTAAACATGGAAATATCTACACCGCCATCTGTGTAAACATGAAAATATCTACACCGCCATCCCAATAAACATGGAAATATCTACACCGTCCTCTGTATGACCATGGAAATATCTTCACCGCCATCTCTATAAACGTGGAAATATCTACACCGATATCTGTATGAACTTGGAAATAACTACACTGCTCTCTGTATAAAATTGAAATTATCTACACTACTATCTCTATAAACATGGAAATATCTACACAGCTATCTGTATAAACATGGAATTTTCTACTCCGCTATCGGTATAAACATGGAAACATCTTCACCGCTATCTGTATAAACATGGAAATATCTACACCGCCACCTGTATGAACATGGAAATATCTACACTGCCATCCGTACGAACATGGAAATATCTAAACCGCCATCTGTATGTATGTGTAAATATCTACACCTCCATCTGTATTAACATGGAAATATCTACACCGTTATCTGTATGAACATGGAAATATCTACACCGCTATCTGTATGAACATGGAAATATCTACACCGCTATGTCTATAAACGTGAAAATATCTACACCGCTATCTGTATGAACTTGGAAATATCTACACTGCTCTCTGTATAAAATTGAAATTATCTACACCACTATCTCTATAAACATGGAAATATCTACACTGATATCTCTATAAACATGGAAATATCTACACTGCTATCTGTATAAACATGGAAATATCTTCACTGCTATCTGCATAAACATGGAAATATCTAAAACGCTGTCTCTATAAACTTGGAAATAACTACACCACTATCTCTGTAAACATGGAAATATCTAGACCGCCATCTCTATAAACATGGAAATATCTACACCATCATCTGTATAAACATGGAAATATCTATACCGCTATCTGCATAAACATGGAAATATCTATACCGCCATCTCTAAAAACATGGAAATATCTACACCACCATCTGTACGAACATGAAAATATCTATACCGCCTGCTGTATGAACATGTAAATATCTACACCGCCATCTGTATGAACATGGAAATATCTACACCGCTAACTGTATGAATATGGAAATATCTACACCACTATCTGTATGAACATGGAAATATCTACACCGTTATCTGTATGAACATGGAAATATCTACACCGCTATCTGTATGAACATGGAAATATCTACACCGCTATCTGTACAAACATGGAAATATGTACACCGCTATCTGTATGAACATGCAAATATCTACACAGCTATCTGTATATCAATGGAAATTCCTACACTGCTATCTCTATAAAAATGGAAATAACTACACTGCTATCTGTATAAACACTGAAATATCTACACCGCCACCTGTATGAACATGAAAATATCTACACTGCCTACCGTACGAACATGGAAATATCTACACCGCTATCTGTATGAACATGGAAATATCTACACCGCTATCTGTATGAACATGGAAATATCTACACCGCTATCTGTATGAACATGGAATTATCTACACCGCCATCTGTATGAACATGTATATATGTGCACCGGCATCTGGATGAACATGGATATATCTACACCGCTATCTGCATGAACATGGAAATATCTACACAGCTATCTGAATATACATGGAAATATCCACAGAGATTTCTCTATAAATATGGAAATAACTACAGCGCTATCTCTATAAACTTCGAAATATCTACACCGCCATCTGTATGAACATGGAAATATCTACACCGCCATCTGTACGAACATGGACATATCTACACCGCCATCTGTATTAAGATGGAAATATCTACACCGCTATCTGTATAAACATGGAAATATCTGCCCAACTATCTGTATAAACATGGAAATATCCGCACCGCTATCTGTATAAACATGGAAATATCTACACTGCTATCTGCAAAAACATGGAAATATCCACTCCGCTATCTGTGTAAACATGGAAATGTCTACACCGCTATCTGTATGAACATGGAAATATCTACACCAATATCTGTATGAACTTGCAAATATCTACACAGCTATCTGTATATCAATGGAAATATCCACACTGGAATCTCTATAAACATGGAAATAACTACACTGCTATCTGTATAAACATAGAAATATCTCCACCACCATCTCTATGAACATGGAAATATCTACACCGCTAACTGTATTAACGTGGAAATATCTACACCGCCATCTCTATGAACATGGAAATATCTACACCGCTATTTGTATGAACATGGAAATATCTACACCGCCATCTTTATGTACAGAGAAATATCTACACCGCCAATTGTATGAACATGGAAATATCTACACCGCCATCTGTATGAACATGGAAATATCTTCATCGCCATCTGTATGAACATGGATATATGTACACCGGCATCTGGATGAACATGGAAATATCTACACCGCTATCTGCACGAACATGGATATATCTACACAGCTATCTGAATATACATGGAAATACCTACACAGATTTCTCTATATGTGTGGAAATATCTACAGCGCTATCTCTATAAACTTCGAAATATCTACACCACCATCTGTATGAACATGGAAATATCTACACCGCCATCTGTACGAACATGGACATATGTACACCGCCATCTGTATTAAGATGGAAATATCTACACCGCTATCTGTATAAACATGGAAATATCGGCCCAACTATCTGTATAAACATGGAAATATCCGCACCGCTATCTGTATAAACATGGAAATATCTACACTGCTATCTGCATAAACATGGAAATATCCACACCGCCATCTGTTTAAAAATGGAAATGTCTACACCGCTATCTGTGTAAACATGGAAATATCTACACCGCCATCTGTGTAAGCGTGAAAATATCTACACCGCCATCCCTATAAACATGGAAATATATACACCGCGATCTCTATGAACATGGAAATATCTACACCGCCATCTCTATAAACGTGGAAATATCTACACCGCTATCTGTATGAACTTGGAAATATCTACACAGCTCTCTGTATAAAATTGAAATTATCTACACCAGTATCTCTATAAACATGGAAATATCTACACTGCTATCTGTATAAACATGGAAATATCTGCTCCGCTATCTGTATAAACATGGAAATAACTTCACCGCTATCTGTATAAACATGGAAATATCTACAACGCTGTCTCTATAAACTTGGAAATAACTACTCCGCTATCTCTGTAAACATGGAAATATCTAGACCGCCATCTCTATAAAGATAGGAATATCTACACCACCATCTGTATAAAAATGGAAATATCTATACCGCTATCTGCATAAACATGGAAATATCTACAAAGCCTTCTCTAAGAACATGGAAATATCTACACAGCCTTCTGTACGAACATGGAAATATCTATACCGCCAGCTGTATGAACATGTAAATATCTACACCGCCATCTATATGAACATGGAAATATCTACACCGCTAACTGTATGAACATGGAAATATCTACACCGCCACCTGTATGAGCATGGAAATATCTACACTGCCATCCGTACGAACATGGAAATACCTACACCGCCATGTGTATGAACATGTAAATATCTACACCGCCATCTGTATGAACATGGAAATATCTACACCGCTAACTGTATGAACATGGAATTATCTGCACCGCTATCTATATGAACATGGAAATATCTACACCGCTATCTGTATGAACATGGAAATATCTCCACCGCCATCTGTATGAACATGGAAATATCTACACCGCCATCTGTATGAACATGTAAATATCTACACCGCCATCTGTATGAACATGGAAATATCTACAGAGCCATCTGTATATCAATGGAAATACCTACACTGCTAACTCTATAAACATGGAAATAACTACACTGCTATCTGTATAAACAGGGAGATATCTACACCGCCACCTGTATGAACATGGAAATATCTACACTTCCATCCGTACGAACATGGAAATATCTACACCGCCATCTGTATAAACATGTAAATATCTACACCGCCATCTGTATGAACATGGAAATATCTACACCGCTAACTGAACATGGAAATATCTACACCGCTATCGGTATGAACATGGAAATATCTACACCGCTATCTGTATGAACATGGAAATATCTACACCGCTATCTGTATGAACATGGAAATATCTACACCGCTATCTGTATGAACATGGAAATATCTACACAGCCATCTTAATGAACATGTAAATATCTACACCGCCATCTCTATATCAATGGAAATTTCTACACTGCTATCTGTATAAACATGGAAATAACTACACCGCTATCTGTATAAACATGGAAATATCCACACCGCCATGTCTATGAACATGGAAATATCAACACCGCCATCTGTACGAACATGAAAATAACTATACCGCCAGATGTATGAACATGTAAATATCTACACCGCCATCTGTATGAACATGGAAATATCTACACTACTAACTGTATGAACATGGAAATATCTACACCGCTATCTGTATGAACATGGAAATATCTACACCGTTATCTGTATGAACATGGAAATATCTACACCGCTATCTGTATGAAAATGGAAATATCTACACCGCTATCTGTATGAACATGGAAATATCTACACCGCTATCTGTATGAACATGCAAATATCTACAGAGTTATCGGTATATCAGTGAAAATATCTACACAGCTATCTCTATAAACATGGAAATAACTACACTGCTATCTCTATAAACATGGAAATATCTACACCGCCACCTGTATGAGCATGGAAATATCTACACTGCCATCCGTACGAACATGGAAATACCTACACCGCCATGTGTATGAACATGTAAATATCTACACCGCCATCTGTATGAACATGGAAATATCTACACCGCTAACTGTATGAACATGGAATTATCTGCACCGCTATCTGTATGAACATGGAAATATCTACACCGCTATCTTTATGAACATGGAAATATCTACACCGCCATCTGTATGAACATGGAAATATCTACACCGCCATCTGTATGAACATGTAAATATCTACACCGCCATCTGTATGAACATGGAAATATCTACACCGCTAACTGTATGAACATGGAAATATCTACACCGCTATCTGTATGAACATGGAAATATCTACACCGCTATCTGTATGAACATGGAAATATCTACACCGCTATCTGTATGAACATGGAAATATCTACACCGCTATCTGTATGAACATGGAAATATCTACACCGCTATCTGAATGAACATGCAAATATCTACACAGCTATCTGTATATCAATGGAAATATCTACACTGCTATCTCTATAAACATGGAAATAACTACACCGCTATCTGTATAAACATGGAAGTATCTACACCGCCATCTCTATGAACATGGAAATATCTACACCGCCATTTGTATGAACATGGAAATATCTACACCACTTTCTGTATGAACATGCAAATACCTACACAGCAATCTGTATATCAATGGAAATATCTACACTGCTATCTCTATAAACATGGAAATAACTACACTGCTATCTGTATAAACATGTAAATATCTACACCGCCACCTGTATGAACATGGAAATATCTACACTGCCATCCATACGAACATGGAAATATCTACACCGCCATCTGTATGAACATGTAAATATCTACACCGCCATCTGTATGAACATGGAAATATCTACACAGCTAACTGTAGGAACATGGAAATATCTACAGCGCTATCTGTACGAACATGGAAATATCTACACCGCTATCTGTATGAACATGCAAATATCTACACAGCTATCTGTATATCAATGGAAATATCTATCCAGCTATCTCTATTAACATGGAAATAACTACACTGCTATCTGTATAAACATGGAAATATCTATACCGCCACCTGTATGAACATGGAAATATCTACACTGCCATCCGTTCAAACATGGAAATATCTTCACCGCCATCTGTATGAACATGGAAATATATACACCGCTAAATGTATGAACATGGAAATGTCTACACCGCTATTGGTATGAACATGGAAATATCTACACCGCTATCTGTATGAACATGCAAATATCTACACCGCCATCTGTATGTACATGGAAATATCTACACCGCTATCTGTATGAACTAGGAAATATCTACACCGCCATCTGTATGTACATGGAAATATCTACACCGCAATCTGTATGAACTAGGAAATATCTACACCGCCATCTGTATGAACATTGAAATATCTACACCGCTAACAATATGAACATGGAAATATCTACACCGCTATCTGTATGAACATGGAAATACCTACAACGCTATCTGTATGAACATGGAAATATCTACACCGCTATCTGTATGAACATGGAAATATCTACACCGCTATCAGTATGAACATGGAAATATCTACACCGCTATCTGTATGAAGTTGCAAATATCTACACAGCTATCTGTATATCAATGGAAATATCCACACTGGTATCTCTATAAACATGGAAATAACTACACTGCTATCTGTATAAACATGGAAATATCTACACCACCATCTCTATGAACATGGAAATATCTACACCGCTAACTGTATGAACATGGAAATATCTACACCGCCATCTCTATGAACATGGAAATATCTACACCGCTATTTGTATGAACATGGAAATATCTACACCGCCATCTCTATGAACAGGGAAATATCTACACCGCCATTTGTATGAACATGGAAATATCTACACCGCCATCTGTATGAACATGGAAATATCTTCATCGCCATCTGTATGAACATGGATATATGTACACCGGCATCTGATTGAACATGGAAATATCTAAACCGCTATCTGCATGAACATGGATATATCTACACAGCTATCTGAATATACATGGAAATATCTACACAGATTTCTCTATAAGTGTGGAAATATCTACAGCGCTATCTCTATAAACTTCGAAATATCTACACTGCCATCTGTATGAACAAGGAAATATCTACACCGCCTTCTGTACGAACATGGACATATCTACACAGCCATCTGTATTAAGATGGAAATATCTACACCGCTATCTGTATAAACATGGAAGTATCTGCCCAACTATCTGTATAAACATGGAAATATCCGCACCGCTATCTGTATAAACATGGAAATATCTACACTGCTATCTGCATAAACATGGAAATATCCACACCGCCATCTGTTTAAACATGGAAATGTCTACACCGCTATCTGTGTAAACATGGAAATATCTACACCGCCATCTGTGTAAGCATGAAAATATCTACACCGCCATCCCTATAAACATGGAAATATCCACACCGCCATCTGTATGAACATGGAAATATCTACACCGCCATCTCTATAAACGTGGAAATATCTACACCGCTATCTGTATGAACTTGGAAATATCTACACTGCTCTCTGTATAAAATTGCAATTATCTACACCAGTACCTCTTTAAACATGGAAATATCTACACTGCTATCTGTATAAACATGGAAATATCTACACCGCTATCTGTATAAACATGGAAATATCTTCACCGCTATCTGTATAAACATGGAAATATCTACAACGCTGTCTCTATAAACTTGGAAATAACTACTCCGCTATCTCTGTAAACATGGAAATATCTAGACCGCCATCTCTATAAACATAGGAATATCTACACCACCATCTGTATAAAAATGGAAATATCTATACCGCTATCTGCATAAACATGGAAATATCTACAAAGCTATCTCTAAGAACATGGAAATATCTACACAGCCTTCTGTACGAACATGGAAATATCTATACCGCCAGCTGTATGAACATGTGAATATCTACACCGCCATCTATATGAACATGGAAATATCTACACCGCTAACTGTATGAACATGGAAACATCTACACCGCTATCTGAATGAACATGGAAATATCTACACCGTTATCTGTATGAACATGGAAATATCTCCACCGCTGTCTGTATGAACATGGAAATATCTACACCGCTATCTGTACGAACATGGAAATATGTACACCGGTATCTGTATGAACATGCAAATATCTACACAGCCATCTGTATATCAATGGAAATACCTACACTGCTATCTCTATAAACATGGCAATAACTACACTGCTATCTGTATAAACAGGGAGATATCTACACCGCCACCTGTATGAACATGGAAGTATCTACACTTCCATCTGTACGAACATGGACATATCTACACCGCCATCTGTATTAAGATGGAAATATCTACACCGCTATCTGTATGAACATGGAAATATCTACACCGCTATCTGTATGAACATGGAAATATCTACACCGCTATCTGTATGAACATGGAAATATCTACACCGCTATCTGAATGAACATGCAAATATCTACACAGCTATCTGTATATCAATGGAAATATCTACACTGCTATCTCTATAAACATGGAAATAACTACACCGCTATCTGTATAAACATGGAAGTATCTACACCGCCATCTCTATCAACATGGAAATATCTACACCGCCATTTGTATGAGCATGGAAATATCTACACCACTTTCTGTATGAACATGCAACTACCTACACAGCTATCTGTATATCAATGGAAATATCTACACTGCTATCTCTATAAACATGGAAATAACTACACTGCTATCTGTATAAACATGTAAATATCTACACCGCCACCTGTATGAACATGGAAATATCTACACTGCCATCCATACGAACATGGAAATATCTACACCGCCATCTGTATGAACATGTAAATATCTACACCGCCATCTGTATGAACATGGAAATATCTACACCGCTAACTGTAGGAACATGGAAATATCTACACCGCTATCTGTACGAACATGGAAATATCTACACGGCTATCTGTATGAACATGCAAATATCTACACAGCTATCTGTATATCAATGGAAATATCTACCCAGCTATCTCTATTAACATGGAAATAACTACACTGCTATCTGTATAAACATGGAAATATCTATACCGCCACCTGTATGAACATGGAAATATCTACACTGCCATCCGTTCAAACATGGAAATACCTTCACCGCCATCTGTATGAACATGGAAATATATACACCGCTAAATGTATGAACATGGAAATGTCTACACCGCTATTGGTATGAACATGGAAATATCTACACCGCTATCTGTATGAACATGGAAATATCTACACCGCCATCTGTATGTACATGGAAATATCTACACCGCTATCTGTATGAACTAGGAAATATCTACACCGCCATCTGTATGAACATGGAAATATCTACACCGCTAACAATATGAACATGGAAATATCTACACCGCTATCTGTATGAACATGGAAATACCTACAACGCTATCTGTATGAACATGGAAATATCTACACCGCTATCTGTATGAACATGGAAATATCTACACCGCTATCAGTATGAACATGGAAATATCTACACCGCTATCTGTATGAAGTTGCAAATATCTACACAGCTATCTGTATATCAATGGAAATATCCACACTGGTATCTCTATAAACATGGAAATAACTACACTGCTATCTGTATAAACATGGAAATATGTACACCACCATCTCTATGAACATGGAAATATCTACACCGCTAACTGTATGAACATGGAAATATCTACACCGCCATCTCTATGAACATGGAAATATCTACACCGCTATTTGTATGAACATGGAAATATCTACACAGCCATCTCTATGAACAGGGAAATATCTACACCGCCATTTGTATGAACATGGAAATATCTACACCGCCATCTGTATGAACATGGAAATATCTTCATCGCCATCTGTATGAACATGGATATATGTACACCGGCATCTGATTGAACATGGAAATATCTACACCGCTATCTGCATGAACATGGATATATCTACACAGCTATCTGAATATACATGGAAATATCTACACAGATTTCTCTATAAGTGTGGAAATATCTACAGCGCTATCTCTATAAACTTCGAAATATCTACACTGCCATCTGTATGAACAAGGAAATATCTACACCGCCATCTGTACGAACATGGACACATCTACACAGCCATCTGTATTAAGATGGAAATATCTACACCGCTATCTGTATAAACATGGAAATATCTGCCCAACTATCTGTATAAACATGGAAATATCCGCACCGCTATCTGTATAAACATGGAAATATCTACACTGCTATCTGCATAAACATGGAAATATCCACACCGCCATCTGTTTAAACATGGAAATGTCTACACCACTATCTGTGTAAACATGGAAATATCTACACCGCCATCTGTGTAAGCATGAAAATATCTACACCGCCATCCCTATAAACATGGAAATATCTACACCGCCATCCGTATGAACATGGAAATATCTACACCGCCATCTCTATAAACGTGGAAATATCTACACCGCTATCTGTATGAACTTGGAAATATCTACACTGCTCTCTGTATAAAATTGAAATTATCTACACCAGTACCTCTATAAACATGGAAATATCTACACTGCTATCTGTATAAACATGGAAATATCTACACCGCTATCTGTATAAACATGGAAATATCTTCACCGCTATCTGTATAAACATGGAAATATCTACAACGCTGTCTCTATAAACTTGGAAATAACTACTCCGCTATCTCTGTAAACATGGAAATATCAAGACCGCCATCTCTATAAACATAGGAATATCTACACCACCATCTGTATAAAAATGGAAATATCTATACCGCTATCTGCATAAACATGGAAATATCTACAAAGCTATCTCTAAGAACATGGAAATATCTACACAGCCTTCTGTACGAACATGGAAATATCTACACCGCCACCTGTATGAACATGGAAGTATCTACACTTCCATCCGTACGAACATGGAAATATCTACACCGCCATCTGTATCAACATGTAAATATCTACACCGCCATCTGTATGAACATGGAAATATCTACACCGCTAACTGAACATGGAAATATCTACACAGCCATCTGTATGAACATGTAAATATCTACACCGCCATCTGTATGAACATGGAAATATCTACACCACTGCCTGTATGAACATGGAAATATCTACACCGCTATCTGTAAGAACATGGAAATATCTACACCGCTATCTGTATTAACATGGAAATATCTACACCGCTATCTGTATGAACATGGAAATATCTACACCGCTATCTGTATGAACATGGAAATATCTACAGCGCTATCTGAATGAACATGCAAATATCTACACAGCTATCTGTATATCAATGGAAATATCTACACTGCTATCTCTATAAACATGGAAATAACTACACCGCTATCTGTATAAACATGGAAATATCTACACCGCCATCTCTACGAACATGGAAATATCTTCACCGCCATTTGTATGAACATGGAAATATCTACACCGCCATCTCTATGAACATGGAAATATCTACACAGCCATTTGTATGAACATGGAAATATCTACACCGCCATCTGTACGAACATGGACATATCTACACCGCCATCTGTATTAAGATGGAAATATCTACACCGCTATCTGTATGAACATGGAAATATCTACACCGCTATCTGTATGAACATGGAAATATCTACACCGCTATCTGTATGAACATGGAAATATCTACACCGCTATCTGAATGAACATGCAAATATCTACACAGCTATCTGTATATCAATGGAAATATCTACACTGCTATCTCTATAAACATGGAAATAACTACACCGCTGTCTGTATAAACATGGAAGTATCTACACCGCCATCTCTATCAACATGGAAATATCTACACCGCCATTTGTATGAGCATGGAAATATCTACACCACTTTCTGTATGAACATGCAACTACCTACACAGCTATCTGTATATCAATGGAAATATCTACACTGCTATCTCTATAAACATGGAAATAACTACACTGCTATCTGTATAAACATGTAAATATCTACACCGCCACCTGTATGAACATGGAAATATCTACACTGCCATCCATACGAACATGGAAATATCTACACCGCCATCTGTATGAACATGTAAATATCTACACCGCCATCTGTATGAACATGGAAATATCTACACCGCTAACTGTAGGAACATGGAAATATCTACACCGCTATCTGTACGAACATGGAAATATCTACACCGCTATCTGTATTAACATGCAAATATCTACACAGCTATCTGTATATCAATGGAAATATCTACCCAGCTATCTCTATTAACATGGAAATAACTACACTGCTATCTGTATAAACATGGAAATATCTATACCGCCACCTGTATGAACATGGAAATATCTACACTGCCATCCGTTCAAACATGGAAATACCTTCACCGCCATCTGTATGAACATGGAAATATATACACCGCTAAATGTATGAACATGGAAATGTCTACACCGCTATTGGTATGAACATGGAAATATCTACACCGCTATCTGTATGAACATGGAAATATCTACACCGCCATCTGTATGTACTTGGAAATATCTACACCGCTATCTGTATGAACTAGGAAATATCTACACCGCCATCTGTATGAACATGGAAATATCTACACCGCTAACAATATGAACATGGAAATATCTACACCGCTATCTGTATGAACATGGAAATACCTACAACGCTATCTGTATGAACATGGAAATATCTACACCGCTATCTGTATGAACATGGAAATATCTACACCGCTATCAGTATGAACATGGAAATATCTACACCGCTATCTGTATGAAGTTGCAAATATCTACACAGCTATCTGTATATCAATGGAAATATCCACACTGGTATCTCTATAAACATGGAAATAACTACACTGCTATCTGTATAAACATGGAAATATCTACACCACCATCTCTATGAACATGGAAATATCTACACCGCTAACTGTATGAACATGGAAATATCTACACCGCCATCTCTATGAACATGGAAATATCTACACCGCTATTTGTATGAACATGGAAATATCTACACAGCCATCTCTATGAACAGGGAAATATCTACACCGCCATTTGTATGAACATGGAAATATCTACACCGCCATCTGTATGAACATGGAAATATCTTCATCGCCATCTGTATGAACATGGATATATGTACACCGGCATCTGATTGAACATGGAAATATCTACACCGCTATCTGCATGAACATGGATATATCTACACAGCTATCTGAATATACATGGAAATATCTACACAGATTTCTCTATAAGTGTGGAAATATCTACAGCGCTATCTCTATAAACTTCGAAATATCTACACTGCCATCTGTATGAACAAGGAAATATCTACACCGCCATCTGTACGAACATGGACACATCTACACAGCCATCTGTATTAAGATGGAAATATCTACACCGCTATCTGTATAAACATGGAAATATCTGCCCAACTATCTGTATAAACATGGAAATATCCGCACCGCTATCTGTATAAACATGGAAATATCTACACCGCTATCTGTATGAACATGGAAATATCTACACCGCTATCTGTATGAACATGGAAATATCTACACCGCTATCTGTATGAACATGGAAATATCTACACAGCTATCTGAATGAACATGCAAATATCTACACAGCTATCTGTATATCAATGGAAATATCTACACTGCTATCTCTATAAACATGGAAATAACTACACCGCTATCTGTATAAACATGGAAATATCTACACCGCCATCTCTACGAACATGGAAATATCTTCACCGCCATTTGTATGAACATGGAAATATCTACACCGCCATCTCTATGAACATGTAAATATCTACACAGCCATTTGTATGAACATGGAATTATCTACACCGCCATCTGTATGAACATGGAAATATCTTCACCGCCATCTGTATGAACATGGATATATGTGCACTGGCATCTGGATGAACATGGAAATATCTACACCGCTATCTGCATGAACATGGAAATATCTACACAGCTATCTGAATATACATGGAAATATCTACACAGATTTCTCTATAAATATGGAAATAACTACAGCGCTATCTCTATAAACTTAGAAATATCTACTCCGCCATCTGTATGAACATGGAAATATCTACACCGCCATCTGTACAAACATGGAAATATCTGCACTGCCATCTGTATTAAGATGGAAATATCTTCACCGCTATCTGTATAAAAATGGAAATATCTGCCCAACTATCTGTATAAACATGGAAATATCCGCACCGCTATCTGTATAAACATGGAAATATCTACACTGCTATCTGCATAAACATGAAAATATCCACACCGCTATCTGTGTAAACATGGAAATGTCTACACCGCTATCTGTGTAAACATGGAAACATCTACACTGCCATCTGTGTAAACATGAAAATATCTACACCGCCATCCCTATAAACATGGAAATACCTACAACGCCGTCTATATGAACATGGAAATATCTACACCGCCATCTCTATAAACGTGGAAATATCTACACCGCTATGTGTATGAACTTGGAAATATCTACAATGCTGTCTCTATAAACTTCGAAATAACTACACCACTATCTGTTTAAACATGGAAATATCTAGACCGCCATCTCTATAAACATGGAAATATCTACGCCACCATCTCTATAAACATGGAAATATCTATACCGCTATCTGTGTAAGCATGAAAATATCTACACCGCCATCCCTATAAACATGGAAATATCTACACCGCCATCTGTATGAACATGGAAATATCTACACCGCCATCTCTATAAACGTGGAAATATCTACACCGCTATCTGTATGAACTTGGAAATATCTACACTGCTCTCTGTATAAAATTGAAATTATCTACACCAGTACCTCTATAAACATGGAAATATCTACACTGCTATCTGTATAAACATGGAAATATCTACACCGCAATCTGTATAAACATGGAAATATCTTCACCGCTATCTGTATAAACATGGAAATATCTACAACGCTGTCTCTATAAACTTGGAAATAACTACTCCGCTATCTCTGTAAACATGGAAATATCTAGACCGCCATCTCTATAAACATAGGAATATCTACACCACCATCTGTATAAAAATGGAAATATCTATACCGCTATCTGCATAAACATGGAAATATCTACAAAGCTATCTCTAAGAACATGGAAATATCTACACAGCCTTCTGTACGAACATGGAAATATCTACACCGCCACCTGTATGAACACGGAAGTATCTACACTTCCATCCGTACGAACATGGAAATATCTACACCGCCATCTGTATCAACATGTAAATATCTACACCGCCATCTGTATGAACATGGAAATATCTACACCGCTAACTGAACATGGAAATATCTACACCGCTATTGGTATGAACATGGAAATAACTACAACGCTATCTGTATGAACATGGAAATATCTACACCGCTATCTGTATGAACATGGAAATATCTACACCGCTATCTGTACGAACATGGAAATATCTACACCGCTATCTGTATGAACATGCAAATATCTACACAGCTATCTGTATATCAATGAAAATATCTACAAAGCTATCTCTATAAACATGGAAATAAGTACACTACTATCTATATAAACATGGAAATATCTACACCGCCACCTGTATGAACATGGAAATATCTACACTGCCATCCGTACGAACATGGAAATATCTACACCGCCATGTGTATGAACATGTAAATATCTACACCGCCATCTGTATGAACATGGAAATATCTACACCGCTAACTGTATGAACATGGAAATATCTGCACCGCTATCTGTATGAACATGGAAATATCTACACCGCCATCTGTATGAACATGGAAATATCTACACCGCCATCTGTATGAACATGGAAATATCTACACCGCCATCTGTATGAACATGTAAATATCTACACCGCCATCTGTATGAACATGGAAATATCTACACCACTACCTGTATGAACATGGAAATATCTACACCGCTATCTGTAAGAACCTGGAAATATCTACACCGCTATCTGTATGAACATGGAAATATCTACACCGCTATCTGTATGAACATGGAAATATCTACAACGCTATCTGTATGAACATGGAAATATCTACACAGCTATCTGAATGAACATGCAAATATCTACACAGCTATCTGTATATCAATGGAAATATCTACACTGCTATCTCTATAAACATGGAAATAACTACACCGCTATCTGTATAAACATGGAAATATCTACACCGCCATCTCTACGAACATGGAAATATCTTCACCGCCATTTGTATGAACATGGAAATATCTACACCGCCATCTCTATGAACATGTAAATATCTACACAGCCATTTGTATGAACATGGAAATATCTACACCGCCATCTGTATGAACATGGAAATATCTACACCGCTATCTGTATGAACATGCAAATATCTACACAGCTATCTGTATGAAATTGAAATTATCAACACCACTATCTCTATAAACATGGAAATAACTACACTGCTATCTGTATAAACATGGAAATATCTACACTGCCATCTCTGTGAACATGGAAATATCTACAATGCCATTTGTATGAACATGGAAATATCTACACCGCCATCTCTATGAACATGGAAATATCTACACCGCCATTTGTACGAACATGGAAATATCTACACCGCCATCTGTATGAACATGGATATATCTTCACCGCCATCTGTATGAACATGGATATATCTACACCGGCATCTGGATGAACATGGAAATATCTACACCGCTATCTGCATGAACATGGAAATATCTACACAGCTATCTGCATATACATGGAAATATCTACACATATTTCTCTATAAATATGGAAATAACTACAGCGCTATCTCTATAAACTTCGAAATATCTACACCGCCATCTGTACGAACATGGAAATATCTACACCGCCATCTGTACGAACATGGACCTATGTACACCACTATCTGTTTCAAGATGGAAATATCTACACTGCTATCTGTATAAACATAGAAATATCTTCCCCGCTATCTGTATAAACATGGAAATATCTACACCGCTATCTGTATAAACATGGAAATACCTTCACCGATCTCTGTATAAACATGGAAATATCTACAACGCTGTCTCTATAAACTTGGAAATAACTACACCACTATCTCTATAAACATGGAAATATCTAGACCGCCATCTCTAGAAACATGGAAATATCCACACCACAATCTGAATAAACATGGAAATATCTATACCGCTATCTGCATAAACATGGAAATATCTACACCGCCATCTCTACGAACATGGAAATATCTACACCACCATCTGTACAAACATGGAAATATCTACACCGCCATCTGTATGAACATGTAAATATCTACACGGCCATCTGTATGAACATGAAAATATCTACACCGCTAACTGTATGAAAATGGAAATATCTACACCGCTATCTGTATGAACATGGAAATATCTATACCGCCATCTGTACGAACATGGAATTATCTATACCGCCAGCTGTATGAACATGTAAATATCTACACCGCCATCTGTATGAACATGGAAATATCTACACCGCGAACTGTATGAACATGGAAATATCTACACCGCTATCTGTATGAACATGGAAATATCTACACCGCCGTCTGTATGAACATGGATATATCTTCACCGCCATCTGTATGAACATGGATATATCTACATCACCATCTGGATGAACATGGAAATATCTACACCGCTATCTGCATGTACAAGGAAATATCTACACAGCTATCTGCATATACATGGAATTATCTACACAGATTTCCCTATAAATATGGAAATAACTACAGCGCTATCTCTATAATCTTTGAAATATCTTCACCGCCATCTGTATGAACATGGAAATATCTACACCGCCATCTGTACGAATATGGACATATGTACACCACCATCTGTATTAAGATGGAAATATGTACACCGCTATCTGTATAAACATGGAAATATCTGCCCATCTGTATAAACATGGAAATATCTGCACCGCTATCTGTATAAACATGGAAATATCTACACAGCCATCTGAATGAGCATGGAAATATCTACACCGCTAACTGTATGAACATGGAAATATCTACACCGCTATCTGTATGAACATGGAAATATCTACACCGTTATCTGTATGAACATCTAAATATCTTCACCGTTATCTGTATGAACATGGAAATATCTACAAAGCTATCTGAACGAACATGGAAATATCTACAATGCTATCTGTATGAACATGCAAATATCTACACAGCTATCTCTATATCAATGGAAATATCTACACTGCTATCTCTATAAACATGTAAATAACTACACTACTATCTGTATAAACATGGAAATATCTACACCGCCACCTGTATGAACATGGAAATATCTACACTGCCATCCGTACGAACATGGAAATAACTACACCGCCATCTGTATGAACATGTAAATATCTACTCCGCCGTCTGTATGAACATGGAAATATCTACACCGCTAACTGTATGAACATGGAAATATCTACACCGCTATCAGTATGAACATGGAAATATCTATACCGCAATCTGTATGAACATGGAAATATCCACACCGTTTTCTGTATGAACATGCAAATATCTACACAGCTATCTGTATATCAATGGAAATATCTACACTGCTATCTCTATAAACATGGAAATAACTACCCTGCTATCTGTATAAACATGGAAATATCTACACCGCCATCTCTATGAACATGGAAATATCTACACCGCTATTTGTATGAACATGGAAATATCTACACCGCCATCTCTATGAACAGGGAAATATCTACACCGCCATTTGTGAACATGGAAATATCTAAACCGCCATCTGTATGAACATGGAAATATCTTCATCGCCATCTGTATGAACATGGATATATGTACACCGGCATCTGGATGAATATGGAAATATCTACACCGCTATCTGCATGAACATAGAAATATATACACAGCTATCTCAATATACATGGAAATACCAACACAGATTTCTATATAAGTATGGAAATATCTACAGCGCTATCTCTATAAACTTCGAAATATCTACACCGCCATCTGTATGAACATGGAAATATCTACACCGCTATTGGTATGAACATGGAAATATCTACACTGCTATCTGTATGAACATGGAAATATCTACACCGCCATCTGTATGAACATGGAAATATCTACACCGCCATCTGTATGAACATGGAAATATCTACACCGCCATCTGTATGAACATGGAAATATCTAGACCGCTATCTGTATGAACATGCAAATATCTAAACAGCTATCTGTATATCAATGGAAATATCTACACTGCTATCTCTATAAACATGGAAATAACTACACCGCCATCTGTATGAACATGGAAATATCTACACCGCCATCTCTATGAACATGGAAATAACTACACCGCCATTTGTATGAACATGGAAATAACTACACCGCCATCTCTATGAACATGGAAATATCTACATCGCCATTTGTATGAACATGGAAATATCTACACCACCATCTGTATGAACATGGAAATATCTTCACCAGCATCTGTATGAACATGGATATATGTGCACCGGCATATGGATGAACATGGAAATTTCTACACCGCTATCTGCATGAACATGGAAATATCTGCACAGCTATCTGAATATACATTGAAATATCTACATAGATTTCTCTATAAATATGGAAATAACTACAGCGCTATCTCTATAAACTTCGAAATATCTACACCGCCATCTGTATGAACATGGAAATATCTACACCGCCTTCTGTACAAACATGGAAATATCTGCCCAACTATCTGTATAAACATGGAAATATCCGCACCGCTATCTGTATAAACATGGAAATATCTACACTTCTATCTGCGAAAACATGGAAATACCCACACCGCTATCTGTGTAAACATGGAAATGTCTACACCGCTATCAGTATGAACATGGAAATATCTACACAGCCATCTGTATGAACATGGAAATATCTACACCGCTATCTGTATGAACATGTAAATGTCTACACCGCCATCTGTATGCACATGGAAATATCTACACCGCCAGCTGTATGAACATGCAAATATCTACACCACTATCTGTATGAACATGGAAATATCTACACCGCTATCTGTATGAACATGGAAATATCTAGACCGCTATCAGTATGAACATGCAAATATCTAAACAGCTATCTGTATTTCAATGGAAATATCTACACTGCTATCTCTATAAACTTGGAAATAACTACACTGCTATCTGTATAAACATGGAAATATCTACACCGCCATCTCTATGAACATGGAAATATCTACACCGCCATTTGTATGAACATGGAAATATCTACACCGCCATCTCTATGAACATGGAAATATCTACATCGCCATTTGTATGAACATGGAAATATCTACACGACCATCGGCATGAACATGCAAATATCTTCACAGCCATCTGAATGAACATGGAAATATCTACACTGCTATCTGTATAAACATGGAAATATCTACACCGCTATCTGTATAAACATGGAAATATCTTCACCGCTATCTGTATAAACATGGAAATATCTACACCGCCACCTGTATGAACATTGAAATATCTACACTGCCATCCGTACGAACATGGAAATATCTACACCGCCATCTGTATGAACATGTAAATATCTACACCGCCATCTGTATGAACATGGAAATATCTACACCGCTAACTGTATGAACATGGAAATATCTACACTGCTCTCTGTATAAAATTGAAATTATCTACTCCACTATCTCTATAAACATGGAAATATCTACACTGCTATCTGTATAAACATGGAAATATCTACACCACTATCTAAATAAACATGGAAATATCTTCACAGCTGTCTGTATAAACATGGAAATATCTACAAAGCTGTCTCTATAAACTTGGAAATAACTACACGACTATCTCTGTAAACACGGAAATATCTAGACCGCCATCTCTATAAACATGGAAATATCTACACCACCATCTGCATAAACATGGAAATATCTATACCGCTATCTGCATAAACATGGAAGTATCTACATCGCCATCTCTTGGAAAATGGAAATGTCTACACCGCCATCTGCACGAACATGGAAATATCTATACCGTCATCTGTATCAACATGTAAATATCTACACCGCCATCTGTATGAACATGGAAATATCTACACTGCTAACTGTATGAACATGGAAATATCTACACCGCTATCTGTATGAACATGGAAATATCTACACCGCTATATGTATGAACATGGAAATATCTACACCGCCATCTGAATGAACATGTAAATATCTACACCGCCATCTCTATATCATTGGAGATTTCTACACTGCTATCTCTATAAACATGGAAATAACTACACCGCTACCTGTATAAACATGGAAATATCTACACCGCCATCTCTATGAACATGGAAATATCTACACCGCCATTTGTATGAACATGGAAATATCTACACCGCCATCTCTATGAACATGTAAATATCTACACAGCCATTTGTATGAAAATGGAATATATCTACACCGCCATCTCTATAAACGTGGAAATATCTACACCGCTATCTGTATGAACTTGGAAATATCTACACTGCTCTCTGTATAAAATTGAAGTTATCTACACCACTATCTCTATAAACATGGAAATATCTACACTGCTATCTGTATAAACATGGAAATATCTACACCGCTATCTGTATAAACATGGAAATATCTTCACCGCTATCTGTATCAACATTGAAATACCTACACCGCCACCTGTATGAACATGGAAATATCTACACTGCCATCCGTACTAACATGGAAATATCTACACCACCATCTGTATGAATATGTAAATATCTACACAGCCATCTGTATGAACATGGAAATATCTACACCGCTAACTGTATGAACATGGAAATATCTACACCGCTATCTGTATGAACATGGAAATATCTACACCACTATCTGTATGAACATGGAAATATCTACACCGCTATCTGTATGAACATGGAAATATCTACACCGCAATCTGTATGAACATGGAAATATCCACACCGCTATCTGTATGAACATGCCAATATCTACAAAGCTATCTGTATATCAATGTAAATATCTACACCGCCATCTCTATGAACATGGAAAAATCTACACCGCTATTTGTATGAACATGGAAATATCTACACCGCCATCTCTATGAACAGGGAAATATCTACACCGCCATTTGTATGAATGTGGAAATATCTACACCGCCATCTCTATGAACAGGGAAATATCTACACCGCCATTTGTTTGAACATGGAAATATCTTCATCGCCATCTGTATGAACATGGATATATGTACACCGGCATCTGGATGAACATGGAAATATCTACACCGCTATCTGCATGAACATGGAAATATCTACACAGCTCTCTCAATATACATGGAAATATCTACACAGATTTCTCTATAAGTTTGGAAATATCTACAGCGCTATCTCTAAACACTTCGGAATATCTACATCGGCATCTGTATGAACATGGAAATATCTACACCGCCATCTGTACGAACATGGACATATCTACACCGCCATCTGTATTAAGATGGACATATCTACACCGCTATCTGTATAAACATGGAAATATCTGCCCAACTATCTGTATAAACATGGAAATATCCGCACCGCTATCTGTATAAACATGGAAATATCTACACTTCTATCTGCATAAACATGGAAATATCGACACCGCCATCTGTGTAAACATGGAAATGTCTACACCGCTATCTGTGTACACTTGGAAATATCTACACCTCCATCTGTGTAAGCAAGAAAATATCTACACCGCCATCCCTAAAAACATGGAAATATCTACACCGCCATCTGTATGAACATGGAAATATCTACACCGCCATCTCTATAAACGTGGAAATATCTACACCGCTATCTGTATGAACTTGGAAATATCTACACTGCTCTCTGTATAAAATTGAAATTATCTACACCACTATCTCTATAAACATGGAAATATCTACACTGCTATCTGTATAAACATGGAAATATCTACAAAGCTATCTGTATAAACATGGAAATATCTTCACCGCTATCTGTATAAACATGGAAATATCTACAACGCTGTCTCTATAAACTTGGAAATAACTACACCACTATCTCTGTAAACATGGAAATATCTAGACCGCCATCTCTATAAACATGGAAATATCTACACCACCATCTGTATAAACATGGAAATATCTATACCGCTATCTGCATAAACATGGAAATATCTACACCGCCATCTCTAAGAACATGGAAATATCTACACCGCCATCTGTACGAACATGGAATTATCTATACCGCCAGCTGTATGAACATGTAAATATCTACACCGCCATCTGTATGAACATGGAAATATCTACACCGCTAACTGTATGAACATGGAAATATCTACACCACTATCTGTATGAACATGGAAATATCTACACCGCCATCTGTATGAACATGGATATATCTTCACCGCCATCTGTATGAACATGGATATATCTACACCGGCATCTGGATGAACATGGAAATATCTACACCGTTATCTGCATGAACATGGAAATATCTACACAGCTATCTGCATATACATGGAAATATCTACACAGATTTCCCAATAAATATGGAAATAACTACAGCGCTATCTCTATAAACTTCGAAATATCTTCACCGCCATCTGTATGAACATGGAAATATCTAGACCGCCATCTGTACGAATATGGACATATGTACACCACCATCTGTATTCAGATGGCAATATGTACACCGCTATCTGTATAAACATGGAAATATCTGCCCATCTGAATAAACATGGAAATATCCGCACCGCTATCTTTATAAACATGGAAATATCTACACCGCCATCTGAATGAGCATGGAAATATCTACACCGCTAACTGTATGAACATGGAAATATCTACACCGCTATCTGTATGAACATGGAAATATCTACACCGTTATCTGTATGAACATGGAAATATCTTCACCATTATCTGTATGAACATGAAAATATCTACAAAGCTATCTGTACGAACATGGAAATATCTACAATGCTATCTGTATGAACATGCAAATATCTACACAGCTATCTCTATATCAATGGAAATATCTACACTGCTATCTCTATAAACATGTAAATAACTACACTACTATCTGTATAAACATGGAAATATCTACACCGCCACCTGTATGAACATGGAAATATCTACACTGCCATCCGTACGAACATGGAAATAACTACACCGCCATCTGTATGAACATGTAAATATCTACACCGCCATCTGTATGAACATGGAAATATCTACACCGCTAACTGTATGAACATGGAAATACCTACACCGCTATCTGTATGAACATGGAAATATCTACACCGCTATCTGTATGAACATGGAAATATCTACACCGCTATCTGTATGAACATGGAAATATCTATACCGCTATCTGTATGAACATGGAAATATCCACACCGTTATCTGTATGAACATGCAAATATCTACACAGCTATCTGTATATCAATGGAAATATCTACACTGCTATCTCTATAAACATGGAAATAACTACCCTGCTATCTGTATAAACATGGAAATATCTACACCGCCATCTCTATGAACATGGAAATATCTACACCGCTATTTGTATGAACATGGAAATATCTACACCGCCATCTCTATGAACAGGGAAATATCTACACCGCCATTTGTGAACATGGAAATATCTAAACCGCCATCTGTATGAACATGGAAATATCTTCATCGCCATCTGTATGAACATGGATATATGTACACCGGCATCTGGATGAATATGGAAATATCTACACCGCTATCTGCATGAACAAAGAAATATCTACACAGCTATCTCAATATACATGGAAATATCAACACAGATTTCTATATAAGTATGGAAATATCTACAGCGCTATCTCTATAAACTTCGAAATATCTACACCGCCATCTGTATGAACATGGAAATATCTACACCGCTATTGGTATGAGCATGGAAATATCTACACTGCTATCTGTATGAACATGGAAATATCTACACCGGCGTCTGTATGAACATGGAAATATCTACACCGCCATCTCTATAAACGTGGAAATATCTACACCGCTATCTGTATAAACATGGAAATATCTTCACCGCTATCTGTATGAACACGGAAATAACTACACTGCCATCCGAACAAACATGGAAATATCTACACCGCCATCTGTACGAACATGTAAATATCTACACCGCCATCTGTATGAACATGGAAATATCTACACCGTTATCTGTATGAACATGGAAATATCTACACCGCTATCTGTATGAACATGGAAATATCTACACCGCCACCTGTATGAACATGGAAATATCTACACTGCCATACGTACGAACATGGAAATATCAATACCGCCATGTGTATGAACATGTAAATATCTACACCGCCATCTGAATGAACATGGAAATATCTACACCGCTAACTGTATCAACATGGAAATATCTACACCGCTAACTGTATGAACATGGAAATATCTGCACCGCTATCTGTATGAACATGGAAATATCTACACCGCCATCTGTATGAACATGGAAATATCTACACCGCCATCTGTATGAACATGGAAATATCTACACCGCCATCTGTATGAACATGTAAGTACCTACACCGCCATCTGTATGAACATGTAAATATCTACACCGCTAACTGTATGAACATGGAAATATCTACACCGCTATCTGTATGAACATTTAAATATCTACTCCGCTATCTGTATGAACATGGAAATATCTACACCGCAATCTGTATGAACATGGAAATATCTACACCGCTATCTGTATGAACATGGAAATATCTACACCGCTATCTGAATGAACATGCAAATATGTACACAGCTATCTGTATATCAATGGAAATATATACACTGCTATCTCTATAAACATGGAAATAACTACACTGCTATCTGTATAAATATGGAAATATCTACACTGCCATCTCTATGAACATGGAAAGATCTACACCGCCATTTGTATGAACATGGAAATATCTACCCCGCCATCTCTATGAACATGGAAATATCTACACCGCCATTTGTATGAACATGGAAATAACTACACCACCATCTGTATGAACATGGAAATATCTTCACCGCCATCTGTATGAACATGGATATATGTATAACGGCATCTGGATGAACATGGAAATATCTACACCGATATCTGCATGAACATGGAAATATCTACACAGCTATCTGAATAAATATGGAAATATCTACACAGATTTCTCTATAAATATGGAAATAACTACAGCGCTATCTCTATAAACTTCGAAATATCTACACCGCCATGTGTATGAACATGGAAATATCTACACCGCCATCTGTACATACATGTACATATCTACACTGCCATCTGTATTAAGATGGAAATATCTACACCGCTATCTGTATAAACATGGAAATATCTGCCCAACTATCTGTATAAACATGGAAATATCCGCACCGCTATCTGTATAAACATGGAAATATCTACACTGCTATCTGCATAAACATGGAAATATCCACACCGCTATCTGTGTAAACATGGAAATATCTACACCGCTATCTGTGTAAACATTGAAATATCTAAACTGCCATCTGTGTAAACATGAAAATATCTACACTGCCATCCCTATAAACATGGAAATATCTACACCGCCATCTGTATGAACATGGAAATATCTACACCGCCATCTCAATAAACGTGGAAATATCTACACCGCTATCTGTATGAACTTGGAAATATCTACACTGCTCTCTGTATAAAATTGAAATTATCTACACTACTATCTCTATAAACATGGAAATATCTACACTGCTATCTGTATAAACATGGAATTATGTACACCGCTATCTGTATAAACATGGAAATATCTTCACCGCTATCTGTATAAACATGGAAATATCTACACCGCCACCTGTATGAACATGGAAATATCTACACTGCCGTCCGTACAAACATGGAAATATCTACAGCGCCATCTGTATGAACATGTAAATATCTACACCGCCATCTGTATGAACATGGAAATATCTACACCGTTATCTGTAGGAACGTGGAAATATCTACACCGCTATCTGTATGAACATGGAAATATCTACACTGCTATCTCTATAAACGTGGAAATATCTACACCGCTATCTGTATGAACTTGGAAATATCTACACTGCTCTCTGCATAAAAGTGAAATTATCTACACCACTATCTCTATAAACATGGAAATATCTTCACTGCTATCTGTATAAACATGGAAATATCTACACCGCTATCTGTATAAACATGGAAATATCTTCACCGCTATCTGTATAAACATGGAAATATCTACAACGCTGTCTCTATAAACTTGGAAATAACTACACCACTATCTCTGTAAACATGGAAATATCTAGACCGCCATCTCTATAAACACGGAAATATCTACACCACCATCTGTATAAACATGGAAATATCTATACCGCTATCTGCATAAACATGGAAATATCTATACCGCCAGCTGTATGAACATGTAAATATCTACACCGCCATCTGTATGAACAGGGAAATATGTACTCCGCTAACTGTATGAACATGGAATTATCTACACCTCTATCTGTATGAACATGGAAATATCTTCACCGTTATCTGCATGATCATGGAAATATCTACAAAGCTATCTGTACGAACATGGAAATATCTACAATGCTATCTGTATGAACATGCAAATATCTACACAGCTATCTCTATATCAATGGAAATATCTACACTGCTATCTCTATAAACATGTAAATAACTACACTACTATCTGTATAAACATGGAAATATCTACACCACCACCTGTATGAACATGGAAATATCTACACTGCCATCCGTACGAACATGGAAATAACTACACCGCCATCTGTATGAACATGTAAATATCTACACCGCCATCTGTATGAACATGGAAATATCTACACCGCTAACTGTATGAACATGGAAATACCTACACCGCTATCTGTATGAACATGGAAATATCTACACCGCTATCTGTATGAACATGGAAATATCTACACCGCTATCTGTATGAACATGGAAATATCTATACCGCTATCTGTATGAACATGGAAATATCCACACCGTCATCTGTATGAACATGCAAATATCTACACAGCTATCTGTATATCAATGGAAATATCTACACTGCTATCTCTATAAACATGGAAATAACTACCCTGCTATCTGTATAAACATGGAAATATCTACACCGCCATCTCTATGAACATGGAAATATCTACACCGCTATTTGTATGAACATGGAAATATCTACACCGCCATCTCTATGAAGAGGGAAATATCTACACCGCCATTTGTGAACATGGAAATATCTAAACCGCCATCTGTATGAACATGGAAATATCTTCATCGCCATCTGTATGAACATGGATATATGTACACCGGCATCTGGATGAATATGGAAATATCTACACCGCTATCTGCATGAACATAGAAATATCTACACAGCTATCTCAGTATACATGGAAATATCAACACAGATTTCTATATAAGTATGGAAATATCTACAGCGCTATCTCTATAAACTTCGAAATAACTACACCGCCATCTGTATGAACATGGAAATATCTACACCGCTATTGGTATGAACATGGAAATATCTACACTGCTATCTGTATGAACATGGAAATATCTACACCGGCGTCTGTATGAACATGGAAATATCTACACCGCCATCTCTATAAACGTGGAAATATCTACACCGCTATCTGTATGAACTTGGAAATATCTACACTGCTCTCTGTATAAAATTGAAATTATCTACACCACTATCTCTATAAACATGGAAATATCTACACTGCTATCTGTATAAACATGGAATTATCTACACCGCTATCTGTATAAACATGGAAATATCTTCACCGCTATCTGTATGAACACGGAAATAACTACACTGCCATCCGAACAAACATGGAAATATCTACACCGCCATCTGTACGAACATGTAAATATCTACACCGCCATCTGTATGAACATGGAAATATCTACACCGTTATCTGTATGAACATGGAAATATCTACACCGCTATCTGTATGAACATGGAAATATCTACACCGCCACCTGTATGAACATGGAAATATCTACACTGCCATACGTACGAACATGGAAATATCAATACCGCCATGTGTATGAACATGTAAATATCTACACCGCCATCTGAATGAACATGGAAATATCTACACCGCTAACTGTATCAACATGGAAATATCTACACCGCTAACTGTATGAACATGGAAATATCTGCACCGCTATCTGTATGAACATGGAAATATCTACACCGCCATCAGTATGAACATGGAAATATCTACACCGCCATCTGTATGAACATGGAAATATCTACACCGCCATCTGTATGAACATGTAAGTATCTACACCGCCATCTGTATGAACATGGAAATATCTACACCGCTAACTGTATGAACATGGAAATATCTACACCGCTATCTGTATGAACATTTAAATATCTACTCCGCTATCTGTATGAACATGGAAATATCTACACCGCAATCTGTATGAACATGGAAATATCTACACCGCTATCTGTATGAACATGGAAATATCTACACCGCTATCTGAATGAACATGCAAATATGTACACAGCTATCTGTATATCAATGGAAATATATACACTGCTATCTCTATAAACATGGAAATAACTACACTGCTATCTGTATAAATATGGAAATATCTACACTGCCATCTCTATGAACATGGAAAGATCTACACCGCCATTTGTATGAACATGGAAATATCTACCCTGCCATCTCTATGAACATGGAAATATCTACACCGCCATTTGTATGAACATGGAAATAACTACACCACCATCTGTATGAACATGGAAATATCTTCACCGCCATCTGTATGAACATGGATATATGTATAACGGCATCTGGATGAACATGGAAATATCTACACCGATATCTGCATGAACATGGAAATATCTACACAGCTATCTGAATAAATATGGAAATATCTACACAGATTTCTCTATAAATATGGAAATAACTACAGCGCTATCTCTATAAACTTCGAAATATCTACACCGCCATGTGTATGAACATGGAAATATCTACACCGCCATCTGTACATACATGTACATATCTACACTGCCATCTGTATTAAGATGGAAATATCTACACCGCTATCTGTATAAACATGGAAATATCTGCCCAACTATCTGTATAAACATGGAAATATCCGCACCGCTATCTGTATAAACATGGAAATATCTACACTGCTATCTGCATAAACATGGAAATATCCACACCGCTATCTGTGTAAACATGGAAATATCTACACCGCTATCTGTGTAAACATTGAAATATCTAAACTGCCATCTGTGTAAACATGAAAATATCTACACTGCCATCCCTATAAACATGGAAATATCTACACCGCCATCTGTATGAACATGGAAATATCTACACCGCCATCTCTATAAACGTGGAAATATCTACACCGCTATCTGTATGAACTTGGAAATATCTACACTGCTCTCTGTATAAAATTGAAATTATCTACACCACTATCTCTATAAACATGGAAATATCTACACTGCTATCTGTATAAACATGGAATTATGTACACCGCTATCTGTATAAACATGGAAATATCTACACCGCCACCTGTATGAACATGGAAATATCTACACTGCCGTCCGTACAAACATGGAAATATCTACTGCGCCATCTGTATGAACATGTAAATATCTACACCGCCTTCTGTATGAACATGGAAATATCTACACCGTTATCTGTAGGAACGTGGAAATATCTACACCGCTATCTGTATGAACATGGAAATATCTACACTGCTATCTCTATAAACGTGGAAATATCTACACCGCTATCTGTATGAACTTGGAAATATCTACACTGCTCTCTGCATAAAAGTGAAATTATCTACACCACTATCTCTATAAACATGGAAATATCTTCACTGCTATCTGTATAAACATGGAAATATCTACACCGCTATCTGTATAAACATGGAAATATCTTCACCGCTATCTGTATAAACATGGAAATATCTACAACGCTGTCTCTATAAACTTGGAAATAACTACACCACTATCTCTGTAAACATGGAAATATCTAGACCGCCATCTCTATAAACACGGAAATATCTACACCACCATCTGTATAAACATGGAAATATCTATACCGCTATCTGCATAAACATGGAAATATCTATACCGCCAGCTGTATGAACATGTAAATATCTACACCGCCATCTGTATGAACAGGGAAATATGTACTCCGCTAACTGTATGAACATGGAATTATCTACACCTCTATCTGTATGAACATGGAAATATCTTCACCGTTATCTGTATGAACACGGAAATATCTTCACCGTTATCTGTATGAACATGGAAATATCTACACCGCTATCTGTATGAACATGGAAATATCTATCCCGCTATCTGTATGAACATGGAAATATCCACACCATTATCTGTATGAACATGCATATATCTACACAGCTATCTGTATATCAATGGAAATATCTACACTGCTATCTCTATAAACATGGAAATAACTACCCTGCTATCTGTATAAACATGGAAATATCTACACCGCCATCTCTATGAACATGGAAATATCTACACCGCCATCTCTATGAACAGGGAAATATCTACAACGCCATTTGTGAACATGGAAATATCTAAACAGCCATCTGTATGAACATGGAAATATCTTCATCGCCATCTGTATGAACATGGATATATGTACACCGGCATCTGGATGAATATGGAAATATCTACACCGCTATCTGCATGAACATAGAAATATCTACACAGCTATCTCAATATACATGGAAATATCAACACAGATTTCTATATAAGTATGGAAATATCTACAGCGCTATCTCTATAAACTTCGAAATATCTACACCGCCATCTGTATGAACATGGAAATATCTACATCGCTATTGGTATGAGCATGGAAATATCTACACTGCTATCTGTATGAACATGGAAATATCTACACCGGCGTCTGTATGAACATGGAAATATCTACACCGCCATCTCTATAAACGTGGAAATATCTACACCGCTATCTGTATGAACTTGGAAATATCTACACTGCTCTCTGTATAAAATTGAAATTATCTACACCACTATCTCTATAAACATGGAAATATCTACACTGCTATCTGTATAAACATGGAATTATCTACACCGCTATCTGTATAAACATGGAAATATCTTCACCGCTATCTGTATGAACACGGAAATAACTACACTGCCATCCGAACAAACATGGAAATATCTACACCGCCATCTGTATGAACATGTAAATATCTACACCGCCATCTGTATGAACATGGAAATATCTACACCGTTATCTGTATGAACATGGAAATATCTACACCGCTATCTGTATGAACATGGAAATATCTACACCGCCACCTGTATGAACATGGAAATATCTACACTGCCATACGTACGAACATGGAAATATCAATACCGCCATGTGTATGAACATGTAAATATCTACACCGCCATCTGAATGAACATGGAAATATCTACACCGCTAACTGTATCAACATGGAAATATCTACACCGCTAACTGTATGAACATGGAAATATCTGCACCGCTATCTGTATGAACATGGAAATATCTACACCGCCATCTGTATGAACATGGAAATATCTACACCGCCATCTGTATGAACATGGAAATATCTACACCGCCATCTGTATGAACATGTAAGTATCTACACCGCCATCTGTATGAACATGGAAATATCTACACCGCTAACTGTATGAACATGGAAATATCTACACAGCTATCTGTATGAACATTTAAATATCTACTAAGCTATCTGTATGAACATGGAAATATCTACACCGCAATCTGTATGAACATGGAAATATCTACACCGCTATCTGTATGAACATGGAAATATCTACACCGCTATCTGAATGAACATGCAAATATGTACACAGCTATCTGTATATCAATGGAAATATATACACTGCTATCTCTATAAACATGGAAATAACTACACTGCTATCTGTATAAATATGGAAATATCTACACTGCCATCTCTATGAACATGGAAAGATCTACACCGCCATTTGTATGAACATGGAAATACCTACCCCGCCATCTCTATGAACATGGAAATATCTACACCGCCATTTGTATGAACATGGAAATATCTACACCACCATCTGTATGAACATGGAAATATATTCACCGCCATCTGTATGAACATGGATATATGTACACCGGCATCTGGATGAACATGGAAATATCTACACCGCTATCTGCATGAACATGGAAACATCTACACAGCTCTCTGAATATACATGGAAATATCTACATAGATTTCTCTATAAATATGAAAATAACTACAGCGCTATCTCTATAAACTTCGAAATATCTACACCGCCATGTGTATGAACATGGAAATATCTACACCGCCATCTGTACAAACATGGAAATATCTACACTGCTGTCTGTATTAAGATGGAAATATCTACACCGCTATCTGTATAAACATGGAAATATCTGCCCAACTATCTGTATAAAGATGGAAATATCCGCACCGCTTTCAGTATAAACATGGAAATATGTACACTGCTATCGGCATAAACATGGAAATATCCACACCGCTATCTGTGTAAACATGGAAATGTCTACACCGCTATCTGTGTAAACATGGAAACATCGACACTGCCATCTGTGTAAACATGAAAATATCTACACCGCATTCCCTACAAACATGGAAATATCTACACCGCCATCTGTATGAACATGGAAATATCTACACCGCCATCTCTGTAAACGTGGAAATATCTACACTGCTATCTGTATGAACTTGGAAATATCTACACTGCTCTCTGTATGAACATGGAAATATCTAGACGGCTATCTGTATGAACATGCAAATATCTACACAGCTATCTGTATATCAATGGAAATATCTACACTGCTATCTCTATAAACATGGAAATAACTACACTGCTATCTGTATAAACATGGAAATATCTACACCGCCATCTCTATGAACATGGAAATATCTACACCGCCATTTGTATGAACATGGAATTATCTACACCGCCATCTCTATGAACATGGAAATATCTACACCGCCATTTGTATGAACATGGAAATATCTACACAGCCATCTCTATGAACATGGAAATATCTTCACCACCATCTGTATGAACATGAATATATGTGCACCGGCATCTGGATGAACATGGAAATATCTACACCGCTATCTGCATGAACATGGAAATATCTTCACAGCTATCTGAATATACATGGAAATATCTACACAGATTTCTCTATAAATATGGAAATAACTACAGCGCTATCTCTATAAACTTCGAAATATCTACACGGCCATCTGTATGAACATGGAAATATCTACACCGCCATCTGTAAAAACATGGACATATCTACACCGGCATCTGTATTAAGATGGAAATATCTACACCGCCGTCTGTATAAACATGGAAATATCTGCCCAACTATCTATATAAACATGGAAATATCCGCACCGCTATCTGTATAAACATGGAAATATCTACACTGCTATCTGCAAAAACATGGAAATATCCACAACGCTATCTGTGTAAAGATGGAAATGTCTACACCGCTATCTGTGTAAACATGGAAATATCTACACCGCCATCTGTGTAAACATGAAAATATCTACACCGCCATCCACATAAACATGGAAAAATCTACACGGCCTTCTGTATGAACATGGAAATATCTACACTGCCGTCTCTATAAACGTGGAAATATCTACACCGCTATCTGCATGAACTTGAAAATATCTACACTGCTCTCTTTATAAAATTGAAATTATCTACACCACTATCTCTATAAACATGGAAATATCTACACTGCTATCTGTATAAACATGGAAATATCTACGCCGCTATCTGTATAAACATGGAAATATCTTCACCGCTATCTGTATAAACATGGAAATATCTACAACGCTGTCTCTATAAACTTGGAAATAACTACACGACTATCTCCGTAAACATGGAAATATCTAGACCGCCATCTCTATAAACATGGAAATATCTACACCACCATCTGTATAAACATGGAAACATCTATACCGCTATCTGCATAAACATGGAAATATCTACACCGCCATCTCTATGAACATGGAAATATCTACACCGCCATCTGTACGAACATGGAAATATCTATACCGCCATTTGTATGAACATGTAAATATCTACACCACCATTTGTATGAACATGGAAATATCTACACTACTAACTGTATGAACATGGAAATATCTACACCGCTATCTGTATGAACAAGGAAATATCTACACCGATATCTGTATGAACATGGAAATACCTACACCGCTATCTGTAGGAACATGGAAATATCTACACCGCTATCTGTACGAACATGGAAATATCTACACCGCTATCTGTATGAACATGCAAATATCTACACAGCTATCTGTATATGAATGGAAATATCTACACAGCTATCTCTATAAACATGGAAATAACTACACAGCTATCTGTATAAACATGGAAATATCTACACCGCCACCTGTATGAACATGGAAATATCTTCACTGCCATCCACAAGAACATGGAAATATCTACACCGCCATGTGTATGAACATGTAAATATCTACACCGCCATCTGTATGAACATGGAAATATCTACACCGCTAACTGTATGAAAATGGAAATATCTACACCGCCATCTGTATGAACATGGAAATATCTACACAGCTATCTGAATATACATGGAAATATCCACACAGATTTCTCTATAAATATGGAAATAACTACAGCGCTATCTCTATAAACTTCGAAATATCTACACCGCCATCTGTATGAACATGGAAAAATCTACACCGCTATCTGTATGAACTTGGAAATATCTACACTGCTCTCTGTATAAAATTGAAATTATCTACACCACTATCTCTATAAACAAGGAAATATCTACACTGCTATCTCTACAAACATGGAAATATCTACACCGCTATCTGTATAAACATGGAAATAGCTTCACGGCTATCTGTATAAACATGGAAATAACTACAACGCTGTCTCTATAAACATGGAAATGTCTACACCGCTATCTGTGTAAACATGGAAATATCTACACCGCCATCTGTGTAAACATGAAAATATCTACACCGCCATCCCAATAAACATGGAAATATCTACACCGTCCTCTGTATGACCATGGAAATATCTTCACCGCCATCTCTATCAACGTGGAAATATCTACACCGATATCTGTATGAACTTGGAAATAACTACACTGCTCTCTGTATAAAATTGAAATTATCTACACTACTATCTCTATAAACATGGAAATATCTACACTGCTATCTGTATAAACATGGAATTTTCTACTCCGCTATCGGTATAAACATGGAAACATCTTCACCGCTATCTGTATAAACATGGAAATATCTACACCGCCACCTGTATGAATATGGAAATATCTACACTGCCATCCGTACGAACATGGAAATATCTAAACCGCCATCTGTATGTACGTGTAAATATCTACACCTCCATCTGTATGAACATGGAAATATCTACACCGTTATCTGTATGAACATGGAAATATCTACACCGCTATCTGTATGAACATGGAAATATCTACACCGCTATGTCTATAAACGTGGAAATATCTACACCGCTATCTGTATGAACTTGGAAATATCTACACTGCTCTCTGTATAAAATTGAAATTATCTACACCGCTATCTCTATAAACATGGAAAAATCTACACTGCTATCTGTATAAACATGGAAATATCTACACCGCTATCTGTATAAACATGGAAATATCTTCACTGCTATCTGCATAAACATGGAAATATCTAAAACGCTGTCTCTATAAACTTGGAAATAACTACTCCACTATCTCTGTAAACATGGAAATATCTAGACCGCCATCTCTATAAACATGGAAATATCTACACCACCATCTGTATAAACATGGAAATATCTATACCGCTATCTGCATAAACATGGAAATATCTATACTGCCGTCTCTAAAAACAGGGAAATATCTACACCGCCATCTGTACGAACATGAAAATATCTATACCGCCAGCTGCATGAACATGTAAATATCTACACCGCCATCTGTATGAACATGGAAATATCTACACCGCTAACTGTATGAATATGGAAATATCTACACCACTATCTGTATGAACATGGAAATATCTACACCGCTATCTGTATGAACATGGAAATATCTACACCGCTATCTGTATGAACATGGAAATATCTACACCGCTATCTGTACAAACATGGAAATATGTACACCGCTATCTGTATGAACATGCAAATATCTACACAGCTATCTGTATATCAATGGAAATTCCTACACTGCTATCTCTATAAAAATGGAAATAACTACACTGCTATCTGTATAAACACTGAAATATCTACACCGCCACCTGTATGAACATGGAAATATCTACACTGCCTACCGTACGAATATGGAAATATCTACACCGCCTTCAGTATGAACATGTAAATATCTACACCGCCATCTGTATGAACATGGAAATATCTACACCGCTAACTGTATGAACATGGAAATATCTACACCGCTATCGGTATGAACATGGAAATATCTACAACGCTATCTGTATGAACATGGAAATATCTACACTGCTATCTGTATGAACATGGAAATATCTACACCGCTATCTGTATGAACATGGAAATATCTACACCGCTATCGGTATGAACATGGAAATATCTACAACGCTATCTGTATGAACATGGAAATATCTACACTGATATCTGTATGAACATGGAAATATCTACACCGCTAACTGTATGAACATGGAAATATCTACACCGCTATCGGTATGAACATGGAAATATCTACAACGCTATCTGTATGAACATGGAAATATCTACACTGCTATCTGTATGAACATGGAAATATCTACACCGCTATCTGTATGAACATGGAAATATCTACACCGCCATCTGTATGAACATGTATATATGTGCACCGGCATCTGGATGAACATGGATATATCTACACCGCTATCTGCATGAACATGGAAATATCTACACAGCTATCTGAATATACATGGAAATATCCACACAGATTTCTCTATAAATATGGAAATAACTACAGCGCTATCTCTATAAACTTCGAAATATCTAAACCGCCATCTGTATGAACATGGAAATATCTACACCGCCATCTGTACGAACATGGACATATCTACACCGCCATCTGTATTAAGATGGAAATATCTACACCGCTATCTGTATAAACATGGAAATATCTGCCCAACTATCTGTATAAACATGGAAATTTCCGCACCGCTATCTGTATAAACATGGAAATATCTACACTGCTATCTGCAAAAACATGGAAATATCCGCTCCGCTATCTGTGTAAACATGGAAATGTCTACACTGCTATCTGTGTAAACATGGAAATATCTACACCGCCATCTGTGTAAGCATGAAAATTTCTACACCGCCATCCGTATAAACATGGAAATATCTACACCGCCATCTGTATGAACATGGAAATATCTACACAGCCATCTCTATAAACATGGAAATATCTACACCGCTATCTGTATGAACTTGGAAATATCTACACTGCTCTCTGTATAAAATTGAAATTATCTACACCACTATCTCTATAAACATGGAAATATCTACACTGCTAACTCTACAAACATGGAAATATCTACACCGCTATCTGTATAAACATGGAAATAGCTTCACGGCTATCTGTATAAACATGGAAATATCTACAACGCTGTCTCTATAAACATGGAAATATCTACACTGCTATCTGCATAAACATGGAAATATCCACACCGCTATCTGTGTAAACATGGAAATGTCTACACCGCTATCTGTGTAATCATGGAAATATCTACACCGCCATCTGTGTAAACATGAAAATATCTACACCGCCATTCCAATAAACATGGAAATATCTACACCGTCCTCTGTATGAACATGGAAATATCTACACCGCCATCTCTATAAACGTGGAAATATCTACACCGATATCTGTATGAACTTGGAAATAACTACACTGCTCTCCGTATAAAATTGAAATTATCTACACTACTATCTCTATAAGCATGGAAATATCTACACTTCTATCTGTATAAACATGGAAATATCTACACCGCTATCTGTATAAACATGGAAATATCTTCACCGCTATCTGTATAAACATGGAAATATCTACAACGCTGTCTCTATAAACTTGGAAATAACTACACGACTATCTCTGTAAACATGGAAATATCTACACCACCATCTGTATAAACGTGGAAATATCTATACCGCTATCTGCATAAACATGGAAATATCTACACCGCCATCTCTATGAACATGGAAATATCTACACCGCCATCGGTACGAACATGGAAATATCTATACCTCCATCTGTATGAACATGGAAATATCTAAACCGTTATCTGTATGAACATGGAAATATCTACACCGCTATCTGTATGAACATGGAAATATCTACACCGCTATATGTACGAACATGGAAATATCTACACCGCTTTCTGTATGAACATGCAAATACCTACACAGCTATCTGTATATCAATGGAAATATCTACACTGCTATCTCTATAAACATGGAAATAACTACACTGCTATCTGTATAAACATGGAAATATCTACACCGCCTCCTGTATGAACATGGAAATATCTACACTGCCATCCATACGAACATGGAAATATCTACACCGCCATCTGTATGAACATGTAAATATCTACACCGGCATCTGTATGAACATGGAAATATCTACACCGCTAACTGTAGGAACATGGAAATATCTACACCGCTATCTGTATGAACATGGAAATATCTACACCGCTATCTGTATGAACATGCAAATATCTACACAGCTATCTGTATATCAATGGAAATATCTACACAGCTATCTCTATTAACATGGAAATAACTACACTGATATCTGTATAAACATGGAAATATATATACCGCCACCTGTATGAACATGGAAATATCTACACTGCCATCCGTTCAAACAAGGAAATATCTACACCGCCATCTGTATGAACATGTAAATATATTCACTGCCATCTGTATGAACATGGAAATATCTACACCGCTAAATGTATGAACATGGAAATGTCTACACCGCTATTGGTATGAACATGTAAATATCTACACCGCTATCTGTATGAACATGGAAATATCTACACCGCCATCTGTATGTACATGGAAATATCTACACCGCTATCTGTATGAACTAGGAAATATCTACACCACCATCTGTATGAACATGTAAATATCTACACCGCCATCTGTATGAACATGGAAATATCTACACCGCTAACAATATGAACATGGAAATATCTACACCGCTATCTGTATGAACATGGAAATACCTACAACGCTATCTGTATGAACATGGAAATATCTTCACCGCTATCTGTTTGAACATGGAAATATCTACACCGCTATCTGTATGAACATGCAAATATCTACACCACTATCTGTATGAACTTGCAAATATCTACACAGCTATCTGTATATCAATGGAAATATGCACACTGGTATCTCTATAAACATGGAAATAACTACACTGCTATCTGTATAAACATGGAAATATCTACACCACCATCTCTATGAACATGGAAATATCCACACCGCTAACTGTGTGAACATGGAAATATCTACACCGCCATCTCTATGAACATGGAAATATCTACACCGCTATTTGTATGAACATGGAAATATCTACACCGCCATCTCTATGTACAGGGAAATATCTACACCGCCATTTGTATGAACATGGAAATATCTACACCGCCATCTGTATGAACATGGAAATATCTTCATCGCCATCTGTATGAACATGGATATATGTACACCGGCATCTGGATGAACATGGAAATATCTACACCGCTATCTGCATTAACATGGATATATCTACACAGCTATCTGAATATACATGGAAATATCTACACAGATTTCTCTATAAGTGTGGAAATATCTACAGCGCTATCTCTATAAACTTCGAAATATCTACACCGACATCTGTATGAACATGGAAATATCTACACCGCCATCTGTACGAACATGGACATATCTACACCGCCATCTGTATTAAGATGGAAATATCTACACCGCTATCTGTATAAACATGGAAATATCTGCCCAACTATCTGTATAAACATGGAAATATCCGCACCGTTATCTGTATAAACATGGAAATATCTACACTGCTATCTGAATAAACATGGAAATATCCACACCGCCATCTGTTTAAACATGGAAATGTCTACACCGCTATCTGTGTAAACATGGAAATATCTACACCGCCATCTGTGTAAGCATGAAAATATCTACACCGCCATCCCTATAAACATGGAAATATATACACCGCCATCTGTATGAACATGGAAATATCTACACCGCCATCTCTATAAACGTGGAAATATCTACACCGCTATCTGTATGAACTTGGAAATATCTACACTGCTCTCTGTATAAAATTGAAATTATCTACACCAGTATCTCTATAAACATGGAAATATCTACACTGCTATCTGTATAAACATGGAAATATCTACACCGCTATCTGTATAAACATGGAAATATCTTCACCGCTATCTGTATAAACATGGAAATATCTACAACGCTGTCTCTATAAACTTGGAAATAACTACTCCGCTATCTCTGTAAACATGGAAATATCTAGACCGCCATCTCTATAAAGATAGGAATATCTACACCTCCATCTGTATAAAAATGGAAATATCTATACCGCTATCTGCATAAACATGGAAATATCTACAAAGCCATCTCTAAGAACATGGAAATATCTACACAGCCTTCTGTACGAACATGGAAATATCTATACCGCCAGCTGTATGAACATGTAAATATCTACACCGCCATCTATATGAACATGGAAATATCTACACCGCTAACTGTATGAACATGGAAATATGTACACCGATATCTGTAATGAACATGCAAATATCTACACAGCCATCTGTATATCAATGGAAATACCTACACTGCTAACTCTATAAACATGGAAATAACTACACTGCTATCTGTATAAACAGGGAGATATCTACACCGCCACCTGTATGAACATGGAAATATCTACACTGCCATCCGTTCAAACATGGGAATATCTTCACCGCCATCTGTATGAACATGGAAATATATACACCGCTAAATGTATGAACATGGAAATATCTACACCGCTATCAGTATGAACATGGAAATATCTACACCGCTATCTGTATGAAGTTGCAAATATCTACACAGCTATCTGCATATCAATGGAAATATCCACACTGGTATCTCTATAAACATGGAAATAACTACACTGCTATCTGTATAAACATGGAAATATCTACACCACCATCTCTATGAACATGGAAATATCTACACCGCTAACTGTATGAACATGGAAATATCTACACCGCCATCTCTATGAACATGGAAATATCTACCCCGCTATTTGTATGAACATGGAAATATCTACACCGCCATCTCTATGAACAGGGAAATATCTACACCGCCATTTGTATGAACATGGAAATATCTACACCGCCATCTGTATGAACATGGAAATATCTTCATCGTCATCTGTATGAACATGGATATATGTACACCGGCTTCTGGATGAACATGGAAATATCTACACCACTATCTGCATGAACATGGATATATCTACACAGCTATCTGAATATACATGGAAATATCTACACAGATTTCTCTATAAGTGTGGAAATATCTACAGCGCTATCTCTATAAACTTCGAAATATCCACACTGCCATCTGTATGAACATGGAAATATCTACACCGCCATCTGTACGAACATGGACATATCTACACCGCCATCTGTATGAAAATGGAAATATCTACACCGTTATCTGTATGAACATGGAAATATCTCCACCGCTATCTGTATGAACATGGAAATATCTACACCGCTATCTGTATGAACATGGAAATATGTACACCGGTATCTGTATGAACATGCAAATATCTACACAGCCATCTGTATATCAATGAAAATACCTACACTGCTATCTTTATAAACATGGAAATAACTACACTGCTATCTGCATAAACAGGGAAATATCTACACCGCCACCTGTATGAACATGGAAGTATCTACACTTCCATCAGTACGAACATGGAAATACCTACACCGCCATCTGTATCAACATGTAAATATCTACACCGCCATCTGTATGAACATGGAAATATCGACACCGCTAACTGAACATGGAAATATCTACACCGCTATTGGTATGAACATGGAAATATCTACAACGCTATCTGTATGAACATGGAAATATCTACACCGCTATCTGTATGAACATGGAAATATCTACACCGCTATCTGTATGAACATGGAAATATCTACACCGCTATCAGTATGAACATGGAAATATCTACAACGCTATCTGTATGAAGTTGCAAATATCTACACAGCTATCTGTATATCAATGGAAATATCCACACTGGTATCTCTATAAACATGGAAATAACTACACTGCTATCTGTATAAACATGGAAATATCTACACCACCATCTCTATGAACATGGAAATATGTACACCGCTAACTGTATGAACATGGAAATATCTACACCGCCATCTCTATGAACATGGAAGTATCTACACCGCTATTTGTATGAACATGGAAATATCTACACAGCCATCTCTATGAACAGGGAAATATCTACAACGCCATTTGTATGAACATGGAAATATCTACACCGCCATCTGTATGAACATGGAAATATCCTCATCGCCATCTGTATGAACATGGATATATGTACACCGGCTTCTGGATGAACATGGAAATATCTACACCGCTATCTGCATGAACATGGATATATCTACACAGCTTTCTGAATATACATGGAAATATCTACACAGATTTCTCTATAAGTGTGGAAATATCTACAGCGCTATCTCTATAAACTTCGAAATATGTACACCGCCATCTGTATGAACATGGAAATATCTACACCGCCATCTGTACGAACATGGACATATCTACACCGCCATCTGTATTAAGATGGAAATATCTACACCGCTATCTGTATAAACATGGAAATATCTACACAGCTTTCTGTATATCAATGGAAATACCTACACTTCTATCTCTATAAACATGGAAATAACTACACTGCTATCTGTATAAACAGGGAAATATCTACACCGCCACCTGTATGAACATGGAAGTATCTACACTTCCATCCGTACGAACATGGAAATATCTACACCGCCATCTGTATCAACATGTAAATATCTACACCGCCATCTGTATGAACATGGAAATATCTACACCGCTAACTGAACATGGAAATATCTACACCGCTATTGTTATGAACATGGAAATATCTACAACGCTATCTGTATGAACATGGAAATATCTACACCGCTATCTGTATGAACATGGAAATATCTACACCGCTATCTGTATGAACATGGAAATATCTACACCGCCATCTGAATGAACATGTAAATATCTACACCGCCATCTCTATATCAATGGAAATTTCTACACTGCTATCTGTATAAACATGGAAATAACTACACCGCTATCTGTATAAACATGGAAATATCTACACCGCCATGTCTAAGAACATGGAAATATCTACACCGCCATCTGTACGAACATGAAAATAACTATACTGCCAGCTGTATGAACATGTAAATATCTACACCGCCCTCTCTATGAACATGGAAATAACTACACTACTAACTGTATGAACATGGAAATATCTACACCGCTATCTGTATGAACATGGAAATATCTACACCGTTATCTGTATGAACATGGAAATATCTACACCGGTATCTGTATGAACATGGAAATATCTACACCGATATCTGTACGAACATGGAAATATCTACTCCGCTATCTGTATGAACATGGAAATATCTACACCGTCATCTGTACGAACATGGAAATATCTACAACGCCATCTGTTTGAACATATAAATATCTACACCGCCATCTGTATGAACATGGAAATATCTACACCACTAACTGTATGAACATGGAAATATCTACACCGCTATCTGTATGAACATGGAAATATCTACACAGCTATCTGTATATCAATGGAAATATCAACACTGCTATCTCTATAAACATGGAAATAACCACACTGCTATCTGTATAAACAGGGAAATATCTACACCGCCACCTGTATGAAAATGGAAATATCTACCCTGCCATCCGTACGAAAATGGAAATATCTACACCGCCATCTGTATGAACATGTAAATATCTACACCGCCATCTGTATGAACATGGAAATATCTACACCGCTAACTGTATGAACATGGAAATATCTACACCGCTATTGGTATGAACATGGAAATATCTACACCGCCATCTGTATGAACACGGAAATATCTACACCGCTATCTGTATGAACATGGAAATATCTACACCGCTATCTGAATGAACATGTAAATATCCACACCGCCATCTCCATATCAATGGAAATTTCTACACTGCTATCTCTATAAACATGGAAATAACTACACCGCTATCTGTATAAACATGGAAATATCTACACCGCCATCTCTATGAACATGGAAATACCTACACCGCCATTTGTATGAACATGGAAATATCTACACGGCCATCTCTATGAACATGGAAATATCTACACAACCATTTGTATGAACATGGAAATATCTACACCGCCATCTGTATGGACATGGAAATATCTTCACCGCCATCTGTATGAACATGGATAAATGTGCACCGGCATCTGGATGAACATGGAAATATCTACACCGCTATCTGCATGAACATGGAAATCTCTACACAGCTATCTGAATATACATGGAAATATGTACACAGATTTCTCTATAAATATGGAAATAACTACAGCGCTATCTCTATAAACTTCAAAATATCTACACCGCCATCTGTATGAACATGGAAATATCTACACCGCCATCTGTACAAACATGGACTTATCTACACCGGCATCTGTATTAAGATGGAAATATCTACACAGCCGTCTGTATAAACATGGAAATATCTGCCCAACTATCTGTATAAACATGGAAATATCCGCACCGCTATCTGTATAAACATGGAAATATATACACTGCTATCTGCAAAAACATGGAAATATCCACACCGCTATCTGTGTAAACATAGAAATGTCTACACCGCTATCTGTGTAAACATGGAAATATCTACACTGCCATCTGTGTAAACATGAAAATATCTACACCGCCATCTCTATGAACATGGAAATATCTACACCGCCATCTCTATAAATGTGGAAATATCTACACCGCTATCTGTATGAACTTGGAAATATCTACACTGCTCTCTGTATAAAATTGAAATTTTCTACTCCACTATCTCTATAAACATGGAAATATCTACACTTCTATCTGTATAAACATGGAAATATCTACACCGCTATCTGTATAAACATGGAAATATCTTCACCGCTATCTGTATAAACATGGAAATATCTACAACGCTGTCTCTATAAACTTGGAAATAACTACACGACTATCTCTGTAAACATGGAAAAATCTAGACCGCCATCTCTATAAACATGGAAATATCTACACCACCATCTGCATAAACATGGAAATATCTATACCGCTATCTGCATAAACATGGAAATATTTACACCGCCATCTCTATGAACATGTAAATATCTACACCGCCATCTATACGAACATGGAAATATCTATACCGCCATTTGTATGAACATGAAAATATCTACACCGCCATCTGTATGAACATGGAAATATCTACACTGCTAATTGTATGAACACGGAAATATTTACACCGCTATCTGTATAAACATGGAAATATCTACAATGTTATCTGTATGAACATGGAAATATCTACACCGATATCTGTATGAACATGGAAATATCTACACCGATATCTGTACGAACATGGAAATATCTACACCGCTATCTGTATTAACATGCAAATATCTACACAGCTATCTGTATATCAATGGAAATATCTACACAGCTATCTCTATAAACATGGAAATAACTACACTGCTATCTGTATAAACATGGAAATATCTACACCGCCACCTGTATGAACATGGAAATATCTACACTGCCATCCGTACGAACATGGAAATATCTATACCGCCATGTGTATGAACATGTAAATATCTACACCCCCATCTGTATGAACATGGAAATATCTACACCGCTATCTCTATAAACGTGGAAATATCTACACCGCTATCTGTATTAAAATGGAAATATCTACACCGCTATCTGTATGAACATGGAAATATCTACACCGCAATCTCTATATCAATGGAAATTTCTACACTGCTATCTGTATAAACATGGAAATAACTACACCGCTATCTGTATAAACATGGAAATATCTACACCGCCATGTCTAAGAACATGGAAATATCTACACCGCCATCTGTACGAACATGAAAATAACTATACTGCCAGCTGTATGAACATGTAAATATCTACACCGCCCTCTCTATGAACATGGAAATAACTACACTACTAACTGTATGAACATGGAAATATCTACACCGCTATCTGTATGAACATGGAAATATCTACACCGTTTTCTGTATGAACATGGAAATATCTACACCGGTATCTGTAGGAACATGGAAATATCTACACCGATATCTGTACGAACATGGAAATATCTACACCGCTATCTGTATGAACATGGAAATATCTACACCGCCATCTGTATGAAGATGGAAATATCTACAACGCCATCTGTTTGAACATATAAATATCTACACCGCCATCTGTATGAACATGGAAATATCTACACCACTAACTGTATGAACATGGAAATATCTACACCGCTATCTGTATGAACATGGAAATATCTACACCGCTATCTGTATGAACATGGAAATATCTACACCGCTATCTGTATTAACATGGAAATATCTACACCGCTATCTGTATGAACATGGAAATATCTACACCACTATCTGAATGAACATGCAAATATCTACACAGCTATCTGTATATCAATGGAAATATCAACACTGCTATCTCTATAAACATGGAAATAACCACACTGCTATCTGTATAAACAGGGAAATATCTACACCGCCACCTGTATGAACATGGAAATATCTACCCTGCCATCCATACGAACATGGAAATATCTACACCGCCATCTGAATGAACATGTAAATATCTACACCGCCATCTGTATGGACATGGAAATATCTACACCGCTAACTGTATGAACATGGAAATATCTACACCGCTATTGGTATGAACATGGAAATATCTACACCGCCATCTGTATGAACATGGAAATATCTACACTGCTAATTGTATGAACACGGAAATATTTACACCGCTATCTGTATAAACATGGAAATATCTACAATGTTATCTGTATGAACATGGAAATATCTACACCGATATCTGTATGAACATGGAAATATCTACACCGATATCTGTACAAACATGGAAATATCTACACCGCTATCTGTATTAACATGCAAATATCTAAACAGCTATCTGTATATCAATGGAAATATCTACACAGCTATCTCTATAAGCATGGAAATAACTACACTGCTATCTGTATAAACATGGAAATATCTACACCGCCACCTGTATGAACATGGAAATATCTACACTGCCATCCGTACGAACATGGAAATATCTATACCGCCATGTGTATGAACATGTAAATATCTACACCGCCATCTGTATGAACATGGAAATATCTACACCGCTATCTCTATAAACGTGGAAATATCTACACCGCTATCTGTATTAAAATGGAAATATCTACACCGCTATCTGTATGAACATGTAAATATCTACACCGCCATCTCTATATCAATGGAAATTTCTACACTGCTATCTGTATAAACATGGAAATAACTACACCGCTATCTGTATAAACATGGAAATATCTACACCGCCATGTCTAAGAACATGGAAATATCTACACCGCCATCTGTACGAACATGAAAATAACTATACTGCCAGCTGTATGAACATGTAAATATCTACACCGCCCTCTCTATGAACATGGAAATAACTACACTACTAACTGTATAAACATGGAAATATCTACACCGCTATCTGTATGAACATGGAAATATCTACACCGTTATCTGTATGAACATGGAAATATCTACACCGGTATCTGTATGAACATGGAAATATCTACACCGATATCTGTACGAACATGGAAATATCTACTCCGCTATCTGTATTAACATGGAAATATCTACACCGCCATCTGTATGAACATGGAAATATCTACAACGCCACCTGTTTGAACATATAAATATCTACACCGCCATCTGTATGAACATGGAAATATCTACACCACTAACTGTATGAACATGGAAATATCTACACCGCTATCTGTATGAACATGGAAATATCTACACCGCTATTTGTATGAACATGGAAATATCTACACCGCTATCTGTATGAACATGGAAATATCTACACCACTATCTGAATGAACATGCAAATATCTACACAGCTATCTGTATATCAATGGAAATATCAACACTGCTATCTCTATAAACATGGAAATAACCACACTGCTATCTGTATAAACAGGGAAATATCTACACCGCCACCTGCATGAACATGGAAATATCTACCCTGCCATCCGTACGAACATGGAAATATCTACACCGCCATCTGTATGAACATGTAAATATCTACACCGCCATCTGTATGAACATGGAAATATCTACACCGCTAACTGTATGAACATGGAAATATCTACACCGCTATTGGTATGAACAGGGAAATATCTACACCGCTCTCTGTATGAACACGGAAATATCTACACCGCTATCTGTATGAACATGGAAATATCTACACCGCTATCTGTATGAACATTGAAATATCTACACCGCCATCTGAATGAACATGTAAATATCCACACCGCCATCTCTATATCAATGGAAATTTCTACACTGCTATCTCTATAAACATGGAAATAACTACACCGCTATCTGTATAAACATGGAAATATCTACACCGCCATCTCTATGAACATGGAAATACCTACACCGCCATTTGTATGAACATGGAAATATCTACACCGCCATCTCTATGAACATGGAAATATCTACACAACCATTTGTATGAACATGGAAATATCTACACCGCCATCTGTATGGACATGGAAATATCTTCACCGCCATCTGTATGAACATGGATAAATGTGCTCCGGCATCTGGATGAACATGGAAATATCTACACCGCTATCTGCATGAACATGGAAATCTCTACACAGCTATCTGAATATACATGGAAATATGTACACAGATTTCTCTATAAATATGGAAATAACTACAGCGCTATCTCTATCAACTTCGAAATATCTACACCGCCATCTGTATGAACATGGAAATATCTACACTGCCATCTGTACAAACATGGACATATCTACACCGGCATCTGTATTAAGACGGAAATATCTACACAGCCGTCTGTATAAACATGGAAATATCTGCCCAACTATCTGTATAAACATGGAAATATCCGCACCGCTATCTGTATAAACATGGAAATATATACACTGCTATCTGCAAAAACATGGAAATATCCACACCGCTATCTGTGTAAACATAGAAATGTCTACACCGCTATCTGTGTAAACATGGAAATATCTACACCACCATCTGTGTAAACATGAAAATATCTACACCGCCATCCCTATAAACATGGAAATATCTACACCGCCATCTCTATGAACATGGAAATATCTACACCGCCATCTCTATAAATGTGGAAGTATCTACACCGCTATCTGTATGAACTTGGAAATATCTACACTGCTCTCTGTATAAAATTGAAATTTTCTACTCCACTATCTCTATAAACATGGAAATATCTACACTTCTGTCTGTATAAACATGGAAATATCTACACCGCTATCTGTATAAACATGGAAATATCTTCACCGCTATCTGTATAAACATGGAAATATCTACAACGCTGTCTCTATAAACTTGGAAATAACTACACGACTATCTCTGTAAACATGGAAAAATCTAGACCGCCATCTCTATAAACATGGAAATATCTACACCACCATCTGCATAAACATGGAAATATCTATACCGCTATCTGCATAAACATGGAAATATCTACACCGCCATCTCTATGAACATGTAAATATCTACACCGCCATCTCTACGAACATGGAAATATCTATACCGCCATTTGTATGAACATGTAAATATCTACACCGCCATCTGTATGAACATGGAAATATCTACACTGCTAATTGTATGAACATGGAAATATTTACACCGCTATCTGTATAAACATGGAAATATCTACAATGTTATCTGTATGAACATGGAAATATCTACACCGATATCTGTATGAACATGGAAATATCTACACCGATATCTGTACGAACATGGAAATATCTACACCGCTATCTGTATTAACATGCAAATATCTACACAGCTATCTGTATATCAATGGAAATATCTACACAGCTATCTCTATAAACATGGAAATAACTACACTGCTATCTGTATAAACATGGAAATATCTACACCGCCACCTGTATGAACATGGAAATATCTACACTGCCATCCGTACGAACATGGAAATATCTATACCGCCATGTGTATGAACATGTAAGTATCTACAACGCCATCTGTATGAACATGGAAATATCTACACCGCTATCTCTATAAACGTGGAAATATCTACACCGCTATCTGTATTAAAATGGAAATATCTACACCGCTATCTGTATGAACATGGAAATATGTACACAGCTATCTGTATATCAATGGAAATATCTACACTGCTATCTCTATAAACATGGAAATAACTACACTGCTATCTGTATAAACATGGAAATATCTACACCGCCAGCTGTATGAACATGGAAATATCTACACCGCCATCTCTAAGAACATGGAAATATGTACACCGCCATCTGTACGAACATGAAAATATCTATACCGCCAGCTGTATGAACATGTAAATATCTACACCGCCATCTGTACAAACATGGACATATCTACACCGGCATCTGTATTAAGATGGAAATATCTACACCGCCGTCTGTATAAACATGGAAATATCTGCCCAACTATCTGTATAAACAAGGAAATATCCGCACCGCTATCTGTATAAACATGGAAATATCTACACTGCTATCTGCAAAAACATGGAAATATCCACACCGCTATCTTTGTAAACATGGAAATGTCTACACCGCTATCTGTGTAAACATGAAAATATCTACACCGCCATCCCCATAAACATGGAAATATCTACACCGCTGTCTGTATGAACTTGGAAATACCTACACTGCTCTCTGTATAAAATTGAAATTATCTACACCACTATCTCTATAAACATGGAAATATCTACACTGCTATCTGTATAAACATGGAAATATCTACACCGCTATCTGTATAAACATGGAAATATCTACACTGCTATCTGCAAAAACATGGAAATATCCACATCGCTATCTGTGTAAACATGGAAATGCCTACACCGCTATCTGTGTAAACATGGAAATATCTACACCGCCATCTGTGAAAACATGAAAATATCTACACCGCCATCCCCATAAACATGGAAATATCTACACCGCCATCTGTATGAACATGGAAATATTTACACCGCCATCTCTATAAACGTGGACATATCTACACCGCTATCTGTATGAACTTGGAAATATCTACAGTGCTCTCTGTATAAAATTGAAATTATCTACACCACTATCTCTATAAACATGGAAATATCTACACTGCTATCTGCATTAACATGGAAATATCTACACCGCTATCAGTATAAACATGGAAATACCTTCACCGCTATCTGTATAAACATGGAAATATCTACAACGCTGTCTCTATAAACTTGGAAATAACTACACGAATATCTCTGTAAACATGGAAATATCTAGACCACCATCTCTATAAACATTTAAATATCAACACCACCATCTGTATAAACATGGAAACATCTTTACCGCTATCTGCATAAACATGGAAATATCTACACCGCCATCTCTATGAACATGGAAATATCTACACCGCAATCTGTACGAACATGGAAATATCTATACCGCCATCTGTATGAACATGTAAATATCTACACCGCCATCTGTATGAACATGGAAATATCTACGCTACTAACTGTAGGAACATGGAAATATCTACACCGCCACCTGTATGAACATGGAAATATCTACACTGCCATCCGTACGAACATGGAAATATCTACACCGCCATGTGTACGAACATGTAAATATCTACACCGCCATCTGTATGAACATGGAAATATCTACACCACCATCTGTATGAACATGGAAACATCTACACCGCTAACAGTATGAACATGGAAGTATCTACACCGCTATCAGTATGAACATGGAAATATCTACACCGCTATCTGTATGAACATGGAAATATCTACACCACTATCTGTATGAACATGGAAATAGCTACACCGCTATCTGTATGAACATGGAAATATCTACACCGCTATCTGAATGAACATGCAAATATCTACACAGCTATCTGTATATCAATGGAAATATCTGCACTGCTATCTCTATAAACATGGAAATAGCTACACTGCTATCTGTATAAATATGGAAATATCTACACTGCCATCTCTTTGAACATGGAAATATCTACACTGCCATTTGTATGAACATGGAAATATCTACACTGCCATCTCTATGAACATGGAAATATCTACACCGCCATTTGTATGAACATGGAAATATCTACACCACCATCTATATGAACATGGAAATATCTTCACCGCCATCTTGATGAACATGGAAATATCTACACCGCTATCTGCATGAACATGGAAATATCTACAGATCTATCTGAATATACATGGAAATATCTACACAGATTTCTCTATAAATATGGAAATAACTACAGCGCTATCTCTATAAACTTCGAAATATCTATACCGCCATCTGTATGAACATGGAAATATCTTCACCGCCATCTGTACAAACATGGAAATATCTACACTGCCATCTGTATTAAGATGGAAATATCTACACCGCTATCTGTATAAACATGGAAATATCTGCCCAACTATCTGTATAACCATGGAAATATCCGCACCGCTATCTGTATAAACATGGAAATATCTACACTGCTATCTGCATAAACATGGAAATATCCACACCGCTATCTGTGTAAACATGGAAATGTCTACACTGCAATCTGTGTAAACATGGAAATATCTACACTGCCATCTGTGTAAACATGAAAATATCTACACCGCCATCCCTATAAACATGGAAATATCTACACCGCCATCTGTATGAACATGGAAATATCTACACCGCCATCTCTATAAACGTGGAAATATCTACACCGCTATCTGTATGAACTTGGAAATATCTACACTGCTCTCTGTATAAAATTGAAATTATCTACACCACTATCTCTATAAACATGGAAATATCTACACTGCTATCTGTATAAACATGAAATTATCTACACGGCTATCTGTATAAACATGGAAATATCTTCACCGCCATCTGTATAAACATGGAAATATCTACACCGCCACCTGTATGAACATGGAAATATCTACACCGCCATCCGTACGAACATGGAAATATCTACACCGCCATCTGTATGTACATGAAAATATCTACACCTCCATCTGTATGAACATGGAAATATCTACACCGTCATCTGTATGAACATGGAAATATCTACACCGCTATCTGTATGAACATGGAAATATCTACACCGCTATCTCTATAAACGTGGAATTATCTACACCGCTATCTGTATGAACTTGGAAATATCTACACTGCTCTCTGTATAAAATTGAAACTATCTACACCACTTTCTCTATAAACATGGAAATATCTACACTGCTATCTGTATAAACATGGAAATATCTACACCGCTATCTGTATAAACGTGGAAATATCTTCACCGCTATCTGTATAAACATGGAAATATCTACAACGCTGTCTCTATAAAGTTGGAAATAACTACACCACTATCTCCGTAAACATGGAAATATCTAGACCGCCATCTCTATAAACATGGAAATATCTACACCACCATCTGTATAAACATGGAAATATCTATACCGCTATCTGCATAAACATGGAAATATCTTCACCGCCATCTCTAAGAACATGGAAATATCTACACCACCATCTGTACGATCATGAAAATACCTATACCGCCAGCTGTATGAACATGTAAATATACACACCGCCATCTTTATGAACATGGAAATATCTACACCGCTAACTGTATGAACATGGAAATATCTACACCAATATCTGTACGAACATGGAAATATCTACACCGTTATCTGTATGAACATGGAAATATGTACACCGCTATCTGTATGAACATGCAAATATCTACACAGCTATCTGTATATCAATGGAAATACCTACACTGCTATCTCTATAAAAATGGAAATAACTGCACTGCTATCTGTATAAACAGGGAAATACGTACACCGCCACCTGTATGAACATGGAAATATCTACACTGCCGTCCGTACGAACATGGAAATATCTACACCGCCATCTGTATGAACATGTAAATATCTACACCGCCATCTGTATGAACATGGAAATATCTACACCGCTAACTGTATGAACATGGAAATATCTACACCGCTATCGGTATGAACATGGAAATATCTACACCGCTATCTGTATGAACATGGAAATATCTACACCGCTATCTGTATGAACATGGAAATATCTACACCGCTATCTGTATGAACATGGAAATATCTAGACCGCTATCTGTATGAAAATGCAAATATCTAAACAGCTATCTGTATATCAATGGAAATATCTACACTGCTATCTCTATAAACATGGAAATAACTACACTGCTATCTGTATAAACATGGAAATATCTACACCGCCATCTCTACGAACATGGAAATATCTGCACCGCCATTTGTATGAACATGGAAATATCTACACCGCCATCTCTATGAACATGGAAATATCTACACCGCCATTTGTATGAACATGGAAATATGTACACCGCCATCTCTACGAACATGGAAATATCTACAGCGCCATTTGTATGAACATGGAAATATCTACACCACCATCTGTATGAACATGGAAATATCTACACTGCTATCTGCATAAACATGGAAATATCCACACCGCTATCTGTGTAAACATGGAAATGTCTACACCGCTATCTGTGTAAACATGGAAATATCTACACTGCCATCTGTGTAAACATGGAAATATCTACACCGCCATCTCTATAAACATGGAAATATCTACACCGCTATCTGTATGAACTTGGAAGTATCTACACTGCTCTCTGTATAAAATTGAAATTATCTACACCACTATCTCTATAAACATGGAAATATCTACACTGCTATCTCTATAAACATGGAAATATCTACACCGCTATCTGTATAAACATGGAAATACCTTCACGGCTATCTGTATAAACATGGAAATATCTACAAGGCTGTCTCTATAAACATTTAAATATCTACACTGCTATCTGCATAAACACGGAAATATCCACACCGCTATCTGTGTAAACATGGAAATGTCTACACCGCTATCTGTGTAAACATGGAAATATCTACACCGCCATCTGTATAAAGATGAAAATATCTACACCGCCATCCCAATAAACATGGAAATATCTACACCGTCCTCTGTATGAACATGGAAATATCTACACCGCCATCTCTATAAACGTGGAAATATCTACACCGATATCTGTATGAACTTGGAAATAACTACACTGCTCTCTGAATAAAATTGAAATTATCTACAAGACTATCTCTATAAACATGGAAATATCTACACTGCTATCTGTATAAACATGGAAATATCTACACCGTTATCTGTATAAACATGGAAATATCTTCTCCGCTATCTGTACAAACATGGAAATATCTACAACACTGTCTCTATAAACTTGGAAATAACTACACCACTATCTCTGTAAACATGGAAATATCTACACCACAATCTGTATAAACATGGAAATATCTATACCGCTATCTGCATAAACATGGAAATATCTACACCGCCATCTCTATGAACATGGAAATATCTACACCGCCATCGGTATGAACATGGAAATATCTATACCGCCATCTGTATGAACATGTAAATATCTACACCGCCAACTGTATGAACATGGAAATATCTACACCGCTAACTGTATGAACATGGACATATCTACACGGCTATCTGTATGAACATGGAAATATCTACACCGTTATATGTATGAACATGGAAATATCTACACCGCTATTTGTATGAACATGGAAATATCTACACCGCTATCTGTACGAACATGGAAATATCTACACCGCTATCTGTATGAAGATGCAAATATCTACACAGCTATCTGTATATCAATGGAAATATCTACACAGCTATCTCTATTAACATGGAAATAACTACACTGCTATCTGTATAAACATGAAAATATCTATACCGCCACCTGTATGAACATGGAAATATCTACACTGCCATTCTTTCAAACATGGAAATATCTACACCGCCATCTGTATGAATATGGAAATATCTACACCGCTATCTGCATGAACATGGAAATATCTACACAGCTATCTGAATATACATGGAAATATCTACACCGATTTCTCTATAAATATGGAAATAACTACAGAGCTATCTCTATAAACTTCGAAATATCTACACCGCCATCTGTATGAACATGAAAATATCTACACTGCCATCTGTACGAACAAGGACATATCTACACCGCCATCTGTATTAAGATGGAAATATCTATACCGCTATCAGTATGAACATGGAAATATCTACACCGGTATCTGTATGAACATGGAAATATCTACACGCTATCTGTATGAACATGGAAATATCTACACCGCTATCTGTATGAACATGGAAATATCTACACCGCTATCTGTATGAACATGCAAATATCTACACAGCTATCTGTATATCAATGGAAATATCTACACTGCTATCTCTATAAACATGGAAATACCTACACCGCTATCTGTATGAACATGGAAATATCTACACAGCTATCTGTATAAACATGGAAATATCTACAAAGCTCTCTGTATGAACATGGAAATATCTACACCGCTATCTGTATGAACATGGAAATATCTACACCGCTATCTGTATGAACATGCAAATATCTACACCGGCATCTGGATGAACATGGAAATATCTACACCGCTATCTGCATGAACATGTAAATATCTACACAGCTATCTGCATATACATGGAATTATCTATACAGATTTCTCTGTAAATATGGAAATAACGACAGCGCTATCTCTATAAACTTCGAAATATCTACACCGCCATCTGTATGAACATGGAAATATCTACACCGCCATCTGTACGAACATGGACATATCTACACCGCCATCTGTATTAAGATGGAAATATCTACTCCGCTATCTTTATAAAAATGGAAATATCTGCACCACTATCTGTATAAACATGGAAATACCCGCACCGCTATCTGTATAAACATGGAAATATCTACACCGCTATCTGCATAAACATGGAAATATCCGCACCGCTATCTGTATAAACATGGAAATATCTACACCGCTATCTGCATAAACATGGAAATATCCACACCGCTAACTGTGTAAACATTGAAATGTCTACACCAATATCTGTGTAAACATGGAAATATCCACACCGCCATCTGTGTAAACATGAAAATATCTACATCGCCATCTCTATAAACACGGAAAATCTACACCGCCATCTGTATGAACATGGAAATATCTACACCGCGATCTCTATAAACGTGGAAATATCTAAACTGCTATCCGTATGAACTTGGAAATATCTACACTGCTATCTGTATAAAATTGAAATTATCTACACCACTATCTCTATAAACATGGAAATATCTACCCCGCTATCTGTATAAACATGGAAATATCTACCCCGCTAACTGTATAAAGATGGAAATAACTTCACCGCTATCTGTATAAACATGGAAATATCTACAATGCTGTCTCTATAAGCTTTGAAATAACTACAACACTATCTCTATAAACATGGAAATATCCAGACCGCCATCTGTATAAACATGGAAATATCTACACCACCATCTGTATAAACATGGAAATATCTATACCGCTATCTGCATAAACATGGAAATATCTACACCGCCATCTCTATGAACATGGAAATATCTACACCGCCATCTGTAAGAACTTGGAAATATTTACACCGCCATCTGTATGAACATGTAAATATCTAAACCGCCATCTGTGTGAACATGGAAATATCTACACCGCTAACTTTATGAACATGGAAATACCTACACCGCTATCTGTATGAACATGGAAATATCTACACAGCTATCTGTATGAACATGGAAATATCTACACCGCTGTCTGTATGAACATGGAAATATCTACACCGCTATCTGTATGAACATGGAAATATCTACACCGCTATCTGTATATCAGTGGAAATATCTACACTGCTACCTCTATAAACATGGAAATAACTACACTGCTATCTGTATCAACATGGAAATATCTATACCGCCACCTCTATGAACATGGAAATATCTACAAAGCCATCTGTATGAACATGGAAATATCTTCACCGCCATCTCTATGAACATGGATGTATCTACACCGGCATCTGGATGAACACGGAAATAACTACACCACAATCTGCAAGAACATGGAAATATCTACACAGCTATCTGCATATACATGGAAATATCTACACAGATTTCTATATAAATATAGAAATAACTACAGCGCTATCTCTATAAACTTCGAAATATCTACACCGCCATCTGTATGAACATGGAAATATCTACACCACCATCTGTATAAACATGGAAATATCTATACCGCCATCTGCATAAACATGGAAATATCTACACCACCATCTGTATAAACATGGAAATATCTATACCTCTAACTGTATGAACATGGGAATATCTACACCGCTATCTGTATGAACATGGAAATATCTACACCGCTATCTGCATAAACATGGAAATATCCACACCGCTATCTGTGTAAACATGGAAATGTCTACACCGCTATCTGTGTAAACATGGAAATATCTACTCTGCCATCTGTGTAAACCTGAAAATATCTACACCGCCATCTCTATAAACATGGAAATATCTACACCGCCATCTGTATGAACATGGAAATATATACACAGCCATCTTTATAAACGTGGAAATATCTACACTGCTATCTGTATGAACTTGGAAATATCTACTCTGCTATCTGTATAAAATTGGAATTATCTACACCACTATCTCTATAAACATGGAAATATCTACACCGCTATCTGTATAAACATGGAAATATCTACACCGCTATCTGTATAAACATGGAAATAACTTCACCGCTATCTGTATAAACATGGAAATATCTACAATGCTGTTTCTATAAACTTTGAAATAACTACACCACTATCTCTATAAACATGGAAATATCTAGACCGAAATCTCTATAAACATGCAAATATCTACACCACCATCTGTATAAACATGGAAATATCTATACCGCTATCTGCATAAACATGGAAATATCTACACCGCTAACTGTATGAACATGGAAATACCTACACCACTATCTGTAGGAAAATGGAAATATCTACACTGCTATCTGTATGAACATGGAAATATCTACACCGCTCTCTGTATGAACATGGAAATATCTACACCGCTATCAGTATGAACATGGAAATATCTACACCGCTATCTGTATGAACATGCAAATATCTACACAGCTATCTGTATATCAATGGAAATATCTTCACTGCTCTCTCTGTAAACATGGAAATAACTACACTGCTATCTGTATAAACATGGAAATATCTACACCGCCTCCTGTATGAACATAGGAATATCTGCACTGCCATCCGTAAGAACATGGAAACATCTACACCGCCATCTGTATGAACATGTAAATATCTACACCGCCATCTGTATGAACATGGAAATATCTACACCGCTAACTGTATGAACATGGAAATATCTACACCGCTATCTGTATGAAAATGGAAATATCTACACTGCTATCTGTATGAACATGGAAATATCTACACCGCCATCTGTATTAAGATGGAAATATCTACACCGCTCTCTGTATAAACATGGAAATATCTGCACCACTATCTGTATTAACATGGAAATATCCGCACCGCTTTCTGTATAAACATGGAAATATCTACACCGCTATCTGCATAAACATGGAAATATCCACACCGCTATCTGTGTAAACATGGAAATGTCTACACCGCTGTCTGTGTACACATGGAAATATCTACACTGCCATCTGTGTAAACCTGAAAATATCTACACTGCCATCTCTATAAACATGGAAATATCTACACCGCCATCTGTATGAACATGGAAATATCTACACCACCATCTCTATAAACGTGGAAATATCTACACCGCATTCTGTATGAACTTGGAAATATCTACACTGCTATCTGTATAAAATTGGAATTATCTACACCGCTATCTCTATCAACATGGAAATATCTACACCGCTATCAGTATAAACATGGAAATATCTACACCGCTATCTGTATAAACATGGAAATATCTTCACCGCTATCTCTATAAACATGGAAATATCTACAACGCTGTCTCTATAAACATGGAAATATCTGCAACGCTGTCTGTATAAACTTTGAAATAACTACACTACTATCTCTATAAACATGGAAATACCTAGACCGCCATCACTATAAACATGGAAATATCTACACCACCGTCTGTATAAACATGGAAATATCTATACCGCTATCTGCATAAACTTGGAAATATCTACACCGCCATCTCTATGAACATGGAAATATCTACACCGCTTACTGTATGAACATGGAAATATCTGTACCACTATCTGTATGAAGATGTAAATATCTACACCGTTATCTCTATGAACAAGGAAATAACTACACCAATATCTGTATAAACATGGAAATATCTACACAGCTATCTGCATATACACGGAAATATCTACACAGATTTCTCTATAAATATGGAAATAACTACAGCGCTATCTCTATAAACTTCGAAATATCTACACCGCCATCTTTATGAACATGGAAATATCTACACCGCCATCTGTACAAACATGGACATATCTACACCGCCATCTGTAATAAGATGGAAATATCTACACCGCTATCTGTATAAACATGGAAATATCTCCACCAATATCTGTATAAACATGGAAATAACCGCACCGCTATCTGCATAAACATGGAAATATCCACACCGCTATCTGTGTAAACATGGAAATGTCTACACCGCTATCTGTGTAAACATGGAAATGTCTACACCGCTATCTGTGTAAACATGGAAATATCTACAACGCCATCTGTGTAAACATGAAAATATCTACACCGCCATCTCTATAAACTTGGAAATATCTACACCGCCATCTGTACGAACATGGAAATATCAACACCGCTATCTGTATGAACATGGAAATATCTACACCGCTATGTGTATGAACATGCAAATATCTACACAGCTATCTGTACATCAATGGAAATATCTACACTGCTATCTCTATAAACATGGAAATATCTACACTGCTATCTGTATAAACATGGAAATATCTACACCGACATTTGTATGAACATGGAAATATCTACACCCCTAACTGTATGAACATGGAAATATCTACACCGCTATCTGTATGAACATGGAAATATCTACACCGTTACCAGTATGAACATGGAAATATCTATACCGCTATCTGTATGAACATGGAAATATCTACACAGCTATCTGTATATCAATGGAAATATCTACACTGCTATCTCTATAAACACGGAAATAACTACACTGCGATCTGTATAAACATGGAAATATATACACCGCCATCTGTATGAACATGGAAATATCTACACCGCTAACTGTATGAACATTTAAATATCTACACCGCTATCTGTATGAACATGGAAATATCTACACCGCTATCTGTATTAACATGCAAATATCTACACCGCTATCTGTATGAACATGGAAATGTCTACACCGCTATCTGTATGAATATGGAAATATCTACACCGCTATCTTTATGAACATGCAAATATCTACACAGCTATCTGTATATCAATGGAAATAGCCAGACTGGAATCTCTATAAACATGGAAATAACCACAATGCTATCTGTATAAACATGGAAATATCTACACCGCCATCTCTATGAACATGGAAATATCTACACCGCCATTTGTATGAACCTGTAAATATCTACACCGCCATCTCTATGAACATGGAAATATCTACACCGCCATTTGTATGAACTTGGAAATACCTACACCGCCATCTGTATGAACATGGAAATAACTTCACCGCCATTTGTATGAACATGGATATATGTACACCGGCATCTGGATGAACATGGAAATATCTACACCGTAATCTGCATGAACATGGAAATATATGCACAGCTATCTGAATATACATGGAAATATCTACACAGATTTCTCTATAAATATGGAAATAACTATATCGCTATCTCTATAAACTTCGAAATATCTACACCGCCATCTGTATGAACATGGAAATATCTACACCTCCATCTGTACGATCATGGACATATGTACACCGCCATCTGTATTAAGATGGAAATATCTACACCGCTGTCTGTATAAACATGGAAATATCTGCCCAACTATCTGTATAAACACGGAAATATCCGCACCGCTATCTGAATAAACATGGAAATATCCGCACCGCTATCTGTATAAACATGGAAACATCTACACTGCTATCTGCATAAACTTGGAAATATCCACACCGCTATCTGTGTAAACATGGAAATGTCTACACCGCTATCTGTGTAAACATGGAAATATCTACACCGCCATCCCTATAAACATGGAAATATCTACACTGTCCTCTGTATGAACATGGAAATATCTACACCGCCATCTCTATAAACGTGGAAATATCTACACCGCTATCTGTATGAACTTGGAAATATCTACACTGCTCTCTGTATGAAACTGAAATTATCTACAACACTATCTCTATAAACATGGAAATATCTACACTGCTATCTGTATAAACATGGAAATATCTACACCGCTATCTGTATAAACATGGAAATATCTTCACAGCTATCTGTATAAACATGGAAATATCTACAACGCTGTCTCTATAAACTTGGAAATAACTACACCACTATCTCTGTAAACATGGAAATATCTAGACCGCCATCTCTATATACATGGAAATATCTACACCACCATCTGTATAAACATGGAAATATCTATAACGCTATCTGCATAAACATGGAAATACCTACACCGCCATCTCTATGAACATGCAAATATGTACACTGCCATCTGTACGAACATGGAAATATCTATACCGCCATCTATATGAACATGTAAATATCTACTCCGCCATCTGTATGAACATGGAAATATCTGCACCGCTAACTGTATGAACATGGAAATATCTACACTGCTATGTGTATGAACATGGAAATATCTACACCGTTATCTGTATGAACATGGAAATATCTACACCGCTATCGGTAAGAACATGGAAATATCTACACCGCTATCTGTACGAACATGGAAATATCTACACCGCTATCTGTATGAACATGCAAATATCTACACAGCTATCTGTATATCAATGGAAATATCTACACAGCTGTCTCTATAAACATGGAAATATCTACACTGCTATCTGTATAAACATGGAGATATCTACACAGCCACCTGTATGAACATGGAAATATCTACACTGCCATCCGTACGAACATGGAAATATCTACACCGCCATCTGTATGAACATGGAAATATCTTCACCGCCATCTGTATGAACATGGATATATGTACACAGGCATCTGGATGAACATGGAAATATCTACACCGCTATCTGCATGAACATGGAAATATCTACACAGCTATCTGAATATACATTGAAATATCTACACAGATTTTTCTATAAATATGGAAATACCTAAAGCGCTATCTCTATAAACTTCGAAATATCTACACCGCCATCTGTATGAACATGGAAATATCTACACCGCCATCTGTACAAACATGGACATATCTACACCGCCATCTGTATTAAGATGGAAATATCTACACCGCTATCTGTATAAACATGGAAATATCTGCCCAACTATCTGTATACACATGGAAATATCCGCACCGCTATCTGTATAAACATGGAAATATCTACACTGCTATCTGCATAAACATGGAAATATCCACACCGCTATCTGTGTAAACATGGAAATGTCTACACCGCTATCTGTTTAAACATGGAAATATCTACACCGCCATCTGTGTAAACATGAAAATATCCACACCGCCATCCCTATAAACATGGAAATATTTACACCGCCATCTGTATGAACATGGAAATATCTACACTGCCATCTCTATAAACATGGAAATATCTACACCACCATCTGTATAAACATGGAAATATCTATACCGCTATCTGCATAAACATGGAAATATCTACACCGCCATCTCTATGAACATGGAAATATCTACCACGCCATCTGTAGGAACATGGAAATATCTATACGCCATCTGTATGAACATGTAAATATCTACACCGCCATCTGTATGAACATGGAAATATCTACACCGCTAACTGTATGAACATGGAAATATCTACACCGCTATCTGTATGAACATGGGAATAACTACACCGTTATCTGTATGAACATGGAAATATCTACACCGCTATCTATATGAACATGGAAATATCTACACCGCTATCTGTATGTACATGGAAATATCTACACCGCTATCTGTATGACCATGCAAATACCTTCACAGCTATCTGTATATCAATGGAAATATCTACACAGCTATCTCTATAAACATGGAAATAACTACACTGCTATCTGTATAAATATGGAAATATCTACACCGCCACCTCCATGAACATGGAAATATCTACACCGCCATCTTTATGAACATGGAAATATCTACAACGCTAACTGTATGAACATGGAAATATCTACACCGCCATCTGTATGAACATGGAAATATCTTCGCCATCTGTATGAACATGGAAATATCCACACCGCTAAATATATGAACATGGAAATGTCTACACCACTATTGGTATGAACATGGAAATATCTACACCGCTATCTGTATGAACATGGAAATATCTACACCGCTATCTGTATGAACATGGAAATAACTACACCGCCATCTGTATGAACATGTAAATATCTACACCGCCATCTGTATGAACATGGAAATATCTAAACCGCTAACTGTATGAACATGGAAATATCTACACCGCTATCTGTAAGAACATGGAAATATCTACACCGCTATCTGTATGAACATGGAAATATCTATACCGCTATCTGTATGAACATGGAAATATCTACACCGCTATCTGTATGAACATGGAAATGTCTACACCGCTATCTCTATGAACATGCAAATATCTACATAGCTATCTGTATATCAATGGAAATATCTACACTACTATCTCGATAAACATGGAAAAAACTACACTGCTATCTCTATAAATATGGAAATATCAACACCGCCATCTCTATGAACATGGAAATATCTACACCGCCATCTCTATGAACATGGAAATATCTACACCGCCATTTGTATGATCATGGAAATATCTACACCACCATCTGTATGAACATGGAAATATCTTCACCGCCATCTATATGAACATGGATATATGTACACCGGCATCTGGATGAAAAGGGAAATATCTACACCGCTATCTGCATGAACATGGATCTATCTACACAGCTATCTGAATATACATGGAAATATCTACACAGATTTCTCTATAAATATGGAAATAACTACAGCGCTATCTCTGTAAACTTCGAAATATCTACACCGCCATCTGTATGAACATGGAAATATCTTCACCGACATCTCTATGAACATGGATGTATCTACACCGGCATCTGGATGAACATGGAAATAACTACACCACAATCTGCAAGAACATGGAAATATCTACACAGCTATCTGCATATACATGGAAATATCTACACAGATTTCTGTATAAATATAGAAATAACTACAGCACTATCTCTATAAACTTCAAAATATCTACACGGCCATCTGTATGAACATGGAAATATCTACACCACCATCTGTATAAACATGGAAATATCTATCCCGCTTCTGCATAAACATGGAAATATCTACACCACCATCTGTATAAACATGGAAATATCTATACCGCTAACTGTATGAACATGGAAATATCTACACCGCTATTTTTAGGAACATGGAAATATCTATACGGCTATCTGTATGAACATTCAAATATCTACACAGCTATCTGTATATCAATGAAAATATCTACACTGCTATCCCTATAAACATGGAAATAACTACACTGCTATCTGTATAAATATGGAAATGTCTACACCGCCATCTCTATGAACATGGAAATATCTACACCGCCATTTGTATGAACATGGAAATATCTACACCACCATCTGTATGAACATGGATATATGTACACTGGCATCTGGATGAACATGGAAATATCTACACCGCTATCTGCATGAACCTGGAAATATCTACACAGCTATCTGAATATACATGGAAATATCTACACAGATTTCTCTAGAAATATGGAAATAACCATAGCGCTATCTCTATAAACTTCGAAATATCTACACCGCAATCTGTATGAACATGGAAATATCTACACCGCCATCTGTACAAACATGGACATATCTACACCGCCATCTGTATTAAGATGGAAATATCTACACCTCTATCTGTATAAACATGGAAATATCTGCCCAAATATCTGTATAAACATGGAAATATCCACACCGCTATCTGTGTAAACATGGAAATGTCTACACCGCTATCTGTATGAAAATGGAAATATCTACACCGCTATCTGTATATCAGTGGAAATATCTACACTGCTACCTCAATAAACATGGAAATAACTACACTGCTATCTGTATCAACATAGAAATATCTATACCGCCATCTCTATGAACATGGAAATATAAACACAGCCATCTGTATGAACATGGAAATATCTGCCCAAATATCTGTATAAACATGGAAATATCCACACCGCTATCTGTGTAAACATGGAAATGTCTACACCGCTATCTGTATGAACATGGAAATATCTACACCGCTATCTGTATATCAGTGGAAATATCTACACTGCTACCTCTATAAACATGGAAATAACTACACTGCTATCTGTATCAACATAGAAATATCTATACCGCCATCTCTATGAACATGGAAATATCAACACAGCCATCTGTATGAACATGGAAATATCTTCACCGCCATCTCTATGAACATGGATGTATCTACACCGGCATCTGGATGAACATGGAAATAACTACACCACAATCTGCAAGAACATGGAAATATCTACACAGCTATCTGCATATACATGGAAATATCTACACAGATTTCTATATAAATATAGAAATAACTACAGCGCTATCTCAATAAACTTCGAAATATCTACACCACCATCTGTATGAACATGGAAATATCTACACCACCATATGTATAAACATGGAAATATCTATACCGCCATCTGCATAAACATGGAAATATCTACACCACCATCTGTATAAACATGGAAATATCTATACCTCTAACTGTATGAACATGGAAATATCTACACCGCTATTGGTATGAACATGGAAATATCTACACCGCTATCTGTATGAACATGGAAATATCTACACCGCTATCTGTGTAAACATGGAAATATCTACACTGCCATCTGTGTAAACCTGAATATATCTACACCGCCATCTCTATAAACATGGAAACATCTACACCGCCATCTGTATGAACTTGGAAATATATACACAGCCATCTTTATAAACGTGGAAATATCTACACTGCTATCTGTATGAACTTGGAAATATCTACTCTGCTATCTGTATAAAATTGGAATTATCTACACCACTATCTCTATAAACATGGAAATATCTACACCGCTATCTGTATAAACATGGAAATATCTACACCGCTATCTGTATAAACATGGAAATAACTTCACCGCTATCTGTATAAACATGGAAATATCTACAATGCTGTCTCTATAAACTTTGAAATAACTACACCACTATCTCTATAAACATGGAAATATCTAGACCGAAATCTCTATAAACATGCAAATATCTACACCACCATCTGTATAAACATGGAAATATCTACACCGCCATCTCTATGAACATGGAAATATCTACACCGCCATCTGTAAGAACTTGGAAATATTTACACCGCCATCTGTAAGAACTTGGAAATATCTAAATCGCCATCTGTATGAACATGGAAATATCTACACCGCTAACTGTATGAACATGGAAATACCTACACCACTATCTGTAGGAAAATGGAAATATCTACACCGCTATCTGTATGAACATGGAAATATCTACACCGCTCTCTGTATGAACATGGAAATATCTACACCGCTATCAGTATGAACATGGAAATATCTTCACCGCTATCTGTATGAACATGCAAATATCTACACAGCTATCTGTATATCAATGGAAATATCTTCACTGCTCTCTCTGTAAACATGGAAATAACTACACTGCTATCTGTATAAACATGGAAATATCTACACCGCCTCCTGTATGAACATAGGAATATCTACACTGCCATCCGTAAGAACATGGAAACATCTACACCGCCATCTGTATGAACATGTAAATATCTACACCGCCATCTGTATGAACATGGAAATATCTACACCGCTAAATGTATGAACATGGAAATATCTACACCGCTATCTGTATGAAAATGGAAATATCTACACTGCTATCTGTATGAACATGGAAATATCTACACCGCCATTTGTATTAAGATGGAAATATCTACACCGCCATCTGTATGAACATGGAAAGATCTACACCGCTAACTGTATAAACATGGAAATATCTGCACCACTATCTGTATTAACATGGAAATATCCGCACCGCTTTCTGTATAAACATGGAAATATCTACACCGCTATGTGCATAAACATGGAAATATCCACACCGCTATCTGTGTAAACGTGGAAATGTCTACACCGCTGTCTGTGTACACATGGAAATATCTACACTGCCATCTGTGTAAACATGAAAATATCTACACTGCCATCTCTATAAACATGTAAATATCTACACCGCCATCTGTATGAACATGGAAATATCTACACCGCCATCTCTATAAACGTGGAAATATCTACACCGCTATCTGTATGAACTTGGAAATATCTACACTGCTATCTGTATAAAACTGGAATTATCTACACCGCTATCTCTATCAACATGGAAATATCTACACCGCTATCTGTATAAACATGGAAATATCTACACCGCTATCTGTATAAACATGGAAATATCTTCACCGCTATCTCTATAAACATGGAAATATCTACAACGCTGTCTCTATAAACATGGAAATATCTGCAACGCTGTGTGTATAAACTTCGAAATAACTACACTACTATCTCTATAAACATGGAAATACCTAGACCGCCATCACTATAAACATGGAAATATCTACACCACCGTCTGTATAAACATGGAAATATCTATACCGCTATCTGCATAAACATGGAAATATCTACACCGCCATCTCTATGAACATGGAAATATCTACAACGCCATGTGTACGAACATGGAAATATCTATAATGCCATCTGTATGAACATGGAAATATCTACACCGCTTACTGTATGAACATGGAAATATCTGTACCACTATCTGTATGAAGGTGTAAATATCTACCCCGTTATCTCTATGAACAAGGAAATAACTACACCGCCATCTCTATGAACATGGAAATATCTACACCGCCATTTGTATGAACCTGGAAATATCTACACCGCCATCTCTATGAACATGGAAATATCTACACCGCCATTTGTATGAACATGGAAATACCTACACCGCCATCTGTATGAACATGGAAATATCTTCACCGCCATTTGTATGAACATGGATATATGTACACCGGCATCTGGATGAACATGGAAATATCTACACCGTAATCTGCATGAACATGGAAATATCTACACAGCTATCTGAATATACATGGAAATATCTACACAGATTTCTCTATAAATATGGAAATAACTATATCGATATCTCTATAAACTTCGAAATATCTACACCGCCATCTGTATGAACATGGAAATATCTACACCTCCATCTGTACGATCATGGACATATGTACACCGCCATCTGTATTAAGATGGAAATATCTACACCGCTGTCTGTATAAACATGGAAATATCTGCCCAACTATCTGTATAAACATGGAAATATCCGCACAGCTATCTGAATAAACATGGAAATATCCGCACCGCTATCTGTATAAACATGGAAACATCTACACTGCTATCTGCATAAACTTGGAAATATCCACACCGCTATCTGTGTAAACATGGAAATGTCTACACCGCTATCTGTGTAAACATGGAAATATCTACACCGCCATCCCTATAAACATGGAAATATTTACACCGCCATCTGTATGAACATGGAAATATCTACACTGCCATCTCTATAAACATGGAAATATCTACACCACCATCTGTATAAACATGGAAATATCTATACCGCTATCTGCATAAACATGGAAATATCTACACCGACATCTCTATGAACATGGAAATATCTACCACGCCATCTGTAGGAACATGTAAATATCTACACCGCCATCTGTATGAACATGGAAATATCTACACCGCTAACTGTATGAACATGGAAATATCTACACCGCTATCTGTATGAACATGGGAATATCTACACCGTTATCTGTATGAACATGGAAATATCTACACCGCTATCTGTATGAACATGGAAATATCTACTCCGCTATCTGTATGAACATGGAAATATCCAAACCTCTATCTGTATGACCATGCAAATATCTTCACAGCTATCTGTATATCAATGGAAATATCTACACAGCTATCTCTATAAACATGGAAATAACTACACTGCTATCTGTATAAATATGGAAATATCTACACCGCCACCTCTATGAACATGGAAATATCTACACCGCCATCTTTATGAACATGGAAATATCTACAACGCTAACTGTATGAACATGGAAATTTCTACACCGCCATCTGTATGAACATGGAAATATCTTCGCCATCTGTATGAACATGGAAATATCAACACCGCTAAATATATGAAAATGGAAATGTCTACACCGCTATTGGTATGAACATGGAAATATCTACACCGCTATCTGCATGAACATGGAAATATCTACACCGCTATCTGTATGAACATGGAAATATCTACACCGCTATCTGTATGAACATGGAAATATCTACACCGCTATCTGTATGAACATGGAAATGTCTACACCGCTATCTGTATGAAAATGGAAATATCTACACCGCTATCTGTATGAACATGGAAATATCTACACCGCAATCTCTATGAACATGCACATATCTACACCGCTATCTCTATGAACATGCAAATATCTACACAGCTATCTGTATATCAATGGAAATATCTACACCGCTATCTGTATAAACATGGAAATATCTGCCCAACTATCTGTATAAACACGGAAATATCCGCACCGCTATCTGTATAAACATGGAAATATCTACACCGCTATCTGCATAAACATGGAAATATCCACACCGCTATCTGTGTAAACATGGAAATGTCTACACCGCTATCTGTGTAAACATGGAAATATCTACACCGCCATCTGTGTAAACATGAAAATATCTACACCGCCATCCCGTTAAACATGGAAATATTTACACCGCCATCTGTATGAACATGGAAATATCTATACCGCCATCTCTATAAACATGGAAATATCTACACCACCATTTGTATAAACATGGAAATATCTATACCGCTATCTGCATAAACATGGAAATATCTACACCGCCATCTGTACGAACATAGAAATATCTACACCGCTATCTGTATGAACATGGAAATATCTACACCGCTATCTGTATATCAATGGAAATATCTACACTGCAATCTCTATAAACATGGAAATATCTATACTGCTATCTGCATAAACATGGAAATATCTACACCGCCATCTCTATGAACATGGAAATATCTACACAGCCATCTCTATGAACATGGAAATGTCTTCACCACCATCTCTATGAACATGGATGTATCTACACCGGCATCTGGATGAACATGGAAATAACTACACCGCAATCTGCATGAACATGTAAATATCTACACAGCTATCTGCATATACATGGAAATATCTACACAGATTTCTATATAAATATAGAAATAACTACAGCGCTATCTCTATAAACTTCGAAATATCTACACCGCCATCTGTATGAACATGGAAATATCTACACCACCATCTGAATAAACATGGAAATATCTATCCCGCTTCTGCATAAACATGGAAAAATCTACACCACCATCTGTATAAACATGGAAATATCTATACCGCTAACTGTATGAACATGGAAATATCTACACCGCTATTGGTAGGAACATGGAAATATCTACACCGCTATCTGTATGAACATTCAAATATCTACACAGCTATCTGTATATCAAAGAAAATATCTACACTGCTATCCCTATAAACATGGAAATAACTACACTGCTATCTGTATAAATATGGAAATGTCTACACCGCCATCTCTATGAACATGGAAATATCTACACCGCCATTTGTATGAACATGGAAATATCTACACCACCATCTGTATGAACATGGATATATGTACACTGGCATCTGGATGAACATGGAAATATCTACACCGCTATCTGCATGAACATGGATATATGTACACCGGCATCTGGATGAACATGGAAATATCTACACCGCTATCTGCATGAACCTGGAAATATCTACACAGCTATCTGAATATACATGGAAATATCTACACAGATTTCTCTAGAAATATGGAAATAACTACAGCGCTATCTCTATAAACATCGAAATATCTACACCGCAATCTGTATGAACATGGAAATATCTACACCGCCATCTGTACAAACATGGACATATCTACACCGCCATCTGTATTAAGATGGAAATATCTACACCGCTATCTGTATAAACATGGAAATATCTGCCCAAATATCTGTATAAACATGGAAATATCCACACCGCTATCTGTGTAAACATGGAAATGTCTACACCGCTATCTGTGTAAACATGGAAATGTCTACACCGCCATCTGTGTAAACATGAAAATATCTACACTGCCATCCCTATAAACATGGAAATATCTACACTGCCATCTGTATGAACATGGAAATATCTACACAGCCATCTCTATAAACGTGGAAATATCTACACCGCTATCTGTATGAACTTGGAAATATCTACACTGCTCTCTGTATAAAATTGAAATTATCTACACCACTATCTCTATAAACATGGAAATATCTACACTGCTATCGGTTTTAACATGGAAATATCCACACCGCTATCTGTATAAACATGGAAATATCTTCACCGCTATCTGTATAAACATGGAAATATATACAACGCTGTCTCCATAAACTTGGAAATAACTAAACCACTATCTCTGTAAACATGGAAATATCTAGACCGCCATCTCTATAAACATGGAAATATCTACACCACCCTCTGTATAAACATGGAAATATCTATACCGCTATCTGCATAAACATGGAAATATCTACACCGCCATCTCTATGAACATGGAAATATCTACAACGCCATCTGTACGAACATGGAAATATCTACACTGCCATCTGTATGAACTTGGAAATATCTACACTGCTATCTGTATAAACATGGAAATATCTACACCGCTATCTGTATAAACATGGAAATATCTTCACCGCGATCTCTATAAACATGGAAATATCTACAACTCTGTCTCTATAAACATGGAAATATCTGCAACGCTGTCTGTATAAACTTCGAAATAACTACACTACTATCTCTATAAACATGGAAATTCCTAGACCGCCATCTCTATAAACATGGAAATATCTTCACCACCGTCTGTATAAACATGGAAATATCTATACCGCTATCTGCATAAACATGAAAATATCTACACCGCCATCTCTATCAACATGGAAATATCTACAACGCCATCTGTACGAACATGGAAATATCTACACTGCCATCTGTATGAACATGGAAATATCTACACCGCTTACTGTATGAACATGGAAATATCTGTACCGCTATCTGTATGAAGATGTAAATATCTACACCGTTATCTCTATGAACATGGAAATATCTACACCGCTATCTGTATGAACATGGAAATATCTACACCGCTATCTGTATATCAATGGAAATATCTACACAGATTTCTCTATAAATATGGAAATAACTACACTGCTATCTGTATGAACATGGAAATATCTACACCGCTATCTGCATAAACATGGAAATATCCACACCGCTATCTGTGTAAACATGGAAATGTCTACACCGCTATCTTTGTAAACATGGAAATATCTACACTGCCATCTGTGTAAACCTGAAAATATCTACACCGCCATCTGTATAAACATGGAAATATCTACACCGCCATCTGTATGAACATGGAAATATCTACACAGCCATCTTTATAAACGTGGAAATATCTACACTGCTATCTGTATGAACTTGGAAATATCTACTCTGCTATGTGTATAAATTTGGAATTATCTAAACCACTATCTCTATAAACATGGAAATGTCTACACTGCTATCTGTATAAACATGGAAACATCTACACCGCTATCTGTATAAACATGGAAATAACTTCACCGCTAGCTGTATAAACATGGAAATATCTACAATGCTGTCTCTATAAACTTTGAAATAACTACACCACTATCTCTATAAACATGGAAATATCTAGACCGCCATCTCTATAAACATACAAATATCTACACCACCATCTGTTTAAACATGGAAATATCTATACCGCTATCTGCATAAACATGGAAATATCTACACCGCCATCTCTATGAACATGGAAATATCTACACTGCCATCTGTAAGAACTTGGAAATATTTACACCGCCATCTGTATGAACATGTAAATATCTAAACTGCCATCTGTATGAACATGGAAATATCTACACCGCTAACTGAATGAACATGGAAATACCTACAACGCTTTCTGTAGGAAAATGGAAATATCTACACCGCTATCTGTATGAACATGGAAATATCTACACCGCTCTCTGTAGGAACATGGAAATATCTACACCGCTATCCGTATGCACATGGAAATATCTACACCGCTATCTTTATGAACATGCAAATATCTACACAGCTATCTGTATATCAATGGAAATATCTTCACTGCTATCTCTGTAAACATGGAAATAACTACACTGCTATCTGTATAAACCTGGAAATATCTACACCGCCACCTGTATGAACATGGAAATATCTACACTGCCATCCGTACAAACATGGAAATATCTACACCGCCATCTGTATGAACATGTAAATACCTACACGGCCATCTGTATGAACATGGAAATATCTACACCGCTAACTGTATGAACATGGAAATATCTACTCCGCTATCTGTATGAAAATGGAAATATCTACACTGCTATCTGTATGAACATGGAAATATCTACACCGCTATCTGTATGAACATGGAAATATCTACACCGCTATCTGTATATCAATGGAAATATCTACACTGCTATCACTATAAACATGGAAATAACTACACTGCTATCTGTATCAACATGTAAATATCTACACCGCCATCTCTATGAACATGGAAATATCTACACAGCCATCTGTGTGAACATGGAAATATCTTCACCGCCATCTCTATGAACATGGATGTATCTACACCGGCATCTGGATGAACATGGAAATAACTACACCACAATCTGCATGAACATGGAAATATCTACACAGCTATCTGCATATACATGGAAATATTTACACAGATTTCTATATAAATATAGAAATAACTACAGCGCTATCTCTATAAACTTCGAAATATCTACAACGCCATCTGTATGAACATGGAAATATCTACACCACCATCTGTATAAACATGGAAATATCTATACCGCCATCTGCATAAACATGGAAATATCTACACCACCATCTGTATAAACATGGAAATATCTATACCTCTAACTGTATGAACATGGAAATATCTACACCGCTATTGGTATGAACATGGAAATGTCTACACCGCTATCTGTATGAAGATGTAAATATCTACACCGTTATCTCTATGAACATGGAAATATCTACACCGCCATCTGTATGAACTTGGAAATATATACACAGCCATCTTTATAAACGTGGAAATATCTACACTGCTATCTGTATGAACTTGGAAATATCTACTCTGCTATCTGTATAAATGTGGAATTATCTAAACCACTATCTCTATAAACATGGAAATATCTACACTGCTATCTGTATAAACATGGAAACATCTACACTGCTATCTGTATAAACATGGAAATAACTTCACCGCTAGCTGTATAAACATGGAAATATCTACAATGCTGTATCTATAAACTTTGAAATAACTACACCACTATCTCTATAAACATGGAAATATCTAGACCGCCTTCTCTATAAACATACAAATATCTACACCACCATCTGTATAAACATGGAAATATCTATACCGCAATCTGCATAAACATGGAAATATCTACACCGCCATCTCTATGAACATGGAAATATCTACACCGCCATCTGTAAGAACTTGGAAATATTTACACCGCCATCTGTATGAACATGTAAATATCTAAACCGCCATCTGTATGAACATGGAAATATCTACACCGCTAACTGAATGAACATGGAAATACCTACACCGCTATCTGTAGGAAAATGGAAATATCTACACCGCTATCTGTATGAACATGGAAATGTCTACACCGCTCTCTGTAGGAACATGGAAATATCTACACCGCTATCCGTATGAACATGGAAATATCTACACCGCTATCTGTATGAACATGCAAATATCTACACAGCTATCTGTATATCAATGGAAATATCTTCACTGCTATCTCTGTAAACATGGAAATAACTACACTGCTATCTGTATAAACATGGAAATATCTACACCGCCACCTGTATGAACATGGAAATATCTACACTGCCATCCGTACGAACATGGAAATATCTACACCGCCATCTGTATGAACATGTAAATATCTACAACGCCATCTGTATGAACATGGAAATATCTACACCGCTAACTGTATGAACATGGAAATATCTACACCGCTATCTGTATGAAAATGGAAATATCTACACTGCTATCTGTATGAACATGGAAATATCTACACCGCTATCTGTATGAACATGGAAATATCTACACCGCTATCTGTATATCAATGGAAATATCTACACTGCTATCACTATAAACATGGAAATAACTACACTGCTATCTGTATCAACATGTAAATATCTACACCGCCATCTCTATGAACATGGAAATATCTACACAGCCATCTGTATGAACATGGAAATATCTTCACCGCCATCTCTATGAACATGGATGTATCTACACCGGCATCTGGATGAACATGGAAATAACTACACCACAATCTGCATGAACATGGAAATATCTACACAGCTATCTGCATATACATGGAAATATCTACACAGATTTCTATATAAATATAGAAATAACTACAGCGCTATCTCTATAAACTTCGAAATATCTACAACGCCATCTGTATGAACATGGAAATATCTAAACCACCATCTGTATAAACATGGAAATATCTATACCGCCATCTGCATAAACATGGAAATATCTACACCACCATCTGTATAAACATGGAAATATCTATACCTCTAACTGTATGAACATGGAAATATCTACACCGCTATTGGTATGAACATGGAAATGTCTACACCGCTATCTGTATGAACATGGAAATATCTACACCACTATCTGCATAAACATGGAAATATCCACACCGCTATCTGTGTAAACATGGAAATGTCTACACCGCTATCTGTGTAAACATGGAAATATCTACACTGCCATCTTTGTAAACCTGAAAATATCTACACCGCCATCTCTATAAACATGGAAATATCTACACCGCCATCTGTATGAACATGGAAATATCTACACAGCCATCTTTATAAACGTGGAAATATCTACACTGCTATCTGTATGAACTTGGAAATATCTACTCTGCTATCTGTATAAAATTGGAATTATCTACACCATTATCTCTATAAACATGGAAATATCTACACCGCTATCTGTATAAACATGGAAATATCTACACCGCTATCTGTATAAACATGGAAATAACTTCACCGCTATCTGTATAAACATGGAAATATCTACAATGCAGTCTCTATAAACTTTTAAATAACTACACCACTGTCTCTATAAACATGGAAATATCTAGACCAAAATCTCTATAAACATGCAAATATCTACACCACCATCTGTATAAGCATGGAAATATCTAAACGGCTATCTGCATAAACATGGAAATATCTAAACCGCAATCTCTATGAACATGGAAATATCTACACCGCCATCTGTAAGAACTTGGAAATATTTACACCGCCATCTGTATGAACATGTAAATATCTAAACCGCCATCTGTATGAACATGGAAATATCTACACCGTAACTGTATGAACATGGAAATATCTACACCGCTAACTGTATGAACATGGAAATATCTACACCGCCACCTGTATGAACATGGAAATATCTACAACGCCATCTGTATGAACATGGAAATATCTACACCGCTAACTGTATGAACATGGAAATATCTACACCGCCATCTGTATGAACATGGAAATATCTACACCGCCATCTGTATGAACATGGAAATATCTACACCGCTAACTGTATGAACATGGAAATATCTACACCGCTATCTGTATGAACATGGAAATATCTACACCGCTATCTGTATGAACATGGAAATATCTACACCGCTATCTGTATGAACATGCAAATATCTACACAGCTATCTGTATATCAATGAAAATATCTACAATGCTATCTCTATAAACATGGCAATAACTACACTTCTATCTGTATAAACATGGAAATATCTACACCGCCATCTCTATGAACATGGAAATATCTACACCGCCATTTGTATGAACATGGAAATATCTACACCGCCATCTCTATGAACATGTAAATATCTACACCGCTATCTGTACGAACATGGAAATATCTACACCGCTATCTGTATGAACATGCAAATATCTACACCGCTATCTGTATGAACATTGAAATATCTACACCGCTATCTGTACGAACATGGAAATATCTACACCGCTATCTGTATGAACATGCAAATATCTACACAGCTATCTGTATAACAGTGGAAATATCTACACAGCTATCTCCATTAACATGGAAATAACTACACTGCTATTTGTATAAACATGGAAATATCTACAACGCCATCTGTACGAACATGGAAATATCTACACCGCTATCTGTATGAACATGGAAATATCTACACCGCTATCTGTATATCAATGGAAATATCCACACTGCTATCTCTACAAACATGGAAATATCTACACTGATATCAGTATCAACATGGAAATATCTACACCGCCATCTCTATGAATATGGAAATATCTACACAGCCATCTGTATGAACATGGAAATATCTTCACCGCCATCTCTATGAACATGGATGTATCTACACCGGCATCTGGATGAACATGGAAATAACTATACCGCAATCTGCATGAACATGGAAATATCTACACAGCTATCTGCATATACATGGAAATATCTACACAGATTTCTATATAAATATAGAAATAACTACAGCGCTATCTCTATAAACTTCGAAATATCTACACCGCCATCTGAATGAACATGGAAATATCTTCACCACCATCTGTATAAACATGTAAATATCTATACCGCCATCTGCATAAACATGGAAATATCTACACCACCATCTGTATAAACATGGAAATATCTATACCGCTAACTGTATGAACATGGAAATATCTACACAGCTATTGGTATGAACATGGAAATATCTACACCGCTATCTGTATGAACATGGAAATATCTACACCGCTATCTGCATAAACATGGAAATATCCACACCGCTATCTGTGTAAACATGGAAATGTCTACACCGCCATCTCTATAAACATGGAAATATCTACACCGCTATCTGTATGAACATGGAAATATCTACACAGCCATCTTTATAAACGTGGAAATATCTACACTGCTATCTGTATGAACTTGGAAATATCTACTCTGCTATCTGTATAAATTTGGAATTATCTAAACCACTATCTCTATTAACATGGAAATATCTACACTGCTATCTGTATAAACATGGAAACATCTACACCGCTTTCTGTATAAACATGGAAATAACTTCACCGCTATCTGTATAAACATGGAAATATCTACAATGCTGTCTCTATAAACTTTGAAATAACTACACCACTATCTCTATAAACATGGAAATATCTAGACCGCCATCTCTATAAACATACAAATATCTACACCACCGTCTGTATAAACATGGAAATATCTATACCGCTATCTGCATAAACATGGAAATATCTACACCGCCATCTCTATGAACATGGAAATATCTACACCGCCATCTGTAAGAACTTGGAAATATTTACACCGCCATCTGTATGAACATGTAAATATCTAAACCGCCATCTGTATGAACATGGAAATATCTACACCGCTAACTGTATGAACATGGAAATACCTACACCGCTATCTGTAGGAAAATGGAAATATCTACACCGCTATCTGTATGAACATGGAAATATCTACACCGCTCTCTGTAGGAACATGGAAATAACTACACCGCTATCTGTATGAACATGGAAATATCTACACCGTTATCTGTATGAACATGCAAATATCTACACAGCTATCTGTATATCAATGGAAATATCTTCACTGCTATCTCTGTAAACATGGAAATAACTACACTGCTATCTGTATAAACATGGAAATATCTACACCGCCACCTGTATGAACATGGAAATATCTACACTGCCATCCGTATGAACATGGAAATATCTACACTGCCATCTGTATGAACATGTAAATATCTACACCGCCATCTGTATGAACATGGAAATATCTACACCGCTAACTGTATGAACATGGAAATATCTACACCGCTATCTGTATGAAAATGGAAATATCTACACTGCTATCTGTATGATCATGGAAATATCTACACCGCTATCTGTATGAACATGGAAATATCTACACCGCTATCTGTATATCAATGGAAATATCTACACTGCTATCTCTATAAACATGGAAATAACTACACTGCTATCTGTAGAAACATGGAAATATCTACACCGCCATCTCTATGAACATGGAAATATCTACAGAGCCATCTGTATGAACATGGAAATATCTTCACCGCCATCTCTATGAACATGGATGTATCTACACCGGCATCTGGATGAAGATGGAAATAACTACACCACAATATGCATGAACATGGAAATATCTACACAGCTATCTGCATATACATGGAAATATCTACTCAGATTTCTATATAAATATAGAAATAACTACAGCGCTATCTCTATAAACTTCGAAATATCTACAACGCCATCTGTATGAACATGGAAATATCTACACCACCATCTGTATAAACATGGAAATATCTATACCGCCATCTGCATAAACATGGAAATATCTACACCACCATCTGTATAAACATGGAAATATCTATACCTGTAACTGTATGAACATTGAAATATCTACACCGCTATTGGTATGAACATGGAAATGTCTACACCGCTATCTGTATGAACATGGAAATATCTACACTGCTATCTGCATAAACATGGAAATATCCACACCGCTATCTGTGTAAACATGGAAATGTCTACATGGCTATCTGTGTAAACATGGAAATATCTACACTGCCATCTGTGTAAACCTGAAAATATCTACACCGCCATCTCTATAAACAAGGAAATATCTACACCGTCATCTGTATGAACATGGAAATATCTACACAGCCATCTTTATAAACGTGGAAATATCTACACTGCTATCTGTATGAACTTGGAAATATCTACTCTGCTATCTGTATAAAATTGGTATTATCTACACCACTATCTCTATAAACATGGAAATATCTACACCGCTATCTGTATAAACATGGAAATATCTACACCGCTATCTGTATAAACATGGAAATAACTTCACCGCTATCTGTATAAACATGGAAATATCTACAATGCTGTCTCTATAAACTTTTATATAACTACACCACTATCTCTATAAACATGGAAATATCTAGACCGAAATCTCTATAAACATGCAAATATCTACACCACCATCTGTATAAGCATGGAAATATCTATACGGCTATCTGCATAAACATGGAAATATCTTCACCGCAATCTCTATGAACATGGAAATATGTGCATTGCTATCTGTATGAAAATGGAAATATCTACACCGCTATCTCTATAAACATGGAAATATCTACACCGCTATCTGTATAAACATGGAAATATCTACACCGCTATCTGTATAAACATGGAAATATCTACACTGCTATCTCTATAAACTTGGAAATAACTACACCACTATCTCTATAAACTTGGAAATATCTAGACCGCCATCTCTATAAACATGGAAATATCTACAACGCCATCTGTATCAGCATGGAAATATCTACACCGTGATTTGTATGAACATGGAAGTAACTACACCGCAATCTGTATGAACATGAAAATATATTCACCGCCATCTGTATGAACATGGATATAACTACACCGGCATCTGGATGAACATGGAAATATCTACACCGCAATCTGCATTAACATGGAAATATCTGCACAGCTATCTGCATATACATTTAAATATCTACACAGCTTTCTCTATAAACATGGAAATAACTACACTGCTATCTCTATAAACTTCGAAATATCTACACCACCATCTGTAGGAACATGGAAATATCTACAGTGCCATCTCTATAAACGTGGAAATATCTACACCGCTATCTGCATGAACATGGAAATATCTGCACCGCTATCTGTGTAAACGAGAAAATATATAGACCGCCATCTCTATACACATGTAAATAGCTACAGCACTATCTGTATAAACATGGAAATATCTACACCGCTATCTGTATAAACATGGAAATATCTACACCGCTATCTCTATAAACATGGAAATATCTACACCGCTATCTGTATAACCATGGAAATATCTACACCGCTATCTGTATGAACTTGGAAATATCTACACCGCTATCTGTATAAACATGCAAATATCTACACCGCTTTCTGTATAAAGAAGGAAATAGCTACACCGCCATCTCTATAAACATGGAAATATCTACACTGCCATCTGTAAAAACATGTAAATATCCACACCGCTATCTGTATATACATAGAAATATCTACACCCCTACTGTATGAACATGGAAAAATCTACACTGCTGCATGTATAAACATCTAGATATCTACACCGCTATCTCTATAAACATGGAAATATTTACACCGACATCTGTAGGAACATAGAAATATCTACACTGCCATCTCAATAAACATTTAAATATCTCCACAGCTATCTGTGTGAATATGGAAATATCTACACCACCATCTGTATAAAGATGGAAATAAATATTTACCCCGCAATCAGTATGGACATGGTAATATCTACACCGCTATATGTATAAACATTTAAATATCTACACCGCTATCTGCATAAACATGGAAATATCTACACCGCTACCTCTGTAAACATGGAAATATGTACACTGCTATCTGTATAAACAAGGAAATATCTACACTGCCATCTCTATAAACATGGAAATATCTACACAGCTATCTGTATGAACATGAAAATATCTACAGCGCCATCTGTATGAACATGGAAGTATCTACAAGGCTATCTCTATAAACATGAAAATATCTAAACCGCCATCTCTATAAACACGGAAATATCTACACCGTCATCTTCATAAACACGGAAATATCTATACCGCCCTCTCTATGAACATGGAAATATCTACAACACCATCTCTATAAAGATGGAATTATGTACACCGCCATCTGTATAAACATGGAAATATCTACACCGCTATCTCTATAAACATAGAAATATCTATCTGTGTATACATGGAAATATCTACACTGCCATCTGTGTAAACATGGAAATATCTACACCGTCATCTGTATGAACATGGAAATATCTAAACGGCCATCTGTATAAACATGGAAATATCTACACCGCCATCTCTATAAACATGGAAATATCTACACCGCCATCTGTATAAACATGGAAATATCTGCACCGCCATCTGTATAAACATGGAAACATCAACACCGCCCTCTCTATAATCATGGAAATATCTACACCACCATCTGTATGAACATTTAAATATATACACTGCCACCTGCATAAAGATGCAAATATCTACACCGCTATCTGTATGAACATGGAAATACCTACACTGCTATCTGTATAAACATGGAAATATCTACACCGCGATCTCTATGAACTTGGAAATATCTTCACCGCAATCTCTATAAGCAAGAAAATATCTACACCGCCATCTCTATAAACATGGAAACACCTACACCGCTATCTGCATGAACATGAAAATATCTACAGCGCCATCTGTATAAACATGGAGGCATCTACAACGCTATCTCTATAAACATGGAAATAACTACTCCGCCATCTGAATGAACATGGAAGTATCTACAACCCTATCTGTATGAACATGGAAATATCTACACCGCTATCTGTATGAACATGGAAATATATACAGCGCTATCTGAATGAACATGGAAATATCAACTCCACTATCTCTCTAAACATGGAAATAACTACACCGCTATCTCCATAAACATGAAAATATCTAGACCGCCATCTCCATAAACACGGAAATACGTACACCGCCATCTGTATAAACATGGAAATATCTACACCGCCATCTGTATAAACATGGAAATATCTACAAGGCTATCTGTAAAAACATGGAAATATCTACACACTATCTGTATAAACCTGAAAATATCTAAACCGCTGTCTGTATGAACATGGAAATATCTACACCGCTATCTTTATAAGCGTGGAAATATCTTCACAGCTATCTGTATAAACATGGAAATATCTACACCACTATCTCTATAAACATGGAAATACCTACAACGGTATCTGTGTAAACATGGAAATGTCTACACCGCTATCTGTGTAAACATGGAAATTTCTACACCGCCATCTGTTTGAACATGGAAATATCCACAGCGCCGTCACTATAAAGATGGAAATACCTACACCGCTATCTGCATAAACATGGAAATATCTACACCGCTATCTGTATAAACATGGAAATATCCACAGCGCCGTCACTATAAAGATGGAAATACCTACACCGCTATCTGCATAAACATGGAAATATCTACACCGCTATCTGTAAAAACATGGAAATATCTACACCGCTAAGTGTATAAGCATGGAAATATCTACACCGCTATCTGTATAAACATGGAAATATCTACACCGCTATCTGTATAAACATGGAAATATCAACACTGCTATCTGTAAAACAGGGAAGTGTCTACACCGCTATCGCTATAAACATGGAGATATCTACACTACTATCTGTATGAACATTGAAATATCTACACCGCTATCTGTAGAAACATGGAAATATCTAGAATGCTATCTCTATTAACATGGAAATGTCTACACCGGTGTCTCTATAAACATGGAAATATTTACACCGCTATGTTCATAAACATGGAAATATCTACACGGTTATCTCTATAAACATGGAAATACCTGCACCGCCATCTGTATAAACATGGAAATATCTACACCACCATCTCTATAAACATGGAAATATCTACTCCGCCATCTGTATGAACTTGGAAATATCTACACCGCCATCTCTATAAACATGGAAATATCTAAACCGCTATCTGTATGAACATGGAAATATCTACACCGCTATCTCTATAAAGATGGAAATATCTTCACCGCAATCTGTATGAACATGGAAATATCTACACCGCTATCTGTATAAAATGGAAATATTTACACCGCCATCTGAATAAAAATGGGAATATCTGCACGGCCATCTGTATAAACATGGAAATATCTTCACCGCAATCTCTATAAACATGGAAATATCTACACCGCCATCTGTTTGAACATGGAAATATCTACACCGCCATCTGTATGAACTTGGAAATATCTACAGCGAAATCTGTATGAACATGGAAATATCTACACCACCATCTGTATGATCATGGAAATATGTACACATACATCTGTATGAACATGCAAATATCTTCACCGCCATCTGTATGAACATGGAAATACCTACACCACCCTCTGTAGGAACATGGAAATATCTACACCGCCATCAGTATGAACATGGAAATATCTACACCGCCATCTCTATGAAGGTGGATATATCTACCCTGCTCTCTGTATGAACTTGGAAATATCTACACTGCTATCTGTATAAACATGGAAATATCTACACCACTATCTGTATAAACATGGAAATGTCCACACCGCTATCTGTATAGACATGGAAATATCTACACCGCTATCTGTATGAACATTGAAATATCTACACCGCTATCGGTATAAACATCCGTGTTTGCTCTTAATTTATACCCGAGGCTGGGAAGTTTCATATGAAAAAAGACCAAGTACATAATTAGTCTATATTTGTTCTGGCAATTGATCTCTGCAATAATGAAACCTCAAAGACAATCAAATCTGAAATCTAAGCTACATATTAAATAGCTTGGTTTTTAGGTAGCACGTTGCTCTGTATGCTGGCTTCGTAGAACTTTCAAGTAGCAATGGCCATTTTTTAATATTCATTAGCCTTGAAGTTCTCCTAATTTTTAATCACATAGAAATAGAAATCTAATCTCACTAGATTTTTTTTTTTTGAAACAGTGTCTGGCTTCGTTGCCCAGGGTGAAGAACAGGGCATGATCTTGGCTCACACCTCTGCCTCTCGGACTCAAGCCATCCACCCACCTCAGACTTGGGGTAGCTGTGACCACAGGCATGTGCCACCATATCCAGCTAATATTTTTATTTTTGTAAAAATGGGGTTTGTCATCTTTCCCAGGCAGGCCTCAAACTCCAAGACTCAAGAAATCCACCTGCCTTGAATTCCCAAAGTACTGGGTTTACAGGTGACAGCCATTACGCCCAGCAACTAAACTTCTAAAAATCAATTTTACATAAAATTATCTAAGCGTGCAAGGAAAGATAAGAAGCCTAAGGAACCAGTGAGTTGAAGAATAAATGCAGTTTAAATCATACATGTAAACAACATGATGTGATGTGGTAGGAATCATCTAACATGCTTTAAAGCATGAGTAAAAGGTCTTTTCTTAGAAAACTGGATCTTAGTTTAGGATATCTTTAGATAAGAGTATGAAAAGTCACATCACATTGATAAGTGAAGTGCTTCCTTTGGCTAATTTTAGGGATAGGACATTTACTTTCATATAATTCATAGGAATCTTAGACTGAAAAATAAAACTTCCCTTCTCAAATCCTTACTTTCATACATTTTTTGCATTTCTTTCACTTTTGTGTTAATGGCCTATGTCTCAACATATTCTATTAAGCCTTCTGGAAACACATACTTTGTTTCCAGCCTCTTCAGAGAACCATCACTCCACTTCCTAGGCTTCTGAAGAAGCAGACCCAAGCTTATAGTTATTACATATTTCTAAATCTAGGTGACCAAGAAAAATTGATACTTTTCCCATCATACCTTTAAGTTAATAATCAGGTGAATGCTGAGAGGTAAAGACCCAAGAGTGTTGGTTGTCTAATTGTGCAGCTGTATAAACAAATCTTAATGCTTGAAAATATTCAAAGGTTATTCTCACGTTGATTGTTGGTAACTATGTGTAACAACATGAAAAGAACAAAAATCAAAGAATTACGTCTGAGGATAATACACAATCTCTAAGGGTAAGAAGAGCAACAAAAATTCTGCTTCAATTACCACTGAAATAATATATTTATCCTGTAAAATCTATGGTGGCTGGTTGTAAAAATTAGGCATTAGCAAACTGATAAAGACTTTTTAATGAAAACATTATGAAACATAGTTTTTAAAAAGTTAAATACACCCACACCAGTTTTTCACATTCTTTGGGCTGCTTTAATGCTACCATTAAATAATTGATTTAGTTGTGACATAGATCCTATGTTCCATTGAGTCTACCATTCATAAAGATGCAATGTAAGGTAACAAAAGTATAAATTGTGTGTGTGAGGGGGAGAAGTCAAGAGTATTTTTATGTGACAGAAGTTAAGTTGTTATCAGTGTAAAATAGTCTGTTACAAATACAGGACTCTGTATGTTAGTTTCACTTACCAGAAAGAAATAAATTACAGCAGATACACACACACACACCAAAAAAGGGAAAAGAAACAAAGCTTAGCATCACAGAAAACCACCAAACTAGAGAGATGAACAATAAGAAAGGAAGAAATGAACAAGTAATCTAAAAAACAAGTAATGAAATGGTAGAAGGAAGTCCTAATTTATCAATAATAAACTTGAATAGAAGTGGATTAAACTCTACTTAAAAGATATAAAGTGGATGAATGGATTCAGATAGCAAAACCCACCTATGTGCTGCCTACATGATACTTACCTCACTATTAAAGACAAATAGACTGAAAGTGAAGAGATGGAAAAATATATTTTATGCAAACAAATGAAAAGCAAGCAGGAGTAGCCACAGTCATGTCATATTTTAAAAGGCTTTAAATAAAAGAACTATATAAAAAAAGAATGTCACTGTATAATGAAATGATAAAAGGTCCAATTCAATAAGAGGACGTAACATATATGTTACTTAGGTGTAACTATATATGTACCCAACACCAGAACAACCAGATATGTAAAGCAAATATTAGATTTAAAGGTAGAGATAGACTGCAATACAATATTAGTAGGAAATTTCAACACTCCACTTTAAAAATGGACAGATTATATGAAGAGAAAATCAACCAAAAAATGACAGACTCAAACTATACCATAGACCAAATGGACCTAGCAGGTAAAGAAGATCTCACCTGATATGGTTTGGCTGTATATCTCCACCGAAATCTCATCTTGATTATAGCTCCCATAATTCATACATGTTGTGGGAGGGAACCAGTGGGAGATAATTGAATCATGGGGGCGGTTCCCCCATACTGTTCTTGTGGTAGTGAATACGTCTAACAAGATCTGATGGTTTTATAAGGGGGAACCCTTTCACTTGGTTCTCAATTCTATTTTGTTTGCTACCATGTAAGATGTGCCTTTCGCCTTCCATCATGATTGGGAGACCTCCCCAGCCACGTGGAACTATGAGTCCACTAAACCTCTTTTTCTCTGTAAATTACCCAGTCTCGGGTATGTCTTTATCAGCAGTATGAAAACAGACTAATACATCATCCAGCAGCTGCAGAATACAAATTATTCTCAACTGTACACCAAACATTCTCTAGGACCAATCATATATTATGACACATAATAAGTCTTAACAAACTTAAGAAGACAGATATCATATGAAGTATCTTTTCTGATTACAGTGATATAAAGCCAGAAATCAACAACAGGAAAGCCCTTGGAAATTTTATAAAAACATGGAAATTAAATAGCATGCACCCAAGAAATCAATAGGTCTCATTAAGACATTAATAGGAAAATTTCAAAAGTCGCTGAGACAAGTAAGAATGAAAATCCAACATACCCAAACCTATGGAACGTAGCAAAAGCAGTTCTAAGAGGGAAATTTATAGCAATAAAAGCCTACACCAAAAATGAAGAAAGATTTTCAAATCACAAAGCAAAATTATACACTTCAAGTAACTAGAACATCAAAAACAAACTAAACCCAAAATTGGTAGAAGGAAGGAAATAATAAAGCTCACAGCAGATATAAAGGAAACAGACACTAAAAAATATTTCAAAAGATAAATAAGACAAAGTGTAAAGGTAAAACTGACAAACCTTTAGCTAAACTAAGACAAAAGGAGAGAAAATTCAAATAAATAAAAGATGAAAAAGGAGACATTACAACTGATACACCACAGAAATATAAGGGATTGTAAGACATTACTCATAACTACATGCCAACAAATTTGATAATGTAGAATAAAATGAATAAATTTCTGCACACATACAACTACCCAGATTAAATTGTGAGGAAATATAACATCTGAACACATCAGTAATGAGTTTGGAAATTGAATCAATAATAAAACATCTTCCATCAAAACAACAACAACAACAACCAACACCCAGGACCTGATGTCTTCACTGCTGAATTCTACCAAACAGTTAAAGAATAACTACCAATTCTCCACAAACTTTTCCACAAAAGTAATGAGGAAGGAATACTTCCATACTCATCTTATGAGGCTCGCAATATCCTGATTCTAAAACCAGACAAAGACATGCACAAAATGAAAATAACAGGCCAATATTCCTGAAGAACATAGATACAAAAATTCTCAATAAGATACAAGTGAACTGACTTCGACAGCACACTAAAAAGAGTATTCACTATAATCAAGTGGGATTCATCCCAGGGATGAAAGGATGGCTTAACATGCACAAATCAGTAAATATGATACACCACCACAATAGAAAGAAAAACAAAAACCATGTGATCATTTCAACAGATGCAAAAAGAACACTTGACAAAAGTCAACATTCGTTTATGATAAAAACTGTCAAGAAAGTAGGTATAGGAGTGTACCTCAACGCAGTAAAGGCCATATGTGACAAACCCACAGCTAACATCTTATTTATGGTGAATAGTTAAATGCTTTTCCTCTATGATATGGAGGAAGACAAGGATGTCAACTTCTACCACTTCTATTTAGCATAGTACTGGAGGTCAGAGCCAGAGCAATTAGACAAAAGAAATAAATAAGAGGGATCCAAACTGGAAAGAAGGAAGTCAGATTGTTTCTGTTTGTAGAAAATGTGATCTCACATACATATGTATACATCTATATATATGATCATATAGATATATATGATCTCTCTCTCTTTAGGGTTCTTTCTATATATACTTATATAGAGTGAGAACCCTAAAGACTTGACCAAAAACTACTAGAAATCATAAATAAATTCAGTAAAGTTGTAGTATACAAAATCAACACAGAAAATTCAGTGGTGTTTCTATACACTAATAGTGAACTATCTGAAAAAGTCATCAAGAAAGGAATTCCATTTACAATAGCTACCAAGAAATCTGCAGATAAATTTAATCAAGGTCATGAAAGATCTCTTCAATGAAAACTATAACACACTGATGGAAAAATTTACGATACACAAAAAATGGACACTATATACTCATGGAATGGAAGAATTGATACTATTGAAATGACCATACTAACAAAATGTCCTACAGATTCAATGCAATCCCTATCAAAATAACAATGAAATTCTTCACAGAAATAGAAAAAAGTACCCTAAAATTTGTATGAAACCAGAAAAGACCCCAAATAACCAAAGCAATCCTGTGCAAAAATAACAAAGCTGGAGGCACCACACTACCTGACTTCAAAATATACTACAAAGCCATAGTAAGCAAAACAGCATGGCACTGCCATAAAGCAAACACATAGACCAATGGAAGAGAATATATAGCTCAGAAATAAATTCTCATACCTAAAGTCAACTGATTTTCAAAAAAGGAGTCAAGAGCACACACAGGGGTAAAGACAGTGTCTTCATTAAATGGTACTGAGAAGATTGGATATTTATATGTGGGATAATGAAATTAGACCCCTATCTTTTACCTTATACAAAATCAACTCAAATGCGATTAAAGACCTAAAGGTAAGATTGAAAACTATGAAAAACTACTAGAAGATAACATGTGGGAAATTCTCTATAACTTTGGGTTGTACAAGGATTTTTTAAATGAGACGTCAAAAGCACAGGCAACAAAAGCAAAAATAGATAAATGGGGTTTCATCACACTAAAATGCTTTTGCACAGCAAAGGAAACTTAACAGAGTGAAAAAACAACTTACAGAATGGGATACAATATTTGCAAACTATACATCTGCTAAGGAGTTAATGCCCAGATTATATAAGAAACTTAAACAACTCAACAGCAAAAACATAAAAAACTTATTTAAAAATGGGCAAAACTGGGAGGCTGAGGCAGGTGGATTGCCTGAGGTCAGGAGTTTGAGACCAGCCTGACCAATATGGTGAAATCATTTCTCTACTAAAAATACAAAAATTTAGCCAAACATGATGGCGTGTGCCTGTAACCCCAGCTACTCAGCAGGCTGAGGCAGGGGAATTGCTTGAAAGAGGGAGATGGAGGTTGCCGTGAGCCCCGATTGCACCACTGTACTCCAGCTTGGGCAACAGAGCAAGACTCCTTCTCAAAAAAAAAAAAAAAAAAAGGACAAAATAAACTAAAAGACATGCCACAAGAGAAAATATAGAAATGGTCAAGACGAATATATAATAAAATCATGTTCAACATCACTAACCATCAGGGAAATGCAAATCAAAACCACAATGAGATACCAGTTCACCCATTAGAATGGCTATTACCAAAAAGGTAAAAGATAACAAGAGTTGGCAAGGAAGTGGAGAAAAGGGAACACTTACACACTGTTGATGGAGTTGTAAACTAGTACAACCATTAAGCAAAACTTTATGGAAGTTCACTAAAAAATAAAAAAAAAAACAAAAAAACAATTATTCGATCACATAACCCAGCAATCCCACTCCTGGTTATATATCCATAGGAAATGAAATCATTGTGTTTGAAAAATATCTGCACTCTTATGTTTACTGTAGCACTATTTCTAATAATCAGATATGGAATCAACCTATGTGTCTAAAAACAAAGAAGTGAATTATATATATATAATATATATTATGTATATTATGTATAATATATATTATGTATATTATGTATAATATATATCATGTATATTATGTATAATATATATCATGTATATTATACATAATATATATCATGTATAATATATAATATATATCATGTATAATATATATAATATACGTTATGTATATTATATATAATATACGTTATGTATATTATATATAATATACGTTATGTATATTATATATAATATACGTTATGTATATTATATATTACATATAATATATATTATTATTATATATATAATTATATATAATTATAATTATAATTATATATAATTTTATGTGTAATTATAATTATACATAAAATTAATTATAATTATATATTATTTTATGTGTAATTATAATTAAACATATTATTATATATAATATATATATATATGGACACATACACAATGAAATACTATTCAGCAATAAAAAAAGAATGAAATTCTGCCAGTTGCAACAACATGGATGACCCTGCAGGATACAATGTTAAGTGAAATAAGCCAGACACGGAAAGCAAATACCGCATGATCTCTCTCATATGTGAAATCTTAAAAAAAAAAAGTTAATAGAGAAGTAGAGTAGAATAGTGGTTACCAAACAGTGAGGAAGAAGTGGGGAGGGCAAAATGGAGATAGATTGGTTAACAGTTATGAAATCACAATTATATAGGAAGAATAAGTTGAAGTGTTCTTTGCAAAGCAGGGTGACTATAGTTAAAAGTAAAGTATTGTATATTACAAAGTATCTAGAAGAAAGGATTTTGAAATTTCTTATTAAAAAGACATGATGAATGCATGAGGTAATTAATACACTAACTATCCTTATTGGATCATTAGACAACATACATATTCATTGAAACATCAAATTGTATCCTATAAATCTATATAATTACAATGTGAAAATTTTTAAAAAATAAATTAATGAATTAAATAACAATTTTAAAATGTTCTCAATCACCAACACAAAGTTTAGGAGCTTTGTTCTTGACTCAGCCTTAAGACTGAAAACTAATGTGTTAGAAATATTTGTAGATCCTCTCAATTTTGAAAGAATCCTAGCTAAACTACTGAAATATAAAATATATTCTATGTAATATGCTCTTAGGTATATTCTTAGGTGAACTCTGCTTTTAGATGAAGCTTATAAAAAGGAAAAACGTTTCTGAAATAAAATTTTAAAGTATTTGGAAAATTACACCTTAATCTATTAAAGGCAAATTTTCTATACAGTAACCCTTTTATATGTTTTTGAAATGGGATATACAATTATTTTCCCTGATGTGAAACAAAATATAGAAAGTTGGCATTTTATCTAAGAAGTTAACTTAGGAAGAAAGAGTGAGAGGCAGTGGAATGAGGGAAGAAAGGAAGGCTGATGATGGGATACCTTATCAAGTTGCCTAATGCTGTATTGGAACCTAATAGGCCTTCTAAGGAGTTTTATTACATAATGCAAGACTCCTCAATCTGGGAGGAGGAAAGGGCTTTATTTTTGAGTGGTCACAGGTTGCCCCATGGGCATAAACTCTACCAAGCTTCTAGGTTACACCTACATGAGCATCCCACCTGCTTAAGTGAGAGCAGCCACAAACTGTGGGCCATTCCAGGTAAGTGTCATATCACACCTGCACCAACTAGTCAAAGCCTGGGTCAAAGCCTGTGCAGAACTGATTGCTACAGCAGAGGCTAAAATAAGAAATGGGGCTAAGAGAATGAAAAGCAGTGCCCATATGTATCCAAAAACAGGTTGAAGATATCTTTAGGAAGGAACAGATAATTTTTTTTATTCATACAATAACAGATGCATATGAACTCCTCGAGTAGTCACCCATTCCTGTCAGCCCTTGGGCTTCATAACTAAATCATTCTTCCTTTGTAATCCAGTCCCACATTTTCAGCTATCTCTCTATGTTTATTATCTTAAATATTTCTTTGCTCTATACTCTTCCCCTAGTCTTCAACCAATTTCTTTCTTTATTGTCCCAACCCACAGACTGTTATTTCCACTTCGATGTCCCATAGAAGCTTCAAGGGTTTGAAATACCTAAAAAAAACTCATCTTTCTCCCTAAAACTCCCTCTCCTTCTCCCACTTCAAAATTTCAACTAATGGCTCCCCCTGTTATTCCCACCAGAATCCTGAATGATCCGTTTCTCCTCATTCACTCCATACATGTAAATCTCATTAACGTTACTTTCTAGATATTTCATGAATCCCTTCCATTCATTCTGTACTAGAAAGTGTTCCCAGTTTAGACCCTGGCGGTTGGTGGCCTGTTACCGAGGCGCTCTCTCTCTCTCTCTCTCTCTGTGGGTGTGGGTGTGGGTGTGTGTGTCCTGAGAATTTATTTACTTCTGGTTTTTGTTTGTTTTTTAGTATCCAGAAACTACAGGGAACTTAAATCAATTAGAAAAAAAAATAACCCAATTAAAAAATGGGCAAAGGACATGAACAAACACTTCTCAAAAGAACATATACAAATGGCCAACAAATACACGAAAAAAAATGCTTAGAATCACTAATCATCAGAAAAATGCAAATCAAAACACAATGAGATACCATTTCATACCGGTTGGAATGGCTATTATTAAAAAGTCAAAATACAACAGATGCCAGCAGGGCTGTAGACAAGAGGAAGTGTCTGTATATTTTTAGCTATAGCCCTACTTCAAACGTGTCCCCCTTACAGCCAAAAGAGCGGCCTATCTAAAGGACTGTTCTGATCAGCTCACTTACCTGACTGAAACCTTCAGTGACTCCCATGGCCTGCAGGTCAATGCACTAATTCATGACTATAACATCTGAGATATCCTTGATCTGGCTACTGGTCTAGCCCTCTCTGACTCACGCTTTATAAACCATGCATTCTGGAACTTTTTAGTTGTTTCCCACATCAGCATGCTACTTCCCATCCATGTAGATTTGCAGAGACCTCCTCATCTTTTTAATTCCCAGTTCCCACTCTCAACATGGGCCATCTCCTACCCACACTTCAAAACCTAAGCAAAACAACACCTTCCGTGACACCTCCATGCTGAGTCAGATGCCATCTCCTTTGTATTGTAGTTCTTTGCTTGTGTGCCTTTGTCTCACTTTGTTCTCTTTAAAATAAACTCCATGAGGACAATGATCACCTGCTATTTGTGTTAATATCTGCACCAAGTGGCATAGTGTCTGGAGTATAGTAGGATCTATTTTCAAGGAACAAAAGATTATACCTATACCAATAGACATGAATTAGCGCTTTTTTTTTAAAGATAAGCTCCCTTTGAACTAAGTCAATGTTTACAAGAAGAGTTATACTAAAAGGTTCACTTTTGCTGCTTACGTTTCATTTATTTCAGGCAATTAATTCATTGTTATTGGTAAATCGATACTTTTTATTGATACTGAAAAGAGAGAAATAAACTAATGACTATCTCTGTTAGAGTAGATTTGTTCATATCTATCAGTAAAATGTTAATTATCTGAAAGTCAATAATAAAACATAAACTGTGATCTTAAATGTTTTTTAGGGGCTCAAAAATAATTAGAATTCATGTCAGCATATAAAAAAAGATCAGAGTATTTTTAAGATAGGATAAAATTTTATTTTAGTTTCTTAGGGATTTTTGTGACCTTATAGAGTTCAACTAATTATAATTTTAAAAATAGGATTGATAGAGTTTTAGAATTAGAAACAATTTATAGATTATTTTATTTTTCTTTTGAGGAACCAGGTCATCAGAAGATCAAGGAACACCTATAATGTCACTAGATCCTAATTTAATTTAAATTTTAGAATCCAGGTATTCTAACTCCTGTCTTGATACTATTTCTACTTCATTATGTTGCTTCCCAGGGCTTTAAAAAATAAAAGCTGGGAAATTACATTTGGTTTGCATATACAGCACCAATTATCAAATTCAGCATAAAAGCATAACATGTATACATCAAAAAGAAAACATAAAAACTTCATATTAAAAGCATCTCAAAACAATTGAATATAATAGGGAAACCTTATACAAATGCAACACTCCCCCATTAATAAAAAGAAACCAATTGGAGAAAAAAGAAATTCAATATAAACATGTTGGAATATAACCTAATTCATTTTAATCCAATGCTTCAAATTGAAAAAAAATTAGCACTAATGTTATTTTCCTTCATCATTACAATCTTGCTTTTCATTACATTATGCTATGTTTTGTATTAAACATAAAATCAATTTTTCACCTTAACACATGCTAGATATACAGTCACCATGTTGGAAATCAGTAGAAAGTGTCTTTGTTTCTACTTTTTTTTTTTCTCTGAAAAAGCTTTGGGAAAAAAAATCATTTACAATGTTTAATTTTAATAACTTAAAGAATGTAATTGATTTTTGTTTGTTTTTGACATGGAGTTTCACTCTTGTCACTCAGGCTGGAGTACAATGGCATGATCTCGGCTCACTGTAACCTCCACCTCCCAGGTTCAAATGATTTTTCTGTCTCAGCCTCCCGAGTAGCTGGGATGACAGGCACTCGCCACCACACCTGGCTAATTTTTGTATTTTTAGTAGAGATGGGGTTTCATCATGTTGGCCAGGCTGGTCTCAAACTCCTGACCTCAGGCGATCCGCCCCCCTTGGCCTCCCAAAGAGCTGGGACTACAGGCGTGAGCCACCGCGCCCAGCCAATTGAATAGTTTTTAACTCAGAGGATAAATGCTTGAGGGGATGGAAAGCCCATTCCTCATGATGTGATTATTTCACACTGCATGCCTGTATCAAAACATCTCATGTACCCCACAAATATATAAACCTCCTATGTACCCACAAAAATTTTATAAAATAATGAAAATATTTTAAAACTAAAAAAAATTGTTTTTTAATTAAGCAACTTTATTTAAATAAAATCATTCTTCCTCATCCTCAGTCCTGGGATCTACCAGAAAGAATTAGCAACATCTTAAAGATGACAAAGTGTTAAAGATAAGCTGCTATTAAGTAAAAGTGTGAAGTGTGGGGGGGACAAGCTGGATGCCTGAACCATTTTGTTCTATCTTTAGGACAGTGAAAGAGCAAGAAGCAGGGATGGGGTGGGGGACACATATTCTGTTGAGCATTGTCACCACTATATTCACTGAAATTCATCTGCATGCTTGTATGTATACTTTTGATTCGCCTGATACACTGAAAATTATATGAAATTGTTCTCTATTCTTTAGATAATTATAATCTAAGTGCTAATATGAAGCTTAGAATTTATATGAAATATTTATGCCCACAACAAGACATTTCAGCTATTTCCTAGATAATAATCTCACTTCACCCTGCACAAAACAGGCACATGATCATGTCACTCTGACCTGGTTTGAGTCCAAGGAGGCTTTTGTTTTTAAAATAATTTAGGTTAGTAGTTAAAATATGAACTTTGGGCCAGGAGTGGTGGCTCATGCCTATAATCCCAGCACTTCGGGAGGCTGAGGCATGCGGATGACTTGAAGTCAGGAGTTGGAGACTGGCCTGGCCAACATGCTGAAACCCCATCTCTACTAAAAAAAAAAAAATACAAAAATTAGCTGGGTGTGGGGGGGGGGCACCTATAATCCGAGCTACTTGGGAGACTGAGGGGGAGAATTGCTTGAGCCTGGGAAGTGGAGGTTGCAGTGAGCAGAGATAATACCACTACACTCCAAAACAAACAACAAACAAAAAAATTCTAGAGTCACACTGAAAATCTTAACAACCTGCTTCTACTACTCATTTTTTAAATTTTTATTTTGACCTGATTTTAGATTGATAGTAAAATGCACAAATAACACAAAGTGCCCCCTATGTCCCTCACCCTACTTCCCCTAATACTAACATTTTCAGAGCCATCCTTATTTTCTCTATAAAAGAGCAGAATTCTCCTTTTAGAGATTTGGAAAGATTATTAAAAGATAAGTTACAAAATACAGTACCTGACACGTATAAAATATTAAATAAATATTAGCCATGCTTAATTATTTTGTTTTAAGTCTATATGAGTCAAGTTTTAGTAGAAATATGGGCTAGAAAAAAAAACAGAAAGCGGGACTCTGTGATCCGACTTGGGCTTATAGAACAGACTGTACTAGTTTGTTCTCATGCTGCTAATAAAGTCCTACCCAAGACCGGGTAATTTATAAAGGAAAGAGGTTTAATGAACTCACAATTCCACATGGCTGGGGAGGCCTCACAGTCACGGCAGAAGGCAAAAAAGAAGCAAAGGCACATCTTAAATGGTAGCAGAGAAGAAAGCTTGTGTAGGGAAACTCCCATTTTAAAAGCATCAGATCTCGTGAGACTTATTCGCTACCAGGAGAACAGTAGGGGGAACCCGCCCCTATGATTCAATGATCTCCACCTGACTCCATCCTTGACATGCGGGGATAATTACAATCAAGGTGAGATTCGGCCGGAGACACAGCCGAATCATATCAATGACTAATGAGAGTTATGTTCAGAACCTAATGAAAACCTGTCTGAGGCCACATTCCCTGTAAAGCAGATTTGAGATAGAGATTTGTGTAGAGAACATTTAACTGGGTAAAATCCTAGGAACCAACAACTGTGGCGAAAAAACTGAATTGGATAAAGGGAGTTGAGATGTGAGGCAGTCACAACAAATACCTCAGCTAATCTCAAGGGGGAGCTGAGAAGCTGGGGTGACCCTTCAGAGTTGCCCTAAATTGAGGCAGGAGTATGGAGTTTTAATACCTTTCACTGGCCATTCTTCAGTTACGAGTTGTCCCCAAGGATGGACATCAGCTTGACAAGTTATTAATTAGATCTCCTGAGAATAAATTCTAGAGAGAATCAGCTGAGAGGCATGATTTGCCAACACTCCCAATAGCTGGGCAAACTTCAGATTTGAGGGAGGATTTGGGTCACACACAAAAGTCTCCACAAATAATTATTCATGGGAAATTCTATGTAGGCAGAGCTATTTCATGGCCAGTTAATCAAAACTACATAATCTATTTGGTTAAGCAAAAGAAATTAAAAAGATAAAATAAAATCTATACATTCACACTCAAAAGTTTTTAATGCATTTGCCTTGCATTTCGTATGTTTTGCCTTGCATATCATATGTTTTGCCTTGCATTAGTTTATTTGCTTTTAAGAACCTTTAGAGAACAATAATTACTAATATAATATGCAGTAGCACAGCATAAACGAGGGAAGCTAACTCTCTCCCTTTTCCCAGGACCTGGAACAACTAAAGATCCTAAGCATTGTCAGCTTTGGTATCTGAAATAGTTTGGATGTTTGTCCCGTTCAAATCTCACGTTAAAATGTGATCCCCAATGTTGGAGACAGATGCCTCCTGAATGGCTTGGTGCTGTCCTCTTGGTAATGAATGAGTTCTTACCCTGTGAGTTCATGCGATATCTGGTTGTTTAAAAGAGACTGACACCTCCTCCCTGTCTCTCTTGCTTCCTCTCTCACCATGTGATATGCTGGTTTCCCTTCACCTTCCACCATGCTTGGAAGGTTCCTGAGGTCCTCCCTGGAAGCAGGTGCCAGTACTATGCTACACGTACAGCCTTCAGAACAAGGAGCCAAATAAACCTCATTTCTTTATAAACCACCCAGCCTCAGGTATTTCTTTATAACAATGCAAATGGGCTAACAGAGAATCATTCATGGACAGTGAGTGTATAGGTCAATTTTCATGCTGCTGATAAAGACATACCCAAGACTGGGTAATTTATAAAGAAGAAGAGGTTTAATGAATTCACATATCTGCACCGCTACCTGTATAAATATGGAAATGACTTCACCGCTACCTCTACAAACATGGAAATATCTACACCGCCATCTCTATAAAAATGGAAATATCTACACCGCCATCTGTATAAACATGGAAATATCTATACCGCCATCTCTATAAACATGGAAATATCTAAACCGCCATCTGAAGGAACATGGAAATATCTACACCGCTATCTCTATAAAGGTTGAAATATCAACACCGCCATCTGTATAAACATGGAAATATCTACAGAGCTAGCTGTATAAAGATGGAAATATCTACACCACCATCTCTATAAACGTGGAAATATCTACACCGCCATCCGTACGAACATGGAAATATCTACACCGCCGTCTGTATGAACATGGAAATATCTACACCGCAATATCTAGGAACATGGAAATATATACACCGCCATCTAAATGAACATGGAATTATCTACACTACTATCTGTATGAACATGGAAATATCTACACCGCTATCTGTATAAACATGGAAATATCTACACCGCTATCACTATAAACATGGAAATATCTAAACCGCTATCTGTATCAACACGGAAATATCTACACCGCCATCTCTATAAACATGGAAATATCTACACTGCAATCTGCATAAACATGGAAGTATCTAAACGGCTATCTGTATATACATGGAAATATCTACACCGCTATCCATATAAACATGGAAATATCTACACCGTTATCTGTAAAAATGTGGAAATAACTACACCGCTCTGTCTACAAACACGGAAATATCTACACCGCTATCTGCAAAAACATGGAAATATCTACACCGCCATCTCTATGAACATGGAAATATCTACACAGCCATCTGTACGAACATGGAAATATCTACACCGCAATCTGTATGAACATGTAAATATCTACACGGCCATCTGTATGAACATGGAAATATCTACCCCGCTATCTGTATGAACATGGAAATATCTATACCGCTATCTGTATGAACATGCAAATATCTACACAGCTATCTGTTTATCAATGGAAATATCTGCACTGCTATCTCTATAAACATGGAAATAACTTCACTGCTATCTGTATAAACATGGAAATATCTACACCGCCACCTGTATGAACATGGAAATATCTACACTGCCACCCGTACGAACATGGAAATATCTACACCGCCATCTGTATGAATATGTAAATATCTACAATGCCATCTGAATGAACATGGAAATACCTACACTGCTGACTGTATGAACATGGAAATATCTACAACGCTATCTGTATGAACATGGAAATATCTACACCGCCATCTCTATAAACGTGAAAATATCTACACTGCTATCGGTATGAACTTGGAAATATCTACACTGCTATCTGTATAAAATTGAAATTATCTACACCACCATCTCTATAAACATGGAAATATCTACACTGTTATCTGTATAAACATGGAAATATCTACACCGCTATCTCTATAAACATGGAAATATCTTCACCGCTATCTGTATAAACATGGAAATATCTACAACGCTGTCTCTATAAACTTGGAAATAACTACACCACTATCTTTATAAACATTGAAATATCTACACCGCTAAGTGTATGAACGTGGAAATATCTACACCGCTAACTGTATGAACATGGAAATATCTACACCGCTATCTGTATGAACATGGAAATATCTACACCGCTATCTGTATGAACATGGAAATATCTACACCGCTACCTGTATGAACATGGAAATATCTACACCGCTATCTGTATGAACATGGAAATACCTACACCGCTATCTGTATAAACATGCAAATATCTACACAGCTATCTGTATATCAATGGAAATATCTACACTGCTATCTCTATAAACATGGAAATAACTACACTGCTATCTGTATAAACATGGAAATATCTACACCGCCATCTCTATGAACATGGAAATATCTACACCGCCAATTGTGTGAACATGAAATTATCTACACCGCCATCTCTATGAACCTGGAAATATCTACACCGCCATCTGTACGAACATGGAAATATCTACACCGCCATCTGTATGAACATGTAAATATCTACACGGCCATCTGTATGAACATGGAAATATCTACACCGCTAACTGTAGGAAAATGGAAATATCTACACCGCTATCTGTATGAACATGGAAATATCTACACCGTTATCTGTATGAACATGGAAATATCTACACCGCTATCTGTATCAACATGGAAATATCTACACCTCTATCTGTACGAACGTGGAAATATCTATACCGCTATCTGAATGAACATGCAAATATCTACACAGCTATCTGTATAACAATGGAAATATCTACACTGCTATCTCTATGAAGATGGAAATAACTACAGTGCTATCTGTATAAACATGGAAATATCTACACCGCCACATGTATGAACATGGAAATACCTACACTGCCATCCGTACGAACATGGAAATATCTACACCGCCATCTGTATGAACATATAAATATCTACACTGCCATCTGTATGAACATGGAAATAATTACACCGCTAACTGTATGAACATGGAAATATCTACACCGCTATCTGTATGATCATGGAAATATCTACACCGATATCTATATGAACATGGAAATATCTACACCGCTATCTGTATGAACTTGGAAATATCTACACTACTCTATGTATGAACATGGAAATATCTACACCGCTATCTGTATGAAGATGCCAATATCTACACCGGCATCTGGATGAACATGGAAATATCTACACCGCTATCTGCATGAACATGGAAATATCTACACAGCTATCTGCATACACATGGACATATCTACACAGATTTCTCTATAAATATGGAAATAACTACAGCGCTATCTCTATAAACTTTCAAATATCTACACCGCCATCTGTATGAACATGGAAATATCTACACCGCCATCTGTACGAACATGGAGATATCTACACTGCCATCTGTATTAAGATGGAAATATCTACACCGCTATCTTTATAAACATGGAAATATCTGCACCACTATCTGTATAAACATGGAAATACCCGCACCGCTATCTGTATAAACATGGAAATATCTACACCGCTATCTGCATAAACATGGAAATATCCGCACCGCTATCTGTATAAAGATGGTAATATCTAAAGCGCTATCTGCATAAACATGGAAATATCCACACCGCTATCTGTGTAAACATGGAAATATCTACACCGCTATCTGTGTAAACATGGAAATATCTACACCGCCATCTGTGTAAACATGGAAATATCTACACTGCCATCTCTATAAACTTGGAAATATCTACACCGCCATCTGTATGAACATGGAAATATCTACACCGCCATCTCTATAAACGTGGAAATATCTTCACTGCTATCTGTATGAACTTGGAAATATCTACACTGCTATCTGTATAAAATTGAAATTATCTACACCATTATCTCTATAAGCATGAAAATATCTACACTGCTATCTGTATAAACATGGAAATATCTACACCGCTATCTGTATAAACATGGAAATATCTTCACCGCTATCTGTATAAACATGGAAACATCTACAACGCTGTCTCTATAAACTTGGAAATAACTACACCACTATCTCTATAAACATGGAAATATCTAGACCGCCATCTCTATGAACATGGAAATATCTACACCACCATCTGTATAAACATGGAAATATCTATGCCGCTATCTGCATAAACATGGAAATGTCTACACCGCCATCTCTAGGAACACGGAAATATCTACACCGCCATCCGCACGAACATGGAAATATCTACAACGCCATCTGTATGAACATGGAAATATCTACACCGCCATCTGTATGAACATGGAAATATCTACACCGCTAATTGTATGAACATGGAAATATCTACACCGCTATCTGTATGAACATGGAAATATCTACACCGCTATCTGTATGAACATGGAAATATCTACACCGCTATCTGTATGAACACGGAAACATCTACACCGCCCTCTGTATGAACATGGAAATATCTACACCGCTATCTGTATGAACATGCAAATATCAACACAGCTATCTGTATATCAATGGAAATATCTACACTACTATCTCTGAAAACATGGAAATAACTACACTGCTATCTGTATAAACATGGAAATATCTACACCGCCATCTCTTTGAACACGGAAATATCTACACCGCCATTTGTATGAACAGGGAAATATCTACACCGCCATCTCTATGAACATGGAAATATCTACACCGCTATTTGTATGAACTTGGAAATATCTACACCGCCATCAGTATGAACATGGAAATATCTTCACCGCCATCTGTATGAGCATGGATATATCTACACAGGCATCTGGATGAACATGGAAATATCTACACTGCTATCTGCATGAACATGGAAATATCTACACAGCTATCTGCATATACATGGAAATAACTACACAGATTTCTCTATAAATATGGAAATAACTACAGGGCTATCTCTATAAACTTCGAAATATCTACACCGCCATCTGTAGGAACATGGAAATATCTACACCGCCATCTGCACGAACATGGACATATCTACACCGCCATCTGTATTAAGATGGAAATATCTACACTGCTATCTGTATAAACATGGAAATATCTGCCCAACTATCTGTATAAACACGGAAATATCCGCACGCTATCTGTATAAACATGGAAATATCTACACCGTTATCTGTATGAACATGGAAATATCTACACCGCTATCTGTATCAACATGGAAATATCTACACCTCTATCTGTACGAACGTGGAAATATCTATACCGCTATCTGAATGAACATGCAAATATCTGCAAAGCTATCTGTATAACAATGGAAATATCTACACTGCTATCTCTTTAAAGATGGAAATAACTACACTGCTATCTGTATAAACATGGAAATATCTACACCGCCACCTGTATGAACATGGAAATATCTACACTGCCATCCGTATGAACATGGAAATATCTACACCGCCATCTGTATGAATATATAAATATCTACACCGCCATCTGTATGATCATGGAAATATCTACACCGCTAACTGTATGAACATGGAAATATCTACACCGATATCTGTATGAACCTGGAAATATCTACACCGCTATCTGTACGAAGATGGAAATATCTACACCGCTATCTGTATGAACATGCAAATATCTACACAGCTATGTGTATATCAATGGAAATATCTACACTGCTATCTCTATAAACATGGAAATAACTACACTGCTATCTGTATAAACATGGAAATATCTACACCGCCATCTCTATGAACATGGAAATATCTACACCGCCATTTGTATCAACATGGAAATATCTACACCGCCATCTCCATGAACATGGAAATATCTACACCGTAATTTGTATGAACATGGAAATATCTACACCGCCATCAGTATGCACATGGAAATATCTACACCGCCATATCTATAAACGTGGAAATATCTACATCGCTATCTGTATGAACTTGGAAATATCTACACTGCTCTTGGTACAAATTTGAAATTATCTACACCACTATCTGTATAAACATGTAAATATCTACACTTCTATCTGTATAAACATGGAAATATCTACACCGCTATCTGTATAAACATGGAAATATCTTCACCGCTATATGTATAAACAAGGAAATATCTAGTCCGCCATCTCTATGAACATGGAAATATCTACACCACCATCTGTATAAACATGGAAATATCTATAACGCTATCTGCATAAACATGGAAATATCTACACCGCCATCTCTATGAACATGGAAATATCTACACCGCCATCTGTACGAACATGGAAATATCTACACCGCCATCTGTATGAACATGTAAATATCAACACCGCCATCTGTATGAACATGGAAATATCTACACCGCTATCTGTATAAACATGGAAATATCTTCACCTCTATCTGTATAAACATGGAAATATCTACAACGCTGTCTCTATAAACTTGGAAATAACTACACCACTATCTCTGTAAACATGGAAATATCTACACCACCATCTGTATAAACATGGAAATATCTACACCGCTAACTGTATGATCATGGAAATATCTACACCGCTGTCTGTATGAACATGGAAATATATACACCGTTATCTGTATGAACATGGAAATATCTACACCGCTATCTGTACGAACATGGAAATATCTACACCGCTATCTGTGTAAACATGGAAATGTCTACACCGCTATCTGTGTAAACATGGAAATATCTACATCGCAATCTCTATAAACATGGAAATATCTACACCGCCATCTGAACGAACATGGAAATATCTACACCGCTATCTGTATGAACACGGAAATATCTACACCGCTATCTGTATGGACATGGAAATATCTACACCGCTATCTGTATGAACATGCAAATATCTACACAGCTATCTGTATATCAATGGAAATATCTACACTGCTATCTCTATAAACATGGAAATAACTACACCGCTATCTGTATAAATATGGAAATATCTACACCGCCATCTCTATGAACATGGAAATACCTACACCGCCATTTGTATGAACATGGAAATATCTACACCGCCATCTCTATGAACATGGAAATATCTACACCGCCATTAGTATGAACATGGTAATATCTACACCACCTTCTGTATGAACATGGAAATATCTTCACCGCCATCTGTATGAACATGGATATATGTACACCAGCATCTGGATGAACATAGAAATATCTACACCGCTATCTGCATGAGCATGGAAATATCTACACAGCTATCTGAATATACATGGAAATATCTACAGATATTTCTCTATAAATATGGAAATAACTACAGCACTATCTCTATAAACTTTGAAATATCTACACCGCCATCTCTATGAACATGGAAATATCTACACCGCCATCTGTAAAAACATGGACATATCTACACCGCCATCTGTATTAAGATGGAAATATCTACACCGCTATCTGTATAAACATGGAAATATCTGCCCAACTATCTGTATAAACATGGAAATATCCGCACCGCTATCTGTATAAACATGGAAATATCTACACTGCTATCTGGATAAACATGGAAATATCCACACCGCAATCTGTGTAAACATGGAAATGACTACACCGCTATCTGTGTAAACACGGAAATATCTACACCGCCATCTGTGTAAACATGAAAATATCTACACCGCCATCCCTATAAACGTGGAAATGTTTACACCGCCATCTGTATGAACATGGAAATATCTACACCGCCATCTATAAACATGGAAATATCTACACCACCATCTGTATAAACATGGAAATATCTATACCGCTATCTGAATAAACATGGAAATATCTACACCGCCATCTCTATGAACATGGAAATATCTATAACGCCATCTGTACGAACATGGAAATATCTATACCGCCATCTCTAGGAACATGTAAATATCTACACCACCATCTGTATAAACATGGAAATATCTACACCGCTAACTGTATGAACATGGAAATATCTACACCGCTGTCTGTATGAACATGGAAATATCTACACCGTTATCTGTATGAACATGGAAATATCTACAACGCTATCTGTACGAACATGGAAATATCTACACCGCTATCTGTACGAACATGGAAATATCTACACCGCTATCTGTACGAACATGGAAATATCTACACCGCTATCTGTATGAACATGGAAATATCTACACAGCTATCTGTATATCAATGGAAATATCTACACAGATATCTCTATTAACATGGAAATAACTACACTGCTATCTGTATAAACATGGAAATATCTATACCGCCACCTGTATGAATATGGAAATATCTACACTGCCATCCGTACAAACATGGAAATGTCTACACCGCCATCTGTATGAACATATAAATATCTTCATCGCCATCTGTATGAACATGGAAATATCTACACCGCCATCTGTATGAACATGGAAATATCTATACCGCTAACTGTATGAACTTGGAAATATCTACACCGCTATCTGTATGAACATGGAAATATCTACACCGCTATCTGTATGAACATGGAAATATCTACACCGCTATCTGTATGAACAAGCAAATATCTACTCAGCTATCTGTATATCAATGGAAATATCTACACTGCTATCTCTATAAACATGGAAATAACTACACTGCTATCTGTATAAATATGGAAATATCTACACCGCCATCTCTATGAATATGGAAATATCTACACCGCCAATTGTATGAACATGGAAATATCTACACCGCCATCTGTATGAACATGGAAATATCTACACCGCCATCTGTAAAAACATGGACATATCTACACTGCCATCTGTATTAAGATGGAAATATCTACACCGCTATCTGTATAAACATGGAAATATCTGCCCAACTATCTGTATAAACATGGAAATATCCACACCGCTATCTGTATAAACATGGAAATATCTACACTGCTATCTGCATAAACATGGAAATATCCACACTGCTATCTGTGTAAACATGGAAATGTCTACACCGCTATCTGTGTAAACATGGAAATACCTACACTGCCATCTGTGTAAACATGAAAATATCTACACCGCCATTTTTATAAACTTGGAAATATCTACACCGCCATCTGTATGATCACGGAAATATCTTCACCGCCATCTGTATGAACATGGATATATGTACACCCCCATCTGGATGAACATGGAAATATCTACACCGCAATCTGTATGAATATGGAAATATCTACACCGCTAACTGTATGAACATGGAAATATCTACACCGCTGTCTGTATGAACATGGAGATATCTACACCGTTATCTGTATGAACATGGAAATATCTACACCGCTATCTGTATGAACATGGAAATATCTACACCGCTATCTGTACGAACATGGAAATATCTACACTGCTATCTGTATGAACATGCAAATACCTACACAGCTATCTGTATATCAATGGAAATATCTACACAGATATCTCTATTAACATGGAAATAACTACACTGCTATCAGCATAAACATGAAAATATCTACACCGCCACCTGTATGAATATGGAAATATCTACAGTGCCATCCGTACAGACATGGAAATGTCTACACCGCCATCTGTATGAACATATAAATATCTTCACCGCCATCTGTATGAACATGGAAATATCTACACCGCTAAATGTATGAACATGGAAATGTTTACAGCGATATTGGTATGAACATGGAAATATCTACACCGTTATCTGTATGAACATGGAAATATCTACACTTCTATCTGTATGAACATGGAAATATCTACACCGCTATCTGTACGAACATGGAAATATCTATACCGCTATCTGTATGACCATGCAAATATCTACACAGCTATCTGTATATCAATGGAAATATCTACACTGCTATCTCTATAAACATGGAAATAAGTACACTGCTATCTGTATAAATATGGAAATATCTACACCGCCATCTCTATGAACATGGAAATATCTACACCGCCATCTGTATGAACATGTAAATATCTACACCGCCATCTCTATGAACATGGAAATACCTACACCGCCATCTGTATGAACATGGAAATATCTACACCGCCATTAGTATGAACATGGAAATATCTACACTACCATCTGTATGAACATGGAAATATCTTCACCGCCATCTGTATGAACATGGATATATGTACACCAGCATCTGGATGAACATGGAAATATCTACACCCCTATCTGCATGAGCATGGAAATATCTTCACAGCTATCTGAATATACATGGAAATATCTACAGAGATTTCTCTACAAATATGGAAATAACTACAGCGCTATCTCTATAAACTTCGAAATATCTACACCGCCATCTGTATGAACATGGAAATATCTACACCACCATCTCTATAAACGTGGAAATATCAACACCGCTATCTGTGTGAACTTGGAAATATCTACACTGCTATCTGAATAAAATTAGAATTATCTACACCACTATCTCTATCAACATGGAAATATCTACACCGCTATCTGTACAAACATGGAAATATCTACACCGCTATCTGTATAAACATGGAAATATCTTCACCGCTATCTCTATAAACATGGAAATATCTACAACGCTGTCTCTATAAACATGGAAATATCTGCAACGCTGTCTCTTTAAACTTCGAAATAACTACACTACTATCTCTATAAACATGGAAATATCTACACCGACATCTGTATGAACATGTAAATATCTACACTGCCATCTGTATGAACATGGAAATATCTACACTGCTTACTGTATGAACATGGAAATATCTGTACCGCTATCTGTATGAAGATGTAAATATCTACACCGTTATCTCTGTGAACATGGAAATATCTACACCGCAATCTGTATCAACATGGAAATATCTACACAGCTATCTGCATATACATGGAAATATCTACACAGATTTCTCTATAAATATGGAAATAACTACAGCGCTATCTCTATAAACTTCGAAATATCTACACCGCCATCTGTATGAACATGGAAATATCTACACCGCCATCTGTACGAACATGGACATATCTACACCGCCATCTGTAATAAGATGGAAATATCTACACCGCTATCTGTATAAACATGGAAATATCTCCACCACTATCTGTATAAACATGGAAATAACCGCACCGCTATCTGTTTAAAGATGGAAATATCTACACTGCTATCTGCATAAACATGGAAATATCCACACCGCTATCTGTGTAAACATGGAAATGTCTACACCGCTATCTGTGTAAACATGGAAATATCTACACCGCCATCTGTGTAAACATGAAAATATCTACACCGCCATCTGTATAAACATGGAAATATTAACACAGCCATCTGAACGAACATGGAAATATCTACACCGCTATCTGTAGGAACATGGAAGTATCTACACCGCTATGTGTATGAACATGCAAATATCTACACAGCTATCTGTATTTCAATGGAAATATCTACACTGCTATCTCTATAAACATGGAAATATCTACACTGCTATCTGTATAAACATGGAAATATCTACACCACCATTTGTATGAACATGGAAATATTTACACCCCTAACTGTATGAACCTGGAAATATCTACACCGCTATCTGAATGAACATGGAAATATCTACACCGTTATCTGTATGAACATGGAAATATCTACACCGCTATCTGTATGAACATGCAAATATCTACACAGCTATCTGTATATCAATGGAAATATCTACACTGCCATCCGTACAGACATGGAAATGTCTACACCGCCATCTGTATGAACATATAAATATCTTCACCGCCATCTGTATGAACATGGAAATATCTACACCGCTAAATGTATGAACATGGAAATGTTTACAGCGATATTGGTATGAACATGGAAATATCTACACCGTTATCTGTATGAACATGGAAATATCTACACTTCTATCTGTATGAACATGGAAATATCTACACCGCTATCTGTACGAACATGGAAATATCTATACCGCTATCTGTATGACCATGCAAATATCTACACAGCTATCTGTATATCAATGGAAATATCTACACTGCTATCTCTATAAACATGGAAATAAGTACACTGCTATCTGTATAAATATGGAAATATCTACACCGCCATCTCTATGAACATGGAAATATCTACACCGCCATCTGTATGAACATGTAAATATCTACACCGCCATCTCTATGAACATGGAAATACCTACACCGCCATCTGTATGAACATGGAAATATCTACACCGCCATTAGTATGAACATGGAAATATCTACACTACCATCTGTATGAACATGGAAATATCTTCACCGCCATCTGTATGAACATGGATATATGTACACCAGCATCTGGATGAACATGGAAATATCTACACCCCTATCTGCATGAGCATGGAAATATCTTCACAGCTATCTGAATATACATGGAAATATCTACAGAGATTTCTCTACAAATATGGAAATAACTACAGCGCTATCTCTATAAACTTCGAAATATCTACACCGCCATCTGTATGAACATGGAAATATCTACACCACCATCTCTATAAACGTGGAAATATCAACACCGCTATCTGTGTGAACTTGGAAATATCTACACTGCTATCTGAATAAAATTAGAATTATCTACACCACTATCTCTATCAACATGGAAATATCTACACCGCTATCTGTACAAACATGGAAATATCTACACCGCTATCTGTATAAACATGGAAATATCTTCACCGCTATCTCTATAAACATGGAAATATCTACAACGCTGTCTCTATAAACATGGAAATATCTGCAACGCTGTCTCTTTAAACTTCGAAATAACTACACTACTATCTCTATAAACATGGAAATATCTACACCGACATCTGTATGAACATGTAAATATCTACACTGCCATCTGTATGAACATGGAAATATCTACACTGCTTACTGTATGAACATGGAAATATCTGTACCGCTATCTGTATGAAGATGTAAATATCTACACCGTTATCTCTGTGAACATGGAAATATCTACACCACTATCTGTATCAACATGGAAATATCTACACAGCTATCTGCATATACATGGAAATATCTACACAGATTTCTCTATAAATATGGAAATAACTACAGCGCTATCTCTATAAACTTCGAAATATCTACACCGCCATCTGTATGAACATGGAAATATCTACACCGCCATCTGTACGAACATGGACATATCTACACCGCCATCTGTAATAAGATGGAAATATCTACACCGCTATCTGTATAAACATGGAAATATCTCCACCACTATCTGTATAAACATGGAAATAACCGCACCGCTATCTGTTTAAAGATGGAAATATCTACACTGCTATCTGCATAAACATGGAAATATCCACACCGCTATCTGTGTAAACATGGAAATGTCTACACCGCTATCTGTGTAAACATGGAAATATCTACACCGCCATCTGTGTAAACATGAGAATATCTACACCGCCATCTGTATAAACATGGAAATATTAACACAGCCATCTGAACGAACATGGAAATATCTACACCGCTATCTGTAGGAACATGGAAATATCTACACCGCTATGTGTATGAACATGCAAATATTTACACAGCTATCTGTATTTCAATGGAAATATCTACACTGCTATCTCTATAAACATGGAAATATCTACACTGCTATCTGTATAAACATGGAAATATCTACACCACCATTTGTATGAACATGGAAATATTTACACCCCTAACTGTATGAACCTGGAAATATCTACACCGCTATCTGAATGAACATGGAAATATCTACACCGTTATCTGTATGAACATGGAAATATCTACACCGCTATCTGTATGAACATGCAAATATCTACACAGCTATCTGTATATCAATGGAAATATCTACACTGCCATCCGTACAGACATGGAAATGTCTACACCGCCATCTGTATGAACATATAAATATCTTCACCGCCATCTGTATGAACATGGAAATATCTACACCGCTAAATGTATGAACATGGAAATGTTTACAGCGATATTGGTATGAACATGGAAATATCTACACCGTTATCTGTATGAACATGGAAATATCTACACTTCTATCTGTATGAACATGGAAATATCTACACCGCTATCTGTACGAACATGGAAATATCTACACCGCTATCTGTATGACCATGCAAATATCTACACAGCTATCTGTATATCAATGGAAATATCTACACTGCTATCTCTATAAACATGGAAATAACTACACTGCTATCTGTATAAATATGGAAATATCTACAACGCCATCTCTATGAACATGGAAATATCTACACCGCCATCTGTATGAACATGTAAATATCTACACCGCCATCTCTATGAACATGGAAATACCTACACCGCCATCTGTATGAACATGGAAATATCTACACCGCCATTAGTATGAACATGGAAATATCTACACCACCATCTGTATGAACATGGAAATATCTTCACCGCTATCTGTATGAACATGGATATATGTACACCGGCATCTGGATGAACATGGAAATATCTACACCGCTATCTGCATGAGCATGGAAATATCTTCACAGCTATCTGAATATACATGGAAATATCTACAGAGATTTCTCTACAAATATGGAAATAACTACAGCGATATCTCTATAAACTTCGAAATATCTACACCGCCATCTGTATGAACATGGAAATATCTACACCACCATCTCTATAAACGTGGAAATATCAACACCGCTATCTGTATGAACTTGGAAATATCTACACTGCTATCTGAATAAAATTAGAATTATCTACACCACTATCTCTATCAACATGGAAATATCTACACCGCTATCTGTACAAACATGGAAATATCTACACCGCTATCTGTATAAACATGGAAATATCTTCACCGCTATCTCAATAAACATGGAAATATCTACAACGCTGTCTCTATAAACAAGGAAATATCTGCAATGCTGTCTCTTTAAACTTCGAAATAACTACACTACTATCTCTATAAACATGGAAATATCTACACCGACATCTGTATGAACATGTAAATATCTACACTGCCATCTGTATGAACATGGAAATATCTACACTGCTTACTGTATGAACATGGAAATATCTGTACCGCTATCTGTATGAAGATGTAAATATCTACACCGTTATCTCTGTGAACATGGAAATATCTACACCGCTATCTGTATCAACATGGAAATATCTACACAGCTATCTGCATATACATGGAAATATCTACACAGATTTCTCTATAAATATGGAAATAACTACAGCGCTATCTCTATAAACTTCGAAATATCTACACCGCCATCTGTATGAACATGGAAATATCTACACCGCCATCTGTACGAACATGGACATATCTACACCGCCATCTGTAATAAGATGGAAATATCTACACCGCTATCTGTATAAACATGGAAATATCTCCACCACTATCTGTATAAACATGGAAATAACCGCACCGCTATCTGTTTAAAGATGGAAATATCTACACTGCTATCTGCATAAACATGGAAATATCCACACCGCTATCTGTGTAAACATGGAAATGTCTACACCGCTATCTGTGTAAACATGGAAATATCTACACCGCCATCTGTGTAAACATGAAAATATCTACACCGCCATCTCCATAAACATGGAAATATCAACACAGCCATCTGAACGAACATGGAAATATCTACACCGCTATCTGTAGGAACATGGAAATATCAACACCGCTATGTGTATGAACATGCAAATATCTACACAGCTATCTGTATTTCAATGGAAATATCTACACTGCTATCTCTATAAACATGGAAATATCTACACTGCTATCTGTATAAACATGGAAATATCTACACCACCATTTGTATGAACATGGAAATATTTACACCCCTAACTGTATGAACCTGGAAATATCTACACCGCTATCTGAATGAACATGGAAATATCTACACCGTTATCTGTATGAACATGGAAATATCTACACCGCTATCTGTATGAACATGCAAATATCTACACAGCTATCTGTATATCAATGGAAATATCTACACTGCTATCTCTATAAACGTGGAAATAACTACACTGCTATCAGTATAAACATGGAAATATATACACCGCCACCTGTATGAACATGGAAATATCTACACTGCCATCCGTACGAACATGGAAATATCTACGCCGCCATCTGTATGAACATGTAAATATCTACACCGCCATCTGTATGAACATGGAAATATCTACACCGCTTACTGTATGAACATGGAAATATCTACACCGCTATCTGTATGAACAAAGAAATATCTACACCGCTATCTGTATGAACATGGAAATATCTACACCGCTATCTCTATAAACGTGGAAATATCTACACTGCTATCTGTATGAACTTGGAAATTCCTACACTGCTCTCGGTATAAAATTGAAATTATCTACACCACTATCTCTATAAACATGGAAATATCTACACTGCGATCTGTATAAACATGGAAATATCTACACCGCTATCTGTATAAACATGGAAATATCTACAACGCTGTCTCTATAAACTTGGAAATAACTACACCACTGTCTCTATAAAGATGGAAATATCTAGACTGCCATCTCTATAAACATGGAAATATCTACACCGCTAACTGTATGAACAAAGAAATATCTACACCGCTATCTGTATGAACATGGAAATATCTACACCGCTATCTGTATGAACATGGAAATATCTACACCGCTATGTGTATGAACATGGAAATGTCTACACGGCTATCTGTATGAACATGCAAATATCTACACAGCTATCTGTATATCAATGAAAATATCTACACTGCTATCTCTATAAACATGGAAATAACTACACTGCTATCTGTATAAACATGGAAATATCTACAGCGCCATCTCTATGAACCTGGAAATATCTACACCGCCATTTGTTTGAACATGGAAATATCTACACCGCCTTCTCTATGAACATGGAAATATCTACACTGCCATTTGTATGAACATGGAAATATCTACACCGCCATCAGTATGAACATGGAAATATCAACACTGCCATCTCTATAAACGTGGAAATATCTACACCGCTATCTGCATGAACATGCAAATATCTACACTGCTCTCGGTATAAAATTGAAATTATCTACACCACTATCTCTATAAACATGGAAATATGTACCCTGCTATCTGTATAAACATGGAAATATCTACACCGCTATCTGTATAAACATGGAAATATCTTCACCGCTATCTGTATAAACATGGAAATATCTACAACGCTATCTCTATAAACTTGGAAATAACTACACCACTGTCTCTATAAAGATGGAAATATCTAGACTGCCATCTCTATAAACATGGAAATATCTACAACACCATCTGTATAAACATGGAAATATCTATACCGCTATCTACATAAACATGGAAATATCTACACTGCCATCTCTGTGAACATGGAAATATGTACACTGCCATCTGTATGAACATGGAAATATTTACACCGCCATCTGTACGAACATGTAAATATGTACACCGCCATCTGTATGAACATGGAAATATCTACACCGCTATCTGTATGAACATGCAAATATCTACACAGCTATCTGTATATTAATGGAAATATCTACACTGCTATCTCTATAAACAAGGAAATAACTACACTGCTATCTGTATAAACACGGAAATATCTACACCGCCACCTGTATGAACATGGAAATATCTACACTGCCATCCGTACGAACATGGAAATATCTACACCGCCTTCTGTATGAACATGTAAATATCCACACTGCCTTCTGTATGAACATGGAAATATCTACACCGCTAAGTGTATGAACAGGGAAATACCTACACCGCTATCTGTATGAACATGGAAATATCTACACCGATCTCTGTACGAAATTGGAAATATCTACACCGCTATCTGTATGAACATGGAAATATCTACACCGCTATGTGTATGAACATGCAAATATCTACACAGCTATCTGTATATCAATGGAAATATCTACACTGCTATCTCTATAAACATGGAAATAACTACACTGCTATCTGTGTAAACATGGAAATATCTACACTGCCACCTGTATGATCATGGAAATATCTACACTGCCATCCGTACGAAGATGGAAATATCTACACCGCCATCTGTATGAACTTGTAAATATCTACACCGTCATCTGTATGAACATGGAAATATCTACACCGCTAAATGTATGAACATGGAAATGTCTACACCGCTATTGGTATGAACCTGGAAATATCTAGACCGCTATCTGTATGAACATGGAAATCTCTTCACCGCTATCTGTATGAACATGGAAATATCTTCACCACCATCTCTATGAACATGGATGTATCTACACCGTCATCTGGATGAACATGGAAGTATCTACACAGCTTTCTGCATGAACATGGAAATATCTACACATCTATCTGCATATACATGGAAATATCTACACAGATTTCTCTATAAATATGGAAATAACTACAGCGCTATCTCTATAAACTTCGAAATATCTACACCGCCATCTGTATGAACATGGAAATATCTACACCGCCATCTGTATGAACATGGACATATCTACACCTCCATCTGTTTTAAGATGGAAATATCTATACCGATATCTGTATATACATGGAAATATCTGCACGACTATCTATATAAACATGGAAATAACCACGCCGCTATCTGTATAAACATGGAAATAGCTACACCGCTATCTGCATAAACATTTAAATATCCACACCGCTATCTGTGTAAACATAGAAATGTCTACACCGCTATCTGTGTAAACATGGAAATATCTACACTGCCATCTGTGTAAGCATGAAAATATCTACACCGCAATCTCTATAAACATGGAAATATCTACACGGCCATCTGTATGAACATGTAAATATGTACACCGCCATCTCTATAAACGTGGAAATATCTACACTGCTATCTGTATGAACTTGGAAATATCTACACTGCTATCTGTATAAAATTGGAATTATCTACCCCACTATGTCTATAAACATGGAAATATCTACCCCGCTATCTGTATAAACATGGAAATATCTACACCGCTATCTGTATAAACATGGAAATAACTTCACCGCTATCTGTATAAACATGGAAATTTCTACAATGCTGTCTCTATAAGCTTTGAAATAACTACACCACTATCTCTATAAACATGGAAATATCTAGACCGCCATCTGTATAAACATGGAAATATCTACACCACCATCTGTATAAACATGGAAATATCTATACCGCTATCTGCATAAACATGGAAATATCTACACCGCCATGTCTATGAACAAGGAAATATCTACACCGCCATCTGTAAGAACTTGGAAATATTTACACCGCCATCTGTATGAACATGTAAATATCTAAACCGCCATCTGTATGAACATGGAATTATCTACACCGCTAACTGTATGAACATGGAAATACCTACACCGCTATCTGTATGAACATGGAAATATATACACCGCTATCTGTATGAACATGGAAATATCTACACCGCTCTCTGTATGAACATGGAAATATCTACACCGCTATCTGTATGAACATGGAAATATCTACACTGCTATCTGTATAAACCTGCAAATATCTACACAGCTATCTGTATATCAATGGAAATATCTACACTGCTATCTCTGTAAACATGGAAATAACTACACTGCTATCTGTATAAACATGGAAAAATCTACACCGCCACCTGTATGAACATGGAAATATCTACACTGCCATCCGTACGAACATGGAAATATCTACACCACCATCTGTATGAACATGTAAATATCTACACCGCCATCTGTATGAACATGGAAATATCTACACCGCTAACTGTATGAACATGGAAATATCTACACCGCAATCTGTATGAATATGGAAATACCTACACAGGTATCTGTATGAACATGGAAATACCTACAGAGGTATCTGTATGAACATGGAAATATCTACACAGCTATCTGTATGAACATGGAAATATCTGCACCGCTATCTGAATGAACATAGAAATATCTACACCTCTATCTGTATATCAATGGAAATATCAACACTGCTATCTCTATAAACATGGAAATAACTACACTGCTATCTGTATCAACAAGGAAATATCTACACCGCCATCTCTATGAACATTGAAATATCTACACAGCCATCTGTATGAACATGGAAATATCTTCACCGCCATCTCTATGAACATGCATGTATCTACACCGGAGTCTGGATGAACATGGAAACAACTAAACCGCTATCTGCATGAACGTGGAAATATCTCCACAGCTATCTACATATACATGGATATATCTACACAGATTTCTATATAAATATAGAAATAACTACAGCGCTATCTCTATAAACTTCGAAATATCTACACCGCCATCTGTATGAACATGCAAATATCTACACCACCATCTGTATAAACATGGAAATATCTATACCGCCATCTGCAAAAACATGGAAATATCTACACCGCCATCTGTATAAACATGGAAATATCTATACCGCTAACTGTATGAACATGGAAATATCTACACCGCTATTGGTATGAACATGGAAATATCTACACCGCTATCTGTATGAACATGGAAATATCTACACTGCTATCTGCATAAACATGTAAATATCCACACCGCTATCTGTGTAAACATGGAAATGTCTACACCGCTATCTGTATAAACATGGAAATATCTACACTGCCATCTGAGTAAACCTGAAAATATCTACACCGCCATCTCTATAAACATGGAAATATCTACACTGCCATCTGCATGAACATGGAAATATCTACACAGCCATCTCTATAAACGTGGAAATATCTACACCGGTATCTGTATGAACTTGGAAATATCTACACTGCTATCTGTATAAAATTGGAATTATCTACACCACTATCTCTATAAACATGGAAATATCTACACCGCGATCTGTATAAACATGGAAATATCTACACCGCTATCTGTATAAACATGGAAATATCTTCACCGCTATCTGTATAAACATGGAAATATCTACAATGCTGTCTCTATAAACTTGGAAATAACTACACCACTATCTCTATAAACATGGAAATATCTAGACCGCCATCTCTATAAACATGGAAATATCTACACCACCATCTGTATAAACATGGAAATATCTATACCGCTATATGCATAAACATGGAAATATCTACACCGCCATCTCTATGAACATGGAAATATCTACACCGCCATCTGTAAGAACTTGGAAATATTTACACCGCCATCTGTATGAATATGTAAATATCTAAACCGCCATCTGTATGAAAAAGGAAATATCTACACCGCTAACTGTATGAACATGGAAATACCTACACCGCTATCTGTAAGAAAATGGAAATATCTACACCGCTATCTGTATGAACATGGAAATATCTACACCGCTCTCTGTATGAACATGGAAATATCTACACCGCTATCTGTATAAACAAGGAAATATCTACAACGCTGTCTCTATAAACTTGGAAATAACTACACCACTATCTCTATAAACATGGAAATATCTAGAACGCCATCTCTATAAACATGGAAATATCTACACCAACATCTGTGTAAACATGAAAATATCTACACCGCCATCTCTATAAACATGGAAATATCTACACAGCCATCTGTACGAACATGGAATTATCTACACCGCTATCTGTATGAACATGGAAATATCTACACCGCTATGTGTATGAACATGCAAATATCTACACAGCTATCTGTATTTCAATGGAAATATCTACACTGCTATCTCTATAAACATGGAAATATCTACACTGCTATCTGTATAAACATGGAAATATCTACAACGCCATTTGTATGAACATGGAAATATTTACACCCCTAACTGTATGAACCTGGAAATATCTACACCGCTATCTGAATGAACATGGAAATATCTACACCGTTATCTGTATGAACATGGAAATATCTACACCGCTATCTGTATGAACATGGAAATATCTACACCGCTATCGGTATGAACATGCAAATATCTACACAGCTATCTGTATATCAATGGAAATATCTACACTGCTATCTCTGTAAACATGGAAATAACTACACTGCTATCTGTATAAACATGGAAATATCTACACCGCCACCTGTATGAACATGGAAATATCTACACTGCCATCCGTACGAACATGGAAATATCTACACCGCCATCTGTATGAACATGTAAATATCTACACCGCCATCTGTATGAACATGGAAATATCTACACCGCTTACTGTATGAACATGGAAATATCTACACCGCTATCTGTATGAACAATGAAATATCTACACCGGCATCTGGATGAACATGGAAGTATCTACACAGCTTTCTGCATGAACATGGAAATATCTACACAGCTTTCTGCATATACATGGAAATATCTACACATATTTCTCTAGAAATATGGAAATAACTACAGCGCTATCTCTATAAACTTCGAAATATCTACACCGCCATCTGTATGAACATGGAAATATCTACACCGCCATCTGTATGAACATGGAAAATCTACACTGTTATCTGTATAAACATGCAAATATCTACACAGCTATCTGTATATCAATGGAAATATCTACACTGCTATCTCCGTAAACATGGAAATAACTACACTGCTATCTGTAAAAACATGGAAAAATCTACACCGCCACCTGTATGAACATGGAAATATCTACACTGCCATCCGTACGAACATGGAAATATCTACAAAGCCATCTGTATGAACATGCAAATATCTACACCGCCATCTGTATGAACATGGAAATATCTACACCGCTAACTATATGAACTTGGAAATATCTACACCGCTATCTGTATGAAAATGGAAATATCTGCACAGCTATCTGTATGAACAGGGAAATATCTACACAGCTATCTGTATGAACATGGAAATATCTACACCGCTCTCTGTATGAACATGGAAATATCTACACCGCTATCTGTATGAACATGGAAATATCTGCACCGCTATCTTTATATCAATGGAAATATCTACACTGCTATCTCTATAAATATGGAAATAACTACACTGCTATCTGTATCAACATGGAAATATCTACACCGCCATCTCTATGAACATGGAAATATCTACACAGCCATCTGTATGAACATGGAAAGATCTTCACCGCCATCTCTATGAACATGGATGTATCTACACCGGCATCTGGATGAAAATGGAAATAACTACACCGCTATCTGCATGAACATGGAAATATCTACACAGCTATCTGCATATACATGGAAATATATACACAGATTTCTAAATAAATATAGAAATAACTACAGCGCTATCTCTATAAACTTCGAAATATCTACACCGCCATCTGTATGAACATGGAAATATCTAAACCACCATCTGTATAAACGTGGAAATATCTATACCGCCATCTGTATGAACATGGAAATTTCTACACCGCCATCTGTACGAACATGGACATATCTACACCGCCATCTGTATTAAGATGGAAATATCTACACCGCTATCTGTATAAACATGGAAATATCTGCACCACTATCTGTATAAACATGGAAATATCCGCACCGCTTTCTGTATAAACATGGAAAAATCTACACCGCTATCTGCATAAACATGGAAATATCCACACCGCTATCTGTGTAAACATGGAAATGTCTACACCGCTATCTGTGTAAACATGGAAATATCTACACCGCCATCTGTGTAAACATGAAAATATATACACTGCCATCTCTATAAACATGGAAATATCTACACCGCCATCTGTATGAACATGGAAATATCTACACCGCCATCTCTATAAACTTCGAAATATCTACACCGCTATCTGTATGAACTTGGAAATATCTACACTGCTATCTGTATAAAATTGGAATTATCTACACCACTATCTCTATGAACATGGAAATATCTACACCGCTATCTGTATAAACTTGGAAATATCTAAACCGTTATCTGTATGAACATGGAAATATCTACACCGCTATTTGTATGAACAAGGAAATATCTACACAGCTATCTGTATATCAATGGAAATATCTACACTGCTATCTCTATAAACATGGAAATAAACACACTGCTATCAGTATAAAGATGGAAATATATATACCGCCACCTGTATGAACATGGAAATATCTACACTGCCATCCGTACGAACATGGAAATATCTACACCGCCATCTGTATGAATATGTAAATATCTACACCGCCATCTGTATGAACATGGAAATATCTACACCACCATCTGTACAAACATGAACATATCTACACAGCCATCTGTATTAAGATGGATATATCTACACCGCTATCTGTATAAACATGGAAATATCTGCCCAACTATCTGTATAAACATGGAAATAACCACACCGCTATCTGTATAAACATGGAAATATCTACTCTGCTATCTGCATAAACATGGAAATATCCACACCGCTATCTGTGTAAACATGGAAATGTCTACACAGCTATCTGTGAAAACATGGAAATATCTACACCGCCATCTGTGTAAACATGAAAATATCTACACCGCCATCCCTATAAACATGGAAATATCTACACCGTCCTCTGTATGAACATGGAAATATCTGCACCGCCATCTCTATAAACGTGGAAATATCTACACCGCTATCTGTATGAACTTGGAAATATCTACACTGCTCTCTGTATAAATTTGAAATTATCTACACCACTATCTCTATAAACATGGAAATATCTACACTGCTATCTGCATAAACATGGAAATATCTACACCACTATCTGTATAAACATGGAAATATCATCACCGCAATCAGTATAAACATGGAAATATCTACAACGCTGTCTCTATAAACATGGAAATAACTACACCACTATCTCTGTAAACATGGAAATATCTAGACCGCCATCTCTATAAACATGGAAATATCTACACCACCATCTGAATAAACATGGAAATATCTATACCGCTATCTGCATAAACATGGAAATATCTACACCGCCATCTCTATGAACAGGGAAATATCTACACCGCCATCGGTACGAACATGGAAATATCTATACCGCCATCTGTATGAACATGTAAATATCTACACCGCCATCTGTATGAACATGGAAATATCCACACCGCTAACTGTATGAACATTGAAATATCTACACCGCTATCTGTATGAACATGGAAATATCTACACCGTTATCTGTATGAACATGGAAATATCTACACCGCTATCTGTATGAACATGGAAATATCTACACCGCTATCTGTACGAACATGGAAATATCTACACCGCTATCTGTATGACCATGCAAATATCTACACAGCTGTCTGTATACCAATGGAAATATCTACACTGCTATCTCTATAAACATGGAAATAACTACACTGCTATCTGTGTAAACATGGAAATATCTACACCGCCACCTGCATGAACATGGAAATATCTACACTGCCATCCGTACGAACATAGAAATATCTACACCGCCATCTGTATGAACTTGAAATATCTACAACGTCATCTGTATGAACATGGAAATATCTACACCGCTAAATGTATGAACATGGAAATGTCTACACCGCTATTGGTATGAACCTGGAAATATCTAGACCGCTATCTGTATGAACATGGAAATATCTACACCGCTATCTGTATGAACATGGAAATCTCTTCACCGCTATCTGTATGAACATGGAAATATCTACACCGCCATCTGTATGAACATGTAAATAGCTACACCGCAATCTGTATGAACATGGAAATATCTACACCGCTAACTGTTTGAATATGGAAATATCTACACCGCTATCTGTATGAACATGGAAATATCTACACCGCTATCTGTATGAACATGGAAATATCTACACCGCTATCTGTATGAACATGGAAATATCTACACCGCTATCTGTATGAACATTTAAATATCTACACCGCTATCTGTATGAATATGGAAATATCTACACCGCTATCTGTATGAACATGGAAATATCTACACCGCTATCTGTACGAACATGGAAATATCTACACCGCTATCTGTATGACCATGCAAATATCTACACAGCTATCTGTATATCAATGGAAATACCTACACCGCTATCTCTATAAACATGGAAATAACTACACTGCTATCTGTATAAATATGGAAATATCTACACCGCCATCTCTATGAACATGGAAATATCTACACCGCCATCTGTATGAACATGGAAATATCTACACCGCTATCTCTATGAACATGGAAATATCTACACTGCTATCTGTATGAACATGGAAATAACTACACCGCCATCTGTATGAACATGTAAATATCTACACCGCCATCTGTATGAACATGGAAATATCTAAACCGCTAACTGTATGAACATGGAAATATCTACACCGCTATCTGTATGAACATGGAAATATCTACACCGCTATCTGTATGAACATGGAAATAACTACACCGCTATCTGTATGAACATGGAAATATCTACACCGCTATCTGTATGAACATGGAAATGTCTACACCGCTATCTCTATGGACATGGAAATATCAACACAGCTATCTGTATATCAATGGAAATATCTACACTACTATCTCTATAAACATGGAAATAACTACACTGCTATCTCTATAAATATGGAAATAACACCGCCATCTCTATGAACATGGAAATATCTACACCACCATTTGTATGAACATGGAAATATCTACACCGCCATCTCTATGAACATGGAAATATCTACACCGCCATTTGTATGAACATGGAAATATCTACAACACCATCTGTATGAACATGGAAATATCTTCACCGACATCTATATGAACACGCATATATGCACACCGGCATCTGGATGAACATGGAAATATCTACACCGCTATCTGCATGAACATGGATCTATCTACACAGCTATCTGAATATACATGGAAATATCTACACAGATTTCTCTATAAATATGGAAATAACTACAGCGCTATCTCTATAAACTTCGAAATATCTACACCGCCATCTGTATGAACATGGAAATATCTACACCGCCATCTGTACAAACATGGACATATCTACACCGCCATCTGTATTAAGATTGAAATATCTACACCGCTATCTGTATAAACATGGAAATATCTGCCCAACTATCTGTATAAACATGGAAATATCCGCACGGCTATCTGAATAAACATGGAAATATCCGCACCGCTATCTGTATAAACATGGAAATATCTACACTGCTATCTGCATAAACATGGAAATATCCACACCGCTATCTGTGTAAACATGGAAATGTCTACACCGCTATCTGTGTAAACATGGAAATATCTACCCCGCCATCTGTGTAAACATGAAAATATCTACACCGCCATCCCTATAAACATGGAAATATCTACACCGTCCTCTGTATGAACATGGAAATATGTGCACCGCCATCTCTATAAACGTGGAAATATCTTCACATCTATCTGTATGAACTTGGAAATATCTACACTGCTCTCTGTATAAAATTGAAATTATCTACACCACTATCTCTATAAACATGGAAATATCTATACCGCTATCTCTATGAACATGGAAATATCTACACCGACATTTGTATGAACATGGAAATATCCACACCGCTATCTGTGTAAACATGGAAATGTCTACTCCGCTATCTGTGAAAACATGGAAATATCTACATCGCCATCTGTGTAAACATGAAAATATCTACACCGCCATCCCTATAAACATGGAAATATCTACACCGTCCTCTGTATGAACATGGAAATATCTGCACCGCCATCTCTATAAACGTGGAAATATCTACACCTCTATCTGTATGAACTTGGAAATATCTACACTGCTCTCTGTATAAAATTGAAATTATCTACACCACTATATAAACATGGAAATATCTACACTGCTATTTGTATAAACATGGAAATATCTACACCGCTATCTGTATAAACATGGAAATATCTACAACGCTGTCTCTATAAACTTGGAAATAACTACACCACTATCTCTGTAAACATGGAAATATCTAGACCGCCATCTCTATAAACATGGAAATATCTACACCTCCATCTGTATAAACATGGAAATATCTATACCGCTATCTGCATAAACATGGAAATATCTACACCGCCATCTCTATGAACATGGAAATATCTACACCGCCATCTGTACGAACATGGAAATATCTATACCGCTATCTGTATGAACATGTAAATATCTACACCGCCATCTGTATGAACATGGAAATATCTACACCGCTAACGGTATGAACATGGAAATATCTACACCGCTATCTGTATGAACATGGAAATATCTACACCGTTATCTGTATGAACATGGAAATATCTACACCGCTATCTGTAGGAACATGGCAGTATCTACACCGCTATCTGTACGAACATGGAAATATCTACACAGCTATCTCTATAAACATGGAAATAACTTCACTGCTATCTGAATAAACATGGAAATATCTACACCGCCACCTGTATGAACATGGAAATATCTACACTGCCATCCGTACAAACATGGAAATGTCTACACCGCCATCTTTATGAACATATAAATATCTTCACCGCCATCTGTATAAACATGTTAATATCTACACCGCTAAATGTATGAACATGGAAATGTCTACACCGCTATTGGTATGAACATGGAAATATCTACAGCGCTATCTGTATGAACATGGAAATATCTACACCGCTATCTGTATGAACATGGAAATATCTACACCGCTATCTGTATGAACATGGAAATATCTACACCGCCATCTGTATGAACATGTAAATACACCGCCATCAGTATGAACATGGGAATATCTACACCGCTAACTGTATGAACATGGAAATATCTACACTGCTATCTGCATAAACACGGAAATATCTACACCGCTATCTGTATGAACATGGAAATATCTACACCGCTATCTGTACGAACATGGAAATATCTACACCGCTATCTGTATGACCATGCAAATATCTACACAGCTATCTGTATATCAATGGAAATATCTACACTGCTATCTCTATAAACATGGAAATAACTACACTGCTATCTGTATAAATATGGAAATATCTACACCGCCATCTGTATGAACATGGAAATATCTACACCGCTAACTGTATGAACATGGAAATATCTACACCGCTAACTAAATGAACATGGAAATATCTACACCGCTATCTGTGAACATGAAACAACTACACCGCCATCTGTATGAACATGTAAATATCTACACCGCCATCTGTATGAACATGGAAATATCTACACCGCTATCTGTATGAACATGGAAATATCTACACCGCCATCTGTATGAACATGGAAATATCTATACCGCTATCTCTATGAACATGGAAATATCTACACTGACATTTGTATGAACATGGAAATATCCACACCGCTATCTGTGTAAACATGGAAATGTCTACACCGCTATCTGTGAAAACATGGAAATATCTACATCGCCATCTGTGTAAACATGAAAATATCTACACCGCCATCCCTAAAAACATGGAAATATCTACACCGTCCTCTGTATGAACATGGAAAGATCTGCACCGCCATCTCTATAAACGTGGAAATATCTACACCTCTATCTGTATGAACTTGGAAATATCTACACTGCTCTCTGTATAAAATTGAAATTATCTACAACACTATATAAACATGGAAATATCTACACTGCTATCTGTATAAACATGGAAATATCTACACCGCTATCTGTATAAACATGGAAATATCTTCACCGCTATCTGTATAAATATGGAAATATCTACAACGCTGTCTCTATAAACTTGGAAATAACTACACCACTATCTCTGTAAACATGGAAATATCTAGACCGCCATCTCTATAAACATGGAAATATCTACACCACCATCTGTATAAACATGGAAATATCTATACCGCTATCTGCATAAACATGGAAATATCTACACCGCCATCTTTATGAACATGGAAATATCTACACCGCCATCTGTACGAACCTGGAAATATCTGTACCGCCATCTGTATGAACATGTAAATATCTACACCGCCATCTGTATGAACATGGAAATATCTACACCGCTAACGGTATGAACATGGAAATATCTACACCGCTATCTGTATGAACATGGAAATATCTACACCGTTATCTGTATGAACATGGAAATATCTACACCGCTATCTGTAGGAACATTGAAGTATCTACACCGCTATCTGTACGAACATGGAAATATCTACACAGCTATCTCTATAAACATGGAAATAACTTCACTGCTATCTGTATAAACATGGAAATATCTACACCGCCACCTGTATGAACATGGAAATATCTACACTGCCATCCGTACAAACATGGAAATGTCTACACCGCCATCTTTATGAACATATAAATATCTTCACCGCTATCTGTATAAACATGTTAATATCTACACCGCTAAATGTATGAACATGGAAATGTCTACACCGCTATAGGTATGAACATGGAAATATCTACACCGCTATCTGTATGAACATGGAAATATCTACACCGCTATCTGTGAACATGAAACAACTACACCGCCATCTGTATGAACATGTAAATATCTACACCGCCATCTGTATGAACATGGAAATATCTACACCGCTATCTGTATGAACATGGAAATATCTAGACCGCTATCTGTATGAACATGTAAATATCTACACCGCCATCAGTATGAACATGGGAATATCTACACCGCTAACTGTATGAACATGGAAATATCTACACCGCTATCTGTACGAACATGGAAATATCTACACCGCTTTCTGTATGACCATGCAAATATCTACACAGCTATCTGTATATCAATGGAAATATCTTCACTGCTATCTCTATAAACATGGAAATAACTACACTGCTATCTGTATAAATATGGAAATATCTACACCGCCATCTCTATGAACATGGAAATATCTACACTGACATTTGTATGAACATGGAAATATCCACACCGCTATCTGTGTAAACATGGAAATGTCTACACCGCTATCTGTGAAAACATGGAAATATCTACATCGCCATCTGTGTAAACATGAAAATATCTACACCGCCATCCCTATAAACATGGAAATATCTACACCGTCCTCTGTATGAACATGGAAAGATCTGCACCGCCATCTCTATAAACGTGGAAATATCTACACCTCTATCTGTATGAACTTGGAAATATCTACACTGCTCTCTGTATAAAATTGAAATTATCTACAACACTATATAAACATGGAAATATCTACACTGCTATCTGTATAAACATGGAAATATCTACACCGCTATCTGTATAAACATGGAAATATCTTCACCGCTATCTGTATAAATATGGAAATATCTACAACGCTGTCTCTATAAACTTGGAAATAACTACACCACTATATCTGTAAACATGGAAATATCTAGACCGCCATCTCTATAAACATGGAAATATCTACACCACCATCTGTATAAACATGGAAATATCTATACCGCTATCTGCATAAACATGGAAATATCTACACCGCCATCTCTATGAACATGGAAATATCTACACCGCCATCTGTACGAACATGGAAATATCTGTACCGCCATCTGTATGAACATGTAAATATCTACACCGCCATCTGTATGAACATGGAAATATCTACACCGCTAACGGTATGAACATGGAAATATCTACACCGCTATCTGTATGAACATGGAAATATCTACACCGTTATCTGTATGAACATGGAAATATCTACACCGCTATCTGTAGGAACACTGAAGTATCTACACCGCTATCTGTACGAACATGGAAATATCTACACAGCTATCTCTATAAACATGGAAATAACTTCACTGCTATCTGTATAAACATGGAAATAACTACACTGCTATCAGTATAAAGATGGAAATATATATACCGCCACCTGTATGAACATGGAAATATCTACACTGCCATCCGTACGAACATGGAAATATCTACACCGCCATCTGTATGAACATGTAAATATTTACACCGCCATCTGTATGAACATGGAAATATCTACACCGCTAACTGTATGAACATGGAAATATCTACACCGCTATCTGAATGAACAAAGAAATATCTACACTGCTATCAGTATGAACATGGAAATATATACACTGCTATCTGTATGAACATGGAAATATCTACAACGCTATCTGTATGAACATGGAAATACCTACACCGCTATGTGTATGAACATGGAAATGTCTACACGGCTATCTGTATGAACATGCAAATATCTACACAGCTATCTGTATATCAATGAAAATATCTACACTGCTATCTCTATAAACATGGAAATAACTACACTGCTATCTGTATAAACATGGAAATATCTACACCGCCATCTCCATGAACATGGAAATATCTACACCGCCATTTGTTTGAACATGGAAATATCTACACCGCCTTCTCTATGAACATGGAAATATCTACACTGCCATTTGTATGAACATGGAAATATCTACACCGCCATCAGTATGAACATGGAAATATCAACACTGCCATCTCTATAAACGTGGAAATATCTACACCGCTATCTGTATGAACATGCAAATATCTACACTGCTCTCGGTATAAAATTGAAATTATCTACACCACTATCTCTATAAAGATGGAAATATCTACACTGCTATCTGTATAAACATGGAAATATCTACACCGCTATCTGTATAAACATGGAAATATCTTCACCGCTATCTGTATAAACATGGAAATATCTACAACGCTATCTCTATAAACTTGGAAATAACTACACAACTGTCTCTATAAAGATGGAAATATCTAGATTGCCATCTCTATAAACATGGAAATATCTACAACACCATCTGTATAAACATGGAAATAACTATACCGCTATCTACATAAACATGGAAATATCTACACTGCCATCTCTATGAACATGGAAATATGTACACTGCCATCTGTATGAACATGGAAATATTTACACCGCCATCTGTACGAACATGTAAATATCTACACTGCCATCTGTATGAACATGGAAATATCTACACCGATATCTGTATGAACATGCAAATATCTACACAGCTATCTGTATATTAATGGAAATATCTACACTGCTATCTCTATAAACATGGAAATAACTACACTGCTATCTGTATAAACACGGAAATATCTACACCGCCACCTGTATGAATATGGAAATATCTACACTGCCATCCGTACGAACATGGAAATACCTACACCGCCATCTGTATGAACATGTAAATATCTACACTGCCTTCTGTATGAACATGGAAATATCTACACCGCTATGTGTATGAACATGCAAATATCTACACAGCTATCTGTATATCAATGGAAATATCTACACTGCTATCTCTATAAACATGGTAATATCTACACTGCTATCTGCATAAACATGGAAATATCTGCTCCGTCATCTCTATGAACATGGAAATATCTACACCGACATTTGTATGAACATGGAAATATCCACACCGCTATCTGTGTAAACATGGAAATGTCTACACCGCTATCTGTGTAAACATGGAAATATCTTCACCGCTATCTGTGTAAACATGAAAATATGTACACCGCCATCCCTATAAACATGGAAATATCTACACCGCCATCTGTATGAACATGGAAATATCTGCACCGCCATCTCTATAAACGTGGAAATATCTACACCGCTATCTGTATGAACTTGGAAATATCTACACTGCTCTCTGTATAAACATGGAAATATCTACAACGCTATCTGTATAAACATGGAAATATCTTCACCGCAATCTGTATAAACATGGAAATATCTACAACGCTGTCTCTATAAACTTGGAAATAACTACACCACTATCTCTGTAAACATGGAAATATCTAGACCGCCATCTCTATAAACATGGAAATATCTACACCACCATCTGTATAAACATGGAAATATCTATACCGCTATCTGCATAAACATGGAAATATCTACACCGCCATCTCTATGAACATGGAAATACCTACACCGCCATCGGTACGAACATGGAAATATCTATACCGCCATCTGTATGAACATGGAAATATCTACACCGCTAACTGTATGAACATTGAAATATCTACACCGCTATCTGTATGAACATGGAATTATCTACACCGTTATCTGTATGAACATGGAAATATCTACACGGCTATCTGTATGAACATGGAAATATCTACACCGCTATCTGTACGAACATGGAAATATCTACACCGCTATCTGTATGACCATGCAAATATCTACACAGCTATCTGTATACCAATGGAAATATCTACACTGCTATCTCTATAAACATGGAAATAACTACACTGCTATCTGTGTAAACATGGAAATATCTACACCGCCACCAGCATTAACATGGAAATATCTACACTGCCATCCGTACGAACATGGAAATATCTACACCGCCATCTGTATGAACTTGTAATTATCTACACCGTCATCTGTATGAACATGGAAATATCTACACCGCTAAATGTATGAACATGGAAATGTCTACACCACTATTGGTATGAACCTGGAAATATCTAGACCGCTATCTGTATGAACATGGAAATATCTACACCGCTATCTGTATGAACATGGAAATCTCTTCACCGCTATCTGTATGAACATGGAAATATCTACACCGCCATCTGTATGAACATGTAAATATCTACACCGCCATCTGTATGAACATGGAAATATCGACACCGCTAACTGTTTGAACATGGAAATATCTACACCGCTCTCTGTATGAACATGGAAATATCTACACCGCTATCTGTATGAACATGGAAATATCTACACCGCTATCTGTATGAACATGGAAATATCTACACCGCTATCTGTATGAACATTTAAATATCTACACCGCTATCTGTATGAACATGTAAATATCTACACAGCTATCTGTATATCAATGGAAATATCCACACTGGTATCTCTATAAACATGGAAATAACTACACTGCTATCTGTAAAATCATGGAAATATCTACACGGCCATCTCTATGAACATGGAAATATCTACACCGCCATCAGTATGAACATGTAAATATCTACACCGCCATCTGTATGAACATGGAAATATCTACACCGCTAACTGTATGAACATGGAAATATCTACACCGCTAACTGTATGAACATGGAAATATCTACACCGCTATCTGCATGAACATGGAAATATCTACACCGTTATCTGTATGAATATGGAAATATCTACACCGCTATCTGTATGAACATGGATATATCTACACCGCTATCTGTACGAACATGGAAATATCTACACCGCTATCTGTATGACCATGCAAATATCTACGCAGCTATCTGTATATCAATGGAAATATCTACACCGCTATCTCTATAAACATGGAAATAACTACACTGTTATCTGTATAAATATGAAAATATCTACACCGCCCTCTCTATGAACATGGAAATATCTACACCGCCATCTGTATGAACATGGAAATATCTACACCGCTAAATGTAAGAACATGGAATTACCTACACTGCTATCTGTATGAACATGAAAATATCTTTGCCATCTGTATGAACATGGAAATATCTACACCGCTAAATATATGAACATGGAAATGTCTACACCGCTATTGGTATGAACATGGAAATATCTACACCGCTATCTGTATGAACATGGAAATATCTACACCGCTATCTGTATGAACATGGAAATATCTACACCGCTATCTGTATGAACATGGAAATAACTACACCGCCATCTGTATGAACATGTAAATATCTACACCGCCATCTGTATGAACATGGAAATATCTAAACCGCTAACTGTATGAACATGGAAATATCTACACCGCTATCTGTATGAACATGGAAATATCTACACCGCTATCTGTATGAACTTGGAAATATCTACACCGCTATCTGTATGAACATGGAAATATCTACACCGCTATCTGTATGAACATGGAAATATCTACACCGCTATCTCTATGAACATGGAAATATCAACACAGCAATCTGTATATAAATGGAAATATCTACACTACTATCTCTATAAACATGGAAATAACTACACTGCTATCTCTATAAATATGGAAATAACACCGCCATCTCTATGAACATGGAAATATCTACACCACCATTTGTATGAACATGGAAATATCTACACCGCCATCTCTATGAACATGGAAATATCTACACCGCCATTTGTATGAACATGGAAATATCTACAACACCATCTGTATGAACATGGAAATATCTTCACCGCCATCTATATGAACATGCATATATGTACACCGGCATCTGGATGAACATGGAAATATCTACACCGCTATCTGCATGAACATGGATCTATCTACACAGCTATCTGAATATACATGGAAATATCTACACAGATTTCTCTATAAATATGGAAATAACTACAGCGCTATCTCTATAAACTTCGAAATATCTACACCGCCATCTGTATGAACATGGAAATATCTACACCGCTATCTGTACAAACATGGACATATCTACACCACCATCTGTATTAAGATTGAAATATCTACACCGCTATCTGTATAAACATGGAAATATCTGCCCAACTATCTGTATAAACATGGAAATATCCGCACCGCTATCTGAATAAACATGGAAATATCCGCACCGCTATCTGTATAAACATGGAAATATCTACACTGCTATCTGCATAAACATGGAAATATCCACACCGCTATCTGTGTAAACATGGAAATGTCTACACCGCTATCTGTGTAAACATGGAAATATCTACACCGCCATCTGTGTAAACATGAAAATATCTACACCGCCATCCCTATAAACATGGAAATATCTACACCGTCCTCTGTATGAACATGGAAATATCTGCACCGCCATCTCTATAAACGTGGAAATATCTACACCTCTATCTGTATGAACTTGGAAATATCTACACTGCTCTCTGTATAAAATTGAAATTATCTACACCACTATCTCTATAAACATGGAAATATCTACACTGCTATCTGTATAAACATGGAAATATCTACACCGCTATCTGTATAAACATGGAAATATCTTCACCGCTATCTGTATAAACATGGAAATATCTACAACGCTGTCTCTATAAACTTGGAAATAACTACACCACTATCTCTGTAAACATGGAAATATCTAGACCCCCATCTCTATAAACATGGAAACATCTACACCACCATCTGTATAAACATGGAAATATCTATAACGCTATCTGCATAATCATGGAAATATCTACACCGCCATCTCTATGAACATGGAAATATCTACACCGCCATCTGTACGAACATGGAAATATCCATACCGCCATCTGTATGAACATGTAAATATCTACACCGCCATCTGTATGACCATGGAAATATCTACACCGCTAACTGTATGAACATGGAAATATCTACACAACCATCTGTATAAACATGGAAATATCTACACCGTTATCTGTATGAACATGGAAATATCTACACCGCTATCTGTATGAACATGGAAATATGTACACCGCTATCTGTACGAAAATGGAAATATCTACACCGCTATCTGTATGACCATGCAAATATCTACACAGCTATCGGTATATCAATGGAAATATCTACACTTCTATCTCTATAAAGATGGAAATAACTACACTGCTATCTCTATAAACATGGAAATATCTACACTGCCACCTGTATGAACATGGAAATACCTACACTGCCATCCGTACGAACATGGAAATATCTACACCGCTATCTGTTTGAACATGGAAATATCTACACCGCTATCTGTATGAACATATAAATATCTTCACAGCTATCTGTATATCAATGGAAATATCCATACTGGTATCTCTATAAACATGGAAATAACTACACTGCTATCTGTATAAACATGGAAATATCTACACGGCCATCTCTATGAACATGGAAATATCTACACCGCCATTTGTATGAACCTGGAAATATCTACACTGCCATCTCTATGAACATGGAAATATCTACACCGCCATTGATATGAACATGGAAATACCTACACCACCATCTGTATGAACTTGGAAATATCTTCACCGCCACCTGTATGAACATGGATATATGTACACCGGCATCTGGATGAACATGGAAATATCTACACCGCTATCTGCATGAACATGGAAATATCTACACAGATATCTGCATATACATGGAAATATCTACACAGATTTCTCTATAAATATGGAAATAACTACAGCGCTATCTCTATAAACTTCGAAATATCTACACCGCCATCTGTATGAACATGGAAATATCTACACCGCCATCTGTACGAACATGGATATATCTACACCTCCATCTGTTTTAAGATGGAAATATCTACAGCGATATCTGTATAAACATGGAAATATCTGCACGACTATCTGTATAAACATGGAAATAACCGCACCGCTATCTGTATAAACATGGAAATTTCTACACCACTATCTGCATAAACATGGAAATATCCACACCGCCATCTGTGTAAACATAGAAATGTCTACACCGCTATCTGTGTAAAGATGGTAATATCTACACTGCCATCTGTGTAAGCATGAAAATATCTACACCGCCATCTCTATAAACATGGAAATATCTACACCGCCATCTGTATGAACATGGAAATAACTACACCGCCATCTCTATAAACGTGGAAATATCTACAATGCTATCTGTATGAACTTGGAAATATCTACACTGCTATCTGTATAAAATTGGAATTATCTTCCACACTATGTCTATAAACATGGAAATATCTACCCCGCTATCTGTATAAACATGGAAATATCTACACCGCTATCTGTATAAACATGGAAATAACTTCACCGCTATCTGTATAAACATGGAAATATCTACAATGCTGTCTCTATAAGCTTTGAAATAAGTACACCACTATCTCTATAAACATGGAAATATCCAGACCGCCATCTGTATAAACATGGAAATATCTACACCACCATCTGTATAAACATGGAAATATCTATACCGCTATCTGAAAAAACATGGAAATATCTACACCGCCATCTCTATGAACATGGAAATATCTACACCGCCATCTGTAAGAACTTGGAAGTATTTACACCGCCATCTGTATGAACATGTAAATATCTAAACCGCCATCTGTATGAACATGGAAATATCTACACCGCTAACTGTATGAACATGGAAATACCTACAGCGCTATCTGTATGAACATGGAAATATATACACCGCTATCTGTATGAACATGGAAATATCTACAGCGCTCTCTGTATGAACATGGAAATATCTACACCGCTATCTGTACGAACATGGAAATATCTACACCGCTATCTGTATGAACATGCAAATATCTACACAGCTATCTGTATATCAATGGAAATATCTACACAGCTATCTCTATAAACATGGAAATAACCACACTGCTATCTGTATAAACATGGAAATATCTACACCGCCACCTGTATGAACATCGAAATATCTACACTGCCATCCGTAGGAACATGGAAATATCTACACCGCCATCAGAATGAACATGTAAATATCTACACCGCCATCTGTATAAACATGGAAATATCTACACCGCTATCGGTAAGAACATGGAAATATCTACATCGCTATCTGTATGAAAATGGAAATATCTACACCGCTATCTGTACGAACATGGAAATATCTACACCGCTATCTGTATGACCATGCAAATATCTACACAGCTGTCTGTGTACCAATGGAAATATCTGCACCGCTATCTGTATGAACATGGAAATATCTACACTGCTATCTGTATGAAGATGGAAATATCTACACCGCTATCTGAATGAACATGGAAATATCTACACCGCTATCTGTATGAACATGCAAATATCTACACAGCTATCTGTATATCAATGGAAAAATCTACACTGCTATCTCTATAAACATGGAAATAACTACACTGCTATCTGTATAAATATGGAAATATCTACACCGCCATCTCTATGAACACGGAAATATCTACACCGCCATTTGTATGAACATGGAAATATCTACACCGCCATCTCTATGAACATGGAAATATCTACACCGCCATTTGTATGAACATGGAAATAACTACACCGCCATCTGTATGAACATGGAAATATCTTCACCGCCATCTGTACGATCATGGACATATCTACACCGCCATCTGTATTAAGATGGAAATATCTACACCGCTATCTGTATGAATATGGAAATATCTACACCGCTATCTGTATGAACATGGAAATATCTACCCCGCCATCTGTATCAACATGTAAATATCTACACCGCCATCAGTATGAACATGGAAATATCTACACCGCTAACTGTATGAACATTTATATATCTACACCGCTATCTGTATGAACATGGAAATATCTACACCGCAAATGTATGAACATGGAAATGTCTACACCGCTATTGGTATGAACATGGAAATATCTACACCGCTATCTGTATGAACATGGAAATATATACACCGCTATGTGTATAAACATGGAAATATCTAAACCGCTATCTGTATGAACATGGAAATAACTACACCGCCATCTGTATGAACATGTAAATATCTACAACGCCATCTGTATGAACATGGAAATATCTAAACCACTAACTGTATGAACATGGAAATATCTACACCGCTATCTCTATGAACATGGAAATATCTACACCGCTATCTGTATGAACATGCAAATATCTACACAGCTATCTGTATATCAATGGAAATATCCAGACTGGTATCTCTATAAACATGGAAATAACTACACTGCTATCTGTAGAAACATGGAAATATCTACACCGCCATCTCTATGAACATGGAAATATCTGCACTGCCATTTGTATGAACCTGGAAATATCTACACCGCCATCTCTATGAACATGGAAATATCTACACCGCCATTTGTATGAACATGGAAATACTTACACCGCCATCTGTATGAGCTTGGAAATATCTTCACCGCCATTTGTATGAACATGGATATATGTACACCGGCATCTGGATGAACATGGAAGTATCTACACCGTAATCTGCATGAACATGGAAATATCTACACAGCTATCTGAATATACATGGAGATATCTACACAGATTTCTCTATAAATATGGAAATAGCTACATCACTATCTCTATAAACTTCGAAATATCTACACCGCCATCTGTATGAACATGGAAATATCTACACCACCATCTGTACGATCATGGACATATCTACACCGCCATCTGTATTAAGATGGAAATATCTACACCGCTGTCTGTATGAACATGTAAATATCTACACAGCTATCTGTATATCAATGGAAATATCCACACTGGTATCTCTATAAACATGGAAATAACTACACTGCTATCTGTATAATCATGGAAATATCTACACGGCCATCTCTATGAACATGGAAATATCTACACCGCCATCTGTATGAACATGTAAATATCTACACCGCCATCTGTATGAACATGGAAATATCTACACCGCTAACTGTATGAACATGGAAATATCTACACCGCTAACTGTATGAACATGGAAATATCTACACCGCTATCTCTATGAACATGGAAATATCTACACCGTTATCTGGATGAACATGGAAATATCTACACCGCTATCTGTATGAACATGGAAATATCTACACCGCTATCTGTACGAACATGGAAATATCTACACAGCTATCTGTATAACAATGGAAATATCTACTCTGCTATCTCTATAAACATGGAAATAACTACACTGCTATCTGTATAAATATGGAAATATCTACACCGCCATCTATATGAACATGGAAATATCTACACCGCCATCTGTATGAACATGGAAATATCTACACCGCTAACTGTATGAACATGGAAATATCTACACCGCTATCTGTATGAACATGGAAATATCTTCGCCATCTGTATGAACATGGAAATATCTTCACCGCTAAATATATGAACATGGAAATGTCTACACCGCTATTGGTATGAACATGGAAATATCTACACCGCTATCTGTATGAACATGGAAATATCTACACTGCTATCTGTATAAACTTGGAAATATCTACACCGCTATCTGTATGAACATGGAAATAACTACACCGCCATCTGTAAGAACATGTAAATATCTACACCGCCATCTGTATGAACATGGAAATATCTAAACCGCTAACTGTATGAACACGGAAATGTCTACACCGCTATCTGTATGAACATGGAAATATCTACACCGCTGTCTGTATGAACATGCAAATATCTACACAGCTATCTGTATATCAATGGAAATATCCAGACTGGTATCTCTATAAACATGGAAATAACTACACTGCTATCTGTAGAAACATGGAAATATCTACACCGCCATCTCTACGAACATGGAAATATCTACACTGCCATTTGTATGAACCTGGAAATATCTACACCGCCATCTCTATGAACATGGAAATATCTACACCGCCATTTCTATGAACATGGAAATACCTACACCGCCATCTGTATGAGCATGGAAATATCTTCACCGCCATTTGTATGAACATGGATATATGTACACCGGCATCTGGATGAACATGGAAATATCTACACCGTAATCTGCATGAACATGGAAATATCTACACAGCTATCTGAATATACATGGAGATATCTACACAGATTTCTCTATAAATATGGAAATAACTACATCACTATCTCTATAAACTTCGAAATATCTACACCGCCATCTGTATGAACATGGAAATATCTACACCACCATCTGTACGATCATGGACATATCTACACCGCCATCTGTATTAAGATGGAAATATCTACACCGCTATCTGTATAAACATGGAAATATCTGCCCAACTATCTGTATAAACATGGAAATATCCGCACCGCTATCTGAATAAACATGGAAATATCTGCACCGCTATCTGTATAAACATGGAAATATCTACACTGCTATCTGCATAAACATGGAAATATCCACACCGCTATCTGTGTAAACATGGAAATGTCTACACCGCTATCTGTGTAAACATGGAAATATCTACACCGCCATCTGTGTAAACATGAAAATATCTACACCGCCATCTCTATGAACATGGAAATATCTACACCGCCATCTCTATAAACGTGGAAATATCTACACCGCTATCTGTATGAACTTGGAAATATCTACACTGCTCTCTGTATAAAATTCAAATTATCTACATCATTATCTCTATAAACAAGGAAATATCTACACTGCTATCTGTATAAACAGGGAAATATCTTCACCGCTATCTGTATTAACATGGAAATATCTACAACGCTGTCTCTATAAACTTGGAAATAACTACACAGCTATCTCTGTAAACATGGAAATAGCTAGACCGCCATCTGTATAAACTTGGAAATATCTACACGACCGTCTGTCTAAACATGGAAATATCTATACCGCTATCTGCAGAAACATGGAAATATCTACACCGCCATCTCTATGAACATGGAAATGTCTATACCACCATCTGTATGAACATGTAAATATCTTCACCGCCATCTGTATGAACATGGAAATATCTACACCGCTAACTGTATGAACATGGAAATATCTACACCGCTAACTATATGAACATGGAAATATCTACACCGCTATCTCTATGAACATGGAAATATCTACACCGCTATCTGTATGAACATGCAAATATCTACACAGCTATCTGTATATCAATGGAAATATCCAGACTGGTATCTCTATAAACATGGAAATAACTACACTGCTATCTGTAGAAAAAATGGAAATATCTACACCGCCATCTCTATGAACATGGAAATATCTGCACTGCCATTTGTATGAACCTGGAAATATCTACACCGCCATCTCTATGAACATGGAAATATCTACACCGCCATTTGTATGAACATGGATATATGTACACCGGCATCTGGATGAACATGGAAGTATCTACACCGTAATCTGCATGAACATGGAAATATCTACACAGCTATCTGAATATACATGGAGATATCTACACAGATTTCTCTATAAATATGGAAATAGCTACATCACTATCTCTATAAACTTCGAAATATCTACACCGCCATCTGTATGAACATGGAAATATCTACACCACCATCTGTACGATCATGGACATATCTACACCGCCATCTGTATTAAGATGGAAATATCTACACCGCTGTCTGTATGAACATGTAAATATCTACACAGCTATCTGTATATCAATGGAAATATCCACACTGGTATCTCTATAAACATGGAAATAACTACACTGCTATCTGTATAATCATGGAAATATCTACACGGCCATCTCTATGAACATGGAAATATCTACACCGCCATCTGTATGAACATGTAAATATCTACACCGCCATCTGTATGAACATGGAAATATCTACACCGCTAACTGTATGAACATGGAAATATCTACACCGCTAACTGTATGAACATGGAAATATCTACACCGCTATCTGTATGAACATGGAAATATCTACACCGTTATCTGGATGAACATGGAAATATCTACACCGCTATCTGTATGAACATGGAAATATCTACACCGCTATCTGTACGAACATGGAAATATCTACACAGCTATCTGTATAACAATGGAAATATCTACTCTGCTATCTCTATAAACATGGAAATAACTACACTGCTATCTGTATAAATATGGAAATATCTACACCGCCATCTATATGAACATGGAAATATCTACACCGCCATCTGTATGAACATGGAAATATCTACACCGCTAACTGTATGAACATGGAAATATCTACACCGCTATCTGTATGAACATGGAAATATCTTCGCCATCTGTATGAACATGGAAATATCTTCACCGCTAAATATATGAACATGGAAATGTCTACACCGCTATTGGTATGAACATGGAAATATCTACACCGCTATCTGTATGAACATGGAAATATCTACACTGCTATCTGTATAAACTTGGAAATATCTACACCGCTATCTGTATGAACATGGAAATAACTACACCGCCATCTGTAAGAACATGTAAATATCTACACCGCCATCTGTATGAACATGGAAATATCTAAACCGCTAACTGTATGAACACGGAAATGTCTACACCGCTATCTGTATGAACATGGAAATATCTACACCGCTGTCTGTATGAACATGCAAATATCTACACAGCTATCTGTATATCAATGGAAATATCCAGACTGGTATCTCTATAAACATGGAAATAACTACACTGCTATCTGTAGAAACATGGAAATATCTACACCGCCATCTCTACGAACATGGAAATATCTACACTGCCATTTGTATGAACCTGGAAATATCTACACCGCCATCTCTATGAACATGGAAATATCTACACCGCCATTTGTATGAACATGGAAATACCTACACCGCCATCTGTATGAGCATGGAAATATCTTCACCGCCATTTGTATGAACATGGATATATGTACACCGGCATCTGGATGAACATGGAAATATCTACACCGTAATCTGCATGAACATGGAAATATCTACACAGCTATCTGAATATACATGGAGATATCTACACAGATTTCTCTATAAATATGGAAATAACTACATCACTATCTCTATAAACTTCGAAATATCTACACCGCCATCTGTATGAACATGGAAATATCTACACCACCATCTGTACGATCATGGACATATCTACACCGCCATCTGTATTAAGATGGAAATATCTACACCGCTATCTGTATAAACATGGAAATATCTGCCCAACTATCTGTATAAACATGGAAATATCCGCACCGCTTTCTGAATAAACATGGAAATATCTGCACCGCTATCTGTATAAACATGGAAATATCTACACTGCTATCTGCATAAACATGGAAATATCCACACCGCTATCTGTGTAAACATGGAAATGTCTACACCGCTATCTGTGTAAACATGGAAATATCTACACCGCCATCTGTGTAAACATGAAAATATCTACACCGCCATCTCTATGAACATGGAAATATCTACACCGCCATCTCTATAAACGTGGAAATATCTACACCGCTATCTGTATGAACTTGGAAATATCTACACTGCTCTCTGTATAAAATTCAAATTATCTACATCATTATCTCTATAAACAAGGAAATATCTACACTGCTATCTGTATAAACATGGAAATATCTTCACCGCTATCTGTATTAACATGGAAATATCTACAACGCTGTCTCTATAAACTTGGAAATAACTACACAGCTATCTCTGTAAACATGGAAATAGCTAGACCGCCATCTGTATAAACTTGGAAATATCTACACGACCGTCTGTCTAAACATGGAAATATCTATACCGCTATCTGCAGAAACATGGAAATATCTACACCGCCATCTCTATGAACATGGAAATGTCTATACCGCCATCTGTATGAACATGTAAATATCTTCACCGCCATCTGTATGAACATGGAAATATCTACACCGCTAAATGTATGAACATGGAAATGTCTACACAGCTATCTGTATGAACATGGAAATATCTACACCACTAACTGTATGAACATGGAAATATCTACACCGCTATCTGTATGAACATGGAAATATCTACACCACTATCTGTATGAATATGGAAATATCTACACCGCTATCTGTATGAAGATTCAAATATCTACACAGCTATCTATATATAAATGGAAATATCCAGACTGGTATCTCTATAAACATGGAAATAACTACACTGCTATCTCTATAAACATGGAAATATCTACACCGCCATCTCTATGAACATGGAAATATCTACACCGCCATTTGTATGAACCTGGAAATATCTACACCGCCATCTGTATGAGCATGGAAATATCTTCACCGCCATTTGTATGAACGCGGACATATGTACACCGGTATCTGGATGAACATGGAAATATCTACACCGTAATCTGCATGAACATGGAAATATCTACACAGCTATCTGAATATACATGGAGATATCTACACAAATTTCTCTATAAATATGGAAATAACTACATTACTATCTCTATAAACTTCGAAATATCTACACCGCCATCTGTATGAACATGGAAATATCTACACCACCATCTGTACGATCATGGACATAACTACACCGCCATCTGTATTAAGATGGAAATATCTTCACCGCTATCTGTATAAACATGGAAATATCTGACCAACTATCTGTATAAACATGGAAATATCCGCACCGCTATCTGAATAAACATGGAAATATCCGCAACGCTATCTGTATAAACATGGAAATATCTACACTTCTCTCTGCATAAACATGGAAATATCCACATCGCTCTCTGGGTAAACATGGAAATGTCTACACCGCTATCTGTTTAAACATGGAAATATCTACACCGCCATCTGTGTAAACATGAAAATATCTACACCGCCATCTCTATGAACATGGAAATAACTACAACGCCATTTGTATGAACATGGAAATATCTACACCGCCATCTCTATAAACGTGGAAATATCTACACCGCTATCTGTATGAACTTGGAAATATCTACACTGCTCTCTGTATAAAATTCAAATTATCTACATCATTATCTCTATAAACAAGGAAATATCTACACTGCTATCTGTATAAACATGGAAATATCTACAACGCTATCTGTATAAACATGGAAATATCTTCACCGCTATCTGTATAAACATGGAAATATCTACAACGCTGTCTCTATAAACTTGGAAATAACTACACCACTATCTCTGTAAACATGGAAATAGCTAGACCGCCATCTCTATAAACTTGGAAATATCTACACCACCATCTGTATAAACATGGAAATACCTATACCGCTATCTGCAGAAACATGGAAATATCTACACCATCTCTATGAACATGGAAATATCTACACCGCCATCTGTAAGAACATGGAAATATCTATACCGCCATCTGTATGAACATGTAAATATCTTCACCGCCATCTGTATGAACATGGAAATATCTACACCGCTAAATGTATGAACATGGAAATGTCTACACCGCTATTGGTATGAACATGGAAATATCTACACCGCTATCTGTATGAAAATGGAAATATCTACACCGCTATCTGTATGAACATGGAAATATCTACACCGCTATCTGTATGAACATGGAAATATCCACACAGCCATCTGTATCAACATGTAAATATCTACACCGCCATCTGTATGAACATGGAAATATCTACACCGCTAACTGTATGAACATTTAAATATCTACACCGCTATCTGTATGAACATGGAAATATCTACACCGCTATCTGTATGAACATGGAAATACCTACACCGCTATCTGTATGAACATGGAAATATCTACACCGCTATCTGTATGAACATGGAAATATCTACACCGCTTTCTGTATGAACATGGAAATATCTACACCGCTATCTGTATGAACATGCAAATATCTACACAGCTATCTATATATCAGTGGAAATATCCAGACTGGTATCTGTATAAACATGGAAATAACTACACTGCTATCTCTATAAACATGGAAATATCTACACCGCCATCTCTATGAACATGGAAATATCTACACCGCCATTTGTATGAACCTCTAAATATCTACACCGCCATCTCTATGTACATGGAAATATCTACACCGCCATTTGTATGAACATGGAAATACCTACACCGCCATCTGTATGAGCATGGAAATATCTTCACCGCCATTTGTATGAACACGGATATATGTACACCGGCATCTGGATGAACATGGAAATATCTACACCGTAATCTGCATGAACATGGAAATATCTACACAGCTATCTGAATATACATGGAGATATCTACAGAGATTTCTGTATAAATATGGAAATAACTACAGCGCTATCTCTATAAACTTCGAAATATCTACACCGCCATCTGTATGAACATGGAAATATCTACACTGCCATCTGTATGAACATGTAAATATCTACACCGCCATCTGTATGAACATGGAAATATCTACACCGCTAACTGTATGAACATGGAAATATCTACACCGCTATCTGTATGAACATGGAAATATCTACACCGCTATCTGTATGAACATGGAAAATCTACACCGCTATCTGTATGAACATGGAAATATCTACACCGCTATCTGTATGAACATGTAAATATCTACACAGCTATCTGTATATCAATGGAAATATCCACACTGGTATCTCTATAAACATGGAAATAACTATACTGCTATCTCTATAAATATGGAAATATCTACACCGCCATCTCTATGAACATGGAAATATCTACACCGCAATTTGTATGAACCTGGAAATATCTACACCGCCATCTCTATGAACATGGAAATATCTACACCGCCATTTGTATGAACATGGAAATACCTACACCGCCATCTGTATGAGCATGGAAATATCTTCACCGCCATTTGTATGAACACGGATATATGTACACCAGCATCTGGATGAACATGGAAATATCTACACCGTAATCTGCATGAACATGGAAATATCTACACAGCTATCTGAATATACATGGAGATATCTACAGAAATTTCTCTACATATATAGAAATAACTACAGCGCTATCTCTATAAACTTCGAAATATCTTCACCGCCATCTGTATGAACATGGAAATATCTACACCGCCATCTGTATGAACATGTAAATATCTACACCGCCATCTGTATGAACATGGAAATATCTACACCGCTAACTGCATGAACATGGAAATATCTACACCGCTATCTGTATGAACATGGAAATATCTACACCGCTATCTGTATGAACATGGAAATATCTACACCGCTATCTGTATGAACATGGAAATATCTACACCGCTATCTGTATGAACATTTAAATATCTACACCGCTATCTGTATGAACATGTAAATATCTACACAGCTATCTGTATATCAATGGAAATATCCACACTGGTATCTCAATAAACATGGAAATAACTACACTGCTATCTGTATAATCATGGAAATATCTACACGGCCATCTCTATGTACATGGAAATATCTACACAGCTAACTTCATGAACATGGAAATAACTACACCGCTATCTGTATGAACATGGAAATATCTACACCGCTATCTGTATGAACATGGAAATATCTACACCGCTATCTGTATGAACATGGAAATATCTACACCGCTATCTGTATGAACATGGAAAATCTACACCGCTATCTGTATGAACATGGAAATATCTACACCGCTATCTGTATGAACATGTAAATATCTACACAGTTATCTGTATATCAATGGAAATATCCACACTGGTATCTCTATAAACATGGAAATAACTAAACTGCTATCTCTATAAATATGGAAATATCTACACCGCCATCTCTATGAACATGGAAATATCTACACCGCAATTTGTATGAACCTGTAAATATCTACACCGCCATCTCCATGAACATGGAAATATCTACACCGCCATTTGTATGAACATGGAAATACCTACACCGCCATCTGTATGAGCATGGAAATATCTTCACCGCCATTTGTATGAACACGGATATATGTACACCAGCATCTGGATGAACATGGAAATATCTACACCGTAATCTGCATGAACATGGAAATATCTACAAAGCTATCTGAATATACATGGAGATATCTACAGAAATTTCTCTACATATATGGAAATAACTACAGCGTTATCTCTATAAACTTCGAAATATCTTCACCGCCATCTGTATGAACATGGAAATATCTACACCGCCATCTGTATGAACATGTAAATATCTACACCGCCATCTGTATGAACATGGAAATATCTACACCGCTAACTGCATGAACATGGAAATATCTACACCGCTATCTGTATGAACATGGAAATATCTACACCGCTATCTGTATGAACATGGAAATATCTACACCGCTATCTGTATGAACATGGAAATATCTACACCGCTATCTGTATGAACATTTAAATATCTACACCGCTATCTGTATGAACATGTAAATATCTACACAGCTATCTGTATATCAATGGAAATATCCACACTGGTATCTCAATAAACATGGAAATAACTACACTGCTATCTATATAATCATGGAAATATCTACACGGCCATCTCTATGTACATGGAAATATCTACACAGCTAACTGCATGAACATGGAAATAACTACACCGCTAACTGTATGAACATGGAAATATCTACACCGCTATCTGTATGAACATGGAAATATCTACACCGTTATCTGTATGAACAAGGAAATATCTACACCGCTATCTGTATGAACATGGAAATATCTACACCGCTATCTGTATGAACATGGAAATATCTACACCACTATCTGTATAAACATGGAAATATCTTCACCACAATCTGTATAAACATGGAAATATCTACAACGCTGTCTCTATAAACTTGGAAATAACTACACCACTATCTCTGTAAACATGGAAATATCTAGACCGCCATCTCTATAAACATGGAAATATCTACACCACCATCTGTATAAACATGGAAATATCTATACCGCTATCTGCATAAACATGGAAATATCTACACCGCCATCTCTATGAATATGGAAATATCTACACCGCCATCGGTACGAACATGGAAATATCTATACCGCCATCTGTATGAACATGTAAATATCTACACCGCCATCTGTATGAACATGGAAATATCTACACCGCTAACTGTATGAACATTGAAATATCTACACCGCTATCTGTATGAACATGGAAATATCTACACCGTTATCTGTATGAACATGGAAATATCTACACGGCTATCTGTATGAACATGGAAATATCTACACCGCTATCTGTACGAACATGGAAATATCTACACCGCTATCTGTATGACCATGCAAATATCTACACAGCTATCTGTATACCAATGGAAATATCTACACTGCTATCTCTATAAAAATGGAAATAACTACACTGCTATCTGTGTAAACATGGAAATATCTACACCGCCACCTGCATGAACATGGAAATATCTACACTGCCATCCGTACGAACATGGAAATATCTACACCGCCATCTGTATGAACTTGTAAATATCTACACCGTCATCTGTATGAACATGGAAATATCTACACCGCTAAATGTATGAACATGGAAATGTCTACACCACTATTGGTATGAACCTGGAAATATCTAGACCGCTATCTGTATGAACATGGAAATATCTACACCGCCATCTGTATGAACGTGGAAATATCTACACCGCTAACTGTTTGAACATGGAAATATCTACACCGCTATCTGTATGAACATGGAAATATCTACACCGCTATCTGTATGAACATGGAAATATCTACACCGCTATCTGTATGAACATGGAAATATCTACACCGCTATCTGTATGAACATTTAAATATCTACACCGCTATCTGTATGAACATGTAAATATCTACACAGCTATCTGTATATCAATGGAAATATCCACACTGGTATCTCTATAAACATGGAAATAACTACACTGCTATCTGTAAAATCATGGAAATATCTACACGGCCATCTCTATGAACATGGAAATATCTAAACCGCCATCAGTATGAACATGTAAATATCTACACCGCCATCTGTATGAACATGGAAATATCTACACCGCTAACTGTATGAACATGGAAATATCTACACCGCTAACTGTATGAACATGGAAATATCTACACCGCTATCTGCATGAACATGGAAATATCTACACCGTTATCTGTATGAATATGGAAATATCTACACCGCTATCTGTATGAACATGGATATATCTACACCGCTATCTGTACGAACATGGAAATATCTACACCGCTATCTGTATGACCATGCAAATATCTACGCATCTATCTGTATATCAATGGAAATATCTACACCGCTATCTCTATAAACATGGAAATAACTACACTGTTATCTGTATAAATATGGAAATATCTACACCGCCCTCTCTATGAACATGGAAATATCTACACCGCCATCTGTATGAACATGGAAATATCTACACCGCTAACTGTATGAACATGGAATTACCTACACTGCTATCTGTATGAACATGAAAATATCTTTGCCATCTGTATGAACATGGAAATATCTACACCGCTAAATATATGAACATGGAAATGTCTACACCGCTATTGGTATGAACATGGAAATATCTACACTGCTATCTGTATGAACATGGAAATATCTACACCGCTATCTGTATGAACATGGTAATATCTACACCGCTATCTGTATGAACATGGAAATAACTACACCGCCATCTGTATGAACATGTGAATATCTACACCGCCATCTGTATGAACATGGAAATATCTAAACCGCTAACTGTATGAACATGGAAATATCTACACCGCTATCTGTATGAACATGGAAATATCTACACCGCTATCTGTATGAACTTGGAAATATCTACACCGCTATCTGTATGAACATGGAAATATCTACACCGCTATCTGTATGAACATGGAAATATCTACACCGCTATCTCTATGAACATGGAAATATCAACACAGCAATCTGTATGTCAATGGAAATATCTACACTACTATCTCTATAAACATGGAAATAACTACACTGCTATCTCTATAAATATGGAAATAACACCGCCATCTCTATGAACATGGAAATATCTACACCACCATTTGTATGAACATGGAAATATCTACACCGCCATCTCTATGAACATGGAAATATCTACACCGCCATTTGTATGAACATGGAAATATCTACAACACCATCTGTATGAACATGGAAATATCTTCACCGCCATCTATATGAACATGCATATATGTACACCGGCATCTGGATGAACATGGAAATATCTACACCGCTATCTGCATGAACATGGATCTATCTACACAGCTATCTGAATATACATGGAAATATCTACACAGATTTCTCTTTAAATATGGAAATAACTACAGCGCTATCTCTATAAACTTCGAAATATCTACACCGCCATCTGTATGAACATGGAAATATCTACACCGCTATCTGTACAAACATGGACATATCTACACCGCCATCTGTATTAAGATTGAAATATCTACACCGCTATCTGTAAAAACATGGAAATATCTGCCCAACTATCTGTATAAACATGGAAATATCCGCACCGCTATCTGAATAAACATGGAAATATCCGCACCGCTATCTGTATAAACATGGAAATATCTACACTGCTATCTGCATAAACATGGAAATATCCACACCGCTATCTGTGTAAACATGGAAATGTCTACACCGCTATCTGTGTAAACATGGAAATATATACACCGCCATCTGTGTAAACATGAAAATATCTACACCGCCATCCCTATAAAGATGGAAATATCTACACCATCCTCTGTATGAACATGGAAATATCTGCACCGCCATCTCTATAAACGTGGAAATATGTACACCTCTATCTGTATGAACTTGGAAATATCTACACTGCTCTCTGTATAAAATTGAAATTATCTACACCACTATCTCTATAAACATGGAAATATCTACACTGCTATCTGTATAAACATGGAAATATCTACACCGCTATCTGTATAAACATGGAAATATCTTCACCGCTATCTGTATAAACATGGAAATATCTACAACGCTGTCTCTATAAACTTGGAAATAACTACACCACTATCTCTGTAAACATGGAAATATCTAGACCCCCATCTCTATAAACATGGAAATGTCTACACCACCATCTGTATAAACATGGAAATATCTATAACGCTATCTGCATAATCATGGAAATATCTACACCGCCATCTCTATGAACATGGAAATATCTACACCGCCATCTGTACGAACATGGAAATATCCATACCGCCATCTGTATGAACATGTAAATATCTACACCGCCATCTGTATGACCATGGAAATATCTACACCGCTAACTGTATGAACATGGAAATATCTACACAACCATCTGTATAAACATGGAAATATCTACACCGTTATCTGTATGAACATGGAAATATCTACACCGCTATCTGTATGAACATGGAAATATCTACACCGCTATCTGTACGAAAATGGAAATATCTACACCGCTATCTGTATGACCATGCAAATATCTACACAGCTATCTGTATATCAATGGAAATATCTACAATTCTATCTCTATAAAGATGGAAATAACTACACTGCTATCTCTATAAACATGGAAATATCTACACTGCCACCTGTATGAACATGGAAATACCTACACTGCCATCCGTACGAACATGGAAATATCTACACCGCTATCTGTTTGAACATGGAAATATCTACACCGCTATCTGTATGAACATATAAATATCTTCACAGCTATCTGTATATCAATGGAAATATCCACACTGGTATCTCTATAAACATGGAAATAACTACACTGCTATCTGTATAAACATGGAAATATCTACACGGCCATCTCTATGAACATGGAAATATCTACACCGCCATTTGTATGAACCTGGAAATATCTACAGTGCCATCTCTATGAACATGGAAATATCTACACCGCCATTGATATGAACATGGAAATACCTACACCACCATCTGTATGAACATGGAAATATCTTCACCGCCATCTGTATGAACATGGATATATGTACACCGGCATCTGGATGAACATTGAAATATCTACACCGCTATCTTCATGAACATGGAAATATCTACACAGATATCTGCATATACATGGAAATATCTACACAGATTTCTCTATAAATATGGAAATAACTACAGCGCTATCTCTATAAACTTCGAAATATCTACACCGCCATCTGTATGAACATGGAAATATCTACACCGCCATCTGTACGAACATGGATATATCTACACCTCCATCTGTTTTAAGATGGAAATATCTACACCGATATCTGTATAATCATGGAAATATCTGCACGACTATCTGTATAAACATGGAAATAACCGCACCGCTATCTGTATAAACATGGAAATTTCTACACCGCTATCTGCATAAACATGGAAATATCCACACCGCTATCTGTGTAAACATAGAAATGTCTACACCGCTATCTGTGTAAAGATGGTAATATCTACACTGCCATCTGTGTAAGCATGAAAATATCTACACCGCCATCTCTATAAACATGGAAATATCTACACCGCCATCTGTATGAACATGGAAATAACTACACCGCCATCTCTATAAACGTGGAAATATCTACAATGCTATCTGTATGAACTTGGAAATATCTACACTGCTATCTGTATAAAATTGGAATTATCTTCCACACTATGTCTATAAACATGGAAATATCTACCCCTCTATCTGTATAAACATGGAAATAGCTACACCGCTATCTGTATAAACATAGAAATAACTTCACCGCTATCTGTATAAACATGGAAATATCTACAATGCTGTCTCTATAAGCTTTGAAATAACTACACCACTATCTCTATAAACATGGAAATATCCAGACCGCCATCTGTATAAACATGGAAATATCTACACCACCATCTGTATAAACATGGAAATATCTATACCGCTATCTGAAAAAACATGGAAATATCTACACCGCCATCTCTATGAACATGGAAATATCTACACCGCCATCTGTAAGAACTTGGAAGTATTTACACCGCCATCTGTATGAACATGTAAATATCTAAACCGCCATCTGTATGAACATGGAAATATCTACACCGCTAACTGTATGAACATGGGAATACCTACAGCGCTATCTGTATGAACATGGAAATATATACACCGCTATCTGTATGAACATGGAAATATCTACACCGCTCTCTGTATGAACATGGAAATATCTACACCGCTATCTGTACGAACATGGAAATATCTACACCGCTATCTGTATGAACATGCAAATATCTACACAGCTATCTGTATATCAATGGAAATATCTACAAAGCTATCTCTATAAACATGGAAATAACCACACTGCTATCTGTATAAACATGGAAATATCTACACCGCCACCTGTATGAACATCGAAATATCTACACTGCCATCCGTAGGAACATGGAAATATCTACACCGCCATCTGAATGAACATGTAAATATCTACACCGCCATCTGTATAAACATGGAAATATCTACACCGCTATCGGTAAGAACATGGAAATATCTACATCGCTATCTGTATGAAAATGGAAATATCTACACCGCTATCTGTACGAACATGGAAATATCTACACCGCTATCTGTATGACCATGCAAATATCTACACAGCTGTCTGTGTACCAATGGAAATATCTGCACCGCTATCTGTATGAACATGGAAATATCTACACTGCTATCTGTATGAAGATGGAAATATCTACACCGCTATCTGAATGAACATGGAAATATCTACACCGCTATCTGTATGAACATGCAAATACCTACACAGCTATCTGTATATCAATGGAAAAATCTACACTGCTATCTCTATAAACATGGAAATAACTACACTGCTATCTGTATAAATATGGAAATATCTACACCGCCATCTCTATGAACACGGAAATATCTACACCGCCATTTGTATGAACATGGAAATATCTACACCGCCATCTCTATGAACATGGAAATATCTACACCGCCATCTGTATGAACATGGAAATAACTACACCGCCATCTGTATGAACATGGAAATATCTACACCGCTAACTGTATGAACATGGAAATATCTACACCGCTATCTGTATGAACATGGAAATATCTACACCGTTATCTGGATGAACATGGAAATATCTACACCGCTATCTGTATGAACATGGAAATATCTACACCGCTATCTGTACGAACATGGAAATATCTACACAGCTATCTGTATAACAATGGAAATATCTACTCTGCTATCTCTATAAACATGGAAATAACTACACTGCTATCTGTATAAATATGGAAATATCTACACCGCCATCTATATGAACATGGAAATATCTACACCGCCATCTGTATGAACATGGAAATATCTACACCGCTAACTGTATGAACATGGAAATATCTACACCGCTATCTGTATGAACATGGAAATATCTTCGCCATCTGTATGAACATGGAAATATCTTCACCGCTAAATATATGAACATGGAAATGTCTACACCGCTATTGGTATGAACATGGAAATATCTACACCGCTATCTGTATGAACATGGAAATATCTACACTGCTATCTGTATAAACTTGGAAATATCTACACCGCTATCTGTATGAACATGGAAATAACTACACCGCCATCTGTATGAACATGTAAATATCTACACCGCCATCTGTATGAACATGGAAATATCTAAACCGCTAACTGTATGAACACGGAAATGTCTACACCGCTATCTGTATGAACATGGAAATATCTACACCGCTGTCTGTATGAACATGCAAATATCTACACAGCTATCTGTATATCAATGGAAATATCCAGACTGGTATCTCTATAAACATGGAAATAACTACACTGCTATCTGTAGAAACATGGAAATATCTACACCGCCATCTCTACGAACATGGAAATATCTACACTGCCATTTGTATGAACCTGGAAATATCTACACCGCCATCTCTATGAACATGGAAATATCTACACCGCCATTTGTATGAACATGGAAATACCTACACCGCCATCTGTATGAGCATGGAAATATCTTCACCGCCATTTGTATGAACAGGGATATATGTACACCGGCATCTGGATGAACATGGAAATATCTACACAGCTATCTGAATATACATGGAGATATCTACACAGATTTCTCTATAAATATGGAAATAACTACATCACTATCTCTATAAACTTCGAAATATCTACACCGCCATCTGTATGAACATGGAAATATCTACACCACCATCTGTACGATCATGGACATATCCACACCGCCATCTGTATTAAGATGGAAATATCTACACCGCTATCTGTATAAACATGGAAATATCTGCCCAACTATCTGTATAAACATGGAAATATCCGCACCGCTATCTGAATAAAAATGGAAATATCTGCACCGCTATCTGTATAAACATGGAAATATCTACACTGCTATCTGCATAAACATGGAAATATCCACACCGCTATCTGTGTAAACATGGAAATGTCTACACCGCTATCTGTGTAAACCTGGAAATATCTACACCGCCATCTGTGTAAACATGAAAATATCTACACCGCCATCTCTATGAACATGGATATATCTACACCGCCATCTCTATAAACGTGGAAATATCTACACCGCTATCTGTATGAACTTGGAAATATCTACACTGCTCTCTGTATAAAATTCAAATTATCTACATCATTATCTCTATAAACAAGGAAATATCTACACTGCTATCTGTATAAACATGGAAATATCTTCACCGCTATCTGTATAAACATGGAAATATCTACAACGCTGTCTCTATAAACTTGGAAATAACTACACAGCTATCTCTGTAAACATGGAAATAGCTAGACCGCCATCTGTATAAACTTGGAAATATCTACACCACCGTCTGTATAAACATGGAAATATCTATACCGCTATCTGCAGAAACACGGAAATATCTACACCGCCATCTCTATGAACATGGAAATATCTATACCGCCATCTGTATAAACATGTAAATATCTTCACCGCCATCTGTATGAACATGGAAATATCTACACCGCTAAATGTATGAACATGGAAATGTCTACACAGCTATTGGTATGAACATGGAAATATCTACACCGCTATCTGTATGAACATGGAAATATCTACACCGCTATCTGTATGAACATGGAAATATCTACACCGCTATCTGTATGAACATGGAAATATCTACACCGCTATCTGTATGAACATGGAAATATCTACAACACCATCTGTACGACCATGGACATATCTACACCGCCATCTGTATTAAGAAGGAAATATCTACACCGCTATCTGTATAAACATGGAAATATCTGCCCAACTATCTGTATAAACATGGAAATATCCGCACCGCTATCTGAATAAACATGGAAATAACCGCACCGCTATCTGTATAAACATGGAAATATCTACACTGCTATCTGCATAAACATGGAAATATCCACACCGCTATCTGTGGAAACATGGAAATGTCTACACCGCTATCTGTGTAAACATGGAAATATCTACAGCGCCATCTGTGTAAACATGAAAATATCTACACCGCCATCTCTATGAACATGGAAATACCTACACCGCCATTTGTATAAACATGGAAATATCTACACCGCCATCTCTATAAACGTGGAAATATCTACACCGCTATCTGTATGAACTTGGAAATATCTACACTGCTCTCTGTATAAAATTCAAATTATCTACATCATTATCTCTATAAACAAGGAAATATCTACACTGCTATCTGTATAAACATGGAAATATCTACACCGCTATCTGTATAAACATGGAAATATCTTCACCGCTATCTGTATAAACATGGAAATATCTACAACGCTGTCTCTATAAACTTGGAAATAACTACACCACTATCTCTGTAAACATGGAAATAGCTAGACCGCCATCTCTATAAACATGGAAATATCTACACCACCATCTGTATAAACATGGAAATATCTACACCGCTATCTGCAGAAACATGGAAATATCTACACCGCCATCTCTATGAACATGGAAATATCTACACCGCCATCTGTAAGAACATGGAAATATCTATACCGCCATCTGTATGAACATGTAAATATCTTCACCGCCATCTGTATGAACATGGAAATATCTACACCGCTAAATGTATGAACATGGAAATGTCTACACCGCTATTGGTATGATCATGGAAATATCTACACCGCTATCTGTATGAACATGGAAATATCTACACCGCTATCTGTATGAACATGGAAATATCTACACCGCTATCTGTATGAACATGGAAATATCTACACAGCCATCTGTATCAACATGTAAATATCTAGACCGCCATCTGTATGAACATGGAAATATCTACACCGCTAAGTGTATGAACATTTAAATATCTACACCGCTATCTGTATGAACATGGAAATATCTACACCGCTATCTGTATGAACATGGAAATATCTACACCGCTATCTGTATGAACATGGAAATATCTACACCGCTATCTGTATGAACATGGAAATATCTACACTGCTATCTGTATGAACATGCAAATATCTACACAGCTATCTATATATCAATGGAAATATCCAGACTGCTATCTCTATAAACATGGAAATAACTACACTGCTATCTCTATAAACATGGTAATATCTACACCGCCATCTCTATGAACATGGAAATATCTACACCGCCATTTCTATGAACCTGGAAATATCTACACCGCCATCTCTATAAACATGGAAATATCTACACCGCCCTTTGTATGAACATGGAAATACCTACACCGCCATCTGTATGAGCATGGAAATATCTTCACCGCCATTTGTATGAACACGGATATACGTACACCGGCATCTGGATGAACGTGGAAATATCTACACCGTAATCTGCATGAACATGGAAATATCTACACAGCTATCTGAATATACATGGAAATATCTTCAGAGATTTCTGTATAAATATGGAAATAACTACAGCGCTATCTCTATAAAATTTGAAATATCTACACCGCCATCTGTATGAACATGGAAATATCTACACCACCATCTGTACGATCATGGACATATCTACACCGCCATCTGTATTAAGATGGAAATATCTACACCGCTATCTGTATAAACATGGAAATATCTGCCCAACTATCTGTATAAACATGGAAATATCCGCACCGCTATCTGAATAAACATGGAAATATCCGCACCGCTATCTGTATAAAGATGGAAATATCTACACTGCTATCTGCATAAACATGGAAATATCCACACCGCTATCTGTGTAAACATGGAAATGTCTACACCGCTATCTGTGTAAACATGGAAATATCTACACTGCCATCTGTGTAAACATGAAAATATCTACACCGCCATCTCTATGAACATGGAAATACCTACAACGCCATTTGTATGAACATGGAAATATCTACACCGCCATCTCTATAAACGTGGAAATATCTACACCGCTATCTGTATGAACTTGGAAATATCTACACTGCTCTCTGTATAAAATTCAAATTATCTACATCATTATCTCTATAAACATGGAAATATCTACACTGCTATCTGTATAAACATGGAAATATCTACACCGCTATCTGTATAAACATGGAAATAACTTCACCGCTATCTGTATAAACATGGAAATATCTACAACGCTGTCTCTATAAACTTGGAAATAACTACACCACTATCTCTGTAAACATGGAAATAGCTAGACCGCCATCTCTATAAACATGGAAATATCTACACCACCATCTGTATAAACATGGAAATATCTACACCGCTATCTGCATAAACATGGAAATATCTACACCGCCATCTCTATGAACATGGAAATATCTACACCGCCATCTGTAAGAACATGGAAATATCTATACCGCCATCTGCATGAACATGTAAATATCTTCACCGCCATCTGTATGAACATGGAAATATCTACACCGCTAAATGTATGAACATGGAAATGTCTACACCGCTATTGGTATGAACATGGAAATATCTACACCACTATCTGTATGAACATGGAAATATCTACACCGCTATCTGTATGGACATGGAAATATCTACACCGCTATCTGTATGAACATGCAAATATCTTCACAGCCATCTGTATCAACATGTAAATATCTACACCGCCATCTGTATGAACATGGAAATATCTACACCGCTAACTGTATGAACATTTAAATATCTACACCGCTATCTGTATGAACATGGAAATATCTACACCGCTATCTGTATGAACATGGAAATATCTACACCGCTATCTGTATGAACATGGAAATATCTACACCGCTATCTGTATGAACATGGAAATATCTACACCGCTATCTGTATGAACATGCAAATATCTACACAGCTATCTATATATCAATGGAAATATCCAGACTGCTATCTCTATAAACATGGAAATAACTACACTGCTATCTCTATAAACATGGAAATATCTACACCGCCATCTCTATGAACATGGAAATATCTACACCGACATTGGTATGAACCTGGAAATATCTACACCGCCATCTCTATAAACATGGAAATATCTACACCGCCATTTGTATGAACATGGAAATACCTACACCGCCATCTGTATGAGCATGGAAATATCTTCACCGCCATTTGTATGAACACGGATATATGTACACCGGCATCTGGATGAACATGGAAATATCTACACCGTAATCTGCATGAACATGGAAATATCTACACAGCTATCTGAATATACATGGAGATATCTACAGAGATTTCTCTATAAATATGGAAATAACTACAGCGCTATCTCTATAAACTTCGAAATATCTACACCGCCATCTGTATGAACATGGAAATATCTACACCGCCATCTGTATGAACATGGAAATATCTACACCGCTAACTGTATGAACATGGAAATATCTACACCGCTATCTGTATGAACATGGAAATATCTACACCGCTATCTGTATGAACATCCAAATATCTACACAGCTATCTGTATATCAATGGAAATATCCACACTGGTATCTCTATAAACATGGAAATAACTACACTGCTATCTGTATAATCATGGAAATATATACACGGCCATCTCTATGAACATGGAAATATCTACACAGCCATCTGTATGAACATGTAAATATCTACACCACCATCTGTATGAACATGGAAATATCTACACCGCTAACTGTATGAACATGGAAATCTCTACACCGCTATCTCTATGAACATGGAAATATCTACACCGCTATCTGTATGAACATGGAAATATCTACACCGTTATCTGTATGAACATGGAAATATCTACACCGCTATCTGTATGAACATGGAAGTATCTACACCGCTATCTGTACGAACATGGAAATATCTACACAGCTATCTGTATATCAATGGAAATATCTACACTGCTATCTCTATAAACATGGAAATAACTACACTGCTATCTGTATAAATATGGAAATATCTACACCGCCATCTCTATGAACATGGAAATATCTACACCGCCATCTGTATGAACATGGAAATATCTACACCGCTATCTGTATGAACATGGAAATATCTTCGCCGTCTGTATTAACATGGAAATATCTTCACCGCTAAATATATGAACATGGAAATGTCTACACCGCTATTGGTATAAACATGGAAATATCTACACCGCTATCTGTATGAACATGGAAATATCTACACCGCTATCTGTATAAACTTGGAAATATCTACACCGCTATCTGTATGAACATGGAAATAACTACACCGCCATCTGTGCGAACATGTAAATATCTACACCGCCATCTGTATGAACATGGAAATATCTAAACTGCTAACTGTATGAACATGGAAATATCTACACCGCTATCTGTATGAACATGGAAATATCTACACCGCTATCTGTATGAACATGCAAATATCTACACCGCTATCTGTATGAACATGGAAATATCTACACCGCTATCTGTATGAACATGGAAATATCTACACTGCTATCTGTATGAACATGCAAATATCTACACAGCTATCTATATATCAATGGAAATATCCAGACTGGTATCTCTATAAACATGGAAATAACTACACTGCTATCTCTATAAACATGGTAATATCTACACCGCCATCTCTATGAACATGGAAATATCTACACCGCCATTTCTATGAACCTGGAAATATCTACACCGCCATCTCTATAAACATGGAAATATCTACACCGCCCTTTGTATGAACATGGAAATACCTACACCGCCATCTGTATGAGCATGGAAATATCTTCACCGCCATTTGTATGAACACGGATATACGTACACCGGCATCTGGATGAACGTGGAAATATCTACACCGTAATCTGCATGAACATGGAAATATCTACACAGCTATCTGAATATACATGGAAATATCTTCAGAGATTTCTGTATAAATATGGAAATAACTACAGCGCTATCTCTATAAAATTTGAAATATCTACACCGCCATCTGTATGAACATGGAAATATCTACACCACCATCTGTACGATCATGGACATATCTACACCGCCATCTGTATTAAGATGGAAATATCTACACCGCTATCTGTATAAACATGGAAATATCTGCCCAACTATCTGTATAAACATGGAAATATCCGCACCGCTATCTGAATAAACATGGAAATATCCGCACCGCTATCTGTATAAAGATGGAAATATCTACACTGCTATCTGCATAAACATGGAAATATCCACACCGCTATCTGTGTAAACATGGAAATGTCTACACCGCTATCTGTGTAAACATGGAAATATCTACACTGCCATCTGTGTAAACATGAAAATATCTACACCGCCATCTCTATGAACATGGAAATACCTACAACGCCATTTGTATGAACATGGAAATATCTACACCGCCATCTCTATAAACGTGGAAATATCTACACCGCTATCTGTATGAACTTGGAAATATCTACACTGCTCTCTGTATAAAATTCAAATTATCTACATCATTATCTCTATAAACATGGAAATATCTACACTGCTATCTGTATAAACATGGAAATATCTACACCGCTATCTGTATAAACATGGAAATAACTTCACCGCTATCTGTATAAACATGGAAATATCTACAACGCTGTCTCTATAAACTTGGAAATAACTACACCACTATCTCTGTAAACATGGAAATAGCTAGACCGCCATCTCTATAAACATGGAAATATCTACACCACCATCTGTATAAACATGGAAATATCTACACCGCTATCTGCATAAACATGGAAATATCTACACCGCCATCTCTATGAACATGGAAATATCTACACCGCCATCTGTAAGAACATGGAAATATCTATACCGCCATCTGCATGAACATGTAAATATCTTCACCGCCATCTGTATGAACATGGAAATATCTACACCGCTAAATGTATGAACATGGAAATGTCTACACCGCTATTGGTATGAACATGGAAATATCTACACCACTATCTGTATGAACATGGAAATATCTACACCGCTATCTGTATGGACATGGAAATATCTACACCGCTATCTGTATGAACATGCAAATATCTTCACAGCCATCTGTATCAACATGTAAATATCTACACCGCCATCTGTATGAACATGGAAATATCTACACCGCTAACTGTATGAACATTTAAATATCTACACCGCTATCTGTATGAACATGGAAATATCTACACCGCTATCTGTATGAACATGGAAATATCTACACCGCTATCTGTATGAACATGGAAATATCTACACCGCTATCTGTATGAACATGGAAATATCTACACCGCTATCTGTATGAACATGCAAATATCTACACAGCTATCTATATATCAATGGAAATATCCAGACTGCTATCTCTATAAACATGGAAATAACTACACTGCTATCTCTATAAACATGGAAATATCTACACCGCCATCTCTATGAACATGGAAATATCTACACCGACATTGGTATGAACCTGGAAATATCTACACCGCCATCTCTATAAACATGGAAATATCTACACCGCCATTTGTATGAACATGGAAATACCTACACCGCCATCTGTATGAGCATGGAAATATCTTCACCGCCATTTGTATGAACACGGATATATGTACACCGGCATCTGGATGAACATGGAAATATCTACACCGTAATCTGCATGAACATGGAAATATCTACACAGCTATCTGAATATACATGGAGATATCTACAGAGATTTCTCTATAAATATGGAAATAACTACAGCGCTATCTCTATAAACTTCGAAATATCTACACCGCCATCTGTATGAACATGGAAATATCTACACCGCCATCTGTATGAACATGGAAATATCTACACCGCTAACTGTATGAACATGGAAATATCTACACCGCTATCTGTATGAACATGGAAATATCTACACCGCTATCTGTATGAACATCCAAATATCTACACAGCTATCTGTATATCAATGGAAATATCCACACTGGTATCTCTATAAACATGGAAATAACTACACTGCTATCTGTATAATCATGGAAATATATACACGGCCATCTCTATGAACATGGAAATATCTACACAGCCATCTGTATGAACATGTAAATATCTACACCACCATCTGTATGAACATGGAAATATCTACACCGCTAACTGTATGAACATGGAAATCTCTACACCGCTATCTCTATGAACATGGAAATATCTACACCGCTATCTGTATGAACATGGAAATATCTACACCGTTATCTGTATGAACATGGAAATATCTACACCGCTATCTGTATGAACATGGAAGTATCTACACCGCTATCTGTACGAACATGGAAATATCTACACAGCTATCTGTATATCAATGGAAATATCTACACTGCTATCTCTATAAACATGGAAATAACTACACTGCTATCTGTATAAATATGGAAATATCTACACCGCCATCTCTATGAACATGGAAATATCTACACCGCCATCTGTATGAACATGGAAATATCTACACCGCTATCTGTATGAACATGGAAATATCTTCGCCGTCTGTATTAACATGGAAATATCTTCACCGCTAAATATATGAACATGGAAATGTCTACACCGCTATTGGTATAAACATGGAAATATCTACACCGCTATCTGTATGAACATGGAAATATCTACACCGCTATCTGTATAAACTTGGAAATATCTACACCGCTATCTGTATGAACATGGAAATAACTACACCGCCATCTGTGCGAACATGTAAATATCTACACCGCCATCTGTATGAACATGGAAATATCTAAACTGCTAACTGTATGAACATGGAAATATCTACACCGCTATCTGTATGAACATGGAAATATCTACACCGCTATCTGTATGAACATGCAAATATCTACACAGCTATCTGTATAACAATGGAAATATCCAGACTGGTATCTCTATAAACATGGAAATAACTACACTGCTATCTGTAGAAACATGGAAATATCTACACGGCCATCTCTATGAACATGGAAATATCTACACCGCCATCTCTATGAACATGGAAATATCTACACAACCATTTGTATGAACATGGAAATATCTACACCGCCATCTGTATGAACATGGAAATATCTTCACCGCCATCTGTATGAACATGGATATTTCTACACCAGCATCTGGATGAACATGGAAATATCTACACGGCTATCTGCGTGAACATGGAAATATCTACACAGCTATCTGCATATACATTTGAATATCTACACAGATTTCTGTATAAATATGGAAATAACTACAGCGCTATCTCTATAAACTTCGAAATACCTACACCGCCATCTGTATGAACATGGAAATATCTACACCGCCATCTGTACGAACATGGACATATCTACACCGCCATCTGTATTAAGATGGAAATATCTACACCGCTATCTGTATAAACATGGAAATATCTGCCCAACTATCTGTATAAACATGGAAATATCCGCACCGCTATCTGTATAAACATGGAAATATATACACTGCTATCTGCAAAAACATGGAAATATCCACACCGCTATCTGTGTAAACATGGAAATGTCTACACCGCTATCTGGGTAAACATGGAAATATCTACACCGCCATCTGTGTAAACATGAAAATATCTACACCGCCATCCCTATAAACATGGAAATATCTACACCGCCATCTCTATGAACATGGAAATATCTACACCGCCATCTCTATAAATGTGGAAATATCTACACCGCTATATGTATGAACTTGGAAATATCTACACTGCTCTCTGTATAAAATTGAAATTTTCTACTCCACTATCTCTATAAACATGGAAATATCTACACTGCTATCTGTATAAACATGGAAATATCTACACCGCTATCTGTATAAACATGGAAATATCTTCACCGCTATCTGTATAAACATGGAAATATCTACAACGCTGTCTCTATAAACTTGGAAATAACTACACGACTATCTCTGTAAACATGGAAATATCTAGACCGCCATCTCTATAAACATGGAAATATCTACACCACCATCTGCATAAACATGGAAATATCTATACCACTATCTGCATAAACATGGAAATATCTACACCGCCGTCTCTATGAACATGTAAATATCTACACCGCCATCTCTACGAACATGGAAATATCTATACCGCCATCTGTATGAACATGGAAATATCTACACCGCCATCTCTATAAACGTGGAAATATCTACACCGCTATCTGTATGAACTTGGAAATATCTACACTGCTCTCCGTATAAAATTGAAATTATCTACACCACTATCTCTATAAACATGGAAATATCTACACTGCTATCTGTATAAACATGGAATTATCTACACCGCTATCTGTATAAACATGGAAATATCTTCACCGCTATCTGTATAAACATGGAAATATCTACACCGCCAGCTGTATGAACATGGAAATATCTACACTGCCATCCATACGAACATGGAAATATCTACACCACCATCTGTATGTACATGTAAATATCTACACCTCCATCTGTATGAACATGGAAATATCTACACCGTTATCTGTATGAACATGGAAATATCTACACCGCTATCTGTATGAACATGGAAATATCTACACCGCTATCTCTATAAACGTGGAAATATCTACACCGCTATCTGTATGAACTTGGAAATATCTACCCTGCTCTCTGTATAAAATTGAAATTACCTACACCACTATCTCTATAAACATGGAAATATCTACACTGCTATCTGTATAAACATGGAAATATCTACACCGCTATCTGTATAAACATGGAAATATCTTCACCGCTATCTGTATAAACATGGAAATATCTACAACGCTGTCTCTATAAACTTGGAAATAACTACACCACTATCTCAGTAAACATGGAAATATCTAGACCGCCATCTCTATAAACATGGAAATTTCTACACCACCATCTGTATAAACATGGAAATATCTATACCGCTATCTGCATAAACATGGAAATATCTTCACCGCCATCTCTAAGAACATGGAAATATGTACACCGCCATCTGTACGAACATGAAAATATCTATACCGTCAGCTGTATGAACATGTAAATATCTACACCGCCATCTGTACAAACATGGACATATCTACACCGGCATCTGTATTAAGATGGAAATATCTACACCGCCGTCTGTATAAACATGGAAATATCTGCCCAACTATCTGTATAAACAAGGAAATATCCGCACCGCTATCTGCATAAACATGGAAATATCTACACTGCTATCTGCATAAACATGGAAATATCCTCACCGCTATCTGTGTAAACATGGAAATGTCTACACCGCTATCTGTGTAAACATGGAAATATCTACACCACCATCTGTATGAACATGAAAATATCCACACCGCAATCCCCATAAACGTGGAAATATCTACACCGCTATCTGTATGAACTTGGAAATACCTACACTGCACTCTGTATAAAATTGAAATTATCTACACCACTATCTCTATAAACATGGAAATATCTACACTGCTATCTGTATAAACATGGAAATATCTACACCGCTATCTGTATAAACATGGAAATATCTACACTGCTATCTGCAAAAACATGGAAATATCCACACCGCTATCTGTGTAAACATGGAAATGCCTACACCGCTATCTGTGTAAACATGGAAATATCTACACCGCCATCTGTGAAAACATGAAAATATCTACACCGCCATCCCCATAAACATGGAAATATCTACACCGCCATCTGTATGAACATGGAAATATCTACACCGCCATCTCTATAAACGTGGACATATCTACACCGCTATCTGTATGAACTTGGAAATATCTACACTGCTCTCTGTATAAAATTGAAATTATCTACACCACTATCTCTATAAACATGGAAATATCTACACTGCTCTCTGCATAAACATGGAAATATCTACACCGCTATCTGTATAAACATGGAAATACCTTCACCGCTATCTGTATAAACATGGAAATATCTACAACGCTGTCTCTAAAAACTTGGAAATAACTACACGACTATCTCTGTAAACATGGAAATATCTAGACCGCCATCTCTATAAACATGGAAATATCAACACCACCATCTGTATAAACATGGAAAAATCTTTACCGCTATCTGCATAAACATGGAAATATCTACACCGCCATCTCTATGAACATGGAAATATCTACACCGCCATCTGCACGAACATGGAAATATCTACACCGCCATCTGTATGAACATGTAAATATCTACACCGCCATCTGTATGAACATGGAAATATCTACACTACTAACTGTAGGAACATGGAAATATCTACACCGCCACCTGTATGAACATGGAAATATCTACACTGCCATCCGTACGAACATGGAAATATCTACACCGCCATGTGTACGAACATGTAAATATCTACACCGCCATCTGTATGTACATGTAAATATCTACACCGCCAACTTTATGAACATGGAAATATCTACACCGCCATCTGTATGAACATGGAAATATCTACACCGCCATCTGTATGAACATGGAAATATCTACACCACCATCTGTATGAACATGGAAACATCTACACCGCTAACAGTATGAACATGGAAGTATCTACACCGCTATCAGTATGAACATGGAAATATCTACACCGCTATCTGTATGAACATGGAAATATCTACACCACTATCTGTATGAACATGGAAATATCTACACCGCTATCTGTATGAACATGGAAATAACTACACCGCTATCTGAATGAACATGCAAATATCTACACAGCTATCTGTATATCAATGGAAATATCTGCACTGCTATCTCTATAAACATGGAAATAGCTACACTGCTATCTGTATAAATATGGAAATATCTACACTGCCATCTCTATGAACAAGGAAATATCTACACCGCCATTTGTATGAACATGGAAATATCTACACCGCCATCTCTATGAACATGGAAATATCTACACCGCCATTTGTATGAACATGGAAATATCTACACCACCATCTATATGAACATGGAAATATCTTCACCGCCATCTTGATGAACATGGAAATATCTACACCGCTATCTGCATGAACATGGAAATATCTACAGATCTATCTGAATATACATGGAAATATCTACACAGATTTCTCTATAAATATGGAAATAACTACAGCGCTATCTCTATAAACTTCAAAATATCTACACCGCCATCTGTATGAACATGGAAATATCTACACCGCCATCTGTACAAACATGGAAATATCTACACTGCCATCTGTATTAAGATGGAAATATCTACACCGCTATCTGTATAAGCATGGAAATATCTGCCCAACTATCTGTATAACCATGGAAATATCCGCACCGCTATCTGTATAAACATGGATATATCTACACTGCTATCTGCATAAACATGGAAATATCCACACCGCTATCTGTGTAAACATGGAAATGTCTACACTGCTATCTGGGTAAACATGGAAATATCTACACTGCCATCTGTGTAAACATGAAAATATCTACACCGCCATCCCTATAAACATGGAAATATCTACACCGCCATCTGTATGAACATGGAAATATCTACACCACCATCTCTATAAACATGGAAATATCCAGACCGCTATCTGTATAAACATGGAAATATCTACACCGCTATCTGCATAAACATGGAATTATCCACACCGCTAACTGTGTAAACATTGAAATGTCTACACCAATATCTGTGTAAACATGGAAATATCCACACCGCCATCTGTGTAAACATGAAAATATCTACATCGCCATCTCTATAAACACGGAAAATCTACACCGCCATCTGTATGAACATGGAAATATCTACACCGCGATCTGTATAAACGTGGAAATATCTAAACTGCTATCTGTATGAACTTGGAAATATCTACACTGCTATCTGTATAAAATTGAAATTATCTACACCACTATCTCTATAAACATGGAAATATCTACACTGCTATCTGTATAAACATGGAAATATCTACACCGCTATCTGTATAAACATGGAAATATCTTCACCGCTGTCTGTATAAACATGGAAATACCTACAAAGCTGTCTCTATAAACATGGAAATTACTACACCACTATCTCTATAAACATGGAAATATCTAGACCGCCATCTCTATAAACATGGAAATATCTACACCACCATCTGTATAAACATGGAAATATCTATTCCGCTCTCTGCAAAAACATGGAAATATCTACACCGCCATCTCTATGAAGATGGAAATATCTACACCGCCATCTCTATGAACATGGAAATATCTACACCGCCATCTGTATGAACATGTAAATATCTACACCGCCATCTGTGTGAACATGGAAATATCTACACCGCTAACTGTATGAACATGGAAATGTCTACACGGCTATTGGTATGAACCTGGAAATATCTAGACCGCTATCTGTATGAATATGGAAATATCTACACCGCTATCTGTATGAACATGGAAATATCTACACCGCCATCTGTATGAACATGGAAATATCTACACCGCCATCTGTATGAACATGTAAATATCTACACCGCCATCTGTATGAACATGGAAATATCTACACCGCTAACTGTACGAACATGGAAATATCTACACCGCTATCTGTATGAACATGGAAATATCTACACCGCCATCTGTATGAACATGTAAATATCTACACCGCCATCTGTATGGACATGGAAATATCTACACCGCCATCTGTACAAACATGGACATATCTACACTGCCATCTGTATTAAGATGGAAATATCTACACCGCTATCTGTATAAACATGGATATATCTACACTGCTATCTGCATAAACATGGAAATATCCACACCGCTATCTGTGTAAACATGGAAATGTCTACACTGCTATCTGGGTAAACATGGAAATATCTACACTGCCATCTGTGTAAACATGAAAATATCTACACCGCCATCCCTATAAACATGGAAATATCTACACCGCCATCTGTATGAACATGGAAATATCTACACCGCCATCTCTATAAACGTGGAAATATCTACACCGCTATCTGTATGAACTTGGAAATATCTACACTGCTCTCTTTATAAAATTGAAATTATCTACACCACTATCTCTATAAACATGGAAATATCTACACTGCTATCTGTATAAGCATGAAATTATCTACACCGCTATCTGTATAAACATGGAAATATCTTCACCGCTATCTGTATAAACATGGAAATATCTACAATGCTGTCTCTATAAGCTTTGAAATAACTACAACACTATCTCTATAAACATGGAAATATCCAGACCGCTATCTGTATAAACATGGAAATATCTACACCGCTATCTGCATAAACATGGAAATATCCACACCACTAACTGTGTAAACATTGAAATGTCTACACCAATATCTGTGTAAACATGGAAATATCCACACCGCCATCTGTGTAAACATGAAAATATCTACATCGCCATCTCTATAAACACGGAAAATCTACACCGCCATCTGTATGAACATGGAAATATCTACACCACGATCTGTATAAACGTGGAAATATCTAAACTGCTATCTGTATGAACTTGGAAATATCTACACTGCTATCTGTATAAAATTGAAATTATCTACACCACTATCTCTATAAACATGGAAATATCTACACTGCTATCTGTATAAACATGGAAATATCTACACCGCTATCTGTATAAACATGGAAATATCTTCACCGCTGTCTGTATAAACATGGAAATACCTACAAAGCTGTCTCTATAAACATGGAATTTACTACACCACTATCTCTATAAACATGGAAATATCTAGACCGCCATCTCTATAAACATGGAAATATCTACACCACCATCTGTATAAACATGGAAATATCTATTCCGCTCTCTGCAAAAACATGGAAATATCTACACCGCCATCTCTATGAAGATGGAAATATCTACACCGCCATCTCTATGAACATGGAAATATCTACACCGCCATCTGTATGAACATGTAAATACCTACACCGCCATCTGTGTGAACATGGAAATATCTACACCGCTAACTGTATGAACATGGAAATGTCTACACGGCTATTGGTATGAACCTGGAAATATCTAGACCGCTATCTGTATGAATATGGAAATATCTACACCGCTATCTGTATGAACATGGAAATATCTACACCGCCATCTGTATGAACATGGAAATATCTACACCGCCATCTGTATGAACATGTAAATATCTACACCGCCATCTGTATGAACATGGAAATATCTACACCGCTAACTGTACGAACATGGAAATATCTACACCGCTAACTGTATGAACATGGAAATATCTACACCGCCATCTGTATGAACATGTAAATATCTACACCGCCATCTGTATGAACATGGAAATATCTACACCGCTAACTGTACGAACATGGAAATATCTACACCGCTATCTGTATGAACATGGAAATATCTACACCGCTAGCTGTATGAACATGGAAATATCTACATCGCTACCTGTATGAACATAGAAATATCTACACCGCTATGTGAATGAACATGGAAATATCTACACCGCTATCTGTAGGAACATGTAAACATCTACACAGCTATCTGTATATCAATGGAAATATCCACACTGGTATCTCTATAAACATGGAAATAACTAAACTGCTTTGTGTATAAACATGGAAATATCTACACGGCCATCTCTATGAACATGGAAATATCTACACCGCCATTTGTATGAACCTGGAAATATCTACACCGCCATCTCTATGAACTTGGAAATATCTACACCTCCATTTGTATGAACATGGAAATACCGACAACACCATCTGTATGAACATGGAAATATCTACACCACCATCTGTATGAACATGGATATATCTACACCGGCATCTGGATGAACATGGAAATATCTACACCGTAATCTGCATGAACATGGAAATATCTACACAGCTATCTGAATATACATGGAAATATCTACACAGATTTCTCTATAAATATGGAAATAACTACAGTGCTATCTCTATAAACTTCGAAATATCTACACCGCCATCTGCATGAACATGGAAATATCTACACCGCCATCTGTTTTAAGATGGAAATATCTACACCGATATCTGTATAAACATGGAAATATCTGCACGACTGTCTGTATTAACATGGAAATAACCGCACCGCTATCTGTATAAACATGGAAATATCTGCACCGCTATCTGCATAAACATGGAAATATCCACACCGCTATCTGTGTAAACATAGAAATGTCTACACCGCTATCTGTGTAAACATGGAAATATCTACACAGCCATCTATGTAAGCATGAAAATATCCACACCGCCATCTCTATAAACATGGAAATATCTACACCGCCATCTGTATGAACATGGAAATATCTACACCGCCATCTCTATAAACGTGGAAATATCTACACTGCTATCCGTATGAACTTGGAAATATCTACACTGCTATCTGTATAAAATTGGAATTATCTACCCCACTATGTCTATAAACATTGAAATATCTACCCCGCTATCTGTATAAACATGGAAATATCTACCCCGCTATCTGTATAAACATGGAAATAACTTCACCGCTATCTGTATAAACATGGAAATATCTACAATGCTGTGTCTATAAGCTTTGAAATAACTACAACACTATTTCTATAAACATGGAAATATCCAGACCGCCATCTGTATAAACATGGAAATATCTACACCACCATCTGTATAAACATGGAAATATCTATACCGCTATCTGCATAAACATGGAAATATCTACACCGCCATCTCTATGAACATGGAAATATCTACACCGCCATCCGTAAGAACTTGGAAATATTTACACCGCCATCAGTATGAACATGTAAATATCTAAACCGCCATCAGTATGAACATGGAAATATCTACACCGCTAACTGTATGAACATGGAAATACCTACACCGCTATCTGTATGAACATGGAAATATCTACACAGCTATCTGTATGAACATGGAAATATCTACACCGCTCTCTGTATGAACATGGAAATATCTACACCGCTATCTGTATGAACATGGAAATATCTACACCGCTATCTGTATATCAGTGGAAATATCTACACTGCTACCTCTATAAACATGGAAATAACTACACTGCTATCTGTATCAACATGGAAATATCTATACCGCCACCTCTATGAACATGGAAATATCTACACAGCCATCTGTATGAACATGGAAATATCTTCAACGCCATCTCTATGAACATGGATGTATCTACACCGGCATCTGGATGAACATGGAAATAACTACACCACAATCTGCAAGAACATGGAAATATCTACACAGCTATCTGCATATACATGGAAATATCTACACAGATTTCTATATAAATATAGAAATAACTACCGCGCTATCTCTATAAACTTCGAAATATCTACACCGCCATCTGTATGAACATGGAAATATCTACACCACCATCTGTATAAACATGGAAATATCTATACCGCCATCTGCATAAACATGGAAATATCTACACCACCATCTGTATAAACATGGAAATATCTATACCGCTAACTGTATGAACATGGAAATATCTACACCGCTATTGGTATGAACATGGAAATATCTACACCGCTATCTGTATGAACATGGAAATATCTACACCGCTATCTGCATAAACATGGAAATATCCACACCGCTATCTGTGTAAACATGGAAATGTCTACACCGCTATTTGTGTAAACATGGAAATATCTACACTGCCATCTGTGTAAACCTGAAAATATCTACACCGCCATCTCTATAAACATGGAAATATCTACACCGCCATCGGTATGAACATGGAAATATATACACAGCCATCTTTATAAACGTGGAAATATCTACACTGCTATCTGTATGAACTTGGAAATATCTACTCTGCTATCAGTATAAAATCGGAATTATCTACACCACTATCTCTATAAACATGGAAATATCTACACCGCTATCTGTATAAACATGGAAATATCTACACCGCTATCTGTATAAACATGGAAATAACTTCACCGCTATCTGTATAAACATGGAAATATCTACAATGCTGTCTCTATAAACTTTGAAATAACTACACCACTATCTCTATAAACATGGAAATATCTAGACCGAAATCTCTATAAACATGCAAATATCTACACCACAATCTGTATAAACATGGAAATATCTATACCGCTATCTGCATAAACATGGAAATATCTACCCCGCCATCTCTATGAACATGGAAATATCTACACCGCCATCTGTAAGAACTTGGAAATATTTACACCGCCATCTGTATGAACATGTAAATATCTAAACCGCCATCTGTATGAACATGGAAATATCTACACCGCTAACTGTATGAACATGGAAATACCTACACCAGTATCTGTAGGAAAATGGAAATATCTACACCGCTATCTGTATGAACATGGAAATATCTACACCGCTCTCTGAATGAACATGGAAATATCTACACCGCTATCAGTATGAACATGGAAATATCCACACCGATATCTGTATGAACATGCAAATATCTACACAGCTATCTGTATATCAATGGAAATATCTTCACTGCTCTCTCTGTAAACATGGAAATAAATACACTGCTATCTGTATAAACATGGAAATATCTACACCGCCTCCTGTATGAACATAGGAATATCTACACTGCCATCCGTAAGAACATGGAAATATCTACACTACCATCTGTATGAAAATGTAAATATCTACACCGCCATCTGTATGAACATGGAAATATCTACACCGCTTACTGTATGAACATGGAAATATCTACACCGCTATCTGTATGAAAATGGAAATATCTACACTGCTATCTGTATGAACATGGAAATATCTACACCGCCATCTGTATTAAGATGGAAATATCTACACCGCTCTCTGTATAAACATGGAAATATCTGCACCACTATCTGTATTAACATGGAAATATCCGCACCGCTTTCTGTATAAACATGGAAATATCTACTCCGCTATCTGCATAAACATGGAAATATCCACACCGCTATCTGTGTAAACATGGAAATGTCTACACCGCTGTCTGTGTACACATGGAAATATCTACACTGCCATCTGTGTAAACATGAAAATATCTACACTGCCATCTCTATAAACATGGAAATATCTACACCGCCATCTGTATGAACATGGAAATATCTACACCGCCATCTCTATAAACGTGGAAATATCTACAACGCTATCTGTATGAACTTGGAAATATCTACACTGCTATCTGTATAAAATTGGAATTATCTACACCGCTATCTCTATCAACATGGAAATATCTACACTGCTATCTGTATAAACATGGAAATATCTACACCGCTATCTGTATAAACATGGAAATATCTTCACCGCTATCTGTATAAACATGGAAATATCTACAACGCTGTCTCTATAAACATGGAAATATCTGCAACGCTGTCTGCATAAACTTCAAAATAACTACACTACTATCTCTATAAACATGGAAATACCTAGACCGCCATCACTATAAACATGGAAATATCTACACCACCGTCTGAATAAACATGGAAATATCTATACCGCTATCTGCATAAACATGGAAATATCGACACCGCTATCTGTATGAACTTGGAAATATCTACACTGCTCTCTGTATGAAACTGAAATTATCTACAACACTATCTCTATAAACATGGAAATATCTACACTGCTATCTGTATAAACATGGAAATATCTACACCGCTATCTGTATAAACATGGAAATATCTTCACAGCTATCTGTATAAACATGGAAATATCTACAACGCTGTCTCTATAAACTTGGAAATAACTACACCACTATCTCTGTAAACATGGAAATATCTAGACCGCCATCTCTATATACATGGAAATATCTACACCACCATCTGTATAAAAATGGAAATATCTATAACGCTATCTGCATAAACATGGAAATACCTACACCGCCGTCTCTATGAACATGCAAATATGTACACTGCCATCTGTACGAACATGGAAATATCTATACGGCCATCTATATGAACATGTAAATATCTACTCCGCCATCTGTATGAACATGGAAATATCTGCACCGCTAACTGTATGAACATGGAAATATCTACACTGCCATGTGTATGAACATGGAAATAGCTACACCGTTATCTGTATGAACATGGAAATATCTACACCGCTATCGGTAAGAACATGGAAATATCTACACCGCTATCTGTACGAACATGGAAATATCTACACCGCTATCTGTATGAACATGCAAATATCTACACGGCTATCTGTATATCAATGGAAATATCTACAAAGCTGTCTCTATAAACATGGAAATATCTACACTGCTATCTGTATAAACATGGAGATATCTACACAGCCACCTGTATGAACATGGAAATATCTACACTGCCATCCGTACGAACATGGAGATATCTACACCGCCATCTGTATGAGCATGGAAATATCTTCACCGCCATCTGTATGAACATGGAAATATCTTCACCGCCATCTGTATGAACATGGATATATGTACACAGGCATCTGGATGAACATGGAAATATCTACACCGCTATCTGCATGAACATGGAAATATCTACACAGCTATCTGAATATACATTGAAATATCTACACAGATTTTTCTATAAATATGGAAATACCTAAAGAGCTGTCTCCATAAACTTCGAAATATCTACACCGCCATCTGTATGAACATGGAAATATCTACACCGCCATCTGTACAAACATGGACATATCTACACCGCCATCTGTATTAAGATGGAAATATCTACACCGCTATCTGTATAAACATGGAAATATCTGCCCAACTATCTGTATAAACATGGAAATATCCGCACCGCTATCTGTATAAACATGGAAATATCTACACTGCTATCTGCATAAACATGGAAATATCCACACCGCTATCTGTGTAACCATGGAAATGTCTACACCGCAATCTGTGTAAAAATGGAAATATCTACACCGCCATCTGTGTAAACATGAAAATATCTACACCGCCATCCCTATAAACATGGAAATATTTACACCGCCATCTGTATGAACATGGAAATATCTACACCGCCATCTCTATGAACATGGAAATATCTACAACGCCATGTGTACGAACATGGAAATATCTACACTGCCATCTGTATGAACATGGAAATATCTACACCGCTTACTGTATGAACATGGAAATATCTGTACCACTATCTGTATGAAGATGTAAATATCTACACCGTTATCTCTATGAACAAGGAAATAACTACACCACTATCTGTATGAACATGGAAATATCTACACAGCTATCTGCATATACACGGAAATATCTACACAGATTTCTCTATAAATATGGAAATAACTACAGCGCTATCTCTATAAACTTCGAAATATCTACACCGCCATCTTTATGAACATGGAAATATCTACACCGCCATCTGTATGAACATGTAAATATCTACACCGCCATCTGTGTGAACATGGAAATATCTACACCGCTAACTGTATGAACATGGAAATGTCTACACGGCTATTGGTATGAACCTGGAAATATCTAGACCGCTATCTGTATGAATATGGAAATATCTACACCGCTATCTGTATGAACATGGAAATATCTACACCGCCATCTGTATGAACATGGAAATATCTACACCGCCATCTGTATGAACATGTAAATATCTACACCGCCATCTGTATGAACATGGAAATATCTACACCGCTAACTGTACGAACATGGAAATATCTACACCGCTATCTGTATGAACATGGAAATATCTACACCGCCATCTGTATGAACATGTAAATATCTACACCGCCATCTGTATGGACATGGAAATATCTACACCGCCATCTGTACAAACATGGACATATCTACACTGCCATCTGTATTAAGATGGAAATATCTACACCGCTATCTGTATAAACATGGATATATCTACACTGCTATCTGCATAAACATGGAAATATCCACACCGCTATCTGTGTAAACATGGAAATGTCTACACTGCTATCTGGGTAAACATGGAAATATCTACACTGCCATCTGTGTAAACATGAAAATATCTACACCGCCATCCCTATAAACATGGAAATATCTACACCGCCATCTGTATGAACATGGAAATATCTACACCGCCATCTCTATAAACGTGGAAATATCTACACCGCTATCTGTATGAACTTGGAAATATCTACACTGCTCTCTTTATAAAATTGAAATTATCTACACCACTATCTCTATAAACATGGAAATATCTACACTGCTATCTGTATAAGCATGAAATTATCTACACCGCTATCTGTATAAACATGGAAATATCTTCACCGCTATCTGTATAAACATGGAAATATCTACAATGCTGTCTCTATAAGCTTTGAAATAACTACAACACTATCTCTATAAACATGGAAATATCCAGACCGCTATCTGTATAAACATGGAAATATCTACACCGCTATCTGCATAAACATGGAAATATCCACACCGCTAACTGTGTAAACATTGAAATGTCTACACCAATATCTGTGTAAACATGGAAATATCCACACCGCCATCTGTGTAAACATGAAAATATCTACATCGCCATCTCTATAAACACGGAAAATCTACACCGCCATCTGTATGAACATGGAAATATCTACACCACGATCTGTATAAACGTGGAAATATCTAAACTGCTATCTGTATGAACTTGGAAATATCTACACTGCTATCTGTATAAAATTGAAATTATCTACACCACTATCTCTATAAACATGGAAATATCTACACTGCTATCTGTATAAACATGGAAATATCTACACCGCTATCTGTATAAACATGGAAATATCTTCACCGCTGTCTGTATAAACATGGAAATACCTACAAAGCTGTCTCTATAAACATGGAATTTACTACACCACTATCTCTATAAACATGGAAATATCTAGACCGCCATCTCTATAAACATGGAAATATCTACACCACCATCTGTATAAACATGGAAATATCTATTCCGCTCTCTGCAAAAACATGGAAATATCTACACCGCCATCTCTATGAAGATGGAAATATCTACACCGCCATCTCTATGAACATGGAAATATCTACACCGCCATCTGTATGAACATGTAAATACCTACACCGCCATCTGTGTGAACATGGAAATATCTACACCGCTAACTGTATGAACATGGAAATGTCTACACGGCTATTGGTATGAACCTGGAAATATCTAGACCGCTATCTGTATGAATATGGAAATATCTACACCGCTATCTGTATGAACATGGAAATATCTACACCGCCATCTGTATGAACATGGAAATATCTACACCGCCATCTGTATGAACATGTAAATATCTACACCGCCATCTGTATGAACATGGAAATATCTACACCGCTAACTGTACGAACATGGAAATATCTACACCGCTAACTGTATGAACATGGAAATATCTACACCGCCATCTGTATGAACATGTAAATATCTACACCGCCATCTGTATGAACATGGAAATATCTACACCGCTAACTGTACGAACATGGAAATATCTACACCGCTATCTGTATGAACATGGAAATATCTACACCGCTAGCTGTATGAACATGGAAATATCTACATCGCTACCTGTATGAACATAGAAATATCTACACCGCTATGTGAATGAACATGGAAATATCTACACCGCTATCTGTAGGAACATGTAAACATCTACACAGCTATCTGTATATCAATGGAAATATCCACACTGGTATCTCTATAAACATGGAAATAACTAAACTGCTTTGTGTATAAACATGGAAATATCTACACGGCCATCTCTATGAACATGGAAATATCTACACCGCCATTTGTATGAACCTGGAAATATCTACACCGCCATCTCTATGAACTTGGAAATATCTACACCTCCATTTGTATGAACATGGAAATACCGACAACACCATCTGTATGAACATGGAAATATCTACACCACCATCTGTATGAACATGGATATATCTACACCGGCATCTGGATGAACATGGAAATATCTACACCGTAATCTGCATGAACATGGAAATATCTACACAGCTATCTGAATATACATGGAAATATCTACACAGATTTCTCTATAAATATGGAAATAACTACAGTGCTATCTCTATAAACTTCGAAATATCTACACCGCCATCTGCATGAACATGGAAATATCTACACCGCCATCTGTTTTAAGATGGAAATATCTACACCGATATCTGTATAAACATGGAAATATCTGCACGACTGTCTGTATTAACATGGAAATAACCGCACCGCTATCTGTATAAACATGGAAATATCTGCACCGCTATCTGCATAAACATGGAAATATCCACACCGCTATCTGTGTAAACATAGAAATGTCTACACCGCTATCTGTGTAAACATGGAAATATCTACACAGCCATCTATGTAAGCATGAAAATATCCACACCGCCATCTCTATAAACATGGAAATATCTACACCGCCATCTGTATGAACATGGAAATATCTACACCGCCATCTCTATAAACGTGGAAATATCTACACTGCTATCCGTATGAACTTGGAAATATCTACACTGCTATCTGTATAAAATTGGAATTATCTACCCCACTATGTCTATAAACATTGAAATATCTACCCCGCTATCTGTATAAACATGGAAATATCTACCCCGCTATCTGTATAAACATGGAAATAACTTCACCGCTATCTGTATAAACATGGAAATATCTACAATGCTGTGTCTATAAGCTTTGAAATAACTACAACACTATTTCTATAAACATGGAAATATCCAGACCGCCATCTGTATAAACATGGAAATATCTACACCACCATCTGTATAAACATGGAAATATCTATACCGCTATCTGCATAAACATGGAAATATCTACACCGCCATCTCTATGAACATGGAAATATCTACACCGCCATCCGTAAGAACTTGGAAATATTTACACCGCCATCAGTATGAACATGTAAATATCTAAACCGCCATCAGTATGAACATGGAAATATCTACACCGCTAACTGTATGAACATGGAAATACCTACACCGCTATCTGTATGAACATGGAAATATCTACACAGCTATCTGTATGAACATGGAAATATCTACACCGCTCTCTGTATGAACATGGAAATATCTACACCGCTATCTGTATGAACATGGAAATATCTACACCGCTATCTGTATATCAGTGGAAATATCTACACTGCTACCTCTATAAACATGGAAATAACTACACTGCTATCTGTATCAACATGGAAATATCTATACCGCCACCTCTATGAACATGGAAATATCTACACAGCCATCTGTATGAACATGGAAATATCTTCAACGCCATCTCTATGAACATGGATGTATCTACACCGGCATCTGGATGAACATGGAAATAACTACACCACAATCTGCAAGAACATGGAAATATCTACACAGCTATCTGCATATACATGGAAATATCTACACAGATTTCTATATAAATATAGAAATAACTACCGCGCTATCTCTATAAACTTCGAAATATCTACACCGCCATCTGTATGAACATGGAAATATCTACACCACCATCTGTATAAACATGGAAATATCTATACCGCCATCTGCATAAACATGGAAATATCTACACCACCATCTGTATAAACATGGAAATATCTATACCGCTAACTGTATGAACATGGAAATATCTACACCGCTATTGGTATGAACATGGAAATATCTACACCGCTATCTGTATGAACATGGAAATATCTACACCGCTATCTGCATAAACATGGAAATATCCACACCGCTATCTGTGTAAACATGGAAATGTCTACACCGCTATTTGTGTAAACATGGAAATATCTACACTGCCATCTGTGTAAACCTGAAAATATCTACACCGCCATCTCTATAAACATGGAAATATCTACACCGCCATCGGTATGAACATGGAAATATATACACAGCCATCTTTATAAACGTGGAAATATCTACACTGCTATCTGTATGAACTTGGAAATATCTACTCTGCTATCAGTATAAAATCGGAATTATCTACACCACTATCTCTATAAACATGGAAATATCTACACCGCTATCTGTATAAACATGGAAATATCTACACCGCTATCTGTATAAACATGGAAATAACTTCACCGCTATCTGTATAAACATGGAAATATCTACAATGCTGTCTCTATAAACTTTGAAATAACTACACCACTATCTCTATAAACATGGAAATATCTAGACCGAAATCTCTATAAACATGCAAATATCTACACCACAATCTGTATAAACATGGAAATATCTATACCGCTATCTGCATAAACATGGAAATATCTACCCCGCCATCTCTATGAACATGGAAATATCTACACCGCCATCTGTAAGAACTTGGAAATATTTACACCGCCATCTGTATGAACATGTAAATATCTAAACCGCCATCTGTATGAACATGGAAATATCTACACCGCTAACTGTATGAACATGGAAATACCTACACCAGTATCTGTAGGAAAATGGAAATATCTACACCGCTATCTGTATGAACATGGAAATATCTACACCGCTCTCTGAATGAACATGGAAATATCTACACCGCTATCAGTATGAACATGGAAATATCCACACCGATATCTGTATGAACATGCAAATATCTACACAGCTATCTGTATATCAATGGAAATATCTTCACTGCTCTCTCTGTAAACATGGAAATAAATACACTGCTATCTGTATAAACATGGAAATATCTACACCGCCTCCTGTATGAACATAGGAATATCTACACTGCCATCCGTAAGAACATGGAAATATCTACACTACCATCTGTATGAAAATGTAAATATCTACACCGCCATCTGTATGAACATGGAAATATCTACACCGCTTACTGTATGAACATGGAAATATCTACACCGCTATCTGTATGAAAATGGAAATATCTACACTGCTATCTGTATGAACATGGAAATATCTACACCGCCATCTGTATTAAGATGGAAATATCTACACCGCTCTCTGTATAAACATGGAAATATCTGCACCACTATCTGTATTAACATGGAAATATCCGCACCGCTTTCTGTATAAACATGGAAATATCTACTCCGCTATCTGCATAAACATGGAAATATCCACACCGCTATCTGTGTAAACATGGAAATGTCTACACCGCTGTCTGTGTACACATGGAAATATCTACACTGCCATCTGTGTAAACATGAAAATATCTACACTGCCATCTCTATAAACATGGAAATATCTACACCGCCATCTGTATGAACATGGAAATATCTACACCGCCATCTCTATAAACGTGGAAATATCTACAACGCTATCTGTATGAACTTGGAAATATCTACACTGCTATCTGTATAAAATTGGAATTATCTACACCGCTATCTCTATCAACATGGAAATATCTACACTGCTATCTGTATAAACATGGAAATATCTACACCGCTATCTGTATAAACATGGAAATATCTTCACCGCTATCTGTATAAACATGGAAATATCTACAACGCTGTCTCTATAAACATGGAAATATCTGCAACGCTGTCTGCATAAACTTCAAAATAACTACACTACTATCTCTATAAACATGGAAATACCTAGACCGCCATCACTATAAACATGGAAATATCTACACCACCGTCTGAATAAACATGGAAATATCTATACCGCTATCTGCATAAACATGGAAATATCGACACCGCTATCTGTATGAACTTGGAAATATCTACACTGCTCTCTGTATGAAACTGAAATTATCTACAACACTATCTCTATAAACATGGAAATATCTACACTGCTATCTGTATAAACATGGAAATATCTACACCGCTATCTGTATAAACATGGAAATATCTTCACAGCTATCTGTATAAACATGGAAATATCTACAACGCTGTCTCTATAAACTTGGAAATAACTACACCACTATCTCTGTAAACATGGAAATATCTAGACCGCCATCTCTATATACATGGAAATATCTACACCACCATCTGTATAAAAATGGAAATATCTATAACGCTATCTGCATAAACATGGAAATACCTACACCGCCGTCTCTATGAACATGCAAATATGTACACTGCCATCTGTACGAACATGGAAAAATCTATACGGCCATCTATATGAACATGTAAATATCTACTCCGCCATCTGTATGAACATGGAAATATCTGCACCGCTAACTGTATGAACATGGAAATATCTACACTGCCATGTGTATGAACATGGAAATAGCTACACCGTTATCTGTATGAACATGGAAATATCTACACCGCTATCGGTAAGAACATGGAAATATCTACACCGCTATCTGTACGAACATGGAAATATCTACACCGCTATCTGTATGAACATGCAAATATCTACACGGCTATCTGTATATCAATGGAAATATCTACAAAGCTGTCTCTATAAACATGGAAATATCTACACTGCTATCTGTATAAACATGGAGATATCTACACAGCCACCTGTATGAACATGGAAATATCTACACTGCCATCCGTACGAACATGGAGATATCTACACCGCCATCTGTATGAGCATGGAAATATCTTCACCGCCATCTGTATGAACATGGAAATATCTTCACCGCCATCTGTATGAACATGGATATATGTACACAGGCATCTGGATGAACATGGAAATATCTACACCGCTATCTGCATGAACATGGAAATATCTACACAGCTATCTGAATATACATTGAAATATCTACACAGATTTTTCTATAAATATGGAAATACCTAAAGAGCTGTCTCCATAAACTTCGAAATATCTACACCGCCATCTGTATGAACATGGAAATATCTACACCGCCATCTGTACAAACATGGACATATCTACACCGCCATCTGTATTAAGATGGAAATATCTACACCGCTATCTGTATAAACATGGAAATATCTGCCCAACTATCTGTATAAACATGGAAATATCCGCACCGCTATCTGTATAAACATGGAAATATCTACACTGCTATCTGCATAAACATGGAAATATCCACACCGCTATCTGTGTAACCATGGAAATGCCTACACCGCAATCTGTGTAAAAATGGAAATATCTACACCGCCATCTGTGTAAACATGAAAATATCTACACCGCCATCCCTATAAACATGGAAATATTTACACCGCCATCTGTATGAACATGGAAATATCTACACCGCCATCTCTATGAACATGGAAATATCTACAACGCCATGTGTACGAACATGGAAATATCTACACTGCCATCTGTATGAACATGGAAATATCTACACCGCTTACTGTATGAACATGGAAATATCTGTACCACTATCTGTATGAAGATGTAAATATCTACACCGTTATCTCTATGAACAAGGAAATAACTACACCACTATCTGTATGAACATGGAAATATCTACACAGCTATCTGCATATACACGGAAATATCTACACAGATTTCTCTATAAATATGGAAATAACTACAGCGCTATCTCTATAAACTTCGAAATATCTACACCGCCATCTTTATGAACATGGAAATATCTACACCGCCATCTGTACGAACATGGACATATCTACACCGCCATCTGTAATAAGATGGAAATATCTACACCGCTATCTGTATAAACATGGAAATATCTCCACCACTATCTGTATAAACATGGAAATAACCGCACCGCTATCTGCATAAACATGGAAATATCCACACCGCCATCTGTGTAAACATGGAAATGTCTACACCGCTATCTGTGTAAACATGGAAATGTCTACACCGCTATCTGTGTAAACATGGAAATATCTACACCGCCATCTGTGTAAACATGAAAATATCTACACCGCCATCTCTATAAACTTGGAAATATCTACACCGCCATCTGTACGAACATGGAAATACCTACACCGCTATCTGTATGAAGATGGAAATATCTACACCGCTATGTGTATGAACATGCAAATATCTACACAGCTATCTGTACATCAATGGAAATATCTACACTGCTATCTCTATAAACATGGAAATATCTACACTGCTATCTGTATAAACATGGAAATATCTACACCGACATTTGTATGAACATGGAAATATCTACACCCCTAACTGTATGAACATGGAAATATCTACACCGCTATCTGTATGAACATGGAAATATCTACACCGTTACCTGTATGAACATGGAAATATCTATACCGCTATCTGTATGAACATGGAAATATCTACACAGCTATCTGTATATCAATGGAAATATCTACACTGCTATCTCTATAAACACGGAAATAACTACACTGCGATCTGTATAAACATGGAAATATATACACCGCCATCTGTATGAACATGTAAATATCTACACCGCTAACTCTATGAACATTTAAATATCTACACCGCTATCTGTATGAACATGGAAATATCTACACCGCTATCTGTATTAACATGCAAATATCTACACCGCTATCTGTATGAACATGGAAATGTCTACACCGCTATCTGTATGAACATGGAAATATCTACACCGCTATCTGTATGAACATGCAAATATCTACACAGCTATCTGTATATCAATGGAAATATCCAGACTGGTATCTCTATAAACATGGAAATAACTACACTGCTATCTGTATAAACATGGAAATATCTACACCGCCATCTCTATGAACATGGAAATATCTAGACCGCCATCTCTATAAACATGGGAATATCTACACCACCATCTGTATAAACATGGAAATATCTATACCGCTATCTGCATAAACATTGAAATATCTACACCGCCATCCCTATGAACATGGAAATATCTACCACGCCATCTGTAGGAACATGGAAATATCTATACGCCATCTGTATGAACATGTAAATATCTACACCGCCATCTGTATGAACATGGAAATATCCACACCGCTATCTGTATGAACATGGGAATATCTACACCGTTATCTGTATGAACATGGAAATATCTACACCGCTATCTGTATGAACATGGAAATATCTACACCGCTATCTGTATGAACATGGAAATATCTACACCGCTATCTGTATGACCATGCAAATATCTTCACAGCTATCTGTATATCAATGGAAATATCTACACAGCTATCTCTATAAACATGGAAATAGCTACACTGCTATCTGTATAAATATGGAAATATCTACACCGCCACCTCTATGAACATGGAAATATCTACACCGCCATCTTTATGAACATGGAAATATCTACAACGCTAACTGTATGAACATGGAAATATCTACACCGCCATCTGTATGAACATGGAAATATCTTCGCCATCTGTATGAACATGGAAATATCAACACTGCTAAATATATGAACATGGAAATGTCTACACCGCTATTGGTATGAACATGGAAATATCTACACCGCTATCTGTATGAACATGGAAATATCTACACCGCTATCTGTATGAACATGGAAATAACTACACCGCCATCTGAATGAACATGTAAATATCTACACCGCCATCTGTATGAACATGGAAATATCTAAACTGCTAACTGTATGAACATGGAAATATCTACACCGCTATCTGTATGAACATGGAAATATCTACACCGCTATCTGTATGAACATGGAAATATCTATACCGCTATCTGTATGAACATGGAAATATCTACACCGCTATCTCTATGAACATGGAAATGTCCACACTGCTATCTCTATGAACATGCAAATATCTACATAGCTATCTGTATATCAATGGAAATATCTACACTACTATCTCGATAAACATGAAAAAAACTACACTGCTCTCTCTATAAATATGGAAATATCAACACCGCCATCTCTATGAACATGGAAATATCTACACCGCCATATGTATGAACATGGAAATATCTACACCACCATCTCTATGAACATGGAAATATCTACACCGCCATTTGTATGAACATGGAAATATCTACACCGCTATCTGCATGAACATGGATCTATCTTCACAGCTATCTGAATATACATGGAAATATCTACAGAGATTTCTCTATAAATATGGAAATAACTACAGCGCTATCGCTATAAACTTCGAAATATCTACACCGCCATCTGTATGAACATGGAAATATCTACACCGCCATCTGTACAAACATGGACATATCTTCACCGCCATCTGTATTAAGATGGAAATATCTACACCGCTATCTGTATAAACATGGAAATATCTGCCCAACTATCTGTATAAACATGGAAATATCCGCACCGATATCTGAATAAACATGGAAATATCCGCACTGCTATCTGTATAAACATGGAAATATCTACACTGCTATCTGCATAAACATGGAAATATCCACACCGCTATCTGTGTAAACATGGAAATGTCTACACTGCTATCTGTGTAAACATGGAAATATCTACACCGCCATCTGTGTAAACATGAAAATATCTACACCGCCATCCCTATAAACATGGAAATATCTACACCGTCCTCTGTATGAACTTGGAAATATCTGCACCGCCATCTCTATAAACGTGGAAATATCTACACCGCAATCTGTATGAACTTGGAAATATCTACACTGCTCTCTGTATAAAATTGAAATTATCTACACCACTATCTCTATAAACATGGAAATATCTACACTGCTATCGGTATAAACATGGAAATATCTACACCGCTATCTGTATAAACATGGAAATATCTACAACAATATCTCTATAAACTTGGAAATAACTATACCACTATCTCTGTAAACATGGAAATATCTAGACCATCATCTCTATAAACATGGAAATATCTACACCACCATCTGTATAAACATGGAAATATCTATACCGCTATCTGCATAAACATGGAAATATCTACACCGCCATCTCTATGAACATGGAAATATCTACACCGCCATCTGTACGAACATGGAAAGATCTATACCGCCATCTGTATGAACATGTAAATATCTACACCGCCATCTATAGGAACATGGAAATATCTACACGGCTAACTGTGTGAACATGGAAATACCTACACCGCCATCTGTATGAACATGGAAATATCTACACCGCCATCTGTATGAACATGGAAATATCTACACCGCTAACTGTATGAACATGGAAATGTCTAAACCGCTATTGGTATGAAACTGGAAATATCTAGACCGCTATCTGTATGAACATGAAAATATCTACACCACTTTCTGTATGAACATGGAAATCTCTACACCGCTATCTGTATGAACATGGAAATATCTACACCGTTATCTGTATGAACATGGAAATATCTACACCGCTATCTGTATGAACATGGAAATATCAACACCGCCATTTGTATGAACATGGAAATATCTACACCGCCATCTCTATGAACATGGAAATATCTACACCGCCATTTGTATGAACATGGAAATATCTACACCGCCATCTGTATGAACATGGAAATATCTTCACCGCCATCTGTATGAACATGGATATATGTACACCGGCATCTGGAAGAAAATGGAAATATCTACACCGCTATCTGCATGAACACGGAAATATCTACACAGCTATCTGAATATACATGGAAATATCTACAGAGATTTCTCTATAAATATGGAAATAACTACAGCGCTATCTCTATAAACTTCGAAATATCTTCACCGCCATCTGTATGAACATGGAAATATCTACAAAGCCATCTTTGGAAACATGGACATATCTACACCGCCATCTGTATTAAGATGGAAATATCTACACTGCTATCTGTATAAACATGGAAATATCTGCCCAACTATCTGTATAAACATGGAAATATCCGAACCGCTATCTGTATAAACATGGAAATATCTACACTGCTATCTGCGTAAACATGGAAATATCCACACCGCTATCTGTGTAAACATGGAAATGTCTACACCGCTATCTGTGTAAACATGGAAATATCTACACTGCCATCTGTGTAAACATGAAAATATCTACACCGCCATCGCTATAAACATGGAAATATCTACACCACCATCTGTATGAACATGGAAATATCTACACCGCCATCTCAATAAACGTGGAAATATCTACACCGCAATCTGTATGAACTTGGAAATATCTACACTGCTCTCTGTATAAAATTGAAATTATCTACACCAATATCTCTATAAACATGGAAATATCTACACTGCTGTCTGTATAAACATGGAAATATCTACACCACCTTCTGTATAAACATGGATATATCTATACCGCTATCTGCATAAACATGGAAATATCTACACCGCCATCTCTATGAACATGGAAATATCTACACCGCCATCTGTACGAACATGGACATATCTATACCGCCATCTGTATGAATATGTAAATATCTACACCGCCATCTGTATGAACATGGAAATATCTACACCGCTAACTGTATGAACATGGAAATATCTACACCGCTGTCTGTATGAACATGGAAATATCCACACCGTTATCTGTATGAACATGGAAATATCTACACCGCTATCTGAATGGACATTGAAATATCTACACCGCTATGTGTACGAACATGCAAATATCTACACAGCTATCTGTATAACAGTGGAGATATCTACACAGCTATCTCCATTAACATGGAAATAACTACACTGCTATCTATATAAACATGGAAATATCTACACCGCCACCTGTATGAACATGGAAATATCTACACTGTCATCTGTACAAACATGGAAATGTCTACACCGCTATCTGTATGAACATATAAATATCTTCAGCGCCATCTGTATGAACATGGAAATATCTACACCGCTAAATGTATGAACATGGAAATGTCTACACCGCTATTGGTATGAACATGGAAATATCTACACCGCTATCTGCATGAACATGGAAATATCTACACCGCTATCTGTATGAACATGGAAATATCTACACCACTATCTGTATGAACATGGAAATATCTACACCGCCATCTGTATGAACATGGGAATATCTACACCGCTAACTGTATGAACATGGAAATATCTACACCGCTATCTGTATGAACATGGAAATGTCTACACCGCTATCTGTAAGAACATGGAAATATCTACACCGCTATCTGTATGAACATGGAATTATCTACACCGCTATCTGTATGAACATGCAAATATCTACACAGCTATCTGTATATCAATGAAAATATCTACACTGCTATCCCTATAAACATAGAAGTAACTACACTGATGTCTGTATAAATATGGAAATATCTACACCGCCATCTCTATGAACATGGAAATATCTAAACCGCCATTTGTATGAACATGGTAATATCTACACTGCCATCTCTATGAACATGGAAATATCTACACCGCCATCTGTATGAACATGAAAATATCTACACCGCCAGATGTACGAACAAGGACATATCTACACCGCCATCTGTATTAAGATGGAAATATGTACACCGCTATCTGTATAAACATGGAAATATCTGCCCAACTATCTGTATAAACATGGAAATATCTACACTGCTATCTGCATAAACATGGAAATATCCACACCGCTACCTGTGTAAACATGGAAATGTCTACACCGCTATCTGTGTAAACGTGGAAATATCTACACCGCCATCTGTGTAAACATGAGAATATCTACACCGCCATCCCTATAAACATGGAAATATCTACACCGTCCTCTGTATGAACATGGAAATATCTACACCGCCATCTCTATAAACGTGGAAATATCTACACCACTATCTGTATGAACTCGGAAATATCTACACTGCTCTCTGTATATAATTGAAATTATCTACACCACTATCTCTATAAACATGGAAATATCTACACTGCTATCTGTATAAACATGGAAATATCTACACCACTTTCTGTATAAACATGGAAATATCTACACCACCATCTGTATAAACATGGAGATATCTATACCGCTATCTGCATAAACATGGAAATATCTACACCGCCATCTCTATGAACATGGAAATATCTACACCGCCATCTGTACGAACATGGAAATATCTATACCGCCATCTCTATGAACATGTAAATATCTACACCGCCATCTATATGAACATGGAAATATCTACACCGCCATCTCTATGAACATGGAAATATCTACACCGCTATCTGTATGAACATGCAAATATCTACACCGGCATCCGGATGAACATGGAAATATCTACACCGCCATCTGCATGAACATGTAAATATCTACACAGCTATCTGAATATACATGGAATTATCTATACAGATTTCTCTATAAATATGGAAATAACTACAGCGCTATCTCTATAAACTTCGAAATATCTACACCGCCATCTGTATGAACATGGAAATATCTACACCGCCATCTGTACGAACATGGACATATCTACACCGCCATCTGTATTAAGATGGAAATATCTACACCGCTATCTTTATAAACATGGAAATATCTGCACCACTATCTGTATAAACATGGAAATACCCGCACTGCTATCTGTATAAACATGGAAATATCTACACCGCTATCTGCATAAACATGGAAATATCCGCACCGCTATCAGTATAAACATGGAAATATCTACACCGCTATCTGCATAAACATGGAAATATCCACACCGCTAACTGTGTAAACATTGAAATGTCTACACCACTATCTGTGTAAACATGGAAATATCCACACCGCCATCTGTGTAAACATGAAAATATCTACATCGCCATCTCTATAAACACGGAAAATCTACACCGCCATCTGTATGAACATGGAAATATCTACACCGTGATCTCTATAAACGTGGAAATATCTAAACTGCTATCTGTATGAACTTGGAAATATCTACACTGCTATCTGTATAAAATTGAAATTATCTACACCACTATCTCTATAAACATGGAAATATCTACACTGCTATCTGTATAAACATGGAAATATCTACACCGCTATCTGTATAAACATGGAAATATCTTCACCGCTGTCTGTATAAACATGGAAATATCTACAAAGCTGTCTCTATAAACTTGGAAATTACTACACCACTATCTCTATAAACATGGAAATATCTAGACCGCCATCTCTATAAACATGGAAATATCTACACCACCATCTGTATAAACATGGAAATATCTATACCGCTCTCTGCAAAAACATGGAAATATCTACACCGCCATCTCTATGAACATGGAAATATCTACACCGCCATCTCTATGAACATGGAAATATCTACACCGCCATCTGTATGAACATGTAAATATCTACACCGCCATCTGTGTGAACATGGAAATATCTACACCGCTAACTGTATGAACATGGAAATGTCTACACGGCTATTGGTATGAACCTAGAAATATCTAGACCGCTATCTGTATGAACATGGAAATATCTACACCGCTATCTGTATGAACATGGAAATATCTACACCGCTATCTGTATGAACATGCAAATATCTACACAGCTATCTGTATATCAATGGAAATATCTACACTGCTATCTCTATAAACATGGAAATACCTACACCGCTATCTGTATGAACATGGAAATATCTACACCGCTATCTGTATAAACACGGAAATATCTACAAAGCTCTCTGTATGAACATGGAAATATCTACACCGCTATCTGTATTAACATGGAAATATCTACACCGCTATCTGTATGAACATGGAAATATCTACACCGGCATCTGGATGAACATGGAAATATCTACACCGCTATCTGCATGAACATGTAAATATCTACACAGCTATCTGCATATACATGGAATTATCTATACAGATTTCCTCTATAAATATGGAAATAACTACAGCGCTATCTCTATAAACTTCGAAATATCTACACCGCCATCTGTATGAACATGGAAATATCTACACCGCCATCTGTACGAACATGGACATATCTACACCGCCATCTGTATTAAGATGGAAATATCTACACCGCTATCTTTATAAACATGGAAATATCTGCACCACTATCTGTATAAACATGGAAATACCCGCACCGCTATCTGTATAAACATGGAAATATCTACACCGCTTTCTGCATAAACATGGAAATATCCACACCGCTATCTGTATAAACATGGAAATATCTACACCGCTATCTGCATAAACATGGAAATATCCACACCGCTAACTGTGTAAACATTGAAATGTCTACACCACAATCTGTGTAAACATGGAAATATCCACACAGCCATCTGTGTAAACATGAAAATATCTACATCGCCATCTCAATAAACACGGAAAATCTACACCGCCATCTGTATGAACATGGAAATATCTACACCGTGATCTCTATAAACGTGGAAATATCTAAACTGCTATCTGTATGAACTTGGAAATATCTACACTGCTATCTGTATAAAATTGAAATTATCTACACCACTATCTCTATAAACATGGAAATATCTTCACTGCTATCTGTATAAACATGGAAATATCTACACCGCTATCTGTATAAACATGGAAATATCTTCACCGCTGTCTGTATAAACATGGAAATATCTACAAAGCTGTCTCTATAAACTTGGAAATTACTACACCACTATCTCTATAAACATGGAAATATCTAGACCGCCATCTCTATAAACATGGAATTATCTACACCACCATCTGTATAAACATGGAAATATCTATACCGCTCTCTGCAAAAACATGGAAATATCTACACCGCCATCTCTATGAACATGGAAATATCTACACCGCCATCTCTATGAACATGGAAATATCTACACCGCCATCTGTATGAACATGTAAATATCTACACCGCCATCTGTGTGAACATGGAAATATCTACACCGCTAACTGTATGAACATGGAAATGTCTACACGGCTATTGGTATGAACCTAGAAATATCTAGACCGCTATCTGTATGAACATGGAAATATCTACACCGCTATCTGTATGAACATGGAAATATCTACACCGCTATCTGTATGAACATGCAAATATCTACACAGCTATCTGTATATCAATGGAAATATCTACACTGCTATCTCTATAAACATGGAAATACCTACACCGCTATCTGTATGAACATGGAAATATCTACACCGCTATCTGTATAAACATGGAAATATCTACAAAGCTCTCTGTATGAACATGGAAATATCTACACCGCTATCTGTATGAACATGGAAATATCTACACCACTATCTGTATGAACATGGAAATATCTACACCGGCATCTGGATGAACATGGAAATATCTACACCGCTATCTGCGTGAACATGTAAATATCTACACAGCTATCTGCATATACATGGAATTATCTATACAGATTTCCTCTATAAATATGGAAATAACTACAGCGCTATCTCTATAAACTTCGAAATATCTACACCGCCATCTGTATGAACATGGAAATATCTACACCGCCATCTGTACGAACATGGACATATCTACACCGCCATCTGTATTAAGATGGAAATATCTACACCGCTATCTTTATAAACATGGAAATATCTGCACCACTATCTGTATAAACATGGAAATACCCGCACTGCTATCTGTATGAACATGGAAATATCTACACCGCCATCTGTATGAACATGGAAATATCTACACCGCCATCTGTATGAACATGTAAATACCTACACCGCCATCTGTGTGAACATGGAAATATCTACACCTCTAACTGTATGAACATGGAAATGTCTACACGGCTATTGGTATGAACCTGGAAATATCTAGACCGATATCTGTATGAACATGGAAATATCTACACCGCCATCTGTATGAACATGGAAATATCTACACCGCCATCTGTATGAACATGGAAATATCTACACCGCCATCTGTATGAACATGGAAATATCTACACCGCCATCTGTATGAACATGGAAATATCTACACCGCTAACTGTACGAACATGGAAATATCTACACCGCTATCTGTATGAACATGGAAATATCTACACCGCTGGCTGTATGAACATGGCAATATCTACATCGCTACCTGTATGAACATAGAAATATCTACACCGCTATGTGTATGAACATGGAAATATCTACACCGCTATCTGTAGGAACATGTAAACATCTACACAGCTATCTGTATATCAATGGAAATATCCACACTGGTATCTCTATAAACATGGAAATAACTAAACTGCTTTGTGTATAAACATGGAAATATCTACACGGCCATCTCTATGAACATGGAAATATCTACACCGCCATTTGTATGAACCTGGAAATATCTACACCGCCATCTCTATGAACTTGGAAATATCTACACCGCCATTTGTATGAACATGGAAATACCGACAACACCATCTGTATGAACATGGAAATATCTTCACCGCCATCTGTATGAACATGGATATATCTACACCGGCATCTGGATGAACATGGAAATATCTACACCGCTATCTGCATGAACATGGAAATATCTACACAGCTATCTGCATACACATGGAAATATCTACACAGATTTCTCTATAAATATGGAAATAACTACAGTGCTATCTCTATAAACTTCGAAATATCTACACCGCCATCTGTATGAACATGGAAATATCTACACCGCCATCTGAATTAAGATGGAAATATCTACACCGATATCTGTATAAACATGGAAATATCTGCACGACTATCTGTATTTACACGGAAATAACCGCACCGCTATCTGTATAAACATGGAAATATCTACACCGCTATCTGCTTAAACATGGAAATATCCACACCGCTATCTGTGTAAACATAGAAATGTCTACACCGCTATCTGTGTAAACATGGAAATATCTACACTGCCATCTGTGTAAGCATGAAAATATCTACGCCGCCATCTCTATAAACATGGAAATATCTACACCGCCATCTGTATGAACATGGAAATATCTACACCGCCATCTCTATAAACGTGGAAATATCTACACTGCTATCCGTATGAACTTGGAAATATCTACACTGCTATCTGTATAAAATTGGAATTATCTTCCCCACTATGTCTATAAACATGGAAATATCTACCCCGCTATCTGTATAAACATGGAAATATCTACCCTGCTATCTGTATAAACATGGAAATAACTTCACCGCTATCTGTATAAACATGGAAATATCTACAATGCTGTCTCTATAAGCTTTGAAATAACTACAACACTATCTCTATAAACATGGAAATATCCAGACCGCCATCTGTATAAACATGGAAATATCTACACCACCATCTGTATAAACATGGAAATATCTACACCGCCATCTCTATGAACATGGAAATATCTACACCGCCATCTGTAAGAACTTGGAAATATTTACACCGCCATCTGTATGAACATGTAAATATCTAAAACGCCATCTGTATGAACATGGAAATATCTACACCGCTAACTGTATGAACATGGAAATACCTACACCGCTATCTGTATGAACATGCAAATATCTACTCAGCTATCTGTATATCAATGGAAATAACTACACTGCTATCTCTGTAAACATGGAAATAACTAAACTGCTATCTGTATAAACATTTAAATATCTACACCGCCACCTGTATGAACATGGAAATAACTACACTGCCATCTGTACGAACATGGAAATATCTACACCGCCATCTGTATGAACATGTAAATATCTACACCGCCATCTCTATGAACATGGAAATATCTACACCGCTAACTGTATGAACATGGAAATATCAACACTGCTATCTCTATGAAAATGGAAATATCTACACAGCTATCTGTATGAACATGGAAATATCTACACAGCTATCTGTATGAACATGGAAATATCTACACCACCATCTGTATGAACATGGAAATATCTTCACCGCCATCTATATGAGCATGGATGTATGTACACGGGCATCTGGATGAACATGGAAATATCTACACCGCTATCTGCATGAACATGGATCTATCTACACATCTATCTGAATATACATGGAAATATCTACACAGATTTCTCTATAAATATGGAAATATCTACAGCGCTATCTCTATAAACTTCGAAATATCTACACCGCCATCTGTATGAACATGGAAATATCTACACCACCATCTGTACAAACATGGACATATCTTCACCGCCATCTGTATTAAGATGGAAATATCTACACCGCTATCTGTATAAACATGGAAATATCTGCCCAACTATCTGTATAAACATGGAAATATCCGCACCGATATCTGAATAAACATGGAAATATCCGCACCGCTATCTGTATAAACATGGAAATATCTACACTGCTATCTGCATAAACATGGAAATATCCACACCACTATCTGTGTAAACATGGAAATGTCTACACCGCTATCTGTGTAAACATGGAAATATCTACACCGCCATCTGTGTAAACATGAAAATATCTACACCGCCATCCCTATAAACATGGAAATATCTACACCGTCCTCTGTATGAACATGGAAATATCTGCACCGCCATCTCTATAAACGTGGAAATATCTACACCGCATTCTGTATGAACTTGGAAATATCTACACTGCTCTCTGTATAAAATTGAAATTATCTACACCACTATCTCTATAAACATGGAAATATTTACACTGCTATCTGTATAAACATGGAAATATCTACACCGCTATCTGTATAAACATGGAAATATCTACAACGATATCTCTATAAACTTGGAAATAACTATACCACTATCTCTGTAAACATGGAAATATCTAGACCATCATCTCTATAAACATGGAAATATCTACACCACCATCTGCATAAACATGGAAATATCTATACCGCTATCTGCATAAACATGGAAATATCTACACCGCCATCTCTATGAACATGGAAATAACTACACCGCCATCTGTACGAACATGGAAGGATCTATACCGCCATCTGTATGAACATGTAAATATCTACACCGCCATCAGTAGGAACATGGAAATATCTACACCGCTAACTGTGCGAACATGGAAATATCTACACCGCCATCTGTATGAACATGGAAATATCTACACCGCCATCTGTATGAACATGGAAATATCTACACCGCTAACTGTATGAACATGGAAATGTCTAAACCGCTATTGGTATGAAACTGGAAATATCTAGACCGCTATCTGTATGAACATGGAAATATCTACACCCCTATCTGTATGAACATGGAAATCTCTACACCGCTATCTGTATGAACATGGAAATATCTACACCGTTATCTGTATGAACATGGAAATATCTACACCGCTATCTGTATGAACATGGAAATATCTACACCGCCATCTCTATGAACATGGAAATATCTACACCGCCATTTGTATGAACATGGAAATATCTACACCGCCATCTGTATGAACATGGAAATATCTTCACCGCCATCTGTATGAACATGGATATATGTACACCGGCATCTGGAAGAAAATGGAAATATCTACACCGCTATCTGCATGAACACGGAAATATCTACACAGCTATCTGAATATACATGGAAATATCTACAGAGATTTCTCTATAAATATGGAAATAACTACAGCGCTATCTCTATAAACTTCGAAATATCTACACCGCCATCTGTATGAACATGGAAATATCTACACCGCCATCTTTGGAAACATGGACTTATCTACACCGCCATCTGTATTAAGATGGAAATATCTACACTGCTATCTGTATAAACATGGAAATATCTGCCCAACTATCTGTATAAACATGGAAATATCTGAACCGCTATCTGTATAAACATGCAAATATCTACACTGCTATCTGCATAAACATGGAAATATCCACACCGCTATCTGTGTAAACATGGAAATGTCTACACCGCTATCTGTGTAAACATGGAAATATCTACACTGCCATCTGTGTAAACATGAAAATATCTACACCGCCATCGCTATAAACATGGAAATATCTACACCACCATCTGTATGAACATGGAAATATCTACACCGCCATCTCTATAAACGTGGAAATATCTACCCCGCAATCTGTATGAACTTGGAAATATCTACACTGCTCTCTGTATAAAATTAAAATTATCTACACCAATATCTCTATAAACATGGAAATATCTACACTGCTGTCTGTATAAACATGGAAATATCTACACCGCTATCTGTATAAACATGGAAATATCTTCACCGCTATCTGTATAAACATGGAAAAATCTACAACGCTGTCTCCATAAACTTGGAAATAACTAAACAACTATCGCTGTAAACATGGAAATATCTAGACCGCCATCTGTATAAACATGGAAATATCTACACCACCTTCTGTATAAACATGGAAATATCTATACCGCTATCTGCATAAACATGGAAATATCTACACCGCCATCTCTACGAACATGGAAATATCTACACCGCCATCTGTACGAACATGGACATATCTATACCGCCATCTGTATTAACATGTAAATATCTACACCGCCATCTGTATGAACATGTAAATATCTACACCGCTAACTGTATGAACATGGAAATATCTACACCGCTGTCTGTATGAACATGGAAATATCTACACCGTTATCTGTATGAACATGGAAATATCTACACCGCTATCTGTATGGACATTGAAATATCTACACCGCTATCTGTACGAACATGCAAATATCAACACAGCTATCTGTATAACAGTGGAAATATCTACACAGCTATCGCCATTAACATGGAAATATCTACACGGCCACCTGTATGAACATGGAAATATCTACACTGTCATCTGTACAAACATGGAAATGTCTACACCGCCATCTGTATGAACATATAAATATCTTCAGCGCCATCTGTATGAACATGGAAATATCTACACCGCTAAATGTATGAACATGGAAATGTCTACACCGCTATTGGTATGAACATGGAAATATCTACACCGCTATCTGCATGAACATGGAAATATCTACACCGCTATCTGTATGAACATGGAAATATCTACACCACTATCTGTATGAACATGGAAATATCTACACCGCCATCTGTATGAACATGGGAATATCTACACCGCTAACTGTATGAACATGGAAATATCTACACCGCTATCTGTATGAACATGGAAATGTCTACACCGCTATCTGTATGAACATGGAAATATCTACAACGCTATCTGTATGAACATGGAATTATCTACACCGCAATCTGTATGAACATGCAAATATCTACACAGCTATCTGTATATCAATGAAAATATCAACACTGCTATCCCTATAAACATGGAAGTAACTACACTGCTGTCTGTATAAATATGGAAATATCTACACCGCCATCTCTATGAACATGGAAATATCTAAACCGCCATTTGTATGAACATGGAAATATCTACACTGCCATCTCTATGAACATGGAAATATCTACACCGCCATCTGTATGAACTTGAAAATATCTACACCGCCAGATATACGAACAAGGACATATCTACACCGCCATCTGTATTAAGATGGAAATATCTACACCGCTATCTGTATAAACATGGAAATATCTGCCCAACTATCTGTATAAACATGGAAATATCTACACTGCTATCTGCATAAACATGGAAATATCCACACCGCTACCTGTGTAAACATGGAAATGTCTACACCGCTATCTGTGTAAACGTGGAATTATCTACACCGCCATCTGTGTAAACATGAAAATATCTACACCGCCATCCCTATAAACATGGAAATATCTACACCGTCCTCTGTATGAACATGGAAATATCTACACAGCCATCTCTATAAACGTGGAAATATCTACACCACTATCTGTATGAACTCGGAAATATCTACACTGCTCTCTGTATAAAATTGAAATTATCTACACCACTATCTCTATAAACATGGAAATATCTACACTGCTATCTGTATAAAAATGGAAATATCTACACCACTTTCTGTATAAACATGGAAATATCTACACCACCATCTGTATAAACATGGAGATATCTATACCGCTATCTGCATAAACATGGAAATATCTACACCGCCATCTCTATGAACGTGGAAATATCTACACCGCCATCTGTACGAACATTGAAATATCTATACCGCCATCTCTATGAACATGTAAATATCTACACCGCCATCTGTATGAACATGGAAATATCTACACCGCCATCTCTATGAACATGGAAATATCTACACCGCTATCTGTATGAACATGGAAATATCTACACCGTTATCGGTATGAACATGGAAATATCTACACCGCTATCTGCGTGAACATGGAAATATCTACACCGCTATCTGTACGAACATGGAAATATCTACACCGCTATCTGTATGAACATGCAAATATCTACACAGCTATCTGTATATCAATGAAAATATCTACACTGCTATCTCTATAAAGATGGATATAACTACACTGCTATCTGTATAAACATGGAAATATCTACACCGCAACCTGCATGAACATGGAAATATCTACACTGCCATCCGTACGAACATGGAAATATCTACACCGCCATCTGTATGAACATGTAAATATCTACACCGGTATCTCGATGAACATGGAAATATCTACACCGCTATCTGCATGAACATGGAAATATCTACACAGCTATCTGCATATACATGGAAATATCTACACAGATTTCTCTATAAATATGGAAATAACTACAGTGCTATCTCTATAAACTTCGAAATATCTACACCGCCATCTGTATGAACATGGAAATATCTACACCGCCATCTGTTTTAAGATGGAAATATCTACACCGATATCTGTATAAACATGGAAATATCTGCACGACTATCTGTATTAACACGGAAATAACCGCACCGCTATCTGTATAAACATGGAAATATCTACACCGCTATCTGCATAAACATGGAAATATCCACACCGCTATCTGTGTAAACATAGAAATGTCTACACCGCTATCTGTGTAAACTTGGAAATATCTACACTGCTATCTGTATAAAATTGGAATTATCTACCCCACTATGTCTATAAACATGGAAATATCTACCCCGCTATCTGTATAAACATGGAAATATCTACCCCGCTATCTGTAGAAACATGGAAATAACTTCCCCGCTATCTGTATAAACATGGAAATATCTACAATGCTGTCTCTATAAGCTTTGAAATAACTACAACACTATCTCTATAAACATGGAAATATCCAGACCGCCATCTGTATAAACATGGAAATATCTACACCACCATCTGTATAAACATGGAAATATCTACACCGCTATCTCTATGAACATGGAAATATCTACACCGCCATCTGTAAGAACTTGGAAATATTTACACCGCCATCTGTATGAACATGTAAATATCTAAAACGCCATCTGTATGAACATGGAAATATCTACACCGCTAACTGTATGAACATGGAAATACCTACACCGCTATCTGTATGAACATGCAAATATCTACTCAGCTATCTGTATATCAATGGAAATAACTACACTGCTATCTCTGTAAACATGGAAATAACTAAACTGCTATCTGTATAAACATTTAAATATCTACACCGCCACCTGTATGAACATGGAAATATCTACACTGCCATCTGTACGAACATGGAAATATCTACACCGCCATCTGTATGAACATGTAAATATCTACACCGCCATCTCTATGAACATGGAAATATCTACACCGCTATCTGTATGAACATGGAAATATCTACACCGTTATCGGTATGAACATGGAAATATCTACACCGCTATCTGCGTGAACATGGAAATATCTACACCGCTATCTGTACGAACATGGAAATATCTACACCGCTATCTGTATGAACATGCAAATATCTACACAGCTATCTGTATATCAATGAAAATATCTACACTGCTATCTCTATAAAGATGGATATAACTACACTGCTATCTGTATAAACATGGAAATATCTACACCGCAACCTGCATGAACATGGAAATATCTACACTGCCATCCGTACGAACATGGAAATATCTACACCGCCATCTGTATGAACATGTAAATATCTACACCGCCATCTGTATGAACATGGAAATATCTACACCGGTATCTGGATGAACATGGAAATATCTACACCGCTATCTGCATGAACATGGAAATATCTACACAGATATCTGCATATACATGGAAATATCTACACAGATTTCTCTATAAATATGGAAATAACTACAGTGCTATCTCTATAAACTTCGAAATATCTACACCGCCATCTGTATGAACATGGAAATATCTACACCGCCATCTGTTTTAAGATGGAAATATCTACACCGATATCTGTATAAACATGGAAATATCTGCACGACTATCTGTATTAACACGGAAATAACCGCACCGCTATCTGTATAAACATGGAAATATCTACACCGCTATCTGCATAAACATGGAAATATCCACACCGCTATCTGTGTAAACATAGAAATGTCTACACCGCTATCTGTGTAAACTTGGAAATATCTACACTGCTATCTGTATAAAATTGGAATTATCTACCCCACTATGTCTATAAACATGGAAATATCTACCCCGCTATCTGTATAAACATGGAAATATCTACCCCGCTATCTGTAGAAACATGGAAATAACTTCACCGCTATCTGTATAAACATGGAAATATCTACAATGCTGTCTCTATAAGCTTTGAAATAACTACAACACTATCTCTATAAACATGGAAATATCCAGACCGCCATCTGTATAAACATGGAAATATCTACACCACCATCTGTATAAACATGGAAATATCTACACCGCCATCTCTATGAACATGGAAATATCTACACCGCCATCTGTAAGAACTTGGAAATATTTACACCGCCATCTGTATGAACATGTAAATATCTAAAACGCCATCTGTATGAACATGGAAATATCTACACCGCTAACTGTATGAACATGGAAATACCTACACCGCTATCTGTATGAACATGCAAATATCTACTCAGCTATCTGTATATCAATGGAAATAACTACACTGCTATCTCTGTAAACATGGAAATAACTAAACTGCTATCTGTATAAACATTTAAATATCTACACCGCCACCTGTATGAACATGGAAATATCTACACTGCCATCTGTACGAACATGGAAATATCTACACCGCCATCTGTATGAACATGTAAATATCTACACCGCCATCTCTATGAACATGGAAATATCTACACCGCTAACTGTATGAACATGGAAATATCAACACTGCTATCTCTATGAACATGGAAATATCTACACAGATATCTGGATGAACATGGAAATATCTACACAGCTATCTGTATGAACATGGAAATATCTACACCTCTCTCTGTATGAACATGGAAATATCTACACCGCTATCTGTGTGAACATGGAAATATCTACACCGCTATCTGTATATCAGTGGAAATATCTACACTGCTACCTCTATAAACATGGAAATAACTACACTGCTATCTGTATCAACATGGAAATATCTACACCGCCATCTCTATGAACATGGAAATATCTACACAGCCATCTGTATGAACATGGAAATATCTTCACCGCCATCTCTATGAACATGGATGTATCTACACCGGCATCTGGATGAACATGGAAATAACTACACCACAATCTGCAAGAACATGGAAATATCTACACAGCTATCTGCATATAAATGGAAATATCTACACAGATTTCTATATAAATATAGAAATAACTACAGCGCTATCTCTATAAACTTCAAAATATCTACACCGCCATCTGTATGAACATGGAAATATCTACACCACCATCTGTATAAACATGGAAATATCTATACCGCCATCTGCATAAACATGGAAATATCTACACCACCATCTGTATAAACATGGAAATATCTATACCTCTAACTGTATGAACATGGAAATATCTACACCGCTATTGGTATGAACATGGAAATATCTACACCGCTATCTGTATGAACATGGAAATATCTACACCGCTATCTGCATAAACATGGAAATATCCACACCGCTATCTGTGTAAACATGGAAATGTCTACACCGCTATCTGTGTAAACATGGAAATATCTACACTGCCATCTGTGTAAACCTGAAAATATCTACACCGCCATCTCTATAAACATGGAAATATCTACACCGCCATCTGTATGAACATGGAAATATATACACAGCCATCTTTATAAACGTGGAAATATCTACACTGCTATCTGTATGAACTTGGAAATATCTACTCTGCTATCTGTATAAAATTGGAATTATCTACACGACTGTCTCTATAAACATGGAAATATCTACACCGCTATCTGTATAAACATGGAAATATCTACACCGCTATCTGTATAAACATGGAAATAACTTCACCGCTATCTGTATAAACATGGAAATATCTACAATGCTGTCTCTATAAACTTTGAAATAACTACACCACTATCTCTATAAACATGGAAATATCTAGACCGAAATCTCTATAAACATGCAAATATCTACACCACCATCTGTATAAACATGGAAATATCTATACCGCTATCTGCATAAACATGGAAATATCTACACCGCCATCTCTATGAACATGGAAATATCTACACCGCCATCTGTAAGAACTTGGAAATATTTACACCGCCATCTGTATGAACATGTAAATATCTAAACCGCCATCTGTATGAACATGGAAATATCTACACCGCTAACTGTATGAACATGGAAATACCTACACCACTATGTGTAGGAAAATGGAAATATCTACACCGCTATCTGTACGAACATGGAAATATCTACACCGATCTCTGTATGAACATGGAAATATCTACACCGCTATCAGTATGAACATGGAAATATCTACACCGCTATCTGTATGAACATGCAAATATCTACACAGCTATCTGTATATCAATGGAAATATCTTCACTGCTCTCTCTATAAACATGGAAATAACTACTCTGCTATCTGTATAAACATGGAAATATCTACACCGCCTCCTGTATGAACATAGGAATATCTACACTGCCATCCATAAGAACATGGAAACATCTACACCGCCATCTGTATGAACATGTAAATATCTACACCGCCATCTGTATGAACATGGAAACATCTACACCGCTATCTGTATGAAAATGGAAATACCTACACTGCTATCTGTATGAACATGGAAATATCTACACCGCCATCTGTATTAAGATGGAAATATCTACACCGCTCTCTGTATAAACATGGAAATATCTGCACCACTATCTGTATTAACATGGAAATATCCGCATCGCTTTCTGTATAAACATGGAAATATCTACACCGCTATCTGCATAAACATGGAAATATCCACACCGCTATCTGTGTAAACATGGAAATGTCTACACCGCTGTCTGTGTACACATGGAAATATCTACACTGCCATGTGTGTATACATGAAAATATCTACACTGCCATATCTATAAACATGGAAATTTCTACACCGCCATCTGTATGAACAAGGAAATATCTACACCGCCATCTCTATAAACGTGGAAATATCTACACCGCTATCTGTATGAACTTGGAAATATCTACACTGCTATCTGTATAAAATTGGAATTATCTACACCGCTATCTCTATCAACATGGAAATATCTACACCGCTATCTGTATAAACATGGAAATATCTACACCGCTATCTGTGTAAACATGGAAATATCTTCACCGCTATCTCTATAAACATGGAAATATCTACAACGCTGTCTCTATAAACATGGAAATATCTGCAACGCTCTCTGTATAAACTTCGAAATAACTACACTACTATCTCTATAAACATGGAAATACCTAGACCGCCATCACTATAAACATGGAAATATCTACACCACCGTCTGTATAAACATGGAAATATCTATACCGCTATCTGCATAAACATGGAAATATCTACACCGCCATCTCTATGAACATGGAAATATCTACAACGCCATGTGTCCGAACATGGAAATATCTACACTGCCATCTGTATGAACATGGAAATATCTACACCGCTTACTGTATGAACATGGAAATATCTGTACCACTATGTGTATGAAGATGTAAATATCTACACCGTTATCTCTATGAACAAGGAAATAACTACACCACTATCTGAATGAACATGGAAATATCTACACAGCTATCTGCATATACACGGAAATATCTACACAGATTTCTCTATAAATATGGAAATAACTACAGCACAATCTCTATAAACTTCGAAATATCTACACCGCCATCTTTATGAACATGGAAATATCTACACCGCCATCTGTACGAACATGGACATATCTACACCGCCATCTGTAATAAGATGGAAATAACTACACCGCTATCTGTATAAACATGGAAATATCTCCACCACTATCTGTATAAACATGGAAATACCCGCACCGCTATCTGCATAAACATGGAAATATCCACTCCGCTATCTGTGTAAACATGGAAATGTCTACACCGCTATCTGTGTAAACATGGAAATGTCTACACCGCTATCTGTGTAAACATTGAAATATCTACACCGCCATCTGTGTAAACATGAAAATATCTACACCGCCATCTCTATAAACTTGGAAATATCTACACCGCCATCTGTACGAACATGGAAATATCTACACCGCTATCTGTATGAACATGGAAATATCTACACCGCTATGTGTATGAACATGCAAATATCTACACAGCTATCTGTACATCAATGGAAATATCTACAATGCTATCTCTATAAACATGGAAATATCTACACTGCTATCTGTATAAACATGGCAATATCTACACCGACATTTGTATGAACATGGAAATATCTACACCCCTAACTGTATGAACATGGAAATATTTACACCGCTGTCTGTATGAACATGGAAATATCTACACCGTTACCTGTATGAACATGGAAATATCTATACCGCTATCTGTATGAACATGGGAATATCTACAGAGCTATCTGTATATCAATGGAAATATCTACACTGCTATCTCTATAAACATGGAAATAACTACACTGCGATCTGTATAAACATGGAAATATATACACCGCCATCTGTATGAACATGGAAATATCTACACCGCTAACTGTATGAACATTTAAATACCTACACCGCTATCTGTATGAACATAGAAATACCAACACCGCTATCTGTATTAACATGCAAATATCTACACCGCTATCTGTATGAACATGGAAATGTCTACACCGCTATCTGTATGAACATGGAAATATCTACACCGCTATCTGTATGAACATGCAAATATCTACACAGCTATCTGTATATCAATGGAAATATCCAGACTGGTATCTCTATAAACATGGAAATAACTACACTGCTATCAGTATAAACATGGAAATATCTACACCGCCATCTCTATGAACATGGAAATATCTACACCGCCATTTGTATGAACCTGGAAATATCTACACCGCCATCTCTATGAGCATGGAAATATCTACACCGCCATTTGTATGAACATGGAAATACCTACACCGCCAGCTGTATGAACATGGAAATATCTTCACCGCCATTTGTATGAACATGGATATATGTACACCGGCATCTGGATGAACATGGAAATATCTACACCGTAATCTGCATGAACATGGAAATATCTACACAGCTATCTCAATATACATGGAAATATCTACACAGATTTCTCTATAAATATGGAAATAACTATATCGCTATCTCTATAAACTTCGAAATATCTACACCGCCATCTGTATGAACATGGAAATATCTACACCTCCATCTGTACGATCATGGACATATGTACACCGCCATCTGTATTAAGATGGAAATATCTACACCACTGTCTGTATAAACATGGAAATATCTGCCCAACTATCTGTATAAACATGGAAATATCCGCACAGCTATCTGAATAAACATGGAAATATCCGCACCGCTATCTGTATAAACATGGAAACATCTACACTGCTATCTGCATAAACTTGGAAATATCCACACCGCTATCTGTGTAAACATGGAAATGTCTACACCGCTATCTGTGTAAACATGGAAATATCTACACCGCCATCCCTATAAACATGGAAATATCTACACTGTCCTCTGTACGAACATGGAAATATCTACACCGCCATCTCTATAAACGTGGAAATATCTACACCGCTATCTGTATGAACTTGGAAATATCTACACTGCTCTCTGTATGAATCTGAAATTATCTACAACACTATCTCTATAAACATGGAAATATCTACACTGCTGTCTGTATAAACATGGAAATATCTACACCGCTATCTGTATAAACATGGAAATATCTTCACCGCTATCTGTATAAACATGGAAATATCTTCACCGCTGTCTCTATAAACTTGGAAATAACTACACCACTATCTCTGTAAACATGGAAATATCTAGACCGCCATCTGTATAAACATGGAAATATCTACACCACCTTCTGTATAAACATGGAAATATCTATACCGCTATCTGCATAAACATGGAAATATCTACACCGCCATCTCTATGAACATGGAAATATCTACACCGCCATCTGTACGAACATGGACATATCTATACCGCCATCTGTATGAACATGTAAATATCTACACCGCCATCTGTATGAACATGGAAATATCTACACCGCTAACTGTATGAACATGGAAATATCTACACCGCTGTCTGTATGAACATGGAAATATCTACACCACCATCTGTACAAACATGGACATATCTACACCACCATCTGTATTAAGATGGAAATATCTACACCGCTATCTGTATAAACATGGAAATATCTGCCCAACTATCTGTATAAACATGGAAATATCCGCTCTGCTTTCTGTATAAACATGGAAATATCTACACTGCTATCTGCATAAACATGGAAATATCCACACCGCTATCTGTGTAAACATGGAAATGTCTACACCGCAATCTGTGTAAACATGGAAATGTCTACACCGCCATCTGTGTAAACATGAAAATATCTACACCACCATCCCTATAAACATGGAAATATTTACACCATCTGTATGAACATGGAAATATCTACACTGCCATCTCTATAAACATGGAAGTATCTACACCACCATCTGTATAAACATGGAAATATCTATACCGCTATCTGCATAAACATGGAAATATCTACACCGCCATCTCTATGAACATGGAAATATCTACCACGCCATCTGTAGGAACATGGAAATATCTATACGCCATCTGTATGAACATGTAAATATCTACACCGCCATCTGTATGAACATGGAAATATCTACACCGTCCTCTGTATGAACATGGAAATATCTGCACCGCCATCTCTATAAACGTGGAAATATCTACACCGCATTCTGTATGAACTTGGAAATATCTACACTGCTCTCTGTATAAAATTGAAATTATCTACACCACTATCTCTATAAACATGGAAATATCTACACTGCTATCTGTATAAACATGGAAATATCTACACCGCTATCTGTATAAACATGGAAATATCTACAACGATATCTCTATAAACTTGGAAATAACTATACCACTATCTCTGTAAACATGGAAATATCTAGACCATCATCTCTATAAACATGGAAATATCTACACCACCATCTGTATAAACATGGAAATATCTATACCGCTATCTGCATAAACATGGAAATATCTACACCGCCATCTCTATGAACATGGAAATATCTACACCGCCATCTGTACGAACATGGAAATATCTATACCGCCATCTGTATGAACATGTAAATATCTACACCGCCATCTGTAGGAACATGGAAATATCTACACCGCTAACTGTACGAACATGGAAGTATCTACACTGCCATCTGTATGAACATGGAAATATCTACACCGCCATCTGTATGAACATGGAAATATCTACACCGCTAACTGTATGAACATGGAAATGTCTAAACCGCTATTGGTATGAAACTGGAAATATCTAGACCGCTATCTGTATGAACATGGAAATATCTACACCTCTATCTGTATGAACATGGAAATCTCTACACCGCTATCTGTATGAACATGGAAATATCTACACCGTTATCTGTATGAACATGGAAATATCTACACCGCTATCTGTATGAACATTGAAATATCTACACCGCCATTTGTATGAACATGGAAATATCTACACCGCCATCTGTATGAACATGGAAATATCTACACCGTCCTCTGTATGAACACGGAAATATTTGCAACGCCATCTCTATAAACGTGGAAATATCTACACCGCATTCTGTATGAACTTGGAAATATCTACACTGCTCTCTGTATAAAATTGAAATTATCTACACCACTATCTCTATAAACATGGAAATATCTACACTGCTATCTGTATAAACATGGAAATATCTACACCGCTATCTGTATAAACATGGAAATATCTACAACGATATCTCTATAAACTTGGAAATAACTATACCACTATCTCTGTAAACATGGAAATATCTAGACCATCGTCTCTATAAACATGGAAATATCTACACCACCATCTGTATAAACATGGAAATATCTATACCTCTATCTGCATAAACATGGAAATATCTAAACCGCCATCTCTATGAACATGGAAATATCTACACCGCCATCTGTACGAACATGGAAATATCTATACCGCCATCTGTATGAACATGTAAATATCTACACCGCCATCTGTAGGAACATGGAAATATCTACACCGCTAACTGTACGAACATGGAAGTATCTACACTGCCATCTGTATGAACATGGAAATATCTACACCGCCATCTGTATGAACATGGAAATATCTACACCGCTAACTGTATGAACATGGAAATGTCTAAACCGCTATTGGTATGAAACTGGAAATATCTAGACCGCTATCTGTATGAACATGGAAATATCTACACCTCTATCTGTATGAACATGGAAATCTCTACACCGCTATCTGTATGAACATGGAAATATCTACACCGTTATCTGTATGAACATGGAAATATCTACACCGCTCTCTGTATGAACATTGAAATATCTACACCGCCATTTGTATGAACATGGAAATATCTACACCGCCATCTCTATGAACATGGAAATATCTACACCGCCATTTGTATGAACATGGAAATATCTACACCGCCATCTGTATGAACATGGAAATATCTTCACCGCCATCTGTATGAACATGGATATATGTACACTGGCATCTGGATGAAAATGGAAATATCTACACCGCTATCTGCATGAACACGGAAATATCTACACAGCTATCTGAATATACATGGAAATATCTACAGAGATTTCTCTATAAATATGGAAATAACTACAGCGCTATCTCTATAAACTTCGAAATATCTACACCGCCATCTGTATGAACATGGAAATATCTACACCGCCATCTTTAGAAACATGGACTTATCTACACCGCCATCTGTATTAAGATGGAAATATCTACACTGCTATCTGTATAAACATGGAAATATCCGAACCGCTATCTGTATAAACATGGAAATATCTACACTGCTATCTGCATAAACATGGAAATATCCACACCGCTATCTGTGTAAACATGGAAATGTCTACACCGCTATCTGTGTAAACATGGAAATATCTACACTGCCATCTGTGTAAACATGAAAATATCTACACCGCCATCGTTATAAACATAGAAATATCTACACCACCATCTGTATGAACATGGAAATATCTACACCGCCATCTCTATAAACGTGGAAATATCTACACCGCAATTTGTATGAACTTGGAAATATCTACACTGCTCTCTGTATAAAATTGAAATTATCTACACCAATATCTCTATAAACATGGAAATATCTACACTGCTGTCTGTATAAACATGGAAGTATCTACACCGCTATCTGTATAAACATGGAAATATCTTCACCGCTATCTGTATAAACATGGAAATATCTACAACGCTGTCTCCATAAACTTGGAAATAACTAAACCACTATCTCTGTAAACATGGAAATATCTAGACCGCCATCTGTATAAACATGGAAATATCTACACCACCTTCTGTATAAACATGGAAATATCTATACCGCTATCTGCATAAACATGGAAATATCTACACTGCCATCTCTATGAACATGGAAATATCTACACCGCCATCTGTATGAACATGGACATACCTATACCGCCATCTGTATGAACATGTAAATATCTACACCGCCATCTGTATGAACTTGGAAATATCTACACCGCTAACTGTATGAACATGGAAATATCTACACCGCTGTCTGTATGAACATGGAAATATCTACACCGTTATCTGTATGAACATGGAAATATCTACACCGCTATCTGTAAGGACATTGAAATATCTACACCGCTATCTGTACGAACATGGAAATATCTACACCGCTATCTGTATGAACATGCAAATATCTACACAGCTATCTGTATAACAGTGGAAATATCTACACAGCTATCTCCATTAACATGGAAATAACTACACTGCTATCTGTATAAACTTGGAAATATCTACACCGCCACCTGTATGAACATGGAAATATCTACACTGTCATCTGTACAAACATGGAAATGTCTACACCGCCATCTGTATGAACATATAAATATCTTCAGCGCCATCTGTATGAACATGGAAATATCTACACCGCTAAATGTATGAACATGGAAATGTCTACACCGCTATCGGTATGAACATGGAAATATCTACACCGCTATCTGCATGAACATGGAAATATCTACACCGCTATCTGTATGAACATGGAAATATCTACACCGCTATCTGTATGAACATGGAAATATCTACACCGCCATCTGTATGAACATGGGAATATCTACACCGCTAACTGTATGAACATGGAAATATCTACACCGCTATCTGTATGAACATGGAAATGTCTACACCGCTATCTGTATGAACATGGAAATATCTACACCGCTATCTCTATGAACATGCAAATATCTACACCGCTATCTCTATGAACATGCAAATATCTACACAGCTATCTGTATATCAATGGAAATATCTACACTGCTATCTCTATAAACATGGAAATAACTACACTGCTATCTCTATAAATATGGAAATATCTACACCGCCATCTCTATGAACATGGAAGTATCTACACCGCCATTTCTATTAACATGGAAATATCTACACCGCCATCTCTATGAACATGGAAATATCTACACCGCCATTTCTATGAACATGGAAATATCTACACCGCCATCTCTATGAACATGGAAATATCTAAACCGCCATTTGTATGAACATGGAAATATCTACACTGCCATCTCTATGAACATGGAAATATCTACAGCGCCATTTGTATGAACATGGAAATATCTACACCACCATCTGTATGAACATGGAAATATCTTCACCGCCATTTGTATGAACATGGATATATGTACACCGGCATCTGGATGAACATGGAAATATCTACACCGCTATCTGTATGAACATGGAAATATCTACACAGCTATCTGAATATACACGGAAATATCTACACAGATTTCTCTATAAATAAGGAAATAACTACAGCGCTATCTCTATAAACTTCGAAATATCTACACCGCCATCTGTATGAACATGGAAATATCTACACCGCCATCTGTACAAACATGGACATATCTACACCGCCATCTGTATTAAGATGGAAATATCTACACTGCTCTCTGTATAAAATTGAAATTATCTACACCACTATCTCTATAAACATGGAAATATCTACACTGCTATCTGTATAAACATGGAAATATCTACACCGCTATCTGTATAAACATGGAAATATCTACAACGATATCTCTATAAACTTGGAAATAACTATACCACTATCTCTGTAAACATGGAAATATCTAGACCATCATCTCTATAAACATGGAAATATCTACACCACCGTCTGTATAAACATGGAAATATCTATACCGCTATCTGCATAAACATGGAAATATCTACACCGCCATCTCTATGAACATGGAAATATCTACACCGCCATCTGTACGAACATGGAAATATCTATACCGCCATCTGTATGAACATGTAAATATCTACACTGCCATCTGTAGGAACATGGAAATATCTACACCGCTAACTGTACGAACATGGAAATATCTACACTGCCATCTGTATGAACATGGAAATATCTACACCGCCATCTGTATGAACATGGAAATATCTACACCGCTAACTGTATGAACATGGAAATGTCTAAACCGCTATTGGTATGAAACTGGAAATATCTAGACCGCTATCTGTATGAACATGGAAATATCTACACCTCTATCTGTATGAACATGGAAATCTCTACACCGCTATCTGTATGAACATGGAAATATCTACACCGTTATCTGTATGAACATGGAAATATCTACACCGCTATCTGTATGAACATTGAAATATCTACACTGCCATTTGTATGAACATGGAAATATCTACACCGCCATCTCTATGAACATGGAAATATCTACACCGCCATTTGTATGAAAATGGAAATATCTTCACCGCCATCTGTATGAACATGGAAATATCTTCACCGCCATCTGTATGAACATGGATATATGTACACCGGCATCTGGATGAAAATGGAAATATCTACACCGCTATCTGCATGAACACGGAAATATCTACACAGCTATCTGAATATACATGGAAATATCTACAGAGATTTCTCTATAAATATGGAAATAACTACAGCGCTATCTCTATAAACTTCGAAATATCTACACCGCCATCTGTATGAACATGGAAATATCTACACCGCCATCTTTAGAAACATGGACTTATCTACACCGCTATCCGTATTAAGATGGAAATATCTACACTGCTATCTGTATAAACATGGAAATATCTGCCCAACTATCTGTATAAACATGGAAATATCCGAACCGCTATCTGTATAAACATGGAAATATCTACAATGCTATCTTCATAAACATGGAAATATCCACATGGCTATCTGTGTAAACATGGAAATGTCTACACCGCTATCTGTGTAAACATGGAAATATCTACGCTGCCATCTGTGTAAACATGAAAATATCTACACCGCCATCGCTATGAACATGGAAATATCTACACCACCATCTGTATGAACATGGAAATATCTACACCGCCATCTCTATAAACGTGGAAATATCTGCACCGCAATCTGTATGAACTTGGAAATATCTACACTGCTCTCTGTATAAAATTGAAATTATCTACACCAATATCTCTATAAACATGGAAATATCTACACTGCTGTCTGTATAAACATGGAAATATCTACACCGCTATCTGTATAAACATGGAAATACCTTCACCGCTATCTGTATAAACATGGAAATATCTACAACGCTGTCTCCATAAACTTGGAAATATCTAAACCACTATCTCTGTAAACATGGAAATATCTAGACCGCCATCTGTATAAACATGGAAATATCTACACCACCTTCTGTATAAACATGGAAATATCTATACTGCTATCTGCATAAACATGGAAATATCTACACCGCCATCTCTATCAACATGGAAATATGTAAACCGCCATCTGTACGAACATGGACATATCTATACCGCCATCTGTAGGAACATGTAAATATCTACACCGCCATCTCTATGAACATGGAAATATCTACACCGCTAACTGTATGAACATGGAAATATCTACACCGCTGTCTGTATGAACATGGAAATATCTACACCGTTATCTGTATGAACATGGAAATATCTACACCGCTATCTGTATGGACATTGAAATATCTACACCGCTATCTGTACGAACATGGAAATATCTACACCGCTATCTGTATGAACATGCAAATATCTACACAGCTATCTGTATAACAGTGGAAATATCTACACAGCTATCTCCATTAACATGGAAATAACTACACTGCTATCTGTATAAACATGGAAATATCTACACCGCCACCTGTATGAACATGGAAATATCTACACTGTCATCTGTGCAAACATGGAAATGTCTACACCGCCATCTGTATGAACATATAAATATCTTCAGCGCCATCTGTATGAACATGGAAATATCTACACCGCTAAATGTATGAACATGGAAATGTCTACACCGCTATTGGTATGAACATGGAAATATCTACACCGCTATCTGCATGAACATGGAAATATCTACACCGCTATCTGTATGTACATGGATATATCTACACCGCTATCTCTATGAACATGCAAATATCTACACAGCTATCTGTATATCAATGGAAATATCTACACTGCTATCTCTGTAAACATGGAAATAACTACACTGCTATCTCTATAAATATGGAAATATCTACACCGCCATCTCTGTGAACATGGAAGTATCTACACCGCCATTTCTATTAACATGGAAATATCTACAACGCCATCTCTATGAACATGGAAATATCTAAACCGCCATTTCTATGAACATGGAAATATCTACACCGCCATCTGTATGAACATGGAAATATCTTCACCGGCATCTGTATTAAAATGGATATATGTACACCGGCATCTGGATGAACATGGAAATATCTACACCGCTATCTGTATGAACATGGAAATATCTAGACCGCTATCTGTATGAAGATGCAAATATCTACACAGCTATCTGTATATCAATGAAAATATCTACACTGCTATCCCTATAAACATGGAAGTAACTACACTGCTGTCTGTATAAATATGGAAATATGTACACCGCCATCTCTATGAACATGGAAATAGCTAAACCGCCATTTGTATGAACATGGAAATATCTACACTGCCATCTCTATGAACATGGAAATATCTACACCGCCATTTGTATGAACATGGAAATATCTACACCACCATCTGTATGAACATGGAAATATCTTCACCGCCATCTGTATGAACATGGATATATGTACACCGGCATCTGGATGAACATGGAAATATCTACACCGCTATCTGCATGAACATGGAAATATCTACACAGCTATCTGAACATACACGGAAATATCTACACAGATTTCTCTATAAATAAGGAAATAACTACAGCGCTATCTCTATAAACTTCGAAATATCTACAACGCCATCTGTATGAACATGGAAATATCTACACCGACATCTGTATTAAGATGGAAATATCTACACCGCTATCTGTATTAACATGGAAATATCTGCCCAACTATCTGTATAAACATGGAAATATCCGCACCGCTATCTGTATAAACATGGAAATATCTACACTGCTATCTGCATAAACATGGAAATATCCACACCGCTATCTGTGTAAACATGGAAATGTCTACACCGCTATCTGTGTAAACATGGAAATATCTACACCGCCATCTGTGTAAACATGAAAATATCTACACCGCCATCCCGATAAACATGGAAATATTTACACCGCCATCTGTATGAACATGGAAATATCTATACCGCCATCTCTATGAACATGGAAATATCTACACCACCATCTGTATAAACATGGAAATATCTATACCGCTATCTGCATAAACCTGGAAATATCTACACCGCCATCTCTATGAACATGGAAATATCTACAACGCCATCTGTACGAACATGGAAATATCTACACCGCTATCTGTATGAACATGGAAATATCTACACCGCTATCTGTATATCAATGGAAATATCTACACTGCAATCTCTATAAACATGGAAATAACTACACTGATATCTGTATCAACATGGAAATATATACACTGCCATCTCTATGAACATGGAAATATCTACACAGCCATCTCTATGAACATGGAAATATCTTCACCACCATCTCTATGAACATGGATGTATCTACACCGGCATCTGGATGAACATGGAAATAACTACACCGCAATCTGCATGAACATGGAAATATCTACACAGCTATCTGCATATACATGGAAATATCTACACAGATTTCTATATAAATATAGAAATAACTACAGCGCTATCTGTATAAACTTCAAAATATCTACACCGCCATCTGTATGAACATGGAAATATCTACACCACCATCTGAATAAACATGGAAATATCTATCCCGCTTCTGCATAACCATGGAAATATCTACACCACCATCTGTATAAACATGGAAATATCTATACCGCTAACTGTATGAACATGGAAATATCTACACCGCTATTGGTAGGAACATGGAAATATCTACACCGCTATCTGTATGAACATTCAAATATCTACACAGCTATCTGTATATCAAAGAAAATATCTACACTGCTATCCCTATAAACATGGAAATAACTACACTGCTATCTGTATAAATATGGAAATGTCTACACCGCCATCTCTATGAACATGGAAATATCTACACCGCCATTTGTATGAACATGGAAATATCTACACCACCATCTGTATGAACATGGAAATATCTTCATCGCCATCTGTATGAACATGGATATATGTACACCGGCATCTGGATGAACATGGAAATATCTACACCGCTATCTGCATGAACATGGAAATATCTACACAGCTATCTGAATATACATGGAAATATCTACTCAGATTTCACTATAAATATGGAAATAACTACAGCGCTATCTCTATAAACTTCGAAATATCTACACCGCAATCTGTATGAACATGGAAATATCTACACGGCCATCTGTACAAACATGGACATATCTACACCGCCATCTGTATTAAGATGGAAATATCTACACCGCTATCTGTATAAACATGGAAATATCTGCCCAAATATATGTATAAACATGGAAATATCCACACCGCTATCTGTGTAAACATGGAAATGTCTACACCGCTATCTGTGTAAACATGGAAATGTCTACACCGCCATCTGTGTAAACATGAAAATATCTACACTGCCATCCCTATAAACATGGAAATATCTACAACGCCATCTGTATGAACATGGAAATATCTACACAGCCATCTCTATAAACGTGGAAATATCTACACCGCTATCTGTATGAACTTGGAAATATCTACACTGCTCTCTGTATAAAATTGAAATTATCTACACCACTATCTCTATAAACATGGAAATATCTACACTGCTATCGGTTTTAACATGGAAATATCTACACCGCTATCTGTATAAACATGGAAATATCTTCACCGCTATCTGTATGAACATGGAAATATATACAACGCTGTCTCTATAAACTTGGAAATAACTAAACCACTATCTCTGTAAACATGGAAATATCTAGACCGCCATCTCTATAAACATGGAAATATCTACACCACCATCTGTATAAACATGGAAATATCTATACCGCTATCTCCATAAACATGGAAATATCTACACCGCCATCTCAATGAACATGGAAATATCTACAACGCCATCTGTACGAACATGGAAATATCTACACTGCCATCTTTATGAACTTGGAAATATCTACACTGCTATCTGTATAAAATTGGAATTATCCACACCACTATCTCTATCAACATGGAAATATCTACACCGCTATCTGTATAAACATGGAAATATCTACACCGCTATCTGTATAAACATGGAAATATCTTCACCGCGATCTCTATAAACATGGAAATATCTACAACGCTGCCTCTATAAACATGGAAATATCTGCAACGCTGTCTGTATAAACTTCGAAATAACTACACTACTATCTCTATAAACATGGAAATACCTAGACCGCCATCTCTATAAACATGGAAATATCTACACCACCGTCTGTATAAACATGGAAATATCTATACCGCTATCTGCATAAACATGAAAATATCTACACCGCCATCTCTATGAACATGGAAATATCTACAACGCCATCTGTACGAACATAGAAATATCTACACTGCCATCTGTATGAACATGGAAATATCTACACCGCTTACTGTATGAACATGGAAATATCTGTACCGCTATCTGTATGAAGATGTAAATATCTACACCGTTATCTCTATGAACATGGAAATATCTACACCGCTATCTGCATGAACATGGAAATATCTACACCGCTATCTGTATGAACATGGAAATATCTACACCGCTATCTCTATGAACATGCAAATATCTACACAGCTATCTGTATATCAATGGAAATATCTACACTGCTATCTCTATAAACATGGAAATAACTACACTGCTATCTCTATAAATATGGAAATATCTACACCGCCATCTCTATGAACATGGAAGTATCTACACCGCCATTTCTATTAACATGGAAATATCTACAACGCCATCTCTATGAACATGGAAATATCTAAACCGCCATTTCTATGAACATGGAAATATCTACACCGCCATCTGTATGAACATGGAAATATCTTCACCGGCATCTGTATTAAAATGGATATATGTACACCGGCATCTGGATGAACATGGAAATATCTACACCGCTATCTGTATGAACATGGAAATATCTAGACCGCTATCTGTATGAAGATGCAAATATCTACACAGCTATCTGTATATCAATGAAAATATCTACACTGCTATCCATATAAACATGGAAGTAACTACACTGCTGTCTGTATAAATATGGAAATATGTACACCGCCATCTCTATGAACATGGAAATAGCTAAACCGCCATTTGTATGAACATGGAAATATCTACACTGCCATCTCTATGAACATGGAAATATCTACACCGCCATTTGTATGAACATGGAAATATCTACACCACCATCTGTATGAACATGGAAATATCTTCACCGCCATCTGTATGAACATGGATATATGTACACCGGCATCTGGATGAACATGGAAATATCTACACCGCTATCTGCATGAACATGGAAATATCTACACAGCTATCTGAACATACACGGAAATATCTACACAGATTTCTCTATAAATAAGGAAATAACTACAGCGCTATCTCTATAAACTTCGAAATATCTACAACGCCATCTGTATGAACACGGAAATATCTACACCGCCATCTGTACAAACATGGACATATCTACACCGACATCTGTATTAAGATGGAAATATCTACACCGCTATCTGTATTAACATGGAAATATCTGCCCAACTATCTGTATAAACATGGAAATATCCGCACCGCTATCTGTATAAACATGGAAATATCTACACTGCTATCTGCATAAACATGGAAATATCCACACCGCTATCTGTGTAAACATGGAAATGTCTACACCGCTATCTGTGTAAACATGGAAATATCTACACCGCCATCTGTGTAAACATGAAAATATCTACACCGCCATCCCGATAAACATGGAAATATTTACACCGCCATCTGTATGAACATGGAAATATCTATACCGCCATCTCTATAAACATGGAAATATCTACACCACCATCTGTATAAACATGGAAATATCTATACCGCTATCTGCATAAACCTGGAAATATCTACACCGCCATCTCTATGAACATGGAAATATCTACAACGCCATCTGTACGAACATGGAAATATCTACACCGCTATCTGTATGAACATGGAAATATCTACACCGCTATCTGTATATCAATGGAAATATCTACACTGCAATCTCTATAAACATGGAAATAACTACACTGATATCTGTATCAACATGGAAATATATACACTGCCATCTCTATGAACATGGAAATATCTACACAGCCATCTCTATGAACATGGAAATATCTTCACCACCATCTCTATGAACATGGATGTATCTACACCGGCATCTGGATGAACATGGAAATAACTACACCGCAATCTGCATGAACATGGAAATATCTACACAGCTCTCTGCATATACATGGAAATATCTACACAGATTTCTATATAAATATAGAAATAACTACAGCGCTATCTCTATAAACTTCAAAATATCTACACCGCCATCTGTATGAACATGGAAATATCTACACCACCATCTGAATAAACATGGAAATATCTATCCCGCTTCTGCATAACCATGGAAATATCTACACCACCATCTGTATAAACATGGAAATATCTATACCGCTAACTGTATGAACATGGAAATATCTACACCGCTATTGGTAGGAACATGGAAATATCTACACCGCTATCTGTATGAACATTCAAATATCTACACAGCTATCTGTATATCAAAGAAAATATCTACACTGCTATCCCTATAAACATGGAAATAACTACACTGCTATCTGTATAAATATGGAAATGTCTACACCGCCATCTCTATGAACATGGAAATATCTACACCGCCATTTGTATGAACATGGAAATATCTACACCACCATCTGTATGAACATGGAAATATCTTCATCGCCATCTGTATGAACATGGATATATGTACACCGGCATCTGGATGAACATGGAAATATCTACACCGCTATCTGCATGAACATGGAAATATCTACACAGCTATCTGAATATACATGGAAATATCTACTCAGATTTCACTATAAATATGGAAATAACTACAGCGCTATCTCTATAAACTTCGAAATATCTACACCGCAATCTGTATGAACATGGAAATATCTACACGGCCATCTGTACAAACATGGACATATCTACACCGCCATCTGTATTAAGATGGAAATATCTACACCGCTATCTGTATAAACATGGAAATATCTGCCCAAATATATGTATAAACATGGAAATATCCACACCGCTATCTGTGTAAACATGGAAATGTCTACACCGCTATCTGTGTAAACATGGAAATGTCTACACCGCCATCTGTGTAAACATGAAAATATCTACACTGCCATCCCTATAAACATGGAAATATCTACAACGCCATCTGTATGAACATGGAAATATCTACACAGCCATCTCTATAAACGTGGAAATATCTACACCGCTATCTGTATGAACTTGGAAATATCTACACTGCTCTCTGTATAAAATTGAAATTATCTACACCACTATCTCTATAAACATGGAAATATCTACACTGCTATCGGTTTTAACATGGAAATATCTACACCGCTATCTGTATAAACATGGAAATATCTTCACCGCTATCTGTATGAACATGGAAATATATACAACGCTGTCTCTATAAACTTGGAAATAACTAAACCACTATCTCTGTAAACATGGAAATATCTAGACCGCCATCTCTATAAACATGGAAATATCTACACCACCATCTGTATAAACATGGAAATATCTATACCGCTATCTCCATAAACATGGAAATATCTACACCGCCATCTCAATGAACATGGAAATATCTACAACGCCATCTGTACGAACATGGAAATATCTACACTGCCATCTTTATGAACTTGGAAATATCTACACTGCTATCTGTATAAAATTGGAATTATCCACACCACTATCTCTATCAACATGGAAATATCTACACCGCTATCTGTATAAACATGGAAATATCTACACCGCTATCTGTATAAACATGGAAATATCTTCACCGCGATCTCTATAAACATGGAAATATCTACAACGCTGCCTCTATAAACATGGAAATATCTGCAACGCTGTCTGTATAAACTTCGAAATAACTACACTACTATCTCTATAAACATGGAAATACCTAGACCGCCATCACTATAAACATGGAAATATCTACACCACCGTCTGTATAAACATGGAAATATCTATACCGCTATCTGCATAAACATGGAAATATCTACACCGCCATCTCTATGAACATGGAAATATCTACAACGCCATCTGTACGAACATAGAAATATCTACACTGCCATCTGTATGAACATGGAAATATCTACACCGCTTACTGTATGAACATGGAAATATCTGTACCGCTATCTGTATGAAGATGTAAATATCTACACCGTTATCTCTATGAACATGGAAATATCTACACCGCTATCTGTATGAACATGGAAATATCTACACCGCTATCTGCATGAACATGGAAATATCTACACAGCTATCTGAATATACATGGAAATATCTACACAGATTTCTCTAGAAATATGGAAACAACTACAGCGCTATCTCTATAAACTTCGAAATATCTACACCGCAATCTGTATGAACATGGAAATATCTACACCGCCATCTGTACAAACATGGACATATCTACACTGCCATCTGTATTAAGATGGAAATATCTACACCGCTATCTGCATAACCATGGAAATATCTGCCCAAATATCTGTATAAACATGGAAATATCCACACCGCTATCTGTGTAAACATGGAAATGTATACACCGCTATCTGTATGAACATGGAAATATCTACACCGCTATCTGTATGAACATGGAAATATCTACACAGCTATCTGCATATACATGGAAATATCTACACAGATTTCTATATAAATATAGAAATAACTACAGCGCTATCTCTATAAACTTCGAAATATCTACACCGCCATCTGTATGAACATGGAAATATCTACACCTCCATCTGTATAAACATGGAAATATCTATACCTCTAACTGTATGAACATGGAAATATCTACACCGCTATTGGTATGAACATGGAAATATCTACACCGCTATCTGTATGAACATGGAAATATCTACACCGCTATCTGCATAAACATGGAAATATCCACACCGCTATCTGTGTAAACATGGAAATGTCTACACCGCTATCTGTGTAAACATGGAAATATCTACACTGCCATCTGTGTAAACCTGAAAATATCTACAACGCCATCTCTATAAACATGGAAATATCTACACCGCCATCTGTATGAACATGGAAATATATACACAGCCATCTTTATAAACGTGGAAATATCTACACTGCTATCTGTATGAACTTGGAAATATCTACTCTGCTATCTGTATAAAATTGGAATTATCTACACCACTATCTCTATAAACATGGAAATATCTACACCGCTATCTGTATAAACATGGAAATATCTACACCGCTATCTGTATAAACATGGAAATAACTTCACCGCTATCTGTATAAACATGGAAATATCTACAATGCTGTCTCTATAAACTTTGAAATAACTACACCACTATCTCTATAAACATGGAAATATCTAGACCGAAATCTCTATAAACATGCAAATATCTACACAACCATCTGTATAAACATGGAAATATCTATACCGCTATCTGCATAAACATGGAAATATCTACACCGCCATCTCTATGAACATGGAAATATCTACACCGCCATCTGTAAGAACTTGGAAATATTTACACCGCCATCTGTATGAACATGTAAATATCTAAACCGCCATCTGTATGAACATGGAAATATCTACACCGCTAACTGTATGAACATGGAAATATCTACACCACTATCTGTAGGAAAATGGAAATATCTACACCGCTATCTGTATGAACATGGAAATATCTACACCGCTCTCTGTATGAACATGGAAATATCTACACCGCTATCAGTATGAACATGGAAATATCTACACCGCTATCTGTATGAACATGCAAATATCTACACAGCTATCTGTATATCAATGGAAATACCTTCACTGCTCTCTCTGTAAACATGGAAATAACTACACTGCTATCTGTATAAACATGGAAATATCTACACCGCCTCCTGTATGAACATAGGAATATCTACACTGCCATCCGTAAGGACATGGAAACATCTACACCGCCATCTGTATGAACATGTAAATATCTACACCGCCATCTGTATGAACATGGAAATATCTACACCGCTAAATGTATGAACATGGAAATATCTACACCGCTATCTGTATGAAAATGGAAATATCTACACGGCTATCTGTATGAACATGGAAATATCTACACCGCCATCTGTATTAAGATGGAAATATCTACACCGCTCTCTGTATAAACATGGAAATATCTGCACCACTATCTGTATTAACATGGAAATATCCGCACCGCTTTCTGTATAAACATGGAAATATCTACACCGCTATCTGCATAAACATGGAAATATCCACACCGCTATCTGTGTAAACATGGAAATGTCTACACCGCTGTCTGTGTACACATGGAAATATCTACACTGCCATCTGTGTAAACATGAAAATATCTACACTGCCATCTCTATAAACATGGAAATATCTACACCGCCATCTGTATGAACATGGAAATATCTACACCGCCATCTCTATAAACGTGGAAATATCTACACCGCTATCTGTATGAACTTGGAAATATCTACACTGCTATCTGTATAAAATTGGAATTATCTACACCGCTATCTCTATCAACATGGAAATATCTACACCGCTATCTGTATAAACATGGAAATATCTACACCGCTATCTGTATAAACATGGAAATATCTTCACCGCTATCTCTATAAACATGGAAATATCTACAACGCTGTCTCTATAAAGATGGAAATATCTGCTACGCTGTCTGTATAAACTTCGAAATAACTACACTACTATCTCTATAAACATGGAAATACCTAGACCGCCATCACTATAAACATGGAAATATCTACACCACCGTCTGTATAAACATGGAAATATCTATACCGCTATGTGCATAAACATGGAAATATCTACACCGCCATCTCTATGAACATGGAAATATCTACAACGCCATGTGTACGAACATGGAAATATCTACACTGCCATCTGTATGAACATGGAAATATCTACACCGCTTACTGTATGAACATGGAAATATCTGTACCACTATCTGTATGAAGATGTAAATATCTACACCGTTATCTCTATGAACAAGGAAATAACTACACCACTATCTGTATGAACATGGAAATATCTACACAGCTATCTGCATATACACGGAAATATCTACACAGATTTCTCTATAAATATGGAAATAACTACAGCGCTATCTCTATAAACTTCGAAATATCTACACCGCCATCTTTATGAACATGGAAATATCTACACCGCCATCTGTACGAACATGGACATATCTACACCGCCATCTGTAATAAGATGGAAATATCTACACCGCTATCTGTATAAACATGGAAATATCTCCACCACTATCTGCATAAACATGGAAATAACCGCACCGCTATCTGCATAAACATGGAAATATCCACACCGCTATCTGTGTAAACATGGAAATGTCTACACCGCTATCTTTGTAAACATGGAAATGTCTACACCGCTATCTGTGTAAACATGGAAATATCTATACCGCCATCTGTGTAAACATGGAAATGTCTACACCGCCATCTGTGTAAACATGAAAATATCTACACCGCCATCTCTATAAACTTGGAAATATCTACACCGCCATCTGTACGAACATGGAAATATCTACACCGCTATCTGTATGAACATGGAAATATCTACACCGCTATGTGTATGAACATGCAAATATCTACACATCTATCTGTACATCAATGGAAATATCTACACTGCTATCTCTATAAACATGGAAATATCTACACTGCTATCTGTATAAACATGGAAATATCTACACCGACATTTGTATGAACATGGAAATATCTACACCCCTAACTGTATGAACATGGAAATATCTACACCGCTATCTTTTTGAACATGGAAATATCTACACCGTTACCTGTATGAACATGGAAATATCTATACCGCTATCTGTATGAACATGGAAATATCTACCCAGCTATCTGTATATCAATGGAAATATCTACACTGCTATCTCTATAAACACGGAAATAACTACACTGCGATCTGTATAAACATGGAAATATATACACCGCCATCTGTATGAACATGGAAATATCTACACCGCTAACTGTATGAACATTTAAATATCTACACCGCTATCTGTATGAACATGGAAATATCTACACCGCTATCTGTATTAACATGCAAATATCTACACCGCTATCTGTATGAACATGGAAATGTCTACACCGCTATCTGTATGAACATGGAAATATCTACACCGCTATCTGTATGAACATGCAAATATCTACACAGCTATCTGTATATCAATGGAAATATCCAGACTGGTATCTCTATAAACATGGAAATAACTACACTGCTATCTGTATAAACATGGAAATATCTACACCACCATCTCTATGAACATGGAAATATCTACACCGCCATTTGTATGAACCTGGAAATATCTACACCGCCATCTCTATGAACATGGAAATATCTACACCGCCATTTGTATGAACATGGAAATACCTACACCGCCATCTGTATGAACATGGAAATATCTTCACCGCCATTTGTATGAACATGGATATATGTACACCGGCATCTGGATGAACATGGAAATATCTACACCGCTATCTGCATGAACATGGAAATATCTACACAGCTATCTGAATATACATGGAAATATCTACACAGATTTCTCTATAAATATGGAAATAACTATATCGCTATCCCTATAAACTTCGAAATATCTACACCGCCATCTATATGAACATGGAAATATCTACACCTCCATCTGTACGATCATGGACATATGTACACCGCCATCTGTATTAAGATTGAAATATCTACACCGCTGTCTGTATAAACATGGAAATATCTGCCCAACTATCTGTATAAACATGGAAATATCCGCACCGCTATCTGAATAAACATGGAAATATCCGCACCGCTGTCTGTATAAACATGGAAACATCTACACTGCTATCTGCATAAACTTGGAAATATCCACACCGCTATCTGTGTAAACATGGAAATGTCTACACCGCTATCTGTGTAAACATGGAAATATCTACACCGCCATCCCTATAAACATGGAAATATCTACACTGTCCTCTGTATGAATATGGAAATATCTACACCGCCATCTCTATAAATGTGGAAATATCTACACCGCTATCTGTATGAACTTGGAAATATCTACACTGCTCTCTGTATGAAACTGAAATTATCTACAACACTATCTCTATAAACATGGTAATATCTACACTGCTATCTGTATAAACATGTATATATCTACACCGCTATCTGTATAAACATGGAAATATCTTCACAGCTATCTGTATAAACATGGAAATATCTACAACGCTGTCTCTATAAACTTGGAAATAACTACACCACTATCTCTGTAAACATGGAAATATCTAGACCGCCATCTCTATATACATGGAAATATCTACACCACCATCTGTATAAACATGGAAATATCTATAACGCTATCTGCATAAACATGGAAATACCAACACCGCCGTCTCTATGAACATGCAAATATGTACACTGCCATCTGTACGAACATGGAAATATCTATACCGCCATCTATATGAACATGTAAATATCTACTCCGCCATCTGTATGAACATGGAAATATCTGCACCGCTAACTGTATGAACATGGAAATATCTACACTGCTATGTGTATGAGCATCGAAATATCTACACCGTTATCTGTAAGAACATGGAAATATCTACACCGCTATCTGTACGAACATGGAAATATCTACACCGCTATCTGTACGAACATGGAAATATCTACACCGCTATCTGTATGAACATGCAAATATCTACACAGCTATCTGTATATCAATGGAAATATCTACACAGCTGTCTCTATAAACATGGAAATATCTACACTGCTATCTGTATAAACATGGAGATATCTACACAGCCACCTGTATGAACATGGAAATATCTACACTGCCATCCGTACGAACATGGAAATATCTACACAGCTATCTCTTTACACATGGAAATAACTACACCGCTATATGTATGAACATGGAAATATCTACACCGCCATCTGTATGAAAATGGAAATCTCTGAACTGCCATCTGTATGAACATATAAATATCTACACCGCCATCTGTATTAAAATGGAGATATCTACACAGCTATCTGTATAAACATGGAAATATCTACACCGCTATCTGTATAAACATGGAAATATCTACACCGCTATCTGTATAAACATGGAAATAGCTTCCCCGCTACCTGTAAAAACATGGAAATTTCAGCACCGCTATCTGTATGAACATGGAAATATCTACACCGCAATCTGTATGAACATGGAAATATCTACACCGCTATCTGTATGAACATGGAAATATCTAAACCGCTGTTTGAACAGGGAAATATATACACCGCTGTCTGCATGAAAATGGAAATTGCTACACAGCTATCTGCATATACATGGAAATATCTACACAGCTATCTGTTTACACATGGAAATAAATACACCGCTATCTGTATGAACATGGAAATATCTACACCGCCATCTGTAGGAACATGGAAATATCTTCACCGCGATCTCTATAAACATGGAAATATCTACAACGCTGCCTCTATAAACATGGAAATATCTGCAACGCTGTCTGTATAAACTTCGAAATAACTACACTACTATCTCTATAAACATGGAAATACCTAGACCGCCATCTCTATAAACATGGAAATATCTACACCACCGTCTGTATAAACATGGAAATATCTATACCGCTATCTGCATAAACATGAAAATATCTACACCGCCATCTCTATGAACATGGAAATATCTACAACGCCATCTGTACGAACATAGAAATATCTACACTGCCATCTGTATGAACATGGAAATATCTACACCGCTTACTGTATGAACATGGAAATATCTGTACCGCTATCTGTATGAAGATGTAAATATCTACACCGTTATCTCTATGAACATGGAAATATCTACACCGCTATCTGTATGAACATGGAAATATCTACACCGCTATCTGCATGAACATGGAAATATCTACACAGCTATCTGAATATACATGGAAATATCTACACAGATTTCTCTAGAAATATGGAAATAACTACAGCGCTCTCTCTATAAACTTCGAAATATCTACACCGCAATCTGTATGAACATGGAAATATCTACACCGCCATCTGTACAAACATGGACATATCTACACTGCCATCTGTATTAAGATGGAAATATCTACACCGCTATCTGCATAACCATGGAAATATCTGCCCAAATATCTGTATAAACATGGAAATATCCACACCACTATCTGTGTAAACATGGAAATGTATACACCGCTATCTGTATGAACATGGAAATATCTACACCGCTATCTGTATGAACATGGAAATATCTACACCACTATCTGTATATCAGTGGAAATATCTACACTGCTACCTCTATAAACATGGAAATAACTACACTGCTATCTGTATCAACATGGAAATATCTATACCGCCATCTCTATGAACATGGAAATACCTACACAGCCATCTGTATGAACATGGAAATACCTTCACCGCCATCTCTATGAACATGGATGTATCTACACCGGCATCTGGATGAACATGGAAATAACTACACCACAATCTGCAAGAACATGGAAATATCTACACAGCTATCTGCATATACATGGAAATATCTACACAGATTTCTATATAAATATAGAAATAACTACAGCGCTATCTCTATAAACTTCGAAATATCTACACCGCCATCTGTATGAACATGGAAATATCTACACCAACATCTGTATAAACATGGAAATATCTATACCTCTAACTGTATGAACATGGAAATATCTACACCGCTATTGGTATGAACATGGAAATATCTACACCGCTATCTGTATGAACATGGAAATATCTACACCGCTATCTGCATAAACATGGAAATATCCACACCGCTATCTGTGTAAACATGGAAATGTCTACACCGCTATCTGTGTAAACATGGAAATATCTACACTGCCATCTGTGTAAACCTGAAAATATCTACACCGCCATCTCTATAAACATGGAAATATCTACACCGCCATCTGTATGAACATGGAAATATATACACAGCCATCTTTATAAACGTGGAAATATCTACACTGCTATCTGTATGAACTTGGAAATATCTACTCTGCTATCTGTATAAAATTGGAATTATCAACACCGCTATCTCTATAAACATGGAAATATCTACACCGCTATCTGTATAAACATGGAAATATCTACACCGCTATCTGTATAAACATGGAAATAACTTCACCGCTATCTGTATAAACATGGAAATATCTACAATGCTGTCTCTATAAACTTTGAAATAACTACACCACTATCTCTATAAACATGGAAATATCTAGACCGAAATCTCTATAAACATGCAAATATCTACACAACCATCTGTATAAACATGGAAATATCTATACCGCTATCTGCATAAACATGGAAATATCTACACCGCCATCTCTATGAACATGGAAATATCTACACCGCCATCTGTAAGAACTTGGAAATATTTACACCGCCATCTGTATGAACATGTAAATATCTAAACCGCCATCTGTATGAACATGGAAATATCTTCACCGCTAACTGTATGAACATGGAAATATCTACACCACTATCTGTAGGAAAATGGAAATATCTACACCGCTATCTGTATGAACATGGAAATATCTACACCGCTCTCTGTATGAACATGGAAATATCTACACCGCTATCAGTATGAACATGGAAATATCTACACCGCTATCTGTATGAACATGCAAATATCTACACAGCTATCTGTATATCAATGGAAATACCTTCACTGCTCTCTCTGTAAACATGGAAATAACTACACTGCTATCTGTATAAACATGGAAATATCTACACCGCCTCCTGTATGAACATAGGAATATCTACACTGCCATCCGTAAGGACATGGAAACATCTACACCGCCATCTGTATGAACATGTAAATATCTACACCGCCACCTGTATGAACATGGAAATATCTACACCGCTAACTGTATGAACATGGAAATATCTACACCGCTATCTGTATGAAAATGGAAATATCTACACGGCTATCTGTATGAACATGGAAATATCTACACCGCCGTCTGTATTAAGATGGAAATATCTACACCGCTCTCTGTATAAACATGGAAATATCTGCACCACTATCTGTATTAACATGGAAATATCCGCACCGCTTTCTGTATAAACATGGAAATATCTACACCGCTATCTGCATAAACATGGAAATATCCACACCGCTATCTGTGTAAACATGGAAATGTCTACACCGCTGTCTGTGTACACATGGAAATATCTACACTGCCATCTGTGTAAACATGAAAATATCTACACTGCCATCTCTATAAACATGGAAATATCTACACCGCCATCTGTATGAACATGGAAATATCTACACCGCCATCTCTATAAACGTGGAAATATCTACACCGCTATCTGTATGAACTTGGAAATATCTACACTGCTATCTGTATAAAATTGGAATTATCTACACCGCTATCTCTATCAACATGGAAATATCTACACCGCTATCTGTATAAACATGGAAATATCTACACCGCTATCTGTATAAACATGGAAATATCTTCACCGCTATCTCTATAAACATGGAAATATCTACAACGCTGTCTCTATAAACATGGAAATATCTGCTACGCTGTCTGTATAAACTTCGAAATAACTACACTACTATCTCTATAAACATGGAAATACCTAGACCGCCATCACTATAAACATGGAAATATCTACACCACCGTCTGTATAAACATGGATATATCTATACCGCTATGTGCATAAACATGGAAATATCTACACCGCCATCTCTATGAACATGGAAATATCTACAACGCCATGTGTACGAACATGGAAATATCTACACTGCCATCTGTATGAACATGGAAATATCTACACCGCTTACTGTATGAACATGGAAATATCTGTACCACTATCTGTATGAAGATGTAAATATCTACACCGTTATCTCTATGAACAAGGAAATAACTACACCACTATCTGTATGAACATGGAAATATCTACACAGCTATCTGCATATACACGGAAATATCTACACAGATTTCTCTATAAATATGGAAATAACTACAGCGCTATCTCTATAAACTTCGAAATATCTACACCGCCATCTTTATGAACATGGAAATATCTACACCGCCATCTGTACGAACATGGACATATCTACACCGCCATCTGTAATAAGATGGAAATATCTACACCGCTATCTGTATAAACATGGAAATATCTCCACCACTATCTGCATAAACATGGAAATAACCGCACCGCTATCTGCATAAACATGGAAATATCCACACCGCTATCTGTGTAAACATGGAAATGTCTACACCGCTATCTTTGTAAACATGGAAATGTCTACACCGCTATCTGTGTAAACATGGAAATATCTATACCGCCATCTGTGTAAACATGGAAATGTCTACACCGCTATCTGTGTAAACATGGAAATGTCTACACCACTATCTGTGTAAACATGGAAATATCTACACCGCCATCTGTGTAAACATGAAAATATCTACACCGCCATCTCTATAAACTTGGAAATATCTACACCGCCATCTGTACGAACATGGAAATATCTACACCGCTATCTGTATGAACATGGAAATATCTACACCGCTATGTGTATGAACATGCAAATATCTACACAGCTATCTGTACATCAATGGAAATATCTACACTGCTATCTCTATAAACATGGAAATATCTACACTGCTATCTGTATAAACATGGAAATATCTACACCGACATTTGTATGAACATGGAAATATCTACACCCCTAACTGTATGAACATGGAAATATCTACACCGCTATCTTTTTGAACATGGAAATATCTACACCGTTACCTGTATGAACATGGAAATATCTATACCGCTATCTGTATGAACATGGAAATATCTACACAGCTATCTGTATATCAATGGAAATATCTACACTGCGATCTCTATAAACACGGAAATAACTACACTGCGATCTGTATAAACATGGAAATATATACACCGCCATCTGTATGAACATGGAAATATCTACACCGCTAACTGTATGAACATTTAAATATCTACACCGCTATCTGTATGAACATGGAAATATCTACACCGCTATCTGTATTAACATGCAAATATCTACACAGCTATCTGTATGAACATGGAAATGTCTACACCGCTATCTGTATGAACATGGAAATATCTACACCGCTATCTGTATGAACATGCAAATATCTACACAGCTATCTGTATATCAATGGAAATATCCAGACTGGTATCTCTATAAACATGGAAATAACTACACTGCTATCTGTATAAACATGGAAATATCTACACCGCCATCTCTATGAACATGGAAATATCTACACCGCCATTTGTATGAACCTGGAAATATCTACACCGCCATCTCTATGAACATGGAAATATCTACACCGCCATTTGTATGAACATGGAAATACCTACACCGCCATCTGTATGAACATGGAAATATCTTCACCGCCATTTGTAAGAACATGGATATATGTACACCGGCATCTGGATGAACATGGAAATATCTACACCGCTATCTGCATGAACATGGAAATATCTACACAGCTATCTGAATATACATGGAAATATCTACACAGATTTCTCTATAAATATGGAAATAACTATATCGCTATCCCTATAAACTTCGAAATATCTACACCGCCATCTGTATGAACATGGAAATATCTACACCTCCATCTGTACGATCATGGACATATGTACACCGCCATCTGTATTAAGATGGAAATATCTACACCGCTGTCTGTATAAACATGGAAATATCTGCCCAACTATCTGTATAAACATGGAAATATCCGCACCGCTATCTGAATAAACATGGAAATATCCGCACCGCTATCTGTATAAACATGGAAACATCTACACTGCTATCTGCATAAACTTGGATATATCCACACCGCTATCTGTGTAAACATGGTAATGTCTACACCGCTATCTGTGTAAACATGGAAATATCTACACCGCCATCCCTATAAACATGGAAATATCTACACTGTCCTCTGTATGAATATGGAAATATCTACACCGCCATCTCTATAAATGTGGAAATATCTACACCGCTATCTGTATGAACTTGGAAATATCTACACTGCTCTCTGTATGAAACTGAAATTATCTACAACACTATCTCTATAAACATGGAAATATCTACACTGCTATCTGTATAAACATGGATATATCTACACCGCTATCTGTATAAACATGGAAATATCTTCACAGCTATCTGTATAAACATGGAAATATCTACAACGCTCTCTCTATAAACTTGGAAATAACTACACCACTATCTCTGTAAACATGGAAATATCTAGACCGCCATCTCTATATACATGGAAATATCTACACCACCATCTGTATAAACATGGAAATATCTATAACGCTATCTGCATAAACATGGAAATACCAACACCGCCGTCTCTATGAACATGCAAATAGGTACACTGCCATCTGTACGAACATGGAAATATCTATACCGCCATCTATATGAACATGTAAATATCTACTCCGCCATCTGTATGAACATGGAAATATCTGCACCGCTAACTGTATGAACATGGAAATATCTACACTGCTATGTGTATGAGCATGGAAATATCTACACCGTTATGTGTATGAACATGGAAATATCTACACCGCTATCTGTACGAACATGGAAATATCTACACCGCTATCTGTACGAACATGGAAATATCTACACCGCTATCTGTATGAACATGCAAATATCTACACAGCTATCTGTATATCAATGGAAATATCTACACAGCTGTCTCTATAAACATGGAAATATCTACACTGCTATCTGTATAAACATGGAGATATCTACACAGCCACCTGTATGAACATGGAAATATCTACACTGCCATCCGTACGAACATGGAAATATCTACACAGCTATCTCTTTACACATGGAAATAACTACACCGCTATATGTATGAACATGGAAATATCTACACCGCCATCTGTATGAAAATGGAAATCTCTGAACTGCCATCTGTATGAACATATAAATATCTACACCGCCATCTGTATTAAAATGGAGATATCTACACAGCTATCTGTATAAACATGGAAATATCTACACCGCTATCTGTATAAACATGGAAATAGCTTCCCCGCTACCTGTAAAAACATGGAAATTTCAGCACCGCTATCTGTATGAACATGGAAATATCTACACCGCAATCTGTATGAACATGGAAATATCTACACCGCTATCTGTATGAACATGGAAATATCTAAACCGCTGTTTGAACAAGGAAATATATACACCGCTGTCTGCATGAAAATGGAAATTGCTACACAGCTATCTGCATATACATGGAAATATCTACACAGCTATCTGTTTACACATGGAAATAAATACACCGCTATCTGTATGAACATGGAAATATCTACACCGCCATCTGTAGGAACATGGAAATATCTGCACCGCCATCTGTATGAACATATAAATATCTACACCGCCATCTGTATTAACATGGAGATATCTACACCGCTATCTGTATCAACATGGAAATGTCTACACCGCTATCTGTATAAACATGGAAATATCTACACCGCTATCTGTATAAACATGGAAATATCTACACCGCTACCTGTATGAACATGGAAATATCAGCACCGCTATCTGTATGAACACGGAAATATCTACACCGCTATCTGTATGAACATGGAAATATCTTCAACGCCATCTGTATGAACATGGATATATCTACACAGCCATCTGGATGAACATGGAAATATGTACACGGCTATCTGTGTAAACATGCATACATCTTCACCGCTCTCTGTATAAACATGGAAATATCTACACCGCTATCTTTATGAACATGGAAATATCTACACTGCTATCTGTATGAACATGGAAATATCTACACCGCTATCTGTATGAACATGGATATATCTACACAGCCATCTGGATGAACATGGAAATATCTGCACCGCTATCTGTATGAACATGGAAATATCTACACCGCTATCTGTATGAACATGGATATATCTACACAGCCATCTGGATGAACATGGAAATATCTACACCGCTATCTGTGTAAACATGCATACATCTTCACCGCTATCTGTATAAAAATGGAAATATCTACACCGCTATCTTTCTGAACATGGAAATATCTACACCGCTAACTGTTTGAACAGGGAAATATATACACCGCTATCTGCATGAAAATGGAAATATCTACACAGCTATCTGCATATACATGGAAATATCTACACAGCTATCTCTTTACACATGGAAATAACTACAACGCTATCTGTATGAACATGGAAATATCTACACCGACATCTGTATGAACATGGAAATATCTGCACCGCCATCTGTATGAACATATAAGTATCTACACAGCCATCTGTATTAAGATGGAGATATCTACAACGCTATCTGTATCAACATGGATATATCTACACAGCCATCTGGATGAACATGGAAATATCTACACCGCTATCTGTATGAACATGGAAATATCTACACGGCTATCTGTATGAACATGGAAATATCTACACAGCCATCTGGATTAACATGGAAATATCTACACCGCTATCTGTATGAACATGGAAATACATACACCGCTGTCTGTATGAACATGGAAATATCTACACCGCTATCTGTATGAACATGGAAATATCTACACCGCTATCTGTATTAACATGGAAATATCTTCACCGCCATCTGTATGAACATGGATATATCTACACAGCCATCTGGATGAACATGGAAATATCTACACCGCTATCTGTGTAAACATGCATACATTTTGACCGCTATCTGTATAAACATGGAAATATCTACACCGCTATCTTTATGAACATGGAAATATCTACACCGCTAACTGTTTGAACATGGAAATGTATACACCGCTATCTGCTTGAAAATGGAAATATCTACACCGCTATCTGTATGAACATGGAAATATCAGCACCGCTATCTTTCTGATCATGGAAATATCTACACCGCTAACTGTTTGAACAGGGAAATGTATACACCGCTATCTGCATGAAAATGGAAATATCTACACAGCTATCTGCATATACATGGAAATATCTACATAGCTATCTCCTTACACATGGAATTAACTACACCGCTATATGTATGAAAATGGAAATATCTACACCGCCATCTGTATGAAAATGGAAATCTCTGAACCGCCATCTGTATGAACATATAAATATCTACACCGCCATCTGTATAAAATGGAGATATCTACACAGCTATCTGTATAAACATGGAGATATCTACACCGCTATCTGTATAAACATGGAAATATCTACACCGCTATCTGTATAAACGTGGAAATAGCTTCCCCGCTACCTGTAAAAACATGGAAATTTCAGCACCGCTATCTGTATGAACATGGAAATATCTACACCGCAATCTGTATGAACATGGAAATATCTACACCGCTATCTGTATGAACATGGAAATATCTACACCGCTATCAGTTTGAACAGGGAAATATATACACCGCTGTCTGCATGAAAATGGAAATTGCTACACAGCTATCTGCATATACATGGAAATATCTACACAGGTATCTCTGTACACATGGAAATAACTACACCGCTATCTGTATGAACATGGAAATATCTACACCGCCATCTGTATGAACATGGAAATATCTGCACCGCAATCTGTATGAACATATAAATATCTACACCGCCATCTGTATTAAGATGGAGATATCTACACCGCTATCTGTATCAACATGGAAATATCTACACCGCTATCTGTATAAACATGGAAATATCTACACCGCTATCTGTATAAACATGGAAATATCTACACCGCTACCTGTATGAACATGGAAATATCAGCACCGCTATCTGTATGAACATGGAAATATCTACACCGCTATCTGTATGAACATGGAAATATCTTCAACGCCATCTGTATGAACATGGATATATCTACACAACCGTCTGGATGAGCATGGAAATATGTACATGGCTATCTGTGTAAACATGCATACATCTTCACCGCTATCTGTATAAACATGGAAATATCTACACCGCTATCTTTATGAACATGGAAATATCTACACTGCTATCTGTATGAACATGGAAATATCTACACCGCTATCTGTATGAACATGGAAATATCTACACAGCCATCTGGATGAACATGGAAATATCTGCACCGCTATCTGTATGAACATGGATATATCTACACAGCCATCTGGATGAATATGGAAATATCTGCACCGCTATCTGTATGAACATGGAAATACCTACACCACTATCTGTATGAACATGGATATATCTACACAGCCATCTGGATGAACATGGAAATATCTACACCGCTATCTGTGTAAACATGCATACATCTTCACCGCTATCTGTATAAAAATGGAAATATCTACACCGCTATCTTTCTGAACATGGAAATATCTACACCGCTAACTGTTTGAACAGGGAAATATATACACCGCTATCTACATGAAAATGGAAATATCTACACAGCTATCTGCATATACATGGAAATATCTACACAGCTATCTCTTTACACATGGAAATAACTACACCGCAATCTGTATGAAGATGGAAATATCTTCACCGCCATCTGTGTGAACATGGAAATATCTGCACCGCCATCTGTATGAACATATAGATATCTACACCGCCATCTGTATTAAGATGGAGATATCTACACCGCTATCTGTATCAACATGGAAATATCTACACCGCTATCTGTATCAACATGGAAATATCTACACCGCTATCTGTATAAACATGGAAATATCTACACCGCTACCTGTATGAACATGGAAATATCAGCACCGCTATCTGTATGAACATGGAAATATCCACAACGCTATCTGTATGAACATGGAAATATCTTCACCGCCATCTGTATGAACATGGATATATCTACACAGCCATCTGGATGAACATGGAAATATGTACACGGCTCTCTGTGTAAACATGCATACATCTTCACCGCTATCTGTATAAACATGGAAATATCTACACCGCTATCTTTAAGAACATGGAAATATCTAAACCGCTAACTCTTTGAACAGGGAAATATAGACACCGCTATCTGCATGAAAATGGAAATATCTACACCGCTATCTGTATGAACATGGAAATATCTACACCGCTATCTGTATGAACATGGAAATACCTACACCGCTATCTGTATGAAAATGCAAATATCTACACCGCCATCTGTATGAACATGGAAATATCTTCTCCGCCATGTCTATGAACATGGATATATCTACACAGCCATCTGGATGAACATGGAAATATCTACACCGCTATCTGTATGAACATGGAAATACATACACCGCTATCTGTATGAACATGGAAATATCTACACCGCTATCTGTATGAACATGGAAATATCTACATCGCTATCTGTATGAACATGGAAATATCTTCACCGCCATCTGTATGAACATGGATATATCTACACAGCCATCTGGATGAACCTGGAAATATCTACACCGCTATCTGTGTAAACATGCATACATTTTCACCGCTATCTGTATAAACATGGAAATATCTACACCGCTATCTTTATTAACATGGAAATATCTACACCGCTAACTGTTTGAACATGGAAATATATACACCGCTATCTGCTTGAAAATGGAAATATCTACACCGCTATCTGTATGAACATGGAAATACATACACCGCTATCTGTTTGAACATGGAAATATCTACACCGCTTTCTGTATGAACATGGAAATATCTACACCGCTATCTGTATGAACATGGAAATATCTACACAGCCATCTGGATGAACATGGATATATCTACACAGCCATCTGGATGAACATGGAAATATCCGCACCGCTATCTGTATGAACATGGAAATATCTACTCCGCTATCTGTATGAACATGGATATATCTACACCGCTAACTGTTTGAACAGGGAAATATATACACCGCTATCTGCATGAAAATGGAAATATCTACACAGCTATCTGCATATACATGGAAATATCTACACAGCTATCTCTTTACACATGGAAATAACTACACCGCTATCTGTATGAACATGGAAATATCTACACCGCCATCTGTATGAAAATGGAAATATCTGAACCGGCATCTGTATGAACATATAAATATCTACACCGCCATCTGTATTAAGATGGAGATATCTGCACCGCTATCTGTATAAACATGGAAATATCTACACCGCTATCTGTATAAACATGGAAATATCTACACCGCTATCTGTATAAACATGGAAATACCTTCACCGCTACGTGTAAAAACATGGAAATATCAGCACCGCTATCTGTATGAACATGGAAATATCTACACCGCTATCTGTATGAACATGGAAATATCTACAACGCTATCTGTATGAACATGGAAATATCTTCACCGCCATCTGTAGGAACATGGATATATCTACACAGCCATCTGGATGAACAAGGAAATAACTACACCGCTATCTGTGTAAACATGCATACATCTTCACCGCTATCTGTATAAACATGGAAATATCTACACCGCTATCTTTATGAACATGGAAATATCTAAACCGCTCACTGTTTGAACAGGGAAATATAGACACCGCTATCTGCATGAAAATGGAAATATCTACACCGCTATCTGTATGAACATGGAAATACATACACCGCTATCTGTATGAACATGGAAATATCTACACTGCTATCTGTATGAACATGGAAATATCTACACCGCCATCTGTATGAACATGGAAATATCTTCTCCGCCATCTGTTTGAACATGGATATATCTACACAGCCATCTGGATGAACACGGAAATATCTAAACCGCTATATGCATGAACATGGAAATATCTACACCGCCATCTGTATGAACATGGATATATCAACACAGCCATCTGTATAAACATGGAAATATCTACACCGCTATCTTTATGAATATGGAAATGTCTACAACGCTATCTGTTTGAACATGGAAATATCTACACTGCTATCTGCATGAAAATGGAAATATCTGCACAGCAATCTGCAAATACATGGAAATACCTACACAGCTATCTCTTTACATATGGAAATAACTACACCGCTATCTATATAAACATGGAAATATCTACACCGCTATCAGTGTAAACATGCACACATCTTCACCGCTATCTGTATAAACATGGAAATATCTACACCACTATCTTTCTGAACATGGAAATATCTACACCACTAACTGTTTGAACAGGGAAATATATACACCGCTATCTGCATGAAAATGGAAATATCTACACCGCTATCTGTATGAACATGGAAATACATACACCGCAATCTGTTTGAACATGGAAATATCTACACCGCTATCTGTATGAACATGGAAATATCTTCACCGTCATCTGTATGAACATGGAAATATCTGCACCGCTATCTGTATGAACATGGAAATATCTACGCCGCTATCTGAATAAACATGGAAATATCTACAACGCTATTTGTATGAACATGGAAATATCTTCACCGCCATCTGTATGAACATGGATATATCTACACAGCCATCTGGATGAACATGGAAATATCTGCACCGCTATCTGTATGAACATGGAAATATCTACACCGCTATCTGTATGAACATAGATATATCTACACAGCTATCTGGATGAACATGGAAATATCTACACCGCTATCAGTGTAAACATGCATACATCTTCACCGCTATCTGTATAAACATGGAAATATCTACACCGCTATCTTTCTGAACAGGGAAATATCTACACCACTGTTTGAACAGGGAAATATATACACCGCTATCTGCATGAAAATAGAAATATCTACACAGCTATCTGCATATACAAGGATATATCTACACAGCTATCTCTTTACACATGTAAATAACTACACCGCTATCTGTATGAACATGGAAATATCTTCACCGCGATCTGTATGAACATGGAAATATCTGAACCGCCATCTGTATGAACATATAAATATCTACACCGCCATCTGTATTAAGATGGAGATATCTACACCGCTTTCTGTATAAACATGGAAATATCTATGCCGCTATCTGTATAAACATGGAAATATCTACACCGCTATGTGTATAAACATGGAAATATCTACACTGCTATCTGTATAAACATGGAAATATCTACACCGCTACCTGTATAAACGTGGAAATATCAGCACCGCTATCGGAATGATTATGGAAATATCTACACCGCCATCTCTATGAACATGGAAATATCTTCACCGCCATCTGTATGAACATGGATATATCTACACAGCCATCTGTATGTACATGGAAATATCTACACCGCTATCTGTATGAACATGGAAATATCTACACCGCTATCTGTATTAACATGGAAATATCTTCACCGCCATCTGAATGAACATGAATATGTCTACACAGCCATCTGGATGAACATGGAAATATCTACACCACTATCTGTATGAACATGGAAATATCAACACAGCTATCTGTGTAAACATGCATACATCTTCACCGCTATCTGTATAAACATGGAAATATCTACACCGCTATCTGTATGAACATGGAAATATCTACTTCGCTATCTGTTTGAACATGGAAATATCTACACCACTATCTGCATGAAAATGGAAATATCTACACAGCTATCTGCATATACATGGAAATACCTACACAACTATCTCTTTACACATGGAAATAACTACACCGCTATCTCTATAAACATGGAAATATCTACAACGCCATCTGTATGAACATGGAAATAGCTGCACCGCCATCTGTATGAACATGGAAATATCTACACCGCCATCTGTATTAAGAAGGAGATATCTAAACCGCTATCTGTATAAACATGGAAATATCTACACCGCTATCTGTATGAACATGGAAATATCTACACCGCTTTCTGTATAAACATGGAAATATGTACACAGCTACCTGTATAAACATGGAAGTATCAGCACCGCTATCGGTATGAACATGGCAATATCTACACGGCTATCTGTATGAACATGGAAATATCTACACCGCTATCTGTATGAACATGGAAATACCTTCACCGCCATCTGTATGAACATGGATATATCTACACAGCCATCTGGATGAACCTGGAAATATCTACACCGCTATCTGTGTAAACATGCATACATTTTCACCGCTATCTGTATAAACATGGAAATATCTACACTGCTATCTTTATGAACATGGAAATATCTACACCGCTAACTGTTTGAACATGGAAATATATACACCGCTATCTGCTTGAAAATGGAAATATCTACACCGCTATCTGTATGAACATGGAAATACATACACCGCTATCTGTTTGAACATGGAAATATCTACACCGCTTTCTGTATGAACATGGAAATATCTACACCGCAATCTGTATGAACATGGAAATATCTACACCGCTATCTGTATGAACATGGAAATACATACACCGCTATCTGTATGAACATGGAAATATCTACACAGCCATCTGGATTAACATGGAAATATCTACACCGCTATCTGTATGAACATGGAAATACATACACCGCTGTCTGTATGAACATGGAAATATCTACACCGCTATCTGTATGAACATGGAAATATCTACACCGCTATCTGTATGAACATGGAAATATCTTCACCGCCATCTGTATGAACATGGATATATCTACACAGCCATCTGGATGAACATGGAAATATCTACACCGCTATCTGTGTAAACATGCATACATTTTCACCGCTATCTGTATAAACATGGAAATATCTACACCGCTATCTTTATGGACATGGAAATATCTACACCGCTAACTGTTTGAACATGGAAATATATACACCGCTATCTGCTTGAAAATGGAAATATCTACACCGCTATCTGTATGAACATGGAAATATCAGCACCGCTATCTTTCTGATCATGGAAATATCTACACCGCTAACTGTTTGAACAGGGAAATGTATACACCGCTATCTGCAAGAAAATGGAAAAATCTAAACAGCTATCTGCATATACATGGAAATATCTACATAGCTATCTCTTTACACATGGAAATAACTAAACCGCTATATGTATGAAAATGGAAAAAACTACACCGCCATCTGTATGAAAATGGAAATCTCTGAACCGCCATCTGTATGACCATATAAATATCGAAACCGCCATCTGTATAAAATGGAGATATCTACACAGCTATCTGTATAAACATGGAGATATCTACACCGCTATCTGTATAAACATGGAAATATCTACACCGCTATCTGTATAAACATGGAAATAGCTTCCCCGCTACCTGTAAAAACATGGAAATTTCAGCACCGCTATCTGTATGAACATGGAAATATCTACACCGCAATCTGTATGAACATGGAAATATCTACACCGCTATCTGTATGAACATGGAAATATCTACACCGCTATCTGTTTGAACAGGGAAATATATACACCGCTGTCTGCATGAAAATGGAAATTGCTACACAGCTATCTGCATATACATGGAAATATCTACACAGGTATCTCTTTACACGTGGAAATAATTACACCGCTATCTGTATGAACATGGAAATATCTACACCGCCATCTGTATGAACATGGAAATATCTGCACCGCCATCTGTATGAACATATAAATATCTACACCGCCATCTGTATTAAGATGGAGATATCTACACCGCTATCTGTATCAACATGGAAATATCTACACCACTATCTGTATAAACATGGAAATATCTACACCGCTATCTGTATAAACATGGAAATATCTACACCGCTACCTGTATGAACATGGAAATATCAGCACCGCTATCTGTATGAACATGGAAATATCTACACCGCTATCTGTATGAACATGGAAATATCTTCAACGCCATCTGTATGAACATGCATATATCTACACAACCATCTGGATGAGCATGGAAATATGTACACGGCTATCTGTGTAAACATGCATACATCTTCACCGCTATCTGTATAAACATTGAAATATCTACACCGCTATCTTTATGAACATGGAAATATCTACACTGCTATCTGTATGAACATGGAATTATCTACACCGCTATCTGTATGAACATGGAAATATCTACACAGCCATCTGGATGAACATGGAAATATCTGCACCGCTATCTGTATGAACATGGATATATCTACACAGCCATCTGGATGAACATGGAAATATCTGCACCGCTATCTGTATGAACATGGAAATATCTACACCGCTATCTGTATGAACATGGATATATCTACACAGCCATCTGGATGAACATGGAAATATCTACACCGCTATCTGTGTAAACATGCATACATCTTCACCGCTATCTGTATAATAATGGAAATATCTACACCGCTATCTTTCTGAACGTGGAAATATCTACACCGCTAACTGTTTGAACAGGGAAATATATACACCGCTATCTGCATGAAAATGGAAATATCTACACAGCTATCTGCATATACATGGAAATATCTACACAGCTATCTCTTTACACATGGAAATAACTACACCGCTATCTGTATGAAGATGGAAATATCTTCACCGCCATCTGTATGAACATGGAAATATCTGCACCGCCATCTGTATGGACATATAAATATCTACACCGCCATCTGTATTAAGATGGAGATATCTACACCGCTATCTGTATCAACATGGAAATATCTACACCGCTATCTTTATCAACATGGAAATATCTACACCGATATCTGTATAAACATGGAAATATCTACACCGCTACCTGTATGAACATGGAAATATCAGCACCGCTATCTGTATGAACATGGAAATATCCACAACGCTATCTGTATGAACATGGAAATATCTTCACCGAAATCTGTATGAACATGGATATATCTACACAGCCATCTGGATGAACATAGAAATATGTACACGGCTATCTGTGTAAACATTCATACATCTTCACCGCTATCTGTATAAACATGGAAATATCTACACCGCTATCTTTAAGAACATGGAAATATCTAAACCGCTAACTGTTTGAACAGGGAAATATAGACACCGCTATCTGCATGAAAATGGAAATATCTACACCGCTATCTGTATGAGCATGGAAATATCTACAACGCTATCTGTATGAACATGGAAATACCTACACCGCTATCTGTATGAACATGGAAATATCTACACCGCCATCTGTATGAACATGGAAATATCTTCTCCGCCATCTGTATGAACATGGATATATCTACACAGCCATCTGAATGAACATGGAAATATCTAAACCGCTATCTGTATGAACATGGAAATATCTACACCGCCTTCTGTATGAACATGGATATATCTACACAGCCATCTTTATAAACATGGAAATATGTACACCGCTACCTGTATAAACATGGAAGTATCAGCACCGCTATCGGTATGTATATGGCAATATCTACACGGCTATCTGTATGAACATGGAAATATCTACACCGCTATCTGTATGTACATGGAAATATCTTCACCGCCATCTGTATGAACATGGATATATCTACACAGCCATCTGAATGAACATGGAAATATCTACACCGCTATCTGTATGAACATGGAAATATCTACACCGCTATCTGTATGAACATGGAAATACCTACACAGCCATCTGGATGAACATGGAAATATCTACACCGCTATCTGTATGAACATGGAAATACAAACACCGCTATCTGTATGAACATGGAAATATCTACACCGCTATCTGTATGAACATGGAAATATCTACACCGCTATCTGTATGAACATGGAAATATCTTCACCGCCATCTGTATGAACATGGATATATCTACACAGCCATCTGGATGAACTTGGAAATATCTACACCGCTATGTGTGTAAAAATGCATACATTTTCACTGCTATCTGTATAAACATGGAAATATCTACACCGCTATCTTTATGAACATGGAATTATCTACACCGCTAACTGTTTGAACTTGGAAATATATACACCGCTATCTGCTTGAAAATGGAAATATCTACACCGCTCTCTGTATGAACATGGAAATACGTACACCGCTATCTGTATGAACATGGAAATATCTACAACGCTTTCTGTATGAACATGGAAATATCTACACCGCTATCTGTATGAACATGGAAATATCTTCACCGTCATCTGTATGAACATGGATATATCTACACAGCCATCTGGATGAACATGGAAATATCTGCACCGCTATCTGTATGAACATGGAAATATCTACACCGCTATCTGTATGAACATGGATATATCTACACAGCCATCTGGAAGAACATTTAAATATCTACACCGCTATCTGTGTAAACATGCATACAACTTCACCGCTATCTGTATAAACATGGAAATATCTACACCGCTATCTTTATGAACATGGAAATATCAACACCGCTAACTGTTTGAACAGGGAAATATATACACCGCTATCTGCATGAGAATTGAAATATCTACACAGCTATCTGCATATACATGGAAATATCTACACAGCTATCTCTTTACACATGGAAATAACTACACCGCTATCTGTATGAACATGGAAATATCTACACCGCCATCTGTATGAAAATGGAAATATCTGAACCGCCATCTGTATGAACATATAAATATCTACACCGCCATCTGTATTAAGATGGAGATATCTACACCGCTATCTGTATAAACATGGAAATATCTACACCGCTATCTGTATAAACATGGAAATATCTACACCGCTATCTGTATAAACATGGAAATAGCTTCACCGCTACTGTAAAAACATGGAAATATCAGCACCGCTATCTGTATGAACATGGAAATATCTACACCGCTATCTGTTTGAACAGGGAAATATATACACCGCTATCTGCATGAAAATGGAAATTGCTACACAGCTATCTGCATATACATGGAAATATCTACACAGGTATCTCTTTACACATGGAAATAACTACACCGCTATCTGTATGAACATGGAAATATCTACACCGCCATCTGCATGAACATGGAAATATCTGCACGGCCATCTGTATGAACATATAAATATCTACACCGCCATCTGTATAAGATGGAGATATCTACACCGCTATCTGTATCAACATGGAAATATCTACACCGCTATCTGAATAAACATGGAAATATCAGCACCGCTATCTGTATGAACATGGAAATATCTTCACCGCCATCTGTATGAACATGGATATATATACACAGCCATCTGGATGAACATGGAAATATGTACACGGCTATCTGTGTAAACATGCATACATCTTCACCGCTATCTGTATAAACATGGAAATATCTACACCGCTATCTTTATGAACATGGAAATATCTAAACCGATAACTGTTTGAACAGGGAAAAATATACACCGCTATCTGCATGAAAATGGAAATATCTACACCGCTATCTGTATGAACATGGAAATACATACACCACTATCTGTATGAACATGGAAATATCTACACCACTATCTGTATGAACATGGAAATATCTACACCGCTATATGTATGAACATGGAAATATCTACACCGCCATCTGTATGAACATGGATATATCTTCTCCGCCATCTGCATGAACGTGGATATATCTACACAGCCATCTGGATGAACAAGGAAATATCTAAACCGCTATCTGTATGAACATGGAAATATCTACACCGCCATCTGTTTGAACATGGATATATCTACACAGCCATCTTTATAAACACGGAAATATGCACACCGCTACCTGTATAAACATGGAAGTATCAGCACCACTATCGGTATGTAAATGGCAATATCTACACCGCTATCTGTATGTACATGGAAATATCTTCACCGCCATCTGTATGAACATGGATATATCTACGCAGCCATCTGGATGAACATGGAAATATCTACACCGCTATCTGTATGAACATGGAAATATCTACACCGCTATCTGTATGAACATGGAAATATCTACACAGCCATCTGGATGAACATGGAAATATCTACACCGCTATCTGTATGAACATGGAAATACATACACTGCTATCTGTATGAACATGGAAATATCTACACCGCTATCTGTATGAACATGGAAATATCTACATCGCTATCTGTATGAACATGGAAATATCTTCACCGCCATCTGTATGAACATGGATATATCTACACAGCCATCTGGATGAACCTGGAAATATCTACACCGCTATCTGTGTAAACATGCATACATTTTCACCGCTATCTGTATAAACATGGAAATATCTACACCTCTATCTTTATGAACATGGAAATATCTACACCGCTAACTGTTTGAACAGGGAAATATATACACCGCTATCTGCTTGAAAATGGAAATATCTACACCGCTATCTGTATGAACATGGAAATACATACACCACTATCTGTTTGAACATGGAAATATCTACACCGCTTTCTGTATGAACATGGGAATATCTACACCGCTATCTGTATGAACATGGAAATATCTACACAGCCATCTGGATGAACATGGATATATCTACACAGCCATCTGGATGAACATGGATATATCTACACCGCTATCTGTATGAACATGGAAATATCTACACCGCTATCTGTATGAACATGGAAATATCTTCACCGCCATCTGTATGAACATGGATATATCTACACAGCCATCTGGATGAACATGGAAATATCTACACCGCTATGTGTGTAAACATGCATACATTTTCACTGCTATCTGTATAAACATGGAAATATCTACACCGCTATCTTTATGAACATGGAATTAACTACACCGCTAACTGTTTGAACTTGGAAATATATACACCGCTATCTGCTTGAAAATGGAAATATCTACACCGCTATCTGTATGAACATGGAAATACATACACCGCTATCCGTTTGAACATGGAAATATCTACAACGGTTTCTGTATGAACATGGAAATATCTACACCGCTATCTGTATGAACATGGAAATAACTTCACCGTCATCTGTATGAACATGGATATATCTACACAGCCATCTGGATGAACATGGAAATATCTGCACCGCTATCTGTATGAACATGGAAATATCTACACCGCTATCTGTATGAACATGGATATATCTACACAGCCATTTCGATGAACATTTAAATATCTACACCGCTATCTGTGTAAACATGCATACAACTTCACCGCTATCTGTATAAACATGGAAATATCTACACCGCTATCTTTATGAACATGGAAATATCAACACCGCTAACTGTTTGAACAGGGAAATATATACACCGCTATCTGCATGAGAATGGAAATATCTACACAGCTATCTGCATATACATGGAAATATCTACACAGCTATCTCTTTACACATGGAAATAACTACACCGCTATCTGTATGAACATGGAAATATCTACACCGCCATCTGTATGAAAATGGAAATATCTGAACCGCCATCTGTATGAACATATAAATATCTACACCGCCATCTGTATTAAGATGGAGATATCTACACCGCTAACTGTATAAACATGGAAATATCTACACCGCTATCTGTATAAACATGGAAATATCTACACCGCTATCTGTATAAACATGGAAATAGCTTCACCGCTACTGTAAAAACATGGAAATATCAGCACCGCTATCTGTATGAACATGGAAATATCTACACCGCTATCTGTTTGAACAGGGAAATATATACACCGCTATCTGCATGAAAATGGAAATTGCTACACAGCTATCTGCATATACATGGAAATATCTACACAGGTATCTCTTTACACATGGAAATAACTACACCGCTATCTGTATGAACATGGAAATATCTACACCGCCATCTGTATGAACATGGAAATATCTGCACGGCCATCTGTATGAACATATAAATATCTACACCGCCATCTGTTTTAAGATGGAGATATCTACACCGCAATCTGTATCAACATGGAAATATCTACACCGCTATCTGAATAAACATGGAAATATCAGCACCGCTATCTGTGTGAACATGGAAATATCTACACCGCTACCTGTATGAACATGGAAATATCTACACCGCTATCTGTATGAGCATGGAAATATCTTCACCGCCATCTGTATGAACATGGATATATCTACACAGCCATCTGGATGAACATGGAAATATGTACACGGCTATCTGTGTAAACATGCATACATCTTCACCGCTATCTGTATAAACATGGAAATATCTACACCGCTATCTTTATGAACATGGAAATATCTAAACCGATAACTGTTTGAACAGGGAAAAATATACACCGCTATCTGCATGAAAATGGAAATATCTACACCGCTATCTGAATGAACATGGAAATACATACACCGCTATCTGTATGAACATGGAAATATCTACACCGCTATCTGTATGAACATGGAAATATCTACACCGCTATCTGTATGAACATGGAAATATCTACACCGCCATCTGTATGAACATGGAAATATCTTCTCCGCCATCTGTATGAACGTGGATATATCTACACAGCCATCTGGATGAACATGGAAATATCCGCACCGCTATCTGTATGAACATGGAAATATCTACACCGCTATCTGTATGAACATGGATATATCTACACCGCTAACAGTTTGAACAGGGAAATATATACACCGCTATCTGCATGAAAATGGAAATATCTACACAGCTATCTGCATATACATGGAAATATCTACACAGCTATCTCTTTACACATGGAAATAACTACACCGCTATCTGTATGAACATGGAAATATCTACACCGCCATCTGTATGAAAATGGAAATATCTGAACCGGCATCTGTATGAACATATAAATATCTACACCGCCATCTGTATTAAGATGGAGATATCTGCACCGCTATCTGTATAAACATGGAAATATCTACACCGCTATCTGTATAAACATGGAAATATCTACACCGCTATCTGTATAAACATGGAAATAGCTTCACCGCTACCTGTAAAAACATGGAAATATCAGCACCGCTATCTGTATGAACATGGAAATATCTACACCGCTATCTGTATGAACATGGAAATATCTACAACGCTATCTGTATGAACATGGAAATATCTTCACCGCCATCTGTAGGAACATGGATATATCTACACAGCCATCTGGATGAACATGGAAATAACTACACCGCTATCTGTGTAAACATGCATACATCTTCACCGCTATCTGTATAAACATGGAAATATCTACACCGCTATCTTTATGAACATGGAAATATCTAAACCGCTCACTGTTTGAACAGGGAAATATATACACCGCTATCTGTATGAACATGGAAATATCTTCACCGTCATCTGTATGAACATGGAAATATCTGCACCGCTATCTGTATGAACATGGAAATATCTACGCCGCTATCTGAATAAACATGGAAATATCTACACCGCTATCTGTATGAACATGGAAATATCTTCACCGCCATCTGTATGAACATGGATATATCTACACAGCCATCTGGATGAACATGGAAATATCTGCACCGCTATCTGTATGAACATGGAAATATCTACACCGCTATCTGTATGAACATAGATATATCTACACAGCTATCTGGATGAACATGGAAATATCTACACCGCTATCAGTGTAAACATGCGTACATCTTCACCGCTATCTGTATAAACATGGAAATATCTACACCGCTATCTTTCTGAACAGGGAAATATCTACACCACTGTTTGAACAGGGAAATATATACACCGCTATCTGCATGAAAATATAAATATCTACACAGCTATCTGCATATACATGGATATATCTACACAGCTATCTCTTTACACATGTAAATAACTACACCGCTATCTGTATGAACATGGAAATATCTACACCGCGATCTGTATGAACATGGAAATATCTGAACCGCCATCTGTATGAACATATAAATATCTACACCGCCATCTGTATTAAGATGGAGATATCTACACCGCTTTCTGTATAAACATGGAAATATCTACGCCGCTATCTGTATAAACATGGAAATATCTACACTGCTATGTGTATAAACATGGAAATATCTACACCGCTATCTGTATAAACATGGAAATATCTACACCGCTACCTGTATAAACATGGAAATATCAGCACCGCTATCGGAATGAATTTGGAAATATCTACACCGCCATCTCTATGAACATGGAAATATCTTCACCGCCATCTGTATGAACATGGAAATGTCTACACCGCTATCTGTATTAACATGGAAATATCTTCACCGCCATCTGAATGAACATGAATATGTCTACAAAGCCATCTGGATGAACATGGAAATATCTACACCACTATCTGTATGAACATGGATATATCTACACCGCTAACAGTTTGAACAGGGAAATATATACACCGCTATCTGCATGAAAATGGAAATATCTACACAGCTATCTGCATATACATGGAAATATCTACACAGCTATCTCTTTACACATGGAAATAACTACACCGCTATCTGTATGAACATGGAAATATCTACACCGCCATCTGTATGAAAATGGAAATATCTGAACCGGCATCTGTATGAACATATAAATATCTGCACCGCCATCTGTATTAAGATGGAGATATCTGCACCGCTATCTGTATAAACATGGAAATATCTACACCGCTATCTGTATGAACATGGAAATATCTACACTGCTACCTGTATAAACAAGAAAATATCAGCACCGCTATCGGAATGAATATGGAAATATCTACACCACCATCTCTATGAACATGGAAATATCTACACCGCTATCGGAATGAATATGGAAATATCTACACCACAATCTCTATGAACATGGAAATATCTTCACCGCCATCTGTATGAACATGGATATATCTACACAGCCATCTGTATGTACATGGAAATATCTACACCGCTATCTGTATGAACATGGAAATGTCTACACCGCTATCTGTATTAACATGGAAATATCTTCACCGCCATCTGAATGAACATGAATATGTCTACAAAGCCATCTGGATGAACATGGAAATATCTACACCACTATCTTTATGAACATGGAAATATCAACACAGCTATCTGTGTAAACATGCATACACCTTCACCGCTATCTGTATAAACATGGAAATATCTACACCGCTATCTGTATGAACATGGAAATATCTACATCGCTATCTGTTTGAACATGGAAATATCTACACCACTATCTGCATGAAAATGGAAATATCTACACAGCTATCTGCATATACATGGAAATATCTACACAACTATCTCTTTACACATGGAAATAACTACACCGCTATCTCTATAAACATGGAAATATCTACAACGCCATCTGTATGAACATGGAAATAGCTGCACCGCCATCTGTATGAACATGGAAATATCTACAACGCCATCTGTATTAAGAAGGAGATATCTACACCGCTATCTGTATAAACATGGAAATATCTACACCGCTATCTGTATGAACATGGAAATATCTACACCGCTTTCTGTATAAACATGGAAATATGTACACAGCTACCTGTATAAACATGGAAGTATCAGCACCGCTATCGGTATGAACATGGCAATATCTACACGGCTATCTGTATGAACATGGAAATATCTACACTGCTATCTTTATGAACATGGAAATACCTTCACCGCCATCTGTATGAACATGGATATATCTACACAGCCATCTGGATGAACATGGAAATATCTACACCGCTATCTGTGTAAACATGCATACATTTTCACCGCTATCTGTATAAACATGGAAATATCTACACCGCTATCTTTATGAACATGGAAATATCTACACCGCTAACTGTTGAACATGGAAATATATACACCGCTATCTGCTTGAAAATGGAAATATCTACACCGCTATCTGTACAAACATGGAAATACATACACCGCTATCTGTTTGAACATGGAAATATCTACACCGCTTTCTGTATGAACATGGAAATATCTACACGGCTATCTGTATGAACATGGAAATATCTTCTCCGCCATCTGTATGAACATGGATATATCTACACAGCCATGTGGATGAACATGGAAATATCCGCACCGCTATCTGTATGAACATGGAAATATCTACACCGCTATCTGTATGAACATGGAAATATCTACACCGCTATCTGTATGAACATGGAAATATCTTCACCGCTATCTGTAGGAACATGGATATATATACACAGCCATCTGGATGAACATGGAAATAACTACACCGCTATCTGTGTAAACATGCATACATCTTCACCGCTATCTGTATAAACATGGAAATATCTACACCGCTATCTTTATGAACATGGAAATATCTAAACCGCTCACTGTTTGAACAGGGAAATATAGACACCGCTATCTGCATGAAAATGGAAATATCTACACCGCTATCTGTATGAACATGGAAATATCTACACCGCCATCTGTATGAACATGGAAATATCTTCTCCGCCATCTGTTTGAACATGGATATATCTACACAGCCATCTGGATGAACATGGAAATATCTAAACCGCTATATGCATGAACATGGAAATATCTACACCGCCATCTGTATGAACATGGATATATCTACACAGCCATCTGTATAAACATGGAAATATCTACACCGCTATCTGTATGAATATGGAAATGTTTACAACGCTATCTGTTTGAACATGGAAATATCTACACCGCTATCTGCATGAAAATGGAAATATCTGCACAGCAATCTGCAAATACATGGAAATACCTACACAGCTATCTCTTTACACATGGAAATAACTACACCGCTATCTATATAAACATGGAAATATCTACAACGCTATCAGTGTAAACATGCACACATCTTCACCGCTATCTGTATAAACATGGAAATATCTACACCGCTATCTTTCTGAACATGGAAATATCTACACCACTAACTGATTGAACAGGGAAATATATACACCGCTATCTGCATGAAAATGGAAATATCTACACCGCTATCTGTATGAACATGGAAATACATACACCGCTATCTGTTTGAACATGGAAATATCTACACCGCTATCTGTATGAACATGGAAATATCTTCACCGTCATCTGTATGAACATGGAAATATCTGCACCGCTATCTGTATGAACATGGAAATATCTACGCCGCTATCTGAATAAACATGGAAATATCTACACCGCTATCTGTATGAACATGGAAATATCTTCACCGCCATCTGTATGAACATGGATATATCTACACAGCCATCTGGATGAACATGGAAATATCTGCACCGCTATCTGTATGAACATGGAAATATCTACACCGCTATCTGTATGAACATAGATATATCTACACAGCTATCTGGATGAACATGGAAATATCTACACCGCTATCAGTGTAAACATGCATACATCTTCACCGCTATCTGTATAAACATGGAAATATCTACACCGCTATCTTTCTGAACAGGGAAATATCTACACCACTAACTGTTTGAACAGGGAAATATATACACCGCTATCTGCATGAAAATGGAAATATCTACACAGCTATCTGCATATACATGGATATATCTACACAGCTATCTCTTTACACATGTAAATAACTACACCGCTATCTGTATGAACATGGAAATATCTACACCGCGATCTGTATGAACATGGAAATATCTGAACCGCCATCTGTATGAACATATAAATATCTACACCGCCAACTGTATTAAGATGGAGATATCTACACCGCTTTCTCTATAAAGATGGAAATATCTACGCCGCTATCTGTATAAACATGGAAATATCTACACCGCTATGTGTATAAACATGGAAATATCTACACCGCTATCTGTATAAACATGGAAATATCTACACCGCTACCTGTATAAACATGGAAATATCAGCACCGCCATCGGAATGAATATGGAAATATCTACACCGCTATCTCTATGAACATGGAAATATCTTCACCGCCATCTGTATGAACATGGATATATCTACACAGCCATCTGTATGTACATGGAAATATATACACCGCAATCTGTATGAACATGGAAATGTCTACACCGCTATCTGTATTAACATGGAAATATCTTCACCGCCATCTGAATGAACATGAATATGTCTCCACAGCCATCTGGATGAACATGGAAATATCTACACCACTATCTGTATGAACATGGAAATATCAACACAGCTATCTGTGTAAACATGCATACATCTTCACCGCTATCTGTATAAACATGGAAATATCTACACCGCTATCTTCATGAACATGGAAATATCTACACCGCTATCTGTGTAAATATGCATACATCTGCACCGCAATCTGTATAAACATGGAAATATCTACACCGCTATCTGTATGAACATGGAAATATCTACACCGCTATCTGTTTGAACATGGAAATATCTACACCGCTATCTGCATGAAAATGGAAATATCTACACAGCTATCTGCATATACATGGAAATATCTACACAGCTATCTCTTTACACATGGAAATAACTACACCGCTATCTGTATGAACATGGATATATCTACACAGCCATCTGGATGAACATGGAAATATGTACACGGCTATCTGTGTAAACATGCATACATCTTCACCGCTATCTGTATAAACATGGAAATATCTACACCGCTATCTTTATGAACATGGAAATATCTAAACCGATAACTGTTTGAACAGGGAAATATATACACCGCTATCTGCATGAAAATGGAAATATCTACACCGCTATCTGTATGAACATGGTAATACATACACCGCTGTCTGTATGAACATGGAAATATCTACACCGCTATCTGTATGAACATGGAAATACCTACACCGCTATCTGTATGAACATGGAAATATCTACACCGCCATCTGTATGAACATGGAAATATCTTCTCCGCCATCTGTATGAACATGGATATATCTACACAGCCATCTGGATGAACATGGAAATATCTAAACAGCTATCTGTATGAACATGGATATATCTACACAGCCATCTGTATAAACACGGAAATATGTACACCGCTACCTGTATAAACATGGAAGTATCAGCACCGCTATCGGTATGAACATGGCAATATCTACACGGCTATCTGTATGAACATGGAAATATCTACACCGCTATCTGTATGTACATGGAAATATCGTCTCCGCCATCTGTATGAACATGGATATATCTAAGCAGCCATCTGGATGAACATGGAAATATCTACACCGCTATCTGTATGAACATGGAAATATCTACACCGCTATCTGTATTAACATGGAAATATCTACACAGCCATCTGGATTAACTTGGAAATATCTACACCGCTATCTGTATGAACATGGAAATACATACACCGCTATCTGTATGAACATGGAAATATCTACACCGCTATCTGTTTGAACATGGAAATATATACACCGCTATCTGCATGAAAATGGAAATATCTACACAGCTATCTGCATATACATGGAAATATCTACACAGCTATCACTTTACGCATGGAAATAACTACACCGCTATCTGTATGAACATGGAAATATCTACACCGCCATCTGTATGAAAATGGAAATATCTGAACCGCCATCTGTATGAACATATAAATATCTACACCGCCATCTGTATTAAAATGGAGTTATCTACACCGCTATCTGTATAAACATGGAAATATCTACACCGCTATCTGTATAAACATGGAAATATCTACACCGCTATCTGTATAAACATGGAAATATCTTCACCGCTACCTGTAAAAACATGGAGATATTAGCACCGCTATCTGTATGAACATGGAAATATCTACACCGCTATCTGTATGAAAATGGAAATATCTACACCGCTATCGGTTTGAACAGGGAAATATATACACCGCTGTCTGCATGAAAATGGAAATTGCTACACAGCTATCTGCATATACATGGAAATATCTACACAGGAATCTCTTTACACATGGAAATAACTACACCGCTATCTGTATGAAAATGGAAATATCTACTCCGCCATCTGTATGAACATGGAAATATCTACACCGCTATCTGTATGAACATGGAAATATCTACACCGCTATCTGCATGAACATGGAAATATATACACAGCCATCTTTATAAACGTGGAAATATCTACACTGCTATCTGTATGAACTTGGAAATATCTACTCTGCTATCTGTATAAAATTGGAATTATCTACACCACTATCTCTATAAACATGGAAATATCTACACCGCTATCTGTATAAACATGGAAATATCTACACCGCTATCTGTATAAACATGGAAATAACTTCACCGCTATCTGTATAAACATGGAAATATCTACAATGCTGTCTCTATAAACTTTGAAATAACTACACCACTATCTCTATAAACATGGAAATATCTAGACCGAAATCTCTATAAACATGCAAATATCTACACAACCATCTGTATAAACATGGAAATATCTATACCGCTATCTGCATAAACATGGAAATATCTACACCGCCATCTCTATGAACATGGAAATATCTACACCGCCATCTGTAAGAACTTGGAAATATTTACACCGCCATCTGTATGAACATGTAAATATCTAAACCGCCATCTGTATGAACATGGAAATATCTTCACCGCTAACTGTATGAACATGGAAATATCTACACCACTATCTGTAGGAAAATGGAAATATCTACACCGCTATCTGTATGAGCATGGAAATATCTACACCGCTCTCTGTATGAACATGGAAATATCTACACCGCTATCAGTATGAACATGGAAATATCTACACCGCTATCTGTATGAACATGCAAATATCTACACAGCTATCTGTATATCAATGGAAATACCTTCACTGCTCTCTCTGTAAACATGGAAATAACTACACTGCTATCTGTATAAACATGGAAATATCTACACCGCCTCCTGTATGAACATAGGAATATCTACACTGCCATCCGTAAGGACATGGAAACATCTACACCGCCATCTGTATGAACATGTAAATATCTACACCGCCATCTGTATGAACATGGAAATATCTACACCGCTAACTGTATGAACATGGAAATATCTACACCGCTATCTGTATGAAAATGGAAATATCTACACGGCTATCTGTATGAACATGGAAATATCTACACCGCCGTCTGTATTAAGATGGAAATATCTACACCGCTCTCTGTATAAACATGGAAATATCTGCACCACTATCTGTATTAACATGGAAATATCCGCACCGCTTTCTGTATAAACATGGAAATATCTACACCGCTATCTGCATAAACATGGAAATATCCACACCGCTATCTGTGTAAACATGGAAATGTCTACACCGCTGTCTGTGTACACATGGAAATATCTACACTGCCATCTGTGTAAACATGAAAATATCTACACTGCCATCTCTATAAACATGGAAATATCTACACCGCCATCTGTATGAACATGGAAATATCTACACCGCCATCTCTATAAACGTGGAAATATCTACACCGCTATCTGTATGAACTTGGAAATATCTACACTGCTATCTGTATAAAATTGGAATTATCTACACCGCTATCTCTATCAACATGGAAATATCTACACCGCTATCTGTATAAACATGGAAATATCTACACCGCTATCTGTATAAACATGGAAATATCTTCACCGCTATCTCTATAAACATGGAAATATCTACAACGCTGTCTCTATAAACATGGAAATATCTGCTACGCTGTCTGTATAAACTTCGAAATAACTACACTACTATCTCTATAAACATGGAAATACCTAGACCGCCATCACTATAAACATGGAAATATCTACACCACCGTCTGTATAAACATGGAAATATCTATACCGCTATGTGCATAAACATGGAAATATCTACACCGCCATCTCTATGAACATGGAAATATCTACAACGCCATGTGTACGAACATGGAAATATCTACACTGCCATCTGTATGAACATGGAAATATCTACACCGCTTACTGTATGAACATGGAAATATCTGTACCACTATCTGTGTGAAGATGTAAATATCTACACCGTTATCTCTATGAACAAGGAAATAACTACACCACTATCTGTATGAACATGGAAATATCTACACAGCTATCTGCATATACACGGAAATATCTACACAGATTTCTCTATAAATATGGAAATAACTACAGCGCTATCTCTATAAACTTCGAAATATCTACACCGCCATCTTTATGAACATGGAAATATCTACACCGCCATCTGTACGAACATGGACATATCTACACCGCCATCTGTAATAAGATGGAAATATCTACACCGCTATCTGTATAAACATGGAAATATCTCCACCACTATCTGCATAAACATGGAAATAACCGCACCGCTATCTGCATAAACATGGAAATATCCACACCGCTATCTGTGTAAACATGGAAATGTCTACACCGCTATCTTTGTAAACATGGAAATGTCTACACCGCTATCTGTGTAAACATGGAAATATCTATACCGCCATCTGTGTAAACATGGAAATGTCTACACCGCTATCTGTGTAAACATGGAAATGTCTACACCGCTATCTGTGTAAACATGGAAATATCTACACCGCCATCTGTGTAAACATGAAAATATCTACACCGCCATCTCTATAAACTTGGAAATATCTACACCGCCATCTGTACGAACATGGAAATATCTACACCGCTATCTGTATGAACATGGAAATATCTACACCGCTATGTGTATGAACATGCAAATATCTACACAGCTATCTGTACATCAATGGAAATATCTACACTGCTATCTCTATAAACATGGAAATATCTACACTGCCATCTGTATAAACATGGAAATATCTACACCGACATTTGTATGAACATGGAAATATCTACACCCCTAACTGTATGAACATGGAAATATCTACACGGCTATCTTTTTGAACATGGAAATATCTACACCGTTACCTGTATGAACATGGAAATATCTATACCGCTATCTGTATGAACATGGAAATATCTACACAGCTATCTGTATATCAATGGAAATATCTACACTGCTATCTCTATAAACACGGAAATAACTACACTGCGATCTGTATAAACATGGAAATATATACACCGCCATCTGTATGAACATGGAAATATCTACACCGCTAACTGTATGAACATTTAAATATCTACACCGCTATCTGTATGAACATGGATATATCTACACCGCTATCTGTATTAACATGCAAATATCTACACAGCTATCTGTATGAACATGGAAATGTCTACACCGCTATCTGTATGAACATGGAAATATCTACACCGCTATCTGTATGAACATGCAAATATCTACACAGCTATCTGTATATCAATGGAAATATCCAGACTGGTATCTCTATAAACATGGAAATAACTACACTGCTATCTGTATAAACATGGAAATATCTACACCGCCATCTCTATGAACATGGAAATATCTACACCGCCATTTGTATGAACCTGGAAATATCTACACCGCCATCTCTATGAACATGGAAATATCTACACCGCCATTTGTATGAACATGGAAATACCTACACCGCCATCTGTATGAACATGGAAATATCTTCACCGCCATTTGTAAGAACATGGATATATGTACACCGGCATCTGGATGAACATGGAAATATCTACACCGCTATCTGCATGAACATGGAAATATCTACACAGCTATCTGAATATACATGGAAATATCTACACAGATTTCTCTATAAATATGGAAATAACTATATCGCTATCCCTATAAACTTCGAAATATCTACACCGCCATCTGTATGAACATGGAAATATCTACACCTCCATCTGTACGATCATGGACATATGTACACCGCCATCTGTATTAAGATGGAAATATCTACACCGCTGTCTGTATAAACATGGAAATATCTGCCCAACTATCTGTATAAACATGGAAATATCCGCACCGCTATCTGAATAAACATGGAAATATCCGCACCGCTATCTGTATAAACATGGAAACATCTACACTGCTATCTGCATAAACTTGGAAATATCCACACCGCTATCTGTGTAAACATGGAAATGTCTACACCGCTATCTGTGTAAACATGGAAATATCTACACCGCCATCCCTATAAACATGGAAATATCTACACTGTCCTCTGTATGAATATGGAAATATCTACACCGCCATCTCTATAAATGTGGAAATATCTACACCGCTATCTGTATGAACTTGGAAATATCTACACTGCTCTCTGTATGAAACTGAAATTATCTACAACACTATTTCTATAAACATGGAAATATCTACACTGCTATCTGTATAAACATGGATATATCTACACCGCTATCTGTATAAACATGGAAATATCTTCACAGCTATCTGTATAAACATGGAAATATCTACAACGCTCTCTCTATAAACTTGGAAATAACTACACCACTATCTCTGTAAACATGGAAATATCTAGACCGCCATCTCTATATACATGGAAATATCTACACCACCATCTGTATAAACATGGAAATATCTATAACGCTATCTGCATAAACATGGAAATACCAACAACGCCGTCTCTATGAACATGCAAATAGGTACACTGCCATCTGTACGAACATGGAAATATCTATACCGCCATCTATATGAACATGTAAATATCTACTCCGCCATCTGTATGAACATGGAAATATCTGCACCGCTAACTGTATGAACACGGAAATATCTACACTGCTATGTGTATGAGCATGGAAATATCTACACCGTTAAGTGTATGAACATGGAAATATCTACACCGCTATCTGTACGAACATGGAAATATCTACACCGCTATCTGTACGAACATGGAAATATCTACACCGCTATCTGTATGAACATGCAAATATCTACACAGCTATCTGTATATCAATGGAAATATCTACACAGCTGTCTCTATAAACATGGAAATATCTACACTGCTATCTGTATAAACATGGAGATATCTACACAGCCACCTGTATGAACATGGAAATATCTACACTGCCATCCGTACGAACATGGAAATATCTACACAGCTATCTCTTTACACATGGAAATAACTACACCGCTATATGTATGAACATGGAAATATCTACACCGCCATCTTTATGAAAATGGAAATCTCTGAACTGCCATCTGTATGAACATATAAATATCTACACCGCCATCTGTATTAAAATGGAGATATCTACACAGCTATCTGTATAAACATGGAAATATCTACACCGCTATCTGTATAAACATGGAAATATCTACACCGCTATCTGTATAAACATGGAAATAGCTTCCCCGCTACCTGTAAAAACATGGAAATTTCAGCACCGCTATCTGTATGAACATGGAAATATCTACACCGCAATCTGTATGAACATGGAAATATCTACACCGCTATCTGTATGAACATGAAAATATCTAAACCGCTGTTTGAACAGGGAAATATATACACCGCTGTCTGCATGAAAATGGAAATTGCTACACAGCTATCTGCATATACATGGAAATATCTACACAGCTATCTGTTTACACATGGAAATAAATACACCGCTATCTGTATGAACATGGAAATATCTACACCGCCATCTGTAGGAACATGGAAATATCTGCACCGCCATCTGTATGAACATATAAATATCTACACCGCCATCTGTATTAAGATGGAGATATCTACACCGCTATCTGTATCAACATGGAAATATCTACACCGCTATCTGTATAAACATGGAAATATCTACACCGCTATCTGTATAAACATGGAAATATCTACACCGCTACCTGTATGAACATGGAAATATCAGCACCGCTATCTGTATGAACACGGAAATATCTACACCGCTATCTGTATGAACATGGAAATATCTTCACCGCCATCTGTATGAACATGGATATATCTACACAGCCATCTGGATGAACATGGAAATATGTACACGGCTATCTGTGTAAACATGCATACATCTTCACCGCTCTCTGTATAAACATGGAAATATCTACACCGCTATCTTTATGAACATGGAAATATCTACACTGCTATCTGTATGAACATGGAAATATCTACACCGCTATCTGTATGAACATGGATATATCTACACAGCCATCTGGATGAACATGGAAATATCTGCACCGCTATCTGTATGAACATGGAAATATCTACACCGCTATCTGTATGAACATGGATATATCTACACAGCCATCTGGATGAACATGGAAATATCTACACCGCTATCTGTGTAAACATGCATACATCTTCACCGCTATCTGTATAAAAATGGAAATATCTACACCGCTATCTTTCTGAACATGGAAATATCTACACCGCTAACTGTTTGAACAGGGAAATATATACACCGCTATCTGCATGAAAATGGAAATATCTACACAGCTATCTGCATATACATGGAAATATCTACACAGCTATCTCTTTACACATGGAAATAACTACAACGCTATCTGTATGAACATGGAAATATCTACACCGACATCTGTATGAACATGGAAATATCTGCACCGCCATCTGTATGAACATATAAGTATCTACACAGCCATCTGTATTAAGATGGAGATATCTACAACGCTATCTGTATCAACATGGATATATCTACACAGCCATCTGGATGAACATGGAAATATCTACACCCCTATCTGTATGAACATGGAAATATCTACACGGCTATCTGTATGAACATGGAAATATCTACACAGCCATCTGGATTAACATGGAAATATCTACACCGCTATCTGTATGAACATGGAAATACATACACCGCTGTCTGTATGAACATGGAAATATCTACACCGCTATCTGTATGAACATGGAAATATCTACACCGCTATCTGTATTAACATGGAAATATCTTCACCGCCATCTGTATGAACATGGATATATCTACACAGCCATCTGGATGAACATGGAAATATCTACACCGCTATCTGTGTAAACATGCATACATTTTGACCGCTATCTGTATAAACATGGAAATATCTACACCGCTAACTGTTTGAACAGGGAAATGTATACACCGCTATCTGAATGAAAATGGAAATATCTACACAGCTATCTGCATATACATGGAAATATCTACATAGCTATCTCCTTACACATGGAATTAACTACACCGCTATATGTATGAAAATGGAAATATCTACACCGCCATCTGTATGAAAATGGAAATCTCTGAACCGCCATCTGTATGAACATATAAATATCTACACCGCCATCTGTATAAAATGGAGATATCTACACAGCTATCTGTATAAACATGGAGATATCTACACCGCTATCTGTATAAACATGGAAATATCTACACCGCTATCTGTATAAACGTGGAAATAGCTTCCCCGCTACCTGTAAAAACATGGAAATTTCAGCACCGCTATCTGTATGAACATGGAAATATCTACACCGCAATCTGTATGAACATGGAAATATCTACACCGCTATCTGTATGAACATGGAAATATCTACACCGATATCAGTTTGAACAGGGAAATATATACACCGCTGTCTGCATGAAAATGGAAATTGCTACACAGCTATCTGCATATACATGGAAATATCTACACAGGTATCTCTGTACACATGGAAATAACTACAACGCTATCTGTATGAACATGGAAATATCTACACCGCCATCTGTATGAACATGGAAATATCTGCACCGCAATCTGTATGAACATATAAATATCTACACCGCCATCTGTATTAAGATGGAGATATCTACACCGCTATCTGTATCAACATGGAAATATCTACACCGCTATCTGTATAAACATGGAAATATCTACACCGCTATCTGTATAAACATGGAAATATCTACACCGCTACCTGTATGAACATGGAAATATCAGCACCGCTATCTGTATGAACATGGAAATATCTACACCGCTATCTGTATGAACATGGAAATATCTTCAACGCCATCTGTATGAACATGGATATATCTACACAACCATCTGGATGAGCATGGAAATATGTACATGGCTATCTGTGTAAACATGCATACATCTTCACCGCTATCTGTATAAACATGGAAATATCTACACCGCTATCTTTATGAACATGGAAATATCTACACTGCTATCTGTATGAACATGGAAATATCTACACCGCTATCTGTATGAACATGGAAATATCTACACAGCCATCTGGATGAACATGGAAATATCTGCACCGTCATCTGTATGAACATGGATATATCTACACAGCCATCTGGATGAACATGGAAATATCTGCACCGCTATCTGTATGAACATGGAAATATCTACACCACTATCTGTATGAACATGGATATATCTACACAGCCATATGGATGAACATGGAAATATCTACACCGCTATCTGTGTAAACATGCATACATCTTCACCGCTATCTGTATAAAAATGGAAATATCTACACCGCTATCTTTCTGAACATGGAAATATCTACACCGCTAACTGTTTGAACAGGGAAATATATACACCGCTATCTGCATGAAAATGGAAATATCTACACAGCTATCTGCATATACATGGAAATATCTACACAGCTATCTCTTTACACATGGAAATAACTACACCGCAATCTGTATGAAGATGGAAATATCTTCACCGCCATCTGTATGAACATGGAAATATCTGCACCGCCATCTGTATGAACATATAGATATCTACACCGCCATCTGTATTAAGATGGAGATATCTACACCGCTATCTGTATCAACATGGAAATATCTACACCGCTATCTGTATCAACATGGAAATATCTACACCGCTATCTGTATAAACATGGAAATATCTACACCGCTACCTGTATGAACATGGAAATATCAGCACCGCTATCTGTATGAACATGGAAATATCCACAACGCTATCTGTATGAACATGGAAATATCTTCACCGCCATCTGTATGAACATGGATATATCTACACAGCCATCTGGATGAACATGGAAATATGTACACGGCTCTCTGTGTAAACATGCATACATCTTCACCGCTATCTGTATAAACATGGAAATATCTACACCGCTATCTTTAAGAACATGGAAATATCTAAACCGCTAACTCTTTGAACAGGGAAATATAGACACCGCTATCTGCATGAAAATGGAAATATCTACACCGCTATCTGTATGAACATGGAAATATCTACACCGCTATCTGTATGAACATGGAAATACCTACACCGCTATCTGTATGAAAATGCAAATATCTACACCGCCATCTGTATGAACATGGAAATATCTTCTCCGCCATCTCTATGAACATGGATATATCTACACAGCCATCTGGATGAACATGGAAATATCTACACCGCTATCTGTATGAACATGGAAATACATACACCGCTATCTGTATGAACATGGAAATATCTACACCGCTATCTGTATGAACATGGAAATATCTACATCGCTATCTGTATGAACATGGAAATATCTTCACCGCCATCTGTATGAACATGGATATATCTACACAGATATCTGGATGAACCTGGAAATATCTACACCGCTATCTGTGTAAACATGCATACATTTTCACCGCTATCTGTATAAACATGGAAATATCTACACCGCTATCTTTATGAACATGGAAATATCTACACCGCTAACTGTTTGAACATGGAAATATATACACCGCTATCTGCTTGAAAATGGAAATATCTACACCGCTATCTGTATGAACATGGAAATACATACACCGCTATCTGTTTGAACATGGAAATATCTACACCGCTTTCTGTATGAACATGGAAATATCCACACCGCTATCTGTATGAACATGGAAATATCTACACAGCCATCTGGATGAACATGGATATATCTACACAGCCATCTGGATGAACATGGAAATATCCGCACCGCTATCTGTATGAACATGGAAATATCTACTCCGCTATCTGTATGAACATGGATATATCTACACCGCTAACTGTTTGAACAGGGAAATATATACACCGCTATCTGCATGAAAATGGAAATATCTACACAGCTATCTGCATATACATGGAAATATCTACACAGCTATCTCTTTACACATGGAAATAACTACACCGCTATCTGTATGAACATGGAAATATCTACACCGCTATCTGTATGAACATGGAAATATCTTCACCGCCATCAGTGTGAACATGGATATATCTACACAGCCATCTGGATGAATATGGAAATATCTACACCGCTATCTGTATAAACATGCATACATTTTCACCGCTATCTGTATAAACATGGAAATATCTACACCGCTATCTTTATGAACATGGAAATATCTACACCGCTAACTGTTTGAACATGGAAATATATACACCGCTATCTGCTTGAAAATGGAAATATCTACACCGCTATCTGTATGAACATGGAAATACATACACCGCTATCTGCATGAAAATGGAAATATCTACACAGCTATCTGCATATACATGGAAATATCTACACAGCTATCTCTCTACACATGGAAATAACTACACCGCTATCTGTATGAACATGGTAATATCTACACTGCCATCTGTATGAAAATGGAAATCTCTGAACCGCCATCTGTATGAACATATAAATATCTACACCGCCATCTGTATTAAAATGGAGATATCTACACCGCTATCTGTATAAACATGGAAATATCTACACCGCAATCTGTATAAACATGGAAATATCTACACCGCTATCTGTATAAACATGGAAATAGCTTCACCGCTACCTGTATAAACATGGAAATTTCAGCACCGCTATCTGTATGAACATGGAAATATCTACACCGCAATCTGTATGAACATGGAAATATCTACACCGCTATCTGTTTGAACAGGGAAATATATGCACCGCTGTCTGCATGAAAATGGAAATTGCTACACAGCTATCTGCATATACATGGAAATATCTACACAGGTATCTCTTTACACATGGAAATAACTACACCGCTATCTGTATGAACATGGAAATGTCTACACCGCCATCTGTATGAACATGGAAATATCTGCACCGCCATCTGTATGAACATATAAATATCTACACCGCCATCTGTATTAAGATGGAGATATCTGCACCGCTATCTGTATCAACATGGAAATATCTACACCGCTATCTGTATAAACATGGAAATATCTACACCGCTATCTGTATAAACATGGAAATACCTTCACCGCTACGTGTAAAAACATGGAAATATCAGCACCGCTATCTGTATGAACATGGAAATATCTACACCGCTATCTGTATGAACATGGAAATATCTACAACGCTATCTGTATGAACATGGAAATATCTTCACCGCCATCTGTAGGAACATGGATATATCTACACAGCCATCTGGATGAACAAGGAAATAACTACACCGCTATCTGTGTAAACATGCATACATCTTCACCGCTATCTGTATAAACATGGAAATATCTACACCGCTATCTTTATGAACATGGAAATATCTAAACCGCTCACTGTTTGAACAGGGAAATATAGACACCGCTATCTGCATGAAAATGGAAATATCTACACCGCTATCTGTATGAACATGGAAATACATACACCGCTATCTGTATGAACATGGAAATATCTACACTGCTATCTGTATGAACATGGAAATATCTACACCGCCATCTGTATGAACATGGAAATATCTTCTCCGCCATCTGTTTGAACATGGATATATCTACACAGCCATCTGGATGAACACGGAAATATCTAAACCGCTATATGCATGAACATGGAAATATCTACACCGCCATCTGTATGAACATGGATATATCAACACAGCCATCTGTATAAACATGGAAATATCTACACCGCCATCTTTATGAATATGGAAATGTCTACAACGCTATCTGTTTGAACATGGAAATATCTACACTGCTATCTGCATGAAAATGGAAATATCTGCACAGCAATCTGCAAATACATGGAAATACCTACACAGCTATCTCTTTACACATGGAAATAACTACACCGCTATCTATATAAACATGGAAATATCTACACCGCTATCAGTGTAAACATGCACACATCTTCACCGCTATCTGTATAAACATGGAAATATCTACACCACTATCTTTCTGAACATGGAAATATCTACACCACTAACTGTTTGAACAGGGAAATATATACACCGCTATCTGCATGAAAATGGAAATATCTACACCGCTATCTGTATGAACATGGAAATACATACACCGCATTCTGTTTGAACATGGAAATATCTACACCGCTATCTGTATGAACATGGAAATATCTTCACCGTCATCTGTATGAACATGGAAATATCTGCACCGCTATCTGTATGAACATGGAAATATCTACGCCGCTATCTGAATAAACATGGAAATATCTACAACGCTATTTGTATGAACATGGAAATATCTTCACCGCCATCTGTATGAACATGGATATATCTACACAGCCATCTGGATGAACATGGAAGTATCTGCACCGCTATCTGTATGAACATGGAAATATCTACACCGCTATCTGTATGAACATAAATATATCTACACAGCTATCTGGATGAACATGGAAATATCTACACCGCTATCAGTGTAAACATGCATACATCTTCACCGCTATCTGTATAAACATGGAAATATCTACACCGCTATCTTTCTGAACAGGGAAATATCTACACCACTGTTTGAACAGGGAAATATATACACCGCTATCTGCATGAAAATAGAAATATCTACACAGCTATCTGCATATACAAGGATATATCTACACAGCTATCTCTTTACACATGTAAATAACTACACCGCTATCTGTATGAACATGGAAATATCTACACCGCGATCTGTATGAACATGGAAATATCTGAACCGCCATCTGTATGAACATATAAATATCTACACCGCCATCTGTATTAAGATGGAGATATCTACACCGCTTTCTGTATAAACATGGAAATATCTATGCCGCTATCTGTATTAACATGGAAATATCTACACCGCTATGTGTATAAACATGGAAATATCTACACTGCTATCTGTATAAACATGGAAATATCTACACCGCTACCTGTATAAACGTGGAAATATCAGCACCGCTATCGGAATGAATATGGAAATATCTACACCGCCATCTCTATGAACATGGAAATATCTTCACCGCCATCTGTATGAACATGGATATATCTACACAGCCATCTGTATGTACATGGAAATATCTACACCGCTATCTGTATGAACATGGAAATATCTACACCGCTATCTGCATTAACATGGAAATATCTTCACCGCCATCTGAATGAACATGAATATGTCTACACAGCCATCTGGATGAACATGGAAATATCTACACCACTATCTGTATGAACATGGAAATATCAACACAGCTATCTGTGTAAACATGCATACATCTTCACCGCTATCTGTATAAACATGGAAATATCTACACCGCTATCTGTATGAACATGGAAATATCTACTTCGCTATCTGTTTGAACATGGAAATATCTACACCACTATCTGCATGAAAATGGAAATATCTACACAGCTATCTGCATATACATGGAAATATCTACACAACTATCTCTTTACACATGGAAATAACTACACCGCTATCTCTATAAACATGGAAATATCTACAACGCCATCTGTATGAACATGGAAATAGCTGCACCGCCATCTGTATGAACATGGAAATATCTACACCGCCATCTGTATTAAGAAGGAGATATCTAAACCGCTATCTGTATAAACATGGAAATATCTACACCGCTATCTGTATGAACATGGAAATATCTACACCGCTTTCTGTATAAACATGGAAATATGTACACAGCTACCTGTATAAACATGGAAGTATCAGCACCGCTATCGGTATGAACATGGCAATATCTACACGGCTATCTGTATGAACATGGAAATATCTACACCGCTATCTGTATGAACATGGAAATACCTTCACCGCCATCTGTATGAACATGGATATATCTACACAGCCATCTGGATGAACCTGGAAATATCTACACCGCTATCTGTGTAAACATGCATACATTTTCACCGCTATCTGTATAAACATGGAAATATCTACACTGCTATCTTTATGAACATGGAAATATCTACACCGCTAACTGTTTGAACATGGAAATATATACACCGATATCTGCTTGAAAATGGAAATATCTACACCGCTATCTGTATGAACATGGAAATACATACACCGCTATCTGTTTGAACATGGAAATATCTACACCGCTTTCTGTATGAACATGGAAATATCTACACCGCAATCTGTATGAACATGGAAATATCTACACCGCTATCTGTATGAACATGGAAATACATACACCGCTATCTGTATGAACATGGAAATATCTACACAGCCATCTGGATTAACATGGAAATATCTACACCGCTATCTGTATGAACATGGAAATACATACACCGCTGTCTGTATGAACATGGAAATATCTACACCGCTATCTGTATGAACATGGAAATATCTACACCGCTATCTGTATGAACATGGAAATATCTTCACCGCCATCTGTATGAACATGGATATATCTACACAGCCATCTGGATGAACATGGAAATATCTACACCGCTATCTGTGTAAACATGCATACATTTTCACCGCTATCTGTATAAACATGGAAATATCTACACCGCTATCTTTATGGACATGGAAATATCTACACCGCTAACTGTTTGAACATGGAAACATATACACCGCTATCTGCTTGAAAATGGAAATATCTACACCGCTATCTGTATGAACATGGAAATATCAGCACCGCTATCTTTCTGATCATGGAAATATCTACACCGCTAACTGTTTGAACAGGGAAATGTATACACCGCTATCTGCAAGAAAATGGAAAAATCTACACAGCTATCTGCATATACATGGAAATATCTACATAGCTATCTCTTTACACATGGAAATAACTAAACCGCTATATGTATGAAAATGGAAATAACTACACCGCCATCTGTATGAAAATGGAAATCTCTGAACCGCCATCTGTATGACCATATAAATATCGAAACCGCCATCTGTATAAAATGGAGATATCTACACAGCTATCTGTATAAACATGGAGATATCTACACCGCTATCTGTATAAACATGGAAATATCTACACCGCTATCTGTATAAACATGGAAATAGCTTCCCCGCTACCTGTAAAAACATGGAAATTTCAGCACCGCTATCTGTATGAACATGGAAATATCTACACCGCAATCTGTATGAACATGGAAATATCTACACCGCTATCTGTATGAACATGGAAATATCTACACCGCTATCTGTTTGAACAGGGAAATATATACACCGCTGTCTGCATGAAAATGGAAATTGCTACACAGCTATCTGCATATACATGGAAATATCTACACAGGTATCTCTTTACACGTGGAAATAATTACACCGCTATCTGTATGAACATGGAAATATCTACACCGCCATCTGTATGAACATGGAAATATCTGCACCGCCATCTGTATGAACATATAAATATCTACACCGCCATCTGTATTAAGATGGAGATATCTACACCGCTATCTGTATCAACATGGAAATATCTACACCACTATCTGTATAAACATGGAAATATCTACACCGCTATCTGTATAAACATGGAAATATCTACACCGCTACCTGTATGAACATGGAAATATCAGCACCGCTATCTGTATGAACATGGAAATATCTACACCGCTATCTGTATGAACATGGAAATATCTTCAACGCCATCTGTATGAACATGGATATATGTACACAACCATCTGGATGAGCATGGAAATATGTACACGGCTATCTGTGTAAACATGCATACATCTTCACCGCTATCTGTATAAACATGGAAATATCTACACCGCTATCTTTATGAACATGGAAATATCTACACTGCTATCTGTATGAACATGGAATTATCTACACCGCTATCTGTATGAACATGGAAATATCTACACAGCCATCTGGATGAACATGGAAATATCTGCACCGCTATCTGTATGAACATGGATATATCTACACAGCCATCTGGATGAACATGGAAATATCTGCACCGCTATCTGTATGAACATGGAAATATCTACACCGCTATCTGTATGAACATGGATATATCTACACAGCCATCTGGATGAACATGGAAATATCTACACCGCTATCTGTGTAAACATGCATACATCTTCACCGCTATCTGTATAATAATGGAAATATCTACACCGCTATCTTTCTGAACGTGGAAATATCTACACCGCTAACTGTTTGAACAGGGAAATATATACACCGCTATCTGCATGAAAATGGAAATATCTACACAGCTATCTGCATATACATGGAAATATCTACACAGCTATCTCTTTACACATGGAAATAACTACACCGCTATCTGTATGAAGATGGAAATATCTTCACCGCCATCTGTATGAACATGGAAATATCTGCACCGCCATCTGTATGGACATATAAATATCTACACCGACATCTGTATTAAGATGGAGATATCTACACCGCTATCTGTATCAACATGGAAATATCTACACCGCTATCTTTATCAACATGGAAATATCTACACCGATATCTGTATAAACATGGAAATATCTACACCGCTACCTGTATGAACATGGAAATATCAGCACCGCTATCTGTATGAACATGGAAATATCCACAACGCTATCTGTATGAACATGGAAATATCTTCACCGAAATCTGTATGAACATGGATATATCTACACAGCCATCTGGATGAACATGGAAATATGTACACGGCTATCTGTGTAAACATTCATACATCTTCACCGCTATCTGTATAAACATGGAAATATCTACACCGCTATCTTTAAGAACATGGAAATATCTAAACCGCTAACTGTTTGAACAGGGAAATATAGACACCGCTATCTGCATGAAAATGGAAATATCTACACCGCTATCTGTATGAGCATGGAAATATCTACACCGCTATCTGTATGAACATGGAAATACCTACACCGCTATCTGTATGAACATGGAAATATCTACACCGCCATCTGTATGAACATGGAAATATCTTCTCCGCCATCTGTATGAACATGGATATATCTACACAGCCATCTGGATGAACATGGAAATATCTAAACCGCTATCTGTATGATCATGGAAATATCTACACCGCCTTCTGTATGAACATGGATATATCTACACAGCCATCTTTATAAACATGGAAATATGTACACCGCTACCTGTATAAACATGGAAGTATCAGCACCGCTCTCGGTATGTACATGGCAATATCTACACGGCTATCTGTATGAACATGGAAATATCTACACCGCTATCTGTATGTACATGGAAATATCTTCACCGCCATCTGTATGAACATGGATATATCTACACAGCCATCTGGATGAACAAGGAAATATCTACACCGCTATCTGTATGAACATGGAAATATCTACACCGCTATCTGTATGAACATGGAAATACCTACACAGCCATCTGGATGAACATGGAAATATCTACACCGCTATCTGTATGAACATGGAAATACAAACACCGCTATCTGTATGAACATGGAAATATCTACACCGCTATCTGTATGAACATGGAAATATCTACACCGCTATCTGTATGAACATGGAAATATCTTCACCGCCATCTGTATGAACATGGATATATCTACACAGCCATCTGGATGAACTTGGAAATATCTACACCGCTATGTGTGTAAAAATGCATACATTTTCACTGCTATCTGTATAAACATGGAAATATCTACACCGCTATCTTTATGAACATGGAATTATCTACACCGCTAACTGTTTGAACTTGGAAATATATACACCGCTATCTGCTTGAAAATGGAAATATCTACACCGCTATCTGTATGAACATGGAAATACATACACCGCTATCTGTATGAACATGGAAATATCTACAACGCTTTCTGTATGAACATGGAAATATCTACACCGCTATCTGTATGAACATGGAAATATCTTCACCGTCATCTGTATGAACATGGATATATCTACACAGCCATCTGGATGAACATGGAAATATCTGCACCGCTATCTGTATGAACATGGAAATATCTACACCGCTATCTGTATGAACATGGATATATCTACACAGCCATCTGGAAGAACATTTAAATATCTACACCGCTATCTGTGTAAACATGCATACAACTTCACCGCTATCTGTATAAACATGGAAATATCTACACCGCTATCTTTATGAACATGGAAATATCAACACCGCTAACTGTTTGAACAGGGAAATATATACACCGCTATCTGCATGAGAATTGAAATATCTACACAGCTATCTGCATATACATGGAAATATCTACACAGCTATCTCTTTACACATGGAAATAACTACACCGCTATCTGTATGAACATGGAAATATCTACACCGCCATCTGTATGAAAATGGAAATATCTGAACCGCCATCTGTATGAACATATAAATATCTACACCGCCATCTGTATTAAGATGGAGATATCTACACCGCTATCTGTATAAACATGGAAATATCTACACCGCTATCTGTATAAACATGGAAATATCTACACCGCTATCTGTATAAACATGGAAATAGCTTCACCGCTACTGTAAAAACATGGAAATATCAGCACCGCTATCTGTATGAACATGGAAATATCTACACCGCTATCTGTTTGAACAGGGAAATATATACACCGCTATCTGCATGAAAATGGAAATTGCTACACAGCTATCTGCATATACATGGAAATATCTACACAGGTATCTCTTTACACATGGAAATAACTACACCGCTATCTGTATGAACATGGAAATATCTACACCGCCATCTGTATGAACATGGAAATATCTGCACGGCCATCTGTATGAACATATAAATACCTACACCGCCATCTGTATTAAGATGGAGATATCTACACCGCTATCTGTATCAACATGGAAATATCTACACCGCTATCTGAATAAACATGGAAATATCAGCACCGCTATCTGTATGAACATGGAAATATCTTCACCGCCATCTGTATGAACATGGATATATATACACAGCCATCTGGATGAACATGGAAATATGTACACGGCTATCTGTGTAAACATGCATACATCTTCACCGCTATCTGTATAAACATGGAAATATCTACACCGCTATCTTTATGAACATGGAAATATCTAAACCGATAACTGTTTGAACAGGGAAAAATATACACCGCTATCTGCATGAAAATGGAAATATCTACACCGCTATCTGTATGAACATGGAAATACATACACCGCTATCTGTATGAACATGGAAATATCTACACCGCTATCTGTATGAACATGGAAATATCTACACCGCTATATGTATGAACATGGAAATATCTACACCGCCATCTGTATGAACATGGAAATATCTTCTCCGCCATCTGCATGAACGTGGATATATCTACACAGCCATCTGGATGAACAAGGAAATATCTAAACCGCTATCTGTATGAACATGGAAATATCTACACCGCCATCTGTTTGAACATGGATATATCTACACAGCCATCTTTATAAACACGGAAATATGCACACCGCTACCTGTATAAACATGGAAGTATCAGCACCACTATCGGTATGTAAATGGCAATATCTACACCGCTATCTGTATGTACATGGAAATATCTTCACCGCCATCTGTATGAACATGGATATATCTACGCAGCCATCTGGATGAACATGGAAATATCTACACCGCTATCTGTATGAACATGGAAATATCTACACCGCTATCTGTATGAACATGGAAATATCTACACAGCCATCTGGATGAACATGGAAATATCTACACCGCTATCTGTATGAACATGGAAATACATACACTGCTATCTGTATGAACATGGAAATATATACACCGCTATCTGTATGAACATGGAAATATCTACATCGCTATCTGTATGAACATGGAAATATCTTCACCGCCATCTGTATGAACATGGATATATCTACACAGCCATCTGGATGAACCTGGAAATATCTACACCGCTATCTGTGTAAACATGCATACATCTTCACCGCTATCTGTATAAACATGGAAATATCTACACCGCTATCTTTATGAACATGGAAATATCTAAACCGATAACTGTTTGAACAGGGAAAAATATACACCGCTATCTGCATGAAAATGGAAATATCTACACCGCTATCTGAATGAACATGGAAATACATACACCGCTATCTGTATGAACATGGAAATATCTACACCGCTATCTGTATGAACATGGAAATATCTACACCGCTATCTGTATGAACATGGAAATATCTACACCGCCATCTGTATGAACATGGAAATATCTTCTCCGCCATCTGTATGAACGTGGATATATCTACACAGCCATCTGGATGAACATGGAAATATCCGCACCGCTATCTGTATGAACATGGAAATATCTACACCGCTATCTGTATGAACATGGATATATCTACACCGCTAACAGTTTGAACAGGGAAATATATACACCGCTATCTGCATGAAAATGGAAATATCTACACAGCTATCTGCATATACATGGAAATATCTACACAGCTATCTCTTTACACATGGAAATAACTACACCGCTATCTGTATGAAAATGGAAATATCTGAACCGGCATCTGTATGAACATATAAATATCTACACCGCCATCTGTATTAAGATGGAGATATCTGCACCGCTATCTGTATAAACATGGAAATATCTACACCGCTATCTGTATAAACATGGAAATATCTACACCGCTATCTGTATAAACATGGAAATAGCTTCACCGCTACCTGTAAAAACATGGAAATATCAGCACCGCTATCTGTATGAACATGGAAATATCTACACCGCTATCTGTATGAACATGGAAATATCTACAACGCTATCTGTATGAACATGGAAATATCTTCACCGCCATCTGTAGGAACATGGATATATCTACACAGCCATCTGGATGAACATGGAAATAACTACACCGCTATCTGTGTAAACATGCATACATCTTCACCGCTATCTGTATAAACATGGAAATATCTACACCGCTATCTTTATGAACATGGAAATATCTAAACCGCTCACTGTTTGAACAGGGAAATATATACACCGCTATCTGTATGAACATGGAAATATCTTCACCGTCATCTGTATGAACATGGAAATATCTGCACCGCTATCTGTATGAACATGGAAATATCTACGCCGCTATCTGAATAAACATGGAAATATCTACACCGCTATCTGTATGAACATGGAAATATCTTCACCGCCATCTGTATGAACATGGATATATCTACACAGCCATCTGGATGAACATGGAAATATCTGCACCGCTATCTGTATGAACATGGAAATATCTACACCGCTATCTGTATGAACATAGATATATCTACACAGCTATCTGGATGAACATGGAAATATCTAAACCGCTATCAGTGTAAACATGCGTACATCTTCACCGCTATCTGTATAAACATGGAAATATCTACACCGCTATCTTTCTGAACAGGGAAATATCTACACCACTGTTTGAACAGGGAAATATATACACCGCTATCTGCATGAAAATATAAATATCTACACAGCTATCTGCATATACATGGATATATCTACACAGCTATCTCTTTACACATGTAAATAACTACACCGCTATCTGTATGAACATGGAAATATCTACACCGCGATCTGTATGAACATGGAAATATCTGAACCGCCATCTGTATGAACATATAAATATCTACACCGCCATCTGTATTAAGATGGAGATATCTACACCGCTTTCTGTATAAACATGGAAATATCTACGCCGCTATCTGTATAAACATGGAAATATCTACACCGCTATGTGTATAAACATGGAAATATCTACACCGCTATCTGTATAAACATGGAAATATCTACACCGCTACCTGTATAAACATGGAAATATCAGCACCGCTATCGGAATGAATATGGAAATATCTACACCGCCATCTCTATGAACATGGAAATATCTTCACCGCCATCTGTATGAACATGGAAATGTCTACACCGCTATCTGTATTAACATGGAAATATCTTCACCGCCATCTGAATGAACATGAATATGTCTACACAGCCATCTGGATGAACATGGAAATATCTACACCACTATCTGTATGAACATGGATATATCTACACCGCTAACAGTTTGAACAGGGAAATATATACACCGCTATCTGCATGAAAATGGAAATATCTACACAGCTATCTGCATATACATGGAAATATCTACACAGCTATCTCTTTACACATGGAAATAACTACACCGCTATCTGTATGAACATGAAAATATCTACACCGCCATCTGTATGAAAATGGAAATATCTGAACCGGCATCTGTATGAACATATAAATATCTGCACCGCCATCTGTATTAAGATGGAGATATCTGCACCGCTATCTGTATAAACATGGAAATATCTACACCGCTATCTGTATCAACATGGAAATATCTACACTGCTACCTGTATAAACAAGGAAATATCAGCACCGCTATCGGAATGAATATGGAAATATCTACACCACCATCTCTATGAACATGGAAATATCTACACCGCTATCGGAATGAATATGGAAATATCTACACCACCATCTCTATGAACATGGAAATATCTTCACCGCCATCTGTATGAACATGGATATATCTACACAGCCATCTGTATGTACATGGAAATATCTACACCGCTATCTGTATGAACATGGAAATGTCTACACCGCTATCTGTATTAACATGGAAATATCTTCACAGCCATCTGAATGAACATGAATATGTCTACAAAGCCATCTGGATGAACATGGAAATATCTACACCACTATCTTTATGAACATGGAAATATCAACACAGCTATCTGTGTAAACATGCATACACCTTCACCGCTATCTGTATAAACATGGAAATATCTACACCGCTATCTGTATGAACATGGAAATATCTACATCGCTATCTGTTTGAACATGGAAATATCTACACCATTATCTGCATGAAAATGGAAATATCTACACAGCTATCTGCATATACATGGAAATATCTACACAACTATCTCTTTACACATGGAAATAACTACACCGCTATCTCTATAAACATGGAAATATCTACAACGCCATCTGTATGAACATGGAAATAGCTGCACCGCCATCTGTATGAACATGGAAATATCTACACCGCCATCTGTATTAAGAAGGAGATATCTACACCGCTATCTGTATAAACATGGAAATATCTACACCGCTATCTGTATGAACATGGAAATATCTACACTGCTATCTTTATGAACATGGAAATACCTTCACCGCCATCTGTATGAACATGGATATATCTACACAGCCATCTGGATGAACCTGGAAATATCTACACCGCTATCTGTGTAAACATGCATACATTTTCACCGCTATCTGTATAAACATGGAAATATTTACACCGCTATCTTTATGAACATGGAAATATCTACACCGCTAACTGTAGAACATGGAAATATATACACCGCTATCTGCTTGAAAATGGAAATATCTACACCGCTATCTGTACGAACATGGAAATACATACACCGCTATCTGTTTGAACATGGAAATATCTACACCGCTTTCTGTATGAACATGGAAATATCTACACGGCTATCTGTATGAACATGGAAATATCTTCTCCGCCATCTGTATGAACATGGATATATCTACACCGCTATCTGTATGAACATGGAAATACCTACACCGCTATCTGTATGAACATGGAAATATCTACACCGCCATTTGAATGAACATGGAAATATCTTCTCCGCCATCTGTATGAACATGGATATATCTACACAGCCATCTGGATGAACATGGAAATATCTAAACAGCTATCTGTATGAACATGGATATATCTACACAGCCATCTGTATAAACACGGAAATATGTACACCGCTACCTGTATAAACATGGAAGTATCAGCACCGCTATCGGTATGAACATGGCAATATCTACACGGCTATCTGTATGAACATGGAAATATCTACACCGCTATCTGTATGTACATGGAAATATCGTCTCCGCCATCTGTATGAACATGGATATATCTACGCAGCCATCTGGATGAACATGGAAATATCTACACCGCTATCTGTATGAACATGGAAATATCTACACCGCTATCTGTATTAACATGGAAATATCTACACAGCCATCTGGATTAACTTGGAAATATCTACACCGCTATCTGTATGAACATGGAAATACATACACCGCTATCTGTATGAACATGGAAATATCTACACCGCTATCTGTTTGAACATGGAAATATATACACCGCTATCTGCATGAAAATGGAAATATCTACACAGCTATCTGCATATACATGGAAATATCTACACAGCTATCACTTTACGCATGGAAATAACTACACCGCTATCTGTATGAACATGGAAATATCTACACCGCCATCTGTATGAAAATGGAAATATCTGAACCGCCATCTGTATGAACATATAAATATCTACACCGCCATCTGTATTAAAATGGAGTTATCTACACCGCTATCTGCATAAACATGGAAATATCTACACCGCTATCTGTATAAACATGGAAATATCTACACCGCTATCTGTATAAACATGGAAATATCTTCACCGCTACCTGTAAAAACATGGAGATATTAGCACCGCTATCTGTATGAACATGGAAATATCTACACCGCTATCTGTATGAACATGGAAATATCTACACCGCTATCGGTTTGAACAGGGAAATATATACACCGCTGTCTGCATGAAAATGGAAATTGCTACACAGCTATCTGCATATACATGGAAATATCTACACAGGTATCTCTTTACACATGGAAATAACTACACCGCTATCTGTATGAAAATGGAAATATCTACACCGCCATCTGTATGAACATGGAAATATCTACACCGCTATCTGTATGAACATGGAAATATCTACACCGCTATCTGTATTAACATGGAAATATCTACACAGCCATCTGGATTAACTTGGAAATATCTACACCGCTATCTGTATGAACATGGAAATACATACACCGCTATCTGTATGAACATGGAAATATCTACACCGCTATCTGTTTGAACATGGAAATATATACACCGCTATCTGCATGAAAATGGAAATATCTACACAGCTATCTGCATATACATGGAAATATCTACACAGCTATCACTTTACGCATGGAAATAACTACACCGCTATCTGTATGAACATGGAAATATCTACACCGCCATCTGTATGAAAATGGAAATATCTGAACCGCCATCTGTATGAACATATAAATATCTACACCGCCATCTGTATTAAAATGGAGTTATCTACACCGCTATCTGCATAAACATGGAAATATCTACACCGCTATCTGTATAAACATGGAAATATCTACACCGCTATCTGTATAAACATGGAAATATCTTCACCGCTACCTGTAAAAACATGGAGATATTAGCACCGCTATCTGTATGAACATGGAAATATCTACACCGCTATCTGTATGAACATGGAAATATCTACACCGCTATCGGTTTGAACAGGGAAATATATACACCGCTGTCTGCATGAAAATGGAAATTGCTACACAGCTATCTGCATATACATGGAAATATCTACACAGGTATCTCTTTACACATGGAAATAACTACACCGCTATCTGTATGAAAATGGAAATATCTACACCGCCATCTGTATGAACATGGAAATATCTACACCGCTATCTGTATGAACATGGAAATATCTACACCGCTATCTGTATGAACATGGAAATATCTACACAGCCATCTGGATGAACATGGAAATATCTACACCGCTATCTGTATGAACATGGAAATATCTACACCGCTATCTGTATGAACATGGAAATATCTACACCGCTATCTGTATGAACATGGAAATATTTTCACCGCCATCTACAAGAACATGGATATATCTACACAGCCATCTGGATGAACATGGAAATATCTACACCGCTATCTGTGTAAACATGCCTACATTTTCACCGCTATCTGTATAAACATGGAAATATCTACACCGCTATCTTTATGAACATGGAAATATCTACACCGCTAACTGTTTGAACATGGAAGTATATACACCTCTATCTGCTTGAAAATGGAAACATATACACCGCTAACTGTATGAACATGGAAATACATACACCGCTGTCTGTATGAACATGGAAATATCTACACCGCTATCTGTATGAACATGGAAATACATACACCGCTGTCTGTATGAACATGGAAATATCTTCACCGCCATCTGTATGAACATGGATATATCTACACAGCCATCTGGATGAACATGGAAATATCTACACCGCTATCTGTGTAAACATGCATACATTTTCACCGCTCTCTGTATAAACATGGAAATAACTACACCGCTATCTTTATGAACATGGAAATATCTACACCGCTAACTGTTTGAACATGGAAATATATACACCGCTATCTGCTTGAAAATGGAAATATCTACACCGCTATCTGTATGAACATGGAAATACATACACCGCTATCTGTTTGAACATGGAAATATCTACACCGCTTTCTTTATGAATATGGAAATATCTACAATGCTATCTGTATGAACATGGAAATATCTTCACCGCCATCTGTATGAACATGGATATAACTACACAGCCATCTGGATGAACATGGAAATATCTGCACCGCTATCTGTATGAACATGGAAATATCTACACCGCTATCTGTATGAACATGGATATATCTACACAGCTATCTGGATGAACATGGAAATATCTACACCGCTAACTGTGTAAACATGCATACATCTTCACCGCTATCTGTATAAACATGGAAATATCTACACCGCTATCTTTCTGAACATGGAAATATCTACACCGCTAACTGTTTGAACGGGGAAATATATACACCGCTATCTGCATGAAAATGGAAATATCTACACAGCTATCTGCATATACATGGAAATATCTACACAGCTATCTCTCTACACATGGAAATAACTACACCGCTATCTGTATGAACATGGAAATATCTACACCGCCATCTGTTAGAAAATGGAAATCTCTGAACCGCCATCTGTATGAACATATAAATATCTACACCGCCATCTGTATTAAAATGGAGATATCTACACAGCTATCTGTATAAACATGGAAATATCTACACCGCTATCTGTATAAACATGTAAATATCTACACCGCTATCTGTATAAACATGGAAATAGCTTCACTGCTACCTGTATAAACTTGGAAATTTCAGCACCGCTATCTGTATGAACATGGAAATATCTACACCGCAATCTGAAAGAACATGGAAATATCTACACCGCTATCTGTATGAACATGGAAATATCTACACCGCTATCTGTTTGAACAGGGAAATATATACACCGCTGTCTGCATGAAAATGGAAATTGCTACACAGCTATCTGCATATACATGGAAATATCTACACAGGTATCTCTTTACACATGGAAATAACTACACCGCTATCTGTATGAAAATGGAAATATCTACACCGCCATCTGTATGAACATGGAAATATCTGCACCGCCATCTGTATGAACATATAAATATCTACACCGCCATCTGTATTAAGATGGAGATATCTACACCGCTATCTGTATCAACATGGAAATATCTACACCGCTACCTGTATGAACATGGAAATATCAGCACCGCTATCTGTATGAACATGGAAATATATACACCGCTATCTGTATGAACATGGAAATATCTTCACCGCCATCTGTATGAACATGGATATATCTACACAGCCATCTGGATGAACATTGAAATATGTACACGGCTATCTGTGTAAAAATGCATACATCTTCACCGCTATCTGTATAAACATGGAAATATCTACCCCGCTATCTTTATGAACATGGAAATATCTAAACCGCTAACTGTTTGAACAGGGAAATATATACACCGCTATCTGCATAAAAATGGAAATATCTACTCCGCTATCTGTATGAACATGGAAATACATACACCGCTATCTGTATGAACATGGAAATATCTACACCGCTATCTGTATGAACATGGAATTATCTACACTGCTATCTGTATGAACATGGAAATATCTACACCGCCATCTGTATGAACATGGAAATATCTTCTCCGCCATCTGTATGAACATGGATATATCTACACAGCCATCTGGATGAACATGGAAATATCTAAACCGCTATCAGTATGAACATGGAAATATCTACACCGCCATCTGTATGAACATGGATATATCTACACAGCCATCTGTATAAACACGGAAATATGTACACCGCTACCTGTATAAACACGGAAGTTTCAGCACGGCTATCGGTATGAACATGGCAATATCTACATGGCTATCTGTATGAACATGGAAATATCTACACCGCTATCTGCATGTACATGGAAATATCTTCACCGCCATCTGTATGAACATGGATATATCTACTCAGCCATCTGGATGAACATGGAAATATCTACACCGCTATCTTTATGAACATGGAAATATCTACATCGCTATCTGTATGAACATGGAAATATCTACACAGCCATCTGGATTAACATGGAAATATCTACACCGCTATCTGTATGAACATGGAAATACACACACCGCTGTCTGTATGAACATGGAAATATCAACACCGCTATCTGTATGAACATGGAAATATCTACACCGCTATCTGTATGAACATGGAAATATCTTCACCGCCATCAGTGTGAACATGGATATATCTACACAGCCATCTGGATGAATATGGAAATATCTACACCACTATCTGTATAAACATGCATACATTTTCACCGCTATCTGTATAAACATGGAAATATCTACACCGCTATCTTTATGAACATGGAAATATCTACACCGCTAACTGTTTGAACATGGAAATATATACACCGCTATCTGCTTGAAAATGGAAATATCTACACCGCTATCTGTATGAACATGGAAATACATACACCGCTATCTGTTTGAACATGGAAATATCTACACCGCTTTCTTTATGAACATGGAAATATCTACAACGCTATCTGTATGAACATGGAAATATCTTCACCGCCATCTGTATGAACATGGATATATCTACACAGCCATCTGGATGAACATGGAAATATCTGCACCGCTATCTGTATGAACATGGAAATATCTACACCGCTATCTGTATGAACATGGATATATCTACACAGCCATCTGGATGAACATGGAAATATCTACACCGCTATCTGTGTAAATATGCATACATCTTCACCGCTATCTGTATAAACATGGAAATATCTACACCGCTATCTTTCTGAACATGGAAATATCTACACCGCTAACTGTTTGAACAGGGAAATATATACACCGCTATCTGCATGAAAATGGAAATATCTACACAGCTATCTGCATATACATGGAAATATCTACACAGCTATCTCTCTACACATGGAAATAACTACACCGCTATCTGTATGAACATGGTAATATCTACACTGCCATCTGTATGAAAATGGAAATCTCTGAACCGCCATCTGTATGAACATATAAATATCTACACCGCCATCTGTATTAAAATGGAGATATCTACACCGCTATCTGTATAAACATGGAAATATCTACACCGCAATCTGTATAAACATGGAAATATCTACACCGCTATCTGTATAAACATGGAAATAGCTTCACCGCTACCTGTATAAACATGGAAATTTCAGCACCGCTATCTGTATGAACATGGAAATATCTACACCGCAATCTGTATGAACATGGAAATATCTACAACGCTATCTGTTTGAACAGGGAAATATATGCACCGCTGTCTGCATGAAAATGGAAATTGCTACACAGCTATCTGCATATACATGGAAATATCTACACAGGTATCTCTTTACACATGGAAATTACTACAACGCTATCTGTATGAACATGGAAATGTCTACACCGCCATCTGTATGAACATGGAAATATCTGCACCGCCATCTGTATGAACATATAAATATCTACACCGCCATCTGTATTAAGATGGAGATATCTACACCACTATCTGTATCAACATGGAAATATCTACACCGCTACCTGTATGAACATGGAAATATCAGCACCGCTATCTGTATGAACATGGAAATATCTACACCGCTATCTGTATGAACATGGAAATATCTTCACCGCCATCTGTATGAACATGGATATATCTACACAGCCATCTGGATGAACATGGAAATATGTACACGGCTATCTGCGTAAACATGCATACATCTTCACCGCTATCTGTATAAACATGGAAATATCTACACCGCTATCTTTATGAACATGGAAATATCTAAACCGCTAACTGTTTGAACAGGGAAATATATACACCGCTATCTGCATAAAGATGGAAATATCTACACCGCTATCTGTATGAACATGGAAATACATACACCGCTATCTGTATGAACATGGAAATATCTACACCGCTATCTGTATGAACATGGAAATATCTACACCGCTATCTGTATGAACATGGAAATATCTACAACTCCATCTGTATGAACATGGAAATATCTTCTCCACCTTCTGTATGAACATGGATATATCTACACAGCCATCTGGATGAACATGGAAATATCTAAACTGCTATCTGTATGAACATGGAAATATCTACACCGCCATCTGTATGAACAAGGATATATCTACACAGCCATCTGTATAAGCACGGAAATATGTACACCGCTACCTGTATAAACATGGAAGTTTCAGCACGGCTATCGGTATGAACATGGCAATATCTACACAGCTATCTGTATGAACATGGAAATATCTACACCGCTATCTGTATGTACATGGAAATATCTTCACCGCCATCTGTATGAAAATGGATATATCTACTCAGCCATCTGGATGAACATGGAAATATCTACACCGCTATCTGTATGAACATGGAAATATCTACACCGCTATCTGTATCAACATGGAAATATCTACACAGCCATCTGGATTAACATGGAAATATCTACACCGCTATCTGTATGAACATGGAAATACATACACCGCTGTCTGTATGAACATGGAAATATCTACACCGCTATCTGTATGAACATGGAAATATCTACACCGCTATCTGTATGAACATGGAAATATCTTCACCGCCATCTCTATGAACATGGATATATCTACACAGCCATCTGGATGAACATGGAAATATCTACACCGCTATCTGTGTAAACATGCATACATTTTCACCGCTATCTGTATAAACATGGAAATAACTACACCGCTATCTTTATGAACATGGAAATATCTACACCGCTAACTGTTTGAACATGGAAATATATACACCGCTATCTGCTTGAAAATGGAAATATCTACACCGCTATCTGTATGAACATGGAAATACATACACCGCTATCTGTTTGAACATGGAAATATCTACACCGCTTTCTTTATGAATATGGAAATATCTACAATGCTATCTGTATGAACATGGAAATATCTTCACCGCCATCTGTATGAACATGGATATAACTACACAGCCATCTGGATGAACATGGAAATATCTGCACCGCTATCTGTATGAACATGGAAATATCTACACCGCTATCTGTATGAACATGGATATATCTACACAGCTATCTGGATGAACATGGAAATATCTACACCGCTAACTGTGTAAACATGCATACATCTTCACCGCTATCTGTATAAACATGGAAATATCTACACCGCTATCTTTCTGAACATGGAAATATCTACACCGCTAACTGTTTGAATGGGGAAATATATACACCGCTATCTGCATGAAAATGGAAATATCTACACAGCTATCTGCATATACATCGAAATATCTACACAGCTATCTCTCTACACATGGAAATAACTACACCGCTATCTGTATGAACATGGAAATATCTACACCGCCATCTGTTAGAAAATGGAAATCTCTGAACCGCCATCTGTATGAACATATAAATATCTACACCGCCATCTGTATTAAAATGGAGATATCTACACAGCTATCTGTACAAACATGGAAATATCTACACCGCTATCTGTATAAACATGTGAATATCTACACCGCTATCTGTATAAACATGGAAATAGCTTCACTGCTACCTGTATAAACTTGGAAATTTCAGCACCGCTATCTGTATGAACATGGAAATATCTACACCGCAATCTGAAAGAACATGGAAATATCTACACCGCTATCTGTATGAACATGGAAATATCTACACCGCTATCTGTTTGAACAGGGAAATATATACACCGCTGTCTGCATGAAAATGGAAATTGCTACACAGCTATCTGCATATACATGGAAATATCTACACAGGTATCTCTTTACACATGGAAATAACTACACCGCTATCTGTATGAACATGGAAATATCTACACCGCCATCTGTATGAACATGGAAATATCTGCACCGCCATCTGTATGAACATATAAATATCTACACCGCCATCTGTATTAAGATGGAGATATCTACACCGCTATCTGTATCAACATGGAAATATCTACACCGCTACCTGTATGAACATGGAAATATCAGCACCGCTATCTGTATGAACATGGAAATATATACACCGCTATCTGTATGAACATGGAAATATCTTCACCGCCATCTGTAGGAACATGGATATATCTACACAGCCATCTGGATGAACATGGAAATAACTACACCGCTATCTGTGTAAACATGCATACATCTTCACCGCTATCTGTATAAACATGGAAATATCTACACCGCTATCTTTATGAACATGGAAATATCTAAACCGCTAACTGTTTGAACAGGGAAATATAGACACCGCTATCTGCATGAAAATGGAAATATCTACACCGCTATCTGTATGAACATGGAAATATATACACCGCTATCTATATGAACATGGAAATATCTACACTGCTATCTGTATAAACATGGAAATATCTACACCGCTATCTGTATGAACATGGAAATATCTACACCGCCATCTGTATGAACATGGAAATATCTTCTCCGCCATCTGTTTTAACATGGATATATCTACACAGCCATCTGGATGAACATGGAAATATCTAAACCGCTATATGCATGAACATGGAAATATCTACACCGCCATCTGTATGAACATGGATATATCTACACAGCCATCTGTATAAACATGGAAATATCTACACCGCTATCTGTATGAATATGGAAATGTTTACAACGCTATCTGTTTGAACATGGAAATGTCTACACCGCTATCTGCATGAAAATGGAAATATCTGCACAGCAATCTGCAAATACATGGAAATACCTACACAGCTATCTCTTTACACATGGAAATAACTACACCGCTATCTATATAAACATGGAAATATCTACACCGCTATCAGTGTAAACATGCACACATCTTCACCGCTATCTGTATAAACATGGAAATATCTACACCGCTATCTTTCTGAACATGGAAATATCTACACCACTTACTGATTGAACAGGGAAATATATACACCGCTATCTGCATGAAAATGGAAATATCTACACTGCTATCTGTATGAACATGGAAATACATACACCGCTATCTGTTTGAACATGGAAATATCTACACCGCTATCTGTATGAACATGGAAATATCTTCACCGTCATCTGTATGAACATGGAAATATCTGCACCGCTATCTGTATGAACATGGAAATATCTACGCCGCTATCTGAATAAACATGGAAATATCTACACCGCTATCTGTATGAACATTGAAATATCTTCACCGCCATCTGTATGAACATGGATATATCTACACAGCCATCTGGATGAACATGGAAATATCTGCACCGCTATCTGTATGAACATGGAAATATCTACACCGCTATCTGTATGAACATAGATATATCTACACAGCTATCTGGATGAACATGGAAATATCTACACCGCTATCAGTGTAAACATGCATACATCTTCACCGCTATCTGTATAAACATGGAAATATCTACACCGCTATCTTTCTCAACAGGGAAATATCTACACCACTAACTGTTTGAACAGGGAAATATATTCACCGCTATCTGCATGAAAATGGAAATATCTACACAGCTATCTGCATATACATGGATATATCTACACAGCTATCTCTTTACACATGTAAATAACTACACCGCTATCTGTATGAACATGGAAATATCTACACCGCGATCTGTATGAACATGGAAATATCTGAACCGCCATCTGTATGAACATATAAATATCTACACCGCCAACTGTATTAAGATGGAGATATGTACACCGCTTTCTGTATAAAGATGGAAATATCTACGCCGCTATCTGTATAAACATGGAAATATCTACACCGCTATGTGTATAAACATGGAAATATTTACACCGCTACCTGTATAAACATGGAAATATCAGCACCGCTATCGGAATGAATATGGAAATATCTACACCGCCATCTCTATGAACATGGAAATATCTTCACCGCCATCTGTATGAACATGGATATATCTACACAGCCATCTGTATGTACATGGAAATATATACACCGCTATCTGTATGAACATGGAAATGTCTACACCGCTATCTGTATTAACATGGAAATATCTTCACCGCCATCTGAATGAACATGAATATGTCTCCACAGCCATCTGGATGAACATGGAAATATCTACACCACTATCTGTATGAACATGGAAATATCAACACAGCTATCTGTGTAAACATGCATACATCTTCACCGCTATCTGTACAAACATGGAAATATCTACACCGGTATCTTTATGAACATGGAAATATCTACACCGCTATCTGTGTAAATATGCATACATCTTCACCGCAATCTGTATAAACATGGAAATATCTACACCGCTATCTGTATGAACATGGAAATATCTACACCGCTATCTGTTTGAACATGGAAATATCCACACCGCTATCTATATGAACATGGAAATACCTACACAGCCATCTGGATGAACATGGAAATATCTACACCGCTATCTGTATGAACATGGAAATACAAACACCGCTATCTGTATGAACATGGAAATATCTACACCGCTATCTGTATGAACATGGAAATATCTACACCGCTATCTGTATGAACATGGAAATATCTTCACCGCCATCTGTATGAACATGGATATATCTACACAGCCATCTGGATGAACATGGAAATATCTACACCGCTATCTGTGTAAACATGCATACATTTACACCGCTAACTGTATAAACATGGAAATATCTACACCGCTATCTTTATGAACATGGAAATATCTACACCGCTAACTGTTTGAACTTGGAAATATATACACCGCTATCTGCTTGAAAATGGAAATATTTACACCGCTATCTGTATGAACATGGAAATACATACACCGCTATCTGTTTGAACATGGAAATATCTACACCGCTTTCTGTATGAACATGGAAATATCTTCACCGTCATCAGTATGAACATGAATATATCTACACAGCCATCTGCTTGAAAATGGAAATATCTACACCGCTATCTGTATGAACATGGAAATATATACACCGCTATCTGTTTGAACATGGAAATATCTACACCGCTTTCTTTATGAACATGGAAATATCTACAACGCTATCTGTATGAATATGGAAATATCTTCACCGCCATCTGTATGAACATGGATATATCTACACAGCCATCTGGATGAACATGGAAATATCTGCACCGCTATCTGTATGAACATGGAAATATCTACACCGCTATCTGTATGAACATGGATATATCTACACACCCATCTCGATGAACATGGAAATATCTACACCGCTATCTGTGTAAACATGCATACATCTTCACCGCTATCTGTATAAACATGGAAATATCTACACCGCTATCTTTCTGAACATGGAAATATCTACACCGCTAACTGTTTGAACAGGGAAATATATACACCGCTATCTGCATGAAAATGGAAATATCTACACAGCTATCTGCATATACATGGAAATATCTACACAGCTATCTCTCCACACATGGAAATAACTACACCGCTATCTGTATGAACATGGAAATATCTACACCGCCATCTGTATGAAAATGGAAATCTCTGAACCGCCATCTGTATGAACATATAAATATCTACACCGCCATCTGTATTAAAATGGAGATATCTACACCGATATCTGTATAAACATGGAAATATCTACACCGCTATCTGTATAAACATGGAAATATCTACACCGCTATCTGTATTAACATGGAAATAGCTTCACCGCTACCTGTATAAACATGGAAATTTCAGCACCGCTATCTGTATGAACATGGAAATATCTACACCGCAATCTGTATGAACATGGAAATATCTACACCGCTATCTGTATGAACATGGAAATATCTACACCGCTATCTGTATGAACATGGAAATATCTTCACCGCCATCTGTATGAACATGGATATATCTACACAGCCATCTGGATGAACATGGAAATATCTACACCTCTATCTGTGTAAACATGCATACATTTACACCGCTATCTGTATAAACATGGAAATATCTACACCGCTATCTTTATGAACATGGAAATATCTACACCGCTAACTGTTTGAACTTGGAAATATATACACCGCTATCTGCTTGAAAATGGAAATATTTACACCGCTATCTGTATGAACATGGAAATACATACACCGCTATCTGTTTGAACATGGAAATATCTACACCGCTTTCTGTATGAACATGGAAATATCTTCACCGTCATCAGTATGAACATGAATATATCTACACAGCCATCTGCTTGAAAATGGAAATATCTACACCGCTATCTGTATGAACATGGAAATACATACACCGCTATCTGTTTGAACATGGAAATATCTACACCGCTTTCTTTATGAACATGGAAATATCTACAACGCTATCTGTATGAATATGGAAATATCTTCACCGCCATCTGTATGAACATGGATATATCTACACAGCCATCTGGATGAACATGGAAATATCTGCACCGCTATCTGTATGAACATGGAAATATCTACACCGCTATCTGTATGAACATGGATATATCTACACACCCATCTCGATGAACATGGAAATATCTACACCGCTATCTGTGTAAACATGCATACATCTTCACCGCTATCTGTATAAACATGGAAATATCTACACCGCTATCTTTCTGAACATGGAAATATCTACACCGCTAACTGTTTGAACAGGGAAATATATACACCGCTATCTGCATGAAAATGGAAATATCTACACAGCTATCTGCATATACATGGAAATATCTACACAGCTATCTCTCCACACATGGAAATAACTACACCGCTATCTGTATGAACATGGAAATATCTACACCGCCATCTGTATGAAAATGGAAATCTCTGAACCGCCATCTGTATGAACATATAAATATCTACACCGCCATCTGTATTAAAATGGAGATATCTACACCGCTATCTGTATAAACATGGAAATATCTACACCGCTATCTGTATAAACATGGAAATATCTACACCGCTATCTGTATTAACATGGAAATAGCTTCACCGCTACCTGTATAAACATGGAAATTTCAGCACCGCTATCTGTATGAACATGGAAATATCTACACCGCAATCTGTATGAACATGGAAATATCTACACCGCTATCTGTATGAACATGGAAATATCTACACCGCTATCTGTTTGAACAGCGAAATATATACACCGCTGTCAGCATGAAAATGGAAATTGCTACACAGCTATCTGCATATACATGGAAATATCTACACAGGTATCTCTTTACACATGGAAATAACTACACCACTATCTGTATGAACATGGAAATATCTACACCGCCATCTGTATGAACATGGAAATATCTGCACCGCCATCTGTATGAACATATAAATATCTACACCGCCATCTGTATTAAGATGGAGATATCTACACCGCTATCTGTATCAACATGGAAATATCTACACCGCTATCTGTATAAACATGGAAATATCTACACCGCTATCTGTATAAACATGGAAATATCTACACCGCTACCTGTATGAACATGGAAATATCAGCACCGCTATCTGTATGAACATGGAAATATCTACACCGCTATCTGTATGAACATGGAAATATCTTCACCGCCATCTGTATGAACATGGATATATCTACACAGCCATCTGGATGAACATGGAAATATGTACACGGCTATCTGTGTAAACATGCATACATCTTCACCGCTATCTGTATAAACATGGAAATATCTACACCGCTGTCTTTATGAACATGGAAATATCTAAACCGATAACTGTTTGAACAGGGAAATATATACACCGCTATCTGCATGAAAATGGAAATATCTACACCGCTATCTGTATGAACATGGAAATACATACACCGCTATCTGTATGAACATGGAAATATCTACAGCGCTATCTGTATGAACATGGAAATACCTACACCGCTATCTGTATGAACATGGAAATATCTACACCGCCATCTGTATGAACATGGAAATATCTTCTCCGCCATCTGTATGAACATGGATATATCTGCACAGCCATCTGGATGAACATGGAAATATCTAAACCGCTATCTGTATGAACATGGAAATATCTACACCGCCATCTGTATGAACATGGATATATCTACACAGCCATCTGGATGAACATGGAAATATCTACACCGCTATCTGTGTAAACATGCAAACATTTTCACCGCTATCTGTATAAACATGGAAATAACTACACCGCTATCTTTATAAACATGGAAATATCTACACCGCTAACTGTTTGAACACGGAAATATCTACACCGCTATCTGTATGAACATGGAAATATCTACACAGCCATCTGGATTAACATGGAAATATCTACACCGCTATCTGTATGAACATGGAAATACATACACCGCTGTCTGTATGAACATGGAAATATCTACACCGCTATCTGTATGAACATGGAAATATCTACACCGCTATCTGTATGAACATGGAAATGTCTTCACCGCCATCTGTGTGAACATGGATATATCTACACAGCCATCTGGATGAACATGGAAATATCTACACCGCTATCTGTGTAAACATGCATACATTTTCACCGCTATCTGTATAAACATGGAAATATCTACACCGCTATCTTTATGAACATGGAAATATCTACACCGCTAACTGTTTGAGCATGGAAATATATACACCGCTATCTGCTTGAAAATGGAAATATCTACACCGCTATCTGTATGAACATGGAAATACATACACCGCTATCTGTTTGAACATGGAAATATCTACACCGCTTTCTTTATGAACATGGAAATATCTACAACGCTATCTGTATGAACATGGAAATATCTTCACCGCCATCTGTATGAACATGGATATAACTACACAGCCATCTGGATGAACATGGAAATATCTGCACCGCTATCTGTATGAACATGGAAATATCTACACTGCTATCTGTATGAACATGGATATATCTACACAGCCATCTGGATGAACATGGAAATATCTACACCACTATCTGTGTAAACATGCATACATCTTCACCGCTATCTGTATAAACATGGAAATATCTACACCGCTATCTTTCTGAACATGGAAATATCTACACCGCTAACTGTTTGAACAGGGAAATATATACACCGCTATCTGCATGAAAATGGATATATCTACACAGCTATCTGCATATACATGGAAATATCTACACAGCTATCTCTCCACACATGGAAATAACTACACCGCTATCTGTATGAACATGGAAATATCTACACCGCCATCTGTATGAAAATGGAAATCTCTGAACCGCCATCTGTATGAACATATAAATATCTACACCGCCATCTGTATTAAAATGGAGATATCTACACCGCTATCTGTATAAACATGGAAATATCTACACCGCTATCTGTATAAACATGGAAATATCTACACCGCTATCTGTATAAACATGGAAATAGCTTCACCGCTACCTGTATAAACATGGATATTTCAGCACCACTATCTGTATGAACATGGAAATATCTACACCGCAATCTGTATGAACATGGAAATATCTACACCGCTATCTGTATGAACATGGAAATATCTACACCGCTATCTGTTTGAACAGCGAAATATATACACCGCTGTCTGCATGAAAATGGAAATTGCTACACAGCTATCTGCATATACATGGAAATATCTACACAGGTATCTCTTTACACATGGAAATAACTACACCGCTATCTGTATGAACATGGAAACATCTACACCGCCATCTGTATGAACATGGAAATATCTGCACCGCCATCTGTATGAACATATAAATATCTACACCGCCATCTGTATTAAGATGGAGATATCTACACCGCTATCTGTATCAACATGGAAATATCTACACCGCTATCTGTATAAACATGGAAATATCTACACCGCTACCTGTATGAACATGGAAATATCAGCACTGCTATCTGTATGAACATGGAAATATCTACACCGCTATCTGTATGAACATGGAAATATCTTCACCGCCATCTGTATGAACATGGATATATCTACACAGCCATCTGGATGAACATGGAAATATGTACACGGCAATCTGTGTAAACATGCATACATCTTCACCGCTATCTGTATAAACATGGAAATATCTACACCGCTGTCTTTATGAACATGGAAATATCTAAACCGATAACTGTTTGAACAGGGAAATATATACACCGCTATCTGCATGAAAATGGAAATATCTACACCGCTATCTGTATGAACATGGAAATACATACACCGCTATCTGTATGAAAATGGAAATATCTACACCGCTATCTGTATGAACATGGAAATACCTACACCGCTATCTGAACATGGAAATATCTACACCGCCATCTGTATGAACATGGAAATATCTTCTCCGCCATCTCTATGAACATGGATATATCTGCACAGCCATCTGGATGAACATGGAAATATCTAAACCGCTATCTGTATGAACATGGAAATATCTACACCGCCATCTGTATGAACATGGATATATCTACACAGCCATCTTTATAAACACGGAAATATGTACACCGCTACCTGTATAAACATGGAAGTATCAGCACCGCTATCGGTATGTACATGGCAATATCTACACGGCTATCTGTATGAACATGGAAATATCTACACCGCTATCTGTATGTACATGGAAATATCTTCACCGCCATCAGTATGAACATGGATATATCTACGCAGCCATCTGGATGAACATGGAAATATCTACACCGCTATCTGTATGAACATGGAAATATCTACGCCGCTATCTGTATGAACATGGAAATACCTACACAGCCATCTGGATGAACATGGAAATATCTACACCGCTATCTGTATGAACATGGAAATACAAACACCGCTATCTGTATGAACATGGAAATATCTACACCGCTATCTGTATGAACATGGAAATATCTACACCGCTATCTGTATGAACATGGAAATATCTTCACCGCCATCTGTATGAACATGGATATATCTACACAGCCATCTGGATGAACATGGAAATATCTACACCGCTATCTGTGTAAACATGCATACATTTACACCGCTATCTGTATAAACATGGAAATATCTACACCGCTATCTTTATGAACATGGAAATATCTACACCGCTAACTGTTTGAACTTGGAAATATATACACCGCTATCTGCTTGAAAATGGAAATATCTACACCGCTATCTGTATGAACATGGAAATACATACACCGCTATCTGTTTGAACATGGAAATATCTACACCGCTTTCTGTATGAACATGGAAATATCTTCACCGTCATCAGTATGAACATGAATATATCTACACAGCCATCTGGATGAACATGGAAATATCTGCACCGCTATCTGTATGAACATGGAAATATCTACACCGCTATCTGTATGAACATGGATATATCTACACAGCCATCTGGATGAACATGGAAATATCTACACCGCTATCTGTGTAAACATGCATACATCTTCACCGCTATCTGTATAAACATGGAAATATCTACACCGCTATCTTTCTGAACATGGAAATATCAACACCGCTAACTGTTTGAACAGGGAAATATATACATCGCTATCTGCATGAGAATTGAAATATCTACACAGCTATCTGCATATACATGGAAATATCTACAGAGCTATCTCTTTACACAAGGAAATAACTACACCGCTATCTGTATGAACATGGTAATATCTACACCGCCATCTGTATGAAAATGGAAATATCTGAACCGCCATCTGTATGAACATATAAATATCTACATCGCCATCTGTATTAAGATGGAGAAATCTACACCGCTATCTGTATAAACATGGAAATATCTACACCGCTATCTGTATAAACATGGAAATATCTACACCGCTATCAGTATAAACATGGAAATATCTTCACCGCTACCTGTAAAAACATGGAAATATCAGCACCGCTATCTGTATGAACATGGAAATATCTACACCGATATCTGTATGAACATGGAAATATCTACACCGCTATCTGTATGAACATGGAAATATCAACACCGCTATCGGTTTGAACAGGGAAATATATACACCGTTGTCTGCATGAAAATGGAAATTGCTACACAGCTATCTGCATATACTTGGAAATATCTACACAGGTATCTCTTTACACATGGAAATAACTACACCGCTATCTGTATGAAAATGGAAATATCTACACCGCCATCTGTATGAACATGGAAATATCTACACCGCTATCTGTATGAACATGGAAATATCTACAACGCTATCTGTATGAACACGGAAATACCTACACCGCTACCTGTATGAACATGGAAATATTTTCACCGCCATCTATATGAACATGGATATATCTACACAGCCATCTGGATGAACATGGAAATATCTACACCGCTATCTGTGTAAACATGCCTACATTTTCACCGCTATCTGTATAAACATGGAAATATGTACACCGATATCTTTATGAACATGGAAATATCTACACCGCTAACTGTTTGAACATGGAAGTATATACACCGCTATCTGCTTGAAAATGGAAATATATACATCGCTAACTGTATGAACATGAAAATACATACACCGCTATCTGTTTGAACATGGAAATATCTACACCGCTTTCTTTATGAACATGGAAATATCTACACCGCTATCTGTATGAACATGGAAATATCTTCACCGCCATCTGCATGAAGATGGATATATCTACACAGCATTCTGGATGAACATGGAAATATCTACACCGCTATCTGTGTAAACATGCATACATTTTCACTGCTATCTGTATAAACATTGAAATATCTACACCGCTATCTTTATGAACATGGAAATATCTAAACCGGTATCTGTATGAACATGGAAATATCTTCACCGCCATCTGTATGAACATGGATATATCTACACAGCCATCTGGATGAACATGGAAATATGTACACGGCTATCTGTGTAAACATGCATACGTCTTCACCGCTATCTGTATAAACATGGAAATATCTACACCGCTATCTTTATGAAAATGGAAATATCTAAACCGCTAACTGTTTGAACAGGGAAATATATACACCGCTTTCTGCATAAAAATGGAAATATCTACACCGCTATCTGTATGAACATGGAAATACATACACCGCTATCTGTATGAACATGGAAATATCTACACCGCTATCTGTATGAACATGGAAATATCTACACCCCTATCTGTATGAACATGGAAATATCTACACCGCCATCTGTATGAACATGGAAGTTTCAGCACGGCTATCGGTATGAACTTGGCAATATCTACACGGCTATCTGTATGAACATGGAAATATCTACACCGCTATCTGTATGTACATGGAAATATCTTCACCGCCATCTGTATGAACATGGATATATCTACTCAGCCATCTGGATGAACATGGAAATATCTACACCACTATCAGTATGAACATGGAAATATCTACACCGCTATCTGTATGAACATGGAAATATCTACACAGCCATCTGGATTAACATGGAAATATCTACACCGCTATCTGTATGAACATGGAAATACATACACCGCTGTCTGTATGAACATGGAAATATCTACCCCGCTATCTGTATGAACATGGAAATATCTACACCGCTATCTGTATGAACATGGAAATATCTTCACCGCCATCTGTGTGAACATGGATATATCTACACAGCCATCTGGATGAACATGGAAATATCTACACCGCTATCTGTGTAAACATGCATACATTTTCACCGCTATCTGTATAAACAAGGAAATAACTACACCGCTATCTTTATGAACATGGAAATATCTACACCGCTAACTGTTTGAACATGGAAATATATACACCGCTATCTGCTTGAAAATGGAAATATCTACACCGCTATCTGTATGAACATGGAAATACATACACCGCTATCTGTTTGAACATGGAAATATCTACACCGCTTTCTTTATGAACATGGAAATATCTACAACGCTATCTGTATGAACATGGAAATATCTTCACCGCCATCTGTATGAACATGGATATATCTACACAGCCATCTGGATGAACATGGAAATATCTGCACCGCTATCTGTATGAACATGGAAATATCTACACCGCTATCTGTATGAACATGGATATATCTACACAGCCATCTGGATGAACATGGAAATATCTACACCGCTATCTGGTAAACATGCATATATCTTCACTGCTATGTGTATAAACATGGAAGTATCTACACCGCTATCTTTCTGAACATGGAAATATCTACACCGCTAACTGTTTGAACAGGGAAATATATACACCGCTATCTGCATGAAAATGGAAATATCTACACAGCTATCTGCATATACATGGAAATATCTACACAGCTATCTCTCTACACATGGAAATTACTACACCGCTATCTGTATGAACATGGAAAATCTACACCGCCATCTGTATGAAAATGGAAATCTCTGAACCGCCATCTGTATGAACATATAAATATCTACACCGCCATCTGTATTAAAATGGAGATATCTACACCGCTATCTGTATAAACATGGAAATATCTACACCGCTATCTGTATAAACATGGAAATATCTACACCGCTATCAGTATAAACATGGAAATAGCTTCACCGCTACCTGTATAAACATGGAAATTTCAGCACCGCTATCTGTATGAACATGGAAATATCTACACCGCAATCTGTATGAACATGGAAATATCTACACCGCTATCTGTATGAACATGGAAATATCTACACCGCTATCTGTTTGAACAGGGAAATATATACACCGCTGTCTGCATAAAAATGGAAATTGCTACACAGCTATCTGCATATACATGGAAATATCTACACAGGTATCTCTTTACACATGGAAATAACTACACCGCTATCTGTATGAACATGGAAATATCTACACCGCCATCTGTATGAACATGGAAATATCTGCACCGCCATCTGTATGAACATATAAATATCTACACCGCCATCTGTATTAAGATGGAGATATCTACACTGCTATCTGTATCAACATGGAAATATCTACACCGCTACCTGTATGAACATGGAAATATCAGCACCGCTATCTGTATGAACATGGAAATATCTACACCGCTATCTGTATGAACATGGAAATATCTTCACCGCCATCTGTATGAACATGGATATATCTACACAGCCATCTGGATGAACATGGAAATATGTACACGGCTATCTGTGTAAACATGCATACATCTTCACCGCTATCTGTATAAACATGGAAATATCTACACCGCTATCTTTATGAACATGGAAATATCTAAACCGCTAACTGTTTGAACAGGGAAATATATACACCGCTATCTGCATAAAAATGGAAATATCTACACCGCTATCTGTATGAACATGGAAATACATACACCGCTATCTGTATGAACATGGAAATATCTACAACGCTATCTGTATGAACATTGAAATAACTACCCCGCTATCTGTATGAACATGGAAATATCTACACCGCCATCTGTATGAACATGGAAATATCTTCTCCACCATCTGTATGAACATGGATATATCTACACAGCCATCTGGATGAACATGGAAATATCTAAACCGCTATCTGTATGAACATGGAAATATCTACACCGCCATCTGTATGAACATGGATATATCTACACAGCCATCTGTATAAACACGGAAATATGTACACCGCTACCTGTATAAACATGGAAGTTTCAGCACGGCTATCGGTATGAACATGGCAATATCTACACAGCTATCTGTATGAACATGGAAATATCTACACCGCTATCTGTATGTACATGGAAATATCTTCTCCGCCATCTGTATGAACATGGATATATCTACTCAGCCATCTGTATGAACATGGAAATATCTACAGCGCTATCTGTATGAACATGGAAATATCTACACAGCCATCTGGATTAACATGGAAATTACTACACCGCTATCTGTATGAACATGGAAATATCTACACCGCAATCTGTATGAAAATGGAAATATGTGAACCGCCATCTGTATGAACATATAAATATCTACACCGCCATCTGTATTAAAATGAAGATATCTACACCGCTATCTGTATAAACATGGAAATATCTACACCGCTATCTGTATAAACATGGAAATATCTACACCGCTATCTGTATGAACATGGAAATATCTTCAACGCTACCTGTAAAAACATGGAAATATCAGCACCGCTATCTGTATGAACATGGAAATATCTACACCGCTATCTGTATGAACATGGAAATATCTACACCGCTATCTGTATGAACATGGAAATATCTACACCGCTATCGGTTTGAACAAGGAAATATATACACCGCTGTCTGCATGAAAATGGAAATTGCTACACAGCAATCTGCATATACATGGAAATATCTACACAGGTATCTCTTTACACATGGAAATAACTACACAGCTATCTGTATGAAAATGGAAATATCTAAACCGCCATCTGTATGAACATGGAAATATCTACACCGCTATCTGTACGAACATGGAAATATCTACACCGCTATCTGTATGAACATGGAAATATCTACACAGCCATCTGGATGAACATGGAAATATCTACACCACTATCTGTATGAACATGGAAATATCTACACCGCTATCTGTATGAACATGGAAATATCTACACCGCTATCTGTATGAACATGGAAATATTTTCACCGCCATCTATATGAACATGGATATATCTACACAGCCATCTGGATGAACATGGAAATATCTACACCGCTATCTGTGTAAACATGCCTACATTTTCACCGCTATCTGTATAAACATGGAAATATCTACACCGCTATCTTTATGAACATGGAAATATCTACACCGCTAACTGTTTGAACATGGAAGTATATACACCGCTATCTGCTTGAAAGTGGAAATATGTACACCGCTAACTGTATGAACATGGAAATACATACACCGCTATCTGTTTGAACATGGAAATATCTACACCGCTTTCTGTATGAACATGGAAATATCTACACCGCTATCTGTATGAACATGGAAATATCTTCACTGCCATCTGTATGAAGATGGATATATCTACACAGCATTCTGTTTGAACATGGAAATATCTACACCGCTTTCTTTATGAACATGGAAATATCTACAACGCTATCTGTATGAACATGGAAATATCTTCACCGCCATCTGTATGAACATGGATATATCTACACAGCCATCTGGATGAACATGGAAATATCTGCACCGCTATCTGTATGAACATGGAAATATCTACACCGCTATCTGTATGAACATGGATATATCTACACAGCCATCTGGATGAACATGGAAATATCTACACCGCTATCTGTGTAAACATGCATACATCTTCACCGCTATCTGTATAAACATGGAAATATCTACACCGCTATCTTTCTGAACATGGAAATATCTACACCGCTAACTGTTTGAACAGGGAAATATATACACCGCTATCTGCATGAAAATGGATATATCTACACAGCTATCTGCATATACATGGAAATATCTACACAGCTATCTCTCCACACATGGAAATAACTACACCGCTATCTGTATGAACATGGAAATATCTACACCGCCATCTGTATGAAAATGGAAATCTCTGAACCGCCATCTGTATGAACATATAAATATCTACACCGCCATCTGTATTAAAATGGAGATATCTACACCGCTATCTGTATAAACATGGAAATATCTACACCGCTATCTGTATAAACATGGAAATATCTACACCGCTATCTGTATAAACATGGAAATAGCTTCACCGCTACCTGTATAAACATGGATATTTCAGCACCGCTATCTGTATGAACATGGAAATATCTACACCGCAATCTGTATGAACATGGAAATATCTACACCGCTATCTGTATGAACATGGAAATATCTACACCGCTATCTGTTTGAACAGCGAAATATATACACCGCTGTCTGCATGAAAATGGAAATTGCTACACAGCTATCTGCATATACATGGAAATATCTACACAGGTATCTCTTTACACATGGAAATAACTACACCGCTATCTGTATGAACATGGAAACATCTACACCGCCATCTGTATGAACATGGAAATATCTGCACCGCCATCTGTATGAACATATAAATATCTACACCGCCATCTGTATTAAGATGGAGATATCTACACCGCTATCTGTATCAACATGGAAATATCTACACCGCTATCTGTATAAACATGGAAATATCTACACCGCTACCTGTATGAACATGGAAATATCAGCACTGCTATCTGTATGAACATGGAAATATCTACACCGCTATCTGTATGAACATGGAAATATCTTCACCGCCATCTGTATGAACATGGATATATCTACACAGCCATCTGGATGAACATGGAAATATGTACACGGCAATCTGTGTAAACATGCATACATCTTCACCGCTATCTGTATAAACATGGAAATATCTACACCGCTGTCTTTATGAACATGGAAATATCTAAACCGATAACTGTTTGAACAGGGAAATATATACACCGCTATCTGCATGAAAATGGAAATATCTACACCGCTATCTGTATGAACATGGAAATACATACACCGCTATCTGTATGAAAATGGAAATATCTACACCGCTATCTGTATGAACATGGAAATACCTACACCGCTATCTGAACATGGAAATATCTACACCGCCATCTGTATGAACATGGAAATATCTTCTCCGCCATCTCTATGAACATGGATATATCTGCACAGCCATCTGGATGAACATGGAAATATCTAAACCGCTATCTGTATGAACATGGAAATATCTACACCGCCATCTGTATGAACATGGATATATCTACACAGCCATCTTTATAAACACGGAAATATGTACACCGCTACCTGTATAAACATGGAAGTATCAGCACCGCTATCGGTATGTACATGGCAATATCTACACGGCTATCTGTATGAACATGGAAATATCTACACCGCTATTTGTATGTACATGGAAATATCTTCACCGCCATCAGTATGAACATGGATATATCTACGCAGCCATCTGGATGAACATGGAAATATCTACACCGCTATCTGTATGAACATGGAAATATCTACGCCGCTATCTGTATGAACATGGAAATACCTACACAGCCATCTGGATGAACATGGAAATATCTACACCGCTATCTGTATGAACATGGAAATACAAACACCGCTATCTGTATGAACATGGAAATATCTACACCGCTATCTGTATGAACATGGAAATATCTACACCGCTATCTGTATGAACATGGAAATATCTTCACCGCCATCTGTATGAACATGGATATATCTACACAGCCATCTGGATGAACATGGAAATATCTACACCGCTATCTGTGTAAACATGCATACATTTACACCGCTATCTGTATAAACATGGAAATATCTACACCGCTATCTTTATGAACATGGAAATATCTACACCGCTAACTGTTTGAACTTGGAAATATATACACCGCTATCTGCTTGAAAATGGAAATATCTACACCGCTATCTGTATGAACATGGAAATACATACACCGCTATCTGTTTGAACATGGAAATATCTACACCGCTTTCTGTATGAACATGGAAATATCTTCACCGTCATCAGTATGAACATGAATATATCTACACAGCCATCTGGATGAACATGGAAATATCTGCACCGCTATCTGTATGAACATGGAAATATCTACACCGCTATCTGTATGAACATGGATATATCTACACAGCCATCTGGATGAACATGGAAATATCTACACCGCTATCTGTGTAAACATGCATACATCTTCACCGCTATCTGTATAAACATGGAAATATCTACACCGCTATCTTTCTGAACATGGAAATATCAACACCGCTAACTGTTTGAACAGGGAAATATATACATCGCTATCTGCATGAGAATTGAAATATCTACACAGCTATCTGCATATACATGGAAATATCTACAGAGCTATCTCTTTACACAAGGAAATAACTACACCGCTATCTGTATGAACATGGTAATATCTACACCGCCATCTGTATGAAAATGGAAATATCTGAACCGCCATCTGTATGAACATATAAATATCTACACCGCCATCTGTATTAAGATGGAGAAATCTACACCGCTATCTGTATAAACATGGAAATATCTACACCGCTATCTGTATAAACATGGAAATATCTACACCGCTATCAGTATAAACATGGAAATATCTTCACCGCTACCTGTAAAAACATGGAAATATCAGCACCGCTATCTGTATGAACATGGAAATATCTACACCGATATCTGTATGAACATGGAAATATCTACACCGCTATCTGTATGAACATGGAAATATCAACACCGCTATCGGTTTGAACAGGGAAATATATACACCGTTGTCTGCATGAAAATGGAAATTGCTACACAGCTATCTGCATATACTTGGAAATATCTACACAGGTATCTCTTTACACATGGAAATAACTACACCGCTATCTGTATGAAAATGGAAATATCTACACCGCCATCTGTATGAACATGGAAATATCTACACCGCTATCTGTATGAACATGGAAATATCTACAACGCTATCTGTATGAACACGGAAATACCTACACCGCTACCTGTATGAACATGGAAATATTTTCACCGCCATCTATATGAACATGGATATATCTACACAGCCATCTGGATGAACATGGAAATATCTACACCGCTATCTGTGTAAACATGCCTACATTTTCACCGCTATCTGTATAAACATGGAAATATGTACACCGATATCTTTATGAACATGGAAATATCTACACCGCTAACTGTTTGAACATGGAAGTATATACACCGCTATCTGCTTGAAAATGGAAATATATACATCGCTAACTGTATGAACATGAAAATACATACACCGCTATCTGTTTGAACATGGAAATATCTACACCGCTTTCTTTATGAACATGGAAATATCTACACCGCTATCTGTATGAACATGGAAATATCTTCACCGCCATCTGCATGAAGATGGATATATCTACACAGCATTCTGGATGAACATGGAAATATCTACACCGCTATCTGTGTAAACATGCATACATTTTCACTGCTATCTGTATAAACATTGAAATATCTACACCGCTATCTTTATGAACATGGAAATATCTAAACCGGTATCTGTATGAACATGGAAATATCTTCACCGCCATCTGTATGAACATGGATATATCTACACAGCCATCTGGATGAACATGGAAATATGTACACGGCTATCTGTGTAAACATGCATACGTCTTCACCGCTATCTGTATAAACATGGAAATATCTACACCGCTATCTTTATGAAAATGGAAATATCTAAACCGCTAACTGTTTGAACAGGGAAATATATACACCGCTTTCTGCATAAAAATGGAAATATCTACACCGCTATCTGTATGAACATGGAAATACATACACCGCTATCTGTATGAACATGGAAATATCTACACCGCTATCTGTATGAACATGGAAATATCTACACCCCTATCTGTATGAACATGGAAATATCTACACCGCCATCTGTATGAACATGGAAGTTTCAGCACGGCTATCGGTATGAACTTGGCAATATCTACACGGCTATCTGTATGAACATGGAAATATCTACACCGCTATCTGTATGTACATGGAAATATCTTCACCGCCATCTGTATGAACATGGATATATCTACTCAGCCATCTGGATGAACATGGAAATATCTACACCACTATCAGTATGAACATGGAAATATCTACACCGCTATCTGTATGAACATGGAAATATCTACACAGCCATCTGGATTAACATGGAAATATCTACACCGCTATCTGTATGAACATGGAAATACATACACCGCTGTCTGTATGAACATGGAAATATCTACCCCGCTATCTGTATGAACATGGAAATATCTACACCGCTATCTGTATGAACATGGAAATATCTTCACCGCCATCTGTGTGAACATGGATATATCTACACAGCCATCTGGATGAACATGGAAATATCTACACCGCTATCTGTGTAAACATGCATACATTTTCACCGCTATCTGTATAAACAAGGAAATAACTACACCGCTATCTTTATGAACATGGAAATATCTACACCGCTAACTGTTTGAACATGGAAATATATACACCGCTATCTGCTTGAAAATGGAAATATCTACACCGCTATCTGTATGAACATGGAAATACATACACCGCTATCTGTTTGAACATGGAAATATCTACACCGCTTTCTTTATGAACATGGAAATATCTACAACGCTATCTGTATGAACATGGAAATATCTTCACCGCCATCTGTATGAACATGGATATATCTACACAGCCATCTGGATGAACATGGAAATATCTGCACCGCTATCTGTATGAACATGGAAATATCTACACCGCTATCTGTATGAACATGGATATATCTACACAGCCATCTGGATGAACATGGAAATATCTACACCGCTATCTGTGTAAACATGCATATATCTTCACTGCTATGTGTATAAACATGGAAGTATCTACACCGCTATCTTTCTGAACATGGAAATATCTACACCGCTAACTGTTTGAACAGGGAAATATATACACCGCTATCTGCATGAAAATGGAAATATCTACACAGCTATCTGCATATACATGGAAATATCTACACAGCTATCTCTCTACACATGGAAATTACTACACCGCTATCTGTATGAACATGGAAAATCTACACCGCCATCTGTATGAAAATGGAAATCTCTGAACCGCCATCTGTATGAACATATAAATATCTACACCGCCATCTGTATTAAAATGGAGATATCTACACCGCTATCTGTATAAACATGGAAATATCTACACCGCTATCTGTATAAACATGGAAATATCTACACCGCTATCAGTATAAACATGGAAATAGCTTCACCGCTACCTGTATAAACATGGAAATTTCAGCACCGCTATCTGTATGAACATGGAAATATCTACACCGCAATCTGTATGAACATGGAAATATCTACACCGCTATCTGTATGAACATGGAAATATCTACACCGCTATCTGTTTGAACAGGGAAATATATACACCGCTGTCTGCATAAAAATGGAAATTGCTACACAGCTATCTGCATATACATGGAAATATCTACACAGGTATCTCTTTACACATGGAAATAACTACACCGCTATCTGTATGAACATGGAAATATCTACACCGCCATCTGTATGAACATGGAAATATCTGCACCGCCATCTGTATGAACATATAAATATCTACACCGCCATCTGTATTAAGATGGAGATATCTACACTGCTATCTGTATCAACATGGAAATATCTACACCTCTACCTGTATGAACATGGAAATATCAGCACCGCTATCTGTATGAACATGGAAATATCTACACCGCTATCTGTATGAACATGGAAATATCTTCACCGCCATCTGTATGAACATGGATATATCTACACAGCCATCTGGATGAACATGGAAATATGTACACGGCTATCTGTGTAAACATGCATACATCTTCACCGCTATCTGTATAAACATGGAAATATCTACACCGCTATCTTTATGAACATGGAAATATCTAAACCGCTAACTGTTTGAACAGGGAAATATATACACCGCTATCTGCATAAAAATGGAAATATCTACACCGCTATCTGTATGAACATGGAAATACATACACCGCTATCTGTATGAACATGGAAATATCTACAACGCTATCTGTATGAACATTGAAATAACTACCCCGCTATCTGTATGAACATGGAAATATCTACACCGCCATCTGTATGAACATGGAAATATCTTCTCCACCATCTGTATGAACATGGATATATCTACACAGCCATCTGGATGAACATGGAAATATCTAAACCGCTATCTGTATGAACATGGAAATATCTACACCGCCATCTGTATGAACATGGATATATCTACACAGCCATCTGTATAAACACGGAAATATGTACACCGCTACCTGTATAAACATGGAAGTTTCAGCACGGCTATCGGTATGAACATGGCAATATCTACACAGCTATCTGTATGAACATGGAAATATCTACACCGCTATCTGTATGTACATGGAAATATCTTCTCCGCCATCTGTATGAACATGGATATATCTACTCAGCCATCTGTATGAACATGGAAATATCTACAGCGCTATCTGTATGAACATGGAAATATCTACACAGCCATCTGGATTAACATGGAAATTACTACACCGCTATCTGTATGAACATGGAAATATCTACACCGCAATCTGTATGAAAATGGAAATATGTGAACCGCCATCTGTATGAACATATAAATATCTACACCGCCATCTGTATTAAAATGAAGATATCTACACCGCTATCTGTATAAACATGGAAATATCTACACCGCTATCTGTATAAACATGGAAATATCTACACCGCTATCTGTATGAACATGGAAATATCTTCAACGCTACCTGTAAAAACATGGAAATATCAGCACCGCTATCTGTATGAACATGGAAATATCTACACCGCTATCTGTATGAACATGGAAATATCTACACCGCTATCTGTATGAACATGGAAATATCTACACCGCTATCGGTTTGAACAAGGAAATATATACACCGCTGTCTGCATGAAAATGGAAATTGCTACACAGCAATCTGCATATACATGGAAATATCTACACAGGTATCTCTTTACACATGGAAATAACTACACAGCTATCTGTATGAAAATGGAAATATCTAAACCGCCATCTGTATGAACATGGAAATATCTACACCGCTATCTGTACGAACATGGAAATATCTACACCGCTATCTGTATGAACATGGAAATATCTACACAGCCATCTGGATGAACATGGAAATATCTACACCGCTATCTGTATGAACATGGAAATATCTACACCGCTATCTGTATGAACATGGAAATATCTACACCGCTATCTGTATGAACATGGAAATATTTTCACCGCCATCTATATGAACATGGATATATCTACACAGCCATCTGGATGAACATGGAAATATCTACACCGCTATCTGTGTAAACATGCCTACATTTTCACCGCTATCTGTATAAACATGGAAATATCTACACCGCTATCTTTATGAACATGGAAATATCTACACCGCTAACTGTTTGAACATGGAAGTATATACACCGCTATCTGCTTGAAAGTGGAAATATGTACACCGCTAACTGTATGAACATGGAAATACATACACCGCTATCTGTTTGAACATGGAAATATCTACACCGCTTTCTGTATGAACATGGAAATATCTACACCGCTATCTGTATGAACATGGAAATATCTTCACTGCCATCTGTATGAAGATGGATATATCTACACAGCATTCTGTTTGAACATGGAAATATCTACACCGCTTTCTTTATGAACATGGAAATATCTACAACGCTATCTGTATGAACATGGAAATATCTTCACCGCCATCTGTATGAACATGGATATATCTACACAGCCATCTGGATGAACATGGAAATATCTGCACCGCTATCTGTATGAACATGGAAATATCTACACCGCTATCTGTATGAACATGGATATATCTACACAGCCATCTGGATGAACATGGAAATATCTACACCGCTATCTGTGTAAACATGCATATATCTTCACCGCTATCTGTATAAACATGGAAGTATCTACACCGCTATCTTTCTGAACATGGAAATATCTACACCGCTAACTGTTTGAACAGGGAAATATATACACCGCTATCTGCATGAAAATGGAAATATCTACGCAGCTATCTGCATATACATGGAAATATCTACACAGCTATCTCTCTACACATGGAAATAACTACACCGCTATCTGTATGAACATGGAAATATCTACACCGCCATCTGTATGAAAATGGAAATCTCTGAACCGCCATCTGTATGAACATATAAATATCTACACCGCCATCTGTATTAAAATGGAGATATCTACACCGCTATCTGTATAAACATGGAAATATCTACACCGCTATCTGTATAAACATGGAGATATCTACACCGCTACCAGTATAAACATGGAAATAGCTTCACCGCTACCTGTATAAACATGGAAATTTCAGCACCGCTATCTGTATGAACATGGAAATATCTACACCGATATCTGTATGAACATGGAAATATCTACACCGCTATCTGTATGAACATGGAAATATCTACACCGCTATCTGTTTGAACAGGGAAATATATACACCGCTGTCTGCATGAAAATGGAAATTGCTAAACAGCTATCTGCATATACATGGAAATATCTACACAGGTATCTCTTTACACATGGAAATAACTACACCGCTATCTGTATGAACATGGAAATATCTACACCGCCATCTGTATGAACATGGAAATATCTACACCGCCATCTGTATGAACATGGAAATATCTGCACCGCCATCTGTATGAACAGATAAATATCTACACCGCCATCTGTATTAAGATGGAGATATCTACACCGCTATCTGTATCAACATGGAAATATCTACACCGCTACCTGTATGAACATGGAAATATCAGCACCGCTATCTGTATGAACATGGAAATATCTACACCGCTATCTGTATGAACATGGAAATATCTTCACCGCCATCTGTATGAACATGGATATATCTACACAGCCATCTGGATGAACATGGAAATATGTACACGGCTATCTGTGTAAACATGCATACATCTTCACCGCTATCTGTATAAACATGGAAATATCTACAACGCTATCTTTATGAACATGGAAATATCTAAACCGCTAACTGTTTGAACAGGGAAATATATACACCGCTATCTGCATAAAAATGGAAATATCTACACCGCTATCTGTATGAACATGGAAATACATACACCGCTATCTGTATGAACATGGAAATATCTACAACGCTATCTGTATGAACATGGAAATATCTACACCGCTATCTGTATGAACATGGAAATATCTACACCGCCATCTGTATGAACATGGAAATATCTTCTCCACCATCTGTATGAACATGGATATATCTACACAGCCATCTGGATGAACATGGAAATATCTAAACCGCTATCTGTATGAACATGGAAATATCTACACCGCCATCTGTATGAACATTGATATATCTACACAGCCATCTGTATAAACACGGAAATATGTACACCGCTACCTGTATAAACATGGAAGTTTCAGCACGGCTATCGGTATGAACATGGCAATATCTACACGGCTATCTGTATGAACATGGAAATATCTACACCGCTATCTGTATGTACATGGAAATATCTTCACCGCCATCTGTATGAACATGGAAATAACTACACCGCTATCTGTATGAACATGGAAATAACTACACAGCCATCTGGATTAACATGGAAATATCTACACCGCTATCTGTATGAACATGGAAATACATACACCGCTGTCTGTATGAACATGGAAATATCTACCCCGCTATCTGTATGAACATGGAAATATCTGCACCGCTATCTGTATGAACATGGAAATATCTTCACCGCCATCTGTATGAACATGGATTTATCTACACAGCCTTCTGGATGAACATGGAAATATCTACACCGCTATCTGTGTAAACATGCATATATTTTCACCGCTATCTGTATAAACATGGAAATATCTTCACCGCTACCTTTATGAACATGGAAATATCTAAACCGCTAACTGTTTGAACAGGGAAATATATACACCGCTATCTGCATAAAAATGGAAATATCTACACCGCTATCTGTATGAACATGGAAATACATACACCGCTATCTGTATGAACATGGAAATATCTACACCGCTATCTGTATGAAGATGGAAATATCTACACCGCTATCTGTATGAACATGGAAATATCTACACCGCCATCTGTATGAACATGGAAATATCTTCTCCACCATCTGTATGAACATGGATATATCTACACAGCCATCTGGATGAACATGGAAATATCTAAACCACTATCAGTATGAACATGGAAATATCTACACCGCCATCTGTATGAACATGGATATATCTACACAGCCATCTGTATAAACACGGAAATATGTACACCGCCACCTGTATAAACATGGAAGTTTCAGCACGGCTATCGGTATGAACATGGCAATATCTACACGGCTATCTGTATGAAGATGGAAATATCTACACCGCTATCTGTATGTACATGGAAATATCTTCACCGCCATCTGTATGATCATGGATATATCTACTCAGCCATCTGGATGAACATGGAAATATCTACACCGCTATCTGTATGAACATGGAAATATCTACACCGCTATCTGTATGAAGATGGAAATATCTACACAGCCATCTGGATTAACATGGAAATATCTACACCGCTATCTGTATGAACATGGAAATACATACACCGCTGTCTGTATGAACATGGAAATATCTACTCCGCTATCTGTATGAACATGGAAATATCTACACCGCTATCTGTATGAACATGGATATATCTTCACCGCCATCTGTGTGAACATGGATATATCTACACAGCCATCTGGATGAACATGGAAATATCTACACCGCTATCTGTGTAAACATGCATACATTTTCACCGCTATCTGTATAAACATGGAAATAACTACACCGCTATCTTTATGAACATGGAAATATCTACACCGCTAACTGTTTGAACATGGAAATATATACACCGCTATCTGCTTGAAAATGGAAATATCTACACCGCTATCTGTATGAACATGGAAATACATACACCGCTATCTGTTTGAACATGGAAATATCTACACCGCTTTCTTTATGAACATGGAAATATCTACAACGCTATCTGTATGAACATGGAAATATCTTCACCGCCATCTGTATGAACATGGATATATCTACACAGCCATCTGGATGAACATGGAAATATCTGCACCGCTATCTGTATGAACATGGAAATATCTACACCGCTATCTGTATGAACATGGATATATCTACACAGCCATCTGGATGAACATGGAAATATCTACACCGCTATCTGTGTAAACATGCATATATCTTCACCGCTATCTGTATAAACATGGAAGTATCTACACCGCTATCTTTCTGAACATGGAAATATCTACACCGCTAACTGTTTGAACAGGGAAATATATACACCGCTATCTGCATGAAAATGGAAATATCTACACAGCTATCTGCATATACATGGAAATATCTACACTGCTATCTCTCTACACATGGAAATAACTACACCGCTATCTGTATGAACATGGAAATATCTACACCGCCATCTGTATGAAAAGGGAAATCTCTGAACCGCCATCTGTATGAACATATAAATATCTACACCGCCATCTGTATTAAAATGGAGATATCTACACTGCTATCTGTATAAACATGGAAATATCTACACCGCTATCTGTATAAACATGGAAATATCTACACCGCTATCTGTATGAACATGGAAATATCTACACCGCCATCTGTATGAACATTGATATATCTACACAGCCATCTGTATAAACACGGAAATATGTACACCGCTACCTGTATAAACATGGAAGTTTCAGCACGGCTATCGGTATGAACATGGCAATATCTACACGGCTATCTGTATGAACATGGAAATATCTACACCGCTATCTGTATGTACATGGAAATATCTTCACCGCCATCTGTATGAACATGGAAATAACTACACCGCTATCTGTATGAACATGGAAATAACTACACAGCCATCTGGATTAACATGGAAATATCTACACCGCTATCTGTATGAACATGGAAATACATACACCGCTGTCTGTATGAACATGGAAATATCTACCCCGCTATCTGTATGAACATGGAAATATCTACACCGCTATCTGTATGAACATGGAAATATCTTCACCGCCATCTGTATGAACATGGATATATCTACACAGCCTTCTGGATGAACATGGAAATATCTACACCGCTATCTGTGTAAACATGCATATATTTTCACCGCTATCTGTATAAACATGGAAATATCTTCACCGCTACCTTTATGAACATGGAAATATCTAAACCGCTAACTGTTTGAACAGGGAAATATATACACCGCTATCTGCATAAAAATGGAAATATCTACACCGCTATCTGTATGAACATGGAAATACATACACCGCTATCTGTATGAACATGGAAATATCTACACCGCTATCAGTATGAAGATGGATATATCTACACCGCTATCTGTATGAACATGGAAATATCTACACCGCCATCTGTATGAACATGGAAATATCTTCTCCACCATCTGTATGAACATGGATATATCTACACAGCCATCTGGATGAACATGGAAATATCTAAACCGCTATCTGTATGAACATGGAAATATCTACACCGCCATCTGTATGAACATGGATATATCTACACAGCCATCTGTATAAACACGGAAATATGTACACCGCCACCTGTATAAACATGGAAGTTTCAGCACGGCTATCGGTATGAACATGGCAATATCTACACGGCTATCTGTATGAACATGGAAATATCTACACCGCTATCTGTATGTACATGGAAATATCTTCACCGCCATCTGTATGATCATGGATATATCTACTCAGCCATCTGGATGAACATGGAAATATCTACACCGCTATCTGTATGAACATGGAAATATCTACACCGCTATCTGTATGAACATGGAAATATCTACACAGCCATCTGGATTAACATGGAAATATCTACACCGCTATCTGTATGAACATGGAAATACATACACCGCTGTCTGTATGAACATGGAAATATCTACCCCGCTATCTGTATGAACATGGAAATATCTACACCGCTATCTGTATGAACATGGATATATCTTCACCGCCATCTGTGTGAACATGGATATATCTACACAGCCATCTGGATGAACATGGAAATATCTACACCGCTATCTGTGTAAACATGCATACATTTTCACCGCTATCTGTATAAACATGGAAATAACTACACCGCTATCTTTATGAACATGGAAATATCTACACCGCTAACTGTTTGAACATGGAAATATATACACCGCTATCTGCTTGAAAATGGAAATATCTACACCGCTATCTGTATGAACATGGAAATACATACACCGCTATCTGTTTGAACATGGAAATATCTACACCGCTTTCTTTATGAACATGGAAATATCTACAACGCTATCTGTATGAACATGGAAATATCTTCACCGCCATCTGTATGAACATGGATATATCTACACAGCCATCTGGATGAACATGGAAATATCTGCACCGCTATCTGTATGAACATGGAAATATCTACACCGCTATCTGTATGAACATGGACATATCTACACAGCCATCTGGATGAACATGGAAATATCTACACCGCTATCTGTGTAAACATGCATATATCTTCACCGCTATCTGTATAAAGATGGAAGTATCTACACCGCTATCTTTCTGAACATGGAAATATCTACACCGCTAACTGTTTGAACAGGGAAATATATACACCGCTATCTGCATGAAAATGGAAATATCTACACAGCTATCTGCATATACATGGAAATATCTACACAGCTATCTCTCTACACATGGAAATAACTACACCGCTATCTGTATGAACATGGAAATATCTACACCGCCATCTGTATGAAAAGGGAAATCTCTGAACCGCCATCTGTATGAACATATAAATATCTACACCGCCATCTGTATTAAAATGGAGATATCTACACCGCTATCTGTATAAACATGGAAATATCTACACCGCTATCTGTATAAACATGGAAATATCTACACCGCTATCTGTATAAACATGGAAATATCTACACCGCTATCAGTATAAACATGGAAATAGCTTCACCGCTACCTGTATAAACATGGAAATTTCAGAACCGCTATCTGTATGAACATGGAAATATCTACACCACAATCTGTATGAACATGGAAATATCTACACCGCTATCTGTATGAACATGGAAATATCTACACCACTATCTGTTTGAACAGGGAAATATATACACCGCTGTCTGCATGAAAATGGAAATTGCTACACAGCTATCTGCATATACATGGAAATATCTACACAGGTATCTCTATACACATGGAAATAACTACACCGCTATCTGTATGAACATGGAAATATCTACACCGCCATCTGTATGAACATGGAAATATCTGCACCGCCATCTGTATGAACAGATAAATATCTACACCGCCATCTGTATTAAGATGGAGATATCTACACCGCTATCTGTATCAACATGGAAATATCTACACCGCTACCTGTATGAACATGGAAATATCAGCACCGCTATCTGTATGAACATGGAAATATCTACACCGCTATCTGTATGACCATGGAAATATCTTCACCGCCATCTGTATGAACATGGATATATCTACACAGCCATCTGGATGAACATGGAAATATGTACACGGCAATCTGTGTAAACATGCATACATCTTCACCGCTATCTGTATAAACATGGAAATATCTACACCGCTGTCTTTATGAACATGGAAATATCTAAACCGATAACTGTTTGAACAGGGAAATATATACACCGCTATCTGCAAGAAAATGGAAATATCTACACCGCTATCTGTATGAACATGGAAATACATACACCGCTATCTGTATGAACATGGAAATATCTACACCGCTATCTGTATGAACATGGAAATACCTACACCGCTATCTGTATGAACATGGAAATATCTACACCGCCATCTGTATGAACATGGAAATATCTTCTCCGCCATCTGTATGAACATGGATATATCTGCACAGCCATCTGGATGAACATGGAAATATCTAAACCGCTATCTGTATGAACATGGAAATATCTACACCGCCATCTGTATGAACATGGATATATCTACACAGCCATCTTTATAAACACGGAAATATGTACACCGCTACCTGTATAAACATGGATGTATCAGCACCGCTATCGGTAAGTTCATGGCAATATCTACACGGCTATCTGTATGAACATGGAAATATCTACACCGCTATCTGTATGTACATGGAAATATCTTCACCGCCATCAGTATGAACATGGATATATCTACGCAGCCATCTGGATGAACATGGAAATATCTACACCGCTATCTGTATGAACATGGAAATATCTATGCCACTATCTGTATGAACATGGAAATACCTACACAGCCATCTGGATGAACATGGAAATATCTACACCGCTATCTGTATGAACATGGAAATACAAACACCGCTATCTGTATGAACATGGAAATATCTACACCGCTATCTGTATGAACATGGAAATATCTACACCGCTATCTGTATGAACATGGAAATATCTTCACCGCCATCTGTATGAACATGGATATATCTACACAGCCATCTGGATGAACATGGAAATATCTACACCGCTATCTGTGTAAACATGCACACATTTACACCGCTATCTGTATAAACTTGGAAATATCTACACCGCTATCTTTATGAACATGGAAATATCTACACCGCTAACTGTTTGAACTTGGAAATATATACACCGCTATCTGCTTGAAAATGGAAATATCTACACCGCTATCTGTATGAACATGGAAATACATACACCGCTATCTGTTTGAACATGGAAATATCTACACCGCTTTCTGTATGAACATGGAAATATCTTCACCGTCATCAGTATGAACATGAATATATCTACACAGCCATCTGGATGAACATGGAAATATCTGCACCGCTATCTGTATGAACATGGAAATATCTACACCGCTATCTGTATGAACTTGGATATATCTACACAGCCTTCTGGATGAACATGGAAATATCTACACCGCTATCTGTGTAAACATGCATACATCTTCACCGCTATCTGTATAAACATGGAAATATCTACACCGCTATCTTTCTGAACATGGAAATATCAACACCGCTAACTGTTTGAACAGGGAAATATATACACCGCTATCTGCATGAGAATTGAAATATCTACACAGCTATCTGCATATACATGGAAATATCTACACAGCTATCTCTTTACACATGGAAATAACTACAGCGCTATCTGTATGAACATGGAAATATCTACACCGCCATCTGTATGAAAATGGAAATATCTGAACCGCCATCTGTATGAACATATAAATATCTACACCGCCATCTGTATTAAGATGGAGAAATCTACACCGCTATCTGTATAAACATGGAAATATCTACACCGCTATCTGTATAAACAAGGAAATATCTACACCGCTATCAGTATAAACATGGAAATATCTTCACCGCTACGTGTAAAAACATGGAAATATCAGCACCGCTATCTGTATGAACATGGAAATATCTACACCGATATCTCTATGAACATGGAAATATCTACACCGCTATCTGTATGAACATGGAAATATCAACACCGCTATCGGTTTGAACAGGGAAATATATACACCGTTGTCTGCATGAAAATGGAAATTGCTACACAGCTATCTGCATATACTTGGAAATATCTACTCAGGTATCTCTTTACACATGGAAATAACTACACCGCTATCTGTATGAAAATGGAAATATCTACACCGCCATCTGTATGAACATGGAAATATCTACACCGCTATCTGTATGAACATGGAAATATCTACAACGCTATCTGTATGAACATGGAAATATCTACACAGCCATCTGGATGAACATGGAAATATCTACACCGCTATCTGTATGAACATGGAAATATCTACACCGCTATCTGTATGAACATGGAAATACCTACACCGCTACCTGTATGAACATGGAAATATTTTCACCGCCATCTATATGAACATGGATATATCTACACAGCCATCTGGATGAACATGGAAATATCTACACCTCTATCTGTGTAAACATGCCTACATTTTCACCGCTATCTGTATAAACATGGAAATATGTACACCGATATCTTTATGAACATGGAAATATCTACACCGCTAACTGTTTGAACATGGAAGTATATACACCGCTATCTGCTTGAAAATGGAAATATATACATCGCTAACTGTATGAACATGGAAATACATACACCGCTATCTGTTTGAACATGGAAATATCTACACCGCTTTCTGTATGAACATGGAAATATCTACACCGCTATCTGTATGAACATGGAAATATCTTCACCGCCATCTGCATGAAGATGGATATATCTACACAGCATTCTGGATGAACATGGAAATATCTACACCGCTATCTGTGTAAACATGCATACATTTTCACCGCTATCTGTATAAACATTGAAATATCTACACCGCTATCTTTATGAACATGGAAATACCTAAACCGCTATCTGTATGAACATGGAAATATCTTCACCGCCATCTGTATGAACATGGATATATCTACACAGCCATCTGGATGAACATGGAAATATGTACACGGCTATCTGTGTAAACATGCATACATCTTCACCGCTATCTGTATAAACATGGAAATATCTACACCGCTATCTTTATGAACATGGAAATATCTAAACCGCTAACTGTTTGAACAGGGAAATATATACACCGCTTTCTGCATAAAAATGGAAATATCTACACCGCTATCTGTATGAACATGGAAATACATACACCGCTATCTGTATGAACATGGAAATATCTACACCGCTATCTGTATGAACATGGAAATATCTACACCCCTATCTGTATGAACATGGAAATATCTACACCGCCATCTGTATGAACATGGAAATATCTTCTCCACCATCTGTATGAACATGGATATAACTACACAGCCATCTGGATGAACATGGAAATATCTACACTGCTATCTGTATGAACATGGAAATATCTACACCGCCATCTGTATGATCATGGAAATATCTTCTCCACCATCTGTATGAACATGGATATATCTACACAGCCATCTGTATAAACATGGAAATATCTACACCGCTATATGTATAAACATGGAAATATCTACACCGCTACATGTATGAACATGGAAATATCAGCACCGCTATCTGTATGAACATGGAAATATCTACACCGCTATCTGTATGAACATGGAAGTATCTTCACCGCCATCTGTATGAACATGGATATATCTACACAGCCATCTGGATGAACATGGAAATATGTACATGGCTATCTGTGTAAACATGCATACTTCTTCACCGCTATCTGTATAAACATGGAAATATCTACACCGCTATCTTTATGAACATGGAAATATCTAAACCGATAACTGTTTGAACAGGGAAATATATACACTGCTATCTGCATAAAAATGGAAATATCTACACCGCTATCTGTATGAAGATGGAAATACATACACCGCTATCTGTATGAACATGGAAATATCTACACCGCTATCTGTATGAACATGGAAATACCTACACCGCTATCTGTATGAACATGGAAATATCTACACCGCCATCTGTATGAACATGGAAATATCTTCTCCGCCATCTGTATGAACATGGATATATCTACACAGCCATCTGGATGAACATGGAAATATCTAAACCGCTATCTGTACGAACATGGAAATATCTACACCACCATCTGTATGAACATGGATATATCTACACAGCCATCTGTATAAACACGGAAATATGTACACCGCTACCTGTATAAACATGGAAGTATCAGCACCGCTATCGGTATGAACATGGCCATATCTACACGGCTATCTGTACGAACATGGAAATATCTACACCGCTATCTGTATGTACGTGGAAATATCTTCTCCGCCATCTGTATGAACATGGATATATCTACGCAGCCATCTGGATGAACATGGAAATATCTACACCGCTATCTGTATGAACATGGAAATATCTACACCGCTATCTGCATTAACATGGAAATATCCACACAGCCATCTGGATTAACTTGGAAATATCTACACCGCTATCTGTATGAACATGGAAATACATACACCGCTATCTGTATGAACATGGAAATATCTACACCGCTATCTGTTTGAACATGGAAATATATACACCGCTATCTGCATGAAAATGGAAATATCTACACAGCTATCTGCATATACATGGAAATATCTACACAGCTATCACGTTACGCATGGAAATAACTACACCACTATCTGTTTGAACATGGAAATATCTACACCGCAATCTGTATGAAAATGGAAATATCTGAACCGCCATCTGTATGAACATATAAATATCTACACCGCCATCTGTATTAAAATGAAGATATCTACACCGCTATCTGTATAAAGATGGAAATATCTACACCGCTATCTGTATAAACATGGAAATATCTACACCGCTATCTGTATAAACATGGAAATATCTTCACCGCTACCTGTAAAAACATGGAAATATCAGCACCGCTATCTGTATGAACATGGAAATATCTACACCGCTATCTGTATGAACATGGAAATATCTACACCGCTATCAGTATGAACATGGAAATATCTACACCGCTATCGGTTTGAACAAGGAAATATATACACCGCTGTCTGCATGAAAATGGAAATTGCTACACAGCAATCTGCATATACATGGAAATATCTACACAGGTATCTCTTTACACATGGAAATAACTACACAGCTATCTGTATGAAAATGGAAATATCTAAACCGCCATCTGTATGAACATGGAAATATCTACACCGCTATCTGTATGAACATGGAAATATCTACACCGCTATCTGTATGAACATGGAAATATCTACACAGCCATCTGGATGAACATGGAAATATCTACACCGCTATCTGTATGAACATGGAAATATCTACACCGCTATCTGTATGAACATGGAAATATCTACACCGCTATCTGTATGAACATGGAAATATTTTCACCGCCATCTATATGAACATGGATATATCTACACAGCCATCTGGATGAACATGGAAATATCTACACCGCTATCTGTGTAAACATGCCTACATTTTCACCGCTATCTGTATAAACATGGAAATATCTACACCGCTATCTTTATGAACATGGAAATATCTACACCGCTAACTGTTTGAACGTGGAAGTATATACACCGCTATCTGCTTGAAAATGGAAATATATACACCGCTAACTGTATGAACATGGAAATACATACACCGCTATCTGTTTGAACATGGAAATATCTACACCGCTTTCTGTATGAACATGGAAATATCTACACCGCCATCTGTATGAACATGGATATATCTACACAGCCATCTGTATAAACACGGAAATATGTACACCGCCACCTGTATAAACATGGAAGTTTCAGCACGGCTATCGGTATGAACATGGCAATATCTACACGGCTATCTGTATGAACATGGAAATATCTACACCGCTATCTGTATGTACATGGAAATATCTTCACCGCCATCTGTATGAACATGGATATATCTACTCAGCCATCTGGATGAACATGGAAATATCTACACCACTATCTGTATGAACATGGAAATATCTACACCGCTATCTGTATGAACATGGAAATATCTACACAGCCATCTGGATTAACATGGAAATATCCACACCGCTATCTGTATGAACATGGAAATACATACACCGCTGTCTGTATGAACATGGAAATATCTACCCCGCTATCTGTATGAACATGGAAATATCTACACCGCTATCTGTATGAACATGGAAATATCTTCACCGCCATCTGTGTGAACATGGATATATCTACACAGCCATCTGGATGAACATGGAAATATCTACACCGCTATCTGTGTAAACATGCATACATTTTCACCGCTATCTGTATAAACAAGGAAATAACTACACCGCTATCTGCTTGAAAATGGAAATATCTACACCGCTATCTGTATGAACATGGAAATACATACACCGCTATCTGTTTGAACATGGAAATATCTACACCGCTTTCTTTATGAACATGGAAATATCTACAACGCTATCTGTATGAACATGGAAATATCTTCACCGCCATCTGTATGAACATGGATATATCTACACAGCCATCTGGATGAACATGGAAATATCTGCACCGCTATCTGTATGAACATGGAAATATCTACACCGCTATCTGTATGAACATGGATATATCTACACAGCCATCTGGATGAACATGGAAATATCTACACCGCTATCTGTGTAAACATGCATATATCTTCACCGCTATCTGTATAAACATGGAAGTATCTACACCGCTATCTTTCTGAACATGGAAATATCTACACCGCTAACTGTTTGAACAGGGAAATATATACACCGCTATCTGCATGAAAATGGAAATATCTACACAGCTATCTGCATATACATGGAAATATGTACACAGCTATCTCTCTACACATGGAAATAACTACACCGCTATCTGTATGAACATGGAAATATCTACACCGCCATCTGTATGTAAATGGAAATCTCTGAACCGCCATCTGTATGAACATATAAATATCTACACCGCCATCTGTATTAAGATGGAGATATCTACACCGCTATCTGTATCAACATGGAAATATCTACACCGCTACCTGTATGAACATGGAAATATCAGCACCGCTATCTGTATGAACATGGAAATATCTTCACCGCCATCTGTGTGAACATGGATATATCTACACAGCCATCTGGATGAACATGGAAATATCTACACCGCTATCTGTGTAAACATGCATACATTTTCACCGCTATCTGTATAAACATGGAAATAACTACACCGCTATCTTTATGAACATGGAAATATCTACACCGCTAACTGTTTGAACATGGAAATATATACACCGCTATCTGCTTGAAAATGGAAATATCTACACCGCTATCTGTATGAACATGGAAATACATACACCGCTATCTGTTTGAACATGGAAATATCTACACCGCTTTCTTTATGAACATGGAAATATCTACAACGCTATCTGTATGAACATGGAAATATCTTCACCGCCATCTGTATGAACATGGATATATCTACACAGCCATCTGGATGAACATGGAAATATCTGCACCGCTATCTGTATGAACATGGAAATATCTACACCGCTATCTGTATGAACATGGATATATCTACACAGCCACCTGGATGAACATGGAAATATTTACACCGCTAACTTTGTAAACATGCATATATCTTCACCGCTATCTGTATAAACATGGAAGTATCTACACCGCTATCTTTCTGAACATGGAAATATCTACACCGCTAACTGTTTGAACAGGGAAATATATACACCGCTATCTGCATGAAAATGGAAATATCTACACAGCTATCTGCGTATACATGGAAATATCTACACAGCTATCTCTCTACACATGGAAATAACTACACCGCTATCTGTATGAACATGGAAATATCTACACCGCCATGTGTATGAAAATGGAAATCTCTGAACCGCCATCTGTATGAACATATAAATATCTACACCGCCATCTGTATTAAAATGGAGATATCTACACCGCTATCTGTATAAGCATGGAAATATCTACACCGCTATCTGTATAAACATGGAAATATCTACACCACTATCAGTATAAACATGGAAATAGCTTCACCGCTACCTGTATAAACATGGAAATTTCAGCACCGCTATCTGTATGAACATGGAAATATCTACACCGCAATCTGTATGAACATGGAAATATCTACACCGCTATCTGTATGAACATGGAAATATCTACACCGCTATCTGTTTGAACAGGGAAATATATACACCGCTGTCTGCATGAAAATGGAAATTGCTACACAGCTATCTGCATATACATGGAAATATCTACACAGGTATCTCTTCACACATGGAAATAACTACACCGCTATCTGTATGAACATGGAAATATCTACACCGCCATCTGTATGAACATGGAAATATCTGCACCGCCATCTGTATGAACATATAAATATCTACACCGCCATCTGTATTAAGATGGAGATATCTACACCGCTATCTGTATCAACATGGAAATATCTACACCGCTACCTGTATGAACATGGAAATATAAGCACCGCTATCTGTATGAACATGGAAATATCTACACCGCTATCTGTATGAACATGGAAATATCTTCACCGCCATCTGTATGAACATGGATATATCTACACAGCCATCTGGATGAACATGGAAATATGTACACGGCAATCTGTGTAAACATGCATACATCTTCACCGCTATCTGTATAAACATGGAAATATCTACACCGCTGTCTTTATGAACATGGAAATATCTAAACCGATAACTGTTTGAACAGGGAAATATATACACCGCTATCTGCATGAAAATGGAAATATCTACACCGCTATCTGTATGAACATGGAAATACATACACCGCTATCTGTATGAACATGGAAATATCTACACCGCTATCTGTATGAACATGGAAATACCTACACCGCTATCTGTATGAACATGGAAATATCTACACCACCATCTGTAAGAACATGGAAATATCTTCTCCGCCATCTGTATGAACATGGATATATCTGCACAGCCATCTGGATGAACATGGAAATATCTAAACCGCTATCTGTATGAACATGGAAATATCTACACCGCCATCTGTATGAACATGGATATATCTACACAGCCATCTTTATAAACACGGAAATATGTACACCGCTACCTGTATAAACATGGAAGTATCAGCACCGCTATCGGTATGTACATGGCAATATCTACACGGCTATCTGTATGAACATGGAAATATCTACACCGCTATCTGTATGTACATGGAAATATCTTCACCGCCATCAGTATGAACATGGATATATCTACGCAGCCATCTGGATGAACATGGAAATATCTACACCGCTATCTGTATGAACATGGAAATATCTACGCCGCTATCTGTATGAACATGGAAATACCTACACAGCCATCTGGATGAACATGGAAATATCTACACCGCTATCTGTATGAACATGGAAATACAAACACCGCTATCTGTATGAACATGGAAATATCTACACCGCTATCTGTATGAACATGGAAATATCTACACCGCTATCTGTATGAACATGGAAATATCTTCACCGCCATCTGTATGAACATTGATATATCTACACAGCCATCTGGATGAACATGGAAATATCTACACCACTATCTGTGTAAACATGCATACATTTACACCGCTATCTGTATAAACATGGAAATATCTACACCGCTATCTTTATGAACATGGAAATATCTACACCGCTAACTGTTTGAACTTGGAAATATATACACCGCTATCTGCTTGAAAATGGAAATATCTACACCGCTATCTGTATGAACATGGAAATACATACACCGCTATCTGTTTGAACATGGAAATATCTACACCGCTTTCTGTATGAACATGGAAGTATCTTCACCGTCATCAGTATGAACATGAATATATCTACACAGCCATCTGGATGAACATGGAAATATCTGCACCGCTATCTGTATGAACATGGAAATATCTACACCGCTATCTGTATGAACATGGATATATCTACACAGCCTTCTGGATGAACATGGAAATATCTACACCGCTATCTGTGTAAACATGCATACATCTTCACCGCTATCTGTATAAACATCAAATATCTACACCGCTATCTTTCTGAACATGGAAATATCAACACCGCTAACTGTTTGAGCAGGGAAATATATACACCGCTATCTGCATGAGAATTGAAATATCTACACAGCTATCTGCATATACATGGAAATATCTACACAGCTATCTCTTTACACATGGAAATAACTACACCGCTATCTGTATGAACATGGAAATATCTACACCGCCATCTGTATGAAAATGGAAATATCTGAACCGCCATCTGTATGAACATATAAATATCTACACCGCCATCTGTATTAAGATGGAGATATCTACACCGCTATCTGTATAAACATGGAAATATCTACACCGATATCTGTATAAACATGGAAATATCTACACCGCTATCTGTATAAACATGGAAATATCTTCACCGCTACCTGTAAAAACATGGAAATATCAGCACCGCTATCTGTATGAACATGGAAATATCTACACCGCTATCTGTATGAACATGGAAATATCTACACCGCTATCGGTTTGAACAAGGAAATATATACACCGCTGTCTGCATGAAAATGGAAATTGCTACACAGCAATCTGCATATACATGGAAATATCTACACAGGTATCTCTTTACACATGGAAATAACTACACAGCTATCTGTATGAAAATGGAAATATCTAAACCGCCATCTGTATGAACATGGAAATATCTACACCGCTATCTGTATGAACATGGAAATATCTACACCGCTATCTGTATGAACATGGAAATATCTACACAGCCATCTGGATGAACATGGAAATATCTACACCGCTATCTGTATGAACATGGAAATATCTATACCGCTATCTGTATGAACATGGAAATATCTACACCGCTATCTGTATGAACATGGAAATATTTTCACCGCCATCTATATGAACATGGATATATCTACACAGCCATCTGGATGAACATGGAAATATCTACACCGCTATCTGTGTAAACATGCCTACATTTTCACCGCTATCTGTATAAACATGGAAATATCTACACCGCTATCTTTATGAACATGGAAATATCTACACCGCTAACTGTTTGAACATGGAAGTATATACACCGCTATCTGCTTGAAAATGGAAATATATACACCGCTAACTGTATGAACATGGAAATACATACACCGCTATCTGTTTGAAGATGGAAATATCTACACCGCTTTCTGTATGAACATGGAAATATCTACACCGCTATCTGTATGAACATGGAAATATCTTCACCGCCATCTGTATGAACATGGATATATCTACACAGAATTCTGGATGAACATGGAAATATCTACACCGCTATCTGTGTAAACATGCATATATTTTCACCGCTATCTGTATAAACATGGAAATATCTTCACCGCTACCTTTATGAACATGGAAATATCTAAACCGCTAACTGTTTGAACAGGGAAATATATACACCGCTATCTGCATAAAAATGGAAATATCTACACCGCTATCTGTATGAACATGGAAATATCTACACCGCTATCTGTATGAACATGGAAATATCTACACCGCCATCTGTATGAACATGGAAATATCTTCTCCACCATCTGTATGAACATGGATATATCTACACAGCCATCTGGATGAACATGGAAATATCTAAACCGCTATCTGTATGAACATGGAAATATCTACACCGCCATCTGTATGAACATGGATATATCTACACAGCCATCTGTATAAACACGGAAATATGTACACCGCCACCTGTATAAACATGGAAGTTTCAGCACGGCTATCGGTATGAACATGGCAATATCTACACGGCTATCTGTATGAACATGGAAATATCTACACCGCTATCTGTATGTACATGGAAATATCTTCACCGCCATCTGTATGAACATGGATATATCTACTCAGCCATCTGGATGAACATGGAAATATCTACACCGCTATCTGTATGAACATGGAAATATCTACACCGCTATCTGTATGAACATGGAAATATCTACACAGCCATCTGGATTAACATGGAAATATCTACACCGCTATCTGTATGAACATGGAAATACATACACCGCTGTCTGTATGAACATGGAAATATCTACCCCGCTATCTGTATGAACATGGAAATATCTACACCGCTATCTGTATGAACATGGAAATATCTTCACCGCCATCTGTGTGAACATGGATATATCTACACAGCCATCTGGATGAACATGGAAATATCTACACCGCTATCTGTGTAAACATGCATACATTTTCACCGCTATCTGTATAAACATGGAAATAACTACACCGCTATCTTTATGAACATGGAAATATCTACACCGCTAACTGTTTGAACATGGAAATATATACACCGCTATCTGCTTGAAAATGGAAATATCTACACCGCTATCTGTATGAACATGGAAATACATACACCGCTATCTGTTTGAACATGGAAATATCTACACCGCTTTCTTTATGAACATGGAAATATCTACAACGCTATCTGTATGAACATGGAAATATCTTCACCGCCATCTGTATGAACATGGATATATCTACACAGCCATCTGGATGAACATGGAAATATCTGCACCGCTATCTGTATGAACATGGAAATATCTACACCGCTATCTGTATGAACATGGATATATCTACACAGCCATCTGGATGAACATGGAAATATCTACACCGCTATCTGTGTAAACATGCATATATCTTCACCGCTATCTGTATAAACATGGAAGTATCTACACCGCTATCTTTCTGAACATGGAAATATCTACACCGCTAACTGTTTGAACAGGGAAATATATACACCGCTATCTGCATGAAAATGGAAATATCTACACAGCTATCTGCATATACATGGAAATATCTACACAGCTATCTCTCTACACATGGAAATAACTACACCGCTATCTGTATGAACATGGAAATATCTACACCGCCATCTGTATGTAAATGGAAATCTCTGAACCGCCATCTGTATGAACATATAAATATCTACACCGCCATCTGTATTAAAATGGAGATATCTACACCGCTATCTGTATAAACATGGAAATATCTACACCGCTATCTGTATAAACATGGAAATATCTACACCGCTATCAGTATAAACATGGAAATAGCTTCACCGCTACCTGTATAAACATGGAAATTTCAGCACCGCTATCTGTATGAACATGGAAAAATCTACACCGCAATCTGTATGAACATGGAAATATCTACACCGCCATCTGTATGAACATGGAAATATCTGCACCGCCATCTGTATGAACATATAAATATCTACACCGCCATCTGTATTAAGATGGAGATATCTACACCGCTATCTGTATCAACATGGAAATATCTACACCGCTACCTGTATGAACATGGAAATATCAGCACCGCTATCTGTATGAACATGGAAATATCTACACCGCTATCTGTATGAACATGGAAATATCTTCACCGCCATCTGTATGAACATGGATATATCTACACAGCCATCTGGATGAACATGGAAATATGTACACGGCTATCTGTGTAAACATGCATACATCTTCACCGCTATCTGTATAAACATGGAAATATCTACACCGCTATCTTTATGAACATGGAAATATCTAAACCGCTAACTGTTTGAACAGGGAAATATATACACCGCTATCTGCATAAAAATGGAAATATCTACACCGCTATCTGTATGAACATGGAAATACATACACCGCTATCTGTATGAACATGGAAATATCTACAAAGCTATCTGTATGAACATGGAAATATCTACACCGCTATCTGTATGAACATGGAAATATCTACATCGCCATCTGTATGAACATGGATATATCTACACAGCCATCTGTATAAACACGGAAATATGTACACCGCTACCTGTATAAACATGGAAGTTTCAGCACGGCTATCGGTATGAACATGGCAATATCTACACGGCTATCTGTATGAACATGGAAATATCTACACCGCTATCTGTATGTACATGGAAATATCTTCACCGCCATCTGTATGAACATGGAAATAACTACACCGCTATCTGTATGAACATGGAAATAACTACACAGCCATCTGGATTAACATGGAAATATCTACACCGCTATCTGTATGAACATGGAAATACATACACCGCTGTCTGTATGAACATGGAAATATCTACCCCGCTATCTGTATGAACATGGAAATATCTACACCGCTATCTGTATGAACATGGAAATATCTTCACCGCCATCTGTGTGAACATGGATATATCTACACAGCCATCTGGATGAACATGGAAATATCTACACCGCTATCTGTGTAAAAATGCATACATTTTCACCGCTATCTGTATAAACATGGAAATAACTACACCGCTATCTTTATGAACATGGAAATATCTACACCGCCATCTGTATGAACATGGATATATCTACACAGCCATCTGTATAAACACGGAAATATGTACACCACCACCTGTATAAACATGGAAGTTTCAGCACGGCTATCGGTATGAACATGGCAATATCTACACGGCTATCTGTATGAACATGGAAATATCTACACCGCTATCTGTATGTACATGGAAATATCTTCACCGCCATCTGTATGAACATGGATATATCTACTCAGCCATCTGGATGAACATGGAAATATCTACACCGCTATCTGTAAGAACATGGAAATATCTACACCGCTATCTGTATGAACATGGAAATATCTACACAGCCATCTGGATTAACATGGAAATATCTACACCGCTATCTGTATGAACATGGAAATACATACACCGCTGTCTGTATGAACATGGAAATATCTACCCCGCTATCTGTATGAACATGGAAATATCTACACCGCTATCTGTATGAACATGGAAATATCTTCACCGCCATCTGTGTGAACATGGATATATCTACACAGCCATCTGGATGAACATGGAAATATCTACACCGCTATCTGTGTAAACATGCATACATTTTCACCGCTATCTGTATAAACATGGAAATAACTACACCGCTATCTTTATGAACATGGAAATATCTACACCGCTAACTGTTTGAACATGGAAATATATACACCGCTATCTGCTTGAAAATGGAAATATCTACACCGCTATCTGTATGAACATGGAAATACATACACCGCTATCTGTTTGAACATGGAAATATCTACACCGCTTTCTTTATGAACATGGAAATATCTACAACGCTATCTGTATGAACATGGAAATATCTTCACCGCCATCTGTATGAACATGGATATATCTACACAGCCATCTGGATGAACATGGAAATATCTGCACCGCTATCTGTATGAACATGGAAATATCTACACCGCTATCTGTATGAACATGGATATATCTACACAGCCATCTGGATGAACATGGAAATATCTACACCGCTATCTGTGTAAACATGCATATATCTTCACCGCTATCTGTATAAGCATGGAAGTATCTACACCGCTATCTTTCTGAACATGGAAATATCTACACCGCTAACTGTTTGAACAGGGAAATATATACACCGCTATCTGCATGAAAATGGAAATATCTACACAGCTATCTGCATATACATGGAAATATCTACACAGCTATCACTCTACACATGGAAATAACTACACCGCTATCTGTATGAACATGGAAATATCTACACCGCCATCTGTATGTAAATGGAAATCTCTGAACCGCCATCTGTATGAACATATAAATATCTACACCGCCATCTGTATTAAAATGGAGATATCTACACCGCTATCTGTATAAACATGGAAATATCTACACCGCTATCTGTATAAACATGGAAATATCTACACCGCTATCAGTATAAACATGGAAATAGCTTCACCGCTACCTGTATAAACATGGAAATTTCAGCACCGCTATCTGTATGAACATGGAAAAATCTACACCGCAATCTGTATGAACATGGAAATATCTACACCGCCATCTGTATGAACATGGAAATATCTGCACCGCCATCTGTATGAACATATAAATATCTACACCGCCATCTGTATTAAGATGGAGATATCTACACCGCTATCTGTATCAACATGGAAATATCTACACCGCTACCTGTATGAACATGGAAATATCAGCACCGCTATCTGTATGAACATGGAAATATCTACACCGCTATCTGTATGAACATGGAAATATCTTCACCGCCATCTGTATGAACATGGATATATCTACACAGCCATCTGGATGAACATGGAAATATGTACACGGCTATCTGTGTAAACATGCATACATCTTCACCGCTATCTGTATAAACATGGAAATATCTACACCGCTATCTTTATGAACATGGAAATATCTAAACCGCTAACTGTTTGAACAGGGAAATATATACACCGCTATCTGCATAAAAATGGAAATATCTACACCGCTATCTGTATGAACATGGAAATACATACACCGCTATCTGTATGAACATGGAAATATCTACAAAGCTATCTGTATGAACATGGAAATATCTACACCGCTATCTGTATGAACATGGAAATATCTACACCGCCATCTGTATGAACATGGATATATCTACACAGCCATCTGTATAAACACGGAAATATGTACACCGCTACCTGTATAAACATGGAAGTTTCAGCACGGCTATCGGTATGAACATGGCAATATCTACACGGCTATCTGTATGAACATGGAAATATCTACACCGCTATCTGTATGTACATGGAAATATCTTCACCGCCATCTGTATGAACATGGAAATAACTACACCGCTATCTGTATGAACATGGAAATAACTACACAGCCATCTGGATTAACATGGAAATATCTACACCGCTATCTGTATGAACATGGAAATACATACACCGCTGTCTGTATGAACATGGAAATATCTACCCCGCTATCTGTATGAACATGGAAATATCTACACCGCTATCTGTATGAACATGGAAATATCTTCACCGCCATCTGTGTGAACATGGATATATCTACACAGCCATCTGGATGAACATGGAAATATCTACACCGCTATCTGTGTAAAAATGCATACATTTTCACCGCTATCTGTATAAACATGGAAATAACTACACCGCTATCTTTATGAACATGGAAATATCTACACCGCTAACTGTTTGAACATGGAAATATATACACCGCTATCTGCTTGAAAATGGAAATATCTACACCGCTATCTGTATGAACATGGAAATACATACACCGCTATCTGTTTGAACATGGAAATATCTACACCGCTTTCTTTATGAACATGGAAATATCTACAACGCTATCTGTATGAACATGGAAATATCTTCACCGCCATCTGTATGAACATGGATATATCTACACAGCCATCTGGATGAACATGGAAATATCTGCACCGCTATCTGTATGAACATGGAAATATCTACACCGCTATCTGTATGAACATGGATATATCTACACAGCCACCTGGTTGAACATGGAAATATCTACACCGCTATCTTTGTAAACATGCATATATCTTCACCGCTATCTGTATAAACATGGAAGTATCTACACCGCTATCTTTCTGAACATGGAAATATCTACACCGCTAACTGTTTGAACAGGGAAATATATACACTGCTATCTGCATGAAAATGGAAATATCTACACAGCTATCTGCATATACATGGAAATATCTACACAGCTATCTCTCTACACATGGAAATAACTACACCGCTATCTGTATGAACATGGAAATATCTACACCGCCATCTGTATGAAAATGGAAATCTCTGAACCGCCATCTGTATGAACATATAAATATCTACACCGCCATCTGTATTAAAATGGAGATATCTACACCGCTATCTGTATAAGCATGGAAATATCTACACCGCTATCTGTATAAACATGGAAATATCTACACCGCTATCAGTATAAACATGGAAATAGCTTCACCGCTACCTGTATAAACATGGAAATTTCAGCACCGCTATCTGTATGAACATGGAAATATCTACACCGCAATCTGTATGAACATGGAAATATCTACACCGCTATCTGTATGAACATGGAAATATCTACACCGCTATCTGTTTGAACAGGGAAATATATACACCGCTGTCTGCATGAAAATGGAAATTGCTACACAGCTATCTGCATATACATGGAAATATCTACACAGGTATCTCTTCACACATGGAAATAACTACACCGCTATCTGTATGAACATGGAAATATCTACACCGCCATCTGTATGAACATGGAAATATCTGCACCGCCATCTGTATGAACATATAAATATCTACACCGCCATCTGTATTAAGATGGAGATATCTACACCGCTATCTGTATCAACATGGAAATATCTACACCGCTACCTGTATGAACATGGAAATATCAGCACCGCTATCTGTATGAACATGGAAATATCTACACCGCTATCTGTATGAACATGGAAATATCTTCACCGCCATCTGTATGAACATGGATATATCTACACAGCCATCTGGATGAACATGGAAATATGTACACGGCAATCTGTGTAAACATGCATACATCTTCACCGCTATCTGTATAAACATGGAAATATCTACACCGCTGTCTTTATGAACATGGAAATATCTAAACCGATAACTGTTTGAACAGGGAAATATATACACCGCTATCTGCATGAAAATGGAAATATCTACACCGCTATCTGTATGAACATGGAAATACATACACCGCTATCTGTATGAACATGGAAATATCTACACCGCTATCTGTATGAACATGGAAATACCTACACCGCTATCTGTATGAACATGGAAATATCTACACCGCCATCTGTATGAACATGGAAATATCTTCTCCGCCATCTGTATGAACATGGATATATCTGCACAGCCATCTGGATGAACATGGAAATATCTAAACCGCTATCTGTATGAACATGGAAATATCTACACCGCCATCTGTATGAACATGGATATATCTACACAGCCATCTTTATAAACACGGAAATATGTACACCGCTACCTGTATAAACATGGAAGTATCAGCACCGCTATCGGTATGTACATGGCAATATCTACACGGCTATCTGCATGAACATGGAAATATCTACACCGCTATCTGTATGTACATGGAAATATCTTCACCGCCATCAGTATGAACATGGATATATCTACGCAGCCATCTGGATGAACATGGAAATATCTACACCGCTATCTGTATGAACATGGAAATATCTACGCCGCTATCTGTATGAACATGGAAATACCTACACAGCCATCTGGATGAACATGGAAATATCTACACCGCTATCTGTATGAACATGGAAATACAAACACTGCTATCTGTATGAACATGGAAATATCTACACCGCTATCTGTATGAACATGGAAATATCTACACCGCTATCTGTATGAACATGGAAATATCTTCACCGCCATCTGTATGAACATGGATATATCTACACAGCCATCTGGATGAACATGGAAATATCTACACCACTATCTGTGTAAACATGCATACATTTACACCGCTATCTGTATAAACATGGAAATATCTACACCGCTATCTTTATGAACATGGAAATATCTACACCGCTAACTGTTTGAACTTGGAAATATATACACCGCTATCTGCTTGAAAATGGAAATATCTACACCGCTATCTGTATGAACATGGAAATACATACACCGCTATCTGTTTGAACATGGAAATATCTACACCGCTTTCTGTATGAACATGGAAATATCTTCACCGTCATCAGTATGAACATGAATATATCTACACAGCCATCTGGATGAACATGGAAATATCTGCACCGCTATCTGTATGAACATGGAAATATCTACACCGCTATCTGTATGAACATGGATATATCTACACAGCCTTCTGGATGAACATGGAAATATCTACACCGCTATCTGTGTAAACATGCATACATCTTCACCGCTATCTGTATAAACATCAAATATCTACACCGCTATCTTTCTGAACATGGAAATATCAACACCGCTAACTGTTTGAACAGGGAAATATATACACCGCTATCTGCATGAGAATTGAAATATCTACACAGCTATCTGCATATACATGGAAATATCTACACAGCTATCTCTTTACACATGGAAATAACTACACCGCTATCTGTATGAACATGGAAATATCTACACCGCCATCTGTATGTAAATGGAAATCTCTGAACCGCCATCTGTATGAACATATAAATATCTACACCGCCATCTGTATTAAAATGGAGATATCTACACCGCTATCTGTATAAACATGGAAATATCTACACCGCTATCTGTATAAACATGGAAATATCTACACCGCTATCAGTATAAACATGGAAATAGCTTCACCGCTACCTGTATAAACATGGAAATTTCAGCACCGCTATCTGTATGAACATGGAAAATCTACACCGCAATCTGTATGAACATGGAAATATCTACACCGCTATCTGTATGAACATGGAAATATCTACACCGCTATCTGTTTGAACAGGGAAATATATACACCGCTGTCTGCATGAAAATGGAAATTGCTACACAGCTATCTGCATATACATGGAAATATCTACACAGGTATCTCTTTACACATGGAAATAACTACACCGCTATCTGTATGAACATGGAAATACCTACACCGCCAACTGTATGAACATGGAAATATCTGCACCGCCATCTGTATGAACATATAAATATCTACACCGCCATCTGTATTAAGATGGAGATATCTACACTGCTATCTGTATCAACATGGAAATATCTACACCGCTACCTGTATGAACATGGAAATATCAGCACCGCTATCTGTATGAACATGGAAATATCTACACCGCTATCTGTATGAACATGGAAATATCTTCACCGCCATCTGTATGAACATGGATATATCTACACAGCCATCTGGATGAACATGGAAATATGTACACGGCTATCTGTGTAAACATGCATACATCTTCACCGCTATCTGTATAAACATGGAAATATCTACACCGCTATCTTTATGAACATGGAAATATCTAAACCGCTAACTGTTTGAACAGGGAAATATATACACCGCTATCTGCATAAAAATGGAAATATCTACACCGCTATCTGTATGAACATGGAAATACATACACCGCTATCTGTATGAACATGGAAATATCTACAACGCTATCTGTATGAACATGGAAATAACTACCCCGCTATCTGTATGAACATGGAAATATCTACACCGCCATCTGTATGAACATGGAAATATCTTCTCCACCATCTGTATGAACATGGATATATCTACACAGCCATCTGGATGAACATGGAAATATCTAAACCGCTATCTGTATGAACATGGAAATATCTACACCGCCATCTGTATGAACATGGATATATCTACACAGCCATCTGTATAAACACGGAAATATGTGCACCGCTACCTGTATAAACATGGAAGTTTCAGCACGGCTACCGGTATGAACATGGCAATATCTACACGGCTATCTGTATGAACATGGAAATATCTACACCGCTATCTGTATGTACATGGAAATATCTTCACCGCCATCTGTATGAACATGGATATATCTACTCAGCCATCTGGATGAACATGGAAATATCTACAGCGCTATCTGTATGAACATGGAAATATCTACACCGCTATCTGTATGAACATGGAAATATCTACACAGCCATCTGGATTAACATGGAAATATCTACACCGCTATCTGTATGAACATGGAAATACATACACCGCTGTCTGTATGAACATGGAAATATCTACACCGCTATCTGTATGAACATGGAAATATCTACACCGCTATCTGTATGAACATGGAAATATCTTCACCGCCATCTGTATGAACATTAAATATCTACACCGCCATCTGTATTAAAATGAAGATATCTACACCGCTATCTGTATAAACATGGAAATATCTACACCGCTATCTGTATAAACATGGAAATATCTACACCGCTATCTGTATAAACATGGAAATATCTTCAAAGCTACCTGTAAAAACATGGAAATATCAGCACCGCTATCTGTATGAACATGGAAATATCTACACCGCTATCTGTATGAACATGGAAATATCTACACCGCTATCTGTATGAACATGGAAATATCTACACCGCTATCGGTTTGAACAAGGAAATATATACACCGCTGTCTTCATGAAAATGGAAATTGCTACACAGCAATCTGCATATACATGGAAATATCTACACAGGTATCTCTTTACACATGGAAATAACTACACAGCTATCTGTATGAAAATGGAAATATCTAAACCGCCATCTGTATGAACATGGAAATATCTACACCGCTATCTGTATGAACATGGAAATATCTACACCGCTATCTGTATGAACATGGAAATATCTACACAGCCATCTGTATGAACATGGAAATATCTACACCGCTATCTGTATGAACATGGAAATATCTACACCGCTATCTGTATGAACATGGAAATATCTACACCGCTATCTGTATGAACATGGAAATATTTTCACCGCCATCTATATGAACATGGATATATCTACACAGCCATCTGGATGAACATGGAAATTTCTACACCGCTATCTGTGTAAACATGCCTACATTTTCACCGCTATCTGTATAAACATGGAAATATCTACACCGCTATCTTTATGAACATGGAAATATCTACACCGCTAACTGTTTGAACATGGAAGTATATACACCGCTATCTGCTTGAAAATGGAAATATATACACCGCTAACTGCATGAACATGGAAATACATACACCGCTATCTGTTTGAACATGGAAATATCTACACCGCTTTCTGTATGAACATGGAAATATCTACACCGCTATCTGTATGAACATGGAAATATCTTCACCGCCATCTGTATGAAGATGGATATATCTACACAGCATTCTGGATGAACATGGAAATATCTACACCGCTATCTGTGTAAACATGCATATATTTTCACCGCTATCTGTATAAACATGGAAATATCTTCACCGCTACCTTTATGAACATGGAAATATCTAAACCGCTAACTGTTTGAACAGGGAAATATATACACCGCTATCTGCATAAAAATGGAAATATCTACACCGCTATCTGTATGAACATGGAAATACATACACCGCTATCTGTATGAACATGGAAATATCTACACCGCTATCTGTATGAAGATGGAAATATCTACACCGCTATCTGTATGAACATGGAAATATCTACACCGCCATCTGTATGAACATGGAAATATCTTCTCCACCATCTGTATGAACATGGATATATCTACACAGCCATCTGGATGAACATGGAAATATCTAAACCGCTATCTGTATGAACATGGAAATATCTACACCGCCATCTGTATGAACATGGATATATCTACACAGCCATCTGTATAAACACGGAAGTATGTACACCGCCACCTGTATAAACATGGAAGTTTCAGCACGGCTATCGGTATGAACATGGCAATATCTACACGGCTATCTGTATGAACATGGAAATATCTACATCGCTATCTGTATGTACATGGAAATATCTTCACCGCCATCTGTATGAACATGGATACATCTACTCAGCCATCTGGATGAACATGGAAATATCTACACCGCTATCTGTATGAACATGGAAATATCTACATCGCTATCTGTATGAACATGGAAATATCTACACAGCCATCTGGATTAACATGGAAATATCTACACCGCTATCTGTATGAACATGGAAATACATACACCGCTGTCTGTATGAACATGGAAATATCTACCCCGCTATCTGTATGAACATGGAAATATCTACACCGCTATCTGTATGAACATGGATATAACTTCACCGCCATCTGTGTGAACATGGATATATCTACACAGCCATCTGGATGAACATGGAAATATCTACACCGCTATCTGTGTAAACATGCATACATTTTCACCGCTATCTGTATAAACATGGAAATAACTACACCGCTATCTTTATGAACATGGAAATATCTACACCGCTAACTGTTTGAACATGGAAATATATACCCCGCTATCTGCTTGAAAATGGAAATATCTACACCGCTATCTGTATGAACATGGAAATACATACACCGCTATCTGTTTGAACATGGAAATATCTACACCGCTTTCTTTATGAACATGGAAATATCTACAACGCTATCTGTATGAACATGGAAATATCTTCACCGCCATCTGTATGAACATGGATATATCTACACAGCCATCTGGATGAACATGGAAATATCTGCACCGCTATCTGTATGAACATGGAAATACCTACACCGCTATCTGTATGAACATGGATATATCTACACAGCCATCTGGATGGACATGGAAATATCTACACCGCTATCTGTGTAAACATGCATATATCTTCACCGCTATCTGTATAAACATGGAAGTATCTACACCGCTATCTTTCTGAACATGGAAATATCTACACCGCTAACTGTTTGAACAGGGAAATATATACACCGCTATCTGCATGAAAATGGAAATATCTACACAGCTATCTGCATATACATGGAAATATCTACACAGCTATCTCTCTACACATGGAAATAACTACACCGCTATCTGTATGAACATGGAAATATCTACACCGCCATCTGTATGAAAATGGAAATCTCTGAACCGCCATCTGTATGAACATGTAAATATCTACACCGCCATCTGTATTAAAATGGAGATATCTACACCGCTATCTGTATAAACATGGAAATATCTACACCGCTATCTGTATGAACATGGAAATATCTACACCGCTATCAGTATAAACATGGAAATAGCTTCACCGCTACCTGTATAAACATGGAAATTTCAGCACCGCTATCTGTATCAACATGGAAATATCTACACCGCAATCTGTATGAACATGGAAATATCTACACCGCTATCTGTATGAACATGGAAATATCTACACCGCTATCTGTTTGAACAGGGAAATATATACACCGCTGTCTGCATGAAAATGGAAATTGCTACACAGCTATCTGCATATACATGGAAATATCTACACAGGTATCTCTTTACACATGGAAATAACTACACCGCTATCTGTATGAACATGCAAATATCTACACCGCCATCTGTATGAACATGGAAATATCTGCACCGCCATCTGTATGAACATATAAATATCTACACCGCCATCTGTATTAAGATGGAGATATCTACACCGCTATCTGTATCAACATGGAAATATCTACACCGCTACCTGTATGAACATGGAAATATCAGCACCGCTATCTGTATGAACATGGAAATATCTACACCGCTATCTGTATGAACATGGAAATATCTTCACCGCCATCTGTATGAACATGGATATATCTACACAGCCATCTGGATGAACATGGAAATATGTACACGGCTATCTGTGTAAACATGCATACATCTTCACCGCTATCTGTATAAACATGGAAATATCTACACCGCTATCTTTATGAACATGGAAATATCTAAACCGCTAACTGTTTGAACAGGGAAATATATACACCGCTATCTGCATAAAAATGGAAATATCTACACCGCTATCTGTATGAACATGGAAATACATACACCGCTATCTGTATGAACATGGAAATATCTACAACGCTATCTGTATGAACATGGAAATATCTACACCGCTATCTGTATGAACATGGAAATATCTACACCGCCATCTGTATGAACATGGAAATATCTTCTCCACCATCTGTATGAACATGGATATATCTACACAGCCATCTGGATGAACATGGAAATATCTAAGCCGCTATCTGTATGAACATGGAAATATCTACACCGCCATCTGTATGAACATTGATATATCTACACAGCCATCTGTATAAACACGGAAATATGTACACCGCTACCTGTATAAACATGGAAGTTTCAGCATGGCTATCGGTATGAACATGGCAATATCTACACGGCTATCTGTATGAACATGGAAATATCTACACCGCTATCTGTATGTACATGGAAATATCTTCAACGCCATCTGTATGAACATGGAAATAACTACACCGCTATCTGTATGAACATGGAAATAACTACACAGCCATCTGGATTAACATGGAAATATCTACACCGCTATCTGTATGAACATGGAAATACATACACCGCTGTCTGTATGAACATGGAAATATCTACCCCGCTATCTGTATGAACATGGAAATATCTACACCGCTATCTGTATGAACATGGAAATATCTTCACCGCCATCTGTGTGAACATGGATATATCTACACAGCCATCTGGATGAACATGGAAATATCTACACCGCTATCTGTGTAAACATGCATACATTTTCACCGCTATCTGTATAAACATGGAAATAACTACACCGCTATCTTTATGAACATGGAAATATCTACACCGCTAACTGTTTGAACATGGAAATATATACACCGCTATCTGCTTGAAAATGGAAATATCTACACCGCTATCTGTATGAACATGGAAATACATACACCGCTATCTGTTTGAACATGGAAATATCTACACCGCTTTCTTTATGAACATGGAAATATCTACAACGCTATCTGTATGAACATGGAAATACCTTCACCGCCATCTGTATGAACATGGATATATCTACACAGCCATCTGGATGAACATGGAAATATCTGCACCGCTATCTGTATGAACATGGAAATATCTACACCGCTATCTGTATGAACATGGATATATCTACACAGCCATCTGGATGAACATGGAAATATCTACACCGCTATCTGTGTAAACATGCATATATCTTCACCGCTATCTGTATAAACATGGAAGTATCTACACCGCTATCTTTCTGAACATGGAAATATCTACACCGCTAACTGTTTGAACAGGGAAATATATACACCGCTATCTGCATGAAAATGGAAATATCTACACAGCTATCTGCATATACATGGAAATATCTACACAGCTATTTCTCTACACATGGAAATAACTACACCGCTATCTGTATGAACATGGAAATATCTACACCGCCATCTTATGAAAATGGAAATCTCTGAAACGCCATCTGTATGAACATATAAATATCTACACCGCCATCTGTATTAAAATGGAGATATCTACACCGCTATCAGTATAAACATGGAAATAGCTTCACCGCTGCCTGTATAAACATGGAAATTTCAGCACCGCTATCTGTATGAACATGGAAATATCTACACCGCAATCTGTATGAACATGGAAATATCTACACCGCTATCTGTATGAACATGGAAATATCTACACCGCTATCTGTTTGAACAGGGAAATATATACACCGCTGTCTGCATGAAAATGGAAATTGCTACACAGCTATCTGCATATACATGGAAATATCTACACAGGTATCTCTTTACACATGGAAATAACTACACCGCTATCTGTATGAACATGGAAATATCTACACCGCTATCTCTATGTACATGGAAATATCTTCACCGCCATCTGTATGAACATGGATATATCTACTCAGCCATCTGGATGAACATGGAAATATCTACAGCGCTATCTGTATGAACATGGAAATTTCTACACCGCTATCTGTATGAACATGGAAATATCTACACAGCCATCTGGATTAACATGGAAATATCTACACCGCTATCTGTATGAACATGGAAATACATACACCGCTGTCTGTATGAACATGGAAATATCTACACCGCTATCTGTATGAACATGGAAATATCTCCACCGCTATCTGTATGAACATGGAAATATCTTCACCGCCATCTGTATGAACATGAATATATCTACACAGCCATCTGGATGAACATGGAAATATCTACACCGCTATCTGTGTAAACATGCATACATTTTCACCGCTATCTGTATAAACATGGAAATATCTACACCGCTATCTTTATGAACATGGAAATATATACACCGCTAACTGTTTGAACATGGAAATATATACACCGCTATCTGCTTGAAAATGGAAATATCTACACCGCTATCTGTATGAACATGGAAATACATACACCGCTATCTGTTTGAACATGGAAATATCTACACCGCTTTCTTTATGAACATGGAAGTATCTACAACGCTATCTGTATGAACATGGAAATATCTTCACCGCCATGTGTATGAACATGGATATATCTACACAGCCATCTGGATGAACATGGAAATATCTGCACCGCTATCTGTATGAACATGGAAATATCTACACCGCTATCTGTATGAACATGGATATATCTACACAGCCATCTGGATGAACATGGAAATATCTACACCGCTATCTGTGTAAACTTGCATACATCTTCACCGCTATCTGTATAAACATGGAAATATCTACACCGCTATCTGTATGAACATGGAAATATCTATACCGCTATCTGTTTGAACAGGGAAGTATATACACCGCTATCTGCATGAAAATGGAAATATCTACACAGCTATCTGCATATACATGGAAATATCTACACAGGTATCTCTTTACACATGGAAATAACTACACCGCTATCTGTATGAACTTGGAAATATCTACACCGCCATCTGTATGAACATGGAAATATCTGCACCGCCATCTGTATGAACATATAAATATCTACACCGCCATCTGTATTAAGATGGAGATATCTACACCGCTATCTGTATAAACAGGGAAATATCTACACCGCTATCTGTATAAACATGGAAATATCTACACCGCTACCTGTATGAACATGGAAATATCAGCACCGCTATCTGTATGAACATGGAAATATCTACACCGCTATCTGTATGAACATGGAAATATCTTCACCGCCATCTGTATGAACATGGATATATCTACACAGCCATCTGGATGAACATGGAAATATGTACACGGCTATCTGTGTAAACATGCACACATCTTCACCGCTATCTGTATAAACATGGAAATATCTACACCGCTATCTTTATGAACATGGAAATATCTAAACCGCTAACTGTTTGAACAGGGAAATATATACACCGCTATCTGCATAAAAATGGAAATATCTACACCGCTATCTGTATGAACATGGAAATACATACACCGCTATCTGTATGAACATGGAAATATCTACACCGCTATCTGTATGAACATGGAAATATCTACACCGCCATCTGTATGAACATGGAAATATCTTCGCCACCATCTGTATGAACATGGATATATCTACACAGTCATCTGGATGAACATGGAAATATCTAAACCGCTATCTGTATGAACATGTAAATATCTACACCGCCATCTGTATGAACATGGATATATCTACACAGCCATCTGTATAAACACGGAAATATGTACACCGCTACCTGTATAAACATGGAAGTTTCAGCACGGCTATCGGTATGAACATGGCAATATCTACACGGCTATCTGTATGAACATGGAAATATCTGCACTGCTATCTGTATGTACATGGAAATATCTTCACCGACATCTGTATGAACATGGATATATCTACTCAGCCATCTGGATGAACATGGAAATATCTACACCGCTATCTGTATGAACATGGAAATATCTACACCGCTATCTGTATGAACATGGAAATATCTACACAGCCATCTGGATTAACATGGAAATATCTACACCGCTATCTGTATGAACATGGAAATACATACACCGCTGTCTGTATGAACATGGAAATATCTACAACGCTATCTGTATGAACATGGAAATATCTACACCGCTATCTGTATGAACATGGAAATATCTTCACCGCCATCTGTATGAACATGGATATATCTACACAGCCATCTGGATGAACATGGAAATATCTACACCGCTATCTGTGTAAACATGCATACATTTTCACCGCTATCTGTATAAACATGGAAATATCTACACCGCTATCTTTATGAACATGGAAATATCTACACCGCTAACTGTTTGAACATGGAAATATATACACCGCTATCTGCTTGAAAATGGAAATATCTACACCGCTATCTGTATGAACATGGAAATACATACACTGCCATCTGTATGAACATGGAAATATCTTCTCCGCCATCTGTATGAACATGGATATATCTACACAGCCATCTGGATGAACATGGAAATATCTGCACCGCTATCTGTATGAACATGGAAATATCTACACCGCTATCTGTATGAACATGGATACATCTTCACCGCTATCTGTATAAACATGGAAATATCTACACCGCTATCTGTGTAAACATGCATACATCTTCACCGCTATCTGTATAAACATGGAAATATCTACACCGCTATCTTTCTGAACATGGAAATATCTACACCGCTAACTGTTTGAACAGGGAAATATATACACCGCTATCTGCATGAAAATGGAAATATCTACACAGCTATCTGCATATACATGGAAATATCTACACAGCTATCTCTCTACACATGGAAATAACTACACCGCTATCTGTATGAACATGGAAATATCTACACCGCCATCTGTATGAAAATGGAAATCTCTGAACCGCCATCTGTATGAACATATAAATATCTACACCGCCATCTGTATTAAAATGGAGATATCTACACCGCTATCTGTATAAACATAGAAATATCTACACCGCTATCTGTATAAACATGGAAATATCTAAACCGCTATCTGTATAAACATGGAAAAACTTCACCGCTACCTGTATAAACATGGAAATTTCAGCACCGCTATCTGTATGAACATGGAAATATCTACACCGCAATCTGTATGAACATGGAAATATCTACACCGCTATCTGTATGAACATGGAAATATCTACACCGCTATCTGTTTGAACAGGGAAATATATACACCGCTGTCTGCATGAAAATGGAAATTGCTACACAGCTATCTGCATATACATGGAAATATCTACACAGGTATCTCTTTACACATGGAAATAACTACACCGCTATCTGTATGAACTTGGAAATATCTACACCGCCATCTGTATGAACATGGAAATATCTGCACCGCCATCTGTATGAACATATAAATATCTACACCGCCATCTGTATTAAGATGGAGATATCTACACCGCTATCTGTATCAACATGGAAATATCTACACCGCTATCTGTATAAACATGGAAATATCTACACAGCTATCTGTATAAACATGGAAATATCTACACGGCTACCTGTATGAACATGGAAATAACAGAACCGCTATCTGTATGAACATGGAAATATCTACACCGCTATCTGTATGAACATGGAAATAACTTCACCGCCATCTGTATGAACATGGATATATCTACACAGCCATCTGGATGAACATGGAAATATGTACACGGCTATCTGTGTAAACATGCATACACCTTCACCGCTATCTGTATAAACATGGAAATATCTACACCGCTATCTTTATGAACATGGAAATATCTAAACCGCTAACTGTTTGAACAGGGAAATATATACACCGCTATTTCCATGAAAATGGAAATATCTACACCGCTATCTGTATGAACATGGAAATACATACACCGCTATCTGTATGAACATGGAAATATCTACACCGCTATCTGTATGAACATGGATATACCTACACCGCTATCTGTATGAACATGGAAATATCTACACCGCCATCTGTATGAACATGGAAATATCTTCTCCGCCATCTGTATGAACATGGATATATCTACACAGCCATCTGGATGAACATGGAAATATCTAAACCGCTATCTGTATGAACATGGAAATATCTACACCGCCATCTGTATGAACATGGATATATCTACACAGCCATCTTTATAAACACGGAAGTATGTACACCGCTACCTGTATAAACATGGAAGTATCAGCACCACTATCGGTATGTACATGGCAATATCTACACGGCTATCTGTATGAACAAGGAAATATATACACCGCAATCTGTATGAACATGGAAATATGTACACCGCTATCTGTATGAACATGGAAATATCTACACCACTATCTGTTTGAACAGGGAAATATATACACCGCTGTCTGCATGAAAATGGAAATTGCTACACAGCTATCTGCATATACATGGAAATATCTACACAGGTATCTCTATAAACATGGAAATAACTACACCGCTATCTGTATGAACATGGAAATATCTACACCGCCATCTGTATGAACATGGAAATATCTGCACCGCCATCTGTATGAACATATAAATATCTACACCGCCATCTGTATTAAGATGGAGATATCTACACCGCTATCTGTATCAACATGGAAATATCTACACCGCTACCTGTATGAACATGGAAATATCAGCACCGCTATCTGTATGAACATGGAAATATCTACACCGCTATCTGTATGAACATGGAAATATCTTCACCGCCATCTGTATGAACATGGATATATCTACACAGCCATCTGGATGAACATGGAAATATGTACAAGGCTATCTGTGTAAACATGCATACATCTTCACCGCTATCTGTATAAACATGGAAATATCTACACCGCTATCTTTATGAACATGGAAATATCTAAACCGCTAACTGATTGAACAGGGAAATATATACACTGCTATCTGCATAAAAATGGAAATATCTACACCGCTATCTGTATGAACATGGAAATACATACACCGCTATCTGTATGAACATGGAAATATCTACACCGCTATCTGTATGAACATGGAAATATCAACACCGCCATCTGTATGAACATGGAAATATCTTCTCCACCATCTGTATGAACATGGATATATCTACACAGCCATCTGGATGAACATGGAAATATCTAAACCGCTATCTGTATGAACATGGAAATATCTACACCGCCATCTGTATGAACATGGATATATCTACACAGCCATCTGTATAAACACGGAAATATGTACACCGCTACCTGTATAAACACGGAAGTTTCAGCACGGCTATCGGTATGAACATGGCAATATCTACACGGCTATCTGTATGAACATGGAAATATCTACACCGCTATCTGTATGTACCTGGAAATATCTTCACCGCCATCTGTATGAACATGGATATATCTACTCAGCCATCTGGATGAACATGGAAATATCTACACCGCTATCTGTATGAACATGGAAATATCTACACCGCTATCTGCATGAACATGGAAATATCTACACAGCCATCTGGATGAACATGGAAATATCTACACCGCAATCTGTGTAAACATGCATACATCTTCACCGCTATCTGTATAAACATGGAAATATCTACACCGCTATCTTTCTGAACATGGAAATATCTACACCGCTAACTGTTTGAACATGGAAATATATACACCGCTATCTGCATGAAAATGGAAATATCTACACAGCTATCTGCATATACATGGAAATATCTACACAGCTACCTCTCTACACATGGAAATAACTACACCGCTATCTGTATGAACATGGAAATATCTACACCGCCATCTGTATGAAAATGGAAATCTCTGAACCGCCATCTGTATGAACATATAAATATCTACACCGCCATCTGTATTAAAATGGAGATATCTACACCGCTATCTGTTTAAACATGGAAATATCTAAACCGCTATCTGTATAAACATGGAAATATCTACACCGCTATCTGTATAAACATGGAAAAACTTCACCGCTACCTGTATAAACATGGAAATTTCAGCACCGCTATCTGTATGAACATGGAAATATCTACACCGCAATCTGTATGAACATGGAAATATCTACACCGCTATCTGTATGAACATGGAAATATCTACACCGCTATCTGTATGAACATGGAAATATCTACACCGCCATCTGTATGAACATGGAAATATCTTCTCCACCATCTGTATGAACATGGATATATCTACAAAGCCATCTGGATGAACATGGAAATATCTACACCGCCATCTGTATGAAAATGGAAATCTCTGAACCGCCATCTGTATGAACATATAAATATCTACACCGCCATCTGTATTAAAATGGAGATATCTACACCGCTATCTGTATAAACATAGAAATATCTACACCGCTATCTGTATAAACATGGAAATATCTAAACCGCTATCTATATAAACATGGAAAAACTTCACCGCTACCTGTATAAACATGGAAATTTCAGCACCGCTATCTGTATGAACATGGAAATATCTACACCGCAATCTGTATGAACATGGAAATATCTACACCGCTATCTGTATGAACATGGAAATATCTACACCGCTATCTGTTTGAACAGGGAAATATATACACCGCTGTCTGCATGAAAATGGAAATTGCTACACAGCTATCTGCATATACATGGAAATATCTACACAGGTATCTCTTTACACATGGAAATAACTTCACCGCTATCTGTATGAACTTGGAAATATCTACACCGCCATCTGTATGAACATGGAAATATCTGCACCGCCATCTGTATGAACATATAAATATCTACACCGCCATCTGTATTAAGATGGAGATATCTACACCGCTATCTGTATCAACATGGAAATATCTACACCGCTATCTGTATAAACATGGAAATATCTACACAGCTATCTGTATAAACATGGAAATATCTACACGGCTACCTGTATGAACATGGAAATAACAGAACCGCTATCTGTATGAACATGGAAATATCTACACCGCTATCTGTATGAACATGGAAATATCTTCACCGCCATCTGTATGAACATGGATATATCTACACAGCCATCTGGATGAACATGGAAATATGTACACGGCTATCTGTGTAAACATGCATACACCTTCACCGCTATCTGTATAAACATGGAAATATCTACACCGCTATCTTTATGAACATGGAAATATCTAAACCGCTAACTGTTTGAACAGGGAAATATATACACCGCTATTTGCATGAAAATGGAAATATCTACACCGCTATCTGTATGAACATGGAAATACATACACCGCTATCTGTATGAACATGGAAATATCTACACCGCTATCTGTATGAACATGGATATACCTACACCGCTATCTGTATGAACATGGAAATATCTACACCGCCATCTGTATGAACATGGAAATATCTTCTCCGCCATCTGTATGAACATGGATATATCTACACAGCCATCTGGATGAACATGGAAATATCTAAACCGCTATCTGTATGAACATGGAAATATCTACACCGCCATCTGTATGAACATGGATATATCTACACAGCCATCTTTATAAACACGGAAGTATGTACACCGCTACCTGTATAAACATGGAAGTATCAGCACCACTATCGGTATGTACATGGCAATACCTACACGGCTATCTGTATGAACATGGAAATATATACACCGCAATCTGTATGAACATGGAAATATGTACACCGCTATCTGTATGAACATGGAAATATCTACACCACTATCTGTTTGAACAGGGAAATATATACACCGCTGTCTGCATGAAAATGGAAATTGCTACACAGCTATCTGCATATACATGGAAATATCTACACAGGTATCTCTATAAACATGGAAATAACTACAAAGCTATCTGTATGAACATGGAAATATCTACACCGCCATCTGTATGAACATGGAAATATCTGCACCGCCATCTGTATGAACATATAAATATCTACACCGCCATCTGTATTAAGATGGAGATATCTACACCGCTATCTGTATAAACATGGAAATATCTACACCGCTACCTGTATGAACATGGAAATATCAGCACCGCTATCTGTATGAACATGGAAATATCTACACCGCTATCTGTATGAACATGGAAATATCTTCACCGCCATCTGTATGAACATGGATATATCTACACAGCCATCTGGATGAACATGGAAATATGTACAAGGCTATCTGTGTAAACATGCATACATCTTCACCGCTATCTGTATAAACATGGAAATATCTACACCGCTATCTTTATGAACATGGAAATATCTAAACCGCTAACTGATTGAACAGGGAAATATATACACTGCTATCTGCATAAAAATGGAAATATCTACACCGCTATCTGTATGAACATGGAAATACATACACCGCTATCTGTATGAACATGGAAATATCTACACCGCTATCTGTATGAACATGGAAATATCAACACCGCCATCTGTATGAACATGGAAATATCTTCTCCACCATCTGTATGAACATGGATATATCTACACAGCCATCTGGATGAACATGGAAATATCTAAACCGCTATCTGTATGAACATGGAAATATCTACACCGCCATCTGTATGAACATGGATATATCTACACAGCCATCTGTATAAACACGGAAATATGTACACCGCTACCTGTATAAACACGGAAGTTTCAGCACGGCTATCGGTATGAACATGGCAATATCTACACGGCTATCTGTATGAACATGGAAATATCTACACCGCTATCTGTATGTACCTGGAAATATCTTCACCGCCATCTGTATGAACATGGATATATCTACTCAGCCATCTGGATGAACATGGAAATATCTACACCGCTATCTGTATGAACATGGAAATATCTACACCGCTATCTGCATGAACATGGAAATATCTACACAGCCATCTGGATGAACATGGAAATATCTACACCGCAATCTGTGTAAACATGCATACATCTTCACCGCTATCTGTATAAACATGGAAATATCTACACCGCTATCTTTCTGAACATGGAAATATCTACACCGCTAACTGTTTGAACATGGAAATATATACACCGCTATCTGCATGAAAATGGAAATATCTACACAGATATCTGCATATACATGGAAATATCTACACAGCTACCTCTCTACACATGGAAATAACTACACCGCTATCTGTATGAACATGGAAATATCTACACCGCCATCTGTTTGAAAATGGAAATCTCTGAACCGCCATCTGTATGAACATATAAATATCTACACCGCCATCTGTATTAAAATGGAGATATCTACACCGCTATCTGTTTAAACATGGAAATATCTAAACCGCTATCTGTATAAACATGGAAATATCTACACCGCTATCTGTATAAACATGGAAAAACTTCACCGCTACCTGTATAAACATGGAAATTTCAGCACCGCTATCTGTATGAACATGGAAATATCTACACCGAAATCTGTATGAACATGGAAATATCTACACCGCTATCTGTATGAACATGGAAATATCTACACCGCTATCTGTATGAACATGGAAATATCTACACCGCCATCTGTATGAACATGGAAATATCTTCTCCACCATCTGTATGAACATGGATATATCTACACAGCCATCTGGATGAACATGGAAATATCTACACCGCCATCTGTATGAACATGGATATATCTACACAGCCATCTGTATAAACACGGAAATATGTACACCGCTACCTGTATAAACACGGAAGTTTCAGCACGGCTATCGGTATGAACATGGCAATATCTACACGGCTATCTGTATGAACATAGAAATATCTACACCGCTATCTGTATGTACATGGAAATATCTTCACCGCCATCTGTATGAACATGGATATATCTACTCAGCCATCTGGATGAACATGGAAATATCTACACCGCTATCTGTATGAACATGGAAATATCTACACCGCTATCTGTATGAACATGGAAATATCTACACAGCCATCTGGATGAACATGGAAATATCTACACCGCTATCTGTGTAAACATGCATACATCTTCACCGCTATCTGTATAAACATGGAAATATCTACACCGCTATCTTTCTGAACATGGAAATATCTACACCACTAACTGTTTGAACATGGAAATATATACACCGCTATCTGCATGAAAATGGAAATATCCACACAGCTATCTGCATATACATGGAAATATCTACACAGCTACCTCTCTACACATGGAAATAACTACACCGCTATCTGTATGAACATGGAAATATCTACACCGCCATCTGTATGAAAATGGAAATCTCTGAACCGCCATCTGTATGAACATATAAATATCTACACCGCCATCTGTATTAAAATGGAGATATCTACACCGCTATCTGTATAAACATGGAAATATCTAAACCGCTATCTGTATAAACATGGAAATATCTACACCGCTATCTGTATAAACATGGAAAAACTTCACCGCTACCTGTATAAACATGGAAATTTCAGCACCGCTATCTGTATGAACATGGAAATATCTACACCGCAATCTGTATGAACATGGAAATATCTACACCGCTATCTGTATGAACATGGAAATACCTACACCGCTATCTGTTTGAACAGGGAAATATATACACCGCTGTCTGCATGAAAATGGAAATTGCTACACAGCTATCTGCATATACTTGGAAATATCTACACAGGTATCTCTTTACACATGGAAATAACTACACCGCTATCTGTATGAACTTGGAAATATCTACACCGCCATCTGTATGAACATGGAAATATCTGCACCGCCATCTGTATGAACATATAAATATCTACACCGCCATCTGTATTAAGATGGAGATATCTACACCGCTATCTGTATCAACATGGAAATATCTACACCGCTATCTGTATAAACATGGAAATATCTACACCGCTATCTGTATAAACATGGAAATATCTACACCGCTACCTGTATGAACATGGAAATATCAGCACTGCTATCTGTATGAACATGGAAATATCTACACCGCTATCTGTATGAACATGGAAATATCTACACCGCTATCTGTATGAACATGGAAATATCTACACCGCTATCTGTATGAACATGGAAATATCTACACCGCCATCTGTATGAACATGGAAATATCTTCTCCGCCATCTGTTTGAACATGGATATATCTACACAGCCATCTGGATGAACATGGAAATATCTAAACCGCTATCTGCATGAACATGGAAATATCTACACCGCCTACTGTATGAACATGGATATATCTACACCGCTATCTGTATAAACATGGAAATATCTAAACCGCTACCTGTATGAACATGGAAATATCAGCTCCGCTATCTGTATGAACATGGAAATATCTACACCGCTATCTGTATGAACATGGAAATACCTTCTCCGCTATCTGAATGAACATGGATATATCTACAGAGCCTTCTGGATGAACATGGAAATATCTACACCGCTATCTGTGTAAACATGCATACATCTTCACCGCTATCTGTATAAACATGGAAATATCTACACCGCTATCTTTATGAACATGGAAATATCTAAACCGCTAACTGTTTGAACAGGGAAATATATACACAGCTATCTGCATGAAAATGGAAACATCTATGCCGCTATCTGTATGAATATGGAAATACATACACCGCTATCTGTATGAACATGGAAATATCTACACCACCATCTGTATGAACATGGATATATCTACACTGCTATCTGTATAAACATGGAAATATCTACACCGCTACCTGTATGAACATGGAAATATCAGCTCCGCTATCTGTATGAACATGGAAATATCTACACCGCTATCTGTATGAACATGGAAATATCTGCACCGCTATCTGTATGAACATGGAATTATCTACACCGCTATCTGTGTAAACATGCATACATCTTCACCGCTATCTGTATAAACATGGAAATATCTACACCGCTATCTTTATGAACATGGAAATATCTAAACCGCTAACTGTTTGAACAGGGAAATATATACACCGCGATCTGCATGAAAATGGAAATATCTACAACGCTATCTGTATGAATATGGAAATACATACACCGCTATCTGTATGAACATGGAAATATCTACACCGCTATCTGTATGAACATGGAAATATCTACACCGCTATCTGTATGAACATGGAAATTTCTACACCGCCATCTGTATGAACATGGAAATATCTTCTCCGCCATCTGTTTGAACATGGATATATCTTCACAGCCATCTGGATAAACATGGAAATATCTAAACCGCTATCTGCATGAACATGGAAATATCTACACCACCATCTGTATGAACATGGATATATCTACACTGCTATCTGTATAAACATGGAAATATCTACACCGCTACCTGTATGAACATGGAAATATCAGCTCCGCTATCTGTATGAACATGGAAATATCTACACCGCTATCTGTATGAACATGGAAATATCTGCACCGCTATCTGTATGAACATGGAATTATCTACACCGCTATCTGTGTAAACATGCATACATCTTCACCGCTATCTGTATAAACATGGAAATATCTACACCGCTATCTTTATGAACATGGAAATATATAAACCGCTAACTGTTTGAACAGGGAAATATATACACCGCGATCTGCATGAAAATGGAAATATCTACACCGCTATCTGTATGAAGATGGAAATACATACACCGCTATCTGTGTGAACATGGAAATATCTACACCGCCATCTGTATGAACATGGAAATATCTACACCGCTATCTGAATGAACATGGAAATATCTACACCGCCATCTGTAAGAACATGGAAATATCTTCTCCGCCATCTGTATGAACATGGATATATCTACACAGCCATCTGGATGAACATGGAAATATCTACACCGCTATCTGTACGAACATGGAAATATCTACACCGCTATCTGTATGAACATGGAAATATCTACACCGCTATCTGTATGAACATGGAAATATCTACACCGCTATCTGTATGAACATGGAAATATCTGCACCGCTATCTGTATGAACATGGAAATACCTACACCTCTATCTGTATGAACATGGATATATCTACACAGCCATCTGGATGAACATGGAAATATCTACACCGCTATCTGTGTAAACATGCATACATCTTCACCGCTATCTGTATAAAGATGGAAATATCTACACCGCTATCTTTCTGAACAAGGAAATATCAACACCGCTAACTGTTTGAACAGGGAAATATATACACTGCTATCTGCATGAGAATTGAAATATCTACACAGCTATCTGCATATACATGGAAATATCTACACAGCTATCTCTTTACACATGGAAATAACTACACCGCTATCTGTATGAACATGGAAATAACTACACCGCCATCTGTATGAAAATGGAAATATCTGAACCGCCATCTGTATGAACATATAAATATCTACACCGCCATCTGTATAAAGATGGAGATATCTACACCGCTATCTGTATAAACATGGAAATATCTACACCGCTATCTGTATAAACATGGAAATATCTACACCGCTATCTGTATAAACATGGAAATAGCTTCACCGCTATTGTAAAAACATGGAAATATCAGCACCGCTATCTGTATGAACATGGAAATATCTACACCGCAATCTGTATGTACATGGAAATATTTACACCGCTATCTGTATGAACATGGAAATATCTACACCGCTATCTGTTTGAACAGGGAAATATATACACCGCTATCTGCATGAAAATGTAAATTGCTACACAGCTATCTGCATATACATGGAAATATCTACACAGGTATCTCTTTACACATGGAAATAACTACACCGCTATCTGTATGAACATGGAAATATCTACACCGCCATCTGTATGAACATGGAAATATCTGTACCGCCATCTGTATGAACATATAAATATCTACACCGCCATCTGTATTAAGATGGAGATATCTACACCGCTATCTGTATCAACATGGAAATATCTACACCGCTATCTGAATACACATGGAAATATCAGCACCGCTATCTGTGTGAACATGGAAATATCTACACCGCTACCTGAATGAACATGGAAATATCTACACCGCTATCTGTATGAGCCTGGAAATATCTTCACCGCCATCTGTATGAACATGGATATATCTACACAGCCATCTTGATGATCATGGAAATATGTACACGGCTATCTGTGTAAACATGCATACATCTTCACCACTATCTGTATAAACATGGAAATATCTACACCGCTATCTTTATGAACATGGAAATATCTACACCGCTATCTGTATGAACATGGAAATATCTGCACCGCTATCTGTATGAACATGGAAATACATACACCGCTATCTGTATGAACATGGAAATATCTACACCGCTATCTGTATGAACATGGAAATATCTGCACCGCTATCTGTATGAACATGGAAATATCTACACCGCCATCTGTATGAACATGGAAATATCTTCTCCGCCATCTGTATGAACATGGATATATCTACACAGCCATCTGGATGAACATGGAAATATCTAAACCGCTATCTGTATGAACATGGAAATATCTACACCGCCATCTGTATGAACATGGATATATCTACACAGCCATCTTTATAAACACGGAAATATGTACACCGCTACCTGTATAAACATGGAAGTATCAGCACCGCTATCGGTATGTACATGGCAATATCTACACCGCTATCTGTATGTACATGGAAATATCTTCACCGCCATCTGTATGAACATGGATATATCTACGCAGCCATCTGGATGAACATGGAAATAACTACACCGCTATCTGTATGAACATGGAAATATCTACTCAGCCATCTGGATGAACATGGAAATATCTACACCGCTATCTGTATGAACATGGAAATACATACACCGCTATCTGTATGAACATGGAAATATCTTCACCGCCATCTGTATGAACATGGATATATCTACACAGCCATCTGGATGAACCTGGAAATATCTACACCGCTATCTGTGTAAACATGCATACAATTTCACCGCTATCTGTATAAACATGGAAATATCTACACCGCTATCTTTATGAACATGGAAATATCTACACCGCTAACTGTTTGAACATGGAAACATATACACCGCTATCTGCTTGAAAATGGAAATATCTACACCGCTATCTGTATGAACATGGAAATACATACACCGCTATCTGTTTGAACATGGAAATATCTACACCGCTTTCTGTATGAACATTTAAATATCTACACCGCTATCTGTATGAACATGGAAATATCTTCACCGCCATCTGTATGAACATGGATATATCTACACAGCCATCTGAATGAACATGGAAATATCCGCACCGCTATCTGTATGAACATGGAAATATCTACACCGCTATCTGTATGAACATGGATATATCTACACAGCCATCTGGATGAACATGGAAATATCTACACTGCTATCTGTGTAAACATGCATACATCTTCACCGCTATCTGTATAAATATGGAAATACCTACACCGCTATCTTTCTGAACATGAAAATATCTACACCGCTAACTGTTTGAACAGGGAAATATATACACCGCTATCTGCATGAAAATGGAAATATCTACACAGCTATCTGCATATACATGGAAATATCTACACAGCTATCTCTTTACACATGGAAATAACGACACCGCTATCTGTATGAACATGGAAATATCTACACCGCCATCTGTATGAAAATGGAAATATCTTCACCGCCATCTGTATGAACATGGATATATCTACACAGCCTTCTGGATGAACATGGAAATATCTACACCGCTATCTGTGTAAACATGCATACACCTTCACCGCTATCTGTATAAACATGGAAATATCTACACCGCTATCTTTATGAACATGGAAATATCTAAACCGCTAACTGCTTGAACAGGAAATATCTACACGGCTATCTGCATGAAAATGGAAATACCTACGCCGCTATCTGTATGAATATGGAAATACATACACCGCTATCTGTATGAACATGGAAATATCTACACCGCTATCTGTATGAACATGGAAATATCTACACCGCTATCTGTATGAACATGGAAATATCTACACCGCCATCTGTATGAACATGGAAATATCTTCTCCGCCATCTGTTTGAACATGGATATATCTACACAGCCATCTGGATGAACATGGAAATATCTAAACCGCTATCTGCATGAACATGGAAATATCTACACCGCCTACTGTATGAACATGGATATATCTACACCGCTATCTGTATAAACATGGAAATATCTAAACCGCTACCTGTATGAACATGGAAATATCAGCTCCGCTATCTGTATGAACATGGAAATATCTACACCGCTATCTGTATGAACATGGAAATACCTTCTCCGCTATCTGAATGAACATGGATATATCTACAGAGCCTTCTGGATGAACATGGAAATATCTACACCGCTATCTGTGTAAACATGCATACATCTTCACCGCTATCTGTATAAACATGGAAATATCTACACCGCTATCTTTATGAACATGGAAATATCTAAACCGCTAACTGTTTGAACAGGGAAATATATACACAGCTATCTGCATGAAAATGGAAACATCTATGCCGCTATCTGTATGAATATGGAAATACATACACCGCTATCTGTATGAACATGGAAATATCTACACCACCATCTGTATGAACATGGATATATCTACACTGCTATCTGTATAAACATGGAAATATCTACACCGCTACCTGTATGAACATGGAAATATCAGCTCCGCTATCTGTATGAACATGGAAATATCTACACCGCTATCTGTATGAACATGGAAATATCTGCACCGCTATCTGTATGAACATGGAATTATCTACACCGCTATCTGTGTAAACATGCATACATCTTCACCGCTATCTGTATAAACATGGAAATATCTACACCGCTATCTTTATGAACATGGAAATATCTAAACCGCTAACTGTTTGAACAGGGAAATATATACACCGCGATCTGCATGAAAATGGAAATATCTACAACGCTATCTGTATGAATATGGAAATACATACACCGCTATCTGTATGAACATGGAAATATCTACACCGCTATCTGTATGAACATGGAAATATCTACACCGCTATCTGTATGAACATGGAAATTTCTACACCGCCATCTGTATGAACATGGAAATATCTTCTCCGCCATCTGTTTGAACATGGATATATCTTCACAGCCATCTGGATAAACATGGAAATATCTAAACCGCTATCTGCATGAACATGGAAATATCTACACCACCATCTGTATGAACATGGATATATCTACACTGCTATCTGTATAAACATGGAAATATCTACACCGCTACCTGTATGAACATGGAAATATCAGCTCCGCTATCTGTATGAACATGGAAATATCTACACCGCTATCTGTATGAACATGGAAATATCTGCACCGCTATCTGTATGAACATGGAATTATCTACACCGCTATCTGTGTAAACATGCATACATCTTCACCGCTATGTGTATAAACATGGAAATATCTACACCGCTATCTTTATGAACATGGAAATATATAAACCGCTAACTGTTTGAACAGGGAAATATATACACCGCGATCTGCATGAAAATGGAAATATCTACACCGCTATCTGTATGAAGATGGAAATACATACACCGCTATCTGTGTGAACATGGAAATATCTACACCGCCATCTGTATGAACATGGAAATATCTACACCGCTATCTGAATGAACATGGAAATATCTACACCGCCATCTGTAAGAACATGGAAATATCTTCTCCGCCATCTGTATGAACATGGATATATCTACACAGCCATCTGGATGAACATGGAAATATCTACACCGCTATCTGTACGAACATGGAAATATCTACACCGCTATCTGTATGAACATGGAAATATCTACACCGCTATCTGTATGAACATGGAAATATCTACACCGCTATCTGTATGAACATGGAAATATCTGCACCGCTATCTGTATGAACATGGAAATACCTACACCTCTATCTGTATGAACATGGATATATCTACACAGCCATCTGGATGAACATGGAAATATCTACACCGCTATCTGTGTAAACATGCATACATCTTCACCGCTATCTGTATAAAGATGGAAATATCTACACCGCTATCTTTCTGAACAAGGAAATATCAACACCGCTAACTGTTTGAACAGGGAAATATATACACTGCTATCTGCATGAGAATTGAAATATCTACACAGCTATCTGCATATACATGGAAATATCTACACAGCTATCTCTTTACACATGGAAATAACTACACCGCTATCTGTATGAACATGGAAATAACTACACCGCCATCTGTATGAAAATGGAAATATCTGAACCGCCATCTGTATGAACATATAAATATCTACACCGCCATCTGTATAAAGATGGAGATATCTACACCGCTATCTGTATAAACATGGAAATATCTACACCGCTATCTGTATAAACATGGAAATATCTACACCGCTATCTGTATAAACATGGAAATAGCTTCACCGCTATTGTAAAAACATGGAAATATCAGCACCGCTATCTGTATGAACATGGAAATATCTACACCGCAATCTGTATGTACATGGAAATATTTACACCGCTATCTGTATGAACATGGAAATATCTACACCGCTATCTGTTTGAACAGGGAAATATATACACCGCTATCTGCATGAAAATGTAAATTGCTACACAGCTATCTGCATATACATGGAAATATCTACACAGGTATCTCTTTACACATGGAAATAACTACACCGCTATCTGTATGAACATGGAAATATCTACACCGCCATCTGTATGAACATGGAAATATCTGTACCGCCATCTGTATGAACATATAAATATCTACACCGCCATCTGTATTAAGATGGAGATATCTACACCGCTATCTGTATCAACATGGAAATATCTACACCGCTATCTGAATACACATGGAAATATCAGCACCGCTATCTGTGTGAACATGGAAATATCTACACCGCTACCTGAATGAACATGGAAATATCTACACCGCTATCTGTATGAGCCTGGAAATATCTTCACCGCCATCTGTATGAACATGGATATATCTACACAGCCATCTTGATGATCATGGAAATATGTACACGGCTATCTGTGTAAACATGCATACATCTTCACCACTATCTGTATAAACATGGAAATATCTACACCGCTATCTTTATGAACATGGAAATATCTACACCGCTATCTGTATGAACATGGAAATATCTGCACCGCTATCTGTATGAACATGGAAATACATACACCGCTATCTGTATGAACATGGAAATATCTACACCGCTATCTGTATGAACATGGAAATATCTGCACCGCTATCTGTATGAACATGGAAATATCTACACCGCCATCTGTATGAACATGGAAATATCTTCTCCGCCATCTGTATGAACATGGATATATCTACACAGCCATCTGGATGAACATGGAAATATCTAAACCGCTATCTGTATGAACATGGAAATATCTACACCGCCATCTGTATGAACATGGATATATCTACACAGCCATCTTTATAAACACGGAAATATGTACACCGCTACCTGTATAAACATGGAAGTATCAGCACCGCTATCGGTATGTACATGGCAATATCTACACCGCTATCTGTATGTACATGGAAATATCTTCACCGCCATCTGTATGAACATGGATATATCTACGCAGCCATCTGGATGAACATGGAAATAACTACACCGCTATCTGTATGAACATGGAAATATCTACTCAGCCATCTGGATGAACATGGAAATATCTACACCGCTATCTGTATGAACATGGAAATACATACACCGCTATCTGTATGAACATGGAAATATCTTCACCGCCATCTGTATGAACATGGATATATCTACACAGCCATCTGGATGAACCTGGAAATATCTACACCGCTATCTGTGTAAACATGCATACAATTTCACCGCTATCTGTATAAACATGGAAATATCTACACCGCTATCTTTATGAACATGGAAATATCTACACCGCTAACTGTTTGAACATGGAAACATATACACCGCTATCTGCTTGAAAATGGAAATATCTACACCGCTATCTGTATGAACATGGAAATACATACACCGCTATCTGTTTGAACATGGAAATATCTACACCGCTTTCTGTATGAACATTTAAATATCTACACCGCTATCTGTATGAACATGGAAATATCTTCACCGCCATCTGTATGAACATGGATATATCTACACAGCCATCTGAATGAACATGGAAATATCCGCACCGCTATCTGTATGAACATGGAAATATCTACACCGCTATCTGTATGAACATGGATATATCTACACAGCCATCTGGATGAACATGGAAATATCTACACTGCTATCTGTGTAAACATGCATACATCTTCACCGCTATCTGTATAAATATGGAAATACCTACACCGCTATCTTTCTGAACATGAAAATATCTACACCGCTAACTGTTTGAACAGGGAAATATATACACCGCTATCTGCATGAAAATGGAAATATCTACACAGCTATCTGCATATACATGGAAATATCTACACAGCTATCTCTTTACACATGGAAATAACGACACCGCTATCTGTATGAACATGGAAATATCTACACCGCCATCTGTATGAAAATGGAAATATCTTCACCGCCATCTGTATGAACATGGATATATCTACACAGCCTTCTGGATGAACATGGAAATATCTACACCGCTATCTGTGTAAACATGCATACACCTTCACCGCTATCTGTATAAACATGGAAATATCTACACCGCTATCTTTATGAACATGGAAATATCTAAACCGCTAACTACTTGAACAGGAAATATCTACACGGCTATCTGCATGAAAATGGAAATATCTACGCCGCTATCTGTATGAATATGGAAATACATACACCGCTATCTGTATGAACATGGAAATATCTACACCGCTATCTGTATGAACATGGAAATATCTACACCGCTATCTGTATGAACATGGAAATATCTACACCGCCATCTGTATGAACATGGAAATATCTTCTCCGCCATCTGTTTGAACATGGATATATCTACACAGCCATCTGGATGAACATGGAAATATCTAAACCGCTATCTGCATGAACATGGAAATATCTACACCGCCTACTGTATGAACATGGATATATCTACACCGCTATCTGTATAAACATGGAAATATCTAAACCGCTACCTGTATGAACATGGAAATATCAGCTCCGCTATCTGTATGAACATGGAAATATCTACACCGCTATCTGTATGAACATGGAAATACCTTCTCCGCTATCTGAATGAACATGGATATATCTACAGAGCCTTCTGGATGAACATGGAAATATCTACACCGCTATCTGTGTAAACATGCATACATCTTCACCGCTATCTGTATAAACATGGAAATATCTACACCGCTATCTTTATGAACATGGAAATATCTAAACCGCTAACTGTTTGAACAGGGAAATATATACACAGCTATCTGCATGAAAATGGAAACATCTATGCCGCTATCTGTATGAATATGGAAATACATACACCGCTATCTGTATGAACATGGAAATATCTACACCACCATCTGTATGAACATGGATATATCTACACTGCTATCTGTATAAACATGGAAATATCTACACCGCTACCTGTATGAACATGGAAATATCAGCTCCGCTATCTGTATGAACATGGAAATATCTACACCGCTATCTGTATGAACATGGAAATATCTGCACCGCTATCTGTATGAACATGGAATTATCTACACCGCTATCTGTGTAAACATGCATACATCTTCACCGCTATCTGTATAAACATGGAAATATCTACACCGCTATCTTTATGAACATGGAAATATCTAAACCGCTAACTGTTTGAACAGGGAAATATATACACCGCGATCTGCATGAAAATGGAAATATCTACAACGCTATCTGTATGAATATGGAAATACATACACCGCTATCTGTATGAACATGGAAATATCTACACCGCTATCTGTATGAACATGGAAATATCTACACCGCTATCTGTATGAACATGGAAATTTCTACACCGCCATCTGTATGAACATGGAAATATCTTCTCCGCCATCTGTTTGAACATGGATATATCTTCACAGCCATCTGGATAAACATGGAAATATCTAAACCGCTATCTGCATGAACATGGAAATATCTACACCACCATCTGTATGAACATGGATATATCTACACTGCTATCTGTATAAACATGGAAATATCTACACCGCTACCTGTATGAACATGGAAATATCAGCTCCGCTATCTGTATGAACATGGAAATATCTACACCGCTATCTGTATGAACATGGAAATATCTGCACCGCTATCTGTATGAACATGGAATTATCTACACCGCTATCTGTGTAAACATGCATACATCTTCACCGCTATCTGTATAAACATGGAAATATCTACACCGCTATCTTTATGAACATGGAAATATATAAACCGCTAACTGTTTGAACAGGGAAATATATACACCGCGATCTGCATGAAAATGGAAATATCTACACCGCTATCTGTATGAAGATGGAAATACATACACCGCTATCTGTGTGAACATGGAAATATCTACACCGCCATCTGTATGAACATGGAAATATCTACACCGCTATCTGAATGAACATGGAAATATCTACACCGCCATCTGTAAGAACATGGAAATATCTTCTCCGCCATCTGTATGAACATGGATATATCTACACAGCCATCTGGATGAACATGGAAATATCTACACCGCTATCTGTACGAACATGGAAATATCTACACCGCTATCTGTATGAACATGGAAATATCTACACCGCTATCTGTATGAACATGGAAATATCTACACCGCTATCTGTATGAACATGGAAATATCTGCACCGCTATCTGTATGAACATGGAAATACCTACACCTCTATCTGTATGAACATGGATATATCTACACAGCCATCTGGATGAACATGGAAATATCTACACCGCTATCTGTGTAAACATGCATACATCTTCACCGCTATCTGTATAAAGATGGAAATATCTACACCGCTATCTTTCTGAACAAGGAAATATCAACACCGCTAACTGTTTGAACAGGGAAATATATACACTGCTATCTGCATGAGAATTGAAATATCTACACAGCTATCTGCATATACATGGAAATATCTACACAGCTATCTCTTTACACATGGAAATAACTACACCGCTATCTGTATGAACATGGAAATAACTACACCGCCATCTGTATGAAAATGGAAATATCTGAACCGCCATCTGTATGAACATATAAATATCTACACCGCCATCTGTATAAAGATGGAGATATCTACACCGCTATCTGTATAAACATGGAAATATCTACACCGCTATCTGTATAAACATGGAAATATCTACACCGCTATCTGTATAAACATGGAAATAGCTTCACCGCTATTGTAAAAACATGGAAATATCAGCACCGCTATCTGTATGAACATGGAAATATCTACACCGCAATCTGTATGTACATGGAAATATTTACACCGCTATCTGTATGAACATGGAAATATCTACACCGCTATCTGTTTGAACAGGGAAATATATACACCGCTATCTGCATGAAAATGTAAATTGCTACACAGCTATCTGCATATACATGGAAATATCTACACAGGTATCTCTTTACACATGGAAATAACTACACCGCTATCTGTATGAACATGGAAATATCTACACCGCCATCTGTATGAACATGGAAATATCTGTACCGCCATCTGTATGAACATATAAATATCTACACCGCCATCTGTATTAAGATGGAGATATCTACACCGCTATCTGTATCAACATGGAAATATCTACACCGCTATCTGAATACACATGGAAATATCAGCACCGCTATCTGTGTGAACATGGAAATATCTACACCGCTACCTGAATGAACATGGAAATATCTACACCGCTATCTGTATGAGCCTGGAAATATCTTCACCGCCATCTGTATGAACATGGATATATCTACACAGCCATCTTGATGATCATGGAAATATGTACACGGCTATCTGTGTAAACATGCATACATCTTCACCACTATCTGTATAAACATGGAAATATCTACACCGCTATCTTTATGAACATGGAAATATCTACACCGCTATCTGTATGAACATGGAAATATCTGCACCGCTATCTGTATGAACATGGAAATACATACACCGCTATCTGTATGAACATGGAAATATCTACACCGCTATCTGTATGAACATGGAAATATCTGCACCGCTATCTGTATGAACATGGAAATATCTACACCGCCATCTGTATGAACATGGAAATATCTTCTCCGCCATCTGTATGAACATGGATATATCTACACAGCCATCTGGATGAACATGGAAATATCTAAACCGCTATCTGTATGAACATGGAAATATCTACACCGCCATCTGTATGAACATGGATATATCTACACAGCCATCTTTATAAACACGGAAATATGTACACCGCTACCTGTATAAACATGGAAGTATCAGCACCGCTATCGGTATGTACATGGCAATATCTACACCGCTATCTGTATGTACATGGAAATATCTTCACCGCCATCTGTATGAACATGGATATATCTACGCAGCCATCTGGATGAACATGGAAATAACTACACCGCTATCTGTATGAACATGGAAATATCTACTCAGCCATCTGGATGAACATGGAAATATCTACACCGCTATCTGTATGAACATGGAAATACATACACCGCTATCTGTATGAACATGGAAATATCTTCACCGCCATCTGTATGAACATGGATATATCTACACAGCCATCTGGATGAACCTGGAAATATCTACACCGCTATCTGTGTAAACATGCATACAATTTCACCGCTATCTGTATAAACATGGAAATATCTACACCGCTATCTTTATGAACATGGAAATATCTACACCGCTAACTGTTTGAACATGGAAACATATACACCGCTATCTGCTTGAAAATGGAAATATCTACACCGCTATCTGTATGAACATGGAAATACATACACCGCTATCTGTTTGAACATGGAAATATCTACACCGCTTTCTGTATGAACATTTAAATATCTACACCGCTATCTGTATGAACATGGAAATATCTTCACCGCCATCTGTATGAACATGGATATATCTACACAGCCATCTGAATGAACATGGAAATATCCGCACCGCTATCTGTATGAACATGGAAATATCTACACCGCTATCTGTATGAACATGGATATATCTACACAGCCATCTGGATGAACATGGAAATATCTACACTGCTATCTGTGTAAACATGCATACATCTTCACCGCTATCTGTATAAATATGGAAATACCTACACCGCTATCTTTCTGAACATGAAAATATCTACACCGCTAACTGTTTGAACAGGGAAATATATACACCGCTATCTGCATGAAAATGGAAATATCTACACAGCTATCTGCATATACATGGAAATATCTACACAGCTATCTCTTTACACATGGAAATAACGACACCGCTATCTGTATGAACATGGAAATATCTACACCGCCATCTGTATGAAAATGGAAATATCTTCACCGCCATCTGTATGAACATGGATATATCTACACAGCCTTCTGGATGAACATGGAAATATCTACACCGCTATCTGTGTAAACATGCATACACCTTCACCGCTATCTGTGTAAACATGGAAATATCTACACCGCTATCTTTATGAACATGGAAATATCTAAACCGCTAACTGCTTGAACAGGAAATATCTACACGGCTATCTGCATGAAAATGGAAATATCTACGCCGCTATCTGTATGAATATGGAAATACATACACCGCTATCTGTATGAACATGGAAATATCTACACCGCTATCTGTATGAACATGGAAATATCTACACCGCTATCTGTATGAACATGGAAATATCTACACCGCCATCTGTATGAACATGGAAATATCTTCTCCGCCATCTGTTTGAACATGGATATATCTACACAGCCATCTGGATGAACATGGAAATATCTAAACCGCTATCTGCATGAACATGGAAATATCTACACCGCCTACTGTATGAACATGGATATATCTACACCGCTATCTGTATAAACATGGAAATATCTAAACCGCTACCTGTATGAACATGGAAATATCAGCTCCGCTATCTGTATGAACATGGAAATATCTACACCGCTATCTGTATGAACATGGAAATACCTTCTCCGCTATCTGAATGAACATGGATATATCTACAGAGCCTTCTGGATGAACATGGAAATATCTACACCGCTATCTGTGTAAACATGCATACATCTTCACCGCTATCTGTATAAACATGGAAATATCTACACCGCTATCTTTATGAACATGGAAATATCTAAACCGCTAACTGTTTGAACAGAGAAATATATACACAGCTATCTGCATGAAAATGGAAACATCTATGCCGCTATCTGTATGAATATGGAAATACATACACCGCTATCTGTATGAACATGGAAATATCTACACCACCATCTGTATGAACATGGATATATCTACACTGCTATCTGTATAAACATGGAAATATCTACACCGCTACCTGTATGAACATGGAAATATCAGCTCCGCTATCTGTATGAACATGGAAATATCTACACCGCTATCTGTATGAACATGGAAATATCTGCACCGCTATCTGTATGAACATGGAATTATCTACACCGCTATCTGTGTAAACATGCATACATCTTCACCGCTATCTGTATAAACATGGAAATATCTACACCGCTATCTTTATGAACATGGAAATATCTAAACCGCTAACTGTTTGAACAGGGAAATATATACACCGCGATCTGCATGAAAATGGAAATATCTACAACGCTATCTGTATGAATATGGAAATACATACACCGCTATCTGTATGAACATGGAAATATCTACACCGCTATCTGTATGAACATGGAAATATCTACACCGCTATCTGTATGAACATGGAAATTTCTACACCGCCATCTGTATGAACATGGAAATATCTTCTCCGCCATCTGTTTGAACATGGATATATCTTCACAGCCATCTGGATAAACATGGAAATATCTAAACCGCTATCTGCATGAACATGGAAATATCTACACCACCATCTGTATGAACATGGATATATCTACACTGCTATCTGTATAAACATGGAAATATCTACACCGCTACCTGTATGAACATGGAAATATCAGCTCCGCTATCTGTATGAACATGGAAATATCTACACCGCTATCTGTATGAACATGGAAATATCTGCACCGCTATCTGTATGAACATGGAATTATCTACACCGCTATCTGTGTAAACATGCATACATCTTCACCGCTATCTGTATAAACATGGAAATATCTACACCGCTATCTTTATGAACATGGAAATATATAAACCGCTAACTGTTTGAACAGGGAAATATATACACCGCGATCTGCATGAAAATGGAAATATCTACACCGCTATCTGTATGAAGATGGAAATACATACACCGCTATCTGTGTGAACATGGAAATATCTACACCGCCATCTGTATGAACATGGAAATATCTACACCGCTATCTGAATGAACATGGAAATATCTACACCGCCATCTGTAAGAACATGGAAATATCTTCTCCGCCATCTGTATGAACATGGATATATCTACACAGCCATCTGGATGAACATGGAAATATCTACACCGCTATCTGTACGAACATGGAAATATCTACACCGCTATCTGTATGAACATGGAAATATCTACACCGCTATCTGTATGAACATGGAAATATCTACACCGCTATCTGTATGAACATGGAAATATCTGCACCGCTATCTGTATGAACATGGAAATACCTACACCTCTATCTGTATGAACATGGATATATCTACACAGCCATCTGGATGAACATGGAAATATCTACACCGCTATCTGTGTAAACATGCATACATCTTCACCGCTATCTGTATAAAGATGGAAATATCTACACCGCTATCTTTCTGAACAAGGAAATATCAACACCGCTAACTGTTTGAACAGGGAAATATATACACTGCTATCTGCATGAGAATTGAAATATCTACACAGCTATCTGCATATACATGGAAATATCTACACAGCTATCTCTTTACACATGGAAATAACTACACCGCTATCTGTATGAACATGGAAATAACTACACCGCCATCTGTATGAAAATGGAAATATCTGAACCGCCATCTGTATGAACATATAAATATCTACACCGCCATCTGTATAAAGATGGAGATATCTACACCGCTATCTGTATAAACATGGAAATATCTACACCGCTATCTGTATAAACATGGAAATATCTACACCGCTATCTGTATAAACATGGAAATAGCTTCACCGCTATTGTAAAAACATGGAAATATCAGCACCGCTATCTGTATGAACATGGAAATATCTACACCGCAATCTGTATGTACATGGAAATATTTACACCGCTATCTGTATGAACATGGAAATATCTACACCGCTATCTGTTTGAACAGGGAAATATATACACCGCTATCTGCATGAAAATGTAAATTGCTACACAGCTATCTGCATATACATGGAAATATCTACACAGGTATCTCTTTACACATGGAAATAACTACACCGCTATCTGTATGAACATGGAAATATCTACACCGCCATCTGTATGAACATGGAAATATCTGTACCGCCATCTGTATGAACATATAAATATCTACACCGCCATCTGTATTAAGATGGAGATATCTACACCGCTATCTGTATCAACATGGAAATATCTACACCGCTATCTGAATACACATGGAAATATCAGCACCGCTATCTGTGTGAACATGGAAATATCTACACCGCTACCTGAATGAACATGGAAATATCTACACCGCTATCTGTATGAGCCTGGAAATATCTTCACCGCCATCTGTATGAACATGGATATATCTACACAGCCATCTTGATGATCATGGAAATATGTACACGGCTATCTGTGTAAACATGCATACATCTTCACCACTATCTGTATAAACATGGAAATATCTACACCGCTATCTTTATGAACATGGAAATATCTACACCGCTATCTGTATGAACATGGAAATATCTGCACCGCTATCTGTATGAACATGGAAATACATACACCGCTATCTGTATGAACATGGAAATATCTACACCGCTATCTGTATGAACATGGAAATATCTGCACCGCTATCTGTATGAACATGGAAATATCTACACCGCCATCTGTATGAACATGGAAATATCTTCTCCGCCATCTGTATGAACATGGATATATCTACACAGCCATCTGGATGAACATGGAAATATCTAAACCGCTATCTGTATGAACATGGAAATATCTACACCGCCATCTGTATGAACATGGATATATCTACACAGCCATCTTTATAAACACGGAAATATGTACACCGCTACCTGTATAAACATGGAAGTATCAGCACCGCTATCGGTATGTACATGGCAATATCTACACCGCTATCTGTATGTACATGGAAATATCTTCACCGCCATCTGTATGAACATGGATATATCTACGCAGCCATCTGGATGAACATGGAAATAACTACACCGCTATCTGTATGAACATGGAAATATCTACTCAGCCATCTGGATGAACATGGAAATATCTACACCGCTATCTGTATGAACATGGAAATACATACACCGCTATCTGTATGAACATGGAAATATCTTCACCGCCATCTGTATGAACATGGATATATCTACACAGCCATCTGGATGAACCTGGAAATATCTACACCGCTATCTGTGTAAACATGCATACAATTTCACCGCTATCTGTATAAACATGGAAATATCTACACCGCTATCTTTATGAACATGGAAATATCTACACCGCTAACTGTTTGAACATGGAAACATATACACCGCTATCTGCTTGAAAATGGAAATATCTACACCGCTATCTGTATGAACATGGAAATACATACACCGCTATCTGTTTGAACATGGAAATATCTACACCGCTTTCTGTATGAACATTTAAATATCTACACCGCTATCTGTATGAACATGGAAATATCTTCACCGCCATCTGTATGAACATGGATATATCTACACAGCCATCTGAATGAACATGGAAATATCCGCACCGCTATCTGTATGAACATGGAAATATCTACACCGCTATCTGTATGAACATGGATATATCTACACAGCCATCTGGATGAACATGGAAATATCTACACTGCTATCTGTGTAAACATGCATACATCTTCACCGCTATCTGTATAAATATGGAAATACCTACACCGCTATCTTTCTGAACATGAAAATATCTACACCGCTAACTGTTTGAACAGGGAAATATATACACCGCTATCTGCATGAAAATGGAAATATCTACACAGCTATCTGCATATACATGGAAATATCTACACAGCTATCTCTTTACACATGGAAATAACGACACCGCTATCTGTATGAACATGGAAATATCTACACCGCCATCTGTATGAAAATGGAAATATCTTCACCGCCATCTGTATGAACATGGATATATCTACACAGCCTTCTGGATGAACATGGAAATATCTACACCGCTATCTGTGTAAACATGCATACACCTTCACCGCTATCTGTATAAACATGGAAATATCTACACCGCTATCTTTATGAACATGGAAATATCTAAACCGCTAACTGCTTGAACAGGAAATATCTACACGGCTATCTGCATGAAAATGGAAATATCTACGCCGCTATCTGTATGAATATGGAAATACATACACCGCTATCTGTATGAACATGGAAATATCTACACCGCTATCTGTATGAACATGGAAATATCTACACCGCTATCTGTATGAACATGGAAATATCTACACCGCCATCTGTATGAACATGGAAATATCTTCTCCGCCATCTGTTTGAACATGGATATATCTACACAGCCATCTGGATGAACATGGAAATATCTAAACCGCTATCTGCATGAACATGGAAATATCTACACCGCCTACTGTATGAACATGGATATATCTACACCGCTATCTGTATAAACATGGAAATATCTAAACCGCTACCTGTATGAACATGGAAATATCAGCTCCGCTATCTGTATGAACATGGAAATATCTACACCGCTATCTGTATGAACATGGAAATACCTTCTCCGCTATCTGAATGAACATGGATATATCTACAGAGCCTTCTGGATGAACATGGAAATATCTACACCGCTATCTGTGTAAACATGCATACATCTTCACCGCTATCTGTATAAACATGGAAATATCTACACCGCTATCTTTATGAACATGGAAATATCTAAACCGCTAACTGTTTGAACAGGGAAATATATACACAGCTATCTGCATGAAAATGGAAACATCTATGCCGCTATCTGTATGAATATGGAAATACATACACCGCTATCTGTATGAACATGGAAATATCTACACCACCATCTGTATGAACATGGATATATCTACACTGCTATCTGTATAAACATGGAAATATCTACACCGCTACCTGTATGAACATGGAAATATCAGCTCCGCTATCTGTATGAACATGGAAATATCTACACCGCTATCTGTATGAACATGGAAATATCTGCACCGCTATCTGTATGAACATGGAATTATCTACACCGCTATCTGTGTAAACATGCATACATCTTCACCGCTATCTGTATAAACATGGAAATATCTACACCGCTATCTTTATGAACATGGAAATATCTAAACCGCTAACTGTTTGAACAGGGAAATATATACACCGCGATCTGCATGAAAATGGAAATATCTACAACGCTATCTGTATGAATATGGAAATACATACACCGCTATCTGTATGAACATGGAAATATCTACACCGCTATCTGTATGAACATGGAAATATCTACACCGCTATCTGTATGAACATGGAAATTTCTACACCGCCATCTGTATGAACATGGAAATATCTTCTCCGCCATCTGTTTGAACATGGATATATCTTCACAGCCATCTGGATAAACATGGAAATATCTAAACCGCTATCTGCATGAACATGGAAATATCTACACCACCATCTGTATGAACATGGATATATCTACACTGCTATCTGTATAAACATGGAAATATCTACACCGCTACCTGTATGAACATGGAAATATCAGCTCCGCTATCTGTATGAACATGGAAATATCTACACCGCTATCTGTATGAACATGGAAATATCTGCACCGCTATCTGTATGAACATGGAATTATCTACACCGCTATCTGTGTAAACATGCATACATCTTCACCGCTATCTGTATAAACATGGAAATATCTACACCGCTATCTTTATGAACATGGAAATATATAAACCGCTAACTGTTTGAACAGGGAAATATATACACCGCGATCTGCATGAAAATGGAAATATCTACACCGCTATCTGTATGAAGATGGAAATACATACACCGCTATCTGTGTGAACATGGAAATATCTACACCGCCATCTGTATGAACATGGAAATATCTACACCGCTATCTGAATGAACATGGAAATATCTACACCGCCATCTGTAAGAACATGGAAATATCTTCTCCGCCATCTGTATGAACATGGATATATCTACACAGCCATCTGGATGAACATGGAAATATCTACACCGCTATCTGTACGAACATGGAAATATCTACACCGCTATCTGTATGAACATGGAAATATCTACACCGCTATCTGTATGAACATGGAAATATCTACACCGCTATCTGTATGAACATGGAAATATCTACACCGCTAACTGAACAGGGAAATATATACACCGCTATGTGCATGAAAATGGAAATATCTACACCGCTATCTGTATGAACATGGAAATACATACACCGCTATCTGTATGAACATGGAAATATCTACACCGCTATCTGTATGAACATGGAAATATCTACACCGCTATCTGTATGAACATGGAAATATCTTCACCGATATCTGTATGAACATGGATATATCTACACAGCCATCTGGATGAACTTGGAAATATCCGCACCGCTATCTGTATGAACATGGAAATATCTACACCGCTATCTGTATGAACATGGATATATCTACACAGCCATCTGGATGAACATGGAAATATCTTCACCGCTATCTTTATGAACATGGAAATATCTACACCACTATCTGTGTAAATATGCATACATCTTCACTGCAATCTGTATAAACATGGAAATATCTACACCGCTATCTGTATGAACATGGAAATATCTGAACCGCTAACTGTTTGAACAGGGAAATATATACACCGCTATCTGCTTGAAAATAGAAATATATACACCGCTAACTGTATGAACATGGAAATACATACACCGCTATCTGTTTGAACATGGAAATATCTACACCGCTTTCTGTATGAACATAGAAATATCTACACCGCTATCTGTATGAACATGGAAATATCTTCACCGCCATCTGTATGAAGATGGATATATCTACAAAGCATTCTGGATGAACATGGAAATATCTACACCGCTATTTGTGTAAACATGCATACATTTTCACCGCTATCTGTATAAACATGGAAATATCTACACCGCTATCTTTATGAACATGGAAATATCAAAACCGCTAACTGTTTGAACAGGGAAATATATACACCGCTATCTGCATAAAAATGGAAATATCTACACCGCTATCTGTATGAACATGGAAATACATACACCGCTATCTGTATGAACATGGAAATATTTACACCGCTATCTGCATGAACATGGAAATACCTACACCGCTATCTGTATGAACATGGAAATATCTACACCGCTATCTGTATGAACATGGAAATATCTACACCGCCATCTGTATGAACATGGATATATCTACACAGCCATCTGTATAAACACGGAAATATGTACACCGCTACCTGTATAAACATGGAATTATCAGCACCGCTATCGGTATGAACATGGCAATATCTACACGGCTATCTGTATGAACATGGAAATATCTACACCGCTATCTGTATGTACATGGAAATATCTTCTCCGCCATCTGTATGAACATGGATATATCTACGCAGCCATCTGGATGAACATGGAAATATCTACACCGCTATCTGTATGAACATGGAAATATCTACACCGCTATCTGTATGAACATGGAAATATCTACACCGCTATCTGTGTAAACATGCATACATCTTCACCGCTATCTGTATGAACATGGAAATATCTTCACCGCCACCTGTATGAACATGGATATATCTACACAGCCATCTGGATGAACATGGAAATATCTGCACCGCCATCTATATAAACATGTAAATATCTACACCGCCATCTGTATGAACATGGATATATCTACACAGCCATCTGTATAAGCACGGAAATATGTACACCGCTACCTGTATAAACATGGAAGTTTCAGCACGGCTATCGGTATGAACATGGCAATATCTACACGGCTATCTGTATGAACATGGAAATATCTACACCGCTATCTGCATGTACATGGAAATATCTTCACCGCCATCTGTATGAACATGGATATATCTACTCAGCCATCTGGATGAACATGGAAATATCTACACCGCTATCTGTATGAACATGGAAATATCTACACCGCTATCTGTATGAACATGGAAATATCTACACAGCCATCTGGATTAACATGGAAATACCTACACCGCTATCTGTATGAACATGGAAATACATACACCGCTGTCTGTATGAACATGGAAATAACTACACCGCTATCTGTATGAACATGGAAATATCTACACCGCTATCTGTATGAACATGGAAATATCTTCACCGCCATCTGTGTGAACATGGATATATCTACACAGCCATCTGGATGAACATGGAAATATCTACACCGCTATCTGTGTAAACATGCATACATTTTCACCGCTATCTGTATAAACATGGAAATATCTACACCGCTATATTTATGAACATGGAAATATCTACACCGCTAACTGTTTGAGCATGGAAATATATACACCGCTATCTGCTTGAAAATGGAAATATCTACAACGCTATCTGTATGAACATGGAAATACATACACCGCTATCTGTTTGAACATGGAAATATATACACCGCTATCTGCATGAAAATGGAAATATCTACACAGCTATCTGCATATACATGGAAATATCTACACAGCTATCTCTTTACGCATGGAAATAACTACACCGCTATCTGTATGAACATGGAAATATCTACACCGCCATCTGTATGAAAATGGAAATATCTGAACTGCCATCAGTATGAACACATAAATATCTACACCGCCATCTGTATTAAAATGGAGATATCTACACCGCTATCTGTATAAACATGGAAATATCTACACCGCTATCTGTATAAACATGGAAATATCTACACCGCTATCTGTATAAACATGGAAATAACTTCACCGCTACCTGTAAAAACATGGAAATATCAGCACCGCTATCTGTATGAACATGGAAATATCTACACCGCTATCTGTATGAACATGGAAATATCTACACCGCTATCTGTATGAACATGGAAATATCTACACCGTTATCGGTTTGAACAGGGAAATATATACACCGCTGTCTGCATGAAAATGGAGATTGCTTCACAGCTTTCTGCATATACATGGAAATATCTACACAGGTATCTCTTTACACATGGAAATAACTACACCGCTATCTGTATGAACATGGAAATATCTACACCGCTATCTGTATGAACATGGAAATATCTAAACCGCTATCTGTATGAACATGGAAATATCTACACCGCCATCTGTATGAACATGGATATATCTACACAGCCATCTGTATAAACACGGAAATATGTACACCGCTACCTGTATAAACATGGAAGTTTCAGCACGGCTATCGGTATGAACATGGCAATATCTACACGGCTATCTGTATGAACATGGAAATATCTACACCGCTATCTGCATGTACATGGAAATATCTTCACCGCCTTCTGTATGAACATGGATATATCTACTCAGCCATCTGGATGAACATGGAAATATCTCCACCGCTATCTATATGAACATTGAAATACCTACACCGCTATCTGTATGAACATGGAAATATCTACACAGCCATCTGGATTAACATGGAAATATCTACACCGCTATCTGTATGAACATGGAAATACATACACCGCTGTCTGTATGAACATGGAAATATCTACACCGCTATCTGTATGAACATGGAAATATCTACACCGCTATCTGTATGAACATGGAAATATCTTCACCGCCATCTGTGTGAACATGGATATATCTACACAGCCATCTGGATGAACATGGAAATATCTACACCGCTATCTGTGTAAACATGCATACATTTTCACCGCTATCTGTATAAACATGGAAATATCTGCACCGCTATCTTTATGAACATGGAAATATCTACACCGCTAACTGTTTGAGCATGGAAATATATACACCGCTATCTGCTTGAAAATGGAAATATCTACACCGCTATCTGTATGAACATGGAAATACATACACCGCTATCTGTTTGAACATGGAAATATCTACACCGCTTTCTTTATGAACATGGAAATATCTACAACGCTATCTGTATGAACATGGAAATATCTTCACCGCCATCTGTATGAACATGGATATATCTACACAGTCATCTGGATGAACTTGGAAATATCTGCACCGCTATCTGTATGAACATGGAAATATCTACACCGCTATCTGTATGAACATGGATATATCTACACAGCCATCTGGATGAACATGGAAATATCTACACCGCTATCTGTGTAAACATGCATACATCTTCACCGCTATCTGTATAAACATGGAAATATCTACACCGCTATCTGCATGTACATGGAAATATCTTCACCGCCATCTGTATGAACATGGATATATCTACACAGCCATCTGGATGAACATGGAAATATCTACACCGCTATCTGTATGAACATGGAAATATCTACACCGCTATCTGTATGAACATGGAAATATCTACACAGCCATCTGGATTAACATGGAAATATCTACACCGCTATCTGTATGAACATGGAAATACATACACCGCTATCTGTTTGAACATGGAAATATCTACACCGCTTTCTTTATGAACATGGAAATATCTACAACGCTATCTGTATGAACATGGAAATATCTTCACCGCCATCCGTATGAACATGGATATATCTACACAGCCATCTGGATGAACTTGGAAATATCTACACCGCTATCTGTATGAACATGGAAATATCTACACCGCTATCTGTATGAAAATGGATATATCTACACAGCCATCTGGATGAACATGGAAATATCTACACCGCTATCTGTATGAACATGGAAATATCTACACCGCTATCTGTATGAACATGGAAATATCTACACAGCCATCTGGATTAACATGGAAATATCTACACCGCTATCTGTATGAACATGGAAATACATACACCGCTATCTGTTTGAACATGGAAATATCTACACCGCTTTCTTTATGAACATGGAAATATCTACAACGCTATCTGTATGAACATGGAAATATCTTCACCGCCATCCGTATGAACATGGATATATCTACACAGCCATCTGGATGAACTTGGAAATATCTACACCGCTATCTGTATGAACATGGAAATATCTACACCGCTATCTGTATGAAAATGGATATATCTACACAGCCATCTGGATGAACATGGAAATATCTACACCGCTATCTGTGTAAACATGCATACATCTTCACCGCTATCTGTATAAACATGGAAATATCTACACCGCTATCTTTCTGAACATGGAAATATCTACACCGCTAACTGTTTGAACAGGGAAATATATACACCGCTATCTGCATGAAAATGGAAATATCTACACAGCTATCTGCATATACATGGAAATATCTACACAGCTATCTCTCCACACATGGAAATAACTACACCGCTATCTGTATGAACATGGAAATATCTTCACCGCCATCTGTATGAAAATGGAAATCTCTGAACCGCCATCTGTATGAACATATAAATATCTACACCGCCATCTGTATTAAAATGGAGATATCTACACCGCTATCTGTATAAACATGGAAATATCTACACCGCTATCTGTATAAACATGGAAATATCTACACCGCTATCTGTATAAACATGGAAATAGCTTCACCGCTACCTGTATAAACATGGAAATTTCAGCACCGCTATCTGTATGAGCATGGAAATATCTACACCGCTATCTGTATGACCATGGAAATATCTACACCGCTATCTGTATGAACATGGAAATATCTTCACCGCCGTCTGTATGAACATGGATATATCTACACAGCCATCTGTATGAACATGGAAATATCTACACCGCTATCTGTGTAAACATGCATACATTTTCACCGCTATCTTTATAAACATGGAAATATCTACACCGCTATCTTTATGAACATGGAAATATCTACACCGCTAACTGTTTGAACTTGGAAATATATACACCGCTATCTGCTTGAAAATGGAAATATCTACACCGCTATCTGTATGAACACGGAAATACATACACCGCTATCTGTTTGAACATGGAAATATCTACACCGCTTTCTGTATGAACATGGAAATATCTTCACCGTCATCTGTATGAACATGAATATATCTACACAGCCATCTGGATGAACATGGAAATATCTGCACCGCTATCTGTATGAACATGGAAATATCTACACCGCTATCTGTATGAACATGGAAATATCTACACCGCTATCTGTATGAACATGGAAATATCTACACCGCTATCTGTATGAACATGGAAATATCTACACCGCTATCTGTATGAACATGGAAATATCTACACCGCTATCGGTTTGAACAGGGAAATATATACACCGCTATCTTTCTGAACATGGAAATATCAACGCTAACTGTTTGAAAAGGGAAATATATACACCGCTATCTGCATGAGAATTGAAATATCTACACAGCTATCTGCATATACATGGAAATATCTACACAGCTATCTCTTTACACATGGAAATAACTACACCGCTCTCTGTATGAACATGGAAATATCTACACCGCCATCTGTATGAAAATGGAAATATCTGAACCGCCATCTGTATGAACATATAAATATCTACAGCGCCATCTGTATTAAGATGGAGATATCTACACCGCTATCTGTATAAACATGGAAATATCTACACCGCTATCTGTATAAACATGGAAATATCTACACCGCTATCTGTATAAACATGGAAATATCTTCACCGCTACCTGTAAAAACATGGAAATATCAGCACCGCTATCTGTATGAACATGGAAATATCTACACCGCTATCTGTATGAGCATGGAAATATCTACACCGCTATCTGTATGAACATGGAAATATCTACACCGCTATCGGTTTGAACAGGGAAATATATACACCGCTGTCTGCATGAAAATAGAAATTGCTACACAGCTATCTGCATATACTTGGAAATATCTACACAGGTATCTCTTTACACATGGAAATAACTACACAGCTATCTGTATGAAAATGGAAATATCTACACCGCCATCTGTATGAACATGGAAATATCTACACCGCTATCTGTATGAACATGGAAATATCTACACCGCTATCTGTATGAACATGGAAATATCTACACAGCCATCTGGATGAACATGGAAATATCTACACCGCTATCTGTATGAACTTGGAAATATCTACACCGCTATCTGTATGAACATGGAAATACCTACACCGCTATCTGTATGAACATGGAAATATTTTCACCGCCATCTATATGAACATGGATATATCTACACAGCCATCTGGATGAACATGGAAATATCTACACCGCTATCTGTGTAAACATGCCTACATTTTCACCGCTATCTGTATAAACATGGAAATATGTACACCGCTATCTTTATGAACATGGAAATATCTACACCGCTAACTGTTTGAACATGGAAGTATATACACCGCTATCTGCTTGAAAATGGAAATATATACACCGCTAACTGTATGAACATGGAAATACATACACCGCTATCTTTTTGAACATGGAAATATCTACACCGCTTTCTGTATGAACATGGAAATATCTACACCGCCATCTGTATTAAGATGGAGATATCTACACTGCTTTATGTATCAACATGGAAATATCTACACCGCTACCTGTATGAACATGGAAATATCACCACCGCTATCTGTATGAACATGGAAATATCTACACCGCGATCTGTATGAACATGGAAATATCTTCACCGCCATCTGTATGAACATGGATATATCTACACAGCCATCTGGATGAACATGGAAATATGTACACGGCTATCTGCGCAAACATGCATACATCTTCACCGCTATCTGTATAAACATGGAAATATCTACACCGCTATCTTTATGAACATGGAAATATCTAAACCGCTAACTGTTTGAACAGGGAAATATATACACCGCTATCTGCATAAAAATGGAAATATCTACACCGCTATCTGTATGAACATGGAAATACATACACTGCTATCTGTATGAACATGGAAATATCTAAACCGCTATCTGTATGAACATGGAAATATCTACACCGCTATCTGTATGAACATGGAAATATCTACACCGCCATCTGTATGAACATGGAAATATCTTCTCCACCATCTGTATGAACATGGATATATCTACACAGCCATCTGGATGAACATGGAAATATCTAAACTGCTATCTGTATGAACGTGGAAATATCTACACCGCCATCTGTATGAACATGGATATATCTACACAGCCATCTGTATAAGCACGGAAATATGTACACCGCTACCTGTATAAACATGGAAGTTTCAGCACGGCTATCGGTATGAACATGGCAATATCTACACGGCTATCTGTATGAACATGGAAATATCTACACCGCTATCTGTATGTACACGGAAATATCTTCACCGCCATCTGTATGAACATGGATATATCTACTCAGCCATCTGGATGAACATGGAAATATCTACACCGCTATCTGTATGAACATGGAAATATCTACACCGCTATCTGTATGAACATGGAAATATCTACACTGCCATCTGGATTAACATGGAAATATCTACACCGCTATCTGTATAAACATGGAAATACATACACCGCTGTCTGTATGAACATGGAAATATCTACACCGCTATCTGTATGAACATGGAAATATCTACACCGCTATCTGTATGAACATGGAAATATCTTCACCGCCATCTGTATGAACATGGATATATCTACACAGCCATCTGGATGAACATGGAAATATCTACACCGCTATCTGTGTAAACATGCATACATTTTCACCGCTATCTGTATAAACATGGAAATATCTACACCGCTATCTTTATGAACATGGAAATATCTACACCGCTAACTGTTTGAACATGGAAATATATACACCGCTATCTGCTTGAAAATGGTAATATCTACACCGCTATCTGTATGAACATGGAAATACATACACCGCTATCTGTTTGAACATTGAAATATCTACACCGCTTTCTTTATGAACATGGAAATATCTACAACGCTATCTGTAGGAACATGGAAATATCTTCACCGCCATCTGTATGAACATGGATATATCTACACAGCCATCTGGATGAACATGGAAATATCTACACCGCTATCTGTATGAACATGGAAATATCTACACCGCTATCTGTATGAACATGGATATATCTACACAGCCATCTAGATGAACATGGAAATATGTACACCGCTATCTGTGTAAACATGCATACATCTTCACTGCTATCTATATAAACATGGAAATATCTACACCGCTATCTTTCTGAACATGGAAATATCTACACCGCTAACTGTCTGAACAGGGAAATATATACACCGCTATCTGCATGAAAATGGAAATATCTACACAGCTATCTGCATAAACATGGAAATATCTACACAGCTATCTCTCTACACATGGAAATAACTACACCGCTATCTGTATGAACATGGAAATATCTACACCGCTATCTGTATGAAAATGGAAATCTCTGAACCGCCATCTGTATGAACATATAAATATCGACACCGCCATCTGTATTAAAATGGAGATATCTACACCGCTATCTGTATCAACATGGAAATATCTACACCGCTTTCTCTATAAACATGGAAATATCTACACCGCTATCTGTATAAACATGGAAAAACTTCACCGCTACCTGTATAAACATGGAAATTTCAGCACCGCTATCTGTATGAACATGGAAATATCTACACCGCAATCTGTATGAACATGGAAATATCTACACCGCTATCTGTATGAACATGGAAATATCTACACCGCTATCTGTTTGAACAGGGAAATATATACACCGCTGTCTGCATGAAAATGGAAATTGCTACACAGCTATCTGCATATACATGGAAATATCTACACAGGTATCTCTTTACACATGGAAATAACTACACCGCTATCTGTATGAACTTGGAAATATCTACACCGCCATCTGTATGAACATGGAAATATCTGTACCGCCATCTGTATGAACATATAAATAAATACACCGCCATCTGTGTTAATATGGAGATATCTACACCGCTATATGTATCTACATGGAAATATCTACACCGCTATCTGTATAAACATGGAAATATCGACACCGCTATCTGTATAAACATGGAAATATCTACACCGCTACCTGTATGAACATGGAAATATCATCACCGCTATCTGTATGAACATGGAAATATCTACACCGCTATCTGTATGAACATGGAAATATCTTCACCGCCATCTGTATGAACATGGATATATCTACACAGCCATCTGGATGAACATGGAAATATGTACACGGCTATCTGTGTAAACATGCATACATGTTCACCGCTATCTGTATAAACATGGAAATATCTACACCGCTATCTTTATGAACATGGAAATATCTAAACAGATAACTGTTTGAACAGGGAAATATATACACCGCTGTCTGCATGAAAATGGAAATATCTACACCGCTATCTGTATGAACATGGAAATACATACACTGCTATCTGTATGAACATGGAAATATCTACACCGCTATCTGCATCAACATGGAAATACCTACACCGCTATCTGAATGAACATGGAAATATCTACACCGCCATCTGTATGAACATGGAAATATCTTCTCCGCCATCTGTATGAACATGGATATATCTACACAGCCATCTGGATGAACATGGAAATATCTAAACCGCTATCTGTATGAACATGGAAATATCTACACCGCCATCTGTATGAACATGGATATATCTACACAGCCATCTTTATAATCACGGAAATATGTACACCGCTACCTGTATAAACATGGAAGTATCAGCACCGCTATCGGTATGTACATGGCAATATCTACACGGCTATCTGTATGAACATGGAAATATCTACACCGCTATCTGCATGTACATGGAAATACCTTCACCGCCATCTGTATGAACATGGATATATCTACGCAGCCATCTGGATGAACATGGAAATATCTACACCGCTATCTGTATGAACATGGAAATATCTACACCGCTATATGTAAGAACATGGAAATACCTACACAGCCATCTGGATGAACATGGAAATATCTACACCGCTATCTGTATGAACATGGAAATACAAACACCGCTATCTGTATGAACATGGAAATATCTACACCGCTATCTGTATGAACATGGAAATATCTACACCGCTATCTGTATGAACATGGAAATCTCTTCGCCGCCATCTGTATGAACATGGATATATCTACACAGCCATCTGGATGAACATGGAAATATCTACACCGCTATCTGTGTAAACATGCATACATTTTCACTGCTATCTGTATAAACATGGAAATATCTAAACCGCTATCTTTATGAACATGGAAATATCTACACCGCTAACTGTTTGAACTTGGAAATATATACACCGCAATCTGCTTGAAAATGGAAATATCTACACCGCTATCTGTATGAACATGGAAATACATACACCGCTATCTGTTCGAACATGGAAATATCTACACCGCTTTCTGTATGAACATGGAAATATCTACACCGCTATCTGTATGAACATGGATATATCTTCACCGTCATCTGTATGAACATGGATATATCTACACAGCCATCTGGATGAACATGGAAATATCTGCACCGCTATGTGTATGAACATGGAAATACCTACACCGCTATCTGTATGAACATGGATATATCTACACAGCCATCTGGATGAACATGGAAATATCTACACCGCTATCTGTGTAAACATGCATACATCTTCACCGCTATCTGTATAAACATGGAAATATCAACACCGCTAACTGTTTGAACAGGGAAATATATACACCGCTATCTGCATGAGAATTGAAATATCTACACAGCTATCTGCATATACATGGAAATATCTACACAGCTATCTCTTTACACATGGAAATAACTACACCGCTATCTGTATGAACATGGAAATATCTACACCGCCATCTGTATGAAAATGGAAATATCTGAACCGCCATCTGTATGAACATATAAATATCTTCACCGCCATCTGTATTAAGATCGAGATATCTACACCGCTATCTGCATAAACATGGAAATATCTACACCGCTATCTGTATAAACATGGAAATATCTACAGCACTATCTGTATAAACATGGAAATAGCTTCACCGCTACAGTAAAAACATGGAAATATCAGCACCGCTATCTGTATGAACATGGAAATATCTACAACGCAATCTGTATGTACATGGAAATATCTACACCGCTATCTGTATGAACATGGAAATATCTACACCGCTATCTGTTTGAACAGGGAAATATATACACCGCTATCTGCATGAAGATGTAAATTGCTACACAGCTATCTGCATATACATGGAAATATCTACACAGGTATCTCTTTACACATGGAAATAACTACACCGCTATCTTTATGAACATGGAAATATCTACACCGCCATCTGTATGAACATGGAAATATCTGCACGGCCATCTGTATGAACATATAAATATCTACACCGCCATCTGTATTAAGATGGAGATATCTACACCGCTATCTGTATCAACATGGAAATATCTACACCGCTACCTGAATAAACATGGAAATATCAGCACCGCTATCTGTGTGAACATGGAAATATCTACACCGCTTTCTGTATGAACATGGAAATATCTACACCGCTATCTGTTTGAACATGGAAATATCTACACCGCTTTCTGTATGAACATGGAGATATCTACACCGCTATCTGTATCAACATGGAAATATCTACACCGCTATCTGAATAAACATGGAAATATCAGCACCGCTATCTGTGTGAAGATGGAAATATCTACACCGCTATCTGAATAAACATGGAAATATCAGCACCGCTATCTGTTTGAACATGGAAATATCTACACCGCTTTCTGTATGAACATGGAAATATCTACACCGCTATCTGTATGAACATGGAAATATCTTCACCGCCATCTGTATGAAGATGGATATATCTACACAGCATTCTGGATGAACATGGAAATATCTACAACGCTATCTGTGTAAACATGCATACATTTTCACCGCTATCTGTATAAACATGGAAATATCTACACCGCTATCTTTATGAACATGGAAATATCTAAACCGCTAACTGTTTGAACAGGGAAATATATACACCGCTATCTGCATAAAAATGGAAATATCTACACCGCTATCTGTATGAACATGGAAATACATACACCGCTATCTGTATGAACATGGAAATATCTACACCGCTATCTGTATGAACATGGAAATATCTACACCGCTATCTGTATGAACATGGAAATATCTACACCGCCATCTGTATGAACATGGAAATATCTTCTCCGCCATCTGTATGAACATGGATATATCTACACAGCCATCTGGATGAACATGGAAATATCTAAACCGCTATCTGTATGAACATGGAAATATCTACACCGCCATCTGTATGAACATGGATATATCTACACAGCCATCTGTATAAACACGGAAATATGTACACCGCTACCTGTATAAACATGGAAGTTTCAGCACGGCTATCGGTATGAACATGGCAATATCTACACGGCTATCTGTATGAACATGGAAATATCTACACCGCTATCTGCATGTACATGGAAATATCTTCACCGCCATCTGTATGAACATGGATATATCTACTCAGCCATCTGGATGAACATGGATATATCTACTCAGCCATCTGGATGAACATGGAAATATCTACACCGCTATCTGTATGAACATGGAAATATCTACACCGCTATCTGTATGAACATGGAAATATCTACACCGCTATCTGTATGAACATGGAAATACCTACACCGCTATCTGTATGAACATGGAAATATCTACACCGCCATCTGTATGAACATGGAAATATCTTCTCCGCCATCTGTATGAACATGGATATATCTGCACAGCCATCTGGATGAACATGGAAATATCTAAACCGCTATCTGTATGAACATGGAAATATCTACACCGCCATCTGTATGAACATGGATATATCTACACAGCCATCTGGATGAACATGGAAATATCTACACCGCTATCTGTGTAAACATGCATACATTTTCACCGCTATCTGTATAAACATGGAAATAACTACACCGCTATCTTTATGAACATGGAAATATCTACACCGCTAACTGTTTGAACATGGAAATATCTACACCGCTATCTGTATGAACATGGAAATATCTACACAGCCATCTGGATTAACATGGAAATAACTACACCGCTATCTGTATGAACATGGAAATACATACACCGCTGTCTGTATGAACATGGAAATATCTACACCGCTATCTGTATGAACATGGAAATATCTACACCGCTATCTGTATGAACATGGAAATATCTTCACTGCCATCTGTGTGAACATGGATATATCTACACAGCCATCTGGATGAACATGGAAATATCTACACCGCTATCTGTGTAAACATGCATACATTTTCACCGCTATCTGTATAAACATGGAAATATCTACACCGCTATCTTTATGAACATGGAAATATCTACACCGCTAACTGTTTGAGCATGGAAATATATACACCGCTATCTGCTTGAAAATGGAAATATCTACACCGCTATCTGTATGAACATGGAAATACATACACCGCTATCTGTTGGAACATGGAAATATCTACACCGCTTTCTTTATGAACATGGAAATATCTACAACGCTATCTGTATGAACATGGAAATATCTTCACCGCGATCTGTATGAACATGGATATATCTACACAGCCATCTGGATGAACATGGAAATATCTGCACCTCTATCTGTATGAACATGGAAATATCTACACCGCTATCTGTATGAACATGGATATATCTACACAGCCATCTGGATGAACATGGAAATATCTACACCGCTATCTGTGTAAACATGCATACATCTTGACCGCTATCTGTATAAACATGGAAATATCTACACCGCTATCTTTCTGAACATGGAAATATCTACACCGCTAACTGTTTGAACAGGGAAATATATACACCGCTATCTGCATGAGAATGGAAATATCTACACAGCTATCTGCATATACATGGAAATATCTACACAGCTATCTCTCCACACATGGAAATATCTACACCGCTATCTGTATGAACATGGAAATACCTACACCGCCATCTGTATGAAAATGGAAATCTCTGAACCGCCATCTGTATGAACATATAAATATCTACACCGCCATCTGTATTAAAATGGAGATATCTACACCGCTATCTGTATAAACATGGAAATATCTACACCGCTATCTGTATAAACATGGAAATATCTACACCGCTATCTGTATAAACAGGGAAATAGCTTCACCGCTACCTGTATAAACATGGAAATTTCAGCACCGCTATCTGTATGAACATGGAAATATCTACACCGCAATCTGTATGAACATGGAAATATCTACACCGCTATCTGTATGAACATGGAAATATCTACACCGCTATCTGTTTGAACAGGGAAATATATACACCGCTGTCTGCATGAAAATGGAAATTGCTACACAGCTATCTGCATATACATGGAAATATCTACACAGGTATCTCTTTACACATGGAAATAACTACACCGCTATCTGTATGAACATGGAAATATCTACACCGCCATCTGTATGAACATGGAAATATCTGCACCGCCATCTGTATGAACAGATAAATATCTACACCGCCATCTGTATTAAGATGGAGATATCTACACCGCTATCTGTATCAACATGGAAATATCTACACCGCTATCTGTATAAACATGGAAATATCTACACCGCTATCTGTATAAACATGGAAATATCTACACCGCTACCTGTATGAACATGGAAATATCAGCACCGCTATCTGTATGAACATGGAAATAACTACACCGCCATCTGAATGAACATGGATATATCTACACAGCCATCTGGATGAACATGGAAATATGTACACGGCTATCTGTGTAAACATGCATACATCTTCACCGCTATCTGTATAAACATGGAAATATCTACACCGCTGTCTTTATGAACATGGAAATATCTAAACCGATAACTGTTTGAACAGGGAAATATATACACCGCTATCTGCATGAAAATGGAAATATCTACACCGCTATCTGTATGAACATGGAAATACATACACCGCTATCTGTATGAACATGGAAATATCTACACCGCTATCTGTATGAACATGGAAATACCTACACCGCTATCTGTATGAACATGGAAATATCTACACCGCCATCTGTATGAACATGGAAATATCTTCTCCGCCATCTGTATGAACATGGATATATCTGCACAGCCATCTGGATGAACATGGAAATATCTAAACCGCTATCTGTATGAACATGGAAATATCTACACCGCCATCTGTATGAACATGGATATATCTACACAGCCATCTGGATGAACATGGAAATATCTACACCACTATCTGTGTAAACATGCATACATTTTCACCGCTATCTGTATAAACATGGAAATAACTACACCGCTATCTTTATGAACATGGAAATATCTACACCGCTTACTGTTTGAACATGGAAATATCTACACCGCTGTCTGTATGAACCTGGAAATATCTACACAGCCATCTGGATTAACATGGAAATATCTACACCGCTATCTGTATGAACATGGAAATACATACACCGCTGTCTGTATGAACATGGAAATATCTACACCGCTATCTGTATGAACATGGAAATATCTACACCGCTATCTGTATGAACATGGAAATATCTTCACCGCCATCTGTGTGAACATGGATATATCTACACAGCCATCTGGATGAACATGGAAATATCTACACCGCTATCTGTGTAAACATGCATACATTTTCACCGCTATCTGTATAAACATGGAAATATCTACACCGCTATCTTTATGAACATGGAAATATCTACACCGCTAACTGTTTGAGCATGGAAATATATACACCGCTATCTGCTTGAAAATGGAAATATCTACACCGCTATCTGTATGAACATGGAAATACATACACCGCTATCTGTTTGAACATGGAAATATCTACACCGCTTTCTTTATGAACATGGAAATATCTACAACGCTATCTGTATGGACATGGAAATATCTTCACCGCCATCTGTACGAACATGGATATATCTACACAGCCATCTGGATGAACATGGAAATATCTGCACCGCTATCTGTATGAACATGGAAATATCTACACCGCTATCTGTATGAACATGGATATATCTACACAGCCATCTGGATGAACATGGAAATATCTACACCGCTATCTGTGTAAACATGCATACATCTTCACCGCTATCTGTATAAACATGGAAATATCTACACCGCTATCTTTCTGAACATGGAAATATCTACACCGCTAACTGTTTGAACAGGGAAATATATACACCGCTATCTGCATGAAAATGGAAATATCTACACAGCTATCTGCATATACATGGAAATATCTACACAGCTATCTCTCCACACATGGAAATAACTACACCGCTATCTGTATTAACATGGAAATATCTACACAGCCATCTGTATGAAAATGGAAATCTCTGAACCGCCATCTGTATGAACATATAAATATCTACACCGCCATCTGTATTAAAATGGAGATATCTACACCGCTATCTGTATAAACATGGAAATATCTACACCGCTATCTGTATAAACATGGAAATATCTACACCGCTATCTGTATAAACATGGAAATAGCTCCACCGCTACCTGTATAAACATGGAAATTTCAGCACCTCTATCAGTATGAACATGGAAATATCTACACCGCAATCTGTATGAACATGGAAATATCTACACCGCTATCTGTATGAACATGGAAATATCTACACCGCTATCTGTTTGAACAGGGAAATATATACACCGCTGTCTGCATGAAAATGGAAATTGCTACACAGCTATCTGCATATACATGGAAACATCTACACAGGTATCTCTTTACACATGGAAATAACTACACCGCTATCTGTATGAACATGGAAATATCTACACCGCCATCTGTATGAACATGGAAATATCTGCACCGCCATCTGTTTGAACATATAAATATCTACACCGCCATCTGTATTAAGATGGAGATATCTACACCGCTATCTGTATCAACATGGAAATATCTACACCGCTATCTGTATAAACATGGAAATATCTACACCGCTATCTGTATAAACATGGAAATATCTACACCGCTACCTGTATGAACATGGAAATATCAGCACCGCTATCTGTATGAACATGGAAATATCTACACCGCTATCTGTATGAACATGGAAATATCTTCACCGCCATCTGTATGAACATGGATATATCTACACAGCCATCTGGATGAACATGGAAATATGTACACGGCAATCTGTGTAAACATGCATACATCTTCACCGCTATCTGTATAAACATGGAAATATCTACACCGCTGTCTTTATGAACATGGAAATATCTAAACCGATAACTGTTTGAACAGGGAAATATATACACCGCTATCTGCATGAAAATGGAAATATCTACACCGCTATCTGTATGAACATGGAAATACATACACCGCTATCTGTATGAACATGGAAATATCTACACCGCCATCTGTATGAACATGGAAATATCTTCTCCGCCATCTGTATGAACATGGATATATCTGCACAGCCATCTGGATGAACATGGAAATATCTAAACCGCTATCTGTATGAACATGGAAATATCTACACCGCCATCTGTATGAACATGGATATATCTACTCAGCCATCTTTATAAACACGGAAATATGTACACCGCTACCTGTAAAAACATGGAAGTATCAGCACCGCTATCGGTATGTACATGGCAATATCTACACGGCTATCTGTATGAACATGGAAATATCTACACCGCTATCTGTATGTACATGGAAATATCTTCACCGCCATCTGTATGAACATGGATATATCTACGCAGCCATCTGGATGAACATGGAAATATCTACACCGCTATCTGTATGAACATGGAAATATCTACGCCGCTATCTGTATGAACATGGAAATACCTACAGAGCCATCTGGATGAACATGGAAATATCTACACCGCTATCTGTATGAACATGGAAATACAAACACCGCTATCTGTATGAACATGGAAATATCTACACCGCTATCTGTATGAACATGGAAATATCTACACCGCTATCTGTATGAACATGGAAATATCTTCACCGCCATCTGTATGAACATGGATATATCTTCACAGCCATCTGGATGAACATGGAAATATCTACACAGCTATCTGTGTAAACATGCATACATTTTCACCGCTATCTGTATAAACATGGAAATATCTACACCGCTATCTTTATGAACATGGAAATATCTACACCGCTAACTGTTTGAACTTCGAAATATATACACCGCTATCTGCTTGAAAATGGAAATATCTACACCGCTATCTGTATGAACATGGAAATACATACACCGCTATCTGTTTGAACATGGAAATATCTACACCGCTTTCTGTATGAACATGGAAATATCTACACCGTCATCAGTATGAACATGAATATATCTACACAGCCATCTGGATGAACATGGAAATATCTGCACCGCTATCTGCATGAACATGGAAATATCTACACCGCTATCTGTATGAACATGGATATATCTACACAGCCTTCTGGATGAACATGGAAATATCTACACCGCTATCTGTGTAAAAATGCATACATCTTCACTGCTATCTGTATAAACATGGAAATATCTACACCGCTATCTTTCTGAACATGGAAATATCAACACCGCTAACTGTTTGAACAGGGAAATATATACACCGCTATCTGCATGAGAATTGAAATATCTACACAGCAATCTGCATATACATGGAAATATCTACACAGCTATCTCTTTACACATGGAAATAACTACACCGCTATCTGTATGAACATGGAAATATCTACACCGCCATCTGTATGAAAATGGAAATCTCTGAACCGCCATCTGTATGAACATATAAATATCGACACCGCCATCTGTATTAAGATGGAGATATCAACACCGCTATCTGTATAAACATGGAAATATCTACACCGCTATCTGTATAAACATGGAAATATCTACACCGCTATCTGTATAAACATGGAAATATCTTCACCGCTACCTGTAAAAACATGGAAATATCAGCAACGCTATCTGTATGAACATGGAAATATCTACACCGATATCTGTATGAACATGGAAATATCTACACCGCTATCTGTATGAACATGGAAATATCAACACCGCTATCGGTTTGAACAGGGAAATATATACACCGCTGTCTGCATGAAAATGGAAATTGCTACACAGCTATCTGCATATACTTGGAAATATCTACACAGGTATCTCTTTACACATGGAAATAACTACACCGCTATCTGTATGAAAATGGAAATATCTACACCGCCATCTGTATGAACATGGAAATATCTACACCGCTATCTGTATGAACATGGAAATATCTACAACGCTATCTGTATGAACATGGAAATATCTACACAGCCATCTGGATGAACATGGAAATATCTACACCGCTATCTGTATGAACATGGAAATATCTACACCGCTATCTGTATGAACATGGAAATACCTACACCGCTACCTGTATGAACATGGAAATATTTTCACCGCCATCTATATGAACATGGATATATCTACACAGCCATCTGGATGAACATGGAAATATCTACACCGCTATCTGTGAAAACATGCCTACATTTTCACCGCTATCTGTATAAACATGGAAATATGTACACCGATATCTTTATGAACATGGAAATATCTACACCGCTAACTGTTTGAACATGGAAGTATATACACCGCTATCTGCTTGAAAATGGAAATATATACACCGCTAACTGTATGAACATGGAAATACATACACCGCTATCTGTTTGAACATGGAAATATCTACACCGCTTTCTGTATGAATATGGAAATATCTACACCGCTATCTGTATGAACATGGAAATATCTTCACCGCCATCTGTGTGAAGATGGATATATCTACACAGCATTCTGGATGAACATGGAAATATCTACACCGCTATCTGTGTAAACATGCATACATTTTTACCGCTCTCTGTATAAACATTGAAATATCTACACCGCTATCTTTATGAACATGGAAATATCTAAACCGCTATCTGTATGAACATGGAAATATCTTCACCGCCATCTGTATGAACATGGATATATCTACACAGCCATCTGGATGAACATGGAAATATCTAAACCGCTATCTGTATGAACATGGAAATATCTACACCGCCATCTGTATGAACATGGATATATCTACACAGCCATCTTTATAAACACGGAAATATGTACACCGCTACCTGTATAAACATGGAAGTATCAGCACCGCTATCGGTATGTACATGGCAATATCTACACGGCTATCTGTATGAACATGGAAATATCTACACCGCTATCTGTATGTACATGGAAATATCTTCACCGCCATCTGTATGAACATGGATATATCTACGCAGCCATCTGGATGAACATGGAAATATCTACACCGCTATCTGTATGAACATGGAAATATCTACGCCGCTATCTGTATGAACATGGAAATACCTACACAGCCATCTGGATGAACATGGAAATATCTACACCGCTATCTGTATGAACATGGAAATACAAACACCGCTATCTGTATGAACATGGAAATATCTACACCGCTATCTGTATGAACATGGAAATATCTACACCGCTATCTGTATGAACATGGAAATATCTTCACCGCCATCTGTATGAACATGGATATATCTACACAGCCATCTGGATGAACATGGAAATATCTACACCGCTATCTGTGTAAACATGCATACATTTTCACCACTATCTGTATAAACATGGAAATATCTACACCGCTATCTTTATGAACATGGAAATATCTACACCGCTAACTGTTTGAACTTGGAAATATATACACCGCTATCTGCTTGAAAATGGAAATATCTACACCGCTATCTGTATGAACATGGAAATACATACACCGCTATCTGTTTGAACATGGAAATATCTACACCGCTTTCTGTATGAACATGGAAATATCTTCACCGTCATCAGTATGAACATGAATATATCTACACAGCCATCTGGATGAACATGGAAATATCTGCACCGCTATCTGTATGAACATGGAAATATCTACACCGCTATCTGTATGAACATGGATATATCTACACAGCCTTCTGGATGAACATGGAAATATCTACACCGCTATCTGTGTAAACATGCATACATCTTCACCGCTATCTGTATAAACATGGAAATATCTACACCGCTATCTTTCTGAACATGGAAATATCAACACCGCTAACTGTTTGAACAGGGAAATATATACACCGCTATCTGCATGAGAATTGAAATATCTACACAGCTATCGGCATATACATGGAAATATCTACACAGCTATCTCTTTACACATGGAAATAACTACACCGCTATCTGTATGAACATGGAAATATCTACACCGCCATCTGTATGAAAATGGAAATATCTGAACCGCCATCTGTATGAACATATAAATATCTACACCGCCATCTGTATTAAGATGGAGATATCTACACCGCTATCTGTATAAACATGGAAATATCTACACCGCTATCTGTATAAACATGGAAATATCTACACCGCTATCTGTATAAACATGGAAATATCTTCACCGCTACCTGTAAAAACATGGAAATATCAGCACCGCTATCTGTATGAACATGGAAATATCTACACCGATATCTGTATGAACATGGAAATACATACACCGCTATCTGTATGAACATGGAAATATCTACACCGCTATCTGTATGAACATGGAAATACCTACACCGCTATCTGTATGAACATGGAAATATCTACACCGCCATCTGTATGAACATGGAAATATCTTCTCCGCCATCTGCATGAACATGGATATATCTACACAGCCATCTGGATGAACATGGAAATATCTAAACAGCTATCTGTATGAACATGGAAATATCTACACCGCTTTCTGTATAAACATGGAAATATGTACACAGCTACCTGTATAAACATGGAAGTATCAGCACCGCTATCGGTATGAACATGGCAATATCTACACGGCTATCTGTATGAACATGGAAATATCTACACCGCTATCTGTATGAACATGGAAATACCTTCACCGCCATCTGTATGAACATGGATATATCTACACAGCCATCTGGATGAACCTGGAAATATCTACGCCGCTATCTGTGTAAATATGCATACATTTTCACCGCGATCTGTATAAACATGGAAATATCTACACCACTATCTTTATGAACATGGAAATATCTACACCGCTAACTGTTTGAACATGGAAATATATACACCGCTATCTGCTTGAAAATGGAAATATCTACACCGCTATCTGTATGAACATGGAAATACATACACCGCTATCTGTTTGAACATGGAAATATCTACACCACTTTCTGTATGAACATGGAAATATCTACACCGCTATCTGTATGAACATGGAAATATCTTCTACGCCATCTGTATGAACATGGATATATCTACACAGCCATCTGGATGAACATGGAAATATCCGCACCGCTATCTGTACGAACATGGAAATATCTACACCGCTATCTGCATGAACATGGATATATCTACACCGCTAACTGTTTGAACAGGGAAATATATACACCGCTATCTGCATGAAAATGGAAATATCTACACAGCTATCTGCATATACATGGAAATATCTACACAGCTATCTCTTTACACATGGAAATAACTACACCGCTATCTGTATGAACATGGAAACATCTACACCGCCATCTGTATGAAAATGGAAATATCTGAACCGGCATCTGTATGAACATATAAATATCTACACCGCCATCTGTATTAAGATGGAGTTATCTGCACCGCTATCTGTATAAACATGGAAATATCTACACCACTATCTGTATAAACATGGAAATAGCTTCACCGCTACCTGTAAAAACATGGAAATATCAGCACCGCTATCTGTATGAACATGGAAATATCTACACCGCTATCTGTATGAACATGGAAATATCTTCACCGCCATCTGTAGGAACATGGATATATCTACACAGCCATCTGGATGAACATGGAAATAACTACACCGCTATCTGTGTAAACATGCATACATCTTCACCGCTATCTGTATAAACATGGAAATATCTACACCGCTATCTTTATGAACATGGAAATATCTAAACCGCTCACTGTTTGAACAGGGAAATATAGACACCGCTATCTGCATGAAAATGGAAATATCTACACCGCTATCTGTATGAACATGGAAATACATACACCGCTATCTGTATGAACATGGAAATATCTACACCGCTATCTGTATGAACATGGAAATATCTACACCGCCATCTGTTTGAACGTGGATATATCTACACAGCCATCTGGATGAACATGGAAATATCTAAACCGCTATATGCATGAACATGGAAATATCTACACCGCCATCTGTATGAACATGGATATATCTACACAGCCATCTGTATAAACATGGAAATATCTACACCGCTATCTGTATGAATATGGAAATGTTTACAACGCTATCTGTTTGAACATGGAAATATCTACACCGCTATCTGCATGAAAATGGAAATATCTGCACAGCAATCTGCAAATACATGGAAATACCTACACAGCTATCTCTTTACACATGGAAATAACTACACCGCTATCTATATAAACATGGAAATATCTACACCGCTATCTTTATGAACATGGAAATATATACACCACTAACTGATTGAACAGGGAAATATATACACCGCTATCTGCATGAAAATGGAAATATCTACACCGCTATCTGTATGAACATGGAAATACATACACCGCTATCTGTTTGAACATGGAAATATCTACACCGCTATCTGTATGAACATGGAAATATCTTCACCGTCATCTGTATGAACATGGAAATATCTGCACCGCTATCTGTATGAACATGGAAATATCTACGCCGCTATCTGAATAAACATGGAAATATCTACACCGCTATCTGTATGAACATGGAAATATCTTCACCGCCATCTGTATGAACATGGATATATCTACACAGCCATCTGGATTAACATGGAAATATCTGCACCGCTATCTGTATGAACATGGAAATATCTACACCGCTATCTGTATGAACATAGATATATCTACACAGCTATCTGGATGAACATGGAAATATCTACACCGCTATCAGTGTAAACATGCATACATCTTCACCGCTATCTGTATAAACATGGAAATATCTACACCGCTATCTTTCTGAACAGGGAAGTATCTACACCACTAACTGTTTGAACAGGGAAATATATACACCGCTATCTGCATGAAAATGGAAATATCTACACAGCTATCTGCATATACATGGATATATCTACACAGCTATCTCTTTACACATGTAAATAACTACACCGCTATCTGTATGAACATGGAAATATCTACACTGCGATCTGTATGAACATGGAAATATCTGAACCGCCATCTGTATGAACATATAAATATCTACACCGCCAACTGTATTAAGATGGAGATATCTACACCGCTTTCTGTATAAAGATGGAAATATCTACGCCGCTATCTGTATACACATGGAAATATCTACACCGCTATGTTTATAAACATGGAAATATCTACACCGCTATCTGTATAAACATGGAAATATCTACACCGCTACCTGTATAAACATGGAAATATCAGCACCGCTATCGGAATGAATATGGAAATATCTACACCGCCATCTCTATGAACATGGAAATATCTTCACCGCCATCTGTATGAACATGGATATATCTACACAGCCATCTGTATGTACATGGAAATATCTACACCGCTATCTGTATGAACATGGAAATGTCTACACCGCTATCTGTATGAACATGGAAATATCTTCACCGCCATCTGAATGAACATGAATATGTCTCCACAGCCATCTGGATGAACATGGAAATATCTACACCACTATCTGTATGAAGATGGAAATATCAACACAGCTATCTGTGTAAACATGCATACATCTTCACCGCTATCTGTATAAACATGGAAATATCTACACCGCTATCTTTATGAACATGGAAATATCTACACCGCTATCTGTGTAAATATGCATACATCTTCACCGCAATCTGTATAAACATGGAAATATCTACACCGCTATCTGTATGAACATGGAAATATCTACACCGCTATCTGTTTGAACATGGAAATATCTACACCGCTATCTGCATGAAAATGGAAATATCTACACAGCTATCTGCATATACATGGAAATATCTACACAGCTATCTCTTTACACATGGAAATAACTAAACCGCTATCTGTATGAACATGGATATATCTAAACAGCCATCTGGATGAACATGGAAATATGTACACGGCTATCTGTGTAAACATGCATACATCTTCACCGCTATCTGTATAAAAATGGAAATATCGACACCGCTATCTTTATGAACATGGAAATATCTAAACCGATAACTGTTTGAACAGGGAAATATATACACCGCTATCTGCATGAAAATGGAAATATCTACACCGCTGTCTGTATGAACATGGTAATACATACACCGCTGTCTGTATGAACATGGAAATATCTACACCGCTATCTGTATGAACATGGAAATACCTACACCGCTATCTGTATGAACATGGAAATATCTACACCGCCATCTTTATGAACATGGAAATATCTTCTCCGCCATCTGTATGAACATGGATATATCTACACAGCCATCTGGATGAACATGGAAATATCTAAACCGCTATCTGTATGAACATGGAAATATCTACACAGCCATCAGTATAAACACGGAAATATGTACACCGCTACCTGTATAAACATGGAAGTATCAGCACCGCTATCGGTATTAACATGGCAATATCTACACGGCTATCTGTATGAACATGGAAATATCTACACCGCTTTCTGTATGTACATGGAAATATCGTCTCCGCCATCTGTATGAACATGGATATATCTACGCAGCCATCTGGATGAACATGGAAATATCTACACCGCTATCTGTATGAACATGGAAATATCTACACCGCTATCTGTATTAACATGGAAATATCTACACAGCCATCTGGATTAACTTGGAAATATCTACACCGCTATCTGTATGAACATGGAAATACATACACCGCTATCTTTATGAACATGGAAATATCTACACCGCTATCTGTTTGAACATGGAAATATATATACCGCTATCTGCATGAAAATGGAAATATCTACACAGCTATCTGCATATACATGGAAATATCTACACAGCTATAACTTTACGCATGGAAATAACTACACCGCTATCTGTATGAACATGGAAATATCTACACCGCCATCTGTATGAAAATGGAAATATCTGAACCGCCATCTGTATGAACATATAAATATCTACACCGCCATCTGTATTAAAATGGAGTTATCTACACCGCTATCTGTATAAAAATGGAAATATCTACACCGCTATCTGTATAAACATGGAAATATCTACACCGCTATCTGTATAAACATGGAAATATCTTCACCGCTACCTGTAAAAACATGGAGATATTAGCACCGCTATCTGTATGAACATGGAAATATCTACACCGCTATCTGTATGAACATGGAAATATCTACACCGCTATCGGTTTGAACAGGGAAATATATACACCGCTGTCTGCATGAAAATGCAAATTGCTACACAGCTATCTGCATATACATGGAAATATCTACACAGGTATCTCTTTACACATGGAAATAACTACACCGCTATCTGTATGAAAATGGAAATATCTACACCGCCATCTGTATGAACATGGAAATATCTACACCGCTATCTGTATGAACATGGAAATATCTACACCGCTATCTGTATGAACATGGAAATGTCTACACAGCCATCTGGATGAACATGGAAATATCTACACCGCTATCTGTATGAACATGGAAATATCTACACCGCTATCTGGATGAACATGGAAATATCTACACCGCTATCTGTATGAACATGGAAATATTTTCACCGCCATCTATATGAACACGGATATATCTACACAGCCATCTGGATGAACATGGAAATATCTACACCGCTATCTGTGTAAACATGCCTACATTTTCACCGCTATCTGTATAAACATGGAAATATCTACACCGCTATCTTTATGAACATGGAAATATCTACACCGCTAACTGTTTGAACATGGAAGTACATACACCGCTATCTGCTTGAAAATGGAAACATATACACCGCTAACTGTATGAACATGGAAATACATACACCGCTGTCTGTATGAACATGGAAATATCTACACCGCTATCTGTATGAACATGGAAATATCTACACCGCTATCTGTATGAACATGGATATATCTACACAGCCATCTGTATAAACACGGAAATATGTACACCGCTACCTGTATAAACATGGAAGTATCAGCACCGCTATCGGTATGAACATGGCAATATCTACACGGCTATCTGTATGAACATGGAAATATCTACACCGCTATCTGTATGTACATGGAAATATCGTCTCCGCCATCTGTATGAACATGGATATATCTACGCAGCCATCTGGATGAACATGGAAATATCTACACCGCTATCTGTATGAACATGGAAATATCTACACCGCTATCTGTATTAACATGGAATTATCTACACAGCCATCTGGATTAACTTGGAAATATCTACACCGCTATCTGTATGAACATGGAAATACATACACCGCTATCTGTATGAACATGGAAATATCTACACCGCTATCTGTTTGAACATGGAAATATATACACCGCTATCTGCATGAAAATGGAAATATCTACACAGCTATCTGCATATACATGAAAATATCTACACAGCTATCACTTTACGCATGGAAATAACTACACCGCTATCTGTATGAACATGGAAATATCTACACCGCCATCTGTATGAAAATGGAAATATCTGAACCGCCATCTGTATGAACATATAAATATCTACACCGCCATCTGTATTAAAATGGAGTTATCTACACCGCTATCTGTATAAACATGGAAATATCTACACCGCTATCTGTATAAACATGGAAATATCTACACCGCTATCTGTATAAACATGGAAATATCTTCACCGCTACCTGTAAAAACATGGAGATATTAGCACCGCTATCTGTATGAACATGGAAATATCTACACCGCTATCGGTTTGAACAGGGAAATATATACACCACTGTCTGCATGAAAATGGAAATTGCTACACATCTATCTGCATATACATGGAAATATCTACACAGGTATCTCTTTACACATGGAAATAACTACACCGCTATCTGTATGAAAATGGAAATATCTACACCGCCATCTGTATGAACATGGAAATATCTACACCGCTATCTGTATGAACATGGAAATATCTACACCGCTATCTGTATGAACATGGAAATATCTTCACCGCCATCTGTAGGAACATGGATATATCTACACAGCCATCTGGATGAACATGGAAATAACTACACCGCTATCTGTGTAAACATGCATACATCTTCACCGCTATCTGTATAAACATGGAAATATCTACACCGCTATCTTGATGAACATGGAAATATCTAAACCGCTCACTGTTTGAACAGGGAAATATAGACACCGCTATCTGCATGAAAATGGAAATATCTACACCGCTATCTGTATGAACATGGAAATACATACACCGCTATCTGTATGAACATGGAAATATCTACACCGCTATCTGTATGAACATGGAAATATCTACACCGCTATCTGTATGAACTTGGAAATATCTACACCGCCATCTGTATGAACATGGAAATATCTTCTCCGCCATCTGTTTGAACATGGATATATCTACACAGCCATCTGGATGAACATGGAAATATCTAAACCGCTATATGCATGAACATGGAAATATATACACCGCCATCTGTATGAACATGGATATATCTACACAGCCATCTGTATAAACATGGAAATATCTACACCGCTATCTGTATGAATATGGAAATGTTTACAACGCTATCTGTTTGAACATGGAAATATCTACACCGCTATCTGCATGAAAATGGAAATATCTGCACAGCAATCTGCAAATACATGGAAATACCTACACAGCTATCTCTTTACACATGGAAATAACTACACCGCTATCTATATAAACATGGAAATATCTACACCGCTATCAGTGTAAACATGCACACATCTTCACCGCTATCTGTATAAACATGGAAATATCTACACCGCTATCTTTCTGAACATGGAAATATCTACACCACTAACTGATTGAACAGGGAAATATATACAACGCTATCTGCATGAAAATGGAAATATCTACACCGCTATCTGTATGAACATGGAAATACATACACCGCTATCTGTTTGAACATGGAAATATCTACACCGCTATCTGTATGAACATGGAAATATCTTCACCGTCATCTGTATGAACATGGAAATATCTGCACCGCTATCTGTATGAACATGGAAATATCTACGCCGCTATCTGAATAAACATGGAAATATCTACACCGCTATCTGTATGAACATGGAAATATCTTCACCGCCATCTGTATGAACATGGATATATCTACACAGCCATCTGGATTAACATGGAAATATCTGCACCACTGTCTGTATGAACATGGAAATATCTACACCGCTATCTGTATGAACATAGATATATCTACACAGCTATCTGGATGAACATGGAAATATCTACACCGCTATCAGTGTAAACATGCATACATCTTCACCGCTATCTGTATAAACATGGAAATATCTACACCGCTATCTTTCTGAACAGGGAAATATCTACACCACTAACTGATTGAACAGGGAAATATATACACCGCTATCTGCATGAAAATGGAAATATCTACACAGCTATCTGCATATAGATGGATATATCTACACAGCTATCTCTTTACACATGTAAATAACTACACCGCTATCTGTATGAACATGGAAATATCTACACCGCGATCTGTATGAACATGGAAATATCCGAAACGCCATCTGTATGAACATATAAATATCTACACCGCCAACTGTATTAAGATGGAGATATCTACACCGCTTTCTGTATAAAGATGGAAATATCTACGCCGCTATCTGTATAAACATGGAAATATCTACACTGCTATGTGTATAAACATGGAAATATCTACACCGCTATCTGTATAAACATGGAAATATCTACACCGCTACCTGTATAAACATGGAAATATCAGCACCGCTATCGGAATGAATATGGAAATATCTACACCGCCATCTCTATGAACATGGAAATATCTTCACCGCCATCTGTATGAACATGGATATATCTACACAGCCATCTGTATGTACATGGAAATATATACACCGCTATCTGTATGAACATGGAAATGTCAACACCGCTATCTGTATTAACATGGAAATATCTTCACCGCCATCTGAATGAACATGAATATGTCTCCACAGCCATCTGGATGAACATGGAAATATCTACACCACTATCTGTATGAAGATGGAAATATCAACACAGCTATCTGTGTAAACATCTATACATCTTCACCGCTATCTGTATAAACATGGAAATATCTACAACGCAATCTTTATGAACATGGAAATATCTACACCGCTATCTGTGTAAATATGCATACATCTTCACCGCAATCTGTATAAACATGGAAATATCTACACCGCTATCTGTATGAACATGGAAATATCTACACCGCTATCTGTTTGAACATGGAAATATCTACACCGCTATCTGCATGAAAATGGAAATATCTACACAGCTATCTGCATATACATGGAAATATCTACACAGCTATCTCTTTACACATGGAAATAACTACACCGCTATCTGTATGAACATGGATATATCTACACAGCCATCTGGATGAACATGGAAATATGTACACGGCTATCTGTGTAAACATGCATACATCTTCACCGCTATCTGTATAAACATGGAAATATCTACACTGCTATCTTTATGAACATGGAAATATCTAAACCGATAACTGTTTGAACAGGGAAATATATACACCGCTATCTGCATGAAAATGGAAATATCTACACCGCTATCTGTATGAACATGGTAATACATACACCGCTGTCTGTATGAACATGGAAATACCTACACCGCTATCTGTATGAACATGGAAATAACTACACCGCCATCTGTATGAACATGGAAATATCTTCTCCGCCATCTGTATGAACATGGATATATCTACACAGCCATCTGGATGAACATGGAAATATCTAAACCGCTATCTGTATGAACATGGATATATCTACACAGCCATCTGTATAAACACGGAAATATGTACACCGCTACCTGCATAAGCATGGAAGTATCAGCACCGCTATCGGTATGAACATGGCAATATCTCCACGGCTATCTGTATGAACATGGAAATATCTACACCGCTATCTGTATGTACATGGAAATATCGTCTCCGCCATCTGTATGAACATGGATATATCTACGCAGCCATCTGGATGAACATGGAAATATCTACACCGCTATCTGTATGAACATGGAAATATCTACACCGCTATCGTTATTAACATGGAAATATCTACACAGCCATCTGGATTAACTTGGAAATATCTACACCGCTATCTGTATGAACATGGAAATACATACACCGCTATCTGTATGAACATGGAAATATCTACACCGCTATCTGTTTGAACAGGGAAATATATACACCGCTATCTGCATGAAAATGGAAATATCTACACAGCTATCTGCATATACATGGAAATATCTACACAGCTATCACTTTACGCATGGAAATAACTACACCGCTATCTGTATGAACATGGAAATATCTACACCGCCATCTGTATGAAAATGGAAATATCTGAACCGCCATCTGTATGAACATATAAATATCTACACCGCCATCTGTATTAAAATGGAGTTATCTACACCGCTATCTGTATAAACATGGAAATATCTACACCGCTATCTGTATAAACATGGAAATATCTACACCGCTATCTGTATAAACATGGAAATATCTTCACGGCTACCTGTAAAAACATGGAGATATTAGCACCGCTATCTGTATGAACATGGAAATATCTACACCGCTATCTGTATGAACCTGGAAATATCTACACCGCTATCGGTTTGAACAGGGAAATATATACACCGCTATCTGCATGAAAATGGAAATTGCTACACAGCTATCTGCATATACATGGAAATATCTACACAGGTATCTCTTTACACATGGAAATAACTACACCGCTATCTGTATGAAAATGGAAATATCTACACCGCCATCTGTATGAACATGGAAATATCTACACCGCTATCTGTATGAACATGGAAATATCTACACCGCTATCTGTATGAACATGGAAATATCTACACAGCCATCTGTATGAAAATGGAAATATCTACACCGCCATCTGTATGAACATGGAAATATCTACACCGCTATCTGTATGAACATGGAAATATCTACACCGCTATCTGTATGAACATGGAAATATCTACACAGCCATCTGGATGAACATGGAAATATCTACACAGCTATCTGTATGAACATGGAAATATCTACACCGCTATCTTTATGAACATGGAAATATCTACACCGCTATCTGTATGAACATGGAAATATTTTCACCGCCATCTGTATGAACATGGATATATCTACACAGCCATCTGGATGAACATGGAAATATCTACACCGCTATTTGTGTAAACATGCCTACATTTTCACCGCTATCTGTATAAACATGGAAATATCTACACCGCTATCTTTATGAACATGGAAATATCTACACCGCTAACTGTTTGAACATGGAAGTATATACACCGCTATCTGCTTGAAAATGGAAACATATACACCGCTAACTGTATGAACATGTAAATACATACACCGCTGTCTGTATGAACATGGAAATATCTACACCGCTATCTGTATGAACATGGAAATATCTACACCGCTATCTGTATGAACATGGAAATATCTTCACCGCCATCTGTATGAACATGGATATATCTACACAGCCATCTGGATGAACATGGAAATATCTACACCGCTATCTGTGTAAACATGCATACATTTTCACCGCTATCTGTATAAACATGGAAATAACTACACCGCTATCTTTATGAACATGGAAATATCTACACCGCTAACTGTTTGAACATGGAAATATATACACCGCTATCTGCTTGAAAATGGAAATATCTACACCGCTATCTGTATGAACATGGAAATACATACACCGCTATCTGTTTGAACATGGAAATATCTACACCGCTTTCTTTATGAATATGGAAATATCTACAATGCTATCTGTATGAACATGGAAATATCTTCACCGCCATCTGTATGAACATGGATATAACTACACAGCCATCTGGATGATCATGGAAATATCTGCACCGCTATCTGTATGAACATGGAAATATCTACACCGCTATCTGTATGAACATGGATATATCTACACAGCCATCTGGATGAACATGGAAATATCTACACCGCTAACTGTGTAAACATGCATACATCTTCACCGCTATCTGTATAAACATGGAAATATCTACACCGCTATCTTTCTGAACATGGAAATATCTACACCGCTAACTGTTTGAACGGGGAAATATATACACTGCTATCTGCATGAAAATGGAAATATCTACACAGCTATCTGCATATAAATGGAAATATCTACACAGCTATCTCTCTACACATGGAAATAACTACACCGCTATCTGTATGAACATGGAAATATCTACACCGCCATCTGTATGAATATGGAAATCTCTGAACCGCCATCTGTATGAACATATAAATATCGACACCGCCATCTGTATTAAAATGGAGATATCTACACAGCTATCTGTATAAACATGGAAATATCTACACCGCTATCTGTATAAACATGTAAATATCTACACCGCTATCTGTATAAACATGGAAATAGCTTCACTGCTACCTGTATAAACTTGGAAATTTCAGCACCGCTATCTGTATGAACATGGAAATATCTACACCGCAATCTGAAAGAACATGGAAATATCTACACCGCTATCTGTATGAACATGGGAATATCTACACCGCTATCTGTTTGAACAGGGAAATATATACACCGCTGTCTGCATGAAAATGGAAATTGCTACACAGCTATATGCATATACATGGAAATATCTACACAGGTATCTCTTTACACATGGAAATAACTACACCGCTATCTGTGTGAACATGGAAATATCTACACCGCCATCTGTATGAACATGGAAATATCTGCACCGCCATCTGTATGAACATATAAATATCTACACCGCCATCTGTATTAAGATGGAGATATCTACACCGCTATCTGTATCAACATGGAAATATCTACACCGCTACCTGTATGAACATGGAAATATCAGCACCGCTATCTGTATGAACATGGAAATATATAAAACGCTATCTGTATGAACATGGAAATATCTTCACCGCCATCTGTATGAACATGGATATATCTACACAGCCATCTGGATGAACATGGAAATATGTACACGGCTATCTGCGTAAACATGCATACATCTTCACCGCTATCTGTATAAACATGGAAATATCTACACCGCTATCTTTATGAACATGGAAATATCTAAACCGCTAACTGTTTGAACAGGGAAATATATACACCGCTATCTGCATAAAGAGGGAAATATCTACACCGCTATCTGTATGAACATGGAAATACATACACCGCTATCTGTATGAACATGGAAATATCTACACCGCTATCTGTATGAACATGGAAATATCTACACCGCTATCTGTATGAACATGGAAATATCTACACCGTCATCTGTATGAACATGGAAATATCTTCTCCTCCATCTGTATGAACATGGATATATCTACACAGCCATCTGGATGAACATGGAAATATCTAAACTGCTATCTGTATGAACATGGAAATATCTGCACCGCCATCTGTATGAACATGGATATATCTACACAGCCATCTGTATAAGCACGGAAATATGTACACCGCTACCTGTATAAACATGGAAGTTTCAGCACGGCTATCGGTATGAACATGGCAATATCTACACGGCTATCTGTATGAACATGGAAATATCTACACCGCTATCTGTATGTACATGGAAATATCTTCACCGCCATCTGTATGAACATGGATATATCTACTCAGCCATCTGGATGAACATGGAAATATCTACACCGCTATCTGTATGAACATGGAAATATCTACACCGCTATCTGTATGAACATGGAAATATCTACACAGCCATCTGGATTAACATGGAAATATCTACACCGCTATCTGTATGAACATGGAAATACACACACCGCTGTCTGTATGAACATGGAAATATCTACACCGCTATCTGTATGAACATGGAAATATCTACACCGCTATCTGTATGAACATGGAAATATCTTCACCGCCATCTGTATGAACATGGATATATCTACACAGCCATCTGGATGAACATGGAAATATCTACACCGCTATCTGTGTAAACATGCATACATTTTCACCGCTATCTGTATAAACATGGAAATTTCTACACCGCTATCTTTATGAGCATGGAAATATCTACACCGCTAACTGTTTGAACATGGAAATATATACACCGCTATCTGCTTGAAAATGGAAATATCTACACCGCTATCTGTATGAACATGGAAATACATACACCGCTATCTGTTTGAACATGGAAATATCTACACCGCTTTCTTTATGAACATGGAAATATCTACAACGCTATCTGTAGGAACATGGAAATATCTTCACCGCCATCTGTATGAACATGGATATATCTACACAGCCATCTGGATGAACATGGAAATATCTGCACCGCTATCTGTATGAACATGGAAATATCTACACCGCTATCTGTATGAACATGGATATATCTACACAGCCATCTGGAAGAACATGGAAATATCTACACCGCTATCTGAGTAAACATGCATACATCTTCACCGCTATCTGTATAAACATGGAAATACATACACCGCTATCTGTATGAACATGGAAATATCTTCACCGCCATCTGTATGAACATGGATATATCTACACAGCCATCTGGATGAACCTGGAAATATCTACACCGCTATCTGTGTAAACATGCATACAATTTCACCGCTATCTGTATAAACATGGAAATATCTACACCGCTATCTTTATGAACATGGAAATATCTACACCGCAAACTGTTTGAACATGGAAATATATACACCGCTATCTGCTTGAAAATGGAAATATCTACACCGCTATCTGTATGAACATGGAAATGCATACACCGCTATCTGTTTGAACATGGAAATATCTACACCGCTTTCTGTATGAACATGGAAATATCTACACCGCTATCTGTATGAACATGGAAATATCTTCACCGCCATCTGTATGAACATGGATATATCTACACAGCCATCTGGATGAACATGGAAATATCCGCACCGCTATCTGTATGAACATGGAAATATCTACACCGCTATCTGTATGAACATGGATATATCTACACAGCCATCTGGATGAACATGGAAATATCTACACCGCTATCTGTGTAAACATGCATACATCTTCACCGCTATCTGTATAAATATGGAAATATCTACACCGCTATCTTTCTGAACATGGAAATATCTACACCGCTAACTGTTTGAACAGGGAAATATATACACCGCTATCTGCCTGAAAATGGAAATATCTACACAGCTATCTGCATATACATGGAAATATCTACACAGCTATCTCTTTACACATGGAAATAACTACACCGCTATCTGTATGAACATGGAAATATCTACACCGCCACCTGTATGAAAATGGAAATATCTTCACCGCCGTCTGTATGAACATGGATATATCTACACAGCCTTCTGGATGAACATGGAAATATCTACACCGCTATCTGTGTAAACATGGAAATATCTACACCGCTATCTTTATGAACATGGAAATATCTAAACCGCTAACTGTTTGAACAGGAAATATATACACCGCTATCTGCATGAAAATGGAAATATCTACACCGCTATCTGTATGAATATGGAAATACATACACCGCTATCTGTATGAACATGGAAATATCTACACCGCTACCTGTATGAACATGGAAATATCTACACCGCTATCTGTATGAACATGGAAATATCTACACCGCCATCTGTATGAACATGGAAATATCTTCTCCGCCATCTGTTTGAACATGGATATATCTACACAGCCATCTGGATGAACATGGAAATATCTAAACCGCTATCTGCATGAACATGGAAATATCTACACCGCCAACTGTATGAACATGGATATATCTACACCGCTATCTGTATAAACATGGAAATATCTACACCGCTACCTGTATGAACATGGATATATCTACACAGCCATCTGGATGAACATGGAAATATCTACACCGCTATCTGTATGAACATGGAAATATCTACACCGCTATCTGTATGAACATGGAAATATCTTCACCGCCATCTGAATGAACATGGATATATCTACACAGCCTTCTGGATGAACATGGAAATATCTACACCGCTATCTGTGTAAACATTCATACATCTTCACCGCAATCAGTATAAACATGGAAATATCTACACCGCTATCTTTATGAACATGGAAATATCTAAACCGCTAACTGGTTGAACAGGAAATATATACACCGCTATCTGCATGAAAATGGAAATATCTACGCCGCTATCTGTATGAATATGGAAATACATACACCGCTATCTGTATGAACATGGAAATATCTACACCGCTATCTGTATGAACATGGAAATATCTACAACGCTATCTGTATGAACATGGAAATATCTACACCGCCATCTGTATGAACATGGAAATATCTTCTCCGCCATCTGTTTGAACATGGATATATCTACACAGCCATCTGGATGAACATGGAAATATCTAAACCGCTATCTGCATGAACATGGAAATATCTACACCGCCATCTGTATGAACATGGATATATCTACACCGCTATCTGTATAAACATGGAAATATCAACACCGCTACCTGTATGAACACGGAAATATCAGCTCCGCTATCTGTATGAACATGCAAATATCAACACCGCTATCTGTATGAACATGGAAATATCTGCACCGCTATCTGTATGAACATGGAAATATCTACACCGCTATCTGTGTAAACATGCATACATCTTCACCGCTATCTTTATAAACATGGAAATATCTACACCGCTATCTTTATGAACATGGAAATATCTAAACCGCTAACTGTTTGAACAGGGAAATATATACACCGCGATCTGCATGAAAATGGAAATATCTACACCGCTATCTGTATGAAGATGGAAATACATACAACGCTATCTGTGTGAACATGGAAATATCTACACCGCTATCTGTATGAACATGGAAATATCTACACCGCTATCTGAATGAACATGGAAATATTTACACCGCCATCTGTAAGAACATGGAAATATCTTCTCCGCCATCTGTATGAACATGGATATATCTACACAGCCATCTGGATGAACATGGAAATATCCGCACCGCTATCTGTATGAACATGGAAATATCTACACCGCTATCTGTATGAACATGGATATATCTACACAGCCATCTGGATGAACATGGAAATATCTACACCGCTATCTGTGTAAACATGCATACATATTCACCGCTATCTGTATAAATATGGAAATATCTACACCGCTATCTTTCTGAACATGGAAATATCTACACCGCTAACTGTTTGAACAGGGAAATATATACACCGCTATCTGCCTGAAAATGGAAATATCTACACAGCTATCTGCATATACATGGAAATATCTACACAGCTATCTCTTTACACATGGAAATAACTACACAGCTATCTGTATGAACATGGAAATATCTACACCGCCACCTGTATGAAAATGGAAATATCTTCACCGCCGTCTGTATGAACATGGATATATCTACACAGCCTTCTGGATGAACATGGAAATATCTACACCGCTATCTGTGTAAACATGGAAATATCTACACCGCTATCTTTATGAACATGGAAATATCTAAACCGCTAACTGTTTGAACAGGAAATATATACACCGCTATCTGCATGAAAATGGAAATATCTACACCGCTATCTGTATGAATATGGAAATACATACACCGCTATCTGTATGAACATGGAAATATCTACACCGCTACCTGTATGAACATGGAAATATCTACACCGCTATCTGTATGAACATGGAAATATCTACACCGCCATCTGTATGAACATGGAAATATCTTCTCCGCCATCTGTTTGAACATGGATATATCTACACAGCCATCTGGATGAACATGGAAATATCTAAACCGCTATCTGCATGAACATGGAAATATCTACACCGCCAACTGTATGAACATGGATATATCTACACCGCTATCTGTATAAACATGGAAATATCTACACCGCTACCTGTATGAACATGGATATATCTACACAGCCATCTGGATGAACATGGAAATATCTACACCGCTATCTGTATGAACATGGAAATATCTACACCGCTATCTGTATGAACATGGAAATATCTTCACCGCCATCTGAATGAACATGGATATATCTACACAGCCTTCTGGATGAACATGGAAATATCTACACCGCTATCTGTGTAAACATTCATACATCTTCACCGCAATCAGTATAAACATGGAAATATCTACACCGCTATCTTTATGAACATGGAAATATCTAAACCGCTAACTGGTTGAACAGGAAATATATACACCGCTATCTGCATGAAAATGGAAATATCTACGCCGCTATCTGTATGAATATGGAAATACATACACCGCTATCTGTATGAACATGGAAATATCTACACCGCTATCTGTATGAACATGGAAATATCTACAACGCTATCTGTATGAACATGGAAATATCTACACCGCCATCTGTATGAACATGGAAATATCTTCTCCGCCATCTGTTTGAACATGGATATATCTACACAGCCATCTGGATGAACATGGAAATATCTAAACCGCTATCTGCATGAACATGGAAATATCTACACCGCCATCTGTATGAACATGGATATATCTACACCGCTATCTGTATAAACATGGAAATATCAACACCGCTACCTGTATGAACACGGAAATATCAGCTCCGCTATCTGTATGAACATGCAAATATCAACACCGCTATCTGTATGAACATGGAAATATCTGCACCGCTATCTGTATGAACATGGAAATATCTACACCGCTATCTGTGTAAACATGCATACATCTTCACCGCTATCTTTATAAACATGGAAATATCTACACCGCTATCTTTATGAACATGGAAATATCTAAACCGCTAACTGTTTGAACAGGGAAATATATACACCGCGATCTGCATGAAAATGGAAATATCTACACCGCTATCTGTATGAAGATGGAAATACATACAACGCTATCTGTGTGAACATGGAAATATCTACACCGCTATCTGTATGAACATGGAAATATCTACACCGCTATCTGAATGAACATGGAAATATTTACACCGCCATCTGTAAGAACATGGAAATATCTTCTCCGCCATCTGTATGAACATGGATATATCTACACAGCCATCTGGATGAACATGGAAATATCTACACCGCTATCTGTACGAACATGGAAATATCTACACCGCTATCTGTATGAACATGGAAATATCTACACCGCTATCTGTATGAACATGGAAGTACCTACACCGCTATCTGTATGAACATGGAAATATCTACACCGCTAACTGAACAGGGAAATATATACACCGCTATGTGCATGAAAATGGAAATATCTACACCGCTATCTGTATGAACATGGAAATACATACACCGCTATCTGTATGAACATGGAAATATCTAGACCGCTATCTGTATGAACATGGAAATATCTACACCGCCATCTGTATGAACATGGAAATATCTTCACCGATATCTGTATGAACATGGATATATCTACACAGCCATCTGGATGAACTTGGAAATATCTGCACCGCTATCTGTATGAACATGGAAATATCTACACCGCTATCTGTATGAACATGGATATATCTACACAGCCATCTGGATGAACATGGAAATATCTACACCGCTATCTGTGTAAACATGCATACATCTTCACCGCTGTCTGTATAAAGATGGAAATATCTACACCGCTATCTTTATGAACATGGAAATATCTACACCGCTATCTGTGTAAATATGCATACATCTTCACCGCTATCTGTATAAACATGGAAATATCTACACCGCTATCTGTATGAACATGGAAATATCTACACCGCTAACTGTTTGAACATGGAAATATATACACAGCTATCTACATGAAAATGGAAATATCTACACCGCTATCTGTATGAACATGGAAATACATACACCGCTATCTGTATGAACATGGAAATATCTACACCGCTATCTGTATGAACATGGAAATACCTACACCGCTATCTGTATGAACATGGAAATATCTACACCGCCATCTATATGAACATGGAAATATCTTCTCCGCCATCTGTATGAACATGGATATATCTACACAGCCATCTGGATTAACATGGAAATATCTAAACCGATATCTGTATGAACATGGAAATATCTACACCGCCATCTGTATGAACATGGATATATCTACACAGCCATCTGTATAAACACGGAAATATGTACACCTCTACCTGTATAAACATGGAAGTATCAGCACCGCTATCGGTATGAACATGGCAATATCTACACGGCTATCTGTATGAACATGGAAATATCTACACCGCTATCTGTATTTACATGGAAATATCGTCTCCGCCATCTGTATGAACATGGATATATCTACGCAGCCATCTGGATGAACATGGAAATATCTACACCGCTATCTGTATGAACATGGAAATATCTACACCGCTATCTGTATTAACATGGAAATATCTACACAGCCATCTGGATTAGCTTGGAAATATCTACACCGCTATCTGTATGAACATGGAAATACATACACCGCTATCTGTATGAACATGGAAATATCTACACCGCTATCTGTATGAACATGGAAATACTTTCACCGCCATCTATATGTACATGGATATATCTACACAGCCATCTGGATGAACATGGAAATATGTACACCGCTATCTGTGTAAACATGCCTACATTTTCACTGCTATCTGTATAAACATGGAAATATCTACACCGCTATCTTTATGAACATGGAAATATCTAAACCGCTAACTGTTTGAACAGGGAAATATATACACCGCTATCTGCATAAAAATGGAAATATCTACACCGCTATCTGTATGAACATGGAAATACATACACCGCTATCTGTATGAACATGGAAATATCTACACCGCTATCTGTATGAACATGGAAATATCTACACCGCTATCTGTATGAACATGGAAATATCTACACCGCCATCTGTATGAACATGGAAATATCTTCTCCGCCATCTGTATGAACATGGATATATCTACACAGCCAGCTAGATGAACATGGAAATATCTACACTGCTATCTGCATGAAAATGGAAATATCTACACAGCTATCTGCATCTACATGGAAATATCCACACAGCTATCTCTCTACACATGGAAATAACTACACCGCTATCTGTATGAACATGGTAATATATACACCGCCATCTGTATGAAAATGGAAATCTCTTAACCGCCATCTGTATGAACATATAAATATCTACACCGCCATCTGTATTAAAATGGAGATATCTACACCGCTATCTGTATAAACGGAAATATCTACACCGCTATCTGTATAAACATGGAAATATCTACACCGCTATCTGTATAAACATGGAAATAGCTTCACCGCTACCTGTATAAACATGGAAATTTCAGCACCGCTATCTGTATGAACATGGAAATATCTACACCGCAATCTGTATGAACATGGAAATATCTACACCGCTATTTGTATGAACATGGAAATATCTACACCGCTATCTGTTTGAACAGGGAAATATATACACCGCTGTCTGCATGAAAATGGAAATTGCTACACAGCTATCTGAATATACATGGAAATATCTACACAGGTATCTCTTTATACATGGAAATAACTACACCGCTATCTGTATGAACATGGAAATATCTACACCGCCATCTGTATGAACATGGAAATATCTGCACCGCCATCTGTATGAACATATAAATATCTACACCACCATCTGTATTAAGATGGAGATATCTACACTGCTATCTGTATCAACATGGAAATATCTACACGGCTACCTGTATGAACATGGAAATATCAGCACCGCTATCTGTATGAACATGGAAATATCTACACCGCTATCTGTATGAACATGGAAATATCTTCACCGCCATCTGTTTGAACATGGATATATCTACACAGCCATCTGGATGAACATGGAAATATGTACACGGCTATCTGCGTAAACATGCATACATCTTCACCGCTATCTGTATAAACATGGAAATATCTACACCGCTATCTGTATGAACATGGAAATATCTAAACCGCTAACTGAACAGGGAAATATATACACCGCAATCTGCATAAAAATGGAAATATCTACACCGCTATCTGTATGAACATGGAAATATATACACCGCTATCTGTATGAACATGGAAATATCTACACCGCTATCTGTATGAACATGGAAATATCTACACCGCTATCTGTATGAACATGGAAATATCTACACCGCCATCTGTATGAACATGGAAATATCTTCTCCACCATCTGTATGAACATGGATATATCTACACAGCCATCTGGATGAACATGGAAATATCTAAACTGCTATCTGTATGAACATGGAAATATCTACACCGCCATCTGTATGAACATGGATATATCTACACAGCCATCTGTATAAGCACGGAAATATGTACAAAGCTACCTGTATAAACATGGAAGTTTCAGCATGGCCATCGGTATGAACATGGCAATATCTACACGGCTATCTGTATGAACATGGAAATATCTACACCGCTATCTGTATGTACATGGAAATATCTTCACCGCCATCTGTATGAACATGGATATATCTACTCAGCCATCTGGATGAACATGGAAATATCTACACCGCTATCTGTATGAACATGGAAATATCTACACCGCTATCTGTATGAACATGGAAATATCTACACAGCCATCAGGATTAACATGGAAATATCTACACCGCTATCTGTATGAACATGGAAATACATACACCGCTGTCTGTATGAACATGGAAATATCTACACCGCTATCTGTATGAACATGGAAATATCTACACCGCTATCTGTATGAACATGGAAATATCTTCACCGCCATCTGTATGAACATGGATATATCTACACAGCCATCTGGATGAACATGGAAATATCTACACCGCTATCTGTGTAAACATGCATACATTTTCACCGCTATCTGTATAAACATGGAAATATCTACACCGCTATCTTTATGAACATGGAAATATCTACACTGCTAACTGTTTGAACATGGAAATATATACACCGCTATCTGCTTGAAAATGGAAATATCTACACCGCTATCTGTATGAACATGGAAATACATACACCGCTATCTGTTTGAACATGGAAATATCTACACCGCTTTCTTTATGAACATGGAAATATCTACAACGCTATCTGTAGGAACATGGAAATATCTTCACCGCCATCTGTATGAACATGGATATATCTACACAGCCATCTGGATGAACATGGAAATATCTACACCGCTATCTGTATGAACATGGAAATATCTACACCGCTATCTGTATGAACATGGATATATCTACACAGCCATCTGGATGAACATGGAAATATCTACACCGCTATCTGTGTAAACACGCATACATCTTCACCGCTATCTATATAAACATGGAAATATCAACACCGCTATCTGTATGAACATGGAAATATCTACACCGCTAACTGTTTGAACAGGGAAATATATACACAGCTATCTGCATGAAAATGGAAATATCTACACAGCTATCTGCATATACATGGAAATATCTACACAGCTATCTCTCTACACATGGAAATAACTACACCGCTATCTGTATGAACATGGAAATATCTACACCGCCATCTGTATGAAAATGGAAATCTCTGAACCGCCATCTGTATGAACATATAAATATCGACACCGCCATCTGTATTAAAATGGAGATATCTACACCGCTATCTGTATAAACATGGAAATATCTACACCGCTTTCTGTATAAACATGGAAATATCTACACCGCTATCTGTATAAACATGGAAAAACTTCACCGCTACCTGTATAAACATGGAAATTTCAGCACCGCTATCTGTATGAACATGGAAATATCTACACCGCAATCTGTATGAACATGGAAATATCTACACCGCTATCTGCATGAACATGGAAATATCTACACCGCTATCTGTTTGAACAGGGAAATATATACACCGCTGTCTGCATGAAAATGGAAATTGCTACACAGCTATCTGCATATACATGGAAATATCTACACAGGTATCTCTTTACACATGGAAATAACTACACCGCTATCTGTATGAACTTGGAAATATCTACACCGCCATCTGTATGAACATGGAAATATCTGCACCGCCATCTGTATGAACATATAAATAAATACACCGCCATCTGTGTTAAGATGGAGATATCTACACCGCTATCTGTATCAACATGGAAATATCTACTCCGCTATCTGTATAAACATGGAAATATCTACACCGCTATCTGTATAAACATGGAAATATCTACACCGCTACCTGTATGAACATGGAAATATCAGCACCGCTATCTGTATGAACATGGAAATATCTACACCGCTATCTGTATGAACATGGAAATATCTTCCCCGCCATCTGTATGAACATGGATATATCTACACAGCCATCTGGATGAACATGGAAATATGTACACTTCTATCTGTGTAAACATGCATACATGTTCACCGCTATCTTTATAAACATGGAAATATCTACACCGCTATCTTTATGAACATGGAAATATCTAAACCGATAACTGTTTGAACAGGGAAATATATACACCGCTATCTGCATGAAAATGGAAATATCTACACCGCTATCTGTATGAACATGGAAATACATACACCGCTATCTGTATGAACATGGAAATATCTACACCGCTATCTGCATGAACATGGAAATACCTACACCGCTATCTGTATGAACATGGATATATCTACACCGCCATCTGTATGAACATGGAAATATCTTCTCCGCCATCTGTATGAACATGGATATATCTTCACAGCCATCTGGATGAACATGGAAATATCTAAACCGCTATCTGTATGAACATGGAAATATCATCACCGCCATCTGTATGAACATGGATATATCTACACAGCCATCTTTATAATCACGGAAATATGTACACCGCTACCTGTATAAACATGGAAGTATCAGCACCGCTATCGGTATGTACATGGCAATATCTACACGGCTATCTGTATGAACATGGAAATATCTACACCGCTATCTGTATGTACATGGAAATATCTTCACCGCCATCTGTATGAACATGGATATACCTACGCAGCCATCTGGATGAACATGGAAATATCTACACCGCTATCTGTATGAACATGGAAATATCTACACCGCTATCTGTAAGAACATGGAAATACCTACACAGCCATCTGGATGAACATGGAAATATCTACACCGCTATCTATATGAACATGGAAATACAAACACCGCTATCTGTATGAACATGGAAATATCCACACCGCTATCTGTATGAACATGGAAATATCTACACCGCCATCTGTATGAACATGGAAATATCTGCACGGCCATCTGTATGAACATATAAATATCTACACCGCCATCTGTATTAAGATGGAGATATCTACACCGCTATCTGTATCAACATGGAAATATCTACACCGCTATCTGAATAAACATGGAAATATCAGCACCGCTATCTGTGTGAACATGGAAATATCTACACCGCTACCTGTATGAACATGGAAATATCTACACCGCTATATGTATGAGCATGAAAATATCTTCACCGCCATCTGTATGAACATGAATATATCTACACAGCCATCTGGATGATCATGGAAATACGTACACGGCTATCTGTGTAAACATGCATACATCTTCACCGCTATCTTTATAAACATGGAAATATCTACACCGCTATCTTTATGAACATGGAAATATCTAAACCGATAACTGTTTGAACAGGGAAATATATACACCGCTATCTGCATGAAAATGGAAATATCAACACTGCTATCTGTATGAACATGGAAATACATACACCGTTATCTGTATGAACATGGAAATATCTACACCGCTATCTGCATGAACATGGAAATATCTACACCGCCATCTGTATGAACATGGAAATATCTTCTACGCCATCTGTATGAACATGGATATATCTACACAGCCATCTGGATGAACATGGGAATATCTAAACCGCTATCTGTATGAACATGGAAATATCTACACCGCCATCTGTATGAAGATGGATATATCTACACAGCCATCTTTATAAACACGGAAATATGTACACCGCTACCTGTATAAACATGGAAGTATCAGCACCGCTATCGGTATGTACATGGCAATATCTACACCGCTATCTGTCTGTACATGGAAATATCTTCACCGCCATCTGTATGAACATGGATATATCTACGCAGCCATCTGGATGAACATGGAAATATCTACACCGCTATCTGTATGAACATGGAAATATCTACTCCGCTATCTGTATGAACATGGAAATATCTACACAGCCATCTGGATGAACATGGAAATATCTACACCGCTATCTGTATGAACATGGAAATACATACACCGCTATCTGTATGAACATGGAAATATCTTCACCGCCATCTGTATGAACATGGATATATCTACACAGCCATCTGGATGAACCTGGAAATATCTACACCGCTATCTGTATGTACATGGAAATATCTTCACCGCCATCTGTATGAACATGGATATATCTACTCAGCCATCTGGATGAACATGGAAATATCTACACCGCTATCTGTATGAACATGGAAATATCTACACCGCTATCTGTATGAACATGGAAATAACTACACAGCCATCTGGATTAACATGGAAATATCTACACCGCTATCTGTATGAACATGGAAATACATACACCGCTGTCTGTATGAACATGGAAATATCTACACCGCTATCTGTATGAACATGGAAATATCTACACCGCTATCTGTATGAACATGGAAATATCTTCACCGCCATCTGTATGAACATGGATATATCTACACAGCATTCTGGATGAACATGGAAATATCTACACCGCTATCTGTGTAAACATGCATACATTTTCACCGCTATCTGTATAAACATGGAAATATCTACACCGCTATCTTTATGAACATGGAAATATCTACACCGCTAACTGTTTGGACATGGAAATATATACACCGCTATCTGCTTGAAAATGGAAATATCTACACCGCTATCTGTATGAACATGGAAATACATACACCGCTATCTGTTTGAACATGGAAATATCTACACCGCTTTCTTTATGAACATGGAAATATCTACAACGCTATCTGTAGGAACATGGAAATATCTTCACCGCCATCTGTATGAACATGGATATATCTACACAGCCATCTGGATGAACATGGAAATATCTACACCGCTATCTGTATGAACATGGAAATATCTACACCGCTATCTGTATGAACATGGTTATATCTACACAGCCATCTGGATGAACATGGAAATATCTACACCGCTATCTGTGTAAACACGCATACATCTTCACCGCTATCTATATAAACATAGAAATATCAACACCGCTATCTGTATGAACATGGAAATATCTACACCGCTAACTGTTTGAACAGGGAAATATATACACAGCTATCTGCATGAAAATGGAAATATCTACACAGCTATCTGCATATACATGGAAATATCTACACAGCTATCTCTCTACACATGGAAATAACTACACCGCTATCTGTATGAACATGGAAATATCTACACCGCCATCTGTATGAAAATGGAAATCTCTGAACCGCCATCTGTATGAACATATAAATATCGACACCGCCATCTGTATTAAAATGGAGATATCTACACCGCTATCTGTATAAACATGGAAATATCTACACCGCTTTCTGTATAAACATGGAAATATCTACACCGCTATCTGTATAAACATGGAAAAACTTCACCGCTACCTGTATAAACATGGAAATTTCAGCACCGCTATCTGTATGAACATGGAAATATCTACACCGCAATCTGTATGAACATGGAAATATCTACACCGCTATCTGCATGAACATGGAAATATCTACACCGCTATCTGTTTGAACAGGGAAATATATACACCGCTGTCTGCATGAAAATGGAAATTGCTACACAGCTATCTGCATATACATGGAAATATCTACACAGGTATCTCTTTAAACATGGAAATAACTACACCGCTATCTGTATGAACTTGGAAATATCTACACCGCCATCTGTATGAACATGGAAATATCTGCACCGCCATCTGTATGAACATATAAATAAATACACCGCCATCTGTGTTAAGATGGAGATATCTACACCGCTATCTGTATCAACATGGAAATATCTACACCGCTGTCTGTATAAACATGGAAATATCTACACCGCTATCTGTATAAACATGGAAATATCTACACCGCTACCTGTATGAACATGGAAATATCAGCACCGCTATCTGTATGAACATGGAAATATCTACACCGCTATCTGTATGAACATGGAAATATCTTCCCCGCCATCTGTATGAACATGGATATATCTACACAGCCATCTGGATGAACATGGAAATATGTACACTTCTATCTGTGTAAACATGCATACATGTTCACCGCTATCTTTATAAACATGGAAATATCTACACCGCTATCTTTATGAACATGGAAATATCTAAACCGATAACTGTTTGAACAGGGAAATATATACACCGCTATCTGCATGAAAATGGAAATATCTACACCGCTATCTGTATGAACATGGAAATACATACACCGCTATCTGTATGAACATGGAAATATCTACACCGCTATCTGCATGAACATGGAAATACCTACACCGCTATCTGTGTGAACATGGATATATCTACACCGCCATCTGTATGAACATGGAAATATCTTCTCCGCCATCTGTATGAACATGGATATATCTTCACAGCCATCTGGATGAACATGGAAATATCTAAACCGCTATCTGTATGGACATGGAAATATCAACACCGCCATCTGTATGAACATGGATATATCTACACAGCCATCTTTATAATCACGGAAATATGTACACCGCTACCTGTATAAACATGGAAGTATCAGCACCGCTATCGGTATGTACATGGCAATATCTACACGGCTATCTGTATGAACATGGAAATATCTACACCGCTATCTGTATGTACATGGAAATATCTTCACCGCCATCTGTATGAACATGGATATACCTACGCAGCCATCTGGATGAACATGGAAATATCTACACCGCTATCTGTATGAACATGGAAATATCTACACCGCTATCTGTAAGAACATGGAAATACCTACACAGCCATCTGGATGAACATGGAAATATCTACACCGCTATCTATATGAACATGGAAATACAAACACCGCTATCTGTATGAACATGGAAATATCCACACCGCTATCTGTATGAACATGGAAATATCTACACCGCCATCTGTATGAACATGGAAATATCTGCACGGCCATCTGTATGAACATATAAATATCTACACCGCCATCTGTATTAAGATGGAGATATCTACACCGCTATCTGTATCAACATGGAAATATCTACACCGCTATCTGAATAAACATGGAAATATCAGCACCGCTATCTGTGTGAACATGGAAATATCTACACCGCTACCTGTATGAACATGGAAATATCTACACCGCTATATGTATGAGCATGAAAATATCTTCACCGCCATCTGTATGAACATGGATATATCTACACAGCCATCTGGATGATCATGGAAATACGTACACGGCTATCTGTGTAAACATGCATACATCTTCACCGCTATCTGTATAAACATGGAAATATCTACACCGCTATCTTTATGAACATGGAAATATCTAAACCGATAACTGTTTGAACAGGGAAATATATACACCGCGATCTGCATGAAAATGGAAATATCAACACTGCTATCTGTATGAACATGGAAATACATACACCGCTATCTGTATGAACATGGAAATATCTACACCGCTATCTGCATGAACATGGAAATATCTACACCGCCATCTGTATGAACATGGAAATATCTTCTACGCCATCTGTATGAACATGGATATATCTACACAGCCATCTGGATGAACATGGAAATATCTACACCGCTATCTGTTTGAACAGTGAAATATATACACCGCTGTCTGCATGAAAATGGAAATTGCTACACAGCTATCTGCATATACATGGAAATATCTACACAGGTATCTCTTTACACATGGAAATAACTACACCGCTATCTGTATGAACATGGAAACATCTACACCGCCATCTGTATGAACATGGAAATATCTGCACCGCCATCTGTATGAACATATAAATATCTACACCGCCATCTGTATTAAGATGGAGATATCTACACCGCTATCTGTATCAACATGGAAATATCTACACCGCTATCTGTATAAACATGGAAATATCTACACCGCTACCTGTATGAACATGGAAATATCAGCACCGCTATCTGTATGAACATGGAAATATCTACACCGCTATCTGTATGAACATGGAAATATCTTCACCGCCATCTGTATGAACATGGATATATCTACACAGCCATCTGGATGAACATGGAAATATGTACACGGCAATCTGTGTAAACATGCATACATCTTCACCGCTATCTGTATAAACATGGAAATATCTACACCGCTGTCTTTATGAACATGGAAATATCTAAACCGATAACTGTTTGAACAGGGAAATATATACACCACTATCTGCATGAAAATGGAAATATCTACACCGCTATCTGTATGAACATGGAAATACATACACCGCTATCTGTATGAACATGGAAATATCTACACCGCTATCTGTATGAACATGGAAATACCTACACCGCTATCTGTATGAACATGGAAATATCTACACCGCCATCTGTATGAACATGGAAATATCTTCTCCGCCATCTGTATGAACATGGATATATCTGCACAGCCATCTGGATGAACATGGAAATATCTAAACCGCTATCTGTATGAACATGGAAATATCTACACCGCCATCTGTATGAACATGGATATATCTACACAGCCATCTTTATAAACACGGAAATATGTACACCGCTACCTGTATAAACATGGAAGTATCAGCACCGCTATCAGTATGTACATGGCAATATCTACACGGCTATCTGTATGAACATGGAAATATCTACACCGCTATCTGTATGTACATGGAAATATCTTCACCGCCATCAGTATGAACATGGATATATCTACGCAGCCATCTGGATGAACATGGAAATATCTACACCGCTATCTGTATGAACATGGAAATACAAACACCGCTATCTGTATGAACATGGAAATATCTACACCGCTATCTGTATGAACATGGAAATATCTACACCGCTATCTGTATGAACATGGAAATATCTTCACCGCCATCTGTATGAACATGGAAATACCTACACAGCCATCTGTATGAACATGGAAATATCTACACCGCTATCTGTATGAACATGGAAATACAAACACCGCTATCTGTATGAACATGGAAATATCTACACCGCTATCTGTATGAACATGGAAATATCTACACCGCTATCTGTATGAACATGGAAATATCTTCACCGCCATCTGTATGAACATGGATATATCTACACAGCCATCTGGATGAACATGGAAATATCTACACCGCTATCTGTGTAAAAATGCATACATTTACACCGCTATCTGTATAAACATGGAAATATCTACACCGCTATCTTTATGAACATGGAAATATCTACACCGCTACCTGTTTGAACTTGGAAATATATACACCGCTATCTGCTTGAAAATGGAAATATCTACACCGCTATCTGTATGAACATGGAAATACATACACCGCTATCTGTTTGAACATGGAAATATCTACACCGCTTTCTGTATGAACATGGAAATATCTTCACCGTCATCAGTATGAACATGAATATATCTACACAGCCATCTGGATGAACATGGAAATATCTGCACCGCTATCTGTATGAACATGGAAATATCTACACCGCTATCTGTATGAACATGGATATATCTACACAGCCTTCTGGATGAACATGGAAATATCTACACCGCTATCTGTGTAAACATGCATACATCTTCACCGCTATCTGTATAAACATGGAAATATCTACACCGCTATCTTTCTGAACATGGAAATATCAACACCGCTAACTGTTTGAACAGGGAAATATATACACCGCTATCTGCATGAGAATTGAAATATCTACACAGCTATCTGCATATACATGGAAATATCTACACAGCTATCTCTTTACACATGGAAATAACTACACCGCTATCTGTATGAACATGGAAATATCTACACCGCCATCTGTATGAAAATGGAAATATCTGAACCGCCATCTGTATGAACATATAAATATCTACACCGCCATCTGTATTAAGATGGAGATATCTACACCGCTATCTGTATAAACATGGAAATATCTACACCGCTATCTGTATAAACATGGAAATATCTACACCGCTATCTGTATAAACATGGAAATATCTACACCGCTATCAGTATAAACATGGAAATACCTTCACCGCTACCTGTAAAAACATGGAAATATCAGCACCGCTATCTGTATGAACATGGAAATATCTACCCCGATATCTGTATGAACATGGAAATATCTACACCGCTATCTGTATGAACATGGAAATATCAACACCGCTATCGGTTTGAACAGGGAAATATATACACCGTTGTCTGCATGAAAATGGAAATTGCTACGCAGCTATCTGCATATACTTGGAAATATCTACACAGGTATCTCTTTACACATGGAAATAACTACACCGCTATCAGTATGAACATGGAAATATCTACACCGCTATCTGTATGAACATGGAAATATCTACAACGCTATCTGTATGAACATGGAAATACCTACACCGCTACCTGTATGAACATGGAAATATTTTCACCGCCATCTATATGAACATGGATATATCTACACAGCCATCTGGATGAACATGGAAATATCTACACCGCTATCTGTGTAAACATGCCTACATTTTCACCGCTATCTGTATAAACATGGAAATATGTACATCGATATCTTTATGAACATGGAAATATCTACACCGCTAACTGTTTGAACATGGAAGTATATACACCGCTATCTGCTTGAAAATGGAAATATATACATCGCTAACTGTATGAACATGGAAATACATACACCGCTATCTGTTTGAACATGGAAATATCTACACCGCTTTCTGTATGAACATGGAAATATCTACACCGCTATCTGTATGAACATGGAAATATCTTCACCGCCATCTGCATGAAGATGGATATATCTATACAGCATTCTGGATGAACATGGAAATATCTACACCGCTATCTGTGTAAACATGCATACATTTTCACCGCTATCTGTATAAACATTGAAATATCTACTCCGCTATCTTTATGAACATGGAAATATCTAAACCGCTATCTGTATGAACATGGAAATATCTTCACCGCCATCTGTATGAACATGGATATATCTACACAGCCATCTGGATGAACATGGAAATATGTACACGGCTATCTGTGTAAACATGCATACATCTTCACCGCTATCTGTATAAACATGGAAATATCTACACCGCTATCTTTATGAACATGGAAATATCTAAACTGCTAACTGTTTGAACAGGGAAATATATACACCGCTTTCTGCATAAAAATGGAAATATCTACACCGCTATCTGTATGAACATGGAAATACATACACCGCTATCTGTATGAACATGGAAATATCTACACCGCTATCTGTATGAACATGGAAATATCTACACCCCTATCTGTATGAACATGGAAATATCTACACCGCCATCTGTATGAACATGGAAATATCTTCTCCACCATCTGTATGAACATGGATATATCTACACAGACATCTGGATGAACATGGAAATATCTACACTGCTATCTGTATGAACATGGAAATATCTACACCGCCATCTGTATGAACATGGAAATATCTTCTCCACCATCTGTATGAACATGGATATATCTACACAGCCATGTGTATAAACATGGAAATATCTACACCGCTATCTGTATAAACATGCAAATATCTACACTGCTACATGTATGAACATGGAAATATCAGCACCGCTATCTGTATGAACATGGAAATATCTACACCGCTATCTGTATGAACATGGAAGTATCTTCACCGCCATCTGTATGAACATGGATATATCTACACAGCCATCTGGATGAACATGGAAATATGTACATGGCTATCTGTGTAAACATGCATACTTCTTCACCGCTATCTGTATAAACATGGAAATATCTACACCGCTATCTTTATGAACATGGAAATATCTAAACCGATAACTGTTTGAACAGGGAAATATATACACTGCTATCTGCATAAAAATGGAAATATCTACACCGCTATCTGTATGAACATGGAAATACATACACCGCTATCTGTATGAACATGGAAATATCTACACCGCTATCTGTATGAACATGGAAATACCTACACCGCTATCTGTATGAACATGGAAATATCTACACCGCCATCTGTATGAACATGGAAATATCTTCTCCGCCATCTGTATGAACATGGATATATCTACACAGCCATCTGGATGAACATGGAAATATCTAAACCGCTATCTGTATGAACATGGAAATATCTACACCACCATCTGTATGAACATGGATATATCTACACAGCCATCTGTATAAACACGGAAATATGTACACCGCTACCTGTATAAACATGGAAGTATCAGCACCGCTATCGGTATGAACATGGCCATATCTACACGGCTATCTGTACGAACATGGAAATATCTACACCGCTATCTGTATGTACGTGGAAATATCTTCTCCGCCATCTGTATGAACATGGATATATCTACGCAGCCATCTGGATGAACATGGAAATATCTACACCGCTATCTGTATGAACATGGAAATATCTACACTGCTATCTGCATTAACATGGAAATATCCACACAGCCATCTGGATTAACTTGGAAATATCTACACCGCTATCTGTATGAACATGGAAATACATACACCGCTGTCTGTATGAACATGGAAATATCTACACCGCTATCTGTATGAACATGGAAATATCTACACCGCTATCTGTATGAACATGGAAATGTCTTCACCGCCATCTGTATGAACATGGATATATCTACGCAGCCATCTGGATGAACATGGAAATATCTACACCGCTATCTGTATGAACATGGAAATATCTACACCGCTATCTGCATTAACATGGAAATATCCACACAGCCATCTGGATTAACTTGGAAATATCTACACCGCTATCTGTATGAACATGGAAATACATACACCGCTATCTGTATGAACATGTAAATATCTACACCGCTATCTGTTTGAACATGGAAATATATACACCGCTATCTGCATGAAAATGGAAATATCTACACAGCTATCTGCATATACATGGAAATATCTACACAGCTATCACTTTACGCATGGAAATAACTACACCGCTATCTGTATGAACATGGAAATATCTACACCGCAATCTGTATGAAAATGGAAATATCTGAACCGCCATCTGTATGAACATATAAATATCTACACCGCCATCTGTATTAAAATGAAGATATCTACACCGCTATCTGTATAAACATGGAAATATCTACACCGCTATCTGTATAAACATGGAAATATCTACACCGCTATCTGTATAAACATGGAAATATCTTCACCGCTACCTGTAAAAACATGGAAATATCAGCACCGCTATCTGTATGAACATGGAAATATCTACACCGCAATCTGTATGAACATGGAAATATCTACACCGCTATCTGTATCAACATGGAAATATCTACACCGCTATCGGTTTGAACAAGGAAATATATACACCGCTGTCTGCATGAAAATGGAAATTGCTACAAAGCAATCTGCATATACATGGAAATATCTACACAGGTATCTCTTTACACATGGAAATAACTACACAGCTATCTGTATGAAAATGGAAATATCTAAACCGCCATCTGTATGAACATGGAAATATCTACACCGCTATCTGTATGAACATGGAAATATCTACACCGCTATCTGTATGAACATGGAAATATCTACACAGCCATCTGGATGAACATGGAAATATCTACACCGCTATCTGTATGAACATGGAAATATCTACACCGCTATCTGTATGAACATGGAAATATCTACACCGCTATCTGTATGAACATGGAAATATTTTCACCGCCATCTATATGAACATGGATATATCTACACAGCCATCTGGATGAACATGGAAATATCTACACCGCTATCTGTGTAAACATGCCTACATTTTCACCGCTATCTGTATAAACATGGAAATATCTACACCGCTATCTTTATGAACATGGAAATATCTACACCGCTAACTGTTTGAACATGGAAGTATATACACCGCTATCTGCTTGAAAATGGAAATATATACACCGCTAACTGTGTGAACATGGAAATACATACACCGCTATCTGTATGAACATGGAAATATCTACACCGCTATCTGTATGAACATGGAAATATCTACACCGCTATCTGTATGAACATGGAAATATTTTCACCGCCATCTATATGAACATGGATATATCTACACAGCCATCTGGATGAACATGGAAATATCTACACCGCTATCTGTGTAAACATGCCTACATTTTCACCGCTATCTGTATAAACATGGAAATATCTACACCGCTATCTTTATGAACATGGAAATATCTACACCGCTAAGTGTTTGAACATGGAAGTATATACACCGCTATCTGCTTGAAAATGGAAATATATACACCGCTAACTGTATGAACATGGAAATACATACACCGCTATCTGTTTGAACATGGAAATATCTACACCGCTTTCTGTATGAACATGGAAATATCTACACCGCTATCTGTATGAACATGGAAATATCTTCGCCGCCATCTGTATGAAGATGGATATATCTACACAGCATTCTGGATGAACATGGAAATATCTACACCGCTATCTGTGTAAACATGCATATATTTTCACCGCTATCTGTATAAACATGGAAATATCTTCACCGCTACCTTTATGAACATGGAAATATCTAAACCGCTAACTGTTTGAACAGGGAAATATATACACCGCTATCTGCATAAAAATGGAAATATCTACACCGCTATCTGTATGAACATGGAAATACATACACCGCTATCTGTATGAACATGGAAATATCTACACCGCTATCTGAATGAAGATGGAAATATCTACACCGCTATCTGTATGAACATGGAAATATCTACACCGCCATCTGTATGAACATGGAAATATCTTCTCCACCATCTGTATGAACATGGATATATCTACACAGCCATCTGGATGAACATGGAAATATCTAAACCGCTATCTGTATGAACATGGAAATATCTACACCGCCATCTGTATGAACATGGATATATCTACACAGCCATCTGTATAAACACGGAAATATGTACACCGCCACCTGTATAAACATGGAAGTTTCAGCACGGCTATCGGTATGAGCATGGCAATATCTACACGGCTATCTGTATGAACATGGAAATATCTACACCGCTATCTGTATGTACATGGAAATATCTTCACCGCCATCTGTATGAACATGGATATATCTACTCAGCCATCTGGATGAACATGGAAATATCTACACCGCTATCTGTATGAGCATGGAAATATCTACACCGCTATCTGTATGAACATGGAAATATCTACACAGCCATCTGGATTAACATGGAAATATCTACACCGCTATCTGTATGAACATGGAAATACATACACCGCTGTCTGTATGAACATGGAAATATCTACCCCGCTATCTGTATGAACATGGAAATATCTACACCGCTATCTGTATGAACATGGATATATCTTCACCGCCATCTGTGTGAACATGGATATATCTACACAGCCATCTGGATGAACATGGAAATATCTACACCGCTATCTGTGTAAACATGCATACATTTTCACCGCTATCTGTATAAACATGGAAATAACTACACCGCTATCTTTATGAACATGGAAATATCTACACCGCTAACTGTTTGAACATGGAAATATATACACCGCTATCTGCTTGAAAATGGAAATATCTACACCGCTATCTGTATGAACATGGAAATACATACACCGCTATCTGTTTGAACATGGAAATATCTACACCGCTTTCTTTATGAACATGGAAATATCTACAACGCTATCTGTATGAACATGGAAATATCTTCACCGCCATCTGTATGAACATGGATATATCTACACAGCCATCTGGATGAACATGGAAATATCTGCACTGCTATCTGTATGAACATGGAAATATCTACACCGCTATCTGTATGAACATGGATATATCTACACAGCCATCTGGATGAACATGGAAATATCTACACCGCTATCTGTGTAAACATGCATATATCTTCACCGCTATCTGTATAAACATGGAAGTATCTACACCGCTATCTTTCTGAACATGGAAATATCTACACCGCTAACTGTTTGAACAGGGAAATATATACACCGCTATCTGCATGAAAATGGAAATATCTACACAGCTATCTGCATATACATGGAAATATCTACACAGCTATCTCTCTACACATGGAAATAACTACACCGCTATCTGTATGAACATGGAAATATCTACACCGCCATCTGTATGAAAATGGAAATCTCTGAACTGCCATCTGTATGAACATATAAATATCTACACCGCCATCTGTATTAAAATGGAGATATCTACACCGCTATCTGTATAAACATGGAAATATCTACACCGCTATCTGTATAAACATGGAAATATCTACACCGCTATCAGTATAAACATGGAAATAGCTTCACCGCTACCTGTATAAACATGGAAATTTCAGCACCGCTATCTGTATGAACATGGAAATATCTACACCGCAATCAGTATGAACATGGAAATATCTACACCGCTATCTGTATGAACATGGAAATATCTACACCGCTATCTGTTTGAACAGGGAAATATATACACCGCTGTCTGCATGAAAATGGAAATTGCTACACAGCTATCTGCATATACATGGAAATATCTACACAGGTATCTCTTTACACATGGAAATAACTACACCGCCATCTGTATGAACATGGAAATATCTACACCGCCATCTGTATGAACATGGAAATATCTGCACCGCCATCTGTATGAACATATAAATATCTACACCGCCATCTGTATTAAGATGGAGATATCTACACCGCTATCTGTATCAACATGGAAATATCTACACCGCTACCTGTATGAACATGGAAATATCAGCACCGCTATCTGTATGAACATGGAAATATCTACACCGCTATCTGTATGAACATGGAAATATCTTCACCGCCATCTGTATGAACATGGATATATCTACACAGCCGTCTGGATGAACATGGAAATATGTACACGGCAATCTGTGTAAACATGCATACATCTTCACCGCTATCTGTATAAACATGGAAATATCTACACCGCTGTCTTTATGAACATGGAAATATCTAAACCAATAACTGTTTGAACAGGGAAATATATACACCGCTATCTGCATGAAAATGGAAATATCTACACCGCTATCTGTATGAACATGGAAATACATACACCGCTATCTGTATGAACATGGAAATATCTACACCGCTATCTGTATGAACATGGAAATACCTACACCGCTATCTGTATGAACATGGAAATATCTACACCGCCATCTGTATGAACATGGAAATATCTTCTCCGCCATCTGTATGAACATGGATATATCTGCACAGCCATCTGGATGAACATGGAAATATCTAAACCGCTATCTGTATGAACATGGAAATATCTACACCGCCATCTGTATGAACATGGATATATCTACACAGCCATCTTTATAAACACGGAAATATGTACACCGCTACCTGTATAAACATGGAAGTATCAGCACCGCTATCGGTATGTACATGGCAATATCTACACGGCCATCTGTATGAACATGGAAATATCTACACCGCTATCTTTATGTACATGGAAATATCTTCACCGCCATCAGTATGAACATGGATATATCTACGCAGCCATCTGGATGAACATGGAAATATCTACACCGCTATCTGTATGAACATGGAAATATCTACGCCGCTATCTGTATGAACATGGAAATACCTACACAGCCATCTGGATGAACATGGAAATATCTACACCGCTATCTGTATGAACATGGAAATACAAACACCGCTATCTGTATGAACATGCAAATATCTACACCACTATCTGTACGAACATGGAAATATCTACACCGCTATATGTATGAACATGGAAATATCTTCACCGCCATCTGTATGAACATGGATATATCTACACAGCCATCTGGATGAACATGGAAATATCTACACCGCTATCTGTGTAAACATGCATACATTTACACCACTATCTGTATAAACATGGAAATATCTACACCGCTATCTTTATGAACATGGAAATATCTACACCGCTAACTGTTTGAACTTGGAAACATATACACCGCTATCTGCTTGAAAATGGAAATATCTACACCGCTATCTGTATGAACATGGAAATACATACACCGCTATCTGTTTGAACATGGAAATATCTACACCGCTTTCTGTATGAACATGGAAATATCTTCACCGTCATCAGTATGAACATGAATATATCTACACAGCCATCTGGATGAACATGGAAATATCTGCACCGCTATCTGTATGAACATGGAAATATCTACACCGCTATCTGTATGAACATGGATATATCTACACAGCCTTCTGGATGAACATGGAAATATCTACACCGCTATCTGTGTAAACATGCATACATCTTCACCGCTATCTGTATAAACATGGAAATATCTACACCGCTATCTTTCTGAACATGGAAATATCAACACCGCTAACTGTTTGAACAGGGAAATATATACACCGCTATCTGCATGAGAATTGAAATATCTACACAGCTATCTGCATATACATGGAAATATCTACACAGCTATCTCTTTACACATGGAAATAACTACACCGCTATCTGTATGAACATGGAAATATCTACACCGCCATCTGTATGAAAATGGAAATATATGAACCGCCATCTGTATGAACATATAAATATCTACACCGCCATCTGTATTAAGATGGAGATATCTACACCGCTATCTGTATAAACATGGAAATATCTACACCGCTATCTGTATAAACATGGAAATATCTACACCGCTATCAGTATAAACATGGAAATATCTTCACCGCTACCTGTAAAAACATGGAAATATCAGCAACGCTATCTGTATGAACATGGAAATATCTACACCGATATCTGTATGAACATGGAAATATCTACACCGCTATCTGTATGAACATGGAAATATCAACACCGCTATCGGTTTGAACAGGGAAATATATACACCGTTGTCTGCAAGAAAATGGAAATTGCTACACAGCTATCTGCATATACTTGGAAATATCTACACAGGTATCTCTTTACACATGGAAATAACTACACCGCTATCTGTATGAAAATGGAAATATCTACACCGCCATCTGTATGAACATGGAAATATCTACACCGCTATCTGTATGAACATGGAAATATCTACAACGCTATCTGTATGAACATGGAAATATCTACACAGCCATCTGGATGAACATGGAAATATCTACATCGCTATCTGTATGAACATGGAAATATCTACACCGCTATCTGTATGAACATGGAAATACCTACACCGCTACCTGTATGAACATGGAAATATTTTCACCGCCATCTATATGAACATGGATATATCTACACAGCCATCTGGATGAACATGGAAATATCTACACCGCTATCTGTGTAAACATGCCTACATTTTCACCGCTATCTGTATAAAGATGGAAATATGTACACCGATATCTTTATGAACATGGAAATATCTACACCGCTAACTGTTTGAACATGGAAGTATATACACCGCTATCTGCTTGAAAATGGAAATATATACATCGCTAACTGTATGAACATGGAAATACATACACCGCTATCTGTTTGAACATGGAAATATCTACACCGCTTTCTGTATGAACATGGAAATATCTACACCGCTATCTGTATGAACATGGAAATATCTTCACCGCCATCTGCATGAAGATGGATATATCTACACAGCATTCTGGATGAACATGGAAATATCTACACCGCTATCTGTGTAAACATGCATACATTTTCACCGCTATCTGTATAAACATTGAAATATCTACACCGCTATCTTTATGAACATGGAAATATCTAAACCGCTATCTGTATGAACATGGAAATATCTTCACCGCCACCTGTATGAACATGGATATATCTACACAGCCATCTGGATGAACATGGAAATATGTACACGGCTATCTGTGTAAACATGCATACATCTTCACCGCTATCTGTATAAACATGGAAATATCTACACCGCTATCTTTATGAACATGGAAATATCTAAACCGCTAACTGTTTGAACAAGGAAATATACACACCGCTTTCTGCATAAAAATGGAAATATCTACACCGCTACCTGTATGAACATGGAAATACATACACCGCTATCTGTATGAACATGGAAGTATCTACACCGCTATCTGTATGAACATGGAAATATCTACACCCCTATCTGTATGAACATGGAAATATCTACACCGCCATCTGTATGAACATGGAAATATCTTCTCCACCATCTGTATGAACATGGATATATCTACACAGCCATCTGGATGAACATGGAAATATCTACACTGCTATCTGTATGAACATGGAAATATCTACACCGCCATCTGTATGAACATGGATATATCTACACAGCCATCTTTATAAACACGGAAATATGTACACCGCTACCTGTATAAACATGGAAGTATCAGCACCGCTATCGGTATGTACATGGCAATATCTACACGGCTATCTGTATGAACATGGAAATATCTACACCGCTATCTTTATGTACATGGAAATATCTTCACCGCCATCAGTATGAACATGGATATATCTACGCAGCCATCTGGATGAACATGGAAATATCTACACCGCTATCTGTATGAACATGGAAATATCTACGCCGCTATCTGTATGAACATGGAAATACGTACACAGCCATCTGGATGAACATGGAAATATCTACACCGCTATCTGTATGAACATGGAAATACAAACACCGCTATCTGTATGAACATGGAAATATCTACACCACTATCTGTACGAACATGGAAATATCTACACCGCTATATGTATGAACATGGAAATATCTTCACCGCCATCTGTATGAACATGGATATATCTACACAGCCATCTGGATGAACATGGAAATATCTACACTGCTATCTGTGTAAACATGCATACATTTACACCGCTATCTGTATAAACATGGAAATATCTACACCGCTATCTTTATGAACATGGAAATATCTACACCGCTAACTGTTTGAACTTGGAAATATATACACCGCTATCTGCTTGAAAATGGAAATATCTACACCGCTATCTGTATGAACATGGAAATACATACACCGCTATCTGTTTGAACATGGAAATATCTACACCGCTTTCTGTATGAACATGGAAATATCTTCACCGTCATCAGTATGAACATGAATATATCTACACAGCCATCTGGATGAACATGGAAATATCTGCACCGCTATCTGTATGAACATGGAAATATCTACACCGCTATCTGTATGAACATGGATATATCTACACAGCCTTCTGGATGAACATGGAAATATCTACACCGCTATCTGTGTAAACATGCATACATCTTCACCGCTATCTGTATAAACATGGAAATATCTACACCGCTATCTTTCTGAACATGGAAATATCAACACCGCTAACTGTTTGAACAGGGAAATATATACACCGCTATCTGCATGAGAATTGAAATATCTACACAGCTATCTGCATATACATGGAAATATCTACACAGCTATCTCTTTACACATGGAAATAACTACACCGCTATCTGTATGAACATGGAAATATCTACACCGCCATCTGTATGAAAATGGAAATATATGAACCGCCATCTGTATGAACATATAAATATCTACACCGCCATCTGTATTAAGATGGAGATATCTACACCGCTATCTGTATAAACATGGAAATATCTACACCGCTATCTGTATAAACATGGAAATATCTACACCGCTATCAGTATAAACATGGAAATATCTTCACCGCTACCTGTAAAAACATGGAAATATCAGCAACGCTATCTGTATGAACATGGAAATATCTACACCGATATCTGTATGAACATGGAAATATCTACACCGCTATCTGTATGAACATGGAAATATCAACACCGCTATCGGTTTGAACAGGGAAATATATACACCGTTGTCTGCAAGAAAATGGAAATTGCTACACAGCTATCTGCATATACTTGGAAATATCTACACAGGTATCTCTTTACACATGGAAATAACTACACCGCTATCTGTATGAAAATGGAAATATCTACACCGCCATCTGTATGAACATGGAAATATCTACACCGCTATCTGTATGAACATGGAAATATCTACAACGCTATCTGTATGAACATGGAAATATCTACACAGCCATCTGGATGAACATGGAAATATCTACATCGCTATCTGTATGAACATGGAAATATCTACACCGCTATCTGTATGAACATGGAAATACCTACACCGCTACCTGTATGAACATGGAAATATTTTCACCGCCATCTATATGAACATGGATATATCTACACAGCCATCTGGATGAACATGGAAATATCTACACCGCTATCTGTGTAAACATGCCTACATTTTCACCGCTATCTGTATAAAGATGGAAATATGTACACCGATATCTTTATGAACATGGAAATATCTACACCGCTAACTGTTTGAACATGGAAGTATATACACCGCTATCTGCTTGAAAATGGAAATATATACATCGCTAACTGTATGAACATGGAAATACATACACCGCTATCTGTTTGAACATGGAAATATCTACACCGCTTTCTGTATGAACATGGAAATATCTACACCGCTATCTGTATGAACATGGAAATATCTTCACCGCCATCTGCATGAAGATGGATATATCTACACAGCATTCTGGATGAACATGGAAATATCTACACCGCTATCTGTGTAAACATGCATACATTTTCACCGCTATCTGTATAAACATTGAAATATCTACACCGCTATCTTTATGAACATGGAAATATCTAAACCGCTATCTGTATGAACATGGAAATATCTTCACCGCCACCTGTATGAACATGGATATATCTACACAGCCATCTGGATGAACATGGAAATATGTACACGGCTATCTGTGTAAACATGCATACATCTTCACCGCTATCTGTATAAACATGGAAATATCTACACCGCTATCTTTATGAACATGGAAATATCTAAACCGCTAACTGTTTGAACAAGGAAATATACACACCGCTTTCTGCATAAAAATGGAAATATCTACACCGCTACCTGTATGAACATGGAAATACATACACCGCTATCTGTATGAACATGGAAGTATCTACACCGCTATCTGTATGAACATGGAAATATCTACACCCCTATCTGTATGAACATGGAAATATCTACACCGACATCTGTATGAACATGGAAATATCTTCTCCACCATCTGTATGAACATGGATATATCTACACAGCCATCTGGATGAACATGGAAATATCTACACTGCTATCTGTATGAACATGGAAATATCTACACCGCCATCTGTATGAACATGGAAATATCTTCTCCACCATCTGTATGAACATGGATATATCTACACAGCCATCTGTATAAACATGGAAATATCTACACCGCTATATGTATAAACATGGAAATATCTACACCGCTACATGTATGAACATGGAAATATCAGCACCGCTATCTGTATGAACATGGAAATATCTACACCGCTATCTGTATGAACATGGAAGTATCTTCACCGCCATCTGTATGAACATGGATATATCTACACAGCCATCTGGATGAACATGGAAATATGTACATGGCTATCTGTGTAAACATGCATACTTCTTCACCGCTATCTGTATAAACATGGAAATATCTACACCGCTATCTTTATGAACATGGAAATATCTAAACCGATAACTGTTTGAACAGGGAAATATATACACTGCTATCTGCATAAAAATGGAAATATCTACACCGCTATCTGTATGAACATGGAAATACATACACCGCTATCTGTATGAACATGGAAATATCTACACCGCTATCTGTATGAACATGGAAATACCTACACCGCTATCTGTATGAACATGGAAATATCTACACCGCCATCTGTATGAACATGGAAATATCTTCTCCGCCATCTGTATGAACATGGATATATCTACACAGCCATCTGGATGAACATGGAAATATCTAAACCGCTATCTGTATGAACATGGAAATATCTACACCATCATCTGTATGAACATGGATATATCTACACAGCCATCTGTATAAACACGGAAATATGTAAACCGCTACCTGTATAAACATGGAAGTATCAGCACCGCTATCGGTATGAAGATGGCCATATCTACACGGCTATCTGTACGAACATGGAAATATCTACACCGCTATCTGTATGTACGTGGAAATATCTTCTCCGCCATCTGTATGAACATGGATATATCTACGCAGCCATCTGGATGAACATGGAAATATCTACACCGCTATCTGTATGAACATGGAAATATCTACACCGCTATCTGCATTAACATGGAAATATCCACACAGCCGTCTGGATTAACTTGGAAATATCTACACCGCTATCTGTATGAACATGGAAATACATACACCGCTATCTGTATGAACATGTAAATATCTACACCGCTATCTGTTTGAACATGGAAATATATACACCGCTATCTGCATGAAAATGGAAATATCTACACAGCTATCTGCATATACATGGAAATATCTACACAGCTATCACTTTACGCATGGAAATAACTACACCGCTATCTGTATGAACATGGAAATATCTACACCGCCATCTGTATGAAAATGGAAATATCTGAACCGCCATCTGTATGAACATATAAATATCTACACCGCCATCTGTATTAAAATGAAGATATCTACACCGCTATCTGTATAAACATGGAAATATCTACACCGCTATCTGTATAAACATGGAAATATCTACACCGCTATCTGTATAAACATGGAAATATCTTCACCGCTACCTGTAAAAACATGGAAATGTCAGCACCGCTATCTGTATGAACATGGAAATATCTACACCGCTATCTGTATGAACATGGAAATATCTACACCGCTATCTGTATGAACATGGAAATATCTACACCGCTATCGGTTTGAACAAGGAAATATATACACCGCTGTCTGCATGAAAATGGAAATTGCTACACAGCAATCTGCATATACATGGAAATATCTACACAGGTATCTCTTTACACATGGAAATAACTACACAGCTATCTGTATGAAAATGGAAATATCTAAACCGCCATCTGTATGAACATGGAAATATCTACACCGCTATCTGTATGAACATGGAAATATCTACACCGCTATCTGTATGAACATGGAAATATCTACACAGCCATCTGGATGAACATGGAAATATCTACACCGCTATCTGTATGAACATGGAAATATCTACACCGCTATCTGTATGAACACGGAAATATCTACACCGCAATCTGTATGAACATGGAAATATTTTCACCACCATCTATATGAACATGGATATATCTACACAGCCATCTGGATGAACATGGAAATATCTACACCGCTATCTGTGTAAACATGCCTACATTTTCACCGCTATCTGTATAAACATGGAAATATCTACACCGCTATCTTTATGAACATGGAAATATCTACACCGCTAACTGTTTGAACATGGAAGTATATACACCGCTATCTGCTTGAAAATGGAAATATATTCAACGCTAACTGTATGAACATGGAAATACATACACCGCTATCTGTTTGAACATGGAAATATCTACACCGCTTTCTGTATGAACATGGAAATATCTACACCGCCATCTGTATGAAAATGGAAATCTCTGAACCGCCATCTGTATGAACATAAAAATATCGACACCGCCATCTGTATTAAAATGGAGATATCTACACCGCTATCTGTATAAACATGGAAATATCTACACCGCTTTCTGTATAAACATGGAAATATCTACACCGCTATCTGTATAAACATGGAAAAACTTCACCGCTACCTGTATAAACATGGAAATTTCAGCACCGCTATCTGTATGAACATGGAAATATCTACACCGCAATCTGTATGAACATGGAAATATCTACACCGCTATCTGCATGAACATGGAAATATCTACACCGCTATCTGTTTGAACAGGGAAATATATACACCGCTGTCTGCATGAAAATGGAAATTGCTACACAGCTATCTGCATATACATGGAAATATCTACACAGGTATCTCTTTACACATGGAAATAACTACACCGCTATCTGTATGAACTTGGAAATATCTACACCGCCATCTGTATGAACATGGAAATATCTGCACCGCCATCTGTATGAACATATAAATAAATACACCGCCATCTGTGTTAAGATGGAGATATCTACACCGCTATCTGTATCAACATGGAAATATCTACACCGCTATCTGTATAAACATGGAAATATCTACACCGCTATCTGTATAAACATGGAAATATCTACACCGCTACCTGTATGAACATGGAAATATCAGCACCGCTATCTGTATGAACATGGAAATATCTACACCGCTATCTGTATGAACATGGAAATATCTTCCCCGCCATCTGTATGAACATGGATATATCTACACAGCCATCTGGATGAACATGGAAATATGTACACTTCTATCTGTGTAAACATGCATACATGTTCACCGCTATCTTTATAAACATGGAAATATCTACACCGCTATCTTTATGAACATGGAAATATCTAAACCGATAACTGTTTGAACAGGGAAATATATACACCGCTATCTGCATGAAAATGGAAATATCTACACCGCTATCTGTATGAACATGGAAATACATACACCGCTATCTGTATGAACATGGAAATATCTACACCGCTATCTGCATGAACATGGAAATACCTACACCGCTATCTGTATGAACATGGATATATCTACACCGCCATCTGTATGAACATGGAAATATCTTCTCCGCCATCTGTATGAACATGGATATATCTTCACAGCCATCTGGATGAACATGGAAATATCTAAACCGCTATCTGTATGAACATGGAAATATCATCACCGCCATCTGTATGAACATGGATATATCTACACAGCCATCTTTATAATCACGGAAATATGTACACCGCTACCTGTATAAACATGGAAGTATCAGCACCGCTATCGGTATGTACATGGCAATATCTACACGGCTATCTGTATGAACATGGAAATATCTACACCGCTATCTGTATGTACATGGAAATATCTTCACCGCCATCTGTATGAACATGGATATACCTACGCAGCCATCTGGATGAACATGGAAATATCTACACCGCTATCTGTATGAACATGGAAATATCTACACCGCTATCTGTAAGAACATGGAAATACCTACACAGCCATCTGGATGAACATGGAAATATCTACACCGCTATCTATATGAACATGGAAATACAAACACCGCTATCTGTATGAACATGGAAATATCCACACCGCTATCTGTATGAACATGGAAATATCTACACCGCCATCTGTATGAACATGGAAATATCTGCACGGCCATCTGTATGAACATATAAATATCTACACCGCCATCTGTATTAAGATGGAGATATCTACACCGCTATCTGTATCAACATGGAAATATCTACACCGCTATCTGAATAAACATGGAAATATCAGCACCGCTATCTGTGTGAACATGGAAATATCTACACCGCTACCTGTATGAACATGGAAATATCTACACCGCTATATGTATGAGCATGAAAATATCTTCACCGCCATCTGTATGAACATGGATATATCTACACAGCCAACTGGATGATCATGGAAATACGTACACGGCTATCTGTGTAAACATGCATACATCTTCACCGCTATCTTTATAAACATGGAAATATCTACACCGCTATCTTTATGAACATGGAAATATCTAAACCGATAACTGTTTGAACAGGGAAATATATACACCGCTATCTGCATGAAAATGGAAATATCAACACTGCTATCTGTATGAACATGGAAATACATACACCGCTATCTGTATGAACATGGAAATATCTACACCGCTATCTGCATGAACATGGAAATATCTACACCGCCATCTGTATGAACATGGAAATATCTTCTACGCCATCTGTATGAACATGGATATATCTACACAGCCATCTGGATGAACATGGAAATATCTAAACCGCTATCTGTATGAACATGGAAATATCTACACCGCCATCTGTATGAAGATGGATATATCTACACAGCCATCTTTATAAACACGGAAATATGTACACCGCTACCTGTATAAACATGGAAGTATCAGCACCGCTATCGGTATGTACATGGCAATATCTACACCGCTATCTGTCTGTACATGGAAATATCTTCACCGCCATCTGTATGAACATGGATATATCTACGCAGCCATCTGGATGAACATGGAAATATCTACACCGCTATCTGTATGAACATGGAAATATCTACTCCGCTATCTGTATGAACATGGAAATATCTACACAGCCATCTGGATGAACATGGAAATATCTACACCGCTATCTGTATGAACATGGAAATACATACACCGCTATCTGTATGAACATGGAAATATCTTCACCGCCATCTGTATGAACATGGATATATCTACACAGCCATCTGGATGAACCTGGAAATATCTACACCGCTATCTGTATGTACATGGAAATATCTTCACCGCCATCTGTATGAACATGGATATATCTACTCAGCCATCTCGATGAACATGGAAATATCTACACCGCTATCTGTATGAACATGGAAATATCTACACCGCTATCTGTATGAACATGGAAATAACTACACAGCCATCTGGATTAACATGGAAATATCTACACCGCTATCTGTATGAACATGGAAATACATACACCGCTGTCTGTATGAACATGGAAATATCTACACCGCTATCTGTATGAACATGGAAATATCTACACCGCTATCTGTATGAACATGGAAATATCTTCACCGCCATCTGTATGAACATGGATATATCTACACAGCATTCTGGATGAACATGGAAATATCTACACCGCTATCTGTGTAAACATGCATACATTTTCACCGCTATCTGTATAATCATGGAAATATCTACACCGCTATCTTTATGAACATGGAAATATCTACACCGCTAACTGTTTGAACATGGAAATATATACACCGCTATCTGCTTGAAAATGGAAATATCTACACCGCTATCTGTATGAACATGGAAATACATACACCGCTATCTGTTTGAACATGGAAATATCTACACCGCTTTCTTTATGAACATGGAAATATCTACAACGCTATCTGTAGGAACATGGAAATATCTTCACCGCCATCTGTATGAACATGGATATATCTACACAGCCATCTGGATGAACATGGAAATATCTACACCGCTATCTGTATGAACATGGAAATATCTACACCGCTATCTGTATGAACATGGTTATATCTACACATCCATCTGGATGAACATGGAAATATCTACACCGCTATCTGTGTAAACACGCATACATCTTCACCGCTATCTATATAAACATAGAAATATCAACACCGCTATCTGTATGAACATGGAAATATCTACACCGCTAACTGTTTGAACAGGGAAATATATACACAGCTATCTGCATGAAAATGGAAATATCTACACAGCTATCTGCATATACATGGAAATATCTACACAGCTATCTCTCTACACATGGAAATAACTACACCGCTATCTGTATGAACATGGAAATATCTACACCGCCATCTGTATGAAAATGGAAATCTCTGAACCGCCATCTGTATGAACATATAAATATCGACACCGCCATCTGTATTAAAATGGAGATATCTACACCGCTATCTGTATAAACATGGAAATATCTACACCGCTTTCTGTATAAACATGGAAATATCTACACCGCTATCTGTATAAACATGGAAAAACTTCACCGCTACCTGTATAAACATGGAAATTTCAGCACCGCTATCTGTATGAACATGGAAATATCTACACCGCAATCTGTATGAACATGGAAATATCTACACCGCTATCTGCATGAACATGGAAATATCTACACCGCTATCTGTTTGAACAGGGAAATATATACACCGCTGTCTGCATGAAAATGGAAATTGCTACACAGCTATCTGCATATACATGGAAATATCTACACAGGTATCTCTTTACACATGGAAATAACTACACCGCTATCTGTATGAACTTGGAAATATCTACACCGCCATCTGTATGAACATGGAAATATCTGCACCGCCATCTGTATGAACATATAAATAAATACACCGCCATCTGTGTTAAGATGGAGATATCTACACCGCTATCTGTATCAACATGGAAATATCTACACCGCTGTCTGTATAAACATGGAAATATCTACACCGCTATCTGTATAAACATGGAAATATCTACACCGCTACCTGTATGAACATGGAAATATCAGCACCGCTATCTGTATGAACATGGAAATATCTACACCGCTATCTGTATGAACATGGAAATATCTTCCCCGCCATCTGTATGAACATGGATATATCTACACAGCCATCTGGATGAACATGGAAATATGTACACTTCTATCTGTGTAAACATGCATACATGTTCACCGCTATCTTTATAAACATGGAAATATCTACACCGCTATCTTTATGAACATGGAAATATCTAAACCGATAACTGTTTGAACAGGGAAATATATACACCGCTATCTGCATGAAAATGGAAATATCTACACCGCTATCTGTATGAACATGGAAATACATACACCGCTATCTGTATGAACATGGAAATATCTACACCGCTATCTGCATGAACATGGAAATACCTACACCGCTATCTGTATGAACATGGATATATCTACACCGCCATCTGTATGAACATGGAAATATCTTCTCCGCCATCTGTATGAACATGGATATATCTTCACAGCCATCTGGATGAACATGGAAATATCTAAACCGCTATCTGTATGAACATGGAAATATCATCACCGCCATCTGTATGAACATGGATATATCTACACAGCCATCTTTATAATCACGGAAATATGTACACCGCTACCTGTATAAACATGGAAGTATCAGCACCGCTATCGGTATGTACATGGCAATATCTACACGGCTATCTGTATGAACATGGAAATATCTACACCGCTACCTGTATGAACATGGAAATATCTACACCGCTATCTGTATGTACATGGAAATATCTTCACCGCCATCAGTATGAACATGGATATATCTACGCAGCCATCTGGATGAACATGGAAATATCTACACCGCTATCTGTATGAACATGGAAATACAAACACCGCTATCTGTATGAACATGGAAATATCTACACCGCTATCTGTATGAACATGGAAATATCTACACCGCTATCTGTATGAACATGGAAATATCTTCACCGCCATCTGTATGAACATGGAAATACCTACACAGCCATCTGTATGAACATGGAAATATCTACACCGCTATCTGTATGAACATGGAAATACAAACACCGCTATCTGTATGAACATGGAAATATCTACACCGCTATCTGTATGAACATGGAAATATCTACACCGCTATCTGTATGAACATGGAAATATCTTCACCGCCATCTGTATGAACATGGATATATCTACACAGCCATCTGGATGAACATGGAAATATCTACACCGCTATCTGTGTAAAAATGCATACATTTACACCGCTATCTGTATAAACATGGAAATATCTACACCGCTATCTTTATGAACATGGAAATATCTACACCGCTACCTGTTTGAACTTGGAAATATATACACCGCTATCTGCTTGAAAATGGAAATATCTACACCGCTATCTGTATGAACATGGAAATACATACACCGCTATCTGTTTGAACATGGAAATATCTACACCGCTTTCTGTATGAACATGGAAATATCTTCACCGTCATCAGTATGAACATGAATATATCTACACAGCCATCTGGATGAACATGGAAATATCTGCACCGCTATCTGTATGAACATGGAAATATCTACACCGCTATCTGTATGAACATGGATATATCTACACAGCCTTCTGGATGAACATGGAAATATCTACACCGCTATCTGTGTAAACATGCATACATCTTCACCGCTATCTGTATAAACATGGAAATATCTACACCGCTATCTTTCTGAACATGGAAATATCAACACCGCTAACTGTTTGAACAGGGAAATATATACACCGCTATCTGCATGAGAATTGAAATATCTACACAGCTATCTGCATATACATGGAAATATCTACACAGCTATCTCTTTACACATGGAAATAACTACACCGCTATCTGTATGAACATGGAAATATCTACACCGCCATCTGTATGAAAATGGAAATATCTGAACCGCCATCTGTATGAACATATTAATATCTACACCGCCATCTGTATTAAGATGGAGATATCTACACCGCTATCTGTATAAACATGGAAATATCTACACCGCTATCTGTATAAACATGGAAATATCTACACCGCTATCTGTATAAACATGGAAATATCTACACCGCTATCAGTATAAACATGGAAATACCTTCACCGCTACCTGTAAAAACATGGAAATATCAGCACCGCTATCTGTATGAACATGGAAATATCTACCCCGATATCTGTATGAACATGGAAATATCTACACCGCTATCTGTATGAACATGGAAATATCAACACCGCTATCGGTTTGAACAGGGAAATATATACACCGTTGTCTGCATGAAAATGGAAATTGCTACGCAGCTATCTGCATATACTTGGAAATATCTACACAGGTATCTCTTTACACATGGAAATAACTACACCGCTATCAGTATGAACATGGAAATATCTACACCGCTATCTGTATGAACATGGAAATATCTACAACGCTATCTGTATGAACATGGAAATACCTACACCGCTACCTGTATGAACATGGAAATATTTTCACCGCCATCTATATGAACATGGATATATCTACACAGCCATCTGGATGAACATGGAAATATCTACACCGCTATCTGTGTAAACATGCCTACATTTTCACCGCTATCTGTATAAACATGGAAATATGTACATCGATATCTTTATGAACATGGAAATATCTACACCGCTAACTGTTTGAACATGGAAGTATATACACCGCTATCTGCTTGAAAATGGAAATATATACATCGCTAACTGTATGAACATGGAAATACATACACCGCTATCTGTTTGAACATGGAAATATCTACACCGCTTTCTGTATGAACATGGAAATATCTACACCGCTATCTGTATGAACATGGAAATATCTTCACCGCCATCTGCATGAAGATGGATATATCTATACAGCATTCTGGATGAACATGGAAATATCTACACCGCTATCTGTGTAAACATGCATACATTTTCACCGCTATCTGTATAAACATTGAAATATCTACTCCGCTATCTTTATGAACATGGAAATATCTAAACCGCTATCTGTATGAACATGGAAATATCTTCACCGCCATCTGTATGAACATGGATATATCTACACAGCCATCTGGATGAACATGGAAATATGTACACGGCTATCTGTGTAAACATGCATACATCTTCACCGCTATCTGTATAAACATGGAAATATCTACACCGCTATCTTTATGAACATGGAAATATCTAAACTGCTAACTGTTTGAACAGGGAAATATATACACCGCTTTCTGCATAAAAATGGAAATATCTACACCGCTATCTGTATGAACATGGAAATACATACACCGCTATCTGTATGAACATGGAAATATCTACACCGCTATCTGTATGAACATGGAAATATCTACACCCCTATCTGTATGAACATGGAAATATCTACACCGCCATCTGTATGAACATGGAAATATCTTCTCCACCATCTGTATGAACATGGATATATCTACACAGACATCTGGATGAACATGGAAATATCTACACTGCTATCTGTATGAACATGGAAATATCTACACCGCCATCTGTATGAACATGGAAATATCTTCTCCACCATCTGTATGAACATGGATATATCTACACAGCCATGTGTATAAACATGGAAATATCTACACCGCTATCTGTATAAACATGCAAATATCTACACCGCTACATGTATGAACATGGAAATATCAGCACCGCTATCTGTATGAACATGGAAATATCTACACCGCTATCTGTATGAACATGGAAGTATCTTCACCGCCATCTGTATGAACATGGATATATCTACACAGCCATCTGGATGAACATGGAAATATGTACATGGCTATCTGTGTAAACATGCATACTTCTTCACCGCTATCTGTATAAACATGGAAATATCTACACCGCTATCTTTATGAACATGGAAATATCTAAACCGATAACTGTTTGAACAGGGAAATATATACACTGCTATCTGCATAAAAATGGAAATATCTACACCGCTATCTGTATGAACATGGAAATACATACACCGCTATCTGTATGAACATGGAAATATCTACACCGCTATCTGTATGAACATGGAAATACCTACACCGCTATCTGTATGAACATGGAAATATCTACACCGCCATCTGTATGAACATGGAAATATCTTCTCCGCCATCTGTATGAACATGGATATATCTACACAGCCATCTGGATGAACATGGAAATATCTAAACCGCTATCTGTATGAACATGGAAATATCTACACCACCATCTGTATGAACATGGATATATCTACACAGCCATCTGTATAAACACGGAAATATGTACACCGCTACCTGTATAAACATGGAAGTATCAGCACCGCTATCGGTATGAACATGGCCATATCTACACGGCTATCTGTACGAACATGGAAATATCTACACCGCTATCTGTATGTACGTGGAAATATCTTCTCCGCCATCTGTATGAACATGGATATATCTACGCAGCCATCTGGATGAACATGGAAATATCTACAGCGCTATCTGTGTAAAAATGCATACATTTACACCGCTATCTGTATAAACATGGAAATATCTACACCGCTATCTTTATGAACATGGAAATATCTACACCGCTACCTGTTTGAACTTGGAAATATATACACCGCTATCTGCTTGAAAATGGAAATATCTACACCGCTATCTGTATGAACATGGAAATACATACACCGCTATCTGTTTGAACATGGAAATATCTACACCGCTTTCTGTATGAACATGGAAATATCTTCACCGTCATCAGTATGAACATGAATATATCTACACAGCCATCTGGATGAACATGGAAATATCTGCACCGCTATCTGTATGAACATGGAAATATCTACACCGCTATCTGTATGAACATGGATATATCTACACAGCCTTCTGGATGAACATGGAAATATCTACACCGCTATCTGTGTAAACATGCATACATCTTCACCGCTATCTGTATAAACATGGAAATATCTACACCGCTATCTTTCTGAACATGGAAATATCAACACCGCTAACTGTTTGAACAGGGAAATATATACACCGCTATCTGCATGAGAATTGAAATATCTACACAGCTATCTGCATATACATGGAAATATCTACACAGCTATCTCTTTACACATGGAAATAACTACACCGCTATCTGTATGAACATGGAAATATCTACACCGCCATCTGTATGAAAATGGAAATATCTGAACCGCCATCTGTATGAACATATAAATATCTACACCGCCATCTGTATTAAGATGGAGATATCTACACCGCTATCTGTATAAACATGGAAATATCTACACCGCTATCTGTATAAACATGGAAATATCTACACCGCTATCTGTATAAACATGGAAATATCTACACCGCTATCAGTATAAACATGGAAATACCTTCACCGCTACCTGTAAAAACATGGAAATATCAGCACCGCTATCTGTATGAACATGGAAATATCTACCCCGATATCTGTATGAACATGGAAATATCTACACCGCTATCTGTATGAACATGGAAATATCAACACCGCTATCGGTTTGAACAGGGAAACATATACACCGTTGTCTGCATGAAAATGGAAATTGCTACGCAGCTATCTGCATATACTTGGAAATATCTACACAGGTATCTCTTTACACATGGAAATAACTACACCGCTATCAGTATGAACATGGAAATATCTACACCGCTATCTGTATGAACATGGAAATATCTACAACGCTATCTGTATGAACATGGAAATACCTACACCGCTACCTGTATGAACATGGAAATATTTTCACCGCCATCTATATGAACATGGATATATCTACACAGCCATCTGGATGAACATGGAAATATCTACACCGCTATCTGTGTAAACATGCCTACATTTTCACCGCTATCTGTATAAACATGGAAATATGTACATCGATATCTTTATGAACATGGAAATATCTACACCGCTAACTGTTTGAACATGGAAGTATATACACCACTATCTGCTTGAAAATGGAAATATATACATCGCTAACTGTATGAACATGGAAATACATACACCGCTATCTGTTTGAACATGGAAATATCTACACCGCTTTCTGTATGAACATGGAAATATCTACACCGCTATCTGTATGAACATGGAAATATCTTCACCGCCATCTGCATGAAGATGGATATATCTATACAGCATTCTGGATGAACATGGAAATATCTACACCGCTATCTGTGTAAACATGCATACATTTTCACCGCTATCTGTATAAACATTGAAATATCTACTCCGCTATCTTTATGAACATGGAAATATCTAAACCGCTATCTGTATGAACATGGAAATATCTTCACCGCCATCTGTATGAACATGGATATATCTACACAGCCATCTGGATGAACATGGAAATATGTACACGGCTATCTGTGTAAACATGCATACATCTTCACCGCTATCTGTATAAACATGGAAATATCTACACCGCTATCTTTATGAACATGGAAATATCTAAACTGCTAACTGTTTGAACAGGGAAATATATACACCGCTTTCTGCATAAAAATGGAAATATCTACACCGCTATCTGTATGAACATGGAAATACATACACCGCTATCTGTATGAACATGGAAATATCTACACCGCTATCTGTATGAACATGGAAATATCTACACCCCTATCTGTATGAACATGGAAATATCTACACCGCCATCTGTATGAACATGGAAATATCTTCTCCACCATCTGTATGAACATGGATATATCTACACAGACATCTGGATGAACATGGAAATATCTACACTGCTATCTGTATGAACATGGAAATATCTACACCGCCATCTGTATGAACATGGAAATATCTTCTCCACCATCTGTATGAACATGGATATATCTACACAGCCATGTGTATAAACATGGAAATATCTACACCGCTATCTGTATAAACATGCAAATATCTACACCGCTACATGTATGAACATGGAAATATCAGCACCGCTATCTGTATGAACATGGAAATATCTACACCGCTATCTGTATGAACATGGAAGTATCTTCACCGCCATCTGTATGAACATGGATATATCTACACAGCCATCTGGATGAACATGGAAATATGTACATGGCTATCTGTGTAAACATGCATACTTCTTCACCGCTATCTGTATAAACATGGAAATATCTACACCGCTATCTTTATGAACATGGAAATATCTAAACCGATAACTGTTTGAACAGGGAAATATATACACTGCTATCTGCATAAAAATGGAAATATCTACACCGCCATCTGTATGAACATGGAAATATCTACACCGCTATCTGTATGAACATGGAAATATCTACACCGCTATCTGTATGAACATGGAAATATCTACACAGCCATCTGGATGAACATGGAAATATCTACACCGCTATCTGTATGAACATGGAAATATCTACACCGCTATCTGTATGAACATGGAAATATCTACACTGCTATCTGTATGAACATGGAAATATTTTCACCGCCATCTATATGAACATGGATATATCTACACAGCCATCTGGATGAACATGGAAATATCTACACCGCTATCTGTGTAAACATGCCTACATTTTCACCGCTATCTGTATAAACATGGAAATATCTACACCGCTATCTTTATGAACATGGAAATATCTACACCGCTAACTATTTGAACATGGAAGTATATACACCGCTATCTGCTTGAAAATGGAAATATATACACCGCTAACTGTGTGAACATGGAAATACATACACCGCTATCTGTATGAACATGGAAATATCTACACCGCTATCTGTATGAACATGGAAATCTCTACACCGCTATCTGTATGAACATGGAAATATTTTCACCGCCATCTATATGAACATGGATATATCTACACAGCCATCTGGATGAACATGGAAATATCTACACCGCTATCTGTGTAAACATGCCTACATTTTCACCGCTATCTGTATAAACATGGAAATATCTACACCGCTATCTTTATGAACATGGAAATATCTACACCGCTAAGTGTTTGAACATGGAAGTATATACACCGCTATCTGCTTGAAAATGGAAATATATACACCGCTAACTGTATGAACATGGAAATACATACACCGCTATCTGTTTGAACATGGAAATATCTACACCGCTTTCTGTATGAACATGGAAATATCTACACCGCTATCTGTATGAACATGGAAATATCTTCGCCGCCATCTGTATGAAGATGGATATATCTACACAGCATTCTGGATGAACATGGAAATATCCACACCGCTATCTGTGTAAACATGCATATATTTTCACCGCTATCTGTATAAACATGGAAATATCTTCACCGCTACCTTTATGAACATGGAAATATCTAAACCGCTAACTGTTTGAACAGGGAAATATATACACCGCTATCTGCATAAAAATGGAAATATCTACACCGCTATCTGTATGAACATGGAAATACATACACCGCTATCTGTATGAACATGGAAATATCTACACCGCTATCTGAATGAAGATGGAAATATCTACACCGCTATCTGTATGAACATGGAAATATCTACACCGCCATCTGTATGAACATGGAAATATCTTCTCCACCATCTGTATGAACATGGATATATCTACACAGCCATCTGGATGAACATGGAAATATCTAAACCGCTATCTGTATGAACATGGAAATATCTACACCGCCATCTGTATGAACATGGATATATCTACACAGCCATCTGTATAAACACGGAAATATGTACACCGCCACCTGTATAAACATGGAAGTTTCAGCACGGCTATCGGTATGAGCATGGCAATATCTACACGGCTATCTGTATGAACATGGAAATATCTACACCGCTATCTGTATGTACATGGAAATATCTTCACGGCCATCTGCATGAACATGGATATATCTACTCAGCCATCTGGATGAACATGGAAATATCTACACCGCTATCTGTATGAGCATGGAAATATCTACACCGCTATCTGTATGAACATGGAAATATCTACACAGCCATCTGGATTAACATGGAAATATCTACACCGCTATCTGTATGAACATGGAAATACATACACCGCTGTCTGTATGAACATGGAAATACCTACCCCGCTATCTGTATGAACATGGAAATATCTACACCGCTATCTGTATGAACATGGATATATCTTCACCGCCATCTGTGTGAACATGGATATATCTACACAGCCATCTGGATGAACATGGAAATATCTACACCGCTATCTGTGTAAACATGCATACATTTTCACCGCTATCTGTATAAACATGGAAATAACTACACCGCTATCTTTATGAACATGGAAATATCTACACCGCTAACTGTTTGAACATGGAAATATATACACCGCTATCTGCTTGAAAATGGAAATATCTACACCGCTATCTGTATGAACATGGAAATACATACACCGCTATCTGTTTGAACATGGAAATATCTACACCGCTTTCTTTATGAACATGGAAATATCTACAACGCTATCTGTATGAACATGGAGATATCTTCACCGCCATCTGTATGAACATGGATATATCTACACAGCCATCTGGATGAACATGGAAATATCTGCACTGCTATCTGTATGAACATGGAAATATCTACACCGCTATCTGTATGAACATGGATATATCTACACAGCCATCTGGATGAACATGGAAATATCTACACCGCTATCTGTGTAAACATGCATATATCTTCACCGCTATCTGTATAAACATGGAAGTATCTACACCGCTATCTTTCTGAACATGGAAATATCTACACCGCTAACTGTTTGAACAGGGAAATATATACACCGCTATCTGCATGAAAATGGAAATATCTACACAGCTATCTGCATATACATGGAAATATCTACACAGCTATCTCTCTACACATGGAAATAACTACACCGCTATCTGTATGAACATGGAAATATCTACACCGCCATCTGTATGAAAATGGAAATCTCTGAACCGCCATCTGTATGAACATATAAATATCTACACCGCCATCTGTATTAAAATGGAGATATCTACACCGCTATCTGTATAAACATGGAAATATCTACACCGCTATCTGTATAAACATGGAAATATCTACACCGCTATCAGTATAAACATGGAAATAGCTTCACCGCTACCTGTATAAACATGGAAATTTCAGCACCGCTATCTGTATGAACATGGAAATATCTACACCGCAATCTGTATGAACATGGAAATATCTACACCGCTATCTGTATGAACATGGAAATATCTACACCGCTATCTGTTTGAACAGGGAAATATATACACCGCTGTCTGCATGAAAATGGAAATTGCTACACAGCTATCTGCATATACATGGAAATATCTACACAGGTATCTCTTTACACATGGAAATAACTACACCGCTATCTGTATGAACATGGAAATATCTACACCGCCATCTGTATGAACATGGAAATATCTGCACCGCCATCTGTATGAACATATAAATATCTACACCGCCATCTGTATTAAGATGGAGATATCTACACCGCTATCTGTATCAACATGGAAATATCTACACCGCTACCTGTATGAACATGGAAATATCAGCACCGCTATCTGTATGAACATGGAAATATCTACACCGCTATCTGTATGAACATGGAAATATCTTCACCGCCATCTGTATGAACATGGATATATCTACACAGCCGTCTGGATGAACATGGAAATATGTACACGGCAATCTGTGTAAACATGCATACATCTTCACCGCTATCTGTATAAACATGGAAATATCTACACCGCTGTCTTTATGAACATGGAAATATCTAAACCAATAACTGTTTGAACAGGGAAATATATACACCGCTATCTGCATGAAAATGGAAATATCTACACCGCTATCTGTATGAACATGGAAATACATACACCGCTATCTGTATGAACATGGAAATATCTACACCGCTATCTGTTTGAACATGGAAATACCTACACCGCTATCTGTATGAACATGGAAATATCTACACCGCCATCTGTATGAACATGGAAATATCTTCTCCGCCATCTGTATGAACATGGATATATCTGCACAGCCATCTGGATGAACATGGAAATATCTAAACCGCTATCTGTATGAACATGGAAATATCTACACCGCCATCTGTATGAACATGGATATATCTACACAGCCATCTTTATAAACACGGAAATATGTACACCGCTACCTGTATAAACATGGAAGTATCAGCACCGCTATCGGTATGTACATGGCAATATCTACACGGCCATCTGTATGAACATGGAAATATCTACACCGCTATCTTTATGTACATGGAAATATCTTCACCGCCATCAGTATGAACATGGATATATCTACGCAGCCATCTGGATGAACATGGAAATATCTACACCGCTATCTGTATGAACATGGAAATATCTACGCCGCTATCTGTATGAACATGGAAATACCTACACAGCCATCTGGATGAACATGGAAATATCTACACCGCTATCTGTATGAACATGGAAATACAAACACCGCTATCTGTATGAACATGCAAATATCTACACCACTATCTGTACGAACATGGAAATATCTACACCGCTATATGTATGAACATGGAAATATCTTCACCGCCATCTGTATGAACATGGATATATCTACACAGCCATCTGGATGAACATGGAAATATCTACACCGCTATCTGTGTAAACATGCATACATTTACACCACTATCTGTATAAACATGGAAATATCTACACCGCTATCTTTATGAACATGGAAATATCTACACCGCTAACTGTTTGAACTTGGAAACATATACACCGCTATCTGCTTGAAAATGGAAATATCTACACCGCTATCTGTATGAACATGGAAATACATACACCGCTATCTGTTTGAACATGGAAATATCTACACCGCTTTCTGTATGAACATGGAAATATCTTCACCGTCATCAGTATGAACATGAATATATCTACACAGCCATCTGGATGAACATGGAAATATCTGCACCGCTATCTGTATGAACATGGAAATATCTACACCGCTATCTGTATGAACATGGATATATCTACACAGCCTTCTGGATGAACATGGAAATATCTACACCGCTATCTGTGTAAACATGCATACATCTTCACCGCTATCTGTATAAACATGGAAATATCTACACCGCTATCTTTCTGAACATGGAAATATCAACACCGCTAACTGTTTGAACAGGGAAATATATACACCGCTATCTGCATGAGAATTGAAATATCTACACAGCTATCTGCATATACATGGAAATATCTACACAGCTATCTCTTTACACATGGAAATAACTACACCGCTATCTGTATGAACATGGAAATATCTACACCGCCATCTGTATGAAAATGGAAATATATGAACCGCCATCTGTATGAACATATAAATATCTACACCGCCATCTGTATTAAGATGGAGATATCTACACCGCTATCTGTATAAACATGGAAATATCTACACCGCTATCTGTATAAACATGGAAATATCTACACCGCTATCAGTATAAACATGGAAATATCTTCACCGCTACCTGTAAAAACATGGAAATATCAGCAACGCTATCTGTATGAACATGGAAATATCTACACCGATATCTGTATGAACATGGAAATATCTACACCGCTATCTGTATGAACATGGAAATATCAACACCGCTATCGGTTTGAACAGGGAAATATATACACCGTTGTCTGCAAGAAAATGGAAATTGCTACACAGCTATCTGCATATACTTGGAAATATCTACACAGGTATCTCTTTACACATGGAAATAACTACACCGCTATCTGTATGAAAATGGAAATATCTACACCGCCATCTGTATGAACATGGAAATATCTACACCGCTATCTGTATGAACATGGAAATATCTACAACGCTATCTGTATGAACATGGAAATATCTACACAGCCATCTGGATGAACATGGAAATATCTACATCGCTATCTGTATGAACATGGAAATATCTACACCGCTATCTGTATGAACATGGAAATACCTACACCGCTACCTGTATGAACATGGAAATATTTTCACCGCCATCTATATGAACATGGATATATCTACACAGCCATCTGGATGAACATGGAAATATCTACACCGCTATCTGTGTAAACATGCCTACATTTTCACCGCTATCTGTATAAAGATGGAAATATGTACACCGATATCTTTATGAACATGGAAATATCTACACCGCTAACTGTTTGAACATGGAAGTATATACACCGCTATCTGCTTGAAAATGGAAATATATACATCGCTAACTGTATGAACATGGAAATACATACACCGCTATCTGTTTGAACATGGAAATATCTACACCGCTTTCTGTATGAACATGGAAATATCTACACCGCTATCTGTATGAACATGGAAATATCTTCACCGCCATCTGCATGAAGATGGATATATCTACACAGCATTCTGGATGAACATGGAAATATCTACACCGCTATCTGTGTAAACATGCATACATTTTCACCGCTATCTGTATAAACATTGAAATATCTACACCGCTATCTTTATGAACATGGAAATATCTAAACCGCTATCTGTATGAACATGGAAATATCTTCACCGCCACCTGTATGAACATGGATATATCTACACAGCCATCTGGATGAACATGGAAATATGTACACGGCTATCTGTGTAAACATGCATACATCTTCACCGCTATCTGTATAAACATGGAAATATCTACACCGCTATCTTTATGAACATGGAAATATCTAAACCGCTAACTGTTTGAACAAGGAAATATACACACCGCTTTCTGCATAAAAATGGAAATATCTACACCGCTACCTGTATGAACATGGAAATACATACACCGCTATCTGTATGAACATGGAAGTATCTACACCGCTATCTGTATGAACATGGAAATATCTACACCCCTATCTGTATGAACATGGAAATATCTACACCGCCATCTGTATGAACATGGAAATATCTTCTCCACCATCTGTATGAACATGGATATATCTACACAGCCATCTGGATGAACATGGAAATATCTACACTGCTATCTGTATGAACATGGAAATATCTACACCGCCATCTGTATGAACATGGATATATCTACACAGCCATCTTTATAAACACGGAAATATGTACACCGCTACCTGTATAAACATGGAAGTATCAGCACCGCTATCGGTATGTACATGGCAATATCTACACGGCTATCTGTATGAACATGGAAATATCTACACCGCTATCTTTATGTACATGGAAATATCTTCACCGCCATCAGTATGAACATGGATATATCTACGCAGCCATCTGGATGAACATGGAAATATCTACACCGCTATCTGTATGAACATGGAAATATCTACGCCGCTATCTGTATGAACATGGAAATACGTACACAGCCATCTGGATGAACATGGAAATATCTACACCGCTATCTGTATGAACATGGAAATACAAACACCGCTATCTGTATGAACATGGAAATATCTACACCACTATCTGTACGAACATGGAAATATCTACACCGCTATATGTATGAACATGGAAATATCTTCACCGCCATCTGTATGAACATGGATATATCTACACAGCCATCTGGATGAACATGGAAATATCTACACTGCTATCTGTGTAAACATGCATACATTTACACCGCTATCTGTATAAACATGGAAATATCTACACCGCTATCTTTATGAACATGGAAATATCTACACCGCTAACTGTTTGAACTTGGAAATATATACACCGCTATCTGCTTGAAAATGGAAATATCTACACCGCTATCTGTATGAACATGGAAATACATACACCGCTATCTGTTTGAACATGGAAATATCTACACCGCTTTCTGTATGAACATGGAAATATCTTCACCGTCATCAGTATGAACATGAATATATCTACACAGCCATCTGGATGAACATGGAAATATCTGCACCGCTATCTGTATGAACATGGAAATATCTACACCGCTATCTGTATGAACATGGATATATCTACACAGCCTTCTGGATGAACATGGAAATATCTACACCGCTATCTGTGTAAACATGCATACATCTTCACCGCTATCTGTATAAACATGGAAATATCTACACCGCTATCTTTCTGAACATGGAAATATCAACACCGCTAACTGTTTGAACAGGGAAATATATACACCGCTATCTGCATGAGAATTGAAATATCTACACAGCTATCTGCATATACATGGAAATATCTACACAGCTATCTCTTTACACATGGAAATAACTACACCGCTATCTGTATGAACATGGAAATATCTACACCGCCATCTGTATGAAAATGGAAATATATGAACCGCCATCTGTATGAACATATAAATATCTACACCGCCATCTGTATTAAGATGGAGATATCTACACCGCTATCTGTATAAACATGGAAATATCTACACCGCTATCTGTATAAACATGGAAATATCTACACCGCTATCAGTATAAACATGGAAATATCTTCACCGCTACCTGTAAAAACATGGAAATATCAGCAACGCTATCTGTATGAACATGGAAATATCTACACCGATATCTGTATGAACATGGAAATATCTACACCGCTATCTGTATGAACATGGAAATATCAACACCGCTATCGGTTTGAACAGGGAAATATATACACCGTTGTCTGCAAGAAAATGGAAATTGCTACACAGCTATCTGCATATACTTGGAAATATCTACACAGGTATCTCTTTACACATGGAAATAACTACACCGCTATCTGTATGAAAATGGAAATATCTACACCGCCATCTGTATGAACATGGAAATATCTACACCGCTATCTGTATGAACATGGAAATATCTACAACGCTATCTGTATGAACATGGAAATATCTACACAGCCATCTGGATGAACATGGAAATATCTACATCGCTATCTGTATGAACATGGAAATATCTACACCGCTATCTGTATGAACATGGAAATACCTACACCGCTACCTGTATGAACATGGAAATATTTTCACCGCCATCTATATGAACATGGATATATCTACACAGCCATCTGGATGAACATGGAAATATCTACACCGCTATCTGTGTAAACATGCCTACATTTTCACCGCTATCTGTATAAAGATGGAAATATGTACACCGATATCTTTATGAACATGGAAATATCTACACCGCTAACTGTTTGAACATGGAAGTATATACACCGCTATCTGCTTGAAAATGGAAATATATACATCGCTAACTGTATGAACATGGAAATACATACACCGCTATCTGTTTGAACATGGAAATATCTACACCGCTTTCTGTATGAACATGGAAATATCTACACAGCTATCTGTATGAACATGGAAATATCTTCACCGCCATCTGCATGAAGATGGATATATCTACACAGCATTCTGGATGAACATGGAAATATCTACACCGCTATCTGTGTAAACATGCATACATTTTCACCGCTATCTGTATAAACATTGAAATATCTACACCGCTATCTTTATGAACATGGAAATATCTAAACCGCTATCTGTATGAACATGGAAATATCTTCACCGCCACCTGTATGAACATGGATATATCTACACAGCCATCTGGATGAACATGGAAATATGTACACGGCTATCTGTGTAAACATGCATACATCTTCACCGCTATCTGTATAAACATGGAAATATCTACACCGCTATCTTTATGAACATGGAAATATCTAAACCGCTAACTGTTTGAACAAGGAAATATACACACCGCTTTCTGCATAAAAATGGAAATATCTACACCGCTACCTGTATGAACATGGAAATACATACACCGCTATCTGTATGAACATGGAAGTATCTACACCGCTATCTGTATGAACATGGAAATATCTACACCCCTATCTGTATGAACATGGAAATATCTACACCGCCATCTGTATGAACATGGAAATATCTTCTCCACCATCTGTATGAACATGGATATATCTACACAGCCGTCTGGATGAACATGGAAATATCTACACTGCTATCTGTATGAACATGGAAATATCTACACCGCCATCTGTATGAACATGGAAATATCTTCTCCACCATCTGTATGAACATGGATATATCTACACAGCCATCTGTATAAACATGGAAATATCTACACCGCTATATGTATAAACATGGAAATATCTACACCGCTACATGTATGAACATGGAAATATCAGCACCGCTATCTGTATGAACATGGAAATATCTACACCGCTATCTGTATGAACATGGAAGTATCTTCACCGCCATCTGTATGAACATGGATATATCTACACAGCCATCTGGATGAACATGGAAATATGTACATGGCTATCTGTGTAAACATGCATACTTCTTCACCGCTATCTGTATAAACATGGAAATATCTACACCGCTATCTTTATGAACATGGAAATATCTAAACCGATAACTGTTTGAACAGGGAAATATATACACTGCTATCTGCATAAAAATGGAAATATCTACACCGCTATCTGTATGAACATGGAAATACATACACCGCTATCTGTATGAACATGGAAATATCTACACCGCTATCTGTATGAACATGGAAATACCTACACCGCTATCTGTATGAACATGGAAATATCTACACCGCCATCTGTATGAACATGGAAATATCTTCTCCGCCATCTGTATGAACATGGATATATCTACACAGCCATCTGGATGAACATGGAAATATCTAAACCGCTATCTGTATGAACATGGAAATATCTACACCATCATCTGTATGAACATGGATATATCTACACAGCCATCTGTATAAACACGGAAATATGTAAACCGCTACCTGTATAAACATGGAAGTATCAGCACCGCTATCGGTATGAAGATGGCCATATCTACACGGCTATCTGTACGAACATGGAAATATCTACACCGCTATCTGTATGTACGTGGAAATATCTTCTCCGCCATCTGTATGAACATGGATATATCTACGCAGCCATCTGGATGAACATGGAAATATCTACACCGCTATCTGTATGAACATGGAAATATCTACACCGCTATCTGCATTAACATGGAAATATCCACACAGCCGTCTGGATTAACTTGGAAATATCTACACCGCTATCTGTATGAACATGGAAATACATACACCGCTATCTGTATGAACATGTAAATATCTACACCGCTATCTGTTTGAACATGGAAATATATACACCGCTATCTGCATGAAAATGGAAATATCTACACAGCTATCTGCATATACATGGAAATATCTACACAGCTATCACTTTACGCATGGAAATAACTACACCGCTATCTGTATGAACATGGAAATATCTACACCGCCATCTGTATGAAAATGGAAATATCTGAACCGCCATCTGTATGAACATATAAATATCTACACCGCCATCTGTATTAAAATGAAGATATCTACACCGCTATCTGTATAAACATGGAAATATCTACACCGCTATCTGTATAAACATGGAAATATCTACACCGCTATCTGTATAAACATGGAAATATCTTCACCGCTACCTGTAAAAACATGGAAATGTCAGCACCGCTATCTGTATGAACATGGAAATATCTACACCGCTATCTGTATGAACATGGAAATATCTACACCGCTATCTGTATGAACATGGAAATATCTACACCGCTATCGGTTTGAACAAGGAAATATATACACCGCTGTCTGCATGAAAATGGAAATTGCTACACAGCAATCTGCATATACATGGAAATATCTACACAGGTATCTCTTTACACATGGAAATAACTACACAGCTATCTGTATGAAAATGGAAATATCTAAACCGCCATCTGTATGAACATGGAAATATCTACACCGCTATCTGTATGAACATGGAAATATCTACACCGCTATCTGTATGAACATGGAAATATCTACACAGCCATCTGGATGAACATGGAAATATCTACACCGCTATCTGTATGAACATGGAAATATCTACACCGCTATCTGTATGAACACGGAAATATCTACACCGCAATCTGTATGAACATGGAAATATTTTCACCACCATCTATATGAACATGGATATATCTACACAGCCATCTGGATGAACATGGAAATATCTACACCGCTATCTGTGTAAACATGCCTACATTTTCACCGCTATCTGTATAAACATGGAAATATCTACACCGCTATCTTTATGAACATGGAAATATCTACACCGCTAACTGTTTGAACATGGAAGTATATACACCGCTATCTGCTTGAAAATGGAAATATATTCAACGCTAACTGTATGAACATGGAAATACATACACCGCTATCTGTTTGAACATGGAAATATCTACACCGCTTTCTGTATGAACATGGAAATATCTTCTCCACCATCTGTATGAACATGGATATATCTACACAGCCATCTGGATGAACATGGAAATATCTACACTGCTATCTGTATGAACATGGAAATATCTACACCGCCATCTGTATGAACATGGATATATCTACACAGCCATCTTTATAAACACGGAAATATGTACACCGCTACCTGTATAAACATGGAAGTATCAGCACCGCTATCGGTATGTACATGGCAATATCTACACGGCTATCTGTATGAACATGGAAATATCTACACCGCTATCTTTATGTACATGGAAATATCTTCACCGCCATCAGTATGAACATGGATATATCTACGCAGCCATCTGGATGAACATGGAAATATCTACACCGCTATCTGTATGAACATGGAAATATCTACGCCGCTATCTGTATGAACATGGAAATACGTACACAGCCATCTGGATGAACATGGAAATATCTACACCGCTATCTGTATGAACATGGAAATACAAACACCGCTATCTGTATGAACATGGAAATATCTACACCACTATCTGTACGAACATGGAAATATCTACACCGCTATATGTATGAACATGGAAATATCTTCACCGCCATCTGTATGAACATGGATATATCTACACAGCCATCTGGATGAACATGGAAATATCTACACTGCTATCTGTGTAAACATGCATACATTTACACCGCTATCTGTATAAACATGGAAATATCTACACCGCTATCTTTATGAACATGGAAATATCTACACCGCTAACTGTTTGAACTTGGAAATATATACACCGCTATCTGCTTGAAAATGGAAATATCTACACCGCTATCTGTATGAACATGGAAATACATACACCGCTATCTGTTTGAACATGGAAATATCTACACCGCTTTCTGTATGAACATGGAAATATCTTCACCGTCATCAGTATGAACATGAATATATCTACACAGCCATCTGGATGAACATGGAAATATCTGCACCGCTATCTGTATGAACATGGAAATATCTACACCGCTATCTGTATGAACATGGATATATCTACACAGCCTTCTGGATGAACATGGAAATATCTACACCGCTATCTGTGTAAACATGCATACATCTTCACCGCTATCTGTATAAACATGGAAATATCTACACCGCTATCTTTCTGAACATGGAAATATCAACACCGCTAACTGTTTGAACAGGGAAATATATACACCGCTATCTGCATGAGAATTGAAATATCTACACAGCTATCTGCATATACATGGAAATATCTACACAGCTATCTCTTTACACATGGAAATAACTACACCGCTATCTGTATGAACATGGAAATATCTACACCGCCATCTGTATGAAAATGGAAATATATGAACCGCCATCTGTATGAACATATAAATATCTACACCGCCATCTGTATTAAGATGGAGATATCTACACCGCTATCTGTATAAACATGGAAATATCTACACCGCTATCTGTATAAACATGGAAATATCTACACCGCTATCAGTATAAACATGGAAATATCTTCACCGCTACCTGTAAAAACATGGAAATATCAGCAACGCTATCTGTATGAACATGGAAATATCTACACCGATATCTGTATGAACATGGAAATATCTACACCGCTATCTGTATGAACATGGAAATATCAACACCGCTATCGGTTTGAACAGGGAAATATATACACCGTTGTCTGCAAGAAAATGGAAATTGCTACACAGCTATCTGCATATACTTGGAAATATCTACACAGGTATCTCTTTACACATGGAAATAACTACACCGCTATCTGTATGAAAATGGAAATATCTACACCGCCATCTGTATGAACATGGAAATATCTACACCGCTATCTGTATGAACATGGAAATATCTACAACGCTATCTGTATGAACATGGAAATATCTACACAGCCATCTGGATGAACATGGAAATATCTACATCGCTATCTGTATGAACATGGAAATATCTACACCGCTATCTGTATGAACATGGAAATACCTACACCGCTACCTGTATGAACATGGAAATATTTTCACCGCCATCTATATGAACATGGATATATCTACACAGCCATCTGGATGAACATGGAAATATCTACACCGCTATCTGTGTAAACATGCCTACATTTTCACCGCTATCTGTATAAAGATGGAAATATGTACACCGATATCTTTATGAACATGGAAATATCTACACCGCTAACTGTTTGAACATGGAAGTATATACACCGCTATCTGCTTGAAAATGGAAATATATACATCGCTAACTGTATGAACATGGAAATACATACACCGCTATCTGTTTGAACATGGAAATATCTACACCGCTTTCTGTATGAACATGGAAATATCTACACCGCTATCTGTATGAACATGGAAATATCTTCACCGCCATCTGCATGAAGATGGATATATCTACACAGCATTCTGGATGAACATGGAAATATCTACACCGCTATCTGTGTAAACATGCATACATTTTCACCGCTATCTGTATAAACATTGAAATATCTACACCGCTATCTTTATGAACATGGAAATATCTAAACCGCTATCTGTATGAACATGGAAATATCTTCACCGCCACCTGTATGAACATGGATATATCTACACAGCCATCTGGATGAACATGGAAATATGTACACGGCTATCTGTGTAAACATGCATACATCTTCACCGCTATCTGTATAAACATGGAAATATCTACACCGCTATCTTTATGAACATGGAAATATCTAAACCGCTAACTGTTTGAACAAGGAAATATACACACCGCTTTCTGCATAAAAATGGAAATATCTACACCGCTACCTGTATGAACATGGAAATACATACACCGCTATCTGTATGAACATGGAAGTATCTACACCGCTATCTGTATGAACATGGAAATATCTACACCCCTATCTGTATGAACATGGAAATATCTACACCGCCATCTGTATGAACATGGAAATATCTTCTCCACCATCTGTATGAACATGGATATATCTACACAGCCGTCTGGATGAACATGGAAATATCTACACTGCTATCTGTATGAACATGGAAATATCTACACCGCCATCTGTATGAACATGGAAATATCTTCTCCACCATCTGTATGAACATGGATATATCTACACAGCCATCTGTATAAACATGGAAATATCTACACCGCTATATGTATAAACATGGAAATATCTACACCGCTACATGTATGAACATGGAAATATCAGCACCGCTATCTGTATGAACATGGAAATATCTACACCGCTATCTGTATGAACATGGAAGTATCTTCACCGCCATCTGTATGAACATGGATATATCTACACAGCCATCTGGATGAACATGGAAATATGTACATGGCTATCTGTGTAAACATGCATACTTCTTCACCGCTATCTGTATAAACATGGAAATATCTACACCGCTATCTTTATGAACATGGAAATATCTAAACCGATAACTGTTTGAACAGGGAAATATATACACTGCTATCTGCATAAAAATGGAAATATCTACACCGCTATCTGTATGAACATGGAAATACATACACCGCTATCTGTATGAACATGGAAATATCTACACCGCTATCTGTATGAACATGGAAATACCTACACCGCTATCTGTATGAACATGGAAATATCTACACCGCCATCTGTATGAACATGGAAATATCTTCTCCGCCATCTGTATGAACATGGATATATCTACACAGCCATCTGGATGAACATGGAAATATCTAAACCGCTATCTGTATGAACATGGAAATATCTACACCATCATCTGTATGAACATGGATATATCTACACAGCCATCTGTATAAACACGGAAATATGTAAACCGCTACCTGTATAAACATGGAAGTATCAGCACCGCTATCGGTATGAAGATGGCCATATCTACACGGCTATCTGTACGAACATGGAAATATCTACACCGCTATCTGTATGTACGTGGAAATATCTTCTCCGCCATCTGTATGAACATGGATATATCTACGCAGCCATCTGGATGAACATGGAAATATCTACACCGCTATCTGTATGAACATGGAAATATCTACACCGCTATCTGCATTAACATGGAAATATCCACACAGCCGTCTGGATTAACTTGGAAATATCTACACCGCTATCTGTATGAACATGGAAATACATACACCGCTATCTGTATGAACATGTAAATATCTACACCGCTATCTGTTTGAACATGGAAATATATACACCGCTATCTGCATGAAAATGGAAATATCTACACAGCTATCTGCATATACATGGAAATATCTACACAGCTATCACTTTACGCATGGAAATAACTACACCGCTATCTGTATGAACATGGAAATATCTACACCGCCATCTGTATGAAAATGGAAATATCTGAACCGCCATCTGTATGAACATATAAATATCTACACCGCCATCTGTATTAAAATGAAGATATCTACACCGCTATCTGTATAAACATGGAAATATCTACACCGCTATCTGTATAAACATGGAAATATCTACACCGCTATCTGTATAAACATGGAAATATCTTCACCGCTACCTGTAAAAACATGGAAATGTCAGCACCGCTATCTGTATGAACATGGAAATATCTACACCGCTATCTGTATGAACATGGAAATATCTACACCGCTATCTGTATGAACATGGAAATATCTACACCGCTATCGGTTTGAACAAGGAAATATATACACCGCTGTCTGCATGAAAATGGAAATTGCTACACAGCAATCTGCATATACATGGAAATATCTACACAGGTATCTCTTTACACATGGAAATAACTACACAGCTATCTGTATGAAAATGGAAATATCTAAACCGCCATCTGTATGAACATGGAAATATCTACACCGCTATCTGTATGAACATGGAAATATCTACACCGCTATCTGTATGAACATGGAAATATCTACACAGCCATCTGGATGAACATGGAAATATCTACACCGCTATCTGTATGAACATGGAAATATCTACACCGCTATCTGTATGAACACGGAAATATCTACACCGCAATCTGTATGAACATGGAAATATTTTCACCACCATCTATATGAACATGGATATATCTACACAGCCATCTGGATGAACATGGAAATATCTACACCGCTATCTGTGTAAACATGCCTACATTTTCACCGCTATCTGTATAAACATGGAAATATCTACACCGCTATCTTTATGAACATGGAAATATCTACACCGCTAACTGTTTGAACATGGAAGTATATACACCGCTATCTGCTTGAAAATGGAAATATATTCAACGCTAACTGTATGAACATGGAAATACATACACCGCTATCTGTTTGAACATGGAAATATCTACACCGCTTTCTGTATGAACATGGAAATATCTACACCGCTATCTGTATGAACATGGAAATATCTACACCGCCATCTGTATGAACATGGAAATATCTTCTCCACCATCTGTATGAACATGGATATATCTACACAGCCATCTGGATGAACATGGAAATATCTAAACCGCTATCTGTATGAACATGGAAATATCTACACCGCCATATGTATGAACATGGATATATCTACACAGCCATCTGTATAAACACGGAAATATGTACACCGCCACCTGTATAAACATGGAAGTTTCAGCACGGCTATCGGTATGAACATGGCAATATCTACACGGCTATCTGTATGAACATGGAAATATCTACACCGCTATCTGTATGTACATGGAAATATCTTCACCGCCATCTGTATGAACATGGATATATCTACTCAGCCATCTGGATGAACATGGAAATATTTACACCGCTATCTGTATGAGCATGGAAATATCTACACCGCTATCTGTATGAACATGGAAATATCTACACAGCCATCTGGATTAACATGGAAATATCTACACCGCTATCTGTATGAACATGGAAATACATACACCGCTGTCTGTATGAACATGGAAATATCTACCCCGCTATCTGTATGAACATGGAAATATCTACACCGCTATCTGTATGAACATGGATATATCTTCACCGCCATCTGTGTGAACATGGATATATCTACACAGCCATCTGGATGAGCATGGACATATCTACACCGCTATCTGTGTAAACATGCATACATTTTCACCGCTATCTGTATAAACATGGAAATAACTACACCGCTATCTTTATGAACATGGAAATATCTACACCGCTAACTGTTTGAACATGGAAATATATACACCGCTATCTGCTTGAAAATGGAAATATCTACACCGCTATCTGTATGAACATGGAAATACATACACCGCTATCTGTTTGAACATGGAAATATCTACACCGCTTTCTTTATGAACATGGAAATATCTACAACGCTATCTGTATGAACATGGAAATATCTTCACCGCCATCTGTATGAACATGGATATATCTACACAGCCATCTGGATGAACATGGAAATATCTGCACCGCTATCTGTATGAACATGGAAATATCTACACCGCTATCTGTATGAACATGGATATATCTACACAGCCATCTGGATGAACATGGAAATATCTACACCGCTATCTGTGTAAACATGCATATATCTTCACCGCTATCTGTATAAACATGGAAGTATCTACACCGCTATCTTTCTGAACATGGAAATATCTACACCGCTAACTGTTTGAACAGGGAAATATATACACCGCTATCTGCATGAAAATGGAAATATCTACACAGCTATCTGCATATACATGGAAATATCTACACAGCTATCTCTCTACACATGGAAATAACTACACCGCTATCTGTATGAACATGGAAATATCTACACCGCCATCTGTATGAAAATGGAAATCTCTGAACCGCCATCTGTATGAACATATAAATATCTACACCGCCATCTGTATTAAAATGGAGATATCTACACCGCTATCTGTATAAACATGGAAATATCTACACCGCTATCTGTATAAACATGGAAATATCTACACCGCTATCAGTATAAACATGGAAATAGCTTCACCGCTACCTGTATAAACATGGAAATTTCAGCACCGCTATCTGTATGAACATGGAAATATCTACACCGCAATCTGTATGAACATGGAAATATCTACACCGCTATCTGTACGAACATGGAAATATCTACACCGTTATCTGTTTGAACAGGGAAATATATACACCGCTGTCTGCATGAAAATGGAAATTGCTACACAGCTATCTGCATATACATGGAAATATCTACACAGGTATCTCTTTACACATGGAAATAACTACACCGCTATCTGTATGAACATGGAAATATCTACACCGCCATCTGTATGAACATGGAAATATCTGCACCGCCATCTGTATGAACATATAAATATCTACACCGCCATCTGTATTAAGATGGAGATATCTACACTGCTATCTGTATCAACATGGAAATATCTACACCGCTACCTGTATGAACATGGAAATATCAGCACCGCTATCTGTATGAACATGGAAATATCTACACCGCTATCTGTATGAACATGGAAATATCTTCACCGCCATCTGTATGAACATGGATATATCTACACAGCCATCTGGATGAACATGGAAATATGTACACGGCTATCTGTGTAAACATGCATACATCTTCACCGCTATCTGTATAAACATGGAAATATCTACACCGCTATCTTTATGAACATGGAAATATCTAAACCGCTAACTGTTTGAACAGGGAAATATATACACCGCTATCTGCATAAAAATGGATATATCTACACCGCTATCTGTATGAACATGGAAATACATACACCGCTATCTGTATGAACATGGAAATATCTACAACGCTATCTGTATGAACATGGAAATAACTACCCCGCTATCTGTATGAACATGGAAATATCTACACCGCCATCTGTATGAACATGGAAATATCTTCTCCACCATCTGTATGAACATGGATATATCTACACAGCCATCTGGATGAACATGGAAATATCTAAACCGCTATCTGTATGAACATGGAAATATCTACGCCGCCATCTGTATGAACATGGATATATCTACACAGCCATCTGTATAAACACGGAAATATGTACACCGCTACCTGTATAAACATGGAAGTTTCAGCACGGCTATCGGTATGAACATGGCAATATCTACACGGCTATCTGTATGAACATGGAAATATCTACACCGCTATCTGTATGTACATGGAAATATCTTCACCGCCATCTGTATGAACATGGATATATCTACTCAGCCATCTGGATGAACATGGAAATATCTCCAGCGCTATCTGTATGAACATGGAAATATCTACACCGCTATCTGTATGAACATGGAAATATCTACACAGCCATCTGGATTAACATGGAAATATCTACACCGCTATCTGTATGAACATGGAAATACATACACCGCTGTCTGTATGAACATGGAAATATCTACACCGCTATCTGTATGAACATGGAAATATCTACACCGCTATCTGTATGAACATGGAAATATCTTCACTGCCATCTGTATGAACATGGATATATCTACGCAGCCATCTGGATGAACATGGAAATATCTACACCGCTATCTGTATGAACATGGAAATATCTACACCGCTATCTGCATTAACATGGAAATATCCACACAGCCATCTGGATTAACTTGGAAATATCTACACCGCTATCTGTATGAACATGGAAATACATACACCGCTATCTGTATGAACATGTAAATATCTACACCGCTATCTGTTTGAACATGGAAATATATACACCGCTATCTGCATGAAAATGGAAATATCTACACAGCTATCTGAATATACATGGAAATATCTACACAGCTATCACTTTACGCATGGAAATAACAACACCGCTATCTGTATGAACATGGAAATATCTACACCGCCATCTGTATGAAAATGGAAATATCTGAACCGCCATCTGTATGAACATATAAATATCTACACCGCCATCTGTATTAAAATGAAGATATCTACACCGCTATCTGTATAAACATGGAAATATCTACACCGCTATCTGTATAAACATGGAAATATCTACACCGCTATCTGTATAAACATGGAAATATCTTCACCGCTACCTGTAAAAACATGGAAATATCAGCACCGCTATCTGTATGAACATGGAAATATCTACACCGCTATCTGTATGAACATGGAAATATCTACACCGCTATCTGTATGAACATGGAAATATCTACACCGCTATCGGTTTGAACAAGGAAATATATACACCGCTGTCTGCATGAAAATGGAAATTGCTACACAGCAATCTGCATATACATGGAAATATCTACACAGGTATCTCTTTACACATGGAAATAACTACACAGCTATCTGTATGAAAATGGAAATATCTAAACCGCCATCTGTATGAACATGGAAATATCTACACCGCTATCTGTATGAACATGGAAATATCAGCACCGCCATCTGTATGAACATATAAATATCTACACCGCCATCTGTATTAAGATGGAGATATCTACACTGCTATCTGTATCAACATGGAAATATCTACACCGCTACCTGTATGAACATGGAAATTTCAGCACCGCTATCTGTATGAACATGGAAATATCTACACCGCAATCTGTATGAACATGGAAATATCTACACCGCTATCTGTATGAACATGGAAATATCTACACCGCTATCTGTTTGAACAGGGAAATATATACACCGCTGTCTGCATGAAAATGGAAATTGCTACACAGCTATCTGCATATAGATGGAAATATCTACACAGGTATCTCTTTACACATGGAAATAACTACACCGCTATCTGTATGAACATGGAAATATCTACACCGCCATCTGTATGAACATGGAAATATCTGCACCGCCATCTGTATGAACATATAAATATCTACACCGCCATCTGTATTAAGATGGAGATATCTACACTGCTATCTGTATCAACATGGAAATATCTACACCGCTACCTGTATGAACATGGAAATATCAGCACCGCTATCTGTATGAACATGGAAATATCTACACCGCTATCTGTATGAACATGGAAATATCTTCACCGCCATCTGTATGAACATGGATATATCTACACAGCCATCTGGATGAACATGGAAATATGTACACGGCTATCTGTGTAAACATGCATACATCTTCACCGCTATCTGTATAAACATGGAAATATATACACCGCTATCTTTATGAACATGGAAATATCTAAACCGCTAACTGTTTGAACAGGGAAATATATACACCGCTATCTGCATAAAAATGGAAATATCTACACCGCTATCTGTATGAACATGGAAATACATACACCGCTATCTGTATGAACATGGAAATATCTACAACGCTATCTGTATGAACATGGAAATAACTACCCCGCTATCTGTATGAACATGGAAATATCTACACCGCCATCTGTATGAACATGGAAATATCTTCTCCACCATCTGTATGAACATGGATATATCTACACAGCCATCTGGATGAACATGGAAATATCTAAACCGCTATCTGTATGAACATGGAAATATCTACACCGCCATCTGTATGAACATGGATATATCTACACAGCCATCTGTATAAACACGGAAATATGTACACCGCTACCTGTATAAACATGGAAGTTTCAGCACGGCTATCGGTATGAACATGGCAATATCTACACGGCTATCTGTATGAACATGGAAATATCTACACCGCTATCTGTATGTACATGGAAATATCTTCACCGCCATCTGTATGAACATGGATATATCTACTCAGCCATCTGGATGAACATGGAAATATGTACAGCGCTATCTGTATGAACATGGAAATATCTACACCGCTATCTGTATGAACATGGAAATATCTACACAGCCATCTGGATTAACATGGAAATATCTACACCGCTATCTGTATGAACATGGAAATACATACACCGCTGTCTGTATGAACATGGAAATATCTACACCGCTATCTGTATGAACATGGAAATATCTACACCGCTATCTGTATGAACATGGAAATATCTTCACTGCCATCTGTATGAACATGGATATATCTACGCAGCCATCTGGATGAACATGGAAATATCTACACCGCTATCTGTATGAACATGGAAATATCTACACCGCTATCTGCATTAACATGGAAATATCCACACAGCCATCTGGATTAACTTGGAAATATCTTCACCGCTATCTGTATGAACATGGAAATACATACACCGCTATCTGTATGAACATGTAAATATCTACACCGCTATCTGTTTGAACATGGAAATATATACACCGCTATCTGCATGAAAATGGAAATATCTACACAGCTATCTGCATATACATGGAAATATCTACACAGCTATCACTTTACGCATGGAAATAACTACACCGCTATCTGTATGAACGTGGAAATATCTACACCGCAATCTGTATGAAAATGGAAATATCTGAACCGCCATCTGTATGAACATATAAATATCTACACCGCCATCTGTATTAAAATGAAGATATCTACACCGCTATCTGTATAAACATGGAAATATCTACACCGCTATCTGTATAAACATGGAAATATCTACACCGCTATCTGTATAAACATGGAAATATCTTCACCGCTACCTGTAAAAACATGGAAATATCAGCACCGCTATCTGTATGAACATGGAAATATCTACACCGCTATCTGTATGAACATGGAAATATCTACACCGCTATCTGTATGAACATGGAAATATCTACACCGCTATCGGTTTGAACAAGGAAATATATACACCGCTGTCTGCATGAAAATGGAAATTGCTACACAGCAATCTGCATATACATGGAAATATCTACACAGGTATCTCTTTACACATGGAAATAACTACACAGCTATCTGTATGAAAATGGAAATATCTAAACCGCCATCTGTAAGAACATGGAAATATCTACACCGCTATCTGTATGAACATGGAAATATCTACACCGCTATCTGTATGAACATGGAAATATCTACACAGCCATCTGGATGAACATGGAAATATCTACACCGCTATCTGTATGAACATGGAAATATCTACACCGCTATCTGTATGAACATGGAAATATCTACACCGCTATCTGTATGAACATGGAAATATTTTCACCGCCATCTATATGAACATGGATATATCTACACAGCCATCTGGATGAATATGGAAATATCTACACCGCTATCTGTGTAAACATGCCTACATTTTCACCGCTATCTGTATAAACATGGAAATATCTACACCGCTATCTTTATGAACATGGAAATATCTACACCGCTAACTGTTTGAACATGGAAGTATATACACCGCTATCTGCTTGAAAATGGAAATATATACACCGCTAACTGTATGAACATGGAAATACATACACCGCTATCTGTTTGAATATGGAAATATCTACACCGCTATCTGTATGAACATGGATATATCTTCACCGCCATCTGTGTGAACATGGATGTATCTACACAGCCATCTGGATGAACATGGACATATCTACACCGCTATCTGTGTAAACATGCATACATTTTCACCGCTATCTGTATAAACATGGAAATAACTACACCGCTATCTTTATGAACATGGAAATATCTACACCGCTAACTGTTTGAACATGGAAATATATACACCGCTATCTGCTTGAAAATGGAAATATCTACACCGCTATCTGTATGAACATGGAAATACATACACCGCTATCTGTTTGAACATGGAAATATCTGCACCGCCATCTGTATGAACATATAAATATCTACACCGCCATCTGTATTAAGATGGAGATATCTACACTGCTATCTGTATCAACATGGAAATATCTACACCGCTACCTGTATGAACATGGAAATATCAGCACCGCTATCTGTATGAACATGGAAATATCTACACCGCTATCTGTATGAACATGGAAATATCTTCACCGCCATCTGTATGAACATGGATATATCTACACAGCCATCTGGATGAACATGGAAATATGTACACGGCTATCTGTGTAAACATGCATACATCTTCACCGCTATCTGTATAAACATGGAAATATCTACACCGCTATCTTTATGAACATGGAAATATCTAAACCGCTAACTGTTTGAACAGGGAAATATATACACCGCTATCTGCATAAAAATGGAAATATCTACACCGCTATCTGTATGAACATGGAAATACATACACCGCTATCTGTATGAACATGGAAATATCTACAACGCTATCTGTATGAACATGGAAATAACTACCCCGCTATCTGTATGAACATGGAAATATCTACACCGCCATCTGTATGAACATGGAAATATCTTCTCCACCATCTGTATGAACATGGATATATCTAAACAGCCATCTGGATGAACATGGAAATATCTAAACCGCTATCTGTATGAACATGGAAATATCTACACCGCCATCTGTATGAACATGGATATATCTACACAGCCATCTGTATAAACACGGAAATATGTACACCGCTACCTGTATAAACATGGAAGTTTCAGCACGACTATCGGTATGAACATTGCAATATCTACACGGCTATCTGTATGAACATGGAAATATCTACACCGCTATCTGTATGTACATGGAAATATCTTCACCGCCATCTGTATGAACATGGATATATCTACTCAGCCATCTGGATGAACATGGAAATATCTACAGCGCTATCTGTATGAACATGGAAATATCTACACCGCTATCTGTATGAACATGGAAATATCTACACAGCCATCTGGATTAACATGGAAATATCTACACCGCTATCTGTATGAACATGGAAATACATACACCGCTGTCTGTATGAACATGGAAATATCTACACCGCTATCTGTATGAACATGGAAATATCTACACCGCTATCTGTATGAACATGGAAATATCTTCACTGCCATCTGTATGAACATGGATATATCTACGCAGCCATCTGGATGAACATGGAAATATCTACACCGCTATCTGTATGAACATGGAAATATCTACACCGCTATCTGCATTAACATGGAAATATCCACACAGCCATCTGGATTAACTTGGAAATATCTACACCGCTATCTGTATGAACATGGAAATACATACACCGCTATCTGTATGAACATGTAAATATCTACACCGCTATCTGTTTGAACATGGAAATATATACACCGCTATCTGCATGAAAATGGTAATATCTACACAGCTATCTGCATATACATGGAAATATCTACACAGCTATCACTTTACGCATGGAAATAACTACACCGCTATCTGTATGAACATGGAAATATCTACACCGCCATCTGTATGAAAATGGAAATATCTGAACCGCCATCTGTATGAACATATAAATATCTACACCGCCATCTGTATTAAAATGAAGATATCTACACCGCTATCTGTATAAACATGGAAATATCTACACCGCTATCTGTATAAACATGGAAATATCTACACCGCTATCTGTATAAACATGGAAATATCTTCACCGCTACCTGTAAAAACATGGAAATATCAGCACCGCTATCTGTATGAACATGGAAATATCTACACCGCTATCTGTATGAACATGGAAATATCTACACCGCTATCTGTATGAACATGGAAATATCTACACCGCTATCGGTTTGAACAAGGAAATATATACACCGCTGTCTGCATGAAAATGGAAATTGCTACACAGCAATCTGCATATACATGGAAATATCTACACAGGTATCTCTTTACACATGGAAATAACTACACAGCTATCTGTATGAAAATGGAAATATCTAAACCGCCATCTGTATGAACATGGAAATATCTACACCGCTATCTGTATGAACATGGAAATATCTGCACCGCCATCTGTATGAACATATAAATATCTACACCGCCATCTGTATTAAGATGGAGATATCTACACTGCTATCTGTATCAACATGGAAATATCTACACCGCTACCTGTATGAACATGGAAATTTCAGCACCGCTATCTGTATGAACATGGAAATATCTACACCGCAATCTGTATGAACATGGAAATATCTACACCGCTATCTGTATGAACATGGAAATATCTACACCGCTATCTGTATGAACATGGATATATCTACACAGCCATCTGGATGAACATGGAAATATCTACACCGCTATCTGTGTAAACATGCATATATCTTCACCGCTATCTGTATAAACATGGAAGTATCTACACCGCTATCTTTCTGAACATGGAAATATCTACACCGCTAACTGTTTGAACAGGGAAATATATACACCGCTATCTGCATGAAAATGGAAATATCTACACAGCTATCTGCATATACATGGAAATATCTACACAGCTATCTCTCTACACATGGAAATAACTACACCGCTATCTGTATGAACATGGAAATATCTACACCGCCATCTGTATGAAAATGGAAATCTCTGAACCGCCATCTGTATGAACATATAAATATCTACACCGCCATCTGTATTAAAATGGAGATATCTACACCGCTATCTGTATAAACATGGAAATATCTACACCGCTATCTGTATAAACATGGAAATATCTACACCGCTATCAGTATAAACATGGAAATAGCTTCACCGCTACCTGTATAAACATGGAAATTTCAGCACCGCTATCTGTATGAACATGGAAATATCTACACCGCAATCTGTATGAACATGGAAATATCTACACCGCTATCTGTACGAACATGGAAATATCTACACCGTTATCTGTTTGAACAGGGAAATATATACACCGCTGTCTGCATGAAAATGGAAATTGCTACACAGCTATCTGCATATACATGGAAATATCTACACAGGTATCTCTTTACACATGGAAATAACTACACCGCTATCTGTATGAACATGGAAATATCTACACCGCCATCTGTATGAACATGGAAATATCTGCACCGCCATCTGTATGAACATATAAATATCTACACCGCCATCTGTATTAAGATGGAGATATCTACACTGCTATCTGTATCAACATGGAAATATCTACACCGCTACCTGTATGAACATGGAAATATCAGCACCGCTATCTGTATGAACATGGAAATATCTACACCGCTATCTGTATGAACATGGAAATATCTTCACCGCCATCTGTATGAACATGGATATATCTACACAGCCATCTGGATGAACATGGAAATATGTACACGGCTATCTGTGTAAACATGCATACATCTTCACCGCTATCTGTATAAACATGGAAATATCTACACCGCTATCTTTATGAACATGGAAATATCTAAACCGCTAACTGTTTGAACAGGGAAATATATACACCGCTATCTGCATAAAAATGGATATATCTACACCGCTATCTGTATGAACATGGAAATACATACACCGCTATCTGTATGAACATGGAAATATCTACAACGCTATCTGTATGAACATGGAAATAACTACCCCGCTATCTGTATGAACATGGAAATATCTACACCGCCATCTGTATGAACATGGAAATATCTTCTCCACCATCTGTATGAACATGGATATATCTACACAGCCATCTGGATGAACATGGAAATATCTAAACCGCTATCTGTATGAACATGGAAATATCTACGCCGCCATCTGTATGAACATGGATATATCTACACAGCCATCTGTATAAACACGGAAATATGTACACCGCTACCTGTATAAACATGGAAGTTTCAGCACGGCTATCGGTATGAACATGGCAATATCTACACGGCTATCTGTATGAACATGGAAATATCTACACCGCTATCTGTATGTACATGGAAATATCTTCACCGCCATCTGTATGAACATGGATATATCTACTCAGCCATCTGGATGAACATGGAAATATCTCCAGCGCTATCTGTATGAACATGGAAATATCTACACCGCTATCTGTATGAACATGGAAATATCTACACAGCCATCTGGATTAACATGGAAATATCTACACCGCTATCTGTATGAACATGGAAATACATACACCGCTGTCTGTATGAACATGGAAATATCTACACCGCTATCTGTATGAACATGGAAATATCTACACCGCTATCTGTATGAACATGGAAATATCTTCACTGCCATCTGTATGAACATGGATATATCTACGCAGCCATCTGGATGAACATGGAAATATCTACACCGCTATCTGTATGAACATGGAAATATCTACACCGCTATCTGCATTAACATGGAAATATCCACACAGCCATCTGGATTAACTTGGAAATATCTACACCGCTATCTGTATGAACATGGAAATACATACACCGCTATCTGTATGAACATGTAAATATCTACACCGCTATCTGTTTGAACATGGAAATATATACACCGCTATCTGCATGAAAATGGAAATATCTACACAGCTATCTGAATATACATGGAAATATCTACACAGCTATCACTTTACGCATGGAAATAACAACACCGCTATCTGTATGAACATGGAAATATCTACACCGCCATCTGTATGAAAATGGAAATATCTGAACCGCCATCTGTATGAACATATAAATATCTACACCGCCATCTGTATTAAAATGAAGATATCTACACCGCTATCTGTATAAACATGGAAATATCTACACCGCTATCTGTATAAACATGGAAATATCTACACCGCTATCTGTATAAACATGGAAATATCTTCACCGCTACCTGTAAAAACATGGAAATATCAGCACCGCTATCTGTATGAACATGGAAATATCTACACCGCTATCTGTATGAACATGGAAATATCTACACCGCTATCTGTATGAACATGGAAATATCTACACCGCTATCGGTTTGAACAAGGAAATATATACACCGCTGTCTGCATGAAAATGGAAATTGCTACACAGCAATCTGCATATACATGGAAATATCTACACAGGTATCTCTTTACACATGGAAATAACTACACAGCTATCTGTATGAAAATGGAAATATCTAAACCGCCATCTGTATGAACATGGAAATATCTACACCGCTATCTGTATGAACATGGAAATATCAGCACCGCCATCTGTATGAACATATAAATATCTACACCGCCATCTGTATTAAGATGGAGATATCTACACTGCTATCTGTATCAACATGGAAATATCTACACCGCTACCTGTATGAACATGGAAATTTCAGCACCGCTATCTGTATGAACATGGAAATATCTACACCGCAATCTGTATGAACATGGAAATATCTACACCGCTATCTGTATGAACATGGAAATATCTACACCGCTATCTGTTTGAACAGGGAAATATATACACCGCTGTCTGCATGAAAATGGAAATTGCTACACAGCTATCTGCATATAGATGGAAATATCTACACAGGTATCTCTTTACACATGGAAATAACTACACCGCTATCTGTATGAACATGGAAATATCTACACCGCCATCTGTATGAACATGGAAATATCTGCACCGCCATCTGTATGAACATATAAATATCTACACCGCCATCTGTATTAAGATGGAGATATCTACACTGCTATCTGTATCAACATGGAAATATCTACACCGCTACCTGTATGAACATGGAAATATCAGCACCGCTATCTGTATGAACATGGAAATATCTACACCGCTATCTGTATGAACATGGAAATATCTTCACCGCCATCTGTATGAACATGGATATATCTACACAGCCATCTGGATGAACATGGAAATATGTACACGGCTATCTGTGTAAACATGCATACATCTTCACCGCTATCTGTATAAACATGGAAATATCTACACCGCTATCTTTATGAACATGGAAATATCTAAACCGCTAACTGTTTGAACAGGGAAATATATACACCGCTATCTGCATAAAAATGGAAATATCTACACCGCTATCTGTATGAACATGGAAATACATACACCGCTATCTGTATGAACATGGAAATATCTACAACGCTATCTGTATGAACATGGAAATAACTACCCCGCTATCTGTATGAACATGGAAATATCTACACCGCCATCTGTATGAACATGGAAATATCTTCTCCACCATCTGTATGAACATGGATATATCTACACAGCCATCTGGATGAACATGGAAATATCTAAACCGCTATCTGTATGAACATGGAAATATCTACACCGCCATCTGTATGAACATGGATATATCTACACAGCCATCTGTATAAACACGGAAATATGTACACCGCTACCTGTATAAACATGGAAGTTTCAGCACGGCTATCGGTATGAACATGGCAATATCTACACGGCTATCTGTATGAACATGGAAATATCTACACCGCTATCTGTATGTACATGGAAATATCTTCACCGCCATCTGTATGAACATGGATATATCTACTCAGCCATCTGGATGAACATGGAAATATGTACAGCGCTATCTGTATGAACATGGAAATATCTACACCGCTATCTGTATGAACATGGAAATATCTACACAGCCATCTGGATTAACATGGAAATATCTACACCGCTATCTGTATGAACATGGAAATACATACACCGCTGTCTGTATGAACATGGAAATATCTACACCGCTATCTGTATGAACATGGAAATATCTACACCGCTATCTGTATGAACATGGAAATATCTTCACTGCCATCTGTATGAACATGGATATATCTACGCAGCCATCTGGATGAACATGGAAATATCTACACCGCTATCTGTATGAACATGGAAATATCTACACCGCTATCTGCATTAACATGGAAATATCCACACAGCCATCTGGATTAACTTGGAAATATCTTCACCGCTATCTGTATGAACATGGAAATACATACACCGCTATCTGTATGAACATGTAAATATCTACACCGCTATCTGTTTGAACATGGAAATATATACACCGCTATCTGCATGAAAATGGAAATATCTACACAGCTATCTGCATATACATGGAAATATCTACACAGCTATCACTTTACGCATGGAAATAACTACACCGCTATCTGTATGAACGTGGAAATATCTACACCGCAATCTGTATGAAAATGGAAATATCTGAACCGCCATCTGTATGAACATATAAATATCTACACCGCCATCTGTATTAAAATGAAGATATCTACACCGCTATCTGTATAAACATGGAAATATCTACACCGCTATCTGTATAAACATGGAAATATCTACACCGCTATCTGTATAAACATGGAAATATCTTCACCGCTACCTGTAAAAACATGGAAATATCAGCACCGCTATCTGTATGAACATGGAAATATCTACACCGCTATCTGTATGAACATGGAAATATCTACACCGCTATCTGTATGAACATGGAAATATCTACACCGCTATCGGTTTGAACAAGGAAATATATACACCGCTGTCTGCATGAAAATGGAAATTGCTACACAGCAATCTGCATATACATGGAAATATCTACACAGGTATCTCTTTACACATGGAAATAACTACACAGCTATCTGTATGAAAATGGAAATATCTAAACCGCCATCTGTAAGAACATGGAAATATCTACACCGCTATCTGTATGAACATGGAAATATCTACACCGCTATCTGTATGAACATGGAAATATCTACACAGCCATCTGGATGAACATGGAAATATCTACACCGCTATCTGTATGAACATGGAAATATCTACACCGCTATCTGTATGAACATGGAAATATCTACACCGCTATCTGTATGAACATGGAAATATTTTCACCGCCATCTATATGAACATGGATATATCTACACAGCCATCTGGATGAATATGGAAATATCTACACCGCTATCTGTGTAAACATGCCTACATTTTCACCGCTATCTGTATAAACATGGAAATATCTACACCGCTATCTTTATGAACATGGAAATATCTACACCGCTAACTGTTTGAACATGGAAGTATATACACCGCTATCTGCTTGAAAATGGAAATATATACACCGCTAACTGTATGAACATGGAAATACATACACCGCTATCTGTTTGAATATGGAAATATCTACACCGCTATCTGTATGAACATGGATATATCTTCACCGCCATCTGTGTGAACATGGATGTATCTACACAGCCATCTGGATGAACATGGACATATCTACACCGCTATCTGTGTAAACATGCATACATTTTCACCGCTATCTGTATAAACATGGAAATAACTACACCGCTATCTTTATGAACATGGAAATATCTACACCGCTAACTGTTTGAACATGGAAATATATACACCGCTATCTGCTTGAAAATGGAAATATCTACACCGCTATCTGTATGAACATGGAAATACATACACCGCTATCTGTTTGAACATGGAAATATCTGCACCGCCATCTGTATGAACATATAAATATCTACACCGCCATCTGTATTAAGATGGAGATATCTACACTGCTATCTGTATCAACATGGAAATATCTACACCGCTACCTGTATGAACATGGAAATATCAGCACCGCTATCTGTATGAACATGGAAATATCTACACCGCTATCTGTATGAACATGGAAATATCTTCACCGCCATCTGTATGAACATGGATATATCTACACAGCCATCTGGATGAACATGGAAATATGTACACGGCTATCTGTGTAAACATGCATACATCTTCACCGCTATCTGTATAAACATGGAAATATCTACACCGCTATCTTTATGAACATGGAAATATCTAAACCGCTAACTGTTTGAACAGGGAAATATATACACCGCTATCTGCATAAAAATGGAAATATCTACACCGCTATCTGTATGAACATGGAAATACATACACCGCTATCTGTATGAACATGGAAATATCTACAACGCTATCTGTATGAACATGGAAATAACTACCCCGCTATCTGTATGAACATGGAAATATCTACACCGCCATCTGTATGAACATGGAAATATCTTCTCCACCATCTGTATGAACATGGATATATCTAAACAGCCATCTGGATGAACATGGAAATATCTAAACCGCTATCTGTATGAACATGGAAATATCTACACCGCCATCTGTATGAACATGGATATATCTACACAGCCATCTGTATAAACACGGAAATATGTACACCGCTACCTGTATAAACATGGAAGTTTCAGCACGACTATCGGTATGAACATTGCAATATCTACACGGCTATCTGTATGAACATGGAAATATCTACACCGCTATCTGTATGTACATGGAAATATCTTCACCGCCATCTGTATGAACATGGATATATCTACTCAGCCATCTGGATGAACATGGAAATATCTACAGTGCTATCTGTATGAACATGGAAATATCTACACCGCTATCTGTATGAACATGGAAATATCTACACAGCCATCTGGATTAACATGGAAATATCTACACCGCTATCTGTATGAACATGGAAATACATACACCGCTGTCTGTATGAACATGGAAATATCTACACCGCTATCTGTATGAACATGGAAATATCTACACCGCTATCTGTATGAACATGGAAATATCTTCACTGCCATCTGTATGAACATGGATATATCTACGCAGCCATCTGGATGAACATGGAAATATCTACACCGCTATCTGTATGAACATGGAAATATCTACACCGCTATCTGCATTAACATGGAAATATCCACACAGCCATCTGGATTAACTTGGAAATATCTACACCGCTATCTGTATGAACATGGAAATACATACACCGCTATCTGTATGAACATGTAAATATCTACACCGCTATCTGTTTGAACATGGAAATATATACACCGCTATCTGCATGAAAATGGTAATATCTACACAGCTATCTGCATATACATGGAAATATCTACACAGCTATCACTTTACGCATGGAAATAACTACACCGCTATCTGTATGAACATGGAAATATCTACACCGCCATCTGTATGAAAATGGAAATATCTGAACCGCCATCTGTATGAACATATAAATATCTACACCGCCATCTGTATTAAAATGAAGATATCTACACCGCTATCTGTATAAACATGGAAATATCTACACCGCTATCTGTATAAACATGGAAATATCTACACCGCTATCTGTATAAACATGGAAATATCTTCACCGCTACCTGTAAAAACATGGAAATATCAGCACCGCTATCTGTATGAACATGGAAATATCTACACCGCTATCTGTATGAACATGGAAATATCTACACCGCTATCTGTATGAACATGGAAATATCTACACCGCTATCGGTTTGAACAAGGAAATATATACACCGCTGTCTGCATGAAAATGGAAATTGCTACACAGCAATCTGCATATACATGGAAATATCTACACAGGTATCTCTTTACACATGGAAATAACTACACAGCTATCTGTATGAAAATGGAAATATCTAAACCGCCATCTGTATGAACATGGAAATATCTACACCGCTATCTGTATGAACATGGAAATATCTGCACCGCCATCTGTATGAACATATAAATATCTACACCGCCATCTGTATTAAGATGGAGATATCTACACTGCTATCTGTATCAACATGGAAATATCTACACCGCTACCTGTATGAACATGGAAATTTCAGCACCGCTATCTGTATGAACATGGAAATATCTACACCGCAATCTGTATGAACATGGAAATATCTACACCGCTATCTGTATGAACATGGAAATATCTACACCGCTATCTGTTTGAACAGGGAAATATATACACCGCTGTCTGCATGAAAATGGAAATTGCTACACAGCTATCTGCATATACATGGAAATATCTACACAGGTATCTCTTTACACATGGAAATAACTACACCGCTATCTGTATGAACATGGAAATATCTACACCGCCATCTGTATGAACATGGAAATATCTGCACCGCCATCTGTATGAACATATAAATATCTACACCGCCATCTGTATTAAGATGGAGATATCTACACTGCTATCTGTATCAACATGGAAATATCTACACCGCTACCTGTATGAACATGGAAATATCAGCACCGCTATCTGTATGAACATGGAAATATCTACACCGCTATCTGTATGAACATGGAAATATCTTCACCGCCATCTGTATGAACATGGATATATCTACACAGCCATCTGGATGAACATGGAAATATGTACACGGCTATCTGTGTAAACATGCATACATCTTCACCGCTATCTGTATAAACATGGAAATATCTACACCGCTATCTTTATGAACATGGAAATATCTAAACCGCTAACTGTTTGAACAGGGAAATATATACACCGCTATCTGCATAAAAATGGAAATATCTACACCGCTATCTGTATGAACATGGAAATACATACACCGCTATCTGTATGAACATGGAAATATCTACAACGCTATCTGTATGAACATGGAAATAACTACCCCGCTATCTGTATGAACATGGAAATATCTACACCGCCATCTGTATGAACATGGAAATATCTTCTCCACCATCTGTATGAACATGGATATATCTACACAGCCATCTGGATGAACATGGAAATATCTAAACCGCTATCTGTATGAACATGGAAATATCTACACCGCCATCTGTATGAACATGGATATATCTAAACAGCCATCTGTATAAACACGGAAATATGTACACCGCTACCTGTATAAACATGGAAGTTTCAGCACGGCTATCGGTATGAACATGGCAATATCTACACGGCTATCTGTATGAACATGGAAATATCTACACCGCTATCTGTATGTACATGGAAATATCTTCACCGCCATCTGTATGAACATGGATATATCTACTCAGCCATCTGGATGAACATGGAAATATCTACAGCGCTATCTGTATGAACATGGAAATATCTACACCGCTATCTGTATGAACATGGAAATATCTACACAGCCATCTGGATTAACATGGAAATATCTACACCGCTATCTGTATGAACATGGAAATACATACACCGCTGTCTGTATGAACATGGAAATATCTACACCGCTATCTGTATGAACATGGAAATATCTACACCGCTATCTGTATGAACATGGAAATATCTTCACTGCCATCTGTATGAACATGGATATATCTACGCAGCCATCTGGATGAACATGGAAATATCTACACCGCTATCTGTATGAACATGGAAATATCTACACCGCTATCTGCATTAACATGGAAATATCCACACAGCCATCTGGATTAACTTGGAAATATCTACACCGCTATCTGTATGAACATGGAAATACATACACCGCTATCTGTATGAACATGTAAATATCTACACCGCTATCTGTATGAACATGGAAATATTTTCACCGCCATCTATATGAACATGGATATATCTACACAGCCATCTGGATGAACATGGAAATATCTACACCGCTATCTGTGTAAACATGCCTACATTTTCACCGCTATCTGTATAAACATGGAAATATCTACACTGCTATCTTTATGAACATGGAAATATCTACACCGCTAACTGTTTGAACATGGAAGTATATACACCGCTATCTGCTTGAAAATGGAAATATATACACCGCTAACTGTATGAACATGGAAATACATACACCGCTATCTGTTTGAATATGGAAATATCTACACCGCTTTCTGTATGAACATGGAAATATCTACACCGCTATCTGTTTGAACATGGAAATATCTTCACCGCCATCTGTATGAAGATGGATATATCTACACAGCATTCTGGATGAACATGGAAATATCTACACCGCTATCTGTGTAAACATGCATATATTTTCACCGCTATCTGTATAAACATGGAAATATCTTCACCGCTACCTTTATGAACATGGAAATATCTAAACCGCTAACTGTTTGAACAGGGAAATATATACACCGCTATCTGCATAAAAATGGAAATATCTACACCGCTATCTGTATGAACATGGAAATACATACACCGCTATCTGTTTGAACATGGAAATATCTACACCGCTTTCTTTATGAACATGGAAATATCTACAACGCTATCTGTATGAACATGGAAATATCTTCACCGCCATCTGTATGAACATGGATATATCTACACAGCCATCTGGATGAACATGGAAATATCTGCACCGCTATCTGTATGAACATGGAAATATCTACAGCGCTACCTGTATGAACATGGATATATCTACACAGCCATCTGGATGAACATGGAAATATCTACACCGCTATCTGTGTAAACATGCATATATCTTCACCGCTATCTGTATAAACATGGAAGTATCTACACCGCTATCTTTCTGAACATGGAATTATCTACACCGCTGTTTGAACAGGGAAATATATACACCGCTATCTGCATGAAAATGGAAATATCTACACAGCTATCTGCATATACATGGAAATATCTACACAGCTATCTCTCTACACATGGAAATAACTACACCGCTATCTGTATGAACATGGAAATATCTACACCGCCATCTGTATGAAAATGGAAATCTCTGAACCGCCATCTGTATGAACATATAAATATCTACACCGCCATCTGTATTAAAATGGAGATTTCTACACCGCTATCTGTATAAACATGGAAATATCTACACCGCTATCTGTATAAACATGGAAATATCTACACCGCTATCAGTATAAACATGGAAATAGCTTCACCGCTACCTGTATAAACATGGAAATTTCAGCACCGCTATCTGTATGAACATGGAAATATCTACACCGCAATCTGTATGAACATGGAAATATCTACACCGCTATCTGTATGAACATGGAAATATCTACACCGCTATCTGTTTGAACAGGGAAATATATACACCGCTGTCTGCATGAAAATGGAAATTGCTACACAGCTATCTGCATGTACATGGAAATATCTACACAGGTATCTCTTTACACATGGAAATAACTACACCGCTATCTGTATGAACATGGAAATATCTACACCGCCATCTGTATGAACATGGAAATATCTGCACCGCCATCTGTATGAACAGATAAATATCTACACCGCCATCTGTATTAAGATGGAGATATCTACACCGCTATCTGATTCAACATGGAAATATCTACACCGCTACCTGTATGAACATGGAAATATCAGCACCGCTATCTGTATGAACATGGAAATATCTACACCGCTATCTGTATGAATATGGAAATATCTTCACCGCCATCTGTATGAACATTGATATATCTACACAGACATCTGGATGAACATGGAAATATGTACACGGCTATCTGTGTAAACATGCATACATCTTCACCGCTATCTGTATAAACATGGAAATATCTACACCGCTATCTTTATGAACATGGAAATATCTAAACCGCTAACTGTTTGAACAGGGAAATATATACACCGCTATCTGCATAAAAATGGAAATATCTACACTGCTATCTGTATGAACATGGAAATACATACACCGCTATCTGTATGAACATGGAAATATCTACAACGCTATCTGTATGAACATGGAAATATCTACACCGCTATCTGTATGAACATGGAAATATCTACACCGCCATCTGTTTGAACATGGAAATATCTTCTCCACCATGTGTATGAACATGGATATATCTACACAGCCATCTGGATGAACATGGAAATATCTAAACCGCTATCTGTATGAACATGGAAATATCTACACCACCATCTGTATGAACATTGATATATCTACACAGCCATCTGTATAAACACGGAAATATGTACACCGCTACCTGTATAAACATGGAAGTTTCAGCACGGCTATCGGTATGAACATGGCAATATCTACACGGCTATCTGTATGAACATGGAAATATCTACACCGCTATCTGTATGTACATGGAAATATCTTCACCGCCATCTGTATGAACATGGAAATAACTACACCGCTATCTGTATGAACATGGAAATAACTACACAGCCATCTGGATTAACATGGAAATATATACACCGCCATCTGTATGAACATGGATATACCTACACCGCTATCTGTATGAACATGGAAATATCTACACCCCTATCTGTATGAACATGGAAATATCTACACCGCCATCTGTATGAACATGGAAATATCTTCTCCACCATCTGTATGAACATGGATATATCTACACAGCCATCTGGATGAACATGGAAATATCTACACTGCTATCTGTATGAACATGGAAATATCTACACCGCTATCTGTATGAACATGGAAATATCTACACCGCTATCTGTATGAACATGGAAGTATCTTCACCGCCATCTGTATGAACATGGATATATCTACACAGCCATCTGGATGAACATGGAAATATGTACATGGCTATCTGTGTAAACATGCATACTTCTTCACCGCTATCTGTATAAACATGGAAATATCTACACCGCTATCTTTATGAACATGGAAATATCTAAACCGATAACTGTTTGAACAGGGAAATATATACACTGTTATCTGCATAAAAATGGAAATATCTACACCGCTATCTGTATGAACATGGAAATACATACACCGCTATCTGTATGAACATGGAAATATCTACACCGCTATCTGTATGAACATGGAAATACCTACACCGCTATCTGTATGAACATGGAAATATCTACACCGCCATCTGTATGAACATGGAAATATCTTCTCCGCCATCTGTATGAACATGGATATATCTACACAGCCATCTGGATGAACATGGAAATATCTAAACCGCTATCTGTATGAACATGGAAATATCTACACCATCATCTGTATGAACATGGATATATCTACACAGCCATCTGTATAAACACGGAAATATGTAAACCGCTACCTGTATAAACATGGAAGTATCAGCACCGCTATCGGTATGAACATGGCCATATCTACACGGCTATCTGTACGAACATGGAAATATCTACACCGCTATCTGTATGTACGTGGAAATATCTTCTCCGCCATCTGTATGAACATGGATATATCTACGCAGCCATCTGGATGAACATGGAAATATCTACACCGCTATCTGCATTAACATGGAAATATCCACACAGCCGTCTGGATTAACTTGGAAATATCTACACCGCTAGCTGTATGAACATGGAAATACATACACCGCTATCTGTATGAACATGGAAATATCTACACCGCTATCTGTTTGAACATGGAAATATATACACCGCTATCTGCATGAAAATGGAAATATCTACACAGCTATCTGCATATACATGGAAATATCTACACAGCTATCACTTTACGCATGGAAATAACTACACCGCTATCTGTATGAACATGGAAATATCTACACCGCCATCTGTATGAAAATGGAAATATCTGAACCGCCATCTGTATGAACATATAAATATCTACACCGCCATCTGTATTAAAATGAAGATATCTACACCGCTATCTGTATAAACATGGAAATATCTACACCGCTATCTGTATAAACATGGAAATATCTACACCGCTATCTGTATAAACATGGAAATATCTTCACCGCTACCTGTAACAACATGGAAATATCAGCACCGCTATCTGTATGAACATGGAAATATCTACACCGCTATCTGTATGAACATGGAAATATCTACACCGCTATCTGTATGAACATGGAAATATCTACACCGCTATCGGTTTGAACAAGGAAATATATACACCGCTGTCTGCATGAAAATGGAAATTGCTACACAGCTATCTGCATATACATGGAAATATCTACACAGGTATCTCTTTACACATGGAAATAACTACACAGCTATCTGTATGAAAATGGAAATATCTAAACCGCCATCTGTATGAACATGGAAATATCTACACCGCTATCTGTATGAACATGGAAATATCTACACCGCTATCTGTATGAACATGGAAATATCTACACAGCCATCTGGATGAACATGGAAATATCTACACCGCTATCTGTATGAACATGGAAATATCTACACCGCTATCTGTATGAACACGGAAATATCTACACCGCAATCTGTATGAACATGGAAATATTTTCACCGCCATCTATATGAACATGGATATATCTACACAGCCATCTGGATGAACATGGAAATATCTACACCGCTATCTGTGTAAACATGCCTACATTTTCACCGCTATCTGTATAAACATGGAAATATCTACACCGCTATCTTTATGAACATGGAAATATCTACACCGCTAACTGTTTGAACATGGAAGTATATACACCGCTATCTGCTTGAAAATGGAAATATATTCAACGCTAACTGTATGAACATGGAAATACATACACCGCTATCTGTTTGAACATGGAAATATCTACACCGCTTTCTGTATGAACATGGAAATATCTACACCGCTATCTGTATGAACATGGAAATATCTACACCGCCATCTGTATGAACATGGAAATATCTTCTCCACCATCTGTATGAACATGGATATATCTACACAGCCATCTGGATGAACATGGAAATATCTAAACCGCTATCTGTATGAACATGGAAATATCTACACCGCCATCTGTATGAACATGGATATATCTACACAGCCATCTGTATAAACACGGAAATATGTACACCGCCACCTGTATAAACATGGAAGTTTCAGCACGGCTATCGGTATGAACATGGCAATATCTACACGGCTATCTGTATGAACATGGAAATATCTACACCGCTATCTGTATGTACATGGAAATATCTTCACCGCCATCTGTATGAACATGGATATATCTACTCAGCCATCTGGATAAACATGGAAATATTTACACCGCTATCTGTATGAGCATGGAAATATCTACACCGCTATCTGTATGAACATGGAAATATCTACACAGCCATCTGGATTAACATGGAAATATCTACACCGCTATCTGTATGAACATGGAAATACATACACCGCTGTCTGTATGAACATGGAAATATCTACCCCGCTATCTGTATGAACATGGAAATATCTACACCGCTATCTGTATGAACATGGATATATCTTCACCGCCATCTGTGTGAACATGGATATATCTACAGAGCCATCTGGATGAACATGGACATATCTACACCGCTATCTGTGTAAACATGCATACATTTTCACCGCTATCTGTATAAACATGGAAATAACTACACCGCTATCTTTATGAACATGGAAATATCTACACCGCTAACTGTTTGAACATGGAAATATATACACCGCTATCTGCTTGAAAATGGAAATATCTACACCGCTATCTGTATGAACATGGAAATACATACACCGCTATCTGTTTGAACATGGAAATATCTACACCGCTTTCTTTATGAACATGGAAATATCTACAACGCTATCTGTATGAACATGGAAATATCTTCACCGCCATCTGTATGAACATAGATATATCTACACAGCCATCTGGATGAACATGGAAATATCTGCACCGCTATATGTATGAACATGGAAATATCTACACCGCTATCTGTATGAACATGGATATATCTACACAGCCATCTGGATGAACATGGAAATATCTACACCGCTATCTGTGTAAACATGCATATATCTTCACCGCTATCTGTATAAACATGGAAGTATCTACACCGCTATCTTTCTGAACATGGAAATATCTACACCGCTAACTGTTTGAACAGGGAAATAGATACACCGCTATCTGCATGAAAATGGAAATATCTACACAGCTATCTGCATATACATGGAAATATCTACACAGCTATCTCTCTACACATGGAAATAACTACACCGCTATCTGTATGAACATGGAAATATCTACACCGCCATCTGTATGAAAATGGAAATCTCTGAACCGCCATCTGTATGAACATATAAATATCTACACCGCCATCTGTATTAAAATGGAGATATCTACACCGCTATCTGTATAAACATGGAAATATCTACACCGCTATCTGTATAAACATGGAAATATCTACACCGCTATCAGTATAAACATGGAAATAGCTTCACCGCTACCTGTATAAACATGGAAATTTCAGCACCGCTATCTGTATGAACATGGAAATATCTACACCGCAATCTGTATGAACATGGAAATATCTACACCGCTATCTGTATGAACATGGAAATATCTACACCGCTATCTGTTTGAACAGGGAAATATATACACCGCTGTCTGCATGAAAATGGAAATTGCTACACAGCTATCTGCATATACATGAAATATCTACACAGGTATCTCTTTACACATGGAAATAACTACACCGCTATCTGTATGAACATGGAAACATCTACACCGCCATCTGTATGAACATGGAAATATCTGCACCGCCATCTGTATGAACATATAAATATCTACACCGCCATCTGTATTAAGATGGAGATATCTACACTGCTATCTGTATCAACATGGAAATATCTACACCGCTACCTGTATGAACATGGAAATATCAGCACCGCTATCTGTATGAACATGGAAATATCTACACCGCTATCTGTATGAACATGGAAATATCTTCACCGCCATCTGTATGAACATGGATATATCTACACAGCCATCTGGATGAACATGGAAATATGTACACGGCTATCTGTGTAAACATGCATACATCTTCACCGCTATCTGTATAAACATGGAAATATCTACACCGCTATCTTTATGAACATGGAAATATCTAAACCGCTAACTGTTTGAACAGGGAAATATATACACCGCTATCTGCATAAAAATGGAAATATCTACACCGCTATCTGTATGAACATGGAAATACATACACCGCTATCTGTATGAACATGGAAATATCTACAACGCTATCTGTATGAACATGGAAATAACTACCCCGCTATCTGTATGAACATGGAAATATCTACACCGCCATCTGTATGAACATGGAAATATCTTCTCCACCATCTGTATGAACATGGATATATCTACACAGCCATCTGGATGAACATGGAAATATCTAAACCGCTATCTGTATGAACATGGAAATATCTACACCGCCATCTGTATGAACATGGATATATCTACACAGCCATCTGGATGAACATGGAAATATGTACACGGCTATCTGTGTAAACATGCATACATCTTCACCGCTATCTGTATAAACATGGAAATATCTACACCGCTATCTTTATGAACATGGAAATATCTAAACCGCTAACTGTTTGAACAGGGAAATATATACACCGCTATCTGCATAAAAATGGAAATATCTACACCGCTATCTGTATGAACATGGAAATACATACACCGCTATCTGTATGAACATGGAAATATCTACAACGCTATCTGTATGAACATGGAAATAACTACCCCGCTATCTGTATGAACATGGAAATATCTACACCGCCATCTGTATGAACATGGAAATATCTTCTCCACCATCTGTATGAACATGGATATATCTACACAGCCATCTGGATGAACATGGAAATATCTAAACCGCTATCTGTATGAACATGGAAATATCTACACCGCCATCTGTATGAACATGGATATATCTAAACAGCCATCTGTATAAACACGGAAATATGTACACCGCTACCTGTATAAACATGGAAGTTTCAGCACGGCTATCGGTATGAACATGGCAATATCTACACGGCTATCTGTATGAACATGGAAATATCTACACCGCTATCTGTATGTACATGGAAATATCTTCACCGCCATCTGTATGAACATGGATATATCTACTCAGCCATCTGGATGAACATGGAAATATCTACAGCGCTATCTGTATGAACATGGAAATATCTACACCGCTATCTGTATGAACATGGAAATATCTACACAGCCATCTGGATTAACATGGAAATATCTACACCGCTATCTGTATGAACATGGAAATACATACACCGCTGTCTGTATGAACATGGAAATATCTACACCGCTATCTGTATGAACATGGAAATATCTACACCGCTATCTGTATGAACATGGAAATATCTTCACTGCCATCTGTATGAACATGGATATATCTACGCAGCCATCTGGATGAACATGGAAATATCTACACCGCTATCTGTATGAACATGGAAATATCTACACCGCTATCTGCATTAACATGGAAATATCCACACAGCCATCTGGATTAACTTGGAAATATCTACACCGCTATCTGTATGAACATGGAAATACATACACCGCTATCTGTATGAACATGTAAATATCTACACCGCTATCTGTATGAACATGGAAATATTTTCACCGCCATCTATATGAACCTGGATATATCTACACAGCCATCTGGATGAACATGGAAATATCTACACCGCTATCTGTGTAAACATGCCTACATTTTCACCGCTATCTGTATAAACATGGAAATATCTACACTGCTATCTTTATGAACATGGAAATATCTACACCGCTAACTGTTTGAACATGGAAGTATATACACCGCTATCTGCTTGAAAATGGAAATATATACACCGCTAACTGTATGAACATGGAAATACATACACCGCTATCTGTTTGAATATGGAAATATCTACACCGCTTTCTGTATGAACATGGAAATATCTACACCGCTATCTGTTTGAACATGGAAATATCTTCACCGCCATCTGTATGAAGATGGATATATCTACACAGCATTCTGGATGAACATGGAAATATCTACACCGCTATCTGTGTAAACATGCATATATTTTCACCGCTATCTGTATAAACATGGAAATATCTTCACCGCTACCTTTATGAACATGGAAATATCTAAACCGCTAACTGTTTGAACAGGGAAATATATACACCGCTATCTGCATAAAAATGGAAATATCTACACCGCTATCTGTATGAACATGGAAATACATACACCGCTATCTGTTTGAACATGGAAATATCTACACCGCTTTCTTTATGAACATGGAAATATCTACAACGCTATCTGTATGAACATGGAAATATCTTCACCGCCATCTGTATGAACATGGATATATCTACACAGCCATCTGGATGAACATGGAAATATCTGCACCGCTATCTGTATGAACATGGAAATATCTACAGCGCTACCTGTATGAACATGGATATATCTACACAGCCATCTGGATGAACATGGAAATATCTACACCGCTATCTGTGTAAACATGCATATATCTTCACCGCTATCTGTATAAACATGGAAGTATCTACACCGCTATCTTTCTGAACATGGAATTATCTACACCGCTGTTTGAACAGGGAAATATATACACCGCTATCTGCATGAAAATGGAAATATCTACACAGCTATCTGCATATACATGGAAATATCTACACAGCTATCTCTCTACACATGGAAATAACTACACCGCTATCTGTATGAACATGGAAATATCTACACCGCCATCTGTATGAAAATGGAAATCTCTGAACCGCCATCTGTATGAACATATAAATATCTACACCGCCATCTGTATTAAAATGGAGATTTCTACACCGCTATCTGTATAAACATGGAAATATCTACACCGCTATCTGTATAAACATGGAAATATCTACACCGCTATCAGTATAAACATGGAAATAGCTTCACCGCTACCTGTATAAACATGGAAATTTCAGCACCGCTATCTGTATGAACATGGAAATATCTACACCGCAATCTGTATGAACATGGAAATATCTACACCGCTATCTGTATGAACATGGAAATATCTACACCGCTATCTGTTTGAACAGGGAAATATATACACCGCTGTCTGCATGAAAATGGAAATTGCTACACAGCTATCTGCATGTACATGGAAATATCTACACAGGTATCTCTTTACACATGGAAATAACTACACCGCTATCTGTATGAACATGGAAATATCTACACCGCCATCTGTATGAACATGGAAATATCTGCACCGCCATCTGTATGAACAGATAAATATCTACACCGCCATCTGTATTAAGATGGAGATATCTACACCGCTATCTGATTCAACATGGAAATATCTACACCGCTACCTGTATGAACATGGAAATATCAGCACCGCTATCTGTATGAACATGGAAATATCTACACCGCTATCTGTATGAATATGGAAATATCTTCACCGCCATCTGTATGAACATTGATATATCTACACAGACATCTGGATGAACATGGAAATATGTACACGGCTATCTGTGTAAACATGCATACATCTTCACCGCTATCTGTATAAACATGGAAATATCTACACCGCTATCTTTATGAACATGGAAATATCTAAACCGCTAACTGTTTGAACAGGGAAATATATACACCGCTATCTGCATAAAAATGGAAATATCTACACTGCTATCTGTATGAACATGGAAATACATACACCGCTATCTGTATGAACATGGAAATATCTACAACGCTATCTGTATGAACATGGAAATATCTACACCGCTATCTGTATGAACATGGAAATATCTACACCGCCATCTGTTTGAACATGGAAATATCTTCTCCACCATGTGTATGAACATGGATATATCTACACAGCCATCTGGATGAACATGGAAATATCTAAACCGCTATCTGTATGAACATGGAAATATCTACACCACCATCTGTATGAACATTGATATATCTACACAGCCATCTGTATAAACACGGAAATATGTACACCGCTACCTGTATAAACATGGAAGTTTCAGCACGGCTATCGGTATGAACATGGCAATATCTACACGGCTATCTGTATGAACATGGAAATATCTACACCGCTATCTGTATGTACATGGAAATATCTTCACCGCCATCTGTATGAACATGGAAATAACTACACCGCTATCTGTATGAACATGGAAATAACTACACAGCCATCTGGATTAACATGGAAATATATACACCGCCATCTGTATGAACATGGATATACCTACACCGCTATCTGTATGAACATGGAAATATCTACACCCCTATCTGTATGAACATGGAAATATCTACACCGCCATCTGTATGAACATGGAAATATCTTCTCCACCATCTGTATGAACATGGATATATCTACACAGCCATCTGGATGAACATGGAAATATCTACACTGCTATCTGTATGAACATGGAAATATCTACACCGCTATCTGTATGAACATGGAAATATCTACACCGCTATCTGTATGAACATGGAAGTATCTTCACCGCCATCTGTATGAACATGGATATATCTACACAGCCATCTGGATGAACATGGAAATATGTACATGGCTATCTGTGTAAACATGCATACTTCTTCACCGCTATCTGTATAAACATGGAAATATCTACACCGCTATCTTTATGAACATGGAAATATCTAAACCGATAACTGTTTGAACAGGGAAATATATACACTGTTATCTGCATAAAAATGGAAATATCTACACCGCTATCTGTATGAACATGGAAATACATACACCGCTATCTGTATGAACATGGAAATATCTACACCGCTATCTGTATGAACATGGAAATACCTACACCGCTATCTGTATGAACATGGAAATATCTACACCGCCATCTGTATGAACATGGAAATATCTTCTCCGCCATCTGTATGAACATGGATATATCTACACAGCCATCTGGATGAACATGGAAATATCTAAACCGCTATCTGTATGAACATGGAAATATCTACACCATCATCTGTATGAACATGGATATATCTACACAGCCATCTGTATAAACACGGAAATATGTAAACCGCTACCTGTATAAACATGGAAGTATCAGCACCGCTATCGGTATGAACATGGCCATATCTACACGGCTATCTGTACGAACATGGAAATATCTACACCGCTATCTGTATGTACGTGGAAATATCTTCTCCGCCATCTGTATGAACATGGATATATCTACGCAGCCATCTGGATGAACATGGAAATATCTACACCGCTATCTGCATTAACATGGAAATATCCACACAGCCGTCTGGATTAACTTGGAAATATCTACACCGCTAGCTGTATGAACATGGAAATACATACACCGCTATCTGTATGAACATGGAAATATCTACACCGCTATCTGTTTGAACATGGAAATATATACACCGCTATCTGCATGAAAATGGAAATATCTACACAGCTATCTGCATATACATGGAAATATCTACACAGCTATCACTTTACGCATGGAAATAACTACACCGCTATCTGTATGAACATGGAAATATCTACACCGCCATCTGTATGAAAATGGAAATATCTGAACCGCCATCTGTATGAACATATAAATATCTACACCGCCATCTGTATTAAAATGAAGATATCTACACCGCTATCTGTATAAACATGGAAATATCTACACCGCTATCTGTATAAACATGGAAATATCTACACCGCTATCTGTATAAACATGGAAATATCTTCACCGCTACCTGTAACAACATGGAAATATCAGCACCGCTATCTGTATGAACATGGAAATATCTACACCGCTATCTGTATGAACATGGAAATATCTACACCGCTATCTGTATGAACATGGAAATATCTACACCGCTATCGGTTTGAACAAGGAAATATATACACCGCTGTCTGCATGAAAATGGAAATTGCTACACAGCTATCTGCATATACATGGAAATATCTACACAGGTATCTCTTTACACATGGAAATAACTACACAGCTATCTGTATGAAAATGGAAATATCTAAACCGCCATCTGTATGAACATGGAAATATCTACACCGCTATCTGTATGAACATGGAAATATCTACACCGCTATCTGTATGAACATGGAAATATCTACACAGCCATCTGGATGAACATGGAAATATCTACACCGCTATCTGTATGAACATGGAAATATCTACACCGCTATCTGTATGAACACGGAAATATCTACACCGCAATCTGTATGAACATGGAAATATTTTCACCGCCATCTATATGAACATGGATATATCTACACAGCCATCTGGATGAACATGGAAATATCTACACCGCTATCTGTGTAAACATGCCTACATTTTCACCGCTATCTGTATAAACATGGAAATATCTACACCGCTATCTTTATGAACATGGAAATATCTACACCGCTAACTGTTTGAACATGGAAGTATATACACCGCTATCTGCTTGAAAATGGAAATATATTCAACGCTAACTGTATGAACATGGAAATACATACACCGCTATCTGTTTGAACATGGAAATATCTACACCGCTTTCTGTATGAACATGGAAATATCTACACCGCTATCTGTATGAACATGGAAATATCTACACCGCCATCTGTATGAACATGGAAATATCTTCTCCACCATCTGTATGAACATGGATATATCTACACAGCCATCTGGATGAACATGGAAATATCTAAACCGCTATCTGTATGAACATGGAAATATCTACACCGCCATCTGTATGAACATGGATATATCTACACAGCCATCTGTATAAACACGGAAATATGTACACCGCCACCTGTATAAACATGGAAGTTTCAGCACGGCTATCGGTATGAACATGGCAATATCTACACGGCTATCTGTATGAACATGGAAATATCTACACCGCTATCTGTATGTACATGGAAATATCTTCACCGCCATCTGTATGAACATGGATATATCTACTCAGCCATCTGGATAAACATGGAAATATTTACACCGCTATCTGTATGAGCATGGAAATATCTACACCGCTATCTGTATGAACATGGAAATATCTACACAGCCATCTGGATTAACATGGAAATATCTACACCGCTATCTGTATGAACATGGAAATACATACACCGCTGTCTGTATGAACATGGAAATATCTACCCCGCTATCTGTATGAACATGGAAATATCTACACCGCTATCTGTATGAACATGGATATATCTTCACCGCCATCTGTGTGAACATGGATATATCTACAGAGCCATCTGGATGAACATGGACATATCTACACCGCTATCTGTGTAAACATGCATACATTTTCACCGCTATCTGTATAAACATGGAAATAACTACACCGCTATCTTTATGAACATGGAAATATCTACACCGCTAACTGTTTGAACATGGAAATATATACACCGCTATCTGCTTGAAAATGGAAATATCTACACCGCTATCTGTATGAACATGGAAATACATACACCGCTATCTGTTTGAACATGGAAATATCTACACCGCTTTCTTTATGAACATGGAAATATCTACAACGCTATCTGTATGAACATGGAAATATCTTCACCGCCATCTGTATGAACATAGATATATCTACACAGCCATCTGGATGAACATGGAAATATCTGCACCGCTATATGTATGAACATGGAAATATCTACACCGCTATCTGTATGAACATGGATATATCTACACAGCCATCTGGATGAACATGGAAATATCTACACCGCTATCTGTGTAAACATGCATATATCTTCACCGCTATCTGTATAAACATGGAAGTATCTACACCGCTATCTTTCTGAACATGGAAATATCTACACCGCTAACTGTTTGAACAGGGAAATAGATACACCGCTATCTGCATGAAAATGGAAATATCTACACAGCTATCTGCATATACATGGAAATATCTACACAGCTATCTCTCTACACATGGAAATAACTACACCGCTATCTGTATGAACATGGAAACATCTACACCGCCATCTGTATGAACATGGAAATATCTGCACCGCCATCTGTATGAACATATAAATATCTACACCGCCATCTGTATTAAGATGGAGATATCTACACTGCTATCTGTATCAACATGGAAATATCTACACCGCTACCTGTATGAACATGGAAATATCAGCACCGCTATCTGTATGAACATGGAAATATCTACACCGCTATCTGTATGAACATGGAAATATCTTCACCGCCATCTGTATGAACATGGATATATCTACACAGCCATCTGGATGAACATGGAAATATGTACACGGCTATCTGTGTAAACATGCATACATCTTCACCGCTATCTGTATAAACATGGAAATATCTACACCGCTATCTTTATGAACATGGAAATATCTAAACCGCTAACTGTTTGAACAGGGAAATATATACACCGCTATCTGCATAAAAATGGAAATATCTACACCGCTATCTGTATGAACATGGAAATACATACACCGCTATCTGTATGAACATGGAAATATCTACAACGCTATCTGTATGAACATGGAAATAACTACCCCGCTATCTGTATGAACATGGAAATATCTACACCGCCATCTGTATGAACATGGAAATATCTTCTCCACCATCTGTATGAACATGGATATATCTACACAGCCATCTGGATGAACATGGAAATATCTAAACCGCTATCTGTATGAACATGGAAATATCTACACCGCCATCTGTATGAACATGGATATATCTACACAGCCATCTGTATAAACACGGAAATATGTACACCGCTACCTGTATAAACATGGAAGTTTCAGCACGGCTATCGGTATGAACATGGCAATATCTACACGGCTATCTGTATGAACATGGAAATATCTACACTGCTATCTGTATGTACATGGAAATATCTTCACCGCCATCTGTATGAACATGGATATATCTACTCAGCCATCTGGATGAACATGGAAATATCTACAGCGCTATCTGTATGAACATGGAAATATCTACACCGCTATCTGTATGAACATGGAAATATCTACACAGCCATCTGGATTAACATGGAAATATCTACACCGCTATCTGTATGAACATGGAAATACATACACCGCTGTCTGTATGAACATGGAAATATCTACACCGCTATCTGTATGAACATGGAAATATCTGCACCGCTATCTGTATGAACATGGAAATATCTTCACTGCCATCTGTATGAACATGGATATATCTACGCAGCCATCTGGATGAACATGGAAATATCTACACCGCTATCTGTATGAACATGGAAATATCTACACCGCTATCTGCATTAACATGGAAATATCCACACAGCCATCTGGATTAACTTGGAAATATCTACACCGCTATCTGTATGAACATGGAAATACATACACCGCTATCTGTATGAACATGTAAATATCTACACCGCTATCTGTTTGAACATGGAAATATATACACCGCTATCTGCATGAAAATGGAAATATCTACACAGCTATCTGCATATACATGGAAATATCTACACAGCTATCACTTTACGCATGGAAATAACTACACTGCTATCTGTATGAACATGGAAATATCTACACCGCCATCTGTATGAAAATGGAAATATCTGAACCGCCATCTGTATGAACATATAAATATCTACACCGCCATCTGTATTAAAATGAAGATATCTACACCGCTATCTGTATAAACATGGAAATATCTACACCGCTATCTGTATAAACATGGAAATATCTACACCGCTATCTGTATAAACATGGAAATATCTTCACCGCTACCTGTAAAAACATGGAAATATCAGCACCGCTATCTGTATGAACATGGAAATATCTACACCGCTATCGGTTTGAACAAGGAAATATATACACCGCTGTCTGCATGAAAATGGAAATTGCTACACAGCAATCTGCATATACATGGAAATATCTACACAGGTATCTCTTTACACATGGAAATAACTACACAGCTATCTGTATGAAAATGGAAATATCTAAACCGCCATCTGTATGAACATGGAAATATCTACACCGCTATCTGTATGAACATGGAAATATCTGCACCGCCATCTGTATGAACATATAAATATCTACACCGCCATCTGTATTAAGATGGAGATATCTGCACTGCTATCTGTATCAACATGGAAATATCTACACCGCTACCTGTATGAACATGGAAATTTCAGCACCGCTATCTGTATGAACATGGAAATATCTACACCGCTATCTGTATGAACATGGAAATATCTACACCGCTATCTGTATGAACATGGAAATATCTACACCGCTATCTGTGTAAACATGCATACATCTTCACCGCTATCTGTATGAACATGGAAATATCTTCACCGCCACCTGTATGAACATGGATATATCTACACAGCCATCTGGATGAACATGGAAATATCTGCACCGCCATCTATATAAACATGTAAATATCTACACCGCCACCTGTATGAACATGGATATATCTACACAGCCATCTGGATGAAGATGGAAATATCTGCACCGCTATCTGTATGAACATGGAAATACCTACACCTCTATCTGTATGAACATGGATATATCTACACAGCCATCTGGATGAACATGGAAATATCTACACCGCTATCTGTGTAAACATGCATACATCTTCACCGCTATCTGTATAAACATGGAAATATCTACACCGCTATCTTTCTGAACAAGGAAATATCAACACCGCTAACTGTTTGAACAGGGAAATATATACACTGCTATCTGCATGAGAATTGAAATATCTACACAGCTATCTGCATATACATGGAAATATCTACACAGCTATCTCTTTACACATGGAAATAACTACACCGCTATCTGTATGAACATGGAAATAACTACACCGCCATCTGTATGAAAATGGAAATATCTGAACCGCCATCTGTATGAACATATAAATATCTACACCGCCATCTGTATAAAGATGGAGATATCTACACCGCTATCTGTATAAACATGGAAATATCTACACCGCTATCTGTATAAACATGGAAATATCTACACCGCTATCTGTATAAACATGGAAATAGCTTCACCGCTACTGTAAAAACATGGAAATATCAGCACCGCTATCTGTATGAGCCTGGAAATATCTTCACCGCCATCTGTATGAACATGGATATATCTACACAGCCATCTTGATGATCATGGAAATATGTACACGGCTATCTGTGTAAACATGCATACATCTTCACCACTATCTGTATAAACATGGAAATATCTACACCGCTATCTTTATGAACATGGAAATATCTACACCGCTATCTGTATGAACATGGAAATATCTGCACCGCTATCTGTATGAACATGGAAATACATACACCGCTATCTGTATGAACATGGAAATATCTACACCGCTATCTGTATGAACATGGAAATATCTGCACCGCTATCTGTATGAACATGGAAATATCTACACCGCCATCTGTATGAACATGGAAATATCTTCTCCGCCATCTGTATGAACATGGATATATCTACACAGCCATCTGGATGAACATGGAAATATCTAAACCGCTATCTGTATGAACATGGAAATATCTACACCGCTATCTGTATGAACATGGATATATCTACACAGCCATCTTTATAAACACGGAAATATGTACACCGCTACCTGTATAAACATGGAAGTATCAGCACCGCTATCGGTATGTACATGGCAATATCTACACCGCTATCTGTATGTACATGGAAATATCTTCACCGCCATCTGTATGAACATGGATATATCTACGCAGCCATCTGGATGAACATGGAAATAACTACACCGCTATCTGTATGAACATGGAAATATCTACTCAGCCATCTGGATGAACATGGAAATATCTACACCGCTATCTGTATGAACATGGAAATACATACACCGCTATCTGTATGAACATGGAAATATCTTCACCGCCATCTGTATGAACATGGATATATCTACACAGCCATCTGGATGAACCTGGAAATATCTACACCGCTATCTGTGTAAACATGCATACAATTTCACCGCTATCTGTATAAACATGGAAATATCTACACTGCTATCTTTATGAACATGGAAATATCTACACCGCTAACTGTTTGAACATGGAAACATATACACCGCTATCTGCTTGAAAATGGAAATATCTACACCGCTATCTGTATGAACATGGAAATACATACACCGCTATCTGTTTGAACATGGAAATATCTACACCGCTTTCTGTATGAACATTTAAATATCTACACCGCTATCTGTATGAACATGGAAATATCTTCACCGCCATCTGTATGAACATGGATATATCTACACAGCCATCTGAATGAACATGGAAATATCCGCACCGCTATCTGTATGAACATGGAAATATCTACACCGCTATCTGTATGAACATGGATATATCTACACAGCCATCTGGATGAACATGGAAATATCTACACTGCTATCTGTGTAAACATGCATACATCTTCACCGCTATCTGTATAAATATGGAAATACCTACACCGCTATCTTTCTGAACATGAAAATATCTACACCGCTAACTGTTTGAACAGGGAAATATATACACCGCTATCTGCATGAAAATGGAAATATCTACACAGCTATCTGCATATACATGGAAATATCTACACAGCTATCTCTTTACACATGGAAATAACCACACCGCTATCTGTATGAACATGGAAATATCTACACCGCCATCTGTATGAAAATGGAAATATCTTCACCGCCATCTGTATGAACATGGATATATCTACACAGCCTTCTGGATGAACATGGAAATATCTACACCGCTATCTGTGTAAACATGCATACACCTTCACCGCTATCTGTATAAACATGGAAATATCTACACCGCTATCTTTATGAACATGGAAATATCTAAACCGCTAACTGCTTGAACAGGAAATATATACACCGCTATCTGCATGAAAATGGAAATATCTACGCCGCTATCTGTATGAATATGGAAATACATACACCGCTATCTGTATGAACATGGAAATATCTACACCGCTATCTGTATGAACATGGAAATATCTACACCGCTATCTGTATGAACATGGAAATATCTACACCGCCATCTGTATGAAGATGGAAATATCTTCTCCGCCATCTGTTTCAACATGGATATATCCACACAGCCATCTGGATGAACATGGAAATATCTAAACCGCTATCTGCATGAACATGGAAATATCTACACCGCCAACTGTATGAACATGGATATATCTACACCGCTATCTGTATAAACATGGAAATATCTAAACCGCTACCTGTATGAACATGGAAATATCAGCTCCGCTATCTGTATGAACATGGAAATATCTACACCGCTATCTGTATGAACATGGAAATACCTTCTCCGCTATCTGAATGAACATGGATATATCTACACAGCCTTCTGGATGAACATGGAAATATCTACACCGCTATCTGTGTAAACATGCATACATCTTCACCGCTATCTGTATAAACATGGAAATATCTACACCGCTATCTTTATGAACATGGAAATATCTAAACCGCTAACTGTTTGAACAGGGAAATATATACACCGCTATCTGCATGAAAATGGAAATATCTATGCCGCTATCTGTATGAATATGGAAATACATACACCGCTATCTGTATGAACATGGAAATATCTACACCACCATCTGTATGAACATGGATATATCTACACTGCTATCTGTATAAACATGGAAATATCTACACCGCTACCTGTATGAACATGGAAATATCAGCTCCGCTATCTGTATGAACATGGAAATATCTACACCGCTATCTGTATGAACATGGAAATATCTGCACCGCTATCTGTATGAACATGGAATTATCTACACCGCTATCTGTGTAAACATGCATACATCTTCACCGCTATCTGTATAAACATGGAAATATCTACACCGCTATCTTTATGAACATGGAAATATCTAAACCGCTAACTGTTTGAACAGGGAAATATATACACCGCGATCTGCATGAAAATTGAAATATCTACAACGCTATCTGTATGAATATGGAAATACATACACCGCTATCTGTATGAACATGGAAATATCTACACCGCTATCTGTATGAACATGGAAATATCTACACCGCTATCTGTATGAACATGGAAATTTCTACACCGCCATCTGTATGAACATGGAAATATCTTCTCCGCCATCTGTTTGAACATGGATATATCTTCACAGCCATCTGGATAAACATGGAAATATCTAAACCGCTATCTGCATGAACATGGAAATATCTACACCACCATCTGTATGAACATGGATATATCTACACTGCTATCTGTATAAACATGGAAATATCTACACCGCTACCTGTATGAACATGGAAATATCAGCTCCGCTATCTGTATGAACATGGAAATATCTACACCGCTATCTGTATGAACATGGAAATATCTGCACCGCTATCTGTATGAACATGGAATTATCTACACCGCTATCTGTGTAAACATGCATACATCTTCACCGCTATCTGTATAAACATGGAAATATCTACACCGCTATCTTTATGAACATGGAAATATATAAACCGCTAACTGTTTGAACAGGGAAATATATACACCGCGATCTGCATGAAAATGGAAATATCTACACCGCTATCTGTATGAAGATGGAAATACATACACCGCTATCTGTGTGAACATGGAAATATCTACACCGCCATCTGTATGAACATGGAAATATCTACACCGCTATCTGAATGAACATGGAAATATCTACACCGCCATCTGTAAGAACATGGAAATATCTTCTCCGCCATCTGTATGAACATGGATATATCTACACAGCCATCTGGATGAACATGGAAATATCTACACCGCTATCTGTACGAACATGGAAATATCTACACCGCTATCTGTATGAACATGGAAATATCTACACCGCTATCTGTATGAACATGGAAATATCTACACCGCTATCTGTATGAACATGGAAATATCTACACCGCTAACTGAACAGGGAAATATATACACCGCTATGTGCATGAAAATGGAAATATCTACACCGCTATCGGTTTGAACAGGGAAATATATACACCGCTGTCTGCATGAAAATAGAAATTGCTACACAGCTATCTGCATATACTTGGAAATATCTACACAGGTATCTCTTTACACATGGAAATAACTACACAGCTATCTGTATGAAAATGGAAATATCTACACCGCCATCTGTATGAACATGGAAATATCTACACCGCTATCTGTATGAACATGGAAATATCTACACCGCTATCTGTATGAACATGGAAATATCTACACAGCCATCTGGATGAACATGGAAATATCTACACCGCTATCTGTATGAACTTGGAAATATCTACACCGCTATCTGTATGAACATGGAAATACCTACACCGCTATCTGTATGAACATGGAAATATTTTCACCGCCATCTATATGAACATGGATATATCTACACAGCCATCTGGATGAACATGGAAATATCTACACCGCTATCTGTGTAAACATGCCTACATTTTCACCGCTATCTGTATAAACATGGAAATATGTACACCGCTATCTTTATGAACATGGAAATATCTACACCGCTAACTGTTTGAACATGGAAGTATATACACCGCTATCTGCTTGAAAATGGAAATATATACACCGCTAACTGTATGAACATGGAAATACATACACCGCTATCTGTTTGAACATGGAAATATCTACACCGCTTTCTGTATGAACATGGAAATATCTACACCGCCATCTGTATTAAGATGGAGATATCTACACTGCTATATGTATCAACATGGAAATATCTACACCGCTACCTGTATGAACATGGAAATATCAGCACCGCTATCTGTATGAACATGGAAATATCTACACCGCGATCTGTATGAACATGGAAATATCTTCACCGCCATCTGTATGAACATGGATATATCTACACAGCCATCTGGATGAACATGGAAATATGTACACGGCTATCTGCGCAAACATGCATACATCTTCACCGCTATCTGTATAAACATGGAAATATCTACACCGCTATCTTTATGAACATGGAAATATCTAAACCGCTAACTGTTTGAACAGGGAAATATATACACCGCTATCTGCATAAAAATGGAAATATCTACACCGCTATCTGTATGAACATGGAAATACATACACTGCTATCTGTATGAACATGGAAATATCTAAACCGCTATCTGTATGAACATGGAAATATCTACACCGCTATCTGTATGAACATGGAAATATCTACACCGCCATCTGTATGAACATGGAAATATCTTCTCCACCATCTGTATGAACATGGATATATCTACACAGCCATCTGGATGAACATGGAAATATCTAAACTGCTATCTGTATGAACGTGGAAATATCTACACCGCCATCTGTATGAACATGGATATATCTACACAGCCATCTGTATAAGCACGGAAATATGTACACCGCTACCTGTATAAACATGGAAGTTTCAGCACGGCTATCGGTATGAACATGGCAATATCTACACGGCTATCTGTATGAACATGGAAATATCTACACCGCTATCTGTATGTACACGGAAATATCTTCACCGCCATCTGTATGAACATGGATATATCTACTCAGCCATCTGGATGAACATGGAAATATCTACACCGCTATCTGTATGAACATGGAAATATCTACACCGCTATCTGTATGAACATGGAAATATCTACACTGCCATCTGGATTAACATGGAAATATCTACACCGCTATCTGTATGAACATGGAAATACATACACCGCTGTCTGTATGAACATGGAAATATCTACACCGCTATCTGTATGAACATGGAAATATCTACACCGCTATCTGTATGAACATGGAAATATCTTCACCGCCATCTGTATGAACATGGATATATCTACACAGCCATCTGGATGAACATGGAAATATCTACACCGCTATCTGTGTAAACATGCATACATTTTCACCGCTATCTGTATAAACATGGAAATATCTACACCGCTATCTTTATGAACATGGAAATATCTACACCGCTAACTGTTTGAACATGGAAATATATACACCGCTATCTGCTTGAAAATGGTAATATCTACACCGCTATCTGTATGAACATGGAAATACATACACCGCTATCTGTTTGAACATTGAAATATCTACACCGCTTTCTTTATGAACATGGAAATATCTACAACGCTATCTGTAGGAACATGGAAATATCTTCACCGCCATCTGTATGAACATGGATATATCTACACAGCCATCTGGATGAACATGGAAATATCTACACCGCTATCTGTATGAACATGGAAATATCTACACCGCTATCTGTATGAACATGGATATATCTACACAGCCATCTAGATGAACATGGAAATATGTACACCGCTATCTGTGTAAACATGCATACATCTTCACTGCTATCTATATAAACATGGAAATATCTACACCGCTATCTTTCTGAACATGGAAATATCTACACCGCTAACTGTCTGAACAGGGAAATATATACACCGCTATCTGCATGAAAATGGAAATATCTACACAGCTATCTGCATAAACATGGAAATATCTACACAGCTATCTCTCTACACATGGAAATAACTACACCGCTATCTGTATGAACATGGAAATATCTACACCGCTATCTGTATGAAAATGGAATTCTCTGAACCGCCATCTGTATGAACATATAAATATCGACACCGCCATCTGTATTAAAATGGAGATATCTACACCGCTATCTGTATCAACATGGAAATATCTACACCGCTTTCTCTATAAACATGGAAATATCTACACCGCTATCTGTATAAACATGGAAAAACTTCACCGCTACCTGTATAAACATGGAAATTTCAGCACCGCTATCTGTATGAACATGGAAATATCTACACCGCAATCTGTATGAACATGGAAATATCTACACCGCTATCTGTATGAACATGGAAATATCTACACCGCTATCTGTTTGAACAGGGAAATATATACACCGCTGTCTGCATGAAAATGGAAATTGCTACACAGCTATCTGCATATACATGGAAATATCTACACAGGTATCTCTTTACACATGGAAATAACTACACCGCTATCTGTATGAACTTGGAAATATCTACACCGCCATCTGTATGAACATGGAAATATCTGTACCGCCATCTGTATGAACATATAAATAAATACACCGCCATCTGTGTTAATATGGAGATATCTACACCGCTATCTGTATCTACATGGAAATATCTACACCGCTATCTGTATAAACATGGAAATATCGACACCGCTATCTGTATAAACATGGAAATATCTACACCGCTACCTGTATGAACATGGAAATATCATCACCGCTATCTGTATGAACATGGAAATATCTACACCGCTATCTGTATGAACATGGAAATATCTTCACCGCCATCTGTATGAACATGGATATATCTACACAGCCATCTGGATGAACATGGAAATATGTACACGGCTATCTGTGTAAACATGCATACATGTTCACCGCTATCTGTATAAACATGGAAATATCTACACCGCTATCTTTATGAACATGGAAATATCTAAACCGATAACTGTTTGAACAGGGAAATATATACACCGCTGTCTGCATGAAAATGGAAATATCTACACCGCTATCTGTATGAACATGGAAATACATACACCGCTATCTGTATGAACATGGAAATATCTACACCGCTATCTGCATCAACATGGAAATACCTACACCGCTATCTGAATGAACATGGAAATATCTACACCGCCATCTGTATGAACATGGAAATATCTTCTCCGCCATCTGTATGAACATGGATATATCTACACAGCCATCTGGATGAACATGGAAATATCTAAACCGCTATCTGTATGAACATGGAAATATCTACACCGCCATCTGTATGAACATGGATATATCTACACAGCCATCTTTATAATCACGGAAATATGTACACCGCTACCTGTATAAACATGGAAGTATCAGCACCGCTATCGGTATGTACATGGCAATATCTACACGGCTATCTGTATGAACATGGAAATATCTACACCGCTATCTGTATGAACATGGAAATATCTACACCGCTATCTGTATGAACATGGAAATCTCTTCGCCGCCATCTGTATGAACATGGATATATCTACACAGCCATCTGGATGAACATGGAAATATCTACACCGCTATCTGTGTAAACATGCATACATTTTCACTGCTATCTGTATAAACATGGAAATATCTAAACCGCTATCTTTATGAACATGGAAATATCTACACCGCTAACTGTTTGAACTTGGAAATATATACACCGCAATCTGCTTGAAAATGGAAATATCTACACCGCTATCTGTATGAACATGGAAATACATACACCGCTATCTGTTCGAACATGGAAATATCTACACCGCTTTCTGTATGAACATGGAAATATCTACACCGCTATCTGTATGAACATGGATATATCTTCACCGTCATGTGTATGAACATGGATATATCTACACAGCCATCTGGATGAACATGGAAATATCTGCACCGCTATGTGTATGAACATGGAAATACCTACACCGCTATCTGTATGAACATGGATATATCTACACAGCCATCTGGATGAACATGGAAATATCTACACCGCTATCTGTGTAAACATGCATACATCTTCACCGCTATCTGTATAAACATGGAAATATCAACACCGCTAACTGTTTGAACAGGGAAATATATACACCGCTATCTGCATGAGAATTGAAATATCTACACAGCTTTCTGCATATACATGGAAATATCTACACAGCTATCTCTTTACACATGGAAATAACTACACCGCTATCTGTATGAACATGGAAATATCTACACCGCCATCTGTATGAAAATGGAAATATCTGAACCGCCATCTGTATGAACATATAAATATCTTCACCGCCATCTGTATTAAGATCGAGATATCTACACCGCTATCTGCATAAACATGGAAATATCTACACCGCTATCTGTATAAACATGGAAATATCTACAGCACTATCTGTATAAACATGGAAATAGCTTCACCGCTACAGTAAAAACATGGAAATATCAGCACCGCTATCTGTATGAACATGGAAATATCTACAACGCAATCTGTATGTACATGGAAATATCTACACCGCTATCTGTATGAACATGGAAATATCTACACCGCTATCTGTTTGAACAGGGAAATATATACACCGCTATCTGCATGAAAATGTAAATTGCTACACAGCTATCTGCATATACATGGAAATATCTACACAGGTATCTCTTTACACATGGAAATAACTACACCGCTATCTGTATGAACATGGAAATATCTACACCGCCATCTGTATGAACATGGAAATATCTGCACGGCCATCTGTATGAACATATAAATATCTACACCGCCATCTGTATTAAGATGGAGATATCTACACCGCTATCTGTATCAACATGGAAATATCTACACCGCTATCTGAATAAACATGGAAATATCAGCACCGCTATCTGTGTGAACATGGAAATATCTACACCGCTTTCTGTATGAACATGGAAATATCTACACCGCTATCTGTTTGAACATGGAAATATCTACACCGCTTTCTGTATGAACATGGAGATATCTACACTGCTATCTGTATCAACATGGAAATATCTACACCGCTATCTGAATAAACATGGAAATATCAGCACCGCTATCTGTGTGAAGATGGAAATATCTACACCGCTATCTGAATAAACATGGAAATATCAGCACCGCTATCTGTTTGAACATGGAAATATCTACACCGCTTTCTGTATGAACATGGAAATATCTACACCGCTATCTGTATGAACATGGAAATATCTTCACCGCCATCTGTATGAAGATGGATATATCTACACAGCATTCTGGATGAACATGGAAATATCTACAACGCTATCTGTGTAAACATGCATACATTTTCACCGCTATCTGTATAAACATGGAAATATCTACACCGCTATCTTTATGAACATGGAAATATCTAAACCGCTAACTGTTTGAACAGGGAAATATATACACCGCTATCTGCATAAAAATGGAAATATCTACACCGCTATCTGTATGAACATGGAAATACATACACCGCTATCTGTATGAACATGGAAATATCTACACCGCTATCTGTATGAACATGGAAATATCTACACCGCTATCTGTATGAACATGGAAATATCTACACCGCCATCTGTATGAACATGGAAATATCTTCTCCGCCATCTGTATGAACATGGATATATCTACACAGCCATCTGGATGAACATGGAAATATCTAAACCGCTATCTGTATGAACATGGAAATATCTACACCGCCATCTGTATGAACATGGATATATCTACACAGCCATCTGTATAAACACGGAAATATGTACACCGCTACCTGTATAAACATGGAAGTTTCAGCACGGCTATCGGTATGAACATGGCAATATCTACACGGCTATCTGTATGAACATGGAAATATCTACACCGCTATCTGCATGTACATGGAAATATCTTCACCGCCATCTGTATGAACATGGATATATCTACTCAGCCATCTGGATGAACATGGATATATCTACTCAGCCATCTGGATGAACATGGAAATATCTACACCGCTATCTGTATGAACATGGAAATATCTACACCGCTATCTGTATGAACATGGAAATATCTACACCGCTATCTGTATGAACATGGAAATACCTACACCGCTATCTGTATGAACATGGAAATATCTACACCGCCATCTGTATGAACATGGAAATATCTTCTCCGCCATCTGTATGAACATGGATATATCTGCACAGCCATCTGGATGAACATGGAAATATCTAAACCGCTATCTGTATGAACATGGAAATATCTACACCGCCATCTGTATGAACATGGATATATCTACACAGCCATCTGGATGAACATGGAAATATCTACACCGCTATCTGTGTAAACATGCATACATTTTCACCGCTATCTGTATAAACATGGAAATAACTACACCGCTATCTTTATGAACATGGAAATATCTACACCGCTAACTGTTTGAACATGGAAATATCTACACCGCTATCTGTATGAACATGGAAATATCTACACAGCCATCTGGATTAACATGGAAATAACTACACCGCTATCTGTATGAACATGGAAATACATACACCGCTGTCTGTATGAACATGGAAATATCTACACCGCTATCTGTATGAACATGGAAATATCTACACCGCTATCTGTATGAACATGGAAATATCTTCACTGCCATCTGTGTGAACATGGATATATCTACACAGCCATCTGGATGAACATGGAAATATCTACACCGCTATCTGTGTAAACATGCATACATTTTCACCGCTATCTGTATAAACATGGAAATATCTACACCGCTATCTTTATGAACATGGAAATATCTACACCGCTAACTGTTTGAGCATGGAAATATATACACCGCTATCTGCTTGAAAATGGAAATATCTACACCGCTATCTGTATGAACATGGAAATACATACACCGCTATCTGTTGGAACATGGAAATATCTACACCGCTTTCTTTATGAACATGGAAATATCTACAACGCTATCTGTATGAACATGGAAATATCTTCACCGCGATCTGTATGAACATGGATATATCTACACAGCCATCTGGATGAACATGGAAATATCTGCACCTCTATCTGTATGAACATGGAAATATCTACACCGCTATCTGTATGAACATGGATATATCTACACAGCCATCTGGATGAACATGGAAATATCTACACCGCTATCTGTGTAAACATGCATACATCTTCACCGCTATCTGTATAAACATGGAAATATCTACACCGCTATCTTTCTGAACATGGAAATATCTACACCGCTAACTGTTTGAACATGGAAATATATACACCGCTATCTGCATGAGAATGGAAATATCTACACAGCTATCTGCATATACATGGAAATATCTACACAGCTATCTCTCCACACATGGAAATATCTACACCGCTATCTGTATGAACATGGAAATATCTACACCGCCATCTGTATGAAAATGGAAATCTCTGAACCGCCATCTGTATGAACATATAAATATCTACACCGCCATCTGTATTAAAATGGAGATATCTACACCGCTATCTGTATAAACATGGAAATATCTACACCGCTATCTGTATAAACATGGAAATATCTACACCGCTATCTGTATAAACAGGGAAATAGCTTCACCGCTACCTGTATAAACATGGAAATTTCAGCACCGCTATCTGTATGAACATGGAAATATCTACACCGCAATCTGTATGAACATGGAAATATCTACACCGCTATCTGTATGAACATGGAAATATCTACACCGCTATCTGTTTGAACAGGGAAATATATACACCGCTGTCTGCATGAAAATGGAAATTGCTACACAGCTATCTGCATATACATGGAAATATCTACACAGGTATCTCTTTACACATGGAAATAACTACACCGCTATCTGTATGAACATGGAAATATCTACACCGCCATCTGTATGAACATGGAAATATCTGCACCGCCATCTGTATGAACAGATAAATATATACACCGCCATCTGTATTAAGATGGAGATATCTACACCGCTATCTGTATAAACATGGAAATACCTACACCGCTATCTGTATAAACATGGAAATATCTACACCGCTATCTGTATAAACATGGAAATAGCTCCACCGCTACCTGTATAAACATGGAAATTTCAGCACCTCTATCAGTATGAACATGGAAATATCTACACCGCAATCTGTATGAACATGGAAATATCTACACCGCTATCTGTATGAACATGGAAATATCTACACCGCTATCTGTTTGAACAGGGAAATATATACACCGCTGTCTGCATGAAAATGGAAATTGCTACACAGCTATCTGCATATACATGGAAACATCTACACAGGTATCTCTTTACACATGGAAATAACTACACCGCTATCTGTATGAACATGGAAATATCTACACCGCCATCTGTATGAACATGGAAATATCTGCACCGCCATCTGTATGAACATATAAATATCTACACCGCCATCTGTATTAAGATGGAGATATCTACACCGCTATCTGTATCAACATGGAAATATCTACACCGCTATCTGTATAAACATGGAAATATCTACACCGCTATCTGTATAAACATGGAAATATCTACACCGCTACCTGTATGAACATGGAAATATCAGCACCGCTATCTGTATGAACATGGAAATATCTACACCGCTATCTGTATGAACTTGGAAATATCTTCACCGCCATCTGTATGAACATGGATATATCTACACAGCCATCTGGATGAACATGGAAATATGTACACGGCAATCTGTGTAAACATGCATACATCTTCACCGCTATCTGTATAAACATGGAAATATCTACACCGCTGTCTTTATGAACATGGAAATATCTAAACCGATAACTGTTTGAACAGGGAAATATATACACCGCTATCTGCATGAAAATGGAAATATCTACACCGCTATCTGTATGAACATGGAAATACATACACCGCTATCTGTATGAACATGGAAATATCTACACCGCCATCTGTATGAACATGGAAATATCTTCTCCGCCATCTGTATGAACATGGATATATCTGCACAGCCATCTGGATGAACATGGAAATATCTAAACCGCTATCTGTATGAACATGGAAATATCTACACCGCCATCTGTATGAACATGGATATATCTACACAGCCATCTTTATAAACACGGTAATATGTACACCGCTACCTGTAAAAACATGGAAGTATCAGCACCGCTATCGTATGTACATGGCAATATCTACACGGCTATCTGTATGAACATGGAAATATCTACACCGCTATCTGTATGTACATGGAAATATCTTCACCGCCATCTGTATGAACATGGATATATCTACGCAGCCATCTGGATGAACATGGAAATATCTACACCGCTATCTGTATGAACATGGAAATATCTACGCCGCTATCTGTATGAACATGGAAATACCTACAGAGCCATCTGGATGAACATGGAAATATCTACACCGCTATCTGTATGAACATGGAAATACAAACACCGCTATCTGTATGAACATGGAAATATCTACACCGCTATCTGTATGAACATGGAAATATCTTCACCGCCATCTGTATGAACATGGATATATCTTCACCGTCATCAGTATGAACATGAATATATCTACACAGCCATCTGGATGAACATGGAAATATCTGCACCGCTATCTGAGTAAACATGCATACATTTTCACCGCTATCTGTATAAACATGGAAATATCTACACCGCTATCTTTATGAACATGGAAATATCTACACCGCTAACTGTTTGAACTTGGAAATACATACACCGCTATCTGTTTGAACATGGAAATATCTACACCGCTTTCTGTATGAACGTGGAAATATCTTCACCGTCATCAGTATGAACATGAATATATCTACACAGCCATCTGGATGAACATGGAAATATCTGCACCGCTATCTGTATGAACATGGAAATATCTACACCGCTATCTGTATGAACATGGATATATCTACACAGCCTTCTGGATGAACATGGAAATATCTACACCGCTATCTGTGTAAACATGCATACATCTTCACCGCTATCTGTATAAACATGGAAATATCTACACCGCTATCTTTCTGAACATGGAAATATCAACACCGCTAACTGTTTGAACAGGGAAATATCTACACCGCTATCTGCATGAGAATTGAAATATCTACACAGCTATCGGCATATACATGGAAATATCTACACAGCTATCTCTTTACACATGGAAATAACTACACCGCTATCTGTATGAACATGGAAATATCTACACCGCCATCTGTATGAAAATGGAAATATCTGAACCGCCATCTGTATGAACATATAAATATCTACACCGCCATCTGTATTAAGATGGAGATATCTACACCGCTATCTGTATAAACATGGAAATATCTACACCGCTATCTGTATAAACATGGAAATATCTACACCGCTATCTGTATAAACATGGAAATATCTTCACCGCTACCTGTAAAAACATGGAAATATCAGCACCGCTATCTGTATGAACATGGAAATATCTACACCGATATCTGTATGAACATGGAAATACATACACCGCTATCTGCATGAACATGGAAATATCTACACCGCTATCTGTATGAACATGGAAATACCTACACCGCTATCTGTATGAACATGGAAATATCTACACCGCCATCTGTATGAACATGGAAATATCTTCTCCGCCATCTGCATGAACATGGATATATCTACACAGCCATCTGGATGAACATGGAAATATCTAAACAGCTATCTGTATGAACATGGAAATATCTACACCGCTTTCTGTATAAACATGGAAATATGTACACAGCTACCTGTATAAACATGGAAGTATCAGCACCGCTATCGGTATGAACATGGCAATATCTACACGGCTATCTGTATGAACATGGAAATATCCACACCGCTATCTGTATGAACATGGAAATACCTTCACCGCCATCTGTATGAACATGGATATATCTACACAGCCATCTGGATGAACCTGGAAATATCTACGCCGCTATCTGTGTAAATATGCATACATTTTCACCGCGATCTGTATAAACATGGAAATATCTACACCGCTATCTTTATGAACATGGAAATATCTACACCGCTAACTGTTTGAACATGGAAATATATACACCGCTATCTGCTTGAAAATGGAAATATCTACACCGCTATCTGTATGAACATGGAAATACATACACCGCTATCTGTTTGAACATGGAAATATCTACACCGCTTTCTGTATGAACATGGAAATATCTACACCGCTATCTGTATGAACATGGAAATATCTTCTCCGCCATCTGTATGAACATGGATATATCTACACAGCCATCTGGATGAACATGGAAATATCCGCACCGCTATCTGTATGAACATGGAAATATCTACACCGCTATCTGTATGAACATGGATATATCTACACCGCTAACTGTTTGAACAGGGAAATATATACACCGCTATCTGCATGAAAATGGAAATATCTACACAGCTATCTGCATATACATGGAAATATCTACACAGCTATCTCTTTACACATGGAAATAACTACACCGCTATCTGTATGAACATGGAAACATCTACACCGCCATCTGTATGAAAATGGAAATATCTGAACCGGCATCTGTATGAACATATAAATATCTACACCGCCATCTGTATTAAGATGGAGTTATCTGCACCGCTATCTGTATAAACATGGAAATATCTACACCACTATCTGTATAAACATGGAAATAGCTTCACCGCTACCTGTAAAAACATGGAAATATCAGCACCGCTATCTGTATGAACATGGAAATATCTACACCGCTATCTGTATGAACATGAAAATATCTTCACCGCCATCTGTAGGAACATGGATATATCTACACAGCCATCTGGATGAACATGGAAATAACTACACCGCTATCTGTGTAAACATGCATACATCTTCACCGCTATCTGTATAAACATGGAAATATCTACACCGCTATCTTTATGAACATGGAAATATCTAAACCGCTCACTGTTTGAACAGGGAAATATAGACACCGCTATCTGCAGGAAAATGGAAATATCTACACCGCTATCTGTATGAACATGGAAATACATACACCGCTATCTGTATGAACATGGAAATATCTACACCGCTATCTGTATGAACATGGAAATATCTACACCGCCATCTGTTTGAACGTGGATATATCTACACAGCCATCTGGATGAACATGGAAATATCTAAACCGCTATATGCATGAACATGGAAATATCTACACCGCCATCTGTATGAACATGGATATATCTACACAGCCATCTGTATAAACATGGAAATATCTACACCGCTATCTGTATGAATATGGAAATGTTTACAAGGCTATCTGTTTGAACATGGAAATATCTACACCGCTATCTGCATGAAAATGGAAATATCTGCACAGCAATCTGCAAATACATGGAAATACCTACACAGCTATCTCTTTACACATGGAAATAACTACACCGCTATCTATATAAACATGGAAATATCTACACCGCTATCTTTATGAACATGGAAATATATACACCACTAACTGATTGAACAGGGAAATATATACACCGCTATCTGCATGAAAATGGAAATATCTACACCGCTATCTGTATGAACATGGAAATACATACACCGCTATCTGTTTGAACATGGAAATATCTACACCGCTATCTGTATGAACATGGAAATATCTTCACCGTCATCTTTATGAACATGGAAATATCTGCACCGCTATCTGTATGAACATGGAAATATCTACGCCGCTATCTGAATAAACATGGAAATATCTACACCGCTATCTGTATGAACATGGAAATATCTTCACCGCCATCTGTATGAACATGGATATATCTACACAGCCATCTGGATTAACATGGAAATATCTGCACCGCTATCTGTATGAACATGGAAATATCTACACCGCTATCTGTATGAACATAGATATATCTACACAGCTATCTGGATGAACATGGAAATATCTACACCGCTATCAGTGTAAACATGCATACATCTTCACCGCTATCTGTATAAACATGGAAATATCTACACCGCTATCTTTCTGAACAGGGAAGTATCTACACCACTAACTGTTTGAACAGGGAAATATATACACCGCTATCTGCATGAAAATGGAAATATCTACACAGCTATCTGCATATACATGGATATATCTACACAGCTATCTCTTTACACATGTAAATAACTACACCGCTATCTGTATGAACATGGAAATATCTACACTGCGATCTGTATGAACATGGAAATATCTGAACCGCCATCTGTATGAACATATAAATATCTACACCGCCAACTGTATTAAGATGGAGATATCTACACCGCTTTCTGTATAAAGATGGAAATATCTACGCCGCTATCTGTATAAACATGGAAATATCTACACCGCTATGTTTATAAACATGGAAATATCTACACCGCTATCTGTATAAACATGGAAATATCTACACCGCTACCTGTATAAACATGGAAATATCAGCACCGCTATCGGAATGAATATGGAAATATCTACACCGCCATCTCTATGAACATGGAAATATCTTCACCGCCATCTGTATGAACATGGATATATCTACACAGCCATCTGTATGTACATGGAAATATCTACACCGCTATCTGTATGAACATGGAAATGTCTACACCGCTATCTGTATTAACATGGAAATATCTTCACCGCCATCTGAATGAACATGAATATGTCTCCACAGCCATCTGGATGAACATGGAAATATCTACACCACTATCTGTATGAAGATGGAAATATCAACACAGCTATCTGTGTAAACATGCATACATCTTCACCGCTATCTGTATAAACATGGAAATATCTACACCGCTATCTTTATGAACATGGAAATATCTACACCGCTATCTGTGTAAATATGCATACATCTTCACCGCAATCTGTATAAACATGGAAATATCTACACCGCTATCTGTATGAACATGGAAATATCTACACCGCTATCTGTTTGAACATGGAAATATCTACACCGCTATCTGCATGAAAATGGAAATATCTACACAGCTATCTGCATATACATGGAAATATCTACACAGCTATCTCTTTACACATGGAAATAACTAAACCGCTATCTGTATGAACATGGATATATCTAAACAGCCATCTGGATGAACATGGAAATATGTACACGGCTATCTGTGTAAACATGCATACATCTTCACCGCTATCTGTATAAAAATGGAAATATCGACACCGCTATCTTTATGAACATGGAAATATCTAAACCGATAACTGTTTGAACAGGGAAATATATACACCGCTATCTGCATGAAAATGGATATATCTACACCGCTGTCTGTACGAACATGGTAATACATACACCGCTGTCTGTATGAACATGGAAATATCTACACCGCTATCTGTATGAACATGGAAATACCTACACCGCTATCTGTATGAACATGGAAATATCTACACCGCCATCTGTATGAACATGGAAATATCTTCTCCGCCATCTGTATGAACATGGATATATCTACACAGCCATCTGGATGAACATGGAAATATCTAAACCTCTATCTGTATGAACATGGAAATATCTACACAGCCATCAGTATAAACACGGAAATATGTACACCGCTACCTGTATAAACATGGAAGTATCAGCACCGCTATCGGTATGAACATGGCAATATCTACACGGCTATCTGTATGAACATGGAAATATCTACACCGCTATCTGTATGTACATGGAAATATCGTCTCCGCCATCTGTATGAACATGGATATATCTACGCAGCCATCTGGATGAACATGGAAATATCTACACCGCTATCTGTATGAACATGGAAATATCTACACCGCTATCTGTATTAACATGGAAATATCTACACAGCCATCTGGATTAACTTGGAAATATCTACACCGCTATCTGTATGAACATGGAAATACATACACCGCTATCTTTATGAACATGGAAATATCTACACCGCTATCTGTTTGAACATGGAAATATATATACCGCTATCTGCATGAAAATGGAAATATCTACACAGCTATCTGCATATACATGGAAATATCTACACAGCTATAACTTTACGCATGGAAATAACTACACCGCTATCTGTATGAACATGGAAATATCTACACCGCCATCTGTATGAAAATGGAAATATCTGAACCGCCATCTGTATGAACATATAAATATCTACACCGCCATCTGTATTAAAATGGAGTTATCTACACCGCTATCTGTATAAACATGGAAATATCTACACCGCTATCTGTATAAACATGGAAATATCTACACCGCTATCTATATAAACATGGAAATATCTTCACCGCTACCTGTAAAAACATGGAGATATTAGCACCGCTATCTGTATGAACATGGAAATATCTACACTGCTATCTGTATGAACATGGAAATATCTACACCGCTATCGGTTTGAACAGGGAAATATATACACCGCTGTCTGCATGAAAATGCAAATTGCTACACAGCTATCTGCATATACATGGAAATATCTACACAGGTATCTCTTTACACATGGAAATAACTACACCGCTATCTGTATGAAAATGGAAATATCTACACCGCCATCTGTATGAACATGGAAATATCTACACCGCTATCTGTATGAACATGGAAATATCTACACCGCTATCTGTATGAACATGGAAATGTCTACACAGCCATCTGGATGAACATGGAAATATCTACACCGCTATCTGTATGAACATGGAAATATCTACACCGCTATCTGTATGAACATGGAAATATCTACACCGCTATCTGTATGAACATGGAAATATTTTCACCGCCATCTATATGAACACGGATATATCTACACAGCCATCTGGATGAACATGGAAATATCTACACCGCTATCTGTGTAAACATGCCTACATTTTCACCGCTATCTGTATAAACATGGAAATATCTACACCGCTATCTTTATGAACATGGAAATATCTACACCGCTAACTGTTTGAACATGGAAGTACATACACCGCTATCTGCTTGAAAATGGAAACATATACACCGCTAACTGTATGAACATGGAAATACATACACCGCTGTCTGTATGAACATGGAAATATCTACACCGCTATCTGTATGAACATGGAAATATCTACACCGCTATCTGTATGAACATGGATATATCTACACAGCCATCTGTATAAACACGGAAATATGTACACCGCTACCTGTATAAACATGGAAGTATCAGCACCGCTATCGGTATGAACATGGCAATATCTACACGGCTATCTGTATGAACATGGAAATATCTACACCGCTATCTGTATGTACATGGAAATATCGTCTCCGCCATCTGTATGAACATGGATATATCTACGCAGCCATCTGGATGTACATGGAAATATCTACACCGCTATCTGTATGAACATGGAAATATCTACACCGCTATCTGTATTAACATGGAATTATCTACACAGACATCTGGATTAACTTGGAAATATCTACACCGCTATCTGTATGAACATGGAAATACATACACCGCTATCTGTATGAACATGGAAATATCTACACCGCTATCTGTTTGAACATGGAAATATATACACCGCTATCTGCATGAAAATGGAAATATCTACACAGCTATCTGCATATACATGAAAATATCTACACAGCTATCACTTTACGCATGGAAATAACTACACCGCTATCTGTATGAAAATGGAAATATCTACACCGCCATCTGTATGAACATGGAAATATCTACACCGCTATCTGTATGAACATGGAAATATCTACACCGCTATCTGTATGAACATGGAAATATCTTCACCGCCATCTGTAGGAACATGGATATATCTACACAGCCATCTGGATGAACATGGAAATAACTACACCGCTATCTGTGTAAACATGCATACATCTTCACCGCTATCTGTATAAACATGGAAATATCTACACCGCTATCTTGATGAACATGGAAATATCTAAACCGCTCACTGTTTGAACAGGGAAATATAGACACCGCTATCTGCATGAAAATGGAAATATCTACACCGCTATCTGTATGAACATGGAAATAACTACACCGCTATCTGTATGAAAATGGAAATATCTACACCGCCATCTGTATGAACATGGAAATATCTACACCGCTATCTGTATGAACATGGAAATACATACACCGCTATCTGTATGAACATGGAAATATCTACACCGCTATCTGTATGAACATGGAAATATCTACACCGCTATCTGTATGAACATGGAAATATCTACACCGCCATCTGTATGAACATGGAAATATCTTCTCCGCCATCTGTTTGAACATGGATATATCTACACAGCCATCTGGATGAACATGGAAATATCTAAACCGCTATATGCATGAACATGGAAATATATACACCGCCATCTGTATGAACATGGATATATCTACACAGCCATCTGTATAAACATGGAAATATCTACACCGCTATCTGTATGAATATGGAAATGTTTACAACGCTATCTGTTTGAACATGGAAATATCTACACCGCTATCTGCATGAAAATGGAAATATCTGCACAGCAATCTGCAAATACATGGAAATACCTACACAGCTATCTCTTTACACATGGAAATAACTACACCGCTATCTATATAAACATGGAAATATCTACACCGCTATCAGTGTAAACATGCACACATCTTCACCGCTATCTGTATAAACATGGAAATATCTACACCGCTATGTTTCTGAACATGGAAATATCTACACCACTAACTGATTGAACAGGGAAATATATACAACGCTATCTGCATGAAAATGGAAATATCTACACCGCTATCTGTATGAACATGGAAATACATACACCGCTATCTGTTTGAACATGGAAATATCTACACCGCTATCTGTATGAACATGGAAATATCTTCACCGTCATCTGTATGAACATGGAAATATCTGCACCGCTATCTGTATGAACATGGAAATATCTACGCCGCTATCTGAATAAACATGGAAATATCTACACCGCTATCTGTATGAACATGGAAATATCTTCACCGCCATCTGTATGAACATGGATATATCTACACAGCCATCTGGATTAACATGGAAATATCTGCACCACTGTCTGTATGAACATGGAAATATCTACACCGCTATCTGTATGAACATAGATATATCTACACAGCTATCTGGATGAACATGGAAATATCTACACCGCTATCAGTGTAAACATGCTTACATCTTCACCGCTATCTGTATAAACATGGAAATATCTACACCGCTATCTTTCTGAACAGGGAAATATCTACACCACTAACTGTTTGAACAGGGAAATATATACACCGCTATCTGCATGAAAATGGAAATATCTACACAGCTATCTGCATATAGATGGATATATCTACACAGCTATCTCTTTACACATGTAAATAACTACACCGCTATCTGTATGAACATGGAAATATCTACACCGCGATCTGTATGAACATGGAAATATCCGAAACGCCATCTGTATGAACATATAAATATCTACACCGCCAACTGTATTAAGATGGAGATATCTACACCGCTTTCTGTATAAAGATGGAAATATCTACGCCGCTATCTGTATAAACATGGAAATATCTACACTGCTATGTGTATAAACATGGAAATATCTACACCGCTATCTGTATAAACATGGAAATATCTACACCGCTACCTGTATATACATGGAAATATCAGCACCGCTATCGGAATGAATATGGAAATATCTACACCGCCATCTCTATGAACATGGAAATATCTTCACCGCCATCTGTATGAACATGGATATATCTACACAGCCATCTGTATGTACATGGAAATATATACACCGCTATCTGTATGAACATGGAAATGTCAACACCGCTATCTGTATTAACATGGAAATATCTTCACCGCCATCTGAATGAACATGAATATGTCTCCACAGCCATCTGGATGAACATGGAAATATCTACACCACTATCTGTATGAAGATGGAAATATCAACACAGCTATCTGTGTAAACATGCATACATCTTCACCGCTATCTGTATAAACATGGAAATATCTACAACGCAATCTTTATGAACATGGAAATATCTACACCGCTATCTGTGTAAATATGCATACATCTTCACCGCAATCTGTATAAACATGGAAATATCTACACCGCTATCTGTATGAACATGGAAATATCTACACCGCTATCTGTTTGAACATGGAAATATCTACACCGCTATCTGCATGAAAATGGAAATATCTACACAGCTATCTGCATATACATGGAAATATCTACACAGCTATCTCTTTACACATGGAAATAACTACACCGCTATCTGTATGAACATGGATATATCTACACAGCCATCTGGATGAACATGGAAATATGTACACGGCTATCTGTGTAAACATGCATACATCTTCACCGCTATCTGTATAAACATGGAAATATCTACACTGCTATCTTTATGAACATGGAAATATCTAAACCGATAACTGTTTGAACAGGGAAATATATACACCGCTATCTGCATGAAAATGGAAATATCTACACCGCTATCTGTATGAACATGGAAATACATACACCGCTATCTGTATGAACATGGAAATATCTACACCGCTATCTGTATGAACATGGAAATATCTTCTCCGCCATCTGTATGAACATGGATATATCTACACAGCCATCTGGATGGACATGGAAATATCTAAACCGCTATCTGTATGAACATGGATATATCTACACAGCCATCTGTATAAACACGGAAATATGTACACCGCTACCTGCATAAGCATGGAAGTATCAGCACCGCTATCGGTATGAACATGGCAATATCTACACGGCTATCTGTATGAACATGGAAATATCTACACCGCTATCTGTATGTACATGGAAATATCGTCTCCGCCATCTGTATGAACATGGATATATCTACGCAGCCATCTGGATGAACATGGAAATATCTACACCGCTATCTGTATGAACATGGAAATATCTACACCGCTATCGTTATTAACATGGAAATATCTACACAGCCATCTGGATTAACTTGGAAATATCTACACCGCTATCTGTATGAACATGGAAATACATACACCGCTATCTGTATGAACATGGAAATATCTACACCGCTATCTGTTTGAACATGGAAATATATACACCGCTATCTGCATGAAAATGGAAATATCTACACAGCTATCTGCATATACATGGAAATATCTACACAGCTATCACTTTACGCATGGAAATAACTACACCGCTATCTGTATGAACATGGAAATATCTACACCGCCATCTGTATGAAAATGGAAATATCTGAACCGCCATCTGTATGAACATATAAATATCTACACCGCCATCTGTATTAAAATGGAGTTATCTACACCGCTATCTGTATAAACATGGAAATATCTACACCGCTATCTGTATAAACATGGAAATATCTACACCGCTATCTGTATAAACATGGAAATATCTTCACGGCTACCTGTAAAAACATGGAGATATTAGCACCGCTATCTGTATGAACATGGAAATATCTACACCGCTATCTGTATGAACATGGAAATATCTACACCGCTATCGGTTTGAACAGGGAAATATATACACCGCTGTCTGCATGAAAATGGAAATTTGTACACAGCTATCAGCATATACATGGAAATATCTACACAGGTGTCTCTTTACACATGGAAATAACTACACCGCTATCTGTATGAAAATGGAAATATCTACACCGCCATCTGTATGAACATGGAAATATCTACACCGCTATCTGTATGAACATGGAAATATCTACACCACTATCTGTATGAACATGAAAATATCTACACAGCCATCTGGATGAACATGGATATATCTACACCGCTATCTGTATGAACATGGAAATATCTACACCGCTATCTGTATGAACATGGAAATATCTACACCGCTATCTGTATGAACATGGAAATATTTTCACCGCCATCTATATGAACATGGATATATCTACACAGCCATCTGGATGAACATGGAAATATCTACACCGCTATCTCTGTAAACATGCCTACATTTTCACCGCTATCTGTATAAACATGGAAATATCTACACCGCTATCTTTATGAACATGGAAATATCTACACCGCTAACTGTTTGAACATGGAAGTATATACACCGCTATCTGCTTGAAAATGGAAACATATACACCGCTAACTGTATGAACATAGAAATACATACACCGCTATCTGTATGAACATGGAAATATCTACACCGCTATCAGTATGAACATGGATATATCTACACAGCCATCTGTATAAACACGGAAATATGTACACCGCTACCTGTATAAACATGGAAGTATCAGCACCGCTATCGGTATGAACATGGCAATATCTACACGGCTATCTGTATGAACATGGAAATACCTACACCGCTATCTGTATGTACATGGAAATATCGTCTCCGCCATCTGTATGAACATGGATATATCTACGCAGCCATCTGGATGAACATGGAAATATCTACACCGCTATCTGTATGAACATGGAAATATCTACACCGCTATCTGTATTAACATGGAAATATCTACACAGCCATCTGGATTAACTTGGAAATATCTACACCGCTATCTGTATGAACATGGAAATACATACACCGCTATCTGTATGAACATAGAAATATCTACACCGCTATCTGTATGAACATGGAAATATATACACCGCTATCTGCATGAAAATGGAAATATCTACACAGCTATCTGCATATACATGGAAATATCTACACAGCTATCACTTTACGCACGGAAATAACTACACCGCTATCTGTATGAACATGGAAATATCTACACCGCCATCTGTATGAAAATGGAAATATCTGAACCGCCATCTGTATGAACATATAAATATCTACACCGCCATCTGTATTAAAATGGAGTTATCTACACCGCTATCTGTATAAACATGGAAATATCTACACCGCTATCTGTATAAACATGGAAATATCTTCACCGCTACCTGTAAAAACATGGAGATATTAGCACCGCTATCTGTATGAACATGGAAATATCTACACCGCTATCTGTATGAACATGGAAATATCTACACCGCTATCGGTTTGAACAGGGAAATATATACACCGCTATCTGCATGAAAATGGAAATTGCTACACAGCTATCTGCATATACATGGAAATATCTACACAGGTATCTCTTTACACATGGAAATAACTACACCGCTATCTGTATGAAAATGGAAATATCTACACAGCCATCTGTATGAACATGGAAATATCTACACCGCTATCTGTATGAACATGGAAATATCTACACCGCTATCTGTATGAACATGGAAATATCTACACAGCCATCTGTATGAAAATGGAAATATCTACACCCCCATCTGTATGAACATGGAAATATCTACACCGCTATCTGTATGAACATGGAAATATCTACACCGCTATCTGTATGAACATGGAAATATCTACACAGCCATCTGGATGAACATGGAAATATCTACACAGCTATCTGTATGAACATGGAAATATCTACACCGCTATCTGTATGAACATGGAAATATCTACACCGCTATCTGTATGAACATGGAAATACATACACCGCTATCTGTATGAACATGGAAATATCTACACCGCTATCTGTTTGAACATGGAAATATATACACCGCTATCTGCATGAAAATGGAAATATCTACACAGCTATCTGCATATACATGAAAATATCTACACAGCTATCACTTTACGCATGGAAATAACTACACCGCTATCTGTATGAACATGGAAATATCTACACCGCCATCTGTATGAAAATGGAAATATCTGAACCGCCATCTGTATGAACATATAAATATCTACACCGCCATCTGTATTAAAATGGAGTTATCTACACCGCTATCTGTATAAACATGGAAATATCTACACCGCTATCTGTATAAACATGGAAATATCTACACCGCTATCTGTATAAACATGGAAATATCTTCACCGCTACCTGTAAAAACATGGAGATATTAGCACCGCTATCTGTATGAACATGGAAATATCTACACCGCTATCGGTTTGAACAGGGAAATATATACACCACTGTCTGCATGAAAATGGAAATTGCTACACAGCTATCTGCATATACATGGAAATATCTACACAGGTATCTCTTTACACATGGAAATAACTACACCGCTATCTGTATGAAAATGGAAATATCTACACCGCCATCTGTATGAACATGGAAATATCTACACCGCTATCTGTATGAACATGGAAATATCTACACCGCTATCTGTATGAACATGGAAATATCTTCACCACCATCTGTAGGAACATGGATATATCTACACAGCCATCTGGATGAACATGGAAATAACTACACCGCTATCTGTGTAAACATGCGTACATCTTCACCGCTATCTGTATAAACATGGAAATATCTACACCGCTATCTTGATGAACATGGAAATATCTAAACCGCTCACTGTTTGAACAGGGAAATATAGACACCGCTATCTGCATGAAAATGGAAATATCTACACCGCTATCTGTATGAACATGGAAATACATACACCGCTATCTGTATGAACATGGAAATATCTACACCGCTATCTGTATGAACATGGAAATATCTACACCGCCATCTGTATGAACATGGAAATATCTTCTCCGCCATCTGTTTGAACATGGATATATCTACACAGCCATCTGGATGAACATGGAAATATCTAAACCGCTATATGCATGAACATGGAAATATATACACCGCCATCTGTATGAACATGGATATATCTACACAGCCATCTGTATAAACATGGAAATATCTACACCGCTATCTGTATGAACATGGAAATACATACACCGCTATCTGTTTGAACATGGAAATATCTACACCGCTATCTGTATGAACATGGAAATATCTTCACCGTCATCTGTATGAACATGGAAATATCTGCACCGCTATCTGTATGAACATGGAAATATCTACGCCGCTATCTGAATAAACATGGAAATATCTACACCGCTATCTGTATGAACATGGAAATATCTTCACCGCCATCTGTATGAACATGGATATATCTACACAGCCATCTGGATTAACATGGAAATATCTGCACCACTGTCTGTATGAACATGGAAATATCTACACCGCTATCTGTATGAACATAGATATATCTACACAGCTATCTGGATGAACATGGAAATATCTACACCGCTATCAGTGTAAACATGCTTACATCTTCACCGCTATCTGTATAAACATGGAAATATCTACACCGCTATCTTTCTGAACAGGGAAATATCTACACCACTAACTGTTTGAACAGGGAAATATATACACCGCTATCTGCATGAAAATGGAAATATCTACACAGCTATCTGCATATAGATGGATATATCTACACAGCTATCTCTTTACACATGTAAATAACTACACCGCTATCTGTATGAACATGGAAATATCTACACCGCGATCTGTATGAACATGGAAATATCCGAAACGCCATCTGTATGAACATATAAATATCTACACCGCCAACTGTATTAAGATGGAGATATCTACACCGCTTTCTGTATAAAGATGGAAATATCTACGCCGCTATCTGTATAAACATGGAAATATCTACACTGCTATGTGTATAAACATGGAAATATCTACACCGCTATCTGTATAAACATGGAAATATCTACACCGCTACCTGTATATACATGGAAATATCAGCACCGCTATCGGAATGAATATGGAAATATCTACACCGCCATCTCTATGAACATGGAAATATCTTCACCGCCATCTGTATGAACATGGATATATCTACACAGCCATCTGTATGTACATGGAAATATATACACCGCTATCTGTATGAACATGGAAATGTCAACACCGCTATCTGTATTAACATGGAAATATCTTCACCGCCATCTGAATGAACATGAATATGTCTCCACAGCCATCTGGATGAACATGGAAATATCTACACCACTATCTGTATGAAGATGGAAATATCAACACAGCTATCTGTGTAAACATGCATACATCTTCACCGCTATCTGTATAAACATGGAAATATCTACAACGCAATCTTTATGAACATGGAAATATCTACACCGCTATCTGTGTAAATATGCATACATCTTCACCGCAATCTGTATAAACATGGAAATATCTACACCGCTATCTGTATGAACATGGAAATATCTACACCGCTATCTGTTTGAACATGGAAATATCTACACCGCTATCTGCATGAAAATGGAAATATCTACACAGCTATCTGCATATACATGGAAATATCTACACAGCTATCTCTTTACACATGGAAATAACTACACCGCTATCTGTATGAACATGGATATATCTACACAGCCATCTGGATGAACATGGAAATATGTACACGGCTATCTGTGTAAACATGCATACATCTTCACCGCTATCTGTATAAACATGGAAATATCTACACTGCTATCTTTATGAACATGGAAATATCTAAACCGATAACTGTTTGAACAGGGAAATATATACACCGCTATCTGCATGAAAATGGAAATATCTACACCGCTATCTGTATGAACATGGAAATACATACACCGCTATCTGTATGAACATGGAAATATCTACACCGCTATCTGTATGAACATGGAAATATCTTCTCCGCCATCTGTATGAACATGGATATATCTACACAGCCATCTGGATGAACATGGAAATATCTAAACCGCTATCTGTATGAACATGGATATATCTACACAGCCATCTGTATAAACACGGAAATATGTACACCGCTACCTGCATAAGCATGGAAGTATCAGCACCGCTATCGGTATGAACATGGCAATATCTACACGGCTATCTGTATGAACATGGAAATATCTACACCGCTATCTGTATGTACATGGAAATATCGTCTCCGCCATCTGTATGAACATGGATATATCTACGCAGCCATCTGGATGAACATGGAAATATCTACACCGCTATCTGTATGAACATGGAAATATCTACACCGCTATCGTTATTAACATGGAAATATCTACACAGCCATCTGGATTAACTTGGAAATATCTACACCGCTATCTGTATGAACATGGAAATACATACACCGCTATCTGTATGAACATGGAAATATCTACACCGCTATCTGTTTGAACATGGAAATATATACACCGCTATCTGCATGAAAATGGAAATATCTACACAGCTATCTGCATATACATGGAAATATCTACACAGCTATCACTTTACGCATGGAAATAACTACACCGCTATCTGTATGAACATGGAAATATCTACACCGCCATCTGTATGAAAATGGAAATATCTGAACCGCCATCTGTATGAACATATAAATATCTACACCGCCATCTGTATTAAAATGGAGTTATCTACACCGCTATCTGTATAAACATGGAAATATCTACACCGCTATCTGTATAAACATGGAAATATCTACACCGCTATCTGTATAAACATGGAAATATCTTCACGGCTACCTGTAAAAACATGGAGATATTAGCACCGCTATCTGTATGAACATGGAAATATCTACACCGCTATCTGTATGAACATGGAAATATCTACACCGCTATCGGTTTGAACAGGGAAATATATACACCGCTGTCTGCATGAAAATGGAAATTTGTACACAGCTATCAGCATATACATGGAAATATCTACACAGGTGTCTCTTTACACATGGAAATAACTACACCGCTATCTGTATGAAAATGGAAATATCTACACCGCCATCTGTATGAACATGGAAATATCTACACCGCTATCTGTATGAACATGGAAATATCTACACCACTATCTGTATGAACATGAAAATATCTACACAGCCATCTGGATGAACATAGATATATCTACACCGCTATCTGTATGAACATGGAAATATCTACACCGCTATCTGTATGAACATGGAAATATCTACACCGCTATCTGTATGAACATGGAAATATTTTCACCGCCATCTATATGAACATGGATATATCTACACAGCCATCTGGATGAACATGGAAATATCTACACCGCTATCTCTGTAAACATGCCTACATTTTCACCGCTATCTGTATAAACATGGAAATATCTACACCGCTATCTTTATGAACATGGAAATATCTACACCGCTAACTGTTTGAACATGGAAGTATATACACCGCTATCTGCTTGAAAATGGAAACATATACACCGCTAACTGTATGAACATAGAAATACATACACCGCTATCTGTATGAACATGGAAATATCTACACCGCTATCAGTATGAACATGGATATATCTACACAGCCATCTGTATAAACACGGAAATATGTACACCGCTACCTGTATAAACATGGAAGTATCAGCACCGCTATCGGTATGAACATGGCAATATCTACACGGCTATCTGTATGAACATGGAAATACCTACACCGCTATCTGTATGTACATGGAAATATCGTCTCCGCCATCTGTATGAACATGGATATATCTACGCAGCCATCTGGATGAACATGGAAATATCTACACCGCTATCTGTATGAACATGGAAATATCTACACCGCTATCTGTATTAACATGGAAATATCTACACAGCCATCTGGATTAACTTGGAAATATCTACACCGCTATCTGTATGAACATGGAAATACATACACCGCTATCTGTATGAACATGGAAATATCTACACCGCTATCTGTATGAACATGGAAATATATACACCGCTATCTGCATGAAAATGGAAATATCTACACAGCTATCTGCATATACATGGAAATATCTACACAGCTATCACTTTACGCACGGAAATAACTACACCGCTATCTGTATGAACATGGAAATATCTACACCGCCATCTGTATGAAAATGGAAATATCTGAACCGCCATCTGTATGAACATATAAATATCTACACCGCCATCTGTATTAAAATGGAGTTATCTACACCGCTATCTGTATAAACATGGAAATATCTACACCGCTATCTGTATAAACATGGAAATATCTTCACCGCTACCTGTAAAAACATGGAGATATTAGCACCGCTATCTGTATGAACATGGAAATATCTACACCGCTATCTGTATGAACATGGAAATATCTACACCGCTATCGGTTTGAACAGGGAAATATATACACCGCTATCTGCATGAAAATGGAAATTGCTACACAGCTATCTGCATATACATGGAAATATCTACACAGGTATCTCTTTACACATGGAAATAACTACACCGCTATCTGTATGAAAATGGAAATATCTACACAGCCATCTGTATGAACATGGAAATATCTACACCGCTATCTGTATGAACATGGAAATATCTACACCGCTATCTGTATGAACATGGAAATATCTACACAGCCATCTGTATGAAAATGGAAATATCTACACCCCCATCTGTATGAACATGGAAATATCTACACCGCTATCTGTATGAACATGGAAATATCTACACCGCTATCTGTATGAACATGGAAATATCTACACAGCCATCTGGATGAACATGGAAATATCTACACAGCTATCTGTATGAACATGGAAATATCTACACCGCTATCTGTATGAACATGGAAATATCTACACCGCTATCTGTATGAACATGGAAATACATACACCGCTATCTGTATGAACATGGAAATATCTACACCGCTATCTGTTTGAACATGGAAATATATACACCGCTATCTGCATGAAAATGGAAATATCTACACAGCTATCTGCATATACATGAAAATATCTACACAGCTATCACTTTACGCATGGAAATAACTACACCGCTATCTGTATGAACATGGAAATATCTACACCGCCATCTGTATGAAAATGGAAATATCTGAACCGCCATCTGTATGAACATATAAATATCTACACCGCCATCTGTATTAAAATGGAGTTATCTACACCGCTATCTGTATAAACATGGAAATATCTACACCGCTATCTGTATAAACATGGAAATATCTACACCGCTATCTGTATAAACATGGAAATATCTTCACCGCTACCTGTAAAAACATGGAGATATTAGCACCGCTATCTGTATGAACATGGAAATATCTACACCGCTATCGGTTTGAACAGGGAAATATATACACCACTGTCTGCATGAAAATGGAAATTGCTACACAGCTATCTGCATATACATGGAAATATCTACACAGGTATCTCTTTACACATGGAAATAACTACACCGCTATCTGTATGAAAATGGAAATATCTACACCGCCATCTGTATGAACATGGAAATATCTACACCGCTATCTGTATGAACATGGAAATATCTACACCGCTATCTGTATGAACATGGAAATATCTTCACCGCCATCTGTAGGAACATGGATATATCTACACAGCCATCTGGATGAACATGGAAATAACTACACCGCTATCTGTGTAAACATGCATACATCTTCACCGCTATCTGTATAAACATGGAAATATCTACACCGCTATCTTGATGAACATGGAAATATCTAAACCGCTCACTGTTTGAACAGGGAAATATAGACACTGCTATCTGCATGAAAATGGAAATATCTACACCGCTATCTGTATGAACATGGAAATACATACACCGCTATCTGTATGAACATGGAAATATCTACACCGCTATCTGTATGAACATGGAAATATCTACACCGCTATCTGTATGAACATGGAAATATCTACACCGCCATCTGTATGAACATGGAAATATCTTCTCCGCCATCTGTTTGAACATGGATATATCTACACAGCCATCTGGATGAACATGGAAATATCTAAACCGCTATATGCATGAACATGGAAATATATACACCGCCATCTGTATGAACATGGATATATCTACACAGCCATCTGTATAAACATGGAAATATCTACACCGCTATCTGTATGAATATGGAAATGTTTACAACGCTATCTGTTTGAACATGGAAATATCTACACCGCTATCTGCATGAAAATGGAAATATCTGCACAGCAATCTGCAAATATATGGAAATACCTACACAGCTATCTCTTTACACATGGAAATAACTACACCGCTATCTATATAAACATGGAAATATCTACACCGCTATCAGTGTAAACATGCACACATCTTCACCGCTATCTGTATAAACATGGAAATATCTACACCGCTATCTTTCTGAACATGGAAATATCTACACCACTAACTGATTGAACAGGGAAATATATACAACGCTATCTGCATGAAAATGGAAATATCTACACCGCTATCTGTATGAACATGGAAATACATACACCGCTATCTGTTTGAACATGGAAATATCTACACCGCTATCTGTATGAACATGGAAATATCTTCACCGTCATCTGTATGAACATGGAAATATCTGCACCGCTATCTGTATGAACATGGAAATATCTACGCCGCTATCTGAATAAACATGGAAATATCTACACCGCTATCTGTATGAACATGGAAATATCTTCACCGCCATCTGTATGAACATGGATATATCTACACAGCCATCTGGATTAACATGGAAATATCTGCACCACTGTCTGTATGAACATGGAAATATCTACACCGCTATCTGTATGAACATAGATATATCTACACAGCTATCTGGATGAACATGGAAATATCTACACCGCTATCAGTGTAAACATGCTTACATCTTCACCGCTATCTGTATAAACATGGAAATATCTACACCGCTATCTTTCTGAACAGGGAAATATCTACACCACTAACTGTTTGAACAGGGAAATATATACACCGCTATCTGCATGAAAATGGAAATATCTACACAGCTATCTGCATATAGATGGATATATCTACACAGCTATCTCTTTACACATGTAAATAACTACACCGCTATCTGTATGAACATGGAAATATCTACACCGCGATCTGTATGAACATGGAAATATCCGAAACGCCATCTGTATGAACATATAAATATCTACACCGCCAACTGTATTAAGATGGAGATATCTACACCGCTTTCTGTATAAAGATGGAAATATCTACGCCGCTATCTGTATAAACATGGAAATATCTACACTGCTATGTGTATAAACATGGAAATATCTACACCGCTATCTGTATAAACATGGAAATATCTACACCGCTACCTGTATATACATGGAAATATCAGCACCGCTATCGGAATGAATATGGAAATATCTACACCGCCATCTCTATGAACATGGAAATATCTTCACCGCCATCTGTATGAACATGGATATATCTACACAGCCATCTGTATGTACATGGAAATATATACACCGCTATCTGTATGAACATGGAAATGTCAACACCGCTATCTGTATTAACATGGAAATATCTTCACCGCCATCTGAATGAACATGAATATGTCTCCACAGCCATCTGGATGAACATGGAAATATCTACACCACTATCTGTATGAAGATGGAAATATCAACACAGCTATTTGTGTAAACATGCATACATCTTCACCGCTATCTGTATAAACATGGAAATATCTACAACGCAATCTTTATGAACATGGAAATATCTACACCGCTATCTGTGTAAATATGCATACATCTTCACCGCAATCTGTATAAACATGGAAATATCTACACCGCTATCTGTATGAACATGGAAACATCTACACCGCTATCTGTTTGAACATGGAAATATCTACACCGCTATCTGCATGAAAATGGAAATATCTACACAGCTATCTGCATATACATGGAAATATCTACACAGCTATCTCTTTACACATGGAAATAACTACACCGCTATCTGTATGAACATGGATATATCTACACAGCCATCTGGATGAACATGGAAATATGTACACGGCTATCTGTGTAAACATGCATACATCTTCACCGCTATCTGTATAAACATGGAAATATCTACACTGCTATCTTTATGAACATGGAAATATCTAAACCGATAACTGTTTGAACAGGGAAATATATACACCGCTATCTGCATGAAAATGGAAATATCTACACCGCTATCTGTATGAACATGAAATACATACACCGCTATCTGTATGAACATGGAAATATCTACACCGCTATCTGTATGAACATGGAAATATCTTCTCCGCCATCTGTATGAACATGGATATATCTACACAGCCATCTGGATGAACATGGAAATATCTAAACCGCTATCTGTATGAACATGGATATATCTACACAGCCATCTGTATAAACACGGAAATATGTACACCGCTACCTGCATAAGCATGGAAGTATCAGCACCGCTATCGGTATGAACATGGCAATATCTACACGGCTATCTGTATGAACATGGAAATATCTACACCGCTATCTGTATGTACATGGAAATATCGTCTCCGCCATCTGTATGAACATGGATATATCTACGCAGCCATCTGGATGAACATGGAAATATCTACACCGCTATCTGTATGAACATGGAAATATCTACACCGCTATCGTTATTAACATGGAAATATCTACACAGCCATCTGGATTAACTTGGAAATATCTACACCGCTATCTGTATGAACATGGAAATACATACACCGCTATCTGTATGAACATGGAAATATCTACACCGCTATCTGTTTGAACATGGAAATATATACACCGCTATCTGCATGAAAATGGAAATATCTACACAGCTATCTGCATATACATGGAAATATCTACACAGCTATCAGTTTACGCATGGAAATAACTACACCGCTATCTGTATGAACATGGAAATATCTACACCGCCATCTGTATGAAAATGGAAATATCTGAACCGCCATCTGTATGAACATATAAATATCTACACCGCCATCTGTATTAAAATGGAGTTATCTACACCGCTATCTGTATAAACATGGAAATATCTACACCGCTATCTGTATAAACATGGAAATATCTACACCGCTATCTGTATAAACATGGAAATATCTTCACGGCTACCTGTAAAAACATGGAGATATTAGCACCGCTATCTGTATGAACATGGAAATATCTACACCGCTATCTGTATGAACATGGAAATATCTACACCGCTATCGGTTTGAACAGGGAAATATATACACCGCTGTCTGCATGAAAATGGAAATTTGTACACAGCTATCAGCATATACATGGAAATATCTACACAGGTGTCTCTTTACACATGGAAATAACTACACCGCTATCTGTATGAAAATGGAAATATCTACACCGCCATCTGTATGAACATGGAAATATCTGCACCGCTATCTGTATGAACATGGAAATATCTACACCACTATCTGTATGAACATGAAAATATCTACACAGCCATCTGGATGAACATGGATATATCTACACCGCTATCTGTATGAACATGGAAATATCTACACCGCTATCTGTATGAACATGGAAATATCTACACCGCTATCTGTATGAACATGGAAATATTTTCACCGCCATCTATATGAACATGGATATATCTACACAGCAATCTGGATGAACATGGAAATATCTACACCGCTATCTCTGTAAACATGCCTACATTTTCACCGCTATCTGTATAAACATGGAAATATCTACACCGCTATCTTTATGAACATGGAAATATCTACACCGCTAACTGTTTGAACATGGAAGTATATACACCGCTATCTGCTTGAAAATGGAAACATATACACCGCTAACTGTATGAACATGGAAATACATACACCGCTATCTGTATGAACATGGAAATATCTACACCGCTATCAGTATGAACATGGATATATCTACACAGCCATCTGTATAAACACGGAAATATGTACACCGCTACCTGTATAAACATGGAAGTATCAGCACCGCTATCGGTATGAACATGGCAATATCTACACGGCTATCTGTATGAACATGGAAATACCTACACCGCTATCTGTATTTACATGGAAATATCGTCTCCGCCATCTGTATGAACATGGATATATCTACGCAGCCATCTGGATGAACATGGAAATATCTACACCGCTATCTGTATGAACATGGAAATATCTACACCGCTATCTGTATTAACATGGAAATATCTACACAGCCATCTGGATTAACTTGGAAATATCTACACCGCTATCTGTATGAACATGGAAATACATACACCGCTATCTGTATGAACATGGAAATATCTACACCGCTATCTGTATGAACATGGAAATATATACACCGCTATCTGCATGAAAATGGAAATATCTACACAGCTATCTGCATATACATGGAAATATCTACACAGCTATCACTTTACGCACGGAAATAACTACACCGCTATCTGTATGAACATGGAAATATCTACACCGCCATCTGTATGAAAATGGAAATATCTGAACCGCCATCTGTATGAACATATAAATATCTACACCGCCATCTGTATTAAAATGGAGTTATCTACACCGCTATCTGTATAAACATGGAAATATCTACACCGCTATCTGTATAAACATGGAAATATCTTCACCGCTACCTGTAAAAACATGGAGATATTAGCACCGCTATCTGTATGAACATGGAAATATCTACACAGCCATCTGGATGAACATGGAAATATCTACACAGCTATCTGTATGAACATGGAAATATCTACACCGCTATCTGTATGAACATGGAAATATCTACACCGCTATCTGTATGAACATGGAAATATTTTCACCGCCATCTATATGAACATGGATATATCTACACAGCCATCTGGATGAACATGGAAATATCTACACCGCTATTTGTGTAAACATGCCTACATTTTCACCGCTATCTGTATAAACATGGAAATATCTACACCGCTATCTTTATGAACATGGAAATATCTACACCGCTAACTGTTTGAACATGGAAGTATATACACCGCTATCTGCTTGAAAATGGAAACATATACACCGCTAACTGTATGAACATGTAAATACATACACCGCTGTCTGTATGAACATGGAAATATCTACACCGCTATCTGTATGAACATGGAAATATCTACACCGCTATCTGTATGAACATGGAAATATCTTCACCGCCATCTGTATGAACATGGATATATCTACACAGCCATCTGGATGAACATGGAAATATCTACACCGCTATCTGTGTAAACATGCATACATTTTCACCGCTATCTGTATAAACATGGAAATAACTACACCGCTATCTTTATGAACATGGAAATATCTACACCGCTAACTGTTTGAACATGGAAATATATACACCGCTATCTGCTTGAAAATGGAAATATCTACACCGCTATCTGTATGAACATGGAAATACATACACCGCTATCTGTTTGAACATGGAAATATCTACACCGCTTTCTTTATGAATATGGAAATATCTACAATGCTATCTGTATGAACATGGAAATATCTTCACCGCCATCTGTATGAACATGGATATAACTACACAGCCATCTGGATGATCATGGAAATATCTGCACCGCTATCTGTATGAACATGGAAATATCTACACCGCTATCTGTATGAACATGGATATATCTACACAGCCATCTGGATGAACATGGAAATATCTACACCGCTAACTGTGTAAACATGCATACATCTTCACCGCTATCTGTATAAACATGGAAATATCTACACCGCTATCTTTCTGAACATGGAAATATCTACACCGCTAACTGTTTGAACGGGGAAATATATACACTGCTATCTGCATGAAAATGGAAATATCTACACAGCTATCTGCATATACATGGAAATATCTACACAGCTATCTCTCTACACATGGAAATAACTACACCGCTATCTGTATGAACATGGAAATATCTACACCGCCATCTGTATGAAAATGGAAATCTCTGAACCGCCATCTGTATGAACATATAAATATCGACACCGCCATCTGTATTAAAATGGAGATATCTACACAGCTATCTGTATAAACATGGAAATATCTACACCGCTATCTGTATAAACATGTAAATATCTACACCGCTATCTGTATAAACATGGAAATAGCTTCACTGCTACCTGTATAAACTTGGAAATTTCAGCACCGCTATCTGTATGAACATGGAAATATCTACACCGCAATCTGAAAGAACATGGAAATATCTACACCGCTATCTGTATGAACATGGGAATATCTACACCGCTATCTGTTTGAACAGGGAAATATATACACCGCTGTCTGCATGAAAATGGAAATTGCTACACAGCTATCTGCATATACATGGAAATATCTACACAGGTATCTCTTTACACATGGAAATAACTACACCGCTATCTGTGTGAACATGGAAATATCTACACCGCCATCTGTATGAACATGGAAATATCTGCACCGCCATCTGTATGAACATATAAATATCTACACCGCCATCTGTATTAAGATGGAGATATCTACACCGCTATCTGTATCAACATGGAAATATCTACACCGCTACCTGTATGAACATGGAAATATCAGCACCGCTATCTGTATGAACATGGAAATATATACAACGCTATCTGTATGAACATGGAAATATCTTCACCGCCATCTGTATGAACATGGATATATCTACACAGCCATCTGGATGAACATGGAAATATGTACACGGCTATCTGCGTAAACATGCATACATCTTCACCGCTATCTGTATAAACATGGAAATATCTACACCGCTATCTTTATGAACATGGAAATATCTAAACCGCTAACTGTTTGAACAGGGAAATATATACACCGCTATCTGCATAAAGATGGAAATATCTACACCGCTATATGTATGAACATGGAAATACATACACCGCTATCTGTATGAACATGGAAATATCTACACCGCTATCTGTATGAACATGGAAATATCTACACCGCTATCTGTATGAACATGGAAATATCTACACCGTCATCTGTATGAACATGGAAATATCTTCTCCTCCATCTGTATGAACATGGATATATCTACACAGCCATCTGGATGAACATGGAAATATCTAAACTGCTATCTGTATGAACATGGAAATATCTGCACCGCCATCTGTATGAACATGGATATATCTACACAGCCATCTGTATAAGCACGGAAATATGTACACCGCTACCTGTATAAACATGGAAGTTTCAGCACGGCTATCGGTATGAACATGGCAATATCTACACGGCTATCTGTATGAACATGGAAATATCTACACCGCTATCTGTATGTACATGGAAATATCTTCACCGCCATCTGTATGAACATGGATATATCTACTCAGCCATCTGGATGAACATGGAAATATCTACACCGCTATCTGTATGAACATGGAAATATCTACACCGCTATCTGTATGAACATGGAAATATCTACACAGCCATCTGGATTAACATGGAAATATTTACACCGCTATCTGTATGAACATGGAAATACATACACCGCTGTCTGTATGAACATGGAAATATCTACACCGCTATCTGTATGAACATGGAAATATCTACACCGCTATCTGTATGAACATGGAAATATCTTCACCGCCATCTGTATGAACATGGATATATCTACACAGCCATCTGGATGAACATGGAAATATCTACACCGCTATCTGTGTAAACATGCATACATTTTCACCGCTATCTGTATAAACATGGAAATTTCTACACCGCTATCTTTATGAACATGGAAATATCTACACCGCTAACTGTTTGAACATGGAAATATATACACCGCTATCTGCTTGAAAATGGAAATATCTACACCGCTATCTGTATGAACATGGAAATACATACACCGCTATCTGTTTGAACATGGAAATATCTACACCGCTTTCTTTATGAACATGGAAATATCTACAACGCTATCTGTAGGAACATGGAAATATCTTCACCACCATCTGTATGAACATGGATATATCTACACAGCCATCTGTATGAACATGGAAATATCTGCACCGCTATCTGTATGAACATGGAAATATCTACACCGCTATCTGTATGAACATGGATATATCTAGACAGCCATCTGGAAGAACATGGAAATATCTACACCGCTATCTGAGTAAACATGCATACATCTTCACCGCTATCTGTATAAACTTGGAAATATCTAAACCGATATCTGTATGAACATGGAAATATCTACACCGCCATCTGTATGAACATGGATATATCTACACAGCCATCTGTATAAACACGGAAATATGTACACCTCTACCTGTATAAACATGGAAGTATCAGCACCGCTATCGGTATGAACATGGCAATATCCACACGGCTATCTGTATGAACATGGAAATATCTACACCGCTATCTGTATTTACATGGAAATATCGTCTCCGCCATCTGTATGAACATGGATATATCTACGCAGCCATCTGGATGAACATGGAAATATCTACACCGCTATCTGTATGAACATGGAAATATCTACACCGCTATCTGTATTAACATGGAAATATCTACACAGCCATCTGGATTAGCTTGGAAATATCTACACCGCTATCTGTATGAACATGGAAATACATACACCGCTATCTGTATGAACATGGAAATATCTACACCGCTATCTGTATGAACATGGAAATACTTTCACCGCCATCTATATGTACATGGATATATCTACACAGCCATCTGGATGAACATGGAAATATGTACACCGCTATCTGTGTAAACATGCCTACATTTTCACTGCTATCTGTATAAACATGGAAATATCTACACCGCTATCTTTATGAACATGGAAATATCTAAACCGCTAACTGTTTGAACAGGGAAATATATACACCGCTATCTGCATAAAAATGGAAATATCTACACCGCTATCTGTATGAACATGGAAATACATACACCGCTATCTGTATGAACATGGAAATATCTACACCGCTATCTGTATGAACATGGAAATATCTACACCGCTATCTGTATGAACATGGAAATATCTACACCGCCATCTGTATGAACATGGAAATATCTTCTCCGCCATCTGTATGAACATGGATATATCTACACAGCCAGCTACATGAACATGGAAATATCTACACTGCTATCTGCATGAAAATGGAAATATCTACACAGCTATCTGCATCTACATGGAAATATCCACACAGCTATCTCTCTACACATGGAAATAACTACACCGCTATCTGTATGAACATGGTAATATATACACCGCCATCTGTATGAAAATGGAAATCTCTGAACCGCCATCTGTATGAACATATAAATATCTACACCGCCATCTGTATTAAAATGGAGATATCTACACCGCTATCTGTATAAACGGAAATATCTACACCGCTATCTGTATAAACATGGAAATATCTACACCGCTATCTGTATAAACATGGAAATAGCATCACCGCTACCTGTATAAACATGGAAATTTCAGCACCGCTATCTGTATGAACATGGAAATATCTACACCGCAATCTGTATGAACATGGAAATATCTACACCGCTATTTGTATGAACATGGAAATATCTACACCGCTATCTGTTTGAACAGGGAAATATATACACCGCTGTCTGCATGAAAATGGAAATTGCTACACAGCTATCTGAATATACATGGAAATATCTACACAGGTATCTCTTTATACATGGAAATAACTACACCGCTATCTGTATGAACATGGAAATATCTACACCGCCATCTGTATGAACATGGAAATATCTGCACCGCCATCTGTATGAACATATAAATATCTACACCGCCATCTGTATTAAGATGGAGATATCTACACTGCTATCTGTATCAACATGGAAATATCTACACGGCTACCTGTATGAACATGGAAATATCAGCACCGCTATCTGTATGAACATGGAAATATCTACACCGCTATCTGTATGAACATGGAAATATCTTCACCGCCATCTGTTTGAACATGGATATATCTACACAGCCATCTGGATGAACATGGAAATATGTACACGGCTATCTGCGTAAACATGCATACATCTTCACCGCTATCTGTATAAACATGGAAATATCTACACCGCTATCTGTATGAACATGGAAATATCTAAACCGCTAACTGAACAGGGAAATATATACACCGCAATCTGCATAAAAATGGAAATATCTACACCGCTATCTGTATGAACATGGAAATATATACACCGCTATCTGTATGAACATGGAAATATCTACACCGCTATCTGTATGAACATGGAAATATCTACACCGCCATCTGTATGAACATGGAAATATCTTCTCCACCATCTGTATGAACATGGATATATCTACACAGCCATCTGGATGAACATGGAAATATCTAAACCGCTATCTGTATGAACATGGAAATATCTACACCGCCATCTGTATGAACATGGATATATCTACACAGCCATCTGTATAAGCACGGAAATATGTACACCGCTACCTGTATAAACATGGAAGTTTCAGCACGGCTATCGGTATGAACATGGCAATATCTACACGGCTATCTGTATGAACATGGAAATATCTACACCGCTATCTGTATGTACATGGAAATATCTTCACCGCCATCTGTATGAACATGGATATATCTACTCAGCCATCTGGATGAACATGGAAATATCTACACCGCTATCTGTATGAACATGGAAATATCTACACCGCTATCTGTATGAACATGGAAATAACTACACAGCCATCTGGATTAACATGGAAATATCTACACTGCTATCTGTATGAACATGGAAATACATACACCGCTGTCTGTATGAACATGGAAATATCTACACCGCTATCTGTATGAACATGGAAATATCTACACCGCTATCTGTATGAACATGGAAATATCTTCACCGCCATCTGTATGAACATGGATATATCTACACAGCCATCTGGATGAACATGGAAATATCTACACCGCTATCTGTGTAAACATGCATACATTTTCACCGCTATCTGTATAAACATGGAAATATCTACACCGCTATCTTTATGAACATGGAAATATCTACACCGCTAACTGTTTGAACATGGAAATATATACACCGCTATCTGCTTGAAAATGGAAATATCTACACCGCTATCTGTATGAACATGGAAATACATACACCGCTATCTGTTTGAACATGGAAATATCTACACCGCTTTCTTTATGAACATGGAAATATCTACAACGCTATCTGTAGGAACATGGAAATATCTTCACCGCCATCTGTATGAACATGGATATATCTACACAGCCATCTGGATGAACATGGAAATATCTACACCGCTATCTGTATGAACATGGAAATATCTACACCGCTATCTGTATGAACATGGATATATCTACACAGCCATCTGGATGAACATGGAAATATCTACACCGCTATCTGTGTAAACACGCATACATCTTCACCGCTATCTATATAAACATGGAAATATCAACACCGCTATCTGTATGAACATGGAAATATCTACACCGCTAACTGTTTGAAGAGGGAAATATATACACAGCTATCTGCATGAAAATGGAAATATCTACACAGCTATCTGCATATACATGGAAATATCTACACAGCTATCTCTCTACACATGGAAATAACTACACCGCTATCTGTATGAACATGGAAATATCTACACCGCCATCTGTATGAAAATGGAAATCTCTGAACCGCCATCTGTATGAACATATAAATATCGACACCGCCATCTGTATTAAAATGGAGATATCTACACCGCTATCTGTATAAACATGGAAATATCTACACCGCTTTCTGTATAAACATGGAAATATCTACACCGCTATCTGTATAAACATGGAAAAACTTCACCGCTACCTGTATAAACATGGAAATTTCAGCACCGCTATCTGTATGAACATGGAAATATCTACACCGCAATCTGTATGAACATGGAAATATCTACACCGCTATCTGCATGAACATGGAAATATCTACACCGCTATCTGTTTGAACAGGGAAATATATACACCGCTGTCTGCATGAAAATGGAAATTGCTACACAGCTATCTGCATATACATGGAAATATCTACACAGGTATCTCTTTACACATGGAAATAACTACACCGCTATCTGTATGAACTTGGAAATATCTACACCGCCATCTGTATGAACATGGAAATATCTGCACCGCCATCTGTATGAACATATAAATAAATACACCGCCATCTGTGTTAAGATGGAGATATCTACACCGCTATCTGTATCAACATGGAAATATCTACACCGCTATCTGTATAAACATGGAAATATCTACACCGCTATCTGTATAAACATGGAAATATCTACACCGCTACCTGTATGAACATGGAAATATCAGCACCGCTATCTGTATGAACATGGAAATATCTACACCGCTATCTGTATGAACATGGAAATATCTTCCCCGCCATCTGTATGAACATGGATATATCTACACAGCCATCTGGATGAACATGGAAATATGTACACTTCTATCTGTGTAAACATGCATACATGTTCACCGCTATCTTTATAAACATGGAAATATCTACACCGCTATCTTTATGAACATGGAAATATCTAAACCGATAACTGTTTGAACAGGGAAATATATACACCGCTATCTGCATGAAAATGGAAATATCTACACCGCTATCTGTATGAACATAGAAATACATACACCGCTATCTGTATGAACATGGAAATATCTACACCGCTATCTGCATGAACATGGAAATACCTACACCGCTATCTGTATGAACATGGATATATCTACACCGCCATCTGTATGAACATGGAAATATCTTCTCCGCCATCTGTATGAACATGGATATATCTTCACAGCCATCTGGATGAACATGGAAATATCTAAACCGCTATCTGTATGAACATGGAAATATCATCACCGCCATCTGTATGAACATGGATATATCTACACAGCCATCTTTATAATCACGGAAATATGTACACCGCTACCTGTATAAACATGGAAGTATCAGCACCGCTATCGGTATGTACATGGCAATATCTACACGGCTATCTGTATGAACATGGAAATATCTACACCGCTATCTGTATGTACATGGAAATATCTTCACCGCCATCTGTATGAACATGGATATACCTACGCAGCCATCTGGATGAACATGGAAATATCTACACCGCTATCTGTATGAACATGGAAATATCTACACCGCTATCTGTAAGAACATGGAAATACCTACACAGCCATCTGGATGAACATGGAAATATCTACACCGCTATCTATATGAACATGGAAATACAAACACCGCTATCTGTATGAACATGGAAATATCCACACCGCTATCTGTATGAACATGGAAATATCTACATCGCCATCTGTATGAACATGGAAATATCTGCACGGCCATCTGTATGAACATATAAATATCTACACCGCCATCTGTATAAAGATGGAGATATCTACACCGCTATCTGTATCAACATGGAAATATCTACACCGCTATCTGAATAAACATGGAAATATCAGCACCGCTATCTGTGTGAACATGGAAATATCTACACCGCTACCTGTATGAACATGGAAATATCTACACCGCTATATGTATGAGCATGAAAATATCTTCACCGCCATCTGTATGAACATGGATATATCTACACAGCCATCTGGATGATCATGGAAATACGTACACGGCTATCTGTGTAAACATGCATACATCTTCACCGCTATCTGTATAAACATGGAAATATCTACACCGCTATCTTTATGAACATGGAAATATCTAAACCGATAACTGTTTGAACAGGGAAATATATACACCGCTATCTGCATGAAAATGGAAATATCAACACTGCTATCTGTATGAACATGGAAATACATACACCGCTATCTGTATGAACATGGAAATATCTACACCGCTATCTGCATGAACATGGAAATATCTACACCGCCATCTGTATGAACATGGAAATATCTTCTACGCCATCTGTATGAACATGGATATATCTACACAGCCATCTGGATGAACATGGAAATATCTAAACCGCTATCTGTATGAACATGGAAATATCTACACCGCCATCTGTATGAAGATGGATATATCTACACAGCCATCTTTATAAACACGGAAATATGTACACCGCTACCTGTATAAACATGGAAGTATCAGCACCGCTATCGGTATGTACATGGCAATATCTACACCGCTATCTGTCTGTACATGGAAATATCTTCACCGCCATCTGTATGAACATGGATATATCTACGCAGCCATCTGGATGAACATGGAAATATCTACACCGCTATCTGTATGAACATGGAAATATCTACTCCGCTATCTGTATGAACATGGAAATATCTACACAGCCATCTGGATGAACATGGAAATATCTACACCGCTATCTGTATGAACATGGAAATACATACACCGCTATCTGTATGAACATGGAAATATCTTCACCGCCATCTGTATGAACATGGATATATCTACACAGCCATCTGGATGAACCTGGAAATATCTACACCGCTATCTGTATGTACATGGAAATATCTTCACCGCCATCTGTATGAACATGGATATATCTACTCAGCCATCAGGATGAACATGGAAATATCTACACCGCTATCTGTATGAACATGGAAATATCTACACCGCTATCTGTATGAACATGGAAATAACTACACAGCCATCTGGATTAACATGGAAATATCTACACCGCTATCTGTATGAACATGGAAATACATACACCGCTGTCTGTATGAACATGGAAATATCTACACCGCTATCTGTATGAACATGGAAATATCTACACCGCTATCTGTATGAACATGGAAATATCTTCACCGCCATCTGTATGAACATGGATATATCTACACAGCCATCTGGATGAACATGGAAATATCTACACCGCTATCTGTGTAAACATGCATACATTTTCACCGCTATCTGTATAAACATGGAAATATCTACACCGCTATCTTTATGAACATGGAAATATCTACACCGCTAACTGTTTGAACATGGAAATATATACACCGCTATCTGCTTGAAAATGGAAATATCTACACCGCTATCTGTATGAACATGGAAATACATACACCGCTATCTGTTTGAACATGGAAATATCTACACTGCTTTCTTTATGAACATGGAAATATCTACAACGCTATCTGTAGGAACAGGGAAATATCTTCACCGCCATCTGTATGAACATGGATATATCTACACAGCCATCTGGATGAACATGGAAATATCTACACCGCTATCTGTATGAACATGGAAATATCTACACCGCTATCTGTATGAACATGGATATATCTACACAGCCATCTGGATGAACATGGAAATATCTACACCGCTATCTGTGTAAACACGCATACATCTTCACCGCTATCTATATAAACATAGAAATATCAACACCGCTATCTCTATGAACATGGAAATATCTACACCGCTAACTGTTTGAACAGGGAAATATATACACAGCTATCTGCATGAAAATGGAAATATCTACACAGCTATCTGCATATACATGGAAATATCTACACAGCTATCTCTCTACACATGGAAATAACTACACCGCTATCTGTATGAACATGGAAATATCTACACCGCCATCTGTATGAAAATGGAAATCTCTGAACCGCCATCTGTATGAACATATAAATATCGACACCGCCATCTGTATTAAAATGGAGATATCTACACCGCTATCTGTATAAACATGGAAATATCTACACCGCTTTCTGTATAAACATGGAAATATCTACACCGCTATCTGTATAAACATGGAAAAACTTCACCGCTACCTGTATAAACATGGAAATTTCAGCACCGCTATCTGTATGAACATGGAAATATCTACACCGCAATCTGTATGAACATGGAAATATCTACACCGCTATCTGCATGAACATCGAAATATCTACACCGCTATCTGTTTGAACAGGGAAATATATACACCGCTGTCTGCATGAAAATGGAAATTGCTACACAGCTATCTGCATATACATGGAAATATCTACACAGGTATCTCTTTACACATGGAAATAACTACACCGCTATCTGTATGAACTTGGAAATATCTACACCGCCATCTGTATGAACATGGAAATATCTGCACCGCCATCTGTATGAACATATAAATAAATACACCGCCATCTGTGTTAAGATGGAGATATCTACACCGCTATCTGTATCAACATGGAAATATCTACACCGCTATCTGTATAAACATGGAAATATCTACACCGCTATCTGTATAAACATGGAAATATCTACACCGCTACCTGTATGAACATGGAAATATCAGCACCGCTATCTGTATGAACATGGAAATATCTACACCGCTATCTGTATGAACATGGAAATATCTTCCCCGCCATCTGTATGAACATGGATATATCTACACAGCCATCTGGATGAACATGGAAATATGTACACTTCTATCTGTGTAAACATGCATACATGTTCACCGCTATCTTTATAAACATGGAAATATCTACACCGCTATCTTTATGAACATGGAAATATCTAAACCGATAACTGTTTGAACAGGGAAATATATACACCGCTATCTGCATGAAAATGGAAATATCTACACCGCTATCTGTATGAACATGGAAATACATACACCGCTATCTGTATGAACATGGAAATATCTACACCGCTATCTGCATGAACATGGAAATACCTACACCGCTATCTGTATGAACATGGATATATCTACACCGCCATCTGTATGAACATGGAAATATCTTCTCCGCCATCTGTATGAACATGGATATATCTTCACAGCCATCTGGATGAACATGGAAATATCTAAACCGCTATCTGTATGAACATGGAAATATCAACACCGCCATCTGTATGAACATGGATATATCTACACAGCCATCTTTATAATCACGGAAATATGTACACCGCTACATGTATAAACATGGAAGTATCAGCACCGCTATCGGTATGTACATGGCAATATCTACACGGCTATCTGTATGAACATGGAAATATCTACACCGCTATCTGTATGTACATGGAAATATCTTCACCGCCATCTGTATGAACATGGATATACCTACGCAGCCATCTGGATGAACATGGAAATATCTACACCGCTATCTGTATGAACATGGAAATATCTACACCGCTATCTGTAAGAACATGGAAATACCTACACAGCCATCTGGATGAACATGGAAATATCTACACCGCTATCTATATGAACATGGAAATACAAACACCGCTATCTGTATGAACATGGAAATATCCACACCGCTATCTGTATGAACATGGAAATATCTACACCGCCATCTGTATGAACATGGAAATATCTGCACGGCCATCTGTATGAACATATAAATATCTACACCGCCATCTGTATTAAGATGGAGATATCTACACCGCTATCTGTATCAACATGGAAATATCTACACCGCTATCTGAATAAACATGGAAATATCAGCACCGCTATCTGTGTGAACATGGAAATATCTACACCGCTACCTGTATGAACATGGAAATATCTACACCGCTATCTGTATGAACATGGATATATCTACACAGCCATCTGGATGAACATGGAAATATCTACACCGCTATCTGTGTAAACATGCCTACATTTTCACCGCTATCTGTATAAAGATGGAAATATGTACACCGATATCTTTATGAACATGGAAATATCTACACCGCTAACTGTTTGAACATGGAAGTATATACACCGCTATCTGCTTGAAAATGGAAATATATACATCGCTAACTGTATGAACATGGAAATACATACACCGCTATCTGTTTGAACATGGAAATATCTACACCGCTTTCTGTATGAACATGGAAATATCTACACCGCTATCTGTATGAACATGGAAATATCTTCACCGCCATCTGCATGAAGATGGATATATCTACACAGCATTCTGGATGAACATGGAAATATCTACACCGCTATCTGTGTAAACATGCATACATTTTCACCGCTATCTGTATAAACATTGAAATATCTACACCGCTATCTTTATGAACATGGAAATATCTAAACCGCTATCTGTATGAACATGGAAATATCTTCACCGCCACCTGTATGAACATGGATATATCTACACAGCCATCTGGATGAACATGGAAATATGTACACGGCTATCTGTGTAAACATGCATACATCTTCACCGCTATCTGTATAAACATGGAAATATCTACACCGCTATCTTTATGAACATGGAAATATCTAAACCGCTAACTGTTTGAACAAGGAAATATACACACCGCTTTCTGCATAAAAATGGAAATATCTACACCGCTACCTGTATGAACATGGAAATACATACACCGCTATCTGTATGAACATGGAAGTATCTACACCGCTATCTGTATGAACATGGAAATATCTACACCCCTATCTGTATGAACATGGAAATATCTACACCGCCATCTGTATGAACATGGAAATATCTTCTCCACCATCTGTATGAACATGGATATATCTACACAGCCATCTGGATGAACATGGAAATATCTACACTGCTATCTGTATGAACATGGAAATATCTACACCGCCATCTGTATGAACATGGAAATATCTTCTCCACCATCTGTATGAACATGGATATATCTACACAGCCATCTGTATAAACATGGAAATATCTACACCGCTATATGTATAAACATGGAAATATCTACACCGCTACATGTATGAACATGGAAATATCAGCACCGCTATCTGTATGAACATGGAAATATCTACACCGCTATCTGTATGAACATGGAAGTATCTTCACCGCCATCTGTATGAACATGGATATATCTACACAGCCATCTGGATGAACATGGAAATATGTACATGGCTATCTGTGTAAACATGCATACTTCTTCACCGCTATCTGTATAAACATGGAAATATCTACACCGCTATCTTTATGAACATGGAAATATCTAAACCGATAACTGTTTGAACAGGGAAATATATACACTGCTATCTGCATAAAAATGGAAATATCTACACCGCTATCTGTATGAACATGGAAATACATACACCGCTATCTGTATGAACATGGAAATATCTACACCGCTATCTGTATGAACATGGAAATACCTACACCGCTATCTGTATGAACATGGAAATATCTACACCGCCATCTGTATGAACATGGAAATATCTTCTCCGCCATCTGTATGAACATGGATATATCTACACAGCCATCTGGATGAACATGGAAATATCTAAACCGCTATCTGTATGAACATGGAAATATCTACACCATCATCTGTATGAACATGGATATATCTACACAGCCATCTGTATAAACACGGAAATATGTAAACCGCTACCTGTATAAACATGGAAGTATCAGCACCGCTATCGGTATGAAGATGGCCATATCTACACGGCTATCTGTACGAACATGGAAATATCTACACCGCTATCTGTATGTACGTGGAAATATCTTCTCCGCCATCTGTATGAACATGGATATATCTACGCAGCCATCTGGATGAACATGGAAATATCTACACCGCTATCTGTATGAACATGGAAATATCTACACCGCTATCTGCATTAACATGGAAATATCCACACAGCCGTCTGGATTAACTTGGAAATATCTACACCGCTATCTGTATGAACATGGAAATACATACACCGCTATCTGTATGAACATGGATATATCTACACCGCTATCTGTTTGAACATGGAAATATATACACCGCTATCTGCATGAAAATGGAAATATCTACACAGCTATCTGCATATACATGGAAATATCTACACAGCTATCACTTTACGCATGGAAATAACTACACCGCTATCTGTATGAACATGGAAATATCTACACCGCCATCTGTATGAAAATGGAAATATCTGAACCGCCATCTGTATGAACATATAAATATCTACACCGCCATCTGTATTAAAATGAAGATATCTACACCGCTATCTGTATAAACATGGAAATATCTACACCGCTATCTGTATAAACATGGAAATATCTACACCGCTATCTGTATAAACATGGAAATATCTTCACCGCTACCTGTAAAAACATGGAAATGTCAGCACCGCTATCTGTATGAACATGGAAATATCTACACCGCTATCTGTATGAACATGGAAATATCTACACCGCTATCTGTATGAACATGGAAATATCTACACCGCTATCGGTTTGAACAAGGAAATATATACACCGCTGTCTGCATGAAAATGGAAATTGCTACACAGCAATCTGCATATACATGGAAATATCTACACAGGTATCTCTTTACACATGGAAATAACTACACAGCTATCTGTATGAAAATGGAAATATCTAAACCGCCATCTGTATGAACATGGAAATATCTACACCGCTATCTGTATGAACATGGAATTATCTACACCGCTATCTGTATGAACATGGAAATATCTACACAGCCATCTGGATGAACATGGAAATATCTACACCGCTATGTGTATGAACATGGAAATATCTACACCGCTATCTGTATGAACACGGAAATATCTACACCGCAATCTGTATGAACATGGAAATATTTTCACCACCATCTATATGAACATGGATATATCTACACAGCCATCTGGATGAACATGGAAATATCTACACCGCTATCTGTGTAAACATGCCTACATTTTCACCGCTATCTGTATAAACATGGAAATATCTACACCGCTATCTTTATGAACATGGAAATATCTACACCGCTAACTGTTTGAACATGGAAGTATATACACCGCTATCTGCTTGAAAATGGAAATATATTCAACGCTAACTGTATGAACATGGAAATACATACACCGCTATCTGTTTGAACATGGAAATATCTACACCGCTTTCTGTATGAACATGGAAATATCTACACCGCTATCTGTATGAACATGGAAATATCTACACCGCCATCTGTATGAACATGGAAATATCTTCTCCACCATCTGTATGAACATGGATATATCTACACAGCCATCTGGATGAACATGGAAATATCTAAACCGCTATCTGTATGAACATGGAAATATCTACACCGCCATCTGTATGAACATGGATATATCTACACAGCCATCTGTATAAACACGGAAATATGTACACCGCCACCTGTATAAACATGGAAGTTTCAGCACGGCTATCGGTATGAACATGGCAATATCTACACGGCTATCTGTATGAACATGGAAATATCTACACCGCTATCTGTATGTACATGGAAATATCTTCACCGCCATCTGTATGAACATGGATATATCTACTCAGCCATCTGGATGAACATGGAAATATTTACACCGCTATCTGTATGAGCATGGAAATATCTACACCGCTATCTGTATGAACATGGAAATATCTACACAGCCATCTGGATTAACATGGAAATATCTACACCGCTATCTGTATGAACATGGAAATACATACACTGCTGTCTGTATGAACATGGAAATATCTACCCCGCTATCTGTATGAACATGGAAATATCTACACCGCTATCTGTATGAACATGGATATATCTTCACCGCCATCTGTGTGAACATGGATATATCTACACAGCCATCTGGATGAGCATGGACATATCTACACCGCTATCTGTGTAAACATGCATACATTTTCACCGCTATCTGTATAAACATGGAAATAACTACACCGCTATCTTTATGAACATGGAAATATCTACACCGCTAACTGTTTGAACATGGAAATATATACACCGCTATCTGCTTGAAAATGGAAATATCTACACAGCTATCTGTATGAACATGGAAATACATACACCGCTATCTGTTTGAACATGGAAATATCTACACCGCTATCTGTATGAACATGGATATATCTACACAGCCATCTGGATGAACATGGAAATATCTACACCGCTATCTGTGTAAACATGCATATATCTTCACCGCTATCTGTATAAACATGGAAGTATCTACACCGCTATGTTTCTGAACATGGAAATATCTACACCGCTAACTGTTTGAACAGGGAAATATATACACCGCTATCTGCATGAAAATGGAAATATCTACAAAGCTATCTGCATATACATGGAAATATCTACACAGCTATCTCTCTACACATGGAAATAACTACACCGCTATCTGTATGAACATGGAAATATCTACACCGCCATCTGTATGAAAATGGAAATCTCTGAACCGCCATCTGTATGAACATATAAATATCTACACCGCCATCTGTATTAAAATGGAGATATCTACACCGCTATCTGTATAAACATGGAAATATCTACACCGCTATCTGTATAAACATGGAAATATCTACACCGCTATCAGTATAAACATGGAAATAGCTTCACCGCTACCTGTATAAACATGGAAATTTCAGCACCGCTATCTGTATGAACATGGAAATATCTACACCGCAATCTGTATGAACATGGAAATATCTACACCGCTATCTGTATGAACATGGAAATAACTACACCGCTATCTGTTTGAACAGGGAAATATATACACCGCTGTCTGCATGAAAATGGAAATTGCTACACAGCTATCTGCATATACATGGAAATATCTACACAGGTATCTCTTTACACATGGAAATAACTACACCGCTATCTGTATGAACATGGAAATATCTACACCGCCATCTGTATGAACATGGAAATATCTGCACCGCCATCTGTATGAACATATAAATATCTACACCGCCATCTGTATTAAGATGGAGATATCTACACTGCTATCTGTATCAACATGGAAATATCTACACCGCTACCTGTATGAACATGGAAATATCAGCACCGCTATCTGTATGAACATGGAAATATCTACACCGCTATCTGTATGAACATGGAAATATCTTCACCGCCATCTGTATGAACATGGATATATCTACACAGCCATCTGGATGAACATGGAAATATGTACACGGCTATCTGTGTAAACATGCATACATCTTCACCGCTATCTGTATAAACATGGAAATATCTACACCGCTATCTTTATGAACATGGAAATATCTAAACCGCTAACTGTTTGAACAGGGAAATATATACACCGCTATCTGCATAAAAATGGATATATCTACACCGCTATCTGTATGAACATGGAAATACATACACCGCTATCTGTATGAACATGGAAATATCTACAACGCTATCTGTATGAACATGGAAATAACTACCCCGCTATCTGTATGAACATGGAAATATCTACACCGCCATCTGTATGAACATGGGAATATCTTCTCCACCATCTGTATGAACATGGATATATCTACACAGCCATCTGGATGAACATGGAAATATCTAAACCGCTATCTGTATGAACATGGAAATATCTACACCGCCATCTGTATGAACATGGATATATCTACACAGCCATCTGTATAAACACGGAAATATGTACACCGCTACCTGTATAAACATGGAAGTTTCAGCACGGCTATCGGTATGAACATGGCAATATCTACACGGCTATCTGTATGAACATGGAAATATCTACACCGCTATCTGTATGTACATGGAAATATCTTCACCGCCATCTGTATGAACATGGATATATCTACTCAGCCATCTGGATGAACATGGAAATATCTACAGCGCTATCTGTATGAACATGGAAATATCTACACCGCTATCTGTATGAACATGGAAATATCTACACAGCCATCTGGATTAACATGGAAATATCTACACCGCTATCTGTATGAACATGGAAATACATACACCGCTGTCTGTATGAACATGGAAATATCTACACCGCTATCTGTATGAACATGGAAATATCTACACCGCTATCTGTATGAACATGGAAATATCTTCACTGCCATCTGTATGAACATGGATATATCTACGCAGCCATCTGGATGAACATGGAAATATCTACACCGCTATCTGTATGAACATGGAAATATCTACACCGCTATCTGCATTAACATGGAAATATCCACACAGCCATCTGGATTAACTTGGAAATATCTACACCGCTATCTGTATGAACATGGAAATACATACACCGCTATCTGTATGAACATGTAAATATCTACACCGCTATCTGTTTGAACATGGAAATATATACACCGCTATCTGCATGAAAATGGAAATATCTACACAGCTATCTGCATATACATGGAAATATCTACACAGCTATCACTTTACGCATGGAAATAACAACACCGCTATCTGTATGAACATGGAAATATCTACACCGCCATCTGTATGAAAGTGGAAATATCTGAACCGCCATCTGTATGAACATATAAATATCTACACCGCCATCTGTATTAAAATGAAGATATCTACACCGCTATCTGTATAAACATGGAAATATCTACACCGCTATCTGTATAAACATGGAAATATCTACACCGCTATCTGTATAAACATGGAAATATCTTCACCGCTACCTGTTAAAACATGGAAATATCAGCACCGCTATCTGTATGAACATGGAAATATCTACACCGCTATCTGTATGAACATGGAAATATCTACACCGCTATCTGTATGAACATGGAAATATCTACACCGCTATCGGTTTGAACAAGGAAATATATACACCGCTGTCTGCATGAAAATGGAAATTGCTACACAGCAATCTGCATATACATGGAAATATCTACACAGGTATCTCTTTACACATGGAAATAACTACACAGCTATCTGTATGAAAATGGAAATATCTAAACCGCCATCTGTATGAACATGGAAATATCTACACCGCTATCTGTATGAACATGGAAATATCTGCACCGCCATCTGTATGAACATATAAATATCTACACCGCCATCTGTATTAAGATGGAGATATCTACACTGCTATCTGTATCAACATGGAAATATCTACACCGCTACCTGTATGAACATGGAAATTTCAGCACCGCTATCTGTATGAACATGGAAATATCTACACCGCAATCTGTATGAACATGGAAATATCTACACCGCTATCTGTATGAACATGGAAATATCTACACCGCTATCTGTTTGAACAGGGAAATATATACACCGCTGTCTGCATGAAAATGGAAATTGCTACACAGCTATCTGCATATACATGGAAATATCTACACAGGTATCTCTTTACACATGGAAATAACTACACCGCTATCTGTATGAACATGGAAATATCTACACCGCCATCTGTATGAACATGGAAATATCTACACCGCCATCTGTATGAACATATAAATATCTACACCGCCATCTGTATTAAGATGGAGATATCTACACTGCTATCTGTATCAACATGGAAATATCTACACCGCTACCTGTATGAACATGGAAATATCAGCACCGCTATCTGTATGAACATGGAAATATCTACACCGCTATCTGTATGAACATGGAAATATCTTCACCGCCATCTGTATGAACATGGATATATCTACACAGCCATCTGGATGAACATGGAAATATGTACACGGCTATCTGTGTAAACATGCGTACATCTTCACCGCTATCTGTATAAACATGGAAATATCTACACCGCTATCTTTATGAACATGGAAATATCTAAACCGCTAACTGTTTGAACAGGGAAATATATACACCGCTATCTGCATAAAAATGGAAATATCTACACCGCTATCTGTATGAACATGGAAATACATACACCGCTATCTGTATGAACATGGAAATATCTACAACGCTATCTGTATGAACATGGAAATAACTACCCCGCTATCTGTATGAACATGGAAATATCTACACCGCCATCTGTATGAACATGGAAATATCTTCTCCACCATCTGTATGAACATGGATATATCTACACAGCCATCTGGATGAACATGGAAATATCTAAACCGCTATCTGTATGAACATGGAAATATCTACACCGCCATCTGTATGAACATGGATATATCTACACAGCCATCTGTATAAACACGGAAATATGTACACCGCTACCTGTATAAACATGGAAGTTTCAGCACGGCTATCGGTATGAACATGGCAATATCTACACGGCTATCTGTATGAACATGGAAATATCTACACCGCTATCTGTATGTACATGGAAATATCTTCACCGCCATCTGTATGAACATGGATATATCTACTCAGCCATCTGGATGAACATGGAAATATCTACAGCGCTATCTGAATGAACATGGAAATATCTACACCGCTATCTGTATGAACATGGAAATATCTACACAGCCATCTGGATTAACATGGAAATATCTACACCGCTATCTGTATGAACATGGAAATACATACACCGCTGTCTGTATGAACATGGAAATATCTACACCGCTATCTGTATGAACATGGAAATATCTACACCGCTATCTGTATGAACATGGAAATATCTTCACTGCCATCTGTATGAACATGGATATATCTACGCAGCCATCTGGATGAACATGGAAATATCTACACCGCTATCTGTATGAACATGGAAATATCTACACCGCTATCTGCATTAACATGGAAATATCCACACAGCCATCTGGATTAACTTGGAAATATCTACACCGCTATCTGTATGAACATGGAAATACATACACCGCTATCTGTATGAACATGTAAATATCTACACCGCTATCTGTTTGAACATGGAAATATATACACCGCTATCTGCATGAAAATGGAAATATCTACACAGCTATCTGCATATACATGGAAATATCTACACAGCTATCACTTTACGCATGGAAATAACAACACCGCTATCTGTATGAACGTGGAAATATCTACACCGCAATCTGTATGAAAATGGAAATATCTGAACCGCCATCTGTATGAACATATAAATATCTACACCGCCATCTGTATTAAAATGAAGATATCTACACCGCTATCTGTATAAACATGGAAATATCTACACCGCTATCTGTATAAACATGGAAATATCTACACCGCTATCTGTATAAACATGGAAATATCTTCACCGCTACCTGTAAAAACATGGAAATATCAGCACCGCTATCTGTATGAACATGGAAATATCTACACCGCTATCTGTATGAACATGGAAATATCTACACCGCTATCTGTATGAACATGGAAATATCTACACCGCTATCGGTTTGAACAAGGAAATATATACACCGCTGTCTGCATGAAAATGGAAATTGCTACACAGCAATCTGCATATACATGGAAATATCTACACAGGTATCTCTTTACACATGGAAATAACTACACAGCTATCTGTATGAAAATGGAAATATCTAAACCGCCATCTGTATGAACATGGAAATATCTACACCGCTATCTGTATGAACATGGAAATATCTACACCGCTATCTGTATGAACATGGAAATATCTACACAGCCATCTGGATGAACATGGAAATATCTACACCGCTATCTGTATGAACATGGAAATATCTACACCGCTATCTGTATGAACATGGAAATATCTACACCGCTATCTGTATGAACATGGAAATATTTTCACCGCCATCTATATGAACATGGATATATCTACACAGCCATCTGGATGAACATGGAAATATCTACACCGCTATCTGTGTAAACATGCCTACATTTTCACCGCTATCTGTATAAACATGGAAATATCTACACCGCTATCTTTATGAACATGGAAATATCTACACCGCTAACTGTTTGAACATGGAAGTATATACACCGCTATCTGCTTGAAAATGGAAATATATACACCGCTAACTGTATGAACATGGAAATACATACACCGCTATCTGTTTGAATATGGAAATATCTACACCGCTATCTGTATGAACATGGATATATCTTCACCGCCATCTGTGTGAACATGGATATATCTACACAGCCATCTGGATGAACATGGACATATCTACACCGCTATCTGTGTAAACATGCATACATTTTCACCGCTATCTGTATAAACATGGAAATAACTACACCGCTATCTTTATGAACATGGAAATATCTACACCGCTAACTGTTTGAACATGGAAATATATACACCGCTATCTGCTTGAAAATGGAAATATCTACACCGCTATCTGTATGAACATGGAAATACATACACCGCTATCTGTTTGAACATGGAAATATCTACACCGCTTTCTTTATGAACATGGAAATATCTTCACTGCCATCTGTATGAACATGGATATATCTACGCAGCCATCTGGATGAACATGGAAATATCTACAGCGCTATCTGTATGAACATGGAAATATCTACACCGCTATCTGTATGAACATGGAAATATCTACACAGCCATCTGGATTAACATGGAAATATCTACACCGCTATCTGTATGAACATGGAAATACATACACCGCTGTCTGTATGAACATGGAAATATCTACACCGCTATCTGTATGAACATGGAAATATCTACACCGCTATCTGTATGAACATGGAAATATCTTCACTGCCATCTGTATGAACATGGATATATCTACGCAGCCATCTGGATGAACATGGAAATATCTACACCGCTATCTGTATGAACATGGAAATATCTACACCGCTATCTGCATTAACATGGAAATATCCACACAGCCATCTGGATTAACTTGGAAATATCTACACCGCTATCTGTATGAACATGGAAATACATACACCGCTATCTGTATGAACATGTAAATATCTACACCGCTATCTGTTTGAACATGGAAATATATACACCGCTATCTGCATGAAAATGGAAATATCTACACAGCTATCTGCATATACATGGAAATATCTACACAGCTATCACTTTACGCATGGAAATAACTACACCGCTATCTGTATGAACATGGAAATATCTACACCGCCATCTGTATGAAAATGGAAATATCTGAACCGCCATCTGTATGAACATATAAATATCTACACCGCCATCTGTATTAAAATGAAGATATCTACACCGCTATCTGTATAAACATGGAAATATCTACACCGCTATCTGTATAAACATGGAAATATCTACACCGCTATCTGTATAAACATGGAAATATCTTCACCGCTACCTGTAAAAACATGGAAATATCAGCACCGCTATCTGTATGAACATGGAAATATCTACACCGCTATCTGTATGAACATGGAAATATCTACACCGCTATCTGTATGAACATGGAAATATCTACACCGCTATCGGTTTGAACAAGGAAATATATACACCGCTGTCTGCATGAAAATGGAAATTGCTACACAGCAATCTGCATATACATGGAAATATCTACACAGGTATCTCTTTACACATGGAAATAACTACACAGCTATCTGTATGAAAATGGAAATATCTAAACCGCCATCTGTATGAACATGGAAATATCTACACCGCTATCTGTATGAACATGGAAATATCTGCACCGCCATCTGTATGAACATATAAATATCTACACCGCCATCTGTATTAAGATGGAGATATCTACGCTGCTATCTGTATCAACATGGAAATATCTACACCGCTACTTGTATGAACATGGAAATTTCAGCACTGCTATCTGTATGAACATGGAAATATCTACACCGCAATCTGTATGAACATGGAAATATCTACACCGCTATCTGTATGAACATGGAAATATCTACACCGCTATCTGTTTGAACAGGGAAATATATACCCCGCTGTCTGCATGAAAATGGAAATTGCTACACAGCTATCTGCATATACATGGAAATATCTACACAGGTATCTCTTTACACATGGAAATAACTACACCGCTATCTGTATGAACATGGAAATATCTACACCGCCATCTGTATGAACATGGAAATATCTGCACCGCCATCTGTATGAACATATAAATATCTACACCGCCATCTGTATTAAGATGGAGATATCTACACTGCTATCTGTATCAACATGGAAATATCTACACCGCTACCTGTATGAACATGGATATATCAGCACCGCTATCTGTATGAACATGGAAATATCTACACCGCTATCTGTATGAACATGGAAATATCTTCACCGCCATCTGTATGAACATGGATATATCTACACAGCCATCTGGATGAACATGGAAATATGTACACGGATATCTGTGTAAACATGCATACATCTTCACCGCTATCTGTATAAACATGGAAATATCTACACCGCTATCTTTATGAACATGGAAATATCTAAACCGCTAACTGTTTGAACAGGGAAATATATACACCGCTATCTGCATAAAAATGGAAATATCTACACCGCTATCTGTATGAACATGGAAATACATACACCGCTATCTGTATGAACATGGAAATATCTACAACGCTATCTGTATGAACATGGAAATAACTACCCCGCTATCTGTATGAACATGGAAATATCTACACCGCCATCTGTATGAACATGGAAATATCTTCTCCACCATCTGTATGAACATGGATATATCTACACAGCCATCTGGATGAACATGGAAATATCTAAACCGCTATCTGTATGAACATGGAAATATCTACACCGCCATCTGTATGAACATGGATATATCTACACAGCCATCTGTATAAACACGGAAATATGTACACCGCTACCTGTATAAACATGGAAGTTTCAGCACGGCTATCGGTATGAAGATGGCAATATCTACACGGCTATCTGTATGAACATGGAAATATCTACACCGCTATCTGTATGTACATGGAAATATCTTCACCGCCATCTGTATGAACATGGATATATCTACTCAGCCATCTGGATGAACATGGAAATATCTACAGCGCTATCTGTATGAACATGGAAATATCTACACCGCTATCTGTATGAACATGGAAATATCTACACAGCCATCTGGATTAACATGGAAATATCTACACCGCTATCTGTATGAACATGGAAATACATACACCGCTGTCTGTATGAACATGGAAATATCTACACCGCTATCTGTATGAACATGGAAATATCTACACCGCTATCTGTATGAACATGGAAATATCTTCACTGCCATCTGTATGAACATGGATATATCTACGCAGCCATCTGGATGAACATGGAAATATCTACACCGCTATCTGTATGAACATGGAAATATCTACACCGCTATCTGCATTAACATGGAAATATCCACACAGCCATCTGGATTAACTTGGAAATATCTACACCGCTATCTGTATGAACATGGAAATACATACACCGCTATCTGTATGAACATGTAAATATCTACACCGCTATCTGTATGAACATGGAAATATTTTCACCGCCATCTATATGAACATGGATATATCTACACAGCCATCTGGATGAACATGGAAATATCTACACCGCTATCTGTGTAAACATGCCTACATTTTCACCGCTATCTGTATAAACATGGAAATATCTACACTGCTATCTTTATGAACATGGAAATATCTACACCGCTAACTGTTTGAACATGGAAGTATATACACCGCTATCTGCTTGAAAATGGAAATATATACACCGCTAACTGTATGAACATGGAAATACATACACCGCTATCTGTTTGAATATGGAAATATCTACACCGCTTTCTGTATGAACATGGAAATATCTACACCGCTATCTGTATGAACATGGAAATATCTTCACCGCCATCTGTATGAAGATGGATATATCTACACAGCATTCTGGATGAACATGGAAATATCTACACCGCTATCTGTGTAAACATGCATATATTTTCACCGCTATCTGTATAAACATGGAAATATCTTCACCGCTACCTTTATGAACATGGAAATATCTAAACCGCTAACTATTTGAACAGGGAAATATATACACCGCTATCTGCATAAAAATGGAAATATCTACACCGCTATCTGTATGAACATGGAAATACATACACCACTATCTGTTTGAACATGGAAATATCTACACCGCTTTCTTTATGAACATGGAAATATCTACAACGCTATCTGTATGAACATGGAAATATCTTCACCGCCATCTGTATGAACATGGATATATCTACACAGCCACCTGGATGAACATGGAAATATCTGCACCGCTATCTGTATGAACATGGAAATATCTACAGCGCTACCTGTATGAACATGGATATATCTACACAGCCATCTGGATGAACATGGAAATATCTACACCGCTATCTGTGTAAACATGCATATATCTTCACCGCTATCTGTATAAACATGGAAGTATCTACACCGCTATCTTTCTGAACATGGAATTATCTACACCGCTAACTGTTTGAACAGGGAAATATATACACCGCTATCTGCATGAAAATGGAAATATCTACACAGCTATCTGCATATACATGGAAATATCTACACAGCTATCTCTCTACACATGGAAATAACTACACCGCTATCTGTATGAACATGGAAATATCTACACCGCCATCTGTATGAAAATGGAAATCTCTGAACCGCCATCTGTATGAACATATAAATATCTACACCGCCATCTGTATTAAAATGGAGATATCTACACCGCTATCTGTATAAACATGGAAATATCTACACCGCTATCTGTATAAACATGGAAATATCTACACCGCTATCAGTATAAACATGGAAATAGCTTCACCGCTACCTGTATAAACATGGAAATTTCAGCACCGCTATCTGTATGAACATGGAAATATCTACACCGCAATCTGTATGAACATGGAAATATCTACACCGCTATCTGTATGAACATGGAAATATCTGCACCGCTATCTGTTTGAACAGGGAAATATATACACCGCTGTCTGCATGAAAATGGAAATTGCTACACAGCTATCTGCATATACATGGAATTATCTACACAGGTATCTCTTTACACATGGAAATAACTACACCGCTATCTGTATGAACATGGAAATATCTACACCGCCATCTGTATGAACATGGAAATATCTGCACCGCCATCTGTATGAACAGATAAATATCTACACCGCCATCTGTATTAAGATGGAGATATCTACACCGCTATCTGATTCAACATGGAAATATCTACACCGCTACCTGTATGAACATGGAAATATCAGCACCGCTATCTGTATGAACATGGAAATATCTACACCGCTATCTGTATGAATATGGAAATATCTTCACCGCCATCTGTATGAACATTGATATATCTACACAGACATCTGGATGAACATGGAAATATGTACACGGCTATCTGTGTAAACATGCATACATCTTCACCGCTATCTGTATAAACATGGAAATATCTACACCGCTATCTTTATGAACATGGAAATATCTAAACCGCTAACTGTTTGAACAGGGAAATATATACACCGCTATCTGCATAAAAATGGAAATATCTACACCGCTATCTGTATGAACATGGAAATACATACACCGCTATCTGTATGAACATGGAAATATCTACAACGCTATCTGTATGAACATGGAAATATCTACACCGCTATCTGTATGAACATGGAAATATCTACACCGCCATCTGTTTGAACATGGAAATATCTTCTCCACCATGTGTATGAACATGGATATATCTACACAGCCATCTGGATGAACATGGAAATATCTAAACCGCTATCTGTATTAACATGGAAATATCTACACCACCATCTGTATGAACATTGATATATCTACACAGCCATCTGTATAAACACGGAAATATGTACACCGCTACCTGTATAAACATGGAAGTTTCAGCACGGCTATCGGTATGAACATGGCAATATCTACACGGCTATCTGTATGAACATGGAAATATCTACACCGCTATCTGTATGTACATGGAAATATCTTCACCACCATCTGTATGAACATGGAAATAACTACACCGCTATCTGTATGAACATGGAAATAACTACACAGCCATCTGGATTAACATGGAAATATATACACCGCTATCTGTATGAACATGGAAATATCTACACCCCTATCTGTATGAACATGGAAATATCTACACCGCCATCTGTATGAACATGGAAATATCTTCTCCACCATCTGTATGAACATGGATATATCTACACAGCCATCTGGATGAACATGGAAATATCTACACTGCTATCTGTATGAACATGGAAATATCTACACCGCTATCTGTATGAACATGGAAATATCTACACCGCTATCTGTATGAACATGGAAGTATCTTCACCGCCATCTGTATGAACATGGATATATCTACACAGCCATCTGGATGAACATGGAAATATGTACATGGCTATCTGTGTAAACATGCATACTTCTTCACCGCTATCTGTATAAACATGGAAATATCTACACCGCTATCTTTATGAACATGGAAATATCTAAACCGATAACTGTTTGAACAGGGAAATATATACACTGTTATCTGCATAAAAATGGAAATATCTACACCGCTATCTGTATGAACATGGAAAGACATACACCGCTATCTGTATGAACATGGAAATATCTACACCGCTATCTGTATGAACATGGAAATACCTACACCGCTATCTGTATGAACATGGAAATATCTACACCGCCATCTGTATGAACATGGAAATATCTTCTCCGCCATCTGTATGAACATGGATATATCTACACAGCCATCTGGATGAACATGGAAATATCTAAACCGCTATCTGTATGAACATGGAAATATCTACACCATCATCTGTATGAACATGGATATATCTACACAGCCATCTGTATAAACACGGAAATATGTAAACCGCTACCTGTATAAACATGGAAGTATCAGCACCGCTATCGGTATGAACATGGCCATATCTACACGGCTATCTGTACGAACATGGAAATATCTACACCGCTATCTGTATGTACGTGGAAATATCTTCTCCGCCATCTGTATGAACATGGATATATCTACGCAGCCATCTGGATGAACATGGAAATATCTACACCGCTATCTGCATTAACATGGAAATATCCACACAGCCGTCTGGATTAACTTGGAAATATCTACACCGCTAGCTGTATGAACATGGAAATACATACACCGCTATCTGTATGAACATGGAAATATCTACACCGCTATCTGTTTGAACATGGAAATATATACACCGCTATCTGCATGAAAATGGAAATATCTACACAGCTATCTGCATATACATGGAAATATCTACACAGCTATCACTTTACGCATGGAAATAACTACACCGCTATCTGTATGAACATGGAAATATCTACACCGCCATCTGTATGAAAATGGAAATATCTGAACCGCCATCTGTATGAACATATAAATATCTACACCGCCATCTGTATTAAAATGAAGATATCTACACCGCTATCTGTATAAACATGGAAATATCTACACCGCTATCTGTATAAACATGGAAATATCTACACCGCTATCTGTATAAACATGGAAATATCTTCACCGCTACCTGTAACAACATGGAAATATCAGCACCGCTATCTGTATGAACATGGAAATATCTACACCGCTATCTGTATGAACATGGAAATATCTACACCGCTATCTGTATGAACATGGAAATATCTACACCGCTATCGGTTTGAACAAGGAAATATATACACCGCTGTCTGCATGAAAATGGAAATTGCTACACAGCTATCTGCATATACATGGAAATATCTACACAGGTATCTCTTTACACTTGGAAATAACTACACAGCTATCTGTATGAAAATGGAAATATCTAAACCGCCATCTGTATGAACATGGAAATATCTACACCGCTATCTGTATGAACATGGAAATATCTACACCGCTATCTGTATGAACATGGAAATATCTACACAGCCATCTGGATGAACATGGAAATATCTACACCGCTATCTGTATGAACATGGAAATATCTACACCGCTATCTGTATGAACACGGAAATATCTACACCGCAATCTGTATGAACATGGAAATATTTTCACCGCCATCTATATGAACATGGATATATCTACACAGCCATCTGGATGAACATGGAAATATCTACACCGCTATCTGTGTAAACATGCCTACATTTTCACCGCTATCTGTATAAACATGGAAATATCTACACCGCTATCTTTATGAACATGGAAATATCTACACCGCTAACTGTTTGAACATGGAAGTATATACACCGCTATCTGCTTGAAAATGGAAATATATTCAACGCTAACTGTATGAACATGGAAATACATACACCGCTATCTGTTTGAACATGGAAATATCTACACCGCTTTCTGTATGAACATGGAAATATCTACACCGCTATCTGTATGAACATGGAAATATCTACACCGCCATCTGTATGAACATGGAAATATCTTCTCCACCATCTGTATGAACATGGATATATCTACAGAGCCATCTGGATGAACATGGAAATATCTAAACCGCTATCTGTATGAACATGGAAATATCTACACCGCCATCTGTATGAACATGGATATATCTACACAGCCATCTGTATAAACACGGAAATATGTACACCGCCACCTGTATAAACATGGAAGTTTCAGCACGGCTATCGGTATGAACATGGCAATATCTACACGGCTATCTGTATGAACATGGAAATATCTACACCGCTATCTGTATGTACATGGAAATATCTTCACCGCCATCTGTATGAACATGGATATATCTACTCAGCCATCTGGATGAACATGGAAATATTTACACCGCTATCTGTATGAGCATGGAAATATCTACACCGCTATCTGTATGAACATGGAAATATCTACACAGCCATCTGGATTAACATGGAAATATCTACACCGCTATCTGTATGAACATGGAAATACATACACCGCTGTCTGTATGAACATGGAAATATCTACCCCGCTATCTGTATGAACATGGAAATATCTACACCGCTATCTGTATGAACATGGATATATCTTCACCGCCATCTGTGTGAACATGGATATATCTACAGAGCCATCTGGATGAACATGGACATATCTACTCCGCTATCTGTGTAAACATGCATACATTTTCACCGCTATCTGTATAAACATGGAAATAACTACACCGCTATCTTTATGAACATGGAAATATCTACACCGCTAACTGTTTGAACATGGAAATATATACACCGCTATCTGCTTGAAAATGGAAATATCTACACCGCTATCTGTATGAACATGGAAATACATACACCGCTATCTGTTTGAACATGGAAATATCTACACCGCTTTCTTTATGAACATGGAAATATCTACAACGCTATCTGTATGAACATGGAAATATCTTCACCGCCATCTGTATGAACATGGATATATCTACACAGCCATCTGGATGAACATGGAAATATCTGCACCGCTATCTGTATGAACATGGAAATATCTACACCGCTATCTGTATGAACATGGATATATCTACACAGCCATCTGGATGAACATGGAAATATCTACACCGCTATCTGTGTAAACATGCATATATCTTCACCGCTATCTGTATAAACATGGAAGTATCTACACCGCTATCTTTCTGAACATGGAAATATCTACACCGCTAACTGTTTGAACAGGGAAATATATACACCGCTATCTGCATGAAAATGGAAATATCTACACAGCTATCTGCATATACATGGAAATATCTACACAGCTATCTCTCTACACATGGAAATAACTACACCGCTACCTGTATGAACATGGAAATATCTACACCGCCATCTGTATGAAAATGGAAATCTCTGAACCGCCATCTGTATGAACATATAAATATCTACACCGCCATCTGTATTAAAATGGAGATATCTACACCGCTATCTGTATAAACATGGAAATATCTACACCGCTATCTGTATAAACATGGAAATATCTACACCGCTATCAGTATAAACATGGAAATAGCTTCACCGCTACCTGTATAAACATGGAAATTTCAGCACCGCTATCTGTATGAACATGGAAATATCTACACCGCAATCTGTATGAACATGGAAATATCTACACCGCTATCTGTATGAACATGGAAATATCTACACCGCTATCTGTTTGAACAGGGAAATATATACACCGCTGTCTGCATGAAAATGGAAATTGCTACACAGCTATCTGCATATACATGGAAATATCTACACAGGTATCTCTTTACACATGGAAATAACTACACCGCTATCTGTATGAACATGGAAACATCTACACCGCCATCTGTATGAACATGGAAATATCTGCACCGCCATCTGTATGAACATATAAATATCTACACCGCCATCTGTATTAAGATGGAGATATCTACACTGCTATCTGTATCAACATGGAAATATCTACACCGCTACCTGTATGAACATGGAAATATCAGCACCGCTATCTGTATGAACATGGAAATATCTACACCGCTATCTGTATGAACATGGAAATATCTTCACCGCCATCTGTATGAACATGGATATATCTACACAGCCATCTGGATGAACATGGAAATATGTACACGGCTATCTGTGTAAACATGCATACATCTTCACCGCTATCTGTATAAACATGGAAATATCTACACCGCTATCTTTATGAACATGGAAATATCTAAACCGCTAACTGTTTGAACAGGGAAATATATACACCGCTATCTGCATAAAAATGGAAATATCTACACCGCTATCTGTATGAACATGGAAATACATACACCGCTATCTGTATGAACATGGAAATATCTACAACGCTATCTGTATGAACATGGAAATAACTACCCCGCTATCTGTATGAACATGGAAATATCTACACCGCCATCTGTATGAACATGGAAATATCTTCTCCACCATCTGTATGAACATGGATATATCTACACAGCCATCTGGATGAACATGGAAATATCTAAACCGCTATCTGTATGAACATGGAAATATCTACACCGCCATCTGTATGAACATGGATATATCTACACAGCCATCTGTATAAACACGGAAATATGAACACCGCTACCTGTATAAACATGGAAGTTTCAGCACGGCTATCGGTATGAACATGGCAATATCTACACGGCTATCTGTATGAACATGGAAATATCTACACCGCTATCTGTATGTACATGGAAATATCTTCACCGCCATCTGTATGAACATGGATATATCTACTCAGCCATCTGGATGAACATGGAAATATCTACAGCGCTATCTGTATGAACATGGAAATATCTACACCGCTATCTGTATGAACATGGAAATATCTACACAGCCATCTGGATTAACATGGAAATATCTACACCGCTATCTGTATGAACATGGAAATACATACACCGCTGTCTGTATGAACATGGAAATATCTACACCGCTATCTGTATGAACATGGAAATATCTACACCGCTATCTGTATGAACATGGAAATATCTTCACTGCCATCTGTATGAACATGGATATATCTACGCAGCCATCTGGATGAACATGGAAATATCTACACCGCTATCTGTATGAACATGGAAATATCTACACCGCTATCTGCATTAACATGGAAATATCCACACAGCCATCTGGATTAACTTGGAAATATCTACACCGCTATCTGTATGAACATGGAAATACATACACCGCTATCTGTATGAACATGTAAATATCTACACCGCTATCTGTTTGAACATGGAAATATATACACCGCTATCTGCATGAAAATGGAAATATCTACACAGCTATCTGCATATACATGGAAATATCTACACAGCTATCACTTTACGCATGGAAATAACTACACTGCTATCTGTATGAACATGGAAATATCTACACCGCCATCTGTATGAAAATGGAAATATCTGAACCGCCATCTGTATGAACATATAAATATCTACACCGCCATCTGTATTAAAATGAAGATATCTACACCGCTATCTGTATAAACATGGAAATATCTACACCGCTATCTGTATAAACATGGAAATATCTACACCGCTATCTGTATAAACATGGAAATATCTTCACCGCTACTTGTAAAAACATGGAAATATCAGCACCGCTATCTGTATGAACATGGAAATATCTACACCGCTATCTGTATGAACATGGAAATATCTACACCGCTATCTGTATGAACATGGAAATATCTACACCGCTATCGGTTTGAACAAGGAAATATATACACCGCTGTCTGCATGAAAATGGAAATTGCTACACAGCAATCTGCATATACATGGAAATATCTACACAGGTATCTCTTTACACATGGAAATAACTACACAGCTATCTGTATGAAAATGGAAATATCTAAACCGCCATCTGTATGAACATGGAAATATCTACACCGCTATCTGTATGAACATGGAAATATCTGCACCGCCATCTGTATGAACATATAAATATCTACACCGCCATCTGTATTAAGATGGAGATATCTGCACTGCTATCTGTATCAACATGGAAATATCTACACCGCTACCTGTATGAACATGGAAATTTCAGCACCGCTATCTGTATGAACATGGAAATATCTACACCGCAATCTGTATGAACATGGAAATATCTACACCGCTATCTGTATGAACATGGAAATATCTACACCGCTATCTGTTTGAACAGGGAAATATATACACCGCTGTCTGCATGAAAATGGAAATTGCTACACAGCTATCTGCATATACATGGAAATATCTACACAGGTATCTCTTTACACATGGAAATAACTACACCGCTATCTGTATGAACATGGAAATATCTACACCGCCATCTGTATGAACATGGAAATATCTGCACCGCCATCTGTATGAACATATAAATATCTACACCGCCATCTGTATTAAGATGGAGATATCTACACTGCTATCTGTATCAACATGGAAATATCTACACCGCTACCTGTATGAACATGGAAATATCAGCACCGCTATCTGTATGAACATGGAAATATCTACACCGCTATCTGTATGAACATGGAAATATCTTCACCGCCATCTGTATGAACATGGATATATCTACACAGCCATCTGGATGAACATGGAAATATGTACACGGCTATCTGTGTAAACATGCATACATCTTCACCGCTATCTGTATAAACATGGAAATATCTACACCGCTATCTTTATGAACATGGAAATATCTAAACCGCTAACTGTTTGAACAGGGAAATATATACACCGCTATCTGCATAAAAATGGAAATATCTACACCGCTATCTGTATGAACATGGAAATACATACACCGCTATCTGTATGAACATGGAAATATCTACAACGCTATCTGTATGAACATGGAAATAACTACCCCGCTATCTCTATGAACATGGAAATATCTACACCGCCATCTGTATGAACATGGAAATATCTTCTCCACCATCTGTATGAACATGGATATATCTACACAGCCATCTGGATGAACATGGAAATATCTAAACCGCTATCTGTATGAACATGGAAATATCTACACCGCCATCTGTATGAACATGGATATATCTACACAGCCATCTGTATAAACACGGAAATATGTACACCGCTACCTGTATAAACATGGAAGTTTCAGCACGGCTATCGGTATGAACATGGCAATATCTACACGGCTATCTGTATGAACATGGAAATATCTACACCGCTATCTGTATGTACATGGAAATATCTTCACCGCCATCTGTATGAACATGGATATATCTACTCAGCCATCTGGATGAACATGGAAATATCTACAGCGCTATCTGTATGAACATGGAAATATCTACACCGCTATCTGTATGAACATGGAAATATCTACACAGCCATCTGGATTAACATGGAAATATCTACACCGCTATCTGTATGAACATGGAAATACATACACCGCTGTCTGTATGAACATGGAAATATCTACACCGCTATCTGTATGAACATGGAAATATCTACACCGCTATCTGTATGAACATGGAAATATCTTCACTGCCATCTGTATGAACATGGATATATCTACGCAGCCATCTGGATGAACATGGAATTATCTACACCGCTATCTGTATGAACATGGAAATATCTACACCGCTATCTGCATTAACATGGAAATATCCACACAGCCATCTGGATTAACTTGGAAATATCTACACCGCTATCTGTATGAACATGGAAATACATACACCGCTATCTGTATGAACATGTAAATATCTACACCGCTATCTGTTTGAACATGGAAATATATACACCGCTATCTGCATGAAAATGGAAATATCTACACAGCTATCTGCATATACATGGAAATATCTACACAGCTATCACTTTACGCATGGAAATAACTACACCGCTATCTGTATGAACATGGAAATATCTACACCGCAATCTGTATGAAAATGGAAATATCTGAACCGCCATCTGTATGAACATATAAATATCTACACCGCCATCTGTATTAAAATGAAGATATCTACACCGCTATCTGTATAAACATGGAAATATCTACACCGCTATCTGTATAAACATGGAAATATCTACACCGCTATCTGTATAAACATGGAAATATCTTCACCGCTACCTGTAAAAACATGGAAATATCAGCACCGCTATCTGTATGAACATGGAAATATCTACACCGCTATCTGTATGAACATGGAAATATCTACACCGCTATCTGTATGAACATGGAAATATCTACACCGCTATCGGTTTGAACAAGGAAATATATACACCGCTGTCTGCATGAAAATGGAAATTGCTACACAGCAATCTGCATATACATGGAAATATCTACACAGGTATCTCTTTACACATGGAAATAACTACACAGCTATCTGTATGAAAATGGAAATATCTAAACCGCCATCTGTATGAACATGGAAATATCTACACCGCTTTCTGTATGAACATGGAAATATCTGCACGCCATCTGTATGAACATATAAATATCTACACCGCCATCTGTATTAAGATGGAGATATCTACACTGCTATCTGTATCAACATGGAAATATCTACACCGCTACCTGTATGAACATGGAAATTTCAGCACCGCTATCTGTATGAACATGGATATATCTACACCGCAATCTGTATGAACATGGAAATATCTACACCGCTATCTGTATGAACATGGAAATATCTACACCGCTATCTGTTTGAACAGGGAAATATATACACCGCTGTCTGCATGAAAATGGAAATTGCTACACAGCTATCTGCATATACATGGAAATATCTACACAGGTATCTCTTTACACATGGAAATAACTACACCGCTATCTGTATGAACATGGAAATATCTACACCGCCATCTGTATGAACATGGAAATATCTGCACCGCCATCTGTATGAACATATAAATACCTACACCGCCATCTGTATTAAGATGGAGATATCTACACTGCTATCTGTATCAACATGGAAATATCTACACCGCTACCTGTATGAACATGGAAATATCAGCACCGCTATCTGTATGAACATGGAAATATCTACACCGCTATCTGTATGAACATGGAAATATCTTCACCGCCATCTGGATGAACATGGATATATCTACACAGCCATCTGGATGAACATGGAAATATGTACACGGCTATCTGTGTAAACATGCATACATCTTCACCGCTATCTGTATAAACATGGAAATATCTACACCGCTATCTTTATGAACATGGAAATATCTAAACCGCTAACTGTTTGAACAGGGAAATATATACACCGCTATCTGCATAAAAATGGAAATATCTACACCGCTATCTGTATGAACATGGAAATACATACACCGCTATCTGTATGAACATGGAAATATCTACAACGCTATCTGTATGAACATGGAAATAACTACCCCGCTATCTCTATGAACATGGAAATATCTACACCGCCATCTGTATGAACATGGAAATATCTTCTCCACCATCTGTATGAACATGGATATATCTACACAGCCATCTGGATGAACATGGAAATATCTAAACCGCTATCTGTATGAACATGGAAATATCTACACCGCCATCTGTATGAACATGGATATATCTACACAGCCATCTGTATAAACACGGAAATATGTACACCGCTACCTGTATAAACATGGAAGTTTCAGCACGGCTATCGGTATGAACATGGCAATATCTACACGTCTATCTGTATGAACATGGAAATATCTACACCGCTATCTGTATGTACATGGAAATACCTTCACCGCCATCTGTATGAACATGGATATATCTACTCAGCCATCTGGATGAACATGGAAATATCTACAGCGCTATCTGTATGAACATGGAAATATCTACACAGCCATCAGGATTAACATGGAAATATCTACACCGCTATCTGTATGAACATGGAAATACATACACCGCTGTCTGTATGAACATGGAAATATCTACACCGCTATCTGTATGAACATGGAAATATCTACACCGCTATCTGTATGAACATGGAAATATCTTCACTGCCATCTGTATGAACATGGATATATCTACGCAGCCATCTGGATGAACATGGAAATATCTACACCGCTATCTGTATGAACATGGAAATATCTACACCGCTATCTGCATTAACATGGAAATATCCACACAGCCATCTGGATTAACTTGGAAATATCTACACCGCTATCTGTATGAACATGGAAATACATACACCGCTATCTGTATGAACATGTAAATATCTACACCGCTATCTGTTTGAACATGGAAATATATACACCGCTATCTGCATGAAAATGGAAATATCTACACAGCTATCTGCATATACATGGAAATATCTACACAGCTATCACTTTACGCATGGAAATAACTACACCGCTATCTGTATGAACATGGAAATATCTACACCGCCATCTGTATGAAAATGGAAATATCTGAACCGCCATCTGTATGAACATATAAATATCTACACCGCCATCTGTATTAAAATGAAGATATCTACACCGCTATCTGTATAAACATGGAAATATCTACACCGCTATCTGTATAAACATGGAAATATCTACACCGCTATCTGTATAAACATGGAAATATCTTCACCGCTACCTGTAAAAACATGGAAATATCAGCACCGCTATCTGTATGAACATGGAAATATCTACACCGCTATCTGTAAAAACATGGAAATATCTACACCGCTATCTGTATGAACATGGAAATATCTACACCGCTATCGGTTTGAACAAGGAAATATATACACAGCTGTCTGCATGAAAATTGAAATTGCTACACAGCAATCTGCATATACATGGAAATATCTACACAGGTATCTCTTTACACATGGAAATAACTACACAGCTATCTGTATGAAAATGGAAATATCTAAACCGCCATCTGTATGAACATGGAAATATCTACACCGCTATCTGTATGAACATGGAAATATCTGCACCGCCATCTGTATGAACATATAAATATCTACACCGCCATCTGTATTAAGATGGAGATATCTACACTGCTATCTGTATCAACATGGAAATATCTACACCGCTACCTGTATGAACATGGAAATTTCAGCACCGCTATCTGTATGAACATGAAAATATCTACACCGCAATCTGTATGAACATGGAAATATCTACACCGCTATCTGTATGAACATGGAAATATCTACACCGCTATCTGTTTGAACAGGGAAATATATACACCGCTGTCTGCATGAAAATGGAAATTGCTACACAGCTATCTGCATGTACATGGAAATATCTACACAGGTATCTCTTTACACATGGAAATAACTACACCGCTATCTGTATGAACATGGAAATATCTACACCGCCATCTGTATGAACATGGAAATATCTGCACCGCCATCTGTATGAACATATAAATATCTACACCGCCATCTGTATTAAGATGGAGATATCTACACTGCTATCTGTATCAACATGGAAATATCTACACCGCTACCTGTATGAACATGGAAATATCAGCACCACTATCTGTATGAACATGGAAATATCTACACCGCTATATGTATGAACATGGAAATATCTTCACCGCCATCTGTATGAACATGGATATATCTACACAGCCATCTGGATGAACATGGAAATATGTACACGGCTATCTGTGTAAACATGCATACATCTTCACCGCTATCTGTATAAACATGGAAATATCTACACCGCTATCTTTATGAACATGGAAATATCTAAACCGCTAACTGTTTGAACAGGGAAATATATACACCGCTATCTGCATAAAAATGGAAATATCTACACGGCTATCTGTATGAACATGGAAATACATACACCGCTATCTGTATGAACATGGAAATATCTACAACGCTATCTGTATGAACATGGAAATAACTACCCCGCTATATGTATGAACATGGAAATATCTACACCGCCATCTGTATGAACATGGAAATATCATCTCCACCATCTGTATGAACATGGATATATCTACACAGCCATCTGGATGAACATGGAAATATCTAAACCGCTATCTGTATGAACATGGAAATATCTACACCGCCATCTGTATGAACATGGATATATCTACACAGCCATCTGTATAAACACGGAAATATGTACACCGCTACCTGTATAAACATGGAAGTTTCAGCACGGCTATCGGTATGAACATGGCAATATCTACACGGCTATCTGTATGAACATGGAAATATCTACACCGCTATCTGTATGTACATGGAAATATCTTCACCGCCATCTGTATGAACATGGATATATCTACTCAGCCATCTGGATGAACATGGAAATATCTACAGCGCTATCTGTATGAACATGGAAATATCTACACCGCTATCTGTATGAACATGGAAATATCTACACAGCCATCTGGATTAACATGGAAATATCTACACCGCTATCTGTATGAACATGGAAATACATACACCGCTGTCTGTATGAACATGGAAATATCTACACCGCTATCTGTATGAACATGGAAATATCTACACCGCTATCTGTATGAACATGGAAATATCTTCACTGCCATCTGTATGAACATGGATATATCTACGCAGCCATCTGGATGAACATGGAATTATCTACACCGCTATCTGTATGAACATGGAAATATCTACACCGCTATCTGCATTAACATGGAAATATCCACACAGCCATCTGGATTAACTTGGAAATATCTACACCGCTATCTGTATGAACATGGAAATACATACACCGCTATCTGTATGAACATGTAAATATGTACACCGCTATCTGTTTGAACATGGAAATATATACACCGCTATCTGCATGAAAATGGAAATATCTACACAGCTATCTGCATATACATGGAAATATCTACACAGCTATCACTTTACGCATGGAAATAACTACACCGCTATCTGTATGAACATGGAAATATCTACACCGCAATCTGTATGAAAATGGAAATATCTGAACCGCCATCTGTATGAACATATAAATATCTACACCGCCATCTGTATTAAAATGAAGATATCTACACCGCTATCTGTATAAACATGGACATATCTACACCGCTATCTGTATAAACATGGAAATATCTACACCGCTATCTGTATAAACATGGAAATATCTTCACCGCTACCTGTAAAAACATGGAAATATCAGCACCGCTATCTGTATGAACATGGAAATATCTACACCGCTATCTGTATGAACATGGAAATATCTACACCGCTATCTGTATGAACATGGAAATATCTACACCGCTATCGGTTTGAACAAGGAAATATATACACCGCTGTCTGCATGAAAATGGAAATTGCTACACAGCAATCTGCATATACATGGAAATATCTACACAGGTATCTCTTTACACATGGAAATAACTACACAGCTATCTGTATGAAAATGGAAATATCTAAACCGCCATCTGTATGAACATGGAAATATCTACACCGCTATCTGTATGAACATGGAAATATCTACACCGCTATCTGTATGAACATGGAAATATCTACACAGCCATCTGGATGAACATGGAAATATCTACACCGCTATCTGTATGAACATGGAAATATCTACACCGCTATCTGTATGAACATGGAAATATCTACACCGCTATCTGTATGAACATGGAAATATTTTCACCGCCATCTATATGAACATGGATATATCTACACAGCCATCTGGATGAACATGGAAATATCTACACCGCTATCTGTGTAAACATGCCTACATTTTCACCGCTATCTGTATGAACATGGAAATACATACACCGCTATCTGTTTGAATATGGAAATATCTACACCGCTTTCTGTATGAACATGGAAATATCTACACCGCTATCTGTATGAACATGGAAATATCTTCACCGCCATCTGTATGAAGATGGATATATCTACACAGCATTCTGGATGAACATGGAAATATCTACACCGCTATCTGTGTAAACATGCATATATTTTCACCGCTATCTGTATAAACATGGAAATATCTTCACCGCTACCTTTATGAACATGGAAATATCTAAACCGCTAACTGTTTGAACAGGGAAATATATACACCGCTATCTGCATAAAAATGGAAATATCTACACCGCTATCTGTATGAACATGGAAATACATACACCGCTATCTGTATGAACATGGAAATATCTACACCGCTATCTGTATGAAGATGGAAATATCTACACCGCTATCTGTATGAACATGGAAATATCTACACCGCCATCTGCATGAACATGGAAATATCTTCTCCACCATCTGTATGAACATGGATATATCTACACAGCCATCTGGATGAACATGGAAATATCTAAACCGCTATCTGTATGAACATGGAAATATCTACACCGCCATCTGTATGAACATGGATATATCTACACAGCCATCTGTATAAACACGGAAATATGTACACCGCCACCTGTATAAACATGGAAGTTTCAGCACGGCTATCGGTATGAACATGGCAATATCTACACGGCTATCTGTATGAACATGGAAATATCTACACCGCTATCTGTATGTACATGGAAATATCTTCACCGCCATCTGTATGAACATGGATATATCTACTCAGCCATCTGGATGAACATGGAAATATCTACACCGCTATCTGTATGAGCATGGAAATATCTACACCGCTATCTGTATGAACATGGAAATATCTACACAGCCATCTGGATTAGCATGGAAATATCTACACCGCTATCTGTATGAACATGGAAATACATACACCGCTGTCTGTATGAACATGGAAATATCTACCCCGCTATCTGTATGAACATGGAAATATCTACACCGCTATCTGTATGAACATGGATATATCTTCACCGCCATCTGTGTGAACATGGATATATCTACACAGCCATCTGGATGAACATGGAAATATCTACACCGCTATCTGTGTAAACATGCATACATTTTCACCGCTATCTGTATAAACATGGAAATAACTACACCGCTATCTTTATGAACATGGAAATATCTACACCGCTAACTGTTTGAACATGGAAATATATACACCGCTATCTGCTTGAAAATGGAAATATCTACACCGCTATCTGTATGAACATGGAAATACATACACCGCTATCTGTTTGAACATGGAAATATCTACACCGCTTTCTTTATGAACATGGAAATATCTACAACGCTATCTGTATGAACATGGAAATATCTTCACCGCCATCTGTATGAACATGGATATATCTACACAGCCATCTGGATGAACATGGAAATATCTGCACCGCTATCTGTATGAACATGGAAATATCTACACCGCTATCTGTATGAACATGGATATATCTACACAGCCATCTGGATGAACATGGAAATATCTACACCGCTATCTGTGTAAACATGCATATATCTTCACCGCTATCTGTATAAACATGGAAGTATCTACACCGCTATCTTTCTGAACATGGAAATATCTACACCGCTAACTGTTTGAACAGGGAAGTATATACACCGCTATCTGCATGAAAATGGAAATATCTACACAGCTATCTGCATATACATGGAAATATCTACACAGCTATCTCTCTACACATGGAAATAACTACACCGCTATCTGTATGAACATGGAAATATCTACACCGCCATCTGTATGAAAATGGAAATCTCTGAACCGCCATCTGTATGAACATATAAATATCTACACCGCCATCTGTATTAAAATGGAGATATCTACACCGCTATCTGTATAAACATGGAAATATCTACACCGCTATCTGTATAAACATGGAAATATCTACACGGCTATCAGTATAAACATGGAAATAGCTTCACCGCTACCTGTATAAACATGGAAATTTCAGCACCGCTATCTGTATGAACATGGAAATATCTACACCGCAATCTGTATGAACATGGAAATATCTACACCGCTATCTGTATGAACATGGAAATATCTACACCGCTATCTGTTTGAAAAGGGAAATATATACACCGCTGTCTGCATGAAAATGGAAATTGCTACACAGCTATCTGCATATACATGGAAATATCTACACAGGTATCTCTTTACACATGGAAATAACTACACCGCTATCTGTATGAACATGGAAATATCTACACCGCCATCTGTATGAACATGGATATATCTGCACCGCCATCTGTATGAACAGATAAATATCTACACCGCCATCTGTATTAAGATGGAGATATCTACACCGCTATCTGATTCAACATGGAAATATCTACACCGCTACCTGTATGAACATGGAAATATCAGCACCGCTATCTGTATGAACATGGAAATATCTACACCGCTATCTGTATGAACATGGAAATATCTTCACCGCCATCTGTATGAACATGGATATATCTACACAGACATCTGGATGAACATGGAAATATGTACACGGCTATCTGTGTAAACATGCATACATCTTCACCGCTATCTGTATAAACATGGAAATATCTACACCGCTATCTTTATGAACATGGAAATATCTAAACCGCTAACTGTTTGAACAGGGAAATATATACACCGCTATCTGCATAAAAATGGAAATATCTACACAGCTATCTGTATGAACATGGAAATACATACACCGCTATCTGTATGAACATGGAAATATCTACAACGCTATCTGTATGAACATGGAAATATCTACACCGCTATCTGTATGAACATGGAAATATCTACACCGCCATCTGTATGAACATGGAAATATCTTCTCCACCATCTGTATGAACATGGATATATCTACACAGCCATCTGGATGAACATGGAAATATCTAAACCGCTATCTGTATGAACATGGAAATATCTACACCACCATCTGTATGAACATTGATATATCTACACAGCCATCTGTATAAACACGGAAATATGTACACCGCTACCTGTATAAACATGGAAGTTTCAGCACGGCTATCGGTATTAACATGGCAATATCTACACGGCTATCTGTATGAACATGGAAATATCTACACCGCTATCTGTATGTACATGGAAATATCTTCACCGCCATCTGTATGAACATGGAAATAACTACACCGCTATCTGTATGAACATGGAAATAACTACACAGCCATCTGGATTAACATGGAAATATATACACCGCCATCTGTATGAACATGGATATATCTACACAGCCATCTGTATAAACACGGAAATATGTACACCGCCACCTGTATAAACATGGAAGTTTCAGCACGGCTATCGGTATGAACATGGCAATATCTACACGGCTATCTGTATGAACATGGAAATATCTACACCGCTATCTGTATGTACATGGAAATATCTTCACCGCCATCTGTATGAACATGGATATATCTACTCAGCCATCTGGATGAACATGGAAATATCTACACCACTATCTGTATGAACATGGAAATATCTACACCGCTATCTGTATGAACATGGAAATATCTACACAGCCATCTGGATTAACATGGAAATATCTACACCGCTATCTGTATGAACATGGAAATACATACACCGCTGTCTGTATGAACATGGAAATATCTACCCCGCTATCTGTATGAACATGGAAATATCTACACCGCTATCTGTATGAACATGGAAATATCTTCACCGCCATCTGTGTGAACATGGATATATCTACACAGCCATCTGGATGAACATGGAAATATCTACACCGCTATCTGTATAAACATGGAAATATCTACACCGCTATCAGTATAAACATGGAAATAGCTTCACCGCTACCTGTATAAACATGGAAATTTCAGCACCGCTATCTGTATGAACATGGAAATATCTACACCGCAATCTGTATGAACATGGAAATATCTACACCGCTATCTGTATGAACATGGAAATATCTACACCGCTATCTGTTTGAACAGGGAAATATATACACCGCTGTCTGCATGAAAATGGAAATTGCTACACAGCTATCTGCATATACATGGAAATATCTACACAGGTATCTCTTTACACATGGAAATAACTACACCGCTATCTGTATGAACATGGAAATATCTACACCGCCATCTGTATGAACATGGAAATATCTGCACCGCCATCTGTATGAACAGATAAATATCTACACCGCCATCTGTATTAAGATGGAGATATCTACACCGCTATCTGATTCAACATGGAAATATATACACCGCTACCTGTATGAACATGGAAATATCAGCACCGCTATCTGTATGAACATGGAAATATCTACACCGCTATCTGTATGAACATGGAAATATCTTCACCGCCATCTGTATGAACATGGATATATCTACACAGCCATCTGGATGAACATGGAAATATCTAAACCGCTATCTGTATGAACATGGAAATATCTACACCACCATCTGTATGAACATTGATATATCTACACAGCCATCTGTATAAACACGGAAATATGTACACCGCTACCTGTATAAACATGGAAGTTTCAGCACGGCTATCGGTATGAACATGGCAATATCTACACGGCTATCTGTATGAACATGGAAATATCTACACCGCTATCTGTATGTACATGGAAATATCTTCACCCTCATCTGTATGAACATGGAAATAACTACACCGCTATCTGTATGAACATGGAAATAACTACACAGCCATCTGGATTAACATGGAAATATATACACCGCCATCTGTATGAACATGGATATATCTACACAGCCATCTGTATAAACACGGAAATATGTACACCGCCACCTGTATAAACATGGAAGTTTCAGCACGGCTATCGGTATGAACATGGCAATATCTACACGGCTATCTGTATGAACATGGAAATATCTACACCGCTATCTGTATGTACATGGAAATATCTTCACCGCCATCTGTATGAACATGGATATATCTACTCAGCCATCTGGATGAACATGGAAATATCTACACCACTATCTGTATGAACATGGAAATATCTACACCGCTATCTGTATGAACATGGAAATATCTACACAGCCATCTGGATTAACATGGAAATATCTACACCGCTATCTGTATGAACATGGAAATACATACACCGCTGTCTGTATGAACATGGAAATATCTACCCCGCTATCTGTATGAACATGGAAATATCTACACCGCTATCTGTATGAACATGGAAATATCTTCACCGCCATCTGTGTGAACATGGATATATCTACACAGCCATCTGTATAAACACGGAAATATGTACACCGCTACCTGTATAAACATGGAAGTTTCAGCACGGCTATCGGTATGAACATGGCAATACCTACACGGCTATCTGTATGAACATGGAAATATCTACACCGCTATCTGTATGTACATGGAAATATCTTCACCGCCATCTGTATGAACATGGATATATCTACTCAGCCATCTGGATGAACATGGAAATATCTACAGCGCTATCTGTATGAACATGGAAATATCTACACCGCTATCTGTATGAACATGGAAATATCTACACAGCCATCTGGATTAACATGGAAATATCTACACCGCTATCTGTATGAACATGGAAATACATACACCGCTATCTGTATGAACATGGAAATATCTACACCGCTATCTGTATGAACATGGAAATATCTACACCGCTATCTGTATGAACATGGAAATATCTTCACCGCCATCTGTATGAACATGGATATATCTACGCAGCCATCTGGATGAACATGGAAATATCTACACCGCTATCTGTATGAACATGGAAATATCTACACCGCTATCTGCATTAACATGGAAATATCCGCACAGCCATCTGGATTAACTTGGAAATATCTACACCGCTATCTGTATGAACATGGAAATACATACACCGCTATCTGTATGAACATGTAAATATCTACACCGCTATCTGTTTGAACATGGAAATATATACACCGCTATCTGCATGAAAATGGAAATATCTACACAGCTATCTGCATATACATGGAAATATCTACACAGCTATCACTTTACGCATGGAAATAACTACACCGCTATCTGTATGAACATGGAAATAACTACACCGCAATCTGTATGAAAATGGAAATATCTGAACCGCCATCTGTATGAACATATAAATATCTACACCGCCATCTGTATTAAAATGAAGATATCTACACCGCTATCTGTATAAACATGGAAATATCTACACCGCTATCTGTATAAACATGGAAATATCTACACCGCTATCTGTATAAACATGGAAATATCTTCACCGCTACCTGTAAAAACATGGAAATATCAGCACCGCTATCTGTATGAACATGGAAATATCTACACCGCTATCTGTATGAACATGGAAATATCTACACCGCTATCTGTATGAACATGGAAATATCTACACCGCTATCGGTTTGAACAAGGAAATATATACACCGCTGTCTGCATGAAAATGGAAATTGCTACACAGCAATCTGCATATACATGGAAATATCTACACAGGTATCTCTTTACACATGGAAATAACTACACAGCTATCTGTATGAAAATGGAAATATCTAAACCGCCATCTGTATGAACATGGAAATATCTACACCGCTATCTGTATGAACATGGAAATATCTACACAGCCATCTGGATGAACATGGAAATATCTACACCGCTATCTGTATGAACATGGAAATACATACACCGCTATCTGTATGAACATGTAAATATCTACACCGCTATCTGTTTGAACATGGAAATATATACACCGCTATCTGCATGAAAATGGAAATATCTACACAGCTATCTGCATATACATGGAAATATCTACACAGCTATCTGTATGAACATGGAAATATTTTCACCGCCATCTATATGAACATGGATATATCTACACAGCCATCTGGATGAACATGGAAATATCTACACCGCTATCTGTGTAAACATGCCTACATTTTTACCGCTATCTGTATAAACATGGAAATATCTAAACCGCTATCTTTATGAACATGGAAATATCTACACCGCTAACTGTTTGAACATGGAAGTATATACACCGCTATCTGCTTGAAAATGGAAATATATACACCACTAACTGTATGAACATGGAAATACATACACCGCTATCTGTTTGAACATGGAAATATCTACACCGCTTTCTGTATGAACATGGAAATATCTACACCGCTATCTGTATGAACATGGAAATATCTTCACCGCCATCTGTATGAAGATGGATATATCTACACAGCCATCTGGATGAACATGGAAATATCTACACCGCTATCTGTATGAACATGGAAATACATACACCGCTATCTGTATGAACATGTAAATATCTACACCGCTATCTGTTTGAACATGGAAATATATACACCGCTATCTGCATGAAAATGGAAATATCTACACAGCTATCTGCATATACATGGAAATATCTACACAGCTATCACTTTACGCATGGAAATAACTACACCGCTATCTGTATGAACATGGAAATATCTACACCGCAATCTGTATGAAAATGGAAATATCTGAACCGCCATCTGTATGAACATATAAATATCTACACCGCCATCTGTATTAAAATGAAGATATCTACACCGCTATCTGTATAAACATGGAAATATCTACACCGCTATCTGTATAAACATGGAAATATCTACACCGCTATCTGTATAAACATGGAAATATCTTCACCGCTACCTGTAAAAACATGGAAATATCAGCACCGCTATCTGTATGAACATGGAAATATCTACACCGCTATCTGTATGAACATGGAAATATCTACACCGCTATCTGTATGAACATGGAAATATCTACACCGCTATCGGTTTGAACAAGGAAATATATACACCGCTCTCTGCATGAAAATGGAAATTGCTACACAGCAATCTGCATATACATGGAAATATCTACACAGGTATCTCTTTACACATGGAAATAACTACACAGCTATCTGTATGAAAATGGAAATATCTAAACCGCCATCTGTATGAACATGGAAATATCTACACCGCTATCTGTATGAACATGGAAATATCTACACCGCTATCTGTATGAACATGGAAATATCTACACAGCCATCTGGATGAACTTGGAAATATCTACACCGCTATCTGTATGAACATGGAAATATCTACACCGCTATCTGTATGAACATGGAAATATCTACACCGCTATCTGTATGAACATGGAAATATTTTCACCGCCATCTATATGAACATGGATATATCTACACAGCCATCTGGATGAACATGGAAATATCTACACCGCTATCTGTGTAAACATGCCTACATTTTTACCGCTATCTGTATAAACATGGAAATATCTAAACCGCTATCTTTATGAACATGGAAATATCTACACCGCTAACTGTTTGAACATGGAAGTATATACACCGCTATCTGCTTGAAAATGGAAATATATACACCACTAACTGTATGAACATGGAAATACATACACCGCTATCTGTTTGAACATGGAAATATCTACACCGCTTTCTGTATGAACATGGAAATATCTACACCGCTATCTGTATGAACATGGAAATATCTTCACCGCCATCTGTATGAAGATGGATATATCTACACAGCATTCTGGATGAACATGGAAATATCTACACCGCTATCTGTGTAAACATGCATATATTTTCACCGCTATCTGTATAAACATGGAAATATCTTCACCGCTACCTTTATGAACATGGAAATATCTAAACCGCTAACTGTTTGAACAGGGAAATATATACACCGCTATCTGCATAAAAATGGAAATATCTACACCGCTATCTGTATGAACATGGAAATACATACACCGCTATCTGTATGAACATGGAAATATCTACACCGCTATCTGTATGAAGATGGAAATATCTACACCGCTATCTGTATGAACATGGAAATATCTACACCGCCATCTGTATGAACATGGAAATATCTTCTCCACCATCTGTATGAACATGGATATATCTACACAGCCATCTGGAGGAACATGGAAATATCTAAACCGCTATCTGTATGAACATGGAAATATCTACACCGCCATCCGTATGAACATGGATATATCTACACAGCCATCTGTATAAACACGGAAATATGTACACCGCCACCTGTATAAACATGGAAGTTTCAGCACGGCTATCGGTATGAACATGGCAATATCTACACGGCTATCTGTATGAACATGGAAATATCTACACCGCTATCTGTATGTACATGGAAATATCTTCACCGCCATCTGTATGAACATGGATATATCTACTCAGCCATCTGGATGAACATGGAAATATCTACACCGCTATCTGTATGAACATGGAAATATCTACACCGCTATCTGTATGAACATGGAAATATCTACACAGCCATCTGGATTAACATGGAAATATCTACACCGCTATCTGTATGAACATGGAAATACATACACCGCTGTCTGTATGAACATGGAAATATCTACCCCGCTATCTGTATGAACATGGAAATATCTACACCGCTATCTGTATGAACATGGATATATCTTCACCGCCATCTGTGTGAACATGGATATATCTACACAGCCATCTGGATGAACATGGAAATATCTACACCGCTATCTGTGTAAACATGCATACATTTTCACCGCTATCTGTATAAACATGGAAATAACTACACCGCTATCTTTATGAACATGGAAATATCTACACCGCTAACTGTTTGAACATGGAAATATATACACCGATATCTGCTTGAAAATGGAAATATCTACACCGCTATCTGTATGAACATGGAAATACATACACCGCTATCTGTTTGAACATGGAAATATCTACACCGCTTTCTTTATGAACATGGAAATATCTACAACGCTATCTGTATGAACATGGAAATATCTTCACCGCCATCTGTATGAACATGGATATATCTACACAGCCATCTGGATGAACATGGAAATATCTGCACCGCTATCTGTATGAACATGGAAATATCTACACCGCTATCTGTATGAACATGGATATATCTACACAGCCATCTGGATGAACATGGAAATATCTACACCGCTATCTGTGTAAACATGCATATATCTTCACCGCTATCTGTATAAACATGGAAGTATCTACACCGCTATCTTTCTGAACATGGAAATATCTACACCGCTAACTGTTTGAACAGGGAAATATATACACCGCTATCTGCATGAAAATGGAAATATCTACACAGCTATCTGCATATACATGGAAATATCTACACAGCTATCTCTCTACACATGGAAATAACTACACCGCTATCTGTATGAACATGGAAATATCTACACCGCCATCTGTATGAAAATGGAAATCTCTGAACCGCCATCTGTATGAACATATAAATATCTACACCGCCATCTGTATTAAAATGGAGATATCTACACCGCTATCTGTATAAACATGGAAATATCTACACCGCTATCTGTATAAACATGGAAATATCTACACCGCTATCAGTATAAACATGGAAATAGCTTCAGCGCTACCTGTATAAACATGGAAATTTCAGCACCGCTATCTGTATGAACATGGAAATATCTACACCGCAATCTGTATGAACATGGAAATATCTACACCGCTCTCTGTATGAACATGGAAATATCTACACCGCTATCAGTTTGAACAGGGAAATATATACACCGCTGTCTGCATGAAAATGGAAATTGCTACACAGCTATCTGCATATACATGGAAATATCTACACAGGTATCTCTTTACACATGGAAATAACTACACCGCTATCTGTATGAACATGGAAATATCTACACCGCCATCTGTATGAACATGGAAATATCTGCACCGCCATCTGTATGAACAGATAAATATCTACACCGCCTTCTGTATTAAGATGGAGATATCTACACCGCTATCTGTATCAACATGGAAATATCTACACCGCTACCTGTATGAACATGGAAATATCAGCACCGCTATCTGTATGAACATGGAAATATCTACACCGCTATCTGTATGAACATGGAAATATCTTCACCGCCATCTGTATGAACATGGATATATCTACACAGCCATCTGGATGAACATGGAAATATGTACACGGCTATCTGTGTAAACATGCATACATCTTCACCGCTATCTGTATAAACATGGAAATATCTACACCGCTATCTTTATGAACATGGAAATATCTAAACCGCTAACTGTTTGAACAGGGAAATATATACACAGCAATCTGCATAAAAATGGAAATATCTACACCGCTATCTGTATGAACATGGAAATATCTACACCGCCATCTGTATGAACATGGAAATATCTTCTCCACCATCTGTATGAACATGGATATATCTACACAGCCATCTGGATGAACATGGAAATATCTAAACCGCTATCTGTATGAACATGGAAATATCTACACCGCCATCTGTATGAACATTGATATATCTACACAGCCATCTGTATAAACACGGAAATATGTACACCGCTACCTGTATAAACATGGAAGTTTCATCACGGCTATCGGTATGAACATGGCAATATCTACACGGCTATCTGTATGAACATGGAAATATCTACACCGCTATCTGTATGTACATGGAAATATCTTCACCGCCATCTGTATGAACATGGAAATAACTACACCGCTATCTGTATGAACATGGAAATAACTACACAGCCATCTGGATTAACATGGAAATATCTACTCCGCTATCTGTATGAACATGGAAATACATACACCGCTGTCTGTATGAACATGGAAATATCTACCCCGCTATCTGTATGAACATGGAAATATCTACACCGCTATCTGTATGAACATGGAAATATCTTCACCGCCATCTGTGTGAACATGGATATATCTACACAGCCATCTGGATGAACATGGAAATATCTACACCGCTATCTGTGTAAACATGCATACATTTTCACCGCTATCTGTATAAACATGGAAATAACTACACCGCTATCTTTATGAACATGGAAATATCTACACCGCTAACTGTTTGAACATGGAAATATATACACCGCTATCTGCTTGAAAATGGAAATATCTACACCGCTATCTGTATGAACATGGAAATACATACACCGCTATCTGTTTGAACACGGAATATCTACACCGCTTTCTTTATGAACATGGAAATATCTACAACGCTATCTGTATGAACATGGAAATATCTTCACCGCCATCTGTATGAACATGGATATATCTACACAGCCATCTGGATGAACATGGAAATATCTGCACCGCTATCTGTATGAACATGGAAATATCTACACCGCTATCTGTATGAACATGGATATATCTACACAGCCATCTGGATGAACATGGAAATATCTACACCGCTATCTGTGTAAACATGCATATATCTTCACCGCTATCTGTATAAACATGGAAGTATCTACACCGCTATCTTTCTGAACATGGAAATATCTACACCGCTAACTGTTTGAACAGGGAAATATATACACCGCTATCTGCATGAAAATGGAAATATCTACACAGCTATCTGCATATACATGGAAATATCTACACAGCTATCACTCTACACATGGAAATAACTACACCGCTATCTGTATGAACATGGAAATATCTACACCGCCATCTGTATGAAAATGGAAATCTCTGAACTGCCATCTGTATGAACATATAAATATCTACACCGCCATCTGTATTAAAATGGAGATATCTACACCGCTATCTGTATAAACATGGAAATATCTACACCGCTATCTGTATAAACATGGAAATATCTACACCGCTATCAGTATAAACATGGAAATAGCTTCACCGCTACCTGTATAAACATGGAAATTTCAGCACCGCTATCTGTATGAACATGGAAATATCTACACTGCAATCTGTATGAACATGGAAATATCTACACCGCTATCTGTATGAACATGGAAATATCTACACCGCTATCTGTTTGAACAGGGAAATATATACACCGCTGTCTGCATGAAAATGGAAATTGCTACACAGCTATCTGCATATACATGGAAATATCTACACAGGTATCTCTTTACACATGGAAATAACTACACCGCTATCTGTATGAACATGGAAATATCTACACCGCCATCTGTATGAACATGGAAATATATGCACCGCCATCTGTATGAACATATAAATATCTACACCGCCATCTGTATTAAGATGGAGATATCTACACCGCTATCTGTATCAACATGGAAATATCTACACCGCTACCTGTATGAACATGGAAATATCAGCACCGCTATCTGTATGAACATGGAAATATCTACACCGCTATCTGTATGAACATGGAAATATCTTCACCGCCATCTGTATGAACATGGATATATCTACACAGCCATCTGGATGAACATGGAAATATGTACACGGCAATCTGTGTAAACATGCATACATCTTCACCGCTCTCTGTATAAACATGGAAATATCTACACCGCTGTCTTTATGAACATGGAAATATCTAAACCGATAACTGTTTGAACAGGGAAATATATACACCGCTATCTGCATGAAAATGGAAATATCTACACCGCTATCTGTATGAACATGGAAATACATACACCGCTATCTGTATGAACATGGAAATATCTACACCGCTATCTGTATGAACATGGAAATACCTACACCGCTCTCTGTATGAACATGGAAATATCTACACCGCGATCTGTATGAACATGGAAATATCTTCTCCACCATCTGTATGAACATGGATATATCTGCACAGCCATCTGGATGAACATGGAAATATCTAAACCGCTATCTGTATGAACATGGAAATATCTACACCGCCATCTGTATGAACATGGATATATCTACACAGCCATCTTTATAAACACGGAAATATGTACACCGCTACCTGTATAAACATGGAAGTATCAGCACCGCTATCGGTATGTACATGGCAATATCTACACGGCTATCTGTATGAACATGGAAATATCTACACCGCTACCTGTATGTACATGGAAATATCTTCACCGCCATCAGTATGAACATGGATATATCTACGCAGCCATCTGGATGAACATGGAAATATCTACACCGCTATCTGTATGAACATGGAAATATCTACGCCGCTATCTGTATGAACATGGAAATACCTACACAGCCATCTGGATGAACATGGAAATATCTACACCGCTATCTGTATGAACATGGAAATACAAACACCGCTATCTGTATGAACATGGAAATATCTACACCGCTATCTGTATGAACATGGAAATATCTACACCGCTATCTGTATGAACATGGAAATATCTTAACCGCCATCTGTATGAACATGGAAATACCTACACAGCCATCTGGATGAACATGGAAATATCTACACCGCTATCTGTATGAACATGGAAATACAAACACCGCTATCTGTATGAACATGGAAATACAAACACCGCTATCTGTATGAACATGGAAATATCTACACCGCTATCTTTATGAACATGGAAATATCTACACCGCTAACTGTTTGAACTTGGAAATATATACACAGCTATCTGCTTGAAAATGGAAATATCTACACCGCTATCTGTATGAACATGGAAATACATACAGCGCTATCTGTTTGAACATGGAAATATCTACACCGCTCTCTGAATGAACATGGAAATATCTTCACCGTCATCAGTATGAACATGAATATATCTACACAGCCATCTGGATGAACATGGAAATATCTGCACCGCTATCTGTATGAACATGGAAATATCTACACCGGTATCTGTATGAACATGGATATATCTACACAGCCTTCTGGATGAACATGGAAATATCTACACCGCTATCTGTGTAAACATGCATACATCATCACCGGTATCTGTATAAACATGGAAATATCTACACCGCTATCTTTCTGAACATGGAAATATCAACACCGCTAACAGTTTGAACAGGGAAATATATACACCGCTATCTGCATGAGAATTGAAATATCTACACAGCTATCTGCATATACATGGAAATATCTACACAGCTATCTCTTTACACATGGAAATAACTACACCGCTATCTGTATGAACATGGAAATATCTACACCGCCATCTGTATGAAAATGGAAATATCTGAACCGCCATCTGTATGAACATATAAATATCTACACCGCCATCTGTATTAAGATGGAGATATCTACACCGCTATCTGTATAAACATGGAAATATCTACACCGCTATCTGTATAAACATGGAAATATCTACACCGCTATCAGTATAAACATGGAAATATCTTCACCGCTACCTGTAAAAACATGGAAATATCAGCACCGCTATCTGTATGAACATGGAAATATCTACACCGATATCTGTATGAACATGGAAATATCTACACCGCTATCTGTATGAACATGGAAATATCAACACCGCTATCAGTTTGAACAGGGAAATATATACACCGTTGTCTGCATGAAAATGGAAATTGCTACAAAGCTATCTGCATATACTTGGAAATATCTACACAGGTATCTCTTTACACATGGAAATAACTACACCGCTATCTGTATGAAAATGGAAATATCTACACTGCCATCTGTATGAACATGGAAATATCTACACCGCTATCTGTATGAACATGGAAATATCTACAACGCTATCTGTATGAACATGGAAATATCTACACAGCCATCTGGATGAACATGGAAATATCTACACCGCTATCTGTATGAACATGGAAATATCTACACCGCCATCTGTATGAACATGGAAATACCTACACCGCTACCTGTATGAACATGGAAATATTTTCACCGCCATCTATATGAACATGGATATATCTACACAGCCATCTGGATGAACATGGAAATATCTACACCGCTATCTGTGTAAACATGCCTACATTTTCACCGCTATCTGTATAAACATGGAAATATGTACACCGATATCTTTATGAACATGGAAATATCTAAACCGCTAACTGTTTGAAAAGGGAAATATATACACCGCTTTCTGCATAAAAATGGAAATATCTACACCGCTATCTGTATGAACATGGAAATACATACACCGCTATCTGTATGAACATGGAAATATCTACACCGCTATCTGTATGAACATGGAAATATCTACACCCCTATCTGTATGAACATAGAAATATCTACACCGCCATCTGTATGAACATGGAAATATCTTCTCCACCATCTGTATGAACATGGATATATCTACACAGCCATCTGGATGAACATGGAAATATCTACACTGCTATCTGTATGAACATGGAAATATCTACACCGCCATCTGTATGAACATGGAAATATCTTCTCCACCATCTGTATGAATATGGATATATCTACACAGCCATCTGTATAAACATGGAAATATCTACACCGCTATATGTATAAACATGGAAATATCTACACCGCTACATGTATGAACATGGAAATATCAGCACCGCTATCTGTATGAACATGGAAATATCTACACCGCTATCTGTATGAACATGGAAGTATCTTCACCGCCATCTGTATGAACATGGATATATCTACACAGCCATCTGGATGGACATGGAAATATGTACATGGCTATCTGTGTAAACATGCATACTTCTTCACCGCTATCTGTATAAACATGGAAATATCTACACCGCTATCTTTATGAACATGGAAATATCTAAACCGATAACTGTTTGAACAGGGAAATATATACACTGCTATCTGCAAAAAATGGAAATATCTACACCGCTATCTGTATGAACATGGAAATACATACACCGCTATCTGTATGAACATGGAAATAATTACACCGCTATCTGTATGAACATGGAAATACCTACACCGCTATCTGTATGAATATGGAAATATCTACACCGCCATCTGTATGAACATGGAAATATCTTCTCCGCCATCTGTATGAACATGGATATATCTACACAGCCATCTGGATGAACATGGAAATATCTAAACCGCTATCTGTATGAACATGGAAATATCTACACCACCATCTGTATGAACATGGATATATCTACACAGCCATCTGTATAAACACGGAAATATGTACACCGCTACCTGTATAAACATGGAAGTATCAGCACCGCTATCGGTATGAACATGGCCATATCTACACGGCTATCTGTACGAACATGGAAATATCTACACCGCTATCTGTATGTACGTGGAAATATCTTCTCCGCCATCTGTATGAACATGGATATATCTACGCAGCCATCTGGATGAACATGGAAATATCTACACCGCTATCTGTATGAACATGGAAATATCTACACCGCTATCTGCATTAACATGGAAATATCCACACAGCCATCTGGATTAACTTGGAAATATCTACACCGCTATCTGTATGAACATGGAAATACATACACCGCTATCTGTATGAACATGGAAATATCTGCACCGCTATCTGTTTGAACATGGAAATATATACACCGCTATCTGCATGAAAATGGAAATATCTACACAGCTATCTGCATATACATGGAAATATCTACACAGCTATCACTTTACGCATGGAAATAACTACACCGCTATCTGTATGAACATGGAAATATCTACACCGCAATCTGTATGAAAATGGAAATATCTGAACCGCCATCTGTGTGAACATATAAATATCTACACCGCCATCTGTATTAAAATGAAGATATCTACACCGCTATCTGTATAAACATGGAAATATCTACACCGCTATCTGTATAAACATGGAAATATCTACACCGCTATCTGTATAAACATGGAAATATCTTCACCGCTACCTGTAAAAACATGGAAATATCAGCACCGCTATCTGTATGAACATGGAAATATCTACACCGCTATCTGTATGAACATGGAACTATCTACACCGCTATCTGTATGAACATGGAAATATCTACACCGCTATCGGTTTGAACAAGGAAATATATACAGCGCTGTCTGCATGAAAATGGAAATTGCTACACAGCAATCTGCATATACATGGAAATATCTACACAGGTATCTCTTTACACATGGAAATAACTACACAGCTATCTGTATGAAAATGGAAATATCTAAACCGCCATTTGTATGAACATGGAAATATCTACACCGCTATCTGTATGAACATGGAAATATCTACACCGCTATCTGTATTAACATGGAAATATCTACACAGCCATCTGGATGAACATGGAAATATCTACACCGCTATCTGTATGAACATGGAAATATCTACACCGCTATCTGTATGAACATGGAAATATCTACACCGCTATCTGTATGAACATGGAAATATTTTCACCGCCATCTACATGAACATGGATATATCTACACAGCCATCTGGATGAACATGGAAATATCTACACCGCTATCTGTGTAAACATGCCTACATTTTCACCGCTATCTGTATAAACATGGAAATATCTACACCGCTATCTTTATGAACATTGAAATATCTACACCGCTAAGTGTTTGAACATGGAAGTATATACACCGCTATCTGCTTGAAAATGGAAATATATACACCGCTAACTGTATGAACATGGAAATACATACACCGCTATCTGTTTGAACATGGAAATATCTACACCGCTTTCTGTATGAACATGGAAATATCTACACCGCTATCTGTATGAACATGGAAATATCTTCACCTCCATCTGTATGAAGATGGATATATCTACACAGCATTCTGGATGAACATGGAAATATCTACACCGCTATCTGTGTAAACATGCATATATTTTCACCGCTATCTGTATAAACATGGAAATATCTTCACCGCTACCTTTATGAACATGGAAATATCTAAACCGCTAACTGTTTGAACAGGGAAATATATACACCGCTATCTGCATAAAAATGGAAATATCTACACCGCTATCTGTATGAACATGGAAATACATACACCGCTATCTGTATGAACATGGAAATATCTACACCGCTATCTGTATGAAGATGGAAATATCTACACCGCTATCTGTATGAACATGGAAATATCTACACCGCCATCTGTATGAACATTGATATATCTACACAGCCATCTGTATAAACACGGAAATATGTACACCGCTACCTGTATAAACATGGAAGTTTCAGCACGGCTATCGGTATGAACATGGCAATATCTACACGGCTATCTGTATGAACATGGAAATATCTACACCGCTATCTGTATGTACATGGAAATATCTTCACCACCATCTGTATGAACATGGAAATAACTACACCGCTATCTGTATGAACATGGAAATAACTACACAGCCATCTGGATTAACATGGAAATATATACACCGCTATCTGTATGAACATGGAAATATCTACACCCCTATCTGTATGAACATGGAAATATCTACACCGCCATCTGTATGAACATGGAAATATCTTCTCCACCATCTGTATGAACATGGATATATCTACACAGCCATCTGGATGAACATGGAAATATCTACACTGCTATCTGTATGAACATGGAAATATCTACACCGCTATCTGTATGAACATGGAAATATCTACACCGCTATCTGTATGAACATGGAAGTATCTTCACCGCCATCTGTATGAACATGGATATATCTACACAGCCATCTGGATGAACATGGAAATATGTACATGGCTATCTGTGTAAACATGCATACTTCTTCACCGCTATCTGTATAAACATGGAAATATCTACACCGCTATCTTTATGAACATGGAAATATCTAAACCGATAACTGTTTGAACAGGGAAATATATACACTGTTATCTGCATAAAAATGGAAATATCTACACCGCTATCTGTATGAACATGGAAAGACATACACCGCTATCTGTATGAACATGGAAATATCTACACCGCTATCTGTATGAACATGGAAATACCTACACCGCTATCTGTATGAACATGGAAATATCTACACCGCCATCTGTATGAACATGGAAATATCTTCTCCGCCATCTGTATGAACATGGATATATCTACACAGCCATCTGGATGAACATGGAAATATCTAAACCGCTATCTGTATGAACATGGAAATATCTACACCATCATCTGTATGAACATGGATATATCTACACAGCCATCTGTATAAACACGGAAATATGTAAACCGCTACCTGTATAAACATGGAAGTATCAGCACCGCTATCGGTATGAACATGGCCATATCTACACGGCTATCTGTACGAACATGGAAATATCTACACCGCTATCTGTATGTACGTGGAAATATCTTCTCCGCCATCTGTATGAACATGGATATATCTACGCAGCCATCTGGATGAACATGGAAATATCTACACCGCTATCTGCATTAACATGGAAATATCCACACAGCCGTCTGGATTAACTTGGAAATATCTACACCGCTAGCTGTATGAACATGGAAATACATACACCGCTATCTGTATGAACATGGAAATATCTACACCGCTATCTGTTTGAACATGGAAATATATACACCGCTATCTGCATGAAAATGGAAATATCTACACAGCTATCTGCATATACATGGAAATATCTACACAGCTATCACTTTACGCATGGAAATAACTACACCGCTATCTGTATGAACATGGAAATATCTACACCGCCATCTGTATGAAAATGGAAATATCTGAACCGCCATCTGTATGAACATATAAATATCTACACCGCCATCTGTATTAAAATGAAGATATCTACACCGCTATCTGTATAAACATGGAAATATCTACACCGCTATCTGTATAAACATGGAAATATCTACACCGCTATCTGTATAAACATGGAAATATCTTCACCGCTACCTGTAACAACATGGAAATATCAGCACCGCTATCTGTATGAACATGGAAATATCTACACCGCTATCTGTATGAACATGGAAATATCTACACCGCTATCTGTATGAACATGGAAATATCTACACCGCTATCGGTTTGAACAAGGAAATATATACACCGCTGTCTGCATGAAAATGGAAATTGCTACACAGCTATCTGCATATACATGGAAATATCTACACAGGTATCTCTTTACACTTGGAAATAACTACACAGCTATCTGTATGAAAATGGAAATATCTAAACCGCCATCTGTATGAACATGGAAATATCTACACCGCTATCTGTATGAACATGGAAATATCTACACCGCTATCTGTATGAACATGGAAATATCTACACAGCCATCTGGATGAACATGGAAATATCTACACCGCTATCTGTATGAACATGGAAATATCTACACCGCTATCTGTATGAACACGGAAATATCTACACCGCAATCTGTATGAACATGGAAATATTTTCACCGCCATCTATTTGAACATGGATATATCTACACAGCCATCTGGATGAACATGGAAATATCTACACCGCTATCTGTGTAAACATGCCTACATTTTCACCGCTATCTGTATAAACATGGAAATATCTACACCGCTATCTTTATGAACATGGAAATATCTACACCGCTAACTGTTTGAACATGGAAGTATATACACCGCTATCTGCTTGAAAATGGAAATATATTCAACGCTAACTGTATGAACATGGAAATACATACACCGCTATCTGTTTGAACATGGAAATATCTACACCGCTTTCTGTATGAACATGGAAATATCTACACCGCTATCTGTATGAACATGGAAATATCTACACCGCCATCTGTATGAACATGGAAATATCTTCTCCACCATCTGTATGAACATGGATATATCTACACAGCCATCTGGATGAACATGGAAATATCTAAACCGCTATCTGTATGAACATGGAAATATCTACACCGCCATCTGTATGAACATGGAAATATCTACACAGCCATCTGTATAAACACGGAAATATGTACACCGCCACCTGTATAAACATGGAAGTTTCAGCACGGCTATCGGTATGAACATGGCAATATCTACACGGCTATCTGTATGAACATGGAAATATCTACACCGCTATCTGTATGTACATGGAAATATCTTCACCGCCATCTGTATGAACATGGATATATCTACTCAGCCATCTGGATGAACATGGAAATATTTACACCGCTATCTGTATGAGCATGGAAATATCTACACCGCTATCTGTATGAACATGGAAATATCTACACAGCCATCTGGATTAACATGGAAATATCTACACCGCTATCTGTATGAACATGGAAATACATACACCGCTGTCTGTATGAACATGGAAATATCTACCCCGCTATCTGTATGAACATGGAAATATCTACACCGCTATCTGTATGAACATGGATATATCTTCACCGCCATCTGTGTGAACATGGATATATCTACAGAGCCATCTGGATGAACATGGACATATCTACTCCGCTATCTGTGTAAACATGCATACATTTTCACCGCTATCTGTATAAACATGGAAATAACTACACCGCTATCTTTATGAACATGGAAATATCTACACCGCTAACTGTTTGAACATGGAAATATATACACCGCTATCTGCTTGAAAATGGAAATATCTACACCGCTATCTGTATGAAAATGGAAATACATACACCGCTATCTGTTTGAACATGGAAATATCTACACCGCTTTCTTTATGAACATGGAAATATCTACAACGCTATCTGTATGAACATGGAAATATCTTCACCGCCATCTGTATGAACATGGATATATCTACACAGCCATCTGGATGAACATGGAAATATCTGCACCGCTATCTGTATGAACATGGAAATATCTACACCGCTATCTGTATGAACATGGATATATCTACACAGCCATCTGGATGAACATGGAAATATCTACACCGCTATCTGTGTAAACATGCATATATCTTCACCGCTATCTGTATAAACATGGAAGTATCTACACCGCTATCTTTCTGAACATGGAAATATCTACACCGCTAACTGTTTGAACAGGGAAATATATACACCGCTATCTGCATGAAAATGGAAATATCTACACAGCTATCTGCATATACATGGAAATATCTACACAGCTATCTCTCTACACATGGAAATAACTACACCGCTACCTGTATGAACATGGAAATATCTACACCGCCATCTGTATGAAAATGGAAATCTCTGAACCGCCATCTGTATGAACTTATAAATATCTACACCGCCATCTGTATTAAAATGGAGATATCTACACCGCTATCTGTATAAACATGGAAATATCTACACCGCTATCTGTATAAACATGGAAATATCTACACCGCTATCAGTATAAACATGGAAATAGCTTCACCGCTACCTGTATAAACATGGAAATTTCAGCACCGCTATCTGTATGAACATGGAAATATCTACACCGCAATCTGTATGAACATGGAAATATCTACACCGCTATCTGTATGAACATGGAAATATCTACACCGCTATCTGTTTGAACAGGGAAATATATACACCGCTGTCTGCATGAAAATGGAAATTGCTACACAGCTATCTGCATATACATGGAAATATCTACACAGGTATCTCTTTACACATGGAAATAACTACACCGCTATCTGTATGAACATGGAAACATCTACACCGCCATCTGTATGAACATGGAAATATCTGCACCGCCATCTGTATGAACATATAAATATCTACACCGCCATCTGTATTAAGATGGAGATATCTACACTGCTATCTGTATCAACATGGAAATATCTACACCGCTACCTGTATGAACATGGAAATATCAGCACCGCTATCTGTATGAACATGGAAATATCTACACCGCTATCTGTATGAACATGGAAATATCTTCACCGCCATCTGTATGAACATGGATATATCTACACAGCCATCTGGATGAACATGGAAATATGTACACGGCTATCTGTGTAAACATGCATACATCTTCACCGCTATCTGTATAAACATGGAAATATCTACACCGCTATCTTTATGAACATGGAAATATCTAAACCGCTAACTGTTTGAACAGGGAAATATATACACCGCTATCTGCATAAAAATGGAAATATCTACACCGCTATCTGTATGAACATGGAAATACATACACCGCTATCTGTATGAACATGGAAATATCTACAACGCTATCTGTATGAACATGGAAATAACTACCCCGCTATCTGTATGAACATGGAAATATCTACACCGCCATCTGTATGAACATGGAAATATCTTCTCCACCATCTGTATGAACATGGATATATCTACACAGCCATCTGGATGAACATGGAAATATCTAAACCGCTATCTGTATGAACATGGAAATATCTACACCGCCATCTGTATGAACATGGATATATCTACACAGCCATCTGTATAAACACGGAAATATGTACACCGCTACCTGTATAAACATGGAAGTTTCAGCACGGCTATCGGTATGAACATGGCAATATCTACACGGCTATCTGTATGAACATGGAAATATCTACACCGCTATCTGTATGTACATGGAAATATCTTCACCGCCATCTGTATGAACATGGATATATCTACTCAGCCATCTGGATGAACATGGAAATATCTACAGCGCTATCTGTATGAACATGGAAATATCTACACCGCTATCTGTATGAACATGGAAATATCTACACAGCCATCTGGATTAACATGGAAATATCTACACCGCTATCTGTATGAACATGGAAATACATACACCGCTGTCTGTATGAACATGGAAATATCTACACCGCTATCTGTATGAACATGGAAATATCTACACCGCTATCTGTATGAACATGGAAATATCTTCACTGCCATCTGTATGAACATGGATATATCTACGCAGCCATCTGGATGAACATGGAAATATCTACACCGCTATCTGTATGAACATGGAAATATCTACACCGCTATCTGCATTAACATGGAAATATCCACACAGCCATCTGGATTAACTTGGAAATATCTACACCGCTATCTGTATGAACATGGAAATACATACACCGCGATCTGTATGAACATGTAAATATCTACACCGCTATCTGTTTGAACATGGAAATATATACACCGCTATCTGCATGAAAATGGAAATATCTACACAGCTATCTGCATATACATGGAAATATCTACACAGCTATCACTTTACGCATGGAAATAACTACACTGCTATCTGTATGAACATGGAAATATCTACACCGCCATCTGTATGAAAATGGAAATATCTGAACCGCCATCTGTATGAACATATAAATATCTACACCGCCATCTGTATTAAAATGAAGATATCTACACCGCTATCTGTATAAACATGGAAATATCTACACCGCTATCTGTATAAACATGGAAATATCTACACCGCTATCTGTATAAACATGGAAATATCTTCACCGCTACTTGTAAAAACATGGAAATATCAGCACCGCTATCTGTATGAACATGGAAATATCTACACCGCTATCTGTATGAACATGGAAATATCTACACCGCTATCTGTATGAACATGGAAATATCTACACCGCTATCGGTTTGAAGAAGGAAATATATACACCGCTGTCTGCATGAAAATGGAAATTGCTACACAGCAATCTGCATATACATGGAAATATCTACACAGGTATCTCTTTACACATGGAAATAACTACACAGCTATCTGTATGAAAATGGAAATATCTAAACCGCCATCTGTATGAACATGGAAATATCTACACCGCTATCTGTATGAACATGGAAATATCTGCACCGCCATCTGTATGAACATATAAATATCTACACCGCCATCTGTATTAAGATGGAGATATCTGCACTGCTATCTGTATCAACATGGAAATATCTACACCGCTACCTGTATGAACATGGAAATTTCAGCACCGCTATCTGTATGAACATGGAAATATCTACACCGCAATCTGTATGAACATGGAAATATCTACACCGCTATCTGTATGAACATGGAAATATCTACACCGCTATCTGTTTGAACAGGGAAATATATACACCGCTGTCTGCATGAAAATGGAAATTGCTACACAGCTATCTGCATATACATGGAAATATCTACACAGGTATCTCTTTACACATGGAAATAACTACACCGCTATCTGTATGAACATGGAAATATCTACACCGCCATCTGTATGAACATGGAAATATCTGCACCGCCATCTGTATGAACATATAAATATCTACACCGCCATCTGTATTAAGATGGAGATATCTACACTGCTATCTGTATCAACATGGAAATATCTACACCGCTACCTGTATGAACATGGAAATATCAGCACCGCTATCTGTATGAACATGGAAATATCTACACCGCTATCTGTATGAACATGGAAATATCTTCACCGCCATCTGTATGAACATGGATATATCTACACAGCCATCTGGATGAACATGGAAATATGTACACGGCTATCTGTGTAAACATGCATACATCTTCACCGCTATCTGTATAAACATGGAAATATCTACACCGCTATCTTTATGAACATGGAAATATCTAAACCGCTAACTGTTTGAACAGGGAAATATATACACCGCTATCTGCATAAAAATGGAAATATCTACACCGCTATCTGTATGAACATGGAAATACATACACCGCTATCTGTATGAACATGGAAATATCTACAACGCTATCTGTATGAACATGGAAATAACTACCCCGCTATCTCTATGAACATGGAAATATCTACACCGCCATCTGTATGAACATGGAAATATCTTCTCCACCATCTGTATGAACATGGATATATCTACACAGCCATCTGGATGAACATGGAAATATCTAAACCGCTATCTGTATGAACATGGAAATATCTACACCGCCATCTGTATGAACATGGATATATCTACACAGCCATCTGTATAAACACGGAAATATGTACACCGCTACCTGTATAAACATGGAAGTTTCAGCACGGCTATCGGTATGAGCATGGCAATATCTACACGGCTATCTGTATGAACATGGAAATATCTACACCGCTATCTGTATGTACATGGAAATATCTTCACCGCCATCTGTATGAACATGGATATATCTACTCAGCCATCTGGATGAACATGGAAATATCTACAGCGCTATCTGTATGAACATGGAAATATCTACACCGCTATCTGTATGAACATGGAAATATCTACACAGCCATCTGGATTAACATGGAAATATCTACACCGCTATCTGTATGAACATGGAAATACATACACCGCTGTCTGTATGAACATGGAAATATCTACACCGCTATCTGTATGAACATGGAAATATCTACACCGCTATCTGTATGAACATGGAAATATCTTCACTGCCATCTGTATGAACATGGATATATCTACGCAGCCATCTGGATGAACATGGAAATATCTACACCGCTATCTGTATGAACATGGAAATATCTACACCGCTATCTGCATTAACATGGAAATATCCACACAGCCATCTGGATTAACTTGGAAATATCTACACCGCTATCTGTATGAACATGGAAATACATACACCGCTATCTGTATGAACATGTAAATATCTACACCGCTATCTGTTTGAACATGGAAATATATACACCGCTATCTGCATGAAAATGGAAATATCTACACAGCTATCTGCATATACATGGAAATATCTACACAGCTATCACTTTACGCATGGAAATAACTACACTGCTATCTGTATGAACATGGAAATATCTACACCGCCATCTGTATGAAAATGGAAATATCTGAACCGCCATCTGTATGAACATATAAATATCTACACCGCCATCTGTATTAAAATGAAGATATCTACACCGCTATCTGTATAAACATGGAAATATCTACACCGCTATCTGTATAAACATGGAAATATCTACACCGCTATCTGTATAAACATGGAAATATCTTCACCGCTACTTGTAAAAACATGGAAATATCAGCACCGCTATCTGTATGAACATGGAAATATCTACACCGCTATCTGTATGAACATGGAAATATCTACACCGCTATCTGTATGAACATGGAAATATCTACACCGCTATCGGTTTGAACAAGGAAATATATACACCGCTGTCTGCATGAAAATGGAAATTGCTACACAGCAATCTGCATATACATGGAAATATCTACACAGGTATCTCTTTACACATGGAAATAACTACACAGCTATCAGTATGAAAATGGAAATATCTAAACCGCCATCTGTATGAACATGGAAATATCTGCACCGCTATCTGTATGAACATGGAAATATCTGCACCGCCATCTGTATGAACATATAAATATCTACACCGCCATCTGTATTAAGATGGAGATATCTGCACTGCTATCTGTATCAACATGGAAATATCTACACCGCTACCTGTATGAACATGGAAATTTCAGCACCGCTATCTGTATGAACATGGAAATATCTACACCGCAATCTGTATGAACATGGAAATATCTACACCGCTATCTGTATGAACATGGAAATATCTACACCGCTATCTGTTTGAACAGGGAAATATATACACCGCTGTCTGCATGAAAATGGAAATTGCTACACAGCTATCTGCATATACATGGAAATATCTACACAGGTATCTCTTTACACATGGAAATAACTACACCGCTATCTGTATGAACATGGAAATATCTACACCGCCATCTGTATGAACATGGAAATATCTGCACCGCCATCTGTATGAACATATAAATATCTACACCGCCATCTGTATTAAGATGGAGATATCTACACTGCTATCTGTATCAACATGGAAATATCTACACCGCTACCTGTATGAACATGGAAATATCAGCACCGCTATCTGTATGAACATGGAAATATCTACACCGCTATCTGTATGAACATGGAAATATCTTCACCGCCATCTGTATGAACATGGATATATCTACACAGCCATCTGGATGAACATGGAAATATGTACACGGCTATCTGTGTAAACATGCATACATCTTCACCGCTATCTGTATAAACATGGAAATATCTACACCGCTATCTTTATGAACATGGAAATATCTAAACCGCTAACTGTTTGAACAGGGAAATATATACACCGCTATCTGCATAAAAATGGAAATATCTACACCGCTATCTGTATGAACATGGAAATACATACACCGCTATCTGTATGAACATGGAAATATCTACAACGCTATCTGTATGAACATGGAAATAACTACCCCGCTATCTCTATGAACATGGAAATATCTACACCGCCATCTGTATGAACATGGAAATATCTTCTCCACCATCTGTATGAACATGGATATATCTACACAGCCATCTGGATGAACATGGAAATATCTAAACCGCTATCTGTATGAACATGGAAATATCTACACCGCCATCTGTATGAACATGGATATATCTACACAGCCATCTGTATAAACACGGAAATATGTACACCGCTACCTGTATAAACATGGAAGTTTCAGCACGGCTATCGGTATGAACATGGCAATATCTACACGGCTATCTGTATGAACATGGAAATATCTACACCGCTATCTGTATGTACATGGAAATATCTTCACCGCCATCTGTATGAACATGGATATATCTACTCAGCCATCTGGATGAACATGGAAATATCTACACCGCTATCTGTATGAACATGGAAATATCTACACAGCCATCTGGATTAACATGGAAATATCTACACCGCTATCTGTATGAACATGGAAATACATACACCGCTGTCTGTATGAACATGGAAATATCTACACCGCTATCTGTATGAACATGGAAATATCTACACCGCTATCTGTATGAACATGGAAATATCTTCACTGCCATCTGTATGAACATGGATATATCTACGCAGCCATCTGGATGAACATGGAATTATCTACACCGCTATCTGTATGAACATGGAAATATCTACACCGCTATCTGCATTAACATGGAAATATCCACACAGCCATCTGGATTAACTTGGAAATATCTACACCGCTATCTGTATGAACATGGAAATACATACACCGCTATCTGTATGAACATGTAAATATCTACACCGCTATCTGTTTGAACATGGAAATATATACACCGCTATCTGCATGAAAATGGAAATATCTACACAGCTATCTGCATATACATGGAAATATCTACACAGCTATCACTTTACGCATGGAAATAACTACACCGCTATCTGTATGAACATGGAAATATCTACACCGCAATCTGTATGAAAATGGAAATATCTGAACCGCCATCTGTATGAACATATAAATATCTACACCGCCATCTGTATTAAAATGAAGATATCTACACCGCTATCTGTATAAACATGGAAATATCTACACCGCTATCTGTATAAACATGGAAATATCTACACCGCTATCTGTATAAACATGGAAATATCTTCACCGCTACCTGTAAAAACATGGAAATATCAGCACCGCTATCTGTATGAACATGGAAATATCTACACCGCTATCTGTATGAACATGGAAATATCTACACCGCTATCTGTATGAACATGGAAATATCTACACCGCTATCGGTTTGAACAAGGAAATATATACACCGCTGTCTGCATGAAAATGGAAATTGCTACACAGCAATCTGCATATACATGGAAATATCTACACAGGTATCTCTTTACACATGGAAATAACTACACAGCTATCTGTATGAAAATGGAAATATCTAAACCGCCATCTGTATGAACATGGAAATATCTACACCGCTTTCTGTATGAACATGGAAATATCTGCACGCCATCTGTATGAACATATAAATATCTACACCGCCATCTGTATTAAGATGGAGATATCTACACTGCTATCTGTATCAACATGGAAATATCTACACCGCTACCTGTATGAACATGGAAATTTCAGCACCGCTATCTGTATGAACATGGATATATCTACACCGCAATCTGTATGAACATGGAAATATCTACACCGCTATCTGTATGAACATGGAAATATCTACACCGCTATCTGTTTGAACAGGGAAATATATACACCGCTGTCTGCATGAAAATGGAAATTGCTACACAGCTATCTGCATATACATGGAAATATCTACACAGGTATCTCTTTACACATGGAAATAACTACACCGCTATCTGTATGAACATGGAAATATCTACACCGCCATCTGTATGAACATGGAAATATCTGCACCGCCATCTGTATGAACATATAAATACCTACACCGCCATCTGTATTAAGATGGAGATATCTACACTGCTATCTGTATCAACATGGAAATATCTACACCGCTACCTGTATGAACATGGAAATATCAGCACCGCTATCTGTATGAACATGGAAATATCTACACCGCTATCTGTATGAACATGGAAATATCTTCACCGCCATCTGGATGAACATGGATATATCTACACAGCCATCTGGATGAACATGGAAATATGTACACGGCTATCTGTGTAAACATGCATACATCTTCACCGCTATCTGTATAAACATGGAAATATCTACACCGCTATCTTTATGAACATGGAAATATCTAAACCGCTAACTGTTTGAACAGGGAAATATATACACCGCTATCTGCATAAAAATGGAAATATCTACACCGCTATCTGTATGAACATGGAAATACATACACCGCTATCTGTATGAACATGGAAATATCTACAACGCTATCTGTATGAACATGGAAATAACTACCCCGCTATCTGTATGAACATGGAAATATCTACACCGCCATCTGTATGAACATGGAAATATCTTCTCCACCATCTGTATGAACATGGATATATCTACACAGCCATCTGGATGAACATGGAAATATCTAAACCGCTATCTGTATGAACATGGAAATATCTACACCGCCATCTGTATGAACATGGATATATCTACACAGCCATCTGTATAAACACGGAAATATGTACACCGCTACCTGTATAAACATGGAAGTTTCAGCACGGCTATCGGTATGAACATGGCAATATCTACACGGCTATCTGTATGAACATGGAAATATCTACACCGCTATCTGTATGTACATGGAAATACCTTCACCGCCATCTGTATGAACATGGATATATCTACTCAGCCATCTGGATGAACATGGAAATATCTACAGCGCTATCTGTATGAACATGGAAATATCTACACAGCCATCTGGATTAACATGGAAATATCTACACCGCTATCTGTATGAACATGGAAATACATACACCGCTGTCTGTATGAACATGGAAATATCTACACCGCTATCTGTATGAACATGGAAATATCTACACCGCTATCTGTATGAACATGGAAATATCTTCACTGCCATCTGTATGAACATGGATATATCTACGCAGCCATCTGGATGAACATGGAAATATCTACACCGCTATCTGTATGAACATGGAAATATCTACACCGCTATCTGCATTAACATGGAAATATCCACACAGCCATCTGGATTAACTTGGAAATATCTACACCGCTATCTGTATGAACATGGAAATACATACACCGCTATCTGTATGAACATGGAAATATCTACACCGCTATCTGTTTGAACATGGAAATATATACACCGCTATCTGCATGAAAATGGAAATATCTACACAGCTATCTGCATATACATGGAAATATCTACACAGCTATCACTTTACGCATGGAAATAACTACACCGCTATCTGTATGAACATGGAAATATCTACACCGCCATCTGTATGAAAATGGAAATATCTGAACCGCCATCTGTATGAACATATAAATATCTACACCGCCATCTGTATTAAAATGAAGATATCTACACCGCTATCTGTATAAACATGGAAATATCTACACCGCTATCTGTATAAACATGGAAATATCTACACCGCTATCTGTATAAACATGGAAATATCTTCACCGCTACCTGTAAAAACATGGAAATATCAGCACCGCTATCTGTATGAACATGGAAATATCTACACCGCTATCTGTAAAAACATGGAAATATCTACACCGCTATCTGTATGAACATGGAAATATCTACACCGCTATCGGTTTGAACAAGGAAATATATACACCGCTGTCTGCATGAAAATTGAAATTGCTACACAGCAATCTGCATATACATGGAAATATCTACACAGGTATCTCTTTACACATGGAAATAACTACACAGCTATCTGTATGAAAATGGAAATATCTAAACCGCCATCTGTATGAACATGGAAATATCTACACCGCTATCTGTATGAACATGGAAATATCTGCACCGCCATCTGTATGAACATATAAATATCTACACCGCCATCTGTATTAAGATGGAGATATCTACACTGCTATCTGTATCAACATGGAAATATCTACACCGCTACCTGTATGAACATGGAAATTTCAGCACCGCTATCTGTATGAACATGAAAATATCTACACCGCAATCTGTATGAACATGGAAATATCTACACCGCTATCTGTATGAACATGGAAATATCTACACCGCTATCTGTTTGAACAGGGAAATATATACACCGCTGTCTGCATGAAAATGGAAATTGCTACACAGCTATCTGCATGTACATGGAAATATCTACACAGGTATCTCTTTACACATGGAAATAACTACACCGCTATCTGTATGAACATGGAAATATCTACACCGCCATCTGTATGAACATGGAAATATCTGCACCGCCATCTGTATGAACATATAAATATCTACACCGCCATCTGTATTAAGATGGAGATATCTACACTGCTATCTGTATCAACATGGAAATATCTACACCGCTACCTGTATGAACATGGAAATATCAGCACCACTATCTGTATGAACATGGAAATATCTACACCGCTATATGTATGAACATGGAAATATCTTCACCGCCATCTGTATGAACATGGATATATCTACACAGCCATCTGGATGAACATGGAAATATGTACACGGCTATCTGTGTAAACATGCATACATCTTCACCGCTATCTGTATAAACATGGAAATATCTACACCGCTATCTTTATGAACATGGAAATATCTAAACCGCTAACTGTTTGAACAGGGAAATATATACACCGCTATCTGCATAAAAATGGAAATATCTACACGGCTATCTGTATGAACATGGAAATACATACACCGCTATCTGTATGAACATGGAAATATCTACAACGCTATCTGTATGAACATGGAAATAACTACCCCGCTATCTGTATGAACATGGAAATATCTACACCGCCATCTGTATGAACATGGAAATATCTTCTCCACCATCTGTATGAACATGGATATATCTACACAGCCATCTGGATGAACATGGAAATATCTAAACCGCTATCTGTATGAACATGGAAATATCTACACCGCCATCTGTATGAACATGGATATATCTACACAGCCATCTGTATAAACACGGAAATATGTACACCGCTACCTGTATAAACATGGAAGTTTCAGCACGGCTATCGGTATGAACATGGCAATATCTACACGGCTATCTGTATGAACATGGAAATATCTACACCGCTATCTGTATGTACATGGAAATATCTTCACCGCCATCTGTATGAACATGGATATATCTACTCAGCCATCTGGATGAACATGGAAATATCTACAGCGCTATCTGTATGAACATGGAAATATCTACACCGCTATCTGTATGAACATGGAAATATCTACACAGCCATCTGGATTAACATGGAAATATCTACACCGCTATCTGTATGAACATGGAAATACATACACCGCTGTCTGTATGAACATGGAAATATCTACACCGCTATCTGTATGAACATGGAAATATCTACACCGCTATCTGTATGAACATGGAAATATCTTCACTGCCATCTGTATGAACATGGATATATCTACGCAGCCATCTGGATGAACATGGAAATATCTACACCGCTATCTGTATGAACATGGAAATATCTACACCGCTATCTGCATTAACATGGAAATATCCACACAGCCATCTGGATTAACTTGGAAATATCTACACCGCTATCTGTATGAACATGGAAATACATACACCGCTATCTGTATGAACATGTAAATATGTACACCGCTATCTGTTTGAACATGGAAATATATACACCGCTATCTGCATGAAAATGGAAATATCTACACAGCTATCTGCATATACATGGAAATATCTACACAGCTATCACTTTACGCATGGAAATAACTACACCGCTATCTGTATGAACATGGAAATATCTACACCGCAATCTGTATGAAAATGGAAATATCTGAACCGCCATCTGTATGAACATATAAATATCTACACCGCCATCTGTATTAAAATGAAGATATCTACACCGCTATCTGTATAAACATGGACATATCTACACCGCTATCTGTATAAACATGGAAATATCTACACCGCTATCTGTATGAACATGGAAATATCTACACCGCTATCGGTTTGAACAAGGAAATATATACACCGCTGTCTGCATGAAAATGGAAATTGCTACACAGCAATCTGCATATACATGGAAATATCTACACAGGTATCTCTTTACACATGGAAATAACTACACAGCTATCTGTATGAAAATGGAAATATCTAAACCGCCATCTGTATGAACATGGAAATATCTACACCGCTATCTGTATGAACATGGAAATATCTACACCGCTATCTGTATGAACATGGAAATATCTACACAGCCATCTGGATGAACATGGAAATATCTACACCGCTATCTGTATGAACATGGAAATATCTACACCGCTATCTGTATGAACATGGAAATATCTACACCGCTATCTGTATGAACATGGAAATATTTTCACCGCCATCTATATGAACATGGATATATCTACACAGCCATCTGGATGAACATGGAAATATCTACACCGCTATCTGTGTAAACATGCCTACATTTTCACCGCTATCTGTATGAACATGGAAATACATACACCGCTATCTGTTTGAATATGGAAATATCTACACCGCTTTCTGTATGAACATGGAAATATCTACACCGCTATCTGTATGAACATGGAAATATCTTCACCGCCATCTGTATGAAGATGGATATATCTACACAGCATTCTGGATGAACATGGAAATATCTACACCGCTATCTGTGTAAACATGCATATATTTTCACCGCTATCTGTATAAACATGGAAATATCTTCACCGCTACCTTTATGAACATGGAAATATCTAAACCGCTAACTGTTTGAACATTGAAATATATACACCGCTATCTGCATAAAAATGGAAATATCTACACCGCTATCTGTATGAACATGGAAATACATACACCGCTATCTGTATGAACATGGAAATATCTACACCGCTATCTGTATGAAGATGGAAATATCTACACCGCTATCTGTATGAACATGGAAATATCTACACCGCCATCTGCATGAACATGGAAATATCTTCTCCACTATCTGTATGAACATGGATATATCTACACAGCCATCTGGATGAACATGGAAATATCTAAACCGCTATCTGTATGAACATGGAAATATCTACACCGCCATCTGTATGAACATGGATATATCTACACAGCCATCTGTATAAACACGGAAATATGTACACCGCCACCTGTATAAACATGGAAGTTTCAGCACGGCTATCGGTATGAACATGGCAATATCTACACGGCTATCTGTATGAACATGGAAATATCTACACCGCTATCTGTATGTACATGGAAATATCTTCACCGCCATCTGTATGAACATGGATATATCTACTCAGCCATCTGGATGAACATGGAAATATCTACACCGCTATCTGTATGAGCATGGAAATATCTACACCGCTATCTGTATGAACATGGAAATATCTACACAGCCATCTGGATTAACATGGAAATATCTACACCGCTATCTGTATGAACATGGAAATACATACACCGCTGTCTGTATGAACATGGAAATATCTACCCCGCTATCTGTATGAACATGGAAATATCTACACCGCTATCTGTATGAACATGGATATATCTTCACCGCCATCTGTGTGAACATGGATATATCTACACAGCCATCTGGATGAACATGGAAATATCTACACCGCTATCTGTGTAAACATGCATACATTTTCACCGCTATCTGTATAAACATGGAAATAACTACACCGCTATCTTTATGAACATGGAAATATCTACACCGCTAACTGTTTGAACATGGAAATATATACACCGCTATCTGCTTGAAAATGGAAATATCTACACCGCTATCTGTATGAACATGGAAATACATACACCGCTATCTGTTTGAACATGGAAATATCTACACCGCTTTCTTTATGAACATGGAAATATCTACAACGCTATCTGTATGAACATGGAAATATCTTCACCGCCATCTGTATGAACATGGATATATCTACACAGCCATCTGGATGAACATGGAAATATCTGCACCGCTATCTGTATGAACATGGAAATATCTACACCGCTATCTGTATGAACATGGATATATCTACACAGCCATCTGGATGAACATGGAAATATCTACACCGCTATCTGTGTAAACATGCATATATCTTCACCGCTATCTGTATAAACATGGAAGTATCTACACCGCTATCTTTCTGAACATGGAAATATCTACACCGCTAACTGTTTGAACAGGGAAATATATACACCGCTATCTGCATGAAAATGGAAATATCTACACAGCTATCTGCATATACATGGAAATATCTACACAGCTATCTCTCTACACATGGAAATAACTACACCGCTATCTGTATGAACATGGAAATATCTACACCGCCATCTGTATGAAAATGGAAATCTCTGAACCGCCATCTGTATGAACATATAAATATCTACACCGCCATCTGTATTAAAATGGAGATATCTACACCGCTATCTGTATAAACATGGAAATATCTACACCGCTATCTGTATAAACATGGAAATATCTACACCGCTATCAGTATAAACATGGAAATAGCTTCACCGCTACCTGTATAAACATGGAAATTTCAGCACCGCTATCTGTATGAACATGGAAATATCTACACCGCAATCTGTATGAACATGGAAATATCTACACCGCTATCTGTATGAACATGGAAATATCTACACCGCTATCTGTTTGAAAAGGGAAATATATACACCGCTGTCTGCATGAAAATGGAAATTGCTACACAGCTATCTGCATATACATGGAAATATCTACACAGGTATCTCTTTACACATGGAAATAACTACACCGCTATCTGTATGAACATGGAAATATCTACACCGCCATCTGTATGAACATGGATATATCTGCACCGCCATCTGTATGAACAGATAAATATCTACACCGCCATCTGTATTAAGATGGAGATATCTACACCGCTATCTGATTCAACATGGAAATATCTACACCGCTACCTGTATGAACATGGAAATATCAGCACCGCTATCTGTATGAACATGGAAATATCTACACCGCTATCTGTATGAACATGGAAATATCTTCACCGCCATCTGTATGAACATGGATATATCTACACAGACATCTGGATGAACATGGAAATATGTACACGGCTATCTGTGTAAACATGCATACATCTTCACCGCTATCTGTATAAACATGGAAATATCTACACCGCTATCTTTATGAACATGGAAATATCTAAACCGCTAACTGTTTGAACAGGGAAATATATACACCGCTATCTGCATAAAAATGGAAATATCTACACAGCTATCTGTATGAACATGGAAATACATACACCGCTATATGTATGAACATGGAAATATCTACAACGCTATCTGTATGAACATGGAAATATCTACACCGCTATCTGTATGAACATGGAAATATCTACACCGCCATCTGTATGAACATGGAAATATCTTCTCCACCATCTGTATGAACATGGATATATCTACACAGCCATCTGGATGAACATGGAAATATCTAAACCGCTATCTGTATGAACATGGAAATATCTACACCACCATCTGTATGAACATTGATATATCTACACAGCCATCTGTATAAACACGGAAATATGTACACCGCTACCTGTATAAACATGGAAGTTTCAGCACGGCTATCGGTATGAACATGGCAATATCTACACGGCTATCTGTATGAACATGGAAATATCTACACCGCTATCTGTATGTACATGGAAATATCTTCACCGCCATCTGTATGAACATGGAAATAACTACACCGCTATCTGTATGAACATGGAAATAACTACACAGCCATCTGGATTAACATGGAAATATATACACCGCCATCTGTATGAACATGGATATATCTACACAGCCATCTGTATAAACACGGAAATATGTACACCGCCACCTGTATAAACATGGAAGTTTCAGCACGGCTATCGGTATGAACATGGCAATATCTACACGGCTATCTGTATGAACATGGAAATATCTACACCGCTATCTGTATGTACATGGAAATATCTTCACCGCCATCTGTATGAACATGGATATATCTACTCAGCCATCTGGATGAACATGGAAATATCTACACCACTATCTGTATGAACATGGAAATATCTACACCGCTATCTGTATGAACATGGAAATATCTACACAGCCATCTGGATTAACATGGAAATATCTACACCGCTATCTGTATGAACATGGAAATACATACACCGCTGTCTGTATGAACATGGAAATATCTACCCCGCTATCTGTATGAACATGGAAATATCTACACCGCTATCTGTATGAACATGGAAATATCTTCACCGCCATCTGTGTGAACATGGATATATCTACACAGCCATCTGGATGAACATGGAAATATCTACACCGCTATCTGTATAAACATGGAAATATCTACACCGCTATCAGTATAAACATGGAAATAGCTTCACCGCTACCTGTATAAACATGGAAATTTCAGCACCGCTATCTGTATGAACATGGAAATATCTACACCGCAATCTGTATGAACATGGAAATATCTACACCGCTATCTGTATGAACATGGAAATATCTACACCGCTATCTGTTTGAACAGGGAAATATATACACCGCTGTCTGCATGAAAATGGAAATTGCTACACAGCTATCTGCATATACATGGAAATATCTACACAGGTATCTCTTTACACATGGAAATAACTACACCGCTATCTGTATGAACATGGAAATATCTACACCGCCATCTGTATGAACATGGAAATATCTGCACCGCCATCTGTATGAACAGATAAATATCTACACCGCCATCTGTATTAAGATGGAGATATCTACACCGCTATCTGATTCAACATGGAAATATATACACCGCTACCTGTATGAACATGGAAATATCAGCACCGCTATCTGTATGAACATGGAAATATCTACACCGCTATCTGTATGAACATGGAAATATCTTCACCGCCATCTGTATGAACATGGATATATCTACACAGCCATCTGGATGAACATGGAAATATCTAAACCGCTATCTGTATGAACATGGAAATATCTACACCACCATCTGTATGAACATTGATATATCTACACAGCCATCTGTATAAACACGGAAATATGTACACCGCTACCTGTATAAACATGGAAGTTTCAGCACGGCTATCGGTATGAACATGGCAATATCTACACGGCTATCTGTATGAACATGGAAATATCTACACCGCTATCTGTATGTACATGGAAATATCTTCACCCTCATCTGTATGAACATGGAAATAACTACACCGCTATCTGTATGAACATGGAAATAACTACACAGCCATCTGGATTAACATGGAAATATATACACCGCCATCTGTATGAACATGGATATATCTACACAGCCATCTGTATAAACACGGAAATATGTACACCGCCACCTGTATAAACATGGAAGTTTCAGCACGGCTATCGGTATGAACATGGCAATATCTACACGGCTATCTGTATGAACATGGAAATATCTACACCGCTATCTGTATGTACATGGAAATATCTTCACCGCCATCTGTATGAACATGGATATATCTACTCAGCCATCTGGATGAACATGGAAATATCTACACCACTATCTGTATGAACATGGAAATATCTACACCGCTATCTGTATGAACATGGAAATATCTACACAGCCATCTGGATTAACATGGAAATATCTACACCGCTATCTGTATGAACATGGAAATACATACACCGCTGTCTGTATGAACATGGAAATATCTACCCCGCTATCTGTATGAACATGGAAATATCTACACCGCTATCTGTATGAACATGGAAATATCTTCACCGCCATCTGTGTGAACATGGATATATCTACACAGCCATCTGTATAAACACGGAAATATGTACACCGCTACCTGTATAAACATGGAAGTTTCAGCACGGCTATCGGTATGAACATGGCAATACCTACACGGCTATCTGTATGAACATGGAAATATCTACACCGCTATCTGTATGTACATGGAAATATCTTCACCGCCATCTGTATGAACATGGATATATCTACTCAGCCATCTGGATGAACATGGAAATATCTACAGCGCTATCTGTATGAACATGGAAATATCTACACCGCTATCTGTATGAACATGGAAATATCTACACAGCCATCTGGATTAACATGGAAATATCTACACCGCTATCTGTATGAACATGGAAATACATACACCGCTATCTGTATGAACATGGAAATATCTACACCGCTATCTGTATGAACATGGAAATATCTACACCGCTATCTGTATGAACATGGAAATATCTTCACCGCCATCTGTATGAACATGGATATATCTACGCAGCCATCTGGATGAACATGGAAATATCTACACCGCTATCTGTATGAACATGGAAATATCTACACCGCTATCTGCATTAACATGGAAATATCCGCACAGCCATCTGGATTAACTTGGAAATATCTACACCGCTATCTGTATGAACATGGAAATACATACACCGCTATCTGTATGAACATGTAAATATCTACACCGCTATCTGTTTGAACATGGAAATATATACACCGCTATCTGCATGAAAATGGAAATATCTACACAGCTATCTGCATATACATGGAAATATCTACACAGCTATCACTTTACGCATGGAAATAACTACACCGCTATCTGTATGAACATGGAAATAACTACACCGCAATCTGTATGAAAATGGAAATATCTGAACCGCCATCTGTATGAACATATAAATATCTACACCGCCATCTGTATTAAAATGAAGATATCTACACCGCTATCTGTATAAACATGGAAATATCTACACCGCTATCTGTATAAACATGGAAATATCTACACCGCTATCTGTATAAACATGGAAATATCTTCACCGCTACCTGTAAAAACATGGAAATATCAGCACCGCTATCTGTATGAACATGGAAATATCTACACCGCTATCTGTATGAACATGGAAATATCTACACCGCTATCTGTATGAACATGGAAATATCTACACCGCTATCGGTTTGAACAAGGAAATATATACACCGCTGTCTGCATGAAAATGGAAATTGCTACACAGCAATCTGCATATACATGGAAATATCTACACAGGTATCTCTTTACACATGGAAATAACTACACAGCTATCTGTATGAAAATGGAAATATCTAAACCGCCATCTGTATGAACATGGAAATATCTACACCGCTATCTGTATGAACATGGAAATATCTACACCGCTATCTGTATGAACATGGAAATATCTACACAGCCATCTGGATGAACATGGAAATATCTACACCGCTATCTGTATGAACATGGAAATACATACACCGCTATCTGTATGAACATGTAAATATCTACACCGCTATCTGTTTGAACATGGAAATATATACACCGCTATCTGCATGAAAATGGAAATATCTACACAGCTATCTGCATATACATGGAAATATCTACACAGCTATCACTTTACGCATGGAAATAACTACACCGCTATCTGTATGAACATGGAAATATCTACACCGCCATCTGTATGAAAATGGAAATATCTGAACCGCCATCTGTATGAACATATAAATATCTACACCGCCATCTGTATTAAAATGAAGATATCTACACCGCTATCTGTATAAACATGGAAATATCTACACCGCTATCTGTATGAACATGGAAATATCTACACCGCTATCGGTTTGAACAAGGAAATATATACACCGCTGTCTGCATGAAAATGGAAATTGCTACACAGCAATCTGCATATACATGGAAATATCTACACAGGTATCTCTTTACACATGGAAATAACTACACAGCTATCTGTATGAAAATGGAAATATCTAAACCGCCATCTGTATGAACATGGAAATATCTACACCGCTATCTGTATGAACATGGAAATATCTACACCGCTATCTGTATGAACATGCAAATATCTACACAGCCATCTGGATGAACATGGAAATATCTACACCGCTATCTGTATGAACATGGAAATATCTACACCGCTATCTGTATGAACATGGAAATATCTACACCGCTATCTGTATGAACATGGAAATATTTTCACCGCCATCTATATGAACATGGATATATCTACACAGCCATCTGGATGAACATGGAAATATCTACACCGCTATCTGTGTAAACATGCCTACATTTTCACCGCTATGTGTATAAACATGGAAATTTCTACACCGCTATCTTTATGAACATGGAAATATCTACACCGCTAACTGTTTGAACATGGAAGTATATACACCGCTATCTGCTTGAAAATGGAAATATATACACCGCTAACTGTATGAACATGGAAATACATACACCGCTATCTGTTTGAATATGGAAATATCTACACCGCTTTCTGTATGAACATGGAAATATCTACACCGCTATCTGTATGAACATGGAAATATCTTCACCGCCATCTGTATGAAGATGGATATATCTACACAGCATTCTGGATGAACATGGAAATATCTACACCGCTATCTGTGTAAACATGCATATATTTTCACCGCTATCTGTATAAACATGGAAATATATTCACCGCTACCTTTATGAACATGGAAATATCTAAACCGCTAACTGTTTGAACAGGGAAATATATACACCGCTATCTGCATAAAAATGGAAATATCTACACCGCTATCTGTATGAACATGGAAATACATACACCGCTATCTGTATGAACATGGAAATATCTACACCGCTATCTGTATGAAGATGGAAATATCTACACCGCTATCTGTATGAACATGGAAATATCTACACCGCCATCTGTATGAACATGGAAATATCTTCTCCACCATCTGTATGAACATGGATATATCTACACAGCCATCTGGATGAACATGGAAATATCTAAACTGCTATCTGTATGAACATGGAAATATCTACACCGCCATCTGTATGAACATGGATATATCTACACAGCCATCTGTATAAACACGGAAATATGTACACCGCCACCTGTATAAACATGGAAGTTTCAGCACGGCTATCGGTATGAACATGGCAATATCTACACGGCTATCTGTATGAACATGGAAATATCTACACCGCTATCTGTATGTACATGGAAATATCTTCACCGCCATCTGTATGAACATGGATATATCTACTCAGCCATCTGGATGAACATGGAAATATCTACACCGCTATCTGTATGAGCATGGAAATATCAACACCGCTATCTGTATGAACATGGAAATATCTACACAGCCATCTGGATTAACATGGAAATATCTACACCGCTATCTGTATGAACATGGAAATACATACACCGCTGTCTGTATGAACATGGAAATATCTACCCCGCTATCTGTATGAACATGGAAATATCTACACCGCTATCTGTATGAACATGGATATATCTTCACCGCCATCTGTGTGAACATGGATATATCTACACAGCCATCTGGATGAACATGGAAATATCTACACCGCTATCTGTGTAAACATGCATACATTTTCACCGCTATCTGTATAAAGATGGAAATAACTACACCGCTATCTTTATGAACATGGAAATATCTACACCGCTAACTGTTTGAACATGGAAATATATACACCGCTATCTGCTTGAAAATGGAAATATCTACACCGCTATCTGTATGAACATGGAAATACATACACCGCTATCTGTTTGAACATGGAAATATCTACACCGGTTTCTTTATGAACATGGAAATATCTACAACGCTATCTGTATGAACATGGAAATATCTTCACCGCCATCTGTATGAACATGGATATATCTACACAGCCATCTGGATGAACATGGAAATATCTGCACCGCTATCTGTATGAACATGGAAATATCTACACCGCTATCTGTATGAACATGGATATATCTACACAGCCATCTGGATGAACATGGAAATATCTACACCGCTATCTGTGTAAACATGCATATATCTTCACCGCTATCTGTATAAACATGGAAGTATCTACACCGCTATCTTTCTGAACATGGAAATATCTACACCGCTAACTGTTTGAACAGGGAAATATATACACCGCTATCTGCATGAAAATGGAAATATCTACACAGCTATCTGCATATACATGGAAATATCTACACAGCTATCTCTCTACACATGGAAATAACTACACCGCTATCTGTATGAACATGGAAATATCTACACCGCCATCTGTATGAAAATGGAAATCTCTGAACCGCCATCTGTATGAACATATAAATATCTACACCGCCATCTGTATTAAAATGGAGATATCTACACCGCTATCTGTATAAACATGGAAATATCTACACCGCTATCTGTATGAACATGGAAATATCTACACCGCTATCAGTATAAACATGGAAATAGCTTCACCGCTACCTGTATAAACATGGAAATTTCAGCACCGCTATCTGTATGAACATGGAAATATCTACACCGCAATCTGTATGAACATGGAAATATCTACACCGCTATCTGTATGAACATGGAAATATCTACACCGCTATCTGTTTGAACAGGGAAATATATACACCGCTGTCTGCATGAAAATGGAAATTGCTACACAGCTATCTGCATATACATGGAAATATCTACACAGGTATCTCTTTACACATGGAAATAACTACACCGCTATCTGTATGAACATGGAAATATCTACACCGCCATCTGTATGAACATGGAAATATCTGCACCGCCATCTGTATGAACAGATAAATATCTACACCGCCATCTGTATTAAGATGGAGATATCTACACCGCTATCTGTATCAACATGGAAATATCTACACCGCTACCTGTATGAACATGGAAATATCAGCACCGCTATCTGTATGAACATGGAAATATCTACACCGCTATCTGTATGAACATGGAAATATCTTCACCGCCATTTGTATGAACATGGATATATCTACACAGCCATCTGGATGAACATGGAAATATGTACACGGCTATCTGTGTAAACATGCATACATCTTCACCGCTATCTGTATAAACATGGAAATATCTACACCGCTATCTTTATTAACATGGAAATATCTAAACCGCTAACTGTTTGAACAGGGAAATATATACACCGCTATCTGCATAAAAATGGAAATATCTACACCGCTATCTGTATGAACATGGAAATACATACACCGCTATCTGTATGAACATGGAAATATCTACAACGCTATCTGTATGAACATGGAAATATCTACACCGCTATCTGTATGAACATGGAAATATCTACACCGCCATCTGTATGAACATGGAAATATCTTCTCCACCATCTGTATGAACATGGATATATCTACACAGCCATCTGGATGAACATGGAAATATCTAAACCGCTATCTGTATGAACACGGAAATATCTACACCGCCATCTGTATGAACATTGATATATCTACACAGCCATCTGTATAAACACGGAAATATGTACACCGCTACCTGTATAAACATGGAAGTTTCAGCACGGCTATCGGTATGAACATGGCAATATCTACACGGCTATCTGTATGAACATGGAAATATCTACACCGCTATCTGTATGTACATGGAAATATCTTCACCGCCATCTGTATGAACATGGAAATAACTACACCGCTATCTGTATGAACATGGAAATAACTACACAGCCATCTGGATTAACATGGAAATATATACACCGCCATCTGTATGAACATGGATATATCTACACAGCCATCTGTATAAACACGGAAATATGTACACCGCCACCTGTATAAACATGGAAGTTTCAGCACGGCTATCGGTATGAACATGGCAATATCTACACGGCTATCTGTATGAACATGGAAATATCTACACCGCTATCTGTATGTACATGGAAATATCTTCACCGCCATCTGTATGAACATGGATATATCTACTCAGCCATCTGGATGAACATGGAAATATCTACACCACTATCTGTATGAACATGGAAATATCTACACCGCTATCTGTATGAACATGGAAATATCTACACAGCCATCTGGATGAACATGGAAATATCTACACCGCTATCTGTATGAACATGGAAATACATACACCGCTGTCTGTATGAACATGGAAATATCTACCCCGCTATCTGTATGAACATGGAAATATCTACACCGCTATCTGAACATGGAAATATATTCACCGCCATCTGTGTGAACATGGATATATCTACACAGCCATCTGGATGAACATGGAAATATCTACACCGCTATCTGTGTAAACATGCATACATTTTCACCGCTATCTGTATAAACAAGGAAATAACTACACCGCTATCTTTATGAACATGGAAATATCTACACCGCTAACTGTTTGAACATGGAAATATATACACCGCTATCTGCTTGAAAATGGAAATATCTACACCGCTATCTGTATGAACATGGAAATACATACACCGCTATCTGTTTGAACATGGAAATATCTACACCGGTTTCTTTATGAACATGGAAATATCTACAACGCTATCTGTATGAACATGGAAATATCTTCACCGCCATCTGTATGAACATGGATATATCTACACAGCCATCTGGATGAACATGGAAATATCTGCACCGCTATCTGTATGAACATGGAAATATCTACACCGCTATCTGTATGAACATGGATATATCTACACAGCCATCTGGATGAACATGGAAATATCTACACCGCTATCTGTGTAAACATGCATATATCTTCACCGCTATCTGTATAAACATGGAAGTATCTACACCGCTATCTTTCTGAACATGGAAATATCTACACCGCTAACTGTTTGAACAGGGAAATATATACACCGCTATCTGCATGAAAATGGAAATATCTACACAGCTATCTGCATATACATTGAAATATCTACACAGCTATCTCTCTACACATGGAAATAACCACACCGCTATCTGTATGAACATGGAAATATCTACACTGCCATCTGTATGAAAATGGAAATCTCTGAACCGCCATCTGTATGAACATATAAATATCTACACCGTCATCTGTATTAAAATGGAGATATCTACACCGCTATCTGTATAAACATGGAAATATCTACACCGCTATCTGTATAAACATGGAAATATCTACACCGCTGTCAGTATAAACATGGAAATAGCTTCACCGCTACCTGTATAAACATGGAAATTTCAGCACCGCTATCTGTATGAACATGGAAATATCTACACCGCAATCTGTATGAACATGGAAATATCTACACCGCTATCTGTATGAACATGGAAATATCTACACCGCTATCTGTTTGAACAGGGAAATATATACACCGCTGTCTGCATGAAAATGGAAATTGCTACACAGCTATCTGCATATACATGGAAATATCTACACAGGTATCTCTTTACACATGGAAATAACTACACCGCTATCTGTATGAACATGGAAATATCTACACCGCCATCTGTATGAACATGGAAATATCTGCACCGCCATCTGTATGAACATATAAATATCTACACCGCCATCTGTATTAAGATGGAGATATCTACACTGCTATCTGTATCAACATGGAAATATCTACACCGCTACCTGTATGAACATGGAAATATCAGCAACGCTATCTGTATGAACATGGAAATATCTACACCGCTATCTGTATGAACATGGAAATATCTTCACCGCCATCTGTATGAACATGGATATATCTACACAGCCATCTGGATGAACATGGAAATATGTACACGGCTATCTGTGTAAACATGCATACATCTTCACCGCTATCTGTATAAACATGGAAATATCTACACCGCTATCTTTATGAACATGGAAATATCTAAACCGCTAACTGTTTGAACAGGGAAATATATACACCGCTATCTGCATAAAAATGGAAATATCTACACCGCTATCTGTATGAACATGGAAATACATACACCGCTATCTGCATGAACATGGAAATATCTACAACGCTATCTGTATGAACATGGAAATAACTACCCCGCTATCTGTATGAACATGGAAATATCTACACCGCCATCTGTATGAACATGGAAATATCTTCTCCACCATCTGTATGAACATGGATATATCTACACAGCCATCTGGATGAACATGGAAATATCTAAACCGCTATCTGTATGAACATGGAAATATCTACACCGCCATCTGTATGAACATGGATATATCTACACAGCCATCTGTATAAACACGGAAATATGTACACCGCTACCTGTATAAACATGGAAGTTTCAGCACGGCTATCGGTATGAACATGGCAATATCTACACGGCTATCTGTATGAACATGGAAATATCTACACCGCTATCTGTATGTACATGGAAATATCTTCACCGCCATCTGTATGAACATGGATATATCTACTCAGCCATCTGGATGAACATGGAAATATCTATAGCGCTATGTGTATGAACATGGAAATATCTACACCGCTATCTGTATGAACATGGAAATATCTACACAGCCATCTGGATTAACATGGAAATATCTACACCGCTATCTGTATGAACATGGAAATACATACACCGCTGTCTGTATGAACATGGAAATATCTACACCGCTATCTGCATGAACATGGAAATATCTACACCGCTATCTGTATGAACATGGAAATATCTTCACCGCCATCTGTATGAACATGGATATATCTACGCAGCCATCTGGATGAACATGGAAATATCTACACCGCTATCTGTATGAACATGGAAATATCTACACCGCTATCTGCATTAACATGGAAATATCCACACAGCCATCTGGATTAACTTGGAAATATCTACACCGCTATCTGTATGAACATGGAAATACATACACCGCTATCTGTATGAACATGGAAATATCTACACCGCTATCTGTTTGAACATGGAAATATATACACCGCTATCTGCATGAAAATGTAAATATCTACACAGCTATCTGCATATACATGGAAATATCTACACAGCTATCACTTTACGCATGGAAATAACTACACCGCTATCTGTATGAACATGGAAATATCTACACCGCAATCTGTATGAAAATGGAAATATCTGAACCGCCATCTGTATGAACATATAAATATCTACACCGCCATCTGTATTAAAATGAAGATATCTACACCGCTATCTGTATAAACATGGAAATATCTACACCACTATCTGTATAAACATGGAAATATCTACACCGCTATCTGTATAAACATGGAAATATCTTCACCGCTACCTGTAAAAACATGGAAATATCAGCACCGCTATCTGTATGAACATGGAAATATCTACACCGCTATCTGTATGAACATGGAAATATCTACACCGCTATCTGTATGAACATGGAAATATCTACACCGCTATCGGTTTGAACAAGGAAATATATACACCGCTGTCTGCATGAAAATGGAAATTGCTACACAGCAATCTGCATATACATGGAAATATCTACACAGGTATCTCTTTACACATGGAAATAACTACACAGCTATCTGTATGAAAATGGAAATATCTAAACCGCCATCTGTATGAACATGGAAATATCTACACCGCTATCTGTATGAACATGGAAATATCTACACCGCTATCTGTATGAACATGGAAATATCTACACAGCCATCTGGATGAACTTGGAAATATCTACACCGCTATCTGTATGAACATGGAAATATCTACACCGCTATCTGTATGAACATGGAAATATCTACACCGCTATCTGTATGAACATGGAAATATTTTCACCGCCATCTATATGAACATGGATATATCTACACAGCCATCTGGATGAACATGGAAATATCTACACCGCTATCTGTGTAAACATGCCTACATTTTCACCGCTATCTGTATAAACATGGAAATATCTACACCGCTATCTTTATGAACATGGAAATATCTACACCGCTAACTGTTTGAACATGGAAGTATATACACCGCTATCTGCTTGAAAATGGAAATATATACACCACTAACTGTATGAACATGGAAATACATACACCGCTATCTGTTTGAACATGGAAATATCTACACCGCTTTCTGTATGAACATGGAAATATCTACACCGCTATCTGTATGAACATGGAAATATCTTCACCGCCATCTGTATGAAGATGGATATATCTACACAGCATTCTGGATGAACATGGAAATATCTACACCGCTATCTGTGTAAACATGCATATATTTTCACCGCTATCTGTATAAACATGGAAATATCTTCACCGCTACCTTTATGAACATGGAAATATCTAAACCGCTAACTGTTTGAACAGGGAAATATATACACCGCTATCTGCATAAAAATGGAAATATCTACACCGCTATCTGTATGAACATGGAAATACATACACCGCTATCTGTATGAACATGGAAATATCTACACCGCTATCTGTATGAAGATGGAAATATCTACACCGCTATCTGTATGAACATGGAAATATCTACACCGCCATCTGTATGAACATGGAAATATCTTCTCCACCATCTGTATGAACATGGATATATCTACACAGCCATCTGGATGAACATGGAAATATCTAAACTGCTATCTGTATGAACATGGAAATATCTACACCGCCATCTGTATGAACATGGATATATCTACACAGCCATCTGTATAAACACGGAAATATGTACACCGCCACCTGTATAAACATGGAAGTTTCAGCACGGCTATCGGTATGAACATGGCAATATCTACACGGCTATCTGTATGAACATGGAAATATCTACACCGCTATCTGTATGTACATGGAAATATCTTCACCGCCATCTGTATGAACATGGATATATCTACTCAGCCATCTGGATGAACATGGAAATATCTACACCGCTATCTGTATGAGCATGGAAATATCTACACCGCTATCTGTATGAACATGGAAATATCTACACAGCCATCTGGATTAACATGGAAATATCTACACCGCTATCTGTATGAACATGGAAATACATACACCGCTGTCTGTATGAACATGGAAATATCTACCCCGCTATCTGTATGAACATGGAAATATCTACACCGCTATCTGTATGAACATGGATATATCTTCACCGCCATCTGTGTGAACATGGATATATCTACACAGCCATCTGGATGAACATGGAAATATCTACACCGCTATCTGTGTAAACATGCATACATTTTCACCGCTATCTGTATAAACATGGAAATAACTACACCGCTATCTTTATGAACATGGAAATATCTACACCGCTAACTGTTTGAACATGGAAATATATACACCGCTATCTGCTTGAAAATGGAAATATCTACACCGCTATCTGTATGAACATGGAAATATCTACACCGCTATCTGTTTGAACAGGGAAATATATACACCGCTGTCTGCATGAAAATGGAAATTGCTACACAGATATCTGCATATACATGGAAATATCTACACAGGTATCTCTTTACACATGGAAATAACTACACCGCTATCTGTATGAACATGGAAATATCTACACCGCCATCTGTATGAACATGGAAATATCTGCACCGCCATCTGTATGAACATATAAATATCTACACCGCCATCTGTATTAAGATGGAGATATCTACACCGCTATCTGTATCAACATGGAAATATCTACACCGCTACCTGTATGAACATGGAAATATCAGCACCGCTATCTGTATGAACATGGAAATATCTACACCGCTATCTGTATGAACATGGAAATATCTTCACCGCCATCTGTATGAACATGGATATATCTACACAGCCATCTGGATGAACATGGAAATATGTACACGGCTATCTGTGTAAACATGCATACATCTTCACCGCTATCTGTATAAACATGGAAATATCTACACCGCTATCTTTATGAACATGGAAATATCTAAACCGCTAACTGTTTGAACAGGGAAATATATACACCGCTATCTGCAAAAAAATGGAAATATCTACACCGCTATCTGTATGAACATGGAAATACATACACCGCTATCTGTATGAACATGGAAATATCTACAACGCTATCTGTATGAACATGGAAATATCTACACCGCTATCTGTATGAACATGGAAATATCTACACCGCCATCTGTATGAACATTGATATATCTACACAGCCATCTGTATAAACACGGAAATATGTACACCGCTACCTGTATAAACATGGAAGTTTCAGCACGGCTATCGGTATGAACATGGCAATATCTACACGGCTATCTGTATGAACATGGAAATATCTACACCGCTATCTGTATGTACATGGAAATATCTTCACCGCCATCTGTATGAACATGGAAATAACTACACCGCTATCTGTATGAACATGGAAATAACTACACAGCCATCTGGATTAACATGGAAATATATACACCGCCATCTGTATGAACATGGATATATCTACACAGCCATCTGTATAAACACGGAAATATGTACACCGCCACCTGTATAAACATGGAAGTTTCAGCACGGCTATCGGTATGAACATGGCAATATCTACACGGCTATCTGTATGAACCTGGAAATATCTACACCGCTATCTGTATGTACATGGAAATATCTTCACCGCCATCTGTATGAACATGGATATATCTACTCAGCCATCTGGATGAACATGGAAATATCTACACCGCTATCTGTATGAACATGGAAATATCTACACAGCCATCTGGATTAACATGGAAATATCTACACCGCTATCTGTATGAACATGGAAATACATACACCGCTGTCTGTATGAACATGGAAATATCTACCCCGCTATCTGTATGAACATGGAAATATCTACACCGCTATCTGAACATGGAAATATCTTCACCGCCATCTGTGTGAACATGGATATATCTACACAGCCATCTGGATGAACATGGAAATATCTACACCGCTATCTGTGTAAACATGCATACATTTTCACCGCTATCTGTATAAACAAGGAAATAACTACACCGCTATCTTTATGAACATGGAAATATCTACACCGCTAACTGTTTGAACATGGAAATATATACACCGCTATCTGCTTGAAAATGGAAATATCTACACCGCTATCTGTATGAACATGGAAAAACATACACCGCTATCTGTTTGAACATGGAAATATCTACACCGCTTTCTTTATGAACATGGAAATATCTACAACGCTATCTGTATGAACATGGAAATATCTTCACCGCCATCTGTATGAACATGGATATATCTACACAGCCATCTGGATGAACATGGAAATATCTGCACCGCTATCTGTATGAACATGGAAATATCTACACCGTTATCTGTATGAACATGGATATATCTACACAGCCATCTGGATGAACATGGAAATATCTACACCGCTATCTGTGTAAACATGCATATATCTTCACCGCTATCTGTATAAACATGGAAGTATCTACACCGCTATCTTTCTGAACATGGAGATATCTACACCGCTAACTGTTTGAACAGGGAAATATATACACCGCTATCTGCATGAAAATTGAAATATCTACACAGCTATCTGCATATACATGGAAATATCTACACAGCTATCTCTCTACACATGGAAATAACCACACCGCTATCTGTATGAACATGGAAATATCTACACCGCCATCTGTATGAAAATGGAAATCTCTGAACCGCCATCTGTATGAACATATAAATATCTACACCGTCATCTGTATTAAAATGGAGATATCTACACCGCTATCTGTATAAACATGGAAATATCTACACCGCTATCTGTATAAACATGGAAATATCTACACCGCTATCAGTATAAACATGTAAATAGCTTCACCGCTACCTGTATAAACATGGAAATTTCAGCACCGCTATCTGTATGAACATGGAAATATCTACACCGCAATCTGTATGAACATGGAAATATCTACACCGCTATCTGTATGAACATGGAAATATCTACACCGCTATCTGTTTGAACAGGGAAATATATACACCGCTGTCTGCATGAAAATGGAAATTGCTACACAGCTATCTGCATATACATGGAAATATCTACACAGGTATCTCTTTACACATGGAAATAACTACACCGCTATCTGTATGAACATGGAAATATCTACACCGCCATCTGTATGAACATGGAAATATCTGCACCGCCATCTGTATGAACATATAAATATCTACACCGCCATCTGTATTAAGATGGAGATATCTACACTGCTATCTGTATCAACATGGAAATATCTACACCGCTACCTGTATGAACATGGAAATATCAGCAACGCTATCTGTATGAACATGGAAATATCTACACCGCTATCTGTATGAACATGGAAATATCTTCACCGCCATCTGTATGAACATGGATATATCTACACAGCCATCTGGATGAACATGGAAATATGTACACGGCTATCTGTGTAAACATGCATACATCTTCACCGCTATCTGTATAAACATGGAAATATCTACACCGCTATCTTTATGAACATGGAAATATCTAAACCGCTAACTGTTTGAACAGGGAAATATATACACCGCTATCTGCATAAAAATGGAAATATCTACACCGCTATCTGTATGAACATGGAAATACATACACCGCTATCTGTATGAACACGGAAATATCTACAACGCTATCTGTATGAACATGGAAATAACTACCCCGCTATCTGTATGAACATGGAAATATCTACACCGCCATCTGTATGAACATGGAAATATCTTCTCCACCATCTGTATGAACATGGATATATCTACACAGCCATCTGGATGAACATGGAAATATCTAAACCACTATCTGTATGAACATGGAAATAACTACACCGCCATCTGTATGAACATGGATATATCTACACAGCCATCTGTATAAACACGGAAATATGTACACCGCTACCTGTATAAACATGGAAGTTTCAGCACGGCTATCGGTATGAACATGGCAATATCTACACGGCTATCTGTATGAACATGGAAATATCTACACCGCTATCTGTATGTACATGGAAATATCTTCACCGCCATCTGTATGAACATGGATATATCTACTCAGCCATCTGGATGAACATGGAAATATCTACAGCGCTATCTGTATGAACATGGAAATATCTACACCGCTATCTGTATGAACATGGAAATATCTACACAGCCATCTGGATTAACATGGAAATATCTACACCGCTATCTGTATGAACATGGAAATACATACACCGCTGTCTGTATGAACATGGAAATATCTACACCGCTATCTGCATGAACATGGAAATATCTACACCGCTATCTGTATGAACATGGAAATATCTTCACCGCCATCTGCATGAACATGGATATATCTACGCAGCCATCTGGATGAACATGGAAATATCTACACCGCTATCTGTATGAACATGGAAATATCTACGCCGCTATCTGCATTAACATGGAAATATCCACACAGCCATCTGGATTAACTTGGAAATATCTACACCGCTATCTGTATGAACATGGAAATACATACACCGCTATCTGTATGAACATGTAAATATCTACACCGCTATCTGTTTGAACATGGAAATATATACACCGCTATCTGCATGAAAATGGAAATATCTACACAGCTATCTGCATATACATGGAAATATCTACACAGCTATCACTTTACGCATGGAAATAACTACACCGCTATCTGTATGAACATGGAAATATCTACACCGCCATCTGTATGAAAATGGAAATATCTGAACCGCCATCTGTATGAACATATAAATATCTACACCGCCATCTGTATTAAAATGAAGATATCTACACCGCTATCTGTATAAACATGGAAATATCTACACCGCTATCTGTATAAACATGGAAATATCTACACCGCTATCTGTATAAACATGGAAATATCTTCACCGCTACCTGTAAAAACATGGAAATATCAGCACCGCTATCTGTATGAACATGGAAATATCTACACCGCTATCTGTATGAACATGGAAATATCTACACCGCTATCTGTATGAACATGGAAATATCTACACCGCTATCGGTTTGAACAAGGAAATATATACACCGCTCTCTGCATGAAAATGGAAATTGCTACACAGCAATCTGCATATACATGGAAATATCTACACAGGTATCTCTTTACACATGGAAATAACTACACAGCTATCTGTATGAAAATGGAAATATCTAAACCGCCATCTGTATGAACATGGAAATATCTACACCGCTATCTGTATGAACATGGAAATATCTACACCACTATCTGTATGAACATGGAAATATCTACACAGCCATCTGGATGAACTTGGAAATATCTACACCGCTATCTGTATGAACATGGAAATATCTACACCGCTATCTGTATGAACATGGAAATATCTACACCGCTATCTGTATGAACATGGAAATATTTTCACCGCCATCTATATGAACATGGATATATCTACACAGCCATCTGGATGAACATGGAAATATCTACACCGCTATCTGTGTAAACATGCCTACATTTTTACCGCTATCTGTATAAACATGGAAATATCTAAACCGCTATCTTTATGAACATGGAAATATCTACACCGCTAACTGTTTGAACATGGAAGTATATACACCGCTATCTGCTTGAAAATGGAAATATATACACCACTAACTGTATGAACATGGAAATACATACACCGCTATCTGTTTGAACATGGAAATATCTACACCGCTTTCTGTATGAACATGGAAATATCTACACCGCTATCTGTATGAACATGGAAATATCTTCACCGCCATCTGTATGAAGATGGATATATCTACACAGCCATCTGGATGAACATGGAAATATCTACACCGCTATCTGTATGAACATGGAAATACATACACCGCTATCTGTATGAACATGTAAATATCTACACCGCTATCTGTTTGAACATGGAAATATATACACCGCTATCTGCATGAAAATGGAAATATCTACACAGCTATCTGCATATACATGGAAATATCTACACAGCTATCACTTTACGCATGGAAATAACTACACCGCTATCTGTATGAACATGGAAATATCTACACCGCAATCTGTATGAAAATGGAAATATCTGAACCGCCATCTGTATGAACATATAAATATCTACACCGCCATCTGTATTAAAATGAAGATATCTACACCGCTATCTGTATAAACATGGAAATATCTACACCGCTATCTGTATAAACATGGAAATATCTACACCGCTATCTGTATAAACATGGAAATATCTTCACCGCTACCTGTAAAAACATGGAAATATCAGCACCGCTATCTGTATGAACATGGAAATATCTACACCGCTATCTGTATGAACATGGAAATATCTACACCGCTATCTGTATGAACATGGAAATATCTACACCGCTATCGGTTTGAACAAGGAAATATATACACCGCTCTCTGCATGAAAATGGAAATTGCTACACAGCAATCTGCATATACATGGAAATATCTACACAGGTATCTCTTTACACATGGAAATAACTACACAGCTATCTGTATGAAAATGGAAATATCTAAACCGCCATCTGTATGAACATGGAAATATCTACACCGCTATCTGTATGAACATGGAAATATCTACACCGCTATCTGTATGAACATGGAAATATCTACACAGCCATCTGGATGAACTTGGAAATATCTACACCGCTATCTGTATGAACATGGAAATATCTACACCGCTATCTGTATGAACATGGAAATATCTACACCGCTATCTGTATGAACATGGAAATATTTTCACCGCCATCTATATGAACATGGATATATCTACACAGCCATCTGGATGAACATGGAAATATCTACACCGCTATCTGTGTAAACATGCCTACATTTTTACCGCTATCTGTATAAACATGGAAATATCTAAACCGCTATCTTTATGAACATGGAAATATCTACACCGCTAACTGTTTGAACATGGAAGTATATACACCGCTATCTGCTTGAAAATGGAAATATATACACCACTAACTGTATGAACATGGAAATACATACACCGCTATCTGTTTGAACATGGAAATATCTACACCGCTTTCTGTATGAACATGGAAATATCTACACCGCTATCTGTATGAACATGGAAATATCTTCACCGCCATCTGTATGAAGATGGATATATCTACACAGCATTCTGGATGAACATGGAAATATCTACACCGCTATCTGTGTAAACATGCATATATTTTCACCGCTATCTGTATAAACATGGAAATATCTTCACCGCTACCTTTATGAACATGGAAATATCTAAACCGCTAACTGTTTGAACAGGGAAATATATACACCGCTATCTGCATAAAAATGGAAATATCTACACCGCTATCTGTATGAACATGGAAATACATACACCGCTATCTGTATGAACATGGAAATATCTACACCGCTATCTGTATGAAGATGGAAATATCTACACCGCTATCTGTATGAACATGGAAATATCTACACCGCCATCTGTATGAACATGGAAATATCTTCTCCACCATCTGTATGAACATGGATATATCTACACAGCCATCTGGAGGAACATGGAAATATCTAAACCGCTATCTGTATGAACATGGAAATATCTACACCGCCATCCGTATGAACATGGATATATCTACACAGCCATCTGTATAAACACGGAAATATGTACACCGCCACCTGTATAAACATGGAAGTTTCAGCACGGCTATCGGTATGAACATGGCAATATCTACACGGCTATCTGTATGAACATGGAAATATCTACACCGCTATCTGTATGTACATGGAAATATCTTCACCGCCATCTGTATGAACATGGATATATCTACTCAGCCATCTGGATGAACATGGAAATATCTACACCGCTATCTGTATGAACATGGAAATATCTACACCGCTATCTGTATGAACATGGAAATATCTACACAGCCATCTGGATTAACATGGAAATATCTACACCGCTATCTGTATGAACATGGAAATACATACACCGCTGTCTGTATGAACATGGAAATATCTACCCCGCTATCTGTATGAACATGGAAATATCTACACCGCTATCTGTATGAACATGGATATATCTTCACCGCCATCTGTGTGAACATGGATATATCTACACAGCCATCTGGATGAACATGGAAATATCTACACCGCTATCTGTGTAAACATGCATACATTTTCACCGCTATCTGTATAAACATGGAAATAACTACACCGCTATCTTTATGAACATGGAAATATCTACACCGCTAACTGTTTGAACATGGAAATATATACACCGCTATCTGCTTGAAAATGGAAATATCTACACCGCTATCTGTATGAACATGGAAATACATACACCGCTATCTGTTTGAACATGGAAATATCTACACCGCTTTCTTTATGAACATGGAAATATCTACAACGCTATCTGTATGAACATGGAAATATCTTCACCGCCATCTGTATGAACATGGATATATCTACACAGCCATCTGGATGAACATGGAAATATCTGCACCGCTATCTGTATGAACATGGAAATATCTACACCGCTATCTGTATGAACATGGATATATCTACACAGCCATCTGGATGAACATGGAAATATCTACACCGCTATCTGTGTAAACATGCATATATCTTCACCGCTATCTGTATAAACATGGAAGTATCTACACCGCTATCTTTCTGAACATGGAAATATCTACACCGCTAACTGTTTGAACAGGGAAATATATACACCGCTATCTGCATGAAAATGGAAATATCTACACAGCTATCTGCATATACATGGAAATATCTACACAGCTATCTCTCTACACATGGAAATAACTACACCGCTATCTGTATGAACATGGAAATATCTACACCGCCATCTGTATGAAAATGGAAATCTCTGAACCGCCATCTGTATGAACATATAAATATCTACACCGCCATCTGTATTAAAATGGAGATATCTACACCGCTATCTGTATAAACATGGAAATATCTACACCGCTATCTGTATAAACATGGAAATATCTACACCGCTATCAGTATAAACATGGAAATAGCTTCAGCGCTACCTGTATAAACATGGAAATTTCAGCACCGCTATCTGTATGAACATGGAAATATCTACACCGCAATCTGTATGAACATGGAAATATCTACACCGCTCTCTGTATGAACATGGAAATATCTACACCGCTATCAGTTTGAACAGGGAAATATATACACCGCTGTCTGCATGAAAATGGAAATTGCTACACAGCTATCTGCATATACATGGAAATATCTACACAGGTATCTCTTTACACATGGAAATAACTACACCGCTATCTGTATGAACATGGAAATATCTACACCGCCATCTGTATGAACATGGAAATATCTGCACCGCCATCTGTATGAACAGATAAATATCTACACCGCCTTCTGTATTAAGATGGAGATATCTACACCACTATCTGTATCAACATGGAAATATCTACACCGCTACCTGTATGAACATGGAAATATCAGCACCGCTATCTGTATGAACATGGAAATATCTACACCGCTATCTGTATGAACATGGAAATATCTTCACCGCCATCTGTATGAACATGGATATATCTACACAGCCATCTGGATGAACATGGAAATATGTACACGGCTATCTGTGTAAACATGCATACATCTTCACCGCTATCTGTATAAACATGGAAATATCTACACCGCTATCTTTATGAACATGGAAATATCTAAACCGCTAACTGTTTGAACAGGGAAATATATACACCGCTATCTGCATAAAAATGGAAATATCTACACCGCTATCTGTATGAACATGGAAATATCTACACCGCCATCTGTATGAACATGGAAATATCTTCTCCACCATCTGTATGAACATGGATATATCTACACAGCCATCTGGATGAACATGGAAATATCTAAACCGCTATCTGTATGAACATGGAAATATCTACACCGCCATCTGTATGAACATTGATATATCTACACAGCCATCTGTATAAACACGGAAATATGTACACCGCTACCTGTATAAACATGGAAGTTTCATCACGGCTATCGGTATGAACATGGCAATATCTACACGGCTATCTGTATGAACATGGAAATATCTACACCGCTATCTGTATGTACATGGAAATATCTTCACCGCCATCTGTATGAACATGGAAATAACTACACCGCTATCTGTATGAACATGGAAATAACTACACAGCCATCAGGATTAACATGGAAATATCTACTCCGCTATCTGTATGAACATGGAAATACATACACCGCTGTCTGTATGAACATGGAAATATCTACCCCGCTATCTGTATGAACATGGAAATATCTACACCGCTATCTGTATGAACATGGAAATATCTTCACCGCCATCTGTGTGAACATGGATATATCTACACAGCCATCTGGATGAACATGGAAATATCTACACCGCTATCTGTGTAAACATGCATACATTTTCACCGCTATCTGTATAAACATGGAAATAACTACACCGCTATCTTTATGAACATGGAAATATCTACACCGCTAACTGTTTGAACATGGAAATATATACACCGCTATCTGCTTGAAAATGGAAATATCTACACCGCTATCTGTATGAACATGGAAATACATACACCGCTATCTGTTTGAACACGGAATATCTACACCGCTTTCTTTATGAACATGGAAATATCTACAACGCTATCTGTATGAACATGGAAATATCTTCACCGCCATCTGTATGAACATGGATATATCTACACAGCCATCTGGATGAACATGGAAATACCTGCACCGCTATCTGTATGAACATGGAAATATCTACACCGCTATCTGTATGAACATGGATATATCTACACAGCCATCTGGATGAACATGGAAATATCTACACCGCTATCTGTGTAAACATGCATATATCTTCACCGCTATCTGTATAAACATGGAAGTATCTACACCGCTATCTTTCTGAACATGGAAATATCTACACCGCTAACTGTTTGAACAGGGAAATATATACACCGCTATCTGCATGAAAATGGAAATATCTACACAGCTATCTGCATATACATGGAAATATCTACACAGCTATCACTCTACACATGGAAATAACTACACCGCTATCTGTATGAACATGGAAATATCTACACCGCCATCTGTATGAAAATGGAGATATCTACACCGCTATCTGTATAAACATGGAAATATCTACACCGCTATCTGTATAAACATGGAAATATCTACACCGCTATCAGTATAAACATGGAAATAGCTTCACCGCTACCTGTATAAACATGGAAATTTCAGCACCGCTATCTGTATGAACATGGAAATATCTACACTGCAATCTGTATGAACATGGAAATATCTACACCGCTATCTGTATGAACATGGAAATATCTACACCGCTATCTGTTTGAACAGGGAAATATATACACCGCTGTCTGCATGAAAATGGAAATTGCTACACAGCTATCTGCATATACATGGAAATATCTACACAGGTATCTCTTTACACATGGAAATAACTACACCGCTATCTGTATGAACATGGAAATATCTACACCGCCATCTGTATGAACATGGAAATATATGCACCGCCATCTGTATGAACATATAAATATCTACACCGCCATCTGTATTAAGATGGAGATATCTACACCGCTATCTGTATCAACATGGAAATATCTACACCGCTACCTGTATGAACATGGAAATATCAGCACCGCTATCTGTATGAACATGGAAATATCTACACCGCTATCTGTATGAACATGGAAATATCTTCACCGCCATCTGTATGAACATGGATATATCTACACAGCCATCTGGATGAACATGGAAATATGTACACGGCAATCTGTGTAAACATGCATACATCTTCACCGCTCTCTGTATAAACATGGAAATATCTACACCGCTGTCTTTATGAACATGGAAATATCTAAACCGATAACTGTTTGAACAGGGAAATATATACACCGCTATCTGCATGAAAATGGAAATATCTACACCGCTATCTGTATGAACATGGAAATACATACACCGCTATCTGTATGAACATGGAAATATCTACACCGCTATCTGTATGAACATGGAAATACCTACACCGCTCTCTGTATGAACATGGAAATATCTACACCGCGATCTGTATGAACATGGAAATATCTTCTCCACCATCTGTATGAACATGGATATATCTGCACAGCCATCTGGATGAACATGGAAATATCTAAACCGCTATCTGTATGAACATGGAAATATCTACACCGCCATCTGTATGAACATGGATATATCTACACAGCCATCTTTATAAACACGGAAATATGTACACCGCTACCTGTATAAACATGGAAGTATCAGCACCGCTATCGGTATGTACATGGCAATATCTACACGGCTATCTGTATGAACATGGAAATATCTACACCGCTACCTGTATGTACATGGAAATATCTTCACCGCCATCAGTATGAACATGGATATATCTACGCAGCCATCTGGATGAACATGGAAATATCTACACCGCTATCTGTATGAACATGGAAATATCTACGCCGCTATCTGTATGAACATGGAAATACCTACACAGCCATCTGGATGAACATGGAAATATCTACACCGCTATCTGTATGAACATGGAAATACAAACACCGCTATCTGTATGAACATGGAAATATCTACACCGCTATCTGTATGAACATGGAAATATCTACACCGCTATCTGTATGAACATGGAAATATCTTAACCGCCATCTGTATGAACATGGAAATACCTACACAGCCATCTGGATGAACATGGAAATATCTACACCGCTATCTGTATGAACATGGAAATACAAACACCGCTATCTGTATGAACATGGAAATACAAACACCGCTATCTGTATGAACATGGAAATATCTACACCGCTATCTTTATGAACATGGAAATATCTACACCGCTAACTGTTTGAACTTGGAAATATATACACAGCTATCTGCTTGAAAATGGAAATATCTACACCGCTATCTGTATGAACATGGAAATACATACAGCGCTATCTGTTTGAACATGGAAATATCTACACCGCTTTCTGAATGAACATGGAAATATCTTCACCGTCATCAGTATGAACATGAATATATCTACACAGCCATCTGGATGAACATGGAAATATCTGCACCGCTATCTGTATGAACATGGAAATATCTACACCGGTATCTGTATGAACATGGATATATCTACACAGCCTTCTGGATGAACATGGAAATATCTACACCGCTATCTGTGTAAACATGCATACATCATCACCGGTATCTGTATAAACATGGAAATATCTACACCGCTATCTTTCTGAACATGGAAATATCAACACCGCTAACTGTTTGAACAGGGAAATATATACACCGCTATCTGCATGAGAATTGAAATATCTACACAGCTATCTGCATATACATGGAAATATCTACACAGCTATCTCTTTACACATGGAAATAACTACACCGCTATCTGTATGAACATGGAAATATCTACACCGCCATCTGTATGAAAACGGAAATATCTGAACCGCCATCTGTATGAACATATAAATATCTACACCGCCATCTGTATTAAGATGGAGATATCTACACCGCTATCTGTATAAACATGGAAATATCTACACCGCTATCTGTATAAACATGGAAATATCTACACCGCTATCAGTATAAACATGGAAATATCTTCACCGCTACCTGTAAAAACATGGAAATATCAGCACCGCTATCTGTATGAACATGGAAATATCTACACCGATATCTGTATGAACATGGAAATATCTACACCGCTATCTGTATGAACATGGAAATATCAACACCGCTATCAGTTTGAACAGGGAAATATATACACCGTTGTCTGCATGAAAATGGAAATTGCTACAAAGCTATCTGCATATACTTGGAAATATCTACACAGGTATCTCTTTACACATGGAAATAACTACACCGCTATCTGTATGAAAATGGAAATATCTACACCGCCATCTGTATGAACATGGAAATATCTACACCGCTATCTGTATGAACATGGAAATATCTACAACGCTATCTGTATGAACATGGAAATATCTACACAGCCATCTGGATGAACATGGAAATATCTACACCGCTATCTGTATGAACATGGAAATATCTACACCGCCATCTGTATGAACATGGAAATACCTACACCGCTACCTGTATGAACATGGAAATATTTTCACCGCCATCTATATGAACATGGATATATCTACACAGCCATATGGATGAACATGGAAATATCTACACCGCTATCTGTGTAAACATGCCTACATTTTCACCGCTATCTGTATAAACATGGAAATATGTACACCGATATCTTTATGAACATGGAAATATCTACACCGCTAACTGTTTGAACATGGAAGTATATACACCGCTATCTGCTTGAAAATGGAAATATATACATCGCTAACTGTATGAACATGGAAATACATACACCGCTATCTGTTTGAACATGGAAATATCTACACCGCTTTCAGTATGAACATGGAAATATCTACACCGCTATCTGTATGAACATGGAAATATCTTCACCGCCATCTGCATGAAGATGGATATATCTACACAGCATTCTGGATGAACATGGAAATTTCTACACCGCTATCTGTGTAAACATGCATACATTTTCACCGCTATCTGTATAAACATTGAAATATCTGCACCGCTATCTTTATGAACATGGAAATATCTAAACCGCTATCTGTATGAACATGGAAATATCTTCACCGCCATCTGTATGAACATGGATATATCTACACAGCCATCTGGATGAACATGGAAATATGTACACGGCTATCTGTGTAAACATGCATACATCTTCACCGCTATCTGTATAAACATGGAAATATCTACACCGCTATCTTTATGAACATGGAAATATCTAAACCGCTAACTGTTTGAAAAGGGAAATATATACACCGCTTTCTGCATAAAAATGGAAATATCTACACCGCTATCTGTATGAACATGGAAATACATACACCGCTATCTGTATGAACATGGAAATATCTACACCGCTATCTGTATGAACATGGAAATATCTACACCCCTATCTGTATGAACATGGAAATATCTACACCGCCATCTGTATGAACATGGAAATATCTTCTCCACCATCTGTATGAACATGGATATATCTACACAGCCATCTGGATGAACATGGAAATATCTACACTGCTATCTGTATGAACATGGAAATATCTACACCGCCATCTGTATGAACATGGAAATATCTTCTCCACCATCTGTATGAATATGGATATATCTACACAGCCATCTGTATAAACATGGAAATATCTACACCGCTATATGTATAAACATGGAAATATCTACACCGCTACATGTATGAACATGGAAATATCAGCACCGCTATCTGTATGAACATGGAAATATCTACACCGCTATCTGTATGAACATGGAAGTATCTTCACCGCCATCTGTATGAACATGGATATATCTACACAGCCATCTGGATGGACATGGAAATATGTACATGGCTATCTGTGTAAACATGCATACTTCTTCACCGCTATCTGTATAAACATGGAAATATCTACACCGCTATCTTTATGAACATGGAGATATCTAAACCGATAACTGTTTGAACAGGGAAATATATACACTGCTATCTGCAAAAAATGGAAATATCTACACCGCTATCTGTATGAACATGGAAATACATACACCGCTATCTGTATGAACATGGAAATAATTACACCGCTATCTGTATGAACATGGAAATACCTACACCGCTATCTGTATGAATATGGAAATATCTACACCGCCATCTGTATGAACATGGAAATATCTTCTCCGCCATCTGTATGAACATGGATATATCTACACAGCCATCTGGATGAACATGGAAATATCTAAACCGCTATCTGTATGAACATGGAAATATCTACACCACCATCTGTATGAACATGGATATATCTACACAGCCATCTGTATAAACACGGAAATATGTACACCGCTACCTGTATAAACATGGAAGTATCAGCACCGCTATCGGTATGAACATGGCCATATCTACACGGCTATCTGTACGAACATGGAAATATCTACACCGCTATCTGTATGTACGTGGAAATATCTTCTCCGCCATCTGTATGAACATGGATATATCTACGCAGCCATCTGGATGAACATGGAAATATCTACACCGCTATCTGTATGAACATGGAAATATCTACACCGCTATCTGCATTAACATGGAAATATCCACACAGCCATCTGGATTAACTTGGAAATATCTACACCGCTATCTGTATGAACATGGAAATACATACACCGCTATCTGTATGAACATGGAAATATCTACACCGCTATCTGTTTGAACATGGAAATATATACACCGCTATCTGCATGAAAATGGAAATATCTACACAGCTATCTGCATATACATGGAAATATCTACACAGCTATCACTTTACGCATGGAAATAACTACACCGCTATCTGTATGAACATGGAAATATCTACACCGCAATCTGTATGAAAATGGAAATATCTGAACCGCCATCTGTGTGAACATATAAATATCTACACCGCCATCTGTATTAAAATGAAGATATCTACACCGCTATCTGTATAAACATGGAAATATCTACACCGCTATCTGTATAAACATGGAAATATCTACACCGCTATCTGTATAAACATGGAAATATCTTCACCGCTACCTGTAAAAACATGGAAATATCAGCACCGCTATCTGTATGAACATGGAAATATCTACACCGCTATCTGTATGAACATGGAACTATCTACACCGCTATCTGTATGAACATGGAAATATCTACACCGCTATCGGTTTGAACAAGGAAATATATACAGCGCTGTCTGCATGAAAATGGAAATTGCTACACAGCAATCTGCATATACATGGAAATATCTACACAGGTATCTCTTTACACATGGAAATAACTACACAGCTATCTGTATGAAAATGGAAATATCTAAACCGCCATTTGTATGAACATGGAAATATCTACACCGCTATCTGTATGAACATGGAAATATCTACACCGCTATCTGTATTAACATGGAAATATCTACACAGCCATCTGGATGAACATGGAAATATCTACACCGCTATCTGTATGAACATGGAAATATCTACACCGCTATCTGTATGAACATGGAAATATCTACACCGCTATCTGTATGAACATGGAAATATTTTCACCGCCATCTATATGAACATGGATATATCTACACAGCCATCTGGATGAACATGGAAATATCTACACCGCTATCTGTGTAAACATGCCTACATTTTCACCGCTATCTGTATAAACATGGAAATATCTACACCGCTATCTTTATGAACATGGAAATATCTACACCGCTAAGTGTTTGAACATGGAAGTATATACACCGCTATCTGCTTGAAAATGGAAATATATACACCGCTAACTGTATGAACATGGAAATACATACACCGCTATCTGTTTGAACATGGAAATATCTACACCGCTTTCTGTATGAACATGGAAATATCTACACCGCTATCTGTATGAACATGGAAATATCTTCACCTCCATCTGTATGAAGATGGATATATCTACACAGCATTCTGGATGAACATGGAAATATCTACACCGCTATCTGTGTAAACATGCATATATTTTCACCGCTATCTGTATAAACATGGAAATATCTTCACCGCTACCTTTATGAACATGGAAATATCTAAACCGCTAACTGTTTGAACAGGGAAATATATACACCGCTATCTGCATAAAAATGGAAATATCTACACCGCTATCTGTATGAACATGGAAATACATACACCGCTATCTGTATGAACATGGAAATATCTACACCGCTATCTGTATGAAGATGGAAATATCTACACCGCTATCTGTATGAACATGGAAATATCTACACCGCCATCTGTATGAACATGGATATATCTACACAGCCATCTGGATGAACATGGAAATATCTAAACCGCTATCTGTATGAACATGGAAATATCTACACCACCATCTGTATGAACATGGATATATCTACACAGCCATCTGTATAAACACGGAAATATGTACACCGCTACCTGTATAAACATGGAAGTATCAGCACCGCTATCGGTATGAACATGGCCATATCTACACGGCTATCTGTACGAACATGGAAATATCTACACCGCTATCTGTATGTACGTGGAAATATCTTCTCCGCCATCTGTATGAACATGGATATATCTACGCAGCCATCTGGATGAACATGGAAATATCTGCACTGCTATCTGTATGAACATGGAAATATCTACACCGCTATCTGCATTAACATGGAAATATCCACACAGCCATCTGGATTAACTTGGAAATATCTACACCGCTATCTGTATGAACATGGAAATACATACACCGCTATCTGTATGAACATGGAAATATCTACACCGCTATCTGTTTGAACATGGAAATATATACACCGCTATCTGCATGAAAATGGAAATATCTACACAGCTATCTGCATATACATGGAAATATCTACACAGCTATCACTTTACGCATGGAAATAACTACACCGCTATCTGTATGAACATGGAAATATCTACACCACAATCTGTATGAAAATGGAAATATCAGAACCGCCATCTGTATGAACATAGAAATATCTACACCGCCATCTCTATTAAAATGAAGATATCTACACCGCTATCTGTATAAACATGGAAATATCTACACCGCTATCTGTATAAACATGGAAATATCTACACCGCTATCTGTATAAACATGGAAATATCTTCACCGCTACCTGTAAAAACATGGAAATATCAGCACCGCTATCTGTATGAACATGGAAATATCTACACCGCTATCTGTATGAACATGGAAATATCTACACCGCTATCTGTATGAACATGGAAATATCTACACCGCTATCGGTTTGAACAAGGAAATATATACACTGCTGTCTGCATGAAAATGGAAATTGCTACACAGCAATCTGCATATACATGGAAATATCTACACAGGTATCTCTTTACACATGGAAATAACTACACAGCTATCTGTATGAAAATGGAAATATCTAAACCGCCATCTGTATGAACATGGAAATATCTACACCGCTATCTGTATGAACATGGAAATATCTACACCGCCATCTGTATGAACATGGAAATATCTACACAGCCATCTGGATGAACATGGAAATATCTACACCGCTATCTGTATGAACATGGAAATATCTACACCGCTATCTGTATGAACATGGAAATATCTACACCGCTATCTGTATGAACATGGAAATATTTTCACCGCCATCTATATGAACATGGATATATCTACACAGCCATCTGGATGAACATGGAAATATCTACACCGCTATCTGTGTAAACATGCCTACATTTTCACCGCTATCTGTATAAACATGGAAATATCTACACCGCTATCTTTATGAACATGGAAATATCTACACCGCTAACTGTTTGAACATGGAAGTATATACACCGCTATCTGCTTGAAAATGGAAATATATACACCGCTAACTGTATGAACATGGAAATACATACACCACTATCTGTTGGAACATGGAAATATCTACACCGCTTTCTGTATGAACATGGAAATATCTACACCGCTCTCTGTATGAACATGGAAATATCTTCACCGCCATCTGTATGATGATGGATATATCTACACAGCATTCTGGATGAACATGGAAATATCTACACCGCTATCTGTGTAAACATGCATATATTTTCACCGCTATCTGTATAAACATGGAAATATCTTCACCGCTACCTTCATGAACATGGAAATATCTAAACCGCTAACTGTTTGAACAGGGAAATATATACACCGCTATCTGCATAAAAATGGAAATATCTACACCGCTATCTGTATGAACATGGAAATACATACACCGCTATCTGTATGAACATGGAAATATCTACACCGCTATCTGTATGAACATGGAAATATCTACACCGCTATCTGTATGAACACGGAAATATCTACACCGCCATCTGTATGAACATGGAAATATCTTCTCCACCATCTGTATGAACATGGATATATCTACACAGCCATCTGGATGAACATGGAAATATCTAAATCGCTATCTGTATGAACATGGAAATATCTACACCCCCATCTGTATGAACATGGATATATCTACACAGCCATCTGTATAAACACGGAAATATGTACACCGCCACCTGTATAAACATGGAAGTTTCAGCACGGCTATCGGTATGAACATGGCAATATCTACACGGCTATCTGTATGAACATGGAAATATCTACACCGCTATCTGTATGTACATGGAAATATCTTCACCGCCATCTGTATGAACATGGATATATCTACTCAGCCATCTGGATGAACATGGAAATATCTACTCCACTATCTGTATGAACATGGAAATATCTACACCGCTATCTGTATGAACATGGAAATATCTACACAGCCATCTGGATTAACATGGAAATATCTACACCGCTATCTGTATGAACATGGAAATACATACACCGCTGTCTGTATGAACATGGAAATATCTACCCCGCTATCTGTATGAACATGGAAATATCTACACCGCTATCTGTATGAACATGGAAATATCTTCACCGCCATCTGTGTGAACATGGATATATCTACACAGCCATCTGGATGAACATGGAAATATCTACACCGCTATCTGTGTAAACATGCATACATTTTCACCGCTATCTGTATAAACATGGAAATATCTACACCGCTATCTTTATGAAAATGGAAATATCTACACCGCTAACTGTTTGAACTTGGAAACATATACACCGCTATCTGCTTGAAAATGGAAATATCTACACCGCTATCTGTATGAACATGGAAATACATACACCGCTATCTGTTTGAACATGGAAATATCTACACCGCTTTCTGTATGAACATGGAAATATCTACACCGCTATCTGTATGAACATGTAAATATCTTCACCGTCATCTGTATGAACATGGATATATCTACACAGCCATCTGGATGAACAGGGAAATATCTGCACCGCTATCTATATGAACATGGAAATACCTACACCTCTATCTGTATGAACATGGATATATCTACACAGCCATCTGGATGAACATGGAAATATCTACACCGCTATCTGTGTAAACATGCATACATCTTCACCGCTATCTGTATAAACATGGAAATATCTACACCGCTATCTTTCTGAACAAGGAAATATCAACACCGCTAACTGTTTGAACAGGGAAATATATACACTGCTATCCGCATGAGAATTGAAATATCTACACAGCTATCTGCATATACATGGAAATATCTACACAGCTATCTCTTTACACATGGAAATAACTACACCGCTATCTGTATGAACATGGAAATATCTACACCGCCATCTGTATGAAAATGGAAATATCTGAACCGCCATCTGTATGAACATATAAATATCTACACCGCCATCTGTATAAAGATGGAGATATCTACACCGTTATCTGTATAAACATGGAAATATCTGCACCGCTATCTGTATAAACATGGAAATATCTACACCGCTATCTGTATAAACATGGAAATAGCTTCACCGCTACTGTAAAAACATGGAAATATCAGCACCGCTATCTGTATGAACATGGAAATATCTACACCGCAATCTGTATGTACATGGAAATATCTACACCGCTATCTGTATGAACATGGAAATATCTACACCGCTATCTGTTTGAACAGGGAAATCTATACACCGCTATCTGCATGAAAATGTAAATTGCTACACAGCTATCTGCATATACATGGAAATATCTACACAGGTATCTCTTTACACATGGAAATAACTACACCGCTATCTGTATGAAAATGGAAATATCTACACCGCCATCTGCATGAACATGGAAATATCTGTAACGCCATCTGTATGAACATATAAATATCTACACCGCCATCTGTATTAAGATGGGGATATCTACACCGCTATCTGTATCAACATGGAAATATCTACACCGCTATCTGAATACACATGGAAATATCAGCACCGCTATCTGTGTGAACATGGAAATATCTACACCGCTACCTGTATGAACATGGAAATATCTACACCGCTATCTGTATGAGCATGGAAATATCTTCACCGCCATCTGTATGAACATGGATATATCTACACAGCCATCTTGATGATCATGGAAATATGTACACGGCTATCTGTGTAAACATGCATACATCTTCACCACTATCTGTATAAACATGGAAATATCTACACCGCTATCTTTATGAACATGGAAATATCTACACCGCTATCTGTATGAACATGGAAATATCTGCAACGCTATCTGTATGAACATGGAAATACATACACCGCTATCTGTATGAACATGGAAATATCTACACCGCTATCTGTATGAACATGGAAATATCTGCACCGCTATCTGTATGAACATGGAAATCTCTACACCGCCATCTGTATGAACATGGAAATATCTTCTCCGCCATCTGTATGAACATGGATATATCTACACAGCCATCTGGATGAACATGGAAATATCTAAACCGCTATCTGTATGAACATGGAAATATCTACACCGCCATCTGTATGAACATGGATATATCTACACAGCCATCTTTATAAACACGGAAATATGTACACCGCTACCTGTATAAACATGGAAGTATCAGCACCGCTATCGGTATGTACATGGCAATATCTACACCGCTATCTGTATGTACATGGAAATATCTTCACCGCCATCTGTATGAACATGGATATATCTACGCAGCCATCTGGATGAACATGGAAATATCTACACCGCTATCTGTATGAACATGGAAATATCTACTCAGCCATCTGGATGAACATGGAAATATCTACACCGCTATCTGTATGAACATGGAAATATCTGCACCGCCATCTGTATGAACATGGATATATCTACACAGCCATCTGGATGAACCTGGAAATATCTACACCGCTATCTGTGTAAACATGCATACAATTTCACCGCTATCTGTATAAACATGGAAATATCTACACCGCTATCTTTATGAACATGGAAATATCTACACCGCTAACTGTTTGAACATGGAAACATATACACCGCTATCTGCTTGAAAATGGAAATATCTACACCGCTATCTGTATGAACATGGAAATACATACACCGCTATCTGTTTGAACATGGAAATATCTACACCGCTTTCTGTATGAACATGGAAATATCTACACAGCTATCTGCATATACATGGAAATATCTACACAGCTATCTCTCCACACATGGAAATAACTACACCGCTATCTGTATGAACATGGAAATATCTACACCGCTATCTGTATGAAAATGGAAATCTCTGAACCGCCATCTGTATGAACATATAAATATCTACACCGCCATCTGTATTAAAATGGAGATATCTACACCGCTATCTGTATAAACATGGAAATATCTACACCGCTATCTGTATAAACATGGAAATATCTACACCGCTATCTGTATAAACATGGAAATAGCTTCACCGCTACCTGTATAAACATGGAAATTTCAGCACCGCTATCTGTATGAACATGGAAATATCTACACCGCAATCTGTATAAACATGGAAATATCTACACCGCTATCTGTATGAACATGGAAATATCTACACCGCTACCTGTTTGAACAGGGAAATATATACACCGCTGTCTGCATGAAAATGGAAATTGCTACACAGCTATCTGCATATACATGGAAATATCTACACAGGTATCTCTTTACACATGGAAATAACTACACCGCTATCTGTATGAACATGGAAATATCTACAGCGCCATCTGTATGAACATGGAAATATCTGCACTGCCATATGTATGAACATATAAATATCTACACCGCCATCTGTATTAAGATGGAGATATCTACACCGCTATCTGTATCAAGATGGAAATATCTACACCGCTATCTGTATAAACATGGAAATATCTACACCGCTACCTGTATGAACATGGAAATATCTACACCGCTATCTGTATGAGCATGGAAATATCTTCACCGCCATCTGTATGAACATGGATATATCTACACAGCCATCTTGATGATCATGGAAATATGTACACGGCTATCTGTGTAAACATGCATACATCTTCACCACTATCTGTATAAACATGGAAATATCTACACCGCTATCTTTATGAACATGGAAATATCTACACCGCTATCTGTATGAACATGGAAATATCTGCAACGCTATCTGTATGAACATGGAAATACATACACCGCTATCTGTATGAACATGGAAATATCTACACCGCTATCTGTATGAACATGGAAATATCTGCACCGCTATCTGTATGAACATGGAAATCTCTACACCGCCATCTGTATGAACATGGAAATATCTTCTCCGCCATCTGTATGAACATGGATATATCTACACAGCCATCTGGATGAACATGGAAATATCTAAACCGCTATCTGTATGAACATGGAAATATCTACACCGCCATCTGTATGAACATGGATATATCTACACAGCCATCTTTATAAACACGGAAATATGTACACCGCTACCTGTATAAACATGGAAGTATCAGCACCGCTATCGGTATGTACATGGCAATATCTACACCGCTATCTGTATGTACATGGAAATATCTTCACCGCCATCTGTATGAACATGGATATATCTACGCAGCCATCTGGATGAACATGGAAATATCTACACCGCTATCTGTATGAACATGGAAATATCTACTCAGCCATCTGGATGAACATGGAAATATCTACACCGCTATCTGTATGAACATGGAAATATCTGCACCGCCATCTGTATGAACATGGATATATCTACACAGCCATCTGGATGAACCTGGAAATATCTACACCGCTATCTGTGTAAACATGCATACAATTTCACCGCTATCTGTATAAACATGGAAATATCTACACCGCTATCTTTATGAACATGGAAATATCTACACCGCAAACTGTTTGAACATGGAAACATATACACCGCTATCTGCTTGAAAATGGAAATATCTACACCGCTATCTGTATGAACATGGAAATACATACACCGCTATCTGTTTGAACATGGAAATATCTACACCGCTTTCTGTATGAACATGGAAATATCTACACAGCTATCTGCATATACATGGAAATATCTACACAGCTATCTCTCCACACATGGAAATAACTACACCGCTATCTGTATGAACATGGAAATATCTACACCGCTATCTGTATGAAAATGGAAATCTCTGAACCGCCATCTGTATGAACATATAAATATCTACACCGCCATCTGTATTAAAATGGAGATATCTACACCGCTATCTGTATAAACATGGAAATATCTACACCGCTATCTGTATAAACATGGAAATATCTACACCGCTATCTGTATAAACATGGAAATAGCTTCACCGCTACCTGTATAAACATGGAAATTTCAGCACCGCTATCTGTATGAACATGGAAATATCTACACCGCAATCTGTATAAACATGGAAATATCTACACCGCTATCTGTATGAACATGGAAATATCTACACCGCTACCTGTTTGAACAGGGAAATATATACACCGCTGTCTGCATGAAAATGGAAATTGCTACACAGCTATCTGCATATACATGGAAATATCTACACAGGTATCTCTTTACACATGGAAATAACTACACCGCTATCTGTATGAACATGGAAATATCTACAGCGCCATCTGTATGAACATGGAAATATCTGCACCGCCATATGTATGAACATATAAATATCTACACCGCCATCTGTATTAAGATGGAGATATCTACACCGCTATCTGTATCAAGATGGAAATATCTACACCGCTATCTGTATAAACATGGAAATATCTACACCGCTACCTGTATGAACATGGAAATATCAGCACCGCTATCTGTATGAACATGGAAATATCTACACCGCTATCTGTATGAACATGGAAATATCTTCACCGCCATCTGTATGAACATGGATATATCTACACAGCCATCTGGATGAACATGGAAATATGTACACGGCTATCTGTGTAAACATGCATACATCTTCACCGCTATCTGTATAAACATGGAAATATCTACACCGCTATCTTTATGAACATGGAAATATCTAAACCGATAACTGTTTGAACAGGGAAATATATACACCGCTATCTGCATGAAAATGGAAATATCTACACCGCTATCTGTATGAACATGGAAATATATACACCGCTATCTGTATGAACATGGAAATATATACACCGCTATCTGTATGAACATGGAAATACCTACACCGCTATCTGTATGAACATGGAAATATCTACACCGCCATCTGTATGAACATGGAAATATCTTCTCCGCCATCAGTATGAACATGGATATATCTGCACAGCCATCTGGATGAACATGGAAATATCTAAACCGCTATCTGTATGAACATGGAAATATCTACACCGCCATCTGTATGAACATGGATATATCTACACAGCCATCTTTATAAACACGGAAATATGTACACCGCTACCTGTATAAACATGGAAGTAGCAGCAGCGCTATCAGTATGTACATGGCAATATCTACACGGCTATCTGTATGAACATGGAAATATCTACACCGCTATCTGTATGTACATGGAAATATCTTCACCGCCATCTGTAAGAACATGGATATATCTACGCAGCCATCTGGATGAACATGGAAATATCTACACCGCTATCTGTATGAACATGGAAATATCTACACCGCTATCTGTATGAACATGGAAATACCTACACAGCCATCTGGATGAACATGGAAATATCTACACCGCTATCTGTATGAACATGGAAATACAAACACCGCTATCTGTATGAGCATGGAAATATCTACACCGCTATCTGTATGAACATGGAAATATCTACACCGCTATCTGTATGAACATGGAAATATCTTCACCGCCATCTGTATGAACATGGATATATCTACACAGCCATCTGGATGAACATGGAAATATCTACACCGCTATCTGTGTAAACATGCATACATTTTCACCGCTATGTGTATAAACATTGAAATATCTACACCGCTATCTTTATGAACATGGAAATATCTACACCGCTAACTGTTTGAACTTGGAAATATATACACCGCTATCTGCTTGAAAATGGAAATATCTACACCGCTATCTGTATGAACATGGAAATACATACACCGCTATCTGTTTGAACATGGAAATATCTACACCGCTTTCTGTATGAACATGGAAATATCTTCACCGTCATCTGTATGAACATGAATATATCTACACAGCCATCTGGATGAACATGGAAATATCTGCACCGCTATCTGTATGAACATGGAAATATCTACACCGCTATCTGTATGAACATGGATATATCTACACATCCATCTGGATGAACATGGAAATATCTACACCGCTATCTGTGTAAACATGCATACATCTTCACCGCTATCTGTATAAACATGGAAATATCTACACCGCTATCTTTCTGAACATGGAAATAACAACAACGCTAACTGTTTGAACAGGGAAATATATACACCGCTATCTGCATGAGAATTGAAATATCTACACAGCTATCTGCATATACATGGAAATATCTACACAGCTATCTCTTTACACATGGAAATAACTACACCGCTATCTGTATGAACATGGAAATATCTACACCGCCATCTGTATGAAAATGGAAATATCTGAACCGCCATCTGTATGAACATATAAATATCTACACCGCCATCTGTATTAAGATGGAGATATCTACACCGCTATCTGTATAAACATGGAAATATCTACACCGCTATCTGTATAAACATGGAAATATCTACACCGCTATCTGTATAAACATGGAAATATCTTCACCGCTACCTGTAAAAACATGGAAATATCAGCACCGCTATCTGTATGAACATGGAAATATCTACACCGCTATCTGTATGAACATGGAAATATCTACACCGCTATCTGTATGAACATGGAAATATCTACACCGCTATCGGTTTGAACAGGGAAATATATACACCGCTGTCTGCATGAAAATAGAAATTGCTACACAGCTATCTGCATATACTTGGAAATATCTACACAGGTATCTCTTTACACATGGAAATAACTACACCGCTATCTGTATGAAAATGGAAATATCTACACCGCCATCTGTATGAACATGGAAATATCTACACCGCTCTCTGTATGAACATGGAAATATCTACACCGCTATCTGTATGAACATGGAAATATCTACACAGCCATCTGGATGAACATGGAAATATCTACACCGCTATCTGTATGAACTTGGAAATATATACACCGCTATCTGTATGAACATGGAAATACCTACACCGCTATCTGTATGAACATGGAAATATTTTCACCGCCATCTATATGAACATGGATATATCTACACAGCCATCTGGATGAACATGGAAATATCTACACCGCTATCTGTGTAAACATGCCTACATTTTCACCGCTATCAGTATAAACATGGAAATATGTACACTGCTATCTTTATGAACATGGAAATACCTACACCGCTTACTGTTTGAACATGGAAGTATATACACCGCTATCTGCTTGAAAATGGAAATATATACACCGCTAACTGTATGAACATGGAAATACATACACCGCTATCTGTTTGAACATGGAAATATCTACACCGCTTTCTGTATGAACATGGAAATATCTACACCGCTATCTGTATGAACATGGAAATATCTTCACCGCCATCTGTATGAAGATGGATATATCTACACAGCATTCTGGATGAACATGGAAATATCTACACCGCTATCTGTGTAAACATGCATACATTTTCACCGCTATCTGTATAAACATTGAAATATCTACACCGCTGTCTTTATGAACATGGAAATATCTAAACCGCTATCTGTATGAACATGGAAATATCTTCACCGCCATCTGTATGAACATGGATATATCTACACAGCCATCTGGATGAACATGGAAATATGTACACGGCTATCTGTGTAAACATGCATACATCTTCACCGCTATCTGTATAAACATGGAAATATCTACACCGCTATCTTTATGAACATGGAAATATCTAAACCGCTAACTGTTTGAACAGGGAAATATATACTCCGCTTTCTGCATAAAAATGGAAATATCTACACCACTATCTGTATGAACATGGAAATACATACACCGCTATCTGTATGAACATGGAAATATCTACACCGCTATCTGTATGAACATGGAAATATCTACACCCCTATCTGTATGAACATGGAAATATCTACACCGCCATCTGTATGAACATGGAAATATCTTCTCCACCATCTGTATGAACATGGATATATCTACACAGCCATCTGTATAAACATGGAAATATCTACACCGCTATCTGTATAAACATGGAAATATCTACACCGCTACATGTATGAACATGGAAATATTAGCACCGCTATCTGTATGAACTTGGAAATATCTACACCGCTATCTGTATGAACATGGAAATATCTTCACCGCCATCTGTATGAACATGGATATATCTACACAGCCATCTGGATGAACATGGAAATATGTACACGGCTATCTGTGTAAACATGCATACTTCTTCACCGCTATCTGTATAAACATGGAAATATCTACACCGCTATCTGTATGAACATGGAAATACATACACCGCTATCTGTATGAACATGGAAATATCTACACCGCTATCTGTATGAACATGGAAATACCTACACCGCTATCTGTATGAACATGGAAATATCTACACCGCCATCTGTATGAACATGGAAATATCTTCTCTGCCATCTGTATGAACATGGATATATCTACACAGCCATCTGGATGAACATGGAAATATCTAAACCGCTATCTGTATGAACATGGAAATATCTACACCGCCATCTGAATGAACATGGATATATCTACACAGCCATCTGTATAAACACGGAAATATGTACACCGCTACCTGTATAAACATGGAAGTATCAGCACCGCTATTGGTATGAACATGGCAATATCTACACGGCTATCTGTATGAACATGGAAATATCTACACCGCTATCTGTATGTACATGGAAATATCTTCTCCGCCATCTGTATGAACATGGATATATCTACACAGCCATCTGGATGAACATGAAAATATCTACACCGCTATCTGTATGAACATGGAAATATCTACACCGCTATCTGTATTAACATGGAAATATCCACACAGCCATCTGGATTAACTTGGAAATATCTACAGCGCTATCTGTATGAACATGGAAATACATACACCGCTATCTGTATGAACATGGAAATATCTACACCGCTATCTGTTTGAACATGGAAATATATACACCGCTATCTGCATGAAAATGGAAATATCTACACAGCTATCTGCATATACATGGAAATATCTACACAGCTATCACTTTACGCATGGAAATAACTACACCGCTATCTGTATGAACATGGAAATATCTACACCGCCATCTGTATGACAATGGAAATATCTGAACCGCCATCTGTATGAACATATAAATATCTACACCGCCATCTGTATTAAAATGAAGATATCTACACCGCTATCTGTATAAACATGGAAATATCTACACCGCTATCTGTATAAACATGGAAATATCTACACCGCTATCTGTATAAACATGGAAATATCTGCACCGCTACCTGTAAAAACATGGAAATATCAGCACCGCTATCTGTATGAACATGGAAATATCTACACCGCTATCTGTATGAACATGGAAATATCTACACCGCTATCTGTATGAACATGGAAATATCTACACCGCTATCTGTATGAACATGGAAATATCTACACCGCTATCGGTTTGAACAAGGAAATATATACACCGCTGTCTGCATGAAAATGGAAATTGCTACACAGCAATCTGCATATACATGGAAATATCTACACAGGTATCTCATTACACATGGAAATAACTACACAGCTATCTGTATGAAAATGGAAATATCTACACCGCCATCTGTATGAACATGGAAATATCTACACCGCTATCTGTATGAACATGGAAATAACTACACCGCTATCTGTATGAACATGGAAATATCTACACAGCCATCTGGATGAACATGGAAATATCTACACCGCTATCTGTATGAACATGGAAATATCTATACCGCTATCTGTATGAACATGGAAATATCTACACCGCTATCTGTATGAACATGGAAATATTTTCACCGCCATCTATATGAACATGGATATATCTACACAGCCATCTGGATGAACATGGAAATATCTACACCGCTATCCGTGTAAACATGCCTACATTTTCACCGCTATCTGTATAAACATGGAAATATCTACACCGCTATCTTTATGAACATGGAAATATCTACACCGCTAACTGTTTGAACATGGAAGTATATACACCGCTATCTGCTTGAAAATGGAAATATATGCACCGCTAACTGTATGAACATGGAAATACATACACCGCTATCTGTTTGAACATGGAAATATCTACACCGCTTTCTGTATGAACATGGAAATATCTACACCGCCATCTGTATGAACATGGATATATCTACACAGTCATCTGTATAAACAGGGAAATATGTACACCGCTACCTGTATAAACATGGAAGTTTCAGCACGGCTATCGGTATGAAAATGGCAATATCTACACGGCTATCTGTATGAACATGGAAATATCTACACCGCTATCTGTATGTACATGGAAATATCTTCACCGCCATCTGTATGAACATGGATATATCTACTCAGCCATCTGGATGAACATGGAAATATCTACACCGCTATCTGTATGAACATGGAAATATCTACACCGCTATCTGTATGAACATGGAAATATATACACAGCCATCTGGATTAACATGGAAATATCTACACCGCTATCTGTATGAACATGGAAATACATACACCGCTGTCTGTATGAACATGGAAATATCTACCCCACTATCTGTATGAACATTGAAATATCTACACCGCTATCTGTATGAACATGGAAATATCTTCACCGCCATCTGTATGAACATGGATATATCTACACAGCCATCTGGATGAACATGGAAATATCTACACCGCTATCTGTGTAAACATGCATACATTTTCACCGCTATCTGTATAAACATGGAAATAACTACACCGCTATCTTTATGAACATGGAAATATCTACACCGCTAACTGAACATGGAAATATATACACCGCTATCTGCTTGAAAATGGAAATGTCTACACCGCTATCTGTATGAACATGGAAATACATACACCGCTATCTGTTTGAACATGGAAATATCTACACCGCTTTCTTTATGAACATGGAAATATCTACAACGCTATCTGTATGAACATGGAAATATCTTCACCGCCATCTGTATGAACATGTATATATCTACACAGCCATCTGGATGAACATGGAAATATCTGCACCGCTATCTGTATGAACATGGAAATATCTACACCGCTATCTGTATGAACATGGATATATCTACACAGCCATCTGGATGAACATGGAAATATCTACACCGCTATCTGTGTAAACATGCATATGTCTTCACCGCTATCTGTATAAACATGGAAGTATCTACACCGCTATCTTTCTGAACATGGAAATATCTACACCGCTAACTGAACAGGGAAATATATACACCGCTATCTGCATGAAAATGGAAATATCTACACAGCTATCTGCATATACATGGAAATATCTACACAGCTATCTCTCTACACATGGAAATAACTACACCGCTATCTGTATGAACATGGAAATATCTACACCGCCATCTGTATGAAAATGGAAATCTCTGAACCGCCATCTGTATGAACATATAAATATCTACACCGCCATCTGTATTAAAATGGAGATATCTACACCGCTATCTGTATAAACATGGAAATATCTACACCGCTATCTGTATAAACATGGAAATATCTACACCGCTATCTGTATAAACATGGAAATAGCTTCACCGCTACCGGTATAAACATGGAAATTTCAGCACCGCTATCTGTATGAACATGGAAATATCTACACCGCAATCTGTATGAACATGGAAATATCTACACCGCTATCTGTATGAACATGGAAATATCTACACCGCTATCTGTTTGAACAGGGAAATATATACACCGCTGTCTGCATGAAAATGGAAATTGCTACACAGCTATCTGCATATACATGGAAATATCTACACAGGTATCTCTTTACACATGGAAATAACTACACCGCTATATGTATGAACATGGAAATATCTGCACCGCCATCTGTATGAACATACAAATATCTACACCGCCATCTGTATTAACATGGAGATATCTACACCGCTATCTGTATCAACATGGAAATATCTACACCGCTACCTGTATGAACATGGAAATATCACCACCGCTATCTGTATGAACATGGAAATATCTACACCGCTATCTGTATGAACATGGAAATATCTTCACCGCCATCTGTATGAACATGGATATATCTACACAGCCATCTGGATGAACATGGAAATATGTACACGGCTATCTGTGTAAACATGCATACATCTTCACCACTATCTGTATAAACATGGAAATATCTACACCGCTATCTTTATGAACATGGAAATATCTAAACCGCTAACTGTTTGAACAGGGAAATATATACACCGCTATCTGCATAAAAATGGAAATATCTACACCGCTATCTGTATGAACATGGAAATACATACACCGCTATCTGTATGAACATGGAAATATCTACACCGCTATCTGTATGAACATGGAAATATCTACACCGCTATCTGTATGAACATGGAAATATCTACACCGCCATCTGTATGAACATGGAAATATCTTCTCCAACATCTGTATGAACATGGAAATATCTACACCGCCATCTGTATGAACATGGAAATATCTTCTCCACCATCTGTATGAACATGGATATATCTACACAGCCATCTGGATGAACATGGAAATATCTAAACCGCTATCTGTATGAACATGGAAATATCTACACTGCCATCTGTATGAACATGGATATATCTACACAGCCATCTGTATAAACACGGAAATATGTACACCGCTACCTGTATAAACATGGAAGTTTCAGCACGGCTATCGGTATGAACATGACAATATCTACACGGCTATCTGTATGAACATGGAAATATCTACACCGCTATCTGTATGTACATGGAAATATCTTCACCGCCATCTGTATGAACATGGATATATCTACTCAGCCATCTGGATGAACATGGAAATATCTACACCGCTATCTGTATGAACATGGAAATATCTACATCGCAATCTGAATGAACATGGATATATCTACACAGCCATCTGGATTAACATGGAAATATCTACACCGCTATCTGTATGAACATGGAAATACATACACCGCTGTCTGTATGAACATGGAAATATCAACACCGCTATCTGTATGAACATGGAAATATCTACACCGCTATCTGTATGGACATGGAAATATCTTCACCGCCATCTGTGTGAACATGGATATATCTACACAGCCATCTGGATGAACATGGAAATATCTACACCGCTATCTGTGTAAACATGCATACATTTTCACCGCTATCTGTATAAACATGGAAATATCTACACCGCTATCTTTATGAACATGGAAATATCTACACCGCTAACTGTTTGAACATGGAAATATATACACCGCTATCTGCTTGAAAATGGAAATATCTACACCGCTATCTGTATGAACATGGAAATACATACACCGCTATCTGTTTGAACATGGAAATATCTACACCGCTTTCTTTATGAACATGGAAATATCTACAACGCTATCTGTATGAACATGGAAATATCTTCACCGACATCTGTATGAACATGGATATATCTACACAGCCATCTGGATGAACATGGAAATATCTGCACCGCTATCTGTATGAACATGGAAATATCTACACCGCTATCTGTATGAACATGGATATATCTACACAGCCATCTGGATGAACATGGAAATATCTAAACCGCTATCTGTGTAAACATGCATACATCTTCACCGCTATCTGTATAAATATGGAAATATCTACACCGCTATCTTTCTGAACATGGAAATATCTACACCGCTAACTGTTTGAACTGGGAAATATATAAACCGCTCTCTGCATGAAAATGGAAATATCTACACAGCTATGTGCATATACATGGAAATATCTACACAGCTATCTCTCTACACATGGAAATAACTACACCGCTATCTGTATGAACATGGAAATATCTACACCGCCATCTGTATGAAAATGGAAATCTCTGAACCGCCATCTGTATGAACATATAAATATCTACACCGCCATCTGTATTAAAATGGAGATATCTACACCGCTATCTGTATAAACATGGAAATATCTACACCGCTATCTGTATAAACATGGAAATATCTACACTGCTATCTGTATAAACATGGAAATAGCTTCACCGCTACCTGTATAAACATGGAAATTTCAGCACCGCTATCTGTATGAACATGGAAATATCTACACCGCAATCTGTATGAACATGGAAATATCTACACCGCTATCTGTATGAACATGGAAATATCTACACCGCTATCTGTTTGAACAGGGAAATATATACACCGCTGTCTGCATGAAAATGGAAATTGCTACACAGCTATCTGCATATACATGGAAATATCTACACAGGTATCTCTTTACACATGGAAATAACTACACCGCTATATGTATGAACATGGAAATAACTGCACCGCCATCTGTATGAACATATAAATATCTACACCGCCATCTCTATTAAGATGGAGATATCTACACCGCTATCTGTATCAACATGGAAATATCTACACCGCTACCTGTATGAACATGGAAATATCACCACCGCTATCTGTATGAACATGGAAATATCTACACCGCTATCTGTATGAACATGGAAATATCTTCACCGCCATCTGTATGAACATGGATATATCTACACAGCCATCTGGATGAACATGGAAATATGTACACGGCAATCTGTGTAAACATGCATACATCTTCACCGCTATCTGTATAAACATGGAAATATCTACACCGCTATCTTTATGAACATGGAAATATCTAAACCGCTAACTGTTTGAACAGGGAAATATATACACCGCTATCTGCATAAAAATGGAAATATCTACACCGCTATCTGTATGAACATGGAAATACATACACCGCTATCTGTATGAACATGGAAATATCTACACCGCTATCTGTATGAACATGGAAATATCTACACCGCCATCTGTATGAACATGGAAATATCTTCTCCACCATCTGTATGAACATGGATATATCTACACAGCCATCTGGATGAACATGGAAATATCTACACCGCTATCTGTGTAAACTTGCATACATCTTCACCGCTATCTGTATAAACATGGAAATATCTACACCGCTATCTTTCTGAACATGGAAATATCTACACCGCTAACTGTTGAACAGGAAAATATATACACCGCTATCTGCATCAAAATGGAAATATCTACACAGCTATCTGCATATACATGGAAATATCTACACAGCTATCTCTCTACACATGGAAATAACTACACCGCTATCTGTATGAACATGGAAATATCTACACCGCCATCTGTATGAAAATGGAAATCTCTGAACCGCCATCTGTATGAACATATAAATATCTACACCGCCATCTGTATTAAAATGGAGATATCTACACCGCTATCTGTATAAACATGGAAATATCTACACCGCTATCTGTATAAACATGGAAATATCTACACCGCTATCTGTATAAACAAGGAAAAACTTCACCGCTACCTGTATAAACATGGAAATTTCAGCACCGCTATCTGTATGAACATGGAAATATCTACACCGCAATCTGTATGAACATGGAAATATCTACACCGCTATCTGTATGAACATGGAAATATCTACACCGCTATCTGTTTGAACAGGGAGATATATTCACCGCTGTCTGCATGAAAATGGAAATTGCTACACAGCTATCTGCATATACATGGAAATATCTACACAGGTATCTCTTTACACATGGAAATAACTACACCGCTATCTGTATGAACTTGAAGATATCTACACCGCAATCTGTATGAACATGGAAATATCTGCACCGCCATCTGTATGAACATATAAATATCTACACTGCCATCGGTATTAAGATGGAGATATCTACACCGCTATCTGTATCAACATGGAAATATCTACACCGCTATCTGTATAAACATGGAAATATCTACACCGCTATCTGTATAAACATGGAAATATCTACACCGCTACCTGTATGAACATGGAAATATCAGCACCGCTATCTGTATGAACATGGAAATATCTACACCGCTATCTGTATGAACATGGAAATATCTTCACCGCCATCTGTATGAACATGGATATATCTACACAGCCATCTGGATGAACATGGAAATATGTACACGGCTATCTGTGTAAACATGCATACATCTTCACCGCTATCTGTATAAACATGGAAATATCTACACCCTTATCTTTATGAACATGGAAAAATCTAAACCGCTAACTGTTTGAACAGGGAAATATATACACCGCTATCTGCATGAAAATGGAAATATCTACACCGCTATCTGTATGAACATGGAAATACATACACCGCTATCTGTATGAACATGGAAATATCTACACCGCTATCTGTATGAACATGGAAATACCTACACCGCTATCTGTATGAACATGGAAATATCTACACCACTATCTGTATGTACATGGATATATCTACACAGCCATCTGGATGAACATGGAAATATCTAAACCGCTATCTGTATGAACATGGAAATATCTACACCGCCATCTGTATGAACATGGATGTATCTACACAGCCATCTTTATAAACACGGAAATATGTACACCGCTACCTGTATAAACATGGAAGTATCAGCACCGCTATCGGTATGTACATGGCAATATCTACACGGCTATCTGTATCAACATGGAAATATCTACACCGCAATCTGTATGAACATGGAAATATCTACACCGCTATCTGTATGAACATGGAAATATCTACACCGATATCTGTTTGAACAGGGAAATATATACACCGCTGTCTGCATGAAAATGGAAATTGCTACACAGCTATCTGCATATACATGGAAATATCTACACAGGTATCTCTTTACACATGGAAATAACTACACCGCTATCTGTATGAACATGGAAATATCTACACCGCCATCTCTATGAACATGGAAATATCTGCACCGCCATCTGTATGAACATATAAATATCTACACCGCCATCTGTATTAAGATGGAGATATCTACACCGCTATCTGTATCAACATGGAAATATCTACACCGCTATCTGTATAAACATGGAAATATCTACACCGCTATCTGTATAAACATGGAATATCTACACCGCTACCTGCATGAACATGGAAATATCAGCACCGCTATCTGTATGAACATGGAAATATCCACTCCGCTATCTGTATGAACATGGAAATATTTTCACGGCCATCTGTACGAACATGGAAATATCTACACAGCCATCTGGATGAACATGGAAATATGTACACGGCTATCTTTGTAAACATGCATACATCTTCACCGCTATCTGTATAAACATGGAAATATCTACACCGATATGTTTATGAACATGGAAATATCTAAACCGATAACTGTTTGAACAGGGAAATATATACACCGCTATCTGCATGAAAATGGAAATATCTACACCGCTATCTGTGTAAACATGCATACATTTTCACCGCTATCTGTATAAACATGGAAATATCTACACCGCTATCTTTATGAACATGGAAATATCTACACCGCTAACTGTTTGAACATGGAAATATATACACAGCTATCTGCTTGAAAATGGAAATATCTACACAGCTATCTGCATATACATGGAAATATCTACACAGCTATCTCTTTACACATGGAAATAACTACACCGCTATCTGTACGAACATGGAAATATCTACAACGCCATCTGTATGAACATGGAAATATCCGCACGGCCATCTGTATCAACATGTAAATATCTACACCGCCATCTGTATTAAGATGGAGATATCTACACCGCTATCTGTATAAAGTTGAAAATATCTACACCGCTATCACTATAAACATGGAAATATCTACACCGCTTTCTGTATAAACATGGAAATATCTACACCGCTACCTGTATAAACATGGAAATATCTAAACCGCTATTTGTTTGAACAGGGAAATATAGACACCGCTATCTGCATGAAAATGGAAATATCTACACCGCTATCTGTATGAACATGGAAATATCTACACCGCTATCTGTATGAACATGGAAATACCTACACCGCTATCTGTATGAACATGGAAATATCTACACCGCCATCTGTATGAACATGGAAATATCTTCTCCGCCATCTGTATGAACATGGATATATCTACACAGCCATCTGGATGAACATGGAAATATCTACACCGCTATCTGTGTAAACTTGCATACATCTTCACCGCTATCTGTATAAACATGGAAATATCTACACCGCTATCTTTCTGAACATGGAAATATCTACACCGCTAACTGTTGAACAGGAAAATATATACACCGCTATCTGCATCAAAATGGAAATATCTACACAGCTATCTGCATATACATGGAAATATCTACACAGCTATCTCTCTACACATGGAAATAACTACACCGCTATCTGTATGAACATGGAAATATCTACACCGCCATCTGTATGAAAATGGAAATCTCTGAACCGCCATCTGTATGAACATATAAATATCTACACCGCCATCTGTATTAAAATGGAGATATCTACACCGCTATCTGTATAAACATGGAAATATCTACACCGCTATCTGTATAAACATGGAAATATCTACACCGCTATCTGTATAAACAAGGAAAAACTTCACCGCTACCTGTATAAACATGGAAATTTCAGCACCGCTATCTGTATGAACATGGAAATATCTACACCGCAATCTGTATGAACATGGAAATATCTACACCGCTATCTGTATGAACATGGAAATATCTACACCGCTATCTGTTTGAACAGGGAGATATATTCACCGCTGTCTGCATGAAAATGGAAATTGCTACACAGCTATCTGCATATACATGGAAATATCTACACAGGTATCTCTTTACACATGGAAATAACTACACCGCTATCTGTATGAACTTGAAGATATCTACACCGCAATCTGTATGAACATGGAAATATCTGCACCGCCATCTGTATGAACATATAAATATCTACACTGCCATCGGTATTAAGATGGAGATATCTACACCGCTATCTGTATCAACATGGAAATATCTACACCGCTATCTGTATAAACATGGAAATATCTACACCGCTATCTGTATAAACATGGAAATATCTACACCGCTACCTGTATGAACATGGAAATATCAGCACCGCTATCTGTATGAACATGGAAATATCTACACCGCTATCTGTATGAACATGGAAATATCTTCACCGCCATCTGTATGAACATGGATATATCTACACAGCCATCTGGATTAACATGGAAATATGTACACGGCTATCTGTGTAAACATGCATACATCTTCACCGCTATCTGTATAAACATGGAAATATCTACACCCCTATCTTTATGAACATGGAAAAATCTAAACCGCTAACTGTTTGAACAGGGAAATATATACACCGCTATCTGCATGAAAATGGAAATATCTACACCGCTATCTGTATGAACATGGAAATACATACACCGCTATCTGTATGAACATGGAAATATCTACACCGCTATCTGTATGAACATGGAAATACCTACACCGCTATCTGTATGAACATGGAAATATCTACACCACTATCTGTATGTACATGGATATATCTACACAGCCATCTGGATGAACATGGAAATATCTAAACCGCTATCTGTATGAACATGGAAATATCTACACCGCCATCTGTATGAACATGGATGTATCTACACAGCCATCTTTATAAACACGGAAATATGTACACCGCTACCTGTATAAACATGGAAGTATCAGCACCGCTATCGGTATGTACATGGCAATATCTACACGGCTATCTGTATCAACATGGAAATATCTACACCGCAATCTGTATGAACATGGAAATATCTACACCGCTATCTGTATGAACATGGAAATATCTACACCGATATCTGTTTGAACAGGGAAATATATACACCGCTGTCTGCATGAAAATGGAAATTGCTACACAGCTATCTGCATATACATGGAAATATCTACACAGGTATCTCTTTACACATGGAAATAACTACACCGCTATCTGTATGAACATGGAAATATCTACACCGCCATCTCTATGAACATGGAAATATCTGCACCGCCATCTGTATGAACATATAAATATCTACACCGCCATCTGTATTAAGATGGAGATATCTACACCGCTATCTGTATCAACATGGAAATATCTACACCGCTATCTGTATAAACATGGAAATATCTACACCGCTATCTGTATAAACATGGAATATCTACACCGCTACCTGCATGAACATGGAAATATCAGCACCGCTATCTGTATGAACATGGAAATATCCACTCCGCTATCTGTATGAACATGGAAATATTTTCACGGCCATCTGTACGAACATGGAAATATCTACACAGCCATCTGGATGAACATGGAAATATGTACACGGCTATCTTTGTAAACATGCATACATCTTCACCGCTATCTGTATAAACATGGAAATATCTACACCGATATGTTTATGAACATGGAAATATCTAAACCGATAACTGTTTGAACAGGGAAATATATACACCGCTATCTGCATGAAAATGGAAATATCTACACCGCTATCTGTGTAAACATGCATACATTTTCACCGCTATCTGTATAAACATGGAAATATCTACACCGCTATCTTTATGAACATGGAAATATCTACACCGCTAACTGTTTGAACATGGAAATATATACACAGCTATCTGCTTGAAAATGGAAATATCTACACAGCTATCTGCATATACATGGAAATATCTACACAGCTATCTCTTTACACATGGAAATAACTACACCGCTATCTGTACGAACATGGAAATATCTACAACGCCATCTGTATGAACATGGAAATATCTGCACGGCCATCTGTATCAACATGTAAATATCTACACCGCCATCTGTATTAAGATGGAGATATCTACACCGCTATCTGTATAAAGTTGAAAATATCTACACCGCTATCACTATAAACATGGAAATATCTACACCGCTTTCTGTATAAACATGGAAATATCTACACCGCTACCTGTATAAACATGGAAATATCTAAACCGCTATTTGTTTGAACAGGGAAATATAGACACCGCTATCTGCATGAAAATGGAAATATCTACACCGCTATCTGTATGAACATGGAAATATCTACACCGCTATCTGTATGAACATGGAAATACCTACACCGCTATCTGTATGAACATGGAAATATCTACACCGCCATCTGTATGAACATGGAAATATCTTCTCCGCCATCTGTATGAACATGGATATATCTACACAGCCATCTGGATGAACATGGAAATATGTAAACCGCTATCTCTATGAACATGGAAATATCTACACCGCCATCTGTATGAACATGGATATATCTACACAGCCATCTTTATATACACGGAAATATGTACACCGCTACCTGTATAAACATGGAAGTATCAGCACCGCTATCGGTATGTACATGGCAATATCTACACGGCTATCTGTATGAGCATGGAAATATCTACACCGCTATCTGTATGTACATGGAAATATCTTCACCGCCATCTGTATGAACATGGATATATCTACACAGCCATCTGGATGAACATGGAAATATCTACACCGCTATCTGTATGAACATGGAAATATCTACACCGCTATCTGTATGAACATGGAAATACCTACACAGCCATCTGGATGAACATGGAAATACCTACACCGCTATCTGTATGAACATGGAAATACAAACACCGCTATCTGTATGAACATGGAAATATCTAAACCGCTATCTGTATGAACATGGAAATATCTACACCGCTATCTGTATGAACATGGAAATATCTTCACCGCCATCTGTATGAACATGGATATATCTACACAGCCATCTGGATGTACATGGAAATATCTACACCGCTATGTGTGTAAACATGCATACATTTTCACTGCTATCTGTATAAACATGGAAATATCTACACCGCTATCTTTATGAACATGGAAATATCTACACCGCTAACTGTTTGAACTTGGAAATATATACACCGCTATCTGCTTGAAAATGGAAATATCTACACCGCTATCTGTATGAACATGGAAATACATACACCGCTATCCGTTTGAACATGGAAATATCTACAACGCTTTCTGTATGAACATGGAAATATCTACACCGCTATCTGTATGAACATGGAAATATCTTCACCGTCATCTGTATGAACATGGATATATCTACACAGCCATCTGGATGAACATGGAAATATCTGCACCGCTATCTGTATGAACATGGAAATATCTACACCGCTATCTGTATAAACATGGATATATCTACACAGCCATCTGGATGAACATGGAAATATCTACACTACTATCTGTGTAAACATGCATACAACTTGACCGCTATCTGTATAAACATGGAAATATCTACACCGCTATCTTTCTGAACATGGAAATATCAACACCGCTAACTGTTTGAACAGGGAAATATATACACTGCTATCTGCATGAGAATTGAAATATCTACACAGCTATCTGCATATACATGGAAATATCTACACCGTTATCTGTATCAACATGGAAATATCTACACCGCTATCTGTATAAACATGGAAATAGCTTCACCGCTACTGTAAAAACATGGAAATATTAGCACCGCTATCTGTATGAACATGGAAATATCTACACCGCTATCTGTTTGAACAGGGAAATATATACACCGCTATCTGCATCAAAATGGAAATTGCTACACAGCTATCTGCATATACATGGAAATATCTACACAGGTATCTCTTTACACATGGAAATAACTACACCGCTATCTGTATGAACATGGAAATATCTACACCGCCATCTGTATGAACATGGAAATATCTGCACCGCCATCTGTATGAACATATAAATATCTACACCGCCATCTGTATTAAGATGGAGATATCTACACCGCTATCTGTATCAACATGGAAATATCTACACCGCTATCTGTATGAACATGGAAATACATACACCGCTATCTTTATGAACATGGAAATATCTAAACCGATAACTGTTTGAACAGGGAAAAATATACACCGCTATCTGCATGAAAATGGAAATATCTACACCGCTATATGTATGAACATGGAAATACATAAACCGCTATCTGTATGAACATGGAAATAACGACACCGCTATCGGTATGAACATGGAAATATCTACACCGCTCTCTGTATGAACATGGAAATATCTACACCGCCATCTGTATGAACATGGAAATATCTTCTCCGCCATCTGTATGAACGTGGATATATCTACACAGCCATCTGGATGAACATGGAAATATCTAAACCGCTATCTGTATGAACATGGAAATATCTACACCGCCATCTGTATGAACATGGATATATCTACACAGCCATCTGGATGAACCTGGAAATATCTACACCGCTATCTGTGTAAACATGCATACATTTTCACCGCTATCTGTATAAACATGGAAATATGTACACCTCTATCTGTATGAACATGGAAATATCTACACCGCTATCTGTATAAACATGGAAATATCTACACCGCTAACTGTTTGAACAGGGAAATATATACACCGCTATCTGCATGAAAATGGAAATATCTACACAGCTATCTGCATATACATGGAAATATCTACACAGCTATCTCTTTACACATGGAAATAACTACACCGCTATCTGTATGAACATGGAAATATCTACACCGCCATCTGTATGAACATGGAAATATCTGAACCACCATCTGTATGAACATATAAATATCTACACCGCCATCTGTATTAAGATGGAGATATCTGCACCGCTATCTGTATAAACATGGAAATATCTACACCGCTATCTGTATGAACATGGAAATATCTACACCAATATCTGTATGAACATGGAAATATCTACACCGCTATCTGTATGAACATGGAAATATCTTCACCGCCATCTGTATGAACATGGATATATCTACACAGCTTCTGGATGAACATGGAAATAACTACACCGCTATCTGTGTAAACATGCATACATCTTCACAGCTATCTATATAAACATGGAAATATCTACACCGCTATCTTTATGAACATGGAAATATCTAAACCGCTAACTGAACACGGAAATATAGACACCGCTATCTGCATGAAAATGGAAATATCTACACCGCTATCTGTATGAACATGGAAATACTTACACCGCTATCTGTATGAACATGGAAATATCTACACTGCTATCTGTATGAACATGGAAATATCTACACCGCTATCTGTATGAACATGGAAATATATACACCGCCATCGGTATGAACATGGTAATATCTTCTCCGCCATCTGTTTGAACATGGATATATCTACACAGCCAACTGGATGAACATGGAAATATCTAAAACGCAATATGCATGAACATGGAAATATCTACACAGCCATCTGTATGAACATGGATATATCTACACAGCCATCTGTATAAACATGGAAATATCTAAACCGCTATCTGTATGAATATGGAAATGTCTACAACGCTATCTGTTTGAACATGGAAATATCTACACCGCTATCTGCATGAAAATGGAAATATCTACACAGCGATCTGCAAATACATGGAAATACCTACACAGCTATCTCTTTACACATGGAAATAACCACACTGCTATCTATATAAACATGGAAATATCTACACCGCCATCAGTGTAAACATGCATACATCTTCACCGCTATCTGTAAAAACATGGAAATATCTACACCGCTATCTTTCTGAACATGGAAATATCTACACCACTAACTGTTTGAACAGGGAAATATCTACACCGCTATCTGTATGAACATGGAAATACATACACCGCTATCTGTATCAACATGGAAATATCTACACCGCTACCTGTATGAACATGGAAATATCAGCACCGCTATCTGTATGAACATGGAAATATCTACACCGCTATCTGTATGAACATGGAAATATCTTCACCGCCATCTGTATGAACATGGATATGTCTACACAGCCATCTGGATGTACATGGAAATATGTACACGGCTATCTGTGTAAATATGCATACATCTTCACCGCTATCTGTATAAACATGGAAATATCTACACCGCTATATGTATAAACATGGAAATATCTACACCGCTATCTGTATAAACATGGAAATATCTACACCGCTATCTGTATAAACATGGAAATAGCTTCACCGCTACTGTAAAAACATGGAAATATCAGCACCGCTATCTGTATGAACATGGAAATATCTACACCGCAATCTGTATGTACATGGAAATATCTACACCGCTATCTGTATGAACATGGAAATATCTACACCGCTATCTGTTTGAACAGGGAAATATATACACCGCTATCTGCATGAAAATGTAAATTGCTACACAGCTATCTGCATATACATGGAAATATCTACACATTTATCTCTTTACACATGGAAATAACTACACCGCTATCTGTATGAACATGGAAATATCTACACCGCCATCTGTATGAACATGGAAATATCGGCACCACCATCTGTATGAACATATAAATATCTACACAGCCATCTGTATTAAGATGGAGATATCTACACCGCTATCTGTATCAACATGGAAATATCTACACTGCTATCTGAATAAACATGGAAATATCAGCACCGCTATCTGTGTGAACATGGAAATATCTACACCGCTACCTTTATGAACATGGAAATATCTACACCGCTATCTGTATGAGCATGGAAATATCTTCACCGCCATCAGTATGAACATGGATATATCTACACAGCCATCTGGATGATCATGGAAATATGTACACGGCTATCTGTGTAAACATGCATACATCTTCACCGCTATCTGTATAAACATGGAAATATCTACACCGCTATCTTTATGAACATGGAATTATCTAAACCGATAACTGTTTGAACAGGGAAATATATACACCGCTATCTGCAAGAAAATGGAAATATCTACACCGCTATCTGTATGAACATGGAAATACATACACCGCTATCTGTATGAACATGGAAATATCTACACCGCTATCTGTATGAACATGGAAATATCTACACCGCCATCTGTATGAACATGGAAATATCTTCTCCGCCATCTGTATGAACATGGATATATCTACACAGCCATCTGGATGAACATGGAAATATCTAATACGCTATCTGTATGAACATGGAAATATCTACACCGCCATCTGTATGAGCATGGATATATCTACACAGCCATCTTTATAAACACGGAAATATGTACACCGCTACCTGTATAAACATGGAAGTATCAGCACCGCTATCGGTATGTACATGGCAATATCTACACCGCTATCTGTATGTACATGGAAATATCTTCACCGCCATCTGTATGAACATGGATATATCTACGCAGCCATCTGGATGAACATGGAAATATCTACACTGCTATCTGTATGAACATGGAAATATCTACACCGCTATCTGTATGAACATGGAAATATCTACACAGCCATCTGGATGAACATGGAAATATCTACACCGCTATCTGTATGAACATGGAAATACATACACCGCTATCTGTATGAACATGGAAATATCTTCATCGCCATCTGTATGAACATGGATATATCTACACAGCCATCTGGATGAACCTGGAAATATCTACACCGCTATCTGTGTAAACATGCATACAATTTCACCGCTATCTGTATAAACATGGAAATATCTACACCGCTATCTTTATGAACATGGAAATATCTACACCGCTAACTGTTTGAACATGGAAATATATACACCGCTATCTGCTTGAAAATGGAAATATCTACACCGTTATCTGTATGAACATGGAAATACATACACCGCTATCTGTTTGAACATGGAAATATCTACACCGCTTTCTGTATGAACATGGAAATATCTACACCGCTATCTGTATGAACATGGAAATATCTTCACCGCCATCTGTATGAACATGGATATATCTACACAGCCATCTGGATGAACATGGAAATATCCGCACCGCTATCTGTATGAACATGGAAATATCTACACCGCTATCTCTATGAACATGGATATATCTACACAGCCATCTGGATGAACATGGAAATATCTACACTGCTATCTGTGTAAACATGCATACATCTTCACCGCTATCTGTATAAATATGGAAATATCTACACCGCTATCTTTCTGAACATGGAAATATCTACACCGCTAACTGTTTGAACAGGGAAATATATACACCGCTATCTGCCTGAAAATGGAAACATCTACACAGCTATCTGCATATACATGGAAATATCTACACAGCTATCTCTTTACACATGGAAATAACTACGCCGCTATCTGTATGAACATGAAAATATCTACACCGCCATCTGTATGAAAATGGAAATATCTTCACCGCCATCTGTATGAACATGGATATATCTACACAGCCTTCTGGATGAACATGGAAATATCTACACCGCTATCTGTGTAAACATGCATACATCTTCACCGCTATCTGTATAAACATGGAGATATCTACACCGCTATCTTTATGAACATGGAAATATCTAAACCGCTAACTGTTTGAACAGGAAATATATACACTGCTATCTGCATGAAAATGGAAATATCTACGCCGCTATCTGTATGAATATGGAAATACATACACCGCTATATGTATGAACATGGAAATATCTACACCGCTATCTGTATGAATATGGAAATATCTACACCGCTATCTCTATGAACATGGAAATATCTACACCGCCATCTGTATGAACATGGAAATATCTTCTCCGCCATCTGTTTGAACATGGATATATCTACACAGCCATCTGGATGAACATGGAAATATCTAAACCGCTATCTGCATGAACATGGAAATATCTACACCGCCAACTGTATGAACATGGATATATCTACACCGCTATCTGTATAAACATGGAAATATCTACACCGCTACCTGTATGAAAATTGAAATATCAGCTCCGCTATCTGTATGAACATGGAAATATCTACACCGCTATCTGTATGAACATGGAAATATCTACACCGCTATCTGTATGAACATGGAAATATCTTCACCGCCATCTGAATGAACATGGATATATCTACACAGCCTTCTGGATGAACATGGAAATATCTACACCGCTATCTGTGTAAACATGCATACATCTTCACCGCTATCTGTATAAACATGGAAATATCTACACCGCTATCTTTATGAACATGGAAATATCTAAACCGCTAACTGTTTAAACAGGAAATATATACACCGCTATCTGCATGAAAATGGAAATATCTACGCCGCTATCTGTATTAATATGGAAATACATACACCGCTATCTGTATGAACATGGAAATATCTACACCGCTATCTGTATGAACATGGAAATATCTACACCGCTATCTGTATGAACATGGAAATATCTACACCGCCATCTGTATGAACATGGAAATATCTTCTCCGCCATCTGTTTGAACATGGATATATCTACACAGCCATCTGGATGAACATGGAAATATCGAAACCGCTATCTGTATAAACTTGGAAATATCTACACCGCTACCTGTATGAACATGGAAATATCAGCTCCGCTATCTGTATGAACATGGAAATATCTACACCGCTATCTGTATGAACATGGAAATATCTACACCGCTATCTGTATGAACATGGAAATATCTACACCGCTATCTGTGTAAACATGCATACATCTTCACCGCTATCTGTATAAACATGGAAATATCTACACCGCTATCTTTATGAACATGGAAATATCTAAACCGCTAACTGTTTGAACAGGGAAATATATACGCCGCGATCTGCATGAAAATGGAAATATCTACACCGCTATCTATATGAAGATGGAAATACATACACCGTTATCTGTGTGAACATGGAAATATCTACACCGCTATCTATATGAACATGGAAATATCTACACCGCTATCTGAATGAACATGGAAATATCTACACCGCCATCTGTAAGAACATGGAAATATCTTCTCCGCCATCTGTATGAACATGGATATATCTACACAGCCATCTGGATGAACATGGAAATATCTACAACGCTATCTGTACGAACATGGAAATATCTACACCGCTATCTGTATGAACATGGAAATATCTACACCGCTATCTGTATGAACATGGAAATATCTACACCGCTATCTGTATGAACATGGAAATATCTACACCGCTAACAGAACAGGGAAATATATACACCGCTATTTGCATGAAAATGGAAATATCTACACCGCTATCTGTATGAACATGGAAATACATACACCGCTATCTGTATGAACATGGAAATATCTACTCCGCTATCTGTATGAACATGGATATATCTACACAGCCATCTGGATGAACTTGGAAATATCTGCACCGCTATCTGTATGAACATGGAAATATCTACACCGCTATCTCTTTACACATGGAATTAACTACACCGCTATCTGTATGAACATGGAAATATCTACACCGCCATCTGTATGAAAATGGAAATATCTGAACCGCCATCTGTATGAACATATAAATATCTACACCGCCATCTGTATTAAAATGGAGATATCTACACCGCTATCTGTATAAACATGGAAATATCTACACCGCTATCTGTATAAACATGGAAATATCTACACCGCTATCTGTATAAACATGGAAATATCTTCACCGCTACCTGTAAAAACATGGAAATATCAGCACCGCTATCTGTATGAACATGGAAATATCTACACCGCTATCTGTATGAACATGGAAATATCTACACCGCTATCTGTATGAACATGGAAATATCTACACCGCTATCTGTATGAACATGGAAATATCTACACCGCCATCTGTATGAACATGGAAATATCTTCTCCGCCATCTGTTTGAACATGGATATATCTACACAGCCATCTGGATGAACATGGAAATATCTAAACCGCTATCTGTATAAACTTGGAAATATCTACACCGCTACCTGTATGAACATGGAAATATCAGCTCCGCTATCTGTATGAACATGGAAATATCTACACCGCTATCTGTATGAACATGGAAATATCTGCACCGCTATCTGTATGAACATGGAAATATCTACACCGCTATCTGTGTAAACATGCATACATCTTCACCGCTATCTGTATAAACATGGAAATATCTACACCGCTATCTTTATGAACATGGAAATATCTAAACCGCTAACTGTTTGAACAGGGAAATATATACGCCGCGATCTGCATGAAAATGGAAATATCTACACCGCTATCTATATGAAGATGGAAATACATACACCGTTATCTGTGTGAACATGGAAATATCTACACCGCTATCTATATGAACATGGAAATATCTACACCGCTATCTGAATGAACATGGAAATATCTACACCGCCATCTGTAAGAACATGGAAATATCTTCTCCGCCATCTGTATGAACATGGATATATCTACACAGCCATCTGGATGAACATGGAAATATCTACAACGCTATCTGTACGAACATGGAAATATCTACACCGCTATCTGTATGAACATGGAAATATCTACACCGCTATCTGTATGAACATGGAAATATCTACACCGCTATCTGTATGAACATGGAAATATCTACACCGCTAACTGAACAGGGAAATATATACACCGCTATTTGCATGAAAATGGAAATATCTACACCGCTATCTGTATGAACATGGAAATACCTACACCGCTATCTGTATGAACATGGAAATATCTACACCGCTATCTGTATGAACATGGATATATCTACACAGCCATCTGGATGAACTTGGAAATATCTGCACCGCTATCTGTATGAACATGGAAATATCTACACCGCTATCTCTTTACGCATGGAAATAACTACACCGCTATCTGTATGAACATGGAAATATCTACACCGCCATCTGTATGAAAATGGAAATATCTGAACCGCCATCTGTATGAACATATAAATATCTACACCGCCATCTGTATTAAAATGGAGATATCTACACCGCTATCTGTATAAACATGGAAATATCTACACTGCTATCTGTATAAACATGGAAATATCTACACCGCTATCTGTATAAACATGGAAATATCTTCACCGCTACCTGTAAAAACATGGAAATATCAGCACCGCTATCTGTATGAACATGGAAATATCTACACCGCTATCGGTTTGAACAGGGAAATATATACACCGCTGTCTGCATGAAAATGGAAATTGCTACACAGCTATCTGCATATACATGGAAATATCTACACAGGTATCTCTTTACACATGGAAATACCTACACCGCTATCTGTATGAAAATGGAAATATCTACACCGCCATCTGTATGAACTTGGTAATATCTACACCGCTATCTGTATGAACATGGAAATATCTACACCGCTATCTGTATGAACATGGAAATATCTACACAGCCATCTGGATGAACATGGAAATATCTACACCGCTCTCTGTATGAACATGGAAATATCTACACCGCTATCTGTATGAACATGGAAATATCTACACCGCTATCTGTATGAACATGGAAATACTTTCACCGCCATCTATATGAACATGGATATATCTACACAGCCATCTGGATGAACATGGAAATATCTTCACCGCCATCTGTATGAAGATGGATATATCTACACAGCATTCTGGATGAACATGGAAATATCTACACCGCTATCTGTGTAAACATTCATATATTTTCACCGCTATCTGTATAAACATGGAAATATCTACACCGCTATCTTTATGAACATGGAAATATCTAAATCGCTAACTGTTTGAACAGGGAAATATATACACCGCTATCTGCATAAAAATGGAAATATCTATACCGCTATCTGTATGAACATGGAAATACATGCACCGCTATCTGTATGAACATGGAAATATCTACACCGCTATCTGTATGAACATGGAAATATCTACACCGCTATCTGTATGAACATGGAAATATCTACACCGCCATCTGTATGAACATGGAAATATCTTCTCCGCCATCTGTATGAACATGGATATATCTACACAGCCATCTGGATGAACATGGAAATATCTAGACCGCTATCTGTATGAACATGGAAATATCTACACCGCCATCTGTATGAACATGGATATATCTACACAGCCATCTGTATAAACACGGAAACATGTACACCGCTACCAGTATAAACATGGAAGTTTCAGCACGGCTATCGGAATGAACATGGCAATATCTAAACGGCTATCTGTATGAACATGGAAATATCTACACCGCTATCTGCATGTACATGGAAATATCTTCACCGCCATCTGTATGAACATGGATATATCTACTCAGCCATCTGGATGAACATGGAAATATCTACACCGCTATCTGTATGAACATGGAAATATCTACACCGCTATCTGTATGAACATGGAAATATCTACAAAGCCATCTGGATGAACATGGAAATATCTACACCGCTATCTGTATGAACATGGAAATATATACACCGCCGTCTGTATGAACATGGAAATATCTACACCGCTATCTGTATGAACATGGAAATATCTACACCGCTATCTGTATGAACATGGAAATATCTTCACCGCCATCTGTGTGAACATGGATATATCTTCACCGCTATCTGTATAAACATGGAAATATCTACACCGCTATCTTTCTGAACATGGAAATATCTACACCGCTAACTGTTTGAACAGGGAAATATATACACCGCTATCTGCATGAAAATGGAAATATCTACACAGCTATCTGCATATACATGGAAATATCTACACCGCTTACTGTTTGAACAGGGAAATATATACACCGCTATCTGCATGAAAATGGAAATATCTACACAGCTATCTCTCTACACATGGAAATAACTACACCGCTATCTGTATGAACATGGAAATATCTACACCGCCATCTGTATCAAAATGGAAATCTCTGAACCGCCATCTGTATGAACATATAAATATCTACACCGCCATCTGTATGAACATGGAAATACCTACACCGCTATCTGTATGAACATGGAAATATCTACACCGCCATCTGTATGAAAATGGAAATATCTTCTCCGCCATCTGTATGAACATGGATATATCTACACAGCCATCTGGATGAATATGGAAATATCTAAAGCGCAATCTGTATGAACATGGAAATATCTACACCGCCATCTGTGTGAACATGGATATATCTACACAGCCATCTTTATAAACACGGAAATATGTACACCGCTACCTGTATAAACATGGAAGTATCAGCACCGCTATCGGTATGTACATGGAAATATCTACACCGCTATCTGTATGAACATGGAAATACATACACCGCTATCTGTATGAACATGGAAATATCTTCACCGCCATCTGTATGAACATGGATATATCTCCACAGCCATCTGGATGAACATGGAAATATCTACACCGCTATCTGTGTAAACATGCATACATTTTCACCGCTATCTGTATAAACATGGAAGTATCAGCACCGCTATCGGTATGTACATGGAAATATCTACACCGCTATCTGTATGAACATGGAAATACATACACCGCTATCTGTATGAACATGGATATATCAACGCAGCCATCTGGATGAACATGGAAATATCTACACCGCAATCTGTATGAACATGGAAATATCTACACCGCTATCTTTATGAACATGGAAATATCTACACAGCCATCTGGATGAACATGGAAATATCTACACCGCTATCTGTATGAACATGGAAATACATACACCGCTATCTGTATGAACATGGAAATATCTTCACCGCCATCTGTATGAACATGGATATATATACACAGCCATCTGGATAAACCTGGAAATATCTACACCGCTATCTGTGTAAACATGCATACAATTTCACCGCTATCTGTATAAACATGGAAATATCTACACCGCTATCTTTATGAACATGGAAATATCTACACCGCTAATTGTTTGAACATGGAAATATATACACGGCTATCTGCTTGAAAATGGAAATATCTACACCGCTATCTGTATGAACATGGAAATACATACACCACTATCTGTTTGAACATGGAAATATCTACACCGCTTTCTGTATGAACATGGAAATATCTACACCGCTATCTGTATGAACATGGAAATATCTTCACCGCCATCTGTATGAACATGGATATATCTACACAGCCATCTGGATGAACATGGAAATATCCGCACCGCTATCTGTATGAACATGGAAATATCTACACCGCTATCTGTATGAACATGGATATATCTACACAGCCATCTGGATGAACATGGAAATATCTACACTACTATCTGTGTAAACATGCATACATCTTCACCGCTATCTGTATAAATATGGAAATATCTACACCGCTATCTTTCTGAACATGGAAATATCTACACCGCTAACTGTTTGAACAGGGAAATATATACACCGCTATCTGCCTGAAAATGGAAATATCTACACAGCAATCTGCATATACATGGAAATATCTACACAGCTATCTCTTTACACATGGAAATAACTACACCGCTATCTGTATGAACATGAAAATATCTACACCGCCATCTGTATGAAAATGGAAATATCTTCACCGCCATCTGTATGAACATGGATATATCTACACAGCCTTCTGGATGAACATGGAAATATCTACACCGCTATCTTAATGAACATGGAAATATCTAAACCGCTAACTGTTTGAACAGGAAATATATAAACCGCTATCTGCATGAAAATGGAAATATCTACGCCGCTATCTGTATGAATATGGAAATACATACACCGCTATCTGTATGAACATGGAAATATCTACACCGCTGTCTGTATGAACATGGAAATATCTACACCGCTATCTGTATGAACATGGAAATATCTACACCGCCATCTGTATGAACATGGAAATATCTTCTCCGCCATCTGTTTGAACATGGATATATCTACACAGCCATCTGGATGAACATGGAAATATCTAAACCGCTATCTGCATGAACATGGAAATATCTACACCGCCAACTGTATGAACTTGGATATATCTACACCGCTATCTGTATAAACATGGAAATATCTACACCGCTACCTGTATGAACATGGAAATATCAGCTCCGCTATCTGTATGAACATGCAAATATCTACACCGCTATCTGTATGAACATGCAAATATCTACACCGCTATCTGTATGAACATGGAAATATCTTCACCGCCATCTGAATGAACATGGATATATCTACACAGCCTTCTGGATGAACATGGAAATATCTACACCGCTATCTGTGTAAACATGCATACATCTTCACCGCTATCTGTATAAACATGGAAATATCTACACCGCTATCTTTATGAACATGGAAATATCTAAACCGCTAACTGTTTGAACAGGAAATATATACACCGCTATCTGCATGAAAATGGAAATATCTACGCCGCTATCTGTATGAATATGGAAATACATACACCGCTATCTGTATGAACATGGAAATATCTACAACGCTATCTGTATGAACATGGAAATATCTACATCGCTATCTGTATGAACATGGAAATATCTACACCGCCATCTGTATGAACATGGAAATATCTACACCGCCATCTGTATGAACATGGAAATATCTTCTCCGCCATCTGTTTGAACATGGATATATCTACACAGCCATCTGGATGAACATGGAAATATCTAAACCGCTATCTGCATGAACATGGAAATATCTACACAGCCATCTGTATGAACATGGATATATCTACACCGCTATCTGTATAAACATGGAAATATCTACACCGCTACCTGTATGAACATGGAAATATCAGCTCCGCTATCTGTATGAACATGGAAATATCTACACCGCTATCTGTATGAACATGGAAATATCTGCACCGCTATCTGAATGAACATGGAAATATCTACACCGCTATCTGTGTAAACATGCATACATCTTCACCGCTATCTGTATAAACATGGAAATATCTACACCGCTATCTTTATGAACATGGAAATACCTAAACCGCTAACTGTTTGAACAGGGAAATATATACACCGCGATCTGCATGAAAATGGAAATATCTACACCGCTATCTGTATGAAGATGGAAATACATACACCGCTATCTGTGTGAACATGGAAATATCTACACCGCTATCTGTATGAACATGGAAATATCTACACCGCTATCTGAATGAACATGGAAATATCTACACCGCTATCTGTATGAACATGGAAATATCTACACCGCTATCTGTATGAACATGGAAATATCTACACCGCTAACTGAACAGGGAAATATATACACTGCTATTTGCATGAAAATGGAAATATCTACACCGCTATCTGTATGAACATGGAAATACACACACCGCTATCTGTATGAACATGGAAATATCTACACAGCTATCTGTATGAACATGGAAATATCTACACCGCTATCTGTATGAACATGGAAATATCTTCACCGATATCTGTATGAACATGGATATATCTACACAGCCATCTGGATGAACTTGGAAATATCTGCACCGCTATCTGTATGAACATGGAAATGTCTACACCGCTATCTGTATGAACATGGATATATCTACACAGCCATCTGGATGAACATGGAAATATCTACACCGCTATCTGTGTAAACATGCATACATCTTCACCGCTGTCTGTATAAAGATGGAAATATCTACACCGCTATCTTTATGAAAAAGGAAATATCTACACCGCTATCTGTGTAAATATGCATACATCTTCACCGCAATCTGTATAAACGTGGAAATATCTACACCGCTATCTGTATGAACATGGAAATATCTACACCGCTAACTGTTTGAACATGGAAATATATAAACCGCTATCTGCATGAAAATGGAAATATCTACACCGCTATCTGTATGAACATGGAAATACATACACCGCTATCTGTATGAACATGGAAATATCTACACCGCCATCTGTATGAACATGGAAATATCTTCTCCGCCATCTGTATGAACATGGATATATCTACACAGCCATCTGGATGAACATGGAAATATCTAAACCGCTATCTGTATGAACATGGATATATCTACACAGCCATCTGGATGAACATGGAAATATCTAAACCGCTATCTGTATGAACATGGAAATATCTACACCGCCATCTGTATGAACATGGATATATCTACACAGCCATCTGTATAAACACGGAAATATGTACACCGCTACCTGTATAAAAATGGAAGTATCAGCACCGCTATCGGTATGAACATGGCAATATCTACACGGCTCTCTGTATGAACATGGAAATATCTACACCGCTATCTGTATGTACATGGAAATATCTTCTCCGCCTTCTGTATAAACATGGATATATCTACGCAGCCATCTGGATGAACATGGAAATATCTACACCGCTATCTGTATGAACATGGAAATATCTACACCGCTATCTGTATTAACATGGAAATATCTACACAGCCATCTGGATTAACTTGGAAATATCTACACCGCTATCTGTATGAACATGGAAATACATACACCGCTATCTGTATGAACATGGAAATATCTACACCACTATCTGTTTGAACATGGAAATATATACACCGCTGTCTGCATGAAAATGGAAATATCTACACAGCTATCTGCATATACATGGAAATATCTACACAGCTATCTCTTTACGCATGGAAATAACTACACCGCTATCTGTATTAACATGGAAATATCTACACCGCCATCTGTATGACAGTGGAAATATCTGAACCGCCATCTGTATGAACATATAAATATCTACACCGCCATCTGTATTAAAATGGAGATATCTACACCGCTATCTGTATAAACATGGAAATATCTACACCGCTATCTGTATAAACATGGAAATATCTACACCGCTATCTGTATAAACATGGAAATATCTTCACCGCTACCTGTAAAAACATGGAAATATCAGCATCGCTATCTGTATGAACATGGAAATATCTACACCGCTATCTGTATGAACATGGAAATATCTACACCGCTATCTGTATGAACATTGAAATATCTACACCGCTATCGGTTTGAACAGGGAAATATATACACCGCTGTCTGCATGAAAATGGAAATTGCTACACAGCTATCTGCATATACATGGAAATATCTACACAGGTATCTCTTTACACATGGAAATAACTACACCGCTATCTGTATGAAAATGGAAATATCTACACCGCCATCTGTATGAACATGGAAATACTTTCACCGCCATCTATATGAACATGGATATATCTACACAGCCATCTGGATGAACATGGAAATATCTACACCGCTATCTGTGTAAACATGCCTACATTTTCACCGCTATCTGTATAAACATGGAAATATCTACACCGCTATCTTTATGAACATGGAAATATCTACACCGCTAACTGTTTGAACATGGAAGTATATACACCGCTATCTGCTTGAAAATGGAAATATATACACCGCTAACTGTATGAACATGGAAATACATACACCGCTATCTGTTTGAACATGGAAATATCTACACCGCTTTCTGTGTGAACATGGAAATATCTACACCGCTATCTGTATGAACATGGAAATACCTTCACCGCCATCTGTATGAAGATGGATATATCTACACAGCATTCTGGATGAACATGGAAATATCTACACCGCTATCTGTGTAAACATCAATATATTTTCACCGCTATCTGTATAAACATGGAAATATCTACACCGCTATCTTTATGAACATGGAAATATCTAAACCGCTAACTGTTTGAACAGGGAAATATATACACCGCTATCTGCATAAAAATGGAAATATCTACACCGCTATCTGTATGAACATGGAAATACATACACCGCTATCTGTATGAACATGGAAATATCTACACCGCTATCTGTATGAACATGGAAATATCTACACCGCTATCTGTATGAACATGGAAATATCTACACCTCCATCTGTATGAACATGGAAATATCTTCTCCACCATCAGTATGAACTTGGATATATCTACCCAGCCATCTGGATGAACATGGAAATATCTAAACCGCTATCTGTATGAACATGGATATATCTACACCGCCATCTGTATGAACATGGATATATCTACACAGCCATCTCTATAAACACGGAAATATGTACACCGCTACCTGTATAAACATGGAAGTTTCAGCACGGCTATCGGTATGAACATGGCAATATCTACACGGCTATCTGTATGAACATGGAAATATCTACACCGCAATCTGCATGTACATGGAAATATCTTCACCGCCATCTGTATGAACATGGATACATCTACTCAGCCATCTGGATGAACATGGAAATATCTACACCGCTATCTGTATGAACATGGAAATATCTACACCGCTATCTGTATGAACATGGAAATATCTGCACAGCCATCTGGATTAACATGGAAATATCTACACCGCTATCTGTATGAACATGGAAATACATACACCGCTGCCTGTATGAACATGGAAATATCTACACCGCTATCTGTATGAACATGGAAATATCTACATCGCTATCTGTATGAACATGGAAATATCTTCACCGCCATCTGTGTGAACATGGATATATCTACACAGCCATCTGGATGAACATGGAAATATCTACAACGCTATCTGTGTAAACATGCATACATTTTCACCGCTATCTGTATAAACATGGAAATATCTACACCGCTATCTTTATGAACATGGAAATATCTACACCGCTAACTGTTTGAGCATGGAAATATATACACCGCTATCTGCTTGAAAATGGAAATATCTACACCGCTATCTGTATGAACATGGAAATACATACACCGCTATCTGTTTGAAAATGGAAATATCTACACCGCTTTCTTTATGAACATGGAAATATCTACAACGCTATCTGTATGAACATGGAAATATCTTCACCGCCATCTGTATGAACATGGATATATCTACACAGCCATCTGGATGAACATGGAAATATCTGCACCGCTATCTGTATGAACATGGAAATATCTACACCGCTATCTGTATGAACATGGATATATCTACACAGCCATCTGGATGAACATGGAAATATCTACACCGCTATCTGTGGAAACATGCATACATCTTCACCGCTATCTGTATAAACATGGAAATATCTACACCGCTATCTTTCTGAACATGGAAATATCTACACCGCTAACTGTTTGAACAGGGAAATATATACACCGCTATCTGCATGTACATGGAAATATCTTCACCGCCATCTGTATGAACATGGATATATCTACTCAGCCATCTGGATGAACATGGAAATATCTACACCGCTATCTGTATGAACATGGAAATATCTACACCGCTATCTGTATGAACATGGAAATATCTGCACAGCCATCTGGATTAACATGGAAATATCTACACCGCTATCTGTATGAACATGGAAATATATACACCGCTGTCTGTATGAACATGGAAATATCTACACCGCTATCTGTATGAACATGGAAATATCTACACCGCTATCTGTATGAACATGGAAATATCTTCACCGCCATCTGTGTGAACATGGATATATCTACACAGCCATCTGGATGAACATGGAAATATCTACACCGCTATCTGTGTAAACATGCATACATTTTCACCGCAATCTGTATAAACATGGAAATATCTACACCGCTATCTTTATGAACATGGAAATATCTACACCGCTAACTGTTTGAGCATGGAAATATATACACCGCTATCTGCTTGAAAATGGAAATATCTACACCGCTATCTGTATGAACATGGAAATACATACACCGCTATCTGTTTGAAAATGGAAATATCTACACCGCTTTCTTTATGAACATGGAAATATCTACACCGCTATCTGTATGAACATGGAAATATCTTCACCGCCATCTGTATGAACATGGATATATCTACACAGCCATCTGGATGAACATGGAAATATCTACACTGCTATCTGTGTAAACATGCATACATCTTCACCGTTATCTGTATAAATATGGAAATATCTACACCGCTATCTTTCTGAACATGGAAATATCTACACCGCTAACTGTTTGAACAGGGAAATATATACACCGCTATCTGCCTGAAAATGGAAATATCTACACAGCTATCTGCATATACATGGAAATATCTACACAGCTATCTCTTTACACATGGAAATAACTACACCGCTATCTGTATGAGCATGAAAATATCTACACCGCCATCTGTATGAAAATGGAAATATCTTCACCGCCATCTGTATGAACATGGATATATCTACACAGCCTTCTGGATGAACATGGAAATATCTACACCGCTATCTTAATGACCATGGAAATATCTAAACCGCTAACTGTTTGAACAGTAAATATATACACCGCTATCTGCATGAAAATGGAAATATCTACGCCGCTATCTGTATGAATATGGAAATACATACACCGCTATCTGTATGAACATGGAAATATCTACACCGCTATCTGTATGAACATGGAAATACCTACACCGCTATCTGTATGAACATGGAAATATCTACACCGCCATCTGCATGAACATGGAAATATCTTCTCCGCCATCTGTATGAACATGGATATATCTACACAGCCATCTGGATGAACATGGAAATATCTAAACCGCTATCTGTATGAACATGGAAATATCTACACCGCCATCTGTATGAACATGGATATATCTACACAGCCATCTGTATAAACACGTAAATATGTACACCGCTACCTGTATAAAAATGGAAGTATCAGGACCGCTATCGGTATGAACATGGCAATATCTACACGGCTATCTGTATGAACATGGAAATATCTACACCGCTATCTGTATGTACATGGAAATATCTTCTCCGCAATCTGTATGAACATGGATATATCTACGCAGCCATCTGGATGAACATGGAAATATCTACACCGCTATCTGTATGAACATGGAAATATCTACACCGCTATCTGTATTAACATGGAAATATCTACACAGCCATCTGGATTAACTTGGAAATATCTACACCGCTATCTGTATGAACATGGAAATACATACACCGCTATCTGTATGAACATGGAAATATCTACACCACTATCTGTTTGAACATGGAAATATATACACCGCTGTCTGCATGAAAATGGAAATATCTACACAGCTATCTGCATATACATTGAAATATCTACACAGCTATCTCTTTACGCATGGAAATAACTACACCGCTATCTGTATGAACATGGAAATATCTACACCGCCATCTGTATGAAAATGGAAATATCTGAACCGCCATCTATATGAACATATAAATATCTACACCGCCATCTGTATTAAAATGGAGATATCTACACCGCTATCTGTATAAACATGGAAATATCTACACCGCTATCTGTATAAACATGGAAATATCTACACCGCTATCTGTATAAACATGGAAATATCTTCACCGCTACCTGTAAAAACATGGAAATATCAGCATCGCTATCTGTATGAACATGGAAATATCTACACCGCTATCTGTATGAACATGGAAATATCTACACCGCTATCTGTATGAACATGGAAATATCTACACCGCTATCGGTTTGAACAGGGAAATATATACACCGCTGTCTGCATGAAAATGGAAATTGCTACACAGCTATCTGCATATACATGGAAATATCTACACAGGTATCTCTTTACACATGGAAATAACTACACCGCTATCTGTATGAAAATGGAAATATCTACACCGCCATCTGTATGAACATGGAAATACTTTCACCGCCATCTATATGAACATGGATATATCTACACAGCCATCTGGATGAACATGGAAATATCTACACCGCTATCTGTGTAAACATGCCTACATTTTCACCGCTATCTGTATAAACATGGAAATATCTACACCGCTATCTTTATGAACATGGAAATATCTACACCGCTAACTGTTTGAACATGGAAGTATATACACCACTATCTGCTTGAAAATGGAAATATATACACCGCTAACTGTATGAACATGGAAATACATACACCGCTATCTGTTTGAACATGGAAATATCTACACCGATTTCTGTATGAACATGTAAATATCTACACCGCTATCTGTATGAACATGGAAATACCTTCACCGCCATCTGTATGAAGATGGATATATCTACACAGCATTCTGGATGAACATGGAAATATCTACACCGCTATCTGTGTAAACATCAATATATTTTCACCGCTATCTGTATAAACATGGAAATATCTACACCGCTATCTTTATGAACATGGAAATATCTAAACCGCTAACTGTTTGAACAGGTGAATATATACACCGCTATCTGCATAAAAATGGAAATATCTACACCGCTATCTGTATGAACATGGAAATACATACACCGCTATCTGTATGAACATGGAAATATCTACACCGCTATCTGTATGAACATGGAAATATCTACACCGCTATCTGTATGAACATGGAAATATCTACACCTCCATCTGTATGAACATGGAAATATCTTCTCCACCATCAGTATGAACATGGATATATCTACCCAACCATCTGGATGAACATGGAAATATCTAAACTGCTATTTGTATGAACATGGATATATCTACACCGCCATCTGTATGAACATGGATATATCTACACAGCCATCTGTATAAACACGGAAATATGTACACCGCTACCTGTATAAACATGGAAGTTTCAGCACGGCTATCGGTATGAACATGGCAATATCTACACGGCTATCTTTATGAACATGGAAATATCTACACCGCTATCTGCATGTACATGGAAATATCTTCACCGCCATCTGTATGAACATGGATATATCTACTCAGCCATCTGGATGAACATGGAAATATCTACACCGCTATCTGTATGAACATGGAAATATCTACACCGCTATCTGTATGAACATGGAAATATCTGCACAGCCATCTGGATTAACATGGAAATATCTTCACCGCTATCTGTATGAACATGGAAATACATACACCGCTGTCTGTATGAACATGGAAATATCTACACCGCTATCTTTATGAACATGGAAATATCTACACCGCTATCTGTATGAACATGGAAATATCTTCACCGCCATCTGTATGAACATGGATATATCTACACAGCCATCTGGATGAACATGGAAATATCTTCACTGCTATCTGTGTAAACATGAATACATCTTCACCGCTATCTGTATAAATATGGAAATATCTACACCGCTATCTTTCTGAACATGGAAATATCTACACCGCTAACTGTTTGAACAGGGAAATATATACACCGCTATCTGCCTGAAAATGGAAATATCTACACAGCTATCTGCATATACATGGAAATATCTACACAGCTATCTCTTTACACATGGAAATAACTACACCGCTATCTGTATGAACATGAAAATATCTACACCGCCATCTGTATGAAAATGGAAATATCTTCACCTCCATCTGTATGAACATGGATATATCTACACAGCCTTCTGGATGAACATGGAAATATCTACACCGCTATCTTAATGACCATGGAAATATCTAAACCGCTAACTGTTTGAACAGTAAATATATACACCGCTATCTGCATGAAAATGGAAATATCTACGCCGCTATCTGTATGAATATGGAAATACATACACCGCTATCTGTATGAACATGGAAATATCTACACCGCTATCTGTATGAACATGGAAATATCTACACAGCCATCTGGATTAACATGGAAATATCTACACTGCTATCTGTATAAACATGGAAATACATACACCGCTGTCTGTATGAACATGGAAATATCTACACCGCTATCTGTATGAACATGGAAATATCTACACCGCTATCTGTATGAACATGGAAATATCTTCACCGCCATCTGTATGAACATGGATATATCTACACAGCCATCTGGATGAACATGGAAATATCTACACCGCTATCTGCATGGACATGGAAATATCAGCACCGCTATCTGTATGAACATGGAAATATCTACACCGCTATCTGTGTAAACATGCATACATCTTCACCGCTGTCTGTATAAAGATGGAAATATCTACACCGCTATCTTTATGAAAAAGGAAATATCTACACCGCTATCTGTGTAAATATGCATACATCTTCACCGCAATCTGTATAAACGTGGAAATATCTACACCGCTATCTGCATGAAAATGGAAATATCTACACCGCTATCTGTATGAACAGGGAAATACATACACCGCTATCTGTATGAACATGGAAATATCTACACCGCTATCTGTATGAACATGGAAATACCTACACCGCTATCTGTATGAACATGGAAATATCTACACCGCCATCTGTATGAACATGGAAATATCTTCTCCGCCATCTGTATGAACATGGATATATCTACACAGCCATCTGGATGAACATGGAAATATCTAAACCGCTATCTGTATGAACATGGAAATATCTACACCGCCATCTGAATGAACATGGATATATCTACACAGCCTCTGTATAAACACGTAAATATGTACACCGCTACCTGTATAAAAATGGAAGTATCAGCACCGCTATCGGTATGAACATGGCAATATCTACACGGCTATCTGTATGAACATGGAAATATCTACACCGCTATCTGTATGTACATGGAAATATCTTCTCCGCCATCTGTATGAACATGGATATATCTACGCAACCATCTGGATGAACATGGAAATATCTACACCGCTATCTGTATGAACATGGAAATATCTACACCGCTATCTGTATTAACATGGGAATATCTACACAGCTATCTGGATTAACTTGGAAATATCTACACCGTTATCTGTATGAACATGGAAATACATACACCGCTATCTGTATGAACATGGAAATATCTACACCACTATCTGTTTGAACATGGAAATATATACACCGCTGTCTGCATGAAAATGGAAATATCTACACAGCTATCTGCATATACATTGAAATATCTACACAGCTATCTCTTTACGCATGGAAATAACTACACCGCTATCTGTATGAACATGGAAATATCTACACCGCCATCTGTATGAAAATGGAAATATCTGAACCGCCATCTGTATGAACATATAAATATCTACACCGCCATCTGTATTAAAATGGAGATATCTACACCGCTATCTGTATAAACATGGAAATATCTACACCGCTATCTGTATAAACATGGAAACATCTACACCGCTATCTGTATAAACATGGAAATATCTTCACCGCTACCTGTAAAAACATGGAAATATCAGCATCGCTATCTGTATGAACATGGAAATATCTACACCGCTATCTGTATGAACATGGAAATATCTACACCGCTATCTGTATGAACATGGAAATATCTACACCGCTATCGGTTTGAACAGGGAAATATATACACCGCTGTCTGCATGAAAATGGAAATTGCTACACAGCTATCTGCATATACATGGAAATATCTACACAGGTATCTCTTTACACATGGAAATAACTACACCGCTATCTGTATGAAAATGGAAATATCTACACCGCCATCTGTATGAACATGGAAATACTTTCACCGCCATCTATATGAACATGGATATATCTACACAGCCATCTGGATGAACATGGAAATATCTACACCGCTATCTGTGTAAACATGCCTACATTTTCACCGCTATCTGTATAAACATGGAAATATCTACACCGCTATCTTTTTGAACATGGAAATATCTACACCGCTAACTGTTTGAACATGGAAGTATATACACCGCTATCTGCTTGAAAATGGAAATATATACACCACTAACTGTATGAACATGGAAATACATACACCGCTATCTGTTTGAACATGGAAATATCTACACCGCTTTCTGTATGAACATGTAAATATCTACACCGCTATCTGTATGAACATGGAAATACCTTCACCGCCATCTGTATGAAGATGGATATATCTACACAGCATTCTGGATGAACATGGAAATATCTACACCGCTATCTGTGTAAACATGCATATATTTTCACCGCTATCTGTATAAACATGGAAATATCTACACCGCTATCTTTATGAACATGGAAATATCTAAAGGCCTAACTGTTTGAACAGGTGAATATATACACCGCTATCTGCATAAAAATGGAAATATCTACACCGCTATCTGTATGAACATGGAAATACATACACCGCTATCTGTATGAACATGGAAATATCTACACCGCTATCTGTATGAACATGGAAATATCTACACCGCTATCTGTATGAACATGGAAATATCTACACCTCCATCTGTATGAACATGGAAATATCTTCTCCACCATCAGTATGAACATGGATATATCTACCCAGCCATCTGGATGAACATGGAAATATCTAAACCGCTATCTGTATGAACATGGATATATCTACACCGCCATCTGTATGAACATGGATATATCTACACAGCCATCTGTATAAACACGGAAATATGTACACCGCTACCTGTATAAACATGGAAGTTTCAGCACGGCTATCGGTATGAACATGGCAATATCTACACGGCTATCTGTATGAACATGGAAATATCTACACCGCTATCTGCATGTACATGGAAATATCTTCACTACCATCTGTATGAACATGGATGTATCTACTCAGCCATCTGGATGAACATGCAAATATCTACACCGCTATCTGTATGAACATGGAAATATCTACACAGCTATCTGTATGAACATGGAAATATCTGCACAGCCATCTGGATTAACATGGAAATATCTACACCGCTATCTGTATGAACATGGAAATACATATACCGCTGTCTGTATGAACATGGAAATATCTACACCGCTATCTGTATGAACATGGAAATATCTACACCGCTATCTGTATGAACATGGAAATATCTTCACCGCCATCTGTGTGAACATGGATATATCTACACAGCCATCTGGATGAACATGGAAATATCTACACCGCTATCTGTGTAAACATGCATACATTTTCACCGCTATCTGTATAAACATGGAAATATCTACACCGCTATCTTTATGAACATGGAAATATCTACACCGCTAACTGTTTGAGCATGGAAATATATACACCGCTATCTGCTTGAAAATGGAAATATCTACACCGCTATCTGTATGAACATGGAAATACATACACCGCTATCTGTTTGAAAATGGAAATATCTACACCGCTTTCTTTATGAACATGGAAATATCTACAACACTATCTGTATGCACATGGAAATATCTTCACCGCCATCTGTATGAACATGGATATATCTACACAGCCATCTGGATGAACATGGAAATATCTACACCGCTATCTGTATGAACATGGAAATATCTACACCGCTATCTGTCTGAACATGGATATATCTACACAGCCATCTGGATGAACATGGAAATATCTACACCGCTATCTGTGTAAACATGCATACATCTTCACCGCTATCTGTATAAACATGGAAATATCTACACCGCTATCTTTCTGAACATGGAAATATCTACACCGCTAACTGTTTGAACTTGGAAACATATACACCGCTATCTGCTTGAAAATGGAAATATCTACACCGCTATCTGTATGAACATGGAAATACATACACCGCTATCTGTTTGAACATGGAAATATCTACACCGCTTTCTGTATGAACATGGAAATATCTTCACCGTCATCAGTATGAACATGAATATATCTACACAGCCATCTGGATGAACATGGAAATATCTGCACCGCTATATGTATGAACATGGAAATATCTACACCGCTATCTGTATGAACATGGATATATCTACACAGCCTTCTGGATGAACATGGAAATATCTACACCGCTATCTGTGTAAACATGCATACATCTTCACCGCTATCTGTATAAACATGGAAATATCTACACCGCTATCTTTCTGAACATGGAAATATCAACACCGCTAACTGTTTGAACAGGGAAATATATACACCGCTATCTGCATGAGAATTGAAATATCTACACAGCTATCTGCATATACATGGAAATATCTACACAGCTATCTCTTTACACATGGAAATAACTACACCGCTATCTGTATGAACATGGAAATATCTACACCGCCATCTGTATGAAAATGGAAATATATGAACCGCCATCTGTATGAACATATAAATATCTACACCGCCATCTGTATTAAGATGGAGATATCTACACCGCTATCTGTATAAACATGGAAATATCTACACCGCTATCTGTATAAACATGGAAATATCTACACCGCTATCAGTATAAACATGGAAATATCTTCACCGCTACCTGTAAAAACATGGAAATATCAGCAACGCTATCTGTATGAACATGGAAATATCTACACCGATATCTGTATGAACATGGAAATATCTACACCGCTATCTGTATGAACATGGAAATATCAACACCGCTATCGGTTTGAACAGGGAAATATATACACCGTTGTCTGCAAGAAAATGGAAATTGCTACACAGCTATCTGCATATACTTGGAAATATCTACACAGGTATCTCTTTACACATGGAAATAACTACACCGCTATCTGTATGAAAATGGAAATATCTACACCGCCATCTGTATGAACATGGAAATATCTACACCGCTATCTGTATGAACATGGAAATATCTACAACGCTATCTGTATGAACATGGAAATATCTACACAGCCATCTGGATGAACATGGAAATATCTACATCGCTATCTGTATGAACATGGAAATATCTACACCGCTATCTGTATGAACATGGAAATACCTACACCGCTACCTGTATGAACATGGAAATATTTTCACCGCCATCTATATGAACATGGATATATCTACACAGCCATCTGGATGAACATGGAAATATCTACACCGCTATCTGTGTAAACATGCCTACATTTTCACCGCTATCTGTATAAAGATGGAAATATGTACACCGATATCTTTATGAACATGGAAATATCTACACCGCTAACTGTTTGAACATGGAAGTATATACACCGCTATCTGCTTGAAAATGGAAATATATACATCGCTAACTGTATGAACATGGAAATACATACACCGCTATCTGTTTGAACATGGAAATATCTACACCGCTTTCTGTATGAACATGGAAATATCTACACCGCTATCTGTATGAACATGGAAATATCTTCACCGCCATCTGCATGAAGATGGATATATCTACACAGCATTCTGGATGAACATGGAAATATCTACACCGCTATCTGTGTAAACATGCATACATTTTCACCGCTATCTGTATAAACATTGAAATATCTACACCGCTATCTTTATGAACATGGAAATATCTAAACCGCTATCTGTATGAACATGGAAATATCTTCACCGCCACCTGTATGAACATGGATATATCTACACAGCCATCTGGATGAACATGGAAATATGTACACGGCTATCTGTGTAAACATGCATACATCTTCACCGCTATCTGTATAAACATGGAAATATCTACACCGCTATCTTTATGAACATGGAAATATCTAAACCGCTAACTGTTTGAACAAGGAAATATACACACCGCTTTCTGCATAAAAATGGAAATATCTACACCGCTACCTGTATGAACATGGAAATACATACACCGCTATCTGTATGAACATGGAAGTATCTACACCGCTATCTGTATGAACATGGAAATATCTACACCCCTATCTGTATGAACATGGAAATATCTACACCGCCATCTGTATGAACATGGAAATATCTTCTCCACCATCTGTATGAACATGGATATATCTACACAGCCATCTGGATGAACATGGAAATATCTACACTGCTATCTGTATGAACATGGAAATATCTACACCGCCATCTGTATGAACATGGATATATCTACACAGCCATCTTTATAAACACGGAAATATGTACACCGCTACCTGTATAAACATGGAAGTATCAGCACCGCTATCGGTATGTACATGGCAATATCTACACGGCTATCTGTATGAACATGGAAATATCTACACCGCTATCTTTATGTACATGGAAATATCTTCACCGCCATCAGTATGAACATGGATATATCTACGCAGCCATCTGGATGAACATGGAAATATCTACACCGCTATCTGTATGAACATGGAAATATCTACGCCGCTATCTGTATGAACATGGAAATACGTACACAGCCATCTGGATGAACATGGAAATATCTACACCGCTATCTGTATGAACATGGAAATACAAACACCGCTATCTGTATGAACATGGAAATATCTACACCACTATCTGTACGAACATGGAAATATCTACACCGCTATATGTATGAACATGGAAATATCTTCACCGCCATCTGTATGAACATGGATATATCTACACAGCCATCTGGATGAACATGGAAATATCTACACTGCTATCTGTGTAAACATGCATACATTTACACCGCTATCTGTATAAACATGGAAATATCTACACCGCTATCTTTATGAACATGGAAATATCTACACCGCTAACTGTTTGAACTTGGAAATATATACACCGCTATCTGCTTGAAAATGGAAATATCTACACCGCTATCTGTATGAACATGGAAATACATACACCGCTATCTGTTTGAACATGGAAATATCTACACCGCTTTCTGTATGAACATGGAAATATCTTCACCGTCATCAGTATGAACATGAATATATCTACACAGCCATCTGGATGAACATGGAAATATCTGCACCGCTATCTGTATGAACATGGAAATATCTACACCGCTATCTGTATGAACATGGATATATCTACACAGCCTTCTGGATGAACATGGAAATATCTACACCGCTATCTGTGTAAACATGCATACATCTTCACCGCTATCTGTATAAACATGGAAATATCTACACCGCTATCTTTCTGAACATGGAAATATCAACACCGCTAACTGTTTGAACAGGGAAATATATACACCGCTATCTGCATGAGAATTGAAATATCTACACAGCTATCTGCATATACATGGAAATATCTACACAGCTATCTCTTTACACATGGAAATAACTACACCGCTATCTGTATGAACATGGAAATATCTACACCGCCATCTGTATGAAAATGGAAATATATGAACCGCCATCTGTATGAACATATAAATATCTACACCGCCATCTGTATTAAGATGGAGATATCTACACCGCTATCTGTATAAACATGGAAATATCTACACCGCTATCTGTATAAACATGGAAAAATCTACACCGCTATCAGTATAAACATGGAAATATCTTCACCGCTACCTGTAAAAACATGGAAATATCAGCAACGCTATCTGTATGAACATGGAAATATCTACACCGATATCTGTATGAACATGGAAATATCTACACCGCTATCTGTATGAACATGGAAATATCAACACCGCTATCGGTTTGAACAGGGAAATATATACACCGTTGTCTGCAAGAAAATGGAAATTGCTACACAGCTATCTGCATATACTTGGAAATATCTACACAGGTATCTCTTTACACATGGAAATAACTACACCGCTATCTGTATGAAAATGGAAATATCTACACCGCCATCTGTATGAACATGGAAATATCTACACCGCTATCTGTATGAACATGGAAATATCTACAACGCTATCTGTATGAACATGGAAATATCTACACAGCCATCTGGATGAACATGGAAATATCTACATCGCTATCTGTATGAACATGGAAATATCTACACCGCTATCTGTATGAACATGGAAATACCTACACCGCTACCTGTATGAACATGGAAATATTTTCACCGCCATCTATATGAACATGGATATATCTACACAGCCATCTGGATGAACATGGAAATATCTACACCGCTATCTGTGTAAACATGCATACATTTTCACCGCTATCTGTATAAAGATGGAAATATGTACACCGATATCTTTATGAACATGGAAATATCTACACCGCTAACTGTTTGAACATGGAAGTATATACACCGCTATCTGCTTGAAAATGGAAATATATACATCGCTAACTGTATGAACATGGAAATACATACACCGCTATCTGTTTGAACATGGAAATATCTACACCGCTTTCTGTATGAACATGGAAATATCTACACCGCTATCTGTATGAACATGGAAATATCTTCACCGCCATCTGCATGAAGATGGATATATCTACACAGCATTCTGGATGAACATGGAAATATCTACACCGCTATCTGTGTAAACATGCATACATTTTCACCGCTATCTGTATAAACATTGAAATATCTACACCGCTATCTTTATGAACATGGAAATATCTAAACCGCTATCTGTATGAACATGGAAATATCTTCACCGCCACCTGTATGAACATGGATATATCTACACAGCCATCTGGATGAACATGGAAATATGTACACGGCTATCTGTGTAAACATGCATACATCTTCACCGCTATCTGTATAAACATGGAAATATCTACACCGCTATCTTTATGAACATGGAAATATCTAAACCGCTAACTGTTTGAACAAGGAAATATACACACCGCTTTCTGCATAAAAATGGAAATATCTACACCGCTACCTGTATGAACATGGAAATACATACACCGCTATCTGTATGAACATGGAAGTATCTACACCGCTATCTGTATGAACATGGAAATATCTACACCGCCATCTGTATGAACATGGAAATATCTTCTCCACCATCTGTATGAACATGGATATATCTACACAGCCATCTGGATGAACATGGAAATATCTACACTGCTATCTGTATGAACATGGAAATATCTACACCGCCATCTGTATGAACATGGAAATATCTTCTCCACCATCTGTATGAACATGGATATATCTACACAGCCATCTGTATAAACATGGAAATATCTACACCGCTATATGTATAAACATGGAAATATCTACACCGCTACATGTATGAACATGGAAATATCAGCACCGCTATCTGTATGAACATGGAAATATCTACACCGCTATCTGTATGAACATGGAAGTATCTTCACCGCCATCTGTATGAACATGGATATATCTACACAGCCATCTGGATGAACATGGAAATATGTACATGGCTATCTGTGTAAACATGCATACTTCTTCACCGCTATCTGTATAAACATGGAAATATCTACACCGCTATCTTTATGAACATGGAAATATCTAAACCGATAACTGTTTGAACAGGGAAATATATACACTGCTATCTGCATAAAAATGGAAATATCTACACCGCTATCTGTATGAACATGGAAATACATACACCGCTATCTGTATGAACATGGAAATATCTACACCGCTATCTGTATGAACATGGAAATACCTACACCGCTATCTGTATGAACATGGAAATATCTACACCGCCATCTGTATGAACATGGAAATATCTTCTCCGCCATCTGTATGAACATGGATATATCTACACAGCCATCTGGATGAACATGGAAATATCTAAACCGCTATCTGTATGAACATGGAAATATCTACACCATCATCTGTATGAACATGGATATATCTACACAGCCATCTGTATAAACACGGAAATATGTAAACCGCTACCTGTATAAACATGGAAGTATCAGCACCGCTATCGGTATGAAGATGGCCATATCTACACGGCTATCTGTACGAACATGGAAATATCTACACCGCTATCTGTATGTACGTGGAAATATCTTCTCCGCCATCTGTATGAACATGGATATATCTACGCAGCCATCTGGATGAACATGGAAATATCTACACCGCTATCTGTATGAACATGGAAATATCTACACCGCTATCTGCATTAACATGGAAATATCCACACAGCCGTCTGGATTAACTTGGAAATATCTACACCGCTATCTGTATGAACATGGAAATACATACACCGCTATCTGTATGAACATGTAAATATCTACACCGCTATCTGTTTGAACATGGAAATATATACACCGCTATCTGCATGAAAATGGAAATATCTACACAGCTATCTGCATATACATGGAAATATCTACACAGCTATCACTTTACGCATGGAAATAACTACACCGCTATCTGTATGAACATGGAAATATCTACACCGCCATCTGTATGAAAATGGAAATATCTGAACCGCCATCTGTATGAACATATAAATATCTACACCGCCATCTGTATTAAAATGAAGATATCTACACCGCTATCTGTATAAACATGGAAATATCTACACCGCTATCTGTATAAACATGGAAATATCTACACCGCTATCTGTATAAACATGGAAATATCTTCACCGCTACCTGTAAAAACATGGAAATGTCAGCACCGCTATCTGTATGAACATGGAAATATCTACACCGCTATCTGTATGAACATGGAAATATCTACACCGCTATCTGTATGAACATGGAAATATCTACACCGCTATCGGTTTGAACAAGGAAATATATACACCGCTGTCTGCATGAAAATGGAAATTGCTACACAGCAATCTGCATATACATGGAAATATCTACACAGGTATCTCTTTACACATGGAAATAACTACACAGCTATCTGTATGAAAATGGAAATATCTAAACCGCCATCTGTATGAACATGGAAATATCTACACCGCTATCTGTATGAACATGGAAATATCTACACCGCTATCTGTATGAACATGGAAATATCTACACAGCCATCTGGATGAACATGGAAATATCTACACCGCTATCTGTATGAACATGGAAATATCTACACCGCTATCTGTATGAACACGGAAATATCTACACCGCAATCTGTATGAACATGGAAATATTTTCACCACCATCTATATGAACATGGATATATCTACACAGCCATCTGGATGAACATGGAAATATCTACACCGCTATCTGTGTAAACATGCCTACATTTTCACCGCTATCTGTATAAACATGGAAATATCTACACCGCTATCTTTATGAACATGGAAATATCTACACCGCTAACTGTTTGAACATGGAAGTATATACACCGCTATCTGCTTGAAAATGGAAATATATTCAACGCTAACTGTATGAACATGGAAATACATACACCGCTATCTGTTTGAACATGGAAATATCTACACCGCTTTCTGTATGAACATGGAAATATCTACACCGCTATCTGTATGAACATGGAAATATCTACACCGCCATCTGTATGAACATGGAAATATCTTCTCCACCATCTGTATGAACATGGATATATCTACACAGCCATCTGGATGAACATGGAAATATCTAAACCGCTATCTGTATGAACATGGAAATATCTACACCGCCATCTGTATGAACATGGATATATCTACACAGCCATCTGTATAAACACGGAAATATGTACACCGCCACCTGTATAAACATGGAAGTTTCAGCACGGCTATCGGTATGAACATGGCAATATCTACACGGCTATCTGTATGAACATGGAAATATCTACACCGCTATCTGTATGTACATGGAAATATCTTCACCGCCATCTGTATGAACATGGATATATCTACTCAGCCATCTGGATGAACATGGAAATATTTACACCGCTATCTGTATGAGCATGGAAATATCTACACCGCTATCTGTATGAACATGGAAATATCTACACAGCCATCTGGATTAACATGGAAATATCTACACCGCTATCTGTATGAACATGGAAATACATACACCGCTGTCTGTATGAACATGGAAATATCTACCCCGCTATCTGTATGAACATGGAAATATCTACACCGCTATCTGTATGAACATGGATATATCTTCACCGCCATCTGTGTGAACATGGATATATCTACACAGCCATCTGGATGAGCATGGACATATCTACACCGCTATCTGTGTAAACATGCATACATTTTCACCGCTATCTGTATAAACATGGAAATAACTACACCGCTATCTTTATGAACATGGAAATATCTACACCGCTAACTGTTTGAACATGGAAATATATACACCGCTATCTGCTTGAAAATGGAAATATCTACACCGCTATCTGTATGAACATGGAAATACATACACCGCTATCTGTTTGAACATGGAAATATCTACACCGCTTTCTTTATGAACATGGAAATATCTACAACGCTATCTGTATGAACATGGAAATATCTTCACCGCCATCTGTATGAACATGGATATATCTACACAGCCATCTGGATGAACATGGAAATATCTGCACCGCTATCTGTATGAACATGGAAATATCTACACCGCTATCTGTATGAACATGGATATATCTACACAGCCATCTGGATGAACATGGAAATATCTACACCGCTATCTGTGTAAACATGCATATATCTTCACCGCTATCTGTATAAACATGGAAGTATCTACACCGCTATCTTTCTGAACATGGAAATATCTACACCGCTAACTGTTTGAACAGGGAAATATATACACCGCTATCTGCATGAAAATGGAAATATCTACACAGCTATCTGCATATACATGGAAATATCTACACAGCTATCTCTCTACACATGGAAATAACTACACCGCTATCTGTATGAACATGGAAATATCTACACCGCCATCTGTATGAAAATGGAAATCTCTGAACCGCCATCTGTATGAACATATAAATATCTACACCGCCATCTGTATTAAAATGGAGATATCTACACCGCTATCTGTATAAACATGGAAATATCTACACCGCTATCTGTATAAACATGGAAATATCTACACCGCTATCAGTATAAACATGGAAATAGCTTCACCGCTACCTGTATAAACATGGAAATTTCAGCACCGCTATCTGTATGAACATGGAAATATCTACACCGCAATCTGTATGAACATGGAAATATCTACACCGCTATCTGTACGAACATGGAAATATCTACACCGTTATCTGTTTGAACAGGGAAATATATACACCGCTGTCTGCATGAAAATGGAAATTGCTACACAGCTATCTGCATATACATGGAAATATCTACACAGGTATCTCTTTACACATGGAAATAACTACACCGCTATCTGTATGAACATGGAAATATCTACACCGCCATCTGTATGAACATGGAAATATCTGCACCGCCATCTGTATGAACATATAAATATCTACACCGCCATCTGTATTAAGATGGAGATATCTACACTGCTATCTGTATCAACATGGAAATATCTACACCGCTACCTGTATGAACATGGAAATATCAGCACCGCTATCTGTATGAACATGGAAATATCTACACCGCTATCTGTATGAACATGGAAATATCTTCACCGCCATCTGTATGAACATGGATATATCTACACAGCCATCTGGATGAACATGGAAATATGTACACGGCTATCTGTGTAAACATGCATACATCTTCACCGCTATCTGTATAAACATGGAAATATCTACACCGCTATCTTTATGAACATGGAAATATCTAAACCGCTAACTGTTTGAACAGGGAAATATATACACCGCTATCTGCATAAAAATGGATATATCTACACCGCTATCTGTATGAACATGGAAATACATACACCGCTATCTGTATGAACATGGAAATATCTACAACGCTATCTGTATGAACATGGAAATAACTACCCCGCTATCTGTATGAACATGGAAATATCTACACCGCCATCTGTATGAACATGGAAATATCTTCTCCACCATCTGTATGAACATGGATATATCTACACAGCCATCTGGATGAACATGGAAATATCTAAACCGCTATCTGTATGAACATGGAAATATCTACGCCGCCATCTGTATGAACATGGATATATCTACACAGCCATCTGTATAAACACGGAAATATGTACACCGCTACCTGTATAAACATGGAAGTTTCAGCACGGCTATCGGTATGAACATGGCAATATCTACACGGCTATCTGTATGAACATGGAAATATCTACACCGCTATCTGTATGTACATGGAAATATCTTCACCGCCATCTGTATGAACATGGATATATCTACTCAGCCATCTGGATGAACATGGAAATATCTCCAGCGCTATCTGTATGAACATGGAAATATCTACACCGCTATCTGTATGAACATGGAAATATCTACACAGCCATCTGGATTAACATGGAAATATCTACACCGCTATCTGTATGAACATGGAAATACATACACCGCTGTCTGTATGAACATGGAAATATCTACACCGCTATCTGTATGAACATGGAAATATCTACACCGCTATCTGTATGAACATGGAAATATCTTCACTGCCATCTGTATGAACATGGATATATCTACGCAGCCATCTGGATGTACATGGAAACATCTACACCGCTATCTGTATGAACATGGAAATATCTACACCGCTATCTGCATTAACATGGAAATATCCACACAGCCATCTGGATTAACTTGGAAATATCTACACCGCTATCTGTATGAACATGGAAATACATACACCGCTATCTGTATGAACATGTAAATATCTACACCGCTATCTGTTTGAACATGGAAATATATACACCGCTATCTGCATGAAAATGGAAATATCTACACAGCTATCTGAATATACATGGAAATATCTACACAGCTATCACTTTACGCATGGAAATAACAACACCGCTATCTGTATGAACATGGAAATATCTACACCGCCATCTGTATGAAAATGGAAATATCTGAACCGCCATCTGTATGAACATATAAATATCTACACCGCCATCTGTATTAAAATGAAGATATCTACACCGCTATCTGTATAAACATGGAAATATCTACACCGCTATCTGTATAAACATGGAAATATCTACACCGCTATCTGTATAAACATGGAAATATCTTCACCGCTACCTGTAAAAACATGGAAATATCAGCACCGCTATCTGTATGAACATGGAAATATCTACACCGCTATCTGTATGAACATGGAAATATCTACACCGCTATCTGTATGAACATGGAAATATCTACACCGCTATCGGTTTGAACAAGGAAATATATACACTGCTGTCTGCATGAAAATGGAAATTGCTACACAGCAATCTGCATATACATGGAAATATCTACACAGGTATCTCTTTACACATGGAAATAACTACACAGCTATCTGTATGAAAATGGAAATATCTAAACCGCCATCTGTATGAACATGGAAATATCTACACCGCTATCTGTATGAACATGGAAATATCAGCACCGCCATCTGTATGAACATATAAATATCTACACCGCCATCTGTATTAAGATGGAGATATCTACACTGCTATCTGTATCAACATGGAAATATCTACACCGCTACCTGTATGAACATGGAAATTTCAGCACCGCTATCTGTATGAACATGGAAATATCTACACCGCAATCTGTATGAACATGGAAATATCTACACCGCTATCTGTATGAACATGGAAATATCTACACCGCTATCTGTTTGAACAGGGAAATATATACACCGCTGTCTGCATGAAAATGGAAATTGCTACACAGCTATCTGCATATAGATGGAAATATCTACACAGGTATCTCTTTACACATGGAAATAACTACACCGCTATCTGTATGAACATGGAAATATCTACACCGCCATCTGTATGAACATGGAAATATCTGCACCGCCATCTGTATGAACATATAAATATCTACACCACCATCTGTATTAAGATGGAGATATCTACACTGCTATCTGTATCAACATGGAAATATCTACACCGCTACCTGTATGAACATGGAAATATCAGCACCGCTATCTGTATGAACATGGAAATATCTACACCGCTATCTGTATGAACATGGAAATATCTTCACCGCCATCTGTATGAACATGGATATATCTACACAGCCATCTGGATGAACATGGAAATATGTACACGGCTATCTGTGTAAACATGCATACATCTTCACCGCTATCTGTATAAACATGGAAATATCTACACCGCTATCTTTATGAACATGGAAATATCTAAACCGCTAACTGTTTGAACAGGGAAATATATACACCGCTATCTGCATAAAAATGGAAATATCTACACCGCTATCTGTATGAACATGGAAATACATACACCGCTATCTGTATGAACATGGAAATATCTACAACGCTATCTGTATGAACATGGAAATAACTACCCCGCTATCTGTATGAACATGGAAATATCTACACCGCCATCTGTATGAACATGGAAATATCTTCTCCACCATCTGTATGAACATGGATATATCTACACAGCCATCTGGATGAACATGGAAATATCTAAACCGCTATCTGTATGAACATGGAAATATCTACACCGCCATCTGTATGAACATGGATATATCTACACAGCCATCTGTATAAACACGGAAATATGTACACCGCTACCTGTATAAACATGGAAGTTTCAGCACGGCTATCGGTATGAACATGGCAATATCTACACGGCTATCTGTATGAACATGGAAATATCTACACCGCTATCTGTATGTACATGGAAATATCTTCACCGCCATCTGTATGAACATGGATATATCTACTCAGCCATCTGGATGAACATGGAAATATGTACAGCGCTATCTGTATGAACATGGAAATATCTACACCGCTATCTGTATGAATATGGAAATATCTACACAGCCATCTGGATTAACATGGAAATATCTACACCGCTATCTGTATGAACATGGAAATACATACACCGCTGTCTGTATGAACATGGAAATATCTACACCGCTATCTGTATGAACATGGAAATATCTACACCGCTATCTGTATGAACATGGAAATATCTTCACTGCCATCTGTATGAACATGGATATATCTACGCAGCCATCTGGATGAACATGGAAATATCTACACCGCTATCTGTATGAACATGGAAATATCTACACCGCTATCTGCATTAACATGGAAATATCCACACAGCCATCTGGATTAACTTGGAAATATCTTCACCGCTATCTGTATGAACATGGAAATACATACACCGCTATCTGTATGAACATGTAAATATCTACACCGCTATCTGTTTGAACATGGAAATATATACACCGCTATCTGCATGAAAATGGAAATATCTACACAGCTATCTGCATATACATGGAAATATCTACACAGCTATCACTTTACGCATGGAAATAACTACACCGCTATCTGTATGAACGTGGAAATATCTACACCGCAATCTGTATGAAAATGGAAATATCTGAACCGCCATCTGTATGAACATATAAATATCTACACCGCCATCTGTATTAAAATGAAGATATCTACACCGCTATCTGTATAAACATGGAAATATCTACACCGCTATCTGTATAAACATGGAAATATCTACACCGCTATCTGTATAAACATGGAAATATCTTCACCGCTACCTGTAAAAACATGGAAATATCAGCACCGCTATCTGTATGAACATGGAAATATCTACACCGCTATCTGTATGAACATGGAAATATCTACACCGCTATCTGTATGAACATGGAAATATCTACACCGCTATCGGTTTGAACAAGGAAATATATACACCGCTGTCTGCATGAAAATGGAAATTGCTACACAGCAATCTGCATATACATGGAAATATCTACACAGGTATCTCTTTACACATGGAAATAACTACACAGCTATCTGTATGAAAATGGAAATATCTAAACCGCCATCTGTATGAACATGGAAATATCTACACCGCTATCTGTATGAACATGGAAATATCTACACCGCTATCTGTATGAACATGGAAATATCTACACAGCCATCTGGATGAACATGGAAATATCTACACCGCTATCTGTATGAACATGGAAATATCTACACCGCTATCTGTATGAACATGGAAATATCTACACCGCTATCTGTATGAACATGGAAATATTTTCACCGCCATCTATATGAACATGGATATATCTACACAGCCATCTGGATGAATATGGAAATATCTACACCGCTATCTGTGTAAACATGCCTACATTTTCACCGCTATCTGTATAAACATGGAAATATCTACACCGCTATCTTTATGAACATGGAAATATCTACACCGCTAACTGTTTGAACATGGAAGTATATACACCGCTATCTGCTTGAAAATGGAAATATATACACCGCTAACTGTATGAACATGGAAATACATACACCGCTATCTGTTTGAATATGGAAATATCTACACCGCTATCTGTATGAACATGGATATATCTTCACCGCCATCTGTGTGAACATGGATGTATCTACACAGCCATCTGGATGAACATGGACATATCTACACCGCTATCTGTGTAAACATGCATACATTTTCACCGCTATCTGTATAAACATGGAAATAACTACACCGCTATCTTTATGAACATGGAAATATCTACACCGCTAACTGTTTGAACATGGAAATATATACACCGCTATCTGCTTGAAAATGGAAATATCTACACCGCTATCTGTATGAACATGGAAATACATACACCGCTATCTGTTTGAACATGGAAATATCTGCACCGCCATCTGTATGAACATATAAATATCTACACCGCCATCTGTATTAAGATGGAGATATCTACACTGCTATCTGTATCAACATGGAAATATCTACACCGCTACCTGTATGAACATGGAAATATCAGCACCGCTATCTGTATGAACATGGAAATATCTACACCGCTATCTGTATGAACATGGAAATATCTTCACCGCCATCTGTATGAACATGGATATATCTACACAGCCATCTGGATGAACATGGAAATATGTACACGGCTATCTGTGTAAACATGCATACATCTTCACCGCTATCTGTATAAACATGGAAATATCTACACCGCTATCTTTATGAACATGGAAATATCTAAACCGCTAACTGTTTGAACAGGGAAATATATACACCGCTATCTGCATAAAAATGGAAATATCTACACCGCTATCTGTATGAACATGGAAATACATACACCGCTATCTGTATGAACATGGAAATATCTACAACGCTATCTGTATGAACATGGAAATAACTACCCCGCTATCTGTATGAACATGGAAATATCTACACCGCCATCTGTATGAACATGGAAATATCTTCTCCACCATCTGTATGAACATGGATATATCTACACAGCCATCTGGATGAACATGGAAATATCTAAACCGCTATCTGTATGAACATGGAAATATCTACACCGCCATCTGTATGAACATGGATATATCTAAACAGCCATCTGTATAAACACGGAAATATGTACACCGCTACCTGTATAAACATGGAAGTTTCAGCACGGCTATCGGTATGAACATGGCAATATCTACACGGCTATCTGTATGAACATGGAAATATCTACACCGCTATCTGTATGTACATGGAAATATCTTCACCGCCATCTGTATGAACATGGATATATCTACTCAGCCATCTGGATGAACATGGAAATATCTACAGCGCTATCTGTATGAACATGGAAATATCTACACCGCTATCTGTATGAACATGGAAATATCTACACAGCCATCTGGATTAACATGGAAATATCTACACCGCTATCTGTATGAACATGGAAATACATACACCGCTGTCTGTATGAACATGGAAATATCTACACCGCTATCTGTATGAACATGGAAATATCTACACCGCTATCTGTATGAACATGGAAATATCTTCACTGCCATCTGTATGAACATGGATATATCTACGCAGCCATCTGGATGAACATGGAAATATCTACACCGCTATCTGTATGAACATGGAAATATCTACACCGCTATCTGCATTAACATGGAAATATCCACACAGCCATCTGGATTAACTTGGAAATATCTACACCGCTATCTGTATGAACATGGAAATACATACACCGCTATCTGTATGAACATGTAAATATCTACACCGCTATCTGTATGAACATGGAAATATTTTCACCGCCATCTATATGAACATGGATATATCTACACAGCCATCTGGATGAACATGGAAATATCTACACCGCTATCTGTGTAAACATGCCTACATTTTCACCGCTATCTGTATAAACATGGAAATATCTACACTGCTATCTTTATGAACATGGAAATATCTACACCGCTAACTGTTTGAACATGGAAGTATATACACCGCTATCTGCTTGAAAATGGAAATATATACACCGCTAACTGTATGAACATGGAAATACATACACCGCTATCTGTTTGAATATGGAAATATCTACACCGCTTTCTGTATGAACATGGAAATATCTACACCGCTATCTGTTTGAACATGGAAATATCTTCACCGCCATCTGTATGAAGATGGATATATCTACACAGCATTCTGGATGAACATGGAAATATCTACACCGCTATCTGTGTAAACATGCATATATTTTCACCGCTATCTGTATAAACATGGAAATATCTTCACCGCTACCTTTATGAACATGGAAATATCTAAACCGCTAACTGTTTGAACAGGGAAATATATACACCGCTATCTGCATAAAAATGGAAATATCTACACCGCTATCTGTATGAACATGGAAATACATACACCGCTATCTGTTTGAACATGGAAATATCTACACCGCTTTCTTTATGAACATGGAAATATCTACAACGCTATCTGTATGAACATGGAAATATCTTCACCGCCATCTGTATGAACATGGATATATCTACACAGCCATCTGGATGAACATGGAAATATCTGCACCGCTATCTGTATGAACATGGAAATATCTACAGCGCTACCTGTATGAACATGGATATATCTACACAGCCATCTGGATGAACATGGAAATATCTACACCGCTATCTGTGTAAACATGCATATATCTTCACCGCTATCTGTATAAACATGGAAGTATCTACACCGCTATCTTTCTGAACATGGAATTATCTACACCGCTGTTTGAACAGGGAAATATATACACCGCTATCTGCATGAAAATGGAAATATCTACACAGCTATCTGCATATACATGGAAATATCTACACAGCTATCTCTCTACACATGGAAATAACTACACCGCTATCTGTATGAACATGGAAATATCTACACCGCCATCTGTATGAAAATGGAAATCTCTGAACCGCCATCTGTATGAACATATAAATATCTACACCGCCATCTGTATTAAAATGGAGATTTCTACACCGCTATCTGTATAAACATGGAAATATCTACACCGCTATCTGTATAAACATGGAAATATCTACACCGCTATCAGTATAAACATGGAAATAGCTTCACCGCTACCTGTATAAACATGGAAATTTCAGCACCGCTATCTGTATGAACATGGAAATATCTACACCGCAATCTGTATGAACATGGAAATATCTACACCGCTATCTGTATGAACATGGAAATATCTACACCGCTATCTGTTTGAACAGGGAAATATATACACCGCTGTCTGCATGAAAATGGAAATTGCTACACAGCTATCTGCATGTACATGGAAATATCTACACAGGTATCTCTTTACACATGGAAATAACTACACCGCTATCTGTATGAACATGGAAATATCTACACCGCCATCTGTATGAACATGGAAATATCTGCACCGCCATCTGTATGAACAGATAAATATCTACACCGCCATCTGTATTAAGATGGAGATATCTACACCGCTATCTGATTCAACATGGAAATATCTACACCGCTACCTGTATGAACATGGAAATATCAGCACCGCTATCTGTATGAACATGGAAATATCTACACCGCTATCTGTATGAATATGGAAATATCTTCACCGCCATCTGTATGAACATTGATATATCTACACAGACATCTGGATGAACATGGAAATATGTACACGGCTATCTGTGTAAACATGCATACATCTTCACCGCTATCTGTATAAACATGGAAATATCTACACCGCTATCTTTATGAACATGGAAATATCTAAACCGCTAACTGTTTGAACAGGGAAATATATACACCGCTATCTGCATAAAAATGGAAATATCTACACCGCTATCTGTATGAACATGGAAATACATACACCGCTATCTGTATGAACATGGAAATATCTACAACGCTATCTGTATGAACATGGAAATATCTACACCGCTATCTGTATGAACATGGAAATATCTACACCGCCATCTGTTTGAACATGGAAATATCTTCTCCACCATGTGTATGAACATGGATATATCTACACAGCCATCTGGATGAACATGGAAATATCTAAACCGCTATCTGTATGAACATGGAAATATCTACACCACCATCTGTATGAACATTGATATATCTACACAGCCATCTGTATAAACACGGAAATATGTACACCGCTACCTGTATAAACATGGAAGTTTCAGCACGGCTATCGGTATGAACATGGCAATATCTACACGGCTATCTGTATGAACATGGAAATATCTACACCGCTATCTGTATGTACATGGAAATATCTTCACCGCCATCTGTATGAACATGGAAATAACTACACCGCTATCTGTATGAACATGGAAATAACTACACAGCCATCTGGATTAACATGGAAATATATACACCGCCATCTGTATGAACATGGATATACCTACACCGCTATCTGTATGAACATGGAAATATCTACACCCCTATCTGTATGAACATGGAAATATCTACACCGCCATCTGTATGAACATGGAAATATCTTCTCCACCATCTGTATGAACATGGATATATCTACACAGCCATCTGGATGAACATGGAAATATCTACACTGCTATCTGTATGAACATGGAAATATCTACACCGCTATCTGTATGAACATGGAAATATCTACACCGCTATCTGTATGAACATGGAAGTATCTTCACCGCCATCTGTATGAACATGGATATATCTACACAGCCATCTGGATGAACATGGAAATATGTACATGGCTATCTGTGTAAACATGCATACTTCTTCACCGCTATCTGTATAAACATGGAAATATCTACACCGCTATCTTTATGAACATGGAAATATCTAAACCGATAACTGTTTGAACAGGGAAATATATACACTGTTATCTGCATAAAAATGGAAATATCTACACCGCTATCTGTATGAACATGGAAATACATACACCGCTATCTGTATGAACATGGAAATATCTACACCGCTATCTGTATGAACATGGAAATACCTACACCGCTATCTGTATGAACATGGAAATATCTACACCGCCATCTGTATGAACATGGAAATATCTTCTCCGCCATCTGTATGAACATGGATATATCTACACAGCCATCTGGATGAACATGGAAATATCTAAACCGCTATCTGTATGAACATGGAAATATCTACACCATCATCTGTATGAACATGGATATATCTACACAGCCATCTGTATAAACACGGAAATATGTAAACCGCTACCTGTATAAACATGGAAGTATCAGCACCGCTATCGGTATGAACATGGCCATATCTACACGGCTATCTGTACGAACATGGAAATATCTACACCGCTATCTGTATGTACGTGGAAATATCTTCTCCGCCATCTGTATGAACATGGATATATCTACGCAGCCATCTGGATGAACATGGAAATATCTACACCGCTATCTGCATTAACATGGAAATATCCACACAGCCGTCTGGATTAACTTGGAAATATCTACACCGCTAGCTGTATGAACATGGAAATACATACACCGCTATCTGTATGAACATGGAAATATCTACACCGCTATCTGTTTGAACATGGAAATATATACACCGCTATCTGCATGAAAATGGAAATATCTACACAGCTATCTGCATATACATGGAAATATCTACACAGCTATCACTTTACGCATGGAAATAACTACACCGCTATCTGTATGAACATGGAAATATCTACACCGCCATCTGTATGAAAATGGAAATATCTGAACCGCCATCTGTATGAACATATAAATATCTACACCGCCATCTGTATTAAAATGAAGATATCTACACCGCTATCTGTATAAACATGGAAATATCTACACCGCTATCTGTATAAACATGGAAATATCTACACCGCTATCTGTATAAACATGGAAATATCTTCACCGCTACCTGTAACAACATGGAAATATCAGCACCGCTATCTGTATGAACATGGAAATATCTACACCGCTATCTGTATGAACATGGAAATATCTACACCGCTATCTGTATGAACATGGAAATATCTACACCGCTATCGGTTTGAACAAGGAAATATATACACCGCTGTCTGCATGAAAATGGAAATTGCTACACAGCTATCTGCATATACATGGAAATATCTACACAGGTATCTCTTTACACATGGAAATAACTACACAGCTATCTGTATGAAAATGGAAATATCTAAACCGCCATCTGTATGAACATGGAAATATCTACACCGCTATCTGTATGAACATGGAAATATCTACACCGCTATCTGTATGAACATGGAAATATCTACACAGCCATCTGGATGAACATGGAAATATCTACACCGCTATCTGTATGAACATGGAAATATCTACACCGCTATCTGTATGAACACGGAAATATCTACACCGCAATCTGTATGAACATGGAAATATTTTCACCGCCATCTATATGAACATGGATATATCTACACAGCCATCTGGATGAACATGGAAATATCTACACCGCTATCTGTGTAAACATGCCTACATTTTCACCGCTATCTGTATAAACATGGAAATATCTACACCGCTATCTTTATGAACATGGAAATATCTACACCGCTAACTGTTTGAACATGGAAGTATATACACCGCTATCTGCTTGAAAATGGAAATATATTCAACGCTAACTGTATGAACATGGAAATACATACACAGCTATCTGTTTGAACATGGAAATATCTACACCGCTTTCTGTATGAACATGGAAATATCTACACCGCTATCTGTATGAACATGGAAATATCTACACCGCCATCTGTATGAACATGGAAATATCTTCTCCACCATCTGTATGAACATGGATATATCTACACAGCCATCTGGATGAACATGGAAATATCTAAACCGCTATCTGTATGAACATGGAAATATCTACACCGCCATCTGTATGAACATGGATATATCTACACAGCCATCTGTATAAACACGGAAATATGTACACCGCCACCTGTATAAACATGGAAGTTTCAGCACGGCTATCGGTATGAACATGGCAATATCTACACGGCTATCTGTATGAACATGGAAATATCTACACCGCTATCTGTATGTACATGGAAATATCTTCACCGCCATCTGTATGAACATGGATATATCTACTCAGCCATCTGGATGAACATGGAAATATTTACACCGCTATCTGTATGAGCATGGAAATATCTACACCGCTATCTGTATGAACATGGAAATATCTACACAGCCATCTGGATTAACATGGAAATATCTACACCGCTATCTGTATGAACATGGAAATACATACACCGCTGTCTGTATGAACATGGAAATATCTACCCCGCTATCTGTATGAACATGGAAATATCTACACCGCTATCTGTATGAACATGGATATATCTTCACCGCCATCTGTGTGAACATGGATATATCTACAGAGCCATCTGGATGAACATGGACATATCTACACCGCTATCTGTGTAAACATGCATACATTTTCACCGCTATCTGTATAAACATGGAAATAACTACACCGCTATCTTTATGAACATGGAAATATCTACACCGCTAACTGTTTGAACATGGAAATATATACACCGCTATCTGCTTGAAAATGGAAATATCTACACCGCTATCTGTATGAACATGGAAATACATACACCGCTATCTGTTTGAACATGGAAATATCTACACCGCTTTCTTTATGAACATGGAAATATCTACAACGCTATCTGTATGAACATGGAAATATCTTCACCGCCATCTGTATGAACATGGATATATCTACACAGCCATCTGGATGAACATGGAAATATCTGCACCGCTATCTGTATGAACATGGAAATATCTACACCGCTATCTGTATGAACATGGATATATCTACACAGCCATCTGGATGAACATGGAAATATCTACACCGCTATCTGTGTAAACATGCATATATCTTCACCGCTATCTGTATAAACATGGAAGTATCTACACCGCTATCTTTCTGAACATGGAAATATCTACACCGCTAACTGTTTGAACAGGGAAATAGATACACCGCTATCTGCATGAAAATGGAAATATCTACACAGCTATCTGCATATACATGGAAATATCTACACAGCTATCTCTCTACACATGGAAATAACTACACCGCTATCTGTATGAACATGGAAATATCTACACCGCCATCTGTATGAAAATGGAAATCTCTGAACCGCCATCTGTATGAACATATAAATATCTACACCGCCATCTGTATTAAAATGGAGATATCTACACCGCTATCTGTATAAACATGGAAATATCTACACCGCTATCTGTATAAACATGGAAATATCTACACCGCTATCAGTATAAACATGGAAATAGCTTCACCGCTACCTGTATAAACATGGAAATTTCAGCACCGCTATCTGTATGAACATGGAAATATCTACACCGCAATCTGTATGAACATGGAAATATCTACACCGCTATCTGTATGAACATGGAAATATCTACACCGCTATCTGTTTGAACAGGGAAATATATACACCGCTGTCTGCATGAAAATGGAAATTGCTACACAGCTATCTGCATATACATGGAAATATCTACACAGGTATCTCTTTACACATGGAAATAACTACACCGCTATCTGTATGAACATGGAAACATCTACACCGCCATCTGTATGAACATGGAAATATCTGCACCGCCATCTGTATGAACATATAAATATCTACACCGCCATCTGTATTAAGATGGAGATATCTACACTGCTATCTGTATCAACATGGAAATATCTACACCGCTACCTGTATGAACATGGAAATATCAGCACCGCTATCTGTATGAACATGGAAATATCTACACCGCTATCTGTATGAACATGGAAATATCTTCACCGCCATCTGTATGAACATGGATATATCTACACAGCCATCTGGATGAACATGGAAATATGTACACGGCTATCTGTGTAAACATGCATACATCTTCACCGCTATCTGTATAAACATGGAAATATCTACACCGCTATCTTTATGAACATGGAAATATCTAAACCGCTAACTGTTTGAACAGGGAAATATATACACCGCTATCTGCATAAAAATGGAAATATCTACACCGCTATCTGTATGAACATGGAAATACATACACCGCTATCTGTATGAACATGGAAATATCTACAACGCTATCTGTATGAACATGGAAATAACTACCCCGCTATCTGTATGAACATGGAAATATCTACACCGCCATCTGTATGAACATGGAAATATCTTCTCCACCATCTGTATGAACATGGATATATCTACACAGCCATCTGGATGAACATGGAAATATCTAAACCGCTATCTGTATGAACATGGAAATATCTACACCGCCATCTGTATGAACATGGATATATCTACACAGCCATCTGTATAAACACGGAAATATGTACACCGCTACCTGTATAAACATGGAAGTTTCAGCACGGCTATCGGTATGAACATGGCAATATCTACACGGCTATCTGTATGAACATGGAAATATCTACACTGCTATCTGTATGTACATGGAAATATCTTCACCGCCATCTGTATGAACATGGATATATCTACTCAGCCATCTGGATGAACATGGAAATATCTACAGCGCTATCTGTATGAACATGGAAATATCTACACCGCTATCTGTATGAACATGGAAATATCTACACAGCCATCTGGATTAACATGGAAATATCTACACCGCTATCTGTATGAACATGGAAATACATACACCGCTGTCTGTATGAACATGGAAATATCTACACCGCTATCTGTATGAACATGGAAATATCTGCACCGCTATCTGTATGAACATGGAAATATCTTCACTGCCATCTGTATGAACATGGATATATCTACGCAGCCATCTGGATGAACATGGAAATATCTACACCGCTATCTGTATGAACATGGAAATATCTACACCGCTATCTGCATTAACATGGAAATATCCACACAGCCATCTGGATTAACTTGGAAATATCTACACCGCTATCTGTATGAACATGGAAATACATACACCGCTATCTGTATGAACATGTAAATATCTACACCGCTATCTGTTTGAACATGGAAATATATACACCGCTATCTGCATGAAAATGGAAATATCTACACAGCTATCTGCATATACATGGAAATATCTACACAGCTATCACTTTATGCATGGAAATAACTACACTGCTATCTGTATGAACATGGAAATATCTACACCGCCATCTGTATGAAAATGGAAATATCTGAACCGCCATCTGTATGAACATATAAATATCTACACCGCCATCTGTATTAAAATGAAGATATCTACACCGCTATCTGTATAAAGATGGAAATATCTACACTGCTGTCTGTATAAACATGGAAATATCTACACCGCTATCTGTATAAACATGGAAATATCTTCACCGCTACCTGTAAAAACATGGAAATATCAGCACCGCTATCTGTATGAACATGGAAATATCTACACCGCTATCTGTATGAACATGGAAATATCTACACCGCTATCTGTATGAACATGGAAATATCTACACCGCTATCGGTTTGAACAAGGAAATATATACACCGCTGTCTGCATGAAAATGGAAATTGCTACACAGCAATCTGCATATACATGGAAATATCTACACAGGTATCTCTTTACACATGGAAATAACTACACAGCTATCTGTATGAAAATGGAAATATCTAAACCGCCATCTGTATGAACATGGAAATATCTACACCGCTATCTGTATGAACATGGAAATATCTGCACCGCCATCTGTATGAACATATAAATATCTACACCGCCATCTGTATTAAGATGGAGATATCTGCACTGCTATCTGTATCAACATGGAAATATCTACACCGCTACCTGTATGAACATGGAAATTTCAGCACCGCTATCTGTATGAACATGGAAATATCTACACCGCTATCTGTATGAACATGGAAATATCTACACCGCTATCTGTATGAACATGGAAATATCTACACCGCTATCTGTGTAAACATGCATACATCTTCACCGCTATCTGTATGAACATGGAAATATCTTCACCGCCACCTGTATGAACATGGATATATCTACACAGCCATCTGGATGAACATGGAAATATCTGCACCGCCATCTATATAAACATGTAAATATCTACACCGCCACCTGTATGAACATGGATATATCTACACAGCCATCTGGATGAAGATGGAAATATCTGCACCGCTATCTGTATGAACATGGAAATACCTACACCTCTATCTGTATGAACATGGATATATCTACACAGCCATCTGGATGAACATGGAAATATCTACACCGCTATCTGTGTAAACATGCATACATCTTCACCGCTATCTGTATAAACATGGAAATATCTACACCGCTATCTTTCTGAACAAGGAAATATCAACACCGCTAACTGTTTGAACAGGGAAATATATACACTGCTATCTGCATGAGAATTGAAATATCTACACAGCTATCTGCATATACATGGAAATATCTACACAGCTATCTCTTTACACATGGAAATAACTACACCGCTATCTGTATGAACATGGAAATAACTACACCGCCATCTGTATGAAAATGGAAATATCTGAACCGCCATCTGTATGAACATATAAATATCTACACCGCCATCTGTATAAAGATGGAGATATCTACACCGCTATCTGTATAAACATGGAAATATCTACACCGCTATCTGTATAAACATGGAAATATCTACAGCGCTATCTGTATAAACATGGAAATAGCTTCACCGCTACTGTAAAAACATGGAAATATCAGCACCGCTATCTGTATGAGCCTGGAAATATCTTCACCGCCATCTGTATGAACATGGATATATCTACACAGCCATCTTGATGATCATGGAAATATGTACACGGCTATCTGTGTAAACATGCATACATCTTCACCACTATCTGTATAAACATGGAAATATCTACACCGCTATCTTTATGAACATGGAAATATCTACACCGCTATCTGTATGAACATGGAAATATCTGCACCGCTATCTGTATGAACATGGAAATACATACACCGCTATCTGTATGAACATGGAAATATCTACACCGCTATCTGTATGAACATGGAAATATCTGCACCGCTATCTGTATGAACATGGAAATATCTACACCGCCATCTGTATGAACATGGAAATATCTTCTCCGCCATCTGTATGAACATGGATATATCTACACAGCCATCTGGATGAACATGGAAATATCTAAACCGCTATCTGTATGAACATGGAAATATCTACACCGCTATCTGTATGAACATGGATATATCTACACAGCCATCTTTATAAACACGGAAATATGTACACCGCTACCTGTATAAACATGGAAGTATCAGCACCGCTATCGGTATGTACATGGCAATATCTACACCGCTATCTGTATGTACATGGAAATATCTTCACCGCCATCTGTATGAACATGGATATATCTACGCAGCCATCTGGATGAACATGGAAATAACTACACCGCTATCTGTATGAACATGGAAATATCTACTCAGCCATCTGGATGAACATGGAAATATCTACACCGCTATCTGTATGAACATGGAAATACATACACCGCTATCTGTATGAACATGGAAATATCTTCACCGCCATCTGTATGAACATGGATATATCTACACAGCCATCTGGATGAACCTGGAAATATCTACACCGCTATCTGTGTAAACATGCATACAATTTCACCGCTATCTGTATAAACATGGAAATATCTACACTGCTATCTTTATGAACATGGAAATATCTACACCGCTAACTGTTTGAACATGGAAACATATACACCGCTATCTGCTTGAAAATGGAAATATCTACACCGCTATCTGTATGAACATGGAAATACATACACCGCTATCTGTTTGAACATGGAAATATCTACACCGCTTTCTGTATGAACATTTAAATATCTACACCGCTATCTGTATGAACATGGAAATATCTTCACCGCCATCTGTATGAACATGGATATATCTACACAGCCATCTGAATGAACATGGAAATATCCGCACCGCTATCTGTATGAACATGGAAATATCTACACCGCTATCTGTATGAACATGGATATATCTACACAGCCATCTGGATGAACATGGAAATATCTACACTGCTATCTGTGTAAACATGCATACATCTTCACCGCTATCTGTATAAACATGGAAATACCTACACCGCTATCTTTCTGAACATGAAAATATCTACACCGCTAACTGTTTGAACAGGGAAATATATACACCGCTATCTGCATGAAAATGGAAATATCTACACAGCTATCTGCATATACATGGAAATATCTACACAGCTATCTCTTTACACATGGAAATAACCACACCGCTATCTGTATGAACATGGAAATATCTACACCGCCATCTGTATGAAAATGGAAATATCTTCACCGCCATCTGTATGAACATGGATATATCTACACAGCCTTCTGGATGAACATGGAAATATCTACACCGCTATCTGTGTAAACATGCATACACCTTCACCGCTATCTGTATAAACATGGAAATATCTACACCGCTATCTTTATGAACATGGAAATATCTAAACCGCTAACTGCTTGAACAGGAAATATATACACCGCTATCTGCATGAAAATGGAAATATCTACGCCGCTATCTGTATGAATATGGAAATACATACACCGCTATCTGTATGAACATGGAAATATCTACACCGCTATCTGTATGAACATGGAAATATCTACACCGCTATCTGTATGAACATGGAAATATCTACACCGCCATCTGTATGAAGATGGAAATATCTTCTCCGCCATCTGTTTCAACATGGATATATCCACACAGCCATCTGGATGAACATGGAAATATCTAAACCGCTATCTGCATGAACATGGAAATATCTACACCGCCAACTGTATGAACATGGATATATCTACACCGCTATCTGTATAAACATGGAAATATCTAAACCGCTACCTGTATGAACATGGAAATATCAGCTCCGCTATCTGTATGAACATGGAAATATCTACACCGCTATCTGTATGAACATGGAAATACCTTCTCCGCTATCTGAATGAACATGGATATATCTACACAGCCTTCTGGATGAACATGGAAATATCTACACCGCTATCTGTGTAAACATGCATACATCTTCACCGCTATCTGTATAAACATGGAAATATCTACACCGCTATCTTTATGAACATGGAAATATCTAAACCGCTAACTGTTTGAACAGGGAAATATATACACCGCTATCTGCATGAAAATGGAAATATCTATGCCGCTATCTGTATGAATATGGAAATACATACACCGCTATCTGTATGAACATGGAAATATCTACACCACCATCTGTATGAACATGGATATATCTACACTGCTATCTGTATAAACATGGAAATATCTACACCGCTACCTGTATGAACATGGAAATATCAGCTCCGCTATCTGTATGAACATGGAAATATCTACACCGCTATCTGTATGAACATGGAAATATCTGCACCGCTATCTGTATGAACATGGAATTATCTACACCGCTATCTGTGTAAACATGCATACATCTTCACCGCTATCTGTATAAACATGGAAATATCTACACCGCTATCTTTATGAACATGGAAATATCTAAACCGCTAACTGTTTGAACAGGGAAATATATACACCGCGATCTGCATGAAAATTGAAATATCTACAACGCTATCTGTATGAATATGGAAATACATACACCGCTATCTGTATGAACATGGAAATATCTACACCGCTATCTGTATGAACATGGAAATATCTACACCGCTATCTGTATGAACATGGAAATTTCTACACCGCCATCTGTATGAACATGGAAATATCTTCTCCGCCATCTGTTTGAACATGGATATATCTTCACAGCCATCTGGATAAACATGGAAATATCTAAACCGCTATCTGCATGAACATGGAAATATCTACACCACCATCTGTATGAACATGGATATATCTACACTGCTATCTGTATAAACATGGAAATATCTACACCGCTACCTGTATGAACATGGAAATATCAGCTCCGCTATCTGTATGAACATGGAAATATCTACACCGCTATCTGTATGAACATGGAAATATCTGCACCGCTATCTGTATGAACATGGAATTATCTACACCGCTATCTGTGTAAACATGCATACATCTTCACCGCTATCTGTATAAACATGGAAATATCTACACCGCTATCTTTATGAACATGGAAATATATAAACCGCTAACTGTTTGAACAGGGAAATATATACACCGCGATCTGCATGAAAATGGAAATATCTACACCGCTATCTGTATGAAGATGGAAATACATACACCGCTATCTGTGTGAACATGGAAATATCTACACCGCCATCTGTATGAACATGGAAATATCTACACCGCTATCTGAATGAACATGGAAATATCTACACCGCCATCTGTAAGAACATGGAAATATCTTCTCCGCCATCTGTATGAACATGGATATATCTACACAGCCATCTGGATGAACATGGAAATATCTACACCGCTATCTGTACGAACATGGAAATATCTACACCGCTATCTGTATGAACATGGAAATATCTACACCGCTATCTGTATGAACATGGAAATATCTACACCGCTATCTGTATGAACATGGAAATATCTACACCGCTAACTGAACAGGGAAATATATACACCGCTATGTGCATGAAAATGGAAATATCTACACCGCTATCGGTTTGAACAGGGAAATATATACACCGCTGTCTGCATGAAAATAGAAATTGCTACACAGCTATCTGCATATACTTGGAAATATCTACACAGGTATCTCTTTACACATGGAAATAACTACACAGCTATCTGTATGAAAATGGAAATATCTACACCGCCATCTGTATGAACATGGAAATATCTACACCGCTATCTGTATGAACATGGAAATATCTACACCGCTATCTGTATGAACATGGAAATATCTACACAGCCATCTGGATGAACATGGAAATATCTACACCGCTATCTGTATGAACTTGGAAATATCTACACCGCTATCTGTATGAACATGGAAATACCTACACCGCTATCTGTATGAACATGGAAATATTTTCACCGCCATCTATATGAACATGGATATATCTACACAGCCATCTGGATGAACATGGAAATATCTACACCGCTATCTGTGTAAACATGCCTACATTTTCACCGCTATCTGTATAAACATGGAAATATGTACACCGCTATCTTTATGAACATGGAAATATCTACACCGCTAACTGTTTGAACATGGAAGTATATACACCGCTATCTGCTTGAAAATGGAAATATATACACCGCTAACTGTATGAACATGGAAATACATACACCGCTATCTGTTTGAACATGGAAATATCTACACCGCTTTCTGTATGAACATGGAAATATCTACACCGCCATCTGTATTAAGATGGAGATATCTACACTGCTATATGTATCAACATGGAAATATCTACACCGCTACCTGTATGAACATGGAAATATCAGCACCGCTATCTGTATGAACATGGAAATATCTACACCGCGATCTGTATGAACATGGAAATATCTTCACCGCCATCTGTATGAACATGGATATATCTACACAGCCATCTGGATGAACATGGAAATATGTACACGGCTATCTGCGCAAACATGCATACATCTTCACCGCTATCTGTATAAACATGGAAATATCTACACCGCTATCTTTATGAACATGGAAATATCTAAACCGCTAACTGTTTGAACAGGGAAATATATACACCGCTATCTGCATAAAAATGGAAATATCTACACCGCTATCTGTATGAACATGGAAATACATACACTGCTATCTGTATGAACATGGAAATATCTAAACCGCTATCTGTATGAACATGGAAATATCTACACCGCTATCTGTATGAACATGGAAATATCTACACCGCCATCTGTATGAACATGGAAATATCTTCTCCACCATCTGTATGAACATGGATATATCTACACAGCCATCTGGATGAACATGGAAATATCTAAACTGCTATCTGTATGAACGTGGAAATATCTACACCGCCATCTGTATGAACATGGATATATCTACACAGCCATCTGTATAAGCACGGAAATATGTACACCGCTACCTGTATAAACATGGAAGTTTCAGCACGGCTATCGGTATGAACATGGCAATATCTACACGGCTATCTGTATGAACATGGAAATATCTACACCGCTATCTGTATGTACACGGAAATATCTTCACCGCCATCTGTATGAACATGGATATATCTACTCAGCCATCTGGATGAACATGGAAATATCTACACCGCTATCTGTATGAACATGGAAATATCTACACCGCTATCTGTATGAACATGGAAATATCTACACTGCCATCTGGATTAACATGGAAATATCTACACCGCTATCTGTATGAACATGGAAATACATACACCGCTGTCTGTATGAACATGGAAATATCTACACCGCTATCTGTATGAACATGGAAATATCTACACCGCTATCTGTATGAACATGGAAATATCTTCACCGCCATCTGTATGAACATGGATATATCTACACAGCCATCTGGATGAACATGGAAATATCTACACCGCTATCTGTGTAAACATGCATACATTTTCACCGCTATCTGTATAAACATGGAAATATCTACACCGCTATCTTTATGAACATGGAAATATCTACACCGCTAACTGTTTGAACATGGAAATATATACACCGCTATCTGCTTGAAAATGGTAATATCTACACCGCTATCTGTATGAACATGGAAATACATACACCGCTATCTGTTTGAACATTGAAATATCTACACCGCTTTCTTTATGAACATGGAAATATCTACAACGCTATCTGTAGGAACATGGAAATATCTTCACCGCCATCTGTATGAACATGGATATATCTACACAGCCATCTGGATGAACATGGAAATATCTACACCGCTATCTGTATGAACATGGAAATATCTACACCGCTATCTGTATGAACATGGATATATCTACACAGCCATCTAGATGAACATGGAAATATGTACACCGCTATCTGTGTAAACATGCATACATCTTCACTGCTATCTATATAAACATGGAAATATCTACACCGCTATCTTTCTGAACATGGAAATATCTACACCGCTAACTGTCTGAACAGGGAAATATATACACCGCTATCTGCATGAAAATGGAAATATCTACACAGCTATCTGCATAAACATGGAAATATCTACACAGCTATCTCTCTACACATGGAAATAACTACACCGCTATCTGTATGAACATGGAAATATCTACACCGCTATCTGTATGAAAATGGAATTCTCTGAACCGCCATCTGTATGAACATATAAATATCGACACCGCCATCTGTATTAAAATGGAGATATCTACACCGCTATCTGTATCAACATGGAAATATCTACACCGCTTTCTCTATAAACATGGAAATATCTACACCGCTATCTGTATAAACATGGAAAAACTTCACCGCTACCTGTATAAACATGGAAATTTCAGCACCGCTATCTGTATGAACATGGAAATATCTACACCGCAATCTGTATGAACATGGAAATATCTACACCGCTATCTGTATGAACATGGAAATATCTACACCGCTATCTGTTTGAACAGGGAAATATATACACCGCTGTCTGCATGAAAATGGAAATTGCTACACAGCTATCTGCATATACATGGAAATATCTACACAGGTATCTCTTTACACATGGAAATAACTACACCGCTATCTGTATGAACTTGGAAATATCTACACCGCCATCTGTATGAACATGGAAATATCTGTACCGCCATCTGTATGAACATATAAATAAATACACCGCCATCTGTGTTAATATGGAGATATCTACACCGCTATCTGTATCTACATGGAAATATCTACACCGCTATCTGTATAAACATGGAAATATCGACACCGCTATCTGTATAAACATGGAAATATCTACACCGCTACCTGTATGAACATGGAAATATCATCACCGCTATCTGTATGAACATGGAAATATCTACACCGCTATCTGTATGAACATGGAAATATCTTCACCGCCATCTGTATGAACATGGATATATCTACACAGCCATCTGGATGAACATGGAAATATGTACACGGCTATCTGTGTAAACATGCATACATGTTCACCGCTATCTGTATAAACATGGAAATATCTACACCGCTATCTTTATGAACATGGAAATATCTAAACCGATAACTGTTTGAACAGGGAAATATATACACCGCTGTCTGCATGAAAATGGAAATATCTACACCGCTATCTGTATGAACATGGAAATACATACACCGCTATCTGTATGAACATGGAAATATCTACACCGCTATCTGCATCAACATGGAAATACCTACACCGCTATCTGAATGAACATGGAAATATCTACACCGCCATCTGTATGAACATGGAAATATCTTCTCCGCCATCTGTATGAACATGGATATATCTACACAGCCATCTGGATGAACATGGAAATATCTAAACCGCTATCTGTATGAACATGGAAATATCTACACCGCCATCTGTATGAACATGGATATATCTACACAGCCATCTTTATAATCACGGAAATATGTACACCGCTACCTGTATAAACATGGAAGTATCAGCACCGCTATCGGTATGTACATGGCAATATCTACACGGCTATCTGTATGAACATGGAAATATCTACACCGCTATCTGTATGAACATGGAAATATCTACACCGCTATCTGTATGAACATGGAAATCTCTTCGCCGCCATCTGTATGAACATGGATATATCTACACAGCCATCTGGATGAACATGGAAATATCTACACCGCTATCTGTGTAAACATGCATACATTTTCACTGCTATCTGTATAAACATGGAAATATCTAAACCGCTATCTTTATGAACATGGAAATATCTACACCGCTAACTGTTTGAACTTGGAAATATATACACCGCAATCTGCTTGAAAATGGAAATATCTACACCGCTATCTGTATGAACATGGAAATACATACACCGCTATCTGTTCGAACATGGAAATATCTACACCGCTTTCTGTATGAACATGGAAATATCTACACCGCTATCTGTATGAACATGGATATATCTTCACCGTCATGTGTATGAACATGGATATATCTACACAGCCATCTGGATGAACATGGAAATATCTGCACCGCTATGTGTATGAACATGGAAATACCTACACCGCTATCTGTATGAACATGGATATATCTACACAGCCATCTGGATGAACATGGAAATATCTACACCGCTATCTGTGTAAACATGCATACATCTTCACCGCTATCTGTATAAACATGGAAATATCAACACCGCTAACTGTTTGAACAGGGAAATATATACACCGCTATCTGCATGAGAATTGAAATATCTACACAGCTATCTGCATATACATGGAAATATCTACACAGCTATCTCTTTACACATGGAAATAACTACACCGCTATCTGTATGAACATGGAAATATCTACACCGCCATCTGTATGAAAATGGAAATATCTGAACCGCCATCTGTATGAACATATAAATATCTTCACCGCCATCTGTATTAAGATCGAGATATCTACACCGCTATCTGCATAAACATGGAAATATCTACACCGCTATCTGTATAAACATGGAAATATCTACAGCACTATCTGTATAAACATGGAAATAGCTTCACCGCTACAGTAAAAACATGGAAATATCAGCACCGCTATCTGTATGAACATGGAAATATCTACAACGCAATCTGTATGTACATGGAAATATCTACACCGCTATCTGTATGAACATGGAAATATCTACACCACTATCTGTTTGAACAGGGAAATATATACACCGCTATCTGCATGAAAATGTAAATTGCTACACAGCTATCTGCATATACATGGAAATATCTACACAGGTATCTCTTTACACATGGAAATAACTACACCGCTATCTGTATGAACATGGAAATATCTACACCGCCATCTGTATGAACATGGAAATATCTGCACGGCCATCTGTATGAACATATAAATATCTACACCGCCATCTGTATTAAGATGGAGATATCTACACCGCTATCTGTATCAACATGGAAATATCTACACCGCTATCTGAATAAACATGGAAATATCAGCACCGCTATCTGTGTGAACATGGAAATATCTACACCGCTTTCTGTATGAACATGGAAATATCTACACCGCTATCTGTTTGAACATGGAAATATCTACACCGCTTTCTGTATGAACATGGAGATATCTACACTGCTATCTGTATCAACATGGAAATATCTACACCGCTATCTGAATAAACATGGAAATATCAGCACCGCTATCTGTGTGAAGATGGAAATATCTACACCGCTATCTGAATAAACATGGAAATATCAGCACCGCTATCTGTTTGAACATGGAAATATCTACACCGCTTTCTGTATGAACATGGAAATATCTACACCGCTATCTGTATGAACATGGAAATATCTTCACCGCCATCTGTATGAAGATGGATATATCTACACAGCATTCTGGATGAACATGGAAATATCTACAACGCTATCTGTGTAAACATGCATACATTTTCACCGCTATCTGTATAAATATGGAAATATCTACACCGCTATCTTTATGAACATGGAAATATCTAAACCGCTAACTGTTTGAACAGGGAAATATATACACCGCTATCTGCATAAAAATGGAAATATCTACACCGCTATCTGTATGAACATGGAAATACATACACCGCTATCTGTATGAACATGGAAATATCTACACCGCTATCTGTATGAACATGGAAATATCTACACCGCTATCTGTATGAACATGGAAATATCTACACCGCCATCTGTATGAACATGGAAATATCTTCTCCGCCATCTGTATGAACATGGATATATCTACACAGCCATCTGGATGAACATGGAAATATCTAAACCGCTATCTGTATGAACATGGAAATATCTACACCGCCATCTGTATGAACATGGATATATCTACACAGCCATCTGTATAAACACGGAAATATGTACACCGCTACCTGTATAAACATGGAAGTTTCAGCACGGCTATCGGTATGAACATGGCAATATCTACACGGCTATCTGTATGAACATGGAAATATCTACACCGCTATCTGCATGTACATGGAAATATCTTCACCGCCATCTGTATGAACATGGATATATCTACTCAGCCATCTGGATGAACATGGATATATCTACTCAGCCATCTGGATGAACATGGAAATATCTACACCGCTATCTGTATGAACATGGAAATATCTACACCGCTATCTGTATGAACATGGAAATATCTACACCGCTATCTGTATGAACATGGAAATACCTACACCGCTATCTGTATGAACATGGAAATATCTACACCGCCATCTGTATGAACATGGAAATATCTTCTCCGCCATCTGTATGAACATGGATATATCTGCACAGCCATCTGGATGAACATGGAAATATCTAAACCGCTATCTGTATGAACATGGAAATATCTACACCGCCATCTGTATGAACATGGATATATCTACACAGCCATCTGGATGAACATGGAAATATCTACACCGCTATCTGTGTAAACATGCATACATTTTCACCGCTATCTGTATAAACATGGAAATAACTACACCGCTATCTTTATGAACATGGAAATATCTACACCGCTAACTGTTTGAACATGGAAATATCTACACCGCTATCTGTATGAACATGGAAATATCTACACAGCCATCTGGATTAACATGGAAATAACTACACCGCTATCTGTATGAACATGGAAATACATACACCGCTGTCTGTATGAACATGGAAATATCTACACCGCTATCTGTATGAACATGGAAATATCTACACCGCTATCTGTATGAACATGGAAATATCTTCACTGCCATCTGTGTGAACATGGATATATCTACACAGCCATCTGGATGAACATGGAAATATCTACACCGCTATCTGTGTAAACATGCATACATTTTCACCGCTATCTGTATAAACATGGAAATATCTACACCGCTATCTTTATGAACATGGAAATATCTACACCGCTAACTGTTTGAGCATGGAAATATATACACCGCTATCTGCTTGAAAATGGAAATATCTACACCGCTATCTGTATGAACATGGAAATACATACACCGCTATCTGTTGGAACATGGAAATATCTACACCGCTTTCTTTATGAACATGGAAATATCTACAACGCTATCTGTATGAACATGGAAATATCTTCACCGCGATCTGTATGAACATGGATATATCTACACAGCCATCTGGATGAACATGGAAATATCTGCACCTCTATCTGTATGAACATGGAAATATCTACACCGCTATCTGTATGAACATGGATATATCTACACAGCCATCTGGATGAACATGGAAATATCTACACCGCTATCTGTGTAAACATGCATACATCTTCACCGCTATCTGTATAAACATGGAAATATCTACACCGCTATCTTTCTGAACATGGAAATATCTACACCGCTAACTGTTTGAACATGGAAATATATACACCGCTATCTGCATGAGAATGGAAATATCTACACAGCTATCTGCATATACATGGAAATATCTACACAGCTATCTCTCCACACATGGAAATATCTACACCGCTATCTGTATGAACATGGAAATATCTACACCGCCATCTGTATGAAAATGGAAATCTCTGAACCGCCATCTGTATGAACATATAAATATCTACACCGCCATCTGTATTAAAATGGAGATATCTACACCGCTATCTGTATAAACATGGAAATATCTACACCGCTATCTGTATAAACATGGAAATATCTACACCGCTATCTGTATAAACAGGGAAATAGCTTCACCGCTACCTGTATAAACATGGAAATTTCAGCACCGCTATCTGTATGAACATGGAAATATCTACACCGCAATCTGTATGAACATGGAAATATCTACACCGCTATCTGTATGAACATGGAAATATCTACACCGCTATCTGTTTGAACAGGGAAATATATACACCGCTGTCTGCATGAAAATGGAAATTGCTACACAGCTATCTGCATATACATGGAAATATCTACACAGGTATCTCTTTACACATGGAAATAACTACACCGCTATCTGTATGAACATGGAAATATCTACACCGCCATCTGTATGAACATGGAAATATCTGCACCGCCATCTGTATGAACAGATAAATATATACACCGCCATCTGTATTAAGATGGAGATATCTACACCGCTATCTGTATAAACATGGAAATACCTACACCGCTATCTGTATAAACATGGAAATATCTACACCGCTATCTGTATAAACATGGAAATAGCTCCACCGCTACCTGTATAAACATGGAAATTTCAGCACCTCTATCAGTATGAACATGGAAATATCTACACCGCAATCTGTATGAACATGGAAATATCTACACCGCTATCTGTATGAACATGGAAATATCTACACCGCTATCTGTTTGAACAGGGAAATATATACACCGCTGTCTGCATGAAAATGGAAATTGCTACACAGCTATCTGCATATACATGGAAACATCTACACAGGTATCTCTTTACACATGGAAATAACTACACCGCTATCTGTATGAACATGGAAATATCTACACCGCCATCTGTATGAACATGGAAATATCTGCACCGCCATCTGTATGAACATATAAATATCTACACCGCCATCTGTATTAAGATGGAGATATCTACACCGCTATCTGTATCAACATGGAAATATCTACACCGCTATCTGTATAAACATGGAAATATCTACACCGCTATCTGTATAAACATGGAAATATCTACACCGCTACCTGTATGAACATGGAAATATCAGCACCGCTATCTGTATGAACATGGAAATATCTACACCGCTATCTGTATGAACATGGAAATATCTTCACCGCCATCTGTATGAACATGGATATATCTACACAGCCATCTGGATGAACATGGAAATATGTACACGGCAATCTGTGTAAACATGCATACATCTTCACCGCTATCTGTATAAACATGGAAATATCTACACCGCTGTCTTTATGAACATGGAAATATCTAAACCGATAACTGTTTGAACAGGGAAATATATACACCGCTATCTGCATGAAAATGGAAATATCTACACCGCTATCTGTATGAACATGGAAATACATACACCGCTATCTGTATGAACATGGAAATATCTACACCGCCATCTGTATGAACATGGAAATATCTTCTCCGCCATCTGTATGAACATGGATATATCTGCACAGCCATCTGGATGAACATGGAAATATCTAAACCGCTATCTGTATGAACATGGAAATATCTACACCGCCATCTGTATGAACATGGATATATCTACACAGCCATCTTTATAAACACGGTAATATGTACACCGCTACCTGTAAAAACATGGAAGTATCAGCACCGCTATCGTATGTACATGGCAATATCTACACGGCTATCTGTATGAACATGGAAATATCTACACCGCTATCTGTATGTACATGGAAATATCTTCACCGCCATCTGTATGAACATGGATATATCTACGCAGCCATCTGGATGAACATGGAAATATCTACACCGCTATCTGTATGAACATGGAAATATCTACGCCGCTATCTGTATGAACATGGAAATACCTACAGAGCCATCTGGATGAACATGGAAATATCTACACCGCTATCTGTATGAACATGGAAATACAAACACCGCTATCTGTATGAACATGGAAATATCTACACCGCTATCTGTATGAACATGGAAATATCTTCACCGCCATCTGTATGAACATGGATATATCTTCACCGTCATCAGTATGAACATGAATATATCTACACAGCCATCTGGATGAACATGGAAATATCTGCACCGCTATCTGAGTAAACATGCATACATTTTCACCGCTATCTGTATAAACATGGAAATATCTACACCGCTATCTTTATGAACATGGAAATATCTACACCGCTAACTGTTTGAACTTGGAAATACATACACCGCTATCTGTTTGAACATGGAAATATCTACACCGCTTTCTGTATGAACGTGGAAATATCTTCACCGTCATCAGTATGAACATGAATATATCTACACAGCCATCTGGATGAACATGGAAATATCTGCACCGCTATCTGTATGAACATGGAAATATCTACACCGCTATCTGTATGAACATGGATATATCTACACAGCCTTCTGGATGAACATGGAAATATCTACACCGCTATCTGTGTAAACATGCATACATCTTCACCGCTATCTGTATAAACATGGAAATATCTACACCGCTATCTTTCTGAACATGGAAATATCAACACCGCTAACTGTTTGAACAGGGAAATATCTACACCGCTATCTGCATGAGAATTGAAATATCTACACAGCTATCGGCATATACATGGAAATATCTACACAGCTATCTCTTTACACATGGAAATAACTACACCGCTATCTGTATGAACATGGAAATATCTACACCGCCATCTGTATGAAAATGGAAATATCTGAACCGCCATCTGTATGAACATATAAATATCTACACCGCCATCTGTATTAAGATGGAGATATCTACACCGCTATCTGTATAAACATGGAAATATCTACACCGCTATCTGTATAAACATGGAAATATCTACACCGCTATCTGTATAAACATGGAAATATCTTCACCGCTACCTGTAAAAACATGGAAATATCAGCACCGCTATCTGTATGAACATGGAAATATCTACACCGATATCTGTATGAACATGGAAATACATACACCGCTATCTGCATGAACATGGAAATATCTACACCGCTATCTGTATGAACATGGAAATACCTACACCGCTATCTGTATGAACATGGAAATATCTACACCGCCATCTGTATGAACATGGAAATATCTTCTCCGCCATCTGCATGAACATGGATATATCTACACAGTCATCTGGATGAACATGGAAATATCTAAACAGCTATCTGTATGAACATGGAAATATCTACACCGCTTTCTGTATAAACATGGAAATATGTACACAGCTACCTGTATAAACATGGAAGTATCAGCACCGCTATCGGTATGAACATGGCAATATCTACACGGCTATCTGTATGAACATGGAAATATCCACACCGCTATCTGTATGAACATGGAAATACCTTCACCGCCATCTGTATGAACATGGATATATCTACACAGCCATCTGGATGAACCTGGAAATATCTACGCCGCTATCTGTGTAAATATGCATACATTTTCACCGCGATCTGTATAAACATGGAAATATCTACACCGCTATCTTTATGAACATGGAAATATCTACACCGCTAACTGTTTGAACATGGAAATATATACACCGCTATCTGCTTGAAAATGGAAATATCTACACCGCTATCTGTATGAACATGGAAATACATACACCGCTATCTGTTTGAACATGGAAATATCTACACCGCTTTCTGTATGAACATGGAAATATCTACACCGCTATCTGTATGAACATGGAAATATCTTCTCCGCCATCTGTATGAACATGGATATATCTACACAGCCATCTGGATGAACATGGAAATATCCGCACCGCTATCTGTATGAACATGGAAATATCTACACCGCTATCTGTATGAACATGGATATATCTACACCGCTAACTGTTTGAACAGGGAAATATATACACCGCTATCTGCATGAAAATGGAAATATCTACACAGCTATCTGCATATACATGGAAATATCTACACAGCTATCTCTTTACACATGGAAATAACTACACCGCTATCTGTATGAACATGGAAACATCTACACCGCCATCTGTATGAAAATGGAAATATCTGAACCGGCATCTGTATGAACATATAAATATCTACACCGCCATCTGTATTAAGATGGAGTTATCTGCACCGCTATCTGTATAAACATGGAAATATCTACACCACTATCTGTATAAACATGGAAATAGCTTCACCGCTACCTGTAAAAACATGGAAATATCAGCACCGCTATCTGTATGAACATGGAAATATCTACACCGCTATCTGTATGAACATGGAAATATCTTCACCGCCATCTGTAGGAACATGGATATATCTACACAGCCATCTGGATGAACATGGAAATAACTACACCGCTATCTGTGTAAACATGCATACATCTTCACCGCTATCTGTATAAACATGGAAATATCTACACCGCTATCTTTATGAACATGGAAATATCTAAACCGCTCACTGTTTGAACAGGGAAATATAGACACCGCTATCTGCATGAAAATGGAAATATCTACACCGCTATCTGTATGAACATGGAAATACATACACCGCTATCTGTATGAACATGGAAATATCTACACCGCTATCTGTATGAACATGGAAATATCTACACCGCCATCTGTTTGAACGTGGATATATCTACACAGCCATCTGGATGAACATGGAAATATCTAAACCGCTATATGCATGAACATGGAAATATCTACACCGCCATCTGTATGAACATGGATATATCTACACAGCCATCTGTATAAACATGGAAATATCTACACCGCTATCTGTATGAATATGGAAATGTTTACAAGGCTATCTGTTTGAACATGGAAATATCTACACCGCTATCTGCATGAAAATGGAAATATCTGCACAGCAATCTGCAAATACATGGAAATACCTACACAGCTATCTCTTTACACATGGAAATAACTACACCGCTATCTATATAAACATGGAAATATCTACACCGCTATCTTTATGAACATGGAAATATATACACCACTAACTGATTGAACAGGGAAATATATACACCGCTATCTGCATGAAAATGGAAATATCTACACCGCTATCTGTATGAACATGGAAATACATACACCGCTATCTGTTTGAACATGGAAATATCTACACCGCTATCTGTATGAACATGGAAATATCTTCACCGTCATCTTTATGAACATGGAAATATCTGCACCGCTATCTGTATGAACATGGAAATATCTACGCCGCTATCTGAATAAACATGGAAATATCTACACCGCTATCTGTATGAACATGGAAATATCTTCACCGCCATCTGTATGAACATGGATATATCTACACAGCCATCTGGATTAACATGGAAATATCTGCACCGCTATCTGTATGAACATGGAAATATCTACACCGCTATCTGTATGAACATAGATATATCTACACAGCTATCTGGATGAACATGGAAATATCTACACCGCTATCAGTGTAAACATGCATACATCTTCACCGCTATCTGTATAAACATGGAAATATCTACACCGCTATCTTTCTGAACAGGGAAGTATCTACACCACTAACTGTTTGAACAGGGAAATATATACACCGCTATCTGCATGAAAATGGAAATATCTACACAGCTATCTGCATATACATGGATATATCTACACAGCTATCTCTTTACACATGTAAATAACTACACCGCTATCTGTATGAACATGGAAATATCTACACTGCGATCTGTATGAACATGGAAATATCTGAACCGCCATCTGTATGAACATATAAATATCTACACCGCCAACTGTATTAAGATGGAGATATCTACACCGCTTTCTGTATAAAGATGGAAATATCTACGCCGCTATCTGTATAAACATGGAAATATCTACACCGCTATGCTTATAAACATGGAAATATCTACACCGCTATCTGTATAAACATGGAAATATCTACACCGCTACCTGTATAAACATGGAAATATCAGCACCGCTATCGGAATGAATATGGAAATATCTACACCGCCATCTCTATGAACATGGAAATATCTTCACCGCCATCTGTATGAACATGGATATATCTACACAGCCATCTGTATGTACATGGAAATATCTACACCGCTATCTGTATGAACATGGAAATGTCTACACCGCTATCTGTATTAACATGGAAATATCTTCACCGCCATCTGAATGAACATGAATATGTCTCCACAGCCATCTGGATGAACATGGAAATATCTACACCACTATCTGTATGAAGATGGAAATATCAACACAGCTATCTGTGTAAACATGCATACATCTTCACCGCTATCTGTATAAACATGGAAATATCTACACCGCTATCTTTATGAACATGGAAATATCTACACCGCTATCTGTGTAAATATGCATACATCTTCACCGCAATCTGTATAAACATGGAAATATCTACACCGCTATCTGTATGAACATGGAAATATCTACACCGCTATCTGTTTGAACATGGAAATATCTACACCGCTATCTGCATGAAAATGGAAATATCTACACAGCTATCTGCATATACATGGAAATATCTACACAGCTATCTCTTTACACATGGAAATAACTAAACCGCTATCTGTATGAACATGGATATATCTAAACAGCCATCTGGATGAACATGGAAATATGTACACGGCTATCTGTGTAAACATGCATACATCTTCACCGCTATCTGTATAAAAATGGAAATATCGACACCGCTATCTTTATGAACATGGAAATATCTAAACCGATAACTGTTTGAACAGGGAAATATATACACCGCTATCTGCATGAAAATGGAAATATCTACACCGCTGTCTGTACGAACATGGTAATACATACACCGCTGTCTGTATGAACATGGAAATATCTACACCGCTATCTGTATGAACATGGAAATACCTACACCGCTATCTGTATGAACATGGAAATATCTACACCGCCATCTGTATGAACATGGAAATATCTTCTCCGCCATCTGTATGAACATGGATATATCTACACAGCCATCTGGATGAACATGGAAATATCTAAACCTCTATCTGTATGAACATGGAAATATCTACACAGCCATCAGTATAAACACGGAAATATGTACACCGCTACCTGTATAAACATGGAAGTATCAGCACCGCTATCGGTATGAACATGGCAATATCTACACGGCTATCTGTATGAACATGGAAATATCTACACCGCTATCTGTATGTACATGGAAATATCGTCTCCGCCATCTGTATGAACATGGATATATCTACGCAGCCATCTGGATGAACATGGAAATATCTACACCGCTATCTGTATGAACATGGAAATATCTACACCGCTATCTGTATTAACATGGAAATATCTACACAGCCATCTGGATTAACTTGGAAATATCTACACCGCTATCTGTATGAACATGGAAATACATACACCGCTATCTTTATGAACATGGAAATATCTACACCGCTATCTGTTTGAACATGGAAATATATATACCGCTATCTGCATGAAAATGGAAATATCTACACAGCTATCTGCATATACATGGAAATATCTACACAGCTATAACTTTACGCATGGAAATAACTACACCGCTATCTGTATGAACATGGAAATATCTACACCGCCATCTGTATGAAAATGGAAATATCTGAACCGCCATCTGTATGAACATATAAATATCTACACCGCCATCTGTATTAAAATGGAGTTATCTACACCGCTATCTGTATAAACATGGAAATATCTACACCGCTATCTGTATAAACATGGAAATATCTACACCGCTATCTGTATAAACATGGAAATATCTTCACCGCTACCTGTAAAAACATGGAGATATTAGCACCGCTATCTGTATGAACATGGAAATATCTACACTGCTATCTGTATGAACATGGAAATATCTACACCGCTATCGGTTTGAACAGGGAAATATATACACCGCTGTCTGCATGAAAATGCAAATTGCTACACAGCTATCTGCATATACATGGAAATATCTACACAGGAATCTCTTTACACATGGAAATAACTACACCGCTATCTGTATGAAAATGGAAATATCTACACCGCCATCTGTATGAACATGGAAATATCTACACCGCTATCTGTATGAACATGGAAATATCTACACCGCTATCTGTATGAACATGGAAATGTCTACACAGCCATCTGGATGAACATGGAAATATCTACACCGCTATCTGTATGAACATGGAAATATCTACACCGCTATCTGTATGAACATGGAAATATCTACACCGCTATCTGTATGAACATGGAAATATTTTCACCGCCATCTATATGAACACGGATATATCTACACAGCCATCTGGATGAACATGGAAATATCTACACCGCTATCTGTGTAAACATGCCTACATTTTCACCGCTATCTGTATAAACATGGAAATATCTACACCGCTATCTTTATGAACATGGAAATATCTACACCGCTAACTGTTTGAACATGGAAGTACATACACCGCTATCTGCTTGAAAATGGAAACATATACACCGCTAACTGTATGAACATGGAAATACATACACCGCTGTCTGTATGAACATGGAAATATCTACACCGCTATCTGTATGAACATGGAAATATCTACACCGCTATCTGTATGAACATGGATATATCTACACAGCCATCTGTATAAACACGGAAATATGTACACCGCTACCTGTATAAACATGGAAGTATCAGCACCGCTATCGGTATGAACATGGCAATATCTACACGGCTATCTGTATGAACATGGAAATATCTACACCGCTATCTGTATGTACATGGAAATATCGTCTCCGCCATCTGTATGAACATGGATATATCTACGCAGCCATCTGGATGAACATGGAAATATCTACACCGCTATCTGTATGAACATGGAAATATCTACACCGCTATCTGTATTAACATGGAATTATCTACACAGACATCTGGATTAACTTGGAAATATCTACACCGCTATCTGTATGAACATGGAAATACATACACCGCTATCTGTATGAACATGGAAATATCTACACCGCTATCTGTTTGAACATGGAAATATATACACCGCTATCTGCATGAAAATGGAAATATCTACACAGCTATCTCCATATACATGAAAATATCTACACAGCTATCACTTTACGCATGGAAATAACTACACCGCTATCTGTATGAAAATGGAAATATCTACACCGCCATCTGTATGAACATGGAAATATCTACACCGCTATCTGTATGAACATGGAAATATCTACACCGCTATCTGTATGAACATGGAAATATCTTCACCGCCATCTGTAGGAACATGGATATATCTACACAGCCATCTGGATGAACATGGAAATAACTACACCGCTATCTGTGTAAACATGCATACATCTTCACCGCTATCTGTATAAACATGGAAATATCTACACCGCTATCTTGATGAACATGGAAATATCTAAACCGCTCACTGTTTGAACAGGGAAATATAGACACCGCTATCTGCATGAAAATGGAAATATCTACACCGCTATCTGTATGAACATGGAAATACATACACCGCTATCTGTATGAACATGGAAATATCTACACCGCTATCTGTATGAACATGGAAATATCTACACCGCTATCTGTATGAACATGGAAATATCTACACCGCCATCTGTATGAACATGGAAATATCTTCTCCGCCATCTGTTTGAACATGGATATATCTACACAGCCATCTGGATGAACATGGAAATATCTAAACCGCTATATGCATGAACATGGAAATATATACACCGCCATCTGTATGAACATGGATATATCTACACAGCCATCTGTATAAACATGGAAATATCTACACCGCTATCTGTATGAATATGGAAATGTTTACAACGCTATCTGTTTGAACATGGAAATATCTACACCGCTATCTGCATGAAAATGGAAATATCTGCACAGCAATCTGCAAATACATGGAAATACCTACACAGCTATCTCTTTACACATGGAAATAACTACACCGCTATCTATATAAACATGGAAATATCTACACCGCTATCAGTGTAAACATGCACACATCTTCACCGCTATCTGTATAAACATGGAAATATCTACACCGCTATGTTTCTGAACATGGAAATATCTACACCACTAACTGATTGAACAGGGAAATATATACAACGCTATCTGCATGAAAATGGAAATATCTACACCGCTATCTGTATGAACATGGAAATACATACACCGCTATCTGTTTGAACATGGAAATATCTACACCGCTATCTGTATGAACATGGAAATATCTTCACCGTCATCTGTATGAACATGGAAATATCTGCACCGCTATCTGTATGAACATGGAAATATCTACGCCGCTATCTGAATAAACATGGAAATATCTACACCGCTATCTGTATGAACATGGAAATATCTTCACCGCCATCTGTATGAACATGGATATATCTACACAGCCATCTGGATTAACATGGAAATATCTGCACCACTGTCTGTATGAACATGGAAATATCTACACCGCTATCTGTATGAACATAGATATATCTACACAGCTATCTGGATGAACATGGAAATATCTACACCGCTATCAGTGTAAACATGCTTACATCTTCACCGCTATCTGTATAAACATGGAAATATCTACACCGCTATCTTTCTGAACAGGGAAATATCTACACCACTAACTGTTTGAACAGGGAAATATATACACCGCTATCTGCATGAAAATGGAAATATCTACACAGCTATCTGCATATAGATGGATATATCTACACAGCTATCTCTTTACACATGTAAATAACTACACCGCTATCTGTATGAACATGGAAATATCTACACCGCGATCTGTATGAACATGGAAATATCCGAAACGCCATCTGTATGAACATATAAATATCTACACCGCCAACTGTATTAAGATGGAGATATCTACACCGCTTTCTGTATAAAGATGGAAATATCTACGCCGCTATCTGTATAAACATGGAAATATCTACACTGCTATGTGTATAAACATGGAAATATCTACACCGCTATCTGTATAAACATGGAAATATCTACACCGCTACCTGTATATACATGGAAATATCAGCACCGCTATCGGAATGAATATGGAAATATCTACACCGCCATCTCTATGAACATGGAAATATCTTCACCGCCATCTGTATGAACATGGATATATCTACACAGCCATCTGTATGTACATGGAAATATATACACCGCTATCTGTATGAACATGGAAATGTCAACACCGCTATCTGTATTAACATGGAAATATCTTCACCGCCATCTGAATGAACATGAATATGTCTCCACAGCCATCTGGATGAACATGGAAATATCTACACCACTATCTGTATGAAGATGGAAATATCAACACAGCTATCTGTGTAAACATGCATACATCTTCACCGCTATCTGTATAAACATGGAAATATCTACAACGCAATCTTTATGAACATGGAAATATCTACACCGCTATCTGTGTAAATATGCATACATCTTCACCGCAATCTGTATAAACATGGAAATATCTACACCGCTATCTGTATGAACATGGAAATATCTACACCGCTATCTGTTTGAACATGGAAATATCTACACCGCTATCTGCATGAAAATGGAAATATCTACACAGCTATCTGCATATACATGGAAATATCTACACAGCTATCTCTTTACACATGGAAATAACTACACCGCTATCTGTATGAACATGGATATATCTACACAGCCATCTGGATGAACATGGAAATATGTACACGGCTATCTGTGTAAACATGCATACATCTTCACCGCTATCTGTATAAACATGGAAATATCTACACTGCTATCTTTATGAACATGGAAATATCTAAACCGATAACTGTTTGAACAGGGAAATATATACACCGCTATCTGCATGAAAATGGAAATATCTACACCGCTATCTGTATGAACATGGAAATACATACACCGCTATCTGTATGAACATGGAAATATCTACACCGCTATCTGTATGAACATGGAAATATCTTCTCCGCCATCTGTATGAACATGGATATATCTACACAGCCATCTGGATGGACATGGAAATATCTAAACCGCTATCTGTATGAACATGGATATATCTACACAGCCATCTGTATAAACACGGAAATATGTACACCGCTACCTGCATAAGCATGGAAGTATCAGCACCGCTATCGGTATGAACATGGCAATATCTACACGGCTATCTGTATGAACATGGAAATATCTACACCGCTATCTGTATGTACATGGAAATATCGTCTCCGCCATCTGTATGAACATGGATATATCTACGCAGCCATCTGGATGAACATGGAAATATCTACACCGCTATCTGTATGAACATGGAAATATCTACACCGCTATCGTTATTAACATGGAAATATCTACACAGCCATCTGGATTAACTTGGAAATATCTACACCGCTATCTGTATGAACATGGAAATACATACACCGCTATCTGTATGAACATGGAAATATCTACACCGCTATCTGTTTGAACATGGAAATATATACACCGCTATCTGCATGAAAATGGAAATATCTACACAGCTATCTGCATATACATGGAAATATCTACACAGCTATCACTTTACGCATGGAAATAACTACACCGCTATCTGTATGAACATGGAAATATCTACACCGCCATCTGTATGAAAATGGAAATATCTGAACCGCCATCTGTATGAACATATAAATATCTACACCGCCATCTGTATTAAAATGGAGTTATCTACACCGCTATCTGTATAAACATGGAAATATCTACACCGCTATCTGTATAAACATGGAAATATCTACACCGCTATCTGTATAAACATGGAAATATCTTCACGGCTACCTGTAAAAACATGGAGATATTAGCACCGCTATCTGTATGAACATGGAAATATCTACACCGCTATCTGTATGAACATGGAAATATCTACACCGCTATCGGTTTGAACAGGGAAATATATACACCGCTGTCTGCATGAAAATGGAAATTTGTACACAGCTATCAGCATATACATGGAAATATCTACACAGGTGTCTCTTTACACATGGAAATAACTACACCGCTATCTGTATGAAAATGGAAATATCTACACCGCCATCTGTATGAACATGGAAATATCTACACCGCTATCTGTATGAACATGGAAATATCTACACCACTATCTGTATGAACATGAAAATATCTACACAGCCATCTGGATGAACATGGATATATCTACACCGCTATCTGTATGAACATGGAAATATCTACACCGCTATCTGTATGAACATGGAAATATCTACACCGCTATCTGTATGAACATGGAAATATTTTCACCGCCATCTATATGAACATGGATATATCTACACAGCCATCTGGATGAACATGGAAATATCTACACCGCTATCTCTGTAAACATGCCTACATTTTCACCGCTATCTGTATAAACATGGAAATATCTACACCGCTATCTTTATGAACATGGAAATATCTACACCGCTAACTGTTTGAACATGGAAGTATATACACCGCTATCTGCTTGAAAATGGAAACATATACACCGCTAACTGTATGAACATAGAAATACATACACCGCTATCTGTATGAACATGGAAATATCTACACCGCTATCAGTATGAACATGGATATATCTACACAGCCATCTGTATAAACACGGAAATATGTACACCGCTACCTGTATAAACATGGAAGTATCAGCACCGCTATCGGTATGAACATGGCAATATCTACACGGCTATCTGTATGAACATGGAAATACCTACACCGCTATCTGTATGTACATGGAAATATCGTCTCCGCCATCTGTATGAACATGGATATATCTACGCAGCCATCTGGATGAACATGGAAATATCTACACCGCTATCTGTATGAACATGGAAATATCTACACCGCTATCTGTATTAACATGGAAATATCTACACAGCCATCTGGATTAACTTGGAAATATCTACACCGCTATCTGTATGAACATGGAAATACATACACCGCTATCTGTATGAACATAGAAATATCTACACCGCTATCTGTATGAACATGGAAATATATACACCGCTATCTGCATGAAAATGGAAATATCTACACAGCTATCTGCATATACATGGAAATATCTACACAGCTATCACTTTACGCACGGAAATAACTACACCGCTATCTGTATGAACATGGAAATATCTACACCGCCATCTGTATGAAAATGGAAATATCTGAACCGCCATCTGTATGAACATATAAATATCTACACCGCCATCTGTATTAAAATGGAGTTATCTACACCGCTATCTGTATAAACATGGAAATATCTACACCGCTATCTGTATAAACATGGAAATATCTTCACCGCTACCTGTAAAAACATGGAGATATTAGCACCGCTATCTGTATGAACATGGAAATATCTACACCGCTATCTGTATGAACATGGAAATATCTACACCGCTATCGGTTTGAACAGGGAAATATATACACCGCTATCTGCATGAAAATGGAAATTGCTACACAGCTATCTGCATATACATGGAAATATCTACACAGGTATCTCTTTACACATGGAAATAACTACACCGCTATCTGTATGAAAATGGAAATATCTACACAGCCATCTGTATGAACATGGAAATATCTACACCGCTATCTGTATGAACATGGAAATATCTACACCGCTATCTGTATGAACATGGAAATATCTACACAGCCATCTGTATGAAAATGGAAATATCTACACCCCCATCTGTATGAACATGGAAATATCTACACCGCTATCTGTATGAACATGGAAATATCTACACCGCTATCTGTATGAACATGGAAATATCTACACAGCCATCTGGATGAACATGGAAATATCTACACAGCTATCTGTATGAACATGGAAATATCTACACCGCTATCTGTATGAACATGGAAATATCTACACCGCTATCTGTATGAACATGGAAATACATACACCGCTATCTGTATGAACATGGAAATATCTACACCGCTATCTGTTTGAACATGGAAATATATACACCGCTATCTGCATGAAAATGGAAATATCTACACAGCTATCTGCATATACATGAAAATATCTACACAGCTATCACTTTACGCATGGAAATAACTACACCGCTATCTGTATGAACATGGAAATATCTACACCGCCATCTGTATGAAAATGGAAATATCTGAACCGCCATCTGTATGAACATATAAATATCTACACCGCCATCTGTATTAAAATGGAGTTATCTACACCGCTATCTGTATAAACATGGAAATATCTACACCGCTATCTGTATAAACATGGAAATATCTACACCGCTATCTGTATAAACATGGAAATATCTTCACCGCTACCTGTAAAAACATGGAGATATTAGCACCGCTATCTGTATGAACATGGAAATATCTACACCGCTATCGGTTTGAACAGGGAAATATATACACCACTGTCTGCATGAAAATGGAAATTGCTACACAGCTATCTGCATATACATGGAAATATCTACACAGGTATCTCTTTACACATGGAAATAACTACACCGCTATCTGTATGAAAATGGAAATATCTACACCGCCATCTGTATGAACATGGAAATATCTACACCGCTATCTGTATGAACATGGAAATATCTACACCGCTATCTGTATGAACATGGAAATATCTTCACCACCATCTGTAGGAACATGGATATATCTACACAGCCATCTGGATGAACATGGAAATAACTACACCGCTATCTGTGTAAACATGCGTACATCTTCACCGCTATCTGTATAAACATGGAAATATCTACACCGCTATCTTGATGAACATGGAAATATCTAAACCGCTCACTGTTTGAACAGGGAAATATAGACACCGCTATCTGCATGAAAATGGAAATATCTACACCGCTATCTGTATGAACATGGAAATACATACACCGCTATCTGTATGAACATGGAAATATCTACACCGCTATCTGTAAGAACATGGAAATATCTACACCGCCATCTGTATGAACATGGAAATATCTTCTCCGCCATCTGTTTGAACATGGATATATCTACACAGCCATCTGGATGAACATGGAAATATCTAAACCGCTATATGCATGAACATGGAAATATATACACCGCCATCTGTATGAACATGGATATATCTACACAGCCATCTGTATAAACATGGAAATATCTACACCGCTATCTGTATGAACATGGAAATACATACACCGCTATCTGTTTGAACATGGAAATATCTACACCGCTATCTGTATGAACATGGAAATATCTTCACCGTCATCTGTATGAACATGGAAATATCTGCACCGCTATCTGTATGAACATGGAAATATCTACGCCGCTATCTGAATAAACATGGAAATATCTACACCGCTATCTGTATGAACATGGAAATATCTTCACCGCCATCTGTATGAACATGGATATATCTACACAGCCATCTGGATTAACATGGAAATATCTGCACCACTGTCTGTATGAACATGGAAATATCTACACCGCTATCTGTATGAACATAGATATATCTACACAGCTATCTGGATGAACATGGAAATATCTACACCGCTATCAGTGTAAACATGCTTACATCTTCACCGCTATCTGTATAAACATGGAAATATCTACACCGCTATCTTTCTGAACAGGGAAATATCTACACCACTAACTGTTTGAACAGGGAAATATATACACCGCTATCTGCATGAAAATGGAAATATCTACACAGCTATCTGCATATAGATGGATATATCTACACAGCTATCTCTTTACACATGTAAATAACTACACCGCTATCTGTATGAACATGGAAATATCTACACCGCGATCTGTATGAACATGGAAATATCCGAAACGCCATCTGTATGAACATATAAATATCTACACCGCCAACTGTATTAAGATGGAGATATCTACACCGCTTTCTGTATAAAGATGGAAATATCTACGCCGCTATCTGTATAAACATGGAAATATCTACACTGCTATGTGTATAAACATGGAAATATCTACACCGCTATCTGTATAAACATGGAAATATCTACACCGCTACCTGTATATACATGGAAATATCAGCACCGCTATCGGAATGAATATGGAAATATCTACACCGCCATCTCTATGAACATGGAAATATCTTCACCGCCATCTGTATGAACATGGATATATCTACACAGCCATCTGTATGTACATGGAAATATATACACCGCTATCTGTATGAACATGGAAATGTCAACACCGCTATCTGTATTAACATGGAAATATCTTCACCGCCATCTGAATGAACATGAATATGTCTCCACAGCCATCTGGATGAACATGGAAATATCTACACCACTATCTGTATGAAGATGGAAATATCAACACAGCTATCTGTGTAAACATGCATACATCTTCACCGCTATCTGTATAAACATGGAAATATCTACAACGCAATCTTTATGAACATGGAAATATCTACACCGCTATCTGTGTAAATATGCATACATCTTCACCGCAATCTGTATAAACATGGAAATATCTACACCGCTATCTGTATGAACATGGAAATATCTACACCGCTATCTGTTTGAACATGGAAATATCTAAACCGCTATCTGCATGAAAATGGAAATATCTACACAGCTATCTGCATATACATGGAAATATCTACACAGCTATCTCTTTACACATGGAAATAACTACACCGCTATCTGTATGAACATGGATATATCTACACAGCCATCTGGATGAACATGGAAATATGTACACGGCTATCTGTGTAAACATGCATACATCTTCACCGCTATCTGTATAAACATGGAAATATCTACACTGCTATCTTTATGAACATGGAAATATCTAAACCGATAACTGTTTGAACAGGGAAATATATACACCGCTATCTGCATGAAAATGGAAATATCTACACCGCTATCTGTATGAACATGGAAATACATACACCGCTATCTGTATGAACATGGAAATATCTACACCGCTATCTGTATGAACATGGAAATATCTTCTCCGCCATCTGTATGAACATGGATATATCTACACAGCCATCTGGATGAACATGGAAATATCTAAACCGCTATCTGTATGAACATGGATATATCTACACAGCCATCTGTATAAACACGGAAATATGTACACCGCTACCTGCATAAGCATGGAAGTATCAGCACCGCTATCGGTATGAACATGGCAATATCTACACGGCTATCTGTATGAACATGGAAATATCTACACCGCTATCTGTATGTACATGGAAATATCGTCTCCGCCATCTGTATGAACATGGATATATCTACGCAGCCATCTGGATGAACATGGAAATATCTACACCGCTATCTGTATGAACATGGAAATATCTACACCGCTATCGTTATTAACATGGAAATATCTACACAGCCATCTGGATTAACTTGGAAATATCTACACCGCTATCTGTATGAACATGGAAATACATACACCGCTATCTGTATGAACATGGAAATATCTACACCGCTATCTGTTTGAACATGGAAATATATACACCGCTATCTGCATGAAAATGGAAATATCTACACAGCTATCTGCATATACATGGAAATATCTACACAGCTATCACTTTACGCATGGAAATAACTACACCGCTATCTGTATGAACATGGAAATATCTACACCGCCATCTGTATGAAAATGGAAATATCTGAACCGCCATCTGTATGAACATATAAATATCTACACCGCCATCTGTATTAAAATGGAGTTATCTACACCGCTATCTGTATAAACATGGAAATATCTACACCGCTATCTGTATAAACATGGAAATATCTACACCGCTATCTGTATAAACATGGAAATATCTTCACGGCTACCTGTAAAAACATGGAGATATTAGCACCGCTATCTGTATGAACATGGAAATATCTACACCGCTATCTGTATGAACATGGAAATATCTACACCGCTATCGGTTTGAACAGGGAAATATATACACCGCTGTCTGCATGAAAATGGAAATTTGTACACAGCTATCAGCATATACATGGAAATATCTACACAGGTGTCTCTTTACACATGGAAATAACTACACCGCTATCTGTATGAAAATGGAAATATCTACACCGCCATCTGTATGAACATGGAAATATCTACACCGCTATCTGTATGAACATGGAAATATTTTCACCGCCATCTATATGAACATGGATATATCTACACAGCCATCTGGATGAACATGGAAATATCTACACCGCTATCTCTGTAAACATGCCTACATTTTCACCGCTATCTGTATAAACATGGAAATATCTACACCGCTATCTTTATGAACATGGAAATATCTACACCGCTAACTGTTTGAACATGGAAGTATATACACCGCTATCTGCTTGAAAATGGAAACATATACACCGCTAACTGTATGAACATAGAAATACATACACCGCTATCTGTATGAACATGGAAATATCTACACCGCTATCAGTATGAACATGGATATATCTACACAGCCATCTGTATAAACACGGAAATATGTACACCGCTACCTGTATAAACATGGAAGTATCAGCACCGCTATCGGTATGAACATGGCAATATCTACACGGCTATCTGTATGAACATGGAAATACCTACACCGCTATCTGTATGTACATGGAAATATCGTCTCCGCCATCTGTATGAACATGGATATATCTACGCAGCCATCTGGATGAACATGGAAATATCTACACCGCTATCTGTATGAACATGGAAATATCTACACCGCTATCTGTATTAACATGGAAATATCTACACAGCCATCTGGATTAACTTGGAAATATCTACACCGCTATCTGTATGAACATGGAAATACATACACCGCTATCTGTATGAACATGGAAATATCTACACCGCTATCTGTATGAACATGGAAATATATACACCGCTATCTGCATGAAAATGGAAATATCTACACAGCTATCTGCATATACATGGAAATATCTACACAGCTATCACTTTACGCACGGAAATAACTACACCGCTATCTGTATGAACATGGAAATATCTACACCGCCATCTGTATGAAAATGGAAATATCTGAACCGCCATCTGTATGAACATATAAATATCTACACCGCCATCTGTATTAAAATGGAGTTATCTACACCGCTATCTGTATAAACATGGAAATATCTACACCGCTATCTGTATAAACATGGAAATATCTTCACCGCTACCTGTAAAAACATGGAGATATTAGCACCGCTATCTGTATGAACATGGAAATATCTACACCGCTATCTGTATGAACATGGAAATATCTACACCGCTATCGGTTTGAACAGGGAAATATATACACCGCTATCTGCATGAAAATGGAAATTGCTACACAGCTATCTGCATATACATGGAAATATCTACACAGGTATCTCTTTACACATGGAAATAACTACACCGCTATCTGTATGAAAATGGAAATATCTACACAGCCATCTGTATGAACATGGAAATATCTACACCGCTATCTGTATGAACATGGAAATATCTACACCGCTATCTGTATGAACATGGAAATATCTACACAGCCATCTGTATGAAAATGGAAATATCTACACCCCCATCTGTATGAACATGGAAATATCTACACCGCTATCTGTATGAACATGGAAATATCTACACCGCTATCTGTATGAACATGGAAATATCTACACAGCCATCTGGATGAACATGGAAATATCTACACAGCTATCTGTATGAACATGGAAATATCTACACCGCTATCTGTATGAACATGGAAATATCTACACCGCTATCTGTATGAACATGGAAATACATACACCGCTATCTGTATGAACATGGAAATATCTACACCGCTATCTGTTTGAACATGGAAATATATACACCGCTATCTGCATGAAAATGGAAATATCTACACAGCTATCTGCATATACATGAAAATATCTACACAGCTATCACTTTACGCATGGAAATAACTACACCGCTATCTGTATGAACATGGAAATATCTACACCGCCATCTGTATGAAAATGGAAATATCTGAACCGCCATCTGTATGAACATATAAATATCTACACCGCCATCTGTATTAAAATGGAGTTATCTACACCGCTATCTGTATAAACATGGAAATATCTACACCGCTATCTGTATAAACATGGAAATATCTACACCGCTATCTGTATAAACATGGAAATATCTTCACCGCTACCTGTAAAAACATGGAGATATTAGCACCGCTATCTGTATGAACATGGAAATATCTACACCGCTATCGGTTTGAACAGGGAAATATATACACCACTGTCTGCATGAAAATGGAAATTGCTACACAGCTATCTGCATATACATGGAAATATCTACACAGGTATCTCTTTACACATGGAAATAACTACACCGCTATCTGTATGAAAATGGAAATATCTACACCGCCATCTGTATGAACATGGAAATATCTACACCGCTATCTGTATGAACATGGAAATATCTACACCGCTATCTGTATGAACATGGAAATATCTTCACCGCCATCTGTAGGAACATGGATATATCTACACAGCCATCTGGATGAACATGGAAATAACTACACCGCTATCTGTGTAAACATGCATACATCTTCACCGCTATCTGTATAAACATGGAAATATCTACACCGCTATCTTGATGAACATGGAAATATCTAAACCGCTCACTGTTTGAACAGGGAAATATAGACACTGCTATCTGCATGAAAATGGAAATATCTACACCGCTATCTGTATGAACATGGAAATACATACACCGCTATCTGTATGAACATGGAAATATCTACACCGCTATCTGTATGAACATGGAAATATCTACACCGCTATCTGTATGAACATGGAAATATCTACACCGCCATCTGTATGAACATGGAAATATCTTCTCCGCCATCTGTTTGAACATGGATATATCTACACAGCCATCTGGATGAACATGGAAATATCTAAACCGCTATATGCATGAACATGGAAATATATACACCGCCATCTGTATGAACATGGATATATCTACACAGCCATCTGTATAAACATGGAAATATCTACACCGCTATCTGTATGAATATGGAAATGTTTACAACGCTATCTGTTTGAACATGGAAATATCTACACCGCTATCTGCATGAAAATGGAAATATCTGCACAGCAATCTGCAAATATATGGAAATACCTACACAGCTATCTCTTTACACATGGAAATAACTACACCGCTATCTATATAAACATGGAAATATCTACACCGCTATCAGTGTAAACATGCACACATCTTCACCGCTATCTGTATAAACATGGAAATATCTACACCGCTATCTTTCTGAACATGGAAATATCTACACCACTAACTGATTGAACAGGGAAATATATACAACGCTATCTGCATGAAAATGGAAATATCTACACCGCTATCTGTATGAACATGGAAATACATACACCGCTATCTGTTTGAACATGGAAATATCTACACCGCTATCTGTATGAACATGGAAATATCTTCACCGTCATCTGTATGAACATGGAAATATCTGCACCGCTATCTGTATGAACATGGAAATATCTACGCCGCTATCTGAATAAACATGGAAATATCTACACCGCTATCTGTATGAACATGGAAATATCTTCACCGCCATCTGTATGAACATGGATATATCTACACAGCCATCTGGATTAACATGGAAATATCTGCACCACTGTCTGTATGAACATGGAAATATCTACACCGCTATCTGTATGAACATAGATATATCTACACAGCTATCTGGATGAACATGGAAATATCTACACCGCTATCAGTGTAAACATGCTTACATCTTCACCGCTATCTGTATAAACATGGAAATATCTACACCGCTATCTTTCTGAACAGGGAAATATCTACACCACTAACTGTTTGAACAGGGAAATATATACACCGCTATCTGCATGAAAATGGAAATATCTACACAGCTATCTGCATATAGATGGATATATCTACACAGCTATCTCTTTACACATGTAAATAACTACACCGCTATCTGTATGAACATGGAAATATCTACACCGCGATCTGTATGAACATGGAAATATCCGAAACGCCATCTGTATGAACATATAAATATCTACACCGCCAACTGTATTAAGATGGAGATATCTACACCGCTTTCTGTATAAAGATGGAAATATCTACGCCGCTATCTGTATAAACATGGAAATATCTACACTGCTATGTGTATAAACATGGAAATATCTACACCGCTATCTGTATAAACATGGAAATATCTACACCGCTACCTGTATATACATGGAAATATCAGCACCGCTATCGGAATGAATATGGAAATATCTACACCGCCATCTCTATGAACATGGAAATATCTTCACCGCCATCTGTATGAACATGGATATATCTACACAGCCATCTGTATGTACATGGAAATATATACACCGCTATCTGTATGAACATGGAAATGTCAACACCGCTATCTGTATTAACATGGAAATATCTTCACCGCCATCTGAATGAACATGAATATGTCTCCACAGCCATCTGGATGAACATGGAAATATCTACACCACTATCTGTATGAAGATGGAAATATCAACACAGCTATTTGTGTAAACATGCATACATCTTCACCGCTATCTGTATAAACATGGAAATATCTACAACGCAATCTTTATGAACATGGAAATATCTACACCGCTATCTGTGTAAATATGCATACATCTTCACCGCAATCTGTATAAACATGGAAATATCTACACCGCTATCTGTATGAACATGGAAACATCTACACCGCTATCTGTTTGAACATGGAAATATCTACACCGCTATCTGCATGAAAATGGAAATATCTACACAGCTATCTGCATATACATGGAAATATCTACACAGCTATCTCTTTACACATGGAAATAACTACACCGCTATCTGTATGAACATGGATATATCTACACAGCCATCTGGATGAACATGGAAATATGTACACGGCTATCTGTGTAAACATGCATACATCTTCACCGCTATCTGTATAAACATGGAAATATCTACACTGCTATCTTTATGAACATGGAAATATCTAAACCGATAACTGTTTGAACAGGGAAATATATACACCGCTATCTGCATGAAAATGGAAATATCTACACCGCTATCTGTATGAACATGGAAATACATACACCGCTATCTGTATGAACATGGAAATATCTACACCGCTATCTGTATGAACATGGAAATATCTTCTCCGCCATCTGTATGAACATGGATATATCTACACAGCCATCTGGATGAACATGGAAATATCTAAACCGCTATCTGTATGAACATGGATATATCTACACAGCCATCTGTATAAACACGGAAATATGTACACCGCTACCTGCATAAGCATGGAAGTATCAGCACCGCTATCGGTATGAACATGGCAATATCTACACGGCTATCTGTATGAACATGGAAATATCTACACCGCTATCTGTATGTACATGGAAATATCGTCTCCGCCATCTGTATGAACATGGATATATCTACGCAGCCATCTGGATGAACATGGAAATATCTACACCGCTATCTGTATGAACATGGAAATATCTACACCGCTATCGTTATTAACATGGAAATATCTACACAGCCATCTGGATTAACTTGGAAATATCTACACCGCTATCTGTATGAACATGGAAATACATACACCGCTATCTGTATGAACATGGAAATATCTACACCGCTATCTGTTTGAACATGGAAATATATACACCGCTATCTGCATGAAAATGGAAATATCTACACAGCTATCTGCATATACATGGAAATATCTACACAGCTATCACTTTACGCATGGAAATAACTACACCGCTATCTGTATGAACATGGAAATATCTACACCGCCATCTGTATGAAAATGGAAATATCTGAACCGCCATCTGTATGAACATATAAATATCTACACCGCCATCTGTATTAAAATGGAGTTATCTACACCGCTATCTGTATAAACATGGAAATATCTACACCGCTATCTGTATAAACATGGAAATATCTACACCGCTATCTGTATAAACATGGAAATATCTTCACGGCTACCTGTAAAAACATGGAGATATTAGCACCGCTATCTGTATGAACATGGAAATATCTACACCGCTATCTGTATGAACATGGAAATATCTACACCGCTATCGGTTTGAACAGGGAAATATATACACCGCTGTCTGCATGAAAATGGAAATTTGTACACAGCTATCAGCATATACATGGAAATATCTACACAGGTGTCTCTTTACACATGGAAATAACTACACCGCTATCTGTATGAAAATGGAAATATCTACACCGCCATCTGTATGAACATGGAAATATCTGCACCGCTATCTGTATGAACATGGAAATATCTACACCACTATCTGTATGAACATGAAAATATCTACACAGCCATCTGGATGAACATGGATATATCTACACCGCTATCTGTATGAACATGGAAATATCTACACCGCTATCTGTATGAACATGGAAATATCTACACCGCTATCTGTATGAACATGGAAATATTTTCACCGCCATCTATATGAACATGGATATATCTACACAGCCATCTGGATGAACATGGAAATATCTACACCGCTATCTCTGTAAACATGCCTACATTTTCACCGCTATCTGTATAAACATGGAAATATCTACACCGCTATCTTTATGAACATGGAAATATCTACACCGCTAACTGTTTGAACATGGAAGTATATACACCGCTATCTGCTTGAAAATGGAAACATATACACCGCTAACTGTATGAACATGGAAATACATACACCGCTATCTGTATGAACATGGAAATATCTACACCGCTATCAGTATGAACATGGATATATCTACACAGCCATCTGTATAAACACGGAAATATGTACACCGCTACCTGTATAAACATGGAAGTATCAGCACCGCTATCGGTATGAACATGGCAATATCTACACGGCTATCTGTATGAACATGGAAATACCTACACCGCTATCTGTATTTACATGGAAATATCGTCTCCGCCATCTGTATGAACATGGATATATCTACGCAGCCATCTGGATGAACATGGAAATATCTACACCGCTATCTGTATGAACATGGAAATATCTACACCGCTATCTGTATTAACATGGAAATATCTACACAGCCATCTGGATTAACTTGGAAATATCTACACCGCTATCTGTATGAACATGGAAATACATACACCGCTATCTGTATGAACATGGAAATATCTACACCGCTATCTGTATGAACATGGAAATATATACACCGCTATCTGCATGAAAATGGAAATATCTACACAGCTATCTGCATATACATGGAAATATCTACACAGCTATCACTTTACGCACGGAAATAACTACACCGCTATCTGTATGAACATGGAAATATCTACACCGCCATCTGTATGAAAATGGAAATATCTGAACCGCCATCTGTATGAACATATAAATATCTACACCGCCATCTGTATTAAAATGGAGTTATCTACACCGCTATCTGTATAAACATGGAAATATCTACACCGCTATCTGTATAAACATGGAAATATCTTCACCGCTACCTGTAAAAACATGGAGATATTAGCACCGCTATCTGTATGAACATGGAAATATCTACACAGCCATCTGGATGAACATGGAAATATCTACACAGCTATCTGTATGAACATGGAAATATCTACACCGCTATCTGTATGAACATGGAAATATCTACACCGCTATCTGTATGAACATGGAAATATTTTCACCGCCATCTATATGAACATGGATATATCTACACAGCCATCTGGATGAACATGGAAATATCTACACCGCTATTTGTGTAAACATGCCTACATTTTCACCGCTATCTGTATAAACATGGAAATATCTACACCGCTATCTTTATGAACATGGAAATATCTACACCGCTAACTGTTTGAACATGGAAGTATATACACCGCTATCTGCTTGAAAATGGAAACATATACACCGCTAACTGTATGAACATGTAAATACATACACCGCTGTCTGTATGAACATGGAAATATCTACACCGCTATCTGTATGAACATGGAAATATCTACACCGCTATCTGTATGAACATGGAAATATCTTCACCGCCATCTGTATGAACATGGATATATCTACACAGCCATCTGGATGAACATGGAAATATCTACACCGCTATCTGTGTAAACATGCATACATTTTCACCGCTATCTGTATAAACATGGAAATAACTACACCGCTATCTTTATGAACATGGAAATATCTACACCGCTAACTGTTTGAACATGGAAATATATACACCGCTATCTGCTTGAAAATGGAAATATCTACACCGCTATCTGTATGAACATGGAAATACATACACCGCTATCTGTTTGAACATGGAAATATCTACACCGCTTTCTTTATGAATATGGAAATATCTACAATGCTATCTGTATGAACATGGAAATATCTTCACCGCCATCTGTATGAACATGGATATAACTACACAGCCATCTGGATGATCATGGAAATATCTGCACCGCTATCTGTATGAACATGGAAATATCTACACCGCTATCTGTATGAACATGGATATATCTACACAGCCATCTGGATGAACATGGAAATATCTACACCGCTAACTGTGTAAACATGCATACATCTTCACCGCTATCTGTATAAACATGGAAATATCTACACCGCTATCTTTCTGAACATGGAAATATCTACACCGCTAACTGTTTGAACGGGGAAATATATACACTGCTATCTGCATGAAAATGGAAATATCTACACAGCTATCTGCATATACATGGAAATATCTACACAGCTATCTCTCTACACATGGAAATAACTACACCGCTATCTGTATGAACATGGAAATATCTACACCGCCATCTGTATGAAAATGGAAATCTCTGAACCGCCATCTGTATGAACATATAAATATCGACACCGCCATCTGTATTAAAATGGAGATATCTACACAGCTATCTGTATAAACATGGAAATATCTACACCGCTATCTGTATAAACATGTAAATATCTACACCGCTATCTGTATAAACATGGAAATAGCTTCACTGCTACCTGTATAAACTTGGAAATTTCAGCACCGCTATCTGTATGAACATGGAAATATCTACACCGCAATCTGAAAGAACATGGAAATATCTACACCGCTATCTGTATGAACATGGGAATATCTACACCGCTATCTGTTTGAACAGGGAAATATATACACCGCTGTCTGCATGAAAATGGAAATTGCTACACAGCTATCTGCATATACATGGAAATATCTACACAGGTATCTCTTTACACATGGAAATAACTACACCGCTATCTGTGTGAACATGGAAATATCTACACCGCCATCTGTATGAACATGGAAATATCTGCACCGCCATCTGTATGAACATATAAATATCTACACCGCCATCTGTATTAAGATGGAGATATCTACACCGCTATCTGTATCAACATGGAAATATCTACACCGCTACCTGTATGAACATGGAAATATCAGCACCGCTATCTGTATGAACATGGAAATATATACAACGCTATCTGTATGAACATGGAAATATCTTCACCGCCATCTGTATGAACATGGATATATCTACACAGCCATCTGGATGAACATGGAAATATGTACACGGCTATCTGTGTAAACATGCATACATCTTCACCGCTATCTGTATAAACATGGAAATATCTACACCGCTATCTTTATGAACATGGAAATATCTAAACCGCTAACTGTTTGAACAGGGAAATATATACACCGCTATCTGCATAAAGATGGAAATATCTACACCGCTATATGTATGAACATGGAAATACATACACCGCTATCTGTATGAACATGGAAATATCTACACCGCTATCTGTATGAACATGGAAATATCTACACCGCTATCTGTATGAACATGGAAATATCTACACCGTCATCTGTATGAACATGGAAATATCTTCTCCTCCATCTGTATGAACATGGATATATCTACACAGCCATCTGGATGAACATGGAAATATCTAAACTGCTATCTGTATGAACATGGAAATATCTGCACCGCCATCTGTATGAACATGGATATATCTACACAGCCATCTGTATAAGCACGGAAATATGTACACCGCTACCTGTATAAACATGGAAGTTTCAGCACGGCTATCGGTATGAACATGGCAATATCTACACGGCTATCTGTATGAACATGGAAATATCTACACCGCTATCTGTATGTACATGGAAATATCTTCACCGCCATCTGTATGAACATGGATATATCTACTCAGCCATCTGGATGAACATGGAAATATCTACACCGCTATCTGTATGAACATGGAAATATCTACACCGCTATCTGTATGAACATGGAAATATCTACACAGCCATCTGGATTAACATGGAAATATTTACACCGCTATCTGTATGAACATGGAAATACATACACCGCTGTCTGTATGAACATGGAAATATCTACACCGCTATCTGTATGAACATGGAAATATCTACACCGCTATCTGTATGAACATGGAAATATCTTCACCGCCATCTGTATGAACATGGATATATCTACACAGCCATCTGGATGAACATGGAAATATCTACACCGCTATCTGTGTAAACATGCATACATTTTCACCGCTATCTGTATAAACATGGAAATTTCTACACCGCTATCTTTATGAACATGGAAATATCTACACCGCTAACTGTTTGAACATGGAAATATATACACCGCTATCTGCTTGAAAATGGAAATATCTACACCGCTATCTGTATGAACATGGAAATACATACACCGCTATCTGTTTGAACATGGAAATATCTACACCGCTTTCTTTATGAACATGGAAATATCTACAACGCTATCTGTAGGAACATGGAAATATCTTCACCACCATCTGTATGAACATGGATATATCTACACAGCCATCTGTATGAACATGGAAATATCTGCACCGCTATCTGTATGAACATGGAAATATCTACACCGCTATCTGTATGAACATGGATATATCTACACAGCCATCTGGAAGAACATGGAAATATCTACACCGCTATCTGAGTAAACATGCATACATCTTCACCGCTATCTGTATAAACATGGAAATATCTAAACCGATATCTGTATGAACATGGAAATATCTACACCGCCATCTGTATGAACATGGATATATCTACACAGCCATCTGTATAAACACGGAAATATGTACACCTCTACCTGTATAAACATGGAAGTATCAGCACCGCTATCGGTATGAACATGGCAATATCCACACGGCTATCTGTATGAACATGGAAATATCTACACCGCTATCTGTATTTACATGGAAATATCGTCTCCGCCATCTGTATGAACATGGATATATCTACGCAGCCATCTGGATGAACATGGAAATATCTACACCGCTATCTGTATGAACATGGAAATATCTACACCGCTATCTGTATTAACATGGAAATATCTACACAGCCATCTGGATTAGCTTGGAAATATCTACACCGCTATCTGTATGAACATGGAAATACATACACCGCTATCTGTATGAACATGGAAATATCTACACCGCTATCTGTATGAACATGGAAATACTTTCACCGCCATCTATATGTACATGGATATATCTACACAGCCATCTGGATGAACATGGAAATATGTACACCGCTATCTGTGTAAACATGCCTACATTTTCACTGCTATCTGTATAAACATGGAAATATCTACACCGCTATCTTTATGAACATGGAAATATCTAAACCGCTAACTGTTTGAACAGGGAAATATATACACCGCTATCTGCATAAAAATGGAAATATCTACACCGCTATCTGTATGAACATGGAAATACATACACCGCTATCTGTATGAACATGGAAATATCTACACCGCTATCTGTATGAACATGGAAATATCTACACCGCTATCTGTATGAACATGGAAATATCTACACCGCCATCTGTATGAACATGGAAATATCTTCTCCGCCATCTGTATGAACATGGATATATCTACACAGCCAGCTACATGAACATGGAAATATCTACACTGCTATCTGCATGAAAATGGAAATATCTACACAGCTATCTGCATCTACATGGAAATATCCACACAGCTATCTCTCTACACATGGAAATAACTACACCGCTATCTGTATGAACATGGTAATATATACACCGCCATCTGTATGAAAATGGAAATCTCTGAACCGCCATCTGTATGAACATATAAATATCTACACCGCCATCTGTATTAAAATGGAGATATCTACACCGCTATCTGTATAAACGGAAATATCTACACCGCTATCTGTATAAACATGGAAATATCTACACCGCTATCTGTATAAACATGGAAATAGCATCACCGCTACCTGTATAAACATGGAAATTTCAGCACCGCTATCTGTATGAACATGGAAATATCTACACCGCAATCTGTATGAACATGGAAATATCTACACCGCTATTTGTATGAACATGGAAATATCTACACCGCTATCTCTTTGAACAGGGAAATATATACACCGCTGTCTGCATGAAAATGGAAATTGCTACACAGCTATCTGAATATACATGGAAATATCTACACAGGTATCTCTTTATACATGGAAATAACTACACCGCTATCTGTATGAACATGGAAATATCTACACCGCCATCTGTATGAACATGGAAATATCTGCACCGCCATCTGTATGAACATATAAATATCTACACCGCCATCTGTATTAAGATGGAGATATCTACACTGCTATCTGTATCAACATGGAAATATCTACACGGCTACCTGTATGAACATGGAAATATCAGCACCGCTATCTGTATGAACATGGAAATATCTACACCGCTATCTGTATGAACATGGAAATATCTTCACCGCCATCTGTTTGAACATGGATATATCTACACAGCCATCTGGATGAACATGGAAATATGTACACGGCTATCTGCGTAAACATGCATACATCTTCACCGCTATCTGTATAAACATGGAAATATCTACACCGCTATCTGTATGAACATGGAAATATCTAAACCGCTAACTGAACAGGGAAATATATACACCGCAATCTGCATAAAAATGGAAATATCTACACCGCTATCTGTATGAACATGGAAATATATACACCGCTATCTGTATGAACATGGAAATATCTACACCGCTATCTGTATGAACATGGAAATATCTACACCGCCATCTGTATGAACATGGAAATATCTTCTCCACCATCTGTATGAACATGGATATATCTACACAGCCATCTGGATGAACATGGAAATATCTAAACCGCTATCTGTATGAACATGGAAATATCTACACCGCCATCTGTATGAACATGGATATATCTACACAGCCATCTGTATAAGCACGGAAATATGTACACCGCTACCTGTATAAACATGGAAGTTTCAGCACGGCTATCGGTATGAACATGGCAATATCTACACGGCTATCTGTATGAACATGGAAATATCTACACCGCTATCTGTATGTACATGGAAATATCTTCACCGCCATCTGTATGAACATGGATATATCTACTCAGCCATCTGGATGAACATGGAAATATCTACACCGCTATCTGTATGAACATGGAAATATCTACACCGCTATCTGTATGAACATGGAAATAACTACACAGCCATCTGGATTAACATGGAAATATCTACACCGCTATCTGTATGAACATGGAAATACATACACCGCTGTCTGTATGAACATGGAAATATCTACACCGCTATCTGTATGAACATGGAAATATCTACACCGCTATCTGTATGAACATGGAAATATCTTCACCGCCATCTGTATGAACATGGATATATCTACACAGCCATCTGGATGAACATGGAAATATCTACACCGCTATCTGTGTAAACATGCATACATTTTCACCGCTATCTGTATAAACATGGAAATATCTACACCGCTATCTTTATGAACATGGAAATATCTACACCGCTAACTGTTTGAACATGGAAATATATACACCGCTATCTGCTTGAAAATGGAAATATCTACACCGCTATCTGTATGAACATGGAAATACATACACCGCTATCTGTTTGAACATGGAAATATCTACACCGCTTTCTTTATGAACATGGAAATATCTACAACGCTATCTGTAGGAACATGGAAATATCTTCACCGCCATCTGTATGAACATGGATATATCTACACAGCCATCTGGATGAACATGGAAATATCTACACCGCTATCTGTATGAACATGGAAATATCTACACCGCTATCTGTATGAACATGGATATATCTACACAGCCATCTGGATGAACATGGAAATATCTACACCGCTATCTGTGTAAACACGCATACATCTTCACCGCTATCTGTATAAACATGGAAATATCAACACCGCTATCTGTATGAACATGGAAATATCTACACCGCTAACTGTTTGAACAGGGAAATATATACACAGCTATCTGCATGAAAATGGAAATATCTACACAGCTATCTGCATATACATGGAAATATCTACACAGCTATCTCTCTACACATGGAAATAACTACACCGCTATCTGTATGAACATGGAAATATCTACACCGCCATCTGTATGAAAATGGAAATCTCTGAACCGCCATCTGTATGAACATATAAATATCGACACCGCCATCTGTATTAAAATGGAGATATCTACACCGCTATCTGTATAAACATGGAAATATCTACACCGCTTTCTGTATAAACATGGAAATATCTACACCGCTATCTGTATAAACATGGAAAAACTTCACCGCTACCTGTATAAACATGGAAATTTCAGCACCGCTATCTGTATGAACATGGAAATATCTACACCGCAATCTGTATGAACATGGAAATATCTACACCGCTATCTGCATGAACATGGAAATATCTACACCGCTATCTGTTTGAACAGGGAAATATATACACCGCTGTCTGCATGAAAATGGAAATTGCTACACAGCTATCTGCATATACATGGAAATATCTACACAGGTATCTCTTTACACATGGAAATAACTACACCGCTATCTGTATGAACTTGGAAATATCTACACCGCCATCTGTATGAACATGGAAATATCTGCACCGCCATCTGTATGAACATATAAATAAATACACCGCCATCTGTGTTAAGATGGAGATATCTACACCGCTATCTGTATCAACATGGAAATATCTACACCGCTATCTGTATAAACATGGAAATATCTACACCGCTATCTGTATAAACATGGAAATATCTACACCGCTACCTGTATGAACATGGAAATATCAGCACCGCTATCTGTATGAACATGGAAATATCTACACCGCTATCTGTATGAACATGGAAATATCTTCCCCGCCATCTGTATGAACATGGATATATCTACACAGCCATCTGGATGAACATGGAAATATGTACACTTCTATCTGTGTAAACATGCATACATGTTCACCGCTATCTTTATAAACATGGAAATATCTACACCGCTATCTTTATGAACATGGAAATATCTAAACCGATAACTGTTTGAACAGGGAAATATATACACCGCTATCTGCATGAAAATGGAAATATCTACACCGCTATCTGTATGAACATGGAAATACATACACCGCTATCTGTATGAACATGGAAATATCTACACCGCTATCTGCATGAACATGGAAATACCTACACCGCTATCTGTATGAACATGGATATATCTACACCGCCATCTGTATGAACATGGAAATATCTTCTCCGCCATCTGTATGAACATGGATATATCTTCACAGCCATCTGGATGAACATGGAAATATCTAAACCGCTATCTGTATGAACATGGAAATATCATCACCGCCATCTGTATGAACATGGATATATCTACACAGCCATCTTTATAATCACGGAAATATGTACACCGCTACCTGTATAAACATGGAAGTATCAGCACCGCTATCGGTATGTACATGGCAATATCTACACGGCTATCTGTATGAACATGGAAATATCTACACCGCTATCTGTATGTACATGGAAATATCTTCACCGCCATCTGTATGAACATGGATATACCTACGCAGCCATCTGGATGAACATGGAAATATCTACACCGCTATCTGTATGAACATGGAAATATCTACACCGCTATCTGTAAGAACATGGAAATACCTACACAGCCATCTGGATGAACATGGAAATATCTACACCGCTATCTATATGAACATGGAAATACAAACACCGCTATCTGTATGAACATGGAAATATCCACACCGCTATCTGTATGAACATGGAAATATCTACATCGCCATCTGTATGAACATGGAAATATCTGCACGGCCATCTGTATGAACATATAAATATCTACACCGCCATCTGTATAAAGATGGAGATATCTACACCGCTATCTGTATCAACATGGAAATATCTACACCGCTATCTGAATAAACATGGAAATATCAGCACCGCTATCTGTGTGAACATGGAAATATCTACACCGCTACCTGTATGAACATGGAAATATCTACACCGCTATATGTATGAGCATGAAAATATCTTCACCGCCATCTGTATGAACATGGATATATCTACACAGCCATCTGGATGATCATGGAAATACGTACACGGCTATCTGTGTAAACATGCATACATCTTCACCGCTATCTGTATAAACATGGAAATATCTACACCGCTATCTTTATGAACATGGAAATATCTAAACCGATAACTGTTTGAACAGGGAAATATATACACCGCTATCTGCATGAAAATGGAAATATCAACACTGCTATCTGTATGAACATGGAAATACATACACCGCTATCTGTATGAACATGGAAATATCTACACCGCTATCTGCATGAACATGGAAATATCTACACCGCCATCTGTATGAACATGGAAATATCTTCTACGCCATCTGTATGAACATGGATATATCTACACAGCCATCTGGATGAACATGGAAATATCTAAACCGCTATCTGTATGAACATGGAAATATCTACACCGCCATCTGTATGAAGATGGATATATCTACACAGCCATCTTTATAAACACGGAAATATGTACACCGCTACCTGTATAAACATGGAAGTATCAGCACCGCTATCGGTATGTACATGGCAATATCTACACCGCTATCTGTCTGTACATGGAAATATCTTCACCGCCATCTGTATGAACATGGATATATCTACGCAGCCATCTGGATGAACATGGAAATATCTACACCGCTATCTGTATGAACATGGAAATATCTACTCCGCTATCTGTATGAACATGGAAATATCTACACAGCCATCTGGATGAACATGGAAATATCTACACCGCTATCTGTATGAACATGGAAATACATACACCGCTATCTGTATGAACATGGAAATATCTTCACCGCCATCTGTATGAACATGGATATATCTACACAGCCATCTGGATGAACCTGGAAATATCTACACCGCTATCTGTATGTACATGGAAATATCTTCACCGCCATCTGTATGAACATGGATATATCTACTCAGCCATCAGGATGAACATGGAAATATCTACACCGCTATCTGTATGAACATGGAAATATCTACACCGCTATCTGTATGAACATGGAAATAACTACACAGCCATCTGGATTAACATGGAAATATCTACACCGCTATCTGTATGAACATGGAAATACATACACCGCTGTCTGTATGAACATGGAAATATCTACACCGCTATCTGTATGAACATGGAAATATCTACACCGCTATCTGTATGAACATGGAAATATCTTCACCGCCATCTGTATGAACATGGATATATCTACACAGCCATCTGGATGAACATGGAAATATCTACACCGCTATCTGTGTAAACATGCATACATTTTCACCGCTATCTGTATAAACATGGAAATATCTACACCGCTATCTTTATGAACATGGAAATATCTACACCGCTAACTGTTTGAACATGGAAATATATACACCGCTATCTGCTTGAAAATGGAAATATCTACACCGCTATCTGTATGAACATGGAAATACATACACCGCTATCTGTTTGAACATGGAAATATCTACACCGCTTTCTTTATGAACATGGAAATATCTACAACGCTATCTGTAGGAACAGGGAAATATCTTCACCGCCATCTGTATGAACATGGATATATCTACACAGCCATCTGGATGAACATGGAAATATCTACACCGCTATCTGTATGAACATGGAAATATCTACACCGCTATCTGTATGAACATGGATATATCTACACAGCCATCTGGATGAACATGGAAATATCTACACCGCTATCTGTGTAAACACGCATACATCTTCACCGCTATCTATATAAACATAGAAATATCAACACCGCTATCTGTATGAACATGGAAATATCTACACCGCTAACTGTTTGAACAGGGAAATATATACACAGCTATCTGCATGAAAATGGAAATATCTACACAGCTATCTGCATATACATGGAAATATCTACACAGCTATCTCTCTACACATGGAAATAACTACACCGCTATCTGTATGAACATGGAAATATCTACACCGCCATCTGTATGAAAATGGAAATCTCTGAACCGCCATCTGTATGAACATATAAATATCGACACCGCCATCTGTATTAAAATGGAGATATCTACACCGCTATCTGTATAAACATGGAAATATCTACACCGCTTTCTGTATAAACATGGAAATATCTACACCGCTATCTGTATAAACATGGAAAAACTTCACCGCTACCTGTATAAACATGGAAATTTCAGCACCGCTATCTGTATGAACATGGAAATATCTACACCGCAATCTGTATGAACATGGAAATATCTACACCGCTATCTGCATGAACATCGAAATATCTACACCGCTATCTGTTTGAACAGGGAAATATGTACACCGCTGTCTGCATGAAAATGGAAATTGCTACACAGCTATCTGCATATACATGGAAATATCTACACAGGTATCTCTTTACACATGGAAATAACTACACCGCTATCTGTATGAACTTGGAAATATCTACACCGCCATCTGTATGAACATGGAAATATCTGCACCGCCATCTGTATGAACATATAAATAAATACACCGCCATCTGTGTTAAGATGGAGATATCTACACCGCTATCTGTATCAACATGGAAATATCTACACCGCTATCTGTATAAACATGGAAATATCTACACCGCTATCTGTATAAACATGGAAATATCTACACCGCTACCTGTATGAACATGGAAATATCAGCACCGCTATCTGTATGAACATGGAAATATCTACACCGCTATCTGTATGAACATGGAAATATCTTCCCCGCCATCTGTATGAACATGGATATATCTACACAGCCATCTGGATGAACATGGAAATATGTACACTTCTATCTGTGTAAACATGCATACATGTTCACCGCTATCTTTATAAACATGGAAATATCTACACCGCTATCTTTATGAACATGGAAATATCTAAACCGATAACTGTTTGAACAGGGAAATATATACACCGCTATCTGCATGAAAATGGAAATATCTACACCGCTATCTGTATGAACATGGAAATACATACACCGCTATCTGTATGAACATGGAAATATCTACACCGCTATCTGCATGAACATGGAAATACCTACACCGCTATCTGTATGAACATGGATATATCTACACCGCCATCTGTATGAACATGGAAATATCTTCTCCGCCATCTGTATGAACATGGATATATCTTCACAGCCATCTGGATGAACATGGAAATATCTAAACCGCTATCTGTATGAACATGGAAATATCATCACCGCCATCTGTATGAACATGGATATATCTACACAGCCATCTTTATAATCACGGAAATATGTACACCGCTACCTGTATAAACATGGAAGTATCAGCACCGCTATCGGTATGTACATGGCAATATCTACACGGCTATCTGTATGAACATGGAAATATCTACACCGCTATCTGTATGTACATGGAAATATCTTCACCGCCATCTGTATGAACATGGATATACCTACGCAGCCATCTGGATGAACATGGAAATATCTACACCGCTATCTGTATGAACATGGAAATATCTACACCGCTATCTGTAAGAACATGGAAATACCTACACAGCCATCTGGATGAACATGGAAATATCTACACCGCTATCTATATGAACATGGAAATACAAACACCGCTATCTGTATGAACATGGAAATATCCACACCGCTATCTGTATGAACATGGAAATATCTACATCGCCATCTGTATGAACATGGAAATATCTGCACGGCCATCTGTATGAACATATAAATATCTACACCGCCATCTGTATAAAGATGGAGATATCTACACCGCTATCTGTATCAACATGGAAATATCTACACCGCTATCTGAATAAACATGGAAATATCAGCACCGCTATCTGTGTGAACATGGAAATATCTACACCGCTACCTGTATGAACATGGAAATATCTACACCGCTATATGTATGAGCATGAAAATATCTTCACCGCCATCTGTATGAACATGGATATATCTACACAGCCATCTGGATGATCATGGAAATACGTACACGGCTATCTGTGTAAACATGCATACATCTTCACCGCTATCTGTATAAACATGGAAATATCTACACCGCTATCTTTATGAACATGGAAATATCTAAACCGATAACTGTTTGAACAGGGAAATATATACACCGCTATCTGCATGAAAATGGAAATATCAACACTGCTATCTGTATGAACATGGAAATACATACACCGCTATCTGTATGAACATGGAAATATCTACACCGCTATCTGCATGAACATGGAAATATCTACACCGCCATCTGTATGAACATGGAAATATCTTCTACGCCATCTGTATGAACATGGATATATCTACACAGCCATCTGGATGAACATGGAAATATCTAAACCGCTATCTGTATGAACATGGAAATATCTACACCGCCATCTGTATGAAGATGGATATATCTACACAGCCATCTTTATAAACACGGAAATATGTACACCGCTACCTGTATAAACATGGAAGTATCAGCACCGCTATCGGTATGTACATGGCAATATCTACACCGCTATCTGTCTGTACATGGAAATATCTTCACCGCCATCTGTATGAACATGGATATATCTACGCAGCCATCTGGATGAACATGGAAATATCTACACCGCTATCTGTATGAACATGGAAATATCTACTCCGCTATCTGTATGAACATGGAAATATCTACACAGCCATCTGGATGAACATGGAAATATCTACACCGCTATCTGTATGAACATGGAAATACATACACCGCTATCTGTATGAACATGGAAATATCTTCACCGCCATCTGTATGAACATGGATATATCTACACAGCCATCTGGATGAACCTGGAAATATCTACACCGCTATCTGTATGTACATGGAAATATCTTCACCGCCATCTGTATGAACATGGATATATCTACTCAGCCATCAGGATGAACATGGAAATATCTACACCGCTATCTGTATGAACATGGAAATATCTACACCGCTATCTGTATGAACATGGAAATAACTACACAGCCATCTGGATTAACATGGAAATATCTACACCGCTATCTGTATGAACATGGAAATACATACACCGCTGTCTGTATGAACATGGAAATATCTACACCGCTATCTGTATGAACATGGAAATATCTACACCGCTATCTGTATGAACATGGAAATATCTTCACCGCCATCTGTATGAACATGGATATATCTACACAGCCATCTGGATGAACATGGAAATATCTACACCGCTATCTGTGTAAACATGCATACATTTTCACCGCTATCTGTATAAACATGGAAATATCTACACCGCTATCTTTATGAACATGGAAATATCTACACCGCTAACTGTTTGAACATGGAAATATATACACCGCTATCTGCTTGAAAATGGAAATATCTACACCGCTATCTGTATGAACATGGAAATACATACACCGCTATCTGTTTGAACATGGAAATATCTACACCGCTTTCTTTATGAACATGGAAATATCTACAACGCTATCTGTAGGAACAGGGAAATATCTTCACCGCCATCTGTATGAACATGGATATATCTACACAGCCATCTGGATGAACATGGAAATATCTACACCGCTATCTGTATGAACATGGAAATATCTACACCGCTATCTGTATGAACATGGATATATCTACACATCCATCTGGATGAACATGGAAATATCTACACCGCTATCTGTGTAAACACGCATACATCTTCACCGCTATCTATATAAACATAGAAATATCAACACCGCTATCTGTATGAACATGGAAATATCTACACCGCTAACTGTTTGAACAGGGAAATATATACACAGCTATCTGCATGAAAATGGAAATATCTACACAGCTATCTGCATATACATGGAAATATCTACACAGCTATCTCTCTACACATGGAAATAACTACACCGCTATCTGTATGAACATGGAAATATCTACACCGCCATCTGTATGAAAATGGAAATCTCTGAACCGCCATCTGTATGAACATATAAATATCGACACCGCCATCTGTATTAAAATGGAGATATCTACACCGCTATCTGTATAAACATGGAAATATCTACACCGCTTTCTGTATAAACATGGAAATATCTACACCGCTATCTGTATAAACATGGAAAAACTTCACCGCTACCTGTATAAACATGGAAATTTCAGCACCGCTATCTGTATGAACATGGAAATATCTACACCGCAATCTGTATGAACATGGAAATATCTACACCGCTATCTGCATGAACATCGAAATATCTACACCGCTATCTGTTTGAACAGGGAAATATGTACACCGCTGTCTGCATGAAAATGGAAATTGCTACACAGCTATCTGCATATACATGGAAATATCTACACAGGTATCTCTTTACACATGGAAATAACTACACCGCTATCTGTATGAACTTGGAAATATCTACACCGCCATCTGTATGAACATGGAAATATCTGCACCGCCATCTGTATGAACATATAAATAAATACACCGCCATCTGTGTTAAGATGGAGATATCTACACCGCTATCTGTATCAACATGGAAATATCTACACCGCTATCTGTATAAACATGGAAATATCTACACCGCTATCTGTATAAACATGGAAATATCTACACCGCTACCTGTATGAACATGGAAATATCAGCACCGCTATCTGTATGAACATGGAAATATCTACACCGCTATCTGTATGAACATGGAAATATCTTCCCCGCCATCTGTATGAACATGGATATATCTACACAGCCATCTGGATGAACATGGAAATATGTACACTTCTATCTGTGTAAACATGCATACATGTTCACCGCTATCTTTATAAACATGGAAATATCTACACCGCTATCTTTATGAACATGGAAATATCTAAACCGATAACTGTTTGAACAGGGAAATATATACACCGCTATCTGCATGAAAATGGAAATATCTACACCGCTATCTGTATGAACATGGAAATACATACACCGCTATCTGTATGAACATGGAAATATCTACACCGCTATCTGCATGAACATGGAAATACCTACACCGCTATCTGTATGAACATGGATATATCTACACCGCCATCTGTATGAACATGGAAATATCTTCTCCGCCATCTGTATGAACATGGATATATCTTCACAGCCATCTGGATGAACATGGAAATATCTAAACCGCTATCTGTATGAACATGGAAATATCAACACCGCCATCTGTATGAACATGGATATATCTACACAGCCATCTTTATAATCACGGAAATATGTACACCGCTACATGTATAAACATGGAAGTATCAGCACCGCTATCGGTATGTACATGGCAATATCTACACGGCTATCTGTATGAACATGGAAATATCTACACCGCTATCTGTATGTACATGGAAATATCTTCACCGCCATCTGTATGAACATGGATATACCTACGCAGCCATCTGGATGAACATGGAAATATCTACACCGCTATCTGTATGAACATGGAAATATCTACACCGCTATCTGTAAGAACATGGAAATACCTACACAGCCATCTGGATGAACATGGAAATATCTACACCGCTATCTATATGAACATGGAAATACAAACACCGCTATCTGTATGAACATGGAAATATCCACACCGCTATCTGTATGAACATGGAAATATCTACACCGCCATCTGTATGAACATGGAAATATCTGCACGGCCATCTGTATGAACATATAAATATCTACACCGCCATCTGTATTAAGATGGAGATATCTACACCGCTATCTGTATCAACATGGAAATATCTACACCGCTATCTGAATAAACATGGAAATATCAGCACCGCTATCTGTGTGAACATGGAAATATCTACACCGCTACCTGTATGAACATGGAAATATCTACACCGCTATCTGTATGAACATGGATATATCTACACAGCCATCTGGATGAACATGGAAATATCTACACCGCTATCTGTGTAAACATGCCTACATTTTCACCGCTATCTGTATAAAGATGGAAATATGTACACCGATATCTTTATGAACATGGAAATATCTACACCGCTAACTGTTTGAACATGGAAGTATATACACCGCTATCTGCTTGAAAATGGAAATATATACATCGCTAACTGTATGAACATGGAAATACATACACCGCTATCTGTTTGAACATGGAAATATCTACACCGCTTTCTGTATGAACATGGAAATATCTACACCGCTATCTGTATGAACATGGAAATATCTTCACCGCCATCTGCATGAAGATGGATATATCTACACAGCATTCTGGATGAACATGGAAATATCTACACCGCTATCTGTGTAAACATGCATACATTTTCACCGCTATCTGTATAAACATTGAAATATCTACACCGCTATCTTTATGAACATGGAAATATCTAAACCGCTATCTGTATGAACATGGAAATATCTTCACCGCCACCTGTATGAACATGGATATATCTACACAGCCATCTGGATGAACATGGAAATATGTACACGGCTATCTGTGTAAACATGCATACATCTTCACCGCTATCTGTATAAACATGGAAATATCTACACCGCTATCTTTATGAACATGGAAATATCTAAACCGCTAACTGTTTGAACAAGGAAATATACACACCGCTTTCTGCATAAAAATGGAAATATCTACACCGCTACCTGTATGAACATGGAAATACATACACCGCTATCTGTATGAACATGGAAGTATCTACACCGCTATCTGTATGAACATGGAAATATCTACACCCCTATCTGTATGAACATGGAAATATCTACACCGCCATCTGTATGAACATGGAAATATCTTCTCCACCATCTGTATGAACATGGATATATCTACACAGCCATCTGGATGAACATGGAAATATCTACACTGCTATCTGTATGAACATGGAAATATCTACACCGCCATCTGTATGAACATGGAAATATCTTCTCCACCATCTGTATGAACATGGATATATCTACACAGCCATCTGTATAAACATGGAAATATCTACACCGCTATATGTATAAACATGGAAATATCTACACCGCTACATGTATGAACATGGAAATATCAGCACCGCTATCTGTATGAACATGGAAATATCTACACCGCTATCTGTATGAACATGGAAGTATCTTCACCGCCATCTGTATGAACATGGATATATCTACACAGCCATCTGGATGAACATGGAAATATGTACATGGCTATCTGTGTAAACATGCATACTTCTTCACCGCTATCTGTATAAACATGGAAATATCTACACCGCTATCTTTATGAACATGGAAATATCTAAACCGATAACTGTTTGAACAGGGAAATATATACACTGCTATCTGCATAAAAATGGAAATATCTACACCGCTATCTGTATGAACATGGAAATACATACACCGCTATCTGTATGAACATGGAAATATCTACACCGCTATCTGTATGAACATGGAAATACCTACACCGCTATCTGTATGAACATGGAAATATCTACACCGCCATCTGTATGAACATGGAAATATCTTCTCCGCCATCTGTATGAACATGGATATATCTACACAGCCATCTGGATGAACATGGAAATATCTAAACCGCTATCTGTATGAACATGGAAATATCTACACCATCATCTGTATGAACATGGATATATCTACACAGCCATCTGTATAAACACGGAAATATGTAAACCGCTACCTGTATAAACATGGAAGTATCAGCACCGCTATCGGTATGAAGATGGCCATATCTACACGGCTATCTGTACGAACATGGAAATATCTACACCGCTATCTGTATGTACGTGGAAATATCTTCTCCGCCATCTGTATGAACATGGATATATCTACGCAGCCATCTGGATGAACATGGAAATATCTACACCGCTATCTGTATGAACATGGAAATATCTACACCGCTATCTGCATTAACATGGAAATATCCACACAGCCGTCTGGATTAACTTGGAAATATCTACACCGCTATCTGTATGAACATGGAAATACATACACCGCTATCTGTATGAACATGGATATATCTACACCGCTATCTGTTTGAACATGGAAATATATACACCGCTATCTGCATGAAAATGGAAATATCTACACAGCTATCTGCATATACATGGAAATATCTACACAGCTATCACTTTACGCATGGAAATAACTACACCGCTATCTGTATGAACATGGAAATATCTACACCGCCATCTGTATGAAAATGGAAATATCTGAACCGCCATCTGTATGAACATATAAATATCTACACCGCCATCTGTATTAAAATGAAGATATCTACACCGCTATCTGTATAAACATGGAAATATCTACACCGCTATCTGTATAAACATGGAAATATCTACAACGCTATCTGTATAAACATGGAAATATCTTCACCGCTACCTGTAAAAACATGGAAATGTCAGCACCGCTATCTGTATGAACATGGAAATATCTACACCGCTATCTGTATGAACATGGAAATATCTACACCGCTATCTGTATGAACATGGAAATATCTACACCGCTATCGGTTTGAACAAGGAAATATATACACCGCTGTCTGCATGAAAATGGAAATTGCTACACAGCAATCTGCATATACATGGAAATATCTACACAGGTATCTCTTTACACATGGAAATAACTACACAGCTATCTGTATGAAAATGGAAATATCTAAACCGCCATCTGTATGAACATGGAAATATCTACACCGCTATCTGTATGAACATGGAATTATCTACACCGCTATCTGTATGAACATGGAAATATCTACACAGCCATCTGGATGAACATGGAAATATCTACACCGCTATGTGTATGAACATGGAAATATCTACACCGCTATCTGTATGAACACGGAAATATCTACACCGCAATCTGTATGAACATGGAAATATTTTCACCACCATCTATATGAACATGGATATATCTACACAGCCATCTGGATGAACATGGAAATATCTACACCGCTATCTGTGTAAACATGCCTACATTTTCACCGCTATCTGTATAAACATGGAAATATCTACACCGCTATCTTTATGAACATGGAAATATCTACACCGCTAACTGTTTGAACATGGAAGTATATACACCGCTATCTGCTTGAAAATGGAAATATATTCAACGCTAACTGTATGAACATGGAAATACATACACCGCTATCTGTTTGAACATGGAAATATCTACACCGCTTTCTGTATGAACATGGAAATATCTACACCGCTATCTGTATGAACATGGAAATATCTACACCGCCATCTGTATGAACATGGAAATATCTTCTCCACCATCTGTATGAACATGGATATATCTACACAGCCATCTGGATGAACATGGAAATATCTAAACCGCTATCTGTATGAACATGGAAATATCTACACCGCCATCTGTATGAACATGGATATATCTACACAGCCATCTGTATAAACACGGAAATATGTACACCGCCACCTGTATAAACATGGAAGTTTCAGCACGGCTATCGGTATGAACATGGCAATATCTACACGGCTATCTGTATGAACATGGAAATATCTACACCGCTATCTGTATGTACATGGAAATATCTTCACCGCCATCTGTATGAACATGGATATATCTACTCAGCCATCTGGATGAACATGGAAATATTTACACCGCTATCTGTATGAGCATGGAAATATCTACACCGCTATCTGTATGAACATGGAAATATCTACACAGCCATCTGGATTAACATGGAAATATCAACACCGCTATCTGTATGAACATGGAAATACATACACTGCTGTCTGTATGAACATGGAAATATCTACCCCGCTATCTGTATGAACATGGAAATATCTACACCGCTATCTGTATGAACATGGATATATCTTCACCGCCATCTGTGTGAACATGGATATATCTACACAGCCATCTGGATGAGCATGGACATATCTACACCGCTATCTGTGTAAACATGCATACATTTTCACCGCTATCTGTATAAACATGGAAATAACTACACCGCTATCTTTATGAACATGGAAATATCTACACCGCTAACTGTTTGAACATGGAAATATATACACCGCTATCTGCTTGAAAATGGAAATATCTACACCGCTATCTGTATGAACATGGAAATACATACACCGCTATCTGTTTGAACATGGAAATATCTACACCGCTTTCTTTATGAACATGGAAATATCTACAACGCTATCTGTATGAACATGGAAATATCTTCACCGCCATCTGTATGAACATGGATATATCTACACAGCCATCTGGATGAACATGGAAATATCTGCACCGCTATCTGTATGAACATGGAAATATCTACACCGCTATCTGTATGAACATGGATATATCTACACAGCCATCTGGATGAACATGGAAATATCTACACCGCTATCTGTGTAAACATGCATATATCTTCACCGCTATCTGTATAAACATGGAAGTATCTACACCGCTATCTTTCTGAACATGGAAATATCTACACCGCTAACTGTTTGAACAGGGAAATATATACACCGCTATCTGCATGAAAATGGAAATATCTACACAGCTATCTGCATATACATGGAAATATCTACACAGCTATCTCTCTACACATGGAAATAACTACACCGCTATCTGTATGAACATGGAAATATCTACACCGCCATCTGTATGAAAATGGAAATCTCTGAACCGCCATCTGTATGAACATATAAATATCTACACCGCCATCTGTATTAAAATGGAGATATCTACACCGCTATCTGTATAAACATGGAAATATCTACACCGCTATCTGTATAAACATGGAAATATCTACACCGCTATCAGTATAAACATGGAAATAGCTTCACCGCTACCTGTATAAACATGGAAATTTCAGCACCGCTATCTGTATGAACATGGAAATATCTACACCGCAATCTGTATGAACATGGAAATATCTACACCGCTATCTGTATGAACATGGAAATAACTACACCGCTATCTGTTTGAACAGGGAAATATATACACCGCTGTCTGCATGAAAATGGAAATTGCTACACAGCTATCTGCATATACATGGAAATATCTACACAGGTATCTCTTTACACATGGAAATAACTACACCGCTATCTGTATGAACATGGAAATATCTACACCGCCATCTGTATGAACATGGAAATATCTGCACCGCCATCTGTATGAACATATAAATATCTACACCGCCATCTGTATTAAGATGGAGATATCTACACTGCTATCTGTATCAACATGGAAATATCTACACCGCTACCTGTATGAACATGGAAATATCAGCACCGCTATCTGTATGAACATGGAAATATCTACACCGCTATCTGTATGAACATGGAAATATCTTCACCGCCATCTGTATGAACATGGATATATCTACACAGCCATCTGGATGAACATGGAAATATGTACACGGCTATCTGTGTAAACATGCATACATCTTCACCGCTATCTGTATAAACATGGAAATATCTACACCGCTATCTTTATGAACATGGAAATATCTAAACCGCTAACTGTTTGAACAGGGAAATATATACACCGCTATCTGCATAAAAATGGATATATCTACACCGCTATCTGTATGAACATGGAAATACATACACCGCTATCTGTATGAACATGGAAATATCTACAACGCTATCTGTATGAACATGGAAATAACTACCCCGCTATCTGTATGAACATGGAAATATCTACACCGCCATCTGTATGAACATGGGAATATCTTCTCCACCATCTGTATGAACATGGATATATCTACACAGCCATCTGGATGAACATGGAAATATCTAAACCGCTATCTGTATGAACATGGAAATATCTACACCGCCATCTGTATGAACATGGATATATCTACACAGCCATCTGTATAAACACGGAAATATGTACACCGCTACCTGTATAAACATGGAAGTTTCAGCACGGCTATCGGTATGAACATGGCAATATCTACACGGCTATCTGTATGAACATGGAAATATCTACACCGCTATCTGTATGTACATGGAAATATCTTCACCGCCATCTGTATGAACATGGATATATCTACTCAGCCATCTGGATGAACATGGAAATATCTACAGCGCTATCTGTATGAACATGGAAATATCTACACCGCTATCTGTATGAACATGGAAATATCTACACAGCCATCTGGATTAACATGGAAATATCTACACCGCTATCTGTATGAACATGGAAATACATACACCGCTGTCTGTATGAACATGGAAATATCTACACCGCTATCTGTATGAACATGGAAATATCTACACCGCTATCTGTATGAACATGGAAATATCTTCACTGCCATCTGTATGAACATGGATATATCTACGCAGCCATCTGGATGAACATGGAAATATCTACACCGCTATCTGTATGAACATGGAAATATCTACACCGCTATCTGCATTAACATGGAAATATCCACACAGCCATCTGGATTAACTTGGAAATATCTACACCGCTATCTGTATGAACATGGAAATACATACACCGCTATCTGTATGAACATGTAAATATCTACACCGCTATCTGTTTGAACATGGAAATATATACACCGCTATCTGCATGAAAATGGAAATATCTACACAGCTATCTGCATATACATGGAAATATCTACACAGCTATCACTTTACGCATGGAAATAACTACACTGCTATCTGTATGAACATGGAAATATCTACACCGCCATCTGTATGGAAATGGAAATATCTGAACCGCCATCTGTATGAACATATAAATATCTACACCGCCATCTGTATTAAAATGAAGATATCTACACCGCTATCTGTATAAACATGGAAATATCTACACCGCTATCTGTATAAACATGGAAATATCTACACCGCTATCTGTATAAACATGGAAATATCTTCACCGCTACTTGTAAAAACATGGAAATATCAGCACCGCTATCTGTATGAACATGGAAATATCTACACCGCTATCTGTATGAACATGGAAATATCTACACCGCTATCTGTATGAACATGGAAATATCTACACCGCTATCGGTTTGAACAAGGAAATATATACACCGCTGTCTGCATGAAAATGGAAATTGCTACACAGCAATCTGCATATACATGGAAATATCTACACAGGTATCTCTTTACACATGGAAATAACTACACAGCTATCTGTATGAAAATGGAAATATCTAAACCGCCATCTGTATGAACATGGAAATATCTACACCGCTATCTGTATGAACATGGAAATATCTGCACCGCCATCTGTATGAACATATAAATATCTACACCGCCATCTGTATTAAGATGGAGATATCTGCACTGCTATCTGTATCAACATGGAAATATCTACACCGCTACCTGTATGAACATGGAAATTTCAGCACCGCTATCTGTATGAACATGGAAATATCTACACCGCAATCTGTATGAACATGGAAATATCTACACCGCTATCTGTATGAACATGGAAATATCTACACCGCTATCTGTTTGAACAGGGAAATATATACACCGCTGTCTGCATGAAAATGGAAATTGCTACACAGCTATCTGCATATACATGGAAATATCTACACAGGTATCTCTTTACACATGGAAATAACTACACCGCTATCTGTATGAACATGGAAATATCTACACCGCCATCTGTATGAACATGGAAATATCTGCACCGCCATCTGTATGAACATATAAATATCTACACCGCCATCTGTATTAAGATGGAGATATCTACACTGCTATCTGTATCAACATGGAAATATCTACACCGCTACCTGTATGAACATGGAAATATCAGCACCGCTATCTGTATGAACATGGAAATATCTACACCGCTATCTGTATGAACATGGAAATATCTTCACCGCCATCTGTATGAACATGGATATATCTACACAGCCATCTGGATGAACATGGAAATATGTACACGGCTATCTGTGTAAACATGCATACATCTTCACCGCTATCTGTATAAACATGGAAATATCTACACCGCTATCTTTATGAACATGGAAATATCTAAACCGCTAACTGTTTGAACAGGGAAATATATACACCGCTATCTGCATAAAAATGGAAATATCTACACCGCTATCTGTATGAACATGGAAATACATACACCGCTATCTGTATGAACATGGAAATATCTACAACGCTATCTGTATGAACATGGAAATAACTACCCCGCTATCTCTATGAACATGGAAATATCTACACCGCCATCTGTATGAACATGGAAATATCTTCTCCACCATCTGTATGAACATGGATATATCTACACAGCCATCTGGATGAACATGGAAATATCTAAACCGCTATCTGTATGAACATGGAAATATCTACACCGCCATCTGTATGAACATGGATATATCTACACAGCCATCTGTATAAACACGGAAATATGTACACCGCTACCTGTATAAACATGGAAGTTTCAGCACGGCTATCGGTATGAACATGGCAATATCTACACGGCTATCTGTATGAACATGGAAATATCTACACCGCTATCTGTATGTACATGGAAATATCTTCACCGCCATCTGTATGAACATGGATATATCTACTCAGCCATCTGGATGAACATGGAAATATCTACAGCGCTATCTGTATGAACATGGAAATATCTACACCGCTATCTGTATGAACATGGAAATATCTACACAGCCATCTGGATTAACATGGAAATATCTACACCGCTATCTGTATGAACATGGAAATACATACACCGCTGTCTGTATGAACATGGAAATATCTACACCGCTATCTGTATGAACATGGAAATATCTACACCGCTATCTGTATGAACATGGAAATATCTTCACTGCCATCTGTATGAACATGGATATATCTACGCAGCCATCTGGATGAACATGGAATTATCTACACCGCTATCTGTATGAACATGGAAATATCTACACCGCTATCTGCATTAACATGGAAATATCCACACAGCCATCTGGATTAACTTGGAAATATCTACACCGCTATCTGTATGAACATGGAAATACATACACCGCTATCTGTATGAACATGTAAATATCTACACCGCTATCTGTTTGAACATGGAAATATATACACCGCTATCTGCATGAAAATGGAAATATCTACACAGCTATCTGCATATACATGGAAATATCTACACAGCTATCACTTTACGCATGGAAATAACTACACCGCTATCTGTATGAACATGGAAATATCTACACCGCAATCTGTATGAAAATGGAAATATCTGAACCGCCATCTGTATGAACATATAAATATCTACACCGCCATCTGTATTAAAATGAAGATATCTACACCGCTATCTGTATAAACATGGAAATATCTACACCGCTATCTGTATAAACATGGAAATATCTACACCGCTATCTGTATAAACATGGAAATATCTTCACCGCTACCTGTAAAAACATGGAAATATCAGCACCGCTATCTGTATGAACATGGAAATGTCTACACCGCTATCTGTATGAACATGGAAATATCTACACCGCTATCTGTATGAACATGGAAATATCTACACCGCTATCGGTTTGAACAAGGAAATATATACACCGCTGTCTGCATGAAAATGGAAATTGCTACACAGCAATCTGCATATACATGGAAATATCTACACAGGTATCTCTTTACACATGGAAATAACTACACAGCTATCTGTATGAAAATGGAAATATCTAAACCGCCATCTGTATGAACATGGAAATATCTACACCGCTTTCTGTATGAACATGGAAATATCTGCACGCCATCTGTATGAACATATAAATATCTACACCGCCATCTGTATTAAGATGGAGATATCTACACTGCTATCTGTATCAACATGGAAATATCTACACCGCTACCTGTATGAACATGGAAATTTCAGCACCGCTATCTGTATGAACATGGATATATCTACACCGCAATCTGTATGAACATGGAAATATCTACACCGCTATCTGTATGAACATGGAAATATCTACACCGCTATCTGTTTGATCAGGGAAATATATACACCGCTGTCTGCATGAAAATGGAAATTGCTACACAGCTATCTGCATATACATGGAAATATCTACACAGGTATCTCTTTACACATGGAAATAACTACACCGCTATCTGTATGAACATGGAAATATCTACACCGCCATCTGTATGAACATGGAAATATCTGCACCGCCATCTGTATGAACATATAAATACCTACACCGCCATCTGTATTAAGATGGAGATATCTACACTGCTATCTGTATCAACATGGAAATATCTACACCGCTACCTGTATGAACATGGAAATATCAGCACCGCTATCTGTATGAACATGGAAATATCTACACCGCTATCTGTATGAACATGGAAATATCTTCACCGCCATCTGGATGAACATGGATATATCTACACAGCCATCTGGATGAACATGGAAATATGTACACGGCTATCTGTGTAAACATGCATACATCTTCACCGCTATCTGTATAAACATGGAAATATCTACACCGCTATCTTTATGAACATGGAAATATCTAAACCGCTAACTGTTTGAACAGGGAAATATATACACCGCTATCTGCATAAAAATGGAAATATCTACACCGCTATCTGTATGAACATGGAAATACATACACCGCTATCTGTATGAACATGGAAATATCTACAACGCTATCTGTATGAACATGGAAATAACTACCCCGCTATCTGTATGAACATGGAAATATCTACACCGCCATCTGTATGAACATGGAAATATCTTCTCCACCATCTGTATGAACATGGATATATCTACACAGCCATCTGGATGAACATGGAAATATCTAAACCGCTATCTGTATGAACATGGAAATATCTACACCGCCATCTGTATGAACATGGATATATCTACACAGCCATCTGTATAAACACGGAAATATGTACACCGCTACCTGTATAAACATGGAAGTTTCAGCACGGCTATCGGTATGAACATGGCAATATCTACACGGCTATCTGTATGAACATGGAAATATCTACACCGCTATCTGTATGTACATGGAAATACCTTCACCGCCATCTGTATGAACATGGATATATCTACTCAGCCATCTGGATGAACATGGAAATATCTACAGCGCTATCTGTATGAACATGGAAATATCTACACAGCCATCAGGATTAACATGGAAATATCTACACCGCTATCTGTATGAACATGGAAATACATACACCGCTGTCTGTATGAACATGGAAATATCTACACCGCTATCTGTATGAACATGGAAATATCTACACCGCTATCTGTATGAACATGGAAATATCTTCACTGCCATCTGTATGAACATGGATATATCTACGCAGCCATCTGGATGAACATGGAAATATCTACACCGCTATCTGTATGAACATGGAAATATCTACACCGCTATCTGCATTAACATGGAAATATCCACACAGCCATCTGGATTAACTTGGAAATATCTACACCGCTATCTGTATGAACATGGAAATACATACACCGCTATCTGTATGAACATGTAAATATCTACACCGCTATCTGTTTGAACATGGAAATATATACACCGCTATCTGCATGAAAATGGAAATATCTACACAGCTATCTGCATATACATGGAAATATCTACACAGCTATCACTTTACGCATGGAAATAACTACACCGCTATCTGTATGAACATGGAAATATCTACACCGCCATCTGTATGAAAATGGAAATATCTGAACCGCCATCTGTATGAACATATAAATATCTACACCGCCATCTGTATTAAAATGAAGATATCTACACCGCTATCTGTATAAACATGGAAATATCTACACCGCTATCTGTATAAACATGGAAATATCTACACCGCTATCTGTATAAACATGGAAATATCTTCACCGCTACCTGTAAAAACATGGAAATATCAGCACCGCTATCTGTATGAACATGGAAATATCTACACCGCTATCTGTAAAAACATGGAAATATCTACACCGCTATCTGTATGAACATGGAAATATCTACACCGCTATCGGTTTGAACAAGGAAATATATACACCGCTGTCTGCATGAAAATTGAAATTGCTACACAGCAATCTGCATATACATGGAAATATCTACACAGGTATCTCTTTACACATGGAAATAACTACACAGCTATCTGTATGAAAATGGAAATATCTAAACCGCCATCTGTATGAACATGGAAATATCTACACCGCTATCTGTATGAACATGGAAATATCTGCACCGCCATCTGTATGAACATATAAATATCTACACCGCCATCTGTATTAAGATGGAGATATCTACACTGCTATCTGTATCAACATGGAAATATCTACACCGCTACCTGTATGAACATGGAAATTTCAGCACCGCTATCTGTATGAACATGAAAATATCTACACCGCAATCTGTATGAACATGGAAATATCTACACCGCTATCTGTATGAACATGGAAATATCTACACCGCTATCTGTTTGAACAGGGAAATATATACACCGCTGTCTGCATGAAAATGGAAATTGCTACACAGCTATCTGCATGTACATGGAAATATCTACACAGGTATCTCTTTACACATGGAAATAACTACACCGCTATCTGTATGAACATGGAAATATCTACACCGCCATCTGTATGAACATGGAAATATCTGCACCGCCATCTGTATGAACATATAAATATCTACACCGCCATCTGTATTAAGATGGAGATATCTACACTGCTATCTGTATCAACATGGAAATATCTACACCGCTACCTGTATGAACATGGAAATATCAGCACCACTATCTGTATGAACATGGAAATATCTACACCGCTATATGTATGAACATGGAAATATCTTCACCGCCATCTGTATGAACATGGATATATCTACACAGCCATCTGGATGAGCATGGAAATATGTACACGGCTATCTGTGTAAACATGCATACATCTTCACCGCTATCTGTATAAACATGGAAATATCTACACCGCTATCTTTATGAACATGGAAATATCTAAACCGCTAACTGTTTGAACAGGGAAATATATACACCGCTATCTGCATAAAAATGGAAATATCTACACGGCTATCTGTATGAACATGGAAATACATACACCGCTATCTGTATGAACATGGAAATATCTACAACGCTATCTGTATGAACATGGAAATAACTACCCCGCTATCTGTATGAACATGGAAATATCTACACCGCCATCTGTATGAACATGGAAATATCATCTCCACCATCTGTATGAACATGGATATATCTACACAGCCATCTGGATGAACATGGAAATATCTAAACCGCTATCTGTATGAACATGGAAATATCTACACCGCCATCTGTATGAACATGGATATATCTACACAGCCATCTGTATAAACACGGAAATATGTACACCGCTACCTGTATAAACATGGAAGTTTCAGCACGGCTATCGGTATGAACATGGCAATATCTACACGGCTATCTGTATGAACATGGAAATATCTACACCGCTATCTGTATGTACATGGAAATATCTTCACCGCCATCTGTATGAACATGGATATATCTACTCAGCCATCTGGATGAACATGGAAATATCTACAGCGCTATCTGTATGAACATGGAAATATCTACACCGCTATCTGTATGAACATGGAAATATCTACACAGCCATCTGGATTAACATGGAAATATCTACACCGCTATCTGTATGAACATGGAAATACATACACCGCTGTCTGTATGAACATGGAAATATCTACACCGCTATCTGTATGAACATGGAAATATCTACACCGCTATCTGTATGAACATGGAAATATCTTCACTGCCATCTGTATGAACATGGATATATCTACGCAGCCATCTGGATGAACATGGAATTATCTACACCGCTATCTGTATGAACATGGAAATATCTACACCGCTATCTGCATTAACATGGAAATATCCACACAGCCATCTGGATTAACTTGGAAATATCTACACCGCTATCTGTATGAACATGGAAATACATACACCGCTATCTGTATGAACATGTAAATATGTACACCGCTATCTGTTTGAACATGGAAATATATACACCGCTATCTGCATGAAAATGGAAATATCTACACAGCTATCTGCATATACATGGAAATATCTACACAGCTATCACTTTACGCATGGAAATAACTACACCGCTATCTGTATGAACATGGAAATATCTACACCGCAATCTGTATGAAAATGGAAATATCTGAACCGCCATCTGTATGAACATATAAATATCTACACCGCCATCTGTATTAAAATGAAGATATCTACACCGCTATCTGTATAAACATGGACATATCTACACCGCTATCTGTATAAACATGGAAATATCTACACCGCTATCTGTATAAACATGGAAATATCTTCACCGCTACCTGTAAAAACATGGAAATATCAGCACCGCTATCTGTATGAACATGGAAATATCTACACCGCTATCTGTATGAACATGGAAATATCTACACCGCTATCTGTATGAACATGGAAATATCTACACCGCTATCGGTTTGAACAAGGAAATATATACACCGCTGTCTGCATGAAAATGGAAATTGCTACACAGCAATCTGCATATACATGGAAATATCTACACAGGTATCTCTTTACACATGGAAATAACTACACAGCTATCTGTATGAAAATGGAAATATCTAAACCGCCATCTGTATGAACATGGAAATATCTACACCGCTATCTGTATGAACATGGAAATATCTACACCGCTATCTGTATGAACATGGAAATATCTACACAGCCATCTGGATGAACATGGAAATATCTACACCGCTATCTGTATGAACATGGAAATATCTACACCGCTATCTGTATGAACATGGAAATATCTACACCGCTATCTGTATGAACATGGAAATATTTTCACCGCCATCTATATGAACATGGATATATCTACACAGCCATCTGGATGAACATGGAAATATCTACACCGCTATCTGTGTAAACATGCCTACATTTTCACCGCTATCTGTATGAACATGGAAATACATACACCGCTATCTGTTTGAATATGGAAATATCTACACCGCTTTCTGTATGAACATGGAAATATCTACACCGCTATCTGTATGAACATGGAAATATCTTCACCGCCATCTGTATGAAGATGGATATATCTACACAGCATTCTGGATGAACATGGAAATATCTACACCGCTATCTGTGTAAACATGCATATATTTTCACCGCTATCTGTATAAACATGGAAATATCTTCACCGCTACCTTTATGAACATGGAAATATCTAAACCGCTAACTGTTTGAACAGGGAAATATATACACCGCTATCTGCATAAAAATGGAAATATCTACACCGCTATCTGTATGAACATGGAAATACATACACCGCTATCTGTATGAACATGGAAATATCTACACCGCTATCTGTATGAAGATGGAAATATCTACACCGCTATCTGTATGAACATGGAAATATCTACACCGCCATCTGCATGAACATGGAAATATCTTCTCCACCATCTGTATGAACATGGATATATCTACACAGCCATCTGGATGAACATGGAAATATCTAAACCGCTATCTGTATGAACATGGAAATATCTACACCGCCATCTGTATGAACATGGATATATCTACACAGCCATCTGTATAAACACGGAAATATGTACACCGCCACCTGTATAAACATGGAAGTTTCAGCACGGCTATCGGTATGAACATGGCAATATCTACACGGCTATCTGTATGAACATGGAAATATCTACACCGCTATCTGTATGTACATGGAAATATCTTCACCGCCATCTGTATGAACATGGATATATCTACTCAGCCATCTGGATGAACATGGAAATATCTACACCGCTATCTGTATGAGCATGGAAATATCTACACCGCTATCTGTATGAACATGGAAATATCTACACAGCCATCTGGATTAGCATGGAAATATCTACACCGCTATCTGTATGAACATGGAAATACATACACCGCTGTCTGTATGAACATGGAAATATCTACCCCGCTATCTGTATGAACATGGAAATATCTACACCGCTATCTGTATGAACATGGATATATCTTCACCGCCATCTGTGTGAACATGGATATATCTACACAGCCATCTGGATGAACATGGAAATATCTACACCGCTATCTGTGTAAACATGCATACATTTTCACCGCTATCTGTATAAACATGGAAATAACTACACCGCTATCTTTATGAACATGGAAATATCTACACCGCTAACTGTTTGAACATGGAAATATATACACCGCTATCTGCTTGAAAATGGAAATATCTACACCGCTATCTGTATGAACATGGAAATACATACACCGCTATCTGTTTGAACATGGAAATATCTACACCGCTTTCTTTATGAACATGGAAATATCTACAACGCTATCTGTATGAACATGGAAATATCTTCACCGCCATCTGTATGAACATGGATATATCTACACAGCCATCTGGATGAACATGGAAATATCTGCACCGCTATCTGTATGAACATGGAAATATCTACACCGCTATCTGTATGAACATGGATATATCTACACAGCCATCTGGATGAACATGGAAATATCTACACCGCTATCTGTGTAAACATGCATATATCTTCACCGCTATCTGTATAAACATGGAAGTATCTACACCGCTATCTTTCTGAACATGGAAATATCTACACCGCTAACTGTTTGAACAGGGAAATATATACACCGCTATCTGCATGAAAATGGAAATATCTACACAGCTATCTGCATATACATGGAAATATCTACACAGCTATCTCTCTACACATGGAAATAACTACACCGCTATCTGTATGAACATGGAAATATCTACACCGCCATCTGTATGAAAATGGAAATCTCTGAACCGCCATCTGTATGAACATATAAATATCTACACCGCCATCTGTATTAAAATGGAGATATCTACACCGCTATCTGTATAAACATGGAAATATCTACACCGCTATCTGTATAAACATGGAAATATCTACACCGCTATCAGTATAAACATGGAAATAGCTTCACCGCTACCTGTATAAACATGGAAATTTCAGCACCGCTATCTGTATGAACATGGAAATATCTACACCGCAATCTGTATGAACATGGAAATATCTACACCGCTATCTGTATGAACATGGAAATATCTACACCGCTATCTGTTTGAAAAGGGAAATATATACACCGCTGTCTGCATGAAAATGGAAATTGCTACACAGCTGTCTGCATATACATGGAAATATCTACACAGGTATCTCTTTACACATGGAAATAACTACACCGCTATCTGTATGAACATGGAAATATCTACACCGCCATCTGTATGAACATGGATATATCTGCACCGCCATCTGTATGAACAGATAAATATCTACACCGCCATCTGTATTAAGATGGAGATATCTACACCGCTATCTGATTCAACATGGAAATATCTACACCGCTACCTGTATGAACATGGAAATATCAGCACCGCTATCTGTATGAACATGGAAATATCTACACCGCTATCTGTATGAACATGGAAATATCTTCACCGCCATCTGTATGAACATGGATATATCTACACAGACATCTGGATGAACATGGAAATATGTACACGGCTATCTGTGTAAACATGCATACATCTTCACCGCTATCTGTATAAACATGGAAATATCTACACCGCTATCTTTATGAACATGGAAATATCTAAACCGCTAACTGTTTGAACAGGGAAATATATACACCGCTATCTGCATAAAAATGGAAATATCTACACAGCTATCTGTATGAACATGGAAATACATACACCGCTATCTGTATGAACATGGAAATATCTACAACGCTATCTGTATGAACATGGAAATATCTACACCGCTATCTGTATGAACATGGAAATATCTACACCGCCATCTGTATGAACATGGAAATATCTTCTCCACCATCTGTATGAACATGGATATATCTACACAGCCATCTGGATGAACATGGAAATATCTAAACCGCTATCTGTATGAACATGGAAATATCTACACCACCATCTGTATGAACATTGATATATCTACACAGCCATCTGTATAAACACGGAAATATGTACACCGCTACCTGTATAAACATGGAAGTTTCAGCACGGCTATCGGTATGAACATGGCAATATCTACACGGCTATCTGTATGAACATGGAAATATCTACACCGCTATCTGTATGTACATGGAAATATCTTCACCGCCATCTGTATGAACATGGAAATAACTACACCGCTATCTGTATGAACATGGAAATAACTACACAGCCATCTGGATTAACATGGAAATATATACACCGCCATCTGTATGAACATGGATATATCTACACAGCCATCTGTATAAACACGGAAATATGTACACCGCCACCTGTATAAACATGGAAGTTTCAGCACGGCTATCGGTATGAACATGGCAATATCTACACGGCTATCTGTATGAACATGGAAATATCTACACCGCTATCTGTATGTACATGGAAATATCTTCACCGCCATCTGTATGAACATGGATATATCTACTCAGCCATCTGGATGAACATGGAAATATCTACACCACTATCTGTATGAACATGGAAATATCTACACCGCTATCTGTATGAACATGGAAATATCTACACAGCCATCTGGATTAACATGGAAATATCTACACCGCTATCTGTATGAACATGGAAATACATACACCGCTGTCTGTATGAACATGGAAATATCTACCCCGCTATCTGTATGAACATGGAAATATCTACACCGCTATCTGTATGAACATGGAAATATCTTCACCGCCATCTGTGTGAACATGGATATATCTACACAGCCATCTGGATGAACATGGAAATATCTACACCGCTATCTGTATAAACATGGAAATATCTACACCGCTATCAGTATAAACATGGAAATAGCTTCACCGCTACCTGTATAAACATGGAAATTTCAGCACCGCTATCTGTATGAACATGGAAATATCTACACCGCAATCTGTATGAACATGGAAATATCTACACCGCTATCTGTATGAACATGGAAATATCTACACCGCTATCTGTTTGAACAGGGAAATATATACACCGCTGTCTGCATGAAAATGGAAATTGCTACACAGCTATCTGCATATACATGGAAATATCTACACAGGTATCTCTTTACACATGGAAATAACTACACCGCTATCTGTATGAACATGGAAATATCTACACCGCCATCTGTATGAACATGGAAATATCTGCACCGCCATCTGTATGAACAGATAAATATCTACACCGCCATCTGTATTAAGATGGAGATATCTACACCGCTATCTGATTCAACATGGAAATATATACACCGCTACCTGTATGAACATGGAAATATCAGCACCGCTATCTGTATGAACATGGAAATATCTACACCGCTATCTGTATGAACATGGAAATATCTTCACCGCCATCTGTATGAACATGGATATATCTACACAGCCATCTGGATGAACATGGAAATATCTAAACCGCTATCTGTATGAACATGGAAATATCTACACCACCATCTGTATGAACATTGATATATCTACACAGCCATCTGTATAAACACGGAAATATGTACACCGCTACCTGTATAAACATGGAAGTTTCAGCACGGCTATCGGTATGAACATGGCAATATCTACACGGCTATCTGTATGAACATGGAAATATCTACACCGCTATCTGTATGTACATGGAAATATCTTCACCCTCATCTGTATGAACATGGAAATAACTACACCGCTATCTGTATGAACATGGAAATAACTACACAGCCATCTGGATTAACATGGAAATATATACACCGCCATCTGTATGAACATGGATATATCTACACAGCCATCTGTATAAACACGGAAATATGTACACCGCCACCTGTATAAACATGGAAGTTTCAGCACGGCTATCGGTATGAACATGGCAATATCTACACGGCTATCTGTATGAACATGGAAATATCTACACCGCTATCTGTATGTACATGGAAATATCTTCACCGCCATCTGTATGAACATGGATATATCTACTCAGCCATCTGGATGAACATGGAAATATCTACACCACTATCTGTATGAACATGGAAATATCTACACCGCTATCTGTATGAACATGGAAATATCTACACAGCCATCTGGATTAACATGGAAATATCTACACCGCTATCTGTATGAACATGGAAATACATACACCGCTGTCTGTATGAACATGGAAATATCTACCCCGCTATCTGTATGAACATGGAAATATCTACACCGCTATCTGTATGAACATGGAAATATCTTCACCGCCATCTGTGTGAACATGGATATATCTACACAGCCATCTGTATAAACACGGAAATATGTACACCGCTACCTGTATAAACATGGAAGTTTCAGCACGGCTATCGGTATGAACATGGCAATACCTACACGGCTATCTGTATGAACATGGAAATATCTACACCGCTATCTGTATGTACATGGAAATATCTTCACCGCCATCTGTATGAACATGGATATATCTACTCAGCCATCTGGATGAACATGGAAATATCTACAGCGCTATCTGTATGAACATGGAAATATCTACACCGCTATCTGTATGAACATGGAAATATCTACACAGCCATCTGGATTAACATGGAAATATCTACACCGCTATCTGTATGAACATGGAAATACATACACCGCTATCTGTATGAACATGGAAATATCTACACCGCTATCTGTATGAACATGGAAATATCTACACCGCTATCTGTATGAACATGGAAATATCTTCACCGCCATCTGTATGAACATGGATATATCTACGCAGCCATCTGGATGAACATGGAAATATCTACACCGCTATCTGTATGAACATGGAAATATCTACACCGCTATCTGCATTAACATGGAAATATCCGCACAGCCATCTGGATTAACTTGGAAATATCTACACCGCTATCTGTATGAACATGGAAATACATACACCGCTATCTGTATGAACATGTAAATATCTACACCGCTATCTGTTTGAACATGGAAATATATACACCGCTATCTGCATGAAAATGGAAATATCTACACAGCTATCTGCATATACATGGAAATATCTACACAGCTATCACTTTACGCATGGAAATAACTACACCGCTATCTGTATGAACATGGAAATAACTACACCGCAATCTGTATGAAAATGGAAATATCTGAACCGCCATCTGTATGAACATATAAATATCTACACCGCCATCTGTATTAAAATGAAGATATCTACACCGCTATCTGTATAAACATGGAAATATCTACACCGCTATCTGTATAAACATGGAAATATCTACACCGCTATCTGTATAAACATGGAAATATCTTCACCGCTACCTGTAAAAACATGGAAATATCAGCACCGCTATCTGTATGAACATGGAAATATCTACACCGCTATCTGTATGAACATGGAAATATCTACACCGCTATCTGTATGAACATGGAAATATCTACACCGCTATCGGTTTGAACAAGGAAATATATACACCGCTGTCTGCATGAAAATGGAAATTGCTACACAGCAATCTGCATATACATGGAAATATCTACACAGGTATCTCTTTACACATGGAAATAACTACACAGCTATCTGTATGAAAATGGAAATATCTAAACCGCCATCTGTATGAACATGGAAATATCTACACCGCTATCTGTATGAACATGGAAATATCTACACCGCTATCTGTATGAACATGGAAATATCTACACAGCCATCTGGATGAACATGGAAATATCTACACCGCTATCTGTATGAACATGGAAATACATACACCGCTATCTGTATGAACATGTAAATATCTACACCGCTATCTGTTTGAACATGGAAATATATACACCGCTATCTGCATGAAAATGGAAATATCTACACAGCTATCTGCATATACATGGAAATATCTACACAGCTATCTGTATGAACATGGAAATATTTTCACCGCCATCTATATGAACATGGATATATCTACACAGCCATCTGGATGAACATGGAAATATCTACACCGCTATCTGTGTAAACATGCCTACATTTTTACCGCTATCTGTATAAACATGGAAATATCTAAACCGCTATCTTTATGAACATGGAAATATCTACACCGCTAACTGTTTGAACATGGAAGTATATACACCGCTATCTGCTTGAAAATGGAAATATATACACCACTAACTGTATGAACATGGAAATACATACACCGCTATCTGTTTGAACATGGAAATATCTACACCGCTTTCTGTATGAACATGGAAATATCTACACCGCTATCTGTATGAACATGGAAATATCTTCACCGCCATCTGTATGAAGATGGATATATCTACACAGCCATCTGGATGAACATGGAAATATCTACACCGCTATCTGTATGAACATGGAAATACATACACCGCTATCTGTATGAACATGTAAATATCTACACCGCTATCTGTTTGAACATGGAAATATATACACCGCTATCTGCATGAAAATGGAAATATCTACACAGCTATCTGCATATACATGGAAATATCTACACAGCTATCACTTTACGCATGGAAATAACTACACCGCTATCTGTATGAACATGGAAATATCTACACCGCAATCTGTATGAAAATGGAAATATCTGAACCGCCATCTGTATGAACATATAAATATCTACACCGCCATCTGTATTAAAATGAAGATATCTACACCGCTATCTGTATAAACATGGAAATATCTACACCGCTATCTGTATAAACATGGAAATATCTACACCGCTATCTGTATAAACATGGAAATATCTTCACCGCTACCTGTAAAAACATGGAAATATCAGCACCGCTATCTGTATGAACATGGAAATATCTACACCGCTATCTGTATGAACATGGAAATATCTACACCGCTATCTGTATGAACATGGAAATATCTACACCGCTATCGGTTTGAACAAGGAAATATATACACCGCTCTCTGCATGAAAATGGAAATTGCTACACAGCAATCTGCATATACATGGAAATATCTACACAGGTATCTCTTTACACATGGAAATAACTACACAGCTATCTGTATGAAAATGGAAATATCTAAACCGCCATCTGTATGAACATGGAAATATCTACACCGCTATCTGTATGAACATGGAAATATCTACACCGCTATCTGTATGAACATGGAAATATCTACACAGCCATCTGGATGAACTTGGAAATATCTACACCGCTATCTGTATGAACATGGAAATATCTACACCGCTATCTGTATGAACATGGAAATATCTACACCGCTATCTGTATGAACATGGAAATATTTTCACCGCCATCTATATGAACATGGATATATCTACACAGCCATCTGGATGAACATGGAAATATCTACACCGCTATCTGTGTAAACATGCCTACATTTTTACCGCTATCTGTATAAACATGGAAATATCTAAACCGCTATCTTTATGAACATGGAAATATCTACACCGCTAACTGTTTGAACATGGAAGTATATACACCGCTATCTGCTTGAAAATGGAAATATATACACCACTAACTGTATGAACATGGAAATACATACACCGCTATCTGTTTGAACATGGAAATATCTACACCGCTTTCTGTATGAACATGGAAATATCTACACCGCTATCTGTATGAACATGGAAATATCTTCACCGCCATCTGTATGAAGATGGATATATCTACACAGCATTCTGGATGAACATGGAAATATCTACACCGCTATCTGTGTAAACATGCATATATTTTCACCGCTATCTGTATAAACATGGAAATATCTTCACCGCTACCTTTATGAACATGGAAATATCTAAACCGCTAACTGTTTGAACAGGGAAATATATACACCGCTATCTGCATAAAAATGGAAATATCTACACCGCTATCTGTATGAACATGGAAATACATACACCGCTATCTGTATGAACATGGAAATATCTACACCGCTATCTGTATGAAGATGGAAATATCTACACCGCTATCTGTATGAACATGGAAATATCTACACCGCCATCTGTATGAACATGGAAATATCTTCTCCACCATCTGTATGAACATGGATATATCTACACAGCCATCTGGAGGAACATGGAAATATCTAAACCGCTATCTGTATGAACATGGAAATATCTACACCGCCATCCGTATGAACATGGATATATCTACACAGCCATCTGTATAAACACGGAAATATGTACACCGCCACCTGTATAAACATGGAAGTTTCAGCACGGCTATCGGTATGAACATGGCAATATCTACACGGCTATCTGTATGAACATGGAAATATCTACACCGCTATCTGTATGTACATGGAAATATCTTCACCGCCATCTGTATGAACATGGATATATCTACTCAGCCATCTGGATGAACATGGAAATATCTACACCGCTATCTGTATGAACATGGAAATATCTACACCGCTATCTGTATGAACATGGAAATATCTACACAGCCATCTGGATTAACATGGAAATATCTACACCGCTATCTGTATGAACATGGAAATACATACACCGCTGTCTGTATGAACATGGAAATATCTACCCCGCTATCTGTATGAACATGGAAATATCTACACCGCTATCTGTATGAACATGGATATATCTTCACCGCCATCTGTGTGAACATGGATATATCTACACAGCCATCTGGATGAACATGGAAATATCTACACCGCTATCTGTGTAAACATGCATACATTTTCACCGCTATCTGTATAAACATGGAAATAACTACACCGCTATCTTTATGAACATGGAAATATCTACACCGCTAACTGTTTGAACATGGAAATATATACACCGCTATCTGCTTGAAAATGGAAATATCTACACCGCTATCTGTATGAACATGGAAATACATACACCGCTATCTGTTTGAACATGGAAATATCTACACCGCTTTCTTTATGAACATGGAAATATCTACAACGCTATCTGTATGAACATGGAAATATCTTCACCGCCATCTGTATGAACATGGATATATCTACACAGCCATCTGGATGAACATGGAAATATCTGCACCGCTATCTGTATGAACATGGAAATATCTACACCGCTATCTGTATGAACATGGATATATCTACACAGCCATCTGGATGAACATGGAAATATCTACACCGCTATCTGTGTAAACATGCATATATCTTCACCGCTATCTGTATAAACATGGAAGTATCTACACCGCTATCTTTCTGAACATGGAAATATCTACACCGCTAACTGTTTGAACAGGGAAATATATACACCGCTATCTGCATGAAAATGGAAATATCTACACAGCTATCTGCATATACATGGAAATATCTACACAGCTATCTCTCTACACATGGAAATAACTACACCGCTATCTGTATGAACATGGAAATATCTACACCGCCATCTGTATGAAAATGGAAATCTCTGAACCGCCATCTGTATGAACATATAAATATCTACACCGCCATCTGTATTAAAATGGAGATATCTACACCGCTATCTGTATAAACATGGAAATATCTACACCGCTATCTGTATAAACATGGAAATATCTACACCGCTATCAGTATAAACATGGAAATAGCTTCAGCGCTACCTGTATAAACATGGAAATTTCAGCACCGCTATCTGTATGAACATGGAAATATCTACACCGCAATCTGTATGAACATGGAAATATCTACACCGCTCTCTGTATGAACATGGAAATATCTACACCGCTATCAGTTTGAACAGGGAAATATATACACCGCTGTCTGCATGAAAATGGAAATTGCTACACAGCTATCTGCATATACATGGAAATATCTACACAGGTATCTCTTTACACATGGAAATAACTACACCGCTATCTGTATGAACATGGAAATATCTACACCGCCATCTGTATGAACATGGAAATATCTGCACCGCCATCTGTATGAACAGATAAATATCTACACCGCCTTCTGTATTAAGATGGAGATATCTACACCGCTATCTGTATCAACATGGAAATATCTACACCGCTACCTGTATGAACATGGAAATATCAGCACCGCTATCTGTATGAACATGGAAATATCTACACCGCTATCTGTATGAACATGGAAATATCTTCACCGCCATCTGTATGAACATGGATATATCTACACAGCCATCTGGATGAACATGGAAATATGTACACGGCTATCTGTGTAAACATGCATACATCTTCACCGCTATCTGTATAAACATGGAAATATCTACACCGCTATCTTTATGAACATGGAAATATCTAAACCGCTAACTGTTTGAACAGGGAAATATATACACAGCAATCTGCATAAAAATGGAAATATCTACACCGCTATCTGTATGAACATGGAAATATCTACACCGCCATCTGTATGAACATGGAAATATCTTCTCCACCATCTGTATGAACATGGATATATCTACACAGACATCTGGATGAACATGGAAATATCTAAACCGCTATCTGTATGAACATGGAAATATCTACACCGCCATCTGTATGAACATTGATATATCTACACAGCCATCTGTATAAACACGGAAATATGTACACCGCTACCTGTATAAACATGGAAGTTTCATCACGGCTATCGGTATGAACATGGCAATATCTACACGGCTATCTGTATGAACATGGAAATATCTACACCGCTATCTGTATGTACATGGAAATATCTTCACCGCCATCTGTATGAACATGGAAATAACTACACCGCTATCTGTATGAACATGGAAATAACTACACAGCCATCTGGATTAACATGGAAATATCTACTCCGCTATCTGTATGAACATGGAAATACATACACCGCTGTCTGTATGAACATGGAAATATCTACCCCGCTATCTGTATGAACATGGAAATATCTACACCGCTATCTGTATGAACATGGAAATATCTTCACCGCCATCTGTGTGAACATGGATATATCTACACAGCCATCTGGATGAACATGGAAATATCTACACCGCTATCTGTGTAAACATGCATACATTTTCACCGCTATCTGTATAAACATGGAAATAACTACACCGCTATCTTTATGAACATGGAAATATCTACACCGCTAACTGTTTGAACATGGAAATATATACACCGCTATCTGCTTGAAAATGGAAATATCTACACCGCTATCTGTATGAACATGGAAATACATACACCGCTATCTGTTTGAACACGGAATATCTACACCGCTTTCTTTATGAACATGGAAATATCTACAACGCTATCTGTATGAACATGGAAATATCTTCACCGCCATCTGTATGAACATGGATATATCTACACAGCCATCTGGATGAACATGGAAATATCTGCACCGCTATCTGTATGAACATGGAAATATCTACACCGCTATCTGTATGAACATGGATATATCTACACAGCCATCTGGATGAACATGGAAATATCTACACCGCTATCTGTGTAAACATGCATATATCTTCACCGCTATCTGTATAAACATGGAAGTATCTACACCGCTATCTTTCTGAACATGGAAATATCTACACCGCTAACTGTTTGAACAGGGAAATATATACACCGCTATCTGCATGAAAATGGAAATATCTACACAGCTATCTGCATATACATGGAAATATCTACACAGCTATCACTCTACACATGGAAATAACTACACCGCTATCTGTATGAACATGGAAATATCTACACCGCCATCTGTATGAAAATGGAAATCTCTGAACTGCCATCTGTATGAACATATAAATATCTACACCGCCATCTGTATTAAAATGGAGATATCTACACCGCTATCTGTATAAACATGGAAATATCTACACCGCTATCTGTATAAACATGGAAATATCTACACCGCTATCAGTATAAACATGGAAATAGCTTCACCGCTACCTGTATAAACATGGAAATTTCAGCACCGCTATCTGTATGAACATGGAAATATCTACACTGCAATCTGTATGAACATGGAAATATCTACACCGCTATCTGTATGAACATGGAAATATCTACACCGCTATCTGTTTGAACAGGGAAATATATACACCGCTGTCTGCATGAAAATGGAAATTGCTACACAGCTATCTGCATATACATGGAAATATCTACACAGGTATCTCTTTACACATGGAAATAACTACACCGCTATCTGTATGAACATGGAAATATCTACACCGCCATCTGTATGAACATGGAAATATATGCACCGCCATCTGTATGAACATATAAATATCTACACCGCCATCTGTATTAAGATGGAGATATCTACACCGCTATCTGTATCAACATGGAAATATCTACACCGCTACCTGTATGAACATGGAAATATCAGCACCGCTATCTGTATGAACATGGAAATATCTACACCGCTATCTGTATGAACATGGAAATATCTTCACCGCCATCTGTATGAACATGGATATATCTACACAGCCATCTGGATGAACATGGAAATATGTACACGGCAATCTGTGTAAACATGCATACATCTTCACCGCTCTCTGTATAAACATGGAAATATCTACACCGCTGTCTTTATGAACATGGAAATATCTAAACCGATAACTGTTTGAACAGGGAAATATATACACCGCTATCTGCATGAAAATGGAAATATCTACACCGCTATCTGTATGAACATGGAAATACATACACCGCTATCTGTATGAACATGGAAATATCTACACCGCTATCTGTATGAACATGGAAATACCTACACCGCTCTCTGTATGAACATGGAAATATCTACACCGCGATCTGTATGAACATGGAAATATCTTCTCCACCATCTGTATGAACATGGATATATCTGCACAGCCATCTGGATGAACATGGAAATATCTAAACCGCTATCTGTATGAACATGGAAATATCTACACCGCCATCTGTATGAACATGGATATATCTACACAGCCATCTTTATAAACACGGAAATATGTACACCGCTACCTGTATAAACATGGAAGTATCAGCACCGCTATCGGTATGTACATGGCAATATCTACACGGCTATCTGTATGAACATGGAAATATCTACACCGCTACCTGTATGTACATGGAAATATCTTCACCGCTATCTGTATGAACATGGAAATATCTACGCCGCTATCTGTATGAACATGGAAATACCTACACAGCCATCTGGATGAACATGGAAATATCTACACCGCTATCTGTATGAACATGGAAATACAAACACCGCTATCTGTATGAACATGGAAATATCTACACCGCTATCTGTATGAACATGGAAATATCTACACCGCTATCTGTATGAACATGGAAATATCTTAACCGCCATCTGTATGAACATGGAAATACCTACACAGCCATCTGGATGAACATGGAAATATCTACACCGCTATCTGTATGAACATGGAAATACAAACACCGCTATCTGTATGAACATGGAAATACAAACACCGCTATCTGTATGAACATGGAAATATCTACACCGCTATCTTTATGAACATGGAAATATCTACACCGCTAACTGTTTGAACTTGGAAATATATACACAGCTATCTGCTTGAAAATGGAAATATCTACACCGCTATCTGTATGAACATGGAAATACATACAGCGCTATCTGTTTGAACATGGAAATATCTACACCGCTTTCTGAATGAACATGGAAATATCTTCACCGTCATCAGTATGAACATGAATATATCTACACAGCCATCTGGATGAACATGGAAATATCTGCACCGCTATCTGTATGAACATGGAAATATCTACACCGGTATCTGTATGAACATGGATATATCTACACAGCCTTCTGGATGAACATGGAAATATCTACACCGCTATCTGTGTAAACATGCATACATCATCACCGGTATCTGTATAAACATGGAAATATCTACACCGCTATCTTTCTGAACATGGAAATATCAACACCGCTAACAGTTTGAACAGGGAAATATATACACCGCTATCTGCATGAGAATTGAAATATCTACACAGCTATCTGCATATACATGGAAATATCTACACAGCTATCTCTTTACACATGGAAATAACTACACCGCTATCTGTATGAACATGGAAATATCTACACCGCCATCTGTATGAAAATGGAAATATCTGAACCGCCATCTGTATGAACATATAAATATCTACACCGCCATCTGTATTAAGATGGAGATATCTACACCGCTATCTGTATAAACATGGAAATATCTACACCGCTATCTGTATAAACATGGAAATATCTACACCGCTATCAGTATAAACATGGAAATATCTTCACCGCTACCTGTAAAAACATGGAAATATCAGCACCGCTATCTGTATGAACATGGAAATATCTACACCGATATCTGTATGAACATGGAAATATCTACACCGCTATCTGTATGAACATGGAAATATCAACACCGCTATCAGTTTGAACAGGGAAATATATACACCGTTGTCTGCATGAAAATGGAAATTGCTACAAAGCTATCTGCATATACTTGGAAATATCTACACAGGTATCTCTTTACACATGGAAATAACTACACCGCTATCTGTATGAAAATGGAAATATCTACACCGCCATCTGTATGAACATGGAAATATCTACACCGCTATCTGTATGAACATGGAAATATCTACAACGCTATCTGTATGAACATGGAAATATCTACACAGCCATCTGGATGAACATGGAAATATCTACACCGCTATCTGTATGAACATGGAAATATCTACACCGCCATCTGTATGAACATGGAAATACCTACACCGCTACCTGTATGAACATGGAAATATTTTCACCGCCATCTATATGAACATGGATATATCTACACAGCCATCTGGATGAACATGGAAATATCTACACCGCTATCTGTGTAAACATGCCTACATTTTCACCGCTATCTGTATAAACATGGAAATATGTACACCGATATCTTTATGAACATGGAAATATCTACACCGCTAACTGTTTGAACATGGAAGTATATACACCGCTATCTGCTTGAAAATGGAAATATATACATCGCTAACTGTATGAACATGGAAATACATACACCGCTATCTGTTTGAACATGGAAATATCTACACCGCTTTCAGTATGAACATGGAAATATCTACACCGCTATCTGTATGAACATGGAAATATCTACACCGCTATCTGTTTGAACAGGGAAATATATACACCGCTGTCTGCATGAAAATGGAAATTGCTACACAGCTATCTGCATATACATGGAAATATCTACACAGGTATCTCTTTACACATGGAAATAACTACACCGCTATCTGTATGAACATGGAAATATCTACACCGCCATCTGTATGAACATGGAAATATATGCACCGCCATCTGTATGAACATATAAATATCTACACCGCCATCTGTATTAAGATGGAGATATCTACACCGCTATCTGTATCAACATGGAAATATCTACACCGCTACCTGTATGAACATGGAAATATCAGCACCGCTATCTGTATGAACATGGAAATATCTACACCGCTATCTGTATGAACATGGAAATATCTTCACCGCCATCTGTATGAACATGGATATATCTACACAGCCATCTGGATGAACATGGAAATATGTACACGGCAATCTGTGTAAACATGCATACATCTTCACCGCTCTCTGTATAAACATGGAAATATCTACACCGCTGTCTTTATGAACATGGAAATATCTAAACCGATAACTGTTTGAACAGGGAAATATATACACCGCTATCTGCATGAAAATGGAAATATCTACACCGCTATCTGTATGAACATGGAAATACATACACCGCTATCTGTATGAACATGGAAATATCTACACCGCTATCTGTATGAACATGGAAATACCTACACCGCTCTCTGTATGAACATGGAAATATCTACACCGCGATCTGTATGAACATGGAAATATCTTCTCCACCATCTGTATGAACATGGATATATCTGCACAGCCATCTGGATGAACATGGAAATATCTAAACCGCTATCTGTATGAACATGGAAATATCTACACCGCCATCTGTATGAACATGGATATATCTACACAGCCATCTTTATAAACACGGAAATATGTACACCGCTACCTGTATAAACATGGAAGTATCAGCACCGCTATCGGTATGTACATGGCAATATCTACACGGCTATCTGTATGAACATGGAAATATCTACACCGCTACCTGTATGTACATGGAAATATCTTCACCGCCATCAGTATGAACATGGATATATCTACGCAGCCATCTGGATGAACATGGAAATATCTACACCGCTATCTGTATGAACATGGAAATATCTACGCCGCTATCTGTATGAACATGGAAATACCTACACAGCCATCTGGATGAACATGGAAATATCTACACCGCTATCTGTATGAACATGGAAATACAAACACCGCTATCTGTATGAACATGGAAATATCTACACCGCTATCTGTATGAACATGGAAATATCTACACCGCTATCTGTATGAACATGGAAATATCTTAACCGCCATCTGTATGAACATGGAAATACCTACACAGCCATCTGGATGAACATGGAAATATCTACACCGCTATCTGTATGAACATGGAAATACAAACACCGCTATCTGTATGAACATGGAAATACAAACACCGCTATCTGTATGAACATGGAAATATCTACACCGCTATCTTTATGAACATGGAAATATCTACACCGCTAACTGTTTGAACTTGGAAATATATACACAGCTATCTGCTTGAAAATGGAAATATCTACACCGCTATCTGTATGAACATGGAAATACATACAGCGCTATCTGTTTGAACATGGAAATATCTACACCGCTTTCTGAATGAACATGGAAATATCTTCACCGTCATCAGTATGAACATGAATATATCTACACAGCCATCTGGATGAACATGGAAATATCTGCACCGCTATCTGTATGAACATGGAAATATCTACACCGGTATCTGTATGAACATGGATATATCTACACAGCCTTCTGGATGAACATGGAAATATCTACACCGCTATCTGTGTAAACATGCATACATCATCACCGGTATCTGTATAAACATGGAAATATCTACACCGCTATCTTTCTGAACATGGAAATATCAACACCGCTAACAGTTTGAACAGGGAAATATATACACCGCTATCTGCATGAGAATTGAAATATCTACACAGCTATCTGCATATACATGGAAATATCTACACAGCTATCTCTTTACACATGGAAATAACTACACCGCTATCTGTATGAACATGGAAATATCTACACCGCCATCTGTATGAAAATGGAAATATCTGAACCGCCATCTGTATGAACATATAAATATCTACACCGCCATCTGTATTAAGATGGAGATATCTACACCGCTATCTGTATAAACATGGAAATATCTACACCGCTATCTGTATAAACATGGAAATATCTACACCGCTATCAGTATAAACATGGAAATATCTTCACCGCTACCTGTAAAAACATGGAAATATCAGCACCGCTATCTGTATGAACATGGAAATATCTACACCGATATCTGTATGAACATGGAAATATCTACACCGCTATCTGTATGAACATGGAAATATCAACACCGCTATCAGTTTGAACAGGGAAATATATACACCGTTGTCTGCATGAAAATGGAAATTGCTACAAAGCTATCTGCATATACTTGGAAATATCTACACAGGTATCTCTTTACACATGGAAATAACTACACCGCTATCTGTATGAAAATGGAAATATCTACACCGCCATCTGTATGAACATGGAAATATCTACACCGCTATCTGTATGAACATGGAAATATCTACAACGCTATCTGTATGAACATGGAAATATCTACACAGCCATCTGGATGAACATGGAAATATCTACACCGCTATCTGTATGAACATGGAAATATCTACACCGCCATCTGTATGAACATGGAAATACCTACACCGCTACCTGTATGAACATGGAAATATTTTCACCGCCATCTATATGAACATGGATATATCTACACAGCCATCTGGATGAACATGGAAATATCTACACCGCTATCTGTGTAAACATGCCTACATTTTCACCGCTATCTGTATAAACATGGAAATATGTACACCGATATCTTTATGAACATGGAAATATCTACACCGCTAACTGTTTGAACATGGAAGTATATACACCGCTATCTGCTTGAAAATGGAAATATATACATCGCTAACTGTATGAACATGGAAATACATACACCGCTATCTGTTTGAACATGGAAATATCTACACCGCTTTCAGTATGAACATGGAAATATCTACACCGCTATCTGTATGAACATGGAAATATCTTCACCGCCATCTGCATGAAGATGGATATATCTACACAGCATTCTGGATGAACATGGAAATTTCTACACCGCTATCTGTGTAAACATGCATACATTTTCACCGCTATCTGTATAAACATTGAAATATCTGCACCGCTATCTTTATGAACATGGAAATATCTAAACCGCTATCTGTATGAACATGGAAATATCTTCACCGCCATCTGTATGAACATGGATATATCTACACAGCCATCTGGATGAACATGGAAATATGTACACGGCTATCTGTGTAAACATGCATACATCTTCACCGCTATCTGTATAAACATGGAAATATCTACACCGCTATCTTTATGAACATGGAAATATCTAAACCGCTAACTGTTTGAAAAGGGAAATATATACACCGCTTTCTGCATAAAAATGGAAATATCTACACCGCTATCTGTATGAACATGGAAATACATACACCGCTATCTGTATGAACATGGAAATATCTACACCGCTATCTGTATGAACATGGAAATATCTACACCCCTATCTGTATGAACATGGAAATATCTACACCGCCATCTGTATGAACATGGAAATATCTTCTCCACCATCTGTATGAACATGGATATATCTACACAGCCATCTGGATGAACATGGAAATATCTACACTGCTATCTGTATGAACATGGAAATATCTACACCGCCATCTGTATGAACATGGAAATATCTTCTCCACCATCTGTATGAATATGGATATATCTACACAGCCATCTGTATAAACATGGAAATATCTACACCGCTATATGTATAAACATGGAAATATCTACACCGCTACATGTATGAACATGGAAATATCAGCACCGCTATCTGTATGAACATGGAAATATCTACACCGCTATCTGTATGAACATGGAAGTATCTTCACCGCCATCTGTATGAACATGGATATATCTACACAGCCATCTGGATGGACATGGAAATATGTACATGGCTATCTGTGTAAACATGCATACTTCTTCACCGCTATCTGTATAAACATGGAAATATCTACACCGCTATCTTTATGAACATGGAAATATCTAAACCGATAACTGTTTGAACAGGGAAATATATACACTGCTATCTGCAAAAAATGGAAATATCTACACCGCTATCTGTATGAACATGGAAATACATACACCGCTATCTGTATGAACATGGAAATAATTACACCGCTATCTGTATGAACATGGAAATACCTACACCGCTATCTGTATGAATATGGAAATATCTACACCGCCATCTGTATGAACATGGAAATATCTTCTCCGCCATCTGTATGAACATGGATATATCTACACAGCCATCTGGATGAACATGGAAATATCTAAACCGCTATCTGTATGAACATGGAAATATCTACACCACCATCTGTATGAACATGGATATATCTACACAGCCATCTGTATAAACACGGAAATATGTACACCGCTACCTGTATAAACATGGAAGTATCAGCACCGCTATCGGTATGAACATGGCCATATCTACACGGCTATCTGTACGAACATGGAAATATCTACACCGCTATCTGTATGTACGTGGAAATATCTTCTCCGCCATCTGTATGAACATGGATATATCTACGCAGCCATCTGGATGAACATGGAAATATCTACACCGCTATCTGTATGAACATGGAAATATCTACACCGCTATCTGCATTAACATGGAAATATCCACACAGCCATCTGGATTAACTTGGAAATATCTACACCGCTATCTGTATGAACATGGAAATACATACACCGCTATCTGTATGAACATGGAAATATCTGCACCGCTATCTGTTTGAACATGGAAATATATACACCGCTATCTGCATGAAAATGGAAATATCTACACAGCTATCTGCATATACATGGAAATATCTACACAGCTATCACTTTACGCATGGAAATAACTACACCGCTATCTGTATGAACATGGAAATATCTACACCGCAATCTGTATGAAAATGGAAATATCTGAACCGCCATCTGTGTGAACATATAAATATCTACACCGCCATCTGTATTAAAATGAAGATATCTACACCGCTATCTGTATAAACATGGAAATATCTACACCGCTATCTGTATAAACATGGAAATATCTACACCGCTATCTGTATAAACATGGAAATATCTTCACCGCTACCTGTAAAAACATGGAAATATCAGCACCGCTATCTGTATGAACATGGAAATATCTACACCGCTATCTGTATGAACATGGAACTATCTACACCGCTATCTGTATGAACATGGAAATATCTACACCGCTATCGGTTTGAACAAGGAAATATATACAGCGCTGTCTGCATGAAAATGGAAATTGCTACACAGCAATCTGCATATACATGGAAATATCTACACAGGTATCTCTTTACACATGGAAATAACTACACAGCTATCTGTATGAAAATGGAAATATCTAAACCGCCATTTGTATGAACATGGAAATATCTACACCGCTATCTGTATGAACATGGAAATATCTACACCGCTATCTGTATTAACATGGAAATATCTACACAGCCATCTGGATGAACATGGAAATATCTACACCGCTATCTGTATGAACATGGAAATATCTACACCGCTATCTGTATGAACATGGAAATATCTACACCGCTATCTGTATGAACATGGAAATATTTTCACCGCCATCTACATGAACATGGATATATCTACACAGCCATCTGGATGAACATGGAAATATCTACACCGCTATCTGTGTAAACATGCCTACATTTTCACCGCTATCTGTATAAACATGGAAATATCTACACCGCTATCTTTATGAACATGGAAATATCTACACCGCTAAGTGTTTGAACATGGAAGTATATACACCGCTATCTGCTTGAAAATGGAAATATATACACCGCTAACTGTATGAACATGGAAATACATACACCGCTATCTGTTTGAACATGGAAATATCTACACCGCTTTCTGTATGAACATGGAAATATCTACACCGCTATCTGTATGAACATGGAAATATCTTCACCTCCATCTGTATGAAGATGGATATATCTACACAGCATTCTGGATGAACATGGAAATATCTACACCGCTATCTGTGTAAACATGCATATATTTTCACCGCTATCTGTATAAACATGGAAATATCTTCACCGCTACCTTTATGAACATGGAAATATCTAAACCGCTAACTGTTTGAACAGGGAAATATATACACCGCTATCTGCATAAAAATGGAAATATCTACACCGCTATCTGTATGAACATGGAAATACATACACCGCTATCTGTATGAACATGGAAATATCTACACCGCTATCTGTATGAAGATGGAAATATCTACACCGCTATCTGTATGAACATGGAAATATCTACACCGCCATCTGTATGAACATTGATATATCTACACAGCCATCTGTATAAACACGGAAATATGTACACCGCTACCTGTATAAACATGGAAGTTTCAGCACGGCTATCGGTATGAACATGGCAATATCTACACGGCTATCTGTATGAACATGGAAATATCTACACCGCTATCTGTATGTACATGGAAATATCTTCACCACCATCTGTATGAACATGGAAATAACTACACCGCTATCTGTATGAACATGGAAATAACTACACAGCCATCTGGATTAACATGGAAATATATACACCGCTATCTGTATGAACATGGAAATATCTACACCCCTATCTGTATGAACATGGAAATATCTACACCGCCATCTGTATGAACATGGAAATATCTTCTCCACCATCTGTATGAACATGGATATATCTACACAGCCATCTGGATGAACATGGAAATATCTACACTGCTATCTGTATGAACATGGAAATATCTACACCGCTATCTGTATGAACATGGAATTATCTACACCGCTATCTGTATGAACATGGAAGTATCTTCACCGCCATCTGTATGAACATGGATATATCTACACAGCCATCTGGATGAACATGGAAATATGTACATGGCTATCTGTGTAAACATGCATACTTCTTCACCGCTATCTGTATAAACATGGAAATATCTACACCGCTATCTTTATGAACATGGAAATATCTAAACCGATAACTGTTTGAACAGGGAAATATATACACTGTTATCTGCATAAAAATGGAAATATCTACACCGCTATCTGTATGAACATGGAAAGACATACACCGCTATCTGTATGAACATGGAAATATCTACACCGCTATCTGTATGAACATGGAAATACCTACACCGCTATCTGTATGAACATGGAAATATCTACACCGCCATCTGTATGAACATGGAAATATCTTCTCCGCCATCTGTATGAACATGGATATATCTACACAGCCATCTGGATGAACATGGAAATATCTACACCGCTATCTGTATGAACATGGAAATATCTACACCATCATCTGTATGAACATGGATATATCTACACAGCCATCTGTATAAACACGGAAATATGTAAACCGCTACCTGTATAAACATGGAAGTATCAGCACCGCTATCGGTATGAACATGGCCATATCTACACGGCTATCTGTACGAACATGGAAATATCTACACCGCTATCTGTATGTACGTGGAAATATCTTCTCCGCCATCTGTATGAACATGGATATATCTACGCAGCCATCTGGATGAACATGGAAATATCTACACCGCTATCTGCATTAACATGGAAATATCCACACAGCCGTCTGGATTAACTTGGAAATATCTACACCGCTAGCTGTATGAACATGGAAATACATACACCGCTATCTGTATGAACATGGAAATATCTACACCGCTATCTGTTTGAACATGGAAATATATACACCGCTATCTGCATGAAAATGGAAATATCTACACAGCTATCTGCATATACATGGAAATATCTACACAGCTATCACTTTACGCATGGAAATAACTACACCGCTATCTGTATGAACATGGAAATATCTACACCGCCATCTGTATGAAAATGGAAATATCTGAACCGCCATCTGTATGAACATATAAATATCTACACCGCCATCTGTATTAAAATGAAGATATCTACACCGCTATCTGTATAAACATGGAAATATCTACACCGCTATCTGTATAAACATGGAAATATCTACACCGCTATCTGTATAAACATGGAAATATCTTCACCGCTACCTGTAACAACATGGAAATATCAGCACCGCTATCTGTATGAACATGGAAATATCTACACCGCTATCTGTATGAACATGGAAATATCTACACCGCTATCTGTATGAACATGGAAATATCTACACCGCTATCGGTTTGAACAAGGAAATATATACACCGCTGTCTGCATGAAAATGGAAATTGCTACACAGCTATCTGCATATACATGGAAATATCTACACAGGTATCTCTTTACACTTGGAAATAACTACACAGCTATCTGTATGAAAATGGAAATATCTAAACCGCCATCTGTATGAACATGGAAATATCTACACCGCTATCTGTATGAACATGGAAATATCTACACCGCTATCTGTATGAACATGGAAATATCTACACAGCCATCTGGATGAACATGGAAATATCTACACCGCTATCTGTATGAACATGGAAATATCTACACCGCTATCTGTATGAACACGGAAATATCTACACCGCAATCTGTATGAACATGGAAATATTTTCACCGCCATCTATATGAACATGGATATATCTACACAGCCATCTGGATGAACATGGAAATATCTACACCGCTATCTGTGTAAACATGCCTACATTTTCACCGCTATCTGTATAAACATGGAAATATCTACACCGCTATCTTTATGAACATGGAAATATCTACACCGCTAACTGTTTGAACATGGAAGTATATACACCGCTATCTGCTTGAAAATGGAAATATATTCAACGCTAACTGTATGAACATGGAAATACATACACCGCTATCTGTTTGAACATGGAAATATCTACACCGCTTTCTGTATGAACATGGAAATATCTACACCGCTATCTGTATGAACATGGAAATATCTACACCGCCATCTGTATGAACATGGAAATATCTTCTCCACCATCTGTATGAACATGGATATATCTACACAGCCATCTGGATGAACATGGAAATATCTAAACCGCTATCTGTATGAACATGGAAATATCTACACCGCCATCTGTATGAACATGGAAATATCTACACAGCCATCTGTATAAACACGGAAATATGTACACCGCCACCTGTATAAACATGGAAGTTTCAGCACGGCTATCGGTATGAACATGGCAATATCTACACGGCTATCTGTATGAACATGGAAATATCTACACCGCTATCTGTATGTACATGGAAATATCTTCACCGCCATCTGTATGAACATGGATATATCTACTCAGCCATCTGGATGAACATGGAAATATTTACACCGCTATCTGTATGAGCATGGAAATATCTACACCGCTATCTGTATGAACATGGAAATATCTACACAGCCATCTGGATTAACATGGAAATATCTACACCGCTATCTGTATGAACATGGAAATACATACACCGCTGTCTGTATGAACATGGAAATATCTACCCCGCTATCTGTATGAACATGGAAATATCTACACCGCTATCTGTATGAACATGGATATATCTTCACCGCCATCTGTGTGAACATGGATATATCTACAGAGCCATCTGGATGAACATGGACATATCTACTCCGCTATCTGTGTAAACATGCATACATTTTCACCGCTATCTGTATAAACATGGAAATAACTACACCGCTATCTTTATGAACATGGAAATATCTACACCGCTAACTGTTTGAACATGGAAATATATACACCGCTATCTGCTTGAAAATGGAAATATCTACACCGCTATCTGTATGAACATGGAAATACATACACCGCTATCTGTTTGAACATGGAAATATCTACACCGCTTTCTTTATGAACATGGAAATATCTACAACGCTATCTGTATGAACATGGAAATATCTTCACCGCCATCTGTATGAACATGGATATATCTACACAGCCATCTGGATGAACATGGAAATATCTGCACCGCTATCTGTATGAACATGGAAATATCTACACCGCTATCTGTATGAACATGGATATATCTACACAGCCATCTGGATGAACATGGAAATATCTACACCGCTATCTGTGTAAACATGCATATATCTTCACCGCTATCTGTATAAACATGGAAGTATCTACACCGCTATCTTTCTGAACATGGAAATATCTACACCGCTAACTGTTTGAACAGGGAAATATATACACCGCTATCTGCATGAAAATGGAAATATCTACACAGCTATCTGCATATACATGGAAATATCTACACAGCTATCTCTCTACACATGGAAATAACTACACCGCTACCTGTATGAACATGGAAATATCTACACCGCCATCTGTATGAAAATGGAAATCTCTGAACCGCCATCTGTATGAACATATAAATATCTACACCGCAATCTGTATTAAAATGGAGATATCTACACCGCTATCTGTATAAACATGGAAATATCTACACCGCTATCTGTATAAACATGGAAATATCTACACCGCTATCAGTATAAACATGGAAATAGCTTCACCGCTACCTGTATAAACATGGAAATTTCAGCACCGCTATCTGTATGAACATGGAAATATCTACACCGCAATCTGTATGAACATGGAAATATCTACACCGCTATCTGTATGAACATGGAAATATCTACACCGCTATCTGTTTGAACAGGGAAATATATACACCGCTGTCTGCATGAAAATGGAAATTGCTACACAGCTATCTGCATATACATGGAAATATCTACACAGGTATCTCTTTACACATGGAAATAACTACACCGCTATCTGTATGAACATGGAAACATCTACACCGCCATCTGTATGAACATGGAAATATCTGCACCGCCATCTGTATGAACATATAAATATCTACACCGCCATCTGTATTAAGATGGAGATATCTACACTGCTATCTGTATCAACATGGAAATATCTACACCGCTACCTGTATGAACATGGAAATATCAGCACCGCTATCTGTATGAACATGGAAATATCTACACCGCTATCTGTATGAACATGGAAATATCTTCACCGCCATCTGTATGAACATGGATATATCTACACAGCCATCTGGATGAACATGGAAATATGTACACGGCTATCTGTGTAAACATGCATACATCTTCACCGCTATCTGTATAAACATGGAAATATCTACACCGCTATCTTTATGAACATGGAAATATCTAAACCGCTAACTGTTTGAACAGGGAAATATATACACCGCTATCTGCATAAAAATGGAAATATCTACACCGCTATCTGTATGAACATGGAAATACATACACCGCTATCTGTATGAACATGGAAATATCTACAACGCTATCTGTATGAACATGGAAATAACTACCCCGCTATCTGTATGAACATGGAAATATCTACACCGCCATCTGTATGAACATGGAAATATCTTCTCCACCATCTGTATGAACATGGATATATCTACACAGCCATCTGGATGAACATGGAAATATCTAAACCGCTATCTGTATGAACATGGAAATATCTACACCGCCATCTGTATGAACATGGATATATCTACACAGCCATCTGTATAAACACGGAAATATGTACACCGCTACCTGTATAAACATGGAAGTTTCAGCACGGCTATCGGTATGAACATGGCAATATCTACACGGCTATCTGTATGAACATGGAAATATCTACACCGCTATCTGTATGTACATGGAAATATCTTCACCGCCATCTGTATGAACATGGATATATCTACTCAGCCATCTGGATGAACATGGAAATATCTACAGCGCTATCTGTATGAACATGGAAATATCTACACCGCTATCTGTATGAACATGGAAATATCTACACAGCCATCTGGATTAACATGGAAATATCTACACCGCTATCTGTATGAACATGGAAATACATACACCGCTGTCTGTATGAACATGGAAATATCTACACCGCTATCTGTATGAACATGGAAATATCTACACCGCTATCTGTATGAACATGGAAATATCTTCACTGCCATCTGTATGAACATGGATATATCTACGCAGCCATCTGGATGAACATGGAAATATCTACACCGCTATCTGTATGAACATGGAAATATCTACACCGCTATCTGCATTAACATGGAAATATCCACACAGCCATCTGGATTAACTTGGAAATATCTACACCGCTATCTGTATGAACATGGAAATACATACACCGCTATCTGTATGAACATGTAAATATCTACACCGCTATCTGTTTGAACATGGAAATATATACACCGCTATCTGCATGAAAATGGAAATATCTACACAGCTATCTGCATATACATGGAAATATCTACACAGCTATCACTTTACGCATGGAAATAACTACACTGCTATCTGTATGAACATGGAAATATCTACACCGCCATCTGTATGAAAATGGAAATATCTGAACCGCCATCTGTATGAACATATAAATATCTACACCGCCATCTGTATTAAAATGAAGATATCTACACCGCTATCTGTATAAACATGGAAATATCTACACCGCTATCTGTATAAACATGGAAATATCTACACCGCTATCTGTATAAACATGGAAATATCTTCACCGCTACTTGTAAAAACATGGAAATATCAGCACCGCTATCTGTATGAACATGGAAATATCTACACCGCTATCTGTATGAACATGGAAATATCTACACCGCTATCTGTATGAACATGGAAATATCTACACCGCTATCGGTTTGAAGAAGGAAATATATACACCGCTGTCTGCATGAAAATGGAAATTGCTACACAGCAATCTGCATATACATGGAAATATCTACACAGGTATCTCTTTACACATGGAAATAACTACACAGCTATCTGTATGAAAATGGAAATATCTAAACCGCCATCTGTATGAACATGGAAATATCTACACCGCTATCTGTATGAACATGGAAATATCTGCACCGCCATCTGTATGAACATATAAATATCTACACCGCCATCTGTATTAAGATGGAGATATCTGCACTGCTATCTGTATCAACATGGAAATATCTACACCGCTACCTGTATGAACATGGAAATTTCAGCACCGCTATCTGTATGAACATGGAAATATCTACACCGCAATCTGTATGAACATGGAAATATCTACACCGCTATCTGTATGAACATGGAAATATCTACACCGCTATCTGTTTGAACAGGGAAATATATACACCGCTGTCTGCATGAAAATGGAAATTGCTACACAGCTATCTGCATATACATGGAAATATCTACACAGGTATCTCTTTACACATGGAAATAACTACACCGCTATCTGTATGAACATGGAAATATCTACACCGCCATCTGTATGAACATGGAAATATCTGCACCGCCATCTGTATGAACATATAAATATCTACACCGCCATCTGTATTAAGATGGAGATATCTACACTGCTATCTGTATCAACATGGAAATATCTACACCGCTACCTGTATGAACATGGAAATATCAGCACCGCTATCTGTATGAACATGGAAATATCTACACCGCTATCTGTATGAACATGGAAATATCTTCACCGCCATCTGTATGAACATGGATATATCTACACAGCCATCTGGATGAACATGGAAATATGTACACGGCTATCTGTGTAAACATGCATACATCTTCACCGCTATCTGTATAAACATGGAAATATCTACACCGCTATCTTTATGAACATGGAAATATCTAAACCGCTAACTGTTTGAACAGGGAAATATATACACCGCTATCTGCATAAAAATGGAAATATCTACACCGCTATCTGTATGAACATGGAAATACATACACCGCTATCTGTATGAACATGGAAATATCTACAACGCTATCTGTATGAACATGGAAATAACTACCCCGCTATCTCTATGAACATGGAAATATCTACACCGCCATCTGTATGAACATGGAAATATCTTCTCCACCATCTGTATGAACATGGATATATCTACACAGCCATCTGGATGAACATGGAAATATCTAAACCGCTATCTGTATGAACATGGAAATATCTACACCGCCATCTGTATGAACATGGATATATCTACACAGCCATCTGTATAAACACGGAAATATGTACACCGCTACCTGTATAAACATGGAAGTTTCAGCACGGCTATCGGTATGAGCATGGCAATATCTACACGGCTATCTGTATGAACATGGAAATATCTACACCGCTATCTGTATGTACATGGAAATATCTTCACCGCCATCTGTATGAACATGGATATATCTACTCAGCCATCTGGATGAACATGGAAATATCTACAGCGCTATCTGTATGAACATGGAAATATCTACACCGCTATCTGTATGAACATGGAAATATCTACACAGCCATCTGGATTAACATGGAAATATCTACACCGCTATCTGTATGAACATGGAAATACATACACCGCTGTCTGTATGAACATGGAAATATCTACACCGCTATCTGTATGAACATGGAAATATCTACACCGCTATCTGTATGAACATGGAAATATCTTCACTGCCATCTGTATGAACATGGATATATCTACGCAGCCATCTGGATGAACATGGAAATATCTACACCGCTATCTGTATGAACATGGAAATATCTACACCGCTATCTGCATTAACATGGAAATATCCACACAGCCATCTGGATTAACTTGGAAATATCTACACCGCTATCTGTATGAACATGGAAATACATACACCGCTATCTGTATGAACATGTAAATATCTACACCGCTATCTGTTTGAACATGGAAATATATACACCGCTATCTGCATGAAAATGGAAATATCTACACAGCTATCTGCATATACATGGAAATATCTACACAGCTATCACTTTACGCATGGAAATAACTACACTGCTATCTGTATGAACATGGAAATATCTACACCGCCATCTGTATGAAAATGGAAATATCTGAACCGCCATCTGTATGAACATATAAATATCTACACCGCCATCTGTATTAAAATGAAGATATCTACACCGCTATCTGTATAAACATGGAAATATCTACACCGCTATCTGTATAAACATGGAAATATCTACACCGCTATCTGTATAAACATGGAAATATCTTCACCGCTACTTGTAAAAACATGGAAATATCAGCACCGCTATCTGTATGAACATGGAAATATCTACACCGCTATCTGTATGAACATGGAAATATCTACACCGCTATCTGTATGAACATGGAAATATCTACACCGCTATCGGTTTGAACAAGGAAATATATACACCGCTGTCTGCATGAAAATGGAAATTGCTACACAGCAATCTGCATATACATGGAAATATCTACACAGGTATCTCTTTACACATGGAAATAACTACACAGCTATCAGTATGAAAATGGAAATATCTAAACCGCCATCTGTATGAACATGGAAATATCTACACCGCTATCTGTATGAACATGGAAATATCTGCACCGCCATCTGTATGAACATATAAATATCTACACCGCCATCTGTATTAAGATGGAGATATCTGCACTGCTATCTGTATCAACATGGAAATATCTACACCGCTACCTGTATGAACATGGAAATTTCAGCACCGCTATCTGTATGAACATGGAAATATCTACACCGCAATCTGTATGAACATGGAAATATCTACACCGCTATCTGTATGAACATGGAAATATCTACACCGCTATCTGTTTGAACAGGGAAATATATACACCGCTGTCTGCATGAAAATGGAAATTGCTACACAGCTATCTGCATATACATGGAAATATCTACACAGGTATCTCTTTACACATGGAAATAACTACACCGCTATCTGTATGAACATGGAAATATCTACACCGCCATCTGTATGAACATGGAAATATCTGCACCGCCATCTGTATGAACATATAAATATCTACACCGCCATCTGTATTAAGATGGAGATATCTACACTGCTATCTGTATCAACATGGAAATATCTACACCGCTACCTGTATGAACATGGAAATATCAGCACCGCTATCTGTATGAACATGGAAATATCTACACCGCTATCTGTATGAACATGGAAATATCTTCACCGCCATCTGTATGAACATGGATATATCTACACAGCCATCTGGATGAACATGGAAATATGTACACGGCTATCTGTGTAAACATGCATACATCTTCACCGCTATCTGTATAAACATGGAAATATCTACACCGCTATCTTTATGAACATGGAAATATCTAAACCGCTAACTGTTTGAACAGGGAAATATATACACCGCTATCTGCATAAAAATGGAAATATCTACACCGCTATCTGTATGAACATGGAAATACATACACCGCTATCTGTATGAACATGGAAATATCTACAACGCTATCTGTATGAACATGGAAATAACTACCCCGCTATCTCTATGAACATGGAAATATCTACACCGCCATCTGTATGAACATGGAAATATCTTCTCCACCATCTGTATGAACATGGATATATCTACACAGCCATCTGGATGAACATGGAAATATCTAAACCGCTATCTGTATGAACATGGAAATATCTACACCGCCATCTGTATGAACATGGATATATCTACACAGCCATCTGTATAAACACGGAAATATGTACACCGCTACCTGTATAAACATGGAAGTTTCAGCACGGCTATCGGTATGAACATGGCAATATCTACACGGCTATCTGTATGAACATGGAAATATCTACACCGCTATCTGTATGTACATGGAAATATCTTCACCGCCATCTGTATGAACATGGATATATCTACTCAGCCATCTGGATGAACATGGAAATATCTACAGCGCTATCTGTATGAACATGGAAATATCTACACCGCTATCTGTATGAACATGGAAATATCTACACAGCCATCTGGATTAACATGGAAATATCTACACCGCTATCTGTATGAACATGGAAATACATACACCGCTGTCTGTATGAACATGGAAATATCTACACCGCTATCTGTATGAACATGGAAATATCTACACCGCTATCTGTATGAACATGGAAATATCTTCACTGCCATCTGTATGAACATGGATATATCTACGCAGCCATCTGGATGAACATGGAATTATCTACACCGCTATCTGTATGAACATGGAAATATCTACACCGCTATCTGCATTAACATGGAAATATCCACACAGCCATCTGGATTAACTTGGAAATATCTACACCGCTATCTGTATGAACATGGAAATACATACACCGCTATCTGTATGAACATGTAAATATCTACACCGCTATCTGTTTGAACATGGAAATATATACACCGCTATCTGCATGAAAATGGAAATATCTACACAGCTATCTGCATATACATGGAAATATCTACACAGCTATCACTTTACGCATGGAAATAACTACACCGCTATCTGTATGAACATGGAAATATCTACACCGCAATCTGTATGAAAATGGAAATATCTGAACCGCCATCTGTATGAACATATAAATATCTACACCGCCATCTGTATTAAAATGAAGATATCTACACCGCTATCTGTATAAACATGGAAATATCTACACCGCTATCTGTATAAACATGGAAATATCTACACCGCTATCTGTATAAACATGGAAATATCTTCACCGCTACCTGTAAAAACATGGAAATATCAGCACCGCTATCTGTATGAACATGGAAATATCTACACCGCTATCTGTATGAACATGGAAATATCTACACCGCTATCTGTATGAACATGGAAATATCTACACCGCTATCGGTTTGAACAAGGAAATATATACACCGCTGTCTGCATGAAAATGGAAATTGCTACACAGCAATCTGCATATACATGGAAATATCTACACAGGTATCTCTTTACACATGGAAATAACTACACAGCTATCTGTATGAAAATGGAAATATCTAAACCGCCATCTGTATGAACATGGAAATATCTACACCGCTTTCTGTATGAACATGGAAATATCTGCACGCCATCTGTATGAACATATAAATATCTACACCGCCATCTGTATTAAGATGGAGATATCTACACTGCTATCTGTATCAACATGGAAATATCTACACCGCTACCTGTATGAACATGGAAATTTCAGCACCGCTATCTGTATGAACATGGATATATCTACACCGCAATCTGTATGAACATGGAAATATCTACACCGCTATCTGTATGAACATGGAAATATCTACACCGCTATCTGTTTGAACAGGGAAATATATACACCGCTGTCTGCATGAAAATGGAAATTGCTACACAGCTATCTGCATATACATGGAAATATCTACACAGGTATCTCTTTACACATGGAAATAACTACACCGCTATCTGTATGAACATGGAAATATCTACACCGCCATCTGTATGAACATGGAAATATCTGCACCGCCATCTGTATGAACATATAAATACCTACACCGCCATCTGTATTAAGATGGAGATATCTACACTGCTATCTGTATCAACATGGAAATATCTACACCGCTACCTGTATGAACATGGAAATATCAGCACCGCTATCTGTATGAACATGGAAATATCTACACCGCTATCTGTATGAACATGGAAATATCTTCACCGCCATCTGGATGAACATGGATATATCTACACAGCCATCTGGATGAACATGGAAATATGTACACGGCTATCTGTGTAAACATGCATACATCTTCACCGCTATCTGTATAAACATGGAAATATCTACACCGCTATCTTTATGAACATGGAAATATCTAAACCGCTAACTGTTTGAACAGGGAAATATATACACCGCTATCTGCATAAAAATGGAAATATCTACACCGCTATCTGTATGAACATGGAAATACATACACCGCTATCTGTATGAACATGGAAATATCTACAACGCTATCTGTATGAACATGGAAATAACTACCCCGCTATCTGTATGAACATGGAAATATCTACACCGCCATCTGTATGAACATGGAAATATCTTCTCCACCATCTGTATGAACATGGATATATCTACACAGCCATCTGGATGAACATGGAAATATCTAAACCGCTATCTGTATGAACATGGAAATATCTACACCGCCATCTGTATGAACATGGATATATCTACACAGCCATCTGTATAAACACGGAAATATGTACACCGCTACCTGTATAAACATGGAAGTTTCAGCACGGCTATCGGTATGAACATGGCAATATCTACACGGCTATCTGTATGAACATGGAAATATCTACACCGCTATCTGTATGTACATGGAAATACCTTCACCGCCATCTGTATGAACATGGATATATCTACTCAGCCATCTGGATGAACATGGAAATATCTACAGCGCTATCTGTATGAACATGGAAATATCTACACAGCCATCTGGATTAACATGGAAATATCTACACCGCTATCTGTATGAACATGGAAATACATACACCGCTGTCTGTATGAACATGGAAATATCTACACCGCTATCTGTATGAACATGGAAATATCTACACCGCTATCTGTATGAACATGGAAATATCTTCACTGCCATCTGTATGAACATGGATATACCTACGCAGCCATCTGGATGAACATGGAAATATCTACACCGCTATCTGTATGAACATGGAAATATCTACACCGCTATCTGCATTAACATGGAAATATCCACACAGCCATCTGGATTAACTTGGAAATATCTACACCGCTATCTGTATGAACATGGAAATACATACACCGCTATCTGTATGAACATGGAAATATCTACACCGCTATCTGTTTGAACATGGAAATATATACACCGCTATCTGCATGAAAATGGAAATATCTACACAGCTATCTGCATATACATGGAAATATCTACACAGCTATCACTTTACGCATGGAAATAACTACACCGCTATCTGTATGAACATGGAAATATCTACACCGCCATCTGTATGAAAATGGAAATATCTGAACCGCCATCTGTATGAACATATAAATATCTACACCGCCATCTGTATTAAAATGAAGATATCTACACCGCTATCTGTATAAACATGGAAATATCTACACCGCTATCTGTATAAACATGGAAATATCTACACCGCTATCTGTATAAACATGGAAATATCTTCACCGCTACCTGTAAAAACATGGAAATATCAGCACCGCTATCTGTATGAACATGGAAATATCTACACCGCTATCTGTAAAAACATGGAAATATCTACACCGCTATCTGTATGAACATGGAAATATCTACACCGCTATCGGTTTGAACAAGGAAATATATACACCGCTGTCTGCATGAAAATTGAAATTGCTACACAGCAATCTGCATATACATGGAAATATCTACACAGGTATCTCTTTACACATGGAAATAACTACACAGCTATCTGTATGAAAATGGAAATATCTAAACCGCCATCTGTATGAACATGGAAATATCTACACCGCTATCTGTATGAACATGGAAATATCTGCACCGCCATCTGTATGAACATATAAATATCTACACCGCCATCTGTATTAAGATGGAGATATCTACACTGCTATCTGTATCAACATGGAAATATCTACACCGCTACCTGTATGAACATGGAAATTTCAGCACCGCTATCTGTATGAACATGAAAATATCTACACCGCAATCTGTATGAACATGGAAATATCTACACCGCTATCTGTATGAACATGGAAATATCTACACCGCTATCTGTTTGAACAGGGAAATATATACACCGCTGTCTGCATGAAAATGGAAATTGCTACACAGCTATCTGCATGTACATGGAAATATCTACACAGGTATCTCTTTACACATGGAAATAACTACACCGCTATCTGTATGAACATGGAAATATCTACACCGCCATCTGTATGAACATGGAAATATCTGCACCGCCATCTGTATGAACATATAAATATCTACACCGCCATCTGTATTAAGATGGAGATATCTACACTGCTATCTGTATCAACATGGAAATATCTACACCGCTACCTGTATGAACATGGAAATATCAGCACCACTATCTGTATGAACATGGAAATATCTACACCGCTATATGTATGAACATGGAAATATCTTCACCGCCATCTGTATGAACATGGATATATCTACACAGCCATCTGGATGAACATGGAAATATGTACACGGCTATCTGTGTAAACATGCATACATCTTCACCGCTATCTGTATAAACATGGAAATATCTACACCGCTATCTTTATGAACATGGAAATATCTAAACCGCTAACTGTTTGAACAGGGAAATATATACACCGCTATCTGCATAAAAATGGAAATATCTACACGGCTATCTGTATGAACATGGAAATACATACACCGCTATCTGTATGAACATGGAAATATCTACAACGCTATCTGTATGAACATGGAAATAACTACCCCGCTATCTGTATGAACATGGAAATATCTACACCGCCATCTGTATGAACATGGAAATATCTTCTCCACCATCTGTATGAACATGGATATATCTACACAGCCATCTGGATGAACATGGAAATATCTAAACCGCTATCTGTATGAACATGGAAATATCTACACCGCCATCTGTATGAACATGGATATATCTACACAGCCATCTGTATAAACACGGAAATATGTACACCGTTACCTGTATAAACATGGAAGTTTCAGCACGGCTATCGGTATGAACATGGCAATATCTACACGGCTATCTGTATGAACATGGAAATATCTACACCGCTATCTGTATGTACATGGAAATATCTTCACCGCCATCTGTATGAACATGGATATATCTACTCAGCCATCTGGATGAACATGGAAATATCTACAGCGCTATCTGTATGAACATGGAAATATCTACACCGCTATCTGTATGAACATGGAAATATCTACACAGCCATCTGGATTAACATGGAAATATCTACACCGCTATCTGTATGAACATGGAAATACATACACCGCTGTCTGTATGAACATGGAAATATCTACACCGCTATCTGTATGAACATGGAAATATCTACACCGCTATCTGTATGAACATGGAAATATCTTCACTGCCATCTGTATGAACATGGATATATCTACGCAGCCATCTGGATGAACATGGAAATATCTACACCGCTATCTGTATGAACATGGAAATATCTACACCGCTATCTGCATTAACATGGAAATATCCACACAGCCATCTGGATTAACTTGGAAATATCTACACCGCTATCTGTATGAACATGGAAATACATACACCGCTATCTGTATGAACATGTAAATATGTACACCGCTATCTGTTTGAACATGGAAATATATACACCGCTATCTGCATGAAAATGGAAATATCTACACAGCTATCTGCATATACATGGAAATATCTACACAGCTATCACTTTACGCATGGAAATAACTACACCGCTATCTGTATGAACATGGAAATATCTACACCGCAATCTGTATGAAAATGGAAATATCTGAACCGCCATCTGTATGAACATATAAATATCTACACCGCCATCTGTATTAAAATGAAGATATCTACACCGCTATCTGTATAAACATGGACATATCTACACCGCTATCTGTATAAACATGGAAATATCTACACCGCTATCTGTATGAACATGGAAATATCTACACCGCTATCGGTTTGAACAAGGAAATATATACACCGCTGTCTGCATGAAAATGGAAATTGCTACACAGCAATCTGCATATACATGGAAATATCTACACAGGTATCTCTTTACACATGGAAATAACTACACAGCTATCTGTATGAAAATGGAAATATCTAAACCGCCATCTGTATGAACATGGAAATATCTACACCGCTATCTGTATGAACATGGAAATATCTACACCGCTATCTGTATGAACATGGAAATATCTACACAGCCATCTGGATGAACATGGAAATATCTACACCGCTATCTGTATGAACATGGAAATATCTACACCGCTATCTGTATGAACATGGAAATATCTACACCGCTATCTGTATGAACATGGAAATATTTTCACCGCCATCTATATGAACATGGATATATCTACACAGCCATCTGGATGAACATGGAAATATCTACACCGCTATCTGTGTAAACATGCCTACATTTTCACCGCTATCTGTATGAACATGGAAATACATACACCGCTATCTGTTTGAATATGGAAATATCTACACCGCTTTCTGTATGAACATGGAAATATCTACACCGCTATCTGTATGAACATGGAAATATCTTCACCGCCATCTGTATGAAGATGGATATATCTACACAGCATTCTGGATGAACATGGAAATATCTACACCGCTATCTGTGTAAACATGCATATATTTTCACCGCTATCTGTATAAACATGGAAATATCTTCACCGCTACCTTTATGAACATGGAAATATCTAAACCGCTAACTGTTTGAACATTGAAATATATACACCGCTATCTGCATAAAAATGGAAATATCTACACCGCTATCTGTATGAACATGGAAATACATACACCGCTATCTGTATGAACATGGAAATATCTACACCGCTATCTGTATGAAGATGGAAATATCTACACCGCTATCTGTATGAACATGGAAATATCTACACCGCCATCTGCATGAACATGGAAATATCTTCTCCACTATCTGTATGAACATGGATATATCTACACAGCCATCTGGATGAACATGGAAATATCTAAACCGCTATCTGTATGAACATGGAAATATCTACACCGCCATCTGTATGAACATGGATATATCTACACAGCCATCTGTATAAACACGGAAATATGTACACCGCCACCTGTATAAACATGGAAGTTTCAGCACGGCTATCGGTATGAACATGGCAATATCTACACGGCTATCTGTATGAACATGGAAATATCTACACCGCTATCTGTATGTACATGGAAATATCTTCACCGCCATCTGTATGAACATGGATATATCTACTCAGCCATCTGGATGAACATGGAAATATCTACACCGCTATCTGTATGAGCATGGAAATATCTACACCGCTATCTGTATGAACATGGAAATATCTACACAGCCATCTGGATTAACATGGAAATATCTACACCGCTATCTGTATGAACATGGAAATACATACACCGCTGTCTGTATGAACATGGAAATATCTACCCCGCTATCTGTATGAACATGGAAATATCTACACCGCTATCTGTATGAACATGGATATATCTTCACCGCCATCTGTGTGAACATGGATATATCTACACAGCCATCTGGATGAACATGGAAATATCTACACCGCTATCTGTGTAAACATGCATACATTTTCACCGCTATCTGTATAAACATGGAAATAACTACACCGCTATCTTTATGAACATGGAAATATCTACACCGCTAACTGTTTGAACATGGAAATATATACACCGCTATCTGCTTGAAAATGGAAATATCTACACCGCTATCTGTATGAACATGGAAATACATACACCGCTATCTGTTTGAACATGGAAATATCTACACCGCTTTCTTTATGAACATGGAAATATCTACAACGCTATCTGTATGAACATGGAAATATCTTCACCGCCATCTGTATGAACATGGATATATCTACACAGCCATCTGGATGAACATGGAAATATCTGCACCGCTATCTGTATGAACATGGAAATATCTACACCGCTATCTGTATGAACATGGATATATCTACACAGCCATCTGGATGAACATGGAAATATCTACACCGCTATCTGTGTAAACATGCATATATCTTCACCGCTATCTGTATAAACATGGAAGTATCTACACCGCTATCTTTCTGAACATGGAAATATCTACACCGCTAACTGTTTGAACAGGGAAATATATACACCGCTATCTGCATGAAAATGGAAATATCTACACAGCTATCTGCATATACATGGAAATATCTACACAGCTATCTCTCTACACATGGAAATAACTACACCGCTATCTGTATGAACATGGAAATATCTACACCGCCATCTGTATGAAAATGGAAATCTCTGAACCGCCATCTGTATGAACATATAAATATCTACACCGCCATCTGTATTAAAATGGAGATATCTACACCGCTATCTGTATAAACATGGAAATATCTACACCGCTATCTGTATAAACATGGAAATATCTACACCGCTATCAGTATAAACATGGAAATAGCTTCACCGCTACCTGTATAAACATGGAAATTTCAGCACCGCTATCTGTATGAACATGGAAATATCTACACCGCAATCTGTATGAACATGGAAATATCTACACCGCTATCTGTATGAACATGGAAATATCTACACCGCTATCTGTTTGAAAAGGGAAATATATACACCGCTGTCTGCATGAAAATGGAAATTGCTACACAGCTATCTGCATATACATGGAAATATCTACACAGGTATCTCTTTACACATGGAAATAACTACACCGCTATCTGTATGAACATGGAAATATCTACACCGCCATCTGTATGAACATGGATATATCTGCACCGCCATCTGTATGAACAGATAAATATCTACACCGCCATCTGTATTAAGATGGAGATATCTACACCGCTATCTGATTCAACATGGAAATATCTACACCGCTACCTGTATGAACATGGAAATATCAGCACCGCTATCTGTATGAACATGGAAATATCTACACCGCTATCTGTATGAACATGGAAATATCTTCACCGCCATCTGTATGAACATGGATATATCTACACAGACATCTGGATGAACATGGAAATATGTACACGGCTATCTGTGTAAACATGCATACATCTTCACCGCTATCTGTATAAACATGGAAATATCTACACCGCTATCTTTATGAACATGGAAATATCTAAACCGCTAACTGTTTGAACAGGGAAATATATACACCGCTATCTGCATAAAAATGGAAATATCTACACAGCTATCTGTATGAACATGGAAATACATACACCGCTATATGTATGAACATGGAAATATCTACAACGCTATCTGTATGAACATGGAAATATCTACACCGCTATCTGTATGAACATGGAAATATCTACACCGCCATCTGTATGAACATGGAAATATCTTCTCCACCATCTGTATGAACATGGATATATCTACACAGCCATCTGGATGAACATGGAAATATCTAAACCGCTATCTGTATGAACATGGAAATATCTACACCACCATCTGTATGAACATTGATATATCTACACAGCCATCTGTATAAACACGGAAATATGTACACCGCTACCTGTATAAACATGGAAGTTTCAGCACGGCTATCGGTATGAACATGGCAATATCTACACGGCTATCTGTATGAACATGGAAATATCTACACCGCTATCTGTATGTACATGGAAATATCTTCACCGCCATCTGTATGAACATGGAAATAACTACACCGCTATCTGTATGAACATGGAAATAACTACACAGCCATCTGGATTAACATGGAAATATATACACCGCCATCTGTATGAACATGGATATATCTACACAGCCATCTGTATAAACACGGAAATATGTACACCGCCACCTGTATAAACATGGAAGTTTCAGCACGGCTATCGGTATGAACATGGCAATATCTACACGGCTATCTGTATGAACATGGAAATATCTACACCGCTATCTGTATGTACATGGAAATATCTTCACCGCCATCTGTATGAACATGGATATATCTACTCAGCCATCTGGATGAACATGGAAATATCTACACCACTATCTGTATGAACATGGAAATATCTACACCGCTATCTGTATGAACATGGAAATATCTACACAGCCATCTGGATTAACATGGAAATATCTACACCGCTATCTGTATGAACATGGAAATACATACACCGCTGTCTGTATGAACATGGAAATATCTACCCCGCTATCTGTATGAACATGGAAATATCTACACCGCTATCTGTATGAACATGGAAATATCTTCACCGCCATCTGTGTGAACATGGATATATCTACACAGCCATCTGGATGAACATGGAAATATCTACACCGCTATCTGTATAAACATGGAAATATCTACACCGCTATCAGTATAAACATGGAAATAGCTTCACCGCTACCTGTATAAACATGGAAATTTCAGCACCGCTATCTGTATGAACATGGAAATATCTACACCGCAATCTGTATGAACATGGAAATATCTACACCGCTATCTGTATGAACATGGAAATATCTACACCGCTATCTGTTTGAACAGGGAAATATATACACCGCTGTCTGCATGAAAATGGAAATTGCTACACAGCTATCTGCATATACATGGAAATATCTACACAGGTATCTCTTTACACATGGAAATAACTACACCGCTATCTGTATGAACATGGAAATATCTACACCGCCATCTGTATGAACATGGAAATATCTGCACCGCCATCTGTATGAACAGATAAATATCTACACCGCCATCTGTATTAAGATGGAGATATCTACACCGCTATCTGATTCAACATGGAAATATATACACCGCTACCTGTATGAACATGGAAATATCAGCACCGCTATCTGTATGAACATGGAAATATCTACACCGCTATCTGTATGAACATGGAAATATCTTCACCGCCATCTGTATGAACATGGATATATCTACACAGCCATCTGGATGAACATGGAAATATCTAAACCGCTATCTGTATGAACATGGAAATATCTACACCACCATCTGTATGAACATTGATATATCTACACAGCCATCTGTATAAACACGGAAATATGTACAACGCTACCTGTATAAACATGGAAGTTTCAGCACGGCTATCGGTATGAACATGGCAATATCTACACGGCTATCTGTATGAACATGGAAATATCTACACCGCTATCTGTATGTACATGGAAATATCTTCACCCTCATCTGTATGAACATGGAAATAACTACACCGATATCTGTATGAACATGGAAATAACTACACAGCCATCTGGATTAACATGGAAATATATACACCGCCATCTGTATGAACATGGATATATCTACACAGCCATCTGTATAAACACGGAAATATGTACACCGCCACCTGTATAAACATGGAAGTTTCAGCACGGCTATCGGTATGAACATGGCAATATCTACACGGCTATCTGTATGAACATGGAAATATCTACACCGCTATCTGTATGTACATGGAAATATCTTCACCGCCATCTGTATGAACATGGATATATCTACTCAGCCATCTGGATGAACATGGAAATATCTACACCACTATCTGTATGAACATGGAAATATCTACACCGCTATCTGTATGAACATGGAAATATCTACACAGCCATCTGGATTAACATGGAAATATCTACACCGCTATCTGTATGAACATGGAAATACATACACCGCTGTCTGTATGAACATGGAAATATCTACCCCGCTATCTGTATGAACATGGAAATATCTACACCGCTATCTGTATGAACATGGAAATATCTTCACCGCCATCTGTGTGAACATGGATATATCTACACAGCCATCTGTATAAACACGGAAATATGTACACCGCTACCTGTATAAACATGGAAGTTTCAGCACGGCTATCGGTATGAACATGGCAATACCTACACGGCTATCTGTATGAACATGGAAATATCTACACCGCTATCTGTATGTACATGGAAATATCTTCACCGCCATCTGTATGAACATGGATATATCTACTCAGCCATCTGGATGAACATGGAAATATCTACAGCGCTATCTGTATGAACATGGAAATATCTACACCGCTATCTGTATGAACATGGAAATATCTACACAGCCATCTGGATTAACATGGAAATATCTACACCGCTATCTGTATGAACATGGAAATACATACACCGCTATCTGTATGAACATGGAAATATCTACACCGCTATCTGTATGAACATGGAAATATCTACACCGCTATCTGTATGAACATGGAAATATCTTCACCGCCATCTGTATGAACATGGATATATCTACGCAGCCATCTGGATGAACATGGAAATATCTACACCGCTATCTGTATGAACATGGAAATATCTACACCGCTATCTGCATTAACATGGAAATATCCGCACAGCCATCTGGATTAACTTGGAAATATCTACACCGCTATCTGTATGAACATGGAAATACATACACCGCTATCTGTATGAACATGTAAATATCTACACCGCTATCTGTTTGAACATGGAAATATATACACCGCTATCTGCATGAAAATGGAAATATCTACACAGCTATCTGCATATACATGGAAATATCTACACAGCTATCACTTTACGCATGGAAATAACTACACCGCTATCTGTATGAACATGGAAATAACTACACCGCAATCTGTATGAAAATGGAAATATCTGAACCGCCATCTGTATGAACATATAAATATCTACACCGCCATCTGTATTAAAATGAAGATATCTACACCGCTATCTGTATAAACATGGAAATATCTACACCGCTATCTGTATAAACATGGAAATATCTACACCGCTATCTGTATAAACATGGAAATACCTTCACCGCTACCTGTAAAAACATGGAAATATCAGCACCGCTATCTGTATGAACATGGAAATATCTACACCGCTATCTGTATGAACATGGAAATATCTACACCGCTATCTGTATGAACATGGAAATATCTACACCGCTATCGGTTTGAACAAGGAAATATATACACCGCTGTCTGCATGAAAATGGAAATTGCTACACAGCAATCTGCATATACATGGAAATATCTACACAGGTATCTCTTTACACATGGAAATAACTACACAGCTATCTGTATGAAAATGGAAATATCTAAACCGCCATCTGTATGAACATGGAAATATCTACACCGCTATCTGTATGAACATGGAAATATCTACACCGCTATCTGTATGAACATGGAAATATCTACACAGCCATCTGGATGAACATGGAAATATCTACACCGCTATCTGTATGAACATGGAAATACATACACCGCTATCTGTATGAACATGTAAATATCTACACCGCTATCTGTTTGAACATGGAAATATATACACCGCTATCTGCATGAAAATGGAAATATCTACACAGCTATCTGCATATACATGGAAATATCTACACAGCTATCACTTTACGCATGGAAATAACTACACCGCTATCTGTATGAACATGGAAATATCTACACCGCCATCTGTATGAAAATGGAAATATCTGAACCGCCATCTGTATGAACATATAAATATCTACACCGCCATCTGTATTAAAATGAAGATATCTACACCGCTATCTGTATAAACATGGAAATATCTACACCGCTATCTGTATGAACATGGAAATATCTACACCGCTATCGGTTTGAACAAGGAAATATATACACCGCTGTCTGCATGAAAATGGAAATTGCTACACAGCAATCTGCATATACATGGAAATATCTACACAGGTATCTCTTTACACATGGAAATAACTACACAGCTATCTGTATGAAAATGGAAATATCTAAACCGCCATCTGTATGAACATGGAAATATCTACACCGCTATCTGTATGAACATGGAAATATCTACACCGCTATCTGTATGAACATGCAAATATCTACACAGCCATCTGGATGAACATGGAAATATCTACACCGCTATCTGTATGAACATGGAAATATCTACACCGCTATCTGTATGAACATGGAAATATCTACACCGCTATCTGTATGAACATGGAAATATTTTCACCGCCATCTATATGAACATGGATATATCTACACAGCCATCTGGATGAACATGGAAATATCTACACCGCTATCTGTGTAAACATGCCTACATTTTCACCGCTATGTGTATAAACATGGAAATTTCTACACCGCTATCTTTATGAACATGGAAATATCTACACCGCTAACTGTTTGAACATGGAAGTATATACACCGCTATCTGCTTGAAAATGGAAATATATACACCGCTAACTGTATGAACATGGAAATACATACACCGCTATCTGTTTGAATATGGAAATATCTACACCGCTTTCTGTATGAACATGGAAATATCTACACCGCTATCTGTATGAACATGGAAATATCTTCACCGCCATCTGTATGAAGATGGATATATCTACACAGCATTCTGGATGAACATGGAAATATCTACACCGCTATCTGTGTAAACATGCATATATTTTCACCGCTATCTGTATAAACATGGAAATATATTCACCGCTACCTTTATGAACATGGAAATATCTAAACCGCTAACTGTTTGAACAGGGAAATATATACACCGCTATCTGCATAAAAATGGAAATATCTACACCGCTATCTGTATGAACATGGAAATACATACACCGCTATCTGTATGAACATGGAAATATCTACACCGCTATCTGTATGAAGATGGAAATATCTACACCGCTATCTGTATGAACATGGAAATATCTACACCGCCATCTGTATGAACATGGAAATATCTTCTCCACCATCTGTATGAACATGGATATATCTACACAGCCATCTGGATGAACATGGAAATATCTAAACTGCTATCTGTATGAACATGGAAATATCTACACCGCCATCTGTATGAACATGGATATATCTACACAGCCATCTGTATAAACACGGAAATATGTACACCGCCACCTGTATAAACATGGAAGTTTCAGCACGGCTATCGGTATGAACATGGCAATATCTACACGGCTATCTGTATGAACATGGAAATATCTACACCGCTATCTGTATGTACATGGAAATATCTTCACCGCCATCTGTATGAACATGGATATATCTACTCAGCCATCTGGATGAACATGGAAATATCTACACCGCTATCTGTATGAGCATGGAAATATCAACACCGCTATCTGTATGAACATGGAAATATCTACACAGCCATCTGGATTAACATGGAAATATCTACACCGCTATCTGTATGAACATGGAAATACATACACCGCTGTCTGTATGAACATGGAAATATCTACCCCGCTATCTGTATGAACATGGAAATATCTACACCGCTATCTGTATGAACATGGATATATCTTCACCGCCATCTGTGTGAACATGGATATATCTACACAGCCATCTGGATGAACATGGAAATATCTACACCGCTATCTGTGTAAACATGCATACATTTTCACCGCTATCTGTATAAAGATGGAAATAACTACACCGCTATCTTTATGAACATGGAAATATCTACACCGCTAACTGTTTGAACATGGAAATATATACACCGCTATCTGCTTGAAAATGGAAATATCTACACCGCTATCTGTATGAACATGGAAATACATACACCGCTATCTGTTTGAACATGGAAATATCTACACCGGTTTCTTTATGAACATGGAAATATCTACAACGCTATCTGTATGAACATGGAAATATCTTCACCGCCATCTGTATGAACATGGATATATCTACACAGCCATCTGGATGAACATGGAAATATCTGCACCGCTATCTGTATGAACATGGAAATATCTACACCGCTATCTGTATGAACATGGATATATCTACACAGCCATCTGGATGAACATGGAAATATCTACACCGCTATCTGTGTAAACATGCATATATCTTCACCGCTATCTGTATAAACATGGAAGTATCTACACCGCTATCTTTCTGAACATGGAAATATCTACACCGCTAACTGTTTGAACAGGGAAATATATACACCGCTATCTGCATGAAAATGGAAATATCTACACAGCTATCTGCATATACATGGAAATATCTACACAGCTATCTCTCTACACATGGAAATAACTACACCGCTATCTGTATGAACATGGAAATATCTACACCGCCATCTGTATGAAAATGGAAATCTCTGAACCGCCATCTGTATGAACATATAAATATCTACACCGCCATCTGTATTAAAATGGAGATATCTACACCGCTATCTGTATAAACATGGAAATATCTACACCGCTATCTGTATGAACATGGAAATATCTACACCGCTATCAGTATAAACATGGAAATAGCTTCACCGCTACCTGTATAAACATGGAAATTTCAGCACCGCTATCTGTATGAACATGGAAATATCTACACCGCAATCTGTATGAACATGGAAATATCTACACCGCTATCTGTATGAACATGGAAATATCTACACCGCTATCTGTTTGAACAGGGAAATATATACACCGCTGTCTGCATGAAAATGGAAATTGCTACACAGCTATCTGCATATACATGGAAATATCTACACAGGTATCTCTTTACACATGGAAATAACTACACCGCTATCTGTATGAACATGGAAATATCTACACCGCCATCTGTATGAACATGGAAATATCTGCACCGCCATCTGTATGAACAGATAAATATCTACACCGCCATCTGTATTAAGATGGAGATATCTACACCGCTATCTGTATCAACATGGAAATATCTACACCGCTACCTGTATGAACATGGAAATATCAGCACCGCTATCTGTATGAACATGGAAATATCTACACCGCTATCTGTATGAACATGGAAATATCTTCACCGCCATTTGTATGAACATGGATATATCTACACAGCCATCTGGATGAACATGGAAATATGTACACGGCTATCTGTGTAAACATGCATACATCTTCACCGCTATCTGTATAAACATGGAAATATCTACACCGCTATCTTTATTAACATGGAAATATCTAAACCGCTAACTGTTTGAACAGGGAAATATATACACCGCTATCTGCATAAAAATGGAAATATCTACACCGCTATCTGTATGAACATGGAAATACATACACCGCTATCTGTATGAACATGGAAATATCTACAACGCTATCTGTATGAACATGGAAATATCTACACCGCTATCTGTATGAACATGGAAATATCTACACCGCCATCTGTATGAACATGGAAATATCTTCTCCACCATCTGTATGAACATGGATATATCTACACAGCCATCTGGATGAACATGGAAATATCTAAACCGCTATCTGTATGAACACGGAAATATCTACACCGCCATCTGTATGAACATTGATATATCTACACAGCCATCTGTATAAACACGGAAATATGTACACCGCTACCTGTATAAACATGGAAGTTTCAGCACGGCTATCGGTATGAACATGGCAATATCTACACGGCTATCTGTATGAACATGGAAATATCTACACCGCTATCTGTATGTACATGGAAATATCTTCACCGCCATCTGTATGAACATGGAAATAACTACACCGCTATCTGTATGAACATGGAAATAACTACACAGCCATCTGGATTAACATGGAAATATATACACCGCCATCTGTATGAACATGGATATATCTACACAGCCATCTGTATAAACACGGAAATATGTACACCGCCACCTGTATAAACATGGAAGTTTCAGCACGGCTATCGGTATGAACATGGCAATATCTACACGGCTATCTGTATGAACATGGAAATATCTACACCGCTATCTGTATGTACATGGAAATATCTTCACCGCCATCTGTATGAACATGGATATATCTACTCAGCCATCTGGATGAACATGGAAATATCTACACCACTATCTGTATGAACATGGAAATATCTACACCGCTATCTGTATGAACATGGAAATATCTACACAGCCATCTGGATGAACATGGAAATATCTACACCGCTATCTGTATGAACATGGAAATACATACACCGCTGTCTGTATGAACATGGAAATATCTACCCCGCTATCTGTATGAACATGGAAATATCTACACCGCTATCTGAACATGGAAATATATTCACCGCCATCTGTGTGAACATGGATATATCTACACAGCCATCTGGATGAACATGGAAATATCTACACCGCTATCTGTGTAAACATGCATACATTTTCACCGCTATCTGTATAAACAAGGAAATAACTACACCGCTATCTTTATGAACATGGAAATATCTACACCGCTAACTGTTTGAACATGGAAATATATACACCGCTATCTGCTTGAAAATGGAAATATCTACACCGCTATCTGTATGAACATGGAAATACATACACCGCTATCTGTTTGAACATGGAAATATCTACACCGGTTTCTTTATGAACATGGAAATATCTACAACGCTATCTGTATGAACATGGAAATATCTTCACCGCCATCTGTATGAACATGGATATATCTACACAGCCATCTGGATGAACATGGAAATATCTGCACCGCTATCTGTATGAACATGGAAATATCTACACCGCTATCTGTATGAACATGGATATATCTACACAGCCATCTGGATGAACATGGAAATATCTACACCGCTATCTGTGTAAACATGCATATATCTTCACCGCTATCTGTATAAACATGGAAGTATCTACACCGCTATCTTTCTGAACATGGAAATATCTACACCGCTAACTGTTTGAACAGGGAAATATATACACCGCTATCTGCATGAAAATGGAAATATCTACACAGCTATCTGCATATACATTGAAATATCTACACAGCTATCTCTCTACACATGGAAATAACCACACCGCTATCTGTATGAACATGGAAATATCTACACTGCCATCTGTATGAAAATGGAAATCTCTGAACCGCCATCTGTATGAACATATAAATATCTACACCGTCATCTGTATTAAAATGGAGATATCTACACCGCTATCTGTATAAACATGGAAATATCTACACCGCTATCTGTATAAACATGGAAATATCTACACCGCTGTCAGTATAAACATGGAAATAGCTTCACCGCTACCTGTATAAACATGGAAATTTCAGCACCGCTATCTGTATGAACATGGAAATATCTACACCGCAATCTGTATGAACATGGAAATATCTACACCGCTATCTGTATGAACATGGAAATATCTACACCGCTATCTGTTTGAACAGGGAAATATATACACCGCTGTCTGCATGAAAATGGAAATTGCTACACAGCTATCTGCATATACATGGAAATATCTACACAGGTATCTCTTTACACATGGAAATAACTACACCGCTATCTGTATGAACATGGAAATATCTACACCGCCATCTGTATGAACATGGAAATATCTGCACCGCCATCTGTATGAACATATAAATATCTACACCGCCATCTGTATTAAGATGGAGATATCTACACTGCTATCTGTATCAACATGGAAATATCTACACCGCTACCTGTATGAACATGGAAATATCAGCAACGCTATCTGTATGAACATGGAAATATCTACACCGCTATCTGTATGAACATGGAAATATCTTCACCGCCATCTGTATGAACATGGATATATCTACACAGCCATCTGGATGAACATGGAAATATGTACACGGCTATCTGTGTAAACATGCATACATCTTCACCGCTATCTGTATAAACATGGAAATATCTACACCGCTATCTTTATGAACATGGAAATATCTAAACCGCTAACTGTTTGAACAGGGAAATATATACACCGCTATCTGCATAAAAATGGAAATATCTACACCGCTATCTGTATGAACATGGAAATACATACACCGCTATCTGTATGAACATGGAAATATCTACAACGCTATCTGTATGAACATGGAAATAACTACCCCGCTATCTGTATGAACATGGAAATATCTACACCGCCATCTGTATGAACATGGAAATATCTTCTCCACCATCTGTATGAACATGGATATATCTACACAGCCATCTGGATGAACATGGAAATATCTAAACCGCTATCTGTATGAACATGGAAATATCTACACCGCCATCTGTATGAACATGGATATATCTACACAGCCATCTGTATAAACACGGAAATATGTACACCGCTACCTGTATAAACATGGAAGTTTCAGCACGGCTATCGGTATGAACATGGCAATATCTACACGGCTATCTGTATGAACATGGAAATATCTACACCGCTATCTGTATGTACATGGAAATATCTTCACCGCCATCTGTATGAACATGGATATATCTACTCAGCCATCTGGATGAACATGGAAATATCTATAGCGCTATGTGTATGAACATGGAAATATCTACACCGCTATCTGTATGAACATGGAAATATCTACACAGCCATCTGGATTAACATGGAAATATCTACACCGCTATCTGTATGAACATGGAAATACATACACCGCTGTCTGTATGAACATGGAAATATCTACACCGCTATCTGCATGAACATGGAAATATCTACACCGCTATCTGTATGAACATGGAAATATCTTCACCGCCATCTGTATGAACATGGATATATCTACGCAGCCATCTGGATGAACATGGAAATATCTACACCGCTATCTGTATGAACATGGAAATATCTACACCGCTATCTGCATTAACATGGAAATATCCACACAGCCATCTGGATTAACTTGGAAATATCTACACCGCTATCTGTATGAACATGGAAATACATACACCGCTATCTGTATGAACATGGAAATATCTACACCGCTATCTGTTTGAACATGGAAATATATACACCGCTATCTGCATGAAAATGTAAATATCTACACAGCTATCTGCATATACATGGAAATATCTACACAGCTATCACTTTACGCATGGAAATAACTACACCGCTATCTGTATGAACATGGAAATATCTACACCGCAATCTGTATGAAAATGGAAATATCTGAACCGCCATCTGTATGAACATATAAATATCTACACCGCCATCTGTATTAAAATGAAGATATCTACACCGCTATCTGTATAAACATGGAAATATCTACACCACTATCTGTATAAACATGGAAATATCTACACCGCTATCTGTATAAACATGGAAATATCTTCACCGCTACCTGTAAAAACATGGAAATATCAGCACCGCTATCTGTATGAACATGGAAATATCTACACCGCTATCTGTATGAACATGGAAATATCTACACCGCTATCTGTATGAACATGGAAATATCTACACCGCTATCGGTTTGAACAAGGAAATATATACACCGCTGTCTGCATGAAAATGGAAATTGCTACACAGCAATCTGCATATACATGGAAATATCTACACAGGTATCTCTTTACACATGGAAATAACTACACAGCTATCTGTATGAAAATGGAAATATCTAAACCGCCATCTGTATGAACATGGAAATATCTACACCGCTATCTGTAAGAACATGGAAATATCTACACCGCTATCTGTATGAACATGGAAATATCTACACAGCCATCTGGATGAACTTGGAAATATCTACACCGCTATCTGTATGAACATGGAAATATCTACACCGCTATCTGTATGAACATGGAAATATCTACACCGCTATCTGTATGAACATGGAAATATTTTCACCGCCATCTATATGAACATGGATATATCTACACAGCCATCTGGATGAACATGGAAATATCTACACCGCTATCTGTGTAAACATGCCTACATTTTCACCGCTATCTGTATAAACATGGAAATATCTACACCGCTATCTTTATGAACATGGAAATATCTACACCGCTAACTGTTTGAACATGGAAGTATATACACCGCTATCTGCTTGAAAATGGAAATATATACACCACTAACTGTATGAACATGGAAATACATACACCGCTATCTGTTTGAACATGGAAATATCTACACCGCTTTCTGTATGAACATGGAAATATCTACACCGCTATCTGTATGAACATGGAAATATCTTCACCGCCATCTGTATGAAGATGGATATATCTACACAGCATTCTGGATGAACATGGAAATATCTACACCGCTATCTGTGTAAACATGCATATATTTTCACCGCTATCTGTATAAACATGGAAATATCTTCACCGCTACCTTTATGAACATGGAAATATCTAAACCGCTAACTGTTTGAACAGGGAAATATATACACCGCTATCTGCATAAAAATGGAAATATCTACACCGCTATCTGTATGAACATGGAAATACATACACCGCTATCTGTATGAACATGGAAATATCTACACCGCTATCTGTATGAAGATGGAAATATCTACACCGCTATCTGTATGAACATGGAAATATCTACACCGCCATCTGTATGAACATGGAAATATCTTCTCCACCATCTGTATGAACATGGATATATCTACACAGCCATCTGGATGAACATGGAAATATCTAAACTGCTATCTGTATGAACATGGAAATATCTACACCGCCATCTGTATGAACATGGATATATCTACACAGCCATCTGTATAAACACGGAAATATGTACACCGCCACCTGTATAAACATGGAAGTTTCAGCACGGCTATCGGTATGAACATGGCAATATCTACACGGCTATCTGTATGAACATGGAAATATCTACACCGCTATCTGTATGTACATGGAAATATCTTCACCGCCATCTGTATGAACATGGATATATCTACTCAGCCATCTGGATGAACATGGAAATATCTACACCGCTATCTGTATGAGCATGGAAATATCTACACCGCTATCTGTATGAACATGGAAATATCTACACAGCCATCTGGATTAACATGGAAATATCTACACCGCTATCTGTATGAACATGGAAATACATACACCGCTGTCTGTATGAACATGGAAATATCTACCCCGCTATCTGTATGAACATGGAAATATCTACACCGCTATCTGTATGAACATGGATATATCTTCACCGCCATCTGTGTGAACATGGATATATCTACACAGCCATCTGGATGAACATGGAAATATCTACACCGCTATCTGTGTAAACATGCATACATTTTCACCGCTATCTGTATAAACATGGAAATAACTACACCGCTATCTTTATGAACATGGAAATATCTACACCGCTAACTGTTTGAACATGGAAATATATACACCGCTATCTGCTTGAAAATGGAAATATCTACACCGCTATCTGTATGAACATGGAAATATCTACACCGCTATCTGTTTGAACAGGGAAATATATACACCGCTGTCTGCATGAAAATGGAAATTGCTACACAGATATCTGCATATACATGGAAATATCTACACAGGTATCTCTTTACACATGGAAATAACTACACCGCTATCTGTATGAACATGGAAATATCTACACCGCCATCTGTATGAACATGGAAATATCTGCACCGCCATCTGTATGAACATATAAATATCTACACCGCCATCTGTATTAAGATGGAGATATCTACACCGCTATCTGTATCAACATGGAAATATCTACACCGCTACCTGTATGAACATGGAAATATCAGCACCGCTATCTGTATGAACATGGAAATATCTACACCGCTATCTGTATGAACATGGAAATATCTTCACCGCCATCTGTATGAACATGGATATATCTACACAGCCATCTGGATGAACATGGAAATATGTACACGGCTATCTGTGTAAACATGCATACATCTTCACCGCTATCTGTATAAACATGGAAATATCTACACCGCTATCTTTATGAACATGGAAATATCTAAACCGCTAACTGTTTGAACAGGGAAATATATACACCGCTATCTGCAAAAAAATGGAAATATCTACACCGCTATCTGTATGAACATGGAAATACATACACCGCTATCTGTATGAACATGGAAATATCTACAACGCTATCTGTATGAACATGGAAATATCTACACCGCTATCTGTATGAACATGGAAATATCTACACCGCCATCTGTATGAACATTGATATATCTACACAGCCATCTGTATAAACACGGAAATATGTACACCGCTACCTGTATAAACATGGAAGTTTCAGCACGGCTATCGGTATGAACATGGCAATATCTACACGGCTATCTGTATGAACATGGAAATATCTACACCGCTATCTGTATGTACATGGAAATATCTTCACCGCCATCTGTATGAACATGGAAATAACTACACCGCTATCTGTATGAACATGGAAATAACTACACAGCCATCTGGATTAACATGGAAATATATACACCGCCATCTGTATGAACATGGATATATCTACACAGCCATCTGTATAAACACGGAAATATGTACACCGCCACCTGTATAAACATGGAAGTTTCAGCACGGCTATCGGTATGAACATGGCAATATCTACACGGCTATCTGTATGAACCTGGAAATATCTACACCGCTATCTGTATGTACATGGAAATATCTTCACCGCCATCTGTATGAACATGGATATATCTACTCAGCCATCTGGATGAACATGGAAATATCTACACCGCTATCTGTATGAACATGGAAATATCTACACAGCCATCTGGATTAACATGGAAATATCTACACCGCTATCTGTATGAACATGGAAATACATACACCGCTGTCTGTATGAACATGGAAATATCTACCCCGCTATCTGTATGAACATGGAAATATCTACACCGCTATCTGAACATGGAAATATCTTCACCGCCATCTGTGTGAACATGGATATATCTACACAGCCATCTGGATGAACATGGAAATATCTACACCGCTATCTGTGTAAACATGCATACATTTTCACCGCTATCTGTATAAACAAGGAAATAACTACACCGCTATCTTTATGAACATGGAAATATCTACACCGCTAACTGTTTGAACATGGAAATATATACACCGCTATCTGCTTGAAAATGGAAATATCTACACCGCTATCTGTATGAACATGGAAAAACATACACCGCTATCTGTTTGAACATGGAAATATCTACACCGCTTTCTTTATGAACATGGAAATATCTACAACGCTATCTGTATGAACATGGAAATATCTTCACCGCCATCTGTATGAACATGGATATATCTACACAGCCATCTGGATGAACATGGAAATATCTGCACCGCTATCTGTATGAACATGGAAATATCTACACCGTTATCTGTATGAACATGGATATATCTACACAGCCATCTGGATGAACATGGAAATATCTACACCGCTATCTGTGTAAACTTGCATATATCTTCACCGCTATCTGTATAAACATGGAAGTATCTACACCGCTATCTTTCTGAACATGGAAATATCTACACCGCTAACTGTTTGAACAGGGAAATATATACACCGCTATCTGCATGAAAATTGAAATATCTACACAGCTATCTGCATATACATGGAAATATCTACACAGCTATCTCTCTACACATGGAAATAACCACACCGCTATCTGTATGAACATGGAAATATCTACACCGCCATCTGTATGAAAATGGAAATCTCTGAACCGCCATCTGTATGAACATATAAATATCTACACCGTCATCTGTATTAAAATGGAGATATCTACACCGCTATCTGTATAAACATGGAAATATCTACACCGCTATCTGTATAAACATGGAAATATCTACACCGCTATCAGTATAAACATGTAAATAGCTTCACCGCTACCTGTATAAACATGGAAATTTCAGCACCGCTATCTGTATGAACATGGAAATATCTACACCGCAATCTGTATGAACATGGAAATATCTACACCGCTATCTGTATGAACATGGAAATATCTACACCGCTATCTGTTTGAACAGGGAAATATATACACCGCTGTCTGCATGAAAATGGAAATTGCTACACAGCTATCTGCATATACATGGAAATATCTACACAGGTATCTCTTTACACATGGAAATAACTACACCGCTATCTGTATGAACATGGAAATATCTACACCGCCATCTGTATGAACATGGAAATATCTGCACCGCCATCTGTATGAACATATAAATATCTACACCGCCATCTGTATTAAGATGGAGATATCTACACTGCTATCTGTATCAACATGGAAATATCTACACCGCTACCTGTATGAACATGGAAATATCAGCAACGCTATCTGTATGAACATGGAAATATCTACACCGCTATCTGTATGAACATGGAAATATCTTCACCGCCATCTGTATGAACATGGATATATCTACACAGCCATCTGGATGAACATGGAAATATGTACACGGCTATCTGTGTAAACATGCATACATCTTCACCGCTATCTGTATAAACATGGAAATATCTACACCGCTATCTTTATGAACATGGAAATATCTAAACCGCTAACTGTTTGAACAGGGAAATATATACACCGCTATCTGCATAAAAATGGAAATATCTACACCGCTATCTGTATGAACATGGAAATACATACACCGCTATCTGTATGAACACGGAAATATCTACAACGCTATCTGTATGAACATGGAAATAACTACCCCGCTATCTGTATGAACATGGAAATATCTACACCGCCATCTGTATGAACATGGAAATATCTTCTCCACCATCTGTATGAACATGGATATATCTACACAGCCATCTGGATGAACATGGAAATATCTAAACCACTATCTGTATGAACATGGAAATAACTACACCGCCATCTGTATGAACATGGATATATCTACACAGCCATCTGTATAAACACGGAAATATGTACACCGCTACCTGTATAAACATGGAAGTTTCAGCACGGCTATCGGTATGAACATGGCAATATCTACACGGCTATCTGTATGAACATGGAAATATCTACACCGCTATCTGTATGTACATGGAAATATCTTCACCGCCATCTGTATGAACATGGATATATCTACTCAGCCATCTGGATGAACATGGAAATATCTACAGCGCTATCTGTATGAACATGGAAATATCTACACCGCTATCTGTATGAACATGGAAATATCTACACAGCCATCTGGATTAACATGGAAATATCTACACCGCTATCTGTATGAACATGGAAATACATACACCGCTGTCTGTATGAACATGGAAATATCTACACCGCTATCTGCATGAACATGGAAATATCTACACCGCTATCTGTATGAACATGGAAATATCTTCACCGCCATCTGCATGAACATGGATATATCTACGCAGCCATCTGGATGAACATGGAAATATCTACACCGCTATCTGTATGAACATGGAAATATCTACGCCGCTATCTGCATTAACATGGAAATATCCACACAGCCATCTGGATTAACTTGGAAATATCTACACCGCTATCTGTATGAACATGGAAATACATACACCGCTATCTGTATGAACATGTAAATATCTACACCGCTATCTGTTTGAACATGGAAATATATACACCGCTATCTGCATGAAAATGGAAATATCTACACAGCTATCTGCATATACATGGAAATATCTACACAGCTATCACTTTACGCATGGAAATAACTACACCGCTATCTGTATGAACATGGAAATATCTACACCGCCATCTGTATGAAAATGGAAATATCTGAACCGCCATCTGTATGAACATATAAATATCTACACCGCCATCTGTATTAAAATGAAGATATCTACACCGCTATCTGTATAAACATGGAAATATCTACACCGCTATCTGTATAAACATGGAAATATCTACACCGCTATCTGTATAAACATGGAAATATCTTCACCGCTACCTGTAAAAACATGGAAATATCAGCACCGCTATCTGTATGAACATGGAAATATCTACACCGCTATCTGTATGAACATGGAAATATCTACACCGCTATCTGTATGAACATGGAAATATCTACACCGCTATCGGTTTGAACAAGGAAATATATACACCGCTCTCTGCATGAAAATGGAAATTGCTACACAGCAATCTGCATATACATGGAAATATCTACACAGGTATCTCTTTACACATGGAAATAACTACACAGCTATCTGTATGAAAATGGAAATATCTAAACCGCCATCTGTATGAACATGGAAATATCTACACCGCTATCTGTATGAACATGGAAATATCTACACCACTATCTGTATGAACATGGAAATATCTACACAGCCATCTGGATGAACTTGGAAATATCTACACCGCTATCTGTATGAACATGGAAATATCTACACCGCTATCTGTATGAACATGGAAATATCTACACCGCTATCTGTATGAACATGGAAATATTTTCACCGCCATCTATATGAACATGGATATATCTACACAGCCATCTGGATGAACATGGAAATATCTACACCGCTATCTGTGTAAACATGCCTACATTTTTACCGCTATCTGTATAAACATGGAAATATCTAAACCGCTATCTTTATGAACATGGAAATATCTACACCGCTAACTGTTTGAACATGGAAGTATATACACCGCTATCTGCTTGAAAATGGAAATATATACACCACTAACTGTATGAACATGGAAATACATACACCGCTATCTGTTTGAACATGGAAATATCTACACCGCTTTCTGTATGAACATGGAAATATCTACACCGCTATCTGTATGAACATGGAAATATCTTCACCGCCATCTGTATGAAGATGGATATATCTACACAGCCATCTGGATGAACATGGAAATATCTACACCGCTATCTGTATGAACATGGAAATACATACACCGCTATCTGTATGAACATGTAAATATCTACACCGCTATCTGTTTGAACATGGAAATATATACACCGCTATCTGCATGAAAATGGAAATATCTACACAGCTATCTGCATATACATGGAAATATCTACACAGCTATCACTTTACGCATGGAAATAACTACACCGCTATCTGTATGAACATGGAAATATCTACACCGCAATCTGTATGAAAATGGAAATATCTGAACCGCCATCTGTATGAACATATAAATATCTACACCGCCATCTGTATTAAAATGAAGATATCTACACCGCTATCTGTATAAACATGGAAATATCTACACCGCTATCTGTATAAACATGGAAATATCTACACCGCTATCTGTATAAACATGGAAATATCTTCACCGCTACCTGTAAAAACATGGAAATATCAGCACCGCTATCTGTATGAACATGGAAATATCTACACCGCTATCTGCATGAACATGGAAATATCTACACCGCTATCTGTATGAACATGGAAATATCTACACCGCTATCGGTTTGAACAAGGAAATATATACACCGCTCTCTGCATGAAAATGGAAATTGCTACACAGCAATCTGCATATACATGGAAATATCTACACAGGTATCTCTTTACACATGGAAATAACTACACAGCTATCTGTATGAAAATGGAAATATCTAAACCGCCATCTGTATGAACATGGAAATATCTACACCGCTATCTGTATGAACATGGAAATATCTACACCGCTATCTGTATGAACATGGAAATATCTACACAGCCATCTGGATGAACTTGGAAATATCTACACCGCTATCTGTATGAACATGGAAATATCTACACCGCTATCTGTATGAACATGGAAATATCTACACCGCTATCTGTATGAACATGGAAATATTTTCACCGCCATCTATATGAACATGGATATATCTACACAGCCATCTGGATGAACATGGAAATATCTACACCGCTATCTGTGTAAACATGCCTACATTTTTACCGCTATCTGTATAAACATGGAAATATCTAAACCGCTATCTTTATGAACATGGAAATATCTACACCGCTAACTGTTTGAACATGGAAGTATATACACCGCTATCTGCTTGAAAATGGAAATATATACACCACTAACTGTATGAACATGGAAATACATACACCGCTATCTGTTTGAACATGGAAATATCTACACCGCTTTCTGTATGAACATGGAAATATCTACACCGCTATCTGTATGAACATGGAAATATCTTCACCGCCATCTGTATGAAGATGGATATATCTACACAGCATTCTGGATGAACATGGAAATATCTACACCGCTATCTGTGTAAACATGCATATATTTTCACCGCTATCTGTATAAACATGGAAATATCTTCACCGCTACCTTTATGAACATGGAAATATCTAAACCGCTAACTGTTTGAACAGGGAAATATATACACCGCTATCTGCATAAAAATGGAAATATCTACACCGCTATCTGTATGAACATGGAAATACATACACCGCTATCTGTATGAACATGGAAATATCTACACCGCTATCTGTATGAAGATGGAAATATCTACACCGCTATCTGTATGAACATGGAAATATCTACACCGCCATCTGTATGAACATGGAAATATCTTCTCCACCATCTGTATGAACATGGATATATCTACACAGCCATCTGGAGGAACATGGAAATATCTAAACCGCTATCTGTATGAACATGGAAATATCTACACCGCCATCCGTATGAACATGGATATATCTACACAGCCATCTGTATAAACACGGAAATATGTACACCGCCACCTGTATAAACATGGAAGTTTCAGCACGGCTATCGGTATGAACATGGCAATATCTACACGGCTATCTGTATGAACATGGAAATATCTACACCGCTATCTGTATGTACATGGAAATATCTTCACCGCCATCTGTATGAACATGGATATATCTACTCAGCCATCTGGATGAACATGGAAATATCTACACCGCTATCTGTATGAACATGGAAATATCTACACCGCTATCTGTATGAACATGGAAATATCTACACAGCCATCTGGATTAACATGGAAATATCTACACCGCTATCTGTATGAACATGGAAATACATACACCGCTGTCTGTATGAACATGGAAATATCTACCCCGCTATCTGTATGAACATGGAAATATCTACACCGCTATCTGTATGAACATGGATATATCTTCACCGCCATCTGTGTGAACATGGATATATCTACACAGCCATCTGGATGAACATGGAAATATCTACACCGCTATCTGTGTAAACATGCATACATTTTCACCGCTATCTGTATAAACATGGAAATAACTACACCGCTATCTTTATGAACATGGAAATATCTACACCGCTAACTGTTTGAACATGGAAATATATACACCGCTATCTGCTTGAAAATGGAAATATCTACACCGCTATCTGTATGAACATGGAAATACATACACCGCTATCTGTTTGAACATGGAAATATCTACACCGCTTTCTTTATGAACATGGAAATATCTACAACGCTATCTGTATGAACATGGAAATATCTTCACCGCCATCTGTATGAACATGGATATATCTACACAGCCATCTGGATGAACATGGAAATATCTGCACCGCTATCTGTATGAACATGGAAATATCTACACCGCTATCTGTATGAACATGGATATATCTACACAGCCATCTGGATGAACATGGAAATATCTACACCGCTATCTGTGTAAACATGCATATATCTTCACCGCTATCTGTATAAACATGGAAGTATCTACACCGCTATCTTTCTGAACATGGAAATATCTACACCGCTAACTGTTTGAACAGGGAAATATATACACCGCTATCTGCATGAAAATGGAAATATCTACACAGCTATCTGCATATACATGGAAATATCTACACAGCTATCTCTCTACACATGGAAATAACTACACCGCTATCTGTATGAACATGGAAATATCTACACCGCCATCTGTATGAAAATGGAAATCTCTGAACCGCCATCTGTATGAACATATAAATATCTACACCGCCATCTGTATTAAAATGGAGATATCTACACCGCTATCTGTATAAACATGGAAATATCTACACCGCTATCTGTATAAACATGGAAATATCTACACCGCTATCAGTATAAACATGGAAATAGCTTCAGCGCTACCTGTATAAACATGGAAATTTCAGCACCGCTATCTGTATGAACATGGAAATATCTACACCGCAATCTGTATGAACATGGAAATATCTACACCGCTCTCTGTATGAACATGGAAATATCTACACCGCTATCAGTTTGAACAGGGAAATATATACACCGCTGTCTGCATGAAAATGGAAATTGCTACACAGCTATCTGCATATACATGGAAATATCTACACAGGTATCTCTTTACACATGGAAATAACTACACCGCTATCTGTATGAACATGGAAATATCTACACCGCCATCTGTATGAACATGGAAATATCTGCACCGCCATCTGTATGAACAGATAAATATCTACACCGCCTTCTGTATTAAGATGGAGATATCTACACCACTATCTGTATCAACATGGAAATATCTACACCGCTACCTGTATGAACATGGAAATATCAGCACCGCTATCTGTATGAACATGGAAATATCTACACCGCTATCTGTATGAACATGGAAATATCTTCACCGCCATCTGTATGAACATGGATATATCTACACAGCCATCTGGATGAACATGGAAATATGTACACGGCTATCTGTGTAAACATGCATACATCTTCACCGCTATCTGTATAAACATGGAAATATCTACACCGCTATCTTTATGAACATGGAAATATCTAAACCGCTAACTGTTTGAACAGGGAAATATATACACCGCTATCTGCATAAAAATGGAAATATCTACACCGCTATCTGTATGAACATGGAAATATCTACACCGCCATCTGTATGAACATGGAAATATCTTCTCCACCATCTGTATGAACATGGATATATCTACACAGCCATCTGGATGAACATGGAAATATCTAAACCGCTATCTGTATGAACATGGAAATATCTACACCGCCATCTGTATGAACATTGATATATCTACACAGCCATCTGTATAAACACGGAAATATGTACACCGCTACCTGTATAAACATGGAAGTTTCATCACGGCTATCGGTATGAACATGGCAATATCTACACGGCTATCTGTATGAACATGGAAATATCTACACCGCTATCTGTATGTACATGGAAATATCTTCACCGCCATCTGTATGAACATGGAAATAACTACACCGCTATCTGTATGAACATGGAAATAACGACACAGCCATCAGGATTAACATGGAAATATCTACTCCGCTATCTGTATGAACATGGAAATACATACACCGCTGTCTGTATGAACATGGAAATATCTACCCCGCTATCTGTATGAACATGGAAATATCTACACCGCTATCTGTATGAACATGGAAATATCTTCACCGCCATCTGTGTGAACATGGATATATCTACACAGCCATCTGGATGAACATGGAAATATCTACACCGCTATCTGTGTAAACATGCATACATTTTCACCGCTATCTGTATAAACATGGAAATAACTACACCGCTATCTTTATGAACATGGAAATATCTACACCGCTAACTGTTTGAACATGGAAATATATACACCGCTATCTGCTTGAAAATGGAAATATCTACACCGCTATCTGTATGAACATGGAAATACATACACCGCTATCTGTTTGAACACGGAATATCTACACCGCTTTCTTTATGAACATGGAAATATCTACAACGCTATCTGTATGAACATGGAAATATCTTCACCGCCATCTGTATGAACATGGATATATCTACACAGCCATCTGGATGAACATGGAAATATCTGCACCGCTATCTGTATGAACATGGAAATATCTACACCGCTATCTGTATGAACATGGATATATCTACACAGCCATCTGGATGAACATGGAAATATCTACACCGCTATCTGTGTAAACATGCATATATCTTCACCGCTATCTGTATAAACATGGAAGTATCTACACCGCTATCTTTCTGAACATGGAAATATCTACACCGCTAACTGTTTGAACAGGGAAATATATACACCGCTATCTGCATGAAAATGGAAATATCTACACAGCTATCTGCATATACATGGAAATATCTACACAGCTATCACTCTACACATGGAAATAACTACACCGCTATCTGTATGAACATGGAAATATCTACACCGCCATCTGTATGAAAATGGAGATATCTACACCGCTATCTGTATAAACATGGAAATATCTACACCGCTATCTGTATAAACATGGAAATATCTACACCGCTATCAGTATAAACATGGAAATAGCTTCACCGCTACCTGTATAAACATGGAAATTTCAGCACCGCTATCTGTATGAACATGGAAATATCTACACTGCAATCTGTATGAACATGGAAATATCTACACCGCTATCTGTATGAACATGGAAATATCTACACCGCTATCTGTTTGAACAGGGAAATATATACACCGCTGTCTGCATGAAAATGGAAATTGCTACACAGCTATCTGCATATACATGGAAATATCTACACAGGTATCTCTTTACACATGGAAATAACTACACCGCTATCTGTATGAACATGGAAATATCTACACCGCCATCTGTATGAACATGGAAATATATGCACCGCCATCTGTATGAACATATAAATATCTACACCGCCATCTGTATTAAGATGGAGATATCTACACCGCTATCTGTATCAACATGGAAATATCTACACCGCTACCTGTATGAACATGGAAATATCAGCACCGCTATCTGTATGAACATGGAAATATCTACACCGCTATCTGTATGAACATGGAAATATCTTCACCGCCATCTGTATGAACATGGATATATCTACACAGCCATCTGGATGAACATGGAAATATGTACACGGCAATCTGTGTAAACATGCATACATCTTCACCGCTCTCTGTATAAACATGGAAATATCTACACCGCTGTCTTTATGAACATGGAAATATCTAAACCGATAACTGTTTGAACAGGGAAATATATACACCGCTATCTGCATGAAAATGGAAATATCTACACCGCTATCTGTATGAACATGGAAATACATACACCGCTATCTGTATGAACATGGAAATATCTACACCGCTATCTGTATGAACATGGAAATACCTACACCGCTCTCTGTATGAACATGGAAATATCTACACCGCGATCTGTATGAACATGGAAATATCTTCTCCACCATCTGTATGAACATGGATATATCTGCACAGCCATCTGGATGAACATGGAAATATCTAAACCGCTATCTGTATGAACATGGAAATATCTACACCGCCATCTGTATGAACATGGATATATCTACACAGCCATCTTTATAAACACGGAAATATGTACACCGCTACCTGTATAAACATGGAAGTATCAGCACCGCTATCGGTATGTACATGGCAATATCTACACGGCTATCTGTATGAACATGGAAATATCTACACCGCTACCTGTATGTACATGGAAATATCTTCACCGCCATCAGTATGAACATGGATATATCTACGCAGCCATCTGGATGAACATGGAAATATCTACACCGCTATCTGTATGAACATGGAAATATCTACGCCGCTATCTGTATGAACATGGAAATACCTACACAGCCATCTGGATGAACATGGAAATATCTACACCGCTATCTGTATGAACATGGAAATACAAACACCGCTATCTGTATGAACATGGAAATATCTACACCGCTATCTGTATGAACATGGAAATATCTACACCGCTATCTGTATGAACATGGAAATATCTTAACCGCCATCTGTATGAACATGGAAATACCTACACAGCCATCTGGATGAACATGGAAATATCTACACCGCTATCTGTATGAACATGGAAATACAAACACCGCTATCTGTATGAACATGGAAATACAAACACCGCTATCTGTATGAACATGGAAATATCTACACCGCTATCTTTATGAACATGGAAATATCTACACCGCTAACTGTTTGAACTTGGAAATATATACACAGCTATCTGCTTGAAAATGGAAATATCTACACCGCTATCTGTATGAACATGGAAATACATACAGCGCTATCTGTTTGAACATGGAAATATCTACACCGCTTTCTGAATGAACATGGAAATATCTTCACCGTCATCAGTATGAACATGAATATATCTACACAGCCATCTGGATGAACATGGAAATATCTGCACCGCTATCTGTATGAACATGGAAATATCTACACCGGTATCTGTATGAACATGGATATATCTACACAGCCTTCTGGATGAACATGGAAATATCTACACCGCTATCTGTGTAAACATGCATACATCATCACCGGTATCTGTATAAACATGGAAATATCTACACCGCTATCTTTCTGAACATGGAAATATCAACACCGCTAACTGTTTGAACAGGGAAATATATACACCGCTATCTGCATGAGAATTGAAATATCTACACAGCTATCTGCATATACATGGAAATATCTACACAGCTATCTCTTTACACATGGAAATAACTACACCGCTATCTGTATGAACATGGAAATATCTACACCGCCATCTGTATGAAAACGGAAATATCTGAACCGCCATCTGTATGAACATATAAATATCTACACCGCCATCTGTATTAAGATGGAGATATCTACACCGCTATCTGTATAAACATGGAAATATCTACACCGCTATCTGTATAAACATGGAAATATCTACACCGCTATCAGTATAAACATGGAAATATCTTCACCGCTACCTGTAAAAACATGGAAATATCAGCACCGCTATCTGTATGAACATGGAAATATCTACACCGATATCTGTATGAACATGGAAATATCTACACCGCTATCTGTATGAACATGGAAATATCAACACCGCTATCAGTTTGAACAGGGAAATATATACACCGTTGTCTGCATGAAAATGGAAATTGCTACAAAGCTATCTGCATATACTTGGAAATATCTACACAGGTATCTCTTTACACATGGAAATAACTACACCGCTATCTGTATGAAAATGGAAATATCTACACCGCCATCTGTATGAACATGGAAATATCTACACCGCTATCTGTATGAACATGGAAATATCTACAACGCTATCTGTATGAACATGGAAATATCTACACAGCCATCTGGATGAACATGGAAATATCTACACCGCTATCTGTATGAACATGGAAATATCTACACCGCCATCTGTATGAACATGGAAATACCTACACCGCTACCTGTATGAACATGGAAATATTTTCACCGCCATCTATATGAACATGGATATATCTACACAGCCATCTGGATGAACATGGAAATATCTACACCGCTATCTGTGTAAACATGCCTACATTTTCACCGCTATCTGTATAAACATGGAAATATGTACACCGATATCTTTATGAACATGGAAATATCTACACCGCTAACTGTTTGAACATGGAAGTATATACACCGCTATCTGCTTGAAAATGGAAATATATACATCGCTAACTGTATGAACATGGAAATACATACACCGCTATCTGTTTGAACATGGAAATATCTACACCGCTTTCAGTATGAACATGGAAATATCTACACCGCTATCTGTATGAACATGGAAATATCTTCACCGCCATCTGCATGAAGATGGATATATCTACACAGCATTCTGGATGAACATGGAAATTTCTACACCGCTATCTGTGTAAACATGCATACATTTTCACCGCTATCTGTATAAACATTGAAATATCTGCACCGCTATCTTTATGAACATGGAAATATCTAAACCGCTATCTGTATGAACATGGAAATATCTTCACCGCCATCTGTATGAACATGGATATATCTACACAGCCATCTGGATGAACATGGAAATATGTACACGGCTATCTGTGTAAACATGCATACATCTTCACCGCTATCTGTATAAACATGGAAATATCTACACCGCTATCTTTATGAACATGGAAATATCTAAACCGCTAACTGTTTGAAAAGGGAAATATATACACCGCTTTCTGCATAAAAATGGAAATATCTACACCGCTATCTGTATGAACATGGAAATACATACACCGCTATCTGTATGAACATGGAAATATCTACACCGCTATCTGTATGAACATGGAAATATCTACACCCCTATCTGTATGAACATGGAAATATCTACACCGCCATCTGTATGAACATGGAAATATCTTCTCCACCATCTGTATGAACATGGATATATCTACACAGCCATCTGGATGAACATGGAAATATCTACACTGCTATCTGTATGAACATGGAAATATCTACACCGCCATCTGTATGAACATGGAAATATCTTCTCCACCATCTGTATGAATATGGATATATCTACACAGCCATCTGTATAAACATGGAAATATCTACACCGCTATATGTATAAACATGGAAATATCTACACCGCTACATGTATGAACATGGAAATATCAGCACCGCTATCTGTATGAACATGGAAATATCTACACCGCTATCTGTATGAACATGGAGGTATCTTCACCGCCATCTGTATGAACATGGATATATCTACACAGCCATCTGGATGGACATGGAAATATGTACATGGCTATCTGTGTAAACATGCATACTTCTTCACCGCTATCTGTATAAACATGGAAATATCTACACCGCTATCTTTATGAACATGGAAATATCTAAACCGATAACTGTTTGAACAGGGAAATATATACACTGCTATCTGCAAAAAATGGAAATATCTACACCGCTATCTGTATGAACATGGAAATACATACACCGCTATCTGTATGAACATGGAAATAATTACACCGCTATCTGTATGAACATGGAAATACCTACACCGCTATCTGTATGAATATGGAAATATCTACACCGCCATCTGTATGAACATGGAAATATCTTCTCCGCCATCTGTATGAACATGGATATATCTACACAGCCATCTGGATGAACATGGAAATATCTAAACCGCTATCTGTATGAACATGGAAATATCTACACCACCATCTGTATGAACATGGATATATCTACACAGCCATCTGTATAAACACGGAAATATGTACACCGCTACCTGTATAAACATGGAAGTATCAGCACCGCTATCGGTATGAACATGGCCATATCTACACGGCTATCTGTACGAACATGGAAATATCTACACCGCTATCTGTATGTACGTGGAAATATCTTCTCCGCCATCTGTATGAACATGGATATATCTACGCAGCCATCTGGATGAACATGGAAATATCTACACCGCTATCTGTATGAACATGGAAATATCTACACCGCTATCTGCATTAACATGGAAATATCCACACAGCCATCTGGATTAACTTGGAAATATCTACACCGCTATCTGTATGAACATGGAAATACATACACCGCTATCTGTATGAACATGGAAATATCTACACCGCTATCTGTTTGAACATGGAAATATATACACCGCTATCTGCATGAAAATGGAAATATCTACACAGCTATCTGCATATACATGGAAATATCTACACAGCTATCACTTTACGCATGGAAATAACTACACCGCTATCTGTATGAACATGGAAATATCTACACCGCAATCTGTATGAAAATGGAAATATCTGAACCGCCATCTGTGTGAACATATAAATATCTACACCGCCATCTGTATTAAAATGAAGATATCTACACCGCTATCTGTATAAACATGGAAATATCTACACCGCTATCTGTATAAACATGGAAATATCTACACCGCTATCTGTATAAACATGGAAATATCTTCACCGCTACCTGTAAAAACATGGAAATATCAGCACCGCTATCTGTATGAACATGGAAATATCTACACCGCTATCTGTATGAACATGGAACTATCTACACCGCTATCTGTATGAACATGGAAATATCTACACCGCTATCGGTTTGAACAAGGAAATATATACAGCGCTGTCTGCATGAAAATGGAAATTGCTACACAGCAATCTGCATATACATGGAAATATCTACACAGGTATCTCTTTACACATGGAAATAACTACACAGCTATCTGTATGAAAATGGAAATATCTAAACCGCCATTTGTATGAACATGGAAATATCTACACCGCTATCTGTATGAACATGGAAATATCTACACCGCTATCTGTATTAACATGGAAATATCTACACAGCCATCTGGATGAACATGGAAATATCTACACCGCTATCTGTATGAACATGGAAATATCTACACCGCTATCTGTATGAACATGGAAATATCTACACCGCTATCTGTATGAACATGGAAATATTTTCACCGCCATCTATATGAACATGGATATATCTACACAGCCATCTGGATGAACATGGAAATATCTACACCGCTATCTGTGTAAACATGCCTACATTTTCACCGCTATCTGTATAAACATGGAAATATCTACACCGCTATCTTTATGAACATGGAAATATCTACACCGCTAAGTGTTTGAACATGGAAGTATATACACCGCTATCTGCTTGAAAATGGAAATATATACACCGCTAACTGTATGAACATGGAAATACATACACCGCTATCTGTTTGAACATGGAAATATCTACACCGCTTTCTGTATGAACATGGAAATATCTACACCGCTATCTGTATGAACATGGAAATATCTTCACCTCCATCTGTATGAAGATGGATATATCTACACAGCATTCTGGATGAACATGGAAATATCTACACCGCTATCTGTGTAAACATGCATATATTTTCACCGCTATCTGTATAAACATGGAAATATCTTCACCGCTACCTTTATGAACATGGAAATATCTAAACCGCTAACTGTTTGAACAGGGAAATATATACACCGCTATCTGCATAAAAATGGAAATATCTACACCGCTATCTGTATGAACATGGAAATACATACACCGCTATCTGTATGAACATGGAAATATCTACACCGCTATCTGTATGAAGATGGAAATATCTACACCGCTATCTGTATGAACATGGAAATATCTACACCGCCATCTGTATGAACATGGATATATCTACACAGCCATCTGGATGAACATGGAAATATCTAAACCGCTATCTGTATGAACATGGAAATATCTACACCACCATCTGTATGAACATGGATATATCTACACAGCCATCTGTATAAACACGGAAATATGTACACCGCTACCTGTATAAACATGGAAGTATCAGCACCGCTATCGGTATGAACATGGCCATATCTACACGGCTATCTGTACGAACATGGAAATATCTACACCGCTATCTGTATGTACGTGGAAATATCTTCTCCGCCATCTGTATGAACATGGATATATCTACGCAGCCATCTGGATGAACATGGAAATATCTGCACTGCTATCTGTATGAACATGGAAATATCTACACCGCTATCTGCATTAACATGGAAATATCCACACAGCCATCTGGATTAACTTGGAAATATCTACACCGCTATCTGTATGAACATGGAAATACATACACCGCTATCTGTATGAACATGGAAATATCTACACCGCTATCTGTTTGAACATGGAAATATATACACCGCTATCTGCATGAAAATGGAAATATCTACACAGCTATCTGCATATACATGGAAATATCTACACAGCTATCACTTTACGCATGGAAATAACTACACCGCTATCTGTATGAACATGGAAATATCTACACCACAATCTGTATGAAAATGGAAATATCAGAACCGCCATCTGTATGAACATAGAAATATCTACACCGCCATCTCTATTAAAATGAAGATATCTACACCGCTATCTGTATAAACATGGAAATATCTACACCGCTATCTGTATAAACATGGAAATATCTACACCGCTATCTGTATAAACATGGAAATATCTTCACCGCTACCTGTAAAAACATGGAAATATCAGCACCGCTATCTGTATGAACATGGAAATATCTACACCGCTATCTGTATGAACATGGAAATATCTACACCGCTATCTGTATGAACATGGAAATATCTACACCGCTATCGGTTTGAACAAGGAAATATATACACTGCTGTCTGCATGAAAATGGAAATTGCTACACAGCAATCTGCATATACATGGAAATATCTACACAGGTATCTCTTTACACATGGAAATAACTACACAGCTATCTGTATGAAAATGGAAATATCTAAACCGCCATCTGTATGAACATGGAAATATCTACACCGCTATCTGTATGAACATGGAAATATCTACACCGCCATCTGTATGAACATGGAAATATCTACACAGCCATCTGGATGAACATGGAAATATCTACACCGCTATCTGTATGAACATGGAAATATCTACACCGCTATCTGTATGAACATGGAAATATCTACACCGCTATCTGTATGAACATGGAAATATTTTCACCGCCATCTATATGAACATGGATATATCTACACAGCCATCTGGATGAACATGGAAATATCTACACCGCTATCTGTGTAAACATGCCTACATTTTCACCGCTATCTGTATAAACATGGAAATATCTACACCGCTATCTTTATGAACATGGAAATATCTACACCGCTAACTGTTTGAACATGGAAGTATATACACCGCTATCTGCTTGAAAATGGAAATATATACACCGCTAACTGTATGAACATGGAAATACATACACCACTATCTGTTGGAACATGGAAATATCTACACCGCTTTCTGTATGAACATGGAAATATCTACACCGCTCTCTGTATGAACATGGAAATATCTTCACCGCCATCTGTATGATGATGGATATATCTACACAGCATTCTGGATGAACATGGAAATATCTACACCGCTATCTGTGTAAACATGCATATATTTTCACCGCTATCTGTATAAACATGGAAATATCTTCACCGCTACCTTCATGAACATGGAAATATCTAAACCGCTAACTGTTTGAACAGGGAAATATATACACCGCTATCTGCATAAAAATGGAAATATCTACACCGCTATCTGTATGAACATGGAAATACATACACCGCTATCTGTATGAACATGGAAATATCTACACCGCTATCTGTATGAACATGGAAATATCTACACCGCTATCTGTATGAACACGGAAATATCTACACCGCCATCTGTATGAACATGGAAATATCTTCTCCACCATCTGTATGAACATGGATATATCTACACAGCCATCTGGATGAACATGGAAATATCTAAATCGCTATCTGTATGAACATGGAAATATCTACACCCCCATCTGTATGAACATGGATATATCTACACAGCCATCTGTATAAACACGGAAATATGTACACCGCCACCTGTATAAACATGGAAGTTTCAGCACGGCTATCGGTATGAACATGGCAATATCTACACGGCTATCTGTATGAACATGGAAATATCTACACCGCTATCTGTATGTACATGGAAATATCTTCACCGCCATCTGTATGAACATGGATATATCTACTCAGCCATCTGGATGAACATGGAAATATCTACTCCACTATCTGTATGAACATGGAAATATCTACACCGCTATCTGTATGAACATGGAAATATCTACACAGCCATCTGGATTAACATGGAAATATCTACACCGCTATCTGTATGAACATGGAAATACATACACCGCTGTCTGTATGAACATGGAAATATCTACCCCGCTATCTGTATGAACATGGAAATATCTACACCGCTATCTGTATGAACATGGAAATATCTTCACCGCCATCTGTGTGAACATGGATATATCTACACAGCCATCTGGATGAACATGGAAATATCTACACCGCTATCTGTGTAAACATGCATACATTTTCACCGCTATCTGTATAAACATGGAAATATCTACACCGCTATCTTTATGAAAATGGAAATATCTACACCGCTAACTGTTTGAACTTGGAAACATATACACCGCTATCTGCTTGAAAATGGAAATATCTACACCGCTATCTGTATGAACATGGAAATACATACACCGCTATCTGTTTGAACATGGAAATATCTACACCGCTTTCTGTATGAACATGGAAATATCTACACCGCTATCTGTATGAACATGGAAATATCTTCACCGTCATCTGTATGAACATGGATATATCTACACAGCCATCTGGATGAACAGGGAAATATCTGCACCGCTATCTATATGAACATGGAAATACCTACACCTCTATCTGTATGAACATGGATATATCTACACAGCCATCTGGATGAACATGGAAATATCTACACCGCTATCTGTGTAAACATGCATACATCTTCACCGCTATCTGTATAAACATGGAAATATCTACACCGCTATCTTTCTGAACAAGGAAATATCAACACCGCTAACTGTTTGAACAGGGAAATATATACACTGCTATCCGCATGAGAATTGAAATATCTACACAGCTATCTGCATATACATGGAAATATCTACACAGCTATCTCTTTACACATGGAAATAACTACACCGCTATCTGTATGAACATGGAAATATCTACACCGCCATCTGTATGAAAATGGAAATATCTGAACCGCCATCTGTATGAACATATAAATATCTACACCGCCATCTGTATAAAGATGGAGATATCTACACCGTTATCTGTATAAACATGGAAATATCTGCACCGCTATCTGTATAAACATGGAAATATCTACACCGCTATCTGTATAAACATGGAAATAGCTTCACCGCTACTGTAAAAACATGGAAATATCAGCACCGCTATCTGTATGAACATGGAAATATCTACACCGCAATCTGTATGTACATGGAAATATCTACACCGCTATCTGTATGAACATGGAAATATCTACACCGCTATCTGTTTGAACAGGGAAATCTATACACCGCTATCTGCATGAAAATGTAAATTGCTACACAGCTATCTGCATATACATGGAAATATCTACACAGGTATCTCTTTACACATGGAAATAACTACACCGCTATCTGTATGAAAATGGAAATATCTACACCGCCATCTGCATGAACATGGAAATATCTGTAACGCCATCTGTATGAACATATAAATATCTACACCGCCATCTGTATTAAGATGGGGATATCTACACCGCTATCTGTATCAACATGGAAATATCTACACCGCTATCTGAATACACATGGAAATATCAGCACCGCTATCTGTGTGAACATGGAAATATCTACACCGCTACCTGTATGAACATGGAAATATCTACACCGCTATCTGTATGAGCATGGAAATATCTTCACCGCCATCTGTATGAACATGGATATATCTACACAGCCATCTTGATGATCATGGAAATATGTACACGGCTATCTGTGTAAACATGCATACATCTTCACCACTATCTGTATAAACATGGAAATATCTACACCGCTATCTTTATGAACATGGAAATATCTACACCGCTATCTGTATGAACATGGAAATATCTGCAACGCTATCTGTATGAACATGGAAATACATACACCGCTATCTGTATGAACATGGAAATATCTACACCGCTATCTGTATGAACATGGAAATATCTGCACCGCTATCTGTATGAACATGGAAATCTCTACACCGCCATCTGTATGAACATGGAAATATCTTCTCCGCCATCTGTATGAACATGGATATATCTACACAGCCATCTGGATGAACATGGAAATATCTAAACCGCTATCTGTATGAACATGGAAATATCTACACCGCCATCTGTATGAACATGGATATATCTACACAGCCATCTTTATAAACACGGAAATATGTACACCGCTACCTGTATAAACATGGAAGTATCAGCACTGCTATCGGTATGTACATGGCAATATCTACACCGCTATCTGTATGTACATGGAAATATCTTCACCGCCATCTGTATGAACATGGATATATCTACGCAGCCATCTGGATGAACATGGAAATATCTACACCGCTATCTGTATGAACATGGAAATATCTACTCAGCCATCTGGATGAACATGGAAATATCTACACCGCTATCTGTATGAACATGGAAATATCTGCACCGCCATCTGTATGAACATGGATATATCTACACAGCCATCTGGATGAACCTGGAAATATCTACACCGCTATCTGTGTAAACATGCATACAATTTCACCGCTATCTGTATAAACATGGAAATATCTACACCGCTATCTTTATGAACATGGAAATATCTACACCGCTAACTGTTTGAACATGGAAACATATACACCGCTATCTGCTTGAAAATGGAAATATCTACACCGCTATCTGTATGAACATGGAAATACATACACCGCTATCTGTTTGAACATGGAAATATCTACACCGCTTTCTGTATGAACATGGAAATATCTACACAGCTATCTGCATATACATGGAAATATCTACACAGCTATCTCTCCACACATGGAAATAACTACACCGCTATCTGTATGAACATGGAAATATCTACACCGCTATCTGTATGAAAATGGAAATCTCTGAACCGCCATCTGTATGAACATATAAATATCTACACCGCCATCTGTATTAAAATGGAGATATCTACACCGCTATCTGTATAAACATGGAAATATCTACACCGCTATCTGTATAAACATGGAAATATCTACACCGCTATCTGTATAAACATGGAAATAGCTTCACCGCTACCTGTATAAACATGGAAATTTCAGCACCGCTATCTGTATGAACATGGAAATATCTACACCGCAATCTGTATAAACATGGAAATATCTACACCGCTATCTGTATGAACATGGAAATATCTACACCGCTACCTGTTTGAACAGGGAAATATATACACCGCTGTCTGCATGAAAATGGAAATTGCTACACAGCTATCTGCATATACATGGAAATATCTACACAGGTATCTCTTTACACATGGAAATAACTACACCGCTATCTGTATGAACATGGAAATATCTACAGCGCCATCTGTATGAACATGGAAATATCTGCACTGCCATATGTATGAACATATAAATATCTACACCGCCATCTGTATTAAGATGGAGATATCTACACCGCTATCTGTATCAAGATGGAAATATCTACACCGCTATCTGTATAAACATGGAAATATCTACACCGCTACCTGTATGAACATGGAAATATCTACACCGCTATCTGTATGAGCATGGAAATATCTTCACCGCCATCTGTATGAACATGGATATATCTACACAGCCATCTTGATGATCATGGAAATATGTACACGGCTATCTGTGTAAACATGCATACATCTTCACCACTATCTGTATAAACATGGAAATATCTACACCGCTATCTTTATGAACATGGAAATATCTACACCGCTATCTGTATGAACATGGAAATATCTGCAACGCTATCTGTATGAACATGGAAATACATACACCGCTATCTGTATGAACATGGAAATATCTACACCGCTATCTGTATGAACATGGAAATATCTGCACCGCTATCTGTATGAACATGGAAATCTCTACACCGCCATCTGTATGAACATGGAAATATCTTCTCCGCCATCTGTATGAACATGGATATATCTACACAGCCATCTGGATGAACATGGAAATATCTAAACCGCTATCTGTATGAACATGGAAATATCTACACCGCCATCTGTATGAACATGGATATATCTACACAGCCATCTTTATAAACACGGAAATATGTACACCGCTACCTGTATAAACATGGAAGTATCAGCACCGCTATCGGTATGTACATGGCAATATCTACACCGCTATCTGTATGTACATGGAAATATCTTCACCGCCATCTGTATGAACATGGATATATCTACGCAGCCATCTGGATGAACATGGAAATATCTACACCGCTATCTGTATGAACATGGAAATATCTACTCAGCCATCTGGATGAACATGGAAATATCTACACCGCTATCTGTATGAACATGGAAATATCTGCACCGCCATCTGTATGAACATGGATATATCTACACAGCCATCTGGATGAACCTGGAAATATCTACACCGCTATCTGTGTAAACATGCATACAATTTCACCGCTATCTGTATAAACATGGAAATATCTACACCGCTATCTTTATGAACATGGAAATATCTACACCGCAAACTGTTTGAACATGGAAACATATACACCGCTATCTGCTTGAAAATGGAAATATCTACACCGCTATCTGTATGAACATGGAAATACATACACCGCTATCTGTTTGAACATGGAAATATCTACACCGCTTTCTGTATGAACATGGAAATATCTACACAGCTATCTGCATATACATGGAAATATCTACACAGCTATCTCTCCACACATGGAAATAACTACACCGCTATCTGTATGAACATGGAAATATCTACACCGCTATCTGTATGAAAATGGAAATCTCTGAACCGCCATCTGTATGAACATATAAATATCTACACCGCCATCTGTATTAAAATGGAGATATCTACACCGCTATCTGTATAAACATGGAAATATCTACACCGCTATCTGTATAAACATGGAAATATCTACACCGCTATCTGTATAAACATGGAAATAGCTTCACCGCTACCTGTATAAACATGGAAATTTCAGCACCGCTATCTGTATGAACATGGAAATATCTACACCGCAATCTGTATAAACATGGAAATATCTACACCGCTATCTGTATGAACATGGAAATATCTACACCGCTACCTGTTTGAACAGGGAAATATATACACCGCTGTCTGCATGAAAATGGAAATTGCTACACAGCTATCTGCATATACATGGAAATATCTACACAGGTATCTCTTTACACATGGAAATAACTACACCGCTATCTGTATGAACATGGAAATATCTACAGCGCCATCTGTATGAACATGGAAATATCTGCACCGCCATATGTATGAACATATAAATATCTACACCGCCATCTGTATTAAGATGGAGATATCTACACCGCTATCTGTATCAAGATGGAAATATCTACACCGCTATCTGTATAAACATGGAAATATCTACACCGCTACCTGTATGAACATGGAAATATCAGCACCGCTATCTGTATGAACATGGAAATATCTACACCGCTATCTGTATGAACATGGAAATATCTTCACCGCCATCTGTATGAACATGGATATATCTACACAGCCATCTGGATGAACATGGAAATATGTACACGGCTATCTGTGTAAACATGCATACATCTTCACCGCTATCTGTATAAACATGGAAATATCTACACCGCTATCTTTATGAACATGGAAATATCTAAACCGATAACTGTTTGAACAGGGAAATATATACACCGCTATCTGCATGAAAATGGAAATATCTACACCGCTATCTGTATGAACATGGAAATATATACACCGCTATCTGTATGAACATGGAAATATATACACCGCTATCTGTATGAACATGGAAATACCTACACCGCTATCTGTATGAACATGGAAATATCTACACCGCCATCTGTATGAACATGGAAATATCTTCTCCGCCATCAGTATGAACATGGATATATCTGCACAGCCATCTGGATGAACATGGAAATATCTAAACCGCTATCTGTATGAACATGGAAATATCTACACCGCCATCTGTATGAACATGGATATATCTACACAGCCATCTTTATAAACACGGAAATATGTACACCGCTACCTGTATAAACATGGAAGTAGCAGCAGCGCTATCAGTATGTACATGGCAATATCTACACGGCTATCTGTATGAACATGGAAATATCTACACCGCTATCTGTATGTACATGGAAATATCTTCACCGCCATCTGTAAGAACATGGATATATCTACGCAGCCATCTGGATGAACATGGAAATATCTACACCGCTATCTGTATGAACATGGAAATATCTACACCGCTATCTGTATGAACATGGAAATACCTACACAGCCATCTGGATGAACATGGAAATATCTACACCGCTATCTGTATGAACATGGAAATACAAACACCGCTATCTGTATGAGCATGGAAATATCTACACCGCTATCTGTATGAACATGGAAATATCTACACCGCTATCTGTATGAACATGGAAATATCTTCACCGCCATCTGTATGAACATGGATATATCTACACAGCCATCTGGATGAACATGGAAATATCTACACCGCTATCTGTGTAAACATGCATACATTTTCACCGCTATGTGTATAAACATTGAAATATCTACACCGCTATCTTTATGAACATGGAAATATCTACACCGCTAACTGTTTGAACTTGGAAATATATACACCGCTATCTGCTTGAAAATGGAAATATCTACACCGCTATCTGTATGAACATGGAAATACATACACCGCTATCTGTTTGAACATGGAAATATCTACACCGCTTTCTGTATGAACATGGAAATATCTTCACCGTCATCTGTATGAACATGAATATATCTACACAGCCATCTGGATGAACATGGAAATATCTGCACCGCTATCTGTATGAACATGGAAATATCTACACCGCTATCTGTATGAACATGGATATATCTACACATCCATCTGGATGAACATGGAAATATCTACACCGCTATCTGTGTAAACATGCATACATCTTCACCGCTATCTGTATAAACATGGAAATATCTACACCGCTATCTTTCTGAACATGGAAATAACAACAACGCTAACTGTTTGAACAGGGAAATATATACACCGCTATCTGCATGAGATTTGAAATATCTACACAGCTATCTGCATATACATGGAAATATCTACACAGCTATCTCTTTACACATGGAAATAACTACACCGCTATCTGTATGAACATGGAAATATCTACACCGCCATCTGTATGAAAATGGAAATATCTGAACCGCCATCTGTATGAACATATAAATATCTACACCGCCATCTGTATTAAGATGGAGATATCTACACCGCTATCTGTATAAACATGGAAATATCTACACCGCTATCTGTATAAACATGGAAATATCTACACCGCTATCTGTATAAACATGGAAATATCTTCACCGCTACCTGTAAAAACATGGAAATATCAGCACCGCTATCTGTATGAACATGGAAATATCTACACCGCTATCTGTATGAACATGGAAATATCTACACCGCTATCTGTATGAACATGGAAATATCTACACCGCTATCGGTTTGAACAGGGAAATATATACACCGCTGTCTGCATGAAAATAGAAATTGCTACACAGCTATCTGCATATACTTGGAAATATCTACACAGGTATCTCTTTACACATGGAAATAACTACACCGCTATCTGTATGAAAATGGAAATATCTACACCGCCATCTGTATGAACATGGAAATATCTACACCGCTCTCTGTATGAACATGGAAATATCTACACCGCTATCTGTATGAACATGGAAATATCTACACAGCCATCTGGATGAACATGGAAATATCTACACCGCTATCTGTATGAACTTGGAAATATATACACCGCTATCTGTATGAACATGGAAATACCTACACCGCTATCTGTATGAACATGGAAATATTTTCACCGCCATCTATATGAACATGGATATATCTACACAGCCATCTGGATGAACATGGAAATATCTACACCGCTATCTGTGTAAACATGCCTACATTTTCACCGCTATCAGTATAAACATGGAAATATGTACACTGCTATCTTTATGAACATGGAAATACCTACACCGCTTACTGTTTGAACATGGAAGTATATACACCGCTATCTGCTTGAAAATGGAAATATATACACCGCTAACTGTATGAACATGGAAATACATACACCGCTATCTGTTTGAACATGGAAATATCTACACCGCTTTCTGTATGAACATGGAAATATCTACACCGCTATCTGTATGAACATGGAAATATCTTCACCGCCATCTGTATGAAGATGGATATATCTACACAGCATTCTGGATGAACATGGAAATATCTACACCGCTATCTGTGTAAACATGCATACATTTTCACCGCTATCTGTATAAACATTGAAATATCTACACCGCTGTCTTTATGAACATGGAAATATCTAAACCGCTATCTGTATGAACATGGAAATATCTTCACCGCCATCTGTATGAACATGGATATATCTACACAGCCATCTGGATGAACATGGAAATATGTACACGGCTATCTGTGTAAACATGCATACATCTTCACCGCTATCTGTATAAACATGGAAATATCTACACCGCTATCTTTATGAACATGGAAATATCTAAACCGCTAACTGTTTGAACAGGGAAATATATACACCGCTTTCTGCATAAAAATGGAAATATCTACACCACTATCTGTATGAACATGGAAATACATACACCGCTATCTGTATGAACATGGAAATATCTACACCGCTATCTGTATGAACATGGAAATATCTACACCCCTATCTGTATGAACATGGAAATATCTACACCGCCATCTGTATGAACATGGAAATATCTTCTCCACCATCTGTATGAACATGGATATATCTACACAGCCATCTGGATGAACATGGAAATATCTACACTGCTATCTGTATGAACATGGAAATATCTACACCGCCATCTGTATGAACATGGAAATATCTTCTCCACCATCTGTATGAACATGGATATATCTACACAGCCATCTGTATAAACATGGAAATATCTACACCGCTATCTGTATAAACATGGAAATATCTACACCGCTACATGTATGAACATGGAAATATTAGCACCGCTATCTGTATGAACTTGGAAATATCTACACCGCTATCTGTATGAACATGGAAATATCTTCACCGCCATCTGTATGAACATGGATATATCTACACAGCCATCTGGATGAACATGGAAATATGTACACGGCTATCTGTGTAAACATGCATACTTCTTCACCGCTATCTGTATAAACATGGAAATATCTACACCGCTATCTGTATGAACATGGAAATACATACACCGCTATCTGTATGAACATGGAAATATCTACACCGCTATCTGTATGAACATGGAAATACCTACACCGCTATCTGTATGAACATGGAAATATCTACACCGCCATCTGTATGAACATGGAAATATCTTCTCTGCCATCTGTATGAACATGGATATATCTACACAGCCATCTGGATGAACATGGAAATATCTAAACCGCTATCTGTATGAACATGGAAATATCTACACCGCCATCTGAATGAACATGGATATATCTACACAGCCATCTGTATAAACACGGAAATATGTACACCGCTACCTGTATAAACATGGAAGTATCAGCACCGCTATTGGTATGAACATGGCAATATCTACACGGCTATCTGTATGAACATGGAAATATCTACACCGCTATCTGTATGTACATGGAAATATCTTCTCCGCCATCTGTATGAACATGGATATATCTACACAGCCATCTGGATGAACATGAAAATATCTACACCGCTATCTGTATGAACATGGAAATATCTACACCGCTATCTGTATTAACATGGAAATATCCACACAGCCATCTGGATTAACTTGGAAATATCTACAGCGCTATCTGTATGAACATGGAAATACATACACCGCTATCTGTATGAACATGGAAATATCTACACCGCTATCTGTTTGAACATGGAAATATATACACCGCTATCTGCATGAAAATGGAAATATCTACACAGCTATCTGCATATACATGGAAATATCTACACAGCTATCACTTTACGCATGGAAATAACTACACCGCTATCTGTATGAACATGGAAATATCTACACCGCCATCTGTATGACAATGGAAATATCTGAACCGCCATCTGTATGAACATATAAATATCTACACCGCCATCTGTATTAAAATGAAGATATCTACACCGCTATCTGTATAAACATGGAAATATCTACACCGCTATCTGTATAAACATGGAAATATCTACACCGCTATCTGTATAAACATGGAAATATCTGCACCGCTACCTGTAAAAACATGGAAATATCAGCACCGCTATCTGTATGAACATGGAAATATCTACACCGCTATCTGTATGAACATGGAAATATCTACACCGCTATCTGTATGAACATGGAAATATCTACACCGCTATCTGTATGAACATGGAAATATCTACACCGCTATCGGTTTGAACAAGGAAATATATACACCGCTGTCTGCATGAAAATGGAAATTGCTACACAGCAATCTGCATATACATGGAAATATCTACACAGGTATCTCATTACACATGGAAATAACTACACAGCTATCTGTATGAAAATGGAAATATCTACACCGCCATCTGTATGAACATGGAAATATCTACACCGCTATCTGTATGAACATGGAAATAACTACACCGCTATCTGTATGAACATGGAAATATCTACACAGCCATCTGGATGAACATGGAAATATCTACACCGCTATCTGTATGAACATGGAAATATCTATACCGCTATCTGTATGAACATGGAAATATCTACACCGCTATCTGTATGAACATGGAAATATTTTCACCGCCATCTATATGAACATGGATATATCTACACAGCCATCTGGATGAACATGGAAATATCTACACCGCTATCCGTGTAAACATGCCTACATTTTCACCGCTATCTGTATAAACATGGAAATATCTACACCGCTATCTTTATGAACATGGAAATATCTACACCGCTAACTGTTTGAACATGGAAGTATATACACCGCTATCTGCTTGAAAATGGAAATATATGCACCGCTAACTGTATGAACATGGAAATACATACACCGCTATCTGTTTGAACATGGAAATATCTACACCGCTTTCTGTATGAACATGGAAATATCTACACCGCCATCTGTATGAACATGGATATATCTACACAGTCATCTGTATAAACAGGGAAATATGTACACCGCTACCTGTATAAACATGGAAGTTTCAGCACGGCTATCGGTATGAAAATGGCAATATCTACACGGCTATCTGTATGAACATGGAAATATCTACACCGCTATCTGTATGTACATGGAAATATCTTCACCGCCATCTGTATGAACATGGATATATCTACTCAGCCATCTGGATGAACATGGAAATATCTACACCGCTATCTGTATGAACATGGAAATATCTACACCGCTATCTGTATGAACATGGAAATATATACACAGCCATCTGGATTAACATGGAAATATCTACACCGCTATCTGTATGAACATGGAAATACATACACCGCTGTCTGTATGAACATGGAAATATCTACCCCACTATCTGTATGAACATTGAAATATCTACACCGCTATCTGTATGAACATGGAAATATCTTCACCGCCATCTGTATGAACATGGATATATCTACACAGCCATCTGGATGAACATGGAAATATCTACACCGCTATCTGTGTAAACATGCATACATTTTCACCGCTATCTGTATAAACATGGAAATAACTACACCGCTATCTTTATGAACATGGAAATATCTACACCGCTAACTGAACATGGAAATATATACACCGCTATCTGCTTGAAAATGGAAATGTCTACACCGCTATCTGTATGAACATGGAAATACATACACCGCTATCTGTTTGAACATGGAAATATCTACACCGCTTTCTTTATGAACATGGAAATATCTACAACGCTATCTGTATGAACATGGAAATATCTTCACCGCCATCTGTATGAACATGTATATATCTACACAGCCATCTGGATGAACATGGAAATATCTGCACCGCTATCTGTATGAACATGGAAATATCTACACCGCTATCTGTATGAACATGGATATATCTACACAGCCATCTGGATGAACATGGAAATATCTACACCGCTATCTGTGTAAACATGCATATGTCTTCACCGCTATCTGTATAAACATGGAAGTATCTACACCGCTATCTTTCTGAACATGGAAATATCTACACCGCTAACTGAACAGGGAAATATATACACCGCTATCTGCATGAAAATGGAAATATCTACACAGCTATCTGCATATACATGGAAATATCTACACAGCTATCTCTCTACACATGGAAATAACTACACCGCTATCTGTATGAACATGGAAATATCTACACCGCCATCTGTATGAAAATGGAAATCTCTGAACCGCCATCTGTATGAACATATAAATATCTACACCGCCATCTGTATTAAAATGGAGATATCTACACCGCTATCTGTATAAACATGGAAATATCTACACCGCTATCTGTATAAACATGGAAATATCTACACCGCTATCTGTATAAACATGGAAATAGCTTCACCGCTACCGGTATAAACATGGAAATTTCAGCACCGCTATCTGTATGAACATGGAAATATCTACACCGCAATCTGTATGAACATGGAAATATCTACACCGCTATCTGTATGAACATGGAAATATCTACACCGCTATCTGTTTGAACAGGGAAATATATACACCGCTGTCTGCATGAAAATGGAAATTGCTACACAGCTATCTGCATATACATGGAAATATCTACACAGGTATCTCTTTACACATGGAAATAACTACACCGCTATATGTATGAACATGGAAATATCTGCACCGCCATCTGTATGAACATACAAATATCTACACCGCCATCTGTATTAACATGGAGATATCTACACCGCTATCTGTATCAACATGGAAATATCTACACCGCTACCTGTATGAACATGGAAATATCACCACCGCTATCTGTATGAACATGGAAATATCTACACCGCTATCTGTATGAACATGGAAATATCTTCACCGCCATCTGTATGAACATGGATATATCTACACAGCCATCTGGATGAACATGGAAATATGTACACGGCTATCTGTGTAAACATGCATACATCTTCACCACTATCTGTATAAACATGGAAATATCTACACCGCTATCTTTATGAACATGGAAATATCTAAACCGCTAACTGTTTGAACAGGGAAATATATACACCGCTATCTGCATAAAAATGGAAATATCTACACCGCTATCTGTATGAACATGGAAATACATACACCGCTATCTGTATGAACATGGAAATATCTACACCGCTATCTGTATGAACATGGAAATATCTACACCGCTATCTGTATGAACATGGAAATATCTACACCGCCATCTGTATGAACATGGAAATATCTTCTCCAACATCTGTATGAACATGGAAATATCTACACCGCCATCTGTATGAACATGGAAATATCTTCTCCACCATCTGTATGAACATGGATATATCTACACAGCCATCTGGATGAACATGGAAATATCTAAACCGCTATCTGTATGAACATGGAAATATCTACACTGCCATCTGTATGAACATGGATATATCTACACAGCCATCTGTATAAACACGGAAATATGTACACCGCTACCTGTATAAACATGGAAGTTTCAGCACGGCTATCGGTATGAACATGACAATATCTACACGGCTATCTGTATGAACATGGAAATATCTACACCGCTATCTGTATGTACATGGAAATATCTTCACCGCCATCTGTATGAACATGGATATATCTACTCAGCCATCTGGATGAACATGGAAATATCTACACCGCTATCTGTATGAACATGGAAATATCTACATCGCAATCTGAATGAACATGGATATATCTACACAGCCATCTGGATTAACATGGAAATATCTACACCGCTATCTGTATGAACATGGAAATACATACACCGCTGTCTGTATGAACATGGAAATATCAACACCGCTATCTGTATGAACATGGAAATATCTACACCGCTATCTGTATGGACATGGAAATATCTTCACCGCCATCTGTGTGAACATGGATATATCTACACAGCCATCTGGATGAACATGGAAATATCTACACCGCTATCTGTGTAAACATGCATACATTTTCACCGCTATCTGTATAAACATGGAAATATCTACACCGCTATCTTTATGAACATGGAAATATCTACACCGCTAACTGTTTGAACATGGAAATATATACACCGCTATCTGCTTGAAAATGGAAATATCTACACCGCTATCTGTATGAACATGGAAATACATACACCGCTATCTGTTTGAACATGGAAATATCTACACCGCTTTCTTTATGAACATGGAAATATCTACAACGCTATCTGTATGAACATGGAAATATCTTCACCGACATCTGTATGAACATGGATATATCTACACAGCCATCTGGATGAACATGGAAATATCTGCACCGCTATCTGTATGAACATGGAAATATCTACACCGCTATCTGTATGAACATGGATATATCTACACAGCCATCTGGATGAACATGGAAATATCTAAACCGCTATCTGTGTAAACATGCATACATCTTCACCGCTATCTGTATAAATATGGAAATATCTACACCGCTATCTTTCTGAACATGGAAATATCTACACCGCTAACTGTTTGAACTGGGAAATATATAAACCGCTCTCTGCATGAAAATGGAAATATCTACACAGCTATCTGCATATACATGGAAATATCTACACAGCTATCTCTCTACACATGGAAATAACTACACCGCTATCTGTATGAACATGGAAATATCTACACCGCCATCTGTATGAAAATGGAAATCTCTGAACCGCCATCTGTATGAACATATAAATATCTACACCGCCATCTGTATTAAAATGGAGATATCTACACCGCTATCTGTATAAACATGGAAATATCTACACCGCTATCTGTATAAACATGGAAATATCTACACTGCTATCTGTATAAACATGGAAATAGCTTCACCGCTACCTGTATAAACATGGAAATTTCAGCACCGCTATCTGTATGAACATGGAAATATCTACACCGCAATCTGTATGAACATGGAAATATCTACACCGCTATCTGTATGAACATGGAAATATCTACACCGCTATCTGTTTGAACAGGGAAATATATACACCGCTGTCTGCATGAAAATGGAAATTGCTACACAGCTATCTGCATATACATGGAAATATCTACACAGGTATCTCTTTACACATGGAAATAACTACACCGCTATATGTATGAACATGGAAATAACTGCACCGCCATCTGTATGAACATATAAATATCTACACCGCCATCTCTATTAAGATGGAGATATCTACACCGCTATCTGTATCAACATGGAAATATCTACACCGCTACCTGTATGAACATGGAAATATCACCACCGCTATCTGTATGAACATGGAAATATCTACACCGCTATCTGTATGAACATGGAAATATCTTCACCGCCATCTGTATGAACATGGATATATCTACACAGCCATCTGGATGAACATGGAAATATGTACACGGCAATCTGTGTAAACATGCATACATCTTCACCGCTATCTGTATAAACATGGAAATATCTACACCGCTATCTTTATGAACATGGAAATATCTAAACCGCTAACTGTTTGAACAGGGAAATATATACACCGCTATCTGCATAAAAATGGAAATATCTACACCGCTATCTGTATGAACATGGAAATACATACACCGCTATCTGTATGAACATGGAAATATCTACACCGCTATCTGTATGAACATGGAAATATCTACACCGCCATCTGTATGAACATGGAAATATCTTCTCCACCATCTGTATGAACATGGATATATCTACACAGCCATCTGGATGAACATGGAAATATCTACACCGCTATCTGTGTAAACTTGCATACATCTTCACCGCTATCTGTATAAACATGGAAATATCTACACCGCTATCTTTCTGAACATGGAAATATCTACACCGCTAACTGTTGAACAGGAAAATATATACACCGCTATCTGCATCAAAATGGAAATATCTACACAGCTATCTGCATATACATGGAAATATCTACACAGCTATCTCTCTACACATGGAAATAACTACACCGCTATCTGTATGAACATGGAAATATCTACACCGCCATCTGTATGAAAATGGAAATCTCTGAACCGCCATCTGTATGAACATATAAATATCTACACCGCCATCTGTATTAAAATGGAGATATCTACACCGCTATCTGTATAAACATGGAAATATCTACACCGCTATCTGTATAAACATGGAAATATCTACACCGCTATCTGTATAAACAAGGAAAAACTTCACCGCTACCTGTATAAACATGGAAATTTCAGCACCGCTATCTGTATGAACATGGAAATATCTACACCGCAATCTGTATGAACATGGAAATATCTACACCGCTATCTGTATGAACATGGAAATATCTACACCGCTATCTGTTTGAACAGGGAGATATATTCACCGCTGTCTGCATGAAAATGGAAATTGCTACACAGCTATCTGCATATACATGGAAATATCTACACAGGTATCTCTTTACACATGGAAATAACTACACCGCTATCTGTATGAACTTGAAGATATCTACACCGCAATCTGTATGAACATGGAAATATCTGCACCGCCATCTGTATGAACATATAAATATCTACACTGCCATCGGTATTAAGATGGAGATATCTACACCGCTATCTGTATCAACATGGAAATATCTACACCGCTATCTGTATAAACATGGAAATATCTACACCGCTATCTGTATAAACATGGAAATATCTACACCGCTACCTGTATGAACATGGAAATATCAGCACCGCTATCTGTATGAACATGGAAATATCTACACCGCTATCTGTATGAACATGGAAATATCTTCACCGCCATCTGTATGAACATGGATATATCTACACAGCCATCTGGATGAACATGGAAATATGTACACGGCTATCTGTGTAAACATGCATACATCTTCACCGCTATCTGTATAAACATGGAAATATCTACACCCTTATCTTTATGAACATGGAAAAATCTAAACCGCTAACTGTTTGAACAGGGAAATATATACACCGCTATCTGCATGAAAATGGAAATATCTACACCGCTATCTGTATGAACATGGAAATACATACACCGCTATCTGTATGAACATGGAAATATCTACACCGCTATCTGTATGAACATGGAAATACCTACACCGCTATCTGTATGAACATGGAAATATCTGCACCACTATCTGTATGTACATGGATATATCTACACAGCCATCTGGATGAACATGGAAATATCTAAACCGCTATCTGTATGAACATGGAAATATCTACACCGCCATCTGTATGAACATGGATGTATCTACACAGCCATCTTTATAAACACGGAAATATGTACACCGCTACCTGTATAAACATGGAAGTATCAGCACCGCTATCGGTATGTACATGGCAATATCTACACGGCTATCTGTATCAACATGGAAATATCTACACCGCAATCTGTATGAACATGGAAATATCTACACCGCTATCTGTATGAACATGGAAATATCTACACCGATATCTGTTTGAACAGGGAAATATATACACCGCTGTCTGCATGAAAATGGAAATTGCTACACAGCTATCTGCATATACATGGAAATATCTACACAGGTATCTCTTTACACATGGAAATAACTACACCGCTATCTGTATGAACATGGAAATATCTACACCGCCATCTCTATGAACATGGAAATATCTGCACCGCCATCTGTATGAACATATAAATATCTACACCGCCATCTGTATTAAGATGGAGATATCTACACCGCTATCTGTATCAACATGGAAATATCTACACCGCTATCTGTATAAACATGGAAATATCTACACCGCTATCTGTATAAACATGGAATATCTACACCGCTACCTGCATGAACATGGAAATATCAGCACCGCTATCTGTATGAACATGGAAATATCCACTCCGCTATCTGTATGAACATGGAAATATTTTCACGGCCATCTGTACGAACATGGAAATATCTACACAGCCATCTGGATGAACATGGAAATATGTACACGGCTATCTTTGTAAACATGCATACATCTTCACCGCTATCTGTATAAACATGGAAATATCTACACCGATATGTTTATGAACATGGAAATATCTAAACCGATAACTGTTTGAACAGGGAAATATATACACCGCTATCTGCATGAAAATGGAAATATCTACACCGCTATCTGTGTAAACATGCATACATTTTCACCGCTATCTGTATAAACATGGAAATATCTACACCGCTATCTTTATGAACATGGAAATATCTACACCGCTAACTGTTTGAACATGGAAATATATACACAGCTATCTGCTTGAAAATGGAAATATCTACACAGCTATCTGCATATACATGGAAATATCTACACAGCTATCTCTTTACACATGGAAATAACTACACCGCTATCTGTACGAACATGGAAATATCTACAACGCCATCTGTATGAACATGGAAATATCCGCACGGCCATCTGTATCAACATGTAAATATCTACACCGCCATCTGTATTAAGATGGAGATATCTACACCGCTATCTGTATAAAGTTGAAAATATCTACACCGCTATCACTATAAACATGGAAATATCTACACCGCTTTCTGTATAAACATGGAAATATCTACACCGCTACCTGTATAAACATGGAAATATCTAAACCGCTATTTGTTTGAACAGGGAAATATAGACACCGCTATCTGCATGAAAATGGAAATATCTACACCGCTATCTGTATGAACATGGAAATATCTACACCGCTATCTGTATGAACATGGAAATACCTACACCGCTATCTGTATGAACATGGAAATATCTACACCGCCATCTGTATGAACATGGAAATATCTTCTCCGCCATCTGTATGAACATGGATATATCTACACAGCCATCTGGATGAACATGGAAATATCTACACCGCTATCTGTGTAAACTTGCATACATCTTCACCGCTATCTGTATAAACATGGAAATATCTACACCGCTATCTTTCTGAACATGGAAATATCTACACCGCTAACTGTTGAACAGGAAAATATATACACCGCTATCTGCATCAAAATGGAAATATCTACACAGCTATCTGCATATACATGGAAATATCTACACAGCTATCTCTCTACACATGGAAATAACTACACCGCTATCTGTATGAACATGGAAATATCTACACCGCCATCTGTATGAAAATGGAAATCTCTGAACCGCCATCTGTATGAACATATAAATATCTACACCGCCATCTGTATTAAAATGGAGATATCTACACCGCTATCTGTATAAACATGGAAATATCTACACCGCTATCTGTATAAACATGGAAATATCTACACCGCTATCTGTATAAACAAGGAAAAACTTCACCGCTACCTGTATAAACATGGAAATTTCAGCACCGCTATCTGTATGAACATGGAAATATCTACACCGCAATCTGTATGTACATGGAAATATCTACACCGCTATCTGTATGAACATGGAAATATCTACACCGCTATCTGTTTGAACAGGGAGATATATTCACCGCTGTCTGCATGAAAATGGAAATTGCTACACAGCTATCTGCATATACATGGAAATATCTACACAGGTATCTCTTTACACATGGAAATAACTACACCGCTATCTGTATGAACTTGAAGATATCTACACCGCAATCTGTATGAACATGGAAATATCTGCACCGCCATCTGTATGAACATATAAATATCTACACTGCCATCGGTATTAAGATGGAGATATCTACACCGCTATCTGTATCAACATGGAAATATCTACACCGCTATCTGTATAAACATGGAAATATCTACACCGCTATCTGTATAAACATGGAAATATCTACACCGCTACCTGTATGAACATGGAAATATCAGCACCGCTATCTGTATGAACATGGAAATATCTACACCGCTATCTGTATGAACATGGAAATATCTTCACCGCCATCTGTATGAACATGGATATATCTACACAGCCATCTGGATTAACATGGAAATATGTACACGGCTATCTGTGTAAACATGCATACATCTTCACCGCTATCTGTATAAACATGGAAATATCTACACCCCTATCTTTATGAACATGGAAAAATCTAAACCGCTAACTGTTTGAACAGGGAAATATATACACCGCTATCTGCATGAAAATGGAAATATCTACACCGCTATCTGTATGAACATGGAAATACATACACCGCTATCTGTATGAACATGGAAATATCTACACCGCTATCTGTATGAACATGGAAATACCTACACCGCTATCTGTATGAACATGGAAATATCTACACCACTATCTGTATGTACATGGATATATCTACACAGCCATCTGGATGAACATGGAAATATCTAAACCGCTATCTGTATGAACATGGAAATATCTACACCGCCATCTGTATGAACATGGATGTATCTACACAGCCATCTTTATAAACACGGAAATATGTACACCGCTACCTGTATAAACATGGAAGTATCAGCACCGCTATCGGTATGTACATGGCAATATCTACACGGCTATCTGTATCAACATGGAAATATCTACACCGCAATCTGTATGAACATGGAAATATCTACACCGCTATCTGTATGAACATGGAAATATCTACACCGATATCTGTTTGAACAGGGAAATATATACACCGCTGTCTGCATGAAAATGGAAATTGCTACACAGCTATCTGCATATACATGGAAATATCTACACAGGTATCTCTTTACACATGGAAATAACTACACCGCTATCTGTATGAACATGGAAATATCTACACCGCCATCTCTATGAACATGGAAATATCTGCACCGCCATCTGTATGAACATATAAATATCTACACCGCCATCTGTATTAAGATGGAGATATCTACACCGCTATCTGTATCAACATGGAAATATCTACACCGCTATCTGTATAAACATGGAAATATCTACACCGCTATCTGTATAAACATGGAATATCTACACCGCTACCTGCATGAACATGGAAATATCAGCACCGCTATCTGTATGAACATGGAAATATCCACTCCGCTATCTGTATGAACATGGAAATATTTTCACGGCCATCTGTACGAACATGGAAATATCTACACAGCCATCTGGATGAACATGGAAATATGTACACGGCTATCTTTGTAAACATGCATACATCTTCACCGCTATCTGTATAAACATGGAAATATCTACACCGATATGTTTATGAACATGGAAATATCTAAACCGATAACTGTTTGAACAGGGAAATATATACACCGCTATCTGCATGAAAATGGAAATATCTACACCGCTATCTGTGTAAACATGCATACATTTTCACCGCTATCTGTATAAACATGGAAATATCTACACCGCTATCTTTATGAACATGGAAATATCTACACCGCTAACTGTTTGAACATGGAAATATATACACAGCTATCTGCTTGAAAATGGAAATATCTACACAGCTATCTGCATATACATGGAAATATCTACACAGCTATCTCTTTACACATGGAAATAACTACACCGCTATCTGTACGAACATGGAAATATCTACAACGCCATCTGTATGAACATGGAAATATCTGCACGGCCATCTGTATCAACATGTAAATATCTACACCGCCATCTGTATTAAGATGGAGATATCTACACCGCTATCTGTATAAAGTTGAAAATATCTACACCGCTATCACTATAAACATGGAAATATCTACACCGCTTTCTGTATAAACATGGAAATATCTACACCGCTACCTGTATAAACATGGAAATATCTAAACCGCTATTTGTTTGAACAGGGAAATATAGACACCGCTATCTGCATGAAAATGGAAATATCTACACCGCTATCTGTATGAACATGGAAATATCTACACCGCTATCTGTATGAACATGGAAATACCTACACCGCTATCTGTATGAACATGGAAATATCTACACCGCCATCTGTATGAACATGGAAATATCTTCTCCGCCATCTGTATGAACATGGATATATCTACACAGCCATCTGGATGAACATGGAAATATGTAAACCGCTATCTCTATGAACATGGAAATATCTACACCGCCATCTGTATGAACATGGATATATCTACACAGCCATCTTTATATACACGGAAATATGTACACCGCTACCTGTATAAACATGGAAGTATCAGCACCGCTATCGGTATGTACATGGCAATATCTACACGGCTATCTGTATGAGCATGGAAATATCTACACCGCTATCTGTATGTACATGGAAATATCTTCACCGCCATCTGTATGAACATGGATATATCTACACAGCCATCTGGATGAACATGGAAATATCTACACCGCTATCTGTATGAACATGGAAATATCTACACCGCTATCTGTATGAACATGGAAATACCTACACAGCCATCTGGATGAACATGGAAATACCTACACCGCTATCTGTATGAACATGGAAATACAAACACCGCTATCTGTATGAACATGGAAATATCTAAACCGCTATCTGTATGAACATGGAAATATCTACACCGCTATCTGTATGAACATGGAAATATCTTCACCGCCATCTGTATGAACATGGATATATCTACACAGCCATCTGGATGTACATGGAAATATCTACACCGCTATGTGTGTAAACATGCATACATTTTCACTGCTATCTGTATAAACATGGAAATATCTACACCGCTATCTTTATGAACATGGAAATATCTACACCGCTAACTGTTTGAACTTGGAAATATATACACCGCTATCTGCTTGAAAATGGAAATATCTACACCGCTATCTGTATGAACATGGAAATACATACACCGCTATCCGTTTGAACATGGAAATATCTACAACGCTTTCTGTATGAACATGGAAATATCTACACCGCTATCTGTATGAACATGGAAATATCTTCACCGTCATCTGTATGAACATGGATATATCTACACAGCCATCTGGATGAACATGGAAATATCTGCACCGCTATCTGTATGAACATGGAAATATCTACACCGCTATCTGTATAAACATGGATATATCTACACAGCCATCTGGATGAACATGGAAATATCTACACCGCTATCTGTGTAAACATGCATACAACTTGACCGCTATCTGTATAAACATGGAAATATCTACACCGCTATCTTTCTGAACATGGAAATATCAACACCGCTAACTGTTTGAACAGGGAAATATATACACTGCTATCTGCATGAGAATTGAAATATCTACACAGCTATCTGCATATACATGGAAATATCTACACCGTTATCTGTATCAACATGGAAATATCTACACCGCTATCTGTATAAACATGGAAATAGCTTCACCGCTACTGTAAAAACATGGAAATATTAGCACCGCTATCTGTATGAACATGGAAATATCTACACCGCTATCTGTTTGAACAGGGAAATATATACACCGCTATCTGCATCAAAATGGAAATTGCTACACAGCTATCTGCATATACATGGAAATATCTACACAGGTATCTCTTTACACATGGAAATAACTACACCGCTATCTGTATGAACATGGAAATATCTACACCGCCATCTGTATGAACATGGAAATATCTGCACCGCCATCTGTATGAACATATAAATATCTACACCGCCATCTGTATTAAGATGGAGATATCTACACCGCTATCTGTATCAACATGGAAATATCTACACCGCTATCTGTATGAACATGGAAATACATACACCGCTATCTTTATGAACATGGAAATATCTAAACCGATAACTGTTTGAACAGGGAAAAATATACACCGCTATCTGCATGAAAATGGAAATATCTACACCGCTATATGTATGAACATGGAAATACATAAACCGCTATCTGTATGAACATGGAAATAACGACACCGCTATCGGTATGAACATGGAAATATCTACACCGCTCTCTGTATGAACATGGAAATATCTACACCGCCATCTGTATGAACATGGAAATATCTTCTCCGCCATCTGTATGAACGTGGATATATCTACACAGCCATCTGGATGAACATGGAAATATCTAAACCGCTATCTGTATGAACATGGAAATATCTACACCGCCATCTGTATGAACATGGATATATCTACACAGCCATCTGGATGAACCTGGAAATATCTACACCGCTATCTGTGTAAACATGCATACATTTTCACCGCTATCTGTATAAACATGGAAATATGTACACCTCTATCTGTATGAACATGGAAATATCTACACCGCTATCTGTATAAACATGGAAATATCTACACCGCTAACTGTTTGAACAGGGAAATATATACACCGCTATCTGCATGAAAATGGAAATATCTACACAGCTATCTGCATATACATGGAAATATCTACACAGCTATCTCTTTACACATGGAAATAACTACACCGCTATCTGTATGAACATGGAAATATCTACACCGCCATCTGTATGAACATGGAAATATCTGAACCACCATCTGTATGAACATATAAATATCTACACCGCCATCTGTATTAAGATGGAGATATCTGCACCGCTATCTGTATAAACATGGAAATATCTACACCGCTATCTGTATGAACATGGAAATATCTACACCAATATCTGTATGAACATGGAAATATCTACACCGCTATCTGTATGAACATGGAAATATCTTCACCGCCATCTGTATGAACATGGATATATCTACACAGCTTCTGGATGAACATGGAAATAACTACACCGCTATCTGTGTAAACATGCATACATCTTCACAGCTATCTGTATAAACATGGAAATATCTACACCGCTATCTTTATGAACATGGAAATATCTAAACCGCTAACTGAACACGGAAATATAGACACCGCTATCTGCATGAAAATGGAAATATCTACACCGCTATCTGTATGAACATGGAAATACTTACACCGCTATCTGTATGAACATGGAAATATCTACACTGCTATCTGTATGAACATGGAAATATCTACACCGCTATCTGTATGAACATGGAAATATATACACCGCCATCGGTATGAACATGGTAATATCTTCTCCGCCATCTGTTTGAACATGGATATATCTACACAGCCAACTGGATGAACATGGAAATATCTAAAACGCAATATGCATGAACATGGAAATATCTACACAGCCATCTGTATGAACATGGATATATCTACACAGCCATCTGTATAAACATGGAAATATCTAAACCGCTATCTGTATGAATATGGAAATGTCTACAACGCTATCTGTTTGAACATGGAAATATCTACACCGCTATCTGCATGAAAATGGAAATATCTACACAGCGATCTGCAAATACATGGAAATACCTACACAGCTATCTCTTTACACATGGAAATAACCACACTGCTATCTATATAAACATGGAAATATCTACACCGCCATCAGTGTAAACATGCATACATCTTCACCGCTATCTGTAAAAACATGGAAATATCTACACCGCTATCTTTCTGAACATGGAAATATCTACACCACTAACTGTTTGAACAGGGAAATATCTACACCGCTATCTGTATGAACATGGAAATACATACACCGCTATCTGTATCAACATGGAAATATCTACACCGCTACCTGTATGAACATGGAAATATCAGCACCGCTATCTGTATGAACATGGAAATATCTACACCGCTATCTGTATGAACATGGAAATATCTTCACCGCCATCTGTATGAACATGGATATGTCTACACAGCCATCTGGATGTACATGGAAATATGTACACGGCTATCTGTGTAAATATGCATACATCTTCACCGCTATCTGTATAAACATGGAAATATCTACACCGCTATATGTATAAACATGGAAATATCTACACCGCTATCTGTATAAACATGGAAATATCTACACCGCTATCTGTATAAACATGGAAATAGCTTCACCGCTACTGTAAAAACATGGAAATATCAGCACCGCTATCTGTATGAACATGGAAATATCTACACCGCAATCTGTATGTACATGGAAATATCTACACCGCTATCTGTATGAACATGGAAATATCTACACCGCTATCTGTTTGAACAGGGAAATATATACACCGCTATCTGCATGAAAATGTAAATTGCTACACAGCTATCTGCATATACATGGAAATATCTACACATTTATCTCTTTACACATGGAAATAACTACACCGCTATCTGTATGAACATGGAAATATCTACACCGCCATCTGTATGAACATGGAAATATCGGCACCACCATCTGTATGAACATATAAATATCTACACCGCCATCTGTATTAAGATGGAGATATCTACACCGCTATCTGTATCAACATGGAAATATCTACACCGCTATCTGAATAAACATGGAAATATCAGCACCGCTATCTGTGTGAACATGGAAATATCTACACCGCTACCTTTATGAACATGGAAATATCTACACCGCTATCTGTATGAGCATGGAAATATCTTCACCGCCATCAGTATGAACATGGATATATCTACACAGCCATCTGGATGATCATGGAAATATGTACACGGCTATCTGTGTAAACATGCATACATCTTCACCGCTATCTGTATAAACATGGAAATATCTACACCGCTATCTTTATGAACATGGAATTATCTAAACCGATAACTGTTTGAACAGGGAAATATATACACCGCTATCTGCAAGAAAATGGAAATATCTACACCGCTATCTGTATGAACATGGAAATACATACACCGCTATCTGTATGAACATGGAAATATCTACACCGCTATCTGTATGAACATGGAAATATCTACACCGCCATCTGTATGAACATGGAAATATCTTCTCCGCCATCTGTATGAACATGGATATATCTACACAGCCATCTGGATGAACATGGAAATATCTAATACGCTATCTGTATGAACATGGAAATATCTACACCGCCATCTGTATGAGCATGGATATATCTACACAGCCATCTTTATAAACACGGAAATATGTACACCGCTACCTGTATAAACATGGAAGTATCAGCACCGCTATCGGTATGTACATGGCAATATCTACACCGCTATCTGTATGTACATGGAAATATCTTCACCGCCATCTGTATGAACATGGATATATCTACGCAGCCATCTGGATGAACATGGAAATATCTACACTGCTATCTGTATGAACATGGAAATATCTACACCGCTATCTGTATGAACATGGAAATATCTACACAGCCATCTGGATGAACATGGAAATATCTACACCGCTATCTGTATGAACATGGAAATACATACACCGCTATCTGTATGAACATGGAAATATCTTCATCGCCATCTGTATGAACATGGATACATCTACACAGCCATCTGGATGAACCTGGAAATATCTACACCGCTATCTGTGTAAACATGCATACAATTTCACCGCTATCTGTATAAACATGGAAATATCTACACCGCTATCTTTATGAACATGGAAATATCTACACCGCTAACTGTTTGAACATGGAAATATATACACCGCTATCTGCTTGAAAATGGAAATATCTACACCGTTATCTGTATGAACATGGAAATACATACACCGCTATCTGTTTGAACATGGAAATATCTACACCGCTTTCTGTATGAACATGGAAATATCTACACCGCTATCTGTATGAACATGGAAATATCTTCACCGCCATCTGTATGAACATGGATATATCTACACAGCCATCTGGATGAACATGGAAATATCCGCACCGCTATCTGTATGAACATGGAAATATCTACACCGCTATCTCTATGAACATGGATATATCTACACAGCCATCTGGATGAACATGGAAATATCTACACTGCTATCTGTGTAAACATGCATACATCTTCACCGCTATCTGTATAAATATGGAAATATCTACACCGCTATCTTTCTGAACATGGAAATATCTACACCGCTAACTGTTTGAACAGGGAAATATATACACCGCTATCTGCCTGAAAATGGAAACATCTACACAGCTATCTGCATATACATGGAAATATCTACACAGCTATCTCTTTACACATGGAAATAACTACGCCGCTATCTGTATGAACATGAAAATATCTACACCGCCATCTGTATGAAAATGGAAATATCTTCACCGCCATCTGTATGAACATGGATATATCTACACAGCCTTCTGGATGAACATGGAAATATCTACACCGCTATCTGTGTAAACATGCATACATCTTCACCGCTATCTGTATAAACATGGAGATATCTACACCGCTATCTTTATGAACATGGAAATATCTAAACCGCTAACTGTTTGAACAGGAAATATATACACTGCTATCTGCATGAAAATGGAAATATCTACGCCGCTATCTGTATGAATATGGAAATACATACACCGCTATATGTATGAACATGGAAATATCTACACCGCTATCTGTATGAATATGGAAATATCTACACCGCTATCTCTATGAACATGGAAATATCTACACCGCCATCTGTATGAACATGGAAATATCTTCTCCGCCATCTGTTTGAACATGGATATATCTACACAGCCATCTGGATGAACATGGAAATATCTAAACCGCTATCTGCATGAACATGGAAATATCTACACCGCCAACTGTATGAACATGGATATATCTACACCGCTATCTGTATAAACATGGAAATATCTACACCGCTACCTGTATGAAAATTGAAATATCAGCTCCGCTATCTGTATGAACATGGAAATATCTACACCGCTATCTGTATGAACATGGAAATATCTACACCGCTATCTGTATGAACATGGAAATATCTTCACCGCCATCTGAATGAACATGGATATATCTACACAGCCTTCTGGATGAACATGGAAATATCTACACCGCTATCTGTGTAAACATGCATACATCTTCACCGCTATCTGTATAAACATGGAAATATCTACACCGCTATCTTTATGAACATGGAAATATCTAAACCGCTAACTGTTTAAACAGGAAATATATACACCGCTATCTGCATGAAAATGGAAATATCTACGCCGCTATCTGTATTAATATGGAAATACATACACCGCTATCTGTATGAACATGGAAATATCTACACCGCTATCTGTATGAACATGGAAATATCTACACCGCTATCTGTATGAACATGGAAATATCTACACCGCCATCTGTATGAACATGGAAATATCTTCTCCGCCATCTGTTTGAACATGGATATATCTACACAGCCATCTGGATGAACATGGAAATATCGAAACCGCTATCTGTATAAACTTGGAAATATCTACACCGCTACCTGTATGAACATGGAAATATCAGCTCCGCTATCTGTATGAACATGGAAATATCTACACCGCTATCTGTATGAACATGGAAATATCTACACCGCTATCTGTATGAACATGGAAATATCTACACCGCTATCTGTGTAAACATGCATACATCTTCACCGCTATCTGTATAAACATGGAAATATCTACACCGCTATCTTTATGAACATGGAAATATCTAAACCGCTAACTGTTTGAACAGGGAAATATATACGCCGCGATCTGCATGAAAATGGAAATATCTACACCGCTATCTATATGAAGATGGAAATACATACACCGTTATCTGTGTGAACATGGAAATATCTACACCGCTATCTATATGAACATGGAAATATCTACACCGCTATCTGAATGAACATGGAAATATCTACACCGCCATCTGTAAGAACATGGAAATATCTTCTCCGCCATCTGTATGAACATGGATATATCTACACAGCCATCTGGATGAACATGGAAATATCTACAACGCTATCTGTACGAACATGGAAATATCTACACCGCTATCTGTATGAACATGGAAATATCTACACCGCTATCTGTATGAACATGGAAATATCTACACCGCTATCTGTATGAACATGGAAATATCTACACCGCTAACAGAACAGGGAAATATATACACCGCTATTTGCATGAAAATGGAAATATCTACACCGCTATCTGTATGAACATGGAAATACATACACCGCTATCTGTATGAACATGGAAATATCTACTCCGCTATCTGTATGAACATGGATATATCTACACAGCCATCTGGATGAACTTGGAAATATCTGCACCGCTATCTGTATGAACATGGAAATATCTACACCGCTATCTCTTTACACATGGAATTAACTACACCGCTATCTGTATGAACATGGAAATATCTACACCGCCATCTGTATGAAAATGGAAATATCTGAACCGCCATCTGTATGAACATATAAATATCTACACCGCCATCTGTATTAAAATGGAGATATCTACACCGCTATCTGTATAAACATGGAAATATCTACACCGCTATCTGTATAAACATGGAAATATCTACACCGCTATCTGTATAAACATGGAAATATCTTCACCGCTACCTGTAAAAACATGGAAATATCAGCACCGCTATCTGTATGAACATGGAAATATCTACACCGCTATCTGTATGAACATGGAAATATCTACACCGCTATCTGTATGAACATGGAAATATCTACACCGCTATCTGTATGAACATGGAAATATCTACACCGCCATCTGTATGAACATGGAAATATCTTCTCCGCCATCTGTTTGAACATGGATATATCTACACAGCCATCTGGATGAACATGGAAATATCTAAACCGCTATCTGTATAAACTTGGAAATATCTACACCGCTACCTGTATGAACATGGAAATATCAGCTCCGCTATCTGTATGAACATGGAAATATCTACACCGCTATCTGTATGAACATGGAAATATCTGCACCGCTATCTGTATGAACATGGAAATATCTACACCGCTATCTGTGTAAACATGCATACATCTTCACCGCTATCTGTATAAACATGGAAATATCTACACCGCTATCTTTATGAACATGGAAATATCTAAACCGCTAACTGTTTGAACAGGGAAATATATACGCCGCGATCTGCATGAAAATGGAAATATCTACACCGCTATCTATATGAAGATGGAAATACATACACCGTTATCTGTGTGAACATGGAAATATCTACACCGCTATCTATATGAACATGGAAATATCTACACCGCTATCTGAATGAACATGGAAATATCTACACCGCCATCTGTAAGAACATGGAAATATCTTCTCCGCCATCTGTATGAACATGGATATATCTACACAGCCATCTGGATGAACATGGAAATATCTACAACGCTATCTGTACGAACATGGAAATATCTACACCGCTATCTGTATGAACATGGAAATATCTACACCGCTATCTGTATGAACATGGAAATATCTACACCGCTATCTGTATGAACATGGAAATATCTACACCGCTAACTGAACAGGGAAATATATACACCGCTATTTGCATGAAAATGGAAATATCTACACCGCTATCTGTATGAACATGGAAATACCTACACCGCTATCTGTATGAACATGGAAATATCTACACCGCTATCTGTATGAACATGGATATATCTACACAGCCATCTGGATGAACTTGGAAATATCTGCACCGCTATCTGTATGAACATGGAAATATCTACACCGCTATCTCTTTACGCATGGAAATAACTACACCGCTATCTGTATGAACATGGAAATATCTACACCGCCATCTGTATGAAAATGGAAATATCTGAACCGCCATCTGTATGAACATATAAATATCTACACCGCCATCTGTATTAAAATGGAGATATCTACACCGCTATCTGTATAAACATGGAAATATCTACACTGCTATCTGTATAAACATGGAAATATCTACACCGCTATCTGTATAAACATGGAAATATCTTCACCGCTACCTGTAAAAACATGGAAATATCAGCACCGCTATCTGTATGAACATGGAAATATCTACACCGCTATCGGTTTGAACAGGGAAATATATACACCGCTGTCTGCATGAAAATGGAAATTGCTACACAGCTATCTGCATATACATGGAAATATCTACACAGGTATCTCTTTACACATGGAAATACCTACACCGCTATCTGTATGAAAATGGAAATATCTACACCGCCATCTGTATGAACTTGGTAATATCTACACCGCTATCTGTATGAACATGGAAATATCTACACCGCTATCTGTATGAACATGGAAATATCTACACAGCCATCTGGATGAACATGGAAATATCTACACCGCTCTCTGTATGAACATGGAAATATCTACACCGCTATCTGTATGAACATGGAAATATCTACACCGCTATCTGTATGAACATGGAAATACTTTCACCGCCATCTATATGAACATGGATATATCTACACAGCCATCTGGATGAACATGGAAATATCTTCACCGCCATCTGTATGAAGATGGATATATCTACACAGCATTCTGGATGAACATGGAAATATCTACACCGCTATCTGTGTAAACATTCATATATTTTCACCGCTATCTGTATAAACATGGAAATATCTACACCGCTATCTTTATGAACATGGAAATATCTAAATCGCTAACTGTTTGAACAGGGAAATATATACACCGCTATCTGCATAAAAATGGAAATATCTATACCGCTATCTGTATGAACATGGAAATACATGCACCGCTATCTGTATGAACATGGAAATATCTACACCGCTATCTGTATGAACATGGAAATATCTACACCGCTATCTGTATGAACATGGAAATATCTACACCGCCATCTGTATGAACATGGAAATATCTTCTCCGCCATCTGTATGAACATGGATATATCTACACAGCCATCTGGATGAACATGGAAATATCTAGACCGCTATCTGTATGAACATGGAAATATCTACACCGCCATCTGTATGAACATGGATATATCTACACAGCCATCTGTATAAACACGGAAACATGTACACCGCTACCAGTATAAACATGGAAGTTTCAGCACGGCTATCGGAATGAACATGGCAATATCTAAACGGCTATCTGTATGAACATGGAAATATCTACACCGCTATCTGCATGTACATGGAAATATCTTCACCGCCATCTGTATGAACATGGATATATCTACTCAGCCATCTGGATGAACATGGAAATATCTACACCGCTATCTGTATGAACATGGAAATATCTACACCGCTATCTGTATGAACATGGAAATATCTACAAAGCCATCTGGATGAACATGGAAATATCTACACCGCTATCTGTATGAACATGGAAATATATACACCGCCGTCTGTATGAACATGGAAATATCTACACCGCTATCTGTATGAACATGGAAATATCTACACCGCTATCTGTATGAACATGGAAATATCTTCACCGCCATCTGTGTGAACATGGATATATCTTCACCGCTATCTGTATAAACATGGAAATATCTACACCGCTATCTTTCTGAACATGGAAATATCTACACCGCTAACTGTTTGAACAGGGAAATATATACACCGCTATCTGCATGAAAATGGAAATATCTACACAGCTATCTGCATATACATGGAAATATCTACACCGCTTACTGTTTGAACAGGGAAATATATACACCGCTATCTGCATGAAAATGGAAATATCTACACAGCTATCTCTCTACACATGGAAATAACTACACCGCTATCTGTATGAACATGGAAATATCTACACCGCCATCTGTATCAAAATGGAAATCTCTGAACCGCCATCTGTATGAACATATAAATATCTACACCGCCATCTGTATGAACATGCAAATACCTACACCGCTATCTGTATGAACATGGAAATATCTACACCGCCATCTCTATGAAAATGGAAATATCTTCTCCGCCATCTGTATGAACATGGATATATCTACACAGCCATCTGGATGAATATGGAAATATCTAAAGCGCAATCTGTATGAACATGGAAATATCTACACCGCCATCTGTGTGAACATGGATATATCTACACAGCCATCTTTATAAACACGGAAATATGTACACCGCTACCTGTATAAACATGGAAGTATCAGCACCGCTATCGGTATGTACATGGAAATATCTACACCGCTATCTGTATGAACATGGAAATACATACACCGCTATCTGTATGAACATGGAAATATCTTCACCGCCATCTGTATGAACATGGATATATCTCCACAGCCATCTGGATGAACATGGAAATATCTACACCGCTATCTGTGTAAACATGCATACATTTTCACCGCTATCTGTATAAACATGGAAGTATCAGCACCGCTATCGGTATGTACATGGAAATATCTACACCGCTATCTGTATGAACATGGAAATACATACACCGCTATCTGTATGAACATGGATATATCAACGCAGCCATCTGGATGAACATGGAAATATCTACACCGCAATCTGTATGAACATGGAAATATCTACACCGCTATCTTTATGAACATGGAAATATCTACACAGCCATCTGGATGAACATGGAAATATCTACACCGCTATCTGTATGAACATGGAAATACATACACCGCTATCTGTATGAACATGGAAATATCTTCACCGCCATCTGTATGAACATGGATATATATACACAGCCATCTGGATAAACCTGGAAATATCTACACCGCTATCTGTGTAAACATGCATACAATTTCACCGCTATCTGTATAAACATGGAAATATCTACACCGCTATCTTTATGAACATGGAAATATCTACACCGCTAATTGTTTGAACATGGAAATATATACACGGCTATCTGCTTGAAAATGGAAATATCTACACCGCTATCTGTATGAACATGGAAATACATACACCACTATCTGTTTGAACATGGAAATATCTACACCGCTTTCTGTATGAACATGGAAATATCTACACCGCTATCTGTATGAACATGGAAATATCTTCACCGCCATCTGTATGAACATGGATATATCTACACAGCCATCTGGATGAACATGGAAATATCCGCACCGCTATCTGTATGAACATGGAAATATCTACACCGCTATCTGTATGAACATGGATATATCTACACAGCCATCTGGATGAACATGGAAATATCTACACTACTATCTGTGTAAACATGCATACATCTTCACCGCTATCTGTATAAATATGGAAATATCTACACCGCTATCTTTCTGAACATGGAAATATCTACACCGCTAACTGTTTGAACAGGGAAATATATACACCGCTATCTGCCTGAAAATGGAAATATCTACACAGCAATCTGCATATACATGGAAATATCTACACAGCTATCTCTTTACACATGGAAATAACTACACCGCTATCTGTATGAACATGAAAATATCTACACCGCCATCTGTATGAAAATGGAAATATCTTCACCGCCATCTGTATGAACATGGATATATCTACACAGCCTTCTGGATGAACATGGAAATATCTACACCGCTATCTTAATGAACATGGAAATATCTAAACCGCTAACTGATTGAACAGGAAATATATAAACCGCTATCTGCATGAAAATGGAAATATCTACGCCGCTATCTGTATGAATATGGAAATACATACACCGCTATCTGTATGAACATGGAAATATCTACACCGCTGTCTGTATGAACATGGAAATATCTACACCGCTATCTGTATGAACATGGAAATATCTACACCGCCATCTGTATGAACATGGAAATATCTTCTCCGCCATCTGTTTGAACATGGATATATCTACACAGCCATCTGGATGAACATGGAAATATCTAAACCGCTATCTGCATGAACATGGAAATATCTACACCGCCAACTGTATGAACATGGATATATCTACACCGCTATCTGTATAAACATGGAAATATCTACACCGCTACCTGTATGAACATGGAAATATCAGCTCCGCTATCTGTATGAACATGCAAATATCTACACCGCTATCTGTATGAACATGCAAATATCTACACCGCTATCTGTATGAACATGGAAATATCTTCACCGCCATCTGAATGAACATGGATATATCTACACAGCCTTCTGGATGAACATGGAAATATCTACACCGCTATCTGTGTAAACATGCATACATCTTCACCGCTATCTGTATAAACATGGAAATATCTACACCGCTATCTTTATGAACATGGAAATATCTAAACCGCTAACTGTTTGAACAGGAAATATATACACCGCTATCTGCATGAAAATGGAAATATCTACGCCGCTATCTGTATGAATATGGAAATACATACACCGCTATCTGTATGAACATGGAAATATCTACAACGCTATCTGTATGAACATGGAAATATCTACATCGCTATCTGTATGAACATGGAAATATCTACACCGCCATCTGTATGAACATGGAAATATCTACACCGCCATCTGTATGAACATGGAAATATCTTCTCCGCCATCTGTTTGAACATGGATATATCTACACAGCCATCTGGATGAACATGGAAATATCTAAACCGCTATCTGCATGAACATGGAAATATCTACACAGCCATCTGTATGAACATGGATATATCTACACCGCTATCTGTATAAACATGGAAATATCTACACCGCTACCTGTATGAACATGGAAATATCAGCTCCGCTATCTGTATGAACATGGAAATATCTACACCGCTATCTGTATGAACATGGAAATATCTGCACCGCTATCTGAATGAACATGGAAATATCTACACCGCTATCTGTGTAAACATGCATACATCTTCACCGCTATCTGTATAAACATGGAAATATCTACACCGCTATCTTTATGAACATGGAAATACCTAAACCGCTAACTGTTTGAACAGGGAAATATATACACCGCGATCTGCATGAAAATGGAAATATCTACACCGCTATCTGTATGAAGATGGAAATACATACACCGCTATCTGTGTGAACATGGAAATATCTACACCGCTATCTGTATGAACATGGAAATATCTACACCGCTATCTGAATGAACATGGAAATATCTACACCGCTATCTGTATGAACATGGAAATATCTACACCGCTATCTGTATGAACATGGAAATATCTACACCGCTAACTGAACAGGGAAATATATACACTGCTATTTGCATGAAAATGGAAATATCTACACCGCTATCTGTATGAACATGGAAATACACACACCGCTATCTGTATGAACATGGAAATATCTACACAGCTATCTGTATGAACATGGAAATATCTACACCGCTATCTGTATGAACATGGAAATATCTTCACCGATATCTGTATGAACATGGATATATCTACACAGCCATCTGGATGAACTTGGAAATATCTGCACCGCTATCTGTATGAACATGGAAATGTCTACACCGCTATCTGTATGAACATGGATATATCTACACAGCCATCTGGATGAACATGGAAATATCTACACCGCTATCTGTGTAAACATGCATACATCTTCACCGCTGTCTGTATAAAGATGGAAATATCTACACCGCTATCTTTATGAAAAAGGAAATATCTACACCGCTATCTGTGTAAATATGCATACATCTTCACCGCAATCTGTATAAACGTGGAAATATCTACACCGCTATCTGTATGAACATGGAAATATCTACACCGCTAACTGTTTGAACATGGAAATATATAAACCGCTATCTGCATGAAAATGGAAATATCTACACCGCTATCTGTATGAACATGGAAATACATACACCGCTATCTGTATGAACATGGAAATATCTACACCGCCATCTGTATGAACATGGAAATATCTTCTCCGCCATCTGTATGAACATGGATATATCTACACAGCCATCTGGATGAACATGGAAATATCTAAACCGCTATCTGTATGAACATGGATATATCTACACAGCCATCTGGATGAACATGGAAATATCTAAACCGCTATCTGTATGAACATGGAAATATCTACACCGCCATCTGTATGAACATGGATATATCTACACAGCCATCTGTATAAACACGGAAATATGTACACCGCTACCTGTATAAAAATGGAAGTATCAGCACCGCTATCGGTATGAACATGGCAATATCTACACGGCTCTCTGTATGAACATGGAAATATCTACACCGCTATCTGTATGTACATGGAAATATCTTCTCCGCCTTCTGTATAAACATGGATATATCTACGCAGCCATCTGGATGAACATGGAAATATCTACACCGCTATCTGTATGAACATGGAAATATCTACACCGCTATCTGTATTAACATGGAAATATCTACACAGCCATCTGGATTAACTTGGAAATATCTACACCGCTATCTGTATGAACATGGAAATACATACACCGCTATCTGTATGAACATGGAAATATCTACACCACTATCTGTTTGAACATGGAAATATATACACCGCTGTCTGCATGAAAATGGATATATCTACACAGCTATCTGCATATACATGGAAATATCTACACAGCTATCTCTTTACGCATGGAAATAACTACACCGCTATCTGTATTAACATGGAAATATCTACACCGCCATCTGTATGACAGTGGAAATATCTGAACCGCCATCTGTATGAACATATAAATATCTACACCGCCATCTGTATTAAAATGGAGATATCTACACCGCTATCTGTATAAACATGGAAATATCTACACCGCTATCTGTATAAACATGGAAATATCTACACCGCTATCTGTATAAACATGGAAATATCTTCACCGCTACCTGTAAAAACATGGAAATATCAGCATCGCTATCTGTATGAACATGGAAATATCTACACCGCTATCTGTATGAACATGGAAATATCTACACCGCTATCTGTATGAACATTGAAATATCTACACCGCTATCGGTTTGAACAGGGAAATATATACACCGCTGTCTGCATGAAAATGGAAATTGCTACACAGCTATCTGCATATACATGGAAATATCTACACAGGTATCTCTTTACACATGGAAATAACTACACCGCTATCTGTATGAAAATGGAAATATCTACACCGCCATCTGTATGAACATGGAAATACTTTCACCGCCATCTATATGAACATGGATATATCTACACAGCCATCTGGATGAACATGGAAATATCTACACCGCTATCTGTGTAAACATGCCTACATTTTCACCGCTATCTGTATAAACATGGAAATATCTACACCGCTATCTTTATGAACATGGAAATATCTACACCGCTAACTGTTTGAACATGGAAGTATATACACCGCTATCTGCTTGAAAATGGAAATATATACACCGCTAACTGTATGAACATGGAAATACATACACCGCTATCTGTTTGAACATGGAAATATCTACACCGCTTTCTGTGTGAACATGGAAATATCTACACCGCTATCTGTATGAACATGGAAATACCTTCACCGCCATCTGTATGAAGATGGATATATCTACACAGCATTCTGGATGAACATGGAAATATCTACACCGCTATCTGTGTAAACATCAATATATTTTCACCGCTATCTGTATAAACATGGAAATATCTACACCGCTATCTTTATGAACATGGAAATATCTAAACCGCTAACTGTTTGAACAGGGAAATATATACACCGCTATCTGCATAAAAATGGAAATATCTACACCGCTATCTGTATGAACATGGAAATACATACACCGCTATCTGTATGAACATGGAAATATCTACACCGCTATCTGTATGAACATGGAAATATCTACACCGCTATCTGTATGAACATGGAAATATCTACACCTCCATCTGTATGAACATGGAAATATCTTCTCCACCATCAGTATGAACTTGGATATATCTACCCAGCCATCTGGATGAACATGGAAATATCTAAACCGCTATCTGTATGAACATGGATATATCTACACCGCCATCTGTATGAACATGGATATATCTACACAGCCATCTCTATAAACACGGAAATATGTACACCGCTACCTGTATAAACATGGAAGTTTCAGCACGGCTATCGGTATGAACATGGCAATATCTACACGGCTATCTGTATGAACATGGAAATATCTACACCGCAATCTGCATGTACATGGAAATATCTTCACCGCCATCTGTATGAACATGGATACATCTACTCAGCCATCTGGATGAACATGGAAATATCTACACCGCTATCTGTATGAACATGGAAATATCTACACCGCTATCTGTATGAACATGGAAATATCTGCACAGCCATCTGGATTAACATGGAAATATCTACACCGCTATCTGTATGAACATGGAAATACATACACCGCTGCCTGTATGAACATGGAAATATCTACACCGCTATCTGTATGAACATGGAAATATCTACATCGCTATCTGTATGAACATGGAAATATCTTCACCGCCATCTGTGTGAACATGGATATATCTACACAGCCATCTGGATGAACATGGAAATATCTACAACGCTATCTGTGTAAACATGCATACATTTTCACCGCTATCTGTATAAACATGGAAATATCTACACCGCTATCTTTATGAACATGGAAATATCTACACCGCTAACTGTTTGAGCATGGAAATATATACACCGCTATCTGCTTGAAAATGGAAATATCTACACCGCTATCTGTATGAACATGGAAATACATACACCGCTATCTGTTTGAAAATGGAAATATCTACACCGCTTTCTTTATGAACATGGAAATATCTACAACGCTATCTGTATGAACATGGAAATATCTTCACCGCCATCTGTATGAACATGGATATATCTACACAGCCATCTGGATGAACATGGAAATATCTGCACCGCTATCTGTATGAACATGGAAATATCTACACCGCTATCTGTATGAACATGGATATATCTACACAGCCATCTGGATGAACATGGAAATATCTACACCGCTATCTGTGGAAACATGCATACATCTTCACCGCTATCTGTATAAACATGGAAATATCTACACCGCTATCTTTCTGAACATGGAAATATCTACACCGCTAACTGTTTGAACAGGGAAATATATACACCGCTATCTGCATGTACATGGAAATATCTTCACCGCCATCTGTATGAACATGGATATATCTACTCAGCCATCTGGATGAACATGGAAATATCTACACCGCTATCTGTATGAACATGGAAATATCTACACCGCTATCTGTATGAACATGGAAATATCTGCACAGCCATCTGGATTAACATGGAAATATCTACACCGCTATCTGTATGAACATGGAAATATATACACCGCTGTCTGTATGAACATGGAAATATCTACACCGCTATCTGTATGAACATGGAAATATCTACACCGCTATCTGTATGAACATGGAAATATCTTCACCGCCATCTGTGTGAACATGGATATATCTACACAGCCATCTTGATGAACATGGAAATATCTACACCGCTATCTGTGTAAACATGCATACATTTTCACCGCAATCTGTATAAACATGGAAATATCTACACCGCTATCTTTATGAACATGGAAATATCTACACCGCTAACTGTTTGAGCATGGAAATATATACACCGCTATCTGCTTGAAAATGGAAATATCTACACCGCTATCTGTATGAACATGGAAATACATACACCGCTATCTGTTTGAAAATGGAAATATCTACACCGCTTTCTTTATGAACATGGAAATATCTACACCGCTATCTGTATGAACATGGAAATATCTTCACCGCCATCTGTATGAACATGGATATATCTACACAGCCATCTGGATGAACATGGAAATATCTACACTGCTATCTGTGTAAACATGCATACATCTTCACCGTTATCTGTATAAATATGGAAATATCTACACCGCTATCTTTCTGAACATGGAAATATCTACACCGCTAACTGTTTGAACAGGGAAATATATACACCGCTATCTGCCTGAAAATGGAAATATCTACACAGCTATCTGCATATACATGGAAATATCTACACAGCTATCTCTTTACACATGGAAATAACTACACCGCTATCTGTATGAGCATGAAAATATCTACACCGCCATCTGTATGAAAATGGAAATATCTTCACCGCCATCTGTATGAACATGGATATATCTACACAGCCTTCTGGATGAACATGGAAATATCTACACCGCTATCTTAATGACCATGGAAATATCTAAACCGCTAACTGTTTGAACAGTAAATATATACACCGCTATCTGCATGAAAATGGAAATATCTACGCCGCTATCTGTATGAATATGGAAATACATACACCGCTATCTGTATGAACATGGAAATATCTACACCGCTATCTGTATGAACATGGAAATACCTACACCGCTATCTGTATGAACATGGAAATATCTACACCGCCATCTGCATGAACATGGAAATATCTTCTCCGCCATCTGTATGAACATGGATATATCTACACAGCCATCTGGATGAACATGGAAATATCTAAACCGCTATCTGTATGAACATGGAAATATCTACACCGCCATCTGTATGAACATGGATATATCTACACAGCCATCTGTATAAACACGTAAATATGTACACCGCTACCTGTATAAAAATGGAAGTATCAGGACCGCTATCGGTATGAACATGGCAATATCTACACGGCTATCTGTATGAACATGGAAATATCTACACCGCTATCTGTATGTACATGGAAATATCTTCTCCGCAATCTGTATGAACATGGATATATCTACGCAGCCATCTGGATGAACATGGAAATATCTACACCGCTATCTGTATGAACATGGAAATATCTACACCGCTATCTGTATTAACATGGAAATATCTACACAGCCATCTGGATTAACTTGGAAATATCTACACCGCTATCTGTATGAACATGGAAATACATACACCGCTATCTGTATGAACATGGAAATATCTACACCACTATCTGTTTGAACATGGAAATATATACACCGCTGTCTGCATGAAAATGGAAATATCTACACAGCTATCTGCATATACATTGAAATATCTACACAGCTATCTCTTTACGCATGGAAATAACTACACCGATATCTGTATGAACATGGAAATATCTACACCGCCATCTGTATGAAAATGGAAATATCTGAACCGCCATCTATATGAACATATAAATATCTACACCGCCATCTGTATTAAAATGGAGATATCTACACCGCTATCTGTATAAACATGGAAATATCTACACCGCTATCTGTATAAACATGGAAATATCTACACCGCTATCTGTATAAACATGGAAATATCTTCACCGCTACCTGTAAAAACATGGAAATATCAGCATCGCTATCTGTATGAACATGGAAATATCTACACCGCTATCTGTATGAACATGGAAATATCTACACCGCTATCTGTATGAACATGGAAATATCTACACCGCTATCGGTTTGAACAGGGAAATATATACACCGCTGTCTGCATGAAAATGGAAATTGCTACACAGCTATCTGCATATACATGGAAATATCTACACAGGTATCTCTTTACACATGGAAATAACTACACCGCTATCTGTATGAAAATGGAAATATCTACACCGCCATCTGTATGAACATGGAAATACTTTCACCGCCATCTATATGAACATGGATATATCTACACAGCCATCTGGATGAACATGGAAATATCTACACCGCTATCTGTGTAAACATGCCTACATTTTCACCGCTATCTGTATAAACATGGAAATATCTACACCGCTATCTTTATGAACATGGAAATATCTACACCGCTAACTGTTTGAACATGGAAGTATATACACCACTATCTGCTTGAAAATGGAAATATATACACCGCTAACTGTATGAACATGGAAATACATACACCGCTATCTGTTTGAACATGGAAATATCTACACCGATTTCTGTATGAACATGTAAATATCTACACCGCTATCTGTATGAACATGGAAATACCTTCACCGCCATCTGTATGAAGATGGATATATCTACACAGCATTCTGGATGAACATGGAAATATCTACACCGCTATCTGTGTAAACATCAATATATTTTCACCGCTATCTGTATAAACATGGAAATATCTACACCGCTATCTTTATGAACATGGAAATATCTAAACCGCTAACTGTTTGAACAGGTGAATATATACACCGCTATCTGCATAAAAATGGAAATATCTACACCGCTATCTGTATGAACATGGAAATACATACACCGCTATCTGTATGAACATGGAAATATCTACACCGCTATCTGTATGAACATGGAAATATCTACACCGCTATCTGTATGAACATGGAAATATCTACACCTCCATCTGTATGAACATGGAAATATCTTCTCCACCATCAGTATGAACATGGATATATCTACCCAACCATCTGGATGAACATGGAAATATCTAAACTGCTATTTGTATGAACATGGATATATCTACACCGCCATCTGTATGAACATGGATATATCTACACAGCCATCTGTATAAACACGGAAATATGTACACCGCTACCTGTATAAACATGGAAGTTTCAGCACGGCTATCGGTATGAACATGGCAATATCTACACGGCTATCTTTATGAACATGGAAATATCTACACCGCTATCTGCATGTACATGGAAATATCTTCACCGCCATCTGTATGAACATGGATATATCTACTCAGCCATCTGGATGAACATGGAAATATCTACACCGCTATCTGTATGAACATGGAAATATCTACACCGCTATCTGTATGAACATGGAAATATCTGCACAGCCATCTGGATTAACATGGAAATATCTTCACCGCTATCTGTATGAACATGGAAATACATACACCGCTGTCTGTATGAACATGGAAATATCTACACCGCTATCTTTATGAACATGGAAATATCTACACCGCTATCTGTATGAACATGGAAATATCTTCACCGCCATCTGTATGAACATGGATATATCTACACAGCCATCTGGATGAACATGGAAATATCTTCACTGCTATCTGTGTAAACATGAATACATCTTCACCGCTATCTGTATAAATATGGAAATATCTACACCGCTATCTTTCTGAACATGGAAATATCTACACCGCTAACTGTTTGAACAGGGAAATATATACACCGCTATCTGCCTGAAAATGGAAATATCTACACAGCTATCTGCATATACATGGAAATATCTACACAGCTATCTCTTTACACATGGAAATAACTACACCGCTATCTGTATGAACATGAAAATATCTACACCGCCATCTGTATGAAAATGGAAATATCTTCACCTCCATCTGTATGAACATGGATATATCTACACAGCCTTCTGGATGAACATGGAAATATCTACACCGCTATCTTAATGACCATGGAAATATCTAAACCGCTAACTGTTTGAACAGTAAATATATACACCGCTATCTGCATGAAAATGGAAATATCTACGCCGCTATCTGTATGAATATGGAAATACATACACCGCTATCTGTATGAACATGGAAATATCTACACCGCTATCTGTATGAACATGGAAATATCTACACAGCCATCTGGATTAACATGGAAATATCTACACTGCTATCTGTATAAACATGGAAATACATACACCGCTGTCTGTATGAACATGGAAATATCTACACCGCTATCTGTATGAACATGGAAATATCTACACCGCTATCTGTATGAACATGGAAATATCTTCACCGCCATCTGTATGAACATGGATATATCTACACAGCCATCTGGATGAACATGGAAATATCTACACCGCTATCTGCATGGACATGGAAATATCAGCACCGCTATCTGTATGAACATGGAAATATCTACACCGCTATCTGTGTAAACATGCATACATCTTCACCGCTGTCTGTATAAAGATGGAAATATCTACACCGCTATCTTTATGAAAAAGGAAATATCTACACCGCTATCTGTGTAAATATGCATACATCTTCACCGCAATCTGTATAAACGTGGAAATATCTACACCGCTATCTGCATGAAAATGGAAATATCTACACCGCTATCTGTATGAACAGGGAAATACATACACCGCTATCTGTATGAACATGGAAATATCTACACCGCTATCTGTATGAACATGGAAATACCTACACCGCTATCTGTATGAACATGGAAATATCTACACCGCCATCTGTATGAACATGGAAATATCTTCTCCGCCATCTGTATGAACATGGATATATCTACACAGCCATCTGGATGAACATGGAAATATCTAAACCGCTATCTGTATGAACATGGAAATATCTACACCGCCATCTGAATGAACATGGATATATCTACACAGCCTCTGTATAAACACGTAAATATGTACACCGCTACCTGTATAAAAATGGAAGTATCAGCACCGCTATCGGTATGAACATGGCAATATCTACACGGCTATCTGTATGAACATGGAAATATCTACACCGCTATCTGTATGTACATGGAAATATCTTCTCCGCCATCTGTATGAACATGGATATATCTACGCAACCATCTGGATGAACATGGAAATATCTACACCGCTATCTGTATGAACATGGAAATATCTACACCGCTATCTGTATTAACATGGGAATATCTACACAGCTATCTGGATTAACTTGGAAATATCTACACCGTTATCTGTATGAACATGGAAATACATACACCGCTATCTGTATGAACATGGAAATATCTACACCACTATCTGTTTGAACATGGAAATATATACACCGCTGTCTGCATGAAAATGGAAATATCTACACAGCTATCTGCATATACATTGAAATATCTACACAGCTATCTCTTTACGCATGGAAATAACTACACCGCTATCTGTATGAACATGGAAATATCTACACCGCCATCTGTATGAAAATGGAAATATCTGAACCGCCATCTGTATGAACATATAAATATCTACACCGCCATCTGTATTAAAATGGAGATATCTACACCGCTATCTGTATAAACATGGAAATATCTACACCGCTATCTGTATAAACATGGAAACATCTACACCGCTATCTGTATAAACATGGAAATATCTTCACCGCTACCTGTAAAAACATGGAAATATCAGCATCGCTATCTGTATGAACATGGAAATATCTACACCGCTATCTGTATGAACATGGAAATATCTACACCGCTATCTGTATGAACATGGAAATATCTACACCGCTATCGGTTTGAACAGGGAAATATATACACCGCTGTCTGCATGAAAATGGAAATTGCTACACAGCTATCTGCATATACATGGAAATATCTACACAGGTATCTCTTTACACATGGAAATAACTACACCGCTATCTGTATGAAAATGGAAATATCTACACCGCCATCTGTATGAACATGGAAATACTTTCACCGCCATCTATATGAACATGGATATATCTACACAGCCATCTGGATGAACATGGAAATATCTACACCGCTATCTGTGTAAACATGCCTACATTTTCACCGCTATCTGTATAAACATGGAAATATCTACACCGCTATCTTTTTGAACATGGAAATATCTACACCGCTAACTGTTTGAACATGGAAGTATATACACCGCTATCTGCTTGAAAATGGAAATATATACACCACTAACTGTATGAACATGGAAATACATACACCGCTATCTGTTTGAACATGGAAATATCTACACCGCTTTCTGTATGAACATGTAAATATCTACACCGCTATCTGTATGAACATGGAAATACCTTCACCGCCATCTGTATGAAGATGGATATATCTACACAGCATTCTGGATGAACATGGAAATATCTACACCGCTATCTGTGTAAACATGCATATATTTTCACCGCTATCTGTATAAACATGGAAATATCTACACCGCTATCTTTATGAACATGGAAATATCTAAAGGCCTAACTGTTTGAACAGGTGAATATATACACCGCTATCTGCATAAAAATGGAAATATCTACACCGCTATCTGTATGAACATGGAAATACATACACCGCTATCTGTATGAACATGGAAATATCTACACCGCTATCTGTATGAACATGGAAATATCTACACCGCTATCTGTATGAACATGGAAATATCTACACCTCCATCTGTATGAACATGGAAATATCTTCTCCACCATCAGTATGAACATGGATATATCTACCCAGCCATCTGGATGAACATGGAAATATCTAAACCGCTATCTGTATGAACATGGATATATCTACACCGCCATCTGTATGAACATGGATATATCTACACAGCCATCTGTATAAACACGGAAATATGTACACCGCTACCTGTATAAACATGGAAGTTTCAGCACGGCTATCGGTATGAACATGGCAATATCTACACGGCTATCTGTATGAACATGGAAATATCTACACCGCTATCTGCATGTACATGGAAATATCTTCACTACCATCTGTATGAACATGGATGTATCTACTCAGCCATCTGGATGAACATGCAAATATCTACACCGCTATCTGTATGAACATGGAAATATCTACACAGCTATCTGTATGAACATGGAAATATCTGCACAGCCATCTGGATTAACATGGAAATATCTACACCGCTATCTGTATGAACATGGAAATACATATACCGCTGTCTGTATGAACATGGAAATATCTACACCGCTATCTGTATGAACATGGAAATATCTACACCGCTATCTGTATGAACATGGAAATATCTTCACCGCCATCTGTGTGAACATGGATATATCTACACAGCCATCTGGATGAACATGGAAATATCTACACCGCTATCTGTGTAAACATGCATACATTTTCACCGCTATCTGTATAAACATGGAAATATCTACACCGCTATCTTTATGAACATGGAAATATCTACACCGCTAACTGTTTGAGCATGGAAATATATACACCGCTATCTGCTTGAAAATGGAAATATCTACACCGCTATCTGTATGAACATGGAAATACATACACCGCTATCTGTTTGAAAATGGAAATATCTACACCGCTTTCTTTATGAACATGGAAATATCTACAACACTATCTGTATGCACATGGAAATATCTTCACCGCCATCTGTATGAACATGGATATATCTACACAGCCATCTGGATGAACATGGAAATATCTACACCGCTATCTGTATGAACATGGAAATATCTACACCGCTATCTGTCTGAACATGGATATATCTACACAGCCATCTGGATGAACATGGAAATATCTACACCGCTATCTGTGTAAACATGCATACATCTTCACCGCTATCTGTATAAACATGGAAATATCTACACCGCTATCTTTCTGAACATGGAAATATCTACACCGCTAACTGTTTGAACTTGGAAACATATACACCGCTATCTGCTTGAAAATGGAAATATCTACACCGCTATCTGTATGAACATGGAAATACATACACCGCTATCTGTTTGAACATGGAAATATCTACACCGCTTTCTGTATGAACATGGAAATATCTTCACCGTCATCAGTATGAACATGAATATATCTACACAGCCATCTGGATGAACATGGAAATATCTGCACCGCTATATGTATGAACATGGAAATATCTACACCGCTATCTGTATGAACATGGATATATCTACACAGCCTTCTGGATGAACATGGAAATATCTACACCGCTATCTGTGTAAACATGCATACATCTTCACCGCTATCTGTATAAACATGGAAATATCTACACCGCTATCTTTCTGAACATGGAAATATCAACACCGCTAACTGTTTGAACAGGGAAATATATACACCGCTATCTGCATGAGAATTGAAATATCTACACAGCTATCTGCATATACATGGAAATATCTACACAGCTATCTCTTTACACATGGAAATAACTACACCGCTATCTGTATGAACATGGAAATATCTACACCGCCATCTGTATGAAAATGGAAATATATGAACCGCCATCTGTATGAACATATAAATATCTACACCGCCATCTGTATTAAGATGGAGATATCTACACCGCTATCTGTATAAACATGGAAATATCTACACCGCTATCTGTATAAACATGGAAATATCTACACCGCTATCAGTATAAACATGGAAATATCTTCACCGCTACCTGTAAAAACATGGAAATATCAGCAACGCTATCTGTATGAACATGGAAATATCTACACCGATATCTGTATGAACATGGAAATATCTACACCGCTATCTGTATGAACATGGAAATATCAACACCGCTATCGGTTTGAACAGGGAAATATATACACCGTTGTCTGCAAGAAAATGGAAATTGCTACACAGCTATCTGCATATACTTGGAAATATCTACACAGGTATCTCTTTACACATGGAAATAACTACACCGCTATCTGTATGAAAATGGAAATATCTACACCGCCATCTGTATGAACATGGAAATATCTACACCGCTATCTGTATGAACATGGAAATATCTACAACGCTATCTGTATGAACATGGAAATATCTACACAGCCATCTGGATGAACATGGAAATATCTACATCGCTATCTGTATGAACATGGAAATATCTACACCGCTATCTGTATGAACATGGAAATACCTACACCGCTACCTGTATGAACATGGAAATATTTTCACCGCCATCTATATGAACATGGATATATCTACACAGCCATCTGGATGAACATGGAAATATCTACACCGCTATCTGTGTAAACATGCCTACATTTTCACCGCTATCTGTATAAAGATGGAAATATGTACACCGATATCTTTATGAACATGGAAATATCTACACCGCTAACTGTTTGAACATGGAAGTATATACACCGCTATCTGCTTGAAAATGGAAATATATACATCGCTAACTGTATGAACATGGAAATACATACACCGCTATCTGTTTGAACATGGAAATATCTACACCGCTTTCTGTATGAACATGGAAATATCTACACCGCTATCTGTATGAACATGGAAATATCTTCACCGCCATCTGCATGAAGATGGATATATCTACACAGCATTCTGGATGAACATGGAAATATCTACACCGCTATCTGTGTAAACATGCATACATTTTCACCGCTATCTGTATAAACATTGAAATATCTACACCGCTATCTTTATGAACATGGAAATATCTAAACCGCTATCTGTATGAACATGGAAATATCTTCACCGCCACCTGTATGAACATGGATATATCTACACAGCCATCTGGATGAACATGGAAATATGTACACGGCTATCTGTGTAAACATGCATACATCTTCACCGCTATCTGTATAAACATGGAAATATCTACACCGCTATCTTTATGAACATGGAAATATCTAAACCGCTAACTGTTTGAACAAGGAAATATACACACCGCTTTCTGCATAAAAATGGAAATATCTACACCGCTACCTGTATGAACATGGAAATACATACACCGCTATCTGTATGAACATGGAAGTATCTACACCGCTATCTGTATGAACATGGAAATATCTACACCCCTATCTGTATGAACATGGAAATATCTACACCGCCATCTGTATGAACATGGAAATATCTTCTCCACCATCTGTATGAACATGGATATATCTACACAGCCATCTGGATGAACATGGAAATATCTACACTGCTATCTGTATGAACATGGAAATATCTACACCGCCATCTGTATGAACATGGATATATCTACACAGCCATCTTTATAAACACGGAAATATGTACACCGCTACCTGTATAAACATGGAAGTATCAGCACCGCTATCGGTATGTACATGGCAATATCTACACGGCTATCTGTATGAACATGGAAATATCTACACCGCTATCTTTATGTACATGGAAATATCTTCACCGCCATCAGTATGAACATGGATATATCTACGCAGCCATCTGGATGAACATGGAAATATCTACACCGCTATCTGTATGAACATGGAAATATCTACGCCGCTATCTGTATGAACATGGAAATACGTACACAGCCATCTGGATGAACATGGAAATATCTACACCGCTATCTGTATGAACATGGAAATACAAACACCGCTATCTGTATGAACATGGAAATATCTACACCACTATCTGTACGAACATGGAAATATCTACACCGCTATATGTATGAACATGGAAATATCTTCACCGCCATCTGTATGAACATGGATATATCTACACAGCCATCTGGATGAACATGGAAATATCTACACGGCTATCTGTGTAAACATGCATACATCTTCACCGCTATCTGTATAAACATGGAAATATCTACACCGCTATCTTTATGAACATGGAAATATCTACACCGCTAACTGTTTGAACTTGGAAATATATACACCGCTATCTGCTTGAAAATGGAAATATCTACACCGCTATCTGTATGAACATGGAAATACATACACCGCTATCTGTTTGAACATGGAAATATCTACACCGCTTTCTGTATGAACATGGAAATATCTTCACCGTCATCAGTATGAACATGAATATATCTACACAGCCATCTGGATGAACATGGAAATATCTGCACCGCTATCTGTATGAACATGGAAATATCTACACCGCTATCTGTATGAACATGGATATATCTACACAGCCTTCTGGATGAACATGGAAATATCTACACCGCTATCTGTGTAAACATGCATACATCTTCACCGCTATCTGTATAAACATGGAAATATCTACACCGCTATCTTTCTGAACATGGAAATATCAACACCGCTAACTGTTTGAACAGGGAAATATATACACCGCTATCTGCATGAGAATTGAAATATCTACACAGCTATCTGCATATACATGGAAATATCTACACAGCTATCTCTTTACACATGGAAATAACTACACCGCTATCTGTATGAACATGGAAATATCTACACCGCCATCTGTATGAAAATGGAAATATATGAACCGCCATCTGTATGAACATATAAATATCTACACCGCCATCTGTATTAAGATGGAGATATCTACACCGCTATCTGTATAAACATGGAAATATCTACACCGCTATCTGTATAAACATGGAAAAATCTACACCGCTATCAGTATAAACATGGAAATATCTTCACCGCTACCTGTAAAAACATGGAAATATCAGCAACGCTATCTGTATGAACATGGAAATATCTACACCGATATCTGTATGAACATGGAAATATCTACACCGCTATCTGTATGAACATGGAAATATCAACACCGCTATCGGTTTGAACAGGGAAATATATACACCGTTGTCTGCAAGAAAATGGAAATTGCTACACAGCTATCTGCATATACTTGGAAATATCTACACAGGTATCTCTTTACACATGGAAATAACTACACCGCTATCTGTATGAAAATGGAAATATCTACACCGCCATCTGTATGAACATGGAAATATCTACACCGCTATCTGTATGAACATGGAAATATCTACAACGCTATCTGTATGAACATGGAAATATCTACACAGCCATCTGGATGAACATGGAAATATCTACATCGCTATCTGTATGAACATGGAAATATCTACACCGCTATCTGTATGAACATGGAAATACCTACACCGCTACCTGTATGAACATGGAAATATTTTCACCGCCATCTATATGAACATGGATATATCTACACAGCCATCTGGATGAACATGGAAATATCTACACCGCTATCTGTGTAAACATGCCTACATTTTCACCGCTATCTGTATAAAGATGGAAATATGTACACCGATATCTTTATGAACATGGAAATATCTACACCGCTAACTGTTTGAACATGGAAGTATATACACCGCTATCTGCTTGAAAATGGAAATATATACATCGCTAACTGTATGAACATGGAAATACATACACCGCTATCTGTTTGAACATGGAAATATCTACACCGCTTTCTGTATGAACATGGAAATATCTACACCGCTATCTGTATGAACATGGAAATATCTTCACCGCCATCTGCATGAAGATGGATATATCTACACAGCATTCTGGATGAACATGGAAATATCTACACCGCTATCTGTGTAAACATGCATACATTTTCACCGCTATCTGTATAAACATTGAAATATCTACACCGCTATCTTTATGAACATGGAAATATCTAAACCGCTATCTGTATGAACATGGAAATATCTTCACCGCCACCTGTATGAACATGGATATATCTACACAGCCATCTGGATGAACATGGAAATATGTACACGGCTATCTGTGTAAACATGCATACATCTTCACCGCTATCTGTATAAACATGGAAATATCTACACCGCTATCTTTATGAACATGGAAATATCTAAACCGCTAACTGTTTGAACAAGGAAATATACACACCGCTTTCTGCATAAAAATGGAAATATCTACACCGCTACCTGTATGAACATGGAAATACATACACCGCTATCTGTATGAACATGGAAGTATCTACACCGCTATCTGTATGAACATGGAAATATCTACACCGCCATCTGTATGAACATGGAAATATCTTCTCCACCATCTGTATGAACATGGATATATCTACACAGCCATCTGGATGAACATGGAAATATCTACACTGCTATCTGTATGAACATGGAAATATCTACACCGCCATCTGTATGAACATGGAAATATCTTCTCCACCATCTGTATGAACATGGATATATCTACACAGCCATCTGTATAAACATGGAAATATCTACACCGCTATATGTATAAACATGGAAATATCTACACCGCTACATGTATGAACATGGAAATATCAGCACCGCTATCTGTATGAACATGGAAATATCTACACCGCTATCTGTATGAACATGGAAGTATCTTCACCGCCATCTGTATGAACATGGATATATCTACACAGCCATCTGGATGAACATGGAAATATGTACATGGCTATCTGTGTAAACATGCATACTTCTTCACCGCTATCTGTATAAACATGGAAATATCTACACCGCTATCTTTATGAACATGGAAATATCTAAACCGATAACTGTTTGAACAGGGAAATATATACACTGCTATCTGCATAAAAATGGAAATATCTACACCGCTATCTGTATGAACATGGAAATACATACACCGCTATCTGTATGAACATGGAAATATCTACACCGCTATCTGTATGAACATGGAAATACCTACACCGCTATCTGTATGAACATGGAAATATCTACACCGCCATCTGTATGAACATGGAAATATCTTCTCCGCCATCTGTATGAACATGGATATATCTACACAGCCATCTGGATGAACATGGAAATATCTAAACCGCTATCTGTATGAACATGGAAATATCTACACCATCATCTGTATGAACATGGATATATCTACACAGCCATCTGTATAAACACGGAAATATGTAAACCGCTACCTGTATAAACATGGAAGTATCAGCACCGCTATCGGTATGAAGATGGCCATATCTACACGGCTATCTGTACGAACATGGAAATATCTACACCGCTATCTGTATGTACGTGGAAATATCTTCTCCGCCATCTGTATGAACATGGATATATCTACGCAGCCATCTGGATGAACATGGAAATATCTACACCGCTATCTGTATGAACATGGAAATATCTACACCGCTATCTGCATTAACATGGAAATATCCACACAGCCGTCTGGATTAACTTGGAAATATCTACACCGCTATCTGTATGAACATGGAAATACTACACCGCTATCTGTATGAACATGTAAATATCTACACCGCTATCTGTTTGAACATGGAAATATATACACCGCTATCTGCATGAAAATGGAAATATCTACACAGCTATCTGCATATACATGGAAATATCTACACAGCTATCACTTTACGCATGGAAATAACTACACCGCTATCTGTATGAACATGGAAATATCTACACCGCCATCTGTATGAAAATGGAAATATCTGAACCGCCATCTGTATGAACATATAAATATCTACACCGCCATCTGTATTAAAATGAAGATATCTACACCGCTATCTGTATAAACATGGAAATATCTACACCGCTATCTGTATAAACATGGAAATATCTACACCGCTATCTGTATAAACATGGAAATATCTTCACCGCTACCTGTAAAAACATGGAAATGTCAGCACCGCTATCTGTATGAACATGGAAATATCTACACCGCTATCTGTATGAACATGGAAATATCTACACCGCTATCTGTATGAACATGGAAATATCTACACCGCTATCGGTTTGAACAAGGAAATATATACACCGCTGTCTGCATGAAAATGGAAATTGCTACACAGCAATCTGCATATACATGGAAATATCTACACAGGTATCTCTTTACACATGGAAATAACTACACAGCTATCTGTATGAAAATGGAAATATCTAAACCGCCATCTGTATGAACATGGAAATATCTACACCGCTATCTGTATGAACATGGAAATATCTACACCGCTATCTGTATGAACATGGAAATATCTACACAGCCATCTGGATGAACATGGAAATATCTACACCGCTATCTGTATGAACATGGAAATATCTACACCGCTATCTGTATGAACACGGAAATATCTACACCGCAATCTGTATGAACATGGAAATATTTTCACCACCATCTATATGAACATGGATATATCTACACAGCCATCTGGATGAACATGGAAATATCTACACCGCTATCTGTGTAAACATGCCTACATTTTCACCGCTATCTGTATAAACATGGAAATATCTACACCGCTATCTTTATGAACATGGAAATATCTACACCGCTAACTGTTTGAACATGGAAGTATATACACCGCTATCTGCTTGAAAATGGAAATATATTCAACGCTAACTGTATGAACATGGAAATACATACACCGCTATCTGTTTGAACATGGAAATATCTACACCGCTTTCTGTATGAACATGGAAATATCTACACCGCTATCTGTATGAACATGGAAATATCTACACCGCCATCTGTATGAACATGGAAATATCTTCTCCACCATCTGTATGAACATGGATATATCTACACAGCCATCTGGATGAACATGGAAATATCTAAACCGCTATCTGTATGAACATGGAAATATCTACACCGCCATCTGTATGAACATGGATATATCTACACAGCCATCTGTATAAACACGGAAATATGTACACCGCCACCTGTATAAACATGGAAGTTTCAGCACGGCTATCGGTATGAACATGGCAATATCTACACGGCTATCTGTATGAACATGGAAATATCTACACCGCTATCTGTATGTACATGGAAATATCTTCACCGCCATCTGTATGAACATGGATATATCTACTCAGCCATCTGGATGAACATGGAAATATTTACACCGCTATCTGTATGAGCATGGAAATATCTACACCGCTATCTGTATGAACATGGAAATATCTACACAGCCATCTGGATTAACATGGAAATATCTACACCGCTATCTGTATGAACATGGAAATACATACACCGCTGTCTGTATGAACATGGAAATATCTACCCCGCTATCTGTATGAACATGGAAATATCTACACCGCTATCTGTATGAACATGGATATATCTTCACCGCCATCTGTGTGAACATGGATATATCTACACAGCCATCTGGATGAGCATGGACATATCTACACCGCTATCTGTGTAAACATGCATACATTTTCACCGCTATCTGTATAAACATGGAAATAACTACACCGCTATCTTTATGAACATGGAAATATCTACACCGCTAACTGTTTGAACATGGAAATATATACACCGCTATCTGCTTGAAAATGGAAATATCTACACCGCTATCTGTATGAACATGGAAATACATACACCGCTATCTGTTTGAACATGGAAATATCTACACCGCTTTCTTTATGAACATGGAAATATCTACAACGCTATCTGTATGAACATGGAAATATCTTCACCGCCATCTGTATGAACATGGATATATCTACACAGCCATCTGGATGAACATGGAAATATCTGCACCGCTATCTGTATGAACATGGAAATATCTACACCGCTATCTGTATGAACATGGATATATCTACACAGCCATCTGGATGAACATGGAAATATCTACACCGCTATCTGTGTAAACATGCATATATCTTCACCGCTATCTGTATAAACATGGAAGTATCTACACCGCTATCTTTCTGAACATGGAAATATCTACACCGCTAACTGTTTGAACAGGGAAATATATACACCGCTATCTGCATGAAAATGGAAATATCTACACAGCTATCTGCATATACATGGAAATATCTACACAGCTATCTCTCTACACATGGAAATAACTACACCGCTATCTGTATGAACATGGAAATATCTACACCGCCATCTGTATGAAAATGGAAATCTCTGAACCGCCATCTGTATGAACATATAAATATCTACACCGCCATCTGTATTAAAATGGAGATATCTACACCGCTATCTGTATAAACATGGAAATATCTACACCGCTATCTGTATAAACATGGAAATATCTACACCGCTATCAGTATAAACATGGAAATAGCTTCACCGCTACCTGTATAAACATGGAAATTTCAGCACCGCTATCTGTATGAACATGGAAATATCTACACCGCAATCTGTATGAACATGGAAATATCTACACCGCTATCTGTACGAACATGGAAATATCTACACCGTTATCTGTTTGAACAGGGAAATATATACACCGCTGTCTGCATGAAAATGGAAATTGCTACACAGCTATCTGCATATACATGGAAATATCTACACAGGTATCTCTTTACACATGGAAATAACTACACCGCTATCTGTATGAACATGGAAATATCTACACCGCCATCTGTATGAACATGGAAATATCTGCACCGCCATCTGTATGAACATATAAATATCTACACCGCCATCTGTATTAAGATGGAGATATCTACACTGCTATCTGTATCAACATGGAAATATCTACACCGCTACCTGTATGAACATGGAAATATCAGCACCGCTATCTGTATGAACATGGAAATATCTACACCGCTATCTGTATGAACATGGAAATATCTTCACCGCCATCTGTATGAACATGGATATATCTACACAGGCATCTGGATGAACATGGAAATATGTACACGGCTATCTGTGTAAACATGCATACATCTTCACCGCTATCTGTATAAACATGGAAATATCTACACCGCTATCTTTATGAACATGGAAATATCTAAACCGCTAACTGTTTGAACAGGGAAATATATACACCGCTATCTGCATAAAAATGGATATATCTACACCGCTATCTGTATGAACATGGAAATACATACACCGCTATCTGTATGAACATGGAAATATCTACAACGCTATCTGTATGAACATGGAAATAACTACCCCGCTATCTGTATGAACATGGAAATATCTACACCGCCATCTGTATGAACATGGAAATATCTTCTCCACCATCTGTATGAACATGGATATATCTACACAGCCATCTGGATGAACATGGAAATATCTAAACCGCTATCTGTATGAACATGGAAATATCTACGCCGCCATCTGTATGAACATGGATATATCTACACAGCCATCTGTATAAACACGGAAATATGTACACCGCTACCTGTATAAACATGGAAGTTTCAGCACGGCTATCGGTATGAACATGGCAATATCTACACGGCTATCTGTATGAACATGGAAATATCTACACCGCTATCTGTATGTACATGGAAATATCTTCACCGCCATCTGTATGAACATGGATATATCTACTCAGCCATCTGGATGAACATGGAAATATCTCCAGCGCTATCTGTATGAACATGGAAATATCTACACCGCTATCTGTATGAACATGGAAATATCTACACAGCCATCTGGATTAACATGGAAATATCTACACCGCTATCTGTATGAACATGGAAATACATACACCGCTGTCTGTATGAACATGGAAATATCTACACCGCTATCTGTATGAACATGGAAATATCTACACCGCTATCTGTATGAACATGGAAATATCTTCACTGCCATCTGTATGAACATGGATATATCTACGCAGCCATCTGGATGTACATGGAAACATCTACACCGCTATCTGTATGAACATGGAAATATCTACATCGCTATCTGCATTAACATGGAAATATCCACACAGCCATCTGGATTAACTTGGAAATATCTACACCGCTATCTGTATGAACATGGAAATACATACACCGCTATCTGTATGAACATGTAAATATCTACACCGCTATCTGTTTGAACATGGAAATATATACACCGCTATCTGCATGAAAATGGAAATATCTACACAGCTATCTGAATATACATGGAAATATCTACACAGCTATCACTTTACGCATGGAAATAACAACACCGCTATCTGTATGAACATGGAAATATCTACACCGCCATCTGTATGAAAATGGAAATATCTGAACCGCCATCTGTATGAACATATAAATATCTACACCGCCATCTGTATTAAAATGAAGATATCTACACCGCTATCTGTATAAACATGGAAATATCTACACCGCTATCTGTATAAACATGGAAATATCTACACCGCTATCTGTATAAACATGGAAATATCTTCACCGCTACCTGTAAAAACATGGAAATATCAGCACCGCTATCTGTATGAACATGGAAATATCTACACCGCTATCTGTATGAACATGGAAATATCTACACCGCTATCTGTATGAACATGGAAATATCTACACCGCTATCGGTTTGAACAAGGAAATATATACACCGCTGTCTGCATGAAAATGGAAATTGCTACACAGCAATCTGCATATACATGGAAATATCTACACAGGTATCTCTTTACACATGGAAATAACTACACAGCTATCTGTATGAAAATGGAAATATCTAAACCGCCATCTGTATGAACATGGAAATATCTACACCGCTATCTGTATGAACATGGAAATATCAGCACCGCCATCTGTATGAACATATAAATATCTACACCGCCATCTGTATTAAGATGGAGATATCTACACTGCTATCTGTATCAACATGGAAATATCTACACCGCTACCTGTATGAACATGGAAATTTCAGCACCGCTATCTGTATGAACATGGAAATATCTACACCGCAATCTGTATGAACATGGAAATATCTACACCGCTATCTGTATGAACATGGAAATATCTACACCGCTATCTGTTTGAACAGGGAAATATATACACCGCTGTCTGCATGAAAATGGAAATTGCTACACAGCTATCTGCATATAGATGGAAATATCTACACAGGTATCTCTTTACACATGGAAATAACTACACCGCTATCTGTATGAACATGGAAATATCTACACCGCCATCTGTATGAACATGGAAATATCTGCACCGCCATCTGTATGAACATATAAATATCTACACCGCCATCTGTATTAAGATGGAGATATCTACACTGCTATCTGTATCAACATGGAAATATCTACACCGCTACCTTTATGAACATGGAAATATCAGCACCGCTATCTGTATGAACATGGAAATATCTACACCGCTATCTGTATGAACATGGAAATATCTTCACCGCCATCTGTATGAACATGGATATATCTACACAGCCATCTGGATGAACATGGAAATATGTACACGGCTATCTGCGTAAACATGCATACATCTTCACCGCTATCTGTATAAACATGGAAATATCTACACCGCTATCTTTATGAACATGGAAATATCTAAACCGCTAACTGTTTGAACAGGGAAATATATACACCGCTATCTGCATAAAAATGGAAATATCTACACCGCTATCTGTATGAACATGGAAATACATACACCGCTATCTGTATGAACATGGAAATATCTACAACGCTATCTGTATGAACATGGAAATAACTACCCCGCTATCTGTATGAACATGGAAATATCTACACCGCCATCTGTATGAACATGGAAATATCTTCTCCACCATCTGTATGAACATGGATATATCTACACAGCCATCTGGATGAACATGGAAATATCTAAACCGCTATCTGTATGAACATGGAAATATCTACACCGCCATCTGTATGAACATGGATATATCTACACAGCCATCTGTATAAACACGGAAATATGTACACCGCTACCTGTATAAACATGGAAGTTTCAGCACGGCTATCGGTATGAACATGGCAATATCTACACGGCTATCTGTATGAACATGGAAATATCTACACCGCTATCTGTATGTACATGGAAATATCTTCACCGCCATCTGTATGAACATGCATATATCTACTCAGCCATCTGGATGAACATGGAAATATGTACAGCGCTATCTGTATGAACATGGAAATATCTACACCGCTATCTGTATGAACATGGAAATATCTACACAGCCATCTGGATTAACATGGAAATATCTACACCGCTATCTGTATGAACATGGAAATACATACACCGCTGTCTGTATGAACATGGAAATATCTACACCGCTATCTGTATGAACATGGAAATATCTACACCGCTATCTGTATGAACATGGAAATATCTTCACTGCCATCTGTATGAACATGGATATATCTACGCAGCCATCTGGATGAACATGGAAATATCTACACCGCTATCTGTATGAACATGGAAATATCTACACCGCTATCTGCATTAACATGGAAATATCCACACAGCCATCTGGATTAACTTGGAAATATCTTCACCGCTATCTGTATGAACATGGAAATACATACACCGCTATCTGTATGAACATGTAAATATCTACACCGCTATCTGTTTGAACATGGAAATATATACACCGCTATCTGCATGAAAATGGAAATATCTACACAGCTATCTGCATATACATGGAAATATCTACACAGCTATCACTTTACGCATGGAAATAACTACACCGCTATCTGTATGAACGTGGAAATATCTACACCGCAATCTGTATGAAAATGGAAATATCTGAACCGCCATCTGTATGAACATATAAATATCTACACCGCCATCTGTATTAAAATGAAGATATCTACACCGCTATCTGTATAAACATGGAAATATCTACACCGCTATCTGTATAAACATGGAAATATCTACACCGCTATCTGTATAAACATGGAAATATCTTCACCGCTACCTGTAAAAACATGGAAATATCAGCACCGCTATCTGTATGAACATGGAAATATCTACACCGCTATCTGTATGAACATGGAAATATCTACACCGCTATCTGTATGAACATGGAAATATCTACACCGCTATCGGTTTGAACAAGGAAATATATACACCGCTGTCTGCATGAAAATGGAAATTGCTACACAGCAATCTGCATATACATGGAAATATCTACACAGGTATCTCTTTACACATGGAAATAACTACACAGCTATCTGTATGAAAATGGAAATATCTAAACCGCCATCTGTATGAACATGGAAATATCTACACCGCTATCTGTATGAACATGGAAATATCTACACCGCTATCTGTATGAACATGGAAATATCTACACAGCCATCTGGATGAACATGGAAATATCTACACCGCTATCTGTATGAACATGGAAATATCTACACCGCTATCTGTATGAACATGGAAATATCTACACCGCTATCTGTATGAACATGGAAATATTTTCACCGCCATCTATATGAACATGGATATATCTACACAGCCATCTGGATGAATATGGAAATATCTACACCGCTATCTGTGTAAACATGCCTACATTTTCACCGCTATCTGTATAAACATGGAAATATCTACACCGCTATCTTTATGAACATGGAAATATCTACACCGCTAACTGTTTGAACATGGAAGTATATACACCGCTATCTGCTTGAAAATGGAAATATATACACCGCTAACTGTATGAACATGGAAATACATACACCGCTATCTGTTTGAATATGGAAATATCTACACCGCTATCTGTATGAACATGGATATATCTTCACCGCCATCTGTGTGAACATGGATGTATCTACACAGCCATCTGGATGAACATGGACATATCTACACCGCTATCTGTGTAAACATGCATACATTTTCACCGCTATCTGTATAAACATGGAAATAACTACACCGCTATCTTTATGAACATGGAAATATCTACACCGCTAACTGTTTGAACATGGAAATATATACACCGCTATCTGCTTGAAAATGGAAATATCTACACCGCTATCTGTATGAACATGGAAATACATACACCGCTATCTGTTTGAACATGGAAATATCTGCACCGCCATCTGTATGAACATATAAATATCTACACCGCCATCTGTATTAAGATGGAGATATCTACACTGCTATCTGTATCAACATGGAAATATCTACACCGCTACCTGTATGAACATGGAAATATCAGCACCGCTATCTGTATGAACATGGAAATATCTACACCGCTATCTGTATGAACATGGAAATATCTTCACCGCCATCTGTATGAACATGGATATATCTACACAGCCATCTGGATGAACATGGAAATATGTACACGGCTATCTGTGTAAACATGCATACATCTTCACCGCTATCTGTATAAACATGGAAATATCTACACCGCTATCTTTATGAACATGGAAATATCTAAACCGCTAACTGTTTGAACAGGGAAATATATACACCGCTATCTGCATAAAAATGGAAATATCTACACCGCTATCTGTATGAACATGGAAATACATACACCGCTATCTGTATGAACATGGAAATATCTACAACGCTATCTGTATGAACATGGAAATAACTACCCCGCTATCTGTATGAACATGGAAATATCTACACCGCCATCTGTATGAACATGGAAATATCTTCTCCACCATCTGTATGAACATGGATATATCTAAACAGCCATCTGGATGAACATGGAAATATCTAAACCGCTATCTGTATGAACATGGAAATATCTACACCGCCATCTGTATGAACATGGATATATCTACACAGCCATCTGTATAAACACGGAAATATGTACACCGCTACCTGTATAAACATGGAAGTTTCAGCACGACTATCGGTATGAACATGGCAATATCTACACGGCTATCTGTATGAACATGGAAATATCTACACCGCTATCTGTATGTACATGGAAATATCTTCACCGCCATCTGTATGAACATGGATATATCTACTCAGCCATCTGGATGAACATGGAAATATCTACAGCGCTATCTGTATGAACATGGAAATATCTACACCGCTATCTGTATGAACATGGAAATATCTACACAGCCATCTGGATTAACATGGAAATATCTACACCGCTATCTGTATGAACATGGAAATACATACACCGCTGTCTGTATGAACATGGAAATATCTACACCGCTATCTGTATGAACATGGAAATATCTACACCGCTATCTGTATGAACATGGAAATATCTTCACTGCCATCTGTATGAACATGGATATATCTACGCAGCCATCTGGATGAACATGGAAATATCTACACCGCTATCTGTATGAACATGGAAATATCTACACCGCTATCTGCATTAACATGGAAATATCCACACAGCCATCTGGATTAACTTGGAAATATCTACACCGCTATCTGTATGAACATGGAAATACATACACCGCTATCTGTATGAACATGTAAATATCTACACCGCTATCTGTTTGAACATGGAAATATATACACCGCTATCTGCATGAAAATGGAAATATCTACACAGCTATCTGCATATACATGGAAATATCTACACAGCTATCACTTTACGCATGGAAATAACTACACCGCTATCTGTATGAACATGGAAATATCTACACCGCCATCTGTATGAAAATGGAAATATCTGAACCGCCATCTGTATGAACATATAAATATCTACACCGCCATCTGTATTAAAATGAAGATATCTACACCGCTATCTGTATAAACATGGAAATATCTACACCGCTATCTGTATAAACATGGAAATATCTACACCGCTATCTGTATAAACATGGAAATATCTTCACCGCTACCTGTAAAAACATGGAAATATCAGCACCGCTATCTGTATGAACATGGAAATATCTACACCGCTATCTGTATGAACATGGAAATATCTACACCGCTATCTGTATGAACATGGAAATATCTACACCGCTATCGGTTTGAACAAGGAAATATATACACCGCTGTCTGCATGAAAATGGAAATTGCTACACAGCAATCTGCATATACATGGAAATATCTACACAGGTATCTCTTTACACATGGAAATAACTACACAGCTATCTGTATGAAAATGGAAATATCTAAACCGCCATCTGTATGAACATGGAAATATCTACACCGCTATCTGTATGAACATGGAAATATCTGCACCGCCATCTGTATGAACATATAAATATCTACACCGCCATCTGTATTAAGATGGAGATATCTACACTGCTATCTGTATCAACATGGAAATATCTACACCGCTACCTGTATGAACATGGAAATTTCAGCACCGCTATCTGTATGAACATGGAAATATCTACACCGCAATCTGTATGAACATGGAAATATCTACACCGCTATCTGTATGAACATGGAAATATCTACACCGCTATCTGTTTGAACAGGGAAATATATACACCGCTGTCTGCATGAAAATGGAAATTGCTACACAGCTATCTGCATATACATGGAAATATCTACACAGGTATCTCTTTACACATGGAAATAACTACACCGCTATCTGTATGAACATGGAAATATCTACACCGCCATCTGTATGAACATGGAAATATCTGCACCGCCATCTGTATGAACATATAAATATCTACACCGCCATCTGTATTAAGATGGAGATATCTACACTGCTATCTGTATCAACATGGAAATATCTACACCGCTACCTGTATGAACATGGAAATATCAGCACCGCTATCTGTATGAACATGGAAATATCTACACCGCTATCTGTATGAACATGGAAATATCTTCACCGCCATCTGTATGAACATGGATATATCTACACAGCCATCTGGATGAACATGGAAATATGTACACGGCTATCTGTGTAAACATGCATACATCTTCACCGCTATCTGTATAAACATGGAAATATCTACACCGCTATCTTTATGAACATGGAAATATCTAAACCGCTAACTGTTTGAACAGGGAAATATATACACCGCTATCTGCATAAAAATGGAAATATCTACACCGCTATCTGTATGAACATGGAAATACATACACCGCTATCTGTATGAACATGGAAATATCTACAACGCTATCTGTATGAACATGGAAATAACTACCCCGCTATCTGTATGAACATGGAAATATCTACACCGCCATCTGTATGAACATGGAAATATCTTCTCCACCATCTGTATGAACATGGATATATCTACACAGCCATCTGGATGAACATGGAAATATCTAAACCGCTATCTGTATGAACATGGAAATATCTACACCGCCATCTGTATGAACATGGATATATCTAAACAGCCATCTGTATAAACACGGAAATATGTACACCGCTACCTGTATAAACATGGAAGTTTCAGCACGGCTATCGGTATGAACATGGCAATATCTACACGGCTATCTGTATGAACATGGAAATATCTACACCGCTATCTGTATGTACATGGAAATATCTTCACCGCCATCTGTATGAACATGGATATATCTACTCAGCCATCTGGATGAACATGGAAATATCTACAGCGCTATCTGTATGAACATGGAAATATCTACACCGCTATCTGTATGAACATGGAAATATCTACACAGCCATCTGGATTAACATGGAAATATCTACACCGCTATCTGTATGAACATGGAAATACATACACCGCTGTCTGTATGAACATGGAAATATCTACACCGCTATCTGTATGAACATGGAAATATCTACACCGCTATCTGTATGAACATGGAAATATCTTCACTGCCATCTGTATGAACATGGATATATCTACGCAGCCATCTGGATGAACATGGAAATATCTACACCGCTATCTGTATGAACATGGAAATATCTACACCGCTATCTGCATTAACATGGAAATATCCACACAGCCATCTGGATTAACTTGGAAATATCTACACCGCTATCTGTATGAACATGGAAATACATACACCGCTATCTGTATGAACATGTAAATATCTACACCGCTATCTGTATGAACATGGAAATATTTTCACCGCCATCTATATGAACATGGATATATCTACACAGCCATCTGGATGAACATGGAAATATCTACACCGCTATCTGTGTAAACATGCCTACATTTTCACCGCTATCTGTATAAACATGGAAATATCTACACTGCTATCTTTATGAACATGGAAATATCTACACCGCTAACTGTTTGAACATGGAAGTATATACACCGCTATCTGCTTGAAAATGGAAATATATACACCGCTAACTGTATGAACATGGAAATACATACACCGCTATCTGTTTGAATATGGAAATATCTACACCGCTTTCTGTATGAACATGGAAATATCTACACCGCTATCTGTTTGAACATGGAAATATCTTCACCGCCATCTGTATGAAGATGGATATATCTACACAGCATTCTGGATGAACATGGAAATATCTACACCGCTATCTGTGTAAACATGCATATATTTTCACCGCTATCTGTATAAACATGGAAATATCTTCACCGCTACCTTTATGAACATGGAAATATCTAAACCGCTAACTGTTTGAACAGGGAAATATATACACCGCTATCTGCATAAAAATGGAAATATCTACACCGCTATCTGTATGAACATGGAAATACATACACCGCTATCTGTTTGAACATGGAAATATCTACACCGCTTTCTTTATGAACATGGAAATATCTACAACGCTATCTGTATAAACATGGAAATATCTTCACCGCCATCTGTATGAACATGGATATATCTACACAGCCATCTGGATGAACATGGAAATATCTGCACCGCTATCTGTATGAACATGGAAATATCTACAGCGCTACCTGTATGAACATGGATATATCTACACAGCCATCTGGATGAACATGGAAATATCTACACCGCTATCTGTGTAAACATGCATATATCTTCACCGCTATCTGTATAAACATGGAAGTATCTACACCGCTATCTTTCTGAACATGGAATTATCTACACCGCTGTTTGAACAGGGAAATATATACACCGCTATCTGCATGAAAATGGAAATATCTACACAGCTATCTGCATATACATGGAAATATCTACACAGCTATCTCTCTACACATGGAAATAACTACACCGCTATCTGTATGAACATGGAAATATCTACACCGCCATCTGTATGAAAATGGAAATCTCTGAACCGCCATCTGTATGAACATATAAATATCTACACCGCCATCTGTATTAAAATGGAGATTTCTACACCGCTATCTGTATAAACATGGAAATATCTACACCGCTATCTGTATAAACATGGAAATATCTACACCGCTATCAGTATAAACATGGAAATAGCTTCACCGCTACCTGTATAAACATGGAAATTTCAGCACCGCTATCTGTATGAACATGGAAATATCTACACCGCAATCTGTATGAACATGGAAATATCTACACCGCTATCTGTATGAACATGGAAATATCTACACCGCTATCTGTTTGAACAGGGAAATATATACACCGCTGTCTGCATGAAAATGGAAATTGCTACACAGCTATCTGCATATACATGGAAATATCTACACAGGTATCTCTTTACACATGGAAATAACTACACCGCTATCTGTATGAACATGGAAATATCTACACCGCCATCTGTATGAACATGGAAATATCTGCACCGCCATCTGTATGAACAGATAAATATCTACACCGCCATCTGTATTAAGATGGAGATATCTACACCGCTATCTGATTCAACATGGAAATATCTACACCGCTACCTGTATGAACATGGAAATATCAGCACCGCTATCTGTATGAACATGGAAATATCTACACCGCTATCTGTATGAATATGGAAATATCTTCACCGCCATCTGTATGAACATTGATATATCTACACAGACATCTGGATGAACATGGAAATATGTACACGGCTATCTGTGTAAACATGCATACATCTTCACCGCTATCTGTATAAACATGGAAATATCTACACCGCTATCTTTATGAACATGGAAATATCTAAACCGCTAACTGTTTGAACAGGGAAATATATACACCGCTATCTGCATAAAAATGGAAATATCTACACCGCTATCTGTATGAACATGGAAATACATACACCGCTATCTGTATGAACATGGAAATATCTACAACGCTATCTGTATGAACATGGAAATATCTACACCGCTATCTGTATGAACATGGAAATATCTACACCGCCATCTGTTTGAACATGGAAATATCTTCTCCACCATGTGTATGAACATGGATATATCTACACAGCCATCTGGATGAACATGGAAATATCTAAACCGCTATCTGTATGAACATGGAAATATCTACACCACCATCTGTATGAACATTGATATATCTACACAGCCATCTGTATAAACACGGAAATATGTACACCGCTACCTGTATAAACATGGAAGTTTCAGCACGGCTATCGGTATGAACATGGCAATATCTACACGGCTATCTGTATGAACATGGAAATATCTACACCGCTATCTGTATGTACATGGAAATATCTTCACCGCCATCTGTATGAACATGGAAATAACTACACCGCTATCTGTATGAACATGGAAATAACTACACAGCCATCTGGATTAACATGGAAATATATACACCGCCATCTGTATGAACATGGATATACCTACACCGCTATCTGTATGAACATGGAAATATCTACACCCCTATCTGTATGAACATGGAAATATCTACACCGCCATCTGTATGAACATGGAAATATCTTCTCCACCATCTGTATGAACATGGATATATCTACACAGCCATCTGGATGAACATGGAAATATCTACACTGCTATCTGTATGAACATGGAAATATCTACACCGCTATCTGTATGAACATGGAAATATCTACACCGCTATCTGTATGAACATGGAAGTATCTTCACCGCCATCTGTATGAACATGGATATATCTACACAGCCATCTGGATGAACATGGAAATATGTACATGGCTATCTGTGTAAACATGCATACTTCTTCACCGCTATCTGTATAAACATGGAAATATCTACACCGCTATCTTTATGAACATGGAAATATCTAAACCGATAACTGTTTGAACAGGGAAATATATACACTGTTATCTGCATAAAAATGGAAATATCTACACCGCTATCTGTATGAACATGGAAATACATACACCGCTATCTGTATGAACATGGAAATATCTACACCGCTATCTGTATGAACATGGAAATACCTACACCGCTATCTGTATGAACATGGAAATATCTACACCGCCATCTGTATGAACATGGAAATATCTTCTCCGCCATCTGTATGAACATGGATATATCTACACAGCCATCTGGATGAACATGGAAATATCTAAACCGCTATCTGTATGAACATGGAAATATCTACACCATCATCTGTATGAACATGGATATATCTACACAGCCATCTGTATAAACACGGAAATATGTAAACCGCTACCTGTATAAACATGGAAGTATCAGCACCGCTATCGGTATGAACATGGCCATATCTACACGGCTATCTGTACGAACATGGAAATATCTACACCGCTATCTGTATGTACGTGGAAATATCTTCTCCGCCATCTGTATGAACATGGATATATCTACGCAGCCATCTGGATGAACATGGAAATATCTACACCGCTATCTGCATTAACATGGAAATATCCACACAGCCGTCTGGATTAACTTGGAAATATCTACACCGCTAGCTGTATGAACATGGAAATACATACACCGCTATCTGTATGAACATGGAAATATCTACACCGCTATCTGTTTGAACATGGAAATATATACACCGCTATCTGCATGAAAATGGAAATATCTACACAGCTATCTGCATATACATGGAAATATCTACACAGCTATCACTTTACGCATGGAAATAACTACACCGCTATCTGTATGAACATGGAAATATCTACACCGCCATCTGTATGAAAATGGAAATATCTGAACCGCCATCTGTATGAACATATAAATATCTACACCGCCATCTGTATTAAAATGAAGATATCTACACCGCTATCTGTATAAACATGGAAATATCTACACCGCTATCTGTATAAACATGGAAATATCTACACCGCTATCTGTATAAACATGGAAATATCTTCACCGCTACCTGTAACAACATGGAAATATCAGCACCGCTATCTGTATGAACATGGAAATATCTACACCGCTATCTGTATGAACATGGAAATATCTACACCGCTATCTGTATGAACATGGAAATATCTACACCGCTATCGGTTTGAACAAGGAAATATATACACCGCTGTCTGCATGAAAATGGAAATTGCTACACAGCTATCTGCATATACATGGAAATATCTACACAGGTATCTCTTTACACATGGAAATAACTACACAGCTATCTGTATGAAAATGGAAATATCTAAACCGCCATCTGTATGAACATGGAAATATCTACACCGCTATCTGTATGAACATGGAAATATCTACACCGCTATCTGTATGAACATGGAAATATCTACACAGCCATCTGGATGAACATGGAAATATCTACACCGCTATCTGTATGAACATGGAAATATCTACACCGCTATCTGTATGAACACGGAAATATCTACACCGCAATCTGTATGAACATGGAAATATTTTCACCGCCATCTATATGAACATGGATATATCTACACAGCCATCTGGATGAACATGGAAATATCTACACCGCTATCTGTGTAAACATGCCTACATTTTCACCGCTATCTGTATAAACATGGAAATATCTACACCGCTATCTTTATGAACATGGAAATATCTACACCGCTAACTGTTTGAACATGGAAGTATATACACCGCTATCTGCTTGAAAATGGAAATATATTCAACGCTAACTGTATGAACATGGAAATACATACACAGCTATCTGTTTGAACATGGAAATATCTACACCGCTTTCTGTATGAACATGGAAATATCTACACCGCTATCTGTATGAACATGGAAATATCTACACCGCCATCTGTATGAACATGGAAATATCTTCTCCACCATCTGTATGAACATGGATATATCTACACAGCCATCTGGATGAACATGGAAATATCTAAACCGCTATCTGTATGAACATGGAAATATCTACACCGCCATCTGTATGAACATGGATATATCTACACAGCCATCTGTATAAACACGGAAATATGTACACCGCCACCTGTATAAACATGGAAGTTTCAGCACGGCTATCGGTATGAACATGGCAATATCTACACGGCTATCTGTATGAACATGGAAATATCTACACCGCTATCTGTATGTACATGGAAATATCTTCACCGCCATCTGTATGAACATGGATATATCTACTCAGCCATCTGGATGAACATGGAAATATTTACACCGCTATCTGTATGAGCATGGAAATATCTACACCGCTATCTGTATGAACATGGAAATATCTACACAGCCATCTGGATTAACATGGAAATATCTACACCGCTATCTGTATGAACATGGAAATACATACACCGCTGTCTGTATGAACATGGAAATATCTACCCCGCTATCTGTATGAACATGGAAATATCTACACCGCTATCTGTATGAACATGGATATATCTTCACCGCCATCTGTGTGAACATGGATATATCTACAGAGCCATCTGGATGAACATGGACATATCTACACCGCTATCTGTGTAAACATGCATACATTTTCACCGCTATCTGTATAAACATGGAAATAACTACACCGCTATCTTTATGAACATGGAAATATCTACACCGCTAACTGTTTGAACATGGAAATATATACACCGCTATCTGCTTGAAAATGGAAATATCTACACCGCTATCTGTATGAACATGGAAATACATACACCGCTATCTGTTTGAACATGGAAATATCTACACCGCTTTCTTTATGAACATGGAAATATCTACAACGCTATCTGTATGAACATGGAAATATCTTCACCGCCATCTGTATGAACATGGATATATCTACACAGCCATCTGGATGAACATGGAAATATCTGCACCGCTATCTGTATGAACATGGAAATATCTACACCGCTATCTGTATGAACATGGATATATCTACACAGCCATCTGGATGAACATGGAAATATCTACACCGCTATCTGTGTAAACATGCATATATCTTCACCGCTATCTGTATAAACATGGAAGTATCTACACCGCTATCTTTCTGAACATGGAAATATCTACACCGCTAACTGTTTGAACAGGGAAATAGATACACCGCTATCTGCATGAAAATGGAAATATCTACACAGCTATCTGCATATACATGGAAATATCTACACAGCTATCTCTCTACACATGGAAATAACTACACCGCTATCTGTATGAACATGGAAATATCTACACCGCCATCTGTATGAAAATGGAAATCTCTGAACCGCCATCTGTATGAACATATAAATATCTACACCGCCATCTGTATTAAAATGGAGATATCTACACCGCTATCTGTATAAACATGGAAATATCTACACCGCTATCTGTATAAACATGGAAATATCTACACCGCTATCAGTATAAACATGGAAATAGCTTCACCGCTACCTGTATAAACATGGAAATTTCAGCACCGCTATCTGTATGAACATGGAAATATCTACACCGCAATCTGTATGAACATGGAAATATCTACACCGCTATCTGTATGAACATGGAAATATCTACACCGCTATCTGTTTGAACAGGGAAATATATACACCGCTGTCTGCATGAAAATGGAAATTGCTACACAGCTATCTGCATATACATGGAAATATCTACACAGGTATCTCTTTACACATGGAAATAACTACACCGCTATCTGTATGAACATGGAAACATCTACACCGCCATCTGTATGAACATGGAAATATCTGCACCGCCATCTGTATGAACATATAAATATCTACACCGCCATCTGTATTAAGATGGAGATATCTACACTGCTATCTGTATCAACATGGAAATATCTACACCGCTACCTGTATGAACATGGAAATATCAGCACCGCTATCTGTATGAACATGGAAATATCTACACCGCTATCTGTATGAACATGGAAATATCTTCACCGCCATCTGTATGAACATGGATATATCTACACAGCCATCTGGATGAACATGGAAATATGTACACGGCTATCTGTGTAAACATGCATACATCTTCACCGCTATCTGTATAAACATGGAAATATCTACACCGCTATCTTTATGAACATGGAAATATCTAAACCGCTAACTGTTTGAACAGGGAAATATATACACCGCTATCTGCATAAAAATGGAAATATCTACACCGCTATCTGTATGAACATGGAAATACATACACCGCTATCTGTATGAACATGGAAATATCTACAACGCTATCTGTATGAACATGGAAATAACTACCCCGCTATCTGTATGAACATGGAAATATCTACACCGCCATCTGTATGAACATGGAAATATCTTCTCCACCATCTGTATGAACATGGATATATCTACACAGCCATCTGGATGAACATGGAAATATCTAAACCGCTATCTGTATGAACATGGAAATATCTACACCGCCATCTGTATGAACATGGATATATCTACACAGCCATCTGTATAAACACGGAAATATGTACACCGCTACCTGTATAAACATGGAAGTTTCAGCACGGCTATCGGTATGAACATGGCAATATCTACACGGCTATCTGTATGAACATGGAAATATCTACACTGCTATCTGTATGTACATGGAAATATCTTCACCGCCATCTGTATGAACATGGATATATCTACTCAGCCATCTGGATGAACATGGAAATATCTACAGCGCTATCTGTATGAACATGGAAATATCTACACCGCTATCTGTATGAACATGGAAATATCTACACAGCCATCTGGATTAACATGGAAATATCTACACCGCTATCTGTATGAACATGGAAATACATACACCGCTGTCTGTATGAACATGGAAATATCTACACCGCTATCTGTATGAACATGGAAATATCTACACCGCTATCTGTATGAACATGGAAATATCTTCACTGCCATCTGTATGAACATGGATATATCTACGCAGCCATCTGGATGAACATGGAAATATCTACACCGCTATCTGTATGAACATGGAAATATCTACACCGCTATCTGCATTAACATGGAAATATCCACACAGCCATCTGGATTAACTTGGAAATATCTACACCGCTATCTGTATGAACATGGAAATACATACACCGCTATCTGTATGAACATGTAAATATCTACACCGCTATCTGTTTGAACATGGAAATATATACACCGCTATCTGCATGAAAATGGAAATATCTACACAGCTATCTGCATATACATGGAAATATCTACACAGCTATCACTTTACGCATGGAAATAACTACACTGCTATCTGTATGAACATGGAAATATCTACACCGCCATCTGTATGAAAATGGAAATATCTGAACCGCCATCTGTATGAACATATAAATATCTACACCGCCATCTGTATTAAAATGAAGATATCTACACCGCTATCTGTATAAACATGGAAATATCTACACCGCTATCTGTATAAACATGGAAATATCTACACCGCTATCTGTATAAACATGGAAATATCTTCACCGCTACCTGTAAAAACATGGAAATATCAGCACCGCTATCTGTATGAACATGGAAATATCTACACCGCTATCTGTATGAACATGGAAATATCTACACCGCTATCTGTATGAACATGGAAATATCTACACCGCTATCGGTTTGAACAAGGAAATATATACACCGCTGTCTGCATGAAAATGGAAATTGCTACACAGCAATCTGCATATACATGGAAATATCTACACAGGTATCTCTTTACACATGGAAATAACTACACAGCTATCTGTATGAAAATGGAAATATCTAAACCGCCATCTGTATGAACATGGAAATATCTACACCGCTATCTGTATGAACATGGAAATATCTGCACCGCCATCTGTATGAACATATAAATATCTACACCGCCATCTGTATTAAGATGGAGATATCTGCACTGCTATCTGTATCAACATGGAAATATCTACACCGCTACCTGTATGAACATGGAAATTTCAGCACCGCTATCTGTATGAACATGGAAATATCTACACCGCTATCTGTATGAACATGGAAATATCTACACCGCTATCTGTATGAACATGGAAATATCTACACCGCTATCTGTGTAAACATGCATACATCTTCACCGCTATCTGTATGAACATGGAAATATCTTCACCGCCACCTGTATGAACATGGATATATCTACACAGCCATCTGGATGAACATGGAAATATCTGCACCGACATCTATATAAACATGTAAATATCTACACCGCCACCTGTATGAACATGGATATATCTACACAGCCATCTGGATGAAGATGGAAATATCTGCACCGCTATCTGTATGAACATGGAAATACCTACACCTCTATCTGTATGAACATGGATATATCTACACAGCCATCTGGATGAACATGGAAATATCTACACCGCTATCTGTGTAAACATGCATACATCTTCACCGCTATCTGTATAAACATGGAAATATCTACACCGCTATCTTTCTGAACAAGGAAATATCAACACCGCTAACTGTTTGAACAGGGAAATATATACACTGCTATCTGCATGAGAATTGAAATATCTACACAGCTATCTGCATATACATGGAAATATCTACACAGCTATCTCTTTACACATGGAAATAACTACACCGCTATCTGTATGAACATGGAAATAACTACACCGCCATCTGTATGAAAATGGAAATATCTGAACCGCCATCTGTATGAACATATAAATATCTACACCGCCATCTGTATAAAGATGGAGATATCTACACCGCTATCTGTATAAACATGGAAATATCTACACCGCTATCTGTATAAACATGGAAATATCTACACCGCTATCTGTATAAACATGGAAATAGCTTCACCGCTACTGTAAAAACATGGAAATATCAGCACCGCTATCTGTATGAGCCTGGAAATATCTTCACCGCCATCTGTATGAACATGGATATATCTACACAGCCATCTTGATGATCATGGAAATATGTACACGGCTATCTGTGTAAACATGCATACATCTTCACCACTATCTGTATAAACATGGAAATATCTACACCGCTATCTTTATGAACATGGAAATATCTACACCGCTATCTGTATGAACATGGAAATATCTGCACCGCTATCTGTATGAACATGGAAATACATACACCGCTATCTGTATGAACATGGAAATATCTACACCGCTATCTGTATGAACATGGAAATATCTGCACCGCTATCTGTATGAACATGGAAATATCTACACCGCCATCTGTATGAACATGGAAATATCTTCTCCGCCATCTGTATGAACATGGATATATCTACACAGCCATCTGGATGAACATGGAAATATCTAAACCGCTATCTGTATGAACATGGAAATATCTACACCGCTATCTGTATGAACATGGATATATCTACACAGCCATCTTTATAAACACGGAAATATGTACACCGCTACCTGTATAAACATGGAAGTATCAGCACCGCTATCGGTATGTACATGGCAATATCTACACCGCTATCTGTATGTACATGGAAATATCTTCACCGCCATCTGTATGAACATGGATATATCTACGCAGCCATCTGGATGAACATGGAAATAACTACACCGCTATCTGTATGAACATGGAAATATCTACTCAGCCATCTGGATGAACATGGAAATATCTACACCGCTATCTGTATGAACATGGAAATACATACACCGCTATCTGTATGAACATGGAAATATCTTCACCGCCATCTGTATGAACATGGATATATCTACACAGCCATCTGGATGAACCTGGAAATATCTACACCGCTATCTGTGTAAACATGCATACAATTTCACCGCTATCTGTATAAACATGGAAATATCTACACTGCTATCTTTATGAACATGGAAATATCTACACCGCTAACTGTTTGAACATGGAAACATATACACCGCTATCTGCTTGAAAATGGAAATATCTACACCGCTATCTGTATGAACATGGAAATACATACACCGCTATCTGTTTGAACATGGAAATATCTACACCGCTTTCTGTATGAACATTTAAATATCTACACCGCTATCTGTATGAACATGGAAATATCTTCACCGCCATCTGTATGAACATGGATATATCTACACAGCCATCTGAATGAACATGGAAATATCCGCACCGCTATCTGTATGAACATGGAAATATCTACACCGCTATCTGTATGAACATGGATATATCTACACAGCCATCTGGATGAACATGGAAATATCTACACTGCTATCTGTGTAAACATGCATACATCTTCACCGCTATCTGTATAAACATGGAAATACCTACACCGCTATCTTTCTGAACATGAAAATGTCTACACCGCTAACTGTTTGAACAGGGAAATATATACACCGCTATCTGCATGAAAATGGAAATATCTACACAGCTATCTGCATATACATGGAAATATCTACACAGCTATCTCTTTACACATGGAAATAACCACACCGCTATCTGTATGAACATGGAAATATCTACACCGCCATCTGTATGAAAATGGAAATATCTTCACCGCCATCTGTATGAACATGGATATATCTACACAGCCTTCTGGATGAACATGGAAATATCTACACCGCTATCTGTGTAAACATGCATACACCTTCACCGCTATCTGTATAAACATGGAAATATCTACACCGCTATCTTTATGAACATGGAAATATCTAAACCGCTAACTGCTTGAACAGGAAATATATACACCGCTATCTGCATGAAAATGGAAATATCTACGCCGCTATCTGTATGAATATGGAAATACATACACCGCTATCTGTATGAACATGGAAATATCTACACCGCTATCTGTATGAACATGGAAATATCTACACCGCTATCTGTATGAACATGGAAATATCTACACCGCCATCTGTATGAAGATGGAAATATCTTCTCCGCCATCTGTTTGAACATGGATATATCCACACAGCCATCTGGATGAACATGGAAATATCTAAACCGCTATCTGCATGAACATGGAAATATCTACACCGCCAACTGTATGAACATGGATATATCTACACCGCTATCTGTATAAACATGGAAATATCTAAACCGCTACCTGTATGAACATGGAAATATCAGCTCCGCTATCTGTATGAACATGGAAATATCTACACCGCTATCTGTATGAACATGGAAATACCTTCTCCGCTATCTGAATGAACATGGATATATCTACACAGCCTTCTGGATGAACATGGAAATATCTACACCGCTATCTGTGTAAACATGCATACATCTTCACCGCTATCTGTATAAACATGGAAATATCTACACCGCTATCTTTATGAACATGGAAATATCTAAACCGCTAACTGTTTGAACAGGGAAATATATACACCGCTATCTGCATGAAAATGGAAATATCTATGCCGCTATCTGTATGAATATGGAAATACATACACCGCTATCTGTATGAACATGGAAATATCTACACCACCATCTGTATGAACATGGATATATCTACACTGCTATCTGTATAAACATGGAAATATCTACACCGCTACCTGTATGAACATGGAAATATCAGCTCCGCTATCTGTATGAACATGGAAATATCTACACCGCTATCTGTATGAACATGGAAATATCTGCACCGCTATCTGTATGAACATGGAATTATCTACACCGCTATCTGTGTAAACATGCATACATCTTCACCACTATCTGTATAAACATGGAAATATCTACACCGCTATCTTTATGAACATGGAAATATCTAAACCGCTAACTGTTTGAACAGGGAAATATATACACCGCGATCTGCATGAAAATTGAAATATCTACAACGCTATCTGTATGAATATGGAAATACATACACCGCTATCTGTATGAACATGGAAATATCTACACCGCTATCTGTATGAACATGGAAATATCTACACCGCTATCTGTATGAACATGGAAATTTCTACACCGCCATCTGTATGAACATGGAAATATCTTCTCCGCCATCTGTTTGAACATGGATATATCTTCACAGCCATCTGGATAAACATGGAAATATCTAAACCGCTATCTGCATGAACATGGAAATATCTACACCACCATCTGTATGAACATGGATATATCTACACTGCTATCTGTATAAACATGGAAATATCTACACCGCTACCTGTATGAACATGGAAATATCAGCTCCGCTATCTGTATGAACATGGAAATATCTACACCGCTATCTGTATGAACATGGAAATATCTGCACCGCTATCTGTATGAACATGGAATTATCTACACCGCTATCTGTGTAAACATGCATACATCTTCACCGCTATCTGTATAAACATGGAAATATCTACACCGCTATCTTTATGAACATGGAAATATATAAACCGCTAACTGTTTGAACAGGGAAATATATACACCGCGATCTGCATGAAAATGGAAATATCTACACCGCTATCTGTATGAAGATGGAAATACATACACCGCTATCTGTGTGAACATGGAAATATCTACACCGCCATCTGTATGAACATGGAAATATCTACACCGCTATCTGAATGAACATGGAAATATCTACACCGCCATCTGTAAGAACATGGAAATATCTTCTCCGCCATCTGTATGAACATGGATATATCTACACAGCCATCTGGATGAACATGGAAATATCTACACCGCTATCTGTACGAACATGGAAATATCTACACCGCTATCTGTATGAACATGGAAATATCTACACCGCTATCTGTATGAACATGGAAATATCTACACCGCTATCTGTATGAACATGGAAATATCTACACCGCTAACTGAACAGGGAAATATATACACCGCTATGTGCATGAAAATGGAAATATCTACACCGCTATCGGTTTGAACAGGGAAATATATACACCGCTGTCTGCATGAAAATAGAAATTGCTACACAGCTATCTGCATATACTTGGAAATATCTACACAGGTATCTCTTTACACATGGAAATAACTACACAGCTATCTGTATGAAAATGGAAATATCTACACCGCCATCTGTATGAACATGGAAATATCTACACCGCTATCTGTATGAACATGGAAATATCTACACCGCTATCTGTATGAACATGGAAATATCTACACAGCCATCTGGATGAACATGGAAATATCTACACCGCTATCTGTATGAACTTGGAAATATCTACACCGCTATCTGTATGAACATGGAAATACATACACCGCTATCTGTATGAACATGGAAATATTTTCACCGCCATCTATATGAACATGGATATATCTACACAGCCATCTGGATGAACATGGAAATATCTACACCGCTATCTGTGTAAACATGCCTACATTTTCACCGCTATCTGTATAAACATGGAAATATGTACACCGCTATCTTTATGAACATGGAAATATCTACACCGCTAACTGTTTGAACATGGAAGTATATACACCGCTATCTGCTTGAAAATGGAAATATATACACCGCTAACTGTATGAACATGGAAATACATACACCGCTATCTGTTTCAACATGGAAATATCTACACCGCTTTCTGTATGAACATGGAAATATCTACACCGCCATCTGTATTAAGATGGAGATATCTACACTGCTATATGTATCAACATGGAAATATCTACACCGCTACCTGTATGAACATGGAAATATCAGCACCGCTATCTGTATGAACATGGAAATATCTACACCGCGATCTGTATGAACATGGAAATATCTTCACCGCCATCTGTATGAACATGGATATATCTACACAGCCATCTGGATGAACATGGAAATATGTACACGGCTATCTGCGCAAACATGCATACATCTTCACCGCTATCTGTATAAACATGGAAATATCTACACCGCTATCTTTATGAACATGGAAATATCTAAACCGCTAACTGTTTGAACAGGGAAATATATACACCGCTATCTGCATAAAAATGGAAATATCTACACCGCTATCTGTATGAACATGGAAATACATACACTGCTATCTGTATGAACATGGAAATATCTAAACCGCTATCTGTATGAACATGGAAATATCTACACCGCTATCTGTATGAACATGGAAATATCTACACCGCCATCTGTATGAACATGGAAATATCTTCTCCACCATCTGTATGAACATGGATATATCTACACAGCCATCTGGATGAACATGGAAATATCTAAACTGCTATCTGTATGAACGTGGAAATATCTACACCGCCATCTGTATGAACATGGATATATCTACACAGCCATCTGTATAAGCACGGAAATATGTACACCGCTACCTGTATAAACATGGAAGTTTCAGCACGGCTATCGGTATGAACATGGCAATATCTACACGGCTATCTGTATGAACATGGAAATATCTACACCGCTATCTGTATGTACACGGAAATATCTTCACCGCCATCTGTATGAACATGGATATATCTACTCAGCCATCTGGATGAACATGGAAATATCTACACCGCTATCTGTATGAACATGGAAATATCTACACCGCTATCTGTATGAACATGGAAATATCTACACTGCCATCTGGATTAACATGGAAATATCTACACCGCTATCTGTATGAACATGGAAATACATACACCGCTGTCTGTATGAACATGGAAATATCTACACCGCTATCTGTATGAACATGGAAATATCTACACCGCTATCTGTATGAACATGGAAATATCTTCACCGCCATCTGTATGAACATGGATATATCTACACAGCCATCTGGATGAACATGGAAATATCTACACCGCTATCTGTGTAAACATGCATACATTTTCACCGCTATCTGTATAAACATGGAAATATCTACACCGCTATCTTTATGAACATGGAAATATCTACACCGCTAACTGTTTGAACATGGAAATATATACACCGCTATCTGCTTGAAAATGGTAATATCTACACCGCTATCTGTATGAACATGGAAATACATACACCGCTATCTGTTTGAACATTGAAATATCTACACCGCTTTCTTTATGAACATAGAAATATCTACAACGCTATCTGTAGGAACATGGAAATATCTTCACCGCCATCTGTATGAACATGGATATATCTACACAGCCATCTGGATGAACATGGAAATATCTACACCGCTATCTGTATGAACATGGAAATATCTACACCGCTATCTGTATGAACATGGATATATCTACACAGCCATCTAGATGAACATGGAAATATGTACACCGCTATCTGTGTAAACATGCATACATCTTCACTGCTATCTATATAAACATGGAAATATCTACACCGCTATCTTTCTGAACATGGAAATATCTACACCGCTAACTGTCTGAACAGGGAAATATATACACCGCTATCTGCATGAAAATGGAAATATCTACACAGCTATCTGCATAAACATGGAAATATCTACACAGCTATCTCTCTACACATGGAAATAACTACACCGCTATCTGTATGAACATGGAAATATCTACACCGCTATCTGTATGAAAATGGAATTCTCTGAACCGCCATCTGTATGAACATATAAATATCGACACCGCCATCTATATTAAAATGGAGATATCTACACCGCTATCTGTATCAACATGGAAATATCTACACCGCTTTCTCTATAAACATGGAAATATCTACACCGCTATCTGTATAAACATGGAAAAACTTCACCGCTACCTGTATAAACATGGAAATTTCAGCACCGCTATCTGTATGAACATGGAAATATCTACACCGCAATCTGTATGAACATGGAAATATCTACACCGCTATCTGTATGAACATGGAAATATCTACACCGCTATCTGTTTGAACAGGGAAATATATACACCGCTGTCTGCATGAAAATGGAAATTGCTACACAGCTATCTGCATATACATGGAAATATCTACACAGGTATCTCTTTACACATGGAAATAACTACACCGCTATCTGTATGAACTTGGAAATATCTACACCGCCATCTGTATGAACATGGAAATATCTGTACCGCCATCTGTATGAACATATAAATAAATACACCGCCATCTGTGTTAATATGGAGATATCTACACCGCTATCTGTATCTACATGGAAATATCTACACCGCTATCTGTATAAACATGGAAATATCGACACCGCTATCTGTATAAACATGGAAATATCTACACCGCTACCTGTATGAACATGGAAATATCATCACCGCTATCTGTATGAACATGGAAATATCTACACCGCTATCTGTATGAACATGGAAATATCTTCACCGCCATCTGTATGAACATGGATATATCTACACAGCCATCTGGATGAACATGGAAATATGTACACGGCTATCTGTGTAAACATGCATACATGTTCACCGCTATCTGTATAAACATGGAAATATCTACACCGCTATCTTTATGAACATGGAAATATCTAAACCGATAACTGTTTGAACAGGGAAATATATACACCGCTGTCTGCATGAAAATGGAAATATCTACACCGCTATCTGTATGAACATGGAAATACATACACCGCTATCTGTATGAACATGGAAATATCTACACCGCTATCTGCATCAACATGGAAATACCTACACCGCTATCTGAATGAACATGGAAATATCTACACCGCCATCTGTATGAACATGGAAATATCTTCTCCGCCATCTGTATGAACATGGATATATCTACACAGCCATCTGGATGAACATGGAAATATCTAAACCGCTATCTGTATGAACATGGAAATATCTACACCGCCATCTGTATGAACATGGATATATCTACACAGCCATCTTTATAATCACGGAAATATGTACACCGCTACCTGTATAAACATGGAAGTATCAGCACCGCTATCGGTATGTACATGGCAATATCTACACGGCTATCTGTATGAACATGGAAATATCTACACCGCTATCTGTATGAACATGGAAATATCTACACCGCTATCTGTATGAACATGGAAATCTCTTCGCCGCCATCTGTATGAACATGGATATATCTACACAGCCATCTGGATGAACATGGAAATATCTACACCGCTATCTGTGTAAACATGCATACATTTTCACTGCTATCTGTATAAACATGGAAATATCTAAACCGCTATCTTTATGAACATGGAAATATCTACACCGCTAACTGTTTGAACTTGGAAATATATACACCGCAATCTGCTTGAAAAAGGAAATATCTACACCGCTATCTGTATGAACATGGAAATACATACACCGCTATCTGTTCGAACATGGAAATATCTACACCGCTTTCTGTATGAACATGGAAATATCTACACCGCTATCTGTATGAACATGGATATATCTTCACCGTCATGTGTATGAACATGGATATATCTACACAGCCATCTGGATGAACATGGAAATATCTGCACCGCTATGTGTATGAACATGGAAATACCTACACCGCTATCTGTATGAACATGGATATATCTACACAGCCATCTGGATGAACATGGAAATATCTACACCGCTATCTGTGTAAACATGCATACATCTTCACCGCTATCTGTATAAACATGGAAATATCAACACCGCTAACTGTTTGAACAGGGAAATATATACACCGCTATCTGCATGAGAATTGAAATATCTACACAGCTATCTGCATATACATGGAAATATCTACACAGCTATCTCTTTACACATGGAAATAACTACACCGCTATCTGTATGAACATGGAAATATCTACACCGCCATCTGTATGAAAATGGAAATATCTGAACCGCCATCTGTATGAACATATAAATATCTTCACTGCCATCTGTATTAAGATCGAGATATCTACACCGCTATCTGCATAAACATGGAAATATCTACACCGCTATCTGTATAAACATGGAAATATCTACAGCACTATCTGTATAAACATGGAAATAGCTTCACCGCTACAGTAAAAACATGGAAATATCAGCACCGCTATCTGTATGAACATGGAAATATCTACAACGCAATCTGTATGTACATGGAAATATCTACACCGCTATCTGTATGAACATGGAAATATCTACACCGCTATCTGTTTGAACAGGGAAATATATACACCGCTATCTGCATGAAAATGTAAATTGCTACACAGCTATCTGCATATACATGGAAATATCTACACAGGTATCTCTTTACACATGGAAATAACTACACCGCTATCTGTATGAACATGGAAATATCTACACCGCCATCTGTATGAACATGGAAATATCTGCACGGCCATCTGTATGAACATATAAATATCTACACCGCCATCTGTATTAAGATGGAGATATCTACACCGCTATCTGTATCAACATGGAAATATCTACACCGCTATCTGAATAAACATGGAAATATCAGCACCGCTATCTGTGTGAACATGGAAATATCTACACCGCTTTCTGTATGAACATGGAAATATCTACACCGCTATCTGTTTGAACATGGAAATATCTACACCGCTTTCTGTATTAACATGGAGATATCTACACTGCTATCTGTATCAACATGGAAATATCTACACCGCTATCTGAATAAACATGGAAATATCAGCACCGCTATCTGTGTGAAGATGGAAATATCTACACCGCTATCTGAATAAACATGGAAATATCAGCACCGCTATCTGTTTGAACATGGAAATATCTACACCGCTTTCTGTATGAACATGGAAATATCTACACCGCTATCTGTATGAACATGGAAATATCTTCACCGCCATCTGTATGAAGATGGATATATCTACACAGCATTCTGGATGAACATGGAAATATCTACAACGCTATCTGTGTAAACATGCATACATTTTCACCGCTATCTGTATAAACATGGAAATATCTACACCGCTATCTTTATGAACATGGAAATATCTAAACCGCTAACTGTTTGAACAGGGAAATATATACACCGCTATCTGCATAAAAATGGAAATATCTACACCGCTATCTGTATGAACATGGAAATACATACACCGCTATCTGTATGAACATGGAAATATCTACACCGCTATCTGTATGAACATGGAAATATCTACACCGCTATCTGTATGAACATGGAAATATCTACACCGCCATCTGTATGAACATGGAAATATCTTCTCCGCCATCTGTATGAACATGGATATATCTACACAGCCATCTGGATGAACATGGAAATATCTAAACCGCTATCTGTATGAACATGGAAATATCTACACCGCCATCTGTATGAACATGGATATATCTACACAGCCATCTGTATAAACACGGAAATATGTACACCGCTACCTGTATAAACATGGAAGTTTCAGCACGGCTATCGGTATGAACATGGCAATATCTACACGGCTATCTGTATGAACATGGAAATATCTACACCGCTATCTGCATGTACATGGAAATATCTTCACCGCCATCTGTATGAACATGGATATATCTACTCAGCCATCTGGATGAACATGGATATATCTACTCAGCCATCTGGATGAACATGGAAATATCTACACCGCTATCTGTATGAACATGGAAATATCTACACCGCTATCTGTATGAACATGGAAATATCTACACCGCTATCTGTATGAACATGGAAATACCTACACCGCTATCTGTATGAACATGGAAATATCTACACCGCCATCTGTATGAACATGGAAATATCTTCTCCGCCATCTGTATGAACATGGATATATCTGCACAGCCATCTGGATGAACATGGAAATATCTAAACCGCTATCTGTATGAACATGGAAATATCTACACCGCCATCTGTATGAACATGGATATATCTACACAGCCATCTGGATGAACATGGAAATATCTACACCGCTATCTGTGTAAACATGCATACATTTTCACCGCTATCTGTATAAACATGGAAATAACTACACCGCTATCTTTATGAACATGGAAATATCTACACCGCTAACTGTTTGAACATGGAAATATCTACACCGCTATCTGTATGAACATGGAAATATCTACACAGCCATCTGGATTAACATGGAAATAACTACACCGCTATCTGTATGAACATGGAAATACATACACCGCTGTCTGTATGAACATGGAAATATCTACACCGCTATCTGTATGAACATGGAAATATCTACACCGCTATCTGTATGAACATGGAAATATCTTCACTGCCATCTGTGTGAACATGGATATATCTACACAGCCATCTGGATGAACATGGAAATATCTACACCGCTATCTGTGTAAACATGCATACATTTTCACCGCTATCTGTATAAACATGGAAATATCTACACCGCTATCTTTATGAACATGGAAATATCTACACCGCTAACTGTTTGAGCATGGAAATATATACACCGCTATCTGCTTGAAAATGGAAATATCTACACCGCTATCTGTATGAACATGGAAATACATACACCGCTATCTGTTGGAACATGGAAATATCTACACCGCTTTCTTTATGAACATGGAAATATCTACAACGCTATCTGTATGAACATGGAAATATCTTCACCGCGATCTGTATGAACATGGATATATCTACACAGCCATCTGGATGAACATGGAAATATCTGCACCTCTATCTGTATGAACATGGAAATATCTACACCGCTATCTGTATGAACATGGATATATCTACACAGCCATCTGGATGAACATGGAAATATCTACACCGCTATCTGTGTAAACATGCATACATCTTCACCGCTATCTGTATAAACATGGAAATATCTACACCGCTATCTTTCTGAACATGGAAATATCTACACCGCTAACTGTTTGAACAGGGAAATATATACACCGCTATCTGCATGAGAATGGAAATATCTACACAGCTATCTGCATATACATGGAAATATCTACACAGCTATCTCTCCACACATGGAAATATCTACACCGCTATCTGTATGAACATGGAAATATCTACACCGCCATCTGTATGAAAATGGAAATCTCTGAACCGCCATCTGTATGAACATATAAATATCTACACCGCCATCTGTATTAAAATGGAGATATCTACACCGCTATCTGTATAAACATGGAAATATCTACACCGCTATCTGTATAAACATGGAAATATCTACACCGCTATCTGTATAAACAGGGAAATAGCTTCACCGCTACCTGTATAAACATGGAAATTTCAGCACCGCTATCTGTATGAACATGGAAATATCTACACCGCAATCTGTATGAACATGGAAATATCTACACCGCTATCTGTATGAACATGGAAATATCTACACCGCTATCTGTTTGAACAGGGAAATATATACACCGCTGTCTGCATGAAAATGGAAATTGCTACACAGCTATCTGCATATACATGGAAATATCTACACAGGTATCTCTTTACACATGGAAATAACTACACCGCTATCTGTATGAACATGGAAATATCTACACCGCCATCTGTATGAACATGGAAATATCTGCACCGCCATCTGTATGAACAGATAAATATATACACCGCCATCTGTATTAAGATGGAGATATCTACACCGCTATCTGTATAAACATGGAAATACCTACACCGCTATCTGTATAAACATGGAAATATCTACACCGCTATCTGTATAAACATGGAAATAGCTCCACCGCTACCTGTATAAACATGGAAATTTCAGCACCTCTATCAGTATGAACATGGAAATATCTACACCGCAATCTGTATGAACATGGAAATATCTACACCGCTATCTGTATGAACATGGAAATATCTACACCGCTATCTGTTTGAACAGGGAAATATATACACCGCTGTCTGCATGAAAATGGAAATTGCTACACAGCTATCTGCATATACATGGAAACATCTACACAGGTATCTCTTTACACATGGAAATAACTACACCGCTATCTGTATGAACATGGAAATATCTACACCGCCATCTGTATGAACATGGAAATATCTGCACCGCCATCTGTATGAACATATAAATATCTACACCGCCATCTGTATTAAGATGGAGATATCTACACCGCTATCTGTATCAACATGGAAATATCTACACCGCTATCTGTATAAACATGGAAATATCTACACCGCTATCTGTATAAACATGGAAATATCTACACCGCTACCTGTATGAACATGGAAATATCAGCACCGCTATCTGTATGAACATGGAAATATCTACACCGCTATCTGTATGAACATGGAAATATCTTCACCGCCATCTGTATGAACATGGATATATCTACACAGCCATCTGGATGAACATGGAAATATGTACACGGCAATCTGTGTAAACATGCATACATCTTCACCGCTATCTGTATAAACATGGAAATATCTACACCGCTGTCTTTATGAACATGGAAATATCTAAACCGATAACTGTTTGAACAGGGAAATATATACACCGCTATCTGCATGAAAATGGAAATATCTACACCGCTATCTGTATGAACATGGAAATACATACACCGCTATCTGTATGAACATGGAAATATCTACACCGCCATCTGTATGAACATGGAAATATCTTCTCCGCCATCTGTATGAACATGGATATATCTGCACAGCCATCTGGATGAACATGGAAATATCTAAACCGCTATCTGTATGAACATGGAAATATCTACACCGCCATCTGTATGAACATGGATATATCTACACAGCCATCTTTATAAACACGGTAATATGTACACCGCTACCTGTAAAAACATGGAAGTATCAGCACCGCTATCGTATGTACATGGCAATATCTACACGGCTATCTGTATGAACATGGAAATATCTACACCGCTATCTGTATGTACATGGAAATATCTTCACCGCCATCTGTATGAACATGGATATATCTACGCAGCCATCTGGATGAACATGGAAATATCTACACCGCTATCTGTATGAACATGGAAATATCTACGCCGCTATCTGTATGAACATGGAAATACCTACAGAGCCATCTGGATGAACATGGAAATATCTACACCGCTATCTGTATGAACATGGAAATACAAACACCGCTATCTGTATGAACATGGAAATATCTACACCGCTATCTGTATGAACATGGAAATATCTTCACCGCCATCTGTATGAACATGGATATATCTTCACCGTCATCAGTATGAACATGAATATATCTACACAGCCATCTGGATGAACATGGAAATATCTGCACCGCTATCTGAGTAAACATGCATACATTTTCACCGCTATCTGTATAAACATGGAAATATCTACACCGCTATCTTTATGAACATGGAAATATCTACACCGCTAACTGTTTGAACTTGGAAATACATACACCGCTATCTGTTTGAACATGGAAATATCTACACCGCTTTCTGTATGAACATGGAAATATCTTCACCGTCATCAGTATGAACATGAATATATCTACACAGCCATCTGGATGAACATGGAAATATCTGCACCGCTATCTGTATGAACATGGAAATATCTACACCGCTATCTGTATGAACATGGATATATCTACACAGCCTTCTGGATGAAAATGGAAATATCTACACCGCTATCTGTGTAAACATGCATACATCTTCACCGCTATCTGTATAAACATGGAAATATCTACACCGCTATCTTTCTGAACATGGAAATATCAACACCGCTAACTGTTTGAACAGGGAAATATCTACACCGCTATCTGCATGAGAATTGAAATATCTACACAGCTATCGGCATATACATGGAAATATCTACACAGCTATCTCTTTACACATGGAAATAACTACACCGCTATCTGTATGAACATGGAAATATCTACACCGCCATCTGTATGAAAATGGAAATATCTGAACCGCCATCTGTATGAACATATAAATATCTACACCGCCATCTGTATTAAGATGGAGATATCTACACCGCTATCTGTATAAACATGGAAATATCTACACCGCTATCTGTATAAACATGGAAATATCTACACCGCTATCTGTATAAACATGGAAATATCTTCACCGCTACCTGTAAAAACATGGAAATATCAGCACCGCTATCTGTATGAACATGGAAATATCTACACCGATATCTGTATGAACATGGAAATACATACACCGCTATCTGTATGAACATGGAAATATCTACACCGCTATCTGTATGAACATGGAAATACCTACACCGCTATCTGTATGAACATGGAAATATCTACACCGCCATCTGTATGAACATGGAAATATCTTCTCCGCCATCTGCATGAACATGGATATATCTACACAGCCATCTGGATGAACATGGAAATATCTAAACAGCTATCTGTATGAACATGGAAATATCTACACCGCTTTCTGTATAAACATGGAAATATGTACACAGCTACCTGTATAAACATGGAAGTATCAGCACCGCTATCGGTATGAACATGGCAATATCTACACGGCTATCTGTATGAACATGGAAATATCCACACCGCTATCTGTATGAACATGGAAATACCTTCACCGCCATCGGTATGAACATGGATATATCTACACAGCCATCTGGATGAACCTGGAAATATCTACGCCGCTATCTGTGTAAATATGCATACATTTTCACCGCGATCTGTATAAACATGGAAATATCTACACCGCTATCTTTATGAACATGGAAATATCTACACCGCTAACTGTTTGAACATGGAAATATATACACCGCTATCTGCTTGAAAATGGAAATATCTACACCGCTATCTGTATGAACATGGAAATACATACACCGCTATCTGTTTGAACATGGAAATATCTACACCGCTTTCTGTATGAACATGGAAATATCTACACCGCTATCTGTATGAACATGGAAATATCTTCTCCGCCATCTGTATGAACATGGATATATCTACACAGCCATCTGGATGAACATGGAAATATCCGCACCGCTATCTGTATGAACATGGAAATATCTACACCGCTATCTGTATGAACATGGATATATCTACACCGCTAACTGTTTGAACAGGGAAATATATACACCGCTATCTGCATGAAAATGGAAATATCTACACAGCTATCTGCATATACATGGAAATATCTACACAGCTATCTCTTTACACATGGAAATAACTACACCGCTATCTGTATGAACATGGAAACATCTACACCGCCATCTGTATGAAAATGGAAATATCTGAACCGGCATCTGTATGAACATATAAATATCTACACCGCCATCTGTATTAAGATGGAGTTATCTGCACCGCTATCTGTATAAACATGGAAATATCTACACCACTATCTGTATAAACATGGAAATAGCTTCACCGCTACCTGTAAAAACATGGAAATATCAGCACCGCTATCTGTATGAACATGGAAATATCTACACCGCTATCTGTATGAACATGGAAATATCTTCACCGCCATCTGTAGGAACATGGATATATCTACACAGCCATCTGGATGAACATGGAAATAACTACACCGCTATCTGTGTAAACATGCATACATCTTCACCGCTATCTGTATAAACATGGAAATATCTACACCGCTATCTTTATGAACATGGAAATATCTAAACCGCTCACTGTTTGAACAGGGAAATATAGACACCGCTATCTGCATGAAAATGGAAATATCTACACCGCTATCTGTATGAACATGGAAATACATACACCGCTATCTGTATGAACATGGAAATATCTACACCGCTATCTGTATGAACATGGAAATATCTACACCGCCATCTGTTTGAACGTGGATATATCTACACAGCCATCTGGATGAACATGGAAATATCTAAACCGCTATATGCATGAACATGGAAATATCTACACCGCCATCTGTATGAACATGGATATATCTACACAGCCATCTGTATAAACATGGAAATATCTACACCGCTATCTGTATGAATATGGAAATGTTTACAAGGCTATCTGTTTGAACATGGAAATATCTACACCGCTATCTGCATGAAAATGGAAATATCTGCACAGCAATCTGCAAATACATGGAAATACCTACACAGCTATCTCTTTACACATGGAAATAACTACACCGCTATCTATATAAACATGGAAATATCTACACCGCTATCTTTATGAACATGGAAATATATACACCACTAACTGATTGAACAGGGAAATATATACACCGCTATCTGCATGAAAATGGAAATATCTACACCGCTATCTGTATGAACATGGAAATACATACACCGCTATCTGTTTGAACATGGAAATATCTACACCGCTATCTGTATGAACATGGAAATATCTTCACCGTCATCTTTATGAACATGGAAATATCTGCACCGCTATCTGTATGAACATGGAAATATCTACGCCGCTATCTGAATAAACATGGAAATATCTACACCGCTATCTGTATGAACATGGAAATATCTTCACCGCCATCTGTATGAACATGGATATATCTACACAGCCATCTGGATTAACATGGAAATATCTGCACCGCTATCTGTATGAACATGGAAATATCTACACCGCTATCTGTATGAACATAGATATATCTACACAGCTATCTGGATGAACATGGAAATATCTACACCGCTATCAGTGTAAACATGCATACATCTTCACCGCTATCTGTATAAACATGGAAATATCTACACCGCTATCTTTCTGAACAGGGAAGTATCTACACCACTAACTGTTTGAACAGGGAAATATATACACCGCTATCTGCATGAAAATGGAAATATCTACACAGCTATCTGCATATACATGGATATATCTACACAGCTATCTCTTTACACATGTAAATAACTACACCGCTATCTGTATGAACATGGAAATATCTACACTGCGATCTGTATGAACATGGAAATATCTGAACCGCCATCTGTATGAACATATAAATATCTACACCGCCAACTGTATTAAGATGGAGATATCTACACCGCTTTCTGTATAAAGATGGAAATATCTACGCCGCTATCTGTATAAACATGGAAATATCTACACCGCTATGTTTATAAACATGGAAATATCTACACCGCTATCTGTATAAACATGGAAATATCTACACCGCTACCTGTATAAACATGGAAATATCAGCACCGCTATCGGAATGAATATGGAAATATCTACACCGCCATCTCTATGAACATGGAAATATCTTCACCGCCATCTGTATGAACATGGATATATCTACACAGCCATCTGTATGTACATGGAAATATCTACACCGCTATCTGTATGAACATGGAAATGTCTACACCGCTATCTGTATTAACATGGAAATATCTTCACCGCCATCTGAATGAACATGAATATGTCTCCACAGCCATCTGGATGAACATGGAAATATCTACACCACTATCTGTATGAAGATGGAAATATCAACACAGCTATCTGTGTAAACATGCAAACATCTTCACCGCTATCTGTATAAACATGGAAATATCTACACCGCTATCTTTATGAACATGGAAATATCTACACCGCTATCTGTGTAAATATGCATACATCTTCACCGCAATCTGTATAAACATGGAAATATCTACACCGCTATCTGTATGAACATGGAAATATCTACACCGCTATCTGTTTGAACATGGAAATATCTACACCGCTATCTGCATGAAAATGGAAATATCTACACAGCTATCTGCATATACATGGAAATATCTACACAGCTATCTCTTTACACATGGAAATAACTAAACCGCTATCTGTATGAACATGGATATATCTAAACAGCCATCTGGATGAACATGGAAATATGTACACGGCTATCTGTGTAAACATGCATACATCTTCACCGCTATCTGTATAAAAATGGAAATATCGACACCGCTATCTTTATGAACATGGAAATATCTAAACCGATAACTGTTTGAACAGGGAAATATATACACCGCTATCTGCATGAAAATGGAAATATCTACACCGCTGTCTGTACGAACATGGTAATACATACACCGCTGTCTGTATGAACATGGAAATATCTACACCGCTATCTGTATGAACATGGAAATACCTACACCGCTATCTGTATGAACATGGAAATATCTACACCGCCATCTGTATGAACATGGAAATATCTTCTCCGCCATCTGTATGAACATGGATATATCTACACAGCCATCTGGATGAACATGGAAATATCTAAACCTCTATCTGTATGAACATGGAAATATCTACACAGCCATCAGTATAAACACGGAAATATGTACACCGCTACCTGTATAAACATGGAAGTATCAGCACCGCTATCGGTATGAACATGGCAATATCTACACGGCTATCTGTATGAACATGGAAATATCTACACCGCTATCTGTATGTACATGGAAATATCGTCTCCGCCATCTGTATGAACATGGATATATCTACGCAGCCATCTGGATGAACATGGAAATATCTACACCGCTATCTGTATGAACATGGAAATATCTACACCGCTATCTGTATTAACATGGAAATATCTACACAGCCATCTGGATTAACTTGGAAATATCTACACCGCTATCTGTATGAACATGGAAATACATACACCGCTATCTTTATGAACATGGAAATATCTACACCGCTATCTGTTTGAACATGGAAATATATATACCGCTATCTGCATGAAAATGGAAATATCTACACAGCTATCTGCATATACATGGAAATATCTACACAGCTATAACTTTACGCATGGAAATAACTACACCGCTATCTGTATGAACATGGAAATATCTACACCGCCATCTGTATGAAAATGGAAATATCTGAACCGCCATCTGTATGAACATATAAATATCTACACCGCCATCTGTATTAAAATGGAGTTATCTACACCGCTATCTGTATAAACATGGAAATATCTACACCGCTATCTGTATAAACATGGAAATATCTACACCGCTATCTGTATAAACATGGAAATATCTTCACCGCTACCTGTAAAAACATGGAGATATTAGCACCGCTATCTGTATGAACATGGAAATATCTACACCGCTATCTGTATGAACATGGAAATATCTACACCGCTATCGGTTTGAACAGGGAAATATATACACCGCTGTCTGCATGAAAATGCAAATTGCTACACAGCTATCTGCATATACATGGAAATATCTACACAGGTATCTCTTTACACATGGAAATAACTACACCGCTATCTGTATGAAAATGGAAATATCTACACCGCCATCTGTATGAACATGGAAATATCTACACCGCTATCTGTATGAACATGGAAATATCTACACCGCTATCTGTATGAACATGGAAATGTCTACACAGCCATCTGGATGAACATGGAAATATCTACACCGCTATCTGTATGAACATGGAAATATCTACACCGCTATCTGTATGAACATGGAAATATCTACACCGCTATCTGTATGAACATGGAAATATTTTCACCGCCATCTATATGAACACGGATATATCTACACAGCCATCTGGATGAACATGGAAATATCTACACCGCTATCTGTGTAAACATGCCTACATTTTCACCGCTATCTGTATAAACATGGAAATATCTACACCGCTATCTTTATGAACATGGAAATATCTACACCGCTAACTGTTTGAACATGGAAGTACATACACCGCTATCTGCTTGAAAATGGAAACATATACACCGCTAACTGTATGAACATGGAAATACATACACCGCTGTCTGTATGAACATGGAAATATCTACACCGCTATCTGTATGAACATGGAAATATCTACACCGCTATCTGTATGAACATGGATATATCTACACAGCCATCTGTATAAACACGGAAATATGTACACCGCTACCTGTATAAACATGGAAGTATCAGCACCGCTATCGGTATGAACATGGCAATATCTACACGGCTATCTGTATGAACATGGAAATATCTACACCGCTATCTGTATGTACATGGAAATATCGTCTCCGCCATCTGTATGAACATGGATATATCTACGAAGCCATCTGGATGAACATGGAAATATCTACACCGCTATCTGTATGAACATGGAAATATCTACACCGCTATCTGTATTAACATGGAATTATCTACACAGCCATCTGGATTAACTTGGAAATATCTACACCGCTATCTGTATGAACATGGAAATACATACACCGCTATCTGTATGAACATGGAAATATCTACACCGCTATCTGTTTGAACATGGAAATATATACACCGCTATCTGCATGAAAATGGAAATATCTACACAGCTATCTGCATATACATGAAAATATCTACACAGCTATCACTTTACGCATGGAAATAACTACACCGCTATCTGTATGAAAATGGAAATATCTACACCGCCATCTGTATGAACATGGAAATATCTACACCGCTATCTGTATGAACATGGAAATATCTACACCGCTATCTGTATGAACATGGAAATATCTTCACCGCCATCTGTAGGAACATGGATATATCTACACAGCCATCTGGATGAACATGGAAATAACTACACCGCTATCTGTGTAAACATGCATACATCTTCACCGCTATCTGTATAAACATGGAAATATCTACACCGCTATCTTGATGAACATGGAAATATCTAAACCGCTCACTGTTTGAACAGGGAAATATAGACACCGCTATCTGCATGAAAATGGAAATATCTACACCGCTATCTGTATGAACATGGAAATACATACACCGCTATCTGTATGAACATGGAAATATCTACACCGCTATCTGTATGAACATGGAAATATCTACACCGCTATCTGTATGAACATGGAAATATCTACACCGCCATCTGTATGAACATGGAAATATCTTCTCCGCCATCTGTTTGAACATGGATATATCTACACAGCCATCTGGATGAACATGGAAATATCTAAACCGCTATATGCATGAACATGGAAATATATACACCGCCATCTGTATGAACATGGATATATCTACACAGCCATCTGTATAAACATGGAAATATCTACACCGCTATCTGTATGAACATGGAAATACATACACCGCTATCTGTTTGAACATGGAAATATCTACACCGCTATCTGTATTAACATGGAAATATCTTCACCGTCATCTGTATGAACATGGAAATATCTGCACCGCTATCTGTATGAACATGGAAATATCTACGCCGCTATCTGAATAAACATGGAAATATCTACACCGCTATCTGTATGAACATGGAAATATCTTCACCGCCATCTGTATGAACATGGATATATCTACACAGCCATCTGGATTAACATGGAAATATCTGCACCACTGTCTGTATGAACATGGAAATATCTACACCGCTATCTGTATGAACATAGATATATCTACACAGCTATCTGGATGAACATGGAAATATCTACACCGCTATCAGTGTAAACATGCTTACATCTTCACCGCTATCTGTATAAACATGGAAATATCTACACCGCTATCTTTCTGAACAGGGAAATATCTACACCACTAACTGTTTGAACAGGGAAATATATACACCGCTATCTGCATGAAAATGGAAATATCTACACAGCTATCTGCATATAGATGGATATATCTACACAGCTATCTCTTTACACATGTAAATAACTACACCGCTATCTGTATGAACATGGAAATATCTACACCGCGATCTGTATGAACATGGAAATATCCGAAACGCCATCTGTATGAACATATAAATATCTACACCGCCAACTGTATTAAGATGGAGATATCTACACCGCTTTCTGTATAAAGATGGAAATATCTACGCCGCTATCTGTATAAACATGGAAATATCTACACTGCTATGTGTATAAACATGGAAATATCTACACCGCTATCTGTATAAACATGGAAATATCTACACCGCTACCTGTATATACATGGAAATATCAGCACCGCTATCGGAATGAATATGGAAATATCTACACCGCCATCTCTATGAACATGGAAATATCTTCACCGCCATCTGTATGAACATGGATATATCTACACAGCCATCTGTATGTACATGGAAATATATACACCGCTATCTGTATGAACATGGAAATGTCAACACCGCTATCTGTATTAACATGGAAATATCTTCACCGCCATCTGAATGAACATGAATATGTCTCCACAGCCATCTGGATGAACATGGAAATATCTACACCACTATCTGTATGAAGATGGAAATATCAACACAGCTATCTGTGTAAACATGCATACATCTTCACCGCTATCTGTATAAACATGGAAATATCTACAACGCAATCTTTATGAACATGGAAATATCTACACCGCTATCTGTGTAAATATGCATACATCTTCACCGCAATCTGTATAAACATGGAAATATCTACACCGCTATCTGTATGAACATGGAAATATCTACACCGCTATCTGTTTGAACATGGAAATATCTACACCGCTATCTGCATGAAAATGGAAATATCTACACAGCTATCTGCATATACATGGAAATATCTACACAGCTATCTCTTTACACATGGAAATAACTACACCGCTATCTGTATGAACATGGATATATCTACACAGCCATCTGGATGAACATGGAAATATGTACACGGCTATCTGTGTAAACATGCATACATCTTCACCGCTATCTGTATAAACATGGAAATATCTACACTGCTATCTTTATGAACATGGAAATATCTAAACCGATAACTGTTTGAACAGGGAAATATATACACCGCTATCTGCATGAAAATGGAAATATCTACACCGCTATCTGTATGAACATGGAAATACATACACCGCTATCTGTATGAACATGGAAATATCTACACCGCTATCTGTATGAACATGGAAATATCTTCTCCGCCATCTGTATGAACATGGATATATCTACACAGCCATCTGGATGAACATGGAAATATCTAAACCGCTATCTGTATGAACATGGATATATCTACACAGCCATCTGTATAAACACGGAAATATGTACACCGCTACCTGCATAAGCATGGAAGTATCAGCACCGCTATCGGTATGAACATGGCAATATCTACACGGCTATCTGTATGAACATGGAAATATCTACACCGCTATCTGTATGTACATGGAAATATCGTCTCCGCCATCTGTATGAACATGGATATATCTACGCAGCCATCTGGATGAACATGGAAATATCTACACCGCTATCTGTATGAACATGGAAATATCTACACCGCTATCGTTATTAACATGGAAATATCTACACAGCCATCTGGATTAACTTGGAAATATCTACACCGCTATCTGTATGAACATGGAAATACATACACCGCTATCTGTATGAACATGGAAATATCTACACCGCTATCTGTTTGAACATGGAAATATATACACCGCTATCTGCATGAAAATGGAAATATCTACACAGCTATCTGCATATACATGGAAATATCTACACAGCTATCACTTTACGCATGGAAATAACTACACCGCTATCTGTATGAACATGGAAATATCTACACCGCCATCTGTATGAAAATGGAAATATCTGAACCGCCATCTGTATGAACATATAAATATCTACACCGCCATCTGTATTAAAATGGAGTTATCTACACCGCTATCTGTATAAACATGGAAATATCTACACCGCTATCTGTATAAACATGGAAATATCTACACCGCTATCTGTATAAACATGGAAATATCTTCACGGCTACCTGTAAAAACATGGAGATATTAGCACCGCTATCTGTATGAACATGGAAATATCTACACCGCTATCTGTATGAACATGGAAATATCTACACCGCTATCGGTTTGAACAGGGAAATATATACACCGCTGTCTGCATGAAAATGGAAATTTGTACACAGCTATCAGCATATACATGGAAATATCTACACAGGTGTCTCTTTACACATGGAAATAACTACACCGCTATCTGTATGAAAATGGAAATATCTACACCGCCATCTGTATGAACATGGAAATATCTACACCGCTATCTGTATGAACATGGAAATATCTACACCACTATCTGTATGAACATGAAAATATCTACACAGCCATCTGGATGAACATGGATATATCTACACCGCTATCTGTATGAACATGGAAATATCTACACCGCTATCTGTATGAACATGGAAATATCTACACCGCTATCTGTATGAACATGGAAATATTTTCACCGCCATCTATATGAACATGGATATATCTACACAGCCATCTGGATGAACATGGAAATATCTACACCGCTATCTCTGTAAACATGCCTACATTTTCACCGCTATCTGTATAAACATGGAAATATCTACACCGCTATCTTTATGAACATGGAAATATCTACACCGCTAACTGTTTGAACATGGAAGTATATACACCGCTATCTGCTTGAAAATGGAAACATATACACCGCTAACTGTATGAACATAGAAATACATACACCGCTATCTGTATGAACATGGAAATATCTACACCGCTATCAGTATGAACATGGATATATCTACACAGCCATCTGTATAAACACGGAAATATGTACACCGCTACCTGTATAAACATGGATGTATCAGCACCGCTATCGGTATGAACATGGCAATATCTACACGGCTATCTGTATGAACATGGAAATACCTACACCGCTATCTGTATGTACATGGAAATATCGTCTCCGCCATCTGTATGAACATGGATATATCTACGCAGCCATCTGGATGAACATGGAAATATCTACACCGCTATCTGTATGAACATGGAAATATCTACACCGCTATCTGTATTAACATGGAAATATCTACACAGCCATCTGGATTAACATGGAAATATCTACACCGCTATCTGTATGAACATGGAAATACATACACCGCTATCTGTATGAACATGGAAATATCTACACCGCTATCTGTATGAACATGGAAATATATACACCGCTATCTGCATGAAAATGGAAATATCTACACAGCTATCTGCATATACATGGAAATATCTACACAGCTATCACTTTACGCACGGAAATAACTACACCGCTATCTGTATGAACATGGAAATATCTACACCGCCATCTGTATGAAAATGGAAATATCTGAACCGCCATCTGTATGAACATATAAATATCTACACCGCCATCTGTATTAAAATGGAGTTATCTACACCGCTATCTGTATAAACATGGAAATATCTACACCGCTATCTGTATAAACATGGAAATATCTTCACCGCTACCTGTAAAAACATGGAGATATTAGCACCGCTATCTGTATGAACATGGAAATATCTACACCGCTATCTGTATGAACATGGAAATATCTACACCGCTATCGGTTTGAACAGGGAAATATATACACCGCTATCTGCATGAAAATGGAAATTGCTACACAGCTATCTGCATATACATGGAAATATCTACACAGGTATCTCTTTACACATGGAAATAACTACACCGCTATCTATATGAAAATGGAAATATCTACACAGCCATCTGTATGAACATGGAAATATCTACACCGCTATCTGTATGAACATGGAAATATCTACACCGCTATCTGTATGAACATGGAAATATCTACACAGCCATCTGTATGAAAATGGAAATATCTACACCCCCATCTGTATGAACATGGAAATATCTACACCGCTATCTGTATGAACATGGAAATATCTACACCGCTATTTGTATGAACATGGAAATATCTACACAGCCATCTGGATGAACATGGAAATATCTACACAGCTATCTGTATGAACATGGAAATATCTACACCGCTATCTGTATGAACATGGAAATATCTACACCGCTATCTGTATGAACATGGAAATACATACACCGCTATCTGTATGAACATGGAAATATCTACACCGCTATCTGTTTGAACATGGAAATATATACACCGCTATCTGCATGAAAATGGAAATATCTACACAGCTATCTGCATATACATGAAAATATCTACACAGCTATCACTTTACGCATGGAAATAACTACACCGCTATCTGTATGAACATGGAAATATCTACACCGCCATCTGTATGAAAATGGAAATATCTGAACCGCCATCTGTATGAACATATAAATATCTACACCGCCATCTGTATTAAAATGGAGTTATCTACACCGCTATCTGTATAAACATGGAAATATCTACACCGCTATCTGTATAAACATGGAAATATCTACACCGCTATCTGTATAAACATGGAAATATCTTCACCGCTACCTGTAAAAACATGGAGATATTAGCACCGCTATCTGTATGAACATGGAAATATCTACACCGCTATCGGTTTGAACAGGGAAATATATACACCACTGTCTGCATGAAAATGGAAATTGCTACACAGCTATCTGCATATACATGGAAATATCTACACAGGTATCTCTTTACACATGGAAATAACTACACCGCTATCTGTATGAAAATGGAAATATCTACACCGCCATCTGTATGAACATGGAAATATCTACACCGCTATCTGTATGAACATGGAAATATCTACACCGCTATCTGTATGAACATGGAAATATCTTCACCGCCATCTGTAGGAACATGGATATATCTACACAGCCATCTGGATGAACATGGAAATAACTACACCGCTATCTGTGTAAACATGCATACATCTTCACCGCTATCTGTATAAACATGGAAATATCTACACCGCTATCTTGATGAACATGGAAATATCTAAACCGCTCACTGTTTGAACAGGGAAATATAGACACCGCTATCTGCATGAAAATGGAAATATCTACACCGCTATCTGTATGAACATGGAAATACATACACCGCTATCTGTATGAACATGGAAATATCTACACCGCTATCTGTATGAACATGGAAATATCTACACCGCTATCTGTATGAACATGGAAATATCTACACCGCCATCTGTATGAACATGGAAATATCTTCTCCGCCATCTGTTTGAACATGGATATATCTACACAGCCATCTGGATGAACATGGAAATATCTAAACCGCTATATGCATGAACATGGAAATATATACACCGCCATCTGTATGAACATGGATATATCTACACAGCCATCTGTATAAACATGGAAATATTTACACCGCTATCTGTATGAATATGGAAATGTTTACAACGCTATCTGTTTGAACATGGAAATATCTACACCGCTATCTGCATGAAAATGGAAATATCTGCACAGCAATCTGCAAATATATGGAAATACCTACACAGCTATCTCTTTACACATGGAAATAACTACACCGCTATCTATATAAACATGGAAATATCTACACCGCTATCAGTGTAAACATGCACACATCTTCACCGCTATCTGTATAAACATGGAAATATCTACACCGCTATCTTTCTGAACATGGAAATATCTACACCACTAACTGATTGAACAGGGAAATATATACAACGCTATCTGCATGAAAATGGAAATATCTACACCGCTATCTGTATGAACATGGAAATACATACACCGCTATCTGTTTGAACATGGAAATATCTACACCGCTATCTGTATGAACATGGAAATATCTTCACCGTCATCTGTATGAACATGGAAATATCTGCACCGCTATCTGTATGAACATGGAAATATCTACGCCGCTATCTGAATAAACATGGAAATATCTACACCGCTATCTGTATGAACATGGAAATATCTTCACCGCCATCTGTATGAACATGGATATATCTACACAGCCATCTGGATTAACATGGAAATATCTGCACCACTGTCTGTATGAACATGGAAATATCTACACCGCTATCTGTATGAACATAGATATATCTACACAGCTATCTGGATGAACATGGAAATATCTACACCGCTATCAGTGTAAACATGCTTACATCTTCACCGCTATCTGTATAAACATGGAAATATCTACACCGCTATCTTTCTGAACAGGGAAATATCTACACCACTAACTGTTTGAACAGGGAAATATATACACCGCTATCTGCATGAAAATGGAAATATCTACACAGCTATCTGCATATAGATGGATATATCTACACAGCTATCTCTTTACACATGTAAATAACTACACCGCTATCTGTATGAACATGGAAATATCTACACCGCGATCTGTATGAACATGGAAATATCCGAAACGCCATCTGTATGAACATATAAATATCTACACCGCCAACTGTATTAAGATGGAGATATCTACACCGCTTTCTGTATAAAGATGGAAATATCTACGCCGCTATCTGTATAAACATGGAAATATCTACACTGCTATGTGTATAAACATGGAAATATCTACACCGCTATCTGTATAAACATGGAAATATCTACACCGCTACCTGTATATACATGGAAATATCAGCACCGCTATCGGAATGAATATGGAAATATCTACACCGCCATCTCTATGAACATGGAAATATCTTCACCGCCATCTGTATGAACATGGATATATCTACACAGCCATCTGTATGTACATGGAAATATATACACCGCTATCTGTATGAACATGGAAATGTCAACACCGCTATCTGTATTAACATGGAAATATCTTCACCGCCATCTGAATGAACATGAATATGTCTCCACAGCCATCTGGATGAACATGGAAATATCTACACCACTATCTGTATGAAGATGGAAATATCAACACAGCTATCTGTGTAAACATGCATACATCTTCACCGCTATCTGTATAAACATGGAAATATCTACAACGCAATCTTTATGAACATGGAAATATCTACACCGCTATCTGTGTAAATATGCATACATCTTCACCGCAATCTGTATAAACATGGAAATATCTACACCGCTATCTGTATGAACATGGAAACATCTACACCGCTATCTGTTTGAACATGGAAATATCTACACCGCTATCTGCATGAAAATGGAAATATCTACACAGCTATCTGCATATACATGGAAATATCTACACAGCTATCTCTTTACACATGGAAATAACTACACCGCTATCTGTATGAACATGGATATATCTACACAGCCATCTGGATGAACATGGAAATATGTACACGGCTATCTGTGTAAACATGCATACATCTTCACCGCTATCTGTATAAACATGGAAATATCTACACTGCTATCTTTATGAACATGGAAATATCTAAACCGATAACTGTTTGAACAGGGAAATATATACACCGCTATCTGCATGAAAATGGAAATATCTACACCGCTATCTGTATGAACATGGAAATACATACACCGCTATCTGTATGAACATGGAAATATCTACACCGCTATCTGTATGAACATGGAAATATCTTCTCCGCCATCTGTATGAACATGGATATATCTACACAGCCATCTGGATGAACATGGAAATATCTAAACCGCTATCTGTATGAACATGGATATATCTACACAGCCATCTGTATAAACACGGAAATATGTACACCGCTACCTGCATAAGCATGGAAGTATCAGCACCGCTATCGGTATGAACATGGCAATATCTACACGGCTATCTGTATGAACATGGAAATATCTACACCGCTATCTGTATGTACATGGAAATATCGTCTCCGCCATCTGTATGAACATGGATATATCTACGCAGCCATCTGGATGAACATGGAAATATCTACACCGCTATCTGTATGAACATGGAAATATCTACACCGCTATCGTTATTAACATGGAAATATCTACACAGCCATCTGGATTAACTTGGAAATATCTACACCGCTATCTGTATGAACATGGAAATACATACACCGCTATCTGTATGAACATGGAAATATCTACACCGCTATCTGTTTGAACATGGAAATATATACACCGCTATCTGCATGAAAATGGAAATATCTACACAGCTATCTGCATATACATGGAAATATCTACACAGCTATCACTTTACGCATGGAAATAACTACACCGCTATCTGTATGAACATGGAAATATCTACACCGCCATCTGTATGAAAATGGAAATATCTGAACCGCCATCTGTATGAACATATAAATATCTACACCGCCATCTGTATTAAAATGGAGTTATCTACACCGCTATCTGTATAAACATGGAAATATCTACACCGCTATCTGTATAAACATGGAAATATCTACACCGCTATCTGTATAAACATGGAAATATCTTCACGGCTACCTGTAAAAACATGGAGATATTAGCACCGCTATCTGTATGAACATGGAAATATCTACACCGCTATCTGTATGAACATGGAAATATCTACACCGCTATCGGTTTGAACAGGGAAATATATACACCGCTGTCTGCATGAAAATGGAAATTTGTACACAGCTATCAGCATATACATGGAAATATCTACACAGGTGTCTCTTTACACATGGAAATAACTACACCGCTATCTGTATGAAAATGGAAATATCTACACCGCCATCTGTATGAACATGGAAATATCTACACCGCTATCTGTATGAACATGGAAATATCTACACCACTATCTGTATGAACATGAAAATATCTACACAGCCATCTGGATGAACATGGATATATCTACACCGCTATCTGTATGAACATGGAAATATCTACACCGCTATCTGTATGAACATGGAAATATCTACACCGCTATCTGTATGAACATGGAAATATCTACACCACTATCTGTATGAACATGAAAATATCTACACAGCCATCTGGATGAACATGGATATATCTACACCGCTATCTGTATGAACATGGAAATATCTACACCGCTATCTGTATGAACATGGAAATATCTACACCGCTATCTGTATGAACATGGGAATATCTACACCGCTATCTGTTTGAACAGGGAAATATATACACCGCTGTCTGCATGAAAATGGAAATTGCTACACAGCTATCTGCATATACATGGAAATATCTACACAGGTATCTCTTTACACATGGAAATAACTACACCGCTATCTGTGTGAACATGGAAATATCTACACCGCCATCTGTATGAACATGGAAATATCTGCACCGCCATCTGTATGAACATATAAATATCTACACCGCCATCTGTATTAAGATGGAGATATCTACACCGCTATCTGTATCAACATGGAAATATCTACACCGCTACCTGTATGAACATGGAAATATCAGCACCGCTATCTGTATGAACATGGAAATATATACAACGCTATCTGTATGAACATGGAAATATCTTCACCGCCATCTGTATGAACATGGATATATCTACACAGCCATCTGGATGAACATGGAAATATGTACACGGCTATCTGCGTAAACATGCATACATCTTCACCGCTATCTGTATAAACATGGAAATATCTACACCGCTATCTTTATGAACATGGAAATATCTAAACCGCTAACTGTTTGAACAGGGAAATATATACACCGCTATCTGCATAAAGATGGAAATATCTACACCGCTATATGTATGAACATGGAAATACATACACCGCTATCTGTATGAACATGGAAATATCTACACCGCTATCTGTATGAACATGGAAATATCTACACCGCTATCTGTATGAACATGGAAATATCTACACCGTCATCTGTATGAACATGGAAATATCTTCTCCTCCATCTGTATGAACATGGATATATCTACACAGCCATCTGGATGAACATGGAAATATCTAAACTGCTATCTGTATGAACATGGAAATATCTGCACCGCCATCTGTATGAACATGGATATATCTACACAGCCATCTGTATAAGCACGGAAATATGTACACCGCTACCTGTATAAACATGGAAGTTTCAGCACGGCTATCGGTATGAACATGGCAATATCTACACGGCTATCTGTATGAACATGGAAATATCTACACCGCTATCTGTATGTACATGGAAATATCTTCACCGCCATCTGTATGAACATGGATATATCTACTCAGCCATCTGGATGAACATGGAAATATCTACACCGCTATCTGTATGAACATGGAAATATCTACACCGCTATCTCTATGAACATGGAAATATCTACACAGCCATCTGGATTAACATGGAAATATTTACACCGCTATCTGTATGAACATGGAAATACATACACCGCTGTCTGTATGAACATGGAAATATCTACACCGCTATCTGTATGAACATGGAAATATCTACACCGCTATCTGTATGAACATGGAAATATCTTCACCGCCATCTGTATGAACATGGATATATCTACACAGCCATCTGGATGAACATGGAAATATCTACACCGCTATCTGTGTAAACATGCATACATTTTCACCGCTATCTGTATAAACATGGAAATTTCTACACCGCTATCTTTATGAACATGGAAATATCTACACCGCTAACTGTTTGAACATGGAAATATATACACCGCTATCTGCTTGAAAATGGAAATATCTACACCGCTATCTGTATGAACATGGAAATACATACACCGCTATCTGTTTGAACATGGAAATATCTACACCGCTTTCTTTATGAACATGGAAATATCTACACCGCTATCTGTATGAACATGGAAATATCTTCTCCGCCATCTGTATGAACATGGATATATCTACACAGCCATCTGGATGAACATGGAAATATCTAAACCGCTATCTGTATGAACATGGATATATCTACACAGCCATCTGTATAAACACGGAAATATGTACACCGCTACCTGCATAAGCATGGAAGTATCAGCACCGCTATCGGTATGAACATGGCAATATCTACACGGCTATCTGTATGAACATGGAAATATCTACACCGCTATCTGTATGTACATGGAAATATCGTCTCCGCCATCTGTATGAACATGGATATATCTACGCAGCCATCTGGATGAACATGGAAATATCTACACCGCTATCTGTATGAACATGGAAATATCTACACCGCTATCGTTATTAACATGGAAATATCTACACAGCCATCTGGATTAACTTGGAAATATCTACACCGCTATCTGTATGAACATGGAAATACATACACCGCTATCTGTATGAACATGGAAATATCTACACCGCTATCTGTTTGAACATGGAAATATATACACCGCTATCTGCATGAAAATGGAAATATCTACACAGCTATCTGCATATACATGGAAATATCTACACAGCTATCACTTTACGCATGGAAATAACTACACCGCTATCTGTATGAACATGGAAATATCTACACCGCCATCTGTATGAAAATGGAAATATCTGAACCGCCATCTGTATGAACATATAAATATCTACACCGCCATCTGTATTAAAATGGAGTTATCTACACCGCTATCTGTATAAACATGGAAATATCTACACCGCTATCTGTATAAACATGGAAATATCTACACCGCTATCTGTATAAACATGGAAATATCTTCACGGCTACCTGTAAAAACATGGAGATATTAGCACCGCTATCTGTATGAACATGGAAATATCTACACCGCTATCTGTATGAACATGGAAATATCTACACCGCTATCGGTTTGAACAGGGAAATATATACACCGCTGTCTGCATGAAAATGGAAATTTGTACACAGCTATCAGCATATACATGGAAATATCTACACAGGTGTCTCTTTACACATGGAAATAACTACACCGCTATCTGTATGAAAATGGAAATATCTACACCGCCATCTGTATGAACATGGAAATATCTACACCGCTATCTGTATGAACATGGAAATATCTACACCACTATCTGTATGAACATGAAAATATCTACACAGCCATCTGGATGAACATGGATATATCTACACCGCTATCTGTATGAACATGGAAATATCTACACCGCTATCTGTATGAACATGGAAATATCTACACCGCTATCTGTATGAACATGGAAATATCTACACCACTATCTGTATGAACATGAAAATATCTACACAGCCATCTGGATGAACATGGATATATCTACACCGCTATCTGTATGAACATGGAAATATCTACACCGCTATCTGTATGAACATGGAAATATCTACACCGCTATCTGTATGAACATGGGAATATCTACACCGCTATCTGTTTGAACAGGGAAATATATACACCGCTGTCTGCATGAAAATGGAAATTGCTACACAGCTATCTGCATATACATGGAAATATCTACACAGGTATCTCTTTACACATGGAAATAACTACACCGCTATCTGTGTGAACATGGAAATATCTACACCGCCATCTGTATGAACATGGAAATATCTGCACCGCCATCTGTATGAACATATAAATATCTACACCGCCATCTGTATTAAGATGGAGATATCTACACCGCTATCTGTATCAACATGGAAATATCTACACCGCTACCTGTATGAACATGGAAATATCAGCACCGCTATCTGTATGAACATGGAAATATATACAACGCTATCTGTATGAACATGGAAATATCTTCACCGCCATCTGTATGAACATGGATATATCTACACAGCCATCTGGATGAACATGGAAATATGTACACGGCTATCTGCGTAAACATGCATACATCTTCACCGCTATCTGTATAAACATGGAAATATCTACACCGCTATCTTTATGAACATGGAAATATCTAAACCGCTAACTGTTTGAACAGGGAAATATATACACCGCTATCTGCATAAAGATGGAAATATCTACACCGCTATATGTATGAACATGGAAATACATACACCGCTATCTGTATGAACATGGAAATATCTACACCGCTATCTGTATGAACATGGAAATATCTACACCGCTATCTGTATGAACATGGAAATATCTACACCGTCATCTGTATGAACATGGAAATATCTTCTCCTCCATCTGTATGAACATGGATATATCTACACAGCCATCTGGATGAACATGGAAATATCTAAACTGCTATCTGTATGAACATGGAAATATCTGCACCGCCATCTGTATGAACATGGATATATCTACACAGCCATCTGTATAAGCACGGAAATATGTACACCGCTACCTGTATAAACATGGAAGTTTCAGCACGGCTATCGGTATGAACATGGCAATATCTACACGGCTATCTGTATGAACATGGAAATATCTACACCGCTATCTGTATGTACATGGAAATATCTTCACCGCCATCTGTATGAACATGGATATATCTACTCAGCCATCTGGATGAACATGGAAATATCTACACCGCTATCTGTATGAACATGGAAATATCTACACCGCTATCTGTATGAACATGGAAATATCTACACAGCCATCTGGATTAACATGGAAATATTTACACCGCTATCTGTATGAACATGGAAATACATACACCGCTGTCTGTATGAACATGGAAATATCTACACCGCTATCTGTATGAACATGGAAATATCTACACCGCTATCTGTATGAACATGGAAATATCTTCACCGCCATCTGTATGAACATGGATATATCTACACAGCCATCTGGATGAACATGGAAATATCTACACCGCTATCTGTGTAAACATGCATACATTTTCACCGCTATCTGTATAAACATGGAAATTTCTACACCGCTATCTTTATGAACATGGAAATATCTACACCGCTAACTGTTTGAACATGGAAATATATACACCGCTATCTGCTTGAAAATGGAAATATCTACACCGCTATCTGTACGAACATGGAAATACATACACCGCTATCTGTTTGAACATGGAAATATCTACACCGCTTTCTTTATGAACATGGAAATATCTACAACGCTATCTGTAGGAACATGGAAATATCTTCACCACCATCTGTATGAACATGGATATATCTACACAGCCATCTGGATGAACATGGAAATATCTGCACCGCTATCTGTATGAACATGGAAATATCTACACCGCTATCTGTATGAACATGGATATATCTACACAGCCATCTGGAAGAACATGGAAATATCTACACCGCTATCTGAGTAAACATGCATACATCTTCACCGCTATCTGTATAAACATGGAAATATCTAAACCGATATCTGTATGAACATGGAAATATCTACACCGCCATCTGTATGAACATGGATATATCTACACAGCCATCTGTATAAACACGGAAATATGTACACCTCTACCTGTATAAACATGGAAGTATCAGCACCGCTATCGGTATGAACATGGCAATATCCACACGGCTATCTGTATGAACATGGAAATATCTACACCGCTATCTGTATTTACATGGAAATATCGTCTCCGCCATCTGTATGAACATGGATATATCTACGCAGCCATCTGGATGAACATGGAAATATCTACACCGCTATCTGTATGAACATGGAAATACTTTCACCGCCATCTATATGTACATGGATATATCTACACAGCCATCTGGATGAACATGGAAATATGTACACCGCTATCTGTGTAAACATGCCTACATTTTCACTGCTATCTGTATAAACATGGAAATATCTACACCGCTATCTTTATGAACATGGAAATATCTAAACCGCTAACTGTTTGAACAGGGAAATATATACACCGCTATCTGCATAAAAATGGAAATATCTACACCGCTATCTGTATGAACATGGAAATACATACACCGCTATCTGTATGAACATGGAAATATCTACACCGCTATCTGTATGAACATGGAAATATCTACACCGCTATCTGTATGAACATGGAAATATCTACACCGCCATCTGTATGAACATGGAAATATCTTCTCCGCCATCTGTATGAACATGGATATATCTACACAGCCAGCTAGATGAACATGGAAATATCTACACTGCTATCTGCATGAAAATGGAAATATCTACACAGCTATCTGCATCTACATGGAAATATCCACACAGCTATCTCTCTACACATGGAAATAACTACACCGCTATCTGTATGAACATGGTAATATATACACCGCCATCTGTATGAAAATGGAAATCTCTGAACCGCCATCTGTATGAACATATAAATATCTACACCGCCATCTGTATTAAAATGGAGATATCTACACCGCTATCTGTATAAACGGAAATATCTACACCGCTATCTGTATAAACATGGAAATATCTACACCGCTATCTGTATAAACATGGAAATAGCTTCACCGCTACCTGTATAAACATGGAAATTTCAGCACCGCTATCTGTATGAACATGGAAATATCTACACCGCAATCTGTATGAACATGGAAATATCTACACCGCTATTTGTATGAACATGGAAATATCTACACCGCTATCTGTTTGAACAGGGAAATATATACACCGCTGTCTGCATGAAAATGGAAATTGCTACACAGCTATCTGAATATACATGGAAATATCTACACAGGTATCTCTTTATACATGGAAATAACTACACCGCTATCTGTATGAACATGGAAATATCTACACCGCCATCTGTATGAACATGGAAATATCTGCACCGCCATCTGTATGAACATATAAATATCTACACCGCCATCTGTATTAAGATGGAGATATCTACACTGCTATCTGTATCAACATGGAAATATCTACACGGCTACCTGTATGAACATGGAAATATCAGCACCGCTATCTGTATGAACATGGAAATATCTACACCGCTATCTGTATGAACATGGAAATATCTTCACCGCCATCTGTTTGAACATGGATATATCTACACAGCCATCTGGATGAACATGGAAATATGTACACGGCTATCTGCGTAAACATGCATACATCTTCACCGCTATCTGTATAAACATGGAAATATCTACACCGCTATCTGTATGAACATGGAAATATCTAAACCGCTAACTGAACAGGGAAATATATACACCGCAATCTGCATAAAAATGGAAATATCTACACCGCTATCTGTATGAACATGGAAATATATACACCGCTATCTGTATGAACATGGAAATATCTACACCGCTATCTGTATGAACATGGAAATATCTACACCGCCATCTGTATGAACATGGAAATATCTTCTCCACCATCTGTATGAACATGGATATATCTACACAGCCATCTGGATGAACATGGAAATATCTAAACCGCTATCTGTATGAACATGGAAATATCTACACCGCCATCTGTATGAACATGGATATATCTACACAGCCATCTGTATAAGCACGGAAATATGTACACCGCTACCTGTATAAACATGGAAGTTTCAGCACGGCTATCGGTATGAACATGGCAATATCTACACGGCTATCTGTATGAACATGGAAATATCTACACCGCTATCTGTATGTACATGGAAATATCTTCACCGCCATCTGTATGAACATGGATATATCTACTCAGCCATCTGGATGAACATGGAAATATCTACACCGCTATCTGTATGAACATGGAAATATCTACACCGCTATCTGTATGAACATGGAAATAACTACACAGCCATCTGGATTAACATGGAAATATCTACACCGCTATCTGTATGAACATGGAAATACATACACCGCTGTCTGTATGAACATGGAAATATCTACACCGCTATCTGTATGAACATGGAAATATCTACACCGCTATCTGTATGAACATGGAAATATCTTCACCGCCATCTGTATGAACATGGATATATCTACACAGCCATCTGGATGAACATGGAAATATCTACACCGCTATCTGTGTAAACATGCATACATTTTCACCGCTATCTGTATAAACATGGAAATATCTACACCGCTATCTTTATGAACATGGAAATATCTACACCGCTAACTGTTTGAACATGGAAATATATACACCGCTATCTGCTTGAAAATGGAAATATCTACACCGCTATCTGTATGAACATGGAAATACATACACCGCTATCTGTTTGAACATGGAAATATCTACACCGCTTTCTTTATGAACATGGAAATATCTACAACGCTATCTGTAGGAACATGGAAATATCTTCACCGCCATCTGTATGAACATGGATATATCTACACAGCCATCTGGATGAACATGGAAATATCTACACCGCTATCTGTATGAACATGGAAATATCTACACCGCTATCTGTATGAACATGGATATATCTACACAGCCATCTGGATGAACATGGAAATATCTACACCGCTATCTGTGTAAACACGCATACATCTTCACCGCTATCTATATAAACATGGAAATATCAACACCGCTATCTGTATGAACATGGAAATATCTACACCGCTAACTGTTTGAACAGGGAAATATATACACAGCTATCTGCATGAAAATGGAAATATCTACACAGCTATCTGCATATACATGGAAATATCTACACAGCTATCTCTCTACACATGGAAATAACTACACCGCTATCTGTATGAACATGGAAATATCTACACCGCCATCTGTATGAAAATGGAAATCTCTGAACCGCCATCTGTATGAACATATAAATATCGACACCGCCATCTGTATTAAAATGGAGATATCTACACCGCTATCTGTATAAACATGGAAATATCTACACCGCTTTCTGTATAAACATGGAAATATCTACACCGCTATCTGTATAAACATGGAAAAACTTCACCGCTACCTGTATAAACATGGAAATTTCAGCACCGCTATCTGTATGAACATGGAAATATCTACACCGCAATCTGTATGAACATGGAAATATCTACACCGCTATCTGCATGAACATGGAAATATCTACACCGCTATCTGTTTGAACAGGGAAATATATACACCGCTGTCTGCATGAAAATGGAAATTGCTACACAGCTATCTGCATATACATGGAAATATCTACACAGGTATCTCTTTACACATGGAAATAACTACACCGCTATCTGTATGAACTTGGAAATATCTACACCGCCATCTGTATGAACATGGAAATATCTGCACCGCCATCTGTATGAACATATAAATAAATACACCGCCATCTGTGTTAAGATGGAGATATCTACACCGCTATCTGTATCAACATGGAAATATCTACACCGCTATCTGTATAAACATGGAAATATCTACACCGCTATCTGTATAAACATGGAAATATCTACACCGCTACCTGTATGAACATGGAAATATCAGCACCGCTATCTGTATGAACATGGAAATATCTACACCGCTATCTGTATGAACATGGAAATATCTTCCCCGCCATCTGTATGAACATGGATATATCTACACAGCCATCTGGATGAACATGGAAATATGTACACTTCTATCTGTGTAAACATGCATACATGTTCACCGCTATCTTTATAAACATGGAAATATCTACACCGCTATCTTTATGAACATGGAAATATCTAAACCGATAACTGTTTGAACAGGGAAATATATACACCGCTATCTGCATGAAAATGGAAATATCTACACCGCTATCTGTATGAACATGGAAATACATACACCGCTATCTGTATGAACATGGAAATATCTACACCGCTATCTGCATGAACATGGAAATACCTACACCGCTATCTGTATGAACATGGATATATCTACACCGCCATCTGTATGAACATGGAAATATCTTCTCCGCCATCTGTATGAACATGGATATATCTTCACAGCCATCTGGATGAACATGGAAATATCTAAACCGCTATCTGTATGAACATGGAAATATCAACACCGCCATCTGTATGAACATGGATATATCTACACAGCCATCTTTATAATCACGGAAATATGTACACCGCTACCTGTATAAACATGGAAGTATCAGCACCGCTATCGGTATGTACATGGCAATATCTACACGGCTATCTGTATGAACATGGAAATATCTACACCGCTATCTGTATGTACATGGAAATATCTTCACCGCCATCTGTATGAACATGGATATACCTACGCAGCCATCTGGATGAACATGGAAATATCTACACCGCTATCTGTATGAACATGGAAATATCTACACCGCTATCTGTAAGAACATGGAAATACCTACACAGCCATCTGGATGAACATGGAAATATCTACACCGCTATCTATATGAACATGGAAATACAAACACCGCTATCTGTATGAACATGGAAATATCCACACCGCTATCTGTATGAACATGGAAATATCTACATCGCCATCTGTATGAACATGGAAATATCTGCACGGCCATCTGTATGAACATATAAATATCTACACCGCCATCTGTATTAAGATGGAGATATCTACACCGCTATCTGTATCAACATGGAAATATCTACACCGCTATCTGAATAAACATGGAAATATCAGCACCGCTATCTGTGTGAACATGGAAATATCTACACCGCTACCTGTATGAACATGGAAATATCTACACCGCTATATGTATGAGCATGAAAATATCTTCACCGCCATCTGTATGAACATGGATATATCTACACAGCCATCTGGATGATCATGGAAATACGTACACGGCTATCTGTGTAAACATGCATACATCTTCACCGCTATCTGTATAAACATGGAAATATCTACACCGCTATCTTTATGAACATGGAAATATCTAAACCGATAACTGTTTGAACAGGGAAATATATACACCGCTATCTGCATGAAAATGGAAATATCAACACTGCTATCTGTATGAACATGGAAATACATACACCGCTATCTGTATGAACATGGAAATATCTACACCGCTATCTGCATGAACATGGAAATATCTACACCGCCCTCTGTATGAACATGGAAATATCTTCTACGCCATCTGTATGAACATGGATATATCTACACAGCCATCTGGATGAACATGGAAATATCTAAACCGCTATCTGTATGAACATGGAAATATCTACACCGCCATCTGTATGAAGATGGATATATCTACACAGCCATCTTTATAAACACGGAAATATGTACACCGCTACCTGTATAAACATGGAAGTATCAGCACCGCTATCGGTATGTACATGGCAATATCTACACCGCTATCTGTCTGTACATGGAAATATCTTCACCGCCATCTGTATGAACATGGATATATCTACGCAGCCATCTGGATGAACATGGAAATATCTACACCGCTATCTGTATGAACATGGAAATATCTACTCCGCTATCTGTATGAACATGGAAATATCTACACAGCCATCTGGATGAACATGGAAATATCTACACCGCTATCTGTATGAACATGGAAATACATACACCGCTATCTGTATGAACATGGAAATATCTTCACCGCCATCTGTATGAACATGGATATATCTACACAGCCATCTGGATGAACCTGGAAATATCTACACCGCTATCTGTATGTACATGGAAATATCTTCACCGCCATCTGTATGAACATGGATATATCTACTCAGCCATCAGGATGAACATGGAAATATCTACACCGCTATCTGTATAAACATGGAAATATCTACACCGCTATCTGTATGAACATGGAAATAACTACACAGCCATCTGGATTAACATGGAAATATCTACACCGCTATCTGTATGAACATGGAAATACATACACCGCTGTCTGTATGAACATGGAAATATCTACACCGCTATCTGTATGAACATGGAAATATCTACACCGCTATCTGTATGAACATGGAAATATCTTCACCGCCATCTGTATGAACATGGATATATCTACACAGCCATCTGGATGAACATGGAAATATCTACACCGCTATCTGTGTAAACATGCATACATTTTCACCGCTATCTGTATAAACATGGAAATATCTACACCGCTATCTTTATGAACATGGAAATATCTACACCGCTAACTGTTTGAACATGGAAATATATACACCGCTATCTGCTTGAAAATGGAAATATCTACACCGCTATCTGTATGAACATGGAAATACATACACCGCTATCTGTTTGAACATGGAAATATCTACACCGCTTTCTTTATGAACATGGAAATATCTACAACGCTATCTGTAGGAACAGGGAAATATCTTCACCGCCTTCTGTATGAACATGGATATATCTACACAGCCATCTGGATGAACATGGAAATATCTACACCGCTATCTGTATGAACATGGAAATATCTACACCGCTATCTGTATGAACATGGATATATCTACACAGCCATCTGGATGAACATGGAAATATCTACACCGCTATCTGTGTAAACACGCATACATCTTCACCGCTATCTATATAAACATAGAAATATCAACACCGCTATCTGTATGAACATGGAAATATCTACACCGCTAACTGTTTGAACAGGGAAATATATACACAGCTATCTGCATGAAAATGGAAATATCTACACAGCTATCTGCATATACATGGAAATATCTACACAGCTATCTCTCTACACATGGAAATAACTACACCGCTATCTGTATGAACATGGAAATATCTACACCGCCATCTGTATGAAAATGGAAATCTCTGAACCGCCATCTGTATGAACATATAAATATCGACACCGCCATCTGTATTAAAATGGAGATATCTACACCGCTATCTGTATAAACATGGAAATATCTACACCGCTTTCTGTATAAACATGGAAATATCTACACCGCTATCTGTATAAACATGGAAAAACTTCACCGCTACCTGTATAAACATGGAAATTTCAGCACCGCTATCTGTATGAACATGGAAATATCTACACCGCAATCTGTATGAACATGGAAATATCTACACCGCTATCTGCATGAACATCGAAATATCTACACCGCTATCTGTTTGAACAGGGAAATATATACACCGCTGTCTGCATGAAAATGGAAATTGCTACACAGCTATCTGCATATACATGGAAATATCTACACAGGTATCTCTTTACACATGGAAATAACTACACCGCTATCTGTATGAACTTGGAAATATCTACACCGCCATCTGTATGAACATGGAAATATCTGCACCGCCATCTGTATGAACATATAAATAAATACACCGCCATCTGTGTTAAGATGGAGATATCTACACCGCTATCTGTATCAACATGGAAATATCTACACCGCTATCTGTATAAACATGGAAATATCTACACCGCTATCTGTATAAACATGGAAATATATACACCGCTACCTGTATGAACATGGAAATATCAGCACCGCTATCTGTATGAACATGGAAATATCTACACCGCTATCTGTATGAACATGGAAATATCTTCCCCGCCATCTGTATGAACATGGATATATCTACACAGCCATCTGGATGAACATGGAAATATGTACACTTCTATCTGTGTAAACATGCATACATGTTCACCGCTATCTTTATAAACATGGAAATATCTACACCGCTATCTTTATGAACATGGAAATATCTAAACCGATAACTGTTTGAACAGGGAAATATATACACCGCTATCTGCATGAAAATGGAAATATCTACACCGCTATCTGTATGAACATGGAAATACATACACTGCTATCTGTATGAACATGGAAATATCTACACCGCTATCTGCATGAACATGGAAATACCTACACCGCTATCTGTATGAACATGGATATATCTACACCGCCATCTGTATGAACATGGAAATATCTTCTCCGCCATCTGTATGAACATGGATATATCTTCACAGCCATCTGGATGAACATGGAAATATCTAAACCGCTATCTGTATGAACATGGAAATATCAACACCGCCATCTGTATGAACATGGATATATCTACACAGCCATCTTTATAATCACGGAAATATGTACACCGCTACATGTATAAACATGGAAGTATCAGCACCGCTATCGGTATGTACATGGCAATATCTACACGGCTATCTGTATGAACATGGAAATATCTACACCGCTATCTGTATGTACATGGAAATATCTTCACCGCCATCTGTATGAACATGGATATACCTACGCAGCCATCTGGATGAACATGGAAATATCTACACCGCTATCTGTATGAACATGGAAATATCTACACCGCTATCTGTAAGAACATGGAAATACCTACACAGCCATCTGGATGAACATGGAAATATCTACACCGCTATCTATATGAACATGGAAATACAAACACCGCTATCTGTATGAACATGGAAATATCCACACCGCTATCTGTATGAACATGGAAATATCTACACCGCCATCTGTATGAACATGGAAATATCTGCACGGCCATCTGTATGAACATATAAATATCTACACCGCCATCTGTATTAAGATGGAGATATCTACACCGCTATCTGTATCAACATGGAAATATCTACACCGCTATCTGAATAAACATGGAAATATCAGCACCGCTATCTGTGTGAACATGGAAATATCTACACCGCTACCTGTATGAACATGGAAATATCTACACCGCTATCTGTATGAACATGGATATATCTACACAGCCATCTGGATGAACATGGAAATATCTACACCGCTATCTGTGTAAACATGCCTACATTTTCACCGCTATCTGTATAAAGATGGAAATATGTACACCGATATCTTTATGAACATGGAAATATCTACACCGCTAACTGTTTGAACATGGAAGTATATACACCGCTATCTGCTTGAAAATGGAAATATATACATCGCTAACTGTATGAACATGGAAATACATACACCGCTATCTGTTTGAACATGGAAATATCTACACCGCTTTCTGTATGAACATGGAAATATCTACACCGCTATCTGTATGAACATGGAAATATCTTCACCGCCATCTGCATGAAGATGGATATATCTACACAGCATTCTGGATGAACATGGAAATATCTACACCGCTATCTGTGTAAACATGCATACATTTTCACCGCTATCTGTATAAACATTGAAATATCTACACCGCTATCTTTATGAACATGGAAATATCTAAACCGCTATCTGTATGAACATGGAAATATCTTCACCGCCACCTGTATGAACATGGATATATCTACACAGCCATCTGGATGAACATGGAAATATGTACACGGCTATCTGTGTAAACATGCATACATCTTCACCGCTATCTGTATAAACATGGAAATATCTACACCGCTATCTTTATGAACATGGAAATATCTAAACCGCTAACTGTTTGAACAAGGAAATATACACACCGCTTTCTGCATAAAAATGGAAATATCTACACCGCTACCTGTATGAACATGGAAATACATACACCGCTATCTGTATGAACATGGAAGTATCTACACCGCTATCTGTATGAACATGGAAATATCTACACCCCTATCTGTATGAACATGGAAATATCTACACCGCCATCTGTATGAACATGGAAATATCTTCTCCACCATCTGTATGAACATGGATATATCTACACAGCCATCTGGATGAACATGGAAATATCTACACTGCTATCTGTATGAACATGGAAATATCTACACCGCCATCTGTATGAACATGGAAATATCTTCTCCACCATCTGTATGAACATGGATATATCTACACAGCCATCTGTATAAACATGGAAATATCTACACCGCTATATGTATAAACATGGAAATATCTACACCGCTACATGTATGAACATGGAAATATCAGCACCGCTATCTGTATGAACATGGAAATATCTACACCGCTATCTGTGTGAACATGGAAGTATCTTCACCGCCATCTGTATGAACATGGATATATCTACACAGCCATCTGGATGAACATGGAAATATGTACATGGCTATCTGTGTAAACATGCATACTTCTTCACCGCTATCTGTATAAACATGGAAATATCTACACCGCTATCTTTATGAACATGGAAATATCTAAACCGATAACTGTTTGAACAGGGAAATATATACACTGCTATCTGCATAAAAATGGAAATATCTACACCGCTATCTGTATGAACATGGAAATACATACACCGCTATCTGTATGAACATGGAAATATCTACACCGCTATCTGTATGAACATGGAAATACCTACACCGCTATCTGTATGAACATGGAAATATCTACACCGCCATCTGTATGAACATGGAAATATCTTCTCCGCCATCTGTATGAACATGGATATATCTACACAGCCATCTGGATGAACATGGAAATATCTAAACCGCTATCTGTATGAACATGGAAATATCTACACCATCATCTGTATGAACATGGATATATCTACACAGCCATCTGTATAAACACGGAAATATGTAAACCGCTACCTGTATAAACATGGAAGTATCAGCACCGCTATCGGTATGAAGACGGCCATATCTACACGGCTATCTGTACGAACATGGAAATATCTACACCGCTATCTGTATGTACGTGGAAATATCTTCTCCGCCATCTGTATGAACATGGATATATCTACGCAGCCATCTGGATGAACATGGAAATATCTACACCGCTATCTGTATGAACATGGAAATATCTACACCGCTATCTGCATTAACATGGAAATATCCACACAGCCGTCTGGATTAACTTGGAAATATCTACACCGCTATCTGTATGAACATGGAAATACATACACCGCTATCTGTATGAACATGGATATATCTACACCGCTATCTGTTTGAACATGGAAATATATACACCGCTATCTGCATGAAAATGGAAATATCTACACAGCTATCTGCATATACATGGAAATATCTACACAGCTATCACTTTACGCATGGAAATAACTACACCGCTATCTGTATGAACATGGAAATATCTACACCGCCATCTGTATGAAAATGGAAATATCTGAACCGCCATCTGTATGAACATATAAATATCTACACCGCCATCTGTATTAAAATGAAGATATCTACACCGCTATCTGTATAAACATGGAAATATCTACACCGCTATCTGTATAAACATGGAAATATCTACACCGCTATCTGTATAAACATGGAAATATCTTCACCGCTACCTGTAAAAACATGGAAATGTCAGCACCGCTATCTGTATGAACATGGAAATATCTACACCGCTATCTGTATGAACATGGAAATATCTACACCGCTATCTGTATGAACATGGAAATATCTACACCGCTATCGGTTTGAACAAGGAAATATATACACCGCTGTCTGCATGAAAATGGAAATTGCTACACAGCAATCTGCATATACATGGAAATATCTACACAGGTATCTCTTTACACATGGAAATAACTACACAGCTATCTGTATGAAAATGGAAATATCTAAACCGCCATCTGTATGAACATGGAAATATCTACACCGCTATCTGTATGAACATGGAATTATCTACACCGCTATCTGTATGAACATGGAAATATCTACACAGCCATCTGGATGAACATGGAAATATCTACACCGCTATCTGTATGAACATGGAAATATCTACACCGCTATCTGTATGAACACGGAAATATCTACACCGCAATCTGTATGAACATGGAAATATTTTCACCACCATCTATATGAACATGGATATATCTACACAGCCATCTGGATGAACATGGAAATATCTACACCGCTATCTGTGTAAACATGCCTACATTTTCACCGCTATCTGTATAAACATGGAAATATCTACACCGCTATCTTTATGAACATGGAAATATCTACACCGCTAACTGTTTGAACATGGAAGTATATACACCGCTATCTGCTTGAAAATGGAAATATATTCAACGCTAACTGTATGAACATGGAAATACATACACCGCTATCTGTTTGAACATGGAAATATCTACACCGCTTTCTGTATGAACATGGAAATATCTACACCGCTATCTGTATGAACATGGAAATATCTACACCGCCATCTGTATGAACATGGAAATATCTTCTCCACCATCTGTATGAACATGGATATATCTACACAGCCATCTGGATGAACATGGAAATATCTAAACCGCTATCTGTATGAACATGGAAATATCTACACCGCCATCTGTATGAACATGGATATATCTACACAGCCATCTGTATAAACACGGAAATATGTACACCGCCACCTGTATAAACATGGAAGTTTCAGCACGGCTATCGGTATGAACATGGCAATATCTACACGGCTATCTGTATGAACATGGAAATATCTACACCGCTATCTGTATGTACATGGAAATATCTTCACCGCCATCTGTATGAACATGGATATATCTACTCAGCCATCTGGATGAACATGGAAATATTTACACCGCTATCTGTATGAGCATGGAAATATCTACACCGCTATCTGTATGAACATGGAAATATCTACACAGCCATCTGGATTAACATGGAAATATCTACACCGCTATCTGTATGAACATGGAAATACATACACCGCTGTCTGTATGAACATGGAAATATCTACCCCGCTATCTGTATGAACATGGAAATATCTACACCGCTATCTGTATGAACATGGAAATATCTTCACCGCCATCTGTGTGAACATGGATATATCTACACAGCCATCTGGATGAGCATGGACATATCTACACCGCTATCTGTGTAAACATGCATACATTTTCACCGCTATCTGTATAAACATGGAAATAACTACACCGCTATCTTTATGAACATGGAAATATCTACACCGCTAACTGTTTGAACATGGAAATATATACACCGCTATCTGCTTGAAAATGGAAATATCTACACCGCTATCTGTATGAACATGGAAATACATACACCGCTATCTGTTTGAACATGGAAATATCTACACCGCTTTCTTTATGAACATGGAAATATCTACAACGCTATCTGTATGAACATGGAAATATCTTCACCGCCATCTGTATGAACATGGATATATCTACACAGCCATCTGGATGAACATGGAAATATCTGCACCGCTATCTGTATGAACATGGAAATATCTACACCGCTATCTGTATGAACATGGATATATCTACACAGCCATCTGGATGAACATGGAAATATCTACACCGCTATCTGTGTAAACATGCATATATCTTCACCGCTATCTGTATAAACATGGAAGTATCTACACCGCTATCTTTCTGAACATGGAAATATCTACACCGCTAACTGTTTGAACAGGGAAATATATACACCGCTATCTGCATGAAAATGGAAATATCTACACAGCTATCTGCATATACATGGAAATATCTACACAGCTATCTCTCTACACATGGAAATAACTACACCGCTATCTGTATGAACATGGAAATATCTACACCGCCATCTGTATGAAAATGGAAATCTCTGAACCGCCATCTGTATGAACATATAAATATCTACACCGCCATCTGTATTAAAATGGAGATATCTACACCGCTATCTGTATAAACATGGAAATATCTACACCGCTATCTGTATAAACATGGAAATATCTACACCGCTATCAGTATAAACATGGAAATAGCTTCACCGCTACCTGTATAAACATGGAAATTTCAGCACCGCTATCTGTATGAACATGGAAATATCTACACCGCAATCTGTATGAACATGGAAATATCTACACCGCTATCTGTATGAACATGGAAATAACTACACCGCTATCTGTTTGAACAGGGAAATATATACACCGCTGTCTGCATGAAAATGGAAATTGCTACACAGCTATCTGCATATACATGGAAATATCTACACAGGTATCTCTTTACACATGGTAATAACTACACCGCTATCTGTATGAACATGGAAATATCTACACCGCCATCTGTATGAACATGGAAATATCTGCACCGCCATCTGTATGAACATATAAATATCTACACCGCCATCTGTATTAAGATGGAGATATCTACACTGCTATCTGTATCAACATGGAAATATCTACACCGCTACCTGTATGAACATGGAAATATCAGCACCGCTATCTGTATGAACATGGAAATATCTACACCGCTATCTGTATGAACATGGAAATATCTTCACCGCCATCTGTATGAACATGGATATATCTACACAGCCATCTGGATGAACATGGAAATATGTACACGGCTATCTGTGTAAACATGCATACATCTTCACCGCTATCTGTATAAACATGGAAATATCTACACCGCTATCTTTATGAACATGGAAATATCTAAACCGCTAACTGTTTGAACAGGGAAATATATACACCGCTATCTGCATAAAAATGGATATATCTACACCGCTATCTGTATGAACATGGAAATACATACACCGCTATCTGTATGAACATGGAAATATCTACAACGCTATCTGTATGAACATGGAAATAACTACCCCGCTATCTGTATGAACATGGAAATATCTACACCGCCATCTGTATGAACATGGAAATATCTTCTCCACCATCTGTATGAACATGGATATATCTACACAGCCATCTGGATGAACATGGAAATATCTAAACCGCTATCTGTATGAACATGGAAATATCTACACCGCAATCTGTATGAACATGGATATATCTACACAGCCATCTGTATAAACACGGAAATATGTACACCGCTACCTGTATAAACATGGAAGTTTCAGCACGGCTATCGGTATGAACATGGCAATATCTACACGGCTATCTGTATGAACATGGAAATATCTACACCGCTATCTGTATGTACATGGAAATATCTTCACCGCCATCTGTATGAACATGGATATATCTACTCAGCCATCTGGATGAACATGGAAATATCTACAGCGCTATCTGTATGAACATGGAAATATCTACACCGCTATCTGTATGAACATGGAAATATCTACACAGCCATCTGGATTAACATGGAAATATCTACACCGCTATCTGTATGAACATGGAAATACATACACCGCTGTCTGTATGAACATGGAAATATCTACACCGCTATCTGTATGAACATGGAAATATCTACACCGCTATCTGTATGAACATGGAAATATCTTCACTGCCATCTGTATGAACATGGATATATCTACGCAGCCATCTGGATGAACATGGAAATATCTACACCGCTATCTGTATGAACATGGAAATATCTACACCGCTATCTGCATTAACATGGAAATATCCACACAGCCATCTGGATTAACTTGGAAATATCTACACCGCTATCTGTATGAACATGGAAATACATACACCGCTATCTGTATGAACATGTAAATATCTACACCGCTATCTGTTTGAACATGGAAATATATACACCGCTATCTGCATGAAAATGGAAATATCTACACAGCTATCTGCATATACATGGAAATATCTACACAGCTATCACTTTACGCATGGAAATAACAACACCGCTATCTGTATGAACATGGAAATATCTACACCGCCATCTGTATGAAAATGGAAATATCTGAACCGCCATCTGTATGAACATATAAATATCTACACCGCCATCTGTATTAAAATGAAGATATCTACACCGCTATCTGTATAAACATGGAAATATCTACACCGCTATCTGTATAAACATGGAAATATCTACACCGCTATCTGTATAAACATGGAAATATCTTCACCGCTACCTGTTAAAACATGGAAATATCAGCACCGCTATCTGTATGAACATGGAAATATCTACACCGCTATCTGTATGAACATGGAAATATCTACACCGCTATCTGTATGAACATGGAAATATCTACACCGCTATCGGTTTGAACAAGGAAATATATACACCGCTGTCTGCATGAAAATGGAAATTGCTACACAGCAATCTGCATATACATGGAAATATCTACACAGGTATCTCTTTACACATGGAAATAACTACACAGCTATCTGTATGAAAATGGAAATATCTAAACCGCCATCTGTATGAACATGGAAATATCTACACCGCTATCTGTATGAACATGGAAATATCTGCACCGCCATCTGTATGAACATATAAATATCTACACCGCCATCTGTATTAAGATGGAGATATCTACACTGCTATCTGTATCAACATGGAAATATCTACACCGCTACCTGTATGAACATGGAAATTTCAGCACCGCTATCTGTATGAACATGGAAATATCTACACCGCAATCTGTATGAACATGGAAATATCTACACCGCTATCTGTATGAACATGGAAATATCTACACCGCTATCTGTTTGAACAGGGAAATATATACACCGCTGTCTGCATGAAAATGGAAATTGCTACACAGCTATCTGCATATACATGGAAATATCTACACAGGTATCTCTTTACACATGGAAATAACTACACCGCTATCTGTATGAACATGGAAATATCTACACCGCCATCTGTATGAACATGGAAATATCTGCACCGCCATCTGTATGAACATATAAATATCTACACCGCCATCTGTATTAAGATGGAGATATCTACACTGCTATCTGTATCAACATGGAAATATCTACACCGCTACCTGTATGAACATGGAAATATCAGCACCGCTATCTGTATGAACATGGAAATATCTACACCGCTATCTGTATGAACATGGAAATATCTTCACCGCCATCTGTATGAACATGGATATATCTACACAGCCATCTGGATGAACATGGAAATATGTACACGGCTATCTGTGTAAACATGCATACATCTTCACCGCTATCTGTATAAACATGGAAATATCTACACCGCTATCTTTATGAACATGGAAATATCTAAACCGCTAACTGTTTGAACAGGGAAATATATACACCGCTATCTGCATAAAAATGGAAATATCTACACCGCTATCTGTATGAACATGGAAATACATACACCGCTATCTGTATGAACATGGAAATATCTACAACGCTATCTGTATGAACATGGAAATAACTACCCCGCTATCTGTATGAACATGGAAATATCTACACCGCCATCTGTATGAACATGGAAATATCTTCTCCACCATCTGTATGAACATGGATATATCTACACAGCCATCTGGATGAACATGGAAATATCTAAACCGCTATCTGTATGAACATGGAAATATCTACACCGCCATCTGTATGAACATGGATATATCTACACAGCCATCTGTATAAACACGGAAATATGTACACCGCTACCTGTATAAACATGGAAGTTTCAGCACGGCTATCGGTATGAACATGGCAATATCTACACGGCTATCTGTATGAACATGGAAATATCTACACCGCTATCTGTATGTACATGGAAATATCTTCACCGCCATCTGTATGAACATGGATATATCTACTCAGCCATCTGGATGAACATGGAAATATCTACAGCGCTATCTGTATGAACATGGAAATATCTACACCGCTATCTGTATGAACATGGAAATATCTACACAGCCATCTGGATTAACATGGAAATATCTACACCGCTATCTGTATGAACATGGAAATACATACACCGCTGTCTGTATGAACATGGAAATATCTACACCGCTATCTGTATGAACATGGAAATATCTACACCGCTATCTGTATGAACATGGAAATATCTTCACTGCCATCTGTATGAACATGGATATATCTACGCAGCCATCTGGATGAACATGGAAATATCTACACCGCTATCTGTATGAACATGGAAATATCTACACCGCTATCTGCATTAACATGGAAATATCCACACAGCCATCTGGATTAACTTGGAAATATCTACACCGCTATCTGTATGAACATGGAAATACATACACCGCTATCTGTATGAACATGTAAATATCTACACCGCTATCTGTTTGAACATGGAAATATATACACCGCTATCTGCATGAAAATGGAAATATCTACACAGCTATCTGCATATACATGGAAATATCTACACAGCTATCACTTTACACATGGAAATAACAACACCGCTATCTGTATGAACGTGGAAATATCTACACCGCAATCTGTATGAAAATGGAAATATCTGAACCGCCATCTGTATGAACATATAAATATCTACACCGCCATCTGTATTAAAATGAAGATATCTACACCGCTATCTGTATAAACATGGAAATATCTACACCGCTATCTGTATAAACATGGAAATATCTACACCGCTATCTGTATAAACATGGAAATATCTTCACCGCTACCTGTAAAAACATGGAAATATCAGCACCGCTATCTGTATGAACATGGAAATATCTACACCGCTATCTGTATGAACATGGAAATATCTACACCGCTATCTGTATGAACATGGAAATATCTACACCGCTATCGGTTTGAACAAGGAAATATATACACCGCTGTCTGCATGAAAATGGAAATTGCTACACAGCAATCTGCATATACATGGAAATATCTACACAGGTATCTCTTTACACATGGAAATAACTACACAGCTATCTGTATGAAAATGGAAATATCTAAACCGCCATCTGTATGAACATGGAAATATCTACACCGCTATCTGTATGAACATGGAAATATCTACACCGCTATCTGTATGAACATGGAAATATCTACACAGCCATCTGGATGAACATGGAAATATCTACACCGCTATCTGTATGAACATGGAAATATCTACACCGCTATCTGTATGAACATGGAAATATCTACACCGCTATCTGTATGAACATGGAAATATTTTCACCGCCATCTATATGAACATGGATATATCTACACAGCCATCTGGATGAACATGGAAATATCTACACCGCTATCTGTGTAAACATGCCTACATTTTCACCGCTATCTGTAAAAACATGGAAATATCTACACCGCTATCTTTATGAACATGGAAATATCTACACCGCTAACTGTTTGAACATGGAAGTATATACACCGCTATCTGCTTGAAAATGGAAATATATACACCGCTAACTGTATGAACATGGAAATACATACACCGCTATCTGTTTGAATATGGAAATATCTACACCGCTATCTGTATGAACATGGATATATCTTCACCGCCATCTGTGTGAACATGGATATATCTACACAGCCATCTGGATGAACATGGACATATCTACACCGCTATCTGTGTAAACATGCATACATTTTCACCGCTATCTGTATAAACATGGAAATAACTACACCGCTATCTTTATGAACATGGAAATATCTACACCGCTAACTGTTTGAACATGGAAATATATACACCGCTATCTGCTTGAAAATGGAAATATCTACACCGCTATCTGTATGAACATGGAAATACATACACCGCTATCTGTTTGAACATGGAAATATCTACACCGCTTTCTTTATGAACATGGAAATATCTTCACCGCCATCTGTATGAACATGGATATATCTACGCAGCCATCTGGATGAACATGGAAATATCTACAGCGCTATCTGTATGAACATGGAAATATCTACACCGCTATCTGTATGAACATGGAAATATCTACACAGCCATCTGGATTAACATGGAAATATCTACACCGCTATCTGTATGAACATGGAAATACATACACCGCTGTCTGTATGAACATGGAAATATCTACACCGCTATCTGTATGAACATGGAAATATCTACACCGCTATCTGTATGAACATGGAAATATCTTCACTGCCATCTGTATGAACATGGATATATCTACGCAGCCATCTGGATGAACATGGAAATATCTACACCGCTATCTGTATGAACATGGAAATATCTACACCGCTATCTGCATTAACATGGAAATATCCACACAGCCATCTGGATTAACTTGGAAATATCTACACCGCTATCTGTATGAACATGGAAATACATACACCGCTATCTGTATGAACATGTAAATATCTACACCGCTATCTGTTTGAACATGGAAATATATGCACCGCTATCTGCATGAAAATGGAAATATCTACACAGCTATCTGCATATACATGGAAATATCTACACAGCTATCACTTTACGCATGGAAATAACTACACCGCTATCTGTATGAACATGGAAATATCTACACCGCCATCTGTATGAAAATGGAAATATCTGAACCGCCATCTGTATGAACATATAAATATCTACACCGCCATCTGTATTAAAATGAAGATATCTACACCGCTATCTGTATAAACATGGAAATATCTACACCGCTATCTGTATAAACATGGAAATATCTACACCGCTATCTGTATAAACATGGAAATATCTTCACCGCTACCTGTAAAAACATGGAAATATCAGCACCGCTATCTGTATGAACATGGAAATATCTACACCGCTATCTGTATGAACATTGAAATATCTACACCGCTATCTGTATGAACATGGAAATATCTACACCGCTATCGGTTTGAACAAGGAAATATATACACCGCTGTCTGCATGAAAATGGAAATTGCTACACAGCAATCTGCATATACATGGAAATATCTACACAGGTATCTCTTTACACATGGAAATAACTACACAGCTATCTGTATGAAAATGGAAATATCTAAACCGCCATCTGTATGAACATGGAAATATCTACACCGCTATCTGTATGAACATGGAAATATCTGCACCGCCATCTGTATGAACATATAAATATCTACACCGCCATCTGTATTAAGATGGAGATATCTACACTGCTATCTGTATCAACATGGAAATATCTACACCGCTACCTGTATGAACATGGAAATTTCAGCACCGCTATCTGTATGAACATGGAAATATCTACACCGCAATCTGTATGAACATGGAAATATCTACACCGCTATCTGTATGAACATGGAAATATCTACACCGCTATCTGTTTGAACAGGGAAATATATACACCGCTGTCTGCATGAAAATGGAAATTGCTACACAGCTATCTGCATATACATGGAAATATCTACACAGGTATCTCTTTACACATGGAAATAACTACACCGCTATCTGTATGAACATGGAAATATCTACACCGCCATCTGTATGAACATGGAAATATCTGCACCGCCATCTGTATGAACATATAAATATCTACACCGCCATCTGTATTAAGATGGAGATATCTACACTGCTATCTGTATCAACATGGAAATATCTACACCGCTACCTGTATGAACATGGAAATATCAGCACCGCTATCTGTATGAACATGGAAATATCTACACCGCTATCTGTATGAACATGGAAATATCTTCACCGCCATCTGTATGAACATGGATATATCTACACAGCCATCTGGATGAACATGGAAATATGTACACGGCTATCTGTGTAAACATGCATACATCTTCACCGCTATCTGTATAAACATGGAAATATCTACACCGCTATCTTTATGAACATGGAAATATCTAAACCGCTAACTGTTTGAACAGGGAAATATATACACCGCTATCTGCATAAAAATGGAAATATCTACACCGCTATCTGTATGAACATGGAAATACATACACCGCTATCTGTATGAACATGGAAATATCTACAACGCTATCTGTATGAACATGGAAATAACTACCCCGCTATCTGTATGAACATGGAAATATCTACACCGCCATCTGTATGAACATGGAAATATCTTCTCCACCATCTGTATGAACATGGATATATCTACACAGCCATCTGGATGAACATGGAAATATCTAAACCGCTATCTGTATGAACATGGAAATATCTACACCGCCATCTGTATGAACATGGATATATCTACACAGCCATCTGTATAAACACGGAAATATGTACACCGCTACCTGTATAAACATGGAAGTTTCAGCACGGCTATCGGTATGAACATGGCAATATCTACACGGCTATCTGTATGAACATGGAAATATCTACACCGCTATCTGTATGTACATGGAAATATCTTCACCGCCATCTGTATGAACATGGATATATCTACTCAGCCATCTGGATGAACATGGAAATATCTACAGCGCTATCTGTATGAACATGGAAATATCTACACCGCTATCTGTATGAACATGGAAATATCTACACAGCCATCTGGATTAACATGGAAATATCTACACCGCTATCTGTATGAACATGGAAATACATACACCGCTGTCTGTATGAACATGGAAATATCTACACCGCTATCTGTATGAACATGGAAATATCTACACCGCTATCTGTATGAACATGGAAATATCTTCACTGCCATCTGTATGAACATGGATATATCTACGCAGCCATCTGGATGAACATGGAAATATCTACACCGCTATCTGTATGAACATGGAAATATCTACACCGCTATCTGCATTAACATGGAAATATCCACACAGCCATCTGGATTAACTTGGAAATATCTACACCGCTATCTGTATGAACATGGAAATACATACACCGCTATCTGTATGAACATGTAAATATCTACACCGCTATCTGTATGAACATGGAAATATTTTCACCGCCATCTATATGAACATGGATATATCTACACAGCCATCTGGATGAACATGGAAATATCTACACCGCTATCTGTGTAAACATGCCTACATTTTCACCGCTATCTGTATAAACATGGAAATATCTACACTGCTATCTTTATGAACATGGAAATATCTACACCGCTAACTGTTTGAACATGGAAGTATATACACCGCTATCTGCTTGAAAATGGAAATATATACACCGCTAACTGTATGAACATGGAAATACATACACCGCTATCTGTTTGAATATGGAAATATCTACACCGCTTTCTGTATGAACATGGAAATATCTACACCGCTATCTGTATGAACATGGAAATATCTTCACCGCCATCTGTATGAAGATGGATATATCTACACAGCATTCTGGATGAACATGGAAATATCTACACCGCTATCTGTGTAAACATGCATATATTTTCACCGCTATCTGTATAAACATGGAAATATCTTCACCGCTACCTTTATGAACATGGAAATATCTAAACCGCTAACTATTTGAACAGGGAAATATATACACCGCTATCTGCATAAAAATGGAAATATCTACACCGCTATCTGTATGAACATGGAAATACATACACCACTATCTGTTTGAACATGGAAATATCTACACCGCTTTCTTTATGAACATGGAAATATCTACAACGCTATCTGTATGAACATGGAAATATCTTCACCGCCATCTGTATGAACATGGATATATCTACACAGCCACCTGGATGAACATGGAAATATCTGCACCGCTATCTGTATGAACATGGAAATATCTACAGCGCTACCTGTATGAACATGGATATATCTACACAGCCATCTGGATGAACATGGAAATATCTACACCGCTATCTGTGTAAACATGCATATATCTTCACCGCTATCTGTATAAACATGGAAGTATCTACACCGCTATCTTTCTGAACATGGAATTATCTACACCGCTAACTGTTTGAACAGGGAAATATATACACCGCTATCTGCATGAAAATGGAAATATCTACACAGCTATCTGCATATACATGGAAATATCTACACAGCTATCTCTCTACACATGGAAATAACTACACCGCTATCTGTATGAACATGGAAATATCTACACCGCCATCTGTATGAAAATGGAAATCTCTGAACCGCCATCTGTATGAACATATAAATATCTACACCGCCATCTGTATTAAAATGGAGATATCTACACCGCTATCTGTATAAACATGGAAATATCTACACCGCTATCTGTATAAACATGGAAATATCTACACCGCTATCAGTATAAACATGGAAATAGCTTCACCGCTACCTGTATAAACATGGAAATTTCAGCACCGCTATCTGTATGAACATGGAAATATCTACACCGCAATCTGTATGAACATGGAAATATCTACACCGCTATCTGTATGAACATGGAAATATCTGCACCGCTATCTGTTTGAACAGGGAAATATATACACCGCTGTCTGCATGAAAATGGAAATTGCTACACAGCTATCTGCATATACATGGAATTATCTACACAGGTATCTCTTTACACATGGAAATAACTACACCGCTATCTGTATGAACATGGAAATATCTACACCGCCATCTGTATGAACATGGAAATATCTGCACCGCCATCTGTATGAACAGATAAATATCTACACCGCCATCTGTATTAAGATGGAGATATCTACACCGCTATCTGATTCAACATGGAAATATCTACACCGCTACCTGTATGAACATGGAAATATCAGCACCGCTATCTGTATGAACATGGAAATATCTACACCGCTATCTGTATGAATATGGAAATATCTTCACCGCCATCTGTATGAACATTGATATATCTACACAGACATCTGGATGAACATGGAAATATGTACACGGCTATCTGTGTAAACATGCATACATCTTCACCGCTATCTGTATAAACATGGAAATATCTACACCGCTATCTTTATGAACATGGAAATATCTAAACCGCTAACTGTTTGAACAGGGAAATATATACACCGCTATCTGCATAAAAATGGAAATATCTACACCGCTATCTGTATGAACATGGAAATACATACACCGCTATCTGTATGAACATGGAAATATCTACACCGCTATCTGTATGAACATGGAAATATCTACACCGCCATCTGTTTGAACATGGAAATATCTTCTCCACCATGTGTATGAACATGGATATATCTACACAGCCATCTGGATGAACATGGAAATATCTAAACCGCTATCTGTATTAACATGGAAATATCTACACCACCATCTGTATGAACATTGATATATCTACACAGCCATCTGTATAAACACGGAAATATGTACACCGCTACCTGTATAAACATGGAAGTTTCAGCACGGCTATCGGTATGAACATGGCAATATCTACACGGCTATCTGTATGAACATGGAAATATCTACACCGCTATCTGTATGTACATGGAAATATCTTCACCACCATCTGTATGAACATGGAAATAACTACACCGCTATCTGTATGAACATGGAAATAACTACACAGCCATCTGGATTAACATGGAAATATATACACCGCTATCTGTATGAACATGGAAATATCTACACCCCTATCTGTATGAACATGGAAATATCTACACCGCCATCTGTATGAACATGGAAATATCTTCTCCACCATCTGTATGAACATGGATATATCTACACAGCCATCTGGATGAACATGGAAATATCTACACTGCTATCTGTATGAACATGGAAATATCTACACCGCTATCTGTATGAACATGGAAATATCTACACCGCTATCTGTATGAACATGGAAGTATCTTCACCGCCATCTGTATGAACATGGATATATCTACACAGCCATCTGGATGAACATGGAAATATGTACATGGCTATCTGTGTAAACATGCATACTTCTTCACCGCTATCTGTATAAACATGGAAATATCTACACCGCTATCTTTATGAACATGGAAATATCTAAACCGATAACTGTTTGAACAGGGAAATATATACACTGTTATCTGCATAAAAATGGAAATATCTACACCGCTATCTGTATGAACATGGAAATACATACACCGCTATCTGTATGAACATGGAAATATCTACACCGCTATCTGTATGAACATGGAAATACCTACACCGCTATCTGTATGAACATGGAAATATCTACACCGCCATCTGTATGAACATGGAAATATCTTCTCCGCCATCTGTATGAACATGGATATATCTACACAGCCATCTGGATGAACATGGAAATATCTAAACCGCTATCTGTATGAACATGGAAATATCTACACCATCATCTGTATGAACATGGATATATCTACACAGCCATCTGTATAAACACGGAAATATGTAAACCGCTACCTGTATAAACATGGAAGTATCAGCACCGCTATCGGTATGAACATGGCCATATCTACACGGCTATCTGTACGAACATGGAAATATCTACACCGCTATCTGTATGTACGTGGAAATATCTTCTCCGCCATCTGTATGAACATGGATATATCTACGCAGCCATCTGGATGAACATGGAAATATCTACACCGCTATCTGCATTAACATGGAAATATCCACACAGCCGTCTGGATTAACTTGGAAATATCTACACCGCTAGCTGTATGAACATGGAAATACATACACCGCTATCTGTATGAACATGGAAATATCTACACCGCTATCTGTTTGAACATGGAAATATATACACCGCTATCTGCATGAAAATGGAAATATCTACACAGCTATCTGCATATACATGGAAATATCTACACAGCTATCACTTTACGCATGGAAATAACTACACCGCTATCTGTATGAACATGGAAATATCTACACCGCCATCTGTATGAAAATGGAAATATCTGAACCGCCATCTGTATGAACATATAAATATCTACACCGCCATCTGTATTAAAATGAAGATATCTACACCGCTATCTGTATAAACATGGAAATATCTACACCGCTATCTGTATAAACATGGAAATATCTACACCGCTATCTGTATAAACATGGAAATATCTTCACCGCTACCTGTAACAACATGGAAATATCAGCACCGCTATCTTTATGAACATGGAAATATCTACACCGCTATCTGTATGAACATGGAAATATCTACACCGCTATCTGTATGAACATGGAAATATCTACACCGCTATCGGTTTGAACAAGGAAATATATACACCGCTGTCTGCATGAAAATGGAAATTGCTACACAGCTATCTGCATATACATGGAAATATCTACACAGGTATCTCTTTACACTTGGAAATAACTACACAGCTATCTGTATGAAAATGGAAATATCTAAACCGCCATCTGTATGAACATGGAAATATCTACACCGCTATCTGTATGAACATGGAAATATCTACACCGCTATCTGTATGAACATGGAAATATCTACACAGCCATCTGGATGAACATGGAAATATCTACACCGCTATCTGTATGAACATGGAAATATCTACACCGCTATCTGTATGAACACGGAAATATCTACACCGCAATCTGTATGAACATGGAAATATTTTCACCGCCATCTATATGAACATGGATATATCTACACAGCCATCTGGATGAACATGGAAATATCTACACCGCTATCTGTGTAAACATGCCTACATTTTCACCGCTATCTGTATAAACATGGAAATATCTACACCGCTATCTTTATGAACATGGAAATATCTACACCGCTAACTGTTTGAACATGGAAGTATATACACCGCTATCTGCTTGAAAATGGAAATATATTCAACGCTAACTGTATGAACATGGAAATACATACACCTCTATCTGTTTGAACATGGAAATATCTACACCGCTTTCTGTATGAACATGGAAATATCTACACCGCTATCTGTATGAACATGGAAATATCTACACCGCCATCTGTATGAACATGGAAATATCTTCTCCACCATCTGTATGAACATGGATATATCTACACAGCCATCTGGATGAACATGGAAATATCTAAACCGCTATCTGTATGAACATGGAAATATCTACACCGCCATCTGTATGAACATGGATATATCTACACAGCCATCTGTATAAACACGGAAATATGTACACCGCCACCTGTATAAACATGGAAGTTTCAGCACGGCTATCGGTATGAACATGGCAATATCTACACGGCTATCTGTATGAACATGGAAATATCTACACCGCTATCTGTATGTACATGGAAATATCTTCACCGCCATCTGTATGAACATGGATATATCTACTCAGCCATCTGGATGAACATGGAAATATTTACACCGCTATCTGTATGAGCATGGAAATATCTACACCGCTATCTGTATGAACATGGAAATATCTACACAGCCATCTGGATTAACATGGAAATATCTACACCGCTATCCGTATGAACATGGAAATACATACACCGCTGTCTGTATGAACATGGAAATATCTACCCCGCTATCTGTATGAACATGGAAATATCTACACCGCTATCTGTATGAACATGGATATATCTTCACCGCCATCTGTGTGAACATGGATATATCTACAGAGCCATCTGGATGAACATGGACATATCTACTCCGCTATCTGTGTAAACATGCATACATTTTCACCGCTATCTGTATAAACATGGAAATAACTACACCGCTATCTTTATGAACATGGAAATATCTACACCGCTAACTGTTTGAACATGGAAATATATACACCGCTATCTGCTTGAAAATGGAAATATCTACACCGCTATCTGTATGAACATGGAAATACATACACCGCTATCTGTTTGAACATGGAAATATCTACACCGCTTTCTTTATGAACATGGAAATATCTACAACGCTATCTGTATGAACATGGAAATATCTTCACCGCCATCTGTATGAACATGGATATATCTACACAGCCATCTGGATGAACATGGAAATATCTGCACCGCTATCTGTATGAACATGGAAATATCTACACCGCTATCTGTATGAACATGGATATATCTACACAGCCATCTGGATGAACATGGAAATATCTACACCGCTATCTGTGTAAACATGCATATATCTTCACCGCTATCTGTATAAACATGGAAGTATCTACACCGCTATCTTTCTGAACATGGAAATATCTACACCGCTAACTGTTTGAACAGGGAAATATATACACCGCTATCTGCATGAAAATGGAAATATCTACACAGCTATCTGCATATACATGGAAATATCTACACAGCTATCTCTCTACACATGGAAATAACTACACCGCTACCTGTATGAACATGGAAATATCTACACCGCCATCTGTATGAAAATGGAAATCTCTGAACCGCCATCTGTATGAACATATAAATATCTACACCGCCATCTGTATTAAAATGGAGATATCTACACCGCTATCTGTATAAACATGGAAATATCTACACCGCTATCTGTATAAACATGGAAATATCTACACCGCTATCAGTATAAACATGGAAATAGCTTCACCGCTACCTGTATAAACATGGAAATTTCAGCACCGCTATCTGTATGAACATGGAAATATCTACACCGCAATCTGTATGAACATGGAAATATCTACACCGCTATCTGTATGAACATGGAAATATCTACACCGCTATCTGTTTGAACAGGGAAATATATACACCGCTGTCTGCATGAAAATGGAAATTGCTACACAGCTATCTGCATATACATGGAAATATCTACACAGGTATCTCTTTACACATGGAAATAACTACACCGCTATCTGTATGAACATGGAAACATCTACACCGCCATCTGTATGAACATGGAAATATCTGCACCGCCATCTGTATGAACATATAAATATCTACACCGCCATCTGTATTAAGATGGAGATATCTACACTGCTATCTGTATCAACATGGAAATATCTACACCGCTACCTGTATGAACATGGAAATATCAGCACCGCTATCTGTATGAACATGGAAATATCTACACCGCTATCTGTATGAACATGGAAATATCTTCACCGCCATCTGTATGAACATGGATATATCTACACAGCCATCTGGATGAACATGGAAATATGTACACGGCTATCTGTGTAAACATGCATACATCTTCACCGCTATCTGTATAAACATGGAAATATCTACACCGCTATCTTTATGAACATGGAAATATCTAAACCGCTAACTGTTTGAACAGGGAAATATATACACCGCTATCTGCATAAAAATGGAAATATCTACACCGCTATCTGTATGAACATGGAAATACATACACCGCTATCTGTATGAACATGGAAATATCTACAACGCTATCTGTATGAACATGGAAATAACTACCCCGCTATCTGTATGAACATGGAAATATCTACACCGCCATCTGTATGAACATGGAAATATCTTCTCCACCATCTGTATGAACATGGATATATCTACACAGCCATCTGGATGAACATGGAAATATCTAAACCGCTATCTGTATGAACATGGAAATATCTACACCGCCATCTGTATGAACATGGATATATCTACACAGCCATCTGTATAAACACGGAAATATGTACACCGCTACCTGTATAAACATGGAAGTTTCAGCACGGCTATCGGTATGAACATGGCAATATCTACACGGCTATCTGTATGAACATGGAAATATCTACACCGCTATCTGTATGTACATGGAAATATCTTCACCGCCATCTGTATGAACATGGATATATCTACTCAGCCATCTGGATGAACATGGAAATATCTACAGCGCTATCTGTATGAACATGGAAATATCTACACCGCTATCTGTATGAACATGGAAATATCTACACAGCCATCTGGATTAACATGGAAATATCTACACCGCTATCTGTATGAACATGGAAATACATACACCGCTGTCTGTATGAACATGGAAATATCTACACCGCTATCTGTATGAACATGGAAATATCTACACCGCTATCTGTATGAACATGGAAATATCTTCACTGACATCTGTATGAACATGGATATATCTACGCAGCCATCTGGATGAACATGGAAATATCTACACCGCTATCTGTATGAACATGGAAATATCTACACCGCTATCTGCATTAACATGGAAATATCCACACAGCCATCTGGATTAACTTGGAAATATCTACACCGCTATCTGTATGAACATGGAAATACATACACCGCTATCTGTATGAACATGTAAATATCTACACCGCTATCTGTTTGAACATGGAAATATATACACCGCTATCTGCATGAAAATGGAAATATCTACACAGCTATCTGCATATACATGGAAATATCTACACAGCTATCACTTTACGCATGGAAATAACTACACTGCTATCTGTATGAACATGGAAATATCTACACCGCCATCTGTATGAAAATGGAAATATCTGAACCGCCATCTGTATGAACATATAAATATCTACACCGCCATCTGTATTAAAATGAAGATATCTACACCGCTATCTGTATAAACATGGAAATATCTACACCGCTATCTGTATAAACATGGAAATATCTACACCGCTATCTGTATAAACATGGAAATATCTTCACCGCTACTTGTAAAAACATGGAAATATCAGCACCGCTATCAGTATGAACATGGAAATATCTACACCGCTATCTGTATGAACATGGAAATATCTACACCGCTATCTGTATGAACATGGAAATATCTACACCGCTATCGGTTTGAACAAGGAAATATATACACCGCTGTCTGCATGAAAATGGAAATTGCTACACAGCAATCTGCATATACATGGAAATATCTACACAGGTATCTCTTTACACATGGAAATAACTACACAGCTATCTGTATGAAAATGGAAATATCTAAACCGCCATCTGTATGAACATGGAAATATCTACACCGCTATCTGTATGAACATGGAAATATCTGCACCGCCATCTGTATGAACATATAAATATCTACACCGCCATCTGTATTAAGATGGAGATATCTGCACTGCTATCTGTATCAACATGGAAATATCTACACCGCTACCTGTATGAACATGGAAATTTCAGCACCGCTATCTGTATGAACATGGAAATATCTACACCGCAATCTGTATGAACATGGAAATATCTACACCGCTATCTGTATGAACATGGAAATATCTACACCGCTATCTGTTTGAACAGGGAAATATATACACCGCTGTCTGCATGAAAATGGAAATTGCTACACAGCTATCTGCATATACATGGAAATATCTACACAGGTATCTCTTTACACATGGAAATAACTACACCGCTATCTGTATGAACATGGAAATATCTACACCGCCATCTGTATGAACATGGAAATATCTGCACCGCCATCTGTATGAACATATAAATATCTACACCGCCATCTGTATTAAGATGGAGATATCTACACTGCTATCTGTATCAACATGGAAATATCTACACCGCTACCTGTATGAACATGGAAATATCAGCACCGCTATCTGTATGAACATGGAAATATCTACACCGCTATCTGTATGAACATGGAAATATCTTCACCGCCATCTGTATGAACATGGATATATCTACACAGCCATCTGGATGAACATGGAAATATGTACACGGCTATCTGTGTAAACATGCATACATCTTCACCGCTATCTGTATAAACATGGAAATATCTACACCGCTATCTTTATGAACATGGAAATATCTAAACCGCTAACTGTTTGAACAGGGAAATATATACACCGCTATCTGCATAAAAATGGAAATATCTACACCGCTATCTGTATGAACATGGAAATACATACACCGCTATCTGTATGAACATGGAAATATCTACAACGCTATCTGTATGAACATGGAAATAACTACCCCGCTATCTCTATGAACATGGAAATATCTACACCGCCATCTGTATGAACATGGAAATATCTTCTCCACCATCTGTATGAACATGGATATATCTACACAGCCATCTGGATGAACATGGAAATATCTAAACCGCTATCTGTATGAACATGGAAATATCTACACCGCCATCTGTATGAACATGGATATATCTACACAGCCATCTGTATAAACACGGAAATATGTACACCGCTACCTGTATAAACATGGAAGTTTCAGCACGGCTATCGGTATGAACATGGCAATATCTACACGGCTATCTGTATGAACATGGAAATATCTACACCGCTATCTGTATGTACATGGAAATATCTTCACCGCCATCTGTATGAACATGGATATATCTACTCAGCCATCTGGATGAACATGGAAATATCTACAGCGCTATCTGTATGAACATGGAAATATCTACACCGCTATCTGTATGAACATGGAAATATCTACACAGCCATCTGGATTAACATGGAAATATCTACACCGCTATCTGTATGAACATGGAAATACATACACCGCTGTCTGTATGAACATGGAAATATCTACACCGCTATCTGTATGAACATGGAAATATCTACACCGCTATCTGTATGAACATGGAAATATCTTCACTGCCATCTGTATGAACATGGATATATCTACGCAGCCATCTGGATGAACATGGAATTATCTACACCGCTATCTGTATGAACATGGAAATATCTACACCGCTATCTGCATTAACATGGAAATATCCACACAGCCATCTGGATTAACTTGGAAATATCTACACCGCTATCTGTATGAACATGGAAATACATACACCGCTATCTGTATGAACATGTAAATATCTACACCGCTATCTGTTTGAACATGGAAATATATACACCGCTATCTGCATGAAAATGGAAATATCTACACAGCTATCTGCATATACATGGAAATATCTACACAGCTATCACTTTACGCATGGAAATAACTACACCGCTATCTGTATGAACATGGAAATATCTACACCGCAATCTGTATGAAAATGGAAATATCTGAACCGCCATCTGTATGAACATATAAATATCTACACCGCCATCTGTATTAAAATGAAGATATCTACACCGCTATCTGTATAAACATGGAAATATCTACACCGCTATCTGTATAAACATGGAAATATCTACACCGCTATCTGTATAAACATGGAAATAGCTTCACCGCTACCTGTAAAAACATGGAAATATCAGCACCGCTATCTGTATGAACATGGAAATATCTACACCGCTATCTGTATGAACATGGAAATATCTACACCGCTATCTGTATGAACATGGAAATATCTACACCGCTATCGGTTTGAACAAGGAAATATATACACCGCTGTCTGCATGAAAATGGAAATTGCTACACAGCAATCTGCATATACATGGAAATATCTACACAGGTATCTCTTTACACATGGAAATAACTACACAGCTATCTGTATGAAAATGGAAATATCTAAACCGCCATCTGTATGAACATGGAAATATCTACACCGCTATCTGTATGAACATGGAAATATCTGCACGCCATCTGTATGAACATATAAATATCTACACCGCCATCTGTATTAAGATGGAGATATCTACACTGCTATCTGTATCAACATGGAAATATCTACACCGCTACCTGTATGAACATGGAAATTTCAGCACCGCTATCTGTATGAACATGGATATATCTACACCGCAATCTGTATGAACATGGAAATATCTACACCGCTATCTGTATGAACATGGAAATATCTACACCGCTATCTGTTTGAACAGGGAAATATATACACCGCTGTCTGCATGAAAATGGAAATTGCTACACAGCTATCTGCATATACATGGAAATATCTACACAGGTATCTCTTTACACATGGAAATAACTACACCGCTATCTGTATGAACATGGAAATATCTACACCGCCATCTGTATGAACATGGAAATATCTGCACCGCCATCTGTATGAACATATAAATACCTACACCGCCATCTGTATTAAGATGGAGATATCTACACTGCTATCTGTATCAACATGGAAATATCTACACCGCTACCTGTATGAACATGGAAATATCAGCACCGCTATCTGTATGAACATGGAAATATCTACACCGCTATCTGTATGAACATGGAAATATCTTCACCGCCATCTGGATGAACATGGATATATCTACACAGCCATCTGGATGAACATGGAAATATCTACACGGCTATCTGTGTAAACATGCATACATCTTCACCGCTATCTGTATAAACATGGAAATATCTACACCGCTATCTTTATGAACATGGAAATATCTAAACCGCTAACTGTTTGAACAGGGAAATATATACACCGCTATCTGCATAAAAATGGAAATATCTACACCGCTATCTGTATGAACATGGAAATACATACACCGCTATCTGTATGAACATGGAAATATCTACAACGCTATCTGTATGAACATGGAAATAACTACCCCGCTATCTGTATGAACATGGAAATATCTTCACCGCCATCTGTATGAACATGGAAATATCTTCTCCACCATCTGTATGAACATGGATATATCTACACAGCCATCTGGATGAACATGGAAATATCTAAACCGCTATCTGTATGAACATGGAAATATCTACACCGCCATCTGTATGAACATGGATATATCTACACAGCCATCTGTATAAACACGGAAATATGTACACCGCTACCTGTATAAACATGGAAGTTTCAGCACGGCTATCGGTATGAACATGGCAATATCTACACGGCTATCTGTATGAACATGGAAATATCTACACCGCTATCTGTATGTACATGGAAATACCTTCACCGCCATCTGTATGAACATGGATATATCTACTCAGCCATCTGGATGAACATGGAAATATCTACAGCGCTATCTGTATGAACATGGAAATATCTACACAGCCATCTGGATTAACATGGAAATATCTACACCGCTATCTGTATGAACATGGAAATACATACACCGCTGTCTGTATGAACATGGAAATATCTACACCGCTATCTGTATGAACATGGAAATATCTACACCGCTATCTGTATGAACATGGAAATATCTTCACTGCCATCTGTATGAACATGGATATATCTACGCAGCCATCTGTATGAACATGGAAATATCTACACCGCTATCTGCATTAACATGGAAATATCCACACAGCCATCTGGATTAACTTGGAAATATCTACACCGCTATCTGTATGAACATGGAAATACATACACCGCTATCTGTATGAACATGTAAATATCTACACCGCTATCTGTTTGAACATGGAAATATATACACCGCTATCTGCATGAAAATGGAAATATCTACACAGCTATCTGCATATACATGGAAATATCTACACAGCTATCACTTTACGCATGGAAATAACTACACCGCTATCTGTATGAACATGGAAATATCTACACCGCCATCTGTATGAAAATGGAAATATCTGAACCGCCATCTGTATGAACATATAAATATCTACACCGCCATCTGTATTAAAATGAAGATATCTACACCGCTATCTGTATAAACATGGAAATATCTACACCGCTATCTTTATGAACATGGAAATATCTACACCGCTAACTGTTTGAACATGGAAATATATACACCGCTATCTGCTTGAAAATGGAAATATCTACACCGCTATCTGTATGAACATGGAAATACATACACCGCTATCTGTTTGAACATGGAAATATCTACACCGCTTTCTTTATGAACATGGAAATATCTACAACGCTATCTGTATGAACATGGAAATATCTTCACCGCCATCTGTATGAACATGGATATATCTACACAGCCATCTGGATGAACATGGAAATATCTGCACCGCTATCTGTATGAACATGGAAATATCTACACCGCTATCTGTATGAACATGGATATATCTACACAGCCATCTGGATGAACATGGAAATATCTACACCGCTATCTGTGTAAACATGCATATATCTTCACCGCTATCTGTATAAACATGGAAGTATCTACACCGCTATCTTTCTGAACATGGAAATATCTACACCGCTAACTGTTTGAACAGGGAAATATATACACCGCTATCTGCATGAAAATGGAAATATCTACACAGGTATCTGCATATACATGGAAATATCTACACAGCTATCTCTCTACACATGGAAATAACTACACCGCTACCTGTATGAACATGGAAATATCTACACCGCCATCTGTATGAAAATGGAAATCTCTGAACCGCCATCTGTATGAACATATAAATATCTACACCGCCATCTGTATTAAAATGGAGATATCTACACCGCTATCTGTATAAACATGGAAATATCTACACCGCTATCTGTATAAACATGGAAATATCTACACCGCTATCAGTATAAACATGGAAATAGCTTCACCGCTACCTGTATAAACATGGAAATTTCAGCACCGCTATCTGTATGAACATGGAAATATCTACACCGCAATCTGTATGAACATGGAAATATCTACACCGCTATCTGTATGAACATGGAAATATCTACACCGCTATCTGTTTGAACAGGGAAATATATACACCGCTGTCTGCATGAAAATGGAAATTGCTACACAGCTATCTGCATATACATGGAAATATCTACACAGGTATCTCTTTACACATGGAAATAACTACACCGCTATCTGTATGAACATGGAAACATCTACACCGCCATCTGTATGAACATGGAAATATCTGCACCGCCATCTGTATGAACATATAAATATCTACACCGCCATCTGTATTAAGATGGAGATATCTACACTGCTATCTGTATCAACATGGAAATATCTACACCGCTACCTGTATGAACATGGAAATATCAGCACCGCTATCTGTATGAACATGGAAATATCTACACCGCTATCTGTATGAACATGGAAATATCTTCACCGCCATCTGTATGAACATGGATATATCTACACAGCCATCTGGATGAACATGGAAATATGTACACGGCTATCTGTGTAAACATGCATACATCTTCACCGCTATCTGTATAAACATGGAAATATCTACACCGCTATCTTTATGAACATGGAAATATCTAAACCGCTAACTGTTTGAACAGGGAAATATATACACCGCTATCTGCATAAAAATGGAAATATCTACACCGCTATCTGTATGAACATGGAAATACATACACCGCTATCTGTATGAACATGGAAATATCTACAACGCTATCTGTATGAACATGGAAATAACTACCCCGCTATCTGTATGAACATGGAAATATCTTCTCCACCATCTGTATGAACATGGATATATCTACACAGCCATCTGGATGAACATGGAAATATCTAAACCGCTATCTGTATGAACATGGAAATATCTACACCGCCATCTGTATGAACATGGATATATCTACACAGCCATCTGTATAAACACGGAAATATGTACACCGCTACCTGTATAAACATGGAAGTTTCAGCACGGCTATCGGTATGAACATGGCAATATCTACACGGCTATCTGTATGAACATGGAAATATCTACACCGCTATCTGTATGTACATGGAAATATCTTCACCGCCATCTGTATGAACATGGATATATCTACTCAGCCATCTGGATGAACATGGAAATATCTACAGCGCTATCTGTATGAACATGGAAATATCTACACCGCTATCTGTATGAACATGGAAATATCTACACAGCCATCTGGATTAACATGGAAATATCTACACCGCTATCTGTATGAACATGGAAATACATACACCGCTGTCTGTATGAACATGGAAATATCTACACCGCTATCTGTATGAACATGGAAATATCTACACCGCTATCTGTATGAACATGGAAATATCTTCACTGCCATCTGTATGAACATGGATATATCTACGCAGCCATCTGGATGAACATGGAAATATCTACACCGCTATCTGTATGAACATGGAAATATCTACACCGCTATCTGCATTAACATGGAAATATCCACACAGCCATCTGGATTAACTTGGAAATATCTACACCGCTATCTGTATGAACATGGAAATACATACACCGCTATCTGTATGAACATGTAAATATCTACACCGCTATCTGTTTGAACATGGAAATATATACACCGCTATCTGCATGAAAATGGAAATATCTACACAGCTATCTGCATATACATGGAAATATCTACACAGCTATCACTTTACGCATGGAAATAACTACACTGCTATCTGTATGAACATGGAAATATCTACACCGCCATCTGTATGAAAATGGAAATATCTGAACCGCCATCTGTATGAACATATAAATATCTACACCGCCATCTGTATTAAAATGAAGATATCTACACCGCTATCTGTATAAACATGGAAATATCTACACCGCTATCTGTATAAACATGGAAATATCTACACCGCTATCTGTATAAACATGGAAATATCTTCACCGCTACTTGTAAAAACATGGAAATATCAGCACCGCTATCTGTATGAACATGGAAATATCTACACCGCTATCTGTATGAACATGGAAATATCTACACCGCTATCTGTATGAACATGGAAATATCTACACCGCTATCGGTTTGAACAAGGAAATATATACACCGCTGTCTGCATGAAAATGGAAATTGCTACACAGCAATCTGCATATACATGGAAATATCTACACAGGTATCTCTTTACACATGGAAATAACTACACCGCTATCTGTATGAACATGGAAACATCTACACCGCCATCTGTATGAACATGGAAATATCTGCACCGCCATCTGTATGAACATATAAATATCTACACCGCCATCTGTATTAAGATGGAGATATCTACACTGCTATCTGTATCAACATGGAAATATCTACACCGCTACCTGTATGAACATGGAAATATCAGCACCGCTATCTGTATGAACATGGAAATATCTACACCGCTATCTGTATGAACATGGAAATATCTTCACCGCCATCTGTATGAACATGGATATATCTACACAGCCATCTGGATGAACATGGAAATATGTACACGGCTATCTGTGTAAACATGCATACATCTTCACCGCTATCTGTATAAACATGGAAATATCTACACCGCTATCTTTATGAACATGGAAATATCTAAACCGCTAACTGTTTGAACAGGGAAATATATACACCGCTATCTGCATAAAAATGGAAATATCTACACCGCTATCTGTATGAACATGGAAATACATACACCGCTATCTGTATGAACATGGAAATATCTACAACGCTATCTGTATGAACATGGAAATAACTACCCCGCTATCTGTATGAACATGGAAATATCTTCTCCACCATCTGTATGAACATGGATATATCTACACAGCCATCTGGATGAACATGGAAATATCTAAACCGCTATCTGTATGAACATGGAAATATCTACACCGCCATCTGTATGAACATGGATATATCTACACAGCCATCTGTATAAACACGGAAATATGTACACCGCTACCTGTATAAACATGGAAGTTTCAGCACGGCTATCGGTATGAACATGGCAATATCTACACGGCTATCTGTATGAACATGGAAATATCTACACCGCTATCTGTATGTACATGGAAATATCTTCACCGCCATCTGTATGAACATGGATATATCTACTCAGCCATCTGGATGAACATGGAAATATCTACAGCGCTATCTGTATGAACATGGAAATATCTACACCGCTATCTGTATGAACATGGAAATATCTACACAGCCATCTGGATTAACATGGAAATATCTACACCGCTATCTGTATGAACATGGAAATACATACACCGCTGTCTGTATGAACATGGAAATATCTACACCGCTATCTGTATGAACATGGAAATATCTACACCGCTATCTGTATGAACATGGAAATATCTTCACTGCCATCTGTATGAACATGGATATATCTACGCAGCCATCTGGATGAACATGGAAATATCTACACCGCTATCTGTATGAACATGGAAATATCTACACCGCTATCTGCATTAACATGGAAATATCCACACAGCCATCTGGATTAACTTGGAAATATCTACACCGCTATCTGTATGAACATGGAAATACATACACCGCTATCTGTATGAACATGTAAATATCTACACCGCTATCTGTTTGAACATGGAAATATATACACCGCTATCTGCATGAAAATGGAAATATCTACACAGCTATCTGCATATACATGGAAATATCTACACAGCTATCACTTTACGCATGGAAATAACTACACTGCTATCTGTATGAACATGGAAATATCTACACCGCCATCTGTATGAAAATGGAAATATCTGAACCGCCATCTGTATGAACATATAAATATCTACACCGCCATCTGTATTAAAATGAAGATATCTACACCGCTATCTGTATAAACATGGAAATATCTACACCGCTATCTGTATAAACATGGAAATATCTACACCGCTATCTGTATAAACATGGAAATATCTTCACCGCTACTTGTAAAAACATGGAAATATCAGCACCGCTATCTGTATGAACATGGAAATATCTACACCGCTATCTGTATGAACATGGAAATATCTACACCGCTATCTGTATGAACATGGAAATATCTACACCGCTATCGGTTTGAACAAGGAAATATATACACCGCTGTCTGCATGAAAATGGAAATTGCTACACAGCAATCTGCATATACATGGAAATATCTACACAGGTATCTCTTTACACATGGAAATAACTACACAGCTATCTGTATGAAAATGGAAATATCTAAACCGCCATCTGTATGAACATGGAAATATCTACACCGCTATCTGTATGAACATGGAAATATCTGCACCGCCATCTGTATGAACATATAAATATCTACACCGCCATCTGTATTAAGATGGAGATATCTGCACTGCTATCTGTATCAACATGGAAATATCTACACCGCTACCTGTATGAACATGGAAATTTCAGCACCGCTATCTGTATGAACATGGAAATATCTACACCGCAATCTGTATGAACATGGAAATATCTACACCGCTATCTGTATGAACATGGAAATATCTACACCGCTATCTGTTTGAACAGGGAAATATATACACCGCTGTCTGCATGAAAATGGAAATTGCTACACAGCTATCTGCATATACATGGAAATATCTACACAGGTATCTCTTTACACATGGAAATAACTACACCGCTATCTGTATGAACATGGAAATATCTACACCGCCATCTGTATGAACATGGAAATATCTGAACCGCCATCTGTATGAACATATAAATATCTACACCGCCATCTGTATTAAGATGGAGATATCTACACTGCTATCTGTATCAACATGGAAATATCTACACCGCTACCTGTATGAACATGGAAATATCAGCACCGCTATCTGTATGAACATGGAAATATCTACACCGCTATCTGTATGAACATGGAAATATCTTCACCGCCATCTGTATGAACATGGATATATCTACACAGCCATCTGGATGAACATGGAAATATGTACACGGCTATCTGTGTAAACATGCATACATCTTCACCGCTATCTGTATAAACATGGAAATATCTACACCGCTATCTTTATGAACATGGAAATATCTAAACCGCTAACTGTTTGAACAGGGAAATATATACACCGCTATCTGCATAAAAATGGAAATATCTACACCGCTATCTGTATGAACATGGAAATACATACACCGCTATCTGTATGAACATGGAAATATCTACAACGCTATCTGTATGAACATGGAAATAACTACCCCGCTATCTCTATGAACATGGAAATATCTACACCGCCATCTGTATGAACATGGAAATATCTTCTCCACCATCTGTATGAACATGGATATATCTACACAGCCATCTGGATGAACATGGAAATATCTAAACCGCTATCTGTATGAACATGGAAATATCTACACCGCCATCTGTATGAACATGGATATATCTACACAGCCATCTGTATAAACACGGAAATATGTACACCGCTACCTGTATAAACATGGAAGTTTCAGCACGGCTATCGGTATGAACATGGCAATATCTACACGGCTATCTGTATGAACATGGAAATATCTACACCGCTATCTGTATGTACATGGAAATATCTTCACCGCCATCTGTATGAACATGGATATATCTACTCAGCCATCTGGATGAACATGGAAATATCTACAGCGCTATCTGTATGAACATGGAAATATCTACACCGCTATCTGTATGAACATGGAAATATCTACACAGCCATCTGGATTAACATGGAAATATCTACACCGCTATCTGTATGAACATGGAAATACATACACCGCTGTCTGTATGAACATGGAAATATCTACACCGCTATCTGTATGAACATGGAAATATCTACACCGCTATCTGTATGAACATGGAAATATCTTCACTGCCATCTGTATGAACATGGATATATCTACGCAGCCATCTGGATGAACATGGAATTATCTACACCGCTATCTGTATGAACATGGAAATATCTACACCGCTATCTGCATTAACATGGAAATATCCACACAGCCATCTGGATTAACTTGGAAATATCTACACCGCTATCTGTATGAACATGGAAATACATACACCGCTATCTGTATGAACATGTAAATATCTACACCGCTATCTGTTTGAACATGGAAATATATACACCGCTATCTGCATGAAAATGGAAATATCTACACAGCTATCTGCATATACATGGAAATATCTACACAGCTATCACTTTACGCATGGAAATAACTACACCGCTATCTGTATGAACATGGAAATATCTACACCGCAATCTGTATGAAAATGGAAATATCTGAACCGCCATCTGTATGAACATATAAATATCTACACCGCCATCTGTATTAAAATGAAGATATCTACACCGCTATCTGTATAAACATGGAAATATCTACACCGCTATCTGTATAAACATGGAAATATCTACACCGCTATCTGTATAAACATGGAAATATCTTCACCGCTACCTGTAAAAACATGGAAATATCAGCACCGCTATCTGTATGAACATGGAAATATCTACACCGCTATCTGTATGAACATGGAAATATCTACACCGCTATCTGTATGAACATGGAAATATCTACACCGCTATCGGTTTGAACAAGGAAATATATACACCGCTGTCTGCATGAAAATGGAAATTGCTACACAGCAATCTGCATATACATGGAAATATCTACACAGGTATCTCTTTACACATGGAAATAACTACACAGCTATCTGTATGAAAATGGAAATATCTAAACCGCCATCTGTATGAACATGGAAATATCTACACCGCTATCTGTATGAACATGGAAATATCTGCACGCCATCTGTATGAACATATAAATATCTACACCGCCATCTGTATTAAGATGGAGATATCTACACTGCTATCTGTATCAACATGGAAATATCTACACCGCTACCTGTATGAACATGGAAATTTCAGCACCGCTATCTGTATGAACATGGATATATCTACACCGCAATCTGTATGAACATGGAAATATCTACACCGCTATCTGTATGAACATGGAAATATCTACACCGCTATCTGTTTGAACAGGGAAATATATACACCGCTGTCTGCATGAAAATGGAAATTGCTACACAGCTATCTGCATATACATGGAAATATCTACACAGGTATCTCTTTACACATGGAAATAACTACACCGCTATCTGTATGAACATGGAAATATCTACACCGCCATCTGTATGAACATGGAAATATCTGCACCGCCATCTGTATGAACATATAAATACCTACACCGCCATCTGTATTAAGATGGAGATATCTACACTGCTATCTGTATCAACATGGAAATATCTACACCGCTACCTGTATGAACATGGAAATATCAGCACCGCTATCTGTATGAACATGGAAATATCTACACCGCTATCTGTATGAACATGGAAATATCTTCACCGCCATCTGGATGAACATGGATATATCTACACAGCCATCTGGATGAACATGGAAATATCTACACGGCTATCTGTGTAAACATGCATACATCTTCACCGCTATCTGTATAAACATGGAAATATCTACACCGCTATCTTTATGAACATGGAAATATCTAAACCGCTAACTGTTTGAACAGGGAAATATATACACCGCTATCTGCATAAAAATGGAAATATCTACACCGCTATCTGTATGAACATGGAAATACATACACCGCTATCTGTATGAACATGGAAATATCTACAACGCTATCTGTATGAACATGGAAATAACTACCCCGCTATCTGTATGAACATGGAAATATCTTCACCGCCATCTGTATGAACATGGAAATATCTTCTCCACCATCTGTATGAACATGGATATATCTACACAGCCATCTGGATGAACATGGAAATATCTAAACCGCTATCTGTATGAACATGGAAATATCTACACCGCCATCTGTATGAACATGGATATATCTACACAGCCATCTGTATAAACACGGAAATATGTACACCGCTACCTGTATAAACATGGAAGTTTCAGCACGGCTATCGGTATGAACATGGCAATATCTACACGGCTATCTGTATGAACATGGAAATATCTACACCGCTATCTGTATGTACATGGAAATACCTTCACCGCCATCTGTATGAACATGGATATATCTACTCAGCCATCTGGATGAACATGGAAATATCTACAGCGCTATCTGTATGAACATGGAAATATCTACACAGCCATCTGGATTAACATGGAAATATCTACACCGCTATCTGTATGAACATGGAAATACATACACCGCTGTCTGTATGAACATGGAAATATCTACACCGCTATCTGTATGAACATGGAAATATCTACACCGCTATCTGTATGAACATGGAAATATCTTCACTGCCATCTGTATGAACATGGATATATCTACGCAGCCATCTGTATGAACATGGAAATATCTACACCGCTATCTGCATTAACATGGAAATATCCACACAGCCATCTGGATTAACTTGGAAATATCTACACCGCTATCTGTATGAACATGGAAATACATACACCGCTATCTGTATGAACATGTAAATATCTACACCGCTATCTGTTTGAACATGGAAATATATACACCGCTATCTGCATGAAAATGGAAATATCTACACAGCTATCTGCATATACATGGAAATATCTACACAGCTATCACTTTACGCATGGAAATAACTACACCGCTATCTGTATGAACATGGAAATATCTACACCGCCATCTGTATGAAAATGGAAATATCTGAACCGCCATCTGTATGAACATATAAATATCTACACCGCCATCTGTATTAAAATGAAGATATCTACACCGCTATCTGTATAAACATGGAAATATCTACACCGCTATCTGTATAAACATGGAAATATCTACACCGCTATCTGTATAAACATGGAAATATCTTCACCGCTACCTGTAAAAACATGGAAATATCAGCACCGCTATCTGTATGAACATGGAAATATCTACACCGCTATCTGTAAAAACATGGAAATATCTACACCGCTATCTGTATGAACATGGAAATATCTACACCGCTATCGGTTTGAACAAGGAAATATATACACCGCTGTCTGCATGAAAATTGAAATTGCTACACAGCAATCTGCATATACATGGAAATATCTACACAGGTATCTCTTTACACATGGAAATAACTACACAGCTATCTGTATGAAAATGGAAATATCTAAACCGCCATCTGTATGAACATGGAAATATCTACACCGCTATCTGTATGAACATGGAAATATCTGCACCGCCATCTGTATGAACATATAAATATCTACACCGCCATCTGTATTAAGATGGAGATATCTACACTGCTATCTGTATCAACATGGAAATATCTACACCGCTACCTGTATGAACATGGAAATTTCAGCACCGCTATCTGTATGAACATGGAAATATCTACACCGCAATCTGTATGAACATGGAAATATCTACACGGCTATCTGTATGAACATGGAAATATCTACACCGCTATCTGTTTGAACAGGGAAATATATACACCGCTGTCTGCATGAAAATGGAAATTGCTACACAGCTATCTGCATGTACATGGAAATATCTACACAGGTATCTCTTTACACATGGAAATAACTACACCGCTATCTGTATGAACATGGAAATATCTACACCGCCATCTGTATGAACATGGAAATATCTGCACCGCCATCTGTATGAACATATAAATATCTACACCGCCATCTGTATTAAGATGGAGATATCTACACTGCTATCTGTATCAACATGGAAATATCTACACCGCTACCTGTATGAACATGGAAATATCAGCACCGCTATCTGTATGAACATGGAAATATCTACACCGCTACCTGTATGAACATGGAAATATCAGCACCGCTATCTGTATGAACATGGAAATATCTACACCGCTATATGTATGAACATGGAAATATCTTCACCGCCATCTGTATGAACATGGATATATCTACACAGCCATCTGGATGAACATGGAAATATGTACACGGCTATCTGTGTAAACATGCATACATCTTCACCGCTATCTGTATAAACATGGAAATATCTACACCGCTATCTTTATGAACATGGAAATATCTAAACCGCTAACTGTTTGAACAGGGAAATATATACACCGCTATCTGCATAAAAATGGAAATATCTACACGGCTATCTGTATGAACATGGAAATACATACACCGCTATCTGTATGAACATGGAAATATCTACAACGCTATCTGTATGAACATGGAAATAACTACCCCGCTATCTGTATGAACATGGAAATATCTACACCGCCATCTGTATGAACATGGAAATATCTTCTCCACCATCTGTATGAACATGGATATATCTACACAGCCATCTGGATGAACATGGAAATATCTAAACCGCTATCTGTATGAACATGGAAATATCTACACCGCCATCTGTATGAACATGGATATATCTACACAGCCATCTGTATAAACACGGAAATATGTACACCGCTACCTGTATAAACATGGAAGTTTCAGCACGGCTATCGGTATGAACATGGCAATATCTACACGGCTATCTGTATGAACATGGAAATATCTACACCGCTATCTGTATGTACATGGAAATATCTTCACCGCCATCTGTATGAACATGGATATATATACTCAGCCATCTGGATGAACATGGAAATATCTACAGCGCTATCTGTATGAACATGGAAATATCTACACCGCTATCTGTATGAACATGGAAATATCTACACAGCCATCTGGATTAACATGGAAATATCTACACCGCTATCTGTATGAACATGGAAATACATACACCGCTGTCTGTATGAACATGGAAATATCTACACCGCTATCTGTATGAACATGGAAATATCTACACCGCTATCTGTATGAACATGGAAATATCTTCACTGCCATCTGTATGAACATGGATATATCTACGCAGCCATCTGGATGAACATGGAAATATCTACACCGCTATCTGTATGAACATGGAAATATCTACACCGCTATCTGCATTAACATGGAAATATCCACACAGCCATCTGGATTAACTTGGAAATATCTACACCGCTATCTGTATGAACATGGAAATACATACACCGCTATCTGTATGAACATGTAAATATCTACACCGCTATCTGTTTGAACATGGAAATATATACACCGCTATCTGCATGAAAATGGAAATATCTACACAGCTATCTGCATATACATGGAAATATCTACACAGCTATCACTTTACGCATGGAAATAACTACACCGCTATCTGTATGAACATGGAAATATCTACACCGCAATCTGTATGAAAATGGAAATATCTGAACCGCCATCTGTATGAACATATAAATATCTACACCGCCATCTGTATTAAAATGAAGATATCTACACCGCTATCTGTATAAACATGGACATATCTACACCGCTATCTGTATAAACATGGAAATATCTACACCGCTATCTGTATAAACATGGAAATATCTTCACCGCTACCTGTAAAAACATGGAAATATCAGCACCGCTATCTGTATGAACATGGAAATATCTACACCGCTATCTGTATGAACATGGAAATATCTACACCGCTATCTGTATGAACATGGAAATATCTACACCGCTATCGGTTTGAACAAGGAAATATATACACCGCTGTCTGCATGAAAATGGAAATTGCTACACAGCAATCTGCATATACATGGAAATATCTACACAGGTATCTCTTTACACATGGAAATAAATACACAGCTATCTGTACGAAAATGGAAATATCTAAACCGCCATCTGTATGAACATGGAAATATCTACACCGCTATCTGTATGAACATGGAAATATCTACACCGCTATCTGTATGAACATGGAAATATCTACACAGCCATCTGGATGAACATGGAAATATCTACACCGCTATCTGTATGAACATGGAAATATCTACACCGCTATCTGTATGAACATGGAAATATCTACACCGCTATCTGTATGAACATGGAAATATTTTCACCGCCATCTATATGAACATGGATATATCTACACAGCCATCTGGATGAACATGGAAATATCTACACCGCTATCTGTGTAAACATGCCTACATTTTCACCGCTATCTGTATGAACATGGAAATACATACACCGCTATCTGTTTGAATATGGAAATATCTACACCGCTTTCTGTATGAACATGGAAATATCTACACCGCTATCTGTATGAACATGGAAATATCTTCACCGCCATCTGTATGAAGATGGATATATCTACACAGCATTCTGGATGAACATGGAAATATCTACACCGCTATCTGTGTAAACATGCATATATTTTCACCGCTATCTGTATAAACATGGAAATATCTTCACCGCTACCTTTATGAACATGGAAATATCTAAACCGCTAACTGTTTGAACAGGGAAATATATACACCGCTATCTGCATAAAAATGGAAATATCTACACCGCTATCTGTATGAACATGGAAATACATACACCGCTATCTGTATGAACATGGAAATATCTACACCGCTATCTGTATGAAGATGGAAATATCTACACCGCTATCTGTATGAACATGGAAATATCTACACCGCCATCTGCATGAACATGGAAATATCTTCTCCACCATCTGTATGAACATGGATATATCTACACAGCCATCTAGATGAACATGGAAATATCTAAACCGCTATCTGTATGAACATGGAAATATCTACACCGCCATCTGTATGAACATGGATATATCTACACAGCCATCTGTATAAACACGGAAATATGTACACCGCCACCTGTATAAACATGGAAGTTTCAGCACGGCTATCGGTATGAACATGGCAATATCTACACGGCTATCTGTATGAACATGGAAATATCTACACCGCTATCTGTATGTACATGGAAATATCTTCACCGCCATCTGTATGAACATGGATATATCTACTCAGCCATCTGGATGAACATGGAAATATCTACACTGCTATCTGTATGAGCATGGAAATATCTACACCGCTATCTGTATGAACATGGAAATATCTACACAGCCATCTGGATTAACATGGAAATATCTACACCGCTATCTGTATGAACATGGAAATACATACACCGCTGTCTGTATGAACATGGAAATATCTACCCCGCTATCTGTATGAACATGGAAATATCTACACCGCTATCTGTATGAACATGGATATATCTTCACCGCCATCTGTGTGAACATGGATATATCTACACAGCCATCTGGATGAACATGGAAATATCTACACCGCTATCTGTGTAAACATGCATACATTTTCACCGCTATCTGTATAAACATGGAAATAACTACACCGCTATCTTTATGAACATGGAAATATCTACACCGCTAACTGTTTGAACATGGAAATATATACACCGCTATCTGCTTGAAAATGGAAATATCTACACCGCTATCTGTATGAACATGGAAATACATACACCGCTATCTGTTTGAACATGGAAATATCTACACCGCTTTCTTTATGAACATGGAAATATCTACAACGCTATCTGTATGAACATGGAAATATCTTCACCGCCATCTGTATGAACATGGATATATCTACACAGCCATCTGGATGAACATGGAAATATCTGCACCGCTATCTGTATGAACATGGAAATATCTACACCGCTATCTGTATGAACATGGATATATCTACACAGCCATCTGGATGAACATGGAAATATCTACACCGCTATCTGTGTAAACATGCATATATCTTCACCGCTATCTGTATAAACATGGAAGTATCTACACCGCTATCTTTCTGAACATGGAAATATCTACACCGCTAACTGTTTGAACAGGGAAATATATACACCGCTATCTGCATGAAAATGGAAATATCTACACAGCTATCTGCATATACATGGAAATATCTACACAGCTATCTCTCTACACATGGAAATAACTACACCGCTATCTGTATGAACATGGAAATATCTACACCGCCATCTGTATGAAAATGGAAATCTCTGAACCGCCATCTGTATGAACATATAAATATCTACACCGCCATCTGTATTAAAATGGAGATATCTACACCGCTATCTGTATAAACATGGAAATATCTACACCGCTATCTGTATAAACATGGAAATATCTACACCGCTATCAGTATAAACATGGAAATAGCTTCACCGCTACCTGTATAAACATGGAAATTTCAGCACCGCTATCTGTATGAACATGGAAATATCTACACCGCAATCTGTATGAACATGGAAATATCTACACCGCTATCTGTATGAACATGGAAATATCTACACCGCTATCTGTTTGAAAAGGGAAATATATACACCGCTGTCTGCATGAAAATGGAAATTGCTACACAGCTATCTGCATATACATGGAAATATCTACACAGGTATCTCTTTACACATGGAAATAACTACACCGCTATCTGTATGAACATGGAAATATCTACACCGCCATCTGTATGAACATGGATATATCTGCACCGCCATCTGTATGAACAGATAAATATCTACACCGCCATCTGTATTAAGATGGAGATATCTACACCGCTATCTGATTCAACATGGAAATATCTACACCGCTACCTGTATGAACATGGAAATATCAGCACCGCTATCTGTATGAACATGGAAATATCTACACCGCTATCTGTATGAACATGGAAATATCTTCAACGCCATCTGTATGAACATGGATATATCTACACAGACATCTGGATGAACATGGAAATATGTACACGGCTATCTGTGTAAACATGCATACATCTTCACCGCTATCTGTATAAACATGGAAATATCTACACCGCTATCTTTATGAACATGGAAATATCTAAACCGCTAACTGTTTGAACAGGGAAATATATACACCGCTATCTGCATAAAAATGGAAATATCTACACAGCTATCTGTATGAACATGGAAATACATACACCGCTATCTGTATGAACATGGAAATATCTACAACGCTATCTGTATGAACATGGAAATATCTACACCGCTATCTGTATGAACATGGAAATATCTACACCGCCATCTGTATGAACATGGAAATATCTTCTCCACCATCTGTATGAACATGGATATATCTACACAGCCATCTGGATGAACATGGAAATATCTAAACCGCTATCTGTATGAACATGGAAATATCTACACCACCATCTGTATGAACATTGATATATCTACACAGCCATCTGTATAAACACGGAAATATGTACACCGCTACCTGTATAAACATGGAAGTTTCAGCACGGCTATCGGTATGAACATGGCAATATCTACACGGCTATCTGTATGAACATGGAAATATCTACACCGCTATCTGTATGTACATGGAAATATCTTCACCGCCATCTGTATGAACATGGAAATAACTACACCGCTATCTGTATGAACATGGAAATAACTACACAGCCATCTGGATTAACATGGAAATATATACACCGCCATCTGTATGAACATGGATATATCTACACAGCCATCTGTATAAACACGGAAATATGTACACCGCCACCTGTATAAACTTGGAAGTTTCAGCACGGCTATCGGTATGAACATGGCAATATCTACACGGCTATCTGTATGAACATGGAAATATCTACACCGCTATCTGTATGTACATGGAAATATCTTCACCGCCATCTGTATGAACATGGATATATCTACTCAGCCATCTGGATGAACATGGAAATATCTACACCACTATCTGTATGAACATGGAAATATCTACACCGCTATCTGTATGAACATGGAAATATCTACACAGCCATCTGGATTAACATGGAAATATCTACACCGCTATCTGTATGAACATGGAAATACATACACCGCTGTCTGTATGAACATGGAAATATCTACCCCGCTATCTGTATGAACATGGAAATATCTACACCGCTATCTGTATGAACATGGAAATATCTTCACCGCCATCTGTGTGAACATGGATATATCTACACAGCCATCTGTATAAACACGGAAATATGTACACCGCTACCTGTATAAACATGGAAGTTTCAGCACGGCTATCGGTATGAACATGGCAATACCTACACGGCTATCTGTATGAACATGGAAATATCTACACCGCTATCTGTATGTACATGGAAATATCTTCACCGCCATCTGTATGAACATGGACATATCTACTCAGCCATCTGGATGAACATGGAAATATCTACAGCGCTATCTGTATGAACATGGAAATATCTACACCGCTATCTGTATGAACATGGAAATATCTACACAGCCATCTGGATTAACATGGAAATATCTACACCGCTATCTGTATGAACATGGAAATACATACACCGCTATCTGTATGAACATGGAAATATCTACACCGCTATCTGTATGAACATGGAAATATCTACACCGCTATCTGTATGAACATGGAAATATCTTCACCGCCATCTGTATGAACATGGATATATCTACGCAGCCATCTGGATGAACATGGAAATATCTACACCGCTATCTGTATGAACATGGAAATATCTACACCGCTATCTGCATTAACATGGAAATATCCGCACAGCCATCTGGATTAACTTGGAAATATCTACACCGCTATCTGTATGAACATGGAAATACATACACCGCTATCTGTATGAACATGTAAATATCTACACCGCTATCTGTTTGAACATGGAAATATATACACCGCTATCTGCATGAAAATGGAAATATCTACACAGCTATCTGCATATACATGGAAATATCTACACAGCTATCACTTTACGCATGGAAATAACTACACCGCTATCTGTATGAACATGGAAATAACTACACCGCAATCTGTATGAAAATGGAAATATCTGAACCGCCATCTGTATGAACATATAAATATCTACACCGCCATCTGTATTAAAATGAAGATATCTACACCGCTATCTGTATAAACATGGAAATATCTACACCGCTATCTGTATAAACATGGAAATATCTACACCGCTATCTGTATAAACATGGAAATATCTTCACCGCTACCTGTAAAAACATGGAAATATCAGCACCGCTATCTGTATGAACATGGAAATATCTACACCGCTATCTGTATGAACATGGAAATATCTACACCGCTATCTGTATGAACATGGAAATATCTACACCGCTATCGGTTTGAACAAGGAAATATATACACCGCTGTCTGCATGAAAATGGAAATTGCTACACAGCAATCTGCATATACATGGAAATATCTACACAGGTATCTCTTTACACATGGAAATAACTACACAGCTATCTGTATGAAAATGGAAATATCTAAACCGCCATCTGTATGAACATGGAAATATCTACACCGCTATCTGTATGAACATGGAAATATCTACACCGCTATCTGTATGAACATGGAAATATCTACACAGCCATCTGGATGAACATGGAAATATCTACACCGCTATCTGTATGAACATGGAAATACATACACCGCTATCTGTATGAACATGTAAATATCTACACTGCTATCTGTTTGAACATGGAAATATATACACCGCTATCTGCATGAAAATGGAAATATCTACACAGCTATCTGCATATACATGGAAATATCTACACAGCTATCACTTTACGCATGGAAATAACTACACCGCTATCTGTATGAACATGGAAATATCTACACCGCCATCTGTATGAAAATGGAAATATCTGAACCGCCATCTGTATGAACATATAAATATCTACACCGCCATCTGTATTAAAATGAAGATATCTACACCGCTATCTGTATAAACATGGAAATATCTACACCGCTATCTGTATGAACATGGAAATATCTACACCGCTATCGGTTTGAACAAGGAAATATATACACCGCTGTCTGCATGAAAATGGAAATTGCTACACAGCAATCTGCATATACATGGAAATATCTACACAGGTATCTCTTTACACATGGAAATAACTACACAGCTATCTGTATGAAAATGGAAATATCTAAACCGCCATCTGTATGAACATGGAAATATCTACACCGCTATCTGTATGAACATGGAAATATCTACACCGCTATCTGTATGAACATGCAAATATCTACACAGCCATCTGGATGAACATGGAAATATCTACACCGCTATCTGTATGAACATGGAAATATCTACACCGCTATCTGTATGAACATGGAAATATCTACACCGCTATCTGTATGAACATGGAAATATTTTCACCGCCATCTATATGAACATGGATATATCTACACAGCCATCTGGATGAACATGGAAATATCTACACCGCTATCTGTGTAAACATGCCTACATTTTCACCGCTATGTGTATAAACATGGAAATTTCTACACCGCTATCTTTATGAACATGGAAATATCTACACCGCTAACTGTTTGAACATGGAAGTATATACACCGCTATCTGCTTGAAAATGGAAATATATACACCGCTAACTGTATGAACATGGAAATACATACACCGCTATCTGTTTGAATATGGAAATATCTACACCGCTTTCTGTATGAACATGGAAATATCTACACCGCTATCTGTATGAACATGGAAATATCTTCACCGCCATCTGTATGAAGATGGATATATCTACACAGCATTCTGGATGAACATGGAAATATCTACACCGCTATCTGTGTAAACATGCATATATTTTCACCGCTATCTGTATAAACATGGAAATATATTCACCGCTACCTTTATGAACATGGAAATATCTAAACCGCTAACTGTTTGAACAGGGAAATATATACACCGCTATCTGCATAAAAATGGAAATATCTACACCGCTATCTGTATGAACATGGAAATACATACACCGCTATCTGTATGAACATGGAAATATCTACACCGCTATCTGTATGAAGATGGAAATATCTACACCGCTATCTGTATGAACATGGAAATATCTACACCGCCATCTGTATGAACATGGAAATATCTTCTCCACCATCTGTATGAACATGGATATATCTACACAGCCATCTGGATGAACATGGAAATATCTAAACTGCTATCTGTATAAACATGGAAATATCTACACCGCTATCTGTATAAACATGGAAATATCTTCACCGCTACCTGTAAAAACATGGAAATATCAGCACCGCTATCTGTATGAACATGGAAATATCTACACCGCTATCTGTATGAACATGGAAATATCTACACCGCTATCTGTATGAACATGGAAATATCTACACCGCTATCGGTTTGAACAAGGAAATATATAGACCGCTGTCTGCATGAAAATGGAAATTGCTACACAGCAATCTGCATATACATGGAAATATCTACACAGGTATCTCTTTACACATGGAAATAACTACACAGCTATCTGTATGAAAATGGAAATATCTAAACCGCCATCTGTATGAACATGGAAATATCTACACCGCTATCTGTATGAACATGGAAATATCTACACCGCTATCTGTATGAACATGGAAATATCTACACAGCCATCTGGATGAACTTGGAAATATCTACACCGCTATCTGTATGAACATGGAAATATCTACACCGCTATCTGTATGAACATGGAAATATCTACACCGCTATCTGTATGAACATGGAAATATTTTCACCGCCATCTATATGAACATGGATATATCTACACAGCCATCTGGATGAAAATGGAAATATCTACACCGCTATCTGTGTAAACATGCCTACATTTTCACCGCTATCTGTATAAACATGGAAATATCTACACCGCTATCTTTATGAACATGGAAATATCTACACCGCTAACTGTTTGAACATGGAAGTATATACACCGCTATCTGCTTGAAAATGGAAATATATACACCGCTAACTGTATGAACATGGAAATACATACACCGCTATCTGTTTGAACATGGAAATATCTACACCGCTTTCTGTATGAACATGGAAATATCTACACCGCTATCTGTATGAACATGGAAATATCTTCACCGCCATCTGTATGAAGATGGATATATCTACACAGCATTCTGGATGAACATGGAAATATCTACACCGCTATCTGTGTAAACATGCATATATTTTCACCGCTATCTGTATAAACATGGAAATATATTCACCGCTACCTTTATGAACATGGAAATATCTAAACCGCTAACTGTTTGAACAGGGAAATATATACACCGCTATCTGCATAAAAATGGAAATATCTACACCGCTATCTGTATGAACATGGAAATACATACACCGCTATCTGTATGAACATGGAAATATCTACACCGCTATCTGTATGAAGATGGAAATATCTACACCGCTATCTGTATGAACATGGAAATATCTACACCGCCATCTGTATGAACATGGAAATATCTTCTCCACCATCTGTATGAACATGGATATATCTACACAGCCATCTGGATGAACATGGAAATATCTAAACTGCTATCTGTATGAACATGGAAATATCTACACCGCCATCTGTATGAACATGGATATATCTACACAGCCATCTGTATAAACACGGAAATATGTACACCGCCACCTGTATAAACATGGAAGTTTCAGCACGGCTATCGGTATGAACATGGCAATATCTACACGGCTATCTGTATGAACATGGAAATATCTACACCGCTATCTGTATGTACATGGAAATATCTTCACCGCCATCTGTATGAACATGGATATATCTACTCAGCCATCTGGATGAACATGGAAATATCTACACCGCTATCTGTATGAGCATGGAAATATCAACACCGCTATCTGTATGAACATGGAAATATCTACACAGCCATCTGGATTAACATGGAAATATCTACACCGCTATCTGTATGAACATGGAAATACATACACCGCTGTCTGTATGAACATGGAAATATCTACCCCGCTATCTGTATGAACATGGAAATATCTACACCGCTATCTGTATGAACATGGATATATCTTCACCGCCATCTGTGTGAACATGGATATATCTACACAGCCATCTGGATGAACATGGAAATATCTACACCGCTATCTGTGTAAACATGCATACATTTTCACCGCTATCTGTATAAAGATGGAAATAACTACACCGCTATCTTTATGAACATGGAAATATCTACACCGCTAACTGTTTGAACATGGAAATATATACACCGCTATCTGCTTGAAAATGGAAATATCTACACCGCTATCTGTATGAACATGGAAATACATACACCGCTATCTGTTTGAACATGGAAATATCTACACCGCTTTCTTTATGAACATGGAAATATCTACAACGCTATCTGTATGAACATGGAAATATCTTCACCGCCATCTGTATGAACATGGATATATCTACACAGCCATCTGGATGAACATGGAAATATCTGCACCGCTATCTGTATGAACATGGAAATATCTACACCGCTATCTGTATGAACATGGATATATCTACACAGCCATCTGGATGAACATGGAAATATCTACACCGCTATCTGTGTAAACATGCATATATCTTCACCGCTATCTGTATAAACATGGAAGTATCTACACCGCTATCTTTCTGAACATGGAAATATCTACACCGCTAACTGTTTGAACAGGGAAATATATACACCGCTATCTGCATGAAAATGGAAATATCTACACAGCTATCTGCATATACATGGAAATATCTACACAGCTATCTCTCTACACATGGAAATAACTACACCGCTATCTGTATGAACATGGAAATATCTACACCGCCATCTGTATGAAAATGGAAATCTCTGAACCGCCATCTGTATGAACATATAAATATCTACACCGCCATCTGTATTAAAATGGAGATATCTACACCGCTATCTGTATAAACATGGAAATATCTACACCGCTATCTGTATGAACATGGAAATATCTACACCGCTATCAGTATAAACATGGAAATAGCTTCACCGCTACCTGTATAAACATGGAAATTTCAGCACCGCTATCTGTATGAACATGGAAATATCTACACCGCAATCTGTATGAACATGGAAATATCTACACCGCTATCTGTATGAACATGGAAATATCTACACCGCTATCTGTTTGAACAGGGAAATATATACACCGCTGTCTGCATGAAAATGGAAATTGCTTCACAGCTATCTGCATATACATGGAAATATCTACACAGGTATCTCTTTACACATGGAAATAACTACACCGCTATCTGTATGAACATGGAAATATCTACACCGCCATCTGTATGAACATGGAAATATCTGCACCGCCATCTGTATGAACAGATAAATATCTACACCGCCATCTGTATTAAGATGGAGATATCTACACCGCTATCTGTATCAACATGGAAATATCTACACCGCTACCTGTATGAACATGGAAATATCAGCACCGCTATCTGTATGAACATGGAAATATCTACACCGCTATCTGTATGAACATGGAAATATCTTCACCGCCATTTGTATGAACATGGATATATCTACACAGCCATCTGGATGAACATGGAAATATGTACACGGCTATCTGTGTAAACATGCATACATCTTCACCGCTATCTGTATAAACATGGAAATATCTACACCGCTATCTTTATTAACATGGAAATATCTAAACCGCTAACTGTTTGAACAGGGAAATATATACACCGCTATCTGCATAAAAATGGAAATATCTACACCGCTATCTGTATGAACATGGAAATACATACACCGCTATCTGTATGAACATGGAAATATCTACAACGCTATCTGTATGAACATGGAAATATCTACACCGCTATCTGTATGAACATGGAAATATCTACACCGCCATCTGTATGAACATGGAAATATCTTCTCCACCATCTGTATGAACATGGATATATCTACACAGCCATCTGGATGAACATGGAAATATCTAAACCGCTATCTGTATGAACACGGAAATATCTACACCGCCATCTGTATGAACATTGATATATCTACACAGCCATCTGTATAAACACGGAAATATGTACACCGCTACCTGTATAAACATGGAAGTTTCAGCACGGCTATCGGTATGAACATGGCAATATCTACACGGCTATCTGTATGAACATGGAAATATCTACACCGCTATCTGTATGTACATGGAAATATCTTCACCGCCATCTGTATGAACATGGATATATCTACTCAGCCATCTGGATGAACATGGAAATATCTATAGCGCTATGTGTATGAACATGGAAATATCTACACCGCTATCTGTATGAACATGGAAATATCTACACAGCCATCTGGATTAACATGGAAATATCTACACCGCTATCTGTATGAACATGGAAATACATACACCGCTGTCTGTATGAACATGGAAATATCTACACCGCTATCTGCATGAACATGGAAATATCTACACCGCTATCTGTATGAACATGGAAATATCTTCACCGCCATCTGTATGAACATGGATATAACTACGCAGCCATCTGGATGAACATGGAAATATCTACACCGCTATCTGTATGAACATGGAAATATCTACACCGCTATCTGCATTAACATGGAAATATCCACACAGCCATCTGGATTAACTTGGAAATATCTACACCGCTATCTGTATGAACATGGAAATACATACACCGCTATCTGTATGAACATGGAAATATCTACACCGCTATCTGTTTGAACATGGAAATATATACACCGCTATCTGCATGAAAATGTAAATATCTACACAGCTATCTGCATATACATGGAAATATCTACACAGCTATCACTTTACGCATGGAAATAACTACACCGCTATCTGTATGAACATGGAAATATCTACACCGCAATCTGTATGAAAATGGAAATATCTGAACCGCCATCTGTATGAACATATAAATATCTACACCGCCATCTGTATTAAAATGAAGATATCTACACCGCTATCTGTATAAACATGGAAATATCTACACCACTATCTGTATAAACATGGAAATATCTACACCGCTATCTGTATAAACATGGAAATATCTTCACCGCTACCTGTAAAAACATGGAAATATCAGCACCGCTATCTGTATGAACATGGAAATATCTACACCGCTATCTGTATGAACATGGAAATATCTACACCGCTATCTGTATGAACATGGAAATATCTACACCGCTATCGGTTTGAACAAGGAAATATATAGACCGCTGTCTGCATGAAAATGGAAATTGCTACACAGCAATCTGCATATACATGGAAATATCTACACAGGTATCTCTTTACACATGGAAATAACTACACAGCTATCTGTATGAAAATGGAAATATCTAAACCGCCATCTGTATGAACATGGAAATATCTACACCGCTATCTGTATGAACATGGAAATATCTACACCGCTATCTGTATGAACATGGAAATATCTACACAGCCATCTGGATGAACTTGGAAATATCTACACCGCTATCTGTATGAACATGGAAATATCTACACCGCTATCTGTATGAACATGGAAATATCTACACCGCTATCTGTATGAACATGGAAATATTTTCACCGCCATCTATATGAACATGGATATATCTACACAGCCATCTGGATGAACATGGAAATATCTACACCGCTATCTGTGTAAACATGCCTACATTTTCACCGCTATCTGTATAAACATGGAAATATCTACACCGCTATCTTTATGAACATGGAAATATCTACACCGCTAACTGTTTGAACATGGAAGTATATACACCGCTATCTGCTTGAAAATGGAAATATATACACCACTAACTGTATGAACATGGAAATACATACACCGCTATCTGTTTGAACATGGAAATATCTACACCGCTTTCTGTATGAACATGGAAATATCTACACCGCTATCTGTATGAACATGGAAATATCTTCACCGCCATCTGTATGAAGATGGATATATCTACACAGCATTCTGGATGAACATGGAAATATCTACACCGCTATCTGTGTAAACATGCATATATTTTCACCGCTATCTGTATAAACATGGAAATATCTTCACCGCTACCTTTATGAACATGGAAATATCTAAACCGCTAACTGTTTGAACAGGGAAATATATACACCGCTATCTGCATAAAAATGGAAATATCTACACCGCTATCTGTATGAACATGGAAATACATACACCGCTATCTGTATGAACATGGAAATATCTACACCGCTATCTGTATGAAGATGGAAATATCTACACCGCTATCTGTATGAACATGGAAATATCTACACCGCCATCTGTATGAACATGGAAATATCTTCTCCACCATCTGTATGAACATGGATATATCTACACAGCCATCTGGATGAACATGGAAATATCTAAACTGCTATCTGTATGAACATGGAAATATCTACACCGCCATCTGTATGAACATGGATATATCTACACAGCCATCTGTATAAACACGGAAATATGTACACCGCCACCTGTATAAACATGGAAGTTTCAGCACGGCTATCGGTATGAACATGGCAATATCTACACGGCTATCTGTATGAACATGGAAATATCTACACCGCTATCTGTATGTACATGGAAATATCTTCACCGCCATCTGTATGAACATGGATATATCTACTCAGCCATCTGGATGAACATGGAAATATCTACACCGCCATCTGTATGAGCATGGAAATATCTACACCGCTATCTGTATGAACATGGAAATATCTACACAGCCATCTGGATTAACATGGAAATATCTACACCGCTATCTGTATGAACATGGAAATACATACACCGCTGTCTGTATGAACATGGAAATATCTACCCCGCTATCTGTATGAACATGGAAATATCTACACCGCTATCTGTATGAACATGGATATATCTTCACCGCCATCTGTGTGAACATGGATATATCTACACAGCCATCTGGATGAACATGGAAATATCTACACCGCTATCTGTGTAAACATGCATACATTTTCACCGCTATCTGTATAAACATGGAAATAACTACACCGCTATCTTTATGAACATGGAAATATCTACACCGCTAACTGTTTGAACATGGAAATATATACACCGCTATCTGCTTGAAAATGGAAATATCTACACCGCTATCTGTATGAACATGGAAATATCTACACCGCTATCTGTTTGAACAGGGAAATATATACACCGCTGTCTGCATGAAAATGGAAATTGCTACACAGATATCTGCATATACATGGAAATATCTACACAGGTATCTCTTTACACATGGAAATAACTACACCGCTATCTGTATGAACATGGAAATATCTACACCGCCATCTGTATGAACATGGAAATATCTGCACCGCCATCTGTATGAACATATAAATATCTACACCGCCATCTGTATTAAGATGGAGATATCTACACCGCTATCTGTATCAACATGGAAATATCTACACCGCTACCTGTATGAACATGGAAATATCAGCACCGCTATCTGTATGAACATGGAAATATCTACACCGCTATCTGTATGAACATGGAAATATCTTCACCGCCATCTGTATGAACATGGATATATCTACAAAGCCATCTGGATGAACATGGAAATATGTACACGGCTATCTGTGTAAACATGCATACATCTTCACCGCTATCTGTATAAACATGGAAATATCTACACCGCTATCTTTATGAACATGGAAATATCTAAACCGCTAACTGTTTGAACAGGGAAATATATACACCGCTATCTGCAAAAAAATGGAAATATCTACACCGCTATCTGTATGAACATGGAAATACATACACCGCTATCTGTATGAACATGGAAATATCTACAACGCTATCTGTATGAACATGGAAATATCTACACCGCTATCTGTATGAACATGGAAATATCTACACCGCCATCTGTATGAACATTGATATATCTACACAGCCATCTGTATAAACACGGAAATATGTACACCGCTACCTGTATAAACATGGAAGTTTCAGCACGGCTATCGGTATGAACATGGCAATATCTACACGGCTATCTGTATGAACATGGAAATATCTACACCCCTATCTGTATGTACATGGAAATATCTTCACCGCCATCTGTATGAACATGGAAATAACTACACCGCTATCTGTATGAACATGGAAATAACTACACAGCCATCTGGATTAACATGGAAATATATACACCGCCATCTGTATGAACATGGATATATCTACACAGCCATCTGTATAAACACGGAAATATGTACACCGCCACCTGTATAAACATGGAAGTTTCAGCACGGCTATCGGTATGAACATGGCAATATCTACACGGCTATCTGTATGAACCTGGAAATATCTACACCGCTATCTGTATGTACATGGAAATATCTTCACCGCCATCTGTATGAACATGGATATATCTACTCAGCCATCTGGATGAACATGGAAATATCTACACCGCTATCTGTATGAACATGGAAATATCTACACAGCCATCTGGATTAACATGGAAATATCTACACCGCTATCTGTATGAACATGGAAATACATACACCGCTGTCTGTATGAACATGGAAATATCTACCCCGCTATCTGTATGAACATGGAAATATCTACACCGCTATCTGAACATGGAAATATCTTCACCGCCATCTGTGTGAACATGGATATATCTACACAGCCATCTGGATGAACATGGAAATATCTACACCGCTATCTGTGTAAACATGCATACATTTTCACCGCTATCTGTATAAACAAGGAAATAACTACACCGCTATCTTTATGAACATGGAAATATCTACACCGCTAACTGTTTGAACATGGAAATATATACACCGCTATCTGCTTGAAAATGGAAATATCTACACCGCTATCTGTATGAACATGGAAATAAATACACCGCTATCTGTTTGAACATGGAAATATCTACACCGCTTTCTTTATGAACATGGAAATATCTACAACGCTATCTGTATGAACATGGAAATATCTTCACCGCCATCTGTATGAACATGGATATATCTACACAGCCATCTGGATGAACATGGAAATATCTGCACCGCTATCTGTATGAACATGGAAATATCTACACCGCTATCTGTATGAACATGGATATATCTACACAGCCATCTGGATGAACATGGAAATATCTACACCGCTATCTGTGTAAACATGCATATATCTTCACCGCTATCTGTATAAACATGGAAGTATCTACACCGCTATCTTTCTGAACATGGAAATATCTACACCGCTAACTGTTTGAACAGGGAAATATATACACCGCTATCTGCATGAAAATTGAAATATCTACACAGCTATCTGCATATACATGGAAATATCTACACAGCTATCTCTCTACACATGGAAATAACCACACCGCTATCTGTATGAACATGGAAATATCTACACCGCCATCTGTATGAAAATGGAAATCTCTGAACCGCCATCTGTATGAACATATAAATATCTACACCGTCATCTGTATTAAAATGGAGATATCTACACCGCTATCTGTATAAACATGGAAATATCTACACCGCTATCTGTATAAACATGGAAATATCTACACCGCTATCAGTATAAACATGTAAATAGCTTCACCGCTACCTGTATAAACATGGAAATTTCAGCACCGCTATCTGTATGAACATGGAAATATCTACACCGCAATCTGTATGAACATGGAAATATCTACACCGCTATCTGTATGAACATGGAAATATCTACACCGCTATCTGTTTGAACAGGGAAATATATACACCGCTGTCTGCATGAAAATGGAAATTGCTACACAGCTATCTGCATATACATGGAAATATCTACACAGGTATCTCTTTACACATGGAAATAACTACACCGCTATCTGTATGAACATGGAAATATCTACACCGCCATCTGTATGAACATGGAAATATCTGCACCGCCATCTGTATGAACATATAAATATCTACACCGCCATCTGTATTAAGATGGAGATATCTACACTGCTATCTGTATCAACATGGAAATATCTACACCGCTACCTGTATGAACATGGAAATATCAGCAACGCTATCTGTATGAACATGGAAATATCTACACCGCTATCTGTATGAACATGGAAATATCTTCACCGCCATCTGTATGAACATGGATATATCTACACAGCCATCTGGATGAACATGGAAATATGTACACGGCTATCTGTGTAAACATGCATACATCTTCACCGCTATCTGTATAAACATGGAAATATCTACACCGCTATCTTTATGAACATGGAAATATCTAAACCGCTAACTGTTTGAACAGGGAAATATATACACCGCTATCTGCATAAAAATGGAAATATCTACACCGCTATCTGTATGAACATGGAAATACATACACCGCTATCTGTATGAACATGGAAATATCTACAACGCTATCTGTATGAACATGGAAATAACTACCCCGCTATCTGTATGAACATGGAAATATCTACACCGCCATCTGTATGAACATGGAAATATCTTCTCCACCATCTGTATGAACATGGATATATCTACACAGCCATCTGGATGAACATGGAAATATCTAAACCACTATCTGTATGAACATGGAAATATCTACACCGCCATCTGTATGAACATGGATATATCTATACAGCCATCTGTATAAACACGGAAATATGTACACCGCTACCTGTATAAACATGGAAGTTTCAGCACGGCTATCGGTATGAACATGGCAATATCTACACGGCTATCTGTATGAACATGGAAATATCTACACCGCTATCTGTATGTACATGGAAATATCTTCACCGCCATCTGTATGAACATGGATATATCTACTCAGCCATCTGGATGAACATGGAAATATCTACAGCGCTATCTGTATGAACATGGAAATATCTACACCGCTATCTGTATGAACATGGAAATATCTACACAGCCATCTGGATTAACATGGAAATATCTACACCGCTATCTGTATGAACATGGAAATACATACACCGCTGTCTGTATGAACATGGAAATATCTACACCGCTATCTGCATGAACATGGAAATATCTACACCGCTATCTGTATGAACATGGAAATATCTTCACCGCCATCTGCATGAACATGGATATATCTACGCAGCCATCTGGATGAACATGGAAATATCTACACCGCTATCTGTATGAACATGGAAATATCTACGCCGCTATCTGCATTAACATGGAAATATCCACACAGCCATCTGGATTAACTTGGAAATATCTACACCGCTATCTGTATGAACATGGAAATACATACACCGCTATCTGTATGAACATGTAAATATCTACACCGCTATCTGTTTGAACATGGAAATATATACACCGCTATCTGCATGAAAATGGAAATATCTACACAGCTATCTGCATATACATGGAAATATCTACACAGCTATCACTTTACGCATGGAAATAACTACACCGCTATCTGTATGAACATGGAAATATCTACACCGCCATCTGTATGAAAATGGAAATATCTGAACCGCCATCTGTATGAACATATAAATATCTACACCGCCATCTGTATTAAAATGAAGATATCTACACCGCTATCTGTATAAACATGGAAATATCTACACCGCTATCTGTATAAACATGGAAATATCTACACCGCTATCTGTATAAACATGGAAATATCTTCACCGCTACCTGTAAAAACATGGAAATATCAGCACCGCTATCTGTATGAACATGGAAATATCTACACCGCTATCTGTATGAACATGGAAATATCTACACCGCTATCGGTTTGAACAAGGAAATATATACACCGCTCTCTGCATGAAAATGGAAATTGCTACACAGCAATCTGCATATACATGGAAATATCTACACAGGTATCTCTTTACACATGGAAATAACTACACAGCTATCTGTATGAAAATGGAAATATCTAAACCGCCATCTGTATGAACATGGAAATATCTACACCGCTATCTGTATGAACATGGAAATATCTACACCACTATCTGTATGAACATGGAAATATCTACACAGCCATCTGGATGAACTTGGAAATATCTACACCGCTATCTGTATGAACATGGAAATATCTACACCGCTATCTGTATGAACATGGAAATATCTACACCGCTATCTGTATGAACATGGAAATATTTTCACCGCCATCTATATGAACATGGATATATCTACACAGCCATCTGGATGAACATGGAAATATCTACACCGCTATCTGTGTAAACATGCCTACATTTTTACCGCTATCTGTATAAACATGGAAATATCTAAACCGCTATCTTTATGAACATGGAAATATCTACACCGCTAACTGTTTGAACATGGAAGTATATACACCGCTATCTGCTTGAAAATGGAAATATATACACCACTAACTGTATGAACATGGAAATACATACACCGCTATCTGTTTGAACATGGAAATATCTACACCGCTTTCTGTATGAACATGGAAATATCTACACCGCTATCTGTATGAACATGGAAATATCTTCACCGCCATCTGTATGAAGATGGATATATCTACACAGCCATCTGGATGAACATGGAAATATCTACACCGCTATCTATATGAACATGGAAATACATACACCGCTATCTGTATGAACATGTAAATATCTACACCGCTATCTGTTTGAACATGGAAATATATACACCGCTATCTGCATGAAAATGGAAATATCTACACAGCTATCTGCATATACATGGAAATATCTACACAGCTATCACTTTACGCATGGAAATAACTACACCGCTATCTGTATGAACATGGAAATATCTACACCGCAATCTGTATGAAAATGGAAATATCTGAACCGCCATCTGTATGAACATATAAATATCTACACCGCCATCTGTATTAAAATGAAGATATCTACACCGCTATCTGTATAAACATGGAAATATCTACACCGCTATCTGTATAAACATGGAAATATCTACACCGCTATCTGTATAAACATGGAAATATCTTCACCGCTACCTGTAAAAACATGGAAATATCAGCACCGCTATCTGTATGAACATGGAAATATCTACACCTCTATCTGTATGAACATGGAAATATCTACACCGCTATCTGTATGAACATGGAAATATCTACACCGCTATCGGTTTGAACAAGGAAATATATACACCGCTCTCTGCATGAAAATGGAAATTGCTACACAGCAATCTGCATATACATGGAAATATCTACACAGGTATCTCTTTACACATGGAAATAACTACACAGCTATCTGTATGAAAATGGAAATATCTAAACCGCCATCTGTATGAACATGGAAATATCTACACCGCTATCTGTATGAACATGGAAATATCTACACCGCTATCTGTATGAACATGGAAATATCTACACAGCCATCTGGATGAACTTGGAAATATCTACACCGCTATCTGTATGAACATGGAAATATCTACACCGCTATCTGTATGAACATGGAAATATCTACACCGCTATCTGTATGAACATGGAAATATTTTCACCGCCATCTATATGAACATGGATATATCTACACAGCCATCTGGATGAACATGGAAATATCTACACCGCTATCTGTGTAAACATGCCTACATTTTTACCGCTATCTGTATAAACATGGAAATAGCTAAACCGCTATCTTTATGAACATGGAAATATCTACACCGCTAACTGTTTGAACATGGAAGTATATACACCGCTATCTGCTTGAAAATGCAAATATATACACCACTAACTGTATGAACATGGAAATACATACACCGCTATCTGTTTGAACATGGAAATATCTACACCGCTTTCTGTATGAACATGGAAATATCTACACCGCTATCTGTATGAACATGGAAATATCTTCACCGCCATCTGTATGAAGATGGATATATCTACACAGCATTCTGGATGAACATGGAAATATCTACACCGCTATCTGTGTAAACATGCATATATTTTCACCGCTATCTGTATAAACATGGAAATATCTTCACCGCTACCTTTATGAACATGGAAATATCTAAACCGCTAACTGTTTGAACAGGGAAATATATACACCGCTATCTGCATAAAAATGGAAATATCTACACCGCTATCTGTATGAACATGGAAATACATACACCGCTATCTGTATGAACATGGAAATATCTACACCGCTATCTGTATGAAGATGGAAATATCTACACCGCTATCTGTATGAACATGGAAATATCTACACCGCCATCTGTATGAACATGGAAATATCTTCTCCACCATCTGTATGAACATGGATATATCTACACAGCCATCTGGAGGAACATGGAAATATCTAAACCGCTATCTGTATGAACATGGAAATATCTACACCGCCATCCGTATGAACATGGATATATCTACACAGCCATCTGTATAAACACGGAAATATGTACACCGCCACCTGTATAAACATGGAAGTTTCAGCACGGCTATCGGTATGAACATGGCAATATCTACACGGCTATCTGTATGAACATGGAAATATCTACACCGCTATCTGTATGTACATGGAAATATCTTCACTGCCATCTGTATGAACATGGATATATCTACTCAGCCATCTGGATGAACATGGAAATATCTACACCGCTATCTGTATGAACATGGAAATATCTACACCGCTATCTGTATGAACATGGAAATATCTACACAGCCATCTGGATTAACATGGAAATATCTACACCGCTATCTGTATGAACATGGAAATACATACACCGCTGTCTGTATGAACATGGAAATATCTACCCCGCTATCTGTATGAACATGGAAATATCTACACCGCTATCTGTATGAACATGGATATATCTTCACCGCCATCTGTGTGAACATGGATATATCTACACAGCCATCTGGATGAACATGGAAATATCTACACCGCTATCTGTGTAAACATGCATACATTTTCACCGCTATCTGTATAAACATGGAAATAACTACACCGCTATCTTTATGAACATGGAAATATCTACACCGCTAACTGTTTGAACATGGAAATATATACACCGCTATCTGCTTGAAAATGGAAATATCTACACCGCTATCTGTATGAACATGGAAATACATACACCGCTATCTGTTTGAACATGGAAATATCTACACCGCTTTCTTTATGAACATGGAAATATCTACAACGCTATCTGTATGAACATGGAAATATCTTCACCGCCATCTGTATGAACATGGATATATCTACACAGCCATCTGGATGAACATGGAAATATCTGCACCGCTATCTGTATGAACATGGAAATATCTACACCGCTATCTGTATGAACATGGATATATCTACACAGCCATCTGGATGAACATGGAAATATCTACACCGCTATCTGTGTAAACATGCATATATCTTCACCGCTATCTGTATAAACATGGAAGTATCTACACCGCTATCTTTCTGAACATGGAAATATCTACACCGCTAACTGTTTGAACAGGGAAATATATACACCGCTATCTGCATGAAAATGGAAATATCTACACAGCTATCTGCATATACATGGAAATATCTACACAGCTATCTCTCTACACATGGAAATAACTACACCGCTATCTGTATGAACATGGAAATATCTACACCGCCATCTGTATGAAAATGGAAATCTCTGAACCGCCATCTGTATGAACATATAAATATCTACACCGCCATCTGTATTAAAATGGAGATATCTACACCGCTATCTGTATAAACATGGAAATATCTACACCGCTATCTGTATAAACATGGAAATATCTACACCGCTATCAGTATAAACATGGAAATAGCTTCAGCGCTACCTGTATAAACATGGAAATTTCAGCACCGCTATCTGTATGAACATGGAAATATCTACACCGCAATCTGTATGAACATGGAAATATCTACACCGCTCTCTGTATGAACATGGAAATATCTACACCGCTATCAGTTTGAACAGGGAAATATATACACCGCTGTCTGCATGAAAATGGAAATTGCTACACAGCTATCTGCATATACATGGAAATATCTACACAGGTATCTCTTTACACATGGAAATAACTACACCGCTATCTGTATGAACATGGAAATATCTACACCGCCATCTGTATGAACATGGAAATATCTGCACCGCCATCTGTATGAACAGATAAATATCTACACCGCCTTCTGTATTAAGATGGAGATATCTACACCGCTATCTGTATCAACATGGAAATATCTACACCGCTACCTGTATGAACATGGAAATATCAGCACCGCTATCTGTATGAACATGGAAATATCTACACCGCTATCTGTATGGACATGGAAATATCTTCACCGCCATCTGTATGAACATAGATATATCTACACAGCCATCTGGATGAACATGGAAATATGTACACGGCTATCTGTGTAAACATGCATACATCTTCACCGCTATCTGTATAAACATGGAAATATCTACACCGCTATCTTTATGAACATGGAAATATCTAAACCGCTAACTGTTTGAACAGGGAAATATATACACCGCTATCTGCATAAAAATGGAAATATCTAAACCGCTATCTGTATGAACATGGAAATATCTACACCGCCATCTGTATGAACATGGAAATATCTTCTCCACCATCTGTATGAACATGGATATATCTACACAGCCATCTGGATGAACATGGAAATATCTAAACCGCTATCTGTATGAACATGGAAATATCTACACCGCCATCTGTATGAACATTGATATATCTACACAGCCATCTGTATAAACACGGAAATATGTACACCGCTACCTGTATAAACATGGAAGTTTCATCACGGCTATCGGTATGAACATGGCAATATCTACACGGCTATCTGTATGAACATGGAAATATCTACACCGCTATCTGTATGGACATGGAAATATCTTCACCGCCATCTGTATGAACATGGAAATAACTACACCGCTATCTGTATGAACATGGAAATAACTACACAGCCATCTGGATTAACATGGAAATATCTACACCGCTATCTGTGTAAACATGCATACATTTTCACCGCTATCTGTATAAACATGGAAATAACTACACCGCTATCTTTATGAACATGGAAATATCTACACCGCTAACTGTTTGAACATGGAAATATATACACCGCTATCTGCTTGAAAATGGAAATATCTACACCGCTATCTGTATGAACATGGAAATACATACACCGCTATCTGTTTGAACACGGAATATCTACACCGCTTTCTTTATGAACATGGAAATATCTACAACGCTATCTGTATGAACATGGAAATATCTTCACCGCCATCTGTATGAACATGGATATATCTACACAGCCATCTGGATGAACATGGAAATATCTGCACCGCTATCTGTATGAACATGGAAATATCTACACCGCTATCTGTATGAACATGGATATATCTACACAGCCATCTGGATGAACATGGAAATATCTACACCGCTATCTGTGTAAACATGCATATATCTTCACCGCTATCTGTATAAACATGGAAGTATCTACACCGCTATCTTTCTGAACATGGAAATATCTACACCGCTAACTGTTTGAACAGGGAAATATATACACCGCTATCTGCATGAAAATGGAAATATCTACACAGCTATCTGCATATACATGGAAATATCTACACAGCTATCACTCTACACATGGAAATAACTACACCGCTATCTGTATGAACATGGAAATATCTACACCGCCATCTGTATGAAAATGGAAATCTCTGAACTGCCATCTGTATGAACATATAAATATCTACACCGCCATCTGTATTAAAATGGAGATATCTACACCGCTATCTGTATAAACATGGAAATATCTACACCGCTATCTGTATAAACATGGAAATATCTACACCGCTATCAGTATAAACATGGAAATAGCTTCACCGCTACCTGTATAAACATGGAAATTTCAGCACCGCTATCTGTATGAACATGGAAATATCTACACTGCAATCTGTATGAACATGGAAATATCTACACCGCTATCTGTATGAACATGGAAATATCTACACCGCTATCTGTTTGAACAGGGAAATATATACACCGCTGTCTGCATGAAAATGGAAATTGCTACACAGCTATCTGCATATACATGGAAATATCTACACAGGTATCTCTTTACACATGGAAATAACTACACCGCTATCTGTATGAACATGGAAATATCTACACCGCCATCTGTATGAACATGGAAATATATGCACCGCCATCTGTATGAACATATAAATATCTACACCGCCATCTGTATTAAGATGGAGATATCTACACCGCTATCTGTATCAACATGGAAATATCTACACCGCTACCTGTATGAACATGGAAATATCAGCACCGCTATCTGTATGAACATGGAAATATCTACACCGCTATCTGTATGAACATGGAAATATCTTCACCGCCATCTGTATGAACATGGATATATCTACACAGCCATCTGGATGAACATGGAAATATGTACACGGCAATCTGTGTAAACATGCATACATCTTCACCGCTCTCTGTATAAACATGGAAATATCTACACCGCTGTCTTTATGAACATGGAAATATCTAAACCGATAACTGTTTGAACAGGGAAATATATACACCGCTATCTGCATGAAAATGGAAATATCTACACCGCTATCTGTATGAACATGGAAATACATACACCGCTATCTGTATGAACATGGAAATATCTACACCGCTATCTGTATGAACATGGAAATACCTACACCGCTCTCTGTATGAACATGGAAATATCTACACCGCGATCTGTATGAACATGGAAATATCTTCTCCACCATCTGTATGAACATGGATATATCTACACAGCCATCTGGATGAACATGGAAATATCTAAACCGCTATCTGTATGAACATGGAAATATCTACACCGCCATCTGTATGAACATGGATATATCTACACAGCCATCTTTATAAACACGGAAATATGTACACCGCTACCTGTATAAACATGGAAGTATCAGCACCGCTATCGGTATGTACATGGCAATATCTACACGGCTATCTGTATGAACATGGAAATATCTACACCGCTACCTGTATGTACATGGAAATATCTTCACCGCCATCAGTATGAACATGGATATATCTACGCAGCCATCTGGATGAACATGGAAATATCTACACCGCTATCTGTATGAACATGGAAATATCTACGCCGCTATCTGTATGAACATGGAAATACCTACACAGCCATCTGGATGAACATGGAAATATCTACACCGCTATCTGTATGAACATGGAAATACAAACACCGCTATCTGTATGAACATGGAAATATCTACACCGCTATCTGTATGAACATGGAAATATCTACACCGCTATCTGTATGAACATGGAAATATCTTAACCGCCATCTGTATGAACATGGAAATACCTACACAGCCATCTGGATGAACATGGAAATATCTACACCGCTATCTGTATGAACATGGAAATACAAACACCGCTATCTGTATGAACATGGAAATACAAACACCGCTATCTGTATGAACATGGAAATATCTACACCGCTATCTTTATGAACATGGAAATATCTACACCGCTAACTGTTTGAACTTGGAAATATATACACAGCTATCTGCTTGAAAATGGAAATATCTACACCGCTATCTGTATGAACATGGAAATATATACAGCGCTATCTGTTTGAACATGGAAATATCTACACCGCTTTCTGAATGAACATGGAAATATCTTCACCGTCATCAGTATGAACATGAATATATCTACACAGCCATCTGGATGAACATGGAAATATCTGCACCGCTATCTGTATGAACATGGAAATATCTACACCGGTATCTGTATGAACATGGATATATCTACACAGCCTTCTAGATGAACATGGAAATATCTACACCGCTATCTGTGTAAACATGCATACATCATCACCGGTATCTGTATAAACATGGAAATATCTACACCGCTATCTTTCTGAACATGGAAATATCAACACCGCTAACTGTTTGAACAGGGAAATATATACACCGCTATCTGCATGAGAATTGAAATATCTACACAGCTATCTGCATATACATGGAAATATCTACACAGCTATCTCTTTACACATGGAAATAACTACACCGCTATCTGTATGAACATGGAAATATCTACACCGCCATCTGTATGAAAATGGAAATATCTGAACCGCCATCTGTATGAACATATAAATATCTACACCGCCATCTGTATTAAGATGGAGATATCTACACCGCTATCTGTATAAACATGGAAATATCTACACCGCTATCTGTATAAACATGGAAATATCTACACCGCTATCAGTATAAACATGGAAATATCTTCACCGCTACCTGTAAAAACATGGAAATATCAGCACCGCTATCTGTATGAACATGGAAATATCTACACCGATATCTGTATGAACATGGAAATATCTACACCGCTATCTGTATGAACATGGAAATATCAACACCGCTATCAGTTTGAACAGGGAAATATATACACCGTTGTCTGCATGAAAATGGAAATTGCTACAAAGCTATCTGCATATACTTGGAAATATCTACACAGGTATCTCTTTACACATGGAAATAACTACACCGCTATCTGTATGAAAATGGAAATATCTACACCGCCATCTGTATGAACATGGAAATATCTACACCGCTATCTGTATGAACATGGAAATATCTACAACGCTATCTGTATGAACATGGAAATATCTACACAGCCATCTGGATGAACATGGAAATATCTACTCCGCTATCTGTATGAACATGGAAATATCTACACCGCCATCTGTATGAACATGGAAATACCTACACCGCTACCTGTATGAACATGGAAATATTTTCACCGCCATCTATATGAACATGGATATATCTACACAGCCATCTGGATGAACATGGAAATATCTACACCGCTATCTGTGTAAACATGCCTACATTTTCACCGCTATCTGTATAAACATGGAAATATGTACACCGATATCTTTATGAACATGGAAATATCTACACCGCTAACTGTTTGAACATGGAAGTATATACACCGCTATCTGCTTGAAAATGGAAATATATACATCGCTAACTGTATGAACATGGAAATACATACACCGCTATCTGTTTGAACATGGAAATATCTACACCGCTTTCAGTATGAACATGGAAATATCTACACCGCTATCTGTATGAACATGGAAATATCTTCACCGCCATCTGCATGAAGATGGATATATCTACACAGCATTCTGGATGAACATGGAAATTTCTACACCGCTATCTGTGTAAACATGCATACATTTTCACCGCTATCTGTATAAACATTGAAATATCTGCACCGCTATCTTTATGAACATGGAAATATCTAAACCGCTATCTGTATGAACATGGAAATATCTTCACCGCCATCTGTATGAACATGGATATATCTACACAGCCATCTGGATGAACATGGAAATATGTACACGGCTATCTGTGTAAACATGCATACATCTTCACCGCTATCTGTATAAACATGGAAATATCTACACCGCTATCTTTATGAACATGGAAATATCTAAACCGCTAACTGTTTGAAAAGGGAAATATATACACCGCTTTCTGCATAAAAATGGAAATATCTACACCGCTATCTGTATGAACATGGAAATACATACACCGCTATCTGTATGAACATGGAAATATCTACACCGCTATCTGTATGAACATGGAAATATCTACACCCCTATCTGTATGAACATGGAAATATCTACACCGCCATCTGTATGAACATGGAAATATCTTCTCCACCATCTGTATGAACATGGATATATCTACACAGCCATCTGGATGAACATGGAAATATCTACACTGCTATCTGTATGAACATGGAAATATCTACACCGCCATCTGTATGAACATGGAAATATCTTCTCCACCATCTGTATGAATATGGATATATCTACACAGCCATCTGTATAAACATGGAAATATCTACACCGCTATATGTATAAACATGGAAATATCTACACCGCTACATGTATGAACATGGAAATATCAGCACCGCTATCTGTATGAACATGGAAATATCTACACCGCTATCTGTATGAACATGGAAGTATCTTCACCGCCATCTGTATGAACATGGATATATCTACACAGCCATCTGGATGGACATGGAAATATGTACATGGCTATCTGTGTAAACATGCATACTTCTTCACCGCTATCTGTATAAACATGGAAATATCTACACCGCTATCTTTATGAACATGGAAATATCTAAACCGATAACTGTTTGAACAGGGAAATATATACACTGCTATCTGCAAAAAATGGAAATATCTACACCGCTATCTGTATGAACATGGAAATACATACACCGCTATCTGTATGAACATGGAAATAATTACACCGCTATCTGTATGAACATGGAAATACCTACACCGCTATCTGTATGAATATGGAAATATCTACACCGTCATCTGTATGAACATGGAAATATCTTCTCCGCCATCTGTATGAACATGGATATATCTACACAGCCATCTGGATGAACATGGAAATATCTAAACCGCTATCTGTATGAACATGGAAATATCTACACCACCATCTGTATGAACATGGATATATCTACACAGCCATCTGTATAAACACGGAAATATGTACACCGCTACCTGTATAAACATGGAAGTATCAGCACCGCTATCGGTATGAACATGGCCATATCTACACGGCTATCTGTACGAACATGGAAATATCTACACCGCTATCTGTATGTACGTGGAAATATCTTCTCCGCCATCTGTATGAACATGGATATATCTACGCAGCCATCTGGATGAACATGGAAATATCTACACCGCTATCTGTATGAACATGGAAATATCTACACCGCTATCTGCATTAACATGGAAATATCCACACAGCCATCTGGATTAACTTGGAAATATCTACACCGCTATCTGTATGAACATGGAAATACATACACCGCTATCTGTATGAACATGGAAATATCTACACCGCTATCTGTTTGAACATGGAAATATATACACCGCTATCTGCATGAAAATGGAAATATCTACACAGCTATCTGCATATACATGGAAATATCTACACAGCTATCACTTTACGCATGGAAATAACTACACCGCTATCTGTATGAACATGGAAATATCTACACCGCAATCTGTATGAAAATGGAAATATCTGAACCGCCATCTGTGTGAACATATAAATATCTACACCGCCATCTGTATTAAAATGAAGATATCTACACCGCTATCTGTATAAACATGGAAATATCTACACCGCTATCTGTATAAACATGGAAATATCTACAGCGCTATCTGTATAAACATGGAAATATCTTCACCACTACCTGTAAAAACATGGAAATATCAGCACCGCTATCTGTATGAACATGGAAATATCTACACCGCTATCTGTATGAACATGGAACTATCTACACCGCTATCTGTATGAACATGGAAATATCTACACCGCTATCGGTTTGAACAAGGAAATATATACAGCGCTGTCTGCATGAAAATGGAAATTGCTACACAGCAATCTGCATATACATGGAAATATCTACACAGGTATCTCTTTACACATGGAAATAACTACACAGCTATCTGTATGAAAATGGAAATATCTAAACCGCCATTTGTATGAACATGGAAATATCTACACCGCTATCTGTATGAACATGGAAATATCTACACCGCTATCTGTATTAACATGGAAATATCTACACAGCCATCTGGATGAACATGGAAATATCTACACCGCTATCTGTATGAACATGGAAATATCTACACCGCTATCTGTATGAACATGGAAATATCTACACCGCTATCTGTATGAACATGGAAATATTTTCACCGCCATCTATATGAACATGGATATATCTACACAGCCATCTGGATGAACATGGAAATATCTACACCGCTATCTGTGTAAACATGCCTACATTTTCACCGCTATCTGTATAAACATGGAAATATCTACACCGCTATCTTTATGAACATGGAAATATCTACACCGCTAAGTGTTTGAACATGGAAGTATATACACCGCTATCTGCTTGAAAATGGAAATATATACACCGCTAACTGTATGAACATGGAAATACATACACCGCTATCTGTTTGAACATGGAAATATCTACACCGCTTTCTGTATGAACATGGAAATATCTACACCGCTATCTGTATGAACATGGAAATATCTTCACCTCCATCTGTATGAAGATGGATATATCTACACAGCATTCTGGATGAACATGGAAATATCTACACCGCTATCTGTGTAAACATGCATATATTTTCACCGCTATCTGTATAAACATGGAAATATCTTCACCGCTACCTTTATGAACATGGAAATATCTAAACCGCTAACTGTTTGAACAGGGAAATATATACACCGCTATCTGCATAAAAATGGAAATATCTACACCGCTATCTGTATGAACATGGAAATACATACACCGCTATCTGTATGAACATGGAAATATCTACACCGCTATCTGTATGAAGATGGAAATATCTACACCGCTATCTGTATGAACATGGAAATATCTACACCGCCATCTGTATGAACATGGATATATCTACACAGCCATCTGGATGAACATGGAAATATCTAAACCGCTATCTGTATGAACATGGAAATATCTACACCACCATCTGTATGAACATGGATATATCTACACAGCCATCTGTATAAACACGGAAATATGTACACCGCTACCTGTATAAACATGGAAGTATCAGCACCGCTATCGGTATGAACATGGCCATATCTACACGGCTATCTGTACGAACATGGAAATATCTACACCGCTATCTGTATGTACGTGGAAATATCTTCTCCGCCATCTGTATGAACATGGATATATCTACGCAGCCATCTGGATGAACATGGAAATATCTGCACTGCTATCTGTATGAACATGGAAATATCTACACCGCTATCTGCATTAACCTGGAAATATCCACACAGCCATCTGGATTAACTTGGAAATATCTACACCGCTATCTGTATGAACATGGAAATACATACACCGCTATCTGTATGAACATGGAAATATCTACACCGCTATCTGTTTGAACATCGAAATATATACACCGCTATCTGCATGAAAATGGAAATATCTACACAGCTATCTGCATATACATGGAAATATCTACACAGCTATCACTTTACGCATGGAAATAACTACACCGCTATCTGTATGAACATGGAAATATCTACACCACAATCTGTATGAAAATGGAAATATCAGAACCGCCATCTGTATGAACATATAAATATCTACACCGCCATCTCTATTAAAATGAAGATATCTACACCGCTATCTGTATAAACATGGAAATATCTACACCGCTATCTGTATAAACATGGAAATATCTACACCGCTATCTGTATAAACATGGAAATATCTTCACCGCTACCTGTAAAAACATGGAAATATCAGCACCGCTATCTGTATGAACATGGAAATATCTACACCGCTATCTGTATGAACATGGAAATATCTACACCGCTATCTGTATGAACATGGAAATATCTACACCGCTATCGGTTTGAACAAGGAAATATATACACTGCTGTCTGCATGAAAATGGAAATTGCTACACAGCAATCTGCATATACATGGAAATATCTACACAGGTATCTCTTTACACATGGAAATAACTACACAGCTATCTGTATGAAAATGGAAATATCTAAACCGCCATCTGTATGAACATGGAAATATCTACACCGCTATCTGTATGAACATGGAAATATCTACACCGCCATCTGTATGAACATGGAAATATCTACACAGCCATCTGGATGAACATGGAAATATCTACACCGCTATCTGTATGAACATGGAAATATCTACACCGCTATCTGTATGAACATGGAAATATCTACACCGCTATCTGTATGAACATGGAAATATTTTCACCGCCATCTATATGAACATGGATATATCTACACAGCCATCTGGATGAGCATGGAAATATCTACACCGCTATCTGTGTAAACATGCCTACATTTTCACCGCTATCTGTATAAACATGGAAATATCTACACCGCTATCTTTATGAACATGGAAATATCTACACCGCTAACTGTTTGAACATGGAAGTATATACACCGCTATCTGCTTGAAAATGGAAATATATACACCGCTAACTGTATGAACATGGAAATACATACACCACTATCTGTTGGAACATGGAAATATCTACACCGCTTTCTGTATGAACATGGAAATATCTACACCGCTCTCTGTATGAACATGGAAATATCTTCACCGCCATCTGTATGATGATGGATATATCTACACAGCATTCTGGATGAACATGGAAATATCTACACCGCTATCTGTGTAAACATGCATATATTTTCACCGCTATCTGTATAAACATGGAAATATCTTCACCGCTACCTTCATGAACATGGAAATATCTAAACCGCTAACTGTTTGAACAGGGAAATATAAACACCGCTATCTGCATAAAAATGGAAATATCTACACCGCTATCTGTATGAACATGGAAATACATACACCGCTATCTGTATGAACATGGAAATATCTACACCGCTATCTGTATGAACATGGAAATATCTACACCGCTATCTGTATGAACACGGAAATATCTACACCGCCATCTGTATGAACATGGAAATATCTTCTCCACCATCTGTATGAACATGGATATATCTACACAGCCATCTGGATGAACATGGAAATATCTAAATCGCTATCTGTATGAACATGGAAATATCTACACCCCCATCTGTATGAACATGGATATATCTACACAGCCATCTGTATAAACACGGAAATATGTACACCGCCACCTGTATAAACATGGAAGTTTCAGCACGGCTATCGGTATGAACATGGCAATATCTACACGGCTATCTGTATGAACATGGAAATATCTACACCGCTATCTGTATGTACATGGAAATATCTTCACCGCCATCTGTATGAACATGGATATATCTACTCAGCCATCTGGATGAACATGGAAATATCTACTCCACTATCTGTATGAACATGGAAATATCTACACCGCTATCTGTATGAACATGGAAATATCTACACAGCCATCTGGATTAACATGGAAATATCTACACCGCTATCTGTATGAACATGGAAATACATACACCGCTGTCTGTATGAACATGGAAATATCTACCCCGCTATCTGTATGAACATGGAAATATCTACACCGCTATCTGTATGAACATGGAAATATCTTCACCGCCATCTGTGTGAACATGGATATATCTACACAGCCATCTGGATGAACATGGAAATATCTACACCGCTATCTGTGTAAACATGCATACATTTTCACCGCTATCTGTATAAACATGGAAATATCTAAACCGCTATCTTTATGAAAATGGAAATATCTACACCGCTAACTGTTTGAACTTGGAAACATATACACCGCTATCTGCTTGAAAATGGAAATATCTACACCGCTATCTGTATGAACATGGAAATACATACACCGCTATCTGTTTGAACATGGAAATATCTACACCGCTTTCTGTATGAACATGGAAATATCTACACCGCTATCTGTATGAACATGTAAATATCTTCACCGTCATCTGTATGAACATGGATATATCTACACAGCCATCTGGATGAACAGGGAAATATCTGCACCGCTATCTATATGAACATGGAAATACCTACACCTCTATCTGTATGAACATGGATATATCTACACAGCCATCTGGATGAACATGGAAATATCTACACCGCTATCTGTGTAAACATGCATACATCTTCACCGCTATCTGTACAAACATGGAAATATCTACACCGCTATCTTTCTGAACAAGGAAATATCAACACCGCTAACTGTTTGAACAGGGAAATATATACACTGCTATCCGCATGAGAATTGAAATATCTACACAGCTATCTGCATATACATGGAAATATCTACACAGCTATCTCTTTACACATGGAAATAACTACACCGCTATCTGTATGAACATGGAAATATCTACACCGCCATCTGTATGAAAATGGAAATATCTGAACCGCCATCTGTATGAACATATAAATATCTACACCGCCATCTGTATAAAGATGGAGATATCTACACCGTTATCTGTATAAACATGGAAATATCTGCACCGCTATCTGTATAAACATGGAAATATCTACACCGCTATCTGTATAAACATGGAAATAGCTTCACCGCTACTGTAAAAACATGGAAATATCAGCACCGCTATCTGTATGAACATGGAAATATCTACACCGCAATCTGTATGTACATGGAAATATCTACACCGCTATCTGTATGAACATGGAAATATCTACACCGCTATCTGTTTGAACAGGGAAATCTATACACCGCTATCTGCATGAAAATGTAAATTGCTACACAGCTATCTGCATATACATGGAAATATCTACACAGGTATCTCTTTACACATGGAAATAACTACACCGCTATCTGTATGAAAATGGAAATATCTACACCGCCATCTGCATGAACATGGAAATATCTGTAACGCCATCTGTATGAACATATAAATATCTACACCGCCATCTGTATTAAGATGGGGATATCTACACCGCTATCTGTATCAACATGGAAATATCTACACCGCTATCTGAATACACATGGAAATATCAGCACCGCTATCTGTGTGAACATGGAAATATCTACACCGCTACCTGTATGAACATGGAAATATCTACACCGCTATCTGTATGAGCATGGAAATATCTTCACCGCCATCTGTATGAACATGGATATATCTACACAGCCATCTTGATGATCATGGAAATATGTACACGGCTATCTGTGTAAACATGCATACATCTTCACCACTATCTGTATAAACATGGAAATATCTACACCGCTATCTTTATGAACATGGAAATATCTACACCGCTATCTGTATGAACATGGAAATATCTGCAACGCTATCTGTATGAACATGGAAATACATACACCGCTATCTGTATGAACATGGAAATATCTACACCGCTATCTGTATGAACATGGAAATATCTGCACCGCTATCTGTATGAACATGGAAATCTCTACACCGCCATCTGTATGAACATGGAAATATCTTCTCCGCCATCTGTATGAACATGGATATATCTACACAGCCATCTGGATGAACATGGAAATATCTAAACCGCTATCTGTATGAACATGGAAATATCTACACCGCCATCTGTATGAACATGGATATATCTACACAGCCATCTTTATAAACACGGAAATATGTACACCGCTACCTGTATAAACATGGAAGTATCAGCACCGCTATCGGTATGTACATGGCAATATCTACACCGCTATCTGTATGTACATGGAAATATCTTCACCGCCATCTGTATGAACATGGATATATCTACGCAGCCATCTGGATGAACATGGAAATATCTACACCGCTATCTGTATGAACATGGAAATATCTACTCAGCCATCTGGATGAACATGGAAATATCTACACCGCTATCTGTATGAACATGGAAATATCTGCACCGCCATCTGTATGAACATGGATATATCTACACAGCCATCTGGATGAACCTGGAAATATCTACACCGCTATCTGTGTAAACATGCATACAATTTCACCGCTATCTGGATAAACATGGAAATATCTACACCGCTATCTTTATGAACATGGAAATATCTACACCGCTAACTGTTTGAACATGGAAACATATACACCGCTATCTGCTTGAAAATGGAAATATCTACACCGCTATCTGTATGAACATGGAAATACATACACCGCTATCTGTTTGAACATGGAAATATCTACACCGCTTTCTGTATGAACATGGAAATATCTACACAGCTATCTGCATATACATGGAAATATCTACACAGCTATCTCTCCACACATGGAAATAACTACACCGCTATCTGTATGAACATGGAAATATCTACACCGCTATCTGTATGAAAATGGAAATCTCTGAACCGCCATCTGTATGAACATATAAATATCTACACCGCCATCTGTATTAAAATGGAGATATCTACACCGCTATCTGTATAAACATGGAAATATCTACACCGCTATCTGTATAAACATGGAAATATCTACACCGCTATCTGTATAAACATGGAAATAGCTTCACCGCTACCTGTATAAACATGGAAATTTCAGCACCGCTATCTGTATGAACATGGAAATATCTACACCGCAATCTGTATAAACATGGAAATATCTACACCGCTATCTGTATGAACATGGAAATATCTACACCGCTACCTGTTTGAACAGGGAAATATATACACCGCTGTCTGCATGAAAATGGAAATTGCTACACAGCTATCTGCATATACATGGAAATATCTACACAGGTATCTCTTTACACATGGAAATAACTACACCGCTATCTGTATGAACATGGAAATATCTACAGCGCCATCTGTATGAACATGGAAATATCTGCACCGCCATATGTATGAACATATAAATATCTACACCGCCATCTGTATTAAGATGGAGATATCTACACCGCTATCTGTATCAAGATGGAAATATCTACACCGCTATCTGTATAAACATGGAAATATCTACACCGCTACCTGTATGAACATGGAAATATCTACACCGCTATCTGTATGAGCATGGAAATATCTTCACCGCCATCTGTATGAACATGGATATATCTACACAGCCATCTTGATGATCATGGAAATATGTACACGGCTATCTGTTTAAACATGCATACATCTTCACCACTATCTGTATAAACATGGAAATATCTACACCGCTATCTTTATGAACATGGAAATATCTACACCGCTATCTGTATGAACATGGAAATATCTGCAACGCTATCTGTATGAACATGGAAATACATACACCGCTATCTGTATGAACATGGAAATATCTACACCGCTATCTGTATGAACATGGAAATATCTGCACCGCTATCTGTATGAACATGGAAATCTCTACACCGCCATCTGTATGAACATGGAAATATCTTCTCCGCCATCTGTATGAACATGGATATATCTACACAGCCATCTGGATGAACATGGAAATATCTAAACCGCTATCTGTATGAACATGGAAATATCTACACCGCCATCTGTATGAACATGGATATATCTACACAGCCATCTTTATAAACACGGAAATATGTACACCGCTACCTGTATAAACATGGAAGTATCAGCACCGCTATCGGTATGTACATGGCAATATCTACACCGCTATCTGTATGTACATGGAAATATCTTCACCGCCATCTGTATGAACATGGATATATCTACGCAGCCATCTGGATGAACATGGAAATATCTACACCGCTATCTGTATGAACATGGAAATATCTACTCAGCCATCTGGATGAACATGGAAATATCTACACCGCTATCTGTATGAACATGGAAATATCTGCACCGCCATCTGTATGAACATGGATATATCTACACAGCCATCTGGATGAACCTGGAAATATCTACACCGCTATCTGTGTAAACATGCATACAATTTCACCGCTATCTGTATAAACATGGAAATATCTACACCGCTATCTTTATGAACATGGAAATATCTACACCGCTAACTGTTTGAACATGGAAACATATACACCGCTATCTGCTTGAAAATGGAAATATCTACACCGCTATCTGTATGAACATGGAAATACATACACCGCTATCTGTTTGAACATGGAAATATCTACACCGCTTTCTGTATGAACATGGAAATATCTACACAGCTATCTGCATATACATGGAAATATCTACACAGCTATCTCTCCACACATGGAAATAACTACACCGCTATCTGTATGAACATGGAAATATCTACACCGCTATCTGTATGAAAATGGAAATCTCTGAACCGCCATCTGTATGAACATATAAATATCTACACCGCCATCTGTATTAAAATGGAGATATCTACACCGCTATCTGTATAAACATGGAAATATCTACACCGCTATCTGTATAAACATGGAAATATCTACACCGCTATCTGTATAAACATGGAAATAGCTTCACCGCTACCTGTATAAACATGGAAATTTCAGCACCGCTATCTGTATGAACATGGAAATATCTACACCGCAATCTGTATAAACATGGAAATATCTACACCGCTATCTGTATGAACATGGAAATATCTACACCGCTACCTGTTTGAACAGGGAAATATATACACCGCTGTCTGCATGAAAATGGAAATTGCTACACAGCTATCTGCATATACATGGAAATATCTACACAGGTATCTCTTTACACATGGAAATAACTACACCGCTATCTGTATGAACATGGAAATATCTACAGCGCCATCTGTATGAACATGGAAATATCTGCACCGCCATATGTATGAACATATAAATATCTACACCGCCATCTGTATTAAGATGGAGATATCTACACCGCTATCTGTATCAAGATGGAAATATCTACACCGCTATCTGTATAAACATGGAAATATCTACACCGCTACCTGTATGAACATGGAAATATCAGCACCGCTATCTGTATGAACATGGAAATATCTACACCGCTATCTGTATGAACATGGAAATATCTTCACCGCCATCTGTATGAACATGGATATATCTACACAGCCATCTGGATGAACATGGAAATATGTACACGGCTATCTGTGTAAACATGCATACATCTTCACCGCTATCTGTATAAACATGGAAATATCTACACCGCTATCTTTATGAACATGGAAATATCTAAACCGATAACTGTTTGAACAGGGAAATATATACACCGCTATCTGCATGAAAATGGAAATATCTACACCGCTATCTGTATGAACATGGAAATATATACACCGCTATCTGTATGAACATGGAAATATATACACCGCTATCTGTATGAACATGGAAATACCTACACCGCTATCTGTATGAACATGGAAATATCTACACCGCCATCTGTATGAACATGGAAATATCTTCTCCGCCATCAGTATGAACATGGATATATCTGCACAGCCATCTGGATGAACATGGAAATATCTAAACCGCTATCTGTATGAACATGGAAATATCTACACCGCCATCTGTATGAACATGGATATATCTACACAGCCATCTTTATAAACACGGAAATATGTACACCGCTACCTGTATAAACATGGAAGTAGCAGCAGCGCTATCAGTATGTACATGGCAATATCTACACGGCTATCTGTATGAACATGGAAATATCTACACCGCTATCTGTATGTACATGGAAATATCTTCACCGCCATCTGTAAGAACATGGATATATCTACGCAGCCATCTGGATGAACATGGAAATATCTACACCGCTATCTGTATGAACATGGAAATATCTACACCGCTATCTGTATGAACATGGAAATACCTACACAGCCATCTGGATGAACATGGAAATATCTACACCGCTATCTGTATGAACATGGAAATACAAACACCGCTATCTGTATGAGCATGGAAATATCTACACCGCTATCTGTATGAACATGGAAATATCTACACCGCTATCTGTATGAACATGGAAATATCTTCACCGCCATCTGTATGAACATGGATATATCTACACAGCCATCTGGATGAACATGGAAATATCTACACCGCTATCTGTGTAAACATGCATACATTTTCACCGCTATGTGTATAAACATTGAAATATCTACACCGCTATCTTTATGAACATGGAAATATCTACACCGCTAACTGTTTGAACATGGAAATATATACACCGCTATCTGCTTGAAAATGGAAATATCTACACCGCTATCTGTATGAACATGGAAATACATACACCGCTATCTGTTTGAACATGGAAATATCTACACCGCTTTCTGTATGAACATGGAAATATCTTCACCGTCATCTGTATGAACATGAATATATCTACACAGCCATCTGGATGAACATGGAAATATCTGCACCGCTATCTGTATGAACATGGAAATATCTACACCGCTATCTGTATGAACATGGATATATCTACACATCCATCTGGATGAACATGGAAATATCTACACCGCTATCTGTGTAAACATGCATACATCTTCACCGCTATCTGTATAAACATGGAAATATCTACACCGCTATCTTTCTGAACATGGAAATAACAACAACGCTAACTGTTTGAACAGGGAAATATATACACCGCTATCTGCATGAGAATTGAAATATCTACACAGCTATCTGCATATACATGGAAATATCTACACAGCTATCTCTTTACACATGGAAATAACTACACCGCTATCTGTATGAACATGGAAATATCTACACCGCCATCTGTATGAAAATGGAAATATCTGAACCGCCATCTGTATGAACATATAAATATCTACACCGCCATCTGTATTAAGATGGAGATATCTACACCGCTATCTGTATAAACATGGAAATATCTACACCGCTATCTGTATAAACATGGAAATATCTACACCGCTATCTGTATAAACATGGAAATATCTTCACCGCTACCTGTAAAAACATGGAAATATCAGCACCGCTATCTGTATGAACATGGAAATATCTACACCGCTATCTGTATGAACATGGAAATATCTACACCGCTATCTGTATGAACATGGAAATATCTACACCGCTATCGGTTTGAACAGGGAAATATATACACCGCTGTCTGCATGAAAATAGAAATTGCTACACAGCTATCTGCATATACTTGGAAATATCTACACAGGTATCTCTTTACACATGGAAATAACTACACCGCTATCTGTATGAAAATGGAAATATCTACACCGCCATCTGTATGAACATGGAAATATCTACACCGCTCTCTGTATGAACATGGAAATATCTACACCGCTATCTGTATGAACATGGAAATATCTACACAGACATCTGGATGAACATGGAAATATCTACACCGCTATCTGTATGAACTTGGAAATATATACACCGCTATCTGTATGAACATGGAAATACCTACACCGCTATCTGTATGAACATGGAAATATTTTCACCGCCATCTATATGAACATGGATATATCTACACAGCCATCTGGATGAACATGGAAATATCTACACCGCTATCTGTGTAAACATGCCTACATTTTCACCGCTATCAGTATAAACATGGAAATATGTACACTGCTATCTTTATGAACATGGAAATACCTACACCGCTTACTGTTTGAACATGGAAGTATATACACCGCTATCTGCTTGAAAATGGAAATATATACACCGCTAACTGTATGAACATGGAAATACATACACCGCTATCTGTTTGTACATGGAAATATCTACACCGCTTTCTGTATGAACATGGAAATATCTACACCGCTATCTGTATGAACATGGAAATATCTTCACCGCCATCTGTATGAAGATGGATATATCTACACAGCATTCTGGATGAACATGGAAATATCTACACCGCTATCTGTGTAAACATGCATACATTTTCACCGCTATCTGTATAAACATTGAAATATCTACACCGCTGTCTTTATGAACATGGAAATATCTAAACCGCTATCTGTATGAACATGGAAATATCTTCACCGCCATCTGTATGAACATGGATATATCTACACAGCCATCTGGATGAACATGGAAATATGTACACGGCTATCTGTGTAAACATGCATACATCTTCACCGCTATCTGTATAAACATGGAAATATCTACACCGCTATCTTTATGAACATGGAAATATCTAAACCGCTAACTGTTTGAACAGGGAAATATATACACCGCTTTCTGCATAAAAATGGAAATATCTACACCACTATCTGTATGAACATGGAAATACATACACCGCTATCTGTATGAACATGGAAATATCTACACCGCTATCTGTATGAACATGGAAATATCTACACCCCTATCTGTATGAACATGGAAATATCTACACCGCCATCTGTATGAACATGGAAATATCTTCTCCACCATCTGTATGAACATGGATATATCTACACAGCCATCTGGATGAACATGGAAATATCTACACTGCTATCTGTATGAACATGGAAATATCTACACCGCCATCTGTATGAACATGGAAATATCTTCTCCACCATCTGTATGAACATGGATATATCTACACAGCCATCTGTATAAACATGGAAATATCTACACCGCTATCTGTATAAACATGGAAATATCTACACCGCTACATGTATGAACATGGAAATATTAGCACCGCTATCTGTATGAACTTGGAAATATCTACACCGCTATCTGTATGAACATGGAAATATCTTCACCGCCATCTGTATGAACATGGATATATCCACACAGCCATCTGGATGAACATGGAAATATGTACACGGCTATCTGTGTAAACATGCATACTTCTTCACCGCTATCTGTATAAACATGGAAATATCTACACCGCTATCTGTATGAACATGGAAATACATACACCGCTATCTGTATGAACATGGAAATATCTACACCGCTATCTGTATGAACATGGAAATACCTACACCGCTATCTGTATGAACATGGAAATATCTACACCGCCATCTGTATGAACATGGAAATATCTTCTCTGCCATCTGTATGAACAAGGATATATCTACACAGCCATCTGGATGAACATGGAAATATCTAAACCGCTATCTGTATGAACATGGAAATATCTACACCGCCATCTGAATGAACATGGATATATCTACACAGCCATCTGTATAAACACGGAAATATGTACACCGCTACCTGTATAAACATGGAAGTATCAGCACCGCTATTGGTATGAACATGGCAATATCTACACGGCTATCTGTATGAACATGGAAATATCTACACCGCTATCTGTATGTACATGGAAATATCTTCTCCGCCATCTGTATGAACATGGATATATCTACACAGCCATCTGGATGAACATGAAAATATCTACACCGCTATCTGTATGAACATGGAAATATCTACACCGCTATCTGTATTAACATGGAAATATCCACACAGCCATCTGGATTAACTTGGAAATATCTACAGCGCTATCTGTATGAACATGGAAATACATACACCGCTATCTGTATGAACATGGAAATATCTACACCGCTATCTGTTTGAACATGGAAATATATACACCGCTATCTGCATGAAAATGGAAATATCTACACAGCTATCTGCATATACATGGAAATATCTACACAGCTATCACTTTACGCATGGAAATAACTACACCGCTATCTGTATGAACATGGAAATATCTACACCGCCATCTGTATGACAATGGAAATATCTGAACCGCCATCTGTATGAACATATAAATATCTACACCGCCATCTGTATTAAAATGAAGATATCTACACCGCTATCTGTATAAACATGGAAATATCTACACCGCTATCTGTATAAACATGGAAATATCTACACCGCTATCTGTATAAACATGGAAATATCTTCACCGCTACCTGTAAAAACATGGAAATATCAGCACCGCTATCTGTATGAACATGGAAATATCTACACCGCTATCTGTATGAACATGGAAATATCTACACCGCTATCTGTATGAACATGGAAATATCTACACCGCTATCTGTATGAACATGGAAATATCTACACCGCTATCGGTTTGAACAAGGAAATATATACACCGCTGTCTGCATGAAAATGGAAATTGCTACACAGCAATCTGCATATACATGGAAATATCTACACAGGTATCTCATTACACATGGAAATAACTACACAGCTATCTGTATGAAAATGGAAATATCTACACCGCCATCTGTATGAACATGGAAATATCTACACCGCTATCTGTATGAACATGGAAATAACTACACCGCTATCTGTATGAACATGGAAATATCTACACAGCCATCTGGATGAACATGGAAATATCTACACCGCTATCTGTATGAACATGGAAATATCTATACCGCTATCTGTATGAACATGGAAATATCTACACCGCTATCTGTATGAACATGGAAATATTTTCACCGCCATCTATATGAACATGGATATATCTACACAGCCATCTGGATGAACATGGAAATATCTACACCGCTATCCGTGTAAACATGCCTACATTTTCACCGCTATCTGTATAAACATGGAAATATCTACACCGCTATCTTTATGAACATGGAAATATCTACACCGCTAACTGTTTGAACATGGAAGTATATACACCGCTATCTGCTTGAAAATGGAAATATATGCACCGCTAACTGTATGAACATGGAAATACATACACCGCTATCTGTTTGAACATGGAAATATCTACACCGCTTTCTGTATGAACATGGAAATATCTACACCGCCATCTGTATGAACATGGATATATCTACACAGTCATCTGTATAAACACGGAAATATGTACACCGCTACCTGTATAAACATGGAAGTTTCAGCACGGCTATCGGTATGAAAATGGCAATATCTACACGGCTATCTGTATGAACATGGAAATATCTACACCGCTATCTGTATGTACATGGAAATATCTTCACCGCCATCTGTATGAACATGGATATATCTACTCAGCCATCTGGATGAACATGGAAATATCTACACCGCTATCTGTATGAACATGGAAATATCTACACCGCTATCTGTATGAACATGGAAATATATACACAGCCATCTGGATTAACATGGAAATATCTACACCGCTATCTGTATGAACATGGAAATACATACACCGCTGTCTGTATGAACATGGAAATATCTACCCCACTATCTGTATGAACATTGAAATATCTACACCGCTATCTGTATGAACATGGAAATATCTTCACCGCCATCTGTATGAACATGGATATATCTACACAGCCATCTGGATGAACATGGAAATATCTACACCGCTATCTGTGTAAACATGCATACATTTTCACCGCTATCTGTATAAACATGGAAATAACTACACCGCTATCTTTATGAACATGGAAATATCTACACCGCTAACTGAACATGGAAATATATACACCGCTATCTGCTTGAAAATGGAAATGTCTACACCGCTATCTGTATGAACATGGAAATACATACACCGCTATCTGTTTGAACATGGAAATATCTACACCGCTTTCTTTATGAACATGGAAATATCTACAACGCTATCTGTATGAACATGGAAATATCTTCACCGCCATCTGTATGAACATGTATATATCTACACAGCCATCTGGATGAACATGGAAATATCTGCACCGCTATCTGTATGAACATGGAAATATCTACACCGCTATCTGTATGAACATGGATATATCTACACAGCCATCTGGATGAACATGGAAATATCTACACCGCTATCTGTGTAAACATGCATATGTCTTCACCGCTATCTGTATAAACATGGAAGTATCTACACCGCTATCTTTCTGAACATGGAAATATCTACACCGCTAACTGAACAGGGAAATATATACACCGCTATCTGCATGAAAATGGAAATATCTACACAGCTATCTGCATATACATGGAAATATCTACACAGCTATCTCTCTACACATGGAAATAACTACACCGCTATCTGTATGAACATGGAAATATCTACACCGCCATCTGTATGAAAATGGAAATCTCTGAACCGCCATCTGTATGAACATATAAATATCTACACCGCCATCTGTATTAAAATGGAGATATCTACACCGCTATCTGTATAAACATGGAAATATCTACACCGCTATCTGTATAAACATGGAAATATCTACACCGCTATCTGTATAAACATGGAAATAGCTTCACCGCTACCGGTATAAACATGGAAATTTCAGCACCGCTATCTGTATGAACATGGAAATATCTACACCGCAATCTGTATGAACATGGAAATATCTACACCGCTATCTGTATGAACATGGAAATATCTACACCGCTATCTGTTTGAACAGGGAAATATATACACCGCTGTCTGCATGAAAATGGAAATTGCTACACAGCTATCTGCATATACATGGAAATATCTACACAGGTATCTCTTTACACATGGAAATAACTACACCGCTATATGTATGAACATGGAAATATCTGCACCGCCATCTGTATGAACATACAAATATATACACCGCCATCTGTATTAACATGGAGATATCTACACCGCTATCTGTATCAACATGGAAATATCTACACCGCTACCTGTATGAACATGGAAATATCACCACCGCTATCTGTATGAACATGGAAATATCTACACCGCTATCTGTATGAACATGGAAATATCTTCACCGCCATCTGTATGAACATGGATATATCTACACAGCCATCTGGATGAACATGGAAATATGTACACGGCTATCTGTGTAAACATGCATACATCTTCACCACTATCTGTATAAACATGGAAATATCTACACCGCTATCTTTATGAACATGGAAATATCTAAACCGCTAACTGTTTGAACAGGGAAATATATACACCGCTATCTGCATAAAAATGGAAATATCTACACCGCTATCTGTATGAACATGGAAATACATACACCGCTATCTGTATGAACATGGAAATATCTACACCGCTATCTGTATGAACATGGAAATATCTACACCGCTATCTGTATGAACATGGAAATATCTACACCGCCATCTGTATGAACATGGAAATATCTTCTCCAACATCTGTATGAACATGGAAATATCTACACCGCCATCTGTATGAACATGGAAATATCTTCTCCACCATCTGTATGAACATGGATATATCTACACAGCCATCTGGATGAACATGGAAATATCTAAACCGCTATCTGTATGAACATGGAAATATCTACACTGCCATCTGTATGAACATGGATATATCTACACAGCCATCTGTATAAACACGGAAATATGTACACCGCTACCTGTATAAACATGGAAGTTTCAGCACGGCTATCGGTATGAACATGACAATATCTACACGGCTATCTGTATGAACATGGAAATATCTACACCGCTATCTGTATGTACATGGAAATATCTTCACCGCCATCTGTATGAACATGGATATATCTACTCAGCCATCTGGATGAACATGGAAATATCTACACCGCTATCTGTATGAACATGGAAATATCTACATCGCAATCTGAATGAACATGGATATATCTACACAGCCATCTGGATTAACATGGAAATATCTACACCGCTATCTGTATGAACATGGAAATACATACACCGCTGTCTGTATGAACATGGAAATATCAACACCGCTATCTGTATGAACATGGAAATATCTACACCGCTATCTGTATGGACATGGAAATATCTTCACCGCCATCTGTGTGAACATGGATATATCTACACAGCCATCTGGATGAACATGGAAATATCTACACCGCTATCTGTGTAAACATGCATACATTTTCACCGCTATCTGTATAAACATGGAAATATCTACACCGCTATCTTTATGAACATGGAAATATCTACACCGCTAACTGTTTGAACATGGAAATATATACACCGCTATCTGCTTGAAAATGGAAATATCTACACCGCTATCTGTATGAACATGGAAATACATACACCGCTATCTGTTTGAACATGGAAATATCTACACCGCTTTCTTTATGAACATGGAAATATCTACAACGCTATCTGTATGAACATGGAAATATCTTCACCGACATCTGTATGAACATGGATATATCTACACAGCCATCTGGATGAACATGGAAATATCTGCACCGCTATCTGTATGAACATGGAAATATCTACACCGCTATCTGTATGAACATGGATATATCTACACAGCCATCTGGATGAACATGGAAATATCTAAACCGCTATCTGTGTAAACATGCATACATCTTCACCGCTACCTGTATAAATATGGAAATATCTACACCGCTATCTTTCTGAACATGGAAATATCTACACCGCTAACTGTTTGAACTGGGAAATATATAAACCGCTCTCTGCATGAAAATGGAAATATCTACACAGCTATCTGCATATACATGGAAATATCTACACAGCTATCTCTCTACACATGGAAATAACTACACCGCTATCTGTATGAACATGGAAATATCTACACCGCCATCTGTATGAAAATGGAAATCTCTGAACCGCCATCTGTATGAACATATAAATATCTACACCGCCATCTGTATTAAAATGGAGATATCTACACCGCTATCTGTATAAACATGGAAATATCTACACCGCTATCTGTATAAACATGGAAATATCTACACTGCTATCTGTATAAACATGGAAATAGCTTCACCGCTACCTGTATAAACATGGAAATTTCAGCACCGCTATCTGTATGAACATGGAAATATCTACACCGCAATCTGTATAAACATGGAAATATCTACACCGCTATCTGTATGAACATGGAAATATCTACACCGCTACCTGTTTGAACAGGGAAATATATACACCGCTGTCTGCATGAAAATGGAAATTGCTACACAGCTATCTGCATATACATGGAAATATCTACACAGGTATCTCTTTACACATGGAAATAACTACACCGCTATCTGTATGAACATGGAAATATCTACAGCGCCATCTGTATGAACATGGAAATATCTGCACCGCCATATGTATGAACATATAAATATCTACACCGCCATCTGTATTAAGATGGAGATATCTACACCGCTATCTGTATCAAGATGGAAATATCTACACCGCTATCTGTATAAACATGGAAATATCTACACCGCTACCTGTATGAACATGGAAATATCAGCACCGCTATCTGTATGAACATGGAAATATCTACACCGCTATCTGTATGAACATGGAAATATCTTCACCGCCATCTGTATGAACATGGATATATCTACACAGCCATCTGGATGAACATGGAAATATGTACACGGCTATCTGTGTAAACATGCATACATCTTCACCGCTATCTGTATAAACATGGAAATATCTACACCGCTATCTTTATGAACATGGAAATATCTAAACCGATAACTGTTTGAACAGGGAAATATATACACCGCTATCTGCATGAAAATGGAAATATCTACACCGCTATCTGTATGAACATGGAAATATATACACCGCTATCTGTATGAACATGGAAATATATACACCGCTATCTGTATGAACATGGAAATACCTACACCGCTATCTGTATGAACATGGAAATATCTACACCGCCATCTGTATGAACATGGAAATATCTTCTCCGCCATCAGTATGAACATGGATATATCTGCACAGCCATCTGGATGAACATGGAAATATCTAAACCGCTATCTGTATGAACATGGAAATATCTACACCGCCATCTGTATGAACATGGATATATCTACACAGCCATCTTTATAAACACGGAAATATGTACACCGCTACCTGTATAAACATGGAAGTAGCAGCAGCGCTATCAGTATGTACATGGCAATATCTACACGGCTATCTGTATGAACATGGAAATATCTACACCGCTATCTGTATGTACATGGAAATATCTTCACCGCCATCTGTAAGAACATGGATATATCTACGCAGCCATCTGGATGAACATGGAAATATCTACACCGCTATCTGTATGAACATGGAAATATCTACACCGCTATCTGTATGAACATGGAAATACCTACACAGCCATCTGGATGAACATGGAAATATCTACACCGCTATCTGTATGAACATGGAAATACAAACACCGCTATCTGTATGAGCATGGAAATATCTACACCGCTATCTGTATGAACATGGAAATATCTACACCGCTATCTGTATGAACATGGAAATATCTTCACCGCCATCTGTATGAACATGGATATATCTACACAGCCATCTGGATGAACATGGAAATATCTACACCGCTATCTGTGTAAACATGCATACATTTTCACCGCTATGTGTATAAACATTGAAATATCTACACCGCTATCTTTATGAACATGGAAATATCTACACCGCTAACTGTTTGAACATGGAAATATATACACCGCTATCTGCTTGAAAATGGAAATATCTACACCGCTATCTGTATGAACATGGAAATACATACACCGCTATCTGTTTGAACATGGAAATATCTACACCGCTTTCTGTATGAACATGGAAATATCTTCACCGTCATCTGTATGAACATGAATATATCTACACAGCCATCTGGATGAACATGGAAATATCTGCACCGCTATCTGTATGAACATGGAAATATCTACACCGCTATCTGTATGAACATGGATATATCTACACATCCATCTGGATGAACATGGAAATATCTACACCGCTATCTGTGTAAACATGCATACATCTTCACCGCTATCTGTATAAACATGGAAATATCTACACCGCTATCTTTCTGAACATGGAAATAACAACAACGCTAACTGTTTGAACAGGGAAATATATACACCGCTATCTGCATGAGAATTGAAATATCTACACAGCTATCTGCATATACATGGAAATATCTACACAGCTATCTCTTTACACATGGAAATAACTACACCGCTATCTGTATGAACATGGAAATATCTACACCGCCATCTGTATGAAAATGGAAATATCTGAACCGCCATCTGTATGAACATATAAATATCTACACCGCCATCTGTATTAAGATGGAGATATCTACACCGCTATCTGTATAAACATGGAAATATCTACACCGCTATCTGTATAAACATGGAAATATCTACACCGCTATCTGTATAAACATGGAAATATCTTCACCGCTACCTGTAAAAACATGGAAATATCAGCACCGCTATCTGTATGAACATGGAAATATCTACACCGCTATCTGTATGAACATGGAAATATCTACACCGCTATCTGTATGAACATGGAAATATCTACACCGCTATCGGTTTGAACAGGGAAATATATACACCGCTGTCTGCATGAAAATAGAAATTGCTACACAGCTATCTGCATATACTTGGAAATATCTACACAGGTATCTCTTTACACATGGAAATAACTACACCGCTATCTGTATGAAAATGGAAATATCTACACCGCCATCTGTATGAACATGGAAATATCTACACCGCTCTCTGTATGAACATGGAAATATCTACACCGCTATCTGTATGAACATGGAAATATCTACACAGACATCTGGATGAACATGGAAATATCTACACCGCTATCTGTATGAACTTGGAAATATATACACCGCTATCTGTATGAACATGGAAATACCTACACCGCTATCTGTATGAACATGGAAATATTTTCACCGCCATCTATATGAACATGGATATATCTACACAGCCATCTGGATGAACATGGAAATATCTACACCGCTATCTGTGTAAACATGCCTACATTTTCACCGCTATCAGTATAAACATGGAAATATGTACACTGCTATCTTTATGAACATGGAAATACCTACACCGCTTACTGTTTGAACATGGAAGTATATACACCGCTATCTGCTTGAAAATGGAAATATATACACCGCTAACTGTATGAACATGGAAATACATACACCGCTATCTGTTTGTACATGGAAATATCTACACCGCTTTCTGTATGAACATGGAAATATCTACACCGCTATCTGTATGAACATGGAAATATCTTCACCGCCATCTGTATGAAGATGGATATATCTACACAGCATTCTGGATGAACATGGAAATATCTACACCGCTATCTGTGTAAACATGCATACATTTTCACCGCTATCTGTATAAACATTGAAATATCTACACCGCTGTCTTTATGAACATGGAAATATCTAAACCGCTATCTGTATGAACATGGAAATATCTTCACCGCCATCTGTATGAACATGGATATATCTACACAGCCATCTGGATGAACATGGAAATATGTACACGGCTATCTGTGTAAACATGCATACATCTTCACCGCTATCTGTATAAACATGGAAATATCTACACCGCTATCTTTATGAACATGGAAATATCTAAACCGCTAACTGTTTGAACAGGGAAATATATACACCGCTTTCTGCATAAAAATGGAAATATCTACACCACTATCTGTATGAACATGGAAATACATACACCGCTATCTGTATGAACATGGAAATATCTACACCGCTATCTGTATGAACATGGAAATATCTACACCCCTATCTGTATGAACATGGAAATATCTACACCGCCATCTGTATGAACATGGAAATATCTTCTCCACCATCTGTATGAACATGGATATATCTACACAGCCATCTGGATGAACATGGAAATATCTACACTGCTATCTGTATGAACATGGAAATATCTACACCGCCATCTGTATGAACATGGAAATATCTTCTCCACCATCTGTATGAACATGGATATATCTACACAGCCATCTGTATAAACATGGAAATATCTACACCGCTATCTGTATAAACATGGAAATATCTACACCGCTACATGTATGAACATGGAAATATTAGCACCGCTATCTGTATGAACTTGGAAATATCTACACCGCTATCTGTATGAACATGGAAATATCTTCACCGCCATCTGTATGAACATGGATATATCCACACAGCCATCTGGATGAACATGGAAATATGTACACGGCTATCTGTGTAAACATGCATACTTCTTCACCGCTATCTGTATAAACATGGAAATATCTACACCGCTATCTGTATGAACATGGAAATACATACACCGCTATCTGTATGAACATGGAAATATCTACACCGCTATCTGTATGAACATGGAAATACCTACACCGCTATCTGTATGAACATGGAAATATCTACACCGCCATCTGTATGAACATGGAAATATCTTCTCTGCCATCTGTATGAACAAGGATATATCTACACAGCCATCTGGATGAACATGGAAATATCTAAACCGCTATCTGTATGAACATGGAAATATCTACACCGCCATCTGAATGAACATGGATATATCTACACAGCCATCTGTATAAACACGGAAATATGTACACCGCTACCTGTATAAACATGGAAGTATCAGCACCGCTATTGGTATGAACATGGCAATATCTACACGGCTATCTGTATGAACATGGAAATATCTACACCGCTATCTGTATGTACATGGAAATATCTTCTCCGCCATCTGTATGAACATGGATATATCTACACAGCCATCTGGATGAACATGAAAATATCTACACCGCTATCTGTATGAACATGGAAATATCTACACCGCTATCTGTATTAACATGGAAATATCCACACAGCCATCTGGATTAACTTGGAAATATCTACAGCGCTATCTGTATGAACATGGAAATACATACACCGCTATCTGTATGAACATGGAAATATCTACACCGCTATCTGTTTGAACATGGAAATATATACACCGCTATCTGCATGAAAATGGAAATATCTACACAGCTATCTGCATATACATGGAAATATCTACACAGCTATCACTTTACGCATGGAAATAACTACACCGCTATCTGTATGAACATGGAAATATCTACACCGCCATCTGTATGACAATGGAAATATCTGAACCGCCATCTGTATGAACATATAAATATCTACACCGCCATCTGTATTAAAATGAAGATATCTACACCGCTATCTGTATAAACATGGAAATATCTACACCGCTATCTGTATAAACATGGAAATATCTACACCGCTATCTGTATAAACATGGAAATATCTTCACCGCTACCTGTAAAAACATGGAAATATCAGCACCGCTATCTGTATGAACATGGAAATATCTACACCGCTATCTGTATGAACATGGAAATATCTACACCGCTATCTGTATGAACATGGAAATATCTACACCGCTATCTGTATGAACATGGAAATATCTACACCGCTATCGGTTTGAACAAGGAAATATATACACCGCTGTCTGCATGAAAATGGAAATTGCTACACAGCAATCTGCATATACATGGAAATATCTACACAGGTATCTCATTACACATGGAAATAACTACACAGCTATCTGTATGAAAATGGAAATATCTACACCGCCATCTGTATGAACATGGAAATATCTACACCGCTATCTGTATGAACATGGAAATAACTACACCGCTATCTGTATGAACATGGAAATATCTACACAGCCATCTGGATGAACATGGAAATATCTACACCGCTATCTGTATGAACATGGAAATATCTATACCGCTATCTGTATGAACATGGAAATATCTACACCGCTATCTGTATGAACATGGAAATATTTTCACCGCCATCTATATGAACATGGATATATCTACACAGCCATCTGGATGAACATGGAAATATCTACACCGCTATCCGTGTAAACATGCCTACATTTTCACCGCTATCTGTATAAACATGGAAATATCTACACCGCTATCTTTATGAACATGGAAATATCTACACCGCTAACTGTTTGAACATGGAAGTATATACACCGCTATCTGCTTGAAAATGGAAATATATGCACCGCTAACTGTATGAACATGGAAATACATACACCGCTATCTGTTTGAACATGGAAATATCTACACCGCTTTCTGTATGAACATGGAAATATCTACACCGCCATCTGTATGAACATGGATATATCTACACAGTCATCTGTATAAACACGGAAATATGTACACCGCTACCTGTATAAACATGGAAGTTTCAGCACGGCTATCGGTATGAAAATGGCAATATCTACACGGCTATCTGTATGAACATGGAAATATCTACACCGCTATCTGTATGTACATGGAAATATCTTCACCGCCATCTGTATGAACATGGATATATCTACTCAGCCATCTGGATGAACATGGAAATATCTACACCGCTATCTGTATGAACATGGAAATATCTACACCGCTATCTGTATGAACATGGAAATATATACACAGCCATCTGGATTAACATGGAAATATCTACACCGCTATCTGTATGAACATGGAAATACATACACCGCTGTCTGTATGAACATGGAAATATCTACCCCACTATCTGTATGAACATTGAAATATCTACACCGCTATCTGTATGAACATGGAAATATCTTCACCGCCATCTGTATGAACATGGATATATCTACACAGCCATCTGGATGAACATGGAAATATCTACACCGCTATCTGTGTAAACATGCATACATTTTCACCGCTATCTGTATAAACATGGAAATAACTACACCGCTATCTTTATGAACATGGAAATATCTACACCGCTAACTGAACATGGAAATATATACACCGCTATCTGCTTGAAAATGGAAATGTCTACACCGCTATCTGTATGAACATGGAAATACATACACCGCTATCTGTTTGAACATGGAAATATCTACACCGCTTTCTTTATGAACATGGAAATATCTACAACGCTATCTGTATGAACATGGAAATATCTTCACCGCCATCTGTATGAACATGTATATATCTACACAGCCATCTGGATGAACATGGAAATATCTGCACCGCTATCTGTATGAACATGGAAATATCTACACCGCTATCTGTATGAACATGGATATATCTACACAGCCATCTGGATGAACATGGAAATATCTACACCGCTATCTGTGTAAACATGCATATGTCTTCACCGCTATCTGTATAAACATGGAAGTATCTACACCGCTATCTTTCTGAACATGGAAATATCTACACCGCTAACTGAACAGGGAAATATATACACCGCTATCTGCATGAAAATGGAAATATCTACACAGCTATCTGCATATACATGGAAATATCTACACAGCTATCTCTCTACACATGGAAATAACTACACCGCTATCTGTATGAACATGGAAATATCTACACCGCCATCTGTATGAAAATGGAAATCTCTGAACCGCCATCTGTATGAACATATAAATATCTACACCGCCATCTGTATTAAAATGGAGATATCTACACCGCTATCTGTATAAACATGGAAATATCTACACCGCTATCTGTATAAACATGGAAATATCTACACCGCTATCTGTATAAACATGGAAATAGCTTCACCGCTACCGGTATAAACATGGAAATTTCAGCACCGCTATCTGTATGAACATGGAAATATCTACACCGCAATCTGTATGAACATGGAAATATCTACACCGCTATCTGTATGAACATGGAAATATCTACACCGCTATCTGTTTGAACAGGGAAATATATACACCGCTGTCTGCATGAAAATGGAAATTGCTACACAGCTATCTGCATATACATGGAAATATCTACACAGGTATCTCTTTACACATGGAAATAACTACACCGCTATATGTATGAACATGGAAATATCTGCACCGCCATCTGTATGAACATACAAATATATACACCGCCATCTGTATTAACATGGAGATATCTACACCGCTATCTGTATCAACATGGAAATATCTACACCGCTACCTGTATGAACATGGAAATATCACCACCGCTATCTGTATGAACATGGAAATATCTACACCGCTATCTGTATGAACATGGAAATATCTTCACCGCCATCTGTATGAACATGGATATATCTACACAGCCATCTGGATGAACATGGAAATATGTACACGGCTATCTGTGTAAACATGCATACATCTTCACCACTATCTGTATAAACATGGAAATATCTACACCGCTATCTTTATGAACATGGAAATATCTAAACCGCTAACTGTTTGAACAGGGAAATATATACACCGCTATCTGCATAAAAATGGAAATATCTACACCGCTATCTGTATGAACATGGAAATACATACACCGCTATCTGTATGAACATGGAAATATCTACACCGCTATCTGTATGAACATGGAAATATCTACACCGCTATCTGTATGAACATGGAAATATCTACACCGCCATCTGTATGAACATGGAAATATCTTCTCCAACATCTGTATGAACATGGAAATATCTACACCGCCATCTGTATGAACATGGAAATATCTTCTCCACCATCTGTATGAACATGGATATATCTACACAGCCATCTGGATGAACATGGAAATATCTAAACCGCTATCTGTATGAACATGGAAATATCTACACTGCCATCTGTATGAACATGGATATATCTACACAGCCATCTGTATAAACACGGAAATATGTACACCGCTACCTGTATAAACATGGAAGTTTCAGCACGGCTATCGGTATGAACATGACAATATCTACACGGCTATCTGTATGAACATGGAAATATCTACACCGCTATCTGTATGTACATGGAAATATCTTCACCGCCATCTGTATGAACATGGATATATCTACTCAGCCATCTGGATGAACATGGAAATATCTACACCGCTATCTGTATGAACATGGAAATATCTACATCGCAATCTGAATGAACATGGATATATCTACACAGCCATCTGGATTAACATGGAAATATCTACACCGCTATCTGTATGAACATGGAAATACATACACCGCTGTCTGTATGAACATGGAAATATCAACACCGCTATCTGTATGAACATGGAAATATCTACACCGCTATCTGTATGGACATGGAAATATCTTCACCGCCATCTGTGTGAACATGGATATATCTACACAGCCATCTGGATGAACATGGAAATATCTACACCGCTATCTGTGTAAACATGCATACATTTTCACCGCTATCTGTATAAACATGGAAATATCTACACCGCTATCTTTATGAACATGGAAATATCTACACCGCTAACTGTTTGAACATGGAAATATATACACCGCTATCTGCTTGAAAATGGAAATATCTACACCGCTATCTGTATGAACATGGAAATACATACACCGCTATCTGTTTGAACATGGAAATATCTACACCGCTTTCTTTATGAACATGGAAATATCTACAACGCTATCTGTATGAACATGGAAATATCTTCACCGACATCTGTATGAACATGGATATATCTACACAGCCATCTGGATGAACATGGAAATATCTGCACCGCTATCTGTATGAACATGGAAATATCTACACCGCTATCTGTATGAACATGGATATATCTACACAGCCATCTGGATGAACATGGAAATATCTAAACCGCTATCTGTGTAAACATGCATACATCTTCACCGCTATCTGTATAAATATGGAAATATCTACACCGCTATCTTTCTGAACATGGAAATATCTACACCGCTAACTGTTTGAACTGGGAAATATATAAACCGCTCTCTGCATGAAAATGGAAATATCTACACAGCTATCTGCATATACATGGAAATATCTACACAGCTATCTCTCTACACATGGAAATAACTACACCGCTATCTGTATGAACATGGAAATATCTACACCGCCATCTGTATGAAAATGGAAATCTCTGAACCGCCATCTGTATGAACATATAAATATCTACACCGCCATCTGTATTAAAATGGAGATATCTACACCGCTATCTGTATAAACATGGAAATATCTACACCGCTATCTGTATAAACATGGAAATATCTACACTGCTATCTGTATAAACATGGAAATAGCTTCACCGCTACCTGTATAAACATGGAAATTTCAGCACCGCTATCTGTATGAACATGGAAATATCTACACCGCAATCTGTATGAACATGGAAATATCTACACCGCTATCTGTATGAACATGGAAATATCTACACCGCTATCTGTTTGAACAGGGAAATATATACACCGCTGTCTGCATGAAAATGGAAATTGCTACACAGCTATCTGCATATACATGGAAATATCTACACAGGTATCTCTTTACACATGGAAATAACTACACCGCTATATGTATGAACATGGAAATAACTGCACCGCCATCTGTATGAACATATAAATATCTACACCGCCATCTCTATTAAGATGGAGATATCTACACCGCTATCTGTATCAACATGGAAATATCTACACCGCTACCTGTATGAACATGGAAATATCACCACCGCTATCTGTATGAACATGGAAATATCTACACCGCTATCTGTATGAACATGGAAATATCTTCACCGCCATCTGTATGAACATGGATATATCTACACAGCCATCTGGATGAACATGGAAATATGTACACGGCAATCTGTGTAAACATGCATACATCTTCACCGCTATCTGTATAAACATGGAAATATCTACACCGCTATCTTTATGAACATGGAAATATCTAAACCGCTAACTGTTTGAACAGGGAAATATATACACCGCTATCTGCATAAAAATGGAAATATCTACACCGCTATCTGTATGAACATGGAAATACATACACCGCTATCTGTATGAACATGGAAATATCTACACCGCTATCTGTATGAACATGGAAATATCTACACCGCCATCTGTATGAACATGGAAATATCTTCTCCACCATCTGTATGAACATGGATATATCTACACAGCCATCTGGATGAACATGGAAATATCTACACCGCTATCTGTGTAAACTTGCATACATCTTCACCGCTATCTGTATAAACATGGAAATATCTACACCGCTATCTTTCTGAACATGGAAATATCTACACCGCTAACTGTTGAACAGGAAAATATATACACCGCTATCTGCATCAAAATGGAAATATCTACACAGCTATCTGCATATATATGGAAATATCTACACAGCTATCTCTCTACACATGGAAATAACTACACCGCTATCTGTATGAACATGGAAATATCTACACCGCCATCTGTATGAAAATGGAAATCTCTGAACCGCCATCTGTATGAACATATAAATATCTACACCGCCATCTGTATTAAAATGGAGATATCTACACCGCTATCTGTATAAACATGGAAATATCTACACCGCTATCTGTATAAACATGGAAATATCTACACCGCTATCTGTATAAACAAGGAAAAACTTCACCGCTACCTGTATAAACATGGAAATTTCAGCACCGCTATCTGTATGAACATGGAAATATCTACACCGCAATCTGTATGAACATGGAAATATCTACACCGCTATCTGTATGAACATGGAAATATCTACACCGCTATCTGTTTGAACAGGGAGATATATTCACCGCTGTCTGCATGAAAATGGAAATTGCTACACAGCTATCTGCATATACATGGAAATATCTACACAGGTATCTCTTTACACATGGAAATAACTACACCGCTATCTGTATGAACTTGAAGATATCTACACCGCAATCTGTATGAACATGGAAATATCTGCACCGCCATCTGTATGAACATATAAATATCTACACTGCCATCGGTATTAAGATGGAGATATCTACACCGCTATCTGTATCAACATGGAAATATCTACACCGCTATCTGTATAAACATGGAAATATCTACACCGCTATCTGTATAAACATGGAAATATCTACACCGCTACCTGTATGAACATGGAAATATCAGCACCGCTATCTGTATGAACATGGAAATATCTACACCGCTATCTGTATGAACATGGAAATATCTTCACCGCCATCTGTATGAACATGGATATATCTACACAGCCATCTGGATGAACATGGAAATATGTACACGGCTATCTGTGTAAACATGCATACATCTTCACCGCTATCTGTATAAACATGGAAATATCTACACCCCTATCTTTATGAACATGGAAAAATCTAAACCGCTAACTGTTTGAACAGGGAAATATATACACCGCTATCTGCATGAAAATGGAAATATCTACACCGCTATCTGTATGAACATGGAAATACATACACCGCTATCTGTATGAACATGGAAATATCTACACCGCTATCTGTATGAACATGGAAATACCTACACCGCTATCTGTATGAACATGGAAATATCTACACCACTATCTGTATGTACATAGATATATCTACACAGCCATCTGGATGAACATGGAAATATCTAAACCGCTATCTGTATGAACATGGAAATATCTACACCGCCATCTGTATGAACATGGATGTATCTACACAGCCATCTTTATAAACACGGAAATATGTACACCGCTACCTGTATAAACATGGAAGTATCAGCACCGCTATCGGTATGTACATGGCAATATCTACACGGCTATCTGTATCAACATGGAAATATCTACACCGCAATCTGTATGAACATGGAAATATCTACACCGCTATCTGTATGAACATGGAAATATCTACACCGATATCTGTTTGAACAGGGAAATATATACACCGCTGTCTGCATGAAAATGGAAATTGCTACACAGCTATCTGCATATACATGGAAATATCTACACAGGTATCTCTTTACACATGGAAATAACTACACCGCTATCTGTATGAACATGGAAATATCTACACCGCCATCTCTATGAACATGGAAATATCTGCACCGCCATCTGTATGAACATATAAATATCTACACCGCCATCTGTATTAAGATGGAGATATCTACACCGCTATCTGTATCAACATGGAAATATCTACACCGCTATCTGTATAAACATGGAAATATCTACACCGCTATCTGTATAAACATGGAATATCTACACCGCTACCTGCATGAACATGGAAATATCAGCACCGCTATCTGTATGAACATGGAAATATCCACTCCGCTATCTGTATGAACATGGAAATATTTTCACGGCCATCTGTACGAACATGGAAATATCTACACAGCCATCTGGATGAACATGGAAATATGTACACGGCTATCTTTGTAAACATGCATACATCTTCACCGCTATCTGTATAAACATGGAAATATCTACACCGATATGTTTATGAACATGGAAATATCTAAACCGATAACTGTTTGAACAGGGAAATATATACACCGCTATCTGCATGAAAATGGAAATATCTACACCGCTATCTGTGTAAACATGCATACATTTTCACCGCTATCTGTATAAACATGGAAATATCTACACCGCTATCTTTATGAACATGGAAATATCTACACCGCTAACTGTTTGAACATGGAAATATATACACAGCTATCTGCTTGAAAATGGAAATATCTACACAGCTATCTGCATATACATGGAAATATCTACACAGCTATCTCTTTACACATGGAAATAACTACACCGCTATCTGTACGAACATGGAAATATCTACAACGCCATCTGTATGAACATGGAAATATCTGCACGGCCATCTGTATCAACATGTAAATATCTACACCGCCATCTGTATTAAGATGGAGATATCTACACCGCTATCTGTATAAAGTTGAAAATATCTACACCGCTATCACTATAAACATGGAAATATCTACACCGCTTTCTGTATAAACATGGAAATATCTACACCGCTACCTGTATAAACATGGAAATATCTAAACCGCTATTTGTTTGAACAGGGAAATATAGACACCGCTATCTGCATGAAAATGGAAATATCTACACCGCTATCTGTATGAACATGGAAATATCTACACCGCTATCTGTATGAACATGGAAATACCTACACCGCTATCTGTATGAACATGGAAATATCTACACCGCCATCTGTATGAACATGGAAATATCTTCTCCGCCATCTGTATGAACATGGATATATCTACACAGCCATCTGGATGAACATGGAAATATGTAAACCGCTATCTCTATGAACATGGAAATATCTACACCGCCATCTGTATGAACATGGATATATCTACACAGCCATCTTTATATACACGGAAATATGTACACCGCTACCTGTATAAACATGGAAGTATCAGCACCGCTATCGGTATGTACATGGCAATATCTACACGGCTATCTGTATGAGCATGGAAATATCTACACCGCTATCTGTATGTACATGGAAATATCTTCACCGCCATCTGTATGAACATGGATATATCTACACAGCCATCTGGATGAACATGGAAATATCTACACCGCTATCTGTATGAACATGGAAATATCTACACCGCTATCTGTATGAACATGGAAATACCTACACAGCCATCTGGATGAACATGGAAATACCTACACCGCTATCTGTATGAACATGGAAATACAAACACCGCTATCTGTATGAACATGGAAATATCTAAACCGCTATCTGTATGAACATGGAAATATCTACACCGCTATCTGTATGAACATGGAAATATCTTCACCGCCATCTGTATGAACATGGATATATCTACACAGCCATCTGGATGTACATGGAAATATCTACACCGCTATGTGTGTAAACATGCATACATTTTCACTGCTATCTGTATAAACATGGAAATATCTACACCGCTATCTTTATGAACATGGAAATATCTACACCGCTAACTGTTTGAACTTGGAAATATATACACCGCTATCTGCTTGAAAATGGAAATATCTACACCGCTATCTGTATGAACATGGAAATACATACACCGCTATCCGTTTGAACATGGAAATATCTACAACGCTTTCTGTATGAACATGGAAATATCTACACCGCTATCTGTATGAACATGGAAATATCTTCACCGTCATCTGTATGAACATGGATATATCTACACAGCCATCTGGATGAACATGGAAATATCTGCACCGCTATCTGTATGAACATGGAAATATCTACACCGCTATCTGTATAAACATGGATATATCTACACAGCCATCTGGATGAACATGGAAATATCTACACCGCTATCTGTGTAAACATGCATACAACTTGACCGCTATCTGTATAAACATGGAAATATCTACACCGCTATCTTTCTGAACATGGAAATATCAACACCGCTAACTGTTTGAACAGGGAAATATATACACTGCTATCTGCATGAGAATGGAAATATCTACACAGCTATCTGCATATACATGGAAATATCTACACCGTTATCTGTATCAACATGGAAATATCTACACCGCTATCTGTATAAACATGGAAATAGCTTCACCGCTACTGTAAAAACATGGAAATATTAGCACCGCTATCTGTATGAACATGGAAATATCTACACCGCTATCTGTTTGAACAGGGAAATATATACACCGCTATCTGCATCAAAATGGAAATTGCTACACAGCTATCTGCATATACATGGAAATATCTACACATGTATCTCTTTACACATGGAAATAACTACACCGCTATCTGTATGAACATGGAAATATCTACACCGCCATCTGTATGAACATGGAAATATCTGCACCGCCATCTGTATGAACATATAAATATCTACACCGCCATCTGTATTAAGATGGAGATATCTACACCGCTATCTGTATCAACATGGAAATATCTACACCGCTATCTGTATGAACATGGAAATACATACACCGCTATCTTTATGAACATGGAAATATCTAAACCGATAACTGTTTGAACAGGGAAAAATATACACCGCTATCTGCATGAAAATGGAAATATCTACACCGCTATATGTATGAACATGGAAATACATAAACCGCTATCTGTATGAACATGGAAATAACGACACCGCTATCGGTATGAACATGGAAATATCTACACCGCTCTCTGTATGAACATGGAAATATCTACACCGCCATCTGTATGAACATGGAAATATCTTCTCCGCCATCTGTATGAACGTGGATATATCTACACAGCCATCTGGATGAACATGGAAATATCTAAACCGCTATCTGTATGAACATGGAAATATCTACACCGCCATCTGTATGAACATGGATATATCTACACAGCCATCTGGATGAACCTGGAAATATCTACACCGCTATCTGTGTAAACATGCATACATTTTCACCGCTATCTGTATAAACATGGAAATATGTACACCTCTATCTGTATGAACATGGAAATATCTACACCGCTATCTGTATAAACATGGAAATATCTACACCGCTAACTGTTTGAACAGGGAAATATATACACCGCTATCTGCATGAAAATGGAAATATCTACACAGCTATCTGCATATACATGGAAATATCTACACAGCTATCTCTTTACACCTGGAAATAACTACACCGCTATCTGTATGAACATGGAAATATCTACACCGCCATCTGTATGAACATGGAAATATCTGAACCACCATCTGTATGAACATATAAATATCTACACCGCCATCTGTATTAAGATGGAGATATCTGCACCGCTATCTGTATAAACATGGAAATATCTACACCGCTATCTGTATGAACATGGAAATATCTACACCACTATCTGTATGAACATGGAAATATCTACACCGCTATCTGTATGAACATGGAAATATCTTCACCGCCATCTGTATGAACATGGATATATCTACACAGCTTCTGGATGAACATGGAAATAACTACACCGCTATCTGTGTAAACATGCATACATCTTCACAGCTATCTGTATAAACATGGAAATATCTACACCGCTATCTTTATGAACATGGAAATATCTAAACCGCTAACTGAACACGGAAATATAGACACCGCTATCTGCATGAAAATGGAAATATCTACACCGCTATCTGTATGAACATGGAAATACTTACACCGCTATCTGTATGAACATGGAAATATCTACACTGCTATCTGTATGAACATGGAAATATCTACACCGCTATCTGTATGAACATGGAAATATATACACCGCCATCGGTATGAACATGGAAATATCTTCTCCGCCATCTGTTTGAACATGGATATATCTACACAGCCAACTGGATGAACATGGAAATATCTAAAACGCAATATGCATGAACATGGAAATATCTACACAGCCATCTGTATGAACATGGATATATCTACACAGCCATCTGTATAAACATGGAAATATCTAAACCGCTATCTGTATGAATATGGAAATGTCTACAACGCTATCTGTTTGAACATGGAAATATCTACACCGCTATCTGCATGAAAATGGAAATATCTACACAGCGATCTGCAAATACATGGAAATACCTACACAGCTATCTCTTTACACATGGAAATAACCACACTGCTATCTATATAAACATGGAAATATCTACACCGCCATCAGTGTAAACATGCATACATCTTCACCGCTATCTGTAAAAACATGGAAATATCTACACCGCTATCTTTCTGAACATGGAAATATCTACACCACTAACTGTTTGAAAAGGGAAATATCTACACCGCTATCTGTATGAACATGGAAATACATACACCGCTATCTGTATCAACATGGAAATATCTACACCGCTACCTGTATGAACATGGAAATATCAGCACCGCTATCTGTATGAACATGGAAATATCTACACCGCTATCTGTATGAACATGGAAATATCTTCACCGCCATCTGTATGAACATGGATATGTCTACACAGCCATCTGGATGTACATGGAAATATGTACACGGCTATCTGTGTAAATATGCATACATCTTCACCGCTATCTGTATAAACATGGAAATATCTACACCGCTATATGTATAAACATGGAAATATCTACACCGCTATCTGTATAAACATGGAAATATCTACACCGCTATCTGTATAAACATGGAAATAGCTTCACCGCTACTGTAAAAACATGGAAATATCAGCACCGCTATCTGTATGAACATGGAAATATCTACACCGCAATCTGTATGTACATGGAAATATCTACACCGCTATCTGTATGAACATGGAAATATCTACACCGCTATCTGTTTGAACAGGGAAATATATACACCGCTATCTGCATGAAAATGTAAATTGCTACACAGCTATCTGCATATACATGGAAATATCTACACATTTATCTCTTTACACATGGAAATAACTACACCGCTATCTGTATGAACATGGAAATATCTACACCGCCATCTGTATGAACATGGAAATATCGGCACCACCATCTGTATGAACATATAAATATCTACACCGCCATCTGTATTAAGATGGAGATATCTACACCGCTATCTGTATCAACATGGAAATATCTACACCGCTATCTGAATAAACATGGAAATATCAGCACCGCTATCTGTGTGAACATGGAAATATCTACACCGCTACCTTTATGAACATGGAAATATCTACACCGCTATCTGTATGAGCATGGAAATATCTTCACCGCCATCAGTATGAACATGGATATATCTACACAGCCATCTGGATGATCATGGAAATATGTACACGGCTATCTGTGTAAACATGCATACATCTTCACCGCTATCTGTATAAACATGGAAATATCTACACCGCTATCTTTATGAACATGGAATTATCTAAACCGATAACTGTTTGAACAGGGAAATATATACACCGCTATCTGCAAGAAAATGGAAATATCTACACCGCTATCTGTATGAACATGGAAATACATACACCGCTATCTGTATGAACATGGAAATATCTACACCGCTATCTGTATGAACATGGAAATATCTACACCGCCATCTGTATGAACATGGAAATATCTTCTCCGCCATCTGTATGAACATGGATATATCTACACAGCCATCTGGATGAACATGGAAATATCTAATACGCTATCTGTATGAACATGGAAATATCTACACCGCCATCTGTATGAGCATGGATATATCTACACAGCCATCTTTATAAACACGGAAATATGTACACCGCTACCTGTATAAACATGGAAGTATCAGCACCGCTATCGGTATGTACATGGCAATATCTACACCGCTATCTGTATGTACATGGAAATATCTTCACCGCCATCTGTATGAACATGGATATATCTACGCAGCCATCTGGATGAACATGGAAATATCTACACTGCTATCTGTATGAACATGGAAATATCTACACCGCTATCTGTATGAACATGGAAATATCTACACAGCCATCTGGATGAACATGGAAATATCTACACCGCTATCTGTATGAACATGGAAATACATACACCGCTATCTGTATGAACATGGAAATATCTTCATCGCCATCTGTATGAACATGGATATATCTACACAGCCATCTGGATGAACCTGGAAATATCTACACCGCTATCTGTGTAAACATGCATACAATTTCACCGCTATCTGTATAAACATGGAAATATCTACACCGCTATCTTTATGAACATGGAAATATCTACACCGCTAACTGTTTGAACATGGAAATATATACACCGCTATCTGCTTGAAAATGGAAATATCTACACCGCTATCTGTATGAACATGGAAATACATACACCGCTATCTGTTTGAACATGGAAATATCTACACCGCTTTCTGTATGAACATGGAAATATCTACACCGCTATCTGTATGAACATGGAAATATCTTCACCGCCATCTGTATGAACATGGATATATCTACACAGCCATCTGGATGAACATGGAAATATCCGCACCGCTATCTGTATGAACATGGAAATATCTACACCGCTATCTGTATGAACATGGATATATCTACACAGCCATCTGGATGAACATGGAAATATCTACACTGCTATCTGTGTAAACATGCATACATCTTCACCGCTATCTGTATAAATATGGAAATATCTACACCGCTATCTTTCTGAACATGGAAATATCTACACTGCTAACTGTTTGAACAGGGAAATATATACACCGCTATCTGCCTGAAAATGGAAACATCTACACAGCTATCTGCATATACATGGAAATATCTACACAGCTATCTCTTTACACATGGAAATAACTACGCCGCTATCTGTATGAACATGAAAATATCTACACCGCCATCTGTATGAAAATGGAAATATCTTCACCGCCATCTGTATGAACATGGATATATCTACACAGCCTTCTGGATGAACATGGAAATATCTACACCGCTATCTGTGTAAACATGCATACATCTTCACCGCTATCTGTATAAACATGGAGATATCTACACCGCTATCTTTATGAACATGGAAATATCTAAACCGCTAACTGTTTGAACAGGAAATATATACACTGCTATCTGCATGAAAATGGAAATATCTACGCCGCTATCTGTATGAATATGGAAATACATACACCGCTATATGTATGAACATGGAAATATCTACACCGCTATCTGTATGAATATGGAAATATCTACACCGCTATCTGTATGAACATGGAAATATCTACACCGCCATCTGTATGAACATGGAAATATCTTCTCCGCCATCTGTTTGAACATGGATATATCTACACAGCCATCTGGATGAACATGGAAATATCTAAACCGCTATCTGCATGAACATGGAAATATCTACACCGCCAACTGTATGAACATGGATATATCTACACCGCTATCTGTATAAACATGGAAATATCTACACCGCTACCTGTATGAAAATGGAAATATCAGCTCCGCTATCTGTATGAACATGGAAATATCTACACCGCTATCTGTATGAACATGGAAATATCTACACCGCTATCTGTATGAACATGGAAATATCTTCACCGCCATCTGAATGAACATGGATATATCTACACAGCCTTCTGGATGAACATGGAAATATCTACACCGCTATCTGTGTAAACATGCATACATCTTCACCGCTATCTGTATAAACATGGAAATATCTACACCGCTATCTTTATGAACATGGAAATATCTAAACCGCTAACTGTTTAAACAGGAAATATATACACCGCTATCTGCATGAAAATGGAAATATCTACGCCGCTATCTGTATTAATATGGAAATACATACACCGCTATCTGTATGAACATGGAAATATCTACACCGCTATCTGTATGAACATGGAAATATCTACACCGCTATCTGTATGAACATGGAAATATCTACACCGCCATCTGTATGAACATGGAAATATCTTCTCCGCCATCTGTTTGAACATGGATATATCTACACAGCCATCTGGATGAACATGGAAATATCGAAACCGCTATCTGTATAAACTTGGAAATATCTACACCGCTACCTGTATGAACATGGAAATATCAGCTCCGCTATCTGTATGAACATGGAAATATCTACACCGCTATCTGTATGAACATGGAAATATCTGCACCGCTATCTGTATGAACATGGAAATATCTACACCGCTATCTGTGTAAACATGCATACATCTTCACCGCTATCTGTATAAACATGGAAATATCTACACCGCTATCTTTATGAACATGGAAATATCTAAACCGCTAACTGTTTGAACAGGGAAATATATACGCCGCGATCTGCATGAAAATGGAAATATCTACACCGCTATCTATATGAAGATGGAAATACATACACCGTTATCTGTGTGAACATGGAAATATCTACACCGCTATCTATATGAACATGGAAATATCTACACCGCTATCTGAATGAACATGGAAATATCTACACCGCCATCTGTAAGAACATGGAAATATCTTCTCCGCCATCTGTATGAACATGGATATATCTACACAGCCATCTGGATGAACATGGAAATAACTACAACGCTATCTGTACGAACATGGAAATATCTACACCGCTATCTGTATGAACATGGAAATATCTACACCGCTATCTGTATGAACATGGAAATATCTACACCGCTATCTGTATGAACATGGAAATATCTACACCGCTAACAGAACAGGGAAATATATACACCGCTATTTGCATGAAAATGGAAATATCTACACCGCTATCTGTATGAACATGGAAATACATACACCGCTATCTGTATGAACATGGAAATATCTACTCCGCTATCTGTATGAACATGGATATATCTACACAGCCATCTGGATGAACTTGGAAATATCTGCACCGCTATCTGTATGAACATGGAAATATCTACACCGCTATCTCTTTACACATGGAATTAACTACACCGCTATCTGTATGAACATGGAAATATCTACACCGCCATCTGCATGAAAATGGAAATATCTGAACCGCCATCTGTATGAACATATAAATATCTACACCGCCATCTGTATTAAAATGGAGATATCTACACCGCTATCTGTATAAACATGGAAATACCTACACCGCTATCTGTATAAACATGGAAATATCTACACCGCTATCTGTATAAACATGGAAATATCTTCACCGCTACCTGTAAAAACATGGAAATATCAGCACCGCTATCTGTATGAACATGGAAATATCTACACCGCTATCTGTATGAACATGGAAATATCTACACCGCTATCTGTATGAACATGGAAATATCTACACCGCTATCTGTATGAACATGGAAATATCTACACCGCCATCTGTATGAACATGGAAATATCTTCTCCGCCATCTGTTTGAACATGGATATATCTACACAGCCATCTGGATGAACATGGAAATATCTAAACCGCTATCTGTATAAACTTGGAAATATCTACACCGCTACCTGTATGAACATGGAAATATCAGCTCCGCTATCTGTATGAACATGGAAATATCTACACCGCTATCTGTATGAACATGGAAATATCTGCACCGCTATCTGTATGAACATGGAAATATCTACACCGCTATCTGTGTAAACATGCATACATCTTCACCGCTATCTGTATAAACATGGAAATATCTACACCGCTATCTTTATGAACATGGAAATATCTAAACCGCTAACTGTTTGAACAGGGAAATATATACGCCGCGATCTGCATGAAAATGGAAATATCTACACCGCTATCTATATGAAGATGGAAATACATACACCGTTATCTGTGTGAACATGGAAATATCTACACCGCTATCTATATGAACATGGAAATATCTACACCGCTATCTGAATGAACATGGAAATATCTACACCGCCATCTGTAAGAACATGGAAATATCTTCTCCGCCATCTGTATGAACATGGATATATCTACACAGCCATCTGGATGAACATGGAAATATCTACAACGCTATCTGTACGAACATGGAAATATCTACACCGCTATCTGTATGAACATGGAAATATCTACACCGCTATCTGTATGAACATGGAAATATCTACACCGCTATCTGTATGAACATGGAAATATCTACACCGCTAACTGAACAGGGAAATATATACACCGCTATTTGCATGAAAATGGAAATATCTACACCGCTATCTGTATGAACATGGAAATACCTACACCGCTATCTGTATGAACATGGAAATATCTACACCGCTATCTGTATGAACATGGATATATCTACACAGCCATCTGGATGAACTTGGAAATATCTGCACCGCTATCTGTATGAACATGGAAATATCTACACCGCTATCTCTTTACGCATGGAAATAACTACACCGCTATCTGTATGAACATGGAAATATCTACACCGCCATCTGTATGAAAATGGAAATATCTGAACCGCCATCTGTATGAACATATAAATATCTACACCGCCATCTGTATTAAAATGGAGATATCTACACCGCTATCTGTATAAACATGGAAATATCTACACTGCTATCTGTATAAACATGGAAATATCTACACCGCTATCTGTATAAACATGGAAATATCTTCACCGCTACCTGTAAAAACATGGAAATATCAGCACCGCTATCTGTATGAACATGGAAATATCTACACCGCTATCGGTTTGAACAGGGAAATATATACACCGCTGTCTGCATGAAAATGGAAATTGCTACACAGCTATCTGCATATACATGGAAATATCTACACAGGTATCTCTTTACACATGGAAATACCTACACCGCTATCTGTATGAAAATGGAAATATCTACACCGCCATCTGTATGAACTTGGTAATATCTACACCGCTATCTGTATGAACATGGAAATATCTACACCGCTATCTGTATGAACATGGAAATATCTACACAGACATCTGGATGAACATGGAAATATCTACACCGCTCTCTGTATGAACATGGAAATATCTACACCGCTATCTGTATGAACATGGAAATATCTACACCGCTATCTGTATGAACATGGAAATACTTTCACCGCCATCTATATGAACATGGATATATCTACACAGCCATCTGGATGAACATGGAAATATCTTCACCGCCATCTGTATGAAGATGGATATATCTACACAGCATTCTGGATGAACATGGAAATATCTACACCGCTATCTGTGTAAACATTCATATATTTTCACCGCTATCTGTATAAACATGGAAATATCTACACCGCTATCTTTATGAACATGGAAATATCTAAATCGCTAACTGTTTGAACAGGGAAATATATACACCGCTATCTGCATAAAAATGGAAATATCTATACCTCTATCTGTATGAACATGGAAATACATGCACCGCTATCTGTATGAACATGGAAATATCTACACCGCTATCTGTATGAACATGGAAATATCTACACCGCTATCTGTATGAACATGGAAATATCTACACCGCCATCTGTATGAACATGGAAATATCTTCTCCGCCATCTGTATGAACATGGATATATCTACACAGCCATCTGGATGAACATGGAAATATCTAGACCGCTATCTGTATGAACATGGAAATATCTACACCGCCATCTGTATGAACATGGATATATCTACACAGCCATCTGTATAAACACGGAAACATGTACACCGCTACCAGTATAAACATGGAAGTTTCAGCACGGCTATCGGAATGAACATGGCAATATCTAAACGGCTATCTGTATGAACATGGAAATATCTACACCGCTATCTGCATGTACATGGAAATATCTTCACCGCCATCTGTATGAACATGGATATATCTACTCAGCCATCTGGATGAACATGGAAATATCTACACCGCTATCTGTATGAACATGGAAATATCTACACCGCTATCTGTATGAACATGGAAATATCTACAAAGCCATCTGGATGAACATGGAAATATCTACACCGCTATCTGTATGAACATGGAAATATATACACCGCCGTCTGTATGAACATGGAAATATCTACACCGCTATCTGTATGAACATGGAAATATCTACACCGCTATCTGTATGAACATGGAAATATCTTCACCGCCATCTGTGTGAACATGGATATATCTTCACCGCTATCTGTATAAACATGGAAATATCTACACCGCTATCTTTCTGAACATGGAAATATCTACACCGCTAACTGTTTGAACAGGGAAATATATACACCGCTATCTGCATGAAAATGGAAATATCTACACAGCTATCTGCATATACATGGAAATATCTACACCGCTTACTGTTTGAACAGGGAAATATATACACCGCTATCTGCATGAAAATGGAAATATCTACACAGCTATCTCTCTACACATGGAAATAACTACACCGCTATCTGTATGAACATGGAAATATCTACACCGCCATCTGTATCAAAATGGAAATCTCTGAACCGCCATCTGTATGAACATATAAATATCTACACCGCCATCTGTATGAACATGGAAATACCTACACCGCTATCTGTATGAACATGGAAATATCTACACCGCCATCTGTATGAAAATGGAAATATCTTCTCCGCCATCTGTATGAACATGGATATATCTACACAGCCATCTGGATGAATATGGAAATATCTAAAGCGCAATCTGTATGAACATGGAAATATCTACACCGCCATCTGTGTGAACATGGATATATCTACACAGCCATCTTTATAAACACGGAAATATGTACACCGCTACCTGTATAAACATGGAAGTATCAGCACCGCTATCGGTATGTACATGGAAATATCTACACCGCTATCTGTATGAACATGGAAATACATACACCGCTATCTGTATGAACATGGAAATATATTCACCGCCATCTGTATGAACATGGATATATCTCCACAGCCATCTGGATGAACATGGAAATATCTACACCGCTATCTGTGTAAACATGCATACATTTTCACCGCTATCTGTATAAACATGGAAGTATCAGCACCGCTATCGGTATGTACATGGAAATATCTACACCGCTATCTGTATGAACATGGAAATACATACACCGCTATCTGTATGAACATGGATATATCAACGCAGCCATCTGGATGAACATGGAAATATCTACACCACAATCTGTATGAACATGGAAATATCTACACCGCTATCTTTATGAACATGGAAATATCTACACAGCCATCTGGATGAACATGGAAATATCTACACCGCTATCTGTATGAACATGGAAATACATACACCGCTATCTGTATGAACATGGAAATATCTTCACCGCCATCTGTATGAACATGGATATATATACACAGCCATCTGGATAAACCTGGAAATATCTACACCGCTATCTGTGTAAACATGCATACAATTTCACCGCTATCTGTATAAACATGGAAATATCTACACCGCTATCTTTATGAACATGGAAATATCTACACCGCTAATTGTTTGAACATGGAAATATATACACGGCTATCTGCTTGAAAATGGAAATATCTACACCGCTATCTGTATGAACATGGAAATACATACACCACTATCTGTTTGAACATGGAAATATCTACACCGCTTTCTGTATGAACATGGAAATATCTACACCGCTATCTGTATGAACATGGAAATATCTTCACCGCCATCTGTATGAACATGGATATATCTACACAGCCATCTGGATGAACATGGAAATATCCGCACCGCTATCTGTATGAACATGGAAATATCTACACCGCTATCTGTATGAACATGGATATATCTACACAGCCATCTGGATGAACATGGAAATATCTACACTACTATCTGTGTAAACATGCATACATCTTCACCGCTATCTGTATAAATATGGAAATATCTACACCGCTATCTTTCTGAACATGGAAATATCTACACCGCTAACTGTTTGAACAGGGAAATATATACACCGCTATCTGCCTGAAAATGGAAATATCTACACAGCAATCTGCATATACATGGAAATATCTACACAGCTATCTCTTTACACATGGAAATAACTACACCGCTATCTGTATGAACATGAAAATATCTACACCGCCATCTGTATGAAAATGGAAATATCTTCACCGCCATCTGTATGAACATGGATATATCTACACAGCCTTCTGGATGAACATGGAAATATCTACACCGCTATCTTAATGAACATGGAAATATCTAAACCGCTAACTGTTTGAACAGGAAATATATAAACCGCTATCTGCATGAAAATGGAAATATCTACGCCGCTATCTGTATGAATATGGAAATACATACACCGCTATCTGTATGAACATGGAAATATCTACACCGCTGTCTGTATGAACATGGAAATATCTACACCGCTATCTGTATGAACATGGAAATATCTACACCGCCATCTGTATGAACATGGAAATATCTTCTCCGCCATCTGTTTGAACATGGATATATCTACACAGCCATCTGGATGAACATGGAAATATCTAAACCGCTATCTGCATGAACATGGAAATATCTACACCGCCAACTGTATGAACATGGATATATCTACACCGCTATCTGTATAAACATGGAAATATCTACACCGCTACCTGTATGAACATGGAAATATCAGCTCCGCTATCTGTATGAACATGCAAATATCTACACCGCTATCTGTATGAACATGCAAATATCTACACCGCTATCTGTATGAACATGGAAATATCTTCACCGCCATCTGAATGAACATGGATATATCTACACAGCCTTCTGGATGAACATGGAAATATCTACACCGCTATCTGTGTAAACATGCATACATCTTCACCGCTATCTGTATAAACATGGAAATATCTACACCGCTATCTTTATGAACATGGAAATATCTAAACCGCTAACTGTTTGAACAGGAAATATATACACCGCTATCTGCATGAAAATGGAAATATCTACGCCGCTATCTGTATGAATATGGAAATACATACACCGCTATCTGTATGAACATGGAAATATCTACAACGCTATCTGTATGAACATGGAAATATCTACATCGCTATCTGTATGAACATGGAAATATCTACACCGCCATCTGTATGAACATGGAAATATCTACACCGCCATCTGTATGAATATGGAAATATCTTCTCCGCCATCTGTTTGAACATGGATATATCTACACAGCCATCTGGATGAACATGGAAATATCTAAACCGCTATCTGCATGAACATGGAAATATCTACACAGCCATCTGTATGAACATGGATATATCTACACCGCTATCTGTATAAACATGGAAATATCTACACCGCTACCTGTATGAACATGGAAATATCAGCTCCGCTATCTGTATGAACATGGAAATATCTACACCGCTATCTGTATGAACATGGAAATATCTGCACCGCTATCTGTATGAACATGGAAATATCTACACCGCTATCTGTGTAAACATGCATACATCTTCACCGCTATCTGTATAAACATGGAAATATCTACACCGCTATCTTTATGAACATGGAAATACCTAAACCGCTAACTGTTTGAACAGGGAAATATATACACCGCGATCTGCATGAAAATGGAAATATCTACACCGCTATCTGTATGAAGATGGAAATACATACACCGCTATCTGTGTGAACATGGAAATATCTACACCGCTATCTGTATGAACATGGAAATATCTACACCGCTATCTGAATGAACATGGAAATATCTACACCGCTATCTGTATGAACATGGAAATATCTACACCGCTATCTGTATGAACATGGAAATATCTACACCGCTAACTGAACAGGGAAATATATACACTGCTATTTGCATGAAAATGGAAATATCTACACCGCTATCTGTATGAACATGGAAATACACACACCGCTATCTGTATGAACATGGAAATATCTACACAGCTATCTGTATGAACATGGAAATATCTACACCGCTATCTGTATGAACATGGAAATATCTTCACCGATATCTGTATGAACATGGATATATCTACACAGCCATCTGGATGAACTTGGAAATATCTGCACCGCTATCTGTATGAACATGGAAATGTCTACACCGCTATCTGTATGAACATGGATATATCTACACAGCCATCTGGATGAACATGGAAATATCTACACCGCTATCTGTGTAAACATGCATACATCTTCACCGCTGTCTGTATAAAGATGGAAATATCTACACCGCTATCTTTATGAAAAAGGAAATATCTACACCGCTATCTGTGTAAATATGCATACATCTTCACCGCAATCTGTATAAACGTGGAAATATCTACACCGCTATCTGTATGAACATGGAAATATCTACACCGCTAACTGTTTGAACATGGAAATATATAAACCGCTATCTGCATGAAAATGGAAATATCTACACCGCTATCTGTATGAACATGGAAATACATACACCGCTATCTGTATGAACATGGAAATATCTACACCGCCATCTGTATGAACATGGAAATATCTTCTCCGCCATCTGTATGAACATGGATATATCTACACAGCCATCTGGATGAACATGGAAATATATAAACCGCTATCTGTATGAACATGGATATATCTACACAGCCATCTGGATGAACATGGAAATATCTAAACCGCTATCTGTATGAACATGGAAATATCTACACCGCCATCTGTATGAACATGGATATATCTACACAGCCATCTGTATAAACACGGAAATATGTACACCGCTACCTGTATAAAAATGGAAGTATCAGCACCGCTATCGGTATGAACATGGCAATATCTACACGGCTCTCTGTATGAACATGGAAATATCTACACCGCTATCTGTATGTACATGGAAATATCTTCTCCGCCTTCTGTATAAACATGGATATATCTACGCAGCCATCTGGATGAACATGGAAATATCTACACCGCTATCTGTATGAACATGGAAATATCTACACCGCTATCTGTATTAACATGGAAATATCTACACAGCCATCTGGATTAACTTGGAAATATCTACACCGCTATCTGTATGAACATGGAAATACATACACCGCTATCTGTATGAACATGGAAATATCTACACCACTATCTGTTTGAACATGGAAATATATACACCGCTGTCTGCATGAAAATGGAAATATCTACACAGCTATCTGCATATACATGGAAATATCTACACAGCTATCTCTTTACGCATGGAAATAACTACACCGCTATCTGTATTAACATGGAAATATCTACACCGCCATCTGTATGAAAGTGGAAATATCTGAACCGCCATCTGTATGAACATATAAATATCTACACCGCCATCTGTATTAAAATGGAGATATCTACACCGCTATCTGTATAAACATGGAAATATCTACACCGCTATCTGTATAAACATGGAAATATCTACACCGCTATCTGTATAAACATGGAAATATCTTCACCGCTACCTGTAAAAACATGGAAATATCAGCATCGCTATCTGTATGAACATGGAAATATCTACACCGCTATCTGTATGAACATTGAAATATCTACACCGCTATCGGTTTGAACAGGGAAATATATACACCGCTGTCTGCATGAAAATGGAAATTGCTACACAGCTATCTGCATATACATGGAAATATCTACACAGGTATCTCTTTACACATGGAAATAACTACACCGCTATCTGTATGAAAATGGAAATATCTACACCGCCATCTGTATGAACATGGAAATACTTTCACCGCCATCTATATGAACATGGATATATCTACACAGCCATCTGGATGAACATGGAAATATCTACACCGCTATCTGTGTAAACATGCCTACATTTTCACCGCTATCTGTATAAACATGGAAATATCTACACCGCTATCTTTATGAACATGGAAATATCTACACCGCTAACTGTTTGAACATGGAAGTATATACACCGCTATCTGCTTGAAAATGGAAATATATACACCGCTAACTGTATGAACATGGAAATACATACACCGCTATCTGTTTGAACATGGAAATATCTACACCGCTTTCTGTGTGAACATGGAAATATCTACACCGCTATCTGTATGAACATGGAAATACCTTCACCGCCATCTGTATGAAGATGGATATATCTACACAGCATTCTGGATGAACATGGAAATATCTACACCGCTATCTGTGTAAACATCAATATATTTTCACCGCTATCTGTATAAACATGGAAATATCTACACCGCTATCTTTATGAACATGGAAATATCTAAACCGCTAACTGTTTGAACAGGGAAATATATACACCGCTATCTGCATAAAAATGGAAATATCTACACCGCTATCTGTATGAACATGGAAATACATACACCGCTATCTGTATGAACATGGAAATATCTACACCGCTATCTGTATGAACATGGAAATATCTACACCGCTATCTGTATGAACATGGAAATATCTACACCTCCATCTGTATGAACATGGAAATATCTTCTCCACCATCAGTATGAACTTGGATATATCTACCCAGCCATCTGGATGAACATGGAAATATCTAAACCGCTATCTGTATGAACATGGATATATCTACACCGCCATCTGTATGAACATGGATATATCTACACAGCCATCTCTATAAACACGGAAATATGTACACCGCTACCTGTATAAACATGGAAGTTTCAGCACGGCTATCGGTATGAACATGGCAATATCTACACGGCTATCTGTATGAACATGGAAATATCTACACCGCAATCTGCATGTACATGGAAATATCTTCACCGCCATCTGTATGAACATGGATATATCTACTCAGCCATCTGGATGAACATGGAAATATCTACACCGCTATCTGTATGAACATGGAAATATCTACACCGCTATCTGTATGAACATGGAAATATCTGCACAGCCATCTGGATTAACATGGAAATATCTACACCGCTATCTGTATGAACATGGAAATACATACACCGCTGCCTGTATGAACATGGAAATATCTACACCGCTATCTGTATGAACATGGAAATATCTACATCGCTATCTGTATGAACATGGAAATATCTTCACCGCCATCTGTGTGAACATGGATATATCTACACAGCCATCTGGATGAACATGGAAATATCTACAACGCTATCTGTGTAAACATGCATACATTTTCACCGCTATCTGTATAAACATGGAAATATCTACACCGCTATCTTTATGAACATGGAAATATCTACACCGCTAACTGTTTGAGCATGGAAATATATACACCGCTATCTGCTTGAAAATGGAAATATCTACACCGCTATCTGTATGAACATGGAAATACATACACCGCTATCTGTTTGAAAATGGAAATATCTACACCGCTTTCTTTATGAACATGGAAATATCTACAACGCTATCTGTATGAACATGGAAATATCTTCACCGCCATCTGTATGAACATGGATATATCTACACAGCCATCTGGATGAACATGGAAATATCTGCACCGCTATCTGTATGAACATGGAAATATCTACACCGCTATCTGTATGAACATGGATATATCTACACAGCCATCTGGATGAACATGGAAATATCTACACCGCTATCTGTGGAAACATGCATACATCTTCACCGCTATGTGTATAAACATGGAAATATCTACACCGCTATCTTTCTGAACATGGAAATATCTACACCGCTAACTGTTTGAACAGGGAAATATATACACCGCTATCTGCATGTACATGGAAATATCTTCACCGCCATCTGTATGAACATGGATATATCTACTCAGCCATCTGGATGAACATGGAAATATCTACACCGCTATCTGTATGAACATGGAAATATCTACACCGCTATCTGTATGAACATGGAAATATCTGCACAGCCATCTGGATTAACATGGAAATATCTACACCGCTATCTGTATGAACATGGAAATATATACACCGCTGTCTGTATGAACATGGAAATATCTACACCGCTATCTGTATGAACATGGAAATATCTACACCGCTATCTGTATGAACATGGAAATATCTTCACCGCCATCTGTGTGAACATGGATATATCTACACAGCCATCTGGATGAACATGGAAATATCTACACCGCTATCTGTGTAAACATGCATACATTTTCACCGCAATCTGTATAAACATGGAAATATCTACACCGCTATCTTTATGAACATGGAAATATCTACACCGCTAACTGTTTGAGCATGGAAATATATACACCGCTATCTGCTTGAAAATGGAAATATCTACACCGCTATCTGTATGAACATGGAAATACATACACCGCTATCTGTTTGAAAATGGAAATATCTACACCGCTTTCTTTATGAACATGGAAATATCTACACCGCTATCTGTATGAACATGGAAATATCTTCACCGCCATCTGTATGAACATGGATATATCTACACAGCCATCTGGATGAACATGGAAATATCTACACTGCTATCTGTGTAAACATGCATACATCTTCACCGTTATCTGTATAAATATGGAAATATCTACACCGCTATCTTTCTGAACATGGAAATATCTACACCGCTAACTGTTTGAACAGGGAAATATATACACCGCTATCTGCCTGAAAATGGAAATATCTACACAGCTATCTGCATATACATGGAAATATCTACACAGCTATCTCTTTACACATGGAAATAACTACACCGCTATCTGTATGAGCATGAAAATATCTACACCGCCATCTGTATGAAAATGGAAATATCTTCACCGCCATCTGTATGAACATGGATATATCTACACAGCCTTCTGGATGAACATGGAAATATCTACACCGCTATCTTAATGACCATGGAAATATCTAAACCGCTAACTGTTTGAACAGTAAATATATACACCGCTATCTGCATGAAAATGGAAATATCTACGCCGCTATCTGTATGAATATGGAAATACATACACCGCTATCTGTATGAACATGGAAATATCTACACCGCTATCTGTATGAACATGGAAATACCTACACCGCTATCTGTATGAACATGGAAATATCTACACCGCCATCTGCATGAACATGGAAATATCTTCTCCGCCATCTGTATGAACATGGATATATCTACACAGCCATCTGGATGAACATGGAAATATCTAAACCGCTATCTGTATGAACATGGAAATATCTACACCGCCATCTGTATGAACATGGATATATCTACACAGCCATCTGTATAAACACGTAAATATGTACACCGCTACCTGTATAAAAATGGAAGTATCAGGACCGCTATCGGTATGAACATGGCAATATCTACACGGCTATCTGTATGAACATGGAAATATCTACACCGCTATCTGTATGTACATGGAAATATCTTCTCCGCAATCTGTATGAACATGGATATATCTACGCAGCCATCTGGATGAACATGGAAATATCTACACCGCTATCTGTATGAACATGGAAATATCTACACCGCTATCTGTATTAACATGGAAATATCTACACAGCCATCTGGATTAACTTGGAAATATCTACACCGCTATCTGTATGAACATGGAAATACATACACCGCTATCTGTATGAACATGGAAATATCTACACCACTATCTGTTTGAACATGGAAATATATACACCGCTGTCTGCATGAAAATGGAAATATCTACACAGCTATCTGCATATACATTGAAATATCTACACAGCTATCTCTTTACGCATGGAAATAACTACACCGCTATCTGTATGAACATGGAAATATCTACACCGCCATCTGTATGAAAATGGAAATATCTGAACCGCCATCTATATGAACATATAAATATCTACACCGCCATCTGTATTAAAATGGAGATATCTACAACGCTATCTGTATAAACATGGAAATATCTACACCGCTATCTGTATAAACATGGAAATATCTACACCGCTATCTGTATAAACATGGAAATATCTTCACCGCTACCTGTAAAAACATGGAAATATCAGCATCGCTATCTGTATGAACATGGAAATATCTACACCGCTATCTGTATGAACATGGAAATATCTACACCGCTATCTGTATGAACATGGAAATATCTACACCGCTATCGGTTTGAACAGGGAAATATATACACCGCTGTCTGCATGAAAATGGAAATTGCTACACAGCTATCTGCATATACATGGAAATATCTACACAGGTATCTCTTTACACATGGAAATAACTACACCGCTATCTGTATGAAAATGGAAATATCTACACCGCCATCTGTATGAACATGGAAATACTTTCACCGCCATCTATATGAACATGGATATATCTACACAGCCATCTGGATGAACATGGAAATATCTACACCGCTATCTGTGTAAACATGCCTACATTTTCACCGCTATCTGTATAAACATGGAAATATCTACACCGCTATCTTTATGAACATGGAAATATCTAGACCGCTAACTGTTTGAACATGGAAGTATATACACCACTATCTGCTTGAAAATGGAAATATATACACCGCTAACTGTATGAACATGGAAATACATACACCGCTATCTGTTTGAACATGGAAATATCTACACCGCTTTCTGTATGAACATGTAAATATCTACACCGCTATCTGTATGAACATGGAAATACCTTCACCGCCATCTGTATGAAGATGGATATATCTACACAGCATTCTGGATGAACATGGAAATATCTACACCGCTATCTGTGTAAACATCAATATATTTTCACCGCTATCTGTATAAACATGGAAATATCTACACCGCTATCTTTATGAACATGGAAATATCTAAACCGCTAACTGTTTGAACAGGTGAATATATACACCGCTATCTGCATAAAAATGGAAATATCTACACCGCTATCTGTATGAACATGGAAATACATACACCGCTATCTGTATGAACATGGAAATATCTACACCGCTATCTGTATGAACATGGAAATATCTACACCGCTATCTGTATGAACATGGAAATATCTACACCTCCATCTGTATGAACATGGAAATATCTTCTCCACCATCAGTATGAACATGGATATATCTACCCAACCATCTGGATGAACATGGAAATATCTAAACTGCTATTTGTATGAACATGGATATATCTACACCGCCATCTGTATGAACATGGATATATCTACACAGCCATCTGTATAAACACGGAAATATGTACACCGCTACCTGTATAAACATGGAAGTTTCAGCACGGCTATCGGTATGAACATGGCAATATCTACACGGCTATCTTTATGAACATGGAAATATCTACACCGCTATCTGCATGTACATGGAAATATCTTCACCGCCATCTGTATGAACATGGATATATCTACTCAGCCATCTGGATGAACATGGAAATATCTACACCGCTATCTGTATGAACATGGAAATATCTACACCGCTATCTGTATGAACATGGAAATATCTGCACAGCCATCTGGATTAACATGGAAATATCTTCACCGCTATCTGTATGAACATGGAAATACATACACCGCTGTCTGTATGAACATGGAAATATCTACACCGCTATCTTTATGAACATGGAAATATCTACACCGCTATCTGTATGAACATGGAAATATCTTCACCGCCATCTGTATGAACATGGATATATCTACACAGCCATCTGGATGAACATGGAAATATCTTCACTGCTATCTGTGTAAACATGAATACATCTTCACCGCTATCTGTATAAATATGGAAATATCTACACCGCTATCTTTCTGAACATGGAAATATCTACACCGCTAACTGTTTGAACAGGGAAATATATACACCGCTATCTGCCTGAAAATGGAAATATCTACACAGCTATCTGCATATACATGGAAATATCTACACAGCTATCTCTTTACACATGGAAATAACTACACCGCTATCTGTATGAACATGAAAATATCTACACCGCCATCTGTATGAAAATGGAAATATCTTCACCTCCATCTGTATGAACATGGATATATCTACACAGCCTTCTGGATGAACATGGAAATATCTACACCGCTATCTTAATGACCATGGAAATATCTAAACCGCTAACTGTTTGAACAGTAAATATATACACCGCTATCTGCATGAAAATGGAAATATCTACGCCGCTATCTGTATGAATATGGAAATACATACACCGCTATCTGTATGAACATGGAAATATCTACACCGCTATCTGTATGAACATGGAAATATCTACACAGCCATCTGGATTAACATGGAAATATCTACACTGCTATCTGTATAAACATGGAAATACATACACCGCTGTCTGTATGAACATGGAAATATCTACACCGCTATCTGTATGAACATGGAAATATCTACACAGCTATCTGTATGAACATGGAAATATCTTCACCGCCATCTGTATGAACATGGATATATCTACACAGCCATCTGGATGAACATGGAAATATCTACACCGCTATCTGCATGGACATGGAAATATCAGCACCGCTATCTGTATGAACATGGAAATATCTACACCGCTATCTGTGTAAACATGCATACATCTTCACCGCTGTCTGTATAAAGATGGAAATATCTACACCGCTATCTTTATGAAAAAGGAAATATCTACACCGCTATCTGTGTAAATATGCATACATCTTCACCGCAATCTGTATAAACGTGGAAATATCTACACCGCTATCTGCATGAAAATGGAAATATCTACACCGCTATCTGTATGAACAGGGAAATACATACACCGCTATCTGTATGAACATGGAAATATCTACACCGCTATCTGTATGAACATGGAAATACCTACACCGCTATCTGTATGAACATGGAAATATCTACACCGCCATCTGTATGAACATGGAAATATCTTCTCCGCCATCTGTATGAACATGGATATATCTACACAGCCATCTGGATGAACATGGAAATATCTAAACCGCTATCTGTATGAACATGGAAATATCTACACCGCCATCTGAATGAACATGGATATATCTACACAGCCTCTGTATAAACACGTAAATATGTACACCGCTACCCGTATAAAAATGGAAGTATCAGCACCGCTATCGGTATGAACATGGCAATATCTACACGGCTATCTGTATGAACATGGAAATATCTACACCGCTATCTGTATGTACATGGAAATATCTTCTCCGCCATCTGTATGAACATGGATATATCTACGCAACCATCTGGATGAACATGGAAATATCTACACCGCTATCTGTATGAACATGGAAATATCTACACCGCTATCTGTATTAACATGGGAATATCTACACAGCTATCTGGATTAACTTGGAAATATCTACACCGTTATCTGTATGAACATGGAAATACATACACCGCTATCTGTATGAACATGGAAATATCTACACCACTATCTGTTTGAACATGGAAATATATACACCGCTGTCTGCATGAAAATGGAAATATCTACACAGCTATCTGCATATACATTGAAATATCTACACAGCTATCTCTTTACGCATGGAAATAACTACACCGCTATCTGTATGAACATGGAAATATCTACACCGCCATCTGTATGAAAATGGAAATATCTGAACCGCCATCTGTATGAACATATAAATATCTACACCGCCATCTGTATTAAAATGGAGATATCTACACCGCTATCTGTATAAACATGGAAATATCTACACCGCTATCTGTATAAACATGGAAATATCTACACCGCTATCTGTATAAACATGGAAATATCTTCACCGCTACCTGTAAAAACATGGAAATATCAGCATCGCTATCTGTATGAACATGGAAATATCTACACCGCTATCTGTATGAACATGGAAATATCTACACCGCTATCTGTATGAACATGGAAATATCTACACCGCTATCGGTTTGAACAGGGAAATATATACACCGCTGTCTGCATGAAAATGGAAATTGCTACACAGCTATCTGCATATACATGGAAATATCTACACAGGTATCTCTTTACACATGGAAATAACTACACCGCTATCTGTATGAAAATGGAAATATCTACACCGCCATCTGTATGAACATGGAAATACTTTCACCGCCATCTATATGAACATGGATATATCTACACAGCCATCTGGATGAACATGGAAATATCTACACCGCTATCTGTGTAAACATGCCTACATTTTCACCGCTATCTGTATAAACATGGAAATATCTACACCGCTATCTTTTTGAACATGGAAATATCTACACCGCTAACTGTTTGAACATGGAAGTATATACACCGCTATCTGCTTGAAAATGGAAATATATACACCACTAACTGTATGAACATGGAAATACATACACCGCTATCTGTTTGAACATGGAAATATCTACACCGCTTTCTGTATGAACATGTAAATATCTACACCGCTATCTGTATGAACATGGAAATACCTTCACCGCCATCTGTATGAAGATGGATATATCTACACAGCATTCTGGATGAACATGGAAATATCTACACCGCTATCTGTGTAAACATGCATATATTTTCACCGCTATCTGTATAAACATGGAAATATCTACACCGCTATCTTTATGAACATGGAAATATCTAAAGGCCTAACTGTTTGAACAGGTGAATATATACACCGCTATCTGCATAAAAATGGAAATATCTACACCGCTATCTGTATGAACATGGAAATACATACACCGCTATCTGTATGAACATGGAAATATCTACACCGCTATCTGTATGAACATGGAAATATCTACACCGCTATCTGTATGAACATGGAAATATCTACACCTCCATCTGTATGAACATGGAAATATCTTCTCCACCATCAGTATGAACATGGATATATCTACCCAGCCATCTGGATGAACATGGAAATATCTAAACCGCTATCTGTATGAACATGGATATATCTACACCGCCATCTGTATGAACATGGATATATCTACACAGCCATCTGTATAAACACGGAAATATGTACACCGCTACCTGTATAAACATGGAAGTTTCAGCACGGCTATCGGTATGAACATGGCAATATCTACACGGCTATCTGTATGAACATGGAAATATCTACACCGCTATCTGCATGTACATGGAAATATCTTCACTGCCATCTGTATGAACATGGATGTATCTACTCAGCCATCTGGATGAACATGCAAATATCTACACCGCTATCTGTATGAACATGGAAATATCTACACAGCTATCTGTATGAACATGGAAATATCTGCACAGCCATCTGGATTAACATGGAAATATCTACACCGCTATCTGTATGAACATGGAAATACATATACCGCTGTCTGTATGAACATGGAAATATCTACACCGCTATCTGTATGAACATGGAAATATCTACACCGCTATCTGTATGAACATGGAAATATCTTCACCGCCATCTGTGTGAACATGGATATATCTACACAGCCATCTGGATGAACATGGAAATATCTACACCGCTATGTGTGTAAACATGCATACATTTTCACCGCTATCTGTATAAACATGGAAATATCTACACCGCTATCTTTATGAACATGGAAATATCTACACCGCTAACTGTTTGAGCATGGAAATATATACACCGCTATCTGCTTGAAAATGGAAATATCTACACCGCTATCTGTATGAACATGGAAATACATACACCGCTATCTGTTTGAAAATGGAAATATCTACACCGCTTTCTTTATGAACATGGAAATATCTACAACACTATCTGTATGCACATGGAAATATCTTCACCGCCATCTGTATGAACATGGATATATCTACACAGCCATCTGGATGAACATGGAAATATCTACACCGCTATCTGTATGAACATGGAAATATCTACACCGCTATCTGTCTGAACATGGATATATCTACACAGCCATCTGGATGAACATGGAAATATCTACACCGCTATCTGTGTAAACATGCATACATCTTCACCGCTATCTGTATAAACATGGAAATATCTACACCGCTATCTTTCTGAACATGGAAATATCTACACCGCTAACTGTTTGAACAGGGAAATATATACACCGCTATCTGCATGAAAATGGAAATATCGACACAGCTATCTGCATATACATGGAAATATCTACACCGCTTACTGTTTAAACAGGGAAATATATACACCGCTATCTGCATGAAAATGGAAATATCTACACCGCTATCTGTATAAACATGGAAATATCTACACCGCTATCTTTATGAACATGGAAATATCTACACCGCTAACTGTTTGAACATGGAAGTATATACACCGCTATCTGCTTGAAAATGGAAATATATACACCGCTAACTGTATGAACATGGAAATACATACACCAATATCTGCTTGAACATGGAAATATCTACACCGCTTTCTGTATGAACATGGAAATATCTACACCGCTATGTGTATGAACATGGAAATATCTTCAGCGCCATCTGTATGAACATGGATATATCTAAACAGCCATCTGGATGAACATGGAAATATCTACACCGCTATCTGTATGAACATGGAAATATCGTCAGCGCCATCTGTATGAACATGGAAATATCTACACCGCTATCTGTATGAACATGGAAATATCTTCACCGCCATCTGTATGAAGATGGATATATCTACACAGAATTCTGGATGAACATGAAAATATCTACACCGCTATCTGTGTAAACATGCATACATTTTCACCGCTATCTGTATAAACATGGAAATATCTACACCGCTATCTTTATGAACATGGAAATATCTAAACCGCTAACTGTTTGAGCAGGGAAATATATACACCGCTGTCTGCATAAAAATGGAAATATCTACACCGCTATCTGTATGAACATGGAAATACATACACCGCTATCTGTATGAACATGGAAATATCTACACCGCTATCTGTATGAACATGGAAATATCTACACCGCTATCTGTATGAACATGGAAATATCTATACCGCCATCTGTATGAACATGGAAATATCTTCTCCGCCATCTGTATGAACATGGATATATCTACACAGCCATCTGGATGAACATGGAAATATCTAAACCGCTATCTGTATGAACATGGAAATATCTACACCGCCATCTGTATGAACATGGATATATCTACACAGCCATCTGTATAAACACGGAAATATGTACACCGCTACCTCTATAAACATGGAAGTATCAGCACCGCTATCGGTATGAACACGGCAATATCTACACGGCTATCTGTATGAACATGGAAATATCTACACCGCTATCTGTATGAACATGGAAATATCTTCACCTCCATCTGTACAAACATGGGTATATCTACACAGCCATCTGGATGAACATGGAAATATCTACACCGCTATCTGTACGAACATGGAAATATCTACACCGCTATCTGTATGAACATGGAAATATCTACACCGCTATCTGTATGAACATGGAAATATCTACACCGCTATCTGTATGAACATGGAAATATCTTCTCCGCCATCTGTATGAACATGGATATATCTACACAGCCATCTGGATGAACATGGAAATATCTACACCGCTATCTGTATGAACATGGAAATATTTACACCGCTATCTGTATGAACATGGAAATATCTTTTCTGCCATCTGTATGTATGAACATGGATATATCTACACAGCCATCTGGATGAACATGGAAATATCTACACCGCTATAAGTGTGAACATGGAAATATCTACACCGCCATCTGTATGAACATGGATATATCTACACAGCCATCTGTATAAACATGGAAATATCTACACCGCTATCTGTATGAACATGGAAATATCTACACAGCTATCTGTTTGAACAGGGAAATATATACACCGCTATCTGCATGAAAATGAAAATATCTACACAGCTATCTGCATATATATGGAAATATCTACACAGCTATCTCTTTTCACTTGGAAATAACTACACCGCTATCTCTATAAACATGGAAATATCTACTCCGCCATCTGTATGAACATGGAAATATCTGCACGGCCATCTGAATGAACATATAAATATCTACACCGCCTTCTGTATTAAGATGGAGATATATACAGAGCTATGGGTATAAACATGGAATTATCTACACCGCTACATGTATAAACCTGGAAATATCTACCCCGCTACCTGTATAAACATGGAAATAACAGCACCGCTATCTGTATGAATATGGAAATATCAGCCCCCCTATCAGTGAACATGGAAATATCTAAACCACTATCTGTATGAACATGGAAATATGTACACCGCTATCAGTATGAACATGGAAATACCTTCACCGCCATCTGTATGAACATGGATATCTCTACACAGCCATCTGGATGAACATGGAAATATCTACACCGCTATCTCCATGAACATGGAAATAGCTACACCGCAATCTGTATGAACATGCAAATATCTACACCGCCATCTGTATGAACATGGAAATATCTGCACCACCATCTGTATGAACATATAAATAACTACACCGCCATCTGTATTAAGATGGAGATATCTACACCGCTATCTGTATAAACCTGGAAATATCTACACCGCTATCTGTATAAACATGGATATATGTACACCGCTATCTGTATAAACATGGAAATATCTGCACCGCTTCCTGTATAAACATGGAAATATCAGCACCGCTATCTGTACGAACATGGAAATATCTACACCGCTATCTGTATGAACATGGAAATAGCTAAACCGCAATCTGTATGAACATGGAAATATCTACACCACTATCTGTATGAACATGGAAATATCTACACCGCTATCTGTATGATGATGGATATATCTACACAGACATCTGGATGAACATGGAAATATCTACACCGCTATTTGTATGAACATGGAAATATCTACACCGATAACTGTGTAAACATGCATACATCTTCACCGCTATCTGTATAAACATGGAAATATCTACAACGCTATCAGTATGAACATGGAAATATCTACACCGCTATCTGTTTGAACATGGAAATATCTAAACCGCTTTCTGCATGAAAATGGAAATATGTTCACAGCTATCTGCATATACATGGAAGTATCTACACAGCTATCTATTTACACATGGAAATAACTACACCGCTATCTGTATGAACATGGAAATATCTACACCGCCATCTGTATGAACATGGAAATATCTACACCGCCATCTGTATGAACATATAAATATCTACACCGCCATCTGTATTAAGATGGAGAAATCTACACCGCTATCTGTATAAACATGGAAATATCTACACCGCTATCTGTATAAACATGGAAATATCTACACCGCTATCTGTATAAACATGGGAATATCTACACCGGTACCTGTATAAACATGGAAATATCAGCACCGATATCTGTATGAACATGGAAATATCAGCCCCTCTATCTGTATGAACATGGAAATACCTACACCACTATCTGTATGAACATGGAAATATCTACACCGCTATCTGTATGAACATGGAAATACCCTCACCACCATCTGTATGAACATGGATATATCTACACAGCCATATGGATGAACATGGAAATATCTACACCGCTATCCAGAAGAACATGGAAATAGCTACACCGCTATCTGTATAAACATGGAAATAGCTACACCGCCATCTGTATGAACATGGAAATATCTGCAGCGCCATCTGTATGAACATATAAATATCTACACCGCCATCTGTAATAAGATGGAGATATCTTCACCGCTATCTGTATAAACCTGGAAATATCTACACCGCTATCTGTATAAACATGGAAATATCCACACCGCTATCTGTATAAACATGGAAATACCCACACCGCTACCTGTATACACACGGAAATATCAGCACCGCTATCTGTATGAACATGGAAATATCTACACCGCTATCTGTACGAACATGGAAATATCTACACCGCTATCTGTACGAACATGGAAATATCTACACCGCTATCTGTACGAACATGGAAATATCTACACAGCTATCTGTATGAACATGGAAATAGCTACACCGCTATCTGTATGAACATGGAAATATCTACACCGCTATCTGTATGAACATGGAAATATCTACACCGCTATGTGTATGAACATGGAAATATCTTCAGCGCCATCTGTATGAACATGGATATATCTAAACAGCCATCTGGATGAACATGGAAATATCTACACCGCTATCTGTATGAACATGGAAATATCGTCAGCGCCATCTGTATGAACATGGATATATCTAAACAGCCATCTGGATGAACATGGAAATATCTACACCACTATCTGTTTGAACATGGAAATATCTACACCGCTACCTGTATAAACATGGAAATATAAGCACCGCTATCTGAATGAACATGGAAATATCTACACCGATATCTGTTTGAACATGGAAATATCTACACCGCTATCTGTATGAACATGGAAATAGCTACACCGCAATCTGTATGAACATGGAAATATCTACACCACTATCTGTATGAACATGGAAATATCTACACCACTATCTCTATGAACATGGATATATCTACACAGCCATCTGGATGAACATGGAAATATCTACACCGCTATCTGCATGAACTTGGAAATATCTACACCACTATCTGTGTAAACATGCATACATCTTCACCGCAATCTGTATAAACATGGAAATATCTACACCGCTATCTGTATGAACATGGAAATATCTACACCGCTATCTGTTTGAACATGGAAATATCTAAACCGCTATCTGCATGAAAATGGAGATATCTACACAGCTATCTGCATATACATGGAAATATCTACACCGCTATCTCTTTACACATGGAAATAACTACACCGCTATCTGTATGAACATGGAAATATCTACACCGCCCTCTGTATGAACATGGAAATATCTGCACGGCCATCTGTATGAACATATAAATATCTACACCGCCATCTGTATTAAGATGGAGATATCTACACGGCTATCTGTATAAACATGGAAATATCTACACCGCTATCTGTATGAGCATGGAAATATCTTCACCGCCATCTGTATGAACATGTATATATCTAAACAGCCATCTGGATGAACATGGAAATATCTACACCGCTATCTGTATGAACATGGAAATAGCTACACCGCAATCTGTATGAACATGGAAATATCTACACCGCTATCTGTATGAACATGGAAGTATCTACACCACTATCTGTCTGAACATGGAAATATCTACACCGCCATCAGTATGAACATGGAAATATCTTCACCGCCATCTGTATGAACATGGATATATCTACACAGACATATGGATGAACATGGAAATATCTACACCGCTATCTGAATGAACATGGAAAAAGCTACAGCGCTATCTGTATGAACATGGAAATAGCTACAACGCCATCTGTATGTACATGGAAATATCTGCACCGCCATCTGTATGAACATACAAATATCTACACCGCCATCTGTACTAAGATGGAGATATCTACACCGCTATCTGTATAAACCTGGAAATATCTACACCGCTATCTGTATAAACATGGGAATATCCACACCGCTACCTGTATAAACATGGAAATATCAGCACCGCTATCTGTATAAACATGGAAATATCTACACCGCTATCTGTACAAACATGGAAATATCTACACCGCTATCTGTATGAACATGGAAATATCTTCACCGCCATCTGTATGAACATGGATATATCTACACAGCCCTCTGGATGAACATGGAAATATCTACACCGCTATCTGTATGAACATTTAAATATCTACACCGCTACCTGTATAAACATGGAAATATAAGCACCGCTATCTGTATGAACATGGAAATATCTACACCGCTATCTGTACGAACATGGAAATATCTACACCGCTATCTGTATGAACATGGAAATAGCTGCACCGCTATCTGTATGAACATGGAAATATCTACACCACTATCTGTATGAACATGGAAATATCTACACCGCTATCTGTATGAACATGGATATATGTACACAGCCATCTGGATGAACATTTAAATATCTACACCGCTATCTGTATCAACTTGAAAATATCATCACCGCTATCTGTGTAAACTTGCATACATCTTCACCGCAATCTGTATAAACATGGAAATATCTACACCGCTATCTGTATGAACATGGAAATATCTACACCGCTATCTGTTTGAACATGGAAATATCTAAACCGCTATCTGCATGAAAATGGAGATATCTACACAGCTATCTGCATATAGATGGAAATATCTACACCGCTATCTCTTTACACATGGAAATAACTACACCGCTATCTGTATGAACATGGAAATATCTACACCGCCCTCTGTATGAACATGGAAATATCTGCACGGCCATCTGTATGAACATATAAATATCTACACCGCCATCTGTATTAAGGTGGAGATATCTACACCGCTATCTGTATAAACATGGAAATATCTACACCGCTATCTGTATGAGCATGGAAATATCTTCACCGCCATCTGTATGAACATGTATATATCTAAACAGCCATCTGGATGAACATGGAAATATCTACACCGCTATCTGTATGAACATGGAAATAGCTACACCGCAATCTGTATGAACATGGAAATATCTACACCGCTATCTGTATGAACATGGAAGTATCTACACCACTATCTGTATGAACATGGAAATATCTACACCGCCATCAGTATGAACATGGAAATATCTTCACCGCCATCTGTATGAACATGGATATATCTACACAGACATATGGATGAACATGGAAATATCTACACCGCTATCTGAATGAACATGGAAAAAGCTACAGCGCTGTCTGTATGAACATGGAAATAGCTACAACGCCATCTGTATGTACATGGAAATATCTGCACCGCCATCTGTATGAACATACAAATATCTACACCGCCATCTGTACTAAGATGGAGATATCTACACCGCTATCTGTATAAACCTGGAAATATCTACACCGCTATCTGTATAAACATGGAAATATCCACACCGCTACCTGTATAAACATGGAAATATCAGCACCGCTATCTGTATGAACATGGAAATATCTACACCGCTATCTGTACAAACATGGAAATATCTACACCGCTATCTGTATGAACATGGAAATATCTTCACCGCCATCTGTATGAACATGGATATATCTACACAGCCCTCTGGATGAACATGGAAATATCTACACCGCTATCTGTATGAACATGGAAATATCTACACCGCTACCTGTATAAACATGGAAATATAAGCACCGCTATCTGTATGAACATGGAAATATCTACACCGCTATCTGTACGAACATGGAAATATCTACACCGCTATCTGTATGAACATGGAAATAGCTGCACCGCTATCTGTATGAACATGGAAATATCTACACCACTATCTGTATGAACATGGAAATATCTACACCGCTATCTGTATGAACATGGATATATCTACACAGCCATCTGGATGAACATTTAAATATCTACACCGCTATCTGTATCAACTTGAAAATATCATCACCGCTATCTGTGTAAACTTGCATACATCTTCACCGCCATCTGTATAAACATGGAAATATCTACACCGCTATCTGTATGAACATGGAAATATCTACACCGCTATCTGTTTGAACATGGAAATATCTAAACCGCTATCTGCATGAAAATGGAGATATCTACACAGCTATCTGCATATACATGGAAATATCTACACCGCTATCTCTTTACACATGGAAATAACTACACCGCTATCTGTATGAACATGGAAATATCTGCATGGCCATCTGTATGAACATATAAATATCTACACCGCCATCTGTATTAAGATGGAGATATCTACACGGCTATCTGTATAAACATGGAAATATCTACACCGCTATCTGTATGAGCATGGAAATATCTTCACCGCCATCTGTATGAACATGTATATATCTAAACAGCCATCTGGATGAACATGGAAATATCTACACCGCTATCTGTATGAACATGGAAATAGCTACACCGCAATCTGTATGAACATGGAAATATCTACACCGCTATCTGTATGAACATGGAAGTATCTACACCACTATCTGTCTGAACATGGAAATATCTACACCGCCATCAGTATGAACATGGAAATATCTTCACCGCCATCTGTATGAACATGGATATATCTACACAGACATATGGATGAACATGGAAATATCTACACCGCTATCTGAATGAACATGGAAAAAGCTACAGCGCTATCTGTATGAACATGGAAATAGCTACAACGCCATCTGTATGTACATGGAAATATCTGCACCGCCATCTGTATGAACATACAAATATCTACACCGCCATCTGTACTAAGATGGAGATATCTACACCGCTATCTGTATAAACCTGGAAATATCTACACCGCTATCTGTATAAACATGGAAATATCCACACCGCTACCTGTATAAACATGGAAATATCAGCACCGCTATCTGTATGAACATGGAAATATCTACACCGCTATCTGTACAAACATGGAAATATCTACACCGCTATCTGTATGAACATGGAAATATCTTCACCGCCATCTGTATGAACATGGATATATCTACACAGCCCTCTGGATGAACATGGAAATATCTACACCGCTATCTGTATGAACATTTAAATATCTACACCGCTACCTGTATAAACATGGAAATATAAGCACCGCTATCTGTATGAACATGGAAATATCTACACCGCTATCTGTATGAACATGGAAATATCTACACCGCTATCTGTATGAACATGGATATATCTACACAGCCATCTGGATGAACATTTAAATATCTACACCGCTATCTGTATGAACATGAAAATATCTTCACCGCTATCTGTGTAAACTTGCATACATCTTCTCCGCTATCTGTATAAACATGGAAATATCTACACCGCTATCTGTATGAACATGGAAATATCTACACCGCTATCTGTTTGAACATGCAAATATCTAAACCGCTATCTTCATGAAAATGGAGATATCTACACAGCTATCTGCATATACATGGAAATATCTACACCGCTATCTCTTTACACATGGAAATAACTACACCGCTATCTGTATGAACATGGAAATATCTACACCGCCCTCTGTATGAACATGGAAATATCTGCACGGCCATCTGTATGAACATATAAATATCTACACCGCCATCTGTATTAAGATGGAGATATCTACACCGCTATCTGTATAAACATGGAAATATCTACACCGCTATCTGTATGAACATGGAAATATCTACACCGCTACGTGTATAAACATGGAAATATCAGCAACGCTATCTGTATGAACATGGAAATATCAGCCCCTCTATCTGTATGAACATGGAAATATCTACACCACTATCTGTATGAACATGGAAATATCTACACCGCTATCTATATGAACATGGAGTTATCTTCACCGCCATCTGTATGAACATGGATATGTCTACACAGCCATCTGGATGAACATGGAAATATCTACACCGCTATGTGTATGTACATGGAAATAGCTACACCGGTATCTGTATGAACATGGAAATATCTACACTACGCTCTGTATAAACCTGGAAATATCTACACTGATATCTCTATAAACATTTAAACATCTACACCGCTATCTCTGTAAACATGGAAATATCTACACCGCTATCTGTGTAAACATGGAAATATCTACACCGCTCTCTGTGTAAAAATGGAAATACCTACACCGCTATGTCTATAAACATGGAAATGTCTACACCGCCTTCTGTATGGGTATGGAAATATCTACACCGCCATCTGTATAAACATGGAAATATCCACACCGTTATCTGTGTACACATGGAATTATCTACACCGCTATCTGTATAAACATGGAAATATCTACAGTGCTATCTGCGTAAACATGGAAATATCTACACCGCTATCTCTATATACATGCAAATATCTACACCGCTATCTGTGTAAACATGGAATTATCTACACCGATATCTCTGTAAACATGGAAATATATACACCACTATCTCTGTAAACATGGAAATATCTACAGAGTCATCTGTATAAACATGGAAATATCTACACCGCTATCAGTGTGAACATGGAAATATCTACACCGCTATCTCTAAAAACATGGAAAGATCAACACCATTATGTGTATAAAGACGGAAATATCTACACCGCTATCTGTATAAACATGGAAATATCTACACTGCCATCTGTATGAACGTGGAAATGTCTAAACCGCCATCTCTATAAACATGTAAATATCTACACCGCCCTCTGTAGGAATATGGAAATATCTACAACGCTATCTGTTTAAACATTGAAATATCTGCACCGTCATCTCTTAAAACTTGGAAATATCTTCACCATTATGTGTATAAACTTGGAAATATCTACATCGTCATCAAGATGAACATGGAAATATCTACACTGCCATCGATATAAACATGGAAATATCTACACCGCCATCTGTTTGAACATGAAAATATCTACACCGCCAACTCTATAAACATTGAAATATCTACACTGCTATCTGTATAAACATGGAAATATCTACACCGCTATCTGTATAAACATGGAAATATCTACACTGCTATCTGTGTAAACATGGAAATATCTACACCACTATCTGTGTAAACATGGAAATATCTACACCGCTATCTGTACAAACATGGAAATATCTAAACAGCCATCTGTAGGAATATGTAAATATCTACACCGTTATCTGTATACACATGGAATTATCTACACCGCTATCTGTATGAACATGGAAATATCTAAACAGCCATCTGTAGGAATATGTAAATATCTACACCGCTATCTGTGTAAACATGGAGATATCTACACCGCTATCTCTATAAACATGGAAATATCCACACAGCCATCTATATAAACATGGAAATATCTACACTGCGCTCTGTATAAACCTGGAAATATCTACAGTGATATCTCTATAAACATGGAAACATCTACACCGCTATCTCTATAAACATGGAAATATCTACACCGCTATCTGTGTAAACATGGAAATATCTACACCGCTGTCTGTGTAAACATGGAAATACCTACACCGCTATATCTATAAACATGAAAATATCTACACCGCCATCTGTATGGGTATGGAAATATCTTCACCGCTATCTGTATAAACATGGAAATATCTACACCGTTATCTGTGTACACATGGAATTATCTACACCGCTATCTGTATAAACATGGAAATATCTACAATGCTATCTGTATAAACATGGAAATATCTACACCGCTATCTCTATATACATGCAAATATGTACACCGCTATCTGTGTAAACATGGAAATATCTATACCGATATCTCTGTAAACATGGAAATATCTACACCGCTATCTCTGTAAACATGGAAATATCTACAGAGTCATCTTTATAAACATGGAAATATCTACACCGCTATCTGTGTAAACATGGAAATATCTACACCGCTATCTCTAAAAACATGGAAAGATCTACACCATTATGTGTATAAACACGGAAATATCTACACCGCTATCTGTATAAACATGGAAATATCTACACCGCCATCTGTATGAACGTGGAAATGTCTAAACCGCCATCTCTATAAACATGTAAATATCTACACCGCCCTCTGTAGGAATATGGAAATATCTACAACGCTATCTGTTTAAACATTGAAATATCTACACCGCTATCTGCCTAGAATTGGAAATATCTACACCGCTATCTGCATAAACTTGGAAATTCCTACACCGCTATCTGTGTACACATGGAAATTTCTACACCAACAACTGTAGGAACATGAATATATCTACACCGCCAACTCTAAAACATTGAAATATCTACACCGCTATCTGTATAAACATGGAAATATCTACACCGCTATCTGTGTAAACATGGAAATATCTACACCGCCTTCTGTGTAAACATGGAAATATCTACACCGCCATATCTATAAACATGGAAATATCTTCAACTCCATCTGTATGAACATGGAATTATCTACACTGCCATCTGTATGAACATGGATACATCTACACTGCTATCTGTATAAACATGGAAATATCTACACCGCCATCGGTAGGAAAATGAATATATCTACACCGCCATCTGTATGAACAGGGAACTATGTACACCACAATCTGTATCAACATGAAAATACCTACACCGCCATCTGTATCACAATGGAAATATCTGCACCGCCATCTCTATAACAATGGAAATATCTAAACCGCCGTCTGTATGGAAATGGAAAAATCTACACCACCATCTGTATAAAGGTGGAAATATCTACACCGCTATCTGTGTGAACATGGAAATATCTACAACGCTATCTGTAAAAACATGGAAATATCTACACCTCCATCTGTATAAACATGGAAATATCTACACCGCCATCTGTAGAAACATGGAAATATCTACACCGCCATCTCTATAAATATGGAAATATCTACACAGCTATCTGTATAAACATTTAAATATCTACACCGCCATCTCTATAAACATAGAAATATCTACACCGCCATCTGTATGAACATGGAAATATGTACACCGCCATCTGTATTAATGTGGAAATATCTACACCGCTATCTGTATGAACATGGCAATATGTACACCGCTACCTGTATTAACATGGAAATAACTACACCGCTATCTGTATAAACATGGAAATATCTACACCGCTGTCTCTATAAACATGGAAATATGTGCGCCGCTATCTCTATAAATATAGAAATATATACACCTCTGTCTCTATAAACATGGAAATATCTACAATGCTATCTGTATAAACATGGAAATATTTACACCGCTATCTCTATAAACATGGATATATCTACACCGCTATCTCTATAAACATGGAAATATCTACACCACTATCTGTATGAACATGGAAATATCCACACCGCTATCTGTATAGACATGGAAGTATCTACACCGGTAACTGTATAAACATGGAAATATCTACACCGCTATCGGTATAAATGTCTGTATTTGCTCTTAATTTATACCCAAGGCTGGGATGTTTCATATGATAAAAAGACCAAATACAGAAATAGAGTATATTTGGTCTGGCAATTGATCTCTGCAATAATCAAACCCCAAAGACAATCAAACCTGAAATCTAAGCTACATATTAAATAGCTTGGTTTTTAGGTTGCACGTTGCTGTGTATGCTGGCTTCATGGAAAATGCAAGTAGCAATGGCCATTTTTTAATAGTCATTAGCCTTGAAGCTCTCCTACTTTTGAATCACATAGAAATAGAAATCAAATCTCACTAGATTTTTTTTTTGAAACAGGGTCTGGCTTCGTTGCCCAGGCTGAAGAGCAGGGCATGATCTTGGCTCACACCTCTGCCTCTCGGACTCAAGCCATCCTCCCACCTCAGCCTTGGAGTAGCTGGGACCACAGGCATGTGCCACCATATCCAGCTAATATTTTTATTTTTGTACAAATGGGGTTTGTCATCTTTCCCAGGCAGGCCTCAAACTCCAAGACTCAAGCAATACACCTGCCTTGAATTCCCAAAGTACTGGGTTTACAGGCGACAGCCACTACGCCCAGCAACTAAACTTCTAAAAATCAATTTTACATAAAATTATCTAAGCGTGCAAGGAAAGATAAGAAGCCTAAGGAACCAGTGAGTTGAAGAATAAATGCAGTTTAAATCATACATGTAAACAACATGATGTGATGTGGTAGGAATCATCTAACATGCTTTAAAGCATGAGTAAAAGGTCTTTACTTAGAAAACTGGATCTTAGTTTAGGATATCTTTAGATAAGAGTATGAAAAGTCATATCATATTGATAAGTAAAGTGCTTCCTTTGGCTCATTTTAAGGATAGGACATTTACTTTCATATAATTCATAGGAATCTTAGACTTAAAAATAAAATTTCCCTTCTCAAATCCTTACTTTTATACTTTTTTGCATTTCTTTCACTTTTGTGTTAATGGCCTATGTCTCAACATATTCTATTAAGCCTTCTGGAAACACATACTTTGTTTCCAGCCTCTTCAGAGAACCATCACTCCAATTCCTAGGCTTCTGAAGAAGCAGACCCAAGCTTATAATTATTACATATTTCCAAATCTAGGTGACCAACAAAAATTGATACTTTTCCCATCATACCTTTAAGTTAATAATCAGGTGTATGCTGAGAGGTAAAGACCCAAGAGTGTTGGTTGTCTAATTGTGCAGCTGTATAAACAAATCTTAATGCTTGAAAATATTCAAAGGTTATTCTCACGTTGATTGTTGGTAACTATGTGTAACAACATGAAAAGAAAAGAAAATCAAAGAATTACGTCTGAGGATAATACACAATCTCTAAGGGTAAGAAGAGCAACAAAAATTCTGCTTCAATTACCACTGAAATAATATATTTATCCTGTAAAATCTATGGTGGCTGGTTGTAAAAATTAGGCATTAGCAAACTGATAAAGACTTTTTAATGAAAACATTATGAAACATAGTTTTTAAAAAGTTAAATACACCCACACCAGTTTTTCACATTCTTTGGGCTGCTTTATTGCTGCCATTAAATAATTGATTTAGTTGTGACATAGATCCTATGTTCCATGGAGTCTACCATTCATAAAGATGCAATGTAAGGTAACAAAAATATAAATTGTGTGTGTGGGGAGGAGAAGTCAAGAGTATTTTTATGTGACAGAAGTTAAGTTGTTATCAGTGTAAAATAGTCTGTTACAAATACAGGACTCTGTATGTTAGTTTCACTAACCAGAAAGAAAGAAATTACAGCAGATACACACACACACACACCAAAAAAGGGAAAAGAAACAAAGCTTAGCACCACAGAAAACCACCAAACTAGAGGGATAAACAATAAGAAAGGAAGAAGTGAACAAGTAATCTAAAAAACAACTAATGAAATGGTAGAAGGAAGTCCTAATTTATCAATAATAAACTTCAATAGAAGTGGATTAAGCTCTACTTAAAAGATATAAAGTGGATGAATGGATTCGGATAGCAAAACCCACCTATATGCTGCCTACATGATACTTACCTCACTATTAAAGACAAATAGACTGAAAGTGAAGAGATGGAAAAATATATTTTATGCAAACAAATGAAAAGCAAGCAGGAGTAGCCACAGTCATGTCATATTTTAAAAGGCTTTAAATAAAAAAAACTATATAAAAAAAGAATGTCACTGTATAATGAAATGATAAAAGGCCCAATTCAATAAGAGGACATAACATATATATTACTTAGGTGTAACTATATATGTACCCAACACCAGAACAACCAGATATATAAAGCAAATATTAGATTTAAAGGTAGAGATAGACTGCAATACAATATTAGTAGGAAATTTCAACACTCCACTTTAAAAATGGACAGATTCTATGAAGAGAAAATCAACCAAAAAATGACAGACTCAAACTATACCATAGACCAAATGGACCTAGCAGGTAAAGAAGATCTCACCTGATATGGTTTGGCTGTATATCCCCACCCAAATCTCATCTTGATTATAGCTCCCATAATTCATACATGTTGTGGGAGGGAACCAGTGGGAGATAATTGAATCATGGGGGCGGTTCCCCCATACTGTTCTTGTGGTAGTGAATACGTCTAACAAGATCTGATGGTTTTATAAGGGGGAACCCTTTCACTTGGTTCTCAATTCTATTTTGTTTGCTACCATGTAAGATGTGTCTTTCGCCTTCCATCATGATTGGGAGACCTCCCCAGCCACGTGGAACTATGAGTCCACTAAACCTCTTTTTCTCTGTAAATTACCCAGTCTCGGGTATGTCTTTATCAGCAGTATGAAAACAGACTAATACATCATCCAACAGCTGCAGAATACAAATTATTCTCAACTGTACACCAAACATTCTCTAGGACCAATCATACATTATGACACATAATAAGTCTTAACAAACTTAAGAAGACAGATATCATATGAAGTATCTTTTCTGATTACAGGGATATAAAGTCAGAAATCAACAACAGGAAAGCCCTTGGAAATTTTATAAAAACATGGAAATTAAATAGCACGCACCCAAGAAATCAATAGGTCTCATTAAGACATTAATAGGAAAATTTCAAAAGTCACTGAGACAAGTAAGAATGAAAATCCAACATACCCAAACCTATGGAACGTAGCAAAAGCAGTTCTAAGAGGGAAATTTATAGCAATAAAAGCCTACACCAAAAAAGAAGAAAGATTTTCAAATCACAAAGCAAAATTATACACTTCAAGTAACTAGAACATCAAAAACAAACTAAACCCAAAATTGGTAGAAGGAAGGAAATAATAAAGCTCACAGCAGATATAAATGAAACAGACACTAAAAAATATTTCAAAAGATAAATAAGACAAAGTGTAAAGGTAAAACTGACAAACCTTTAGCTAAACTAAGACAAAAGGAGAGAAAATTCAAATAAATAAAAGATGAAAAAGGAGACATTACAACTGAGACACCACAGAAATAGAAGGGATTGTAAGACATTACTCATAACTATATGCCAACAAATTTGATAATGTAGAATAAAATGAATAAATTTCTGCACACATACAACTACCCAGATTAAATTGTGAGGAAATATAACATCTGAACACATCAATAATGAGTTTGGAAATTGAATCAATAATAAAACATCTTCCATCAAAACAACAACAACAACAACCAACACCCAGGACCTGATGTCTTCACTGCTGAATTCTACCAAACAGTTAAAGAATAACTACCAATTCTCCACAAACTTTTCCACAAAAGTAATGAGGAAGGAATACTTCCATACTCATCTTATGAGGCTCGCAATATCCTGATTCTAAAACCAGACAAAGACACGCACAAAATGAAAATAACAGGCCAATATTCCTGAAGAACATAGATACAAAAATTCTCAACAAGATACAAGTGAACTGACTTCGACAGCACACTAAAAAAGAGTATTCACTATAATCAAGTGGGGTTCATCCCAGGGATGAAAGGATGGCTTAACATGCACAAATCAGTAAATATGATACACCACCACAATAGAAAGAAGAATAAAAACCATGTGATCATTTCAACAGATGCAAAAAGAACACTTGACAAAAGTCAACATTCCTTTATGATAAAAACTGTCAAGAAAGTAGGTATAGGAGTGTACCTCAACGCAGTAAAGGCCATAGGTGACAAACCCACAGCTAACATCTTATTTATGGTGAATAGTTAAATGCTTTTCCTCTTTGATATGGAGGAAGACAAGGATGTCAACTTCTACCACTTCTATTTAGCATAGTACTGGAGGTCAGAGCCAGAGCAATTAGACAAAAGAAATAAATAAGAGGGATCCAAACTGGAAAGAAGGAAGTCAGATTGTTTCTGTTTGTAGAAAATGTGATCTCACATACATATGTATACATCTATATATATGATCATATAGATATATATGATCTCTCTCTCTTTAGGGTTCTTTCTATATATACTTATATAGAGTGAGAACCCTAAAGACTTGACCAAAAACTACTAGAAATCATAAATAAATTCAGTAAAGTTGTAGTATACAAAATCAACACAGAAAATTCAGTGGTGTTTCTATACACTAATAGTGAACTATCTGAAAAAGTCATCAAGAAAGGAATTCCATTTACAATAGCTACCAAGAAATCTGCAGATAAATTTAATCAAGGTCGTGAAAGATCTCTACAATGAAAACTATAACACACTGATGGAAAAATTTACGATCCACAAAAAATGGACACTATATACTCATGGAATGGAAGAACTGATACTATTGAAATGACCATACTAACAAAATGTCCTACAGATTCAATGCAATCCCTATCAAAATACCAATGAAATTCTTCACAGAAATAGAAAAAAATACCCTAAAATTTGTATGAAACCAGAAAAGACCCCAAATAACCAAAGCAATCCTGTGCAAAAATAACAAAGCTGGAGGCACCACACTACCTGACTTCAAAATATACTACAAAGCCATAGTAAGCAAAACAGCATGGCACTGCCATAAAGCAAACACATAGACCAATGGAAGAGAATATACAGCTCAGAAATAAATTCTCATACCTAAAGTCAACTGATTTTCAAAAAAGGAGTCAAGAGCACACACAGGGGTAAAGACAGTCTCTTCATTAAATGGTACTGAGAAGATTGGATATCTACATGTGGGATAATGAAATTAGACCCCTATCTTTTACCTTATACAAAAATCAACTCAAATGCGATTAAAGACCTAAAGGTAAGATTGAAAACTATGAAAAACTACTAGAAGATAACATGTGGGAAATTCTCTATAACTTTGGGTTGTACAAGGATTTTTTAAATGAGACGTCAAAAGCACAGGCAACAAAAGCAAAAATAGATAAATGGGGTTTCATCAAACTAAAATGCTTTTGCACAGCAAAGGAAACTTAACAGAGTGAAAAAACAACTTACAGAACGGGATACAATATTTGCAAACTATACATCTGCTAAGGAGTTAATGCCCAGATTATATAACAAACTTAAACAACTCAACAGCAAAAACATAAATAACTTATTTAAAAATGGGCAAAACTGGGAGGCTGAGGCAGGCGGATTGCCTGAGGTCAGGAGTTTGAGACCAGCCTGACCAATATGGTGAAATCATTTCTCTACTAAAAATACAAAAATTTAGCCAAACATGATGGCGTGTGCCTGTAACCCCAGCTACTCAGCAGGCTGAGGCAGGGGAATTGCTTGAACCAGGGAGATGGAGGTTGCCGTGAGCCCCGATTGCACCACTGCACTCCAGCTTGGGCAACAGAGCAAGACTCCTTCGCAAAAAAAAAAAAAAAAGGACAAAATAAACTAAAAGAAATGCCACAAGAGAAAATATAGAAAGGGTCAAGACGAATATATAATAAAATCATGTTCAACATCACTAACCATCAGGGAAATGCAAATCAAAACCGCAATGAGATACCAGTTCACCCATTAGAATGGCTATTAGCAAAAAGGTAAAAGATAACAAGAGTTGGCAAGGAAGTGGAGAAAACGGAACACTTACGCACTGTTGATGGGGTTGTAAACTAGTACAACCATTAAGCAAAACTTTATGGAAGTTCGCTAAAAAATAAAAAATAAAAAAAAAAAACAATCATTCGATCACATAACCCAGCAATCCCACTACTGGTTATATATCCATAGGAAATGAAATCATTGTGTTTGAAAAATATCTGCACTCTTATGTTTACTGTAGCACTATTTCTAATAATCAGATATGGAATCAACCTATGTGTATAAAAACAAACAAGTGAATTATATATATATAATATATATTATGTATATTATATATAATACATATTATGTATATTATATATAATATATTATGTATAATATATAATATATTAATATCAATATATTATTAATATTAATATATTGTATATTAATATTAATAATATTAATAATAAATAATAATTATTAATTAATAATTATTAATATTAATATTAATATTAATATATTATTAATATATAATATATATTATATGTATAATATATATTATATATTATGTATATTTTATATATAATACATATTATGTATATTATATACATAATATATATTATGTATATTATAATATATATAATGTATAATGTATATAATATACGTTATGTATATTATATATAATATACATTATGTATGTTATGTATATTATATATTACATATAATATATATTATTATTATATATAATTATATATAATTATAATTATAATTATATATAATTTTATGTGTAATTATAATTATACATAAAATTAATTATAATTATATATAATTTTATGTGTAATTATAATTATACATAAAATTATATATGTATATATATATATATATATATATGGACACACACACAATGAAATACTATTCAGCCATAAAAAAAGAATGAAATTCTGCCAGTTGCAACAACATGGATGACCCTGTAGGATACAATGTGAAGTGAAATAAGCCAGACACAGAAAGCAAATACCGCATGATCTCGCTCATATGTGGAATCTTAAAAAAAAAAATGTTAATAGAGAAGTAGAGTAGAATAGTGGTTACCAAACAGTGAGGAAGAAGTGGGGAGGGCAAAATGGAGATAGATTGGTTAACAGTTATGAAATCACAATTATATAGGAAGAATAAGTTGTAGTGTTCTTTGCAAAGCAGGGTGACTATAGTTAAAAGTAAAGTATTGTATATTACAAAGTATCTAGAAGAAAGGATTTTGAAATTTCTTATTAAAAAGAAATGATGAATGCATGAGGTAATTAATACACTAACTATCCTTATTGGATCATTAGACAACATACATATTCATTGAAACATCAAATTGTATCCTATAAATCTATATAATTACAATGTGAAAATTTTTTAAAAATAAATTGATGAATTAAATAACAATTTTAAAATGTTCTCAATCACCAATGCAAAGTTTAGGAGCTTTGTTCTTGACTCAGCCTTAAGACTGAAAACTAATGTGTTAGAAATATTTGTAGATCCTCTCAATTTTGAAAGAATCCTAGCTAAACTACTGAAATATAAAATATATTCTATGTAATATGCTCTTAGGTATATTCTTAGGTGAACTCTGCTTTTAGATGAAGGTTATAAAAATGAAAAACGTATCTGAAATAAAATTTTAAAGTATTTGGAAAATTACAGCTTAATCTCTTAAAGACAAATTTTCTATACAGTAACCTTTTTATGTGCTTTTGAAATGGGGTATACAATTATTTTCCCTGATGTGAGACACAATATAGAAAGTTGGCATTTTATCTAAGAAGTTAACTTAGGAAGAAAGAGTGAGAGGCAGAGGAATGAGGGAAGAAAGGAAGGCTGATGATGGGATACCTTATCAAGTTGCCTAATGCTGTATTGGAACCTAATAGGCCTTCTAAGGAGTTTTATTACATAATGCAAGACTCCTCAATCTGGGAGGAGGAAAGGGCTTTATTTTTGAGTGGTCACAGGTTGCCCCATGGGCATAAACTCTACCAAGCTGCTAGGTTACACCTACATGAGCATCCCACCTGCTTAAGTAAGAGCAGCCACAAACTGTGGGCCATTCCAGGTAAGTGTCATATCACACCTGCACTAACTAGTCAAAGCCTGGGTCAAAGCCTGTGCAGAACTGATCGCTACAGCAGAGGCTAAAATAAGAAATGGGGCTAAGAGAGTGAAAAGCAGTGCCCATATGTATCCAAAAACAGGTTGAAGATATCTTTAGGAAGGAACAGATAATTTTTTTTATTCATACAATAACAGATGCATATGAACTCCTCGACTAGTCACCCATTCCTGTCAGCCCTTGGGCTTCATAACTAAATCATCCTTCCTTTGTAATCCAGTCCCACATTTTCAGCTATCTCTATATGTTTATTATCTTAAATATTTCTTTGCTCTATACTCTTCCCCTAGTCTTCAACCAATTTCTTTCTTTATTGTCCCAACCCACAGACTGTTATTTCCACTTCGATGTCCCATAGAAGGTTCAAGGGTTTGAAATACCTAAAAAAACAACTCATCTTTCTCCCTAAAACTCCCTCTCCTTCTCCCACTTCAAAATTTCAACTAATGGCTCCCCCTGTTATTCCCACCAGAATCCTGAATGATCCCTGTTTCTCCTCATTCACTCCATACATGTAAATCTCATTAACGTTACTTTCTAGATATTTCATGAATCCTTTCCATTCATTCTGTACTAGAAAGTGTTCCCAGTTTAGACCCTGGTGGTTGGTGGCCTCTTACCTAGGCGCTCTCTCTCTCTCTCTCTCTCTCTCTCTCTCTCTCTGTGGGTGTGGGTGTGGGTGTGTGTGTCCTGAGAATTTATTTACTTCTGGTTTTTGTTTGTTTTTTAGTATACAGAATCTACAGGGAACTTAAATCAATTAGAAAAAAAAATAACCCAATTAAAAAATGGGCAAAGGACATGAACAAACACTTCTCAAAAGAACACATACAAACGGCCAACAAATACACGAAAAAAAAAATGCTTAGAATCACTAATCATCAGAAAAATGCAAATCAAAACACAATGAGATACCATTTCATACCGGTTGGAATGGCTATTATTAAAAAGTCAAAATACAACAGATGCCAGCAGGGCTGTAGACAAGAGGAAGTGTCTGTATATTTTTAGCTATAGCCCTACTTCAAACGTGTCCCCATTACAGCCAAAAGAGCGGCCTATCTAAAGGACTGTTCTGATCAGCTCACTTACCTGACTGAAACCTTCAGTGACTCCCATGGCCTGCAGGTCAATGCACTAATTCATGACTATAACATCTGAGATATCCTTGATCTGGCTACTGGTCTAGCCCTCTCTGACTCACGCTTTATAAACCATGCATTCTGGAACTTTTTAGTTGTTTCCCACATCAGCATGCTACTTCCCATCCATGTAGATTTGCAGAGACCTCCTCATCTTTTTAATTCCCAGTTCCCACTCTCAACATGGGCCATCTCCTACCCACACTTCAAAACCTAAGCAAAACAACACCTTCCGTGACACCTCCATGCTGAGTCAGATGCCATCCCCTTTGTATTGTAGTTCTTTGCTTGTGTGCCTTTGTCTCACTTTGTTCTCTTTAAAATAAACTCCATGAGGACAATGATCACCTGCTATTTGTGTTAATATCTGCACCTAGTGGCATAGTGTCTGGAGTATAGTAGGATCTATTTTCAAGGAACAAAAGATTATATCTATACCAATAGACATGAATTAGCGCTTTTTTTTTTTAAAGATAAGCTCCCTTTGAACTAAGTCAATGTTTACAAGAAGAGTTATACTAAAAAGTTCACTTTTGCTGCTTACGTTTCATTTATTTCAGGCAATTAATTCATTGTTATTGGTAAATCGATACTTTTTATTGATACTGAAAAGAGAGAAATAAACTAATGACTATCTCTGTTAGAGTAGATTTGTTCATATCTATCAGTAAAATGTTAATTATCTGAAAGTCAATAATAAAACATAAACTGTGATCTTAAATGTTTTTTAGGGGCTCAAAAATAATTAGAATTCATGTCAGCATATAAAAAAAGATCAGAGTATTTTTAAGATATGATAAAATTTTATTTTAGTTTCTTAATAGGGATTTTTGTGACCTTATAGAGTTCAACTAATTATAATTTTAAAAATAGGATTGATAGAGTTTTAGAATTAGAAACAATTTATAGATTATTTTATTTTTCTTTTGAGGAATCAGGTCATCAGAAGATCAAGGAACACCTATAATGTCACTAGATCCTAATTTAATTTAAATTTTAGAATCCAGGTATTCTAACTCCTGTCTTGATACTATTTCTACTTTATTATGTTGCTTCCCAGGGCTTTAAAAAATAAAAGCTGGGAAATTACATTTGCTTTGCATATACAGCACCAATTATCAAATTCAGCATAAAAGCATAACATGTATACATCAAAAAGAAAACATAAAAACTTCAAATTAAAAGCATCTCAAAACAATTGAATATAATAGGGAAACCTTATACAAATGCAACACTCCCCCATTAATAAAAAGAAACCAATTGGAGAAAAAAGAAATTCAATATAAACATGTTGGAATATAACCTAATTCATTTTAATCCAATGCTTCAAATTGAAAAAAATTAGCACTAGTGTTATTTTCCTTTATCATTACAATCTTGCTTTTCATTACATTATGCTATGTTTTGTATTAAACATAAAATCAATTTTTCACCTTAACACATGCTAGAAATACAGAGTCACCATATTGGAAATCAGTAGAAAGTGTCTTTGTTTCTACTTTTTTTTCTTTGAAAAAGCTTTGGGAAAAAAAATCATTTACAATGTTTAATTTTAATAACTTAAAGAATGTAATTGATTTTTGTTTGTTTTTGACATGGAGTTTCACTCTTGTCACTCAGGCTGGAGTACAATGGCATGATCTCGGCTCACTGTAACCTCCACCTCCCAGGTTCAAATGATTCTCCTGTCTCAGCCTCCCGAGTAGCTGGGATGACAGGCACTCGCCACCACACCCGGCTAATTTTTGTATTTTTAGTAGAGATGGGGTTTCATCATGTTGGCCAGGCTGGTCTCAAACTCCTGACCTCAGGCGATCCGCCAACCTCGGCCTCCCAAAGAGCTGGGACTACAGGCGTGAGCCACCGTGCCCAGCCAATTGAATAGTTTTTAACTCAGAGGATAAATGCTTGAGGGGATGGAAAGCCCATTCCTCATGACGTGATTATTTCACACTGCATGCCTGTATCAAAACATCTCATGTACCCCACAAATATATAAACCTCCTATGTACCCACAAAAATTTTATAAAATAATGAAAATATTTTAAAACTAAAAAAAGTGTTTTTTAATTAAGCAACTTTATTTAAATAAAATCATTCTTCCTCATCCTCAGTCCTGGGATCTACCAGAAAGAATTAGCAACATCTTAAAGATGACAAAGTGTTAAAGATAAGCTGCTATTAAGTAAAAGTGTGAAGTGTGGAGGGGACAAGCTGGATGCCTGAACCATTTTGTTCTATCTTTAGGACAGTGAAAGAGCAAGAAGCAGGGTTGGGTGGGGGACACATATTCTGTTGAGCATTGTCACCACTATATTCACTGAAATTCATCTGCATGCTTGTATGTATACTTTTGATTCGCCTGATACACTGAAAATTATATGAAATTGTTCTCTATTCTTTAGATAATTATAATCTAAGTGCTAATATGAAGCTTAGAATTTATATGAAATATGTATGCCCACAACAAGACATTTCAGCTATTTCCTAGATAATAATCTCACTTCACCCTGCACAAAACAGGCACATGATCATGTCACTCTGACCTGGTTTGAGTCCAAGGAGGCTTTTGTTTTTAAAATAATTTAGGTTAGTAGTTAAAATATGAACTTTGGGCCAGGAGTGGTGGCTCATGCCTATAATCCCAGCACTTCGGGAGCCTGAGGCGGTGGATGACTTGAAGTCAGGAGTAGGAGACTGGACTGGCCAACATGCTGAAACCCCATCTCTACTAAAAAAAAAAAAAAATAGAAAACTTAGCTGGGTGTGGTGGTGGGCACCTATAATCCCAGCTACTTGGGAGACTGAGGCAGGAGAATTGCTTGAGCCTGGGAAGTGGAGGTTGCAGTGAGCAGAGATCTTACCACTACACTCCAAAACAAACAACAAACAAAAAAATTCTAGAGTCACACTGAAAATCTTAACAACCTGCTTCTACTACCCATTTTTTTAATTTTTATTTTGACCTGATTTTAGATTGATAGTAAAATGCACAAATAACACAAAGTGCCCCCTATGTCCCTCACCCTACTTCCCCTAATGCTAACATTTTCAGAGCCATCCTTATTTTCTCTATAAAAGAGCAGAATTCTCCTTTTAGAGATTTGGAAAGATTATTAAAAGATAAGTTACAAAATACAGTATCTGACACGTATAAAATATTAAATAAATATTAGCCATGCTTAATTATTTTGTTTTAAGTCTATATGAGTCAAGTTTTAGTAGAAATATGGGCTAGAAAAAAAAAAACAGAAAGCGGGACTCTGTGATCCGACTTGGGCTTATAGAACAGACTGCACTAGTTTGTTCTCATGCTGCTAATAAAGTCATACCCAAGACCGGGTAATTTAGAAAGGAAAGAGGTTTAATGAACTCACAATTCCACATGGCTGGGGAGGCCTCACAGTCACGGCAGAAGGCAAAAAAGAAGCAAAGGCGCATCTTAAATGGTAGCAGAGAAGAAAGCTTGTGTAGGGAAGCTCCCATTTTAAAAGCATCAGATCTCGTGAGACTTATTCGCTACCAGGAGAACAGTAGGGGGAACCCGCCCCTATGATTCAATGATCTCCACCTGACTCCATCCTTGACATGCGGGGATAATTACAATCAAGGTGAGATTCGGATGGAGACACAGCCGAATCATATCAATGACTAATGAGAGTTACGTCCAGAACCTAATGAAAACCTGTCTGAGGCCACATTCCCTGTAAAGCAGATTTGAGATAGAGATTTGTGTAGAGAACATTTAACTGGGTAAAATCCTAGGAACCAACAACTGTGGCGAAAAAGCTGAATTGGATAAAGGGAGTTGAGATGTGAGGCAGTCACAACAAATACCTCAGCTAATCTCAAGGGGGAGCTGAGAAGCTGGGGCGACCCTTCAGAGTTGCCCTAAATTGAGGCAGGAGTATGGAGTTTTAATACCTTTCACTGGCCATTCTTCAGATACGAGTTGTCCCCAAGGATGGACATCAGCTTGACAAGTTATTAATTAGATCTCCTGAGAATAAATTCTAGAGAGAATCAGCTGAGAGGCATGATTTGCCAACACTCCCAATAGCTGGGCAAACTTCAGTTTTGAGGGAGGATTTGGGTCACACACAAAAGTCTCCACAACCAATTATTCATGGGAAATTCTATGTAGGCAGAGCTATTTCATGGCCAGTTAATCAAAACTACATAATCTATTTGGTTAAGCAAAAGAAATTAAAAAGATAAAATAAAATCTATGTATTAACACTCAAAAGTTTTTTAATGCATTTGCCTTGCATTTCGTATGTTTTGCCTTGCCTTTTATATGTTTTGCCTTGCATTTGTTTATTTGCTTTTAAGAACCTTTAGAGAACAATAATTACTAATATAATATGGAGTAGCACAGCATAGACGAGGGAAGCTAACTCTCTCCCTTTTCCCAGAACCTGGAACAGCTAAAGATCCTAAGCATTGTCAGCTTTGGTATCTGACATAGTTTGGATGTTTGTCCCCTTCAAATCTCACGTTAAAATGTGATCCCCAATGTTGGAGATAGATGCCTCCTGAATGGCTTGGTGCTGTCCTCTTGGTAATGAATGAGTTCTTACCCTGTGAGTTCATGCGATATCTGGTTGTTTAAAAGAGACTGACACCTCCTCCCTGTCTCTCTTGCTTCCTCTCTCACCATGTGATATGCTGGTTTCCCTTCACCTTCCACCATGATTGGAAGGTTCCTGAGGCCCTCCCTGGAAGCAGGTGCCAGTACTATGCTTCATGTACAGCCTTCACAACAAGGAGCCAAATAAACCGCATTTCTTTATAAATTACCCAGCCTCAGGTATTTCTTTATAACAATGCAAATGGGCTAGCAGAGTATCATTCATGGACAGTGAGTGTATTAGTCAATTTTCATGCTGCTGATAAAGACATACCCAAGACTGGGTCATTTATAAAGAAAAAGAGGTTTAATGAATTCACAGTTCCACATGGCTGAGGAGGCCTCACAGTTACGGCAGAAGGCGAAAGGCGCATCTTACATGGCAGCAGGCAAACAGCAAATGAGAACCAAGTGAAAGGCGAAAGGGGTTTCCCCTTATAAAACCATCAGATCTCATGAGACTTATTCACTACCACTAGAACAGTGTGGGGAAAACTGCCCCCATGATCCACTTACCTCTCACTGGGTCCCTCCCACAACATGTGAATTATGGGAGCTACAGTGCAAGATGAGATTTCAGTGGGGACACAGCCAAACCATATCAGACAGTAATAACTTTCAATTAAATATAGCTAGACTTTCTGTCAGTGGGTCACAGCAGTCTAGAGAACACATTGAAAAACTCTGGGAACAGCAGATATAGAGGTCAGATCTAGAGATTTTGAACAAAGTTTAGTGCTACAATGCATTGGTGACCACAGACAAAAGGTGTCTGTTGTTGTTATAGTTTGTTTTCTGTCTTGTTTTTCATCATGGGAGGACAAAAAGAAAAAATGGGGGCAATGGTGAAGGAGAAATGAAAAAGACCTGCTTTTCTATGGGTGGAAGCGACTAAACGAGAGAATAAATTTGGATCACACAACAAATGCAAATCAAGTTAGAAGCATGAAAGGCATGATTAAGGCCATGGTTCTAATAGAGATCAGCCAGCGGAACCAGGATCATGCCACACCGAGAGAGGCTGCAGAGCCATTGCCTTCTCTCCTGTCAAAGCTAAATTAATGAAATGGAACTCACAGAAGCACTATGTAATCAAATATTGGTGGGACACAAGCAAATTCTGAAAAAGTTTCATTGATCAGTGATAATATCTTTTGGTGTAAATATCTCCTCAAAACATTTCAGGAAAAAAAAATAAAGCTATAATTTTCCTTTAGAAATATTTAACTTTGTTATACTAGTTTACTTATTTTTTACCTAATACTTCTGATATATTGTTATGTAGGTTAAAGATGCTCGATTCATGCCACTGTGGAAACCACACATAATTTAGGCAATAATGCAAATTCTTTTCAAATTCTTTTATCAGTGTATTCACTTTATTTTTATTTCAAACACAATACAAAATTACAGGATGCTATCAAAGTGATGCTACAAAACCCCACTAAAATTTTTTCAATTCTTCAAATCACACACTTACACACACACACACACACACACACCACATGCATTCCCCGTACAGACCTTTTTTGGGGGGGCCTGAGTAAATAATTGCATTTTATTTTCAATTTTTCATTTTGAAATAATTAAAGACTTACCAAAAATGTTGCAAAACTACGTGCCTTTTTGAAGTAAAGTCTTGAAAAAGTTGTTTGGTATATCCTTTATAGTAAAAAAAGAAAACACGTGTATATTCTGTTGATTAAAGGCATGCTGAGATCGTCAGACATGTGATTTCATCAGAGACTCCAATAGAGAGCGCAGCTGTAACGACATCCTAAAAGTGTTCTAACTGAAATGTGTTGGAAGAAGGTTCTAATTTTTTTCAACCCTTCTCAAGTTGGCACTCAGCAGATTTCCACTCTATAAAAGTAACTCCTGCTCTGCAACTAATGTTCACAGATAAGCTCCAAACATATTTACAGCTCCATTTAAGTATAATGTACACACAGTAAAATTCACCCTTTTCAATGTGCAATTTAATGGGTTATGGCAGATGAATATCATCATTTGACCACAATCATGATCAAGATACAGAAAATCTGCATCATCACAAAACGTTTTCTTTTGCTGTTTTGCATTTGATCTTTTCTCCATTCCTGAACACAGGCAACCACTAATCTGCTTCTGTTTCTACAGTTTGCATTTTCTAGAGTATCCTATTAGTGGAATGATACATTGGTGTCTTTCATGTCTAGCTTCTTTCACTGAGCATAATGCTTTTGATATTCATTTATATTGCTGTTGTATCAGTTTGCTCCTTTTTATTGTTGAGTGGTACTCCATCTACAACTGGTTTATCCATTTACAAGTTGATGGACACATCTGCTATGAACTTCAAGGATGAGGCTTGGTACGGATATGTTTTTATTTATTTTGAGTTGCAGTGGAATTATTTGGCTATATGATCAGTACTAAGTTTAACATTAAAAGAAACTGCCAAACTGCTTTCCAAAATGTCTGTACCATTTTGAAGTCCCACTAGCCAGGTGTGAATAGCAATTCTTCACATCATGTGGTATGGTCAGTTCTGCTCGTGTCAGCCACTCCAGTGGGTGTACAGTGGTACCTCAATGTGGTTTTAACTTGCATTTCCCTGATGACGGGTAATGTTAAGTATCTTTTCATTTGTGTATTGGACATCATCTCTTTTTAAATTAAAATATCTGTACAAATATTTGCCCCATTTAGGTCAAAATATTATGTTAAATGAGTTATTTGTGTTTTGTTATTTAGTTTTTTAGTTATGTGTACATTCTAGATGAAAGTTCTTTATCAGACATATTTAAAATTATTCTGTCCCAATCTGTGGTTTGCCTTTTCATTTTTTGATGCTATGTTTTAAATTGCAAAAGTCTTAATTTCATGAAGTCCAACTTACTATTTTTTTCCATTTTCATCCATCCTTTTCTTATCTAAAAAATTTTTAGCTATAGTAAGATTATTAAAAATTTTTCCTATTCAGTAAGCTTTATACATTTTATATTTACATTATGTATAAAATACATGTTGAGTTAATTTGAGGATATGGTGTGAGGTAATTCTGAAGTTCATATTCTCCATTTAATATCCAATTTTAATAGTACCATCTTTATAAAGACATTGATTTCCTTATTGAATTATTTTGGCAACTTTGGCCATGTAAGGCAGGATATATTTCTAAATTATTTATTCTGTTTCACTGATATATATGTCTTCTTCATGCCAGTAAGTTTACTGTACTGGTTAGTGTAGCTTTACAATATGTCTTGAAATTTGGAAAGTTTTTCAACTTTATTCTTCTTTCTAAAACATGCTCTGGCTATTCTAGGACTTCCGCATTTAAAAAAAAAATTAGAATCAGCTTTGTAATTTCTCCAAAAAGGCCTATAGGTTTGATTGGGATTGTGCCAAATCTGGAGATCAGTTTCAGAAGAATTATCATCTAATAAGTATGACATGTATATTTACCAATGAACTTGATACATATTTCTACCTATTCAATCTCTCGTATTAGTGATTTAGAAATTTTGGATCAGCATACCTTTTATTAAATTTATTCTGAATTATTTTATTATTTTTGAGGCTATTATAAGTTAAATTGCTTACATAATTTTATTTTCTAATTGGTGTTGATTGTGTATAGAAACACAATTGATTTTATTTATTGATCTTTCATCCTACAACTTTGTTAAATTCACTTCATACCTCTAGCACACTTCTGCAGATGCCTAAGGATTTTCTATGTATATGTTTACATCACGTGAGAATAGTATTTTTCTTTCTTCCCAACTTGGGTGTCACTTATTTCTTATTTTCTTTTCTTTTCTCTTTATTTCTTCTTTCTGTCCATTCCTCCTTCCTTCCCTTCTTTCTTTCTCCCTGTTTTAGAATCAGTTTTGTAATTTATCCAAAAGGACCTATAAGGTTTCATGGGAATTCCACTGAATCTAGAGATCAATTTCAGGAGAATTATCATCTCATAAGTATTGAATATTTATCAATGAACTTGGTATATATTTCCACTTATTTAATATTGAATGCAATACTTTAAAGAACTAGGGAGAGAGGACATCATTGCATTTTTCATAATCTTATGTAGAAAGTATTAAGGCTTTCACCATTTTAAGTAAGATGTTTGCTATAGATTTTTTGTAAACACATAATCAGTTTGAAAATGTACTTTTCTATCCTCAGTTTGCTGGGAGTTTTTAATTTAAAAAATGTGTTACATTTTGTAAATTCCTTTTTTGCATCTATTGAGAGTGTCACGTGATTTTTCTTTTTTCTGTCAGCATGGTAGATTTTCAGTTGTTGAAACCAACTTGAGATAAATCCCACTTGGTTAAAACACATTATCATTTTTAAATATTCCTAGACTCAATTTGCTAATATTGTATTAAGAATGTTGCATCTAAGTTCATAATGGTTATCAGTCTGTCATTTTTGAGTTGTGATATCTGTATTTGTTTCTGATATTGAGAGAATCCACGTAAAACATCTACTTCTGTCATCAGTAATAATCTGACCAGGGATAACACCAACAGTTAGAGAGGAACCTGTCATTACCTGTGGCAGCAGAGATATCAGAGATTCCAAAAAGAAAAGCAAAGTTAAAATTTCAAATATAATCACATGAAATATCAGAAAGCCAGGGGATAGAAATATAGGAGAGCAAAATCTTAGAGGTCAAAACAAGTAGTTAAGTACTGCACATGACAATTCTTGGTAGGCTTTCATGGCTTTATAAGGGCTTATACTTTAGGTAAAGTTATAGTCAGGGAAACGGTGGGTGTAGGTTGGCTCTGTAGAAATGAAGCATTACAGGAGCACTGCAGTTAGAAAGAAACTGATACTGATGATACTTCGGTCACACTAATAATACATGCTAATGATAATCATAGCAATCATGGTAATGACAGAAAATATATATATAATATTAACATGCTTCTATTTGCACATATACATATGTGAATAGAAACATTGATTTAAAGACATGAAAGTATAGAAATAGCCTACACCTGATAAAGATATGCTCATACACAATAACAAATCTCAGTATAAACAGAGATTTTGATGTATCACAGAATTCTCCAATAGATCACAATTTTGACACTATGGGAAGTGTCATTTTCAGAACTTTTCTTTATCTCCATTATCTCCATTCTCTATTTCCAACATTCCTGGAGACTGAACTCAAGGATCAGTAAATATTCTTAACCTTAACCATAGCAGACTTCATTCATCCCATATATGCTTGTTATTTTTCCCCATTGACAGAAGGCATTGTACCATGAAATATACAACATATCTCTGACACACCTGACGAAAACAAACAATGGGGAAAGATTGACTATTTAATAAATGGTGATGGGAAAACTGGCTAGCCATATGAAGAAAGCTGAAAGTGGACCCCTTCCTTACACCTTATAAAATAATTAACTCAAGATGGTTTAAAGACTTAAACATAAGATCTAAAACCATAAAAACTCTAGAAGACAACCTAGCCAATACCATTCAGAACATAGGCATAGGCAAAGACTTCACGACTAAAACACCAAAAGCAGTGGCAACAAAAGCCAAAATTGAGAAATGGGATCTAATTAAACTAAAGATAGCTTCTGCACAGCAAAAGACACTATCATCGGAGTGAACACACAACCTACAGAGTGGGAGAAAATTTTTGCAATCTATCCATCTAACAAAGGGCTAATATCCAGAATCTACAAGGAACTTAAACAAATTTACAAGAAAAAAAAACCCCATCAAAAAGTGGGAAAAGGATATGAACAGACACTTCTCAAAAGAAGACATTTATGTGGCCAATAAACACATGAAAAAAAGCTCATCATAGGCTGGGCGTGGTGGCTCACGCCTGTAATCCCATCACTTTGGGAGGCCAAGGCGAGTGGATCACAAGGTCAGGAGTTTGAGACTTGCCTGGCCACTATGGTGAAACTCTGTCTCTACCAAAAACACACAAAAAAACTTTAGCCAGGCGTGGTGGTATATATCTGTAATCCCAGCTGCTCAAGAGGCTAAGGCAGGAGAATTGCTTGAACCCATTAGGTGGAGGTTGCAGTGAGCCGAAATTGTGCCACTGCACTCCACCCTGGGTGACAGAGTGAGGCTGTCTCGAAGAAAAAAAAAAAAAAGCTCATCACCCCTGGTCCAATGAGATACCATCTCGCGCCAGTTAGAATGGCAATCATTAAAAAGTCAGGAAACAACAGGTGCTAGAGAGGATGTGGAGAAATAGGAATGCTTTTACACTGTTGGTGGGAGTGTAAATTAGTTCAACCATTGTGGAAGACAGTGTAGCAATTCCTCAAGGATCCAGAACTAGAAATATCATTTGACCTAACAGTCTCATTACTAGGTACACATCCAAAGGATTATAAATCATTCTACTATAAAGACACATTCACACATATGTTTATTGCAGCACTATTCACAATAGCAAAGACTAGGAACCAACCCAAATGCCCATCAATGATAGACTGGATAAAGAATATGTGGCACATATACACCATGGAATACTATGCAGCTATAAAAAAGGATGGATTAATGTCTTTTGCAGAGACATGGATGAAGCTGGAAACCATCATTCTCAGCAAACTATCACAAGAACAGAAAACCAAACACCCCATGTTCTCACTCATAAGTGGGAGTTGAACAATGAGAACACATAGACACAGGGAGGGGAACATCACACACTGGGGCCTGTCAGTGGGTAGGAAGGAAAGAGGAGGGATAGCATTAGGAGAAATACTTAATGTAGATGACGGGTTGATGGGTGCAGCAAACCACGACAGCACATGTATACCTGTTTCACAAAACTGCAAGTTCTGCATATGTATCCCAGAACTTAAAGTGTATGTATGTGTGTATATATATACACGCAAATGTAAATGTAAATGTAAATAAATTGAAAATGGTAAAAATAGAAATATGTTTCCTACACAAATAGCGACATAATAAAGCAAGATAGAATGTATGTTTGAGTTAAAAAAAATTGCTTAGAAGACAACTTGAATTCCATTCCAAGGAACTAGTTTTCAAAAGTTTACAACCAGATTTCAGTTTGGCAAAAGGCAACAATGCTGTTTTGAAAATAATTTCTGAAAAGAGCTTCCCCAGCAGTTCCAAATGGCAGTCCTGATACAAGGAAGTAGGGGCAATTTTGTTACCACCAGGAACACTGAATTTATTTTCAGACCTTGAAATTCTGGGAGGCCCTCGAATAATAATCAACTACAATATTTTACTTTACATAGAAATATTGTTTTAATGTTAATATAAAAGCTTGTATATGAACTAAAATTGTCAATCTGCCACTTTTAAGAAAGAAGAATCCATTATGTCCCTAATCTATAGTGAGTTGATATGTTCCATAAGCAGTTCTGGAAGGAGGCTACACTTAGAGCATAAATTGGTATAGATCGCTTTGCTCTCACAGATAGCGACACAATATTTTCTGCTGAATGGGAAAAAGTTTGAAGACATAAATCAAGATAAAGCAATCATCTGACAAAGAATTACAAAGAGGCCCCATACCTTTTTCTTAGTGAACTCCGTGTGACACATTGATTTTCCACTGAAGATAAAAGCCAAAATCATGTGTCATCAATAGAAAGCAAGCAAAACTATTTGGTTCAATATGTTATGGTACTTAACGAAAAAAAACTTGCAGAGAAAAGACAAATCTAAAATGTTGCACATGATTCAAACAAGTCTGGATCAGAAGAGACATTTCAGAGGTCACTGCTAGAGAGTCAAGGATACATTAGAGAGAAATAAACTCCTGCTTTTTTGTTTATCTACTTACATACACAGATACTGTCTGATGAAGATGATTGATATCAGGTATGGTATTTGATGGTATAGTCATTTACAAAATAATTCATCCCTTATGATCTAATGCAATTCTCTTCATATTACACGTGTATATTTAAATACTTCCTTGTGAAGTGGAGGCTAGCCAGGCTGCTGTTAGCATATCCAGTACATTTCTGCAAATTCCAAAATGGCAAATCCCACAGTTGAAATTTCAACCTCTCTAGCGTCCCTCGGCTGGAGTGCATAATCACGGCAAAAGTCTGCAACATCAGAGGTGGCCGCCACAGACACAAAGTCTATGTTTCTCATTCCATTCTACCAAATCTAGTCAGCAGTCTGGGTGAGGGGGCTTGGCAGTATCTATGAGCAGAAAGCATTCAAATGGCTGGTATATGTGCTTCCGGGGAAACTAAGGGAAGAAAAGAGAGAGGGAGGGAGGGAGGGAACAAGAAAGAAGAAGGAAACTCAAGGAGAGAGGAAGGGAAGGAGGCTGGCAAGAAGGGATGGAGGGAGCAAGGGAGGGAGGAATAAAGCAAGGAAGTTACACCAAGTTTCAAAACTGGCCACGGACTGAGAAGGATTAAGAGACAAACGGAATTGAAAGCATTTATGTTCATACTCGGTATTTTTCTTACCCATTCTTGCAAGTTAGTAATTTAAAAATTTTCATTTCCACAAATCCACGTGTTTTCTTGTTCCTCTCTCTCCGCTCTTTTTCCTTCTTTCGTTCCTGCCTTTCTTCTTTCTTTTCAACATAGGTTATATAAATGTGTGAGAGCTATCACTAGTCTACATTAATCATCAGGATTTTCCTGTATATTTCCAATTAAGATGACCCATAATAATATTCCACTGTAATTTTGGAGGGTCCAAAATACTAGATGGCATTTAGTGTTTTGGAAATCATGACAAGTCTAACAGGACTTTAAAAAACCTATCAAGACATCTGATGTGTTTTCTTGCCCATACACTCTTTAATGAGGTCTGCTTGACCCTTTCTTCTTCCCTTCTCTAGTCATGGGTTCTTCACACTGAAAACTAAGCTTTGCATCACTGTTTGACGAACAGGTGACATAATAAACTGCAGTTACATTTTAAATTCAGCTCAAGATGGTAGATGAGAAATCTAAGATTGTGAAGTGAGATTTAGCATGCTGTTCAGTATGCAACAAATCTGAGTGTTGCTCACACAGGATTCATACCAACAGGCTCCTTCCAAAACCTTTCAATGCAAATTCTAGCAAATGCACACTTGGAAGAAAAATGTTCCATGAAGTTGTATATGTAAATTTATACTTTCAGCATTTATGTATATAATTTCAGGGGAAGTGGGATCAACTTAACATTATTAAACATAGTCCAATGATACTTACAACATAACTTCAGAAACATTTTATTACTAGAAGTATTTTAAAAAGGATGTACCATTTAGGATTTAAGACACACCCCACAAATGAAAAAACAAGTGAGATTATAAACAACATTTTTTAAAAAAATTATGCCATCTCTTTCACTACAAAATCCTCCTGGGGGAAAAATATCTTTTCCTTCATTATTAAAGGATGTTATCAGAGCACAGTGGAATTCTTTCAGATTTAGTCAGAAGGTTCTCTGGAGTTGAGAGATCTATTGGAGAATATTTTCTTTGAAAGTCCATGTCCTTTCCCCAGGCCTACATCATATATAAATAAACATTTCAGAAAAGGGGCCATGTTAGGAAAAAGTGGGTTGAAGATTGTAAGACCTGGTTCCTGGGTGCCAAATAATTCACAAGTTGGGATAAGCTGGGTTTCTGTAACACTTCTCTATGACTGCCATTGATACTGAACTATGCCAAGGAACTAAGTCCTACCAAGGAAAAGCAGGAGGAAAACAGGTGTAAGAAAACATTTCCTGTCAGTGTGTCCAGAGATAGCATGAGTCAACAGCAGCTCCTCATGAAGCCATCGATTCGTAACACTGGAGTATCTAGAATGCATCTGGGTCGAATTATTAAAAAGAAAGTTCTTCTCAAGCTAGTTGTAATGGTAGCTACTTTAAAAAATTAATGTTCTGCGATTCTGATAAAAACCTATGTGGTGAACCAACAATAAAGGCGGCTGGAGATATTGGTATGAAATAGTTATTTTTCCTTATATACCTGGACGTTCATGTAAGAAATTATACTTTTGGAAGGTCTGTCATATTCTCAGTGTATAAGAGTTGAATCATTTTTAGAAGTTATTGTCAGAATTTTGCTTTAATAGTGCAATAAAGTGTGCATTCTCTCTCTCTCATTTTCATTCAACAGCCTCTACAAATTGAGCCTGGCTCAAAGGTCTTTCCCTCTTGGAATATGACTCCTCCCCTGTCCCTCTACATAGGCTATTCTATAACAAATTATTTTGCTGTCTTGATTTTTCAGAGACCTCATGCTAGTAGTAGAGAGCCAGGAGAAAGTGAGATGTCCTATATAAAAGGCCTGCTAGAAAAAGAAATCAGCACTGAGTTCTAAGGATACTGAACAACTTTTTGAAAAACAAGCAAGCCATATTAAACACATTAGTTACAACCAAATTAGATAAAACCATGAAAATTATCCAAGAAGAAAAAGTACATCACCTGTCTAGGTTTAAAATTGCTTAAGGCTGCCATCCAAGGACCATCTATGATAACAAATACAGTAGTCTGTATTGACACAAAGTTTTAGTGATAGACGTAATTACATTCTTCTGCTGGTGGTGTTCTAGAATAAATGGAATATCTGCTGATCAAATCTGAATGCATCCCATAATATTAGCATGTAGGATCCCAGATCTGCAGGCACTATCTCTTTCTCAGATCTACACTTTGAATATTATGTTAGTTAAAATGAGAAGTATGTTAGAAAATGTCTTTTACAAAAGAAATATTGGCTGAGTATGGTGGCTCATGCCTGTAATCCCAACACTCTGGGAGGCCAAGGTGAGAAGATCTCTTGAGCTCAAGAATTTGAGACCAGCTTGGGCAACATATCTATAAAAAATTTTAAAACTTAGCCGGTGTGGTGGTGCACACCTATAGGCACAGCTACTTCAGAGGCTGAATCAAGAGGATCACTTGAGCTTGGGAGTTTGAGGTTGCAGTGAACTATGAACATGGCACTGAACTCCAGTCTGGGCAACAGAGTGAGAACTTGTCTTCAAAAAAATAAAAAAGAAGAAAAAAATAGGAAATATTGTGTTCACATATGCTATGGTACTCTTTCTTATATAAACTATTTCTTTGCAGTATTCTAGAGGATTTAAGACAAATTTACCACTGAATAATTTCATATGGTATATTATTGCATTAGTATAGTATGTTATTATATAATTAGTATAAGTGACCAGTGCTGCAACAACCACATTCCAAAAAGTATTGTGATCCTCCAAAATTACAATGTCTAAATGACATTATTCTCCTTCATGAGACCATTATACCTTAATTTTTCAGCACCATGAAAATCTACAAATGCCCTCTAAAATATATTTAGAAAACGTGGGGAAAAAATAGATACAGTTTCAGAAGATACATATATTTTGAAAATTAGCCTTTTTGGAATAAATTATTCTTTATGACATATAAATAAACACATTTTTCAGACTGGCGGGGTAACATTTGCATCAGTCAAAATAATTAGATTACTAAAACCTGTAATCTTATTAGAAAAATGGTTTATTCAGAGAATCATTGGAATTATTAGCCTTCAAGCTGCTATAGATTGAATCTGATCAAAATAATTAAGATAATATTATTTCATTTTTCAGTATAATATCTCCTTAGTATTTTTGTTTCTTATTTAATATGTGATTATATTTACTTCTGTGAATAATATGGATGAAGATCATTACAGTGTCAAGATCACTGGGTTCAGAGCACAGAAACCTCAAGTCTATTCTTTTTTCTTAAATACCTGTAAGACTTTAAAGAAGACAGAGTTTCTGGACTCTAATTTCTCTATCTGTAGAATAAATGGGTTAGACCAAATAACTCCTTTCTGCTTATAAATTTTCTAATTATATGACTGAGCTTACACCTGGAAAACAGTCTATCTCCTGTATAAATTAATGATAGAAATGAAAACCACCACGTTTCATGAAATTAACCACATAAATATCAACATCAACTGCTCAGAAGGACTTAAGTGCAAGTATCACAGGAATTCTGAAGCACAGAGAACTAAATATAAGAAATGTAACATTCTTCGTATTTTCAAAGAAGATTTTAATAATATATGTAAACACAGTAGCCTGTTCATAAGAAAAAAGAAAAGGGACGTCTTAGCATATTCAGGGTTCAACCAAAACTACTACTGGAATGTAAATCAAAGTAATATTCACCTAACTGTCATAATTGGCATGAATAATTTTAAGTAAAACACTTTTATTTGATATTAAATGTGAACAATAAGCCAAAACAGAGAAAATTAATAAATTGATCATTTATTGAAACTGAAATAAAAATATATAATTATTGAAGTCTCTTATATACATAAACCAATCATTGCTTAAATGAGCTGACATACTAGCTCCATAGTTTTATGTCACTAAGGAACTCTTTTGAACACAATAAAGAAACCAGAATTGAGTACAAAGAATGATGAACTGGGAAGTTCATGGCTTTCTATCTACTAATTAGGAGTACAATCATTCAGTCAAACAGCCACTCAACAAACATTTAGCATACAGCTTCTGGATACCAGGTACTGGTGTAGGTGCTAGAGCAACAAGGAAATAGTCCCTGCATTCAGTGAGCTCACAGGCAAGTAAACAAGTAAGTATAAAGACTGCATGACTGATTGGGAGCGGTGGTTCATGCCTGTAATCCCAGCACTTTGGGAGGCCAACGTGGGCAGATCACGAGGTCAAGAGATCGAGACCATCCTGGCCAACATAGTGAAACCCCGTCTCTACTAAAAATACAAAAATTAGCTGGGTACGGTGGTGCACGCCTGTAGTTACTTGGGAGGCTGAGGCAAGAGAATCAGTTGAACCTGGAAGGTAAAGGTTGCAGTGAGCTGAGATCACACCACTGCACTCCAGCCTGGTGACAGAGTGAGACTCTGTCTCAAAAAAAAAAAAAAAAAGACTCCATGATAAGTGTGTATCTACAAAGGGCACAAAAGAATGAGTAGCTAATCCCCAAAGCCATATGGAGCAGTCAGTATAAGCTTCAGGAAAAGAAACTGAAGTAAAAAACTAACCTGAATCTGAAAAAAATGAGTAGGTATTTTCCAAGCACGTTTCAGGGGAAAAGTTGCAGGATGCAGAAGTCCTCCCAAGTACAAAAAGAGAATGAACTCTGGACAACTGGCAATTTATGGCACACAGGAATCAGTAAATGTAGGGATGAGAGGCACACAGAAACATGGGCAAACACAGGAATTTTGACTTTATTCCATAAATCATGGAAAGCCACCAATGGGTTTTAAGTAATAAAATACTAAGACCAGGTTTGCATTTTAGAAAGATCAATTTGATTTCAGTGAGGAGGTCCAAAAATGAGAGCAGCAAGGCCAGATAGAAGGTCCTACTGCAACTAGCTATGGTTAGAGATGCAGACCAAAACTAAGGTGAAATCATTTAGAAGAAAGAACGTGGATATAAGAGCCATTGGTTTGGCCTCTCCACATCATTTTTTTAATTTTATTTTCATTTATTTATTTATTTATTTTTTTGAGACAGAGTCTCGCTCTGTCACCCAGGCTGGAGTGCAGTGGTGTGATCTTGGCTCACTGCAAGTTCTGCCTCCCGGGTTCACACTATTCTCCTGCCTCAGCCTCCCGAGTAGCTGGGACTACAGGCACGCACCACCACGCCCAGCTATTTTTTTCTATTTTTTAGTAGAGATGGGGTTTCACCGTGTTAGCCAGGATGGTCTCGATATCCTGACCTCATGATCCACCCACCTCAGCCTCCCAATGTGCTGGGATTACAGGCTTGAGCCACCATGCCCAGCTGGCCTCTCCACATCTTTACTGTTATACTGATAACATGGGGATGAAAATAAATATTATTTGTATTTAAACTATTATTGTTATGTGAAAATTAAACAAATAACACACTATGATAACATCGGAGGTTCAAGAAATATTAAGTCTTGAAAATAGGAAAGATGAAAGGAAGGAAACAGGGAGTGGGGAGGAAAGTAGGAGAAAGGAGAGAATATAGGAATGAGAGAGGAGGAAAATAATAAGAAAGAAGTAGAAAGCTAGGTACGGTGGCTCATGACTGTAATCCCAGTGCTTTGGGAGGCCGAGTCAGGCAGATCACAAGGTCAGGAGTTCAAGACCAGCCTGGCCAATATGGTAAAACCTTGTCTCCACTAAAAATACAAAAATTAGCTGGGTGTGGTGGCAGGCACCTATAGTCCCAGCTACTCGGGAGGCTGAGGCAGGAGAATCACTTGACCCTGGGAGGCAGAGGTTGCAGTGAGCTGAGATCACACCACTGCACTCCAGCCTGGGTGACAGAGAAAGATGCTGTCTCAAAAAAAAGAAAGAAGTAGAAAAAGATATAGTATTTCTTAATCAGCAGAAGCTACTCTTATTTTTCAATACTCTACCTTTCTAATGTATCACTGACAAGGAAAGGTCTTGAATAATTGACTGAAGTCAGAATAGGTAAGGCACTCTACCTGTGGATACATGAGAGGCCTTAAAAAGTTCATGGAAAATGTATATTATGAAAAAAACTATGCAAAGGTTTCAATTTTGGCAGCAAAATAAACTCATACTAATTTATTATAGCATGTTTGAACAGGATCTAGTTTGAGACAGTAAGAAGGAGTAGACATTAGTTTGAAAAGAGCCCCTAGCAGAGCAATGTAAATTCTGCTAAAATTGAAGCAAGAACAAACATTAGATTATGATGAAGCTTGGGTGAAAGAATGGTGAAATCACTGATGCTTTACAAGAAGCTTGAGGGGACACTGCACCAAAGAAATCAGTAGTTCACAAGCGGACAGCTTTTTTAAAGAAGAAACGAGATGATGTGGAAGATGAAGTCCACAGGGACAGATCATCCATATCAATTTGCAAGGAAAAAAATTAATCTTGTTTGTGCCCTAATTGAAGAGGACTGATAATCAACAGCACAAACAATAGCCAACATCGTAGACATCTTAATTGGTTCAGCTTACACAGTTCTGACTAAAAAATTAAAGTTGAACCAACTTTCCACTGCATGGGTGCCAAAAGTGTTGTGCTCAGATCAGCTGCAGACAAGAGGAGAGCTCTCAATGGAAATTTTAAAGAACTAGGGTCAAGATCCTGAAGGATTTCTTTGAAGAATTGTAACAGAAGATAAAACATGGCTTTCCCAGTATGATCCTGAGGGCAAAACACAATCAAAGCAATGGCTACCAAAGGTGGAAGTGGTCCAGTCAAAGCTAAAGGGGATCACTCAAGAGCAAAGGTCACGGCAACAGTTTTTTGGGGACATTCCAGGCATTTTGCTTGTTGACTTTGTGGAAGGTCAAAGAACAATAATATCTGCATATCATGAGAGTGTTTTGAATAAGTTAGCCAAAGTTTTAGGGCAAAATACCTGGGAAAGCTTTAGCAGACAGTCCTCTAACACCACAATGTTTCTGCTCATTCCTGTCATCAAGCAAAGGCAATTTTGTGAGAGTCTCAATGGGAAATTGTCAGGCATCCACCTTACAGCTCTGATTTGGCTCCTTCTGACTTCTTTTTGTTTCCCAATCTCAACAAATGTGGAAAGGGCACCCATTTTTCTTAAGTTAATAATGTATAAGAGACTGCATTGACATTGTTAAGTTCCCAGGACCATCAGTTCTTTAGGGATGAAAACCGAAGATCACATTTTCAATGTTTATCTTTTAACTTCATTTTTCCACAAACTTTTTGAAGTTTCTCCATACAAATGTCTCCATACAAATGAGCACTTGCAAAATAAGCAGAGAGTCTCATTCAATGGACAGAAAGTTCTGTGCCATCTAAAAATTATCTTAAGCAAGTTCAATGTGTAGCAACAGACTGTATTGATAAATATCAGTTAGTTTGACTTCTGCAATGACCATGATGGAGTAACAAGAACTAGACTTTCTCTCCCTCCTGAAACAACCAAAAAAATGGCCAAAATGTATGCCACAAAAGTTTGCAAGACCCTGTAAAGTCAGTCTCAAACAAGGTGAGCCTATCAACTGCCCTAATTTATGCCTGGAGAAAGTTTTCCAGCCCACTACTCCAGGAGAAGAGCCCAAGAGGAGCCCATTGTTCTCCCTGAGCTGAGGGGACAGAGCTGAGAGTCCACAGAAACCATGTTGACATGAGCTCTCAGGACAAGGTTTCCGAGAAGAAGGGGCTGCACAGAAAGAGAACTCCAGAGCTCTGCAAAGGGTCCCCCTAAAGTACATAGCTAAGTAATTGTTAGGACAGGCCTAGAGAAAAGTACCTACGGTTGGGGAAACAACACCCAGATAAGATGAAAAGTAACAGTACACATGCTCACCAAGGTCCAGTAATAGTGCTTATTTTATCAGCCAAACCAGAAACACCTCAAGATTCCCAGGGATACCCAGAAGGATCTTGCCTCACTAGTTGGGAGTGATTAGCTCTAAAATGAGAACTGGTCTGATCCCACCTGATGAATTTTTAAAGCAAGACCAAAAAGAGTCAAACTCTTTCCAACTAAACTTAAATACATACCAATACAAAGATCAAGAATATTTATATATACTTCCAGCACTCAATAAGATAAAAGTCACCATATCTGACATCCAGACACAGTTTAGCAGAGACACAACAGTAACAACAAAAGACAGAAGAACGTGGCTCATAATAAGGAGAAAAATCACTGAGTCAGAACTGATCCAGAGTAAATCAAGGTGCCAGAGTTATCAGTTAAGAACATTCAAATGCTTATTGAAACAGTATTCTATATGTTCTAAAATAGAGACATGCAAGATACACTAAAGGAGGCTGGGCGCAGTGGCTCACGCCTGTAATCTCAGCATTTTGCGAGGCTGAGGCAGGTGGATCACGAAGTCAGGAGTTCAGGACCAGCCTGACCAATATGGTGAAATCCCATCTCTACTAAAAATACAAAAATTAGCGGGGCATAGTAGCATGCGGCTGTAGTCCCAGCTACATGGTAGGCTGATAGCACGTTAGTCATTAAAGAAGAAAAGATAGACACCTCTCAAAATAAAATAGAGAGAGAAAATAAATTTTTAAAAAACATGAACAGAGCAATAGTAGACAGTAAATTTCAAGTAACTGAATTTACGTGTAATCTCAGTTCCCAAAGGAGAGGAGAGGGAAGATGTGAAAACATTTGGGACTTTGAGTCAGGCAAAGCTTTCTTTGATATGACCCCACAGCATGATTTATATAATAATATATTGATAAGAAGAACTCATCAAATTTAAAAAAAAGAATCTGCTCTTCAAAAGAATCTATTAAGAGACTGAAAAGACAAGCTGCAGGCTGGGAGAAAATATTTGCAATTCATATATCTGATGAAAGGCTTGCATCAAAAATATATTTTAAAAGCTCAAAATTTAATAATGAAAAACAAACAACCCCATTTAAAACTTGGGTGAAAGACTGGAACAGACATTACAAAGTAGACATTTGTTTGGTAAATAAGCACATATGCTCAACATAATTAATGCTTAGGGCAATGCAAATTAAAACCAAAATGAGACGCCACTATCTATTTTTAAATAGCTAAGATTAGCATGACTGATAACAGCCAAGCACTGGCTTGGATGTGGAGAAGCTGAAACTCTCATACACTGCTGATGGGAATACAAAAAAGTGTAACCTTTGAAAAACAGTTTAAGAGTCCCTTAAAAAGTTAAACATACTTCTGCCGTAAGACTCAGCCATTGCACTCCTGGGTATTTACCCAAGAGAGATAAAAGTAGGTGTTCATATAATGATATCAACACAAATGTTCATAGCACATGTATTCATAATAGCCCAAACTAGAAACAATCTAAATATCAATCAATACATTAATGAATTAACTTGCTTTATCCGAATTAATTATGGATACATACTATAACATGAATGAATCTCAAAATAACTATACTAAGTGAAACAAGGCAGACTCTAGAGGTAAAACATGCAGAGAAAAAAACATAAAATGTCAGACAAAAAGTGCATAGTGTAAAATTTTATTTATATACATTTTTTGACTGTATAAATTACTGTCCAGTGACAGAAAGCAGTTTGGTGGTTTTTAAGGGCCAGGAATGAGGGGCCAGAGAAATGTATTATAAAGAGGCATCAGGAAACTGGAGGTGAAGTATATTTCCATCACCTCGATTGCGTGCTGATGGTTTCTAAACTTTCAATATTTTTAGTTTATTATATGTTATACAAAATAAAGCTTGTAATAAAAATCAAAAGATTGAGCCATCCTTATTTTCTCTATAAAAGAGCAGAATTCTCCTTTTAGAGATTTGGAAAGATTATTAAAAGATAAGTTACAAAATACAGTACCTGACACGTATAAAATATTAAATAAATACTAGCCATGCTTAATTATTTTGTTTTAAGTCTATATGAGTCAAGTTTTAGTAGAAATATGGGCTAGAAAAAAAAAACAGAAAGCGGGACTCTGTGATCCGACTTGGGCTTATAGAACAGACTGCACTAGTTTGTTCTCATGCTGCTAATAAAGTCATACCCAAGACCGGGTAATTTAGAAAGGAAAGAGGTTTAATGAACTCACAATTCCACATGGCTGGGGAGGCCTCACAGTCACGGCAGAAGGCAAAAAAGAAGCAAAGGCACATCTTAAATGGTAGCAGAGAAGAAAGCTTGTGTAGGGAAACTCCCATTTTAAAAGCATCAGATCTCGTGAGACTTATTCGCTACCAGGAGAACAGTAGGGGGAACCCGCCCCTATGATTCAATGATCTCCACCTGACTCCATCCTTGACATGCGGGGATAATTACAATCAAGGTGAGATTCGGGTGGAGACACAGCCGAATCATATCAATGACTAATGAGAGTTACGTCCAGAACCTAATGAAAACCTGTCTGAGGCCACATTCCCTGTAAAGCAGATTTGAGATAGAGATTTGTGTAGAGAACATTTAACTGGGTAAAATCCTAGGAGCCAACAACTGTGGCGAAAAAGCTGAATTGGACAAAGGGAGTTGAGATGTGAGGCAGTCACAACAAATACCTCAGCTAATCTCAAGGGGGAGCTGAGAAGCTGGGGTGACCCTTCAGAGTTGCCCTAAATTGAGGCAGGAGTATGGAGTTTTAATACCTTTCACTGGCCATTCTTCAGATACGAGTTGTCCCCAAGGATGGACATCAGCTTGACAAGTTATTAATTAGATCTCCTGAGAATAAATTCTAGAGAGAATCAGCTGAGAGGCATGATTTGCCAACACTCCCAATAGCTGGGCAAACTTCAGTTTTGAGTGAGGATTTGGGTCACACACAAAAGTCTCCACAACCAATTATTCATGGGAAATTCTATGTAGGCAGAGCTATTTCATGGCCAGTTAATCAAAACTACATAATCTATTTGGTTAAGCAAAAGAAATTAAAAAGATAAAATAAAATCTATATATTAACACTCAAAAGTTTTTAATGCATTTGCCTTGCATTTCGTATGTTTTGCCTTGCATTTCGCATATTTTGCCTTGCATTTGTTTATTTGCTTTCAAAAACCTTTAGAGAACAATAATTACTAATATAATATGGAGTAGCACAGCATAGACGAGGGAAGCTAACTCTCTCCCTTTTCCCAGAACCTGGAACAGCTAAAGATCCTAAGCATTGTCAGCTTTGGTATCTGACATAGTTTGGATGTTTGTCCCCTTCAAATCTCACGTTAAAATGTGATCCCCAATGTTGGAGATAGATGCCTCCTGAATGGCTTGGTGCTGTCCTCTTGGTAATGAATGAGTTCTTACCCTGTGAGTTCATGCGATATCTGGTTGTTTAAAAGAGACTGACACCTCTTCCCTGTCTCTCTTGCTTCCTCTCTCACCATGTGATATGCTGGTTTCCCTTCACCTTCCACCATGATTGGAAGGTTCCTGATGCCCTCCCTGGAAGCAGGTGCCAGTACTATGCTTCATGTACAGCCTTCACAACAAGGAGCCAAATAAACCTCATTTCTTTATAAATAACCCAGCCTCAGGTATTTCTTTATAACAATGCAAAAGGGCTAACAGAGTATCATTCATGGACAGTGAGTGTATTAGTCAATTTTCATGCTGCTGATAAAGACATACCCAAGACTGGGTAATTTATAAAGAAAAAGAGGTTTAATGAATTCACATATCTGTACCGCTACCTGTATAAATATGGAAATATCTTCACCGCTACCTGTACAAACATGGAAATATCTACACCGCCATCTCTTTAAACATGGAAATATCTACACCGCTATGTGTATAAACAAGGAAATATCTACAGCGCCATCTCTATAAACATGGAAATATCTACACCGCTATCTGTATGAACATGAAAATATCTACAGCGCCATCTGTATAAATATGGAAGTATATACACCGCCATCCGTATAAACATGGAAATATCTACACCGCCATCTGTATAAACATGGAAATATCTACACCGCCATCTGCATAAACATGGAAATATATACACCGCCACATATATAAACATGGAAATATCCAAGCCGCCATCTCTATAAACTGGGAAATATCTACACCGCTATCTGAATAAACATGGAAATATCTACACCGCTATGTGTATCAACATGGAAATATCTATACCGCTATCTCTATAAACATGGAAATATCTACACCGCTATCTGTATAAACATGGAAATATTTACAACGCTATCTGTATGAACATGGAAATATCTACACCGCTATCTGTATAAGCATGGAAATACCTACACCGCTATCTGTATAAACATGGAAATAACTACACCGCCATCTGTATAAACATGGAAATATCTAGACCGCCATCTCTATAAACATTGAAATATCTACAACGCCATCTGTATGAATATGGAAATAACTACACCGCCACCTGTATAAACATGGAAATATCTACACCGCCATCAGTTTAAACATGGAAATATCTATACCGCTATATTTATAAACATGGAAATATCTAAAACGCTATCTCTATAAACATGGAAATATCTACACCGCTATCTGTATGAACATGGAAATATTTACAACGCTATCTGTATGAACATGGAAATATCTACACCGCTATCTGTATAAGCATGGAAATACCTACACCGCTATCTGTATAAACATGGAAATACCTACACCGCCATCTGTATAAACATGGAAATATCTACACCGCCATCTCTATAAACATGGAAATATCTCCACCGCCATCTCTATAAACATGGAAATAATTACACCGCTATCTCTATAAACATGGATATATCTACACCAAAATCTGAATAAACATGGCAATATCTACACTGCTGTCTGTGAAACAGGGAATTATCTACACTGCTATCTATATAAACATGGAAATATCTACACGACTATCTCTATAAACATGGAAATATCTACACCAATATCTCTGTAAACATAGAAATATCTATACCGCTATGTGTATAAACATGGAAATATCTACACCGCTATGGGTATATACATGGAAATATCTACACCGCCATCTGTACAAACTTGGAAATATCTACACCGTCATCTCTATAAACATTGAAATATTTACACCGGCATCTGTATGCACATGGAAATATCTACACCGCCATGTGTATAAATATGGAAATATCTACACCACTATCTGTATGAACATGGAAATATCGACACCACCATCTGTATAAACAAGTAAATAACTATAATGCCGTCTCCATAAACATGGAAATATCTACACTGCTATCTGTATAAACATGGAAATATCTACACTGCTATCTGTATAAACATGGAAATATCTACACCACTATCTGTATAATCATGGAAATATCTTCAGCGCTATCTGTATAAAAATGGAAATATCTACACACCTATCTGTCAATACAAGGAAATATCTACACTGCTATCTGAATAAACATGTAAATATCTACATTACCATGTGAATAAACATGGGAATATCTACACTGCTATCTGTATGTACATGGAAATATCTACACCGCTATCTGTATAAACATGGAAATATCTACACTGCTATCTGTAAAACAGGGAAATATCTACAACGCTATCGGTATAAACATGGAAATATCTACAACGCTTTCTCTATAAACATGGAAATACCTACACCGATATCTCCATAAACATGGAAATATCGACACTGCTATGTGTAAAAACATGGAAATATCTACACCGCCATGTCTATAAACATGTAAATATCTACACCGTCATCTGTATAAACATGAAAATATCTACACCCAATCTGTATCAAAATGGAAATATCCACACCGCCATCTGTATGATCATGGAAATATCTACACCGTTATATGTATAAACACAGAAATATCTACACCGCTATCGGTATAAACATGGAAACGTCTACACTGCTATCTGTATAAACATGGAAATATCTACTCTGCTATCTGTAAAACTGGGAAATATCTACATCGCTAAGTCTATAAACATGGAAATATCTACAATTCTCTCTGTATAAACATGGAAATAACAACACCGCTGTCTGTATAAACATGGAAATATCTTCACCGCTATCTGTATAAACATGTAAATATCTACACCGCTATCTATATAAACATGGAAATATCTACACCGCTATCTGTGTAATCATGGAAATATCTACACCGCTATCTGTATAAACATGGAAATATCTACACCGATATCTCCATAAACATGGAAATATCTACACTGCTATCTGTATGAACATGGAAATACCTACACTGCCATCTGTATAAACTTGGAAATATCTACACCGCCATCTCTATAAACATGGAAATATCTACACCGCCCTCGGTATGAAAATGGAAATATCAACAATGTCATCTGTATGAACATGGAAATAACTACACAGACATCAGTGTGAACATGGAAATATCTACACCGCTATCTGTATGAACATGGAAATATCTACACCGCTATCTGTATAAACATGTAAATATCTACACCGCCATCTGTAAGAACATGGAATTATCTACACCGCCATCTGTATCAACATGGAAATATATACACCGCCTTCTGTATCAACATAGAAATATCTTCACCGCCATCTGTATGAAACTGGAAATATCTGTACTGCCATCTCTATGAAAATGGAAAAATATACACCGCTATCTGTATGAACATGGAAATATCTACACTGCTATCTGTATGAACATGGAAATATCTACACCGCTATCCATTTGAACATGGAAATATCTACCCCGCTATCTGCATAAACATGGAAATATCTACAATGTTATCTCAATAAACATGGAAATAACTACAACGCTATCTGTGTAAACATGGAAATATCTAGACCTTCATCTCTATAAACATGGAAATATCTACACTGCCATCTGTATAAGCATGGAAATATCTACACGGCCTTCTGTACAAACATGGAAATATCTACACCGCCATCTGTATAAAGATGGAAATATATACAGCGCTATCTGTATAAACATGGAAATATCTACACCGCGATCTGTATAAACATGGAAATATCTACACCATTATCTGTATAAACATGGAAGTATCCACACCGCTATCTCTATAAACATGTAAATAAGCACACTGCTATCTCTGTAAACATGGAAATATCTAGATCGCCATCTCTATAAACATGGAAATATCTACAACGCCATCTGTATGAACATGGAAATATCTACACCGCCACCCATATAAAGATGGATATATCTACACCGCTCTCTGTACGAACATGGAAAAATCTTCACCGCTATCTGTATAAACATGGAAATGTCTACACGGCCATCTCTATAAACATGGATATATCTACAATTCTATCTGTGTAAACATGGAAATGTCTACGCCGCTATTTGGGTAAACATGGAAATACCTACTCCGCTATCTGTATAAACACAGAAATATCTACACTGCTATCTGTATAAACATGGAAATATCTACACCGTTATCTGTATAAACTTGGAAATAACTACACTGCTATCTCTATAAACATGGAAATATCTGCACCGCTATCTGTATAAACATGGAAATATCTACATTGCTATCTGTAAAACAGGGAAATATCTACACCGCTATCTCTATAAACGTCTAAATATCTACAGTGCTCTCTGTATAAACATGGAAATATCTACAACGCTATCTGCAAAAACATGGAAATATCTACGCCGCTATCTCTATAAACATGGAAATATGTACACCGCTATATCTGTAAACATGGAATTATCTACACTGCCATCTGTATAAACATGGAAATATCAACACCACTATCTGTATAAACATGGAAATATCTACACTGCTATCTGTATAAACATGGAAATTCCTTCACCGCTATCTGTATAAACACGGAAATATCTACACCGCCATCTCTTTAAACATGGAAATATCTACACCGCAATCGGTATAAATGTGGAAATATCTACACCACTATCTCTATAAACATGGAAATATCTACACCGCCATCTGTATGAACACGGAAATATCTACACCGCTATCTGTATAAACATGCAAATATCTACACCACTAACTCTATAAACATGGAAAAATCTACACCACTAAATCTATAAACATGGAAATATCTACACTGCCATCTGTATAAACATGGAAATAGCTACAGCGCCATCAGTATGAACATGGAAATATCTACACCACCATCGGTATGAACATGGAAATATCTACACAGCCATCTGTATGAACATGGAAATATCTACAGCGTCATCTGTATGAACATGGAAATATCTACACAGCCATCTGTATGAACACTGAAATATCTTCACGCCATCTGTATGAACATGGAAATATCTACACCGCCATCTGTATGAACATGGAAATATCTACACTGACATCTGTATGAACATGAAAATATCTACACCACTATCTGTATGAACATGAAATATCTACACCGCTATCTGTATGAACACGGAAATATCTACACCACTCTCTGTATAAACATGGAAATATCTACACTTATCTGTGAAACAGGGAAATATCTACAACGCTATCTCTAAAAAGATGAAAATATCTACACCACTATCTCTATAATCATGGAAATATCTACACTGCCATCTCTATAAAGATTGAAATACATAGACTGCCATCTTATGAACTTGGAAATATCTACACCGCCATGTGTATAAAGATGGAAATATCTACACCGCGATCTGTATGAACATGGAAATATCTACACAGCCATCTGTATAAAGATGGAATTATCTACACCGCTATCTGTATGAACATGGAAATATCTACCCCACTATCTGTATAAACATGGAAATATCTACTCCGCTATCTGAAAAAACATGGAAATATCTACACCGCAATCTCTATAAACATGGAAATAACTACAGTGCTATGTGTATAAACATGGAAATATCTAGACCTCCATCTTTATAAACATGGAAATATCTACACCGCCATCTCTATAAACATGGAGATACCTAAACCGCCATCTGTATGAACATGGAATTATCTACACCGCCATCTCTATAAAGATGGAAACATCTACACCGACATCTGTATAAACATGGAAATATCTACACCTCTATCTGTATAATGATGGAAATATCTACACCGCTCTCTGAATAAACATGTAAATATCTACATCGCCATCTTCATAAACTTGGAAATATCTACACCGCAATCTCTATAAACATGGAAATATCTACACCAATATCTGTGTGAACATGGAAATATCTACACTGCCAACCGTATGAAGATGGAAATATCTACACCGCTCACTGTATGAACATGGAAATATGTACACCGCTATCTGTATGAACATGGAAATATCTACACCGCTATCTCTATAAACATGGCAATATCTACACCGATATCTGTATAAACATGGAAATCTCTACCCGCTATCTGTATAAACATGGAAATATCTACACCGCAATCTTTATAAACATGGGAATGTCTACAGCACCCTCTGTTTTAGCATGGAAATATCTACACCGCCACCTGTATAAAGATGGAAATATCTACAGCGCTATCTGTATAAACATGGAAATATCTACACCGCTTTCTGAATAAACATGGAAATATATACAGTGGTATCTGTGCAAACATGGAAATAGCTACACCGCTATCTGTATAAACATGGAAATATCTACACCGCTATCTCAATAAACATGGAAAAATCTTCACCGCTATCTGTATAAACTTGGAAATATCTACACCGCTATCTGCATAAACATGGAAATATCTACAGTGCTATCTGTATAAACATGGAAATATCTACACCGCTATCTGTATGAAGATGGTAATATCTACACCCCAATCTGTATAAACATGGAAATATCTACCCCGCTATGTGTACGAATATGAAAGTATCTACAGCACCATCGGTATAAAATTGCAAGTATCTAAACCGCTATCTCTATAAAGATGGAAATATCTACACTGCCATCTGTGTGAACATGGAAATATGTACACTGCCATCTGTATGAACATGAAAATATCTACACCACTATCTCTATAAACATGGAAATATCTACACCAATATCTGTTTAAACAAGGAAATATCTACAACGCCATGTCTATAAAAATGGAAATATCTACACTGTCACCTCTATAAACAGGGAAATATCTAAACCATCATCCGTATGAGCATGGAAATATCTACACCGCGATCTCTCTAAAGATGCAAATATCTACACCGCCATCTGTATAAATATGGGAATACCTACACCGCTATCTGTAAAAACATGGAAATATCTACACTGCTTTCTGTATGAACATGGAAATACCTTCACCTCTATCTGTATAATGATGGAAATTTCTACACTGCCATCTGCATAAACATGGAAATATCTACACAGCTATCTTTATATACATGGAAATATCTACACCGCTATCCGTATAATCATGGAAATTACTTCATCGCTATCTCTATCAACATCGAAATATCTACACCGCTATCTCTGTAAACATGGAAATATCTACACTGCTATCTGTATGAACATGGAAATATCTACACCGCTATCTGTGTAAACATGCATACATCTTCACTGATATCTGCATGAAAATGGAAATATCTACACAGCTATCTGCATATACATGGAAATATCTACAAAGCTATCTCTTACACATGGAAATAACTACACTGCTATCTCTATAAACATGGAAATATCTACACCGCCATCTGTATGAACATGGAAATATCTGCACCGCCATCTGTATGAACACATAAATATCTACACCGCCATCTGTATCAACATGGAAATATATACACCGCCTTCTGTATCAACATGGAAATATCTTCACCGCCATCTGTATGAACCTGGAAATATGTGTACTGCCACCTGTATGAAAATGGAAAAATCTACACCGCTATCTGTATGAACATGGAAATATCTACACTGCTATCTGTATGAACATGGAAATATCTACACAGCTATCCATTTGAACATGGAAATATCTACCCCGCTATCTGTATAAACATGGAAATATCTACAATATTTTCTCAATAAACATGGAAATAACTACACCGCTATCTGTATAAACACGGAAATATCTAGACCTTCATCTCTATAAACATGGAAATATCTACACTGCCATCTGTATAAGCATGGAAATATCTACACGGCCTTCTGTACAAACATGGAAATATCTACACCGCCATCTGTATAAAAATGGAAATATCTACAGCGCTATCTGTATAAACATGGAAATACCTACACCGCTATCTGTATAAACATGAAAATATTTACACCGCTATCTGCATAAACATGGAAATATCTACACCGCGATCTGTATAAACATGGAAATATCTACACCATTATCTGTATAAACATGGAAGTATCCACACCGCTATCTCTATAAACATGTAAATAAGTACACTGCTATCTCTGTAAACATGGAAATATCTAGATCGCCATCTCTATAAACATGGAAATATCTACAACGCCATCTGTATGAACATGGAAATATCTACACCGCCAACCATATAAAGATGGATATATCTACACTGCTATCTGTATAAACATGGAAAAATCTTCACCGCTATCTGTATAAACATGGAAATGTCTACACGGCCATCTCTATAAACATGGATATATCTACAATTCTATCTGTGTAAACATGGAAATGTCTATGCCGCTATCTTGGTAAACATGGAAATACCTACTCCGCTATCTGTATAAACACAGAAATATCTACACTGCTATCTGTATAAACATGGAAATATCTACACCGTTATCTGTATAAACTTGGAAATAACTACACTGCTATCTCTATAAACATGGAAATATCTGCACCGCTATCTGTATAAACATGGAAATATCTACATTGCTATCTGTAAAACAGGGAAATATCTACACTGCTATCTCTATAAACATCTAAATATCTACAGTGCTCTCTGTATAAACATGGAAATATCTACACCGCTATCTGCAAAAACATGGAAATATCTACGCCGCTATCTGTATAAACATGGAAATACGTACACCGCTATATCTATAAACATGGAATTATCTACACTGCCATCTGTATAAACATGGAAATATCAACACCGCTATCTGTATAAACATGGAAATATCTACACTGCTGTCTGTATAAACATGGAAATTCCTTCAACGCTATCTGTATAAACACGGAAATATCTACACCGCCATCTCCTTAAACATGGAAATATCTACACCGCAATCGGTATAAATGTGGAAATATCTACACCACTATCTCTATAAACATGGAAATATCTACACCGCCATCTGTATGAACACGGAAATATCTACACCGCTATCTGTATAAACATGCAAATATCTACACCACTAACTCTATAAACATGGAAATATCTACACCACTAAATCTATAAACATGGAAATATCTACACTGCCATCTGTATAAACATGGAAATAGCTACAGCGCCATCAGTATGAACATGGAAATATCTACACCACAATCGGTATGAACATGGAAATATCTACACAGCCATCTGTATGAACATGGAAATATCTACAGCGTCATCTGCATGAACATGGAAATATCTACACCGACATCTGTATGACCATGGAAATATCTACACCGCTATCTGTATGAACATGAAATATCTACACCGCTATCTGTATGAACACGGAAATATCTACACCACTCTCTGTATAAACATGGAAATATCTACACTTATCTGTGAAACAGGGAAATATCTACAACGCTATCTCTAAAAAGATGGAAATATCTACACCATTATCTCTATAATCATGGAAATATCTACACTGCCATCTCTATAAAGATTGAAATACATAGACTGCCATCTTATGAACTTGGAAATATCTACACCGCCATGTGTATAAAGGTGGAAATATCTACACCGCTATCTGTATGAACATGGAAATATCTACACAGCCATCTATATAAAGATGGAATTATCTACACGGCTATCTGTATGGACATGGAAATATCTACCCCACTATCTGTATAAACATGGAAATATCTACTCCGCTATCTGAATAAACATGGAAATATCTACACCGCAATCTCTATAAACATGGAAATAACTACAGTGGTATGTGTATAAAGATGGAAATATCTAGACCTCCATCTTTATAAATATGGAAATATCTACACTGCCATCTCTATAAACATGGAGATACCTAAACCGCCATCTGTATGAACATGGAATTATCTACACCGCCATCTCTATAAAGATGGAAACATCTACACCGACATCTGTATAAACATGGAAATATCTACACCTGTATCTGTATAATGATGGAAATATCTACACCGCTATCTGAATAAACATTTAATGTCTACATCGCCATCTTCATAAACATGGAAATATCTACACCGCAATCTCTATAAACATGGAAATATCTACAACAATATCTGTGTGAACAAGGAAATATCTACACTGCCAACCGTATGAAGATGGAAATATCTACACCGCTCACTGTATGAACATGGAAATATGTACACCGCTATCTGTATGAACATGGAAATATCTACACCGCTATCTCTATAAACATGGCAATATCTACAACGATATCTGTATAAACATGGAAATATCTACACCGCTATCTCTATAAACATGGGAATGTCTACAGCACCCTCTGTATTAGCATGGAAATATCTACACAGCCACCTGTATAAAGATGGAAATATCTACAGCGCTATCTGAATAAACATGGAAATATCTACAGTGCTATCTGTACAAACATGGAAATAGCTACACCGCTATCTGTATAAAGATGGAAATATCTACACCGCTATCTCAATAAACATGGAAAAATCTTCACCGCTATCTGTATAAACTTGGAAATATCTACACCGCTATCTGCATAAACATGGAAATATCTACAGTGCTATCTGTATAAACATGGAAATATCTACACCGCTATCTGTATGAAGATGGTAATATCTACACCGCTATCTGTATAAACATGGAAATATCTACAACGCTACCTCTATGACTTGGAAATATCTAAACACCTCTCTGTATAAACAAGGAAATATCTACAACGCCATCTCTATAAACATGGAAATGTCTACTCCGCCATCTGCATAAATATGGAAATATCTACACCGCTATCTGTAAGAACATGTTAATATGTACATCCCTATCTGTATAAACATGGAAATATCTACATCGCTATCTCTATAACATGGAAATGTCTACACCGCTATCTGTATAAAGAAGGAAATACCTACACCGCCATCTGTATAAACATGGAAATATCTACACCGCTATGTGTATGAATATGAAAGTATCTACAGCGCCATCGGTATAAAATTGCAAGTATCTAAACCGCTATCTCTATAAAGATGGAAATATCTACACTGCCATCTGTATTAACATGGAAATATGTACACCGCCATCTGTATGAACATGGAAATATCTACACCACTATCTCTATAAACATGGAAATATCTACACCGCTATCTGTTTAAACAAGGAAATATCTACAACGCCATGTCTATAAATATGGAAATATCTGCACTGCCACCTCTATAAACAGGGAAATATCTAAACCATCATCCGTATGAGCATGGAAATATCTACACCGCGATCTCTCTAAAGATGCAAATATCTACACCGCCGTCTGTATAAACATGGGAATACCTACACCGCTATCTGTAAAAACATGGAAATATCTACACTGCTTTCTGTATGAACATGGAAATATTTACACCACAATCTGTATGAACAATGAAATATCTACACCGCTATCTGTATGAACATGGATATATCTACACAGCCATCTGGATGAACATGGAAATATCTACACCGCTATCTGTGTAAACATGCATACAACTTCACCGCTATCTGTATAAACATGGAAATATCTACACCGCTATCTTTATGAACATGGAAATATCTACACCGCTAACTGTTTGAACAGGGAAATATATACACCACTATCTGCATTAAAATGGAAATATCTACACAGCTATCTGCATATACATGGAAATATCTACACAGCTATCTCTTTACACATGGAAATAACTACACCGCTATCTGTATGAACATGGAAATATCTACACCGATATCTGTATGAACATGGAAATAACTGCACCGCCATCTGAATGAACATATAAATATCTACACCGCCATCTGTATTAAGATGGAGATATCTACACCGCTATCTGTATAAACATGGAAATATCTACACCGCTATCTGTTTGAACATGGAAATATCTACACCGCTATCTGTATGAACATGGAAATATCTTCACAGCCATCTGTATGAACATGGATATATCTACACAGCAATCTGGATGAACATGGAAATATCTACACCGCTATCTGTATGAACATGGAAATATCTACACCGCTATCTGTATGAACATGGAAATAACTTCACAGCCATCTGTATGAACATGGATATATCTACACAGCCATCTGGATGAACATGGAAATATCTACACCGCTATCTGTATGAACATGGAAATAGCTACACCGCTATCTGTGTAAACATGCATACATCTTCACCGCTATCTTTATAAACATGGAAATATCTACACTGCTATCTGTATGAACATGGAAATATCTACACCGCCATCTGTATTAAGTTGGAGATATCTACACCGCTATCTGTATGGACATGGAAATAGCTACACCGCTATCTGTGTAAACATGCATACATCTTCACCGCTATCTTTATAAACATGGAAATATCTACACTGCTATCTGTATGAACATGGAAATATCTACACCGCCATCTGTATTAAGATGGAGATATCTACACCGCTATCTGTAGAAACTTGGAAATATCTACACCGCTATCTGTATAAACATGGAAGTATCTACACCACTATCTGTATAAACATGGAAATATCAGCACCGCTATCTGTATGAACATGGAAATATCTACACCGCTATCTGCATGAAAATGGACATATCTACACAGTTATCTGCATATACATGGAAATATCTATACAGCTATCTCTTTACACATGGAAATAAGTACACCGCTATCTCTATTAACATGGAAATATCTACACCGCCATCTGTATGAACATGGAAATATCTGCACCACCATCTGTATGAACATATAAATATCTACACCGCCATCTGTATTAAGATGGAGATATCTACACCGCTATCTGTATAAACATGGAAATACCTACACCGCTATCTGTATAAACACAGAAATATCTACACTGCTATCTGTGTAAACATGGAAATATCTACACCGCTATCTGCATAAACATGGAAATATCTACAGTGCTATCTGTATAAACATGGAAATATCTACACCGCTATCTGTATGAAGATGGTAATATCTACAACGCTATCTGTATAACCATGGAAATATCTACAACTCTACCTCTATGACTTGGAAATATCTAAACACCTCTCTGTATAAACAAGGAAATATCTACAACGCCATCTCTATAAACATGGAAATGTCTACACCGCCATCTGCATAAATTTGGAAATATCTACACCGCTATCTGTAAGAACATGTTAATATGTACATCCCTATCTGTATAAACATGGAAATATCTACATCGCTATCTCTATAACATGGAAATGTCTACACCGCTATCTGTATAAAGAAGGAAATATCTACACCGCCATCTGTACAAACATGGAAATATCTACACCGCTATGTGTATGAATATGAAAGTATCTACAGCGCCATCGGTATAAAATTGCAAGTATCTAAACTGCTATCTCTATAAAGATGGAAATATCTACACTGCCATCTGTATGAACATGGAAATATGTACACCGCCATCTGTATGAACATGGAAATATCTACACCACTATCTCTGTAAACATGGCAATATCTTCACCGCTATCTTTTTAAACAGGGAAATATCAACAACGCCATGTCTATAAATATGGTAATATCTACACTGCCACCTCTATAAACAGGGAAATATCTAAACCATCATCCGTATGAGCATGGAAATATCTACACCGCGATCTCTCTAAAGATGCAAATATCTACACCGCCGTCAGTATAAACATGGGAATACCTACACCGCTATCTGTAAAAACATGGAAATATCTACACTGCTTTCTGTATGAACATGGAAATACCTTCACCTCTATCTGTATAATGATTGAAATTTCTACACTGCCATCTGCATAAACATGGAAATATCTACACCGCTATCTGTATAAACATGGAAATATCTACACCGCTATCTGTATAAACATGGAAATATCTACACCGCCATCTGTATTAACATGGAGATATCTACCCCGCTATCCATATAAACATGGAAATATCTACACCGCTATGTGTATAAACATGGAAATATCTACACCGCTATCTGTATAAACATGGAAATATCTACACCGCTACCTGTATAAACATGGAAATATCAGCACCGTTATCGGTATGTACATGGAAATATCTACACCGCTATCTGTATGAACATGGAAATAAATACCCTGCTATCTCTACAAACATGGAAATATCTATAACGCTATCTGTATAAACATGGAAATATCTACACCGCTATATGTATAAAGATGGAAATATCTACACCGCTATCTGTATAAACTTGTAAATATCTTCACCGCTATCTGTGTAAACATGGAAATATTGACACCGCTATCTCTATAAACATGGAAATATCTACATTGCTCTCTGTATAAACATGGAAATATCTGCACCGCTATCTGTAAAAACTTGGAAATATCTACACCGCTATCTCTATAAACACTGAAATATCTAACCCGCTATATCTATAAACATGGAAATATCCACACTGCGATCTGTATAAACATGGAACTATCTACACCGCTATCTGTACAAGCATGGCAATATCTACTCCGCTATCTGTATAAACATGGAAATATATACAACAATATCTCTATAAAGAAGGAAATATCTACACCGCCATCTCTGTATACATGGAAACATCTACACCGCTATCTGTTTGAACCTTTAAATATATACACCTCTATCTGTATAAACATGGAAATATCTACACCGCCATCTGTATGAACATGGAAATAACTACACAGCCATCTGTAAGAAGATGGAATTATCTACACCGCCATCTGTATCAACATGGAAATATATACACCGCCATCTGTATCAACATGGAAATATCTTCACCGACATCTGTAGGAGCATGGAAAAATCTGCACCTCTATCTGTGTGAACATGGAAATATCTACACTGCTATCTGTAAAACAGGGAAATATCTTCACCGCTATCTATATAAACATGGAAATATCTACAACGCTATCTGAATAAACATGGAAATATCTACACCGCTATCTTTATAAACATGGAAATATCTACACCGCTATCTGTGTAAACATGGAAATATCTACACCGCTATCTGTGTAAACATGGAAATATCTACACCGCCATCTGTATAAACATGGAAATATCTACACCGTCATCTGTAAAAACATGGAAATATCTACACCGCCATCTGTATCAAAATGGAATTATCTACACCGCCATCTGTATGATCATGGAAATATCTACAATGTTATCTGTATAAACACATAAATATCTACAACTCTATCTGCATAAACATGGAAATATCTACACTGTTATCTGTTTAAACATGGAAATAACTAGACTTCTATCTCTATAAACATGGAAATATCTACACCGCTATCGGTAAAAACTTGGAAATGACTACACTGCTCTCTGTATAAACATGCAAATATCTTCACCGCTATCTGTATAAACATGTAAATATCTACACCGCCATCTGTAAGACCATGGAATTATCTACACCGCCATCTGTATCAACATGGAAATATATACACCGCCTTCTGTATCAACATGGAAATATCTTCAACGCCATGTGTATGAACCTGGAAATATGTGTACTGCCATCTGTATGAAAATGGAAAAATCTACACTGCTATCTGTATGAACATGGAAATATCTACACTGCTATCTGTATGAACATGGAAATATCTACACCGCTATCCATTTGAACATGGAAATATCTACCCCGCTATCTGTATAAACACAGAAATATCTACAATATTATCTCAATAAACATAGAAATAACTACACCGCTATCTGTATACACATGGAAATATCTAGACCTTCATCTCTATAAACATGGAAATATCTACACTGCCATCTGTATAAGCATGGAAATATCTACACGGCCTTCTGTACAAACATGGAAATGTCTACACCGCCATCTGTATAAAGATGGAAATATCTACAGCGCTATCTGTATAAACATGGAAATATCTACACCGCTATCTGTATAAACATGAAAATATTTACACCGCTATCTGCATAAACATGGAAATATCTACACCGCGATCTGTATAAACATGGAAATACCTACACCATTATCTGTATAAACATGGAAGTATCCACACCTCTATCTCTATAAACATGTAAATAAGTACACTGCTATCTCTGTAAACATGGAAATATCTAGATCGCCATCTCTATAAACATGGAAATATCTACAACGCCATCTGTATGAACATGGAAATATCTACACCGCCAACCATATAAAGACGGATATATCTACACCGCTATCTGTATAAACGTGGAAAAATCTTCACCACTATCTGTATAAACATGGAAATGTCTACACGGCCATCTCTATAAACATGGATATATCTACAATTCTATCTGTGTAAACATGGAAATGTCTATGCCGCTATCTTGGTAAACATGGAAATACCTACTCCGCTATCTGTATAAACACAGAAATATCTACACTGCTATCTGTATAAACATGGAAATATCTACACCGTTATCTGTATAAACTTGGAAATAACTACACTGCTATCTCTATAAACATGGAAATATCTGCACCGCTATCTGTATAAACATGGAAATATCTACATTGCTATCTGTAAAACAGGGAAATATCTACACTGCTATCTCTATAAACATCTAAATATCTACAGTGCTCTCTGTATAAACATGGAAATATCTACACCGCTATCTGCAAAAACATGGAAATATCTACGCCGCTATCTGTATAAACATGGAAATATGTACACCGCTATATCTATAAACATGGAATTATCTACACTGACATCTCTATAAACATGGAAATATCAACACCGCTATCTGTATAAACATGGAAATATCTACACTGCTATCTGTATAAACATGGAAATTCCTTCACCGCTATCTGTATAAACACGGAAATATCTACACCGCCATCTCTTTAAACATGGAAATATCTACACCAAAATCGGTATAAATGTGGAAATATCTACACCACTATCTCTATAAACATGGAAATATCTACACCGCCATCTGTATGAACACGGAAATATCTACACCGCTATCTGTATAAACATGCAAATATCTACACCACTAACTCTATAAACATGGAAATATCTACACCACTAAATATATAAACATGGAAATATCTACACTGCCATCTGTATAAACATGGAAATAGCTACAGCGCCATCAGTATGAACATGGAAATATCTACACCACCATCGGTATGAACATGGAAATATCTACACAGCCATCTGTATGAACATGGAAATATCTACAGCGTCATCTCTATGAACATGGAAATATCTACACAGCCATCTGTATGAACACTGAAATATCTTCACGCCATCTGTATGAACATGGAAATATCTACACCGCCATCTGTATGAACATGGAAATATCTACACCGACATCTGTATGACCATGGAAATATCTACACCGCTATCTGTATGAACATGAAATATCTACACCGCTATCTGTATGAACACGGATATATCTACACCACTCTCAGTATAAACATGGAAATATCTACACTTATCTGTGAAACAGGGAAATATCTACAACGCTATCTCTAAAAAGATGGAAATATCTACACCACTATCTCTATAATCATGGAAATATCTACACTGCCATCTCTATAAAGATTGAAATACATAGACTGCCATCTTATGAACTTGGAAATATCTACACCGCCATGTGTATAAAGGTGGAAATATCTACACCGCTATCTGTATGAACATGGAAATATCTACACAGCCATCTATATAAAGATGGAATTATCTACACCGCTATCTCTATGAACATGGAAATATCTACACCGCTATCTGTATCAACATGGAAATATCTTCACCGCCATCTGTATGAACATGGATATATCTACACAGCCATCTGGATGAACATGGAAATATCTACACCGCTATCTGTATGAACACGGAAATATCTACACTGCTATCTGTATGAACATGGAAATATCTACACTGCTATCTGTATGAACATGGAAATATCTTCACCGCCATCTGTATGAACATGGATATATCTACACAGCCATCTGGATGAACATGGAAATATCTACACCGCTATCTGTGTAAACATGCATACATCTTCACCGCTATCTGTATAAACATGGAAATATGTACACCGCTATCTTTGTGAACATGGAAATCTCTACACCGCTAACTGTTTGAACAGGGAAATATATACACCGCTATCTGCAGGAAAATGGAAATATCTACACAGCTATCTACATATACATGGAAATATCTACACAGCTATCTCTTTACACATGGAAATAACTACACCGCTATCTGTATGAATATGGAAATATCTACACCACCATTTGTATGAACATGGAAATATCTGCACCGCCATCTGTATGAACATATAAATATCGACACCGCCATCTGTATTAAGATGGAGATATCTACACCGCTATCTGTATAAACATGGAAATATCTACACCGCTATGTGTATAAACATGGAAATATCTACACCGCTATCTGTATAAACATGGAAATATCTACACCGCTACCTGTATAAACACGGAAATATCAGCACCGCTATCAGTATGAACATGGAAGTATCTACACCGTCATCTGTATGAACATGGAAATATCTTCACCGCCATCTGTATGAACATGGAAATATCTGCACCGCCATCTGTATGAACATATAAATATCTACACCGCCATCTGTATTAAGATGGAGATATCTACACCGCTATATGTATAAACATGGAAATATCTACACCGCTATGTGTATAAACATGGAAATATCTACACCGCTATCTGTATAAACATGGAAATATCTACTCCGCAACCTGTATAAACATGGAAATATCAGCACCGCTATCTGTATGAACATGGAAATATTTACACCGCCATCTGTATGAACATGGAAATATCTTCACCGCCATCTGTATGAACATGGAAATATCTACACCGCTATCTGTTTGAACATGGAAGTATCTACAACACTATCTGCATGAAAATGGAAATATCTACACAGCTATCTGCATATACATGGAGATATCTACACAGCTATCTCTTTGCACATGGAAATAACTACACCGCTATCTCTATAAACATGGAAATATCTACACCGCCATCTGTATGAACATGGAAATATCTGCACCGCCATCTGTATGAACATATAAATATCTACACCGCCATCTGTATTAAGAAGGAGATATCTACACCGCTATCTGTATAAACATGGAAATATCTACACCGCTATCTGTATGAACATGGAAATATCTACACTGCTATCTGTATAAACACGGAAATATGTACACCGCTACCTGTATAAACATGGAAGTATCAGCACCGCTATCGGTATGAACATGGAAGTATCTACACCGCTATCTCTATGAACATGGAAATATCTACACCGCTATCTGTATGAACATGGAAATATCTTCACCGCCATCTGTATGAACATGGATATATCTACACAGCCATCTGGATGAACATGGAAATATCTACACCGCTATCTGTATGAACATGGAAATATCTACACTGCTATCTGTATGAACATGGAAATATCTACACCGCTATGTGTATGAACATGGAAATATCTTCACCGCCATCTGTATGAACATGGATATATCTACACAGCCATTTGGATGAACATGGAAATATCTTCACCGCTATGTGTGTAAACATGCACACATCTTCACCGCTATCTGTATAAACATGGAAATATCTACACCGCTATCTGTATGAACATGGAAATATCTACACCGCTATCTGTTTGAACATGGAAATATCTACACCGCTATGTGCATGAAAATGGAAATATCTACACAGATATCTGCATATACATGGAAATATCTACACAGCTATCTCTTTACACATGGAAATAACTACACCGCTATCTGTATGAACATGGAAATATATACACCACCATCTGTATGAACATGGAAATATCCGCACCGCCATCTGTATGAACATATAAATATCCACACGGCCATCTGTATTAAGAAGGAGGTATCTACACCGCTATCTCTATAAACATGGATATATCTACACCGCTATCTGTATAAACATGGAAATATCTACACCGCTATCTTTATAAACATGGAAATATCTACATCGCTACCTGTATAAACATGGAAATATCAGCACCGCTGTCTGTATGAACATGGAAATACCTACACCGCTATCTGTATGAACATGGAAATATCTACACCGATATCTGTATGAACATGGAAATATCTTCACCACCATCTGTATGAACATAGATATATCTACACAGCCATCTGGATGAACATGGAAATATCAACACCGCTGTCTGTATGAAGATGGAAATATCTACACCGCTATCTGTATAAACATGGAAATATGTACACCGGTACCTGTATAAACATGGAAGTATCAGCACCGCTATCGGTATGAACATGGAAGTATCTACACCACTATCTCTATGAACATGGAAATATCTACACCGCTAACTCTATGAACATGGAAATATCTTCACCGCCATCTGTATGAACATGGATATATCTACACAGCCATCTGGATGAACATGGAAATATCTACACCGCTATCTGTATGAACACGGAAATATCTACACTGCTATCTGTATGAACATGGAAATATCTACACCACTATCTGTATGAACATGGAAATACCTTCACCGCCATCTGTATGAACATGGATATATCTACACAGCCATTTGGATGAACATGGAAATATCTGCATCGCCATCTGTATGAACATATAAATATCTACACTGCCATCTGTATTAAGATGGAGATATCTACACCGCTATCTGTATAAACATGGAAATATCTACACGGCTATGTGTATAAACATGGAAATATCTACACCGCTATATGTATAAACCTGGAAATATCTACACCGCTACCTGTATAAACATCGAAATATCAGCACCGATATCGGAATGAACATGGAAATATCTACACCGCCATCTGTATGAACATGGAAATATCTTCACCGCCATCAGTATGAACATGGATATGTCTACACAGCCATCTGTATTAACATGGAAATATCTAAACCGCTATCTGTATGAACATGGGAATGTCTTCACCGCCATCTGTATGAACATGGATATGTCTACACAGCCATCTGGATGAACATGGAAATATCTACACCGCTGTCAGTATGAACATGGAAATATCAACACCGCTATCTGTGTAAACATGCATACATCTTCACCGCTATCTGTATAAACATGGAAATATCTACTCCGCTATGTGAATGAACATGGAAATATCTACACCGCTATCTGTTTGAACATGGAAATATCTACACCACTATCTGCATGAAAATGGAAATATCTACACAGCTATCTGCATATACATGGAAATAGCTACACAGCTATCTGTATGAACATGGAAATATCTTCACCACCATCTGTATGAACATATAAATATCTACACTGCCATCTGTATTAAGATGGAGATATCTACACCGCTATCTGTAGAAACATGGAAATATCTACACCGCTATCTGTATGAACATGGAAATATCTACACCGCTATCTGTATAAACACGGAAATATGTACACCGCTACCTGTATAAACATGGAAGTATCAGCACCGCTATCGGTATGAACATGGAAGTATCTACACCGCTATCTCTATGAACATGGAAATATCTACACCGCTATCTGTATGAACATGGAAATATCTTCACCGCCATCTGTATGAACATGGATATATCTACACAGCCATCTGGATGAACATGGAAATATCTACACCGCTATCTGTATGAACATGGAAATATCTACACTGCTATCTGTATGAACATGGAAATATCTACACTGCTATCTGTATAAACATGGAAATATCTTCACCGCCATCTGTATGAACATGGATATACCTACACAGCCATTTGGATGAACATGGAAATATCTTCACCGCTATGTGTGTAAACATGCACACATCTTCACCGCTATCTGTATAAACATGGAAATATCTACACCGCTATCTGTATGAACATGGAAATATCTACACCGCTATCTGTTTGAACATGGAAATATCTACACCGCTATGTGCATGAAAATGGAAATATCTACACAGATATCTGCATATACATGGAAATATCTACACAGCTATCTCTTTACAGATGGAAATAACTACACCGCTATCTGTATGAACATGGAAATATCTACACCACCATCTGTATGAACATGGAAATATCCGCACCGCCATCTGTATGAACATATAAATATCCACACGGCCATCTGTATTAAGAAGGAGATATCTACACCGCTATCTCTATAAACATGGATATATCTACACCGCTATCTGTATAAACATGGAAATATCTACACCGCTATCTGTATAAACATGGAAATATCTACACCGCTACCTGTATAAACATGGAAATATCAGCACCGCTATCTGTATGAACATGGAAATACCTACACCGCTATCTGTATGAACATGGAAATATCTACAGCGATATCTGTATGTACATGGAAATATCTTCATCACCATCTGTATGAACATAGATATATCTACGCAGCCATCTGGATGAACATGGAAATATCAACACCGCTGTCTGTATGAAGATGGAAATATCTACACCGCTATCTGTATAAAATCGGAAATATGTACACCGCTACCTGTATAAACATGGAAGTATCAGCACCGCTATCGGTATGAACATGGAAGTATCTACACAGCTATCTCTATGAACATGGAAATATCTACACAGCTATCTGTATGAACATGGAAATATCTTCACCGCTATGTGTATAAACATGGAAATATCTACACCGCTATATGTATAAACATGTAAATATCTACACCGCTACCTGTATAAACATGGAAATATCAGCACCGCTATCGGAATGAACATGGAAATACCTACACCGCCATCTGTATGAACATGGAAATATCTTCACCGCCATCTGTATGAACATGGATATGTCTATACAGCCATCTGTATTACCATGGAAATATCTACCCCGCTATCTGTATGAACATGGGAATATCTACACCGCTATCTGTATGAACATGGAAATATCTTCACCGCCATCTGTATGAACATGGATATGTCTACACAGCCATCTGGATGAACATGGAAATATCTACACCGCTATCAGTATGAACATGGAAATAACTACACCGCTATCTGTGTAAACATGCATACATCTTCACCGCTATCTGTATAAACATGGAAATATCTACACCGCTATGTGAATGAACATGGAAATATCTACACCGCTATCTGTTTGAACATGGAAATATCTACACCACTATCTGCATGAAAATGGAAATACCTACACAGCTATCTGCATACACATGGAAATATCTACACAGCTATCTGTATGAACATGGAAATATCTACACCGCTATCTGTATGAACATGGAAATATCTTCACCGCCATCTGTATGAACATGGATATATCTACACAGCCATCTGGATGAACATGGAAATATCTACACCGCTATGTGTGTAAACATGCATACATCTTCACCGCTATCTGTATAAACATGGAAGTATCTACACCGCTATCTGTATGAATATGGAAATATCTACACCGCTAACTGTTTGAACAGGGAAATATATACACCGCTATCTTTGTAAACATGCATACATATTCACCGCTATCTGTATAAACATGGAAATATCTCCACCGCTATCTCTATGAACATGGAAATATCTACACCGCTATCTGTTTGAACATGGAAATATCTAAACCGCTATCTGCATGAAAATGGAAATATCTACACAGCTATCTGCATATACATGGAAATATCTACACAGCTATCTCTTTACACATGGAAATAACTACACCTCTATCTGTATGAACATGGAAATAACTTCACCGCCATCTGTATGAACATGGATATATCTACACAGCCATCTGGATGAATATGGAAATATCTACACCGCTATCAGTATTAACATGGAAATATCTACACCGCTATCTGTGTAAACATGCATACATCTTCACCGCTATCTGTATAAACATGGAAATATCTACACCGCTATCTGTGTAAACATGCATACACCTTCACCGCTATCTGTATAAACATGGAAATATCTACACAGCTATCTTTATGAACATGGAAATATCTACACCGCTATCTGTTTGAACATGGAAATATCTACAAAACTATCACCATGAAAATGGAAATATCTACACAGTTATCTGCATATACATGGAAATATCTACAGAGCTATCTCTTTACACATGGAAATAACTACACCGCTATCTCATTAAACATGGAAAATCTACACCGCCATCTGTATGAACATGGAAATATCTGCACCGCCATCTGTATGAACATGTAAATATCTACACCGCCATCTGTATTAAGAAGGAGATATCTACACCGCTATCTCTATAAACATGGAAATATCTACACCGCTATCTGTATGAACATGGAAATATCTAAACCGCTATCTGTATAAACGTGGAAATATGTACACAGCTACCTGTATAAACATGGAAGTATCAGAACCGCTATCGGTATGAACATGGAAATATCTTCTCCGCCATCTGTATGAACATGGATATATCTACACAGCCATCTGGATGAACATGGAAATATCTACACCGCTATCTGTATGAACATGGAAATATTTACACAGCTATCTGTATGAACATGGAAATATCTTCTCTGCCATCTGTATGTATGAACATGGATATTTCTACACAGCCATCTGGATGAACGTGGAAATATCTACACCGCTATCAGTATGAACATGGAAATATCTACACCACCATCTGTATGAACATGGATATATCTACACAGCCATCTGTATAAACATGGCAATATCTACACCGCTATCTTTATAAACATGGAAATATCTACACCGCTATCTGTATGAACATGGAAATATCAACACAGCTATATGTGTAAATATGCATACATCTTCACCGCTATCTGTATAAACATGGAAATATCTACACCGCTATCTGTATGAAAATGGAAATATCTACATCGCTATCTGTGTAAACATGCATACATTTTCACCGCTATCTGTATAAACATGGAAATATCTACACCGCTATCTTTATGAACATGGAAATATCTACACCGCTAACTGTTTGAGCATGGAAATATATACACCGCTATCTGCTTGAAAATGGAAATATCTACAACGCTATCTGTATGAACATGGAAATACATACACCGCTATCTGTTTGAACATGGAAATATATACACCGCTATCTGCATGAAAATGGAAATATCTACACAGCTATCTGCATATACATGGAAATATCTACACAGCTATCTCTTTACACTTGGAAATAACTACACCGCTATCTCTATAAATATGGAAATATCTACACCGCCATCTGTATGAACATGGAAATATCTGCACCGCCATCAGTATGAACATATAAATGTCTACACAGCCATCTGTATTAAGAAGGAGATATCTACACCGCTATCTGTATAAAGATGGAAATATCTACACCGCTATCTGTATGAACATGGAAATATCTACACCACTATCTGTATAAACACGGAAATATGTACAACGCTACCTGTATACACATGGAAGTATCAGCACCGCTATCGGTATGAACATGGCAATATCTACACGGCTATCTGTATGAACTTGGAAATATCTACACCGCTATCTGTATGAACATGGAAATATCTTCAAAGCCATCTGTATGAACATGGATATATCTACTCAGCCTTCTGGATGAACATGGAAATATCTACACCGCTATCTGTATAAACATGGAAATATCAGCACCGCTAACGGAATGAATATGGAAATATCTACACCGCCATCTCTATGAACATGGAAATATCTTCATCGCCATCTGTATGAACATGGATATATCTACACAGCCATCTGTATGAACATGGAAATATCTACACCGCTATCTGTATGAACATGGAAATATCAACACAGCTATATGTGTAAACATGCATACATCTTCACCGCTATCTGTATAAACATGGAAATATCTACACCGCTATCTGTATGAAAATGGAAATATCTACATCGCTATCTGTTTGAACATGGAAATATCTACACCGCTATCTGCATGAAAATGGAAGTATCTACACAGCTATCTGCATATACATGGAAATATCTACACAGCTATCTCTTTACACATGGAAATAACTACACCGCTATCTCTATAAACATGGAAATATCTACACCGCCATCTGTATGAACATGGAAATATCTGCACCGCCATCTGTATGAACATGGAAATATCTACACCGCCATCTGTATTAAGAAGGAGATATCTACACCGCTATCTGTATAAACATGGAAATATCTACACAGCTATCTGTATGAACATGGAAATATCTACACCGCTATCTGTATAAACATGGAAATATGTACACAGCTACCTGTATAAACATGGAAGTATCAGCACCGCTATCCGTATGAACATGGCAATATCTACACGGCTATCTGTATGAACATGGAAATATCTACACCGCTATCTGTATGAACATGGAAATATCTTCACCACCATCTGTATGAACATGGATATATCTACACAGCCTTCTGGATGAACATGGAAATATCTACACCGCTATCTGTACAAACATGGAAATATCTACACCGCTATCTGTATGAACATGGAAATATCTACACCGCTATCTGTATGAACATGGAAATATCTACACCGCTATCTGTATGAACATGGAAATATCTTCTCCGCCATCTGTATGAACATGGATATATCTACACCGCCATCTGGATGAACATGGAAATATCTACAACGCTATCTGTATGAACATGGAAATATTTACACCGCTATCAGTATGAACATGGAAATATCTTCTCTGCCATCTGTATGTATGAACATGGATATATCTACACAGCCATCTGGATGAACGTGGAAATATCTACACCGCTATCAGTATGAACATGGAAATATCTACACCGCCATCTGTATGAACATGGATATATCTACACAGCCATCTGTATAAACATGGAAATATCTACACCGCTATCTGTATCAACATGGAAATATCTACACAGCTATCTGTTTGAACATGGAAATATCTACACCGCTATCTGCATGAAAATGGAAATATCTACACAGCTATCTGCATATATATGGAAATATCTACACAGCTATCTCTTTACACTTGGAAATAACTACACCGCTATCTCTATAAACATGGAAATATCTACACCGCCATCTGTATGAACATGGAAATAACTGCACCGCCATCTGTATGAACATATAAATGTCTACACAGCCATCTGTATTAAGAAGGAGATATCTACACCGCTAAGTGTATAAAAATGGAAATATCTACACCGCTATCTGTATGAATATGGAAATATCTACACCACTATCTGTATAAACACGGAAATATGTACACCGCTACCTGTATGAACATGGAAGTATCAGCACCGCTATCGGTATGAACATGGCAATATCTACACGGCTATCTGTATGAACATGGAAATATCTACACTGCTATCTGTATGAACATGGAAATATCTTCAACGCCGTCTGTATGAACATGGATATATCTACTCAGCCATCTGGATGAACATGGAAATATCTACACCGCTATCTGTATCAACATGAAAATATCTACACCGCTATCTGCATGAACATGGAAATATCTACACAGCCATCTGGATGAACATGGAAATATCTACACCGCTATCTGTATGAACATGGAAATACATACACCGCTATCTGTATGAACATGGAAATATCTACACCGCTATCTGTATGAACATGGAAATATCTTCACCGCCATCTGGATGAACATGGATATATCTACACAGCATTCTGGATGAACATGGAAATATCTACACCGCTGTCTGTGTAAACATGCATACATTTTCACCGCTATCTGTATAAACATGGAAATATCTACACCGCTATCTTTATGAACATGGAAATAGCTAAACCGCTAACTGTTTGAACAGGAAAATACATACACCGCTATCTGCATAAAAATGGAAATATCTACACCGCTATCTGTATGAACATGGAAATACATATACCGCTATCTGTATGAACAAGGATATATCTACACAGCCATCTGGATGAACATGGAAATATCTAAACCGCTATCTGTATGAAGATGGAAATATCTACACTGCCATCTGTATGAACATGGATATATCTACACAGCCATCTGTATGAACATGGATATATCTACACAGCCATCTGGATGAACATGGAAATATCTAAACCGCTATCTGTATGAACATGGAAATATCTACACCGCCAACTGTATGAACATGGATATATCTACACAGCCATCTGTATAAACACGGAAATATGTACACCGCTACCTGTATGAACATGGAAGTATCAGCACAGCTATCGGTATGAACATGGCAATATCTACACGGCTATCTGTATGAACATGGAAATATCTACACCGCTATCTGTATGAACATGGAAATACATACACCGTTATCTGTATGAACATGGAAATATCTACACCGCTATCTGTATGAACATGGAAATATCTACACCGCTATCTGTATGAACATGGAAATATCTACACAGCCATCTGGATGAACATGGAAATAACTACACCGCTATCTGTATGAACATGGAAATATCTACACAACCATCTGGATGAACATGGAAATATCTACACCGCTATCTGTATGAAGATGGAAATATCTACACCGCTATCTGTATGAACATGGAAATATCTACACCGCTATCTGTATGAACATGGAAATATTTTCACCGCCGTCTATATGAACATGGATATATCTACACAGCCATCTGGATGAACATGGAAATATCTACACCGCTATCTGTGTAAACATGCCTACATTTTCACCGCTATCTGTATAAACATGGAAATATCTACACCGCTATCTTTATGAACATGGAAATATCTACACCGCTAACTGTTTGAACATGGAAGTATATACACCGCTATCTGCTTGAAAATGGAAATATATACACCGCTAACTGTATGAACATGGAAATACATACACCGCTATCTGTTTGAACATGGAAATATCAACACCGCTTTCTGTATGAACATGGAAATATCTACACCGCTATCTGTATGAACATGGAAATATCTTCACCGCCATCTGTATGAAGATGGATATATCTACACAGCATTCTGGATGAACATGGAAATATCTACAACGCTATCTGTGTAAACATGCATACATTTTCACCGCTATCTGTATAAACATGGAAATATCTACACCGCTATCTTTATGAACATGGAAATAGCTAAACCGCTAACTGTTTTAACAGGGAAATATATACACCGCTATCTGCATAAAAATGGAAATATATACAGCGCTATCTGTATGAACAGGGAAATACATACACCGCTATCTGTATGAACAAGGATATATCTACACAGCCATCTGGATGAACATGGAAATATCTAAACCGCTATCTGTATGAAGATGGAAATATCTACACCGCCATCTGTACGAACATGGAAATACCTACACCGCTATCTGTATGAACATGCAAATATCTACACAGCTATCTGTACATCAATGGAAATATCTACACTGCTATCTCTATAAACATGGAAATATCTACACTGCTATCTGTATAAACATGGAAATATCTACACCGACATTTGTATGAACATGGAAATATCTACACCCCTAACTGTATGAACATGGAAATATCTACACCGCTATCTGTATGAACATGGAAATATCTACACCGTTACCTGTATGAACATGGAAATATCTATACCGCTATCTGTATGAACATGGAAATATCTACACAGCTATCTGTATATCAATGGAAATATCTACACTGCTATCTCTATAAACACGGAAATAACTACACTGCGATCTGTATAAACATGGAAATATATACACCGCCATCTGTATGAACATGTAAATATCTACACCGCTAACTCTATGAACATTTAAATATCTACACCGCTATCTGTATGAACATGGAAATATCTACACCGCTATCTGTATTAACATGCAAATATCTACACCGCTATCTGTATGAACATGGAAATGTCTACACCGCTATCTGTATGAACATGGAAATATCTACACCGCTATCTGTATGAACATGCAAATATCTACACAGCTATCTGTATATCAATGGAAATATCCAGACTGGTATCTCTATAAACATGGAAATAACTACACTGCTATCTGTATAAACATGGAAATATCTACACCGCCATCTCTATGAACATGGAAATATCTAGACCGCCATCTCTATAAACATGGGAATATCTACACCACCATCTGTATAAACATGGAAATATCTATACCGCTATCTGCATAAACATTGAAATATCTACACCGCCATCCCTATGAACATGGAAATATCTACCACGCCATCTGTAGGAACATGGAAATATCTATACGCCATCTGTATGAACATGTAAATATCTACACCGCCATCTGTATGAACATGGAAATATCCACACCGCTATCTGTATGAACATGGGAATATCTACACCGTTATCTGTATGAACATGGAAATATCTACACCGCTATCTGTATGAACATGGAAATATCTACACCGCTATCTGTATGAACATGGAAATATCTACACCGCTATCTGTATGACCATGCAAATATCTTCACAGCTATCTGTATATCAATGGAAATATCTACACAGCTATCTCTATAAACATGGAAATAGCTACACTGCTATCTGTATAAATATGGAAATATCTACACCGCCACCTCTATGAACATGGAAATATCTACACCGCCATCTTTATGAACATGGAAATATCTACAACGCTAACTGTATGAACATGGAAATATCTACACCGCCATCTGTATGAACATGGAAATATCTTCGCCATCTGTATGAACATGGAAATATCAACACTGCTAAATATATGAACATGGAAATGTCTACACCGCTATTGGTATGAACATGGAAATATCTACACCGCTATCTGTATGAACATGGAAATATCTACACCGCTATCTGTATGAACATGGAAATAACTACACCGCCATCTGAATGAACATGTAAATATCTACACCGCCATCTGTATGAACATGGAAATATCTAAACTGCTAACTGTATGAACATGGAAATATCTACACCGCTATCTGTATGAACATGGAAATATCTACACCGCTATCTGTATGAACATGGAAATATCTATACCGCTATCTGTATGAACATGGAAATATCTACACCGCTATCTCTATGAACATGGAAATGTCCACACTGCTATCTCTATGAACATGCAAATATCTACATAGCTATCTGTATATCAATGGAAATATCTACACTACTATCTCGATAAACATGAAAAAAACTACACTGCTCTCTCTATAAATATGGAAATATCAACACCGCCATCTCTATGAACATGGAAATATCTACACCGCCATATGTATGAACATGGAAATATCTACACCACCATCTCTATGAACATGGAAATATCTACACCGCCATTTGTATGAACATGGAAATATCTACACCGCTATCTGCATGAACATGGATCTATCTTCACAGCTATCTGAATATACATGGAAATATCTACAGAGATTTCTCTATAAATATGGAAATAACTACAGCGCTATCGCTATAAACTTCGAAATATCTACACCGCCATCTGTATGAACATGGAAATATCTACACCGCCATCTGTACAAACATGGACATATCTTCACCGCCATCTGTATTAAGATGGAAATATCTACACCGCTATCTGTATAAACATGGAAATATCTGCCCAACTATCTGTATAAACATGGAAATATCCGCACCGATATCTGAATAAACATGGAAATATCCGCACTGCTATCTGTATAAACATGGAAATATCTACACTGCTATCTGCATAAACATGGAAATATCCACACCGCTATCTGTGTAAACATGGAAATGTCTACACTGCTATCTGTGTAAACATGGAAATATCTACACCGCCATCTGTGTAAACATGAAAATATCTACACCGCCATCCCTATAAACATGGAAATATCTACACCGTCCTCTGTATGAACTTGGAAATATCTGCACCGCCATCTCTATAAACGTGGAAATATCTACACCGCAATCTGTATGAACTTGGAAATATCTACACTGCTCTCTGTATAAAATTGAAATTATCTACACCACTATCTCTATAAACATGGAAATATCTACACTGCTATCGGTATAAACATGGAAATATCTACACCGCTATCTGTATAAACATGGAAATATCTACAACAATATCTCTATAAACTTGGAAATAACTATACCACTATCTCTGTAAACATGGAAATATCTAGACCATCATCTCTATAAACATGGAAATATCTACACCACCATCTGTATAAACATGGAAATATCTATACCGCTATCTGCATAAACATGGAAATATCTACACCGCCATCTCTATGAACATGGAAATATCTACACCGCCATCTGTACGAACATGGAAAGATCTATACCGCCATCTGTATGAACATGTAAATATCTACACCGCCATCTATAGGAACATGGAAATATCTACACGGCTAACTGTGTGAACATGGAAATACCTACACCGCCATCTGTATGAACATGGAAATATCTACACCGCCATCTGTATGAACATGGAAATATCTACACCGCTAACTGTATGAACATGGAAATGTCTAAACCGCTATTGGTATGAAACTGGAAATATCTAGACCGCTATCTGTATGAACATGAAAATATCTACACCACTTTCTGTATGAACATGGAAATCTCTACACCGCTATCTGTATGAACATGGAAATATCTACACCGTTATCTGTATGAACATGGAAATATCTACACCGCTATCTGTATGAACATGGAAATATCAACACCGCCATTTGTATGAACATGGAAATATCTACACCGCCATCTCTATGAACATGGAAATATCTACACCGCCATTTGTATGAACATGGAAATATCTACACCGCCATCTGTATGAACATGGAAATATCTTCACCGCCATCTGTATGAACATGGATATATGTACACCGGCATCTGGAAGAAAATGGAAATATCTACACCGCTATCTGCATGAACACGGAAATATCTACACAGCTATCTGAATATACATGGAAATATCTACAGAGATTTCTCTATAAATATGGAAATAACTACAGCGCTATCTCTATAAACTTCGAAATATCTTCACCGCCATCTGTATGAACATGGAAATATCTACAAAGCCATCTTTGGAAACATGGACATATCTACACCGCCATCTGTATTAAGATGGAAATATCTACACTGCTATCTGTATAAACATGGAAATATCTGCCCAACTATCTGTATAAACATGGAAATATCCGAACCGCTATCTGTATAAACATGGAAATATCTACACTGCTATCTGCGTAAACATGGAAATATCCACACCGCTATCTGTGTAAACATGGAAATGTCTACACCGCTATCTGTGTAAACATGGAAATATCTACACTGCCATCTGTGTAAACATGAAAATATCTACACCGCCATCGCTATAAACATGGAAATATCTACACCACCATCTGTATGAACATGGAAATATCTACACCGCCATCTCAATAAACGTGGAAATATCTACACCGCAATCTGTATGAACTTGGAAATATCTACACTGCTCTCTGTATAAAATTGAAATTATCTACACCAATATCTCTATAAACATGGAAATATCTACACTGCTGTCTGTATAAACATGGAAATATCTACACCACCTTCTGTATAAACATGGATATATCTATACCGCTATCTGCATAAACATGGAAATATCTACACCGCCATCTCTATGAACATGGAAATATCTACACCGCCATCTGTACGAACATGGACATATCTATACCGCCATCTGTATGAATATGTAAATATCTACACCGCCATCTGTATGAACATGGAAATATCTACACCGCTAACTGTATGAACATGGAAATATCTACACCGCTGTCTGTATGAACATGGAAATATCCACACCGTTATCTGTATGAACATGGAAATATCTACACCGCTATCTGAATGGACATTGAAATATCTACACCGCTATGTGTACGAACATGCAAATATCTACACAGCTATCTGTATAACAGTGGAGATATCTACACAGCTATCTCCATTAACATGGAAATAACTACACTGCTATCTATATAAACATGGAAATATCTACACCGCCACCTGTATGAACATGGAAATATCTACACTGTCATCTGTACAAACATGGAAATGTCTACACCGCTATCTGTATGAACATATAAATATCTTCAGCGCCATCTGTATGAACATGGAAATATCTACACCGCTAAATGTATGAACATGGAAATGTCTACACCGCTATTGGTATGAACATGGAAATATCTACACCGCTATCTGCATGAACATGGAAATATCTACACCGCTATCTGTATGAACATGGAAATATCTACACCACTATCTGTATGAACATGGAAATATCTACACCGCCATCTGTATGAACATGGGAATATCTACACCGCTAACTGTATGAACATGGAAATATCTACACCGCTATCTGTATGAACATGGAAATGTCTACACCGCTATCTGTAAGAACATGGAAATATCTACACCGCTATCTGTATGAACATGGAATTATCTACACCGCTATCTGTATGAACATGCAAATATCTACACAGCTATCTGTATATCAATGAAAATATCTACACTGCTATCCCTATAAACATAGAAGTAACTACACTGATGTCTGTATAAATATGGAAATATCTACACCGCCATCTCTATGAACATGGAAATATCTAAACCGCCATTTGTATGAACATGGTAATATCTACACTGCCATCTCTATGAACATGGAAATATCTACACCGCCATCTGTATGAACATGAAAATATCTACACCGCCAGATGTACGAACAAGGACATATCTACACCGCCATCTGTATTAAGATGGAAATATGTACACCGCTATCTGTATAAACATGGAAATATCTGCCCAACTATCTGTATAAACATGGAAATATCTACACTGCTATCTGCATAAACATGGAAATATCCACACCGCTACCTGTGTAAACATGGAAATGTCTACACCGCTATCTGTGTAAACGTGGAAATATCTACACCGCCATCTGTGTAAACATGAGAATATCTACACCGCCATCCCTATAAACATGGAAATATCTACACCGTCCTCTGTATGAACATGGAAATATCTACACCGCCATCTCTATAAACGTGGAAATATCTACACCACTATCTGTATGAACCCGGAAATATCTACACTGCTCTCTGTATATAATTGAAATTATCTACACCACTATCTCTATAAACATGGAAATATCTACACTGCTATCTGTATAAACATGGAAATATCTACACCACTTTCTGTATAAACATGGAAATATCTACACCACCATCTGTATAAACATGGAGATATCTATACCGCTATCTGCATAAACATGGAAATATCTACACCGCCATCTCTATGAACATGGAAATATCTACACCGCCATCTGTACGAACATGGAAATATCTATACCGCCATCTCTATGAACATGTAAATATCTACACCGCCATCTATATGAACATGGAAATATCTACACCGCCATCTCTATGAACATGGAAATATCTACACCGCTATCTGTATGAACATGCAAATATCTACACCGGCATCCGGATGAACATGGAAATATCTACACCGCCATCTGCATGAACATGTAAATATCTACACAGCTATCTGAATATACATGGAATTATCTATACAGATTTCTCTATAAATATGGAAATAACTACAGCGCTATCTCTATAAACTTCGAAATATCTACACCGCCATCTGTATGAACATGGAAATATCTACACCGCCATCTGTACGAACATGGACATATCTACACCGCCATCTGTATTAAGATGGAAATATCTACACCGCTATCTTTATAAACATGGAAATATCTGCACCACTATCTGTATAAACATGGAAATACCCGCACTGCTATCTGTATAAACATGGAAATATCTACACCGCTATCTGCATAAACATGGAAATATCCGCACCGCTATCAGTATAAACATGGAAATATCTACACCGCTATCTGCATAAACATGGAAATATCCACACCGCTAACTGTGTAAACATTGAAATGTCTACACCACTATCTGTGTAAACATGGAAATATCCACACCGCCATCTGTGTAAACATGAAAATATCTACATCGCCATCTCTATAAACACGGAAAATCTACACCGCCATCTGTATGAACATGGAAATATCTACACCGTGATCTCTATAAACGTGGAAATATCTAAACTGCTATCTGTATGAACTTGGAAATATCTACACTGCTATCTGTATAAAATTGAAATTATCTACACCACTATCTCTATAAACATGGAAATATCTACACTGCTATCTGTATAAACATGGAAATATCTACACCGCTATCTGTATAAACATGGAAATATCTTCACCGCTGTCTGTATAAACATGGAAATATCTACAAAGCTGTCTCTATAAACTTGGAAATTACTACACCACTATCTCTATAAACATGGAAATATCTAGACCGCCATCTCTATAAACATGGAAATATCTACACCACCATCTGTATAAACATGGAAATATCTATACCGCTCTCTGCAAAAACATGGAAATATCTACACCGCCATCTCTATGAACATGGAAATATCTACACCGCCATCTCTATGAACATGGAAATATCTACACCGCCATCTGTATGAACATGTAAATATCTACACCGCCATCTGTGTGAACATGGAAATATCTACACCGCTAACTGTATGAACATGGAAATGTCTACACGGCTATTGGTATGAACCTAGAAATATCTAGACCGCTATCTGTATGAACATGGAAATATCTACACCGCTATCTGTATGAACATGGAAATATCTACACCGCTATCTGTATGAACATGCAAATATCTACACAGCTATCTGTATATCAATGGAAATATCTACACTGCTATCTCTATAAACATGGAAATACCTACACCGCTATCTGTATGAACATGGAAATATCTACACCGCTATCTGTATAAACACGGAAATATCTACAAAGCTCTCTGTATGAACATGGAAATATCTACACCGCTATCTGTATTAACATGGAAATATCTACACCGCTATCTGTATGAACATGGAAATATCTACACCGGCATCTGGATGAACATGGAAATATCTACACCGCTATCTGCATGAACATGTAAATATCTACACAGCTATCTGCATATACATGGAATTATCTATACAGATTTCCTCTATAAATATGGAAATAACTACAGCGCTATCTCTATAAACTTCGAAATATCTACACCGCCATCTGTATGAACATGGAAATATCTACACCGCCATCTGTACGAACATGGACATATCTACACCGCCATCTGTATTAAGATGGAAATATCTACACCGCTATCTTTATAAACATGGAAATATCTGCACCACTATCTGTATAAACATGGAAATACCCGCACCGCTATCTGTATAAACATGGAAATATCTACACCGCTTTCTGCATAAACATGGAAATATCCACACCGCTATCTGTATAAACATGGAAATATCTACACCGCTATCTGCATAAACATGGAAATATCCACACCGCTAACTGTGTAAACATTGAAATGTCTACACCACAATCTGTGTAAACATGGAAATATCCACACAGCCATCTGTGTAAACATGAAAATATCTACATCGCCATCTCAATAAACACGGAAAATCTACACCGCCATCTGTATGAACATGGAAATATCTACACCGTGATCTCTATAAACGTGGAAATATCTAAACTGCTATCTGTATGAACTTGGAAATATCTACACTGCTATCTGTATAAAATTGAAATTATCTACACCACTATCTCTATAAACATGGAAATATCTTCACTGCTATCTGTATAAACATGGAAATATCTACACCGCTATCTGTATAAACATGGAAATATCTTCACCGCTGTCTGTATAAACATGGAAATATCTACAAAGCTGTCTCTATAAACTTGGAAATTACTACACCACTATCTCTATAAACATGGAAATATCTAGACCGCCATCTCTATAAACATGGAAATATCTACACCACCATCTGTATAAACATGGAAATATCTATACCGCTCTCTGCAAAAACATGGAAATATCTACACCGCCATCTCTATGAACATGGAAATATCTACACCGCCATCTCTATGAACATGGAAATATCTACACCGCCATCTGTATGAACATGTAAATATCTACACCGCCATCTGTGTGAACATGGAAATATCTACACCGCTAACTGTATGAACATGGAAATGTCTACACGGCTATTGGTATGAACCTAGAAATATCTAGACCGCTATCTGTATGAACATGGAAATATCTACACCGCTATCTGTATGAACATGGAAATATCTACACCGCTATCTGTATGAACATGCAAATATCTACACAGCTATCTGTATATCAATGGAAATATCTACACTGCTATCTCTATAAACATGGAAATACCTACACCGCTATCTGTATGAACATGGAAATATCTACACCGCTATCTGTATAAACATGGAAATATCTACAAAGCTCTCTGTATGAACATGGAAATATCTACACCGCTATCTGTATGAACATGGAAATATCTACACCACTATCTGTATGAACATGGAAATATCTACACCGGCATCTGGATGAACATGGAAATATCTACACCGCTATCTGCGTGAACATGTAAATATCTACACAGCTATCTGCATATACATGGAATTATCTATACAGATTTCCTCTATAAATATGGAAATAACTACAGCGCTATCTCTATAAACTTCGAAATATCTACACCGCCATCTGTATGAACATGGAAATATCTACACCGCCATCTGTACGAACATGGACATATCTACACCGCCATCTGTATTAAGATGGAAATATCTACACCGCTATCTTTATAAACATGGAAATATCTGCACCACTATCTGTATAAACATGGAAATACCCGCACTGCTATCTGTATGAACATGGAAATATCTACACCGCCATCTGTATGAACATGGAAATATCTACACCGCCATCTGTATGAACATGTAAATACCTACACCGCCATCTGTGTGAACATGGAAATATCTACACCTCTAACTGTATGAACATGGAAATGTCTACACGGCTATTGGTATGAACCTGGAAATATCTAGACCGCTATCTGTATGAACATGGAAATATCTACACCGCCATCTGTATGAACATGGAAATATCTACACCGCCATCTGTATGAACATGGAAATATCTACACCGCCATCTGTATGAACATGGAAATATCTACACCGCCATCTGTATGAACATGGAAATATCTACACCGCTAACTGTACGAACATGGAAATATCTACACCGCTATCTGTATGAACATGGAAATATCTACACCGCTGGCTGTATGAACATGGCAATATCTACATCGCTACCTGTATGAACATAGAAATATCTACACCGCTATGTGTATGAACATGGAAATATCTACACCGCTATCTGTAGGAACATGTAAACATCTACACAGCTATCTGTATATCAATGGAAATATCCACACTGGTATCTCTATAAACATGGAAATAACTAAACTGCTTTGTGTATAAACATGGAAATATCTACACGGCCATCTCTATGAACATGGAAATATCTACACCGCCATTTGTATGAACCTGGAAATATCTACACCGCCATCTCTATGAACTTGGAAATATCTACACCGCCATTTGTATGAACATGGAAATACCGACAACACCATCTGTATGAACATGGAAATATCTTCACCGCCATCTGTATGAACATGGATATATCTACACCGGCATCTGGATGAACATGGAAATATCTACACCGCTATCTGCATGAACATGGAAATATCTACACAGCTATCTGCATACACATGGAAATATCTACACAGATTTCTCTATAAATATGGAAATAACTACAGTGCTATCTCTATAAACTTCGAAATATCTACACCGCCATCTGTATGAACATGGAAATATCTACACCGCCATCTGAATTAAGATGGAAATATCTACACCGATATCTGTATAAACATGGAAATATCTGCACGACTATCTGTATTTACACGGAAATAACCGCACCGCTATCTGTATAAACATGGAAATATCTACACCGCTATCTGCTTAAACATGGAAATATCCACACCGCTATCTGTGTAAACATAGAAATGTCTACACCGCTATCTGTGTAAACATGGAAATATCTACACTGCCATCTGTGTAAGCATGAAAATATCTACGCCGCCATCTCTATAAACATGGAAATATCTACACCGCCATCTGTATGAACATGGAAATATCTACACCGCCATCTCTATAAACGTGGAAATATCTACACTGCTATCCGTATGAACTTGGAAATATCTACACTGCTATCTGTATAAAATTGGAATTATCTTCCCCACTATGTCTATAAACATGGAAATATCTACCCCGCTATCTGTATAAACATGGAAATATCTACCCTGCTATCTGTATAAACATGGAAATAACTTCACCGCTATCTGTATAAACATGGAAATATCTACAATGCTGTCTCTATAAGCTTTGAAATAACTACAACACTATCTCTATAAACATGGAAATATCCAGACCGCCATCTGTATAAACATGGAAATATCTACACCACCATCTGTATAAACATGGAAATATCTACACCGCCATCTCTATGAACATGGAAATATCTACACCGCCATCTGTAAGAACTTGGAAATATTTACACCGCCATCTGTATGAACATGTAAATATCTAAAACGCCATCTGTATGAACATGGAAATATCTACACCGCTAACTGTATGAACATGGAAATACCTACACCGCTATCTGTATGAACATGCAAATATCTACTCAGCTATCTGTATATCAATGGAAATAACTACACTGCTATCTCTGTAAACATGGAAATAACTAAACTGCTATCTGTATAAACATTTAAATATCTACACCGCCACCTGTATGAACATGGAAATAACTACACTGCCATCTGTACGAACATGGAAATATCTACACCGCCATCTGTATGAACATGTAAATATCTACACCGCCATCTCTATGAACATGGAAATATCTACACCGCTAACTGTATGAACATGGAAATATCAACACTGCTATCTCTATGAAAATGGAAATATCTACACAGCTATCTGTATGAACATGGAAATATCTACACAGCTATCTGTATGAACATGGAAATATCTACACCACCATCTGTATGAACATGGAAATATCTTCACCGCCATCTATATGAGCATGGATGTATGTACACGGGCATCTGGATGAACATGGAAATATCTACACCGCTATCTGCATGAACATGGATCTATCTACACATCTATCTGAATATACATGGAAATATCTACACAGATTTCTCTATAAATATGGAAATATCTACAGCGCTATCTCTATAAACTTCGAAATATCTACACCGCCATCTGTATGAACATGGAAATATCTACACCACCATCTGTACAAACATGGACATATCTTCACCGCCATCTGTATTAAGATGGAAATATCTACACCGCTATCTGTATAAACATGGAAATATCTGCCCAACTATCTGTATAAACATGGAAATATCCGCACCGATATCTGAATAAACATGGAAATATCCGCACCGCTATCTGTATAAACATGGAAATATCTACACTGCTATCTGCATAAACATGGAAATATCCACACCACTATCTGTGTAAACATGGAAATGTCTACACCGCTATCTGTGTAAACATGGAAATATCTACACCGCCATCTGTGTAAACATGAAAATATCTACACCGCCATCCCTATAAACATGGAAATATCTACACCGTCCTCTGTATGAACATGGAAATATCTGCACCGCCATCTCTATAAACGTGGAAATATCTACACCGCATTCTGTATGAACTTGGAAATATCTACACTGCTCTCTGTATAAAATTGAAATTATCTACACCACTATCTCTATAAACATGGAAATATTTACACTGCTATCTGTATAAACATGGAAATATCTACACCGCTATCTGTATAAACATGGAAATATCTACAACGATATCTCTATAAACTTGGAAATAACTATACCACTATCTCTGTAAACATGGAAATATCTAGACCATCATCTCTATAAACATGGAAATATCTACACCACCATCTGCATAAACATGGAAATATCTATACCGCTATCTGCATAAACATGGAAATATCTACACCGCCATCTCTATGAACATGGAAATAACTACACCGCCATCTGTACGAACATGGAAGGATCTATACCGCCATCTGTATGAACATGTAAATATCTACACCGCCATCAGTAGGAACATGGAAATATCTACACCGCTAACTGTGCGAACATGGAAATATCTACACCGCCATCTGTATGAACATGGAAATATCTACACCGCCATCTGTATGAACATGGAAATATCTACACCGCTAACTGTATGAACATGGAAATGTCTAAACCGCTATTGGTATGAAACTGGAAATATCTAGACCGCTATCTGTATGAACATGGAAATATCTACACCCCTATCTGTATGAACATGGAAATCTCTACACCGCTATCTGTATGAACATGGAAATATCTACACCGTTATCTGTATGAACATGGAAATATCTACACCGCTATCTGTATGAACATGGAAATATCTACACCGCCATCTCTATGAACATGGAAATATCTACACCGCCATTTGTATGAACATGGAAATATCTACACCGCCATCTGTATGAACATGGAAATATCTTCACCGCCATCTGTATGAACATGGATATATGTACACCGGCATCTGGAAGAAAATGGAAATATCTACACCGCTATCTGCATGAACACGGAAATATCTACACAGCTATCTGAATATACATGGAAATATCTACAGAGATTTCTCTATAAATATGGAAATAACTACAGCGCTATCTCTATAAACTTCGAAATATCTACACCGCCATCTGTATGAACATGGAAATATCTACACCGCCATCTTTGGAAACATGGACTTATCTACACCGCCATCTGTATTAAGATGGAAATATCTACACTGCTATCTGTATAAACATGGAAATATCTGCCCAACTATCTGTATAAACATGGAAATATCTGAACCGCTATCTGTATAAACATGCAAATATCTACACTGCTATCTGCATAAACATGGAAATATCCACACCGCTATCTGTGTAAACATGGAAATGTCTACACCGCTATCTGTGTAAACATGGAAATATCTACACTGCCATCTGTGTAAACATGAAAATATCTACACCGCCATCGCTATAAACATGGAAATATCTACACCACCATCTGTATGAACATGGAAATATCTACACCGCCATCTCTATAAACGTGGAAATATCTACCCCGCAATCTGTATGAACTTGGAAATATCTACACTGCTCTCTGTATAAAATTAAAATTATCTACACCAATATCTCTATAAACATGGAAATATCTACACTGCTGTCTGTATAAACATGGAAATATCTACACCGCTATCTGTATAAACATGGAAATATCTTCACCGCTATCTGTATAAACATGGAAAAATCTACAACGCTGTCTCCATAAACTTGGAAATAACTAAACAACTATCGCTGTAAACATGGAAATATCTAGACCGCCATCTGTATAAACATGGAAATATCTACACCACCTTCTGTATAAACATGGAAATATCTATACCGCTATCTGCATAAACATGGAAATATCTACACCGCCATCTCTACGAACATGGAAATATCTACACCGCCATCTGTACGAACATGGACATATCTATACCGCCATCTGTATTAACATGTAAATATCTACACCGCCATCTGTATGAACATGTAAATATCTACACCGCTAACTGTATGAACATGGAAATATCTACACCGCTGTCTGTATGAACATGGAAATATCTACACCGTTATCTGTATGAACATGGAAATATCTACACCGCTATCTGTATGGACATTGAAATATCTACACCGCTATCTGTACGAACATGCAAATATCAACACAGCTATCTGTATAACAGTGGAAATATCTACACAGCTATCGCCATTAACATGGAAATATCTACACGGCCACCTGTATGAACATGGAAATATCTACACTGTCATCTGTACAAACATGGAAATGTCTACACCGCCATCTGTATGAACATATAAATATCTTCAGCGCCATCTGTATGAACATGGAAATATCTACACCGCTAAATGTATGAACATGGAAATGTCTACACCGCTATTGGTATGAACATGGAAATATCTACACCGCTATCTGCATGAACATGGAAATATCTACACCGCTATCTGTATGAACATGGAAATATCTACACCACTATCTGTATGAACATGGAAATATCTACACCGCCATCTGTATGAACATGGGAATATCTACACCGCTAACTGTATGAACATGGAAATATCTACACCGCTATCTGTATGAACATGGAAATGTCTACACCGCTATCTGTATGAACATGGAAATATCTACAACGCTATCTGTATGAACATGGAATTATCTACACCGCAATCTGTATGAACATGCAAATATCTACACAGCTATCTGTATATCAATGAAAATATCAACACTGCTATCCCTATAAACATGGAAGTAACTACACTGCTGTCTGTATAAATATGGAAATATCTACACCGCCATCTCTATGAACATGGAAATATCTAAACCGCCATTTGTATGAACATGGAAATATCTACACTGCCATCTCTATGAACATGGAAATATCTACACCGCCATCTGTATGAACTTGAAAATATCTACACCGCCAGATATACGAACAAGGACATATCTACACCGCCATCTGTATTAAGATGGAAATATCTACACCGCTATCTGTATAAACATGGAAATATCTGCCCAACTATCTGTATAAACATGGAAATATCTACACTGCTATCTGCATAAACATGGAAATATCCACACCGCTACCTGTGTAAACATGGAAATGTCTACACCGCTATCTGTGTAAACGTGGAATTATCTACACCGCCATCTGTGTAAACATGAAAATATCTACACCGCCATCCCTATAAACATGGAAATATCTACACCGTCCTCTGTATGAACATGGAAATATCTACACAGCCATCTCTATAAACGTGGAAATATCTACACCACTATCTGTATGAACTCGGAAATATCTACACTGCTCTCTGTATAAAATTGAAATTATCTACACCACTATCTCTATAAACATGGAAATATCTACACTGCTATCTGTATAAAAATGGAAATATCTACACCACTTTCTGTATAAACATGGAAATATCTACACCACCATCTGTATAAACATGGAGATATCTATACCGCTATCTGCATAAACATGGAAATATCTACACCGCCATCTCTATGAACGTGGAAATATCTACACCGCCATCTGTACGAACATTGAAATATCTATACCGCCATCTCTATGAACATGTAAATATCTACACCGCCATCTGTATGAACATGGAAATATCTACACCGCCATCTCTATGAACATGGAAATATCTACACCGCTATCTGTATGAACATGGAAATATCTACACCGTTATCGGTATGAACATGGAAATATCTACACCGCTATCTGCGTGAACATGGAAATATCTACACCGCTATCTGTACGAACATGGAAATATCTACACCGCTATCTGTATGAACATGCAAATATCTACACAGCTATCTGTATATCAATGAAAATATCTACACTGCTATCTCTATAAAGATGGATATAACTACACTGCTATCTGTATAAACATGGAAATATCTACACCGCAACCTGCATGAACATGGAAATATCTACACTGCCATCCGTACGAACATGGAAATATCTACACCGCCATCTGTATGAACATGTAAATATCTACACCGGTATCTCGATGAACATGGAAATATCTACACCGCTATCTGCATGAACATGGAAATATCTACACAGCTATCTGCATATACATGGAAATATCTACACAGATTTCTCTATAAATATGGAAATAACTACAGTGCTATCTCTATAAACTTCGAAATATCTACACCGCCATCTGTATGAACATGGAAATATCTACACCGCCATCTGTTTTAAGATGGAAATATCTACACCGATATCTGTATAAACATGGAAATATCTGCACGACTATCTGTATTAACACGGAAATAACCGCACCGCTATCTGTATAAACATGGAAATATCTACACCGCTATCTGCATAAACATGGAAATATCCACACCGCTATCTGTGTAAACATAGAAATGTCTACACCGCTATCTGTGTAAACTTGGAAATATCTACACTGCTATCTGTATAAAATTGGAATTATCTACCCCACTATGTCTATAAACATGGAAATATCTACCCCGCTATCTGTATAAACATGGAAATATCTACCCCGCTATCTGTAGAAACATGGAAATAACTTCCCCGCTATCTGTATAAACATGGAAATATCTACAATGCTGTCTCTATAAGCTTTGAAATAACTACAACACTATCTCTATAAACATGGAAATATCCAGACCGCCATCTGTATAAACATGGAAATATCTACACCACCATCTGTATAAACATGGAAATATCTACACCGCTATCTCTATGAACATGGAAATATCTACACCGCCATCTGTAAGAACTTGGAAATATTTACACCGCCATCTGTATGAACATGTAAATATCTAAAACGCCATCTGTATGAACATGGAAATATCTACACCGCTAACTGTATGAACATGGAAATACCTACACCGCTATCTGTATGAACATGCAAATATCTACTCAGCTATCTGTATATCAATGGAAATAACTACACTGCTATCTCTGTAAACATGGAAATAACTAAACTGCTATCTGTATAAACATTTAAATATCTACACCGCCACCTGTATGAACATGGAAATATCTACACTGCCATCTGTACGAACATGGAAATATCTACACCGCCATCTGTATGAACATGTAAATATCTACACCGCCATCTCTATGAACATGGAAATATCTACACCGCTATCTGTATGAACATGGAAATATCTACACCGTTATCGGTATGAACATGGAAATATCTACACCGCTATCTGCGTGAACATGGAAATATCTACACCGCTATCTGTACGAACATGGAAATATCTACACCGCTATCTGTATGAACATGCAAATATCTACACAGCTATCTGTATATCAATGAAAATATCTACACTGCTATCTCTATAAAGATGGATATAACTACACTGCTATCTGTATAAACATGGAAATATCTACACCGCAACCTGCATGAACATGGAAATATCTACACTGCCATCCGTACGAACATGGAAATATCTACACCGCCATCTGTATGAACATGTAAATATCTACACCGCCATCTGTATGAACATGGAAATATCTACACCGGTATCTGGATGAACATGGAAATATCTACACCGCTATCTGCATGAACATGGAAATATCTACACAGATATCTGCATATACATGGAAATATCTACACAGATTTCTCTATAAATATGGAAATAACTACAGTGCTATCTCTATAAACTTCGAAATATCTACACCGCCATCTGTATGAACATGGAAATATCTACACCGCCATCTGTTTTAAGATGGAAATATCTACACCGATATCTGTATAAACATGGAAATATCTGCACGACTATCTGTATTAACACGGAAATAACCGCACCGCTATCTGTATAAACATGGAAATATCTACACCGCTATCTGCATAAACATGGAAATATCCACACCGCTATCTGTGTAAACATAGAAATGTCTACACCGCTATCTGTGTAAACTTGGAAATATCTACACTGCTATCTGTATAAAATTGGAATTATCTACCCCACTATGTCTATAAACATGGAAATATCTACCCCGCTATCTGTATAAACATGGAAATATCTACCCCGCTATCTGTAGAAACATGGAAATAACTTCACCGCTATCTGTATAAACATGGAAATATCTACAATGCTGTCTCTATAAGCTTTGAAATAACTACAACACTATCTCTATAAACATGGAAATATCCAGACCGCCATCTGTATAAACATGGAAATATCTACACCACCATCTGTATAAACATGGAAATATCTACACCGCCATCTCTATGAACATGGAAATATCTACACCGCCATCTGTAAGAACTTGGAAATATTTACACCGCCATCTGTATGAACATGTAAATATCTAAAACGCCATCTGTATGAACATGGAAATATCTACACCGCTAACTGTATGAACATGGAAATACCTACACCGCTATCTGTATGAACATGCAAATATCTACTCAGCTATCTGTATATCAATGGAAATAACTACACTGCTATCTCTGTAAACATGGAAATAACTAAACTGCTATCTGTATAAACATTTAAATATCTACACCGCCACCTGTATGAACATGGAAATATCTACACTGCCATCTGTACGAACATGGAAATATCTACACCGCCATCTGTATGAACATGTAAATATCTACACCGCCATCTCTATGAACATGGAAATATCTACACCGCTAACTGTATGAACATGGAAATATCAACACTGCTATCTCTATGAACATGGAAATATCTACACAGATATCTGGATGAACATGGAAATATCTACACAGCTATCTGTATGAACATGGAAATATCTACACCTCTCTCTGTATGAACATGGAAATATCTACACCGCTATCTGTGTGAACATGGAAATATCTACACCGCTATCTGTATATCAGTGGAAATATCTACACTGCTACCTCTATAAACATGGAAATAACTACACTGCTATCTGTATCAACATGGAAATATCTACACCGCCATCTCTATGAACATGGAAATATCTACACAGCCATCTGTATGAACATGGAAATATCTTCACCGCCATCTCTATGAACATGGATGTATCTACACCGGCATCTGGATGAACATGGAAATAACTACACCACAATCTGCAAGAACATGGAAATATCTACACAGCTATCTGCATATAAATGGAAATATCTACACAGATTTCTATATAAATATAGAAATAACTACAGCGCTATCTCTATAAACTTCAAAATATCTACACCGCCATCTGTATGAACATGGAAATATCTACACCACCATCTGTATAAACATGGAAATATCTATACCGCCATCTGCATAAACATGGAAATATCTACACCACCATCTGTATAAACATGGAAATATCTATACCTCTAACTGTATGAACATGGAAATATCTACACCGCTATTGGTATGAACATGGAAATATCTACACCGCTATCTGTATGAACATGGAAATATCTACACCGCTATCTGCATAAACATGGAAATATCCACACCGCTATCTGTGTAAACATGGAAATGTCTACACCGCTATCTGTGTAAACATGGAAATATCTACACTGCCATCTGTGTAAACCTGAAAATATCTACACCGCCATCTCTATAAACATGGAAATATCTACACCGCCATCTGTATGAACATGGAAATATATACACAGCCATCTTTATAAACGTGGAAATATCTACACTGCTATCTGTATGAACTTGGAAATATCTACTCTGCTATCTGTATAAAATTGGAATTATCTACACGACTGTCTCTATAAACATGGAAATATCTACACCGCTATCTGTATAAACATGGAAATATCTACACCGCTATCTGTATAAACATGGAAATAACTTCACCGCTATCTGTATAAACATGGAAATATCTACAATGCTGTCTCTATAAACTTTGAAATAACTACACCACTATCTCTATAAACATGGAAATATCTAGACCGAAATCTCTATAAACATGCAAATATCTACACCACCATCTGTATAAACATGGAAATATCTATACCGCTATCTGCATAAACATGGAAATATCTACACCGCCATCTCTATGAACATGGAAATATCTACACCGCCATCTGTAAGAACTTGGAAATATTTACACCGCCATCTGTATGAACATGTAAATATCTAAACCGCCATCTGTATGAACATGGAAATATCTACACCGCTAACTGTATGAACATGGAAATACCTACACCACTATGTGTAGGAAAATGGAAATATCTACACCGCTATCTGTACGAACATGGAAATATCTACACCGATCTCTGTATGAACATGGAAATATCTACACCGCTATCAGTATGAACATGGAAATATCTACACCGCTATCTGTATGAACATGCAAATATCTACACAGCTATCTGTATATCAATGGAAATATCTTCACTGCTCTCTCTATAAACATGGAAATAACTACTCTGCTATCTGTATAAACATGGAAATATCTACACCGCCTCCTGTATGAACATAGGAATATCTACACTGCCATCCATAAGAACATGGAAACATCTACACCGCCATCTGTATGAACATGTAAATATCTACACCGCCATCTGTATGAACATGGAAACATCTACACCGCTATCTGTATGAAAATGGAAATACCTACACTGCTATCTGTATGAACATGGAAATATCTACACCGCCATCTGTATTAAGATGGAAATATCTACACCGCTCTCTGTATAAACATGGAAATATCTGCACCACTATCTGTATTAACATGGAAATATCCGCATCGCTTTCTGTATAAACATGGAAATATCTACACCGCTATCTGCATAAACATGGAAATATCCACACCGCTATCTGTGTAAACATGGAAATGTCTACACCGCTGTCTGTGTACACATGGAAATATCTACACTGCCATGTGTGTATACATGAAAATATCTACACTGCCATATCTATAAACATGGAAATTTCTACACCGCCATCTGTATGAACAAGGAAATATCTACACCGCCATCTCTATAAACGTGGAAATATCTACACCGCTATCTGTATGAACTTGGAAATATCTACACTGCTATCTGTATAAAATTGGAATTATCTACACCGCTATCTCTATCAACATGGAAATATCTACACCGCTATCTGTATAAACATGGAAATATCTACACCGCTATCTGTGTAAACATGGAAATATCTTCACCGCTATCTCTATAAACATGGAAATATCTACAACGCTGTCTCTATAAACATGGAAATATCTGCAACGCTCTCTGTATAAACTTCGAAATAACTACACTACTATCTCTATAAACATGGAAATACCTAGACCGCCATCACTATAAACATGGAAATATCTACACCACCGTCTGTATAAACATGGAAATATCTATACCGCTATCTGCATAAACATGGAAATATCTACACCGCCATCTCTATGAACATGGAAATATCTACAACGCCATGTGTCCGAACATGGAAATATCTACACTGCCATCTGTATGAACATGGAAATATCTACACCGCTTACTGTATGAACATGGAAATATCTGTACCACTATGTGTATGAAGATGTAAATATCTACACCGTTATCTCTATGAACAAGGAAATAACTACACCACTATCTGAATGAACATGGAAATATCTACACAGCTATCTGCATATACACGGAAATATCTACACAGATTTCTCTATAAATATGGAAATAACTACAGCACAATCTCTATAAACTTCGAAATATCTACACCGCCATCTTTATGAACATGGAAATATCTACACCGCCATCTGTACGAACATGGACATATCTACACCGCCATCTGTAATAAGATGGAAATAACTACACCGCTATCTGTATAAACATGGAAATATCTCCACCACTATCTGTATAAACATGGAAATACCCGCACCGCTATCTGCATAAACATGGAAATATCCACTCCGCTATCTGTGTAAACATGGAAATGTCTACACCGCTATCTGTGTAAACATGGAAATGTCTACACCGCTATCTGTGTAAACATTGAAATATCTACACCGCCATCTGTGTAAACATGAAAATATCTACACCGCCATCTCTATAAACTTGGAAATATCTACACCGCCATCTGTACGAACATGGAAATATCTACACCGCTATCTGTATGAACATGGAAATATCTACACCGCTATGTGTATGAACATGCAAATATCTACACAGCTATCTGTACATCAATGGAAATATCTACAATGCTATCTCTATAAACATGGAAATATCTACACTGCTATCTGTATAAACATGGCAATATCTACACCGACATTTGTATGAACATGGAAATATCTACACCCCTAACTGTATGAACATGGAAATATTTACACCGCTGTCTGTATGAACATGGAAATATCTACACCGTTACCTGTATGAACATGGAAATATCTATACCGCTATCTGTATGAACATGGGAATATCTACAGAGCTATCTGTATATCAATGGAAATATCTACACTGCTATCTCTATAAACATGGAAATAACTACACTGCGATCTGTATAAACATGGAAATATATACACCGCCATCTGTATGAACATGGAAATATCTACACCGCTAACTGTATGAACATTTAAATACCTACACCGCTATCTGTATGAACATAGAAATACCAACACCGCTATCTGTATTAACATGCAAATATCTACACCGCTATCTGTATGAACATGGAAATGTCTACACCGCTATCTGTATGAACATGGAAATATCTACACCGCTATCTGTATGAACATGCAAATATCTACACAGCTATCTGTATATCAATGGAAATATCCAGACTGGTATCTCTATAAACATGGAAATAACTACACTGCTATCAGTATAAACATGGAAATATCTACACCGCCATCTCTATGAACATGGAAATATCTACACCGCCATTTGTATGAACCTGGAAATATCTACACCGCCATCTCTATGAGCATGGAAATATCTACACCGCCATTTGTATGAACATGGAAATACCTACACCGCCAGCTGTATGAACATGGAAATATCTTCACCGCCATTTGTATGAACATGGATATATGTACACCGGCATCTGGATGAACATGGAAATATCTACACCGTAATCTGCATGAACATGGAAATATCTACACAGCTATCTCAATATACATGGAAATATCTACACAGATTTCTCTATAAATATGGAAATAACTATATCGCTATCTCTATAAACTTCGAAATATCTACACCGCCATCTGTATGAACATGGAAATATCTACACCTCCATCTGTACGATCATGGACATATGTACACCGCCATCTGTATTAAGATGGAAATATCTACACCACTGTCTGTATAAACATGGAAATATCTGCCCAACTATCTGTATAAACATGGAAATATCCGCACAGCTATCTGAATAAACATGGAAATATCCGCACCGCTATCTGTATAAACATGGAAACATCTACACTGCTATCTGCATAAACTTGGAAATATCCACACCGCTATCTGTGTAAACATGGAAATGTCTACACCGCTATCTGTGTAAACATGGAAATATCTACACCGCCATCCCTATAAACATGGAAATATCTACACTGTCCTCTGTACGAACATGGAAATATCTACACCGCCATCTCTATAAACGTGGAAATATCTACACCGCTATCTGTATGAACTTGGAAATATCTACACTGCTCTCTGTATGAATCTGAAATTATCTACAACACTATCTCTATAAACATGGAAATATCTACACTGCTGTCTGTATAAACATGGAAATATCTACACCGCTATCTGTATAAACATGGAAATATCTTCACCGCTATCTGTATAAAAATGGAAATATCTTCACCGCTGTCTCTATAAACTTGGAAATAACTACACCACTATCTCTGTAAACATGGAAATATCTAGACCGCCATCTGTATAAACATGGAAATATCTACACCACCTTCTGTATAAACATGGAAATATCTATACCGCTATCTGCATAAACATGGAAATATCTACACCGCCATCTCTATGAACATGGAAATATCTACACCGCCATCTGTACGAACATGGACATATCTATACCGCCATCTGTATGAACATGTAAATATCTACACCGCCATCTGTATGAACATGGAAATATCTACACCGCTAACTGTATGAACATGGAAATATCTACACCGCTGTCTGTATGAACATGGAAATATCTACACCACCATCTGTACAAACATGGACATATCTACACCACCATCTGTATTAAGATGGAAATATCTACACCGCTATCTGTATAAACATGGAAATATCTGCCCAACTATCTGTATAAACATGGAAATATCCGCTCTGCTTTCTGTATAAACATGGAAATATCTACACTGCTATCTGCATAAACATGGAAATATCCACACCGCTATCTGTGTAAACATGGAAATGTCTACACCGCAATCTGTGTAAACATGGAAATGTCTACACCGCCATCTGTGTAAACATGAAAATATCTACACCACCATCCCTATAAACATGGAAATATTTACACCATCTGTATGAACATGGAAATATCTACACTGCCATCTCTATAAACATGGAAGTATCTACACCACCATCTGTATAAACATGGAAATATCTATACCGCTATCTGCATAAACATGGAAATATCTACACCGCCATCTCTATGAACATGGAAATATCTACCACGCCATCTGTAGGAACATGGAAATATCTATACGCCATCTGTATGAACATGTAAATATCTACACCGCCATCTGTATGAACATGGAAATATCTACACCGTCCTCTGTATGAACATGGAAATATCTGCACCGCCATCTCTATAAACGTGGAAATATCTACACCGCATTCTGTATGAACTTGGAAATATCTACACTGCTCTCTGTATAAAATTGAAATTATCTACACCACTATCTCTATAAACATGGAAATATCTACACTGCTATCTGTATAAACATGGAAATATCTACACCGCTATCTGTATAAACATGGAAATATCTACAACGATATCTCTATAAACTTGGAAATAACTATACCACTATCTCTGTAAACATGGAAATATCTAGACCATCATCTCTATAAACATGGAAATATCTACACCACCATCTGTATAAACATGGAAATATCTATACCGCTATCTGCATAAACATGGAAATATCTACACCGCCATCTCTATGAACATGGAAATATCTACACCGCCATCTGTACGAACATGGAAATATCTATACCGCCATCTGTATGAACATGTAAATATCTACACCGCCATCTGTAGGAACATGGAAATATCTACACCGCTAACTGTACGAACATGGAAGTATCTACACTGCCATCTGTATGAACATGGAAATATCTACACCGCCATCTGTATGAACATGGAAATATCTACACCGCTAACTGTATGAACATGGAAATGTCTAAACCGCTATTGGTATGAAACTGGAAATATCTAGACCGCTATCTGTATGAACATGGAAATATCTACACCTCTATCTGTATGAACATGGAAATCTCTACACCGCTATCTGTATGAACATGGAAATATCTACACCGTTATCTGTATGAACATGGAAATATCTACACCGCTATCTGTATGAACATTGAAATATCTACACCGCCATTTGTATGAACATGGAAATATCTACACCGCCATCTGTATGAACATGGAAATATCTACACCGTCCTCTGTATGAACACGGAAATATTTGCAACGCCATCTCTATAAACGTGGAAATATCTACACCGCATTCTGTATGAACTTGGAAATATCTACACTGCTCTCTGTATAAAATTGAAATTATCTACACCACTATCTCTATAAACATGGAAATATCTACACTGCTATCTGTATAAACATGGAAATATCTACACCGCTATCTGTATAAACATGGAAATATCTACAACGATATCTCTATAAACTTGGAAATAACTATACCACTATCTCTGTAAACATGGAAATATCTAGACCATCGTCTCTATAAACATGGAAATATCTACACCACCATCTGTATAAACATGGAAATATCTATACCTCTATCTGCATAAACATGGAAATATCTAAACCGCCATCTCTATGAACATGGAAATATCTACACCGCCATCTGTACGAACATGGAAATATCTATACCGCCATCTGTATGAACATGTAAATATCTACACCGCCATCTGTAGGAACATGGAAATATCTACACCGCTAACTGTACGAACATGGAAGTATCTACACTGCCATCTGTATGAACATGGAAATATCTACACCGCCATCTGTATGAACATGGAAATATCTACACCGCTAACTGTATGAACATGGAAATGTCTAAACCGCTATTGGTATGAAACTGGAAATATCTAGACCGCTATCTGTATGAACATGGAAATATCTACACCTCTATCTGTATGAACATGGAAATCTCTACACCGCTATCTGTATGAACATGGAAATATCTACACCGTTATCTGTATGAACATGGAAATATCTACACCGCTCTCTGTATGAACATTGAAATATCTACACCGCCATTTGTATGAACATGGAAATATCTACACCGCCATCTCTATGAACATGGAAATATCTACACCGCCATTTGTATGAACATGGAAATATCTACACCGCCATCTGTATGAACATGGAAATATCTTCACCGCCATCTGTATGAACATGGATATATGTACACTGGCATCTGGATGAAAATGGAAATATCTACACCGCTATCTGCATGAACACGGAAATATCTACACAGCTATCTGAATATACATGGAAATATCTACAGAGATTTCTCTATAAATATGGAAATAACTACAGCGCTATCTCTATAAACTTCGAAATATCTACACCGCCATCTGTATGAACATGGAAATATCTACACCGCCATCTTTAGAAACATGGACTTATCTACACCGCCATCTGTATTAAGATGGAAATATCTACACTGCTATCTGTATAAACATGGAAATATCCGAACCGCTATCTGTATAAACATGGAAATATCTACACTGCTATCTGCATAAACATGGAAATATCCACACCGCTATCTGTGTAAACATGGAAATGTCTACACCGCTATCTGTGTAAACATGGAAATATCTACACTGCCATCTGTGTAAACATGAAAATATCTACACCGCCATCGTTATAAACATAGAAATATCTACACCACCATCTGTATGAACATGGAAATATCTACACCGCCATCTCTATAAACGTGGAAATATCTACACCGCAATTTGTATGAACTTGGAAATATCTACACTGCTCTCTGTATAAAATTGAAATTATCTACACCAATATCTCTATAAACATGGAAATATCTACACTGCTGTCTGTATAAACATGGAAGTATCTACACCGCTATCTGTATAAACATGGAAATATCTTCACCGCTATCTGTATAAACATGGAAATATCTACAACGCTGTCTCCATAAACTTGGAAATAACTAAACCACTATCTCTGTAAACATGGAAATATCTAGACCGCCATCTGTATAAACATGGAAATATCTACACCACCTTCTGTATAAACATGGAAATATCTATACCGCTATCTGCATAAACATGGAAATATCTACACTGCCATCTCTATGAACATGGAAATATCTACACCGCCATCTGTATGAACATGGACATACCTATACCGCCATCTGTATGAACATGTAAATATCTACACCGCCATCTGTATGAACTTGGAAATATCTACACCGCTAACTGTATGAACATGGAAATATCTACACCGCTGTCTGTATGAACATGGAAATATCTACACCGTTATCTGTATGAACATGGAAATATCTACACCGCTATCTGTAAGGACATTGAAATATCTACACCGCTATCTGTACGAACATGGAAATATCTACACCGCTATCTGTATGAACATGCAAATATCTACACAGCTATCTGTATAACAGTGGAAATATCTACACAGCTATCTCCATTAACATGGAAATAACTACACTGCTATCTGTATAAACTTGGAAATATCTACACCGCCACCTGTATGAACATGGAAATATCTACACTGTCATCTGTACAAACATGGAAATGTCTACACCGCCATCTGTATGAACATATAAATATCTTCAGCGCCATCTGTATGAACATGGAAATATCTACACCGCTAAATGTATGAACATGGAAATGTCTACACCGCTATCGGTATGAACATGGAAATATCTACACCGCTATCTGCATGAACATGGAAATATCTACACCGCTATCTGTATGAACATGGAAATATCTACACCGCTATCTGTATGAACATGGAAATATCTACACCGCCATCTGTATGAACATGGGAATATCTACACCGCTAACTGTATGAACATGGAAATATCTACACCGCTATCTGTATGAACATGGAAATGTCTACACCGCTATCTGTATGAACATGGAAATATCTACACCGCTATCTCTATGAACATGCAAATATCTACACCGCTATCTCTATGAACATGCAAATATCTACACAGCTATCTGTATATCAATGGAAATATCTACACTGCTATCTCTATAAACATGGAAATAACTACACTGCTATCTCTATAAATATGGAAATATCTACACCGCCATCTCTATGAACATGGAAGTATCTACACCGCCATTTCTATTAACATGGAAATATCTACACCGCCATCTCTATGAACATGGAAATATCTACACCGCCATTTCTATGAACATGGAAATATCTACACCGCCATCTCTATGAACATGGAAATATCTAAACCGCCATTTGTATGAACATGGAAATATCTACACTGCCATCTCTATGAACATGGAAATATCTACAGCGCCATTTGTATGAACATGGAAATATCTACACCACCATCTGTATGAACATGGAAATATCTTCACCGCCATTTGTATGAACATGGATATATGTACACCGGCATCTGGATGAACATGGAAATATCTACACCGCTATCTGTATGAACATGGAAATATCTACACAGCTATCTGAATATACACGGAAATATCTACACAGATTTCTCTATAAATAAGGAAATAACTACAGCGCTATCTCTATAAACTTCGAAATATCTACACCGCCATCTGTATGAACATGGAAATATCTACACCGCCATCTGTACAAACATGGACATATCTACACCGCCATCTGTATTAAGATGGAAATATCTACACTGCTCTCTGTATAAAATTGAAATTATCTACACCACTATCTCTATAAACATGGAAATATCTACACTGCTATCTGTATAAACATGGAAATATCTACACCGCTATCTGTATAAACATGGAAATATCTACAACGATATCTCTATAAACTTGGAAATAACTATACCACTATCTCTGTAAACATGGAAATATCTAGACCATCATCTCTATAAACATGGAAATATCTACACCACCGTCTGTATAAACATGGAAATATCTATACCGCTATCTGCATAAACATGGAAATATCTACACCGCCATCTCTATGAACATGGAAATATCTACACCGCCATCTGTACGAACATGGAAATATCTATACCGCCATCTGTATGAACATGTAAATATCTACACTGCCATCTGTAGGAACATGGAAATATCTACACCGCTAACTGTACGAACATGGAAATATCTACACTGCCATCTGTATGAACATGGAAATATCTACACCGCCATCTGTATGAACATGGAAATATCTACACCGCTAACTGTATGAACATGGAAATGTCTAAACCGCTATTGGTATGAAACTGGAAATATCTAGACCGCTATCTGTATGAACATGGAAATATCTACACCTCTATCTGTATGAACATGGAAATCTCTACACCGCTATCTGTATGAACATGGAAATATCTACACCGTTATCTGTATGAACATGGAAATATCTACACCGCTATCTGTATGAACATTGAAATATCTACACTGCCATTTGTATGAACATGGAAATATCTACACCGCCATCTCTATGAACATGGAAATATCTACACCGCCATTTGTATGAAAATGGAAATATCTTCACCGCCATCTGTATGAACATGGAAATATCTTCACCGCCATCTGTATGAACATGGATATATGTACACCGGCATCTGGATGAAAATGGAAATATCTACACCGCTATCTGCATGAACACGGAAATATCTACACAGCTATCTGAATATACATGGAAATATCTACAGAGATTTCTCTATAAATATGGAAATAACTACAGCGCTATCTCTATAAACTTCGAAATATCTACACCGCCATCTGTATGAACATGGAAATATCTACACCGCCATCTTTAGAAACATGGACTTATCTACACCGCTATCCGTATTAAGATGGAAATATCTACACTGCTATCTGTATAAACATGGAAATATCTGCCCAACTATCTGTATAAACATGGAAATATCCGAACCGCTATCTGTATAAACATGGAAATATCTACAATGCTATCTTCATAAACATGGAAATATCCACATGGCTATCTGTGTAAACATGGAAATGTCTACACCGCTATCTGTGTAAACATGGAAATATCTACGCTGCCATCTGTGTAAACATGAAAATATCTACACCGCCATCGCTATGAACATGGAAATATCTACACCACCATCTGTATGAACATGGAAATATCTACACCGCCATCTCTATAAACGTGGAAATATCTGCACCGCAATCTGTATGAACTTGGAAATATCTACACTGCTCTCTGTATAAAATTGAAATTATCTACACCAATATCTCTATAAACATGGAAATATCTACACTGCTGTCTGTATAAACATGGAAATATCTACACCGCTATCTGTATAAACATGGAAATACCTTCACCGCTATCTGTATAAACATGGAAATATCTACAACGCTGTCTCCATAAACTTGGAAATATCTAAACCACTATCTCTGTAAACATGGAAATATCTAGACCGCCATCTGTATAAACATGGAAATATCTACACCACCTTCTGTATAAACATGGAAATATCTATACTGCTATCTGCATAAACATGGAAATATCTACACCGCCATCTCTATCAACATGGAAATATGTAAACCGCCATCTGTACGAACATGGACATATCTATACCGCCATCTGTAGGAACATGTAAATATCTACACCGCCATCTCTATGAACATGGAAATATCTACACCGCTAACTGTATGAACATGGAAATATCTACACCGCTGTCTGTATGAACATGGAAATATCTACACCGTTATCTGTATGAACATGGAAATATCTACACCGCTATCTGTATGGACATTGAAATATCTACACCGCTATCTGTACGAACATGGAAATATCTACACCGCTATCTGTATGAACATGCAAATATCTACACAGCTATCTGTATAACAGTGGAAATATCTACACAGCTATCTCCATTAACATGGAAATAACTACACTGCTATCTGTATAAACATGGAAATATCTACACCGCCACCTGTATGAACATGGAAATATCTACACTGTCATCTGTGCAAACATGGAAATGTCTACACCGCCATCTGTATGAACATATAAATATCTTCAGCGCCATCTGTATGAACATGGAAATATCTACACCGCTAAATGTATGAACATGGAAATGTCTACACCGCTATTGGTATGAACATGGAAATATCTACACCGCTATCTGCATGAACATGGAAATATCTACACCGCTATCTGTATGTACATGGATATATCTACACCGCTATCTCTATGAACATGCAAATATCTACACAGCTATCTGTATATCAATGGAAATATCTACACTGCTATCTCTGTAAACATGGAAATAACTACACTGCTATCTCTATAAATATGGAAATATCTACACCGCCATCTCTGTGAACATGGAAGTATCTACACCGCCATTTCTATTAACATGGAAATATCTACAACGCCATCTCTATGAACATGGAAATATCTAAACCGCCATTTCTATGAACATGGAAATATCTACACCGCCATCTGTATGAACATGGAAATATCTTCACCGGCATCTGTATTAAAATGGATATATGTACACCGGCATCTGGATGAACATGGAAATATCTACACCGCTATCTGTATGAACATGGAAATATCTAGACCGCTATCTGTATGAAGATGCAAATATCTACACAGCTATCTGTATATCAATGAAAATATCTACACTGCTATCCCTATAAACATGGAAGTAACTACACTGCTGTCTGTATAAATATGGAAATATGTACACCGCCATCTCTATGAACATGGAAATAGCTAAACCGCCATTTGTATGAACATGGAAATATCTACACTGCCATCTCTATGAACATGGAAATATCTACACCGCCATTTGTATGAACATGGAAATATCTACACCACCATCTGTATGAACATGGAAATATCTTCACCGCCATCTGTATGAACATGGATATATGTACACCGGCATCTGGATGAACATGGAAATATCTACACCGCTATCTGCATGAACATGGAAATATCTACACAGCTATCTGAACATACACGGAAATATCTACACAGATTTCTCTATAAATAAGGAAATAACTACAGCGCTATCTCTATAAACTTCGAAATATCTACAACGCCATCTGTATGAACATGGAAATATCTACACCGACATCTGTATTAAGATGGAAATATCTACACCGCTATCTGTATTAACATGGAAATATCTGCCCAACTATCTGTATAAACATGGAAATATCCGCACCGCTATCTGTATAAACATGGAAATATCTACACTGCTATCTGCATAAACATGGAAATATCCACACCGCTATCTGTGTAAACATGGAAATGTCTACACCGCTATCTGTGTAAACATGGAAATATCTACACCGCCATCTGTGTAAACATGAAAATATCTACACCGCCATCCCGATAAACATGGAAATATTTACACCGCCATCTGTATGAACATGGAAATATCTATACCGCCATCTCTATGAACATGGAAATATCTACACCACCATCTGTATAAACATGGAAATATCTATACCGCTATCTGCATAAACCTGGAAATATCTACACCGCCATCTCTATGAACATGGAAATATCTACAACGCCATCTGTACGAACATGGAAATATCTACACCGCTATCTGTATGAACATGGAAATATCTACACCGCTATCTGTATATCAATGGAAATATCTACACTGCAATCTCTATAAACATGGAAATAACTACACTGATATCTGTATCAACATGGAAATATATACACTGCCATCTCTATGAACATGGAAATATCTACACAGCCATCTCTATGAACATGGAAATATCTTCACCACCATCTCTATGAACATGGATGTATCTACACCGGCATCTGGATGAACATGGAAATAACTACACCGCAATCTGCATGAACATGGAAATATCTACACAGCTATCTGCATATACATGGAAATATCTACACAGATTTCTATATAAATATAGAAATAACTACAGCGCTATCTGTATAAACTTCAAAATATCTACACCGCCATCTGTATGAACATGGAAATATCTACACCACCATCTGAATAAACATGGAAATATCTATCCCGCTTCTGCATAACCATGGAAATATCTACACCACCATCTGTATAAACATGGAAATATCTATACCGCTAACTGTATGAACATGGAAATATCTACACCGCTATTGGTAGGAACATGGAAATATCTACACCGCTATCTGTATGAACATTCAAATATCTACACAGCTATCTGTATATCAAAGAAAATATCTACACTGCTATCCCTATAAACATGGAAATAACTACACTGCTATCTGTATAAATATGGAAATGTCTACACCGCCATCTCTATGAACATGGAAATATCTACACCGCCATTTGTATGAACATGGAAATATCTACACCACCATCTGTATGAACATGGAAATATCTTCATCGCCATCTGTATGAACATGGATATATGTACACCGGCATCTGGATGAACATGGAAATATCTACACCGCTATCTGCATGAACATGGAAATATCTACACAGCTATCTGAATATACATGGAAATATCTACTCAGATTTCACTATAAATATGGAAATAACTACAGCGCTATCTCTATAAACTTCGAAATATCTACACCGCAATCTGTATGAACATGGAAATATCTACACGGCCATCTGTACAAACATGGACATATCTACACCGCCATCTGTATTAAGATGGAAATATCTACACCGCTATCTGTATAAACATGGAAATATCTGCCCAAATATATGTATAAACATGGAAATATCCACACCGCTATCTGTGTAAACATGGAAATGTCTACACCGCTATCTGTGTAAACATGGAAATGTCTACACCGCCATCTGTGTAAACATGAAAATATCTACACTGCCATCCCTATAAACATGGAAATATCTACAACGCCATCTGTATGAACATGGAAATATCTACACAGCCATCTCTATAAACGTGGAAATATCTACACCGCTATCTGTATGAACTTGGAAATATCTACACTGCTCTCTGTATAAAATTGAAATTATCTACACCACTATCTCTATAAACATGGAAATATCTACACTGCTATCGGTTTTAACATGGAAATATCTACACCGCTATCTGTATAAACATGGAAATATCTTCACCGCTATCTGTATGAACATGGAAATATATACAACGCTGTCTCTATAAACTTGGAAATAACTAAACCACTATCTCTGTAAACATGGAAATATCTAGACCGCCATCTCTATAAACATGGAAATATCTACACCACCATCTGTATAAACATGGAAATATCTATACCGCTATCTCCATAAACATGGAAATATCTACACCGCCATCTCAATGAACATGGAAATATCTACAACGCCATCTGTACGAACATGGAAATATCTACACTGCCATCTTTATGAACTTGGAAATATCTACACTGCTATCTGTATAAAATTGGAATTATCCACACCACTATCTCTATCAACATGGAAATATCTACACCGCTATCTGTATAAACATGGAAATATCTACACCGCTATCTGTATAAACATGGAAATATCTTCACCGCGATCTCTATAAACATGGAAATATCTACAACGCTGCCTCTATAAACATGGAAATATCTGCAACGCTGTCTGTATAAACTTCGAAATAACTACACTACTATCTCTATAAACATGGAAATACCTAGACCGCCATCTCTATAAACATGGAAATATCTACACCACCGTCTGTATAAACATGGAAATATCTATACCGCTATCTGCATAAACATGAAAATATCTACACCGCCATCTCTATGAACATGGAAATATCTACAACGCCATCTGTACGAACATAGAAATATCTACACTGCCATCTGTATGAACATGGAAATATCTACACCGCTTACTGTATGAACATGGAAATATCTGTACCGCTATCTGTATGAAGATGTAAATATCTACACCGTTATCTCTATGAACATGGAAATATCTACACCGCTATCTGCATGAACATGGAAATATCTACACCGCTATCTGTATGAACATGGAAATATCTACACCGCTATCTCTATGAACATGCAAATATCTACACAGCTATCTGTATATCAATGGAAATATCTACACTGCTATCTCTATAAACATGGAAATAACTACACTGCTATCTCTATAAATATGGAAATATCTACACCGCCATCTCTATGAACATGGAAGTATCTACACCGCCATTTCTATTAACATGGAAATATCTACAACGCCATCTCTATGAACATGGAAATATCTAAACCGCCATTTCTATGAACATGGAAATATCTACACCGCCATCTGTATGAACATGGAAATATCTTCACCGGCATCTGTATTAAAATGGATATATGTACACCGGCATCTGGATGAACATGGAAATATCTACACCGCTATCTGTATGAACATGGAAATATCTAGACCGCTATCTGTATGAAGATGCAAATATCTACACAGCTATCTGTATATCAATGAAAATATCTACACTGCTATCCATATAAACATGGAAGTAACTACACTGCTGTCTGTATAAATATGGAAATATGTACACCGCCATCTCTATGAACATGGAAATAGCTAAACCGCCATTTGTATGAACATGGAAATATCTACACTGCCATCTCTATGAACATGGAAATATCTACACCGCCATTTGTATGAACATGGAAATATCTACACCACCATCTGTATGAACATGGAAATATCTTCACCGCCATCTGTATGAACATGGATATATGTACACCGGCATCTGGATGAACATGGAAATATCTACACCGCTATCTGCATGAACATGGAAATATCTACACAGCTATCTGAACATACACGGAAATATCTACACAGATTTCTCTATAAATAAGGAAATAACTACAGCGCTATCTCTATAAACTTCGAAATATCTACAACGCCATCTGTATGAACACGGAAATATCTACACCGCCATCTGTACAAACATGGACATATCTACACCGACATCTGTATTAAGATGGAAATATCTACACCGCTATCTGTATTAACATGGAAATATCTGCCCAACTATCTGTATAAACATGGAAATATCCGCACCGCTATCTGTATAAACATGGAAATATCTACACTGCTATCTGCATAAACATGGAAATATCCACACCGCTATCTGTGTAAACATGGAAATGTCTACACCGCTATCTGTGTAAACATGGAAATATCTACACCGCCATCTGTGTAAACATGAAAATATCTACACCGCCATCCCGATAAACATGGAAATATTTACACCGCCATCTGTATGAACATGGAAATATCTATACCGCCATCTCTATAAACATGGAAATATCTACACCACCATCTGTATAAACATGGAAATATCTATACCGCTATCTGCATAAACCTGGAAATATCTACACCGCCATCTCTATGAACATGGAAATATCTACAACGCCATCTGTACGAACATGGAAATATCTACACCGCTATCTGTATGAACATGGAAATATCTACACCGCTATCTGTATATCAATGGAAATATCTACACTGCAATCTCTATAAACATGGAAATAACTACACTGATATCTGTATCAACATGGAAATATATACACTGCCATCTCTATGAACATGGAAATATCTACACAGCCATCTCTATGAACATGGAAATATCTTCACCACCATCTCTATGAACATGGATGTATCTACACCGGCATCTGGATGAACATGGAAATAACTACACCGCAATCTGCATGAACATGGAAATATCTACACAGCTCTCTGCATATACATGGAAATATCTACACAGATTTCTATATAAATATAGAAATAACTACAGCGCTATCTCTATAAACTTCAAAATATCTACACCGCCATCTGTATGAACATGGAAATATCTACACCACCATCTGAATAAACATGGAAATATCTATCCCGCTTCTGCATAACCATGGAAATATCTACACCACCATCTGTATAAACATGGAAATATCTATACCGCTAACTGTATGAACATGGAAATATCTACACCGCTATTGGTAGGAACATGGAAATATCTACACCGCTATCTGTATGAACATTCAAATATCTACACAGCTATCTGTATATCAAAGAAAATATCTACACTGCTATCCCTATAAACATGGAAATAACTACACTGCTATCTGTATAAATATGGAAATGTCTACACCGCCATCTCTATGAACATGGAAATATCTACACCGCCATTTGTATGAACATGGAAATATCTACACCACCATCTGTATGAACATGGAAATATCTTCATCGCCATCTGTATGAACATGGATATATGTACACCGGCATCTGGATGAACATGGAAATATCTACACCGCTATCTGCATGAACATGGAAATATCTACACAGCTATCTGAATATACATGGAAATATCTACTCAGATTTCACTATAAATATGGAAATAACTACAGCGCTATCTCTATAAACTTCGAAATATCTACACCGCAATCTGTATGAACATGGAAATATCTACACGGCCATCTGTACAAACATGGACATATCTACACCGCCATCTGTATTAAGATGGAAATATCTACACCGCTATCTGTATAAACATGGAAATATCTGCCCAAATATATGTATAAACATGGAAATATCCACACCGCTATCTGTGTAAACATGGAAATGTCTACACCGCTATCTGTGTAAACATGGAAATGTCTACACCGCCATCTGTGTAAACATGAAAATATCTACACTGCCATCCCTATAAACATGGAAATATCTACAACGCCATCTGTATGAACATGGAAATATCTACACAGCCATCTCTATAAACGTGGAAATATCTACACCGCTATCTGTATGAACTTGGAAATATCTACACTGCTCTCTGTATAAAATTGAAATTATCTACACCACTATCTCTATAAACATGGAAATATCTACACTGCTATCGGTTTTAACATGGAAATATCTACACCGCTATCTGTATAAACATGGAAATATCTTCACCGCTATCTGTATGAACATGGAAATATATACAACGCTGTCTCTATAAACTTGGAAATAACTAAACCACTATCTCTGTAAACATGGAAATATCTAGACCGCCATCTCTATAAACATGGAAATATCTACACCACCATCTGTATAAACATGGAAATATCTATACCGCTATCTCCATAAACATGGAAATATCTACACCGCCATCTCAATGAACATGGAAATATCTACAACGCCATCTGTACGAACATGGAAATATCTACACTGCCATCTTTATGAACTTGGAAATATCTACACTGCTATCTGTATAAAATTGGAATTATCCACACCACTATCTCTATCAACATGGAAATATCTACACCGCTATCTGTATAAACATGGAAATATCTACACCGCTATCTGTATAAACATGGAAATATCTTCACCGCGATCTCTATAAACATGGAAATATCTACAACGCTGCCTCTATAAACATGGAAATATCTGCAACGCTGTCTGTATAAACTTCGAAATAACTACACTACTATCTCTATAAACATGGAAATACCTAGACCGCCATCACTATAAACATGGAAATATCTACACCACCGTCTGTATAAACATGGAAATATCTATACCGCTATCTGCATAAACATGGAAATATCTACACCGCCATCTCTATGAACATGGAAATATCTACAACGCCATCTGTACGAACATAGAAATATCTACACTGCCATCTGTATGAACATGGAAATATCTACACCGCTTACTGTATGAACATGGAAATATCTGTACCGCTATCTGTATGAAGATGTAAATATCTACACCGTTATCTCTATGAACATGGAAATATCTACACCGCTATCTGTATGAACATGGAAATATCTACACCGCTATCTGCATGAACATGGAAATATCTACACAGCTATCTGAATATACATGGAAATATCTACACAGATTTCTCTAGAAATATGGAAACAACTACAGCGCTATCTCTATAAACTTCGAAATATCTACACCGCAATCTGTATGAACATGGAAATATCTACACCGCCATCTGTACAAACATGGACATATCTACACTGCCATCTGTATTAAGATGGAAATATCTACACCGCTATCTGCATAACCATGGAAATATCTGCCCAAATATCTGTATAAACATGGAAATATCCACACCGCTATCTGTGTAAACATGGAAATGTATACACCGCTATCTGTATGAACATGGAAATATCTACACCGCTATCTGTATGAACATGGAAATATCTACACAGCTATCTGCATATACATGGAAATATCTACACAGATTTCTATATAAATATAGAAATAACTACAGCGCTATCTCTATAAACTTCGAAATATCTACACCGCCATCTGTATGAACATGGAAATATCTACACCTCCATCTGTATAAACATGGAAATATCTATACCTCTAACTGTATGAACATGGAAATATCTACACCGCTATTGGTATGAACATGGAAATATCTACACCGCTATCTGTATGAACATGGAAATATCTACACCGCTATCTGCATAAACATGGAAATATCCACACCGCTATCTGTGTAAACATGGAAATGTCTACACCGCTATCTGTGTAAACATGGAAATATCTACACTGCCATCTGTGTAAACCTGAAAATATCTACAACGCCATCTCTATAAACATGGAAATATCTACACCGCCATCTGTATGAACATGGAAATATATACACAGCCATCTTTATAAACGTGGAAATATCTACACTGCTATCTGTATGAACTTGGAAATATCTACTCTGCTATCTGTATAAAATTGGAATTATCTACACCACTATCTCTATAAACATGGAAATATCTACACCGCTATCTGTATAAACATGGAAATATCTACACCGCTATCTGTATAAACATGGAAATAACTTCACCGCTATCTGTATAAACATGGAAATATCTACAATGCTGTCTCTATAAACTTTGAAATAACTACACCACTATCTCTATAAACATGGAAATATCTAGACCGAAATCTCTATAAACATGCAAATATCTACACAACCATCTGTATAAACATGGAAATATCTATACCGCTATCTGCATAAACATGGAAATATCTACACCGCCATCTCTATGAACATGGAAATATCTACACCGCCATCTGTAAGAACTTGGAAATATTTACACCGCCATCTGTATGAACATGTAAATATCTAAACCGCCATCTGTATGAACATGGAAATATCTACACCGCTAACTGTATGAACATGGAAATATCTACACCACTATCTGTAGGAAAATGGAAATATCTACACCGCTATCTGTATGAACATGGAAATATCTACACCGCTCTCTGTATGAACATGGAAATATCTACACCGCTATCAGTATGAACATGGAAATATCTACACCGCTATCTGTATGAACATGCAAATATCTACACAGCTATCTGTATATCAATGGAAATACCTTCACTGCTCTCTCTGTAAACATGGAAATAACTACACTGCTATCTGTATAAACATGGAAATATCTACACCGCCTCCTGTATGAACATAGGAATATCTACACTGCCATCCGTAAGGACATGGAAACATCTACACCGCCATCTGTATGAACATGTAAATATCTACACCGCCATCTGTATGAACATGGAAATATCTACACCGCTAAATGTATGAACATGGAAATATCTACACCGCTATCTGTATGAAAATGGAAATATCTACACGGCTATCTGTATGAACATGGAAATATCTACACCGCCATCTGTATTAAGATGGAAATATCTACACCGCTCTCTGTATAAACATGGAAATATCTGCACCACTATCTGTATTAACATGGAAATATCCGCACCGCTTTCTGTATAAACATGGAAATATCTACACCGCTATCTGCATAAACATGGAAATATCCACACCGCTATCTGTGTAAACATGGAAATGTCTACACCGCTGTCTGTGTACACATGGAAATATCTACACTGCCATCTGTGTAAACATGAAAATATCTACACTGCCATCTCTATAAACATGGAAATATCTACACCGCCATCTGTATGAACATGGAAATATCTACACCGCCATCTCTATAAACGTGGAAATATCTACACCGCTATCTGTATGAACTTGGAAATATCTACACTGCTATCTGTATAAAATTGGAATTATCTACACCGCTATCTCTATCAACATGGAAATATCTACACCGCTATCTGTATAAACATGGAAATATCTACACCGCTATCTGTATAAACATGGAAATATCTTCACCGCTATCTCTATAAACATGGAAATATCTACAACGCTGTCTCTATAAAGATGGAAATATCTGCTACGCTGTCTGTATAAACTTCGAAATAACTACACTACTATCTCTATAAACATGGAAATACCTAGACCGCCATCACTATAAACATGGAAATATCTACACCACCGTCTGTATAAACATGGAAATATCTATACCGCTATGTGCATAAACATGGAAATATCTACACCGCCATCTCTATGAACATGGAAATATCTACAACGCCATGTGTACGAACATGGAAATATCTACACTGCCATCTGTATGAACATGGAAATATCTACACCGCTTACTGTATGAACATGGAAATATCTGTACCACTATCTGTATGAAGATGTAAATATCTACACCGTTATCTCTATGAACAAGGAAATAACTACACCACTATCTGTATGAACATGGAAATATCTACACAGCTATCTGCATATACACGGAAATATCTACACAGATTTCTCTATAAATATGGAAATAACTACAGCGCTATCTCTATAAACTTCGAAATATCTACACCGCCATCTTTATGAACATGGAAATATCTACACCGCCATCTGTACGAACATGGACATATCTACACCGCCATCTGTAATAAGATGGAAATATCTACACCGCTATCTGTATAAACATGGAAATATCTCCACCACTATCTGCATAAACATGGAAATAACCGCACCGCTATCTGCATAAACATGGAAATATCCACACCGCTATCTGTGTAAACATGGAAATGTCTACACCGCTATCTTTGTAAACATGGAAATGTCTACACCGCTATCTGTGTAAACATGGAAATATCTATACCGCCATCTGTGTAAACATGGAAATGTCTACACCGCCATCTGTGTAAACATGAAAATATCTACACCGCCATCTCTATAAACTTGGAAATATCTACACCGCCATCTGTACGAACATGGAAATATCTACACCGCTATCTGTATGAACATGGAAATATCTACACCGCTATGTGTATGAACATGCAAATATCTACACATCTATCTGTACATCAATGGAAATATCTACACTGCTATCTCTATAAACATGGAAATATCTACACTGCTATCTGTATAAACATGGAAATATCTACACCGACATTTGTATGAACATGGAAATATCTACACCCCTAACTGTATGAACATGGAAATATCTACACCGCTATCTTTTTGAACATGGAAATATCTACACCGTTACCTGTATGAACATGGAAATATCTATACCGCTATCTGTATGAACATGGAAATATCTACCCAGCTATCTGTATATCAATGGAAATATCTACACTGCTATCTCTATAAACACGGAAATAACTACACTGCGATCTGTATAAACATGGAAATATATACACCGCCATCTGTATGAACATGGAAATATCTACACCGCTAACTGTATGAACATTTAAATATCTACACCGCTATCTGTATGAACATGGAAATATCTACACCGCTATCTGTATTAACATGCAAATATCTACACCGCTATCTGTATGAACATGGAAATGTCTACACCGCTATCTGTATGAACATGGAAATATCTACACCGCTATCTGTATGAACATGCAAATATCTACACAGCTATCTGTATATCAATGGAAATATCCAGACTGGTATCTCTATAAACATGGAAATAACTACACTGCTATCTGTATAAACATGGAAATATCTACACCACCATCTCTATGAACATGGAAATATCTACACCGCCATTTGTATGAACCTGGAAATATCTACACCGCCATCTCTATGAACATGGAAATATCTACACCGCCATTTGTATGAACATGGAAATACCTACACCGCCATCTGTATGAACATGGAAATATCTTCACCGCCATTTGTATGAACATGGATATATGTACACCGGCATCTGGATGAACATGGAAATATCTACACCGCTATCTGCATGAACATGGAAATATCTACACAGCTATCTGAATATACATGGAAATATCTACACAGATTTCTCTATAAATATGGAAATAACTATATCGCTATCCCTATAAACTTCGAAATATCTACACCGCCATCTATATGAACATGGAAATATCTACACCTCCATCTGTACGATCATGGACATATGTACACCGCCATCTGTATTAAGATTGAAATATCTACACCGCTGTCTGTATAAACATGGAAATATCTGCCCAACTATCTGTATAAACATGGAAATATCCGCACCGCTATCTGAATAAACATGGAAATATCCGCACCGCTGTCTGTATAAACATGGAAACATCTACACTGCTATCTGCATAAACTTGGAAATATCCACACCGCTATCTGTGTAAACATGGAAATGTCTACACCGCTATCTGTGTAAACATGGAAATATCTACACCGCCATCCCTATAAACATGGAAATATCTACACTGTCCTCTGTATGAATATGGAAATATCTACACCGCCATCTCTATAAATGTGGAAATATCTACACCGCTATCTGTATGAACTTGGAAATATCTACACTGCTCTCTGTATGAAACTGAAATTATCTACAACACTATCTCTATAAACATGGTAATATCTACACTGCTATCTGTATAAACATGTATATATCTACACCGCTATCTGTATAAACATGGAAATATCTTCACAGCTATCTGTATAAACATGGAAATATCTACAACGCTGTCTCTATAAACTTGGAAATAACTACACCACTATCTCTGTAAACATGGAAATATCTAGACCGCCATCTCTATATACATGGAAATATCTACACCACCATCTGTATAAACATGGAAATATCTATAACGCTATCTGCATAAACATGGAAATACCAACACCGCCGTCTCTATGAACATGCAAATATGTACACTGCCATCTGTACGAACATGGAAATATCTATACCGCCATCTATATGAACATGTAAATATCTACTCCGCCATCTGTATGAACATGGAAATATCTGCACCGCTAACTGTATGAACATGGAAATATCTACACTGCTATGTGTATGAGCATCGAAATATCTACACCGTTATCTGTAAGAACATGGAAATATCTACACCGCTATCTGTACGAACATGGAAATATCTACACCGCTATCTGTACGAACATGGAAATATCTACACCGCTATCTGTATGAACATGCAAATATCTACACAGCTATCTGTATATCAATGGAAATATCTACACAGCTGTCTCTATAAACATGGAAATATCTACACTGCTATCTGTATAAACATGGAGATATCTACACAGCCACCTGTATGAACATGGAAATATCTACACTGCCATCCGTACGAACATGGAAATATCTACACAGCTATCTCTTTACACATGGAAATAACTACACCGCTATATGTATGAACATGGAAATATCTACACCGCCATCTGTATGAAAATGGAAATCTCTGAACTGCCATCTGTATGAACATATAAATATCTACACCGCCATCTGTATTAAAATGGAGATATCTACACAGCTATCTGTATAAACATGGAAATATCTACACCGCTATCTGTATAAACATGGAAATATCTACACCGCTATCTGTATAAACATGGAAATAGCTTCCCCGCTACCTGTAAAAACATGGAAATTTCAGCACCGCTATCTGTATGAACATGGAAATATCTACACCGCAATCTGTATGAACATGGAAATATCTACACCGCTATCTGTATGAACATGGAAATATCTAAACCGCTGTTTGAACAGGGAAATATATACACCGCTGTCTGCATGAAAATGGAAATTGCTACACAGCTATCTGCATATACATGGAAATATCTACACAGCTATCTGTTTACACATGGAAATAAATACACCGCTATCTGTATGAACATGGAAATATCTACACCGCCATCTGTAGGAACATGGAAATATCTTCACCGCGATCTCTATAAACATGGAAATATCTACAACGCTGCCTCTATAAACATGGAAATATCTGCAAAGCTGTCTGTATAAACTTCGAAATAACTACACTACTATCTCTATAAACATGGAAATACCTAGACCGCCATCTCTATAAACATGGAAATATCTACACCACCGTCTGTATAAACATGGAAATATCTATACCGCTATCTGCATAAACATGAAAATATCTACACCGCCATCTCTATGAACATGGAAATATCTACAACGCCATCTGTACGAACATAGAAATATCTACACTGCCATCTGTATGAACATGGAAATATCTACACCGCTTACTGTATGAACATGGAAATATCTGTACCGCTATCTGTATGAAGATGTAAATATCTACACCGTTATCTCTATGAACATGGAAATATCTACACCGCTATCTGTATGAACATGGAAATATCTACACCGCTATCTGCATGAACATGGAAATATCTACACAGCTATCTGAATATACATGGAAATATCTACACAGATTTCTCTAGAAATATGGAAATAACTACAGCGCTCTCTCTATAAACTTCGAAATATCTACACCGCAATCTGTATGAACATGGAAATATCTACACCGCCATCTGTACAAACATGGACATATCTACACTGCCATCTGTATTAAGATGGAAATATCTACACCGCTATCTGCATAACCATGGAAATATCTGCCCAAATATCTGTATAAACATGGAAATATCCACACCACTATCTGTGTAAACATGGAAATGTATACACCGCTATCTGTATGAACATGGAAATATCTACACCGCTATCTGTATGAACATGGAAATATCTACACCACTATCTGTATATCAGTGGAAATATCTACACTGCTACCTCTATAAACATGGAAATAACTACACTGCTATCTGTATCAACATGGAAATATCTATACCGCCATCTCTATGAACATGGAAATACCTACACAGCCATCTGTATGAACATGGAAATACCTTCACCGCCATCTCTATGAACATGGATGTATCTACACCGGCATCTGGATGAACATGGAAATAACTACACCACAATCTGCAAGAACATGGAAATATCTACACAGCTATCTGCATATACATGGAAATATCTACACAGATTTCTATATAAATATAGAAATAACTACAGCGCTATCTCTATAAACTTCGAAATATCTACACCGCCATCTGTATGAACATGGAAATATCTACACCAACATCTGTATAAACATGGAAATATCTATACCTCTAACTGTATGAACATGGAAATATCTACACCGCTATTGGTATGAACATGGAAATATCTACACCGCTATCTGTATGAACATGGAAATATCTACACCGCTATCTGCATAAACATGGAAATATCCACACCGCTATCTGTGTAAACATGGAAATGTCTACACCGCTATCTGTGTAAACATGGAAATATCTACACTGCCATCTGTGTAAACCTGAAAATATCTACACCGCCATCTCTATAAACATGGAAATATCTACACCGCCATCTGTATGAACATGGAAATATATACACAGCCATCTTTATAAACGTGGAAATATCTACACTGCTATCTGTATGAACTTGGAAATATCTACTCTGCTATCTGTATAAAATTGGAATTATCAACACCGCTATCTCTATAAACATGGAAATATCTACACCGCTATCTGTATAAACATGGAAATATCTACACCGCTATCTGTATAAACATGGAAATAACTTCACCGCTATCTGTATAAACATGGAAATATCTACAATGCTGTCTCTATAAACTTTGAAATAACTACACCACTATCTCTATAAACATGGAAATATCTAGACCGAAATCTCTATAAACATGCAAATATCTACACAACCATCTGTATAAACATGGAAATATCTATACCGCTATCTGCATAAACATGGAAATATCTACACCGCCATCTCTATGAACATGGAAATATCTACACCGCCATCTGTAAGAACTTGGAAATATTTACACCGCCATCTGTATGAACATGTAAATATCTAAACCGCCATCTGTATGAACATGGAAATATCTTCACCGCTAACTGTATGAACATGGAAATATCTACACCACTATCTGTAGGAAAATGGAAATATCTACACCGCTATCTGTATGAACATGGAAATATCTACACCGCTCTCTGTATGAACATGGAAATATCTACACCGCTATCAGTATGAACATGGAAATATCTACACCGCTATCTGTATGAACATGCAAATATCTACACAGCTATCTGTATATCAATGGAAATACCTTCACTGCTCTCTCTGTAAACATGGAAATAACTACACTGCTATCTGTATAAACATGGAAATATCTACACCGCCTCCTGTATGAACATAGGAATATCTACACTGCCATCCGTAAGGACATGGAAACATCTACACCGCCATCTGTATGAACATGTAAATATCTACACCGCCACCTGTATGAACATGGAAATATCTACACCGCTAACTGTATGAACATGGAAATATCTACACCGCTATCTGTATGAAAATGGAAATATCTACACGGCTATCTGTATGAACATGGAAATATCTACACCGCCGTCTGTATTAAGATGGAAATATCTACACCGCTCTCTGTATAAACATGGAAATATCTGCACCACTATCTGTATTAACATGGAAATATCCGCACCGCTTTCTGTATAAACATGGAAATATCTACACCGCTATCTGCATAAACATGGAAATATCCACACCGCTATCTGTGTAAACATGGAAATGTCTACACCGCTGTCTGTGTACACATGGAAATATCTACACTGCCATCTGTGTAAACATGAAAATATCTACACTGCCATCTCTATAAACATGGAAATATCTACACCGCCATCTGTATGAACATGGAAATATCTACACCGCCATCTCTATAAACGTGGAAATATCTACACCGCTATCTGTATGAACTTGGAAATATCTACACTGCTATCTGTATAAAATTGGAATTATCTACACCGCTATCTCTATCAACATGGAAATATCTACACCGCTATCTGTATAAACATGGAAATATCTACACCGCTATCTGTATAAACATGGAAATATCTTCACCGCTATCTCTATAAACATGGAAATATCTACAACGCTGTCTCTATAAACATGGAAATATCTGCTACGCTGTCTGTATAAACTTCGAAATAACTACACTACTATCTCTATAAACATGGAAATACCTAGACCGCCATCACTATAAACATGGAAATATCTACACCACCGTCTGTATAAACATGGAAATATCTATACCGCTATGTGCATAAACATGGAAATATCTACACCGCCATCTCTATGAACATGGAAATATCTACAACGCCATGTGTACGAACATGGAAATATCTACACTGCCATCTGTATGAACATGGAAATATCTACACCGCTTACTGTATGAACATGGAAATATCTGTACCACTATCTGTATGAAGATGTAAATATCTACACCGTTATCTCTATGAACAAGGAAATAACTACACCACTATCTGTATGAACATGGAAATATCTACACAGCTATCTGCATATACACGGAAATATCTACACAGATTTCTCTATAAATATGGAAATAACTACAGCGCTATCTCTATAAACTTCGAAATATCTACACCGCCATCTTTATGAACATGGAAATATCTACACCGCCATCTGTACGAACATGGACATATCTACACCGCCATCTGTAATAAGATGGAAATATCTACACCGCTATCTGTATAAACATGGAAATATCTCCACCACTATCTGCATAAACATGGAAATAACCGCACCGCTATCTGCATAAACATGGAAATATCCACACCGCTATCTGTGTAAACATGGAAATGTCTACACCGCTATCTTTGTAAACATGGAAATGTCTACACCGCTATCTGTGTAAACATGGAAATATCTATACCGCCATCTGTGTAAACATGGAAATGTCTACACCGCTATCTGTGTAAACATGGAAATGTCTACACCACTATCTGTGTAAACATGGAAATATCTACACCGCCATCTGTGTAAACATGAAAATATCTACACCGCCATCTCTATAAACTTGGAAATATCTACACCGCCATCTGTACGAACATGGAAATATCTACACCGCTATCTGTATGAACATGGAAATATCTACACCGCTATGTGTATGAACATGCAAATATCTACACAGCTATCTGTACATCAATGGAAATATCTACACTGCTATCTCTATAAACATGGAAATATCTACACTGCTATCTGTATAAACATGGAAATATCTACACCGACATTTGTATGAACATGGAAATATCTACACCCCTAACTGTATGAACATGGAAATATCTACACCGCTATCTTTTTGAACATGGAAATATCTACACCGTTACCTGTATGAACATGGAAATATCTATACCGCTATCTGTATGAACATGGAAATATCTACACAGCTATCTGTATATCAATGGAAATATCTACACTGCGATCTCTATAAACACGGAAATAACTACACTGCGATCTGTATAAACATGGAAATATATACACCGCCATCTGTATGAACATGGAAATATCTACACCGCTAACTGTATGAACATTTAAATATCTACACCGCTATCTGTATGAACATGGAAATATCTACACCGCTATCTGTATTAACATGCAAATATCTACACAGCTATCTGTATGAACATGGAAATGTCTACACCGCTATCTGTATGAACATGGAAATATCTACACCGCTATCTGTATGAACATGCAAATATCTACACAGCTATCTGTATATCAATGGAAATATCCAGACTGGTATCTCTATAAACATGGAAATAACTACACTGCTATCTGTATAAACATGGAAATATCTACACCGCCATCTCTATGAACATGGAAATATCTACACCGCCATTTGTATGAACCTGGAAATATCTACACCGCCATCTCTATGAACATGGAAATATCTACACCGCCATTTGTATGAACATGGAAATACCTACACCGCCATCTGTATGAACATGGAAATATCTTCACCGCCATTTGTAAGAACATGGATATATGTACACCGGCATCTGGATGAACATGGAAATATCTACACCGCTATCTGCATGAACATGGAAATATCTACACAGCTATCTGAATATACATGGAAATATCTACACAGATTTCTCTATAAATATGGAAATAACTATATCGCTATCCCTATAAACTTCGAAATATCTACACCGCCATCTGTATGAACATGGAAATATCTACACCTCCATCTGTACGATCATGGACATATGTACACCGCCATCTGTATTAAGATGGAAATATCTACACCGCTGTCTGTATAAACATGGAAATATCTGCCCAACTATCTGTATAAACATGGAAATATCCGCACCGCTATCTGAATAAACATGGAAATATCCGCACCGCTATCTGTATAAACATGGAAACATCTACACTGCTATCTGCATAAACTTGGATATATCCACACCGCTATCTGTGTAAACATGGTAATGTCTACACCGCTATCTGTGTAAACATGGAAATATCTACACCGCCATCCCTATAAACATGGAAATATCTACACTGTCCTCTGTATGAATATGGAAATATCTACACCGCCATCTCTATAAATGTGGAAATATCTACACCGCTATCTGTATGAACTTGGAAATATCTACACTGCTCTCTGTATGAAACTGAAATTATCTACAACACTATCTCTATAAACATGGAAATATCTACACTGCTATCTGTATAAACATGGATATATCTACACCGCTATCTGTATAAACATGGAAATATCTTCACAGCTATCTGTATAAACATGGAAATATCTACAACGCTCTCTCTATAAACTTGGAAATAACTACACCACTATCTCTGTAAACATGGAAATATCTAGACCGCCATCTCTATATACATGGAAATATCTACACCACCATCTGTATAAACATGGAAATATCTATAACGCTATCTGCATAAACATGGAAATACCAACACCGCCGTCTCTATGAACATGCAAATAGGTACACTGCCATCTGTACGAACATGGAAATATCTATACCGCCATCTATATGAACATGTAAATATCTACTCCGCCATCTGTATGAACATGGAAATATCTGCACCGCTAACTGTATGAACATGGAAATATCTACACTGCTATGTGTATGAGCATGGAAATATCTACACCGTTATGTGTATGAACATGGAAATATCTACACCGCTATCTGTACGAACATGGAAATATCTACACCGCTATCTGTACGAACATGGAAATATCTACACCGCTATCTGTATGAACATGCAAATATCTACACAGCTATCTGTATATCAATGGAAATATCTACACAGCTGTCTCTATAAACATGGAAATATCTACACTGCTATCTGTATAAACATGGAGATATCTACACAGCCACCTGTATGAACATGGAAATATCTACACTGCCATCCGTACGAACATGGAAATATCTACACAGCTATCTCTTTACACATGGAAATAACTACACCGCTATATGTATGAACATGGAAATATCTACACCGCCATCTGTATGAAAATGGAAATCTCTGAACTGCCATCTGTATGAACATATAAATATCTACACCGCCATCTGTATTAAAATGGAGATATCTACACAGCTATCTGTATAAACATGGAAATATCTACACCGCTATCTGTATAAACATGGAAATAGCTTCCCCGCTACCTGTAAAAACATGGAAATTTCAGCACCGCTATCTGTATGAACATGGAAATATCTACACCGCAATCTGTATGAACATGGAAATATCTACACCGCTATCTGTATGAACATGGAAATATCTAAACCGCTGTTTGAACAAGGAAATATATACACCGCTGTCTGCATGAAAATGGAAATTGCTACACAGCTATCTGCATATACATGGAAATATCTACACAGCTATCTGTTTACACATGGAAATAAATACACCGCTATCTGTATGAACATGGAAATATCTACACCGCCATCTGTAGGAACATGGAAATATCTGCACCGCCATCTGTATGAACATATAAATATCTACACCGCCATCTGTATTAACATGGAGATATCTACACCGCTATCTGTATCAACATGGAAATGTCTACACCGCTATCTGTATAAACATGGAAATATCTACACCGCTATCTGTATAAACATGGAAATATCTACACCGCTACCTGTATGAACATGGAAATATCAGCACCGCTATCTGTATGAACACGGAAATATCTACACCGCTATCTGTATGAACATGGAAATATCTTCAACGCCATCTGTATGAACATGGATATATCTACACAGCCATCTGGATGAACATGGAAATATGTACACGGCTATCTGTGTAAACATGCATACATCTTCACCGCTCTCTGTATAAACATGGAAATATCTACACCGCTATCTTTATGAACATGGAAATATCTACACTGCTATCTGTATGAACATGGAAATATCTACACCGCTATCTGTATGAACATGGATATATCTACACAGCCATCTGGATGAACATGGAAATATCTGCACCGCTATCTGTATGAACATGGAAATATCTACACCGCTATCTGTATGAACATGGATATATCTACACAGCCATCTGGATGAACATGGAAATATCTACACCGCTATCTGTGTAAACATGCATACATCTTCACCGCTATCTGTATAAAAATGGAAATATCTACACCGCTATCTTTCTGAACATGGAAATATCTACACCGCTAACTGTTTGAACAGGGAAATATATACACCGCTATCTGCATGAAAATGGAAATATCTACACAGCTATCTGCATATACATGGAAATATCTACACAGCTATCTCTTTACACATGGAAATAACTACAACGCTATCTGTATGAACATGGAAATATCTACACCGACATCTGTATGAACATGGAAATATCTGCACCGCCATCTGTATGAACATATAAGTATCTACACAGCCATCTGTATTAAGATGGAGATATCTACAACGCTATCTGTATCAACATGGATATATCTACACAGCCATCTGGATGAACATGGAAATATCTACACCGCTATCTGTATGAACATGGAAATATCTACACGGCTATCTGTATGAACATGGAAATATCTACACAGCCATCTGGATTAACATGGAAATATCTACACCGCTATCTGTATGAACATGGAAATACATACACCGCTGTCTGTATGAACATGGAAATATCTACACCGCTATCTGTATGAACATGGAAATATCTACACCGCTATCTGTATTAACATGGAAATATCTTCACCGCCATCTGTATGAACATGGATATATCTACACAGCCATCTGGATGAACATGGAAATATCTACACCGCTATCTGTGTAAACATGCATACATTTTGACCGCTATCTGTATAAACATGGAAATATCTACACCGCTATCTTTATGAACATGGAAATATCTACACCGCTAACTGTTTGAACATGGAAATGTATACACCGCTATCTGCTTGAAAATGGAAATATCTACACCGCTATCTGTATGAACATGGAAATATCAGCACCGCTATCTTTCTGATCATGGAAATATCTACACCGCTAACTGTTTGAACAGGGAAATGTATACACCGCTATCTGCATGAAAATGGAAATATCTACACAGCTATCTGCATATACATGGAAATATCTACATAGCTATCTCCTTACACATGGAATTAACTACACCGCTATATGTATGAAAATGGAAATATCTACACCGCCATCTGTATGAAAATGGAAATCTCTGAACCGCCATCTGTATGAACATATAAATATCTACACCGCCATCTGTATAAAATGGAGATATCTACACAGCTATCTGTATAAACATGGAGATATCTACACCGCTATCTGTATAAACATGGAAATATCTACACCGCTATCTGTATAAACGTGGAAATAGCTTCCCCGCTACCTGTAAAAACATGGAAATTTCAGCACCGCTATCTGTATGAACATGGAAATATCTACACCGCAATCTGTATGAACATGGAAATATCTACACCGCTATCTGTATGAACATGGAAATATCTACACCGCTATCAGTTTGAACAGGGAAATATATACACCGCTGTCTGCATGAAAATGGAAATTGCTACACAGCTATCTGCATATACATGGAAATATCTACACAGGTATCTCTGTACACATGGAAATAACTACACCGCTATCTGTATGAACATGGAAATATCTACACCGCCATCTGTATGAACATGGAAATATCTGCACCGCAATCTGTATGAACATATAAATATCTACACCGCCATCTGTATTAAGATGGAGATATCTACACCGCTATCTGTATCAACATGGAAATATCTACACCGCTATCTGTATAAACATGGAAATATCTACACCGCTATCTGTATAAACATGGAAATATCTACACCGCTACCTGTATGAACATGGAAATATCAGCACCGCTATCTGTATGAACATGGAAATATCTACACCGCTATCTGTATGAACATGGAAATATCTTCAACGCCATCTGTATGAACATGGATATATCTACACAACCGTCTGGATGAGCATGGAAATATGTACATGGCTATCTGTGTAAACATGCATACATCTTCACCGCTATCTGTATAAACATGGAAATATCTACACCGCTATCTTTATGAACATGGAAATATCTACACTGCTATCTGTATGAACATGGAAATATCTACACCGCTATCTGTATGAACATGGAAATATCTACACAGCCATCTGGATGAACATGGAAATATCTGCACCGCTATCTGTATGAACATGGATATATCTACACAGCCATCTGGATGAATATGGAAATATCTGCACCGCTATCTGTATGAACATGGAAATACCTACACCACTATCTGTATGAACATGGATATATCTACACAGCCATCTGGATGAACATGGAAATATCTACACCGCTATCTGTGTAAACATGCATACATCTTCACCGCTATCTGTATAAAAATGGAAATATCTACACCGCTATCTTTCTGAACATGGAAATATCTACACCGCTAACTGTTTGAACAGGGAAATATATACACCGCTATCTACATGAAAATGGAAATATCTACACAGCTATCTGCATATACATGGAAATATCTACACAGCTATCTCTTTACACATGGAAATAACTACACCGCAATCTGTATGAAGATGGAAATATCTTCACCGCCATCTGTGTGAACATGGAAATATCTGCACCGCCATCTGTATGAACATATAGATATCTACACCGCCATCTGTATTAAGATGGAGATATCTACACCGCTATCTGTATCAACATGGAAATATCTACACCGCTATCTGTATCAACATGGAAATATCTACACCGCTATCTGTATAAACATGGAAATATCTACACCGCTACCTGTATGAACATGGAAATATCAGCACCGCTATCTGTATGAACATGGAAATATCCACAACGCTATCTGTATGAACATGGAAATATCTTCACCGCCATCTGTATGAACATGGATATATCTACACAGCCATCTGGATGAACATGGAAATATGTACACGGCTCTCTGTGTAAACATGCATACATCTTCACCGCTATCTGTATAAACATGGAAATATCTACACCGCTATCTTTAAGAACATGGAAATATCTAAACCGCTAACTCTTTGAACAGGGAAATATAGACACCGCTATCTGCATGAAAATGGAAATATCTACACCGCTATCTGTATGAACATGGAAATATCTACACCGCTATCTGTATGAACATGGAAATACCTACACCGCTATCTGTATGAAAATGCAAATATCTACACCGCCATCTGTATGAACATGGAAATATCTTCTCCGCCATGTCTATGAACATGGATATATCTACACAGCCATCTGGATGAACATGGAAATATCTACACCGCTATCTGTATGAACATGGAAATACATACACCGCTATCTGTATGAACATGGAAATATCTACACCGCTATCTGTATGAACATGGAAATATCTACATCGCTATCTGTATGAACATGGAAATATCTTCACCGCCATCTGTATGAACATGGATATATCTACACAGCCATCTGGATGAACCTGGAAATATCTACACCGCTATCTGTGTAAACATGCATACATTTTCACCGCTATCTGTATAAACATGGAAATATCTACACCGCTATCTTTATTAACATGGAAATATCTACACCGCTAACTGTTTGAACATGGAAATATATACACCGCTATCTGCTTGAAAATGGAAATATCTACACCGCTATCTGTATGAACATGGAAATACATACACCGCTATCTGTTTGAACATGGAAATATCTACACCGCTTTCTGTATGAACATGGAAATATCTACACCGCTATCTGTATGAACATGGAAATATCTACACAGCCATCTGGATGAACATGGATATATCTACACAGCCATCTGGATGAACATGGAAATATCCGCACCGCTATCTGTATGAACATGGAAATATCTACTCCGCTATCTGTATGAACATGGATATATCTACACCGCTAACTGTTTGAACAGGGAAATATATACACCGCTATCTGCATGAAAATGGAAATATCTACACAGCTATCTGCATATACATGGAAATATCTACACAGCTATCTCTTTACACATGGAAATAACTACACCGCTATCTGTATGAACATGGAAATATCTACACCGCCATCTGTATGAAAATGGAAATATCTGAACCGGCATCTGTATGAACATATAAATATCTACACCGCCATCTGTATTAAGATGGAGATATCTGCACCGCTATCTGTATAAACATGGAAATATCTACACCGCTATCTGTATAAACATGGAAATATCTACACCGCTATCTGTATAAACATGGAAATACCTTCACCGCTACGTGTAAAAACATGGAAATATCAGCACCGCTATCTGTATGAACATGGAAATATCTACACCGCTATCTGTATGAACATGGAAATATCTACAACGCTATCTGTATGAACATGGAAATATCTTCACCGCCATCTGTAGGAACATGGATATATCTACACAGCCATCTGGATGAACAAGGAAATAACTACACCGCTATCTGTGTAAACATGCATACATCTTCACCGCTATCTGTATAAACATGGAAATATCTACACCGCTATCTTTATGAACATGGAAATATCTAAACCGCTCACTGTTTGAACAGGGAAATATAGACACCGCTATCTGCATGAAAATGGAAATATCTACACCGCTATCTGTATGAACATGGAAATACATACACCGCTATCTGTATGAACATGGAAATATCTACACTGCTATCTGTATGAACATGGAAATATCTACACCGCCATCTGTATGAACATGGAAATATCTTCTCCGCCATCTGTTTGAACATGGATATATCTACACAGCCATCTGGATGAACACGGAAATATCTAAACCGCTATATGCATGAACATGGAAATATCTACACCGCCATCTGTATGAACATGGATATATCAACACAGCCATCTGTATAAACATGGAAATATCTACACCGCTATCTTTATGAATATGGAAATGTCTACAACGCTATCTGTTTGAACATGGAAATATCTACACTGCTATCTGCATGAAAATGGAAATATCTGCACAGCAATCTGCAAATACATGGAAATACCTACACAGCTATCTCTTTACATATGGAAATAACTACACCGCTATCTATATAAACATGGAAATATCTACACCGCTATCAGTGTAAACATGCACACATCTTCACCGCTATCTGTATAAACATGGAAATATCTACACCACTATCTTTCTGAACATGGAAATATCTACACCACTAACTGTTTGAACAGGGAAATATATACACCGCTATCTGCATGAAAATGGAAATATCTACACCGCTATCTGTATGAACATGGAAATACATACACCGCAATCTGTTTGAACATGGAAATATCTACACCGCTATCTGTATGAACATGGAAATATCTTCACCGTCATCTGTATGAACATGGAAATATCTGCACCGCTATCTGTATGAACATGGAAATATCTACGCCGCTATCTGAATAAACATGGAAATATCTACAACGCTATTTGTATGAACATGGAAATATCTTCACCGCCATCTGTATGAACATGGATATATCTACACAGCCATCTGGATGAACATGGAAATATCTGCACCGCTATCTGTATGAACATGGAAATATCTACACCGCTATCTGTATGAACATAGATATATCTACACAGCTATCTGGATGAACATGGAAATATCTACACCGCTATCAGTGTAAACATGCATACATCTTCACCGCTATCTGTATAAACATGGAAATATCTACACCGCTATCTTTCTGAACAGGGAAATATCTACACCACTGTTTGAACAGGGAAATATATACACCGCTATCTGCATGAAAATAGAAATATCTACACAGCTATCTGCATATACAAGGATATATCTACACAGCTATCTCTTTACACATGTAAATAACTACACCGCTATCTGTATGAACATGGAAATATCTTCACCGCGATCTGTATGAACATGGAAATATCTGAACCGCCATCTGTATGAACATATAAATATCTACACCGCCATCTGTATTAAGATGGAGATATCTACACCGCTTTCTGTATAAACATGGAAATATCTATGCCGCTATCTGTATAAACATGGAAATATCTACACCGCTATGTGTATAAACATGGAAATATCTACACTGCTATCTGTATAAACATGGAAATATCTACACCGCTACCTGTATAAACGTGGAAATATCAGCACCGCTATCGGAATGATTATGGAAATATCTACACCGCCATCTCTATGAACATGGAAATATCTTCACCGCCATCTGTATGAACATGGATATATCTACACAGCCATCTGTATGTACATGGAAATATCTACACCGCTATCTGTATGAACATGGAAATATCTACACCGCTATCTGTATTAACATGGAAATATCTTCACCGCCATCTGAATGAACATGAATATGTCTACACAGCCATCTGGATGAACATGGAAATATCTACACCACTATCTGTATGAACATGGAAATATCAACACAGCTATCTGTGTAAACATGCATACATCTTCACCGCTATCTGTATAAACATGGAAATATCTACACCGCTATCTGTATGAACATGGAAATATCTACTTCGCTATCTGTTTGAACATGGAAATATCTACACCACTATCTGCATGAAAATGGAAATATCTACACAGCTATCTGCATATACATGGAAATACCTACACAACTATCTCTTTACACATGGAAATAACTACACCGCTATCTCTATAAACATGGAAATATCTACAACGCCATCTGTATGAACATGGAAATAGCTGCACCGCCATCTGTATGAACATGGAAATATCTACACCGCCATCTGTATTAAGAAGGAGATATCTAAACCGCTATCTGTATAAACATGGAAATATCTACACCGCTATCTGTATGAACATGGAAATATCTACACCGCTTTCTGTATAAACATGGAAATATGTACACAGCTACCTGTATAAACATGGAAGTATCAGCACCGCTATCGGTATGAACATGGCAATATCTACACGGCTATCTGTATGAACATGGAAATATCTACACCGCTATCTGTATGAACATGGAAATACCTTCACCGCCATCTGTATGAACATGGATATATCTACACAGCCATCTGGATGAACCTGGAAATATCTACACCGCTATCTGTGTAAACATGCATACATTTTCACCGCTATCTGTATAAACATGGAAATATCTACACTGCTATCTTTATGAACATGGAAATATCTACACCGCTAACTGTTTGAACATGGAAATATATACACCGCTATCTGCTTGAAAATGGAAATATCTACACCGCTATCTGTATGAACATGGAAATACATACACCGCTATCTGTTTGAACATGGAAATATCTACACCGCTTTCTGTATGAACATGGAAATATCTACACCGCAATCTGTATGAACATGGAAATATCTACACCGCTATCTGTATGAACATGGAAATACATACACCGCTATCTGTATGAACATGGAAATATCTACACAGCCATCTGGATTAACATGGAAATATCTACACCGCTATCTGTATGAACATGGAAATACATACACCGCTGTCTGTATGAACATGGAAATATCTACACCGCTATCTGTATGAACATGGAAATATCTACACCGCTATCTGTATGAACATGGAAATATCTTCACCGCCATCTGTATGAACATGGATATATCTACACAGCCATCTGGATGAACATGGAAATATCTACACCGCTATCTGTGTAAACATGCATACATTTTCACCGCTATCTGTATAAACATGGAAATATCTACACCGCTATCTTTATGGACATGGAAATATCTACACCGCTAACTGTTTGAACATGGAAATATATACACCGCTATCTGCTTGAAAATGGAAATATCTACACCGCTATCTGTATGAACATGGAAATATCAGCACCGCTATCTTTCTGATCATGGAAATATCTACACCGCTAACTGTTTGAACAGGGAAATGTATACACCGCTATCTGCAAGAAAATGGAAAAATCTAAACAGCTATCTGCATATACATGGAAATATCTACATAGCTATCTCTTTACACATGGAAATAACTAAACCGCTATATGTATGAAAATGGAAAAAACTACACCGCCATCTGTATGAAAATGGAAATCTCTGAACCGCCATCTGTATGACCATATAAATATCGAAACCGCCATCTGTATAAAATGGAGATATCTACACAGCTATCTGTATAAACATGGAGATATCTACACCGCTATCTGTATAAACATGGAAATATCTACACCGCTATCTGTATAAACATGGAAATAGCTTCCCCGCTACCTGTAAAAACATGGAAATTTCAGCACCGCTATCTGTATGAACATGGAAATATCTACACCGCAATCTGTATGAACATGGAAATATCTACACCGCTATCTGTATGAACATGGAAATATCTACACCGCTATCTGTTTGAACAGGGAAATATATACACCGCTGTCTGCATGAAAATGGAAATTGCTACACAGCTATCTGCATATACATGGAAATATCTACACAGGTATCTCTTTACACGTGGAAATAATTACACCGCTATCTGTATGAACATGGAAATATCTACACCGCCATCTGTATGAACATGGAAATATCTGCACCGCCATCTGTATGAACATATAAATATCTACACCGCCATCTGTATTAAGATGGAGATATCTACACCGCTATCTGTATCAACATGGAAATATCTACACCACTATCTGTATAAACATGGAAATATCTACACCGCTATCTGTATAAACATGGAAATATCTACACCGCTACCTGTATGAACATGGAAATATCAGCACCGCTATCTGTATGAACATGGAAATATCTACACCGCTATCTGTATGAACATGGAAATATCTTCAACGCCATCTGTATGAACATGCATATATCTACACAACCATCTGGATGAGCATGGAAATATGTACACGGCTATCTGTGTAAACATGCATACATCTTCACCGCTATCTGTATAAACATTGAAATATCTACACCGCTATCTTTATGAACATGGAAATATCTACACTGCTATCTGTATGAACATGGAATTATCTACACCGCTATCTGTATGAACATGGAAATATCTACACAGCCATCTGGATGAACATGGAAATATCTGCACCGCTATCTGTATGAACATGGATATATCTACACAGCCATCTGGATGAACATGGAAATATCTGCACCGCTATCTGTATGAACATGGAAATATCTACACCGCTATCTGTATGAACATGGATATATCTACACAGCCATCTGGATGAACATGGAAATATCTACACCGCTATCTGTGTAAACATGCATACATCTTCACCGCTATCTGTATAATAATGGAAATATCTACACCGCTATCTTTCTGAACGTGGAAATATCTACACCGCTAACTGTTTGAACAGGGAAATATATACACCGCTATCTGCATGAAAATGGAAATATCTACACAGCTATCTGCATATACATGGAAATATCTACACAGCTATCTCTTTACACATGGAAATAACTACACCGCTATCTGTATGAAGATGGAAATATCTTCACCGCCATCTGTATGAACATGGAAATATCTGCACCGCCATCTGTATGGACATATAAATATCTACACCGCCATCTGTATTAAGATGGAGATATCTACACCGCTATCTGTATCAACATGGAAATATCTACACCGCTATCTTTATCAACATGGAAATATCTACACCGATATCTGTATAAACATGGAAATATCTACACCGCTACCTGTATGAACATGGAAATATCAGCACCGCTATCTGTATGAACATGGAAATATCCACAACGCTATCTGTATGAACATGGAAATATCTTCACCGAAATCTGTATGAACATGGATATATCTACACAGCCATCTGGATGAACATGGAAATATGTACACGGCTATCTGTGTAAACATTCATACATCTTCACCGCTATCTGTATAAACATGGAAATATCTACACCGCTATCTTTAAGAACATGGAAATATCTAAACCGCTAACTGTTTGAACAGGGAAATATAGACACCGCTATCTGCATGAAAATGGAAATATCTACACCGCTATCTGTATGAGCATGGAAATATCTACAACGCTATCTGTATGAACATGGAAATACCTACACCGCTATCTGTATGAACATGGAAATATCTACACCGCCATCTGTATGAACATGGAAATATCTTCTCCGCCATCTGTATGAACATGGATATATCTACACAGCCATCTGAATGAACATGGAAATATCTAAACCGCTATCTGTATGAACATGGAAATATCTACACCGCCTTCTGTATGAACATGGATATATCTACACAGCCATCTTTATAAACATGGAAATATGTACACCGCTACCTGTATAAACATGGAAGTATCAGCACCGCTATCGGTATGTATATGGCAATATCTACACGGCTATCTGTATGAACATGGAAATATCTACACCGCTATCTGTATGTACATGGAAATATCTTCACCGCCATCTGTATGAACATGGATATATCTACACAGCCATCTGAATGAACATGGAAATATCTACACCGCTATCTGTATGAACATGGAAATATCTACACCGCTATCTGTATGAACATGGAAATACCTACACAGCCATCTGGATGAACATGGAAATATCTACACCGCTATCTGTATGAACATGGAAATACAAACACCGCTATCTGTATGAACATGGAAATATCTACACCGCTATCTGTATGAACATGGAAATATCTACACCGCTATCTGTATGAACATGGAAATATCTTCACCGCCATCTGTATGAACATGGATATATCTACACAGCCATCTGGATGAACTTGGAAATATCTACACCGCTATGTGTGTAAAAATGCATACATTTTCACTGCTATCTGTATAAACATGGAAATATCTACACCGCTATCTTTATGAACATGGAATTATCTACACCGCTAACTGTTTGAACTTGGAAATATATACACCGCTATCTGCTTGAAAATGGAAATATCTACACCGCTATCTGTATGAACATGGAAATACGTACACCGCTATCTGTATGAACATGGAAATATCTACAACGCTTTCTGTATGAACATGGAAATATCTACACCGCTATCTGTATGAACATGGAAATATCTTCACCGTCATCTGTATGAACATGGATATATCTACACAGCCATCTGGATGAACATGGAAATATCTGCACCGCTATCTGTATGAACATGGAAATATCTACACCGCTATCTGTATGAACATGGATATATCTACACAGCCATCTGGAAGAACATTTAAATATCTACACCGCTATCTGTGTAAACATGCATACAACTTCACCGCTATCTGTATAAACATGGAAATATCTACACCGCTATCTTTATGAACATGGAAATATCAACACCGCTAACTGTTTGAACAGGGAAATATATACACCGCTATCTGCATGAGAATTGAAATATCTACACAGCTATCTGCATATACATGGAAATATCTACACAGCTATCTCTTTACACATGGAAATAACTACACCGCTATCTGTATGAACATGGAAATATCTACACCGCCATCTGTATGAAAATGGAAATATCTGAACCGCCATCTGTATGAACATATAAATATCTACACCGCCATCTGTATTAAGATGGAGATATCTACACCGCTATCTGTATAAACATGGAAATATCTACACCGCTATCTGTATAAACATGGAAATATCTACACCGCTATCTGTATAAACATGGAAATAGCTTCACCGCTACTGTAAAAACATGGAAATATCAGCACCGCTATCTGTATGAACATGGAAATATCTACACCGCTATCTGTTTGAACAGGGAAATATATACACCGCTATCTGCATGAAAATGGAAATTGCTACACAGCTATCTGCATATACATGGAAATATCTACACAGGTATCTCTTTACACATGGAAATAACTACACCGCTATCTGTATGAACATGGAAATATCTACACCGCCATCTGCATGAACATGGAAATATCTGCACGGCCATCTGTATGAACATATAAATATCTACACCGCCATCTGTATAAGATGGAGATATCTACACCGCTATCTGTATCAACATGGAAATATCTACACCGCTATCTGAATAAACATGGAAATATCAGCACCGCTATCTGTATGAACATGGAAATATCTTCACCGCCATCTGTATGAACATGGATATATATACACAGCCATCTGGATGAACATGGAAATATGTACACGGCTATCTGTGTAAACATGCATACATCTTCACCGCTATCTGTATAAACATGGAAATATCTACACCGCTATCTTTATGAACATGGAAATATCTAAACCGATAACTGTTTGAACAGGGAAAAATATACACCGCTATCTGCATGAAAATGGAAATATCTACACCGCTATCTGTATGAACATGGAAATACATACACCACTATCTGTATGAACATGGAAATATCTACACCACTATCTGTATGAACATGGAAATATCTACACCGCTATATGTATGAACATGGAAATATCTACACCGCCATCTGTATGAACATGGATATATCTTCTCCGCCATCTGCATGAACGTGGATATATCTACACAGCCATCTGGATGAACAAGGAAATATCTAAACCGCTATCTGTATGAACATGGAAATATCTACACCGCCATCTGTTTGAACATGGATATATCTACACAGCCATCTTTATAAACACGGAAATATGCACACCGCTACCTGTATAAACATGGAAGTATCAGCACCACTATCGGTATGTAAATGGCAATATCTACACCGCTATCTGTATGTACATGGAAATATCTTCACCGCCATCTGTATGAACATGGATATATCTACGCAGCCATCTGGATGAACATGGAAATATCTACACCGCTATCTGTATGAACATGGAAATATCTACACCGCTATCTGTATGAACATGGAAATATCTACACAGCCATCTGGATGAACATGGAAATATCTACACCGCTATCTGTATGAACATGGAAATACATACACTGCTATCTGTATGAACATGGAAATATCTACACCGCTATCTGTATGAACATGGAAATATCTACATCGCTATCTGTATGAACATGGAAATATCTTCACCGCCATCTGTATGAACATGGATATATCTACACAGCCATCTGGATGAACCTGGAAATATCTACACCGCTATCTGTGTAAACATGCATACATTTTCACCGCTATCTGTATAAACATGGAAATATCTACACCTCTATCTTTATGAACATGGAAATATCTACACCGCTAACTGTTTGAACAGGGAAATATATACACCGCTATCTGCTTGAAAATGGAAATATCTACACCGCTATCTGTATGAACATGGAAATACATACACCACTATCTGTTTGAACATGGAAATATCTACACCGCTTTCTGTATGAACATGGGAATATCTACACCGCTATCTGTATGAACATGGAAATATCTACACAGCCATCTGGATGAACATGGATATATCTACACAGCCATCTGGATGAACATGGATATATCTACACCGCTATCTGTATGAACATGGAAATATCTACACCGCTATCTGTATGAACATGGAAATATCTTCACCGCCATCTGTATGAACATGGATATATCTACACAGCCATCTGGATGAACATGGAAATATCTACACCGCTATGTGTGTAAACATGCATACATTTTCACTGCTATCTGTATAAACATGGAAATATCTACACCGCTATCTTTATGAACATGGAATTAACTACACCGCTAACTGTTTGAACTTGGAAATATATACACCGCTATCTGCTTGAAAATGGAAATATCTACACCGCTATCTGTATGAACATGGAAATACATACACCGCTATCCGTTTGAACATGGAAATATCTACAACGGTTGCTGTATGAACATGGAAATATCTACACCGCTATCTGTATGAACATGGAAATAACTTCACCGTCATCTGTATGAACATGGATATATCTACACAGCCATCTGGATGAACATGGAAATATCTGCACCGCTATCTGTATGAACATGGAAATATCTACACCGCTATCTGTATGAACATGGATATATCTACACAGCCATTTCGATGAACATTTAAATATCTACACCGCTATCTGTGTAAACATGCATACAACTTCACCGCTATCTGTATAAACATGGAAATATCTACACCGCTATCTTTATGAACATGGAAATATCAACACCGCTAACTGTTTGAACAGGGAAATATATACACCGCTATCTGCATGAGAATGGAAATATCTACACAGCTATCTGCATATACATGGAAATATCTACACAGCTATCTCTTTACACATGGAAATAACTACACCGCTATCTGTATGAACATGGAAATATCTACACCGCCATCTGTATGAAAATGGAAATATCTGAACCGCCATCTGTATGAACATATAAATATCTACACCGCCATCTGTATTAAGATGGAGATATCTACACCGCTAACTGTATAAACATGGAAATATCTACACCGCTATCTGTATAAACATGGAAATATCTACACCGCTATCTGTATAAACATGGAAATAGCTTCACCGCTACTGTAAAAACATGGAAATATCAGCACCGCTATCTGTATGAACATGGAAATATCTACACCGCTATCTGTTTGAACAGGGAAATATATACACCGCTATCTGCATGAAAATGGAAATTGCTACACAGCTATCTGCATATACATGGAAATATCTACACAGGTATCTCTTTACACATGGAAATAACTACACCGCTATCTGTATGAACATGGAAATATCTACACCGCCATCTGTATGAACATGGAAATATCTGCACGGCCATCTGTATGAACATATAAATATCTACACCGCCATCTGTTTTAAGATGGAGATATCTACACCGCAATCTGTATCAACATGGAAATATCTACACCGCTATCTGAATAAACATGGAAATATCAGCACCGCTATCTGTGTGAACATGGAAATATCTACACCGCTACCTGTATGAACATGGAAATATCTACACCGCTATCTGTATGAGCATGGAAATATCTTCACCGCCATCTGTATGAACATGGATATATCTACACAGCCATCTGGATGAACATGGAAATATGTACACGGCTATCTGTGTAAACATGCATACATCTTCACCGCTATCTGTATAAACATGGAAATATCTACACCGCTATCTTTATGAACATGGAAATATCTAAACCGATAACTGTTTGAACAGGGAAAAATATACACCGCTATCTGCATGAAAATGGAAATATCTACACCGCTATCTGAATGAACATGGAAATACATACACCGCTATCTGTATGAACATGGAAATATCTACACCGCTATCTGTATGAACATGGAAATATCTACACCGCTATCTGTATGAACATGGAAATATCTACACCGCCATCTGTATGAACATGGAAATATCTTCTCCGCCATCTGTATGAACGTGGATATATCTACACAGCCATCTGGATGAACATGGAAATATCCGCACCGCTATCTGTATGAACATGGAAATATCTACACCGCTATCTGTATGAACATGGATATATCTACACCGCTAACAGTTTGAACAGGGAAATATATACACCGCTATCTGCATGAAAATGGAAATATCTACACAGCTATCTGCATATACATGGAAATATCTACACAGCTATCTCTTTACACATGGAAATAACTACACCGCTATCTGTATGAACATGGAAATATCTACACCGCCATCTGTATGAAAATGGAAATATCTGAACCGGCATCTGTATGAACATATAAATATCTACACCGCCATCTGTATTAAGATGGAGATATCTGCACCGCTATCTGTATAAACATGGAAATATCTACACCGCTATCTGTATAAACATGGAAATATCTACACCGCTATCTGTATAAACATGGAAATAGCTTCACCGCTACCTGTAAAAACATGGAAATATCAGCACCGCTATCTGTATGAACATGGAAATATCTACACCGCTATCTGTATGAACATGGAAATATCTACAACGCTATCTGTATGAACATGGAAATATCTTCACCGCCATCTGTAGGAACATGGATATATCTACACAGCCATCTGGATGAACATGGAAATAACTACACCGCTATCTGTGTAAACATGCATACATCTTCACCGCTATCTGTATAAACATGGAAATATCTACACCGCTATCTTTATGAACATGGAAATATCTAAACCGCTCACTGTTTGAACAGGGAAATATATACACCGCTATCTGTATGAACATGGAAATATCTTCACCGTCATCTGTATGAACATGGAAATATCTGCACCGCTATCTGTATGAACATGGAAATATCTACGCCGCTATCTGAATAAACATGGAAATATCTACACCGCTATCTGTATGAACATGGAAATATCTTCACCGCCATCTGTATGAACATGGATATATCTACACAGCCATCTGGATGAACATGGAAATATCTGCACCGCTATCTGTATGAACATGGAAATATCTACACCGCTATCTGTATGAACATAGATATATCTACACAGCTATCTGGATGAACATGGAAATATCTACACCGCTATCAGTGTAAACATGCGTACATCTTCACCGCTATCTGTATAAACATGGAAATATCTACACCGCTATCTTTCTGAACAGGGAAATATCTACACCACTGTTTGAACAGGGAAATATATACACCGCTATCTGCATGAAAATATAAATATCTACACAGCTATCTGCATATACATGGATATATCTACACAGCTATCTCTTTACACATGTAAATAACTACACCGCTATCTGTATGAACATGGAAATATCTACACCGCGATCTGTATGAACATGGAAATATCTGAACCGCCATCTGTATGAACATATAAATATCTACACCGCCATCTGTATTAAGATGGAGATATCTACACCGCTTTCTGTATAAACATGGAAATATCTACGCCGCTATCTGTATAAACATGGAAATATCTACACTGCTATGTGTATAAACATGGAAATATCTACACCGCTATCTGTATAAACATGGAAATATCTACACCGCTACCTGTATAAACATGGAAATATCAGCACCGCTATCGGAATGAATTTGGAAATATCTACACCGCCATCTCTATGAACATGGAAATATCTTCACCGCCATCTGTATGAACATGGAAATGTCTACACCGCTATCTGTATTAACATGGAAATATCTTCACCGCCATCTGAATGAACATGAATATGTCTACAAAGCCATCTGGATGAACATGGAAATATCTACACCACTATCTGTATGAACATGGATATATCTACACCGCTAACAGTTTGAACAGGGAAATATATACACCGCTATCTGCATGAAAATGGAAATATCTACACAGCTATCTGCATATACATGGAAATATCTACACAGCTATCTCTTTACACATGGAAATAACTACACCGCTATCTGTATGAACATGGAAATATCTACACCGCCATCTGTATGAAAATGGAAATATCTGAACCGGCATCTGTATGAACATATAAATATCTGCACCGCCATCTGTATTAAGATGGAGATATCTGCACCGCTATCTGTATAAACATGGAAATATCTACACCGCTATCTGTATGAACATGGAAATATCTACACTGCTACCTGTATAAACAAGAAAATATCAGCACCGCTATCGGAATGAATATGGAAATATCTACACCACCATCTCTATGAACATGGAAATATCTACACCGCTATCGGAATGAATATGGAAATATCTACACCACAATCTCTATGAACATGGAAATATCTTCACCGCCATCTGTATGAACATGGATATATCTACACAGCCATCTGTATGTACATGGAAATATCTACACCGCTATCTGTATGAACATGGAAATGTCTACACCGCTATCTGTATTAACATGGAAATATCTTCACCGCCATCTGAATGAACATGAATATGTCTACAAAGCCATCTGGATGAACATGGAAATATCTACACCACTATCTTTATGAACATGGAAATATCAACACAGCTATCTGTGTAAACATGCATACACCTTCACCGCTATCTGTATAAACATGGAAATATCTACACCGCTATCTGTATGAACATGGAAATATCTACATCGCTATCTGTTTGAACATGGAAATATCTACACCACTATCTGCATGAAAATGGAAATATCTACACAGCTATCTGCATATACATGGAAATATCTACACAACTATCTCTTTACACATGGAAATAACTACACCGCTATCTCTATAAACATGGAAATATCTACAACGCCATCTGTATGAACATGGAAATAGCTGCACCGCCATCTGTATGAACATGGAAATATCTACAACGCCATCTGTATTAAGAAGGAGATATCTACACCGCTATCTGTATAAACATGGAAATATCTACACCGCTATCTGTATGAACATGGAAATATCTACACCGCTTTCTGTATAAACATGGAAATATGTACACAGCTACCTGTATAAACATGGAAGTATCAGCACCGCTATCGGTATGAACATGGCAATATCTACACGGCTATCTGTATGAACATGGAAATATCTACACTGCTATCTTTATGAACATGGAAATACCTTCACCGCCATCTGTATGAACATGGATATATCTACACAGCCATCTGGATGAACATGGAAATATCTACACCGCTATCTGTGTAAACATGCATACATTTTCACCGCTATCTGTATAAACATGGAAATATCTACACCGCTATCTTTATGAACATGGAAATATCTACACCGCTAACTGTTGAACATGGAAATATATACACCGCTATCTGCTTGAAAATGGAAATATCTACACCGCTATCTGTACAAACATGGAAATACATACACCGCTATCTGTTTGAACATGGAAATATCTACACCGCTTTCTGTATGAACATGGAAATATCTACACGGCTATCTGTATGAACATGGAAATATCTTCTCCGCCATCTGTATGAACATGGATATATCTACACAGCCATGTGGATGAACATGGAAATATCCGCACCGCTATCTGTATGAACATGGAAATATCTACACCGCTATCTGTATGAACATGGAAATATCTACACCGCTATCTGTATGAACATGGAAATATCTTCACCGCCATCTGTAGGAACATGGATATATATACACAGCCATCTGGATGAACATGGAAATAACTACACCGCTATCTGTGTAAACATGCATACATCTTCACCGCTATCTGTATAAACATGGAAATATCTACACCGCTATCTTTATGAACATGGAAATATCTAAACCGCTCACTGTTTGAACAGGGAAATATAGACACCGCTATCTGCATGAAAATGGAAATATCTACACCGCTATCTGTATGAACATGGAAATATCTACACCGCCATCTGTATGAACATGGAAATATCTTCTCCGCCATCTGTTTGAACATGGATATATCTACACAGCCATCTGGATGAACATGGAAATATCTAAACCGCTATATGCATGAACATGGAAATATCTACACCGCCATCTGTATGAACATGGATATATCTACACAGCCATCTGTATAAACATGGAAATATCTACACCGCTATCTGTATGAATATGGAAATGTTTACAACGCTATCTGTTTGAACATGGAAATATCTACACCGCTATCTGCATGAAAATGGAAATATCTGCACAGCAATCTGCAAATACATGGAAATACCTACACAGCTATCTCTTTACACATGGAAATAACTACACCGCTATCTATATAAACATGGAAATATCTACAACGCTATCAGTGTAAACATGCACACATCTTCACCGCTATCTGTATAAACATGGAAATATCTACACCGCTATCTTTCTGAACATGGAAATATCTACACCACTAACTGATTGAACAGGGAAATATATACACCGCTATCTGCATGAAAATGGAAATATCTACACCGCTATCTGTATGAACATGGAAATACATACACCGCTATCTGTTTGAACATGGAAATATCTACACCGCTATCTGTATGAACATGGAAATATCTTCACCGTCATCTGTATGAACATGGAAATATCTGCACCGCTATCTGTATGAACATGGAAATATCTACGCCGCTATCTGAATAAACATGGAAATATCTACACCGCTATCTGTATGAACATGGAAATATCTTCACCGCCATCTGTATGAACATGGATATATCTACACAGCCATCTGGATGAACATGGAAATATCTGCACCGCTATCTGTATGAACATGGAAATATCTACACCGCTATCTGTATGAACATAGATATATCTACACAGCTATCTGGATGAACATGGAAATATCTACACCGCTATCAGTGTAAACATGCATACATCTTCACCGCTATCTGTATAAACATGGAAATATCTACACCGCTATCTTTCTGAACAGGGAAATATCTACACCACTAACTGTTTGAACAGGGAAATATATACACCGCTATCTGCATGAAAATGGAAATATCTACACAGCTATCTGCATATACATGGATATATCTACACAGCTATCTCTTTACACATGTAAATAACTACACCGCTATCTGTATGAACATGGAAATATCTACACCGCGATCTGTATGAACATGGAAATATCTGAACCGCCATCTGTATGAACATATAAATATCTACACCGCCAACTGTATTAAGATGGAGATATCTACACCGCTTTCTCTATAAAGATGGAAATATCTACGCCGCTATCTGTATAAACATGGAAATATCTACACCGCTATGTGTATAAACATGGAAATATCTACACCGCTATCTGTATAAACATGGAAATATCTACACCGCTACCTGTATAAACATGGAAATATCAGCACCGCCATCGGAATGAATATGGAAATATCTACACCGCTATCTCTATGAACATGGAAATATCTTCACCGCCATCTGTATGAACATGGATATATCTACACAGCCATCTGTATGTACATGGAAATATATACACCGCAATCTGTATGAACATGGAAATGTCTACACCGCTATCTGTATTAACATGGAAATATCTTCACCGCCATCTGAATGAACATGAATATGTCTCCACAGCCATCTGGATGAACATGGAAATATCTACACCACTATCTGTATGAACATGGAAATATCAACACAGCTATCTGTGTAAACATGCATACATCTTCACCGCTATCTGTATAAACATGGAAATATCTACACCGCTATCTTCATGAACATGGAAATATCTACACCGCTATCTGTGTAAATATGCATACATCTGCACCGCAATCTGTATAAACATGGAAATATCTACACCGCTATCTGTATGAACATGGAAATATCTACACCGCTATCTGTTTGAACATGGAAATATCTACACCGCTATCTGCATGAAAATGGAAATATCTACACAGCTATCTGCATATACATGGAAATATCTACACAGCTATCTCTTTACACATGGAAATAACTACACCGCTATCTGTATGAACATGGATATATCTACACAGCCATCTGGATGAACATGGAAATATGTACACGGCTATCTGTGTAAACATGCATACATCTTCACCGCTATCTGTATAAACATGGAAATATCTACACCGCTATCTTTATGAACATGGAAATATCTAAACCGATAACTGTTTGAACAGGGAAATATATACACCGCTATCTGCATGAAAATGGAAATATCTACACCGCTATCTGTATGAACATGGTAATACATACACCGCTGTCTGTATGAACATGGAAATATCTACACCGCTATCTGTATGAACATGGAAATACCTACACCGCTATCTGTATGAACATGGAAATATCTACACCGCCATCTGTATGAACATGGAAATATCTTCTCCGCCATCTGTATGAACATGGATATATCTACACAGCCATCTGGATGAACATGGAAATATCTAAACAGCTATCTGTATGAACATGGATATATCTACACAGCCATCTGTATAAACACGGAAATATGTACACCGCTACCTGTATAAACATGGAAGTATCAGCACCGCTATCGGTATGAACATGGCAATATCTACACGGCTATCTGTATGAACATGGAAATATCTACACCGCTATCTGTATGTACATGGAAATATCGTCTCCGCCATCTGTATGAACATGGATATATCTAAGCAGCCATCTGGATGAACATGGAAATATCTACACCGCTATCTGTATGAACATGGAAATATCTACACCGCTATCTGTATTAACATGGAAATATCTACACAGCCATCTGGATTAACTTGGAAATATCTACACCGCTATCTGTATGAACATGGAAATACATACACCGCTATCTGTATGAACATGGAAATATCTACACCGCTATCTGTTTGAACATGGAAATATATACACCGCTATCTGCATGAAAATGGAAATATCTACACAGCTATCTGCATATACATGGAAATATCTACACAGCTATCACTTTACGCATGGAAATAACTACACCGCTATCTGTATGAACATGGAAATATCTACACCGCCATCTGTATGAAAATGGAAATATCTGAACCGCCATCTGTATGAACATATAAATATCTACACCGCCATCTGTATTAAAATGGAGTTATCTACACCGCTATCTGTATAAACATGGAAATATCTACACCGCTATCTGTATAAACATGGAAATATCTACACCGCTATCTGTATAAACATGGAAATATCTTCACCGCTACCTGTAAAAACATGGAGATATTAGCACCGCTATCTGTATGAACATGGAAATATCTACACCGCTATCTGTATGAAAATGGAAATATCTACACCGCTATCGGTTTGAACAGGGAAATATATACACCGCTGTCTGCATGAAAATGGAAATTGCTACACAGCTATCTGCATATACATGGAAATATCTACACAGGAATCTCTTTACACATGGAAATAACTACACCGCTATCTGTATGAAAATGGAAATATCTACTCCGCCATCTGTATGAACATGGAAATATCTACACCGCTATCTGTATGAACATGGAAATATCTACACCGCTATCTGCATGAACATGGAAATATATACACAGCCATCTTTATAAACGTGGAAATATCTACACTGCTATCTGTATGAACTTGGAAATATCTACTCTGCTATCTGTATAAAATTGGAATTATCTACACCACTATCTCTATAAACATGGAAATATCTACACCGCTATCTGTATAAACATGGAAATATCTACACCGCTATCTGTATAAACATGGAAATAACTTCACCGCTATCTGTATAAACATGGAAATATCTACAATGCTGTCTCTATAAACTTTGAAATAACTACACCACTATCTCTATAAACATGGAAATATCTAGACCGAAATCTCTATAAACATGCAAATATCTACACAACCATCTGTATAAACATGGAAATATCTATACCGCTATCTGCATAAACATGGAAATATCTACACCGCCATCTCTATGAACATGGAAATATCTACACCGCCATCTGTAAGAACTTGGAAATATTTACACCGCCATCTGTATGAACATGTAAATATCTAAACCGCCATCTGTATGAACATGGAAATATCTTCACCGCTAACTGTATGAACATGGAAATATCTACACCACTATCTGTAGGAAAATGGAAATATCTACACCGCTATCTGTATGAGCATGGAAATATCTACACCGCTCTCTGTATGAACATGGAAATATCTACACCGCTATCAGTATGAACATGGAAATATCTACACCGCTATCTGTATGAACATGCAAATATCTACACAGCTATCTGTATATCAATGGAAATACCTTCACTGCTCTCTCTGTAAACATGGAAATAACTACACTGCTATCTGTATAAACATGGAAATATCTACACCGCCTCCTGTATGAACATAGGAATATCTACACTGCCATCCGTAAGGACATGGAAACATCTACACCGCCATCTGTATGAACATGTAAATATCTACACCGCCATCTGTATGAACATGGAAATATCTACACCGCTAACTGTATGAACATGGAAATATCTACACCGCTATCTGTATGAAAATGGAAATATCTACACGGCTATCTGTATGAACATGGAAATATCTACACCGCCGTCTGTATTAAGATGGAAATATCTACACCGCTCTCTGTATAAACATGGAAATATCTGCACCACTATCTGTATTAACATGGAAATATCCGCACCGCTTTCTGTATAAACATGGAAATATCTACACCGCTATCTGCATAAACATGGAAATATCCACACCGCTATCTGTGTAAACATGGAAATGTCTACACCGCTGTCTGTGTACACATGGAAATATCTACACTGCCATCTGTGTAAACATGAAAATATCTACACTGCCATCTCTATAAACATGGAAATATCTACACCGCCATCTGTATGAACATGGAAATATCTACACCGCCATCTCTATAAACGTGGAAATATCTACACCGCTATCTGTATGAACTTGGAAATATCTACACTGCTATCTGTATAAAATTGGAATTATCTACACCGCTATCTCTATCAACATGGAAATATCTACACCGCTATCTGTATAAACATGGAAATATCTACACCGCTATCTGTATAAACATGGAAATATCTTCACCGCTATCTCTATAAACATGGAAATATCTACAACGCTGTCTCTATAAACATGGAAATATCTGCTACGCTGTCTGTATAAACTTCGAAATAACTACACTACTATCTCTATAAACATGGAAATACCTAGACCGCCATCACTATAAACATGGAAATATCTACACCACCGTCTGTATAAACATGGAAATATCTATACCGCTATGTGCATAAACATGGAAATATCTACACCGCCATCTCTATGAACATGGAAATATCTACAACGCCATGTGTACGAACATGGAAATATCTACACTGCCATCTGTATGAACATGGAAATATCTACACCGCTTACTGTATGAACATGGAAATATCTGTACCACTATCTGTATGAAGATGTAAATATCTACACCGTTATCTCTATGAACAAGGAAATAACTACACCACTATCTGTATGAACATGGAAATATCTACACAGCTATCTGCATATACACGGAAATATCTACACAGATTTCTCTATAAATATGGAAATAACTACAGCGCTATCTCTATAAACTTCGAAATATCTACACCGCCATCTTTATGAACATGGAAATATCTACACCGCCATCTGTACGAACATGGACATATCTACACCGCCATCTGTAATAAGATGGAAATATCTACACCGCTATCTGTATAAACATGGAAATATCTCCACCACTATCTGCATAAACATGGAAATAACCGCACCGCTATCTGCATAAACATGGAAATATCCACACCGCTATCTGTGTAAACATGGAAATGTCTACACCGCTATCTTTGTAAACATGGAAATGTCTACACCGCTATCTGTGTAAACATGGAAATATCTATACCGCCATCTGTGTAAACATGGAAATGTCTACACCGCTATCTGTGTAAACATGGAAATGTCTACACCGCTATCTGTGTAAACATGGAAATATCTACACCGCCATCTGTGTAAACATGAAAATATCTACACCGCCATCTCTATAAACTTGGAAATATCTACACCGCCATCTGTACGAACATGGAAATATCTACACCGCTATCTGTATGAACATGGAAATATCTACACCGCTATGTGTATGAACATGCAAATATCTACACAGCTATCTGTACATCAATGGAAATATCTACACTGCTATCTCTATAAACATGGAAATATCTACACTGCCATCTGTATAAACATGGAAATATCTACACCGACATTTGTATGAACATGGAAATATCTACACCCCTAACTGTATGAACATGGAAATATCTACACGGCTATCTTTTTGAACATGGAAATATCTACACCGTTACCTGTATGAACATGGAAATATCTATACCGCTATCTGTATGAACATGGAAATATCTACACAGCTATCTGTATATCAATGGAAATATCTACACTGCTATCTCTATAAACACGGAAATAACTACACTGCGATCTGTATAAACATGGAAATATATACACCGCCATCTGTATGAACATGGAAATATCTACACCGCTAACTATATGAACATTTAAATATCTACACCGCTATCTGTATGAACATGGATATATCTACACCGCTATCTGTATTAACATGCAAATATCTACACAGCTATCTGTATGAACATGGAAATGTCTACACCGCTATCTGTATGAACATGGAAATATCTACACCGCTATCTGTATGAACATGCAAATATCTACACAGCTATCTGTATATCAATGGAAATATCCAGACTGGTATCTCTATAAACATGGAAATAACTACACTGCTATCTGTATAAACATGGAAATATCTACACCGCCATCTCTATGAACATGGAAATATCTACACCGCCATTTGTATGAACCTGGAAATATCTACACCGCCATCTCTATGAACATGGAAATATCTACACCGCCATTTGTATGAACATGGAAATACCTACACCGCCATCTGTATGAACATGGAAATATCTTCACCGCCATTTGTAAGAACATGGATATATGTACACCGGCATCTGGATGAACATGGAAATATCTACACCGCTATCTGCATGAACATGGAAATATCTACACAGCTATCTGAATATACATGGAAATATCTACACAGATTTCTCTATAAATATGGAAATAACTATATCGCTATCCCTATAAACTTCGAAATATCTACACCGCCATCTGTATGAACATGGAAATATCTACACCTCCATCTGTACGATCATGGACATATGTACACCGCCATCTGTATTAAGATGGAAATATCTACACCGCTGTCTGTATAAACATGGAAATATCTGCCCAACTATCTGTATAAACATGGAAATATCCGCACCGCTATCTGAATAAACATGGAAATATCCGCACCGCTATCTGTATAAACATGGAAACATCTACACTGCTATCTGCATAAACTTGGAAATATCCACACCGCTATCTGTGTAAACATGGAAATGTCTACACCGCTATCTGTGTAAACATGGAAATATCTACACCGCCATCCCTATAAACATGGAAATATCTACACTGTCCTCTGTATGAATATGGAAATATCTACACCGCCATCTCTATAAATGTGGAAATATCTACACCGCTATCTGTATGAACTTGGAAATATCTACACTGCTCTCTGTATGAAACTGAAATTATCTACAACACTATTTCTATAAACATGGAAATATCTACACTGCTATCTGTATAAACATGGATATATCTACACCGCTATCTGTATAAACATGGAAATATCTTCACAGCTATCTGTATAAACATGGAAATATCTACAACGCTCTCTCTATAAACTTGGAAATAACTACACCACTATCTCTGTAAACATGGAAATATCTAGACCGCCATCTCTATATACATGGAAATATCTACACCACCATCTGTATAAACATGGAAATATCTATAACGCTATCTGCATAAACATGGAAATACCAACAACGCCGTCTCTATGAACATGCAAATAGGTACACTGCCATCTGTACGAACATGGAAATATCTATACCGCCATCTATATGAACATGTAAATATCTACTCCGCCATCTGTATGAACATGGAAATATCTGCACCGCTAACTGTATGAACATGGAAATATCTACACTGCTATGTGTATGAGCATGGAAATATCTACACCGTTAAGTGTATGAACATGGAAATATCTACACCGCTATCTGTACGAACATGGAAATATCTACACCGCTATCTGTACGAACATGGAAATATCTACACCGCTATCTGTATGAACATGCAAATATCTACACAGCTATCTGTATATCAATGGAAATATCTACACAGCTGTCTCTATAAACATGGAAATATCTACACTGCTATCTGTATAAACATGGAGATATCTACACAGCCACCTGTATGAACATGGAAATATCTACACTGCCATCCGTACGAACATGGAAATATCTACACAGCTATCTCTTTACACATGGAAATAACTACACCGCTATATGTATGAACATGGAAATATCTACACCGCCATCTTTATGAAAATGGAAATCTCTGAACTGCCATCTGTATGAACATATAAATATCTACACCGCCATCTGTATTAAAATGGAGATATCTACACAGCTATCTGTATAAACATGGAAATATCTACACCGCTATCTGTATAAACATGGAAATATCTACACCGCTATCTGTATAAACATGGAAATAGCTTCCCCGCTACCTGTAAAAACATGGAAATTTCAGCACCGCTATCTGTATGAACATGGAAATATCTACACCGCAATCTGTATGAACATGGAAATATCTACACCGCTATCTGTATGAACATGAAAATATCTAAACCGCTGTTTGAACAGGGAAATATATACACCGCTGTCTGCATGAAAATGGAAATTGCTACACAGCTATCTGCATATACATGGAAATATCTACACAGCTATCTGTTTACACATGGAAATAAATACACCGCTATCTGTATGAACATGGAAATATCTACACCGCCATCTGTAGGAACATGGAAATATCTGCACCGCCATCTGTATGAACATATAAATATCTACACCGCCATCTGTATTAAGATGGAGATATCTACACCGCTATCTGTATCAACATGGAAATATCTACACCGCTATCTGTATAAACATGGAAATATCTACACCGCTATCTGTATAAACATGGAAATATCTACACCGCTACCTGTATGAACATGGAAATATCAGCACCGCTATCTGTATGAACACGGAAATATCTACACCGCTATCTGTATGAACATGGAAATATCTTCACCGCCATCTGTATGAACATGGATATATCTACACAGCCATCTGGATGAACATGGAAATATGTACACGGCTATCTGTGTAAACATGCATACATCTTCACCGCTCTCTGTATAAACATGGAAATATCTACACCGCTATCTTTATGAACATGGAAATATCTACACTGCTATCTGTATGAACATGGAAATATCTACACCGCTATCTGTATGAACATGGATATATCTACACAGCCATCTGGATGAACATGGAAATATCTGCACCGCTATCTGTATGAACATGGAAATATCTACACCGCTATCTGTATGAACATGGATATATCTACACAGCCATCTGGATGAACATGGAAATATCTACACCGCTATCTGTGTAAACATGCATACATCTTCACCGCTATCTGTATAAAAATGGAAATATCTACACCGCTATCTTTCTGAACATGGAAATATCTACACCGCTAACTGTTTGAACAGGGAAATATATACACCGCTATCTGCATGAAAATGGAAATATCTACACAGCTATCTGCATATACATGGAAATATCTACACAGCTATCTCTTTACACATGGAAATAACTACAACGCTATCTGTATGAACATGGAAATATCTACACCGACATCTGTATGAACATGGAAATATCTGCACCGCCATCTGTATGAACATATAAGTATCTACACAGCCATCTGTATTAAGATGGAGATATCTACAACGCTATCTGTATCAACATGGATATATCTACACAGCCATCTGGATGAACATGGAAATATCTACACCCCTATCTGTATGAACATGGAAATATCTACACGGCTATCTGTATGAACATGGAAATATCTACACAGCCATCTGGATTAACATGGAAATATCTACACCGCTATCTGTATGAACATGGAAATACATACACCGCTGTCTGTATGAACATGGAAATATCTACACCGCTATCTGTATGAACATGGAAATATCTACACCGCTATCTGTATTAACATGGAAATATCTTCACCGCCATCTGTATGAACATGGATATATCTACACAGCCATCTGGATGAACATGGAAATATCTACACCGCTATCTGTGTAAACATGCATACATTTTGACCGCTATCTGTATAAACATGGAAATATCTACACCGCTAACTGTTTGAACAGGGAAATGTATACACCGCTATCTGAATGAAAATGGAAATATCTACACAGCTATCTGCATATACATGGAAATATCTACATAGCTATCTCCTTACACATGGAATTAACTACACCGCTATATGTATGAAAATGGAAATATCTACACCGCCATCTGTATGAAAATGGAAATCTCTGAACCGCCATCTGTATGAACATATAAATATCTACACCGCCATCTGTATAAAATGGAGATATCTACACAGCTATCTGTATAAACATGGAGATATCTACACCGCTATCTGTATAAACATGGAAATATCTACACCGCTATCTGTATAAACGTGGAAATAGCTTCCCCGCTACCTGTAAAAACATGGAAATTTCAGCACCGCTATCTGTATGAACATGGAAATATCTACACCGCAATCTGTATGAACATGGAAATATCTACACCGCTATCTGTATGAACATGGAAATATCTACACCGATATCAGTTTGAACAGGGAAATATATACACCGCTGTCTGCATGAAAATGGAAATTGCTACACAGCTATCTGCATATACATGGAAATATCTACACAGGTATCTCTGTACACATGGAAATAACTACAACGCTATCTGTATGAACATGGAAATATCTACACCGCCATCTGTATGAACATGGAAATATCTGCACCGCAATCTGTATGAACATATAAATATCTACACCGCCATCTGTATTAAGATGGAGATATCTACACCGCTATCTGTATCAACATGGAAATATCTACACCGCTATCTGTATAAACATGGAAATATCTACACCGCTATCTGTATAAACATGGAAATATCTACACCGCTACCTGTATGAACATGGAAATATCAGCACCGCTATCTGTATGAACATGGAAATATCTACACCGCTATCTGTATGAACATGGAAATATCTTCAACGCCATCTGTATGAACATGGATATATCTACACAACCATCTGGATGAGCATGGAAATATGTACATGGCTATCTGTGTAAACATGCATACATCTTCACCGCTATCTGTATAAACATGGAAATATCTACACCGCTATCTTTATGAACATGGAAATATCTACACTGCTATCTGTATGAACATGGAAATATCTACACCGCTATCTGTATGAACATGGAAATATCTACACAGCCATCTGGATGAACATGGAAATATCTGCACCGTCATCTGTATGAACATGGATATATCTACACAGCCATCTGGATGAACATGGAAATATCTGCACCGCTATCTGTATGAACATGGAAATATCTACACCACTATCTGTATGAACATGGATATATCTACACAGCCATATGGATGAACATGGAAATATCTACACCGCTATCTGTGTAAACATGCATACATCTTCACCGCTATCTGTATAAAAATGGAAATATCTACACCGCTATCTTTCTGAACATGGAAATATCTACACCGCTAACTGTTTGAACAGGGAAATATATACACCGCTATCTGCATGAAAATGGAAATATCTACACAGCTATCTGCATATACATGGAAATATCTACACAGCTATCTCTTTACACATGGAAATAACTACACCGCAATCTGTATGAAGATGGAAATATCTTCACCGCCATCTGTATGAACATGGAAATATCTGCACCGCCATCTGTATGAACATATAGATATCTACACCGCCATCTGTATTAAGATGGAGATATCTACACCGCTATCTGTATCAACATGGAAATATCTACACCGCTATCTGTATCAACATGGAAATATCTACACCGCTATCTGTATAAACATGGAAATATCTACACCGCTACCTGTATGAACATGGAAATATCAGCACCGCTATCTGTATGAACATGGAAATATCCACAACGCTATCTGTATGAACATGGAAATATCTTCACCGCCATCTGTATGAACATGGATATATCTACACAGCCATCTGGATGAACATGGAAATATGTACACGGCTCTCTGTGTAAACATGCATACATCTTCACCGCTATCTGTATAAACATGGAAATATCTACACCGCTATCTTTAAGAACATGGAAATATCTAAACCGCTAACTCTTTGAACAGGGAAATATAGACACCGCTATCTGCATGAAAATGGAAATATCTACACCGCTATCTGTATGAACATGGAAATATCTACACCGCTATCTGTATGAACATGGAAATACCTACACCGCTATCTGTATGAAAATGCAAATATCTACACCGCCATCTGTATGAACATGGAAATATCTTCTCCGCCATCTCTATGAACATGGATATATCTACACAGCCATCTGGATGAACATGGAAATATCTACACCGCTATCTGTATGAACATGGAAATACATACACCGCTATCTGTATGAACATGGAAATATCTACACCGCTATCTGTATGAACATGGAAATATCTACATCGCTATCTGTATGAACATGGAAATATCTTCACCGCCATCTGTATGAACATGGATATATCTACACAGATATCTGGATGAACCTGGAAATATCTACACCGCTATCTGTGTAAACATGCATACATTTTCACCGCTATCTGTATAAACATGGAAATATCTACACCGCTATCTTTATGAACATGGAAATATCTACACCGCTAACTGTTTGAACATGGAAATATATACACCGCTATCTGCTTGAAAATGGAAATATCTACACCGCTATCTGTATGAACATGGAAATACATACACCGCTATCTGTTTGAACATGGAAATATCTACACCGCTTTCTGTATGAACATGGAAATATCCACACCGCTATCTGTATGAACATGGAAATATCTACACAGCCATCTGGATGAACATGGATATATCTACACAGCCATCTGGATGAACATGGAAATATCCGCACCGCTATCTGTATGAACATGGAAATATCTACTCCGCTATCTGTATGAACATGGATATATCTACACCGCTAACTGTTTGAACAGGGAAATATATACACCGCTATCTGCATGAAAATGGAAATATCTACACAGCTATCTGCATATACATGGAAATATCTACACAGCTATCTCTTTACACATGGAAATAACTACACCGCTATCTGTATGAACATGGAAATATCTACACCGCTATCTGTATGAACATGGAAATATCTTCACCGCCATCAGTGTGAACATGGATATATCTACACAGCCATCTGGATGAATATGGAAATATCTACACCGCTATCTGTATAAACATGCATACATTTTCACCGCTATCTGTATAAACATGGAAATATCTACACCGCTATCTTTATGAACATGGAAATATCTACACCGCTAACTGTTTGAACATGGAAATATATACACCGCTATCTGCTTGAAAATGGAAATATCTACACCGCTATCTGTATGAACATGGAAATACATACACCGCTATCTGCATGAAAATGGAAATATCTACACAGCTATCTGCATATACATGGAAATATCTACACAGCTATCTCTCTACACATGGAAATAACTACACCGCTATCTGTATGAACATGGTAATATCTACACTGCCATCTGTATGAAAATGGAAATCTCTGAACCGCCATCTGTATGAACATATAAATATCTACACCGCCATCTGTATTAAAATGGAGATATCTACACCGCTATCTGTATAAACATGGAAATATCTACACCGCAATCTGTATAAACATGGAAATATCTACACCGCTATCTGTATAAACATGGAAATAGCTTCACCGCTACCTGTATAAACATGGAAATTTCAGCACCGCTATCTGTATGAACATGGAAATATCTACACCGCAATCTGTATGAACATGGAAATATCTACACCGCTATCTGTTTGAACAGGGAAATATATGCACCGCTGTCTGCATGAAAATGGAAATTGCTACACAGCTATCTGCATATACATGGAAATATCTACACAGGTATCTCTTTACACATGGAAATAACTACACCGCTATCTGTATGAACATGGAAATGTCTACACCGCCATCTGTATGAACATGGAAATATCTGCACCGCCATCTGTATGAACATATAAATATCTACACCGCCATCTGTATTAAGATGGAGATATCTGCACCGCTATCTGTATCAACATGGAAATATCTACACCGCTATCTGTATAAACATGGAAATATCTACACCGCTATCTGTATAAACATGGAAATACCTTCACCGCTACGTGTAAAAACATGGAAATATCAGCACCGCTATCTGTATGAACATGGAAATATCTACACCGCTATCTGTATGAACATGGAAATATCTACAACGCTATCTGTATGAACATGGAAATATCTTCACCGCCATCTGTAGGAACATGGATATATCTACACAGCCATCTGGATGAACAAGGAAATAACTACACCGCTATCTGTGTAAACATGCATACATCTTCACCGCTATCTGTATAAACATGGAAATATCTACACCGCTATCTTTATGAACATGGAAATATCTAAACCGCTCACTGTTTGAACAGGGAAATATAGACACCGCTATCTGCATGAAAATGGAAATATCTACACCGCTATCTGTATGAACATGGAAATACATACACCGCTATCTGTATGAACATGGAAATATCTACACTGCTATCTGTATGAACATGGAAATATCTACACCGCCATCTGTATGAACATGGAAATATCTTCTCCGCCATCTGTTTGAACATGGATATATCTACACAGCCATCTGGATGAACACGGAAATATCTAAACCGCTATATGCATGAACATGGAAATATCTACACCGCCATCTGTATGAACATGGATATATCAACACAGCCATCTGTATAAACATGGAAATATCTACACCGCCATCTTTATGAATATGGAAATGTCTACAACGCTATCTGTTTGAACATGGAAATATCTACACTGCTATCTGCATGAAAATGGAAATATCTGCACAGCAATCTGCAAATACATGGAAATACCTACACAGCTATCTCTTTACACATGGAAATAACTACACCGCTATCTATATAAACATGGAAATATCTACACCGCTATCAGTGTAAACATGCACACATCTTCACCGCTATCTGTATAAACATGGAAATATCTACACCACTATCTTTCTGAACATGGAAATATCTACACCACTAACTGTTTGAACAGGGAAATATATACACCGCTATCTGCATGAAAATGGAAATATCTACACCGCTATCTGTATGAACATGGAAATACATACACCGCATTCTGTTTGAACATGGAAATATCTACACCGCTATCTGTATGAACATGGAAATATCTTCACCGTCATCTGTATGAACATGGAAATATCTGCACCGCTATCTGTATGAACATGGAAATATCTACGCCGCTATCTGAATAAACATGGAAATATCTACAACGCTATTTGTATGAACATGGAAATATCTTCACCGCCATCTGTATGAACATGGATATATCTACACAGCCATCTGGATGAACATGGAAGTATCTGCACCGCTATCTGTATGAACATGGAAATATCTACACCGCTATCTGTATGAACATAAATATATCTACACAGCTATCTGGATGAACATGGAAATATCTACACCGCTATCAGTGTAAACATGCATACATCTTCACCGCTATCTGTATAAACATGGAAATATCTACACCGCTATCTTTCTGAACAGGGAAATATCTACACCACTGTTTGAACAGGGAAATATATACACCGCTATCTGCATGAAAATAGAAATATCTACACAGCTATCTGCATATACAAGGATATATCTACACAGCTATCTCTTTACACATGTAAATAACTACACCGCTATCTGTATGAACATGGAAATATCTACACCGCGATCTGTATGAACATGGAAATATCTGAACCGCCATCTGTATGAACATATAAATATCTACACCGCCATCTGTATTAAGATGGAGATATCTACACCGCTTTCTGTATAAACATGGAAATATCTATGCCGCTATCTGTATTAACATGGAAATATCTACACCGCTATGTGTATAAACATGGAAATATCTACACTGCTATCTGTATAAACATGGAAATATCTACACCGCTACCTGTATAAACGTGGAAATATCAGCACCGCTATCGGAATGAATATGGAAATATCTACACCGCCATCTCTATGAACATGGAAATATCTTCACCGCCATCTGTATGAACATGGATATATCTACACAGCCATCTGTATGTACATGGAAATATCTACACCGCTATCTGTATGAACATGGAAATATCTACACCGCTATCTGCATTAACATGGAAATATCTTCACCGCCATCTGAATGAACATGAATATGTCTACACAGCCATCTGGATGAACATGGAAATATCTACACCACTATCTGTATGAACATGGAAATATCAACACAGCTATCTGTGTAAACATGCATACATCTTCACCGCTATCTGTATAAACATGGAAATATCTACACCGCTATCTGTATGAACATGGAAATATCTACTTCGCTATCTGTTTGAACATGGAAATATCTACACCACTATCTGCATGAAAATGGAAATATCTACACAGCTATCTGCATATACATGGAAATATCTACACAACTATCTCTTTACACATGGAAATAACTACACCGCTATCTCTATAAACATGGAAATATCTACAACGCCATCTGCATGAACATGGAAATAGCTGCACCGCCATCTGTATGAACATGGAAATATCTACACCGCCATCTGTATTAAGAAGGAGATATCTAAACCGCTATCTGTATAAACATGGAAATATCTACACCGCTATCTGTATGAACATGGAAATATCTACACCGCTTTCTGTATAAACATGGAAATATGTACACAGCTACCTGTATAAACATGGAAGTATCAGCACCGCTATCGGTATGAACATGGCAATATCTACACGGCTATCTGTATGAACATGGAAATATCTACACCGCTATCTGTATGAACATGGAAATACCTTCACCGCCATCTGTATGAACATGGATATATCTACACAGCCATCTGGATGAACCTGGAAATATCTACACCGCTATCTGTGTAAACATGCATACATTTTCACCGCTATCTGTATAAACATGGAAATATCTACACTGCTATCTTTATGAACATGGAAATATCTACACCGCTAACTGTTTGAACATGGAAATATATACACCGATATCTGCTTGAAAATGGAAATATCTACACCGCTATCTGTATGAACATGGAAATACATACACCGCTATCTGTTTGAACATGGAAATATCTACACCGCTTTCTGTATGAACATGGAAATATCTACACCGCAATCTGTATGAACATGGAAATATCTACACCGCTATCTGTATGAACATGGAAATACATACACCGCTATCTGTATGAACATGGAAATATCTACACAGCCATCTGGATTAACATGGAAATATCTACACCGCTATCTGTATGAACATGGAAATACATACACCGCTGTCTGTATGAACATGGAAATATCTACACCGCTATCTGTATGAACATGGAAATATCTACACCGCTATCTGTATGAACATGGAAATATCTTCACCGCCATCTGTATGAACATGGATATATCTACACAGCCATCTGGATGAACATGGAAATATCTACACCGCTATCTGTGTAAACATGCATACATTTTCACCGCTATCTGTATAAACATGGAAATATCTACACCGCTATCTTTATGGACATGGAAATATCTACACCGCTAACTGTTTGAACATGGAAACATATACACCGCTATCTGCTTGAAAATGGAAATATCTACACCGCTATCTGTATGAACATGGAAATATCAGCACCGCTATCTTTCTGATCATGGAAATATCTACACCGCTAACTGTTTGAACAGGGAAATGTATACACCGCTATCTGCAAGAAAATGGAAAAATCTACACAGCTATCTGCATATACATGGAAATATCTACATAGCTATCTCTTTACACATGGAAATAACTAAACCGCTATATGTATGAAAATGGAAATAACTACACCGCCATCTGTATGAAAATGGAAATCTCTGAACCGCCATCTGTATGACCATATAAATATCGAAACCGCCATCTGTATAAAATGGAGATATCTACACAGCTATCTGTATAAACATGGAGATATCTACACCGCTATCTGTATAAACATGGAAATATCTACACCGCTATCTGTATAAACATGGAAATAGCTTCCCCGCTACCTGTAAAAACATGGAAATTTCAGCACCGCTATCTGTATGAACATGGAAATATCTACACCGCAATCTGTATGAACATGGAAATATCTACACCGCTATCTGTATGAACATGGAAATATCTACACCGCTATCTGTTTGAACAGGGAAATATATACACCGCTGTCTGCATGAAAATGGAAATTGCTACACAGCTATCTGCATATACATGGAAATATCTACACAGGTATCTCTTTACACGTGGAAATAATTACACCGCTATCTGTATGAACATGGAAATATCTACACCGCCATCTGTATGAACATGGAAATATCTGCACCGCCATCTGTATGAACATATAAATATCTACACCGCCATCTGTATTAAGATGGAGATATCTACACCGCTATCTGTATCAACATGGAAATATCTACACCACTATCTGTATAAACATGGAAATATCTACACCGCTATCTGTATAAACATGGAAATATCTACACCGCTACCTGTATGAACATGGAAATATCAGCACCGCTATCTGTATGAACATGGAAATATCTACACCGCTATCTGTATGAACATGGAAATATCTTCAACGCCATCTGTATGAACATGGATATATGTACACAACCATCTGGATGAGCATGGAAATATGTACACGGCTATCTGTGTAAACATGCATACATCTTCACCGCTATCTGTATAAACATGGAAATATCTACACCGCTATCTTTATGAACATGGAAATATCTACACTGCTATCTGTATGAACATGGAATTATCTACACCGCTATCTGTATGAACATGGAAATATCTACACAGCCATCTGGATGAACATGGAAATATCTGCACCGCTATCTGTATGAACATGGATATATCTACACAGCCATCTGGATGAACATGGAAATATCTGCACCGCTATCTGTATGAACATGGAAATATCTACACCGCTATCTGTATGAACATGGATATATCTACACAGCCATCTGGATGAACATGGAAATATCTACACCGCTATCTGTGTAAACATGCATACATCTTCACCGCTATCTGTATAATAATGGAAATATCTACACCGCTATCTTTCTGAACGTGGAAATATCTACACCGCTAACTGTTTGAACAGGGAAATATATACACCGCTATCTGCATGAAAATGGAAATATCTACACAGCTATCTGCATATACATGGAAATATCTACACAGCTATCTCTTTACACATGGAAATAACTACACCGCTATCTGTATGAAGATGGAAATATCTTCACCGCCATCTGTATGAACATGGAAATATCTGCACCGCCATCTGTATGGACATATAAATATCTACACCGCCATCTGTATTAAGATGGAGATATCTACACCGCTATCTGTATCAACATGGAAATATCTACACCGCTATCTTTATCAACATGGAAATATCTACACCGATATCTGTATAAACATGGAAATATCTACACCGCTACCTGTATGAACATGGAAATATCAGCACCGCTATCTGTATGAACATGGAAATATCCACAACGCTATCTGTATGAACATGGAAATATCTTCACCGAAATCTGTATGAACATGGATATATCTACACAGCCATCTGGATGAACATGGAAATATGTACACGGCTATCTGTGTAAACATTCATACATCTTCACCGCTATCTGTATAAACATGGAAATATCTACACCGCTATCTTTAAGAACATGGAAATATCTAAACCGCTAACTGTTTGAACAGGGAAATATAGACACCGCTATCTGCATGAAAATGGAAATATCTACACCGCTATCTGTATGAGCATGGAAATATCTACACCGCTATCTGTATGAACATGGAAATACCTACACCGCTATCTGTATGAACATGGAAATATCTACACCGCCATCTGTATGAACATGGAAATATCTTCTCCGCCATCTGTATGAACATGGATATATCTACACAGCCATCTGGATGAACATGGAAATATCTAAACCGCTATCTGTATGATCATGGAAATATCTACACCGCCTTCTGTATGAACATGGATATATCTACACAGCCATCTTTATAAACATGGAAATATGTACACCGCTACCTGTATAAACATGGAAGTATCAGCACCGCTCTCGGTATGTACATGGCAATATCTACACGGCTATCTGTATGAACATGGAAATATCTACACCGCTATCTGTATGTACATGGAAATATCTTCACCGCCATCTGTATGAACATGGATATATCTACACAGCCATCTGGATGAACAAGGAAATATCTACACCGCTATCTGTATGAACATGGAAATATCTACACCGCTATCTGTATGAACATGGAAATACCTACACAGCCATCTGGATGAACATGGAAATATCTACACCGCTATCTGTATGAACATGGAAATACAAACACCGCTATCTGTATGAACATGGAAATATCTACACCGCTATCTGTATGAACATGGAAATATCTACACCGCTATCTGTATGAACATGGAAATATCTTCACCGCCATCTGTATGAACATGGATATATCTACACAGCCATCTGGATGAACTTGGAAATATCTACACCGCTATGTGTGTAAAAATGCATACATTTTCACTGCTATCTGTATAAACATGGAAATATCTACACCGCTATCTTTATGAACATGGAATTATCTACACCGCTAACTGTTTGAACTTGGAAATATATACACCGCTATCTGCTTGAAAATGGAAATATCTACACCGCTATCTGTATGAACATGGAAATACATACACCGCTATCTGTATGAACATGGAAATATCTACAACGCTTTCTGTATGAACATGGAAATATCTACACCGCTATCTGTATGAACATGGAAATATCTTCACCGTCATCTGTATGAACATGGATATATCTACACAGCCATCTGGATGAACATGGAAATATCTGCACCGCTATCTGTATGAACATGGAAATATCTACACCGCTATCTGTATGAACATGGATATATCTACACAGCCATCTGGAAGAACATTTAAATATCTACACCGCTATCTGTGTAAACATGCATACAACTTCACCGCTATCTGTATAAACATGGAAATATCTACACCGCTATCTTTATGAACATGGAAATATCAACACCGCTAACTGTTTGAACAGGGAAATATATACACCGCTATCTGCATGAGAATTGAAATATCTACACAGCTATCTGCATATACATGGAAATATCTACACAGCTATCTCTTTACACATGGAAATAACTACACCGCTATCTGTATGAACATGGAAATATCTACACCGCCATCTGTATGAAAATGGAAATATCTGAACCGCCATCTGTATGAACATATAAATATCTACACCGCCATCTGTATTAAGATGGAGATATCTACACCGCTATCTGTATAAACATGGAAATATCTACACCGCTATCTGTATAAACATGGAAATATCTACACCGCTATCTGTATAAACATGGAAATAGCTTCACCGCTACTGTAAAAACATGGAAATATCAGCACCGCTATCTGTATGAACATGGAAATATCTACACCGCTATCTGTTTGAACAGGGAAATATATACACCGCTATCTGCATGAAAATGGAAATTGCTACACAGCTATCTGCATATACATGGAAATATCTACACAGGTATCTCTTTACACATGGAAATAACTACACCGCTATCTGTATGAACATGGAAATATCTACACCGCCATCTGTATGAACATGGAAATATCTGCACGGCCATCTGTATGAACATATAAATACCTACACCGCCATCTGTATTAAGATGGAGATATCTACACCGCTATCTGTATCAACATGGAAATATCTACACCGCTATCTGAATAAACATGGAAATATCAGCACCGCTATCTGTATGAACATGGAAATATCTTCACCGCCATCTGTATGAACATGGATATATATACACAGCCATCTGGATGAACATGGAAATATGTACACGGCTATCTGTGTAAACATGCATACATCTTCACCGCTATCTGTATAAACATGGAAATATCTACACCGCTATCTTTATGAACATGGAAATATCTAAACCGATAACTGTTTGAACAGGGAAAAATATACACCGCTATCTGCATGAAAATGGAAATATCTACACCGCTATCTGTATGAACATGGAAATACATACACCGCTATCTGTATGAACATGGAAATATCTACACCGCTATCTGTATGAACATGGAAATATCTACACCGCTATATGTATGAACATGGAAATATCTACACCGCCATCTGTATGAACATGGAAATATCTTCTCCGCCATCTGCATGAACGTGGATATATCTACACAGCCATCTGGATGAACAAGGAAATATCTAAACCGCTATCTGTATGAACATGGAAATATCTACACCGCCATCTGTTTGAACATGGATATATCTACACAGCCATCTTTATAAACACGGAAATATGCACACCGCTACCTGTATAAACATGGAAGTATCAGCACCACTATCGGTATGTAAATGGCAATATCTACACCGCTATCTGTATGTACATGGAAATATCTTCACCGCCATCTGTATGAACATGGATATATCTACGCAGCCATCTGGATGAACATGGAAATATCTACACCGCTATCTGTATGAACATGGAAATATCTACACCGCTATCTGTATGAACATGGAAATATCTACACAGCCATCTGGATGAACATGGAAATATCTACACCGCTATCTGTATGAACATGGAAATACATACACTGCTATCTGTATGAACATGGAAATATATACACCGCTATCTGTATGAACATGGAAATATCTACATCGCTATCTGTATGAACATGGAAATATCTTCACCGCCATCTGTATGAACATGGATATATCTACACAGCCATCTGGATGAACCTGGAAATATCTACACCGCTATCTGTGTAAACATGCATACATCTTCACCGCTATCTGTATAAACATGGAAATATCTACACCGCTATCTTTATGAACATGGAAATATCTAAACCGATAACTGTTTGAACAGGGAAAAATATACACCGCTATCTGCATGAAAATGGAAATATCTACACCGCTATCTGAATGAACATGGAAATACATACACCGCTATCTGTATGAACATGGAAATATCTACACCGCTATCTGTATGAACATGGAAATATCTACACCGCTATCTGTATGAACATGGAAATATCTACACCGCCATCTGTATGAACATGGAAATATCTTCTCCGCCATCTGTATGAACGTGGATATATCTACACAGCCATCTGGATGAACATGGAAATATCCGCACCGCTATCTGTATGAACATGGAAATATCTACACCGCTATCTGTATGAACATGGATATATCTACACCGCTAACAGTTTGAACAGGGAAATATATACACCGCTATCTGCATGAAAATGGAAATATCTACACAGCTATCTGCATATACATGGAAATATCTACACAGCTATCTCTTTACACATGGAAATAACTACACCGCTATCTGTATGAAAATGGAAATATCTGAACCGGCATCTGTATGAACATATAAATATCTACACCGCCATCTGTATTAAGATGGAGATATCTGCACCGCTATCTGTATAAACATGGAAATATCTACACCGCTATCTGTATAAACATGGAAATATCTACACCGCTATCTGTATAAACATGGAAATAGCTTCACCGCTACCTGTAAAAACATGGAAATATCAGCACCGCTATCTGTATGAACATGGAAATATCTACACCGCTATCTGTATGAACATGGAAATATCTACAACGCTATCTGTATGAACATGGAAATATCTTCACCGCCATCTGTAGGAACATGGATATATCTACACAGCCATCTGGATGAACATGGAAATAACTACACCGCTATCTGTGTAAACATGCATACATCTTCACCGCTATCTGTATAAACATGGAAATATCTACACCGCTATCTTTATGAACATGGAAATATCTAAACCGCTCACTGTTTGAACAGGGAAATATATACACCGCTATCTGTATGAACATGGAAATATCTTCACCGTCATCTGTATGAACATGGAAATATCTGCACCGCTATCTGTATGAACATGGAAATATCTACGCCGCTATCTGAATAAACATGGAAATATCTACACCGCTATCTGTATGAACATGGAAATATCTTCACCGCCATCTGTATGAACATGGATATATCTACACAGCCATCTGGATGAACATGGAAATATCTGCACCGCTATCTGTATGAACATGGAAATATCTACACCGCTATCTGTATGAACATAGATATATCTACACAGCTATCTGGATGAACATGGAAATATCTAAACCGCTATCAGTGTAAACATGCGTACATCTTCACCGCTATCTGTATAAACATGGAAATATCTACACCGCTATCTTTCTGAACAGGGAAATATCTACACCACTGTTTGAACAGGGAAATATATACACCGCTATCTGCATGAAAATATAAATATCTACACAGCTATCTGCATATACATGGATATATCTACACAGCTATCTCTTTACACATGTAAATAACTACACCGCTATCTGTATGAACATGGAAATATCTACACCGCGATCTGTATGAACATGGAAATATCTGAACCGCCATCTGTATGAACATATAAATATCTACACCGCCATCTGTATTAAGATGGAGATATCTACACCGCTTTCTGTATAAACATGGAAATATCTACGCCGCTATCTGTATAAACATGGAAATATCTACACCGCTATGTGTATAAACATGGAAATATCTACACCGCTATCTGTATAAACATGGAAATATCTACACCGCTACCTGTATAAACATGGAAATATCAGCACCGCTATCGGAATGAATATGGAAATATCTACACCGCCATCTCTATGAACATGGAAATATCTTCACCGCCATCTGTATGAACATGGAAATGTCTACACCGCTATCTGTATTAACATGGAAATATCTTCACCGCCATCTGAATGAACATGAATATGTCTACACAGCCATCTGGATGAACATGGAAATATCTACACCACTATCTGTATGAACATGGATATATCTACACCGCTAACAGTTTGAACAGGGAAATATATACACCGCTATCTGCATGAAAATGGAAATATCTACACAGCTATCTGCATATACATGGAAATATCTACACAGCTATCTCTTTACACATGGAAATAACTACACCGCTATCTGTATGAACATGAAAATATCTACACCGCCATCTGTATGAAAATGGAAATATCTGAACCGGCATCTGTATGAACATATAAATATCTGCACCGCCATCTGTATTAAGATGGAGATATCTGCACCGCTATCTGTATAAACATGGAAATATCTACACCGCTATCTGTATCAACATGGAAATATCTACACTGCTACCTGTATAAACAAGGAAATATCAGCACCGCTATCGGAATGAATATGGAAATATCTACACCACCATCTCTATGAACATGGAAATATCTACACCGCTATCGGAATGAATATGGAAATATCTACACCACCATCTCTATGAACATGGAAATATCTTCACCGCCATCTGTATGAACATGGATATATCTACACAGCCATCTGTATGTACATGGAAATATCTACACCGCTATCTGTATGAACATGGAAATGTCTACACCGCTATCTGTATTAACATGGAAATATCTTCACAGCCATCTGAATGAACATGAATATGTCTACAAAGCCATCTGGATGAACATGGAAATATCTACACCACTATCTTTATGAACATGGAAATATCAACACAGCTATCTGTGTAAACATGCATACACCTTCACCGCTATCTGTATAAACATGGAAATATCTACACCGCTATCTGTATGAACATGGAAATATCTACATCGCTATCTGTTTGAACATGGAAATATCTACACCATTATCTGCATGAAAATGGAAATATCTACACAGCTATCTGCATATACATGGAAATATCTACACAACTATCTCTTTACACATGGAAATAACTACACCGCTATCTCTATAAACATGGAAATATCTACAACGCCATCTGTATGAACATGGAAATAGCTGCACCGCCATCTGTATGAACATGGAAATATCTACACCGCCACCTGTATTAAGAAGGAGATATCTACACCGCTATCTGTATAAACATGGAAATATCTACACCGCTATCTGTATGAACATGGAAATATCTACACTGCTATCTTTATGAACATGGAAATACCTTCACCGCCATCTGTATGAACATGGATATATCTACACAGCCATCTGGATGAACCTGGAAATATCTACACCGCTATCTGTGTAAACATGCATACATTTTCACCGCTATCTGTATAAACATGGAAATATTTACACCGCTATCTTTATGAACATGGAAATATCTACACCGCTAACTGTAGAACATGGAAATATATACACCGCTATCTGCTTGAAAATGGAAATATCTACACCGCTATCTGTACGAACATGGAAATACATACACCGCTATCTGTTTGAACATGGAAATATCTACACCGCTTTCTGTATGAACATGGAAATATCTACACGGCTATCTGTATGAACATGGAAATATCTTCTCCGCCATCTGTATGAACATGGATATATCTACACCGCTATCTGTATGAACATGGAAATACCTACACCGCTATCTGTATGAACATGGAAATATCTACACCGCCATTTGAATGAACATGGAAATATCTTCTCCGCCATCTGTATGAACATGGATATATCTACACAGCCATCTGGATGAACATGGAAATATCTAAACAGCTATCTGTATGAACATGGATATATCTACACAGCCATCTGTATAAACACGGAAATATGTACACCGCTACCTGTATAAACATGGAAGTATCAGCACCGCTATCGGTATGAACATGGCAATATCTACACGGCTATCTGTATGAACATGGAAATATCTACACCGCTATCTGTATGTACATGGAAATATCGTCTCCGCCATCTGTATGAACATGGATATATCTACGCAGCCATCTGGATGAACATGGAAATATCTACACCGCTATCTGTATGAACATGGAAATATCTACACCGCTATCTGTATTAACATGGAAATATCTACACAGCCATCTGGATTAACTTGGAAATATCTACACCGCTATCTGTATGAACATGGAAATACATACACCGCTATCTGTATGAACATGGAAATATCTACACCGCTATCTGTTTGAACATGGAAATATATACACCGCTATCTGCATGAAAATGGAAATATCTACACAGCTATCTGCATATACATGGAAATATCTACACAGCTATCACTTTACGCATGGAAATAACTACACCGCTATCTGTATGAACATGGAAATATCTACACCGCCATCTGTATGAAAATGGAAATATCTGAACCGCCATCTGTATGAACATATAAATATCTACACCGCCATCTGTATTAAAATGGAGTTATCTACACCGCTATCTGCATAAACATGGAAATATCTACACCGCTATCTGTATAAACATGGAAATATCTACACCGCTATCTGTATAAACATGGAAATATCTTCACCGCTACCTGTAAAAACATGGAGATATTAGCACCGCTATCTGTATGAACATGGAAATATCTACACCGCTATCTGTATGAACATGGAAATATCTACACCGCTATCGGTTTGAACAGGGAAATATATACACCGCTGTCTGCATGAAAATGGAAATTGCTACACAGCTATCTGCATATACATGGAAATATCTACACAGGTATCTCTTTACACATGGAAATAACTACACCGCTATCTGTATGAAAATGGAAATATCTACACCGCCATCTGTATGAACATGGAAATATCTACACCGCTATCTGTATGAACATGGAAATATCTACACCGCTATCTGTATTAACATGGAAATATCTACACAGCCATCTGGATTAACTTGGAAATATCTACACCGCTATCTGTATGAACATGGAAATACATACACCGCTATCTGTATGAACATGGAAATATCTACACCGCTATCTGTTTGAACATGGAAATATATACACCGCTATCTGCATGAAAATGGAAATATCTACACAGCTATCTGCATATACATGGAAATATCTACACAGCTATCACTTTACGCATGGAAATAACTACACCGCTATCTGTATGAACATGGAAATATCTACACCGCCATCTGTATGAAAATGGAAATATCTGAACCGCCATCTGTATGAACATATAAATATCTACACCGCCATCTGTATTAAAATGGAGTTATCTACACCGCTATCTGCATAAACATGGAAATATCTACACCGCTATCTGTATAAACATGGAAATATCTACACCGCTATCTGTATAAACATGGAAATATCTTCACCGCTACCTGTAAAAACATGGAGATATTAGCACCGCTATCTGTATGAACATGGAAATATCTACACCGCTATCTGTATGAACATGGAAATATCTACACCGCTATCGGTTTGAACAGGGAAATATATACACCGCTGTCTGCATGAAAATGGAAATTGCTACACAGCTATCTGCATATACATGGAAATATCTACACAGGTATCTCTTTACACATGGAAATAACTACACCGCTATCTGTATGAAAATGGAAATATCTACACCGCCATCTGTATGAACATGGAAATATCTACACCGCTATCTGTATGAACATGGAAATATCTACACCGCTATCTGTATGAACATGGAAATATCTACACAGCCATCTGGATGAACATGGAAATATCTACACCGCTATCTGTATGAACATGGAAATATCTACACCGCTATCTGTATGAACATGGAAATATCTACACCGCTATCTGTATGAACATGGAAATATTTTCACCGCCATCTACAAGAACATGGATATATCTACACAGCCATCTGGATGAACATGGAAATATCTACACCGCTATCTGTGTAAACATGCCTACATTTTCACCGCTATCTGTATAAACATGGAAATATCTACACCGCTATCTTTATGAACATGGAAATATCTACACCGCTAACTGTTTGAACATGGAAGTATATACACCTCTATCTGCTTGAAAATGGAAACATATACACCGCTAACTGTATGAACATGGAAATACATACACCGCTGTCTGTATGAACATGGAAATATCTACACCGCTATCTGTATGAACATGGAAATACATACACCGCTGTCTGTATGAACATGGAAATATCTTCACCGCCATCTGTATGAACATGGATATATCTACACAGCCATCTGGATGAACATGGAAATATCTACACCGCTATCTGTGTAAACATGCATACATTTTCACCGCTCTCTGTATAAACATGGAAATAACTACACCGCTATCTTTATGAACATGGAAATATCTACACCGCTAACTGTTTGAACATGGAAATATATACACCGCTATCTGCTTGAAAATGGAAATATCTACACCGCTATCTGTATGAACATGGAAATACATACACCGCTATCTGTTTGAACATGGAAATATCTACACCGCTTTCTTTATGAATATGGAAATATCTACAATGCTATCTGTATGAACATGGAAATATCTTCACCGCCATCTGTATGAACATGGATATAACTACACAGCCATCTGGATGAACATGGAAATATCTGCACCGCTATCTGTATGAACATGGAAATATCTACACCGCTATCTGTATGAACATGGATATATCTACACAGCTATCTGGATGAACATGGAAATATCTACACCGCTAACTGTGTAAACATGCATACATCTTCACCGCTATCTGTATAAACATGGAAATATCTACACCGCTATCTTTCTGAACATGGAAATATCTACACCGCTAACTGTTTGAACGGGGAAATATATACACCGCTATCTGCATGAAAATGGAAATATCTACACAGCTATCTGCATATACATGGAAATATCTACACAGCTATCTCTCTACACATGGAAATAACTACACCGCTATCTGTATGAACATGGAAATATCTACACCGCCATCTGTTAGAAAATGGAAATCTCTGAACCGCCATCTGTATGAACATATAAATATCTACACCGCCATCTGTATTAAAATGGAGATATCTACACAGCTATCTGTATAAACATGGAAATATCTACACCGCTATCTGTATAAACATGTAAATATCTACACCGCTATCTGTATAAACATGGAAATAGCTTCACTGCTACCTGTATAAACTTGGAAATTTCAGCACCGCTATCTGTATGAACATGGAAATATCTACACCGCAATCTGAAAGAACATGGAAATATCTACACCGCTATCTGTATGAACATGGAAATATCTACACCGCTATCTGTTTGAACAGGGAAATATATACACCGCTGTCTGCATGAAAATGGAAATTGCTACACAGCTATCTGCATATACATGGAAATATCTACACAGGTATCTCTTTACACATGGAAATAACTACACCGCTATCTGTATGAAAATGGAAATATCTACACCGCCATCTGTATGAACATGGAAATATCTGCACCGCCATCTGTATGAACATATAAATATCTACACCGCCATCTGTATTAAGATGGAGATATCTACACCGCTATCTGTATCAACATGGAAATATCTACACCGCTACCTGTATGAACATGGAAATATCAGCACCGCTATCTGTATGAACATGGAAATATATACACCGCTATCTGTATGAACATGGAAATATCTTCACCGCCATCTGTATGAACATGGATATATCTACACAGCCATCTGGATGAACATTGAAATATGTACACGGCTATCTGTGTAAAAATGCATACATCTTCACCGCTATCTGTATAAACATGGAAATATCTACCCCGCTATCTTTATGAACATGGAAATATCTAAACCGCTAACTGTTTGAACAGGGAAATATATACACCGCTATCTGCATAAAAATGGAAATATCTACTCCGCTATCTGTATGAACATGGAAATACATACACCGCTATCTGTATGAACATGGAAATATCTACACCGCTATCTGTATGAACATGGAATTATCTACACTGCTATCTGTATGAACATGGAAATATCTACACCGCCATCTGTATGAACATGGAAATATCTTCTCCGCCATCTGTATGAACATGGATATATCTACACAGCCATCTGGATGAACATGGAAATATCTAAACCGCTATCAGTATGAACATGGAAATATCTACACCGCCATCTGTATGAACATGGATATATCTACACAGCCATCTGTATAAACACGGAAATATGTACACCGCTACCTGTATAAACACGGAAGTTTCAGCACGGCTATCGGTATGAACATGGCAATATCTACATGGCTATCTGTATGAACATGGAAATATCTACACCGCTATCTGCATGTACATGGAAATATCTTCACCGCCATCTGTATGAACATGGATATATCTACTCAGCCATCTGGATGAACATGGAAATATCTACACCGCTATCTTTATGAACATGGAAATATCTACATCGCTATCTGTATGAACATGGAAATATCTACACAGCCATCTGGATTAACATGGAAATATCTACACCGCTATCTGTATGAACATGGAAATACACACACCGCTGTCTGTATGAACATGGAAATATCAACACCGCTATCTGTATGAACATGGAAATATCTACACCGCTATCTGTATGAACATGGAAATATCTTCACCGCCATCAGTGTGAACATGGATATATCTACACAGCCATCTGGATGAATATGGAAATATCTACACCACTATCTGTATAAACATGCATACATTTTCACCGCTATCTGTATAAACATGGAAATATCTACACCGCTATCTTTATGAACATGGAAATATCTACACCGCTAACTGTTTGAACATGGAAATATATACACCGCTATCTGCTTGAAAATGGAAATATCTACACCGCTATCTGTATGAACATGGAAATACATACACCGCTATCTGTTTGAACATGGAAATATCTACACCGCTTTCTTTATGAACATGGAAATATCTACAACGCTATCTGTATGAACATGGAAATATCTTCACCGCCATCTGTATGAACATGGATATATCTACACAGCCATCTGGATGAACATGGAAATATCTGCACCGCTATCTGTATGAACATGGAAATATCTACACCGCTATCTGTATGAACATGGATATATCTACACAGCCATCTGGATGAACATGGAAATATCTACACCGCTATCTGTGTAAATATGCATACATCTTCACCGCTATCTGTATAAACATGGAAATATCTACACCGCTATCTTTCTGAACATGGAAATATCTACACCGCTAACTGTTTGAACAGGGAAATATATACACCGCTATCTGCATGAAAATGGAAATATCTACACAGCTATCTGCATATACATGGAAATATCTACACAGCTATCTCTCTACACATGGAAATAACTACACCGCTATCTGTATGAACATGGTAATATCTACACTGCCATCTGTATGAAAATGGAAATCTCTGAACCGCCATCTGTATGAACATATAAATATCTACACCGCCATCTGTATTAAAATGGAGATATCTACACCGCTATCTGTATAAACATGGAAATATCTACACCGCAATCTGTATAAACATGGAAATATCTACACCGCTATCTGTATAAACATGGAAATAGCTTCACCGCTACCTGTATAAACATGGAAATTTCAGCACCGCTATCTGTATGAACATGGAAATATCTACACCGCAATCTGTATGAACATGGAAATATCTACACCGCTATCTGTTTGAACAGGGAAATATATGCACCGCTGTCTGCATGAAAATGGAAATTGCTACACAGCTATCTGCATATACATGGAAATATCTACACAGGTATCTCTTTACACATGGAAATTACTACAACGCTATCTGTATGAACATGGAAATGTCTACACCGCCATCTGTATGAACATGGAAATATCTGCACCGCCATCTGTATGAACATATAAATATCTACACCGCCATCTGTATTAAGATGGAGATATCTACACCGCTATCTGTATCAACATGGAAATATCTACACCGCTACCTGTATGAACATGGAAATATCAGCACCGCTATCTGTATGAACATGGAAATATCTACACCGCTATCTGTATGAACATGGAAATATCTTCACCGCCATCTGTATGAACATGGATATATCTACACAGCCATCTGGATGAACATGGAAATATGTACACGGCTATCTGCGTAAACATGCATACATCTTCACCGCTATCTGTATAAACATGGAAATATCTACACCGCTATCTTTATGAACATGGAAATATCTAAACCGCTAACTGTTTGAACAGGGAAATATATACACCGCTATCTGCATAAAGATGGAAATATCTACACCGCTATCTGTATGAACATGGAAATACATACACCGCTATCTGTATGAACATGGAAATATCTACACCGCTATCTGTATGAACATGGAAATATCTACACCGCTATCTGTATGAACATGGAAATATCTACAACTCCATCTGTATGAACATGGAAATATCTTCTCCACCTTCTGTATGAACATGGATATATCTACACAGCCATCTGGATGAACATGGAAATATCTAAACTGCTATCTGTATGAACATGGAAATATCTACACCGCCATCTGTATGAACAAGGATATATCTACACAGCCATCTGTATAAGCACGGAAATATGTACACCGCTACCTGTATAAACATGGAAGTTTCAGCACGGCTATCGGTATGAACATGGCAATATCTACACAGCTATCTGTATGAACATGGAAATATCTACACCGCTATCTGTATGTACATGGAAATATCTTCACCGCCATCTGTATGAAAATGGATATATCTACTCAGCCATCTGGATGAACATGGAAATATCTACACCGCTATCTGTATGAACATGGAAATATCTACACCGCTATCTGTATCAACATGGAAATATCTACACAGCCATCTGGATTAACATGGAAATATCTACACCGCTATCTGTATGAACATGGAAATACATACACCGCTGTCTGTATGAACATGGAAATATCTACACCGCTATCTGTATGAACATGGAAATATCTACACCGCTATCTGTATGAACATGGAAATATCTTCACCGCCATCTCTATGAACATGGATATATCTACACAGCCATCTGGATGAACATGGAAATATCTACACCGCTATCTGTGTAAACATGCATACATTTTCACCGCTATCTGTATAAACATGGAAATAACTACACCGCTATCTTTATGAACATGGAAATATCTACACCGCTAACTGTTTGAACATGGAAATATATACACCGCTATCTGCTTGAAAATGGAAATATCTACACCGCTATCTGTATGAACATGGAAATACATACACCGCTATCTGTTTGAACATGGAAATATCTACACCGCTTTCTTTATGAATATGGAAATATCTACAATGCTATCTGTATGAACATGGAAATATCTTCACCGCCATCTGTATGAACATGGATATAACTACACAGCCATCTGGATGAACATGGAAATATCTGCACCGCTATCTGTATGAACATGGAAATATCTACACCGCTATCTGTATGAACATGGATATATCTACACAGCTATCTGGATGAACATGGAAATATCTACACCGCTAACTGTGTAAACATGCATACATCTTCACCGCTATCTGTATAAACATGGAAATATCTACACCGCTATCTTTCTGAACATGGAAATATCTACACCGCTAACTGTTTGAATGGGGAAATATATACACCGCTATCTGCATGAAAATGGAAATATCTACACAGCTATCTGCATATACATCGAAATATCTACACAGCTATCTCTCTACACATGGAAATAACTACACCGCTATCTGTATGAACATGGAAATATCTACACCGCCATCTGTTAGAAAATGGAAATCTCTGAACCGCCATCTGTATGAACATATAAATATCTACACCGCCATCTGTATTAAAATGGAGATATCTACACAGCTATCTGTACAAACATGGAAATATCTACACCGCTATCTGTATAAACATGTGAATATCTACACCGCTATCTGTATAAACATGGAAATAGCTTCACTGCTACCTGTATAAACTTGGAAATTTCAGCACCGCTATCTGTATGAACATGGAAATATCTACACCGCAATCTGAAAGAACATGGAAATATCTACACCGCTATCTGTATGAACATGGAAATATCTACACCGCTATCTGTTTGAACAGGGAAATATATACACCGCTGTCTGCATGAAAATGGAAATTGCTACACAGCTATCTGCATATACATGGAAATATCTACACAGGTATCTCTTTACACATGGAAATAACTACACCGCTATCTGTATGAACATGGAAATATCTACACCGCCATCTGTATGAACATGGAAATATCTGCACCGCCATCTGTATGAACATATAAATATCTACACCGCCATCTGTATTAAGATGGAGATATCTACACCGCTATCTGTATCAACATGGAAATATCTACACCGCTACCTGTATGAACATGGAAATATCAGCACCGCTATCTGTATGAACATGGAAATATATACACCGCTATCTGTATGAACATGGAAATATCTTCACCGCCATCTGTAGGAACATGGATATATCTACACAGCCATCTGGATGAACATGGAAATAACTACACCGCTATCTGTGTAAACATGCATACATCTTCACCGCTATCTGTATAAACATGGAAATATCTACACCGCTATCTTTATGAACATGGAAATATCTAAACCGCTAACTGTTTGAACAGGGAAATATAGACACCGCTATCTGCATGAAAATGGAAATATCTACACCGCTATCTGTATGAACATGGAAATATATACACCGCTATCTATATGAACATGGAAATATCTACACTGCTATCTGTATAAACATGGAAATATCTACACCGCTATCTGTATGAACATGGAAATATCTACACCGCCATCTGTATGAACATGGAAATATCTTCTCCGCCATCTGTTTTAACATGGATATATCTACACAGCCATCTGGATGAACATGGAAATATCTAAACCGCTATATGCATGAACATGGAAATATCTACACCGCCATCTGTATGAACATGGATATATCTACACAGCCATCTGTATAAACATGGAAATATCTACACCGCTATCTGTATGAATATGGAAATGTTTACAACGCTATCTGTTTGAACATGGAAATGTCTACACCGCTATCTGCATGAAAATGGAAATATCTGCACAGCAATCTGCAAATACATGGAAATACCTACACAGCTATCTCTTTACACATGGAAATAACTACACCGCTATCTATATAAACATGGAAATATCTACACCGCTATCAGTGTAAACATGCACACATCTTCACCGCTATCTGTATAAACATGGAAATATCTACACCGCTATCTTTCTGAACATGGAAATATCTACACCACTTACTGATTGAACAGGGAAATATATACACCGCTATCTGCATGAAAATGGAAATATCTACACTGCTATCTGTATGAACATGGAAATACATACACCGCTATCTGTTTGAACATGGAAATATCTACACCGCTATCTGTATGAACATGGAAATATCTTCACCGTCATCTGTATGAACATGGAAATATCTGCACCGCTATCTGTATGAACATGGAAATATCTACGCCGCTATCTGAATAAACATGGAAATATCTACACCGCTATCTGTATGAACATTGAAATATCTTCACCGCCATCTGTATGAACATGGATATATCTACACAGCCATCTGGATGAACATGGAAATATCTGCACCGCTATCTGTATGAACATGGAAATATCTACACCGCTATCTGTATGAACATAGATATATCTACACAGCTATCTGGATGAACATGGAAATATCTACACCGCTATCAGTGTAAACATGCATACATCTTCACCGCTATCTGTATAAACATGGAAATATCTACACCGCTATCTTTCTCAACAGGGAAATATCTACACCACTAACTGTTTGAACAGGGAAATATATTCACCGCTATCTGCATGAAAATGGAAATATCTACACAGCTATCTGCATATACATGGATATATCTACACAGCTATCTCTTTACACATGTAAATAACTACACCGCTATCTGTATGAACATGGAAATATCTACACCGCGATCTGTATGAACATGGAAATATCTGAACCGCCATCTGTATGAACATATAAATATCTACACCGCCAACTGTATTAAGATGGAGATATGTACACCGCTTTCTGTATAAAGATGGAAATATCTACGCCGCTATCTGTATAAACATGGAAATATCTACACCGCTATGTGTATAAACATGGAAATATTTACACCGCTACCTGTATAAACATGGAAATATCAGCACCGCTATCGGAATGAATATGGAAATATCTACACCGCCATCTCTATGAACATGGAAATATCTTCACCGCCATCTGTATGAACATGGATATATCTACACAGCCATCTGTATGTACATGGAAATATATACACCGCTATCTGTATGAACATGGAAATGTCTACACCGCTATCTGTATTAACATGGAAATATCTTCACCGCCATCTGAATGAACATGAATATGTCTCCACAGCCATCTGGATGAACATGGAAATATCTACACCACTATCTGTATGAACATGGAAATATCAACACAGCTATCTGTGTAAACATGCATACATCTTCACCGCTATCTGTACAAACATGGAAATATCTACACCGGTATCTTTATGAACATGGAAATATCTACACCGCTATCTGTGTAAATATGCATACATCTTCACCGCAATCTGTATAAACATGGAAATATCTACACCGCTATCTGTATGAACATGGAAATATCTACACCGCTATCTGTTTGAACATGGAAATATCCACACCGCTATCTATATGAACATGGAAATACCTACACAGCCATCTGGATGAACATGGAAATATCTACACCGCTATCTGTATGAACATGGAAATACAAACACCGCTATCTGTATGAACATGGAAATATCTACACCGCTATCTGTATGAACATGGAAATATCTACACCGCTATCTGTATGAACATGGAAATATCTTCACCGCCATCTGTATGAACATGGATATATCTACACAGCCATCTGGATGAACATGGAAATATCTACACCGCTATCTGTGTAAACATGCATACATTTACACCGCTAACTGTATAAACATGGAAATATCTACACCGCTATCTTTATGAACATGGAAATATCTACACCGCTAACTGTTTGAACTTGGAAATATATACACCGCTATCTGCTTGAAAATGGAAATATTTACACCGCTATCTGTATGAACATGGAAATACATACACCGCTATCTGTTTGAACATGGAAATATCTACACCGCTTTCTGTATGAACATGGAAATATCTTCACCGTCATCAGTATGAACATGAATATATCTACACAGCCATCTGCTTGAAAATGGAAATATCTACACCGCTATCTGTATGAACATGGAAATATATACACCGCTATCTGTTTGAACATGGAAATATCTACACCGCTTTCTTTATGAACATGGAAATATCTACAACGCTATCTGTATGAATATGGAAATATCTTCACCGCCATCTGTATGAACATGGATATATCTACACAGCCATCTGGATGAACATGGAAATATCTGCACCGCTATCTGTATGAACATGGAAATATCTACACCGCTATCTGTATGAACATGGATATATCTACACACCCATCTCGATGAACATGGAAATATCTACACCGCTATCTGTGTAAACATGCATACATCTTCACCGCTATCTGTATAAACATGGAAATATCTACACCGCTATCTTTCTGAACATGGAAATATCTACACCGCTAACTGTTTGAACAGGGAAATATATACACCGCTATCTGCATGAAAATGGAAATATCTACACAGCTATCTGCATATACATGGAAATATCTACACAGCTATCTCTCCACACATGGAAATAACTACACCGCTATCTGTATGAACATGGAAATATCTACACCGCCATCTGTATGAAAATGGAAATCTCTGAACCGCCATCTGTATGAACATATAAATATCTACACCGCCATCTGTATTAAAATGGAGATATCTACACCGATATCTGTATAAACATGGAAATATCTACACCGCTATCTGTATAAACATGGAAATATCTACACCGCTATCTGTATTAACATGGAAATAGCTTCACCGCTACCTGTATAAACATGGAAATTTCAGCACCGCTATCTGTATGAACATGGAAATATCTACACCGCAATCTGTATGAACATGGAAATATCTACACCGCTATCTGTATGAACATGGAAATATCTACACCGCTATCTGTATGAACATGGAAATATCTTCACCGCCATCTGTATGAACATGGATATATCTACACAGCCATCTGGATGAACATGGAAATATCTACACCTCTATCTGTGTAAACATGCATACATTTACACCGCTATCTGTATAAACATGGAAATATCTACACCGCTATCTTTATGAACATGGAAATATCTACACCGCTAACTGTTTGAACTTGGAAATATATACACCGCTATCTGCTTGAAAATGGAAATATTTACACCGCTATCTGTATGAACATGGAAATACATACACCGCTATCTGTTTGAACATGGAAATATCTACACCGCTTTCTGTATGAACATGGAAATACCTTCACCGTCATCAGTATGAACATGAATATATCTACACAGCCATCTGCTTGAAAATGGAAATATCTACACCGCTATCTGTATGAACATGGAAATACATACACCGCTATCTGTTTGAACATGGAAATATCTACACCGCTTTCTTTATGAACATGGAAATATCTACAACGCTATCTGTATGAATATGGAAATATCTTCACCGCCATCTGTATGAACATGGATATATCTACACAGCCATCTGGATGAACATGGAAATATCTGCACCGCTATCTGTATGAACATGGAAATATCTACACCGCTATCTGTATGAACATGGATATATCTACACACCCATCTCGATGAACATGGAAATATCTACACCGCTATCTGTGTAAACATGCATACATCTTCACCGCTATCTGTATAAACATGGAAATATCTACACCGCTATCTTTCTGAACATGGAAATATCTACACCGCTAACTGTTTGAACAGGGAAATATATACACCGCTATCTGCATGAAAATGGAAATATCTACACAGCTATCTGCATATACATGGAAATATCTACACAGCTATCTCTCCACACATGGAAATAACTACACCGCTATCTGTATGAACATGGAAATATCTACACCGCCATCTGTATGAAAATGGAAATCTCTGAACCGCCATCTGTATGAACATATAAATATCTACACCGCCATCTGTATTAAAATGGAGATATCTACACCGCTATCTGTATAAACATGGAAATATCTACACCGCTATCTGTATAAACATGGAAATATCTACACCGCTATCTGTATTAACATGGAAATAGCTTCACCGCTACCTGTATAAACATGGAAATTTCAGCACCGCTATCTGTATGAACATGGAAATATCTACACCGCAATCTGTATGAACATGGAAATATCTACACCGCTATCTGTATGAACATGGAAATATCTACACCGCTATCTGTTTGAACAGCGAAATATATACACCGCTGTCAGCATGAAAATGGAAATTGCTACACAGCTATCTGCATATACATGGAAATATCTACACAGGTATCTCTTTACACATGGAAATAACTACACCACTATCTGTATGAACATGGAAATATCTACACCGCCATCTGTATGAACATGGAAATATCTGCACCGCCATCTGTATGAACATATAAATATCTACACCGCCATCTGTATTAAGATGGAGATATCTACACCGCTATCTGTATCAACATGGAAATATCTACACCGCTATCTGTATAAACATGGAAATATCTACACCGCTATCTGTATAAACATGGAAATATCTACACCGCTACCTGTATGAACATGGAAATATCAGCACCGCTATCTGTATGAACATGGAAATATCTACACCGCTATCTGTATGAACATGGAAATATCTTCACCGCCATCTGTATGAACATGGATATATCTACACAGCCATCTGGATGAACATGGAAATATGTACACGGCTATCTGTGTAAACATGCATACATCTTCACCGCTATCTGTATAAACATGGAAATATCTACACCGCTGTCTTTATGAACATGGAAATATCTAAACCGATAACTGTTTGAACAGGGAAATATATACACCGCTATCTGCATGAAAATGGAAATATCTACACCGCTATCTGTATGAACATGGAAATACATACACCGCTATCTGTATGAACATGGAAATATCTACAGCGCTATCTGTATGAACATGGAAATACCTACACCGCTATCTGTATGAACATGGAAATATCTACACCGCCATCTGTATGAACATGGAAATATCTTCTCCGCCATCTGTATGAACATGGATATATCTGCACAGCCATCTGGATGAACATGGAAATATCTAAACCGCTATCTGTATGAACATGGAAATATCTACACCGCCATCTGTATGAACATGGATATATCTACACAGCCATCTGGATGAACATGGAAATATCTACACCGCTATCTGTGTAAACATGCATACATTTTCACCGCTATCTGTATAAACATGGAAATAACTACACCGCTATCTTTATAAACATGGAAATATCTACACCGCTAACTGTTTGAACACGGAAATATCTACACCGCTATCTGTATGAACATGGAAATATCTACACAGCCATCTGGATTAACATGGAAATATCTACACCGCTATCTGTATGAACATGGAAATACATACACCGCTGTCTGTATGAACATGGAAATATCTACACCGCTATCTGTATGAACATGGAAATATCTACACCGCTATCTGTATGAACATGGAAATGTCTTCACCGCCATCTGTGTGAACATGGATATATCTACACAGCCATCTGGATGAACATGGAAATATCTACACCGCTATCTGTGTAAACATGCATACATTTTCACCGCTATCTGTATAAACATGGAAATATCTACACCGCTATCTTTATGAACATGGAAATATCTACACCGCTAACTTTTTGAGCATGGAAATATATACACCGCTATCTGCTTGAAAATGGAAATATCTACACCGCTATCTGTATGAACATGGAAATACATACACCGCTATCTGTTTGAACATGGAAATATCTACACCGCTTTCTTTATGAACATGGAAATATCTACAACGCTATCTGTATGAACATGGAAATATCTTCACCGCCATCTGTATGAACATGGATATAACTACACAGCCATCTGGATGAACATGGAAATATCTGCACCGCTATCTGTATGAACATGGAAATATCTACACTGCTATCTGTATGAACATGGATATATCTACACAGCCATCTGGATGAACATGGAAATATCTACACCACTATCTGTGTAAACATGCATACATCTTCACCGCTATCTGTATAAACATGGAAATATCTACACCGCTATCTTTCTGAACATGGAAATATCTACACCGCTAACTGTTTGAACAGGGAAATATATACACCGCTATCTGCATGAAAATGGATATATCTACACAGCTATCTGCATATACATGGAAATATCTACACAGCTATCTCTCCACACATGGAAATAACTACACCGCTATCTGTATGAACATGGAAATATCTACACCGCCATCTGTATGAAAATGGAAATCTCTGAACCGCCATCTGTATGAACATATAAATATCTACACCGCCATCTGTATTAAAATGGAGATATCTACACCGCTATCTGTATAAACATGGAAATATCTACACCGCTATCTGTATAAACATGGAAATATCTACACCGCTATCTGTATAAACATGGAAATAGCTTCACCGCTACCTGTATAAACATGGATATTTCAGCACCACTATCTGTATGAACATGGAAATATCTACACCGCAATCTGTATGAACATGGAAATATCTACACCGCTATCTGTATGAACATGGAAATATCTACACCGCTATCTGTTTGAACAGCGAAATATATACACCGCTGTCTGCATGAAAATGGAAATTGCTACACAGCTATCTGCATATACATGGAAATATCTACACAGGTATCTCTTTACACATGGAAATAACTACACCGCTATCTGTATGAACATGGAAACATCTACACCGCCATCTGTATGAACATGGAAATATCTGCACCGCCATCTGTATGAACATATAAATATCTACACCGCCATCTGTATTAAGATGGAGATATCTACACCGCTATCTGTATCAACATGGAAATATCTACACCGCTATCTGTATAAACATGGAAATATCTACACCGCTACCTGTATGAACATGGAAATATCAGCACTGCTATCTGTATGAACATGGAAATATCTACACCGCTATCTGTATGAACATGGAAATATCTTCACCGCCATCTGTATGAACATGGATATATCTACACAGCCATCTGGATGAACATGGAAATATGTACACGGCAATCTGTGTAAACATGCATACATCTTCACCGCTATCTGTATAAACATGGAAATATCTACACCGCTGTCTTTATGAACATGGAAATATCTAAACCGATAACTGTTTGAACAGGGAAATATATACACCGCTATCTGCATGAAAATGGAAATATCTACACCGCTATCTGTATGAACATGGAAATACATACACCGCTATCTGTATGAAAATGGAAATATCTACACCGCTATCTGTATGAACATGGAAATACCTACACCGCTATCTGAACATGGAAATATCTACACCGCCATCTGTATGAACATGGAAATATCTTCTCCGCCATCTCTATGAACATGGATATATCTGCACAGCCATCTGGATGAACATGGAAATATCTAAACCGCTATCTGTATGAACATGGAAATATCTACACCGCCATCTGTATGAACATGGATATATCTACACAGCCATCTTTATAAACACGGAAATATGTACACCGCTACCTGTATAAACATGGAAGTATCAGCACCGCTATCGGTATGTACATGGCAATATCTACACGGCTATCTGTATGAACATGGAAATATCTACACCGCTATCTGTATGTACATGGAAATATCTTCACCGCCATCAGTATGAACATGGATATATCTACGCAGCCATCTGGATGAACATGGAAATATCTACACCGCTATCTGTATGAACATGGAAATATCTACGCCGCTATCTGTATGAACATGGAAATACCTACACAGCCATCTGGATGAACATGGAAATATCTACACCGCTATCTGTATGAACATGGAAATACAAACACCGCTATCTGTATGAACATGGAAATATCTACACCGCTATCTGTATGAACATGGAAATATCTACACCGCTATCTGTATGAACATGGAAATATCTTCACCGCCATCTGTATGAACATGGATATATCTACACAGCCATCTGGATGAACATGGAAATATCTACACCGCTATCTGTGTAAACATGCATACATTTACACCGCTATCTGTATAAACATGGAAATATCTACACCGCTATCTTTATGAACATGGAAATATCTACACCGCTAACTGTTTGAACTTGGAAATATATACACCGCTATCTGCTTGAAAATGGAAATATCTACACCGCTATCTGTATGAACATGGAAATACATACACCGCTATCTGTTTGAACATGGAAATATCTACACCGCTTTCTGTATGAACATGGAAATATCTTCACCGTCATCAGTATGAACATGAATATATCTACACAGCCATCTGGATGAACATGGAAATATCTGCACCGCTATCTGTATGAACATGGAAATATCTACACCGCTATCTGTATGAACATGGATATATCTACACAGCCATCTGGATGAACATGGAAATATCTACACCGCTATCTGTGTAAACATGCATACATCTTCACCGCTATCTGTATAAACATGGAAATATCTACACCGCTATCTTTCTGAACATGGAAATATCAACACCGCTAACTGTTTGAACAGGGAAATATATACATCGCTATCTGCATGAGAATTGAAATATCTACACAGCTATCTGCATATACATGGAAATATCTACAGAGCTATCTCTTTACACAAGGAAATAACTACACCGCTATCTGTATGAACATGGTAATATCTACACCGCCATCTGTATGAAAATGGAAATATCTGAACCGCCATCTGTATGAACATATAAATATCTACATCGCCATCTGTATTAAGATGGAGAAATCTACACCGCTATCTGTATAAACATGGAAATATCTACACCGCTATCTGTATAAACATGGAAATATCTACACCGCTATCAGTATAAACATGGAAATATCTTCACCGCTACCTGTAAAAACATGGAAATATCAGCACCGCTATCTGTATGAACATGGAAATATCTACACCGATATCTGTATGAACATGGAAATATCTACACCGCTATCTGTATGAACATGGAAATATCAACACCGCTATCGGTTTGAACAGGGAAATATATACACCGTTGTCTGCATGAAAATGGAAATTGCTACACAGCTATCTGCATATACTTGGAAATATCTACACAGGTATCTCTTTACACATGGAAATAACTACACCGCTATCTGTATGAAAATGGAAATATCTACACCGCCATCTGTATGAACATGGAAATATCTACACCGCTATCTGTATGAACATGGAAATATCTACAACGCTATCTGTATGAACACGGAAATACCTACACCGCTACCTGTATGAACATGGAAATATTTTCACCGCCATCTATATGAACATGGATATATCTACACAGCCATCTGGATGAACATGGAAATATCTACACCGCTATCTGTGTAAACATGCCTACATTTTCACCGCTATCTGTATAAACATGGAAATATGTACACCGATATCTTTATGAACATGGAAATATCTACACCGCTAACTGTTTGAACATGGAAGTATATACACCGCTATCTGCTTGAAAATGGAAATATATACATCGCTAACTGTATGAACATGAAAATACATACACCGCTATCTGTTTGAACATGGAAATATCTACACCGCTTTCTTTATGAACATGGAAATATCTACACCGCTATCTGTATGAACATGGAAATATCTTCACCGCCATCTGCATGAAGATGGATATATCTACACAGCATTCTGGATGAACATGGAAATATCTACACCGCTATCTGTGTAAACATGCATACATTTTCACTGCTATCTGTATAAACATTGAAATATCTACACCGCTATCTTTATGAACATGGAAATATCTAAACCGGTATCTGTATGAACATGGAAATATCTTCACCGCCATCTGTATGAACATGGATATATCTACACAGCCATCTGGATGAACATGGAAATATGTACACGGCTATCTGTGTAAACATGCATACGTCTTCACCGCTATCTGTATAAACATGGAAATATCTACACCGCTATCTTTATGAAAATGGAAATATCTAAACCGCTAACTGTTTGAACAGGGAAATATATACACCGCTTTCTGCATAAAAATGGAAATATCTACACCGCTATCTGTATGAACATGGAAATACATACACCGCTATCTGTATGAACATGGAAATATCTACACCGCTATCTGTATGAACATGGAAATATCTACACCCCTATCTGTATGAACATGGAAATATCTACACCGCCATCTGTATGAACATGGAAGTTTCAGCACGGCTATCGGTATGAACTTGGCAATATCTACACGGCTATCTGTATGAACATGGAAATATCTACACCGCTATCTGTATGTACATGGAAATATCTTCACCGCCATCTGTATGAACATGGATATATCTACTCAGCCATCTGGATGAACATGGAAATATCTACACCACTATCAGTATGAACATGGAAATATCTACACCGCTATCTGTATGAACATGGAAATATCTACACAGCCATCTGGATTAACATGGAAATATCTACACCGCTATCTGTATGAACATGGAAATACATACACCGCTGTCTGTATGAACATGGAAATATCTACCCCGCTATCTGTATGAACATGGAAATATCTACACCGCTATCTGTATGAACATGGAAATATCTTCACCGCCATCTGTGTGAACATGGATATATCTACACAGCCATCTGGATGAACATGGAAATATCTACACCGCTATCTGTGTAAACATGCATACATTTTCACCGCTATCTGTATAAACAAGGAAATAACTACACCGCTATCTTTATGAACATGGAAATATCTACACCGCTAACTGTTTGAACATGGAAATATATACACCGCTATCTGCTTGAAAATGGAAATATCTACACCGCTATCTGTATGAACATGGAAATACATACACCGCTATCTGTTTGAACATGGAAATATCTACACCGCTTTCTTTATGAACATGGAAATATCTACAACGCTATCTGTATGAACATGGAAATATCTTCACCGCCATCTGTATGAACATGGATATATCTACACAGCCATCTGGATGAACATGGAAATATCTGCACCGCTATCTGTATGAACATGGAAATATCTACACCGCTATCTGTATGAACATGGATATATCTACACAGCCATCTGGATGAACATGGAAATATCTACACCGCTATCTGGTAAACATGCATATATCTTCACTGCTATGTGTATAAACATGGAAGTATCTACACCGCTATCTTTCTGAACATGGAAATATCTACACCGCTAACTGTTTGAACAGGGAAATATATACACCGCTATCTGCATGAAAATGGAAATATCTACACAGCTATCTGCATATACATGGAAATATCTACACAGCTATCTCTCTACACATGGAAATTACTACACCGCTATCTGTATGAACATGGAAAATCTACACCGCCATCTGTATGAAAATGGAAATCTCTGAACCGCCATCTGTATGAACATATAAATATCTACACCGCCATCTGTATTAAAATGGAGATATCTACACCGCTATCTGTATAAACATGGAAATATCTACACCGCTATCTGTATAAACATGGAAATATCTACACCGCTATCAGTATAAACATGGAAATAGCTTCACCGCTACCTGTATAAACATGGAAATTTCAGCACCGCTATCTGTATGAACATGGAAATATCTACACCGCAATCTGTATGAACATGGAAATATCTACACCGCTATCTGTATGAACATGGAAATATCTACACCGCTATCTGTTTGAACAGGGAAATATATACACCGCTGTCTGCATAAAAATGGAAATTGCTACACAGCTATCTGCATATACATGGAAATATCTACACAGGTATCTCTTTACACATGGAAATAACTACACCGCTATCTGTATGAACATGGAAATATCTACACCGCCATCTGTATGAACATGGAAATATCTGCACCGCCATCTGTATGAACATATAAATATCTACACCGCCATCTGTATTAAGATGGAGATATCTACACTGCTATCTGTATCAACATGGAAATATCTACACCGCTACCTGTATGAACATGGAAATATCAGCACCGCTATCTGTATGAACATGGAAATATCTACACCGCTATCTGTATGAACATGGAAATATCTTCACCGCCATCTGTATGAACATGGATATATCTACACAGCCATCTGGATGAACATGGAAATATGTACACGGCTATCTGTGTAAACATGCATACATCTTCACCGCTATCTGTATAAACATGGAAATATCTACACCGCTATCTTTATGAACATGGAAATATCTAAACCGCTAACTGTTTGAACAGGGAAATATATACACCGCTATCTGCATAAAAATGGAAATATCTACACCGCTATCTGTATGAACATGGAAATACATACACCGCTATCTGTATGAACATGGAAATATCTACAACGCTATCTGTATGAACATTGAAATAACTACCCCGCTATCTGTATGAACATGGAAATATCTACACCGCCATCTGTATGAACATGGAAATATCTTCTCCACCATCTGTATGAACATGGATATATCTACACAGCCATCTGGATGAACATGGAAATATCTAAACCGCTATCTGTATGAACATGGAAATATCTACACCGCCATCTGTATGAACATGGATATATCTACACAGCCATCTGTATAAACACGGAAATATGTACACCGCTACCTGTATAAACATGGAAGTTTCAGCACGGCTATCGGTATGAACATGGCAATATCTACACAGCTATCTGTATGAACATGGAAATATCTACACCGCTATCTGTATGTACATGGAAATATCTTCTCCGCCATCTGTATGAACATGGATATATCTACTCAGCCATCTGTATGAACATGGAAATATCTACAGCGCTATCTGTATGAACATGGAAATATCTACACAGCCATCTGGATTAACATGGAAATTACTACACCGCTATCTGTATGAACATGGAAATATCTACACCGCAATCTGTATGAAAATGGAAATATGTGAACCGCCATCTGTATGAACATATAAATATCTACACCGCCATCTGTATTAAAATGAAGATATCTACACCGCTATCTGTATAAACATGGAAATATCTACACCGCTATCTGTATAAACATGGAAATATCTACACCGCTATCTGTATGAACATGGAAATATCTTCAACGCTACCTGTAAAAACATGGAAATATCAGCACCGCTATCTGTATGAACATGGAAATATCTACACCGCTATCTGTATGAACATGGAAATATCTACACCGCTATCTGTATGAACATGGAAATATCTACACCGCTATCGGTTTGAACAAGGAAATATATACACCGCTGTCTGCATGAAAATGGAAATTGCTACACAGCAATCTGCATATACATGGAAATATCTACACAGGTATCTCTTTACACATGGAAATAACTACACAGCTATCTGTATGAAAATGGAAATATCTAAACCGCCATCTGTATGAACATGGAAATATCTACACCGCTATCTGTACGAACATGGAAATATCTACACCGCTATCTGTATGAACATGGAAATATCTACACAGCCATCTGGATGAACATGGAAATATCTACACCGCTATCTGTATGAACATGGAAATATCTACACCGCTATCTGTATGAACATGGAAATATCTACACCGCTATCTGTATGAACATGGAAATATTTTCACCGCCATCTATATGAACATGGATATATCTACACAGCCATCTGGATGAACATGGAAATATCTACACCGCTATCTGTGTAAACATGCCTACATTTTCACCGCTATCTGTATAAACATGGAAATATCTACACCGCTATCTTTATGAACATGGAAATATCTACACCGCTAACTGTTTGAACATGGAAGTATATACACCGCTATCTGCTTGAAAGTGGAAATATGTACACCGCTAACTGTATGAACATGGAAATACATACACCGCTATCTGTTTGAACATGGAAATATCTACACCGCTTTCTGTATGAACATGGAAATATCTACACCGCTATCTGTATGAACATGGAAATATCTTCACTGCCATCTGTATGAAGATGGATATATCTACACAGCATTCTGTTTGAACATGGAAATATCTACACCGCTTTCTTTATGAACATGGAAATATCTACAACGCTATCTGTATGAACATGGAAATATCTTCACCGCCATCTGTATGAACATGGATATATCTACACAGCCATCTGGATGAACATGGAAATATCTGCACCGCTATCTGTATGAACATGGAAATATCTACACCGCTATCTGTATGAACATGGATATATCTACACAGCCATCTGGATGAACATGGAAATATCTACACCGCTATCTGTGTAAACATGCATACATCTTCACCGCTATCTGTATAAACATGGAAATATCTACACCGCTATCTTTCTGAACATGGAAATATCTACACCGCTAACTGTTTGAACAGGGAAATATATACACCGCTATCTGCATGAAAATGGATATATCTACACAGCTATCTGCATATACATGGAAATATCTACACAGCTATCTCTCCACACATGGAAATAACTACACCGCTATCTGTATGAACATGGAAATATCTACACCGCCATCTGTATGAAAATGGAAATCTCTGAACCGCCATCTGTATGAACATATAAATATCTACACCGCCATCTGTATTAAAATGGAGATATCTACACCGCTATCTGTATAAACATGGAAATATCTACACCGCTATCTGTATAAACATGGAAATATCTACACCGCTATCTGTATAAACATGGAAATAGCTTCACCGCTACCTGTATAAACATGGATATTTCAGCACCGCTATCTGTATGAACATGGAAATATCTACACCGCAATCTGTATGAACATGGAAATATCTACACCGCTATCTGTATGAACATGGAAATATCTACACCGCTATCTGTTTGAACAGCGAAATATATACACCGCTGTCTGCATGAAAATGGAAATTGCTACACAGCTATCTGCATATACATGGAAATATCTACACAGGTATCTCTTTACACATGGAAATAACTACACCGCTATCTGTATGAACATGGAAACATCTACACCGCCATCTGTATGAACATGGAAATATCTGCACCGCCATCTGTATGAACATATAAATATCTACACCGCCATCTGTATTAAGATGGAGATATCTACACCGCTATCTGTATCAACATGGAAATATCTACACCGCTATCTGTATAAACATGGAAATATCTACACCGCTACCTGTATGAACATGGAAATATCAGCACTGCTATCTGTATGAACATGGAAATATCTACACCGCTATCTGTATGAACATGGAAATATCTTCACCGCCATCTGTATGAACATGGATATATCTACACAGCCATCTGGATGAACATGGAAATATGTACACGGCAATCTGTGTAAACATGCATACATCTTCACCGCTATCTGTATAAACATGGAAATATCTACACCGCTGTCTTTATGAACATGGAAATATCTAAACCGATAACTGTTTGAACAGGGAAATATATACACCGCTATCTGCATGAAAATGGAAATATCTACACCGCTATCTGTATGAACATGGAAATACATACACCGCTATCTGTATGAAAATGGAAATATCTACACCGCTATCTGTATGAACATGGAAATACCTACACCGCTATCTGAACATGGAAATATCTACACCGCCATCTGTATGAACATGGAAATATCTTCTCCGCCATCTCTATGAACATGGATATATCTGCACAGCCATCTGGATGAACATGGAAATATCTAAACCGCTATCTGTATGAACATGGAAATATCTACACCGCCATCTGTATGAACATGGATATATCTACACAGCCATCTTTATAAACACGGAAATATGTACACCGCTACCTGTATAAACATGGAAGTATCAGCACCGCTATCGGTATGTACATGGCAATATCTACACGGCTATCTGTATGAACATGGAAATATCTACACCGCTATTTGTATGTACATGGAAATATCTTCACCGCCATCAGTATGAACATGGATATATCTACGCAGCCATCTGGATGAACATGGAAATATCTACACCGCTATCTGTATGAACATGGAAATATCTACGCCGCTATCTGTATGAACATGGAAATACCTACACAGCCATCTGGATGAACATGGAAATATCTACACCGCTATCTGTATGAACATGGAAATACAAACACCGCTATCTGTATGAACATGGAAATATCTACACCGCTATCTGTATGAACATGGAAATATCTACACCGCTATCTGTATGAACATGGAAATATCTTCACCGCCATCTGTATGAACATGGATATATCTACACAGCCATCTGGATGAACATGGAAATATCTACACCGCTATCTGTGTAAACATGCATACATTTACACCGCTATCTGTATAAACATGGAAATATCTACACCGCTATCTTTATGAACATGGAAATATCTACACCGCTAACTGTTTGAACTTGGAAATATATACACCGCTATCTGCTTGAAAATGGAAATATCTACACCGCTATCTGTATGAACATGGAAATACATACACCGCTATCTGTTTGAACATGGAAATATCTACACCGCTTTCTGTATGAACATGGAAATATCTTCACCGTCATCAGTATGAACATGAATATATCTACACAGCCATCTGGATGAACATGGAAATATCTGCACCGCTATCTGTATGAACATGGAAATATCTACACCGCTATCTGTATGAACATGGATATATCTACACAGCCATCTGGATGAACATGGAAATATCTACACCGCTATCTGTGTAAACATGCATACATCTTCACCGCTATCTGTATAAACATGGAAATATCTACACCGCTATCTTTCTGAACATGGAAATATCAACACCGCTAACTGTTTGAACAGGGAAATATATACATCGCTATCTGCATGAGAATTGAAATATCTACACAGCTATCTGCATATACATGGAAATATCTACAGAGCTATCTCTTTACACAAGGAAATAACTACACCGCTATCAGTATGAACATGGAAATATCTACACCGCTATCTGTATGAACATGGAAATATCTACACAGCCATCTGGATTAACATGGAAATATCTACACCGCTATCTGTATGAACATGGAAATACATACACCGCTGTCTGTATGAACATGGAAATATCTACCCCGCTATCTGTATGAACATGGAAATATCTACACCGCTATCTGTATGAACATGGAAATATCTTCACCGCCATCTGTGTGAACATGGATATATCTACACAGCCATCTGGATGAACATGGAAATATCTACACCGCTATCTGTGTAAACATGCATACATTTTCACCGCTATCTGTATAAACAAGGAAATAACTACACCGCTATCTTTATGAACATGGAAATATCTACACCGCTAACTGTTTGAACATGGAAATATATACACCGCTATCTGCTTGAAAATGGAAATATCTACACCGCTATCTGTATGAACATGGAAATACATACACCGCTATCTGTTTGAACATGGAAATATCTACACCGCTTTCTTTATGAACATGGAAATATCTACAACGCTATCTGTATGAACATGGAAATATCTTCACCGCCATCTGTATGAACATGGATATATCTACACAGCCATCTGGATGAACATGGAAATATCTGCACCGCTATCTGTATGAACATGGAAATATCTACACCGCTATCTGTATGAACATGGATATATCTACACAGCCATCTGGATGAACATGGAAATATCTACACCGCTATCTGTGTAAACATGCATATATCTTCACTGCTATGTGTATAAACATGGAAGTATCTACACCGCTATCTTTCTGAACATGGAAATATCTACACCGCTAACTGTTTGAACAGGGAAATATATACACCGCTATCTGCATGAAAATGGAAATATCTACACAGCTATCTGCATATACATGGAAATATCTACACAGCTATCTCTCTACACATGGAAATTACTACACCGCTATCTGTATGAACATGGAAAATCTACACCGCCATCTGTATGAAAATGGAAATCTCTGAACCGCCATCTGTATGAACATATAAATATCTACACCGCCATCTGTATTAAAATGGAGATATCTACACCGCTATCTGTATAAACATGGAAATATCTACACCGCTATCTGTATAAACATGGAAATATCTACACCGCTATCAGTATAAACATGGAAATAGCTTCACCGCTACCTGTATAAACATGGAAATTTCAGCACCGCTATCTGTATGAACATGGAAATATCTACACCGCAATCTGTATGAACATGGAAATATCTACACCGCTATCTGTATGAACATGGAAATATCTACACCGCTATCTGTTTGAACAGGGAAATATATACACCGCTGTCTGCATAAAAATGGAAATTGCTACACAGCTATCTGCATATACATGGAAATATCTACACAGGTATCTCTTTACACATGGAAATAACTACACCGCTATCTGTATGAACATGGAAATATCTACACCGCCATCTGTATGAACATGGAAATATCTGCACCGCCATCTGTATGAACATATAAATATCTACACCGCCATCTGTATTAAGATGGAGATATCTACACTGCTATCTGTATCAACATGGAAATATCTACACCTCTACCTGTATGAACATGGAAATATCAGCACCGCTATCTGTATGAACATGGAAATATCTACACCGCTATCTGTATGAACATGGAAATATCTTCACCGCCATCTGTATGAACATGGATATATCTACACAGCCATCTGGATGAACATGGAAATATGTACACGGCTATCTGTGTAAACATGCATACATCTTCACCGCTATCTGTATAAACATGGAAATATCTACACCGCTATCTTTATGAACATGGAAATATCTAAACCGCTAACTGTTTGAACAGGGAAATATATACACCGCTATCTGCATAAAAATGGAAATATCTACACCGCTATCTGTATGAAAATGGAAATACATACACCGCTATCTGTATGAACATGGAAATATCTACAACGCTATCTGTATGAACATTGAAATAACTACCCCGCTATCTGTATGAACATGGAAATATCTACACCGCCATCTGTATGAACATGGAAATATCTTCTCCACCATCTGTATGAACATGGATATATCTACACAGCCATCTGGATGAACATGGAAATATCTAAACCGCTATCTGTATGAACATGGAAATATCTACACCGCCATCTGTATGAACATGGATATATCTACACAGCCATCTGTATAAACACGGAAATATGTACACCGCTACCTGTATAAACATGGAAGTTTCAGCACGGCTATCGGTATGAACATGGCAATATCTACACAGCTATCTGTATGAACATGGAAATATCTACACCGCTATCTGTATGTACATGGAAATATCTTCTCCGCCATCTGTATGAACATGGATATATCTACTCAGCCATCTGTATGAACATGGAAATATCTACAGCGCTATCTGTATGAACATGGAAATATCTACACAGCCATCTGGATTAACATGGAAATTACTACACCGCTATCTGTATGAACATGGAAATATCTACACCGCAATCTGTATGAAAATGGAAATATGTGAACCGCCATCTGTATGAACATATAAATATCTACACCGCCATCTGTATTAAAATGAAGATATCTACACCGCTATCTGTATAAACATGGAAATATCTACACCGCTATCTGTATAAACATGGAAATATCTACACCGCTATCTGTATGAACATGGAAATATCTTCAACGCTACCTGTAAAAACATGGAAATATCAGCACCGCTATCTGTATGAACATGGAAATATCTACACCGCTATCTGTATGAACATGGAAATATCTACACCGCTATCTGTATGAACATGGAAATATCTACACCGCTATCGGTTTGAACAAGGAAATATATACACCGCTGTCTGCATGAAAATGGAAATTGCTACACAGCAATCTGCATATACATGGAAATATCTACACAGGTATCTCTTTACACATGGAAATAACTACACAGCTATCTGTATGAAAATGGAAATATCTAAACCGCCATCTGTATGAACATGGAAATATCTACACCGCTATCTGTACGAACATGGAAATATCTACACCGCTATCTGTATGAACATGGAAATATCTACACAGCCATCTGGATGAACATGGAAATATCTACACCGCTATCTGTATGAACATGGAAATATCTACACCGCTATCTGTATGAACATGGAAATATCTACACCGCTATCTGTATGAACATGGAAATATTTTCACCGCCATCTATATGAACATGGATATATCTACACAGCCATCTGGATGAACATGGAAATATCTACACCGCTATCTGTGTAAACATGCCTACATTTTCACCGCTATCTGTATAAACATGGAAATATCTACACCGCTATCTTTATGAACATGGAAATATCTACACCGCTAACTGTTTGAACATGGAAGTATATACACCGCTATCTGCTTGAAAGTGGAAATATGTACACCGCTAACTGTATGAACATGGAAATACATACACCGCTATCTGTTTGAACATGGAAATATCTACACCGCTTTCTGTATGAACATGGAAATATCTACACCGCTATCTGTATGAACATGGAAATATCTTCACTGCCATCTGTATGAAGATGGATATATCTACACAGCATTCTGTTTGAACATGGAAATATCTACACCGCTTTCTTTATGAACATGGAAATATCTACAACGCTATCTGTATGAACATGGAAATATCTTCACCGCCATCTGTATGAACATGGATATATCTACACAGCCATCTGGATGAACATGGAAATATCTGCACCGCTATCTGTATGAACATGGAAATATCTACACCGCTATCTGTATGAACATGGATATATCTACACAGCCATCTGGATGAACATGGAAATATCTACACCGCTATCTGTGTAAACATGCATATATCTTCACCGCTATCTGTATAAACATGGAAGTATCTACACCGCTATCTTTCTGAACATGGAAATATCTACACCGCTAACTGTTTGAACAGGGAAATATATACACCGCTATCTGCATGAAAATGGAAATATCTACGCAGCTATCTGCATATACATGGAAATATCTACACAGCTATCTCTCTACACATGGAAATAACTACACCGCTATCTGTATGAACATGGAAATATCTACACCGCCATCTGTATGAAAATGGAAATCTCTGAACCGCCATCTGTATGAACATATAAATATCTACACCGCCATCTGTATTAAAATGGAGATATCTACACCGCTATCTGTATAAACATGGAAATATCTACACCGCTATCTGTATAAACATGGAGATATCTACACCGCTACCAGTATAAACATGGAAATAGCTTCACCGCTACCTGTATAAACATGGAAATTTCAGCACCGCTATCTGTATGAACATGGAAATATCTACACCGATATCTGTATGAACATGGAAATATCTACACCGCTATCTGTATGAACATGGAAATATCTACACCGCTATCTGTTTGAACAGGGAAATATATACACCGCTGTCTGCATGAAAATGGAAATTGCTAAACAGCTATCTGCATATACATGGAAATATCTACACAGGTATCTCTTTACACATGGAAATAACTACACCGCTATCTGTATGAACATGGAAATATCTACACCGCCATCTGTATGAACATGGAAATATCTACACCGCCATCTGTATGAACATGGAAATATCTGCACCGCCATCTGTATGAACAGATAAATATCTACACCGCCATCTGTATTAAGATGGAGATATCTACACCGCTATCTGTATCAACATGGAAATATCTACACCGCTACCTGTATGAACATGGAAATATCAGCACCGCTATCTGTATGAACATGGAAATATCTACACCGCTATCTGTATGAACATGGAAATATCTTCACCGCCATCTGTATGAACATGGATATATCTACACAGCCATCTGGATGAACATGGAAATATGTACACGGCTATCTGTGTAAACATGCATACATCTTCACCGCTATCTGTATAAACATGGAAATATCTACAACGCTATCTTTATGAACATGGAAATATCTAAACCGCTAACTGTTTGAACAGGGAAATATATACACCGCTATCTGCATAAAAATGGAAATATCTACACCGCTATCTGTATGAACATGGAAATACATACACCGCTATCTGTATGAACATGGAAATATCTACAACGCTATCTGTATGAACATGGAAATATCTACACCGCTATCTGTATGAACATGGAAATATCTACACCGCCATCTGTATGAACATGGAAATATCTTCTCCACCATCTGTATGAACATGGATATATCTACACAGCCATCTGGATGAACATGGAAATATCTAAACCGCTATCTGTATGAACATGGAAATATCTACACCGCCATCTGTATGAACATTGATATATCTACACAGCCATCTGTATAAACACGGAAATATGTACACCGCTACCTGTATAAACATGGAAGTTTCAGCACGGCTATCGGTATGAACATGGCAATATCTACACGGCTATCTGTATGAACATGGAAATATCTACACCGCTATCTGTATGTACATGGAAATATCTTCACCGCCATCTGTATGAACATGGAAATAACTACACCGCTATCTGTATGAACATGGAAATAACTACACAGCCATCTGGATTAACATGGAAATATCTACACCGCTATCTGTATGAACATGGAAATACATACACCGCTGTCTGTATGAACATGGAAATATCTACCCCGCTATCTGTATGAACATGGAAATATCTGCACCGCTATCTGTATGAACATGGAAATATCTTCACCGCCATCTGTATGAACATGGATTTATCTACACAGCCTTCTGGATGAACATGGAAATATCTACACCGCTATCTGTGTAAACATGCATATATTTTCACCGCTATCTGTATAAACATGGAAATATCTTCACCGCTACCTTTATGAACATGGAAATATCTAAACCGCTAACTGTTTGAACAGGGAAATATATACACCGCTATCTGCATAAAAATGGAAATATCTACACCGCTATCTGTATGAACATGGAAATACATACACCGCTATCTGTATGAACATGGAAATATCTACACCGCTATCTGTATGAAGATGGAAATATCTACACCGCTATCTGTATGAACATGGAAATATCTACACCGCCATCTGTATGAACATGGAAATATCTTCTCCACCATCTGTATGAACATGGATATATCTACACAGCCATCTGGATGAACATGGAAATATCTAAACCACTATCAGTATGAACATGGAAATATCTACACCGCCATCTGTATGAACATGGATATATCTACACAGCCATCTGTATAAACACGGAAATATGTACACCGCCACCTGTATAAACATGGAAGTTTCAGCACGGCTATCGGTATGAACATGGCAATATCTACACGGCTATCTGTATGAAGATGGAAATATCTACACCGCTATCTGTATGTACATGGAAATATCTTCACCGCCATCTGTATGATCATGGATATATCTACTCAGCCATCTGGATGAACATGGAAATATCTACACCGCTATCTGTATGAACATGGAAATATCTACACCGCTATCTGTATGAAGATGGAAATATCTACACAGCCATCTGGATTAACATGGAAATATCTACACCGCTATCTGTATGAACATGGAAATACATACACCGCTGTCTGTATGAACATGGAAATATCTACTCCGCTATCTGTATGAACATGGAAATATCTACACCGCTATCTGTATGAACATGGATATATCTTCACCGCCATCTGTGTGAACATGGATATATCTACACAGCCATCTGGATGAACATGGAAATATCTACACCGCTATCTGTGTAAACATGCATACATTTTCACCGCTATCTGTATAAACATGGAAATAACTACACCGCTATCTTTATGAACATGGAAATATCTACACCGCTAACTGTTTGAACATGGAAATATATACACCGCTATCTGCTTGAAAATGGAAATATCTACACCGCTATCTGTATGAACATGGAAATACATACACCGCTATCTGTTTGAACATGGAAATATCTACACCGCTTTCTTTATGAACATGGAAATATCTACAACGCTATCTGTATGAACATGGAAATATCTTCACCGCCATCTGTATGAACATGGATATATCTACACAGCCATCTGGATGAACATGGAAATATCTGCACCGCTATCTGTATGAACATGGAAATATCTACACCGCTATCTGTATGAACATGGATATATCTACACAGCCATCTGGATGAACATGGAAATATCTACACCGCTATCTGTGTAAACATGCATATATCTTCACCGCTATCTGTATAAACATGGAAGTATCTACACCGCTATCTTTCTGAACATGGAAATATCTACACCGCTAACTGTTTGAACAGGGAAATATATACACCGCTATCTGCATGAAAATGGAAATATCTACACAGCTATCTGCATATACATGGAAATATCTACACTGCTATCTCTCTACACATGGAAATAACTACACCGCTATCTGTATGAACATGGAAATATCTACACCGCCATCTGTATGAAAAGGGAAATCTCTGAACCGCCATCTGTATGAACATATAAATATCTACACCGCCATCTGTATTAAAATGGAGATATCTACACTGCTATCTGTATAAACATGGAAATATCTACACCGCTATCTGTATAAACATGGAAATATCTACACCGCTATCTGTATGAACATGGAAATATCTACACCGCCATCTGTATGAACATTGATATATCTACACAGCCATCTGTATAAACACGGAAATATGTACACCGCTACCTGTATAAACATGGAAGTTTCAGCACGGCTATCGGTATGAACATGGCAATATCTACACGGCTATCTGTATGAACATGGAAATATCTACACCGCTATCTGTATGTACATGGAAATATCTTCACCGCCATCTGTATGAACATGGAAATAACTACACCGCTATCTGTATGAACATGGAAATAACTACACAGCCATCTGGATTAACATGGAAATATCTACACCGCTATCTGTATGAACATGGAAATACATACACCGCTGTCTGTATGAACATGGAAATATCTACCCCGCTATCTGTATGAACATGGAAATATCTACACCGCTATCTGTATGAACATGGAAATATCTTCACCGCCATCTGTATGAACATGGATATATCTACACAGCCTTCTGGATGAACATGGAAATATCTACACCGCTATCTGTGTAAACATGCATATATTTTCACCGCTATCTGTATAAACATGGAAATATCTTCACCGCTACCTTTATGAACATGGAAATATCTAAACCGCTAACTGTTTGAACAGGGAAATATATACACCGCTATCTGCATAAAAATGGAAATATCTACACCGCTATCTGTATGAACATGGAAATACATACACCGCTATCTGTATGAACATGGAAATATCTACACCGCTATCAGTATGAAGATGGATATATCTACACCGCTATCTGTATGAACATGGAAATATCTACACCGCCATCTGTATGAACATGGAAATATCTTCTCCACCATCTGTATGAACATGGATATATCTACACAGCCATCTGGATGAACATGGAAATATCTAAACCGCTATCTGTATGAACATGGAAATATCTACACCGCCATCTGTATGAACATGGATATATCTACACAGCCATCTGTATAAACACGGAAATATGTACACCGCCACCTGTATAAACATGGAAGTTTCAGCACGGCTATCGGTATGAACATGGCAATATCTACACGGCTATCTGTATGAACATGGAAATATCTACACCGCTATCTGTATGTACATGGAAATATCTTCACCGCCATCTGTATGATCATGGATATATCTACTCAGCCATCTGGATGAACATGGAAATATCTACACCGCTATCTGTATGAACATGGAAATATCTACACCGCTATCTGTATGAACATGGAAATATCTACACAGCCATCTGGATTAACATGGAAATATCTACACCGCTATCTGTATGAACATGGAAATACATACACCGCTGTCTGTATGAACATGGAAATATCTACCCCGCTATCTGTATGAACATGGAAATATCTACACCGCTATCTGTATGAACATGGATATATCTTCACCGCCATCTGTGTGAACATGGATATATCTACACAGCCATCTGGATGAACATGGAAATATCTACACCGCTATCTGTGTAAACATGCATACATTTTCACCGCTATCTGTATAAACATGGAAATAACTACACCGCTATCTTTATGAACATGGAAATATCTACACCGCTAACTGTTTGAACATGGAAATATATACACCGCTATCTGCTTGAAAATGGAAATATCTACACCGCTATCTGTATGAACATGGAAATACATACACCGCTATCTGTTTGAACATGGAAATATCTACACCGCTTTCTTTATGAACATGGAAATATCTACAACGCTATCTGTATGAACATGGAAATATCTTCACCGCCATCTGTATGAACATGGATATATCTACACAGCCATCTGGATGAACATGGAAATATCTGCACCGCTATCTGTATGAACATGGAAATATCTACACCGCTATCTGTATGAACATGGACATATCTACACAGCCATCTGGATGAACATGGAAATATCTACACCGCTATCTGTGTAAACATGCATATATCTTCACCGCTATCTGTATAAAGATGGAAGTATCTACACCGCTATCTTTCTGAACATGGAAATATCTACACCGCTAACTGTTTGAACAGGGAAATATATACACCGCTATCTGCATGAAAATGGAAATATCTACACAGCTATCTGCATATACATGGAAATATCTACACAGCTATCTCTCTACACATGGAAATAACTACACCGCTATCTGTATGAACATGGAAATATCTACACCGCCATCTGTATGAAAAGGGAAATCTCTGAACCGCCATCTGTATGAACATATAAATATCTACACCGCCATCTGTATTAAAATGGAGATATCTACACCGCTATCTGTATAAACATGGAAATATCTACACCGCTATCTGTATAAACATGGAAATATCTACACCGCTATCTGTATAAACATGGAAATATCTACACCGCTATCAGTATAAACATGGAAATAGCTTCACCGCTACCTGTATAAACATGGAAATTTCAGAACCGCTATCTGTATGAACATGGAAATATCTACACCACAATCTGTATGAACATGGAAATATCTACACCGCTATCTGTATGAACATGGAAATATCTACACCACTATCTGTTTGAACAGGGAAATATATACACCGCTGTCTGCATGAAAATGGAAATTGCTACACAGCTATCTGCATATACATGGAAATATCTACACAGGTATCTCTATACACATGGAAATAACTACACCGCTATCTGTATGAACATGGAAATATCTACACCGCCATCTGTATGAACATGGAAATATCTGCACCGCCATCTGTATGAACAGATAAATATCTACACCGCCATCTGTATTAAGATGGAGATATCTACACCGCTATCTGTATCAACATGGAAATATCTACACCGCTACCTGTATGAACATGGAAATATCAGCACCGCTATCTGTATGAACATGGAAATATCTACACCGCTATCTGTATGACCATGGAAATATCTTCACCGCCATCTGTATGAACATGGATATATCTACACAGCCATCTGGATGAACATGGAAATATGTACACGGCAATCTGTGTAAACATGCATACATCTTCACCGCTATCTGTATAAACATGGAAATATCTACACCGCTGTCTTTATGAACATGGAAATATCTAAACCGATAACTGTTTGAACAGGGAAATATATACACCGCTATCTGCAAGAAAATGGAAATATCTACACCGCTATCTGTATGAACATGGAAATACATACACCGCTATCTGTATGAACATGGAAATATCTACACCGCTATCTGTATGAACATGGAAATACCTACACCGCTATCTGTATGAACATGGAAATATCTACACCGCCATCTGTATGAACATGGAAATATCTTCTCCGCCATCTGTATGAACATGGATATATCTGCACAGCCATCTGGATGAACATGGAAATATCTAAACCGCTATCTGTATGAACATGGAAATATCTACACCGCCATCTGTATGAACATGGATATATCTACACAGCCATCTTTATAAACACGGAAATATGTACACCGCTACCTGTATAAACATGGATGTATCAGCACCGCTATCGGTAAGTTCATGGCAATATCTACACGGCTATCTGTATGAACATGGAAATATCTACACCGCTATCTGTATGTACATGGAAATATCTTCACCGCCATCAGTATGAACATGGATATATCTACGCAGCCATCTGGATGAACATGGAAATATCTACACCGCTATCTGTATGAACATGGAAATATCTATGCCACTATCTGTATGAACATGGAAATACCTACACAGCCATCTGGATGAACATGGAAATATCTACACCGCTATCTGTATGAACATGGAAATACAAACACCGCTATCTGTATGAACATGGAAATATCTACACCGCTATCTGTATGAACATGGAAATATCTACACCGCTATCTGTATGAACATGGAAATATCTTCACCGCCATCTGTATGAACATGGATATATCTACACAGCCATCTGGATGAACATGGAAATATCTACACCGCTATCTGTGTAAACATGCACACATTTACACCGCTATCTGTATAAACTTGGAAATATCTACACCGCTATCTTTATGAACATGGAAATATCTACACCGCTAACTGTTTGAACTTGGAAATATATACACCGCTATCTGCTTGAAAATGGAAATATCTACACCGCTATCTGTATGAACATGGAAATACATACACCGCTATCTGTTTGAACATGGAAATATCTACACCGCTTTCTGTATGAACATGGAAATATCTTCACCGTCATCAGTATGAACATGAATATATCTACACAGCCATCTGGATGAACATGGAAATATCTGCACCGCTATCTGTATGAACATGGAAATATCTACAACGCTATCTGTATGAACTTGGATATATCTACACAGCCTTCTGGATGAACATGGAAATATCTACACCGCTATCTGTGTAAACATGCATACATCTTCACCGCTATCTGTATAAACATGGAAATATCTACACCGCTATCTTTCTGAACATGGAAATATCAACACCGCTAACTGTTTGAACAGGGAAATATATACACCGCTATCTGCATGAGAATTGAAATATCTACACAGCTATCTGCATATACATGGAAATATCTACACAGCTATCTCTTTACACATGGAAATAACTACAGCGCTATCTGTATGAACATGGAAATATCTACACCGCCATCTGTATGAAAATGGAAATATCTGAACCGCCATCTGTATGAACATATAAATATCTACACCGCCATCTGTATTAAGATGGAGAAATCTACACCGCTATCTGTATAAACATGGAAATATCTACACCGCTATCTGTATAAACAAGGAAATATCTACACCGCTATCAGTATAAACATGGAAATATCTTCACCGCTACGTGTAAAAACATGGAAATATCAGCACCGCTATCTGTATGAACATGGAAATATCTACACCGATATCTGTATGAACATGGAAATATCTACACCGCTATCTGTATGAACATGGAAATATCAACACCGCTATCGGTTTGAACAGGGAAATATATACACCGTTGTCTGCATGAAAATGGAAATTGCTACACAGCTATCTGCATATACTTGGAAATATCTACTCAGGTATCTCTTTACACATGGAAATAACTACACCGCTATCTGTATGAAAATGGAAATATCTACACCGCCATCTGTATGAACATGGAAATATCTACACCGCTATCTGTATGAACATGGAAATATCTACAACGCTATCTGTATGAACATGGAAATATCTACACAGCCATCTGGATGAACATGGAAATATCTACACCGCTATCTGTATGAACATGGAAATATCTACACCGCTATCTGTATGAACATGGAAATACCTACACCGCTACCTGTATGAACATGGAAATATTTTCACCGCCATCTATATGAACATGGATATATCTACACAGCCATCTGGATGAACATGGAAATATCTACACCTCTATCTGTGTAAACATGCCTACATTTTCACCGCTATCTGTATAAACATGGAAATATGTACACCGATATCTTTATGAACATGGAAATATCTACACCGCTAACTGTTTGAACATGGAAGTATATACACCGCTATCTGCTTGAAAATGGAAATATATACATCGCTAACTGTATGAACATGGAAATACATACACCGCTATCTGTTTGAACATGGAAATATCTACACCGCTTTCTGTATGAACATGGAAATATCTACACCGCTATCTGTATGAACATGGAAATATCTTCACCGCCATCTGCATGAAGATGGATATATCTACACAGCATTCTGGATGAACATGGAAATATCTACACCGCTATCTGTGTAAACATGCATACATTTTCACCGCTATCTGTATAAACATTGAAATATCTACACCGCTATCTTTATGAACATGGAAATACCTAAACCGCTATCTGTATGAACATGGAAATATCTTCACCGCCATCTGTATGAACATGGATATATCTACACAGCCATCTGGATGAACATGGAAATATGTACACGGCTATCTGTGTAAACATGCATACATCTTCACCGCTATCTGTATAAACATGGAAATATCTACACCGCTATCTTTATGAACATGGAAATATCTAAACCGCTAACTGTTTGAACAGGGAAATATATACACCGCTTTCTGCATAAAAATGGAAATATCTACACCGCTATCTGTATGAACATGGAAATACATACACCGCTATCTGTATGAACATGGAAATATCTACACCGCTATCTGTATGAACATGGAAATATCTACACCCCTATCTGTATGAACATGGAAATATCTACACCGCCATCTGTATGAACATGGAAATATCTTCTCCACCATCTGTATGAACATGGATATAACTACACAGCCATCTGGATGAACATGGAAATATCTACACTGCTATCTGTATGAACATGGAAATATCTACACCGCCATCTGTATGATCATGGAAATATCTTCTCCACCATCTGTATGAACATGGATATATCTACACAGCCATCTGTATAAACATGGAAATATCTACACCGCTATATGTATAAACATGGAAATATCTACACCGCTACATGTATGAACATGGAAATATCAGCACCGCTATCTGTATGAACATGGAAATATCTACACCGCTATCTGTATGAACATGGAAGTATCTTCACCGCCATCTGTATGAACATGGATATATCTACACAGCCATCTGGATGAACATGGAAATATGTACATGGCTATCTGTGTAAACATGCATACTTCTTCACCGCTATCTGTATAAACATGGAAATATCTACACCGCTATCTTTATGAACATGGAAATATCTAAACCGATAACTGTTTGAACAGGGAAATATATACACTGCTATCTGCATAAAAATGGAAATATCTACACCGCTATCTGTATGAAGATGGAAATACATACACCGCTATCTGTATGAACATGGAAATATCTACACCGCTATCTGTATGAACATGGAAATACCTACACCGCTATCTGTATGAACATGGAAATATCTACACCGCCATCTGTATGAACATGGAAATATCTTCTCCGCCATCTGTATGAACATGGATATATCTACACAGCCATCTGGATGAACATGGAAATATCTAAACCGCTATCTGTACGAACATGGAAATATCTACACCACCATCTGTATGAACATGGATATATCTACACAGCCATCTGTATAAACACGGAAATATGTACACCGCTACCTGTATAAACATGGAAGTATCAGCACCGCTATCGGTATGAACATGGCCATATCTACACGGCTATCTGTACGAACATGGAAATATCTACACCGCTATCTGTATGTACGTGGAAATATCTTCTCCGCCATCTGTATGAACATGGATATATCTACGCAGCCATCTGGATGAACATGGAAATATCTACACCGCTATCTGTATGAACATGGAAATATCTACACCGCTATCTGCATTAACATGGAAATATCCACACAGCCATCTGGATTAACTTGGAATTATCTACACCGCTATCTGTATGAACATGGAAATACATACACCGCTATCTGTATGAACATGGAAATATCTACACCGCTATCTGTTTGAACATGGAAATATATACACCGCTATCTGCATGAAAATGGAAATATCTACACAGCTATCTGCATATACATGGAAATATCTACACAGCTATCACTTTACGCATGGAAATAACTACACCACTATCTGTTTGAACATGGAAATATCTACACCGCAATCTGTATGAAAATGGAAATATCTGAACCGCCATCTGTATGAACATATAAATATCTACACCGCCATCTGTATTAAAATGAAGATATCTACACCGCTATCTGTATAAAGATGGAAATATCTACACCGCTATCTGTATAAACATGGAAATATCTACACCGCTATCTGTATAAACATGGAAATATCTTCACCGCTACCTGTAAAAACATGGAAATATCAGCACCGCTATCTGTATGAACATGGAAATATCTACACCGCTATCTGTATGAACATGGAAATATCTACACCGCTATCAGTATGAACATGGAAATATCTACACCGCTATCGGTTTGAACAAGGAAATATATACACCGCTGTCTGCATGAAAATGGAAATTGCTACACAGCAATCTGCATATACATGGAAATATCTACACAGGTATCTCTTTACACATGGAAATAACTACACAGCTATCTGTATGAAAATGGAAATATCTAAACCGCCATCTGTATGAACATGGAAATATCTACACCGCTATCTGTATGAACATGGAAATATCTACACCGCTATCTGTATGAACATGGAAATATCTACACAGCCATCTGGATGAACATGGAAATATCTACACCGCTATCTGTATGAACATGGAAATATCTACACCGCTATCTGTATGAACATGGAAATATCTACACCGCTATCTGTATGAACATGGAAATATTTTCACCGCCATCTATATGAACATGGATATATCTACACAGCCATCTGGATGAACATGGAAATATCTACACCGCTATCTGTGTAAACATGCCTACATTTTCACCGCTATCTGTATAAACATGGAAATATCTACACCGCTATCTTTATGAACATGGAAATATCTACACCGCTAACTGTTTGAACGTGGAAGTATATACACCGCTATCTGCTTGAAAATGGAAATATATACACCGCTAACTGTATGAACATGGAAATACATACACCGCTATCTGTTTGAACATGGAAATATCTACACCGCTTTCTGTATGAACATGGAAATATCTACACCGCCATCTGTATGAACATGGATATATCTACACAGCCATCTGTATAAACACGGAAATATGTACACCGCCACCTGTATAAACATGGAAGTTTCAGCACGGCTATCGGTATGAACATGGCAATATCTACACGGCTATCTGTATGAACATGGAAATATCTACACCGCTATCTGTATGTACATGGAAATATCTTCACCGCCATCTGTATGAACATGGATATATCTACTCAGCCATCTGGATGAACATGGAAATATCTACACCACTATCTGTATGAACATGGAAATATCTACACCGCTATCTGTATGAACATGGAAATATCTACACAGCCATCTGGATTAACATGGAAATATCCACACCGCTATCTGTATGAACATGGAAATACATACACCGCTGTCTGTATGAACATGGAAATATCTACCCCGCTATCTGTATGAACATGGAAATATCTACACCGCTATCTGTATGAACATGGAAATATCTTCACCGCCATCTGTGTGAACATGGATATATCTACACAGCCATCTGGATGAACATGGAAATATCTACACCGCTATCTGTGTAAACATGCATACATTTTCACCGCTATCTGTATAAACAAGGAAATAACTACACCGCTATCTGCTTGAAAATGGAAATATCTACACCGCTATCTGTATGAACATGGAAATACATACACCGCTATCTGTTTGAACATGGAAATATCTACACCGCTTTCTTTATGAACATGGAAATATCTACAACGCTATCTGTATGAACATGGAAATATCTTCACCGCCATCTGTATGAACATGGATATATCTACACAGCCATCTGGATGAACATGGAAATATCTGCACCGCTATCTGTATGAACATGGAAATATCTACACCGCTATCTGTATGAACATGGATATATCTACACAGCCATCTGGATGAACATGGAAATATCTACACCGCTATCTGTGTAAACATGCATATATCTTCACCGCTATCTGTATAAACATGGAAGTATCTACACCGCTATCTTTCTGAACATGGAAATATCTACACCGCTAACTGTTTGAACAGGGAAATATATACACCGCTATCTGCATGAAAATGGAAATATCTACACAGCTATCTGCATATACATGGAAATATGTACACAGCTATCTCTCTACACATGGAAATAACTACACCGCTATCTGTATGAACATGGAAATATCTACACCGCCATCTGTATGTAAATGGAAATCTCTGAACCGCCATCTGTATGAACATATAAATATCTACACCGCCATCTGTATTAAGATGGAGATATCTACACCGCTATCTGTATCAACATGGAAATATCTACACCGCTACCTGTATGAACATGGAAATATCAGCACCGCTATCTGTATGAACATGGAAATATCTTCACCGCCATCTGTGTGAACATGGATATATCTACACAGCCATCTGGATGAACATGGAAATATCTACACCGCTATCTGTGTAAACATGCATACATTTTCACCGCTATCTGTATAAACATGGAAATAACTACACCGCTATCTTTATGAACATGGAAATATCTACACCGCTAACTGTTTGAACATGGAAATATATACACCGCTATCTGCTTGAAAATGGAAATATCTACACCGCTATCTGTATGAACATGGAAATACATACACCGCTATCTGTTTGAACATGGAAATATCTACACCGCTTTCTTTATGAACATGGAAATATCTACAACGCTATCTGTATGAACATGGAAATATCTTCACCGCCATCTGTATGAACATGGATATATCTACACAGCCATCTGGATGAACATGGAAATATCTGCACCGCTATCTGTATGAACATGGAAATATCTACACCGCTATCTGTATGAACATGGATATATCTACACAGCCACCTGGATGAACATGGAAATATTTACACCGCTAACTTTGTAAACATGCATATATCTTCACCGCTATCTGTATAAACATGGAAGTATCTACACCGCTATCTTTCTGAACATGGAAATATCTACACCGCTAACTGTTTGAACAGGGAAATATATACACCGCTATCTGCATGAAAATGGAAATATCTACACAGCTATCTGCGTATACATGGAAATATCTACACAGCTATCTCTCTACACATGGAAATAACTACACCGCTATCTGTATGAACATGGAAATATCTACACCGCCATGTGTATGAAAATGGAAATCTCTGAACCGCCATCTGTATGAACATATAAATATCTACACCGCCATCTGTATTAAAATGGAGATATCTACACCGCTATCTGTATAAGCATGGAAATATCTACACCGCTATCTGTATAAACATGGAAATATCTACACCACTATCAGTATAAACATGGAAATAGCTTCACCGCTACCTGTATAAACATGGAAATTTCAGCACCGCTATCTGTATGAACATGGAAATATCTACACCGCAATCTGTATGAACATGGAAATATCTACACCGCTATCTGTATGAACATGGAAATATCTACACCGCTATCTGTTTGAACAGGGAAATATATACACCGCTGTCTGCATGAAAATGGAAATTGCTACACAGCTATCTGCATATACATGGAAATATCTACACAGGTATCTCTTCACACATGGAAATAACTACACCGCTATCTGTATGAACATGGAAATATCTACACCGCCATCTGTATGAACATGGAAATATCTGCACCGCCATCTGTATGAACATATAAATATCTACACCGCCATCTGTATTAAGATGGAGATATCTACACCGCTATCTGTATCAACATGGAAATATCTACACCGCTACCTGTATGAACATGGAAATATAAGCACCGCTATCTGTATGAACATGGAAATATCTACACCGCTATCTGTATGAACATGGAAATATCTTCACCGCCATCTGTATGAACATGGATATATCTACACAGCCATCTGGATGAACATGGAAATATGTACACGGCAATCTGTGTAAACATGCATACATCTTCACCGCTATCTGTATAAACATGGAAATATCTACACCGCTGTCTTTATGAACATGGAAATATCTAAACCGATAACTGTTTGAACAGGGAAATATATACACCGCTATCTGCATGAAAATGGAAATATCTACACCGCTATCTGTATGAACATGGAAATACATACACCGCTATCTGTATGAACATGGAAATATCTACACCGCTATCTGTATGAACATGGAAATACCTACACCGCTATCTGTATGAACATGGAAATATCTACACCACCATCTGTAAGAACATGGAAATATCTTCTCCGCCATCTGTATGAACATGGATATATCTGCACAGCCATCTGGATGAACATGGAAATATCTAAACCGCTATCTGTATGAACATGGAAATATCTACACCGCCATCTGTATGAACATGGATATATCTACACAGCCATCTTTATAAACACGGAAATATGTACACCGCTACCTGTATAAACATGGAAGTATCAGCACCGCTATCGGTATGTACATGGCAATATCTACACGGCTATCTGTATGAACATGGAAATATCTACACCGCTATCTGTATGTACATGGAAATATCTTCACCGCCATCAGTATGAACATGGATATATCTACGCAGCCATCTGGATGAACATGGAAATATCTACACCGCTATCTGTATGAACATGGAAATATCTACGCCGCTATCTGTATGAACATGGAAATACCTACACAGCCATCTGGATGAACATGGAAATATCTACACCGCTATCTGTATGAACATGGAAATACAAACACCGCTATCTGTATGAACATGGAAATATCTACACCGCTATCTGTATGAACATGGAAATATCTACACCGCTATCTGTATGAACATGGAAATATCTTCACCGCCATCTGTATGAACATTGATATATCTACACAGCCATCTGGATGAACATGGAAATATCTACACCACTATCTGTGTAAACATGCATACATTTACACCGCTATCTGTATAAACATGGAAATATCTACACCGCTATCTTTATGAACATGGAAATATCTACACCGCTAACTGTTTGAACTTGGAAATATATACACCGCTATCTGCTTGAAAATGGAAATATCTACACCGCTATCTGTATGAACATGGAAATACATACACCGCTATCTGTTTGAACATGGAAATATCTACACCGCTTTCTGTATGAACATGGAAGTATCTTCACCGTCATCAGTATGAACATGAATATATCTACACAGCCATCTGGATGAACATGGAAATATCTGCACCGCTATCTGTATGAACATGGAAATATCTACACCGCTATCTGTATGAACATGGATATATCTACACAGCCTTCTGGATGAACATGGAAATATCTACACCGCTATCTGTGTAAACATGCATACATCTTCACCGCTATCTGTATAAACATCAAATATCTACACCGCTATCTTTCTGAACATGGAAATATCAACACCGCTAACTGTTTGAGCAGGGAAATATATACACCGCTATCTGCATGAGAATTGAAATATCTACACAGCTATCTGCATATACATGGAAATATCTACACAGCTATCTCTTTACACATGGAAATAACTACACCGCTATCTGTATGAACATGGAAATATCTACACCGCCATCTGTATGAAAATGGAAATATCTGAACCGCCATCTGTATGAACATATAAATATCTACACCGCCATCTGTATTAAGATGGAGATATCTACACCGCTATCTGTATAAACATGGAAATATCTACACCGATATCTGTATAAACATGGAAATATATACACCGCTATCTGTATAAACATGGAAATATCTTCACCGCTACCTGTAAAAACATGGAAATATCAGCACCGCTATCTGTATGAACATGGAAATATCTACACCGCTATCTGTATGAACATGGAAATATCTACACCGCTATCGGTTTGAACAAGGAAATATATACACCGCTGTCTGCATGAAAATGGAAATTGCTACACAGCAATCTGCATATACATGGAAATATCTACACAGGTATCTCTTTACACATGGAAATAACTACACAGCTATCTGTATGAAAATGGAAATATCTAAACCGCCATCTGTATGAACATGGAAATATCTACACCGCTATCTGTATGAACATGGAAATATCTACACCGCTATCTGTATGAACATGGAAATATCTACACAGCCATCTGGATGAACATGGAAATATCTACACCGCTATCTGTATGAACATGGAAATATCTATACCGCTATCTGTATGAACATGGAAATATCTACACCGCTATCTGTATGAACATGGAAATATTTTCACCGCCATCTATATGAACATGGATATATCTACACAGCCATCTGGATGAACATGGAAATATCTACACCGCTATCTGTGTAAACATGCCTACATTTTCACCGCTATCTGTATAAACATGGAAATATCTACACCGCTATCTTTATGAACATGGAAATATCTACACCGCTAACTGTTTGAACATGGAAGTATATACACCGCTATCTGCTTGAAAATGGAAATATATACACCGCTAACTGTATGAACATGGAAATACATACACCGCTATCTGTTTGAAGATGGAAATATCTACACCGCTTTCTGTATGAACATGGAAATATCTACACCGCTATCTGTATGAACATGGAAATATCTTCACCGCCATCTGTATGAACATGGATATATCTACACAGAATTCTGGATGAACATGGAAATATCTACACCGCTATCTGTGTAAACATGCATATATTTTCACCGCTATCTGTATAAACATGGAAATATCTTCACCGCTACCTTTATGAACATGGAAATATCTAAACCGCTAACTGTTTGAACAGGGAAATATATACACCGCTATCTGCATAAAAATGGAAATATCTACACCGCTATCTGTATGAACATGGAAATATCTACACCGCTATCTGTATGAACATGGAAATATCTACACCGCCATCTGTATGAACATGGAAATATCTTCTCCACCATCTGTATGAACATGGATATATCTACACAGCCATCTGGATGAACATGGAAATATCTAAACCGCTATCTGTATGAACATGGAAATATCTACACCGCCATCTGTATGAACATGGATATATCTACACAGCCATCTGTATAAACACGGAAATATGTACACCGCCACCTGTATAAACATGGAAGTTTCAGCACGGCTATCGGTATGAACATGGCAATATCTACACGGCTATCTGTATGAACATGGAAATATCTACACCGCTATCTGTATGTACATGGAAATATCTTCACCGCCATCTGTATGAACATGGATATATCTACTCAGCCATCTGGATGAACATGGAAATATCTACACCGCTATCTGTATGAACATGGAAATATCTACACCGCTATCTGTATGAACATGGAAATATCTACACAGCCATCTGGATTAACATGGAAATATCTACACCGCTATCTGTATGAACATGGAAATACATACACCGCTGTCTGTATGAACATGGAAATATCTACCCCGCTATCTGTATGAACATGGAAATATCTACACCGCTATCTGTATGAACATGGAAATATCTTCACCGCCATCTGTGTGAACATGGATATATCTACACAGCCATCTGGATGAACATGGAAATATCTACACCGCTATCTGTGTAAACATGCATACATTTTCACCGCTATCTGTATAAACATGGAAATAACTACACCGCTATCTTTATGAACATGGAAATATCTACACCGCTAACTGTTTGAACATGGAAATATATACACCGCTATCTGCTTGAAAATGGAAATATCTACACCGCTATCTGTATGAACATGGAAATACATACACCGCTATCTGTTTGAACATGGAAATATCTTCTCCACCATCTGTATGAACATGGATATATCTACACAGCCATCTGGATGAACATGGAAATATCTAAACCGCTATCTGTATGAACATGGAAATATCTACACCGCCATCTGTATGAACATGGATATATCTACACAGCCATCTGTATAAACACGGAAATATGTACACCGCCACCTGTATAAACATGGAAGTTTCAGCACGGCTATCGGTATGAACATGGCAATATCTACACGGCTATCTGTATGAACATGGAAATATCTACACCGCTATCTGTATGTACATGGAAATATCTTCACCGCCATCTGTATGAACATGGATATATCTACTCAGCCATCTGGATGAACATGGAAATATCTACACCGCTATCTGTATGAACATGGAAATATCTACACCGCTATCTGTATGAACATGGAAATATCTACACAGCCATCTGGATTAACATGGAAATATCTACACCGCTATCTGTATGAACATGGAAATACATACACCGCTGTCTGTATGAACATGGAAATATCTACCCCGCTATCTGTATGAACATGGAAATATCTACACCGCTATCTGTATGAACATGGAAATATCTTCACCGCCATCTGTGTGAACATGGATATATCTACACAGCCATCTGGATGAACATGGAAATATCTACACCGCTATCTGTGTAAACATGCATACATTTTCACCGCTATCTGTATAAACATGGAAATAACTACACCGCTATCTTTATGAACATGGAAATATCTACACCGCTAACTGTTTGAACATGGAAATATATACACCGCTATCTGCTTGAAAATGGAAATATCTACACCGCTATCTGTATGAACATGGAAATACATACACCGCTATCTGTTTGAACATGGAAATATCTACACCGCTTTCTTTATGAACATGGAAATATCTACAACGCTATCTGTATGAACATGGAAATATCTTCACCGCCATCTGTATGAACATGGATATATCTACACAGCCATCTGGATGAACATGGAAATATCTGCACCGCTATCTGTATGAACATGGAAATATCTACACCGCTATCTGTATGAACATGGATATATCTACACAGCCATCTGGATGAACATGGAAATATCTACACCGCTATCTGTGTAAACATGCATATATCTTCACCGCTATCTGTATAAACATGGAAGTATCTACACCGCTATCTTTCTGAACATGGAAATATCTACACCGCTAACTGTTTGAACAGGGAAATATATACACCGCTATCTGCATGAAAATGGAAATATCTACACAGCTATCTGCATATACATGGAAATATCTACACAGCTATCTCTCTACACATGGAAATAACTACACCGCTATCTGTATGAACATGGAAATATCTACACCGCCATCTGTATGTAAATGGAAATCTCTGAACCGCCATCTGTATGAACATATAAATATCTACACCGCCATCTGTATTAAAATGGAGATATCTACACCGCTATCTGTATAAACATGGAAATATCTACACCGCTATCTGTATAAACATGGAAATATCTACACCGCTATCAGTATAAACATGGAAATAGCTTCACCGCTACCTGTATAAACATGGAAATTTCAGCACCGCTATCTGTATGAACATGGAAAAATCTACACCGCAATCTGTATGAACATGGAAATATCTACACCGCCATCTGTATGAACATGGAAATATCTGCACCGCCATCTGTATGAACATATAAATATCTACACCGCCATCTGTATTAAGATGGAGATATCTACACCGCTATCTGTATCAACATGGAAATATCTACACCGCTACCTGTATGAACATGGAAATATCAGCACCGCTATCTGTATGAACATGGAAATATCTACACCGCTATCTGTATGAACATGGAAATATCTTCACCGCCATCTGTATGAACATGGATATATCTACACAGCCATCTGGATGAACATGGAAATATGTACACGGCTATCTGTGTAAACATGCATACATCTTCACCGCTATCTGTATAAACATGGAAATATCTACACCGCTATCTTTATGAACATGGAAATATCTAAACCGCTAACTGTTTGAACAGGGAAATATATACACCGCTATCTGCATAAAAATGGAAATATCTACACCGCTATCTGTATGAACATGGAAATACATACACCGCTATCTGTATGAACATGGAAATATCTACAAAGCTATCTGTATGAACATGGAAATATCTACACCGCTATCTGTATGAACATGGAAATATCTACATCGCCATCTGTATGAACATGGATATATCTACACAGCCATCTGTATAAACACGGAAATATGTACACCGCTACCTGTATAAACATGGAAGTTTCAGCACGGCTATCGGTATGAACATGGCAATATCTACACGGCTATCTGTATGAACATGGAAATATCTACACCGCTATCTGTATGTACATGGAAATATCTTCACCGCCATCTGTATGAACATGGAAATAACTACACCGCTATCTGTATGAACATGGAAATAACTACACAGCCATCTGGATTAACATGGAAATATCTACACCGCTATCTGTATGAACATGGAAATACATACACCGCTGTCTGTATGAACATGGAAATATCTACCCCGCTATCTGTATGAACATGGAAATATCTACACCGCTATCTGTATGAACATGGAAATATCTTCACCGCCATCTGTGTGAACATGGATATATCTACACAGCCATCTGGATGAACATGGAAATATCTACACCGCTATCTGTGTAAAAATGCATACATTTTCACCGCTATCTGTATAAACATGGAAATAACTACACCGCTATCTTTATGAACATGGAAATATCTACACCGCCATCTGTATGAACATGGATATATCTACACAGCCATCTGTATAAACACGGAAATATGTACACCGCCACCTGTATAAACATGGAAGTTTCAGCACGGCTATCGGTATGAACATGGCAATATCTACACGGCTATCTGTATGAACATGGAAATATCTACACCGCTATCTGTATGTACATGGAAATATCTTCACCGCCATCTGTATGAACATGGATATATCTACTCAGCCATCTGGATGAACATGGAAATATCTACACCGCTATCTGTAAGAACATGGAAATATCTACACCGCTATCTGTATGAACATGGAAATATCTACACAGCCATCTGGATTAACATGGAAATATCTACACCGCTATCTGTATGAACATGGAAATACATACACCGCTGTCTGTATGAACATGGAAATATCTACCCCGCTATCTGTATGAACATGGAAATATCTACACCGCTATCTGTATGAACATGGAAATATCTTCACCGCCATCTGTGTGAACATGGATATATCTACACAGCCATCTGGATGAACATGGAAATATCTACACCGCTATCTGTGTAAACATGCATACATTTTCACCGCTATCTGTATAAACATGGAAATAACTACACCGCTATCTTTATGAACATGGAAATATCTACACCGCTAACTGTTTGAACATGGAAATATATACACCGCTATCTGCTTGAAAATGGAAATATCTACACCGCTATCTGTATGAACATGGAAATACATACACCGCTATCTGTTTGAACATGGAAATATCTACACCGCTTTCTTTATGAACATGGAAATATCTACAACGCTATCTGTATGAACATGGAAATATCTTCACCGCCATCTGTATGAACATGGATATATCTACACAGCCATCTGGATGAACATGGAAATATCTGCACCGCTATCTGTATGAACATGGAAATATCTACACCGCTATCTGTATGAACATGGATATATCTACACAGCCATCTGGATGAACATGGAAATATCTACACCGCTATCTGTGTAAACATGCATATATCTTCACCGCTATCTGTATAAGCATGGAAGTATCTACACCGCTATCTTTCTGAACATGGAAATATCTACACCGCTAACTGTTTGAACAGGGAAATATATACACCGCTATCTGCATGAAAATGGAAATATCTACACAGCTATCTGCATATACATGGAAATATCTACACAGCTATCACTCTACACATGGAAATAACTACACCGCTATCTGTATGAACATGGAAATATCTACACCGCCATCTGTATGTAAATGGAAATCTCTGAACCGCCATCTGTATGAACATATAAATATCTACACCGCCATCTGTATTAAAATGGAGATATCTACACCGCTATCTGTATAAACATGGAAATATCTACACCGCTATCTGTATAAACATGGAAATATCTACACCGCTATCAGTATAAACATGGAAATAGCTTCACCGCTACCTGTATAAACATGGAAATTTCAGCACCGCTATCTGTATGAACATGGAAAAATCTACACCGCAATCTGTATGAACATGGAAATATCTACACCGCCATCTGTATGAACATGGAAATATCTGCACCGCCATCTGTATGAACATATAAATATCTACACCGCCATCTGTATTAAGATGGAGATATCTACACCGCTATCTGTATCAACATGGAAATATCTACACCGCTACCTGTATGAACATGGAAATATCAGCACCGCTATCTGTATGAACATGGAAATATCTACACCGCTATCTGTATGAACATGGAAATATCTTCACCGCCATCTGTATGAACATGGATATATCTACACAGCCATCTGGATGAACATGGAAATATGTACACGGCTATCTGTGTAAACATGCATACATCTTCACCGCTATCTGTATAAACATGGAAATATCTACACCGCTATCTTTATGAACATGGAAATATCTAAACCGCTAACTGTTTGAACAGGGAAATATATACACCGCTATCTGCATAAAAATGGAAATATCTACACCGCTATCTGTATGAACATGGAAATACATACACCGCTATCTGTATGAACATGGAAATATCTACAAAGCTATCTGTATGAACATGGAAATATCTACACCGCTATCTGTATGAACATGGAAATATCTACACCGCCATCTGTATGAACATGGATATATCTACACAGCCATCTGTATAAACACGGAAATATGTACACCGCTACCTGTATAAACATGGAAGTTTCAGCACGGCTATCGGTATGAACATGGCAATATCTACACGGCTATCTGTATGAACATGGAAATATCTACACCGCTATCTGTATGTACATGGAAATATCTTCACCGCCATCTGTATGAACATGGAAATAACTACACCGCTATCTGTATGAACATGGAAATAACTACACAGCCATCTGGATTAACATGGAAATATCTACACCGCTATCTGTATGAACATGGAAATACATACACCGCTGTCTGTATGAACATGGAAATATCTACCCCGCTATCTGTATGAACATGGAAATATCTACACCGCTATCTGTATGAACATGGAAATATCTTCACCGCCATCTGTGTGAACATGGATATATCTACACAGCCATCTGGATGAACATGGAAATATCTACACCGCTATCTGTGTAAAAATGCATACATTTTCACCGCTATCTGTATAAACATGGAAATAACTACACCGCTATCTTTATGAACATGGAAATATCTACACCGCTAACTGTTTGAACATGGAAATATATACACCGCTATCTGCTTGAAAATGGAAATATCTACACCGCTATCTGTATGAACATGGAAATACATACACCGCTATCTGTTTGAACATGGAAATATCTACACCGCTTTCTTTATGAACATGGAAATATCTACAACGCTATCTGTATGAACATGGAAATATCTTCACCGCCATCTGTATGAACATGGATATATCTACACAGCCATCTGGATGAACATGGAAATATCTGCACCGCTATCTGTATGAACATGGAAATATCTACACCGCTATCTGTATGAACATGGATATATCTACACAGCCACCTGGTTGAACATGGAAATATCTACACCGCTATCTTTGTAAACATGCATATATCTTCACCGCTATCTGTATAAACATGGAAGTATCTACACCGCTATCTTTCTGAACATGGAAATATCTACACCGCTAACTGTTTGAACAGGGAAATATATACACTGCTATCTGCATGAAAATGGAAATATCTACACAGCTATCTGCATATACATGGAAATATCTACACAGCTATCTCTCTACACATGGAAATAACTACACCGCTATCTGTATGAACATGGAAATATCTACACCGCCATCTGTATGAAAATGGAAATCTCTGAACCGCCATCTGTATGAACATATAAATATCTACACCGCCATCTGTATTAAAATGGAGATATCTACACCGCTATCTGTATAAGCATGGAAATATCTACACCGCTATCTGTATAAACATGGAAATATCTACACCGCTATCAGTATAAACATGGAAATAGCTTCACCGCTACCTGTATAAACATGGAAATTTCAGCACCGCTATCTGTATGAACATGGAAATATCTACACCGCAATCTGTATGAACATGGAAATATCTACACCGCTATCTGTATGAACATGGAAATATCTACACCGCTATCTGTTTGAACAGGGAAATATATACACCGCTGTCTGCATGAAAATGGAAATTGCTACACAGCTATCTGCATATACATGGAAATATCTACACAGGTATCTCTTCACACATGGAAATAACTACACCGCTATCTGTATGAACATGGAAATATCTACACCGCCATCTGTATGAACATGGAAATATCTGCACCGCCATCTGTATGAACATATAAATATCTACACCGCCATCTGTATTAAGATGGAGATATCTACACCGCTATCTGTATCAACATGGAAATATCTACACCGCTACCTGTATGAACATGGAAATATCAGCACCGCTATCTGTATGAACATGGAAATATCTACACCGCTATCTGTATGAACATGGAAATATCTTCACCGCCATCTGTATGAACATGGATATATCTACACAGCCATCTGGATGAACATGGAAATATGTACACGGCAATCTGTGTAAACATGCATACATCTTCACCGCTATCTGTATAAACATGGAAATATCTACACCGCTGTCTTTATGAACATGGAAATATCTAAACCGATAACTGTTTGAACAGGGAAATATATACACCGCTATCTGCATGAAAATGGAAATATCTACACCGCTATCTGTATGAACATGGAAATACATACACCGCTATCTGTATGAACATGGAAATATCTACACCGCTATCTGTATGAACATGGAAATACCTACACCGCTATCTGTATGAACATGGAAATATCTACACCGCCATCTGTATGAACATGGAAATATCTTCTCCGCCATCTGTATGAACACGGATATATCTGCACAGCCATCTGGATGAACATGGAAATATCTAAACCGCTATCTGTATGAACATGGAAATATCTACACCGCCATCTGTATGAACATGGATATATCTACACAGCCATCTTTATAAACACGGAAATATGTACACCGCTACCTGTATAAACATGGAAGTATCAGCACCGCTATCGGTATGTACATGGCAATATCTACACGGCTATCTGCATGAACATGGAAATATCTACACCGCTATCTGTATGTACATGGAAATATCTTCACCGCCATCAGTATGAACATGGATATATCTACGCAGCCATCTGGATGAACATGGAAATATCTACACCGCTATCTGTATGAACATGGAAATATCTACGCCGCTATCTGTATGAACATGGAAATACCTACACAGCCATCTGGATGAACATGGAAATATCTACACCGCTATCTGTATGAACATGGAAATACAAACACTGCTATCTGTATGAACATGGAAATATCTACACCGCTATCTGTATGAACATGGAAATATCTACACCGCTATCTGTATGAACATGGAAATATCTTCACCGCCATCTGTATGAACATGGATATATCTACACAGCCATCTGGATGAACATGGAAATATCTACACCACTATCTGTGTAAACATGCATACATTTACACCGCTATCTGTATAAACATGGAAATATCTACACCGCTATCTTTATGAACATGGAAATATCTACACCGCTAACTGTTTGAACTTGGAAATATATACACCGCTATCTGCTTGAAAATGGAAATATCTACACCGCTATCTGTATGAACATGGAAATACATACACCGCTATCTGTTTGAACATGGAAATATCTACACCGCTTTCTGTATGAACATGGAAATATCTTCACCGTCATCAGTATGAACATGAATATATCTACACAGCCATCTGGATGAACATGGAAATATCTGCACCGCTATCTGTATGAACATGGAAATATCTACACCGCTATCTGTATGAACATGGATATATCTACACAGCCTTCTGGATGAACATGGAAATATCTACACCGCTATCTGTGTAAACATGCATACATCTTCACCGCTATCTGTATAAACATCAAATATCTACACCGCTATCTTTCTGAACATGGAAATATCAACACCGCTAACTGTTTGAACAGGGAAATATATACACCGCTATCTGCATGAGAATTGAAATATCTACACAGCTATCTGCATATACATGGAAATATCTACACAGCTATCTCTTTACACATGGAAATAACTACACCGCTATCTGTATGAACATGGAAATATCTACACCGCCATCTGTATGTAAATGGAAATCTCTGAACCGCCATCTGTATGAACATATAAATATCTACACCGCCATCTGTATTAAAATGGAGATATCTACACCGCTATCTGTATAAACATGGAAATATCTACACCGCTATCTGTATAAACATGGAAATATCTACACCGCTATCAGTATAAACATGGAAATAGCTTCACCGCTACCTGTATAAACATGGAAATTTCAGCACCGCTATCTGTATGAACATGGAAAATCTACACCGCAATCTGTATGAACATGGAAATATCTACACCGCTATCTGTATGAACATGGAAATATCTACACCGCTATCTGTTTGAACAGGGAAATATATACACCGCTGTCTGCATGAAAATGGAAATTGCTACACAGCTATCTGCATATACATGGAAATATCTACACAGGTATCTCTTTACACATGGAAATAACTACACCGCTATCTGTATGAACATGGAAATACCTACACCGCCATCTGTATGAACATGGAAATATCTGCACCGCCATCTGTATGAACATATAAATATCTACACCGCCATCTGTATTAAGATGGAGATATCTACACTGCTATCTGTATCAACATGGAAATATCTACACCGCTACCTGTATGAACATGGAAATATCAGCACCGCTATCTGTATGAACATGGAAATATCTACACCGCTATCTGTATGAACATGGAAATATCTTCACCGCCATCTGTATGAACATGGATATATCTACACAGCCATCTGGATGAACATGGAAATATGTACACGGCTATCTGTGTAAACATGCATACATCTTCACCGCTATCTGTATAAACATGGAAATATCTACACCGCTATCTTTATGAACATGGAAATATCTAAACCGCTAACTGTTTGAACAGGGAAATATATACACCGCTATCTGCATAAAAATGGAAATATCTACACCGCTATCTGTATGAACATGGAAATACATACACCGCTATCTGTATGAACATGGAAATATCTACAACGCTATCTGTATGAACATGGAAATAACTACCCCGCTATCTGTATGAACATGGAAATATCTACACCGCCATCTGTATGAACATGGAAATATCTTCTCCACCATCTGTATGAACATGGATATATCTACACAGCCATCTGGATGAACATGGAAATATCTAAACCGCTATCTGTATGAACATGGAAATATCTACACCGCCATCTGTATGAACATGGATATATCTACACAGCCATCTGTATAAACACGGAAATATGTACACCGCTACCTGTATAAACATGGAAGTTTCAGCACGGCTACCGGTATGAACATGGCAATATCTACACGGCTATCTGTATGAACATGGAAATATCTACACCGCTATCTGTATGTACATGGAAATATCTTCACCGCCATCTGTATGAACATGGATATATCTACTCAGCCATCTGGATGAACATGGAAATATCTACAGCGCTATCTGTATGAACATGGAAATATCTACACCGCTATCTGTATGAACATGGAAATATCTACACAGCCATCTGGATTAACATGGAAATATCTACACCGCTATCTGTATGAACATGGAAATACATACACCGCTGTCTGTATGAACATGGAAATATCTACACCGCTATCTGTATGAACATGGAAATATCTACACCGCTATCTGTATGAACATGGAAATATCTTCACCGCCATCTGTATGAACATTAAATATCTACACCGCCATCTGTATTAAAATGAAGATATCTACACCGCTATCTGTATAAACATGGAAATATCTACACCGCTATCTGTATAAACATGGAAATATCTACACCGCTATCTGTATAAACATGGAAATATCTTCAAAGCTACCTGTAAAAACATGGAAATATCAGCACCGCTATCTGTATGAACATGGAAATATCTACACCGCTATCTGTATGAACATGGAAATATCTACACCGCTATCTGTATGAACATGGAAATATCTACACCGCTATCGGTTTGAACAAGGAAATATATACACCGCTGTCTTCATGAAAATGGAAATTGCTACACAGCAATCTGCATATACATGGAAATATCTACACAGGTATCTCTTTACACATGGAAATAACTACACAGCTATCTGTATGAAAATGGAAATATCTAAACCGCCATCTGTATGAACATGGAAATATCTACACCGCTATCTGTATGAACATGGAAATATCTACACCGCTATCTGTATGAACATGGAAATATCTACACAGCCATCTGTATGAACATGGAAATATCTACACCGCTATCTGTATGAACATGGAAATATCTACACCGCTATCTGTATGAACATGGAAATATCTACACCGCTATCTGTATGAACATGGAAATATTTTCACCGCCATCTATATGAACATGGATATATCTACACAGCCATCTGGATGAACATGGAAATTTCTACACCGCTATCTGTGTAAACATGCCTACATTTTCACCGCTATCTGTATAAACATGGAAATATCTACACCGCTATCTTTATGAACATGGAAATATCTACACCGCTAACTGTTTGAACATGGAAGTATATACACCGCTATCTGCTTGAAAATGGAAATATATACACCGCTAACTGCATGAACATGGAAATACATACACCGCTATCTGTTTGAACATGGAAATATCTACACCGCTTTCTGTATGAACATGGAAATATCTACACCGCTATCTGTATGAACATGGAAATATCTTCACCGCCATCTGTATGAAGATGGATATATCTACACAGCATTCTGGATGAACATGGAAATATCTACACCGCTATCTGTGTAAACATGCATATATTTTCACCGCTATCTGTATAAACATGGAAATATCTTCACCGCTACCTTTATGAACATGGAAATATCTAAACCGCTAACTGTTTGAACAGGGAAATATATACACCGCTATCTGCATAAAAATGGAAATATCTACACCGCTATCTGTATGAACATGGAAATACATACACCGCTATCTGTATGAACATGGAAATATCTACACCGCTATCTGTATGAAGATGGAAATATCTACACCGCTATCTGTATGAACATGGAAATATCTACACCGCCATCTGTATGAACATGGAAATATCTTCTCCACCATCTGTATGAACATGGATATATCTACACAGCCATCTGGATGAACATGGAAATATCTAAACCGCTATCTGTATGAACATGGAAATATCTACACCGCCATCTGTATGAACATGGATATATCTACACAGCCATCTGTATAAACACGGAAGTATGTACACCGCCACCTGTATAAACATGGAAGTTTCAGCACGGCTATCGGTATGAACATGGCAATATCTACACGGCTATCTGTATGAACATGGAAATATCTACATCGCTATCTGTATGTACATGGAAATATCTTCACCGCCATCTGTATGAACATGGATACATCTACTCAGCCATCTGGATGAACATGGAAATATCTACACCGCTATCTGTATGAACATGGAAATATCTACATCGCTATCTGTATGAACATGGAAATATCTACACAGCCATCTGGATTAACATGGAAATATCTACACCGCTATCTGTATGAACATGGAAATACATACACCGCTGTCTGTATGAACATGGAAATATCTACCCCGCTATCTGTATGAACATGGAAATATCTACACCGCTATCTGTATGAACATGGATATAACTTCACCGCCATCTGTGTGAACATGGATATATCTACACAGCCATCTGGATGAACATGGAAATATCTACACCGCTATCTGTGTAAACATGCATACATTTTCACCGCTATCTGTATAAACATGGAAATAACTACACCGCTATCTTTATGAACATGGAAATATCTACACCGCTAACTGTTTGAACATGGAAATATATACCCCGCTATCTGCTTGAAAATGGAAATATCTACACCGCTATCTGTATGAACATGGAAATACATACACCGCTATCTGTTTGAACATGGAAATATCTACACCGCTTTCTTTATGAACATGGAAATATCTACAACGCTATCTGTATGAACATGGAAATATCTTCACCGCCATCTGTATGAACATGGATATATCTACACAGCCATCTGGATGAACATGGAAATATCTGCACCGCTATCTGTATGAACATGGAAATACCTACACCGCTATCTGTATGAACATGGATATATCTACACAGCCATCTGGATGGACATGGAAATATCTACACCGCTATCTGTGTAAACATGCATATATCTTCACCGCTATCTGTATAAACATGGAAGTATCTACACCGCTATCTTTCTGAACATGGAAATATCTACACCGCTAACTGTTTGAACAGGGAAATATATACACCGCTATCTGCATGAAAATGGAAATATCTACACAGCTATCTGCATATACATGGAAATATCTACACAGCTATCTCTCTACACATGGAAATAACTACACCGCTATCTGTATGAACATGGAAATATCTACACCGCCATCTGTATGAAAATGGAAATCTCTGAACCGCCATCTGTATGAACATGTAAATATCTACACCGCCATCTGTATTAAAATGGAGATATCTACACCGCTATCTGTATAAACATGGAAATATCTACACCGCTATCTGTATGAACATGGAAATATCTACACCGCTATCAGTATAAACATGGAAATAGCTTCACCGCTACCTGTATAAACATGGAAATTTCAGCACCGCTATCTGTATCAACATGGAAATATCTACACCGCAATCTGTATGAACATGGAAATATCTACACCGCTATCTGTATGAACATGGAAATATCTACACCGCTATCTGTTTGAACAGGGAAATATATACACCGCTGTCTGCATGAAAATGGAAATTGCTACACAGCTATCTGCATATACATGGAAATATCTACACAGGTATCTCTTTACACATGGAAATAACTACACCGCTATCTGTATGAACATGCAAATATCTACACCGCCATCTGTATGAACATGGAAATATCTGCACCGCCATCTGTATGAACATATAAATATCTACACCGCCATCTGTATTAAGATGGAGATATCTACACCGCTATCTGTATCAACATGGAAATATCTACACCGCTACCTGTATGAACATGGAAATATCAGCACCGCTATCTGTATGAACATGGAAATATCTACACCGCTATCTGTATGAACATGGAAATATCTTCACCGCCATCTGTATGAACATGGATATATCTACACAGCCATCTGGATGAACATGGAAATATGTACACGGCTATCTGTGTAAACATGCATACATCTTCACCGCTATCTGTATAAACATGGAAATATCTACACCGCTATCTTTATGAACATGGAAATATCTAAACCGCTAACTGTTTGAACAGGGAAATATATACACCGCTATCTGCATAAAAATGGAAATATCTACACCGCTATCTGTATGAACATGGAAATACATACACCGCTATCTGTATGAACATGGAAATATCTACAACGCTATCTGTATGAACATGGAAATATCTACACCGCTATCTGTATGAACATGGAAATATCTACACCGCCATCTGTATGAACATGGAAATATCTTCTCCACCATCTGTATGAACATGGATATATCTACACAGCCATCTGGATGAACATGGAAATATCTAAGCCGCTATCTGTATGAACATGGAAATATCTACACCGCCATCTGTATGAACATTGACATATCTACACAGCCATCTGTATAAACACGGAAATATGTACACCGCTACCTGTATAAACATGGAAGTTTCAGCACGGCTATCGGTATGAACATGGCAATATCTACACGGCTATCTGTATGAACATGGAAATATCTACACCGCTATCTGTATGTACATGGAAATATCTTCAACGCCATCTGTATGAACATGGAAATAACTACACCGCTATCTGTATGAACATGGAAATAACTACACAGCCATCTGGATTAACATGGAAATATCTACACCGCTATCTGTATGAACATGGAAATACATACACCGCTGTCTGTATGAACATGGAAATATCTACCCCGCTATCTGTATGAACATGGAAATATCTACACCGCTATCTGTATGAACATGGAAATATCTTCACCGCCATCTGTGTGAACATGGATATATCTACACAGCCATCTGGATGAACATGGAAATATCTACACCGCTATCTGTGTAAACATGCATACATTTTCACCGCTATCTGTATAAACATGGAAATAACTACACCGCTATCTTTATGAACATGGAAATATCTACACCGCTAACTGTTTGAACATGGAAATATATACACCGCTATCTGCTTGAAAATGGAAATATCTACACCGCTATCTGTATGAACATGGAAATACATACACCGCTATCTGTTTGAACATGGAAATATCTACACCGCTTTCTTTATGAACATGGAAATATCTACAACGCTATCTGTATGAACATGGAAATACCTTCACCGCCATCTGTATGAACATGGATATATCTACACAGCCATCTGGATGAACATGGAAATATCTGCACCGCTATCTGTATGAACATGGAAATATCTACACCGCTATCTGTATGAACATGGATATATCTACACAGCCATCTGGATGAACATGGAAATATCTACACCGCTATCTGTGTAAACATGCATATATCTTCACCGCTATCTGTATAAACATGGAAGTATCTACACCGCTATCTTTCTGAACATGGAAATATCTACACCGCTAACTGTTTGAACAGGGAAATATATACACCGCTATCTGCATGAAAATGGAAATATCTACACAGCTATCTGCATATACATGGAAATATCTACACAGCTATTTCTCTACACATGGAAATAACTACACCGCTATCTGTATGAACATGGAAATATCTACACCGCCATCTTATGAAAATGGAAATCTCTGAAACGCCATCTGTATGAACATATAAATATCTACACCGCCATCTGTATTAAAATGGAGATATCTACACCGCTATCAGTATAAACATGGAAATAGCTTCACCGCTGCCTGTATAAACATGGAAATTTCAGCACCGCTATCTGTATGAACATGGAAATATCTACACCGCAATCTGTATGAACATGGAAATATCTACACCGCTATCTGTATGAACATGGAAATATCTACACCGCTATCTGTTTGAACAGGGAAATATATACACCGCTGTCTGCATGAAAATGGAAATTGCTACACAGCTATCTGCATATACATGGAAATATCTACACAGGTATCTCTTTACACATGGAAATAACTACACCGCTATCTGTATGAACATGGAAATATCTACACCGCTATCTCTATGTACATGGAAATATCTTCACCGCCATCTGTATGAACATGGATATATCTACTCAGCCATCTGGATGAACATGGAAATATCTACAGCGCTATCTGTATGAACATGGAAATTTCTACACCGCTATCTGTATGAACATGGAAATATCTACACAGCCATCTGGATTAACATGGAAATATCTACACCGCTATCTGTATGAACATGGAAATACATACACCGCTGTCTGTATGAACATGGAAATATCTACACCGCTATCTGTATGAACATGGAAATATCTCCACCGCTATCTGTATGAACATGGAAATATCTTCACCGCCATCTGTATGAACATGAATATATCTACACAGCCATCTGGATGAACATGGAAATATCTACACCGCTATCTGTGTAAACATGCATACATTTTCACCGCTATCTGTATAAACATGGAAATATCTACACCGCTATCTTTATGAACATGGAAATATATACACCGCTAACTGTTTGAACATGGAAATATATACACCGCTATCTGCTTGAAAATGGAAATATCTACACCGCTATCTGTATGAACATGGAAATACATACACCGCTATCTGTTTGAACATGGAAATATCTACACCGCTTTCTTTATGAACATGGAAGTATCTACAACGCTATCTGTATGAACATGGAAATATCTTCACCGCCATGTGTATGAACATGGATATATCTACACAGCCATCTGGATGAACATGGAAATATCTGCACCGCTATCTGTATGAACATGGAAATATCTACACCGCTATCTGTATGAACATGGATATATCTACACAGCCATCTGGATGAACATGGAAATATCTACACCGCTATCTGTGTAAACTTGCATACATCTTCACCGCTATCTGTATAAACATGGAAATATCTACACCGCTATCTGTATGAACATGGAAATATCTATACCGCTATCTGTTTGAACAGGGAAGTATATACACCGCTATCTGCATGAAAATGGAAATATCTACACAGCTATCTGCATATACATGGAAATATCTACACAGGTATCTCTTTACACATGGAAATAACTACACCGCTATCTGTATGAACTTGGAAATATCTACACCGCCATCTGTATGAACATGGAAATATCTGCACCGCCATCTGTATGAACATATAAATATCTACACCGCCATCTGTATTAAGATGGAGATATCTACACCGCTATCTGTATAAACAGGGAAATATCTACACCGCTATCTGTATAAACATGGAAATATCTACACCGCTACCTGTATGAACATGGAAATATCAGCACCGCTATCTGTATGAACATGGAAATATCTACACCGCTATCTGTATGAACATGGAAATATCTTCACCGCCATCTGTATGAACATGGATATATCTACACAGCCATCTGGATGAACATGGAAATATGTACACGGCTATCTGTGTAAACATGCACACATCTTCACCGCTATCTGTATAAACATGGAAATATCTACACCGCTATCTTTATGAACATGGAAATATCTAAACCGCTAACTGTTTGAACAGGGAAATATATACACCGCTATCTGCATAAAAATGGAAATATCTACACCGCTATCTGTATGAACATGGAAATACATACACCGCTATCTGTATGAACATGGAAATATCTACACCGCTATCTGTATGAACATGGAAATATCTACACCGCCATCTGTATGAACATGGAAATATCTTCGCCACCATCTGTATGAACATGGATATATCTACACAGTCATCTGGATGAACATGGAAATATCTAAACCGCTATCTGTATGAACATGTAAATATCTACACCGCCATCTGTATGAACATGGATATATCTACACAGCCATCTGTATAAACACGGAAATATGTACACCGCTACCTGTATAAACATGGAAGTTTCAGCACGGCTATCGGTATGAACATGGCAATATCTACACGGCTATCTGTATGAACATGGAAATATCTGCACTGCTATCTGTATGTACATGGAAATATCTTCACCGACATCTGTATGAACATGGATATATCTACTCAGCCATCTGGATGAACATGGAAATATCTACACCGCTATCTGTATGAACATGGAAATATCTACACCGCTATCTGTATGAACATGGAAATATCTACACAGCCATCTGGATTAACATGGAAATATCTACACCGCTATCTGTATGAACATGGAAATACATACACCGCTGTCTGTATGAACATGGAAATATCTACAACGCTATCTGTATGAACATGGAAATATCTACACCGCTATCTGTATGAACATGGAAATATCTTCACCGCCATCTGTATGAACATGGATATATCTACACAGCCATCTGGATGAACATGGAAATATCTACACCGCTATCTGTGTAAACATGCATACATTTTCACCGCTATCTGTATAAACATGGAAATATCTACACCGCTATCTTTATGAACATGGAAATATCTACACCGCTAACTGTTTGAACATGGAAATATATACACCGCTATCTGCTTGAAAATGGAAATATCTACACCGCTATCTGTATGAACATGGAAATACATACACTGCCATCTGTATGAACATGGAAATATCTTCTCCGCCATCTGTATGAACATGGATATATCTACACAGCCATCTGGATGAACATGGAAATATCTGCACCGCTATCTGTATGAACATGGAAATATCTACACCGCTATCTGTATGAACATGGATACATCTTCACCGCTATCTGTATAAACATGGAAATATCTACACCGCTATCTGTGTAAACATGCATACATCTTCACCGCTATCTGTATAAACATGGAAATATCTACACCGCTATCTTTCTGAACATGGAAATATCTACACCGCTAACTGTTTGAACAGGGAAATATATACACCGCTATCTGCATGAAAATGGAAATATCTACACAGCTATCTGCATATACATGGAAATATCTACACAGCTATCTCTCTACACATGGAAATAACTACACCGCTATCTGTATGAACATGGAAATATCTACACCGCCATCTGTATGAAAATGGAAATCTCTGAACCGCCATCTGTATGAACATATAAATATCTACACCGCCATCTGTATTAAAATGGAGATATCTACACCGCTATCTGTATAAACATAGAAATATCTACACCGCTATCTGTATAAACATGGAAATATCTAAACCGCTATCTGTATAAACATGGAAAAACTTCACCGCTACCTGTATAAACATGGAAATTTCAGCACCGCTATCTGTATGAACATGGAAATATCTACACCGCAATCTGTATGAACATGGAAATATCTACACCGCTATCTGTATGAACATGGAAATATCTACACCGCTATCTGTTTGAACAGGGAAATATATACACCGCTGTCTGCATGAAAATGGAAATTGCTACACAGCTATCTGCATATACATGGAAATATCTACACAGGTATCTCTTTACACATGGAAATAACTACACCGCTATCTGTATGAACTTGGAAATATCTACACCGCCATCTGTATGAACATGGAAATATCTGCACCGCCATCTGTATGAACATATAAATATCTACACCGCCATCTGTATTAAGATGGAGATATCTACACCGCTATCTGTATCAACATGGAAATATCTACACCGCTATCTGTATAAACATGGAAATATCTACACAGCTATCTGTATAAACATGGAAATATCTACACGGCTACCTGTATGAACATGGAAATAACAGAACCGCTATCTGTATGAACATGGAAATATCTACACCGCTATCTGTATGAACATGGAAATAACTTCACCGCCATCTGTATGAACATGGATATATCTACACAGCCATCTGGATGAACATGGAAATATGTACACGGCTATCTGTGTAAACATGCATACACCTTCACCGCTATCTGTATAAACATGGAAATATCTACACCGCTATCTTTATGAACATGGAAATATCTAAACCGCTAACTGTTTGAACAGGGAAATATATACACCGCTATTTCCATGAAAATGGAAATATCTACACCGCTATCTGTATGAACATGGAAATACATACACCGCTATCTGTATGAACATGGAAATATCTACACCGCTATCTGTATGAACATGGATATACCTACACCGCTATCTGTATGAACATGGAAATATCTACACCGCCATCTGTATGAACATGGAAATATCTTCTCCGCCATCTGTATGAACATGGATATATCTACACAGCCATCTGGATGAACATGGAAATATCTAAACCGCTATCTGTATGAACATGGAAATATCTACACCGCCATCTGTATGAACATGGATATATCTACACAGCCATCTTTATAAACACGGAAGTATGTACACCGCTACCTGTATAAACATGGAAGTATCAGCACCACTATCGGTATGTACATGGCAATATCTACACGGCTATCTGTATGAACAAGGAAATATATACACCGCAATCTGTATGAACATGGAAATATGTACACCGCTATCTGTATGAACATGGAAATATCTACACCACTATCTGTTTGAACAGGGAAATATATACACCGCTGTCTGCATGAAAATGGAAATTGCTACACAGCTATCTGCATATACATGGAAATATCTACACAGGTATCTCTATAAACATGGAAATAACTACACCGCTATCTGTATGAACATGGAAATATCTACACCGCCATCTGTATGAACATGGAAATATCTGCACCGCCATCTGTATGAACATATAAATATCTACACCGCCATCTGTATTAAGATGGAGATATCTACACCGCTATCTGTATCAACATGGAAATATCTACACCGCTACCTGTATGAACATGGAAATATCAGCACCGCTATCTGTATGAACATGGAAATATCTACACCGCTATCTGTATGAACATGGAAATATCTTCACCGCCATCTGTATGAACATGGATATATCTACACAGCCATCTGGATGAACATGGAAATATGTACAAGGCTATCTGTGTAAACATGCATACATCTTCACCGCTATCTGTATAAACATGGAAATATCTACACCGCTATCTTTATGAACATGGAAATATCTAAACCGCTAACTGATTGAACAGGGAAATATATACACTGCTATCTGCATAAAAATGGAAATATCTACACCGCTATCTGTATGAACATGGAAATACATACACCGCTATCTGTATGAACATGGAAATATCTACACCGCTATCTGTATGAACATGGAAATATCAACACCGCCATCTGTATGAACATGGAAATATCTTCTCCACCATCTGTATGAACATGGATATATCTACACAGCCATCTGGATGAACATGGAAATATCTAAACCGCTATCTGTATGAACATGGAAATATCTACACCGCCATCTGTATGAACATGGATATATCTACACAGCCATCTGTATAAACACGGAAATATGTACACCGCTACCTGTATAAACACGGAAGTTTCAGCACGGCTATCGGTATGAACATGGCAATATCTACACGGCTATCTGTATGAACATGGAAATATCTACACCGCTATCTGTATGTACCTGGAAATATCTTCACCGCCATCTGTATGAACATGGATATATCTACTCAGCCATCTGGATGAACATGGAAATATCTACACCGCTATCTGTATGAACATGGAAATATCTACACCGCTATCTGCATGAACATGGAAATATCTACACAGCCATCTGGATGAACATGGAAATATCTACACCGCAATCTGTGTAAACATGCATACATCTTCACCGCTATCTGTATAAACATGGAAATATCTACACCGCTATCTTTCTGAACATGGAAATATCTACACCGCTAACTGTTTGAACATGGAAATATATACACCGCTATCTGCATGAAAATGGAAATATCTACACAGCTATCTGCATATACATGGAAATATCTACACAGCTACCTCTCTACACATGGAAATAACTACACCGCTATCTGTATGAACATGGAAATATCTACACCGCCATCTGTATGAAAATGGAAATCTCTGAACCGCCATCTGTATGAACATATAAATATCTACACCGCCATCTGTATTAAAATGGAGATATCTACACCGCTATCTGTTTAAACATGGAAATATCTAAACCGCTATCTGTATAAACATGGAAATATCTACACCGCTATCTGTATAAACATGGAAAAACTTCACCGCTACCTGTATAAACATGGAAATTTCAGCACCGCTATCTGTATGAACATGGAAATATCTACACCGCAATCTGTATGAACATGGAAATATCTACACCGCTATCTGTATGAACATGGAAATATCTACACCGCTATCTGTATGAACATGGAAATATCTACACCGCCATCTGTATGAACATGGAAATATCTTCTCCACCATCTGTATGAACATGGATATATCTACAAAGCCATCTGGATGAACATGGAAATATCTACACCGCCATCTGTATGAAAATGGAAATCTCTGAACCGCCATCTGTATGAACATATAAATATCTACACCGCCATCTGTATTAAAATGGAGATATCTACACCGCTATCTGTATAAACATAGAAATATCTACACCGCTATCTGTATAAACATGGAAATATCTAAACCGCTATCTATATAAACATGGAAAAACTTCACCGCTACCTGTATAAACATGGAAATTTCAGCACCGCTATCTGTATGAACATGGAAATATCTACACCGCAATCTGTATGAACATGGAAATATCTACACCGCTATCTGTATGAACATGGAAATATCTACACCGCTATCTGTTTGAACAGGGAAATATATACACCGCTGTCTGCATGAAAATGGAAATTGCTACACAGCTATCTGCATATACATGGAAATATCTACACAGGTATCTCTTTACACATGGAAATAACTACACCGCTATCTGTATGAACTTGGAAATATCTACACCGCCATCTGTATGAACATGGAAATATCTGCACCGCCATCTGTATGAACATATAAATATCTACACCGCCATCTGTATTAAGATGGAGATATCTACACCGCTATCTGTATCAACATGGAAATATCTACACCGCTATCTGTATAAACATGGAAATATCTACACAGCTATCTGTATAAACATGGAAATATCTACACGGCTACCTGTATGAACATGGAAATAACAGAACCGCTATCTGTATGAACATGGAAATATCTACACCGCTATCTGTATGAACATGGAAATATCTTCACCGCCATCTGTATGAACATGGATATATCTACACAGCCATCTGGATGAACATGGAAATATGTACACGGCTATCTGTGTAAACATGCATACACCTTCACCGCTATCTGTATAAACATGGAAATATCTACACCGCTATCTTTATGAACATGGAAATATCTAAACCGCTAACTGTTTGAACAGGGAAATATATACACCGCTATTTGCATGAAAATGGAAATATCTACACCGCTATCTGTATGAACATGGAAATACATACACCGCTATCTGTATGAACATGGAAATATCTACACCGCTATCTGTATGAACATGGATATACCTACACCGCTATCTGTATGAACATGGAAATATCTACACCGCCATCTGTATGAACATGGAAATATCTTCTCCGCCATCTGTATGAACATGGATATATCTACACAGCCATCTGGATGAACATGGAAATATCTAAACCGCTATCTGTATGAACATGGAAATATCTACACCGCCATCTGTATGAACATGGATATATCTACACAGCCATCTTTATAAACACGGAAGTATGTACACCGCTACCTGTATAAACATGGAAGTATCAGCACCACTATCGGTATGTACATGGCAATACCTACACGGCTATCTGTATGAACATGGAAATATATACACCGCAATCTGTATGAACATGGAAATATGTACACCGCTATCTGTATGAACATGGAAATATCTACACCACTATCTGTTTGAACAGGGAAATATATACACCGCTGTCTGCATGAAAATGGAAATTGCTACACAGCTATCTGCATATACATGGAAATATCTACACAGGTATCTCTATAAACATGGAAATAACTACAAAGCTATCTGTATGAACATGGAAATATCTACACCGCCATCTGTATGAACATGGAAATATCTGCACCGCCATCTGTATGAACATATAAATATCTACACCGCCATCTGTATTAAGATGGAGATATCTACACCGCTATCTGTATAAACATGGAAATATCTACACCGCTACCTGTATGAACATGGAAATATCAGCACCGCTATCTGTATGAACATGGAAATATCTACACCGCTATCTGTATAAACATGGAAATATCTTCACCGCCATCTGTATGAACATGGATATATCTACACAGCCATCTGGATGAACATGGAAATATGTACAAGGCTATCTGTGTAAACATGCATACATCTTCACCGCTATCTGTATAAACATGGAAATATCTACACCGCTATCTTTATGAACATGGAAATATCTAAACCGCTAACTGATTGAACAGGGAAATATATACACTGCTATCTGCATAAAAATGGAAATATCTACACCGCTATCTGTATGAACATGGAAATACATACACCGCTATCTGTATGAACATGGAAATATCTACACCGCTATCTGTATGAACATGGAAATATCAACACCGCCATCTGTATGAACATGGAAATATCTTCTCCACCATCTGTATGAACATGGATATATCTACACAGCCATCTGGATGAACATGGAAATATCTAAACCGCTATCTGTATGAACATGGAAATATCTACACCGCCATCTGTATGAACATGGATATATCTACACAGCCATCTGTATAAACACGGAAATATGTACACCGCTACCTGTATAAACACGGAAGTTTCAGCACGGCTATCGGTATGAACATGGCAATATCTACACGGCTATCTGTATGAACATGGAAATATCTACACCGCTATCTGTATGTACCTGGAAATATCTTCACCGCCATCTGTATGAACATGGATATATCTACTCAGCCATCTGGACGAACATGGAAATATCTACACGGCTATCTGTATGAACATGGAAATATCTACACCGCTATCTGCATGAACATGGAAATATCTACACAGCCATCTGGATGAACATGGAAATATCTACACCGCAATCTGTGTAAACATGCATACATCTTCACCGCTATCTGTATAAACATGGAAATATCTACACCGCTATCTTTCTGAACATGGAAATATCTACACCGCTAACTGTTTGAACATGGAAATATATACACCGCTATCTGCATGAAAATGGAAATATCTACACAGATATCTGCATATACATGGAAATATCTACACAGCTACCTCTCTACACATGGAAATAACTACACCGCTATCTGTATGAACATGGAAATATCTACACCGCCATCTGTTTGAAAATGGAAATCTCTGAACCGCCATCTGTATGAACATATAAATATCTACACCGCCATCTGTATTAAAATGGAGATATCTACACCGCTATCTGTTTAAACATGGAAATATCTAAACCGCTATCTGTATAAACATGGAAATATCTACACCGCTATCTGTATAAACATGGAAAAACTTCACCGCTACCTGTATAAACATGGAAATTTCAGCACCGCTATCTGTATGAACATGGAAATATCTACACCGAAATCTGTATGAACATGGAAATATCTACACCGCTATCTGTATGAACATGGAAATATCTACACCGCTATCTGTATGAACATGGAAATATCTACACCGCCATCTGTATGAACATGGAAATATCTTCTCCACCATCTGTATGAACATGGATATATCTACACAGCCATCTGGATGAACATGGAAATATCTACACCGCCATCTGTATGAACATGGATATATCTACACAGCCATCTGTATAAACACGGAAATATGTACACCGCTACCTGTATAAACACGGAAGTTTCAGCACGGCTATCGGTATGAACATGGCAATATCTACACGGCTATCTGTATGAACATAGAAATATCTACACCGCTATCTGTATGTACATGGAAATATCTTCACCGCCATCTGTATGAACATGGATATATCTACTCAGCCATCTGGATGAACATGGAAATATCTACACCGCTATCTGTATGAACATGGAAATATCTACACCGCTATCTGTATGAACATGGAAATATCTACACAGCCATCTGGATGAACATGGAAATATCTACACCGCTATCTGTGTAAACATGCATACATCTTCACCGCTATCTGTATAAACATGGAAATATCTACACCGCTATCTTTCTGAACATGGAAATATCTACACCACTAACTGTTTGAACATGGAAATATATACACCGCTATCTGCATGAAAATGGAAATATCCACACAGCTATCTGCATATACATGGAAATATCTACACAGCTACCTCTCTACACATGGAAATAACTACACCGCTATCTGTATGAACATGGAAATATCTACACCGCCATCTGTATGAAAATGGAAATCTCTGAACCGCCATCTGTATGAACATATAAATATCTACACCGCCATCTGTATTAAAATGGAGATATCTACACCGCTATCTGTATAAACATGGAAATATCTAAACCGCTATCTGTATAAACATGGAAATATCTACACCGCTATCTGTATAAACATGGAAAAACTTCACCGCTACCTGTATAAACATGGAAATTTCAGCACCGCTATCTGTATGAACATGGAAATATCTACACCGCAATCTGTATGAACATGGAAATATCTACACCGCTATCTGTATGAACATGGAAATACCTACACCGCTATCTGTTTGAACAGGGAAATATATACACCGCTGTCTGCATGAAAATGGAAATTGCTACACAGCTATCTGCATATACTTGGAAATATCTACACAGGTATCTCTTTACACATGGAAATAACTACACCGCTATCTGTATGAACTTGGAAATATCTACACCGCCATCTGTATGAACATGGAAATATCTGCACCGCCATCTGTATGAACATATAAATATCTACACCGCCATCTGTATTAAGATGGAGATATCTACACCGCTATCTGTATCAACATGGAAATATCTACACCGCTATCTGTATAAACATGGAAATATCTACACCGCTATCTGTATAAACATGGAAATATCTACACCGCTACCTGTATGAACATGGAAATATCAGCACTGCTATCTGTATGAACATGGAAATATCTACACCGCTATCTGTATGAACATGGAAATATCTACACCGCTATCTGTATGAACATGGAAATATCTACACCGCTATCTGTATGAACATGGAAATATCTACACCGCCATCTGTATGAACATGGAAATATCTTCTCCGCCATCTGTTTGAACATGGATATATCTACACAGCCATCTGGATGAACATGGAAATATCTACACCGCTATCTGTTTGAACAGGGAAATATATACACCGCTATCTGCATGAAAATGTAAATTGCTACACAGCTATCTGCATATACATGGAAATATCTACACAGGTATCTCTTTACACATGGAAATAACTACACCGCTATCTGTATGAACATGGAAATATCTACACCGCCATCTGTATGAACATGGAAATATCTGTACCGCCATCTGTATGAACATATAAATATCTACACCGCCATCTGTATTAAGATGGAGATATCTACACCGCTATCTGTATCAACATGGAAATATCTACACCGCTATCTGAATACACATGGAAATATCAGCACCGCTATCTGTGTGAACATGGAAATATCTACACCGCTACCTGAATGAACATGGAAATATCTACACCGCTATCTGTATGAGCCTGGAAATATCTTCACCGCCATCTGTATGAACATGGATATATCTACACAGCCATCTTGATGATCATGGAAATATGTACACGGCTATCTGTGTAAACATGCATACATCTTCACCACTATCTGTATAAACATGGAAATATCTACACCGCTATCTTTATGAACATGGAAATATCTACACCGCTATCTGTATGAACATGGAAATATCTGCACCGCTATCTGTATGAACATGGAAATACATACACCGCTATCTGTATGAACATGGAAATATCTACACCGCTATCTGTATGAACATGGAAATATCTGCACCGCTATCTGTATGAACATGGAAATATCTACACCGCCATCTGTATGAACATGGAAATATCTTCTCCGCCATCTGTATGAACATGGATATATCTACACAGCCATCTGGATGAACATGGAAATATCTAAACCGCTATCTGTATGAACATGGAAATATCTACACCGCCATCTGTATGAACATGGATATATCTACACAGCCATCTTTATAAACACGGAAATATGTACACCGCTACCTGTATAAACATGGAAGTATCAGCACCGCTATCGGTATGTACATGGCAATATCTACACCGCTATCTGTATGTACATGGAAATATCTTCACCGCCATCTGTATGAACATGGATATATCTACGCAGCCATCTGGATGAACATGGAAATAACTACACCGCTATCTGTATGAACATGGAAATATCTACTCAGCCATCTGGATGAACATGGAAATATCTACACCGCTATCTGTATGAACATGGAAATACATACACCGCTATCTGTATGAACATGGAAATATCTTCACCGCCATCTGTATGAACATGGATATATCTACACAGCCATCTGGATGAACCTGGAAATATCTACACCGCTATCTGTGTAAACATGCATACAATTTCACCGCTATCTGTATAAACATGGAAATATCTACACCGCTATCTTTATGAACATGGAAATATCTACACCGCTAACTGTTTGAACATGGAAACATATACACCGCTATCTGCTTGAAAATGGAAATATCTACACCGCTATCTGTATGAACATGGAAATACATACACCGCTATCTGTTTGAACATGGAAATATCTACACCGCTTTCTGTATGAACATTTAAATATCTACACCGCTATCTGTATGAACATGGAAATATCTTCACCGCCATCTGTATGAACATGGATATATCTACACAGCCATCTGAATGAACATGGAAATATCCGCACCGCTATCTGTATGAACATGGAAATATCTACACCGCTATCTGTATGAACATGGATATATCTACACAGCCATCTGGATGAACATGGAAATATCTACACTGCTATCTGTGTAAACATGCATACATCTTCACCGCTATCTGTATAAATATGGAAATACCTACACCGCTATCTTTCTGAACATGAAAATATCTACACCGCTAACTGTTTGAACAGGGAAATATATACACCGCTATCTGCATGAAAATGGAAATATCTACACAGCTATCTGCATATACATGGAAATATCTACACAGCTATCTCTTTACACATGGAAATAACGACACCGCTATCTGTATGAACATGGAAATATCTACACCGCCATCTGTATGAAAATGGAAATATCTTCACCGCCATCTGTATGAACATGGATATATCTACACAGCCTTCTGGATGAACATGGAAATATCTACACCGCTATCTGTGTAAACATGCATACACCTTCACCGCTATCTGTATAAACATGGAAATATCTACACCGCTATCTTTATGAACATGGAAATATCTAAACCGCTAACTGCTTGAACAGGAAATATCTACACGGCTATCTGCATGAAAATGGAAATACCTACGCCGCTATCTGTATGAATATGGAAATACATACACCGCTATCTGTATGAACATGGAAATATCTACACCGCTATCTGTATGAACATGGAAATATCTACACCGCTATCTGTATGAACATGGAAATATCTACACCGCCATCTGTATGAACATGGAAATATCTTCTCCGCCATCTGTTTGAACATGGATATATCTACACAGCCATCTGGATGAACATGGAAATATCTAAACCGCTATCTGCATGAACATGGAAATATCTACACCGCCTACTGTATGAACATGGATATATCTACACCGCTATCTGTATAAACATGGAAATATCTAAACCGCTACCTGTATGAACATGGAAATATCAGCTCCGCTATCTGTATGAACATGGAAATATCTACACCGCTATCTGTATGAACATGGAAATACCTTCTCCGCTATCTGAATGAACATGGATATATCTACAGAGCCTTCTGGATGAACATGGAAATATCTACACCGCTATCTGTGTAAACATGCATACATCTTCACCGCTATCTGTATAAACATGGAAATATCTACACCGCTATCTTTATGAACATGGAAATATCTAAACCGCTAACTGTTTGAACAGGGAAATATATACACAGCTATCTGCATGAAAATGGAAACATCTATGCCGCTATCTGTATGAATATGGAAATACATACACCGCTATCTGTATGAACATGGAAATATCTACACCACCATCTGTATGAACATGGATATATCTACACTGCTATCTGTATAAACATGGAAATATCTACACCGCTACCTGTATGAACATGGAAATATCAGCTCCGCTATCTGTATGAACATGGAAATATCTACACCGCTATCTGTATGAACATGGAAATATCTGCACCGCTATCTGTATGAACATGGAATTATCTACACCGCTATCTGTGTAAACATGCATACATCTTCACCGCTATCTGTATAAACATGGAAATATCTACACCGCTATCTTTATGAACATGGAAATATCTAAACCGCTAACTGTTTGAACAGGGAAATATATACACCGCGATCTGCATGAAAATGGAAATATCTACAACGCTATCTGTATGAATATGGAAATACATACACCGCTATCTGTATGAACATGGAAATATCTACACCGCTATCTGTATGAACATGGAAATATCTACACCGCTATCTGTATGAACATGGAAATTTCTACACCGCCATCTGTATGAACATGGAAATATCTTCTCCGCCATCTGTTTGAACATGGATATATCTTCACAGCCATCTGGATAAACATGGAAATATCTAAACCGCTATCTGCATGAACATGGAAATATCTACACCACCATCTGTATGAACATGGATATATCTACACTGCTATCTGTATAAACATGGAAATATCTACACCGCTACCTGTATGAACATGGAAATATCAGCTCCGCTATCTGTATGAACATGGAAATATCTACACCGCTATCTGTATGAACATGGAAATATCTGCACCGCTATCTGTATGAACATGGAATTATCTACACCGCTATCTGTGTAAACATGCATACATCTTCACCGCTATGTGTATAAACATGGAAATATCTACACCGCTATCTTTATGAACATGGAAATATATAAACCGCTAACTGTTTGAACAGGGAAATATATACACCGCGATCTGCATGAAAATGGAAATATCTACACCGCTATCTGTATGAAGATGGAAATACATACACCGCTATCTGTGTGAACATGGAAATATCTACACCGCCATCTGTATGAACATGGAAATATCTACACCGCTATCTGAATGAACATGGAAATATCTACACCGCCATCTGTAAGAACATGGAAATATCTTCTCCGCCATCTGTATGAACATGGATATATCTACACAGCCATCTGGATGAACATGGAAATATCTACACCGCTATCTGTACGAACATGGAAATATCTACACCGCTATCTGTATGAACATGGAAATATCTACACCGCTATCTGTATGAACATGGAAATATCTACACCGCTATCTGTATGAACATGGAAATATCTGCACCGCTATCTGTATGAACATGGAAATACCTACACCTCTATCTGTATGAACATGGATATATCTACACAGCCATCTGGATGAACATGGAAATATCTACACCGCTATCTGTGTAAACATGCATACATCTTCACCGCTATCTGTATAAAGATGGAAATATCTACACCGCTATCTTTCTGAACAAGGAAATATCAACACCGCTAACTGTTTGAACAGGGAAATATATACACTGCTATCTGCATGAGAATTGAAATATCTACACAGCTATCTGCATATACATGGAAATATCTACACAGCTATCTCTTTACACATGGAAATAACTACACCGCTATCTGTATGAACATGGAAATAACTACACCGCCATCTGTATGAAAATGGAAATATCTGAACCGCCATCTGTATGAACATATAAATATCTACACCGCCATCTGTATAAAGATGGAGATATCTACACCGCTATCTGTATAAACATGGAAATATCTACACCGCTATCTGTATAAACATGGAAATATCTACACCGCTATCTGTATAAACATGGAAATAGCTTCACCGCTATTGTAAAAACATGGAAATATCAGCACCGCTATCTGTATGAACATGGAAATATCTACACCGCAATCTGTATGTACATGGAAATATTTACACCGCTATCTGTATGAACATGGAAATATCTACACCGCTATCTGTTTGAACAGGGAAATATATACACCGCTATCTGCATGAAAATGTAAATTGCTACACAGCTATCTGCATATACATGGAAATATCTACACAGGTATCTCTTTACACATGGAAATAACTACACCGCTATCTGTATGAACATGGAAATATCTACACCGCCATCTGTATGAACATGGAAATATCTGTACCGCCATCTGTATGAACATATAAATATCTACACCGCCATCTGTATTAAGATGGAGATATCTACACCGCTATCTGTATCAACATGGAAATATCTACACCGCTATCTGAATACACATGGAAATATCAGCACCGCTATCTGTGTGAACATGGAAATATCTACACCGCTACCTGAATGAACATGGAAATATCTACACCGCTATCTGTATGAGCCTGGAAATATCTTCACCGCCATCTGTATGAACATGGATATATCTACACAGCCATCTTGATGATCATGGAAATATGTACACGGCTATCTGTGTAAACATGCATACATCTTCACCACTATCTGTATAAACATGGAAATATCTACACCGCTATCTTTATGAACATGGAAATATCTACACCGCTATCTGTATGAACATGGAAATATCTGCACCGCTATCTGTATGAACATGGAAATACATACACCGCTATCTGTATGAACATGGAAATATCTACACCGCTATCTGTATGAACATGGAAATATCTGCACCGCTATCTGTATGAACATGGAAATATCTACACCGCCATCTGTATGAACATGGAAATATCTTCTCCGCCATCTGTATGAACATGGATATATCTACACAGCCATCTGGATGAACATGGAAATATCTAAACCGCTATCTGTATGAACATGGAAATATCTACACCGCCATCTGTATGAACATGGATATATCTACACAGCCATCTTTATAAACACGGAAATATGTACACCGCTACCTGTATAAACATGGAAGTATCAGCACCGCTATCGGTATGTACATGGCAATATCTACACCGCTATCTGTATGTACATGGAAATATCTTCACCGCCATCTGTATGAACATGGATATATCTACGCAGCCATCTGGATGAACATGGAAATAACTACACCGCTATCTGTATGAACATGGAAATATCTACTCAGCCATCTGGATGAACATGGAAATATCTACACCGCTATCTGTATGAACATGGAAATACATACACCGCTATCTGTATGAACATGGAAATATCTTCACCGCCATCTGTATGAACATGGATATATCTACACAGCCATCTGGATGAACCTGGAAATATCTACACCGCTATCTGTGTAAACATGCATACAATTTCACCGCTATCTGTATAAACATGGAAATATCTACACCGCTATCTTTATGAACATGGAAATATCTACACCGCTAACTGTTTGAACATGGAAACATATACACCGCTATCTGCTTGAAAATGGAAATATCTACACCGCTATCTGTATGAACATGGAAATACATACACCGCTATCTGTTTGAACATGGAAATATCTACACCGCTTTCTGTATGAACATTTAAATATCTACACCGCTATCTGTATGAACATGGAAATATCTTCACCGCCATCTGTATGAACATGGATATATCTACACAGCCATCTGAATGAACATGGAAATATCCGCACCGCTATCTGTATGAACATGGAAATATCTACACCGCTATCTGTATGAACATGGATATATCTACACAGCCATCTGGATGAACATGGAAATATCTACACTGCTATCTGTGTAAACATGCATACATCTTCACCGCTATCTGTATAAATATGGAAATACCTACACCGCTATCTTTCTGAACATGAAAATATCTACACCGCTAACTGTTTGAACAGGGAAATATATACACCGCTATCTGCATGAAAATGGAAATATCTACACAGCTATCTGCATATACATGGAAATATCTACACAGCTATCTCTTTACACATGGAAATAACGACACCGCTATCTGTATGAACATGGAAATATCTACACCGCCATCTGTATGAAAATGGAAATATCTTCACCGCCATCTGTATGAACATGGATATATCTACACAGCCTTCTGGATGAACATGGAAATATCTACACCGCTATCTGTGTAAACATGCATACACCTTCACCGCTATCTGTATAAACATGGAAATATCTACACCGCTATCTTTATGAACATGGAAATATCTAAACCGCTAACTACTTGAACAGGAAATATCTACACGGCTATCTGCATGAAAATGGAAATATCTACGCCGCTATCTGTATGAATATGGAAATACATACACCGCTATCTGTATGAACATGGAAATATCTACACCGCTATCTGTATGAACATGGAAATATCTACACCGCTATCTGTATGAACATGGAAATATCTACACCGCCATCTGTATGAACATGGAAATATCTTCTCCGCCATCTGTTTGAACATGGATATATCTACACAGCCATCTGGATGAACATGGAAATATCTAAACCGCTATCTGCATGAACATGGAAATATCTACACCGCCTACTGTATGAACATGGATATATCTACACCGCTATCTGTATAAACATGGAAATATCTAAACCGCTACCTGTATGAACATGGAAATATCAGCTCCGCTATCTGTATGAACATGGAAATATCTACACCGCTATCTGTATGAACATGGAAATACCTTCTCCGCTATCTGAATGAACATGGATATATCTACAGAGCCTTCTGGATGAACATGGAAATATCTACACCGCTATCTGTGTAAACATGCATACATCTTCACCGCTATCTGTATAAACATGGAAATATCTACACCGCTATCTTTATGAACATGGAAATATCTAAACCGCTAACTGTTTGAACAGGGAAATATATACACAGCTATCTGCATGAAAATGGAAACATCTATGCCGCTATCTGTATGAATATGGAAATACATACACCGCTATCTGTATGAACATGGAAATATCTACACCACCATCTGTATGAACATGGATATATCTACACTGCTATCTGTATAAACATGGAAATATCTACACCGCTACCTGTATGAACATGGAAATATCAGCTCCGCTATCTGTATGAACATGGAAATATCTACACCGCTATCTGTATGAACATGGAAATATCTGCACCGCTATCTGTATGAACATGGAATTATCTACACCGCTATCTGTGTAAACATGCATACATCTTCACCGCTATCTGTATAAACATGGAAATATCTACACCGCTATCTTTATGAACATGGAAATATCTAAACCGCTAACTGTTTGAACAGGGAAATATATACACCGCGATCTGCATGAAAATGGAAATATCTACAACGCTATCTGTATGAATATGGAAATACATACACCGCTATCTGTATGAACATGGAAATATCTACACCGCTATCTGTATGAACATGGAAATATCTACACCGCTATCTGTATGAACATGGAAATTTCTACACCGCCATCTGTATGAACATGGAAATATCTTCTCCGCCATCTGTTTGAACATGGATATATCTTCACAGCCATCTGGATAAACATGGAAATATCTAAACCGCTATCTGCATGAACATGGAAATATCTACACCACCATCTGTATGAACATGGATATATCTACACTGCTATCTGTATAAACATGGAAATATCTACACCGCTACCTGTATGAACATGGAAATATCAGCTCCGCTATCTGTATGAACATGGAAATATCTACACCGCTATCTGTATGAACATGGAAATATCTGCACCGCTATCTGTATGAACATGGAATTATCTACACCGCTATCTGTGTAAACATGCATACATCTTCACCGCTATCTGTATAAACATGGAAATATCTACACCGCTATCTTTATGAACATGGAAATATATAAACCGCTAACTGTTTGAACAGGGAAATATATACACCGCGATCTGCATGAAAATGGAAATATCTACACCGCTATCTGTATGAAGATGGAAATACATACACCGCTATCTGTGTGAACATGGAAATATCTACACCGCCATCTGTATGAACATGGAAATATCTACACCGCTATCTGAATGAACATGGAAATATCTACACCGCCATCTGTAAGAACATGGAAATATCTTCTCCGCCATCTGTATGAACATGGATATATCTACACAGCCATCTGGATGAACATGGAAATATCTACACCGCTATCTGTACGAACATGGAAATATCTACACCGCTATCTGTATGAACATGGAAATATCTACACCGCTATCTGTATGAACATGGAAATATCTACACCGCTATCTGTATGAACATGGAAATATCTGCACCGCTATCTGTATGAACATGGAAATACCTACACCTCTATCTGTATGAACATGGATATATCTACACAGCCATCTGGATGAACATGGAAATATCTACACCGCTATCTGTGTAAACATGCATACATCTTCACCGCTATCTGTATAAAGATGGAAATATCTACACCGCTATCTTTCTGAACAAGGAAATATCAACACCGCTAACTGTTTGAACAGGGAAATATATACACTGCTATCTGCATGAGAATTGAAATATCTACACAGCTATCTGCATATACATGGAAATATCTACACAGCTATCTCTTTACACATGGAAATAACTACACCGCTATCTGTATGAACATGGAAATAACTACACCGCCATCTGTATGAAAATGGAAATATCTGAACCGCCATCTGTATGAACATATAAATATCTACACCGCCATCTGTATAAAGATGGAGATATCTACACCGCTATCTGTATAAACATGGAAATATCTACACCGCTATCTGTATAAACATGGAAATATCTACACCGCTATCTGTATAAACATGGAAATAGCTTCACCGCTATTGTAAAAACATGGAAATATCAGCACCGCTATCTGTATGAACATGGAAATATCTACACCGCAATCTGTATGTACATGGAAATATTTACACCGCTATCTGTATGAACATGGAAATATCTACACCGCTATCTGTTTGAACAGGGAAATATATACACCGCTATCTGCATGAAAATGTAAATTGCTACACAGCTATCTGCATATACATGGAAATATCTACACAGGTATCTCTTTACACATGGAAATAACTACACCGCTATCTGTATGAACATGGAAATATCTACACCGCCATCTGTATGAACATGGAAATATCTGTACCGCCATCTGTATGAACATATAAATATCTACACCGCCATCTGTATTAAGATGGAGATATCTACACCGCTATCTGTATCAACATGGAAATATCTACACCGCTATCTGAATACACATGGAAATATCAGCACCGCTATCTGTGTGAACATGGAAATATCTACACCGCTACCTGAATGAACATGGAAATATCTACACCGCTATCTGTATGAGCCTGGAAATATCTTCACCGCCATCTGTATGAACATGGATATATCTACACAGCCATCTTGATGATCATGGAAATATGTACACGGCTATCTGTGTAAACATGCATACATCTTCACCACTATCTGTATAAACATGGAAATATCTACACCGCTATCTTTATGAACATGGAAATATCTACACCGCTATCTGTATGAACATGGAAATATCTGCACCGCTATCTGTATGAACATGGAAATACATACACCGCTATCTGTATGAACATGGAAATATCTACACCGCTATCTGTATGAACATGGAAATATCTGCACCGCTATCTGTATGAACATGGAAATATCTACACCGCCATCTGTATGAACATGGAAATATCTTCTCCGCCATCTGTATGAACATGGATATATCTACACAGCCATCTGGATGAACATGGAAATATCTAAACCGCTATCTGTATGAACATGGAAATATCTACACCGCCATCTGTATGAACATGGATATATCTACACAGCCATCTTTATAAACACGGAAATATGTACACCGCTACCTGTATAAACATGGAAGTATCAGCACCGCTATCGGTATGTACATGGCAATATCTACACCGCTATCTGTATGTACATGGAAATATCTTCACCGCCATCTGTATGAACATGGATATATCTACGCAGCCATCTGGATGAACATGGAAATAACTACACCGCTATCTGTATGAACATGGAAATATCTACTCAGCCATCTGGATGAACATGGAAATATCTACACCGCTATCTGTATGAACATGGAAATACATACACCGCTATCTGTATGAACATGGAAATATCTTCACCGCCATCTGTATGAACATGGATATATCTACACAGCCATCTGGATGAACCTGGAAATATCTACACCGCTATCTGTGTAAACATGCATACAATTTCACCGCTATCTGTATAAACATGGAAATATCTACACCGCTATCTTTATGAACATGGAAATATCTACACCGCTAACTGTTTGAACATGGAAACATATACACCGCTATCTGCTTGAAAATGGAAATATCTACACCGCTATCTGTATGAACATGGAAATACATACACCGCTATCTGTTTGAACATGGAAATATCTACACCGCTTTCTGTATGAACATTTAAATATCTACACCGCTATCTGTATGAACATGGAAATATCTTCACCGCCATCTGTATGAACATGGATATATCTACACAGCCATCTGAATGAACATGGAAATATCCGCACCGCTATCTGTATGAACATGGAAATATCTACACCGCTATCTGTATGAACATGGATATATCTACACAGCCATCTGGATGAACATGGAAATATCTACACTGCTATCTGTGTAAACATGCATACATCTTCACCGCTATCTGTATAAATATGGAAATACCTACACCGCTATCTTTCTGAACATGAAAATATCTACACCGCTAACTGTTTGAACAGGGAAATATATACACCGCTATCTGCATGAAAATGGAAATATCTACACAGCTATCTGCATATACATGGAAATATCTACACAGCTATCTCTTTACACATGGAAATAACGACACCGCTATCTGTATGAACATGGAAATATCTACACCGCCATCTGTATGAAAATGGAAATATCTTCACCGCCATCTGTATGAACATGGATATATCTACACAGCCTTCTGGATGAACATGGAAATATCTACACCGCTATCTGTGTAAACATGCATACACCTTCACCGCTATCTGTATAAACATGGAAATATCTACACCGCTATCTTTATGAACATGGAAATATCTAAACCGCTAACTGCTTGAACAGGAAATATCTACACGGCTATCTGCATGAAAATGGAAATATCTACGCCGCTATCTGTATGAATATGGAAATACATACACCGCTATCTGTATGAACATGGAAATATCTACACCGCTATCTGTATGAACATGGAAATATCTACACCGCTATCTGTATGAACATGGAAATATCTACACCGCCATCTGTATGAACATGGAAATATCTTCTCCGCCATCTGTTTGAACATGGATATATCTACACAGCCATCTGGATGAACATGGAAATATCTAAACCGCTATCTGCATGAACATGGAAATATCTACACCGCCTACTGTATGAACATGGATATATCTACACCGCTATCTGTATAAACATGGAAATATCTAAACCGCTACCTGTATGAACATGGAAATATCAGCTCCGCTATCTGTATGAACATGGAAATATCTACACCGCTATCTGTATGAACATGGAAATACCTTCTCCGCTATCTGAATGAACATGGATATATCTACAGAGCCTTCTGGATGAACATGGAAATATCTACACCGCTATCTGTGTAAACATGCATACATCTTCACCGCTATCTGTATAAACATGGAAATATCTACACCGCTATCTTTATGAACATGGAAATATCTAAACCGCTAACTGTTTGAACAGGGAAATATATACACAGCTATCTGCATGAAAATGGAAACATCTATGCCGCTATCTGTATGAATATGGAAATACATACACCGCTATCTGTATGAACATGGAAATATCTACACCACCATCTGTATGAACATGGATATATCTACACTGCTATCTGTATAAACATGGAAATATCTACACCGCTACCTGTATGAACATGGAAATATCAGCTCCGCTATCTGTATGAACATGGAAATATCTACACCGCTATCTGTATGAACATGGAAATATCTGCACCGCTATCTGTATGAACATGGAATTATCTACACCGCTATCTGTGTAAACATGCATACATCTTCACCGCTATCTGTATAAACATGGAAATATATACACCGCTATCTTTATGAACATGGAAATATCTAAACCGCTAACTGTTTGAACAGGGAAATATATACACCGCGATCTGCATGAAAATGGAAATATCTACAACGCTATCTGTATGAATATGGAAATACATACACCGCTATCTGTATGAACATGGAAATATCTACACCGCTATCTGTATGAACATGGAAATATCTACACCGCTATCTGTATGAACATGGAAATTTCTACACCGCCATCTGTATGAACATGGAAATATCTTCTCCGCCATCTGTTTGAACATGGATATATCTTCACAGCCATCTGGATAAACATGGAAATATCTAAACCGCTATCTGCATGAACATGGAAATATCTACACCACCATCTGTATGAACATGGATATATCTACACTGCTATCTGTATAAACATGGAAATATCTACACCGCTACCTGTATGAACATGGAAATATCAGCTCCGCTATCTGTATGAACATGGAAATATCTACACCGCTATCTGTATGAACATGGAAATATCTGCACCGCTATCTGTATGAACATGGAATTATCTACACCGCTATCTGTGTAAACATGCATACATCTTCACCGCTATCTGTATAAACATGGAAATATCTACACCGCTATCTTTATGAACATGGAAATATATAAACCGCTAACTGTTTGAACAGGGAAATATATACACCGCGATCTGCATGAAAATGGAAATATCTACACCGCTATCTGTATGAAGATGGAAATACATACACCGCTATCTGTGTGAACATGGAAATATCTACACCGCCATCTGTATGAACATGGAAATATCTACACCGCTATCTGAATGAACATGGAAATATCTACACCGCCATCTGTAAGAACATGGAAATATCTTCTCCGCCATCTGTATGAACATGGATATATCTACACAGCCATCTGGATGAACATGGAAATATCTACACCGCTATCTGTACGAACATGGAAATATCTACACCGCTATCTGTATGAACATGGAAATATCTACACCGCTATCTGTATGAACATGGAAATATCTACACCGCTATCTGTATGAACATGGAAATATCTGCACCGCTATCTGTATGAACATGGAAATACCTACACCTCTATCTGTATGAACATGGATATATCTACACAGCCATCTGGATGAACATGGAAATATCTACACCGCTATCTGTGTAAACATGCATACATCTTCACCGCTATCTGTATAAAGATGGAAATATCTACACCGCTATCTTTCTGAACAAGGAAATATCAACACCGCTAACTGTTTGAACAGGGAAATATATACACTGCTATCTGCATGAGAATTGAAATATCTACACAGCTATCTGCATATACATGGAAATATCTACACAGCTATCTCTTTACACATGGAAATAACTACACCGCTATCTGTATGAACATGGAAATAACTACACCGCCATCTGTATGAAAATGGAAATATCTGAACCGCCATCTGTATGAACATATAAATATCTACACCGCCATCTGTATAAAGATGGAGATATCTACACCGCTATCTGTATAAACATGGAAATATCTACACCGCTATCTGTATAAACATGGAAATATCTACACCGCTATCTGTATAAACATGGAAATAGCTTCACCGCTATTGTAAAAACATGGAAATATCAGCACCGCTATCTGTATGAACATGGAAATATCTACACCGCAATCTGTATGTACATGGAAATATTTACACCGCTATCTGTATGAACATGGAAATATCTACACCGCTATCTGTTTGAACAGGGAAATATATACACCGCTATCTGCATGAAAATGTAAATTGCTACACAGCTATCTGCATATACATGGAAATATCTACACAGGTATCTCTTTACACATGGAAATAACTACACCGCTATCTGTATGAACATGGAAATATCTACACCGCCATCTGTATGAACATGGAAATATCTGTACCGCCATCTGTATGAACATATAAATATCTACACCGCCATCTGTATTAAGATGGAGATATCTACACCGCTATCTGTATCAACATGGAAATATCTACACCGCTATCTGAATACACATGGAAATATCAGCACCGCTATCTGTGTGAACATGGAAATATCTACACCGCTACCTGAATGAACATGGAAATATCTACACCGCTATCTGTATGAGCCTGGAAATATCTTCACCGCCATCTGTATGAACATGGATATATCTACACAGCCATCTTGATGATCATGGAAATATGTACACGGCTATCTGTGTAAACATGCATACATCTTCACCACTATCTGTATAAACATGGAAATATCTACACCGCTATCTTTATGAACATGGAAATATCTACACCGCTATCTGTATGAACATGGAAATATCTGCACCGCTATCTGTATGAACATGGAAATACATACACCGCTATCTGTATGAACATGGAAATATCTACACCGCTATCTGTATGAACATGGAAATATCTGCACCGCTATCTGTATGAACATGGAAATATCTACACCGCCATCTGTATGAACATGGAAATATCTTCTCCGCCATCTGTATGAACATGGATATATCTACACAGCCATCTGGATGAACATGGAAATATCTAAACCGCTATCTGTATGAACATGGAAATATCTACACCGCCATCTGTATGAACATGGATATATCTACACAGCCATCTTTATAAACACGGAAATATGTACACCGCTACCTGTATAAACATGGAAGTATCAGCACCGCTATCGGTATGTACATGGCAATATCTACACCGCTATCTGTATGTACATGGAAATATCTTCACCGCCATCTGTATGAACATGGATATATCTACGCAGCCATCTGGATGAACATGGAAATAACTACACCGCTATCTGTATGAACATGGAAATATCTACTCAGCCATCTGGATGAACATGGAAATATCTACACCGCTATCTGTATGAACATGGAAATACATACACCGCTATCTGTATGAACATGGAAATATCTTCACCGCCATCTGTATGAACATGGATATATCTACACAGCCATCTGGATGAACCTGGAAATATCTACACCGCTATCTGTGTAAACATGCATACAATTTCACCGCTATCTGTATAAACATGGAAATATCTACACCGCTATCTTTATGAACATGGAAATATCTACACCGCTAACTGTTTGAACATGGAAACATATACACCGCTATCTGCTTGAAAATGGAAATATCTACACCGCTATCTGTATGAACATGGAAATACATACACCGCTATCTGTTTGAACATGGAAATATCTACACCGCTTTCTGTATGAACATTTAAATATCTACACCGCTATCTGTATGAACATGGAAATATCTTCACCGCCATCTGTATGAACATGGATATATCTACACAGCCATCTGAATGAACATGGAAATATCCGCACCGCTATCTGTATGAACATGGAAATATCTACACCGCTATCTGTATGAACATGGATATATCTACACAGCCATCTGGATGAACATGGAAATATCTACACTGCTATCTGTGTAAACATGCATACATCTTCACCGCTATCTGTATAAATATGGAAATACCTACACCGCTATCTTTCTGAACATGAAAATATCTACACCGCTAACTGTTTGAACAGGGAAATATATACACCGCTATCTGCATGAAAATGGAAATATCTACACAGCTATCTGCATATACATGGAAATATCTACACAGCTATCTCTTTACACATGGAAATAACGACACCGCTATCTGTATGAACATGGAAATATCTACACCGCCATCTGTATGAAAATGGAAATATCTTCACCGCCATCTGTATGAACATGGATATATCTACACAGCCTTCTGGATGAACATGGAAATATCTACACCGCTATCTGTGTAAACATGCATACACCTTCACCGCTATCTGTATAAACATGGAAATATCTACACCGCTATCTTTATGAACATGGAAATATCTAAACCGCTAACTGCTTGAACAGGAAATATCTACACGGCTATCTGCATGAAAATGGAAATATCTACGCCGCTATCTGTATGAATATGGAAATACATACACCGCTATCTGTATGAACATGGAAATATCTACACCGCTATCTGTATGAACATGGAAATATCTACACCGCTATCTGTATGAACATGGAAATATCTACACCGCCATCTGTATGAACATGGAAATATCTTCTCCGCCATCTGTTTGAACATGGATATATCTACACAGCCATCTGGATGAACATGGAAATATCTAAACCGCTATCTGCATGAACATGGAAATATCTACACCGCCTACTGTATGAACATGGATATATCTACACCGCTATCTGTATAAACATGGAAATATCTAAACCGCTACCTGTATGAACATGGAAATATCAGCTCCGCTATCTGTATGAACATGGAAATATCTACACCGCTATCTGTATGAACATGGAAATACCTTCTCCGCTATCTGAATGAACATGGATATATCTACAGAGCCTTCTGGATGAACATGGAAATATCTACACCGCTATCTGTGTAAACATGCATACATCTTCACCGCTATCTGTATAAACATGGAAATATCTACACCGCTATCTTTATGAACATGGAAATATCTAAACCGCTAACTGTTTGAACAGGGAAATATATACACAGCTATCTGCATGAAAATGGAAACATCTATGCCGCTATCTGTATGAATATGGAAATACATACACCGCTATCTGTATGAACATGGAAATATCTACACCACCATCTGTATGAACATGGATATATCTACACTGCTATCTGTATAAACATGGAAATATCTACACCGCTACCTGTATGAACATGGAAATATCAGCTCCGCTATCTGTATGAACATGGAAATATCTACACCGCTATCTGTATGAACATGGAAATATCTGCACCGCTATCTGTATGAACATGGAATTATCTACACCGCTATCTGTGTAAACATGCATACATCTTCACCGCTATCTGTATAAACATGGAAATATCTACACCGCTATCTTTATGAACATGGAAATATCTAAACCGCTAACTGTTTGAACAGGGAAATATATACACCGCGATCTGCATGAAAATGGAAATATCTACAACGCTATCTGTATGAATATGGAAATACATACACCGCTATCTGTATGAACATGGAAATATCTACACCGCTATCTGTATGAACATGGAAATATCTACACCGCTATCTGTATGAACATGGAAATTTCTACACCGCCATCTGTATGAACATGGAAATATCTTCTCCGCCATCTGTTTGAACATGGATATATCTTCACAGCCATCTGGATAAACATGGAAATATCTAAACCGCTATCTGCATGAACATGGAAATATCTACACCACCATCTGTATGAACATGGATATATCTACACTGCTATCTGTATAAACATGGAAATATCTACACCGCTACCTGTATGAACATGGAAATATCAGCTCCGCTATCTGTATGAACATGGAAATATCTACACCGCTATCTGTATGAACATGGAAATATCTGCACCGCTATCTGTATGAACATGGAATTATCTACACCGCTATCTGTGTAAACATGCATACATCTTCACCGCTATCTGTATAAACATGGAAATATCTACACCGCTATCTTTATGAACATGGAAATATATAAACCGCTAACTGTTTGAACAGGGAAATATATACACCGCGATCTGCATGAAAATGGAAATATCTACACCGCTATCTGTATGAAGATGGAAATACATACACCGCTATCTGTGTGAACATGGAAATATCTACACCGCCATCTGTATGAACATGGAAATATCTACACCGCTATCTGAATGAACATGGAAATATCTACACCGCCATCTGTAAGAACATGGAAATATCTTCTCCGCCATCTGTATGAACATGGATATATCTACACAGCCATCTGGATGAACATGGAAATATCTACACCGCTATCTGTACGAACATGGAAATATCTACACCGCTATCTGTATGAACATGGAAATATCTACACCGCTATCTGTATGAACATGGAAATATCTACACCGCTATCTGTATGAACATGGAAATATCTACACCGCTAACTGAACAGGGAAATATATACACCGCTATGTGCATGAAAATGGAAATATCTACACCGCTATCTGTATGAACATGGAAATACATACACCGCTATCTGTATGAACATGGAAATATCTACACCGCTATCTGTATGAACATGGAAATATCTACACCGCTATCTGTATGAACATGGAAATATCTTCACCGATATCTGTATGAACATGGATATATCTACACAGCCATCTGGATGAACTTGGAAATATCCGCACCGCTATCTGTATGAACATGGAAATATCTACACCGCTATCTGTATGAACATGGATATATCTACACAGCCATCTGGATGAACATGGAAATATCTTCACCGCTATCTTTATGAACATGGAAATATCTACACCACTATCTGTGTAAATATGCATACATCTTCACTGCAATCTGTATAAACATGGAAATATCTACACCGCTATCTGTATGAACATGGAAATATCTGAACCGCTAACTGTTTGAACAGGGAAATATATACACCGCTATCTGCTTGAAAATAGAAATATATACACCGCTAACTGTATGAACATGGAAATACATACACCGCTATCTGTTTGAACATGGAAATATCTACACCGCTTTCTGTATGAACATAGAAATATCTACACCGCTATCTGTATGAACATGGAAATATCTTCACCGCCATCTGTATGAAGATGGATATATCTACAAAGCATTCTGGATGAACATGGAAATATCTACACCGCTATTTGTGTAAACATGCATACATTTTCACCGCTATCTGTATAAACATGGAAATATCTACACCGCTATCTTTATGAACATGGAAATATCAAAACCGCTAACTGTTTGAACAGGGAAATATATACACCGCTATCTGCATAAAAATGGAAATATCTACACCGCTATCTGTATGAACATGGAAATACATACACCGCTATCTGTATGAACATGGAAATATTTACACCGCTATCTGCATGAACATGGAAATACCTACACCGCTATCTGTATGAACATGGAAATATCTACACCGCTATCTGTATGAACATGGAAATATCTACACCGCCATCTGTATGAACATGGATATATCTACACAGCCATCTGTATAAACACGGAAATATGTACACCGCTACCTGTATAAACATGGAATTATCAGCACCGCTATCGGTATGAACATGGCAATATCTACACGGCTATCTGTATGAACATGGAAATATCTACACCGCTATCTGTATGTACATGGAAATATCTTCTCCGCCATCTGTATGAACATGGATATATCTACGCAGCCATCTGGATGAACATGGAAATATCTACACCGCTATCTGTATGAACATGGAAATATCTACACCGCTATCTGTATGAACATGGAAATATCTACACCGCTATCTGTGTAAACATGCATACATCTTCACCGCTATCTGTATGAACATGGAAATATCTTCACCGCCACCTGTATGAACATGGATATATCTACACAGCCATCTGGATGAACATGGAAATATCTGCACCGCCATCTATATAAACATGTAAATATCTACACCGCCATCTGTATGAACATGGATATATCTACACAGCCATCTGTATAAGCACGGAAATATGTACACCGCTACCTGTATAAACATGGAAGTTTCAGCACGGCTATCGGTATGAACATGGCAATATCTACACGGCTATCTGTATGAACATGGAAATATCTACACCGCTATCTGCATGTACATGGAAATATCTTCACCGCCATCTGTATGAACATGGATATATCTACTCAGCCATCTGGATGAACATGGAAATATCTACACCGCTATCTGTATGAACATGGAAATATCTACACCGCTATCTGTATGAACATGGAAATATCTACACAGCCATCTGGATTAACATGGAAATACCTACACCGCTATCTGTATGAACATGGAAATACATACACCGCTGTCTGTATGAACATGGAAATAACTACACCGCTATCTGTATGAACATGGAAATATCTACACCGCTATCTGTATGAACATGGAAATATCTTCACCGCCATCTGTGTGAACATGGATATATCTACACAGCCATCTGGATGAACATGGAAATATCTACACCGCTATCTGTGTAAACATGCATACATTTTCACCGCTATCTGTATAAACATGGAAATATCTACACCGCTATATTTATGAACATGGAAATATCTACACCGCTAACTGTTTGAGCATGGAAATATATACACCGCTATCTGCTTGAAAATGGAAATATCTACAACGCTATCTGTATGAACATGGAAATACATACACCGCTATCTGTTTGAACATGGAAATATATACACCGCTATCTGCATGAAAATGGAAATATCTACACAGCTATCTGCATATACATGGAAATATCTACACAGCTATCTCTTTACGCATGGAAATAACTACACCGCTATCTGTATGAACATGGAAATATCTACACCGCCATCTGTATGAAAATGGAAATATCTGAACTGCCATCAGTATGAACACATAAATATCTACACCGCCATCTGTATTAAAATGGAGATATCTACACCGCTATCTGTATAAACATGGAAATATCTACACCGCTATCTGTATAAACATGGAAATATCTACACCGCTATCTGTATAAACATGGAAATAACTTCACCGCTACCTGTAAAAACATGGAAATATCAGCACCGCTATCTGTATGAACATGGAAATATCTACACCGCTATCTGTATGAACATGGAAATATCTACACCGCTATCTGTATGAACATGGAAATATCTACACCGTTATCGGTTTGAACAGGGAAATATATACACCGCTGTCTGCATGAAAATGGAGATTGCTTCACAGCTTTCTGCATATACATGGAAATATCTACACAGGTATCTCTTTACACATGGAAATAACTACACCGCTATCTGTATGAACATGGAAATATCTACACCGCTATCTGTATGAACATGGAAATATCTAAACCGCTATCTGTATGAACATGGAAATATCTACACCGCCATCTGTATGAACATGGATATATCTACACAGCCATCTGTATAAACACGGAAATATGTACACCGCTACCTGTATAAACATGGAAGTTTCAGCACGGCTATCGGTATGAACATGGCAATATCTACACGGCTATCTGTATGAACATGGAAATATCTACACCGCTATCTGCATGTACATGGAAATATCTTCACCGCCTTCTGTATGAACATGGATATATCTACTCAGCCATCTGGATGAACATGGAAATATCTCCACCGCTATCTATATGAACATTGAAATACCTACACCGCTATCTGTATGAACATGGAAATATCTACACAGCCATCTGGATTAACATGGAAATATCTACACCGCTATCTGTATGAACATGGAAATACATACACCGCTGTCTGTATGAACATGGAAATATCTACACCGCTATCTGTATGAACATGGAAATATCTACACCGCTATCTGTATGAACATGGAAATATCTTCACCGCCATCTGTGTGAACATGGATATATCTACACAGCCATCTGGATGAACATGGAAATATCTACACCGCTATCTGTGTAAACATGCATACATTTTCACCGCTATCTGTATAAACATGGAAATATCTGCACCGCTATCTTTATGAACATGGAAATATCTACACCGCTAACTGTTTGAGCATGGAAATATATACACCGCTATCTGCTTGAAAATGGAAATATCTACACCGCTATCTGTATGAACATGGAAATACATACACCGCTATCTGTTTGAACATGGAAATATCTACACCGCTTTCTTTATGAACATGGAAATATCTACAACGCTATCTGTATGAACATGGAAATATCTTCACCGCCATCTGTATGAACATGGATATATCTACACAGTCATCTGGATGAACTTGGAAATATCTGCACCGCTATCTGTATGAACATGGAAATATCTACACCGCTATCTGTATGAACATGGATATATCTACACAGCCATCTGGATGAACATGGAAATATCTACACCGCTATCTGTGTAAACATGCATACATCTTCACCGCTATCTGTATAAACATGGAAATATCTACACCGCTATCTGCATGTACATGGAAATATCTTCACCGCCATCTGTATGAACATGGATATATCTACACAGCCATCTGGATGAACATGGAAATATCTACACCGCTATCTGTATGAACATGGAAATATCTACACCGCTATCTGTATGAACATGGAAATATCTACACAGCCATCTGGATTAACATGGAAATATCTACACCGCTATCTGTATGAACATGGAAATACATACACCGCTATCTGTTTGAACATGGAAATATCTACACCGCTTTCTTTATGAACATGGAAATATCTACAACGCTATCTGTATGAACATGGAAATATCTTCACCGCCATCCGTATGAACATGGATATATCTACACAGCCATCTGGATGAACTTGGAAATATCTACACCGCTATCTGTATGAACATGGAAATATCTACACCGCTATCTGTATGAAAATGGATATATCTACACAGCCATCTGGATGAACATGGAAATATCTACACCGCTATCTGTATGAACATGGAAATATCTACACCGCTATCTGTATGAACATGGAAATATCTACACAGCCATCTGGATTAACATGGAAATATCTACACCGCTATCTGTATGAACATGGAAATACATACACCGCTATCTGTTTGAACATGGAAATATCTACACCGCTTTCTTTATGAACATGGAAATATCTACAACGCTATCTGTATGAACATGGAAATATCTTCACCGCCATCCGTATGAACATGGATATATCTACACAGCCATCTGGATGAACTTGGAAATATCTACACCGCTATCTGTATGAACATGGAAATATCTACACCGCTATCTGTATGAAAATGGATATATCTACACAGCCATCTGGATGAACATGGAAATATCTACACCGCTATCTGTGTAAACATGCATACATCTTCACCGCTATCTGTATAAACATGGAAATATCTACACCGCTATCTTTCTGAACATGGAAATATCTACACCGCTAACTGTTTGAACAGGGAAATATATACACCGCTATCTGCATGAAAATGGAAATATCTACACAGCTATCTGCATATACATGGAAATATCTACACAGCTATCTCTCCACACATGGAAATAACTACACCGCTATCTGTATGAACATGGAAATATCTTCACCGCCATCTGTATGAAAATGGAAATCTCTGAACCGCCATCTGTATGAACATATAAATATCTACACCGCCATCTGTATTAAAATGGAGATATCTACACCGCTATCTGTATAAACATGGAAATATCTACACCGCTATCTGTATAAACATGGAAATATCTACACCGCTATCTGTATAAACATGGAAATAGCTTCACCGCTACCTGTATAAACATGGAAATTTCAGCACCGCTATCTGTATGAGCATGGAAATATCTACACCGCTATCTGTATGACCATGGAAATATCTACACCGCTATCTGTATGAACATGGAAATATCTTCACCGCCGTCTGTATGAACATGGATATATCTACACAGCCATCTGTATGAACATGGAAATATCTACACCGCTATCTGTGTAAACATGCATACATTTTCACCGCTATCTTTATAAACATGGAAATATCTACACCGCTATCTTTATGAACATGGAAATATCTACACCGCTAACTGTTTGAACTTGGAAATATATACACCGCTATCTGCTTGAAAATGGAAATATCTACACCGCTATCTGTATGAACACGGAAATACATACACCGCTATCTGTTTGAACATGGAAATATCTACACCGCTTTCTGTATGAACATGGAAATATCTTCACCGTCATCTGTATGAACATGAATATATCTACACAGCCATCTGGATGAACATGGAAATATCTGCACCGCTATCTGTATGAACATGGAAATATCTACACCGCTATCTGTATGAACATGGAAATATCTACACCGCTATCTGTATGAACATGGAAATATCTACACCGCTATCTGTATGAACATGGAAATATCTACACCGCTATCTGTATGAACATGGAAATATCTACACCGCTATCGGTTTGAACAGGGAAATATATACACCGCTATCTTTCTGAACATGGAAATATCAACGCTAACTGTTTGAAAAGGGAAATATATACACCGCTATCTGCATGAGAATTGAAATATCTACACAGCTATCTGCATATACATGGAAATATCTACACAGCTATCTCTTTACACATGGAAATAACTACACCGCTCTCTGTATGAACATGGAAATATCTACACCGCCATCTGTATGAAAATGGAAATATCTGAACCGCCATCTGTATGAACATATAAATATCTACAGCGCCATCTGTATTAAGATGGAGATATCTACACCGCTATCTGTATAAACATGGAAATATCTACACCGCTATCTGTATAAACATGGAAATATCTACACCGCTATCTGTATAAACATGGAAATATCTTCACCGCTACCTGTAAAAACATGGAAATATCAGCACCGCTATCTGTATGAACATGGAAATATCTACACCGCTATCTGTATGAACATGGAAATATCTACACCGCTATCTGTATGAACATGGAAATATCTACACCGCTATCGGTTTGAACAGGGAAATATATACACCGCTGTCTGCATGAAAATAGAAATTGCTACACAGCTATCTGCATATACTTGGAAATATCTACACAGGTATCTCTTTACACATGGAAATAACTACACAGCTATCTGTATGAAAATGGAAATATCTACACCGCCATCTGTATGAACATGGAAATATCTACACCGCTATCTGTATGAACATGGAAATATCTACACCGCTATCTGTATGAACATGGAAATATCTACACAGCCATCTGGATGAACATGGAAATATCTACACCGCTATCTGTATGAACTTGGAAATATCTACACCGCTATCTGTATGAACATGGAAATACCTACACCGCTATCTGTATGAACATGGAAATATTTTCACCGCCATCTATATGAACATGGATATATCTACACAGCCATCTGGATGAACATGGAAATATCTACACCGCTATCTGTGTAAACATGCCTACATTTTCACCGCTATCTGTATAAACATGGAAATATGTACACCGCTATCTTTATGAACATGGAAATATCTACACCGCTAACTGTTTGAACATGGAAGTATATACACCGCTATCTGCTTGAAAATGGAAATATATACACCGCTAACTGTATGAACATGGAAATACATACACCGCTATCTTTTTGAACATGGAAATATCTACACCGCTTTCTGTATGAACATGGAAATATCTACACCGCCATCTGTATTAAGATGGAGATATCTACACTGCTTTATGTATCAACATGGAAATATCTACACCGCTACCTGTATGAACATGGAAATATCACCACCGCTATCTGTATGAACATGGAAATATCTACACCGCGATCTGTATGAACATGGAAATATCTTCACCGCCATCTGTATGAACATGGATATATCTACACAGCCATCTGGATGAACATGGAAATATGTACACGGCTATCTGCGCAAACATGCATACATCTTCACCGCTATCTGTATAAACATGGAAATATCTACACCGCTATCTTTATGAACATGGAAATATCTAAACCGCTAACTGTTTGAACAGGGAAATATATACACCGCTATCTGCATAAAAATGGAAATATCTACACCGCTATCTGTATGAACATGGAAATACATACACTGCTATCTGTATGAACATGGAAATATCTAAACCGCTATCTGTATGAACATGGAAATATCTACACCGCTATCTGTATGAACATGGAAATATCTACACCGCCATCTGTATGAACATGGAAATATCTTCTCCACCATCTGTATGAACATGGATATATCTACACAGCCATCTGGATGAACATGGAAATATCTAAACTGCTATCTGTATGAACGTGGAAATATCTACACCGCCATCTGTATGAACATGGATATATCTACACAGCCATCTGTATAAGCACGGAAATATGTACACCGCTACCTGTATAAACATGGAAGTTTCAGCACGGCTATCGGTATGAACATGGCAATATCTACACGGCTATCTGTATGAACATGGAAATATCTACACCGCTATCTGTATGTACACGGAAATATCTTCACCGCCATCTGTATGAACATGGATATATCTACTCAGCCATCTGGATGAACATGGAAATATCTACACCGCTATCTGTATGAACATGGAAATATCTACACCGCTATCTGTATGAACATGGAAATATCTACACTGCCATCTGGATTAACATGGAAATATCTACACCGCTATCTGTATAAACATGGAAATACATACACCGCTGTCTGTATGAACATGGAAATATCTACACCGCTATCTGTATGAACATGGAAATATCTACACCGCTATCTGTATGAACATGGAAATATCTTCACCGCCATCTGTATGAACATGGATATATCTACACAGCCATCTGGATGAACATGGAAATATCTACACCGCTATCTGTGTAAACATGCATACATTTTCACCGCTATCTGTATAAACATGGAAATATCTACACCGCTATCTTTATGAACATGGAAATATCTACACCGCTAACTGTTTGAACATGGAAATATATACACCGCTATCTGCTTGAAAATGGTAATATCTACACCGCTATCTGTATGAACATGGAAATACATACACCGCTATCTGTTTGAACATTGAAATATCTACACCGCTTTCTTTATGAACATGGAAATATCTACAACGCTATCTGTAGGAACATGGAAATATCTTCACCGCCATCTGTATGAACATGGATATATCTACACAGCCATCTGGATGAACATGGAAATATCTACACCGCTATCTGTATGAACATGGAAATATCTACACCGCTATCTGTATGAACATGGATATATCTACACAGCCATCTAGATGAACATGGAAATATGTACACCGCTATCTGTGTAAACATGCATACATCTTCACTGCTATCTATATAAACATGGAAATATCTACACCGCTATCTTTCTGAACATGGAAATATCTACACCGCTAACTGTCTGAACAGGGAAATATATACACCGCTATCTGCATGAAAATGGAAATATCTACACAGCTATCTGCATAAACATGGAAATATCTACACAGCTATCTCTCTACACATGGAAATAACTACACCGCTATCTGTATGAACATGGAAATATCTACACCGCTATCTGTATGAAAATGGAAATCTCTGAACCGCCATCTGTATGAACATATAAATATCGACACCGCCATCTGTATTAAAATGGAGATATCTACACCGCTATCTGTATCAACATGGAAATATCTACACCGCTTTCTCTATAAACATGGAAATATCTACACCGCTATCTGTATAAACATGGAAAAACTTCACCGCTACCTGTATAAACATGGAAATTTCAGCACCGCTATCTGTATGAACATGGAAATATCTACACCGCAATCTGTATGAACATGGAAATATCTACACCGCTATCTGTATGAACATGGAAATATCTACACCGCTATCTGTTTGAACAGGGAAATATATACACCGCTGTCTGCATGAAAATGGAAATTGCTACACAGCTATCTGCATATACATGGAAATATCTACACAGGTATCTCTTTACACATGGAAATAACTACACCGCTATCTGTATGAACTTGGAAATATCTACACCGCCATCTGTATGAACATGGAAATATCTGTACCGCCATCTGTATGAACATATAAATAAATACACCGCCATCTGTGTTAATATGGAGATATCTACACCGCTATATGTATCTACATGGAAATATCTACACCGCTATCTGTATAAACATGGAAATATCGACACCGCTATCTGTATAAACATGGAAATATCTACACCGCTACCTGTATGAACATGGAAATATCATCACCGCTATCTGTATGAACATGGAAATATCTACACCGCTATCTGTATGAACATGGAAATATCTTCACCGCCATCTGTATGAACATGGATATATCTACACAGCCATCTGGATGAACATGGAAATATGTACACGGCTATCTGTGTAAACATGCATACATGTTCACCGCTATCTGTATAAACATGGAAATATCTACACCGCTATCTTTATGAACATGGAAATATCTAAACAGATAACTGTTTGAACAGGGAAATATATACACCGCTGTCTGCATGAAAATGGAAATATCTACACCGCTATCTGTATGAACATGGAAATACATACACTGCTATCTGTATGAACATGGAAATATCTACACCGCTATCTGCATCAACATGGAAATACCTACACCGCTATCTGAATGAACATGGAAATATCTACACCGCCATCTGTATGAACATGGAAATATCTTCTCCGCCATCTGTATGAACATGGATATATCTACACAGCCATCTGGATGAACATGGAAATATCTAAACCGCTATCTGTATGAACATGGAAATATCTACACCGCCATCTGTATGAACATGGATATATCTACACAGCCATCTTTATAATCACGGAAATATGTACACCGCTACCTGTATAAACATGGAAGTATCAGCACCGCTATCGGTATGTACATGGCAATATCTACACGGCTATCTGTATGAACATGGAAATATCTACACCGCTATCTGCATGTACATGGAAATACCTTCACCGCCATCTGTATGAACATGGATATATCTACGCAGCCATCTGGATGAACATGGAAATATCTACACCGCTATCTGTATGAACATGGAAATATCTACACCGCTATCTGTAAGAACATGGAAATACCTACACAGCCATCTGGATGAACATGGAAATATCTACACCGCTATCTGTATGAACATGGAAATACAAACACCGCTATCTGTATGAACATGGAAATATCTACACCGCTATCTGTATGAACATGGAAATATCTACACCGCTATCTGTATGAACATGGAAATCTCTTCGCCGCCATCTGTATGAACATGGATATATCTACACAGCCATCTGGATGAACATGGAAATATCTACACCGCTATCTGTGTAAACATGCATACATTTTCACTGCTATCTGTATAAACATGGAAATATCTAAACCGCTATCTTTATGAACATGGAAATATCTACACCGCTAACTGTTTGAACTTGGAAATATATACACCGCAATCTGCTTGAAAATGGAAATATCTACACCGCTATCTGTATGAACATGGAAATACATACACCGCTATCTGTTCGAACATGGAAATATCTACACCGCTTTCTGTATGAACATGGAAATATCTACACCGCTATCTGTATGAACATGGATATATCTTCACCGTCATCTGTATGAACATGGATATATCTACACAGCCATCTGGATGAACATGGAAATATCTGCACCGCTATGTGTATGAACATGGAAATACCTACACCGCTATCTGTATGAACATGGATATATCTACACAGCCATCTGGATGAACATGGAAATATCTACACCGCTATCTGTGTAAACATGCATACATCTTCACCGCTATCTGTATAAACATGGAAATATCAACACCGCTAACTGTTTGAACAGGGAAATATATACACCGCTATCTGCATGAGAATTGAAATATCTACACAGCTATCTGCATATACATGGAAATATCTACACAGCTATCTCTTTACACATGGAAATAACTACACCGCTATCTGTATGAACATGGAAATATCTACACCGCCATCTGTATGAAAATGGAAATATCTGAACCGCCATCTGTATGAACATATAAATATCTTCACCGCCATCTGTATTAAGATCGAGATATCTACACCGCTATCTGCATAAACATGGAAATATCTACACCGCTATCTGTATAAACATGGAAATATCTACAGCACTATCTGTATAAACATGGAAATAGCTTCACCGCTACAGTAAAAACATGGAAATATCAGCACCGCTATCTGTATGAACATGGAAATATCTACAACGCAATCTGTATGTACATGGAAATATCTACACCGCTATCTGTATGAACATGGAAATATCTACACCGCTATCTGTTTGAACAGGGAAATATATACCCCGCTATCTGCATGAAGATGTAAATTGCTACACAGCTATCTGCATATACATGGAAATATCTACACAGGTATCTCTTTACACATGGAAATAACTACACCGCTATCTTTATGAACATGGAAATATCTACACCGCCATCTGTATGAACATGGAAATATCTGCACGGCCATCTGTATGAACATATAAATATCTACACCGCCATCTGTATTAAGATGGAGATATCTACACCGCTATCTGTATCAACATGGAAATATCTACACCGCTACCTGAATAAACATGGAAATATCAGCACCGCTATCTGTGTGAACATGGAAATATCTACACCGCTTTCTGTATGAACATGGAAATATCTACACCGCTATCTGTTTGAACATGGAAATATCTACACCGCTTTCTGTATGAACATGGAGATATCTACACCGCTATCTGTATCAACATGGAAATATCTACACCGCTATCTGAATAAACATGGAAATATCAGCACCGCTATCTGTGTGAAGATGGAAATATCTACACCGCTATCTGAATAAACATGGAAATATCAGCACCGCTATCTGTTTGAACATGGAAATATCTACACCGCTTTCTGTATGAACATGGAAATATCTACACCGCTATCTGTATGAACATGGAAATATCTTCACCGCCATCTGTATGAAGATGGATATATCTACACAGCATTCTGGATGAACATGGAAATATCTACAACGCTATCTGTGTAAACATGCATACATTTTCACCGCTATCTGTATAAACATGGAAATATCTACACCGCTATCTTTATGAACATGGAAATATCTAAACCGCTAACTGTTTGAACAGGGAAATATATACACCGCTATCTGCATAAAAATGGAAATATCTACACCGCTATCTGTATGAACATGGAAATACATACACCGCTATCTGTATGAACATGGAAATATCTACACCGCTATCTGTATGAACATGGAAATATCTACACCGCTATCTGTATGAACATGGAAATATCTACACCGCCATCTGTATGAACATGGAAATATCTTCTCCGCCATCTGTATGAACATGGATATATCTACACAGCCATCTGGATGAACATGGAAATATCTAAACCGCTATCTGTATGAACATGGAAATATCTACACCGCCATCTGTATGAACATGGATATATCTACACAGCCATCTGTATAAACACGGAAATATGTACACCGCTACCTGTATAAACATGGAAGTTTCAGCACGGCTATCGGTATGAACATGGCAATATCTACACGGCTATCTGTATGAACATGGAAATATCTACACCGCTATCTGCATGTACATGGAAATATCTTCACCGCCATCTGTATGAACATGGATATATCTACTCAGCCATCTGGATGAACATGGATATATCTACTCAGCCATCTGGATGAACATGGAAATATCTACACCGCTATCTGTATGAACATGGAAATATCTACACCGCTATCTGTATGAACATGGAAATATCTACACCGCTATCTGTATGAACATGGAAATACCTACACCGCTATCTGTATGAACATGGAAATATCTACACCGCCATCTGTATGAACATGGAAATATCTTCTCCGCCATCTGTATGAACATGGATATATCTGCACAGCCATCTGGATGAACATGGAAATATCTAAACCGCTATCTGTATGAACATGGAAATATCTACACCGCCATCTGTATGAACATGGATATATCTACACAGCCATCTGGATGAACATGGAAATATCTACACCGCTATCTGTGTAAACATGCATACATTTTCACCGCTATCTGTATAAACATGGAAATAACTACACCGCTATCTTTATGAACATGGAAATATCTACACCGCTAACTGTTTGAACATGGAAATATCTACACCGCTATCTGTATGAACATGGAAATATCTACACAGCCATCTGGATTAACATGGAAATAACTACACCGCTATCTGTATGAACATGGAAATACATACACCGCTGTCTGTATGAACATGGAAATATCTACACCGCTATCTGTATGAACATGGAAATATCTACACCGCTATCTGTATGAACATGGAAATATCTTCACTGCCATCTGTGTGAACATGGATATATCTACACAGCCATCTGGATGAACATGGAAATATCTACACCGCTATCTGTGTAAACATGCATACATTTTCACCGCTATCTGTATAAACATGGAAATATCTACACCGCTATCTTTATGAACATGGAAATATCTACACCGCTAACTGTTTGAGCATGGAAATATATACACCGCTATCTGCTTGAAAATGGAAATATCTACACCGCTATCTGTATGAACATGGAAATACATACACCGCTATCTGTTGGAACATGGAAATATCTACACCGCTTTCTTTATGAACATGGAAATATCTACAACGCTATCTGTATGAACATGGAAATATCTTCACCGCGATCTGTATGAACATGGATATATCTACACAGCCATCTGGATGAACATGGAAATATCTGCACCTCTATCTGTATGAACATGGAAATATCTACACCGCTATCTGTATGAACATGGATATATCTACACAGCCATCTGGATGAACATGGAAATATCTACACCGCTATCTGTGTAAACATGCATACATCTTGACCGCTATCTGTATAAACATGGAAATATCTACACCGCTATCTTTCTGAACATGGAAATATCTACACCGCTAACTGTTTGAACAGGGAAATATATACACCGCTATCTGCATGAGAATGGAAATATCTACACAGCTATCTGCATATACATGGAAATATCTACACAGCTATCTCTCCACACATGGAAATATCTACACCGCTATCTGTATGAACATGGAAATACCTACACCGCCATCTGTATGAAAATGGAAATCTCTGAACCGCCATCTGTATGAACATATAAATATCTACACCGCCATCTGTATTAAAATGGAGATATCTACACCGCTATCTGTATAAACATGGAAATATCTACACCGCTATCTGTATAAACATGGAAATATCTACACCGCTATCTGTATAAACAGGGAAATAGCTTCACCGCTACCTGTATAAACATGGAAATTTCAGCACCGCTATCTGTATGAACATGGAAATATCTACACCGCAATCTGTATGAACATGGAAATATCTACACCGCTATCTGTATGAACATGGAAATATCTACACCGCTATCTGTTTGAACAGGGAAATATATACACCGCTGTCTGCATGAAAATGGAAATTGCTACACAGCTATCTGCATATACATGGAAATATCTACACAGGTATCTCTTTACACATGGAAATAACTACACCGCTATCTGTATGAACATGGAAATATCTACACCGCCATCTGTATGAACATGGAAATATCTGCACCGCCATCTGTATGAACAGATAAATATCTACACCGCCATCTGTATTAAGATGGAGATATCTACACCGCTATCTGTATCAACATGGAAATATCTACACCGCTATCTGTATAAACATGGAAATATCTACACCGCTATCTGTATAAACATGGAAATATCTACACCGCTACCTGTATGAACATGGAAATATCAGCACCGCTATCTGTATGAACATGGAAATAACTACACCGCCATCTGAATGAACATGGATATATCTACACAGCCATCTGGATGAACATGGAAATATGTACACGGCTATCTGTGTAAACATGCATACATCTTCACCGCTATCTGTATAAACATGGAAATATCTACACCGCTGTCTTTATGAACATGGAAATATCTAAACCGATAACTGTTTGAACAGGGAAATATATACACCGCTATCTGCATGAAAATGGAAATATCTACACCGCTATCTGTATGAACATGGAAATACATACACCGCTATCTGTATGAACATGGAAATATCTACACCGCTATCTGTATGAACATGGAAATACCTACACCGCTATCTGTATGAACATGGAAATATCTACACCGCCATCTGTATGAACATGGAAATATCTTCTCCGCCATCTGTATGAACATGGATATATCTGCACAGCCATCTGGATGAACATGGAAATATCTAAACCGCTATCTGTATGAACATGGAAATATCTACACCGCCATCTGTATGAACATGGATATATCTACACAGCCATCTGGATGAACATGGAAATATCTACACCACTATCTGTGTAAACATGCATACATTTTCACCGCTATCTGTATAAACATGGAAATAACTACACCGCTATCTTTATGAACATGGAAATATCTACACCGCTTACTGTTTGAACATGGAAATATCTACACCGCTGTCTGTATGAACCTGGAAATATCTACACAGCCATCTGGATTAACATGGAAATATCTACACCGCTATCTGTATGAACATGGAAATACATACACCGCTGTCTGTATGAACATGGAAATATCTACACCGCTATCTGTATGAACATGGAAATATCTACACCGCTATCTGTATGAACATGGAAATATCTTCACCGCCATCTGTGTGAACATGGATATATCTACACAGCCATCTGGATGAACATGGAAATATCTACACCGCTATCTGTGTAAACATGCATACATTTTCACCGCTATCTGTATAAACATGGAAATATCTACACCGCTATCTTTATGAACATGGAAATATCTACACCGCTAACTGTTTGAGCATGGAAATATATACACCGCTATCTGCTTGAAAATGGAAATATCTACACCGCTATCTGTATGAACATGGAAATACATACACCGCTATCTGTTTGAACATGGAAATATCTACACCGCTTTCTTTATGAACATGGAAATATCTACAACGCTATCTGTATGGACATGGAAATATCTTCACCGCCATCTGTACGAACATGGATATATCTACACAGCCATCTGGATGAACATGGAAATATCTGCACCGCTATCTGTATGAACATGGAAATATCTACACCGCTATCTGTATGAACATGGATATATCTACACAGCCATCTGGATGAACATGGAAATATCTACACCGCTATCTGTGTAAACATGCATACATCTTCACCGCTATCTGTATAAACATGGAAATATCTACACCGCTATCTTTCTGAACATGGAAATATCTACACCGCTAACTGTTTGAACAGGGAAATATATACACCGCTATCTGCATGAAAATGGAAATATCTACACAGCTATCTGCATATACATGGAAATATCTACACAGCTATCTCTCCACACATGGAAATAACTACACCGCTATCTGTATTAACATGGAAATATCTACACAGCCATCTGTATGAAAATGGAAATCTCTGAACCGCCATCTGTATGAACATATAAATATCTACACCGCCATCTGTATTAAAATGGAGATATCTACACCGCTATCTGTATAAACATGGAAATATCTACACCGCTATCTGTATAAACATGGAAATATCTACACCGCTATCTGTATAAACATGGAAATAGCTCCACCGCTACCTGTATAAACATGGAAATTTCAGCACCTCTATCAGTATGAACATGGAAATATCTACACCGCAATCTGTATGAACATGGAAATATCTACACCGCTATCTGTATGAACATGGAAATATCTACACCGCTATCTGTTTGAACAGGGAAATATATACACCGCTGTCTGCATGAAAATGGAAATTGCTACACAGCTATCTGCATATACATGGAAACATCTACACAGGTATCTCTTTACACATGGAAATAACTACACCGCTATCTGTATGAACATGGAAATATCTACACCGCCATCTGTATGAACATGGAAATATCTGCACCGCCATCTGTTTGAACATATAAATATCTACACCGCCATCTGTATTAAGATGGAGATATCTACACCGCTATCTGTATCAACATGGAAATATCTACACCGCTATCTGTATAAACATGGAAATATCTACACCGCTATCTGTATAAACATGGAAATATCTACACCGCTACCTGTATGAACATGGAAATATCAGCACCGCTATCTGTATGAACATGGAAATATCTACACCGCTATCTGTATGAACATGGAAATATCTTCACCGCCATCTGTATGAACATGGATATATCTACACAGCCATCTGGATGAACATGGAAATATGTACACGGCAATCTGTGTAAACATGCATACATCTTCACCGCTATCTGTATAAACATGGAAATATCTACACCGCTGTCTTTATGAACATGGAAATATCTAAACCGATAACTGTTTGAACAGGGAAATATATACACCGCTATCTGCATGAAAATGGAAATATCTACACCGCTATCTGTATGAACATGGAAATACATACACCGCTATCTGTATGAACATGGAAATATCTACACCGCCATCTGTATGAACATGGAAATATCTTCTCCGCCATCTGTATGAACATGGATATATCTGCACAGCCATCTGGATGAACATGGAAATATCTAAACCGCTATCTGTATGAACATGGAAATATCTACACCGCCATCTGTATGAACATGGATATATCTACTCAGCCATCTTTATAAACACGGAAATATGTACACCGCTACCTGTAAAAACATGGAAGTATCAGCACCGCTATCGGTATGTACATGGCAATATCTACACGGCTATCTGTATGAACATGGAAATATCTACACCGCTATCTGTATGTACATGGAAATATCTTCACCGCCATCTGTATGAACATGGATATATCTACGCAGCCATCTGGATGAACATGGAAATATCTACACCGCTATCTGTATGAACATGGAAATATCTACGCCGCTATCTGTATGAACATGGAAATACCTACAGAGCCATCTGGATGAACATGGAAATATCTACACCGCTATCTGTATGAACATGGAAATACAAACACCGCTATCTGTATGAACATGGAAATATCTACACCGCTATCTGTATGAACATGGAAATATCTACACCGCTATCTGTATGAACATGGAAATATCTTCACCGCCATCTGTATGAACATGGATATATCTTCACAGCCATCTGGATGAACATGGAAATATCTACACAGCTATCTGTGTAAACATGCATACATTTTCACCGCTATCTGTATAAACATGGAAATATCTACACCGCTATCTTTATGAACATGGAAATATCTACACCGCTAACTGTTTGAACTTCGAAATATATACACCGCTATCTGCTTGAAAATGGAAATATCTACACCGCTATCTGTATGAACATGGAAATACATACACCGCTATCTGTTTGAACATGGAAATATCTACACCGCTTTCTGTATGAACATGGAAATATCTACACCGTCATCAGTATGAACATGAATATATCTACACAGCCATCTGGATGAACATGGAAATATCTGCACCGCTATCTGCATGAACATGGAAATATCTACACCGCTATCTGTATGAACATGGATATATCTACACAGCCTTCTGGATGAACATGGAAATATCTACACCGCTATCTGTGTAAACATGCATACATCTTCACTGCTATCTGTATAAACATGGAAATATCTACACCGCTATCTTTCTGAACATGGAAATATCAACACCGCTAACTGTTTGAACAGGGAAATATATACACCGCTATCTGCATGAGAATTGAAATATCTACACAGCAATCTGCATATACATGGAAATATCTACACAGCTATCTCTTTACACATGGAAATAACTACACCGCTATCTGTATGAACATGGAAATATCTACACCGCCATCTGTATGAAAATGGAAATCTCTGAACCGCCATCTGTATGAACATATAAATATCGACACCGCCATCTGTATTAAGATGGAGATATCAACACCGCTATCTGTATAAACATGGAAATATCTACACCGCTATCTGTATAAACATGGAAATATCTACACCGCTATCTGTATAAACATGGAAATATCTTCACCGCTACCTGTAAAAACATGGAAATATCAGCAACGCTATCTGTATGAACATGGAAATATCTACACCGATATCTGTATGAACATGGAAATATCTACACCGCTATCTGTATGAACATGGAAATATCAACACCGCTATCGGTTTGAACAGGGAAATATATACACCGCTGTCTGCATGAAAATGGAAATTGCTACACAGCTATCTGCATATACTTGGAAATATCTACACAGGTATCTCTTTACACATGGAAATAACTACACCGCTATCTGTATGAAAATGGAAATATCTACACCGCCATCTGTATGAACATGGAAATATCTACACCGCTATCTGTATGAACATGGAAATATCTACAACGCTATCTGTATGAACATGGAAATATCTACACAGCCATCTGGATGAACATGGAAATATCTACACCGCTATCTGTATGAACATGGAAATATCTACACCGCTATCTGTATGAACATGGAAATACCTACACCGCTACCTGTATGAACATGGAAATATTTTCACCGCCATCTATATGAACATGGATATATCTACACAGCCATCTGGATGAACATGGAAATATCTACACCGCTATCTGTGAAAACATGCCTACATTTTCACCGCTATCTGTATAAACATGGAAATATGTACACCGATATCTTTATGAACATGGAAATATCTACACCGCTAACTGTTTGAACATGGAAGTATATACACCGCTATCTGCTTGAAAATGGAAATATATACACCGCTAACTGTATGAACATGGAAATACATACACCGCTATCTGTTTGAACATGGAAATATCTACACCGCTTTCTGTATGAATATGGAAATATCTACACCGCTATCTGTATGAACATGGAAATATCTTCACCGCCATCTGTGTGAAGATGGATATATCTACACAGCATTCTGGATGAACATGGAAATATCTACACCGCTATCTGTGTAAACATGCATACATTTTTACCGCTCTCTGTATAAACATTGAAATATCTACACCGCTATCTTTATGAACATGGAAATATCTAAACCGCTATCTGTATGAACATGGAAATATCTTCACCGCCATCTGTATGAACATGGATATATCTACACAGCCATCTGGATGAACATGGAAATATCTAAACCGCTATCTGTATGAACATGGAAATATCTACACCGCCATCTGTATGAACATGGATATATCTACACAGCCATCTTTATAAACACGGAAATATGTACACCGCTACCTGTATAAACATGGAAGTATCAGCACCGCTATCGGTATGTACATGGCAATATCTACACGGCTATCTGTATGAACATGGAAATATCTACACCGCTATCTGTATGTACATGGAAATATCTTCACCGCCATCTGTATGAACATGGATATATCTACGCAGCCATCTGGATGAACATGGAAATATCTACACCGCTATCTGTATGAACATGGAAATATCTACGCCGCTATCTGTATGAACATGGAAATACCTACACAGCCATCTGGATGAACATGGAAATATCTACACCGCTATCTGTATGAACATGGAAATACAAACACCGCTATCTGTATGAACATGGAAATATCTACACCGCTATCTGTATGAACATGGAAATATCTACACCGCTATCTGTATGAACATGGAAATATCTTCACCGCCATCTGTATGAACATGGATATATCTACACAGCCATCTGGATGAACATGGAAATATCTACACCGCTATCTGTGTAAACATGCATACATTTTCACCACTATCTGTATAAACATGGAAATATCTACACCGCTATCTTTATGAACATGGAAATATCTACACCGCTAACTGTTTGAACTTGGAAATATATACACCGCTATCTGCTTGAAAATGGAAATATCTACACCGCTATCTGTATGAACATGGAAATACATACACCGCTATCTGTTTGAACATGGAAATATCTACACCGCTTTCTGTATGAACATGGAAATATCTTCACCGTCATCAGTATGAACATGAATATATCTACACAGCCATCTGGATGAACATGGAAATATCTGCACCGCTATCTGTATGAACATGGAAATATCTACACCGCTATCTGTATGAACATGGATATATCTACACAGCCTTCTGGATGAACATGGAAATATCTACACCGCTATCTGTGTAAACATGCATACATCTTCACCGCTATCTGTATAAACATGGAAATATCTACACCGCTATCTTTCTGAACATGGAAATATCAACACCGCTAACTGTTTGAACAGGGAAATATATACACCGCTATCTGCATGAGAATTGAAATATCTACACAGCTATCGGCATATACATGGAAATATCTACACAGCTATCTCTTTACACATGGAAATAACTACACCGCTATCTGTATGAACATGGAAATATCTACACCGCCATCTGTATGAAAATGGAAATATCTGAACCGCCATCTGTATGAACATATAAATATCTACACCGCCATCTGTATTAAGATGGAGATATCTACACCGCTATCTGTATAAACATGGAAATATCTACACCGCTATCTGTATAAACATGGAAATATCTACACCGCTATCTGTATAAACATGGAAATATCTTCACCGCTACCTGTAAAAACATGGAAATATCAGCACCGCTATCTGTATGAACATGGAAATATCTACACCGATATCTGTATGAACATGGAAATACATACACCGCTATCTGTATGAACATGGAAATATCTACACCGCTATCTGTATGAACATGGAAATACCTACACCGCTATCTGTATGAACATGGAAATATCTACACCGCCATCTGTATGAACATGGAAATATCTTCTCCGCCATCTGCATGAACATGGATATATCTACACAGCCATCTGGATGAACATGGAAATATCTAAACAGCTATCTGTATGAACATGGAAATATCTACACCGCTTTCTGTATAAACATGGAAATATGTACACAGCTACCTGTATAAACATGGAAGTATCAGCACCGCTATCGGTATGAACATGGCAATATCTACACGGCTATCTGTATGAACATGGAAATATCTACACCGCTATCTGTATGAACATGGAAATACCTTCACCGCCATCTGTATGAACATGGATATATCTACACAGCCATCTGGATGAACCTGGAAATATCTACGCCGCTATCTGTGTAAATATGCATACATTTTCACCGCGATCTGTATAAACATGGAAATATCTACACCGCTATCTTTATGAACATGGAAATATCTACACCGCTAACTGTTTGAACATGGAAATATATACACCGCTATCTGCTTGAAAATGGAAATATCTACACCGCTATCTGTATGAACATGGAAATACATACACCGCTATCTGTTTGAACATGGAAATATCTACACCACTTTCTGTATGAACATGGAAATATCTACACCGCTATCTGTATGAACATGGAAATATCTTCTACGCCATCTGTATGAACATGGATATATCTACACAGCCATCTGGATGAACATGGAAATATCCGCACCGCTATCTGTACGAACATGGAAATATCTACACCGCTATCTGCATGAACATGGATATATCTACACCGCTAACTGTTTGAACAGGGAAATATATACACCGCTATCTGCATGAAAATGGAAATATCTACACAGCTATCTGCATATACATGGAAATATCTACACAGCTATCTCTTTACACATGGAAATAACTACACCGCTATCTGTATGAACATGGAAACATCTACACCGCCATCTGTATGAAAATGGAAATATCTGAACCGGCATCTGTATGAACATATAAATATCTACACCGCCATCTGTATTAAGATGGAGTTATCTGCACCGCTATCTGTATAAACATGGAAATATCTACACCACTATCTGTATAAACATGGAAATAGCTTCACCGCTACCTGTAAAAACATGGAAATATCAGCACCGCTATCTGTATGAACATGGAAATATCTACACCGCTATCTGTATGAACATGGAAATATCTTCACCGCCATCTGTAGGAACATGGATATATCTACACAGCCATCTGGATGAACATGGAAATAACTACACCGCTATCTGTGTAAACATGCATACATCTTCACCGCTATCTGTATAAACATGGAAATATCTTCACCGCTATCTTTATGAACATGGAAATATCTAAACCGCTCACTGTTTGAACAGGGAAATATAGACACCGCTATCTGCATGAAAATGGAAATATCTACACCGCTATCTGTATGAACATGGAAATACATACACCGCTATCTGTATGAACATGGAAATATCTACACCGCTATCTGTATGAACATGGAAATATCTACACCGCCATCTGTTTGAACGTGGATATATCTACACAGCCATCTGGATGAACATGGAAATATCTAAACCGCTATATGCATGAACATGGAAATATCTACACCGCCATCTGTATGAACATGGATATATCTACACAGCCATCTGTATAAACATGGAAATATCTACACCGCTATCTGTATGAATATGGAAATGTTTACAACGCTATCTGTTTGAACATGGAAATATCTACACCGCTATCTGCATGAAAATGGAAATATCTGCACAGCAATCTGCAAATACATGGAAATACCTACACAGCTATCTCTTTACACATGGAAATAACTACACCGCTATCTATATAAACATGGAAATATCTACACCGCTATCTTTATGAACATGGAAATATATACACCACTAACTGATTGAACAGGGAAATATATACACCGCTATCTGCATGAAAATGGAAATATCTACACCGCTATCTGTATGAACATGGAAATACATACACCGCTATCTGTTTGAACATGGAAATATCTACACCGCTATCTGTATGAACATGGAAATATCTTCACCGTCATCTGTATGAACATGGAAATATCTGCACCGCTATCTGTATGAACATGGAAATATCTACGCCGCTATCTGAATAAACATGGAAATATCTACACCGCTATCTGTATGAACATGGAAATATCTTCACCGCCATCTGTATGAACATGGATATATCTACACAGCCATCTGGATTAACATGGAAATATCTGCACCGCTATCTGTATGAACATGGAAATATCTACACCGCTATCTGTATGAACATAGATATATCTACACAGCTATCTGGATGAACATGGAAATATCTACACCGCTATCAGTGTAAACATGCATACATCTTCACCGCTATCTGTATAAACATGGAAATATCTACACCGCTATCTTTCTGAACAGGGAAGTATCTACACCACTAACTGTTTGAACAGGGAAATATATACACCGCTATCTGCATGAAAATGGAAATATCTACACAGCTATCTGCATATACATGGATATATCTACACAGCTATCTCTTTACACATGTAAATAACTACACCGCTATCTGTATGAACATGGAAATATCTACACTGCGATCTGTATGAACATGGAAATATCTGAACCGCCATCTGTATGAACATATAAATATCTACACCGCCAACTGTATTAAGATGGAGATATCTACACCGCTTTCTGTATAAAGATGGAAATATCTACGCCGCTATCTGTATACACATGGAAATATCTACACCGCTATGTTTATAAACATGGAAATATCTACACCGCTATCTGTATAAACATGGAAATATCTACACCGCTACCTGTATAAACATGGAAATATCAGCACCGCTATCGGAATGAATATGGAAATATCTACACCGCCATCTCTATGAACATGGAAATATCTTCACCGCCATCTGTATGAACATGGATATATCTACACAGCCATCTGTATGTACATGGAAATATCTACACCGCTATCTGTATGAACATGGAAATGTCTACACCGCTATCTGTATGAACATGGAAATATCTTCACCGCCATCTGAATGAACATGAATATGTCTCCACAGCCATCTGGATGAACATGGAAATATCTACACCACTATCTGTATGAAGATGGAAATATCAACACAGCTATCTGTGTAAACATGCATACATCTTCACCGCTATCTGTATAAACATGGAAATATCTACACCGCTATCTTTATGAACATGGAAATATCTACACCGCTATCTGTGTAAATATGCATACATCTTCACCGCAATCTGTATAAACATGGAAATATCTACACCGCTATCTGTATGAACATGGAAATATCTACACCGCTATCTGTTTGAACATGGAAATATCTACACCGCTATCTGCATGAAAATGGAAATATCTACACAGCTATCTGCATATACATGGAAATATCTACACAGCTATCTCTTTACACATGGAAATAACTAAACCGCTATCTGTATGAACATGGATATATCTAAACAGCCATCTGGATGAACATGGAAATATGTACACGGCTATCTGTGTAAACATGCATACATCTTCACCGCTATCTGTATAAAAATGGAAATATCGACACCGCTATCTTTATGAACATGGAAATATCTAAACCGATAACTGTTTGAACAGGGAAATATATACACCGCTATCTGCATGAAAATGGAAATATCTACACCGCTGTCTGTATGAACATGGTAATACATACACCGCTGTCTGTATGAACATGGAAATATCTACACCGCTATCTGTATGAACATGGAAATACCTACACCGCTATCTGTATGAACATGGAAATATCTACACCGCCATCTTTATGAACATGGAAATATCTTCTCCGCCATCTGTATGAACATGGATATATCTACACAGCCATCTGGATGAACATGGAAATATCTAAACCGCTATCTGTATGAACATGGAAATATCTACACAGCCATCAGTATAAACACGGAAATATGTACACCGCTACCTGTATAAACATGGAAGTATCAGCACCGCTATCGGTATTAACATGGCAATATCTACACGGCTATCTGTATGAACATGGAAATATCTACACCGCTTTCTGTATGTACATGGAAATATCGTCTCCGCCATCTGTATGAACATGGATATATCTACGCAGCCATCTGGATGAACATGGAAATATCTACACCGCTATCTGTATGAACATGGAAATATCTACACCGCTATCTGTATTAACATGGAAATATCTACACAGCCATCTGGATTAACTTGGAAATATCTACACCGCTATCTGTATGAACATGGAAATACATACACCGCTATCTTTATGAACATGGAAATATCTACACCGCTATCTGTTTGAACATGGAAATATATATACCGCTATCTGCATGAAAATGGAAATATCTACACAGCTATCTGCATATACATGGAAATATCTACACAGCTATAACTTTACGCATGGAAATAACTACACCGCTATCTGTATGAACATGGAAATATCTACACCGCCATCTGTATGAAAATGGAAATATCTGAACCGCCATCTGTATGAACATATAAATATCTACACCGCCATCTGTATTAAAATGGAGTTATCTACACCGCTATCTGTATAAAAATGGAAATATCTACACCGCTATCTGTATAAACATGGAAATATCTACACCGCTATCTGTATAAACATGGAAATATCTTCACCGCTACCTGTAAAAACATGGAGATATTAGCACCGCTATCTGTATGAACATGGAAATATCTACACCGCTATCTGTATGAACATGGAAATATCTACACCGCTATCGGTTTGAACAGGGAAATATATACACCGCTGTCTGCATGAAAATGCAAATTGCTACACAGCTATCTGCATATACATGGAAATATCTACACAGGTATCTCTTTACACATGGAAATAACTACACCGCTATCTGTATGAAAATGGAAATATCTACACCGCCATCTGTATGAACATGGAAATATCTACACCGCTATCTGTATGAACATGGAAATATCTACACCGCTATCTGTATGAACATGGAAATGTCTACACAGCCATCTGGATGAACATGGAAATATCTACACCGCTATCTGTATGAACATGGAAATATCTACACCGCTATCTGGATGAACATGGAAATATCTACACCGCTATCTGTATGAACATGGAAATATTTTCACCGCCATCTATATGAACACGGATATATCTACACAGCCATCTGGATGAACATGGAAATATCTACACCGCTATCTGTGTAAACATGCCTACATTTTCACCGCTATCTGTATAAACATGGAAATATCTACACCGCTATCTTTATGAACATGGAAATATCTACACCGCTAACTGTTTGAACATGGAAGTACATACACCGCTATCTGCTTGAAAATGGAAACATATACACCGCTAACTGTATGAACATGGAAATACATACACCGCTGTCTGTATGAACATGGAAATATCTACACCGCTATCTGTATGAACATGGAAATATCTACACCGCTATCTGTATGAACATGGATATATCTACACAGCCATCTGTATAAACACGGAAATATGTACACCGCTACCTGTATAAACATGGAAGTATCAGCACCGCTATCGGTATGAACATGGCAATATCTACACGGCTATCTGTATGAACATGGAAATATCTACACCGCTATCTGTATGTACATGGAAATATCGTCTCCGCCATCTGTATGAACATGGATATATCTACGCAGCCATCTGGATGAACATGGAAATATCTACACCGCTATCTGTATGAACATGGAAATATCTACACCGCTATCTGTATTAACATGGAATTATCTACACAGCCATCTGGATTAACTTGGAAATATCTACACCGCTATCTGTATGAACATGGAAATACATACACCGCTATCTGTATGAACATGGAAATATCTACACCGCTATCTGTTTGAACATGGAAATATATACACCGCTATCTGCATGAAAATGGAAATATCTACACAGCTATCTGCATATACATGAAAATATCTACACAGCTATCACTTTACGCATGGAAATAACTACACCGCTATCTGTATGAACATGGAAATATCTACACCGCCATCTGTATGAAAATGGAAATATCTGAACCGCCATCTGTATGAACATATAAATATCTACACCGCCATCTGTATTAAAATGGAGTTATCTACACCGCTATCTGTATAAACATGGAAATATCTACACCGCTATCTGTATAAACATGGAAATATCTACACCGCTATCTGTATAAACATGGAAATATCTTCACCGCTACCTGTAAAAACATGGAGATATTAGCACCGCTATCTGTATGAACATGGAAATATCTACACCGCTATCGGTTTGAACAGGGAAATATATACACCACTGTCTGCATGAAAATGGAAATTGCTACACATCTATCTGCATATACATGGAAATATCTACACAGGTATCTCTTTACACATGGAAATAACTACACCGCTATCTGTATGAAAATGGAAATATCTACACCGCCATCTGTATGAACATGGAAATATCTACACCGCTATCTGTATGAACATGGAAATATCTACACCGCTATCTGTATGAACATGGAAATATCTGCACCGCCATCTGTAGGAACATGGATATATCTACACAGCCATCTGGATGAACATGGAAATAACTACACCGCTATCTGTGTAAACATGCATACATCTTCACCGCTATCTGTATAAACATGGAAATATCTACACCGCTATCTTGATGAACATGGAAATATCTAAACCGCTCACTGTTTGAACAGGGAAATATAGACACCGCTATCTGCATGAAAATGGAAATATCTACACCGCTATCTGTATGAACATGGAAATACATACACCGCTATCTGTATGAACATGGAAATATCTACACCGCTATCTGTATGAACATGGAAATATCTACACCGCTATCTGTATGAACTTGGAAATATCTACACCGCCATCTGTATGAACATGGAAATATCTTCTCCGCCATCTGTTTGAACATGGATATATCTACACAGCCATCTGGATGAACATGGAAATATCTAAACCGCTATATGCATGAACATGGAAATATATACACCGCCATCTGTATGAACATGGATATATCTACACAGCCATCTGTATAAACATGGAAATATCTACACCGCTATCTGTATGAATATGGAAATGTTTACAACGCTATCTGTTTGAACATGGAAATATCTACACCGCTATCTGCATGAAAATGGAAATATCTGCACAGCAATCTGCAAATACATGGAAATACCTACACAGCTATCTCTTTACACATGGAAATAACTACACCGCTATCTATATAAACATGGAAATATCTACACCGCTATCAGTGTAAACATGCACACATCTTCACCGCTATCTGTATAAACATGGAAATATCTACACCGCTATCTTTCTGAACATGGAAATATCTACACCACTAACTGATTGAACAGGGAAATATATACAACGCTATCTGCATGAAAATGGAAATATCTACACCGCTATCTGTATGAACATGGAAATACATACACCGCTATCTGTTTGAACATGGAAATATCTACACCGCTATCTGTATGAACATGGAAATATCTTCACCGTCATCTGTATGAACATGGAAATATCTGCACCGCTATCTGTATGAACATGGAAATATCTACGCCGCTATCTGAATAAACATGGAAATATCTACACCGCTATCTGTATGAACATGGAAATATCTTCACCGCCATCTGTATGAACATGGATATATCTACACAGCCATCTGGATTAACATGGAAATATCTGCACCACTGTCTGTATGAACATGGAAATATCTACACCGCTATCTGTATGAACATAGATATATCTACACAGCTATCTGGATGAACATGGAAATATCTACACCGCTATCAGTGTAAACATGCATACATCTTCACCGCTATCTGTATAAACATGGAAATATCTACACCGCTATCTTTCTGAACAGGGAAATATCTACACCACTAACTGATTGAACAGGGAAATATATACACCGCTATCTGCATGAAAATGGAAATATCTACACAGCTATCTGCATATAGATGGATATATCTACACAGCTATCTCTTTACACATGTAAATAACTACACCGCTATCTGTATGAACATGGAAATATCTACACCGCGATCTGTATGAACATGGAAATATCCGAAACGCCATCTGTATGAACATATAAATATCTACACCGCCAACTGTATTAAGATGGAGATATCTACACCGCTTTCTGTATAAAGATGGAAATATCTACGCCGCTATCTGCATAAACATGGAAATATCTACACTGCTATGTGTATAAACATGGAAATATCTACACCGCTATCTGTATAAACATGGAAATATCTACACCGCTACCTGTATAAACATGGAAATATCAGCACCGCTATCGGAATGAATATGGAAATATCTACACCGCCATCTCTATGAACATGGAAATATCTTCACCGCCATCTGTATGAACATGGATATATCTACACAGCCATCTGTATGTACATGGAAATATATACACCGCTATCTGTATGAACATGGAAATGTCAACACCGCTATCTGTATTAACATGGAAATATCTTCACCGCCATCTGAATGAACATGAATATGTCTCCACAGCCATCTGGATGAACATGGAAATATCTACACCACTATCTGTATGAAGATGGAAATATCAACACAGCTATCTGTGTAAACATCTATACATCTTCACCGCTATCTGTATAAACATGGAAATATCTACAACGCAATCTTTATGAACATGGAAATATCTACACCGCTATCTGTGTAAATATGCATACATCTTCACCGCAATCTGTATAAACATGGAAATATCTACACCGCTATCTGTATGAACATGGAAATATCTACACCGCTATCTGTTTGAACATGGAAATATCTACACCGCTATCTGCATGAAAATGGAAATATCTACACAGCTATCTGCATATACATGGAAATATCTACACAGCTATCTCTTTACACATGGAAATAACTACACCGCTATCTGTATGAACATGGATATATCTACACAGCCATCTGGATGAACATGGAAATATGTACACGGCTATCTGTGTAAACATGCATACATCTTCACCGCTATCTGTATAAACATGGAAATATCTACACTGCTATCTTTATGAACATGGAAATATCTAAACCGATAACTGTTTGAACAGGGAAATATATACACCGCTATCTGCATGAAAATGGAAATATCTACACCGCTATCTGTATGAACATGGTAATACATACACCGCTGTCTGTATGAACATGGAAATACCTACACCGCTATCTGTATGAACATGGAAATAACTACACCGCCATCTGTATGAACATGGAAATATCTTCTCCGCCATCTGTATGAACATGGATATATCTACACAGCCATCTGGATGAACATGGAAATATCTAAACCGCTATCTGTATGAACATGGATATATCTACACAGCCATCTGTATAAACACGGAAATATGTACACCGCTACCTGCATAAGCATGGAAGTATCAGCACCGCTATCGGTATGAACATGGCAATATCTCCACGGCTATCTGTATGAACATGGAAATATCTACACCGCTATCTGTATGTACATGGAAATATCGTCTCCGCCATCTGTATGAACATGGATATATCTACGCAGCCATCTGGATGAACATGGAAATATCTACACCGCTATCTGTATGAACATGGAAATATCTACACCGCTATCGTTATTAACATGGAAATATCTACACAGCCATCTGGATTAACTTGGAAATATCTACACCGCTATCTGTATGAACATGGAAATACATACACCGCTATCTGTATGAACATGGAAATATCTACACCGCTATCTGTTTGAACAGGGAAATATATACACCGCTATCTGCATGAAAATGGAAATATCTACACAGCTATCTGCACATACATGGAAATATCTACACAGCTATCACTTTACGCATGGAAATAACTACACCGCTATCTGTATGAACATGGAAATATCTACACCGCCATCTGTATGAAAATGGAAATATCTGAACCGCCATCTGTATGAACATATAAATATCTACACCGCCATCTGTATTAAAATGGAGTTATCTACACCGCTATCTGTATAAACATGGAAATATCTACACCGCTATCTGTATAAACATGGAAATATCTACACCGCTATCTGTATAAACATGGAAATATCTTCACGGCTACCTGTAAAAACATGGAGATATTAGCACCGCTATCTGTATGAACATGGAAATATCTACACCGCTATCTGTATGAACCTGGAAATATCTACACCGCTATCGGTTTGAACAGGGAAATATATACACCGCTATCTGCATGAAAATGGAAATTGCTACACAGCTATCTGCATATACATGGAAATATCTACACAGGTATCTCTTTACACATGGAAATAACTACACCGCTATCTGTATGAAAATGGAAATATCTACACCGCCATCTGTATGAACATGGAAATATCTACACCGCTATCTGTATGAACATGGAAATATCTACACCGCTATCTGTATGAACATGGAAATATCTACACAGCCATCTGTATGAAAATGGAAATATCTACACCGCCATCTGTATGAACATGGAAATATCTACACCGCTATCTGTATGAACATGGAAATATCTACACCGCTATCTGTATGAACATGGAAATATCTACACAGCCATCTGGATGAACATGGAAATATCTACACAGCTATCTGTATGAACATGGAAATATCTACACCGCTATCTGTATGAACATGGAAATATCTACACCGCTATCTGTATGAACATGGAAATATTTTCACCGCCATCTGTATGAACATGGATATATCTACACAGCCATCTGGATGAACATGGAAATATCTACACCGCTATTTGTGTAAACATGCCTACATTTTCACCGCTATCTGTATAAACATGGAAATATCTACACCGCTATCTTTATGAACATGGAAATATCTACACCGCTAACTGTTTGAACATGGAAGTATATACACCGCTATCTGCTTGAAAATGGAAACATATACACCGCTAACTGTATGAACATGTAAATACATACACCGCTGTCTGTATGAACATGGAAATATCTACACCGCTATCTGTATGAACATGGAAATATCTACACCGCTATCTGTATGAACATGGAAATATCTTCACCGCCATCTGTATGAACATGGATATATCTACACAGCCATCTGGATGAACATGGAAATATCTACACCGCTATCTGTGTAAACATGCATACATTTTCACCGCTATCTGTATAAACATGGAAATAACTACACCGCTATCTTTATGAACATGGAAATATCTACACCGCTAACTGTTTGAACATGGAAATATATACACCGCTATCTGCTTGAAAATGGAAATATCTACACCGCTATCTGTATGAACATGGAAATACATACACCGCTATCTGTTTGAACATGGAAATATCTACACCGCTTTCTTTATGAATATGGAAATATCTACAATGCTATCTGTATGAACATGGAAATATCTTCACCGCCATCTGTATGAACATGGATATAACTACACAGCCATCTGGATGATCATGGAAATATCTGCACCGCTATCTGTATGAACATGGAAATATCTACACCGCTATCTGTATGAACATGGATATATCTACACAGCCATCTGGATGAACATGGAAATATCTACACCGCTAACTGTGTAAACATGCATACATCTTCACCGCTATCTGTATAAACATGGAAATATCTACACCGCTATCTTTCTGAACATGGAAATATCTACACCGCTAACTGTTTGAACGGGGAAATATATACACTGCTATCTGCATGAAAATGGAAATATCTACACAGCTATCTGCATATAAATGGAAATATCTACACAGCTATCTCTCTACACATGGAAATAACTACACCGCTATCTGTATGAACATGGAAATATCTACACCGCCATCTGTATGAATATGGAAATCTCTGAACCGCCATCTGTATGAACATATAAATATCGACACCGCCATCTGTATTAAAATGGAGATATCTACACAGCTATCTGTATAAACATGGAAATATCTACACCGCTATCTGTATAAACATGTAAATATCTACACCGCTATCTGTATAAACATGGAAATAGCTTCACTGCTACCTGTATAAACTTGGAAATTTCAGCACCGCTATCTGTATGAACATGGAAATATCTACACCGCAATCTGAAAGAACATGGAAATATCTACACCGCTATCTGTATGAACATGGGAATATCTACACCGCTATCTGTTTGAACAGGGAAATATATACACCGCTGTCTGCATGAAAATGGAAATTGCTACACAGCTATATGCATATACATGGAAATATCTACACAGGTATCTCTTTACACATGGAAATAACTACACCGCTATCTGTGTGAACATGGAAATATCTACACCGCCATCTGTATGAACATGGAAATATCTGCACCGCCATCTGTATGAACATATAAATATCTACACCGCCATCTGTATTAAGATGGAGATATCTACACCGCTATCTGTATCAACATGGAAATATCTACACCGCTACCTGTATGAACATGGAAATATCAGCACCGCTATCTGTATGAACATGGAAATATATAAAACGCTATCTGTATGAACATGGAAATATCTTCACCGCCATCTGTATGAACATGGATATATCTACACAGCCATCTGGATGAACATGGAAATATGTACACGGCTATCTGCGTAAACATGCATACATCTTCACCGCTATCTGTATAAACATGGAAATATCTACACCGCTATCTTTATGAACATGGAAATATCTAAACCGCTAACTGTTTGAACAGGGAAATATATACACCGCTATCTGCATAAAGAGGGAAATATCTACACCGCTATCTGTATGAACATGGAAATACATACACCGCTATCTGTATGAACATGGAAATATCTACACCGCTATCTGTATGAACATGGAAATATCTACACCGCTATCTGTATGAACATGGAAATATCTACACCGTCATCTGTATGAACATGGAAATATCTTCTCCTCCATCTGTATGAACATGGATATATCTACACAGCCATCTGGATGAACATGGAAATATCTAAACTGCTATCTGTATGAACATGGAAATATCTGCACCGCCATCTGTATGAACATGGATATATCTACACAGCCATCTGTATAAGCACGGAAATATGTACACCGCTACCTGTATAAACATGGAAGTTTCAGCACGGCTATCGGTATGAACATGGCAATATCTACACGGCTATCTGTATGAACATGGAAATATCTACACCGCTATCTGTATGTACATGGAAATATCTTCACCGCCATCTGTATGAACATGGATATATCTACTCAGCCATCTGGATGAACATGGAAATATCTACACCGCTATCTGTATGAACATGGAAATATCTACACCGCTATCTGTATGAACATGGAAATATCTACACAGCCATCTGGATTAACATGGAAATATCTACACCGCTATCTGTATGAACATGGAAATACACACACCGCTGTCTGTATGAACATGGAAATATCTACACCGCTATCTGTATGAACATGGAAATATCTACACCGCTATCTGTATGAACATGGAAATATCTTCACCGCCATCTGTATGAACATGGATATATCTACACAGCCATCTGGATGAACATGGAAATATCTACACCGCTATCTGTGTAAACATGCATACATTTTCACCGCTATCTGTATAAACATGGAAATTTCTACACCGCTATCTTTATGAGCATGGAAATATCTACACCGCTAACTGTTTGAACATGGAAATATATACACCGCTATCTGCTTGAAAATGGAAATATCTACACCGCTATCTGTATGAACATGGAAATACATACACCGCTATCTGTTTGAACATGGAAATATCTACACCGCTTTCTTTATGAACATGGAAATATCTACAACGCTATCTGTAGGAACATGGAAATATCTTCACCGCCATCTGTATGAACATGGATATATCTACACAGCCATCTGGATGAACATGGAAATATCTGCACCGCTATCTGTATGAACATGGAAATATCTACACCGCTATCTGTATGAACATGGATATATCTACACAGCCATCTGGAAGAACATGGAAATATCTACACCGCTATCTGAGTAAACATGCATACATCTTCACCGCTATCTGTATAAACATGGAAATACATACACCGCTATCTGTATGAACATGGAAATATCTTCACCGCCATCTGTATGAACATGGATATATCTACACAGCCATCTGGATGAACCTGGAAATATCTACACCGCTATCTGTGTAAACATGCATACAATTTCACCGCTATCTGTATAAACATGGAAATATCTACACCGCTATCTTTATGAACATGGAAATATCTACACCGCAAACTGTTTGAACATGGAAATATATACACCGCTATCTGCTTGAAAATGGAAATATCTACACCGCTATCTGTATGAACATGGAAATGCATACACCGCTATCTGTTTGAACATGGAAATATCTACACCGCTTTCTGTATGAACATGGAAATATCTACACCGCTATCTGTATGAACATGGAAATATCTTCACCGCCATCTGTATGAACATGGATATATCTACACAGCCATCTGGATGAACATGGAAATATCCGCACCGCTATCTGTATGAACATGGAAATATCTACACCGCTATCTGTATGAACATGGATATATCTACACAGCCATCTGGATGAACATGGAAATATCTACACCGCTATCTGTGTAAACATGCATACATCTTCACCGCTATCTGTATAAATATGGAAATATCTACACCGCTATCTTTCTGAACATGGAAATATCTACACCGCTAACTGTTTGAACAGGGAAATATATACACCGCTATCTGCCTGAAAATGGAAATATCTACACAGCTATCTGCATATACATGGAAATATCTACACAGCTATCTCTTTACACATGGAAATAACTACACCGCTATCTGTATGAACATGGAAATATCTACACCGCCACCTGTATGAAAATGGAAATATCTTCACCGCCGTCTGTATGAACATGGATATATCTACACAGCCTTCTGGATGAACATGGAAATATCTACACCGCTATCTGTGTAAACATGGAAATATCTACACCGCTATCTTTATGAACATGGAAATATCTAAACCGCTAACTGTTTGAACAGGAAATATATACACCGCTATCTGCATGAAAATGGAAATATCTACACCGCTATCTGTATGAATATGGAAATACATACACCGCTATCTGTATGAACATGGAAATATCTACACCGCTACCTGTATGAACATGGAAATATCTACACCGCTATCTGTATGAACATGGAAATATCTACACCGCCATCTGTATGAACATGGAAATATCTTCTCCGCCATCTGTTTGAACATGGATATATCTACACAGCCATCTGGATGAACATGGAAATATCTAAACCGCTATCTGCATGAACATGGAAATATCTACACCGCCAACTGTATGAACATGGATATATCTACACCGCTATCTGTATAAACATGGAAATATCTACACCGCTACCTGTATGAACATGGATATATCTACACAGCCATCTGGATGAACATGGAAATATCTACACCGCTATCTGTATGAACATGGAAATATCTACACCGCTATCTGTATGAACATGGAAATATCTTCACCGCCATCTGAATGAACATGGATATATCTACACAGCCTTCTGGATGAACATGGAAATATCTACACCGCTATCTGTGTAAACATTCATACATCTTCACCGCAATCAGTATAAACATGGAAATATCTACACCGCTATCTTTATGAACATGGAAATATCTAAACCGCTAACTGGTTGAACAGGAAATATATACACCGCTATCTGCATGAAAATGGAAATATCTACGCCGCTATCTGTATGAATATGGAAATACATACACCGCTATCTGTATGAACATGGAAATATCTACACCGCTATCTGTATGAACATGGAAATATCTACAACGCTATCTGTATGAACATGGAAATATCTACACCGCCATCTGTATGAACATGGAAATATCTTCTCCGCCATCTGTTTGAACATGGATATATCTACACAGCCATCTGGATGAACATGGAAATATCTAAACCGCTATCTGCATGAACATGGAAATATCTACACCGCCATCTGTATGAACATGGATATATCTACACCGCTATCTGTATAAACATGGAAATATCAACACCGCTACCTGTATGAACACGGAAATATCAGCTCCGCTATCTGTATGAACATGCAAATATCAACACCGCTATCTGTATGAACATGGAAATATCTGCACCGCTATCTGTATGAACATGGAAATATCTACACCGCTATCTGTGTAAACATGCATACATCTTCACCGCTATCTTTATAAACATGGAAATATCTACACCGCTATCTTTATGAACATGGAAATATCTAAACCGCTAACTGTTTGAACAGGGAAATATATACACCGCGATCTGCATGAAAATGGAAATATCTACACCGCTATCTGTATGAAGATGGAAATACATACAACGCTATCTGTGTGAACATGGAAATATCTACACCGCTATCTGTATGAACATGGAAATATCTACACCGCTATCTGAATGAACATGGAAATATTTACACCGCCATCTGTAAGAACATGGAAATATCTTCTCCGCCATCTGTATGAACATGGATATATCTACACAGCCATCTGGATGAACATGGAAATATCCGCACCGCTATCTGTATGAACATGGAAATATCTACACCGCTATCTGTATGAACATGGATATATCTACACAGCCATCTGGATGAACATGGAAATATCTACACCGCTATCTGTGTAAACATGCATACATATTCACCGCTATCTGTATAAATATGGAAATATCTACACCGCTATCTTTCTGAACATGGAAATATCTACACCGCTAACTGTTTGAACAGGGAAATATATACACCGCTATCTGCCTGAAAATGGAAATATCTACACAGCTATCTGCATATACATGGAAATATCTACACAGCTATCTCTTTACACATGGAAATAACTACACAGCTATCTGTATGAACATGGAAATATCTACACCGCCACCTGTATGAAAATGGAAATATCTTCACCGCCGTCTGTATGAACATGGATATATCTACACAGCCTTCTGGATGAACATGGAAATATCTACACCGCTATCTGTGTAAACATGGAAATATCTACACCGCTATCTTTATGAACATGGAAATATCTAAACCGCTAACTGTTTGAACAGGAAATATATACACCGCTATCTGCATGAAAATGGAAATATCTACACCGCTATCTGTATGAATATGGAAATACATACACCGCTATCTGTATGAACATGGAAATATCTACACCGCTACCTGTATGAACATGGAAATATCTACACCGCTATCTGTATGAACATGGAAATATCTACACCGCCATCTGTATGAACATGGAAATAACTTCTCCGCCATCTGTTTGAACATGGATATATCTACACAGCCATCTGGATGAACATGGAAATATCTAAACCGCTATCTGCATGAACATGGAAATATCTACACCGCCAACTGTATGAACATGGATATATCTACACCGCTATCTGTATAAACATGGAAATATCTACACCGCTACCTGTATGAACATGGATATATCTACACAGCCATCTGGATGAACATGGAAATATCTACACCGCTATCTGTATGAACATGGAAATATCTACACCGCTATCTGTATGAACATGGAAATATCTTCACCGCCATCTGAATGAACATGGATATATCTACACAGCCTTCTGGATGAACATGGAAATATCTACACCGCTATCTGTGTAAACATTCATACATCTTCACCGCAATCAGTATAAACATGGAAATATCTACACCGCTATCTTTATGAACATGGAAATATCTAAACCGCTAACTGGTTGAACAGGAAATATATACACCGCTATCTGCATGAAAATGGAAATATCTACGCCGCTATCTGTATGAATATGGAAATACATACACCGCTATCTGTATGAACATGGAAATATCTACACCGCTATCTGTATGAACATGGAAATATCTACAACGCTATCTGTATGAACATGGAAATATCTACACCGCCATCTGTATGAACATGGAAATATCTTCTCCGCCATCTGTTTGAACATGGATATATCTACACAGCCATCTGGATGAACATGGAAATATCTAAACCGCTATCTGCATGAACATGGAAATATCTACACCGCCATCTGTATGAACATGGATATATCTACACCGCTATCTGTATAAACATGGAAATATCAACACCGCTACCTGTATGAACACGGAAATATCAGCTCCGCTATCTGTATGAACATGCAAATATCAACACCGCTATCTGTATGAACATGGAAATATCTGCACCGCTATCTGTATGAACATGGAAATATCTACACCGCTATCTGTGTAAACATGCATACATCTTCACCGCTATCTTTATAAACATGGAAATATCTACACCGCTATCTTTATGAACATGGAAATATCTAAACCGCTAACTGTTTGAACAGGGAAATATATACACCGCGATCTGCATGAAAATGGAAATATCTACACCGCTATCTGTATGAAGATGGAAATACATACAACGCTATCTGTGTGAACATGGAAATATCTACACCGCTATCTGTATGAACATGGAAATATCTACACCGCTATCTGAATGAACATGGAAATATTTACACCGCCATCTGTAAGAACATGGAAATATCTTCTCCGCCATCTGTATGAACATGGATATATCTACACAGCCATCTGGATGAACATGGAAATATCTACACCGCTATCTGTACGAACATGGAAATATCTACACCGCTATCTGTATGAACATGGAAATATCTACACCGCTATCTGTATGAACATGGAAGTACCTACACCGCTATCTGTATGAACATGGAAATATCTACACCGCTAACTGAACAGGGAAATATATACACCGCTATGTGCATGAAAATGGAAATATCTACACCGCTATCTGTATGAACATGGAAATACATACACCGCTATCTGTATGAACATGGAAATATCTAGACCGCTATCTGTATGAACATGGAAATATCTACACCGCCATCTGTATGAACATGGAAATATCTTCACCGATATCTGTATGAACATGGATATATCTACACAGCCATCTGGATGAACTTGGAAATATCTGCACCGCTATCTGTATGAACATGGAAATATCTACACCGCTATCTGTATGAACATGGATATATCTACACAGCCATCTGGATGAACATGGAAATATCTACACCGCTATCTGTGTAAACATGCATACATCTTCACCGCTGTCTGTATAAAGATGGAAATATCTACACCGCTATCTTTATGAACATGGAAATATCTACACCGCTATCTGTGTAAATATGCATACATCTTCACCGCTATCTGTATAAACATGGAAATATCTACACCGCTATCTGTATGAACATGGAAATATCTACACCGCTAACTGTTTGAACATGGAAATATATACACAGCTATCTACATGAAAATGGAAATATCTACACCGCTATCTGTATGAACATGGAAATACATACACCGCTATCTGTATGAACATGGAAATATCTACACCGCTATCTGTATGAACATGGAAATACCTACACCGCTATCTGTATGAACATGGAAATATCTACACCGCCATCTATATGAACATGGAAATATCTTCTCCGCCATCTGTATGAACATGGATATATCTACACAGCCATCTGGATTAACATGGAAATATCTAAACCGATATCTGTATGAACATGGAAATATCTACACCGCCATCTGTATGAACATGGATATATCTACACAGCCATCTGTATAAACACGGAAATATGTACACCTCTACCTGTATAAACATGGAAGTATCAGCACCGCTATCGGTATGAACATGGCAATATCTACACGGCTATCTGTATGAACATGGAAATATCTACACCGCTATCTGTATTTACATGGAAATATCGTCTCCGCCATCTGTATGAACATGGATATATCTACGCAGCCATCTGGATGAACATGGAAATATCTACACCGCTATCTGTATGAACATGGAAATATCTACACCGCTATCTGTATTAACATGGAAATATCTACACAGCCATCTGGATTAGCTTGGAAATATCTACACCGCTATCTGTATGAACATGGAAATACATACACCGCTATCTGTATGAACATGGAAATATCTACACCGCTATCTGTATGAACATGGAAATACTTTCACCGCCATCTATATGTACATGGATATATCTACACAGCCATCTGGATGAACATGGAAATATGTACACCGCTATCTGTGTAAACATGCCTACATTTTCACTGCTATCTGTATAAACATGGAAATATCTACACCGCTATCTTTATGAACATGGAAATATCTAAACCGCTAACTGTTTGAACAGGGAAATATATACACCGCTATCTGCATAAAAATGGAAATATCTACACCGCTATCTGTATGAACATGGAAATACATACACCGCTATCTGTATGAACATGGAAATATCTACACCGCTATCTGTATGAACATGGAAATATCTACACCGCTATCTGTATGAACATGGAAATATCTACACCGCCATCTGTATGAACATGGAAATATCTTCTCCGCCATCTGTATGAACATGGATATATCTACACAGCCAGCTAGATGAACATGGAAATATCTACACTGCTATCTGCATGAAAATGGAAATATCTACACAGCTATCTGCATCTACATGGAAATATCCACACAGCTATCTCTCTACACATGGAAATAACTACACCGCTATCTGTATGAACATGGTAATATATACACCGCCATCTGTATGAAAATGGAAATCTCTTAACCGCCATCTGTATGAACATATAAATATCTACACCGCCATCTGTATTAAAATGGAGATATCTACACCGCTATCTGTATAAACGGAAATATCTACACCGCTATCTGTATAAACATGGAAATATCTACACCGCTATCTGTATAAACATGGAAATAGCTTCACCGCTACCTGTATAAACATGGAAATTTCAGCACCGCTATCTGTATGAACATGGAAATATCTACACCGCAATCTGTATGAACATGGAAATATCTACACCGCTATTTGTATGAACATGGAAATATCTACACCGCTATCTGTTTGAACAGGGAAATATATACACCGCTGTCTGCATGAAAATGGAAATTGCTACACAGCTATCTGAATATACATGGAAATATCTACACAGGTATCTCTTTATACATGGAAATAACTACACCGCTATCTGTATGAACATGGAAATATCTACACCGCCATCTGTATGAACATGGAAATATCTGCACCGCCATCTGTATGAACATATAAATATCTACACCACCATCTGTATTAAGATGGAGATATCTACACTGCTATCTGTATCAACATGGAAATATCTACACGGCTACCTGTATGAACATGGAAATATCAGCACCGCTATCTGTATGAACATGGAAATATCTACACCGCTATCTGTATGAACATGGAAATATCTTCACCGCCATCTGTTTGAACATGGATATATCTACACAGCCATCTGGATGAACATGGAAATATGTACACGGCTATCTGCGTAAACATGCATACATCTTCACCGCTATCTGTATAAACATGGAAATATCTACACCGCTATCTGTATGAACATGGAAATATCTAAACCGCTAACTGAACAGGGAAATATATACACCGCAATCTGCATAAAAATGGAAATATCTACACCGCTATCTGTATGAACATGGAAATATATACACCGCTATCTGTATGAACATGGAAATATCTACACCGCTATCTGTATGAACATGGAAATATCTACACCGCTATCTGTATGAACATGGAAATATCTACACCGCCATCTGTATGAACATGGAAATATCTTCTCCACCATCTGTATGAACATGGATATATCTACACAGCCATCTGGATGAACATGGAAATATCTAAACTGCTATCTGTATGAACATGGAAATATCTACACCGCCATCTGTATGAACATGGATATATCTACACAGCCATCTGTATAAGCACGGAAATATGTACAAAGCTACCTGTATAAACATGGAAGTTTCAGCATGGCCATCGGTATGAACATGGCAATATCTACACGGCTATCTGTATGAACATGGAAATATCTACACCGCTATCTGTATGTACATGGAAATATCTTCACCGCCATCTGTATGAACATGGATATATCTACTCAGCCATCTGGATGAACATGGAAATATCTACACCGCTATCTGTATGAACATGGAAATATCTACACCGCTATCTGTATGAACATGGAAATATCTACACAGCCATCAGGATTAACATGGAAATATCTACACCGCTATCTGTATGAACATGGAAATACATACACCGCTGTCTGTATGAACATGGAAATATCTACACCGCTATCTGTATGAACATGGAAATATCTACACCGCTATCTGTATGAACATGGAAATATCTTCACCGCCATCTGTATGAACATGGATATATCTACACAGCCATCTGGATGAACATGGAAATATCTACACCGCTATCTGTGTAAACATGCATACATTTTCACCGCTATCTGTATAAACATGGAAATATCTACACCGCTATCTTTATGAACATGGAAATATCTACACCGCTAACTGTTTGAACATGGAAATATATACACCGCTATCTGCTTGAAAATGGAAATATCTACACCGCTATCTGTATGAACATGGAAATACATACACCGCTATCTGTTTGAACATGGAAATATCTACACCGCTTTCTTTATGAACATGGAAATATCTACAACGCTATCTGTAGGAACATGGAAATATCTTCACCGCCATCTGTATGAACATGGATATATCTACACAGCCATCTGGATGAACATGGAAATATCTACACCGCTATCTGTATGAACATGGAAATATCTACACCGCTATCTGTATGAACATGGATATATCTACACAGCCATCTGGATGAACATGGAAATATCTACACCGCTATCTGTGTAAACACGCATACATCTTCACCGCTATCTATATAAACATGGAAATATCAACACCGCTATCTGTATGAACATGGAAATATCTACACCGCTAACTGTTTGAACAGGGAAATATATACACAGCTATCTGCATGAAAATGGAAATATCTACACAGCTATCTGCATATACATGGAAATATCTACACAGCTATCTCTCTACACATGGAAATAACTACACCGCTATCTGTATGAACATGGAAATATCTACACCGCCATCTGTATGAAAATGGAAATCTCTGAACCGCCATCTGTATGAACATATAAATATCGACACCGCCATCTGTATTAAAATGGAGATATCTACACCGCTATCTGTATAAACATGGAAATATCTACACCGCTTTCTGTATAAACATGGAAATATCTACACCGCTATCTGTATAAACATGGAAAAACTTCACCGCTACCTGTATAAACATGGAAATTTCAGCACCGCTATCTGTATGAACATGGAAATATCTACACCGCAATCTGTATGAACATGGAAATATCTACACCGCTATCTGCATGAACATGGAAATATCTACACCGCTATCTGTTTGAACAGGGAAATATATACACCGCTGTCTGCATGAAAATGGAAATTGCTACACAGCTATCTGCATATACATGGAAATATCTACACAGGTATCTCTTTACACATGGAAATAACTACACCGCTATCTGTATGAACTTGGAAATATCTACACCGCCATCTGTATGAACATGGAAATATCTGCACCGCCATCTGTATGAACATATAAATAAATACACCGCCATCTGTGTTAAGATGGAGATATCTACACCGCTATCTGTATCAACATGGAAATATCTACTCCGCTATCTGTATAAACATGGAAATATCTACACCGCTATCTGTATAAACATGGAAATATCTACACCGCTACCTGTATGAACATGGAAATATCAGCACCGCTATCTGTATGAACATGGAAATATCTACACCGCTATCTGTATGAACATGGAAATATCTTCCCCGCCATCTGTATGAACATGGATATATCTACACAGCCATCTGGATGAACATGGAAATATGTACACTTCTATCTGTGTAAACATGCATACATGTTCACCGCTATCTTTATAAACATGGAAATATCTACACCGCTATCTTTATGAACATGGAAATATCTAAACCGATAACTGTTTGAACAGGGAAATATATACACCGCTATCTGCATGAAAATGGAAATATCTACACCGCTATCTGTATGAACATGGAAATACATACACCGCTATCTGTATGAACATGGAAATATCTACACCGCTATCTGCATGAACATGGAAATACCTACACCGCTATCTGTATGAACATGGATATATCTACACCGCCATCTGTATGAACATGGAAATATCTTCTCCGCCATCTGTATGAACATGGATATATCTTCACAGCCATCTGGATGAACATGGAAATATCTAAACCGCTATCTGTATGAACATGGAAATATCATCACCGCCATCTGTATGAACATGGATATATCTACACAGCCATCTTTATAATCACGGAAATATGTACACCGCTACCTGTATAAACATGGAAGTATCAGCACCGCTATCGGTATGTACATGGCAATATCTACACGGCTATCTGTATGAACATGGAAATATCTACACCGCTATCTGTATGTACATGGAAATATCTTCACCGCCATCTGTATGAACATGGATATACCTACGCAGCCATCTGGATGAACATGGAAATATCTACACCGCTATCTGTATGAACATGGAAATATCTACACCGCTATCTGTAAGAACATGGAAATACCTACACAGCCATCTGGATGAACATGGAAATATCTACACCGCTATCTATATGAACATGGAAATACAAACACCGCTATCTGTATGAACATGGAAATATCCACACCGCTATCTGTATGAACATGGAAATATCTACACCGCCATCTGTATGAACATGGAAATATCTGCACGGCCATCTGTATGAACATATAAATATCTACACCGCCATCTGTATTAAGATGGAGATATCTACACCGCTATCTGTATCAACATGGAAATATCTACACCGCTATCTGAATAAACATGGAAATATCAGCACCGCTATCTGTGTGAACATGGAAATATCTACACCGCTACCTGTATGAACATGGAAATATCTACACCGCTATATGTATGAGCATGAAAATATCTTCACCGCCATCTGTATGAACATGAATATATCTACACAGCCATCTGGATGATCATGGAAATACGTACACGGCTATCTGTGTAAACATGCATACATCTTCACCGCTATCTTTATAAACATGGAAATATCTACACCGCTATCTTTATGAACATGGAAATATCTAAACCGATAACTGTTTGAACAGGGAAATATATACACCGCTATCTGCATGAAAATGGAAATATCAACACTGCTATCTGTATGAACATGGAAATACATACACCGTTATCTGTATGAACATGGAAATATCTACACCGCTATCTGCATGAACATGGAAATATCTACACCGCCATCTGTATGAACATGGAAATATCTTCTACGCCATCTGTATGAACATGGATATATCTACACAGCCATCTGGATGAACATGGGAATATCTAAACCGCTATCTGTATGAACATGGAAATATCTACACCGCCATCTGTATGAAGATGGATATATCTACACAGCCATCTTTATAAACACGGAAATATGTACACCGCTACCTGTATAAACATGGAAGTATCAGCACCGCTATCGGTATGTACATGGCAATATCTACACCGCTATCTGTCTGTACATGGAAATATCTTCACCGCCATCTGTATGAACATGGATATATCTACGCAGCCATCTGGATGAACATGGAAATATCTACACCGCTATCTGTATGAACATGGAAATATCTACTCCGCTATCTGTATGAACATGGAAATATCTACACAGCCATCTGGATGAACATGGAAATATCTACACCGCTATCTGTATGAACATGGAAATACATACACCGCTATCTGTATGAACATGGAAATATCTTCACCGCCATCTGTATGAACATGGATATATCTACACAGCCATCTGGATGAACCTGGAAATATCTACACCGCTATCTGTATGTACATGGAAATATCTTCACCGCCATCTGTATGAACATGGATATATCTACTCAGCCATCTGGATGAACATGGAAATATCTACACCGCTATCTGTATGAACATGGAAATATCTACACCGCTATCTGTATGAACATGGAAATAACTACACAGCCATCTGGATTAACATGGAAATATCTACACCGCTATCTGTATGAACATGGAAATACATACACCGCTGTCTGTATGAACATGGAAATATCTACACCGCTATCTGTATGAACATGGAAATATCTACACCGCTATCTGTATGAACATGGAAATATCTTCACCGCCATCTGTATGAACATGGATATATCTACACAGCATTCTGGATGAACATGGAAATATCTACACCGCTATCTGTGTAAACATGCATACATTTTCACCGCTATCTGTATAAACATGGAAATATCTACACCGCTATCTTTATGAACATGGAAATATCTACACCGCTAACTGTTTGAACATGGAAATATATACACCGCTATCTGCTTGAAAATGGAAATATCTACACCGCTATCTGTATGAACATGGAAATACATACACCGCTATCTGTTTGAACATGGAAATATCTACACCGCTTTCTTTATGAACATGGAAATATCTACAACGCTATCTGTAGGAACATGGAAATATCTTCACCGCCATCTGTATGAACATGGATATATCTACACAGCCATCTGGATGAACATGGAAATATCTACACCGCTATCTGTATGAACATGGAAATATCTACACCGCTATCTGTATGAACATGGTTATATCTACACAGCCATCTGGATGAACATGGAAATATCTACACCGCTATCTGTGTAAACACGCATACATCTTCACCGCTATCTATATAAACATAGAAATATCAACACCGCTATCTGTATGAACATGGAAATATCTACACCGCTAACTGTTTGAACAGGGAAATATATACACAGCTATCTGCATGAAAATGGAAATATCTACACAGCTATCTGCATATACATGGAAATATCTACACAGCTATCTCTCTACACATGGAAATAACTACACCGCTATCTGTATGAACATGGAAATATCTACACCGCCATCTGTATGAAAATGGAAATCTCTGAACCGCCATCTGTATGAACATATAAATATCGACACCGCCATCTGTATTAAAATGGAGATATCTACACCGCTATCTGTATAAACATGGAAATATCTACACCGCTTTCTGTATAAACATGGAAATATCTACACCGCTATCTGTATAAACATGGAAAAACTTCACCGCTACCTGTATAAACATGGAAATTTCAGCACCGCTATCTGTATGAACATGGAAATATCTACACCGCAATCTGTATGAACATGGAAATATCTACACCGCTATCTGCATGAACATGGAAATATCTACACCGCTATCTGTTTGAACAGGGAAATATATACACCGCTGTCTGCATGAAAATGGAAATTGCTACACAGCTATCTGCATATACATGGAAATATCTACACAGGTATCTCTTTAAACATGGAAATAACTACACCGCTATCTGTATGAACTTGGAAATATCTACACCGCCATCTGTATGAACATGGAAATATCTGCACCGCCATCTGTATGAACATATAAATAAATACACCGCCATCTGTGTTAAGATGGAGATATCTACACCGCTATCTGTATCAACATGGAAATATCTACACCGCTGTCTGTATAAACATGGAAATATCTACACCGCTATCTGTATAAACATGGAAATATCTACACCGCTACCTGTATGAACATGGAAATATCAGCACCGCTATCTGTATGAACATGGAAATATCTACACCGCTATCTGTATGAACATGGAAATATCTTCCCCGCCATCTGTATGAACATGGATATATCTACACAGCCATCTGGATGAACATGGAAATATGTACACTTCTATCTGTGTAAACATGCATACATGTTCACCGCTATCTTTATAAACATGGAAATATCTACACCGCTATCTTTATGAACATGGAAATATCTAAACCGATAACTGTTTGAACAGGGAAATATATACACCGCTATCTGCATGAAAATGGAAATATCTACACCGCTATCTGTATGAACATGGAAATACATACACCGCTATCTGTATGAACATGGAAATATCTACACCGCTATCTGTATGAACATGGAAATACCTACACCGCTATCTGTGTGAACATGGATATATCTACACCGCCATCTGTATGAACATGGAAATATCTTCTCCGCCATCTGTATGAACATGGATATATCTTCACAGCCATCTGGATGAACATGGAAATATCTAAACCGCTATCTGTATGGACATGGAAATATCAACACCGCCATCTGTATGAACATGGATATATCTACACAGCCATCTTTATAATCACGGAAATATGTACACCGCTACCTGTATAAACATGGAAGTATCAGCACCGCTATCGGTATGTACATGGCAATATCTACACGGCTATCTGTATGAACATGGAAATATCTACACCGCTATCTGTATGTACATGGAAATATCTTCACCGCCATCTGTATGAACATGGATATACCTACGCAGCCATCTGGATGAACATGGAAATATCTACACCGCTATCTGTATGAACATGGAAATATCTACACCGCTATCTGTAAGAACATGGAAATACCTACACAGCCATCTGGATGAACATGGAAATATCTACACCGCTATCTATATGAACATGGAAATACAAACACCGCTATCTGTATGAACATGGAAATATCCACACCGCTATCTGTATGAACATGGAAATATCTACACCGCCATCTGTATGAACATGGAAATATCTGCACGGCCATCTGTATGAACATATAAATATCTACACCGCCATCTGTATTAAGATGGAGATATCTACACCGCTATCTGTATCAACATGGAAATATCTACACCGCTATCTGAATAAACATGGAAATATCAGCACCGCTATCTGTGTGAACATGGAAATATCTACACCGCTACCTGTATGAACATGGAAATATCTACACCGCTATATGTATGAGCATGAAAATATCTTCACCGCCATCTGTATGAACATGGATATATCTACACAGCCATCTGGATGATCATGGAAATACGTACACGGCTATCTGTGTAAACATGCATACATCTTCACCGCTATCTGTATAAACATGGAAATATCTACACCGCTATCTTTATGAACATGGAAATATCTAAACCGATAACTGTTTGAACAGGGAAATATATACACCGCGATCTGCATGAAAATGGAAATATCAACACTGCTATCTGTATGAACATGGAAATACATACACCGCTATCTGTATGAACATGGAAATATCTACACCGCTATCTGCATGAACATGGAAATATCTACACCGCCATCTGTATGAACATGGAAATATCTTCTACGCCATCTGTATGAACATGGATATATCTACACAGCCATCTGGATGAACATGGAAATATCTACACCGCTATCTGTTTGAACAGTGAAATATATACACCGCTGTCTGCATGAAAATGGAAATTGCTACACAGCTATCTGCATATACATGGAAATATCTACACAGGTATCTCTTTACACATGGAAATAACTACACCGCTATCTGTATGAACATGGAAACATCTACACCGCCATCTGTATGAACATGGAAATATCTGCACCGCCATCTGTATGAACATATAAATATCTACACCGCCATCTGTATTAAGATGGAGATATCTACACCGCTATCTGTATCAACATGGAAATATCTACACCGCTATCTGTATAAACATGGAAATATCTACACCGCTACCTGTATGAACATGGAAATATCAGCACCGCTATCTGTATGAACATGGAAATATCTACACCGCTATCTGTATGAACATGGAAATATCTTCACCGCCATCTGTATGAACATGGATATATCTACACAGCCATCTGGATGAACATGGAAATATGTACACGGCAATCTGTGTAAACATGCATACATCTTCACCGCTATCTGTATAAACATGGAAATATCTACACCGCTGTCTTTATGAACATGGAAATATCTAAACCGATAACTGTTTGAACAGGGAAATATATACACCACTATCTGCATGAAAATGGAAATATCTACACCGCTATCTGTATGAACATGGAAATACATACACCGCTATCTGTATGAACATGGAAATATCTACACCGCTATCTGTATGAACATGGAAATACCTACACCGCTATCTGTATGAACATGGAAATATCTACACCGCCATCTGTATGAACATGGAAATATCTTCTCCGCCATCTGTATGAACATGGATATATCTGCACAGCCATCTGGATGAACATGGAAATATCTAAACCGCTATCTGTATGAACATGGAAATATCTACACCGCCATCTGTATGAACATGGATATATCTACACAGCCATCTTTATAAACACGGAAATATGTACACCGCTACCTGTATAAACATGGAAGTATCAGCACCGCTATCAGTATGTACATGGCAATATCTACACGGCTATCTGTATGAACATGGAAATATCTACACCGCTATCTGTATGTACATGGAAATATCTTCACCGCCATCAGTATGAACATGGATATATCTACGCAGCCATCTGGATGAACATGGAAATATCTACACCGCTATCTGTATGAACATGGAAATACAAACACCGCTATCTGTATGAACATGGAAATATCTACACCGCTATCTGTATGAACATGGAAATATCTACACCGCTATCTGTATGAACATGGAAATATCTTCACCGCCATCTGTATGAACATGGAAATACCTACACAGCCATCTGTATGAACATGGAAATATCTACACCGCTATCTGTATGAACATGGAAATACAAACACCGCTATCTGTATGAACATGGAAATATCTACACCGCTATCTGTATGAACATGGAAATATCTACACCGCTATCTGTATGAACATGGAAATATCTTCACCGCCATCTGTATGAACATGGATATATCTACACAGCCATCTGGATGAACATGGAAATATCTACACCGCTATCTGTGTAAAAATGCATACATTTACACCGCTATCTGTATAAACATGGAAATATCTACACCGCTATCTTTATGAACATGGAAATATCTACACCGCTACCTGTTTGAACTTGGAAATATATAAACCGCTATCTGCTTGAAAATGGAAATATCTACACCGCTATCTGTATGAACATGGAAATACATACACCGCTATCTGTTTGAACATGGAAATATCTACACCGCTTTCTGTATGAACATGGAAATATCTTCACCGTCATCAGTATGAACATGAATATATCTACACAGCCATCTGGATGAACATGGAAATATCTGCACCGCTATCTGTATGAACATGGAAATATCTACACCGCTATCTGTATGAACATGGATATATCTACACAGCCTTCTGGATGAACATGGAAATATCTACACCGCTATCTGTGTAAACATGCATACATCTTCACCGCTATCTGTATAAACATGGAAATATCTACACCGCTATCTTTCTGAACATGGAAATATCAACACCGCTAACTGTTTGAACAGGGAAATATATACACCGCTATCTGCATGAGAATTGAAATATCTACACAGCTATCTGCATATACATGGAAATATCTACACAGCTATCTCTTTACACATGGAAATAACTACACCGCTATCTGTATGAACATGGAAATATCTACACCGCCATCTGTATGAAAATGGAAATATCTGAACCGCCATCTGTATGAACATATAAATATCTACACCGCCATCTGTATTAAGATGGAGATATCTACACCGCTATCTGTATAAACATGGAAATATCTACACCGCTATCTGTATAAACATGGAAATATCTACACCGCTATCTGTATAAACATGGAAATATCTACACCGCTATCAGTATAAACATGGAAATACCTTCACCGCTACCTGTAAAAACATGGAAATATCAGCACCGCTATCTGTATGAACATGGAAATATCTACCCCGATATCTGTATGAACATGGAAATATCTACACCGCTATCTGTATGAACATGGAAATATCAACACCGCTATCGGTTTGAACAGGGAAATATATACACCGTTGTCTGCATGAAAATGGAAATTGCTACGCAGCTATCTGCATATACTTGGAAATATCTACACAGGTATCTCTTTACACATGGAAATAACTACACCGCTATCAGTATGAACATGGAAATATCTACACCGCTATCTGTATGAACATGGAAATATCTACAACGCTATCTGTATGAACATGGAAATACCTACACCGCTACCTGTATGAACATGGAAATATTTTCACCGCCATCTATATGAACATGGATATATCTACACAGCCATCTGGATGAACATGGAAATATCTACACCGCTATCTGTGTAAACATGCCTACATTTTCACCGCTATCTGTATAAACATGGAAATATGTACATCGATATCTTTATGAACATGGAAATATCTACACCGCTAACTGTTTGAACATGGAAGTATATACACCGCTATCTGCTTGAAAATGGAAATATATACATCGCTAACTGTATGAACATGGAAATACATACACCGCTATCTGTTTGAACATGGAAATATCTACACCGCTTTCTGTATGAACATGGAAATATCTACACCGCTATCTGTATGAACATGGAAATATCTTCACCGCCATCTGCATGAAGATGGATATATCTATACAGCATTCTGGATGAACATGGAAATATCTACACCGCTATCTGTGTAAACATGCATACATTTTCACCGCTATCTGTATAAACATTGAAATATCTACTCCGCTATCTTTATGAACATGGAAATATCTAAACCGCTATCTGTATGAACATGGAAATATCTTCACCGCCATCTGTATGAACATGGATATATCTACACAGCCATCTGGATGAACATGGAAATATGTACACGGCTATCTGTGTAAACATGCATACATCTTCACCGCTATCTGTATAAACATGGAAATATCTACACCGCTATCTTTATGAACATGGAAATATCTAAACTGCTAACTGTTTGAACAGGGAAATATATACACCGCTTTCTGCATAAAAATGGAAATATCTACACCGCTATCTGTATGAACATGGAAATACATACACCGCTATCTGTATGAACATGGAAATATCTACACCGCTATCTGTATGAACATGGAAATATCTACACCCCTATCTGTATGAACATGGAAATATCTACACCGCCATCTGTATGAACATGGAAATATCTTCTCCACCATCTGTATGAACATGGATATATCTACACAGACATCTGGATGAACATGGAAATATCTACACTGCTATCTGTATGAACATGGAAATATCTACACCGCCATCTGTATGAACATGGAAATATCTTCTCCACCATCTGTATGAACATGGATATATCTACACAGCCATGTGTATAAACATGGAAATATCTACACCGCTATCTGTATAAACATGCAAATATCTACACTGCTACATGTATGAACATGGAAATATCAGCACCGCTATCTGTATGAACATGGAAATATCTACACCGCTATCTGTATGAACATGGAAGTATCTTCACCGCCATCTGTATGAACATGGATATATCTACACAGCCATCTGGATGAACATGGAAATATGTACATGGCTATCTGTGTAAACATGCATACTTCTTCACCGCTATCTGTATAAACATGGAAATATCTACACCGCTATCTTTATGAACATGGAAATATCTAAACCGATAACTGTTTGAACAGGGAAATATATACACTGCTATCTGCATAAAAATGGAAATATCTACACCGCTATCTGTATGAACATGGAAATACATACACCGCTATCTGTATGAACATGGAAATATCTACACCGCTATCTGTATGAACATGGAAATACCTACACCGCTATCTGTATGAACATGGAAATATCTACACCGCCATCTGTATGAACATGGAAATATCTTCTCCGCCATCTGTATGAACATGGATATATCTACACAGCCATCTGGATGAACATGGAAATATCTAAACCGCTATCTGTATGAACATGGAAATATCTACACCACCATCTGTATGAACATGGATATATCTACACAGCCATCTGTATAAACACGGAAATATGTACACCGCTACCTGTATAAACATGGAAGTATCAGCACCGCTATCGGTATGAACATGGCCATATCTACACGGCTATCTGTACGAACATGGAAATATCTACACCGCTATCTGTATGTACGTGGAAATATCTTCTCCGCCATCTGTATGAACATGGATATATCTACGCAGCCATCTGGATGAACATGGAAATATCTACACCGCTATCTGTATGAACATGGAAATATCTACACTGCTATCTGCATTAACATGGAAATATCCACACAGCCATCTGGATTAACTTGGAAATATCTACACCGCTATCTGTATGAACATGGAAATACATACACCGCTGTCTGTATGAACATGGAAATATCTACACCGCTATCTGTATGAACATGGAAATATCTACACCGCTATCTGTATGAACATGGAAATGTCTTCACCGCCATCTGTATGAACATGGATATATCTACGCAGCCATCTGGATGAACATGGAAATATCTACACCGCTATCTGTATGAACATGGAAATATCTACACCGCTATCTGCATTAACATGGAAATATCCACACAGCCATCTGGATTAACTTGGAAATATCTACACCGCTATCTGTATGAACATGGAAATACATACACCGCTATCTGTATGAACATGTAAATATCTACACCGCTATCTGTTTGAACATGGAAATATATACACCGCTATCTGCATGAAAATGGAAATATCTACACAGCTATCTGCATATACATGGAAATATCTACACAGCTATCACTTTACGCATGGAAATAACTACACCGCTATCTGTATGAACATGGAAATATCTACACCGCAATCTGTATGAAAATGGAAATATCTGAACCGCCATCTGTATGAACATATAAATATCTACACCGCCATCTGTATTAAAATGAAGATATCTACACCGCTATCTGTATAAACATGGAAATATCTACACCGCTATCTGTATAAACATGGAAATATCTACACCGCTATCTGTATAAACATGGAAATATCTTCACCGCTACCTGTAAAAACATGGAAATATCAGCACCGCTATCTGTATGAACATGGAAATATCTACACCGCAATCTGTATGAACATGGAAATATCTACACCGCTATCTGTATCAACATGGAAATATCTACACCGCTATCGGTTTGAACAAGGAAATATATACACCGCTGTCTGCATGAAAATGGAAATTGCTACAAAGCAATCTGCATATACATGGAAATATCTACACAGGTATCTCTTTACACATGGAAATAACTACACAGCTATCTGTATGAAAATGGAAATATCTAAACCGCCATCTGTATGAACATGGAAATATCTACACCGCTATCTGTATGAACATGGAAATATCTACACCGCTATCTGTATGAACATGGAAATATCTACACAGCCATCTGGATGAACATGGAAATATCTACACCGCTATCTGTATGAACATGGAAATATCTACACCGCTATCTGTATGAACATGGAAATATCTACACCGCTATCTGTATGAACATGGAAATATTTTCACCGCCATCTATATGAACATGGATATATCTACACAGCCATCTGGATGAACATGGAAATATCTACACCGCTATCTGTGTAAACATGCCTACATTTTCACCGCTATCTGTATAAACATGGAAATATCTACACCGCTATCTTTATGAACATGGAAATATCTACACCGCTAACTGTTTGAACATGGAAGTATATACACCGCTATCTGCTTGAAAATGGAAATATATACACCGCTAACTGTGTGAACATGGAAATACATACACCGCTATCTGTATGAACATGGAAATATCTACACCGCTATCTGTATGAACATGGAAATATCTACACCGCTATCTGTATGAACATGGAAATATTTTCACCGCCATCTATATGAACATGGATATATCTACACAGCCATCTGGATGAACATGGAAATATCTACACCGCTATCTGTGTAAACATGCCTACATTTTCACCGCTATCTGTATAAACATGGAAATATCTACACCGCTATCTTTATGAACATGGAAATATCTACACCGCTAAGTGTTTGAACATGGAAGTATATACACCGCTATCTGCTTGAAAATGGAAATATATACACCGCTAACTGTATGAACATGGAAATACATACACCGCTATCTGTTTGAACATGGAAATATCTACACCGCTTTCTGTATGAACATGGAAATATCTACACCGCTATCTGTATGAACATGGAAATATCTTCGCCGCCATCTGTATGAAGATGGATATATCTACACAGCATTCTGGATGAACATGGAAATATCTACACCGCTATCTGTGTAAACATGCATATATTTTCACCGCTATCTGTATAAACATGGAAATATCTTCACCGCTACCTTTATGAACATGGAAATATCTAAACCGCTAACTGTTTGAACAGGGAAATATATACACCGCTATCTGCATAAAAATGGAAATATCTACACCGCTATCTGTATGAACATGGAAATACATACACCGCTATCTGTATGAACATGGAAATATCTACACCGCTATCTGAATGAAGATGGAAATATCTACACCGCTATCTGTATGAACATGGAAATATCTACACCGCCATCTGTATGAACATGGAAATATCTTCTCCACCATCTGTATGAACATGGATATATCTACACAGCCATCTGGATGAACATGGAAATATCTAAACCGCTATCTGTATGAACATGGAAATATCTACACCGCCATCTGTATGAACATGGATATATCTACACAGCCATCTGTATAAACACGGAAATATGTACACCGCCACCTGTATAAACATGGAAGTTTCAGCACGGCTATCGGTATGAGCATGGCAATATCTACACGGCTATCTGTATGAACATGGAAATATCTACACCGCTATCTGTATGTACATGGAAATATCTTCACCGCCATCTGTATGAACATGGATATATCTACTCAGCCATCTGGATGAACATGGAAATATCTACACCGCTATCTGTATGAGCATGGAAATATCTACACCGCTATCTGTATGAACATGGAAATATCTACACAGCCATCTGGATTAACATGGAAATATCTACACCGCTATCTGTATGAACATGGAAATACATACACCGCTGTCTGTATGAACATGGAAATATCTACCCCGCTATCTGTATGAACATGGAAATATCTACACCGCTATCTGTATGAACATGGATATATCTTCACCGCCATCTGTGTGAACATGGATATATCTACACAGCCATCTGGATGAACATGGAAATATCTACACCGCTATCTGTGTAAACATGCATACATTTTCACCGCTATCTGTATAAACATGGAAATAACTACACCGCTATCTTTATGAACATGGAAATATCTACACCGCTAACTGTTTGAACATGGAAATATATACACCGCTATCTGCTTGAAAATGGAAATATCTACACCGCTATCTGTATGAACATGGAAATACATACACCGCTATCTGTTTGAACATGGAAATATCTACACCGCTTTCTTTATGAACATGGAAATATCTACAACGCTATCTGTATGAACATGGAAATATCTTCACCGCCATCTGTATGAACATGGATATATCTACACAGCCATCTGGATGAACATGGAAATATCTGCACTGCTATCTGTATGAACATGGAAATATCTACACCGCTATCTGTATGAACATGGATATATCTACACAGCCATCTGGATGAACATGGAAATATCTACACCGCTATCTGTGTAAACATGCATATATCTTCACCGCTATCTGTATAAACATGGAAGTATCTACACCGCTATCTTTCTGAACATGGAAATATCTACACCGCTAACTGTTTGAACAGGGAAATATATACACCGCTATCTGCATGAAAATGGAAATATCTACACAGCTATCTGCATATACATGGAAATATCTACACAGCTATCTCTCTACACATGGAAATAACTACACCGCTATCTGTATGAACATGGAAATATCTACACCGCCATCTGTATGAAAATGGAAATCTCTGAACTGCCATCTGTATGAACATATAAATATCTACACCGCCATCTGTATTAAAATGGAGATATCTACACCGCTATCTGTATAAACATGGAAATATCTACACCGCTATCTGTATAAACATGGAAATATCTACACCGCTATCAGTATAAACATGGAAATAGCTTCACCGCTACCTGTATAAACATGGAAATTTCAGCACCGCTATCTGTATGAACATGGAAATATCTACACCGCAATCAGTATGAACATGGAAATATCTACACCGCTATCTGTATGAACATGGAAATATCTACACCGCTATCTGTTTGAACAGGGAAATATATACACCGCTGTCTGCATGAAAATGGAAATTGCTACACAGCTATCTGCATATACATGGAAATATCTACACAGGTATCTCTTTACACATGGAAATAACTACACCGCCATCTGTATGAACATGGAAATATCTACACCGCCATCTGTATGAACATGGAAATATCTGCACCGCCATCTGTATGAACATATAAATATCTACACCGCCATCTGTATTAAGATGGAGATATCTACACCGCTATCTGTATCAACATGGAAATATCTACACCGCTACCTGTATGAACATGGAAATATCAGCACCGCTATCTGTATGAACATGGAAATATCTACACCGCTATCTGTATGAACATGGAAATATCTTCACCGCCATCTGTATGAACATGGATATATCTACACAGCCGTCTGGATGAACATGGAAATATGTACACGGCAATCTGTGTAAACATGCATACATCTTCACCGCTATCTGTATAAACATGGAAATATCTACACCGCTGTCTTTATGAACATGGAAATATCTAAACCAATAACTGTTTGAACAGGGAAATATATACACCGCTATCTGCATGAAAATGGAAATATCTACACCGCTATCTGTATGAACATGGAAATACATACACCGCTATCTGTATGAACATGGAAATATCTACACCGCTATCTGTATGAACATGGAAATACCTACACCGCTATCTGTATGAACATGGAAATATCTACACCGCCATCTGTATGAACATGGAAATATCTTCTCCGCCATCTGTATGAACATGGATATATCTGCACAGCCATCTGGATGAACATGGAAATATCTAAACCGCTATCTGTATGAACATGGAAATATCTACACCGCCATCTGTATGAACATGGATATATCTACACAGCCATCTTTATAAACACGGAAATATGTACACCGCTACCTGTATAAACATGGAAGTATCAGCACCGCTATCGGTATGTACATGGCAATATCTACACGGCCATCTGTATGAACATGGAAATATCTACACCGCTATCTTTATGTACATGGAAATATCTTCACCGCCATCAGTATGAACATGGATATATCTACGCAGCCATCTGGATGAACATGGAAATATCTACACCGCTATCTGTATGAACATGGAAATATCTACGCCGCTATCTGTATGAACATGGAAATACCTACACAGCCATCTGGATGAACATGGAAATATCTACACCGCTATCTGTATGAACATGGAAATACAAACACCGCTATCTGTATGAACATGCAAATATCTACACCACTATCTGTACGAACATGGAAATATCTACACCGCTATATGTATGAACATGGAAATATCTTCACCGCCATCTGTATGAACATGGATATATCTACACAGCCATCTGGATGAACATGGAAATATCTACACCGCTATCTGTGTAAACATGCATACATTTACACCACTATCTGTATAAACATGGAAATATCTACACCGCTATCTTTATGAACATGGAAATATCTACACCGCTAACTGTTTGAACTTGGAAACATATACACCGCTATCTGCTTGAAAATGGAAATATCTACACCGCTATCTGTATGAACATGGAAATACATACACCGCTATCTGTTTGAACATGGAAATATCTACACCGCTTTCTGTATGAACATGGAAATATCTTCACCGTCATCAGTATGAACATGAATATATCTACACAGCCATCTGGATGAACATGGAAATATCTGCACCGCTATCTGTATGAACATGGAAATATCTACACCGCTATCTGTATGAACATGGATATATCTACACAGCCTTCTGGATGAACATGGAAATATCTACACCGCTATCTGTGTAAACATGCATACATCTTCACCGCTATCTGTATAAACATGGAAATATCTACACCGCTATCTTTCTGAACATGGAAATATCAACACCGCTAACTGTTTGAACAGGGAAATATATACACCGCTATCTGCATGAGAATTGAAATATCTACACAGCTATCTGCATATACATGGAAATATCTACACAGCTATCTCTTTACACATGGAAATAACTACACCGCTATCTGTATGAACATGGAAATATCTACACCGCCATCTGTATGAAAATGGAAATATATGAACCGCCATCTGTATGAACATATAAATATCTACACCGCCATCTGTATTAAGATGGAGATATCTACACCGCTATCTGTATAAACATGGAAATATCTACACCGCTATCTGTATAAACATGGAAATATCTACACCGCTATCAGTATAAACATGGAAATATCTTCACCGCTACCTGTAAAAACATGGAAATATCAGCAACGCTATCTGTATGAACATGGAAATATCTACACCGATATCTGTATGAACATGGAAATATCTACACCGCTATCTGTATGAACATGGAAATATCAACACCGCTATCGGTTTGAACAGGGAAATATATACACCGTTGTCTGCAAGAAAATGGAAATTGCTACACAGCTATCTGCATATACTTGGAAATATCTACACAGGTATCTCTTTACACATGGAAATAACTACACCGCTATCTGTATGAAAATGGAAATATCTACACCGCCATCTGTATGAACATGGAAATATCTACACCGCTATCTGTATGAACATGGAAATATCTACAACGCTATCTGTATGAACATGGAAATATCTACACAGCCATCTGGATGAACATGGAAATATCTACATCGCTATCTGTATGAACATGGAAATATCTACACCGCTATCTGTATGAACATGGAAATACCTACACCGCTACCTGTATGAACATGGAAATATTTTCACCGCCATCTATATGAACATGGATATATCTACACAGCCATCTGGATGAACATGGAAATATCTACACCGCTATCTGTGTAAACATGCCTACATTTTCACCGCTATCTGTATAAAGATGGAAATATGTACACCGATATCTTTATGAACATGGAAATATCTACACCGCTAACTGTTTGAACATGGAAGTATATACACCGCTATCTGCTTGAAAATGGAAATATATACATCGCTAACTGTATGAACATGGAAATACATACACCGCTATCTGTTTGAACATGGAAATATCTACACCGCTTTCTGTATGAACATGGAAATATCTACACCGCTATCTGTATGAACATGGAAATATCTTCACCGCCATCTGCATGAAGATGGATATATCTACACAGCATTCTGGATGAACATGGAAATATCTACACCGCTATCTGTGTAAACATGCATACATTTTCACCGCTATCTGTATAAACATTGAAATATCTACACCGCTATCTTTATGAACATGGAAATATCTAAACCGCTATCTGTATGAACATGGAAATATCTTCACCGCCACCTGTATGAACATGGATATATCTACACAGCCATCTGGATGAACATGGAAATATGTACACGGCTATCTGTGTAAACATGCATACATCTTCACCGCTATCTGTATAAACATGGAAATATCTACACCGCTATCTTTATGAACATGGAAATATCTAAACCGCTAACTGTTTGAACAAGGAAATATACACACCGCTTTCTGCATAAAAATGGAAATATCTACACCGCTACCTGTATGAACATGGAAATACATACACCGCTATCTGTATGAACATGGAAGTATCTACACCGCTATCTGTATGAACATGGAAATATCTACACCCCTATCTGTATGAACATGGAAATATCTACACCGCCATCTGTATGAACATGGAAATATCTTCTCCACCATCTGTATGAACATGGATATATCTACACAGCCATCTGGATGAACATGGAAATATCTACACTGCTATCTGTATGAACATGGAAATATCTACACCGCCATCTGTATGAACATGGATATATCTACACAGCCATCTTTATAAACACGGAAATATGTACACCGCTACCTGTATAAACATGGAAGTATCAGCACCGCTATCGGTATGTACATGGCAATATCTACACGGCTATCTGTATGAACATGGAAATATCTACACCGCTATCTTTATGTACATGGAAATATCTTCACCGCCATCAGTATGAACATGGATATATCTACGCAGCCATCTGGATGAACATGGAAATATCTACACCGCTATCTGTATGAACATGGAAATATCTACGCCGCTATCTGTATGAACATGGAAATACGTACACAGCCATCTGGATGAACATGGAAATATCTACACCGCTATCTGTATGAACATGGAAATACAAACACCGCTATCTGTATGAACATGGAAATATCTACACCACTATCTGTACGAACATGGAAATATCTACACCGCTATATGTATGAACATGGAAATATCTTCACCGCCATCTGTATGAACATGGATATATCTACACAGCCATCTGGATGAACATGGAAATATCTACACTGCTATCTGTGTAAACATGCATACATTTACACCGCTATCTGTATAAACATGGAAATATCTACACCGCTATCTTTATGAACATGGAAATATCTACACCGCTAACTGTTTGAACTTGGAAATATATACACCGCTATCTGCTTGAAAATGGAAATATCTACACCGCTATCTGTATGAACATGGAAATACATACACCGCTATCTGTTTGAACATGGAAATATCTACACCGCTTTCTGTATGAACATGGAAATATCTTCACCGTCATCAGTATGAACATGAATATATCTACACAGCCATCTGGATGAACATGGAAATATCTGCACCGCTATCTGTATGAACATGGAAATATCTACACCGCTATCTGTATGAACATGGATATATCTACACAGCCTTCTGGATGAACATGGAAATATCTACACCGCTATCTGTGTAAACATGCATACATCTTCACCGCTATCTGTATAAACATGGAAATATCTACACCGCTATCTTTCTGAACATGGAAATATCAACACCGCTAACTGTTTGAACAGGGAAATATATACACCGCTATCTGCATGAGAATTGAAATATCTACACAGCTATCTGCATATACATGGAAATATCTACACAGCTATCTCTTTACACATGGAAATAACTACACCGCTATCTGTATGAACATGGAAATATCTACACCGCCATCTGTATGAAAATGGAAATATATGAACCGCCATCTGTATGAACATATAAATATCTACACCGCCATCTGTATTAAGATGGAGATATCTACACCGCTATCTGTATAAACATGGAAATATCTACACCGCTATCTGTATAAACATGGAAATATCTACACCGCTATCAGTATAAACATGGAAATATCTTCACCGCTACCTGTAAAAACATGGAAATATCAGCAACGCTATCTGTATGAACATGGAAATATCTACACCGATATCTGTATGAACATGGAAATATCTACACCGCTATCTGTATGAACATGGAAATATCAACACCGCTATCGGTTTGAACAGGGAAATATATACACCGTTGTCTGCAAGAAAATGGAAATTGCTACACAGCTATCTGCATATACTTGGAAATATCTACACAGGTATCTCTTTACACATGGAAATAACTACACCGCTATCTGTATGAAAATGGAAATATCTACACCGCCATCTGTATGAACATGGAAATATCTACACCGCTATCTGTATGAACATGGAAATATCTACAACGCTATCTGTATGAACATGGAAATATCTACACAGCCATCTGGATGAACATGGAAATATCTACATCGCTATCTGTATGAACATGGAAATATCTACACCGCTATCTGTATGAACATGGAAATACCTACACCGCTACCTGTATGAACATGGAAATATTTTCACCGCCATCTATATGAACATGGATATATCTACACAGCCATCTGGATGAACATGGAAATATCTACACCGCTATCTGTGTAAACATGCCTACATTTTCACCGCTATCTGTATAAAGATGGAAATATGTACACCGATATCTTTATGAACATGGAAATATCTACACCGCTAACTGTTTGAACATGGAAGTATATACACCGCTATCTGCTTGAAAATGGAAATATATACATCGCTAACTGTATGAACATGGAAATACATACACCGCTATCTGTTTGAACATGGAAATATCTACACCGCTTTCTGTATGAACATGGAAATATCTACACCGCTATCTGTATGAACATGGAAATATCTTCACCGCCATCTGCATGAAGATGGATATATCTACACAGCATTCTGGATGAACATGGAAATATCTACACCGCTATCTGTGTAAACATGCATACATTTTCACCGCTATCTGTATAAACATTGAAATATCTACACCGCTATCTTTATGAACATGGAAATATCTAAACCGCTATCTGTATGAACATGGAAATATCTTCACCGCCACCTGTATGAACATGGATATATCTACACAGCCATCTGGATGAACATGGAAATATGTACACGGCTATCTGTGTAAACATGCATACATCTTCACCGCTATCTGTATAAACATGGAAATATCTACACCGCTATCTTTATGAACATGGAAATATCTAAACCGCTAACTGTTTGAACAAGGAAATATACACACCGCTTTCTGCATAAAAATGGAAATATCTACACCGCTACCTGTATGAACATGGAAATACATACACCGCTATCTGTATGAACATGGAAGTATCTACACCGCTATCTGTATGAACATGGAAATATCTACACCCCTATCTGTATGAACATGGAAATATCTACACCGACATCTGTATGAACATGGAAATATCTTCTCCACCATCTGTATGAACATGGATATATCTACACAGCCATCTGGATGAACATGGAAATATCTACACTGCTATCTGTATGAACATGGAAATATCTACACCGCCATCTGTATGAACATGGAAATATCTTCTCCACCATCTGTATGAACATGGATATATCTACACAGCCATCTGTATAAACATGGAAATATCTACACCGCTATATGTATAAACATGGAAATATCTACACCGCTACATGTATGAACATGGAAATATCAGCACCGCTATCTGTATGAACATGGAAATATCTACACCGCTATCTGTATGAACATGGAAGTATCTTCACCGCCATCTGTATGAACATGGATATATCTACACAGCCATCTGGATGAACATGGAAATATGTACATGGCTATCTGTGTAAACATGCATACTTCTTCACCGCTATCTGTATAAACATGGAAATATCTACACCGCTATCTTTATGAACATGGAAATATCTAAACCGATAACTGTTTGAACAGGGAAATATATACACTGCTATCTGCATAAAAATGGAAATATCTACACCGCTATCTGTATGAACATGGAAATACATACACCGCTATCTGTATGAACATGGAAATATCTACACCGCTATCTGTATGAACATGGAAATACCTACACCGCTATCTGTATGAACATGGAAATATCTACACCGCCATCTGTATGAACATGGAAATATCTTCTCCGCCATCTGTATGAACATGGATATATCTACACAGCCATCTGGATGAACATGGAAATATCTAAACCGCTATCTGTATGAACATGGAAATATCTACACCATCATCTGTATGAACATGGATATATCTACACAGCCATCTGTATAAACACGGAAATATGTAAACCGCTACCTGTATAAACATGGAAGTATCAGCACCGCTATCGGTATGAAGATGGCCATATCTACACGGCTATCTGTACGAACATGGAAATATCTACACCGCTATCTGTATGTACGTGGAAATATCTTCTCCGCCATCTGTATGAACATGGATATATCTACGCAGCCATCTGGATGAACATGGAAATATCTACACCGCTATCTGTATGAACATGGAAATATCTACACCGCTATCTGCATTAACATGGAAATATCCACACAGCCGTCTGGATTAACTTGGAAATATCTACACCGCTATCTGTATGAACATGGAAATACATACACCGCTATCTGTATGAACATGTAAATATCTACACCGCTATCTGTTTGAACATGGAAATATATACACCGCTATCTGCATGAAAATGGAAATATCTACACAGCTATCTGCATATACATGGAAATATCTACACAGCTATCACTTTACGCATGGAAATAACTACACCGCTATCTGTATGAACATGGAAATATCTACACCGCCATCTGTATGAAAATGGAAATATCTGAACCGCCATCTGTATGAACATATAAATATCTACACCGCCATCTGTATTAAAATGAAGATATCTACACCGCTATCTGTATAAACATGGAAATATCTACACCGCTATCTGTATAAACATGGAAATATCTACACCGCTATCTGTATAAACATGGAAATATCTTCACCGCTACCTGTAAAAACATGGAAATGTCAGCACCGCTATCTGTATGAACATGGAAATATCTACACCGCTATCTGTATGAACATGGAAATATCTACACCGCTATCTGTATGAACATGGAAATATCTACACCGCTATCGGTTTGAACAAGGAAATATATACACCGCTGTCTGCATGAAAATGGAAATTGCTACACAGCAATCTGCATATACATGGAAATATCTACACAGGTATCTCTTTACACATGGAAATAACTACACAGCTATCTGTATGAAAATGGAAATATCTAAACCGCCATCTGTATGAACATGGAAATATCTACACCGCTATCTGTATGAACATGGAAATATCTACACCGCTATCTGTATGAACATGGAAATATCTACACAGCCATCTGGATGAACATGGAAATATCTACACCGCTATCTGTATGAACATGGAAATATCTACACCGCTATCTGTATGAACACGGAAATATCTACACCGCAATCTGTATGAACATGGAAATATTTTCACCACCATCTATATGAACATGGATATATCTACACAGCCATCTGGATGAACATGGAAATATCTACACCGCTATCTGTGTAAACATGCCTACATTTTCACCGCTATCTGTATAAACATGGAAATATCTACACCGCTATCTTTATGAACATGGAAATATCTACACCGCTAACTGTTTGAACATGGAAGTATATACACCGCTATCTGCTTGAAAATGGAAATATATTCAACGCTAACTGTATGAACATGGAAATACATACACCGCTATCTGTTTGAACATGGAAATATCTACACCGCTTTCTGTATGAACATGGAAATATCTACACCGCCATCTGTATGAAAATGGAAATCTCTGAACCGCCATCTGTATGAACATATAAATATCGACACCGCCATCTGTATTAAAATGGAGATATCTACACCGCTATCTGTATAAACATGGAAATATCTACACCGCTTTCTGTATAAACATGGAAATATCTACACCGCTATCTGTATAAACATGGAAAAACTTCACCGCTACCTGTATAAACATGGAAATTTCAGCACCGCTATCTGTATGAACATGGAAATATCTACACCGCAATCTGTATGAACATGGAAATATCTACACCGCTATCTGCATGAACATGGAAATATCTACACCGCTATCTGTTTGAACAGGGAAATATATACACCGCTGTCTGCATGAAAATGGAAATTGCTACACAGCTATCTGCATATACATGGAAATATCTACACAGGTATCTCTTTACACATGGAAATAACTACACCGCTATCTGTATGAACTTGGAAATATCTACACCGCCATCTGTATGAACATGGAAATATCTGCACCGCCATCTGTATGAACATATAAATAAATACACCGCCATCTGTGTTAAGATGGAGATATCTACACCGCTATCTGTATCAACATGGAAATATCTACACCGCTATCTGTATAAACATGGAAATATCTACACCGCTATCTGTATAAACATGGAAATATCTACACCGCTACCTGTATGAACATGGAAATATCAGCACCGCTATCTGTATGAACATGGAAATATCTACACCGCTATCTGTATGAACATGGAAATATCTTCCCCGCCATCTGTATGAACATGGATATATCTACACAGCCATCTGGATGAACATGGAAATATGTACACTTCTATCTGTGTAAACATGCATACATGTTCACCGCTATCTTTATAAACATGGAAATATCTACACCGCTATCTTTATGAACATGGAAATATCTAAACCGATAACTGTTTGAACAGGGAAATATATACACCGCTATCTGCATGAAAATGGAAATATCTACACCGCTATCTGTATGAACATGGAAATACATACACCGCTATCTGTATGAACATGGAAATATCTACACCGCTATCTGCATGAACATGGAAATACCTACACCGCTATCTGTATGAACATGGATATATCTACACCGCCATCTGTATGAACATGGAAATATCTTCTCCGCCATCTGTATGAACATGGATATATCTTCACAGCCATCTGGATGAACATGGAAATATCTAAACCGCTATCTGTATGAACATGGAAATATCATCACCGCCATCTGTATGAACATGGATATATCTACACAGCCATCTTTATAATCACGGAAATATGTACACCGCTACCTGTATAAACATGGAAGTATCAGCACCGCTATCGGTATGTACATGGCAATATCTACACGGCTATCTGTATGAACATGGAAATATCTACACCGCTATCTGTATGTACATGGAAATATCTTCACCGCCATCTGTATGAACATGGATATACCTACGCAGCCATCTGGATGAACATGGAAATATCTACACCGCTATCTGTATGAACATGGAAATATCTACACCGCTATCTGTAAGAACATGGAAATACCTACACAGCCATCTGGATGAACATGGAAATATCTACACCGCTATCTATATGAACATGGAAATACAAACACCGCTATCTGTATGAACATGGAAATATCCACACCGCTATCTGTATGAACATGGAAATATCTACACCGCCATCTGTATGAACATGGAAATATCTGCACGGCCATCTGTATGAACATATAAATATCTACACCGCCATCTGTATTAAGATGGAGATATCTACACCGCTATCTGTATCAACATGGAAATATCTACACCGCTATCTGAATAAACATGGAAATATCAGCACCGCTATCTGTGTGAACATGGAAATATCTACACCGCTACCTGTATGAACATGGAAATATCTACACCGCTATATGTATGAGCATGAAAATATCTTCACCGCCATCTGTATGAACATGGATATATCTACACAGCCAACTGGATGATCATGGAAATACGTACACGGCTATCTGTGTAAACATGCATACATCTTCACCGCTATCTTTATAAACATGGAAATATCTACACCGCTATCTTTATGAACATGGAAATATCTAAACCGATAACTGTTTGAACAGGGAAATATATACACCGCTATCTGCATGAAAATGGAAATATCAACACTGCTATCTGTATGAACATGGAAATACATACACCGCTATCTGTATGAACATGGAAATATCTACACCGCTATCTGCATGAACATGGAAATATCTACACCGCCATCTGTATGAACATGGAAATATCTTCTACGCCATCTGTATGAACATGGATATATCTACACAGCCATCTGGATGAACATGGAAATATCTAAACCGCTATCTGTATGAACATGGAAATATCTACACCGCCATCTGTATGAAGATGGATATATCTACACAGCCATCTTTATAAACACGGAAATATGTACACCGCTACCTGTATAAACATGGAAGTATCAGCACCGCTATCGGTATGTACATGGCAATATCTACACCGCTATCTGTCTGTACATGGAAATATCTTCACCGCCATCTGTATGAACATGGATATATCTACGCAGCCATCTGGATGAACATGGAAATATCTACACCGCTATCTGTATGAACATGGAAATATCTACTCCGCTATCTGTATGAACATGGAAATATCTACACAGCCATCTGGATGAACATGGAAATATCTACACCGCTATCTGTATGAACATGGAAATACATACACCGCTATCTGTATGAACATGGAAATATCTTCACCGCCATCTGTATGAACATGGATATATCTACACAGCCATCTGGATGAACCTGGAAATATCTACACCGCTATCTGTATGTACATGGAAATATCTTCACCGCCATCTGTATGAACATGGATATATCTACTCAGCCATCTCGATGAACATGGAAATATCTACACCGCTATCTGTATGAACATGGAAATATCTACACCGCTATCTGTATGAACATGGAAATAACTACACAGCCATCTGGATTAACATGGAAATATCTACACCGCTATCTGTATGAACATGGAAATACATACACCGCTGTCTGTATGAACATGGAAATATCTACACCGCTATCTGTATGAACATGGAAATATCTACACCGCTATCTGTATGAACATGGAAATATCTTCACCGCCATCTGTATGAACATGGATATATCTACACAGCATTCTGGATGAACATGGAAATATCTACACCGCTATCTGTGTAAACATGCATACATTTTCACCGCTATCTGTATAATCATGGAAATATCTACACCGCTATCTTTATGAACATGGAAATATCTACACCGCTAACTGTTTGAACATGGAAATATATACACCGCTATCTGCTTGAAAATGGAAATATCTACACCGCTATCTGTATGAACATGGAAATACATACACCGCTATCTGTTTGAACATGGAAATATCTACACCGCTTTCTTTATGAACATGGAAATATCTACAACGCTATCTGTAGGAACATGGAAATATCTTCACCGCCATCTGTATGAACATGGATATATCTACACAGCCATCTGGATGAACATGGAAATATCTACACCGCTATCTGTATGAACATGGAAATATCTACACCGCTATCTGTATGAACATGGTTATATCTACACATCCATCTGGATGAACATGGAAATATCTACACCGCTATCTGTGTAAACACGCATACATCTTCACCGCTATCTATATAAACATAGAAATATCAACACCGCTATCTGTATGAACATGGAAATATCTACACCGCTAACTGTTTGAACAGGGAAATATATACACAGCTATCTGCATGAAAATGGAAATATCTACACAGCTATCTGCATATACATGGAAATATCTACACAGCTATCTCTCTACACATGGAAATAACTACACCGCTATCTGTATGAACATGGAAATATCTACACCGCCATCTGTATGAAAATGGAAATCTCTGAACCGCCATCTGTATGAACATATAAATATCGACACCGCCATCTGTATTAAAATGGAGATATCTACACCGCTATCTGTATAAACATGGAAATATCTACACCGCTTTCTGTATAAACATGGAAATATCTACACCGCTATCTGTATAAACATGGAAAAACTTCACCGCTACCTGTATAAACATGGAAATTTCAGCACCGCTATCTGTATGAACATGGAAATATCTACACCGCAATCTGTATGAACATGGAAATATCTACACCGCTATCTGCATGAACATGGAAATATCTACACCGCTATCTGTTTGAACAGGGAAATATATACACCGCTGTCTGCATGAAAATGGAAATTGCTACACAGCTATCTGCATATACATGGAAATATCTACACAGGTATCTCTTTACACATGGAAATAACTACACCGCTATCTGTATGAACTTGGAAATATCTACACCGCCATCTGTATGAACATGGAAATATCTGCACCGCCATCTGTATGAACATATAAATAAATACACCGCCATCTGTGTTAAGATGGAGATATCTACACCGCTATCTGTATCAACATGGAAATATCTACACCGCTGTCTGTATAAACATGGAAATATCTACACCGCTATCTGTATAAACATGGAAATATCTACACCGCTACCTGTATGAACATGGAAATATCAGCACCGCTATCTGTATGAACATGGAAATATCTACACCGCTATCTGTATGAACATGGAAATATCTTCCCCGCCATCTGTATGAACATGGATATATCTACACAGCCATCTGGATGAACATGGAAATATGTACACTTCTATCTGTGTAAACATGCATACATGTTCACCGCTATCTTTATAAACATGGAAATATCTACACCGCTATCTTTATGAACATGGAAATATCTAAACCGATAACTGTTTGAACAGGGAAATATATACACCGCTATCTGCATGAAAATGGAAATATCTACACCGCTATCTGTATGAACATGGAAATACATACACCGCTATCTGTATGAACATGGAAATATCTACACCGCTATCTGCATGAACATGGAAATACCTACACCGCTATCTGTATGAACATGGATATATCTACACCGCCATCTGTATGAACATGGAAATATCTTCTCCGCCATCTGTATGAACATGGATATATCTTCACAGCCATCTGGATGAACATGGAAATATCTAAACCGCTATCTGTATGAACATGGAAATATCATCACCGCCATCTGTATGAACATGGATATATCTACACAGCCATCTTTATAATCACGGAAATATGTACACCGCTACCTGTATAAACATGGAAGTATCAGCACCGCTATCGGTATGTACATGGCAATATCTACACGGCTATCTGTATGAACATGGAAATATCTACACCGCTACCTGTATGAACATGGAAATATCTACACCGCTATATGTATGAGCATGAAAATATCTTCACCGCCATCTGTATGAACATGGATATATCTACACAGCCATCTGGATGATCATGGAAATACGTACACGGCTATCTGTGTAAACATGCATACATCTTCACCGCTATCTGTATAAACATGGAAATATCTACACCGCTATCTTTATGAACATGGAAATATCTAAACCGATAACTGTTTGAACAGGGAAATATATACACCGCGATCTGCATGAAAATGGAAATATCAACACTGCTATCTGTATGAACATGGAAATACATACACCGCTATCTGTATGAACATGGAAATATCTACACCGCTATCTGCATGAACATGGAAATATCTACACCGCCATCTGTATGAACATGGAAATATCTTCTACGCCATCTGTATGAACATGGATATATCTACACAGCCATCTGGATGAACATGGAAATATCTACACCGCTATCTGTTTGAACAGTGAAATATATACACCGCTGTCTGCATGAAAATGGAAATTGCTACACAGCTATCTGCATATACATGGAAATATCTACACAGGTATCTCTTTACACATGGAAATAACTACACCGCTATCTGTATGAACATGGAAACATCTACACCGCCATCTGTATGAACATGGAAATATCTGCACCGCCATCTGTATGAACATATAAATATCTACACCGCCATCTGTATTAAGATGGAGATATCTACACCGCTATCTGTATCAACATGGAAATATCTACACCGCTATCTGTATAAACATGGAAATATCTACACCACTACCTGTATGAACATGGAAATATCAGCACCGCTATCTGTATGAACATGGAAATATCTACACCGCTATCTGTATGAACATGGAAATATCTTCACCGCCATCTGTATGAACATGGATATATCTACACAGCCATCTGGATGAACATGGAAATATGTACACGGCAATATGTGTAAACATGCATACATCTTCACCGCTATCTGTATAAACATGGAAATATCTACACCGCTGTCTTTATGAACATGGAAATATCTAAACCGATAACTGTTTGAACAGGGAAATATATACACCACTATCTGCATGAAAATGGAAATATCTACACCGCTATCTGTATGAACATGGAAATACATACACCGCTATCTGTATGAACATGGAAATATCTACACCGCTATCTGTATGAACATGGAAATACCTACACCGCTATCTGTATGAACATGGAAATATCTACACCGCCATCTGTATGAACATGGAAATATCTTCTCCGCCATCTGTATGAACATGGATATATCTGCACAGCCATCTGGATGAACATGGAAATATCTAAACCGCTATCTGTATGAACATGGAAATATCTACACCGCCATCTGTATGAACATGGATATATCTACACAGCCATCTTTATAAACACGGAAATATGTACACCGCTACCTGTATAAACATGGAAGTATCAGCACCGCTATCAGTATGTACATGGCAATATCTACACGGCTATCTGTATGAACATGGAAATATCTACACCGCTATCTGTATGTACATGGAAATATCTTCACCGCCATCAGTATGAACATGGATATATCTACGCAGCCATCTGGATGAACATGGAAATATCTACACCGCTATCTGTATGAACATGGAAATACAAACACCGCTATCTGTATGAACATGGAAATATCTACACCGCTATCTGTATGAACATGGAAATATCTACACCGCTATCTGTATGAACATGGAAATATCTTCACCGCCATCTGTATGAACATGGAAATACCTACACAGCCATCTGTATGAACATGGAAATATCTACACCGCTATCTGTATGAACATGGAAATACAAACACCGCTATCTGTATGAACATGGAAATATCTACACCGCTATCTGTATGAACATGGAAATATCTACACCGCTATCTGTATGAACATGGAAATATCTTCACCGCCATCTGTATGAACATGGATATATCTACACAGCCATCTGGATGAACATGGAAATATCTACACCGCTATCTGTGTAAAAATGCATACATTTACACCGCTATCTGTATAAACATGGAAATATCTACACCGCTATCTTTATGAACATGGAAATATCTACACCGCTACCTGTTTGAACTTGGAAATATATACACCGCTATCTGCTTGAAAATGGAAATATCTACACCGCTATCTGTATGAACATGGAAATACATACACCGCTATCTGTTTGAACATGGAAATATCTACACCGCTTTCTGTATGAACATGGAAATATCTTCACCGTCATCAGTATGAACATGAATATATCTACACAGCCATCTGGATGAACATGGAAATATCTGCACCGCTATCTGTATGAACATGGAAATATCTACACCGCTATCTGTATGAACATGGATATATCTACACAGCCTTCTGGATGAACATGGAAATATCTACACCGCTATCTGTGTAAACATGCATACATCTTCACCGCTATCTGTATAAACATGGAAATATCTACACCGCTATCTTTCTGAACATGGAAATATCAACACCGCTAACTGTTTGAACAGGGAAATATATACACCGCTATCTGCATGAGAATTGAAATATCTACACAGCTATCTGCATATACATGGAAATATCTACACAGCTATCTCTTTACACATGGAAATAACTACACCGCTATCTGTATGAACATGGAAATATCTACACCGCCATCTGTATGAAAATGGAAATATCTGAACCGCCATCTGTATGAACATATTAATATCTACACCGCCATCTGTATTAAGATGGAGATATCTACACCGCTATCTGTATAAACATGGAAATATCTACACCGCTATCTGTATAAACATGGAAATATCTACACCGCTATCTGTATAAACATGGAAATATCTACACCGCTATCAGTATAAACATGGAAATACCTTCACCGCTACCTGTAAAAACATGGAAATATCAGCACCGCTATCTGTATGAACATGGAAATATCTACCCCGATATCTGTATGAACATGGAAATATCTACACCGCTATCTGTATGAACATGGAAATATCAACACCGCTATCGGTTTGAACAGGGAAATATATACACCGTTGTCTGCATGAAAATGGAAATTGCTACGCAGCTATCTGCATATACTTGGAAATATCTACACAGGTATCTCTTTACACATGGAAATAACTACACCGCTATCAGTATGAACATGGAAATATCTACACCGCTATCTGTATGAACATGGAAATATCTACAACGCTATCTGTATGAACATGGAAATACCTACACCGCTACCTGTATGAACATGGAAATATTTTCACCGCCATCTATATGAACATGGATATATCTACACAGCCATCTGGATGAACATGGAAATATCTACACCGCTATCTGTGTAAACATGCCTACATTTTCACCGCTATCTGTATAAACATGGAAATATGTACATCGATATCTTTATGAACATGGAAATATCTACACCGCTAACTGTTTGAACATGGAAGTATATACACCGCTATCTGCTTGAAAATGGAAATATATACATCGCTAACTGTATGAACATGGAAATACATACACCGCTATCTGTTTGAACATGGAAATATCTACACCGCTTTCTGTATGAACATGGAAATATCTACACCGCTATCTGTATGAACATGGAAATATCTTCACCGCCATCTGCATGAAGATGGATATATCTATACAGCATTCTGGATGAACATGGAAATATCTACACCGCTATCTGTGTAAACATGCATACATTTTCACCGCTATCTGTATAAACATTGAAATATCTACTCCGCTATCTTTATGAACATGGAAATATCTAAACCGCTATCTGTATGAACATGGAAATATCTTCACCGCCATCTGTATGAACATGGATATATCTACACAGCCATCTGGATGAACATGGAAATATGTACACGGCTATCTGTGTAAACATGCATACATCTTCACCGCTATCTGTATAAACATGGAAATATCTACACCGCTATCTTTATGAACATGGAAATATCTAAACTGCTAACTGTTTGAACAGGGAAATATATACACCGCTTTCTGCATAAAAATGGAAATATCTACACCGCTATCTGTATGAACATGGAAATACATACACCGCTATCTGTATGAACATGGAAATATCTACACCGCTATCTGTATGAACATGGAAATATCTACACCCCTATCTGTATGAACATGGAAATATCTACACCGCCATCTGTATGAACATGGAAATATCTTCTCCACCATCTGTATGAACATGGATATATCTACACAGACATCTGGATGAACATGGAAATATCTACACTGCTATCTGTATGAACATGGAAATATCTACACCGCCATCTGTATGAACATGGAAATATCTTCTCCACCATCTGTATGAACATGGATATATCTACACAGCCATGTGTATAAACATGGAAATATCTACACCGCTATCTGTATAAACATGCAAATATCTACACCGCTACATGTATGAACATGGAAATATCAGCACCGCTATCTGTATGAACATGGAAATATCTACACCGCTATCTGTATGAACATGGAAGTATCTTCACCGCCATCTGTATGAACATGGATATATCTACACAGCCATCTGGATGAACATGGAAATATGTACATGGCTATCTGTGTAAACATGCATACTTCTTCACCGCTATCTGTATAAACATGGAAATATCTACACCGCTATCTTTATGAACATGGAAATATCTAAACCGATAACTGTTTGAACAGGGAAATATATACACTGCTATCTGCATAAAAATGGAAATATCTACACCGCTATCTGTATGAACATGGAAATACATACACCGCTATCTGTATGAACATGGAAATATCTACACCGCTATCTGTATGAACATGGAAATACCTACACCGCTATCTGTATGAACATGGAAATATCTACACCGCCATCTGTATGAACATGGAAATATCTTCTCCGCCATCTGTATGAACATGGATATATCTACACAGCCATCTGGATGAACATGGAAATATCTAAACCGCTATCTGTATGAACATGGAAATATCTACACCACCATCTGTATGAACATGGATATATCTACACAGCCATCTGTATAAACACGGAAATATGTACACCGCTACCTGTATAAACATGGAAGTATCAGCACCGCTATCGGTATGAACATGGCCATATCTACACGGCTATCTGTACGAACATGGAAATATCTACACCGCTATCTGTATGTACGTGGAAATATCTTCTCCGCCATCTGTATGAACATGGATATATCTACGCAGCCATCTGGATGAACATGGAAATATCTACAGCGCTATCTGTGTAAAAATGCATACATTTACACCGCTATCTGTATAAACATGGAAATATCTACACCGCTATCTTTATGAACATGGAAATATCTACACCGCTACCTGTTTGAACTTGGAAATATATACACCGCTATCTGCTTGAAAATGGAAATATCTACACCGCTATCTGTATGAACATGGAAATACATACACCGCTATCTGTTTGAACATGGAAATATCTACACCGCTTTCTGTATGAACATGGAAATATCTTCACCGTCATCAGTATGAACATGAATATATCTACACAGCCATCTGGATGAACATGGAAATATCTGCACCGCTATCTGTATGAACATGGAAATATCTACACCGCTATCTGTATGAACATGGATATATCTACACAGCCTTCTGGATGAACATGGAAATATCTACACCGCTATCTGTGTAAACATGCATACATCTTCACCGCTATCTGTATAAACATGGAAATATCTACACCGCTATCTTTCTGAACATGGAAATATCAACACCGCTAACTGTTTGAACAGGGAAATATATACACCGCTATCTGCATGAGAATTGAAATATCTACACAGCTATCTGCATATACATGGAAATATCTACACAGCTATCTCTTTACACATGGAAATAACTACACCGCTATCTGTATGAACATGGAAATATCTACACCGCCATCTGTATGAAAATGGAAATATCTGAACCGCCATCTGTATGAACATATAAATATCTACACCGCCATCTGTATTAAGATGGAGATATCTACACCGCTATCTGTATAAACATGGAAATATCTACACCGCTATCTGTATAAACATGGAAATATCTACACCGCTATCTGTATAAACATGGAAATATCTACACCGCTATCAGTATAAACATGGAAATACCTTCACCGCTACCTGTAAAAACATGGAAATATCAGCACCGCTATCTGTATGAACATGGAAATATCTACCCCGATATCTGTATGAACATGGAAATATCTACACCGCTATCTGTATGAACATGGAAATATCAACACCGCTATCGGTTTGAACAGGGAAACATATACACCGTTGTCTGCATGAAAATGGAAATTGCTACGCAGCTATCTGCATATACTTGGAAATATCTACACAGGTATCTCTTTACACATGGAAATAACTACACCGCTATCAGTATGAACATGGAAATATCTACACCGCTATCTGTATGAACATGGAAATATCTACAACGCTATCTGTATGAACATGGAAATACCTACACCGCTACCTGTATGAACATGGAAATATTTTCACCGCCATCTATATGAACATGGATATATCTACACAGCCATCTGGATGAACATGGAAATATCTACACCGCTATCTGTGTAAACATGCCTACATTTTCACCGCTATCTGTATAAACATGGAAATATGTACATCGATATCTTTATGAACATGGAAATATCTACACCGCTAACTGTTTGAACATGGAAGTATATACACCACTATCTGCTTGAAAATGGAAATATATACATCGCTAACTGTATGAACATGGAAATACATACACCGCTATCTGTTTGAACATGGAAATATCTACACCGCTTTCTGTATGAACATGGAAATATCTACACCGCTATCTGTATGAACATGGAAATATCTTCACCGCCATCTGCATGAAGATGGATATATCTATACAGCATTCTGGATGAACATGGAAATATCTACACCGCTATCTGTGTAAACATGCATACATTTTCACCGCTATCTGTATAAACATTGAAATATCTACTCCGCTATCTTTATGAACATGGAAATATCTAAACCGCTATCTGTATGAACATGGAAATATCTTCACCGCCATCTGTATGAACATGGATATATCTACACAGCCATCTGGATGAACATGGAAATATGTACACGGCTATCTGTGTAAACATGCATACATCTTCACCGCTATCTGTATAAACATGGAAATATCTACACCGCTATCTTTATGAACATGGAAATATCTAAACTGCTAACTGTTTGAACAGGGAAATATATACACCGCTTTCTGCATAAAAATGGAAATATCTACACCGCTATCTGTATGAACATGGAAATACATACACCGCTATCTGTATGAACATGGAAATATCTACACCGCTATCTGTATGAACATGGAAATATCTACACCCCTATCTGTATGAACATGGAAATATCTACACCGCCATCTGTATGAACATGGAAATATCTTCTCCACCATCTGTATGAACATGGATATATCTACACAGACATCTGGATGAACATGGAAATATCTACACTGCTATCTGTATGAACATGGAAATATCTACACCGCCATCTGTATGAACATGGAAATATCTTCTCCACCATCTGTATGAACATGGATATATCTACACAGCCATGTGTATAAACATGGAAATATCTACACCGCTATCTGTATAAACATGCAAATATCTACACCGCTACATGTATGAACATGGAAATATCAGCACCGCTATCTGTATGAACATGGAAATATCTACACCGCTATCTGTATGAACATGGAAGTATCTTCACCGCCATCTGTATGAACATGGATATATCTACACAGCCATCTGGATGAACATGGAAATATGTACATGGCTATCTGTGTAAACATGCATACTTCTTCACCGCTATCTGTATAAACATGGAAATATCTACACCGCTATCTTTATGAACATGGAAATATCTAAACCGATAACTGTTTGAACAGGGAAATATATACACTGCTATCTGCATAAAAATGGAAATATCTACACCGCTATCTGTATGAACATGGAAATACATACACCGCTATCTGTATGAACATGGAAATATCTACACCGCTATCTGTATGAACATGGAAATACCTACACCGCTATCTGTATGAACATGGAAATATCTACACCGCCATCTGTATGAACATGGAAATATCTTCTCCGCCATCTGTATGAACATGGATATATCTACACAGCCATCTGGATGAACATGGAAATATCTAAACCGCTATCTGTATGAACATGGAAATATCTACACCACCATCTGTATGAACATGGATATATCTACACAGCCATCTGTATAAACACGGAAATATGTACACCGCTACCTGTATAAACATGGAAGTATCAGCACCGCTATCGGTATGAACATGGCCATATCTACACGGCTATCTGTACGAACATGGAAATATCTACACCGCTATCTGTATGTACGTGGAAATATCTTCTCCGCCATCTGTATGAACATGGATATATCTACGCAGCCATCTGGATGAACATGGAAATATCTACACCGCTATCTGTATGAACATGGAAATATCTACACTGCTATCTGCATTAACATGGAAATATCCACACAGCCATCTGGATTAACTTGGAAATATCTACACCGCTATCTGTATGAACATGGAAATACATACACCGCTGTCTGTATGAACATGGAAATATCTACACCGCTATCTGTATGAACATGGAAATATCTACACCGCTATCTGTATGAACATGGAAATGTCTTCACCGCCATCTGTATGAACATGGATATATCTACGCAGCCATCTGGATGAACATGGAAATATCTACACCGCTATCTGTATGAACATGGAAATATCTACACCGCTATCTGCATTAACATGGAAATATCCACACAGCCATCTGGATTAACTTGGAAATATCTACACCGCTATCTGTATGAACATGGAAATACATACACCGCTATCTGTATGAACATGTAAATATCTACACCGCTATCTGTTTGAACATGGAAATATATACACCGCTATCTGCATGAAAATGGAAATATCTACACAGCTATCTGCATATACATGGAAATATCTACACAGCTATCACTTTACGCATGGAAATAACTACACCGCTATCTGTATGAACATGGAAATATCTACACCGCAATCTGTATGAAAATGGAAATATCTGAACCGCCATCTGTATGAACATATAAATATCTACACCGCCATCTGTATTAAAATGAAGATATCTACACCGCTATCTGTATAAACATGGAAATATCTACACCGCTATCTGTATAAACATGGAAATATCTACACCGCTATCTGTATAAACATGGAAATATCTTCACCGCTACCTGTAAAAACATGGAAATATCAGCACCGCTATCTGTATGAACATGGAAATATCTACACCGCAATCTGTATGAACATGGAAATATCTACACCGCTATCTGTATCAACATGGAAATATCTACACCGCTATCGGTTTGAACAAGGAAATATATACACCGCTGTCTGCATGAAAATGGAAATTGCTACAAAGCAATCTGCATATACATGGAAATATCTACACAGGTATCTCTTTACACATGGAAATAACTACACAGCTATCAGTATGAAAATGGAAATATCTAAACCGCCATCTGTATGAACATGGAAATATCTACACCGCTATCTGTATGAACATGGAAATATCTACACCGCTATCTGTATGAACATGGAAATATCTACACAGCCATCTGGATGAACATGGAAATATCTACACCGCTATCTGTATGAACATGGAAATATCTACACCGCTATCTGTATGAACATGGAAATATCTACACCGCTATCTGTATGAACATGGAAATATTTTCACCGCCATCTATATGAACATGGATATATCTACACAGCCATCTGGATGAACATGGAAATATCTACACCGCTATCTGTGTAAACATGCCTACATTTTCACCGCTATCTGTATAAACATGGAAATATCTACACCGCTATCTTTATGAACATGGAAATATCTACACCGCTAACTATTTGAACATGGAAGTATATACACCGCTATCTGCTTGAAAATGGAAATATATACACCGCTAACTGTGTGAACATGGAAATACATACACCGCTATCTGTATGAACATGGAAATATCTACACCGCTATCTGTATGAACATGGAAATATCTACACCGCTATCTGTATGAACATGGAAATATTTTCACCGCCATCTATATGAACATGGATATATCTACACAGCCATCTGGATGAACATGGAAATATCTACACCGCTATCTGTGTAAACATGCCTACATTTTCACCGCTATCTGTATAAACATGGAAATATCTACACCGCTATCTTTATGAACATGGAAATATCTACACCGCTAAGTGTTTGAACATGGAAGTATATACACCGCTATCTGCTTGAAAATGGAAATATATACACCGCTAACTGTATGAACATGGAAATACATACACCGCTATCTGTTTGAACATGGAAATATCTACACCGCTTTCTGTATGAACATGGAAATATCTACACCGCTATCTGTATGAACATGGAAATATCTTCGCCGCCATCTGTATGAAGATGGATATATCTACACAGCATTCTGGATGAACATGGAAATATCCACACCGCTATCTGTGTAAACATGCATATATTTTCACCGCTATCTGTATAAACATGGAAATATCTTCACCGCTACCTTTATGAACATGGAAATATCTAAACCGCTAACTGTTTGAACAGGGAAATATATACACCGCTATCTGCATAAAAATGGAAATATCTACACCGCTATCTGTATGAACATGGAAATACATACACCGCTATCTGTATGAACATGGAAATATCTACACCGCTATCTGAATGAAGATGGAAATATCTACACCGCTATCTGTATGAACATGGAAATATCTACACCGCCATCTGTATGAACATGGAAATATCTTCTCCACCATCTGTATGAACATGGATATATCTACACAGCCATCTGGATGAACATGGAAATATCTAAACCGCTATCTGTATGAACATGGAAATATCTACACCGCCATCTGTATGAACATGGATATATCTACACAGCCATCTGTATAAACACGGAAATATGTACACCGCCACCTGTATAAACATGGAAGTTTCAGCACGGCTATCGGTATGAGCATGGCAATATCTACACGGCTATCTGTATGAACATGGAAATATCTACACCGCTATCTGTATGTACATGGAAATATCTTCACGGCCATCTGCATGAACATGGATATATCTACTCAGCCATCTGGATGAACATGGAAATATCTACACCGCTATCTGTATGAGCATGGAAATATCTACACCGCTATCTGTATGAACATGGAAATATCTACACAGCCATCTGGATTAACATGGAAATATCTACACCGCTATCTGTATGAACATGGAAATACATACACCGCTGTCTGTATGAACATGGAAATACCTACCCCGCTATCTGTATGAACATGGAAATATCTACACCGCTATCTGTATGAACATGGATATATCTTCACCGCCATCTGTGTGAACATGGATATATCTACACAGCCATCTGGATGAACATGGAAATATCTACACCGCTATCTGTGTAAACATGCATACATTTTCACCGCTATCTGTATAAACATGGAAATAACTACACCGCTATCTTTATGAACATGGAAATATCTACACCGCTAACTGTTTGAACATGGAAATATATACACCGCTATCTGCTTGAAAATGGAAATATCTACACCGCTATCTGTATGAACATGGAAATACATACACCGCTATCTGTTTGAACATGGAAATATCTACACCGCTTTCTTTATGAACATGGAAATATCTACAACGCTATCTGTATGAACATGGAGATATCTTCACCGCCATCTGTATGAACATGGATATATCTACACAGCCATCTGGATGAACATGGAAATATCTGCACTGCTATCTGTATGAACATGGAAATATCTACACCGCTATCTGTATGAACATGGATATATCTACACAGCCATCTGGATGAACATGGAAATATCTACACCGCTATCTGTGTAAACATGCATATATCTTCACCGCTATCTGTATAAACATGGAAGTATCTACACCGCTATCTTTCTGAACATGGAAATATCTACACCGCTAACTGTTTGAACAGGGAAATATATACACCGCTATCTGCATGAAAATGGAAATATCTACACAGCTATCTGCATATACATGGAAATATCTACACAGCTATCTCTCTACACATGGAAATAACTACACCGCTATCTGTATGAACATGGAAATATCTACACCGCCATCTGTATGAAAATGGAAATCTCTGAACCGCCATCTGTATGAACATATAAATATCTACACCGCCATCTGTATTAAAATGGAGATATCTACACCGCTATCTGTATAAACATGGAAATATCTACACCGCTATCTGTATAAACATGGAAATATCTACACCGCTATCAGTATAAACATGGAAATAGCTTCACCGCTACCTGTATAAACATGGAAATTTCAGCACCGCTATCTGTATGAACATGGAAATATCTACACCGCAATCTGTATGAACATGGAAATATCTACACCGCTATCTGTATGAACATGGAAATATCTACACCGCTATCTGTTTGAACAGGGAAATATATACACCGCTGTCTGCATGAAAATGGAAATTGCTACACAGCTATCTGCATATACATGGAAATATCTACACAGGTATCTCTTTACACATGGAAATAACTACACCGCTATCTGTATGAACATGGAAATATCTACACCGCCATCTGTATGAACATGGAAATATCTGCACCGCCATCTGTATGAACATATAAATATCTACACCGCCATCTGTATTAAGATGGAGATATCTACACCGCTATCTGTATCAACATGGAAATATCTACACCGCTACCTGTATGAACATGGAAATATCAGCACCGCTATCTGTATGAACATGGAAATATCTACACCGCTATCTGTATGAACATGGAAATATCTTCACCGCCATCTGTATGAACATGGATATATCTACACAGCCGTCTGGATGAACATGGAAATATGTACACGGCAATCTGTGTAAACATGCATACATCTTCACCGCTATCTGTATAAACATGGAAATATCTACACCGCTGTCTTTATGAACATGGAAATATCTAAACCAATAACTGTTTGAACAGGGAAATATATACACCGCTATCTGCATGAAAATGGAAATATCTACACCGCTATCTGTATGAACATGGAAATACATACACCGCTATCTGTATGAACATGGAAATATCTACACCGCTATCTGTATGAACATGGAAATACCTACACCGCTATCTGTATGAACATGGAAATATCTACACCGCCATCTGTATGAACATGGAAATATCTTCTCCGCCATCTGTATGAACATGGATATATCTGCACAGCCATCTGGATGAACATGGAAATATCTAAACCGCTATCTGTATGAACATGGAAATATCTACACCGCCATCTGTATGAACATGGATATATCTACACAGCCATCTTTATAAACACGGAAATATGTACACCGCTACCTGTATAAACATGGAAGTATCAGCACCGCTATCGGTATGTACATGGCAATATCTACACGGCCATCTGTATGAACATGGAAATATCTACACCGCTATCTTTATGTACATGGAAATATCTTCACCGCCATCAGTATGAACATGGATATATCTACGCAGCCATCTGGATGAACATGGAAATATCTACACCGCTATCTGTATGAACATGGAAATATCTACGCCGCTATCTGTATGAACATGGAAATACCTACACAGCCATCTGGATGAACATGGAAATATCTACACCGCTATCTGTATGAACATGGAAATACAAACACCGCTATCTGTATGAACATGCAAATATCTACACCACTATCTGTACGAACATGGAAATATCTACACCGCTATATGTATGAACATGGAAATATCTTCACCGCCATCTGTATGAACATGGATATATCTACACAGCCATCTGGATGAACATGGAAATATCTACACCGCTATCTGTGTAAACATGCATACATTTACACCACTATCTGTATAAACATGGAAATATCTACACCGCTATCTTTATGAACATGGAAATATCTACACCGCTAACTGTTTGAACTTGGAAACATATACACCGCTATCTGCTTGAAAATGGAAATATCTACACCGCTATCTGTATGAACATGGAAATACATACACCGCTATCTGTTTGAACATGGAAATATCTACACCGCTTTCTGTATGAACATGGAAATATCTTCACCGTCATCAGTATGAACATGAATATATCTACACAGCCATCTGGATGAACATGGAAATATCTGCACCGCTATCTGTATGAACATGGAAATATCTACACCGCTATCTGTATGAACATGGATATATCTACACAGCCTTCTGGATGAACATGGAAATATCTACACCGCTATCTGTGTAAACATGCATACATCTTCACCGCTATCTGTATAAACATGGAAATATCTACACCGCTATCTTTCTGAACATGGAAATATCAACACCGCTAACTGTTTGAACAGGGAAATATATACACCGCTATCTGCATGAGAATTGAAATATCTACACAGCTATCTGCATATACATGGAAATATCTACACAGCTATCTCTTTACACATGGAAATAACTACACCGCTATCTGTATGAACATGGAAATATCTACACCGCCATCTGTATGAAAATGGAAATATATGAACCGCCATCTGTATGAACATATAAATATCTACACCGCCATCTGTATTAAGATGGAGATATCTACACCGCTATCTGTATAAACATGGAAATATCTACACCGCTATCTGTATAAACATGGAAATATCTACACCGCTATCAGTATAAACATGGAAATATCTTCACCGCTACCTGTAAAAACATGGAAATATCAGCAACGCTATCTGTATGAACATGGAAATATCTACACCGATATCTGTATGAACATGGAAATATCTACACCGCTATCTGTATGAACATGGAAATATCAACACCGCTATCGGTTTGAACAGGGAAATATATACACCGTTGTCTGCAAGAAAATGGAAATTGCTACACAGCTATCTGCATATACTTGGAAATATCTACACAGGTATCTCTTTACACATGGAAATAACTACACCGCTATCTGTATGAAAATGGAAATATCTACACCGCCATCTGTATGAACATGGAAATATCTACACCGCTATCTGTATGAACATGGAAATATCTACAACGCTATCTGTATGAACATGGAAATATCTACACAGCCATCTGGATGAACATGGAAATATCTACATCGCTATCTGTATGAACATGGAAATATCTACACCGCTATCTGTATGAACATGGAAATACCTACACCGCTACCTGTATGAACATGGAAATATTTTCACCGCCATCTATATGAACATGGATATATCTACACAGCCATCTGGATGAACATGGAAATATCTACACCGCTATCTGTGTAAACATGCCTACATTTTCACCGCTATCTGTATAAAGATGGAAATATGTACACCGATATCTTTATGAACATGGAAATATCTACACCGCTAACTGTTTGAACATGGAAGTATATACACCGCTATCTGCTTGAAAATGGAAATATATACATCGCTAACTGTATGAACATGGAAATACATACACCGCTATCTGTTTGAACATGGAAATATCTACACCGCTTTCTGTATGAACATGGAAATATCTACACCGCTATCTGTATGAACATGGAAATATCTTCACCGCCATCTGCATGAAGATGGATATATCTACACAGCATTCTGGATGAACATGGAAATATCTACACCGCTATCTGTGTAAACATGCATACATTTTCACCGCTATCTGTATAAACATTGAAATATCTACACCGCTATCTTTATGAACATGGAAATATCTAAACCGCTATCTGTATGAACATGGAAATATCTTCACCGCCACCTGTATGAACATGGATATATCTACACAGCCATCTGGATGAACATGGAAATATGTACACGGCTATCTGTGTAAACATGCATACATCTTCACCGCTATCTGTATAAACATGGAAATATCTACACCGCTATCTTTATGAACATGGAAATATCTAAACCGCTAACTGTTTGAACAAGGAAATATACACACCGCTTTCTGCATAAAAATGGAAATATCTACACCGCTACCTGTATGAACATGGAAATACATACACCGCTATCTGTATGAACATGGAAGTATCTACACCGCTATCTGTATGAACATGGAAATATCTACACCCCTATCTGTATGAACATGGAAATATCTACACCGCCATCTGTATGAACATGGAAATATCTTCTCCACCATCTGTATGAACATGGATATATCTACACAGCCATCTGGATGAACATGGAAATATCTACACTGCTATCTGTATGAACATGGAAATATCTACACCGCCATCTGTATGAACATGGATATATCTACACAGCCATCTTTATAAACACGGAAATATGTACACCGCTACCTGTATAAACATGGAAGTATCAGCACCGCTATCGGTATGTACATGGCAATATCTACACGGCTATCTGTATGAACATGGAAATATCTACACCGCTATCTTTATGTACATGGAAATATCTTCACCGCCATCAGTATGAACATGGATATATCTACTCAGCCATCTGGATGAACATGGAAATATCTACACCGCTATCTGTATGAACATGGAAATATCTACGCCGCTATCTGTATGAACATGGAAATACGTACACAGCCATCTGGATGAACATGGAAATATCTACACCGCTATCTGTATGAACATGGAAATACAAACACCGCTATCTGTATGAACATGGAAATATCTACACCACTATCTGTACGAACATGGAAATATCTACACCGCTATATGTATGAACATGGAAATATCTTCACCGCCATCTGTATGAACATGGATATATCTACACAGCCATCTGGATGAACATGGAAATATCTACACTGCTATCTGTGTAAACATGCATACATTTACACCGCTATCTGTATAAACATGGAAATATCTACACCGCTATCTTTATGAACATGGAAATATCTACACCGCTAACTGTTTGAACTTGGAAATATATACACCGCTATCTGCTTGAAAATGGAAATATCTACACCGCTATCTGTATGAACATGGAAATACATACACCGCTATCTGTTTGAACATGGAAATATCTACACCGCTTTCTGTATGAACATGGAAATATCTTCACCGTCATCAGTATGAACATGAATATATCTACACAGCCATCTGGATGAACATGGAAATATCTGCACCGCTATCTGTATGAACATGGAAATATCTACACCGCTATCTGTATGAACATGGATATATCTACACAGCCTTCTGGATGAACATGGAAATATCTACACCGCTATCTGTGTAAACATGCATACATCTTCACCGCTATCTGTATAAACATGGAAATATCTACACCGCTATCTTTCTGAACATGGAAATATCAACACCGCTAACTGTTTGAACAGGGAAATATATACACCGCTATCTGCATGAGAATTGAAATATCTACACAGCTATCTGCATATACATGGAAATATCTACACAGCTATCTCTTTACACATGGAAATAACTACACCGCTATCTGTATGAACATGGAAATATCTACACCGCCATCTGTATGAAAATGGAAATATATGAACCGCCATCTGTATGAACATATAAATATCTACACCGCCATCTGTATTAAGATGGAGATATCTACACCGCTATCTGTATAAACATGGAAATATCTACACCGCTATCTGTATAAACATGGAAATATCTACACCGCTATCAGTATAAACATGGAAATATCTTCACCGCTACCTGTAAAAACATGGAAATATCAGCAACGCTATCTGTATGAACATGGAAATATCTACACCGATATCTGTATGAACATGGAAATATCTACACCGCTATCTGTATGAACATGGAAATATCAACACCGCTATCGGTTTGAACAGGGAAATATATACACCGTTGTCTGCAAGAAAATGGAAATTGCTACACAGCTATCTGCATATACTTGGAAATATCTACACAGGTATCTCTTTACACATGGAAATAACTACACCGCTATCTGTATGAAAATGGAAATATCTACACCGCCATCTGTATGAACATGGAAATATCTACACCGCTATCTGTATGAACATGGAAATATCTACAACGCTATCTGTATGAACATGGAAATATCTACACAGCCATCTGGATGAACATGGAAATATCTACATCGCTATCTGTATGAACATGGAAATATCTACACCGCTATCTGTATGAACATGGAAATACCTACACCGCTACCTGTATGAACATGGAAATATTTTCACCGCCATCTATATGAACATGGATATATCTACACAGCCATCTGGATGAACATGGAAATATCTACACCGCTATCTGTGTAAACATGCCTACATTTTCACCGCTATCTGTATAAAGATGGAAATATGTACACCGATATCTTTATGAACATGGAAATATCTACACCGCTAACTGTTTGAACATGGAAGTATATACACCGCTATCTGCTTGAAAATGGAAATATATACATCGCTAACTGTATGAACATGGAAATACATACACCGCTATCTGTTTGAACATGGAAATATCTACACCGCTTTCTGTATGAACATGGAAATATCTACACCGCTATCTGTATGAACATGGAAATATCTTCACCGCCATCTGCATGAAGATGGATATATCTACACAGCATTCTGGATGAACATGGAAATATCTACACCGCTATCTGTGTAAACATGCATACATTTTCACCGCTATCTGTATAAACATTGAAATATCTACACCGCTATCTTTATGAACATGGAAATATCTAAACCGCTATCTGTATGAACATGGAAATATCTTCACCGCCACCTGTATGAACATGGATATATCTACACAGCCATCTGGATGAACATGGAAATATGTACACGGCTATCTGTGTAAACATGCATACATCTTCACCGCTATCTGTATAAACATGGAAATATCTACACCGCTATCTTTATGAACATGGAAATATCTAAACCGCTAACTGTTTGAACAAGGAAATATACACACCGCTTTCTGCATAAAAATGGAAATATCTACACCGCTACCTGTATGAACATGGAAATACATACACCGCTATCTGTATGAACATGGAAGTATCTACACCGCTATCTGTATGAACATGGAAATATCTACACCCCTATCTGTATGAACATGGAAATATCTACACCGCCATCTGTATGAACATGGAAATATCTTCTCCACCATCTGTATGAACATGGATATATCTACACAGCCATCTGGATGAACATGGAAATATCTACACTGCTATCTGTATGAACATGGAAATATCTACACCGCCATCTGTATGAACATGGAAATATCTTCTCCACCATCTGTATGAACATGGATATATCTACACAGCCATCTGTATAAACATGGAAATATCTACACCGCTATATGTATAAACATGGAAATATCTACACCGCTACATGTATGAACATGGAAATATCAGCACCGCTATCTGTATGAACATGGAAATATCTACACCGCTATCTGTATGAACATGGAAGTATCTTCACCGCCATCTGTATGAACATGGATATATCTACACAGCCATCTGGATGAACATGGAAATATGTACATGGCTATCTGTGTAAACATGCATACTTCTTCACCGCTATCTGTATAAACATGGAAATATCTACACCGCTATCTTTATGAACATGGAAATATCTAAACCGATAACTGTTTGAACAGGGAAATATATACACTGCTATCTGCATAAAAATGGAAATATCTACACCGCTATCTGTATGAACATGGAAATACATACACCGCTATCTGTATGAACATGGAAATATCTACACCGCTATCTGTATGAACATGGAAATACCTACACCGCTATCTGTATGAACATGGAAATATCTACACCGCCATCTGTATGAACATGGAAATATCTTCTCCGCCATCTGTATGAACATGGATATATCTACACAGCCATCTGGATGAACATGGAAATATCTAAACCGCTATCTGTATGAACATGGAAATATCTACACCATCATCTGTATGAACATGGATATATCTACACAGCCATCTGTATAAACACGGAAATATGTAAACCGCTACCTGTATAAACATGGAAGTATCAGCACCGCTATCGGTATGAAGATGGCCATATCTACACGGCTATCTGTACGAACATGGAAATATCTACACCGCTATCTGTATGTACGTGGAAATATCTTCTCCGCCATCTGTATGAACATGGATATATCTACGCAGCCATCTGGATGAACATGGAAATATCTACACCGCTATCTGTATGAACATGGAAATATCTACACCGCTATCTGCATTAACATGGAAATATCCACACAGCCGTCTGGATTAACTTGGAAATATCTACACCGCTATCTGTATGAACATGGAAATACATACACCGCTATCTGTATGAACATGTAAATATCTACACCGCTATCTGTTTGAACATGGAAATATATACACCGCTATCTGCATGAAAATGGAAATATCTACACAGCTATCTGCATATACATGGAAATATCTACACAGCTATCACTTTACGCATGGAAATAACTACACCGCTATCTGTATGAACATGGAAATATCTACACCGCCATCTGTATGAAAATGGAAATATCTGAACCGCCATCTGTATGAACATATAAATATCTACACCGCCATCTGTATTAAAATGAAGATATCTACACCGCTATCTGTATAAACATGGAAATATCTACACCGCTATCTGTATAAACATGGAAATATCTACACCGCTATCTGTATAAACATGGAAATATCTTCACCGCTACCTGTAAAAACATGGAAATGTCAGCACCGCTATCTGTATGAACATGGAAATATCTACACCGCTATCTGTATGAACATGGAAATATCTACACCGCTATCTGTATGAACATGGAAATATCTACACCGCTATCGGTTTGAACAAGGAAATATATACACCGCTGTCTGCATGAAAATGGAAATTGCTACACAGCAATCTGCATATACATGGAAATATCTACACAGGTATCTCTTTACACATGGAAATAACTACACAGCTATCTGTATGAAAATGGAAATATCTAAACCGCCATCTGTATGAACATGGAAATATCTACACCGCTATCTGTATGAACATGGAAATATCTACACCGCTATCTATATGAACATGGAAATATCTACACAGCCATCTGGATGAACATGGAAATATCTACACCGCTATCTGTATGAACATGGAAATATCTACACCGCTATCTGTATGAACACGGAAATATCTACACCGCAATCTGTATGAACATGGAAATATTTTCACCACCATCTATATGAACATGGATATATCTACACAGCCATCTGGATGAACATGGAAATATCTACACCGCTATCTGTGTAAACATGCCTACATTTTCACCGCTATCTGTATAAACATGGAAATATCTACACCGCTATCTTTATGAACATGGAAATATCTACACCGCTAACTGTTTGAACATGGAAGTATATACACCGCTATCTGCTTGAAAATGGAAATATATTCAACGCTAACTGTATGAACATGGAAATACATACACCGCTATCTGTTTGAACATGGAAATATCTACACCGCTTTCTGTATGAACATGGAAATATCTACACCGCTATCTGTATGAACATGGAAATATCTACACCGCCATCTGTATGAACATGGAAATATCTTCTCCACCATCTGTATGAACATGGATATATCTACACAGCCATCTGGATGAACATGGAAATATCTAAACCGCTATCTGTATGAACATGGAAATATCTACACCGCCATATGTATGAACATGGATATATCTACACAGCCATCTGTATAAACACGGAAATATGTACACCGCCACCTGTATAAACATGGAAGTTTCAGCACGGCTATCGGTATGAACATGGCAATATCTACACGGCTATCTGTATGAACATGGAAATATCTACACCGCTATCTGTATGTACATGGAAATATCTTCACCGCCATCTGTATGAACATGGATATATCTACTCAGCCATCTGGATGAACATGGAAATATTTACACCGCTATCTGTATGAGCATGGAAATATCTACACCGCTATCTGTATGAACATGGAAATATCTACACAGCCATCTGGATTAACATGGAAATATCTACACCGCTATCTGTATGAACATGGAAATACATACACCGCTGTCTGTATGAACATGGAAATATCTACCCCGCTATCTGTATGAACATGGAAATATCTACACCGCTATCTGTATGAACATGGATATATCTTCACCGCCATCTGTGTGAACATGGATATATCTACACAGCCATCTGGATGAGCATGGACATATCTACACCGCTATCTGTGTAAACATGCATACATTTTCACCGCTATCTGTATAAACATGGAAATAACTACACCGCTATCTTTATGAACATGGAAATATCTACACCGCTAACTGTTTGAACATGGAAATATATACACCGCTATCTGCTTGAAAATGGAAATATCTACACCGCTATCTGTATGAACATGGAAATACATACACCGCTATCTGTTTGAACATGGAAATATCTACACCGCTTTCTTTATGAACATGGAAATATCTACAACGCTATCTGTATGAACATGGAAATATCTTCACCGCCATCTGTATGAACATGGATATATCTACACAGCCATCTGGATGAACATGGAAATATCTGCACCGCTATCTGTATGAACATGGAAATACCTACACCGCTATCTGTATGAACATGGATATATCTACACAGCCATCTGGATGAACATGGAAATATCTACACCGCTATCTGTGTAAACATGCATATATCTTCACTGCTATCTGTATAAACATGGAAGTATCTACACCGCTATCTTTCTGAACATGGAAATATCTACACCGCTAACTGTTTGAACAGGGAAATATATACACCGCTATCTGCATGAAAATGGAAATATCTACACAGCTATCTGCATATACATGGAAATATCTACACAGCTATCTCTCTACACATGGAAATAACTACACCGCTATCTGTATGAACATGGAAATATCTACACCGCCATCTGTATGAAAATGGAAATCTCTGAACCGCCATCTGTATGAACATATAAATATCTACACCGCCATCTGTATTAAAATGGAGATATCTACACCGCTATCTGTATAAACATGGAAATATCTACACCGCTATCTGTATAAACATGGAAATATCTACACCGCTATCAGTATAAACATGGAAATAGCTTCACCGCTACCTGTATAAACATGGAAATTTCAGCACCGCTATCTGTATGAACATGGAAATATCTACACCGCAATCTGTATGAACATGGAAATATCTACACCGCTATCTGTACGAACATGGAAATATCTACACCGTTATCTGTTTGAACAGGGAAATATATACACCGCTGTCTGCATGAAAATGGAAATTGCTACACAGCTATCTGCATATACATGGAAATATCTACACAGGTATCTCTTTACACATGGAAATAACTACACCGCTATCTGTATGAACATGGAAATATCTACACCGCCATCTGTATGAACATGGAAATATCTGCACCGCCATCTGTATGAACATATAAATATCTACACCGCCATCTGTATTAAGATGGAGATATCTACACTGCTATCTGTATCAACATGGAAATATCTACACCGCTACCTGTATGAACATGGAAATATCAGCACCGCTATCTGTATGAACATGGAAATATCTACACCGCTATCTGTATGAACATGGAAATATCTTCACCGCCATCTGTATGAACATGGATATATCTACACAGCCATCTGGATGAACATGGAAATATGTACACGGCTATCTGTGTAAACATGCATACATCTTCACCGCTATCTGTATAAACATGGAAATATCTACACCGCTATCTTTATGAACATGGAAATATCTAAACCGCTAACTGTTTGAACAGGGAAATATATACACCGCTATCTGCATAAAAATGGATATATCTACACCGCTATCTGTATGAACATGGAAATACATACACCGCTATCTGTATGAACATGGAAATATCTACAACGCTATCTGTATGAACATGGAAATAACTACCCCGCTATCTGTATGAACATGGAAATATCTACACCGCCATCTGTATGAACATGGAAATATCTTCTCCACCATCTGTATGAACATGGATATATCTACACAGCCATCTGGATGAACATGGAAATATCTAAACCGCTATCTGTATGAACATGGAAATATCTACGCCGCCATCTGTATGAACATGGATATATCTACACAGCCATCTGTATAAACACGGAAATATGTACACCGCTACCTGTATAAACATGGAAGTTTCAGCACGGCTATCGGTATGAACATGGCAATATCTACACGGCTATCTGTATGAACATGGAAATATCTACACCGCTATCTGTATGTACATGGAAATATCTTCACCGCCATCTGTATGAACATGGATATATCTACTCAGCCATCTGGATGAACATGGAAATATCTCCAGCGCTATCTGTATGAACATGGAAATATCTACACCGCTATCTGTATGAACATGGAAATATCTACACAGCCATCTGGATTAACATGGAAATATCTACACCGCTATCTGTATGAACATGGAAATACATACACCGCTGTCTGTATGAACATGGAAATATCTACACCGCTATCTGTATGAACATGGAAATATCTACACCGCTATCTGTATGAACATGGAAATATCTTCACTGCCATCTGTATGAACATGGATATATCTACGCAGCCATCTGGATGAACATGGAAATATCTACACCGCTATCTGTATGAACATGGAAATATCTACACCGCTATCTGCATTAACATGGAAATATCCACACAGCCATCTGGATTAACTTGGAAATATCTACACCGCTATCTGTATGAACATGGAAATACATACACCGCTATCTGTATGAACATGTAAATATCTACACCGCTATCTGTTTGAACATGGAAATATATACACCGCTATCTGCATGAAAATGGAAATATCTACACAGCTATCTGAATATACATGGAAATATCTACACAGCTATCACTTTACGCATGGAAATAACAACACCGCTATCTGTATGAACATGGAAATATCTACACCGCCATCTGTATGAAAATGGAAATATCTGAACCGCCATCTGTATGAACATATAAATATCTACACCGCCATCTGTATTAAAATGAAGATATCTACACCGCTATCTGTATAAACATGGAAATATCTACACCGCTATCTGTATAAACATGGAAATATCTACACCGCTATCTGTATAAACATGGAAATATCTTCACCGCTACCTGTAAAAACATGGAAATATCAGCACCGCTATCTGTATGAACATGGAAATATCTACACCGCTATCTGTATGAACATGGAAATATCTACACCGCTATCTGTATGAACATGGAAATATCTACACCGCTATCGGTTTGAACAAGGAAATATATACACCGCTGTCTGCATGAAAATGGAAATTGCTACACAGCAATCTGCATATACATGGAAATATCTACACAGGTATCTCTTTACACATGGAAATAACTACACAGCTATCTGTATGAAAATGGAAATATCTAAACCGCCATCTGTATGAACATGGAAATATCTACACCGCTATCTGTATGAACATGGAAATATCAGCACCGCCATCTGTATGAACATATAAATATCTACACCGCCATCTGTATTAAGATGGAGATATCTACACTGCTATCTGTATCAACATGGAAATATCTACACCGCTACCTGTATGAACATGGAAATTTCAGCACCGCTATCTGTATGAACATGGAAATATCTACACCGCAATCTGTATGAACATGGAAATATCTACACCGCTATCTGTATGAACATGGAAATATCTACACCGCTATCTGTTTGAACAGGGAAATATATACACCGCTGTCTGCATGAAAATGGAAATTGCTACACAGCTATCTGCATATAGATGGAAATATCTACACAGGTATCTCTTTACACATGGAAATAACTACACCGCTATCTGTATGAACATGGAAATATCTACACCGCCATCTGTATGAACATGGAAATATCTGCACCGCCATCTGTATGAACATATAAATATCTACACCGCCATCTGTATTAAGATGGAGATATCTACACTGCTATCTGTATCAACATGGAAATATCTACACCGCTACCTGTATGAACATGGAAATATCAGCACCGCTATCTGTATGAACATGGAAATATCTACACCGCTATCTGTATGAACATGGAAATATCTTCACCGCCATCTGTATGAACATGGATATATCTACACAGCCATCTGGATGAACATGGAAATATGTACACGGCTATCTGTGTAAACATGCATACATCTTCACCGCTATCTGTATAAACATGGAAATATCTACACCGCTATCTTTATGAACATGGAAATATCTAAACCGCTAACTGTTTGAACAGGGAAATATATACACCGCTATCTGCATAAAAATGGAAATATCTACACCGCTATCTGTATGAACATGGAAATACATACACCGCTATCTGTATGAACATGGAAATATCTACAACGCTATCTGTATGAACATGGAAATAACTACCCCGCTATCTGTATGAACATGGAAATATCTACACCGCCATCTGTATGAACATGGAAATATCTTCTCCACCATCTGTATGAACATGGATATATCTACACAGCCATCTGGATGAACATGGAAATATCTAAACCGCTATCTGTATGAACATGGAAATATCTACACCGCCATCTGTATGAACATGGATATATCTACACAGCCATCTGTATAAACACGGAAATATGTACACCGCTACCTGTATAAACATGGAAGTTTCAGCACGGCTATCGGTATGAACATGGCAATATCTACACGGCTATCTGTATGAACATGGAAATATCTACACCGCTATCTGTATGTACATGGAAATATCTTCACCGCCATCTGTATGAACATGGATATATCTACTCAGCCATCTGGATGAACATGGAAATATGTACAGCGCTATCTGTATGAACATGGAAATATCTACACCGCTATCTGTATGAACATGGAAATATCTACACAGCCATCTGGATTAACATGGAAATATCTACACCGCTATCTGTATGAACATGGAAATACATACACCGCTGTCTGTATGAACATGGAAATATCTACACCGCTATCTGTATGAACATGGAAATATCTACACCGCTATCTGTATGAACATGGAAATATCTTCACTGCCATCTGTATGAACATGGATATATCTACGCAGCCATCTGGATGAACATGGAAATATCTACACCGCTATCTGTATGAACATGGAAATATCTACACCGCTATCTGCATTAACATGGAAATATCCACACAGCCATCTGGATTAACTTGGAAATATCTTCACCGCTATCTGTATGAACATGGAAATACATACACCGCTATCTGTATGAACATGTAAATATCTACACCGCTATCTGTTTGAACATGGAAATATATACACCGCTATCTGCATGAAAATGGAAATATCTACACAGCTATCTGCATATACATGGAAATATCTACACAGCTATCACTTTACGCATGGAAATAACTACACCGCTATCTGTATGAACGTGGAAATATCTACACCGCAATCTGTATGAAAATGGAAATATCTGAACCGCCATCTGTATGAACATATAAATATCTACACCGCCATCTGTATTAAAATGAAGATATCTACACCGCTATCTGTATAAACATGGAAATATCTACACCGCTATCTGTATAAACATGGAAATATCTACACCGCTATCTGTATAAACATGGAAATATCTTCACCGCTACCTGTAAAAACATGGAAATATCAGCACCGCTATCTGTATGAACATGGAAATATCTACACCGCTATCTGTATGAACATGGAAATATCTACACCGCTATCTGTATGAACATGGAAATATCTACACCGCTATCGGTTTGAACAAGGAAATATATACACCGCTGTCTGCATGAAAATGGAAATTGCTACACAGCAATCTGCATATACATGGAAATATCTACACAGGTATCTCTTTACACATGGAAATAACTACACAGCTATCTGTATGAAAATGGAAATATCTAAACCGCCATCTGTAAGAACATGGAAATATCTACACCGCTATCTGTATGAACATGGAAATATCTACACCGCTATCTGTATGAACATGGAAATATCTACACAGCCATCTGGATGAACATGGAAATATCTACACCGCTATCTGTATGAACATGGAAATATCTACACCGCTATCTGTATGAACATGGAAATATCTACACCGCTATCTGTATGAACATGGAAATATTTTCACCGCCATCTATATGAACATGGATATATCTACACAGCCATCTGGATGAATATGGAAATATCTACACCGCTATCTGTGTAAACATGCCTACATTTTCACCGCTATCTGTATAAACATGGAAATATCTACACCGCTATCTTTATGAACATGGAAATATCTACACCGCTAACTGTTTGAACATGGAAGTATATACACCGCTATCTGCTTGAAAATGGAAATATATACACCGCTAACTGTATGAACATGGAAATACATACACCGCTATCTGTTTGAATATGGAAATATCTACACCGCTATCTGTATGAACATGGATATATCTTCACCGCCATCTGTGTGAACATGGATGTATCTACACAGCCATCTGGATGAACATGGACATATCTACACCGCTATCTGTGTAAACATGCATACATTTTCACCGCTATCTGTATAAACATGGAAATAACTACACCGCTATCTTTATGAACATGGAAATATCTACACCGCTAACTGTTTGAACATGGAAATATATACACCGCTATCTGCTTGAAAATGGAAATATCTACACCGCTATCTGTATGAACATGGAAATACATACACCGCTATCTGTTTGAACATGGAAATATCTGCACCGCCATCTGTATGAACATATAAATATCTACACCGCCATCTGTATTAAGATGGAGATATCTACACTGCTATCTGTATCAACATGGAAATATCTACACCGCTACCTGTATGAACATGGAAATATCAGCACCGCTATCTGTATGAACATGGAAATATCTACACCGCTATCTGTATGAACATGGAAATATCTTCACCGCCATCTGTATGAACATGGATATATCTACACAGCCATCTGGATGAACATGGAAATATGTACACGGCTATCTGTGTAAACATGCATACATCTTCACCGCTATCTGTATAAACATGGAAATATCTACACCGCTATCTTTATGAACATGGAAATATCTAAACCGCTAACTGTTTGAACAGGGAAATATATACACCGCTATCTGCATAAAAATGGAAATATCTACACCGCTATCTGTATGAACATGGAAATACATACACCGCTATCTGTATGAACATGGAAATATCTACAACGCTATCTGTATGAACATGGAAATAACTACCCCGCTATCTGTATGAACATGGAAATATCTACACCGCCATCTGTATGAACATGGAAATATCTTCTCCACCATCTGTATGAACATGGATATATCTAAACAGCCATCTGGATGAACATGGAAATATCTAAACCGCTATCTGTATGAACATGGAAATATCTACACCGCCATCTGTATGAACATGGATATATCTACACAGCCATCTGTATAAACACGGAAATATGTACACCGCTACCTGTATAAACATGGAAGTTTCAGCACGACTATCGGTATGAACATTGCAATATCTACACGGCTATCTGTATGAACATGGAAATATCTACACCGCTATCTGTATGTACATGGAAATATCTTCACCGCCATCTGTATGAACATGGATATATCTACTCAGCCATCTGGATGAACATGGAAATATCTACAGCGCTATCTGTATGAACATGGAAATATCTACACCGCTATCTGTATGAACATGGAAATATCTACACAGCCATCTGGATTAACATGGAAATATCTACACCGCTATCTGTATGAACATGGAAATACATACACCGCTGTCTGTATGAACATGGAAATATCTACACCGCTATCTGTATGAACATGGAAATATCTACACCGCTATCTGTATGAACATGGAAATATCTTCACTGCCATCTGTATGAACATGGATATATCTACGCAGCCATCTGGATGAACATGGAAATATCTACACCGCTATCTGTATGAACATGGAAATATCTACACCGCTATCTGCATTAACATGGAAATATCCACACAGCCATCTGGATTAACTTGGAAATATCTACACCGCTATCTGTATGAACATGGAAATACATACACCGCTATCTGTATGAACATGTAAATATCTACACCGCTATCTGTTTGAACATGGAAATATATACACCGCTATCTGCATGAAAATGGTAATATCTACACAGCTATCTGCATATACATGGAAATATCTACACAGCTATCACTTTACGCATGGAAATAACTACACCGCTATCTGTATGAACATGGAAATATCTACACCGCCATCTGTATGAAAATGGAAATATCTGAACCGCCATCTGTATGAACATATAAATATCTACACCGCCATCTGTATTAAAATGAAGATATCTACACCGCTATCTGTATAAACATGGAAATATCTACACCGCTATCTGTATAAACATGGAAATATCTACACCGCTATCTGTATAAACATGGAAATATCTTCACCGCTACCTGTAAAAACATGGAAATATCAGCACCGCTATCTGTATGAACATGGAAATATCTACACCGCTATCTGTATGAACATGGAAATATCTACACCGCTATCTGTATGAACATGGAAATATCTACACCGCTATCGGTTTGAACAAGGAAATATATACACCGCTGTCTGCATGAAAATGGAAATTGCTACACAGCAATCTGCATATACATGGAAATATCTACACAGGTATCTCTTTACACATGGAAATAACTACACAGCTATCTGTATGAAAATGGAAATATCTAAACCGCCATCTGTATGAACATGGAAATATCTACACCGCTATCTGTATGAACATGGAAATATCTGCACCGCCATCTGTATGAACATATAAATATCTACACCGCCATCTGTATTAAGATGGAGATATCTACACTGCTATCTGTATCAACATGGAAATATCTACACCGCTACCTGTATGAACATGGAAATTTCAGCACCGCTATCTGTATGAACATGGAAATATCTACACCGCAATCTGTATGAACATGGAAATATCTACACCGCTATCTGTATGAACATGGAAATATCTACACCGCTATCTGTATGAACATGGATATATCTACACAGCCATCTGGATGAACATGGAAATATCTACACCGCTATCTGTGTAAACATGCATATATCTTCACCGCTATCTGTATAAACATGGAAGTATCTACACCGCTATCTTTCTGAACATGGAAATATCTACACCGCTAACTGTTTGAACAGGGAAATATATACACCGCTATCTGCATGAAAATGGAAATATCTACACAGCTATCTGCATATACATGGAAATATCTACACAGCTATCTCTCTACACATGGAAATAACTACACCGCTATCTGTATGAACATGGAAATATCTACACCGCCATCTGTATGAAAATGGAAATCTCTGAACCGCCATCTGTATGAACATATAAATATCTACACCGCCATCTGTATTAAAATGGAGATATCTACACCGCTATCTGTATAAACATGGAAATATCTACACCGCTATCTGTATAAACATGGAAATATCTACACCGCTATCAGTATAAACATGGAAATAGCTTCACCGCTACCTGTATAAACATGGAAATTTCAGCACCGCTATCTGTATGAACATGGAAATATCTACACCGCAATCTGTATGAACATGGAAATATCTACACCGCTATCTGTACGAACATGGAAATATCTACACCGTTATCTGTTTGAACAGGGAAATATATACACCGCTGTCTGCATGAAAATGGAAATTGCTACACAGCTATCTGCATATACATGGAAATATCTACACAGGTATCTCTTTACACATGGAAATAACTACACCGCTATCTGTATGAACATGGAAATATCTACACCGCCATCTGTATGAACATGGAAATATCTGCACCGCCATCTGTATGAACATATAAATATCTACACCGCCATCTGTATTAAGATGGAGATATCTACACTGCTATCTGTATCAACATGGAAATATCTACACCGCTACCTGTATGAACATGGAAATATCAGCACCGCTATCTGTATGAACATGGAAATATCTACACCGCTATCTGTATGAACATGGAAATATCTTCACCGCCATCTGTATGAACATGGATATATCTACACAGCCATCTGGATGAACATGGAAATATGTACACGGCTATCTGTGTAAACATGCATACATCTTCACCGCTATCTGTATAAACATGGAAATATCTACACCGCTATCTTTATGAACATGGAAATATCTAAACCGCTAACTGTTTGAACAGGGAAATATATACACCGCTATCTGCATAAAAATGGATATATCTACACCGCTATCTGTATGAACATGGAAATACATACACCGCTATCTGTATGAACATGGAAATATCTACAACGCTATCTGTATGAACATGGAAATAACTACCCCGCTATCTGTATGAACATGGAAATATCTACACCGCCATCTGTATGAACATGGAAATATCTTCTCCACCATCTGTATGAACATGGATATATCTACACAGCCATCTGGATGAACATGGAAATATCTAAACCGCTATCTGTATGAACATGGAAATATCTACGCCGCCATCTGTATGAACATGGATATATCTACACAGCCATCTGTATAAACACGGAAATATGTACACCGCTACCTGTATAAACATGGAAGTTTCAGCACGGCTATCGGTATGAACATGGCAATATCTACACGGCTATCTGTATGAACATGGAAATATCTACACCGCTATCTGTATGTACATGGAAATATCTTCACCGCCATCTGTATGAACATGGATATATCTACTCAGCCATCTGGATGAACATGGAAATATCTCCAGCGCTATCTGTATGAACATGGAAATATCTACACCGCTATCTGTATGAACATGGAAATATCTACACAGCCATCTGGATTAACATGGAAATATCTACACCGCTATCTGTATGAACATGGAAATACATACACCGCTGTCTGTATGAACATGGAAATATCTACACCGCTATCTGTATGAACATGGAAATATCTACACCGCTATCTGTATGAACATGGAAATATCTTCACTGCCATCTGTATGAACATGGATATATCTACGCAGCCATCTGGATGAACATGGAAATATCTACACCGCTATCTGTATGAACATGGAAATATCTACACCGCTATCTGCATTAACATGGAAATATCCACACAGCCATCTGGATTAACTTGGAAATATCTACACCGCTATCTGTATGAACATGGAAATACATACACCGCTATCTGTATGAACATGTAAATATCTACACCGCTATCTGTTTGAACATGGAAATATATACACCGCTATCTGCATGAAAATGGAAATATCTACACAGCTATCTGAATATACATGGAAATATCTACACAGCTATCACTTTACGCATGGAAATAACAACACCGCTATCTGTATGAACATGGAAATATCTACACCGCCATCTGTATGAAAATGGAAATATCTGAACCGCCATCTGTATGAACATATAAATATCTACACCGCCATCTGTATTAAAATGAAGATATCTACACCGCTATCTGTATAAACATGGAAATATCTACACCGCTATCTGTATAAACATGGAAATATCTACACCGCTATCTGTATAAACATGGAAATATCTTCACCGCTACCTGTAAAAACATGGAAATATCAGCACCGCTATCTGTATGAACATGGAAATATCTACACCGCTATCTGTATGAACATGGAAATATCTACACCGCTATCTGTATGAACATGGAAATATCTACACCGCTATCGGTTTGAACAAGGAAATATATACACCGCTGTCTGCATGAAAATGGAAATTGCTACACAGCAATCTGCATATACATGGAAATATCTACACAGGTATCTCTTTACACATGGAAATAACTACACAGCTATCTGTATGAAAATGGAAATATCTAAACCGCCATCTGTATGAACATGGAAATATCTACACCGCTATCTGTATGAACATGGAAATATCAGCACCGCCATCTGTATGAACATATAAATATCTACACCGCCATCTGTATTAAGATGGAGATATCTACACTGCTATCTGTATCAACATGGAAATATCTACACCGCTACCTGTATGAACATGGAAATTTCAGCACCGCTATCTGTATGAACATGGAAATATCTACACCGCAATCTGTATGAACATGGAAATATCTACACCGCTATCTGTATGAACATGGAAATATCTACACCGCTATCTGTTTGAACAGGGAAATATATACACCGCTGTCTGCATGAAAATGGAAATTGCTACACAGCTATCTGCATATAGATGGAAATATCTACACAGGTATCTCTTTACACATGGAAATAACTACACCGCTATCTGTATGAACATGGAAATATCTACACCGCCATCTGTATGAACATGGAAATATCTGCACCGCCATCTGTATGAACATATAAATATCTACACCGCCATCTGTATTAAGATGGAGATATCTACACTGCTATCTGTATCAACATGGAAATATCTACACCGCTACCTGTATGAACATGGAAATATCAGCACCGCTATCTGTATGAACATGGAAATATCTACACCGCTATCTGTATGAACATGGAAATATCTTCACCGCCATCTGTATGAACATGGATATATCTACACAGCCATCTGGATGAACATGGAAATATGTACACGGCTATCTGTGTAAACATGCATACATCTTCACCGCTATCTGTATAAACATGGAAATATCTACACCGCTATCTTTATGAACATGGAAATATCTAAACCGCTAACTGTTTGAACAGGGAAATATATACACCGCTATCTGCATAAAAATGGAAATATCTACACCGCTATCTGTATGAACATGGAAATACATACACCGCTATCTGTATGAACATGGAAATATCTACAACGCTATCTGTATGAACATGGAAATAACTACCCCGCTATCTGTATGAACATGGAAATATCTACACCGCCATCTGTATGAACATGGAAATATCTTCTCCACCATCTGTATGAACATGGATATATCTACACAGCCATCTGGATGAACATGGAAATATCTAAACCGCTATCTGTATGAACATGGAAATATCTACACCGCCATCTGTATGAACATGGATATATCTACACAGCCATCTGTATAAACACGGAAATATGTACACCGCTACCTGTATAAACATGGAAGTTTCAGCACGGCTATCGGTATGAACATGGCAATATCTACACGGCTATCTGTATGAACATGGAAATATCTACACCGCTATCTGTATGTACATGGAAATATCTTCACCGCCATCTGTATGAACATGGATATATCTACTCAGCCATCTGGATGAACATGGAAATATGTACAGCGCTATCTGTATGAACATGGAAATATCTACACCGCTATCTGTATGAACATGGAAATATCTACACAGCCATCTGGATTAACATGGAAATATCTACACCGCTATCTGTATGAACATGGAAATACATACACCGCTGTCTGTATGAACATGGAAATATCTACACCGCTATCTGTATGAACATGGAAATATCTACACCGCTATCTGTATGAACATGGAAATATCTTCACTGCCATCTGTATGAACATGGATATATCTACGCAGCCATCTGGATGAACATGGAAATATCTACACCGCTATCTGTATGAACATGGAAATATCTACACCGCTATCTGCATTAACATGGAAATATCCACACAGCCATCTGGATTAACTTGGAAATATCTTCACCGCTATCTGTATGAACATGGAAATACATACACCGCTATCTGTATGAACATGTAAATATCTACACCGCTATCTGTTTGAACATGGAAATATATACACCGCTATCTGCATGAAAATGGAAATATCTACACAGCTATCTGCATATACATGGAAATATCTACACAGCTATCACTTTACGCATGGAAATAACTACACCGCTATCTGTATGAACGTGGAAATATCTACACCGCAATCTGTATGAAAATGGAAATATCTGAACCGCCATCTGTATGAACATATAAATATCTACACCGCCATCTGTATTAAAATGAAGATATCTACACCGCTATCTGTATAAACATGGAAATATCTACACCGCTATCTGTATAAACATGGAAATATCTACACCGCTATCTGTATAAACATGGAAATATCTTCACCGCTACCTGTAAAAACATGGAAATATCAGCACCGCTATCTGTATGAACATGGAAATATCTACACCGCTATCTGTATGAACATGGAAATATCTACACCGCTATCTGTATGAACATGGAAATATCTACACCGCTATCGGTTTGAACAAGGAAATATATACACCGCTGTCTGCATGAAAATGGAAATTGCTACACAGCAATCTGCATATACATGGAAATATCTACACAGGTATCTCTTTACACATGGAAATAACTACACAGCTATCTGTATGAAAATGGAAATATCTAAACCGCCATCTGTAAGAACATGGAAATATCTACACCGCTATCTGTATGAACATGGAAATATCTACACCGCTATCTGTATGAACATGGAAATATCTACACAGCCATCTGGATGAACATGGAAATATCTACACCGCTATCTGTATGAACATGGAAATATCTACACCGCTATCTGTATGAACATGGAAATATCTACACCGCTATCTGTATGAACATGGAAATATTTTCACCGCCATCTATATGAACATGGATATATCTACACAGCCATCTGGATGAATATGGAAATATCTACACCGCTATCTGTGTAAACATGCCTACATTTTCACCGCTATCTGTATAAACATGGAAATATCTACACCGCTATCTTTATGAACATGGAAATATCTACACCGCTAACTGTTTGAACATGGAAGTATATACACCGCTATCTGCTTGAAAATGGAAATATATACACCGCTAACTGTATGAACATGGAAATACATACACCGCTATCTGTTTGAATATGGAAATATCTACACCGCTATCTGTATGAACATGGATATATCTTCACCGCCATCTGTGTGAACATGGATGTATCTACACAGCCATCTGGATGAACATGGACATATCTACACCGCTATCTGTGTAAACATGCATACATTTTCACCGCTATCTGTATAAACATGGAAATAACTACACCGCTATCTTTATGAACATGGAAATATCTACACCGCTAACTGTTTGAACATGGAAATATATACACCGCTATCTGCTTGAAAATGGAAATATCTACACCGCTATCTGTATGAACATGGAAATACATACACCGCTATCTGTTTGAACATGGAAATATCTGCACCGCCATCTGTATGAACATATAAATATCTACACCGCCATCTGTATTAAGATGGAGATATCTACACTGCTATCTGTATCAACATGGAAATATCTACACCGCTACCTGTATGAACATGGAAATATCAGCACCGCTATCTGTATGAACATGGAAATATCTACACCGCTATCTGTATGAACATGGAAATATCTTCACCGCCATCTGTATGAACATGGATATATCTACACAGCCATCTGGATGAACATGGAAATATGTACACGGCTATCTGTGTAAACATGCATACATCTTCACCGCTATCTGTATAAACATGGAAATATCTACACCGCTATCTTTATGAACATGGAAATATCTAAACCGCTAACTGTTTGAACAGGGAAATATATACACCGCTATCTGCATAAAAATGGAAATATCTACACCGCTATCTGTATGAACATGGAAATACATACACCGCTATCTGTATGAACATGGAAATATCTACAACGCTATCTGTATGAACATGGAAATAACTACCCCGCTATCTGTATGAACATGGAAATATCTACACCGCCATCTGTATGAACATGGAAATATCTTCTCCACCATCTGTATGAACATGGATATATCTAAACAGCCATCTGGATGAACATGGAAATATCTAAACCGCTATCTGTATGAACATGGAAATATCTACACCGCCATCTGTATGAACATGGATATATCTACACAGCCATCTGTATAAACACGGAAATATGTACACCGCTACCTGTATAAACATGGAAGTTTCAGCACGACTATCGGTATGAACATTGCAATATCTACACGGCTATCTGTATGAACATGGAAATATCTACACCGCTATCTGTATGTACATGGAAATATCTTCACCGCCATCTGTATGAACATGGATATATCTACTCAGCCATCTGGATGAACATGGAAATATCTACAGCGCTATCTGTATGAACATGGAAATATCTACACCGCTATCTGTATGAACATGGAAATATCTACACAGCCATCTGGATTAACATGGAAATATCTACACCGCTATCTGTATGAACATGGAAATACATACACCGCTGTCTGTATGAACATGGAAATATCTACACCGCTATCTGTATGAACATGGAAATATCTACACCGCTATCTGTATGAACATGGAAATATCTTCACTGCCATCTGTATGAACATGGATATATCTACGCAGCCATCTGGATGAACATGGAAATATCTACACCGCTATCTGTATGAACATGGAAATATCTACACCGCTATCTGCATTAACATGGAAATATCCACACAGCCATCTGGATTAACTTGGAAATATCTACACCGCTATCTGTATGAACATGGAAATACATACACCGCTATCTGTATGAACATGTAAATATCTACACCGCTATCTGTTTGAACATGGAAATATATACACCGCTATCTGCATGAAAATGGTAATATCTACACAGCTATCTGCATATACATGGAAATATCTACACAGCTATCACTTTACGCATGGAAATAACTACACCGCTATCTGTATGAACATGGAAATATCTACACCGCCATCTGTATGAAAATGGAAATATCTGAACCGCCATCTGTATGAACATATAAATATCTACACCGCCATCTGTATTAAAATGAAGATATCTACACCGCTATCTGTATAAACATGGAAATATCTACACCGCTATCTGTATAAACATGGAAATATCTACACCGCTATCTGTATAAACATGGAAATATCTTCACCGCTACCTGTAAAAACATGGAAATATCAGCACCGCTATCTGTATGAACATGGAAATATCTACACCGCTATCTGTATGAACATGGAAATATCTACACCGCTATCTGTATGAACATGGAAATATCTACACCGCTATCGGTTTGAACAAGGAAATATATACACCGCTGTCTGCATGAAAATGGAAATTGCTACACAGCAATCTGCATATACATGGAAATATCTACACAGGTATCTCTTTACACATGGAAATAACTACACAGCTATCTGTATGAAAATGGAAATATCTAAACCGCCATCTGTATGAACATGGAAATATCTACACCGCTATCTGTATGAACATGGAAATATCTGCACCGCCATCTGTATGAACATATAAATATCTACACCGCCATCTGTATTAAGATGGAGATATCTACACTGCTATCTGTATCAACATGGAAATATCTACACCGCTACCTGTATGAACATGGAAATTTCAGCACCGCTATCTGTATGAACATGGAAATATCTACACCGCAATCTGTATGAACATGGAAATATCTACACCGCTATCTGTATGAACATGGAAATATCTACACCGCTATCTGTTTGAACAGGGAAATATATACACCGCTGTCTGCATGAAAATGGAAATTGCTACACAGCTATCTGCATATACATGGAAATATCTACACAGGTATCTCTTTACACATGGAAATAACTACACCGCTATCTGTATGAACATGGAAATATCTACACCGCCATCTGTATGAACATGGAAATATCTGCACCGCCATCTGTATGAACATATAAATATCTACACCGCCATCTGTATTAAGATGGAGATATCTACACTGCTATCTGTATCAACATGGAAATATCTACACCGCTACCTGTATGAACATGGAAATATCAGCACCGCTATCTGTATGAACATGGAAATATCTACACCGCTATCTGTATGAACATGGAAATATCTTCACCGCCATCTGTATGAACATGGATATATCTACACAGCCATCTGGATGAACATGGAAATATGTACACGGCTATCTGTGTAAACATGCATACATCTTCACCGCTATCTGTATAAACATGGAAATATCTACACCGCTATCTTTATGAACATGGAAATATCTAAACCGCTAACTGTTTGAACAGGGAAATATATACACCGCTATCTGCATAAAAATGGAAATATCTACACCGCTATCTGTATGAACATGGAAATACATACACCGCTATCTGTATGAACATGGAAATATCTACAACGCTATCTGTATGAACATGGAAATAACTACCCCGCTATCTGTATGAACATGGAAATATCTACACCGCCATCTGTATGAACATGGAAATATCTTCTCCACCATCTGTATGAACATGGATATATCTACACAGCCATCTGGATGAACATGGAAATATCTAAACCGCTATCTGTATGAACATGGAAATATCTACACCGCCATCTGTATGAACATGGATATATCTAAACAGCCATCTGTATAAACACGGAAATATGTACACCGCTACCTGTATAAACATGGAAGTTTCAGCACGGCTATCGGTATGAACATGGCAATATCTACACGGCTATCTGTATGAACATGGAAATATCTACACCGCTATCTGTATGTACATGGAAATATCTTCACCGCCATCTGTATGAACATGGATATATCTACTCAGCCATCTGGATGAACATGGAAATATCTACAGCGCTATCTGTATGAACATGGAAATATCTACACCGCTATCTGTATGAACATGGAAATATCTACACAGCCATCTGGATTAACATGGAAATATCTACACCGCTATCTGTATGAACATGGAAATACATACACCGCTGTCTGTATGAACATGGAAATATCTACACCGCTATCTGTATGAACATGGAAATATCTACACCGCTATCTGTATGAACATGGAAATATCTTCACTGCCATCTGTATGAACATGGATATATCTACGCAGCCATCTGGATGAACATGGAAATATCTACACCGCTATCTGTATGAACATGGAAATATCTACACCGCTATCTGCATTAACATGGAAATATCCACACAGCCATCTGGATTAACTTGGAAATATCTACACCGCTATCTGTATGAACATGGAAATACATACACCGCTATCTGTATGAACATGTAAATATCTACACCGCTATCTGTATGAACATGGAAATATTTTCACCGCCATCTATATGAACATGGATATATCTACACAGCCATCTGGATGAACATGGAAATATCTACACCGCTATCTGTGTAAACATGCCTACATTTTCACCGCTATCTGTATAAACATGGAAATATCTACACTGCTATCTTTATGAACATGGAAATATCTACACCGCTAACTGTTTGAACATGGAAGTATATACACCGCTATCTGCTTGAAAATGGAAATATATACACCGCTAACTGTATGAACATGGAAATACATACACCGCTATCTGTTTGAATATGGAAATATCTACACCTCTTTCTGTATGAACATGGAAATATCTACACCGCTATCTGTTTGAACATGGAAATATCTTCACCGCCATCTGTATGAAGATGGATATATCTACACAGCATTCTGGATGAACATGGAAATATCTACACCGCTATCTGTGTAAACATGCATATATTTTCACCGCTATCTGTATAAACATGGAAATATCTTCACCGCTACCTTTATGAACATGGAAATATCTAAACCGCTAACTGTTTGAACAGGGAAATATATACACCGCTATCTGCATAAAAATGGAAATATCTACACCGCTATCTGTATGAACATGGAAATACATACACCGCTATCTGTTTGAACATGGAAATATCTACACCGCTTTCTTTATGAACATGGAAATATCTACAACGCTATCTGTATGAACATGGAAATATCTTCACCGCCATCTGTATGAACATGGATATATCTACACAGCCATCTGGATGAACATGGAAATATCTGCACCGCTATCTGTATGAACATGGAAATATCTACAGCGCTACCTGTATGAACATGGATATATCTACACAGCCATCTGGATGAACATGGAAATATCTACACCGCTATCTGTGTAAACATGCATATATCTTCACCGCTATCTGTATAAACATGGAAGTATCTACACCGCTATCTTTCTGAACATGGAATTATCTACACCGCTGTTTGAACAGGGAAATATATACACCGCTATCTGCATGAAAATGGAAATATCTACACAGCTATCTGCATATACATGGAAATATCTACACAGCTATCTCTCTACACATGGAAATAACTACACCGCTATCTGTATGAACATGGAAATATCTACACCGCCATCTGTATGAAAATGGAAATCTCTGAACCGCCATCTGTATGAACATATAAATATCTACACCGCCATCTGTATTAAAATGGAGATTTCTACACCGCTATCTGTATAAACATGGAAATATCTACACCGCTATCTGTATAAACATGGAAATATCTACACCGCTATCAGTATAAACATGGAAATAGCTTCACCGCTACCTGTATAAACATGGAAATTTCAGCACCGCTATCTGTATGAACATGGAAATATCTACACCGCAATCTGTATGAACATGGAAATATCTACACCGCTATCTGTATGAACATGGAAATATCTACACCGCTATCTGTTTGAACAGGGAAATATATACACCGCTGTCTGCATGAAAATGGAAATTGCTACACAGCTATCTGCATGTACATGGAAATATCTACACAGGTATCTCTTTACACATGGAAATAACTACACCGCTATCTGTATGAACATGGAAATATCTACACCGCCATCTGTATGAACATGGAAATATCTGCACCGCCATCTGTATGAACAGATAAATATCTACACCGCCATCTGTATTAAGATGGAGATATCTACACCGCTATCTGATTCAACATGGAAATATCTACACCGCTACCTGTATGAACATGGAAATATCAGCACCGCTATCTGTATGAACATGGAAATATCTACACCGCTATCTGTATGAATATGGAAATATCTTCACCGCCATCTGTATGAACATTGATATATCTACACAGACATCTGGATGAACATGGAAATATGTACACGGCTATCTGTGTAAACATGCATACATCTTCACCGCTATCTGTATAAACATGGAAATATCTACACCGCTATCTTTATGAACATGGAAATATCTAAACCGCTAACTGTTTGAACAGGGAAATATATACACCGCTATCTGCATAAAAATGGAAATATCTACACTGCTATCTGTATGAACATGGAAATACATACACCGCTATCTGTATGAACATGGAAATATCTACAACGCTATCTGTATGAACATGGAAATATCTACACCGCTATCTGTATGAACATGGAAATATCTACACCGCCATCTGTTTGAACATGGAAATATCTTCTCCACCATGTGTATGAACATGGATATATCTACACAGCCATCTGGATGAACATGGAAATATCTAAACCGCTATCTGTATGAACATGGAAATATCTACACCACCATCTGTATGAACATTGATATATCTACACAGCCATCTGTATAAACACGGAAATATGTACACCGCTACCTGTATAAACATGGAAGTTTCAGCACGGCTATCGGTATGAACATGGCAATATCTACACGGCTATCTGTATGAACATGGAAATATCTACACCGCTATCTGTATGTACATGGAAATATCTTCACCGCCATCTGTATGAACATGGAAATAACTACACCGCTATCTGTATGAACATGGAAATAACTACACAGCCATCTGGATTAACATGGAAATATATACACCGCCATCTGTATGAACATGGATATACCTACACCGCTATCTGTATGAACATGGAAATATCTACACCCCTATCTGTATGAACATGGAAATATCTACACCGCCATCTGTATGAACATGGAAATATCTTCTCCACCATCTGTATGAACATGGATATATCTACACAGCCATCTGGATGAACATGGAAATATCTACACTGCTATCTGTATGAACATGGAAATATCTACACCGCTATCTGTATGAACATGGAAATATCTACACCGCTATCTGTATGAACATGGAAGTATCTTCACCGCCATCTGTATGAACATGGATATATCTACACAGCCATCTGGATGAACATGGAAATATGTACATGGCTATCTGTGTAAACATGCATACTTCTTCACCGCTATCTGTATAAACATGGAAATATCTACACCGCTATCTTTATGAACATGGAAATATCTAAACCGATAACTGTTTGAACAGGGAAATATATACACTGTTATCTGCATAAAAATGGAAATATCTACACCGCTATCTGTATGAACATGGAAATACATACACCGCTATCTGTATGAACATGGAAATATCTACACCGCTATCTGTATGAACATGGAAATACCTACACCGCTATCTGTATGAACATGGAAATATCTACACCGCCATCTGTATGAACATGGAAATATCTTCTCCGCCATCTGTATGAACATGGATATATCTACACAGCCATCTGGATGAACATGGAAATATCTAAACCGCTATCTGTATGAACATGGAAATATCTACACCATCATCTGTATGAACATGGATATATCTACACAGCCATCTGTATAAACACGGAAATATGTAAACCGCTACCTGTATAAACATGGAAGTATCAGCACCGCTATCGGTATGAACATGGCCATATCTACACGGCTATCTGTACGAACATGGAAATATCTACACCGCTATCTGTATGTACGTGGAAATATCTTCTCCGCCATCTGTATGAACATGGATATATCTACGCAGCCATCTGGATGAACATGGAAATATCTACACCGCTATCTGCATTAACATGGAAATATCCACACAGCCGTCTGGATTAACTTGGAAATATCTACACCGCTAGCTGTATGAACATGGAAATACATACACCGCTATCTGTATGAACATGGAAATATCTACACCGCTATCTGTTTGAACATGGAAATATATACACCGCTATCTGCATGAAAATGGAAATATCTACACAGCTATCTGCATATACATGGAAATATCTACACAGCTATCACTTTACGCATGGAAATAACTACACCGCTATCTGTATGAACATGGAAATATCTACACCGCCATCTGTATGAAAATGGAAATATCTGAACCGCCATCTGTATGAACATATAAATATCTACACCGCCATCTGTATTAAAATGAAGATATCTACACCGCTATCTGTATAAACATGGAAATATCTACACCGCTATCTGTATAAACATGGAAATATCTACACCGCTATCTGTATAAACATGGAAATATCTTCACCGCTACCTGTAACAACATGGAAATATCAGCACCGCTATCTGTATGAACATGGAAATATCTACACCGCTATCTGTATGAACATGGAAATATCTACACCGCTATCTGTATGAACATGGAAATATCTACACCGCTATCGGTTTGAACAAGGAAATATATACACCGCTGTCTGCATGAAAATGGAAATTGCTACACAGCTATCTGCATATACATGGAAATATCTACACAGGTATCTCTTTACACATGGAAATAACTACACAGCTATCTGTATGAAAATGGAAATATCTAAACCGCCATCTGTATGAACATGGAAATATCTACACCGCTATCTGTATGAACATGGAAATATCTACACCGCTATCTGTATGAACATGGAAATATCTACACAGCCATCTGGATGAACATGGAAATATCTACACCGCTATCTGTATGAACATGGAAATATCTACACCGCTATCTGTATGAACACGGAAATATCTACACCGCAATCTGTATGAACATGGAAATATTTTCACCGCCATCTATATGAACATGGATATATCTACACAGCCATCTGGATGAACATGGAAATATCTACACCGCTATCTGTGTAAACATGCCTACATTTTCACCGCTATCTGTATAAACATGGAAATATCTACACCGCTATCTTTATGAACATGGAAATATCTACACCGCTAACTGTTTGAACATGGAAGTATATACACCGCTATCTGCTTGAAAATGGAAATATATTCAACGCTAACTGTATGAACATGGAAATACATACACCGCTATCTGTTTGAACATGGAAATATCTACACCGCTTTCTGTATGAACATGGAAATATCTACACCGCTATCTGTATGAACATGGAAATATCTACACCGCCATCTGTATGAACATGGAAATATCTTCTCCACCATCTGTATGAACATGGATATATCTACACAGCCATCTGGATGAACATGGAAATATCTAAACCGCTATCTGTATGAACATGGAAATATCTACACCGCCATCTGTATGAACATGGATATATCTACACAGCCATCTGTATAAACACGGAAATATGTACACCGCCACCTGTATAAACATGGAAGTTTCAGCACGGCTATCGGTATGAACATGGCAATATCTACACGGCTATCTGTATGAACATGGAAATATCTACACCGCTATCTGTATGTACATGGAAATATCTTCACCGCCATCTGTATGAACATGGATATATCTACTCAGCCATCTGGATAAACATGGAAATATTTACACCGCTATCTGTATGAGCATGGAAATATCTACACCGCTATCTGTATGAACATGGAAATATCTACACAGCCATCTGGATTAACATGGAAATATCTACACCGCTATCTGTATGAACATGGAAATACATACACCGCTGTCTGTATGAACATGGAAATATCTACCCCGCTATCTGTATGAACATGGAAATATCTACACCGCTATCTGTATGAACATGGATATATCTTCACCGCCATCTGTGTGAACATGGATATATCTACAGAGCCATCTGGATGAACATGGACATATCTACACCGCTATCTGTGTAAACATGCATACATTTTCACCGCTATCTGTATAAACATGGAAATAACTACACCGCTATCTTTATGAACATGGAAATATCTACACCGCTAACTGTTTGAACATGGAAATATATACACCGCTATCTGCTTGAAAATGGAAATATCTACACCGCTATCTGTATGAACATGGAAATACATACACCGCTATCTGTTTGAACATGGAAATATCTACACCGCTTTCTTTATGAACATGGAAATATCTACAACGCTATCTGTATGAACATGGAAATATCTTCACCGCCATCTGTATGAACATAGATATATCTACACAGCCATCTGGATGAACATGGAAATATCTGCACCGCTATATGTATGAACATGGAAATATCTACACCGCTATCTGTATGAACATGGATATATCTACACAGCCATCTGGATGAACATGGAAATATCTACACCGCTATCTGTGTAAACATGCATATATCTTCACCGCTATCTGTATAAACATGGAAGTATCTACACCGCTATCTTTCTGAACATGGAAATATCTACACCGCTAACTGTTTGAACAGGGAAATAGATACACCGCTATCTGCATGAAAATGGAAATATCTACACAGCTATCTGCATATACATGGAAATATCTACACAGCTATCTCTCTACACATGGAAATAACTACACCGCTATCTGTATGAACATGGAAACATCTACACCGCCATCTGTATGAACATGGAAATATCTGCACCGCCATCTGTATGAACATATAAATATCTACACCGCCATCTGTATTAAGATGGAGATATCTACACTGCTATCTGTATCAACATGGAAATATCTACACCGCTACCTGTATGAACATGGAAATATCAGCACCGCTATCTGTATGAACATGGAAATATCTACACCGCTATCTGTATGAACATGGAAATATCTTCACCGCCATCTGTATGAACATGGATATATCTACACAGCCATCTGGATGAACATGGAAATATGTACACGGCTATCTGTGTAAACATGCATACATCTTCACCGCTATCTGTATAAACATGGAAATATCTACACCGCTATCTTTATGAACATGGAAATATCTAAACCGCTAACTGTTTGAACAGGGAAATATATACACCGCTATCTGCATAAAAATGGAAATATCTACACCGCTATCTGTATGAACATGGAAATACATACACCGCTATCTGTATGAACATGGAAATATCTACAACGCTATCTGTATGAACATGGAAATAACTACCCCGCTATCTGTATGAACATGGAAATATCTACACCGCCATCTGTATGAACATGGAAATATCTTCTCCACCATCTGTATGAACATGGATATATCTACACAGCCATCTGGATGAACATGGAAATATCTAAACCACTATCTGTATGAACATGGAAATATCTACACCGCCATCTGTATGAACATGGATATATCTACACAGCCATCTGTATAAACACGGAAATATGTACACCGCTACCTGTATAAACATGGAAGTTTCAGCACGGCTATCGGTATGAACATGGCAATATCTACACGGCTATCTGTATGAACATGGAAATATCTACACTGCTATCTGTATGTACATGGAAATATCTTCACCGCCATCTGTATGAACATGGATATATCTACTCAGCCATCTGGATGAACATGGAAATATCTACAGCGCTATCTGTATGAACATGGAAATATCTACACCGCTATCTGTATGAACATGGAAATATCTACACAGCCATCTGGATTAACATGGAAATATCTACACCGCTATCTGTATGAACATGGAAATACATACACCGCTGTCTGTATGAACATGGAAATATCTACACCGCTATCTGTATGAACATGGAAATATCTGCACCGCTATCTGTATGAACATGGAAATATCTTCACTGCCATCTGTATGAACATGGATATATCTACGCAGCCATCTGGATGAACATGGAAATATCTACACCGCTATCTGTATGAACATGGAAATATCTACACCGCTATCTGCATTAACATGGAAATATCCACACAGCCATCTGGATTAACTTGGAAATATCTACACCGCTATCTGTATGAACATGGAAATACATACACCGCTATCTGTATGAACATGTAAATATCTACACCGCTATCTGTTTGAACATGGAAATATATACACCGCTATCTGCATGAAAATGGAAATATCTACACAGCTATCTGCATATACATGGAAATATCTACACAGCTATCACTTTACGCATGGAAATAACTACACTGCTATCTGTATGAACATGGAAATATCTACACCGCCATCTGTATGAAAATGGAAATATCTGAACCGCCATCTGTATGAACATATAAATATCTACACCGCCATCTGTATTAAAATGAAGATATCTACACCGCTATCTGTATAAACATGGAAATATCTACACCGCTATCTGTATAAACATGGAAATATCTACACCGCTATCTGTATAAACATGGAAATATCTTCACTGCTACCTGTAAAAACATGGAAATATCAGCACCGCTATCTGTATGAACATGGAAATATCTACACCGCTATCTGTATGAACATGGAAATATCTACACCGCTATCTGTATGAACATGGAAATATCTACACCGCTATCGGTTTGAACAAGGAAATATATACACCGCTGTCTGCATGAAAATGGAAATTGCTACACAGCAATCTGCATATACATGGAAATATCTACACAGGTATCTCTTTACACATGGAAATAACTACACAGCTATCTGTATGAAAATGGAAATATCTAAACCGCCATCTGTATGAACATGGAAATATCTACACCGCTATCTGTATGAACATGGAAATATCTGCACCGCCATCTGTATGAACATATAAATATCTACACCGCCATCTGTATTAAGATGGAGATATCTGCACTGCTATCTGTATCAACATGGAAATATCTACACCGCTACCTGTATGAACATGGAAATTTCAGCACCGCTATCTGTATGAACATGGAAATATCTACACCGCTATCTGTATGAACATGGAAATATCTACACCGCTATCTGTATGAACATGGAAATATCTACACCGCTATCTGTGTAAACATGCATACATCTTCACCGCTATCTGTATGAACATGGAAATATCTTCACCGCCACCTGTATGAACATGGATATATCTACACAGCCATCTGGATGAACATGGAAATATCTGCACCGCCATCTATATAAACATGTAAATATCTACACCGCCACCTGTATGAACATGGATATATCTACACAGCCATCTGGATGAAGATGGAAATATCTGCACCGCTATCTGTATGAACATGGAAATACCTACACCTCTATCTGTATGAACATGGATATATCTACACAGCCATCTGGATGAACATGGAAATATCTACACCGCTATCTGTGTAAACATGCATACATCTTCACCGCTATCTGTATAAACATGGAAATATCTACACCGCTATCTTTCTGAACAAGGAAATATCAACACCGCTAACTGTTTGAACAGGGAAATATATACACTGCTATCTGCATGAGAATTGAAATATCTACACAGCTATCTGCATATACATGGAAATATCTACACAGCTATCTCTTTACACATGGAAATAACTACACCGCTATCTGTATGAACATGGAAATAACTACACCGCCATCTGTATGAAAATGGAAATATCTGAACCGCCATCTGTATGAACATATAAATATCTACACCGCCATCTGTATAAAGATGGAGATATCTACACCGCTATCTGTATAAACATGGAAATATCTACACCGCTATCTGTATAAACATGGAAATATCTACACCGCTATCTGTATAAACATGGAAATAGCTTCACCGCTACTGTAAAAACATGGAAATATCAGCACCGCTATCTGTATGAGCCTGGAAATATCTTCACCGCCATCTGTATGAACATGGATATATCTACACAGCCATCTTGATGATCATGGAAATATGTACACGGCTATCTGTGTAAACATGCATACATCTTCACCACTATCTGTATAAACATGGAAATATCTACACCGCTATCTTTATGAACATGGAAATATCTACACCGCTATCTGTATGAACATGGAAATATCTGCACCGCTATCTGTATGAACATGGAAATACATACACCGCTATCTGTATGAACATGGAAATATCTACACCGCTATCTGTATGAACATGGAAATATCTGCACCGCTATCTGTATGAACATGGAAATATCTACACCGCCATCTGTATGAACATGGAAATATCTTCTCCGCCATCTGTATGAACATGGATATATCTACACAGCCATCTGGATGAACATGGAAATATCTAAACCGCTATCTGTATGAACATGGAAATATCTACACCGCTATCTGTATGAACATGGATATATCTACACAGCCATCTTTATAAACACGGAAATATGTACACCGCTACCTGTATAAACATGGAAGTATCAGCACCGCTATCGGTATGTACATGGCAATATCTACACCGCTATCTGTATGTACATGGAAATATCTTCACCGCCATCTGTATGAACATGGATATATCTACGCAGCCATCTGGATGAACATGGAAATAACTACACCGCTATCTGTATGAACATGGAAATATCTACTCAGCCATCTGGATGAACATGGAAATATCTACACCGCTATCTGTATGAACATGGAAATACATACACCGCTATCTGTATGAACATGGAAATATCTTCACCGCCATCTGTATGAACATGGATATATCTACACAGCCATCTGGATGAACCTGGAAATATCTACACCGCTATCTGTGTAAACATGCATACAATTTCACCGCTATCTGTATAAACATGGAAATATCTACACTGCTATCTTTATGAACATGGAAATATCTACACCGCTAACTGTTTGAACATGGAAACATATACACCGCTATCTGCTTGAAAATGGAAATATCTACACCGCTATCTGTATGAACATGGAAATACATACACCGCTATCTGTTTGAACATGGAAATATCTACACCGCTTTCTGTATGAACATTTAAATATCTACACCGCTATCTGTATGAACATGGAAATATCTTCACCGCCATCTGTATGAACATGGATATATCTACACAGCCATCTGAATGAACATGGAAATATCCGCACCGCTATCTGTATGAACATGGAAATATCTACACCGCTATCTGTATGAACATGGATATATCTACACAGCCATCTGGATGAACATGGAAATATCTACACTGCTATCTGTGTAAACATGCATACATCTTCACCGCTATCTGTATAAATATGGAAATACCTACACCGCTATCTTTCTGAACATGAAAATATCTACACCGCTAACTGTTTGAACAGGGAAATATATACACCGCTATCTGCATGAAAATGGAAATATCTACACAGCTATCTGCATATACATGGAAATATCTACACAGCTATCTCTTTACACATGGAAATAACCACACCGCTATCTGTATGAACATGGAAATATCTACACCGCCATCTGTATGAAAATGGAAATATCTTCACCGCCATCTGTATGAACATGGATATATCTACACAGCCTTCTGGATGAACATGGAAATATCTACACCGCTATCTGTGTAAACATGCATACACCTTCACCGCTATCTGTATAAACATGGAAATATCTACACCGCTATCTTTATGAACATGGAAATATCTAAACCGCTAACTGCTTGAACAGGAAATATATACACCGCTATCTGCATGAAAATGGAAATATCTACGCCGCTATCTGTATGAATATGGAAATACATACACCGCTATCTGTATGAACATGGAAATATCTACACCGCTATCTGTATGAACATGGAAATATCTACACCGCTATCTGTATGAACATGGAAATATCTACACCGCCATCTGTATGAAGATGGAAATATCTTCTCCGCCATCTGTTTCAACATGGATATATCCACACAGCCATCTGGATGAACATGGAAATATCTAAACCGCTATCTGCATGAACATGGAAATATCTACACCGCCAACTGTATGAACATGGATATATCTACACCGCTATCTGTATAAACATGGAAATATCTAAACCGCTACCTGTATGAACATGGAAATATCAGCTCCGCTATCTGTATGAACATGGAAATATCTACACCGCTATCTGTATGAACATGGAAATACCTTCTCCGCTATCTGAATGAACATGGATATATCTACACAGCCTTCTGGATGAACATGGAAATATCTACACCGCTATCTGTGTAAACATGCATACATCTTCACCGCTATCTGTATAAACATGGAAATATCTACACCGCTATCTTTATGAACATGGAAATATCTAAACCGCTAACTGTTTGAACAGGGAAATATATACACCGCTATCTGCATGAAAATGGAAATATCTATGCCGCTATCTGTATGAATATGGAAATACATACACCGCTATCTGTATGAACATGGAAATATCTACACCACCATCTGTATGAACATGGATATATCTACACTGCTATCTGTATAAACATGGAAATATCTACACCGCTACCTGTATGAACATGGAAATATCAGCTCCGCTATCTGTATGAACATGGAAATATCTACACCGCTATCTGTATGAACATGGAAATATCTGCACCGCTATCTGTATGAACATGGAATTATCTACACCGCTATCTGTGTAAACATGCATACATCTTCACCGCTATCTGTATAAACATGGAAATATCTACACCGCTATCTTTATGAACATGGAAATATCTAAACCGCTAACTGTTTGAACAGGGAAATATATACACCGCGATCTGCATGAAAATTGAAATATCTACAACGCTATCTGTATGAATATGGAAATACATACACCGCTATCTGTATGAACATGGAAATATCTACACCGCTATCTGTATGAACATGGAAATATCTACACCGCTATCTGTATGAACATGGAAATTTCTACACCGCCATCTGTATGAACATGGAAATATCTTCTCCGCCATCTGTTTGAACATGGATATATCTTCACAGCCATCTGGATAAACATGGAAATATCTAAACCGCTATCTGCATGAACATGGAAATATCTACACCACCATCTGTATGAACATGGATATATCTACACTGCTATCTGTATAAACATGGAAATATCTACACCGCTACCTGTATGAACATGGAAATATCAGCTCCGCTATCTGTATGAACATGGAAATATCTACACCGCTATCTGTATGAACATGGAAATATCTGCACCGCTATCTGTATGAACATGGAATTATCTACACCGCTATCTGTGTAAACATGCATACATCTTCACCGCTATCTGTATAAACATGGAAATATCTACACCGCTATCTTTATGAACATGGAAATATATAAACCGCTAACTGTTTGAACAGGGAAATATATACACCGCGATCTGCATGAAAATGGAAATATCTACACCGCTATCTGTATGAAGATGGAAATACATACACCGCTATCTGTGTGAACATGGAAATATCTACACCGCCATCTGTATGAACATGGAAATATCTACACCGCTATCTGAATGAACATGGAAATATCTACACCGCCATCTGTAAGAACATGGAAATATCTTCTCCGCCATCTGTATGAACATGGATATATCTACACAGCCATCTGGATGAACATGGAAATATCTACACCGCTATCTGTACGAACATGGAAATATCTACACCGCTATCTGTATGAACATGGAAATATCTACACCGCTATCTGTATGAACATGGAAATATCTACACCGCTATCTGTATGAACATGGAAATATCTACACCGCTAACTGAACAGGGAAATATATACACCGCTATGTGCATGAAAATGGAAATATCTACACCGCTATCGGTTTGAACAGGGAAATATATACACCGCTGTCTGCATGAAAATAGAAATTGCTACACAGCTATCTGCATATACTTGGAAATATCTACACAGGTATCTCTTTACACATGGAAATAACTACACAGCTATCTGTATGAAAATGGAAATATCTACACCGCCATCTGTATGAACATGGAAATATCTACACCGCTATCTGTATGAACATGGAAATATCTACACCGCTATCTGTATGAACATGGAAATATCTACACAGCCATCTGGATGAACATGGAAATATCTACACCGCTATCTGTATGAACTTGGAAATATCTACACCGCTATCTGTATGAACATGGAAATACCTACACCGCTATCTGTATGAACATGGAAATATTTTCACCGCCATCTATATGAACATGGATATATCTACACAGCCATCTGGATGAACATGGAAATATCTACACCGCTATCTGTGTAAACATGCCTACATTTTCACCGCTATCTGTATAAACATGGAAATATGTACACCGCTATCTTTATGAACATGGAAATATCTACACCGCTAACTGTTTGAACATGGAAGTATATACACCGCTATCTGCTTGAAAATGGAAATATATACACCGCTAACTGTATGAACATGGAAATACATACACCGCTATCTGTTTGAACATGGAAATATCTACACCGCTTTCTGTATGAACATGGAAATATCTACACCGCCATCTGTATTAAGATGGAGATATCTACACTGCTATATGTATCAACATGGAAATATCTACACCGCTACCTGTATGAACATGGAAATATCAGCACCGCTATCTGTATGAACATGGAAATATCTACACCGCGATCTGTATGAACATGGAAATATCTTCACCGCCATCTGTATGAACATGGATATATCTACACAGCCATCTGGATGAACATGGAAATATGTACACGGCTATCTGCGCAAACATGCATACATCTTCACCGCTATCTGTATAAACATGGAAATATCTACACCGCTATCTTTATGAACATGGAAATATCTAAACCGCTAACTGTTTGAACAGGGAAATATATACACCGCTATCTGCATAAAAATGGAAATATCTACACCGCTATCTGTATGAACATGGAAATACATACACTGCTATCTGTATGAACATGGAAATATCTAAACCGCTATCTGTATGAACATGGAAATATCTACACCGCTATCTGTATGAACATGGAAATATCTACACCGCCATCTGTATGAACATGGAAATATCTTCTCCACCATCTGTATGAACATGGATATATCTACACAGCCATCTGGATGAACATGGAAATATCTAAACTGCTATCTGTATGAACGTGGAAATATCTACACCGCCATCTGTATGAACATGGATATATCTACACAGCCATCTGTATAAGCACGGAAATATGTACACCGCTACCTGTATAAACATGGAAGTTTCAGCACGGCTATCGGTATGAACATGGCAATATCTACACGGCTATCTGTATGAACATGGAAATATCTACACCGCTATCTGTATGTACACGGAAATATCTTCACCGCCATCTGTATGAACATGGATATATCTACTCAGCCATCTGGATGAACATGGAAATATCTACACCGCTATCTGTATGAACATGGAAATATCTACACCGCTATCTGTATGAACATGGAAATATCTACACTGCCATCTGGATTAACATGGAAATATCTACACCGCTATCTGTATGAACATGGAAATACATACACCGCTGTCTGTATGAACATGGAAATATCTACACCGCTATCTGTATGAACATGGAAATATCTACACCGCTATCTGTATGAACATGGAAATATCTTCACCGCCATCTGTATGAACATGGATATATCTACACAGCCATCTGGATGAACATGGAAATATCTACACCGCTATCTGTGTAAACATGCATACATTTTCACCGCTATCTGTATAAACATGGAAATATCTACACCGCTATCTTTATGAACATGGAAATATCTACACCGCTAACTGTTTGAACATGGAAATATATACACCGCTATCTGCTTGAAAATGGTAATATCTACACCGCTATCTGTATGAACATGGAAATACATACACCGCTATCTGTTTGAACATTGAAATATCTACACCGCTTTCTTTATGAACATGGAAATATCTACAACGCTATCTGTAGGAACATGGAAATATCTTCACCGCCATCTGTATGAACATGGATATATCTACACAGCCATCTGGATGAACATGGAAATATCTACACCGCTATCTGTATGAACATGGAAATATCTACACCGCTATCTGTATGAACATGGATATATCTACACAGCCATCTAGATGAACATGGAAATATGTACACCGCTATCTGTGTAAACATGCATACATCTTCACTGCTATCTATATAAACATGGAAATATCTACACCGCTATCTTTCTGAACATGGAAATATCTACACCGCTAACTGTCTGAACAGGGAAATATATACACCGCTATCTGCATGAAAATGGAAATATCTACACAGCTATCTGCATAAACATGGAAATATCTACACAGCTATCTCTCTACACATGGAAATAACTACACCGCTATCTGTATGAACATGGAAATATCTACACCGCTATCTGTATGAAAATGGAATTCTCTGAACCGCCATCTGTATGAACATATAAATATCGACACCGCCATCTGTATTAAAATGGAGATATCTACACCGCTATCTGTATCAACATGGAAATATCTACACCGCTTTCTCTATAAACATGGAAATATCTACACCGCTATCTGTATAAACATGGAAAAACTTCACCGCTACCTGTATAAACATGGAAATTTCAGCACCGCTATCTGTATGAACATGGAAATATCTACACCGCAATCTGTATGAACATGGAAATATCTACACCGCTATCTGTATGAACATGGAAATATCTACACCGCTATCTGTTTGAACAGGGAAATATATACACCGCTGTCTGCATGAAAATGGAAATTGCTACACAGCTATCTGCATATACATGGAAATATCTACACAGGTATCTCTTTACACATGGAAATAACTACACCGCTATCTGTATGAACTTGGAAATATCTACACCGCCATCTGTATGAACATGGAAATATCTGTACCGCCATCTGTATGAACATATAAATAAATACACCGCCATCTGTGTTAATATGGAGATATCTACACCGCTATCTGTATCTACATGGAAATATCTACACCGCTATCTGTATAAACATGGAAATATCGACACCGCTATCTGTATAAACATGGAAATATCTACACCGCTACCTGTATGAACATGGAAATATCATCACCGCTATCTGTATGAACATGGAAATATCTACACCGCTATCTGTATGAACATGGAAATATCTTCACCGCCATCTGTATGAACATGGATATATCTACACAGCCATCTGGATGAACATGGAAATATGTACACGGCTATCTGTGTAAACATGCATACATGTTCACCGCTATCTGTATAAACATGGAAATATCTACACCGCTATCTTTATGAACATGGAAATATCTAAACCGATAACTGTTTGAACAGGGAAATATATACACCGCTGTCTGCATGAAAATGGAAATATCTACACCGCTATCTGTATGAACATGGAAATACATACACCGCTATCTGTATGAACATGGAAATATCTACACCGCTATCTGCATCAACATGGAAATACCTACACCGCTATCTGAATGAACATGGAAATATCTACACCGCCATCTGTATGAACATGGAAATATCTTCTCCGCCATCTGTATGAACATGGATATATCTACACAGCCATCTGGATGAACATGGAAATATCTAAACCGCTATCTGTATGAACATGGAAATATCTACACCGCCATCTGTATGAACATGGATATATCTACACAGCCATCTTTATAATCACGGAAATATGTACACCGCTACCTGTATAAACATGGAAGTATCAGCACCGCTATCGGTATGTACATGGCAATATCTACACGGCTATCTGTATGAACATGGAAATATCTACACCGCTATCTGTATGAACATGGAAATATCTACACCGCTATCTGTATGAACATGGAAATCTCTTCGCCGCCATCTGTATGAACATGGATATATCTACACAGCCATCTGGATGAACATGGAAATATCTACACCGCTATCTGTGTAAACATGCATACATTTTCACTGCTATCTGTATAAACATGGAAATATCTAAACCGCTATCTTTATGAACATGGAAATATCTACACCGCTAACTGTTTGAACTTGGAAATATATACACCGCAATCTGCTTGAAAATGGAAATATCTACACCGCTATCTGTATGAACATGGAAATACATACACCGCTATCTGTTCGAACATGGAAATATCTACACCGCTTTCTGTATGAACATGGAAATATCTACACCGCTATCTGTATGAACATGGATATATCTTCACCGTCATGTGTATGAACATGGATATATCTACACAGCCATCTGGATGAACATGGAAATATCTGCACCGCTATGTGTATGAACATGGAAATACCTACACCGCTATCTGTATGAACATGGATATATCTACACAGCCATCTGGATGAACATGGAAATATCTACACCGCTATCTGTGTAAACATGCATACATCTTCACCGCTATCTGTATAAACATGGAAATATCAACACCGCTAACTGTTTGAACAGGGAAATATATACACCGCTATCTGCATGAGAATTGAAATATCTACACAGCTATCTGCATATACATGGAAATATCTACACAGCTATCTCTTTACACATGGAAATAACTACACCGCTATCTGTATGAACATGGAAATATCTACACCGCCATCTGTATGAAAATGGAAATATCTGAACCGCCATCTGTATGAACATATAAATATCTTCACCGCCATCTGTATTAAGATCGAGATATCTACACCGCTATCTGCATAAACATGGAAATATCTACACCGCTATCTGTATAAACATGGAAATATCTACAGCACTATCTGTATAAACATGGAAATAGCTTCACCGCTACAGTAAAAACATGGAAATATCAGCACCGCTATCTGTATGAACATGGAAATATCTACAACGCAATCTGTATGTACATGGAAATATCTACACCGCTATCTGTATGAACATGGAAATATCTACACCGCTATCTGTTTGAACAGGGAAATATATACACCGCTATCTGCATGAAAATGTAAATTGCTACACAGCTATCTGCATATACATGGAAATATCTACACAGGTATCTCTTTACACATGGAAATAACTACACCGCTATCTGTATGAACATGGAAATATCTACACCGCCATCTGTATGAACATGGAAATATCTGCACGGCCATCTGTATGAACATATAAATATCTACACCGCCATCTGTATTAAGATGGAGATATCTACACCGCTATCTGTATCAACATGGAAATATCTACACCGCTATCTGAATAAACATGGAAATATCAGCACCGCTATCTGTGTGAACATGGAAATATCTACACCGCTTTCTGTATGAACATGGAAATATCTACACCGCTATCTGTTTGAACATGGAAATATCTACACCGCTTTCTGTATGAACATGGAGATATCTACACTGCTATCTGTATCAACATGGAAATATCTACACCGCTATCTGAATAAACATGGAAATATCAGCACCGCTATCTGTGTGAAGATGGAAATATCTACACCGCTATCTGAATAAACATGGAAATATCAGCACCGCTATCTGTTTGAACATGGAAATATCTACACCGCTTTCTGTATGAACATGGAAATATCTACACCGCTATCTGTATGAACATGGAAATATCTTCACCGCCATCTGTATGAAGATGGATATATCTACACAGCATTCTGGATGAACATGGAAATATCTACAACGCTATCTGTGTAAACATGCATACATTTTCACCGCTATCTGTATAAACATGGAAATATCTACACCGCTATCTTTATGAACATGGAAATATCTAAACCGCTAACTGTTTGAACAGGGAAATATATACACCGCTATCTGCATAAAAATGGAAATATCTACACCGCTATCTGTATGAACATGGAAATACATACACCGCTATCTGTATGAACATGGAAATATCTACACCGCTATCTGTATGAACATGGAAATATCTACACCGCTATCTGTATGAACATGGAAATATCTACACCGCCATCTGTATGAACATGGAAATATCTTCTCCGCCATCTGTATGAACATGGATATATCTACACAGCCATCTGGATGAACATGGAAATATCTAAACCGCTATCTGTATGAACATGGAAATATCTACACCGCCATCTGTATGAACATGGATATATCTACACAGCCATCTGTATAAACACGGAAATATGTACACCGCTACCTGTATAAACATGGAAGTTTCAGCACGGCTATCGGTATGAACATGGCAATATCTACACGGCTATCTGTATGAACATGGAAATATCTACACCGCTATCTGCATGTACATGGAAATATCTTCACCGCCATCTGTATGAACATGGATATATCTACTCAGCCATCTGGATGAACATGGATATATCTACTCAGCCATCTGGATGAACATGGAAATATCTACACCGCTATCTGTATGAACATGGAAATATCTACACCGCTATCTGTATGAACATGGAAATATCTACACCGCTATCTGTATGAACATGGAAATACCTACACCGCTATCTGTATGAACATGGAAATATCTACACCGCCATCTGTATGAACATGGAAATATCTTCTCCGCCATCTGTATGAACATGGATATATCTGCACAGCCATCTGGATGAACATGGAAATATCTAAACCGCTATCTGTATGAACATGGAAATATCTACACCGCCATCTGTATGAACATGGATATATCTACACAGCCATCTGGATGAACATGGAAATATCTACACCGCTATCTGTGTAAACATGCATACATTTTCACCGCTATCTGTATAAACATGGAAATAACTACACCGCTATCTTTATGAACATGGAAATATCTACACCGCTAACTGTTTGAACATGGAAATATCTACACCGCTATCTGTATGAACATGGAAATATCTACACAGCCATCTGGATTAACATGGAAATAACTACACCGCTATCTGTATGAACATGGAAATACATACACCGCTGTCTGTATGAACATGGAAATATCTACACCGCTATCTGTATGAACATGGAAATATCTACACCGCTATCTGTATGAACATGGAAATATCTTCACTGCCATCTGTGTGAACATGGATATATCTACACAGCCATCTGGATGAACATGGAAATATCTACACCGCTATCTGTGTAAACATGCATACATTTTCACCGCTATCTGTATAAACATGGAAATATCTACACCGCTATCTTTATGAACATGGAAATATCTACACCGCTAACTGTTTGAGCATGGAAATATATACACCGCTATCTGCTTGAAAATGGAAATATCTACACCGCTATCTGTATGAACATGGAAATACATACACCGCTATCTGTTGGAACATGGAAATATCTACACCGCTTTCTTTATGAACATGGAAATATCTACAACGCTATCTGTATGAACATGGAAATATCTTCACCGCGATCTGTATGAACATGGATATATCTACACAGCCATCTGGATGAACATGGAAATATCTGCACCTCTATCTGTATGAACATGGAAATATCTACACCGCTATCTGTATGAACATGGATATATCTACACAGCCATCTGGATGAACATGGAAATATCTACACCGCTATCTGTGTAAACATGCATACATCTTCACCGCTATCTGTATAAACATGGAAATATCTACACCGCTATCTTTCTGAACATGGAAATATCTACACCGCTAACTGTTTGAACATGGAAATATATACACCGCTATCTGCATGAGAATGGAAATATCTACACAGCTATCTGCATATACATGGAAATATCTACACAGCTATCTCTCCACACATGGAAATATCTACACCGCTATCTGTATGAACATGGAAATATCTACACCGCCATCTGTATGAAAATGGAAATCTCTGAACCGCCATCTGTATGAACATATAAATATCTACACCGCCATCTGTATTAAAATGGAGATATCTACACCGCTATCTGTATAAACATGGAAATATCTACACCGCTATCTGTATAAACATGGAAATATCTACACCGCTATCTGTATAAACAGGGAAATAGCTTCACCGCTACCTGTATAAACATGGAAATTTCAGCACCGCTATCTGTATGAACATGGAAATATCTACACCGCAATCTGTATGAACATGGAAATATCTACACCGCTATCTGTATGAACATGGAAATATCTACACCGCTATCTGTTTGAACAGGGAAATATATACACCGCTGTCTGCATGAAAATGGAAATTGCTACACAGCTATCTGCATATACATGGAAATATCTACACAGGTATCTCTTTACACATGGAAATAACTACACCGCTATCTGTATGAACATGGAAATATCTACACCGCCATCTGTATGAACATGGAAATATCTGCACCGCCATCTGTATGAACAGATAAATATATACACCGCCATCTGTATTAAGATGGAGATATCTACACCGCTATCTGTATAAACATGGAAATACCTACACCGCTATCTGTATAAACATGGAAATATCTACACCGCTATCTGTATAAACATGGAAATAGCTCCACCGCTACCTGTATAAACATGGAAATTTCAGCACCTCTATCAGTATGAACATGGAAATATCTACACCGCAATCTGTATGAACATGGAAATATCTACACCGCTATCTGTATGAACATGGAAATATCTACACCGCTATCTGTTTGAACAGGGAAATATATACACCGCTGTCTGCATGAAAATGGAAATTGCTACACAGCTATCTGCATATACATGGAAACATCTACACAGGTATCTCTTTACACATGGAAATAACTACACCGCTATCTGTATGAACATGGAAATATCTACACCGCCATCTGTATGAACATGGAAATATCTGCACCGCCATCTGTATGAACATATAAATATCTACACCGCCATCTGTATTAAGATGGAGATATCTACACCGCTATCTGTATCAACATGGAAATATCTACACCGCTATCTGTATAAACATGGAAATATCTACACCGCTATCTGTATAAACATGGAAATATCTACACCGCTACCTGTATGAACATGGAAATATCAGCACCGCTATCTGTATGAACATGGAAATATCTACACCGCTATCTGTATGAACTTGGAAATATCTTCACCGCCATCTGTATGAACATGGATATATCTACACAGCCATCTGGATGAACATGGAAATATGTACACGGCAATCTGTGTAAACATGCATACATCTTCACCGCTATCTGTATAAACATGGAAATATCTACACCGCTGTCTTTATGAACATGGAAATATCTAAACCGATAACTGTTTGAACAGGGAAATATATACACCGCTATCTGCATGAAAATGGAAATATCTACACCGCTATCTGTATGAACATGGAAATACATACACCGCTATCTGTATGAACATGGAAATATCTACACCGCCATCTGTATGAACATGGAAATATCTTCTCCGCCATCTGTATGAACATGGATATATCTGCACAGCCATCTGGATGAACATGGAAATATCTAAACCGCTATCTGTATGAACATGGAAATATCTACACCGCCATCTGTATGAACATGGATATATCTACACAGCCATCTTTATAAACACGGTAATATGTACACCGCTACCTGTAAAAACATGGAAGTATCAGCACCGCTATCGTATGTACATGGCAATATCTACACGGCTATCTGTATGAACATGGAAATATCTACACCGCTATCTGTATGTACATGGAAATATCTTCACCGCCATCTGTATGAACATGGATATATCTACGCAGCCATCTGGATGAACATGGAAATATCTACACCGCTATCTGTATGAACATGGAAATATCTACGCCGCTATCTGTATGAACATGGAAATACCTACAGAGCCATCTGGATGAACATGGAAATATCTACACCGCTATCTGTATGAACATGGAAATACAAACACCGCTATCTGTATGAACATGGAAATATCTACACCGCTATCTGTATGAACATGGAAATATCTTCACCGCCATCTGTATGAACATGGATATATCTTCACCGTCATCAGTATGAACATGAATATATCTACACAGCCATCTGGATGAACATGGAAATATCTGCACCGCTATCTGAGTAAACATGCATACATTTTCACCGCTATCTGTATAAACATGGAAATATCTACACCGCTATCTTTATGAACATGGAAATATCTACACCGCTAACTGTTTGAACTTGGAAATACATACACCGCTATCTGTTTGAACATGGAAATATCTACACCGCTTTCTGTATGAACGTGGAAATATCTTCACCGTCATCAGTATGAACATGAATATATCTACACAGCCATCTGGATGAACATGGAAATATCTGCACCGCTATCTGTATGAACATGGAAATATCTACACCGCTATCTGTATGAACATGGATATATCTACACAGCCTTCTGGATGAACATGGAAATATCTACACCGCTATCTGTGTAAACATGCATACATCTTCACCGCTATCTGTATAAACATGGAAATATCTACACCGCTATCTTTCTGAACATGGAAATATCAACACCGCTAACTGTTTGAACAGGGAAATATCTACACCGCTATCTGCATGAGAATTGAAATATCTACACAGCTATCGGCATATACATGGAAATATCTACACAGCTATCTCTTTACACATGGAAATAACTACACCGCTATCTGTATGAACATGGAAATATCTACACCGCCATCTGTATGAAAATGGAAATATCTGAACCGCCATCTGTATGAACATATAAATATCTACACCGCCATCTGTATTAAGATGGAGATATCTACACCGCTATCTGTATAAACATGGAAATATCTACACCGCTATCTGTATAAACATGGAAATATCTACACCGCTATCTGTATAAACATGGAAATATCTTCACCGCTACCTGTAAAAACATGGAAATATCAGCACCGCTATCTGTATGAACATGGAAATATCTACACCGATATCTGTATGAACATGGAAATACATACACCGCTATCTGCATGAACATGGAAATATCTACACCGCTATCTGTATGAACATGGAAATACCTACACCGCTATCTGTATGAACATGGAAATATCTACACCGCCATCTGTATGAACATGGAAATATCTTCTCCGCCATCTGCATGAACATGGATATATCTACACAGCCATCTGGATGAACATGGAAATATCTAAACAGCTATCTGTATGAACATGGAAATATCTACACCGCTTTCTGTATAAACATGGAAATATGTACACAGCTACCTGTATAAACATGGAAGTATCAGCACCGCTATCGGTATGAACATGGCAATATCTACACGGCTATCTGTATGAACATGGAAATATCCACACCGCTATCTGTATGAACATGGAAATACCTTCACCGCCATCTGTATGAACATGGATATATCTACACAGCCATCTGGATGAACCTGGAAATATCTACGCCGCTATCTGTGTAAATATGCATACATTTTCACCGCGATCTGTATAAACATGGAAATATCTACACCGCTATCTTTATGAACATGGAAATATCTACACCGCTAACTGTTTGAACATGGAAATATATACACCGCTATCTGCTTGAAAATGGAAATATCTACACCGCTATCTGTATGAACATGGAAATACATACACCGCTATCTGTTTGAACATGGAAATATCTACACCGCTTTCTGTATGAACATGGAAATATCTACACCGCTATCTGTATGAACATGGAAATATCTTCTCCGCCATCTGTATGAACATGGATATATCTACACAGCCATCTGGATGAACATGGAAATATCCGCACCGCTATCTGTATGAACATGGAAATATCTACACCGCTATCTGTATGAACATGGATATATCTACACCGCTAACTGTTTGAACAGGGAAATATATACACCGCTATCTGCATGAAAATGGAAATATCTACACAGCTATCTGCATATACATGGAAATATCTACACAGCTATCTCTTTACACATGGAAATAACTACACCGCTATCTGTATGAACATGGAAACATCTACACCGCCATCTGTATGAAAATGGAAATATCTGAACCGGCATCTGTATGAACATATAAATATCTACACCGCCATCTGTATTAAGATGGAGTTATCTGCACCGCTATCTGTATAAACATGGAAATATCTACACCACTATCTGTATAAACATGGAAATAGCTTCACCGCTACCTGTAAAAACATGGAAATATCAGCACCGCTATCTGTATGAACATGGAAATATCTACACCGCTATCTGTATGAACATGAAAATATCTTCACCGCCATCTGTAGGAACATGGATATATCTACACAGCCATCTGGATGAACATGGAAATAACTACACCGCTATCTGTGTAAACATGCATACATCTTCACCGCTATCTGTATAAACATGGAAATATCTACACCGCTATCTTTATGAACATGGAAATATCTAAACCGCTCACTGTTTGAACAGGGAAATATAGACACCGCTATCTGCAGGAAAATGGAAATATCTACACCGCTATCTGTATGAACATGGAAATACATACACCGCTATCTGTATGAACATGGAAATATCTACACCGCTATCTGTATGAACATGGAAATATCTACACCGCCATCTGTTTGAACGTGGATATATCTACACAGCCATCTGGATGAACATGGAAATATCTAAACCGCTATATGCATGAACATGGAAATATCTACACCGCCATCTGTATGAACATGGATATATCTACACAGCCATCTGTATAAACATGGAAATATCTACACCGCTATCTGTATGAATATGGAAATGTTTACAAGGCTATCTGTTTGAACATGGAAATATCTACACCGCTATCTGCATGAAAATGGAAATATCTGCACAGCAATCTGCAAATACATGGAAATACCTACACAGCTATCTCTTTACACATGGAAATAACTACACCGCTATCTATATAAACATGGAAATATCTACACCGCTATCTTTATGAACATGGAAATATATACACCACTAACTGATTGAACAGGGAAATATATACACCGCTATCTGCATGAAAATGGAAATATCTACACCGCTATCTGTATGAACATGGAAATACATACACCGCTATCTGTTTGAACATGGAAATATCTACACCGCTATCTGTATGAACATGGAAATATCTTCACCGTCATCTTTATGAACATGGAAATATCTGCACCGCTATCTGTATGAACATGGAAATATCTACGCCGCTATCTGAATAAACATGGAAATATCTACACCGCTATCTGTATGAACATGGAAATATCTTCACCGCCATCTGTATGAACATGGATATATCTACACAGCCATCTGGATTAACATGGAAATATCTGCACCGCTATCTGTATGAACATGGAAATATCTACACCGCTATCTGTATGAACATAGATATATCTACACAGCTATCTGGATGAACATGGAAATATCTACACCGCTATCAGTGTAAACATGCATACATCTTCACCGCTATCTGTATAAACATGGAAATATCTACACCGCTATCTTTCTGAACAGGGAAGTATCTACACCACTAACTGTTTGAACAGGGAAATATATACACCGCTATCTGCATGAAAATGGAAATATCTACACAGCTATCTGCATATACATGGATATATCTACACAGCTATCTCTTTACACATGTAAATAACTACACCGCTATCTGTATGAACATGGAAATATCTACACTGCGATCTGTATGAACATGGAAATATCTGAACCGCCATCTGTATGAACATATAAATATCTACACCGCCAACTGTATTAAGATGGAGATATCTACACCGCTTTCTGTATAAAGATGGAAATATCTACGCCGCTATCTGTATAAACATGGAAATATCTACACCGCTATGTTTATAAACATGGAAATATCTACACCGCTATCTGTATAAACATGGAAATATCTACACCGCTACCTGTATAAACATGGAAATATCAGCACCGCTATCGGAATGAATATGGAAATATCTACACCGCCATCTCTATGAACATGGAAATATCTTCACCGCCATCTGTATGAACATGGATATATCTACACAGCCATCTGTATGTACATGGAAATATCTACACCGCTATCTGTATGAACATGGAAATGTCTACACCGCTATCTGTATTAACATGGAAATATCTTCACCGCCATCTGAATGAACATGAATATGTCTCCACAGCCATCTGGATGAACATGGAAATATCTACACCACTATCTGTATGAAGATGGAAATATCAACACAGCTATCTGTGTAAACATGCATACATCTTCACCGCTATCTGTATAAACATGGAAATATCTACACCGCTATCTTTATGAACATGGAAATATCTACACCGCTATCTGTGTAAATATGCATACATCTTCACCGCAATCTGTATAAACATGGAAATATCTACACCGCTATCTGTATGAACATGGAAATATCTACACCGCTATCTGTTTGAACATGGAAATATCTACACCGCTATCTGCATGAAAATGGAAATATCTACACAGCTATCTGCATATACATGGAAATATCTACACAGCTATCTCTTTACACATGGAAATAACTAAACCGCTATCTGTATGAACATGGATATATCTAAACAGCCATCTGGATGAACATGGAAATATGTACACGGCTATCTGTGTAAACATGCATACATCTTCACCGCTATCTGTATAAAAATGGAAATATCGACACCGCTATCTTTATGAACATGGAAATATCTAAACCGATAACTGTTTGAACAGGGAAATATATACACCGCTATCTGCATGAAAATGGATATATCTACACCGCTGTCTGTACGAACATGGTAATACATACACCGCTGTCTGTATGAACATGGAAATATCTACACCGCTATCTGTATGAACATGGAAATACCTACACCGCTATCTGTATGAACATGGAAATATCTACACCGCCATCTGTATGAACATGGAAATATCTTCTCCGCCATCTGTATGAACATGGATATATCTACACAGCCATCTGGATGAACATGGAAATATCTAAACCTCTATCTGTATGAACATGGAAATATCTACACAGCCATCAGTATAAACACGGAAATATGTACACCGCTACCTGTATAAACATGGAAGTATCAGCACCGCTATCGGTATGAACATGGCAATATCTACACGGCTATCTGTATGAACATGGAAATATCTACACCGCTATCTGTATGTACATGGAAATATCGTCTCCGCCATCTGTATGAACATGGATATATCTACGCAGCCATCTGGATGAACATGGAAATATCTACACCGCTATCTGTATGAACATGGAAATATCTACACCGCTATCTGTATTAACATGGAAATATCTACACAGCCATCTGGATTAACTTGGAAATATCTACACCGCTATCTGTATGAACATGGAAATACATACACCGCTATCTGTATGAACATGGAAATATCTACACCGCTATCTGTTTGAACATGGAAATATATACACCGCTATCTGCATGAAAATGGAAATATCTACACAGCTATCTGCATATACATGGAAATATCTACACAGCTATCACTTTACGCATGGAAATAACTACACCGCTATCTGTATGAACATGGAAATATCTACACCGCCATCTGTATGAAAATGGAAATATCTGAACCGCCATCTGTATGAACATATAAATATCTACACCGCCATCTGTATTAAAATGGAGTTATCTACACCGCTATCTGTATAAACATGGAAATATCTACACCGCTATCTGTATAAACATGGAAATATCTACACCGCTATCTGTATAAACATGGAAATATCTTCACGGCTACCTGTAAAAACATGGAGATATTAGCACCGCTATCTGTATGAACATGGAAATATCTACACCGCTATCTGTATGAACATGGAAATATCTACACCGCTATCGGTTTGAACAGGGAAATATATACACCGCTGTCTGCATGAAAATGGAAATTTGTACACAGCTATCAGCATATACATGGAAATATCTACACAGGTGTCTCTTTACACATGGAAATAACTACACCGCTATCTGTATGAAAATGGAAATATCTACACCGCCATCTGTATGAACATGGAAATATCTACACCGCTATCTGTATGAACATGGAAATATCTACACCACTATCTGTATGAACATGAAAATATCTACACAGCCATCTGGATGAACATGGATATATCTACACCGCTATCTGTATGAACATGGAAATATCTACACCGCTATCTGTATGAACATGGAAATATCTACACCGCTATCTGTATGAACATGGAAATATTTTCACCGCCATCTATATGAACATGGATATATCTACACAGCCATCTGGATGAACATGGAAATATCTACACCGCTATCTCTGTAAACATGCCTACATTTTCACCGCTATCTGTATAAACATGGAAATATCTACACCGCTATCTTTATGAACATGGAAATATCTACACCGCTAACTGTTTGAACATGGAAGTATATACACCGCTATCTGCTTGAAAATGGAAACATATACACCGCTAACTGTATGAACATAGAAATACATACACCGCTATCTGTATGAACATGGAAATATCTACACCGCTATCAGTATGAACATGGATATATCTACACAGCCATCTGTATAAACACGGAAATATGTACACCGCTACCTGTATAAACATGGAAGTATCAGCACCGCTATCGGTATGAACATGGCAATATCTACACGGCTATCTGTATGAACATGGAAATACCTACACCGCTATCTGTATGTACATGGAAATATCGTCTCCGCCATCTGTATGAACATGGATATATCTACGCAGCCATCTGGATGAACATGGAAATATCTACACCGCTATCTGTATGAACATGGAAATATCTACACCGCTATCTGTATTAACATGGAAATATCTACACAGCCATCTGGATTAACTTGGAAATATCTACACCGCTATCTGTATGAACATGGAAATACATACACCGCTATCTGTATGAACATAGAAATATCTACACCGCTATCTGTATGAACATGGAAATATATACACCGCTATCTGCATGAAAATGGAAATATCTACACAGCTATCTGCATATACATGGAAATATCTACACAGCTATCACTTTACGCACGGAAATAACTACACCGCTATCTGTATGAACATGGAAATATCTACACCGCCATCTGTATGAAAATGGAAATATCTGAACCGCCATCTGTATGAACATATAAATATCTACACCGCCATCTGTATTAAAATGGAGTTATCTACACCGCTATCTGTATAAACATGGAAATATCTACACCGCTATCTGTATAAACATGGAAATATCTTCACCGCTACCTGTAAAAACATGGAGATATTAGCACCGCTATCTGTATGAACATGGAAATATCTACACCGCTATCTGTATGAACATGGAAATATCTACACCGCTATCGGTTTGAACAGGGAAATATATACACCGCTATCTGCATGAAAATGGAAATTGCTACACAGCTATCTGCATATACATGGAAATATCTACACAGGTATCTCTTTACACATGGAAATAACTACACCGCTATCTGTATGAAAATGGAAATATCTACACAGCCATCTGTATGAACATGGAAATATCTACACCGCTATCTGTATGAACATGGAAATATCTACACCGCTATCTGTATGAACATGGAAATATCTACACAGCCATCTGTATGAAAATGGAAATATCTACACCCCCATCTGTATGAACATGGAAATATCTACACCGCTATCTGTATGAACATGGAAATATCTACACCGCTATCTGTATGAACATGGAAATATCTACACAGCCATCTGGATGAACATGGAAATATCTACACAGCTATCTGTATGAACATGGAAATATCTACACCGCTATCTGTATGAACATGGAAATATCTACACCGCTATCTGTATGAACATGGAAATACATACACCGCTATCTGTATGAACATGGAAATATCTACACCGCTATCTGTTTGAACATGGAAATATATACACCGCTATCTGCATGAAAATGGAAATATCTACACAGCTATCTGCATATACATGAAAATATCTACACAGCTATCACTTTACGCATGGAAATAACTACACCGCTATCTGTATGAACATGGAAATATCTACACCGCCATCTGTATGAAAATGGAAATATCTGAACCGCCATCTGTATGAACATATAAATATCTACACCGCCATCTGTATTAAAATGGAGTTATCTACACCGCTATCTGTATAAACATGGAAATATCTACACCGCTATCTGTATAAACATGGAAATATCTACACCGCTATCTGTATAAACATGGAAATATCTTCACCGCTACCTGTAAAAACATGGAGATATTAGCACCGCTATCTGTATGAACATGGAAATATCTACACCGCTATCGGTTTGAACAGGGAAATATATACACCACTGTCTGCATGAAAATGGAAATTGCTACACAGCTATCTGCATATACATGGAAATATCTACACAGGTATCTCTTTACACATGGAAATAACTACACCGCTATCTGTATGAAAATGGAAATATCTACACCGCCATCTGTATGAACATGGAAATATCTACACCGCTATCTGTATGAACATGGAAATATCTACACCGCTATCTGTATGAACATGGAAATATCTTCACCACCATCTGTAGGAACATGGATATATCTACACAGCCATCTGGATGAACATGGAAATAACTACACCGCTATCTGTGTAAACATGCGTACATCTTCACCGCTATCTGTATAAACATGGAAATATCTACACCGCTATCTTGATGAACATGGAAATATCTAAACCGCTCACTGTTTGAACAGGGAAATATAGACACCGCTATCTGCATGAAAATGGAAATATCTACACCGCTATCTGTATGAACATGGAAATACATACACCGCTATCTGTATGAACATGGAAATATCTACACCGCTATCTGTATGAACATGGAAATATCTACACCGCCATCTGTATGAACATGGAAATATCTTCTCCGCCATCTGTTTGAACATGGATATATCTACACAGCCATCTGGATGAACATGGAAATATCTAAACCGCTATATGCATGAACATGGAAATATATACACCGCCATCTGTATGAACATGGATATATCTACACAGCCATCTGTATAAACATGGAAATATCTACACCGCTATCTGTATGAACATGGAAATACATACACCGCTATCTGTTTGAACATGGAAATATCTACACCGCTATCTGTATGAACATGGAAATATCTTCACCGTCATCTGTATGAACATGGAAATATCTGCACCGCTATCTGTATGAACATGGAAATATCTACGCCGCTATCTGAATAAACATGGAAATATCTACACCGCTATCTGTATGAACATGGAAATATCTTCACCGCCATCTGTATGAACATGGATATATCTACACAGCCATCTGGATTAACATGGAAATATCTGCACCACTGTCTGTATGAACATGGAAATATCTACACCGCTATCTGTATGAACATAGATATATCTACACAGCTATCTGGATGAACATGGAAATATCTACACCGCTATCAGTGTAAACATGCTTACATCTTCACCGCTATCTGTATAAACATGGAAATATCTACACCGCTATCTTTCTGAACAGGGAAATATCTACACCACTAACTGTTTGAACAGGGAAATATATACACCGCTATCTGCATGAAAATGGAAATATCTACACAGCTATCTGCATATAGATGGATATATCTACACAGCTATCTCTTTACACATGTAAATAACTACACCGCTATCTGTATGAACATGGAAATATCTACACCGCGATCTGTATGAACATGGAAATATCCGAAACGCCATCTGTATGAACATATAAATATCTACACCGCCAACTGTATTAAGATGGAGATATCTACACCGCTTTCTGTATAAAGATGGAAATATCTACGCCGCTATCTGTATAAACATGGAAATATCTACACTGCTATGTGTATAAACATGGAAATATCTACACCGCTATCTGTATAAACATGGAAATATCTACACCGCTACCTGTATATACATGGAAATATCAGCACCGCTATCGGAATGAATATGGAAATATCTACACCGCCATCTCTATGAACATGGAAATATCTTCACCGCCATCTGTATGAACATGGATATATCTACACAGCCATCTGTATGTACATGGAAATATATACACCGCTATCTGTATGAACATGGAAATGTCAACACCGCTATCTGTATTAACATGGAAATATCTTCACCGCCATCTGAATGAACATGAATATGTCTCCACAGCCATCTGGATGAACATGGAAATATCTACACCACTATCTGTATGAAGATGGAAATATCAACACAGCTATCTGTGTAAACATGCATACATCTTCACCGCTATCTGTATAAACATGGAAATATCTACAACGCAATCTTTATGAACATGGAAATATCTACACCGCTATCTGTGTAAATATGCATACATCTTCACCGCAATCTGTATAAACATGGAAATATCTACACCGCTATCTGTATGAACATGGAAATATCTACACCGCTATCTGTTTGAACATGGAAATATCTACACCGCTATCTGCATGAAAATGGAAATATCTACACAGCTATCTGCATATACATGGAAATATCTACACAGCTATCTCTTTACACATGGAAATAACTACACCGCTATCTGTATGAACATGGATATATCTACACAGCCATCTGGATGAACATGGAAATATGTACACGGCTATCTGTGTAAACATGCATACATCTTCACCGCTATCTGTATAAACATGGAAATATCTACACTGCTATCTTTATGAACATGGAAATATCTAAACCGATAACTGTTTGAACAGGGAAATATATACACCGCTATCTGCATGAAAATGGAAATATCTACACCGCTATCTGTATGAACATGGAAATACATACACCGCTATCTGTATGAACATGGAAATATCTACACCGCTATCTGTATGAACATGGAAATATCTTCTCCGCCATCTGTATGAACATGGATATATCTACACAGCCATCTGGATGAACATGGAAATATCTAAACCGCTATCTGTATGAACATGGATATATCTACACAGCCATCTGTATAAACACGGAAATATGTACACCGCTACCTGCATAAGCATGGAAGTATCAGCACCGCTATCGGTATGAACATGGCAATATCTACACGGCTATCTGTATGAACATGGAAATATCTACACCGCTATCTGTATGTACATGGAAATATCGTCTCCGCCATCTGTATGAACATGGATATATCTACGCAGCCATCTGGATGAACATGGAAATATCTACACCGCTATCTGTATGAACATGGAAATATCTACACCGCTATCGTTATTAACATGGAAATATCTACACAGCCATCTGGATTAACTTGGAAATATCTACACCGCTATCTGTATGAACATGGAAATACATACACCGCTATCTGTATGAACATGGAAATATCTACACCGCTATCTGTTTGAACATGGAAATATATACACCGCTATCTGCATGAAAATGGAAATATCTACACAGCTATCTGCATATACATGGAAATATCTACACAGCTATCACTTTACGCATGGAAATAACTACACCGCTATCTGTATGAACATGGAAATATCTACACCGCCATCTGTATGAAAATGGAAATATCTGAACCGCCATCTGTATGAACATATAAATATCTACACCGCCATCTGTATTAAAATGGAGTTATCTACACCGCTATCTGTATAAACATGGAAATATCTACACCGCTATCTGTATAAACATGGAAATATCTACACCGCTATCTGTATAAACATGGAAATATCTTCACGGCTACCTGTAAAAACATGGAGATATTAGCACCGCTATCTGTATGAACATGGAAATATCTACACCGCTATCTGTATGAACATGGAAATATCTACACCGCTATCGGTTTGAACAGGGAAATATATACACCGCTGTCTGCATGAAAATGGAAATTTGTACACAGCTATCAGCATATACATGGAAATATCTACACAGGTGTCTCTTTACACATGGAAATAACTACACCGCTATCTGTATGAAAATGGAAATATCTACACCGCCATCTGTATGAACATGGAAATATCTACACCGCTATCTGTATGAACATGGAAATATCTACACCACTATCTGTATGAACATGAAAATATCTACACAGCCATCTGGATGAACATAGATATATCTACACCGCTATCTGTATGAACATGGAAATATCTACACCGCTATCTGTATGAACATGGAAATATCTACACCGCTATCTGTATGAACATGGAAATATTTTCACCGCCATCTATATGAACATGGATATATCTACACAGCCATCTGGATGAACATGGAAATATCTACACCGCTATCTCTGTAAACATGCCTACATTTTCACCGCTATCTGTATAAACATGGAAATATCTACACCGCTATCTTTATGAACATGGAAATATCTACACCGCTAACTGTTTGAACATGGAAGTATATACACCGCTATCTGCTTGAAAATGGAAACATATACACCGCTAACTGTATGAACATAGAAATACATACACCGCTATCTGTATGAACATGGAAATATCTACACCGCTATCAGTATGAACATGGATATATCTACACAGCCATCTGTATAAACACGGAAATATGTACACCGCTACCTGTATAAACATGGAAGTATCAGCACCGCTATCGGTATGAACATGGCAATATCTACACGGCTATCTGTATGAACATGGAAATACCTACACCGCTATCTGTATGTACATGGAAATATCGTCTCCGCCATCTGTATGAACATGGATATATCTACGCAGCCATCTGGATGAACATGGAAATATCTACACCGCTATCTGTATGAACATGGAAATATCTACACCGCTATCTGTATTAACATGGAAATATCTACACAGCCATCTGGATTAACTTGGAAATATCTACACCGCTATCTGTATGAACATGGAAATACATACACCGCTATCTGTATGAACATGGAAATATCTACACCGCTATCTGTATGAACATGGAAATATATACACCGCTATCTGCATGAAAATGGAAATATCTACACAGCTATCTGCATATACATGGAAATATCTACACAGCTATCACTTTACGCACGGAAATAACTACACCGCTATCTGTATGAACATGGAAATATCTACACCGCCATCTGTATGAAAATGGAAATATCTGAACCGCCATCTGTATGAACATATAAATATCTACACCGCCATCTGTATTAAAATGGAGTTATCTACACCGCTATCTGTATAAACATGGAAATATCTACACCGCTATCTGTATAAACATGGAAATATCTTCACCGCTACCTGTAAAAACATGGAGATATTAGCACCGCTATCTGTATGAACATGGAAATATCTACACCGCTATCTGTATGAACATGGAAATATCTACACCGCTATCGGTTTGAACAGGGAAATATATACACCGCTATCTGCATGAAAATGGAAATTGCTACACAGCTATCTGCATATACATGGAAATATCTACACAGGTATCTCTTTACACATGGAAATAACTACACCGCTATCTGTATGAAAATGGAAATATCTACACAGCCATCTGTATGAACATGGAAATATCTACACCGCTATCTGTATGAACATGGAAATATCTACACCGCTATCTGTATGAACATGGAAATATCTACACAGCCATCTGTATGAAAATGGAAATATCTACACCCCCATCTGTATGAACATGGAAATATCTACACCGCTATCTGTATGAACATGGAAATATCTACACCGCTATCTGTATGAACATGGAAATATCTACACAGCCATCTGGATGAACATGGAAATATCTACACAGCTATCTGTATGAACATGGAAATATCTACACCGCTATCTGTATGAACATGGAAATATCTACACCGCTATCTGTATGAACATGGAAATACATACACCGCTATCTGTATGAACATGGAAATATCTACACCGCTATCTGTTTGAACATGGAAATATATACACCGCTATCTGCATGAAAATGGAAATATCTACACAGCTATCTGCATATACATGAAAATATCTACACAGCTATCACTTTACGCATGGAAATAACTACACCGCTATCTGTATGAACATGGAAATATCTACACCGCCATCTGTATGAAAATGGAAATATCTGAACCGCCATCTGTATGAACATATAAATATCTACACCGCCATCTGTATTAAAATGGAGTTATCTACACCGCTATCTGTATAAACATGGAAATATCTACACCGCTATCTGTATAAACATGGAAATATCTACACCGCTATCTGTATAAACATGGAAATATCTTCACCGCTACCTGTAAAAACATGGAGATATTAGCACCGCTATCTGTATGAACATGGAAATATCTACACCGCTATCGGTTTGAACAGGGAAATATATACACCACTGTCTGCATGAAAATGGAAATTGCTACACAGCTATCTGCATATACATGGAAATATCTACACAGGTATCTCTTTACACATGGAAATAACTACACCGCTATCTGTATGAAAATGGAAATATCTACACCGCCATCTGTATGAACATGGAAATATCTACACCGCTATCTGTATGAACATGGAAATATCTTCACCGCCATCTGTAGGAACATGGATATATCTACACAGCCATCTGGATGAACATGGAAATAACTACACCGCTATCTGTGTAAACATGCATACATCTTCACCGCTATCTGTATAAACATGGAAATATCTACACCGCTATCTTGATGAACATGGAAATATCTAAACCGCTCACTGTTTGAACAGGGAAATATAGACACTGCTATCTGCATGAAAATGGAAATATCTACACCGCTATCTGTATGAACATGGAAATACATACACCGCTATCTGTATGAACATGGAAATATCTACACCGCTATCTGTATGAACATGGAAATATCTACACCGCTATCTGTATGAACATGGAAATATCTACACCGCCATCTGTATGAACATGGAAATATCTTCTCCGCCATCTGTTTGAACATGGATATATCTACACAGCCATCTGGATGAACATGGAAATATCTAAACCGCTATATGCATGAACATGGAAATATATACACCGCCATCTGTATGAACATGGATATATCTACACAGCCATCTGTATAAACATGGAAATATCTACACCGCTATCTGTATGAATATGGAAATGTTTACAACGCTATCTGTTTGAACATGGAAATATCTACACCGCTATCTGCATGAAAATGGAAATATCTGCACAGCAATCTGCAAATATATGGAAATACCTACACAGCTATCTCTTTACACATGGAAATAACTACACCGCTATCTATATAAACATGGAAATATCTACACCGCTATCAGTGTAAACATGCACACATCTTCACCGCTATCTGTATAAACATGGAAATATCTACACCGCTATCTTTCTGAACATGGAAATATCTACACCACTAACTGATTGAACAGGGAAATATATACAACGCTATCTGCATGAAAATGGAAATATCTACACCGCTATCTGTATGAACATGGAAATACATACACCGCTATCTGTTTGAACATGGAAATATCTACACCGCTATCTGTATGAACATGGAAATATCTTCACCGTCATCTGTATGAACATGGAAATATCTGCACCGCTATCTGTATGAACATGGAAATATCTACGCCGCTATCTGAATAAACATGGAAATATCTACACCGCTATCTGTATGAACATGGAAATATCTTCACCGCCATCTGTATGAACATGGATATATCTACACAGCCATCTGGATTAACATGGAAATATCTGCACCACTGTCTGTATGAACATGGAAATATCTACACCGCTATCTGTATGAACATAGATATATCTACACAGCTATCTGGATGAACATGGAAATATCTACACCGCTATCAGTGTAAACATGCTTACATCTTCACCGCTATCTGTATAAACATGGAAATATCTACACCGCTATCTTTCTGAACAGGGAAATATCTACACCACTAACTGTTTGAACAGGGAAATATATACACCGCTATCTGCATGAAAATGGAAATATCTACACAGCTATCTGCATATAGATGGATATATCTACACAGCTATCTCTTTACACATGTAAATAACTACACCGCTATCTGTATGAACATGGAAATATCTACACCGCGATCTGTATGAACATGGAAATATCCGAAACGCCATCTGTATGAACATATAAATATCTACACCGCCAACTGTATTAAGATGGAGATATCTACACCGCTTTCTGTATAAAGATGGAAATATCTACGCCGCTATCTGTATAAACATGGAAATATCTACACTGCTATGTGTATAAACATGGAAATATCTACACCGCTATCTGTATAAACATGGAAATATCTACACCGCTACCTGTATATACATGGAAATATCAGCACCGCTATCGGAATGAATATGGAAATATCTACACCGCCATCTCTATGAACATGGAAATATCTTCACCGCCATCTGTATGAACATGGATATATCTACACAGCCATCTGTATGTACATGGAAATATATACACCGCTATCTGTATGAACATGGAAATGTCAACACCGCTATCTGTATTAACATGGAAATATCTTCACCGCCATCTGAATGAACATGAATATGTCTCCACAGCCATCTGGATGAACATGGAAATATCTACACCACTATCTGTATGAAGATGGAAATATCAACACAGCTATTTGTGTAAACATGCATACATCTTCACCGCTATCTGTATAAACATGGAAATATCTACAACGCAATCTTTATGAACATGGAAATATCTACACCGCTATCTGTGTAAATATGCATACATCTTCACCGCAATCTGTATAAACATGGAAATATCTACACCGCTATCTGTATGAACATGGAAACATCTACACCGCTATCTGTTTGAACATGGAAATATCTACACCGCTATCTGCATGAAAATGGAAATATCTACACAGCTATCTGCATATACATGGAAATATCTACACAGCTATCTCTTTACACATGGAAATAACTACACCGCTATCTGTATGAACATGGATATATCTACACAGCCATCTGGATGAACATGGAAATATGTACACGGCTATCTGTGTAAACATGCATACATCTTCACCGCTATCTGTATAAACATGGAAATATCTACACTGCTATCTTTATGAACATGGAAATATCTAAACCGATAACTGTTTGAACAGGGAAATATATACACCGCTATCTGCATGAAAATGGAAATATCTACACCGCTATCTGTATGAACATGAAATACATACACCGCTATCTGTATGAACATGGAAATATCTACACCGCTATCTGTATGAACATGGAAATATCTTCTCCGCCATCTGTATGAACATGGATATATCTACACAGCCATCTGGATGAACATGGAAATATCTAAACCGCTATCTGTATGAACATGGATATATCTACACAGCCATCTGTATAAACACGGAAATATGTACACCGCTACCTGCATAAGCATGGAAGTATCAGCACCGCTATCGGTATGAACATGGCAATATCTACACGGCTATCTGTATGAACATGGAAATATCTACACCGCTATCTGTATGTACATGGAAATATCGTCTCCGCCATCTGTATGAACATGGATATATCTACGCAGCCATCTGGATGAACATGGAAATATCTACACCGCTATCTGTATGAACATGGAAATATCTACACCGCTATCGTTATTAACATGGAAATATCTACACAGCCATCTGGATTAACTTGGAAATATCTACACCGCTATCTGTATGAACATGGAAATACATACACCGCTATCTGTATGAACATGGAAATATCTACACCGCTATCTGTTTGAACATGGAAATATATACACCGCTATCTACATGAAAATGGAAATATCTACACAGCTATCTGCATATACATGGAAATATCTACACAGCTATCACTTTACGCATGGAAATAACTACACCGCTATCTGTATGAACATGGAAATATCTACACCGCCATCTGTATGAAAATGGAAATATCTGAACCGCCATCTGTATGAACATATAAATATCTACACCGCCATCTGTATTAAAATGGAGTTATCTACACCGCTATCTGTATAAACATGGAAATATCTACACCGCTATCTGTATAAACATGGAAATATCTACACCGCTATCTGTATAAACATGGAAATATCTTCACGGCTACCTGTAAAAACATGGAGATATTAGCACCGCTATCTGTATGAACATGGAAATATCTACACCGCTATCTGTATGAACATGGAAATATCTACACCGCTATCGGTTTGAACAGGGAAATATATACACCGCTGTCTGCATGAAAATGGAAATTTGTACACAGCTATCAGCATATACATGGAAATATCTACACAGGTGTCTCTTTACACATGGAAATAACTACACCGCTATCTGTATGAAAATGGAAATATCTACACCGCCATCTGTATGAACATGGAAATATCTGCACCGCTATCTGTATGAACATGGAAATATCTACACCACTATCTGTATGAACATGAAAATATCTACACAGCCATCTGGATGAACATGGATATATCTACACCGCTATCTGTATGAACATGGAAATATCTACACCGCTATCTGTATGAACATGGAAATATCTACACCGCTATCTGTATGAACATGGAAATATTTTCACCGCCATCTATATGAACATGGATATATCTACACAGCCATCTGGATGAACATGGAAATATCTACACCGCTATCTCTGTAAACATGCCTACATTTTCACCGCTATCTGTATAAACATGGAAATATCTACACCGCTATCTTTATGAACATGGAAATATCTACACCGCTAACTGTTTGAACATGGAAGTATATACACCGCTATCTGCTTGAAAATGGAAACATATACACCGCTAACTGTATGAACATGGAAATACATACACCGCTATCTGTATGAACATGGAAATATCTACACCGCTATCAGTATGAACATGGATATATCTACACAGCCATCTGTATAAACACGGAAATATGTACACCGCTACCTGTATAAACATGGAAGTATCAGCACCGCTATCGGTATGAACATGGCAATATCTACACGGCTATCTGTATGAACATGGAAATACCTACACCGCTATCTGTATTTACATGGAAATATCGTCTCCACCATCTGTATGAACATGGATATATCTACGCAGCCATCTGGATGAACATGGAAATATCTACACCGCTATCTGTATGAACATGGAAATATCTACACCGCTATCTGTATTAACATGGAAATATCTACACAGCCATCTGGATTAACTTGGAAATATCTACACCGCTATCTGTATGAACATGGAAATACATACACCGCTATCTGTATGAACATGGAAATATCTACACCGCTATCTGTATGAACATGGAAATATATACACCGCTATCTGCATGAAAATGGAAATATCTACACAGCTATCTGCATATACATGGAAATATCTACACAGCTATCACTTTACGCACGGAAATAACTACACCGCTATCTGTATGAACATGGAAATATCTACACCGCCATCTGTATGAAAATGGAAATATCTGAACCGCCATCTGTATGAACATATAAATATCTACACCGCCATCTGTATTAAAATGGAGTTATCTACACCGCTATCTGTATAAACATGGAAATATCTACACCGCTATCTGTATAAACATGGAAATATCTTCACCGCTACCTGTAAAAACATGGAGATATTAGCACCGCTATCTGTATGAACATGGAAATATCTACACAGCCATCTGGATGAACATGGAAATATCTACACAGCTATCTGTATGAACATGGAAATATCTACACCGCTATCTGTATGAACATGGAAATATCTACACCGCTATCTGTATGAACATGGAAATATTTTCACCGCCATCTATATGAACATGGATATATCTACACAGCCATCTGGATGAACATGGAAATATCTACACCGCTATTTGTGTAAACATGCCTACATTTTCACCGCTATCTGTATAAACATGGAAATATCTACACCGCTATCTTTATGAACATGGAAATATCTACACCGCTAACTGTTTGAACATGGAAGTATATACACCGCTATCTGCTTGAAAATAGAAACATATACACCGCTAACTGTATGAACATGTAAATACATACACCGCTGTCTGTATGAACATGGAAATATCTACACCGCTATCTGTATGAACATGGAAATATCTACACCGCTATCTGTATGAACATGGAAATATCTTCACCGCCATCTGTATGAACATGGATATATCTACACAGCCATCTGGATGAACATGGAAATATCTACACCGCTATCTGTGTAAACATGCATACATTTTCACCGCTATCTGTATAAACATGGAAATAACTACACCGCTATCTTTATGAACATGGAAATATCTACACCGCTAACTGTTTGAACATGGAAATATATACACCGCTATCTGCTTGAAAATGGAAATATCTACACCGCTATCTGTATGAACATGGAAATACATACACCGCTATCTGTTTGAACATGGAAATATCTACACCGCTTTCTTTATGAATATGGAAATATCTACAATGCTATCTGTATGAACATGGAAATATCTTCACCGCCATCTGTATGAACATGGATATAACTACACAGCCATCTGGATGATCATGGAAATATCTGCACCGCTATCTGTATGAACATGGAAATATCTACACCGCTATCTGTATGAACATGGATATATCTACACAGCCATCTGGATGAACATGGAAATATCTACACCGCTAACTGTGTAAACATGCATACATCTTCACCGCTATCTGTATAAACATGGAAATATCTACACCGCTATCTTTCTGAACATGGAAATATCTACACCGCTAACTGTTTGAACGGGGAAATATATACACTGCTATCTGCATGAAAATGGAAATATCTACACAGCTATCTGCATATACATGGAAATATCTACACAGCTATCTCTCTACACATGGAAATAACTACACCGCTATCTGTATGAACATGGAAATATCTACACCGCCATCTGTATGAAAATGGAAATCTCTGAACCGCCATCTGTATGAACATATAAATATCGACACCGCCATCTGTATTAAAATGGAGATATCTACACAGCTATCTGTATAAACATGGAAATATCTACACCGCTATCTGTATAAACATGTAAATATCTACACCGCTATCTGTATAAACATGGAAATAGCTTCACTGCTACCTGTATAAACTTGGAAATTTCAGCACCGCTATCTGTATGAACATGGAAATATCTACACCGCAATCTGAAAGAACATGGAAATATCTACACCGCTATCTGTATGAACATGGGAATATCTACACCGCTATCTGTTTGAACAGGGAAATATATACACCGCTGTCTGCATGAAAATGGAAATTGCTACACAGCTATCTGCATATACATGGAAATATCTACACAGGTATCTCTTTACACATGGAAATAACTACACCGCTATCTGTGTGAACATGGAAATATCTACACCGCCATCTGTATGAACATGGAAATATCTGCACCGCCATCTGTATGAACATATAAATATCTACACCGCCATCTGTATTAAGATGGAGATATCTACACCGCTATCTGTATCAACATGGAAATATCTACACCGCTACCTGTATGAACATGGAAATATCAGCACCGCTATCTGTATGAACATGGAAATATATACAACGCTATCTGTATGAACATGGAAATATCTTCACCGCCATCTGTATGAACATGGATATATCTACACAGCCATCTGGATGAACATGGAAATATGTACACGGCTATCTGCGTAAACATGCATACATCTTCACCGCTATCTGTATAAACATGGAAATATCTACACCGCTATCTTTATGAACATGGAAATATCTAAACCGCTAACTGTTTGAACAGGGAAATATATACACCGCTATCTGCATAAAGATGGAAATATCTACACCGCTATATGTATGAACATGGAAATACATACACCGCTATCTGTATGAACATGGAAATATCTACACCGCTATCTGTATGAACATGGAAATATCTACACCGCTATCTGTATGAACATGGAAATATCTACACCGTCATCTGTATGAACATGGAAATATCTTCTCCTCCATCTGTATGAACATGGATATATCTACACAGCCATCTGGATGAACATGGAAATATCTAAACTGCTATCTGTATGAACATGGAAATATCTGCACCGCCATCTGTATGAACATGGATATATCTACACAGCCATCTGTATAAGCACGGAAATATGTACACCGCTACCTGTATAAACATGGAAGTTTCAGCACGGCTATCGGTATGAACATGGCAATATCTACACGGCTATCTGTATGAACATGGAAATATCTACACCGCTATCTGTATGTACATGGAAATATCTTCACCGCCATCTGTATGAACATGGATATATCTACTCAGCCATCTGGATGAACATGGAAATATCTACACCGCTATCTGTATGAACATGGAAATATCTACACCGCTATCTGTATGAACATGGAAATATCTACACAGCCATCTGGATTAACATGGAAATATTTACACCGCTATCTGTATGAACATGGAAATACATACACCGCTGTCTGTATGAACATGGAAATATCTACACCGCTATCTGTATGAACATGGAAATATCTACACCGCTATCTGTATGAACATGGAAATATCTTCACCGCCATCTGTATGAACATGGATATATCTACACAGCCATCTGGATGAACATGGAAATATCTACACCGCTATCTGTGTAAACATGCATACATTTTCACCGCTATCTGTATAAACATGGAAATTTCTACACCGCTATCTTTATGAACATGGAAATATCTACACCGCTAACTGTTTGAACATGGAAATATATACACCGCTATCTGCTTGAAAATGGAAATATCTACACCGCTATCTGTATGAACATGGAAATACATACACCGCTATCTGTTTGAACATGGAAATATCTACACCGCTTTCTTTATGAACATGGAAATATCTACAACGCTATCTGTAGGAACATGGAAATATCTTCACCACCATCTGTATGAACATGGATATATCTACACAGCCATCTGTATGAACATGGAAATATCTGCACCGCTATCTGTATGAACATGGAAATATCTACACCGCTATCTGTATGAACATGGATATATCTACACAGCCATCTGGAAGAACATGGAAATATCTACACCGCTATCTGAGTAAACATGCATACATCTTCACCGCTATCTGTATAAACATGGAAATATCTAAACCGATATCTGTATGAACATGGAAATATCTACACCGCCATCTGTATGAACATGGATATATCTACACAGCCATCTGTATAAACACGGAAATATGTACACCTCTACCTGTATAAACATGGAAGTATCAGCACCGCTATCGGTATGAACATGGCAATATCCACACGGCTATCTGTATGAACATGGAAATATCTACACCGCTATCTGTATTTACATGGAAATATCGTCTCCGCCATCTGTATGAACATGGATATATCTACGCAGCCATCTGGATGAACATGGAAATATCTACACCGCTATCTGTATGAACATGGAAATATCTACACCGCTATCTGTATTAACATGGAAATATCTACACAGCCATCTGGATTAGCTTGGAAATATCTACACCGCTATCTGTATGAACATGGAAATACATACACCGCTATCTGTATGAACATGGAAATATCTACACCGCTATCTGTATGAACATGGAAATACTTTCACCGCCATCTATATGTACATGGATATATCTACACAGCCATCTGGATGAACATGGAAATATGTACACCGCTATCTGTGTAAACATGCCTACATTTTCACTGCTATCTGTATAAACATGGAAATATCTACACCGCTATCTTTATGAACATGGAAATATCTAAACCGCTAACTGTTTGAACAGGGAAATATATACACCGCTATCTGCATAAAAATGGAAATATCTACACCGCTATCTGTATGAACATGGAAATACATACACCGCTATCTGTATGAACATGGAAATATCTACACCGCTATCTGTATGAACATGGAAATATCTACACCGCTATCTGTATGAACATGGAAATATCTACACCGCCATCTGTATGAACATGGAAATATCTTCTCCGCCATCTGTATGAACATGGATATATCTACACAGCCAGCTACATGAACATGGAAATATCTACACTGCTATCTGCATGAAAATGGAAATATCTACACAGCTATCTGCATCTACATGGAAATATCCACACAGCTATCTCTCTACACATGGAAATAACTACACCGCTATCTGTATGAACATGGTAATATATACACCGCCATCTGTATGAAAATGGAAATCTCTGAACCGCCATCTGTATGAACATATAAATATCTACACCGCCATCTGTATTAAAATGGAGATATCTACACCGCTATCTGTATAAACGGAAATATCTACACCGCTATCTGTATAAACATGGAAATATCTACACCGCTATCTGTATAAACATGGAAATAGCATCACCGCTACCTGTATAAACATGGAAATTTCAGCACCGCTATCTGTATGAACATGGAAATATCTACACCGCAATCTGTATGAACATGGAAATATCTACACCGCTATTTGTATGAACATGGAAATATCTACACCGCTATCTGTTTGAACAGGGAAATATATACACCGCTGTCTGCATGAAAATGGAAATTGCTACACAGCTATCTGAATATACATGGAAATATCTACACAGGTATCTCTTTATACATGGAAATAACTACACCGCTATCTGTATGAACATGGAAATATCTACACCGCCATCTGTATGAACATGGAAATATCTGCACCGCCATCTGTATGAACATATAAATATCTACACCGCCATCTGTATTAAGATGGAGATATCTACACTGCTATCTGTATCAACATGGAAATATCTACACGGCTACCTGTATGAACATGGAAATATCAGCACCGCTATCTGTATGAACATGGAAATATCTACACCGCTATCTGTATGAACATGGAAATATCTTCACCGCCATCTGTTTGAACATGGATATATCTACACAGCCATCTGGATGAACATGGAAATATGTACACGGCTATCTGCGTAAACATGCATACATCTTCACCGCTATCTGTATAAACATGGAAATATCTACACCGCTATCTGTATGAACATGGAAATATCTAAACCGCTAACTGAACAGGGAAATATATACACCGCAATCTGCATAAAAATGGAAATATCTACACCGCTATCTGTATGAACATGGAAATATATACACCGCTATCTGTATGAACATGGAAATATCTACACCGCTATCTGTATGAACATGGAAATATCTACACCGCCATCTGTATGAACATGGAAATATCTTCTCCACCATCTGTATGAACATGGATATATCTACACAGCCATCTGGATGAACATGGAAATATCTAAACCGTTATCTGTATGAACATGGAAATATCTACACCGCCATCTGTATGAACATGGATATATCTACACAGCCATCTGTATAAGCACGGAAATATGTACACCGCTACCTGTATAAACATGGAAGTTTCAGCACGGCTATCGGTATGAACATGGCAATATCTACACGGCTATCTGTATGAACATGGAAATATCTACACCGCTATCTGTATGTACATGGAAATATCTTCACCGCCATCTGTATGAACATGGATATATCTACTCAGCCATCTGGATGAACATGGAAATATCTACACCGCTATCTGTATGAACATGGAAATATCTACACCGCTATCTGTATGAACATGGAAATAACTACACAGCCATCTGGATTAACATGGAAATATCTACACCGCTATCTGTATGAACATGGAAATACATACACCGCTGTCTGTATGAACATGGAAATATCTACACCGCTATCTGTATGAACATGGAAATATCTACACCGCTATCTGTATGAACATGGAAATATCTTCACCGCCATCTGTATGAACATGGATATATCTACACAGCCATCTGGATGAACATGGAAATATCTACACCGCTATCTGTGTAAACATGCATACATTTTCACCGCTATCTGTATAAACATGGAAATATCTACACCGCTATCTTTATGAACATGGAAATATCTACACCGCTAACTGTTTGAACATGGAAATATATACACCGCTATCTGCTTGAAAATGGAAATATCTACACCGCTATCTGTATGAACATGGAAATACATACACCGCTATCTGTTTGAACATGGAAATATCTACACCGCTTTCTTTATGAACATGGAAATATCTACAACGCTATCTGTAGGAACATGGAAATATCTTCACCGCCATCTGTATGAACATGGATATATCTACACAGCCATCTGGATGAACATGGAAATATCTACACCGCTATCTGTATGAACATGGAAATATCTACACCGCTATCTGTATGAACATGGATATATCTACACAGCCATCTGGATGAACATGGAAATATCTACACCGCTATCTGTGTAAACACGCATACATCTTCACCGCTATCTATATAAACATGGAAATATCAACACCGCTATCTGTATGAACATGGAAATATCTACACCGCTAACTGTTTGAACAGGGAAATATATACACAGCTATCTGCATGAAAATGGAAATATCTACACAGCTATCTGCATATACATGGAAATATCTACACAGCTATCTCTCTACACATGGAAATAACTACACCGCTATCTGTATGAACATGGAAATATCTACACCGCCATCTGTATGAAAATGGAAATCTCTGAACCGCCATCTGTATGAACATATAAATATCGACACCGCCATCTGTATTAAAATGGAGATATCTACACCGCTATCTGTATAAACATGGAAATATCTACACCGCTTTCTGTATAAACATGGAAATATCTACACCGCTATCTGTATAAACATGGAAAAACTTCACCGCTACCTGTATAAACATGGAAATTTCAGCACCGCTATCTGTATGAACATGGAAATATCTACACCGCAATCTGTATGAACATGGAAATATCTACACCGCTATCTGCATGAACATGGAAATATCTACACCGCTATCTGTTTGAACAGGGAAATATATACACCGCTGTCTGCATGAAAATGGAAATTGCTACACAGCTATCTGCATATACATGGAAATATCTACACAGGTATCTCTTTACACATGGAAATAACTACACCGCTATCTGTATGAACTTGGAAATATCTACACCGCCATCTGTATGAACATGGAAATATCTGCACCGCCATCTGTATGAACATATAAATAAATACACCGCCATCTGTGTTAAGATGGAGATATCTACACCGCTATCTGTATCAACATGGAAATATCTACACCGCTATCTGTATAAACATGGAAATATCTACACCGCTATCTGTATAAACATGGAAATATCTACACCGCTACCTGTATGAACATGGAAATATCAGCACCGCTATCTGTATGAACATGGAAATATCTACACCGCTATCTGTATGAACATGGAAATATCTTCCCCGCCATCTGTATGAACATGGATATATCTACACAGCCATCTGGATGAACATGGAAATATGTACACTTCTATCTGTGTAAACATGCATACATGTTCACCGCTATCTTTATAAACATGGAAATATCTACCCCGCTATCTTTATGAACATGGAAATATCTAAACCGATAACTGTTTGAACAGGGAAATATATACACCGCTATCTGCATGAAAATGGAAATATCTACACCGCTATCTGTATGAACATAGAAATACATACACCGCTATCTGTATGAACATGGAAATATCTACACCGCTATCTGCATGAACATGGAAATACCTACACCGCTATCTGTATGAACATGGATATATCTACACCGCCATCTGTATGAACATGGAAATATCTTCTCCGCCATCTGTATGAACATGGATATATCTTCACAGCCATCTGGATGAACATGGAAATATCTAAACCGCTATCTGTATGAACATGGAAATATCATCACCGCCATCTGTATGAACATGGATATATCTACACAGCCATCTTTATAATCACGGAAATATGTACACCGCTACCTGTATAAACATGGAAGTATCAGCACCGCTATCGGTATGTACATGGCAATATCTACACGGCTATCTGTATGAACATGGAAATATCTACACCGCTATCTGTATGTACATGGAAATATCTTCACCGCCATCTGTATGAACATGGATATACCTACGCAGCCATCTGGATGAACATGGAAATATCTACACCGCTATCTGTATGAACATGGAAATATCTACACCGCTATCTGTAAGAACATGGAAATACCTACACAGCCATCTGGATGAACATGGAAATATCTACACCGCTATCTATATGAACATGGAAATACAAACACCGCTATCTGTATGAACATGGAAATATCCACACCGCTATCTGTATGAACATGGAAATATCTACATCGCCATCTGTATGAACATGGAAATATCTGCACGGCCATCTGTATGAACATATAAATATCTACACCGCCATCTGTATAAAGATGGAGATATCTACACCGCTATCTGTATCAACATGGAAATATCTACACCGCTATCTGAATAAACATGGAAATATCAGCACCGCTATCTGTGTGAACATGGAAATATCTACACCGCTACCTGTATGAACATGGAAATATCTACACCGCTATATGTATGAGCATGAAAATATCTTCACCGCCATCTGTATGAACATGGATATATCTACACAGCCATCTGGATGATCATGGAAATACGTACACGGCTATCTGTGTAAACATGCATACATCTTCACCGCTATCTGTATAAACATGGAAATATCTACACCGCTATCTTTATGAACATGGAAATATCTAAACCGATAACTGTTTGAACAGGGAAATATATACACCGCTATCTGCATGAAAATGGAAATATCAACACTGCTATCTGTATGAACATGGAAATACATACACCGCTATCTGTATGAACATGGAAATATCTACACCGCTATCTGCATGAACATGGAAATATCTACACCGCTATCTGTATGAACATGGAAATATCTTCTACGCCATCTGTATGAACATGGATATATCTACACAGCCATCTGGATGAACATGGAAATATCTAAACCGCTATCTGTATGAACATGGAAATATCTACACCGCCATCTGTATGAAGATGGATATATCTACACAGCCATCTTTATAAACACGGAAATATGTACACCGCTACCTGTATAAACATGGAAGTATCAGCACCGCTATCGGTATGTACATGGCAATATCTACACCGCTATCTGTCTGTACATGGAAATATCTTCACCGCCATCTGTATGAACATGGATATATCTACGCAGCCATCTAGATGAACATGGAAATATCTACACCGCTATCTGTATGAACATGGAAATATCTACTCCGCTATCTGTATGAACATGGAAATATCTACACAGCCATCTGGATGAACATGGAAATATCTACACCGCTATCTGTATGAACATGGAAATACATACACCGCTATCTGTATGAACATGGAAATATCTTCACCGCCATCTGTATGAACATGGATATATCTACACAGCCATCTGGATGAACCTGGAAATATCTACACCGCTATCTGTATGTACATGGAAATATCTTCACCGCCATCTGTATGAACATGGATATATCTACTCAGCCATCAGGATGAACATGGAAATATCTACACCGCTATCTGTATGAACATGGAAATATCTACACCGCTATCTGTATGAACATGGAAATAACTACACAGCCATCTGGATTAACATGGAAATATCTACACCGCTATCTGTATGAACATGGAAATACATACACCGCTGTCTGTATGAACATGGAAATATCTACACCGCTATCTGTATGAACATGGAAATATCTACACCGCTATCTGTATGAACATGGAAATATCTTCACCGCCATCTGTATGAACATGGATATATCTACACAGCCATCTGGATGAACATGGAAATATCTACACCGCTATCTGTGTAAACATGCATACATTTTCACCGCTATCTGTATAAACATGGAAATATCTACACCGCTATCTTTATGAACATGGAAATATCTACACCGCTAACTGTTTGAACATGGAAATATATACACCGCTATCTGCTTGAAAATGGAAATATCTACACCGCTATCTGTATGAACATGGAAATACATACACCGCTATCTGTTTGAACATGGAAATATCTACACCGCTTTCTTTATGAACATGGAAATATCTACAACGCTATCTGTAGGAACAGGGAAATATCTTCACCGCCATCTGTATGAACATGGATATATCTACACAGCCATCTGGATGAACATGGAAATATCTACACCGCTATCTGTATGAACATGGAAATATCTACACCGCTATCTGTATGAACATGGATATATCTACACAGCCATCTGGATGAACATGGAAATATCTACACCGCTATCTGTGTAAACACGCATACATCTTCACCGCTATCTATATAAACATAGAAATATCAACACCGCTATCTCTATGAACATGGAAATATCTACACCGCTAACTGTTTGAACAGGGAAATATATACACAGCTATCTGCATGAAAATGGAAATATCTACACAGCTATCTGCATATACATGGAAATATCTACACAGCTATCTCTCTACACATGGAAATAACTACACCGCTATCTGTATGAACATGGAAATATCTACACCGCCATCTGTATGAAAATGGAAATCTCTGAACCGCCATCTGTATGAACATATAAATATCGACACCGCCATCTGTATTAAAATGGAGATATCTACACCGCTATCTGTATAAACATGGAAATATCTACACCGCTTTCTGTATAAACATGGAAATATCTACACCGCTATCTGTATAAACATGGAAAAACTTCACCGCTACCTGTATAAACATGGAAATTTCAGCACCGCTATCTGTATGAACATGGAAATATCTACACCGCAATCTGTATGAACATGGAAATATCTACACCGCTATCTGCATGAACATCGAAATATCTACACCGCTATCTGTTTGAACAGGGAAATATATACACCGCTGTCTGCATGAAAATGGAAATTGCTACACAGCTATCTGCATATACATGGAAATATCTACACAGGTATCTCTTTACACATGGAAATAACTACACCGCTATCTGTATGAACTTGGAAATATCTACACCGCCATCTGTATGAACATGGAAATATCTGCACCGCCATCTGTATGAACATATAAATAAATACACCGCCATCTGTGTTAAGATGGAGATATCTACACCGCTATCTGTATCAACATGGAAATATCTACACCGCTATCTGTATAAACATGGAAATATCTACACCGCTATCTGTATAAACATGGAAATATCTACACCGCTACCTGTATGAACATGGAAATATCAGCACCGCTATCTGTATGAACATGGAAATATCTACACCGCTATCTGTATGAACATGGAAATATCTTCCCCGCCATCTGTATGAACATGGATATATCTACACAGCCATCTGGATGAACATGGAAATATGTACACTTCTATCTGTGTAAACATGCATACATGTTCACCGCTATCTTTATAAACATGGAAATATCTACACCGCTATCTTTATGAACATGGAAATATCTAAACCGATAACTGTTTGAACAGGGAAATATATACACCGCTATCTGCATGAAAATGGAAATATCTACACCGCTATCTGTATGAACATGGAAATACATACACCGCTATCTGTATGAACATGGAAATATCTACACCGCTATCTGCATGAACATGGAAATACCTACACCGCTATCTGTATGAACATGGATATATCTACACCGCCATCTGTATGAACATGGAAATATCTTCTCCGCCATCTGTATGAACATGGATATATCTTCACAGCCATCTGGATGAACATGGAAATATCTAAACCGCTATCTGTATGAACATGGAAATATCAACACCGCCATCTGTATGAACATGGATATATCTACACAGCCATCTTTATAATCACGGAAATATGTACACCGCTACATGTATAAACATGGAAGTATCAGCACCGCTATCGGTATGTACATGGCAATATCTACACGGCTATCTGTATGAACATGGAAATATCTACACCGCTATCTGTATGTACATGGAAATATCTTCACCGCCATCTGTATGAACATGGATATACCTACGCAGCCATCTGGATGAACATGGAAATATCTACACCGCTATCTGTATGAACATGGAAATATCTACACCGCTATCTGTAAGAACATGGAAATACCTACACAGCCATCTGGATGAACATGGAAATATCTACACCGCTATCTATATGAACATGGAAATACAAACACCGCTATCTGTATGAACATGGAAATATCCACACCGCTATCTGTATGAACATGGAAATATCTACACCGCCATCTGTATGAACATGGAAATATCTGCACGGCCATCTGTATGAACATATAAATATCTACACCGCCATCTGTATTAAGATGGAGATATCTACACCGCTATCTGTATCAACATGGAAATATCTACACCGCTATCTGAATAAACATGGAAATATCAGCACCGCTATCTGTGTGAACATGGAAATATCTACACCGCTACCTGTATGAACATGGAAATATCTACACCGCTATCTGTATGAACATGGATATATCTACACAGCCATCTGGATGAACATGGAAATATCTACACCGCTATCTGTGTAAACATGCCTACATTTTCACCGCTATCTGTATAAAGATGGAAATATGTACACCGATATCTTTATGAACATGGAAATATCTACACCGCTAACTGTTTGAACATGGAAGTATATACACCGCTATCTGCTTGAAAATGGAAATATATACATCGCTAACTGTATGAACATGGAAATACATACACCGCTATCTGTTTGAACATGGAAATATCTACACCGCTTTCTGTATGAACATGGAAATATCTACACCGCTATCTGTATGAACATGGAAATATCTTCACCGCCATCTGCATGAAGATGGATATATCTACACAGCATTCTGGATGAACATGGAAATATCTACACCGCTATCTGTGTAAACATGCATACATTTTCACCGCTATCTGTATAAACATTGAAATATCTACACCGCTATCTTTATGAACATGGAAATATCTAAACCGCTATCTGTATGAACATGGAAATATCTTCACCGCCACCTGTATGAACATGGATATATCTACACAGCCATCTGGATGAACATGGAAATATGTACACGGCTATCTGTGTAAACATGCATACATCTTCACCGCTATCTGTATAAACATGGAAATATCTACACCGCTATCTTTATGAACATGGAAATATCTAAACCGCTAACTGTTTGAACAAGGAAATATACACACCGCTTTCTGCATAAAAATGGAAATATCTACACCGCTACCTGTATGAACATGGAAATACATACACCGCTATCTGTATGAACATGGAAGTATCTACACCGCTATCTGTATGAACATGGAAATATCTACACCCCTATCTGTATGAACATGGAAATATCTACACCGCCATCTGTATGAACATGGAAATATCTTCTCCACCATCTGTATGAACATGGATATATCTACACAGCCATCTGGATGAACATGGAAATATCTACACTGCTATCTGTATGAACATGGAAATATCTACACCGCCATCTGTATGAACATGGAAATATCTTCTCCACCATCTGTATGAACATGGATATATCTACACAGCCATCTGTATAAACATGGAAATATCTACACCGCTATATGTATAAACATGGAAATATCTACACCGCTACATGTATGAACATGGAAATATCAGCACCGCTATCTGTATGAACATGGAAATATCTACACCGCTATCTGTATGAACATGGAAGTATCTTCACCGCCATCTGTATGAACATGGATATATCTACACAGCCATCTGGATGAACATGGAAATATGTACATGGCTATCTGTGTAAACATGCATACTTCTTCACCGCTATCTGTATAAACATGGAAATATCTACACCGCTATCTTTATGAACATGGAAATATCTAAACCGATAACTGTTTGAACAGGGAAATATATACACTGCTATCTGCATAAAAATGGAAATATCTACACCGCTATCTGTATGAACATGGAAATACATACACCGCTATCTGTATGAACATGGAAATATCTACACCGCTATCTGTATGAACATGGAAATACCTACACCGCTATCTGTATGAACATGGAAATATCTACACCGCCATCTGTATGAACATGGAAATATCTTCTCCGCCATCTGTATGAACATGGATATATCTACACAGCCATCTGGATGAACATGGAAATATCTAAACCGCTATCTGTATGAACATGGAAATATCTACACCATCATCTGTATGAACATGGATATATCTACACAGCCATCTGTATAAACACGGAAATATGTAAACCGCTACCTGTATAAACATGGAAGTATCAGCACCGCTATCGGTATGAAGATGGCCATATCTACACGGCTATCTGTACGAACATGGAAATATCTACACCGCTATCTGTATGTACGTGGAAATATCTTCTCCGCCATCTGTATGAACATGGATATATCTACGCAGCCATCTGGATGAACATGGAAATATCTACACCGCTATCTGTATGAACATGGAAATATCTACACCGCTATCTGCATTAACATGGAAATATCCACACAGCCGTCTGGATTAACTTGGAAATATCTACACCGCTATCTGTATGAACATGGAAATACATACACCGCTATCTGTATGAACATGGATATATCTACACCGCTATCTGTTTGAACATGGAAATATATACACCGCTATCTGCATGAAAATGGAAATATCTACACAGCTATCTGCATATACATGGAAATATCTACACAGCTATCACTTTACGCATGGAAATAACTACACCGCTATCTGTATGAACATGGAAATATCTACACCGCCATCTGTATGAAAATGGAAATATCTGAACCGCCATCTGTATGAACATATAAATATCTACACCGCCATCTGTATTAAAATGAAGATATCTACACCGCTATCTGTATAAACATGGAAATATCTACACCGCTATCTGTATAAACATGGAAATATCTACACCGCTATCTGTATAAACATGGAAATATCTTCACCGCTACCTGTAAAAACATGGAAATGTCAGCACCGCTATCTGTATGAACATGGAAATATCTACACCGCTATCTGTATGAACATGGAAATATCTACACCGCTATCTGTATGAACATGGAAATATCTACACCGCTATCGGTTTGAACAAGGAAATATATACACCGCTGTCTGCATGAAAATGGAAATTGCTACACAGCAATCTGCATATACATGGAAATATCTACACAGGTATCTCTTTACACATGGAAATAACTACACAGCTATCTGTATGAAAATGGAAATATCTAAACCGCCATCTGTATGAACATGGAAATATCTACACCGCTATCTGTATGAACATGGAATTATCTACACCGCTATCTGTATGAACATGGAAATATCTACACAGCCATCTGGATGAACATGGAAATATCTACACCGCTATGTGTATGAACATGGAAATATCTACACCGCTATCTGTATGAACACGGAAATATCTACACCGCAATCTGTATGAACATGGAAATATTTTCACCACCATCTATATGAACATGGATATATCTACACAGCCATCTGGATGAACATGGAAATATCTACACCGCTATCTGTGTAAACATGCCTACATTTTCACCGCTATCTGTATAAACATGGAAATATCTACACCGCTATCTTTATGAACATGGAAATATCTACACCGCTAACTGTTTGAACATGGAAGTATATACACCGCTATCTGCTTGAAAATGGAAATATATTCAACGCTAACTGTATGAACATGGAAATACATACACCGCTATCTGTTTGAACATGGAAATATCTACACCGCTTTCTGTATGAACATGGAAATATCTACACCGCTATCTGTATGAACATGGAAATATCTACACCGCCATCTGTATGAACATGGAAATATCTTCTCCACCATCTGTATGAACATGGATATATCTACACAGCCATCTGGATGAACATGGAAATATCTAAACCGCTATCTGTATGAACATGGAAATATCTACACCGCCATCTGTATGAACATGGATATATCTACACAGCCATCTGTATAAACACGGAAATATGTACACCGCCACCTGTATAAACATGGAAGTTTCAGCACGGCTATCGGTATGAACATGGCAATATCTACACGGCTATCTGTATGAACATGGAAATATCTACACCGCTATCTGTATGTACATGGAAATATCTTCACCGCCATCTGTATGAACATGGATATATCTACTCAGCCATCTGGATGAACATGGAAATATTTACACCGCTATCTGTATGAGCATGGAAATATCTACACCGCTATCTGTATGAACATGGAAATATCTACACAGCCATCTGGATTAACATGGAAATATCTACACCGCTATCTGTATGAACATGGAAATACATACACTGCTGTCTGTATGAACATGGAAATATCTACCCCGCTATCTGTATGAACATGGAAATATCTACACCGCTATCTGTATGAACATGGATATATCTTCACCGCCATCTGTGTGAACATGGATATATCTACACAGCCATCTGGATGAGCATGGACATATCTACACCGCTATCTGTGTAAACATGCATACATTTTCACCGCTATCTGTATAAACATGGAAATAACTACACCGCTATCTTTATGAACATGGAAATATCTACACCGCTAACTGTTTGAACATGGAAATATATACACCGCTATCTGCTTGAAAATGGAAATATCTACACCGCTATCTGTATGAACATGGAAATACATACACCGCTATCTGTTTGAACATGGAAATATCTACACCGCTATCTGTATGAACATGGATATATCTACACAGCCATCTGGATGAACATGGAAATATCTACACCGCTATCTGTGTAAACATGCATATATCTTCACCGCTATCTGTATAAACATGGAAGTATCTACACCGCTATGTTTCTGAACATGGAAATATCTACACCGCTAACTGTTTGAACAGGGAAATATATACACCGCTATCTGCATGAAAATGGAAATATCTACAAAGCTATCTGCATATACATGGAAATATCTACACAGCTATCTCTCTACACATGGAAATAACTACACCGCTATCTGTATGAACATGGAAATATCTACACCGCCATCTGTATGAAAATGGAAATCTCTGAACCGCCATCTGTATGAACATATAAATATCTACACCGCCATCTGTATTAAAATGGAGATATCTACACCGCTATCTGTATAAACATGGAAATATCTACACCGCTATCTGTATAAACATGGAAATATCTACACCGCTATCAGTATAAACATGGAAATAGCTTCACCGCTACCTGTATAAACATGGAAATTTCAGCACCGCTATCTGTATGAACATGGAAATATCTACACCGCAATCTGTATGAACATGGAAATATCTACACCGCTATCTGTATGAACATGGAAATAACTACACCGCTATCTGTTTGAACAGGGAAATATATACACCGCTGTCTGCATGAAAATGGAAATTGCTACACAGCTATCTGCATATACATGGAAATATCTACACAGGTATCTCTTTACACATGGAAATAACTACACCGCTATCTGTATGAACATGGAAATATCTACACCGCCATCTGTATGAACATGGAAATATCTGCACCGCCATCTGTATGAACATATAAATATCTACACCGCCATCTGTATTAAGATGGAGATATCTACACTGCTATCTGTATCAACATGGAAATATCTACACCGCTACCTGTATGAACATGGAAATATCAGCACCGCTATCTGTATGAACATGGAAATATCTACACCGCTATCTGTATGAACATGGAAATATCTTCACCGCCATCTGTATGAACATGGATATATCTACACAGCCATCTGGATGAACATGGAAATATGTACACGGCTATCTGTGTAAACATGCATACATCTTCACCGCTATCTGTATAAACATGGAAATATCTACACCGCTATCTTTATGAACATGGAAATATCTAAACCGCTAACTGTTTGAACAGGGAAATATATACACCGCTATCTGCATAAAAATGGATATATCTACACCGCTATCTGTATGAACATGGAAATACATACACCGCTATCTGTATGAACATGGAAATATCTACAACGCTATCTGTATGAACATGGAAATAACTACCCCGCTATCTGTATGAACATGGAAATATCTACACCGCCATCTGTATGAACATGGGAATATCTTCTCCACCATCTGTATGAACATGGATATATCTACACAGCCATCTGGATGAACATGGAAATATCTAAACCGCTATCTGTATGAACATGGAAATATCTACACCGCCATCTGTATGAACATGGATATATCTACACAGCCATCTGTATAAACACGGAAATATGTACACCGCTACCTGTATAAACATGGAAGTTTCAGCACGGCTATCGGTATGAACATGGCAATATCTACACGGCTATCTGTATGAACATGGAAATATCTACACCGCTATCTGTATGTACATGGAAATATCTTCACCGCCATCTGTATGAACATGGATATATCTACTCAGCCATCTGGATGAACATGGAAATATCTACAGCGCTATCTGTATGAACATGGAAATATCTACACCGCTATCTGTATGAACATGGAAATATCTACACAGCCATCTGGATTAACATGGAAATATCTACACCGCTATCTGTATGAACATGGAAATACATACACCGCTGTCTGTATGAACATGGAAATATCTACACCGCTATCTGTATGAACATGGAAATATCTACACCGCTATCTGTATGAACATGGAAATATCTTCACTGCCATCTGTATGAACATGGATATATCTACGCAGCCATCTGGATGAACATGGAAATATCTACACCGCTATCTGTATGAACATGGAAATATCTACACCGCTATCTGCATTAACATGGAAATATCCACACAGCCATCTGGATTAACTTGGAAATATCTACACCGCTATCTGTATGAACATGGAAATACATACACCGCTATCTGTATGAACATGTAAATATCTACACCGCTATCTGTTTGAACATGGAAATATATACACCGCTATCTGCATGAAAATGGAAATATCTACACAGCTATCTGCATATACATGGAAATATCTACACAGCTATCACTTTACGCATGGAAATAACAACACCGCTATCTGTATGAACATGGAAATATCTACACCGCCATCTGTATGAAAGTGGAAATATCTGAACCGCCATCTGTATGAACATATAAATATCTACACCGCCATCTGTATTAAAATGAAGATATCTACACCGCTATCTGTATAAACATGGAAATATCTACACCGCTATCTGTATAAACATGGAAATATCTACACCGCTATCTGTATAAACATGGAAATATCTTCACCGCTACCTGTTAAAACATGGAAATATCAGCACCGCTATCTGTATGAACATGGAAATATCTACACCGCTATCTGTATGAACATGGAAATATCTACACCGCTATCTGTATGAACATGGAAATATCTACACCGCTATCGGTTTGAACAAGGAAATATATACACCGCTGTCTGCATGAAAATGGAAATTGCTACACAGCAATCTGCATATACATGGAAATATCTACACAGGTATCTCTTTACACATGGAAATAACTACACAGCTATCTGTATGAAAATGGAAATATCTAAACCGCCATCTGTATGAACATGGAAATATCTACACCGCTATCTGTATGAACATGGAAATATCTGCACCGCCATCTGTATGAACATATAAATATCTACACCGCCATCTGTATTAAGATGGAGATATCTACACTGCTATCTGTATCAACATGGAAATATCTACACCGCTACCTGTATGAACATGGAAATTTCAGCACCGCTATCTGTATGAACATGGAAATATCTACACCGCAATCTGTATGAACATGGAAATATCTACACCGCTATCTGTATGAACATGGAAATATCTACACCGCTATCTGTTTGAACAGGGAAATATATACACCGCTGTCTGCATGAAAATGGAAATTGCTACACAGCTATCTGCATATACATGGAAATATCTACACAGGTATCTCTTTACACATGGAAATAACTACACCGCTATCTGTATGAACATGGAAATATCTACACCGCCATCTGTATGAACATGGAAATATCTACACCGCCATCTGTATGAACATATAAATATCTACACCGCCATCTGTATTAAGATGGAGATATCTACACTGCTATCTGTATCAACATGGAAATATCTACACCGCTACCTGTATGAACATGGAAATATCAGCACCGCTATCTGTATGAACATGGAAATATCTACACCGCTATCTGTATGAACATGGAAATATCTTCACCGCCATCTGTATGAACATGGATATATCTACACAGCCATCTGGATGAACATGGAAATATGTACACGGCTATCTGTGTAAACATGCATACATCTTCACCGCTATCTGTATAAACATGGAAATATCTACACCGCTATCTTTATGAACATGGAAATATCTAAACCGCTAACTGTTTGAACAGGGAAATATATACACCGCTATCTGCATAAAAATGGAAATATCTACACCGCTATCTGTATGAACATGGAAATACATACACCGCTATCTGTATGAACATGGAAATATCTACAACGCTATCTGTATGAACATGGAAATAACTACCCCGCTATCTGTATGAACATGGAAATATCTACACCGCCATCTGTATGAACATGGAAATATCTTCTCCACCATCTGTATGAACATGGATATATCTACACAGCCATCTGGATGAACATGGAAATATCTAAACCGCTATCTGTATGAACATGGAAATATCTACACCGCCATCTGTATGAACATGGATATATCTACACAGCCATCTGTATAAACACGGAAATATGTACACCGCTACCTGTATAAACATGGAAGTTTCAGCACGGCTATCGGTATGAACATGGCAATATCTACACGGCTATCTGTATGAACATGGAAATATCTACACCGCTATCTGTATGTACATGGAAATATCTTCACCGCCATCTGTATGAACATGGATATATCTACTCAGCCATCTGGATGAACATGGAAATATCTACAGCGCTATCTGAATGAACATGGAAATATCTACACCGCTATCTGTATGAACATGGAAATATCTACACAGCCATCTGGATTAACATGGAAATATCTACACCGCTATCTGTATGAACATGGAAATACATACACCGCTGTCTGTATGAACATGGAAATATCTACACCGCTATCTGTATGAACATGGAAATATCTACACCGCTATCTGTATGAACATGGAAATATCTTCACTGCCATCTGTATGAACATGGATATATCTACGCAGCCATCTGGATGAACATGGAAATATCTACACCGCTATCTGTATGAACATGGAAATATCTACACCGCTATCTGCATTAACATGGAAATATCCACACAGCCATCTGGATTAACTTGGAAATATCTACACCGCTATCTGTATGAACATGGAAATACATACACCGCTATCTGTATGAACATGTAAATATCTACACCGCTATCTGTTTGAACATGGAAATATATACACCGCTATCTGCATGAAAATGGAAATATCTACACAGCTATCTGCATATACATGGAAATATCTACACAGCTATCACTTTACGCATGGAAATAACAACACCGCTATCTGTATGAACGTGGAAATATCTACACCGCAATCTGTATGAAAATGGAAATATCTGAACCGCCATCTGTATGAACATATAAATATCTACACCGCCATCTGTATTAAAATGAAGATATCTACACCGCTATCTGTATAAACATGGAAATATCTACACCGCTATCTGTATAAACATGGAAATATCTACACCGCTATCTGTATAAACATGGAAATATCTTCACCGCTACCTGTAAAAACATGGAAATATCAGCACCGCTATCTGTATGAACATGGAAATATCTACACCGCTATCTGTATGAACATGGAAATATCTACACCGCTATCTGTATGAACATGGAAATATCTACACCGCTATCGGTTTGAACAAGGAAATATATACACCGCTGTCTGCATGAAAATGGAAATTGCTACACAGCAATCTGCATATACATGGAAATATCTACACAGGTATCTCTTTACACATGGAAATAACTACACAGCTATCTGTATGAAAATGGAAATATCTAAACCGCCATCTGTATGAACATGGAAATATCTACACCGCTATCTGTATGAACATGGAAATATCTACACCGCTATCTGTATGAACATGGAAATATCTACACAGCCATCTGGATGAACATGGAAATATCTACACCGCTATCTGTATGAACATGGAAATATCTACACCGCTATCTGTATGAACATGGAAATATCTACACCGCTATCTGTATGAACATGGAAATATTTTCACCGCCATCTATATGAACATGGATATATCTACACAGCCATCTGGATGAACATGGAAATATCTACACCGCTATCTGTGTAAACATGCCTACATTTTCACCGCTATCTGTATAAACATGGAAATATCTACACCGCTATCTTTATGAACATGGAAATATCTACACCGCTAACTGTTTGAACATGGAAGTATATACACCGCTATCTGCTTGAAAATGGAAATATATACACCGCTAACTGTATGAACATGGAAATACATACACCGCTATCTGTTTGAATATGGAAATATCTACACCGCTATCTGTATGAACATGGATATATCTTCACCGCCATCTGTGTGAACATGGATATATCTACACAGCCATCTGGATGAACATGGACATATCTACACCGCTATCTGTGTAAACATGCATACATTTTCACCGCTATCTGTATAAACATGGAAATAACTACACCGCTATCTTTATGAACATGGAAATATCTACACCGCTAACTGTTTGAACATGGAAATATATACACCGCTATCTGCTTGAAAATGGAAATATCTACACCGCTATCTGTATGAACATGGAAATACATACACCGCTATCTGTTTGAACATGGAAATATCTACACCGCTTTCTTTATGAACATGGAAATATCTTCACTGCCATCTGTATGAACATGGATATATCTACGCAGCCATCTGGATGAACATGGAAATATCTACAGCGCTATCTGTATGAACATGGAAATATCTACACCGCTATCTGTATGAACATGGAAATATCTACACAGCCATCTGGATTAACATGGAAATATCTACACCGCTATCTGTATGAACATGGAAATACATACACCGCTGTCTGTATGAACATGGAAATATCTACACCGCTATCTGTATGAACATGGAAATATCTACACCGCTATCTGTATGAACATGGAAATATCTTCACTGCCATCTGTATGAACATGGATATATCTACGCAGCCATCTGGATGAACATGGAAATATCTACACCGCTATCTGTATGAACATGGAAATATCTACACCGCTATCTGCATTAACATGGAAATATCCACACAGCCATCTGGATTAACTTGGAAATATCTACACCGCTATCTGTATGAACATGGAAATACATACACCGCTATCTGTATGAACATGTAAATATCTACACCGCTATCTGTTTGAACATGGAAATATATACACCGCTATCTGCATGAAAATGGAAATATCTACACAGCTATCTGCATATACATGGAAATATCTACACAGCTATCACTTTACGCATGGAAATAACTACACCGCTATCTGTATGAACATGGAAATATCTACACCGCCATCTGTATGAAAATGGAAATATCTGAACCGCCATCTGTATGAACATATAAATATCTACACCGCCATCTGTATTAAAATGAAGATATCTACACCGCTATCTGTATAAACATGGAAATATCTACACCGCTATCTGTATAAACATGGAAATATCTACACCGCTATCTGTATAAACATGGAAATATCTTCACCGCTACCTGTAAAAACATGGAAATATCAGCACCGCTATCTGTATGAACATGGAAATATCTACACCGCTATCTGTATGAACATGGAAATATCTACACCGCTATCTGTATGAACATGGAAATATCTACACCGCTATCGGTTTGAACAAGGAAATATATACACCGCTGTCTGCATGAAAATGGAAATTGCTACACAGCAATCTGCATATACATGGAAATATCTACACAGGTATCTCTTTACACATGGAAATAACTACACAGCTATCTGTATGAAAATGGAAATATCTAAACCGCCATCTGTATGAACATGGAAATATCTACACCGCTATCTGTATGAACATGGAAATATCTGCACCGCCATCTGTATGAACATATAAATATCTACACCGCCATCTGTATTAAGATGGAGATATCTACGCTGCTATCTGTATCAACATGGAAATATCTACACCGCTACTTGTATGAACATGGAAATTTCAGCACCGCTATCTGTATGAACATGGAAATATCTACACCGCAATCTGTATGAACATGGAAATATCTACACCGCTATCTGTATGAACATGGAAATATCTACACCGCTATCTGTTTGAACAGGGAAATATATACCCCGCTGTCTGCATGAAAATGGAAATTGCTACACAGCTATCTGCATATACATGGAAATATCTACACAGGTATCTCTTTACACATGGAAATAACTACACCGCTATCTGTATGAACATGGAAATATCTACACCGCCATCTGTATGAACATGGAAATATCTGCACCGCCATCTGTATGAACATATAAATATCTACACCGCCATCTGTATTAAGATGGAGATATCTACACTGCTATCTGTATCAACATGGAAATATCTACACCGCTACCTGTATGAACATGGATATATCAGCACCGCTATCTGTATGAACATGGAAATATCTACACCGCTATCTGTATGAACATGGAAATATCTTCACCGCCATCTGTATGAACATGGATATATCTACACAGCCATCTGGATGAACATGGAAATATGTACACGGATATCTGTGTAAACATGCATACATCTTCACCGCTATCTGTATAAACATGGAAATATCTACACCGCTATCTTTATGAACATGGAAATATCTAAACCGCTAACTGTTTGAACAGGGAAATATATACACCGCTATCTGCATAAAAATGGAAATATCTACACCGCTATCTGTATGAACATGGAAATACATACACCGCTATCTGTATGAACATGGAAATATCTACAACGCTATCTGTATGAACATGGAAATAACTACCCCGCTATCTGTATGAACATGGAAATATCTACACCGCCATCTGTATGAACATGGAAATATCTTCTCCACCATCTGTATGAACATGGATATATCTACACAGCCATCTGGATGAACATGGAAATATCTAAACCGCTATCTGTATGAACATGGAAATATCTACCCCGCCATCTGTATGAACATGGATATATCTACACAGCCATCTGTATAAACACGGAAATATGTACACCGCTACCTGTATAAACATGGAAGTTTCAGCACGGCTATCGGTATGAACATGGCAATATCTACACGGCTATCTGTATGAACATGGAAATATCTACACCGCTATCTGTATGTACATGGAAATATCTTCACCGCCATCTGTATGAACATGGATATATCTACTCAGCCATCTGGATGAACATGGAAATATCTACAGCGCTATCTGTATGAACATGGAAATATCTACACCGCTATCTGTATGAACATGGAAATATCTACACAGCCATCTGGATTAACATGGAAATATCTACACCGCTATCTGTATGAACATGGAAATACATACACCGCTGTCTGTATGAACATGGAAATATCTACACCGCTATCTGTATGAACATGGAAATATCTACACCGCTATCTGTATGAACATGGAAATATCTTCACTGCCATCTGTATGAACATGGATATATCTACGCAGCCATCTGGATGAACATGGAAATATCTACACCGCTATCTGTATGAACATGGAAATATCTACACCGCTATCTGCATTAACATGGAAATATCCACACAGCCATCTGGATTAACTTGGAAATATCTACACCGCTATCTGTATGAACATGGAAATACATACACCGCTATCTGTATGAACATGTAAATATCTACACCGCTATCTGTATGAACATGGAAATATTTTCACCGCCATCTATATGAACATGGATATATCTACACAGCCATCTGGATGAACATGGAAATATCTACACCGCTATCTGTGTAAACATGCCTACATTTTCACCGCTATCTGTATAAACATGGAAATATCTACACTGCTATCTTTATGAACATGGAAATATCTACACCGCTAACTGTTTGAACATGGAAGTATATACACCGCTATCTGCTTGAAAATGGAAATATATACACCGCTAACTGTATGAACATGGAAATACATACACCGCTATCTGTTTGAATATGGAAATATCTACACCGCTTTCTGTATGAACATGGAAATATCTACACCGCTATCTGTATGAACATGGAAATATCTTCACCGCCATCTGTATGAAGATGGATATATCTACACAGCATTCTGGATGAACATGGAAATATCTACACCGCTATCTGTGTAAACATGCATATATTTTCACCGCTATCTGTATAAACATGGAAATATCTTCACCGCTACCTTTATGAACATGGAAATATCTAAACCGCTAACTATTTGAACAGGGAAATATATACACCGCTATCTGCATAAAAATGGAAATATCTACACCGCTATCTGTATGAACATGGAAATACATACACCACTATCTGTTTGAACATGGAAATATCTACACCGCTTTCTTTATGAACATGGAAATATCTACAACGCTATCTGTATGAACATGGAAATATCTTCACCGCCATCTGTATGAACATGGATATATCTACACAGCCACCTGGATGAACATGGAAATATCTGCACCGCTATCTGTATGAACATGGAAATATCTACAGCGCTACCTGTATGAACATGGATATATCTACACAGCCATCTGGATGAACATGGAAATATCTACACCGCTATCTGTGTAAACATGCATATATCTTCACCGCTATCTGTATAAACATGGAAGTATCTACACCGCTATCTTTCTGAACATGGAATTATCTACACCGCTAACTGTTTGAACAGGGAAATATATACACCGCTATCTGCATGAAAATGGAAATATCTACACAGCTATCTGCATATACATGGAAATATCTACACAGCTATCTCTCTACACATGGAAATAACTACACCGCTATCTGTATGAACATGGAAATATCTACACCGCCATCTGTATGAAAATGGAAATCTCTGAACCGCCATCTGTATGAACATATAAATATCTACACCGCCATCTGTATTAAAATGGAGATATCTACACCGCTATCTGTATAAACATGGAAATATCTACACCGCTATCTGTATAAACATGGAAATATCTACACCGCTATCAGTATAAACATGGAAATAGCTTCACCGCTACCTGTATAAACATGGAAATTTCAGCACCGCTATCTGTATGAACATGGAAATATCTACACCGCAATCTGTATGAACATGGAAATATCTACACCGCTATCTGTATGAACATGGAAATATCTGCACCGCTATCTGTTTGAACAGGGAAATATATACACCGCTGTCTGCATGAAAATGGAAATTGCTACACAGCTATCTGCATATACATGGAATTATCTACACAGGTATCTCTTTACACATGGAAATAACTACACCGCTATCTGTATGAACATGGAAATATCTACACCGCCATCTGTATGAACATGGAAATATCTGCACCGCCATCTGTATGAACAGATAAATATCTACACCGCCATCTGTATTAAGATGGAGATATCTACACCGCTATCTGATTCAACATGGAAATATCTACACCGCTACCTGTATGAACATGGAAATATCAGCACCGCTATCTGTATGAACATGGAAATATCTACACCGCTATCTGTATGAATATGGAAATATCTTCACCGCCATCTGTATGAACATTGATATATCTACACAGACATCTGGATGAACATGGAAATATGTACACGGCTATCTGTGTAAACATGCATACATCTTCACCGCTATCTGTATAAACATGGAAATATCTACACCGCTATCTTTATGAACATGGAAATATCTAAACCGCTAACTGTTTGAACAGGGAAATATATACACCGCTATCTGCATAAAAATGGAAATATCTACACCGCTATCTGTATGAACATGGAAATACATACACCGCTATCTGTATGAACATGGAAATATCTACAACGCTATCTGTATGAACATGGAAATATCTACACCGCTATCTGTATGAACATGGAAATATCTACACCGCCATCTGTTTGAACATGGAAATATCTTCTCCACCATGTGTATGAACATGGATATATCTACACAGCCATCTGGATGAACATGGAAATATCTAAACCGCTATCTGTATTAACATGGAAATATCTACACCACCATCTGTATGAACATTGATATATCTACACAGCCATCTGTATAAACACGGAAATATGTACACCGCTACCTGTATAAACATGGAAGTTTCAGCACGGCTATCGGTATGAACATGGCAATATCTACACGGCTATCTGTATGAACATGGAAATATCTACACCGCTATCTGTATGTACATGGAAATATCTTCACCACCATCTGTATGAACATGGAAATAACTACACCGCTATCTGTATGAACATGGAAATAACTACACAGCCATCTGGATTAACATGGAAATATATACACCGCTATCTGTATGAACATGGAAATATCTACACCCCTATCTGTATGAACATGGAAATATCTACACCGCCATCTGTATGAACATGGAAATATCTTCTCCACCATCTGTATGAACATGGATATATCTACACAGCCATCTGGATGAACATGGAAATATCTACACTGCTATCTGTATGAACATGGAAATATCTACACCGCTATCTGTATGAACATGGAAATATCTACACCGCTATCTGTATGAACATGGAAGTATCTTCACCGCCATCTGTATGAACATGGATATATCTACACAGCCATCTGGATGAACATGGAAATATGTACATGGCTATCTGTGTAAACATGCATACTTCTTCACCGCTATCTGTATAAACATGGAAATATCTACACCGCTATCTTTATGAACATGGAAATATCTAAACCGATAACTGTTTGAACAGGGAAATATATACACTGTTATCTGCATAAAAATGGAAATATCTACACCGCTATCTGTATGAACATGGAAAGACATACACCGCTATCTGTATGAACATGGAAATATCTACACCGCTATCTGTATGAACATGGAAATACCTACACCGCTATCTGTATGAACATGGAAATATCTACACCGCCATCTGTATGAACATGGAAATATCTTCTCCGCCATCTGTATGAACATGGATATATCTACACAGCCATCTGGATGAACATGGAAATATCTAAACCGCTATCTGTATGAACATGGAAATATCTACACCATCATCTGTATGAACATGGATATATCTACACAGCCATCTGTATAAACACGGAAATATGTAAACCGCTACCTGTATAAACATGGAAGTATCAGCACCGCTATCGGTATGAACATGGCCATATCTACACGGCTATCTGTACGAACATGGAAATATCTACACCGCTATCTGTATGTACGTGGAAATATCTTCTCCGCCATCTGTATGAACATGGATATATCTACGCAGCCATCTGGATGAACATGGAAATATCTACACCGCTATCTGCATTAACATGGAAATATCCACACAGCCGTCTGGATTAACTTGGAAATATCTACACCGCTAGCTGTATGAACATGGAAATACATACACCGCTATCTGTATGAACATGGAAATATCTACACCGCTATCTGTTTGAACATGGAAATATATACACCGCTATCTGCATGAAAATGGAAATATCTACACAGCTATCTGCATATACATGGAAATATCTACACAGCTATCACTTTACGCATGGAAATAACTACACCGCTATCTGTATGAACATGGAAATATCTACACCGCCATCTGTATGAAAATGGAAATATCTGAACCGCCATCTGTATGAACATATAAATATCTACACCGCCATCTGTATTAAAATGAAGATATCTACACCGCTATCTGTATAAACATGGAAATATCTACACCGCTATCTGTATAAACATGGAAATATCTACACCGCTATCTGTATAAACATGGAAATATCTTCACCGCTACCTGTAACAACATGGAAATATCAGCACCGCTATCTGTATGAACATGGAAATATCTACACCGCTATCTGTATGAACATGGAAATATCTACACCGCTATCTGTATGAACATGGAAATATCTACACCGCTATCGGTTTGAACAAGGAAATATATACACCGCTGTCTGCATGAAAATGGAAATTGCTACACAGCTATCTGCATATACATGGAAATATCTACACAGGTATCTCTTTACACTTGGAAATAACTACACAGCTATCTGTATGAAAATGGAAATATCTAAACCGCCATCTGTATGAACATGGAAATATCTACACCGCTATCTGTATGAACATGGAAATATCTACACCGCTATCTGTATGAACATGGAAATATCTACACAGCCATCTGGATGAACATGGAAATATCTACACCGCTATCTGTATGAACATGGAAATATCTACACCGCTATCTGTATGAACACGGAAATATCTACACCGCAATCTGTATGAACATGGAAATATTTTCACCGCCATCTATATGAACATGGATATATCTACACAGCCATCTGGATGAACATGGAAATATCTACACCGCTATCTGTGTAAACATGCCTACATTTTCACCGCTATCTGTATAAACATGGAAATATCTACACCGCTATCTTTATGAACATGGAAATATCTACACCGCTAACTGTTTGAACATGGAAGTATATACACCGCTATCTGCTTGAAAATGGAAATATATTCAACGCTAACTGTATGAACATGGAAATACATACACCGCTATCTGTTTGAACATGGAAATATCTACACCGCTTTCTGTATGAACATGGAAATATCTACACCGCTATCTGTATGAACATGGAAATATCTACACCGCCATCTGTATGAACATGGAAATATCTTCTCCACCATCTGTATGAACATGGATATATCTACACAGCCATCTGGATGAACATGGAAATATCTAAACCGCTATCTGTATGAACATGGAAATATCTACACCGCCATCTGTATGAACATGGATATATCTACACAGCCATCTGTATAAACACGGAAATATGTACACCGCCACCTGTATAAACGTGGAAGTTTCAGCACGGCTATCGGTATGAACATGGCAATATCTACACGGCTATCTGTATGAACATGGAAATATCTACACCGCTATCTGTATGTACATGGAAATATCTTCACCGCCATCTGTATGAACATGGATATATCTACTCAGCCATCTGGATGAACATGGAAATATTTACACCGCTATCTGTATGAGCATGGAAATATCTACACCGCTATCTGTATGAACATGGAAATATCTACACAGCCATCTGGATTAACATGGAAATATCTACACCGCTATCTGTATGAACATGGAAATACATACACCGCTGTCTGTATGAACATGGAAATATCTACCCCGCTATCTGTATGAACATGGAAATATCTACACCGCTATCTGTATGAACATGGATATATCTTCACCGCCATCTGTGTGAACATGGATATATCTACAGAGCCATCTGGATGAACATGGACATATCTACTCCGCTATCTGTGTAAACATGCATACATTTTCACCGCTATCTGTATAAACATGGAAATAACTACACCGCTATCTTTATGAACATGGAAATATCTACACCGCTAACTGTTTGAACATGGAAATATATACACCGCTATCTGCTTGAAAATGGAAATATCTACACCGCTATCTGTATGAACATGGAAATACATACACCGCTATCTGTTTGAACATGGAAATATCTACACCGCTTTCTTTATGAACATGGAAATATCTACAACGCTATCTGTATGAACATGGAAATATCTTCACCGCCATCTGTATGAACATGGATATATCTACACAGCCATCTGGATGAACATGGAAATATCTGCACCGCTATCTGTATGAACATGGAAATATCTACACCGCTATCTGTATGAACATGGATATATCTACACAGCCATCTGGATGAACATGGAAATATCTACACCGCTATCTGTGTAAACATGCATATATCTTCACCGCTATCTGTATAAACATGGAAGTATCTACACCGCTATCTTTCTGAACATGGAAATATCTACACCGCTAACTGTTTGAACAGGGAAATATATACACCGCTATCTGCATGAAAATGGAAATATCTACACAGCTATCTGCATATACATGGAAATATCTACACAGCTATCTCTCTACACATGGAAATAACTACACCGCTACCTGTATGAACATGGAAATATCTACACCGCCATCTGTATGAAAATGGAAATCTCTGAACCGCCATCTGTATGAACATATAAATATCTACACCGCCATCTGTATTAAAATGGAGATATCTACACCGCTATCTGTATAAACATGGAAATATCTACACCGCTATCTGTATAAACATGGAAATATCTACACCGCTATCAGTATAAACATGGAAATAGCTTCACCGCTACCTGTATAAACATGGAAATTTCAGCACCGCTATCTGTATGAACATGGAAATATCTACACCGCAATCTGTATGAACATGGAAATATCTACACCGCTATCTGTATGAACATGGAAATATCTACACCGCTATCTGTTTGAACAGGGAAATATATACACCGCTGTCTGCATGAAAATGGAAATTGCTACACAGCTATCTGCATATACATGGAAATATCTACACAGGTATCTCTTTACACATGGAAATAACTACACCGCTATCTGTATGAACATGGAAACATCTACACCGCCATCTGTATGAACATGGAAATATCTGCACCGCCATCTGTATGAACATATAAATATCTACACCGCCATCTGTATTAAGATGGAGATATCTACACTGCTATCTGTATCAACATGGAAATATCTACACCGCTACCTGTATGAACATGGAAATATCAGCACCGCTATCTGTATGAACATGGAAATATCTACACCGCTATCTGTATGAACATGGAAATATCTTCACCGCCATCTGTATGAACATGGATATATCTACACAGCCATCTGGATGAACATGGAAATATGTACACGGCTATCTGTGTAAACATGCATACATCTTCACCGCTATCTGTATAAACATGGAAATATCTACACCGCTATCTTTATGAACATGGAAATATCTAAACCGCTAACTGTTTGAACAGGGAAATATATACACCGCTATCTGCATAAAAATGGAAATATCTACACCGCTATCTGTATGAACATGGAAATACATACACCGCTATCTGTATGAACATGGAAATATCTACAACGCTATCTGTATGAACATGGAAATAACTACCCCGCTATCTGTATGAACATGGAAATATCTACACCGCCATCTGTATGAACATGGAAATATCTTCTCCACCATCTGTATGAACATGGATATATCTACACAGCCATCTGGATGAACATGGAAATATCTAAACCGCTATCTGTATGAACATGGAAATATCTACACCGCCATCTGTATGAACATGGATATATCTACACAGCCATCTGTATAAACACGGAAATATGTACACCGCTACCTGTATAAACATGGAAGTTTCAGCACGGCTATCGGTATGAACATGGCAATATCTACACGGCTATCTGTATGAACATGGAAATATCTACACCGCTATCTGTATGTACATGGAAATATCTTCACCGCCATCTGTATGAACATGGATATATCTACTCAGCCATCTGGATGAACATGGAAATATCTACAGCGCTATCTGTATGAACATGGAAATATCTACACCGCTATCTGTATGAACATGGAAATATCTACACAGCCATCTGGATTAACATGGAAATATCTACACCGCTATCTGTATGAACATGGAAATACATACACCGCTGTCTGTATGAACATGGAAATATCTACACCGCTATCTGTATGAACAGGGAAATATCTACACCGCTATCTGTATGAACATGGAAATATCTTCACTGCCATCTGTATGAACATGGATATATCTACGCAGCCATCTGGATGAACATGGAAATATCTACACCGCTATCTGTATGAACATGGAAATATCTACACCGCTATCTGCATTAACATGGAAATATCCACACAGCCATCTGGATTAACTTGGAAATATCTACACCGCTATCTGTATGAACATGGAAATACATACACCGCTATCTGTATGAACATGTAAATATCTACACCGCTATCTGTTTGAACATGGAAATATATACACCGCTATCTGCATGAAAATGGAAATATCTACACAGCTATCTGCATATACATGGAAATATCTACACAGCTATCACTTTACGCATGGAAATAACTACACTGCTATCTGTATGAACATGGAAATATCTACACCGCCATCTGTATGAAAATGGAAATATCTGAACCGCCATCTGTATGAACATATAAATATCTACACCGCCATCTGTATTAAAATGAAGATATCTACACCGCTATCTGTATAAACATGGAAATATCTACACCGCTATCTGTATAAACATGGAAATATCTACACCGCTATCTGTATAAACATGGAAATATCTTCACCGCTACTTGTAAAAACATGGAAATATCAGCACCGCTATCTGTATGAACATGGAAATATCTACACCGCTATCTGTATGAACATGGAAATATCTACACCGCTATCTGTATGAACATGGAAATATCTACACCGCTATCGGTTTGAACAAGGAAATATATACACCGCTGTCTGCATGAAAATGGAAATTGCTACACAGCAATCTGCATATACATGGAAATATCTACACAGGTATCTCTTTACACATGGAAATAACTACACAGCTATCTGTATGAAAATGGAAATATCTAAACCGCCATCTGTATGAACATGGAAATATCTACACCGCTATCTGTATGAACATGGAAATATCTGCACCGCCATCTGTATGAACATATAAATATCTACACCGCCATCTGTATTAAGATGGAGATATCTGCACTGCTATCTGTATCAACATGGAAATATCTACACCGCTACCTGTATGAACATGGAAATTTCAGCACCGCTATCTGTATGAACATGGAAATATCTACACCGCAATCTGTATGAACATGGAAATATCTACACCGCTATCTGTATGAACATGGAAATATCTACACCGCTATCTGTTTGAACAGGGAAATATATACACCGCTGTCTGCATGAAAATGGAAATTGCTACACAGCTATCTGCATATACATGGAAATATCTACACAGGTATCTCTTTACACATGGAAATAACTACACCGCTATCTGTATGAACATGGAAATATCTACACCGCCATCTGTATGAACATGGAAATATCTGCACCGCCATCTGTATGAACATATAAATATCTACACCGCCATCTGTATTAAGATGGAGATATCTACACTGCTATCTGTATCAACATGGAAATATCTACACCGCTACCTGTATGAACATGGAAATATCAGCACCGCTATCTGTATGAACATGGAAATATCTACACCGCTATCTGTATGAACATGGAAATATCTTCACCGCCATCTGTATGAACATGGATATATCTACACAGCCATCTGGATGAACATGGAAATATGTACACGGCTATCTGTGTAAACATGCATACATCTTCACCGCTATCTGTATAAACATGGAAATATCTACACCGCTATCTTTATGAACATGGAAATATCTAAACCGCTAACTGTTTGAACAGGGAAATATATACACCGCTATCTGCATAAAAATGGAAATATCTACACCGCTATCTGTATGAACATGGAAATACATACACCGCTATCTGTATGAACATGGAAATATCTACAACGCTATCTGTATGAACATGGAAATAACTACCCCGCTATCTCTATGAACATGGAAATATCTACACCGCCATCTGTATGAACATGGAAATATCTTCTCCACCATCTGTATGAACATGGATATATCTACACAGCCATCTGGATGAACATGGAAATATCTAAACCGCTATCTGTATGAACATGGAAATATCTACACCGCCATCTGTATGAACATGGATATATCTACACAGCCATCTGTATAAACACGGAAATATGTACACCGCTACCTGTATAAACATGGAAGTTTCAGCACGGCTATCGGTATGAACATGGCAATATCTACACGGCTATCTGTATGAACATGGAAATATCTACACCGCTATCTGTATGTACATGGAAATATCTTCACCGCCATCTGTATGAACATGGATATATCTACTCAGCCATCTGGATGAACATGGAAATATCTACAGCGCTATCTGTATGAACATGGAAATATCTACACCGCTATCTGTATGAACATGGAAATATCTACACAGCCATCTGGATTAACATGGAAATATCTACACCGCTATCTGTATGAACATGGAAATACATACACCGCTGTCTGTATGAACATGGAAATATCTACACCGCTATCTGTATGAACATGGAAATATCTACACCGCTATCTGTATGAACATGGAAATATCTTCACTGCCATCTGTATGAACATGGATATATCTACGCAGCCATCTGGATGAACATGGAATTATCTACACCGCTATCTGTATGAACATGGAAATATCTACACCGCTATCTGCATTAACATGGAAATATCCACACAGCCATCTGGATTAACTTGGAAATATCTACACCGCTATCTGTATGAACATGGAAATACATACACCGCTATCTGTATGAACATGTAAATATCTACACCGCTATCTGTTTGAACATGGAAATATATACACCGCTATCTGCATGAAAATGGAAATATCTACACAGCTATCTGCATATACATGGAAATATCTACACAGCTATCACTTTACGCATGGAAATAACTACACCGCTATCTGTATGAACATGGAAATATCTACACCGCAATCTGTATGAAAATGGAAATATCTGAACCGCCATCTGTATGAACATATAAATATCTACACCGCCATCTGTATTAAAATGAAGATATCTACACCGCTATCTGTATAAACATGGAAATATCTACACCGCTATCTGTATAAACATGGAAATATCTACACCGCTATCTGTATAAACATGGAAATATCTTCACCGCTACCTGTAAAAACATGGAAATATCAGCACCGCTATCTGTATGAACATGGAAATATCTACACCGCTATCTGTATGAACATGGAAATATCTACACCGCTATCTGTATGAACATGGAAATATCTACACCGCTATCGGTTTGAACAAGGAAATATATACACCGCTGTCTGCATGAAAATGGAAATTGCTACACAGCAATCTGCATATACATGGAAATATCTACACAGGTATCTCTTTACACATGGAAATAACTACACAGCTATCTGTATGAAAATGGAAATATCTAAACCGCCATCTGTATGAACATGGAAATATCTACACCGCTTTCTGTATGAACATGGAAATATCTGCACGCCATCTGTATGAACATATAAATATCTACACCGCCATCTGTATTAAGATGGAGATATCTACACTGCTATCTGTATCAACATGGAAATATCTACACCGCTACCTGTATGAACATGGAAATTTCAGCACCGCTATCTGTATGAACATGGATATATCTACACCGCAATCTGTATGAACATGGAAATATCTACACCGCTATCTGTATGAACATGGAAATATCTACACCGCTATCTGTTTGAACAGGGAAATATATACACCGCTGTCTGCATGAAAATGGAAATTGCTACACAGCTATCTGCATATACATGGAAATATCTACACAGGTATCTCTTTACACATGGAAATAACTACACCGCTATCTGTATGAACATGGAAATATCTACACCGCCATCTGTATGAACATGGAAATATCTGCACCGCCATCTGTATGAACATATAAATACCTACACCGCCATCTGTATTAAGATGGAGATATCTACACTGCTATCTGTATCAACATGGAAATATCTACACCGCTACCTGTATGAACATGGAAATATCAGCACCGCTATCTGTATGAACATGGAAATATCTACACCGCTATCTGTATGAACATGGAAATATCTTCACCGCCATCTGGATGAACATGGATATATCTACACAGCCATCTGGATGAACATGGAAATATGTACACGGCTATCTGTGTAAACATGCATACATCTTCACCGCTATCTGTATAAACATGGAAATATCTACACCGCTATCTTTATGAACATGGAAATATCTAAACCGCTAACTGTTTGAACAGGGAAATATATACACCGCTATCTGCATAAAAATGGAAATATCTACACCGCTATCTGTATGAACATGGAAATACATACACCGCTATCTGTATGAACATGGAAATATCTACAACGCTATCTGTATGAACATGGAAATAACTACCCCGCTATCTGTATGAACATGGAAATATCTACACCGCCATCTGTATGAACATGGAAATATCTTCTCCACCATCTGTATGAACATGGATATATCTACACAGCCATCTGGATGAACATGGAAATATCTAAACCGCTATCTGTATGAACATGGAAATATCTACACCGCCATCTGTATGAACATGGATATATCTACACAGCCATCTGTATAAACACGGAAATATGTACACCGCTACCTGTATAAACATGGAAGTTTCAGCACGGCTATCGGTATGAACATGGCAATATCTACACGTCTATCTGTATGAACATGGAAATATCTACACCGCTATCTGTATGTACATGGAAATACCTTCACCGCCATCTGTATGAACATGGATATATCTACTCAGCCATCTGGATGAACATGGAAATATCTACAGCGCTATCTGTATGAACATGGAAATATCTACACAGCCATCAGGATTAACATGGAAATATCTACACCGCTATCTGTATGAACATGGAAATACATACACCGCTGTCTGTATGAACATGGAAATATCTACACCGCTATCTGTATGAACATGGAAATATCTACACCGCTATCTGTATGAACATGGAAATATCTTCACTGCCATCTGTATGAACATGGATATATCTACGCAGCCATCTGGATGAACATGGAAATATCTACACCGCTATCTGTATGAACATGGAAATATCTACACCGCTATCTGCATTAACATGGAAATATCCACACAGCCATCTGGATTAACTTGGAAATATCTACACCGCTATCTGTATGAACATGGAAATACATACACCGCTATCTGTATGAACATGTAAATATCTACACCGCTATCTGTTTGAACATGGAAATATATACACCGCTATCTGCATGAAAATGGAAATATCTACACAGCTATCTGCATATACATGGAAATATCTACACAGCTATCACTTTACGCATGGAAATAACTACACCGCTATCTGTATGAACATGGAAATATCTACACCGCCATCTGTATGAAAATGGAAATATCTGAACCGCCATCTGTATGAACATATAAATATCTACACCGCCATCTGTATTAAAATGAAGATATCTACACCGCTATCTGTATAAACATGGAAATATCTACACCGCTATCTGTATAAACATGGAAATATCTACACCGCTATCTGTATAAACATGGAAATATCTTCACCGCTACCTGTAAAAACATGGAAATATCAGCACCGCTATCTGTATGAACATGGAAATATCTACACCGCTATCTGTAAAAACATGGAAATATCTACACCGCTATCTGTATGAACATGGAAATATCTACACCGCTATCGGTTTGAACAAGGAAATATATACACAGCTGTCTGCATGAAAATTGAAATTGCTACACAGCAATCTGCATATACATGGAAATATCTACACAGGTATCTCTTTACACATGGAAATAACTACACAGCTATCTGTATGAAAATGGAAATATCTAAACCGCCATCTGTATGAACATGGAAATATCTACACCGCTATCTGTATGAACATGGAAATATCTGCACCGCCATCTGTATGAACATATAAATATCTACACCGCCATCTGTATTAAGATGGAGATATCTACACTGCTATCTGTATCAACATGGAAATATCTACACCGCTACCTGTATGAACATGGAAATTTCAGCACCGCTATCTGTATGAACATGAAAATATCTACACCGCAATCTGTATGAACATGGAAATATCTACACCGCTATCTGTATGAACATGGAAATATCTACACCGCTATCTGTTTGAACAGGGAAATATATACACCGCTGTCTGCATGAAAATGGAAATTGCTACACAGCTATCTGCATGTACATGGAAATATCTACACAGGTATCTCTTTACACATGGAAATAACTACACCGCTATCTGTATGAACATGGAAATATCTACACCGCCATCTGTATGAACATGGAAATATCTGCACCGCCATCTGTATGAACATATAAATATCTACACCGCCATCTGTATTAAGATGGAGATATCTACACTGCTATCTGTATCAACATGGAAATATCTACACCGCTACCTGTATGAACATGGAAATATCAGCACCACTATCTGTATGAACATGGAAATATCTACACCGCTATATGTATGAACATGGAAATATCTTCACCGCCATCTGTATGAACATGGATATATCTACACAGCCATCTGGATGAACATGGAAATATGTACACGGCTATCTGTGTAAACATGCATACATCTTCACCGCTATCTGTATAAACATGGAAATATCTACACCGCTATCTTTATGAACATGGAAATATCTAAACCGCTAACTGTTTGAACAGGGAAATATATACACCGCTATCTGCATAAAAATGGAAATATCTACACGGCTATCTGTATGAACATGGAAATACATACACCGCTATCTGTATGAACATGGAAATATCTACAACGCTATCTGTATGAACATGGAAATAACTACCCCGCTATATGTATGAACATGGAAATATCTACACCGCCATCTGTATGAACATGGAAATATCATCTCCACCATCTGTATGAACATGGATATATCTACACAGCCATCTGGATGAACATGGAAATATCTAAACCGCTATCTGTATGAACATGGAAATATCTACACCGCCATCTGTATGAACATGGATATATCTACACAGCCATCTGTATAAACACGGAAATATGTACACCGCTACCTGTATAAACATGGAAGTTTCAGCACGGCTATCGGTATGAACATGGCAATATCTACACGGCTATCTGTATGAACATGGAAATATCTACACCGCTATCTGTATGTACATGGAAATATCTTCACCGCCATCTGTATGAACATGGATATATCTACTCAGCCATCTGGATGAACATGGAAATATCTACAGCGCTATCTGTATGAACATGGAAATATCTACACCGCTATCTGTATGAACATGGAAATATCTACACAGCCATCTGGATTAACATGGAAATATCTACACCGCTATCTGTATGAACATGGAAATACATACACCGCTGTCTGTATGAACATGGAAATATCTACACCGCTATCTGTATGAACATGGAAATATCTACACCGCTATCTGTATGAACATGGAAATATCTTCACTGCCATCTGTATGAACATGGATATATCTACGCAGCCATCTGGATGAACATGGAATTATCTACACCGCTATCTGTATGAACATGGAAATATCTACACCGCTATCTGCATTAACATGGAAATATCCACACAGCCATCTGGATTAACTTGGAAATATCTACACCGCTATCTGTATGAACATGGAAATACATACACCGCTATCTGTATGAACATGTAAATATGTACACCGCTATCTGTTTGAACATGGAAATATATACACCGCTATCTGCATGAAAATGGAAATATCTACACAGCTATCTGCATATACATGGAAATATCTACACAGCTATCACTTTACGCATGGAAATAACTACACCGCTATCTGTATGAACATGGAAATATCTACACCGCAATCTGTATGAAAATGGAAATATCTGAACCGCCATCTGTATGAACATATAAATATCTACACCGCCATCTGTATTAAAATGAAGATATCTACACCGCTATCTGTATAAACATGGACATATCTACACCGCTATCTGTATAAACATGGAAATATCTACACCGCTATCTGTATAAACATGGAAATATCTTCACCGCTACCTGTAAAAACATGGAAATATCAGCACCGCTATCTGTATGAACATGGAAATATCTACACCGCTATCTGTATGAACATGGAAATATCTACACCGCTATCTGTATGAACATGGAAATATCTACACCGCTATCGGTTTGAACAAGGAAATATATACACCGCTGTCTGCATGAAAATGGAAATTGCTACACAGCAATCTGCATATACATGGAAATATCTACACAGGTATCTCTTTACACATGGAAATAACTACACAGCTATCTGTATGAAAATGGAAATATCTAAACCGCCATCTGTATGAACATGGAAATATCTACACCGCTATCTGTATGAACATGGAAATATCTACACCGCTATCTGTATGAACATGGAAATATCTACACAGCCATCTGGATGAACATGGAAATATCTACACCGCTATCTGTATGAACATGGAAATATCTACACCGCTATCTGTATGAACATGGAAATATCTACACCGCTATCTGTATGAACATGGAAATATTTTCACCGCCATCTATATGAACATGGATATATCTACACAGCCATCTGGATGAACATGGAAATATCTACACCGCTATCTGTGTAAACATGCCTACATTTTCACCGCTATCTGTATGAACATGGAAATACATACACCGCTATCTGTTTGAATATGGAAATATCTACACCGCTTTCTGTATGAACATGGAAATATCTACACCGCTATCTGTATGAACATGGAAATATCTTCACCGCCATCTGTATGAAGATGGATATATCTACACAGCATTCTGGATGAACATGGAAATATCTACACCGCTATCTGTGTAAACATGCATATATTTTCACCGCTATCTGTATAAACATGGAAATATCTTCACCGCTACCTTTATGAACATGGAAATATCTAAACCGCTAACTGTTTGAACAGGGAAATATATACACCGCTATCTGCATAAAAATGGAAATATCTACACCGCTATCTGTATGAACATGGAAATACATACACCGCTATCTGTATGAACATGGAAATATCTACACCGCTATCTGTATGAAGATGGAAATATCTACACCGCTATCTGTATGAACATGGAAATATCTACACCGCCATCTGCATGAACATGGAAATATCTTCTCCACCATCTGTATGAACATGGATATATCTACACAGCCATCTGGATGAACATGGAAATATCTAAACCGCTATCTGTATGAACATGGAAATATCTACACCGCCATCTGTATGAACATGGATATATCTACACAGCCATCTGTATAAACACGGAAATATGTACACCGCCACCTGTATAAACATGGAAGTTTCAGCACGGCTATCGGTATGAACATGGCAATATCTACACGGCTATCTGTATGAACATGGAAATATCTACACCGCTATCTGTATGTACATGGAAATATCTTCACCGCCATCTGTATGAACATGGATATATCTACTCAGCCATCTGGATGAACATGGAAATATCTACACCGCTATCTGTATGAGCATGGAAATATCTACACCGCTATCTGTATGAACATGGAAATATCTACACAGCCATCTGGATTAGCATGGAAATATCTACACCGCTATCTGTATGAACATGGAAATACATACACCGCTGTCTGTATGAACATGGAAATATCTACCCCGCTATCTGTATGAACATGGAAATATCTACACCGCTATCTGTATGAACATGGATATATCTTCACCGCCATCTGTGTGAACATGGATATATCTACACAGCCATCTGGATGAACATGGAAATATCTACACCGCTATCTGTGTAAACATGCATACATTTTCACCGCTATCTGTATAAACATGGAAATAACTACACCGCTATCTTTATGAACATGGAAATATCTACACCGCTAACTGTTTGAACATGGAAATATATACACCGCTATCTGCTTGAAAATGGAAATATCTACACCGCTATCTGTATGAACATGGAAATACATACACCGCTATCTGTTTGAACATGGAAATATCTACACCGCTTTCTTTATGAACATGGAAATATCTACAACGCTATCTGTATGAACATGGAAATATCTTCACCGCCATCTGTATGAACATGGATATATCTACACAGCCATCTGGATGAACATGGAAATATCTGCACCGCTATCTGTATGAACATGGAAATATCTACACCGCTATCTGTATGAACATGGATATATCTACACAGCCATCTGGATGAACATGGAAATATCTACACCGCTATCTGTGTAAACATGCATATATCTTCACCGCTATCTGTATAAACATGGAAGTATCTACACCGCTATCTTTCTGAACATGGAAATATCTACACCGCTAACTGTTTGAACAGGGAAATATATACACCGCTATCTGCATGAAAATGGAAATATCTACACAGCTATCTGCATATACATGGAAATATCTACACAGCTATCTCTCTACACATGGAAATAACTACACCGCTATCTGTATGAACATGGAAATATCTACACCGCCATCTGTATGAAAATGGAAATCTCTGAACCGCCATCTGTATGAACATATAAATATCTACACCGCCATCTGTATTAAAATGGAGATATCTACACCGCTATCTGTATAAACATGGAAATATCTACACCGCTATCTGTATAAACATGGAAATATCTACACGGCTATCAGTATAAACATGGAAATAGCTTCACCGCTACCTGTATAAACATGGAAATTTCAGCACCGCTATCTGTATGAACATGGAAATATCTACACCGCAATCTGTATGAACATGGAAATATCTACACCGCTATCTGTATGAACATGGAAATATCTACACCGCTATCTGTTTGAAAAGGGAAATATATACACCGCTGTCTGCATGAAAATGGAAATTGCTACACAGCTATCTGCATATACATGGAAATATCTACACAGGTATCTCTTTACACATGGAAATAACTACACCGCTATCTGTATGAACATGGAAATATCTACACCGCCATCTGTATGAACATGGATATATCTGCACCGCCATCTGTATGAACAGATAAATATCTACACCGCCATCTGTATTAAGATGGAGATATCTACACCGCTATCTGATTCAACATGGAAATATCTACACCGCTACCTGTATGAACATGGAAATATCAGCACCGCTATCTGTATGAACATGGAAATATCTACACCGCTATCTGTATGAACATGGAAATATCTTCACCGCCATCTGTATGAACATGGATATATCTACACAGACATCTGGATGAACATGGAAATATGTACACGGCTATCTGTGTAAACATGCATACATCTTCACCGCTATCTGTATAAACATGGAAATATCTACACCGCTATCTTTATGAACATGGAAATATCTAAACCGCTAACTGTTTGAACAGGGAAATATATACACCGCTATCTGCATAAAAATGGAAATATCTACACAGCTATCTGTATGAACATGGAAATACATACACCGCTATCTGTATGAACATGGAAATATCTACAACGCTATCTGTATGAACATGGAAATATCTACACCGCTATCTGTATGAACATGGAAATATCTACACCGCCATCTGTATGAACATGGAAATATCTTCTCCACCATCTGTATGAACATGGATATATCTACACAGCCATCTGGATGAACATGGAAATATCTAAACCGCTATCTGTATGAACATGGAAATATCTACACCACCATCTGTATGAACATTGATATATCTACACAGCCATCTGTATAAACACGGAAATATGTACACCGCTACCTGTATAAACATGGAAGTTTCAGCACGGCTATCGGTATGAACATGGCAATATCTACACGGCTATCTGTATGAACATGGAAATATCTACACCGCTATCTGTATGTACATGGAAATATCTTCACCGCCATCTGTATGAACATGGAAATAACTACACCGCTATCTGTATGAACATGGAAATAACTACACAGCCATCTGGATTAACATGGAAATATATACACCGCCATCTGTATGAACATGGATATATCTACACAGCCATCTGTATAAACACGGAAATATGTACACCGCCACCTGTATAAACATGGAAGTTTCAGCACGGCTATCGGTATGAACATGGCAATATCTACACGGCTATCTGTATGAACATGGAAATATCTACACCGCTATCTGTATGTACATGGAAATATCTTCACCGCCATCTGTATGAACATGGATATATCTACTCAGCCATCTGGATGAACATGGAAATATCTACACCACTATCTGTATGAACATGGAAATATCTACACCGCTATCTGTATGAACATGGAAATATCTACACAGCCATCTGGATTAACATGGAAATATCTACACCGCTATCTGTATGAACATGGAAATACATACACCGCTGTCTGTATGAACATGGAAATATCTACCCCGCTATCTGTATGAACATGGAAATATCTACACCGCTATCTGTATGAACATGGAAATATCTTCACCGCCATCTGTGTGAACATGGATATATCTACACAGCCATCTGGATGAACATGGAAATATCTACACCGCTATCTGTATAAACATGGAAATATCTACACCGCTATCAGTATAAACATGGAAATAGCTTCACCGCTACCTGTATAAACATGGAAATTTCAGCACCGCTATCTGTATGAACATGGAAATATCTACACCGCAATCTGTATGAACATGGAAATATCTACACCGCTATCTGTATGAACATGGAAATATCTACACCGCTATCTGTTTGAACAGGGAAATATATACACCGCTGTCTGCATGAAAATGGAAATTGCTACACAGCTATCTGCATATACATGGAAATATCTACACAGGTATCTCTTTACACATGGAAATAACTACACCGCTATCTGTATGAACATGGAAATATCTACACCGCCATCTGTATGAACATGGAAATATCTGCACCGCCATCTGTATGAACAGATAAATATCTACACCGCCATCTGTATTAAGATGGAGATATCTACACCGCTATCTGATTCAACATGGAAATATATACACCGCTACCTGTATGAACATGGAAATATCAGCACCGCTATCTGTATGAACATGGAAATATCTACACCGCTATCTGTATGAACATGGAAATATCTTCACCGCCATCTGTATGAACATGGATATATCTACACAGCCATCTGGATGAACATGGAAATATCTAAACCGCTATCTGTATGAACATGGAAATATCTACACCACCATCTGTATGAACATTGATATATCTACACAGCCATCTGTATAAACACGGAAATATGTACACCGCTACCTGTATAAACATGGAAGTTTCAGCACGGCTATCGGTATGAACATGGCAATATCTACACGGCTATCTGTATGAACATGGAAATATCTACACCGCTATCTGTATGTACATGGAAATATCTTCACCCTCATCTGTATGAACATGGAAATAACTACACCGCTATCTGTATGAACATGGAAATAACTACACAGCCATCTGGATTAACATGGAAATATATACACCGCCATCTGTATGAACATGGATATATCTACACAGCCATCTGTATAAACACGGAAATATGTACACCGCCACCTGTATAAACATGGAAGTTTCAGCACGGCTATCGGTATGAACATGGCAATATCTACACGGCTATCTGTATGAACATGGAAATATCTACACCGCTATCTGTATGTACATGGAAATATCTTCACCGCCATCTGTATGAACATGGATATATCTACTCAGCCATCTGGATGAACATGGAAATATCTACACCACTATCTGTATGAACATGGAAATATCTACACCGCTATCTGTATGAACATGGAAATATCTACACAGCCATCTGGATTAACATGGAAATATCTACACCGCTATCTGTATGAACATGGAAATACATACACCGCTGTCTGTATGAACATGGAAATATCTACCCCGCTATCTGTATGAACATGGAAATATCTACACCGCTATCTGTATGAACATGGAAATATCTTCACCGCCATCTGTGTGAACATGGATATATCTACACAGCCATCTGTATAAACACGGAAATATGTACACCGCTACCTGTATAAACATGGAAGTTTCAGCACGGCTATCGGTATGAACATGGCAATACCTACACGGCTATCTGTATGAACATGGAAATATCTACACCGCTATCTGTATGTACATGGAAATATCTTCACCGCCATCTGTATGAACATGGATATATCTACTCAGCCATCTGGATGAACATGGAAATATCTACAGCGCTATCTGTATGAACATGGAAATATCTACACCGCTATCTGTATGAACATGGAAATATCTACACAGCCATCTGGATTAACATGGAAATATCTACACCGCTATCTGTATGAACATGGAAATACATACACCGCTATCTGTATGAACATGGAAATATCTACACCGCTATCTGTATGAACATGGAAATATCTACACCGCTATCTGTATGAACATGGAAATATCTTCACCGCCATCTGTATGAACATGGATATATCTACGCAGCCATCTGGATGAACATGGAAATATCTACACCGCTATCTGTATGAACATGGAAATATCTACACCGCTATCTGCATTAACATGGAAATATCCGCACAGCCATCTGGATTAACTTGGAAATATCTACACCGCTATCTGTATGAACATGGAAATACATACACCGCTATCTGTATGAACATGTAAATATCTACACCGCTATCTGTTTGAACATGGAAATATATACACCGCTATCTGCATGAAAATGGAAATATCTACACAGCTATCTGCATATACATGGAAATATCTACACAGCTATCACTTTACGCATGGAAATAACTACACCGCTATCTGTATGAACATGGAAATAACTACACCGCAATCTGTATGAAAATGGAAATATCTGAACCGCCATCTGTATGAACATATAAATATCTACACCGCCATCTGTATTAAAATGAAGATATCTACACCGCTATCTGTATAAACATGGAAATATCTACACCGCTATCTGTATAAACATGGAAATATCTACACCGCTATCTGTATAAACATGGAAATATCTTCACCGCTACCTGTAAAAACATGGAAATATCAGCACCGCTATCTGTATGAACATGGAAATATCTACACCGCTATCTGTATGAACATGGAAATATCTACACCGCTATCTGTATGAACATGGAAATATCTACACCGCTATCGGTTTGAACAAGGAAATATATACACCGCTGTCTGCATGAAAATGGAAATTGCTACACAGCAATCTGCATATACATGGAAATATCTACACAGGTATCTCTTTACACATGGAAATAACTACACAGCTATCTGTATGAAAATGGAAATATCTAAACCGCCATCTGTATGAACATGGAAATATCTACACCGCTATCTGTATGAACATGGAAATATCTACACAGCCATCTGGATGAACATGGAAATATCTACACCGCTATCTGTATGAACATGGAAATACATACACCGCTATCTGTATGAACATGTAAATATCTACACCGCTATCTGTTTGAACATGGAAATATATACACCGCTATCTGCATGAAAATGGAAATATCTACACAGCTATCTGCATATACATGGAAATATCTACACAGCTATCTGTATGAACATGGAAATATTTTCACCGCCATCTATATGAACATGGATATATCTACACAGCCATCTGGATGAACATGGAAATATCTACACCGCTATCTGTGTAAACATGCCTACATTTTTACCGCTATCTGTATAAACATGGAAATATCTAAACCGCTATCTTTATGAACATGGAAATATCTACACCGCTAACTGTTTGAACATGGAAGTATATACACCGCTATCTGCTTGAAAATGGAAATATATACACCACTAACTGTATGAACATGGAAATACATACACCGCTATCTGTTTGAACATGGAAATATCTACACCGCTTTCTGTATGAACATGGAAATATCTACACCGCTATCTGTATGAACATGGAAATATCTTCACCGCCATCTGTATGAAGATGGATATATCTACACAGCCATCTGGATGAACATGGAAATATCTACACCGCTATCTGTATGAACATGGAAATACATACACCGCTATCTGTATGAACATGTAAATATCTACACCGCTATCTGTTTGAACATGGAAATATATACACCGCTATCTGCATGAAAATGGAAATATCTACACAGCTATCTGCATATACATGGAAATATCTACACAGCTATCACTTTACGCATGGAAATAACTACACCGCTATCTGTATGAACATGGAAATATCTACACCGCAATCTGTATGAAAATGGAAATATCTGAACCGCCATCTGTATGAACATATAAATATCTACACCGCCATCTGTATTAAAATGAAGATATCTACACCGCTATCTGTATAAACATGGAAATATCTACACCGCTATCTGTATAAACATGGAAATATCTACACCGCTATCTGTATAAACATGGAAATATCTTCACCGCTACCTGTAAAAACATGGAAATATCAGCACCGCTATCTGTATGAACATGGAAATATCTACACCGCTATCTGTATGAACATGGAAATATCTACACCGCTATCTGTATGAACATGGAAATATCTACACCGCTATCGGTTTGAACAAGGAAATATATACACCGCTCTCTGCATGAAAATGGAAATTGCTACACAGCAATCTGCATATACATGGAAATATCTACACAGGTATCTCTTTACACATGGAAATAACTACACAGCTATCTGTATGAAAATGGAAATATCTAAACCGCCATCTGTATGAACATGGAAATATCTACACCGCTATCTGTATGAACATGGAAATATCTACACCGCTATCTGTATGAACATGGAAATATCTACACAGCCATCTGGATGAACTTGGAAATATCTACACCGCTATCTGTATGAACATGGAAATATCTACACCGCTATCTGTATGAACATGGAAATATCTACACCGCTATCTGTATGAACATGGAAATATTTTCACCGCCATCTATATGAACATGGATATATCTACACAGCCATCTGGATGAACATGGAAATATCTACACCGCTATCTGTGTAAACATGCCTACATTTTTACCGCTATCTGTATAAACATGGAAATATCTAAACCGCTATCTTTATGAACATGGAAATATCTACACCGCTAACTGTTTGAACATGGAAGTATATACACCGCTATCTGCTTGAAAATGGAAATATATACACCACTAACTGTATGAACATGGAAAAACATACACCGCTATCTGTTTGAACATGGAAATATCTACACCGCTTTCTGTATGAACATGGAAATATCTACACCGCTATCTGTATGAACATGGAAATATCTTCACCGCCATCTGTATGAAGATGGATATATCTACACAGCATTCTGGATGAACATGGAAATATCTACACCGCTATCTGTGTAAACATGCATATATTTTCACCGCTATCTGTATAAACATGGAAATATCTTCACCGCTACCTTTATGAACATGGAAATATCTAAACCGCTAACTGTTTGAACAGGGAAATATATACACCGCTATCTGCATAAAAATGGAAATATCTACACCGCTATCTGTATGAACATGGAAATACATACACCGCTATCTGTATGAACATGGAAATATCTACACCGCTATCTGTATGAAGATGGAAATATCTACACCGCTATCTGTATGAACATGGAAATATCTACACCGCCATCTGTATGAACATGGAAATATCTTCTCCACCATCTGTATGAACATGGATATATCTACACAGCCATCTGGAGGAACATGGAAATATCTAAACCGCTATCTGTATGAACATGGAAATATCTACACCGCCATCCGTATGAACATGGATATATCTACACAGCCATCTGTATAAACACGGAAATATGTACACCGCCACCTGTATAAACATGGAAGTTTCAGCACGGCTATCGGTATGAACATGGCAATATCTACACGGCTATCTGTATGAACATGGAAATATCTACACCGCTATCTGTATGTACATGGAAATATCTTCACCGCCATCTGTATGAACATGGATATATCTACTCAGCCATCTGGATGAACATGGAAATATCTACACCGCTATCTGTATGAACATGGAAATATCTACACCGCTATCTGTATGAACATGGAAATATCTACACAGCCATCTGGATTAACATGGAAATATCTACACCGCTATCTGTATGAACATGGAAATACATACACCGCTGTCTGTATGAACATGGAAATATCTACCCCGCTATCTGTATGAACATGGAAATATCTACACCGCTATCTGTATGAACATGGATATATCTTCACTGCCATCTGTGTGAACATGGATATATCTACACAGCCATCTGGATGAACATGGAAATATCTACACCGCTATCTGTGTAAACATGCATACATTTTCACCGCTATCTGTATAAACATGGAAATAACTACACCGCTATCTTTATGAACATGGAAATATCTACACCGCTAACTGTTTGAACATGGAAATATATACACCGATATCTGCTTGAAAATGGAAATATCTACACCGCTATCTGTATGAACATGGAAATACATACACCGCTATCTGTTTGAACATGGAAATATCTACACCGCTTTCTTTATGAACATGGAAATATCTACAACGCTATCTGTATGAACATGGAAATATCTTCACCGCCATCTGTATGAACATGGATATATCTACACAGCCATCTGGATGAACATGGAAATATCTGCACCGCTATCTGTATGAACATGGAAATATCTACACCGCTATCTGTATGAACATGGATATATCTACACAGCCATCTGGATGAACATGGAAATATCTACACCGCTATCTGTGTAAACATGCATATATCTTCACCGCTATCTGTATAAACATGGAAGTATCTACACCGCTATCTTTCTGAACATGGAAATATCTACACCGCTAACTGTTTGAACAGGGAAATATATACACCGCTATCTGCATGAAAATGGAAATATCTACACAGCTATCTGCATATACATGGAAATATCTACACAGCTATCTCTCTACACATGGAAATAACTACACCGCTATCTGTATGAACATGGAAATATCTACACCGCCATCTGTATGAAAATGGAAATCTCTGAACCGCCATCTGTATGAACATATAAATATCTACACCGCCATCTGTATTAAAATGGAGATATCTACACCGCTATCTGTATAAACATGGAAATATCTACACCGCTATCTGTATAAACATGGAAATATCTACACCGCTATCAGTATAAACATGGAAATAGCTTCAGCGCTACCTGTATAAACATGGAAATTTCAGCACCGCTATCTGTATGAACATGGAAATATCTACACCGCAATCTGTATGAACATGGAAATATCTACACCGCTCTCTGTATGAACATGGAAATATCTACACCGCTATCAGTTTGAACAGGGAAATATATACACCGCTGTCTGCATGAAAATGGAAATTGCTACACAGCTATCTGCATATACATGGAAATATCTACACAGGTATCTCTTTACACATGGAAATAACTACACCGCTATCTGTATGAACATGGAAATATCTACACCGCCATCTGTATGAACATGGAAATATCTGCACCGCCATCTGTATGAACAGATAAATATCTACACCGCCTTCTGTATTAAGATGGAGATATCTACACCGCTATCTGTATCAACATGGAAATATCTACACCGCTACCTGTATGAACATGGAAATATCAGCACCGCTATCTGTATGAACATGGAAATATCTACACCGCTATCTGTATGAACATGGAAATATCTTCACCGCCATCTGTATGAACATGGATATATCTACACAGCCATCTGGATGAACATGGAAATATGTACACGGCTATCTGTGTAAACATGCATACATCTTCACCGCTATCTGTATAAACATGGAAATATCTACACCGCTATCTTTATGAACATGGAAATATCTAAACCGCTAACTGTTTGAACAGGGAAATATATACACAGCAATCTGCATAAAAATGGAAATATCTACACCGCTATCTGTATGAACATGGAAATATCTACACCGCCATCTGTATGAACATGGAAATATCTTCTCCACCATCTGTATGAACATGGATATATCTACACAGCCATCTGGATGAACATGGAAATATCTAAACCGCTATCTGTATGAACATGGAAATATCTACACCGCCATCTGTATGAACATTGATATATCTACACAGCCATCTGTATAAACACGGAAATATGTACACCGCTACCTGTATAAACATGGAAGTTTCATCACGGCTATCGGTATGAACATGGCAATATCTACACGGCTATCTGTATGAACATGGAAATATCTACACCGCTATCTGTATGTACATGGAAATATCTTCACCGCCATCTGTATGAACATGGAAATAACTACACCGCTATCTGTATGAACATGGAAATAACTACACAGCCATCTGGATTAACATGGAAATATCTACTCCGCTATCTGTATGAACATGGAAATACATACACCGCTGTCTGTATGAACATGGAAATATCTACCCCGCTATCTGTATGAACATGGAAATATCTACACCGCTATCTGTATGAACATGGAAATATCTTCACCGCCATCTGTGTGAACATGGATATATCTACACAGCCATCTGGATGAACATGGAAATATCTACACCGCTATCTGTGTAAACATGCATACATTTTCACCGCTATCTGTATAAACATGGAAATAACTACACCGCTATCTTTATGAACATGGAAATATCTACACCGCTAACTGTTTGAACATGGAAATATATACACCGCTATCTGCTTGAAAATGGAAATATCTACACCGCTATCTGTATGAACATGGAAATACATACACCGCTATCTGTTTGAACACGGAATATCTACACCGCTTTCTTTATGAACATGGAAATATCTACAACGCTATCTGTATGAACATGGAAATATCTTCACCGCCATCTGTATGAACATGGATATATCTACACAGCCATCTGGATGAACATGGAAATATCTGCACCGCTATCTGTATGAACATGGAAATATCTACACCGCTATCTGTATGAACATGGATATATCTACACAGCCATCTGGATGAACATGGAAATATCTACACCGCTATCTGTGTAAACATGCATATATCTTCACCGCTATCTGTATAAACATGGAAGTATCTACACCGCTATCTTTCTGAACATGGAAATATCTACACCGCTAACTGTTTGAACAGGGAAATATATACACCGCTATCTGCATGAAAATGGAAATATCTACACAGCTATCTGCATATACATGGAAATATCTACACAGCTATCACTCTACACATGGAAATAACTACACCGCTATCTGTATGAACATGGAAATATCTACACCGCCATCTGTATGAAAATGGAAATCTCTGAACTGCCATCTGTATGAACATATAAATATCTACACCGCCATCTGTATTAAAATGGAGATATCTACACCGCTATCTGTATAAACATGGAAATATCTACACCGCTATCTGTATAAACATGGAAATATCTACACCGCTATCAGTATAAACATGGAAATAGCTTCACCGCTACCTGTATAAACATGGAAATTTCAGCACCGCTATCTGTATGAACATGGAAATATCTACACTGCAATCTGTATGAACATGGAAATATCTACACCGCTATCTGTATGAACATGGAAATATCTACACCGCTATCTGTTTGAACAGGGAAATATATACACCGCTGTCTGCATGAAAATGGAAATTGCTACACAGCTATCTGCATATACATGGAAATATCTACACAGGTATCTCTTTACACATGGAAATAACTACACCGCTATCTGTATGAACATGGAAATATCTACACCGCCATCTGTATGAACATGGAAATATATGCACCGCCATCTGTATGAACATATAAATATCTACACCGCCATCTGTATTAAGATGGAGATATCTACACCGCTATCTGTATCAACATGGAAATATCTACACCGCTACCTGTATGAACATGGAAATATCAGCACCGCTATCTGTATGAACATGGAAATATCTACACCGCTATCTGTATGAACATGGAAATATCTTCACCGCCATCTGTATGAACATGGATATATCTACACAGCCATCTGGATGAACATGGAAATATGTACACGGCAATCTGTGTAAACATGCATACATCTTCACCGCTCTCTGTATAAACATGGAAATATCTACACCGCTGTCTTTATGAACATGGAAATATCTAAACCGATAACTGTTTGAACAGGGAAATATATACACCGCTATCTGCATGAAAATGGAAATATCTACACCGCTATCTGTATGAACATGGAAATACATACACCGCTATCTGTATGAACATGGAAATATCTACACCGCTATCTGTATGAACATGGAAATACCTACACCGCTCTCTGTATGAACATGGAAATATCTACACCGCGATCTGTATGAACATGGAAATATCTTCTCCACCATCTGTATGAACATGGATATATCTGCACAGCCATCTGGATGAACATGGAAATATCTAAACCGCTATCTGTATGAACATGGAAATATCTACACCGCCATCTGTATGAACATGGATATATCTACACAGCCATCTTTATAAACACGGAAATATGTACACCGCTACCTGTATAAACATGGAAGTATCAGCACCGCTATCGGTATGTACATGGCAATATCTACACGGCTATCTGTATGAACATGGAAATATCTACACCGCTACCTGTATGTACATGGAAATATCTTCACCGCTATCTGTATGAACATGGAAATATCTACGCCGCTATCTGTATGAACATGGAAATACCTACACAGCCATCTGGATGAACATGGAAATATCTACACCGCTATCTGTATGAACATGGAAATACAAACACCGCTATCTGTATGAACATGGAAATATCTACACCGCTATCTGTATGAACATGGAAATATCTACACCGCTATCTGTATGAACATGGAAATATCTTAACCGCCATCTGTATGAACATGGAAATACCTACACAGCCATCTGGATGAACATGGAAATATCTACACCGCTATCTGTATGAACATGGAAATACAAACACCGCTATCTGTATGAACATGGAAATACAAACACCGCTATCTGTATGAACATGGAAATATCTACACCGCTATCTTTATGAACATGGAAATATCTACACCGCTAACTGTTTGAACTTGGAAATATATACACAGCTATCTGCTTGAAAATGGAAATATCTACACCGCTATCTGTATGAACATGGAAATACATACAGCGCTATCTGTTTGAACATGGAAATATCTACACCGCTTTCTGAATGAACATGGAAATATCTTCACCGTCATCAGTATGAACATGAATATATCTACACAGCCATCTGGATGAACATGGAAATATCTGCACCGCTATCTGTATGAACATGGAAATATCTACACCGGTATCTGTATGAACATGGATATATCTACACAGCCTTCTGGATGAACATGGAAATATCTACACCGCTATCTGTGTAAACATGCATACATCATCACCGGTATCTGTATAAACATGGAAATATCTACACCGCTATCTTTCTGAACATGGAAATATCAACACCGCTAACAGTTTGAACAGGGAAATATATACACCGCTATCTGCATGAGAATTGAAATATCTACACAGCTATCTGCATATACATGGAAATATCTACACAGCTATCTCTTTACACATGGAAATAACTACACCGCTATCTGTATGAACATGGAAATATCTACACCGCCATCTGTATGAAAATGGAAATATCTGAACCGCCATCTGTATGAACATATAAATATCTACACCGCCATCTGTATTAAGATGGAGATATCTACACCGCTATCTGTATAAACATGGAAATATCTACACCGCTATCTGTATAAACATGGAAATATCTACACCGCTATCAGTATAAACATGGAAATATCTTCACCGCTACCTGTAAAAACATGGAAATATCAGCACCGCTATCTGTATGAACATGGAAATATCTACACCGATATCTGTATGAACATGGAAATATCTACACCGCTATCTGTATGAACATGGAAATATCAACACCGCTATCAGTTTGAACAGGGAAATATATACACCGTTGTCTGCATGAAAATGGAAATTGCTACAAAGCTATCTGCATATACTTGGAAATATCTACACAGGTATCTCTTTACACATGGAAATAACTACACCGCTATCTGTATGAAAATGGAAATATCTACACCGCCATCTGTATGAACATGGAAATATCTACACCGCTATCTGTATGAACATGGAAATATCTACAACGCTATCTGTATGAACATGGAAATATCTACACAGCCATCTGGATGAACATGGAAATATCTACACCGCTATCTGTATGAACATGGAAATATCTACACCGCCATCTGTATGAACATGGAAATACCTACACCGCTACCTGTATGAACATGGAAATATTTTCACCGCCATCTATATGAACATGGATATATCTACACAGCCATCTGGATGAACATGGAAATATCTACACCGCTATCTGTGTAAACATGCCTACATTTTCACCGCTATCTGTATAAACATGGAAATATGTACACCGATATCTTTATGAACATGGAAATATCTACACCGCTAACTGTTTGAACATGGAAGTATATACACCGCTATCTGCTTGAAAATGGAAATATATACATCGCTAACTGTATGAACATGGAAATACATACACCGCTATCTGTTTGAACATGGAAATATCTACACCGCTTTCAGTATGAACATGGAAATATCTACACCGCTATCTGTATGAACATGGAAATATCTACACCGCTATCTGTTTGAACAGGGAAATATATACACCGCTGTCTGCATGAAAATGGAAATTGCTACACAGCTATCTGCATATACATGGAAATATCTACACAGGTATCTCTTTACACATGGAAATAACTACACCGCTATCTGTATGAACATGGAAATATCTACACCGCCATCTGTATGAACATGGAAATATATGCACCGCCATCTGTATGAACATATAAATATCTACACCGCCATCTGTATTAAGATGGAGATATCTACACCGCTATCTGTATCAACATGGAAATATCTACACCGCTACCTGTATGAACATGGAAATATCAGCACCGCTATCTGTATGAACATGGAAATATCTACACCGCTATCTGTATGAACATGGAAATATCTTCACCGCCATCTGTATGAACATGGATATATCTACACAGCCATCTGGATGAACATGGAAATATGTACACGGCAATCTGTGTAAACATGCATACATCTTCACCGCTCTCTGTATAAACATGGAAATATCTACACCGCTGTCTTTATGAACATGGAAATATCTAAACCGATAACTGTTTGAACAGGGAAATATATACACCGCTATCTGCATGAAAATGGAAATATCTACACCGCTATCTGTATGAACATGGAAATACATACACCGCTATCTGTATGAACATGGAAATATCTACACCGCTATCTGTATGAACATGGAAATACCTACACCGCTCTCTGTATGAACATGGAAATATCTACACCGCGATCTGTATGAACATGGAAATATCTTCTCCACCATCTGTATGAACATGGATATATCTGCACAGCCATCTGGATGAACATGGAAATATCTAAACCGCTATCTGTATGAACATGGAAATATCTACACCGCCATCTGTATGAACATGGATATATCTACACAGCCATCTTTATAAACACGGAAATATGTACACCGCTACCTGTATAAACATGGAAGTATCAGCACCGCTATCGGTATGTACATGGCAATATCTACACGGCTATCTGTATGAACATGGAAATATCTACACCGCTACCTGTATGTACATGGAAATATCTTCACCGCCATCAGTATGAACATGGATATATCTACGCAGCCATCTGGATGAACATGGAAATATCTACACCGCTATCTGTATGAACATGGAAATATCTACGCCGCTATCTGTATGAACATGGAAATACCTACACAGCCATCTGGATGAACATGGAAATATCTACACCGCTATCTGTATGAACATGGAAATACAAACACCGCTATCTGTATGAACATGGAAATATCTACACCGCTATCTGTATGAACATGGAAATATCTACACCGCTATCTGTATGAACATGGAAATATCTTAACCGCCATCTGTATGAACATGGAAATACCTACACAGCCATCTGGATGAACATGGAAATATCTACACCGCTATCTGTATGAACATGGAAATACAAACACCGCTATCTGTATGAACATGGAAATACAAACACCGCTATCTGTATGAACATGGAAATATCTACACCGCTATCTTTATGAACATGGAAATATCTACACCGCTAACTGTTTGAACTTGGAAATATATACACAGCTATCTGCTTGAAAATGGAAATATCTACACCGCTATCTGTATGAACATGGAAATACATACAGCGCTATCTGTTTGAACATGGAAATATCTACACCGCTTTCTGAATGAACATGGAAATATCTTCACCGTCATCAGTATGAACATGAATATATCTACACAGCCATCTGGATGAACATGGAAATATCTGCACCGCTATCTGTATGAACATGGAAATATCTACACCGGTATCTGTATGAACATGGATATATCTACACAGCCTTCTGGATGAACATGGAAATATCTACACCGCTATCTGTGTAAACATGCATACATCATCACCGGTATCTGTATAAACATGGAAATATCTACACCGCTATCTTTCTGAACATGGAAATATCAACACCGCTAACAGTTTGAACAGGGAAATATATACACCGCTATCTGCATGAGAATTGAAATATCTACACAGCTATCTGCATATACATGGAAATATCTACACAGCTATCTCTTTACACATGGAAATAACTACACCGCTATCTGTATGAACATGGAAATATCTACACCGCCATCTGTATGAAAATGGAAATATCTGAACCGCCATCTGTATGAACATATAAATATCTACACCGCCATCTGTATTAAGATGGAGATATCTACACCGCTATCTGTATAAACATGGAAATATCTACACCGCTATCTGTATAAACATGGAAATATCTACACCGCTATCAGTATAAACATGGAAATATCTTCACCGCTACCTGTAAAAACATGGAAATATCAGCACCGCTATCTGTATGAACATGGAAATATCTACACCGATATCTGTATGAACATGGAAATATCTACACCGCTATCTGTATGAACATGGAAATATCAACACCGCTATCAGTTTGAACAGGGAAATATATACACCGTTGTCTGCATGAAAATGGAAATTGCTACAAAGCTATCTGCATATACTTGGAAATATCTACACAGGTATCTCTTTACACATGGAAATAACTACACCGCTATCTGTATGAAAATGGAAATATCTACACTGCCATCTGTATGAACATGGAAATATCTACACCGCTATCTGTATGAACATGGAAATATCTACAACGCTATCTGTATGAACATGGAAATATCTACACAGCCATCTGGATGAACATGGAAATATCTACACCGCTATCTGTATGAACATGGAAATATCTACACCGCCATCTGTATGAACATGGAAATACCTACACCGCTACCTGTATGAACATGGAAATATTTTCACCGCCATCTATATGAACATGGATATATCTGCACAGCCATCTGGATGAACATGGAAATATCTACACCGCTATCTGTGTAAACATGCCTACATTTTCACCGCTATCTGTATAAACATGGAAATATGTACACCGATATCTTTATGAACATGGAAATATCTACACCGCTAACTGTTTGAACATGGAAGTATATACACCGCTATCTGCTTGAAAATGGAAATATATACATCGCTAACTGTATGAACATGGAAATACATACACCGCTATCTGTTTGAACATGGAAATATCTACACCGCTTTCAGTATGAACATGGAAATATCTACACCGCTATCTGTATGAACATGGAAATATCTTCACCGCCATCTGCATGAAGATGGATATATCTACACAGCATTCTGGATGAACATGGAAATTTCTACACCGCTATCTGTGTAAACATGCATACATTTTCACCGCTATCTGTATAAACATTGAAATATCTGCACCGCTATCTTTATGAACATGGAAATATCTAAACCGCTATCTGTATGAACATGGAAATATCTTCACCGCCATCTGTATGAACATGGATATATCTACACAGCCATCTGGATGAACATGGAAATATGTACACGGCTATCTGTGTAAACATGCATACATCTTCACCGCTATCTGTATAAACATGGAAATATCTACACCGCTATCTTTATGAACATGGAAATATCTAAACCGCTAACTGTTTGAAAAGGGAAATATATACACCGCTTTCTGCATAAAAATGGAAATATCTACACCGCTATCTGTATGAACATGGAAATACATACACCGCTATCTGTATGAACATGGAAATATCTACACCGCTATCTGTATGAACATGGAAATATCTACACCCCTATCTGTATGAACATGGAAATATCTACACCGCCATCTGTATGAACATGGAAATATCTTCTCCACCATCTGTATGAACATGGATATATCTACACAGCCATCTGGATGAACATGGAAATATCTACACTGCTATCTGTATGAACATGGAAATATCTACACCGCCATCTGTATGAACATGGAAATATCTTCTCCACCATCTGTATGAATATGGATATATCTACACAGCCATCTGTATAAACATGGAAATATCTACACCGCTATATGTATAAACATGGAAATATCTACACCGCTACATGTATGAACATGGAAATATCAGCACCGCTATCTGTATGAACATGGAAATATCTACACCGCTTTCTGTATGAACATGGAAGTATCTTCACCGCCATCTGTATGAACATGGATATATCTACACAGCCATCTGGATGGACATGGAAATATGTACATGGCTATCTGTGTAAACATGCATACTTCTTCACCGCTATCTGTATAAACATGGAAATATCTACACCGCTATCTTTATGAACATGGAAATATCTAAACCGATAACTGTTTGAACAGGGAAATATATACACTGCTATCTGCAAAAAATGGAAATATCTACACCGCTATCTGTATGAACATGGAAATACATACACCGCTATCTGTATGAACATGGAAATAATTACACCGCTATCTGTATGAACATGGAAATACCTACACCGCTATCTGTATGAATATGGAAATATCTACACCGCCATCTGTATGAACATGGAAATATCTTCTCCGCCATCTGTATGAACATGGATATATCTACACAGCCATCTGGATGAACATGGAAATATCTAAACCGCTATCTGTATGAACATGGAAATATCTACACCACCATCTGTATGAACATGGATATATCTACACAGCCATCTGTATAAACACGGAAATATGTACACCGCTACCTGTATAAACATGGAAGTATCAGCACCGCTATCGGTATGAACATGGCCATATCTACACGGCTATCTGTACGAACATGGAAATATCTACACCGCTATCTGTATGTACGTGGAAATATCTTCTCCGCCATCTGTATGAACATGGATATATCTACGCAGCCATCTGGATGAACATGGAAATATCTACACCGCTATCTGTATGAACATGGAAATATCTACACCGCTATCTGCATTAACATGGAAATATCCACACAGCCATCTGGATTAACTTGGAAATATCTACACCGCTATCTGTATGAACATGGAAATACATACACCGCTATCTGTATGAACATGGAAATATCTGCACCGCTATCTGTTTGAACATGGAAATATATACACCGCTATCTGCATGAAAATGGAAATATCTACACAGCTATCTGCATATACATGGAAATATCTACACAGCTATCACTTTACGCATGGAAATAACTACACCGCTATCTGTATGAACATGGAAATATCTACACCGCAATCTGTATGAAAATGGAAATATCTGAACCGCCATCTGTGTGAACATATAAATATCTACACCGCCATCTGTATTAAAATGAAGATATCTACACCGCTATCTGTATAAACATGGAAATATCTACACCGCTATCTGTATAAACATGGAAATATCTACACCGCTATCTGTATAAACATGGAAATATCTTCACCGCTACCTGTAAAAACATGGAAATATCAGCACCGCTATCTGTATGAACATGGAAATATCTACACCGCTATCTGTATGAACATGGAACTATCTACACCGCTATCTGTATGAACATGGAAATATCTACACCGCTATCGGTTTGAACAAGGAAATATATACAGCGCTGTCTGCATGAAAATGGAAATTGCTACACAGCAATCTGCATATACATGGAAATATCTACACAGGTATCTCTTTACACATGGAAATAACTACACAGCTATCTGTATGAAAATGGAAATATCTAAACCGCCATTTGTATGAACATGGAAATATCTACACCGCTATCTGTATGAACATGGAAATATCTACACCGCTATCTGTATTAACATGGAAATATCTACACAGCCATCTGGATGAACATGGAAATATCTACACCGCTATCTGTATGAACATGGAAATATCTACACCGCTATCTGTATGAACATGGAAATATCTACACCGCTATCTGTATGAACATGGAAATATTTTCACCGCCATCTACATGAACATGGATATATCTACACAGCCATCTGGATGAACATGGAAATATCTACACCGCTATCTGTGTAAACATGCCTACATTTTCACCGCTATCTGTATAAACATGGAAATATCTACACCGCTATCTTTATGAACATGGAAATATCTACACCGCTAAGTGTTTGAACATGGAAGTATATACACCGCTATCTGCTTGAAAATGGAAATATATACACCGCTAACTGTATGAACATGGAAATACATACACCGCTATCTGTTTGAACATGGAAATATCTACACCGCTTTCTGTATGAACATGGAAATATCTACACCGCTATCTGTATGAACATGGAAATATCTTCACCTCCATCTGTATGAAGATGGATATATCTACACAGCATTCTGGATGAACATGGAAATATCTACACCGCTATCTGTGTAAACATGCATATATTTTCACCGCTATCTGTATAAACATGGAAATATCTTCACCGCTACCTTTATGAACATGGAAATATCTAAACCGCTAACTGTTTGAACAGGGAAATATATACACCGCTATCTGCATAAAAATGGAAATATCTACACCGCTATCTGTATGAACATGGAAATACATACACCGCTATCTGTATGAACATGGAAATATCTACACCGCTATCTGTATGAAGATGGAAATATCTACACCGCTATCTGTATGAACATGGAAATATCTACACCGCCATCTGTATGAACATTGATATATCTACACAGCCATCTGTATAAACACGGAAATATGTACACCGCTACCTGTATAAACATGGAAGTTTCAGCACGGCTATCGGTATGAACATGGCAATATCTACACGGCTATCTGTATGAACATGGAAATATCTACACCGCTATCTGTATGTACATGGAAATATCTTCACCACCATCTGTATGAACATGGAAATAACTACACCGCTATCTGTATGAACATGGAAATAACTACACAGCCATCTGGATTAACATGGAAATATATACACCGCTATCTGTATGAACATGGAAATATCTACACCCCTATCTGTATGAACATGGAAATATCTACACCGCCATCTGTATGAACATGGAAATATCTTCTCCACCATCTGTATGAACATGGATATATCTACACAGCCATCTGGATGAACATGGAAATATCTACACTGCTATCTGTATGAACATGGAAATATCTACACCGCTATCTGTATGAACATGGAAATATCTACACCGCTATCTGTATGAACATGGAAGTATCTTCACCGCCATCTGTATGAACATGGATATATCTACACAGCCATCTGGATGAACATGGAAATATGTACATGGCTATCTGTGTAAACATGCATACTTCTTCACCGCTATCTGTATAAACATGGAAATATCTACACCGCTATCTTTATGAACATGGAAATATCTAAACCGATAACTGTTTGAACAGGGAAATATATACACTGTTATCTGCATAAAAATGGAAATATCTACACCGCTATCTGTATGAACATGGAAAGACATACACCGCTATCTGTATGAACATGGAAATATCTACACCGCTATCTGTATGAACATGGAAATACCTACACCGCTATCTGTATGAACATGGAAATATCTACACCGCCATCTGTATGAACATGGAAATATCTTCTCCGCCATCTGTATGAACATGGATATATCTACACAGCCATCTGGATGAACATGGAAATATCTAAACCGCTATCTGTATGAACATGGAAATATCTACACCATCATCTGTATGAACATGGATATAACTACACAGCCATCTGTATAAACACGGAAATATGTAAACCGCTACCTGTATAAACATGGAAGTATCAGCACCGCTATCGGTATGAACATGGCCATATCTACACGGCTATCTGTACGAACATGGAAATATCTACACCGCTATCTGTATGTACGTGGAAATATCTTCTCCGCCATCTGTATGAACATGGATATATCTACGCAGCCATCTGGATGAACATGGAAATATCTACACCGCTATCTGCATTAACATGGAAATATCCACACAGCCGTCTGGATTAACTTGGAAATATCTACACCGCTAGCTGTATGAACATGGAAATACATACACCGCTATCTGTATGAACATGGAAATATCTACACCGCTATCTGTTTGAACATGGAAATATATACACCGCTATCTGCATGAAAATGGAAATATCTACACAGCTATCTGCATATACATGGAAATATCTACACAGCTATCACTTTACGCATGGAAATAACTACACCGCTATCTGTATGAACATGGAAATATCTACACCGCTATCTGTATGAACATGGAAATATCTACACCGCTATCTGTATGAACATGGAAATATCTACACCGCTATCGGTTTGAACAAGGAAATATATACACCGCTGTCTGCATGAAAATGGAAATTGCTACACAGCTATCTGCATATACATGGAAATATCTACACAGGTATCTCTTTACACTTGGAAATAACTACACAGCTATCTGTATGAAAATGGAAATATCTAAACCGCCATCTGTATGAACATGGAAATATCTACACCGCTATCTGTATGAACATGGAAATATCTACACCGCTATCTGTATGAACATGGAAATATCTACACAGCCATCTGGATGAACATGGAAATATCTACACCGCTATCTGTATGAACATGGAAATATCTACACCGCTATCTGTATGAACACGGAAATATCTACACCGCAATCTGTATGAACATGGAAATATTTTCACCGCCATCTATATGAACATGGATATATCTACACAGCCATCTGGATGAACATGGAAATATCTACACCGCTATCTGTGTAAACATGCCTACATTTTCACCGCTATCTGTATAAACATGGAAATATCTACACCGCTATCTTTATGAACATGGAAATATCTACACCGCTAACTGTTTGAACATGGAAGTATATACACCGCTATCTGCTTGAAAATGGAAATATATTCAACGCTAACTGTATGAACATGGAAATACATACACCGCTATCTGTTTGAACATGGAAATATCTACACCGCTTTCTGTATGAACATGGAAATATCTACACCGCTATCTGTATGAACATGGAAATATCTACACCGCCATCTGTATGAACATGGAAATATCTTCTCCACCATCTGTATGAACATGGATATATCTACACAGCCATCTGGATGAACATGGAAATATCTAAACCGCTATCTGTATGAACATGGAAATATCTACACCGCCATCTGTATGAACATGGAAATATCTACACAGCCATCTGTATAAACACGGAAATATGTACACCGCCACCTGTATAAACATGGAAGTTTCAGCACGGCTATCGGTATGAACATGGCAATATCTACACGGCTATCTGTATGAACATGGAAATATCTACACCGCTATCTGTATGTACATGGAAATATCTTCACCGCCATCTGTATGAACATGGATATATCTACTCAGCCATCTGGATGAACATGGAAATATTTACACCGCTATCTGTATGAGCATGGAAATATCTACACCGCTATCTGTATGAACATGGAAATATCTACACAGCCATCTGGATTAACATGGAAATATCTACACCGCTATCTGTATGAACATGGAAATACATACACCGCTGTCTGTATGAACATGGAAATATCTACCCCGCAATCTGTATGAACATGGAAATATCTACACCGCTATCTGTATGAACATGGATATATCTTCACCGCCATCTGTGTGAACATGGATATATCTACAGAGCCATCTGGATGAACATGGACATATCTACTCCGCTATCTGTGTAAACATGCATACATTTTCACCGCTATCTGTATAAACATGGAAATAACTACACCGCTATCTTTATGAACATGGAAATATCTACACCGCTAACTGTTTGAACATGGAAATATATACACCGCTATCTGCTTGAAAATGGAAATATCTACACCGCTATCTGTATGAAAATGGAAATACATACACCGCTATCTGTTTGAACATGGAAATATCTACACCGCTTTCTTTATGAACATGGAAATATCTACAACGCTATCTGTATGAACATGGAAATATCTTCACCGCCATCTGTATGAACATGGATATATCTACACAGCCATCTGGATGAACATGGAAATATCTGCACCGCTATCTGTATGAACATGGAAATATCTACACCGCTATCTGTATGAACATGGATATATCTACACAGCCATCTGGATGAACATGGAAATATCTACACCGCTATCTGTGTAAACATGCATATATCTTCACCGCTATCTGTATAAACATGGAAGTATCTACACCGCTATCTTTCTGAACATGGAAATATCTACACCGCTAACTGTTTGAACAGGGAAATATATACACCGCTATCTGCATGAAAATGGAAATATCTACACAGCTATCTGCATATACATGGAAATATCTACACAGCTATCTCTCTACACATGGAAATAACTACACCGCTACCTGTATGAACATGGAAATATCTACACCGCCATCTGTATGAAAATGGAAATCTCTGAACCGCCATCTGTATGAACTTATAAATATCTACACCGCCATCTGTATTAAAATGGAGATATCTACACCGCTATCTGTATAAACATGGAAATATCTACACCGCTATCTGTATAAACATGGAAATATCTACACCGCTATCAGTATAAACATGGAAATAGCTTCACCGCTACCTGTATAAACATGGAAATTTCAGCACCGCTATCTGTATGAACATGGAAATATCTACACCGCAATCTGTATGAACATGGAAATATCTACACCGCTATCTGTATGAACATGGAAATATCTACACCGCTATCTGTTTGAACAGGGAAATATATACACCGCTGTCTGCATGAAAATGGAAATTGCTACACAGCTATCTGCATATACATGGAAATATCTACACAGGTATCTCTTTACACATGGAAATAACTACACCGCTATCTGTATGAACATGGAAACATCTACACCGCCATCTGTATGAACATGGAAATATCTGCACCGCCATCTGTATGAACATATAAATATCTACACCGCCATCTGTATTAAGATGGAGATATCTACACTGCTATCTGTATCAACATGGAAATATCTACACCGCTACCTGTATGAACATGGAAATATCAGCACCGCTATCTGTATGAACATGGAAATATCTACACCGCTATCTGTATGAACATGGAAATATCTTCACCGCCATCTGTATGAACATGGATATATCTACACAGCCATCTGGATGAACATGGAAATATGTACACGGCTATCTGTGTAAACATGCATACATCTTCACCGCTATCTGTATAAACATGGAAATATCTACACCGCTATCTTTATGAACATGGAAATATCTAAACCGCTAACTGTTTGAACAGGGAAATATATACACCGCTATCTGCATAAAAATGGAAATATCTACACCGCTATCTGTATGAACATGGAAATACATACACCGCTATCTGTATGAACATGGAAATATCTACAACGCTATCTGTATGAACATGGAAATAACTACCCCGCTATCTGTATGAACATGGAAATATCTACACCGCCATCTGTATGAACATGGAAATATCTTCTCCACCATCTGTATGAACATGGATATATCTACACAGCCATCTGGATGAACATGGAAATATCTAAACCGCTATCTGTATGAACATGGAAATATCTACACCGCCATCTGTATGAACATGGATATATCTACACAGCCATCTGTATAAACACGGAAATATGTACACCGCTACCTGTATAAACATGGAAGTTTCAGCACGGCTATCGGTATGAACATGGCAATATCTACACGGCTATCTGTATGAACATGGAAATATCTACACCGCTATCTGTATGTACATGGAAATATCTTCACCGCCATCTGTATGAACATGGATATATCTACTCAGCCATCTGGATGAACATGGAAATATCTACAGCGCTATCTGTATGAACATGGAAATATCTACACCGCTATCTGTATGAACATGGAAATATCTACACAGCCATCTGGATTAACATGGAAATATCTACACCGCTATCTGTATGAACATGGAAATACATACACCGCTGTCTGTATGAACATGGAAATATCTACACCGCTATCTGTATGAACATGGAAATATCTACACCGCTATCTGTATGAACATGGAAATATCTTCACTGCCATCTGTATGAACATGGATATATCTACGCAGCCATCTGGATGAACATGGAAATATCTACACCGCTATCTGTATGAACATGGAAATATCTACACCGCTATCTGCATTAACATGGAAATATCCACACAGCCATCTGGATTAACTTGGAAATATCTACACCGCTATCTGTATGAACATGGAAATACATACACCGCGATCTGTATGAACATGTAAATATCTACACCGCTATCTGTTTGAACATGGAAATATATACACCGCTATCTGCATGAAAATGGAAATATCTACACAGCTATCTGCATATACATGGAAATATCTACACAGCTATCACTTTACGCATGGAAATAACTACACTGCTATCTGTATGAACATGGAAATATCTACACCGCCATCTGTATGAAAATGGAAATATCTGAACCGCCATCTGTATGAACATATAAATATCTACACCGCCATCTGTATTAAAATGAAGATATCTACACCGCTATCTGTATAAACATGGAAATATCTACACCGCTATCTGTATAAACATGGAAATATCTACACCGCTATCTGTATAAACATGGAAATATCTTCACCGCTACTTGTAAAAACATGGAAATATCAGCACCGCTATCTGTATGAACATGGAAATATCTACACCGCTATCTGTATGAACATGGAAATATCTACACCGCTATCTGTATGAACATGGAAATATCTACACCGCTATCGGTTTGAAGAAGGAAATATATACACCGCTGTCTGCATGAAAATGGAAATTGCTACACAGCAATCTGCATATACATGGAAATATCTACACAGGTATCTCTTTACACATGGAAATAACTACACAGCTATCTGTATGAAAATGGAAATATCTAAACCGCCATCTGTATGAACATGGAAATATCTACACCGCTATCTGTATGAACATGGAAATATCTGCACCGCCATCTGTATGAACATATAAATATCTACACCGCCATCTGTATTAAGATGGAGATATCTGCACTGCTATCTGTATCAACATGGAAATATCTACACCGCTACCTGTATGAACATGGAAATTTCAGCACCGCTATCTGTATGAACATGGAAATATCTACACCGCAATCTGTATGAACATGGAAATATCTACACCGCTATCTGTATGAACATGGAAATATCTACACCGCTATCTGTTTGAACAGGGAAATATATACACCGCTGTCTGCATGAAAATGGAAATTGCTACACAGCTATCTGCATATACATGGAAATATCTACACAGGTATCTCTTTACACATGGAAATAACTACACCGCTATCTGTATGAACATGGAAATATCTACACCGCCATCTGTATGAACATGGAAATATCTGCACCGCCATCTGTATGAACATATAAATATCTACACCGCCATCTGTATTAAGATGGAGATATCTACACTGCTATCTGTATCAACATGGAAATATCTACACCGCTACCTGTATGAACATGGAAATATCAGCACCGCTATCTGTATGAACATGGAAATATCTACACCGCTATCTGTATGAACATGGAAATATCTTCACCGCCATCTGTATGAACATGGATATATCTACACAGCCATCTGGATGAACATGGAAATATGTACACGGCTATCTGTGTAAACATGCATACATCTTCACCGCTATCTGTATAAACATGGAAATATCTACACCGCTATCTTTATGAACATGGAAATATCTAAACCGCTAACTGTTTGAACAGGGAAATATATACACCGCTATCTGCATAAAAATGGAAATATCTACACCGCTATCTGTATGAACATGGAAATACATACACCGCTATCTGTATGAACATGGAAATATCTACAACGCTATCTGTATGAACATGGAAATAACTACCCCGCTATCTCTATGAACATGGAAATATCTACACCGCCATCTGTATGAACATGGAAATATCTTCTCCACCATCTGTATGAACATGGATATATCTACACAGCCATCTGGATGAACATGGAAATATCTAAACCGCTATCTGTATGAACATGGAAATATCTACACCGCCATCTGTATGAACATGGATATATCTACACAGCCATCTGTATAAACACGGAAATATGTACACCGCTACCTGTATAAACATGGAAGTTTCAGCACGGCTATCGGTATGAGCATGGCAATATCTACACGGCTATCTGTATGAACATGGAAATATCTACACCGCTATCTGTATGTACATGGAAATATCTTCACCGCCATCTGTATGAACATGGATATATCTACTCAGCCATCTGGATGAACATGGAAATATCTACAGCGCTATCTGTATGAACATGGAAATATCTACACCGCTATCTGTATGAACATGGAAATATCTACACAGCCATCTGGATTAACATGGAAATATCTACACCGCTATCTGTATGAACATGGAAATACATACACCGCTGTCTGTATGAACATGGAAATATCTACACCGCTATCTGTATGAACATGGAAATATCTACACCGCTATCTGTATGAACATGGAAATATCTTCACTGCCATCTGTATGAACATGGATATATCTACGCAGCCATCTGGATGAACATGGAAATATCTACACCGCTATCTGTATGAACATGGAAATATCTACACCGCTATCTGCATTAACATGGAAATATCCACACAGCCATCTGGATTAACTTGGAAATATCTACACCGCTATCTGTATGAACATGGAAATACATACACCGCTATCTGTATGAACATGTAAATATCTACACCGCTATCTGTTTGAACATGGAAATATATACACCGCTATCTGCATGAAAATGGAAATATCTACACAGCTATCTGCATATACATGGAAATATCTACACAGCTATCACTTTACGCATGGAAATAACTACACTGCTATCTGTATGAACATGGAAATATCTACACCGCCATCTGTATGAAAATGGAAATATCTGAACCGCCATCTGTATGAACATATAAATATCTACACCGCCATCTGTATTAAAATGAAGATATCTACACCGCTATCTGTATAAACATGGAAATATCTACACCGCTATCTGTATAAACATGGAAATATCTACACCGCTATCTGTATAAACATGGAAATATCTTCACCGCTACTTGTAAAAACATGGAAATATCAGCACCGCTATCTGTATGAACATGGAAATATCTACACCGCTATCTGTATGAACATGGAAATATCTACACCGCTATCTGTATGAACATGGAAATATCTACACCGCTATCGGTTTGAACAAGGAAATATATACACCGCTGTCTGCATGAAAATGGAAATTGCTACACAGCAATCTGCATATACATGGAAATATCTACACAGGTATCTCTTTACACATGGAAATAACTACACAGCTATCAGTATGAAAATGGAAATATCTAAACCGCCATCTGTATGAACATGGAAATATCTACACCGCTATCTGTATGAACATGGAAATATCTGCACCGCCATCTGTATGAACATATAAATATCTACACCGCCATCTGTATTAAGATGGAGATATCTGCACTGCTATCTGTATCAACATGGAAATATCTACACCGCTACCTGTATGAACATGGAAATTTCAGCACCGCTATCTGTATGAACATGGAAATATCTACACCGCAATCTGTATGAACATGGAAATATCTACACCGCTATCTGTATGAACATGGAAATATCTACACCGCTATCTGTTTGAACAGGGAAATATATACACCGCTGTCTGCATGAAAATGGAAATTGCTACACAGCTATCTGCATATACATGGAAATATCTACACAGGTATCTCTTTACACATGGAAATAACTACACCGCTATCTGTATGAACATGGAAATATCTACACCGCCATCTGTATGAACATGGAAATATCTGCACCGCCATCTGTATGAACATATAAATATCTACACCGCCATCTGTATTAAGATGGAGATATCTACACTGCTATCTGTATCAACATGGAAATATCTACACCGCTACCTGTATGAACATGGAAATATCAGCACCGCTATCTGTATGAACATGGAAATATCTACACCGCTATCTGTATGAACATGGAAATATCTTCACCGCCATCTGTATGAACATGGATATATCTACACAGCCATCTGGATGAACATGGAAATATGTACACGGCTATCTGTGTAAACATGCATACATCTTCACCGCTATCTGTATAAACATGGAAATATCTACACCGCTATCTTTATGAACATGGAAATATCTAAACCGCTAACTGTTTGAACAGGGAAATATATACACCGCTATCTGCATAAAAATGGAAATATCTACACCGCTATCTGTATGAACATGGAAATACATACACCGCTATCTGTATGAACATGGAAATATCTACAACGCTATCTGTATGAACATGGAAATAACTACCCCGCTATCTCTATGAACATGGAAATATCTACACCGCCATCTGTATGAACATGGAAATATCTTCTCCACCATCTGTATGAACATGGATATATCTACACAGCCATCTGGATGAACATGGAAATATCTAAACCGCTATCTGTATGAACATGGAAATATCTACACCGCCATCTGTATGAACATGGATATATCTACACAGCCATCTGTATAAACACGGAAATATGTACACCGCTACCTGTATAAACATGGAAGTTTCAGCACGGCTATCGGTATGAACATGGCAATATCTACACGGCTATCTGTATGAACATGGAAATATCTACACCGCTATCTGTATGTACATGGAAATATCTTCACCGCCATCTGTATGAACATGGATATATCTACTCAGCCATCTGGATGAACATGGAAATATCTACAGCGCTATCTGTATGAACATGGAAATATCTACACCGCTATCTGTATGAACATGGAAATATCTACACAGCCATCTGGATTAACATGGAAATATCTACACCGCTATCTGTATGAACATGGAAATACATACACCGCTGTCTGTATGAACATGGAAATATCTACACCGCTATCTGTATGAACATGGAAATATCTACACCGCTATCTGTATGAACATGGAAATATCTTCACTGCCATCTGTATGAACATGGATATATCTACGCAGCCATCTGGATGAACATGGAATTATCTACACCGCTATCTGTATGAACATGGAAATATCTACACCGCTATCTGCATTAACATGGAAATATCCACACAGCCATCTGGATTAACTTGGAAATATCTACACCGCTATCTGTATGAACATGGAAATACATACACCGCTATCTGTATGAACATGTAAATATCTACACCGCTATCTGTTTGAACATGGAAATATATACACCGCTATCTGCATGAAAATGGAAATATCTACACAGCTATCTGCATATACATGGAAATATCTACACAGCTATCACTTTACGCATGGAAATAACTACACCGCTATCTGTATGAACATGGAAATATCTACACCGCAATCTGTATGAAAATGGAAATATCTGAACCGCCATCTGTATGAACATATAAATATCTACACCGCCATCTGTATTAAAATGAAGATATCTACACCGCTATCTGTATAAACATGGAAATATCTACACCGCTATCTGTATAAACATGGAAATATCTACACCGCTATCTGTATAAACATGGAAATATCTTCACCGCTACCTGTAAAAACATGGAAATATCAGCACCGCTATCTGTATGAACATGGAAATATCTACACCGCTATCTGTATGAACATGGAAATATCTACACCGCTATCTGTATGAACATGGAAATATCTACACCGCTATCGGTTTGAACAAGGAAATATATACACCGCTGTCTGCATGAAAATGGAAATTGCTACACAGCAATCTGCATATACATGGAAATATCTACACAGGTATCTCTTTACACATGGAAATAACTACACAGCTATCTGTATGAAAATGGAAATATCTAAACCGCCATCTGTATGAACATGGAAATATCTACACCGCTTTCTGTATGAACATGGAAATATCTGCACGCCATCTGTATGAACATATAAATATCTACACCGCCATCTGTATTAAGATGGAGATATCTACACTGCTATCTGTATCAACATGGAAATATCTACACCGCTACCTGTATGAACATGGAAATTTCAGCACCGCTATCTGTATGAACATGGATATATCTACACCGCAATCTGTATGAACATGGAAATATCTACACCGCTATCTGTATGAACATGGAAATATCTACACCGCTATCTGTTTGAACAGGGAAATATATACACCGCTGTCTGCATGAAAATGGAAATTGCTACACAGCTATCTGCATATACATGGAAATATCTACACAGGTATCTCTTTACACATGGAAATAACTACACCGCTATCTGTATGAACATGGAAATATCTACACCGCCATCTGTATGAACATGGAAATATCTGCACCGCCATCTGTATGAACATATAAATACCTACACCGCCATCTGTATTAAGATGGAGATATCTACACTGCTATCTGTATCAACATGGAAATATCTACACCGCTACCTGTATGAACATGGAAATATCAGCACCGCTATCTGTATGAACATGGAAATATCTACACCGCTATCTGTATGAACATGGAAATATCTTCACCGCCATCTGGATGAACATGGATATATCTACACAGCCATCTGGATGAACATGGAAATATGTACACGGCTATCTGTGTAAACATGCATACATCTTCACCGCTATCTGTATAAACATGGAAATATCTACACCGCTATCTTTATGAACATGGAAATATCTAAACCGCTAACTGTTTGAACAGGGAAATATATACACCGCTATCTGCATAAAAATGGAAATATCTACACCGCTATCTGTATGAACATGGAAATACATACACCGCTATCTGTATGAACATGGAAATATCTACAACGCTATCTGTATGAACATGGAAATAACTACCCCGCTATCTGTATGAACATGGAAATATCTACACCGCCATCTGTATGAACATGGAAATATCTTCTCCACCATCTGTATGAACATGGATATATCTACACAGCCATCTGGATGAACATGGAAATATCTAAACCGCTATCTGTATGAACATGGAAATATCTACACCGCCATCTGTATGAACATGGATATATCTACACAGCCATCTGTATAAACACGGAAATATGTACACCGCTACCTGTATAAACATGGAAGTTTCAGCACGGCTATCGGTATGAACATGGCAATATCTACACGGCTATCTGTATGAACATGGAAATATCTACACCGCTATCTGTATGTACATGGAAATACCTTCACCGCCATCTGTATGAACATGGATATATCTACTCAGCCATCTGGATGAACATGGAAATATCTACAGCGCTATCTGTATGAACATGGAAATATCTACACAGCCATCTGGATTAACATGGAAATATCTACACCGCTATCTGTATGAACATGGAAATACATACACCGCTGTCTGTATGAACATGGAAATATCTACACCGCTATCTGTATGAACATGGAAATATCTACACCGCTATCTGTATGAACATGGAAATATCTTCACTGCCATCTGTATGAACATGGATATATCTACGCAGCCATCTGGATGAACATGGAAATATCTACACCGCTATCTGTATGAACATGGAAATATCTACACCGCTATCTGCATTAACATGGAAATATCCACACAGCCATCTGGATTAACTTGGAAATATCTACACCGCTATCTGTATGAACATGGAAATACATACACCGCTATCTGTATGAACATGGAAATATCTACACCGCTATCTGTTTGAACATGGAAATATATACACCGCTATCTGCATGAAAATGGAAATATCTACACAGCTATCTGCATATACATGGAAATATCTACACAGCTATCACTTTACGCATGGAAATAACTACACCGCTATCTGTATGAACATGGAAATATCTACACCGCCATCTGTATGAAAATGGAAATCTCTGAACCGCCATCTGTATGAACATATAAATATCTACACCGCCATCTGTATTAAAATGAAGATATCTACACCGCTATCTGTATAAACATGGAAATATCTACACCGCTATCTGTATAAACATGGAAATATCTACACCGCTATCTGTATAAACATGGAAATATCTTCACCGCTACCTGTAAAAACATGGAAATATCAGCACCGCTATCTGTATGAACATGGAAATATCTACACCGCTATCTGTAAAAACATGGAAATATCTACACCGCTATCTGTATGAACATGGAAATATCTACACCGCTATCGGTTTGAACAAGGAAATATATACACCGCTGTCTGCATGAAAATTGAAATTGCTACACAGCAATCTGCATATACATGGAAATATCTACACAGGTATCTCTTTACACATGGAAATAACTACACAGCTATCTGTATGAAAATGGAAATATCTAAACCGCCATCTGTATGAACATGGAAATATCTACACCGCTATCTGTATGAACATGGAAATATCTGCACCGCCATCTGTATGAACATATAAATATCTACACCGCCATCTGTATTAAGATGGAGATATCTACACTGCTATCTGTATCAACATGGAAATATCTACACCGCTACCTGTATGAACATGGAAATTTCAGCACCGCTATCTGTATGAACATGAAAATATCTACACCGCAATCTGTATGAACATGGAAATATCTACACCGCTATCTGTATGAACATGGAAATATCTACACCGCTATCTGTTTGAACAGGGAAATATATACACCGCTGTCTGCATGAAAATGGAAATTGCTACACAGCTATCTGCATGTACATGGAAATATCTACACAGGTATCTCTTTACACATGGAAATAACTACACCGCTATCTGTATGAACATGGAAATATCTACACCGCCATCTGTATGAACATGGAAATATCTGCACCGCCATCTGTATGAACATATAAATATCTACACCGCCATCTGTATTAAGATGGAGATATCTACACTGCTATCTGTATCAACATGGAAATATCTACACCGCTACCTGTATGAACATGGAAATATCAGCACCACTATCTGTATGAACATGGAAATATCTACACCGCTATATGTATGAACATGGAAATATCTTCACCGCCATCTGTATGAACATGGATATATCTACACAGCCATCTGGATGAACATGGAAATATGTACACGGCTATCTGTGTAAACATGCATACATCTTCACCGCTATCTGTATAAACATGGAAATATCTACACCGCTATCTTTATGAACATGGAAATATCTAAACCGCTAACTGTTTGAACAGGGAAATATATACACCGCTATCTGCATAAAAATGGAAATATCTACACGGCTATCTGTATGAACATGGAAATACATACACCGCTATCTGTATGAACATGGAAATATCTACAACGCTATCTGTATGAACATGGAAATAACTACCCCGCTATCTGTATGAACATGGAAATATCTACACCGCCATCTGTATGAACATGGAAATATCTTCTCCACCATCTGTATGAACATGGATATATCTACACAGCCATCTGGATGAACATGGAAATATCTAAACCGCTATCTGTATGAACATGGAAATATCTACACCGCCATCTGTATGAACATGGATATATCTACACAGCCATCTGTATAAACACGGAAATATGTACACCGCTACCTGTATAAACATGGAAGTTTCAGCACGGCTATCGGTATGAACATGGCAATATCTACACGGCTATCTGTATGAACATGGAAATATCTACACCGCTATCTGTATGTACATGGAAATATCTTCACCGCCATCTGTATGAACATGGATATATCTACTCAGCCATCTGGATGAACATGGAAATATCTACAGCGCTATCTGTATGAACATGGAAATATCTACACCGCTATCTGTATGAACATGGAAATATCTACACAGCCATCTGGATTAACATGGAAATATCTACACCGCTATCTGTATGAACATGGAAATACATACACCGCTGTCTGTATGAACATGGAAATATCTACACCGCTATCTGTATGAACATGGAAATATCTACACCGCTATCTGTATGAACATGGAAATATCTTCACTGCCATCTGTATGAACATGGATATATCTACGCAGCCATCTGGATGAACATGGAAATATCTACACCGCTATCTGTATGAACATGGAAATATCTACACCGCTATCTGCATTAACATGGAAATATCCACACAGCCATCTGGATTAACTTGGAAATATCTACACCGCTATCTGTATGAACATGGAAATACATACACCGCTATCTGTATGAACATGTAAATATGTACACCGCTATCTGTTTGAACATGGAAATATATACACCGCTATCTGCATGAAAATGGAAATATCTACACAGCTATCTGCATATACATGGAAATATCTACACAGCTATCACTTTACGCATGGAAATAACTACACCGCTATCTGTATGAACATGGAAATATCTACACCGCAATCTGTATGAAAATGGAAATATCTGAACCGCCATCTGTATGAACATATAAATATCTACACCGCCATCTGTATTAAAATGAAGATATCTACACCGCTATCTGTATAAACATGGACATATCTACACCGCTATCTGTATAAACATGGAAATATCTACACCGCTATCTGTATGAACATGGAAATATCTACACCGCTATCGGTTTGAACAAGGAAATATATACACCGCTGTCTGCATGAAAATGGAAATTGCTACACAGCAATCTGCATATACATGGAAATATCTACACAGGTATCTCTTTACACATGGAAATAACTACACAGCTATCTGTATGAAAATGGAAATATCTAAACCGCCATCTGTATGAACATGGAAATATCTACACCGCTATCTGTATGAACATGGAAATATCTACACCGCTATCTGTATGAACATGGAAATATCTACACCGCTATCTGTATGAACATGGAAATATTTTCACCGCCATCTATATGAACATGGATATATCTACACAGCCATCTGGATGAACATGGAAATATCTACACCGCTATCTGTGTAAACATGCCTACATTTTCACCGCTATCTGTATGAACATGGAAATACATACACCGCTATCTGTTTGAATATGGAAATATCTACACCGCTTTCTGTATGAACATGGAAATATCTACACCGCTATCTGTATGAACATGGAAATATCTTCACCGCCATCTGTATGAAGATGGATATATCTACACAGCATTCTGGATGAACATGGAAATATCTACACCGCTATCTGTGTAAACATGCATATATTTTCACCGCTATCTGTATAAACATGGAAATATCTTCACCGCTACCTTTATGAACATGGAAATATCTAAACCGCTAACTGTTTGAACATTGAAATATATACACCGCTATCTGCATAAAAATGGAAATATCTACACCGCTATCTGTATGAACATGGAAATACATACACCGCTATCTGTATGAACATGGAAATATCTACACCGCTATCTGTATGAAGATGGAAATATCTACACCGCTATCTGTATGAACATGGAAATATCTACACCGCCATCTGCATGAACATGGAAATATCTTCTCCACTATCTGTATGAACATGGATATATCTACACAGCCATCTGGATGAACATGGAAATATCTAAACCGCTATCTGTATGAACATGGAAATATCTACACCGCCATCTGTATGAACATGGATATATCTACACAGCCATCTGTATAAACACGGAAATATGTACACCGCCACCTGTATAAACATGGAAGTTTCAGCACGGCTATCGGTATGAACATGGCAATATCTACACGGCTATCTGTATGAACATGGAAATATCTACACCGCTATCTGTATGTACATGGAAATATCTTCACCGCCATCTGTATGAACATGGATATATCTACTCAGCCATCTGGATGAACATGGAAATATCTACACCGCTATCTGTATGAGCATGGAAATATCTACACCGCTATCTGTATGAACATGGAAATATCTACACAGCCATCTGGATTAACATGGAAATATCTACACCGCTATCTGTATGAACATGGAAATACATACACCGCTGTCTGTATGAACATGGAAATATCTACCCCGCTATCTGTATGAACATGGAAATATCTACACCGCTATCTGTATGAACATGGATATATCTTCACCGCCATCTGTGTGAACATGGATATATCTACACAGCCATCTGGATGAACATGGAAATATCTACACCGCTATCTGTGTAAACATGCATACATTTTCACCGCTATCTGTATAAACATGGAAATAACTACACCGCTATCTTTATGAACATGGAAATATCTACACCGCTAACTGTTTGAACATGGAAATATATACACCGCTATCTGCTTGAAAATGGAAATATCTACACCGCTATCTGTATGAACATGGAAATACATACACCGCTATCTGTTTGAACATGGAAATATCTACACCGCTTTCTTTATGAACATGGAAATATCTACAACGCTATCTGTATGAACATGGAAATATCTTCACCGCCATCTGTATGAACATGGATATATCTACACAGCCATCTGGATGAACATGGAAATATCTGCACCGCTATCTGTATGAACATGGAAATATCTACACCGCTATCTGTATGAACATGGATATATCTACACAGCCATCTGGATGAACATGGAAATATCTACACCGCTATCTGTGTAAACATGCATATATCTTCACCGCTATCTGTATAAACATGGAAGTATCTACACCGCTATCTTTCTGAACATGGAAATATCTACACCGCTAACTGTTTGAACAGGGAAATATATACACCGCTATCTGCATGAAAATGGAAATATCTACACAGCTATCTGCATATACATGGAAATATCTACACAGCTATCTCTCTACACATGGAAATAACTACACCGCTATCTGTATGAACATGGAAATATCTACACCGCCATCTGTATGAAAATGGAAATCTCTGAACCGCCATCTGTATGAACATATAAATATCTACACCGCCATCTGTATTAAAATGGAGATATCTACACCGCTATCTGTATAAACATGGAAATATCTACACCGCTATCTGTATAAACATGGAAATATCTACACCGCTATCAGTATAAACATGGAAATAGCTTCACCGCTACCTGTATAAACATGGAAATTTCAGCACCGCTATCTGTATGAACATGGAAATATCTACACCGCAATCTGTATGAACATGGAAATATCTACACCGCTATCTGTATGAACATGGAAATATCTACACCGCTATCTGTTTGAAAAGGGAAATATATACACCGCTGTCTGCATGAAAATGGAAATTGCTACACAGCTATCTGCATATACATGGAAATATCTACACAGGTATCTCTTTACACATGGAAATAACTACACCGCTATCTGTATGAACATGGAAATATCTACACCGCCATCTGTATGAACATGGATATATCTGCACCGCCATCTGTATGAACAGATAAATATCTACACCGCCATCTGTATTAAGATGGAGATATCTACACCGCTATCTGATTCAACATGGAAATATCTACACCGCTACCTGTATGAACATGGAAATATCAGCACCGCTATCTGTATGAACATGGAAATATCTACACCGCTATCTGTATGAACATGGAAATATCTTCACCGCCATCTGTATGAACATGGATATATCTACACAGACATCTGGATGAACATGGAAATATGTACACGGCTATCTGTGTAAACATGCATACATCTTCACCGCTATCTGTATAAACATGGAAATATCTACACCGCTATCTTTATGAACATGGAAATATCTAAACCGCTAACTGTTTGAACAGGGAAATATATACACCGCTATCTGCATAAAAATGGAAATATCTACACAGCTATCTGTATGAACATGGAAATACATACACCGCTATATGTATGAACATGGAAATATCTACAACGCTATCTGTATGAACATGGAAATATCTACACCGCTATCTGTATGAACATGGAAATATCTACACCGCCATCTGTATGAACATGGAAATATCTTCTCCACCATCTGTATGAACATGGATATATCTACACAGCCATCTGGATGAACATGGAAATATCTAAACCGCTATCTGTATGAACATGGAAATATCTACACCACCATCTGTATGAACATTGATATATCTACACAGCCATCTGTATAAACACGGAAATATGTACACCGCTACCTGTATAAACATGGAAGTTTCAGCACGGCTATCGGTATGAACATGGCAATATCTACACGGCTATCTGTATGAACATGGAAATATCTACACCGCTATCTGTATGTACATGGAAATATCTTCACCGCCATCTGTATGAACATGGAAATAACTACACCGCTATCTGTATGAACATGGAAATAACTACACAGCCATCTGGATTAACATGGAAATATATACACCGCCATCTGTATGAACATGGATATATCTACACAGCCATCTGTATAAACACGGAAATATGTACACCGCCACCTGTATAAACATGGAAGTTTCAGCACGGCTATCGGTATGAACATGGCAATATCTACACGGCTATCTGTATGAACATGGAAATATCTACACCGCTATCTGTATGTACATGGAAATATCTTCACCGCCATCTGTATGAACATGGATATATCTACTCAGCCATCTGGATGAACATGGAAATATCTACACCACTATCTGTATGAACATGGAAATATCTACACCGCTATCTGTATGAACATGGAAATATCTACACAGCCATCTGGATTAACATGGAAATATCTACACCGCTATCTGTATGAACATGGAAATACATACACCGCTGTCTGTATGAACATGGAAATATCTACCCCGCTATCTGTATGAACATGGAAATATCTACACCGCTATCTGTATGAACATGGAAATATCTTCACCGCCATCTGTGTGAACATGGATATATCTACACAGCCATCTGGATGAACATGGAAATATCTACACCGCTATCTGTATAAACATGGAAATATCTACACCGCTATCAGTATAAACATGGAAATAGCTTCACCGCTACCTGTATAAACATGGAAATTTCAGCACCGCTATCTGTATGAACATGGAAATATCTACACCGCAATCTGTATGAACATGGAAATATCTACACCGCTATCTGTATGAACATGGAAATATCTACACCGCTATCTGTTTGAACAGGGAAATATATACACCGCTGTCTGCATGAAAATGGAAATTGCTACACAGCTATCTGCATATACATGGAAATATCTACACAGGTATCTCTTTACACATGGAAATAACTACACCGCTATCTGTATGAACATGGAAATATCTACACCGCCATCTGTATGAACATGGAAATATCTGCACCGCCATCTGTATGAACAGATAAATATCTACACCGCCATCTGTATTAAGATGGAGATATCTACACCGCTATCTGATTCAACATGGAAATATATACACCGCTACCTGTATGAACATGGAAATATCAGCACCGCTATCTGTATGAACATGGAAATATCTACACCGCTATCTGTATGAACATGGAAATATCTTCACCGCCATCTGTATGAACATGGATATATCTACACAGCCATCTGGATGAACATGGAAATATCTAAACCGCTATCTGTATGAACATGGAAATATCTACACCACCATCTGTATGAACATTGATATATCTACACAGCCATCTGTATAAACACGGAAATATGTACACCGCTACCTGTATAAACATGGAAGTTTCAGCACGGCTATCGGTATGAACATGGCAATATCTACACGGCTATCTGTATGAACATGGAAATATCTACACCGCTATCTGTATGTACATGGAAATATCTTCACCCTCATCTGTATGAACATGGAAATAACTACACCGCTATCTGTATGAACATGGAAATAACTACACAGCCATCTGGATTAACATGGAAATATATACACCGCCATCTGTATGAACATGGATATATCTACACAGCCATCTGTATAAACACGGAAATATGTACACCGCCACCTGTATAAACATGGAAGTTTCAGCACGGCTATCGGTATGAACATGGCAATATCTACACGGCTATCTGTATGAACATGGAAATATCTACACCGCTATCTGTATGTACATGGAAATATCTTCACCGCCATCTGTATGAACATGGATATATCTACTCAGCCATCTGGATGAACATGGAAATATCTACACCACTATCTGTATGAACATGGAAATATCTACACCGCTATCTGTATGAACATGGAAATATCTACACAGCCATCTGGATTAACATGGAAATATCTACACCGCTATCTGTATGAACATGGAAATACATACACCGCTGTCTGTATGAACATGGAAATATCTACCCCGCTATCTGTATGAACATGGAAATATCTACACCGCTATCTGTATGAACATGGAAATATCTTCACCGCCATCTGTGTGAACATGGATATATCTACACAGCCATCTGTATAAACACGGAAATATGTACACCGCTACCTGTATAAACATGGAAGTTTCAGCACGGCTATCGGTATGAACATGGCAATACCTACACGGCTATCTGTATGAACATGGAAATATCTACACCGCTATCTGTATGTACATGGAAATATCTTCACCGCCATCTGTATGAACATGGATATATCTACTCAGCCATCTGGATGAACATGGAAATATCTACAGCGCTATCTGTATGAACATGGAAATATCTACACCGCTATCTGTATGAACATGGAAATATCTACACAGCCATCTGGATTAACATGGAAATATCTACACCGCTATCTGTATGAACATGGAAATACATACACCGCTATCTGTATGAACATGGAAATATCTACACCGCTATCTGTATGAACATGGAAATATCTACACCGCTATCTGTATGAACATGGAAATATCTTCACCGCCATCTGTATGAACATGGATATATCTACGCAGCCATCTGGATGAACATGGAAATATCTACACCGCTATCTGTATGAACATGGAAATATCTACACCGCTATCTGCATTAACATGGAAATATCCGCACAGCCATCTGGATTAACTTGGAAATATCTACACCGCTATCTGTATGAACATGGAAATACATACACCGCTATCTGTATGAACATGTAAATATCTACACCGCTATCTGTTTGAACATGGAAATATATACACCGCTATCTGCATGAAAATGGAAATATCTACACAGCTATCTGCATATACATGGAAATATCTACACAGCTATCACTTTACGCATGGAAATAACTACACCGCTATCTGTATGAACATGGAAATAACTACACCGCAATCTGTATGAAAATGGAAATATCTGAACCGCCATCTGTATGAACATATAAATATCTACACCGCCATCTGTATTAAAATGAAGATATCTACACCGCTATCTGTATAAACATGGAAATATCTACACCGCTATCTGTATAAACATGGAAATATCTACACCGCTATCTGTATAAACATGGAAATATCTTCACCGCTACCTGTAAAAACATGGAAATATCAGCACCGCTATCTGTATGAACATGGAAATATCTACACCGCTATCTGTATGAACATGGAAATATCTACACCGCTATCTGTATGAACATGGAAATATCTACACCGCTATCGGTTTGAACAAGGAAATATATACACCGCTGTCTGCATGAAAATGGAAATTGCTACACAGCAATCTGCATATACATGGAAATATCTACACAGGTATCTCTTTACACATGGAAATAACTACACAGCTATCTGTATGAAAATGGAAATATCTAAACCGCCATCTGTATGAACATGGAAATATCTACACCGCTATCTGTATGAACATGGAAATATCTACACCGCTATCTGTATGAACATGGAAATATCTACACAGCCATCTGGATGAACATGGAAATATCTACACCGCTATCTGTATGAACATGGAAATACATACACCGCTATCTGTATGAACATGTAAATATCTACACCGCTATCTGTTTGAACATGGAAATATATACACCGCTATCTGCATGAAAATGGAAATATCTACACAGCTATCTGCATATACATGGAAATATCTACACAGCTATCACTTTACGCATGGAAATAACTACACCGCTATCTGTATGAACATGGAAATATCTACACCGCCATCTGTATGAAAATGGAAATATCTGAACCGCCATCTGTATGAACATATAAATATCTACACCGCCATCTGTATTAAAATGAAGATATCTACACCGCTATCTGTATAAACATGGAAATATCTACACCGCTATCTGTATGAACATGGAAATATCTACACCGCTATCGGTTTGAACAAGGAAATATATACACCGCTGTCTGCATGAAAATGGAAATTGCTACACAGCAATCTGCATATACATGGAAATATCTACACAGGTATCTCTTTACACATGGAAATAACTACACAGCTATCTGTATGAAAATGGAAATATCTAAACCGCCATCTGTATGAACATGGAAATATCTACACCGCTATCTGTATGAACATGGAAATATCTACACCGCTATCTGTATGAACATGCAAATATCTACACAGCCATCTGGATGAACATGGAAATATCTACACCGCTATCTGTATGAACATGGAAATATCTACACCGCTATCTGTATGAACATGGAAATATCTACACCGCTATCTGTATGAACATGGAAATATTTTCACCGCCATCTATATGAACATGGATATATCTACACAGCCATCTGGATGAACATGGAAATATCTACACCGCTATCTGTGTAAACATGCCTACATTTTCACCGCTATGTGTATAAACATGGAAATTTCTACACCGCTATCTTTATGAACATGGAAATATCTACACCGCTAACTGTTTGAACATGGAAGTATATACACCGCTATCTGCTTGAAAATGGAAATATATACACCGCTAACTGTATGAACATGGAAATACATACACCGCTATCTGTTTGAATATGGAAATATCTACACCGCTTTCTGTATGAACATGGAAATATCTACACCGCTATCTGTATGAACATGGAAATATCTTCACCGCCATCTGTATGAAGATGGATATATCTACACAGCATTCTGGATGAACATGGAAATATCTACACCGCTATCTGTGTAAACATGCATATATTTTCACCGCTATCTGTATAAACATGGAAATATATTCACCGCTACCTTTATGAACATGGAAATATCTAAACCGCTAACTGTTTGAACAGGGAAATATATACACCGCTATCTGCATAAAAATGGAAATATCTACACCGCTATCTGTATGAACATGGAAATACATACACCGCTATCTGTATGAACATGGAAATATCTACACCGCTATCTGTATGAAGATGGAAATATCTACACCGCTATCTGTATGAACATGGAAATATCTACACCGCCATCTGTATGAACATGGAAATATCTTCTCCACCATCTGTATGAACATGGATATATCTACACAGCCATCTGGATGAACATGGAAATATCTAAACTGCTATCTGTATGAACATGGAAATATCTACACCGCCATCTGTATGAACATGGATATATCTACACAGCCATCTGTATAAACACGGAAATATGTACACCGCCACCTGTATAAACATGGAAGTTTCAGCACGGCTATCGGTATGAACATGGCAATATCTACACGGCTATCTGTATGAACATGGAAATATCTACACCGCTATCTGTATGTACATGGAAATATCTTCACCACCATCTGTATGAACATGGATATATCTACTCAGCCATCTGGATGAACATGGAAATATCTACACCGCTATCTGTATGAGCATGGAAATATCAACACCGCTATCTGTATGAACATGGAAATATCTACACAGCCATCTGGATTAACATGGAAATATCTACACCGCTATCTGTATGAACATGGAAATACATACACCGCTGTCTGTATGAACATGGAAATATCTACCCCGCTATCTGTATGAACATGGAAATATCTACACCGCTATCTGTATGAACATGGATATATCTTCACCGCCATCTGTGTGAACATGGATATATCTACACAGCCATCTGGATGAACATGGAAATATCTACACCGCTATCTGTGTAAACATGCATACATTTTCACCGCTATCTGTATAAAGATGGAAATAACTACACCGCTATCTTTATGAACATGGAAATATCTACACCGCTAACTGTTTGAACATGGAAATATATACACCGCTATCTGCTTGAAAATGGAAATATCTACACCGCTATCTGTATGAACATGGAAATACATACACCGCTATCTGTTTGAACATGGAAATATCTACACCGGTTTCTTTATGAACATGGAAATATCTACAACGCTATCTGTATGAACATGGAAATATCTTCACCGCCATCTGTATGAACATGGATATATCTACACAGCCATCTGGATGAACATGGAAATATCTGCACCGCTATCTGTATGAACATGGAAATATCTACACCGCTATCTGTATGAACATGGATATATCTACACAGCCATCTGGATGAACATGGAAATATCTACACCGCTATCTGTGTAAACATGCATATATCTTCACCGCTATCTGTATAAACATGGAAGTATCTACACCGCTATCTTTCTGAACATGGAAATATCTACACCGCTAACTGTTTGAACAGGGAAATATATACACCGCTATCTGCATGAAAATGGAAATATCTACACAGCTATCTGCATATACATGGAAATATCTACACAGCTATCTCTCTACACATGGAAATAACTACACCGCTATCTGTATGAACATGGAAATATCTACACCGCCATCTGTATGAAAATGGAAATCTCTGAACCGCCATCTGTATGAACATATAAATATCTACACCGCCATCTGTATTAAAATGGAGATATCTACACCGCTATCTGTATAAACATGGAAATATCTACACCGCTATCTGTATGAACATGGAAATATCTACACCGCTATCAGTATAAACATGGAAATAGCTTCACCGCTACCTGTATAAACATGGAAATTTCAGCACCGCTATCTGTATGAACATGGAAATATCTACACCGCAATCTGTATGAACATGGAAATATCTACACCGCTATCTGTATGAACATGGAAATATCTACACCGCTATCTGTTTGAACAGGGAAATATATACACCGCTGTCTGCATGAAAATGGAAATTGCTACACAGCTATCTGCATATACATGGAAATATCTACACAGGTATCTCTTTACACATGGAAATAACTACACCGCTATCTGTATGAACATGGAAATATCTACACCGCCATCTGTATGAACATGGAAATATCTGCACCGCCATCTGTATGAACAGATAAATATCTACACCGCCATCTGTATTAAGATGGAGATATCTACACCGCTATCTGTATCAACATGGAAATATCTACACCGCTACCTGTATGAACATGGAAATATCAGCACCGCTATCTGTATGAACATGGAAATATCTACACCGCTATCTGTATGAACATGGAAATATCTTCACCGCCATTTGTATGAACATGGATATATCTACACAGCCATCTGGATGAACATGGAAATATGTACACGGCTATCTGTGTAAACATGCATACATCTTCACCGCTATCTGTATAAACATGGAAATATCTACACCGCTATCTTTATTAACATGGAAATATCTAAACCGCTAACTGTTTGAACAGGGAAATATATACACCGCTATCTGCATAAAAATGGAAATATCTACACCGCTATCTGTATGAACATGGAAATACATACACCGCTATCTGTATGAACATGGAAATATCTACAACGCTATCTGTATGAACATGGAAATATCTACACCGCTATCTGTATGAACATGGAAATATCTACACCGCCATCTGTATGAACATGGAAATATCTTCTCCACCATCTGTATGAACATGGATATATCTACACAGCCATCTGGATGAACATGGAAATATCTAAACCGCTATCTGTATGAACACGGAAATATCTACACCGCCATCTGTATGAACATTGATATATCTACACAGCCATCTGTATAAACACGGAAATATGTACACCGCTACCTGTATAAACATGGAAGTTTCAGCACGGCTATCGGTATGAACATGGCAATATCTACACGGCTATCTGTATGAACATGGAAATATCTACACCGCTATCTGTATGTACATGGAAATATCTTCACCGCCATCTGTATGAACATGGAAATAACTACACCGCTATCTGTATGAACATGGAAATAACTACACAGCCATCTGGATTAACATGGAAATATATACACCGCCATCTGTATGAACATGGATATATCTACACAGCCATCTGTATAAACACGGAAATATGTACACCGCCACCTGTATAAACATGGAAGTTTCAGCACGGCTATCGGTATGAACATGGCAATATCTACACGGCTATCTGTATGAACATGGAAATATCTACACCGCTATCTGTATGTACATGGAAATATCTTCACCGCCATCTGTATGAACATGGATATATCTACTCAGCCATCTGGATGAACATGGAAATATCTACACCACTATCTGTATGAACATGGAAATATCTACACCGCTATCTGTATGAACATGGAAATATCTACACAGCCATCTGGATGAACATGGAAATATCTACACCGCTATCTGTATGAACATGGAAATACATACACCGCTGTCTGTATGAACATGGAAATATCTACCCCGCTATCTGTATGAACATGGAAATATCTACACCGCTATCTGAACATGGAAATATATTCACCGCCATCTGTGTGAACATGGATATATCTACACAGCCATCTGGATGAACATGGAAATATCTACACCGCTATCTGTGTAAACATGCATACATTTTCACCGCTATCTGTATAAACAAGGAAATAACTACACCGCTATCTTTATGAACATGGAAATATCTACACCGCTAACTGTTTGAACATGGAAATATATACACCGCTATCTGCTTGAAAATGGAAATATCTACACCGCTATCTGTATGAACATGGAAATACATACACCGCTATCTGTTTGAACATGGAAATATCTACACCGGTTTCTTTATGAACATGGAAATATCTACAACGCTATCTGTATGAACATGGAAATATCTTCACCGCCATCTGTATGAACATGGATATATCTACACAGCCATCTGGATGAACATGGAAATATCTGCACCGCTATCTGTATGAACATGGAAATATCTACACCGCTATCTGTATGAACATGGATATATCTACACAGCCATCTGGATGAACATGGAAATATCTACACCGCTATCTGTGTAAACATGCATATATCTTCACCGCTATCTGTATAAACATGGAAGTATCTACACCGCTATCTTTCTGAACATGGAAATATCTACACCGCTAACTGTTTGAACAGGGAAATATATACACCGCTATCTGCATGAAAATGGAAATATCTACACAGCTATCTGCATATACATTGAAATATCTACACAGCTATCTCTCTACACATGGAAATAACCACACCGCTATCTGTATGAACATGGAAATATCTACACTGCCATCTGTATGAAAATGGAAATCTCTGAACCGCCATCTGTATGAACATATAAATATCTACACCGTCATCTGTATTAAAATGGAGATATCTACACCGCTATCTGTATAAACATGGAAATATCTACACCGCTATCTGTATAAACATGGAAATATCTACACCGCTGTCAGTATAAACATGGAAATAGCTTCACCGCTACCTGTATAAACATGGAAATTTCAGCACCGCTATCTGTATGAACATGGAAATATCTACACCGCAATCTGTATGAACATGGAAATATCTACACCGCTATCTGTATGAACATGGAAATATCTACACCGCTATCTGTTTGAACAGGGAAATATATACACCGCTGTCTGCATGAAAATGGAAATTGCTACACAGCTATCTGCATATACATGGAAATATCTACACAGGTATCTCTTTACACATGGAAATAACTACACCGCTATCTGTATGAACATGGAAATATCTACACCGCCATCTGTATGAACATGGAAATATCTGCACCGCCATCTGTATGAACATATAAATATCTACACCGCCATCTGTATTAAGATGGAGATATCTACACTGCTATCTGTATCAACATGGAAATATCTACACCGCTACCTGTATGAACATGGAAATATCAGCAACGCTATCTGTATGAACATGGAAATATCTACACCGCTATCTGTATGAACATGGAAATATCTTCACCGCCATCTGTATGAACATGGATATATCTACACAGCCATCTGGATGAACATGGAAATATGTACACGGCTATCTGTGTAAACATGCATACATCTTCACCGCTATCTGTATAAACATGGAAATATCTACACCGCTATCTTTATGAACATGGAAATATCTAAACCGCTAACTGTTTGAACAGGGAAATATATACACCGCTATCTGCATAAAAATGGAAATATCTACACCGCTATCTGTATGAACATGGAAATACATACACCGCTATCTGCATGAACATGGAAATATCTACAACGCTATCTGTATGAACATGGAAATAACTACCCCGCTATCTGTATGAACATGGAAATATCTACACCGCCATCTGTATGAACATGGAAATATCTTCTCCACCATCTGTATGAACATGGATATATCTACACAGCCATCTGGATGAACATGGAAATATCTAAACCGCTATCTGTATGAACATGGAAATATCTACACCGCCATCTGTATGAACATGGATATATCTACACAGCCATCTGTATAAACACGGAAATATGTACACCGCTACCTGTATAAACATGGAAGTTTCAGCACGGCTATCGGTATGAACATGGCAATATCTACACGGCTATCTGTATGAACATGGAAATATCTACACCGCTATCTGTATGTACATGGAAATATCTTCACCGCCATCTGTATGAACATGGATATATCTACTCAGCCATCTGGATGAACATGGAAATATCTATAGCGCTATGTGTATGAACATGGAAATATCTACACCGCTATCTGTATGAACATGGAAATATCTACACAGCCATCTGGATTAACATGGAAATATCTACACCGCTATCTGTATGAACATGGAAATACATACACCGCTGTCTGTATGAACATGGAAATATCTACACCGCTATCTGCATGAACATGGAAATATCTACACCGCTATCTGTATGAACATGGAAATATCTTCACCGCCATCTGTATGAACATGGATATATCTACGCAGCCATCTGGATGAACATGGAAATATCTACACCGCTATCTGTATGAACATGGAAATATCTACACCGCTATCTGCATTAACATGGAAATATCCACACAGCCATCTGGATTAACTTGGAAATATCTACACCGCTATCTGTATGAACATGGAAATACATACACCGCTATCTGTATGAACATGGAAATATCTACACCGCTATCTGTTTGAACATGGAAATATATACACCGCTATCTGCATGAAAATGTAAATATCTACACAGCTATCTGCATATACATGGAAATATCTACACAGCTATCACTTTACGCATGGAAATAACTACACCGCTATCTGTATGAACATGGAAATATCTACACCGCAATCTGTATGAAAATGGAAATATCTGAACCGCCATCTGTATGAACATATAAATATCTACACCGCCATCTGTATTAAAATGAAGATATCTACACCGCTATCTGTATAAACATGGAAATATCTACACCACTATCTGTATAAACATGGAAATATCTACACCGCTATCTGTATAAACATGGAAATATCTTCACCGCTACCTGTAAAAACATGGAAATATCAGCACCGCTATCTGTATGAACATGGAAATATCTACACCGCTATCTGTATGAACATGGAAATATCTACACCGCTATCTGTATGAACATGGAAATATCTACACCGCTATCGGTTTGAACAAGGAAATATATACACCGCTGTCTGCATGAAAATGGAAATTGCTACACAGCAATCTGCATATACATGGAAATATCTACACAGGTATCTCTTTACACATGGAAATAACTACACAGCTATCTGTATGAAAATGGAAATATCTAAACCGCCATCTGTATGAACATGGAAATATCTACACCGCTATCTGTATGAACATGGAAATATCTACACCGCTATCTGTATGAACATGGAAATATCTACACAGCCATCTGGATGAACTTGGAAATATCTACACCGCTATCTGTATGAACATGGAAATATCTACACCGCTATCTGTATGAACATGGAAATATCTACACCGCTATCTGTATGAACATGGAAATATTTTCACCGCCATCTATATGAACATGGATATATCTACACAGCCATCTGGATGAACATGGAAATATCTACACCGCTATCTGTGTAAACATGCCTACATTTTCACCGCTATCTGTATAAACATGGAAATATCTACACCGCTATCTTTATGAACATGGAAATATCTACACCGCTAACTGTTTGAACATGGAAGTATATACACCGCTATCTGCTTGAAAATGGAAATATATACACCACTAACTGTATGAACATGGAAATACATACACCGCTATCTGTTTGAACATGGAAATATCTACACCGCTTTCTGTATGAACATGGAAATATCTACACCGCTATCTGTATGAACATGGAAATATCTTCACCGCCATCTGTATGAAGATGGATATATCTACACAGCATTCTGGATGAACATGGAAATATCTACACCGCTATCTGTGTAAACATGCATATATTTTCACCGCTATCTGTATAAACATGGAAATATCTTCACCGCTACCTTTATGAACATGGAAATATCTAAACCGCTAACTGTTTGAACAGGGAAATATATACACCGCTATCTGCATAAAAATGGAAATATCTACACCGCTATCTGTATGAACATGGAAATACATACACCGCTATCTGTATGAACATGGAAATATCTACACCGCTATCTGTATGAAGATGGAAATATCTACACCGCTATCTGTATGAACATGGAAATATCTACACCGCCATCTGTATGAACATGGAAATATCTTCTCCACCATCTGTATGAACATGGATATATCTACACAGCCATCTGGATGAACATGGAAATATCTAAACTGCTATCTGTATGAACATGGAAATATCTACACCGCCATCTGTATGAACATGGATATATCTACACAGCCATCTGTATAAACACGGAAATATGTACACCGCCACCTGTATAAACATGGAAGTTTCAGCACGGCTATCGGTATGAACATGGCAATATCTACACGGCTATCTGTATGAACATGGAAATATCTACACCGCTATCTGTATGTACATGGAAATATCTTCACCGCCATCTGTATGAACATGGATATATCTACTCAGCCATCTGGATGAACATGGAAATATCTACACCGCTATCTGTATGAGCATGGAAATATCTACACCGCTATCTGTATGAACATGGAAATATCTACACAGCCATCTGGATTAACATGGAAATATCTACACCGCTATCTGTATGAACATGGAAATACATACACCGCTGTCTGTATGAACATGGAAATATCTACCCCGCTATCTGTATGAACATGGAAATATCTACACCGCTATCTGTATGAACATGGATATATCTTCACCGCCATCTGTGTGAACATGGATATATCTACACAGCCATCTGGATGAACATGGAAATATCTACACCGCTATCTGTGTAAACATGCATACATTTTCACCGCTATCTGTATAAACATGGAAATAACTACACCGCTATCTTTATGAACATGGAAATATCTACACCGCTAACTGTTTGAACATGGAAATATATACACCGCTATCTGCTTGAAAATGGAAATATCTACACCGCTATCTGTATGAACATGGAAATATCTACACCGCTATCTGTTTGAACAGGGAAATATATACACCGCTGTCTGCATGAAAATGGAAATTGCTACACAGATATCTGCATATACATGGAAATATCTACACAGGTATCTCTTTACACATGGAAATAACTACACCGCTATCTGTATGAACATGGAAATATCTACACCGCCATCTGTATGAACATGGAAATATCTGCACCGCCATCTGTATGAACATATAAATATCTACACCGCCATCTGTATTAAGATGGAGATATCTACACCGCTATCTGTATCAACATGGAAATATCTACACCGCTACCTGTATGAACATGGAAATATCAGCACCGCTATCTGTATGAACATGGAAATATCTACACCGCTATCTGTATGAACATGGAAATATCTTCACCGCCATCTGTATGAACATGGATATATCTACACAGCCATCTGGATGAACATGGAAATATGTACACGGCTATCTGTGTAAACATGCATACATCTTCACCGCTATCTGTATAAACATGGAAATATCTACACCGCTATCTTTATGAACATGGAAATATCTAAACCGCTAACTGTTTGAACAGGGAAATATATACACCGCTATCTGCAAAAAAATGGAAATATCTACACCGCTATCTGTATGAACATGGAAATACATACACCGCTATCTGTATGAACATGGAAATATCTACAACGCTATCTGTATGAACATGGAAATATCTACACCGCTATCTGTATGAACATGGAAATATCTACACCGCCATCTGTATGAACATTGATATATCTACACAGCCATCTGTATAAACACGGAAATATGTACACCGCTACCTGTATAAACATGGAAGTTTCAGCACGGCTATCGGTATGAACATGGCAATATCTACACGGCTATCTGTATGAACATGGAAATATCTACACCGCTATCTGTATGTACATGGAAATATCTTCACCGCCATCTGTATGAACATGGAAATAACTACACCGCTATCTGTATGAACATGGAAATAACTACACAGCCATCTGGATTAACATGGAAATATATACACCGCCATCTGTATGAACATGGATATATCTACACAGCCATCTGTATAAACACGGAAATATGTACACCGCCACCTGTATAAACATGGAAGTTTCAGCACGGCTATCGGTATGAACATGGCAATATCTACACGGCTATCTGTATGAACCTGGAAATATCTACACCGCTATCTGTATGTACATGGAAATATCTTCACCGCCATCTGTATGAACATGGATATATCTACTCAGCCATCTGGATGAACATGGAAATATCTACACCGCTATCTGTATGAACATGGAAATATCTACACAGCCATCTGGATTAACATGGAAATATCTACACCGCTATCTGTATGAACATGGAAATACATACACCGCTGTCTGTATGAACATGGAAATATCTACCCCGCTATCTGTATGAACATGGAAATATCTACACCGCTATCTGAACATGGAAATATCTTCACCGCCATCTGTGTGAACATGGATATATCTACACAGCCATCTGGATGAACATGGAAATATCTACACCGCTATCTGTGTAAACATGCATACATTTTCACCGCTATCTGTATAAACAAGGAAATAACTACACCGCTATCTTTATGAACATGGAAATATCTACACCGCTAACTGTTTGAACATGGAAATATATACACCGCTATCTGCTTGAAAATGGAAATATCTACACCGCTATCTGTATGAACATGGAAAAACATACACCGCTATCTGTTTGAACATGGAAATATCTACACCGCTTTCTTTATGAACATGGAAATATCTACAACGCTATCTGTATGAACATGGAAATATCTTCACCGCCATCTGTATGAACATGGATATATCTACACAGCCATCTGGATGAACATGGAAATATCTGCACCGCTATCTGTATGAACATGGAAATATCTACACCGTTATCTGTATGAACATGGATATATCTACACAGCCATCTGGATGAACATGGAAATATCTACACCGCTATCTGTGTAAACATGCATATATCTTCACCGCTATCTGTATAAACATGGAAGTATCTACACCGCTATCTTTCTGAACATGGAAATATCTACACCGCTAACTGTTTGAACAGGGAAATATATACACCGCTATCTGCATGAAAATTGAAATATCTACACAGCTATCTGCATATACATGGAAATATCTACACAGCTATCTCTCTACACATGGAAATAACCACACCGCTATCTGTATGAACATGGAAATATCTACACCGCCATCTGTATGAAAATGGAAATCTCTGAACCGCCATCTGTATGAACATATAAATATCTACACCGTCATCTGTATTAAAATGGAGATATCTACACCGCTATCTGTATAAACATGGAAATATCTACACCGCTATCTGTATAAACATGGAAATATCTACACCGCTATCAGTATAAACATGTAAATAGCTTCACCGCTACCTGTATAAACATGGAAATTTCAGCACCGCTATCTGTATGAACATGGAAATATCTACACCGCAATCTGTATGAACATGGAAATATCTACACCGCTATCTGTATGAACATGGAAATATCTACACCGCTATCTGTTTGAACAGGGAAATATATACACCGCTGTCTGCATGAAAATGGAAATTGCTACACAGCTATCTGCATATACATGGAAATATCTACACAGGTATCTCTTTACACATGGAAATAACTACACCGCTATCTGTATGAACATGGAAATATCTACACCGCCATCTGTATGAACATGGAAATATCTGCACCGCCATCTGTATGAACATATAAATATCTACACCGCCATCTGTATTAAGATGGAGATATCTACACTGCTATCTGTATCAACATGGAAATATCTACACCGCTACCTGTATGAACATGGAAATATCAGCAACGCTATCTGTATGAACATGGAAATATCTACACCGCTATCTGTATGAACATGGAAATATCTTCACCGCCATCTGTATGAACATGGATATATCTACACAGCCATCTGGATGAACATGGAAATATGTACACGGCTATCTGTGTAAACATGCATACATCTTCACCGCTATCTGTATAAACATGGAAATATCTACACCGCTATCTTTATGAACATGGAAATATCTAAACCGCTAACTGTTTGAACAGGGAAATATATACACCGCTATCTGCATAAAAATGGAAATATCTACACCGCTATCTGTATGAACATGGAAATACATACACCGCTATCTGTATGAACACGGAAATATCTACAACGCTATCTGTATGAACATGGAAATAACTACCCCGCTATCTGTATGAACATGGAAATATCTACACCGCCATCTGTATGAACATGGAAATATCTTCTCCACCATCTGTATGAACATGGATATATCTACACAGCCATCTGGATGAACATGGAAATATCTAAACCACTATCTGTATGAACATGGAAATAACTACACCGCCATCTGTATGAACATGGATATATCTACACAGCCATCTGTATAAACACGGAAATATGTACACCGCTACCTGTATAAACATGGAAGTTTCAGCACGGCTATCGGTATGAACATGGCAATATCTACACGGCTATCTGTATGAACATGGAAATATCTACACCGCTATCTGTATGTACATGGAAATATCTTCACCGCCATCTGTATGAACATGGATATATCTACTCAGCCATCTGGATGAACATGGAAATATCTACAGCGCTATCTGTATGAACATGGAAATATCTACACCGCTATCTGTATGAACATGGAAATATCTACACAGCCATCTGGATTAACATGGAAATATCTACACCGCTATCTGTATGAACATGGAAATACATACACCGCTGTCTGTATGAACATGGAAATATCTACACCGCTATCTGCATGAACATGGAAATATCTACACCGCTATCTGTATGAACATGGAAATATCTTCACCGCCATCTGCATGAACATGGATATATCTACGCAGCCATCTGGATGAACATGGAAATATCTACACCGCTATCTGTATGAACATGGAAATATCTACGCCGCTATCTGCATTAACATGGAAATATCCACACAGCCATCTGGATTAACTTGGAAATATCTACACCGCTATCTGTATGAACATGGAAATACATACACCGCTATCTGTATGAACATGTAAATATCTACACCGCTATCTGTTTGAACATGGAAATATATACACCGCTATCTGCATGAAAATGGAAATATCTACACAGCTATCTGCATATACATGGAAATATCTACACAGCTATCACTTTACGCATGGAAATAACTACACCGCTATCTGTATGAACATGGAAATATCTACACCGCCATCTGTATGAAAATGGAAATATCTGAACCGCCATCTGTATGAACATATAAATATCTACACCGCCATCTGTATTAAAATGAAGATATCTACACCGCTATCTGTATAAACATGGAAATATCTACACCGCTATCTGTATAAACATGGAAATATCTACACCGCTATCTGTATAAACATGGAAATATCTTCACCGCTACCTGTAAAAACATGGAAATATCAGCACCGCTATCTGTATGAACATGGAAATATCTACACCGCTATCTGTATGAACATGGAAATATCTACACCGCTATCTGTATGAACATGGAAATATCTACACCGCTATCGGTTTGAACAAGGAAATATATACACCGCTCTCTGCATGAAAATGGAAATTGCTACACAGCAATCTGCATATACATGGAAATATCTACACAGGTATCTCTTTACACATGGAAATAACTACACAGCTATCTGTATGAAAATGGAAATATCTAAACCGCCATCTGTATGAACATGGAAATATCTACACCGCTATCTGTATGAACATGGAAATATCTACACCACTATCTGTATGAACATGGAAATATCTACACAGCCATCTGGATGAACTTGGAAATATCTACACCGCTATCTGTATGAACATGGAAATATCTACACCGCTATCTGTATGAACATGGAAATATCTACACCGCTATCTGTATGAACATGGAAATATTTTCACCGCCATCTATATGAACATGGATATATCTACACAGCCATCTGGATGAACATGGAAATATCTACACCGCTATCTGTGTAAACATGCCTACATTTTTACCGCTATCTGTATAAACATGGAAATATCTAAACCGCTATCTTTATGAACATGGAAATATCTACACCGCTAACTGTTTGAACATGGAAGTATATACACCGCTATCTGCTTGAAAATGGAAATATATACACCACTAACTGTATGAACATGGAAATACATACACCGCTATCTGTTTGAACATGGAAATATCTACACCGCTTTCTGTATGAACATGGAAATATCTACACCGCTATCTGTATGAACATGGAAATATCTTCACCGCCATCTGTATGAAGATGGATATATCTACACAGCCATCTGGATGAACATGGAAATATCTACACCGCTATCTGTATGAACATGGAAATACATACACCGCTATCTGTATGAACATGTAAATATCTACACCGCTATCTGTTTGAACATGGAAATATATACACCGCTATCTGCATGAAAATGGAAATATCTACACAGCTATCTGCATATACATGGAAATATCTACACAGCTATCACTTTACGCATGGAAATAACTACACCGCTATCTGTATGAACATGGAAATATCTACACCGCAATCTGTATGAAAATGGAAATATCTGAACCGCCATCTGTATGAACATATAAATATCTACACCGCCATCTGTATTAAAATGAAGATATCTACACCGCTATCTGTATAAACATGGAAATATCTACACCGCTATCTGTATAAACATGGAAATATCTACACCGCTATCTGTATAAACATGGAAATATCTTCACCGCTACCTGTAAAAACATGGAAATATCAGCACCGCTATCTGTATGAACATGGAAATATCTACACCGCTATCTGTATGAACATGGAAATATCTACACCGCTATCTGTATGAACATGGAAATATCTACACCGCTATCGGTTTGAACAAGGAAATATATACACCGCTCTCTGCATGAAAATGGAAATTGCTACACAGCAATCTGCATATACATGGAAATATCTACACAGGTATCTCTTTACACATGGAAATAACTACACAGCTATCTGTATGAAAATGGAAATATCTAAACCGCCATCTGTATGAACATGGAAATATCTACACCGCTATCTGTATGAACATGGAAATATCTACACCGCTATCTGTATGAACATGGAAATATCTACACAGCCATCTGGATGAACTTGGAAATATCTACACCGCTATCTGTATGAACATGGAAATATCTACACCGCTATCTGTATGAACATGGAAATATCTACACCGCTATCTGTATGAACATGGAAATATTTTCACCGCCATCTATATGAACATGGATATATCTACACAGCCATCTGGATGAACATGGAAATATCTACACCGCTATCTGTGTAAACATGCCTACATTTTTACCGCTATCTGTATAAACATGGAAATATCTAAACCGCTATCTTTATGAACATGGAAATATCTACACCGCTAACTGTTTGAACATGGAAGTATATACACCGCTATCTGCTTGAAAATGGAAATATATACACCACTAACTGTATGAACATGGAAATACATACACCGCTATCTGTTTGAACATGGAAATATCTACACCGCTTTCTGTATGAACATGGAAATATCTACACCGCTATTTGTATGAACATGGAAATATCTTCACCGCCATCTGTATGAAGATGGATATATCTACACAGCATTCTGGATGAACATGGAAATATCTACACCGCTATCTGTGTAAACATGCATATATTTTCACCGCTATCTGTATAAACATGGAAATATCTTCACCGCTACCTTTATGAACATGGAAATATCTAAACCGCTAACTGTTTGAACAGGGAAATATATACACCGCTATCTGCATAAAAATGGAAATATCTACACCGCTATCTGTATGAACATGGAAATACATACACCGCTATCTGTATGAACATGGAAATATCTACACCGCTATCTGTATGAAGATGGAAATATCTACACCGCTATCTGTATGAACATGGAAATATCTACACCGCCATCTGTATGAACATGGAAATATCTTCTCCACCATCTGTATGAACATGGATATATCTACACAGCCATCTGGAGGAACATGGAAATATCTAAACCGCTATCTGTATGAACATGGAAATATCTACACCGCCATCCGTATGAACATGGATATATCTACACAGCCATCTGTATAAACACGGAAATATGTACACCGCCACCTGTATAAACATGGAAGTTTCAGCACGGCTATCGGTATGAACATGGCAATATCTACACGGCTATCTGTATGAACATGGAAATATCTACACCGCTATCTGTATGTACATGGAAATATCTTCACCGCCATCTGTATGAACATGGATATATCTACTCAGCCATCTGGATGAACATGGAAATATCTACACCGCTATCTGTATGAACATGGAAATATCTACACCGCTATCTGTATGAACATGGAAATATCTACACAGCCATCTGGATTAACATGGAAATATCTACACCGCTATCTGTATGAACATGGAAATACATACACCGCTGTCTGTATGAACATGGAAATATCTACCCCGCTATCTGTATGAACATGGAAATATCTACACCGCTATCTGTATGAACATGGATATATCTTCACCGCCATCTGTGTGAACATGGATATATCTACACAGCCATCTGGATGAACATGGAAATATCTACACCGCTATCTGTGTAAACATGCATACATTTTCACCGCTATCTGTATAAACATGGAAATAACTACACCGCTATCTTTATGAACATGGAAATATCTACACCGCTAACTGTTTGAACATGGAAATATATACACCGCTATCTGCTTGAAAATGGAAATATCTACACCGCTATCTGTATGAACATGGAAATACATACACCGCTATCTGTTTGAACATGGAAATATCTACACCGCTTTCTTTATGAACATGGAAATATCTACAACGCTATCTGTATGAACATGGAAATATCTTCACCGCCATCTGTATGAACATGGATATATCTACACAGCCATCTGGATGAACATGGAAATATCTGCACCGCTATCTGTATGAACATGGAAATATCTACACCGCTATCTGTATGAACATGGATATATCTACACAGCCATCTGGATGAACATGGAAATATCTACACCGCTATCTGTGTAAACATGCATATATCTTCACCGCTATCTGTATAAACATGGAAGTATCTACACCGCTATCTTTCTGAACATGGAAATATCTACACCGCTAACTGTTTGAACAGGGAAATATATACACCGCTATCTGCATGAAAATGGAAATATCTACACAGCTATCTGCATATACATGGAAATATCTACACAGCTATCTCTCTACACATGGAAATAACTACACCGCTATCTGTATGAACATGGAAATATCTACACCGCCATCTGTATGAAAATGGAAATCTCTGAACCGCCATCTGTATGAACATATAAATATCTACACCGCCATCTGTATTAAAATGGAGATATCTACACCGCTATCTGTATAAACATGGAAATATCTACACCGCTATCTGTATAAACATGGAAATATCTACACCGCTATCAGTATAAACATGGAAATAGCTTCAGCGCTACCTGTATAAACATGGAAATTTCAGCACCGCTATCTGTATGAACATGGAAATATCTACACCGCAATCTGTATGAACATGGAAATATCTACACCGCTCTCTGTATGAACATGGAAATATCTACACCGCTATCAGTTTGAACAGGGAAATATATACACCGCTGTCTGCATGAAAATGGAAATTGCTACACAGCTATCTGCATATACATGGAAATATCTACACAGGTATCTCTTTACACATGGAAATAACTACACCGCTATCTGTATGAACATGGAAATATCTACACCGCCATATGTATGAACATGGAAATATCTGCACCGCCATCTGTATGAACAGATAAATATCTACACCGCCTTCTGTATTAAGATGGAGATATCTACACCACTATCTGTATCAACATGGAAATATCTACACCGCTACCTGTATGAACATGGAAATATCAGCACCGCTATCTGTATGAACATGGAAATATCTACACCGCTATCTGTATGAACATGGAAATATCTTCACCGCCATCTGTATGAACATGGATATATCTACACAGCCATCTGGATGAACATGGAAATATGTACACGGCTATCTGTGTAAACATGCATACATCTTCACCGCTATCTGTATAAACATGGAAATATCTACACCGCTATCTTTATGAACATGGAAATATCTAAACCGCTAACTGTTTGAACAGGGAAATATATACACCGCTATCTGCATAAAAATGGAAATATCTACACCGCTATCTGTATGAACATGGAAATATCTACACCGCCATCTGTATGAACATGGAAATATCTTCTCCACCATCTGTATGAACATGGATATATCTACACAGCCATCTGGATGAACATGGAAATATCTAAACCGCTATCTGTATGAACATGGAAATATCTACACCGCCATCTGTATGAACATTGATATATCTACACAGCCATCTGTATAAACACGGAAATATGTACACCGCTACCTGTATAAACATGGAAGTTTCATCACGGCTATCGGTATGAACATGGCAATATCTACACGGCTATCTGTATGAACATGGAAATATCTACACCGCTATCTGTATGTACATGGAAATATCTTCACCGCCATCTGTATGAACATGGAAATAACTACACCGCTATCTGTATGAACATGGAAATAACTACACAGCCATCAGGATTAACATGGAAATATCTACTCCGCTATCTGTATGAACATGGAAATACATACACCGCTGTCTGTATGAACATGGAAATATCTACCCCGCTATCTGTATGAACATGGAAATATCTACACCGCTATCTGTATGAACATGGAAATATCTTCACCGCCATCTGTGTGAACATGGATATATCTACACAGCCATCTGGATGAACATGGAAATATCTACACCGCTATCTGTGTAAACATGCATACATTTTCACCGCTATCTGTATAAACATGGAAATAACTACACCGCTATCTTTATGAACATGGAAATATCTACACCGCTAACTGTTTGAACATGGAAATATATACACCGCTATCTGCTTGAAAATGGAAATATCTACACCGCTATCTGTATGAACATGGAAATACATACACCGCTATCTGTTTGAACACGGAATATCTACACCGCTTTCTTTATGAACATGGAAATATCTACAACGCTATCTGTATGAACATGGAAATATCTTCACCGCCATCTGTATGAACATGGATATATCTACACAGCCATCTGGATGAACATGGAAATACCTGCACCGCTATCTGTATGAACATGGAAATATCTACACCGCTATCTGTATGAACATGGATATATCTACACAGCCATCTGGATGAACATGGAAATATCTACACCGCTATCTGTGTAAACATGCATATATCTTCACCGCTATCTGTATAAACATGGAAGTATCTACACCGCTATCTTTCTGAACATGGAAATATCTACACCGCTAACTGTTTGAACAGGGAAATATATACACCGCTATCTGCATGAAAATGGAAATATCTACACAGCTATCTGCATATACATGGAAATATCTACACAGCTATCACTCTACACATGGAAATAACTACACCGCTATCTGTATGAACATGGAAATATCTACACCGCCATCTGTATGAAAATGGAGATATCTACACCGCTATCTGTATAAACATGGAAATATCTACACCGCTATCTGTATAAACATGGAAATATCTACACCGCTATCAGTATAAACATGGAAATAGCTTCACCGCTACCTGTATAAACATGGAAATTTCAGCACCGCTATCTGTATGAACATGGAAATATCTACACTGCAATCTGTATGAACATGGAAATATCTACACCGCTATCTGTATGAACATGGAAATATCTACACCGCTATCTGTTTGAACAGGGAAATATATACACCGCTGTCTGCATGAAAATGGAAATTGCTACACAGCTATCTGCATATACATGGAAATATCTACACAGGTATCTCTTTACACATGGAAATAACTACACCGCTATCTGTATGAACATGGAAATATCTACACCGCCATCTGTATGAACATGGAAATATATGCACCGCCATCTGTATGAACATATAAATATCTACACCGCCATCTGTATTAAGATGGAGATATCTACACCGCTATCTGTATCAACATGGAAATATCTACACCGCTACCTGTATGAACATGGAAATATCAGCACCGCTATCTGTATGAACATGGAAATATCTACACCGCTATCTGTATGAACATGGAAATATCTTCACCGCCATCTGTATGAACATGGATATATCTACACAGCCATCTGGATGAACATGGAAATATGTACACGGCAATCTGTGTAAACATGCATACATCTTCACCGCTCTCTGTATAAACATGGAAATATCTACACCGCTGTCTTTATGAACATGGAAATATCTAAACCGATAACTGTTTGAACAGGGAAATATATACACCGCTATCTGCATGAAAATGGAAATATCTACACCGCTATCTGTATGAACATGGAAATACATACACCGCTATCTGTATGAACATGGAAATATCTACACCGCTATCTGTATGAACATGGAAATACCTACACCGCTCTCTGTATGAACATGGAAATATCTACACCGCGATCTGTATGAACATGGAAATATCTTCTCCACCATCTGTATGAACATGGATATATCTGCACAGCCATCTGGATGAACATGGAAATATCTAAACCGCTATCTGTATGAACATGGAAATATCTACACCGCCATCTGTATGAACATGGATATATCTACACAGCCATCTTTATAAACACGGAAATATGTACACCGCTACCTGTATAAACATGGAAGTATCAGCACCGCTATCGGTATGTACATGGCAATATCTACACGGCTATCTGTATGAACATGGAAATATCTACACCGCTACCTGTATGTACATGGAAATATCTTCACCGCCATCAGTATGAACATGGATATATCTACGCAGCCATCTGGATGAACATGGAAATATCTACACCGCTATCTGTATGAACATGGAAATATCTACGCCGCTATCTGTATGAACATGGAAATACCTACACAGCCATCTGGATGAACATGGAAATATCTACACCGCTATCTGTATGAACATGGAAATACAAACACCGCTATCTGTATGAACATGGAAATATCTACACCGCTATCTGTATGAACATGGAAATATCTACACCGCTATCTGTATGAACATGGAAATATCTTAACCGCCATCTGTATGAACATGGAAATACCTACACAGCCATCTGGATGAACATGGAAATATCTACACCGCTATCTGTATGAACATGGAAATACAAACACCGCTATCTGTATGAACATGGAAATACAAACACCGCTATCTGTATGAACATGGAAATATCTACACCGCTATCTTTATGAACATGGAAATATCTACACCGCTAACTGTTTGAACTTGGAAATATATACACAGCTATCTGCTTGAAAATGGAAATATCTACACCGCTATCTGTATGAACATGGAAATACATACAGCGCTATCTGTTTGAACATGGAAATATCTACACCGCTTTCTGAATGAACATGGAAATATCTTCACCGTCATCAGTATGAACATGAATATATCTACACAGCCATCTGGATGAACATGGAAATATCTGCACCGCTATCTGTATGAACATGGAAATATCTACACCGGTATCTGTATGAACATGGATATATCTACACAGCCTTCTGGATGAACATGGAAATATCTACACCGCTATCTGTGTAAACATGCATACATCATCACCGGTATCTGTATAAACATGGAAATATCTACACCGCTATCTTTCTGAACATGGAAATATCAACACCGCTAACTGTTTGAACAGGGAAATATATACACCGCTATCTGCATGAGAATTGAAATATCTACACAGCTATCTGCATATACATGGAAATATCTACACAGCTATCTCTTTACACATGGAAATAACTACACCGCTATCTGTATGAACATGGAAATATCTACACCGCCATCTGTATGAAAACGGAAATATCTGAACCGCCATCTGTATGAACATATAAATATCTACACCGCCATCTGTATTAAGATGGAGATATCTACACCGCTATCTGTATAAACATGGAAATATCTACACCGCTATCTGTATAAACATGGAAATATCTACACCGCTATCAGTATAAACATGGAAATATCTTCACCGCTACCTGTAAAAACATGGAAATATCAGCACCGCTATCTGTATGAACATGGAAATATCTACACCGATATCTGTATGAACATGGAAATATCTACACCGCTATCTGTATGAACATGGAAATATCAACACCGCTATCAGTTTGAACAGGGAAATATATACACCGTTGTCTGCATGAAAATGGAAATTGCTACAAAGCTATCTGCATATACTTGGAAATATCTACACAGGTATCTCTTTACACATGGAAATAACTACACCGCTATCTGTATGAAAATGGAAATATCTACACCGCCATCTGTATGAACATGGAAATATCTACACCGCTATCTGTATGAACATGGAAATATCTACAACGCTATCTGTATGAACATGGAAATATCTACACAGCCATCTGGATGAACATGGAAATATCTACACCGCTATCTGTATGAACATGGAAATATCTACACCGCCATCTGTATGAACATGGAAATACCTACACCGCTACCTGTATGAACATGGAAATATTTTCACCGCCATCTATATGAACATGGATATATCTACACAGCCATATGGATGAACATGGAAATATCTACACCGCTATCTGTGTAAACATGCCTACATTTTCACCGCTATCTGTATAAACATGGAAATATGTACACCGATATCTTTATGAACATGGAAATATCTACACCGCTAACTGTTTGAACATGGAAGTATATACACCGCTATCTGCTTGAAAATGGAAATATATACATCGCTAACTGTATGAACATGGAAATACATACACCGCTATCTGTTTGAACATGGAAATATCTACACCGCTTTCAGTATGAACATGGAAATATCTACACCGCTATCTGTATGAACATGGAAATATCTTCACCGCCATCTGCATGAAGATGGATATATCTACACAGCATTCTGGATGAACATGGAAATTTCTACACCGCTATCTGTGTAAACATGCATACATTTTCACCGCTATCTGTATAAACATTGAAATATCTGCACCGCTATCTTTATGAACATGGAAATATCTAAACCGCTATCTGTATGAACATGGAAATATCTTCACCGCCATCTGTATGAACATGGATATATCTACACAGCCATCTGGATGAACATGGAAATATGTACACGGCTATCTGTGTAAACATGCATACATCTTCACCGCTATCTGTATAAACATGGAAATATCTACACCGCTATCTTTATGAACATGGAAATATCTAAACCGCTAACTGTTTGAAAAGGGAAATATATACACCGCTTTCTGCATAAAAATGGAAATATCTACACCGCTATCTGTATGAACATGGAAATACATACACCGCTATCTGTATGAACATGGAAATATCTACACCGCTATCTGTATGAACATGGAAATATCTACACCCCTATCTGTATGAACATGGAAATATCTACACCGCCATCTGTATGAACATGGAAATATCTTCTCCACCATCTGTATGAACATGGATATATCTACACAGCCATCTGGATGAACATGGAAATATCTACACTGCTATCTGTATGAACATGGAAATATCTACACCGCCATCTGTATGAACATGGAAATATCTTCTCCACCATCTGTATGAATATGGATATATCTACACAGCCATCTGTATAAACATGGAAATATCTACACCGCTATATGTATAAACATGGAAATATCTACACCGCTACATGTATGAACATGGAAATATCAGCACCGCTATCTGTATGAACATGGAAATATCTACACCGCTATCTGTATGAACATGGAAGTATCTTCACCGCCATCTGTATGAACATGGATATATCTACACAGCCATCTGGATGGACATGGAAATATGTACATGGCTATCTGTGTAAACATGCATACTTCTTCACCGCTATCTGTATAAACATGGAAATATCTACACCGCTATCTTTATGAACATGGAAATATCTAAACCGATAACTGTTTGAACAGGGAAATATATACACTGCTATCTGCAAAAAATGGAAATATCTACACCGCTATCTGTATGAACATGGAAATACATACACCGCTATCTGTATGAACATGGAAATAATTACACCGCTATCTGTATGAACATGGAAATACCTACACCGCTATCTGTATGAATATGGAAATATCTACACCGCCATCTGTATGAACATGGAAATATCTTCTCCGCCATCTGTATGAACATGGATATATCTACACAGCCATCTGGATGAACATGGAAATATCTAAACCGCTATCTGTATGAACATGGAAATATCTACACCACCATCTGTATGAACATGGATATATCTACACAGCCATCTGTATAAACACGGAAATATGTACACCGCTACCTGTATAAACATGGAAGTATCAGCACCGCTATCGGTATGAACATGGCCATATCTACACGGCTATCTGTACGAACATGGAAATATCTACACCGCTATCTGTATGTACGTGGAAATATCTTCTCCGCCATCTGTATGAACATGGATATATCTACGCAGCCATCTGGATGAACATGGAAATATCTACACCGCTATCTGTATGAACATGGAAATATCTACACCGCTATCTGCATTAACATGGAAATATCCACACAGCCATCTGGATTAACTTGGAAATATCTACACCGCTATCTGTATGAACATGGAAATACATACACCGCTATCTGTATGAACATGGAAATATCTACACCGCTATCTGTTTGAACATGGAAATATATACACCGCTATCTGCATGAAAATGGAAATATCTACACAGCTATCTGCATATACATGGAAATATCTACACAGCTATCACTTTACGCATGGAAATAACTACACCGCTATCTGTATGAACATGGAAATATCTACACCGCAATCTGTATGAAAATGGAAATATCTGAACCGCCATCTGTGTGAACATATAAATATCTACACCGCCATCTGTATTAAAATGAAGATATCTACACCGCTATCTGTATAAACATGGAAATATCTACACCGCTATCTGTATAAACATGGAAATATCTACACCGCTATCTGTATAAACATGGAAATATCTTCACCGCTACCTGTAAAAACATGGAAATATCAGCACCGCTATCTGTATGAACATGGAAATATCTACACCGCTATCTGTATGAACATGGAACTATCTACACCGCTATCTGTATGAACATGGAAATATCTACACCGCTATCGGTTTGAACAAGGAAATATATACAGCGCTGTCTGCATGAAAATGGAAATTGCTACACAGCAATCTGCATATACATGGAAATATCTACACAGGTATCTCTTTACACATGGAAATAACTACACAGCTATCTGTATGAAAATGGAAATATCTAAACCGCCATTTGTATGAACATGGAAATATCTACACCGCTATCTGTATGAACATGGAAATATCTACACCGCTATCTGTATTAACATGGAAATATCTACACAGCCATCTGGATGAACATGGAAATATCTACACCGCTATCTGTATGAACATGGAAATATCTACACCGCTATCTGTATGAACATGGAAATATCTACACCGCTATCTGTATGAACATGGAAATATTTTCACCGCCATCTATATGAACATGGATATATCTACACAGCCATCTGGATGAACATGGAAATATCTACACCGCTATCTGTGTAAACATGCCTACATTTTCACCGCTATCTGTATAAACATGGAAATATCTACACCGCTATCTTTATGAACATGGAAATATCTACACCGCTAAGTGTTTGAACATGGAAGTATATACACCGCTATCTGCTTGAAAATGGAAATATATACACCGCTAACTGTATGAACATGGAAATACATACACCGCTATCTGTTTGAACATGGAAATATCTACACCGCTTTCTGTATGAACATGGAAATATCTACACCGCTATCTGTATGAACATGGAAATATCTTCACCTCCATCTGTATGAAGATGGATATATCTACACAGCATTCTGGATGAACATGGAAATATCTACACCGCTATCTGTGTAAACATGCATATATTTTCACCGCTATCTGTATAAACATGGAAATATCTTCACCGCTACCTTTATGAACATGGAAATATCTAAACCGCTAACTGTTTGAACAGGGAAATATATACACCGCTATCTGCATAAAAATGGAAATATCTACACCGCTATCTGTATGAACATGGAAATACATACACCGCTATCTGTATGAACATGGAAATATCTACACCGCTATCTGTATGAAGATGGAAATATCTACACCGCTATCTGTATGAACATGGAAATATCTACACCGCCATCTGTATGAACATGGATATATCTACACAGCCATCTGGATGAACATGGAAATATCTAAACCGCTATCTGTATGAACATGGAAATATCTACACCACCATCTGTATGAACATGGATATATCTACACAGCCATCTGTATAAACACGGAAATATGTACACCGCTACCTGTATAAACATGGAAGTATCAGCACCGCTATCGGTATGAACATGGCCATATCTACACGGCTATCTGTACGAACATGGAAATATCTACACCGCTATCTGTATGTACGTGGAAATATCTTCTCCGCCATCTGTATGAACATGGATATATCTACGCAGCCATCTGGATGAACATGGAAATATCTGCACTGCTATCTGTATGAACATGGAAATATCTACACCGCTATCTGCATTAACATGGAAATATCCACACAGCCATCTGGATTAACTTGGAAATATCTACACCGCTATCTGTATGAACATGGAAATACATACACCGCTATCTGTATGAACATGGAAATATCTACACCGCTATCTGTTTGAACATGGAAATATATACACCGCTATCTGCATGAAAATGGAAATATCTACACAGCTATCTGCATATACATGGAAATATCTACACAGCTATCACTTTACGCATGGAAATAACTACACCGCTATCTGTATGAACATGGAAATATCTACACCACAATCTGTATGAAAATGGAAATATCAGAACCGCCATCTGTATGAACATAGAAATATCTACACCGCCATCTCTATTAAAATGAAGATATCTACACCGCTATCTGTATAAACATGGAAATATCTACACCGCTATCTGTATAAACATGGAAATATCTACACCGCTATCTGTATAAACATGGAAATATCTTCACCGCTACCTGTAAAAACATGGAAATATCAGCACCGCTATCTGTATGAACATGGAAATATCTACACCGCTATCTGTATGAACATGGAAATATCTACACCGCTATCTGTATGAACATGGAAATATCTACACCGCTATCGGTTTGAACAAGGAAATATATACACTGCTGTCTGCATGAAAATGGAAATTGCTACACAGCAATCTGCATATACATGGAAATATCTACACAGGTATCTCTTTACACATGGAAATAACTACACAGCTATCTGTATGAAAATGGAAATATCTAAACCGCCATCTGTATGAACATGGAAATATCTACACCGCTATCTGTATGAACATGGAAATATCTACACCGCCATCTGTATGAACATGGAAATATCTACACAGCCATCTGGATGAACATGGAAATATCTACACCGCTATCTGTATGAACATGGAAATATCTACACCGCTATCTGTATGAACATGGAAATATCTACACCGCTATCTGTATGAACATGGAAATATTTTCACCGCCATCTATATGAACATGGATATATCTACACAGCCATCTGGATGAACATGGAAATATCTACACCGCTATCTGTGTAAACATGCCTACATTTTCACCGCTATCTGTATAAACATGGAAATATCTACACCGCTATCTTTATGAACATGGAAATATCTACACCGCTAACTGTTTGAACATGGAAGTATATACACCGCTATCTGCTTGAAAATGGAAATATATACACCGCTAACTGTATGAACATGGAAATACATACACCACTATCTGTTGGAACATGGAAATATCTACACCGCTTTCTGTATGAACATGGAAATATCTACACCGCTCTCTGTATGAACATGGAAATATCTTCACCGCCATCTGTATGATGATGGATATATCTACACAGCATTCTGGATGAACATGGAAATATCTACACCGCTATCTGTGTAAACATGCATATATTTTCACCGCTATCTGTATAAACATGGAAATATCTTCACCGCTACCTTCATGAACATGGAAATATCTAAACCGCTAACTGTTTGAACAGGGAAATATATACACCGCTATCTGCATAAAAATGGAAATATCTACACCGCTATCTGTATGAACATGGAAATACATACACCGCTATCTGTATGAACATGGAAATATCTACACCGCTATCTGTATGAACATGGAAATATCTACACCGCTATCTGTATGAACACGGAAATATCTACACCGCCATCTGTATGAACATGGAAATATCTTCTCCACCATCTGTATGAACATGGATATATCTACACAGCCATCTGGATGAACATGGAAATATCTAAATCGCTATCTGTATGAACATGGAAATATCTACACCCCCATCTGTATGAACATGGATATATCTACACAGCCATCTGTATAAACACGGAAATATGTACACCGCCACCTGTATAAACATGGAAGTTTCAGCACGGCTATCGGTATGAACATGGCAATATCTACACGGCTATCTGTATGAACATGGAAATATCTACACCGCTATCTGTATGTACATGGAAATATCTTCACCGCCATCTGTATGAACATGGATATATCTACTCAGCCATCTGGATGAACATGGAAATATCTACTCCACTATCTGTATGAACATGGAAATATCTACACCGCTATCTGTATGAACATGGAAATATCTACACAGCCATCTGGATTAACATGGAAATATCTACACCGCTATCTGTATGAACATGGAAATACATACACCGCTGTCTGTATGAACATGGAAATATCTACCCCGCTATCTGTATGAACATGGAAATATCTACACCGCTATCTGTATGAACATGGAAATATCTTCACCGCCATCTGTGTGAACATGGATATATCTACACAGCCATCTGGATGAACATGGAAATATCTACACCGCTATCTGTGTAAACATGCATACATTTTCACCGCTATCTGTATAAACATGGAAATATCTACACCGCTATCTTTATGAAAATGGAAATATCTACACCGCTAACTGTTTGAACTTGGAAACATATACACCGCTATCTGCTTGAAAATGGAAATATCTACACCGCTATCTGTATGAACATGGAAATACATACACCGCTATCTGTTTGAACATGGAAATATCTACACCGCTTTCTGTATGAACATGGAAATATCTACACCGCTATCTGTATGAACATGTAAATATCTTCACCGTCATCTGTATGAACATGGATATATCTACACAGCCATCTGGATGAACAGGGAAATATCTGCACCGCTATCTATATGAACATGGAAATACCTACACCTCTATCTGTATGAACATGGATATATCTACACAGCCATCTGGATGAACATGGAAATATCTACACCGCTATCTGTGTAAACATGCATACATCTTCACCGCTATCTGTATAAACATGGAAATATCTACACCGCTATCTTTCTGAACAAGGAAATATCAACACCGCTAACTGTTTGAACAGGGAAATATATACACTGCTATCCGCATGAGAATTGAAATATCTACACAGCTATCTGCATATACATGGAAATATCTACACAGCTATCTCTTTACACATGGAAATAACTACACCGCTATCTGTATGAACATGGAAATATCTACACCGCCATCTGTATGAAAATGGAAATATCTGAACCGCCATCTGTATGAACATATAAATATCTACACCGCCATCTGTATAAAGATGGAGATATCTACACCGTTATCTGTATAAACATGGAAATATCTGCACCGCTATCTGTATAAACATGGAAATATCTACACCGCTATCTGTATAAACATGGAAATAGCTTCACCGCTACTGTAAAAACATGGAAATATCAGCACCGCTATCTGTATGAACATGGAAATATCTACACCGCAATCTGTATGTACATGGAAATATCTACACCGCTATCTGTATGAACATGGAAATATCTACACCGCTATCTGTTTGAACAGGGAAATCTATACACCGCTATCTGCATGAAAATGTAAATTGCTACACAGCTATCTGCATATACATGGAAATATCTACACAGGTATCTCTTTACACATGGAAATAACTACACCGCTATCTGTATGAAAATGGAAATATCTACACCGCCATCTGCATGAACATGGAAATATCTGTAACGCCATCTGTATGAACATATAAATATCTACACCGCCATCTGTATTAAGATGGGGATATCTACACCGCTATCTGTATCAACATGGAAATATCTACACCGCTATCTGAATACACATGGAAATATCAGCACCGCTATCTGTGTGAACATGGAAATATCTACACCGCTACCTGTATGAACATGGAAATATCTACACCGCTATCTGTATGAGCATGGAAATATCTTCACCGCCATCTGTATGAACATGGATATATCTACACAGCCATCTTGATGATCATGGAAATATGTACACGGCTATCTGTGTAAACATGCATACATCTTCACCACTATCTGTATAAACATGGAAATATCTACACCGCTATCTTTATGAACATGGAAATATCTACACCGCTATCTGTATGAACATGGAAATATCTGCAACGCTATCTGTATGAACATGGAAATACATACACCGCTATCTGTATGAACATGGAAATATCTACACCGCTATCTGTATGAACATGGAAATATCTGCACCGCTATCTGTATGAACATGGAAATCTCTACACCGCCATCTGTATGAACATGGAAATATCTTCTCCGCCATCTGTATGAACATGGATATATCTACACAGCCATCTGGATGAACATGGAAATATCTAAACCGCTATCTGTATGAACATGGAAATATCTACACCGCCATCTGTATGAACATGGATATATCTACACAGCCATCTTTATAAACACGGAAATATGTACACCGCTACCTGTATAAACATGGAAGTATCAGCACCGCTATCGGTATGTACATGGCAATATCTACACCGCTATCTGTATGTACATGGAAATATCTTCACCGCCATCTGTATGAACATGGATATATCTACGCAGCCATCTGGATGAACATGGAAATATCTACACCGCTATCTGTATGAACATGGAAATATCTACTCAGCCATCTGGATGAACATGGAAATATCTACACCGCTATCTGTATGAACATGGAAATATCTGCACCGCCATCTGTATGAACATGGATATATCTACACAGCCATCTGGATGAACCTGGAAATATCTACACCGCTATCTGTGTAAACATGCATACAATTTCACCGCTATCTGTATAAACATGGAAATATCTACACCGCTATCTTTATGAACATGGAAATATCTACACCGCTAACTGTTTGAACATGGAAACATATACACCGCTATCTGCTTGAAAATGGAAATATCTACACCGCTATCTGTATGAACATGGAAATACATACACCGCTATCTGTTTGAACATGGAAATATCTACACCGCTTTCTGTATGAACATGGAAATATCTACACAGCTATCTGCATATACATGGAAATATCTACACAGCTATCTCTCCACACATGGAAATAACTACACCGCTATCTGTATGAACATGGAAATATCTACACCGCTATCTGTATGAAAATGGAAATCTCTGAACCGCCATCTGTATGAACATATAAATATCTACACCGCCATCTGTATTAAAATGGAGATATCTACACCGCTATCTGTATAAACATGGAAATATCTACACCGCTATCTGTATAAACATGGAAATATCTACACCGCTATCTGTATAAACATGGAAATAGCTTCACCGCTACCTGTATAAACATGGAAATTTCAGCACCGCTATCTGTATGAACATGGAAATATCTACACCGCAATCTGTATAAACATGGAAATATCTACACCGCTATCTGTATGAACATGGAAATATCTACACCGCTACCTGTTTGAACAGGGAAATATATACACCGCTGTCTGCATGAAAATGGAAATTGCTACACAGCTATCTGCATATACATGGAAATATCTACACAGGTATCTCTTTACACATGGAAATAACTACACCGCTATCTGTATGAACATGGAAATATCTACAGCGCCATCTGTATGAACATGGAAATATCTGCACTGCCATATGTATGAACATATAAATATCTACACCGCCATCTGTATTAAGATGGAGATATCTACACCGCTATCTGTATCAAGATGGAAATATCTACACCGCTATCTGTATAAACATGGAAATATCTACACCGCTACCTGTATGAACATGGAAATATCTACACCGCTATCTGTATGAGCATGGAAATATCTTCACCGCCATCTGTATGAACATGGATATATCTACACAGCCATCTTGATGATCATGGAAATATGTACACGGCTATCTGTGTAAACATGCATACATCTTCACCACTATCTGTATAAACATGGAAATATCTACACCGCTATCTTTATGAACATGGAAATATCTACACCGCTATCTGTATGAACATGGAAATATCTGCAACGCTATCTGTATGAACATGGAAATACATACACCGCTATCTGTATGAACATGGAAATATCTACACCGCTATCTGTATGAACATGGAAATATCTGCACCGCTATCTGTATGAACATGGAAATCTCTACACCGCCATCTGTATGAACATGGAAATATCTTCTCCGCCATCTGTATGAACATGGATATATCTACACAGCCATCTGGATGAACATGGAAATATCTAAACCGCTATCTGTATGAACATGGAAATATCTACACCGCCATCTGTATGAACATGGATATATCTACACAGCCATCTTTATAAACACGGAAATATGTACACCGCTACCTGTATAAACATGGAAGTATCAGCACCGCTATCGGTATGTACATGGCAATATCTACACCGCTATCTGTATGTACATGGAAATATCTTCACCGCCATCTGTATGAACATGGATATATCTACGCAGCCATCTGGATGAACATGGAAATATCTACACCGCTATCTGTATGAACATGGAAATATCTACTCAGCCATCTGGATGAACATGGAAATATCTACACCGCTATCTGTATGAACATGGAAATATCTGCACCGCCATCTGTATGAACATGGATATATCTACACAGCCATCTGGATGAACCTGGAAATATCTACACCGCTATCTGTGTAAACATGCATACAATTTCACCGCTATCTGTATAAACATGGAAATATCTACACCGCTATCTTTATGAACATGGAAATATCTACACCGCAAACTGTTTGAACATGGAAACATATACACCGCTATCTGCTTGAAAATGGAAATATCTACACCGCTATCTGTATGAACATGGAAATACATACACCGCTATCTGTTTGAACATGGAAATATCTACACCGCTTTCTGTATGAACATGGAAATATCTACACAGCTATCTGCATATACATGGAAATATCTACACAGCTATCTCTCCACACATGGAAATAACTACACCGCTATCTGTATGAACATGGAAATATCTACACCGCTATCTGTATGAAAATGGAAATCTCTGAACCGCCATCTGTATGAACATATAAATATCTACACCGCCATCTGTATTAAAATGGAGATATCTACACCGCTATCTGTATAAACATGGAAATATCTACACCGCTATCTGTATAAACATGGAAATATCTACACCGCTATCTGTATAAACATGGAAATAGCTTCACCGCTACCTGTATAAACATGGAAATTTCAGCACCGCTATCTGTATGAACATGGAAATATCTACACCGCAATCTGTATAAACATGGAAATATCTACACCGCTATCTGTATGAACATGGAAATATCTACACCGCTACCTGTTTGAACAGGGAAATATATACACCGCTGTCTGCATGAAAATGGAAATTGCTACACAGCTATCTGCATATACATGGAAATATCTACACAGGTATCTCTTTACACATGGAAATAACTACACCGCTATCTGTATGAACATGGAAATATCTACAGCGCCATCTGTATGAACATGGAAATATCTGCACCGCCATATGTATGAACATATAAATATCTACACCGCCATCTGTATTAAGATGGAGATATCTACACCGCTATCTGTATCAAGATGGAAATATCTACACCGCTATCTGTATAAACATGGAAATATCTACACCGCTACCTGTATGAACATGGAAATATCAGCACCGCTATCTGTATGAACATGGAAATATCTACACCGCTATCTGTATGAACATGGAAATATCTTCACCGCCATCTGTATGAACATGGATATATCTACACAGCCATCTGGATGAACATGGAAATATGTACACGGCTATCTGTGTAAACATGCATACATCTTCACCGCTATCTGTATAAACATGGAAATATCTACACCGCTATCTTTATGAACATGGAAATATCTAAACCGATAACTGTTTGAACAGGGAAATATATACACCGCTATCTGCATGAAAATGGAAATATCTACACCGCTATCTGTATGAACATGGAAATATATACACCGCTATCTGTATGAACATGGAAATATATACACCGCTATCTGTATGAACATGGAAATACCTACACCGCTATCTGTATGAACATGGAAATATCTACACCGCCATCTGTATGAACATGGAAATATCTTCTCCGCCATCAGTATGAACATGGATATATCTGCACAGCCATCTGGATGAACATGGAAATATCTAAACCGCTATCTGTATGAACATGGAAATATCTACACCGCCATCTGTATGAACATGGATATATCTACACAGCCATCTTTATAAACACGGAAATATGTACACCGCTACCTGTATAAACATGGAAGTAGCAGCAGCGCTATCAGTATGTACATGGCAATATCTACACGGCTATCTGTATGAACATGGAAATATCTACACCGCTATCTGTATGTACATGGAAATATCTTCACCGCCATCTGTAAGAACATGGATATATCTACGCAGCCATCTGGATGAACATGGAAATATCTACACCGCTATCTGTATGAACATGGAAATATCTACACCGCTATCTGTATGAACATGGAAATACCTACACAGCCATCTGGATGAACATGGAAATATCTACACCGCTATCTGTATGAACATGGAAATACAAACACCGCTATCTGTATGAGCATGGAAATATCTACACCGCTATCTGTATGAACATGGAAATATCTACACCGCTATCTGTATGAACATGGAAATATCTTCACCGCCATCTGTATGAACATGGATATATCTACACAGCCATCTGGATGAACATGGAAATATCTACACCGCTATCTGTGTAAACATGCATACATTTTCACCGCTATGTGTATAAACATTGAAATATCTACACCGCTATCTTTATGAACATGGAAATATCTACACCGCTAACTGTTTGAACTTGGAAATATATACACCGCTATCTGCTTGAAAATGGAAATATCTACACCGCTATCTGTATGAACATGGAAATACATACACCGCTATCTGTTTGAACATGGAAATATCTACACCGCTTTCTGTATGAACATGGAAATATCTTCACCGTCATCTGTATGAACATGAATATATCTACACAGCCATCTGGATGAACATGGAAATATCTGCACCGCTATCTGTATGAACATGGAAATATCTACACCGCTATCTGTATGAACATGGATATATCTACACATCCATCTGGATGAACATGGAAATATCTACACCGCTATCTGTGTAAACATGCATACATCTTCACCGCTATCTGTATAAACATGGAAATATCTACACCGCTATCTTTCTGAACATGGAAATAACAACAACGCTAACTGTTTGAACAGGGAAATATATACACCGCTATCTGCATGAGAATTGAAATATCTACACAGCTATCTGCATATACATGGAAATATCTACACAGCTATCTCTTTACACATGGAAATAACTACACCGCTATCTGTATGAACATGGAAATATCTACACCGCCATCTGTATGAAAATGGAAATATCTGAACCGCCATCTGTATGAACATATAAATATCTACACCGCCATCTGTATTAAGATGGAGATATCTACACCGCTATCTGTATAAACATGGAAATATCTACACCGCTATCTGTATAAACATGGAAATATCTACACCGCTATCTGTATAAACATGGAAATATCTTCACCGCTACCTGTAAAAACATGGAAATATCAGCACCGCTATCTGTATGAACATGGAAATATCTACACCGCTATCTGTATGAACATGGAAATATCTACACCGCTATCTGTATGAACATGGAAATATCTACACCGCTATCGGTTTGAACAGGGAAATATATACACCGCTGTCTGCATGAAAATAGAAATTGCTACACAGCTATCTGCATATACTTGGAAATATCTACACAGGTATCTCTTTACACATGGAAATAACTACACCGCTATCTGTATGAAAATGGAAATATCTACACCGCCATCTGTATGAACATGGAAATATCTACACCGCTCTCTGTATGAACATGGAAATATCTACACCGCTATCTGTATGAACATGGAAATATCTACACAGCCATCTGGATGAACATGGAAATATCTACACCGCTATCTGTATGAACTTGGAAATATATACACCGCTATCTGTATGAACATGGAAATACCTACACCGCTATCTGTATGAACATGGAAATATTTTCACCGCCATCTATATGAACATGGATATATCTACACAGCCATCTGGATGAACATGGAAATATCTACACCGCTATCTGTGTAAACATGCCTACATTTTCACCGCTATCAGTATAAACATGGAAATATGTACACTGCTATCTTTATGAACATGGAAATACCTACACCGCTTACTGTTTGAACATGGAAGTATATACACCGCTATCTGCTTGAAAATGGAAATATATACACCGCTAACTGTATGAACATGGAAATACATACACCGCTATCTGTTTGAACATGGAAATATCTACACCGCTTTCTGTATGAACATGGAAATATCTACACCGCTATCTGTATGAACATGGAAATATCTTCACCGCCATCTGTATGAAGATGGATATATCTACACAGCATTCTGGATGAACATGGAAATATCTACACCGCTATCTGTGTAAACATGCATACATTTTCACCGCTATCTGTATAAACATTGAAATATCTACACCGCTGTCTTTATGAACATGGAAATATCTAAACCGCTATCTGTATGAACATGGAAATATCTTCACCGCCATCTGTATGAACATGGATATATCTACACAGCCATCTGGATGAACATGGAAATATGTACACGGCTATCTGTGTAAACATGCATACATCTTCACCGCTATCTGTATAAACATGGAAATATCTACACCGCTATCTTTATGAACATGGAAATATCTAAACCGCTAACTGTTTGAACAGGGAAATATATACTCCGCTTTCTGCATAAAAATGGAAATATCTACACCACTATCTGTATGAACATGGAAATACATACACCGCTATCTGTATGAACATGGAAATATCTACACCGCTATCTGTATGAACATGGAAATATCTACACCCCTATCTGTATGAACATGGAAATATCTACACCGCCATCTGTATGAACATGGAAATATCTTCTCCACCATCTGTATGAACATGGATATATCTACACAGCCATCTGTATAAACATGGAAATATCTACACCGCTATCTGTATAAACATGGAAATATCTACACCGCTACATGTATGAACATGGAAATATTAGCACCGCTATCTGTATGAACTTGGAAATATCTACACCGCTATCTGTATGAACATGGAAATATCTTCACCGCCATCTGTATGAACATGGATATATCTACACAGCCATCTGGATGAACATGGAAATATGTACACGGCTATCTGTGTAAACATGCATACTTCTTCACCGCTATCTGTATAAACATGGAAATATCTACACCGCTATCTGTATGAACATGGAAATACATACACCGCTATCTGTATGAACATGGAAATATCTACACCGCTATCTGTATGAACATGGAAATACCTACACCGCTATCTGTATGAACATGGAAATATCTACACCGCCATCTGTATGAACATGGAAATATCTTCTCTGCCATCTGTATGAACATGGATATATCTACACAGCCATCTGGATGAACATGGAAATATCTAAACCGCTATCTGTATGAACATGGAAATATCTACACCGCCATCTGAATGAACATGGATATATCTACACAGCCATCTGTATAAACACGGAAATATGTACACCGCTACCTGTATAAACATGGAAGTATCAGCACCGCTATTGGTATGAACATGGCAATATCTACACGGCTATCTGTATGAACATGGAAATATCTACACCGCTATCTGTATGTACATGGAAATATCTTCTCCGCCATCTGTATGAACATGGATATATCTACACAGCCATCTGGATGAACATGAAAATATCTACACCGCTATCTGTATGAACATGGAAATATCTACACCGCTATCTGTATTAACATGGAAATATCCACACAGCCATCTGGATTAACTTGGAAATATCTACAGCGCTATCTGTATGAACATGGAAATACATACACCGCTATCTGTATGAACATGGAAATATCTACACCGCTATCTGTTTGAACATGGAAATATATACACCGCTATCTGCATGAAAATGGAAATATCTACACAGCTATCTGCATATACATGGAAATATCTACACAGCTATCACTTTACGCATGGAAATAACTACACCGCTATCTGTATGAACATGGAAATATCTACACCGCCATCTGTATGACAATGGAAATATCTGAACCGCCATCTGTATGAACATATAAATATCTACACCGCCATCTGTATTAAAATGAAGATATCTACACCGCTATCTGTATAAACATGGAAATATCTACACCGCTATCTGTATAAACATGGAAATATCTACACCGCTATCTGTATAAACATGGAAATATCTGCACCGCTACCTGTAAAAACATGGAAATATCAGCACCGCTATCTGTATGAACATGGAAATATCTACACCGCTATCTGTATGAACATGGAAATATCTACACCGCTATCTGTATGAACATGGAAATATCTACACCGCTATCTGTATGAACATGGAAATATCTACACCGCTATCGGTTTGAACAAGGAAATATATACACCGCTGTCTGCATGAAAATGGAAATTGCTACACAGCAATCTGCATATACATGGAAATATCTACACAGGTATCTCATTACACATGGAAATAACTACACAGCTATCTGTATGAAAATGGAAATATCTACACCGCCATCTGTATGAACATGGAAATATCTACACCGCTATCTGTATGAACATGGAAATAACTACACCGCTATCTGTATGAACATGGAAATATCTACACAGCCATCTGGATGAACATGGAAATATCTACACCGCTATCTGTATGAACATGGAAATATCTATACCGCTATCTGTATGAACATGGAAATATCTACACCGCTATCTGTATGAACATGGAAATATTTTCACCGCCATCTATATGAACATGGATATATCTACACAGCCATCTGGATGAACATGGAAATATCTACACCGCTATCCGTGTAAACATGCCTACATTTTCACCGCTATCTGTATAAACATGGAAATATCTACACCGCTATCTTTATGAACATGGAAATATCTACACCGCTAACTGTTTGAACATGGAAGTATATACACCGCTATCTGCTTGAAAATGGAAATATATGCACCGCTAACTGTATGAACATGGAAATACATACACCGCTATCTGTTTGAACATGGAAATATCTACACCGCTTTCTGTATGAACATGGAAATATCTACACCGCCATCTGTATGAACATGGATATATCTACACAGTCATCTGTATAAACAGGGAAATATGTACACCGCTACCTGTATAAACATGGAAGTTTCAGCACGGCTATCGGTATGAAAATGGCAATATCTACACGGCTATCTGTATGAACATGGAAATATCTACACCGCTATCTGTATGTACATGGAAATATCTTCACCGCCATCTGTATGAACATGGATATATCTACTCAGCCATCTGGATGAACATGGAAATATCTACACCGCTATCTGTATGAACATGGAAATATCTACACCGCTATCTGTATGAACATGGAAATATATACACAGCCATCTGGATTAACATGGAAATATCTACACCGCTATCTGTATGAACATGGAAATACATACACCGCTGTCTGTATGAACATGGAAATATCTACCCCACTATCTGTATGAACATTGAAATATCTACACCGCTATCTGTATGAACATGGAAATATCTTCACCGCCATCTGTATGAACATGGATATATCTACACAGCCATCTGGATGAACATGGAAATATCTACACCGCTATCTGTGTAAACATGCATACATTTTCACCGCTATCTGTATAAACATGGAAATAACTACACCGCTATCTTTATGAACATGGAAATATCTACACCGCTAACTGAACATGGAAATATATACACCGCTATCTGCTTGAAAATGGAAATGTCTACACCGCTATCTGTATGAACATGGAAATACATACACCGCTATCTGTTTGAACATGGAAATATCTACACCGCTTTCTTTATGAACATGGAAATATCTACAACGCTATCTGTATGAACATGGAAATATCTTCACCGCCATCTGTATGAACATGTATATATCTACACAGCCATCTGGATGAACATGGAAATATCTGCACCGCTATCTGTATGAACATGGAAATATCTACACCGCTATCTGTATGAACATGGATATATCTACACAGCCATCTGGATGAACATGGAAATATCTACACCGCTATCTGTGTAAACATGCATATGTCTTCACCGCTATCTGTATAAACATGGAAGTATCTACACCGCTATCTTTCTGAACATGGAAATATCTACACCGCTAACTGAACAGGGAAATATATACACCGCTATCTGCATGAAAATGGAAATATCTACACAGCTATCTGCATATACATGGAAATATCTACACAGCTATCTCTCTACACATGGAAATAACTACACCGCTATCTGTATGAACATGGAAATATCTACACCGCCATCTGTATGAAAATGGAAATCTCTGAACCGCCATCTGTATGAACATATAAATATCTACACCGCCATCTGTATTAAAATGGAGATATCTACACCGCTATCTGTATAAACATGGAAATATCTACACCGCTATCTGTATAAACATGGAAATATCTACACCGCTATCTGTATAAACATGGAAATAGCTTCACCGCTACCGGTATAAACATGGAAATTTCAGCACCGCTATCTGTATGAACATGGAAATATCTACACCGCAATCTGTATGAACATGGAAATATCTACACCGCTATCTGTATGAACATGGAAATATCTACACCGCTATCTGTTTGAACAGGGAAATATATACACCGCTGTCTGCATGAAAATGGAAATTGCTACACAGCTATCTGCATATACATGGAAATATCTACACAGGTATCTCTTTACACATGGAAATAACTACACCGCTATATGTATGAACATGGAAATATCTGCACCGCCATCTGTATGAACATACAAATATCTACACCGCCATCTGTATTAACATGGAGATATCTACACCGCTATCTGTATCAACATGGAAATATCTACACCGCTACCTGTATGAACATGGAAATATCACCACCGCTATCTGTATGAACATGGAAATATCTACACCGCTATCTGTATGAACATGGAAATATCTTCACCGCCATCTGTATGAACATGGATATATCTACACAGCCATCTGGATGAACATGGAAATATGTACACGGCTATCTGTGTAAACATGCATACATCTTCACCACTATCTGTATAAACATGGAAATATCTACACCGCTATCTTTATGAACATGGAAATATCTAAACCGCTAACTGTTTGAACAGGGAAATATATACACCGCTATCTGCATAAAAATGGAAATATCTACACCGCTATCTGTATGAACATGGAAATACATACACCGCTATCTGTATGAACATGGAAATATCTACACCGCTATCTGTATGAACATGGAAATATCTACACCGCTATCTGTATGAACATGGAAATATCTACACCGCCATCTGTATGAACATGGAAATATCTTCTCCAACATCTGTATGAACATGGAAATATCTACACCGCCATCTGTATGAACATGGAAATATCTTCTCCACCATCTGTATGAACATGGATATATCTACACAGCCATCTGGATGAACATGGAAATATCTAAACCGCTATCTGTATGAACATGGAAATATCTACACTGCCATCTGTATGAACATGGATATATCTACACAGCCATCTGTATAAACACGGAAATATGTACACCGCTACCTGTATAAACATGGAAGTTTCAGCACGGCTATCGGTATGAACATGACAATATCTACACGGCTATCTGTATGAACATGGAAATATCTACACCGCTATCTGTATGTACATGGAAATATCTTCACCGCCATCTGTATGAACATGGATATATCTACTCAGCCATCTGGATGAACATGGAAATATCTACACCGCTATCTGTATGAACATGGAAATATCTACATCGCAATCTGAATGAACATGGATATATCTACACAGCCATCTGGATTAACATGGAAATATCTACACCGCTATCTGTATGAACATGGAAATACATACACCGCTGTCTGTATGAACATGGAAATATCAACACCGCTATCTGTATGAACATGGAAATATCTACACCGCTATCTGTATGGACATGGAAATATCTTCACCGCCATCTGTGTGAACATGGATATATCTACACAGCCATCTGGATGAACATGGAAATATCTACACCGCTATCTGTGTAAACATGCATACATTTTCACCGCTATCTGTATAAACATGGAAATATCTACACCGCTATCTTTATGAACATGGAAATATCTACACCGCTAACTGTTTGAACATGGAAATATATACACCGCTATCTGCTTGAAAATGGAAATATCTACACCGCTATCTGTATGAACATGGAAATACATACACCGCTATCTGTTTGAACATGGAAATATCTACACCGCTTTCTTTATGAACATGGAAATATCTACAACGCTATCTGTATGAACATGGAAATATCTTCACCGACATCTGTATGAACATGGATATATCTACACAGCCATCTGGATGAACATGGAAATATCTGCACCGCTATCTGTATGAACATGGAAATATCTACACCGCTATCTGTATGAACATGGATATATCTACACAGCCATCTGGATGAACATGGAAATATCTAAACCGCTATCTGTGTAAACATGCATACATCTTCACCGCTATCTGTATAAATATGGAAATATCTACACCGCTATCTTTCTGAACATGGAAATATCTACACCGCTAACTGTTTGAACTGGGAAATATATAAACCGCTCTCTGCATGAAAATGGAAATATCTACACAGCTATGTGCATATACATGGAAATATCTACACAGCTATCTCTCTACACATGGAAATAACTACACCGCTATCTGTATGAACATGGAAATATCTACACCGCCATCTGTATGAAAATGGAAATCTCTGAACCGCCATCTGTATGAACATATAAATATCTACACCGCCATCTGTATTAAAATGGAGATATCTACACCGCTATCTGTATAAACATGGAAATATCTACACCGCTATCTGTATAAACATGGAAATATCTACACTGCTATCTGTATAAACATGGAAATAGCTTCACCGCTACCTGTATAAACATGGAAATTTCAGCACCGCTATCTGTATGAACATGGAAATATCTACACCGCAATCTGTATGAACATGGAAATATCTACACCGCTATCTGTATGAACATGGAAATATCTACACCGCTATCTGTTTGAACAGGGAAATATATACACCGCTGTCTGCATGAAAATGGAAATTGCTACACAGCTATCTGCATATACATGGAAATATCTACACAGGTATCTCTTTACACATGGAAATAACTACACCGCTATATGTATGAACATGGAAATAACTGCACCGCCATCTGTATGAACATATAAATATCTACACCGCCATCTCTATTAAGATGGAGATATCTACACCGCTATCTGTATCAACATGGAAATATCTACACCGCTACCTGTATGAACATGGAAATATCACCACCGCTATCTGTATGAACATGGAAATATCTACACCGCTATCTGTATGAACATGGAAATATCTTCACCGCCATCTGTATGAACATGGATATATCTACACAGCCATCTGGATGAACATGGAAATATGTACACGGCAATCTGTGTAAACATGCATACATCTTCACCGCTATCTGTATAAACATGGAAATATCTACACCGCTATCTTTATGAACATGGAAATATCTAAACCGCTAACTGTTTGAACAGGGAAATATATACACCGCTATCTGCATAAAAATGGAAATATCTACACCGCTATCTGTATGAACATGGAAATACATACACCGCTATCTGTATGAACATGGAAATATCTACACCGCTATCTGTATGAACATGGAAATATCTACACCGCCATCTGTATGAACATGGAAATATCTTCTCCACCATCTGTATGAACATGGATATATCTACACAGCCATCTGGATGAACATGGAAATATCTACACCGCTATCTGTGTAAACTTGCATACATCTTCACCGCTATCTGTATAAACATGGAAATATCTACACCGCTATCTTTCTGAACATGGAAATATCTACACCGCTAACTGTTGAACAGGAAAATATATACACCGCTATCTGCATCAAAATGGAAATATCTACACAGCTATCTGCATATACATGGAAATATCTACACAGCTATCTCTCTACACATGGAAATAACTACACCGCTATCTGTATGAACATGGAAATATCTACACCGCCATCTGTATGAAAATGGAAATCTCTGAACCGCCATCTGTATGAACATATAAATATCTACACCGCCATCTGTATTAAAATGGAGATATCTACACCGCTATCTGTATAAACATGGAAATATCTACACCGCTATCTGTATAAACATGGAAATATCTACACCGCTATCTGTATAAACAAGGAAAAACTTCACCGCTACCTGTATAAACATGGAAATTTCAGCACCGCTATCTGTATGAACATGGAAATATCTACACCGCAATCTGTATGAACATGGAAATATCTACACCGCTATCTGTATGAACATGGAAATATCTACACCGCTATCTGTTTGAACAGGGAGATATATTCACCGCTGTCTGCATGAAAATGGAAATTGCTACACAGCTATCTGCATATACATGGAAATATCTACACAGGTATCTCTTTACACATGGAAATAACTACACCGCTATCTGTATGAACTTGAAGATATCTACACCGCAATCTGTATGAACATGGAAATATCTGCACCGCCATCTGTATGAACATATAAATATCTACACTGCCATCGGTATTAAGATGGAGATATCTACACCGCTATCTGTATCAACATGGAAATATCTACACCGCTATCTGTATAAACATGGAAATATCTACACCGCTATCTGTATAAACATGGAAATATCTACACCGCTACCTGTATGAACATGGAAATATCAGCACCGCTATCTGTATGAACATGGAAATATCTACACCGCTATCTGTATGAACATGGAAATATCTTCACCGCCATCTGTATGAACATGGATATATCTACACAGCCATCTGGATGAACATGGAAATATGTACACGGCTATCTGTGTAAACATGCATACATCTTCACCGCTATCTGTATAAACATGGAAATATCTACACCCTTATCTTTATGAACATGGAAAAATCTAAACCGCTAACTGTTTGAACAGGGAAATATATACACCGCTATCTGCATGAAAATGGAAATATCTACACCGCTATCTGTATGAACATGGAAATACATACACCGCTATCTGTATGAACATGGAAATATCTACACCGCTATCTGTATGAACATGGAAATACCTACACCGCTATCTGTATGAACATGGAAATATCTACACCACTATCTGTATGTACATGGATATATCTACACAGCCATCTGGATGAACATGGAAATATCTAAACCGCTATCTGTATGAACATGGAAATATCTACACCGCCATCTGTATGAACATGGATGTATCTACACAGCCATCTTTATAAACACGGAAATATGTACACCGCTACCTGTATAAACATGGAAGTATCAGCACCGCTATCGGTATGTACATGGCAATATCTACACGGCTATCTGTATCAACATGGAAATATCTACACCGCAATCTGTATGAACATGGAAATATCTACACCGCTATCTGTATGAACATGGAAATATCTACACCGATATCTGTTTGAACAGGGAAATATATACACCGCTGTCTGCATGAAAATGGAAATTGCTACACAGCTATCTGCATATACATGGAAATATCTACACAGGTATCTCTTTACACATGGAAATAACTACACCGCTATCTGTATGAACATGGAAATATCTACACCGCCATCTCTATGAACATGGAAATATCTGCACCGCCATCTGTATGAACATATAAATATCTACACCGCCATCTGTATTAAGATGGAGATATCTACACCGCTATCTGTATCAACATGGAAATATCTACACCGCTATCTGTATAAACATGGAAATATCTACACCGCTATCTGTATAAACATGGAATATCTACACCGCTACCTGCATGAACATGGAAATATCAGCACCGCTATCTGTATGAACATGGAAATATCCACTCCGCTATCTGTATGAACATGGAAATATTTTCACGGCCATCTGTACGAACATGGAAATATCTACACAGCCATCTGGATGAACATGGAAATATGTACACGGCTATCTTTGTAAACATGCATACATCTTCACCGCTATCTGTATAAACATGGAAATATCTACACCGATATGTTTATGAACATGGAAATATCTAAACCGATAACTGTTTGAACAGGGAAATATATACACCGCTATCTGCATGAAAATGGAAATATCTACACCGCTATCTGTGTAAACATGCATACATTTTCACCGCTATCTGTATAAACATGGAAATATCTACACCGCTATCTTTATGAACATGGAAATATCTACACCGCTAACTGTTTGAACATGGAAATATATACACAGCTATCTGCTTGAAAATGGAAATATCTACACAGCTATCTGCATATACATGGAAATATCTACACAGCTATCTCTTTACACATGGAAATAACTACACCGCTATCTGTACGAACATGGAAATATCTACAACGCCATCTGTATGAACATGGAAATATCCGCACGGCCATCTGTATCAACATGTAAATATCTACACCGCCATCTGTATTAAGATGGAGATATCTACACCGCTATCTGTATAAAGTTGAAAATATCTACACCGCTATCACTATAAACATGGAAATATCTACACCGCTTTCTGTATAAACATGGAAATATCTACACCGCTACCTGTATAAACATGGAAATATCTAAACCGCTATTTGTTTGAACAGGGAAATATAGACACCGCTATCTGCATGAAAATGGAAATATCTACACCGCTATCTGTATGAACATGGAAATATCTACACCGCTATCTGTATGAACATGGAAATACCTACACCGCTATCTGTATGAACATGGAAATATCTACACCGCCATCTGTATGAACATGGAAATATCTTCTCCGCCATCTGTATGAACATGGATATATCTACACAGCCATCTGGATGAACATGGAAATATCTACACCGCTATCTGTGTAAACTTGCATACATCTTCACCGCTATCTGTATAAACATGGAAATATCTACACCGCTATCTTTCTGAACATGGAAATATCTACACCGCTAACTGTTGAACAGGAAAATATATACACCGCTATCTGCATCAAAATGGAAATATCTACACAGCTATCTGCATATACATGGAAATATCTACACAGCTATCTCTCTACACATGGAAATAACTACACCGCTATCTGTATGAACATGGAAATATCTACACCGCCATCTGTATGAAAATGGAAATCTCTGAACCGCCATCTGTATGAACATATAAATATCTACACCGCCATCTGTATTAAAATGGAGATATCTACACCGCTATCTGTATAAACATGGAAATATCTACACCGCTATCTGTATAAACATGGAAATATCTACACCGCTATCTGTATAAACAAGGAAAAACTTCACCGCTACCTGTATAAACATGGAAATTTCAGCACCGCTATCTGTATGAACATGGAAATATCTACACCGCAATCTGTATGAACATGGAAATATCTACACCGCTATCTGTATGAACATGGAAATATCTACACCGCTATCTGTTTGAACAGGGAGATATATTCACCGCTGTCTGCATGAAAATGGAAATTGCTACACAGCTATCTGCATATACATGGAAATATCTACACAGGTATCTCTTTACACATGGAAATAACTACACCGCTATCTGTATGAACTTGAAGATATCTACACCGCAATCTGTATGAACATGGAAATATCTGCACCGCCATCTGTATGAACATATAAATATCTACACTGCCATCGGTATTAAGATGGAGATATCTACACCGCTATCTGTATCAACATGGAAATATCTACACCGCTATCTGTATAAACATGGAAATATCTACACCGCTATCTGTATAAACATGGAAATATCTACACCGCTACCTGTATGAACATGGAAATATCAGCACCGCTATCTGTATGAACATGGAAATATCTACACCGCTATCTGTATGAACATGGAAATATCTTCACCGCCATCTGTATGAACATGGATATATCTACACAGCCATCTGGATTAACATGGAAATATGTACACGGCTATCTGTGTAAACATGCATACATCTTCACCGCTATCTGTATAAACATGGAAATATCTACACCCCTATCTTTATGAACATGGAAAAATCTAAACCGCTAACTGTTTGAACAGGGAAATATATACACCGCTATCTGCATGAAAATGGAAATATCTACACCGCTATCTGTATGAACATGGAAATACATACACCGCTATCTGTATGAACATGGAAATATCTACACCGCTATCTGTATGAACATGGAAATACCTACACCGCTATCTGTATGAACATGGAAATATCTACACCACTATCTGTATGTACATGGATATATCTACACAGCCATCTGGATGAACATGGAAATATCTAAACCGCTATCTGTATGAACATGGAAATATCTACACCGCCATCTGTATGAACATGGATGTATCTACACAGCCATCTTTATAAACACGGAAATATGTACACCGCTACCTGTATAAACATGGAAGTATCAGCACCGCTATCGGTATGTACATGGCAATATCTACACGGCTATCTGTATCAACATGGAAATATCTACACCGCAATCTGTATGAACATGGAAATATCTACACCGCTATCTGTATGAACATGGAAATATCTACACCGATATCTGTTTGAACAGGGAAATATATACACCGCTGTCTGCATGAAAATGGAAATTGCTACACAGCTATCTGCATATACATGGAAATATCTACACAGGTATCTCTTTACACATGGAAATAACTACACCGCTATCTGTATGAACATGGAAATATCTACACCGCCATCTCTATGAACATGGAAATATCTGCACCGCCATCTGTATGAACATATAAATATCTACACCGCCATCTGTATTAAGATGGAGATATCTACACCGCTATCTGTATCAACATGGAAATATCTACACCGCTATCTGTATAAACATGGAAATATCTACACCGCTATCTGTATAAACATGGAATATCTACACCGCTACCTGCATGAACATGGAAATATCAGCACCGCTATCTGTATGAACATGGAAATATCCACTCCGCTATCTGTATGAACATGGAAATATTTTCACGGCCATCTGTACGAACATGGAAATATCTACACAGCCATCTGGATGAACATGGAAATATGTACACGGCTATCTTTGTAAACATGCATACATCTTCACCGCTATCTGTATAAACATGGAAATATCTACACCGATATGTTTATGAACATGGAAATATCTAAACCGATAACTGTTTGAACAGGGAAATATATACACCGCTATCTGCATGAAAATGGAAATATCTACACCGCTATCTGTGTAAACATGCATACATTTTCACCGCTATCTGTATAAACATGGAAATATCTACACCGCTATCTTTATGAACATGGAAATATCTACACCGCTAACTGTTTGAACATGGAAATATATACACAGCTATCTGCTTGAAAATGGAAATATCTACACAGCTATCTGCATATACATGGAAATATCTACACAGCTATCTCTTTACACATGGAAATAACTACACCGCTATCTGTACGAACATGGAAATATCTACAACGCCATCTGTATGAACATGGAAATATCTGCACGGCCATCTGTATCAACATGTAAATATCTACACCGCCATCTGTATTAAGATGGAGATATCTACACCGCTATCTGTATAAAGTTGAAAATATCTACACCGCTATCACTATAAACATGGAAATATCTACACCGCTTTCTGTATAAACATGGAAATATCTACACCGCTACCTGTATAAACATGGAAATATCTAAACCGCTATTTGTTTGAACAGGGAAATATAGACACCGCTATCTGCATGAAAATGGAAATATCTACACCGCTATCTGTATGAACATGGAAATATCTACACCGCTATCTGTATGAACATGGAAATACCTACACCGCTATCTGTATGAACATGGAAATATCTACACCGCCATCTGTATGAACATGGAAATATCTTCTCCGCCATCTGTATGAACATGGATATATCTACACAGCCATCTGGATGAACATGGAAATATGTAAACCGCTATCTCTATGAACATGGAAATATCTACACCGCCATCTGTATGAACATGGATATATCTACACAGCCATCTTTATATACACGGAAATATGTACACCGCTACCTGTATAAACATGGAAGTATCAGCACCGCTATCGGTATGTACATGGCAATATCTACACGGCTATCTGTATGAGCATGGAAATATCTACACCGCTATCTGTATGTACATGGAAATATCTTCACCGCCATCTGTATGAACATGGATATATCTACACAGCCATCTGGATGAACATGGAAATATCTACACCGCTATCTGTATGAACATGGAAATATCTACACCGCTATCTGTATGAACATGGAAATACCTACACAGCCATCTGGATGAACATGGAAATACCTACACCGCTATCTGTATGAACATGGAAATACAAACACCGCTATCTGTATGAACATGGAAATATCTAAACCGCTATCTGTATGAACATGGAAATATCTACACCGCTATCTGTATGAACATGGAAATATCTTCACCGCCATCTGTATGAACATGGATATATCTACACAGCCATCTGGATGTACATGGAAATATCTACACCGCTATGTGTGTAAACATGCATACATTTTCACTGCTATCTGTATAAACATGGAAATATCTACACCGCTATCTTTATGAACATGGAAATATCTACACCGCTAACTGTTTGAACTTGGAAATATATACACCGCTATCTGCTTGAAAATGGAAATATCTACACCGCTATCTGTATGAACATGGAAATACATACACCGCTATCCGTTTGAACATGGAAATATCTACAACGCTTTCTGTATGAACATGGAAATATCTACACCGCTATCTGTATGAACATGGAAATATCTTCACCGTCATCTGTATGAACATGGATATATCTACACAGCCATCTGGATGAACATGGAAATATCTGCACCGCTATCTGTATGAACATGGAAATATCTACACCGCTATCTGTATAAACATGGATATATCTACACAGCCATCTGGATGAACATGGAAATATCTACACCGCTATCTGTGTAAACATGCATACAACTTGACCGCTATCTGTATAAACATGGAAATATCTACACCGCTATCTTTCTGAACATGGAAATATCAACACCGCTAACTGTTTGAACAGGGAAATATATACACTGCTATCTGCATGAGAATTGAAATATCTACACAGCTATCTGCATATACATGGAAATATCTACACCGTTATCTGTATCAACATGGAAATATCTACACCGCTATCTGTATAAACATGGAAATAGCTTCACCGCTACTGTAAAAACATGGAAATATTAGCACCGCTATCTGTATGAACATGGAAATATCTACACCGCTATCTGTTTGAACAGGGAAATATATACACCGCTATCTGCATCAAAATGGAAATTGCTACACAGCTATCTGCATATACATGGAAATATCTACACAGGTATCTCTTTACACATGGAAATAACTACACCGCTATCTGTATGAACATGGAAATATCTACACCGCCATCTGTATGAACATGGAAATATCTGCACCGCCATCTGTATGAACATATAAATATCTACACCGCCATCTGTATTAAGATGGAGATATCTACACCGCTATCTGTATCAACATGGAAATATCTACACCGCTATCTGTATGAACATGGAAATACATACACCGCTATCTTTATGAACATGGAAATATCTAAACCGATAACTGTTTGAACAGGGAAAAATATACACCGCTATCTGCATGAAAATGGAAATATCTACACCGCTATATGTATGAACATGGAAATACATAAACCGCTATCTGTATGAACATGGAAATAACGACACCGCTATCGGTATGAACATGGAAATATCTACACCGCTCTCTGTATGAACATGGAAATATCTACACCGCCATCTGTATGAACATGGAAATATCTTCTCCGCCATCTGTATGAACGTGGATATATCTACACAGCCATCTGGATGAACATGGAAATATCTAAACCGCTATCTGTATGAACATGGAAATATCTACACCGCCATCTGTATGAACATGGATATATCTACACAGCCATCTGGATGAACCTGGAAATATCTACACCGCTATCTGTGTAAACATGCATACATTTTCACCGCTATCTGTATAAACATGGAAATATGTACACCTCTATCTGTATGAACATGGAAATATCTACACCGCTATCTGTATAAACATGGAAATATCTACACCGCTAACTGTTTGAACAGGGAAATATATACACCGCTATCTGCATGAAAATGGAAATATCTACACAGCTATCTGCATATACATGGAAATATCTACACAGCTATCTCTTTACACATGGAAATAACTACACCGCTATCTGTATGAACATGGAAATATCTACACCGCCTTCTGTATGAACATGGAAATATCTGAACCACCATCTGTATGAACATATAAATATCTACACCGCCATCTGTATTAAGATGGAGATATCTGCACCGCTATCTGTATAAACATGGAAATATCTACACCGCTATCTGTATGAACATGGAAATATCTACACCAATATCTGTATGAACATGGAAATATCTACACCGCTATCTGTATGAACATGGAAATATCTTCACCGCCATCTGTATGAACATGGATATATCTACACAGCTTCTGGATGAACATGGAAATAACTACACCGCTATCTGTGTAAACATGCATACATCTTCACAGCTATCTGTATAAACATGGAAATATCTACACCGCTATCTTTATGAACATGGAAATATCTAAACCGCTAACTGAACACGGAAATATAGACACCGCTATCTGCATGAAAATGGAAATATCTACACTGCTATCTGTATGAACATGGAAATACTTACACCGCTATCTGTATGAACATGGAAATATCTACACTGCTATCTGTATGAACATGGAAATATCTACACCGCTATCTGTATGAACATGGAAATATATACACCGCCATCGGTATGAACATGGTAATATCTTCTCCGCCATCTGTTTGAACATGGATATATCTACACAGCCAACTGGATGAACATGGAAATATCTAAAACGCAATATGCATGAACATGGAAATATCTACACAGCCATCTGTATGAACATGGATATATCTACACAGCCATCTGTATAAACATGGAAATATCTAAACCGCTATCTGTATGAATATGGAAATGTCTACAACGCTATCTGTTTGAACATGGAAATATCTACACCGCTATCTGCATGAAAATGGAAATATCTACACAGCGATCTGCAAATACATGGAAATACCTACACAGCTATCTCTTTACACATGGAAATAACCACACTGCTATCTATATAAACATGGAAATATCTACACCGCCATCAGTGTAAACATGCATACATCTTCACCGCTATCTGTAAAAACATGGAAATATCTACACCGCTATCTTTCTGAACATGGAAATATCTACACCACTAACTGTTTGAACAGGGAAATATCTACACCGCTATCTGTATGAACATGGAAATACATACACCGCTATCTGTATCAACATGGAAATATCTACACCGCTACCTGTATGAACATGGAAATATCAGCACCGCTATCTGTATGAACATGGAAATATCTACACCGCTATCTGTATGAACATGGAAATATCTTCACCGCCATCTGTATGAACATGGATATGTCTACACAGCCATCTGGATGTACATGGAAATATGTACACGGCTATCTGTGTAAATATGCATACATCTTCACCGCTATCTGTATAAACATGGAAATATCTACACCGCTATATGTATAAACATGGAAATATCTACACCGCTATCTGTATAAACATGGAAATATCTACACCGCTATCTGTATAAACATGGAAATAGCTTCACCGCTACTGTAAAAACATGGAAATATCAGCACCGCTATCTGTATGAACATGGAAATATCTACACCGCAATCTGTATGTACATGGAAATATCTACACCGCTATCTGTATGAACATGGAAATATCTACACCGCTATCTGTTTGAACAGGGAAATATATACACCGCTATCTGCATGAAAATGTAAATTGCTACACAGCTATCTGCATATACATGGAAATATCTACACATTTATCTCTTTACACATGGAAATAACTACACCGCTATCTGTATGAACATGGAAATATCTACACCGCCATCTGTATGAACATGGAAATATCGGCACCACCATCTGTATGAACATATAAATATCTACACAGCCATCTGTATTAAGATGGAGATATCTACACCGCTATCTGTATCAACATGGAAATATCTACACCGCTATCTGAATAAACATGGAAATATCAGCACCGCTATCTGTGTGAACATGGAAATATCTACACCGCTACCTTTATGAACATGGAAATATCTACACCGCTATCTGTATGAGCATGGAAATATCTTCACCGCCATCAGTATGAACATGGATATATCTACACAGCCATCTGGATGATCATGGAAATATGTACACGGCTATCTGTGTAAACATGCATACATCTTCACCGCTATCTGTATAAACATGGAAATATCTACACCGCTATCTTTATGAACATGGAATTATCTAAACCGATAACTGTTTGAACAGGGAAATATATACACCGCTATCTGCAAGAAAATGGAAATATCTACACCGCTATCTGTATGAACATGGAAATACATACACCGCTATCTGTATGAACATGGAAATATCTACACCGCTATCTGTATGAACATGGAAATATCTACACCGCCATCTGTATGAACATGGAAATATCTTCTCCGCCATCTGTATGAACATGGATATATCTACACAGCCATCTGGATGAACATGGAAATATCTAATACGCTATCTGTATGAACATGGAAATATCTACACCGCCATCTGTATGAGCATGGATATATCTACACAGCCATCTTTATAAACACGGAAATATGTACACCGCTACCTGTATAAACATGGAAGTATCAGCACCGCTATCGGTATGTACATGGCAATATCTACACCGCTATCTGTATGTACATGGAAATATCTTCACCGCCATCTGTATGAACATGGATATATCTACGCAGCCATCTGGATGAACATGGAAATATCTACACTGCTATCTGTATGAACATGGAAATATCTACACCGCTATCTGTATGAACATGGAAATATCTACACAGCCATCTGGATGAACATGGAAATATCTACACCGCTATCTGTATGAACATGGAAATACATACACCGCTATCTGTATGAACATGGAAATATCTTCATCGCCATCTGTATGAACATGGATATATCTACACAGCCATCTGGATGAACCTGGAAATATCTACACCGCTATCTGTGTAAACATGCATACAATTTCACCGCTATCTGTATAAACATGGAAATATCTACACCGCTATCTTTATGAACATGGAAATATCTACACCGCTAACTGTTTGAACATGGAAATATATACACCGCTATCTGCTTGAAAATGGAAATATCTACACCGTTATCTGTATGAACATGGAAATACATACACCGCTATCTGTTTGAACATGGAAATATCTACACCGCTTTCTGTATGAACATGGAAATATCTACACCGCTATCTGTATGAACATGGAAATATCTTCACCGCCATCTGTATGAACATGGATATATCTACACAGCCATCTGGATGAACATGGAAATATCCGCACCGCTATCTGTATGAACATGGAAATATCTACACCGCTATCTCTATGAACATGGATATATCTACACAGCCATCTGGATGAACATGGAAATATCTACACTGCTATCTGTGTAAACATGCATACATCTTCACCGCTATCTGTATAAATATGGAAATATCTACACCGCTATCTTTCTGAACATGGAAATATCTACACCGCTAACTGTTTGAACAGGGAAATATATACACCGCTATCTGCCTGAAAATGGAAACATCTACACAGCTATCTGCATATACATGGAAATATCTACACAGCTATCTCTTTACACATGGAAATAACTACGCCGCTATCTGTATGAACATGAAAATATCTACACCGCCATCTGTATGAAAATGGAAATATCTTCACCGCCATCTGTATGAACATGGATATATCTACACAGCCTTCTGGATGAACATGGAAATATCTACACCGCTATCTGTGTAAACATGCATACATCTTCACCGCTATCTGTATAAACATGGAGATATCTACACCGCTATCTTTATGAACATGGAAATATCTAAACCGCTAACTGTTTGAACAGGAAATATATACACTGCTATCTGCATGAAAATGGAAATATCTACGCCGCTATCTGTATGAATATGGAAATACATACACCGCTATATGTATGAACATGGAAATATCTACACCGCTATCTGTATGAATATGGAAATATCTACACCGCTATCTCTATGAACATGGAAATATCTACACCGCCATCTGTATGAACATGGAAATATCTTCTCCGCCATCTGTTTGAACATGGATATATCTACACAGCCATCTGGATGAACATGGAAATATCTAAACCGCTATCTGCATGAACATGGAAATATCTACACCGCCAACTGTATGAACATGGATATATCTACACCGCTATCTGTATAAACATGGAAATATCTACACCGCTACCTGTATGAAAATTGAAATATCAGCTCCGCTATCTGTATGAACATGGAAATATCTACACCGCTATCTGTATGAACATGGAAATATCTACACCGCTATCTGTATGAACATGGAAATATCTTCACCGCCATCTGAATGAACATGGATATATCTACACAGCCTTCTGGATGAACATGGAAATATCTACACCGCTATCTGTGTAAACATGCATACATCTTCACCGCTATCTGTATAAACATGGAAATATCTACACCGCTATCTTTATGAACATGGAAATATCTAAACCGCTAACTGTTTAAACAGGAAATATATACACCGCTATCTGCATGAAAATGGAAATATCTACGCCGCTATCTGTATTAATATGGAAATACATACACCGCTATCTGTATGAACATGGAAATATCTACACCGCTATCTGTATGAACATGGAAATATCTACACCGCTATCTGTATGAACATGGAAATATCTACACCGCCATCTGTATGAACATGGAAATATCTTCTCCGCCATCTGTTTGAACATGGATATATCTACACAGCCATCTGGATGAACATGGAAATATCGAAACCGCTATCTGTATAAACTTGGAAATATCTACACCGCTACCTGTATGAACATGGAAATATCAGCTCCGCTATCTGTATGAACATGGAAATATCTACACCGCTATCTGTATGAACATGGAAATATCTACACCGCTATCTGTATGAACATGGAAATATCTACACCGCTATCTGTGTAAACATGCATACATCTTCACCGCTATCTGTATAAACATGGAAATATCTACACCGCTATCTTTATGAACATGGAAATATCTAAACCGCTAACTGTTTGAACAGGGAAATATATACGCCGCGATCTGCATGAAAATGGAAATATCTACACCGCTATCTATATGAAGATGGAAATACATACACCGTTATCTGTGTGAACATGGAAATATCTACACCGCTATCTATATGAACATGGAAATATCTACACCGCTATCTGAATGAACATGGAAATATCTACACCGCCATCTGTAAGAACATGGAAATATCTTCTCCGCCATCTGTATGAACATGGATATATCTACACAGCCATCTGGATGAACATGGAAATATCTACAACGCTATCTGTACGAACATGGAAATATCTACACCGCTATCTGTATGAACATGGAAATATCTACACCGCTATCTGTATGAACATGGAAATATCTACACCGCTATCTGTATGAACATGGAAATATCTACACCGCTAACAGAACAGGGAAATATATACACCGCTATTTGCATGAAAATGGAAATATCTACACCGCTATCTGTATGAACATGGAAATACATACACCGCTATCTGTATGAACATGGAAATATCTACTCCGCTATCTGTATGAACATGGATATATCTACACAGCCATCTGGATGAACTTGGAAATATCTGCACCGCTATCTGTATGAACATGGAAATATCTACACCGCTATCTCTTTACACATGGAATTAACTACACCGCTATCTGTATGAACATGGAAATATCTACACCGCCATCTGTATGAAAATGGAAATATCTGAACCGCCATCTGTATGAACATATAAATATCTACACCGCCATCTGTATTAAAATGGAGATATCTACACCGCTATCTGTATAAACATGGAAATATCTACACCGCTATCTGTATAAACATGGAAATATCTACACCGCTATCTGTATAAACATGGAAATATCTTCACCGCTACCTGTAAAAACATGGAAATATCAGCACCGCTATCTGTATGAACATGGAAATATCTACACCGCTATCTGTATGAACATGGAAATATCTACACCGCTATCTGTATGAACATGGAAATATCTACACCGCTATCTGTATGAACATGGAAATATCTACACCGCCATCTGTATGAACATGGAAATATCTTCTCCGCCATCTGTTTGAACATGGATATATCTACACAGCCATCTGGATGAACATGGAAATATCTAAACCGCTATCTGTATAAACTTGGAAATATCTACACCGCTACCTGTATGAACATGGAAATATCAGCTCCGCTATCTGTATGAACATGGAAATATCTACACCGCTATCTGTATGAACATGGAAATATCTGCACCGCTATCTGTATGAACATGGAAATATCTACACCGCTATCTGTGTAAACATGCATACATCTTCACCGCTATCTGTATAAACATGGAAATATCTACACCGCTATCTTTATGAACATGGAAATATCTAAACCGCTAACTGTTTGAACAGGGAAATATATACGCCGCGATCTGCATGAAAATGGAAATATCTACACCGCTATCTATATGAAGATGGAAATACATACACCGTTATCTGTGTGAACATGGAAATATCTACACCGCTATCTATATGAACATGGAAATATCTACACCGCTATCTGAATGAACATGGAAATATCTACACCGCCATCTGTAAGAACATGGAAATATCTTCTCCGCCATCTGTATGAACATGGATATATCTACACAGCCATCTGGATGAACATGGAAATATCTACAACGCTATCTGTACGAACATGGAAATATCTACACCGCTATCTGTATGAACATGGAAATATCTACACCGCTATCTGTATGAACATGGAAATATCTACACCGCTATCTGTATGAACATGGAAATATCTACACCGCTAACTGAACAGGGAAATATATACACCGCTATTTGCATGAAAATGGAAATATCTACACCGCTATCTGTATGAACATGGAAATACCTACACCGCTATCTGTATGAACATGGAAATATCTACACCGCTATCTGTATGAACATGGATATATCTACACAGCCATCTGGATGAACTTGGAAATATCTGCACCGCTATCTGTATGAACATGGAAATATCTACACCGCTATCTCTTTACGCATGGAAATAACTACACCGCTATCTGTATGAACATGGAAATATCTACACCGCCATCTGTATGAAAATGGAAATATCTGAACCGCCATCTGTATGAACATATAAATATCTACACCGCCATCTGTATTAAAATGGAGATATCTACACCGCTATCTGTATAAACATGGAAATATCTACACTGCTATCTGTATAAACATGGAAATATCTACACCGCTATCTGTATAAACATGGAAATATCTTCACCGCTACCTGTAAAAACATGGAAATATCAGCACCGCTATCTGTATGAACATGGAAATATCTACACCGCTATCGGTTTGAACAGGGAAATATATACACCGCTGTCTGCATGAAAATGGAAATTGCTACACAGCTATCTGCATATACATGGAAATATCTACACAGGTATCTCTTTACACATGGAAATACCTACACCGCTATCTGTATGAAAATGGAAATATCTACACCGCCATCTGTATGAACTTGGTAATATCTACACCGCTATCTGTATGAACATGGAAATATCTACACCGCTATCTGTATGAACATGGAAATATCTACACAGCCATCTGGATGAACATGGAAATATCTACACCGCTCTCTGTATGAACATGGAAATATCTACACCGCTATCTGTATGAACATGGAAATATCTACACCGCTATCTGTATGAACATGGAAATACTTTCACCGCCATCTATATGAACATGGATATATCTACACAGCCATCTGGATGAACATGGAAATATCTTCACCGCCATCTGTATGAAGATGGATATATCTACACAGCATTCTGGATGAACATGGAAATATCTACACCGCTATCTGTGTAAACATTCATATATTTTCACCGCTATCTGTATAAACATGGAAATATCTACACCGCTATCTTTATGAACATGGAAATATCTAAATCGCTAACTGTTTGAACAGGGAAATATATACACCGCTATCTGCATAAAAATGGAAATATCTATACCGCTATCTGTATGAACATGGAAATACATGCACCGCTATCTGTATGAACATGGAAATATCTACACCGCTATCTGTATGAACATGGAAATATCTACACCGCTATCTGTATGAACATGGAAATATCTACACCGCCATCTGTATGAACATGGAAATATCTTCTCCGCCATCTGTATGAACATGGATATATCTACACAGCCATCTGGATGAACATGGAAATATCTAGACCGCTATCTGTATGAACATGGAAATATCTACACCGCCATCTGTATGAACATGGATATATCTACACAGCCATCTGTATAAACACGGAAACATGTACACCGCTACCAGTATAAACATGGAAGTTTCAGCACGGCTATCGGAATGAACATGGCAATATCTAAACGGCTATCTGTATGAACATGGAAATATCTACACCGCTATCTGCATGTACATGGAAATATCTTCACCGCCATCTGTATGAACATGGATATATCTACTCAGCCATCTGGATGAACATGGAAATATCTACACCGCTATCTGTATGAACATGGAAATATCTACACCGCTATCTGTATGAACATGGAAATATCTACAAAGCCATCTGGATGAACATGGAAATATCTACACCGCTATCTGTATGAACATGGAAATATATACACCGCCGTCTGTATGAACATGGAAATATCTACACCGCTATCTGTATGAACATGGAAATATCTACACCGCTATCTGTATGAACATGGAAATATCTTCACCGCCATCTGTGTGAACATGGATATATCTTCACCGCTATCTGTATAAACATGGAAATATCTACACCGCTATCTTTCTGAACATGGAAATATCTACACCGCTAACTGTTTGAACAGGGAAATATATACACCGCTATCTGCATGAAAATGGAAATATCTACACAGCTATCTGCATATACATGGAAATATCTACACCGCTTACTGTTTGAACAGGGAAATATATACACCGCTATCTGCATGAAAATGGAAATATCTACACAGCTATCTCTCTACACATGGAAATAACTACACCGCTATCTGTATGAACATGGAAATATCTACACCGCCATCTGTATCAAAATGGAAATCTCTGAACCGCCATCTGTATGAACATATAAATATCTACACCGCCATCTGTATGAACATGGAAATACCTACACCGCTATCTGTATGAACATGGAAATATCTACACCGCCATCTGTATGAAAATGGAAATATCTTCTCCGCCATCTGTATGAACATGGATATATCTACACAGCCATCTGGATGAATATGGAAATATCTAAAGCGCAATCTGTATGAACATGGAAATATCTACACCGCCATCTGTGTGAACATGGATATATCTACACAGCCATCTTTATAAACACGGAAATATGTACACCGCTACCTGTATAAACATGGAAGTATCAGCACCGCTATCGGTATGTACATGGAAATATCTACACCGCTATCTGTATGAACATGGAAATACATACACCGCTATCTGTATGAACATGGAAATATCTTCACCGCCATCTGTATGAACATGGATATATCTCCACAGCCATCTGGATGAACATGGAAATATCTACACCGCTATCTGTGTAAACATGCATACATTTTCACCGCTATCTGTATAAACATGGAAGTATCAGCACCGCTATCGGTATGTACATGGAAATATCTACACCGCTATCTGTATGAACATGGAAATACATACACCGCTATCTGTATGAACATGGATATATCAACGCAGCCATCTGGATGAACATGGAAATATCTACACCGCAATCTGTATGAACATGGAAATATCTACACCGCTATCTTTATGAACATGGAAATATCTACACAGCCATCTGGATGAACATGGAAATATCTACACCGCTATCTGTATGAACATGGAAATACATACACCGCTATCTGTATGAACATGGAAATATCTTCACCGCCATCTGTATGAACATGGATATATATACACAGCCATCTGGATAAACCTGGAAATATCTACACCGCTATCTGTGTAAACATGCATACAATTTCACCGCTATCTGTATAAACATGGAAATATCTACACCGCTATCTTTATGAACATGGAAATATCTACACCGCTAATTGTTTGAACATGGAAATATATACACGGCTATCTGCTTGAAAATGGAAATATCTACACCGCTATCTGTATGAACATGGAAATACATACACCACTATCTGTTTGAACATGGAAATATCTACACCGCTTTCTGTATGAACATGGAAATATCTACACCGCTATCTGTATGAACATGGAAATATCTTCACCGCCATCTGTATGAACATGGATATATCTACACAGCCATCTGGATGAACATGGAAATATCCGCACCGCTATCTGTATGAACATGGAAATATCTACACCGCTATCTGTATGAACATGGATATATCTACACAGCCATCTGGATGAACATGGAAATATCTACACTACTATCTGTGTAAACATGCATACATCTTCACCGCTATCTGTATAAATATGGAAATATCTACACCGCTATCTTTCTGAACATGGAAATATCTACACCGCTAACTGTTTGAACAGGGAAATATATACACCGCTATCTGCCTGAAAATGGAAATATCTACACAGCAATCTGCATATACATGGAAATATCTACACAGCTATCTCTTTACACATGGAAATAACTACACCGCTATCTGTATGAACATGAAAATATCTACACCGCCATCTGTATGAAAATGGAAATATCTTCACCGCCATCTGTATGAACATGGATATATCTACACAGCCTTCTGGATGAACATGGAAATATCTACACCGCTATCTTAATGAACATGGAAATATCTAAACCGCTAACTGTTTGAACAGGAAATATATAAACCGCTATCTGCATGAAAATGGAAATATCTACGCCGCTATCTGTATGAATATGGAAATACATACACCGCTATCTGTATGAACATGGAAATATCTACACCGCTGTCTGTATGAACATGGAAATATCTACACCGCTATCTGTATGAACATGGAAATATCTACACCGCCATCTGTATGAACATGGAAATATCTTCTCCGCCATCTGTTTGAACATGGATATATCTACACAGCCATCTGGATGAACATGGAAATATCTAAACCGCTATCTGCATGAACATGGAAATATCTACACCGCCAACTGTATGAACTTGGATATATCTACACCGCTATCTGTATAAACATGGAAATATCTACACCGCTACCTGTATGAACATGGAAATATCAGCTCCGCTATCTGTATGAACATGCAAATATCTACACCGCTATCTGTATGAACATGCAAATATCTACACCGCTATCTGTATGAACATGGAAATATCTTCACCGCCATCTGAATGAACATGGATATATCTACACAGCCTTCTGGATGAACATGGAAATATCTACACCGCTATCTGTGTAAACATGCATACATCTTCACCGCTATCTGTATAAACATGGAAATATCTACACCGCTATCTTTATGAACATGGAAATATCTAAACCGCTAACTGTTTGAACAGGAAATATATACACCGCTATCTGCATGAAAATGGAAATATCTACGCCGCTATCTGTATGAATATGGAAATACATACACCGCTATCTGTATGAACATGGAAATATCTACAACGCTATCTGTATGAACATGGAAATATCTACATCGCTATCTGTATGAACATGGAAATATCTACACCGCCATCTGTATGAACATGGAAATATCTACACCGCCATCTGTATGAACATGGAAATATCTTCTCCGCCATCTGTTTGAACATGGATATATCTACACAGCCATCTGGATGAACATGGAAATATCTAAACCGCTATCTGCATGAACATGGAAATATCTACACAGCCATCTGTATGAACATGGATATATCTACACCGCTATCTGTATAAACATGGAAATATCTACACCGCTACCTGTATGAACATGGAAATATCAGCTCCGCTATCTGTATGAACATGGAAATATCTACACCGCTATCTGTATGAACATGGAAATATCTGCACCGCTATCTGAATGAACATGGAAATATCTACACCGCTATCTGTGTAAACATGCATACATCTTCACCGCTATCTGTATAAACATGGAAATATCTACACCGCTATCTTTATGAACATGGAAATACCTAAACCGCTAACTGTTTGAACAGGGAAATATATACACCGCGATCTGCATGAAAATGGAAATATCTACACCGCTATCTGTATGAAGATGGAAATACATACACCGCTATCTGTGTGAACATGGAAATATCTACACCGCTATCTGTATGAACATGGAAATATCTACACCGCTATCTGAATGAACATGGAAATATCTACACCGCTATCTGTATGAACATGGAAATATCTACACCGCTATCTGTATGAACATGGAAATATCTACACCGCTAACTGAACAGGGAAATATATACACTGCTATTTGCATGAAAATGGAAATATCTACACCGCTATCTGTATGAACATGGAAATACACACACCGCTATCTGTATGAACATGGAAATATCTACACAGCTATCTGTATGAACATGGAAATATCTACACCGCTATCTGTATGAACATGGAAATATCTTCACCGATATCTGTATGAACATGGATATATCTACACAGCCATCTGGATGAACTTGGAAATATCTGCACCGCTATCTGTATGAACATGGAAATGTCTACACCGCTATCTGTATGAACATGGATATATCTACACAGCCATCTGGATGAACATGGAAATATCTACACCGCTATCTGTGTAAACATGCATACATCTTCACCGCTGTCTGTATAAAGATGGAAATATCTACACCGCTATCTTTATGAAAAAGGAAATATCTACACCGCTATCTGTGTAAATATGCATACATCTTCACCGCAATCTGTATAAACGTGGAAATATCTACACCGCTATCTGTATGAACATGGAAATATCTACACCGCTAACTGTTTGAACATGGAAATATATAAACCGCTATCTGCATGAAAATGGAAATATCTACACCGCTATCTGTATGAACATGGAAATACATACACCGCTATCTGTATGAACATGGAAATATCTACACCGCCATCTGTATGAACATGGAAATATCTTCTCCGCCATCTGTATGAACATGGATATATCTACACAGCCATCTGGATGAACATGGAAATATCTAAACCGCTATCTGTATGAACATGGATATATCTACACAGCCATCTGGATGAACATGGAAATATCTAAACCGCTATCTGTATGAACATGGAAATATCTACACCGCCATCTGTATGAACATGGATATATCTACACAGCCATCTGTATAAACACGGAAATATGTACACCGCTACCTGTATAAAAATGGAAGTATCAGCACCGCTATCGGTATGAACATGGCAATATCTACACGGCTCTCTGTATGAACATGGAAATATCTACACCGATATCTGTATGTACATGGAAATATCTTCTCCGCCTTCTGTATAAACATGGATATATCTACGCAGCCATCTGGATGAACATGGAAATATCTACACCGCTATCTGTATGAACATGGAAATATCTACACCGCTATCTGTATTAACATGGAAATATCTACACAGCCATCTGGATTAACTTGGAAATATCTACACCGCTATCTGTATGAACATGGAAATACATACACCGCTATCTGTATGAACATGGAAATATCTACACCACTATCTGTTTGAACATGGAAATATATACACCGCTGTCTGCATGAAAATGGAAATATCTACACAGCTATCTGCATATACATGGAAATATCTACACAGCTATCTCTTTACGCATGGAAATAACTACACCGCTATCTGTATTAACATGGAAATATCTACACCGCCATCTGTATGACAGTGGAAATATCTGAACCGCCATCTGTATGAACATATAAATATCTACACCGCCATCTGTATTAAAATGGAGATATCTACACCGCTATCTGTATAAACATGGAAATATCTACACCGCTATCTGTATAAACATGGAAATATCTACACCGCTATCTGTATAAACATGGAAATATCTTCACCGCTACCTGTAAAAACATGGAAATATCAGCATCGCTATCTGTATGAACATGGAAATATCTACACCGCTATCTGTATGAACATGGAAATATCTACACCGCTATCTGTATGAACATTGAAATATCTACACCGCTATCGGTTTGAACAGGGAAATATATACACCGCTGTCTGCATGAAAATGGAAATTGCTACACAGCTATCTGCATATACATGGAAATATCTACACAGGTATCTCTTTACACATGGAAATAACTACACCGCTATCTGTATGAAAATGGAAATATCTACACCGCCATCTGTATGAACATGGAAATACTTTCACCGCCATCTATATGAACATGGATATATCTACACAGCCATCTGGATGAACATGGAAATATCTACACCGCTATCTGTGTAAACATGCCTACATTTTCACCGCTATCTGTATAAACATGGAAATATCTACACCGCTATCTTTATGAACATGGAAATATCTACACCGCTAACTGTTTGAACATGGAAGTATATACACCGCTATCTGCTTGAAAATGGAAATATATACACCGCTAACTGTATGAACATGGAAATACATACACCGCTATCTGTTTGAACATGGAAATATCTACACCGCTTTCTGTGTGAACATGGAAATATCTACACCGCTATCTGTATGAACATGGAAATACCTTCACCGCCATCTGTATGAAGATGGATATATCTACACAGCATTCTGGATGAACATGGAAATATCTACACCGCTATCTGTGTAAACATCAATATATTTTCACCGCTATCTGTATAAACATGGAAATATCTACACCGCTATCTTTATGAACATGGAAATATCTAAACCGCTAACTGTTTGAACAGGGAAATATATACACCGCTATCTGCATAAAAATGGAAATATCTACACCGCTATCTGTATGAACATGGAAATACATACACCGCTATCTGTATGAACATGGAAATATCTACACCGCTATCTGTATGAACATGGAAATATCTACACCGCTATCTGTATGAACATGGAAATATCTACACCTCCATCTGTATGAACATGGAAATATCTTCTCCACCATCAGTATGAACTTGGATATATCTACCCAGCCATCTGGATGAACATGGAAATATCTAAACCGCTATCTGTATGAACATGGATATATCTACACCGCCATCTGTATGAACATGGATATATCTACACAGCCATCTCTATAAACACGGAAATATGTACACCGCTACCTGTATAAACATGGAAGTTTCAGCACGGCTATCGGTATGAACATGGCAATATCTACACGGCTATCTGTATGAACATGGAAATATCTACACCGCAATCTGCATGTACATGGAAATATCTTCACCGCCATCTGTATGAACATGGATACATCTACTCAGCCATCTGGATGAACATGGAAATATCTACACCGCTATCTGTATGAACATGGAAATATCTACACCGCTATCTGTATGAACATGGAAATATCTGCACAGCCATCTGGATTAACATGGAAATATCTACACCGCTATCTGTATGAACATGGAAATACATACACCGCTGCCTGTATGAACATGGAAATATCTACACCGCTATCTGTATGAACATGGAAATATCTACATCGCTATCTGTATGAACATGGAAATATCTTCACCGCCATCTGTGTGAACATGGATATATCTACACAGCCATCTGGATGAACATGGAAATATCTACAACGCTATCTGTGTAAACATGCATACATTTTCACCGCTATCTGTATAAACATGGAAATATCTACACCGCTATCTTTATGAACATGGAAATATCTACACCGCTAACTGTTTGAGCATGGAAATATATACACCGCTATCTGCTTGAAAATGGAAATATCTACACCGCTATCTGTATGAACATGGAAATACATACACCGCTATCTGTTTGAAAATGGAAATATCTACACCGCTTTCTTTATGAACATGGAAATATCTACAACGCTATCTGTATGAACATGGAAATATCTTCACCGCCATCTGTATGAACATGGATATATCTACACAGCCATCTGGATGAACATGGAAATATCTGCACCGCTATCTGTATGAACATGGAAATATCTACACCGCTATCTGTATGAACATGGATATATCTACACAGCCATCTGGATGAACATGGAAATATCTACACCGCTATCTGTGGAAACATGCATACATCTTCACCGCTATCTGTATAAACATGGAAATATCTACACCGCTATCTTTCTGAACATGGAAATATCTACACCGCTAACTGTTTGAACAGGGAAATATATACACCGCTATCTGCATGTACATGGAAATATCTTCACCGCCATCTGTATGAACATGGATATATCTACTCAGCCATCTGGATGAACATGGAAATATCTACACCGCTATCTGTATGAACATGGAAATATCTACACCGCTATCTGTATGAACATGGAAATATCTGCACAGCCATCTGGATTAACATGGAAATATCTACACCGCTATCTGTATGAACATGGAAATATATACACCGCTGTCTGTATGAACATGGAAATATCTACACCGCTATCTGTATGAACATGGAAATATCTACACCGCTATCTGTATGAACATGGAAATATCTTCACCGCCATCTGTGTGAACATGGATATATCTACACAGCCATCTGGATGAACATGGAAATATCTACACCGCTATCTGTGTAAACATGCATACATTTTCACCGCAATCTGTATAAACATGGAAATATCTACACCGCTATCTTTATGAACATGGAAATATCTACACCGCTAACTGTTTGAGCATGGAAATATATACACCGCTATCTGCTTGAAAATGGAAATATCTACACCGCTATCTGTATGAACATGGAAATACATACACCGCTATCTGTTTGAAAATGGAAATATCTACACCGCTTTCTTTATGAACATGGAAATATCTACACCGCTATCTGTATGAACATGGAAATATCTTCACCGCCATCTGTATGAACATGGATATATCTACACAGCCATCTGGATGAACATGGAAATATCTACACTGCTATCTGTGTAAACATGCATACATCTTCACCGTTATCTGTATAAATATGGAAATATCTACACCGCTATCTTTCTGAACATGGAAATATCTACACCGCTAACTGTTTGAACAGGGAAATATATACACCGCTATCTGCCTGAAAATGGAAATATCTACACAGCTATCTGCATATACATGGAAATATCTACACAGCTATCTCTTTACACATGGAAATAACTACACCGCTATCTGTATGAGCATGAAAATATCTACACCGCCATCTGTATGAAAATGGAAATATCTTCACCGCCATCTGTATGAACATGGATATATCTACACAGCCTTCTGGATGAACATGGAAATATCTACACCGCTATCTTAATGACCATGGAAATATCTAAACCGCTAACTGTTTGAACAGTAAATATATACACCGCTATCTGCATGAAAATGGAAATATCTACGCCGCTATCTGTATGAATATGGAAATACATACACCGCTATCTGTATGAACATGGAAATATCTACACCGCTATCTGTATGAACATGGAAATACCTACACCGCTATCTGTATGAACATGGAAATATCTACACCGCCATCTGCATGAACATGGAAATATCTTCTCCGCCATCTGTATGAACATGGATATATCTACACAGCCATCTGGATGAACATGGAAATATCTAAACCGCTATCTGTATGAACATGGAAATATCTACACCGCCATCTGTATGAACATGGATATATCTACACAGCCATCTGTATAAACACGTAAATATGTACACCGCTACCTGTATAAAAATGGAAGTATCAGGACCGCTATCGGTATGAACATGGCAATATCTACACGGCTATCTGTATGAACATGGAAATATCTACACCGCTATCTGTATGTACATGGAAATATCTTCTCCGCAATCTGTATGAACATGGATATATCTACGCAGCCATCTGGATGAACATGGAAATATCTACACCGCTATCTGTATGAACATGGAAATATCTACACCGCTATCTGTATTAACATGGAAATATCTACACAGCCATCTGGATTAACTTGGAAATATCTACACCGCTATCTGTATGAACATGGAAATACATACACCGCTATCTGTATGAACATGGAAATATCTACACCACTATCTGTTTGAACATGGAAATATATACACCGCTGTCTGCATGAAAATGGAAATATCTACACAGCTATCTGCATATACATTGAAATATCTACACAGCTATCTCTTTACGCATGGAAATAACTACACCGCTATCTGTATGAACATGGAAATATCTACACCGCCATCTGTATGAAAATGGAAATATCTGAACCGCCATCTATATGAACATATAAATATCTACACCGCCATCTGTATTAAAATGGAGATATCTACACCGCTATCTGTATAAACATGGAAATATCTACACCGCTATCTGTATAAACATGGAAATATCTACACCGCTATCTGTATAAACATGGAAATATCTTCACCGCTACCTGTAAAAACATGGAAATATCAGCATCGCTATCTGTATGAACATGGAAATATCTACACCGCTATCTGTATGAACATGGAAATATCTACACCGCTATCTGTATGAACATGGAAATATCTACACCGCTATCGGTTTGAACAGGGAAATATATACACCGCTGTCTGCATGAAAATGGAAATTGCTACACAGCTATCTGCATATACATGGAAATATCTACACAGGTATCTCTTTACACATGGAAATAACTACACCGCTATCTGTATGAAAATGGAAATATCTACACCGCCATCTGTATGAACATGGAAATACTTTCACCGCCATCTATATGAACATGGATATATCTACACAGCCATCTGGATGAACATGGAAATATCTACACCGCTATCTGTGTAAACATGCCTACATTTTCACCGCTATCTGTATAAACATGGAAATATCTACACCGCTATCTTTATGAACATGGAAATATCTACACCGCTAACTGTTTGAACATGGAAGTATATACACCACTATCTGCTTGAAAATGGAAATATATACACCGCTAACTGTATGAACATGGAAATACATACACCGCTATCTGTTTGAACATGGAAATATCTACACCGATTTCTGTATGAACATGTAAATATCTACACCGCTATCTGTATGAACATGGAAATACCTTCACCGCCATCTGTATGAAGATGGATATATCTACACAGCATTCTGGATGAACATGGAAATATCTACACCGCTATCTGTGTAAACATCAATATATTTTCACCGCTATCTGTATAAACATGGAAATATCTACACCGCTATCTTTATGAACATGGAAATATCTAAACCGCTAACTGTTTGAACAGGTGAATATATACACCGCTATCTGCATAAAAATGGAAATATCTACACCGCTATCTGTATGAACATGGAAATACATACACCGCTATCTGTATGAACATGGAAATATCTACACCGCTATCTGTATGAACATGGAAATATCTACACCGCTATCTGTATGAACATGGAAATATCTACACCTCCATCTGTATGAACATGGAAATATCTTCTCCACCATCAGTATGAACATGGATATATCTACCCAACCATCTGGATGAACATGGAAATATCTAAACTGCTATTTGTATGAACATGGATATATCTACACCGCCATCTGTATGAACATGGATATATCTACACAGCCATCTGTATAAACACGGAAATATGTACACCGCTACCTGTATAAACATGGAAGTTTCAGCACGGCTATCGGTATGAACATGGCAATATCTACACGGCTATCTTTATGAACATGGAAATATCTACACCGCTATCTGCATGTACATGGAAATATCTTCACCGCCATCTGTATGAACATGGATATATCTACTCAGCCATCTGGATGAACATGGAAATATCTACACCGCTATCTGTATGAACATGGAAATATCTACACCGCTATCTGTATGAACATGGAAATATCTGCACAGCCATCTGGATTAACATGGAAATATCTTCACCGCTATCTGTATGAACATGGAAATACATACACCGCTGTCTGTATGAACATGGAAATATCTACACCGCTATCTTTATGAACATGGAAATATCTACACCGCTATCTGTATGAACATGGAAATATCTTCACCGCCATCTGTATGAACATGGATATATCTACACAGCCATCTGGATGAACATGGAAATATCTTCACTGCTATCTGTGTAAACATGAATACATCTTCACCGCTATCTGTATAAATATGGAAATATCTACACCGCTATCTTTCTGAACATGGAAATATCTACACCGCTAACTGTTTGAACAGGGAAATATATACACCGCTATCTGCCTGAAAATGGAAATATCTACACAGCTATCTGCATATACATGGAAATATCTACACAGCTATCTCTTTACACATGGAAATAACTACACCGCTATCTGTATGAACATGAAAATATCTACACCGCCATCTGTATGAAAATGGAAATATCTTCACCTCCATCTGTATGAACATGGATATATCTACACAGCCTTCTGGATGAACATGGAAATATCTACACCGCTATCTTAATGACCATGGAAATATCTAAACCGCTAACTGTTTGAACAGTAAATATATACACCGCTATCTGCATGAAAATGGAAATATCTACGCCGCTATCTGTATGAATATGGAAATACATACACCGCTATCTGTATGAACATGGAAATATCTACACCGCTATCTGTATGAACATGGAAATATCTACACAGCCATCTGGATTAACATGGAAATATCTACACTGCTATCTGTATAAACATGGAAATACATACACCGCTGTCTGTATGAACATGGAAATATCTACACCGCTATCTGTATGAACATGGAAATATCTACACCGCTATCTGTATGAACATGGAAATATCTTCACCGCCATCTGTATGAACATGGATATATCTACACAGCCATCTGGATGAACATGGAAATATCTACACCGCTATCTGCATGGACATGGAAATATCAGCACCGCTATCTGTATGAACATGGAAATATCTACACCGCTATCTGTGTAAACATGCATACATCTTCACCGCTGTCTGTATAAAGATGGAAATATCTACACCGCTATCTTTATGAAAAAGGAAATATCTACACCGCTATCTGTGTAAATATGCATACATCTTCACCGCAATCTGTATAAACGTGGAAATATCTACACCGCTATCTGCATGAAAATGGAAATATCTACACCGCTATCTGTATGAACAGGGAAATACATACACCGCTATCTGTATGAACATGGAAATATCTACACCGCTATCTGTATGAACATGGAAATACCTACACCGCTATCTGTATGAACATGGAAATATCTACACCGCCATCTGTATGAACATGGAAATATCTTCTCCGCCATCTGTATGAACATGGATATATCTACACAGCCATCTGGATGAACATGGAAATATCTAAACCGCTATCTGTATGAACATGGAAATATCTACACCGCCATCTGAATGAACATGGATATATCTACACAGCCTCTGTATAAACACGTAAATATGTACACCGCTACCTGTATAAAAATGGAAGTATCAGCACCGCTATCGGTATGAACATGGCAATATCTACACGGCTATCTGTATGAACATGGAAATATCTACACCGCTATCTGTATGTACATGGAAATATCTTCTCCGCCATCTGTATGAACATGGATATATCTACGCAACCATCTGGATGAACATGGAAATATCTACACCGCTATCTGTATGAACATGGAAATATCTACACCGCTATCTGTATTAACATGGGAATATCTACACAGCTATCTGGATTAACTTGGAAATATCTACACCGTTATCTGTATGAACATGGAAATACATACACCGCTATCTGTATGAACATGGAAATATCTACACCACTATCTGTTTGAACATGGAAATATATACACCGCTGTCTGCATGAAAATGGAAATATCTACACAGCTATCTGCATATACATTGAAATATCTACACAGCTATCTCTTTACGCATGGAAATAACTACACCGCTATCTGTATGAACATGGAAATATCTACACCGCCATCTGTATGAAAATGGAAATATCTGAACCGCCATCTGTATGAACATATAAATATCTACACCGCCATCTGTATTAAAATGGAGATATCTACACCGCTATCTGTATAAACATGGAAATATCTACACCGCTATCTGTATAAACATGGAAACATCTACACCGCTATCTGTATAAACATGGAAATATCTTCACCGCTACCTGTAAAAACATGGAAATATCAGCATCGCTATCTGTATGAACATGGAAATATCTACACCGCTATCTGTATGAACATGGAAATATCTACACCGCTATCTGTATGAACATGGAAATATCTACACCGCTATCGGTTTGAACAGGGAAATATATACACCGCTGTCTGCATGAAAATGGAAATTGCTACACAGCTATCTGCATATACATGGAAATATCTACACAGGTATCTCTTTACACATGGAAATAACTACACCGCTATCTGTATGAAAATGGAAATATCTACACCGCCATCTGTATGAACATGGAAATACTTTCACCGCCATCTATATGAACATGGATATATCTACACAGCCATCTGGATGAACATGGAAATATCTACACCGCTATCTGTGTAAACATGCCTACATTTTCACCGCTATCTGTATAAACATGGAAATATCTACACCGCTATCTTTTTGAACATGGAAATATCTACACCGCTAACTGTTTGAACATGGAAGTATATACACCGCTATCTGCTTGAAAATGGAAATATATACACCACTAACTGTATGAACATGGAAATACATACACCGCTATCTGTTTGAACATGGAAATATCTACACCGCTTTCTGTATGAACATGTAAATATCTACACCGCTATCTGTATGAACATGGAAATACCTTCACCGCCATCTGTATGAAGATGGATATATCTACACAGCATTCTGGATGAACATGGAAATATCTACACCGCTATCTGTGTAAACATGCATATATTTTCACCGCTATCTGTATAAACATGGAAATATCTACACCGCTATCTTTATGAACATGGAAATATCTAAAGGCCTAACTGTTTGAACAGGTGAATATATACACCGCTATCTGCATAAAAATGGAAATATCTACACCGCTATCTGTATGAACATGGAAATACATACACCGCTATCTGTATGAACATGGAAATATCTACACCGCTATCTGTATGAACATGGAAATATCTACACCGCTATCTGTATGAACATGGAAATATCTACACCTCCATCTGTATGAACATGGAAATATCTTCTCCACCATCAGTATGAACATGGATATATCTACCCAGCCATCTGGATGAACATGGAAATATCTAAACCGCTATCTGTATGAACATGGATATATCTACACCGCCATCTGTATGAACATGGATATATCTACACAGCCATCTGTATAAACACGGAAATATGTACACCGCTACCTGTATAAACATGGAAGTTTCAGCACGGCTATCGGTATGAACATGGCAATATCTACACGGCTATCTGTATGAACATGGAAATATCTACACCGCTATCTGCATGTACATGGAAATATCTTCACTACCATCTGTATGAACATGGATGTATCTACTCAGCCATCTGGATGAACATGCAAATATCTACACCGCTATCTGTATGAACATGGAAATATCTACACAGCTATCTGTATGAACATGGAAATATCTGCACAGCCATCTGGATTAACATGGAAATATCTACACCGCTATCTGTATGAACATGGAAATACATATACCGCTGTCTGTATGAACATGGAAATATCTACACCGCTATCTGTATGAACATGGAAATATCTACACCGCTATCTGTATGAACATGGAAATATCTTCACCGCCATCTGTGTGAACATGGATATATCTACACAGCCATCTGGATGAACATGGAAATATCTACACCGCTATCTGTGTAAACATGCATACATTTTCACCGCTATCTGTATAAACATGGAAATATCTACACCGCTATCTTTATGAACATGGAAATATCTACACCGCTAACTGTTTGAGCATGGAAATATATACACCGCTATCTGCTTGAAAATGGAAATATCTACACCGCTATCTGTATGAACATGGAAATACATACACCGCTATCTGTTTGAAAATGGAAATATCTACACCGCTTTCTTTATGAACATGGAAATATCTACAACACTATCTGTATGCACATGGAAATATCTTCACCGCCATCTGTATGAACATGGATATATCTACACAGCCATCTGGATGAACATGGAAATATCTACACCGCTATCTGTATGAACATGGAAATATCTACACCGCTATCTGTCTGAACATGGATATATCTACACAGCCATCTGGATGAACATGGAAATATCTACACCGCTATCTGTGTAAACATGCATACATCTTCACCGCTATCTGTATAAACATGGAAATATCTACACCGCTATCTTTCTGAACATGGAAATATCTACACCGCTAACTGTTTGAACTTGGAAACATATACACCGCTATCTGCTTGAAAATGGAAATATCTACACCGCTATCTGTATGAACATGGAAATACATACACCGCTATCTGTTTGAACATGGAAATATCTACACCGCTTTCTGTATGAACATGGAAATATCTTCACCGTCATCAGTATGAACATGAATATATCTACACAGCCATCTGGATGAACATGGAAATATCTGCACCGCTATATGTATGAACATGGAAATATCTACACCGCTATCTGTATGAACATGGATATATCTACACAGCCTTCTGGATGAACATGGAAATATCTACACCGCTATCTGTGTAAACATGCATACATCTTCACCGCTATCTGTATAAACATGGAAATATCTACACCGCTATCTTTCTGAACATGGAAATATCAACACCGCTAACTGTTTGAACAGGGAAATATATACACCGCTATCTGCATGAGAATTGAAATATCTACACAGCTATCTGCATATACATGGAAATATCTACACAGCTATCTCTTTACACATGGAAATAACTACACCGCTATCTGTATGAACATGGAAATATCTACACCGCCATCTGTATGAAAATGGAAATATATGAACCGCCATCTGTATGAACATATAAATATCTACACCGCCATCTGTATTAAGATGGAGATATCTACACCGCTATCTGTATAAACATGGAAATATCTACACCGCTATCTGTATAAACATGGAAATATCTACACCGCTATCAGTATAAACATGGAAATATCTTCACCGCTACCTGTAAAAACATGGAAATATCAGCAACGCTATCTGTATGAACATGGAAATATCTACACCGATATCTGTATGAACATGGAAATATCTACACCGCTATCTGTATGAACATGGAAATATCAACACCGCTATCGGTTTGAACAGGGAAATATATACACCGTTGTCTGCAAGAAAATGGAAATTGCTACACAGCTATCTGCATATACTTGGAAATATCTACACAGGTATCTCTTTACACATGGAAATAACTACACCGCTATCTGTATGAAAATGGAAATATCTACACCGCCATCTGTATGAACATGGAAATATCTACACCGCTATCTGTATGAACATGGAAATATCTACAACGCTATCTGTATGAACATGGAAATATCTACACAGCCATCTGGATGAACATGGAAATATCTACATCGCTATCTGTATGAACATGGAAATATCTACACCGCTATCTGTATGAACATGGAAATACCTACACCGCTACCTGTATGAACATGGAAATATTTTCACCGCCATCTATATGAACATGGATATATCTACACAGCCATCTGGATGAACATGGAAATATCTACACCGCTATCTGTGTAAACATGCCTACATTTTCACCGCTATCTGTATAAAGATGGAAATATGTACACCGATATCTTTATGAACATGGAAATATCTACACCGCTAACTGTTTGAACATGGAAGTATATACACCGCTATCTGCTTGAAAATGGAAATATATACATCGCTAACTGTATGAACATGGAAATACATACACCGCTATCTGTTTGAACATGGAAATATCTACACCGCTTTCTGTATGAACATGGAAATATCTACACCGCTATCTGTATGAACATGGAAATATCTTCACCGCCATCTGCATGAAGATGGATATATCTACACAGCATTCTGGATGAACATGGAAATATCTACACCGCTATCTGTGTAAACATGCATACATTTTCACCGCTATCTGTATAAACATTGAAATATCTACACCGCTATCTTTATGAACATGGAAATATCTAAACCGCTATCTGTATGAACATGGAAATATCTTCACCGCCACCTGTATGAACATGGATATATCTACACAGCCATCTGGATGAACATGGAAATATGTACACGGCTATCTGTGTAAACATGCATACATCTTCACCGCTATCTGTATAAACATGGAAATATCTACACCGCTATCTTTATGAACATGGAAATATCTAAACCGCTAACTGTTTGAACAAGGAAATATACACACCGCTTTCTGCATAAAAATGGAAATATCTACACCGCTACCTGTATGAACATGGAAATACATACACCGCTATCTGTATGAACATGGAAGTATCTACACCGCTATCTGTATGAACATGGAAATATCTACACCCCTATCTGTATGAACATGGAAATATCTACACCGCCATCTGTATGAACATGGAAATATCTTCTCCACCATCTGTATGAACATGGATATATCTACACAGCCACCTGGATGAACATGGAAATATCTACACTGCTATCTGTATGAACATGGAAATATCTACACCGCCATCTGTATGAACATGGATATATCTACACAGCCATCTTTATAAACACGGAAATATGTACACCGCTACCTGTATAAACATGGAAGTATCAGCACCGCTATCGGTATGTACATGGCAATATCTACACGGCTATCTGTATGAACATGGAAATATCTACACCGCTATCTTTATGTACATGGAAATATCTTCACCGCCATCAGTATGAACATGGATATATCTACGCAGCCATCTGGATGAACATGGAAATATCTACACCGCTATCTGTATGAACATGGAAATATCTACGCCGCTATCTGTATGAACATGGAAATACGTACACAGCCATCTGGATGAACATGGAAATATCTACACCGCTATCTGTATGAACATGGAAATACAAACACCGCTATCTGTATGAACATGGAAATATCTACACCACTATCTGTACGAACATGGAAATATCTACACCGCTATATGTATGAACATGGAAATATCTTCACCGCCATCTGTATGAACATGGATATATCTACACAGCCATCTGGATGAACATGGAAATATCTACACTGCTATCTGTGTAAACATGCATACATTTACACCGCTATCTGTATAAACATGGAAATATCTACACCGCTATCTTTATGAACATGGAAATATCTACACCGCTAACTGTTTGAACTTGGAAATATATACACCGCTATCTGCTTGAAAATGGAAATATCTACACCGCTATCTGTATGAACATGGAAATACATACACCGCTATCTGTTTGAACATGGAAATATCTACACCGCTTTCTGTATGAACATGGAAATATCTTCACCGTCATCAGTATGAACATGAATATATCTACACAGCCATCTGGATGAACATGGAAATATCTGCACCGCTATCTGTATGAACATGGAAATATCTACACCGCTATCTGTATGAACATGGATATATCTACACAGCCTTCTGGATGAACATGGAAATATCTACACCGCTATCTGTGTAAACATGCATACATCTTCACCGCTATCTGTATAAACATGGAAATATCTACACCGCTATCTTTCTGAACATGGAAATATCAACACCGCTAACTGTTTGAACAGGGAAATATATACACCGCTATCTGCATGAGAATTGAAATATCTACACAGCTATCTGCATATACATGGAAATATCTACACAGCTATCTCTTTACACATGGAAATAACTACACCGCTATCTGTATGAACATGGAAATATCTACACCGCCATCTGTATGAAAATGGAAATATATGAACCGCCATCTGTATGAACATATAAATATCTACACCGCCATCTGTATTAAGATGGAGATATCTACACCGCTATCTGTATAAACATGGAAATATCTACACCGCTATCTGTATAAACATGGAAAAATCTACACCGCTATCAGTATAAACATGGAAATATCTTCACCGCTACCTGTAAAAACATGGAAATATCAGCAACGCTATCTGTATGAACATGGAAATATCTACACCGATATCTGTATGAACATGGAAATATCTACACCGCTATCTGTATGAACATGGAAATATCAACACCGCTATCGGTTTGAACAGGGAAATATATACACCGTTGTCTGCAAGAAAATGGAAATTGCTACACAGCTATCTGCATATACTTGGAAATATCTACACAGGTATCTCTTTACACATGGAAATAACTACACCGCTATCTGTATGAAAATGGAAATATCTACACCGCCATCTGTATGAACATGGAAATATCTACACCGCTATCTGTATGAACATGGAAATATCTACAACGCTATCTGTATGAACATGGAAATATCTACACAGCCATCTGGATGAACATGGAAATATCTACATCGCTATCTGTATGAACATGGAAATATCTACACCGCTATCTGTATGAACATGGAAATACCTACACCGCTACCTGTATGAACATGGAAATATTTTCACCGCCATCTATATGAACATGGATATATCTACACAGCCATCTGGATGAACATGGAAATATCTACACCGCTATCTGTGTAAACATGCATACATTTTCACCGCTATCTGTATAAAGATGGAAATATGTACACCGATATCTTTATGAACATGGAAATATCTACACCGCTAACTGTTTGAACATGGAAGTATATACACCGCTATCTGCTTGAAAATGGAAATATATACATCGCTAACTGTATGAACATGGAAATACATACACCGCTATCTGTTTGAACATGGAAATATCTACACCGCTTTCTGTATGAACATGGAAATATCTACACCGCTATCTGTATGAACATGGAAATATCTTCACCGCCATCTGCATGAAGATGGATATATCTACACAGCATTCTGGATGAACATGGAAATATCTACACCGCTATCTGTGTAAACATGCATACATTTTCACCGCTATCTGTATAAACATTGAAATATCTACACCGCTATCTTTATGAACATGGAAATATCTAAACCGCTATCTGTATGAACATGGAAATATCTTCACCGCCACCTGTATGAACATGGATATATCTACACAGCCATCTGGATGAACATGGAAATATGTACACGGCTATCTGTGTAAACATGCATACATCTTCACCGCTATCTGTATAAACATGGAAATATCTACACCGCTATCTTTATGAACATGGAAATATCTAAACCGCTAACTGTTTGAACAAGGAAATATACACACCGCTTTCTGCATAAAAATGGAAATATCTACACCGCTACCTGTATGAACATGGAAATACATACACCGCTATCTGTATGAACATGGAAGTATCTACACCGCTATCTGTATGAACATGGAAATATCTACACCGCCATCTGTATGAACATGGAAATATCTTCTCCACCATCTGTATGAACATGGATATATCTACACAGCCATCTGGATGAACATGGAAATATCTACACTGCTATCTGTATGAACATGGAAATATCTACACCGCCATCTGTATGAACATGGAAATATCTTCTCCACCATCTGTATGAACATGGATATATCTACACAGCCATCTGTATAAACATGGAAATATCTACACCGCTATATGTATAAACATGGAAATATCTACACCGCTACATGTATGAACATGGAAATATCAGCACCGCTATCTGTATGAACATGGAAATATCTACACCGCTATCTGTATGAACATGGAAGTATCTTCACCGCCATCTGTATGAACATGGATATATCTACACAGCCATCTGGATGAACATGGAAATATGTACATGGCTATCTGTGTAAACATGCATACTTCTTCACCGCTATCTGTATAAACATGGAAATATCTACACCGCTATCTTTATGAACATGGAAATATCTAAACCGATAACTGTTTGAACAGGGAAATATATACACTGCTATCTGCATAAAAATGGAAATATCTACACCGCTATCTGTATGAACATGGAAATACATACACCGCTATCTGTATGAACATGGAAATATCTACACCGCTATCTGTATGAACATGGAAATACCTACACCGCTATCTGTATGAACATGGAAATATCTACACCGCCATCTGTATGAACATGGAAATATCTTCTCCGCCATCTGTATGAACATGGATATATCTACACAGCCATCTGGATGAACATGGAAATATCTAAACCGCTATCTGTATGAACATGGAAATATCTACACCATCATCTGTATGAACATGGATATATCTACACAGCCATCTGTATAAACACGGAAATATGTAAACCGCTACCTGTATAAACATGGAAGTATCAGCACCGCTATCGGTATGAAGATGGCCATATCTACACGGCTATCTGTACGAACATGGAAATATCTACACCGCTATCTGTATGTACGTGGAAATATCTTCTCCGCCATCTGTATGAACATGGATATATCTACGCAGCCATCTGGATGAACATGGAAATATCTACACCGCTATCTGTATGAACATGGAAATATCTACACCGCTATCTGCATTAACATGGAAATATCCACACAGCCGTCTGGATTAACTTGGAAATATCTACACCGCTATCTGTATGAACATGGAAATACATACACCGCTATCTGTATGAACATGTAAATATCTACACCGCTATCTGTTTGAACATGGAAATATATACACCGCTATCTGCATGAAAATGGAAATATCTACACAGCTATCTGCATATACATGGAAATATCTACACAGCTATCACTTTACGCATGGAAATAACTACACCGCTATCTGTATGAACATGGAAATATCTACACCGCCATCTGTATGAAAATGGAAATATCTGAACCGCCATCTGTATGAACATATAAATATCTACACCGCCATCTGTATTAAAATGAAGATATCTACACCGCTATCTGTATAAACATGGAAATATCTACACCGCTATCTGTATAAACATGGAAATATCTACACCGCTATCTGTATAAACATGGAAATATCTTCACCGCTACCTGTAAAAACATGGAAATGTCAGCACCGCTATCTGTATGAACATGGAAATATCTACACCGCTATCTGTATGAACATGGAAATATCTACACCGCTATCTGTATGAACATGGAAATATCTACACCGCTATCGGTTTGAACAAGGAAATATATACACCGCTGTCTGCATGAAAATGGAAATTGCTACACAGCAATCTGCATATACATGGAAATATCTACACAGGTATCTCTTTACACATGGAAATAACTACACAGCTATCTGTATGAAAATGGAAATATCTAAACCGCCATCTGTATGAACATGGAAATATCTACACCGCTATCTGTATGAACATGGAAATATCTACACCGCTATCTGTATGAACATGGAAATATCTACACAGCCATCTGGATGAACATGGAAATATCTACACCGCTATCTGTATGAACATGGAAATATCTACACCGCTATCTGTATGAACACGGAAATATCTACACCGCAATCTGTATGAACATGGAAATATTTTCACCACCATCTATATGAACATGGATATATCTACACAGCCATCTGGATGAACATGGAAATATCTACACCGCTATCTGTGTAAACATGCCTACATTTTCACCGCTATCTGTATAAACATGGAAATATCTACACCGCTATCTTTATGAACATGGAAATATCTACACCGCTAACTGTTTGAACATGGAAGTATATACACCGCTATCTGCTTGAAAATGGAAATATATTCAACGCTAACTGTATGAACATGGAAATACATACACCGCTATCTGTTTGAACATGGAAATATCTACACCGCTTTCTGTATGAACATGGAAATATCTACACCGCTATCTGTATGAACATGGAAATATCTACACCGCCATCTGTATGAACATGGAAATATCTTCTCCACCATCTGTATGAACATGGATATATCTACACAGCCATCTGGATGAACATGGAAATATCTAAACCGCTATCTGTATGAACATGGAAATATCTACACCGCCATCTGTATGAACATGGATATATCTACACAGCCATCTGTATAAACACGGAAATATGTACACCGCCACCTGTATAAACATGGAAGTTTCAGCACGGCTATCGGTATGAACATGGCAATATCTACACGGCTATCTGTATGAACATGGAAATATCTACACCGCTATCTGTATGTACATGGAAATATCTTCACCGCCATCTGTATGAACATGGATATATCTACTCAGCCATCTGGATGAACATGGAAATATTTACACCGCTATCTGTATGAGCATGGAAATATCTACACCGCTATCTGTATGAACATGGAAATATCTACACAGCCATCTGGATTAACATGGAAATATCTACACCGCTATCTGTATGAACATGGAAATACATACACCGCTGTCTGTATGAACATGGAAATATCTACCCCGCTATCTGTATGAACATGGAAATATCTACACCGCTATCTGTATGAACATGGATATATCTTCACCGCCATCTGTGTGAACATGGATATATCTACACAGCCATCTGGATGAGCATGGACATATCTACACCGCTATCTGTGTAAACATGCATACATTTTCACCGCTATCTGTATAAACATGGAAATAACTACACCGCTATCTTTATGAACATGGAAATATCTACACCGCTAACTGTTTGAACATGGAAATATATACACCGCTATCTGCTTGAAAATGGAAATATCTACACCGCTATCTGTATGAACATGGAAATACATACACCGCTATCTGTTTGAACATGGAAATATCTACACCGCTTTCTTTATGAACATGGAAATATCTACAACGCTATCTGTATGAACATGGAAATATCTTCACCGCCATCTGTATGAACATGGATATATCTACACAGCCATCTGGATGAACATGGAAATATCTGCACCGCTATCTGTATGAACATGGAAATATCTACACCGCTATCTGTATGAACATGGATATATCTACACAGCCATCTGGATGAACATGGAAATATCTACACCGCTATCTGTGTAAACATGCATATATCTTCACCGCTATCTGTATAAACATGGAAGTATCTACACCGCTATCTTTCTGAACATGGAAATATCTACACCGCTAACTGTTTGAACAGGGAAATATATACACCGCTATCTGCATGAAAATGGAAATATCTACACAGCTATCTGCATATACATGGAAATATCTACACAGCTATCTCTCTACACATGGAAATAACTACACCGCTATCTGTATGAACATGGAAATATCTACACCGCCATCTGTATGAAAATGGAAATCTCTGAACCGCCATCTGTATGAACATATAAATATCTACACCGCCATCTGTATTAAAATGGAGATATCTACACCGCTATCTGTATAAACATGGAAATATCTACACCGCTATCTGTATAAACATGGAAATATCTACACCGCTATCAGTATAAACATGGAAATAGCTTCACCGCTACCTGTATAAACATGGAAATTTCAGCACCGCTATCTGTATGAACATGGAAATATCTACACCGCAATCTGTATGAACATGGAAATATCTACACCGCTATCTGTACGAACATGGAAATATCTACACCGTTATCTGTTTGAACAGGGAAATATATACACCGCTGTCTGCATGAAAATGGAAATTGCTACACAGCTATCTGCATATACATGGAAATATCTACACAGGTATCTCTTTACACATGGAAATAACTACACCGCTATCTGTATGAACATGGAAATATCTACACCGCCATCTGTATGAACATGGAAATATCTGCACCGCCATCTGTATGAACATATAAATATCTACACCGCCATCTGTATTAAGATGGAGATATCTACACTGCTATCTGTATCAACATGGAAATATCTACACCGCTACCTGTATGAACATGGAAATATCAGCACCGCTATCTGTATGAACATGGAAATATCTACACCGCTATCTGTATGAACATGGAAATATCTTCACCGCCATCTGTATGAACATGGATATATCTACACAGCCATCTGGATGAACATGGAAATATGTACACGGCTATCTGTGTAAACATGCATACATCTTCACCGCTATCTGTATAAACATGGAAATATCTACACCGCTATCTTTATGAACATGGAAATATCTAAACCGCTAACTGTTTGAACAGGGAAATATATACACCGCTATCTGCATAAAAATGGATATATCTACACCGCTATCTGTATGAACATGGAAATACATACACCGCTATCTGTATGAACATGGAAATATCTACAACGCTATCTGTATGAACATGGAAATAACTACCCCGCTATCTGTATGAACATGGAAATATCTACACCGCCATCTGTATGAACATGGAAATATCTTCTCCACCATCTGTATGAACATGGATATATCTACACAGCCATCTGGATGAACATGGAAATATCTAAACCGCTATCTGTATGAACATGGAAATATCTACGCCGCCATCTGTATGAACATGGATATATCTACACAGCCATCTGTATAAACACGGAAATATGTACACCGCTACCTGTATAAACATGGAAGTTTCAGCACGGCTATCGGTATGAACATGGCAATATCTACACGGCTATCTGTATGAACATGGAAATATCTACACCGCTATCTGTATGTACATGGAAATATCTTCACCGCCATCTGTATGAACATGGATATATCTACTCAGCCATCTGGATGAACATGGAAATATCTCCAGCGCTATCTGTATGAACATGGAAATATCTACACCGCTATCTGTATGAACATGGAAATATCTACACAGCCATCTGGATTAACATGGAAATATCTACACCGCTATCTGTATGAACATGGAAATACATACACCGCTGTCTGTATGAACATGGAAATATCTACACCGCTATCTGTATGAACATGGAAATATCTACACCGCTATCTGTATGAACATGGAAATATCTTCACTGCCATCTGTATGAACATGGATATATCTACGCAGCCATCTGGATGTACATGGAAACATCTACACCGCTATCTGTATGAACATGGAAATATCTACACCGCTATCTGCATTAACATGGAAATATCCACACAGCCATCTGGATTAACTTGGAAATATCTACACCGCTATCTGTATGAACATGGAAATACATACACCGCTATCTGTATGAACATGTAAATATCTACACCGCTATCTGTTTGAACATGGAAATATATACACCGCTATCTGCATGAAAATGGAAATATCTACACAGCTATCTGAATATACATGGAAATATCTACACAGCTATCACTTTACGCATGGAAATAACAACACCGCTATCTGTATGAACATGGAAATATCTACACCGCCATCTGTATGAAAATGGAAATATCTGAACCGCCATCTGTATGAACATATAAATATCTACACCGCCATCTGTATTAAAATGAAGATATCTACACCGCTATCTGTATAAACATGGAAATATCTACACCGCTATCTGTATAAACATGGAAATATCTACACCGCTATCTGTATAAACATGGAAATATCTTCACCGCTACCTGTAAAAACATGGAAATATCAGCACCGCTATCTGTATGAACATGGAAATATCTACACCGCTATCTGTATGAACATGGAAATATCTACACCGCTATCTGTATGAACATGGAAATATCTACACCGCTATCGGTTTGAACAAGGAAATATATACACCGCTGTCTGCATGAAAATGGAAATTGCTACACAGCAATCTGCATATACATGGAAATATCTACACAGGTATCTCTTTACACATGGAAATAACTACACAGCTATCTGTATGAAAATGGAAATATCTAAACCGCCATCTGTATGAACATGGAAATATCTACACCGCTATCTGTATGAACATGGAAATATCAGCACCGCCATCTGTATGAACATATAAATATCTACACCGCCATCTGTATTAAGATGGAGATATCTACACTGCTATCTGTATCAACATGGAAATATCTACACCGCTACCTGTATGAACATGGAAATTTCAGCACCGCTATCTGTATGAACATGGAAATATCTACACCGCAATCTGTATGAACATGGAAATATCTACACCGCTATCTGTATGAACATGGAAATATCTACACCGCTATCTGTTTGAACAGGGAAATATATACACCGCTGTCTGCATGAAAATGGAAATTGCTACACAGCTATCTGCATATAGATGGAAATATCTACACAGGTATCTCTTTACACATGGAAATAACTACACCGCTATCTGTATGAACATGGAAATATCTACACCGCCATCTGTATGAACATGGAAATATCTGCACCGCCATCTGTATGAACATATAAATATCTACACCGCCATCTGTATTAAGATGGAGATATCTACACTGCTATCTGTATCAACATGGAAATATCTACACCGCTACCTGTATGAACATGGAAATATCAGCACCGCTATCTGTATGAACATGGAAATATCTACACCGCTATCTGTATGAACATGGAAATATCTTCACCGCCATCTGTATGAACATGGATATATCTACACAGCCATCTGGATGAACATGGAAATATGTACACGGCTATCTGTGTAAACATGCATACATCTTCACCGCTATCTGTATAAACATGGAAATATCTACACCGCTATCTTTATGAACATGGAAATATCTAAACCGCTAACTGTTTGAACAGGGAAATATATACACCGCTATCTGCATAAAAATGGAAATATCTACACCGCTATCTGTATGAACATGGAAATACATACACCGCTATCTGTATGAACATGGAAATATCTACAACGCTATCTGTATGAACATGGAAATAACTACCCCGCTATCTGTATGAACATGGAAATATCTACACCGCCATCTGTATGAACATGGAAATATCTTCTCCACCATCTGTATGAACATGGATATATCTACACAGCCATCTGGATGAACATGGAAATATCTAAACCGCTATCTGTATGAACATGGAAATATCTACACCGCCATCTGTATGAACATGGATATATCTACACAGCCATCTGTATAAACACGGAAATATGTACACCGCTACCTGTATAAACATGGAAGTTTCAGCACGGCTATCGGTATGAACATGGCAATATCTACACGGCTATCTGTATGAACATGGAAATATCTACACCGCTATCTGTATGTACATGGAAATATCTTCACCGCCATCTGTATGAACATGGATATATCTACTCAGCCATCTGGATGAACATGGAAATATGTACAGCGCTATCTGTATGAACATGGAAATATCTACACCGCTATCTGTATGAATATGGAAATATCTACACAGCCATCTGGATTAACATGGAAATATCTACACCGCTATCTGTATGAACATGGAAATACATACACCGCTGTCTGTATGAACATGGAAATATCTACACCGCTATCTGTATGAACATGGAAATATCTACACCGCTATCTGTATGAACATGGAAATATCTTCACTGCCATCTGTATGAACATGGATATATCTACGCAGCCATCTGGATGAACATGGAAATATCTACACCGCTATCTGTATGAACATGGAAATATCTACACCGCTATCTGCATTAACATGGAAATATCCACACAGCCATCTGGATTAACTTGGAAATATCTTCACCGCTATCTGTATGAACATGGAAATACATACACCGCTATCTGTATGAACATGTAAATATCTACACCGCTATCTGTTTGAACATGGAAATATATACACCGCTATCTGCATGAAAATGGAAATATCTACACAGCTATCTGCATATACATGGAAATATCTACACAGCTATCACTTTACGCATGGAAATAACTACACCGCTATCTGTATGAACGTGGAAATATCTACACCGCAATCTGTATGAAAATGGAAATATCTGAACCGCCATCTGTATGAACATATAAATATCTACACCGCCATCTGTATTAAAATGAAGATATCTACACCGCTATCTGTATAAACATGGAAATATCTACACCGCTATCTGTATAAACATGGAAATATCTACACCGCTATCTGTATAAACATGGAAATATCTTCACCGCTACATGTAAAAACATGGAAATATCAGCACCGCTATCTGTATGAACATGGAAATATCTACACCGCTATCTGTATGAACATGGAAATATCTACACCGCTATCTGTATGAACATGGAAATATCTACACCGCTATCGGTTTGAACAAGGAAATATATACACCGCTGTCTGCATGAAAATGGAAATTGCTACACAGCAATCTGCATATACATGGAAATATCTACACAGGTATCTCTTTACACATGGAAATAACTACACAGCTATCTGTATGAAAATGGAAATATCTAAACCGCCATCTGTATGAACATGGAAATATCTACACCGCTATCTGTATGAACATGGAAATATCTACACCGCTATCTGTATGAACATGGAAATATCTACACAGCCATCTGGATGAACATGGAAATATCTACACCGCTATCTGTATGAACATGGAAATATCTACACCGCTATCTGTATGAACATGGAAATATCTACACCGCTATCTGTATGAACATGGAAATATTTTCACCGCCATCTATATGAACATGGATATATCTACACAGCCATCTGGATGAATATGGAAATATCTACACCGCTATCTGTGTAAACATGCCTACATTTTCACCGCTATCTGTATAAACATGGAAATATCTACACCGCTATCTTTATGAACATGGAAATATCTACACCGCTAACTGTTTGAACATGGAAGTATATACACCGCTATCTGCTTGAAAATGGAAATATATACACCGCTAACTGTATGAACATGGAAATACATACACCGCTATCTGTTTGAATATGGAAATATCTACACCGCTATCTGTATGAACATGGATATATCTTCACCGCCATCTGTGTGAACATGGATGTATCTACACAGCCATCTGGATGAACATGGACATATCTACACCGCTATCTGTGTAAACATGCATACATTTTCACCGCTATCTGTATAAACATGGAAATAACTACACCGCTATCTTTATGAACATGGAAATATCTACACCGCTAACTGTTTGAACATGGAAATATATACACCGCTATCTGCTTGAAAATGGAAATATCTACACCGCTATCTGTATGAACATGGAAATACATACACCGCTATCTGTTTGAACATGGAAATATCTGCACCGCCATCTGTATGAACATATAAATATCTACACCGCCATCTGTATTAAGATGGAGATATCTACACTGCTATCTGTATCAACATGGAAATATCTACACCGCTACCTGTATGAACATGGAAATATCAGCACCGCTATCTGTATGAACATGGAAATATCTACACCGCTATCTGTATGAACATGGAAATATCTTCACCGCCATCTGTATGAACATGGATATATCTACACAGCCATCTGGATGAACATGGAAATATGTACACGGCTATCTGTGTAAACATGCATACATCTTCACCGCTATCTGTATAAACATGGAAATATCTACACCGCTATCTTTATGAACATGGAAATATCTAAACCGCTAACTGTTTGAACAGGGAAATATATACACCGCTATCTGCATAAAAATGGAAATATCTACACCGCTATCTGTATGAACATGGAAATACATACACCGCTATCTGTATGAACATGGAAATATCTACAACGCTATCTGTATGAACATGGAAATAACTACCCCGCTATCTGTATGAACATGGAAATATCTACACCGCCATCTGTATGAACATGGAAATATCTTCTCCACCATCTGTATGAACATGGATATATCTAAACAGCCATCTGGATGAACATGGAAATATCTAAACCGCTATCTGTATGAACATGGAAATATCTACACCGCCATCTGTATGAACATGGATATATCTACACAGCCATCTGTATAAACACGGAAATATGTACACCGCTACCTGTATAAACATGGAAGTTTCAGCACGACTATCGGTATGAACATGGCAATATCTACACGGCTATCTGTATGAACATGGAAATATCTACACCGCTATCTGTATGTACATGGAAATATCTTCACCGCCATCTGTATGAACATGGATATATCTACTCAGCCATCTGGATGAACATGGAAATATCTACAGCGCTATCTGTATGAACATGGAAATATCTACACCGCTATCTGTATGAACATGGAAATATCTACACAGCCATCTGGATTAACATGGAAATATCTACACCGCTATCTGTATGAACATGGAAATACATACACCGCTGTCTGTATGAACATGGAAATATCTACACCGCTATCTGTATGAACATGGAAATATCTACACCGCTATCTGTATGAACATGGAAATATCTTCACTGCCATCTGTATGAACATGGATATATCTACGCAGCCATCTGGATGAACATGGAAATATCTACACCGCTATCTGTATGAACATGGAAATATCTACACCGCTATCTGCATTAACATGGAAATATCCACACAGCCATCTGGATTAACTTGGAAATATCTACACCGCTATCTGTATGAACATGGAAATACATACACCGCTATCTGTATGAACATGTAAATATCTACACCGCTATCTGTTTGAACATGGAAATATATACACCGCTATCTGCATGAAAATGGTAATATCTACACAGCTATCTGCATATACATGGAAATATCTACACAGCTATCACTTTACGCATGGAAATAACTACACCGCTATCTGTATGAACATGGAAATATCTACACCGCCATCTGTATGAAAATGGAAATATCTGAACTGCCATCTGTATGAACATATAAATATCTACACCGCCATCTGTATTAAAATGAAGATATCTACACCGCTATCTGTATAAACATGGAAATATCTACACCGCTATCTGTATAAACATGGAAATATCTACACCGCTATCTGTATAAACATGGAAATATCTTCACCGCTACCTGTAAAAACATGGAAATATCAGCACCGCTATCTGTATGAACATGGAAATATCTACACCGCTATCTGTATGAACATGGAAATATCTACACCGCTATCTGTATGAACATGGAAATATCTACACCGCTATCGGTTTGAACAAGGAAATATATACACCGCTGTCTGCATGAAAATGGAAATTGCTACACAGCAATCTGCATATACATGGAAATATCTACACAGGTATCTCTTTACACATGGAAATAACTACACAGCTATCTGTATGAAAATGGAAATATCTAAACCGCCATCTGTATGAACATGGAAATATCTACACCGCTATCTGTATGAACATGGAAATATCTGCACCGCCATCTGTATGAACATATAAATATCTACACCGCCATCTGTATTAAGATGGAGATATCTACACTGCTATCTGTATCAACATGGAAATATCTACACCGCTACCTGTATGAACATGGAAATTTCAGCACCGCTATCTGTATGAACATGGAAATATCTACACCGCAATCTGTATGAACATGGAAATATCTACACCGCTATCTGTATGAACATGGAAATATCTACACCGCTATCTGTTTGAACAGGGAAATATATACACCGCTGTCTGCATGAAAATGGAAATTGCTACACAGCTATCTGCATATACATGGAAATATCTACACAGGTATCTCTTTACACATGGAAATAACTACACCGCTATCTGTATGAACATGGAAATATCTACACCGCCATCTGTATGAACATGGAAATATCTGCACCGCCATCTGTATGAACATATAAATATCTACACCGCCATCTGTATTAAGATGGAGATATCTACACTGCTATCTGTATCAACATGGAAATATCTACACCGCTACCTGTATGAACATGGAAATATCAGCACCGCTATCTGTATGAACATGGAAATATCTACACCGCTATCTGTATGAACATGGAAATATCTTCACCGCCATCTGTATGAACATGGATATATCTACACAGCCATCTGGATGAACATGGAAATATGTACACGGCTATCTGTGTAAACATGCATACATCTTCACCGCTATCTGTATAAACATGGAAATATCTACACCGCTATCTTTATGAACATGGAAATATCTAAACCGCTAACTGTTTGAACAGGGAAATATATACACCGCTATCTGCATAAAAATGGAAATATCTACACCGCTATCTGTATGAACATGGAAATACATACACCGCTATCTGTATGAACATGGAAATATCTACAACGCTATCTGTATGAACATGGAAATAACTACCCCGCTATCTGTATGAACATGGAAATATCTACACCGCCATCTGTATGAACATGGAAATATCTTCTCCACCATCTGTATGAACATGGATATATCTACACAGCCATCTGGATGAACATGGAAATATCTAAACCGCTATCTGTATGAACATGGAAATATCTACACCGCCATCTGTATGAACATGGATATATCTAAACAGCCATCTGTATAAACACGGAAATATGTACACCGCTACCTGTATAAACATGGAAGTTTCAGCACGGCTATCGGTATGAACATGGCAATATCTACACGGCTATCTGTATGAACATGGAAATATCTACACCGCTATCTGTATGTACATGGAAATATCTTCACCGCCATCTGTATGAACATGGATATATCTACTCAGCCATCTGGATGAACATGGAAATATCTACAGCGCTATCTGTATGAACATGGAAATATCTACACCGCTATCTGTATGAACATGGAAATATCTACACAGCCATCTGGATTAACATGGAAATATCTACACCGCTATCTGTATGAACATGGAAATACATACACCGCTGTCTGTATGAACATGGAAATATCTACACCGCTATCTGTATGAACATGGAAATATCTACACCGCTATCTGTATGAACATGGAAATATCTTCACTGCCATCTGTATGAACATGGATATATCTACGCAGCCATCTGGATGAACATGGAAATATCTACACCGCTATCTGTATGAACATGGAAATATCTACACCGCTATCTGCATTAACATGGAAATATCCACACAGCCATCTGGATTAACTTGGAAATATCTACACCGCTATCTGTATGAACATGGAAATACATACACCGCTATCTGTATGAACATGTAAATATCTACACCGCTATCTGTATGAACATGGAAATATTTTCACCGCCATCTATATGAACATGGATATATCTACACAGCCATCTGGATGAACATGGAAATATCTACACCGCTATCTGTGTAAACATGCCTACATTTTCACCGCTATCTGTATAAACATGGAAATATCTACACTGCTATCTTTATGAACATGGAAATATCTACACCGCTAACTGTTTGAACATGGAAGTATATACACCGCTATCTGCTTGAAAATGGAAATATATACACCGCTAACTGTATGAACATGGAAATACATACACCGCTATCTGTTTGAATATGGAAATATCTACACCGCTTTCTGTATGAACATGGAAATATCTACACCGCTATCTGTTTGAACATGGAAATATCTTCACCGCCATCTGTATGAAGATGGATATATCTACACAGCATTCTGGATGAACATGGAAATATCTACACCGCTATCTGTGTAAACATGCATATATTTTCAACGCTATCTGTATAAACATGGAAATATCTTCACCGCTACCTTTATGAACATGGAAATATCTAAACCGCTAACTGTTTGAACAGGGAAATATATACACCGCTATCTGCATAAAAATGGAAATATCTACACCGCTATCTGTATGAACATGGAAATACATACACCGCTATCTGTTTGAACATGGAAATATCTACACCGCTTTCTTTATGAACATGGAAATATCTACAACGCTATCTGTATGAACATGGAAATATCTTCACCGCCATCTGTATGAACATGGATATATCTACACAGCCATCTGGATGAACATGGAAATATCTGCACCGCTATCTGTATGAACATGGAAATATCTACAGCGCTACCTGTATGAACATGGATATATCTACACAGCCATCTGGATGAACATGGAAATATCTACACCGCTATCTGTGTAAACATGCATATATCTTCACCGCTATCTGTATAAACATGGAAGTATCTACACCGCTATCTTTCTGAACATGGAATTATCTACACCGCTGTTTGAACAGGGAAATATATACACCGCTATCTGCATGAAAATGGAAATATCTACACAGCTATCTGCATATACATGGAAATATCTACACAGCTATCTCTCTACACATGGAAATAACTACACCGCTATCTGTATGAACATGGAAATATCTACACCGCCATCTGTATGAAAATGGAAATCTCTGAACCGCCATCTGTATGAACATATAAATATCTACACCGCCATCTGTATTAAAATGGAGATTTCTACACCGCTATCTGTATAAACATGGAAATATCTACACCGCTATCTGTATAAACATGGAAATATCTACACCGCTATCAGTATAAACATGGAAATAGCTTCACCGCTACCTGTATAAACATGGAAATTTCAGCACCGCTATCTGTATGAACATGGAAATATCTACACCGCAATCTGTATGAACATGGAAATATCTACACCGCTATCTGTATGAACATGGAAATATCTACACCGCTATCTGTTTGAACAGGGAAATATATACACCGCTGTCTGCATGAAAATGGAAATTGCTACACAGCTATCTGCATGTACATGGAAATATCTACACAGGTATCTCTTTACACATGGAAATAACTACACCGCTATCTGTATGAACATGGAAATATCTACACCGCCATCTGTATGAACATGGAAATATCTGCACCGCCATCTGTATGAACAGATAAATATCTACACCGCCATCTGTATTAAGATGGAGATATCTACACCGCTATCTGATTCAACATGGAAATATCTACACCGCTACCTGTATGAACATGGAAATATCAGCACCGCTATCTGTATGAACATGGAAATATCTACACCGCTATCTGTATGAATATGGAAATATCTTCACCGCCATCTGTATGAACATTGATATATCTACACAGACATCTGGATGAACATGGAAATATGTACACGGCTATCTGTGTAAACATGCATACATCTTCACCGCTATCTGTATAAACATGGAAATATCTACACCGCTATCTTTATGAACATGGAAATATCTAAACCGCTAACTGTTTGAACAGGGAAATATATACACCGCTATCTGCATAAAAATGGAAATATCTACACCGCTATCTGTATGAACATGGAAATACATACACCGCTATCTGTATGAACATGGAAATATCTACAACGCTATCTGTATGAACATGGAAATATCTACACCGCTATCTGTATGAACATGGAAATATCTACACCGCCATCTGTTTGAACATGGAAATATCTTCTCCACCATGTGTATGAACATGGATATATCTACACAGCCATCTGGATGAACATGGAAATATCTAAACCGCTATCTGTATGAACATGGAAATATCTACACCACCATCTGTATGAACATTGATATATCTACACAGCCATCTGTATAAACACGGAAATATGTACACCGCTACCTGTATAAACATGGAAGTTTCAGCACGGCTATCGGTATGAACATGGCAATATCTACACGGCTATCTGTATGAACATGGAAATATCTACACCGCTATCTGTATGTACATGGAAATATCTTCACCGCCATCTGTATGAACATGGAAATAACTACACCGCTATCTGTATGAACATGGAAATAACTACACAGCCATCTGGATTAACATGGAAATATATACACCGCCATCTGTATGAACATGGATATACCTACACCGCTATCTGTATGAACATGGAAATATCTACACCCCTATCTGTATGAACATGGAAATATCTACACCGCCATCTGTATGAACATGGAAATATCTTCTCCACCATCTGTATGAACATGGATATATCTACACAGCCATCTGGATGAACATGGAAATATCTACACTGCTATCTGTATGAACATGGAAATATCTACACCGCTATCTGTATGAACATGGAAATATCTACACCGCTATCTGTATGAACATGGAAGTATCTTCACCGCCATCTGTATGAACATGGATATATCTACACAGCCATCTGGATGAACATGGAAATATGTACATGGCTATCTGTGTAAACATGCATACTTCTTCACCGCTATCTGTATAAACATGGAAATATCTACACCGCTATCTTTATGAACATGGAAATATCTAAACCGATAACTGTTTGAACAGGGAAATATATACACTGTTATCTGCATAAAAATGGAAATATCTACACCGCTATCTGTATGAACATGGAAATACATACACCGCTATCTGTATGAACATGGAAATATCTACACCGCTATCTGTATGAACATGGAAATACCTACACCGCTATCTGTATGAACATGGAAATATCTACACCGCCATCTGTATGAACATGGAAATATCTTCTCCGCCATCTGTATGAACATGGATATATCTACACAGCCATCTGGATGAACATGGAAATATCTAAACCGCTATCTGTATGAACATGGAAATATCTACACCATCATCTGTATGAACATGGATATATCTACACAGCCATCTGTATAAACACGGAAATATGTAAACCGCTACCTGTATAAACATGGAAGTATCAGCACCGCTATCGGTATGAACATGGCCATATCTACACGGCTATCTGTACGAACATGGAAATATCTACACCGCTATCTGTATGTACGTGGAAATATCTTCTCCGCCATCTGTATGAACATGGATATATCTACGCAGCCATCTGGATGAACATGGAAATATCTACACCGCTATCTGCATTAACATGGAAATATCCACACAGCCGTCTGGATTAACTTGGAAATATCTACACCGCTAGCTGTATGAACATGGAAATACATACACCGCTATCTGTATGAACATGGAAATATCTACACCGCTATCTGTTTGAACATGGAAATATATACACCGCTATCTGCATGAAAATGGAAATATCTACACAGCTATCTGCATATACATGGAAATATCTACACAGCTATCACTTTACGCATGGAAATAACTACACCGCTATCTGTATGAACATGGAAATATCTACACCGCCATCTGTATGAAAATGGAAATATCTGAACCGCCATCTGTATGAACATATAAATATCTACACCGCCATCTGTATTAAAATGAAGATATCTACACCGCTATCTGTATAAACATGGAAATATCTACACCGCTATCTGTATAAACATGGAAATATCTACACCGCTATCTGTATAAACATGGAAATATCTTCACCGCTACCTGTAACAACATGGAAATATCAGCACCGCTATCTGTATGAACATGGAAATATCTACACCGCTATCTGTATGAACATGGAAATATCTACACCGCTATCTGTATGAACATGGAAATATCTACACCGCTATCGGTTTGAACAAGGAAATATATACACCGCTGTCTGCATGAAAATGGAAATTGCTACACAGCTATCTGCATATACATGGAAATATCTACACAGGTATCTCTTTACACATGGAAATAACTACACAGCTATCTGTATGAAAATGGAAATATCTAAACCGCCATCTGTATGAACATGGAAATATCTACACCGCTATCTGTATGAACATGGAAATATCTACACCGCTATCTGTATGAACATGGAAATATCTACACAGCCATCTGGATGAACATGGAAATATCTACACCGCTATCTGTATGAACATGGAAATATCTACACCGCTATCTGTATGAACACGGAAATATCTACACCGCAATCTGTATGAACATGGAAATATTTTCACCGCCATCTATATGAACATGGATATATCTACACAGCCATCTGGATGAACATGGAAATATCTACACCGCTATCTGTGTAAACATGCCTACATTTTCACCGCTATCTGTATAAACATGGAAATATCTACACCGCTATCTTTATGAACATGGAAATATCTACACCGCTAACTGTTTGAACATGGAAGTATATACACCGCTATCTGCTTGAAAATGGAAATATATTCAACGCTAACTGTATGAACATGGAAATACATACACAGCTATCTGTTTGAACATGGAAATATCTACACCGCTTTCTGTATGAACATGGAAATATCTACACCGCTATCTGTATGAACATGGAAATATCTACACCGCCATCTGTATGAACATGGAAATATCTTCTCCACCATCTGTATGAACATGGATATATCTACACAGCCATCTGGATGAACATGGAAATATCTAAACCGCTATCTGTATGAACATGGAAATATCTACACCGCCATCTGTATGAACATGGATATATCTACACAGCCATCTGTATAAACACGGAAATATGTACACCGCCACCTGTATAAACATGGAAGTTTCAGCACGGCTATCGGTATGAACATGGCAATATCTACACGGCTATCTGTATGAACATGGAAATATCTACACCGCTATCTGTATGTACATGGAAATATCTTCACCGCCATCTGTATGAACATGGATATATCTACTCAGCCATCTGGATGAACATGGAAATATTTACACCGCTATCTGTATGAGCATGGAAATATCTACACCGCTATCTGTATGAACATGGAAATATCTACACAGCCATCTGGATTAACATGGAAATATCTACACCGCTATCTGTATGAACATGGAAATACATACACCGCTGTCTGTATGAACATGGAAATATCTACCCCGCTATCTGTATGAACATGGAAATATCTACACCGCTATCTGTATGAACATGGATATATCTTCACCGCCATCTGTGTGAACATGGATATATCTACAGAGCCATCTGGATGAACATGGACATATCTACACCGCTATCTGTGTAAACATGCATACATTTTCACCGCTATCTGTATAAACATGGAAATAACTACACCGCTATCTTTATGAACATGGAAATATCTACACCGCTAACTGTTTGAACATGGAAATATATACACCGCTATCTGCTTGAAAATGGAAATATCTACACCGCTATCTGTATGAACATGGAAATACATACACCGCTATCTGTTTGAACATGGAAATATCTACACCGCTTTCTTTATGAACATGGAAATATCTACAACGCTATCTGTATGAACATGGAAATATCTTCACCGCCATCTGTATGAACATGGATATATCTACACAGCCATCTGGATGAACATGGAAATATCTGCACCGCTATCTGTATGAACATGGAAATATCTACACCGCTATCTGTATGAACATGGATATATCTACACAGCCATCTGGATGAACATGGAAATATCTACACCGCTATCTGTGTAAACATGCATATATCTTCACCGCTATCTGTATAAACATGGAAGTATCTACACCGCTATCTTTCTGAACATGGAAATATCTACACCGCTAACTGTTTGAACAGGGAAATAGATACACCGCTATCTGCATGAAAATGGAAATATCTACACAGCTATCTGCATATACATGGAAATATCTACACAGCTATCTCTCTACACATGGAAATAACTACACCGCTATCTGTATGAACATGGAAATATCTACACCGCCATCTGTATGAAAATGGAAATCTCTGAACCGCCATCTGTATGAACATATAAATATCTACACCGCCATCTGTATTAAAATGGAGATATCTACACCGCTATCTGTATAAACATGGAAATATCTACACCGCTATCTGTATAAACATGGAAATATCTACACCGCTATCAGTATAAACATGGAAATAGCTTCACCGCTACCTGTATAAACATGGAAATTTCAGCACCGCTATCTGTATGAACATGGAAATATCTACACCGCAATCTGTATGAACATGGAAATATCTACACCGCTATCTGTATGAACATGGAAATATCTACACCGCTATCTGTTTGAACAGGGAAATATATACACCGCTGTCTGCATGAAAATGGAAATTGCTACACAGCTATCTGCATATACATGGAAATATCTACACAGGTATCTCTTTACACATGGAAATAACTACACCGCTATCTGTATGAACATGGAAACATCTACACCGCCATCTGTATGAACATGGAAATATCTGCACCGCCATCTGTATGAACATATAAATATCTACACCGCCATCTGTATTAAGATGGAGATATCTACACTGCTATCTGTATCAACATGGAAATATCTACACCGCTACCTGTATGAACATGGAAATATCAGCACCGCTATCTGTATGAACATGGAAATATCTACACCGCTATCTGTATGAACATGGAAATATCTTCACCGCCATCTGTATGAACATGGATATATCTACACAGCCATCTGGATGAACATGGAAATATGTACACGGCTATCTGTGTAAACATGCATACATCTTCACCGCTATCTGTATAAACATGGAAATATCTACACCGCTATCTTTATGAACATGGAAATATCTAAACCGCTAACTGTTTGAACAGGGAAATATATACACCGCTATCTGCATAAAAATGGAAATATCTACACCGCTATCTGTATGAACATGGAAATACATACACCGCTATCTGTATGAACATGGAAATATCTACAACGCTATCTGTATGAACATGGAAATAACTACCCCGCTATCTGTATGAACATGGAAATATCTACACCGCCATCTGTATGAACATGGAAATATCTTCTCCACCATCTGTATGAACATGGATATATCTACACAGCCATCTGGATGAACATGGAAATATCTAAACCGCTATCTGTATGAACATGGAAATATCTACACCGCCATCTGTATGAACATGGATATATCTACACAGCCATCTGTATAAACACGGAAATATGTACACCGCTACCTGTATAAACATGGAAGTTTCAGCACGGCTATCGGTATGAACATGGCAATATCTACACGGCTATCTGTATGAACATGGAAATATCTACACTGCTATCTGTATGTACATGGAAATATCTTCACCGCCATCTGTATGAACATGGATATATCTACTCAGCCATCTGGATGAACATGGAAATATCTACAGCGCTATCTGTATGAACATGGAAATATCTACACCGCTATCTGTATGAACATGGAAATATCTACACAGCCATCTGGATTAACATGGAAATATCTACACCGCTATCTGTATGAACATGGAAATACATACACCGCTGTCTGTATGAACATGGAAATATCTACACCGCTATCTGTATGAACATGGAAATATCTGCACCGCTATCTGTATGAACATGGAAATATCTTCACTGCCATCTGTATGAACATGGATATATCTACGCAGCCATCTGGATGAACATGGAAATATCTACACCGCTATCTGTATGAACATGGAAATATCTACACCGCTATCTGCATTAACATGGAAATATCCACACAGCCATCTGGATTAACTTGGAAATATCTACACCGCTATCTGTATGAACATGGAAATACATACACCGCTATCTGTATGAACATGTAAATATCTACACCGCTATCTGTTTGAACATGGAAATATATACACCGCTATCTGCATGAAAATGGAAATATCTACACAGCTATCTGCATATACATGGAAATATCTACACAGCTATCACTTTACGCATGGAAATAACTACACTGCTATCTGTATGAACATGGAAATATCTACACCGCCATCTGTATGAAAATGGAAATATCTGAACCGCCATCTGTATGAACATATAAATATCTACACCGCCATCTGTATTAAAATGAAGATATCTACACCGCTATCTGTATAAACATGGAAATATCTACACCGCTATCTGTATAAACATGGAAATATCTACACCGCTATCTGTATAAACATGGAAATATCTTCACCGCTACCTGTAAAAACATGGAAATATCAGCACCGCTATCTGTATGAACATGGAAATATCTACACCGCTATCTGTATGAACATGGAAATATCTACACCGCTATCTGTATGAACATGGAAATATCTACACCGCTATCGGTTTGAACAAGGAAATATATACACCGCTGTCTGCATGAAAATGGAAATTGCTACACAGCAATCTGCATATACATGGAAATATCTACACAGGTATCTCTTTACACATGGAAATAACTACACAGCTATCTGTATGAAAATGGAAATATCTAAACCGCCATCTGTATGAACATGGAAATATCTACACCGCTATCTGTATGAACATGGAAATATCTGCACCGCCATCTGTATGAACATATAAATATCTACACCGCCATCTGTATTAAGATGGAGATATCTGCACTGCTATCTGTATCAACATGGAAATATCTACACCGCTACCTGTATGAACATGGAAATTTCAGCACCGCTATCTGTATGAACATGGAAATATCTACACCGCTATCTGTATGAACATGGAAATATCTACACCGCTATCTGTATGAACATGGAAATATCTACACCGCTATCTGTGTAAACATGCATACATCTTCACCGCTATCTGTATGAACATGGAAATATCTTCACCGCCACCTGTATGAACATGGATATATCTACACAGCCATCTGGATGAACATGGAAATATCTGCACCGCCATCTATATAAACATGTAAATATCTACACCGCCACCTGTATGAACATGGATATATCTACACAGCCATCTGGATGAAGATGGAAATATCTGCACCGCTATCTGTATGAACATGGAAATACCTACACCTCTATCTGTATGAACATGGATATATCTACACAGCCATCTGGATGAACATGGAAATATCTACACCGCTATCTGTGTAAACATGCATACATCTTCACCGCTATCTGTATAAACATGGAAATATCTACACCGCTATCTTTCTGAACAAGGAAATATCAACACCGCTAACTGTTTGAACAGGGAAATATATACACTGCTATCTGCATGAGAATTGAAATATCTACACAGCTATCTGCATATACATGGAAATATCTACACAGCTATCTCTTTACACATGGAAATAACTACACCGCTATCTGTATGAACATGGAAATAACTACACCGCCATCTGTATGAAAATGGAAATATCTGAACCGCCATCTGTATGAACATATAAATATCTACACCGCCATCTGTATAAAGATGGAGATATCTACACCGCTATCTGTATAAACATGGAAATATCTACACCGCTATCTGTATAAACATGGAAATATCTACACCGCTATCTGTATAAACATGGAAATAGCTTCACCGCTACTGTAAAAACATGGAAATATCAGCACCGCTATCTGTATGAGCCTGGAAATATCTTCACCGCCATCTGTATGAACATGGATATATCTACACAGCCATCTTGATGATCATGGAAATATGTACACGGCTATCTGTGTAAACATGCATACATCTTCACCACTATCTGTATAAACATGGAAATATCTACACCGCTATCTTTATGAACATGGAAATATCTACACCGCTATCTGTATGAACATGGAAATATCTGCACCGCTATCTGTATGAACATGGAAATACATACACCGCTATCTGTATGAACATGGAAATATCTACACCGCTATCTGTATGAACATGGAAATATCTGCACCGCTATCTGTATGAACATGGAAATATCTACACCGCCATCTGTATGAACATGGAAATATCTTCTCCGCCATCTGTATGAACATGGATATATCTACACAGCCATCTGGATGAACATGGAAATATCTAAACCGCTATCTGTATGAACATGGAAATATCTACACCGCTATCTGTATGAACATGGATATATCTACACAGCCATCTTTATAAACACGGAAATATGTACACCGCTACCTGTATAAACATGGAAGTATCAGCACCGCTATCGGTATGTACATGGCAATATCTACACCGCTATCTGTATGTACATGGAAATATCTTCACCGCCATCTGTATGAACATGGATATATCTACGCAGCCATCTGGATGAACATGGAAATAACTACACCGCTATCTGTATGAACATGGAAATATCTACTCAGCCATCTGGATGAACATGGAAATATCTACACCGCTATCTGTATGAACATGGAAATACATACACCGCTATCTGTATGAACATGGAAATATCTTCACCGCCATCTGTATGAACATGGATATATCTACACAGCCATCTGGATGAACCTGGAAATATCTACACCGCTATCTGTGTAAACATGCATACAATTTCACCGCTATCTGTATAAACATGGAAATATCTACACTGCTATCTTTATGAACATGGAAATATCTACACCGCTAACTGTTTGAACATGGAAACATATACACCGCTATCTGCTTGAAAATGGAAATATCTACACCGCTATCTGTATGAACATGGAAATACATACACCGCTATCTGTTTGAACATGGAAATATCTACACCGCTTTCTGTATGAACATTTAAATATCTACACCGCTATCTGTATGAACATGGAAATATCTTCACCGCCATCTGTATGAACATGGATATATCTACACAGCCATCTGAATGAACATGGAAATATCCGCACCGCTATCTGTATGAACATGGAAATATCTACACCGCTATCTGTATGAACATGGATATATCTACACAGCCATCTGGATGAACATGGAAATATCTACACTGCTATCTGTGTAAACATGCATACATCTTCACCGCTATCTGTATAAACATGGAAATACCTACACCGCTATCTTTCTGAACATGAAAATATCTACACCGCTAACTGTTTGAACAGGGAAATATATACACCGCTATCTGCATGAAAATGGAAATATCTACACAGCTATCTGCATATACATGGAAATATCTACACAGCTATCTCTTTACACATGGAAATAACCACACCGCTATCTGTATGAACATGGAAATATCTACACCGCCATCTGTATGAAAATGGAAATATCTTCACCGCCATCTGTATGAACATGGATATATCTACACAGCCTTCTGGATGAACATGGAAATATCTACACCGCTATCTGTGTAAACATGCATACACCTTCACCGCTATCTGTATAAACATGGAAATATCTACACCGCTATCTTTATGAACATGGAAATATCTAAACCGCTAACTGCTTGAACAGGAAATATATACACCGCTATCTGCATGAAAATGGAAATATCTACGCCGCTATCTGTATGAATATGGAAATACATACACCGCTATCTGTATGAACATGGAAATATCTACACCGCTATCTGTATGAACATGGAAATATCTACACCGCTATCTGTATGAACATGGAAATATCTACACCGCCATCTGTATGAAGATGGAAATATCTTCTCCGCCATCTGTTTCAACATGGATATATCCACACAGCCATCTGGATGAACATGGAAATATCTAAACCGCTATCTGCATGAACATGGAAATATCTACACCGCCAACTGTATGAACATGGATATATCTACACCGCTATCTGTATAAACATGGAAATATCTAAACCGCTACCTGTATGAACATGGAAATATCAGCTCCGCTATCTGTATGAACATGGAAATATCTACACCGCTATCTGTATGAACATGGAAATACCTTCTCCGCTATCTGAATGAACATGGATATATCTACACAGCCTTCTGGATGAACATGGAAATATCTACACCGCTATCTGTGTAAACATGCATACATCTTCACCGCTATCTGTATAAACATGGAAATATCTACACCGCTATCTTTATGAACATGGAAATATCTAAACCGCTAACTGTTTGAACAGGGAAATATATACACCGCTATCTGCATGAAAATGGAAATATCTATGCCGCTATCTGTATGAATATGGAAATACATACACCGCTATCTGTATGAACATGGAAATATCTACACCACCATCTGTATGAACATGGATATATCTACACTGCTATCTGTATAAACATGGAAATATCTACACCGCTACCTGTATGAACATGGAAATATCAGCTCCGCTATCTGTATGAACATGGAAATATCTACACCGCTATCTGTATGAACATGGAAATATCTGCACCGCTATCTGTATGAACATGGAATTATCTACACCGCTATCTGTGTAAACATGCATACATCTTCACCGCTATCTGTATAAACATGGAAATATCAACACCGCTATCTTTATGAACATGGAAATATCTAAACCGCTAACTGTTTGAACAGGGAAATATATACACCGCGATCTGCATGAAAATTGAAATATCTACAACGCTATCTGTATGAATATGGAAATACATACACCGCTATCTGTATGAACATGGAAATATCTACACCGCTATCTGTATGAACATGGAAATATCTACACCGCTATCTGTATGAACATGGAAATTTCTACACCGCCATCTGTATGAACATGGAAATATCTTCTCCGCCATCTGTTTGAACATGGATATATCTTCACAGCCATCTGGATAAACATGGAAATATCTAAACCGCTATCTGCATGAACATGGAAATATCTACACCACCATCTGTATGAACATGGATATATCTACACTGCTATCTGTATAAACATGGAAATATCTACACCGCTACCTGTATGAACATGGAAATATCAGCTCCGCTATCTGTATGAACATGGAAATATCTACACCGCTATCTGTATGAACATGGAAATATCTGCACCGCTATCTGTATGAACATGGAATTATCTACACCGCTATCTGTGTAAACATGCATACATCTTCACCGCTATCTGTATAAACATGGAAATATCTACACCGCTATCTTTATGAACATGGAAATATATAAACCGCTAACTGTTTGAACAGGGAAATATATACACCGCGATCTGCATGAAAATGGAAATATCTACACCGCTATCTGTATGAAGATGGAAATACATACACCGCTATCTGTGTGAACATGGAAATATCTACACCGCTATCTGTATGAACATGGAAATATCTACACCGCTATCTGTATGAACATGGAAATATCTACACAGCCATCTGGATGAACATGGAAATATCTACACCGCTATCTGTATGAACATGGAAATATCTACACCGCTATCTGTATGAACATGGAAATATCTACACCGCTATCTGTATGAACATGGAAATATTTTCACCGCCATCTATATGAACATGGATATATCTACACAGCCATCTGGATGAATATGGAAATATCTACACCGCTATCTGTGTAAACATGCCTACATTTTCACCGCTATCTGTATAAACATGGAAATATCTACACCGCTATCTTTATGAACATGGAAATATCTACACCGCTAACTGTTTGAACATGGAAGTATATACACCGCTATCTGCTTGAAAATGGAAATATATACACCGCTAACTGTATGAACATGGAAATACATACACCGCTATCTGTTTGAATATGGAAATATCTACACCGCTATCTGTATGAACATGGATATATCTTCACCGCCATCTGTGTGAACATGGATGTATCTACACAGCCATCTGGATGAACATGGACATATCTACACCGCTATCTGTGTAAACATGCATACATTTTCACCGCTATCTGTATAAACATGGAAATAACTACACCGCTATCTTTATGAACATGGAAATATCTACACCGCTAACTGTTTGAACATGGAAATATATACACCGCTATCTGCTTGAAAATGGAAATATCTACACCGCTATCTGTATGAACATGGAAATACATACACCGCTATCTGTTTGAACATGGAAATATCTGCACCGCCATCTGTATGAACATATAAATATCTACACCGCCATCTGTATTAAGATGGAGATATCTACACTGCTATCTGTATCAACATGGAAATATCTACACCGCTACCTGTATGAACATGGAAATATCAGCACCGCTATCTGTATGAACATGGAAATATCTACACCGCTATCTGTATGAACATGGAAATATCTTCACCGCCATCTGTATGAACATGGATATATCTACACAGCCATCTGGATGAACATGGAAATATGTACACGGCTATCTGTGTAAACATGCATACATCTTCACCGCTATCTGTATAAACATGGAAATATCTACACCGCTATCTTTATGAACATGGAAATATCTAAACCGCTAACTGTTTGAACAGGGAAATATATACACCGCTATCTGCATAAAAATGGAAATATCTACACCGCTATCTGTATGAACATGGAAATACATACACCGCTATCTGTATGAACATGGAAATATCTACAACGCTATCTGTATGAACATGGAAATAACTACCCCGCTATCTGTATGAACATGGAAATATCTACACCGCCATCTGTATGAACATGGAAATATCTTCTCCACCATCTGTATGAACATGGATATATCTAAACAGCCATCTGGATGAACATGGAAATATCTAAACCGCTATCTGTATGAACATGGAAATATCTACACCGCCATCTGTATGAACATGGATATATCTACACAGCCATCTGTATAAACACGGAAATATGTACACCGCTACCTGTATAAACATGGAAGTTTCAGCACGACTATCGGTATGAACATGGCAATATCTACACGGCTATCTGTATGAACATGGAAATATCTACACCGCTATCTGTATGTACATGGAAATATCTTCACCGCCATCTGTATGAACATGGATATATCTACTCAGCCATCTGGATGAACATGGAAATATCTACAGCGCTATCTGTATGAACATGGAAATATCTACACCGCTATCTGTATGAACATGGAAATATCTACACAGCCATCTGGATTAACATGGAAATATCTACACCGCTATCTGTATGAACATGGAAATACATACACCGCTGTCTGTATGAACATGGAAATATCTACACCGCTATCTGTATGAACATGGAAATATCTACACCGCTATCTGTATGAACATGGAAATATCTTCACTGCCATCTGTATGAACATGGATATATCTACGCAGCCATCTGGATGAACATGGAAATATCTACACCGCTATCTGTATGAACATGGAAATATCTACACCGCTATCTGCATTAACATGGAAATATCCACACAGCCATCTGGATTAACTTGGAAATATCTACACCGCTATCTCTATGAACATGGAAATACATACACCGCTATCTGTATGAACATGTAAATATCTACACCGCTATCTGTTTGAACATGGAAATATATACACCGCTATCTGCATGAAAATGGTAATATCTACACAGCTATCTGCATATACATGGAAATATCTACACAGCTATCACTTTACGCATGGAAATAACTACACCGCTATCTGTATGAACATGGAAATATCTACACCGCCATCTGTATGAAAATGGAAATATCTGAACCGCCATCTGTATGAACATATAAATATCTACACCGCCATCTGTATTAAAATGAAGATATCTACACCGCTATCTGTATAAACATGGAAATATCTACACCGCTATCTGTATAAACATGGAAATATCTACACCGCTATCTGTATAAACATGGAAATATCTTCACCGCTACCTGTAAAAACATGGAAATATCAGCACCGCTATCTGTATGAACATGGAAATATCTACACCGCTATCTGTATGAACATGGAAATATCTACACCGCTATCTGTATGAACATGGAAATATCTACACCGCTATCGGTTTGAACAAGGAAATATATACACCGCTGTCTGCATGAAAATGGAAATTGCTACACAGCAATCTGCATATACATGGAAATATCTACACAGGTATCTCTTTACACATGGAAATAACTACACAGCTATCTGTATGAAAATGGAAATATCTAAACCGCCATCTGTATGAACATGGAAATATCTACACCGCTATCTGTATGAACATGGAAATATCTGCACCGCCATCTGTATGAACATATAAATATCTACACCGCCATCTGTATTAAGATGGAGATATCTACACTGCTATCTGTATCAACATGGAAATATCTACACCGCTACCTGTATGAACATGGAAATTTCAGCACCGCTATCTGTATGAACATGGAAATATCTACACCGCAATCTGTATGAACATGGAAATATCTACACCGCTATCTGTATGAACATGGAAATATCTACACCGCTATCTGTTTGAACAGGGAAATATATACACCGCTGTCTGCATGAAAATGGAAATTGCTACACAGCTATCTGCATATACATGGAAATATCTACACAGGTATCTCTTTACACATGGAAATAACTACACCGCTATCTGTATGAACATGGAAATATCTACACCGCCATCTGTATGAACATGGAAATATCTGCACCGCCATCTGTATGAACATATAAATATCTACACCGCCATCTGTATTAAGATGGAGATATCTACACTGCTATCTGTATCAACATGGAAATATCTACACCGCTACCTGTATGAACATGGAAATATCAGCACCGCTATCTGTATGAACATGGAAATATCTACACCGCTATCTGTATGAACATGGAAATATCTTCACCGCCATCTGTATGAACATGGATATATCTACACAGCCATCTGGATGAACATGGAAATATGTACACGGCTATCTGTGTAAACATGCATACATCTTCACCGCTATCTGTATAAACATGGAAATATCTACACCGCTATCTTTATGAACATGGAAATATCTAAACCGCTAACTGTTTGAACAGGGAAATATATACACCGCTATCTGCATAAAAATGGAAATATCTACACCGCTATCTGTATGAACATGGAAATACATACACCGCTATCTGTATGAACATGGAAATATCTACAACGCTATCTGTATGAACATGGAAATAACTACCCCGCTATCTGTATGAACATGGAAATATCTACACCGCCATCTGTATGAACATGGAAATATCTTCTCCACCATCTGTATGAACATGGATATATCTACACAGCCATCTGGATGAACATGGAAATATCTAAACCGCTATCTGTATGAACATGGAAATATCTACACCGCCATCTGTATGAACATGGATATATCTAAACAGCCATCTGTATAAACACGGAAATATGTACACCGCTACCTGTATAAACATGGAAGTTTCAGCACGGCTATCGGTATGAACATGGCAATATCTACACGGCTATCTGTATGAACATGGAAATATCTACACCGCTATCTGTATGTACATGGAAATATCTTCACCGCCATCTGTATGAACATGGATATATCTACTCAGCCATCTGGATGAACATGGAAATATCTACAGCGCTATCTGTATGAACATGGAAATATCTACACCGCTATCTGTATGAACATGGAAATATCTACACAGCCATCTGGATTAACATGGAAATATCTACACCGCTATCTGTATGAACATGGAAATACATACACCGCTGTCTGTATGAACATGGAAATATCTACACCGCTATCTGTATGAACATGGAAATATCTACACCGCTATCTGTATGAACATGGAAATATCTTCACTGCCATCTGTATGAACATGGATATATCTACGCAGCCATCTGGATGAACATGGAAATATCTACACCGCTATCTGTATGAACATGGAAATATCTACACCGCTATCTGCATTAACATGGAAATATCCACACAGCCATCTGGATTAACTTGGAAATATCTACACCGCTATCTGTATGAACATGGAAATACATACACCGCTATCTGTATGAACATGTAAATATCTACACCGCTATCTGTATGAACATGGAAATATTTTCACCGCCATCTATATGAACATGGATATATCTACACAGCCATCTGGATGAACATGGAAATATCTACACCGCTATCTGTGTAAACATGCCTACATTTTCACCGCTATCTGTATAAACATGGAAATATCTACACTGCTATCTTTATGAACATGGAAATATCTACACCGCTAACTGTTTGAACATGGAAGTATATACACCGCTATCTGCTTGAAAATGGAAATATATACACCGCTAACTGTATGAACATGGAAATACATACACCGCTATCTGTTTGAATATGGAAATATCTACACCGCTTTCTGTATGAACATGGAAATATCTACACCGCTATCTGTTTGAACATGGAAATATCTTCACCGCCATCTGTATGAAGATGGATATATCTACACAGCATTCTGGATGAACATGGAAATATCTACACCGCTATCTGTGTAAACATGCATATATTTTCACCGCTATCTGTATAAACATGGAAATATCTTCACCGCTACCTTTATGAACATGGAAATATCTAAACCGCTAACTGTTTGAACAGGGAAATATATACACCGCTATCTGCATAAAAATGGAAATATCTACACCGCTATCTGTATGAACATGGAAATACATACACCGCTATCTGTTTGAACATGGAAATATCTACACCGCTTTCTTTATGAACATGGAAATATCTACAACGCTATCTGTATGAACATGGAAATATCTTCACCGCCATCTGTATGAACATGGATATATCTACACAGCCATCTGGATGAACATGGAAATATCTGCACCGCTATCTGTATGAACATGGAAATATCTACAGCGCTACCTGTATGAACATGGATATATCTACACAGCCATCTGGATGAACATGGAAATATCTACACCGCTATCTGTGTAAACATGCATATATCTTCACCGCTATCTGTATAAACATGGAAGTATCTACACCGCTATCTTTCTGAACATGGAATTATCTACACCGCTGTTTGAACAGGGAAATATATACACCGCTATCTGCATGAAAATGGAAATATCTACACAGCTATCTGCATATACATGGAAATATCTACACAGCTATCTCTCTACACATGGAAATAACTACACCGCTATCTGTATGAACATGGAAATATCTACACCGCCATCTGTATGAAAATGGAAATCTCTGAACCGCCATCTGTATGAACATATAAATATCTACACCGCCATCTGTATTAAAATGGAGATTTCTACACCGCTATCTGTATAAACATGGAAATATCTACACCGCTATCTGTATAAACATGGAAATATCTACACCGCTATCAGTATAAACATGGAAATAGCTTCACCGCTACCTGTATAAACATGGAAATTTCAGCACCGCTATCTGTATGAACATGGAAATATCTACACCGCAATCTGTATGAACATGGAAATATCTACACCGCTATCTGTATGAACATGGAAATATCTACACCGCTATCTGTTTGAACAGGGAAATATATACACCGCTGTCTGCATGAAAATGGAAATTGCTACACAGCTATCTGCATGTACATGGAAATATCTACACAGGTATCTCTTTACACATGGAAATAACTACACCGCTATCTGTATGAACATGGAAATATCTACACCGCCATCTGTATGAACATGGAAATATCTGCACCGCCATCTGTATGAACAGATAAATATCTACACCGCCATCTGTATTAAGATGGAGATATCTACACCGCTATCTGATTCAACATGGAAATATCTACACCGCTACCTGTATGAACATGGAAATATCAGCACCGCTATCTGTATGAACATGGAAATATCTACACCGCTATCTGTATGAATATGGAAATATCTTCACCGCCATCTGTATGAACATTGATATATCTACACAGACATCTGGATGAACATGGAAATATGTACACGGCTATCTGTGTAAACATGCATACATCTTCACCGCTATCTGTATAAACATGGAAATATCTACACCGCTATCTTTATGAACATGGAAATATCTAAACCGCTAACTGTTTGAACAGGGAAATATATACACCGCTATCTGCATAAAAATGGAAATATCTACACCGCTATCTGTATGAACATGGAAATACATACACCGCTATCTGTATGAACATGGAAATATCTACAACGCTATCTGTATGAACATGGAAATATCTACACCGCTATCTGTATGAACATGGAAATATCTACACCGCCATCTGTTTGAACATGGAAATATCTTCTCCACCATGTGTATGAACATGGATATATCTACACAGCCATCTGGATGAACATGGAAATATCTAAACCGCTATCTGTATGAACATGGAAATATCTACACCACCATCTGTATGAACATTGATATATCTACACAGCCATCTGTATAAACACGGAAATATGTACACCGCTACCTGTATAAACATGGAAGTTTCAGCACGGCTATCGGTATGAACATGGCAATATCTACACGGCTATCTGTATGAACATGGAAATATCTACACCGCTATCTGTATGTACATGGAAATATCTTCACCGCCATCTGTATGAACATGGAAATAACTACACCGCTATCTGTATGAACATGGAAATAACTACACAGCCATCTGGATTAACATGGAAATATATACACCGCCATCTGTATGAACATGGATATACCTACACCGCTATCTGTATGAACATGGAAATATCTACACCCCTATCTGTATGAACATGGAAATATCTACACCGCCATCTGTATGAACATGGAAATATCTTCTCCACCATCTGTATGAACATGGATATATCTACACAGCCATCTGGATGAACATGGAAATATCTACACTGCTATCTGTATGAACATGGAAATATCTACACCGCTATCTGTATGAACATGGAAATATCTACACCGCTATCTGTATGAACATGGAAGTATCTTCACCGCCATCTGTATGAACATGGATATATCTACACAGCCATCTGGATGAACATGGAAATATGTACATGGCTATCTGTGTAAACATGCATACTTCTTCACCGCTATCTGTATAAACATGGAAATATCTACACCGCTATCTTTATGAACATGGAAATATCTAAACCGATAACTGTTTGAACAGGGAAATATATACACTGTTATCTGCATAAAAATGGAAATATCTACACCGCTATCTGTATGAACATGGAAATACATACACCGCTATCTGTATGAACATGGAAATATCTACACCGCTATCTGTATGAACATGGAAATACCTACACCGCTATCTGTATGAACATGGAAATATCTACACCGCCATCTGTATGAACATGGAAATATCTTCTCCGCCATCTGTATGAACATGGATATATCTACACAGCCATCTGGATGAACATGGAAATATCTAAACCGCTATCTGTATGAACATGGAAATATCTACACCATCATCTGTATGAACATGGATATATCTACACAGCCATCTGTATAAACACGGAAATATGTAAACCGCTACCTGTATAAACATGGAAGTATCAGCACCGCTATCGGTATGAACATGGCCATATCTACACGGCTATCTGTACGAACATGGAAATATCTACACCGCTATCTGTATGTACGTGGAAATATCTTCTCCGCCATCTGTATGAACATGGATATATCTACGCAGCCATCTGGATGAACATGGAAATATCTACACCGCTATCTGCATTAACATGGAAATATCCACACAGCCGTCTGGATTAACTTGGAAATATCTACACCGCTAGCTGTATGAACATGGAAATACATACACCGCTATCTGTATGAACATGGAAATATCTACACCGCTATCTGTTTGAACATGGAAATATATACACCGCTATCTGCATGAAAATGGAAATATCTACACAGCTATCTGCATATACATGGAAATATCTACACAGCTATCACTTTACGCATGGAAATAACTACACCGCTATCTGTATGAACATGGAAATATCTACACCGCCATCTGTATGAAAATGGAAATATCTGAACCGCCATCTGTATGAACATATAAATATCTACACCGCCATCTGTATTAAAATGAAGATATCTACACCGCTATCTGTATAAACATGGAAATATCTACACCGCTATCTGTATAAACATGGAAATATCTACACCGCTATCTGTATAAACATGGAAATATCTTCACCGCTACCTGTAACAACATGGAAATATCAGCACCGCTATCTGTATGAACATGGAAATATCTACACCGCTATCTGTATGAACATGGAAATATCTACACCGCTATCTGTATGAACATGGAAATATCTACACCGCTATCGGTTTGAACAAGGAAATATATACACCGCTGTCTGCATGAAAATGGAAATTGCTACACAGCTATCTGCATATACATGGAAATATCTACACAGGTATCTCTTTACACATGGAAATAACTACACAGCTATCTGTATGAAAATGGAAATATCTAAACCGCCATCTGTATGAACATGGAAATATCTACACCGCTATCTGTATGAACATGGAAATATCTACACCGCTATCTGTATGAACATGGAAATATCTACACAGCCATCTGGATGAACATGGAAATATCTACACCGCTATCTGTATGAACATGGAAATATCTACACCGCTATCTGTATGAACACGGAAATATCTACACCGCAATCTGTATGAACATGGAAATATTTTCACCGCCATCTATATGAACATGGATATATCTACACAGCCATCTGGATGAACATGGAAATATCTACACCGCTATCTGTGTAAACATGCCTACATTTTCACCGCTATCTGTATAAACATGGAAATATCTACACCGCTATCTTTATGAACATGGAAATATCTACACCGCTAACTGTTTGAACATGGAAGTATATACACCGCTATCTGCTTGAAAATGGAAATATATTCAACGCTAACTGTATGAACATGGAAATACATACACAGCTATCTGTTTGAACATGGAAATATCTACACCGCTTTCTGTATGAACATGGAAATATCTACACCGCTATCTGTATGAACATGGAAATATCTACACCGCCATCTGTATGAACATGGAAATATCTTCTCCACCATCTGTATGAACATGGATATATCTACACAGCCATCTGGATGAACATGGAAATATCTAAACCGCTATCTGTATGAACATGGAAATATCTACACCGCCATCTGTATGAACATGGATATATCTACACAGCCATCTGTATAAACACGGAAATATGTACACCGCCACCTGTATAAACATGGAAGTTTCAGCACGGCTATCGGTATGAACATGGCAATATCTACACGGCTATCTGTATGAACATGGAAATATCTACACCGCTATCTGTATGTACATGGAAATATCTTCACCGCCATCTGTATGAACATGGATATATCTACTCAGCCATCTGGATGAACATGGAAATATTTACACCGCTATCTGTATGAGCATGGAAATATCTACACCGCTATCTGTATGAACATGGAAATATCTACACAGCCATCTGGATTAACATGGAAATATCTACACCGCTATCTGTATGAACATGGAAATACATACACCGCTGTCTGTATGAACATGGAAATATCTACCCCGCTATCTGTATGAACATGGAAATATCTACACCGCTATCTGTATGAACATGGATATATCTTCACCGCCATCTGTGTGAACATGGATATATCTACAGAGCCATCTGGATGAACATGGACATATCTACACCGCTATCTGTGTAAACATGCATACATTTTCACCGCTATCTGTATAAACATGGAAATAACTACACCGCTATCTTTATGAACATGGAAATATCTACACCGCTAACTGTTTGAACATGGAAATATATACACCGCTATCTGCTTGAAAATGGAAATATCTACACCGCTATCTGTATGAACATGGAAATACATACACCGCTATCTGTTTGAACATGGAAATATCTACACCGCTTTCTTTATGAACATGGAAATATCTACAACGCTATCTGTATGAACATGGAAATATCTTCACCGCCATCTGTATGAACATGGATATATCTACACAGCCATCTGGATGAACATGGAAATATCTGCACCGCTATCTGTATGAACATGGAAATATCTACACCGCTATCTGTATGAACATGGATATATCTACACAGCCATCTGGATGAACATGGAAATATCTACACCGCTATCTGTGTAAACATGCATATATCTTCACCGCTATCTGTATAAACATGGAAGTATCTACACCGCTATCTTTCTGAACATGGAAATATCTACACCGCTAACTGTTTGAACAGGGAAATAGATACACCGCTATCTGCATGAAAATGGAAATATCTACACAGCTATCTGCATATACATGGAAATATCTACACAGCTATCTCTCTACACATGGAAATAACTACACCGCTATCTGTATGAACATGGAAATATCTACACCGCCATCTGTATGAAAATGGAAATCTCTGAACCGCCATCTGTATGAACATATAAATATCTACACCGCCATCTGTATTAAAATGGAGATATCTACACCGCTATCTGTATAAACATGGAAATATCTACACCGCTATCTGTATAAACATGGAAATATCTACACCGCTATCAGTATAAACATGGAAATAGCTTCACCGCTACCTGTATAAACATGGAAATTTCAGCACCGCTATCTGTATGAACATGGAAATATCTACACCGCAATCTGTATGAACATGGAAATATCTACACCGCTATCTGTATGAACATGGAAATATCTACACCGCTATCTGTTTGAACAGGGAAATATATACACCGCTGTCTGCATGAAAATGGAAATTGCTACACAGCTATCTGCATATACATGGAAATATCTACACAGGTATCTCTTTACACATGGAAATAACTACACCGCTATCTGTATGAACATGGAAACATCTACACCGCCATCTGTATGAACATGGAAATATCTGCACCGCCATCTGTATGAACATATAAATATCTACACCGCCATCTGTATTAAGATGGAGATATCTACACTGCTATCTGTATCAACATGGAAATATCTACACCGCTACCTGTATGAACATGGAAATATCAGCACCGCTATCTGTATGAACATGGAAATATCTACACCGCTATCTGTATGAACATGGAAATATCTTCACCGCCATCTGTATGAACATGGATATATCTACACAGCCATCTGGATGAACATGGAAATATGTACACGGCTATCTGTGTAAACATGCATACATCTTCACCGCTATCTGTATAAACATGGAAATATCTACACCGCTATCTTTATGAACATGGAAATATCTAAACCGCTAACTGTTTGAACAGGGAAATATATACACCGCTATCTGCATAAAAATGGAAATATCTACACCGCTATCTGTATGAACATGGAAATACATACACCGCTATCTGTATGAACATGGAAATATCTACAACGCTATCTGTATGAACATGGAAATAACTACCCCGCTATCTGTATGAACATGGAAATATCTACACCGCCATCTGTATGAACATGGAAATATCTTCTCCACCATCTGTATGAACATGGATATATCTACACAGCCATCTGGATGAACATGGAAATATCTAAACCGCTATCTGTATGAACATGGAAATATCTACACCGCCATCTGTATGAACATGGATATATCTACACAGCCATCTGTATAAACACGGAAATATGTACACCGCTACCTGTATAAACATGGAAGTTTCAGCACGGCTATCGGTATGAACATGGCAATATCTACACGGCTATCTGTATGAACATGGAAATATCTACACTGCTATCTGTATGTACATGGAAATATCTTCACCGCCATCTGTATGAACATGGATATATCTACTCAGCCATCTGGATGAACATGGAAATATCTACAGCGCTATCTGTATGAACATGGAAATATCTACACCGCTATCTGTATGAACATGGAAATATCTACACAGCCATCTGGATTAACATGGAAATATCTACACCGCTATCTGTATGAACATGGAAATACATACACCGCTGTCTGTATGAACATGGAAATATCTACACCGCTATCTGTATGAACATGGAAATATCTGCACCGCTATCTGTATGAACATGGAAATATCTTCACTGCCATCTGTATGAACATGGATATATCTACGCAGCCATCTGGATGAACATGGAAATATCTACACCGCTATCTGTATGAACATGGAAATATCTACACCGCTATCTGCATTAACATGGAAATATCCACACAGCCATCTGGATTAACTTGGAAATATCTACACCGCTATCTGTATGAACATGGAAATACATACACCGCTATCTGTATGAACATGTAAATATCTACACCGCTATCTGTTTGAACATGGAAATATATACACCGCTATCTGCATGAAAATGGAAATATCTACACAGCTATCTGCATATACATGGAAATATCTACACAGCTATCACTTTACGCATGGAAATAACTACACTGCTATCTGTATGAACATGGAAATATCTACACCGCCATCTGTATGAAAATGGAAATATCTGAACCGCCATCTGTATGAACATATAAATATCTACACCGCCATCTGTATTAAAATGAAGATATCTACACCGCTATCTGTATAAACATGGAAATATCTACACCGCTATCTGTATAAACATGGAAATATCTACACCGCTATCTGTATAAACATGGAAATATCTTCACCGCTACCTGTAAAAACATGGAAATATCAGCACCGCTATCTGTATGAACATGGAAATATCTACACCGCTATCTGTATGAACATGGAAATATCTACACCGCTATCTGTATGAACATGGAAATATCTACACCGCTATCGGTTTGAACAAGGAAATATATACACCGCTGTCTGCATGAAAATGGAAATTGCTACACAGCAATCTGCATATACATGGAAATATCTACACAGGTATCTCTTTACACATGGAAATAACTACACAGCTATCTGTATGAAAATGGAAATATCTAAACCGCCATCTGTATGAACATGGAAATATCTACACCGCTATCTGTATGAACATGGAAATATCTGCACCGCCATCTGTATGAACATATAAATATCTACACCGCCATCTGTATTAAGATGGAGATATCTGCACTGCTATCTGTATCAACATGGAAATATCTACACCGCTACCTGTATGAACATGGAAATTTCAGCACCGCTATCTGTATGAACATGGAAATATCTACACCGCTATCTGTATGAACATGGAAATATCTACACCGCTATCTGTATGAACATGGAAATATCTACACCGCTATCTGTGTAAACATGCATACATCTTCACCGCTATCTGTATGAACATGGAAATATCTTCACCGCCACCTGTATGAACATGGATATATCTACACAGCCATCTGGATGAACATGGAAATATCTGCACCGCCATCTATATAAACATGTAAATATCTACACCGCCACCTGTATGAACATGGATATATCTACACAGCCATCTGGATGAAGATGGAAATATCTGCACCGCTATCTGTATGAACATGGAAATACCTACACCTCTATCTGTATGAACATGGATATATCTACACAGCCATCTGGATGAACATGGAAATATCTACACCGCTATCTGTGTAAACATGCATACATCTTCACCGCTATCTGTATAAACATGGAAATATCTACACCGCTATCTTTCTGAACAAGGAAATATCAACACCGCTAACTGTTTGAACAGGGAAATATATACACTGCTATCTGCATGAGAATTGAAATATCTACACAGCTATCTGCATATACATGGAAATATCTACACAGCTATCTCTTTACACATGGAAATAACTACACCGCTATCTGTATGAACATGGAAATAACTACACCGCCATCTGTATGAAAATGGAAATATCTGAACCGCCATCTGTATGAACATATAAATATCTACACCGCCATCTGTATAAAGATGGAGATATCTACACCGCTATCTGTATAAACATGGAAATATCTACACCGCTATCTGTATAAACATGGAAATATCTACACCGCTATCTGTATAAACATGGAAATAGCTTCACCGCTACTGTAAAAACATGGAAATATCAGCACCGCTATCTGTATGAGCCTGGAAATATCTTCACCGCCATCTGTATGAACATGGATATATCTACACAGCCATCTTGATGATCATGGAAATATGTACACGGCTATCTGTGTAAACATGCATACATCTTCACCACTATCTGTATAAACATGGAAATATCTACACCGCTATCTTTATGAACATGGAAATATCTACACCGCTATCTGTATGAACATGGAAATATCTGCACCGCTATCTGTATGAACATGGAAATACATACACCGCTATCTGTATGAACATGGAAATATCTACACCGCTATCTGTATGAACATGGAAATATCTGCACCGCTATCTGTATGAACATGGAAATATCTACACCGCCATCTGTATGAACATGGAAATATCTTCTCCGCCATCTGTATGAACATGGATATATCTACACAGCCATCTGGATGAACATGGAAATATCTAAACCGCTATCTGTATGAACATGGAAATATCTACACCGCTATCTGTATGAACATGGATATATCTACACAGCCATCTTTATAAACACGGAAATATGTACACCGCTACCTGTATAAACATGGAAGTATCAGCACCGCTATCGGTATGTACATGGCAATATCTACACCGCTATCTGTATGTACATGGAAATATCTTCACCGCCATCTGTATGAACATGGATATATCTACGCAGCCATCTGGATGAACATGGAAATAACTACACCGCTATCTGTATGAACATGGAAATATCTACTCAGCCATCTGGATGAACATGGAAATATCTACACCGCTATCTGTATGAACATGGAAATACATACACCGCTATCTGTATGAACATGGAAATATCTTCACCGCCATCTGTATGAACATGGATATATCTACACAGCCATCTGGATGAACCTGGAAATATCTACACCGCTATCTGTGTAAACATGCATACAATTTCACCGCTATCTGTATAAACATGGAAATATCTACACTGCTATCTTTATGAACATGGAAATATCTACACCGCTAACTGTTTGAACATGGAAACATATACACCGCTATCTGCTTGAAAATGGAAATATCTACACCGCTATCTGTATGAACATGGAAATACATACACCGCTATCTGTTTGAACATGGAAATATCTACACCGCTTTCTGTATGAACATTTAAATATCTACACCGCTATCTGTATGAACATGGAAATATCTTCACCGCCATCTGTATGAACATGGATATATCTACACAGCCATCTGAATGAACATGGAAATATCCGCACCGCTATCTGTATGAACATGGAAATATCTACACCGCTATCTGTATGAACATGGATATATCTACACAGCCATCTGGATGAACATGGAAATATCTACACTGCTATCTGTGTAAACATGCATACATCTTCACCGCTATCTGTATAAACATGGAAATACCTACACCGCTATCTTTCTGAACATGAAAATATCTACACCGCTAACTGTTTGAACAGGGAAATATATACACCGCTATCTGCATGAAAATGGAAATATCTACACAGCTATCTGCATATACATGGAAATATCTACACAGCTATCTCTTTACACATGGAAATAACCACACCGCTATCTGTATGAACATGGAAATATCTACACCGCCATCTGTATGAAAATGGAAATATCTTCACCGCCATCTGTATGAACATGGATATATCTACACAGCCTTCTGGATGAACATGGAAATATCTACACCGCTATCTGTGTAAACATGCATACACCTTCACCGCTATCTGTATAAACATGGAAATATCTACACCGCTATCTTTATGAACATGGAAATATCTAAACCGCTAACTGCTTGAACAGGAAATATATACACCGCTATCTGCATGAAAATGGAAATATCTACGCCGCTATCTGTATGAATATGGAAATACATACACCGCTATCTGTATGAACATGGAAATATCTACACCGCTATCTGTATGAACATGGAAATATCTACACCGCTATCTGTATGAACATGGAAATATCTACACCGCCATCTGTATGAAGATGGAAATATCTTCTCCGCCATCTGTTTCAACATGGATATATCCACACAGCCATCTGGATGAACATGGAAATATCTAAACCGCTATCTGCATGAACATGGAAATATCTACACCGCCAACTGTATGAACATGGATATATCTACACCGCTATCTGTATAAACATGGAAATATCTAAACCGCTACCTGTATGAACATGGAAATATCAGCTCCGCTATCTGTATGAACATGGAAATATCTACACCGCTATCTGTATGAACATGGAAATACCTTCTCCGCTATCTGAATGAACATGGATATATCTACACAGCCTTCTGGATGAACATGGAAATATCTACACCGCTATCTGTGTAAACATGCATACATCTTCACCGCTATCTGTATAAACATGGAAATATCTACACCGCTATCTTTATGAACATGGAAATATCTAAACCGCTAACTGTTTGAACAGGGAAATATATACACCGCTATCTGCATGAAAATGGAAATATCTATGCCGCTATCTGTATGAATATGGAAATACATACACCGCTATCTGTATGAACATGGAAATATCTACACCACCATCTGTATGAACATGGATATATCTACACTGCTATCTGTATAAACATGGAAATATCTACACCGCTACCTGTATGAACATGGAAATATCAGCTCCGCTATCTGTATGAACATGGAAATATCTACACCGCTATCTGTATGAACATGGAAATATCTGCACCGCTATCTGTATGAACATGGAATTATCTACACCGCTATCTGTGTAAACATGCATACATCTTCACCGCTATCTGTATAAACATGGAAATATCTACACCGCTATCTTTATGAACATGGAAATATCTAAACCGCTAACTGTTTGAACAGGGAAATATATACACCGCGATCTGCATGAAAATTGAAATATCTACAACGCTATCTGTATGAATATGGAAATACATACACCGCTATCTGTATGAACATGGAAATATCTACACCGCTATCTGTATGAACATGGAAATATCTACACCGCTATCTGTATGAACATGGAAATTTCTACACCGCCATCTGTATGAACATGGAAATATCTTCTCCGCCATCTGTTTGAACATGGATATATCTTCACAGCCATCTGGATAAACATGGAAATATCTAAACCGCTATCTGCATGAACATGGAAATATCTACACCACCATCTGTATGAACATGGATATATCTACACTGCTATCTGTATAAACATGGAAATATCTACACCGCTACCTGTATGAACATGGAAATATCAGCTCCGCTATCTGTATGAACATGGAAATATCTACACCGCTATCTGTATGAACATGGAAATATCTGCACCGCTATCTGTATGAACATGGAATTATCTACACCGCTATCTGTGTAAACATGCATACATCTTCACCGCTATCTGTATAAACATGGAAATATCTACACCGCTATCTTTATGAACATGGAAATATATAAACCGCTAACTGTTTGAACAGGGAAATATATACACCGCGATCTGCATGAAAATGGAAATATCTACACCGCTATCTGTATGAAGATGGAAATACATACACCGCTATCTGTGTGAACATGGAAATATCTACACCGCCATCTGTATGAACATGGAAATATCTACACCGCTATCTGAATGAACATGGAAATATCTACACCGCCATCTGTAAGAACATGGAAATATCTTCTCCGCCATCTGTATGAACATGGATATATCTACACAGCCATCTGGATGAACATGGAAATATCTACACCGCTATCTGTACGAACATGGAAATATCTACACCGCTATCTGTATGAACATGGAAATATCTACACCGCTATCTGTATGAACATGGAAATATCTACACCGCTATCTGTATGAACATGGAAATATCTACACCGCTAACTGAACAGGGAAATATATACACCGCTATGTGCATGAAAATGGAAATATCTACACCGCTATCGGTTTGAACAGGGAAATATATACACCGCTGTCTGCATGAAAATAGAAATTGCTACACAGCTATCTGCATATACTTGGAAATATCTACACAGGTATCTCTTTACACATGGAAATAACTACACAGCTATCTGTATGAAAATGGAAATATCTACACCGCCATCTGTATGAACATGGAAATATCTACACCGCTATCTGTATGAACATGGAAATATCTACACCGCTATCTGTATGAACATGGAAATATCTACACAGCCATCTGGATGAACATGGAAATATCTACACCGCTATCTGTATGAACTTGGAAATATCTACACCGCTATCTGTATGAACATGGAAATACCTACACCGCTATCTGTATGAACATGGAAATATTTTCACCGCCATCTATATGAACATGGATATATCTACACAGCCATCTGGATGAACATGGAAATATCTACACCGCTATCTGTGTAAACATGCCTACATTTTCACCGCTATCTGTATAAACATGGAAATATGTACACCGCTATCTTTATGAACATGGAAATATCTACACCGCTAACTGTTTGAACATGGAAGTATATACACCGCTATCTGCTTGAAAATGGAAATATATACACCGCTAACTGTATGAACATGGAAATACATACACCGCTATCTGTTTGAACATGGAAATATCTACACCGCTTTCTGTATGAACATGGAAATATCTACACCGCCATCTGTATTAAGATGGAGATATCTACACTGCTATATGTATCAACATGGAAATATCTACACCGCTACCTGTATGAACATGGAAATATCAGCACCGCTATCTGTATGAACATGGAAATATCTACACCGCGATCTGTATGAACATGGAAATATCTTCACCGCCATCTGTATGAACATGGATATATCTACACAGCCATCTGGATGAACATGGAAATATGTACACGGCTATCTGCGCAAACATGCATACATCTTCACCGCTATCTGTATAAACATGGAAATATCTACACCGCTATCTTTATGAACATGGAAATATCTAAACCGCTAACTGTTTGAACAGGGAAATATATACACCGCTATCTGCATAAAAATGGAAATATCTACACCGCTATCTGTATGAACATGGAAATACATACACTGCTATCTGTATGAACATGGAAATATCTAAACCGCTATCTGTATGAACATGGAAATATCTACACCGCTATCTGTATGAACATGGAAATATCTACACCGCCATCTGTATGAACATGGAAATATCTTCTCCACCATCTGTATGAACATGGATATATCTACACAGCCATCTGGATGAACATGGAAATATCTAAACTGCTATCTGTATGAACGTGGAAATATCTACACCGCCATCTGTATGAACATGGATATATCTACACAGCCATCTGTATAAGCACGGAAATATGTACACCGCTACCTGTATAAACATGGAAGTTTCAGCACGGCTATCGGTATGAACATGGCAATATCTACACGGCTATCTGTATGAACATGGAAATATCTACACCGCTATCTGTATGTACACGGAAATATCTTCACCGCCATCTGTATGAACATGGATATATCTACTCAGCCATCTGGATGAACATGGAAATATCTACACCGCTATCTGTATGAACATGGAAATATCTACACCGCTATCTGTATGAACATGGAAATATCTACACTGCCATCTGGATTAACATGGAAATATCTACACCGCTATCTGTATGAACATGGAAATACATACACCGCTGTCTGTATGAACATGGAAATATCTACACCGCTATCTGTATGAACATGGAAATATCTACACCGCTATCTGTATGAACATGGAAATATCTTCACCGCCATCTGTATGAACATGGATATATCTACACAGCCATCTGGATGAACATGGAAATATCTACACCGCTATCTGTGTAAACATGCATACATTTTCACCGCTATCTGTATAAACATGGAAATATCTACACCGCTATCTTTATGAACATGGAAATATCTACACCGCTAACTGTTTGAACATGGAAATATATACACCGCTATCTGCTTGAAAATGGTAATATCTACACCGCTATCTGTATGAACATGGAAATACATACACCGCTATCTGTTTGAACATTGAAATATCTACACCGCTTTCTTTATGAACATGGAAATATCTACAACGCTATCTGTAGGAACATGGAAATATCTTCACCGCCATCTGTATGAACATGGATATATCTACACAGCCATCTGGATGAACATGGAAATATCTACACCGCTATCTGTATGAACATGGAAATATCTACACCGCTATCTGTATGAACATGGATATATCTACACAGCCATCTAGATGAACATGGAAATATGTACACCGCTATCTGTGTAAACATGCATACATCTTCACTGCTATCTATATAAACATGGAAATATCTACACCGCTATCTTTCTGAACATGGAAATATCTACACCGCTAACTGTCTGAACAGGGAAATATATACACCGCTATCTGCATGAAAATGGAAATATCTACACAGCTATCTGCATAAACATGGAAATATCTACACAGCTATCTCTCTACACATGGAAATAACTACACCGCTATCTGTATGAACATGGAAATATCTACACCGCTATCTGTATGAAAATGGAATTCTCTGAACCGCCATCTGTATGAACATATAAATATCGACACCGCCATCTGTATTAAAATGGAGATATCTACACCGCTATCTGTATCAACATGGAAATATCTACACCGCTTTCTCTATAAACATGGAAATATCTACACCGCTATCTGTATAAACATGGAAAAACTTCACCGCTACCTGTATAAACATGGAAATTTCAGCACCGCTATCTGTATGAACATGGAAATATCTACACCGCAATCTGTATGAACATGGAAATATCTACACCGCTATCTGTATGAACATGGAAATATCTACACCGCTATCTGTTTGAACAGGGAAATATATACACCGCTGTCTGCATGAAAATGGAAATTGCTACACAGCTATCTGCATATACATGGAAATATCTACACAGGTATCTCTTTACACATGGAAATAACTACACCGCTATCTGTATGAACTTGGAAATATCTACACCGCCATCTGTATGAACATGGAAATATCTGTACCGCCATCTGTATGAACATATAAATAAATACACCGCCATCTGTGTTAATATGGAGATATCTACACCGCTATCTGTATCTACATGGAAATATCTACACCGCTATCTGTATAAACATGGAAATATCGACACCGCTATCTGTATAAACATGGAAATATCTACACCGCTACCTGTATGAACATGGAAATATCATCACCGCTATCTGTATGAACATGGAAATATCTACACCGCTATCTGTATGAACATGGAAATATCTTCACCGCCATCTGTATGAACATGGATATATCTACACAGCCATCTGGATGAACATGGAAATATGTACACGGCTATCTGTGTAAACATGCATACATGTTCACCGCTATCTGTATAAACATGGAAATATCTACACCGCTATCTTTATGAACATGGAAATATCTAAACCGATAACTGTTTGAACAGGGAAATATATACACCGCTGTCTGCATGAAAATGGAAATATCTACACCGCTATCTGTATGAACATGGAAATACATACACCGCTATCTGTATGAACATGGAAATATCTACACCGCTATCTGCATCAACATGGAAATACCTACACCGCTATCTGAATGAACATGGAAATATCTACACCGCCATCTGTATGAACATGGAAATATCTTCTCCGCCATCTGTATGAACATGGATATATCTACACAGCCATCTGGATGAACATGGAAATATCTAAACCGCTATCTGTATGAACATGGAAATATCTACACCGCCATCTGTATGAACATGGATATATCTACACAGCCATCTTTATAATCACGGAAATATGTACACCGCTACCTGTATAAACATGGAAGTATCAGCACCGCTATCGGTATGTACATGGCAATATCTACACGGCTATCTGTATGAACATGGAAATATCTACACCGCTATCTGTATGAACATGGAAATATCTACACCGCTATCTGTATGAACATGGAAATCTCTTCGCCGCCATCTGTATGAACATGGATATATCTACACAGCCATCTGGATGAACATGGAAATATCTACACCGCTATCTGTGTAAACATGCATACATTTTCACTGCTATCTGTATAAACATGGAAATATCTAAACCGCTATCTTTATGAACATGGAAATATCTACACCGCTAACTGTTTGAACTTGGAAATATATACACCGCAATCTGCTTGAAAATGGAAATATCTACACCGCTATCTGTATGAACATGGAAATACATACACCGCTATCTGTTCGAACATGGAAATATCTACACCGCTTTCTGTATGAACATGGAAATATCTACACCGCTATCTGTATGAACATGGATATATCTTCACCGTCATGTGTATGAACATGGATATATCTACACAGCCATCTGGATGAACATGGAAATATCTGCACCGCTATGTGTATGAACATGGAAATACCTACACCGCTATCTGTATGAACATGGATATATCTACACAGCCATCTGGATGAACATGGAAATATCTACACCGCTATCTGTGTAAACATGCATACATCTTCACCGCTATCTGTATAAACATGGAAATATCAACACCGCTAACTGTTTGAACAGGGAAATATATACACCGCTATCTGCATGAGAATTGAAATATCTACACAGCTATCTGCATATACATGGAAATATCTACACAGCTATCTCTTTACACATGGAAATAACTACACCGCTATCTGTATGAACATGGAAATATCTACACCGCCATCTGTATGAAAATGGAAATATCTGAACCGCCATCTGTATGAACATATAAATATCTTCACCGCCATCTGTATTAAGATCGAGATATCTACACCGCTATCTGCATAAACATGGAAATATCTACACCGCTATCTGTATAAACATGGAAATATCTACAGCACTATCTGTATAAACATGGAAATAGCTTCACCGCTACAGTAAAAACATGGAAATATCAGCACCGCTATCTGTATGAACATGGAAATATCTACAACGCAATCTGTATGTACATGGAAATATCTACACCGCTATCTGTATGAACATGGAAATATCTACACCGCTATCTGTTTGAACAGGGAAATATATACACCGCTATCTGCATGAAAATGTAAATTGCTACACAGCTATCTGCATATACATGGAAATATCTACACAGGTATCTCTTTACACATGGAAATAACTACACCGCTATCTGTATGAACATGGAAATATCTACACCGCCATCTGTATGAACATGGAAATATCTGCACGGCCATCTGTATGAACATATAAATATCTACACCGCCATCTGTATTAAGATGGAGATATCTACACCGCTATCTGTATCAACATGGAAATATCTACACCGCTATCTGAATAAACATGGAAATATCAGCACCGCTATCTGTGTGAACATGGAAATATCTACACCGCTTTCTGTATGAACATGGAAATATCTACACCGCTATCTGTTTGAACATGGAAATATCTACACCGCTTTCTGTATGAACATGGAGATATCTACACTGCTATCTGTATCAACATGGAAATATCTACACCGCTATCTGAATAAACATGGAAATATCAGCACCGCTATCTGTGTGAAGATGGAAATATCTACACCGCTATCTGAATAAACATGGAAATATCAGCACCGCTATCTGTTTGAACATGGAAATATCTACACCGCTTTCTGTATGAACATGGAAATATCTACACCGCTATCTGTATGAACATGGAAATATCTTCACCGCCATCTGTATGAAGATGGATATATCTACACAGCATTCTGGATGAACATGGAAATATCTACAACGCTATCTGTGTAAACATGCATACATTTTCACCGCTATCTGTATAAATATGGAAATATCTACACCGCTATCTTTATGAACATGGAAATATCTAAACCGCTAACTGTTTGAACAGGGAAATATATACACCGCTATCTGCATAAAAATGGAAATATCTACACCGCTATCTGTATGAACATGGAAATACATACACCGCTATCTGTATGAACATGGAAATATCTACACCGCTATCTGTATGAACATGGAAATATCTACACCGCTATCTGTATGAACATGGAAATATCTACACCGCCATCTGTATGAACATGGAAATATCTTCTCCGCCATCTGTATGAACATGGATATATCTACACAGCCATCTGGATGAACATGGAAATATCTAAACCGCTATCTGTATGAACATGGAAATATCTACACCGCCATCTGTATGAACATGGATATATCTACACAGCCATCTGTATAAACACGGAAATATGTACACCGCTACCTGTATAAACATGGAAGTTTCAGCACGGCTATCGGTATGAACATGGCAATATCTACACGGCTATCTGTATGAACATGGAAATATCTACACCGCTATCTGCATGTACATGGAAATATCTTCACCGCCATCTGTATGAACATGGATATATCTACTCAGCCATCTGGATGAACATGGATATATCTACTCAGCCATCTGGATGAACATGGAAATATCTACACCGCTATCTGTATGAACATGGAAATATCTACACCGCTATCTGTATGAACATGGAAATATCTACACCGCTATCTGTATGAACATGGAAATACCTACACCGCTATCTGTATGAACATGGAAATATCTACACCGCCATCTGTATGAACATGGAAATATCTTCTCCGCCATCTGTATGAACATGGATATATCTGCACAGCCATCTGGATGAACATGGAAATATCTAAACCGCTATCTGTATGAACATGGAAATATCTACACCGCCATCTGTATGAACATGGATATATCTACACAGCCATCTGGATGAACATGGAAATATCTACACCGCTATCTGTGTAAACATGCATACATTTTCACCGCTATCTGTATAAACATGGAAATAACTACACCGCTATCTTTATGAACATGGAAATATCTACACCGCTAACTGTTTGAACATGGAAATATCTACACCGCTATCTGTATGAACATGGAAATATCTACACAGCCATCTGGATTAACATGGAAATAACTACACCGCTATCTGTATGAACATGGAAATACATACACCGCTGTCTGTATGAACATGGAAATATCTACACCGCTATCTGTATGAACATGGAAATATCTACACCGCTATCTGTATGAACATGGAAATATCTTCACTGCCATCTGTGTGAACATGGATATATCTACACAGCCATCTGGATGAACATGGAAATATCTACACCGCTATCTGTGTAAACATGCATACATTTTCACCGCTATCTGTATAAACATGGAAATATCTACACCGCTATCTTTATGAACATGGAAATATCTACACCGCTAACTGTTTGAGCATGGAAATATATACACCGCTATCTGCTTGAAAATGGAAATATCTACACCGCTATCTGTATGAACATGGAAATACATACACCGCTATCTGTTGGAACATGGAAATATCTACACCGCTTTCTTTATGAACATGGAAATATCTACAACGCTATCTGTATGAACATGGAAATATCTTCACCGCGATCTGTATGAACATGGATATATCTACACAGCCATCTGGATGAACATGGAAATATCTGCACCTCTATCTGTATGAACATGGAAATATCTACACCGCTATCTGTATGAACATGGATATATCTACACAGCCATCTGGATGAACATGGAAATATCTACACCGCTATCTGTGTAAACATGCATACATCTTCACCGCTATCTGTATAAACATGGAAATATCTACACCGCTATCTTTCTGAACATGGAAATATCTACACCGCTAACTGTTTGAACATGGAAATATATACACCGCTATCTGCATGAGAATGGAAATATCTACACAGCTATCTGCATATACATGGAAATATCTACACAGCTATCTCTCCACACATGGAAATATCTACACCGCTATCTGTATGAACATGGAAATATCTACACCGCCATCTGTATGAAAATGGAAATCTCTGAACCGCCATCTGTATGAACATATAAATATCTACACCGCCATCTGTATTAAAATGGAGATATCTACACCGCTATCTGTATAAACATGGAAATATCTACACCGCTATCTGTATAAACATGGAAATATCTACACCGCTATCTGTATAAACAGGGAAATAGCTTCACCGCTACCTGTATAAACATGGAAATTTCAGCACCGCTATCTGTATGAACATGGAAATATCTACACCGCAATCTGTATGAACATGGAAATATCTACACCGCTATCTGTATGAACATGGAAATATCTACACCGCTATCTGTTTGAACAGGGAAATATATACACCGCTGTCTGCATGAAAATGGAAATTGCTACACAGCTATCTGCATATACATGGAAATATCTACACAGGTATCTCTTTACACATGGAAATAACTACACCGCTATCTGTATGAACATGGAAATATCTACACCGCCATCTGTATGAACATGGAAATATCTGCACCGCCATCTGTATGAACAGATAAATATATACACCGCCATCTGTATTAAGATGGAGATATCTACACCGCTATCTGTATAAACATGGAAATACCTACACCGCTATCTGTATAAACATGGAAATATCTACACCGCTATCTGTATAAACATGGAAATAGCTCCACCGCTACCTGTATAAACATGGAAATTTCAGCACCTCTATCAGTATGAACATGGAAATATCTACACCGCAATCTGTATGAACATGGAAATATCTACACCGCTATCTGTATGAACATGGAAATATCTACACCGCTATCTGTTTGAACAGGGAAATATATACACCGCTGTCTGCATGAAAATGGAAATTGCTACACAGCTATCTGCATATACATGGAAACATCTACACAGGTATCTCTTTACACATGGAAATAACTACACCGCTATCTGTATGAACATGGAAATATCTACACCGCCATCTGTATGAACATGGAAATATCTGCACCGCCATCTGTATGAACATATAAATATCTACACCGCCATCTGTATTAAGATGGAGATATCTACACCGCTATCTGTATCAACATGGAAATATCTACACCGCTATCTGTATAAACATGGAAATATCTACACCGCTATCTGTATAAACATGGAAATATCTACACCGCTACCTGTATGAACATGGAAATATCAGCACCGCTATCTGTATGAACATGGAAATATCTACACCGCTATCTGTATGAACATGGAAATATCTTCACCGCCATCTGTATGAACATGGATATATCTACACAGCCATCTGGATGAACATGGAAATATGTACACGGCAATCTGTGTAAACATGCATACATCTTCACCGCTATCTGTATAAACATGGAAATATCTACACCGCTGTCTTTATGAACATGGAAATATCTAAACCGATAACTGTTTGAACAGGGAAATATATACACCGCTATCTGCATGAAAATGGAAATATCTACACCGCTATCTGTATGAACATGGAAATACATACACCGCTATCTGTATGAACATGGAAATATCTACACCGCCATCTGTATGAACATGGAAATATCTTCTCCGCCATCTGTATGAACATGGATATATCTGCACAGCCATCTGGATGAACATGGAAATATCTAAACCGCTATCTGTATGAACATGGAAATATCTACACCGCCATCTGTATGAACATGGATATATCTACACAGCCATCTTTATAAACACGGTAATATGTACACCGCTACCTGTAAAAACATGGAAGTATCAGCACCGCTATCGTATGTACATGGCAATATCTACACGGCTATCTGTATGAACATGGAAATATCTACACCGCTATCTGTATGTACATGGAAATATCTTCACCGCCATCTGTATGAACATGGATATATCTACGCAGCCATCTGGATGAACATGGAAATATCTACACCGCTATCTGTATGAACATGGAAATATCTACGCCGCTATCTGTATGAACATGGAAATACCTACAGAGCCATCTGGATGAACATGGAAATATCTACACCGCTATCTGTATGAACATGGAAATACAAACACCGCTATCTGTATGAACATGGAAATATCTACACCGCTATCTGTATGAACATGGAAATATCTTCACCGCCATCTGTATGAACATGGATATATCTTCACCGTCATCAGTATGAACATGAATATATCTACACAGCCATCTGGATGAACATGGAAATATCTGCACCGCTATCTGAGTAAACATGCATACATTTTCACCGCTATCTGTATAAACATGGAAATATCTACACCGCTATCTTTATGAACATGGAAATATCTACACCGCTAACTGTTTGAACTTGGAAATACATACACCGCTATCTGTTTGAACATGGAAATATCTACACCGCTTTCTGTATGAACGTGGAAATATCTTCACCGTCATCAGTATGAACATGAATATATCTACACAGCCATCTGGATGAACATGGAAATATCTGCACCGCTATCTGTATGAACATGGAAATATCTACACCGCTATCTGTATGAACATGGATATATCTACACAGCCTTCTGGATGAACATGGAAATATCTACACCGCTATCTGTGTAAACATGCATACATCTTCACCGCTATCTGTATAAACATGGAAATATCTACACCGCTATCTTTCTGAACATGGAAATATCAACACCGCTAACTGTTTGAACAGGGAAATATCTACACCGCTATCTGCATGAGAATTGAAATATCTACACAGCTATCGGCATATACATGGAAATATCTACACAGCTATCTCTTTACACATGGAAATAACTACACCGCTATCTGTATGAACATGGAAATATCTACACCGCCATCTGTATGAAAATGGAAATATCTGAACCGCCATCTGTATGAACATATAAATATCTACACCGCCATCTGTATTAAGATGGAGATATCTACACCGCTATCTGTATAAACATGGAAATATCTACACCGCTATCTGTATAAACATGGAAATATCTACACCGCTATCTGTATAAACATGGAAATATCTTCACCGCTACCTGTAAAAACATGGAAATATCAGCACCGCTATCTGTATGAACATGGAAATATCTACACCGATATCTGTATGAACATGGAAATACATACACCGCTATCTGCATGAACATGGAAATATCTACACCGCTATCTGTATGAACATGGAAATACCTACACCGCTATCTGTATGAACATGGAAATATCTACACCGCCATCTGTATGAACATGGAAATATCTTCTCCGCCATCTGCATGAACATGGATATATCTACACAGCCATCTGGATGAACATGGAAATATCTAAACAGCTATCTGTATGAACATGGAAATATCTACACCGCTTTCTGTATAAACATGGAAATATGTACACAGCTACCTGTATAAACATGGAAGTATCAGCACCGCTATCGGTATGAACATGGCAATATCTACACGGCTATCTGTATGAACATGGAAATATCCACACCGCTATCTGTATGAACATGGAAATACCTTCACCGCCATCTGTATGAACATGGATATATCTACACAGCCATCTGGATGAACCTGGAAATATCTACGCCGCTATCTGTGTAAATATGCATACATTTTCACCGCGATCTGTATAAACATGGAAATATCTACACCGCTATCTTTATGAACATGGAAATATCTACACCGCTAACTGTTTGAACATGGAAATATATACACCGCTATCTGCTTGAAAATGGAAATATCTACACCGCTATCTGTATGAACATGGAAATACATACACCGCTATCTGTTTGAACATGGAAATATCTACACCGCTTTCTGTATGAACATGGAAATATCTACACCGCTATCTGTATGAACATGGAAATATCTTCTCCGCCATCTGTATGAACATGGATATATCTACACAGCCATCTGGATGAACATGGAAATATCCGCACCGCTATCTGTATGAACATGGAAATATCTACACCGCTATCTGTATGAACATGGATATATCTACACCGCTAACTGTTTGAACAGGGAAATATATACACCGCTATCTGCATGAAAATGGAAATATCTACACAGCTATCTGCATATACATGGAAATATCTACACAGCTATCTCTTTACACATGGAAATAACTACACCGCTATCTGTATGAACATGGAAACATCTACACCGCCATCTGTATGAAAATGGAAATATCTGAACCGGCATCTGTATGAACATATAAATATCTACACCGCCATCTGTATTAAGATGGAGTTATCTGCACCGCTATCTGTATAAACATGGAAATATCTACACCACTATCTGTATAAACATGGAAATAGCTTCACCGCTACCTGTAAAAACATGGAAATATCAGCACCGCTATCTGTATGAACATGGAAATATCTACACCGCTATCTGTATGAACATGGAAATATCTTCACCGCCATCTGTAGGAACATGGATATATCTACACAGCCATCTGGATGAACATGGAAATAACTACACCGCTATCTGTGTAAACATGCATACATCTTCACCGCTATCTGTATAAACATGGAAATATCTACACCGCTATCTTTATGAACATGGAAATATCTAAACCGCTCACTGTTTGAACAGGGAAATATAGACACCGCTATCTGCATGAAAATGGAAATATCTACACCGCTATCTGTATGAACATGGAAATACATACACCGCTATCTGTATGAACATGGAAATATCTACACCGCTATCTGTATGAACATGGAAATATCTACACCGCCATCTGTTTGAACGTGGATATATCTACACAGCCATCTGGATGAACATGGAAATATCTAAACCGCTATATGCATGAACATGGAAATATCTACACCGCCATCTGTATGAACATGGATATATCTACACAGCCATCTGTATAAACATGGAAATATCTACACCGCTATCTGTATGAATATGGAAATGTTTACAAGGCTATCTGTTTGAACATGGAAATATCTACACCGCTATCTGCATGAAAATGGAAATATCTGCACAGCAATCTGCAAATACATGGAAATACCTACACAGCTATCTCTTTACACATGGAAATAACTACACCGCTATCTATATAAACATGGAAATATCTACACCGCTATCTTTATGAACATGGAAATATATACACCACTAACTGATTGAACAGGGAAATATATACACCGCTATCTGCATGAAAATGGAAATATCTACACCGCTATCTGTATGAACATGGAAATACATACACCGCTATCTGTTTGAACATGGAAATATCTACACCGCTATCTGTATGAACATGGAAATATCTTCACCGTCATCTTTATGAACATGGAAATATCTGCACCGCTATCTGTATGAACATGGAAATATCTACGCCGCTATCTGAATAAACATGGAAATATCTACACCGCTATCTGTATGAACATGGAAATATCTTCACCGCCATCTGTATGAACATGGATATATCTACACAGCCATCTGGATTAACATGGAAATATCTGCACCGCTATCTGTATGAACATGGAAATATCTACACCGCTATCTGTATGAACATAGATATATCTACACAGCTATCTGGATGAACATGGAAATATCTACACCGCTATCAGTGTAAACATGCATACATCTTCACCGCTATCTGTATAAACATGGAAATATCTACACCGCTATCTTTCTGAACAGGGAAGTATCTACACCACTAACTGTTTGAACAGGGAAATATATACACCGCTATCTGCATGAAAATGGAAATATCTACACAGCTATCTGCATATACATGGATATATCTACACAGCTATCTCTTTACACATGTAAATAACTACACCGCTATCTGTATGAACATGGAAATATCTACACTGCGATCTGTATGAACATGGAAATATCTGAACCGCCATCTGTATGAACATATAAATATCTACACCGCCAACTGTATTAAGATGGAGATATCTACACCGCTTTCTGTATAAAGATGGAAATATCTACGCCGCTATCTGTATAAACATGGAAATATCTACACCGCTATGCTTATAAACATGGAAATATCTACACCGCTATCTGTATAAACATGGAAATATCTACACCGCTACCTGTATAAACATGGAAATATCAGCACCGCTATCGGAATGAATATGGAAATATCTACACCGCCATCTCTATGAACATGGAAATATCTTCACCGCCATCTGTATGAACATGGATATATCTACACAGCCATCTGTATGTACATGGAAATATCTACACCGCTATCTGTATGAACATGGAAATGTCTACACCGCTATCTGTATTAACATGGAAATATCTTCACCGCCATCTGAATGAACATGAATATGTCTCCACAGCCATCTGGATGAACATGGAAATATCTACACCACTATCTGTATGAAGATGGAAATATCAACACAGCTATCTGTGTAAACATGCATACATCTTCACCGCTATCTGTATAAACATGGAAATATCTACACCGCTATCTTTATGAACATGGAAATATCTACACCGCTATCTGTGTAAATATGCATACATCTTCACCGCAATCTGTATAAACATGGAAATATCTACACCGCTATCTGTATGAACATGGAAATATCTACACCGCTATCTGTTTGAACATGGAAATATCTACACCGCTATCTGCATGAAAATGGAAATATCTACACAGCTATCTGCATATACATGGAAATATCTACACAGCTATCTCTTTACACATGGAAATAACTAAACCGCTATCTGTATGAACATGGATATATCTAAACAGCCATCTGGATGAACATGGAAATATGTACACGGCTATCTGTGTAAACATGCATACATCTTCACCGCTATCTGTATAAAAATGGAAATATCGACACCGCTATCTTTATGAACATGGAAATATCTAAACCGATAACTGTTTGAACAGGGAAATATATACACCGCTATCTGCATGAAAATGGAAATATCTACACCGCTGTCTGTACGAACATGGTAATACATACACCGCTGTCTGTATGAACATGGAAATATCTACACCGCTATCTGTATGAACATGGAAATACCTACACCGCTATCTGTATGAACATGGAAATATCTACACCGCCATCTGTATGAACATGGAAATATCTTCTCCGCCATCTGTATGAACATGGATATATCTACACAGCCATCTGGATGAACATGGAAATATCTAAACCTCTATCTGTATGAACATGGAAATATCTACACAGCCATCAGTATAAACACGGAAATATGTACACCGCTACCTGTATAAACATGGAAGTATCAGCACCGCTATCGGTATGAACATGGCAATATCTACACGGCTATCTGTATGAACATGGAAATATCTACACCGCTATCTGTATGTACATGGAAATATCGTCTCCGCCATCTGTATGAACATGGATATATCTACGCAGCCATCTGGATGAACATGGAAATATCTACACCGCTATCTGTATGAACATGGAAATATCTACACCGCTATCTGTATTAACATGGAAATATCTACACAGCCATCTGGATTAACTTGGAAATATCTACACCGCTATCTGTATGAACATGGAAATACATACACCGCTATCTTTATGAACATGGAAATATCTACACCGCTATCTGTTTGAACATGGAAATATATATACCGCTATCTGCATGAAAATGGAAATATCTACACAGCTATCTGCATATACATGGAAATATCTACACAGCTATAACTTTACGCATGGAAATAACTACACCGCTATCTGTATGAACATGGAAATATCTACACCGCCATCTGTATGAAAATGGAAATATCTGAACCGCCATCTGTATGAACATATAAATATCTACACCGCCATCTGTATTAAAATGGAGTTATCTACACCGCTATCTGTATAAACATGGAAATATCTACACCGCTATCTGTATAAACATGGAAATATCTACACCGCTATCTGTATAAACATGGAAATATCTTCACCGCTACCTGTAAAAACATGGAGATATTAGCACCGCTATCTGTATGAACATGGAAATATCTACACTGCTATCTGTATGAACATGGAAATATCTACACCGCTATCGGTTTGAACAGGGAAATATATACACCGCTGTCTGCATGAAAATGCAAATTGCTACACAGCTATCTGCATATACATGGAAATATCTACACAGGAATCTCTTTACACATGGAAATAACTACACCGCTATCTGTATGAAAATGGAAATATCTACACCGCCATCTGTATGAACATGGAAATATCTACACCGCTATCTGTATGAACATGGAAATATCTACACCGCTATCTGTATGAACATGGAAATGTCTACACAGCCATCTGGATGAACATGGAAATATCTACACCGCTATCTGTATGAACATGGAAATATCTACACCGCTATCTGTATGAACATGGAAATATCTACACCGCTATCTGTATGAACATGGAAATATTTTCACCGCCATCTATATGAACACGGATATATCTACACAGCCATCTGGATGAACATGGAAATATCTACACCGCTATCTGTGTAAACATGCCTACATTTTCACCGCTATCTGTATAAACATGGAAATATCTACACCGCTATCTTTATGAACATGGAAATATCTACACCGCTAACTGTTTGAACATGGAAGTACATACACCGCTATCTGCTTGAAAATGGAAACATATACACCGCTAACTGTATGAACATGGAAATACATACACCGCTGTCTGTATGAACATGGAAATATCTACACCGCTATCTGTATGAACATGGAAATATCTACACCGCTATCTGTATGAACATGGATATATCTACACAGCCATCTGTATAAACACGGAAATATGTACACCGCTACCTGTATAAACATGGAAGTATCAGCACCGCTATCGGTATGAACATGGCAATATCTACACGGCTATCTGTATGAACATGGAAATATCTACACCGCTATCTGTATGTACATGGAAATATCGTCTCCGCCATCTGTATGAACATGGATATATCTACGCAGCCATCTGGATGAACATGGAAATATCTACACCGCTATCTGTATGAACATGGAAATATCTACACCGCTATCTGTATTAACATGGAATTATCTACACAGACATCTGGATTAACTTGGAAATATCTACACCGCTATCTGTATGAACATGGAAATACATACACCGCTATCTGTATGAACATGGAAATATCTACACCGCTATCTGTTTGAACATGGAAATATATACACCGCTATCTGCATGAAAATGGAAATATCTACACAGCTATCTCCATATACATGAAAATATCTACACAGCTATCACTTTACGCATGGAAATAACTACACCGCTATCTGTATGAAAATGGAAATATCTACACCGCCATCTGTATGAACATGGAAATATCTACACCGCTATCTGTATGAACATGGAAATATCTACACCGCTATCTGTATGAACATGGAAATATCTTCACCGCCATCTGTAGGAACATGGATATATCTACACAGCCATCTGGATGAACATGGAAATAACTACACCGCTATCTGTGTAAACATGCATACATCTTCACCGCTATCTGTATAAACATGGAAATATCTACACCGCTATCTTGATGAACATGGAAATATCTAAACCGCTCACTGTTTGAACAGGGAAATATAGACACCGCTATCTGCATGAAAATGGAAATATCTACACCGCTATCTGTATGAACATGGAAATACATACACCGCTATCTGTATGAACATGGAAATATCTACACCGCTATCTGTATGAACATGGAAATATCTACACCGCTATCTGTATGAACATGGAAATATCTACACCGCCATCTGTATGAACATGGAAATATCTTCTCCGCCATCTGTTTGAACATGGATATATCTACACAGCCATCTGGATGAACATGGAAATATCTAAACCGCTATATGCATGAACATGGAAATATATACACCGCCATCTGTATGAACATGGATATATCTACACAGCCATCTGTATAAACATGGAAATATCTACACCGCTATCTGTATGAATATGGAAATGTTTACAACGCTATCTGTTTGAACATGGAAATATCTACACCGCTATCTGCATGAAAATGGAAATATCTGCACAGCAATCTGCAAATACATGGAAATACCTACACAGCTATCTCTTTACACATGGAAATAACTACACCGCTATCTATATAAACATGGAAATATCTACACCGCTATCAGTGTAAACATGCACACATCTTCACCGCTATCTGTATAAACATGGAAATATCTACACCGCTATGTTTCTGAACATGGAAATATCTACACCACTAACTGATTGAACAGGGAAATATATACAACGCTATCTGCATGAAAATGGAAATATCTACACCGCTATCTGTATGAACATGGAAATACATACACCGCTATCTGTTTGAACATGGAAATATCTACACCGCTATCTGTATGAACATGGAAATATCTTCACCGTCATCTGTATGAACATGGAAATATCTGCACCGCTATCTGTATGAACATGGAAATATCTACGCCGCTATCTGAATAAACATGGAAATATCTACACCGCTATCTGTATGAACATGGAAATATCTTCACCGCCATCTGTATGAACATGGATATATCTACACAGCCATCTGGATTAACATGGAAATATCTGCACCACTGTCTGTATGAACATGGAAATATCTACACCGCTATCTGTATGAACATAGATATATCTACACAGCTATCTGGATGAACATGGAAATATCTACACCGCTATCAGTGTAAACATGCTTACATCTTCACCGCTATCTGTATAAACATGGAAATATCTACACCGCTATCTTTCTGAACAGGGAAATATCTACACCACTAACTGTTTGAACAGGGAAATATATACACCGCTATCTGCATGAAAATGGAAATATCTACACAGCTATCTGCATATAGATGGATATATCTACACAGCTATCTCTTTACACATGTAAATAACTACACCGCTATCTGTATGAACATGGAAATATCTACACCGCGATCTGTATGAACATGGAAATATCCGAAACGCCATCTGTATGAACATATAAATATCTACACCGCCAACTGTATTAAGATGGAGATATCTACACCGCTTTCTGTATAAAGATGGAAATATCTACGCCGCTATCTGTATAAACATGGAAATATCTACACTGCTATGTGTATAAACATGGAAATATCTACACCGCTATCTGTATAAACATGGAAATATCTACACCGCTACCTGTATATACATGGAAATATCAGCACCGCTATCGGAATGAATATGGAAATATCTACACCGCCATCTCTATGAACATGGAAATATCTTCACCGCCATCTGTATGAACATGGATATATCTACACAGCCATCTGTATGTACATGGAAATATATACACCGCTATCTGTATGAACATGGAAATGTCAACACCGCTATCTGTATTAACATGGAAATATCTTCACCGCCATCTGAATGAACATGAATATGTCTCCACAGCCATCTGGATGAACATGGAAATATCTACACCACTATCTGTATGAAGATGGAAATATCAACACAGCTATCTGTGTAAACATGCATACATCTTCACCGCTATCTGTATAAACATGGAAATATCTACAACGCAATCTTTATGAACATGGAAATATCTACACCGCTATCTGTGTAAATATGCATACATCTTCACCGCAATCTGTATAAACATGGAAATATCTACACCGCTATCTGTATGAACATGGAAATATCTACACCGCTATCTGTTTGAACATGGAAATATCTACACCGCTATCTGCATGAAAATGGAAATATCTACACAGCTATCTGCATATACATGGAAATATCTACACAGCTATCTCTTTACACATGGAAATAACTACACCGCTATCTGTATGAACATGGATATATCTACACAGCCATCTGGATGAACATGGAAATATGTACACGGCTATCTGTGTAAACATGCATACATCTTCACCGCTATCTGTATAAACATGGAAATATCTACACTGCTATCTTTATGAACATGGAAATATCTAAACCGATAACTGTTTGAACAGGGAAATATATACACCGCTATCTGCATGAAAATGGAAATATCTACACCGCTATCTGTATGAACATGGAAATACATACACCGCTATCTGTATGAACATGGAAATATCTACACCGCTATCTGTATGAACATGGAAATATCTTCTCCGCCATCTGTATGAACATGGATATATCTACACAGCCATCTGGATGGACATGGAAATATCTAAACCGCTATCTGTATGAACATGGATATATCTACACAGCCATCTGTATAAACACGGAAATATGTACACCGCTACCTGCATAAGCATGGAAGTATCAGCACCGCTATCGGTATGAACATGGCAATATCTACACGGCTATCTGTATGAACATGGAAATATCTACACCGCTATCTGTATGTACATGGAAATATCGTCTCCGCCATCTGTATGAACATGGATATATCTACGCAGCCATCTGGATGAACATGGAAATATCTACACCGCTATCTGTATGAACATGGAAATATCTACACCGCTATCGTTATTAACATGGAAATATCTACACAGCCATCTGGATTAACTTGGAAATATCTACACCGCTATCTGTATGAACATGGAAATACATACACCGCTATCTGTATGAACATGGAAATATCTACACCGCTATCTGTTTGAACATGGAAATATATACACCGCTATCTGCATGAAAATGGAAATATCTACACAGCTATCTGCATATACATGGAAATATCTACACAGCTATCACTTTACGCATGGAAATAACTACACCGCTATCTGTATGAACATGGAAATATCTACACCGCCATCTGTATGAAAATGGAAATATCTGAACCGCCATCTGTATGAACATATAAATATCTACACCGCCATCTGTATTAAAATGGAGTTATCTACACCGCTATCTGTATAAACATGGAAATATCTACACCGCTATCTGTATAAACATGGAAATATCTACACCGCTATCTGTATAAACATGGAAATATCTTCACGGCTACCTGTAAAAACATGGAGATATTAGCACCGCTATCTGTATGAACATGGAAATATCTACACCGCTATCTGTATGAACATGGAAATATCTACACCGCTATCGGTTTGAACAGGGAAATATATACACCGCTGTCTGCATGAAAATGGAAATTTGTACACAGCTATCAGCATATACATGGAAATATCTACACAGGTGTCTCTTTACACATGGAAATAACTACACCGCTATCTGTATGAAAATGGAAATATCTACACCGCCATCTGTATGAACATGGAAATATCTACACCGCTATCTGTATGAACATGGAAATATCTACACCACTATCTGTATGAACATGAAAATATCTACACAGCCATCTGGATGAACATGGATATATCTACACCGCTATCTGTATGAACATGGAAATATCTACACCGCTATCTGTATGAACATGGAAATATCTACACCGCTATCTGTATGAACATGGAAATATTTTCACCGCCATCTATATGAACATGGATATATCTACACAGCCATCTGGATGAACATGGAAATATCTACACCGCTATCTCTGTAAACATGCCTACATTTTCACCGCTATCTGTATAAACATGGAAATATCTACACCGCTATCTTTATGAACATGGAAATATCTACACCGCTAACTGTTTGAACATGGAAGTATATACACCGCTATCTGCTTGAAAATGGAAACATATACACCGCTAACTGTATGAACATAGAAATACATACACCGCTATCTGTATGAACATGGAAATATCTACACCGCTATCAGTATGAACATGGATATATCTACACAGCCATCTGTATAAACACGGAAATATGTACACCGCTACCTGTATAAACATGGAAGTATCAGCACCGCTATCGGTATGAACATGGCAATATCTACACGGCTATCTGTATGAACATGGAAATACCTACACCGCTATCTGTATGTACATGGAAATATCGTCTCCGCCATCTGTATGAACATGGATATATCTACGCAGCCATCTGGATGAACATGGAAATATCTACACCGCTATCTGTATGAACATGGAAATATCTACACCGCTATCTGTATTAACATGGAAATATCTACACAGCCATCTGGATTAACTTGGAAATATCTACACCGCTATCTGTATGAACATGGAAATACATACACCGCTATCTGTATGAACATAGAAATATCTACACCGCTATCTGTATGAACATGGAAATATATACACCGCTATCTGCATGAAAATGGAAATATCTACACAGCTATCTGCATATACATGGAAATATCTACACAGCTATCACTTTACGCACGGAAATAACTACACCGCTATCTGTATGAACATGGAAATATCTACACCGCCATCTGTATGAAAATGGAAATATCTGAACCGCCATCTGTAAGAACATATAAATATCTACACCGCCATCTGTATTAAAATGGAGTTATCTACACCGCTATCTGTATAAACATGGAAATATCTACACCGCTATCTGTATAAACATGGAAATATCTTCACCGCTACCTGTAAAAACATGGAGATATTAGCACCGCTATCTGTATGAACATGGAAATATCTACACCGCTATCTGTATGAACATGGAAATATCTACACCGCTATCGGTTTGAACAGGGAAATATATACACCGCTATCTGCATGAAAATGGAAATTGCTACACAGCTATCTGCATATACATGGAAATATCTACACAGGTATCTCTTTACACATGGAAATAACTACACCGCTATCTGTATGAAAATGGAAATATCTACACAGCCATCTGTATGAACATGGAAATATCTACACCGCTATCTGTATGAACATGGAAATATCTACACCGCTATCTGTATGAACATGGAAATATCTACACAGCCATCTGTATGAAAATGGAAATATCTACACCCCCATCTGTATGAACATGGAAATATCTACACCGCTATCTGTATGAACATGGAAATATCTACACCGCTATCTGTATGAACATGGAAATATCTACACAGCCATCTGGATGAACATGGAAATATCTACACAGCTATCTGTATGAACATGGAAATATCTACACCGCTATCTGTATGAACATGGAAATATCTACACCGCTATCTGTATGAACATGGAAATACATACACCGCTATCTGTATGAACATGGAAATATCTACACCGCTATCTGTTTGAACATGGAAATATATACACCGCTATCTGCATGAAAATGGAAATATCTACACAGCTATCTGCATATACATGAAAATATCTACACAGCTATCACTTTACGCATGGAAATAACTACACCGCTATCTGTATGAACATGGAAATATCTACACCGCCATCTGTATGAAAATGGAAATATCTGAACCGCCATCTGTATGAACATATAAATATCTACACCGCCATCTGTATTAAAATGGAGTTATCTACACCGCTATCTGTATAAACATGGAAATATCTACACCGCTATCTGTATAAACATGGAAATATCTACACCGCTATCTGTATAAACATGGAAATATCTTCACCGCTACCTGTAAAAACATGGAGATATTAGCACCGCTATCTGTATGAACATGGAAATATCTACACCGCTATCGGTTTGAACAGGGAAATATATACACCACTGTCTGCATGAAAATGGAAATTGCTACACAGCTATCTGCATATACATGGAAATATCTACACAGGTATCTCTTTACACATGGAAATAACTACACCGCTATCTGTATGAAAATGGAAATATCTACACCGCCATCTGTATGAACATGGAAATATCTACACCGCTATCTGTATGAACATGGAAATATCTACACCGCTATCTGTATGAACATGGAAATATCTTCACCACCATCTGTAGGAACATGGATATATCTACACAGCCATCTGGATGAACATGGAAATAACTACACCGCTATCTGTGTAAACATGCGTACATCTTCACCGCTATCTGTATAAACATGGAAATATCTACACCGCTATCTTGATGAACATGGAAATATCTAAACCGCTCACTGTTTGAACAGGGAAATATAGACACCGCTATCTGCATGAAAATGGAAATATCTACACCGCTATCTGTATGAACATGGAAATACATACACCGCTATCTGTATGAACATGGAAATATCTACACCGCTATCTGTAAGAACATGGAAATATCTACACCGCCATCTGTATGAACATGGAAATATCTTCTCCGCCATCTGTTTGAACATGGATATATCTACACAGCCATCTGGATGAACATGGAAATATCTAAACCGCTATATGCATGAACATGGAAATATATACACCGCCATCTGTATGAACATGGATATATCTACACAGCCATCTGTATAAACATGGAAATATCTACACCGCTATCTGTATGAACATGGAAATACATACACCGCTATCTGTTTGAACATGGAAATATCTACACCGCTATCTGTATGAACATGGAAATATCTTCACCGTCATCTGTATGAACATGGAAATATCTGCACCGCTATCTGTATGAACATGGAAATATCTACGCCGCTATCTGAATAAACATGGAAATATCTACACCGCTATCTGTATGAACATGGAAATATCTTCACCGCCATCTGTATGAACATGGATATATCTACACAGCCATCTGGATTAACATGGAAATATCTGCACCACTGTCTGTATGAACATGGAAATATCTACACCGCTATCTGTATGAACATAGATATATCTACACAGCTATCTGGATGAACATGGAAATATCTACACCGCTATCAGTGTAAACATGCTTACATCTTCACCGCTATCTGTATAAACATGGAAATATCTACACCGCTATCTTTCTGAACAGGGAAATATCTACACCACTAACTGTTTGAACAGGGAAATATATACACCGCTATCTGCATGAAAATGGAAATATCTACACAGCTATCTGCATATAGATGGATATATCTACACAGCTATCTCTTTACACATGTAAATAACTACACCGCTATCTGTATGAACATGGAAATATCTACACCGCGATCTGTATGAACATGGAAATATCCGAAACGCCATCTGTATGAACATATAAATATCTACACCGCCAACTGTATTAAGATGGAGATATCTACACCGCTTTCTGTATAAAGATGGAAATATCTACGCCGCTATCTGTATAAACATGGAAATATCTACACTGCTATGTGTATAAACATGGAAATATCTACACCGCTATCTGTATAAACATGGAAATATCTACACCGCTACCTGTATATACATGGAAATATCAGCACCGCTATCGGAATGAATATGGAAATATCTACACCGCCATCTCTATGAACATGGAAATATCTTCACCGCCATCTGTATGAACATGGATATATCTACACAGCCATCTGTATGTACATGGAAATATATACACCGCTATCTGTATGAACATGGAAATGTCAACACCGCTATCTGTATTAACATGGAAATATCTTCACCGCCATCTGAATGAACATGAATATGTCTCCACAGCCATCTGGATGAACATGGAAATATCTACACCACTATCTGTATGAAGATGGAAATATCAACACAGCTATCTGTGTAAACATGCATACATCTTCACCGCTATCTGTATAAACATGGAAATATCTACAACGCAATCTTTATGAACATGGAAATATCTACACCGCTATCTGTGTAAATATGCATACATCTTCACCGCAATCTGTATAAACATGGAAATATCTACACCGCTATCTGTATGAACATGGAAATATCTACACCGCTATCTGTTTGAACATGGAAATATCTACACCGCTATCTGCATGAAAATGGAAATATCTACACAGCTATCTGCATATACATGGAAATATCTACACAGCTATCTCTTTACACATGGAAATAACTACACCGCTATCTGTATGAACATGGATATATCTACACAGCCATCTGGATGAACATGGAAATATGTACACGGCTATCTGTGTAAACATGCATACATCTTCACCGCTATCTGTATAAACATGGAAATATCTACACTGCTATCTTTATGAACATGGAAATATCTAAACCGATAACTGTTTGAACAGGGAAATATATACACCGCTATCTGCATGAAAATGGAAATATCTACACCGCTATCTGTATGAACATGGAAATACATACACCGCTATCTGTATGAACATGGAAATATCTACACCGCTATCTGTATGAACATGGAAATATCTTCTCCGCCATCTGTATGAACATGGATATATCTACACAGCCATCTGGATGGACATGGAAATATCTAAACCGCTATCTGTATGAACATGGATATATCTACACAGCCATCTGTATAAACACGGAAATATGTACACCGCTACCTGCATAAGCATGGAAGTATCAGCACCGCTATCGGTATGAACATGGCAATATCTACACGGCTATCTGTATGAACATGGAAATATCTACACCGCTATCTGTATGTACATGGAAATATCGTCTCCGCCATCTGTATGAACATGGATATATCTACGCAGCCATCTGGATGAACATGGAAATATCTACACCGCTATCTGTATGAACATGGAAATATCTACACCGCTATCGTTATTAACATGGAAATATCTACACAGCCATCTGGATTAACTTGGAAATATCTACACCGCTATCTGTATGAACATGGAAATACATACACCGCTATCTGTATGAACATGGAAATATCTACACCGCTATCTGTTTGAACATGGAAATATATACACCGCTATCTGCATGAAAATGGAAATATCTACACAGCTATCTGCATATACATGGAAATATCTACACAGCTATCACTTTACGCATGGAAATAACTACACCGCTATCTGTATGAACATGGAAATATCTACACCGCCATCTGTATGAAAATGGAAATATCTGAACCGCCATCTGTATGAACATATAAATATCTACACCGCCATCTGTATTAAAATGGAGTTATCTACACCGCTATCTGTATAAACATGGAAATATCTACACCGCTATCTGTATAAACATGGAAATATCTACACCGCTATCTGTATAAACATGGAAATATCTTCACGGCTACCTGTAAAAACATGGAGATATTAGCACCGCTATCTGTATGAACATGGAAATATCTACACCGCTATCTGTATGAACATGGAAATATCTACACCGCTATCGGTTTGAACAGGGAAATATATACACCGCTGTCTGCATGAAAATGGAAATTTGTACACAGCTATCAGCATATACATGGAAATATCTACACAGGTGTCTCTTTACACATGGAAATAACTACACCGCTATCTGTATGAAAATGGAAATATCTACACCGCCATCTGTATGAACATGGAAATATCTACACCGCTATCTGTATGAACATGGAAATATCTACACCACTATCTGTATGAACATGAAAATATCTACACAGCCATCTGGATGAACATGGATATATCTACACCGCTATCTGTATGAACATGGAAATATCTACACCGCTATCTGTATGAACATGGAAATATCTACACCGCTATCTGTATGAACATGGAAATATTTTCACCGCCATCTATATGAACATGGATATATCTACACAGCCATCTGGATGAACATGGAAATATCTACACCGCTATCTCTGTAAACATGCCTACATTTTCACCGCTATCTGTATAAACATGGAAATATCTACACCGCTATCTTTATGAACATGGAAATATCTACACCGCTAACTGTTTGAACATGGAAGTATATACACCGCTATCTGCTTGAAAATGGAAACATATACACCGCTAACTGTATGAACATAGAAATACATACACCGCTATCTGTATGAACATGGAAATATCTACACCGCTATCAGTATGAACATGGATATATCTACACAGCCATCTGTATAAACACGGAAATATGTACACCGCTACCTGTATAAACATGGAAGTATCAGCACCGCTATCGGTATGAACATGGCAATATCTACACGGCTATCTGTATGAACATGGAAATACCTACACCGCTATCTGTATGTACATGGAAATATCGTCTCCGCCATCTGTATGAACATGGATATATCTACGCAGCCATCTGGATGAACATGGAAATATCTACACCGCTATCTGTATGAACATGGAAATATCTACACCGCTATCTGTATTAACATGGAAATATCTACACAGCCATCTGGATTAACTTGGAAATATCTACACCGCTATCTGTATGAACATGGAAATACATACACCGCTATCTGTATGAACATAGAAATATCTACACCGCTATCTGTATGAACATGGAAATATATACACCGCTATCTGCATGAAAATGGAAATATCTACACAGCTATCTGCATATACATGGAAATATCTACACAGCTATCACTTTACGCACGGAAATAACTACACCGCTATCTGTATGAACATGGAAATATCTACACCGCCATCTGTATGAAAATGGAAATATCTGAACCGCCATCTGTAAGAACATATAAATATCTACACCGCCATCTGTATTAAAATGGAGTTATCTACACCGCTATCTGTATAAACATGGAAATATCTACACCGCTATCTGTATAAACATGGAAATATCTTCACCGCTACCTGTAAAAACATGGAGATATTAGCACCGCTATCTGTATGAACATGGAAATATCTACACCGCTATCTGTATGAACATGGAAATATCTACACCGCTATCGGTTTGAACAGGGAAATATATACACCGCTATCTGCATGAAAATGGAAATTGCTACACAGCTATCTGCATATACATGGAAATATCTACACAGGTATCTCTTTACACATGGAAATAACTACACCGCTATCTGTATGAAAATGGAAATATCTACACAGCCATCTGTATGAACATGGAAATATCTACACCGCTATCTGTATGAACATGGAAATATCTACACCGCTATCTGTATGAACATGGAAATATCTACACAGCCATCTGTATGAAAATGGAAATATCTACACCCCCATCTGTATGAACATGGAAATATCTACACCGCTATCTGTATGAACATGGAAATATCTACACCGCTATCTGTATGAACATGGAAATATCTACACAGCCATCTGGATGAACATGGAAATATCTACACAGCTATCTGTATGAACATGGAAATATCTACACCGCTATCTGTATGAACATGGAAATATCTACACCGCTATCTGTATGAACATGGAAATACATACACCGCTATCTGTATGAACATGGAAATATCTACACCGCTATCTGTTTGAACATGGAAATATATACACCGCTATCTGCATGAAAATGGAAATATCTACACAGCTATCTGCATATACATGAAAATATCTACACAGCTATCACTTTACGCATGGAAATAACTACACCGCTATCTGTATGAACATGGAAATATCTACACCGCCATCTGTATGAAAATGGAAATATCTGAACCGCCATCTGTATGAACATATAAATATCTACACCGCCATCTGTATTAAAATGGAGTTATCTACACCGCTATCTGTATAAACATGGAAATATCTACACCGCTATCTGTATAAACATGGAAATATCTACACCGCTATCTGTATAAACATGGAAATATCTTCACCGCTACCTGTAAAAACATGGAGATATTAGCACCGCTATCTGTATGAACATGGAAATATCTACACCGCTATCGGTTTGAACAGGGAAATATATACACCACTGTCTGCATGAAAATGGAAATTGCTACACAGCTATCTGCATATACATGGAAATATCTACACAGGTATCTCTTTACACATGGAAATAACTACACCGCTATCTGTATGAAAATGGAAATATCTACACCGCCATCTGTATGAACATGGAAATATCTACACCGCTATCTGTATGAACATGGAAATATCTACACCGCTATCTGTATGAACATGGAAATATCTTCACCACCATCTGTAGGAACATGGATATATCTACACAGCCATCTGGATGAACATGGAAATAACTACACCGCTATCTGTGTAAACATGCGTACATCTTCACCGCTATCTGTATAAACATGGAAATATCTACACCGCTATCTTGATGAACATGGAAATATCTAAACCGCTCACTGTTTGAACAGGGAAATATAGACACCGCTATCTGCATGAAAATGGAAATATCTACACCGCTATCTGTATGAACATGGAAATACATACACCGCTATCTGTATGAACATGGAAATATCTACACCGCTATCTGTAAGAACATGGAAATATCTACACCGCCATCTGTATGAACATGGAAATATCTTCTCCGCCATCTGTTTGAACATGGATATATCTACACAGCCATCTGGATGAACATGGAAATATCTAAACCGCTATATGCATGAACATGGAAATATATACACCGCCATCTGTATGAACATGGATATATCTACACAGCCATCTGTATAAACATGGAAATATCTACACCGCTATCTGTATGAACATGGAAATACATACACCGCTATCTGTTTGAACATGGAAATATCTACACCGCTATCTGTATGAACATGGAAATATCTTCACCGTCATCTGTATGAACATGGAAATATCTGCACCGCTATCTGTATGAACATGGAAATATCTACGCCGCTATCTGAATAAACATGGAAATATCTACACCGCTATCTGTATGAACATGGAAATATCTTCACCGCCATCTGTATGAACATGGATATATCTACACAGCCATCTGGATTAACATGGAAATATCTGCACCACTGTCTGTATGAACATGGAAATATCTACACCGCTATCTGTATGAACATAGATATATCTACACAGCTATCTGGATGAACATGGAAATATCTACACCGCTATCAGTGTAAACATGCTTACATCTTCACCGCTATCTGTATAAACATGGAAATATCTACACCGCTATCTTTCTGAACAGGGAAATATCTACACCACTAACTGTTTGAACAGGGAAATATATACACCGCTATCTGCATGAAAATGGAAATATCTACACAGCTATCTGCATATAGATGGATATATCTACACAGCTATCTCTTTACACATGTAAATAACTACACCGCTATCTGTATGAACATGGAAATATCTACACCGCGATCTGTATGAACATGGAAATATCCGAAACGCCATCTGTATGAACATATAAATATCTACACCGCCAACTGTATTAAGATGGAGATATCTACACCGCTTTCTGTATAAAGATGGAAATATCTACGCCGCTATCTGTATAAACATGGAAATATCTACACTGCTATGTGTATAAACATGGAAATATCTACACCGCTATCTGTATAAACATGGAAATATCTACACCGCTACCTGTATATACATGGAAATATCAGCACCGCTATCGGAATGAATATGGAAATATCTACACCGCCATCTCTATGAACATGGAAATATCTTCACCGCCATCTGTATGAACATGGATATATCTACACAGCCATCTGTATGTACATGGAAATATATACACCGCTATCTGTATGAACATGGAAATGTCAACACCGCTATCTGTATTAACATGGAAATATCTTCACCGCCATCTGAATGAACATGAATATGTCTCCACAGCCATCTGGATGAACATGGAAATATCTACACCACTATCTGTATGAAGATGGAAATATCAACACAGCTATCTGTGTAAACATGCATACATCTTCACCGCTATCTGTATAAACATGGAAATATCTACAACGCAATCTTTATGAACATGGAAATATCTACACCGCTATCTGTGTAAATATGCATACATCTTCACCGCAATCTGTATAAACATGGAAATATCTACACCGCTATCTGTATGAACATGGAAATATCTACACCGCTATCTGTTTGAACATGGAAATATCTAAACCGCTATCTGCATGAAAATGGAAATATCTACACAGCTATCTGCATATACATGGAAATATCTACACAGCTATCTCTTTACACATGGAAATAACTACACCGCTATCTGTATGAACATGGATATATCTACACAGCCATCTGGATGAACATGGAAATATGTACACGGCTATCTGTGTAAACATGCATACATCTTCACCGCTATCTGTATAAACATGGAAATATCTACACTGCTATCTTTATGAACATGGAAATATCTAAACCGATAACTGTTTGAACAGGGAAATATATACACCGCTATCTGCATGAAAATGGAAATATCTACACCGCTATCTGTATGAACATGGAAATACATACACCGCTATCTGTATGAACATGGAAATATCTACACCGCTATCTGTATGAACATGGAAATATCTTCTCCGCCATCTGTATGAACATGGATATATCTACACAGCCATCTGGATGAACATGGAAATATCTAAACCGCTATCTGTATGAACATGGATATATCTACACAGCCATCTGTATAAACACGGAAATATGTACACCGCTACCTGCATAAGCATGGAAGTATCAGCACCGCTATCGGTATGAACATGGCAATATCTACACGGCTATCTGTATGAACATGGAAATATCTACACCGCTATCTGTATGTACATGGAAATATCGTCTCCGCCATCTGTATGAACATGGATATATCTACGCAGCCATCTGGATGAACATGGAAATATCTACACCGCTATCTGTATGAACATGGAAATATCTACACCGCTATCGTTATTAACATGGAAATATCTACACAGCCATCTGGATTAACTTGGAAATATCTACACCGCTATCTGTATGAACATGGAAATACATACACCGCTATCTGTATGAACATGGAAATATCTACACCGCTATCTGTTTGAACATGGAAATATATACACCGCTATCTGCATGAAAATGGAAATATCTACACAGCTATCTGCATATACATGGAAATATCTACACAGCTATCACTTTACGCATGGAAATAACTACACCGCTATCTGTATGAACATGGAAATATCTACACCGCCATCTGTATGAAAATGGAAATATCTGAACCGCCATCTGTATGAACATATAAATATCTACACCGCCATCTGTATTTAAATGGAGTTATCTACACCGCTATCTGTATAAACATGGAAATATCTACACCGCTATCTGTATAAACATGGAAATATCTACACCGCTATCTGTATAAACATGGAAATATCTTCACGGCTACCTGTAAAAACATGGAGATATTAGCACCGCTATCTGTATGAACATGGAAATATCTACACCGCTATCTGTATGAACATGGAAATATCTACACCGCTATCGGTTTGAACAGGGAAATATATACACCGCTGTCTGCATGAAAATGGAAATTTGTACACAGCTATCAGCATATACATGGAAATATCTACACAGGTGTCTCTTTACACATGGAAATAACTACACCGCTATCTGTATGAAAATGGAAATATCTACACCGCCATCTGTATGAACATGGAAATATCTACACCGCTATCTGTATGAACATGGAAATATCTACACCACTATCTGTATGAACATGAAAATATCTACACAGCCATCTGGATGAACATAGATATATCTACACCGCTATCTGTATGAACATGGAAATATCTACACCGCTATCTGTATGAACATGGAAATATCTACACCGCTATCTGTATGAACATGGAAATATTTTCACCGCCATCTATATGAACATGGATATATCTACACAGCCATCTGGATGAACATGGAAATATCTACACCGCTATCTCTGTAAACATGCCTACATTTTCACCGCTATCTGTATAAACATGGAAATATCTACACCGCTATCTTTATGAACATGGAAATATCTACACCGCTAACTGTTTGAACATGGAAGTATATACACCGCTATCTGCTTGAAAATGGAAACATATACACCGCTAACTGTATGAACATAGAAATACATACACCGCTATCTGTATGAACATGGAAATATCTACACCGCTATCAGTATGAACATGGATATATCTACACAGCCATCTGTATAAACACGGAAATATGTACACCGCTACCTGTATAAACATGGAAGTATCAGCACCGCTATCGGTATGAACATGGCAATATCTACACGGCTATCTGTATGAACATGGAAATACCTACACCGCTATCTGTATGTACATGGAAATATCGTCTCCGCCATCTGTATGAACATGGATATATCTACGCAGCCATCTGGATGAACATGGAAATATCTACACCGCTATCTGTATGAACATGGAAATATCTACACCGCTATCTGTATTAACATGGAAATATCTACACAGCCATCTGGATTAACTTGGAAATATCTACACCGCTATCTGTATGAACATGGAAATACATACACCGCTATCTGTATGAACATGGAAATATCTACACCGCTATCTGTATGAACATGGAAATATATACACCGCTATCTGCATGAAAATGGAAATATCTACACAGCTATCTGCATATACATGGAAATATCTACACAGCTATCACTTTACGCACGGAAATAACTACACCGCTATCTGTATGAACATGGAAATATCTACACCGCCATCTGTATGAAAATGGAAATATCTGAACCGCCATCTGTATGAACATATAAATATCTACACCGCCATCTGTATTAAAATGGAGTTATCTACACCGCTATCTGTATAAACATGGAAATATCTACACCGCTATCTGTATAAACATGGAAATATCTTCACCGCTACCTGTAAAAACATGGAGATATTAGCACCGCTATCTGTATGAACATGGAAATATCTACACCGCTATCTGTATGAACATGGAAATATCTACACCGCTATCGGTTTGAACAGGGAAATATATACACCGCTATCTGCATGAAAATGGAAATTGCTACACAGCTATCTGCATATACATGGAAATATCTACACAGGTATCTCTTTACACATGGAAATAACTACACCGCTATCTGTATGAAAATGGAAATATCTACACAGCCATCTGTATGAACATGGAAATATCTACACCGCTATCTGTATGAACATGGAAATATCTACACCGCTATCTGTATGAACATGGAAATATCTACACAGCCATCTGTATGAAAATGGAAATATCTACACCCCCATCTGTATGAACATGGAAATATCTACACCGCTATCTGTATGAACATGGAAATATCTACACCGCTATCTGTATGAACATGGAAATATCTACACAGCCATCTGGATGAACATGGAAATATCTACACAGCTATCTGTATGAACATGGAAATATCTACACCGCTATCTGTATGAACATGGAAATATCTACACCGCTATCTGTATGAACATGGAAATACATACACCGCTATCTGTATGAACATGGAAATATCTACACCGCTATCTGTTTGAACATGGAAATATATACACCGCTATCTGCATGAAAATGGAAATATCTACACAGCTATCTGCATATACATGAAAATATCTACACAGCTATCACTTTACGCATGGAAATAACTACACCGCTATCTGTATGAACATGGAAATATCTACACCGCCATCTGTATGAAAATGGAAATATCTGAACCGCCATCTGTATGAACATATAAATATCTACACCGCCATCTGTATTAAAATGGAGTTATCTACACCGCTATCTGTATAAACATGGAAATATCTACACCGCTATCTGTATAAACATGGAAATATCTACACCGCTATCTGTATAAACATGGAAATATCTTCACCGCTACCTGTAAAAACATGGAGATATTAGCACCGCTATCTGTATGAACATGGAAATATCTACACCGCTATCGGTTTGAACAGGGAAATATATACACCACTGTCTGCATGAAAATGGAAATTGCTACACAGCTATCTGCATATACATGGAAATATCTACACAGGTATCTCTTTACACATGGAAATAACTACACCGCTATCTGTATGAAAATGGAAATATCTACACCGCCATCTGTATGAACATGGAAATATCTACACCGCTATCTGTATGAACATGGAAATATCTACACCGCTATCTGTATGAACATGGAAATATCTTCACCGCCATCTGTAGGAACATGGATATATCTACACAGCCATCTGGATGAACATGGAAATAACTACACCGCTATCTGTGTAAACATGCATACATCTTCACCGCTATCTGTATAAACATGGAAATATCTACACCGCTATCTTGATGAACATGGAAATATCTAAACCGCTCACTGTTTGAACAGGGAAATATAGACACTGCTATCTGCATGAAAATGGAAATATCTACACCGCTATCTGTATGAACATGGAAATACATACACCGCTATCTGTATGAACATGGAAATATCTACACCGCTATCTGTATGAACATGGAAATATCTACACCGCTATCTGTATGAACATGGAAATATCTACACCGCCATCTGTATGAACATGGAAATATCTTCTCCGCCATCTGTTTGAACATGGATATATCTACACAGCCATCTGGATGAACATGGAAATATCTAAACCGCTATATGCATGAACATGGAAATATATACACCGCCATCTGTATGAACATGGATATATCTACACAGCCATCTGTATAAACATGGAAATATCTACACCGCTATCTGTATGAATATGGAAATGTTTACAACGCTATCTGTTTGAACATGGAAATATCTACACCGCTATCTGCATGAAAATAGAAATATCTGCACAGCAATCTGCAAATATATGGAAATACCTACACAGCTATCTCTTTACACATGGAAATAACTACACCGCTATCTATATAAACATGGAAATATCTACACCGCTATCAGTGTAAACATGCACACATCTTCACCGCTATCTGTATAAACATGGAAATATCTACACCGCTATCTTTCTGAACATGGAAATATCTACACCACTAACTGATTGAACAGGGAAATATATACAACGCTATCTGCATGAAAATGGAAATATCTACACCGCTATCTGTATGAACATGGAAATACATACACCGCTATCTGTTTGAACATGGAAATATCTACACCGCTATCTGTATGAACATGGAAATATCTTCACCGTCATCTGTATGAACATGGAAATATCTGCACCGCTATCTGTATGAACATGGAAATATCTACGCCGCTATCTGAATAAACATGGAAATATCTACACCGCTATCTGTATGAACATGGAAATATCTTCACCGCCATCTGTATGAACATGGATATATCTACACAGCCATCTGGATTAACATGGAAATATCTGCACCACTGTCTGTATGAACATGGAAATATCTACACCGCTATCTGTATGAACATAGATATATCTACACAGCTATCTGGATGAACATGGAAATATCTACACCGCTATCAGTGTAAACATGCTTACATCTTCACCGCTATCTGTATAAACATGGAAATATCTACACCGCTATCTTTCTGAACAGGGAAATATCTACACCACTAACTGTTTGAACAGGGAAATATATACACCGCTATCTGCATGAAAATGGAAATATCTACACAGCTATCTGCATATAGATGGATATATCTACACAGCTATCTCTTTACACATGTAAATAACTACACCGCTATCTGTATGAACATGGAAATATCTACACCGCGATCTGTATGAACATGGAAATATCCGAAACGCCATCTGTATGAACATATAAATATCTACACCGCCAACTGTATTAAGATGGAGATATCTACACCGCTTTCTGTATAAAGATGGAAATATCTACGCCGCTATCTGTATAAACATGGAAATATCTACACTGCTATGTGTATAAACATGGAAATATCTACACCGCTATCTGTATAAACATGGAAATATCTACACCGCTACCTGTATATACATGGAAATATCAGCACCGCTATCGGAATGAATATGGAAATATCTACACCGCCATCTCTATGAACATGGAAATATCTTCACCGCCATCTGTATGAACATGGATATATCTACACAGCCATCTGTATGTACATGGAAATATATACACCGCTATCTGTATGAACATGGAAATGTCAACACCGCTATCTGTATTAACATGGAAATATCTTCACCGCCATCTGAATGAACATGAATATGTCTCCACAGCCATCTGGATGAACATGGAAATATCTACACCACTATCTGTATGAAGATGGAAATATCAACACAGCTATTTGTGTAAACATGCATACATCTTCACCGCTATCTGTATAAACATGGAAATATCTACAACGCAATCTTTATGAACATGGAAATATCTACACCGCTATCTGTGTAAATATGCATACATCTTCACCGCAATCTGTATAAACATGGAAATATCTACACCGCTATCTGTATGAACATGGAAACATCTACACCGCTATCTGTTTGAACATGGAAATATCTACACCGCTATCTGCATGAAAATGGAAATATCTACACAGCTATCTGCATATACATGGAAATATCTACACAGCTATCTCTTTACACATGGAAATAACTACACCGCTATCTGTATGAACATGGATATATCTACACAGCCATCTGGATGAACATGGAAATATGTACACGGCTATCTGTGTAAACATGCATACATCTTCACCGCTATCTGTATAAACATGGAAATATCTACACTGCTATCTTTATGAACATGGAAATATCTAAACCGATAACTGTTTGAACAGGGAAATATATACACCGCTATCTGCATGAAAATGGAAATATCTACACCGCTATCTGTATGAACATGGAAATACATACACCGCTATCTGTATGAACATGGAAATATCTACACCGCTATCTGTATGAACATGGAAATATCTTCTCCGCCATCTGTATGAACATGGATATATCTACACAGCCATCTGGATGAACATGGAAATATCTAAACCGCTATCTGTATGAACATGGATATATCTACACAGCCATCTGTATAAACACGGAAATATGTACACCGCTACCTGCATAAGCATGGAAGTATCAGCACCGCTATCGGTATGAACATGGCAATATCTACACGGCTATCTGTATGAACATGGAAATATCTACACCGCTATCTGTATGTACATGGAAATATCGTCTCCGCCATCTGTATGAACATGGATATATCTACGCAGCCATCTGGATGAACATGGAAATATCTACACCGCTATCTGTATGAACATGGAAATATCTACACCGCTATCGTTATTAACATGGAAATATCTACACAGCCATCTGGATTAACTTGGAAATATCTACACCGCTATCTGTATGAACATGGAAATACATACACCGCTATCTGTATGAACATGGAAATATCTACACCGCTATCTGTTTGAACATGGAAATATATACACCGCTATCTGCATGAAAATGGAAATATCTACACAGCTATCTGCATATACATGGAAATATCTACACAGCTATCACTTTACGCATGGAAATAACTACACCGCTATCTGTATGAACATGGAAATATCTACACCGCCATCTGTATGAAAATGGAAATATCTGAACCGCCATCTGTATGAACATATAAATATCTACACCGCCATCTGTATTAAAATGGAGTTATCTACACCGCTATCTGTATAAACATGGAAATATCTACACCGCTATCTGTATAAACATGGAAATATCTACACCGCTATCTGTATAAACATGGAAATATCTTCACGGCTACCTGTAAAAACATGGAGATATTAGCACCGCTATCTGTATGAACATGGAAATATCTACACCGCTATCTGTATGAACATGGAAATATCTACACCGCTATCGGTTTGAACAGGGAAATATATACACCGCTGTCTGCATGAAAATGGAAATTTGTACACAGCTATCAGCATATACATGGAAATATCTACACAGGTGTCTCTTTACACATGGAAATAACTACACCGCTATCTGTATGAAAATGGAAATATCTACACCGCCATCTGTATGAACATGGAAATATCTGCACCGCTATCTGTATGAACATGGAAATATCTACACCACTATCTGTATGAACATGAAAATATCTACACAGCCATCTGGATGAACATGGATATATCTACACCGCTATCTGTATGAACATGGAAATATCTACACCGCTATCTGTATGAACATGGAAATATCTACACCGCTATCTGTATGAACATGGAAATATTTTCACCGCCATCTATATGAACATGGATATATCTACACAGCCATCTGGATGAACATGGAAATATCTACACCGCTATCTCTGTAAACATGCCTACATTTTCACCGCTATCTGTATAAACATGGAAATATCTACACCGCTATCTTTATGAACATGGAAATATCTACACCGCTAACTGTTTGAACATGGAAGTATATACACCGCTATCTGCTTGAAAATGGAAACATATACACCGCTAACTGTATGAACATGGAAATACATACACCGCTATCTGTATGAACATGGAAATATCTACACCGCTATCAGTATGAACATGGATATATCTACACAGCCATCTGTATAAACACGGAAATATGTACACCGCTACCTGTATAAACATGGAAGTATCAGCACCGCTATCGGTATGAACATGGCAATATCTACACGGCTATCTGTATGAACATGGAAATACCTACACCGCTATCTGTATTTACATGGAAATATCGTCTCCGCCATCTGTATGAACATGGATATATCTACGCAGCCATCTGGATGAACATGGAAATATCTACACCGCTATCTGTATGAACATGGAAATATCTACACCGCTATCTGTATTAACATGGAAATATCTACACAGCCATCTGGATTAACTTGGAAATATCTACACCGCTATCTGTATGAACATGGAAATACATACACCGCTATCTGTATGAACATGGAAATATCTACACCGCTATCTGTATGAACATGGAAATATATACACCGCTATCTGCATGAAAATGGAAATATCTACACAGCTATCTGCATATACATGGAAATATCTACACAGCTATCACTTTACGCACGGAAATAACTACACCGCTATCTGTATGAACATGGAAATATCTACACCGCCATCTGTATGAAAATGGAAATATCTGAACCGCCATCTGTATGAACATATAAATATCTACACCGCCATCTGTATTAAAATGGAGTTATCTACACCGCTATCTGTATAAACATGGAAATATCTACACCGCTATCTGTATAAACATGGAAATATCTTCACCGCTACCTGTAAAAACATGGAGATATTAGCACCGCTATCTGTATGAACATGGAAATATCTACACAGCCATCTGGATGAACATGGAAATATCTACACAGCTATCTGTATGAACATGGAAATATCTACACCGCTATCTGTATGAACATGGAAATATCTACACCGCTATCTGTATGAACATGGAAATATTTTCACCGCCATCTATATGAACATGGATATATCTACACAGCCATCTGGATGAACATGGAAATATCTACACCGCTATTTGTGTAAACATGCCTACATTTTCACCGCTATCTGTATAAACATGGAAATATCTACACCGCTATCTTTATGAACATGGAAATATCTACACCGCTAACTGTTTGAACATGGAAGTATATACACCGCTATCTGCTTGAAAATGGAAACATATACACCGCTAACTGTATGAACATGTAAATACATACACCGCTGTCTGTATGAACATGGAAATATCTACACCGCTATCTGTATGAACATGGAAATATCTACACCGCTATCTGTATGAACATGGAAATATCTTCACCGCCATCTGTATGAACATGGATATATCTACACAGCCATCTGGATGAACATGGAAATATCTACACCGCTATCTGTGTAAACATGCATACATTTTCACCGCTATCTGTATAAACATGGAAATAACTACACCGCTATCTTTATGAACATGGAAATATCTACACCGCTAACTGTTTGAACATGGAAATATATACACCGCTATCTGCTTGAAAATGGAAATATCTACACCGCTATCTGTATGAACATGGAAATACATACACCGCTATCTGTTTGAACATGGAAATATCTACACCGCTTTCTTTATGAATATGGAAATATCTACAATGCTATCTGTATGAACATGGAAATATCTTCACCGCCATCTGTATGAACATGGATATAACTACACAGCCATCTGGATGATCATGGAAATATCTGCACCGCTATCTGTATGAACATGGAAATATCTACACCGCTATCTGTATGAACATGGATATATCTACACAGCCATCTGGATGAACATGGAAATATCTACACCGCTAACTGTGTAAACATGCATACATCTTCACCGCTATCTGTATAAACATGGAAATATCTACACCGCTATCTTTCTGAACATGGAAATATCTACACCGCTAACTGTTTGAACGGGGAAATATATACACTGCTATCTGCATGAAAATGGAAATATCTACACAGCTATCTGCATATACATGGAAATATCTACACAGCTATCTCTCTACACATGGAAATAACTACACCGCTATCTGTATGAACATGGAAATATCTACACCGCTATCTGTATGAAAATGGAAATCTCTGAACCGCCATCTGTATGAACATATAAATATCGACACCGCCATCTGTATTAAAATGGAGATATCTACACAGCTATCTGTATAAACATGGAAATATCTACACCGCTATCTGTATAAACATGTAAATATCTACACCGCTATCTGTATAAACATGGAAATAGCTTCACTGCTACCTGTATAAACTTGGAAATTTCAGCACCGCTATCTGTATGAACATGGAAATATCTACACCGCAATCTGAAAGAACATGGAAATATCTACACCGCTATCTGTATGAACATGGGAATATCTACACCGCTATCTGTTTGAACAGGGAAATATATACACCGCTGTCTGCATGAAAATGGAAATTGCTACACAGCTATCTGCATATACATGGAAATATCTACACAGGTATCTCTTTACACATGGAAATAACTACACCGCTATCTGTGTGAACATGGAAATATCTACACCGCCATCTGTATGAACATGGAAATATCTGCACCGCCATCTGTATGAACATATAAATATCTACACCGCCATCTGTATTAAGATGGAGATATCTACACCGCTATCTGTATCAACATGGAAATATCTACACCGCTACCTGTATGAACATGGAAATATCAGCACCGCTATCTGTATGAACATGGAAATATATACAACGCTATCTGTATGAACATGGAAATATCTTCACCGCCATCTGTATGAACATGGATATATCTACACAGCCATCTGGATGAACATGGAAATATGTACACGGCTATCTGTGTAAACATGCATACATCTTCACCGCTATCTGTATAAACATGGAAATATCTACACCGCTATCTTTATGAACATGGAAATATCTAAACCGCTAACTGTTTGAACAGGGAAATATATACACCGCTATCTGCATAAAGATGGAAATATCTACACCGCTATATGTATGAACATGGAAATACATACACCGCTATCTGTATGAACATGGAAATATCTACACCGCTATCTGTATGAACATGGAAATATCTACACCGCTATCTGTATGAACATGGAAATATCTACACCGTCATCTGTATGAACATGGAAATATCTTCTCCTCCATCTGTATGAACATGGATATATCTACACAGCCATCTGGATGAACATGGAAATATCTAAACTGCTATCTGTATGAACATGGAAATATCTGCACCGCCATCTGTATGAACATGGATATATCTACACAGCCATCTGTATAAGCACGGAAATATGTACACCGCTACCTGTATAAACATGGAAGTTTCAGCACGGCTATCGGTATGAACATGGCAATATCTACACGGCTATCTGTATGAACATGGAAATATCTACACCGCTATCTGCATGTACATGGAAATATCTTCACCGCCATCTGTATGAACATGGATATATCTACTCAGCCATCTGGATGAACATGGAAATATCTACACCGCTATCTGTATGAACATGGAAATATCTACACCGCTATCTGTATGAACATGGAAATATCTACACAGCCATCTGGATTAACATGGAAATATTTACACCGCTATCTGTATGAACATGGAAATACATACACCGCTGTCTGTATGAACATGGAAATATCTACACCGCTATCTGTATGAACATGGAAATATCTACACCGCTATCTGTATGAACATGGAAATATCTTCACCGCCATCTGTATGAACATGGATATATCTACACAGCCATCTGGATGAACATGGAAATATCTACACCGCTATCTGTGTAAACATGCATACATTTTCACCGCTATCTGTATAAACATGGAAATTTCTACACCGCTATCTTTATGAACATGGAAATATCTACACCGCTAACTGTTTGAACATGGAAATATATACACCGCTATCTGCTTGAAAATGGAAATATCTACACCGCTATCTGTATGAACATGGAAATACATACACCGCTATCTGTTTGAACATGGAAATATCTACACCGCTTTCTTTATGAACATGGAAATATCTACAACGCTATCTGTAGGAACATGGAAATATCTTCACCACCATCTGTATGAACATGGATATATCTACACAGCCATCTGTATGAACATGGAAATATCTGCACCGCTATCTGTATGAACATGGAAATATCTACACCGCTATCTGTATGAACATGGATATATCTACACAGCCATCTGGAAGAACATGGAAATATCTACACCGCTATCTGAGTAAACATGCATACATCTTCACCGCTATCTGTATAAACATGGAAATATCTAAACCGATATCTGTATGAACATGGAAATATCTACACCGCCATCTGTATGAACATGGATATATCTACACAGCCATCTGTATAAACACGGAAATATGTACACCTCTACCTGTATAAACATGGAAGTATCAGCACCGCTATCGGTATGAACATGGCAATATCCACACGGCTATCTGTATGAACATGGAAATATCTACACCGCTATCTGTATTTACATGGAAATATCGTCTCCGCCATCTGTATGAACATGGATATATCTACGCAGCCATCTGGATGAACATGGAAATATCTACACCGCTATCTGTATGAACATGGAAATATCTACACCGCTATCTGTATTAACATGGAAATATCTACACAGCCATCTGGATTAGCTTGGAAATATCTACACCGCTATCTGTATGAACATGGAAATACATACACCGCTATCTGTATGAACATGGAAATATCTACACCGCTATCTGTATGAACATGGAAATACTTTCACCGCCATCTATATGTACATGGATATATCTACACAGCCATCTGGATGAACATGGAAATATGTACACCGCTATCTGTGTAAACATGCCTACATTTTCACTGCTATCTGTATAAACATGGAAATATCTACACCGCTATCTTTATGAACATGGAAATATCTAAACCGCTAACTGTTTGAACAGGGAAATATATACACCGCTATCTGCATAAAAATGGAAATATCTACACCGCTATCTGTATGAACATGGAAATACATACACCGCTATCTGTATGAACATGGAAATATCTACACCGCTATCTGTATGAACATGGAAATATCTACACCGCTATCTGTATGAACATGGAAATATCTACACCGCCATCTGTATGAACATGGAAATATCTTCTCCGCCATCTGTATGAACATGGATATATCTACACAGCCAGCTACATGAACATGGAAATATCTACACTGCTATCTGCATGAAAATGGAAATATCTACACAGCTATCTGCATCTACATGGAAATATCCACACAGCTATCTCTCTACACATGGAAATAACTACACCGCTATCTGTATGAACATGGTAATATATACACCGCCATCTGTATGAAAATGGAAATCTCTGAACCGCCATCTGTATGAACATATAAATATCTACACCGCCATCTGTATTAAAATGGAGATATCTACACCGCTATCTGTATAAACGGAAATATCTACACCGCTATCTGTATAAACATGGAAATATCTACACCGCTATCTGTATAAACATGGAAATAGCATCACCGCTACCTGTATAAACATGGAAATTTCAGCACCGCTATCTGTATGAACATGGAAATATCTACACCGCAATCTGTATGAACATGGAAATATCTACACCGCTATTTGTATGAACATGGAAATATCTACACCGCTATCTGTTTGAACAGGGAAATATATACACCGCTGTCTGCATGAAAATGGAAATTGCTACACAGCTATCTGAATATACATGGAAATATCTACACAGGTATCTCTTTATACATGGAAATAACTACACCGCTATCTGTATGAACATGGAAATATCTACACCGCCATCTGTATGAACATGGAAATATCTGCACCGCCATCTGTATGAACATATAAATATCTACACCGCCATCTGTATTAAGATGGAGATATCTACACTGCTATCTGTATCAACATGGAAATATCTACACGGCTACCTGTATGAACATGGAAATATCAGCACCGCTATCTGTATGAACATGGAAATATCTACACCGCTATCTGTATGAACATGGAAATATCTTCACCGCCATCTGTTTGAACATGGATATATCTACACAGCCATCTGGATGAACATGGAAATATGTACACGGCTATCTGCGTAAACATGCATACATCTTCACCGCTATCTGTATAAACATGGAAATATCTACACCGCTATCTGTATGAACATGGAAATATCTAAACCGCTAACTGAACAGGGAAATATATACACCGCAATCTGCATAAAAATGGAAATATCTACACCGCTATCTGTATGAACATGGAAATATATACACCGCTATCTGTATGAACATGGAAATATCTACACCGCTATCTGTATGAACATGGAAATATCTACACCGCCATCTGTATGAACATGGAAATATCTTCTCCACCATCTGTATGAACATGGATATATCTACACAGCCATCTGGATGAACATGGAAATATCTAAACCGCTATCTGTATGAACATGGAAATATCTACACCGCCATCTGTATGAACATGGATATATCTACACAGCCATCTGTATAAGCACGGAAATATGTACACCGCTACCTGTATAAACATGGAAGTTTCAGCACGGCTATCGGTATGAACATGGCAATATCTACACGGCTATCTGTATGAACATGGAAATATCTACACCGCTATCTGTATGTACATGGAAATATCTTCACCGCCATCTGTATGAACATGGATATATCTACTCAGCCATCTGGATGAACATGGAAATATCTACACCGCTATCTGTATGAACATGGAAATATCTACACCGCTATCTGTATGAACATGGAAATAACTACACAGCCATCTGGATTAACATGGAAATATCTACACCGCTATCTGTATGAACATGTAAATACATACACCGCTGTCTGTATGAACATGGAAATATCTACACCGCTATCTGTATGAACATGGAAATATCTACACCGCTATCTGTATGAACATGGAAATATCTTCACCGCCATCTGTATGAACATGGATATATCTACACAGCCATCTGGATGAACATGGAAATATCTACACCGCTATCTGTGTAAACATGCATACATTTTCACCGCTATCTGTATAAACATGGAAATATCTACACCGCTATCTTTATGAACATGGAAATATCTACACCGCTAACTGTTTGAACATGGAAATATATACACCGCTATCTGCTTGAAAATGGAAATATCTACACCGCTATCTGTATGAACATGGAAATACATACACCGCTATCTGTTTGAACATGGAAATATCTACACCGCTTTCTTTATGAACATGGAAATATCTACAACGCTATCTGTAGGAACATGGAAATATCTTCACCGCCATCTGTATGAACATGGATATATCTACACAGCCATCTGGATGAACATGGAAATATCTACACCGCTATCTGTATGAACATGGAAATATCTACACCGCTATCTGTATGAACATGGATATATCTACACAGCCATCTGGATGAACATGGAAATATCTACACCGCTATCTGTGTAAACACGCATACATCTTCACCGCTATCTGTATAAACATGGAAATATCAACACCGCTATCTGTATGAACATGGAAATATCTACACCGCTAACTGTTTGAACAGGGAAATATATACACAGCTATCTGCATGAAAATGGAAATATCTACACAGCTATCTGCATATACATGGAAATATCTACACAGCTATCTCTCTACACATGGAAATAACTACACCGCTATCTGTATGAACATGGAAATATCTACACCGCCATCTGTATGAAAATGGAAATCTCTGAACCGCCATCTGTATGAACATATAAATATCGACACCGCCATCTGTATTAAAATGGAGATATCTACACCGCTATCTGTATAAACATGGAAATATCTACACCGCTTTCTGTATAAACATGGAAATATCTACACCGCTATCTGTATAAACATGGAAAAACTTCACCGCTACCTGTATAAACATGGAAATTTCAGCACCGCTATCTGTATGAACATGGAAATATCTACACCGCAATCTGTATGAACATGGAAATATCTACACCGCTATCTGCATGAACATGGAAATATCTACACCGCTATCTGTTTGAACAGGGAAATATATACACCGCTGTCTGCATGAAAATGGAAATTGCTACACAGCTATCTGCATATACATGGAAATATCTACACAGGTATCTCTTTACACATGGAAATAACTACACCGCTATCTGTATGAACTTGGAAATATCTACACCGCCATCTGTATGAACATGGAAATATCTGCACCGCCATCTGTATGAACATATAAATAAATACACCGCCATCTGTGTTAAGATGGAGATATCTACACCGCTATCTGTATCAACATGGAAATATCTACACCGCTATCTGTATAAACATGGAAATATCTACACCGCTATCTGTATAAACATGGAAATATCTACACCGCTACCTGTATGAACATGGAAATATCAGCACCGCTATCTGTATGAACATGGAAATATCTACACCGCTATCTGTATGAACATGGAAATATCTTCCCCGCCATCTGTATGAACATGGATATATCTACACAGCCATCTGGATGAACATGGAAATATGTACACTTCTATCTGTGTAAACATGCATACATGTTCACCGCTATCTTTATAAACATGGAAATATCTACACCGCTATCTTTATGAACATGGAAATATCTAAACCGATAACTGTTTGAACAGGGAAATATATACACCGCTATCTGCATGAAAATGGAAATATCTACACCGCTATCTGTATGAACATGGAAATACATACACCGCTATCTGTATGAACATGGAAATATCTACACCGCTATCTGCATGAACATGGAAATACCTACACCGCTATCTGTATGAACATGGATATATCTACACCGCCATCTGTATGAACATGGAAATATCTTCTCCGCCATCTGTATGAACATGGATATATCTTCACAGCCATCTGGATGAACATGGAAATATCTAAACCGCTATCTGTATGAACATGGAAATATCATCACCGCCATCTGTATGAACATGGATATATCTACACAGCCATCTTTATAATCACGGAAATATGTACACCGCTACCTGTATAAACATGGAAGTATCAGCACCGCTATCGGTATGTACATGGCAATATCTACACGGCTATCTGTATGAACATGGAAATATCTACACCGCTATCTGTATGTACATGGAAATATCTTCACCGCCATCTGTATGAACATGGATATACCTACGCAGCCATCTGGATGAACATGGAAATATCTACACCGCTATCTGTATGAACATGGAAATATCTACACCGCTATCTGTAAGAACATGGAAATACCTACACAGCCATCTGGATGAACATGGAAATATCTACACCGCTATCTATATGAACATGGAAATACAAACACCGCTATCTGTATGAACATGGAAATATCCACACCGCTATCTGTATGAACATGGAAATATCTACATCGCCATCTGTATGAACATGGAAATATCTGCACGGCCATCTGTATGAACATATAAATATCTACACCGCCATCTGTATAAAGATGGAGATATCTACACCGCTATCTGTATCAACATGGAAATATCTACACCGCTATCTGAATAAACATGGAAATATCAGCACCGCTATCTGTGTGAACATGGAAATATCTACACCGCTACCTGTATGAACATGGAAATATCTACACCGCTATATGTATGAGCATGAAAATATCTTCACCGCCATCTGTATGAACATGGATATATCTACACAGCCATCTGGATGATCATGGAAATACGTACACGGCTATCTGTGTAAACATGCATACATCTTCACCGCTATCTGTATAAACATGGAAATATCTACACCGCTATCTTTATGAACATGGAAATATCTAAACCGATAACTGTTTGAACAGGGAAATATATACACCGCTATCTGCATGAAAATGGAAATATCAACACTGCTATCTGTATGAACATGGAAATACATACACCGCTATCTGTATGAACATGGAAATATCTACACCGCTATCTGCATGAACATGGAAATATCTACACCGCCATCTGTATGAACATGGAAATATCTTCTACGCCATCTGTATGAACATGGATATATCTACACAGCCATCTGGATGAACATGGAAATATCTAAACCGCTATCTGTATGAACATGGAAATATCTACACCGCCATCTGTATGAAGATGGATATATCTACACAGCCATCTTTATAAACACGGAAATATGTACACCGCTACCTGTATAAACATGGAAGTATCAGCACCGCTATCGGTATGTACATGGCAATATCTACACCGCTATCTGTCTGTACATGGAAATATCTTCACCGCCATCTGTATGAACATGGATATATCTACGCAGCCATCTGGATGAACATGGAAATATCTACACCGCTATCTGTATGAACATGGAAATATCTACTCCGCTATCTGTATGAACATGGAAATATCTACACAGCCATCTGGATGAACATGGAAATATCTACACCGCTATCTGTATGAACATGGAAATACATACACCGCTATCTGTATGAACATGGAAATATCTTCACCGCCATCTGTATGAACATGGATATATCTACACAGCCATCTGGATGAACCTGGAAATATCTACACCGCTATCTGTATGTACATGGAAATATCTTCACCGCCATCTGTATGAACATGGATATATCTACTCAGCCATCAGGATGAACATGGAAATATCTACACCGCTATCTGTATGAACATGGAAATATCTACACCGCTATCTGTATGAACATGGAAATAACTACACAGCCATCTGGATTAACATGGAAATATCTACACCGCTATCTGTATGAACATGGAAATACATACACCGCTGTCTGTATGAACATGGAAATATCTACACCGCTATCTGTATGAACATGGAAATATCTACACCGCTATCTGTATGAACATGGAAATATCTTCACCGCCATCTGTATGAACATGGATATATCTACACAGCCATCTGGATGAACATGGAAATATCTACACCGCTATCTGTGTAAACATGCATACATTTTCACCGCTATCTGTATAAACATGGAAATATCTACACCGCTATCTTTATGAACATGGAAATATCTACACCGCTAACTGTTTGAACATGGAAATATATACACCGCTATCTGCTTGAAAATGGAAATATCTACACCGCTATCTGTATGAACATGGAAATACATACACCGCTATCTGTTTGAACATGGAAATATCTACACCGCTTTCTTTATGAACATGGAAATATCTACAACGCTATCTGTAGGAACAGGGAAATATCTTCACCGCCATCTGTATGAACATGGATATATCTACACAGCCATCTGGATGAACATGGAAATATCTACACCGCTATCTGTATGAACATGGAAATATCTACACCGCTATCTGTATGAACATGGATATATCTACACAGCCATCTGGATGAACATGGAAATATCTACACCGCTATCTGTGTAAACACGCATACATCTTCACCGCTATCTATATAAACATAGAAATATCAACACCGCTATCTGTATGAACATGGAAATATCTACACCGCTAACTGTTTGAACAGGGAAATATATACACAGCTATCTGCATGAAAATGGAAATATCTACACAGCTATCTGCATATACATGGAAATATCTACACAGCTATCTCTCTACACATGGAAATAACTACACCGCTATCTGTATGAACATGGAAATATCTACACCGCCATCTGTATGAAAATGGAAATCTCTGAACCGCCATCTGTATGAACATATAAATATCGACACCGCCATCTGTATTAAAATGGAGATATCTACACCGCTATCTGTATAAACATGGAAATATCTACACCGCTTTCTGTATAAACATGGAAATATCTACACCGCTATCTGTATAAACATGGAAAAACTTCACCGCTACCTGTATAAACATGGAAATTTCAGCACCGCTATCTGTATGAACATGGAAATATCTACACCGCAATCTGTATGAACATGGAAATATCTACACCGCTATCTGCATGAACATCGAAATATCTACACCGCTATCTGTTTGAACAGGGAAATATATACACCGCTGTCTGCATGAAAATGGAAATTGCTACACAGCTATCTGCATATACATGGAAATATCTACACAGGTATCTCTTTACACATGGAAATAACTACACCGCTATCTGTATGAACTTGGAAATATCTACACCGCCATCTGTATGAACATGGAAATATCTGCACCGCCATCTGTATGAACATATAAATAAATACACCGCCATCTGTGTTAAGATGGAGATATCTACACCGCTATCTGTATCAACATGGAAATATCTACACCGCTATCTGTATAAACATGGAAATATCTACACCGCTATCTGTATAAACATGGAAATATCTACACCGCTACCTGTATGAACATGGAAATATCAGCACCGCTATCTGTATGAACATGGAAATATCTACACCGCTATCTGTATGAACATGGAAATATCTTCCCCGCCATCTGTATGAACATGGATATATCTACACAGCCATCTGGATGAACATGGAAATATGTACACTTCTATCTGTGTAAACATGCATACATGTTCACCGCTATCTTTATAAACATGGAAATATCTACACCGCTATCTTTATGAACATGGAAATATCTAAACCGATAACTGTTTGAACAGGGAAATATATACACCGCTATCTGCATGAAAATGGAAATATCTACACCGCTATCTGTATGAACATGGAAATACATACACCGCTATCTGTATGAACATGGAAATATCTACACCGCTATCTGCATGAACATGGAAATACCTACACCGCTATCTGTATGAACATGGATATATCTACACCGCCATCTGTATGAACATGGAAATATCTTCTCCGCCATCTGTATGAACATGGATATATCTTCACAGCCATCTGGATGAACATGGAAATATCTAAACCGCTATCTGTATGAACATGGAAATATCAACACCGCCATCTGTATGAACATGGATATATCTACACAGCCATCTTTATAATCACGGAAATATGTACACCGCTACATGTATAAACATGGAAGTATCAGCACCGCTATCGGTATGTACATGGCAATATCTACACGGCTATCTGTATGAACATGGAAATATCTACACCGCTATCTGTATGTACATGGAAATATCTTCACCGCCATCTGTATGAACATGGATATACCTACGCAGCCATCTGGATGAACATGGAAATATCTACACCGCTATCTGTATGAACATGGAAATATCTACACCGCTATCTGTAAGAACATGGAAATACCTACACAGCCATCTGGATGAACATGGAAATATCTACACCGCTATCTATATGAACATGGAAATACAAACACCGCTATCTGTATGAACATGGAAATATCCACACCGCTATCTGTATGAACATGGAAATATCTACACCGCCATCTGTATGAACATGGAAATATCTGCACGGCCATCTGTATGAACATATAAATATCTACACCGCCATCTGTATTAAGATGGAGATATCTACACCGCTATCTGTATCAACATGGAAATATCTACACCGCTATCTGAATAAACATGGAAATATCAGCACCGCTATCTGTGTGAACATGGAAATATCTACACCGCTACCTGTATGAACATGGAAATATCTACACCGCTATCTGTATGAACATGGATATATCTACACAGCCATCTGGATGAACATGGAAATATCTACACCGCTATCTGTGTAAACATGCCTACATTTTCACCGCTATCTGTATAAAGATGGAAATATGTACACCGATATCTTTATGAACATGGAAATATCTACACCGCTAACTGTTTGAACATGGAAGTATATACACCGCTATCTGCTTGAAAATGGAAATATATACATCGCTAACTGTATGAACATGGAAATACATACACCGCTATCTGTTTGAACATGGAAATATCTACACCGCTTTCTGTATGAACATGGAAATATCTACACCGCTATCTGTATGAACATGGAAATATCTTCACCGCCATCTGCATGAAGATGGATATATCTACACAGCATTCTGGATGAACATGGAAATATCTACACCGCTATCTGTGTAAACATGCATACATTTTCACCGCTATCTGTATAAACATTGAAATATCTACACCGCTATCTTTATGAACATGGAAATATCTAAACCGCTATCTGTATGAACATGGAAATATCTTCACCGCCACCTGTATGAACATGGATATATCTACACAGCCATCTGGATGAACATGGAAATATGTACACGGCTATCTGTGTAAACATGCATACATCTTCACCGCTATCTGTATAAACATGGAAATATCTACACCGCTATCTTTATGAACATGGAAATATCTAAACCGCTAACTGTTTGAACAAGGAAATATACACACCGCTTTCTGCATAAAAATGGAAATATCTACACCGCTACCTGTATGAACATGGAAATACATACACCGCTATCTGTATGAACATGGAAGTATCTACACCGCTATCTGTATGAACATGGAAATATCTACACCCCTATCTGTATGAACATGGAAATATCTACACCGCCATCTGTATGAACATGGAAATATCTTCTCCACCATCTGTATGAACATGGATATATCTACACAGCCATCTGGATGAACATGGAAATATCTACACTGCTATCTGTATGAACATGGAAATATCTACACCGCCATCTGTATGAACATGGAAATATCTTCTCCACCATCTGTATGAACATGGATATATCTACACAGCCATCTGTATAAACATGGAAATATCTACACCGCTATATGTATAAACATGGAAATATCTACACCGCTACATGTATGAACATGGAAATATCAGCACCGCTATCTGTATGAACATGGAAATATCTACACCGCTATCTGTATGAACATGGAAGTATCTTCACCGCCATCTGTATGAACATGGATATATCTACACAGCCATCTGGATGAACATGGAAATATGTACATGGCTATCTGTGTAAACATGCATACTTCTTCACCGCTATCTGTATAAACATGGAAATATCTACACCGCTATCTTTATGAACATGGAAATATCTAAACCGATAACTGTTTGAACAGGGAAATATATACACTGCTATCTGCATAAAAATGGAAATATCTACACCGCTATCTGTATGAACATGGAAATACATACACCGCTATCTGTATGAACATGGAAATATCTACACCGCTATCTGTATGAACATGGAAATACCTACACCGCTATCTGTATGAACATGGAAATATCTACACCGCCATCTGTATGAACATGGAAATATCTTCTCCGCCATCTGTATGAACATGGATATATCTACACAGCCATCTGGATGAACATGGAAATATCTAAACCGCTATCTGTATGAACATGGAAATATCTACACCATCATCTGTATGAACATGGATATATCTACACAGCCATCTGTATAAACACGGAAATATGTAAACCGCTACCTGTATAAACATGGAAGTATCAGCACCGCTATCGGTATGAAGATGGCCATATCTACACGGCTATCTGTACGAACATGGAAATATCTACACCGCTATCTGTATGTACGTGGAAATATCTTCTCCGCCATCTGTATGAACATGGATATATCTACGCAGCCATCTGGATGAACATGGAAATATCTACACCGCTATCTGTATGAACATGGAAATATCTACACCGCTATCTGCATTAACATGGAAATATCCACACAGCCGTCTGGATTAACTTGGAAATATCTACACCGCTATCTGTATGAACATGGAAATACATACACCGCTATCTGTATGAACATGGATATATCTACACCGCTATCTGTTTGAACATGGAAATATATACACCGCTATCTGCATGAAAATGGAAATATCTACACAGCTATCTGCATATACATGGAAATATCTACACAGCTATCACTTTACGCATGGAAATAACTACACCGCTATCTGTATGAACATGGAAATATCTACACCGCCATCTGTATGAAAATGGAAATATCTGAACCGCCATCTGTATGAACATATAAATATCTACACCGCCATCTGTATTAAAATGAAGATATCTACACCGCTATCTGTATAAACATGGAAATATCTACACCGCTATCTGTATAAACATGGAAATATCTACAACGCTATCTGTATAAACATGGAAATATCTTCACCGCTACCTGTAAAAACATGGAAATGTCAGCACCGCTATCTGTATGAACATGGAAATATCTACACCGCTATCTGTATGAACATGGAAATATCTACACCGCTATCTGTATGAACATGGAAATATCTACACCGCTATCGGTTTGAACAAGGAAATATATACACCGCTGTCTGCATGAAAATGGAAATTGCTACACAGCAATCTGCATATACATGGAAATATCTACACAGGTATCTCTTTACACATGGAAATAACTACACAGCTATCTGTATGAAAATGGAAATATCTAAACCGCCATCTGTATGAACATGGAAATATCTACACCGCTATCTGTATGAACATGGAATTATCTACACCGCTATCTGTATGAACATGGAAATATCTACACAGCCATCTGGATGAACATGGAAATATCTACACCGCTATGTGTATGAACATGGAAATATCTACACCGCTATCTGTATGAACACGGAAATATCTACACCGCAATCTGTATGAACATGGAAATATTTTCACCACCATCTATATGAACATGGATATATCTACACAGCCATCTGGATGAACATGGAAATATCTACACCGCTATCTGTGTAAACATGCCTACATTTTCACCGCTATCTGTATAAACATGGAAATATCTACACCGCTATCTTTATGAACATGGAAATATCTACACCGCTAACTGTTTGAACATGGAAGTATATACACCGCTATCTGCTTGAAAATGGAAATATATTCAACGCTAACTGTATGAACATGGAAATACATACACCGCTATCTGTTTGAACATGGAAATATCTACACCGCTTTCTGTATGAACATGGAAATATCTACACCGCTATCTGTATGAACATGGAAATATCTACACCGCCATCTGTATGAACATGGAAATATCTTCTCCACCATCTGTATGAACATGGATATATCTACACAGCCATCTGGATGAACATGGAAATATCTAAACCGCTATCTGTATGAACATGGAAATATCTACACCGCCATCTGTATGAACATGGATATATCTACACAGCCATCTGTATAAACACGGAAATATGTACACCGCCACCTGTATAAACATGGAAGTTTCAGCACGGCTATCGGTATGAACATGGCAATATCTACACGGCTATCTGTATGAACATGGAAATATCTACACCGCTATCTGTATGTACATGGAAATATCTTCACCGCCATCTGTATGAACATGGATATATCTACTCAGCCATCTGGATGAACATGGAAATATTTACACCGCTATCTGTATGAGCATGGAAATATCTACACCGCTATCTGTATGAACATGGAAATATCTACACAGCCATCTGGATTAACATGGAAATATCAACACCGCTATCTGTATGAACATGGAAATACATACACTGCTGTCTGTATGAACATGGAAATATCTACCCCGCTATCTGTATGAACATGGAAATATCTACACCGCTATCTGTATGAACATGGATATATCTTCACCGCCATCTGTGTGAACATGGATATATCTACACAGCCATCTGGATGAGCATGGACATATCTACACCGCTATCTGTGTAAACATGCATACATTTTCACCGCTATCTGTATAAACATGGAAATAACTACACCGCTATCTTTATGAACATGGAAATATCTACACCGCTAACTGTTTGAACATGGAAATATATACACCGCTATCTGCTTGAAAATGGAAATATCTACACCGCTATCTGTATGAACATGGAAATACATACACCGCTATCTGTTTGAACATGGAAATATCTACACCGCTTTCTTTATGAACATGGAAATATCTACAACGCTATCTGTATGAACATGGAAATATCTTCACCGCCATCTGTATGAACATGGATATATCTACACAGCCATCTGGATGAACATGGAAATATCTGCACCGCTATCTGTATGAACATGGAAATATCTACACCGCTATCTGTATGAACATGGATATATCTACACAGCCATCTGGATGAACATGGAAATATCTACACCGCTATCTGTGTAAACATGCATATATCTTCACCGCTATCTGTATAAACATGGAAGTATCTACACCGCTATCTTTCTGAACATGGAAATATCTACACCGCTAACTGTTTGAACAGGGAAATATATACACCGCTATCTGCATGAAAATGGAAATATCTACACAGCTATCTGCATATACATGGAAATATCTACACAGCTATCTCTCTACACATGGAAATAACTACACCGCTATCTGTATGAACATGGAAATATCTACACCGCCATCTGTATGAAAATGGAAATCTCTGAACCGCCATCTGTATGAACATATAAATATCTACACCGCCATCTGTATTAAAATGGAGATATCTACACCGCTATCTGTATAAACATGGAAATATCTACACCGCTATCTGTATAAACATGGAAATATCTACACCGCTATCAGTATAAACATGGAAATAGCTTCACCGCTACCTGTATAAACATGGAAATTTCAGCACCGCTATCTGTATGAACATGGAAATATCTACACCGCAATCTGTATGAACATGGAAATATCTACACCGCTATCTGTATGAACATGGAAATAACTACACCGCTATCTGTTTGAACAGGGAAATATATACACCGCTGTCTGCATGAAAATGGAAATTGCTACACAGCTATCTGCATATACATGGAAATATCTACACAGGTATCTCTTTACACATGGAAATAACTACACCGCTATCTGTATGAACATGGAAATATCTACACCGCCATCTGTATGAACATGGAAATATCTGCACCGCCATCTGTATGAACATATAAATATCTACACCGCCATCTGTATTAAGATGGAGATATCTACACTGCTATCTGTATCAACATGGAAATATCTACACCGCTACCTGTATGAACATGGAAATATCAGCACCGCTATCTGTATGAACATGGAAATATCTACACCGCTATCTGTATGAACATGGAAATATCTTCACCGCCATCTGTATGAACATGGATATATCTACACAGCCATCTGGATGAACATGGAAATATGTACACGGCTATCTGTGTAAACATGCATACATCTTCACCGCTATCTGTATAAACATGGAAATATCTACACCGCTATCTTTATGAACATGGAAATATCTAAACCGCTAACTGTTTGAACAGGGAAATATATACACCGCTATCTGCATAAAAATGGATATATCTACACCGCTATCTGTATGAACATGGAAATACATACACCGCTATCTGTATGAACATGGAAATATCTACAACGCTATCTGTATGAACATGGAAATAACTACCCCGCTATCTGTATGAACATGGAAATATCTACACCGCCATCTGTATGAACATGGGAATATCTTCTCCACCATCTGTATGAACATGGATATATCTACACAGCCATCTGGATGAACATGGAAATATCTAAACCGCTATCTGTATGAACATGGAAATATCTACACCGCCATCTGTATGAACATGGATATATCTACACAGCCATCTGTATAAACACGGAAATATGTACACCGCTACCTGTATAAACATGGAAGTTTCAGCACGGCTATCGGTATGAACATGGCAATATCTACACGGCTATCTGTATGAACATGGAAATATCTACACCGCTATCTGTATGTACATGGAAATATCTTCACCGCCATCTGTATGAACATGGATATATCTACTCAGCCATCTGGATGAACATGGAAATATCTACAGCGCTATCTGTATGAACATGGAAATATCTACACCGCTATCTGTATGAACATGGAAATATCTACACAGCCATCTGGATTAACATGGAAATATCTACACCGCTATCTGTATGAACATGGAAATACATACACCGCTGTCTGTATGAACATGGAAATATCTACACCGCTATCTGTATGAACATGGAAATATCTACACCGCTATCTGTATGAACATGGAAATATCTTCACTGCCATCTGTATGAACATGGATATATCTACGCAGCCATCTGGATGAACATGGAAATATCTACACCGCTATCTGTATGAACATGGAAATATCTACACCGCTATCTGCATTAACATGGAAATATCCACACAGCCATCTGGATTAACTTGGAAATATCTACACCGCTATCTGTATGAACATGGAAATACATACACCGCTATCTGTATGAACATGTAAATATCTACACCGCTATCTGTTTGAACATGGAAATATATACACCGCTATCTGCATGAAAATGGAAATATCTACACAGCTATCTGCATATACATGGAAATATCTACACAGCTATCACTTTACGCATGGAAATAACAACACCGCTATCTGTATGAACATGGAAATATCTACACCGCCATCTGTATGAAAATGGAAATATCTGAACCGCCATCTGTATGAACATATAAATATCTACACCGCCATCTGTATTAAAATGAAGATATCTACACCGCTATCTGTATAAACATGGAAATATCTACACCGCTATCTGTATAAACATGGAAATATCTACACCGCTATCTGTATAAACATGGAAATATCTTCACCGCTACCTGTTAAAACATGGAAATATCAGCACCGCTATCTGTATGAACATGGAAATATCTACACCGCTATCTGTATGAACATGGAAATATCTACACCGCTATCTGTATGAACATGGAAATATCTACACCGCTATCGGTTTGAACAAGGAAATATATACACCGCTGTCTGCATGAAAATGGAAATTGCTACACAGCAATCTGCATATACATGGAAATATCTACACAGGTATCTCTTTACACATGGAAATAACTACACAGCTATCTGTATGAAAATGGAAATATCTAAACCGCCATCTGTATGAACATGGAAATATCTACACCGCTATCTGTATGAACATGGAAATATCTGCACCGCCATCTGTATGAACATATAAATATCTACACCGCCATCTGTATTAAGATGGAGATATCTACACTGCTATCTGTATCAACATGGAAATATCTACACCGCTACCTGTATGAACATGGAAATTTCAGCACCGCTATCTGTATGAACATGGAAATATCTACACCGCAATCTGTATGAACATGGAAATATCTACACCGCTATCTGTATGAACATGGAAATATCTACACCGCTATCTGTTTGAACAGGGAAATATATACACCGCTGTCTGCATGAAAATGGAAATTGCTACACAGCTATCTGCATATACATGGAAATATCTACACAGGTATCTCTTTACACATGGAAATAACTACACCGCTATCTGTATGAACATGGAAATATCTACACCGCCATCTGTATGAACATGGAAATATCTACACCGCCATCTGTATGAACATATAAATATCTACACCGCCATCTGTATTAAGATGGAGATATCTACACTGCTATCTGTATCAACATGGAAATATCTACACCGCTACCTGTATGAACATGGAAATATCAGCACCGCTATCTGTATGAACATGGAAATATCTACACCGCTATCTGTATGAACATGGAAATATCTTCACCGCCATCTGTATGAACATGGATATATCTACACAGCCATCTGGATGAACATGGAAATATGTACACGGCTATCTGTGTAAACATGCATACATCTTCACCGCTATCTGTATAAACATGGAAATATCTACACCGCTATCTTTATGAACATGGAAATATCTAAACCGCTAACTGTTTGAACAGGGAAATATATACACCGCTATCTGCATAAAAATGGAAATATCTACACCGCTATCTGTATGAACATGGAAATACATACACCGCTATCTGTATGAACATGGAAATATCTACAACGCTATCTGTATGAACATGGAAATAACTACCCCGCTATCTGTATGAACATGGAAATATCTACACCGCCATCTGTATGAACATGGAAATATCTTCTCCACCATCTGTATGAACATGGATATATCTACACAGCCATCTGGATGAACATGGAAATATCTAAACCGCTATCTGTATGAACATGGAAATATCTACACCGCCATCTGTATGAACATGGATATATCTACACAGCCATCTGTATAAACACGGAAATATGTACACCGCTACCTGTATAAACATGGAAGTTTCAGCACGGCTATCGGTATGAACATGGCAATATCTACACGGCTATCTGTATGAACATGGAAATATCTACACCGCTATCTGTATGTACATGGAAATATCTTCACCGCCATCTGTATGAACATGGATATATCTACTCAGCCATCTGGATGAACATGGAAATATCTACAGCGCTATCTGTATGAACATGGAAATATCTACACCGCTATCTGTATGAACATGGAAATATCTACACAGCCATCTGGATTAACATGGAAATATCTACACCGCTATCTGTATGAACATGGAAATACATACACCGCTGTCTGTATGAACATGGAAATATCTACACCGCTATCTGTATGAACATGGAAATATCTACACCGCTATCTGTATGAACATGGAAATATCTTCACTGCCATCTGTATGAACATGGATATATCTACGCAGCCATCTGGATGAACATGGAAATATCTACACCGCTATCTGTATGAACATGGAAATATCTACACCGCTATCTGCATTAACATGGAAATATCCACACAGCCATCTGGATTAACTTGGAAATATCTACACCGCTATCTGTATGAACATGGAAATACATACACCGCTATCTGTATGAACATGTAAATATCTACACCGCTATCTGTTTGAACATGGAAATATATACACCGCTATCTGCATGAAAATGGAAATATCTACACAGCTATCTGCATATACATGGAAATATCTACACAGCTATCACTTTACGCATGGAAATAACAACACCGCTATCTGTATGAACGTGGAAATATCTACACCGCAATCTGTATGAAAATGGAAATATCTGAACCGCCATCTGTATGAACATATAAATATCTACACCGCCATCTGTATTAAAATGAAGATATCTACACCGCTATCTGTATAAACATGGAAATATCTACACCGCTATCTGTATAAACATGGAAATATCTACACCGCTATCTGTATAAACATGGAAATATCTTCACCGCTACCTGTAAAAACATGGAAATATCAGCACCGCTATCTGTATGAACATGGAAATATCTACACCGCTATCTGTATGAACATGGAAATATCTACACCGCTATCTGTATGAACATGGAAATATCTACACCGCTATCGGTTTGAACAAGGAAATATATACACCGCTGTCTGCATGAAAATGGAAATTGCTACACAGCAATCTGCATATACATGGAAATATCTACACAGGTATCTCTTTACACATGGAAATAACTACACAGCTATCTGTATGAAAATGGAAATATCTAAACCGCCATCTGTATGAACATGGAAATATCTACACCGCTATCTGTATGAACATGGAAATATCTACACCGCTATCTGTATGAACATGGAAATATCTACACAGCCATCTGGATGAACATGGAAATATCTACACCGCTATCTGTATGAACATGGAAATATCTACACCGCTATCTGTATGAACATGGAAATATCTACACCGCTATCTGTATGAACATGGAAATATTTTCACCGCCATCTATATGAACATGGATATATCTACACAGCCATCTGGATGAACATGGAAATATCTACACCGCTATCTGTGTAAACATGCCTACATTTTCACCGCTATCTGTATAAACATGGAAATATCTACACCGCTATCTTTATGAACATGGAAATATCTACACCGCTAACTGTTTGAACATGGAAGTATATACACCGCTATCTGCTTGAAAATGGAAATATATACACCGCTAACTGTATGAACATGGAAATACATACACCGCTATCTGTTTGAATATGGAAATATCTACACCGCTATCTGTATGAACATGGATATATCTTCACCGCCATCTGTGTGAACATGGATATATCTACACAGCCATCTGGATGAACATGGACATATCTACACCGCTATCTGTGTAAACATGCATACATTTTCACCGCTATCTGTATAAACATGGAAATAACTACACCGCTATCTTTATGAACATGGAAATATCTACACCGCTAACTGTTTGAACATGGAAATATATACACCGCTATCTGCTTGAAAATGGAAATATCTACACCGCTATCTGTATGAACATGGAAATACATACACCGCTATCTGTTTGAACATGGACATATCTACACCGCTTTCTTTATGAACATGGAAATATCTTCACTGCCATCTGTATGAACATGGATATATCTACGCAGCCATCTGGATGAACATGGAAATATCTACAGCGCTATCTGTATGAACATGGAAATATCTACACCGCTATCTGTATGAACATGGAAATATCTACACAGCCATCTGGATTAACATGGAAATATCTACACCGCTATCTGTATGAACATGGAAATACATACACCGCTGTCTGTATGAACATGGAAATATCTACACCGCTATCTGTATGAACATGGAAATATCTACACCGCTATCTGTATGAACATGGAAATATCTTCACTGCCATCTGTATGAACATGGATATATCTACGCAGCCATCTGGATGAACATGGAAATATCTACACCGCTATCTGTATGAACATGGAAATATCTACACCGCTATCTGCATTAACATGGAAATATCCACACAGCCATCTGGATTAACTTGGAAATATCTACACCGCTATCTGTATGAACATGGAAATACATACACCGCTATCTGTATGAACATGTAAATATCTACACCGCTATCTGTTTGAACATGGAAATATATACACCGCTATCTGCATGAAAATGGAAATATCTACACAGCTATCTGCATATACATGGAAATATCTACACAGCTATCACTTTACGCATGGAAATAACTACACCGCTATCTGTATGAACATGGAAATATCTACACCGCCATCTGTATGAAAATGGAAATATCTGAACCGCCATCTGTATGAACATATAAATATCTACACCGCCATCTGTATTAAAATGAAGATATCTACACCGCTATCTGTATAAACATGGAAATATCTACACCGCTATCTGTATAAACATGGAAATATCTACACCGCTATCTGTATAAACATGGAAATATCTTCACCGCTACCTGTAAAAACATGGAAATATCAGCACCGCTATCTGTATGAACATGGAAATATCTACACCGCTATCTGTATGAACATGGAAATATCTACACCGCTATCTGTATGAACATGGAAATATCTACACCGCTATCGGTTTGAACAAGGAAATATATACACCGCTGTCTGCATGAAAATGGAAATTGCTACACAGCAATCTGCATATACATGGAAATATCTACACAGGTATCTCTTTACACATGGAAATAACTACACAGCTATCTGTATGAAAATGGAAATATCTAAACCGCCATCTGTATGAACATGGAAATATCTACACCGCTATCTGTATGAACATGGAAATATCTGCACCGCCATCTGTATGAACATATAAATATCTACACCGCCATCTGTATTAAGATGGAGATATCTACGCTGCTATCTGTATCAACATGGAAATATCTACACCGCTACTTGTATGAACATGGAAATTTCAGCACCGCTATCTGTATGAACATGGAAATATCTACACCGCAATCTGTATGAACATGGAAATATCTACACCGCTATCTGTATGAACATGGAAATATCTACACCGCTATCTGTTTGAACAGGGAAATATATACACCGCTGTCTGCATGAAAATGGAAATTGCTACACAGCTATCTGCATATACATGGAAATATCTACACAGGTATCTCTTTACACATGGAAATAACTACACCGCTATCTGTATGAACATGGAAATATCTACACCGCCATCTGTATGAACATGGAAATATCTGCACCGCCATCTGTATGAACATATAAATATCTACACCGCCATCTGTATTAAGATGGAGATATCTACACTGCTATCTGTATCAACATGGAAATATCTACACCGCTACCTGTATGAACATGGATATATCAGCACCGCTATCTGTATGAACATGGAAATATCTACACCGCTATCTGTATGAACATGGAAATATCTTCACCGCCATCTGTATGAACATGGATATATCTACACAGCCATCTGGATGAACATGGAAATATGTACACGGATATCTGTGTAAACATGCATACATCTTCACCGCTATCTGTATAAACATGGAAATATCTACACCGCTATCTTTATGAACATGGAAATATCTAAACCGCTAACTGTTTGAACAGGGAAATATATACACCGCTATCTGCATAAAAATGGAAATATCTACACCGCTATCTGTATGAACATGGAAATACATACACCGCTATCTGTATGAACATGGAAATATCTACAACGCTATCTGTATGAACATGGAAATAACTACCCCGCTATCTGTATGAACATGGAAATATCTACACCGCCATCTGTATGAACATGGAAATATCTTCTCCACCATCTGTATGAACATGGATATATCTACACAGCCATCTGGATGAACATGGAAATATCTAAACCGCTATCTGTATGAACATGGAAATATCTACACCGCCATCTGTATGAACATGGATATATCTACACAGCCATCTGTATAAACACGGAAATATGTACACCGCTACCTGTATAAACATGGAAGTTTCAGCACGGCTATCGGTATGAACATGGCAATATCTACACGGCTATCTGTATGAACATGGAAATATCTACACCGCTATCTGTATGTACATGGAAATATCTTCACCGCCATCTGTATGAACATGGATATATCTACTCAGCCATCTGGATGAACATGGAAATATCTACAGCGCTATCTGTATGAACATGGAAATATCTACACCGCTATCTGTATGAACATGGAAATATCTACACAGCCATCTGGATTAACATGGAAATATCTACACCGCTATCTGTATGAACATGGAAATACATACACCGCTGTCTGTATGAACATGGAAATATCTACACCGCTATCTGTATGAACATGGAAATATCTACACCGCTATCTGTATGAACATGGAAATATCTTCACTGCCATCTGTATGAACATGGATATATCTACGCAGCCATCTGGATGAACATGGAAATATCTACACCGCTATCTGTATGAACATGGAAATATCTACACCGCTATCTGCATTAACATGGAAATATCCACACAGCCATCTGGATTAACTTGGAAATATCTACACCGCTATCTGTATGAACATGGAAATACATACACCGCTATCTGTATGAACATGTAAATATCTACACCGCTATCTGTATGAACATGGAAATATTTTCACCGCCATCTATATGAACATGGATATATCTACACAGCCATCTGGATGAACATGGAAATATCTACACCGCTATCTGTGTAAACATGCCTACATTTTCACCGCTATCTGTATAAACATGGAAATATCTACACTGCTATCTTTATGAACATGGAAATATCTACACCGCTAACTGTTTGAACATGGAAGTATATACACCGCTATCTGCTTGAAAATGGAAATATATACACCGCTAACTGTATGAACATGGAAATACATACACCGCTATCTGTTTGAATATGGAAATATCTACACCGCTTTCTGTATGAACATGGAAATATCTACACCGCTATCTGTATGAACATGGAAATATCTTCACCGCCATCTGTATGAAGATGGATATATCTACACAGCATTCTGGATGAACATGGAAATATCTACACCGCTATCTGTGTAAACATGCATATATTTTCACCGCTATCTGTATAAACATGGAAATATCTTCACCGCTACCTTTATGAACATGGAAATATCTAAACCGCTAACTATTTGAACAGGGAAATATATACACCGCTATCTGCATAAAAATGGAAATATCTACACCGCTATCTGTATGAACATGGAAATACATACACCACTATCTGTTTGAACATGGAAATATCTACACCGCTTTCTTTATGAACATGGAAATATCTACAACGCTATCTGTATGAACATGGAAATATCTTCACCGCCATCTGTATGAACATGGATATATCTACACAGCCACCTGGATGAACATGGAAATATCTGCACCGCTATCTGTATGAACATGGAAATATCTACAGCGCTACCTGTATGAACATGGATATATCTACACAGCCATCTGGATGAACATGGAAATATCTACACCGCTATCTGTGTAAACATGCATATATCTTCACCGCTATCTGTATAAACATGGAAGTATCTACACCGCTATCTTTCTGAACATGGAATTATCTACACCGCTAACTGTTTGAACAGGGAAATATATACACCGCTATCTGCATGAAAATGGAAATATCTACACAGCTATCTGCATATACATGGAAATATCTACACAGCTATCTCTCTACACATGGAAATAACTACACCGCTATCTGTATGAACATGGAAATATCTACACCGCCATCTGTATGAAAATGGAAATCTCTGAACCGCCATCTGTATGAACATATAAATATCTACACCGCCATCTGTATTAAAATGGAGATATCTACACCGCTATCTGTATAAACATGGAAATATCTACACCGCTATCTGTATAAACATGGAAATATCTACACCGCTATCAGTATAAACATGGAAATAGCTTCACCGCTACCTGTATAAACATGGAAATTTCAGCACCGCTATCTGTATGAACATGGAAATATCTACACCGCAATCTGTATGAACATGGAAATATCTACACCGCTATCTGTATGAACATGGAAATATCTGCACCGCTATCTGTTTGAACAGGGAAATATATACACCGCTGTCTGCATGAAAATGGAAATTGCTACACAGCTATCTGCATATACATGGAATTATCTACACAGGTATCTCTTTACACATGGAAATAACTACACCGCTATCTGTATGAACATGGAAATATCTACACCGCCATCTGTATGAACATGGAAATATCTGCACCGCCATCTGTATGAACAGATAAATATCTACACCGCCATCTGTATTAAGATGGAGATATCTACACCGCTATCTGATTCAACATGGAAATATCTACACCGCTACCTGTATGAACATGGAAATATCAGCACCGCTATCTGTATGAACATGGAAATATCTACACCGCTATCTGTATGAATATGGAAATATCTTCACCGCCATCTGTATGAACATTGATATATCTACACAGACATCTGGATGAACATGGAAATATGTACACGGCTATCTGTGTAAACATGCATACATCTTCACCGCTATCTGTATAAACATGGAAATATCTACACCGCTATCTTTATGAACATGGAAATATCTAAACCGCTAACTGTTTGAACAGGGAAATATATACACCGCTATCTGCATAAAAATGGAAATATCTACACCGCTATCTGTATGAACATGGAAATACATACACCGCTATCTGTATGAACATGGAAATATCTACAACGCTATCTGTATGAACATGGAAATATCTACACCGCTATCTGTATGAACATGGAAATATCTACACCGCCATCTGTTTGAACATGGAAATATCTTCTCCACCATGTGTATGAACATGGATATATCTACACAGCCATCTGGATGAACATGGAAATATCTAAACCGCTATCTGTATTAACATGGAAATATCTACACCACCATCTGTATGAACATTGATATATCTACACAGCCATCTGTATAAACACGGAAATATGTACACCGCTACCTGTATAAACATGGAAGTTTCAGCACGGCTATCGGTATGAACATGGCAATATCTACACGGCTATCTGTATGAACATGGAAATATCTACACCGCTATCTGTATGTACATGGAAATATCTTCACCACCATCTGTATGAACATGGAAATAACTACACCGCTATCTGTATGAACATGGAAATAACTACACAGCCATCTGGATTAACATGGAAATATATACACCGCTATCTGTATGAACATGGAAATATCTACACCCCTATCTGTATGAACATGGAAATATCTACACCGCCATCTGTATGAACATGGAAATATCTTCTCCACCATCTGTATGAACATGGATATATCTACACAGCCATCTGGATGAACATGGAAATATCTACACTGCTATCTGTATGAACATGGAAATATCTACACCGCTATCTGTATGAACATGGAAATATCTACACCGCTATCTGTATGAACATGGAAGTATCTTCACCGCCATCTGTATGAACATGGATATATCTACACAGCCATCTGGATGAACATGGAAATATGTACATGGCTATCTGTGTAAACATGCATACTTCTTCACCGCTATCTGTATAAACATGGAAATATCTACACCGCTATCTTTATGAACATGGAAATATCTAAACCGATAACTGTTTGAACAGGGAAATATATACACTGTTATCTGCATAAAAATGGAAATATCTACACCGCTATCTGTATGAACATGGAAAGACATACACCGCTATCTGTATGAACATGGAAATATCTACACCGCTATCTGTATGAACATGGAAATACCTACACCGCTATCTGTATGAACATGGAAATATCTACACCGCCATCTGTATGAACATGGAAATATCTTCTCCGCCATCTGTATGAACATGGATATATCTACACAGCCATCTGGATGAACATGGAAATATCTAAACCGCTATCTGTATGAACATGGAAATATCTACACCATCATCTGTATGAACATGGATATATCTACACAGCCATCTGTATAAACACGGAAATATGTAAACCGCTACCTGTATAAACATGGAAGTATCAGCACCGCTATCGGTATGAACATGGCCATATCTACACGGCTATCTGTACGAACATGGAAATATCTACACCGCTATCTGTATGTACGTGGAAATATCTTCTCCGCCATCTGTATGAACATGGATATATCTACGCAGCCATCTGGATGAACATGGAAATATCTACACCGCTATCTGCATTAACATGGAAATATCCACACAGCCGTCTGGATTAACTTGGAAATATCTACACCGCTAGCTGTATGAACATGGAAATACATACACCGCTATCTGTATGAACATGGAAATATCTACACCGCTATCTGTTTGAACATGGAAATATATACACCGCTATCTGCATGAAAATGGAAATATCTACACAGCTATCTGCATATACATGGAAATATCTACACAGCTATCACTTTACGCATGGAAATAACTACACCGCTATCTGTATGAACATGGAAATATCTACACCGCCATCTGTATGAAAATGGAAATATCTGAACCGCCATCTGTATGAACATATAAATATCTACACCGCCATCTGTATTAAAATGAAGATATCTACACCGCTATCTGTATAAACATGGAAATATCTACACCGCTATCTGTATAAACATGGAAATATCTACACCGCTATCTGTATAAACATGGAAATATCTTCACCGCTACCTGTAACAACATGGAAATATCAGCACCGCTATCTGTATGAACATGGAAATATCTACACCGCTATCTGTATGAACATGGAAATATCTACACCGCTATCTGTATGAACATGGAAATATCTACACCGCTATCGGTTTGAACAAGGAAATATATACACCGCTGTCTGCATGAAAATGGAAATTGCTACACAGCTATCTGCATATACATGGAAATATCTACACAGGTATCTCTTTACACTTGGAAATAACTACACAGCTATCTGTATGAAAATGGAAATATCTAAACCGCCATCTGTATGAACATGGAAATATCTACACCGCTATCTGTATGAACATGGAAATATCTACACCGCTATCTGTATGAACATGGAAATATCTACACAGCCATCTGGATGAACATGGAAATATCTACACCGCTATCTGTATGAACATGGAAATATCTACACCGCTATCTGTATGAACACGGAAATATCTACACCGCAATCTGTATGAACATGGAAATATTTTCACCGCCATCTATATGAACATGGATATATCTACACAGCCATCTGGATGAACATGGAAATATCTACACCGCTATCTGTGTAAACATGCCTACATTTTCACCGCTATCTGTATAAACATGGAAATATCTACACCGCTATCTTTATGAACATGGAAATATCTACACCGCTAACTGTTTGAACATGGAAGTATATACACCGCTATCTGCTTGAAAATGGAAATATATTCAACGCTAACTGTATGAACATGGAAATACATACACCGCTATCTGTTTGAACATGGAAATATCTACACCGCTTTCTGTATGAACATGGAAATATCTACACCGCTATCTGTATGAACATGGAAATATCTACACCGCCATCTGTATGAACATGGAAATATCTTCTCCACCATCTGTATGAACATGGATATATCTACACAGCCATCTGGATGAACATGGAAATATCTAAACCGCTATCTGTATGAACATGGAAATATCTACACCGCCATCTGTATGAACATGGATATATCTACACAGCCATCTGTATAAACACGGAAATATGTACACCGCCACCTGTATAAACATGGAAGTTTCAGCACGGCTATCGGTATGAACATGGCAATATCTACACGGCTATCTGTATGAACATGGAAATATCTACACCGCTATCTGTATGTACATGGAAATATCTTCACCGCCATCTGTATGAACATGGATATATCTACTCAGCCATCTGGATGAACATGGAAATATTTACACCGCTATCTGTATGAGCATGGAAATATCTACACCGCTATCTGTATGAACATGGAAATATCTACACAGCCATCTGGATTAACATGGAAATATCTACACCGCTATCTGTATGAACATGGAAATACATACACCGCTGTCTGTATGAACATGGAAATATCTACCCCGCTATCTGTATGAACATGGAAATATCTACACCGCTATCTGTATGAACATGGATATATCTTCACCGCCATCTGTGTGAACATGGATATATCTACAGAGCCATCTGGATGAACATGGACATATCTACTCCGCTATCTGTGTAAACATGCATACATTTTCACCGCTATCTGTATAAACATGGAAATAACTACACCGCTATCTTTATGAACATGGAAATATCTACACCGCTAACTGTTTGAACATGGAAATATATACACCGCTATCTGCTTGAAAATGGAAATATCTACACCGCTATCTGTATGAACATGGAAATACATACACCGCTATCTGTTTGAACATGGAAATATCTACACCGCTTTCTTTATGAACATGGAAATATCTACAACGCTATCTGTATGAACATGGAAATATCTTCACCGCCATCTGTATGAACATGGATATATCTACACAGCCATCTGGATGAACATGGAAATATCTGCACCGCTATCTGTATGAACATGGAAATATCTACACCGCTATCTGTATGAACATGGATATATCTACACAGCCATCTGGATGAACATGGAAATATCTACACCGCTATCTGTGTAAACATGCATATATCTTCACCGCTATCTGTATAAACATGGAAGTATCTACACCGCTATCTTTCTGAACATGGAAATATCTACACCGCTAACTGTTTGAACAGGGAAATATATACACCGCTATCTGCATGAAAATGGAAATATCTACACAGCTATCTGCATATACATGGAAATATCTACACAGCTATCTCTCTACACATGGAAATAACTACACCGCTATCTGTATGAACATGGAAATATCTACACCGCCATCTGTATGAAAATGGAAATCTCTGAACCGCCATCTGTATGAACATATAAATATCTACACCGCCATCTGTATTAAAATGGAGATATCTACACCGCTATCTGTATAAACATGGAAATATCTACACCGCTATCTGTATAAACATGGAAATATCTACACCGCTATCAGTATAAACATGGAAATAGCTTCACCGCTACCTGTATAAACATGGAAATTTCAGCACCGCTATCTGTATGAACATGGAAATATCTACACCGCAATCTGTATGAACATGGAAATATCTACACCGCTATCTGTATGAACATGGAAATATCTACACCGCTATCTGTTTGAACAGGGAAATATATACACCGCTGTCTGCATGAAAATGGAAATTGCTACACAGCTATCTGCATATACATGGAAATATCTACACAGGTATCTCTTTACACATGGAAATAACTACACCGCTATCTGTATGAACATGGAAACATCTACACCGCCATCTGTATGAACATGGAAATATCTGCACCGCCATCTGTATGAACATATAAATATCTACACCGCCATCTGTATTAAGATGGAGATATCTACACTGCTATCTGTATCAACATGGAAATATCTACACCGCTACCTGTATGAACATGGAAATATCAGCACCGCTATCTGTATGAACATGGAAATATCTACACCGCTATCTGTATGAACATGGAAATATCTTCACCGCCATCTGTATGAACATGGATATATCTACACAGCCATCTGGATGAACATGGAAATATGTACACGGCTATCTGTGTAAACATGCATACATCTTCACCGCTATCTGTATAAACATGGAAATATCTACACCGCTATCTTTATGAACATGGAAATATCTAAACCGCTAACTGTTTGAACAGGGAAATATATACACCGCTATCTGCATAAAAATGGAAATATCTACACCGCTATCTGTATGAACATGGAAATACATACACCGCTATCTGTATGAACATGGAAATATCTACAACGCTATCTGTATGAACATGGAAATAACTACCCCGCTATCTGTATGAACATGGAAATATCTACACCGCCATCTGTATGAACATGGAAATATCTTCTCCACCATCTGTATGAACATGGATATATCTACACAGCCATCTGGATGAACATGGAAATATCTAAACCGCTATCTGTATGAACATGGAAATATCTACACCGCCATCTGTATGAACATGGATATATCTACACAGCCATCTGTATAAACACGGAAATATGTACACCGCTACCTGTATAAACATGGAAGTTTCAGCACGGCTATCGGTATGAACATGGCAATATCTACACGGCTATCTGTATGAACATGGAAATATCTACACCGCTATCTGTATGTACATGGAAATATCTTCACCGCCATCTGTATGAACATGGATATATCTACTCAGCCATCTGGATGAACATGGAAATATCTACAGCGCTATCTGTATGAACATGGAAATATCTACACCGCTATCTGTATGAACATGGAAATATCTACACAGCCATCTGGATTAACATGGAAATATCTACACCGCTATCTGTATGAACATGGAAATACATACACCGCTGTCTGTATGAACATGGAAATATCTACACCGCTATCTGTATGAACATGGAAATATCTACACCGCTATCTGTATGAACATGGAAATATCTTCACTGCCATCTGTATGAACATGGATATATCTACGCAGCCATCTGGATGAACATGGAAATATCTACACCGCTATCTGTATGAACATGGAAATATCTACACCGCTATCTGCATTAACATGGAAATATCCACACAGCCATCTGGATTAACTTGGAAATATCTACACCGCTATCTGTATGAACATGGAAATACATACACCGCTATCTGTATGAACATGTAAATATCTACACCGCTATCTGTTTGAACATGGAAATATATACACCGCTATCTGCATGAAAATGGAAATATCTACACAGCTATCTGCATATACATGGAAATATCTACACAGCTATCACTTTACGCATGGAAATAACTACACTGCTATCTGTATGAACATGGAAATATCTACACCGCCATCTGTATGAAAATGGAAATATCTGAACCGCCATCTGTATGAACATATAAATATCTACACCGCCATCTGTATTAAAATGAAGATATCTACACCGCTATCTGTATAAACATGGAAATATCTACACCGCTATCTGTATAAACATGGAAATATCTACACCGCTATCTGTATAAACATGGAAATATCTTCACCGCTACTTGTAAAAACATGGAAATATCAGCACCGCTATCTGTATGAACATGGAAATATCTACACCGCTATCTGTATGAACATGGAAATATCTACACCGCTATCTGTATGAACATGGAAATATCTACACCGCTATCGGTTTGAACAAGGAAATATATACACCGCTGTCTGCATGAAAATGGAAATTGCTACACAGCAATCTGCATATACATGGAAATATCTACACAGGTATCTCTTTACACATGGAAATAACTACACCGCTATCTGTATGAAAATGGAAATATCTAAACCGCCATCTGTATGAACATGGAAATATCTACACCGCTATCTGTATGAACATGGAAATATCTGCACCGCCATCTGTATGAACATATAAATATCTACACCGCCATCTGTATTAAGATGGAGATATCTGCACTGCTATCTGTATCAACATGGAAATATCTACACCGCTACCTGTATGAACATGGAAATTTCAGCACCGCTATCTGTATGAACATGGAAATATCTACACCGCAATCTGTATGAACATGGAAATATCTACACCGCTATCTGTATGAACATGGAAATATCTACACCGCTATCTGTTTGAACAGGGAAATATATACACCGCTGTCTGCATGAAAATGGAAATTGCTACACAGCTATCTGCATATACATGGAAATATCTACACAGGTATCTCTTTACACATGGAAATAACTACACCGCTATCTGTATGAACATGGAAATATCTACACCGCCATCTGTATGAACATGGAAATATCTGCACCGCCATCTGTATGAACATATAAATATCTACACCGCCATCTGTATTAAGATGGAGATATCTACACTGCTATCTGTATCAACATGGAAATATCTACACCGCTACCTGTATGAACATGGAAATATCAGCACCGCTATCTGTATGAACATGGAAATATCTACACCGCTATCTGTATGAACATGGAAATATCTTCACCGCCATCTGTATGAACATGGATATATCTACACAGCCATCTGGATGAACATGGAAATATGTACACGGCTATCTGTGTAAACATGCATACATCTTCACCGCTATCTGTATAAACATGGAAATATCTACACCGCTATCTTTATGAACATGGAAATATCTAAACCGCTAACTGTTTGAACAGGGAAATATATACACCGCTATCTGCATAAAAATGGAAATATCTACACCGCTATCTGTATGAACATGGAAATACATACACCGCTATCTGTATGAACATGGAAATATCTACAACGCTATCTGTATGAACATGGAAATAACTACCCCGCTATCTCTATGAACATGGAAATATCTACACCGCCATCTGTATGAACATGGAAATATCTTCTCCACCATCTGTATGAACATGGATATATCTACACAGCCATCTGGATGAACATGGAAATATCTAAACCGCTATCTGTATGAACATGGAAATATCTACACCGCCATCTGTATGAACATGGATATATCTACACAGCCATCTGTATAAACACGGAAATATGTACACCGCTACCTGTATAAACATGGAAGTTTCAGCACGGCTATCGGTATGAACATGGCAATATCTACACGGCTATCTGTATGAACATGGAAATATCTACACCGCTATCTGTATGTACATGGAAATATCTTCACCGCCATCTGTATGAACATGGATATATCTACTCAGCCATCTGGATGAACATGGAAATATCTACAGCGCTATCTGTATGAACATGGAAATATCTACACCGCTATCTGTATGAACATGGAAATATCTACACAGCCATCTGGATTAACATGGAAATATCTACACCGCTATCTGTATGAACATGGAAATACATACACCGCTGTCTGTATGAACATGGAAATATCTACACCGCTATCTGTATGAACATGGAAATATCTACACCGCTATCTGTATGAACATGGAAATATCTTCACTGCCATCTGTATGAACATGGATATATCTACGCAGCCATCTGGATGAACATGGAATTATCTACACCGCTATCTGTATGAACATGGAAATATCTACACCGCTATCTGCATTAACATGGAAATATCCACACAGCCATCTGGATTAACTTGGAAATATCTACACCGCTATCTGTATGAACATGGAAATACATACACCGCTATCTGTATGAACATGTAAATATCTACACCGCTATCTGTTTGAACATGGAAATATATACACCGCTATCTGCATGAAAATGGAAATATCTACACAGCTATCTGCATATACATGGAAATATCTACACAGCTATCACTTTACGCATGGAAATAACTACACCGCTATCTGTATGAACATGGAAATATCTACACCGCAATCTGTATGAAAATGGAAATATCTGAACCGCCATCTGTATGAACATATAAATATCTACACCGCCATCTGTATTAAAATGAAGATATCTACACCGCTATCTGTATAAACATGGAAATATCTACACCGCTATCTGTATAAACATGGAAATATCTACACCGCTATCTGTATAAACATGGAAATATCTTCACCGCTACCTGTAAAAACATGGAAATATCAGCACCGCTATCTGTATGAACATGGAAATGTCTACACCGCTATCTGTATGAACATGGAAATATCTACACCGCTATCTGTATGAACATGGAAATATCTACACCGCTATCGGTTTGAACAAGGAAATATATACACCGCTGTCTGCATGAAAATGGAAATTGCTACACAGCAATCTGCATATACATGGAAATATCTACACAGGTATCTCTTTACACATGGAAATAACTACACAGCTATCTGTATGAAAATGGAAATATCTAAACCGCCATCTGTATGAACATGGAAATATCTACACCGCTTTCTGTATGAACATGGAAATATCTGCACGCCATCTGTATGAACATATAAATATCTACACCGCCATCTGTATTAAGATGGAGATATCTACACTGCTATCTGTATCAACATGGAAATATCTACACCGCTACCTGTATGAACATGGAAATTTCAGCACCGCTATCTGTATGAACATGGATATATCTACACCGCAATCTGTATGAACATGGAAATATCTACACTGCTATCTGTATGAACATGGAAATATCTACACCGCTATCTGTTTGATCAGGGAAATATATACACCGCTGTCTGCATGAAAATGGAAATTGCTACACAGCTATCTGCATATACATGGAAATATCTACACAGGTATCTCTTTACACATGGAAATAACTACACCGCTATCTGTATGAACATGGAAATATCTACACCGCCATCTGTATGAACATGGAAATATCTGCACCGCCATCTGTATGAACATATAAATACCTACACCGCCATCTGTATTAAGATGGAGATATCTACACTGCTATCTGTATCAACATGGAAATATCTACACCGCTACCTGTATGAACATGGAAATATCAGCACCGCTATCTGTATGAACATGGAAATATCTACACCGCTATCTGTATGAACATGGAAATATCTTCACCGCCATCTGGATGAACATGGATATATCTACACAGCCATCTGGATGAACATGGAAATATGTACACGGCTATCTGTGTAAACATGCATACATCTTCACCGCTATCTGTATAAACATGGAAATATCTACACCGCTATCTTTATGAACATGGAAATATCTAAACCGCTAACTGTTTGAACAGGGAAATATATACACCGCTATCTGCATAAAAATGGAAATATCTACACCGCTATCTGTATGAACATGGAAATACATACACCGCTATCTGTATGAACATGGAAATATCTACAACGCTATCTGTATGAACATGGAAATAACTACCCCGCTATCTGTATGAACATGGAAATATCTACACCGCCATCTGTATGAACATGGAAATATCTTCTCCACCATCTGTATGAACATGGATATATCTACACAGCCATCTGGATGAACATGGAAATATCTAAACCGCTATCTGTATGAACATGGAAATATCTACACCGCCATCTGTATGAACATGGATATATCTACACAGCCATCTGTATAAACACGGAAATATGTACACCGCTACCTGTATAAACATGGAAGTTTCAGCACGGCTATCGGTATGAACATGGCAATATCTACACGGCTATCTGTATGAACATGGAAATATCTACACCGCTATCTGTATGTACATGGAAATACCTTCACCGCCATCTGTATGAACATGGATATATCTACTCAGCCATCTGGATGAACATGGAAATATCTACAGCGCTATCTGTATGAACATGGAAATATCTACACAGCCATCAGGATTAACATGGAAATATCTACACCGCTATCTGTATGAACATGGAAATACATACACCGCTGTCTGTATGAACATGGAAATATCTACACCGCTATCTGTATGAACATGGAAATATCTACACCGCTATCTGTATGAACATGGAAATATCTTCACTGCCATCTGTATGAACATGGATATATCTACGCAGCCATCTGGATGAACATGGAAATATCTACACCGCTATCTGTATGAACATGGAAATATCTACACCGCTATCTGCATTAACATGGAAATATCCACACAGCCATCTGGATTAACTTGGAAATATCTACACCGCTATCTGTATGAACATGGAAATACATACACCGCTATCTGTATGAACATGTAAATATCTACACCGCTATCTGTTTGAACATGGAAATATATACACCGCTATCTGCATGAAAATGGAAATATCTACACAGCTATCTGCATATACATGGAAATATCTACACAGCTATCACTTTACGCATGGAAATAACTACACCGCTATCTGTATGAACATGGAAATATCTACACCGCCATCTGTATGAAAATGGAAATATCTGAACCGCCATCTGTATGAACATATAAATATCTACACCGCCATCTGTATTAAAATGAAGATATCTACACCGCTATCTGTATAAACATGGAAATATCTACACCGCTATCTGTATAAACATGGAAATATCTACACCGCTATCTGTATAAACATGGAAATATCTTCACCGCTACCTGTAAAAACATGGAAATATCAGCACCGCTATCTGTATGAACATGGAAATATCTACACCGCTATCTGTAAAAACATGGAAATATCTACACCGCTATCTGTATGAACATGGAAATATCTACACCGCTATCGGTTTGAACAAGGAAATATATACACCGCTGTCTGCATGAAAATTGAAATTGCTACACAGCAATCTGCATATACATGGAAATATCTACACAGGTATCTCTTTACACATGGAAATAACTACACAGCTATCTGTATGAAAATGGAAATATCTAAACCGCCATCTGTATGAACATGGAAATATCTACACCGCTATCTGTATGAACATGGAAATATCTGCACCGCCATCTGTATGAACATATAAATATCTACACCGCCATCTGTATTAAGATGGAGATATCTACACTGCTATCTGTATCAACATGGAAATATCTACACCGCTACCTGTATGAACATGGAAATTTCAGCACCGCTATCTGTATGAACATGAAAATATCTACACCGCAATCTGTATGAACATGGAAATATCTACACCGCTATCTGTATGAACATGGAAATATCTACACCGCTATCTGTTTGAACAGGGAAATATATACACCGCTGTCTGCATGAAAATGGAAATTGCTACACAGCTATCTGCATGTACATGGAAATATCTACACAGGTATCTCTTTACACATGGAAATAACTACACCGCTATCTGTATGAACATGGAAATATCTACACCGCCATCTGTATGAACATGGAAATATCTGCACCGCCATCTGTATGAACATATAAATATCTACACCGCCATCTGTATTAAGATGGAGATATCTACACTGCTATCTGTATCAACATGGAAATATCTACACCGCTACCTGTATGAACATGGAAATATCAGCACCACTATCTGTATGAACATGGAAATATCTACACCGCTATATGTATGAACATGGAAATATCTTCACCGCCATCTGTATGAACATGGATATATCTACACAGCCATCTGGATGAACATGGAAATATGTACACGGCTATCTGTGTAAACATGCATACATCTTCACCGCTATCTGTATAAACATGGAAATATCTACACCGCTATCTTTATGAACATGGAAATATCTAAACCGCTAACTGTTTGAACAGGGAAATATATACACCGCTATCTGCATAAAAATGGAAATATCTACACGGCTATCTGTATGAACATGGAAATACATACACCGCTATCTGTATGAACATGGAAATATCTACAACGCTATCTGTATGAACATGGAAATAACTACCCCGCTATCTGTATGAACATGGAAATATCTACACCGCCATCTGTATGAACATGGAAATATCATCTCCACCATCTGTATGAACATGGATATATCTACACAGCCATCTGGATGAACATGGAAATATCTAAACCGCTATCTGTATGAACATGGAAATATCTACACCGCCATCTGTATGAACATGGATATATCTACACAGCCATCTGTATAAACACGGAAATATGTACACCGCTACCTGTATAAACATGGAAGTTTCAGCACGGCTATCGGTATGAACATGGCAATATCTACACGGCTATCTGTATGAACATGGAAATATCTACACCGCTATCTGTATGTACATGGAAATATCTTCACCGCCATCTGTATGAACATGGATATATCTACTCAGCCATCTGGATGAACATGGAAATATCTACAGCGCTATCTGTATGAACATGGAAATATCTACACCGCTATCTGTATGAACATGGAAATATCTACACAGCCATCTGGATTAACATGGAAATATCTACACCGCTATCTGTATGAACATGGAAATACATACACCGCTGTCTGTATGAACATGGAAATATCTACACCGCTATCTGTATGAACATGGAAATATCTACACCGCTATCTGTATGAACATGGAAATATCTTCACTGCCATCTGTATGAACATGGATATATCTACGCAGCCATCTGGATGAACATGGAATTATCTACACCGCTATCTGTATGAACATGGAAATATCTACACCGCTATCTGCATTAACATGGAAATATCCACACAGCCATCTGGATTAACTTGGAAATATCTACACCGCTATCTGTATGAACATGGAAATACATACACCGCTATCTGTATGAACATGTAAATATGTACACCGCTATCTGTTTGAACATGGAAATATATACACCGCTATCTGCATGAAAATGGAAATATCTACACAGCTATCTGCATATACATGGAAATATCTACACAGCTATCACTTTACGCATGGAAATAACTACACCGCTATCTGTATGAACATGGAAATATCTACACCGCAATCTGTATGAAAATGGAAATATCTGAACCGCCATCTGTATGAACATATAAATATCTACACCGCCATCTGTATTAAAATGAAGATATCTACACCGCTATCTGTATAAACATGGACATATCTACACCGCTATCTGTATAAACATGGAAATATCTACACCGCTATCTGTATAAACATGGAAATATCTTCACCGCTACCTGTAAAAACATGGAAATATCAGCACCGCTATCTGTATGAACATGGAAATATCTACACCGCTATCTGTATGAACATGGAAATATCTACACCGCTATCTGTATGAACATGGAAATATCTACACCGCTATCGGTTTGAACAAGGAAATATATACACCGCTGTCTGCATGAAAATGGAAATTGCTACACAGCAATCTGCATATACATGGAAATATCTACACAGGTATCTCTTTACACATGGAAATAACTACACAGCTATCTGTATGAAAATGGAAATATCTAAACCGCCATCTGTATGAACATGGAAATATCTACACCGCTATCTGTATGAACATGGAAATATCTACACCGCTATCTGTATGAACATGGAAATATCTACACAGCCATCTGGATGAACATGGAAATATCTACACCGCTATCTGTATGAACATGGAAATATCTACACCGCTATCTGTATGAACATGGAAATATCTACACCGCTATCTGTATGAACATGGAAATATTTTCACCGCCATCTATATGAACATGGATATATCTACACAGCCATCTGGATGAACATGGAAATATCTACACCGCTATCTGTGTAAACATGCCTACATTTTCACCGCTATCTGTATGAACATGGAAATACATACACCGCTATCTGTTTGAATATGGAAATATCTACACCGCTTTCTGTATGAACATGGAAATATCTACACCGCTATCTGTATGAACATGGAAATATCTTCACCGCCATCTGTATGAAGATGGATATATCTACACAGCATTCTGGATGAACATGGAAATATCTACACCGCTATCTGTGTAAACATGCATATATTTTCACCGCTATCTGTATAAACATGGAAATATCTTCACCGCTACCTTTATGAACATGGAAATATCTAAACCGCTAACTGTTTGAACAGGGAAATATATACACCGCTATCTGCATAAAAATGGAAATATCTACACCGCTATCTGTATGAACATGGAAATACATACACCGCTATCTGTATGAACATGGAAATATCTACACCGCTATCTGTATGAAGATGGAAATATCTACACCGCTATCTGTATGAACATGGAAATATCTACACCGCCATCTGCATGAACATGGAAATATCTTCTCCACCATCTGTATGAACATGGATATATCTACACAGCCATCTGGATGAACATGGAAATATCTAAACCGCTATCTGTATGAACATGGAAATATCTACACCGCCATCTGTATGAACATGGATATATCTACACAGCCATCTGTATAAACACGGAAATATGTACACCGCCACCTGTATAAACATGGAAGTTTCAGCACGGCTATCGGTATGAACATGGCAATATCTACACGGCTATCTGTATGAACATGGAAATATCTACACCGCTATCTGTATGTACATGGAAATATCTTCACCGCCATCTGTATGAACATGGATATATCTACTCAGCCATCTGGATGAACATGGAAATATCTACACCGCTATCTGTATGAGCATGGAAATATCTACACCGCTATCTGTATGAACATGGAAATATCTACACAGCCATCTGGATTAGCATGGAAATATCTACACCGCTATCTGTATGAACATGGAAATACATACACCGCTGTCTGTATGAACATGGAAATATCTACCCCGCTATCTGTATGAACATGGAAATATCTACACCGCTATCTGTATGAACATGGATATATCTTCACCGCCATCTGTGTGAACATGGATATATCTACACAGCCATCTGGATGAACATGGAAATATCTACACCGCTATCTGTGTAAACATGCATACATTTTCACCGCTATCTGTATAAACATGGAAATAACTACACCGCTATCTTTATGAACATGGAAATATCTACACCGCTAACTGTTTGAACATGGAAATATATACACCGCTATCTGCTTGAAAATGGAAATATCTACACCGCTATCTGTATGAACATGGAAATACATACACCGCTATCTGTTTGAACATGGAAATATCTACACCGCTTTCTTTATGAACATGGAAATATCTACAACGCTATCTGTATGAACATGGAAATATCTTCACCGCCATCTGTATGAACATGGATATATCTACACAGCCATCTGGATGAACATGGAAATATCTGCACCGCTATCTGTATGAACATGGAAATATCTACACCGCTATCTGTATGAACATGGATATATCTACACAGCCATCTGGATGAACATGGAAATATCTACACCGCTATCTGTGTAAACATGCATATATCTTCACCGCTATCTGTATAAACATGGAAGTATCTACACCGCTATCTTTCTGAACATGGAAATATCTACACCGCTAACTGTTTGAACAGGGAAATATATACACCGCTATCTGCATGAAAATGGAAATATCTACACAGCTATCTGCATATACATGGAAATATCTACACAGCTATCTCTCTACACATGGAAATAACTACACCGCTATCTGTATGAACATGGAAATATCTACACCGCCATCTGTATGAAAATGGAAATCTCTGAACCGCCATCTGTATGAACATATAAATATCTACACCGCCATCTGTATTAAAATGGAGATATCTACACCGCTATCTGTATAAACATGGAAATATCTACACCGCTATCTGTATAAACATGGAAATATCTACACCGCTATCAGTATAAACATGGAAATAGCTTCACCGCTACCTGTATAAACATGGAAATTTCAGCACCGCTATCTGTATGAACATGGAAATATCTACACCGCAATCTGTATGAACATGGAAATATCTACACCGCTATCTGTATGAACATGGAAATATCTACACCGCTATCTGTTTGAAAAGGGAAATATATACACCGCTGTCTGCATGAAAATGGAAATTGCTACACAGCTGTCTGCATATACATGGAAATATCTACACAGGTATCTCTTTACACATGGAAATAACTACACCGCTATCTGTATGAACATGGAAATATCTACACCGCCATCTGTATGAACATGGATATATCTGCACCGCCATCTGTATGAACAGATAAATATCTACACCGCCATCTGTATTAAGATGGAGATATCTACACCGCTATCTGATTCAACATGGAAATATCTACACCGCTACCTGTATGAACATGGAAATATCAGCACCGCTATCTGTATGAACATGGAAATATCTACACCGCTATCTGTATGAACATGGAAATATCTTCACCGCCATCTGTATGAACATGGATATATCTACACAGACATCTGGATGAACATGGAAATATGTACACGGCTATCTGTGTAAACATGCATACATCTTCACCGCTATCTGTATAAACATGGAAATATCTACACCGCTATCTTTATGAACATGGAAATATCTAAACCGCTAACTGTTTGAACAGGGAAATATATACACCGCTATCTGCATAAAAATGGAAATATCTACACAGCTATCTGTATGAACATGGAAATACATACACCGCTATCTGTATGAACATGGAAATATCTACAACGCTATCTGTATGAACATGGAAATATCTACACCGCTATCTGTATGAACATGGAAATATCTACACCGCCATCTGTATGAACATGGAAATATCTTCTCCACCATCTGTATGAACATGGATATATCTACACAGCCATCTGGATGAACATGGAAATATCTAAACCGCTATCTGTATGAACATGGAAATATCTACACCACCATCTGTATGAACATTGATATATCTACACAGCCATCTGTATAAACACGGAAATATGTACACCGCTACCTGTATAAACATGGAAGTTTCAGCACGGCTATCGGTATGAACATGGCAATATCTACACGGCTATCTGTATGAACATGGAAATATCTACACCGCTATCTGTATGTACATGGAAATATCTTCACCGCCATCTGTATGAACATGGAAATAACTACACCGCTATCTGTATGAACATGGAAATAACTACACAGCCATCTGGATTAACATGGAAATATATACACCGCCATCTGTATGAACATGGATATATCTACACAGCCATCTGTATAAACACGGAAATATGTACACCGCCACCTGTATAAACATGGAAGTTTCAGCACGGCTATCGGTATGAACATGGCAATATCTACACGGCTATCTGTATGAACATGGAAATATCTACACCGCTATCTGTATGTACATGGAAATATCTTCACCGCCATCTGTATGAACATGGATATATCTACTCAGCCATCTGGATGAACATGGAAATATCTACACCACTATCTGTATGAACATGGAAATATCTACACCGCTATCTGTATGAACATGGAAATATCTACACAGCCATCTGGATTAACATGGAAATATCTACACCGCTATCTGTATGAACATGGAAATACATACACCGCTGTCTGTATGAACATGGAAATATCTACCCCGCTATCTGTATGAACATGGAAATATCTACACCGCTATCTGTATGAACATGGAAATATCTTCACCGCCATCTGTGTGAACATGGATATATCTACACAGCCATCTGGATGAACATGGAAATATCTACACCGCTATCTGTATAAACATGGAAATATCTACACCGCTATCAGTATAAACATGGAAATAGCTTCACCGCTACCTGTATAAACATGGAAATTTCAGCACCGCTATCTGTATGAACATGGAAATATCTACACCGCAATCTGTATGAACATGGAAATATCTACACCGCTATCTGTATGAACATGGAAATATCTACACCGCTATCTGTTTGAACAGGGAAATATATACACCGCTGTCTGCATGAAAATGGAAATTGCTACACAGCTATCTGCATATACATGGAAATATCTACACAGGTATCTCTTTACACATGGAAATAACTACACCGCTATCTGTATGAACATGGAAATATCTACACCGCCATCTGTATGAACATGGAAATATCTGCACCGCCATCTGTATGAACAGATAAATATCTACACCGCCATCTGTATTAAGATGGAGATATCTACACCGCTATCTGATTCAACATGGAAATATATACACCGCTACCTGTATGAACATGGAAATATCAGCACCGCTATCTGTATGAACATGGAAATATCTACACCGCTATCTGTATGAACATGGAAATATCTTCACCGCCATCTGTATGAACATGGATATATCTACACAGCCATCTGGATGAACATGGAAATATCTAAACCGCTATCTGTATGAACATGGAAATATCTACACCACCATCTGTATGAACATTGATATATCTACACAGCCATCTGTATAAACACGGAAATATGTACACCGCTACCTGTATAAACATGGAAGTTTCAGCACGGCTATCGGTATGAACATGGCAATATCTACACGGCTATCTGTATGAACATGGAAATATCTACACCGCTATCTGTATGTACATGGAAATATCTTCACCCTCATCTGTATGAACATGGAAATAACTACACCGCTATCTGTATGAACATGGAAATAACTACACAGCCATCTGGATTAACATGGAAATATCTACACCACTATCTGTATGAACATGGAAATATCTACACAGCCATCTGGATTAACATGGAAATATCTACACCGCTATCTGTATGAACATGGAAATACATACACCGCTGTCTGTATGAACATGGAAATATCTACCCCGCTATCTGTATGAACATGGAAATATCTACACCGCTATCTGTATGAACATGGAAATATCTTCACCGCCATCTGTGTGAACATGGATATATCTACACAGCCATCTGTATAAACACGGAAATATGTACACCGCTACCTGTATAAACATGGAAGTTTCAGCACGGCTATCGGTATGAACATGGCAATACCTACACGGCTATCTGTATGAACATGGAAATATCTACACCGCTATCTGTATGTACATGGAAATATCTTCACCGCCATCTGTATGAACATGGATATATCTACTCAGCCATCTGGATGAACATGGAAATATCTACAGCGCTATCTGTATGAACATGGAAATATCTACACCGCTATCTGTATGAACATGGAAATATCTACACAGCCATCTGGATTAACATGGAAATATCTACACCGCTATCTGTATGAACATGGAAATACATACACCGCTATCTGTATGAACATGGAAATATCTACACCGCTATCTGTATGAACATGGAAATATCTACACCGCTATCTGTATGAACATGGAAATATCTTCACCGCCATCTGTATGAACATGGATATATCTACGCAGCCATCTGGATGAACATGGAAATATCTACACCGCTATCTGTATGAACATGGAAATATCTACACCGCTATCTGCATTAACATGGAAATATCCGCACAGCCATCTGGATTAACTTGGAAATATCTACACCGCTATCTGTATGAACATGGAAATACATACACCGCTATCTGTATGAACATGTAAATATCTACACCGCTATCTGTTTGAACATGGAAATATATACACCGCTATCTGCATGAAAATGGAAATATCTACACAGCTATCTGCATATACATGGAAATATCTACACAGCTATCACTTTACGCATGGAAATAACTACACCGCTATCTGTATGAACATGGAAATAACTACACCGCAATCTGTATGAAAATGGAAATATCTGAACCGCCATCTGTATGAACATATAAATATCTACACCGCCATCTGTATTAAAATGAAGATATCTACACCGCTATCTGTATAAACATGGAAATATCTACACCGCTATCTGTATAAACATGGAAATATCTACACCGCTATCTGTATAAACATGGAAATATCTTCACCGCTACCTGTAAAAACATGGAAATATCAGCACCGCTATCTGTATGAACATGGAAATATCTACACCGCTATCTGTATGAACATGGAAATATCTACACCGCTATCTGTATGAACATGGAAATATCTACACCGCTATCGGTTTGAACAAGGAAATATATACACCGCTGTCTGCATGAAAATGGAAATTGCTACACAGCAATCTGCATATACATGGAAATATCTACACAGGTATCTCTTTACACATGGAAATAACTACACAGCTATCTGTATGAAAATGGAAATATCTAAACCGCCATCTGTATGAACATGGAAATATCTACACCGCTATCTGTATGAACATGGAAATATCTACACCGCTATCTGTATGAACATGGAAATATCTACACAGCCATCTGGATGAACATGGAAATATCTACACCGCTATCTGTATGAACATGGAAATACATACACCGCTATCTGTATGAACATGTAAATATCTACACCGCTATCTGTTTGAACATGGAAATATATACACCGCTATCTGCATGAAAATGGAAATATCTACACAGCTATCTGCATATACATGGAAATATCTACACAGCTATCTGTATGAACATGGAAATATTTTCACCGCCATCTATATGAACATGGATATATCTACACAGCCATCTGGATGAACATGGAAATATCTACACCGCTATCTGTGTAAACATGCCTACATTTTTACCGCTATCTGTATAAACATGGAAATATCTAAACCGCTATCTTTATGAACATGGAAATATCGACACCGCTAACTGTTTGAACATGGAAGTATATACACCGCTATCTGCTTGAAAATGGAAATATATACACCACTAACTGTATGAACATGGAAATACATACACCGCTATCTGTTTGAACATGGAAATATCTACACCGCTTTCTGTATGAACATGGAAATATCTACACCGCTATCTGTATGAACATGGAAATATCTTCACCGCCATCTGTATGAAGATGGATATATCTACACAGCCATCTGGATGAACATGGAAATATCTACACCGCTATCTGTATGAACATGGAAATACATACACCGCTATCTGTATGAACATGTAAATATCTACACCGCTATCTGTTTGAACATGGAAATATATACACCGCTATCTGCATGAAAATGGAAATATCTACACAGCTATCTGCATATACATGGAAATATCTACACAGCTATCACTTTACGCATGGAAATAACTACACCGCTATCTGTATGAACATGGAAATATCTACACCGCAATCTGTATGAAAATGGAAATATCTGAACCGCCATCTGTATGAACATATAAATATCTACACCGCCATCTGTATTAAAATGAAGATATCTACACCGCTATCTGTATAAACATGGAAATATCTACACCGCTATCTGTATAAACATGGAAATATCTACACCGCTATCTGTATAAACATGGAAATATCTTCACCGCTACCTGTAAAAACATGGAAATATCAGCACCGCTATCTGTATGAACATGGAAATATCTACACCGCTATCTGTATGAACATGGAAATATCTACACCGCTATCTGTATGAACATGGAAATATCTACACCGCTATCGGTTTGAACAAGGAAATATATACACCGCTCTCTGCATGAAAATGGAAATTGCTACACAGCAATCTGCATATACATGGAAATATCTACACAGGTATCTCTTTACACATGGAAATAACTACACAGCTATCTGTATGAAAATGGAAATATCTAAACCGCCATCTGTATGAACATGGAAATATCTACACCGCTATCTGTATGAACATGGAAATATCTACACCGCTATCTGTATGAACATGGAAATATCTACACAGCCATCTGGATGAACTTGGAAATATCTACACCGCTATCTGTATGAACATGGAAATATCTACACCGCTATCTGTATGAACATGGAAATATCTACACCGCTATCTGTATGAACATGGAAATATTTTCACCGCCATCTATATGAACATGGATATATCTACACAGCCATCTGGATGAACATGGAAATATCTACACCGCTATCTGTGTAAACATGCCTACATTTTTACCGCTATCTGTATAAACATGGAAATATCTAAACCGCTATCTTTATGAACATGGAAATATCTACACCGCTAACTGTTTGAACATGGAAGTATATACACCGCTATCTGCTTGAAAATGGAAATATATACACCACTAACTGTATGAACATGGAAATACATACACCGCTATCTGTTTGAACATGGAAATATCTACACCGCTTTCTGTATGAACATGGAAATATCTACACCGCTATCTGTATGAACATGGAAATATCTTCACCGCCATCTGTATGAAGATGGATATATCTACACAGCATTCTGGATGAACATGGAAATATCTACACCGCTATCTGTGTAAACATGCATATATTTTCACCGCTATCTGTATAAACATGGAAATATCTTCACCGCTACCTTTATGAACATGGAAATATCTAAACCGCTAACTGTTTGAACAGGGAAATATATACACCGCTATCTGCATAAAAATGGAAATATCTACACCGCTATCTGTATGAACATGGAAATACATACACCGCTATCTGTATGAACATGGAAATATCTACACCGCTATCTGTATGAAGATGGAAATATCTACACCGCTATCTGTATGAACATGGAAATATCTACACCGCCATCTGTATGAACATGGAAATATCTTCTCCACCATCTGTATGAACATGGATATATCTACACAGCCATCTGGAGGAACATGGAAATATCTAAACCGCTATCTGTATGAACATGGAAATATCTACACCGCCATCCGTATGAACATGGATATATCTACACAGCCATCTGTATAAACACGGAAATATGTACACCGCCACCTGTATAAACATGGAAGTTTCAGCACGGCTATCGGTATGAACATGGCAATATCTACACGGCTATCTGTATGAACATGGAAATATCTACACCGCTATCTGTATGAACATGGAAATACATACACCGCTGTCTGTATGAACATGGAAATATCTACCCCGCTATCTGTATGAACATGGAAATATCTACACCGCTATCTGTATGAACATGGATATATCTTCACCGCCATCTGTGTGAACATGGATATATCTACACAGCCATCTGGATGAACATGGAAATATCTACACCGCTATCTGTGTAAACATGCATACATTTTCACCGCTATCTGTATAAACATGGAAATAACTACACCGCTATCTTTATGAACATGGAAATATCTACACCGCTAACTGTTTGAACATGGAAATATATACACCGCTATCTGCTTGAAAATGGAAATATCTACACCGCTATCTGTATGAACATGGAAATACATACACCGCTATCTGTTTGAACATGGAAATATCTACACCGCTTTCTTTATGAACATGGAAATATCTACAACGCTATCTGTATGAACATGGAAATATCTTCACCGCCATCTGTATGAACATGGATATATCTACACAGCCATCTGGATGAACATGGAAATATCTGCACCGCTATCTGTATGAACATGGAAATATCTACACCGCTATCTGTATGAACATGGATATATCTACACAGCCATCTGGATGAACATGGAAATATCTACACCGCTATCTGTGTAAACATGCATATATCTTCACCGCTATCTGTATAAACATGGAAGTATCTACACCGCTATCTTTCTGAACATGGAAATATCTACACCGCTAACTGTTTGAACAGGGAAATATATACACCGCTATCTGCATGAAAATGGAAATATCTACACAGCTATCTGCATATACATGGAAATATCTACACAGCTATCTCTCTACACATGGAAATAACTACACCGCTATCTGTATGAACATGGAAATATCTACACCGCCATCTGTATGAAAATGGAAATCTCTGAACCGCCATCTGTATGAACATATAAATATCTACACCGCCATCTGTATTAAAATGGAGATATCTACACCGCTATCTGTATAAACATGGAAATATCTACACCGCTATCTGTATAAACATGGAAATATCTACACCGCTATCAGTATAAACATGGAAATAGCTTCAGCGCTACCTGTATAAACATGGAAATTTCAGCACCGCTATCTGTATGAACATGGAAATATCTACACCGCAATCTGTATGAACATGGAAATATCTACACCGCTCTCTGTATGAACATGGAAATATCTACACCGCTATCAGTTTGAACAGGGAAATATATACACCGCTGTCTGCATGAAAATGGAAATTGCTACACAGCTATCTGCATATACATGGAAATATCTACACAGGTATCTCTTTACACATGGAAATAACTACACCGCTATCTGTATGAACATGGAAATATCTACACCGCCATCTGTATGAACATGGAAATATCTGCACCGCCATCTGTATGAACAGATAAATATCTACACCGCCTTCTGTATTAAGATGGAGATATCTACACCGCTATCTGTATCAACATGGAAATATCTACACCGCTACCTGTATGAACATGGAAATATCAGCACCGCTATCTGTATGAACATGGAAATATCTACACCGCTATCTGTATGAACATGGAAATATCTTCACCGCCATCTGTATGAACATGGATATATCTACACAGCCATCTGGATGAACATGGAAATATGTACACGGCTATCTGTGTAAACATGCATACATCTTCACCGCTATCTGTATAAACATGGAAATATCTACACCGCTATCTTTATGAACATGGAAATATCTAAACCGCTAACTGTTTGAACAGGGAAATATATACACAGCAATCTGCATAAAAATGGAAATATCTACACCGCTATCTGTATGAACATGGAAATATCTACACCGCCATCTGTATGAACATGGAAATATCTTCTCCACCATCTGTATGAACATGGATATATCTACACAGACATCTGGATGAACATGGAAATATCTAAACCGCTATCTGTATGAACATGGAAATATCTACACCGCCATCTGTATGAACATTGATATATCTACACAGCCATCTGTATAAACACGGAAATATGTACACCGCTACCTGTATAAACATGGAAGTTTCATCACGGCTATCGGTATGAACATGGCAATATCTACACGGCTATCTGTATGAACATGGAAATATCTACACCGCTATCTGTATGTACATGGAAATATCTTCACCGCCATCTGTATGAACATGGAAATAACTACACCGCTATCTGTATGAACATGGAAATAACTACACAGCCATCTGGATTAACATGGAAATATCTACTCCGCTATCTGTATGAACATGGAAATACATACACCGCTGTCTGTATGAACATGGAAATATCTACCCCGCTATCTGTATGAACATGGAAATATCTACACCGCTATCTGTATGAACATGGAAATATCTTCACCGCCATCTGTGTGAACATGGATATATCTACACAGCCATCTGGATGAACATGGAAATATCTACACCGCTATCTGTGTAAACATGCATACATTTTCACCGCTATCTGTATAAACATGGAAATAACTACACCGCTATCTTTATGAACATGGAAATATCTACACCGCTAACTGTTTGAACATGGAAATATATACACCGCTATCTGCTTGAAAATGGAAATATCTACACCGCTATCTGTATGAACATGGAAATACATACACCGCTATCTGTTTGAACACGGAATATCTACACCGCTTTCTTTATGAACATGGAAATATCTACAACGCTATCTGTATGAACATGGAAATATCTTCACCGCCATCTGTATGAACATGGATATATCTACACAGCCATCTGGATGAACATGGAAATATCTGCACCGCTATCTGTATGAACATGGAAATATCTACACCGCTATCTGTATGAACATGGATATATCTACACAGCCATCTGGATGAACATGGAAATATCTACACCGCTATCTGTGTAAACATGCATATATCTTCACCGCTATCTGTATAAACATGGAAGTATCTACACCGCTATCTTTCTGAACATGGAAATATCTACACCGCTAACTGTTTGAACAGGGAAATATATACACCGCTATCTGCATGAAAATGGAAATATCTACACAGCTATCTGCATATACATGGAAATATCTACACAGCTATCACTCTACACATGGAAATAACTACACCGCTATCTGTATGAACATGGAAATATCTACACCGCCATCTGTATGAAAATGGAAATCTCTGAACTGCCATCTGTATGAACATATAAATATCTACACCGCCATCTGTATTAAAATGGAGATATCTACACCGCTATCTGTATAAACATGGAAATATCTACACCGCTATCTGTATAAACATGGAAATATCTACACCGCTATCAGTATAAACATGGAAATAGCTTCACCGCTACCTGTATAAACATGGAAATTTCAGCACCGCTATCTGTATGAACATGGAAATATCTACACTGCAATCTGTATGAACATGGAAATATCTACACCGCTATCTGTATGAACATGGAAATATCTACACCGCTATCTGTTTGAACAGGGAAATATATACACCGCTGTCTGCATGAAAATGGAAATTGCTACACAGCTATCTGCATATACATGGAAATATCTACACAGGTATCTCTTTACACATGGAAATAACTACACCGCTATCTGTATGAACATGGAAATATCTACACCGCCATCTGTATGAACATGGAAATATATGCACCGCCATCTGTATGAACATATAAATATCTACACCGCCATCTGTATTAAGATGGAGATATCTACACCGCTATCTGTATCAACATGGAAATATCTACACCGCTACCTGTATGAACATGGAAATATCAGCACCGCTATCTGTATGAACATGGAAATATCTACACCGCTATCTGTATGAACATGGAAATATCTTCACCGCCATCTGTATGAACATGGATATATCTACACAGCCATCTGGATGAACATGGAAATATGTACACGGCAATCTGTGTAAACATGCATACATCTTCACCGCTCTCTGTATAAACATGGAAATATCTACACCGCTGTCTTTATGAACATGGAAATATCTAAACCGATAACTGTTTGAACAGGGAAATATATACACCGCTATCTGCATGAAAATGGAAATATCTACACCGCTATCTGTATGAACATGGAAATACATACACCGCTATCTGTATGAACATGGAAATATCTACACCGCTATCTGTATGAACATGGAAATACCTACACCGCTCTCTGTATGAACATGGAAATATCTACACCGCGATCTGTATGAACATGGAAATATCTTCTCCACCATCTGTATGAACATGGATATATCTGCACAGCCATCTGGATGAACATGGAAATATCTAAACCGCTATCTGTATGAACATGGAAATATCTACACCGCCATCTGTATGAACATGGATATATCTACACAGCCATCTTTATAAACACGGAAATATGTACACCGCTACCTGTATAAACATGGAAGTATCAGCACCGCTATCGGTATGTACATGGCAATATCTACACGGCTATCTGTATGAACATGGAAATATCTACACCGCTACCTGTATGTACATGGAAATATCTTCACCGCTATCTGTATGAACATGGAAATATCTACGCCGCTATCTGTATGAACATGGAAATACCTACACAGCCATCTGGATGAACATGGAAATATCTACACCGCTATCTGTATGAACATGGAAATACAAACACCGCTATCTGTATGAACATGGAAATATCTACACCGCTATCTGTATGAACATGGAAATATCTACACCGCTATCTGTATGAACATGGAAATATCTTAACCGCCATCTGTATGAACATGGAAATACCTACACAGCCATCTGGATGAACATGGAAATATCTACACCGCTATCTGTATGAACATGGAAATACAAACACCGCTATCTGTATGAACATGGAAATACAAACACCGCTATCTGTATGAACATGGAAATATCTACACCGCTATCTTTATGAACATGGAAATATCTACACCGCTAACTGTTTGAACTTGGAAATATATACACAGCTATCTGCTTGAAAATGGAAATATCTACACCGCTATCTGTATGAACATGGAAATACATACAGCGCTATCTGTTTGAACATGGAAATATCTACACCGCTTTCTGAATGAACATGGAAATATCTTCACCGTCATCAGTATGAACATGAATATATCTACACAGCCATCTGGATGAACATGGAAATATCTGCACCGCTATCTGTATGAACATGGAAATATCTACACCGGTATCTGTATGAACATGGATATATCTACACAGCCTTCTGGATGAACATGGAAATATCTACACCGCTATCTGTGTAAACATGCATACATCATCACCGGTATCTGTATAAACATGGAAATATCTACACCGCTATCTTTCTGAACATGGAAATATCAACACCGCTAACAGTTTGAACAGGGAAATATATACACCGCTATCTGCATGAGAATTGAAATATCTACACAGCTATCTGCATATACATGGAAATATCTACACAGCTATCTCTTTACACATGGAAATAACTACACCGCTATCTGTATGAACATGGAAATATCTACACCGCCATCTGTATGAAAATGGAAATATCTGAACCGCCATCTGTATGAACATATAAATATCTACACCGCCATCTGTATTAAGATGGAGATATCTACACCGCTATCTGTATAAACATGGAAATATCTACACCGCTATCTGTATAAACATGGAAATATCTACACCGCTATCAGTATAAACATGGAAATATCTTCACCGCTACCTGTAAAAACATGGAAATATCAGCACCGCTATCTGTATGAACATGGAAATATCTACACCGATATCTGTATGAACATGGAAATATCTACACCGCTATCTGTATGAACATGGAAATATCAACACCGCTATCAGTTTGAACAGGGAAATATATACACCGTTGTCTGCATGAAAATGGAAATTGCTACAAAGCTATCTGCATATACTTGGAAATATCTACACAGGTATCTCTTTACACATGGAAATAACTACACCGCTATCTGTATGAAAATGGAAATATCTACACCGCCATCTGTATGAACATGGAAATATCTACACCGCTATCTGTATGAACATGGAAATATCTACAACGCTATCTGTATGAACATGGAAATATCTACACAGCCATCTGGATGAACATGGAAATATCTACACCGCTATCTGTATGAACATGGAAATATCTACACCGCCATCTGTATGAACATGGAAATACCTACACCGCTACCTGTATGAACATGGAAATATTTTCACCGCCATCTATATGAACATGGATATATCTACACAGCCATCTGGATGAACATGGAAATATCTACACCGCTATCTGTGTAAACATGCCTACATTTTCACCGCTATCTGTATAAACATGGAAATATGTACACCGATATCTTTATGAACATGGAAATATCTACACCGCTAACTGTTTGAACATGGAAGTATATACACCGCTATCTGCTTGAAAATGGAAATATATACATCGCTAACTGTATGAACATGGAAATACATACACCGCTATCTGTTTGAACATGGAAATATCTACACCGCTTTCAGTATGAACATGGAAATATCTACACCGCTATCTGTATGAACATGGAAATATCTACACCGCTATCTGTTTGAACAGGGAAATATATACACCGCTGTCTGCATGAAAATGGAAATTGCTACACAGCTATCTGCATATACATGGAAATATCTACACAGGTATCTCTTTACACATGGAAATAACTACACCGCTATCTGTATGAACATGGAAATATCTACACCGCCATCTGTATGAACATGGAAATATATGCACCGCCATCTGTATGAACATATAAATATCTACACCGCCATCTGTATTAAGATGGAGATATCTACACCGCTATCTGTATCAACATGGAAATATCTACACCGCTACCTGTATGAACATGGAAATATCAGCACCGCTATCTGTATGAACATGGAAATATCTACACCGCTATCTGTATGAACATGGAAATATCTTCACCGCCATCTGTATGAACATGGATATATCTACACAGCCATCTGGATGAACATGGAAATATGTACACGGCAATCTGTGTAAACATGCATACATCTTCACCGCTCTCTGTATAAACATGGAAATATCTACACCGCTGTCTTTATGAACATGGAAATATCTAAACCGATAACTGTTTGAACAGGGAAATATATACACCGCTATCTGCATGAAAATGGAAATATCTACACCGCTATCTGTATGAACATGGAAATACATACACCGCTATCTGTATGAACATGGAAATATCTACACCGCTATCTGTATGAACATGGAAATACCTACACCGCTCTCTGTATGAACATGGAAATATCTACACCGCGATCTGTATGAACATGGAAATATCTTCTCCACCATCTGTATGAACATGGATATATCTGCACAGCCATCTGGATGAACATGGAAATATCTAAACCGCTATCTGTATGAACATGGAAATATCTACACCGCCATCTGTATGAACATGGATATATCTACACAGCCATCTTTATAAACACGGAAATATGTACACCGCTACCTGTATAAACATGGAAGTATCAGCACCGCTATCGGTATGTACATGGCAATATCTACACGGCTATCTGTATGAACATGGAAATATCTACACCGCTACCTGTATGTACATGGAAATATCTTCACCGCCATCAGTATGAACATGGATATATCTACGCAGCCATCTGGATGAACATGGAAATATCTACACCGCTATCTGTATGAACATGGAAATATCTACGCCGCTATCTGTATGAACATGGAAATACCTACACAGCCATCTGGATGAACATGGAAATATCTACACCGCTATCTGTATGAACATGGAAATACAAACACCGCTATCTGTATGAACATGGAAATATCTACACCGCTATCTGTATGAACATGGAAATATCTACACCGCTATCTGTATGAACATGGAAATATCTTAACCGCCATCTGTATGAACATGGAAATACCTACACAGCCATCTGGATGAACATGGAAATATCTACACCGCTATCTGTATGAACATGGAAATACAAACACCGCTATCTGTATGAACATGGAAATACAAACACCGCTATCTGTATGAACATGGAAATATCTACACCGCTATCTTTATGAACATGGAAATATCTACACCGCTAACTGTTTGAACTTGGAAATATATACACAGCTATCTGCTTGAAAATGGAAATATCTACACCGCTATCTGTATGAACATGGAAATACATACAGCGCTATCTGTTTGAACATGGAAATATCTACACCGCTTTCTGAATGAACATGGAAATATCTTCACCGTCATCAGTATGAACATGAATATATCTACACAGCCATCTGGATGAACATGGAAATATCTGCACCGCTATCTGTATGAACATGGAAATATCTACACCGGTATCTGTATGAACATGGATATATCTACACAGCCTTCTGGATGAACATGGAAATATCTACACCGCTATCTGTGTAAACATGCATACATCATCACCGGTATCTGTATAAACATGGAAATATCTACACCGCTATCTTTCTGAACATGGAAATATCAACACCGCTAACAGTTTGAACAGGGAAATATATACACCGCTATCTGCATGAGAATTGAAATATCTACACAGCTATCTGCATATACATGGAAATATCTACACAGCTATCTCTTTACACATGGAAATAACTACACCGCTATCTGTATGAACATGGAAATATCTACACCGCCATCTGTATGAAAATGGAAATATCTGAACCGCCATCTGTATGAACATATAAATATCTACACCGCCATCTGTATTAAGATGGAGATATCTACACCGCTATCTGTATAAACATGGAAATATCTACACCGCTATCTGTATAAACATGGAAATATCTACACCGCTATCAGTATAAACATGGAAATATCTTCACCGCTACCTGTAAAAACATGGAAATATCAGCACCGCTATCTGTATGAACATGGAAATATCTACACCGATATCTGTATGAACATGGAAATATCTACACCGCTATCTGTATGAACATGGAAATATCAACACCGCTATCAGTTTGAACAGGGAAATATATACACCGTTGTCTGCATGAAAATGGAAATTGCTACAAAGCTATCTGCATATACTTGGAAATATCTACACAGGTATCTCTTTACACATGGAAATAACTACACCGCTATCTGTATGAAAATGGAAATATCTACACCGCCATCTGTATGAACATGGAAATATCTACACCGCTATCTGTATGAACATGGAAATATCTACAACGCTATCTGTATGAACATGGAAATATCTACACAGCCATCTGGATGAACATGGAAATATCTACACCGCTATCTGTATGAACATGGAAATATCTACACCGCCATCTGTATGAACATGGAAATACCTACACCGCTACCTGTATGAACATGGAAATATTTTCACCGCCATCTATATGAACATGGATATATCTACACAGCCATCTGGATGAACATGGAAATATCTACACCGCTATCTGTGTAAACATGCCTACATTTTCACCGCTATCTGTATAAACATGGAAATATGTACACCGATATCTTTATGAACATGGAAATATCTACACCGCTAACTGTTTGAACATGGAAGTATATACACCGCTATCTGCTTGAAAATGGAAATATATACATCGCTAACTGTATGAACATGGAAATACATACACCGCTATCTGTTTGAACATGGAAATATCTACACCGCTTTCAGTATGAACATGGAAATATCTACACCGCTATCTGTATGAACATGGAAATATCTTCACCGCCATCTGCATGAAGATGGATATATCTACACAGCATTCTGGATGAACATGGAAATTTCTACACCGCTATCTGTGTAAACATGCATACATTTTCACCGCTATCTGTATAAACATTGAAATATCTGCACCGCTATCTTTATGAACATGGAAATATCTAAACCGCTATCTGTATGAACATGGAAATATCTTCACCGCCATCTGTATGAACATGGATATATCTACACAGCCATCTGGATGAACATGGAAATATGTACACGGCTATCTGTGTAAACATGCATACATCTTCACCGCTATCTGTATAAACATGGAAATATCTACACCGCTATCTTTATGAACATGGAAATATCTAAACCGCTAACTGTTTGAAAAGGGAAATATATACACCGCTTTCTGCATAAAAATGGAAATATCTACACCGCTATCTGTATGAACATGGAAATACATACACCGCTATCTGTATGAACATGGAAATATCTACACCGCTATCTGTATGAACATGGAAATATCTACACCCCTATCTGTATGAACATGGAAATATCTACACCGCCATCTGTATGAACATGGAAATATCTTCTCCACCATCTGTATGAACATGGATATATCTACACAGCCATCTGGATGAACATGGAAATATCTACACTGCTATCTGTATGAACATGGAAATATCTACACCGCCATCTGTATGAACATGGAAATATCTTCTCCACCATCTGTATGAATATGGATATATCTACACAGCCATCTGTATAAACATGGAAATATCTACACCGCTATATGTATAAACATGGAAATATCTACACCGCTACATGTATGAACATGGAAATATCAGCACCGCTATCTGTATGAACATGGAAATATCTACACCGCTATCTGTATGAACATGGAAGTATCTTCACCGCCATCTGTATGAACATGGATATATCTACACAGCCATCTGGATGGACATGGAAATATGTACATGGCTATCTGTGTAAACATGCATACTTCTTCACCGCTATCTGTATAAACATGGAAATATCTACACCGCTATCTTTATGAACATGGAAATATCTAAACCGATAACTGTTTGAACAGGGAAATATATACACTGCTATCTGCAAAAAATGGAAATATCTACACCGCTATCTGTATGAACATGGAAATACATACACCGCTATCTGTATGAACATGGAAATAATTACACCGCTATCTGTATGAACATGGAAATACCTACACCGCTATCTGTATGAATATGGAAATATCTACACCGCCATCTGTATGAACATGGAAATATCTTCTCCGCCATCTGTATGAACATGGATATATCTACACAGCCATCTGGATGAACATGGAAATATCTAAACCGCTATCTGTATGAACATGGAAATATCTACACCACCATCTGTATGAACATGGATATATCTACACAGCCATCTGTATAAACACGGAAATATGTACACCGCTACCTGTATAAACATGGAAGTATCAGCACCGCTATCGGTATGAACATGGCCATATCTACACGGCTATCTGTACGAACATGGAAATATCTACACCGCTATCTGTATGTACGTGGAAATATCTTCTCCGCCATCTGTATGAACATGGATATATCTACGCAGCCATCTGGATGAACATGGAAATATCTACACCGCTATCTGTATGAACATGGAAATATCTACACCGCTATCTGCATTAACATGGAAATATCCACACAGCCATCTGGATTAACTTGGAAATATCTACACCGCTATCTGTATGAACATGGAAATACATACACCGCTATCTGTATGAACATGGAAATATCTGCACCGCTATCTGTTTGAACATGGAAATATATACACCGCTATCTGCATGAAAATGGAAATATCTACACAGCTATCTGCATATACATGGAAATATCTACACAGCTATCACTTTACGCATGGAAATAACTACACCGCTATCTGTATGAACATGGAAATATCTACACCGCAATCTGTATGAAAATGGAAATATCTGAACCGCCATCTGTGTGAACATATAAATATCTACACCGCCATCTGTATTAAAATGAAGATATCTACACCGCTATCTGTATAAACATGGAAATATCTACACCGCTATCTGTATAAACATGGAAATATCTACACCGCTATCTGTATAAACATGGAAATATCTTCACCGCTACCTGTAAAAACATGGAAATATCAGCACCGCTATCTGTATGAACATGGAAATATCTACACCGCTATCTGTATGAACATGGAACTATCTACACCGCTATCTGTATGAACATGGAAATATCTACACCGCTATCGGTTTGAACAAGGAAATATATACAGCGCTGTCTGCATGAAAATGGAAATTGCTACACAGCAATCTGCATATACATGGAAATATCTACACAGGTATCTCTTTACACATGGAAATAACTACACAGCTATCTGTATGAAAATGGAAATATCTAAACCGCCATTTGTATGAACATGGAAATATCTACACCGCTATCTGTATGAACATGGAAATATCTACACCGCTATCTGTATTAACATGGAAATATCTACACAGCCATCTGGATGAACATGGAAATATCTACACCGCTATCTGTATGAACATGGAAATATCTACACCGCTATCTGTATGAACATGGAAATATCTACACCGCTATCTGTATGAACATGGAAATATTTTCACCGCCATCTACATGAACATGGATATATCTACACAGCCATCTGGATGAACATGGAAATATCTACACCGCTATCTGTGTAAACATGCCTACATTTTCACCGCTATCTGTATAAACATGGAAATATCTACACCGCTATCTTTATGAACATGGAAATATCTACACCGCTAAGTGTTTGAACATGGAAGTATATACACCGCTATCTGCTTGAAAATGGAAATATATACACCGCTAACTGTATGAACATGGAAATACATACACCGCTATCTGTTTGAACATGGAAATATCTACACCGCTTTCTGTATGAACATGGAAATATCTACACCGCTATCTGTATGAACATGGAAATATCTTCACCTCCATCTGTATGAAGATGGATATATCTACACAGCATTCTGGATGAACATGGAAATATCTACACCGCTATCTGTGTAAACATGCATATATTTTCACCGCTATCTGTATAAACATGGAAATATCTTCACCGCTACCTTTATGAACATGGAAATATCTAAACCGCTAACTGTTTGAACAGGGAAATATATACACCGCTATCTGCATAAAAATGGAAATATCTACACCGCTATCTGTATGAACATGGAAATACATACACCGCTATCTGTATGAACATGGAAATATCTACACCGCTATCTGTATGAAGATGGAAATATCTACACCGCTATCTGTATGAACATGGAAATATCTACACCGCCATCTGTATGAACATTGATATATCTACACAGCCATCTGTATAAACACGGAAATATGTACACCGCTACCTGTATAAACATGGAAGTTTCAGCACGGCTATCGGTATGAACATGGCAATATCTACACGGCTATCTGTATGAACATGGAAATATCTACACCGCTATCTGTATGTACATGGAAATATCTTCACCACCATCTGTATGAACATGGAAATAACTACACCGCTATCTGTATGAACATGGAAATAACTACACAGCCATCTGGATTAACATGGAAATATATACACCGCTATCTGTATGAACATGGAAATATCTACACCCCTATCTGTATGAACATGGAAATATCTACACCGCCATCTGTATGAACATGGAAATATCTTCTCCACCATCTGTATGAACATGGATATATCTACACAGCCATCTGGATGAACATGGAAATATCTACACTGCTATCTGTATGAACATGGAAATATCTACACCGCTATCTGTATGAACATGGAAATATCTACACCGCTATCTGTATGAACATGGAAGTATCTTCACCGCCATCTGTATGAACATGGATATATCTACACAGCCATCTGGATGAACATGGAAATATGTACATGGCTATCTGTGTAAACATGCATACTTCTTCACCGCTATCTGTATAAACATGGAAATATCTACACCGCTATCTTTATGAACATGGAAATATCTAAACCGATAACTGTTTGAACAGGGAAATATATACACTGTTATCTGCATAAAAATGGAAATATCTACACCGCTATCTGTATGAACATGGAAAGACATACACCGCTATCTGTATGAACATGGAAATATCTACACCGCTATCTGTATGAACATGGAAATACCTACACCGCTATCTGTATGAACATGGAAATATCTACACCGCCATCTGTATGAACATGGAAATATCTTCTCCGCCATCTGTATGAACATGGATATATCTACACAGCCATCTGGATGAACATGGAAATATCTACACCGCTATCTGTATGAACATGGAAATATCTACACCATCATCTGTATGAACATGGATATATCTACACAGCCATCTGTATAAACACGGAAATATGTAAACCGCTACCTGTATAAACATGGAAGTATCAGCACCGCTATCGGTATGAACATGGCCATATCTACACGGCTATCTGTACGAACATGGAAATATCTACACCGCTATCTGTATGTACGTGGAAATATCTTCTCCGCCATCTGTATGAACATGGATATATCTACGCAGCCATCTGGATGAACATGGAAATATCTACACCGCTATCTGCATTAACATGGAAATATCCACACAGCCGTCTGGATTAACTTGGAAATATCTACACCGCTAGCTGTATGAACATGGAAATACATACACCGCTATCTGTATGAACATGGAAATATCTACACCGCTATCTGTTTGAACATGGAAATATATACACCGCTATCTGCATGAAAATGGAAATATCTACACAGCTATCTGCATATACATGGAAATATCTACACAGCTATCACTTTACGCATGGAAATAACTACACCGCTATCTGTATGAACATGGAAATATCTACACCGCCATCTGTATGAAAATGGAAATATCTGAACCGCCATCTGTATGAACATATAAATATCTACACCGCCATCTGTATTAAAATGAAGATATCTACACCGCTATCTGTATAAACATGGAAATATCTACACCGCTATCTGTATAAACATGGAAATATCTACACCGCTATCTGTATAAACATGGAAATATCTTCACCGCTACCTGTAACAACATGGAAATATCAGCACCGCTATCTGTATGAACATGGAAATATCTACACCGCTATCTGTATGAACATGGAAATATCTACACCGCTATCTGTATGAACATGGAAATATCTACACCGCTATCGGTTTGAACAAGGAAATATATACACCGCTGTCTGCATGAAAATGGAAATTGCTACACAGCTATCTGCATATACATGGAAATATCTACACAGGTATCTCTTTACACTTGGAAATAACTACACAGCTATCTGTATGAAAATGGAAATATCTAAACCGCCATCTGTATGAACATGGAAATATCTACACCGCTATCTGTATGAACATGGAAATATCTACACCGCTATCTGTATGAACATGGAAATATCTACACAGCCATCTGGATGAACATGGAAATATCTACACCGCTATCTGTATGAACATGGAAATATCTACACCGCTATCTGTATGAACACGGAAATATCTACACCGCAATCTGTATGAACATGGAAATATTTTCACCGCCATCTATATGAACATGGATATATCTACACAGCCATCTGGATGAACATGGAAATATCTACACCGCTATCTGTGTAAACATGCCTACATTTTCACCGCTATCTGTATAAACATGGAAATATCTACACCGCTATCTTTATGAACATGGAAATATCTACACCGCTAACTGTTTGAACATGGAAGTATATACACCGCTATCTGCTTGAAAATGGAAATATATTCAACGCTAACTGTATGAACATGGAAATACATACACCGCTATCTGTTTGAACATGGAAATATCTACACCGCTTTCTGTATGAACATGGAAATATCTACACCGCTATCTGTATGAACATGGAAATATCTACACCGCCATCTGTATGAACATGGAAATATCTTCTCCACCATCTGTATGAACATGGATATATCTACACAGCCATCTGGATGAACATGGAAATATCTAAACCGCTATCTGTATGAACATGGAAATATCTACACCGCCATCTGTATGAACATGGAAATATCTACACAGCCATCTGTATAAACACGGAAATATGTACACCGCCACCTGTATAAACATGGAAGTTTCAGCACGGCTATCGGTATGAACATGGCAATATCTACACGGCTATCTGTATGAACATGGAAATATCTACACCGCTATCTGTATGTACATGGAAATATCTTCACCGCCATCTGTATGAACATGGATATATCTACTCAGCCATCTGGATGAACATGGAAATATTTACACCGCTATCTGTATGAGCATGGAAATATCTACACCGCTATCTGTATGAACATGGAAATATCTACACAGCCATCTGGATTAACATGGAAATATCTACACCGCTATCTGTATGAACATGGAAATACATACACCGCTGTCTGTATGAACATGGAAATATCTACCCCGCTATCTGTATGAACATGGAAATATCTACACCGCTATCTGTATGAACATGGATATATCTTCACCGCCATCTGTGTGAACATGGATATATCTACAGAGCCATCTGGATGAACATGGACATATCTACTCCGCTATCTGTGTAAACATGCATACATTTTCACCGCTATCTGTATAAACATGGAAATAACTACACCGCTATCTTTATGAACATGGAAATATCTACACCGCTAACTGTTTGAACATGGAAATATATACACCGCTATCTGCTTGAAAATGGAAATATCTACACCGCTATCTGTATGAACATGGAAATACATACACCGCTATCTGTTTGAACATGGAAATATCTACACCGCTTTCTTTATGAACATGGAAATATCTACAACGCTATCTGTATGAACATGGAAATATCTTCACCGCCATCTGTATGAACATGGATATATCTACACAGCCATCTGGATGAACATGGAAATATCTGCACCGCTATCTGTATGAACATGGAAATATCTACACCGCTATCTGTATGAACATGGATATATCTACACAGCCATCTGGATGAACATGGAAATATCTACACCGCTATCTGTGTAAACATGCATATATCTTCACCGCTATCTGTATAAACATGGAAGTATCTACACCGCTATCTTTCTGAACATGGAAATATCTACACCGCTAACTGTTTGAACAGGGAAATATATACACCGCTATCTGCATGAAAATGGAAATATCTACACAGCTATCTGCATATACATGGAAATATCTACACAGCTATCTCTCTACACATGGAAATAACTACACCGCTACCTGTATGAACATGGAAATATCTACACCGCCATCTGTATGAAAATGGAAATCTCTGAACCGCCATCTGTATGAACATATAAATATCTACACCGCCATCTGTATTAAAATGGAGATATCTACACCGCTATCTGTATAAACATGGAAATATCTACACCGCTATCTGTATAAACATGGAAATATCTACACCGCTATCAGTATAAACATGGAAATAGCTTCACCGCTACCTGTATAAACATGGAAATTTCAGCACCGCTATCTGTATGAACATGGAAATATCTACACCGCAATCTGTATGAACATGGAAATATCTACACCGCTATCTGTATGAACATGGAAATATCTACACCGCTATCTGTTTGAACAGGGAAATATATACACCGCTGTCTGCATGAAAATGGAAATTGCTACACAGCTATCTGCATATACATGGAAATATCTACACAGGTATCTCTTTACACATGGAAATAACTACACCGCTATATGTATGAACATGGAAATAACTGCACCGCCATCTGTATGAACATATAAATATCTACACCGCCATCTGTATTAAGATGGAGATATCTACACTGCTATCTGTATCAACATGGAAATATCTACACCGCTACCTGTATGAACATGGAAATATCAGCACCGCTATCTGTATGAACATGGAAATATCTACACCGCTATCTGTATGAACATGGAAATATCTTCACCGCCATCTGGATGAACATGGATATATCTACACAGCCATCTGGATGAACATGGAAATATGTACACGGCTATCTGTGTAAACATGCATACATCTTCACCGCTATCTGTATAAACATGGAAATATCTACACCGCTATCTTTATGAACATGGAAATATCTAAACCGCTAACTGTTTGAACAGGGAAATATATACACCGCTATCTGCATAAAAATGGAAATATCTACACCGCTATCTGTATGAACATGGAAATACATACACCGCTATCTGTATGAACATGGAAATATCTACAACGCTATCTGTATGAACATGGAAATAACTACCCCGCTATCTGTATGAACATGGAAATATCTACACCGCCATCTGTATGAACATGGAAATATCTTCTCCACCATCTGTATGAACATGGATATATCTACACAGCCATCTGGATGAACATGGAAATATCTAAACCGCTATCTGTATGAACATGGAAATATCTACACCGCCATCTGTATGAACATGGATATATCTACACAGCCATCTGTATAAACACGGAAATATGTACACCGCTACCTGTATAAACATGGAAGTTTCAGCACGGCTATCGGTATGAACATGGCAATATCTACACGGCTATCTGTATGAACATGGAAATATCTACACCGCTATCTGTATGTACATGGAAATACCTTCACCGCCATCTGTATGAACATGGATATATCTACTCAGCCATCTGGATGAACATGGAAATATCTACAGCGCTATCTGTATGAACATGGAAATATCTACACAGCCATCTGGATTAACATGGAAATATCTACACCGCTATCTGTATGAACATGGAAATACATACACCGCTGTCTGTATGAACATGGAAATATCTACACCGCTATCTGTATGAACATGGAAATATCTACACCGCTATCTGTATGAACATGGAAATATCTTCACTGCCATCTGTATGAACATGGATATACCTACGCAGCCATCTGGATGAACATGGAAATATCTACACCGCTATCTGTATGAACATGGAAATATCTACACCGCTATCTGCATTAACATGGAAATATCCACACAGCCATCTGGATTAACTTGGAAATATCTACACCGCTATCTGTATGAACATGGAAATACATACACCGCTATCTGTATGAACATGGAAATATCTACACCGCTATCTGTTTGAACATGGAAATATATACACCGCTATCTGCATGAAAATGGAAATATCTACACAGCTATCTGCATATACATGGAAATATCTACACAGCTATCACTTTACGCATGGAAATAACTACACCGCTATCTGTATGAACATGGAAATATCTACACCGCAATCTGTATGAAAATGGAAATATCTGAACCGCCATCTGTGTGAACATATAAATATCTACACCGCCATCTGTATTAAAATGAAGATATCTACACCGCTATCTGTATAAACATGGAAATATCTACACCGCTATCTGTATAAACATGGAAATATCTACACCGCTATCTGTATAAACATGGAAATATCTTCACCGCTACCTGTAAAAACATGGAAATATCAGCACCGCTATCTGTATGAACATGGAAATATCTACACCGCTATCTGTATGAACATGGAACTATCTACACCGCTATCTGTATGAACATGGAAATATCTACACCGCTATCGGTTTGAACAAGGAAATATATACAGCGCTGTCTGCATGAAAATGGAAATTGCTACACAGCAATCTGCATATACATGGAAATATCTACACAGGTATCTCTTTACACATGGAAATAACTACACAGCTATCTGTATGAAAATGGAAATATCTAAACCGCCATTTGTATGAACATGGAAATATCTACACCGCTATCTGTATGAACATGGAAATATCTACACCGCTATCTGTATTAACATGGAAATATCTACACAGCCATCTGGATGAACATGGAAATATCTACACCGCTATCTGTATGAACATGGAAATATCTACACCGCTATCTGTATGAACATGGAAATATCTACACCGCTATCTGTATGAACATGGAAATATTTTCACCGCCATCTACATGAACATGGATATATCTACACAGCCATCTGGATGAACATGGAAATATCTACACCGCTATCTGTGTAAACATGCCTACATTTTCACCGCTATCTGTATAAACATGGAAATATCTACACCGCTATCTTTATGAACATGGAAATATCTACACCGCTAAGTGTTTGAACATGGAAGTATATACACCGCTATCTGCTTGAAAATGGAAATATATACACCGCTAACTGTATGAACATGGAAATACATACACCGCTATCTGTTTGAACATGGAAATATCTACACCGCTTTCTGTATGAACATGGAAATATCTACACCGCTATCTGTATGAACATGGAAATATCTTCACCTCCATCTGTATGAAGATGGATATATCTACACAGCATTCTGGATGAACATGGAAATATCTACACCGCTATCTGTGTAAACATGCATATATTTTCACCGCTATCTGTATAAACATGGAAATATCTTCACCGCTACCTTTATGAACATGGAAATATCTAAACCGCTAACTGTTTGAACAGGGAAATATATACACCGCTATCTGCATAAAAATGGAAATATCTACACCGCTATCTGTATGAACATGGAAATACATACACCGCTATCTGTATGAACATGGAAATATCTACACCGCTATCTGTATGAAGATGGAAATATCTACACCGCTATCTGTATGAACATGGAAATATCTACACCGCCATCTGTATGAACATTGATATATCTACACAGCCATCTGTATAAACACGGAAATATGTACACCGCTACCTGTATAAACATGGAAGTTTCAGCACGGCTATCGGTATGAACATGGCAATATCTACACGGCTATCTGTATGAACATGGAAATATCTACACCGCTATCTGTATGTACATGGAAATATCTTCACCACCATCTGTATGAACATGGAAATAACTACACCGCTATCTGTATGAACATGGAAATAACTACACAGCCATCTGGATTAACATGGAAATATATACACCGCTATCTGTATGAACATGGAAATATCTACACCCCTATCTGTATGAACATGGAAATATCTACACCGCCATCTGTATGAACATGGAAATATCTTCTCCACCATCTGTATGAACATGGATATATCTACACAGCCATCTGGATGAACATGGAAATATCTACACTGCTATCTGTATGAACATGGAAATATCTACACCGCTATCTGTATGAACATGGAAATATCTACACCGCTATCTGTATGAACATGGAAGTATCTTCACCGCCATCTGTATGAACATGGATATATCTACACAGCCATCTGGATGAACATGGAAATATGTACATGGCTATCTGTGTAAACATGCATACTTCTTCACCGCTATCTGTATAAACATGGAAATATCTACACCGCTATCTTTATGAACATGGAAATATCTAAACCGATAACTGTTTGAACAGGGAAATATATACACTGTTATCTGCATAAAAATGGAAATATCTACACCGCTATCTGTATGAACATGGAAAGACATACACCGCTATCTGTATGAACATGGAAATATCTACACCGCTATCTGTATGAACATGGAAATACCTACACCGCTATCTGTATGAACATGGAAATATCTACACCGCCATCTGTATGAACATGGAAATATCTTCTCCGCCATCTGTATGAACATGGATATATCTACACAGCCATCTGGATGAACATGGAAATATCTACACCGCTATCTGTATGAACATGGAAATATCTACACCATCATCTGTATGAACATGGATATATCTACACAGCCATCTGTATAAACACGGAAATATGTAAACCGCTACCTGTATAAACATGGAAGTATCAGCACCGCTATCGGTATGAACATGGCCATATCTACACGGCTATCTGTACGAACATGGAAATATCTACACCGCTATCTGTATGTACGTGGAAATATCTTCTCCGCCATCTGTATGAACATGGATATATCTACGCAGCCATCTGGATGAACATGGAAATATCTACACCGCTATCTGCATTAACATGGAAATATCCACACAGCCGTCTGGATTAACTTGGAAATATCTACACCGCTAGCTGTATGAACATGGAAATACATACACCGCTATCTGTATGAACATGGAAATATCTACACCGCTATCTGTTTGAACATGGAAATATATACACCGCTATCTGCATGAAAATGGAAATATCTACACAGCTATCTGCATATACATGGAAATATCTACACAGCTATCACTTTACGCATGGAAATAACTACACCGCTATCTGTATGAACATGGAAATATCTACACCGCCATCTGTATGAAAATGGAAATATCTGAACCGCCATCTGTATGAACATATAAATATCTACACCGCCATCTGTATTAAAATGAAGATATCTACACCGCTATCTGTATAAACATGGAAATATCTACACCGCTATCTGTATAAACATGGAAATATCTACACCGCTATCTGTATAAACATGGAAATATCTTCACCGCTACCTGTAACAACATGGAAATATCAGCACCGCTATCTGTATGAACATGGAAATATCTACACCGCTATCTGTATGAACATGGAAATATCTACACCGCTATCTGTATGAACATGGAAATATCTACACCGCTATCGGTTTGAACAAGGAAATATATACACCGCTGTCTGCATGAAAATGGAAATTGCTACACAGCTATCTGCATATACATGGAAATATCTACACAGGTATCTCTTTACACTTGGAAATAACTACACAGCTATCTGTATGAAAATGGAAATATCTAAACCGCCATCTGTATGAACATGGAAATATCTACACCGCTATCTGTATGAACATGGAAATATCTACACCGCTATCTGTATGAACATGGAAATATCTACACAGCCATCTGGATGAACATGGAAATATCTACACCGCTATCTGTATGAACATGGAAATATCTACACCGCTATCTGTATGAACACGGAAATATCTACACCGCAATCTGTATGAACATGGAAATATTTTCACCGCCATCTATATGAACATGGATATATCTACACAGCCATCTGGATGAACATGGAAATATCTACACCGCTATCTGTGTAAACATGCCTACATTTTCACCGCTATCTGTATAAACATGGAAATATCTACACCGCTATCTTTATGAACATGGAAATATCTACACCGCTAACTGTTTGAACATGGAAGTATATACACCGCTATCTGCTTGAAAATGGAAATATATTCAACGCTAACTGTATGAACATGGAAATACATACACCGCTATCTGTTTGAACATGGAAATATCTACACCGCTTTCTGTATGAACATGGAAATATCTACACCGCTATCTGTATGAACATGGAAATATCTACACCGCCATCTGTATGAACATGGAAATATCTTCTCCACCATCTGTATGAACATGGATATATCTACACAGCCATCTGGATGAACATGGAAATATCTAAACCGCTATCTGTATGAACATGGAAATATCTACACCGCCATCTGTATGAACATGGAAATATCTACACAGCCATCTGTATAAACACGGAAATATGTACACCGCCACCTGTATAAACATGGAAGTTTCAGCACGGCTATCGGTATGAACATGGCAATATCTACACGGCTATCTGTATGAACATGGAAATATCTACACCGCTATCTGTATGTACATGGAAATATCTTCACCGCCATCTGTATGAACATGGATATATCTACTCAGCCATCTGGATGAACATGGAAATATTTACACCGCTATCTGTATGAGCATGGAAATATCTACACCGCTATCTGTATGAACATGGAAATATCTACACAGCCATCTGGATTAACATGGAAATATCTACACCGCTATCTGTATGAACATGGAAATACATACACCGCTGTCTGTATGAACATGGAAATATCTACCCCGCTATCTGTATGAACATGGAAATATCTACACCGCTATCTGTATGAACATGGATATATCTTCACCGCCATCTGTGTGAACATGGATATATCTACAGAGCCATCTGGATGAACATGGACATATCTACTCCGCTATCTGTGTAAACATGCATACATTTTCACCGCTATCTGTATAAACATGGAAATAACTACACCGCTATCTTTATGAACATGGAAATATCTACACCGCTAACTGTTTGAACATGGAAATATATACACCGCTATCTGCTTGAAAATGGAAATATCTACACCGCTATCTGTATGAACATGGAAATACATACACCGCTATCTGTTTGAACATGGAAATATCTACACCGCTTTCTTTATGAACATGGAAATATCTACAACGCTATCTGTATGAACATGGAAATATCTTCACCGCCATCTGTATGAACATGGATATATCTACACAGCCATCTGGATGAACATGGAAATATCTGCACCGCTATCTGTATGAACATGGAAATATCTACACCGCTATCTGTATGAACATGGATATATCTACACAGCCATCTGGATGAACATGGAAATATCTACACCGCTATCTGTGTAAACATGCATATATCTTCACCGCTATCTGTATAAACATGGAAGTATCTACACCGCTATCTTTCTGAACATGGAAATATCTACACCGCTAACTGTTTGAACAGGGAAATATATACACCGCTATCTGCATGAAAATGGAAATATCTACACAGCTATCTGCATATACATGGAAATATCTACACAGCTATCTCTCTACACATGGAAATAACTACACCGCTACCTGTATGAACATGGAAATATCTACACCGCCATCTGTATGAAAATGGAAATCTCTGAACCGCCATCTGTATGAACATATAAATATCTACACCGCCATCTGTATTAAAATGGAGATATCTACACCGCTATCTGTATAAACATGGAAATATCTACACCGCTATCTGTATAAACATGGAAATATCTACACCGCTATCAGTATAAACATGGAAATAGCTTCACCGCTACCTGTATAAACATGGAAATTTCAGCACCGCTATCTGTATGAACATGGAAATATCTACACCGCAATCTGTATGAACATGGAAATATCTACACCGCTATCTGTATGAACATGGAAATATCTACACCGCTATCTGTTTGAACAGGGAAATATATACACCGCTGTCTGCATGAAAATGGAAATTGCTACACAGCTATCTGCATATACATGGAAATATCTACACAGGTATCTCTTTACACATGGAAATAACTACACCGCTATATGTATGAACATGGAAATAACTGCACCGCCATCTGTATGAACATATAAATATCTACACCGCAATCTGTATTAAGATGGAGATATCTACACTGCTATCTGTATCAACATGGAAATATCTACACCGCTACCTGTATGAACATGGAAATATCAGCACCGCTATCTGTATGAACATGGAAATATCTACACCGCTATCTGTATGAACATGGAAATATCTTCACCGCCATCTGGATGAACATGGATATATCTACACAGCCATCTGGATGAACATGGAAATATGTACACGGCTATCTGTGTAAACATGCATACATCTTCACCGCTATCTGTATAAACATGGAAATATCTACACCGCTATCTTTATGAACATGGAAATATCTAAACCGCTAACTGTTTGAACAGGGAAATATATACACCGCTATCTGCATAAAAATGGAAATATCTACACCGCTATCTGTATGAACATGGAAATACATACACCGCTATCTGTATGAACATGGAAATATCTACAACGCTATCTGTATGAACATGGAAATAACTACCCCGCTATCTGTATGAACATGGAAATATCTACACCGCCATCTGTATGAACATGGAAATATCTTCTCCACCATCTGTATGAACATGGATATATCTACACAGCCATCTGGATGAACATGGAAATATCTAAACCGCTATCTGTATGAACATGGAAATATCTACACCGCCATCTGTATGAACATGGATATATCTACACAGCCATCTGTATAAACACGGAAATATGTACACCGCTACCTGTATAAACATGGAAGTTTCAGCACGGCTATCGGTATGAACATGGCAATATCTACACGGCTATCTGTATGAACATGGAAATATCTACACCGCTATCTGTATGTACATGGAAATACCTTCACCGCCATCTGTATGAACATGGATATATCTACTCAGCCATCTGGATGAACATGGAAATATCTACAGCGCTATCTGTATGAACATGGAAATATCTACACAGCCATCTGGATTAACATGGAAATATCTACACCGCTATCTGTATGAACATGGAAATACATACACCGCTGTCTGTATGAACATGGAAATATCTACACCGCTATCTGTATGAACATGGAAATATCTACACCGCTATCTGTATGAACATGGAAATATCTTCACTGCCATCTGTATGAACATGGATATACCTACGCAGCCATCTGGATGAACATGGAAATATCTACACCGCTATCTGTATGAACATGGAAATATCTACACCGCTATCTGCATTAACATGGAAATATCCACACAGCCATCTGGATTAACTTGGAAATATCTACACCGCTATCTGTATGAACATGGAAATACATACACCGCTATCTGTATGAACATGGAAATATCTACACCGCTATCTGTTTGAACATGGAAATATATACACCGCTATCTGCATGAAAATGGAAATATCTACACAGCTATCTGCATATACATGGAAATATCTACACAGCTATCACTTTACGCATGGAAATAACTACACCGCTATCTGTATGAACATGGAAATATCTACACCGCCATCTGTATGAAAATGGAAATATCTGAACCGCCATCTGTATGAACATATAAATATCTACACCGCCATCTGTATTAAAATGAAGATATCTACACCGCTATCTGTATAAACATGGAAATATCTACACCGCTATCTGTATAAACATGGAAATATCTACACCGCTATCTGTATAAACATGGAAATATCTTCACCGCTACCTGTAAAAACATGGAAATATCAGCACCGCTATCTGTATGAACATGGAAATATCTACACCGCTATCTGTAAAAACATGGAAATATCTACACCGCTATCTGTATGAACATGGAAATATCTACACCGCTATCGGTTTGAACAAGGAAATATATACACCGCTGTCTGCATGAAAATTGAAATTGCTACACAGCAATCTGCATATACATGGAAATATCTACACAGGTATCTCTTTACACATGGAAATAACTACACAGCTATCTGTATGAAAATGGAAATATCTAAACCGCCATCTGTATGAACATGGAAATATCTACACCGCTATCTGTATGAACATGGAAATATCTGCACCGCCATCTGTATGAACATATAAATATCTACACCGCCATCTGTATTAAGATGGAGATATCTACACTGCTATCTGTATCAACATGGAAATATCTACACCGCTACCTGTATGAACATGGAAATTTCAGCACCGCTATCTGTATGAACATGAAAATATCTACACCGCAATCTGTATGAACATGGAAATATCTACACCGCTATCTGTATGAACATGGAAATATCTACACCGCTATCTGTTTGAACAGGGAAATATATACACCGCTGTCTGCATGAAAATGGAAATTGCTACACAGCTATCTGCATGTACATGGAAATATCTACACAGGTATCTCTTTACACATGGAAATAACTACACCGCTATCTGTATGAACATGGAAATATCTACACCGCCATCTGTATGAACATGGAAATATCTGCACCGCCATCTGTATGAACATATAAATATCTACACCGCCATCTGTATTAAGATGGAGATATCTACACTGCTATCTGTATCAACATGGAAATATCTACACCGCTACCTGTATGAACATGGAAATATCAGCACCACTATCTGTATGAACATGGAAATATCTACACCGCTATATGTATGAACATGGAAATATCTTCACCGCCATCTGTATGAACATGGATATATCTACACAGCCATCTGGATGAACATGGAAATATGTACACGGCTATCTGTGTAAACATGCATACATCTTCACCGCTATCTGTATAAACATGGAAATATCTACACCGCTATCTTTATGAACATGGAAATATCTAAACCGCTAACTGTTTGAACAGGGAAATATATACACCGCTATCTGCATAAAAATGGAAATATCTACACGGCTATCTGTATGAACATGGAAATACATACACCGCTATCTGTATGAACATGGAAATATCTACAACGCTATCTGTATGAACATGGAAATAACTACCCCGCTATCTGTATGAACATGGAAATATCTACACCGCCATCTGTATGAACATGGAAATATCTTCTCCACCATCTGTATGAACATGGATATATCTACACAGCCATCTGGATGAACATGGAAATATCTAAACCGCTATCTGTATGAACATGGAAATATCTACACCGCCATCTGTATGAACATGGATATATCTACACAGCCATCTGTATAAACACGGAAATATGTACACCGTTACCTGTATAAACATGGAAGTTTCAGCACGGCTATCGGTATGAACATGGCAATATCTACACGGCTATCTGTATGAACATGGAAATATCTACACCGCTATCTGTATGTACATGGAAATATCTTCACCGCCATCTGTATGAACATGGATATATCTACTCAGCCATCTGGATGAACATGGAAATATCTACAGCGCTATCTGTATGAACATGGAAATATCTACACCGCTATCTGTATGAACATGGAAATATCTACACAGCCATCTGGATTAACATGGAAATATCTACACCGCTATCTGTATGAACATGGAAATACATACACCGCTGTCTGTATGAACATGGAAATATCTACACCGCTATCTGTATGAACATGGAAATATCTACACCGCTATCTGTATGAACATGGAAATATCTTCACTGCCATCTGTATGAACATGGATATATCTACGCAGCCATCTGGATGAACATGGAAATATCTACACCGCTATCTGTATGAACATGGAAATATCTACACCGCTATCTGCATTAACATGGAAATATCCACACAGCCATCTGGATTAACTTGGAAATATCTACACCGCTATCTGTATGAACATGGAAATACATACACCGCTATCTGTATGAACATGTAAATATGTACACCGCTATCTGTTTGAACATGGAAATATATACACCGCTATCTGCATGAAAATGGAAATATCTACACAGCTATCTGCATATACATGGAAATATCTACACAGCTATCACTTTACGCATGGAAATAACTACACCGCTATCTGTATGAACATGGAAATATCTACACCGCAATCTGTATGAAAATGGAAATATCTGAACCGCCATCTGTATGAACATATAAATATCTACACCGCCATCTGTATTAAAATGAAGATATCTACACCGCTATCTGTATAAACATGGACATATCTACACCGCTATCTGTATAAACATGGAAATATCTACACCGCTATCTGTATGAACATGGAAATATCTACACCGCTATCGGTTTGAACAAGGAAATATATACACCGCTGTCTGCATGAAAATGGAAATTGCTACACAGCAATCTGCATATACATGGAAATATCTACACAGGTATCTCTTTACACATGGAAATAACTACACAGCTATCTGTATGAAAATGGAAATATCTAAACCGCCATCTGTATGAACATGGAAATATCTACACCGCTATCTGTATGAACATGGAAATATCTACACCGCTATCTGTATGAACATGGAAATATCTACACAGCCATCTGGATGAACATGGAAATATCTACACCGCTATCTGTATGAACATGGAAATATCTACACCGCTATCTGTATGAACATGGAAATATCTACACCGCTATCTGTATGAACATGGAAATATTTTCACCGCCATCTATATGAACATGGATATATCTACACAGCCATCTGGATGAACATGGAAATATCTACACCGCTATCTGTGTAAACATGCCTACATTTTCACCGCTATCTGTATGAACATGGAAATACATACACCGCTATCTGTTTGAATATGGAAATATCTACACCGCTTTCTGTATGAACATGGAAATATCTACACCGCTATCTGTATGAACATGGAAATATCTTCACCGCCATCTGTATGAAGATGGATATATCTACACAGCATTCTGGATGAACATGGAAATATCTACACCGCTATCTGTGTAAACATGCATATATTTTCACCGCTATCTGTATAAACATGGAAATATCTTCACCGCTACCTTTATGAACATGGAAATATCTAAACCGCTAACTGTTTGAACATTGAAATATATACACCGCTATCTGCATAAAAATGGAAATATCTACACCGCTATCTGTATGAACATGGAAATACATACACCGCTATCTGTATGAACATGGAAATATCTACACCGCTATCTGTATGAAGATGGAAATATCTACACCGCTATCTGTATGAACATGGAAATATCTACACCGCCATCTGCATGAACATGGAAATATCTTCTCCACTATCTGTATGAACATGGATATATCTACACAGCCATCTGGATGAACATGGAAATATCTAAACCGCTATCTGTATGAACATGGAAATATCTACACCGCCATCTGTATGAACATGGATATATCTACACAGCCATCTGTATAAACACGGAAATATGTACACCGCCACCTGTATAAACATGGAAGTTTCAGCACGGCTATCGGTATGAACATGGCAATATCTACACGGCTATCTGTATGAACATGGAAATATCTACACCGCTATCTGTATGTACATGGAAATATCTTCACCGCCATCTGTATGAACATGGATATATCTACTCAGCCATCTGGATGAACATGGAAATATCTACACCGCTATCTGTATGAGCATGGAAATATCTACACCGCTATCTGTATGAACATGGAAATATCTACACAGCCATCTGGATTAACATGGAAATATCTACACCGCTATCTGTATGAACATGGAAATACATACACCGCTGTCTGTATGAACATGGAAATATCTACCCCGCTATCTGTATGAACATGGAAATATCTACACCGCTATCTGTATGAACATGGATATATCTTCACCGCCATCTGTGTGAACATGGATATATCTACACAGCCATCTGGATGAACATGGAAATATCTACACCGCTATCTGTGTAAACATGCATACATTTTCACCGCTATCTGTATAAACATGGAAATAACTACACCGCTATCTTTATGAACATGGAAATATCTACACCGCTAACTGTTTGAACATGGAAATATATACACCGCTATCTGCTTGAAAATGGAAATATCTACACCGCTATCTGTATGAACATGGAAATACATACACCGCTATCTGTTTGAACATGGAAATATCTACACCGCTTTCTTTATGAACATGGAAATATCTACAACGCTATCTGTATGAACATGGAAATATCTTCACCGCCATCTGTATGAACATGGATATATCTACACAGCCATCTGGATGAACATGGAAATATCTGCACCGCTATCTGTATGAACATGGAAATATCTACACCGCTATCTGTATGAACATGGATATATCTACACAGCCATCTGGATGAACATGGAAATATCTACACCGCTATCTGTGTAAACATGCATATATCTTCACCGCTATCTGTATAAACATGGAAGTATCTACACCGCTATCTTTCTGAACATGGAAATATCTACACCGCTAACTGTTTGAACAGGGAAATATATACACCGCTATCTGCATGAAAATGGAAATATCTACACAGCTATCTGCATATACATGGAAATATCTACACAGCTATCTCTCTACACATGGAAATAACTACACCGCTATCTGTATGAACATGGAAATATCTACACCGCCATCTGTATGAAAATGGAAATCTCTGAACCGCCATCTGTATGAACATATAAATATCTACACCGCCATCTGTATTAAAATGGAGATATCTACACCGCTATCTGTATAAACATGGAAATATCTACACCGCTATCTGTATAAACATGGAAATATCTACACCGCTATCAGTATAAACATGGAAATAGCTTCACCGCTACCTGTATAAACATGGAAATTTCAGCACCGCTATCTGTATGAACATGGAAATATCTACACCGCAATCTGTATGAACATGGAAATATCTACACCGCTATCTGTATGAACATGGAAATATCTACACCGCTATCTGTTTGAAAAGGGAAATATATACACCGCTGTCTGCATGAAAATGGAAATTGCTACACAGCTATCTGCATATACATGGAAATATCTACACAGGTATCTCTTTACACATGGAAATAACTACACCGCTATCTGTATGAACATGGAAATATCTACACCGCCATCTGTATGAACATGGATATATCTGCACCGCCATCTGTATGAACAGATAAATATCTACACCGCCATCTGTATTAAGATGGAGATATCTACACCGCTATCTGATTCAACATGGAAATATCTACACCGCTACCTGTATGAACATGGAAATATCAGCACCGCTATCTGTATGAACATGGAAATATCTACACCGCTATCTGTATGAACATGGAAATATCTTCACCGCCATCTGTATGAACATGGATATATCTACACAGACATCTGGATGAACATGGAAATATGTACACGGCTATCTGTGTAAACATGCATACATCTTCACCGCTATCTGTATAAACATGGAAATATCTACACCGCTATCTTTATGAACATGGAAATATCTAAACCGCTAACTGTTTGAACAGGGAAATATATACACCGCTATCTGCATAAAAATGGAAATATCTACACAGCTATCTGTATGAACATGGAAATACATACACCGCTATATGTATGAACATGGAAATATCTACAACGCTATCTGTATGAACATGGAAATATCTACACCGCTATCTGTATGAACATGGAAATATCTACACCGCCATCTGTATGAACATGGAAATATCTTCTCCACCATCTGTATGAACATGGATATATCTACACAGCCATCTGGATGAACATGGAAATATCTAAACCGCTATCTGTATGAACATGGAAATATCTACACCACCATCTGTATGAACATTGATATATCTACACAGCCATCTGTATAAACACGGAAATATGTACACCGCTACCTGTATAAACATGGAAGTTTCAGCACGGCTATCGGTATGAACATGGCAATATCTACACGGCTATCTGTATGAACATGGAAATATCTACACCGCTATCTGTATGTACATGGAAATATCTTCACCGCCATCTGTATGAACATGGAAATAACTACACCGCTATCTGTATGAACATGGAAATAACTACACAGCCATCTGGATTAACATGGAAATATATACACCGCCATCTGTATGAACATGGATATATCTACACAGCCATCTGTATAAACACGGAAATATGTACACCGCCACCTGTATAAACATGGAAGTTTCAGCACGGCTATCGGTATGAACATGGCAATATCTACACGGCTATCTGTATGAACATGGAAATATCTACACCGCTATCTGTATGTACATGGAAATATCTTCACCGCCATCTGTATGAACATGGATATATCTACTCAGCCATCTGGATGAACATGGAAATATCTACACCACTATCTGTATGAACATGGAAATATCTACACCGCTATCTGTATGAACATGGAAATATCTACACAGCCATCTGGATTAACATGGAAATATCTACACCGCTATCTGTATGAACATGGAAATACATACACCGCTGTCTGTATGAACATGGAAATATCTACCCCGCTATCTGTATGAACATGGAAATATCTACACCGCTATCTGTATGAACATGGAAATATCTTCACCGCCATCTGTGTGAACATGGATATATCTACACAGCCATCTGGATGAACATGGAAATATCTACACCGCTATCTGTATAAACATGGAAATATCTACACCGCTATCAGTATAAACATGGAAATAGCTTCACCGCTACCTGTATAAACATGGAAATTTCAGCACCGCTATCTGTATGAACATGGAAATATCTACACCGCAATCTGTATGAACATGGAAATATCTACACCGCTATCTGTATGAACATGGAAATATCTACACCGCTATCTGTTTGAACAGGGAAATATATACACCGCTGTCTGCATGAAAATGGAAATTGCTACACAGCTATCTGCATATACATGGAAATATCTACACAGGTATCTCTTTACACATGGAAATAACTACACCGCTATCTGTATGAACATGGAAATATCTACACCGCCATCTGTATGAACATGGAAATATCTGCACCGCCATCTGTATGAACAGATAAATATCTACACCGCCATCTGTATTAAGATGGAGATATCTACACCGCTATCTGATTCAACATGGAAATATATACACCGCTACCTGTATGAACATGGAAATATCAGCACCGCTATCTGTATGAACATGGAAATATCTACACCGCTATCTGTATGAACATGGAAATATCTTCACCGCCATCTGTATGAACATGGATATATCTACACAGCCATCTGGATGAACATGGAAATATCTAAACCGCTATCTGTATGAACATGGAAATATCTACACCACCATCTGTATGAACATTGATATATCTACACAGCCATCTGTATAAACACGGAAATATGTACACCGCTACCTGTATAAACATGGAAGTTTCAGCACGGCTATCGGTATGAACATGGCAATATCTACACGGCTATCTGTATGAACATGGAAATATCTACACCGCTATCTGTATGTACATGGAAATATCTTCACCCTCATCTGTATGAACATGGAAATAACTACACCGATATCTGTATGAACATGGAAATAACTACACAGCCATCTGGATTAACATGGAAATATATACACCGCCATCTGTATGAACATGGATATATCTACACAGCCATCTGTATAAACACGGAAATATGTACACCGCCACCTGTATAAACATGGAAGTTTCAGCACGGCTATCGGTATGAACATGGCAATATCTACACGGCTATCTGTATGAACATGGAAATATCTACACCGCTATCTGTATGTACATGGAAATATCTTCACCGCCATCTGTATGAACATGGATATATCTACTCAGCCATCTGGATGAACATGGAAATATCTACACCACTATCTGTATGAACATGGAAATATCTACACCGCTATCTGTATGAACATGGAAATATCTACACAGCCATCTGGATTAACATGGAAATATCTACACCGCTATCTGTATGAACATGGAAATACATACACCGCTGTCTGTATGAACATGGAAATATCTACCCCGCTATCTGTATGAACATGGAAATATCTACACCGCTATCTGTATGAACATGGAAATATCTTCACCGCCATCTGTGTGAACATGGATATATCTACACAGCCATCTGTATAAACACGGAAATATGTACACCGCTACCTGTATAAACATGGAAGTTTCAGCACGGCTATCGGTATGAACATGGCAATACCTACACGGCTATCTGTATGAACATGGAAATATCTACACCGCTATCTGTATGTACATGGAAATATCTTCACCGCCATCTGTATGAACATGGATATATCTACTCAGCCATCTGGATGAACATGGAAATATCTACAGCGCTATCTGTATGAACATGGAAATATCTACACCGCTATCTGTATGAACATGGAAATATCTACACAGCCATCTGGATTAACATGGAAATATCTACACCGCTATCTGTATGAACATGGAAATACATACACCGCTATCTGTATGAACATGGAAATATCTACACCGCTATCTGTATGAACATGGAAATATCTACACCGCTATCTGTATGAACATGGAAATATCTTCACCGCCATCTGTATGAACATGGATATATCTACGCAGCCATCTGGATGAACATGGAAATATCTACACCGCTATCTGTATGAACATGGAAATATCTACACCGCTATCTGCATTAACATGGAAATATCCGCACAGCCATCTGGATTAACTTGGAAATATCTACACCGCTATCTGTATGAACATGGAAATACATACACCGCTATCTGTATGAACATGTAAATATCTACACCGCTATCTGTTTGAACATGGAAATATATACACCGCTATCTGCATGAAAATGGAAATATCTACACAGCTATCTGCATATACATGGAAATATCTACACAGCTATCACTTTACGCATGGAAATAACTACACCGCTATCTGTATGAACATGGAAATAACTACACCGCAATCTGTATGAAAATGGAAATATCTGAACCGCCATCTGTATGAACATATAAATATCTACACCGCCATCTGTATTAAAATGAAGATATCTACACCGCTATCTGTATAAACATGGAAATATCTACACCGCTATCTGTATAAACATGGAAATATCTACACCGCTATCTGTATAAACATGGAAATACCTTCACCGCTACCTGTAAAAACATGGAAATATCAGCACCGCTATCTGTATGAACATGGAAATATCTACACCGCTATCTGTATGAACATGGAAATATCTACACCGCTATCTGTATGAACATGGAAATATCTACACCGCTATCGGTTTGAACAAGGAAATATATACACCGCTGTCTGCATGAAAATGGAAATTGCTACACAGCAATCTGCATATACATGGAAATATCTACACAGGTATCTCTTTACACATGGAAATAACTACACAGCTATCTGTATGAAAATGGAAATATCTAAACCGCCATCTGTATGAACATGGAAATATCTACACCGCTATCTGTATGAACATGGAAATATCTACACCGCTATCTGTATGAACATGGAAATATCTACACAGCCATCTGGATGAACATGGAAATATCTACACCGCTATCTGTATGAACATGGAAATACATACACCGCTATCTGTATGAACATGTAAATATCTACACCGCTATCTGTTTGAACATGGAAATATATACACCGCTATCTGCATGAAAATGGAAATATCTACACAGCTATCTGCATATACATGGAAATATCTACACAGCTATCACTTTACGCATGGAAATAACTACACCGCTATCTGTATGAACATGGAAATATCTACACCGCCATCTGTATGAAAATGGAAATATCTGAACCGCCATCTGTATGAACATATAAATATCTACACCGCCATCTGTATTAAAATGAAGATATCTACACCGCTATCTGTATAAACATGGAAATATCTACACCGCTATCTGTATGAACATGGAAATATCTACACCGCTATCGGTTTGAACAAGGAAATATATACACCGCTGTCTGCATGAAAATGGAAATTGCTACACAGCAATCTGCATATACATGGAAATATCTACACAGGTATCTCTTTACACATGGAAATAACTACACAGCTATCTGTATGAAAATGGAAATATCTAAACCGCCATCTGTATGAACATGGAAATATCTACACCGCTATCTGTATGAACATGGAAATATCTACACCGCTATCTGTATGAACATGCAAATATCTACACAGCCATCTGGATGAACATGGAAATATCTACACCGCTATCTGTATGAACATGGAAATATCTACACCGCTATCTGTATGAACATGGAAATATCTACACCGCTATCTGTATGAACATGGAAATATTTTCACCGCCATCTATATGAACATGGATATATCTACACAGCCATCTGGATGAACATGGAAATATCTACACCGCTATCTGTGTAAACATGCCTACATTTTCACCGCTATGTGTATAAACATGGAAATTTCTACACCGCTATCTTTATGAACATGGAAATATCTACACCGCTAACTGTTTGAACATGGAAGTATATACACCGCTATCTGCTTGAAAATGGAAATATATACACCGCTAACTGTATGAACATGGAAATACATACACCGCTATCTGTTTGAATATGGAAATATCTACACCGCTTTCTGTATGAACATGGAAATATCTACACCGCTATCTGTATGAACATGGAAATATCTTCACCGCCATCTGTATGAAGATGGATATATCTACACAGCATTCTGGATGAACATGGAAATATCTACACCGCTATCTGTGTAAACATGCATATATTTTCACCGCTATCTGTATAAACATGGAAATATATTCACCGCTACCTTTATGAACATGGAAATATCTAAACCGCTAACTGTTTGAACAGGGAAATATATACACCGCTATCTGCATAAAAATGGAAATATCTACACCGCTATCTGTATGAACATGGAAATACATACACCGCTATCTGTATGAACATGGAAATATCTACACCGCTATCTGTATGAAGATGGAAATATCTACACCGCTATCTGTATGAACATGGAAATATCTACACCGCCATCTGTATGAACATGGAAATATCTTCTCCACCATCTGTATGAACATGGATATATCTACACAGCCATCTGGATGAACATGGAAATATCTAAACTGCTATCTGTATGAACATGGAAATATCTACACCGCCATCTGTATGAACATGGATATATCTACACAGCCATCTGTATAAACACGGAAATATGTACACCGCCACCTGTATAAACATGGAAGTTTCAGCACGGCTATCGGTATGAACATGGCAATATCTACACGGCTATCTGTATGAACATGGAAATATCTACACCGCTATCTGTATGTACATGGAAATATCTTCACCGCCATCTGTATGAACATGGATATATCTACTCAGCCATCTGGATGAACATGGAAATATCTACACCGCTATCTGTATGAGCATGGAAATATCAACACCGCTATCTGTATGAACATGGAAATATCTACACAGCCATCTGGATTAACATGGAAATATCTACACCGCTATCTGTATGAACATGGAAATACATACACCGCTGTCTGTATGAACATGGAAATATCTACCCCGCTATCTGTATGAACATGGAAATATCTACACCGCTATCTGTATGAACATGGATATATCTTCACCGCCATCTGTGTGAACATGGATATATCTACACAGCCATCTGGATGAACATGGAAATATCTACACCGCTATCTGTGTAAACATGCATACATTTTCACCGCTATCTGTATAAAGATGGAAATAACTACACCGCTATCTTTATGAACATGGAAATATCTACACCGCTAACTGTTTGAACATGGAAATATATACACCGCTATCTGCTTGAAAATGGAAATATCTACACCGCTATCTGTATGAACATGGAAATACATACACCGCTATCTGTTTGAACATGGAAATATCTACACCGGTTTCTTTATGAACATGGAAATATCTACAACGCTATCTGTATGAACATGGAAATATCTTCACCGCCATCTGTATGAACATGGATATATCTACACAGCCATCTGGATGAACATGGAAATATCTGCACCGCTATCTGTATGAACATGGAAATATCTACACCGCTATCTGTATGAACATGGATATATCTACACAGCCATCTGGATGAACATGGAAATATCTACACCGCTATCTGTGTAAACATGCATATATCTTCACCGCTATCTGTATAAACATGGAAGTATCTACACCGCTATCTTTCTGAACATGGAAATATCTACACCGCTAACTGTTTGAACAGGGAAATATATACACCGCTATCTGCATGAAAATGGAAATATCTACACAGCTATCTGCATATACATGGAAATATCTACACAGCTATCTCTCTACACATGGAAATAACTACACCGCTATCTGTATGAACATGGAAATATCTACACCGCCATCTGTATGAAAATGGAAATCTCTGAACCGCCATCTGTATGAACATATAAATATCTACACCGCCATCTGTATTAAAATGGAGATATCTACACCGCTATCTGTATAAACATGGAAATATCTACACCGCTATCTGTATGAACATGGAAATATCTACACCGCTATCAGTATAAACATGGAAATAGCTTCACCGCTACCTGTATAAACATGGAAATTTCAGCACCGCTATCTGTATGAACATGGAAATATCTACACCGCAATCTGTATGAACATGGAAATATCTACACCGCTATCTGTATGAACATGGAAATATCTACACCGCTATCTGTTTGAACAGGGAAATATATACACCGCTGTCTGCATGAAAATGGAAATTGCTACACAGCTATCTGCATATACATGGAAATATCTACACAGGTATCTCTTTACACATGGAAATAACTACACCGCTATCTGTATGAACATGGAAATATCTACACCGCCATCTGTATGAACATGGAAATATCTGCACCGCCATCTGTATGAACAGATAAATATCTACACCGCCATCTGTATTAAGATGGAGATATCTACACCGCTATCTGTATCAACATGGAAATATCTACACCGCTACCTGTATGAACATGGAAATATCAGCACCGCTATCTGTATGAACATGGAAATATCTACACCGCTATCTGTATGAACATGGAAATATCTTCACCGCCATTTGTATGAACATGGATATATCTACACAGCCATCTGGATGAACATGGAAATATGTACACGGCTATCTGTGTAAACATGCATACATCTTCACCGCTATCTGTATAAACATGGAAATATCTACACCGCTATCTTTATTAACATGGAAATATCTAAACCGCTAACTGTTTGAACAGGGAAATATATACACCGCTATCTGCATAAAAATGGAAATATCTACACCGCTATCTGTATGAACATGGAAATACATACACCGCTATCTGTATGAACATGGAAATATCTACAACGCTATCTGTATGAACATGGAAATATCTACACCGCTATCTGTATGAACATGGAAATATCTACACCGCCATCTGTATGAACATGGAAATATCTTCTCCACCATCTGTATGAACATGGATATATCTACACAGCCATCTGGATGAACATGGAAATATCTAAACCGCTATCTGTATGAACACGGAAATATCTACACCGCCATCTGTATGAACATTGATATATCTACACAGCCATCTGTATAAACACGGAAATATGTACACCGCTACCTGTATAAACATGGAAGTTTCAGCACGGCTATCGGTATGAACATGGCAATATCTACACGGCTATCTGTATGAACATGGAAATATCTACACCGCTATCTGTATGTACATGGAAATATCTTCACCGCCATCTGTATGAACATGGAAATAACTACACCGCTATCTGTATGAACATGGAAATAACTACACAGCCATCTGGATTAACATGGAAATATATACACCGCCATCTGTATGAACATGGATATATCTACACAGCCATCTGTATAAACACGGAAATATGTACACCGCCACCTGTATAAACATGGAAGTTTCAGCACGGCTATCGGTATGAACATGGCAATATCTACACGGCTATCTGTATGAACATGGAAATATCTACACCGCTATCTGTATGTACATGGAAATATCTTCACCGCCATCTGTATGAACATGGATATATCTACTCAGCCATCTGGATGAACATGGAAATATCTACACCACTATCTGTATGAACATGGAAATATCTACACCGCTATCTGTATGAACATGGAAATATCTACACAGCCATCTGGATGAACATGGAAATATCTACACCGCTATCTGTATGAACATGGAAATACATACACCGCTGTCTGTATGAACATGGAAATATCTACCCCGCTATCTGTATGAACATGGAAATATCTACACCGCTATCTGAACATGGAAATATATTCACCGCCATCTGTGTGAACATGGATATATCTACACAGCCATCTGGATGAACATGGAAATATCTACACCGCTATCTGTGTAAACATGCATACATTTTCACCGCTATCTGTATAAACAAGGAAATAACTACACCGCTATCTTTATGAACATGGAAATATCTACACCGCTAACTGTTTGAACATGGAAATATATACACCGCTATCTGCTTGAAAATGGAAATATCTACACCGCTATCTGTATGAACATGGAAATACATACACCGCTATCTGTTTGAACATGGAAATATCTACACCGGTTTCTTTATGAACATGGAAATATCTACAACGCTATCTGTATGAACATGGAAATATCTTCACCGCCATCTGTATGAACATGGATATATCTACACAGCCATCTGGATGAACATGGAAATATCTGCACCGCTATCTGTATGAACATGGAAATATCTACACCGCTATCTGTATGAACATGGATATATCTACACAGCCATCTGGATGAACATGGAAATATCTACACCGCTATCTGTGTAAACATGCATATATCTTCACCGCTATCTGTATAAACATGGAAGTATCTACACCGCTATCTTTCTGAACATGGAAATATCTACACCGCTAACTGTTTGAACAGGGAAATATATACACCGCTATCTGCATGAAAATGGAAATATCTACACAGCTATCTGCATATACATTGAAATATCTACACAGCTATCTCTCTACACATGGAAATAACCACACCGCTATCTGTATGAACATGGAAATATCTACACTGCCATCTGTATGAAAATGGAAATCTCTGAACCGCCATCTGTATGAACATATAAATATCTACACCGTCATCTGTATTAAAATGGAGATATCTACACCGCTATCTGTATAAACATGGAAATATCTACACCGCTATCTGTATAAACATGGAAATATCTACACCGCTGTCAGTATAAACATGGAAATAGCTTCACCGCTACCTGTATAAACATGGAAATTTCAGCACCGCTATCTGTATGAACATGGAAATATCTACACCGCAATCTGTATGAACATGGAAATATCTACACCGCTATCTGTATGAACATGGAAATATCTACACCGCTATCTGTTTGAACAGGGAAATATATACACCGCTGTCTGCATGAAAATGGAAATTGCTACACAGCTATCTGCATATACATGGAAATATCTACACAGGTATCTCTTTACACATGGAAATAACTACACCGCTATCTGTATGAACATGGAAATATCTACACCGCCATCTGTATGAACATGGAAATATCTGCACCGCCATCTGTATGAACATATAAATATCTACACCGCCATCTGTATTAAGATGGAGATATCTACACTGCTATCTGTATCAACATGGAAATATCTACACCGCTACCTGTATGAACATGGAAATATCAGCAACGCTATCTGTATGAACATGGAAATATCTACACCGCTATCTGTATGAACATGGAAATATCTTCACCGCCATCTGTATGAACATGGATATATCTACACAGCCATCTGGATGAACATGGAAATATGTACACGGCTATCTGTGTAAACATGCATACATCTTCACCGCTATCTGTATAAACATGGAAATATCTACACCGCTATCTTTATGAACATGGAAATATCTAAACCGCTAACTGTTTGAACAGGGAAATATATACACCGCTATCTGCATAAAAATGGAAATATCTACACCGCTATCTGTATGAACATGGAAATACATACACCGCTATCTGTATGAACATGGAAATATCTACAACGCTATCTGTATGAACATGGAAATAACTACCCCGCTATCTGTATGAACATGGAAATATCTACACCGCCATCTGTATGAACATGGAAATATCTTCTCCACCATCTGTATGAACATGGATATATCTACACAGCCATCTGGATGAACATGGAAATATCTAAACCGCTATCTGTATGAACATGGAAATATCTACACCGCCATCTGTATGAACATGGATATATCTACACAGCCATCTGTATAAACACGGAAATATGTACACCGCTACCTGTATAAACATGGAAGTTTCAGCACGGCTATCGGTATGAACATGGCAATATCTACACGGCTATCTGTATGAACATGGAAATATCTACACCGCTATCTGTATGTACATGGAAATATCTTCACCGCCATCTGTATGAACATGGATATATCTACTCAGCCATCTGGATGAACATGGAAATATCTATAGCGCTATGTGTATGAACATGGAAATATCTACACCGCTATCTGTATGAACATGGAAATATCTACACAGCCATCTGGATTAACATGGAAATATCTACACCGCTATCTGTATGAACATGGAAATACATACACCGCTGTCTGTATGAACATGGAAATATCTACACCGCTATCTGCATGAACATGGAAATATCTACACCGCTATCTGTATGAACATGGAAATATCTTCACCGCCATCTGTATGAACATGGATATATCTACGCAGCCATCTGGATGAACATGGAAATATCTACACCGCTATCTGTATGAACATGGAAATATCTACACCGCTATCTGCATTAACATGGAAATATCCACACAGCCATCTGGATTAACTTGGAAATATCTACACCGCTATCTGTATGAACATGGAAATACATACACCGCTATCTGTATGAACATGGAAATATCTACACCGCTATCTGTTTGAACATGGAAATATATACACCGCTATCTGCATGAAAATGTAAATATCTACACAGCTATCTGCATATACATGGAAATATCTACACAGCTATCACTTTACGCATGGAAATAACTACACCGCTATCTGTATGAACATGGAAATATCTACACCGCAATCTGTATGAAAATGGAAATATCTGAACCGCCATCTGTATGAACATATAAATATCTACACCGCCATCTGTATTAAAATGAAGATATCTACACCGCTATCTGTATAAACATGGAAATATCTACACCACTATCTGTATAAACATGGAAATATCTACACCGCTATCTGTATAAACATGGAAATATCTTCACCGCTACCTGTAAAAACATGGAAATATCAGCACCGCTATCTGTATGAACATGGAAATATCTACACCGCTATCTGTATGAACATGGAAATATCTACACCGCTATCTGTATGAACATGGAAATATCTACACCGCTATCGGTTTGAACAAGGAAATATATACACCGCTGTCTGCATGAAAATGGAAATTGCTACACAGCAATCTGCATATACATGGAAATATCTACACAGGTATCTCTTTACACATGGAAATAACTACACAGCTATCTGTATGAAAATGGAAATATCTAAACCGCCATCTGTATGAACATGGAAATATCTACACCGCTATCTGTAAGAACATGGAAATATCTACACCGCTATCTGTATGAACATGGAAATATCTACACAGCCATCTGGATGAACTTGGAAATATCTACACCGCTATCTGTATGAACATGGAAATATCTACACCGCTATCTGTATGAACATGGAAATATCTACACCGCTATCTGTATGAACATGGAAATATTTTCACCGCCATCTATATGAACATGGATATATCTACACAGCCATCTGGATGAACATGGAAATATCTACACCGCTATCTGTGTAAACATGCCTACATTTTCACCGCTATCTGTATAAACATGGAAATATCTACACCGCTATCTTTATGAACATGGAAATATCTACACCGCTAACTGTTTGAACATGGAAGTATATACACCGCTATCTGCTTGAAAATGGAAATATATACACCACTAACTGTATGAACATGGAAATACATACACCGCTATCTGTTTGATCATGGAAATATCTACACCGCTTTCTGTATGAACATGGAAATATCTACACCGCTATCTGTATGAACATGGAAATATCTTCACCGCCATCTGTATGAAGATGGATATATCTACACAGCATTCTGGATGAACATGGAAATATCTACACCGCTATCTGTGTAAACATGCATATATTTTCACCGCTATCTGTATAAACATGGAAATATCTTCACCGCTACCTTTATGAACATGGAAATATCTAAACCGCTAACTGTTTGAACAGGGAAATATATACACCGCTATCTGCATAAAAATGGAAATATCTACACCGCTATCTGTATGAACATGGAAATACATACACCGCTATCTGTATGAACATGGAAATATCTACACCGCTATCTGTATGAAGATGGAAATATCTACACCGCTATCTGTATGAACATGGAAATATCTACACCGCCATCTGTATGAACATGGAAATATCTTCTCCACCATCTGTATGAACATGGATATATCTACACAGCCATCTGGATGAACATGGAAATATCTAAACTGCTATCTGTATGAACATGGAAATATCTACACCGCCATCTGTATGAACATGGATATATCTACACAGCCATCTGTATAAACACGGAAATATGTACACCGCCACCTGTATAAACATGGAAGTTTCAGCACGGCTATCGGTATGAACATGGCAATATCTACACGGCTATCTGTATGAACATGGAAATATCTACACCGCTATCTGTATGTACATGGAAATATCTTCACCGCCATCTGTATGAACATGGATATATCTACTCAGCCATCTGGATGAACATGGAAATATCTACACCGCTATCTGTATGAGCATGGAAATATCTACACCGCTATCTGTATGAACATGGAAATATCTACACAGCCATCTGGATTAACATGGAAATATCTACACCGCTATCTGTATGAACATGGAAATACATACACCGCTGTCTGTATGAACATGGAAATATCTACCCCGCTATCTGTATGAACATGGAAATATCTACACCGCTATCTGTATGAACATGGATATATCTTCACCGCCATCTGTGTGAACATGGATATATCTACACAGCCATCTGGATGAACATGGAAATATCTACACCGCTATCTGTGTAAACATGCATACATTTTCACCGCTATCTGTATAAACATGGAAATAACTACACCGCTATCTTTATGAACATGGAAATATCTACACCGCTAACTGTTTGAACATGGAAATATATACACCGCTATCTGCTTGAAAATGGAAATATCTACACCGCTATCTGTATGAACATGGAAATATCTACACCGCTATCTGTTTGAACAGGGAAATATATACACCGCTGTCTGCATGAAAATGGAAATTGCTACACAGATATCTGCATATACATGGAAATATCTACACAGGTATCTCTTTACACATGGAAATAACTACACCGCTATCTGTATGAACATGGAAATATCTACACCGCCATCTGTATGAACATGGAAATATCTGCACCGCCATCTGTATGAACATATAAATATCTACACCGCCATCTGTATTAAGATGGAGATATCTACACCGCTATCTGTATCAACATGGAAATATCTACACCGCTACCTGTATGAACATGGAAATATCAGCACCGCTATCTGTATGAACATGGAAATATCTACACCGCTATCTGTATGAACATGGAAATATCTTCACCGCCATCTGTATGAACATGGATATATCTACACAGCCATCTGGATGAACATGGAAATATGTACACGGCTATCTGTGTAAACATGCATACATCTTCACCGCTATCTGTATAAACATGGAAATATCTACACCGCTATCTTTATGAACATGGAAATATCTAAACCGCTAACTGTTTGAACAGGGAAATATATACACCGCTATCTGCAAAAAAATGGAAATATCTACACCGCTATCTGTATGAACATGGAAATACATACACCGCTATCTGTATGAACATGGAAATATCTACAACGCTATCTGTATGAACATGGAAATATCTACACCGCTATCTGTATGAACATGGAAATATCTACACCGCCATCTGTATGAACATTGATATATCTACACAGCCATCTGTATAAACACGGAAATATGTACACCGCTACCTGTATAAACATGGAAGTTTCAGCACGGCTATCGGTATGAACATGGCAATATCTACACGGCTATCTGTATGAACATGGAAATATCTACACCGCTATCTGTATGTACATGGAAATATCTTCACCGCCATCTGTATGAACATGGAAATAACTACACCGCTATCTGTATGAACATGGAAATAACTACACAGCCATCTGGATTAACATGGAAATATATACACCGCCATCTGTATGAACATGGATATATCTACACAGCCATCTGTATAAACACGGAAATATGTACACCGCCACCTGTATAAACATGGAAGTTTCAGCACGGCTATCGGTATGAACATGGCAATATCTACACGGCTATCTGTATGAACCTGGAAATATCTACACCGCTATCTGTATGTACATGGAAATATCTTCACCGCCATCTGTATGAACATGGATATATCTACTCAGCCATCTGGATGAACATGGAAATATCTACACCGCTATCTGTATGAACATGGAAATATCTACACAGCCATCTGGATTAACATGGAAATATCTACACCGCTATCTGTATGAACATGGAAATACATACACCGCTGTCTGTATGAACATGGAAATATCTACCCCGCTATCTGTATGAACATGGAAATATCTACACCGCTATCTGAACATGGAAATATCTTCACCGCCATCTGTGTGAACATGGATATATCTACACAGCCATCTGGATGAACATGGAAATATCTACACCGCTATCTGTGTAAACATGCATACATTTTCACCGCTATCTGTATAAACAAGGAAATAACTACACCGCTATCTTTATGAACATGGAAATATCTACACCGCTAACTGTTTGAACATGGAAATATATACACCGCTATCTGCTTGAAAATGGAAATATCTACACCGCTATCTGTATGAACATGGAAAAACATACACCGCTATCTGTTTGAACATGGAAATATCTACACCGCTTTCTTTATGAACATGGAAATATCTACAACGCTATCTGTATGAACATGGAAATATCTTCACCGCCATCTGTATGAACATGGATATATCTACACAGCCATCTGGATGAACATGGAAATATCTGCACCGCTATCTGTATGAACATGGAAATATCTACACCGTTATCTGTATGAACATGGATATATCTACACAGCCATCTGGATGAACATGGAAATATCTACACCGCTATCTGTGTAAACATGCATATATCTTCACCGCTATCTGTATAAACATGGAAGTATCTACACCGCTATCTTTCTGAACATGGAAATATCTACACCGCTAACTGTTTGAACAGGGAAATATATACACCGCTATCTGCATGAAAATTGAAATATCTACACAGCTATCTGCATATACATGGAAATATCTACACAGCTATCTCTCTACACATGGAAATAACCACACCGCTATCTGTATGAACATGGAAATATCTACACCGCCATCTGTATGAAAATGGAAATCTCTGAACCGCCATCTGTATGAACATATAAATATCTACACCGTCATCTGTATTAAAATGGAGATATCTACACCGCTATCTGTATAAACATGGAAATATCTACACCGCTATCTGTATAAACATGGAAATATCTACACCGCTATCAGTATAAACATGTAAATAGCTTCACCGCTACCTGTATAAACATGGAAATTTCAGCACCGCTATCTGTATGAACATGGAAATATCTACACCGCAATCTGTATGAACATGGAAATATCTACACCGCTATCTGTATGAACATGGAAATATCTACACCGCTATCTGTTTGAACAGGGAAATATATACACCGCTGTCTGCATGAAAATGGAAATTGCTACACAGCTATCTGCATATACATGGAAATATCTACACAGGTATCTCTTTACACATGGAAATAACTACACCGCTATCTGTATGAACATGGAAATATCTACACCGCCATCTGTATGAACATGGAAATATCTGCACCGCCATCTGTATGAACATATAAATATCTACACCGCCATCTGTATTAAGATGGAGATATCTACACTGCTATCTGTATCAACATGGAAATATCTACACCGCTACCTGTATGAACATGGAAATATCAGCAACGCTATCTGTATGAACATGGAAATATCTACACCGCTATCTGTATGAACATGGAAATATCTTCACCGCCATCTGTATGAACATGGATATATCTACACAGCCATCTGGATGAACATGGAAATATGTACACGGCTATCTGTGTAAACATGCATACATCTTCACCGCTATCTGTATAAACATGGAAATATCTACACCGCTATCTTTATGAACATGGAAATATCTAAACCGCTAACTGTTTGAACAGGGAAATATATACACCGCTATCTGCATAAAAATGGAAATATCTACACCGCTATCTGTATGAACATGGAAATACATACACCGCTATCTGTATGAACACGGAAATATCTACAACGCTATCTGTATGAACATGGAAATAACTACCCCGCTATCTGTATGAACATGGAAATATCTACACCGCCATATGTATGAACATGGAAATATCTTCTCCACCATCTGTATGAACATGGATATATCTACACAGCCATCTGGATGAACATGGAAATATCTAAACCACTATCTGTATGAACATGGAAATAACTACACCGCCATCTGTATGAACATGGATATATCTACACAGCCATCTGTATAAACACGGAAATATGTACACCGCTACCTGTATAAACATGGAAGTTTCAGCACGGCTATCGGTATGAACATGGCAATATCTACACGGCTATCTGTATGAACATGGAAATATCTACACCGCTATCTGTATGTACATGGAAATATCTTCACCGCCATCTGTATGAACATGGATATATCTACTCAGCCATCTGGATGAACATGGAAATATCTACAGCGCTATCTGTATGAACATGGAAATATCTACACCGCTATCTGTATGAACATGGAAATATCTACACAGCCATCTGGATTAACATGGAAATATCTACACCGCTATCTGTATGAACATGGAAATACATACACCGCTGTCTGTATGAACATGGAAATATCTACACCGCTATCTGCATGAACATGGAAATATCTACACCGCTATCTGTATGAACATGGAAATATCTTCACCGCCATCTGCATGAACATGGATATATCTACGCAGCCATCTGGATGAACATGGAAATATCTACACCGCTATCTGTATGAACATGGAAATATCTACGCCGCTATCTGCATTAACATGGAAATATCCACACAGCCATCTGGATTAACTTGGAAATATCTACACCGCTATCTGTATGAACATGGAAATACATACACCGCTATCTGTATGAACATGTAAATATCTACACCGCTATCTGTTTGAACATGGAAATATATACACCGCTATCTGCATGAAAATGGAAATATCTACACAGCTATCTGCATATACATGGAAATATCTACACAGCTATCACTTTACGCATGGAAATAACTACACCGCTATCTGTATGAACATGGAAATATCTACACCGCCATCTGTATGAAAATGGAAATATCTGAACCGCCATCTGTATGAACATATAAATATCTACACCGCCATCTGTATTAAAATGAAGATATCTACACCGCTATCTGTATAAACATGGAAATATCTACACCGCTATCTGTATAAACATGGAAATATCTACACCGCTATCTGTATAAACATGGAAATATCTTCACCGCTACCTGTAAAAACATGGAAATATCAGCACCGCTATCTGTATGAACATGGAAATATCTACACCGCTATCTGTATGAACATGGAAATATCTACACCGCTATCTGTATGAACATGGAAATATCTACACCGCTATCGGTTTGAACAAGGAAATATATACACCGCTCTCTGCATGAAAATGGAAATTGCTACACAGCAATCTGCATATACATGGAAATATCTACACAGGTATCTCTTTACACATGGAAATAACTACACAGCTATCTGTATGAAAATGGAAATATCTAAACCGCCATCTGTATGAACATGGAAATATCTACACCGCTATCTGTATGAACATGGAAATATCTACACCACTATCTGTATGAACATGGAAATATCTACACAGCCATCTGGATGAACTTGGAAATATCTACACCGCTATCTGTATGAACATGGAAATATCTACACCGCTATCTGTATGAACATGGAAATATCTACACCGCTATCTGTATGAACATGGAAATATTTTCACCGCCATCTATATGAACATGGATATATCTACACAGCCATCTGGATGAACATGGAAATATCTACACCGCTATCTGTGTAAACATGCCTACATTTTTACCGCTATCTGTATAAACATGGAAATATCTAAACCGCTATCTTTATGAACATGGAAATATCTACACCGCTAACTGTTTGAACATGGAAGTATATACACCGCTATCTGCTTGAAAATGGAAATATATACACCACTAACTGTATGAACATGGAAATACATACACCGCTATCTGTTTGAACATGGAAATATCTACACCGCTTTCTGTATGAACATGGAAATATCTACACCGCTATCTGTATGAACATGGAAATATCTTCACCGCCATCTGTATGAAGATGGATATATCTACACAGCCATCTGGATGAACATGGAAATATCTACACCGCTATCTGTATGAACATGGAAATACATACACCGCTATCTGTATGAACATGTAAATATCTACACCGCTATCTGTTTGAACATGGAAATATATACACCGCTATCTGCATGAAAATGGAAATATCTACACAGCTATCTGCATATACATGGAAATATCTACACAGCTATCACTTTACGCATGGAAATAACTACACCGCTATCTGTATGAACATGGAAATATCTACACCGCAATCTGTATGAAAATGGAAATATCTGAACCGCCATCTGTATGAACATATAAATATCTACACCGCCATCTGTATTAAAATGAAGATATCTACACCGCTATCTGTATAAACATGGAAATATCTACACCGCTATCTGTATAAACATGGAAATATCTACACCGCTATCTGTATAAACATGGAAATATCTTCACCGCTACCTGTAAAAACATGGAAATATCAGCACCGCTATCTGTATGAACATGGAAATATCTACACCGCTATCTGCATGAACATGGAAATATCTACACCGCTATCTGTATGAACATGGAAATATCTACACCGCTATCGGTTTGAACAAGGAAATATATACACCGCTCTCTGCATGAAAATGGAAATTGCTACACAGCAATCTGCATATACATGGAAATATCTACACAGGTATCTCTTTACACATGGAAATAACTACACAGCTATCTGTATGAAAATGGAAATATCTAAACCGCCATCTGTATGAACATGGAAATATCTACACCGCTATCTGTATGAACATGGAAATATCTACACCGCTATCTGTATGAACATGGAAATATCTACACAGCCATCTGGATGAACTTGGAAATATCTACACCGCTATCTGTATGAACATGGAAATATCTACACCGCTATCTGTATGAACATGGAAATATCTACACCGCTATCTGTATGAACATGGAAATATTTTCACCGCCATCTATATGAACATGGATATATCTACACAGCCATCTGGATGAACATGGAAATATCTACACCGCTATCTGTGTAAACATGCCTACATTTTTACCGCTATCTGTATAAACATGGAAATATCTAAACCGCTATCTTTATGAACATGGAAATATCTACACCGCTAACTGTTTGAACATGGAAGTATATACACCGCTATCTGCTTGAAAATGGAAATATATACACCACTAACTGTATGAACATGGAAATACATACACCGCTATCTGTTTGAACATGGAAATATCTACACCGCTTTCTGTATGAACATGGAAATATCTACACCGCTATCTGTATGAACATGGAAATATCTTCACCGCCATCTGTATGAAGATGGATATATCTACACAGCATTCTGGATGAACATGGAAATATCTACACCGCTATCTGTGTAAACATGCATATATTTTCACCGCTATCTGTATAAACATGGAAATATCTTCACCGCTACCTTTATGAACATGGAAATATCTAAACCGCTAACTGTTTGAACAGGGAAATATATACACCGCTATCTGCATAAAAATGGAAATATCTACACCGCTATCTGTATGAACATGGAAATACATACACCGCTATCTGTATGAACATGGAAATATCTACACCGCTATCTGTATGAAGATGGAAATATCTACACCGCTATCTGTATGAACATGGAAATATCTACACCGCCATCTGTATGAACATGGAAATATCTTCTCCACCATCTGTATGAACATGGATATATCTACACAGCCATCTGGAGGAACATGGAAATATCTAAACCGCTATCTGTATGAACATGGAAATATCTACACCGCCATCCGTATGAACATGGATATATCTACACAGCCATCTGTATAAACACGGAAATATGTACACCGCCACCTGTATAAACATGGAAGTTTCAGCACGGCTATCGGTATGAACATGGCAATATCTACACGGCTATCTGTATGAACATGGAAATATCTACACCGCTATCTGTATGTACATGGAAATATCTTCACCGCCATCTGTATGAACATGGATATATCTACTCAGCCATCTGGATGAACATGGAAATATCTACACCGCTATCTGTATGAACATGGAAATATCTACACCGCTATCTGTATGAACATGGAAATATCTACACAGCCATCTGGATTAACATGGAAATATCTACACCGCTATCTGTATGAACATGGAAATACATACACCGCTGTCTGTATGAACATGGAAATATCTACCCCGCTATCTGTATGAACATGGAAATATCTACACCGCTATCTGTATGAACATGGATATATCTTCACCGCCATCTGTGTGAACATGGATATATCTACACAGCCATCTGGATGAACATGGAAATATCTACACCGCTATCTGTGTAAACATGCATACATTTTCACCGCTATCTGTATAAACATGGAAATAACTACACCGCTATCTTTATGAACATGGAAATATCTACACCGCTAACTGTTTGAACATGGAAATATATACACCGCTATCTGCTTGAAAATGGAAATATCTACACCGCTATCTGTATGAACATGGAAATACATACACCGCTATCTGTTTGAACATGGAAATATCTACACCGCTTTCTTTATGAACATGGAAATATCTACAACGCTATCTGTATGAACATGGAAATATCTTCACCGCCATCTGTATGAACATGGATATATCTACACAGCCATCTGGATGAACATGGAAATATCTGCACCGCTATCTGTATGAACATGGAAATATCTACACCGCTATCTGTATGAACATGGATATATCTACACAGCCATCTGGATGAACATGGAAATATCTACACCGCTATCTGTGTAAACATGCATATATCTTCACCGCTATCTGTATAAACATGGAAGTATCTACACCGCTATCTTTCTGAACATGGAAATATCTACACCGCTAACTGTTTGAACAGGGAAATATATACACCGCTATCTGCATGAAAATGGAAATATCTACACAGCTATCTGCATATACATGGAAATATCTACACAGCTATCTCTCTACACATGGAAATAACTACACCGCTATCTGTATGAACATGGAAATATCTACACCGCCATCTGTATGAAAATGGAAATCTCTGAACCGCCATCTGTATGAACATATAAATATCTACACCGCCATCTGTATTAAAATGGAGATATCTACACCGCTATCTGTATAAACATGGAAATATCTACACCGCTATCTGTATAAACATGGAAATATCTACACCGCTATCAGTATAAACATGGAAATAGCTTCAGCGCTACCTGTATAAACATGGAAATTTCAGCACCGCTATCTGTATGAACATGGAAATATCTACACCGCAATCTGTATGAACATGGAAATATCTACACCGCTCTCTGTATGAACATGGAAATATCTACACCGCTATCAGTTTGAACAGGGAAATATATACACCGCTGTCTGCATGAAAATGGAAATTGCTACACAGCTATCTGCATATACATGGAAATATCTACACAGGTATCTCTTTACACATGGAAATAACTACACCGCTATCTGTATGAACATGGAAATATCTACACCGCCATCTGTATGAACATGGAAATATCTGCACCGCCATCTGTATGAACAGATAAATATCTACACCGCCTTCTGTATTAAGATGGAGATATCTACACCACTATCTGTATCAACATGGAAATATCTACACCGCTACCTGTATGAACATGGAAATATCAGCACCGCTATCTGTATGAACATGGAAATATCTACACCGCTATCTGTATGAACATGGAAATATCTTCACCGCCATCTGTATGAACATGGATATATCTACACAGCCATCTGGATGAACATGGAAATATGTACACGGCTATCTGTGTAAACATGCATACATCTTCACCGCTATCTGTATAAACATGGAAATATCTACACCGCTATCTTTATGAACATGGAAATATCTAAACCGCTAACTGTTTGAACAGGGAAATATATACACCGCTATCTGCATAAAAATGGAAATATCTACACCGCTATCTGTATGAACATGGAAATATCTACACCGCCATCTGTATGAACATGGAAATATCTTCTCCACCATCTGTATGAACATGGATATATCTACACAGCCATCTGGATGAACATGGAAATATCTAAACCGCTATCTGTATGAACATGGAAATATCTACACCGCCATCTGTATGAACATTGATATATCTACACAGCCATCTGTATAAACACGGAAATATGTACACCGCTACCTGTATAAACATGGAAGTTTCATCACGGCTATCGGTATGAACATGGCAATATCTACACGGCTATCTGTATGAACATGGAAATATCTACACCGCTATCTGTATGTACATGGAAATATCTTCACCGCCATCTGTATGAACATGGAAATAACTACACCGCTATCTGTATGAACATGGAAATAACTACACAGCCATCAGGATTAACATGGAAATATCTACTCCGCTATCTGTATGAACATGGAAATACATACACCGCTGTCTGTATGAACATGGAAATATCTACCCCGCTATCTGTATGAACATGGAAATATCTACACCGCTATCTGTATGAACATGGAAATATCTTCACCGCCATCTGTGTGAACATGGATATATCTACACAGCCATCTGGATGAACATGGAAATATCTACACCGCTATCTGTGTAAACATGCATACATTTTCACCGCTATCTGTATAAACATGGAAATAACTACACCGCTATCTTTATGAACATGGAAATATCTACACCGCTAACTGTTTGAACATGGAAATATATACACCGCTATCTGCTTGAAAATGGAAATATCTACACCGCTATCTGTATGAACATGGAAATACATACACCGCTATCTGTTTGAACACGGAATATCTACACCGCTTTCTTTATGAACATGGAAATATCTACAACGCTATCTGTATGAACATGGAAATATCTTCACCGCCATCTGTATGAACATGGATATATCTACACAGCCATCTGGATGAACATGGAAATATCTGCACCGCTATCTGTATGAACATGGAAATATCTACACCGCTATCTGTATGAACATGGATATATCTACACAGCCATCTGGATGAACATGGAAATATCTACACCGCTATCTGTGTAAACATGCATATATCTTCACCGCTATCTGTATAAACATGGAAGTATCTACACCGCTATCTTTCTGAACATGGAAATATCTACACCGCTAACTGTTTGAACAGGGAAATATATACACCGCTATCTGCATGAAAATGGAAATATCTACACAGCTATCTGCATATACATGGAAATATCTACACAGCTATCACTCTACACATGGAAATAACTACACCGCTATCTGTATGAACATGGAAATATCTACACCGCCATCTGTATGAAAATGGAGATATCTACACCGCTATCTGTATAAACATGGAAATATCTACACCGCTATCTGTATAAACATGGAAATATCTACACCGCTATCAGTATAAACATGGAAATAGCTTCACCGCTACCTGTATAAACATGGAAATTTCAGCACCGCTATCTGTATGAACATGGAAATATCTACACTGCAATCTGTATGAACATGGAAATATCTACACCGCTATCTGTATGAACATGGAAATATCTACACCGCTATCTGTTTGAACAGGGAAATATATACACCGCTGTCTGCATGAAAATGGAAATTGCTACACAGCTATCTGCATATACATGGAAATATCTACACAGGTATCTCTTTACACATGGAAATAACTACACCGCTATCTGTATGAACATGGAAATATCTACACCGCCATCTGTATGAACATGGAAATATATGCACCGCCATCTGTATGAACATATAAATATCTACACCGCCATCTGTATTAAGATGGAGATATCTACACCGCTATCTGTATCAACATGGAAATATCTACACCGCTACCTGTATGAACATGGAAATATCAGCACCGCTATCTGTATGAACATGGAAATATCTACACCGCTATCTGTATGAACATGGAAATATCTTCACCGCCATCTGTATGAACATGGATATATCTACACAGCCATCTGGATGAACATGGAAATATGTACACGGCAATCTGTGTAAACATGCATACATCTTCACCGCTCTCTGTATAAACATGGAAATATCTACACCGCTGTCTTTATGAACATGGAAATATCTAAACCGATAACTGTTTGAACAGGGAAATATATACACCGCTATCTGCATGAAAATGGAAATATCTACACCGCTATCTGTATGAACATGGAAATACATACACCGCTATCTGTATGAACATGGAAATATCTACACCGCTATCTGTATGAACATGGAAATACCTACACCGCTCTCTGTATGAACATGGAAATATCTACACCGCGATCTGTATGAACATGGAAATATCTTCTCCACCATCTGTATGAACATGGATATATCTGCACAGCCATCTGGATGAACATGGAAATATCTAAACCGCTATCTGTATGAACATGGAAATATCTACACCGCCATCTGTATGAACATGGATATATCTACACAGCCATCTTTATAAACACGGAAATATGTACACCGCTACCTGTATAAACATGGAAGTATCAGCACCGCTATCGGTATGTACATGGCAATATCTACACGGCTATCTGTATGAACATGGAAATATCTACACCGCTACCTGTATGTACATGGAAATATCTTCACCGCCATCAGTATGAACATGGATATATCTACGCAGCCATCTGGATGAACATGGAAATATCTACACCGCTATCTGTATGAACATGGAAATATCTACGCCGCTATCTGTATGAACATGGAAATACCTACACAGCCATCTGGATGAACATGGAAATATCTACACCGCTATCTGTATGAACATGGAAATACAAACACCGCTATCTGTATGAACATGGAAATATCTACACCGCTATCTGTATGAACATGGAAATATCTACACCGCTATCTGTATGAACATGGAAATATCTTAACCGCCATCTGTATGAACATGGAAATACCTACACAGCCATCTGGATGAACATGGAAATATCTACACCGCTATCTGTATGAACATGGAAATACAAACACCGCTATCTGTATGAACATGGAAATACAAACACCGCTATCTGTATGAACATGGAAATATCTACACCGCTATCTTTATGAACATGGAAATATCTACACCGCTAACTGTTTGAACTTGGAAATATATACACAGCTATCTGCTTGAAAATGGAAATATCTACACCGCTATCTGTATGAACATGGAAATACATACAGCGCTATCTGTTTGAACATGGAAATATCTACACCGCTTTCTGAATGAACATGGAAATATCTTCACCGTCATCAGTATGAACATGAATATATCTACACAGCCATCTGGATGAACATGGAAATATCTGCACCGCTATCTGTATGAACATGGAAATATCTACACCGGTATCTGTATGAACATGGATATATCTACACAGCCTTCTGGATGAACATGGAAATATCTACACCGCTATCTGTGTAAACATGCATACATCATCACCGGTATCTGTATAAACATGGAAATATCTACACCGCTATCTTTCTGAACATGGAAATATCAACACCGCTAACTGTTTGAACAGGGAAATATATACACCGCTATCTGCATGAGAATTGAAATATCTACACAGCTATCTGCATATACATGGAAATATCTACACAGCTATCTCTTTACACATGGAAATAACTACACCGCTATCTGTATGAACATGGAAATATCTACACCGCCATCTGTATGAAAACGGAAATATCTGAACCGCCATCTGTATGAACATATAAATATCTACACCGCCATCTGTATTAAGATGGAGATATCTACACCGCTATCTGTATAAACATGGAAATATCTACACCGCTATCTGTATAAACATGGAAATATCTACACCGCTATCAGTATAAACATGGAAATATCTTCACCGCTACCTGTAAAAACATGGAAATATCAGCACCGCTATCTGTATGAACATGGAAATATCTACACCGATATCTGTATGAACATGGAAATATCTACACCGCTATCTGTATGAACATGGAAATATCAACACCGCTATCAGTTTGAACAGGGAAATATATACACCGTTGTCTGCATGAAAATGGAAATTGCTACAAAGCTATCTGCATATACTTGGAAATATCTACACAGGTATCTCTTTACACATGGAAATAACTACACCGCTATCTGTATGAAAATGGAAATATCTACACCGCCATCTGTATGAACATGGAAATATCTACACCGCTATCTGTATGAACATGGAAATATCTACAACGCTATCTGTATGAACATGGAAATATCTACACAGCCATCTGGATGAACATGGAAATATCTACACCGCTATCTGTATGAACATGGAAATATCTACACCGCCATCTGTATGAACATGGAAATACCTACACCGCTACCTGTATGAACATGGAAATATTTTCACCGCCATCTATATGAACATGGATATATCTACACAGCCATCTGGATGAACATGGAAATATCTACACCGCTATCTGTGTAAACATGCCTACATTTTCACCGCTATCTGTATAAACATGGAAATATGTACACCGATATCTTTATGAACATGGAAATATCTACACCGCTAACTGTTTGAACATGGAAGTATATACACCGCTATCTGCTTGAAAATGGAAATATATACATCGCTAACTGTATGAACATGGAAATACATACACCGCTATCTGTTTGAACATGGAAATATCTACACCGCTTTCAGTATGAACATGGAAATATCTACACCGCTATCTGTATGAACATGGAAATATCTTCACCGCCATCTGCATGAAGATGGATATATCTACACAGCATTCTGGATGAACATGGAAATTTCTACACCGCTATCTGTGTAAACATGCATACATTTTCACCGCTATCTGTATAAACATTGAAATATCTGCACCGCTATCTTTATGAACATGGAAATATCTAAACCGCTATCTGTATGAACATGGAAATATCTTCACCGCCATCTGTATGAACATGGATATATCTACACAGCCATCTGGATGAACATGGAAATATGTACACGGCTATCTGTGTAAACATGCATACATCTTCACCGCTATCTGTATAAACATGGAAATATCTACACCGCTATCTTTATGAACATGGAAATATCTAAACCGCTAACTGTTTGAAAAGGGAAATATATACACCGCTTTCTGCATAAAAATGGAAATATCTACACCGCTATCTGTATGAACATGGAAATACATACACCGCTATCTGTATGAACATGGAAATATCTACACCGCTATCTGTATGAACATGGAAATATCTACACCCCTATCTGTATGAACATGGAAATATCTACACCGCCATCTGTATGAACATGGAAATATCTTCTCCACCATCTGTATGAACATGGATATATCTACACAGCCATCTGGATGAACATGGAAATATCTACACTGCTATCTGTATGAACATGGAAATATCTACACCGCCATCTGTATGAACATGGAAATATCTTCTCCACCATCTGTATGAATATGGATATATCTACACAGCCATCTGTATAAACATGGAAATATCTACACCGCTATATGTATAAACATGGAAATATCTACACCGCTACATGTATGAACATGGAAATATCAGCACCGCTATCTGTATGAACATGGAAATATCTACACCGCTATCTGTATGAACATGGAGGTATCTTCACCGCCATCTGTATGAACATGGATATATCTACACAGCCATCTGGATGGACATGGAAATATGTACATGGCTATCTGTGTAAACATGCATACTTCTTCACCGCTATCTGTATAAACATGGAAATATCTACACCGCTATCTTTATGAACATGGAAATATCTAAACCGATAACTGTTTGAACAGGGAAATATATACACTGCTATCTGCAAAAAATGGAAATATCTACACCGCTATCTGTATGAACATGGAAATACATACACCGCTATCTGTATGAACATGGAAATAATTACACCGCTATCTGTATGAACATGGAAATACCTACACCGCTATCTGTATGAATATGGAAATATCTACACCGCCATCTGTATGAACATGGAAATATCTTCTCCGCCATCTGTATGAACATGGATATATCTACACAGCCATCTGGATGAACATGGAAATATCTAAACCGCTATCTGTATGAACATGGAAATATCTACACCACCATCTGTATGAACATGGATATATCTACACAGCCATCTGTATAAACACGGAAATATGTACACCGCTACCTGTATAAACATGGAAGTATCAGCACCGCTATCGGTATGAACATGGCCATATCTACACGGCTATCTGTACGAACATGGAAATATCTACACCGCTATCTGTATGTACGTGGAAATATCTTCTCCGCCATCTGTATGAACATGGATATATCTACGCAGCCATCTGGATGAACATGGAAATATCTACACCGCTATCTGTATGAACATGGAAATATCTACACCGCTATCTGCATTAACATGGAAATATCCACACAGCCATCTGGATTAACTTGGAAATATCTACACCGCTATCTGTATGAACATGGAAATACATACACCGCTATCTGTATGAACATGGAAATATCTACACCGCTATCTGTTTGAACATGGAAATATATACACCGCTATCTGCATGAAAATGGAAATATCTACACAGCTATCTGCATATACATGGAAATATCTACACAGCTATCACTTTACGCATGGAAATAACTACACCGCTATCTGTATGAACATGGAAATATCTACACCGCAATCTGTATGAAAATGGAAATATCTGAACCGCCATCTGTGTGAACATATAAATATCTACACCGCCATCTGTATTAAAATGAAGATATCTACACCGCTATCTGTATAAACATGGAAATATCTACACCGCTATCTGTATAAACATGGAAATATCTACACCGCTATCTGTATAAACATGGAAATATCTTCACCGCTACCTGTAAAAACATGGAAATATCAGCACCGCTATCTGTATGAACATGGAAATATCTACACCGCTATCTGTATGAACATGGAACTATCTACACCGCTATCTGTATGAACATGGAAATATCTACACCGCTATCGGTTTGAACAAGGAAATATATACAGCGCTGTCTGCATGAAAATGGAAATTGCTACACAGCAATCTGCATATACATGGAAATATCTACACAGGTATCTCTTTACACATGGAAATAACTACACAGCTATCTGTATGAAAATGGAAATATCTAAACCGCCATTTGTATGAACATGGAAATATCTACACCGCTATCTGTATGAACATGGAAATATCTACACCGCTATCTGTATTAACATGGAAATATCTACACAGCCATCTGGATGAACATGGAAATATCTACACCGCTATCTGTATGAACATGGAAATATCTACACCGCTATCTGTATGAACATGGAAATATCTACACCGCTATCTGTATGAACATGGAAATATTTTCACCGCCATCTATATGAACATGGATATATCTACACAGCCATCTGGATGAACATGGAAATATCTACACCGCTATCTGTGTAAACATGCCTACATTTTCACCGCTATCTGTATAAACATGGAAATATCTACACCGCTATCTTTATGAACATGGAAATATCTACACCGCTAAGTGTTTGAACATGGAAGTATATACACCGCTATCTGCTTGAAAATGGAAATATATACACCGCTAACTGTATGAACATGGAAATACATACACCGCTATCTGTTTGAACATGGAAATATCTACACCGCTTTCTGTATGAACATGGAAATATCTACACCGCTATCTGTATGAACATGGAAATATCTTCACCTCCATCTGTATGAAGATGGATATATCTACACAGCATTCTGGATGAACATGGAAATATCTACACCGCTATCTGTGTAAACATGCATATATTTTCACCGCTATCTGTATAAACATGGAAATATCTTCACCGCTACCTTTATGAACATGGAAATATCTAAACCGCTAACTGTTTGAACAGGGAAATATATACACCGCTATCTGCATAAAAATGGAAATATCTACACCGCTATCTGTATGAACATGGAAATACATACACCGCTATCTGTATGAACATGGAAATATCTACACCGCTATCTGTATGAAGATGGAAATATCTACACCGCTATCTGTATGAACATGGAAATATCTACACCGCCATCTGTATGAACATGGATATATCTACACAGCCATCTGGATGAACATGGAAATATCTAAACCGCTATCTGTATGAACATGGAAATATCTACACCACCATCTGTATGAACATGGATATATCTACACAGCCATCTGTATAAACACGGAAATATGTACACCGCTACCTGTATAAACATGGAAGTATCAGCACCGCTATCGGTATGAACATGGCCATATCTACACGGCTATCTGTACGAACATGGAAATATCTACACCGCTATCTGTATGTACGTGGAAATATCTTCTCCGCCATCTGTATGAACATGGATATATCTACGCAGCCATCTGGATGAACATGGAAATATCTGCACTGCTATCTGTATGAACATGGAAATATCTACACCGCTATCTGCATTAACATGGAAATATCCACACAGCCATCTGGATTAACTTGGAAATATCTACACCGCTATCTGTATGAACATGGAAATACATACACCGCTATCTGTATGAACATGGAAATATCTACACCGCTATCTGTTTGAACATGGAAATATATACACCGCTATCTGCATGAAAATGGAAATATCTACACAGCTATCTGCATATACATGGAAATATCTACACAGCTATCACTTTACGCATGGAAATAACTACACCGCTATCTGTATGAACATGGAAATATCTACACCACAATCTGTATGAAAATGGAAATATCAGAACCGCCATCTGTATGAACATAGAAATATCTACACCGCCATCTCTATTAAAATGAAGATATCTACACCGCTATCTGTATAAACATGGAAATATCTACACCGCTATCTGTATAAACATGGAAATATCTACACCGCTATCTGTATAAACATGGAAATATCTTCACCGCTACCTGTAAAAACATGGAAATATCAGCACCGCTATCTGTATGAACATGGAAATATCTACACCGCTATCTGTATGAACATGGAAATATCTACACCGCTATCTGTATGAACATGGAAATATCTACACCGCTATCGGTTTGAACAAGGAAATATATACACTGCTGTCTGCATGAAAATGGAAATTGCTACACAGCAATCTGCATATACATGGAAATATCTACACAGGTATCTCTTTACACATGGAAATAACTACACAGCTATCTGTATGAAAATGGAAATATCTAAACCGCCATCTGTATGAACATGGAAATATCTACACCGCTATCTGTATGAACATGGAAATATCTACACCGCCATCTGTATGAACATGGAAATATCTACACAGCCATCTGGATGAACATGGAAATATCTACACCGCTATCTGTATGAACATGGAAATATCTACACCGCTATCTGTATGAACATGGAAATATCTACACCGCTATCTGTATGAACATGGAAATATTTTCACCGCCATCTATATGAACATGGATATATCTACACAGCCATCTGGATGAACATGGAAATATCTACACCGCTATCTGTGTAAACATGCCTACATTTTCACCGCTATCTGTATAAACATGGAAATATCTACACCGCTATCTTTATGAACATGGAAATATCTACACCGCTAACTGTTTGAACATGGAAGTATATACACCGCTATCTGCTTGAAAATGGAAATATATACACCGCTAACTGTATGAACATGGAAATACATACACCACTATCTGTTGGAACATGGAAATATCTACACCGCTTTCTGTATGAACATGGAAATATCTACACCGCTCTCTGTATGAACATGGAAATATCTTCACCGCCATCTGTATGATGATGGATATATCTACACAGCATTCTGGATGAACATGGAAATATCTACACCGCTATCTGTGTAAACATGCATATATTTTCACCGCTATCTGTATAAACATGGAAATATCTTCACCGCTACCTTCATGAACATGGAAATATCTAAACCGCTAACTGTTTGAACAGGGAAATATATACACCGCTATCTGCATAAAAATGGAAATATCTACACCGCTATCTGTATGAACATGGAAATACATACACCGCTATCTGTATGAACATGGAAATATCTACACCGCTATCTGTATGAACATGGAAATATCTACACCGCTATCTGTATGAACACGGAAATATCTACACCGCCATCTGTATGAACATGGAAATATCTTCTCCACCATCTGTATGAACATGGATATATCTACACAGCCATCTGGATGAACATGGAAATATCTAAATCGCTATCTGTATGAACATGGAAATATCTACACCCCCATCTGTATGAACATGGATATATCTACACAGCCATCTGTATAAACACGGAAATATGTACACCGCCACCTGTATAAACATGGAAGTTTCAGCACGGCTATCGGTATGAACATGGCAATATCTACACGGCTATCTGTATGAACATGGAAATATCTACACCGCTATCTGTATGTACATGGAAATATCTTCACCGCCATCTGTATGAACATGGATATATCTACTCAGCCATCTGGATGAACATGGAAATATCTACTCCACTATCTGTATGAACATGGAAATATCTACACCGCTATCTGTATGAACATGGAAATATCTACACAGCCATCTGGATTAACATGGAAATATCTACACCGCTATCTGTATGAACATGGAAATACATACACCGCTGTCTGTATGAACATGGAAATATCTACCCCGCTATCTGTATGAACATGGAAATATCTACACCGCTATCTGTATGAACATGGAAATATCTTCACCGCCATCTGTGTGAACATGGATATATCTACACAGCCATCTGGATGAACATGGAAATATCTACACCGCTATCTGTGTAAACATGCATACATTTTCACCGCTATCTGTATAAACATGGAAATATCTACACCGCTATCTTTATGAAAATGGAAATATCTACACCGCTAACTGTTTGAACTTGGAAACATATACACCGCTATCTGCTTGAAAATGGAAATATCTACACCGCTATCTGTATGAACATGGAAATACATACACCGCTATCTGTTTGAACATGGAAATATCTACACCGCTTTCTGTATGAACATGGAAATATCTACACCGCTATCTGTATGAACATGGAAATATCTTCACCGTCATCTGTATGAACATGGATATATCTACACAGCCATCTGGATGAACAGGGAAATATCTGCACCGCTATCTATATGAACATGGAAATACCTACACCTCTATCTGTATGAACATGGATATATCTACACAGCCATCTGGATGAACATGGAAATATCTACACCGCTATCTGTGTAAACATGCATACATCTTCACCGCTATCTGTATAAACATGGAAATATCTACACCGCTATCTTTCTGAACAAGGAAATATCAACACCGCTAACTGTTTGAACAGGGAAATATATACACTGCTATCCGCATGAGAATTGAAATATCTACACAGCTATCTGCATATACATGGAAATATCTACACAGCTATCTCTTTACACATGGAAATAACTACACCGCTATCTGTATGAACATGGAAATATCTACACCGCCATCTGTATGAAAATGGAAATATCTGAACCGCCATCTGTATGAACATATAAATATCTACACCGCCATCTGTATAAAGATGGAGATATCTACACCGTTATCTGTATAAACATGGAAATATCTGCACCGCTATCTGTATAAACATGGAAATATCTACACCGCTATCTGTATAAACATGGAAATAGCTTCACCGCTACTGTAAAAACATGGAAATATCAGCACCGCTATCTGTATGAACATGGAAATATCTACACCGCAATCTGTATGTACATGGAAATATCTACACCGCTATCTGTATGAACATGGAAATATCTACACCGCTATCTGTTTGAACAGGGAAATCTATACACCGCTATCTGCATGAAAATGTAAATTGCTACACAGCTATCTGCATATACATGGAAATATCTACACAGGTATCTCTTTACACATGGAAATAACTACACCGCTATCTGTATGAAAATGGAAATATCTACACCGCCATCTGCATGAACATGGAAATATCTGTAACGCCATCTGTATGAACATATAAATATCTACACCGCCATCTGTATTAAGATGGGGATATCTACACCGCTATCTGTATCAACATGGAAATATCTACACCGCTATCTGAATACACATGGAAATATCAGCACCGCTATCTGTGTGAACATGGAAATATCTACACCGCTACCTGTATGAACATGGAAATATCTACACCGCTATCTGTATGAGCATGGAAATATCTTCACCGCCATCTGTATGAACATGGATATATCTACACAGCCATCTTGATGATCATGGAAATATGTACACGGCTATCTGTGTAAACATGCATACATCTTCACCACTATCTGTATAAACATGGAAATATCTACACCGCTATCTTTATGAACATGGAAATATCTACACCGCTATCTGTATGAACATGGAAATATCTGCAACGCTATCTGTATGAACATGGAAATACATACACCGCTATCTGTATGAACATGGAAATATCTACACCGCTATCTGTATGAACATGGAAATATCTGCACCGCTATCTGTATGAACATGGAAATCTCTACACCGCCATCTGTATGAACATGGAAATATCTTCTCCGCCATCTGTATGAACATGGATATATCTACACAGCCATCTGGATGAACATGGAAATATCTAAACCGCTATCTGTATGAACATGGAAATATCTACACCGCCATCTGTATGAACATGGATATATCTACACAGCCATCTTTATAAACACGGAAATATGTACACCGCTACCTGTATAAACATGGAAGTATCAGCACTGCTATCGGTATGTACATGGCAATATCTACACCGCTATCTGTATGTACATGGAAATATCTTCACCGCCATCTGTATGAACATGGATATATCTACGCAGCCATCTGGATGAACATGGAAATATCTACACCGCTATCTGTATGAACATGGAAATATCTACTCAGCCATCTGGATGAACATGGAAATATCTACACCGCTATCTGTATGAACATGGAAATATCTGCACCGCCATCTGTATGAACATGGATATATCTACACAGCCATCTGGATGAACCTGGAAATATCTACACCGCTATCTGTGTAAACATGCATACAATTTCACCGCTATCTGTATAAACATGGAAATATCTACACCGCTATCTTTATGAACATGGAAATATCTACACCGCTAACTGTTTGAACATGGAAACATATACACCGCTATCTGCTTGAAAATGGAAATATCTACACCGCTATCTGTATGAACATGGAAATACATACACCGCTATCTGTTTGAACATGGAAATATCTACACCGCTTTCTGTATGAACATGGAAATATCTACACAGCTATCTGCATATACATGGAAATATCTACACAGCTATCTCTCCACACATGGAAATAACTACACCGCTATCTGTATGAACATGGAAATATCTACACCGCTATCTGTATGAAAATGGAAATCTCTGAACCGCCATCTGTATGAACATATAAATATCTACACCGCCATCTGTATTAAAATGGAGATATCTACACCGCTATCTGTATAAACATGGAAATATCTACACCGCTATCTGTATAAACATGGAAATATCTACACCGCTATCTGTATAAACATGGAAATAGCTTCACCGCTACCTGTATAAACATGGAAATTTCAGCACCGCTATCTGTATGAACATGGAAATATCTACACCGCAATCTGTATAAACATGGAAATATCTACACCGCTATCTGTATGAACATGGAAATATCTACACCGCTACCTGTTTGAACAGGGAAATATATACACCGCTGTCTGCATGAAAATGGAAATTGCTACACAGCTATCTGCATATACATGGAAATATCTACACAGGTATCTCTTTACACATGGAAATAACTACACCGCTATCTGTATGAACATGGAAATATCTACAGCGCCATCTGTATGAACATGGAAATATCTGCACTGCCATATGTATGAACATATAAATATCTACACCGCCATCTGTATTAAGATGGAGATATCTACACCGCTATCTGTATCAAGATGGAAATATCTACACCGCTATCTGTATAAACATGGAAATATCTACACCGCTACCTGTATGAACATGGAAATATCTACACCGCTATCTGTATGAGCATGGAAATATCTTCACCGCCATCTGTATGAACATGGATATATCTACACAGCCATCTTGATGATCATGGAAATATGTACACGGCTATCTGTGTAAACATGCATACATCTTCACCACTATCTGTATAAACATGGAAATATCTACACCGCTATCTTTATGAACATGGAAATATCTACACCGCTATCTGTATGAACATGGAAATATCTGCAACGCTATCTGTATGAACATGGAAATACATACACCGCTATCTGTATGAACATGGAAATATCTACACCGCTATCTGTATGAACATGGAAATATCTGCACCGCTATCTGTATGAACATGGAAATCTCTACACCGCCATCTGTATGAACATGGAAATATCTTCTCCGCCATCTGTATGAACATGGATATATCTACACAGCCATCTGGATGAACATGGAAATATCTAAACCGCTATCTGTATGAACATGGAAATATCTACACCGCCATCTGTATGAACATGGATATATCTACACAGCCATCTTTATAAACACGGAAATATGTACACCGCTACCTGTATAAACATGGAAGTATCAGCACCGCTATCGGTATGTACATGGCAATATCTACACCGCTATCTGTATGTACATGGAAATATCTTCACCGCCATCTGTATGAACATGGATATATCTACGCAGCCATCTGGATGAACATGGAAATATCTACACCGCTATCTGTATGAACATGGAAATATCTACTCAGCCATCTGGATGAACATGGAAATATCTACACCGCTATCTGTATGAACATGGAAATATCTGCACCGCCATCTGTATGAACATGGATATATCTACACAGCCATCTGGATGAACCTGGAAATATCTACACCGCTATCTGTGTAAACATGCATACAATTTCACCGCTATCTGTATAAACATGGAAATATCTACACCGCTATCTTTATGAACATGGAAATATCTACACCGCAAACTGTTTGAACATGGAAACATATACACCGCTATCTGCTTGAAAATGGAAATATCTACACCGCTATCTGTATGAACATGGAAATACATACACCGCTATCTGTTTGAACATGGAAATATCTACACCGCTTTCTGTATGAACATGGAAATATCTACACAGCTATCTGCATATACATGGAAATATCTACACAGCTATCTCTCCACACATGGAAATAACTACACCGCTATCTGTATGAACATGGAAATATCTACACCGCTATCTGTATGAAAATGGAAATCTCTGAACCGCCATCTGTATGAACATATAAATATCTACACCGCCATCTGTATTAAAATGGAGATATCTACACCGCTATCTGTATAAACATGGAAATATCTACACCGCTATCTGTATAAACATGGAAATATCTACACCGCTATCTGTATAAACATGGAAATAGCTTCACCGCTACCTGTATAAACATGGAAATTTCAGCACCGCTATCTGTATGAACATGGAAATATCTACACCGCAATCTGTATAAACATGGAAATATCTACACCGCTATCTGTATGAACATGGAAATATCTACACCGCTACCTGTTTGAACAGGGAAATATATACACCGCTGTCTGCATGAAAATGGAAATTGCTACACAGCTATCTGCATATACATGGAAATATCTACACAGGTATCTCTTTACACATGGAAATAACTACACCGCTATCTGTATGAACATGGAAATATCTACAGCGCCATCTGTATGAACATGGAAATATCTGCACCGCCATATGTATGAACATATAAATATCTACACCGCCATCTGTATTAAGATGGAGATATCTACACCGCTATCTGTATCAAGATGGAAATATCTACACCGCTATCTGTATAAACATGGAAATATCTACACCGCTACCTGTATGAACATGGAAATATCAGCACCGCTATCTGTATGAACATGGAAATATCTACACCGCTATCTGTATGAACATGGAAATATCTTCACCGCCATCTGTATGAACATGGATATATCTACACAGCCATCTGGATGAACATGGAAATATGTACACGGCTATCTGTGTAAACATGCATACATCTTCACCGCTATCTGTATAAACATGGAAATATCTACACCGCTATCTTTATGAACATGGAAATATCTAAACCGATAACTGTTTGAACAGGGAAATATATACACCGCTATCTGCATGAAAATGGAAATATCTACACCGCTATCTGTATGAACATGGAAATATATACACCGCTATCTGTATGAACATGGAAATATATACACCGCTATCTGTATGAACATGGAAATACCTACACCGCTATCTGTATGAACATGGAAATATCTACACCGCCATCTGTATGAACATGGAAATATCTTCTCCGCCATCAGTATGAACATGGATATATCTGCACAGCCATCTGGATGAACATGGAAATATCTAAACCGCTATCTGTATGAACATGGAAATATCTACACCGCCATCTGTATGAACATGGATATATCTACACAGCCATCTTTATAAACACGGAAATATGTACACCGCTACCTGTATAAACATGGAAGTAGCAGCAGCGCTATCAGTATGTACATGGCAATATCTACACGGCTATCTGTATGAACATGGAAATATCTACACCGCTATCTGTATGTACATGGAAATATCTTCACCGCCATCTGTAAGAACATGGATATATCTACGCAGCCATCTGGATGAACATGGAAATATCTACACCGCTATCTGTATGAACATGGAAATATCTACACCGCTATCTGTATGAACATGGAAATACCTACACAGCCATCTGGATGAACATGGAAATATCTACACCGCTATCTGTATGAACATGGAAATACAAACACCGCTATCTGTATGAGCATGGAAATATCTACACCGCTATCTGTATGAACATGGAAATATCTACACCGCTATCTGTATGAACATGGAAATATCTTCACCGCCATCTGTATGAACATGGATATATCTACACAGCCATCTGGATGAACATGGAAATATCTACACCGCTATCTGTGTAAACATGCATACATTTTCACCGCTATGTGTATAAACATTGAAATATCTACACCGCTATCTTTATGAACATGGAAATATCTACACCGCTAACTGTTTGAACTTGGAAATATATACACCGCTATCTGCTTGAAAATGGAAATATCTACACCGCTATCTGTATGAACATGGAAATACATACACCGCTATCTGTTTGAACATGGAAATATCTACACCGCTTTCTGTATGAACATGGAAATATCTTCACCGTCATCTGTATGAACATGAATATATCTACACAGCCATCTGGATGAACATGGAAATATCTGCACCGCTATCTGTATGAACATGGAAATATCTACACCGCTATCTGTATGAACATGGATATATCTACACATCCATCTGGATGAACATGGAAATATCTACACCGCTATCTGTGTAAACATGCATACATCTTCACCGCTATCTGTATAAACATGGAAATATCTACACCGCTATCTTTCTGAACATGGAAATAACAACAACGCTAACTGTTTGAACAGGGAAATATATACACCGCTATCTGCATGAGAATTGAAATATCTACACAGCTATCTGCATATACATGGAAATATCTACACAGCTATCTCTTTACACATGGAAATAACTACACCGCTATCTGTATGAACATGGAAATATCTACACCGCCATCTGTATGAAAATGGAAATATCTGAACCGCCATCTGTATGAACATATAAATATCTACACCGCCATCTGTATTAAGATGGAGATATCTACACCGCTATCTGTATAAACATGGAAATATCTACACCGCTATCTGTATAAACATGGAAATATCTACACCGCTATCTGTATAAACATGGAAATATCTTCACCGCTACCTGTAAAAACATGGAAATATCAGCACCGCTATCTGTATGAACATGGAAATATCTACACCGCTATCTGTATGAACATGGAAATATCTACACCGCTATCTGTATGAACATGGAAATATCTACACCGCTATCGGTTTGAACAGGGAAATATATACACCGCTGTCTGCATGAAAATAGAAATTGCTACACAGCTATCTGCATATACTTGGAAATATCTACACAGGTATCTCTTTACACATGGAAATAACTACACCGCTATCTGTATGAAAATGGAAATATCTACACCGCCATCTGTATGAACATGGAAATATCTACACCGCTCTCTGTATGAACATGGAAATATCTACACCGCTATCTGTATGAACATGGAAATATCTACACAGCCATCTGGATGAACATGGAAATATCTACACCGCTATCTGTATGAACTTGGAAATATATACACCGCTATCTGTATGAACATGGAAATACCTACACCGCTATCTGTATGAACATGGAAATATTTTCACCGCCATCTATATGAACATGGATATATCTACACAGCCATCTGGATGAACATGGAAATATCTACACCGCTATCTGTGTAAACATGCCTACATTTTCACCGCTATCAGTATAAACATGGAAATATGTACACTGCTATCTTTATGAACATGGAAATACCTACACCGCTTACTGTTTGAACATGGAAGTATATACACCGCTATCTGCTTGAAAATGGAAATATATACACCGCTAACTGTATGAACATGGAAATACATACACCGCTATCTGTTTGAACATGGAAATATCTACACCGCTTTCTGTATGAACATGGAAATATCTACACCGCTATCTGTATGAACATGGAAATATCTTCACCGCCATCTGTATGAAGATGGATATATCTACACAGCATTCTGGATGAACATGGAAATATCTACACCGCTATCTGTGTAAACATGCATACATTTTCACCGCTATCTGTATAAACATTGAAATATCTACACCGCTGTCTTTATGAACATGGAAATATCTAAACCGCTATCTGTATGAACATGGAAATATCTTCACCGCCATCTGTATGAACATGGATATATCTACACAGCCATCTGGATGAACATGGAAATATGTACACGGCTATCTGTGTAAACATGCATACATCTTCACCGCTATCTGTATAAACATGGAAATATCTACACCGCTATCTTTATGAACATGGAAATATCTAAACCGCTAACTGTTTGAACAGGGAAATATATACACCGCTTTCTGCATAAAAATGGAAATATCTACACCACTATCTGTATGAACATGGAAATACATACACCGCTATCTGTATGAACATGGAAATATCTACACCGCTATCTGTATGAACATGGAAATATCTACACCCCTATCTGTATGAACATGGAAATATCTACACCGCCATCTGTATGAACATGGAAATATCTTCTCCACCATCTGTATGAACATGGATATATCTACACAGCCATCTGGATGAACATGGAAATATCTACACTGCTATCTGTATGAACATGGAAATATCTACACCGCCATCTGTATGAACATGGAAATATCTTCTCCACCATCTGTATGAACATGGATATATCTACACAGCCATCTGTATAAACATGGAAATATCTACACCGCTATCTGTATAAACATGGAAATATCTACACCGCTACATGTATGAACATGGAAATATTAGCACCGCTATCTGTATGAACTTGGAAATATCTACACCGCTATCTGTATGAACATGGAAATATCTTCACCGCCATCTGTATGAACATGGATATATCTACACAGCCATCTGGATGAACATGGAAATATGTACACGGCTATCTGTGTAAACATGCATACTTCTTCACCGCTATCTGTATAAACATGGAAATATCTACACCGCTATCTGTATGAACATGGAAATACATACACCGCTATCTGTATGAACATGGAAATATCTACACCGCTATCTGTATGAACATGGAAATACCTACACCGCTATCTGTATGAACATGGAAATATCTACACCGCCATCTGTATGAACATGGAAATATCTTCTCTGCCATCTGTATGAACATGGATATATCTACACAGCCATCTGGATGAACATGGAAATATCTAAACCGCTATCTGTATGAACATGGAAATATCTACACCGCCATCTGAATGAACATGGATATATCTACACAGCCATCTGTATAAACACGGAAATATGTACACCGCTACCTGTATAAACATGGAAGTATCAGCACCGCTATTGGTATGAACATGGCAATATCTACACGGCTATCTGTATGAACATGGAAATATCTACACCGCTATCTGTATGTACATGGAAATATCTTCTCCGCCATCTGTATGAACATGGATATATCTACACAGCCATCTGGATGAACATGAAAATATCTACACCGCTATCTGTATGAACATGGAAATATCTACACCGCTATCTGTATTAACATGGAAATATCCACACAGCCATCTGGATTAACTTGGAAATATCTACAGCGCTATCTGTATGAACATGGAAATACATACACCGCTATCTGTATGAACATGGAAATATCTACACCGCTATCTGTTTGAACATGGAAATATATACACCGCTATCTGCATGAAAATGGAAATATCTACACAGCTATCTGCATATACATGGAAATATCTACACAGCTATCACTTTACGCATGGAAATAACTACACCGCTATCTGTATGAACATGGAAATATCTACACCGCCATCTGTATGACAATGGAAATATCTGAACCGCCATCTGTATGAACATATAAATATCTACACCGCCATCTGTATTAAAATGAAGATATCTACACCGCTATCTGTATAAACATGGAAATATCTACACCGCTATCTGTATAAACATGGAAATATCTACACCGCTATCTGTATAAACATGGAAATATCTGCACCGCTACCTGTAAAAACATGGAAATATCAGCACCGCTATCTGTATGAACATGGAAATATCTACACCGCTATCTGTATGAACATGGAAATATCTACACCGCTATCTGTATGAACATGGAAATATCTACACCGCTATCTGTATGAACATGGAAATATCTACACCGCTATCGGTTTGAACAAGGAAATATATACACCGCTGTCTGCATGAAAATGGAAATTGCTACACAGCAATCTGCATATACATGGAAATATCTACACAGGTATCTCATTACACATGGAAATAACTACACAGCTATCTGTATGAAAATGGAAATATCTACACCGCCATCTGTATGAACATGGAAATATCTACACCGCTATCTGTATGAACATGGAAATAACTACACCGCTATCTGTATGAACATGGAAATATCTACACAGCCATCTGGATGAACATGGAAATATCTACACCGCTATCTGTATGAACATGGAAATATCTATACCGCTATCTGTATGAACATGGAAATATCTACACCGCTATCTGTATGAACATGGAAATATTTTCACCGCCATCTATATGAACATGGATATATCTACACAGCCATCTGGATGAACATGGAAATATCTACACCGCTATCCGTGTAAACATGCCTACATTTTCACCGCTATCTGTATAAACATGGAAATATCTACACCGCTATCTTTATGAACATGGAAATATCTACACCGCTAACTGTTTGAACATGGAAGTATATACACCGCTATCTGCTTGAAAATGGAAATATATGCACCGCTAACTGTATGAACATGGAAATACATACACCGCTATCTGTTTGAACATGGAAATATCTACACCGCTTTCTGTATGAACATGGAAATATCTACACCGCCATCTGTATGAACTTGGATATATCTACACAGTCATCTGTATAAACAGGGAAATATGTACACCGCTACCTGTATAAACATGGAAGTTTCAGCACGGCTATCGGTATGAAAATGGCAATATCTACACGGCTATCTGTATGAACATGGAAATATCTACACCGCTATCTGTATGTACATGGAAATATCTTCACCGCCATCTGTATGAACATGGATATATCTACTCAGCCATCTGGATGAACATGGAAATATCTACACCGCTATCTGTATGAACATGGAAATATCTACACCGCTATCTGTATGAACATGGAAATATATACACAGCCATCTGGATTAACATGGAAATATCTACACCGCTATCTGTATGAACATGGAAATACATACACCGCTGTCTGTATGAACATGGAAATATCTACCCCACTATCTGTATGAACATTGAAATATCTACACCGCTATCTGTATGAACATGGAAATATCTTCACCGCCATCTGTATGAACATGGATATATCTACACAGCCATCTGGATGAACATGGAAATATCTACACCGCTATCTGTGTAAACATGCATACATTTTCACCGCTATCTGTATAAACATGGAAATAACTACACCGCTATCTTTATGAACATGGAAATATCTACACCGCTAACTGAACATGGAAATATATACACCGCTATCTGCTTGAAAATGGAAATGTCTACACCGCTATCTGTATGAACATGGAAATACATACACCGCTATCTGTTTGAACATGGAAATATCTACACCGCTTTCTTTATGAACATGGAAATATCTACAACGCTATCTGTATGAACATGGAAATATCTTCACCGCCATCTGTATGAACATGTATATATCTACACAGCCATCTGGATGAACATGGAAATATCTGCACCGCTATCTGTATGAACATGGAAATATCTACACCGCTATCTGTATGAACATGGATATATCTACACAGCCATCTGGATGAACATGGAAATATCTACACCGCTATCTGTGTAAACATGCATATGTCTTCACCGCTATCTGTATAAACATGGAAGTATCTACACCGCTATCTTTCTGAACATGGAAATATCTACACCGCTAACTGAACAGGGAAATATATACACCGCTATCTGCATGAAAATGGAAATATCTACACAGCTATCTGCATATACATGGAAATATCTACACAGCTATCTCTCTACACATGGAAATAACTACACCGCTATCTGTATGAACATGGAAATATCTACACCGCCATCTGTATGAAAATGGAAATCTCTGAACCGCCATCTGTATGAACATATAAATATCTACACCGCCATCTGTATTAAAATGGAGATATCTACACCGCTATCTGTATAAACATGGAAATATCTACACCGCTATCTGTATAAACATGGAAATATCTACACCGCTATCTGTATAAACATGGAAATAGCTTCACCGCTACCGGTATAAACATGGAAATTTCAGCACCGCTATCTGTATGAACATGGAAATATCTACACCGCAATCTGTATGAACATGGAAATATCTACACCGCTATCTGTATGAACATGGAAATATCTACACCGCTATCTGTTTGAACAGGGAAATATATACACCGCTGTCTGCATGAAAATGGAAATTGCTACACAGCTATCTGCATATACATGGAAATATCTACACAGGTATCTCTTTACACATGGAAATAACTACACCGCTATATGTATGAACATGGAAATATCTGCACCGCCATCTGTATGAACATACAAATATCTACACCGCCATCTGTATTAACATGGAGATATCTACACCGCTATCTGTATCAACATGGAAATATCTACACCGCTACCTGTATGAACATGGAAATATCACCACCGCTATCTGTATGAACATGGAAATATCTACACCGCTATCTGTATGAACATGGAAATATCTTCACCGCCATCTGTATGAACATGGATATATCTACACAGCCATCTGGATGAACATGGAAATATGTACACGGCTATCTGTGTAAACATGCATACATCTTCACCACTATCTGTATAAACATGGAAATATCTACACCGCTATCTTTATGAACATGGAAATATCTAAACCGCTAACTGTTTGAACAGGGAAATATATACACCGCTATCTGCATAAAAATGGAAATATCTACACCGCTATCTGTATGAACATGGAAATACATACACCGCTATCTGTATGAACATGGAAATATCTACACCGCTATCTGTATGAACATGGAAATATCTACACCGCTATCTGTATGAACATGGAAATATCTACACCGCCATCTGTATGAACATGGAAATATCTTCTCCAACATCTGTATGAACATGGAAATATCTACACCGCCATCTGTATGAACATGGAAATATCTTCTCCACCATCTGTATGAACATGGATATATCTACACAGCCATCTGGATGAACATGGAAATATCTAAACCGCTATCTGTATGAACATGGAAATATCTACACTGCCATCTGTATGAACATGGATATATCTACACAGCCATCTGTATAAACACGGAAATATGTACACCGCTACCTGTATAAACATGGAAGTTTCAGCACGGCTATCGGTATGAACATGACAATATCTACACGGCTATCTGTATGAACATGGAAATATCTACACCGCTATCTGTATGTACATGGAAATATCTTCACCGCCATCTGTATGAACATGGATATATCTACTCAGCCATCTGGATGAACATGGAAATATCTACACCGCTATCTGTATGAACATGGAAATATCTACATCGCAATCTGAATGAACATGGATATATCTACACAGCCATCTGGATTAACATGGAAATATCTACACCGCTATCTGTATGAACATGGAAATACATACACCGCTGTCTGTATGAACATGGAAATATCAACACCGCTATCTGTATGAACATGGAAATATCTACACCGCTATCTGTATGGACATGGAAATATCTTCACCGCCATCTGTGTGAACATGGATATATCTACACAGCCATCTGGATGAACATGGAAATATCTACACCGCTATCTGTGTAAACATGCATACATTTTCACCGCTATCTGTATAAACATGGAAATATCTACACCGCTATCTTTATGAACATGGAAATATCTACACCGCTAACTGTTTGAACATGGAAATATATACACCGCTATCTGCTTGAAAATGGAAATATCTACACCGCTATCTGTATGAACATGGAAATACATACACCGCTATCTGTTTGAACATGGAAATATCTACACCGCTTTCTTTATGAACATGGAAATATCTACAACGCTATCTGTATGAACATGGAAATATCTTCACCGACATCTGTATGAACATGGATATATCTACACAGCCATCTGGATGAACATGGAAATATCTGCACCGCTATCTGTATGAACATGGAAATATCTACACCGCTATCTGTATGAACATGGATATATCTACACAGCCATCTGGATGAACATGGAAATATCTAAACCGCTATCTGTGTAAACATGCATACATCTTCACCGCTATCTGTATAAATATGGAAATATCTACACCGCTATCTTTCTGAACATGGAAATATCTACACCGCTAACTGTTTGAACTGGGAAATATATAAACCGCTCTCTGCATGAAAATGGAAATATCTACACAGCTATCTGCATATACATGGAAATATCTACACAGCTATCTCTCTACACATGGAAATAACTACACCGCTATCTGTATGAACATGGAAATATCTACACCGCCATCTGTATGAAAATGGAAATCTCTGAACCGCCATCTGTATGAACATATAAATATCTACACCGCCATCTGTATTAAAATGGAGATATCTACACCGCTATCTGTATAAACATGGAAATATCTACACCGCTATCTGTATAAACATGGAAATATCTACACTGCTATCTGTATAAACATGGAAATAGCTTCACCGCTACCTGTATAAACATGGAAATTTCAGCACCGCTATCTGTATGAACATGGAAATATCTACACCGCAATCTGTATGAACATGGAAATATCTACACCGCTATCTGTATGAACATGGAAATATCTACACCGCTATCTGTTTGAACAGGGAAATATATACACCGCTGTCTGCATGAAAATGGAAATTGCTACACAGCTATCTGCATATACATGGAAATATCTACACAGGTATCTCTTTACACATGGAAATAACTACACCGCTATATGTATGAACATGGAAATAACTGCACCGCCATCTGTATGAACATATAAATATCTACACCGCCATCTCTATTAAGATGGAGATATCTACACCGCTATCTGTATCAACATGGAAATATCTACACCGCTACCTGTATGAACATGGAAATATCACCACCGCTATCTGTATGAACATGGAAATATCTACACCGCTATCTGTATGAACATGGAAATATCTTCACCGCCATCTGTATGAACATGGATATATCTACACAGCCATCTGGATGAACATGGAAATATGTACACGGCAATCTGTGTAAACATGCATACATCTTCACCGCTATCTGTATAAACATGGAAATATCTACACCGCTATCTTTATGAACATGGAAATATCTAAACCGCTAACTGTTTGAACAGGGAAATATATACACCGCTATCTGCATAAAAATGGAAATATCTACACCGCTATCTGTATGAACATGGAAATACATACACCGCTATCTGTATGAACATGGAAATATCTACACCGCTATCTGTATGAACATGGAAATATCTACACCGCCATCTGTATGAACATGGAAATATCTTCTCCACCATCTGTATGAACATGGATATATCTACACAGCCATCTGGATGAACATGGAAATATCTACACCGCTATCTGTGTAAACTTGCATACATCTTCACCGCTATCTGTATAAACATGGAAATATCTACACCGCTATCTTTCTGAACATGGAAATATCTACACCGCTAACTGTTGAACAGGAAAATATATACACCGCTATCTGCATCAAAATGGAAATATCTACACAGCTATCTGCATATACATGGAAATATCTACACAGCTATCTCTCTACACATGGAAATAACTACACCGCTATCTGTATGAACATGGAAATATCTACACCGCCATCTGTATGAAAATGGAAATCTCTGAACCGCCATCTGTATGAACATATAAATATCTACACCGCCATCTGTATTAAAATGGAGATATCTACACCGCTATCTGTATAAACATGGAAATATCTACACCGCTATCTGTATAAACATGGAAATATCTACACCGCTATCTGTATAAACAAGGAAAAACTTCACCGCTACCTGTATAAACATGGAAATTTCAGCACCGCTATCTGTATGAACATGGAAATATCTACACCGCAATCTGTATGAACATGGAAATATCTACACCGCTATCTGTATGAACATGGAAATATCTACACCGCTATCTGTTTGAACAGGGAGATATATTCACCGCTGTCTGCATGAAAATGGAAATTGCTACACAGCTATCTGCATATACATGGAAATATCTACACAGGTATCTCTTTACACATGGAAATAACTACACCGCTATCTGTATGAACTTGAAGATATCTACACCGCAATCTGTATGAACATGGAAATATCTGCACCGCCATCTGTATGAACATATAAATATCTACACTGCCATCGGTATTAAGATGGAGATATCTACACCGCTATCTGTATCAACATGGAAATATCTACACCGCTATCTGTATAAACATGGAAATATCTACACCGCTATCTGTATAAACATGGAAATATCTACACCGCTACCTGTATGAACATGGAAATATCAGCACCGCTATCTGTATGAACATGGAAATATCTACACCGCTATCTGTATGAACATGGAAATATCTTCACCGCCATCTGTATGAACATGGATATATCTACACAGCCATCTGGATGAACATGGAAATATGTACACGGCTATCTGTGTAAACATGCATACATCTTCACCGCTATCTGTATAAACATGGAAATATCTACACCCTTATCTTTATGAACATGGAAAAATCTAAACCGCTAACTGTTTGAACAGGGAAATATATACACCGCTATCTGCATGAAAATGGAAATATCTACACCGCTATCTGTATGAACATGGAAATACATACACCGCTATCTGTATGAACATGGAAATATCTACACCGCTATCTGTATGAACATGGAAATACCTACACCGCTATCTGTATGAACATGGAAATATCTGCACCACTATCTGTATGTACATGGATATATCTACACAGCCATCTGGATGAACATGGAAATATCTAAACCGCTATCTGTATGAACATGGAAATATCTACACCGCCATCTGTATGAACATGGATGTATCTACACAGCCATCTTTATAAACACGGAAATATGTACACCGCTACCTGTATAAACATGGAAGTATCAGCACCGCTATCGGTATGTACATGGCAATATCTACACGGCTATCTGTATCAACATGGAAATATCTACACCGCAATCTGTATGAACATGGAAATATCTACACCGCTATCTGTATGAACATGGAAATATCTACACCGATATCTGTTTGAACAGGGAAATATATACACCGCTGTCTGCATGAAAATGGAAATTGCTACACAGCTATCTGCATATACATGGAAATATCTACACAGGTATCTCTTTACACATGGAAATAACTACACCGCTATCTGTATGAACATGGAAATATCTACACCGCCATCTCTATGAACATGGAAATATCTGCACCGCCATCTGTATGAACATATAAATATCTACACCGCCATCTGTATTAAGATGGAGATATCTACACCGCTATCTGTATCAACATGGAAATATCTACACCGCTATCTGTATAAACATGGAAATATCTACACCGCTATCTGTATAAACATGGAATATCTACACCGCTACCTGCATGAACATGGAAATATCAGCACCGCTATCTGTATGAACATGGAAATATCCACTCCGCTATCTGTATGAACATGGAAATATTTTCACGGCCATCTGTACGAACATGGAAATATCTACACAGCCATCTGGATGAACATGGAAATATGTACACGGCTATCTTTGTAAACATGCATACATCTTCACCGCTATCTGTATAAACATGGAAATATCTACACCGATATGTTTATGAACATGGAAATATCTAAACCGATAACTGTTTGAACAGGGAAATATATACACCGCTATCTGCATGAAAATGGAAATATCTACACCGCTATCTGTGTAAACATGCATACATTTTCACCGCTATCTGTATAAACATGGAAATATCTACACCGCTATCTTTATGAACATGGAAATATCTACACCGCTAACTGTTTGAACATGGAAATATATACACAGCTATCTGCTTGAAAATGGAAATATCTACACAGCTATCTGCATATACATGGAAATATCTACACAGCTATCTCTTTACACATGGAAATAACTACACCGCTATCTGTACGAACATGGAAATATCTACAACGCCATCTGTATGAACATGGAAATATCCGCACGGCCATCTGTATCAACATGTAAATATCTACACCGCCATCTGTATTAAGATGGAGATATCTACACCGCTATCTGTATAAAGTTGAAAATATCTACACCGCTATCACTATAAACATGGAAATATCTACACCGCTTTCTGTATAAACATGGAAATATCTACACCGCTACCTGTATAAACATGGAAATATCTAAACCGCTATTTGTTTGAACAGGGAAATATAGACACCGCTATCTGCATGAAAATGGAAATATCTACACCGCTATCTGTATGAACATGGAAATATCTACACCGCTATCTGTATGAACATGGAAATACCTACACCGCTATCTGTATGAACATGGAAATATCTACACCGCCATCTGTATGAACATGGAAATATCTTCTCCGCCATCTGTATGAACATGGATATATCTACACAGCCATCTGGATGAACATGGAAATATCTACACCGCTATCTGTGTAAACTTGCATACATCTTCACCGCTATCTGTATAAACATGGAAATATCTACACCGCTATCTTTCTGAACATGGAAATATCTACACCGCTAACTGTTGAACAGGAAAATATATACACCGCTATCTGCATCAAAATGGAAATATCTACACAGCTATCTGCATATACATGGAAATATCTACACAGCTATCTCTCTACACATGGAAATAACTACACCGCTATCTGTATGAACATGGAAATATCTACACCGCCATCTGTATGAAAATGGAAATCTCTGAACCGCCATCTGTATGAACATATAAATATCTACACCGCCATCTGTATTAAAATGGAGATATCTACACCGCTATCTGTATAAACATGGAAATATCTACACCGCTATCTGTATAAACATGGAAATATCTACACCGCTATCTGTATAAACAAGGAAAAACTTCACCGCTACCTGTATAAACATGGAAATTTCAGCACCGCTATCTGTATGAACATGGAAATATCTACACCGCAATCTGTATGAACATGGAAATATCTACACCGCTATCTGTATGAACATGGAAATATCTACACCGCTATCTGTTTGAACAGGGAGATATATTCACCGCTGTCTGCATGAAAATGGAAATTGCTACACAGCTATCTGCATATACATGGAAATATCTACACAGGTATCTCTTTACACATGGAAATAACTACACCGCTATCTGTATGAACTTGAAGATATCTACACCGCAATCTGTATGAACATGGAAATATCTGCACCGCCATCTGTATGAACATATAAATATCTACACTGCCATCGGTATTAAGATGGAGATATCTACACCGCTATCTGTATCAACATGGAAATATCTACACCGCTATCTGTATAAACATGGAAATATCTACACCGCTATCTGTATAAACATGGAAATATCTACACCGCTACCTGTATGAACATGGAAATATCAGCACCGCTATCTGTATGAACATGGAAATATCTACACCGCTATCTGTATGAACATGGAAATATCTTCACCGCCATCTGTATGAACATGGATATATCTACACAGCCATCTGGATTAACATGGAAATATGTACACGGCTATCTGTGTAAACATGCATACATCTTCACCGCTATCTGTATAAACATGGAAATATCTACACCCCTATCTTTATGAACATGGAAAAATCTAAACCGCTAACTGTTTGAACAGGGAAATATATACACCGCTATCTGCATGAAAATGGAAATATCTACACCGCTATCTGTATGAACATGGAAATACATACACCGCTATCTGTATGAACATGGAAATATCTACACCGCTATCTGTATGAACATGGAAATACCTACACCGCTATCTGTATGAACATGGAAATATCTACACCACTATCTGTATGTACATGGATATATCTACACAGCCATCTGGATGAACATGGAAATATCTAAACCGCTATCTGTATGAACATGGAAATATCTACACAGCCATCTGTATGAACATGGATGTATCTACACAGCCATCTTTATAAACACGGAAATATGTACACCGCTACCTGTATAAACATGGAAGTATCAGCACCGCTATCGGTATGTACATGGCAATATCTACACGGCTATCTGTATCAACATGGAAATATCTACACCGCAATCTGTATGAACATGGAAATATCTACACCGCTATCTGTATGAACATGGAAATATCTACACCGATATCTGTTTGAACAGGGAAATATATACACCGCTGTCTGCATGAAAATGGAAATTGCTACACAGCTATCTGCATATACATGGAAATATCTACACAGGTATCTCTTTACACATGGAAATAACTACACCGCTATCTGTATGAACATGGAAATATCTACACCGCCATCTCTATGAACATGGAAATATCTGCACCGCCATCTGTATGAACATATAAATATCTACACCGCCATCTGTATTAAGATGGAGATATCTACACCGCTATCTGTATCAACATGGAAATATCTACACCGCTATCTGTATAAACATGGAAATATCTACACCGCTATCTGTATAAACATGGAATATCTACACCGCTACCTGCATGAACATGGAAATATCAGCACCGCTATCTGTATGAACATGGAAATATCCACTCCGCTATCTGTATGAACATGGAAATATTTTCACGGCCATCTGTACGAACATGGAAATATCTACACAGCCATCTGGATGAACATGGAAATATGTACACGGCTATCTTTGTAAACATGCATACATCTTCACCGCTATCTGTATAAACATGGAAATATCTACACCGATATGTTTATGAACATGGAAATATCTAAACCGATAACTGTTTGAACAGGGAAATATATACACCGCTATCTGCATGAAAATGGAAATATCTACACCGCTATCTGTGTAAACATGCATACATTTTCACCGCTATCTGTATAAACATGGAAATATCTACACCGCTATCTTTATGAACATGGAAATATCTACACCGCTAACTGTTTGAACATGGAAATATATACACAGCTATCTGCTTGAAAATGGAAATATCTACACAGCTATCTGCATATACATGGAAATATCTACACAGCTATCTCTTTACACATGGAAATAACTACACCGCTATCTGTACGAACATGGAAATATCTACAACGCCATCTGTATGAACATGGAAATATCTGCACGGCCATCTGTATCAACATGTAAATATCTACACCGCCATCTGTATTAAGATGGAGATATCTACACCGCTATCTGTATAAAGTTGAAAATATCTACACCGCTATCACTATAAACATGGAAATATCTACACCGCTTTCTGTATAAACATGGAAATATCTACACCGCTACCTGTATAAACATGGAAATATCTAAACCGCTATTTGTTTGAACAGGGAAATATAGACACCGCTATCTGCATGAAAATGGAAATATCTACACCGCTATCTGTATGAACATGGAAATATCTACACCGCTATCTGTATGAACATGGAAATACCTACACCGCTATCTGTATGAACATGGAAATATCTACACCGCCATCTGTATGAACATGGAAATATCTTCTCCACCATCTGTATGAACATGGATATATCTACACAGCCATCTGGATGAACATGGAAATATGTAAACCGCTATCTCTATGAACATGGAAATATCTACACCGCCATCTGTATGAACATGGATATATCTACACAGCCATCTTTATATACACGGAAATATGTACACCGCTACCTGTATAAACATGGAAGTATCAGCACCGCTATCGGTATGTACATGGCAATATCTACACGGCTATCTGTATGAGCATGGAAATATCTACACCGCTATCTGTATGTACATGGAAATATCTTCACCGCCATCTGTATGAACATGGATATATCTACACAGCCATCTGGATGAACATGGAAATATCTACACCGCTATCTGTATGAACATGGAAATATCTACACCGCTATCTGTATGAACATGGAAATACCTACACAGCCATCTGGATGAACATGGAAATACCTACACCGCTATCTGTATGAACATGGAAATACAAACACCGCTATCTGTATGAACATGGAAATATCTAAACCGCTATCTGTATGAACATGGAAATATCTACACCGCTATCTGTATGAACATGGAAATATCTTCACCGCCATCTGTATGAACATGGATATATCTACACAGCCATCTGGATGTACATGGAAATATCTACACCGCTATGTGTGTAAACATGCATACATTTTCACTGCTATCTGTATAAACATGGAAATATCTACACCGCTATCTTTATGAACATGGAAATATCTACACCGCTAACTGTTTGAACTTGGAAATATATACACCGCTATCTGCTTGAAAATGGAAATATCTACACCGCTATCTGTATGAACATGGAAATACATACACCGCTATCCGTTTGAACATGGAAATATCTACAACGCTTTCTGTATGAACATGGAAATATCTACACCGCTATCTGTATGAACATGGAAATATCTTCACCGTCATCTGTATGAACATGGATATATCTACACAGCCATCTGGATGAACATGGAAATATCTGCACCGCTATCTGTATGAACATGGAAATATCTACACCGCTATCTGTATAAACATGGATATATCTACACAGCCATCTGGATGAACATGGAAATATCTACACCGCTATCTGTGTAAACATGCATACAACTTGACCGCTATCTGTATAAACATGGAAATATCTACACCGCTATCTTTCTGAACATGGAAATATCAACACCGCTAACTGTTTGAACAGGGAAATATATACACTGCTATCTGCATGAGAATTGAAATATCTACACAGCTATCTGCATATACATGGAAATATCTACACCGTTATCTGTATCAACATGGAAATATCTACACCGCTATCTGTATAAACATGGAAATAGCTTCACCGCTACTGTAAAAACATGGAAATATTAGCACCGCTATCTGTATGAACATGGAAATATCTACACCGCTATCTGTTTGAACAGGGAAATATATACACCGCTATCTGCATCAAAATGGAAATTGCTACACAGCTATCTGCATATACATGGAAATATCTACACAGGTATCTCTTTACACATGGAAATAACTACACCGCTATCTGTATGAACATGGAAATATCTACACCGCCATCTGTATGAACATGGAAATATCTGCACCGCCATCTGTATGAACATATAAATATCTACACCGCCATCTGTATTAAGATGGAGATATCTACACCGCTATCTGTATCAACATGGAAATATCTACACCGCTATCTGTATGAACATGGAAATACATACACCGCTATCTTTATGAACATGGAAATATCTAAACCGATAACTGTTTGAACAGGGAAAAATATACACCGCTATCTGCATGAAAATGGAAATATCTACACCGCTATATGTATGAACATGGAAATACATAAACCGCTATCTGTATGAACATGGAAATAACGACACCGCTATCGGTATGAACATGGAAATATCTACACCGCTCTCTGTATGAACATGGAAATATCTACACCGCCATCTGTATGAACATGGAAATATCTTCTCCGCCATCTGTATGAACGTGGATATATCTACACAGCCATCTGGATGAACATGGAAATATCTAAACCGCTATCTGTATGAACATGGAAATATCTACACCGCCATCTGTATGAACATGGATATATCTACACAGCCATCTGGATGAACCTGGAAATATCTACACCGCTATCTGTGTAAACATGCATACATTTTCACCGCTATCTGTATAAACATGGAAATATGTACACCTCTATCTGTATGAACATGGAAATATCTACACCGCTATCTGTATAAACATGGAAATATCTACACCGCTAACTGTTTGAACAGGGAAATATATACACCGCTATCTGCATGAAAATGGAAATATCTACACAGCTATCTGCATATACATGGAAATATCTACACAGCTATCTCTTTACACATGGAAATAACTACACCGCTATCTGTATGAACATGGAAATATCTACACCGCCATCTGTATGAACATGGAAATATCTGAACCACCATCTGTATGAACATATAAATATCTACACCGCCATCTGTATTAAGATGGAGATATCTGCACCGCTATCTGTATAAACATGGAAATATCTACACCGCTATCTGTATGAACATGGAAATATCTACACCAATATCTGTATGAACATGGAAATATCTACACCGCTATCTGTATGAACATGGAAATATCTTCACCGCCATCTGTATGAACATGGATATATCTACACAGCTTCTGGATGAACATGGAAATAACTACACCGCTATCTGTGTAAACATGCATACATCTTCACAGCTATCTGTATAAACATGGAAATATCTACACCGCTATCTTTATGAACATGGAAATATCTAAACCGCTAACTGAACACGGAAATATAGACACCGCTATCTGCATGAAAATGGAAATATCTACACCGCTATCTGTATGAACATGGAAATACTTACACCGCTATCTGTATGAACATGGAAATATCTACACTGCTATCTGTATGAACATGGAAATATCTACACCGCTATCTGTATGAACATGGAAATATATACACCGCCATCGGTATGAACATGGTAATATCTTCTCCGCCATCTGTTTGAACATGGATATATCTACACAGCCAACTGGATGAACATGGAAATATCTAAAACGCAATATGCATGAACATGGAAATATCTACACAGCCATCTGTATGAACATGGATATATCTACACAGCCATCTGTATAAACATGGAAATATCTAAACCGCTATCTGTATGAATATGGAAATGTCTACAACGCTATCTGTTTGAACATGGAAATATCTACACCGCTATCTGCATGAAAATGGAAATATCTACACAGCGATCTGCAAATACATGGAAATACCTACACAGCTATCTCTTTACACATGGAAATAACCACACTGCTATCTATATAAACATGGAAATATCTACACCGCCATCAGTGTAAACATGCATACATCTTCACCGCTATCTGTAAAAACATGGAAATATCTACACCGCTATCTTTCTGAACATGGAAATATCTACACCACTAACTGTTTGAACAGGGAAATATCTACACCGCTATCTGTATGAACATGGAAATACATACACCGCTATCTGTATCAACATGGAAATATCTACACCGCTACCTGTATGAACATGGAAATATCAGCACCGCTATCTGTATGAACATGGAAATATCTACACCGCTATCTGTATGAACATGGAAATATCTTCACCGCCATCTGTATGAACATGGATATGTCTACACAGCCATCTGGATGTACATGGAAATATGTACACGGCTATCTGTGTAAATATGCATACATCTTCACCGCTATCTGTATAAACATGGAAATATCTACACCGCTATATGTATAAACATGGAAATATCTACACCGCTATCTGTATAAACATGGAAATATCTACACCGCTATCTGTATAAACATGGAAATAGCTTCACCGCTACTGTAAAAACATGGAAATATCAGCACCGCTATCTGTATGAACATGGAAATATCTACACCGCAATCTGTATGTACATGGAAATATCTACACCGCTATCTGTATGAACATGGAAATATCTACACCGCTATCTGTTTGAACAGGGAAATATATACACCGCTATCTGCATGAAAATGTAAATTGCTACACAGCTATCTGCATATACATGGAAATATCTACACATTTATCTCTTTACACATGGAAATAACTACACCGCTATCTGTATGAACATGGAAATATCTACACCGCCATCTGTATGAACATGGAAATATCGGCACCACCATCTGTATGAACATATAAATATCTACACCGCCATCTGTATTAAGATGGAGATATCTACACCGCTATCTGTATCAACATGGAAATATCTACACCGCTATCTGAATAAACATGGAAATATCAGCACCGCTATCTGTGTGAACATGGAAATATCTACACCGCTACCTTTATGAACATGGAAATATCTACACCGCTATCTGTATGAGCATGGAAATATCTTCACCGCCATCAGTATGAACATGGATATATCTACACAGCCATCTGGATGATCATGGAAATATGTACACGGCTATCTGTGTAAACATGCATACATCTTCACCGCTATCTGTATAAACATGGAAATATCTACACCGCTATCTTTATGAACATGGAATTATCTAAACCGATAACTGTTTGAACAGGGAAATATATACACCGCTATCTGCAAGAAAATGGAAATATCTACACCGCTATCTGTATGAACATGGAAATACATACACCGCTATCTGTATGAACATGGAAATATCTACACCGCTATCTGTATGAACATGGAAATATCTACACCGCCATCTGTATGAACATGGAAATATCTTCTCCGCCATCTGTATGAACATGGATATATCTACACAGCCATCTGGATGAACATGGAAATATCTAATACGCTATCTGTATGAACATGGAAATATCTACACCGCCATCTGTATGAGCATGGATATATCTACACAGCCATCTTTATAAACACGGAAATATGTACACCGCTACCTGTATAAACATGGAAGTATCAGCACCGCTATCGGTATGTACATGGCAATATCTACACCGCTATCTGTATGTACATGGAAATATCTTCACCGCCATCTGTATGAACATGGATATATCTACGCAGCCATCTGGATGAACATGGAAATATCTACACTGCTATCTGTATGAACATGGAAATATCTACACCGCTATCTGTATGAACATGGAAATATCTACACAGCCATCTGGATGAACATGGAAATATCTACACCGCTATCTGTATGAACATGGAAATACATACACCGCTATCTGTATGAACATGGAAATATCTTCATCGCCATCTGTATGAACATGGATATATCTACACAGCCATCTGGATGAACCTGGAAATATCTACACCGCTATCTGTGTAAACATGCATACAATTTCACCGCTATCTGTATAAACATGGAAATATCTACACCGCTATCTTTATGAACATGGAAATATCTACACCGCTAACTGTTTGAACATGGAAATATATACACCGCTATCTGCTTGAAAATGGAAATATCTACACCGTTATCTGTATGAACATGGAAATACATACACCGCTATCTGTTTGAACATGGAAATATCTACACCGCTTTCTGTATGAACATGGAAATATCTACACCGCTATCTGTATGAACATGGAAATATCTTCACCGCCATCTGTATGAACATGGATATATCTACACAGCCATCTGGATGAACATGGAAATATCCGCACCGCTATCTGTATGAACATGGAAATATCTACACCGCTATCTCTATGAACATGGATATATCTACACAGCCATCTGGATGAACATGGAAATATCTACACTGCTATCTGTGTAAACATGCATACATCTTCACCGCTATCTGTATAAATATGGAAATATCTACACCGCTATCTTTCTGAACATGGAAATATCTACACCGCTAACTGTTTGAACAGGGAAATATATACACCGCTATCTGCCTGAAAATGGAAACATCTACACAGCTATCTGCATATACATGGAAATATCTACACAGCTATCTCTTTACACATGGAAATAACTACGCCGCTATCTGTATGAACATGAAAATATCTACACCGCCATCTGTATGAAAATGGAAATATCTTCACCGCCATCTGTATGAACATGGATATATCTACACAGCCTTCTGGATGAACATGGAAATATCTACACCGCTATCTGTGTAAACATGCATACATCTTCACCGCTATCTGTATAAACATGGAGATATCTACACCGCTATCTTTATGAACATGGAAATATCTAAACCGCTAACTGTTTGAACAGGAAATATATACACTGCTATCTGCATGAAAATGGAAATATCTACGCCGCTATCTGTATGAATATGGAAATACATACACCGCTATATGTATGAACATGGAAATATCTACACGGCTATCTGTATGAATATGGAAATATCTACACCGCTATCTCTATGAACATGGAAATATCTACACCGCCATCTGTATGAACATGGAAATATCTTCTCCGCCATCTGTTTGAACATGGATATATCTACACAGCCATCTGGATGAACATGGAAATATCTAAACCGCTATCTGCATGAACATGGAAATATCTACACCGCCAACTGTATGAACATGGATATATCTACACCGCTATCTGTATAAACATGGAAATATCTACACCGCTACCTGTATGAAAATTGAAATATCAGCTCCGCTATCTGTATGAACATGGAAATATCTACACCGCTATCTGTATGAACATGGAAATATCTACACCGCTATCTGTATGAACATGGAAATATCTTCACCGCCATCTGAATGAACATGGATATATCTACACAGCCTTCTGGATGAACATGGAAATATCTACACCGCTATCTGTGTAAACATGCATACATCTTCACCGCTATCTGTATAAACATGGAAATATCTACACCGCTATCTTTATGAACATGGAAATATCTAAACCGCTAACTGTTTAAACAGGAAATATATACACCGCTATCTGCATGAAAATGGAAATATCTACGCCGCTATCTGTATTAATATGGAAATACATACACCGCTATCTGTATGAACATGGAAATATCTACACCGCTATCTGTATGAACATGGAAATATCTACACCGCTATCTGTATGAACATGGAAATATCTACACCGCCATCTGTATGAACATGGAAATATCTTCTCCGCCATCTGTTTGAACATGGATATATCTACACAGCCATCTGGATGAACATGGAAATATCGAAACCGCTATCTGTATAAACTTGGAAATATCTACACCGCTACCTGTATGAACATGGAAATATCAGCTCCGCTATCTGTATGAACATGGAAATATCTACACCGCTATCTGTATGAACATGGAAATATCTACACCGCTATCTGTATGAACATGGAAATATCTACACCGCTATCTGTGTAAACATGCATACATCTTCACCGCTATCTGTATAAACATGGAAATATCTACACCGCTATCTTTATGAACATGGAAATATCTAAACCGCTAACTGTTTGAACAGGGAAATATATACGCCGCGATCTGCATGAAAATGGAAATATCTACACCGCTATCTATATGAAGATGGAAATACATACACCGTTATCTGTGTGAACATGGAAATATCTACACCGCTATCTATATGAACATGGAAATATCTACACCGCTATCTGAATGAACATGGAAATATCTACACCGCCATCTGTAAGAACATGGAAATATCTTCTCCGCCATCTGTATGAACATGGATATATCTACACAGCCATCTGGATGAACATGGAAATATCTACAACGCTATCTGTACGAACATGGAAATATCTACACCGCTATCTGTATGAACATGGAAATATCTACACCGCTATCTGTATGAACATGGAAATATCTACACCGCTATCTGTATGAACATGGAAATATCTACACCGCTAACAGAACAGGGAAATATATACACCGCTATTTGCATGAAAATGGAAATATCTACACCGCTATCTGTATGAACATGGAAATACATACACCGCTATCTGTATGAACATGGAAATATCTACTCCGCTATCTGTATGAACATGGATATATCTACACAGCCATCTGGATGAACTTGGAAATATCTGCACCGCTATCTGTATGAACATGGAAATATCTACACCGCTATCTCTTTACACATGGAATTAACTACACCGCTATCTGTATGAACATGGAAATATCTACACCGCCATCTGTATGAAAATGGAAATATCTGAACCGCCATCTGTATGAACATATAAATATCTACACCGCCATCTGTATTAAAATGGAGATATCTACACCGCTATCTGTATAAACATGGAAATATCTACACCGCTATCTGTATAAACATGGAAATATCTACACCGCTATCTGTATAAACATGGAAATATCTTCACCGCTACCTGTAAAAACATGGAAATATCAGCACCGCTATCTGTATGAACATGGAAATATCTACACCGCTATCTGTATGAACATGGAAATATCTACACCGCTATCTGTATGAACATGGAAATATCTACACCGCTATCTGTATGAACATGGAAATATCTACACCGCCATCTGTATGAACATGGAAATATCTTCTCCGCCATCTGTTTGAACATGGATATATCTACACAGCCATCTGGATGAACATGGAAATATCTAAACCGCTATCTGTATAAACTTGGAAATATCTACACCGCTACCTGTATGAACATGGAAATATCAGCTCCGCTATCTGTATGAACATGGAAATATCTACACCGCTATCTGTATGAACATGGAAATATCTGCACCGCTATCTGTATGAACATGGAAATATCTACACCGCTATCTGTGTAAACATGCATACATCTTCACCGCTATCTGTATAAACATGGAAATATCTACACCGCTATCTTTATGAACATGGAAATATCTAAACCGCTAACTGTTTGAACAGGGAAATATATACGCCGCGATCTGCATGAAAATGGAAATATCTACACCGCTATCTATATGAAGATGGAAATACATACACCGTTATCTGTGTGAACATGGAAATATCTACACCGCTATCTATATGAACATGGAAATATCTACACCGCTATCTGAATGAACATGGAAATATCTACACCGCCATCTGTAAGAACATGGAAATATCTTCTCCGCCATCTGTATGAACATGGATATATCTACACAGCCATCTGGATGAACATGGAAATATCTACAACGCTATCTGTACGAACATGGAAATATCTACACCGCTATCTGTATGAACATGGAAATATCTACACCGCTATCTGTATGAACATGGAAATATCTACACCGCTATCTGTATGAACATGGAAATATCTACACCGCTAACTGAACAGGGAAATATATACACCGCTATTTGCATGAAAATGGAAATATCTACACCGCTATCTGTATGAACATGGAAATACCTACACCGCTATCTGTATGAACATGGAAATATCTACACCGCTATCTGTATGAACATGGATATATCTACACAGCCATCTGGATGAACTTGGAAATATCTGCACCGCTATCTGTATGAACATGGAAATATCTACACCGCTATCTCTTTACGCATGGAAATAACTACACCGCTATCTGTATGAACATGGAAATATCTACACCGCCATCTGTATGAAAATGGAAATATCTGAACCGCCATCTGTATGAACATATAAATATCTACACCGCCATCTGTATTAAAATGGAGATATCTACACCGCTATCTGTATAAACATGGAAATATCTACACTGCTATCTGTATAAACATGGAAATATCTACACCGCTATCTGTATAAACATGGAAATATCTTCACCGCTACCTGTAAAAACATGGAAATATCAGCACCGCTATCTGTATGAACATGGAAATATCTACACCGCTATCGGTTTGAACAGGGAAATATATACACCGCTGTCTGCATGAAAATGGAAATTGCTACACAGCTATCTGCATATACATGGAAATATCTACACAGGTATCTCTTTACACATGGAAATACCTACACCGCTATCTGTATGAAAATGGAAATATCTACACCGCCATCTGTATGAACTTGGTAATATCTACACCGCTATCTGTATGAACATGGAAATATCTACACCGCTATCTGTATGAACATGGAAATATCTACACAGCCATCTGGATGAACATGGAAATATCTACACCGCTCTCTGTATGAACATGGAAATATCTACACCGCTATCTGTATGAACATGGAAATATCTACACCGCTATCTGTATGAACATGGAAATACTTTCACCGCCATCTATATGAACATGGATATATCTACACAGCCATCTGGATGAACATGGAAATATCTTCACCGCCATCTGTATGAAGATGGATATATCTACACAGCATTCTGGATGAACATGGAAATATCTACACCGCTATCTGTGTAAACATTCATATATTTTCACCGCTATCTGTATAAACATGGAAATATCTACACCGCTATCTTTATGAACATGGAAATATCTAAATCGCTAACTGTTTGAACAGGGAAATATATACACCGCTATCTGCATAAAAATGGAAATATCTATACCGCTATCTGTATGAACATGGAAATACATGCACCGCTATCTGTATGAACATGGAAATATCTACACCGCTATCTGTATGAACATGGAAATATCTACACCGCTATCTGTATGAACATGGAAATATCTACACCGCCATCTGTATGAACATGGAAATATCTTCTCCGCCATCTGTATGAACATGGATATATCTACACAGCCATCTGGATGAACATGGAAATATCTAGACCGCTATCTGTATGAACATGGAAATATCTACACCGCCATCTGTATGAACATGGATATATCTACACAGCCATCTGTATAAACACGGAAACATGTACACCGCTACCAGTATAAACATGGAAGTTTCAGCACGGCTATCGGAATGAACATGGCAATATCTAAACGGCTATCTGTATGAACATGGAAATATCTACACCGCTATCTGCATGTACATGGAAATATCTTCACCGCCATCTGTATGAACATGGATATATCTACTCAGCCATCTGGATGAACATGGAAATATCTACACCGCTATCTGTATGAACATGGAAATATCTACACCGCTATCTGTATGAACATGGAAATATCTACAAAGCCATCTGGATGAACATGGAAATATCTACACCGCTATCTGTATGAACATGGAAATATATACACCGCCGTCTGTATGAACATGGAAATATCTACACCGCTATCTGTATGAACATGGAAATATCTACACCGCTATCTGTATGAACATGGAAATATCTTCACCGCCATCTGTGTGAACATGGATATATCTTCACCGCTATCTGTATAAACATGGAAATATCTACACCGCTATCTTTCTGAACATGGAAATATCTACACCGCTAACTGTTTGAACAGGGAAATATATACACCGCTATCTGCATGAAAATGGAAATATCTACACAGCTATCTGCATATACATGGAAATATCTACACCGCTTACTGTTTGAACAGGGAAATATATACACCGCTATCTGCATGAAAATGGAAATATCTACACAGCTATCTCTCTACACATGGAAATAACTACACCGCTATCTGTATGAACATGGAAATATCTACACCGCCATCTGTATCAAAATGGAAATCTCTGAACCGCCATCTGTATGAACATATAAATATCTACACCGCCATCTGTATGAACATGGAAATACCTACACCGCTATCTGTATGAACATGGAAATATCTACACCGCCATCTCTATGAAAATGGAAATATCTTCTCCGCCATCTGTATGAACATGGATATATCTACACAGCCATCTGGATGAATATGGAAATATCTAAAGCGCAATCTGTATGAACATGGAAATATCTACACCGCCATCTGTGTGAACATGGATATATCTACACAGCCATCTTTATAAACACGGAAATATGTACACCGCTACCTGTATAAACATGGAAGTATCAGCACCGCTATCGGTATGTACATGGAAATATCTACACCGCTATCTGTATGAACATGGAAATACATACACCGCTATCTGTATGAACATGGAAATATCTTCACCGCCATCTGTATGAACATGGATATATCTCCACAGCCATCTGGATGAACATGGAAATATCTACACCGCTATCTGTGTAAACATGCATACATTTTCACCGCTATCTGTATAAACATGGAAGTATCAGCACCGCTATCGGTATGTACATGGAAATATCTACACCGCTATCTGTATGAACATGGAAATACATACACCGCTATCTGTATGAACATGGATATATCAACGCAGCCATCTGGATGAACATGGAAATATCTACACCGCAATCTGTATGAACATGGAAATATCTACACCGCTATCTTTATGAACATGGAAATATCTACACAGCCATCTGGATGAACATGGAAATATCTACACCGCTATCTGTATGAACATGGAAATACATACACCGCTATCTGTATGAACATGGAAATATCTTCACCGCCATCTGTATGAACATGGATATATATACACAGCCATCTGGATAAACCTGGAAATATCTACACCGCTATCTGTGTAAACATGCATACAATTTCACCGCTATCTGTATAAACATGGAAATATCTACACCGCTATCTTTATGAACATGGAAATATCTACACCGCTAATTGTTTGAACATGGAAATATATACACGGCTATCTGCTTGAAAATGGAAATATCTACACCGCTATCTGTATGAACATGGAAATACATACACCACTATCTGTTTGAACATGGAAATATCTACACCGCTTTCTGTATGAACATGGAAATATCTACACCGCTATCTGTATGAACATGGAAATATCTTCACCGCCATCTGTATGAACATGGATATATCTACACAGCCATCTGGATGAACATGGAAATATCCGCACCGCTATCTGTATGAACATGGAAATATCTACACCGCTATCTGTATGAACATGGATATATCTACACAGCCATCTGGATGAACATGGAAATATCTACACTACTATCTGTGTAAACATGCATACATCTTCACCGCTATCTGTATAAATATGGAAATATCTACACCGCTATCTTTCTGAACATGGAAATATCTACACCGCTAACTGTTTGAACAGGGAAATATATACACCGCTATCTGCCTGAAAATGGAAATATCTACACAGCAATCTGCATATACATGGAAATATCTACACAGCTATCTCTTTACACATGGAAATAACTACACCGCTATCTGTATGAACATGAAAATATCTACACCGCCATCTGTATGAAAATGGAAATATCTTCACCGCCATCTGTATGAACATGGATATATCTACACAGCCTTCTGGATGAACATGGAAATATCTACACCGCTATCTTAATGAACATGGAAATATCTAAACCGCTAACTGTTTGAACAGGAAATATATAAACCGCTATCTGCATGAAAATGGAAATATCTACGCCGCTATCTGTATGAATATGGAAATACATACACCGCTATCTGTATGAACATGGAAATATCTACACCGCTGTCTGTATGAACATGGAAATATCTACACCGCTATCTGTATGAACATGGAAATATCTACACCGCCATCTGTATGAACATGGAAATATCTTCTCCGCCATCTGTTTGAACATGGATATATCTACACAGCCATCTGGATGAACATGGAAATATCTAAACCGCTATCTGCATGAACATGGAAATATCTACACCGCCAACTGTATGAACATGGATATATCTACACCGCTATCTGTATAAACATGGAAATATCTACACCGCTACCTGTATGAACATGGAAATATCAGCTCCGCTATCTGTATGAACATGCAAATATCTACACCGCTATCTGTATGAACATGCAAATATCTACACCGCTATCTGTATGAACATGGAAATATCTTCACCGCCATCTGAATGAACATGGATATATCTACACAGCCTTCTGGATGAACATGGAAATATCTACACCGCTATCTGTGTAAACATGCATACATCTTCACCGCTATCTGTATAAACATGGAAATATCTACACCGCTATCTTTATGAACATGGAAATATCTAAACCGCTAACTGTTTGAACAGGAAATATATACACCGCTATCTGCATGAAAATGGAAATATCTACGCCGCTATCTGTATGAATATGGAAATACATACACCGCTATCTGTATGAACATGGAAATATCTACAACGCTATCTGTATGAACATGGAAATATCTACATCGCTATCTGTATGAACATGGAAATATCTACACCGCCATCTGTATGAACATGGAAATATCTACACCGCCATCTGTATGAACATGGAAATATCTTCTCCGCCATCTGTTTGAACATGGATATATCTACACAGCCATCTGGATGAACATGGAAATATCTAAACCGCTATCTGCATGAACATGGAAATATCTACACAGCCATCTGTATGAACATGGATATATCTACACCGCTATCTGTATAAACATGGAAATATCTACACCGCTACCTGTATGAACATGGAAATATCAGCTCCGCTATCTGTATGAACATGGAAATATCTACACCGCTATCTGTATGAACATGGAAATATCTGCACCGCTATCTGAATGAACATGGAAATATCTACACCGCTATCTGTGTAAACATGCATACATCTTCACCGCTATCTGTATAAACATGGAAATATCTACACCGCTATCTTTATGAACATGGAAATACCTAAACCGCTAACTGTTTGAACAGGGAAATATATACACCGCGATCTGCATGAAAATGGAAATATCTACACCGCTATCTGTATGAAGATGGAAATACATACACCGCTATCTGTGTGAACATGGAAATATCTACACCGCTATCTGTATGAACATGGAAATATCTACACCGCTATCTGAATGAACATGGAAATATCTACACCGCTATCTGTATGAACATGGAAATATCTACACCGCTATCTGTATGAACATGGAAATATCTACACCGCTAACTGAACAGGGAAATATATACACTGCTATTTGCATGAAAATGGAAATATCTACACCGCTATCTGTATGAACATGGAAATACACACACCGCTATCTGTATGAACATGGAAATATCTACACAGCTATCTGTATGAACATGGAAATATCTACACCGCTATCTGTATGAACATGGAAATATCTTCACCGATATCTGTATGAACATGGATATATCTACACAGCCATCTGGATGAACTTGGAAATATCTGCACCGCTATCTGTATGAACATGGAAATGTCTACACCGCTATCTGTATGAACATGGATATATCTACACAGCCATCTGGATGAACATGGAAATATCTACACCGCTATCTGTGTAAACATGCATACATCTTCACCGCTGTCTGTATAAAGATGGAAATATCTACACCGCTATCTTTATGAAAAAGGAAATATCTACACCGCTATCTGTGTAAATATGCATACATCTTCACCGCAATCTGTATAAACGTGGAAATATCTACACCGCTATCTGTATGAACATGGAAATATCTACACCGCTAACTGTTTGAACATGGAAATATATAAACCGCTATCTGCATGAAAATGGAAATATCTACACCGCTATCTGTATGAACATGGAAATACATACACCGCTATCTGTATGAACATGGAAATATCTACACCGCCATCTGTATGAACATGGAAATATCTTCTCCGCCATCTGTATGAACATGGATATATCTACACAGCCATCTGGATGAACATGGAAATATCTAAACCGCTATCTGTATGAACATGGATATATCTACACAGCCATCTGGATGAACATGGAAATATCTAAACCGCTATCTGTATGAACATGGAAATATCTACACCGCCATCTGTATGAACATGGATATATCTACACAGCCATCTGTATAAACACGGAAATATGTACACCGCTACCTGTATAAAAATGGAAGTATCAGCACCGCTATCGGTATGAACATGGCAATATCTACACGGCTCTCTGTATGAACATGGAAATATCTACACCGCTATCTGTATGTACATGGAAATATCTTCTCCGCCTTCTGTATAAACATGGATATATCTACGCAGCCATCTGGATGAACATGGAAATATCTACACCGCTATCTGTATGAACATGGAAATATCTACACCGCTATCTGTATTAACATGGAAATATCTACACAGCCATCTGGATTAACTTGGAAATATCTACACCGCTATCTGTATGAACATGGAAATACATACACCGCTATCTGTATGAACATGGAAATATCTACACCACTATCTGTTTGAACATGGAAATATATACACCGCTGTCTGCATGAAAATGGATATATCTACACAGCTATCTGCATATACATGGAAATATCTACACAGCTATCTCTTTACGCATGGAAATAACTACACCGCTATCTGTATTAACATGGAAATATCTACACCGCCATCTGTATGACAGTGGAAATATCTGAACCGCCATCTGTATGAACATATAAATATCTACACCGCCATCTGTATTAAAATGGAGATATCTACACCGCTATCTGTATAAACATGGAAATATCTACACCGCTATCTGTATAAACATGGAAATATCTACACCGCTATCTGTATAAACATGGAAATATCTTCACCGCTACCTGTAAAAACATGGAAATATCAGCATCGCTATCTGTATGAACATGGAAATATCTACACCGCTATCTGTATGAACATGGAAATATCTACACCGCTATCTGTATGAACATTGAAATATCTACACCGCTATCGGTTTGAACAGGGAAATATATACACCGCTGTCTGCATGAAAATGGAAATTGCTACACAGCTATCTGCATATACATGGAAATATCTACACAGGTATCTCTTTACACATGGAAATAACTACACCGCTATCTGTATGAAAATGGAAATATCTACACCGCCATCTGTATGAACATGGAAATACTTTCACCGCCATCTATATGAACATGGATATATCTACACAGCCATCTGGATGAACATGGAAATATCTACACCGCTATCTGTGTAAACATGCCTACATTTTCACCGCTATCTGTATAAACATGGAAATATCTACACCGCTATCTTTATGAACATGGAAATATCTACACCGCTAACTGTTTGAACATGGAAGTATATACACCGCTATCTGCTTGAAAATGGAAATATATACACCGCTAACTGTATGAACATGGAAATACATACACCGCTATCTGTTTGAACATGGAAATATCTACACCGCTTTCTGTGTGAACATGGAAATATCTACACCGCTATCTGTATGAACATGGAAATACCTTCACCGCCATCTGTATGAAGATGGATATATCTACACAGCATTCTGGATGAACATGGAAATATCTACACCGCTATCTGTGTAAACATCAATATATTTTCACCGCTATCTGTATAAACATGGAAATATCTACACCGCTATCTTTATGAACATGGAAATATCTAAACCGCTAACTGTTTGAACAGGGAAATATATACACCGCTATCTGCATAAAAATGGAAATATCTACACCGCTATCTGTATGAACATGGAAATACATACACCGCTATCTGTATGAACATGGAAATATCTACACCGCTATCTGTATGAACATGGAAATATCTACACCGCTATCTGTATGAACATGGAAATATCTACACCTCCATCTGTATGAACATGGAAATATCTTCTCCACCATCAGTATGAACTTGGATATATCTACCCAGCCATCTGGATGAACATGGAAATATCTAAACCGCTATCTGTATGAACATGGATATATCTACACCGCCATCTGTATGAACATGGATATATCTACACAGCCATCTCTATAAACACGGAAATATGTACACCGCTACCTGTATAAACATGGAAGTTTCAGCACGGCTATCGGTATGAACATGGCAATATCTACACGGCTATCTGTATGAACATGGAAATATCTACACCGCAATCTGCATGTACATGGAAATATCTTCACCGCCATCTGTATGAACATGGATACATCTACTCAGCCATCTGGATGAACATGGAAATATCTACACCGCTATCTGTATGAACATGGAAATATCTACACCGCTATCTGTATGAACATGGAAATATCTGCACAGCCATCTGGATTAACATGGAAATATCTACACCGCTATCTGTATGAACATGGAAATACATACACCGCTGCCTGTATGAACATGGAAATATCTACACCGCTATCTGTATGAACATGGAAATATCTACATCGCTATCTGTATGAACATGGAAATATCTTCACCGCCATCTGTGTGAACATGGATATATCTACACAGCCATCTGGATGAACATGGAAATATCTACAACGCTATCTGTGTAAACATGCATACATTTTCACCGCTATCTGTATAAACATGGAAATATCTACACCGCTATCTTTATGAACATGGAAATATCTACACCGCTAACTGTTTGAGCATGGAAATATATACACCGCTATCTGCTTGAAAATGGAAATATCTACACCGCTATCTGTATGAACATGGAAATACATACACCGCTATCTGTTTGAAAATGGAAATATCTACACCGCTTTCTTTATGAACATGGAAATATCTACAACGCTATCTGTATGAACATGGAAATATCTTCACCGCCATCTGTATGAACATGGATATATCTACACAGCCATCTGGATGAACATGGAAATATCTGCACCGCTATCTGTATGAACATGGAAATATCTACACCGCTATCTGTATGAACATGGATATATCTACACAGCCATCTGGATGAACATGGAAATATCTACACCGCTATCTGTGGAAACATGCATACATCTTCACCGCTATCTGTATAAACATGGAAATATCTACACCGCTATCTTTCTGAACATGGAAATATCTACACCGCTAACTGTTTGAACAGGGAAATATATACACCGCTATCTGCATGTACATGGAAATATCTTCACCGCCATCTGTATGAACATGGATATATCTACTCAGCCATCTGGATGAACATGGAAATATCTACACCGCTATCTGTATGAACATGGAAATATCTACACCGCTATCTGTATGAACATGGAAATATCTGCACAGCCATCTGGATTAACATGGAAATATCTACACCGCTATCTGTATGAACATGGAAATATATACACCGCTGTCTGTATGAACATGGAAATATCTACACCGCTATCTGTATGAACATGGAAATATCTACACCGCTATCTGTATGAACATGGAAATATCTTCACCGCCATCTGTGTGAACATGGATATATCTACACAGCCATCTTGATGAACATGGAAATATCTACACCGCTATCTGTGTAAACATGCATACATTTTCACCGCAATCTGTATAAACATGGAAATATCTACACCGCTATCTTTATGAACATGGAAATATCTACACCGCTAACTGTTTGAGCATGGAAATATATACACCGCTATCTGCTTGAAAATGGAAATATCTACACCGCTATCTGTATGAACATGGAAATACATACACCGCTATCTGTTTGAAAATGGAAATATCTACACCGCTTTCTTTATGAACATGGAAATATCTACACCGCTATCTGTATGAACATGGAAATATCTTCACCGCCATCTGTATGAACATGGATATATCTACACAGCCATCTGGATGAACATGGAAATATCTACACTGCTATCTGTGTAAACATGCATACATCTTCACCGTTATCTGTATAAATATGGAAATATCTACACCGCTATCTTTCTGAACATGGAAATATCTACACCGCTAACTGTTTGAACAGGGAAATATATACACCGCTATCTGCCTGAAAATGGAAATATCTACACAGCTATCTGCATATACATGGAAATATCTACACAGCTATCTCTTTACACATGGAAATAACTACACCGCTATCTGTATGAGCATGAAAATATCTACACCGCCATCTGTATGAAAATGGAAATATCTTCACCGCCATCTGTATGAACATGGATATATCTACACAGCCTTCTGGATGAACATGGAAATATCTACACCGCTATCTTAATGACCATGGAAATATCTAAACCGCTAACTGTTTGAACAGTAAATATATACACCGCTATCTGCATGAAAATGGAAATATCTACGCCGCTATCTGTATGAATATGGAAATACATACACCGCTATCTGTATGAACATGGAAATATCTACACCGCTATCTGTATGAACATGGAAATACCTACACCGCTATCTGTATGAACATGGAAATATCTACACCGCCATCTGCATGAACATGGAAATATCTTCTCCGCCATCTGTATGAACATGGATATATCTACACAGCCATCTGGATGAACATGGAAATATCTAAACCGCTATCTGTATGAACATGGAAATATCTACACCGCCATCTGTATGAACATGGATATATCTACACAGCCATCTGTATAAACACGTAAATATGTACACCGCTACCTGTATAAAAATGGAAGTATCAGGACCGCTATCGGTATGAACATGGCAATATCTACACGGCTATCTGTATGAACATGGAAATATCTACACCGCTATCTGTATGTACATGGAAATATCTTCACCGCCATCTGTATGAACATGGATATATCTACTCAGCCATCTGGATGAACATGGAAATATCTACACCACTATCTGTATGAACATGGAAATATCTACACCGCTATCTGTATGAACATGGAAATATCTACACAGCCATCTGGATGAACATGGAAATATCTACACCGCTATCTGTATGAACATGGAAATATCTACACCGCTATCTGTATTAACATGGAAATATCTACACAGCCATCTGGATTAACTTGGAAATATCTACACCGCTATCTGTATGAACATGGAAATACATACACCGCTATCTGTATGAACATGGAAATATCTACACCACTATCTGTTTGAACATGGAAATATATACACCGCTGTCTGCATGAAAATGGAAATATCTACACAGCTATCTGCATATACATTGAAATATCTACACAGCTATCTCTTTACGCATGGAAATAACTACACCGATATCTGTATGAACATGGAAATATCTACACCGCCATCTGTATGAAAATGGAAATATCTGAACCGCCATCTATATGAACATATAAATATCTACACCGCCATCTGTATTAAAATGGAGATATCTACACCGCTATCTGTATAAACATGGAAATATCTACACCGCTATCTGTATAAACATGGAAATATCTACACCGCTATCTGTATAAACATGGAAATATCTTCACCGCTACCTGTAAAAACATGGAAATATCAGCATCGCTATCTGTATGAACATGGAAATATCTACACCGCTATCTGTATGAACATGGAAATATCTACACCGCTATCTGTATGAACATGGAAATATCTACACCGCTATCGGTTTGAACAGGGAAATATATACACCGCTGTCTGCATGAAAATGGAAATTGCTACACAGCTATCTGCATATACATGGAAATATCTACACAGGTATCTCTTTACACATGGAAATAACTACACCGCTATCTGTATGAAAATGGAAATATCTACACCGCCATCTGTATGAACATGGAAATACTTTCACCGCCATCTATATGAACATGGATATATCTACACAGCCATCTGGATGAACATGGAAATATCTACACCGCTATCTGTGTAAACATGCCTACATTTTCACCGCTATCTGTATAAACATGGAAATATCTACACCGCTATCTTTATGAACATGGAAATATCTACACCGCTAACTGTTTGAACATGGAAGTATATACACCACTATCTGCTTGAAAATGGAAATATATACACCGCTAACTGTATGAACATGGAAATACATACACCGCTATCTGTTTGAACATGGAAATATCTACACCGATTTCTGTATGAACATGTAAATATCTACACCGCTATCTGTATGAACATGGAAATACCTTCACCGCCATCTGTATGAAGATGGATATATCTACACAGCATTCTGGATGAACATGGAAATATCTACACCGCTATCTGTGTAAACATCAATATATTTTCACCGCTATCTGTATAAACATGGAAATATCTACACCGCTATCTTTATGAACATGGAAATATCTAAACCGCTAACTGTTTGAACAGGTGAATATATACACCGCTATCTGCATAAAAATGGAAATATCTACACCGCTATCTGTATGAACATGGAAATACATACACCGCTATCTGTATGAACATGGAAATATCTACACCGCTATCTGTATGAACATGGAAATATCTACACCGCTATCTGTATGAACATGGAAATATCTACACCTCCATCTGTATGAACATGGAAATATCTTCTCCACCATCAGTATGAACATGGATATATCTACCCAACCATCTGGATGAACATGGAAATATCTAAACTGCTATTTGTATGAACATGGATATATCTACACCGCCATCTGTATGAACATGGATATATCTACACAGCCATCTGTATAAACACGGAAATATGTACACCGCTACCTGTATAAACATGGAAGTTTCAGCACGGCTATCGGTATGAACATGGCAATATCTACACGGCTATCTTTATGAACATGGAAATATCTACACCGCTATCTGCATGTACATGGAAATATCTTCACCGCCATCTGTATGAACATGGATATATCTACTCAGCCATCTGGATGAACATGGAAATATCTACACCGCTATCTGTATGAACATGGAAATATCTACACCGCTATCTGTATGAACATGGAAATATCTGCACAGCCATCTGGATTAACATGGAAATATCTTCACCGCTATCTGTATGAACATGGAAATACATACACCGCTGTCTGTATGAACATGGAAATATCTACACCGCTATCTTTATGAACATGGAAATATCTACACCGCTATCTGTATGAACATGGAAATATCTTCACCGCCATCTGTATGAACATGGATATATCTACACAGCCATCTGGATGAACATGGAAATATCTTCACTGCTATCTGTGTAAACATGAATACATCTTCACCGCTATCTGTATAAATATGGAAATATCTACACCGCTATCTTTCTGAACATGGAAATATCTACACCGCTAACTGTTTGAACAGGGAAATATATACACCGCTATCTGCCTGAAAATGGAAATATCTACACAGCTATCTGCATATACATGGAAATATCTACACAGCTATCTCTTTACACATGGAAATAACTACACCGCTATCTGTATGAACATGAAAATATCTACACCGCCATCTGTATGAAAATGGAAATATCTTCACCTCCATCTGTATGAACATGGATATATCTACACAGCCTTCTGGATGAACATGGAAATATCTACACCGCTATCTTAATGACCATGGAAATATCTAAACCGCTAACTGTTTGAACAGTAAATATATACACCGCTATCTGCATGAAAATGGAAATATCTACGCCGCTATCTGTATGAATATGGAAATACATACACCGCTATCTGTATGAACATGGAAATATCTACACCGCTATCTGTATGAACATGGAAATATCTACACAGCCATCTGGATTAACATGGAAATATCTACACTGCTATCTGTATAAACATGGAAATACATACACCGCTGTCTGTATGAACATGGAAATATCTACACCGCTATCTGTATGAACATGGAAATATCTACACCGCTATCTGTATGAACATGGAAATATCTTCACCGCCATCTGTATGAACATGGATATATCTACACAGCCATCTGGATGAACATGGAAATATCTACACCGCTATCTGCATGGACATGGAAATATCAGCACCGCTATCTGTATGAACATGGAAATATCTACACCGCTATCTGTGTAAACATGCATACATCTTCACCGCTGTCTGTATAAAGATGGAAATATCTACACCGCTATCTTTATGAAAAAGGAAATATCTACACCGCTATCTGTGTAAATATGCATACATCTTCACCGCAATCTGTATAAACGTGGAAATATCTACACCGCTATCTGCATGAAAATGGAAATATCTACACCGCTATCTGTATGAACAGGGAAATACATACACCGCTATCTGTATGAACATGGAAATATCTACACCGCTATCTGTATGAACATGGAAATACCTACACCGCTATCTGTATGAACATGGAAATATCTACACCGCCATCTGTATGAACATGGAAATATCTTCTCCGCCATCTGTATGAACATGGATATATCTACACAGCCATCTGGATGAACATGGAAATATCTAAACCGCTATCTGTATGAACATGGAAATATCTACACCGCCATCTGAATGAACATGGATATATCTACACAGCCTCTGTATAAACACGTAAATATGTACACCGCTACCTGTATAAAAATGGAAGTATCAGCACCGCTATCGGTATGAACATGGCAATATCTACACGGCTATCTGTATGAACATGGAAATATCTACACCGCTATCTGTATGTACATGGAAATATCTTCTCCGCCATCTGTATGAACATGGATATATCTACGCAACCATCTGGATGAACATGGAAATATCTACACCGCTATCTGTATGAACATGGAAATATCTACACCGCTATCTGTATTAACATGGGAATATCTACACAGCTATCTGGATTAACTTGGAAATATCTACACCGTTATCTGTATGAACATGGAAATACATACACCGCTATCTGTATGAACATGGAAATATCTACACCACTATCTGTTTGAACATGGAAATATATACACCGCTGTCTGCATGAAAATGGAAATATCTACACAGCTATCTGCATATACATTGAAATATCTACACAGCTATCTCTTTACGCATGGAAATAACTACACCGCTATCTGTATGAACATGGAAATATCTACACCGCCATCTGTATGAAAATGGAAATATCTGAACCGCCATCTGTATGAACATATAAATATCTACACCGCCATCTGTATTAAAATGGAGATATCTACACCGCTATCTGTATAAACATGGAAATATCTACACCGCTATCTGTATAAACATGGAAACATCTACACCGCTATCTGTATAAACATGGAAATATCTTCACCGCTACCTGTAAAAACATGGAAATATCAGCATCGCTATCTGTATGAACATGGAAATATCTACACCGCTATCTGTATGAACATGGAAATATCTACACCGCTATCTGTATGAACATGGAAATATCTACACCGCTATCGGTTTGAACAGGGAAATATATACACCGCTGTCTGCATGAAAATGGAAATTGCTACACAGCTATCTGCATATACATGGAAATATCTACACAGGTATCTCTTTACACATGGAAATAACTACACCGCTATCTGTATGAAAATGGAAATATCTACACCGCCATCTGTATGAACATGGAAATACTTTCACCGCCATCTATATGAACATGGATATATCTACACAGCCATCTGGATGAACATGGAAATATCTACACCGCTATCTGTGTAAACATGCCTACATTTTCACCGCTATCTGTATAAACATGGAAATATCTACACCGCTATCTTTTTGAACATGGAAATATCTACACCGCTAACTGTTTGAACATGGAAGTATATACACCGCTATCTGCTTGAAAATGGAAATATATACACCACTAACTGTATGAACATGGAAATACATACACCGCTATCTGTTTGAACATGGAAATATCTACACCGCTTTCTGTATGAACATGTAAATATCTACACCGCTATCTGTATGAACATGGAAATACCTTCACCGCCATCTGTATGAAGATGGATATATCTACACAGCATTCTGGATGAACATGGAAATATCTACACCGCTATCTGTGTAAACATGCATATATTTTCACCGCTATCTGTATAAACATGGAAATATCTACACCGCTATCTTTATGAACATGGAAATATCTAAAGGCCTAACTGTTTGAACAGGTGAATATATACACCGCTATCTGCATAAAAATGGAAATATCTACACCGCTATCTGTATGAACATGGAAATACATACACCGCTATCTGTATGAACATGGAAATATCTACACCGCTATCTGTATGAACATGGAAATATCTACACCGCTATCTGTATGAACATGGAAATATCTACACCTCCATCTGTATGAACATGGAAATATCTTCTCCACCATCAGTATGAACATGGATATATCTACCCAGCCATCTGGATGAACATGGAAATATCTAAACCGCTATCTGTATGAACATGGATATATCTACACCGCCATCTGTGTGAACATGGATATATCTACACAGCCATCTGTATAAACACGGAAATATGTACACCGCTACCTGTATAAACATGGAAGTTTCAGCACGGCTATCGGTATGAACATGGCAATATCTACACGGCTATCTGTATGAACATGGAAATATCTACACCGCTATCTGCATGTACATGGAAATATCTTCACTACCATCTGTATGAACATGGATGTATCTACTCAGCCATCTGGATGAACATGCAAATATCTACACCGCTATCTGTATGAACATGGAAATATCTACACAGCTATCTGTATGAACATGGAAATATCTGCACAGCCATCTGGATTAACATGGAAATATCTACACCGCTATCTGTATGAACATGGAAATACATATACCGCTGTCTGTATGAACATGGAAATATCTACACCGCTATCTGTATGAACATGGAAATATCTACACCGCTATCTGTATGAACATGGAAATATCTTCACCGCCATCTGTGTGAACATGGATATATCTACACAGCCATCTGGATGAACATGGAAATATCTACACCGCTATCTGTGTAAACATGCATACATTTTCACCGCTATCTGTATAAACATGGAAATATCTACACCGCTATCTTTATGAACATGGAAATATCTACACCGCTAACTGTTTGAGCATGGAAATATATACACCGCTATCTGCTTGAAAATGGAAATATCTACACCGCTATCTGTATGAACATGGAAATACATACACCGCTATCTGTTTGAAAATGGAAATATCTACACCGCTTTCTTTATGAACATGGAAATATCTACAACACTATCTGTATGCACATGGAAATATCTTCACCGCCATCTGTATGAACATGGATATATCTACACAGCCATCTGGATGAACATGGAAATATCTACACCGCTATCTGTATGAACATGGAAATATCTACACCGCTATCTGTCTGAACATGGATATATCTACACAGCCATCTGGATGAACATGGAAATATCTACACCGCTATCTGTGTAAACATGCATACATCTTCACCGCTATCTGTATAAACATGGAAATATCTACACCGCTATCTTTCTGAACATGGAAATATCTACACCGCTAACTGTTTGAACTTGGAAACATATACACCGCTATCTGCTTGAAAATGGAAATATCTACACCGCTATCTGTATGAACATGGAAATACATACACCGCTATCTGTTTGAACATGGAAATATCTACACCGCTTTCTGTATGAACATGGAAATATCTTCACCGTCATCAGTATGAACATGAATATATCTACACAGCCATCTGGATGAACATGGAAATATCTGCACCGCTATATGTATGAACATGGAAATATCTACACCGCTATCTGTATGAACATGGATATATCTACACAGCCTTCTGGATGAACATGGAAATATCTACACCGCTATCTGTGTAAACATGCATACATCTTCACCGCTATCTGTATAAACATGGAAATATCTACACCGCTATCTTTCTGAACATGGAAATATCAACACCGCTAACTGTTTGAACAGGGAAATATATACACCGCTATCTGCATGAGAATTGAAATATCTACACAGCTATCTGCATATACATGGAAATATCTACACAGCTATCTCTTTACACATGGAAATAACTACACCGCTATCTGTATGAACATGGAAATATCTACACCGCCATCTGTATGAAAATGGAAATATATGAACCGCCATCTGTATGAACATATAAATATCTACACCGCCATCTGTATTAAGATGGAGATATCTACACCGCTATCTGTATAAACATGGAAATATCTACACCGCTATCTGTATAAACATGGAAATATCTACACCGCTATCAGTATAAACATGGAAATATCTTCACCGCTACCTGTAAAAACATGGAAATATCAGCAACGCTATCTGTATGAACATGGAAATATCTACACCGATATCTGTATGAACATGGAAATATCTACACCGCTATCTGTATGAACATGGAAATATCAACACCGCTATCGGTTTGAACAGGGAAATATATACACCGTTGTCTGCAAGAAAATGGAAATTGCTACACAGCTATCTGCATATACTTGGAAATATCTACACAGGTATCTCTTTACACATGGAAATAACTACACCGCTATCTGTATGAAAATGGAAATATCTACACCGCCATCTGTATGAACATGGAAATATCTACACCGCTATCTGTATGAACATGGAAATATCTACAACGCTATCTGTATGAACATGGAAATATCTACACAGCCATCTGGATGAACATGGAAATATCTACATCGCTATCTGTATGAACATGGAAATATCTACACCGCTATCTGTATGAACATGGAAATACCTACACCGCTACCTGTATGAACATGGAAATATTTTCACCGCCATCTATATGAACATGGATATATCTACACAGCCATCTGGATGAACATGGAAATATCTACACCGCTATCTGTGTAAACATGCCTACATTTTCACCGCTATCTGTATAAAGATGGAAATATGTACACCGATATCTTTATGAACATGGAAATATCTACACCGCTAACTGTTTGAACATGGAAGTATATACACCGCTATCTGCTTGAAAATGGAAATATATACATCGCTAACTGTATGAACATGGAAATACATACACCGCTATCTGTTTGAACATGGAAATATCTACACCGCTTTCTGTATGAACATGGAAATATCTACACCGCTATCTGTATGAACATGGAAATATCTTCACCGCCATCTGCATGAAGATGGATATATCTACACAGCATTCTGGATGAACATGGAAATATCTACACCGCTATCTGTGTAAACATGCATACATTTTCACCGCTATCTGTATAAACATTGAAATATCTACACCGCTATCTTTATGAACATGGAAATATCTAAACCGCTATCTGTATGAACATGGAAATATCTTCACCGCCACCTGTATGAACATGGATATATCTACACAGCCATCTGGATGAACATGGAAATATGTACACGGCTATCTGTGTAAACATGCATACATCTTCACCGCTATCTGTATAAACATGGAAATATCTACACCGCTATCTTTATGAACATGGAAATATCTAAACCGCTAACTGTTTGAACAAGGAAATATACACACCGCTTTCTGCATAAAAATGGAAATATCTACACCGCTACCTGTATGAACATGGAAATACATACACCGCTATCTGTATGAACATGGAAGTATCTACACCGCTATCTGTATGAACATGGAAATATCTACACCCCTATCTGTATGAACATGGAAATATCTACACCGCCATCTGTATGAACATGGAAATATCTTCTCCACCATCTGTATGAACATGGATATATCTACACAGCCATCTGGATGAACATGGAAATATCTACACTGCTATCTGTATGAACATGGAAATATCTACACCGCCATCTGTATGAACATGGATATATCTACACAGCCATCTTTATAAACACGGAAATATGTACACCGCTACCTGTATAAACATGGAAGTATCAGCACCGCTATCGGTATGTACATGGCAATATCTACACGGCTATCTGTATGAACATGGAAATATCTACACCGCTATCTTTATGTACATGGAAATATCTTCACCGCCATCAGTATGAACATGGATATATCTACGCAGCCATCTGGATGAACATGGAAATATCTACACCGCTATCTGTATGAACATGGAAATATCTACGCCGCTATCTGTATGAACATGGAAATACGTACACAGCCATCTGGATGAACATGGAAATATCTACACCGCTATCTGTATGAACATGGAAATACAAACACCGCTATCTGTATGAACATGGAAATATCTACACCACTATCTGTACGAACATGGAAATATCTACACCGCTATATGTATGAACATGGAAATATCTTCACCGCCATCTGTATGAACATGGATATATCTACACAGCCATCTGGATGAACATGGAAATATCTACACTGCTATCTGTGTAAACATGCATACATTTACACCGCTATCTGTATAAACATGGAAATATCTACACCGCTATCTTTATGAACATGGAAATATCTACACCGCTAACTGTTTGAACTTGGAAATATATACACCGCTATCTGCTTGAAAATGGAAATATCTACACCGCTATCTGTATGAACATGGAAATACATACACCGCTATCTGTTTGAACATGGAAATATCTACACCGCTTTCTGTATGAACATGGAAATATCTTCACCGTCATCAGTATGAACATGAATATATCTACACAGCCATCTGGATGAACATGGAAATATCTGCACCGCTATCTGTATGAACATGGAAATATCTACACCGCTATCTGTATGAACATGGATATATCTACACAGCCTTCTGGATGAACATGGAAATATCTACACCGCTATCTGTGTAAACATGCATACATCTTCACCGCTATCTGTATAAACATGGAAATATCTACACCGCTATCTTTCTGAACATGGAAATATCAACACCGCTAACTGTTTGAACAGGGAAATATATACACCGCTATCTGCATGAGAATTGAAATATCTACACAGCTATCTGCATATACATGGAAATATCTACACAGCTATCTCTTTACACATGGAAATAACTACACCGCTATCTGTATGAACATGGAAATATCTACACCGCCATCTGTATGAAAATGGAAATATATGAACCGCCATCTGTATGAACATATAAATATCTACACCGCCATCTGTATTAAGATGGAGATATCTACACCGCTATCTGTATAAACATGGAAATATCTACACCGCTATCTGTATAAACATGGAAAAATCTACACCGCTATCAGTATAAACATGGAAATATCTTCACCGCTACCTGTAAAAACATGGAAATATCAGCAACGCTATCTGTATGAACATGGAAATATCTACACCGATATCTGTATGAACATGGAAATATCTACACCGCTATCTGTATGAACATGGAAATATCAACACCGCTATCGGTTTGAACAGGGAAATATATACACCGTTGTCTGCAAGAAAATGGAAATTGCTACACAGCTATCTGCATATACTTGGAAATATCTACACAGGTATCTCTTTACACATGGAAATAACTACACCGCTATCTGTATGAAAATGGAAATATCTACACCGCCATCTGTATGAACATGGAAATATCTACACCGCTATCTGTATGAACATGGAAATATCTACAACGCTATCTGTATGAACATGGAAATATCTACACAGCCATCTGGATGAACATGGAAATATCTACATCGCTATCTGTATGAACATGGAAATATCTACACCGCTATCTGTATGAACATGGAAATACCTACACCGCTACCTGTATGAACATGGAAATATTTTCACCGCCATCTATATGAACATGGATATATCTACACAGCCATCTGGATGAACATGGAAATATCTACACCGCTATCTGTGTAAACATGCCTACATTTTCACCGCTATCTGTATAAAGATGGAAATATGTACACCGATATCTTTATGAACATGGAAATATCTACACCGCTAACTGTTTGAACATGGAAGTATATACACCGCTATCTGCTTGAAAATGGAAATATATACATCGCTAACTGTATGAACATGGAAATACATACACCGCTATCTGTTTGAACATGGAAATATCTACACCGCTTTCTGTATGAACATGGAAATATCTACACCGCTATCTGTATGAACATGGAAATATCTTCACCGCCATCTGCATGAAGATGGATATATCTACACAGCATTCTGGATGAACATGGAAATATCTACACCGCTATCTGTGTAAACATGCATACATTTTCACCGCTATCTGTATAAACATTGAAATATCTACACCGCTATCTTTATGAACATGGAAATATCTAAACCGCTATCTGTATGAACATGGAAATATCTTCACCGCCACCTGTATGAACATGGATATATCTACACAGCCATCTGGATGAACATGGAAATATGTACACGGCTATCTGTGTAAACATGCATACATCTTCACCGCTATCTGTATAAACATGGAAATATCTACACCGCTATCTTTATGAACATGGAAATATCTAAACCGCTAACTGTTTGAACAAGGAAATATACACACCGCTTTCTGCATAAAAATGGAAATATCTACACCGCTACCTGTATGAACATGGAAATACATACACCGCTATCTGTATGAACATGGAAGTATCTACACCGCTATCTGTATGAACATGGAAATATCTACACCGCCATCTGTATGAACATGGAAATATCTTCTCCACCATCTGTATGAACATGGATATATCTACACAGCCATCTGGATGAACATGGAAATATCTACACTGCTATCTGTATGAACATGGAAATATCTACACCGCCATCTGTATGAACATGGAAATATCTTCTCCACCATCTGTATGAACATGGATATATCTACACAGCCATCTGTATAAACATGGAAATATCTACACCGCTATATGTATAAACATGGAAATATCTACACCGCTACATGTATGAACATGGAAATATCAGCACCGCTATCTGTATGAACATGGAAATATCTACACCGCTATCTGTATGAACATGGAAGTATCTTCACCGCCATCTGTATGAACATGGATATATCTACACAGCCATCTGGATGAACATGGAAATATGTACATGGCTATCTGTGTAAACATGCATACTTCTTCACCGCTATCTGTATAAACATGGAAATATCTACACCGCTATCTTTATGAACATGGAAATATCTAAACCGATAACTGTTTGAACAGGGAAATATATACACTGCTATCTGCATAAAAATGGAAATATCTACACCGCTATCTGTATGAACATGGAAATACATACACCGCTATCTGTATGAACATGGAAATATCTACACCGCTATCTGTATGAACATGGAAATACCTACACCGCTATCTGTATGAACATGGAAATATCTACACCGCCATCTGTATGAACATGGAAATATCTTCTCCGCCATCTGTATGAACATGGATATATCTACACAGCCATCTGGATGAACATGGAAATATCTAAACCGCTATCTGTATGAACATGGAAATATCTACACCATCATCTGTATGAACATGGATATATCTACACAGCCATCTGTATAAACACGGAAATATGTAAACCGCTACCTGTATAAACATGGAAGTATCAGCACCGCTATCGGTATGAAGATGGCCATATCTACACGGCTATCTGTACGAACATGGAAATATCTACACCGCTATCTGTATGTACGTGGAAATATCTTCTCCGCCATCTGTATGAACATGGATATATCTACGCAGCCATCTGGATGAACATGGAAATATCTACACCGCTATCTGTATGAACATGGAAATATCTACACCGCTATCTGCATTAACATGGAAATATCCACACAGCCGTCTGGATTAACTTGGAAATATCTACACCGCTATCTGTATGAACATGGAAATACTACACCGCTATCTGTATGAACATGTAAATATCTACACCGCTATCTGTTTGAACATGGAAATATATACACCGCTATCTGCATGAAAATGGAAATATCTACACAGCTATCTGCATATACATGGAAATATCTACACAGCTATCACTTTACGCATGGAAATAACTACACCGCTATCTGTATGAACATGGAAATATCTACACCGCCATCTGTATGAAAATGGAAATATCTGAACCGCCATCTGTATGAACATATAAATATCTACACCGCCATCTGTATTAAAATGAAGATATCTACACCGCTATCTGTATAAACATGGAAATATCTACACCGCTATCTGTATAAACATGGAAATATCTACACCGCTATCTGTATAAACATGGAAATATCTTCACCGCTACCTGTAAAAACATGGAAATGTCAGCACCGCTATCTGTATGAACATGGAAATATCTACACCGCTATCTGTATGAACATGGAAATATCTACACCGCTATCTGTATGAACATGGAAATATCTACACCGCTATCGGTTTGAACAAGGAAATATATACACCGCTGTCTGCATGAAAATGGAAATTGCTACACAGCAATCTGCATATACATGGAAATATCTACACAGGTATCTCTTTACACATGGAAATAACTACACAGCTATCTGTATGAAAATGGAAATATCTAAACCGCCATCTGTATGAACATGGAAATATCTACACCGCTATCTGTATGAACATGGAAATATCTACACCGCTATCTGTATGAACATGGAAATATCTACACAGCCATCTGGATGAACATGGAAATATCTACACCGCTATCTGTATGAACATGGAAATATCTACACCGCTATCTGTATGAACACGGAAATATCTACACCGCAATCTGTATGAACATGGAAATATTTTCACCACCATCTATATGAACATGGATATATCTACACAGCCATCTGGATGAACATGGAAATATCTACACCGCTATCTGTGTAAACATGCCTACATTTTCACCGCTATCTGTATAAACATGGAAATATCTACACCGCTATCTTTATGAACATGGAAATATCTACACCGCTAACTGTTTGAACATGGAAGTATATACACCGCTATCTGCTTGAAAATGGAAATATATTCAACGCTAACTGTATGAACATGGAAATACATACACCGCTATCTGTTTGAACATGGAAATATCTACACCGCTTTCTGTATGAACATGGAAATATCTACACCGCTATCTGTATGAACATGGAAATATCTACACCGCCATCTGTATGAACATGGAAATATCTTCTCCACCATCTGTATGAACATGGATATATCTACACAGCCATCTGGATGAACATGGAAATATCTAAACCGCTATCTGTATGAACATGGAAATATCTACACCGCCATCTGTATGAACATGGATATATCTACACAGCCATCTGTATAAACACGGAAATATGTACACCGCCACCTGTATAAACATGGAAGTTTCAGCACGGCTATCGGTATGAACATGGCAATATCTACACGGCTATCTGTATGAACATGGAAATATCTACACCGCTATCTGTATGTACATGGAAATATCTTCACCGCCATCTGTATGAACATGGATATATCTACTCAGCCATCTGGATGAACATGGAAATATTTACACCGCTATCTGTATGAGCATGGAAATATCTACACCGCTATCTGTATGAACATGGAAATATCTACACAGCCATCTGGATTAACATGGAAATATCTACACCGCTATCTGTATGAACATGGAAATACATACACCGCTGTCTGTATGAACATGGAAATATCTACCCCGCTATCTGTATGAACATGGAAATATCTACACCGCTATCTGTATGAACATGGATATATCTTCACCGCCATCTGTGTGAACATGGATATATCTACACAGCCATCTGGATGAGCATGGACATATCTACACCGCTATCTGTGTAAACATGCATACATTTTCACCGCTATCTGTATAAACATGGAAATAACTACACCGCTATCTTTATGAACATGGAAATATCTACACCGCTAACTGTTTGAACATGGAAATATATACACCGCTATCTGCTTGAAAATGGAAATATCTACACCGCTATCTGTATGAACATGGAAATACATACACCGCTATCTGTTTGAACATGGAAATATCTACACCGCTTTCTTTATGAACATGGAAATATCTACAACGCTATCTGTATGAACATGGAAATATCTTCACCGCCATCTGTATGAACATGGATATATCTACACAGCCATCTGGATGAACATGGAAATATCTGCACCGCTATCTGTATGAACATGGAAATATCTACACCGCTATCTGTATGAACATGGATATATCTACACAGCCATCTGGATGAACATGGAAATATCTACACCGCTATCTGTGTAAACATGCATATATCTTCACCGCTATCTGTATAAACATGGAAGTATCTACACCGCTATCTTTCTGAACATGGAAATATCTACACCGCTAACTGTTTGAACAGGGAAATATATACACCGCTATCTGCATGAAAATGGAAATATCTACACAGCTATCTGCATATACATGGAAATATCTACACAGCTATCTCTCTACACATGGAAATAACTACACCGCTATCTGTATGAACATGGAAATATCTACACCGCCATCTGTATGAAAATGGAAATCTCTGAACCGCCATCTGTATGAACATATAAATATCTACACCGCCATCTGTATTAAAATGGAGATATCTACACCGCTATCTGTATAAACATGGAAATATCTACACCGCTATCTGTATAAACATGGAAATATCTACACCGCTATCAGTATAAACATGGAAATAGCTTCACCGCTACCTGTATAAACATGGAAATTTCAGCACCGCTATCTGTATGAACATGGAAATATCTACACCGCAATCTGTATGAACATGGAAATATCTACACCGCTATCTGTACGAACATGGAAATATCTACACCGTTATCTGTTTGAACAGGGAAATATATACACCGCTGTCTGCATGAAAATGGAAATTGCTACACAGCTATCTGCATATACATGGAAATATCTACACAGGTATCTCTTTACACATGGAAATAACTACACCGCTATCTGTATGAACATGGAAATATCTACACCGCCATCTGTATGAACATGGAAATATCTGCACCGCCATCTGTATGAACATATAAATATCTACACCGCCATCTGTATTAAGATGGAGATATCTACACTGCTATCTGTATCAACATGGAAATATCTACACCGCTACCTGTATGAACATGGAAATATCAGCACCGCTATCTGTATGAACATGGAAATATCTACACCGCTATCTGTATGAACATGGAAATATCTTCACCGCCATCTGTATGAACATGGATATATCTACACAGGCATCTGGATGAACATGGAAATATGTACACGGCTATCTGTGTAAACATGCATACATCTTCACCGCTATCTGTATAAACATGGAAATATCTACACCGCTATCTTTATGAACATGGAAATATCTAAACCGCTAACTGTTTGAACAGGGAAATATATACACCGCTATCTGCATAAAAATGGATATATCTACACCGCTATCTGTATGAACATGGAAATACATACACCGCTATCTGTATGAACATGGAAATATCTACAACGCTATCTGTATGAACATGGAAATAACTACCCCGCTATCTGTATGAACATGGAAATATCTACACCGCCATCTGTATGAACATGGAAATATCTTCTCCACCATCTGTATGAACATGGAAATATCTACACAGCCATCTGGATGAACATGGAAATATCTACACCGCTATCTGTATGAACATGGAAATATCTACACCGCTATCTGTATGAACATGGAAATATCTACACCGCTATCTGTATGAACATGGAAATATTTTCACCGCCATCTATATGAACATGGATATATCTACACAGCCATCTGGATGAATATGGAAATATCTACACCGCTATCTGTGTAAACATGCCTACATTTTCACCGCTATCTGTATAAACATGGAAATATCTACACCGCTATCTTTATGAACATGGAAATATCTACACCGCTAACTGTTTGAACATGGAAGTATATACACCGCTATCTGCTTGAAAATGGAAATATATACACCGCTAACTGTATGAACATGGAAATACATACACCGCTATCTGTTTGAATATGGAAATATCTACACCGCTATCTGTATGAACATGGATATATCTTCACCGCCATCTGTGTGAACATGGATGTATCTACACAGCCATCTGGATGAACATGGACATATCTACACCGCTATCTGTGTAAACATGCATACATTTTCACCGCTATCTGTATAAACATGGAAATAACTACACCGCTATCTTTATGAACATGGAAATATCTACACCGCTAACTGTTTGAACATGGAAATATATACACCGCTATCTGCTTGAAAATGGAAATATCTACACCGCTATCTGTATGAACATGGAAATACATACACCGCTATCTGTTTGAACATGGAAATATCTGCACCGCCATCTGTATGAACATATAAATATCTACACCGCCATCTGTATTAAGATGGAGATATCTACACTGCTATCTGTATCAACATGGAAATATCTACACCGCTACCTGTATGAACATGGAAATATCAGCACCGCTATCTGTATGAACATGGAAATATCTACACCGCTATCTGTATGAACATGGAAATATCTTCACCGCCATCTGTATGAACATGGATATATCTACACAGCCATCTGGATGAACATGGAAATATGTACACGGCTATCTGTGTAAACATGCATACATCTTCACCGCTATCTGTATAAACATGGAAATATCTACACCGCTATCTTTATGAACATGGAAATATCTAAACCGCTAACTGTTTGAACAGGGAAATATATACACCGCTATCTGCATAAAAATGGAAATATCTACACCGCTATCTGTATGAACATGGAAATACATACACCGCTATCTGTATGAACATGGAAATATCTACAACGCTATCTGTATGAACATGGAAATAACTACCCCGCTATCTGTATGAACATGGAAATATCTACACCGCCATCTGTATGAACATGGAAATATCTTCTCCACCATCTGTATGAACATGGATATATCTAAACAGCCATCTGGATGAACATGGAAATATCTAAACCGCTATCTGTATGAACATGGAAATATCTACACCGCCATCTGTATGAACATGGATATATCTACACAGCCATCTGTATAAACACGGAAATATGTACACCGCTACCTGTATAAACATGGAAGTTTCAGCACGACTATCGGTATGAACATGGCAATATCTACACGGCTATCTGTATGAACATGGAAATATCTACACCGCTATCTGTATGTACATGGAAATATCTTCACCGCCATCTGTATGAACATGGATATATCTACTCAGCCATCTGGATGAACATGGAAATATCTACAGCGCTATCTGTATGAACATGGAAATATCTACACCGCTATCTGTATGAACATGGAAATATCTACACAGCCATCTGGATTAACATGGAAATATCTACACCGCTATCTGTATGAACATGGAAATACATACACCGCTGTCTGTATGAACATGGAAATATCTACACCGCTATCTGTATGAACATGGAAATATCTACACCGCTATCTGTATGAACATGGAAATATCTTCACTGCCATCTGTATGAACATGGATATATCTACGCAGCCATCTGGATGAACATGGAAATATCTACACCGCTATCTGTATGAACATGGAAATATCTACACCGCTATCTGCATTAACATGGAAATATCCACACAGCCATCTGGATTAACTTGGAAATATCTACACCGCTATCTGTATGAACATGGAAATACATACACCGCTATCTGTATGAACATGTAAATATCTACACCGCTATCTGTTTGAACATGGAAATATATACACCGCTATCTGCATGAAAATGGAAATATCTACACAGCTATCTGCATATACATGGAAATATCTACACAGCTATCACTTTACGCATGGAAATAACTACACCGCTATCTGTATGAACATGGAAATATCTACACCGCCATCTGTATGAAAATGGAAATATCTGAACCGCCATCTGTATGAACATATAAATATCTACACCGCCATCTGTATTAAAATGAAGATATCTACACCGCTATCTGTATAAACATGGAAATATCTACACCGCTATCTGTATAAACATGGAAATATCTACACCGCTATCTGTATAAACATGGAAATATCTTCACCGCTACCTGTAAAAACATGGAAATATCAGCACCGCTATCTGTATGAACATGGAAATATCTACACCGCTATCTGTATGAACATGGAAATATCTACACCGCTATCTGTATGAACATGGAAATATCTACACCGCTATCGGTTTGAACAAGGAAATATATACACCGCTGTCTGCATGAAAATGGAAATTGCTACACAGCAATCTGCATATACATGGAAATATCTACACAGGTATCTCTTTACACATGGAAATAACTACACAGCTATCTGTATGAAAATGGAAATATCTAAACCGCCATCTGTATGAACATGGAAATATCTACACCGCTATCTGTATGAACATGGAAATATCTGCACCGCCATCTGTATGAACATATAAATATCTACACCGCCATCTGTATTAAGATGGAGATATCTACACTGCTATCTGTATCAACATGGAAATATCTACACCGCTACCTGTATGAACATGGAAATTTCAGCACCGCTATCTGTATGAACATGGAAATATCTACACCGCAATCTGTATGAACATGGAAATATCTACACCGCTATCTGTATGAACATGGAAATATCTACACCGCTATCTGTTTGAACAGGGAAATATATACACCGCTGTCTGCATGAAAATGGAAATTGCTACACAGCTATCTGCATATACATGGAAATATCTACACAGGTATCTCTTTACACATGGAAATAACTACACCGCTATCTGTATGAACATGGAAATATCTACACCGCCATCTGTATGAACATGGAAATATCTGCACCGCCATCTGTATGAACATATAAATATCTACACCGCCATCTGTATTAAGATGGAGATATCTACACTGCTATCTGTATCAACATGGAAATATCTACACCGCTACCTGTATGAACATGGAAATATCAGCACCGCTATCTGTATGAACATGGAAATATCTACACCGCTATCTGTATGAACATGGAAATATCTTCACCGCCATCTGTATGAACATGGATATATCTACACAGCCATCTGGATGAACATGGAAATATGTACACGGCTATCTGTGTAAACATGCATACATCTTCACCGCTATCTGTATAAACATGGAAATATCTACACCGCTATCTTTATGAACATGGAAATATCTAAACCGCTAACTGTTTGAACAGGGAAATATATACACCGCTATCTGCATAAAAATGGAAATATCTACACCGCTATCTGTATGAACATGGAAATACATACACCGCTATCTGTATGAACATGGAAATATCTACAACGCTATCTGTATGAACATGGAAATAACTACCCCGCTATCTGTATGAACATGGAAATATCTACACCGCCATCTGTATGAACATGGAAATATCTTCTCCACCATCTGTATGAACATGGATATATCTACACAGCCATCTGGATGAACATGGAAATATCTAAACCGCTATCTGTATGAACATGGAAATATCTACACCGCCATCTGTATGAACATGGATATATCTAAACAGCCATCTGTATAAACACGGAAATATGTACACCGCTACCTGTATAAACATGGAAGTTTCAGCACGGCTATCGGTATGAACATGGCAATATCTACACGGCTATCTGTATGAACATGGAAATATCTACACCGCTATCTGTATGTACATGGAAATATCTTCACCGCCATCTGTATGAACATGGATATATCTACTCAGCCATCTGGATGAACATGGAAATATCTACAGCGCTATCTGTATGAACATGGAAATATCTACACCGCTATCTGTATGAACATGGAAATATCTACACAGCCATCTGGATTAACATGGAAATATCTACACCGCTATCTGTATGAACATGGAAATACATACACCGCTGTCTGTATGAACATGGAAATATCTACACCGCTATCTGTATGAACATGGAAATATCTACACCGCTATCTGTATGAACATGGAAATATCTTCACTGCCATCTGTATGAACATGGATATATCTACGCAGCCATCTGGATGAACATGGAAATATCTACACCGCTATCTGTATGAACATGGAAATATCTACACCGCTATCTGCATTAACATGGAAATATCCACACAGCCATCTGGATTAACTTGGAAATATCTACACCGCTATCTGTATGAACATGGAAATACATACACCGCTATCTGTATGAACATGTAAATATCTACACCGCTATCTGTATGAACATGGAAATATTTTCACCGCCATCTATATGAACATGGATATATCTACACAGCCATCTGGATGAACATGGAAATATCTACACCGCTATCTGTGTAAACATGCCTACATTTTCACCGCTATCTGTATAAACATGGAAATATCTACACTGCTATCTTTATGAACATGGAAATATCTACACCGCTAACTGTTTGAACATGGAAGTATATACACCGCTATCTGCTTGAAAATGGAAATATATACACCGCTAACTGTATGAACATGGAAATACATACACCGCTATCTGTTTGAATATGGAAATATCTACACCGCTTTCTGTATGAACATGGAAATATCTACACCGCTATCTGTTTGAACATGGAAATATCTTCACCGCCATCTGTATGAAGATGGATATATCTACACAGCATTCTGGATGAACATGGAAATATCTACACCGCTATCTGTGTAAACATGCATATATTTTCACCGCTATCTGTATAAACATGGAAATATCTTCACCGCTACCTTTATGAACATGGAAATATCTAAACCGCTAACTGTTTGAACAGGGAAATATATACACCGCTATCTGCATAAAAATGGAAATATCTACACCGCTATCTGTATGAACATGGAAATACATACACCGCTATCTGTTTGAACATGGAAATATCTACACCGCTTTCTTTATGAACATGGAAATATCTACAACGCTATCTGTATAAACATGGAAATATCTTCACCGCCATCTGTATGAACATGGATATATCTACACAGCCATCTGGATGAACATGGAAATATCTGCACCGCTATCTGTATGAACATGGAAATATCTACAGCGCTACCTGTATGAACATGGATATATCTACACAGCCATCTGGATGAACATGGAAATATCTACACCGCTATCTGTGTAAACATGCATATATCTTCACCGCTATCTGTATAAACATGGAAGTATCTACACCGCTATCTTTCTGAACATGGAATTATCTACACCGCTGTTTGAACAGGGAAATATATACACCGCTATCTGCATGAAAATGGAAATATCTACACAGCTATCTGCATATACATGGAAATATCTACACAGCTATCTCTCTACACATGGAAATAACTACACCGCTATCTGTATGAACATGGAAATATCTACACCGCCATCTGTATGAAAATGGAAATCTCTGAACCGCCATCTGTATGAACATATAAATATCTACACCGCCATCTGTATTAAAATGGAGATTTCTACACCGCTATCTGTATAAACATGGAAATATCTACACCGCTATCTGTATAAACATGGAAATATCTACACCGCTATCAGTATAAACATGGAAATAGCTTCACCGCTACCTGTATAAACATGGAAATTTCAGCACCGCTATCTGTATGAACATGGAAATATCTACACCGCAATCTGTATGAACATGGAAATATCTACACCGCTATCTGTATGAACATGGAAATATCTACACCGCTATCTGTTTGAACAGGGAAATATATACACCGCTGTCTGCATGAAAATGGAAATTGCTACACAGCTATCTGCATATACATGGAAATATCTACACAGGTATCTCTTTACACATGGAAATAACTACACCGCTATCTGTATGAACATGGAAATATCTACACCGCCATCTGTATGAACATGGAAATATCTGCACCGCCATCTGTATGAACAGATAAATATCTACACCGCCATCTGTATTAAGATGGAGATATCTACACCGCTATCTGATTCAACATGGAAATATCTACACCACTACCTGTATGAACATGGAAATATCAGCACCGCTATCTGTATGAACATGGAAATATCTACACCGCTATCTGTATGAATATGGAAATATCTTCACCGCCATCTGTATGAACATTGATATATCTACACAGACATCTGGATGAACATGGAAATATGTACACGGCTATCTGTGTAAACATGCATACATCTTCACCGCTATCTGTATAAACATGGAAATATCTACACCGCTATCTTTATGAACATGGAAATATCTAAACCGCTAACTGTTTGAACAGGGAAATATATACACCGCTATCTGCATAAAAATGGAAATATCTACACCGCTATCTGTATGAACATGGAAATACATACACCACTATCTGTATGAACATGGAAATATCTACAACGCTATCTGTATGAACATGGAAATATCTACACCGCTATCTGTATGAACATGGAAATATCTACACCGCGATCTGTTTGAACATGGAAATATCTTCTCCACCATGTGTATGAACATGGATATATCTACACAGCCATCTGGATGAACATGGAAATATCTAAACCGCTATCTGTATGAACATGGAAATATCTACACCACCATCTGTATGAACATTGATATATCTACACAGCCATCTGTATAAACACGGAAATATGTACACCGCTACCTGTATAAACATGGAAGTTTCAGCACGGCTATCGGTATGAACATGGCAATATCTACACGGCTATCTGTATGAACATGGAAATATCTACACCGCTATCTGTATGTACATGGAAATATCTTCACCGCCATCTGTATGAACATGGAAATAACTACACCGCTATCTGTATGAACATGGAAATAACTACACAGCCATCTGGATTAACATGGAAATATATACACCGCCATCTGTATGAACATGGATATACCTACACCGCTATCTGTATGAACATGGAAATATCTACACCCCTATCTGTATGAACATGGAAATATCTACACCGCCATCTGTATGAACATGGAAATATCTTCTCCACCATCTGTATGAACATGGATATATCTACACAGCCATCTGGATGAACATGGAAATATCTACACTGCTATCTGTATGAACATGGAAATATCTACACCGCTATCTGTATGAACATGGAAATATCTACACCGCTATCTGTATGAACATGGAAGTATCTTCACCGCCATCTGTATGAACATGGATATATCTACACAGCCATCTGGATGAACATGGAAATATGTACATGGCTATCTGTGTAAACATGCATACTTCTTCACCGCTATCTGTATAAACATGGAAATATCTACACCGCTATCTTTATGAACATGGAAATATCTAAACCGATAACTGTTTGAACAGGGAAATATATACACTGTTATCTGCATAAAAATGGAAATATCTACACCGCTATCTGTATGAACATGGAAATACATACACCGCTATCTGTATGAACATGGAAATATCTACACCGCTATCTGTATGAACATGGAAATACCTACACCGCTATCTGTATGAACATGGAAATATCTACACCGCCATCTGTATGAACATGGAAATATCTTCTCCGCCATCTGTATGAACATGGATATATCTACACAGCCATCTGGATGAACATGGAAATATCTAAACCGCTATCTGTATGAACATGGAAATATCTACACCATCATCTGTATGAACATGGATATATCTACACAGCCATCTGTATAAACACGGAAATATGTAAACCGCTACCTGTATAAACATGGAAGTATCAGCACCGCTATCGGTATGAACATGGCCATATCTACACGGCTATCTGTACGAACATGGAAATATCTACACCGCTATCTGTATGTACGTGGAAATATCTTCTCCGCCATCTGTATGAACATGGATATATCTACGCAGCCATCTGGATGAACATGGAAATATCTACACCGCTATCTGCATTAACATGGAAATATCCACACAGCCGTCTGGATTAACTTGGAAATATCTACACCGCTAGCTGTATGAACATGGAAATACATACACCGCTATCTGTATGAACATGGAAATATCTACACCGCTATCTGTTTGAACATGGAAATATATACACCGCTATCTGCATGAAAATGGAAATATCTACACAGCTATCTGCATATACATGGAAATATCTACACAGCTATCACTTTACGCATGGAAATAACTACACCGCTATCTGTATGAACATGGAAATATCTACACCGCCATCTGTATGAAAATGGAAATATCTGAACCGCCATCTGTATGAACATATAAATATCTACACCGCCATCTGTATTAAAATGAAGATATCTACACCGCTATCTGTATAAACATGGAAATATCTACACCGCTATCTGTATAAACATGGAAATATCTACACCGCTATCTGTATAAACATGGAAATATCTTCACCGCTACCTGTAACAACATGGAAATATCAGCACCGCTATCTGTATGAACATGGAAATATCTACACCGCTATCTGTATGAACATGGAAATATCTACACCGCTATCTGTATGAACATGGAAATATCTACACCGCTATCGGTTTGAACAAGGAAATATATACACCGCTGTCTGCATGAAAATGGAAATTGCTACACAGCTATCTGCATATACATGGAAATATCTACACAGGTATCTCTTTACACATGGAAATAACTACACAGCTATCTGTATGAAAATGGAAATATCTAAACCGCCATCTGTATGAACATGGAAATATCTACACCGCTATCTGTATGAACATGGAAATATCTACACCGCTATCTGTATGAACATGGAAATATCTACACAGCCATCTGGATGAACATGGAAATATCTACACCGCTATCTGTATGAACATGGAAATATCTACACCGCTATCTGTATGAACACGGAAATATCTACACCGCAATCTGTATGAACATGGAAATATTTTCACCGCCATCTATATGAACATGGATATATCTACACAGCCATCTGGATGAACATGGAAATATCTACACCGCTATCTGTGTAAACATGCCTACATTTTCACCGCTATCTGTATAAACATGGAAATATCTACACCGCTATCTTTATGAACATGGAAATATCTACACCGCTAACTGTTTGAACATGGAAGTATATACACCGCTATCTGCTTGAAAATGGAAATATATTCAACGCTAACTGTATGAACATGGAAATACATACACAGCTATCTGTTTGAACATGGAAATATCTACACCGCTTTCTGTATGAACATGGAAATATCTACACCGCTATCTGTATGAACATGGAAATATCTACACCGCCATCTGTATGAACATGGAAATATCTTCTCCACCATCTGTATGAACATGGATATATCTACACAGCCATCTGGATGAACATGGAAATATCTAAACCGCTATCTGTATGAACATGGAAATATCTACACCGCCATCTGTATGAACATGGATATATCTACACAGCCATCTGTATAAACACGGAAATATGTACACCGCCACCTGTATAAACATGGAAGTTTCAGCACGGCTATCGGTATGAACATGGCAATATCTACACGGCTATCTGTATGAACATGGAAATATCTACACCGCTATCTGTATGTACATGGAAATATCTTCACCGCCATCTGTATGAACATGGATATATCTACTCAGCCATCTGGATGAACATGGAAATATTTACACCGCTATCTGTATGAGCATGGAAATATCTACACCGCTATCTGTATGAACATGGAAATATCTACACAGCCATCTGGATTAACATGGAAATATCTACACCGCTATCTGTATGAACATGGAAATACATACACCGCTGTCTGTATGAACATGGAAATATCTACCCCGCTATCTGTATGAACATGGAAATATCTACACCGCTATCTGTATGAACATGGATATATCTTCACCGCCATCTGTGTGAACATGGATATATCTACAGAGCCATCTGGATGAACATGGACATATCTACACCGCTATCTGTGTAAACATGCATACATTTTCACCGCTATCTGTATAAACATGGAAATAACTACACCGCTATCTTTATGAACATGGAAATATCTACACCGCTAACTGTTTGAACATGGAAATATATACACCGCTATCTGCTTGAAAATGGAAATATCTACACCGCTATCTGTATGAACATGGAAATACATACACCGCTATCTGTTTGAACATGGAAATATCTACACCGCTTTCTTTATGAACATGGAAATATCTACAACGCTATCTGTATGAACATGGAAATATCTTCACCGCCATCTGTATGAACATGGATATATCTACACAGCCATCTGGATGAACATGGAAATATCTGCACCGCTATCTGTATGAACATGGAAATATCTACACCGCTATCTGTATGAACATGGATATATCTACACAGCCATCTGGATGAACATGGAAATATCTACACCGCTATCTGTGTAAACATGCATATATCTTCACCGCTATCTGTATAAACATGGAAGTATCTACACCGCTATCTTTCTGAACATGGAAATATCTACACCGCTAACTGTTTGAACAGGGAAATAGATACACCGCTATCTGCATGAAAATGGAAATATCTACACAGCTATCTGCATATACATGGAAATATCTACACAGCTATCTCTCTACACATGGAAATAACTACACCGCTATCTGTATGAACATGGAAATATCTACACCGCCATCTGTATGAAAATGGAAATCTCTGAACCGCCATCTGTATGAACATATAAATATCTACACCGCCATCTGTATTAAAATGGAGATATCTACACCGCTATCTGTATAAACATGGAAATATCTACACCGCTATCTGTATAAACATGGAAATATCTACACCGCTATCAGTATAAACATGGAAATAGCTTCACCGCTACCTGTATAAACATGGAAATTTCAGCACCGCTATCTGTATGAACATGGAAATATCTACACCGCAATCTGTATGAACATGGAAATATCTACACCGCTATCTGTATGAACATGGAAATATCTACACCGCTATCTGTTTGAACAGGGAAATATATACACCGCTGTCTGCATGAAAATGGAAATTGCTACACAGCTATCTGCATATACATGGAAATATCTACACAGGTATCTCTTTACACATGGAAATAACTACACCGCTATCTGTATGAACATGGAAACATCTACACCGCCATCTGTATGAACATGGAAATATCTGCACCGCCATCTGTATGAACATATAAATATCTACACCGCCATCTGTATTAAGATGGAGATATCTACACTGCTATCTGTATCAACATGGAAATATCTACACCGCTACCTGTATGAACATGGAAATATCAGCACCGCTATCTGTATGAACATGGAAATATCTACACCGCTATCTGTATGAACATGGAAATATCTTCACCGCCATCTGTATGAACATGGATATATCTACACAGCCATCTGGATGAACATGGAAATATGTACACGGCTATCTGTGTAAACATGCATACATCTTCACCGCTATCTGTATAAACATGGAAATATCTACACCGCTATCTTTATGAACATGGAAATATCTAAACCGCTAACTGTTTGAACAGGGAAATATATACACCGCTATCTGCATAAAAATGGAAATATCTACACCGCTATCTGTATGAACATGGAAATACATACACCGCTATCTGTATGAACATGGAAATATCTACAACGCTATCTGTATGAACATGGAAATAACTACCCCGCTATCTGTATGAACATGGAAATATCTACACCGCCATCTGTATGAACATGGAAATATCTTCTCCACCATCTGTATGAACATGGATATATCTACACAGCCATCTGGATGAACATGGAAATATCTAAACCGCTATCTGTATGAACATGGAAATATCTACACCGCCATCTGTATGAACATGGATATATCTACACAGCCATCTGTATAAACACGGAAATATGTACACCGCTACCTGTATAAACATGGAAGTTTCAGCACGGCTATCGGTATGAACATGGCAATATCTACACGGCTATCTGTATGAACATGGAAATATCTACACTGCTATCTGTATGTACATGGAAATATCTTCACCGCCATCTGTATGAACATGGATATATCTACTCAGCCATCTGGATGAACATGGAAATATCTACAGCGCTATCTGTATGAACATGGAAATATCTACACCGCTATCTGTATGAACATGGAAATATCTACACAGCCATCTGGATTAACATGGAAATATCTACACCGCTATCTGTATGAACATGGAAATACATACACCGCTGTCTGTATGAACATGGAAATATCTACACCGCTATCTGTATGAACATGGAAATATCTACACCGCTATCTGTATGAACATGGAAATATCTTCACTGCCATCTGTATGAACATGGATATATCTACGCAGCCATCTGGATGAACATGGAAATATCTACACCGCTATCTGTATGAACATGGAAATATCTACACCGCTATCTGCATTAACATGGAAATATCCACACAGCCATCTGGATTAACTTGGAAATATCTACACCGCTATCTGTATGAACATGGAAATACATACACCGCTATCTGTATGAACATGTAAATATCTACACCGCTATCTGTTTGAACATGGAAATATATACACCGCTATCTGCATGAAAATGGAAATATCTACACAGCTATCTGCATATACATGGAAATATCTACACAGCTATCACTTTACGCATGGAAATAACTACACTGCTATCTGTATGAACATGGAAATATCTACACCGCCATCTGTATGAAAATGGAAATATCTGAACCGCCATCTGTATGAACATATAAATATCTACACCGCCATCTGTATTAAAATGAAGATATCTACACCGCTATCTGTATAAACATGGAAATATCTACACCGCTATCTGTATAAACATGGAAATATCTACACCGCTATCTGTATAAACATGGAAATATCTTCACCGCTACCTGTAAAAACATGGAAATATCAGCACCGCTATCTGTATGAACATGGAAATATCTACACCGCTATCTGTATGAACATGGAAATATCTACACCGCTATCTGTATGAACATGGAAATATCTACACCGCTATCGGTTTGAACAAGGAAATATATACACCGCTGTCTGCATGAAAATGGAAATTGCTACACAGCAATCTGCATATACATGGAAATATCTACACAGGTATCTCTTTACACATGGAAATAACTACACAGCTATCTGTATGAAAATGGAAATATCTAAACCGCCATCTGTATGAACATGGAAATATCTACACCGCTATCTGTATGAACATGGAAATATCTGCACCGCCATCTGTATGAACATATAAATATCTACACCGCCATCTGTATTAAGATGGAGATATCTGCACTGCTATCTGTATCAACATGGAAATATCTACACCGCTACCTGTATGAACATGGAAATTTCAGCACCGCTATCTGTATGAACATGGAAATATCTACACCGCTATCTGTATGAACATGGAAATATCTACACCGCTATCTGTATGAACATGGAAATATCTACACCGCTATCTGTGTAAACATGCATACATCTTCACCGCTATCTGTATGAACATGGAAATATCTTCACCGCCACCTGTATGAACATGGATATATCTACACAGCCATCTGGATGAACATGGAAATATCTGCACCGACATCTATATAAACATGTAAATATCTACACCGCCACCTGTATGAACATGGATATATCTACACAGCCATCTGGATGAAGATGGAAATATCTGCACCGCTATCTGTATGAACATGGAAATACCTACACCTCTATCTGTATGAACATGGATATATCTACACAGCCATCTGGATGAACATGGAAATATCTACACCGCTATCTGTGTAAACATGCATACATCTTCACCGCTATCTGTATAAACATGGAAATATCTACACCGCTATCTTTCTGAACAAGGAAATATCAACACCGCTAACTGTTTGAACAGGGAAATATATACACTGCTATCTGCATGAGAATTGAAATATCTACACAGCTATCTGCATATACATGGAAATATCTACACAGCTATCTCTTTACACATGGAAATAACTACACCGCTATCTGTATGAACATGGAAATAACTACACCGCCATCTGTATGAAAATGGAAATATCTGAACCGCCATCTGTATGAACATATAAATATCTACACCGCCATCTGTATAAAGATGGAGATATCTACACCGCTATCTGTATAAACATGGAAATATCTACACCGCTATCTGTATAAACATGGAAATATCTACACCGCTATCTGTATAAACATGGAAATAGCTTCACCGCTACTGTAAAAACATGGAAATATCAGCACCGCTATCTGTATGAGCCTGGAAATATCTTCACCGCCATCTGTATGAACATGGATATATCTACACAGCCATCTTGATGATCATGGAAATATGTACACGGCTATCTGTGTAAACATGCATACATCTTCACCACTATCTGTATAAACATGGAAATATCTACACCGCTATCTTTATGAACATGGAAATATCTACACCGCTATCTGTATGAACATGGAAATATCTGCACCGCTATCTGTATGAACATGGAAATACATACACCGCTATCTGTATGAACATGGAAATATCTACACCGCTATCTGTATGAACATGGAAATATCTGCACCGCTATCTGTATGAACATGGAAATATCTACACCGCCATCTGTATGAACATGGAAATATCTTCTCCGCCATCTGTATGAACATGGATATATCTACACAGCCATCTGGATGAACATGGAAATATCTAAACCGCTATCTGTATGAACATGGAAATATCTACACCGCTATCTGTATGAACATGGATATATCTACACAGCCATCTTTATAAACACGGAAATATGTACACCGCTACCTGTATAAACATGGAAGTATCAGCACCGCTATCGGTATGTACATGGCAATATCTACACCGCTATCTGTATGTACATGGAAATATCTTCACCGCCATCTGTATGAACATGGATATATCTACGCAGCCATCTGGATGAACATGGAAATAACTACACCGCTATCTGTATGAACATGGAAATATCTACTCAGCCATCTGGATGAACATGGAAATATCTACACCGCTATCTGTATGAACATGGAAATACATACACCGCTATCTGTATGAACATGGAAATATCTTCACCGCCATCTGTATGAACATGGATATATCTACACAGCCATCTGGATGAACCTGGAAATATCTACACCGCTATCTGTGTAAACATGCATACAATTTCACCGCTATCTGTATAAACATGGAAATATCTACACTGCTATCTTTATGAACATGGAAATATCTACACCGCTAACTGTTTGAACATGGAAACATATACACCGCTATCTGCTTGAAAATGGAAATATCTACACCGCTATCTGTATGAACATGGAAATACATACACCGCTATCTGTTTGAACATGGAAATATCTACACCGCTTTCTGTATGAACATTTAAATATCTACACCGCTATCTGTATGAACATGGAAATATCTTCACCGCCATCTGTATGAACATGGATATATCTACACAGCCATCTGAATGAACATGGAAATATCCGCACCGCTATCTGTATGAACATGGAAATATCTACACCGCTATCTGTATGAACATGGATATATCTACACAGCCATCTGGATGAACATGGAAATATCTACACTGCTATCTGTGTAAACATGCATACATCTTCACCGCTATCTGTATAAACATGGAAATACCTACACCGCTATCTTTCTGAACATGAAAATGTCTACACCGCTAACTGTTTGAACAGGGAAATATATACACCGCTATCTGCATGAAAATGGAAATATCTACGCAGCTATCTGCATATACATGGAAATATCTACACAGCTATCTCTTTACACATGGAAATAACCACACCGCTATCTGTATGAACATGGAAATATCTACACCGCCATCTGTATGAAAATGGAAATATCTTCACCGCCATCTGTATGAACATGGATATATCTACACAGCCTTCTGGATGAACATGGAAATATCTACACCGCTATCTGTGTAAACATGCATACACCTTCACCGCTATCTGTATAAACATGGAAATATCTACACCGCTATCTTTATGAACATGGAAATATCTAAACCGCTAACTGCTTGAACAGGAAATATATACACCGCTATCTGCATGAAAATGGAAATATCTACGCCGCTATCTGTATGAATATGGAAATACATACACCGCTATCTGTATGAACATGGAAATATCTACACCGCTATCTGTATGAACATGGAAATATGTACACCGCTATCTGTATGAACATGGAAATATCTACACCGCCATCTGTATGAAGATGGAAATATCTTCTCCGCCATCTGTTTGAACATGGATATATCCACACAGCCATCTGGATGAACATGGAAATATCTAAACCGCTATCTGCATGAACATGGAAATATCTACACCGCCAACTGTATGAACATGGATATATCTACACCGCTATCTGTATAAACATGGAAATATCTAAACCGCTACCTGTATGAACATGGAAATATCAGCTCCGCTATCTGTATGAACATGGAAATATCTACACCGCTATCTGTATGAACATGGAAATACCTTCTCCGCTATCTGAATGAACATGGATATATCTACACAGCCTTCTGGATGAACATGGAAATATCTACACCGCTATCTGTGTAAACATGCATACATCTTCACCGCTATCTGTATAAACATGGAAATATCTACACCGCTATCTTTATGAACATGGAAATATCTAAACCGCTAACTGTTTGAACAGGGAAATATATACACCGCTATCTGCATGAAAATGGAAATATCTATGCCGCTATCTGTATGAATATGGAAATACATACACCGCTATCTGTATGAACATGGAAATATCTACACCACCATCTGTATGAACATGGATATATCTACACTGCTATCTGTATAAACATGGAAATATCTACACCGCTACCTGTATGAACATGGAAATATCAGCTCCGCTATCTGTATGAACATGGAAATATCTACACCGCTATCTGTATGAACATGGAAATATCTGCACCGCTATCTGTATGAACATGGAATTATCTACACCGCTATCTGTGTAAACATGCATACATCTTCACCACTATCTGTATAAACATGGAAATATCTACACCGCTATCTTTATGAACATGGAAATATCTAAACCGCTAACTGTTTGAACAGGGAAATATATACACCGCGATCTGCATGAAAATTGAAATATCTACAACGCTATCTGTATGAATATGGAAATACATACACCGCTATCTGTATGAACATGGAAATATCTACACCGCTATCTGTATGAACATGGAAATATCTACACCGCTATCTGTATGAACATGGAAATTTCTACACCGCCATCTGTATGAACATGGAAATATCTTCTCCGCCATCTGTTTGAACATGGATATATCTTCACAGCCATCTGGATAAACATGGAAATATCTAAACCGCTATCTGCATGAACATGGAAATATCTACACCACCATCTGTATGAACATGGATATATCTACACTGCTATCTGTATAAACATGGAAATATCTACACCGCTACCTGTATGAACATGGAAATATCAGCTCCGCTATCTGTATGAACATGGAAATATCTACACCGCTATCTGTATGAACATGGAAATATCTGCACCGCTATCTGTATGAACATGGAATTATCTACACCGCTATCTGTGTAAACATGCATACATCTTCACCGCTATCTGTATAAACATGGAAATATCTACACCGCTATCTTTATGAACATGGAAATATATAAACCGCTAACTGTTTGAACAGGGAAATATATACACCGCGATCTGCATGAAAATGGAAATATCTACACCGCTATCTGTATGAAGATGGAAATACATACACCGCTATCTGTGTGAACATGGAAATATCTACACCGCCATCTGTATGAACATGGAAATATCTACACCGCTATCTGAATGAACATGGAAATATCTACACCGCCATCTGTAAGAACATGGAAATATCTTCTCCGCCATCTGTATGAACATGGATATATCTACACAGCCATCTGGATGAACATGGAAATATCTACACCGCTATCTGTACGAACATGGAAATATCTACACCGCTATCTGTATGAACATGGAAATATCTACACCGCTATCTGTATGAACATGGAAATATCTACACCGCTATCTGTATGAACATGGAAATATCTACACCGCTAACTGAACAGGGAAATATATACACCGCTATGTGCATGAAAATGGAAATATCTACACCGCTATCGGTTTGAACAGGGAAATATATACACCGCTGTCTGCATGAAAATAGAAATTGCTACACAGCTATCTGCATATACTTGGAAATATCTACACAGGTATCTCTTTACACATGGAAATAACTACACAGCTATCTGTATGAAAATGGAAATATCTACACCGCCATCTGTATGAACATGGAAATATCTACACCGCTATCTGTATGAACATGGAAATATCTACACCGCTATCTGTATGAACATGGAAATATCTACACAGCCATCTGGATGAACATGGAAATATCTACACCGCTATCTGTATGAACTTGGAAATATCTACACCGCTATCTGTATGAACATGGAAATACATACACCGCTATCTGTATGAACATGGAAATATTTTCACCGCCATCTATATGAACATGGATATATCTACACAGCCATCTGGATGAACATGGAAATATCTACACCGCTATCTGTGTAAACATGCCTACATTTTCACCGCTATCTGTATAAACATGGAAATATGTACACCGCTATCTTTATGAACATGGAAATATCTACACCGCTAACTGTTTGAACATGGAAGTATATACACCGCTATCTGCTTGAAAATGGAAATATATACACCGCTAACTGTATGAACATGGAAATACATACACCGCTATCTGTTTCAACATGGAAATATCTACACCGCTTTCTGTATGAACATGGAAATATCTACACCGCCATCTGTATTAAGATGGAGATATCTACACTGCTATATGTATCAACATGGAAATATCTACACCGCTACCTGTATGAACATGGAAATATCAGCACCGCTATCTGTATGAACATGGAAATATCTACACCGCGATCTGTATGAACATGGAAATATCTTCACCGCCATCTGTATGAACATGGATATATCTACACAGCCATCTGGATGAACATGGAAATATGTACACGGCTATCTGCGCAAACATGCATACATCTTCACCGCTATCTGTATAAACATGGAAATATCTACACCGCTATCTTTATGAACATGGAAATATCTAAACCGCTAACTGTTTGAACAGGGAAATATATACACCGCTATCTGCATAAAAATGGAAATATCTACACCGCTATCTGTATGAACATGGAAATACATACACTGCTATCTGTATGAACATGGAAATATCTAAACCGCTATCTGTATGAACATGGAAATATCTACACCGCTATCTGTATGAACATGGAAATATCTACACCGCCATCTGTATGAACATGGAAATATCTTCTCCACCATCTGTATGAACATGGATATATCTACACAGCCATCTGGATGAACATGGAAATATCTAAACTGCTATCTGTATGAACGTGGAAATATCTACACCGCCATCTGTATGAACATGGATATATCTACACAGCCATCTGTATAAGCACGGAAATATGTACACCGCTACCTGTATAAACATGGAAGTTTCAGCACGGCTATCGGTATGAACATGGCAATATCTACACGGCTATCTGTATGAACATGGAAATATCTACACCGCTATCTGTATGTACACGGAAATATCTTCACCGCCATCTGTATGAACATGGATATATCTACTCAGCCATCTGGATGAACATGGAAATATCTACACCGCTATCTGTATGAACATGGAAATATCTACACCGCTATCTGTATGAACATGGAAATATCTACACTGCCATCTGGATTAACATGGAAATATCTACACCGCTATCTGTATGAACATGGAAATACATACACCGCTGTCTGTATGAACATGGAAATATCTACACCGCTATCTGTATGAACATGGAAATATCTACACCGCTATCTGTATGAACATGGAAATATCTTCACCGCCATCTGTATGAACATGGATATATCTACACAGCCATCTGGATGAACATGGAAATATCTACACCGCTATCTGTGTAAACATGCATACATTTTCACCGCTATCTGTATAAACATGGAAATATCTACACCGCTATCTTTATGAACATGGAAATATCTACACCGCTAACTGTTTGAACATGGAAATATATACACCGCTATCTGCTTGAAAATGGTAATATCTACACCGCTATCTGTATGAACATGGAAATACATACACCGCTATCTGTTTGAACATTGAAATATCTACACCGCTTTCTTTATGAACATGGAAATATCTACAACGCTATCTGTAGGAACATGGAAATATCTTCACCGCCATCTGTATGAACATGGATATATCTACACAGCCATCTGGATGAACATGGAAATATCTACACCGCTATCTGTATGAACATGGAAATATCTACACCGCTATCTGTATGAACATGGATATATCTACACAGCCATCTAGATGAACATGGAAATATGTACACCGCTATCTGTGTAAACATGCATACATCTTCACTGCTATCTATATAAACATGGAAATATCTACACCGCTATCTTTCTGAACATGGAAATATCTACACCGCTAACTGTCTGAACAGGGAAATATATACACCGCTATCTGCATGAAAATGGAAATATCTACACAGCTATCTGCATAAACATGGAAATATCTACACAGCTATCTCTCTACACATGGAAATAACTACACCGCTATCTGTATGAACATGGAAATATCTACACCGCTATCTGTATGAAAATGGAATTCTCTGAACCGCCATCTGTATGAACATATAAATATCGACACCGCCATCTATATTAAAATGGAGATATCTACACCGCTATCTGTATCAACATGGAAATATCTACACCGCTTTCTCTATAAACATGGAAATATCTACACCGCTATCTGTATAAACATGGAAAAACTTCACCGCTACCTGTATAAACATGGAAATTTCAGCACCGCTATCTGTATGAACATGGAAATATCTACACCGCAATCTGTATGAACATGGAAATATCTACACCGCTATCTGTATGAACATGGAAATATCTACACCGCTATCTGTTTGAACAGGGAAATATATACACCGCTGTCTGCATGAAAATGGAAATTGCTACACAGCTATCTGCATATACATGGAAATATCTACACAGGTATCTCTTTACACATGGAAATAACTACACCGCTATCTGTATGAACTTGGAAATATCTACACCGCCATCTGTATGAACATGGAAATATCTGTACCGCCATCTGTATGAACATATAAATAAATACACCGCCATCTGTGTTAATATGGAGATATCTACACCGCTATCTGTATCTACATGGAAATATCTACACCGCTATCTGTATAAACATGGAAATATCGACACCGCTATCTGTATAAACATGGAAATATCTACACCGCTACCTGTATGAACATGGAAATATCATCACCGCTATCTGTATGAACATGGAAATATCTACACCGCTATCTGTATGAACATGGAAATATCTTCACCGCCATCTGTATGAACATGGATATATCTACACAGCCATCTGGATGAACATGGAAATATGTACACGGCTATCTGTGTAAACATGCATACATGTTCACCGCTATCTGTATAAACATGGAAATATCTACACCGCTATCTTTATGAACATGGAAATATCTAAACCGATAACTGTTTGAACAGGGAAATATATACACCGCTGTCTGCATGAAAATGGAAATATCTACACCGCTATCTGTATGAACATGGAAATACATACACCGCTATCTGTATGAACATGGAAATATCTACACCGCTATCTGCATCAACATGGAAATACCTACACCGCTATCTGAATGAACATGGAAATATCTACACCGCCATCTGTATGAACATGGAAATATCTTCTCCGCCATCTGTATGAACATGGATATATCTACACAGCCATCTGGATGAACATGGAAATATCTAAACCGCTATCTGTATGAACATGGAAATATCTACACCGCCATCTGTATGAACATGGATATATCTACACAGCCATCTTTATAATCACGGAAATATGTACACCGCTACCTGTATAAACATGGAAGTATCAGCACCGCTATCGGTATGTACATGGCAATATCTACACGGCTATCTGTATGAACATGGAAATATCTACACCGCTATCTGTATGAACATGGAAATATCTACACCGCTATCTGTATGAACATGGAAATCTCTTCGCCGCCATCTGTATGAACATGGATATATCTACACAGCCATCTGGATGAACATGGAAATATCTACACCGCTATCTGTGTAAACATGCATACATTTTCACTGCTATCTGTATAAACATGGAAATATCTAAACCGCTATCTTTATGAACATGGAAATATCTACACCGCTAACTGTTTGAACTTGGAAATATATACACCGCAATCTGCTTGAAAAAGGAAATATCTACACCGCTATCTGTATGAACATGGAAATACATACACCGCTATCTGTTCGAACATGGAAATATCTACACCGCTTTCTGTATGAACATGGAAATATCTACACCGCTATCTGTATGAACATGGATATATCTTCACCGTCATGTGTATGAACATGGATATATCTACACAGCCATCTGGATGAACATGGAAATATCTGCACCGCTATGTGTATGAACATGGAAATACCTACACCGCTATCTGTATGAACATGGATATATCTACACAGCCATCTGGATGAACATGGAAATATCTACACCGCTATCTGTGTAAACATGCATACATCTTCACCGCTATCTGTATAAACATGGAAATATCAACACCGCTAACTGTTTGAACAGGGAAATATATACACCGCTATCTGCATGAGAATTGAAATATCTACACAGCTATCTGCATATACATGGAAATATCTACACAGCTATCTCTTTACACATGGAAATAACTACACCGCTATCTGTATGAACATGGAAATATCTACACCGCCATCTGTATGAAAATGGAAATATCTGAACCGCCATCTGTATGAACATATAAATATCTTCACTGCCATCTGTATTAAGATCGAGATATCTACACCGCTATCTGCATAAACATGGAAATATCTACACCGCTATCTGTATAAACATGGAAATATCTACAGCACTATCTGTATAAACATGGAAATAGCTTCACCGCTACAGTAAAAACATGGAAATATCAGCACCGCTATCTGTATGAACATGGAAATATCTACAACGCAATCTGTATGTACATGGAAATATCTACACCGCTATCTGTATGAACATGGAAATATCTACACCGCTATCTGTTTGAACAGGGAAATATATACACCGCTATCTGCATGAAAATGTAAATTGCTACACAGCTATCTGCATATACATGGAAATATCTACACAGGTATCTCTTTACACATGGAAATAACTACACCGCTATCTGTATGAACATGGAAATATCTACACCGCCATCTGTATGAACATGGAAATATCTGCACGGCCATCTGTATGAACATATAAATATCTACACCGCCATCTGTATTAAGATGGAGATATCTACACCGCTATCTGTATCAACATGGAAATATCTACACCGCTATCTGAATAAACATGGAAATATCAGCACCGCTATCTGTGTGAACATGGAAATATCTACACCGCTTTCTGTATGAACATGGAAATATCTACACCGCTATCTGTTTGAACATGGAAATATCTACACCGCTTTCTGTATTAACATGGAGATATCTACACTGCTATCTGTATCAACATGGAAATATCTACACCGCTATCTGAATAAACATGGAAATATCAGCACCGCTATCTGTGTGAAGATGGAAATATCTACACCGCTATCTGAATAAACATGGAAATATCAGCACCGCTATCTGTTTGAACATGGAAATATCTACACCGCTTTCTGTATGAACATGGAAATATCTACACCGCTATCTGTATGAACATGGAAATATCTTCACCGCCATCTGTAGGAACATGGATATATCTACACAGCCATCTGTATAAACACGGAAATATGTACACCGCTACCTGTATAAACATGGAAGTATCAGCACCGCTATCGGTATGAACATGGCAATATCTACACGGCTATCTGTATGAACATGGAAATATCTACACCGCTATCTGTATGTACATGGAAATATCGTCTCCGCCATCTGTATGAACATGGATATATCTACGAAGCCATCTGGATGAACATGGAAATATCTACACCGCTATCTGTATGAACATGGAAATATCTACACCGCTATCTGTATTAACATGGAATTATCTACACAGCCATCTGGATTAACTTGGAAATATCTACACCGCTATCTGTATGAACATGGAAATACATACACCGCTATCTGTATGAACATGGAAATATCTACACCGCTATCTGTTTGAACATGGAAATATATACACCGCTATCTGCATGAAAATGGAAATATCTACACAGCTATCTGCATATACATGAAAATATCTACACAGCTATCACTTTACGCATGGAAATAACTACACCGCTATCTGTATGAAAATGGAAATATCTACACCGCCATCTGTATGAACATGGAAATATCTACACCGCTATCTGTATGAACATGGAAATATCTACACCGCTATCTGTATGAACATGGAAATATCTTCACCGCCATCTGTAGGAACATGGATATATCTACACAGCCATCTGGATGAACATGGAAATAACTACACCGCTATCTGTGTAAACATGCATACATCTTCACCGCTATCTGTATAAACATGGAAATATCTACACCGCTATCTTGATGAACATGGAAATATCTAAACCGCTCACTGTTTGAACAGGGAAATATAGACACCGCTATCTGCATGAAAATGGAAATATCTACACCGCTATCTGTATGAACATGGAAATACATACACCGCTATCTGTATGAACATGGAAATATCTACACCGCTATCTGTATGAACATGGAAATATCTACACCGCTATCTGTATGAACATGGAAATATCTACACCGCCATCTGTATGAACATGGAAATATCTTCTCCGCCATCTGTTTGAACATGGATATATCTACACAGCCATCTGGATGAACATGGAAATATCTAAACCGCTATATGCATGAACATGGAAATATATACACCGCCATCTGTATGAACATGGATATATCTACACAGCCATCTGTATAAACATGGAAATATCTACACCGCTATCTGTATGAACATGGAAATACATACACCGCTATCTGTTTGAACATGGAAATATCTACACCGCTATCTGTATTAACATGGAAATATCTTCACCGTCATCTGTATGAACATGGAAATATCTGCACCGCTATCTGTATGAACATGGAAATATCTACGCCGCTATCTGAATAAACATGGAAATATCTACACCGCTATCTGTATGAACATGGAAATATCTTCACCGCCATCTGTATGAACATGGATATATCTACACAGCCATCTGGATTAACATGGAAATATCTGCACCACTGTCTGTATGAACATGGAAATATCTACACCGCTATCTGTATGAACATAGATATATCTACACAGCTATCTGGATGAACATGGAAATATCTACACCGCTATCAGTGTAAACATGCTTACATCTTCACCGCTATCTGTATAAACATGGAAATATCTACACCGCTATCTTTCTGAACAGGGAAATATCTACACCACTAACTGTTTGAACAGGGAAATATATACACCGCTATCTGCATGAAAATGGAAATATCTACACAGCTATCTGCATATAGATGGATATATCTACACAGCTATCTCTTTACACATGTAAATAACTACACCGCTATCTGTATGAACATGGAAATATCTACACCGCGATCTGTATGAACATGGAAATATCCGAAACGCCATCTGTATGAACATATAAATATCTACACCGCCAACTGTATTAAGATGGAGATATCTACACCGCTTTCTGTATAAAGATGGAAATATCTACGCCGCTATCTGTATAAACATGGAAATATCTACACTGCTATGTGTATAAACATGGAAATATCTACACCGCTATCTGTATAAACATGGAAATATCTACACCGCTACCTGTATATACATGGAAATATCAGCACCGCTATCGGAATGAATATGGAAATATCTACACCGCCATCTCTATGAACATGGAAATATCTTCACCGCCATCTGTATGAACATGGATATATCTACACAGCCATCTGTATGTACATGGAAATATATACACCGCTATCTGTATGAACATGGAAATGTCAACACCGCTATCTGTATTAACATGGAAATATCTTCACCGCCATCTAAATGAACATGAATATGTCTCCACAGCCATCTGGATGAACATGGAAATATCTACACCACTATCTGTATGAAGATGGAAATATCAACACAGCTATCTGTGTAAACATGCATACATCTTCACCGCTATCTGTATAAACATGGAAATATCTACAACGCAATCTTTATGAACATGGAAATATCTACACCGCTATCTGTGTAAATATGCATACATCTTCACCGCAATCTGTATAAACATGGAAATATCTACACCGCTATCTGTATGAACATGGAAATATCTACACCGCTATCTGTTTGAACATGGAAATATCTACACCGCTATCTGCATGAAAATGGAAATATCTACACAGCTATCTGCATATACATGGAAATATCTACACAGCTATCTCTTTACACATGGAAATAACTACACCGCTATCTGTATGAACATGGATATATCTACACAGCCATCTGGATGAACATGGAAATATGTACACGGCTATCTGTGTAAACATGCATACATCTTCACCGCTATCTGTATAAACATGGAAATATCTACACTGCTATCTTTATGAACATGGAAATATCTAAACCGATAACTGTTTGAACAGGGAAATATATACACCGCTATCTGCATGAAAATGGAAATATCTACACCGCTATCTGTATGAACATGGAAATACATACACCGCTATCTGTATGAACATGGAAATATCTACACCGCTATCTGTATGAACATGGAAATATCTTCTCCGCCATCTGTATGAACATGGATATATCTACACAGCCATCTGGATGAACATGGAAATATCTAAACCGCTATCTGTATGAACATGGATATATCTACACAGCCATCTGTATAAACACGGAAATATGTACACCGCTACCTGCATAAGCATGGAAGTATCAGCACCGCTATCGGTATGAACATGGCAATATCTACACGGCTATCTGTATGAACATGGAAATATCTACACCGCTATCTGTATGTACATGGAAATATCGTCTCCGCCATCTGTATGAACATGGATATATCTACGCAGCCATCTGGATGAACATGGAAATATCTACACCGCTATCTGTATGAACATGGAAATATCTACACCGCTATCGTTATTAACATGGAAATATCTACACAGCCATCTGGATTAACTTGGAAATATCTACACCGCTATCTGTATGAACATGGAAATACATACACCGCTATCTGTATGAACATGGAAATATCTACACCGCTATCTGTTTGAACATGGAAATATATACACCGCTATCTGCATGAAAATGGAAATATCTACACAGCTATCTGCATATACATGGAAATATCTACACAGCTATCACTTTACGCATGGAAATAACTACACCGCTATCTGTATGAACATGGAAATATCTACACCGCCATCTGTATGAAAATGGAAATATCTGAACCGCCATCTGTATGAACATATAAATATCTACACCGCCATCTGTATTAAAATGGAGTTATCTACACCGCTATCTGTATAAACATGGAAATATCTACACCGCTATCTGTATAAACATGGAAATATCTACACCGCTATCTGTATAAACATGGAAATATCTTCACGGCTACCTGTAAAAACATGGAGATATTAGCACCGCTATCTGTATGAACATGGAAATATCTACACCGCTATCTGTATGAACATGGAAATATCTACACCGCTATCGGTTTGAACAGGGAAATATATACACCGCTGTCTGCATGAAAATGGAAATTTGTACACAGCTATCAGCATATACATGGAAATATCTACACAGGTGTCTCTTTACACATGGAAATAACTACACCGCTATCTGTATGAAAATGGAAATATCTACACCGCCATCTGTATGAACATGGAAATATCTACACCGCTATCTGTATGAACATGGAAATATCTACACCACTATCTGTATGAACATGAAAATATCTACACAGCCATCTGGATGAACATGGATATATCTACACCGCTATCTGTATGAACATGGAAATATCTACACCGCTATCTGTATGAACATGGAAATATCTACACCGCTATCTGTATGAACATGGAAATATTTTCACCGCCATCTATATGAACATGGATATATCTACACAGCCATCTGGATGAACATGGAAATATCTACACCGCTATCTCTGTAAACATGCCTACATTTTCACCGCTATCTGTATAAACATGGAAATATCTACACCGCTATCTTTATGAACATGGAAATATCTACACCGCTAACTGTTTGAACATGGAAGTATATACACCGCTATCTGCTTGAAAATGGAAACATATACACCGCTAACTGTATGAACATAGAAATACATACACCGCTATCTGTATGAACATGGAAATATCTACACCGCTATCAGTATGAACATGGATATATCTACACAGCCATCTGTATAAACACGGAAATATGTACACCGCTACCTGTATAAACATGGATGTATCAGCACCGCTATCGGTATGAACATGGCAATATCTACACGGCTATCTGTATGAACATGGAAATACCTACACCGCTATCTGTATGTACATGGAAATATCGTCTCCGCCATCTGTATGAACATGGATATATCTACGCAGCCATCTGGATGAACATGGAAATATCTACACCGCTATCTGTATGAACATGGAAATATCTACACCGCTATCTGTATTAACATGGAAATATCTACACAGCCATCTGGATTAACATGGAAATATCTACACCGCTATCTGTATGAACATGGAAATACATACACCGCTATCTGTATGAACATGGAAATATCTACACCGCTATCTGTATGAACATGGAAATATATACACCGCTATCTGCATGAAAATGGAAATATCTACACAGCTATCTGCATATACATGGAAATATCTACACAGCTATCACTTTACGCACGGAAATAACTACACCGCTATCTGTATGAACATGGAAATATCTACACCGCCATCTGTATGAAAATGGAAATATCTGAACCGCCATCTGTATGAACATATAAATATCTACACCGCCATCTGTATTAAAATGGAGTTATCTACACCGCTATCTGTATAAACATGGAAATATCTACACCGCTATCTGTATAAACATGGAAATATCTTCACCGCTACCTGTAAAAACATGGAGATATTAGCACCGCTATCTGTATGAACATGGAAATATCTACACCGCTATCTGTATGAACATGGAAATATCTACACCGCTATCGGTTTGAACAGGGAAATATATACACCGCTATCTGCATGAAAATGGAAATTGCTACACAGCTATCTGCATATACATGGAAATATCTACACAGGTATCTCTTTACACATGGAAATAACTACACCGCTATCTATATGAAAATGGAAATATCTACACAGCCATCTGTATGAACATGGAAATATCTACACCGCTATCTGTATGAACATGGAAATATCTACACCGCTATCTGTATGAACATGGAAATATCTACACAGCCATCTGTATGAAAATGGAAATATCTACACCCCCATCTGTATGAACATGGAAATATCTACACCGCTATCTGTATGAACATGGAAATATCTACACCGCTATTTGTATGAACATGGAAATATCTACACAGCCATCTGGATGAACATGGAAATATCTACACAGCTATCTGTATGAACATGGAAATATCTACACCGCTATCTGTATGAACATGGAAATATCTACACCGCTATCTGTATGAACATGGAAATACATACACCGCTATCTGTATGAACATGGAAATATCTACACCGCTATCTGTTTGAACATGGAAATATATACACCGCTATCTGCATGAAAATGGAAATATCTACACAGCTATCTGCATATACATGAAAATATCTACACAGCTATCACTTTACGCATGGAAATAACTACACCGCTATCTGTATGAACATGGAAATATCTACACCGCCATCTGTATGAAAATGGAAATATCTGAACCGCCATCTGTATGAACATATAAATATCTACACCGCCATCTGTATTAAAATGGAGTTATCTACACCGCTATCTGTATAAACATGGAAATATCTACACCGCTATCTGTATAAACATGGAAATATCTACACCGCTATCTGTATAAACATGGAAATATCTTCACCGCTACCTGTAAAAACATGGAGATATTAGCACCGCTATCTGTATGAACATGGAAATATCTACACCGCTATCGGTTTGAACAGGGAAATATATACACCACTGTCTGCATGAAAATGGAAATTGCTACACAGCTATCTGCATATACATGGAAATATCTACACAGGTATCTCTTTACACATGGAAATAACTACACCGCTATCTGTATGAAAATGGAAATATCTACACCGCCATCTGTATGAACATGGAAATATCTACACCGCTATCTGTATGAACATGGAAATATCTACACCGCTATCTGTATGAACATGGAAATATCTTCACCGCCATCTGTAGGAACATGGATATATCTACACAGCCATCTGGATGAACATGGAAATAACTACACCGCTATCTGTGTAAACATGCATACATCTTCACCGCTATCTGTATAAACATGGAAATATCTACACCGCTATCTTGATGAACATGGAAATATCTAAACCGCTCACTGTTTGAACAGGGAAATATAGACACCGCTATCTGCATGAAAATGGAAATATCTACACCGCTATCTGTATGAACATGGAAATACATACACCGCTATCTGTATGAACATGGAAATATCTACACCGCTATCTGTATGAACATGGAAATATCTACACCGCTATCTGTATGAACATGGAAATATCTACACCGCCATCTGTATGAACATGGAAATATCTTCTCCGCCATCTGTTTGAACATGGATATATCTACACAGCCATCTGGATGAACATGGAAATATCTAAACCGCTATATGCATGAACATGGAAATATATACACCGCCATCTGTATGAACATGGATATATCTACACAGCCATCTGTATAAACATGGAAATATTTACACCGCTATCTGTATGAATATGGAAATGTTTACAACGCTATCTGTTTGAACATGGAAATATCTACACCGCTATCTGCATGAAAATGGAAATATCTGCACAGCAATCTGCAAATATATGGAAATACCTACACAGCTATCTCTTTACACATGGAAATAACTACACCGCTATCTATATAAACATGGAAATATCTACACCGCTATCAGTGTAAACATGCACACATCTTCACCGCTATCTGTATAAACATGGAAATATCTACACCGCTATCTTTCTGAACATGGAAATATCTACACCACTAACTGATTGAACAGGGAAATATATACAACGCTATCTGCATGAAAATGGAAATATCTACACCGCTATCTGTATGAACATGGAAATACATACACCGCTATCTGTTTGAACATGGAAATATCTACACCGCTATCTGTATGAACATGGAAATATCTTCACCGTCATCTGTATGAACATGGAAATATCTGCACCGCTATCTGTATGAACATGGAAATATCTACGCCGCTATCTGAATAAACATGGAAATATCTACACCGCTATCTGTATGAACATGGAAATATCTTCACCGCCATCTGTATGAACATGGATATATCTACACAGCCATCTGGATTAACATGGAAATATCTGCACCACTGTCTGTATGAACATGGAAATATCTACACCGCTATCTGTATGAACATAGATATATCTACACAGCTATCTGGATGAACATGGAAATATCTACACCGCTATCAGTGTAAACATGCTTACATCTTCACCGCTATCTGTATAAACATGGAAATATCTACACCGCTATCTTTCTGAACAGGGAAATATCTACACCACTAACTGTTTGAACAGGGAAATATATACACCGCTATCTGCATGAAAATGGAAATATCTACACAGCTATCTGCATATAGATGGATATATCTACACAGCTATCTCTTTACACATGTAAATAACTACACCGCTATCTGTATGAACATGGAAATATCTACACCGCGATCTGTATGAACATGGAAATATCCGAAACGCCATCTGTATGAACATATAAATATCTACACCGCCAACTGTATTAAGATGGAGATATCTACACCGCTTTCTGTATAAAGATGGAAATATCTACGCCGCTATCTGTATAAACATGGAAATATCTACACTGCTATGTGTATAAACATGGAAATATCTACACCGCTATCTGTATAAACATGGAAATATCTACACCGCTACCTGTATATACATGGAAATATCAGCACCGCTATCGGAATGAATATGGAAATATCTACACCGCCATCTCTATGAACATGGAAATATCTTCACCGCCATCTGTATGAACATGGATATATCTACACAGCCATCTGTATGTACATGGAAATATATACACCGCTATCTGTATGAACATGGAAATGTCAACACCGCTATCTGTATTAACATGGAAATATCTTCACCGCCATCTGAATGAACATGAATATGTCTCCACAGCCATCTGGATGAACATGGAAATATCTACACCACTATCTGTATGAAGATGGAAATATCAACACAGCTATCTGTGTAAACATGCATACATCTTCACCGCTATCTGTATAAACATGGAAATATCTACAACGCAATCTTTATGAACATGGAAATATCTACACCGCTATCTGTGTAAATATGCATACATCTTCACCGCAATCTGTATAAACATGGAAATATCTACACCGCTATCTGTATGAACATGGAAACATCTACACCGCTATCTGTTTGAACATGGAAATATCTACACCGCTATCTGCATGAAAATGGAAATATCTACACAGCTATCTGCATATACATGGAAATATCTACACAGCTATCTCTTTACACATGGAAATAACTACACCGCTATCTGTATGAACATGGATATATCTACACAGCCATCTGGATGAACATGGAAATATGTACACGGCTATCTGTGTAAACATGCATACATCTTCACCGCTATCTGTATAAACATGGAAATATCTACACTGCTATCTTTATGAACATGGAAATATCTAAACCGATAACTGTTTGAACAGGGAAATATATACACCGCTATCTGCATGAAAATGGAAATATCTACACCGCTATCTGTATGAACATGGAAATACATACACCGCTATCTGTATGAACATGGAAATATCTACACCGCTATCTGTATGAACATGGAAATATCTTCTCCGCCATCTGTATGAACATGGATATATCTACACAGCCATCTGGATGAACATGGAAATATCTAAACCGCTATCTGTATGAACATGGATATATCTACACAGCCATCTGTATAAACACGGAAATATGTACACCGCTACCTGCATAAGCATGGAAGTATCAGCACCGCTATCGGTATGAACATGGCAATATCTACACGGCTATCTGTATGAACATGGAAATATCTACACCGCTATCTGTATGTACATGGAAATATCGTCTCCGCCATCTGTATGAACATGGATATATCTACGCAGCCATCTGGATGAACATGGAAATATCTACACCGCTATCTGTATGAACATGGAAATATCTACACCGCTATCGTTATTAACATGGAAATATCTACACAGCCATCTGGATTAACTTGGAAATATCTACACCGCTATCTGTATGAACATGGAAATACATACACCGCTATCTGTATGAACATGGAAATATCTACACCGCTATCTGTTTGAACATGGAAATATATACACCGCTATCTGCATGAAAATGGAAATATCTACACAGCTATCTGCATATACATGGAAATATCTACACAGCTATCACTTTACGCATGGAAATAACTACACCGCTATCTGTATGAACATGGAAATATCTACACCGCCATCTGTATGAAAATGGAAATATCTGAACCGCCATCTGTATGAACATATAAATATCTACACCGCCATCTGTATTAAAATGGAGTTATCTACACCGCTATCTGTATAAACATGGAAATATCTACACCGCTATCTGTATAAACATGGAAATATCTACACCGCTATCTGTATAAACATGGAAATATCTTCACGGCTACCTGTAAAAACATGGAGATATTAGCACCGCTATCTGTATGAACATGGAAATATCTACACCGCTATCTGTATGAACATGGAAATATCTACACCGCTATCGGTTTGAACAGGGAAATATATACACCGCTGTCTGCATGAAAATGGAAATTTGTACACAGCTATCAGCATATACATGGAAATATCTACACAGGTGTCTCTTTACACATGGAAATAACTACACCGCTATCTGTATGAAAATGGAAATATCTACACCGCCATCTGTATGAACATGGAAATATCTACACCGCTATCTGTATGAACATGGAAATATCTACACCACTATCTGTATGAACATGAAAATATCTACACAGCCATCTGGATGAACATGGATATATCTACACCGCTATCTGTATGAACATGGAAATATCTACACCGCTATCTGTATGAACATGGAAATATCTACACCGCTATCTGTATGAACATGGAAATATCTACACCACTATCTGTATGAACATGAAAATATCTACACAGCCATCTGGATGAACATGGATATATCTACACCGCTATCTGTATGAACATGGAAATATCTACACCGCTATCTGTATGAACATGGAAATATCTACACCGCTATCTGTATGAACATGGGAATATCTACACCGCTATCTGTTTGAACAGGGAAATATATACACCGCTGTCTGCATGAAAATGGAAATTGCTACACAGCTATCTGCATATACATGGAAATATCTACACAGGTATCTCTTTACACATGGAAATAACTACACCGCTATCTGTGTGAACATGGAAATATCTACACCGCCATCTGTATGAACATGGAAATATCTGCACCGCCATCTGTATGAACATATAAATATCTACACCGCCATCTGTATTAAGATGGAGATATCTACACCGCTATCTGTATCAACATGGAAATATCTACACCGCTACCTGTATGAACATGGAAATATCAGCACCGCTATCTGTATGAACATGGAAATATATACAACGCTATCTGTATGAACATGGAAATATCTTCACCGCCATCTGTATGAACATGGATATATCTACACAGCCATCTGGATGAACATGGAAATATGTACACGGCTATCTGCGTAAACATGCATACATCTTCACCGCTATCTGTATAAACATGGAAATATCTACACCGCTATCTTTATGAACATGGAAATATCTAAACCGCTAACTGTTTGAACAGGGAAATATATACACCGCTATCTGCATAAAGATGGAAATATCTACACCGCTATATGTATGAACATGGAAATACATACACCGCTATCTGTATGAACATGGAAATATCTACACCGCTATCTGTATGAACATGGAAATATCTACACCGCTATCTGTATGAACATGGAAATATCTACACCGTCATCTGTATGAACATGGAAATATCTTCTCCTCCATCTGTATGAACATGGATATATCTACACAGCCATCTGGATGAACATGGAAATATCTAAACTGCTATCTGTATGAACATGGAAATATCTGCACCGCCATCTGTATGAACATGGATATATCTACACAGCCATCTGTATAAGCACGGAAATATGTACACCGCTACCTGTATAAACATGGAAGTTTCAGCACGGCTATCGGTATGAACATGGCAATATCTACACGGCTATCTGTATGAACATGGAAATATCTACACCGCTATCTGTATGTACATGGAAATATCTTCACCGCCATCTGTATGAACATGGATATATCTACTCAGCCATCTGGATGAACATGGAAATATCTACACCGCTATCTGTATGAACATGGAAATATCTACACCGCTATCTCTATGAACATGGAAATATCTACACAGCCATCTGGATTAACATGGAAATATTTACACCGCTATCTGTATGAACATGGAAATACATACACCGCTGTCTGTATGAACATGGAAATATCTACACCGCTATCTGTATGAACATGGAAATATCTACACCGCTATCTGTATGAACATGGAAATATCTTCACCGCCATCTGTATGAACATGGATATATCTACACAGCCATCTGGATGAACATGGAAATATCTACACCGCTATCTGTGTAAACATGCATACATTTTCACCGCTATCTGTATAAACATGGAAATTTCTACACCGCTATCTTTATGAACATGGAAATATCTACACCGCTAACTGTTTGAACATGGAAATATATACACCGCTATCTGCTTGAAAATGGAAATATCTACACCGCTATCTGTATGAACATGGAAATACATACACCGCTATCTGTTTGAACATGGAAATATCTACACCGCTTTCTTTATGAACATGGAAATATCTACACCGCTATCTGTATGAACATGGAAATATCTTCTCCGCCATCTGTATGAACATGGATATATCTACACAGCCATCTGGATGAACATGGAAATATCTAAACCGCTATCTGTATGAACATGGATATATCTACACAGCCATCTGTATAAACACGGAAATATGTACACCGCTACCTGCATAAGCATGGAAGTATCAGCACCGCTATCGGTATGAACATGGCAATATCTACACGGCTATCTGTATGAACATGGAAATATCTACACCGCTATCTGTATGTACATGGAAATATCGTCTCCGCCATCTGTATGAACATGGATATATCTACGCAGCCATCTGGATGAACATGGAAATATCTACACCGCTATCTGTATGAACATGGAAATATCTACACCGCTATCGTTATTAACATGGAAATATCTACACAGCCATCTGGATTAACTTGGAAATATCTACACCGCTATCTGTATGAACATGGAAATACATACACCGCTATCTGTATGAACATGGAAATATCTACACCGCTATCTGTTTGAACATGGAAATATATACACCGCTATCTGCATGAAAATGGAAATATCTACACAGCTATCTGCATATACATGGAAATATCTACACAGCTATCACTTTACGCATGGAAATAACTACACCGCTATCTGTATGAACATGGAAATATCTACACCGCCATCTGTATGAAAATGGAAATATCTGAACCGCCATCTGTATGAACATATAAATATCTACACCGCCATCTGTATTAAAATGGAGTTATCTACACCGCTATCTGTATAAACATGGAAATATCTACACCGCTATCTGTATAAACATGGAAATATCTACACCGCTATCTGTATAAACATGGAAATATCTTCACGGCTACCTGTAAAAACATGGAGATATTAGCACCGCTATCTGTATGAACATGGAAATATCTACACCGCTATCTGTATGAACATGGAAATATCTACACCGCTATCGGTTTGAACAGGGAAATATATACACCGCTGTCTGCATGAAAATGGAAATTTGTACACAGCTATCAGCATATACATGGAAATATCTACACAGGTGTCTCTTTACACATGGAAATAACTACACCGCTATCTGTATGAAAATGGAAATATCTACACCGCCATCTGTATGAACATGGAAATATCTACACCGCTATCTGTATGAACATGGAAATATCTACACCACTATCTGTATGAACATGAAAATATCTACACAGCCATCTGGATGAACATGGATATATCTACACCGCTATCTGTATGAACATGGAAATATCTACACCGCTATCTGTATGAACATGGAAATATCTACACCGCTATCTGTATGAACATGGAAATATCTACACCACTATCTGTATGAACATGAAAATATCTACACAGCCATCTGGATGAACATGGATATATCTACACCGCTATCTGTATGAACATGGAAATATCTACACCGCTATCTGTATGAACATGGAAATATCTACACCGCTATCTGTATGAACATGGGAATATCTACACCGCTATCTGTTTGAACAGGGAAATATATACACCGCTGTCTGCATGAAAATGGAAATTGCTACACAGCTATCTGCATATACATGGAAATATCTACACAGGTATCTCTTTACACATGGAAATAACTACACCGCTATCTGTGTGAACATGGAAATATCTACACCGCCATCTGTATGAACATGGAAATATCTGCACCGCCATCTGTATGAACATATAAATATCTACACCGCCATCTGTATTAAGATGGAGATATCTACACCGCTATCTGTATCAACATGGAAATATCTACACCGCTACCTGTATGAACATGGAAATATCAGCACCGCTATCTGTATGAACATGGAAATATATACAACGCTATCTGTATGAACATGGAAATATCTTCACCGCCATCTGTATGAACATGGATATATCTACACAGCCATCTGGATGAACATGGAAATATGTACACGGCTATCTGCGTAAACATGCATACATCTTCACCGCTATCTGTATAAACATGGAAATATCTACACCGCTATCTTTATGAACATGGAAATATCTAAACCGCTAACTGTTTGAACAGGGAAATATATACACCGCTATCTGCATAAAGATGGAAATATCTACACCGCTATATGTATGAACATGGAAATACATACACCGCTATCTGTATGAACATGGAAATATCTACACCGCTATCTGTATGAACATGGAAATATCTACACCGCTATCTGTATGAACATGGAAATATCTACACCGTCATCTGTATGAACATGGAAATATCTTCTCCTCCATCTGTATGAACATGGATATATCTACACAGCCATCTGGATGAACATGGAAATATCTAAACTGCTATCTGTATGAACATGGAAATATCTGCACCGCCATCTGTATGAACATGGATATATCTACACAGCCATCTGTATAAGCACGGAAATATGTACACCGCTACCTGTATAAACATGGAAGTTTCAGCACGGCTATCGGTATGAACATGGCAATATCTACACGGCTATCTGTATGAACATGGAAATATCTACACCGCTATCTGTATGTACATGGAAATATCTTCACCGCCATCTGTATGAACATGGATATATCTACTCAGCCATCTGGATGAACATGGAAATATCTACACCGCTATCTGTATGAACATGGAAATATCTACACCGCTATCTGTATGAACATGGAAATATCTACACAGCCATCTGGATTAACATGGAAATATTTACACCGCTATCTGTATGAACATGGAAATACATACACCGCTGTCTGTATGAACATGGAAATATCTACACCGCTATCTGTATGAACATGGAAATATCTACACCGCTATCTGTATGAACATGGAAATATCTTCACCGCCATCTGTATGAACATGGATATATCTACACAGCCATCTGGATGAACATGGAAATATCTACACCGCTATCTGTGTAAACATGCATACATTTTCACCGCTATCTGTATAAACATGGAAATTTCTACACCGCTATCTTTATGAACATGGAAATATCTACACCGCTAACTGTTTGAACATGGAAATATATACACCGCTATCTGCTTGAAAATGGAAATATCTACACCGCTATCTGTATGAACATGGAAATACATACACCGCTATCTGTTTGAACATGGAAATATCTACACCGCTTTCTTTATGAACATGGAAATATCTACAACGCTATCTGTAGGAACATGGAAATATCTTCACCACCATCTGTATGAACATGGATATATCTACACAGCCATCTGGATGAACATGGAAATATCTGCACCGCTATCTGTATGAACATGGAAATATCTACACCGCTATCTGTATGAACATGGATATATCTACACAGCCATCTGGAAGAACATGGAAATATCTACACCGCTATCTGAGTAAACATGCATACATCTTCACCGCTATCTGTATAAACATGGAAATATCTAAACCGATATCTGTATGAACATGGAAATATCTACACCGCCATCTGTATGAACATGGATATATCTACACAGCCATCTGTATAAACACGGAAATATGTACACCTCTACCTGTATAAACATGGAAGTATCAGCACCGCTATCGGTATGAACATGGCAATATCCACACGGCTATCTGTATGAACATGGAAATATCTACACCGCTATCTGTATTTACATGGAAATATCGTCTCCGCCATCTGTATGAACATGGATATATCTACGCAGCCATCTGGATGAACATGGAAATATCTACACCGCTATCTGTATGAACATGGAAATACTTTCACCGCCATCTATATGTACATGGATATATCTACACAGCCATCTGGATGAACATGGAAATATGTACACCGCTATCTGTGTAAACATGCCTACATTTTCACTGCTATCTGTATAAACATGGAAATATCTACACCGCTATCTTTATGAACATGGAAATATCTAAACCGCTAACTGTTTGAACAGGGAAATATATACACCGCTATCTGCATAAAAATGGAAATATCTACACCGCTATCTGTATGAACATGGAAATACATACACCGCTATCTGTATGAACATGGAAATATCTACACCGCTATCTGTATGAACATGGAAATATCTACACCGCTATCTGTATGAACATGGAAATATCTACACCGCCATCTGTATGAACATGGAAATATCTTCTCCGCCATCTGTATGAACATGGATATATCTACACAGCCAGCTAGATGAACATGGAAATATCTACACTGCTATCTGCATGAAAATGGAAATATCTACACAGCTATCTGCATCTACATGGAAATATCCACACAGCTATCTCTCTACACATGGAAATAACTACACCGCTATCTGTATGAACATGGTAATATATACACCGCCATCTGTATGAAAATGGAAATCTCTGAACCGCCATCTGTATGAACATATAAATATCTACACCGCCATCTGTATTAAAATGGAGATATCTACACCGCTATCTGTATAAACGGAAATATCTACACCGCTATCTGTATAAACATGGAAATATCTACACCGCTATCTGTATAAACATGGAAATAGCTTCACCGCTACCTGTATAAACATGGAAATTTCAGCACCGCTATCTGTATGAACATGGAAATATCTACACCGCAATCTGTATGAACATGGAAATATCTACACCGCTATTTGTATGAACATGGAAATATCTACACCGCTATCTGTTTGAACAGGGAAATATATACACCGCTGTCTGCATGAAAATGGAAATTGCTACACAGCTATCTGAATATACATGGAAATATCTACACAGGTATCTCTTTATACATGGAAATAACTACACCGCTATCTGTATGAACATGGAAATATCTACACCGCCATCTGTATGAACATGGAAATATCTGCACCGCCATCTGTATGAACATATAAATATCTACACCGCCATCTGTATTAAGATGGAGATATCTACACTGCTATCTGTATCAACATGGAAATATCTACACGGCTACCTGTATGAACATGGAAATATCAGCACCGCTATCTGTATGAACATGGAAATATCTACACCGCTATCTGTATGAACATGGAAATATCTTCACCGCCATCTGTTTGAACATGGATATATCTACACAGCCATCTGGATGAACATGGAAATATGTACACGGCTATCTGCGTAAACATGCATACATCTTCACCGCTATCTGTATAAACATGGAAATATCTACACCGCTATCTGTATGAACATGGAAATATCTAAACCGCTAACTGAACAGGGAAATATATACACCGCAATCTGCATAAAAATGGAAATATCTACACCGCTATCTGTATGAACATGGAAATATATACACCGCTATCTGTATGAACATGGAAATATCTACACCGCTATCTGTATGAACATGGAAATATCTACACCGCCATCTGTATGAACATGGAAATATCTTCTCCACCATCTGTATGAACATGGATATATCTACACAGCCATCTGGATGAACATGGAAATATCTAAACCGCTATCTGTATGAACATGGAAATATCTACACCGCCATCTGTATGAACATGGATATATCTACACAGCCATCTGTATAAGCACGGAAATATGTACACCGCTACCTGTATAAACATGGAAGTTTCAGCACGGCTATCGGTATGAACATGGCAATATCTACACGGCTATCTGTATGAACATGGAAATATCTACACCGCTATCTGTATGTACATGGAAATATCTTCACCGCCATCTGTATGAACATGGATATATCTACTCAGCCATCTGGATGAACATGGAAATATCTACACCGCTATCTGTATGAACATGGAAATATCTACACCGCTATCTGTATGAACATGGAAATAACTACACAGCCATCTGGATTAACATGGAAATATCTACACCGCTATCTGTATGAACATGGAAATACATACACCGCTGTCTGTATGAACATGGAAATATCTACACCGCTATCTGTATGAACATGGAAATATCTACACCGCTATCTGTATGAACATGGAAATATCTTCACCGCCATCTGTATGAACATGGATATATCTACACAGCCATCTGGATGAACATGGAAATATCTACACCGCTATCTGTGTAAACATGCATACATTTTCACCGCTATCTGTATAAACATGGAAATATCTACACCGCTATCTTTATGAACATGGAAATATCTACACCGCTAACTGTTTGAACATGGAAATATATACACCGCTATCTGCTTGAAAATGGAAATATCTACACCGCTATCTGTATGAACATGGAAATACATACACCGCTATCTGTTTGAACATGGAAATATCTACACCGCTTTCTTTATGAACATGGAAATATCTACAACGCTATCTGTAGGAACATGGAAATATCTTCACCGCCATCTGTATGAACATGGATATATCTACACAGCCATCTGGATGAACATGGAAATATCTACACCGCTATCTGTATGAACATGGAAATATCTACACCGCTATCTGTATGAACATGGATATATCTACACAGCCATCTGGATGAACATGGAAATATCTACACCGCTATCTGTGTAAACACGCATACATCTTCACCGCTATCTATATAAACATGGAAATATCAACACCGCTATCTGTATGAACATGGAAATATCTACACCGCTAACTGTTTGAACAGGGAAATATATACACAGCTATCTGCATGAAAATGGAAATATCTACACAGCTATCTGCATATACATGGAAATATCTACACAGCTATCTCTCTACACATGGAAATAACTACACCGCTATCTGTATGAACATGGAAATATCTACACCGCCATCTGTATGAAAATGGAAATCTCTGAACCGCCATCTGTATGAACATATAAATATCGACACCGCCATCTGTATTAAAATGGAGATATCTACACCGCTATCTGTATAAACATGGAAATATCTACACCGCTTTCTGTATAAACATGGAAATATCTACACCGCTATCTGTATAAACATGGAAAAACTTCACCGCTACCTGTATAAACATGGAAATTTCAGCACCGCTATCTGTATGAACATGGAAATATCTACACCGCAATCTGTATGAACATGGAAATATCTACACCGCTATCTGCATGAACATGGAAATATCTACACCGCTATCTGTTTGAACAGGGAAATATATACACCGCTGTCTGCATGAAAATGGAAATTGCTACACAGCTATCTGCATATACATGGAAATATCTACACAGGTATCTCTTTACACATGGAAATAACTACACCGCTATCTGTATGAACTTGGAAATATCTACACCGCCATCTGTATGAACATGGAAATATCTGCACCGCCATCTGTATGAACATATAAATAAATACACCGCCATCTGTGTTAAGATGGAGATATCTACACCGCTATCTGTATCAACATGGAAATATCTACACCGCTATCTGTATAAACATGGAAATATCTACACCGCTATCTGTATAAACATGGAAATATCTACACCGCTACCTGTATGAACATGGAAATATCAGCACCGCTATCTGTATGAACATGGAAATATCTACACCGCTATCTGTATGAACATGGAAATATCTTCCCCGCCATCTGTATGAACATGGATATATCTACACAGCCATCTGGATGAACATGGAAATATGTACACTTCTATCTGTGTAAACATGCATACATGTTCACCGCTATCTTTATAAACATGGAAATATCTACACCGCTATCTTTATGAACATGGAAATATCTAAACCGATAACTGTTTGAACAGGGAAATATATACACCGCTATCTGCATGAAAATGGAAATATCTACACCGCTATCTGTATGAACATGGAAATACATACACCGCTATCTGTATGAACATGGAAATATCTACACCGCTATCTGCATGAACATGGAAATACCTACACCGCTATCTGTATGAACATGGATATATCTACACCGCCATCTGTATGAACATGGAAATATCTTCTCCGCCATCTGTATGAACATGGATATATCTTCACAGCCATCTGGATGAACATGGAAATATCTAAACCGCTATCTGTATGAACATGGAAATATCAACACCGCCATCTGTATGAACATGGATATATCTACACAGCCATCTTTATAATCACGGAAATATGTACACCGCTACCTGTATAAACATGGAAGTATCAGCACCGCTATCGGTATGTACATGGCAATATCTACACGGCTATCTGTATGAACATGGAAATATCTACACCGCTATCTGTATGTACATGGAAATATCTTCACCGCCATCTGTATGAACATGGATATACCTACGCAGCCATCTGGATGAACATGGAAATATCTACACCGCTATCTGTATGAACATGGAAATATCTACACCGCTATCTGTAAGAACATGGAAATACCTACACAGCCATCTGGATGAACATGGAAATATCTACACCGCTATCTATATGAACATGGAAATACAAACACCGCTATCTGTATGAACATGGAAATATCCACACCGCTATCTGTATGAACATGGAAATATCTACATCGCCATCTGTATGAACATGGAAATATCTGCACGGCCATCTGTATGAACATATAAATATCTACACCGCCATCTGTATTAAGATGGAGATATCTACACCGCTATCTGTATCAACATGGAAATATCTACACCGCTATCTGAATAAACATGGAAATATCAGCACCGCTATCTGTGTGAACATGGAAATATCTACACCGCTACCTGTATGAACATGGAAATATCTACACCGCTATATGTATGAGCATGAAAATATCTTCACCGCCATCTGTATGAACATGGATATATCTACACAGCCATCTGGATGATCATGGAAATACGTACACAGCTATCTGTGTAAACATGCATACATCTTCACCGCTATCTGTATAAACATGGAAATATCTACACCGCTATCTTTATGAACATGGAAATATCTAAACCGATAACTGTTTGAACAGGGAAATATATACACCGCTATCTGCATGAAAATGGAAATATCAACACTGCTATCTGTATGAACATGGAAATACATACACCGCTATCTGTATGAACATGGAAATATCTACACCGCTATCTGCATGAACATGGAAATATCTACACCGCCATCTGTATGAACATGGAAATATCTTCTACGCCATCTGTATGAACATGGATATATCTACACAGCCATCTGGATGAACATGGAAATATCTAAACCGCTATCTGTATGAACATGGAAATATCTACACCGCCATCTGTATGAAGATGGATATATCTACACAGCCATCTTTATAAACACGGAAATATGTACACCGCTACCTGTATAAACATGGAAGTATCAGCACCGCTATCGGTATGTACATGGCAATATCTACACCGCTATCTGTCTGTACATGGAAATATCTTCACCGCCATCTGTATGAACATGGATATATCTACGCAGCCATCTGGATGAACATGGAAATATCTACACCGCTATCTGTATGAACATGGAAATATCTACTCCGCTATCTGTATGAACATGGAAATATCTACACAGCCATCTGGATGAACATGGAAATATCTACACCGCTATCTGTATGAACATGGAAATACATACACCGCTATCTGTATGAACATGGAAATATCTTCACCGCCATCTGTATGAACATGGATATATCTACACAGCCATCTGGATGAACCTGGAAATATCTACACCGCTATCTGTATGTACATGGAAATATCTTCACCGCCATCTGTATGAACATGGATATATCTACTCAGCCATCAGGATGAACATGGAAATATCTACACCGCTATCTGTATGAACATGGAAATATCTACACCGCTATCTGTATGAACATGGAAATAACTACACAGCCATCTGGATTAACATGGAAATATCTACACCGCTATCTGTATGAACATGGAAATACATACACCGCTGTCTGTATGAACATGGAAATATCTACACCGCTATCTGTATGAACATGGAAATATCTACACCGCTATCTGTATGAACATGGAAATATCTTCACCGCCATCTGTATGAACATGGATATATCTACACAGCCATCTGGATGAACATGGAAATATCTACACCGCTATCTGTGTAAACATGCATACATTTTCACCGCTATCTGTATAAACATGGAAATATCTACACCGCTATCTTTATGAACATGGAAATATCTACACCGCTAACTGTTTGAACATGGAAATATATACACCGCTATCTGCTTGAAAATGGAAATATCTACACCGCTATCTGTATGAACATGGAAATACATACACCGCTATCTGTTTGAACATGGAAATATCTACACCGCTTTCTTTATGAACATGGAAATATCTACAACGCTATCTGTAGGAACAGGGAAATATCTTCACCGCCATCTGTATGAACATGGATATATCTACACAGCCATCTGGATGAACATGGAAATATCTACACCGCTATCTGTATGAACATGGAAATATCTACACCGCTATCTGTATGAACATGGATATATCTACACAGCCATCTGGATGAACATGGAAATATCTACACCGCTATCTGTGTAAACACGCATACATCTTCACCGCTATCTATATAAACATAGAAATATCAACACCGCTATCTGTATGAACATGGAAATATCTACACCGCTAACTGTTTGAACAGGGAAATATATACACAGCTATCTGCATGAAAATGGAAATATCTACACAGCTATCTGCATATACATGGAAATATCTACACAGCTATCTCTCTACACATGGAAATAACTACACCGCTATCTGTATGAACATGGAAATATCTACACCGCCATCTGTATGAAAATGGAAATCTCTGAACCGCCATCTGTATGAACATATAAATATCGACACCGCCATCTGTATTAAAATGGAGATATCTACACCGCTATCTGTATAAACATGGAAATATCTACACCGCTTTCTGTATAAACATGGAAATATCTACACCGCTATCTGTATAAACATGGAAAAACTTCACCGCTACCTGTATAAACATGGAAATTTCAGCACCGCTATCTGTATGAACATGGAAATATCTACACCGCAATCTGTATGAACATGGAAATATCTACACCGCTATCTGCATGAACATCGAAATATCTACACCGCTATCTGTTTGAACAGGGAAATATATACACCGCTGTCTGCATGAAAATGGAAATTGCTACACAGCTATCTGCATATACATGGAAATATCTACACAGGTATCTCTTTACACATGGAAATAACTACACCGCTATCTGTATGAACTTGGAAATATCTACACCGCCATCTGTATGAACATGGAAATATCTGCACCGCCATCTGTATGAACATATAAATAAATACACCGCCATCTGTGTTAAGATGGAGATATCTACACCGCTATCTGTATCAACATGGAAATATCTACACCGCTATCTGTATAAACATGGAAATATCTACACCGCTATCTGTATAAACATGGAAATATCTACACCGCTACCTGTATGAACATGGAAATATCAGCACCGCTATCTGTATGAACATGGAAATATCTACACCGCTATCTGTATGAACATGGAAATATCTTCCCCGCCATCTGTATGAACATGGATATATCTACACAGCCATCTGGATGAACATGGAAATATGTACACTTCTATCTGTGTAAACATGCATACATGTTCACCGCTATCTTTATAAACATGGAAATATCTACACCGCTATCTTTATGAACATGGAAATATCTAAACCGATAACTGTTTGAACAGGGAAATATATACACCGCTATCTGCATGAAAATGGAAATATCTACACCGCTATCTGTATGAACATGGAAATACATACACCGCTATCTGTATGAACATGGAAATATCTACACCGCTATCTGCATGAACATGGAAATACCTACACCGCTATCTGTATGAACATGGATATATCTACACCGCCATCTGTATGAACATGGAAATATCTTCTCCGCCATCTGTATGAACATGGATATATCTTCACAGCCATCTGGATGAACATGGAAATATCTAAACCGCTATCTGTATGAACATGGAAATATCAACACCGCCATCTGTATGAACATGGATATATCTACACAGCCATCTTTATAATCACGGAAATATGTACACCGCTACATGTATAAACATGGAAGTATCAGCACCGCTATCGGTATGTACATGGCAATATCTACACGGCTATCTGTATGAACATGGAAATATCTACACCGCTATCTGTATGTACATGGAAATATCTTCACCGCCATCTGTATGAACATGGATATACCTACGCAGCCATCTGGATGAACATGGAAATATCTACACCGCTATCTGTATGAACATGGAAATATCTACACCGCTATCTGTAAGAACATGGAAATACCTACACAGCCATCTGGATGAACATGGAAATATCTACACCGCTATCTATATGAACATGGAAATACAAACACCGCTATCTGTATGAACATGGAAATATCCACACCGCTATCTGTATGAACATGGAAATATCTACACCGCCATCTGTATGAACATGGAAATATCTGCACGGCCATCTGTATGAACATATAAATATCTACACCGCCATCTGTATTAAGATGGAGATATCTACACCGCTATCTGTATCAACATGGAAATATCTACACCGCTATCTGAATAAACATGGAAATATCAGCACCGCTATCTGTGTGAACATGGAAATATCTACACCGCTACCTGTATGAACATGGAAATATCTACACCGCTATCTGTATGAACATGGATATATCTACACAGCCATCTGGATGAACATGGAAATATCTACACCGCTATCTGTGTAAACATGCCTACATTTTCACCGCTATCTGTATAAAGATGGAAATATGTACACCGATATCTTTATGAACATGGAAATATCTACACCGCTAACTGTTTGAACATGGAAGTATATACACCGCTATCTGCTTGAAAATGGAAATATATACATCGCTAACTGTATGAACATGGAAATACATACACCGCTATCTGTTTGAACATGGAAATATCTACACCGCTTTCTGTATGAACATGGAAATATCTACACCGCTATCTGTATGAACATGGAAATATCTTCACCGCCATCTGCATGAAGATGGATATATCTACACAGCATTCTGGATGAACATGGAAATATCTACACCGCTATCTGTGTAAACATGCATACATTTTCACCGCTATCTGTATAAACATTGAAATATCTACACCGCTATCTTTATGAACATGGAAATATCTAAACCGCTATCTGTATGAACATGGAAATATCTTCACCGCCACCTGTATGAACATGGATATATCTACACAGCCATCTGGATGAACATGGAAATATGTACACGGCTATCTGTGTAAACATGCATACATCTTCACCGCTATCTGTATAAACATGGAAATATCTACACCGCTATCTTTATGAACATGGAAATATCTAAACCGCTAACTGTTTGAACAAGGAAATATACACACCGCTTTCTGCATAAAAATGGAAATATCTACACCGCTACCTGTATGAACATGGAAATACATACACCGCTATCTGTATGAACATGGAAGTATCTACACCGCTATCTGTATGAACATGGAAATATCTACACCCCTATCTGTATGAACATGGAAATATCTACACCGCCATCTGTATGAACATGGAAATATCTTCTCCACCATCTGTATGAACATGGATATATCTACACAGCCATCTGGATGAACATGGAAATATCTACACTGCTATCTGTATGAACATGGAAATATCTACACCGCCATCTGTATGAACATGGAAATATCTTCTCCACCATCTGTATGAACATGGATATATCTACACAGCCATCTGTATAAACATGGAAATATCTACACCGCTATATGTATAAACATGGAAATATCTACACCGCTACATGTATGAACATGGAAATATCAGCACCGCTATCTGTATGAACATGGAAATATCTACACCGCTATCTGTGTGAACATGGAAGTATCTTCACCGCCATCTGTATGAACATGGATATATCTACACAGCCATCTGGATGAACATGGAAATATGTACATGGCTATCTGTGTAAACATGCATACTTCTTCACCGCTATCTGTATAAACATGGAAATATCTACACCGCTATCTTTATGAACATGGAAATATCTAAACCGATAACTGTTTGAACAGGGAAATATATACACTGCTATCTGCATAAAAATGGAAATATCTACACCGCTATCTGTATGAACATGGAAATACATACACCGCTATCTGTATGAACATGGAAATATCTACACCGCTATCTGTATGAACATGGAAATACCTACACCGCTATCTGTATGAACATGGAAATATCTACACCGCCATCTGTATGAACATGGAAATATCTTCTCCGCCATCTGTATGAACATGGATATATCTACACAGCCATCTGGATGAACATGGAAATATCTAAACCGCTATCTGTATGAACATGGAAATATCTACACCATCATCTGTATGAACATGGATATATCTACACAGCCATCTGTATAAACACGGAAATATGTAAACCGCTACCTGTATAAACATGGAAGTATCAGCACCGCTATCGGTATGAAGACGGCCATATCTACACGGCTATCTGTACGAACATGGAAATATCTACACCGCTATCTGTATGTACGTGGAAATATCTTCTCCGCCATCTGTATGAACATGGATATATCTACGCAGCCATCTGGATGAACATGGAAATATCTACACCGCTATCTGTATGAACATGGAAATATCTACACCGCTATCTGCATTAACATGGAAATATCCACACAGCCGTCTGGATTAACTTGGAAATATCTACACCGCTATCTGTATGAACATGGAAATACATACACCGCTATCTGTATGAACATGGATATATCTACACCGCTATCTGTTTGAACATGGAAATATATACACCGCTATCTGCATGAAAATGGAAATATCTACACAGCTATCTGCATATACATGGAAATATCTACACAGCTATCACTTTACGCATGGAAATAACTACACCGCTATCTGTATGAACATGGAAATATCTACACCGCCATCTGTATGAAAATGGAAATATCTGAACCGCCATCTGTATGAACATATAAATATCTACACCGCCATCTGTATTAAAATGAAGATATCTACACCGCTATCTGTATAAACATGGAAATATCTACACCGCTATCTGTATAAACATGGAAATATCTACACCGCTATCTGTATAAACATGGAAATATCTTCACCGCTACCTGTAAAAACATGGAAATGTCAGCACCGCTATCTGTATGAACATGGAAATATCTACACCGCTATCTGTATGAACATGGAAATATCTACACCGCTATCTGTATGAACATGGAAATATCTACACCGCTATCGGTTTGAACAAGGAAATATATACACCGCTGTCTGCATGAAAATGGAAATTGCTACACAGCAATCTGCATATACATGGAAATATCTACACAGGTATCTCTTTACACATGGAAATAACTACACAGCTATCTGTATGAAAATGGAAATATCTAAACCGCCATCTGTATGAACATGGAAATATCTACACCGCTATCTGTATGAACATGGAATTATCTACACCGCTATCTGTATGAACATGGAAATATCTACACAGCCATCTGGATGAACATGGAAATATCTACACCGCTATCTGTATGAACATGGAAATATCTACACCGCTATCTGTATGAACACGGAAATATCTACACCGCAATCTGTATGAACATGGAAATATTTTCACCACCATCTATATGAACATGGATATATCTACACAGCCATCTGGATGAACATGGAAATATCTACACCGCTATCTGTGTAAACATGCCTACATTTTCACCGCTATCTGTATAAACATGGAAATATCTACACCGCTATCTTTATGAACATGGAAATATCTACACCGCTAACTGTTTGAACATGGAAGTATATACACCGCTATCTGCTTGAAAATGGAAATATATTCAACGCTAACTGTATGAACATGGAAATACATACACCGCTATCTGTTTGAACATGGAAATATCTACACCGCTTTCTGTATGAACATGGAAATATCTACACCGCTATCTGTATGAACATGGAAATATCTACACCGCCATCTGTATGAACATGGAAATATCTTCTCCACCATCTGTATGAACATGGATATATCTACACAGCCATCTGGATGAACATGGAAATATCTAAACCGCTATCTGTATGAACATGGAAATATCTACACCGCCATCTGTATGAACATGGATATATCTACACAGCCATCTGTATAAACACGGAAATATGTACACCGCCACCTGTATAAACATGGAAGTTTCAGCACGGCTATCGGTATGAACATGGCAATATCTACACGGCTATCTGTATGAACATGGAAATATCTACACCGCTATCTGTATGTACATGGAAATATCTTCACCGCCATCTGTATGAACATGGATATATCTACTCAGCCATCTGGATGAACATGGAAATATTTACACCGCTATCTGTATGAGCATGGAAATATCTACACCGCTATCTGTATGAACATGGAAATATCTACACAGCCATCTGGATTAACATGGAAATATCTACACCGCTATCTGTATGAACATGGAAATACATACACCGCTGTCTGTATGAACATGGAAATATCTACCCCGCTATCTGTATGAACATGGAAATATCTACACCGCTATCTGTATGAACATGGAAATATCTTCACCGCCATCTGTGTGAACATGGATATATCTACACAGCCATCTGGATGAGCATGGACATATCTACACCGCTATCTGTGTAAACATGCATACATTTTCACCGCTATCTGTATAAACATGGAAATAACTACACCGCTATCTTTATGAACATGGAAATATCTACACCGCTAACTGTTTGAACATGGAAATATATACACCGCTATCTGCTTGAAAATGGAAATATCTACACCGCTATCTGTATGAACATGGAAATACATACACCGCTATCTGTTTGAACATGGAAATATCTACACCGCTTTCTTTATGAACATGGAAATATCTACAACGCTATCTGTATGAACATGGAAATATCTTCACCGCCATCTGTATGAACATGGATATATCTACACAGCCATCTGGATGAACATGGAAATATCTGCACCGCTATCTGTATGAACATGGAAATATCTACACCGCTATCTGTATGAACATGGATATATCTACACAGCCATCTGGATGAACATGGAAATATCTACACCGCTATCTGTGTAAACATGCATATATCTTCACCGCTATCTGTATAAACATGGAAGTATCTACACCGCTATCTTTCTGAACATGGAAATATCTACACCGCTAACTGTTTGAACAGGGAAATATATACACCGCTATCTGCATGAAAATGGAAATATCTACACAGCTATCTGCATATACATGGAAATATCTACACAGCTATCTCTCTACACATGGAAATAACTACACCGCTATCTGTATGAACATGGAAATATCTACACCGCCATCTGTATGAAAATGGAAATCTCTGAACCGCCATCTGTATGAACATATAAATATCTACACCGCCATCTGTATTAAAATGGAGATATCTACACCGCTATCTGTATAAACATGGAAATATCTACACCGCTATCTGTATAAACATGGAAATATCTACACCGCTATCAGTATAAACATGGAAATAGCTTCACCGCTACCTGTATAAACATGGAAATTTCAGCACCGCTATCTGTATGAACATGGAAATATCTACACCGCAATCTGTATGAACATGGAAATATCTACACCGCTATCTGTATGAACATGGAAATAACTACACCGCTATCTGTTTGAACAGGGAAATATATACACCGCTGTCTGCATGAAAATGGAAATTGCTACACAGCTATCTGCATATACATGGAAATATCTACACAGGTATCTCTTTACACATGGTAATAACTACACCGCTATCTGTATGAACATGGAAATATCTACACCGCCATCTGTATGAACATGGAAATATCTGCACCGCCATCTGTATGAACATATAAATATCTACACCGCCATCTGTATTAAGATGGAGATATCTACACTGCTATCTGTATCAACATGGAAATATCTACACCGCTACCTGTATGAACATGGAAATATCAGCACCGCTATCTGTATGAACATGGAAATATCTACACCGCTATCTGTATGAACATGGAAATATCTTCACCGCCATCTGTATGAACATGGATATATCTACACAGCCATCTGGATGAACATGGAAATATGTACACGGCTATCTGTGTAAACATGCATACATCTTCACCGCTATCTGTATAAACATGGAAATATCTACACCGCTATCTTTATGAACATGGAAATATCTAAACCGCTAACTGTTTGAACAGGGAAATATATACACCGCTATCTGCATAAAAATGGATATATCTACACCGCTATCTGTATGAACATGGAAATACATACACCGCTATCTGTATGAACATGGAAATATCTACAACGCTATCTGTATGAACATGGAAATAACTACCCCGCTATCTGTATGAACATGGAAATATCTACACCGCCATCTGTATGAACATGGAAATATCTTCTCCACCATCTGTATGAACATGGATATATCTACACAGCCATCTGGATGAACATGGAAATATCTAAACCGCTATCTGTATGAACATGGAAATATCTACACCGCAATCTGTATGAACATGGATATATCTACACAGCCATCTGTATAAACACGGAAATATGTACACCGCTACCTGTATAAACATGGAAGTTTCAGCACGGCTATCGGTATGAACATGGCAATATCTACACGGCTATCTGTATGAACATGGAAATATCTACACCGCTATCTGTATGTACATGGAAATATCTTCACCGCCATCTGTATGAACATGGATATATCTACTCAGCCATCTGGATGAACATGGAAATATCTACAGCGCTATCTGTATGAACATGGAAATATCTACACCGCTATCTGTATGAACATGGAAATATCTACACAGCCATCTGGATTAACATGGAAATATCTACACCGCTATCTGTATGAACATGGAAATACATACACCGCTGTCTGTATGAACATGGAAATATCTACACCGCTATCTGTATGAACATGGAAATATCTACACCGCTATCTGTATGAACATGGAAATATCTTCACTGCCATCTGTATGAACATGGATATATCTACGCAGCCATCTGGATGAACATGGAAATATCTACACCGCTATCTGTATGAACATGGAAATATCTACACCGCTATCTGCATTAACATGGAAATATCCACACAGCCATCTGGATTAACTTGGAAATATCTACACCGCTATCTGTATGAACATGGAAATACATACACCGCTATCTGTATGAACATGTAAATATCTACACCGCTATCTGTTTGAACATGGAAATATATACACCGCTATCTGCATGAAAATGGAAATATCTACACAGCTATCTGCATATACATGGAAATATCTACACAGCTATCACTTTACGCATGGAAATAACAACACCGCTATCTGTATGAACATGGAAATATCTACACCGCCATCTGTATGAAAATGGAAATATCTGAACCGCCATCTGTATGAACATATAAATATCTACACCGCCATCTGTATTAAAATGAAGATATCTACACCGCTATCTGTATAAACATGGAAATATCTACACCGCTATCTGTATAAACATGGAAATATCTACACCGCTATCTGTATAAACATGGAAATATCTTCACCGCTACCTGTTAAAACATGGAAATATCAGCACCGCTATCTGTATGAACATGGAAATATCTACACCGCTATCTGTATGAACATGGAAATATCTACACCGCTATCTGTATGAACATGGAAATATCTACACCGCTATCGGTTTGAACAAGGAAATATATACACCGCTGTCTGCATGAAAATGGAAATTGCTACACAGCAATCTGCATATACATGGAAATATCTACACAGGTATCTCTTTACACATGGAAATAACTACACAGCTATCTGTATGAAAATGGAAATATCTAAACCGCCATCTGTATGAACATGGAAATATCTACACCGCTATCTGTATGAACATGGAAATATCTGCACCGCCATCTGTATGAACATATAAATATCTACACCGCCATCTGTATTAAGATGGAGATATCTACACTGCTATCTGTATCAACATGGAAATATCTACACCGCTACCTGTATGAACATGGAAATTTCAGCACCGCTATCTGTATGAACATGGAAATATCTACACCGCAATCTGTATGAACATGGAAATATCTACACCGCTATCTGTATGAACATGGAAATATCTACACCGCTATCTGTTTGAACAGGGAAATATATACACCGCTGTCTGCATGAAAATGGAAATTGCTACACAGCTATCTGCATATACATGGAAATATCTACACAGGTATCTCTTTACACATGGAAATAACTACACCGCTATCTGTATGAACATGGAAATATCTACACCGCCATCTGTATGAACATGGAAATATCTGCACCGCCATCTGTATGAACATATAAATATCTACACCGCCATCTGTATTAAGATGGAGATATCTACACTGCTATCTGTATCAACATGGAAATATCTACACCGCTACCTGTATGAACATGGAAATATCAGCACCGCTATCTGTATGAACATGGAAATATCTACACCGCTATCTGTATGAACATGGAAATATCTTCACCGCCATCTGTATGAACATGGATATATCTACACAGCCATCTGGATGAACATGGAAATATGTACACGGCTATCTGTGTAAACATGCATACATCTTCACCGCTATCTGTATAAACATGGAAATATCTACACCGCTATCTTTATGAACATGGAAATATCTAAACCGCTAACTGTTTGAACAGGGAAATATATACACCGCTATCTGCATAAAAATGGAAATATCTACACCGCTATCTGTATGAACATGGAAATACATACACCGCTATCTGTATGAACATGGAAATATCTACAACGCTATCTGTATGAACATGGAAATAACTACCCCGCTATCTGTATGAACATGGAAATATCTACACCGCCATCTGTATGAACATGGAAATATCTTCTCCACCATCTGTATGAACATGGATATATCTACACAGCCATCTGGATGAACATGGAAATATCTAAACCGCTATCTGTATGAACATGGAAATATCTACACCGCCATCTGTATGAACATGGATATATCTACACAGCCATCTGTATAAACACGGAAATATGTACACCGCTACCTGTATAAACATGGAAGTTTCAGCACGGCTATCGGTATGAACATGGCAATATCTACACGGCTATCTGTATGAACATGGAAATATCTACACCGCTATCTGTATGTACATGGAAATATCTTCACCGCCATCTGTATGAACATGGATATATCTACTCAGCCATCTGGATGAACATGGAAATATCTACAGCGCTATCTGTATGAACATGGAAATATCTACACCGCTATCTGTATGAACATGGAAATATCTACACAGCCATCTGGATTAACATGGAAATATCTACACCGCTATCTGTATGAACATGGAAATACATACACCGCTGTCTGTATGAACATGGAAATATCTACACCGCTATCTGTATGAACATGGAAATATCTACACCGCTATCTGTATGAACATGGAAATATCTTCACTGCCATCTGTATGAACATGGATATATCTACGCAGCCATCTGGATGAACATGGAAATATCTACACCGCTATCTGTATGAACATGGAAATATCTACACCGCTATCTGCATTAACATGGAAATATCCACACAGCCATCTGGATTAACTTGGAAATATCTACACCGCTATCTGTATGAACATGGAAATACATACACCGCTATCTGTATGAACATGTAAATATCTACACCGCTATCTGTTTGAACATGGAAATATATACACCGCTATCTGCATGAAAATGGAAATATCTACACAGCTATCTGCATATACATGGAAATATCTACACAGCTATCACTTTACACATGGAAATAACAACACCGCTATCTGTATGAACGTGGAAATATCTACACCGCAATCTGTATGAAAATGGAAATATCTGAACCGCCATCTGTATGAACATATAAATATCTACACCGCCATCTGTATTAAAATGAAGATATCTACACCGCTATCTGTATAAACATGGAAATATCTACACCGCTATCTGTATAAACATGGAAATATCTACACCGCTATCTGTATAAACATGGAAATATCTTCACCGCTACCTGTAAAAACATGGAAATATCAGCACCGCTATCTGTATGAACATGGAAATATCTACACCGCTATCTGTATGAACATGGAAATATCTACACCGCTATCTGTATGAACATGGAAATATCTACACCGCTATCGGTTTGAACAAGGAAATATATACACCGCTGTCTGCATGAAAATGGAAATTGCTACACAGCAATCTGCATATACATGGAAATATCTACACAGGTATCTCTTTACACATGGAAATAACTACACAGCTATCTGTATGAAAATGGAAATATCTAAACCGCCATCTGTATGAACATGGAAATATCTACACCGCTATCTGTATGAACATGGAAATATCTACACCGCTATCTGTATGAACATGGAAATATCTACACAGCCATCTGGATGAACATGGAAATATCTACACCGCTATCTGTATGAACATGGAAATATCTACACCGCTATCTGTATGAACATGGAAATATCTACACCGCTATCTGTATGAACATGGAAATATTTTCACCGCCATCTATATGAACATGGATATATCTACACAGCCATCTGGATGAACATGGAAATATCTACACCGCTATCTGTGTAAACATGCCTACATTTTCACCGCTATCTGTATAAACATGGAAATATCTACACCGCTATCTTTATGAACATGGAAATATCTACACCGCTAACTGTTTGAACATGGAAGTATATACACCGCTATCTGCTTGAAAATGGAAATATATACACCGCTAACTGTATGAACATGGAAATACATACACCGCTATCTGTTTGAATATGGAAATATCTACACCGCTATCTGTATGAACATGGATATATCTTCACCGCCATCTGTGTGAACATGGATATATCTACACAGCCATCTGGATGAACATGGACATATCTACACCGCTATCTGTGTAAACATGCATACATTTTCACCGCTATCTGTATAAACATGGAAATAACTACACCGCTATCTTTATGAACATGGAAATATCTACACCGCTAACTGTTTGAACATGGAAATATATACACCGCTATCTGCTTGAAAATGGAAATATCTACACCGCTATCTGTATGAACATGGAAATACATACACCGCTATCTGTTTGAACATGGAAATATCTACACCGCTTTCTTTATGAACATGGAAATATCTTCACTGCCATCTGTATGAACATGGATATATCTACGCAGCCATCTGGATGAACATGGAAATATCTACAGCGCTATCTGTATGAACATGGAAATATCTACACCGCTATCTGTATGAACATGGAAATATCTACACAGCCATCTGGATTAACATGGAAATATCTACACCGCTATCTGTATGAACATGGAAATACATACACCGCTGTCTGTATGAACATGGAAATATCTACACCGCTATCTGTATGAACATGGAAATATCTACACCGCTATCTGTATGAACATGGAAATATCTTCACTGCCATCTGTATGAACATGGATATATCTACGCAGCCATCTGGATGAACATGGAAATATCTACACCGCTATCTGTATGAACATGGAAATATCTACACCGCTATCTGCATTAACATGGAAATATCCACACAGCCATCTGGATTAACTTGGAAATATCTACACCGCTATCTGTATGAACATGGAAATACATACACCGCTATCTGTATGAACATGTAAATATCTACACCGCTATCTGTTTGAACATGGAAATATATACACCGCTATCTGCATGAAAATGGAAATATCTACACAGCTATCTGCATATACATGGAAATATCTACACAGCTATCACTTTACGCATGGAAATAACTACACCGCTATCTGTATGAACATGGAAATATCTACACCGCCATCTGTATGAAAATGGAAATATCTGAACCGCCATCTGTATGAACATATAAATATCTACACCGCCATCTGTATTAAAATGAAGATATCTACACCGCTATCTGTATAAACATGGAAATATCTACACCGCTATCTGTATAAACATGGAAATATCTACACCGCTATCTGTATAAACATGGAAATATCTTCACCGCTACCTGTAAAAACATGGAAATATCAGCACCGCTATCTGTATGAACATGGAAATATCTACACCGCTATCTGTATGAACATGGAAATATCTACACCGCTATCTGTATGAACATGGAAATATCTACACCGCTATCGGTTTGAACAAGGAAATATATACACCGCTGTCTGCATGAAAATGGAAATTGCTACACAGCAATCTGCATATACATGGAAATATCTACACAGGTATCTCTTTACACATGGAAATAACTACACAGCTATCTGTATGAAAATGGAAATATCTAAACCGCCATCTGTATGAACATGGAAATATCTACACCGCTATCTGTATGAACATGGAAATATCTGCACCGCCATCTGTATGAACATATAAATATCTACACCGCCATCTGTATTAAGATGGAGATATCTACACTGCTATCTGTATCAACATGGAAATATCTACACCGCTACCTGTATGAACATGGAAATTTCAGCACCGCTATCTGTATGAACATGGAAATATCTACACCGCAATCTGTATGAACATGGAAATATCTACACCGCTATCTGTATGAACATGGAAATATCTACACCGCTATCTGTTTGAACAGGGAAATATATACACCGCTGTCTGCATGAAAATGGAAATTGCTACACAGCTATCTGCATATACATGGAAATATCTACACAGGTATCTCTTTACACATGGAAATAACTACACCGCTATCTGTATGAACATGGAAATATCTACACCGCCATCTGTATGAACATGGAAATATCTGCACCGCCATCTGTATGAACATATAAATATCTACACCGCCATCTGTATTAAGATGGAGATATCTACACTGCTATCTGTATCAACATGGAAATATCTACACCGCTACCTGTATGAACATGGATATATCAGCACCGCTATCTGTATGAACATGGAAATATCTACACCGCTATCTGTATGAACATGGAAATATCTTCACCGCCATCTGTATGAACATGGATATATCTACACAGCCATCTGGATGAACATGGAAATATGTACACGGATATCTGTGTAAACATGCATACATCTTCACCGCTATCTGTATAAACATGGAAATATCTACACCGCTATCTTTATGAACATGGAAATATCTAAACCGCTAACTGTTTGAACAGGGAAATATATACACCGCTATCTGCATAAAAATGGAAATATCTACACCGCTATCTGTATGAACATGGAAATACATACACCGCTATCTGTATGAACATGGAAATATCTACAACGCTATCTGTATGAACATGGAAATAACTACCCCGCTATCTGTATGAACATGGAAATATCTACACCGCCGTCTGTATGAACATGGAAATATCTTCTCCACCATCTGTATGAACATGGATATATCTAAACAGCCATCTGGATGAACATGGAAATATCTAAACCGCTATCTGTATGAACATGGAAATATCTACACCGCCATCTGTATGAACATGGATATATCTACACAGCCATCTGTATAAACACGGAAATATGTACACCGCTACCTGTATAAACATGGAAGTTTCAGCACGGCTATCGGTATGAACATGGCAATATCTACACGGCTATCTGTATGAACATGGAAATATCTACACCGCTATCTGTATGTACATGGAAATATCTTCACCGCCATCTGTATGAACATGGATATATCTACTCAGCCATCTGGATGAACATGGAAATATCTACAGCGCTATCTGTATGAACATGGAAATATCTACACCGCTATCTGTATGAACATGGAAATATCTACACAGCCATCTGGATTAACATGGAAATATCTACACCGCTATCTGTATGAACATGGAAATACATACACCGCTGTCTGTATGAACATGGAAATATCTACACCGCTATCTGTATGAACATGGAAATATCTACACCGCTATCTGTATGAACATGGAAATATCTTCACTGCCATCTGTATGAACATGGATATATCTACGCAGCCATCTGGATGAACATGGAAATATCTACACCGCTATCTGTATGAACATGGAAATATCTACACCGCTATCTGCATTAACATGGAAATATCCACACAGCCATCTGGATTAACTTGGAAATATCTACACCGCTATCTGTATGAACATGGAAATACATACACCGCTATCTGTATGAACATGTAAATATCTACACCGCTATCTGTTTGAACATGGAAATATATGCACCGCTATCTGCATGAAAATGGAAATATCTACACAGCTATCTGCATATACATGGAAATATCTACACAGCTATCACTTTACGCATGGAAATAACTACACCGCTATCTGTATGAACATGGAAATATCTACACCGCCATCTGTATGAAAATGGAAATATCTGAACCGCCATCTGTATGAACATATAAATATCTACACCGCCATCTGTATTAAAATGAAGATATATACACCGCTATCTGTATAAACATGGAAATATCTACACCGCTATCTGTATAAACATGGAAATATCTACACCGCTATCTGTATAAACATGGAAATATCTTCACCGCTACCTGTAAAAACATGGAAATATCAGCACCGCTATCTGTATGAACATGGAAATATCTACACCGCTATCTGTATGAACATTGAAATATCTACACCGCTATCTGTATGAACATGGAAATATCTACACCGCTATCGGTTTGAACAAGGAAATATATACACCGCTGTCTGCATGAAAATGGAAATTGCTACACAGCAATCTGCATATACATGGAAATATCTACACAGGTATCTCTTTACACATGGAAATAACTACACAGCTATCTGTATGAAAATGGAAATATCTAAACCGCCATCTGTATGAACATGGAAATATCTACACCGCTATCTGTATGAACATGGAAATATCTGCACCGCCATCTGTATGAACATATAAATATCTACACCGCCATCTGTATTAAGATGGAGATATCTACACTGCTATCTGTATCAACATGGAAATATCTACACCGCTACCTGTATGAACATGGAAATTTCAGCACCGCTATCTGTATGAACATGGAAATATCTACACCGCAATCTGTATGAACATGGAAATATCTACACCGCTATCTGTATGAACATGGAAATATCTACACCGCTATCTGTTTGAACAGGGAAATATATACACCGCTGTCTGCATGAAAATGGAAATTGCTACACAGCTATCTGCATATACATGGAAATATCTACACAGGTATCTCTTTACACATGGAAATAACTACACCGCTATCTGTATGAACATGGAAATATCTACACCGCCATCTGTATGAACATGGAAATATCTGCACCGCCATCTGTATGAACATATAAATATCTACACCGCCATCTGTATTAAGATGGAGATATCTACACTGCTATCTGTATCAACATGGAAATATCTACACCGCTACCTGTATGAACATGGAAATATCAGCACCGCTATCTGTATGAACATGGAAATATCTACACCGCTATCTGTATGAACATGGAAATATCTTCACCGCCATCTGTATGAACATGGATATATCTACACAGCCATCTGGATGAACATGGAAATATGTACACGGCTATCTGTGTAAACATGCATACATCTTCACCGCTATCTGTATAAACATGGAAATATCTACACCGCTATCTTTATGAACATGGAAATATCTAAACCGCTAACTGTTTGAACAGGGAAATATATACACCGCTATCTGCATAAAAATGGAAATATCTACACCGCTATCTGTATGAACATGGAAATACATACACCGCTATCTGTATGAACATGGAAATATCTACAACGCTATCTGTATGAACATGGAAATAACTACCCCGCTATCTGTATGAACATGGAAATATCTACACCGCCATCTGTATGAACATGGAAATATCTTCTCCACCATCTGTATGAACATGGATATATCTACACAGCCATCTGGATGAACATGGAAATATCTAAACCGCTATCTGTATGAACATGGAAATATCTACACCGCCATCTGTATGAACATGGATATATCTACACAGCCATCTGTATAAACACGGAAATATGTACACCGCTACCTGTATAAACATGGAAGTTTCAGCACGGCTATCGGTATGAACATGGCAATATCTACACGGCTATCTGTATGAACATGGAAATATCTACACCGCTATCTGTATGTACATGGAAATATCTTCACCGCCATCTGTATGAACATGGATATATCTACTCAGCCATCTGGATGAACATGGAAATATCTACAGCGCTATCTGTATGAACATGGAAATATCTACACCGCTATCTGTATGAACATGGAAATATCTACACAGCCATCTGGATTAACATGGAAATATCTACACCGCTATCTGTATGAACATGGAAATACATACACCGCTGTCTGTATGAACATGGAAATATCTACACCGCTATCTGTATGAACATGGAAATATCTACACCGCTATCTGTATGAACATGGAAATATCTTCACTGCCATCTGTATGAACATGGATATATCTACGCAGCCATCTGGATGAACATGGAAATATCTACACCGCTATCTGTATGAACATGGAAATATCTACACCGCTATCTGCATTAACATGGAAATATCCACACAGCCATCTGGATTAACTTGGAAATATCTACACCGCTATCTGTATGAACATGGAAATACATACACCGCTATCTGTATGAACATGTAAATATCTACACCGCTATCTGTATGAACATGGAAATATTTTCACCGCCATCTATATGAACATGGATATATCTACACAGCCATCTGGATGAACATGGAAATATCTACACCGCTATCTGTGTAAACATGCCTACATTTTCACCGCTATCTGTATAAACATGGAAATATCTACACTGCTATCTTTATGAACATGGAAATATCTACACCGCTAACTGTTTGAACATGGAAGTATATACACCGCTATCTGCTTGAAAATGGAAATATATACACCGCTAACTGTATGAACATGGAAATACATACACCGCTATCTGTTTGAATATGGAAATATCTACACCGCTTTCTGTATGAACATGGAAATATCTACACCGCTATCTGTATGAACATGGAAATATCTTCACCGCCATCTGTATGAAGATGGATATATCTACACAGCATTCTGGATGAACATGGAAATATCTACACCGCTATCTGTGTAAACATGCATATATTTTCACCGCTATCTGTATAAACATGGAAATATCTTCACCGCTACCTTTATGAACATGGAAATATCTAAACCGCTAACTATTTGAACAGGGAAATATATACACCGCTATCTGCATAAAAATGGAAATATCTACACCGCTATCTGTATGAACATGGAAATACATACACCACTATCTGTTTGAACATGGAAATATCTACACCGCTTTCTTTATGAACATGGAAATATCTACAACGCTATCTGTATGAACATGGAAATATCTTCACCGCCATCTGTATGAACATGGATATATCTACACAGCCACCTGGATGAACATGGAAATATCTGCACCGCTATCTGTATGAACATGGAAATATCTACAGCGCTACCTGTATGAACATGGATATATCTACACAGCCATCTGGATGAACATGGAAATATCTACACCGCTATCTGTGTAAACATGCATATATCTTCACCGCTATCTGTATAAACATGGAAGTATCTACACCGCTATCTTTCTGAACATGGAATTATCTACACCGCTAACTGTTTGAACAGGGAAATATATACACCGCTATCTGCATGAAAATGGAAATATCTACACAGCTATCTGCATATACATGGAAATATCTACACAGCTATCTCTCTACACATGGAAATAACTACACCGCTATCTGTATGAACATGGAAATATCTACACCGCCATCTGTATGAAAATGGAAATCTCTGAACCGCCATCTGTATGAACATATAAATATCTACACCGCCATCTGTATTAAAATGGAGATATCTACACCGCTATCTGTATAAACATGGAAATATCTACACCGCTATCTGTATAAACATGGAAATATCTACACCGCTATCAGTATAAACATGGAAATAGCTTCACCGCTACCTGTATAAACATGGAAATTTCAGCACCGCTATCTGTATGAACATGGAAATATCTACACCGCAATCTGTATGAACATGGAAATATCTACACCGCTATCTGTATGAACATGGAAATATCTGCACCGCTATCTGTTTGAACAGGGAAATATATACACCGCTGTCTGCATGAAAATGGAAATTGCTACACAGCTATCTGCATATACATGGAATTATCTACACAGGTATCTCTTTACACATGGAAATAACTACACCGCTATCTGTATGAACATGGAAATATCTACACCGCCATCTGTATGAACATGGAAATATCTGCACCGCCATCTGTATGAACAGATAAATATCTACACCGCCATCTGTATTAAGATGGAGATATCTACACCGCTATCTGATTCAACATGGAAATATCTACACCGCTACCTGTATGAACATGGAAATATCAGCACCGCTATCTGTATGAACATGGAAATATCTACACCGCTATCTGTATGAATATGGAAATATCTTCACCGCCATCTGTATGAACATTGATATATCTACACAGACATCTGGATGAACATGGAAATATGTACACGGCTATCTGTGTAAACATACATACATCTTCACCGCTATCTGTATAAACATGGAAATATCTACACCGCTATCTTTATGAACATGGAAATATCTAAACCGCTAACTGTTTGAACAGGGAAATATATACACCGCTATCTGCATAAAAATGGAAATATCTACACCGCTATCTGTATGAACATGGAAATACATACACCGCTATCTGTATGAACATGGAAATATCTACACCGCTATCTGTATGAACATGGAAATATCTACACCGCCATCTGTTTGAACATGGAAATATCTTCTCCACCATGTGTATGAACATGGATATATCTACACAGCCATCTGGATGAACATGGAAATATCTAAACCGCTATCTGTATTAACATGGAAATATCTACACCACCATCTGTATGAACATTGATATATCTACACAGCCATCTGTATAAACACGGAAATATGTACACCGCTACCTGTATAAACATGGAAGTTTCAGCACGGCTATCGGTATGAACATGGCAATATCTACACGGCTATCTGTATGAACATGGAAATATCTACACCGCTATCTGTATGTACATGGAAATATCTTCACCACCATCTGTATGAACATGGAAATAACTACACCGCTATCTGTATGAACATGGAAATAACTACACAGCCATCTGGATTAACATGGAAATATATACACCGCTATCTGTATGAACATGGAAATATCTACACCCCTATCTGTATGAACATGGAAATATCTACACCGCCATCTGTATGAACATGGAAATATCTTCTCCACCATCTGTATGAACATGGATATATCTACACAGCCATCTGGATGAACATGGAAATATCTACACTGCTATCTGTATGAACATGGAAATATCTACACCGCTATCTGTATGAACATGGAAATATCTACACCGCTATCTGTATGAACATGGAAGTATCTTCACCGCCATCTGTATGAACATGGATATATCTACACAGCCATCTGGATGAACATGGAAATATGTACATGGCTATCTGTGTAAACATGCATACTTCTTCACCGCTATCTGTATAAACATGGAAATATCTACACCGCTATCTTTATGAACATGGAAATATCTAAACCGATAACTGTTTGAACAGGGAAATATATACACTGTTATCTGCATAAAAATGGAAATATCTACACCGCTATCTGTATGAACATGGAAATACATACACCGCTATCTGTATGAACATGGAAATATCTACACCGCTATCTGTATGAACATGGAAATACCTACACCGCTATCTGTATGAACATGGAAATATCTACACCGCCATCTGTATGAACATGGAAATATCTTCTCCGCCATCTGTATGAACATGGATATATCTACACAGCCATCTGGATGAACATGGAAATATCTAAACCGCTATCTGTATGAACATGGAAATATCTACACCATCATCTGTATGAACATGGATATATCTACACAGCCATCTGTATAAACACGGAAATATGTAAACCGCTACCTGTATAAACATGGAAGTATCAGCACCGCTATCGGTATGAACATGGCCATATCTACACGGCTATCTGTACGAACATGGAAATATCTACACCGCTATCTGTATGTACGTGGAAATATCTTCTCCGCCATCTGTATGAACATGGATATATCTACGCAGCCATCTGGATGAACATGGAAATATCTACACCGCTATCTGCATTAACATGGAAATATCCACACAGCCGTCTGGATTAACTTGGAAATATCTACACCGCTAGCTGTATGAACATGGAAATACATACACCGCTATCTGTATGAACATGGAAATATCTACACCGCTATCTGTTTGAACATGGAAATATATACACCGCTATCTGCATGAAAATGGAAATATCTACACAGCTATCTGCATATACATGGAAATATCTACACAGCTATCACTTTACGCATGGAAATAACTACACCGCTATCTGTATGAACATGGAAATATCTACACCGCCATCTGTATGAAAATGGAAATATCTGAACCGCCATCTGTATGAACATATAAATATCTACACCGCCATCTGTATTAAAATGAAGATATCTACACCGCTATCTGTATAAACATGGAAATATCTACACCGCTATCTGTATAAACATGGAAATATCTACACCGCTATCTGTATAAACATGGAAATATCTTCACCGCTACCTGTAACAACATGGAAATATCAGCACCGCTATCTTTATGAACATGGAAATATCTACACCGCTATCTGTATGAACATGGAAATATCTACACCGCTATCTGTATGAACATGGAAATATCTACACCGCTATCGGTTTGAACAAGGAAATATATACACCGCTGTCTGCATGAAAATGGAAATTGCTACACAGCTATCTGCATATACATGGAAATATCTACACAGGTATCTCTTTACACTTGGAAATAACTACACAGCTATCTGTATGAAAATGGAAATATCTAAACCGCCATCTGTATGAACATGGAAATATCTACACCGCTATCTGTATGAACATGGAAATATCTACACCGCTATCTGTATGAACATGGAAATATCTACACAGCCATCTGGATGAACATGGAAATATCTACACCGCTATCTGTATGAACATGGAAATATCTACACCGCTATCTGTATGAACACGGAAATATCTACACCGCAATCTGTATGAACATGGAAATATTTTCACCGCCATCTATATGAACATGGATATATCTACACAGCCATCTGGATGAACATGGAAATATCTACACCGCTATCTGTGTAAACATGCCTACATTTTCACCGCTATCTGTATAAACATGGAAATATCTACACCGCTATCTTTATGAACATGGAAATATCTACACCGCTAACTGTTTGAACATGGAAGTATATACACCGCTATCTGCTTGAAAATGGAAATATATTCAACGCTAACTGTATGAACATGGAAATACATACACCTCTATCTGTTTGAACATGGAAATATCTACACCGCTTTCTGTATGAACATGGAAATATCTACACCGCTATCTGTATGAACATGGAAATATCTACACCGCCATCTGTATGAACATGGAAATATCTTCTCCACCATCTGTATGAACATGGATATATCTACACAGCCATCTGGATGAACATGGAAATATCTAAACCGCTATCTGTATGAACATGGAAATATCTACACCGCCATCTGTATGAACATGGATATATCTACACAGCCATCTGTATAAACACGGAAATATGTACACCGCCACCTGTATAAACATGGAAGTTTCAGCACGGCTATCGGTATGAACATGGCAATATCTACACGGCTATCTGTATGAACATGGAAATATCTACACCGCTATCTGTATGTACATGGAAATATCTTCACCGCCATCTGTATGAACATGGATATATCTACTCAGCCATCTGGATGAACATGGAAATATTTACACCGCTATCTGTATGAGCATGGAAATATCTACACCGCTATCTGTATGAACATGGAAATATCTACACAGCCATCTGGATTAACATGGAAATATCTACACCGCTATCCGTATGAACATGGAAATACATACACCGCTGTCTGTATGAACATGGAAATATCTACCCCGCTATCTGTATGAACATGGAAATATCTACACCGCTATCTGTATGAACATGGATATATCTTCACCGCCATCTGTGTGAACATGGATATATCTACAGAGCCATCTGGATGAACATGGACATATCTACTCCGCTATCTGTGTAAACATGCATACATTTTCACCGCTATCTGTATAAACATGGAAATAACTACACCGCTATCTTTATGAACATGGAAATATCTACACCGCTAACTGTTTGAACATGGAAATATATACACCGCTATCTGCTTGAAAATGGAAATATCTACACCGCTATCTGTATGAACATGGAAATACATACACCGCTATCTGTTTGAACATGGAAATATCTACACCGCTTTCTTTATGAACATGGAAATATCTACAACGCTATCTGTATGAACATGGAAATATCTTCACCGCCATCTGTATGAACATGGATATATCTACACAGCCATCTGGATGAACATGGAAATATCTGCACCGCTATCTGTATGAACATGGAAATATCTACACCGCTATCTGTATGAACATGGATATATCTACACAGCCATCTGGATGAACATGGAAATATCTACACCGCTATCTGTGTAAACATGCATATATCTTCACCGCTATCTGTATAAACATGGAAGTATCTACACCGCTATCTTTCTGAACATGGAAATATCTACACCGCTAACTGTTTGAACAGGGAAATATATACACCGCTATCTGCATGAAAATGGAAATATCTACACAGCTATCTGCATATACATGGAAATATCTACACAGCTATCTCTCTACACATGGAAATAACTACACCGCTACCTGTATGAACATGGAAATATCTACACCGCCATCTGTATGAAAATGGAAATCTCTGAACCGCCATCTGTATGAACATATAAATATCTACACCGCCATCTGTATTAAAATGGAGATATCTACACCGCTATCTGTATAAACATGGAAATATCTACACCGCTATCTGTATAAACATGGAAATATCTACACCGCTATCAGTATAAACATGGAAATAGCTTCACCGCTACCTGTATAAACATGGAAATTTCAGCACCGCTATCTGTATGAACATGGAAATATCTACACCGCAATCTGTATGAACATGGAAATATCTACACCGCTATCTGTATGAACATGGAAATATCTACACCGCTATCTGTTTGAACAGGGAAATATATACACCGCTGTCTGCATGAAAATGGAAATTGCTACACAGCTATCTGCATATACATGGAAATATCTACACAGGTATCTCTTTACACATGGAAATAACTACACCGCTATCTGTATGAACATGGAAACATCTACACCGCCATCTGTATGAACATGGAAATATCTGCACCGCCATCTGTATGAACATATAAATATCTACACCGCCATCTGTATTAAGATGGAGATATCTACACTGCTATCTGTATCAACATGGAAATATCTACACCGCTACCTGTATGAACATGGAAATATCAGCACCGCTATCTGTATGAACATGGAAATATCTACACCGCTATCTGTATGAACATGGAAATATCTTCACCGCCATCTGTATGAACATGGATATATCTACACAGCCATCTGGATGAACATGGAAATATGTACACGGCTATCTGTGTAAACATGCATACATCTTCACCGCTATCTGTATAAACATGGAAATATCTACACCGCTATCTTTATGAACATGGAAATATCTAAACCGCTAACTGTTTGAACAGGGAAATATATACACCGCTATCTGCATAAAAATGGAAATATCTACACCGCTATCTGTATGAACATGGAAATACATACACCGCTATCTGTATGAACATGGAAATATCTACAACGCTATCTGTATGAACATGGAAATAACTACCCCGCTATCTGTATGAACATGGAAATATCTACACCGCCATCTGTATGAACATGGAAATATCTTCTCCACCATCTGTATGAACATGGATATATCTACACAGCCATCTGGATGAACATGGAAATATCTAAACCGCTATCTGTATGAACGTGGAAATATCTACACCGCCATCTGTATGAACATGGATATATCTACACAGCCATCTGTATAAACACGGAAATATGTACACCGCTACCTGTATAAACATGGAAGTTTCAGCACGGCTATCGGTATGAACATGGCAATATCTACACGGCTATCTGTATGAACATGGAAATATCTACACCGCTATCTGTATGTACATGGAAATATCTTCACCGCCATCTGTATGAACATGGATATATCTACTCAGCCATCTGGATGAACATGGAAATATCTACAGCGCTATCTGTATGAACATGGAAATATCTACACCGCTATCTGTATGAACATGGAAATATCTACACAGCCATCTGGATTAACATGGAAATATCTACACCGCTATCTGTATGAACATGGAAATACATACACCGCTGTCTGTATGAACATGGAAATATCTACACCGCTATCTGTATGAACATGGAAATATCTACACCGCTATCTGTATGAACATGGAAATATCTTCACTGACATCTGTATGAACATGGATATATCTACGCAGCCATCTGGATGAACATGGAAATATCTACACCGCTATCTGTATGAACATGGAAATATCTACAACGCTATCTGCATTAACATGGAAATATCCACACAGCCATCTGGATTAACTTGGAAATATCTACACCGCTATCTGTATGAACATGGAAATACATACACCGCTATCTGTATGAACATGTAAATATCTACACCGCTATCTGTTTGAACATGGAAATATATACACCGCTATCTGCATGAAAATGGAAATATCTACACAGCTATCTGCATATACATGGAAATATCTACACAGCTATCACTTTACGCATGGAAATAACTACACTGCTATCTGTATGAACATGGAAATATCTACACCGCCATCTGTATGAAAATGGAAATATCTGAACCGCCATCTGTATGAACATATAAATATCTACACCGCCATCTGTATTAAAATGAAGATATCTACACCGCTATCTGTATAAACATGGAAATATCTACACCGCTATCTGTATAAACATGGAAATATCTACACCGCTATCTGTATAAACATGGAAATATCTTCACCGCTACTTGTAAAAACATGGAAATATCAGCACCGCTATCAGTATGAACATGGAAATATCTACACCGCTATCTGTATGAACATGGAAATATCTACACCGCTATCTGTATGAACATGGAAATATCTACACCGCTATCGGTTTGAACAAGGAAATATATACACCGCTGTCTGCATGAAAATGGAAATTGCTACACAGCAATCTGCATATACATGGAAATATCTACACAGGTATCTCTTTACACATGGAAATAACTACACAGCTATCTGTATGAAAATGGAAATATCTAAACCGCCATCTGTATGAACATGGAAATATCTACACCGCTATCTGTATGAACATGGAAATATCTGCACCGCCATCTGTATGAACATATAAATATCTACACCGCCATCTGTATTAAGATGGAGATATCTGCACTGCTATCTGTATCAACATGGAAATATCTACACCGCTACCTGTATGAACATGGAAATTTCAGCACCGCTATCTGTATGAACATGGAAATATCTACACCGCAATCTGTATGAACATGGAAATATCTACACCGCTATCTGTATGAACATGGAAATATCTACACCGCTATCTGTTTGAACAGGGAAATATATACACCGCTGTCTGCATGAAAATGGAAATTGCTACACAGCTATCTGCATATACATGGAAATATCTACACAGGTATCTCTTTACACATGGAAATAACTACACCGCTATCTGTATGAACATGGAAATATCTACACCGCCATCTGTATGAACATGGAAATATCTGCACCGCCATCTGTATGAACATATAAATATCTACACCGCCATCTGTATTAAGATGGAGATATCTACACTGCTATCTGTATCAACATGGAAATATCTACACCGCTACCTGTATGAACATGGAAATATCAGCACCGCTATCTGTATGAACATGGAAATATCTACACCGCTATCTGTATGAACATGGAAATATCTTCACCGCCATCTGTATGAACATGGATATATCTACACAGCCATCTGGATGAACATGGAAATATGTACACGGCTATCTGTGTAAACATGCATACATCTTCACCGCTATCTGTATAAACATGGAAATATCTACACCGCTATCTTTATGAACATGGAAATATCTAAACCGCTAACTGTTTGAACAGGGAAATATATACACCGCTATCTGCATAAAAATGGAAATATCTACACCGCTATCTGTATGAACATGGAAATACATACACCGCTATCTGTATGAACATGGAAATATCTACAACGCTATCTGTATGAACATGGAAATAACTACCCCGCTATCTCTATGAACATGGAAATATCTACACCGCCATCTGTATGAACATGGAAATATCTTCTCCACCATCTGTATGAACATGGATATATCTACACAGCCATCTGGATGAACATGGAAATATCTAAACCGCTATCTGTATGAACATGGAAATATCTACACCGCCATCTGTATGAACATGGATATATCTACACAGCCATCTGTATAAACACGGAAATATGTACACCGCTACCTGTATAAACATGGAAGTTTCAGCACGGCTATCGGTATGAACATGGCAATATCTACACGGCTATCTGTATGAACATGGAAATATCTACACCGCTATCTGTATGTACATGGAAATATCTTCACCGCCATCTGTATGAACATGGATATATCTACTCAGCCATCTGGATGAACATGGAAATATCTACAGCGCTATCTGTATGAACATGGAAATATCTACACCGCTATCTGTATGAACATGGAAATATCTACACAGCCATCTGGATTAACATGGAAATATCTACACCGCTATCTGTATGAACATGGAAATACATACACCGCTGTCTGTATGAACATGGAAATATCTACACCGCTATCTGTATGAACATGGAAATATCTACACCGCTATCTGTATGAACATGGAAATATCTTCACTGCCATCTGTATGAACATGGATATATCTACGCAGCCATCTGGATGAACATGGAATTATCTACACCGCTATCTGTATGAACATGGAAATATCTACACCGCTATCTGCATTAACATGGAAATATCCACACAGCCATCTGGATTAACTTGGAAATATCTACACCGCTATCTGTATGAACATGGAAATACATACACCGCTATCTGTATGAACATGTAAATATCTACACCGCTATCTGTTTGAACATGGAAATATATACACCGCTATCTGCATGAAAATGGAAATATCTACACAGCTATCTGCATATACATGGAAATATCTACACAGCTATCACTTTACGCATGGAAATAACTACACCGCTATCTGTATGAACATGGAAATATCTACACCGCAATCTGTATGAAAATGGAAATATCTGAACCGCCATCTGTATGAACATATAAATATCTACACCGCCATCTGTATTAAAATGAAGATATCTACACCGCTATCTGTATAAACATGGAAATATCTACACCGCTATCTGTATAAACATGGAAATATCTACACCGCTATCTGTATAAACATGGAAATAGCTTCACCGCTACCTGTAAAAACATGGAAATATCAGCACCGCTATCTGTATGAACATGGAAATATCTACACCGCTATCTGTATGAACATGGAAATATCTACACCGCTATCTGTATGAACATGGAAATATCTACACCGCTATCGGTTTGAACAAGGAAATATATACACCGCTGTCTGCATGAAAATGGAAATTGCTACACAGCAATCTGCATATACATGGAAATATCTACACAGGTATCTCTTTACACATGGAAATAACTACACAGCTATCTGTATGAAAATGGAAATATCTAAACCGCCATCTGTATGAACATGGAAATATCTACACCGCTATCTGTATGAACATGGAAATATCTGCACGCCATCTGTATGAACATATAAATATCTACACCGCCATCTGTATTAAGATGGAGATATCTACACTGCTATCTGTATCAACATGGAAATATCTACACCGCTACCTGTATGAACATGGAAATTTCAGCACCGCTATCTGTATGAACATGGATATATCTACACCGCAATCTGTATGAACATGGAAATATCTACACCGCTATCTGTATGAACATGGAAATATCTACACCGCTATCTGTTTGAACAGGGAAATATATACACCGCTGTCTGCATGAAAATGGAAATTGCTACACAGCTATCTGCATATACATGGAAATATCTACACAGGTATCTCTTTACACATGGAAATAACTACACCGCTATCTGTATGAACATGGAAATATCTACACCGCCATCTGTATGAACATGGAAATATCTGCACCGCCATCTGTATGAACATATAAATACCTACACCGCCATCTGTATTAAGATGGAGATATCTACACTGCTATCTGTATCAACATGGAAATATCTACACCGCTACCTGTATGAACATGGAAATATCAGCACCGCTATCTGTATGAACATGGAAATATCTACACCGCTATCTGTATGAACATGGAAATATCTTCACCGCCATCTGGATGAACATGGATATATCTACACAGCCATCTGGATGAACATGGAAATATCTACACGGCTATCTGTGTAAACATGCATACATCTTCACCGCTATCTGTATAAACATGGAAATATCTACACCGCTATCTTTATGAACATGGAAATATCTAAACCGCTAACTGTTTGAACAGGGAAATATATACACCGCTATCTGCATAAAAATGGAAATATCTACACCGCTATCTGTATGAACATGGAAATACATACACCGCTATCTGTATGAACATGGAAATATCTACAACGCTATCTGTATGAACATGGAAATAACTACCCCGCTATCTGTATGAACATGGAAATATCTTCACCGCCATCTGTATGAACATGGAAATATCTTCTCCACCATCTGTATGAACATGGATATATCTACACAGCCATCTGGATGAACATGGAAATATCTAAACCGCTATCTGTATGAACATGGAAATATCTACACCGCCATCTGTATGAACATGGATATATCTACACAGCCATCTGTATAAACACGGAAATATGTACACCGCTACCTGTATAAACATGGAAGTTTCAGCACGGCTATCGGTATGAACATGGCAATATCTACACGGCTATCTGTATGAACATGGAAATATCTACACCGCTATCTGTATGTACATGGAAATACCTTCACCGCCATCTGTATGAACATGGATATATCTACTCAGCCATCTGGATGAACATGGAAATATCTACAGCGCTATCTGTATGAACATGGAAATATCTACACAGCCATCTGGATTAACATGGAAATATCTACACCGCTATCTGTATGAACATGGAAATACATACACCGCTGTCTGTATGAACATGGAAATATCTACACCGCTATCTGTATGAACATGGAAATATCTACACCGCTATCTGTATGAACATGGAAATATCTTCACTGCCATCTGTATGAACATGGATATATCTACGCAGCCATCTGTATGAACATGGAAATATCTACACCGCTATCTGCATTAACATGGAAATATCCACACAGCCATCTGGATTAACTTGGAAATATCTACACCGCTATCTGTATGAACATGGAAATACATACACCGCTATCTGTATGAACATGTAAATATCTACACCGCTATCTGTTTGAACATGGAAATATATACACCGCTATCTGCATGAAAATGGAAATATCTACACAGCTATCTGCATATACATGGAAATATCTACACAGCTATCACTTTACGCATGGAAATAACTACACCGCTATCTGTATGAACATGGAAATATCTACACCGCCATCTGTATGAAAATGGAAATATCTGAACCGCCATCTGTATGAACATATAAATATCTACACCGCCATCTGTATTAAAATGAAGATATCTACACCGCTATCTGTATAAACATGGAAATATCTACACCGCTATCTTTATGAACATGGAAATATCTACACCGCTAACTGTTTGAACATGGAAATATATACACCGCTATCTGCTTGAAAATGGAAATATCTACACCGCTATCTGTATGAACATGGAAATACATACACCGCTATCTGTTTGAACATGGAAATATCTACACCGCTTTCTTTATGAACATGGAAATATCTACAACGCTATCTGTATGAACATGGAAATATCTTCACCGCCATCTGTATGAACATGGATATATCTACACAGCCATCTGGATGAACATGGAAATATCTGCACCGCTATCTGTATGAACATGGAAATATCTACACCGCTATCTGTATGAACATGGATATATCTACACAGCCATCTGGATGAACATGGAAATATCTACACCGCTATCTGTGTAAACATGCATATATCTTCACCGCTATCTGTATAAACATGGAAGTATCTACACCGCTATCTTTCTGAACATGGAAATATCTACACCGCTAACTGTTTGAACAGGGAAATATATACACCGCTATCTGCATGAAAATGGAAATATCTACACAGGTATCTGCATATACATGGAAATATCTACACAGCTATCTCTCTACACATGGAAATAACTACACCGCTACCTGTATGAACATGGAAATATCTACACCGCCATCTGTATGAAAATGGAAATCTCTGAACCGCCATCTGTATGAACATATAAATATCTACACCGCCATCTGTATTAAAATGGAGATATCTACACCGCTATCTGTATAAACATGGAAATATCTACACCGCTATCTGTATAAACATGGAAATATCTACACCGCTATCAGTATAAACATGGAAATAGCTTCACCGCTACCTGTATAAACATGGAAATTTCAGCACCGCTATCTGTATGAACATGGAAATATCTACACCGCAATCTGTATGAACATGGAAATATCTACACCGCTATCTGTATGAACATGGAAATATCTACACCGCTATCTGTTTGAACAGGGAAATATATACACCGCTGTCTGCATGAAAATGGAAATTGCTACACAGCTATCTGCATATACATGGAAATATCTACACAGGTATCTCTTTACACATGGAAATAACTACACCGCTATCTGTATGAACATGGAAACATCTACACCGCCATCTGTATGAACATGGAAATATCTGCACCGCCATCTGTATGAACATATAAATATCTACACCGCCATCTGTATTAAGATGGAGATATCTACACTGCTATCTGTATCAACATGGAAATATCTACACCGCTACCTGTATGAACATGGAAATATCAGCACCGCTATCTGTATGAACATGGAAATATCTACACCGCTATCTGTATGAACATGGAAATATCTTCACCGCCATCTGTATGAACATGGATATATCTACACAGCCATCTGGATGAACATGGAAATATGTACACGGCTATCTGTGTAAACATGCATACATCTTCACCGCTATCTGTATAAACATGGAAATATCTACACCGCTATCTTTATGAACATGGAAATATCTAAACCGCTAACTGTTTGAACAGGGAAATATATACACCGCTATCTGCATAAAAATGGAAATATCTACACCGCTATCTGTATGAACATGGAAATACATACACCGCTATCTGTATGAACATGGAAATATCTACAACGCTATCTGTATGAACATGGAAATAACTACCCCGCTATCTGTATGAACATGGAAATATCTTCTCCACCATCTGTATGAACATGGATATATCTACACAGCCATCTGGATGAACATGGAAATATCTAAACCGCTATCTGTATGAACATGGAAATATCTACACCGCCATCTGTATGAACATGGATATATCTACACAGCCATCTGTATAAACACGGAAATATGTACACCGCTACCTGTATAAACATGGAAGTTTCAGCACGGCTATCGGTATGAACATGGCAATATCTACACGGCTATCTGTATGAACATGGAAATATCTACACCGCTATCTGTATGTACATGGAAATATCTTCACCGCCATCTGTATGAACATGGATATATCTACTCAGCCATCTGGATGAACATGGAAATATCTACAGCGCTATCTGTATGAACATGGAAATATCTACACCGCTATCTGTATGAACATGGAAATATCTACACAGCCATCTGGATTAACATGGAAATATCTACACCGCTATCTGTATGAACATGGAAATACATACACCGCTGTCTGTATGAACATGGAAATATCTACACCGCTATCTGTATGAACATGGAAATATCTACACCGCTATCTGTATGAACATGGAAATATCTTCACTGCCATCTGTATGAACATGGATATATCTACGCAGCCATCTGGATGAACATGGAAATATCTACACCGCTATCTGTATGAACATGGAAATATCTACACCGCTATCTGCATTAACATGGAAATATCCACACAGCCATCTGGATTAACTTGGAAATATCTACACCGCTATCTGTATGAACATGGAAATACATACACCGCTATCTGTATGAACATGTAAATATCTACACCGCTATCTGTTTGAACATGGAAATATATACACCGCTATCTGCATGAAAATGGAAATATCTACACAGCTATCTGCATATACATGGAAATATCTACACAGCTATCACTTTACGCATGGAAATAACTACACTGCTATCTGTATGAACATGGAAATATCTACACCGCCATCTGTATGAAAATGGAAATATCTGAACCGCCATCTGTATGAACATATAAATATCTACACCGCCATCTGTATTAAAATGAAGATATCTACACCGCTATCTGTATAAACATGGAAATATCTACACCGCTATCTGTATAAACATGGAAATATCTACACCGCTATCTGTATAAACATGGAAATATCTTCACCGCTACTTGTAAAAACATGGAAATATCAGCACCGCTATCTGTATGAACATGGAAATATCTACACCGCTATCTGTATGAACATGGAAATATCTACACCGCTATCTGTATGAACATGGAAATATCTACACCGCTATCGGTTTGAACAAGGAAATATATACACCGCTGTCTGCATGAAAATGGAAATTGCTACACAGCAATCTGCATATACATGGAAATATCTACACAGGTATCTCTTTACACATGGAAATAACTACACCGCTATCTGTATGAACATGGAAACATCTACACCGCCATCTGTATGAACATGGAAATATCTGCACCGCCATCTGTATGAACATATAAATATCTACACCGCCATCTGTATTAAGATGGAGATATCTACACTGCTATCTGTATCAACATGGAAATATCTACACCGCTACCTGTATGAACATGGAAATATCAGCACCGCTATCTGTATGAACATGGAAATATCTACACCGCTATCTGTATGAACATGGAAATATCTTCACCGCCATCTGTATGAACATGGATATATCTACACAGCCATCTGGATGAACATGGAAATATGTACACGGCTATCTGTGTAAACATGCATACATCTTCACCGCTATCTGTATAAACATGGAAATATCTACACCGCTATCTTTATGAACATGGAAATATCTAAACCGCTAACTGTTTGAACAGGGAAATATATACACCGCTATCTGCATAAAAATGGAAATATCTACACCGCTATCTGTATGAACATGGAAATACATACACCGCTATCTGTATGAACATGGAAATATCTACAACGCTATCTGTATGAACATGGAAATAACTACCCCGCTATCTGTATGAACATGGAAATATCTTCTCCACCATCTGTATGAACATGGATATATCTACACAGCCATCTGGATGAACATGGAAATATCTAAACCGCTATCTGTATGAACATGGAAATATCTACACCGCCATCTGTATGAACATGGATATATCTACACAGCCATCTGTATAAACACGGAAATATGTACACCGCTACCTGTATAAACATGGAAGTTTCAGCACGGCTATCGGTATGAACATGGCAATATCTACACGGCTATCTGTATGAACATGGAAATATCTACACCGCTATCTGTATGTACATGGAAATATCTTCACCGCCATCTGTATGAACATGGATATATCTACTCAGCCATCTGGATGAACATGGAAATATCTACAGCGCTATCTGTATGAACATGGAAATATCTACACCGCTATCTGTATGAACATGGAAATATCTACACAGCCATCTGGATTAACATGGAAATATCTACACCGCTATCTGTATGAACATGGAAATACATACACCGCTGTCTGTATGAACATGGAAATATCTACACCGCTATCTGTATGAACATGGAAATATCTACACCGCTATCTGTATGAACATGGAAATATCTTCACTGCCATCTGTATGAACATGGATATATCTACGCAGCCATCTGGATGAACATGGAAATATCTACACCGCTATCTGTATGAACATGGAAATATCTACACCGCTATCTGCATTAACATGGAAATATCCACACAGCCATCTGGATTAACTTGGAAATATCTACACCGCTATCTGTATGAACATGGAAATACATACACCGCTATCTGTATGAACATGTAAATATCTACACCGCTATCTGTTTGAACATGGAAATATATACACCGCTATCTGCATGAAAATGGAAATATCTACACAGCTATCTGCATATACATGGAAATATCTACACAGCTATCACTTTACGCATGGAAATAACTACACTGCTATCTGTATGAACATGGAAATATCTACACCGCCATCTGTATGAAAATGGAAATATCTGAACCGCCATCTGTATGAACATATAAATATCTACACCGCCATCTGTATTAAAATGAAGATATCTACACCGCTATCTGTATAAACATGGAAATATCTACACCGCTATCTGTATAAACATGGAAATATCTACACCGCTATCTGTATAAACATGGAAATATCTTCACCGCTACTTGTAAAAACATGGAAATATCAGCACCGCTATCTGTATGAACATGGAAATATCTACACCGCTATCTGTATGAACATGGAAATATCTACACCGCTATCTGTATGAACATGGAAATATCTACACCGCTATCGGTTTGAACAAGGAAATATATACACCGCTGTCTGCATGAAAATGGAAATTGCTACACAGCAATCTGCATATACATGGAAATATCTACACAGGTATCTCTTTACACATGGAAATAACTACACAGCTATCTGTATGAAAATGGAAATATCTAAACCGCCATCTGTATGAACATGGAAATATCTACACCGCTATCTGTATGAACATGGAAATATCTGCACCGCCATCTGTATGAACATATAAATATCTACACCGCCATCTGTATTAAGATGGAGATATCTGCACTGCTATCTGTATCAACATGGAAATATCTACACCGCTACCTGTATGAACATGGAAATTTCAGCACCGCTATCTGTATGAACATGGAAATATCTACACCGCAATCTGTATGAACATGGAAATATCTACACCGCTATCTGTATGAACATGGAAATATCTACACCGCTATCTGTTTGAACAGGGAAATATATACACCGCTGTCTGCATGAAAATGGAAATTGCTACACAGCTATCTGCATATACATGGAAATATCTACACAGGTATCTCTTTACACATGGAAATAACTACACCGCTATCTGTATGAACATGGAAATATCTACACCGCCATCTGTATGAACATGGAAATATCTGAACCGCCATCTGTATGAACATATAAATATCTACACCGCCATCTGTATTAAGATGGAGATATCTACACTGCTATCTGTATCAACATGGAAATATCTACACCGCTACCTGTATGAACATGGAAATATCAGCACCGCTATCTGTATGAACATGGAAATATCTACACCGCTATCTGTATGAACATGGAAATATCTTCACCGCCATCTGTATGAACATGGATATATCTACACAGCCATCTGGATGAACATGGAAATATGTACACGGCTATCTGTGTAAACATGCATACATCTTCACCGCTATCTGTATAAACATGGAAATATCTACACCGCTATCTTTATGAACATGGAAATATCTAAACCGCTAACTGTTTGAACAGGGAAATATATACACCGCTATCTGCATAAAAATGGAAATATCTACACCGCTATCTGTATGAACATGGAAATACATACACCGCTATCTGTATGAACATGGAAATATCTACAACGCTATCTGTATGAACATGGAAATAACTACCCCGCTATCTCTATGAACATGGAAATATCTACACCGCCATCTGTATGAACATGGAAATATCTTCTCCACCATCTGTATGAACATGGATATATCTACACAGCCATCTGGATGAACATGGAAATATCTAAACCGCTATCTGTATGAACATGGAAATATCTACACCGCCATCTGTATGAACATGGATATATCTACACAGCCATCTGTATAAACACGGAAATATGTACACCGCTACCTGTATAAACATGGAAGTTTCAGCACGGCTATCGGTATGAACATGGCAATATCTACACGGCTATCTGTATGAACATGGAAATATCTACACCGCTATCTGTATGTACATGGAAATATCTTCACCGCCATCTGTATGAACATGGATATATCTACTCAGCCATCTGGATGAACATGGAAATATCTACAGCGCTATCTGTATGAACATGGAAATATCTACACCGCTATCTGTATGAACATGGAAATATCTACACAGCCATCTGGATTAACATGGAAATATCTACACCGCTATCTGTATGAACATGGAAATACATACACCGCTGTCTGTATGAACATGGAAATATCTACACCGCTATCTGTATGAACATGGAAATATCTACACCGCTATCTGTATGAACATGGAAATATCTTCACTGCCATCTGTATGAACATGGATATATCTACGCAGCCATCTGGATGAACATGGAATTATCTACACCGCTATCTGTATGAACATGGAAATATCTACACCGCTATCTGCATTAACATGGAAATATCCACACAGCCATCTGGATTAACTTGGAAATATCTACACCGCTATCTGTATGAACATGGAAATACATACACCGCTATCTGTATGAACATGTAAATATCTACACCGCTATCTGTTTGAACATGGAAATATATACACCGCTATCTGCATGAAAATGGAAATATCTACACAGCTATCTGCATATACATGGAAATATCTACACAGCTATCACTTTACGCATGGAAATAACTACACCGCTATCTGTATGAACATGGAAATATCTACACCGCAATCTGTATGAAAATGGAAATATCTGAACCGCCATCTGTATGAACATATAAATATCTACACCGCCATCTGTATTAAAATGAAGATATCTACACCGCTATCTGTATAAACATGGAAATATCTACACCGCTATCTGTATAAACATGGAAATATCTACACCGCTATCTGTATAAACATGGAAATATCTTCACCGCTACCTGTAAAAACATGGAAATATCAGCACCGCTATCTGTATGAACATGGAAATATCTACACCGCTATCTGTATGAACATGGAAATATCTACACCGCTATCTGTATGAACATGGAAATATCTACACCGCTATCGGTTTGAACAAGGAAATATATACACCGCTGTCTGCATGAAAATGGAAATTGCTACACAGCAATCTGCATATACATGGAAATATCTACACAGGTATCTCTTTACACATGGAAATAACTACACAGCTATCTGTATGAAAATGGAAATATCTAAACCGCCATCTGTATGAACATGGAAATATCTACACCGCTATCTGTATGAACATGGAAATATCTGCACGCCATCTGTATGAACATATAAATATCTACACCGCCATCTGTATTAAGATGGAGATATCTACACTGCTATCTGTATCAACATGGAAATATCTACACCGCTACCTGTATGAACATGGAAATTTCAGCACCGCTATCTGTATGAACATGGATATATCTACACCGCAATCTGTATGAACATGGAAATATCTACACCGCTATCTGTATGAACATGGAAATATCTACACCGCTATCTGTTTGAACAGGGAAATATATACACCGCTGTCTGCATGAAAATGGAAATTGCTACACAGCTATCTGCATATACATGGAAATATCTACACAGGTATCTCTTTACACATGGAAATAACTACACCGCTATCTGTATGAACATGGAAATATCTACACCGCCATCTGTATGAACATGGAAATATCTGCACCGCCATCTGTATGAACATATAAATACCTACACCGCCATCTGTATTAAGATGGAGATATCTACACTGCTATCTGTATCAACATGGAAATATCTACACCGCTACCTGTATGAACATGGAAATATCAGCACCGCTATCTGTATGAACATGGAAATATCTACACCGCTATCTGTATGAACATGGAAATATCTTCACCGCCATCTGGATGAACATGGATATATCTACACAGCCATCTGGATGAACATGGAAATATCTACACGGCTATCTGTGTAAACATGCATACATCTTCACCGCTATCTGTATAAACATGGAAATATCTACACCGCTATCTTTATGAACATGGAAATATCTAAACCGCTAACTGTTTGAACAGGGAAATATATACACCGCTATCTGCATAAAAATGGAAATATCTACACCGCTATCTGTATGAACATGGAAATACATACACCGCTATCTGTATGAACATGGAAATATCTACAACGCTATCTGTATGAACATGGAAATAACTACCCCGCTATCTGTATGAACATGGAAATATCTTCACCGCCATCTGTATGAACATGGAAATATCTTCTCCACCATCTGTATGAACATGGATATATCTACACAGCCATCTGGATGAACATGGAAATATCTAAACCGCTATCTGTATGAACATGGAAATATCTACACCGCCATCTGTATGAACATGGATATATCTACACAGCCATCTGTATAAACACGGAAATATGTACACCGCTACCTGTATAAACATGGAAGTTTCAGCACGGCTATCGGTATGAACATGGCAATATCTACACGGCTATCTGTATGAACATGGAAATATCTACACCGCTATCTGTATGTACATGGAAATACCTTCACCGCCATCTGTATGAACATGGATATATCTACTCAGCCATCTGGATGAACATGGAAATATCTACAGCGCTATCTGTATGAACATGGAAATATCTACACAGCCATCTGGATTAACATGGAAATATCTACACCGCTATCTGTATGAACATGGAAATACATACACCGCTGTCTGTATGAACATGGAAATATCTACACCGCTATCTGTATGAACATGGAAATATCTACACCGCTATCTGTATGAACATGGAAATATCTTCACTGCCATCTGTATGAACATGGATATATCTACGCAGCCATCTGTATGAACATGGAAATATCTACACCGCTATCTGCATTAACATGGAAATATCCACACAGCCATCTGGATTAACTTGGAAATATCTACACCGCTATCTGTATGAACATGGAAATACATACACCGCTATCTGTATGAACATGTAAATATCTACACCGCTATCTGTTTGAACATGGAAATATATACACCGCTATCTGCATGAAAATGGAAATATCTACACAGCTATCTGCATATACATGGAAATATCTACACAGCTATCACTTTACGCATGGAAATAACTACACCGCTATCTGTATGAACATGGAAATATCTACACCGCCATCTGTATGAAAATGGAAATATCTGAACCGCCATCTGTATGAACATATAAATATCTACACCGCCATCTGTATTAAAATGAAGATATCTACACCGCTATCTGTATAAACATGGAAATATCTACACCGCTATCTGTATAAACATGGAAATATCTACACCGCTATCTGTATAAACATGGAAATATCTTCACCGCTACCTGTAAAAACATGGAAATATCAGCACCGCTATCTGTATGAACATGGAAATATCTACACCGCTATCTGTAAAAACATGGAAATATCTACACCGCTATCTGTATGAACATGGAAATATCTACACCGCTATCGGTTTGAACAAGGAAATATATACACCGCTGTCTGCATGAAAATTGAAATTGCTACACAGCAATCTGCATATACATGGAAATATCTACACAGGTATCTCTTTACACATGGAAATAACTACACAGCTATCTGTATGAAAATGGAAATATCTAAACCGCCATCTGTATGAACATGGAAATATCTACACCGCTATCTGTATGAACATGGAAATATCTGCACCGCCATCTGTATGAACATATAAATATCTACACCGCCATCTGTATTAAGATGGAGATATCTACACTGCTATCTGTATCAACATGGAAATATCTACACCGCTACCTGTATGAACATGGAAATTTCAGCACCGCTATCTGTATGAACATGGAAATATCTACACCGCAATCTGTATGAACATGGAAATATCTACACGGCTATCTGTATGAACATGGAAATATCTACACCGCTATCTGTTTGAACAGGGAAATATATACACCGCTGTCTGCATGAAAATGGAAATTGCTACACAGCTATCTGCATGTACATGGAAATATCTACACAGGTATCTCTTTACACATGGAAATAACTACACCGCTATCTGTATGAACATGGAAATATCTACACCGCCATCTGTATGAACATGGAAATATCTGCACCGCCATCTGTATGAACATATAAATATCTACACCGCCATCTGTATTAAGATGGAGATATCTACACTGCTATCTGTATCAACATGGAAATATCTACACCGCTACCTGTATGAACATGGAAATATCAGCACCGCTATCTGTATGAACATGGAAATATCTACACCGCTACCTGTATGAACATGGAAATATCAGCACCGCTATCTGTATGAACATGGAAATATCTACACCGCTATATGTATGAACATGGAAATATCTTCACCGCCATCTGTATGAACATGGATATATCTACACAGCCATCTGGATGAACATGGAAATATGTACACGGCTATCTGTGTAAACATGCATACATCTTCACCGCTATCTGTATAAACATGGAAATATCTACACCGCTATCTTTATGAACATGGAAATATCTAAACCGCTAACTGTTTGAACAGGGAAATATATACACCGCTATCTGCATAAAAATGGAAATATCTACACGGCTATCTGTATGAACATGGAAATACATACACCGCTATCTGTATGAACATGGAAATATCTACAACGCTATCTGTATGAACATGGAAATAACTACCCCGCTATCTGTATGAACATGGAAATATCTACACCGCCATCTGTATGAACATGGAAATATCTTCTCCACCATCTGTATGAACATGGATATATCTACACAGCCATCTGGATGAACATGGAAATATCTAAACCGCTATCTGTATGAACATGGAAATATCTACACCGCCATCTGTATGAACATGGATATATCTACACAGCCATCTGTATAAACACGGAAATATGTACACCGCTACCTGTATAAACATGGAAGTTTCAGCACGGCTATCGGTATGAACATGGCAATATCTACACGGCTATCTGTATGAACATGGAAATATCTACACCGCTATCTGTATGTACATGGAAATATCTTCACCGCCATCTGTATGAACATGGATATATCTACTCAGCCATCTGGATGAACATGGAAATATCTACAGCGCTATCTGTATGAACATGGAAATATCTACACCGCTATCTGTATGAACATGGAAATATCTACACAGCCATCTGGATTAACATGGAAATATCTACACCGCTATCTGTATGAACATGGAAATACATACACCGCTGTCTGTATGAACATGGAAATATCTACACCGCTATCTGTATGAACATGGAAATATCTACACCGCTATCTGTATGAACATGGAAATATCTTCACTGCCATCTGTATGAACATGGATATATCTACGCAGCCATCTGGATGAACATGGAAATATCTACACCGCTATCTGTATGAACATGGAAATATCTACACCGCTATCTGCATTAACATGGAAATATCCACACAGCCATCTGGATTAACTTGGAAATATCTACACCGCTATCTGTATGAACATGGAAATACATACACCGCTATCTGTATGAACATGTAAATATCTACACCGCTATCTGTTTGAACATGGAAATATATACACCGCTATCTGCATGAAAATGGAAATATCTACACAGCTATCTGCATATACATGGAAATATCTACACAGCTATCACTTTACGCATGGAAATAACTACACCGCTATCTGTATGAACATGGAAATATCTACACCGCAATCTGTATGAAAATGGAAATATCTGAACCGCCATCTGTATGAACATATAAATATCTACACCGCCATCTGTATTAAAATGAAGATATCTACACCGCTATCTGTATAAACATGGACATATCTACACCGCTATCTGTATAAACATGGAAATATCTACACCGCTATCTGTATAAACATGGAAATATCTTCACCGCTACCTGTAAAAACATGGAAATATCAGCACCGCTATCTGTATGAACATGGAAATATCTACACCGCTATCTGTATGAACATGGAAATATCTACACCGCTATCTGTATGAACATGGAAATATCTACACCGCTATCGGTTTGAACAAGGAAATATATACACCGCTGTCTGCATGAAAATGGAAATTGCTACACAGCAATCTGCATATACATGGAAATATCTACACAGGTATCTCTTTACACATGGAAATAAATACACAGCTATCTGTACGAAAATGGAAATATCTAAACCGCCATCTGTATGAACATGGAAATATCTACACCGCTATCTGTATGAACATGGAAATATCTACACCGCTATCTGTATGAACATGGAAATATCTACACAGCCATCTGGATGAACATGGAAATATCTACACCGCTATCTGTATGAACATGGAAATATCTACACCGCTATCTGTATGAACATGGAAATATCTACACCGCTATCTGTATGAACATGGAAATATTTTCACCGCCATCTATATGAACATGGATATATCTACACAGCCATCTGGATGAACATGGAAATATCTACACCGCTATCTGTGTAAACATGCCTACATTTTCACCGCTATCTGTATGAACATGGAAATACATACACCGCTATCTGTTTGAATATGGAAATATCTACACCGCTTTCTGTATGAACATGGAAATATCTACACCGCTATCTGTATGAACATGGAAATATCTTCACCGCCATCTGTATGAAGATGGATATATCTACACAGCATTCTGGATGAACATGGAAATATCTACACCGCTATCTGTGTAAACATGCATATATTTTCACCGCTATCTGTATAAACATGGAAATATCTTCACCGCTACCTTTATGAACATGGAAATATCTAAACCGCTAACTGTTTGAACAGGGAAATATATACACCGCTATCTGCATAAAAATGGAAATATCTACACCGCTATCTGTATGAACATGGAAATACATACACCGCTATCTGTATGAACATGGAAATATCTACACCGCTATCTGTATGAAGATGGAAATATCTACACCGCTATCTGTATGAACATGGAAATATCTACACCGCCATCTGCATGAACATGGAAATATCTTCTCCACCATCTGTATGAACATGGATATATCTACACAGCCATCTAGATGAACATGGAAATATCTAAACCGCTATCTGTATGAACATGGAAATATCTACACCGCCATCTGTATGAACATGGATATATCTACACAGCCATCTGTATAAACACGGAAATATGTACACCGCCACCTGTATAAACATGGAAGTTTCAGCACGGCTATCGGTATGAACATGGCAATATCTACACGGCTATCTGTATGAACATGGAAATATCTACACCGCTATCTGTATGTACATGGAAATATCTTCACCGCCATCTGTATGAACATGGATATATCTACTCAGCCATCTGGATGAACATGGAAATATCTACACTGCTATCTGTATGAGCATGGAAATATCTACACCGCTATCTGTATGAACATGGAAATATCTACACAGCCATCTGGATTAACATGGAAATATCTACACCGCTATCTGTATGAACATGGAAATACATACACCGCTGTCTGTATGAACATGGAAATATCTACCCCGCTATCTGTATGAACATGGAAATATCTACACCGCTATCTGTATGAACATGGATATATCTTCACCGCCATCTGTGTGAACATGGATATATCTACACAGCCATCTGGATGAACATGGAAATATCTACACCGCTATCTGTGTAAACATGCATACATTTTCACCGCTATCTGTATAAACATGGAAATAACTACACCGCTATCTTTATGAACATGGAAATATCTACACCGCTAACTGTTTGAACATGGAAATATATACACCGCTATCTGCTTGAAAATGGAAATATCTACACCGCTATCTGTATGAACATGGAAATACATACACCGCTATCTGTTTGAACATGGAAATATCTACACCGCTTTCTTTATGAACATGGAAATATCTACAACGCTATCTGTATGAACATGGAAATATCTTCACCGCCATCTGTATGAACATGGATATATCTACACAGCCATCTGGATGAACATGGAAATATCTGCACCGCTATCTGTATGAACATGGAAATATCTACACCGCTATCTGTATGAACATGGATATATCTACACAGCCATCTGGATGAACATGGAAATATCTACACCGCTATCTGTGTAAACATGCATATATCTTCACCGCTATCTGTATAAACATGGAAGTATCTACACCGCTATCTTTCTGAACATGGAAATATCTACACCGCTAACTGTTTGAACAGGGAAATATATACACCGCTATCTGCATGAAAATGGAAATATCTACACAGCTATCTGCATATACATGGAAATATCTACACAGCTATCTCTCTACACATGGAAATAACTACACCGCTATCTGTATGAACATGGAAATATCTACACCGCCATCTGTATGAAAATGGAAATCTCTGAACCGCCATCTGTATGAACATATAAATATCTACACCGCCATCTGTATTAAAATGGAGATATCTACACCGCTATCTGTATAAACATGGAAATATCTACACCGCTATCTGTATAAACATGGAAATATCTACACCGCTATCAGTATAAACATGGAAATAGCTTCACCGCTACCTGTATAAACATGGAAATTTCAGCACCGCTATCTGTATGAACATGGAAATATCTACACCGCAATCTGTATGAACATGGAAATATCTACACCGCTATCTGTATGAACATGGAAATATCTACACCGCTATCTGTTTGAAAAGGGAAATATATACACCGCTGTCTGCATGAAAATGGAAATTGCTACACAGCTATCTGCATATACATGGAAATATCTACACAGGTATCTCTTTACACATGGAAATAACTACACCGCTATCTGTATGAACATGGAAATATCTACACCGCCATCTGTATGAACATGGATATATCTGCACCGCCATCTGTATGAACAGATAAATATCTACACCGCCATCTGTATTAAGATGGAGATATCTACACCGCTATCTGATTCAACATGGAAATATCTACACCGCTACCTGTATGAACATGGAAATATCAGCACCGCTATCTGTATGAACATGGAAATATCTACACCGCTATCTGTATGAACATGGAAATATCTTCACCGCCATCTGTATGAACATGGATATATCTACACAGACATCTGGATGAACATGGAAATATGTACACGGCTATCTGTGTAAACATGCATACATCTTCACCGCTATCTGTATAAACATGGAAATATCTACACCGCTATCTTTATGAACATGGAAATATCTAAACCGCTAACTGTTTGAACAGGGAAATATATACACCGCTATCTGCATAAAAATGGAAATATCTACACAGCTATCTGTATGAACATGGAAATACATACACCGCTATCTGTATGAACATGGAAATATCTACAACGCTATCTGTATGAACATGGAAATATCTACACCGCTATCTGTATGAACATGGAAATATCTACACCGCCATCTGTATGAACATGGAAATATCTTCTCCACCATCTGTATGAACATGGATATATCTACACAGCCATCTGGATGAACATGGAAATATCTAAACCGCTATCTGTATGAACATGGAAATATCTACACCACCATCTGTATGAACATTGATATATCTACACAGCCATCTGTATAAACACGGAAATATGTACACCGCTACCTGTATAAACATGGAAGTTTCAGCACGGCTATCGGTATGAACATGGCAATATCTACACGGCTATCTGTATGAACATGGAAATATCTACACCGCTATCTGTATGTACATGGAAATATCTTCACCGCCATCTGTATGAACATGGAAATAACTACACCGCTATCTGTATGAACATGGAAATAACTACACAGCCATCTGGATTAACATGGAAATATATACACCGCCATCTGTATGAACATGGATATATCTACACAGCCATCTGTATAAACACGGAAATATGTACACCGCCACCTGTATAAACTTGGAAGTTTCAGCACGGCTATCGGTATGAACATGGCAATATCTACACGGCTATCTGTATGAACATGGAAATATCTACACCGCTATCTGTATGTACATGGAAATATCTTCACCGCCATCTGTATGAACATGGATATATCTACTCAGCCATCTGGATGAACATGGAAATATCTACACCACTATCTGTATGAACATGGAAATATCTACACCGCTATCTGTATGAACATGGAAATATCTACACAGCCATCTGGATTAACATGGAAATATCTACACCGCTATCTGTATGAACATGGAAATACATACACCGCTGTCTGTATGAACATGGAAATATCTACCCCGCTATCTGTATGAACATGGAAATATCTACACCGCTATCTGTATGAACATGGAAATATCTTCACCGCCATCTGTGTGAACATGGATATATCTACACAGCCATCTGTATAAACACGGAAATATGTACACCGCTACCTGTATAAACATGGAAGTTTCAGCACGGCTATCGGTATGAACATGGCAATACCTACACGGCTATCTGTATGAACATGGAAATATCTACACCGCTATCTGTATGTACATGGAAATATCTTCACCGCCATCTGTATGAACATGGACATATCTACTCAGCCATCTGGATGAACATGGAAATATCTACAGCGCTATCTGTATGAACATGGAAATATCTACACCGCTATCTGTATGAACATGGAAATATCTACACAGCCATCTGGATTAACATGGAAATATCTACACCGCTATCTGTATGAACATGGAAATACATACACCGCTATCTGTATGAACATGGAAATATCTACACCGCTATCTGTATGAACATGGAAATATCTACACCGCTATCTGTATGAACATGGAAATATCTTCACCGCCATCTGTATGAACATGGATATATCTACGCAGCCATCTGGATGAACATGGAAATATCTACACCGCTATCTGTATGAACATGGAAATATCTACACCGCTATCTGCATTAACATGGAAATATCCGCACAGCCATCTGGATTAACTTGGAAATATCTACACCGCTATCTGTATGAACATGGAAATACATACACCGCTATCTGTATGAACATGTAAATATCTACACCGCTATCTGTTTGAACATGGAAATATATACACCGCTATCTGCATGAAAATGGAAATATCTACACAGCTATCTGCATATACATGGAAATATCTACACAGCTATCACTTTACGCATGGAAATAACTACACCGCTATCTGTATGAACATGGAAATAACTACACCGCAATCTGTATGAAAATGGAAATATCTGAACCGCCATCTGTATGAACATATAAATATCTACACCGCCATCTGTATTAAAATGAAGATATCTACACCGCTATCTGTATAAACATGGAAATATCTACACCGCTATCTGTATAAACATGGAAATATCTACACCGCTATCTGTATAAACATGGAAATATCTTCACCGCTACCTGTAAAAACATGGAAATATCAGCACCGCTATCTGTATGAACATGGAAATATCTACACCGCTATCTGTATGAACATGGAAATATCTACACCGCTATCTGTATGAACATGGAAATATCTACACCGCTATCGGTTTGAACAAGGAAATATATACACCGCTGTCTGCATGAAAATGGAAATTGCTACACAGCAATCTGCATATACATGGAAATATCTACACAGGTATCTCTTTACACATGGAAATAACTACACAGCTATCTGTATGAAAATGGAAATATCTAAACCGCCATCTGTATGAACATGGAAATATCTACACCGCTATCTGTATGAACATGGAAATATCTACACCGCTATCTGTATGAACATGGAAATATCTACACAGCCATCTGGATGAACATGGAAATATCTACACCGCTATCTGTATGAACATGGAAATACATACACCGCTATCTGTATGAACATGTAAATATCTACACTGCTATCTGTTTGAACATGGAAATATATACACCGCTATCTGCATGAAAATGGAAATATCTACACAGCTATCTGCATATACATGGAAATATCTACACAGCTATCACTTTACGCATGGAAATAACTACACCGCTATCTGTATGAACATGGAAATATCTACACCGCCATCTGTATGAAAATGGAAATATCTGAACCGCCATCTGTATGAACATATAAATATCTACACCGCCATCTGTATTAAAATGAAGATATCTACACCGCTATCTGTATAAACATGGAAATATCTACACCGCTATCTGTATGAACATGGAAATATCTACACCGCTATCGGTTTGAACAAGGAAATATATACACCGCTGTCTGCATGAAAATGGAAATTGCTACACAGCAATCTGCATATACATGGAAATATCTACACAGGTATCTCTTTACACATGGAAATAACTACACAGCTATCTGTATGAAAATGGAAATATCTAAACCGCCATCTGTATGAACATGGAAATATCTACACCGCTATCTGTATGAACATGGAAATATCTACACCGCTATCTGTATGAACATGCAAATATCTACACAGCCATCTGGATGAACATGGAAATATCTACACCGCTATCTGTATGAACATGGAAATATCTACACCGCTATCTGTATGAACATGGAAATATCTACACCGCTATCTGTATGAACATGGAAATATTTTCACCGCCATCTATATGAACATGGATATATCTACACAGCCATCTGGATGAACATGGAAATATCTACACCGCTATCTGTGTAAACATGCCTACATTTTCACCGCTATGTGTATAAACATGGAAATTTCTACACCGCTATCTTTATGAACATGGAAATATCTACACCGCTAACTGTTTGAACATGGAAGTATATACACCGCTATCTGCTTGAAAATGGAAATATATACACCGCTAACTGTATGAACATGGAAATACATACACCGCTATCTGTTTGAATATGGAAATATCTACACCGCTTTCTGTATGAACATGGAAATATCTACACCGCTATCTGTATGAACATGGAAATATCTTCACCGCCATCTGTATGAAGATGGATATATCTACACAGCATTCTGGATGAACATGGAAATATCTACACCGCTATCTGTGTAAACATGCATATATTTTCACCGCTATCTGTATAAACATGGAAATATATTCACCGCTACCTTTATGAACATGGAAATATCTAAACCGCTAACTGTTTGAACAGGGAAATATATACACCGCTATCTGCATAAAAATGGAAATATCTACACCGCTATCTGTATGAACATGGAAATACATACACCGCTATCTGTATGAACATGGAAATATCTACACCGCTATCTGTATGAAGATGGAAATATCTACACCGCTATCTGTATGAACATGGAAATATCTACACCGCCATCTGTATGAACATGGAAATATCTTCTCCACCATCTGTATGAACATGGATATATCTACACAGCCATCTGGATGAACATGGAAATATCTAAACTGCTATCTGTATAAACATGGAAATATCTACACCGCTATCTGTATAAACATGGAAATATCTTCACCGCTACCTGTAAAAACATGGAAATATCAGCACCGCTATCTGTATGAACATGGAAATATCTACACCGCTATCTGTATGAACATGGAAATATCTACACCACTATCTGTATGAACATGGAAATATCTACACCGCTATCGGTTTGAACAAGGAAATATATAGACCGCTGTCTGCATGAAAATGGAAATTGCTACACAGCAATCTGCATATACATGGAAATATCTACACAGGTATCTCTTTACACATGGAAATAACTACACAGCTATCTGTATGAAAATGGAAATATCTAAACCGCCATCTGTATGAACATGGAAATATCTACACCGCTATCTGTATGAACATGGAAATATCTACACCGCTATCTGTATGAACATGGAAATATCTACACAGCCATCTGGATGAACTTGGAAATATCTACACCGCTATCTGTATGAACATGGAAATATCTACACCGCTATCTGTATGAACATGGAAATATCTACACCGCTATCTGTATGAACATGGAAATATTTTCACCGCCATCTATATGAACATGGATATATCTACACAGCCATCTGGATGAAAATGGAAATATCTACACCGCTATCTGTGTAAACATGCCTACATTTTCACCGCTATCTGTATAAACATGGAAATATCTACACCGCTATCTTTATGAACATGGAAATATCTACACCGCTAACTGTTTGAACATGGAAGTATATACACCGCTATCTGCTTGAAAATGGAAATATATACACCGCTAACTGTATGAACATGGAAATACATACACCGCTATCTGTTTGAACATGGAAATATCTACACCGCTTTCTGTATGAACATGGAAATATCTACACCGCTATCTGTATGAACATGGAAATATCTTCACCGCCATCTGTATGAAGATGGATATATCTACACAGCATTCTGGATGAACATGGAAATATCTACACCGCTATCTGTGTAAACATGCATATATTTTCACCGCTATCTGTATAAACATGGAAATATATTCACCGCTACCTTTATGAACATGGAAATATCTAAACCGCTAACTGTTTGAACAGGGAAATATATACACCGCTATCTGCATAAAAATGGAAATATCTACACCGCTATCTGTATGAACATGGAAATACATACACCGCTATCTGTATGAACATGGAAATATCTACACCGCTATCTGTATGAAGATGGAAATATCTACACCGCTATCTGTATGAACATGGAAATATCTACACCGCCATCTGTATGAACATGGAAATATCTTCTCCACCATCTGTATGAACATGGATATATCTACACAGCCATCTGGATGAACATGGAAATATCTAAACTGCTATCTGTATGAACATGGAAATATCTACACCGCCATCTGTATGAACATGGATATATCTACACAGCCATCTGTATAAACACGGAAATATGTACACCGCCACCTGTATAAACATGGAAGTTTCAGCACGGCTATCGGTATGAACATGGCAATATCTACACGGCTATCTGTATGAACATGGAAATATCTACACCGCTATCTGTATGTACATGGAAATATCTTCACCGCCATCTGTATGAACATGGATATATCTACTCAGCCATCTGGATGAACATGGAAATGTCTACACCGCTATCTGTATGAGCATGGAAATATCAACACCGCTATCTGTATGAACATGGAAATATCTACACAGCCATCTGGATTAACATGGAAATATCTACACCGCTATCTGTATGAACATGGAAATACATACACCGCTGTCTGTATGAACATGGAAATATCTACCCCGCTATCTGTATGAACATGGAAATATCTACACCGCTATCTGTATGAACATGGATATATCTTCACCGCCATCTGTGTGAACATGGATATATCTACACAGCCATCTGGATGAACATGGAAATATCTACACCGCTATCTGTGTAAACATGCATACATTTTCACCGCTATCTGTATAAAGATGGAAATAACTACACCGCTATCTTTATGAACATGGAAATATCTACACCGCTAACTGTTTGAACATGGAAATATATACACCGCTATCTGCTTGAAAATGGAAATATCTACACCGCTATCTGTATGAACATGGAAATACATACACCGCTATCTGTTTGAACATGGAAATATCTACACCGCTTTCTTTATGAACATGGAAATATCTACAACGCTATCTGTATGAACATGGAAATATCTTCACCGCCATCTGTATGAACATGGATATATCTACACAGCCATCTGGATGAACATGGAAATATCTGCACCGCTATCTGTATGAACATGGAAATATCTACACCGCTATCTGTATGAACATGGATATATCTACACAGCCATCTGGATGAACATGGAAATATCTACACCGCTATCTGTGTAAACATGCATATATCTTCACCGCTATCTGTATAAACATGGAAGTATCTACACCGCTATCTTTCTGAACATGGAAATATCTACACCGCTAACTGTTTGAACAGGGAAATATATACACCGCTATCTGCATGAAAATGGAAATATCTACACAGCTATCTGCATATACATGGAAATATCTACACAGCTATCTCTCTACACATGGAAATAACTACACCGCTATCTGTATGAACATGGAAATATCTACACCGCCATCTGTATGAAAATGGAAATCTCTGAACCGCCATCTGTATGAACATATAAATATCTACACCGCCATCTGTATTAAAATGGAGATATCTACACCGCTATCTGTATAAACATGGAAATATCTACACCGCTATCTGTATGAACATGGAAATATCTACACCGCTATCAGTATAAACATGGAAATAGCTTCACCGCTACCTGTATAAACATGGAAATTTCAGCACCGCTATCTGTATGAACATGGAAATATCTACACCGCAATCTGTATGAACATGGAAATATCTACACCGCTATCTGTATGAACATGGAAATATCTACACCGCTATCTGTTTGAACAGGGAAATATATACACCGCTGTCTGCATGAAAATGGAAATTGCTTCACAGCTATCTGCATATACATGGAAATATCTACACAGGTATCTCTTTACACATGGAAATAACTACACCGCTATCTGTATGAACATGGAAATATCTACACCGCCATCTGTATGAACATGGAAATATCTGCACCGCCATCTGTATGAACAGATAAATATCTACACCGCCATCTGTATTAAGATGGAGATATCTACACCGCTATCTGTATCAACATGGAAATATCTACACCGCTACCTGTATGAACATGGAAATATCAGCACCGCTATCTGTATGAACATGGAAATATCTACACCGCTATCTGTATGAACATGGAAATATCTTCACCGCCATTTGTATGAACATGGATATATCTACACAGCCATCTGGATGAACATGGAAATATGTACACGGCTATCTGTGTAAACATGCATACATCTTCACCGCTATCTGTATAAACATGGAAATATCTACACCGCTATCTTTATTAACATGGAAATATCTAAACCGCTAACTGTTTGAACAGGGAAATATATACACCGCTATCTGCATAAAAATGGAAATATCTACACCGCTATCTGTATGAACATGGAAATACATACACCGCTATCTGTATGAACATGGAAATATCTACAACGCTATCTGTATGAACATGGAAATATCTACACCGCTATCTGTATGAACATGGAAATATCTACACCGCCATCTGTATGAACATGGAAATATCTTCTCCACCATCTGTATGAACATGGATATATCTACACAGCCATCTGGATGAACATGGAAATATCTAAACCGCTATCTGTATGAACACGGAAATATCTACACCGCCATCTGTATGAACATTGATATATCTACACAGCCATCTGTATAAACACGGAAATATGTACACCGCTACCTGTATAAACATGGAAGTTTCAGCACGGCTATCGGTATGAACATGGCAATATCTACACGGCTATCTGTATGAACATGGAAATATCTACACCGCTATCTGTATGTACATGGAAATATCTTCACCGCCATCTGTATGAACATGGATATATCTACTCAGCCATCTGGATGAACATGGAAATATCTATAGCGCTATGTGTATGAACATGGAAATATCTACACCGCTATCTGTATGAACATGGAAATATCTACACAGCCATCTGGATTAACATGGAAATATCTACACCGCTATCTGTATGAACATGGAAATACATACACCGCTGTCTGTATGAACATGGAAATATCTACACCGCTATCTGCATGAACATGGAAATATCTACACCGCTATCTGTATGAACATGGAAATATCTTCACCGCCATCTGTATGAACATGGATATAACTACGCAGCCATCTGGATGAACATGGAAATATCTACACCGCTATCTGTATGAACATGGAAATATCTACACCGCTATCTGCATTAACATGGAAATATCCACACAGCCATCTGGATTAACTTGGAAATATCTACACCGCTATCTGTATGAACATGGAAATACATACACCGCTATCTGTATGAACATGGAAATATCTACACCGCTATCTGTTTGAACATGGAAATATATACACCGCTATCTGCATGAAAATGTAAATATCTACACAGCTATCTGCATATACATGGAAATATCTACACAGCTATCACTTTACGCATGGAAATAACTACACCGCTATCTGTATGAACATGGAAATATCTACACCGCAATCTGTATGAAAATGGAAATATCTGAACCGCCATCTGTATGAACATATAAATATCTACACCGCCATCTGTATTAAAATGAAGATATCTACACCGCTATCTGTATAAACATGGAAATATCTACACCACTATCTGTATAAACATGGAAATATCTACACCGCTATCTGTATAAACATGGAAATATCTTCACCGCTACCTGTAAAAACATGGAAATATCAGCACCGCTATCTGTATGAACATGGAAATATCTACACCGCTATCTGTATGAACATGGAAATATCTACACCGCTATCTGTATGAACATGGAAATATCTACACCGCTATCGGTTTGAACAAGGAAATATATAGACCGCTGTCTGCATGAAAATGGAAATTGCTACACAGCAATCTGCATATACATGGAAATATCTACACAGGTATCTCTTTACACATGGAAATAACTACACAGCTATCTGTATGAAAATGGAAATATCTAAACCGCCATCTGTATGAACATGGAAATATCTACACCGCTATCTGTATGAACATGGAAATATCTACACCGCTATCTGTATGAACATGGAAATATCTACACAGCCATCTGGATGAACTTGGAAATATCTACACCGCTATCTGTATGAACATGGAAATATCTACACCGCTATCTGTATGAACATGGAAATATCTACACCGCTATCTGTATGAACATGGAAATATTTTCACCGCCATCTATATGAACATGGATATATCTACACAGCCATCTGGATGAACATGGAAATATCTACACCGCTATCTGTGTAAACATGCCTACATTTTCACCGCTATCTGTATAAACATGGAAATATCTACACCGCTATCTTTATGAACATGGAAATATCTACACCGCTAACTGTTTGAACATGGAAGTATATACACCGCTATCTGCTTGAAAATGGAAATATATACACCGCTAACTGTATGAACATGGAAATACATACACCGCTATCTGTTTGAACATGGAAATATCTACACCGCTTTCTGTATGAACATGGAAATATCTACACCGCTATCTGTATGAACATGGAAATATCTTCACCGCCATCTGTATGAAGATGGATATATCTACACAGCATTCTGGATGAACATGGAAATATCTACACCGCTATCTGTGTAAACATGCATATATTTTCACCGCTATCTGTATAAACATGGAAATATCTTCACCGCTACCTTTATGAACATGGAAATATCTAAACCGCTAACTGTTTGAACAGGGAAATATATACACCGCTATCTGCATAAAAATGGAAATATCTACACCGCTATCTGTATGAACATGGAAATACATACACCGCTATCTGTATGAACATGGAAATATCTACACCGCTATCTGTATGAAGATGGAAATATCTACACCGCTATCTGTATGAACATGGAAATATCTACACCGCCATCTGTATGAACATGGAAATATCTTCTCCACCATCTGTATGAACATGGATATATCTACACAGCCATCTGGATGAACATGGAAATATCTAAACTGCTATCTGTATGAACATGGAAATATCTACACCGCCATCTGTATGAACATGGATATATCTACACAGCCATCTGTATAAACACGGAAATATGTACACCGCCACCTGTATAAACATGGAAGTTTCAGCACGGCTATCGGTATGAACATGGCAATATCTACACGGCTATCTGTATGAACATGGAAATATCTACACCGCTATCTGTATGTACATGGAAATATCTTCACCGCCATCTGTATGAACATGGATATATCTACTCAGCCATCTGGATGAACATGGAAATATCTACACCGCCATCTGTATGAGCATGGAAATATCTACACCGCTATCTGTATGAACATGGAAATATCTACACAGCCATCTGGATTAACATGGAAATATCTACACCGCTATCTGTATGAACATGGAAATACATACACCGCTGTCTGTATGAACATGGAAATATCTACCCCGCTATCTGTATGAACATGGAAATATCTACACCGCTATCTGTATGAACATGGATATATCTTCACCGCCATCTGTGTGAACATGGATATATCTACACAGCCATCTGGATGAACATGGAAATATCTACACCGCTATCTGTGTAAACATGCATACATTTTCACCGCTATCTGTATAAACATGGAAATAACTACACCGCTATCTTTATGAACATGGAAATATCTACACCGCTAACTGTTTGAACATGGAAATATATACACCGCTATCTGCTTGAAAATGGAAATATCTACACCGCTATCTGTATGAACATGGAAATATCTACACCGCTATCTGTTTGAACAGGGAAATATATACACCGCTGTCTGCATGAAAATGGAAATTGCTACACAGATATCTGCATATACATGGAAATATCTACACAGGTATCTCTTTACACATGGAAATAACTACACCGCTATCTGTATGAACATGGAAATATCTACACCGCCATCTGTATGAACATGGAAATATCTGCACCGCCATCTGTATGAACATATAAATATCTACACCGCCATCTGTATTAAGATGGAGATATCTACACCGCTATCTGTATCAACATGGAAATATCTACACCGCTACCTGTATGAACATGGAAATATCAGCACCGCTATCTGTATGAACATGGAAATATCTACACCGCTATCTGTATGAACATGGAAATATCTTCACCGCCATCTGTATGAACATGGATATATCTACACAGCCATCTGGATGAACATGGAAATATGTACACGGCTATCTGTGTAAACATGCATACATCTTCACCGCTATCTGTATAAACATGGAAATATCTACACCGCTATCTTTATGAACATGGAAATATCTAAACCGCTAACTGTTTGAACAGGGAAATATATACACCGCTATCTGCAAAAAAATGGAAATATCTACACCGCTATCTGTATGAACATGGAAATACATACACCGCTATCTGTATGAACATGGAAATATCTACAACGCTATCTGTATGAACATGGAAATATCTACACCGCTATCTGTATGAACATGGAAATATCTACACCGCCATCTGTATGAACATTGATATATCTACACAGCCATCTGTATAAACACGGAAATATGTACACCGCTACCTGTATAAACATGGAAGTTTCAGCACGGCTATCGGTATGAACATGGCAATATCTACACGGCTATCTGTATGAACATGGAAATATCTACACCCCTATCTGTATGTACATGGAAATATCTTCACCGCCATCTGTATGAACATGGAAATAACTACACCGCTATCTGTATGAACATGGAAATAACTACACAGCCATCTGGATTAACATGGAAATATATACACCGCCATCTGTATGAACATGGATATATCTACACAGCCATCTGTATAAACACGGAAATATGTACACCGCCACCTGTATAAACATGGAAGTTTCAGCACGGCTATCGGTATGAACATGGCAATATCTACACGGCTATCTGTATGAACCTGGAAATATCTACACCGCTATCTGTATGTACATGGAAATATCTTCACCGCCATCTGTATGAACATGGATATATCTACTCAGCCATCTGGATGAACATGGAAATATCTACACCGCTATCTGTATGAACATGGAAATATCTACACAGCCATCTGGATTAACATGGAAATATCTACACCGCTATCTGTATGAACATGGAAATACATACACCGCTGTCTGTATGAACATGGAAATATCTACCCCGCTATCTGTATGAACATGGAAATATCTACACCGCTATCTGAACATGGAAATATCTTCACCGCCATCTGTGTGAACATGGATATATCTACACAGCCATCTGGATGAACATGGAAATATCTACACCGCTATCTGTGTAAACATGCATACATTTTCACCGCTATCTGTATAAACAAGGAAATAACTACACCGCTATCTTTATGAACATGGAAATATCTACACCGCTAACTGTTTGAACATGGAAATATATACACCGCTATCTGCTTGAAAATGGAAATATCTACACCGCTATCTGTATGAACATGGAAATAAATACACCGCTATCTGTTTGAACATGGAAATATCTACACCGCTTTCTTTATGAACATGGAAATATCTACAACGCTATCTGTATGAACATGGAAATATCTTCACCGCCATCTGTATGAACATGGATATATCTACACAGCCATCTGGATGAACATGGAAATATCTGCACCGCTATCTGTATGAACATGGAAATATCTACACCGCTATCTGTATGAACATGGATATATCTACACAGCCATCTGGATGAACATGGAAATATCTACACCGCTATCTGTGTAAACATGCATATATCTTCACCGCTATCTGTATAAACATGGAAGTATCTACACCGCTATCTTTCTGAACATGGAAATATCTACACCGCTAACTGTTTGAACAGGGAAATATATACACCGCTATCTGCATGAAAATTGAAATATCTACACAGCTATCTGCATATACATGGAAATATCTACACAGCTATCTCTCTACACATGGAAATAACCACACCGCTATCTGTATGAACATGGAAATATCTACACCGCCATCTGTATGAAAATGGAAATCTCTGAACCGCCATCTGTATGAACATATAAATATCTACACCGTCATCTGTATTAAAATGGAGATATCTACACCGCTATCTGTATAAACATGGAAATATCTACACCGCTATCTGTATAAACATGGAAATATCTACACCGCTATCAGTATAAACATGTAAATAGCTTCACCGCTACCTGTATAAACATGGAAATTTCAGCACCGCTATCTGTATGAACATGGAAATATCTACACCGCAATCTGTATGAACATGGAAATATCTACACCGCTATCTGTATGAACATGGAAATATCTACACCGCTATCTGTTTGAACAGGGAAATATATACACCGCTGTCTGCATGAAAATGGAAATTGCTACACAGCTATCTGCATATACATGGAAATATCTACACAGGTATCTCTTTACACATGGAAATAACTACACCGCTATCTGTATGAACATGGAAATATCTACACCGCCATCTGTATGAACATGGAAATATCTGCACCGCCATCTGTATGAACATATAAATATCTACACCGCCATCTGTATTAAGATGGAGATATCTACACTGCTATCTGTATCAACATGGAAATATCTACACCGCTACCTGTATGAACATGGAAATATCAGCAACGCTATCTGTATGAACATGGAAATATCTACACCGCTATCTGTATGAACATGGAAATATCTTCACCGCCATCTGTATGAACATGGATATATCTACACAGCCATCTGGATGAACATGGAAATATGTACACGGCTATCTGTGTAAACATGCATACATCTTCACCGCTATCTGTATAAACATGGAAATATCTACACCGCTATCTTTATGAACATGGAAATATCTAAACCGCTAACTGTTTGAACAGGGAAATATATACACCGCTATCTGCATAAAAATGGAAATATCTACACCGCTATCTGTATGAACATGGAAATACATACACCGCTATCTGTATGAACATGGAAATATCTACAACGCTATCTGTATGAACATGGAAATAACTACCCCGCTATCTGTATGAACATGGAAATATCTACACCGCCATCTGTATGAACATGGAAATATCTTCTCCACCATCTGTATGAACATGGATATATCTACACAGCCATCTGGATGAACATGGAAATATCTAAACCACTATCTGTATGAACATGGAAATATCTACACCGCCATCTGTATGAACATGGATATATCTACACAGCCATCTGTATAAACACGGAAATATGTACACCGCTACCTGTATAAACATGGAAGTTTCAGCACGGCTATCGGTATGAACATGGCAATATCTACACGGCTATCTGTATGAACATGGAAATATCTACACCGCTATCTGTATGTACATGGAAATATCTTCACCGCCATCTGTATGAACATGGATATATCTACTCAGCCATCTGGATGAACATGGAAATATCTACAGCGCTATCTGTATGAACATGGAAATATCTACACCGCTATCTGTATGAACATGGAAATATCTACACAGCCATCTGGATTAACATGGAAATATCTACACCGCTATCTGTATGAACATGGAAATACATACACCGCTGTCTGTATGAACATGGAAATATCTACACCGCTATCTGCATGAACATGGAAATATCTACACCGCTATCTGTATGAACATGGAAATATCTTCACCGCCATCTGCATGAACATGGATATATCTACGCAGCCATCTGGATGAACATGGAAATATCTACACCGCTATCTGTATGAACATGGAAATATCTACGCCGCTATCTGCATTAACATGGAAATATCCACACAGCCATCTGGATTAACTTGGAAATATCTACACCGCTATCTGTATGAACATGGAAATACATACACCGCTATCTGTATGAACATGTAAATATCTACACCGCTATCTGTTTGAACATGGAAATATATACACCGCTATCTGCATGAAAATGGAAATATCTACACAGCTATCTGCATATACATGGAAATATCTACACAGCTATCACTTTACGCATGGAAATAACTACACCGCTATCTGTATGAACATGGAAATATCTACACCGCCATCTGTATGAAAATGGAAATATCTGAACCGCCATCTGTATGAACATATAAATATCTACACCGCCATCTGTATTAAAATGAAGATATCTACACCGCTATCTGTATAAACATGGAAATATCTACACCGCTATCTGTATAAACATGGAAATATCTACACCGCTATCTGTATAAACATGGAAATATCTTCACCGCTACCTGTAAAAACATGGAAATATCAGCACCGCTATCTGTATGAACATGGAAATATCTACACCGCTATCTGTATGAACATGGAAATATCTACACCGCTATCGGTTTGAACAAGGAAATATATACACCGCTCTCTGCATGAAAATGGAAATTGCTACACAGCAATCTGCATATACATGGAAATATCTACACAGGTATCTCTTTACACATGGAAATAACTACACAGCTATCTGTATGAAAATGGAAATATCTAAACCGCCATCTGTATGAACATGGAAATATCTACACCGCTATCTGTATGAACATGGAAATATCTACACCACTATCTGTATGAACATGGAAATATCTACACAGCCATCTGGATGAACTTGGAAATATCTACACCGCTATCTGTATGAACATGGAAATATCTACACCGCTATCTGTATGAACATGGAAATATCTACACCGCTATCTGTATGAACATGGAAATATTTTCACCGCCATCTATATGAACATGGATATATCTACACAGCCATCTGGATGAACATGGAAATATCTACACCGCTATCTGTGTAAACATGCCTACATTTTTACCGCTATCTGTATAAACATGGAAATATCTAAACCGCTATCTTTATGAACATGGAAATATCTACACCGCTAACTGTTTGAACATGGAAGTATATACACCGCTATCTGCTTGAAAATGGAAATATATACACCACTAACTGTATGAACATGGAAATACATACACCGCTATCTGTTTGAACATGGAAATATCTACACCGCTTTCTGTATGAACATGGAAATATCTACACCGCTATCTGTATGAACATGGAAATATCTTCACCGCCATCTGTATGAAGATGGATATATCTACACAGCCATCTGGATGAACATGGAAATATCTACACCGCTATCTATATGAACATGGAAATACATACACCGCTATCTGTATGAACATGTAAATATCTACACCGCTATCTGTTTGAACATGGAAATATATACACCGCTATCTGCATGAAAATGGAAATATCTACACAGCTATCTGCATATACATGGAAATATCTACACAGCTATCACTTTACGCATGGAAATAACTACACCGCTATCTGTATGAACATGGAAATATCTACACCGCAATCTGTATGAAAATGGAAATATCTGAACCGCCATCTGTATGAACATATAAATATCTACACCGCCATCTGTATTAAAATGAAGATATCTACACCGCTATCTGTATAAACATGGAAATATCTACACCGCTATCTGTATAAACATGGAAATATCTACACCGCTATCTGTATAAACATGGAAATATCTTCACCGCTACCTGTAAAAACATGGAAATATCAGCACCGCTATCTGTATGAACATGGAAATATCTACACCGCTATCTGTATGAACATGGAAATATCTACACCGCTATCTGTATGAACATGGAAATATCTACACCGCTATCGGTTTGAACAAGGAAATATATACACCGCTCTCTGCATGAAAATGGAAATTGCTACACAGCAATCTGCATATACATGGAAATATCTACACAGGTATCTCTTTACACATGGAAATAACTACACAGCTATCTGTATGAAAATGGAAATATCTAAACCGCCATCTGTATGAACATGGAAATATCTACACCGCTATCTGTATGAACATGGAAATATCTACACCGCTATCTGTATGAACATGGAAATATCTACACAGCCATCTGGATGAACTTGGAAATATCTACACCGCTATCTGTATGAACATGGAAATATCTACACCGCTATCTGTATGAACATGGAAATATCTACACCGCTATCTGTATGAACATGGAAATATTTTCACCGCCATCTATATGAACATGGATATATCTACACAGCCATCTGGATGAACATGGAAATATCTACACCGCTATCTGTGTAAACATGCCTACATTTTTACCGCTATCTGTATAAACATGGAAATAGCTAAACCGCTATCTTTATGAACATGGAAATATCTACACCGCTAACTGTTTGAACATGGAAGTATATACACCGCTATCTGCTTGAAAATGGAAATATATACACCACTAACTGTATGAACATGGAAATACATACACCGCTATCTGTTTGAACATGGAAATATCTACACCGCTTTCTGTATGAACATGGAAATATCTACACCGCTATCTGTATGAACATGGAAATATCTTCACCGCCATCTGTATGAAGATGGATATATCTACACAGCATTCTGGATGAACATGGAAATATCTACACCGCTATCTGTGTAAACATGCATATATTTTCACCGCTATCTGTATAAACATGGAAATATCTTCACCGCTACCTTTATGAACATGGAAATATCTAAACCGCTAACTGTTTGAACAGGGAAATATATACACCGCTATCTGCATAAAAATGGAAATATCTACACCGCTATCTGTATGAACATGGAAATACATACACCGCTATCTGTATGAACATGGAAATATCTACACCGCTATCTGTATGAAGATGGAAATATCTACACCGCTATCTGTATGAACATGGAAATATCTACACCGCCATCTGTATGAACATGGAAATATCTTCTCCACCATCTGTATGAACATGGATATATCTACACAGCCATCTGGAGGAACATGGAAATATCTAAACCGCTATCTGTATGAACATGGAAATATCTACACCGCCATCCGTATGAACATGGATATATCTACACAGCCATCTGTATAAACACGGAAATATGTACACCGCCACCTGTATAAACATGGAAGTTTCAGCACGGCTATCGGTATGAACATGGCAATATCTACACGGCTATCTGTATGAACATGGAAATATCTACACCGCTATCTGTATGTACATGGAAATATCTTCACTGCCATCTGTATGAACATGGATATATCTACTCAGCCATCTGGATGAACATGGAAATATCTACACCGCTATCTGTATGAACATGGAAATATCTACACCGCTATCTGTATGAACATGGAAATATCTACACAGCCATCTGGATTAACATGGAAATATCTACACCGCTATCTGTATGAACATGGAAATACATACACCGCTGTCTGTATGAACATGGAAATATCTACCCCGCTATCTGTATGAACATGGAAATATCTACACCGCTATCTGTATGAACATGGATATATCTTCACCGCCATCTGTGTGAACATGGATATATCTACACAGCCATCTGGATGAACATGGAAATATCTACACCGCTATCTGTGTAAACATGCATACATTTTCACCGCTATCTGTATAAACATGGAAATAACTACACCGCTATCTTTATGAACATGGAAATATCTACACCGCTAACTGTTTGAACATGGAAATATATACACCGCTATCTGCTTGAAAATGGAAATATCTACACCGCTATCTGTATGAACATGGAAATACATACACCGCTATCTGTTTGAACATGGAAATATCTACACCGCTTTCTTTATGAACATGGAAATATCTACAACGCTATCTGTATGAACATGGAAATATCTTCACCGCCATCTGTATGAACATGGATATATCTACACAGCCATCTGGATGAACATGGAAATATCTGCACCGCTATCTGTATGAACATGGAAATATCTACACCGCTATCTGTATGAACATGGATATATCTACACAGCCATCTGGATGAACATGGAAATATCTACACCGCTATCTGTGTAAACATGCATATATCTTCACCGCTATCTGTATAAACATGGAAGTATCTACACCGCTATCTTTCTGAACATGGAAATATCTACACCGCTAACTGTTTGAACAGGGAAATATATACACCGCTATCTGCATGAAAATGGAAATATCTACACAGCTATCTGCATATACATGGAAATATCTACACAGCTATCTCTCTACACATGGAAATAACTACACCGCTATCTGTATGAACATGGAAATATCTACACCGCCATCTGTATGAAAATGGAAATCTCTGAACCGCCATCTGTATGAACATATAAATATCTACACCGCCATCTGTATTAAAATGGAGATATCTACACCGCTATCTGTATAAACATGGAAATATCTACACCGCTATCTGTATAAACATGGAAATATCTACACCGCTATCAGTATAAACATGGAAATAGCTTCAGCGCTACCTGTATAAACATGGAAATTTCAGCACCGCTATCTGTATGAACATGGAAATATCTACACCGCAATCTGTATGAACATGGAAATATCTACACCGCTCTCTGTATGAACATGGAAATATCTACACCGCTATCAGTTTGAACAGGGAAATATATACACCGCTGTCTGCATGAAAATGGAAATTGCTACACAGCTATCTGAATATACATGGAAATATCTACACAGGTATCTCTTTACACATGGAAATAACTACACCGCTATCTGTATGAACATGGAAATATCTACACCGCCATCTGTATGAACATGGAAATATCTGCACCGCCATCTGTATGAACAGATAAATATCTACACCGCCTTCTGTATTAAGATGGAGATATCTACACCGCTATCTGTATCAACATGGAAATATCTACACCGCTACCTGTATGAACATGGAAATATCAGCACCGCTATCTGTATGAACATGGAAATATCTACACCGCTATCTGTATGGACATGGAAATATCTTCACCGCCATCTGTATGAACATAGATATATCTACACAGCCATCTGGATGAACATGGAAATATGTACACGGCTATCTGTGTAAACATGCATACATCTTCACCGCTATCTGTATAAACATGGAAATATCTACACCGCTATCTTTATGAACATGGAAATATCTAAACCGCTAACTGTTTGAACAGGGAAATATATACACCGCTATCTGCATAAAAATGGAAATATCTACACCGCTATCTGTATGAACATGGAAATATCTACACCGCCATCTGTATGAACATGGAAATATCTTCTCCACCATCTGTATGAACATGGATATATCTACACAGCCATCTGGATGAACATGGAAATATCTAAACCGCTATCTGTATGAACATGGAAATATCTACACCGCCATCTGTATGAACATTGATATATCTACACAGCCATCTGTATAAACACGGAAATATGTACACCGCTACCTGTATAAACATGGAAGTTTCATCACGGCTATCGGTATGAACATGGCAATATCTACACGGCTATCTGTATGAACATGGAAATATCTACACCGCTATCTGTATGGACATGGAAATATCTTCACCGCCATCTGTATGAACATGGAAATAACTACACCGCTATCTGTATGAACATGGAAATAACTACACAGCCATCTGGATTAACATGGAAATATCTACACCGCTATCTGTGTAAACATGCATACATTTTCACCGCTATCTGTATAAACATGGAAATAACTACACCGCTATCTTTATGAACATGGAAATATCTACACCGCTAACTGTTTGAACATGGAAATATATACACCGCTATCTGCTTGAAAATGGAAATATCTACACCGCTATCTGTATGAACATGGAAATACATACACCGCTATCTGTTTGAACACGGAATATCTACACCGCTTTCTTTATGAACATGGAAATATCTACAACGCTATCTGTATGAACATGGAAATATCTTCACCGCCATCTGTATGAACATGGATATATCTACACAGCCATCTGGATGAACATGGAAATATCTGCACCGCTATCTGTATGAACATGGAAATATCTACACCGCTATCTGTATGAACATGGATATATCTACACAGCCATCTGGATGAACATGGAAATATCTACACCGCTATCTGTGTAAACATGCATATATCTTCACCGCTATCTGTATAAACATGGAAGTATCTACACCGCTATCTTTCTGAACATGGAAATATCTACACCGCTAACTGTTTGAACAGGGAAATATATACACCGCTATCTGCATGAAAATGGAAATATCTACACAGCTATCTGCATATACATGGAAATATCTACACAGCTATCACTCTACACATGGAAATAACTACACCGCTATCTGTATGAACATGGAAATATCTACACCGCCATCTGTATGAAAATGGAAATCTCTGAACTGCCATCTGTATGAACATATAAATATCTACACCGCCATCTGTATTAAAATGGAGATATCTACACCGCTATCTGTATAAACATGGAAATATCTACACCGCTATCTGTATAAACATGGAAATATCTACACCGCTATCAGTATAAACATGGAAATAGCTTCACCGCTACCTGTATAAACATGGAAATTTCAGCACCGCTATCTGTATGAACATGGAAATATCTACACTGCAATCTGTATGAACATGGAAATATCTACACCGCTATCTGTATGAACATGGAAATATCTACACCGCTATCTGTTTGAACAGGGAAATATATACACCGCTGTCTGCATGAAAATGGAAATTGCTACACAGCTATCTGCATATACATGGAAATATCTACACAGGTATCTCTTTACACATGGAAATAACTACACCGCTATCTGTATGAACATGGAAATATCTACACCGCCATCTGTATGAACATGGAAATATATGCACCGCCATCTGTATGAACATATAAATATCTACACCGCCATCTGTATTAAGATGGAGATATCTACACCGCTATCTGTATCAACATGGAAATATCTACACCGCTACCTGTATGAACATGGAAATATCAGCACCGCTATCTGTATGAACATGGAAATATCTACACCGCTATCTGTATGAACATGGAAATATCTTCACCGCCATCTGTATGAACATGGATATATCTACACAGCCATCTGGATGAACATGGAAATATGTACACGGCAATCTGTGTAAACATGCATACATCTTCACCGCTCTCTGTATAAACATGGAAATATCTACACCGCTGTCTTTATGAACATGGAAATATCTAAACCGATAACTGTTTGAACAGGGAAATATATACACCGCTATCTGCATGAAAATGGAAATATCTACACCGCTATCTGTATGAACATGGAAATACATACACCGCTATCTGTATGAACATGGAAATATCTACACCGCTATCTGTATGAACATGGAAATACCTACACCGCTCTCTGTATGAACATGGAAATATCTACACCGCGATCTGTATGAACATGGAAATATCTTCTCCACCATCTGTATGAACATGGATATATCTACACAGCCATCTGGATGAACATGGAAATATCTAAACCGCTATCTGTATGAACATGGAAATATCTACACCGCCATCTGTATGAACATGGATATATCTACACAGCCATCTTTATAAACACGGAAATATGTACACCGCTACCTGTATAAACATGGAAGTATCAGCACCGCTATCGGTATGTACATGGCAATATCTACACGGCTATCTGTATGAACATGGAAATATCTACACCGCTACCTGTATGTACATGGAAATATCTTCACCGCCATCAGTATGAACATGGATATATCTACGCAGCCATCTGGATGAACATGGAAATATCTACACCGCTATCTGTATGAACATGGAAATATCTACGCCGCTATCTGTATGAACATGGAAATACCTACACAGCCATCTGGATGAACATGGAAATATCTACACCGCTATCTGTATGAACATGGAAATACAAACACCGCTATCTGTATGAACATGGAAATATCTACACCGCTATCTGTATGAACATGGAAATATCTACACCGCTATCTGTATGAACATGGAAATATCTTAACCGCCATCTGTATGAACATGGAAATACCTACACAGCCATCTGGATGAACATGGAAATATCTACACCGCTATCTGTATGAACATGGAAATACAAACACCGCTATCTGTATGAACATGGAAATACAAACACCGCTATCTGTATGAACATGGAAATATCTACACCGCTATCTTTATGAACATGGAAATATCTACACCGCTAACTGTTTGAACTTGGAAATATATACACAGCTATCTGCTTGAAAATGGAAATATCTACACCGCTATCTGTATGAACATGGAAATATATACAGCGCTATCTGTTTGAACATGGAAATATCTACACCGCTTTCTGAATGAACATGGAAATATCTTCACCGTCATCAGTATGAACATGAATATATCTACACAGCCATCTGGATGAACATGGAAATATCTGCACCGCTATCTGTATGAACATGGAAATATCTACACCGGTATCTGTATGAACATGGATATATCTACACAGCCTTCTAGATGAACATGGAAATATCTACACCGCTATCTGTGTAAACATGCATACATCATCACCGGTATCTGTATAAACATGGAAATATCTACACCGCTATCTTTCTGAACATGGAAATATCAACACCGCTAACTGTTTGAACAGGGAAATATATACACCGCTATCTGCATGAGAATTGAAATATCTACACAGCTATCTGCATATACATGGAAATATCTACACAGCTATCTCTTTACACATGGAAATAACTACACCGCTATCTGTATGAACATGGAAATATCTACACCGCCATCTGTATGAAAATGGAAATATCTGAACCGCCATCTGTATGAACATATAAATATCTACACCGCCATCTGTATTAAGATGGAGATATCTACACCGCTATCTGTATAAACATGGAAATATCTACACCGCTATCTGTATAAACATGGAAATATCTACACCGCTATCAGTATAAACATGGAAATATCTTCACCGCTACCTGTAAAAACATGGAAATATCAGCACCGCTATCTGTATGAACATGGAAATATCTACACCGATATCTGTATGAACATGGAAATATCTACACCGCTATCTGTATGAACATGGAAATATCAACACCGCTATCAGTTTGAACAGGGAAATATATACACCGTTGTCTGCATGAAAATGGAAATTGCTACAAAGCTATCTGCATATACTTGGAAATATCTACACAGGTATCTCTTTACACATGGAAATAACTACACCGCTATCTGTATGAAAATGGAAATATCTACACCGCCATCTGTATGAACATGGAAATATCTACACCGCTATCTGTATGAACATGGAAATATCTACAACGCTATCTGTATGAACATGGAAATATCTACACAGCCATCTGGATGAACATGGAAATATCTACTCCGCTATCTGTATGAACATGGAAATATCTACACCGCCATCTGTATGAACATGGAAATACCTACACCGCTACCTGTATGAACATGGAAATATTTTCACCGCCATCTATATGAACATGGATATATCTACACAGCCATCTGGATGAACATGGAAATATCTACACCGCTATCTGTGTAAACATGCCTACATTTTCACCGCTATCTGTATAAACATGGAAATATGTACACCGATATCTTTATGAACATGGAAATATCTACACCGCTAACTGTTTGAACATGGAAGTATATACACCGCTATCTGCTTGAAAATGGAAATATATACATCGCTAACTGTATGAACATGGAAATACATACACCGCTATCTGTTTGAACATGGAAATATCTACACCGCTTTCAGTATGAACATGGAAATATCTACACCGCTATCTGTATGAACATGGAAATATCTTCACCGCCATCTGCATGAAGATGGATATATCTACACAGCATTCTGGATGAACATGGAAATTTCTACACCGCTATCTGTGTAAACATGCATACATTTTCACCGCTATCTGTATAAACATTGAAATATCTGCACCGCTATCTTTATGAACATGGAAATATCTAAACCGCTATCTGTATGAACATGGAAATATCTTCACCGCCATCTGTATGAACATGGATATATCTACACAGCCATCTGGATGAACATGGAAATATGTACACGGCTATCTGTGTAAACATGCATACATCTTCACCGCTATCTGTATAAACATGGAAATATCTACACCGCTATCTTTATGAACATGGAAATATCTAAACCGCTAACTGTTTGAAAAGGGAAATATATACACCGCTTTCTGCATAAAAATGGAAATATCTACACCGCTATCTGTATGAACATGGAAATACATACACCGCTATCTGTATGAACATGGAAATATCTACACCGCTATCTGTATGAACATGGAAATATCTACACCCCTATCTGTATGAACATGGAAATATCTACACCGCCATCTGTATGAACATGGAAATATCTTCTCCACCATCTGTATGAACATGGATATATCTACACAGCCATCTGGATGAACATGGAAATATCTACACTGCTATCTGTATGAACATGGAAATATCTACACCGCCATCTGTATGAACATGGAAATATCTTCTCCACCATCTGTATGAATATGGATATATCTACACAGCCATCTGTATAAACATGGAAATATCTACACCGCTATATGTATAAACATGGAAATATCTACACCGCTACATGTATGAACATGGAAATATCAGCACCGCTATCTGTATGAACATGGAAATATCTACACCGCTATCTGTATGAACATGGAAGTATCTTCACCGCCATCTGTATGAACATGGATATATCTACACAGCCATCTGGATGGACATGGAAATATGTACATGGCTATCTGTGTAAACATGCATACTTCTTCACCGCTATCTGTATAAACATGGAAATATCTACACCGCTATCTTTATGAACATGGAAATATCTAAACCGATAACTGTTTGAACAGGGAAATATATACACTGCTATCTGCAAAAAATGGAAATATCTACACCGCTATCTGTATGAACATGGAAATACATACACCGCTATCTGTATGAACATGGAAATAATTACACCGCTATCTGTATGAACATGGAAATACCTACACCGCTATCTGTATGAATATGGAAATATCTACACCGTCATCTGTATGAACATGGAAATATCTTCTCCGCCATCTGTATGAACATGGATATATCTACACAGCCATCTGGATGAACATGGAAATATCTAAACCGCTATCTGTATGAACATGGAAATATCTACACCACCATCTGTATGAACATGGATATATCTACACAGCCATCTGTATAAACACGGAAATATGTACACCGCTACCTGTATAAACATGGAAGTATCAGCACCGCTATCGGTATGAACATGGCCATATCTACACGGCTATCTGTACGAACATGGAAATATCTACACCGCTATCTGTATGTACGTGGAAATATCTTCTCCGCCATCTGTATGAACATGGATATATCTACGCAGCCATCTGGATGAACATGGAAATATCTACACCGCTATCTGTATGAACATGGAAATATCTACACCGCTATCTGCATTAACATGGAAATATCCACACAGCCATCTGGATTAACTTGGAAATATCTACACCGCTATCTGTATGAACATGGAAATACATACACCGCTATCTGTATGAACATGGAAATATCTACACCGCTATCTGTTTGAACATGGAAATATATACACCGCTATCTGCATGAAAATGGAAATATCTACACAGCTATCTGCATATACATGGAAATATCTACACAGCTATCACTTTACGCATGGAAATAACTACACCGCTATCTGTATGAACATGGAAATATCTACACCGCAATCTGTATGAAAATGGAAATATCTGAACCGCCATCTGTGTGAACATATAAATATCTACACCGCCATCTGTATTAAAATGAAGATATCTACACCGCTATCTGTATAAACATGGAAATATCTACACCGCTATCTGTATAAACATGGAAATATCTACAGCGCTATCTGTATAAACATGGAAATATCTTCACCACTACCTGTAAAAACATGGAAATATCAGCACCGCTATCTGTATGAACATGGAAATATCTACACCGCTATCTGTATGAACATGGAACTATCTACACCGCTATCTGTATGAACATGGAAATATCTACACCGCTATCGGTTTGAACAAGGAAATATATACAGCGCTGTCTGCATGAAAATGGAAATTGCTACACAGCAATCTGCATATACATGGAAATATCTACACAGGTATCTCTTTACACATGGAAATAACTACACAGCTATCTGTATGAAAATGGAAATATCTAAACCGCCATTTGTATGAACATGGAAATATCTACACCGCTATCTGTATGAACATGGAAATATCTACACCGCTATCTGTATTAACATGGAAATATCTACACAGCCATCTGGCTGAACATGGAAATATCTACACCGCTATCTGTATGAACATGGAAATATCTACACCGCTATCTGTATGAACATGGAAATATCTACACCGCTATCTGTATGAACATGGAAATATTTTCACCGCCATCTATATGAACATGGATATATCTACACAGCCATCTGGATGAACATGGAAATATCTACACCGCTATCTGTGTAAACATGCCTACATTTTCACCGCTATCTGTATAAACATGGAAATATCTACACCGCTATCTTTATGAACATGGAAATATCTACACCGCTAACTGTTTGAACATGGAAGTATATACACCGCTATCTGCTTGAAAATGGAAATATATACACCGCTAACTGTATGAACATGGAAATACATACACCGCTATCTGTTTGAACATGGAAATATCTACACCGCTTTCTGTATGAACATGGAAATATCTACACCGCTATCTGTATGAACATGGAAATATCTTCACCTCCATCTGTATGAAGATGGATATATCTACACAGCATTCTGGATGAACATGGAAATATCTACACCGCTATCTGTGTAAACATGCATATATTTTCACCGCTATCTGTATAAACATGGAAATATCTTCACCGCTACCTTTATGAACATGGAAATATCTAAACCGCTAACTGTTTGAACAGGGAAATATATACACCGCTATCTGCATAAAAATGGAAATATCTACACCGCTATCTGTATGAACATGGAAATACATACACCGCTATCTGTATGAACATGGAAATATCTACACCGCTATCTGTATGAAGATGGAAATATCTACACCGCTATCTGTATGAACATGGAAATATCTACACCGCCATCTGTATGAACATGGATATATCTACACAGCCATCTGGATGAACATGGAAATATCTAAACCGCTATCTGTATGAACATGGAAATATCTACACCACCATCTGTATGAACATGGATATATCTACACAGCCATCTGTATAAACACGGAAATATGTACACCGCTACCTGTATAAACATGGAAGTATCAGCACCGCTATCGGTATGAACATGGCCATATCTACACGGCTATCTGTACGAACATGGAAATATCTACACCGCTATCTGTATGTACGTGGAAATATCTTCTCCGCCATCTGTATGAACATGGATATATCTACGCAGCCATCTGGATGAACATGGAAATATCTGCACTGCTATCTGTATGAACATGGAAATATCTACACCGCTATCTGCATTAACCTGGAAATATCCACACAGCCATCTGGATTAACTTGGAAATATCTACACCGCTATCTGTATGAACATGGAAATACATACACCGCTATCTGTATGAACATGGAAATATCTACACCGCTATCTGTTTGAACATCGAAATATATACACCGCTATCTGCATGAAAATGGAAATATCTACACAGCTATCTGCATATACATGGAAATATCTACACAGCTATCACTTTACGCATGGAAATAACTACACCGCTATCTGTATGAACATGGAAATATCTACACCACAATCTGTATGAAAATAGAAATATCAGAACCGCCATCTGTATGAACATATAAATATCTACACCGCCATCTCTATTAAAATGAAGATATCTACACCGCTATCTGTATAAACATGGAAATATCTACACCGCTATCTGTATAAACATGGAAATATCTACACCGCTATCTGTATAAACATGGAAATATCTTCACCGCTACCTGTAAAAACATGGAAATATCAGCACCGCTATCTGTATGAACATGGAAATATCTACACCGCTATCTGTATGAACATGGAAATATCTACACCGCTATCTGTATGAACATGGAAATATCTACACCGCTATCGGTTTGAACAAGGAAATATATACACTGCTGTCTGCATGAAAATGGAAATTGCTACACAGCAATCTGCATATACATGGAAATATCTACACAGGTATCTCTTTACACATGGAAATAACTACACAGCTATCTGTATGAAAATGGAAATATCTAAACCGCCATCTGTATGAACATGGAAATATCTACACCGCTATCTGTATGAACATGGAAATATCTACACCGCCATCTGTATGAACATGGAAATATCTACACAGCCATCTGGATGAACATGGAAATATCTACACCGCTATCTGTATGAACATGGAAATATCTACACCGCTATCTGTATGAACATGGAAATATCTACACCGCTATCTGTATGAACATGGAAATATTTTCACCGCCATCTATATGAACATGGATATATCTACACAGCCATCTGGATGAACATGGAAATATCTACACCGCTATCTGTGTAAACATGCCTACATTTTCACCGCTATCTGTATAAACATGGAAATATCTACACCGCTATCTTTATGAACATGGAAATATCTACACCGCTAACTGTTTGAACATGGAAGTATATACACCGCTATCTGCTTGAAAATGGAAATATATACACCGCTAACTGTATGAACATGGAAATACATACACCACTATCTGTTGGAACATGGAAATATCTACACCGCTTTCTGTATGAACATGGAAATATCTACACCGCTCTCTGTATGAACATGGAAATATCTTCACCGCCATCTGTATGATGATGGATATATCTACACAGCATTCTGGATGAACATGGAAATATCTACACCGCTATCTGTGTAAACATGCATATATTTTCACCGCTATCTGTATAAACATGGAAATATCTTCACCGCTACCTTCATGAACATGGAAATATCTAAACCGCTAACTGTTTGAACAGGGAAATATAAACACCGCTATCTGCATAAAAATGGAAATATCTACACCGCTATCTGTATGAACATGGAAATACATACACCGCTATCTGTATGAACATGGAAATATCTACACCGCTATCTGTATGAACATGGAAATATCTACACCGCTATCTGTATGAACACGGAAATATCTACACCGCCATCTGTATGAACATGGAAATATCTTCTCCACCATCTGTATGAACATGGATATATCTACACAGCCATCTGGATGAACATGGAAATATCTAAATCGCTATCTGTATGAACATGGAAATATCTACACCCCCATCTGTATGAACATGGATATATCTACACAGCCATCTGTATAAACACGGAAATATGTACACCGCCACCTGTATAAACATGGAAGTTTCAGCACGGCTATCGGTATGAACATGGCAATATCTACACGGCTATCTGTATGAACATGGAAATATCTACACCGCTATCTGTATGTACATGGAAATATCTTCACCGCCATCTGTATGAACATGGATATATCTACTCAGCCATCTGGATGAACATGGAAATATCTACTCCACTATCTGTATGAACATGGAAATATCTACACCGCTATCTGTATGAACATGGAAATATCTACACAGCCATCTGGATTAACATGGAAATATCTACACCGCTATCTGTATGAACATGGAAATACATACACCGCTGTCTGTATGAACATGGAAATATCTACCCCGCTATCTGTATGAACATGGAAATATCTACACCGCTATCTGTATGAACATGGAAATATCTTCACCGCCATCTGTGTGAACATGGATATATCTACACAGCCATCTGGATGAACATGGAAATATCTACACCGCTATCTGTGTAAACATGCATACATTTTCACCGCTATCTGTATAAACATGGAAATATCTAAACCGCTATCTTTATGAAAATGGAAATATCTACACCGCTAACTGTTTGAACTTGGAAACATATACACCGCTATCTGCTTGAAAATGGAAATATCTACACCGCTATCTGTATGAACATGGAAATACATACACCGCTATCTGTTTGAACATGGAAATATCTACACCGCTTTCTGTATGAACATGGAAATATCTACACCGCTATCTGTATGAACATGTAAATATCTTCACCGTCATCTGTATGAACATGGATATATCTACACAGCCATCTGGATGAACAGGGAAATATCTGCACCGCTATCTATATGAACATGGAAATACCTACACCTCTATCTGTATGAACATGGATATATCTACACAGCCATCTGGATGAACATGGAAATATCTACACCGCTATCTGTGTAAACATGCATACATCTTCACCGCTATCTGTACAAACATGGAAATATCTACACCGCTATCTTTCTGAACAAGGAAATATCAACACCGCTAACTGTTTGAACAGGGAAATATATACACTGCTATCCGCATGAGAATTGAAATATCTACACAGCTATCTGCATATACATGGAAATATCTACACAGCTATCTCTTTACACATGGAAATAACTACACCGCTATCTGTATGAACATGGAAATATCTACACCGCCATCTGTATGAAAATGGAAATATCTGAACCGCCATCTGTATGAACATATAAATATCTACACCGCCATCTGTATAAAGATGGAGATATCTACACCGTTATCTGTATAAACATGGAAATATCTGCACCGCTATCTGTATAAACATGGAAATATCTACACCGCTATCTGTATAAACATGGAAATAGCTTCACCGCTACTGTAAAAACATGGAAATATCAGCACCGCTATCTGTATGAACATGGAAATATCTACACCGCAATCTGTATGTACATGGAAATATCTACACCGCTATCTGTATGAACATGGAAATATCTACACCGCTATCTGTTTGAACAGGGAAATCTATACACCGCTATCTGCATGAAAATGTAAATTGCTACACAGCTATCTGCATATACATGGAAATATCTACACAGGTATCTCTTTACACATGGAAATAACTACACCGCTATCTGTATGAAAATGGAAATATCTACACCGCCATCTGCATGAACATGGAAATATCTGTAACGCCATCTGTATGAACATATAAATATCTACACCGCCATCTGTATTAAGATGGGGATATCTACACCGCTATCTGTATCAACATGGAAATATCTACACCGCTATCTGAATACACATGGAAATATCAGCACCGCTATCTGTGTGAACATGGAAATATCTACACCGCTACCTGTATGAACATGGAAATATCTACACCGCTATCTGTATGAGCATGGAAATATCTTCACCGCCATCTGTATGAACATGGATATATCTACACAGCCATCTTGATGATCATGGAAATATGTACACGGCTATCTGTGTAAACATGCATACATCTTCACCACTATCTGTATAAACATGGAAATATCTACACCGCTATCTTTATGAACATGGAAATATCTACACCGCTATCTGTATGAACATGGAAATATCTGCAACGCTATCTGTATGAACATGGAAATACATACACCGCTATCTGTATGAACATGGAAATATCTACACCGCTATCTGTATGAACATGGAAATATCTGCACCGCTATCTGTATGAACATGGAAATCTCTACACCGCCATCTGTATGAACATGGAAATATCTTCTCCGCCATCTGTATGAACATGGATATATCTACACAGCCATCTGGATGAACATGGAAATATCTAAACCGCTATCTGTATGAACATGGAAATATCTACACCGCCATCTGTATGAACATGGATATATCTACACAGCCATCTTTATAAACACGGAAATATGTACACCGCTACCTGTATAAACATGGAAGTATCAGCACCGCTATCGGTATGTACATGGCAATATCTACACCGCTATCTGTATGTACATGGAAATATCTTCACCGCCATCTGTATGAACATGGATATATCTACGCAGCCATCTGGATGAACATGGAAATATCTACACCGCTATCTGTATGAACATGGAAATATCTACTCAGCCATCTGGATGAACATGGAAATATCTACACCGCTATCTGTATGAACATGGAAATATCTGCACCGCCATCTGTATGAACATGGATATATCTACACAGCCATCTGGATGAACCTGGAAATATCTACACCGCTATCTGTGTAAACATGCATACAATTTCACCGCTATCTGGATAAACATGGAAATATCTACACCGCTATCTTTATGAACATGGAAATATCTACACCGCTAACTGTTTGAACATGGAAACATATACACCGCTATCTGCTTGAAAATGGAAATATCTACACCGCTATCTGTATGAACATGGAAATACATACACCGCTATCTGTTTGAACATGGAAATATCTACACCGCTTTCTGTATGAACATGGAAATATCTACACAGCTATCTGCATATACATGGAAATATCTACACAGCTATCTCTCCACACATGGAAATAACTACACCGCTATCTGTATGAACATGGAAATATCTACACCGCTATCTGTATGAAAATGGAAATCTCTGAACCGCCATCTGTATGAACATATAAATATCTACACCGCCATCTGTATTAAAATGGAGATATCTACACCGCTATCTGTATAAACATGGAAATATCTACACCGCTATCTGTATAAACATGGAAATATCTACACCGCTATCTGTATAAACATGGAAATAGCTTCACCGCTACCTGTATAAACATGGAAATTTCAGCACCGCTATCTGTATGAACATGGAAATATCTACACCGCAATCTGTATAAACATGGAAATATCTACACCGCTATCTGTATGAACATGGAAATATCTACACCGCTACCTGTTTGAACAGGGAAATATATACACCGCTGTCTGCATGAAAATGGAAATTGCTACACAGCTATCTGCATATACATGGAAATATCTACACAGGTATCTCTTTACACATGGAAATAACTACACCGCTATCTGTATGAACATGGAAATATCTACAGCGCCATCTGTATGAACATGGAAATATCTGCACCGCCATATGTATGAACATATAAATATCTACACCGCCATCTGTATTAAGATGGAGATATCTACACCGCTATCTGTATCAAGATGGAAATATCTACACCGCTATCTGTATAAACATGGAAATATCTACACCGCTACCTGTATGAACATGGAAATATCTACACCGCTATCTGTATGAGCATGGAAATATCTTCACCGCCATCTGTATGAACATGGATATATCTACACAGCCATCTTGATGATCATGGAAATATGTACACGGCTATCTGTGTAAACATGCATACATCTTCACCACTATCTGTATAAACATGGAAATATCTACACCGCTATCTTTATGAACATGGAAATATCTACACCGCTATCTGTATGAACATGGAAATATCTGCAACGCTATCTGTATGAACATGGAAATACATACACCGCTATCTGTATGAACATGGAAATATCTACACCGCTATCTGTATGAACATGGAAATATCTGCACCGCTATCTGTATGAACATGGAAATCTCTACACCGCCATCTGTATGAACATGGAAATATCTTCTCCGCCATCTGTATGAACATGGATATATCTACACAGCCATCTGGATGAACATGGAAATATCTAAACCGCTATCTGTATGAACATGGAAATATCTACACCGCCATCTGTATGAACATGGATATATCTACACAGCCATCTTTATAAACACGGAAATATGTACACCGCTACCTGTATAAACATGGAAGTATCAGCACCGCTATCGGTATGTACATGGCAATATCTACACCGCTATCTGTATGTACATGGAAATATCTTCACCGCCATCTGTATGAACATGGATATATCTACGCAGCCATCTGGATGAACATGGAAATATCTACACCGCTATCTGTATGAACATGGAAATATCTACTCAGCCATCTGGATGAACATGGAAATATCTACACCGCTATCTGTATGAACATGGAAATATCTGCACCGCCATCTGTATGAACATGGATATATCTACACAGCCATCTGGATGAACCTGGAAATATCTACACCGCTATCTGTGTAAACATGCATACAATTTCACCGCTATCTGTATAAACATGGAAATATCTACACCGCTATCTTTATGAACATGGAAATATCTACACCGCTAACTGTTTGAACATGGAAACATATACACCGCTATCTGCTTGAAAATGGAAATATCTACACCGCTATCTGTATGAACATGGAAATACATACACCGCTATCTGTTTGAACATGGAAATATCTACACCGCTTTCTGTATGAACATGGAAATATCTACACAGCTATCTGCATATACATGGAAATATCTACACAGCTATCTCTCCACACATGGAAATAACTACACCGCTATCTGTATGAACATGGAAATATCTACACCGCTATCTGTATGAAAATGGAAATCTCTGAACCGCCATCTGTATGAACATATAAATATCTACACCGCCATCTGTATTAAAATGGAGATATCTACACCGCTATCTGTATAAACATGGAAATATCTACACCGCTATCTGTATAAACATGGAAATATCTACACCGCTATCTGTATAAACATGGAAATAGCTTCACCGCTACCTGTATAAACATGGAAATTTCAGCACCGCTATCTGTATGAACATGGAAATATCTACACCGCAATCTGTATAAACATGGAAATATCTACACCGCTATCTGTATGAACATGGAAATATCTACACCGCTACCTGTTTGAACAGGGAAATATATACACCGCTGTCTGCATGAAAATGGAAATTGCTACACAGCTATCTGCATATACATGGAAATATCTACACAGGTATCTCTTTACACATGGAAATAACTACACCGCTATCTGTATGAACATGGAAATATCTACAGCGCCATCTGTATGAACATGGAAATATCTGCACCGCCATATGTATGAACATATAAATATCTACACCGCCATCTGTATTAAGATGGAGATATCTACACCGCTATCTGTATCAAGATGGAAATATCTACACCGCTATCTGTATAAACATGGAAATATCTACACCGCTACCTGTATGAACATGGAAATATCAGCACCGCTATCTGTATGAACATGGAAATATCTACACCGCTATCTGTATGAACATGGAAATATCTTCACCGCCATCTGTATGAACATGGATATATCTACACAGCCATCTGGATGAACATGGAAATATGTACACGGCTATCTGTGTAAACATGCATACATCTTCACCGCTATCTGTATAAACATGGAAATATCTACACCGCTATCTTTATGAACATGGAAATATCTAAACCGATAACTGTTTGAACAGGGAAATATATACACCGCTATCTGCATGAAAATGGAAATATCTACACCGCTATCTGTATGAACATGGAAATATATACACCGCTATCTGTATGAACATGGAAATATATACACCGCTATCTGTATGAACATGGAAATACCTACACCGCTATCTGTATGAACATGGAAATATCTACACCGCCATCTGTATGAACATGGAAATATCTTCTCCGCCATCAGTATGAACATGGATATATCTGCACAGCCATCTGGATGAACATGGAAATATCTAAACCGCTATCTGTATGAACATGGAAATATCTACACCGCCATCTGTATGAACATGGATATATCTACACAGCCATCTTTATAAACACGGAAATATGTACACCGCTACCTGTATAAACATGGAAGTAGCAGCAGCGCTATCAGTATGTACATGGCAATATCTACACGGCTATCTGTATGAACATGGAAATATCTACACCGCTATCTGTATGTACATGGAAATATCTTCACCGCCATCTGTAAGAACATGGATATATCTACGCAGCCATCTGGATGAACATGGAAATATCTACACCGCTATCTGTATGAACATGGAAATATCTACACCGCTATCTGTATGAACATGGAAATACCTACACAGCCATCTGGATGAACATGGAAATATCTACACCGCTATCTGTATGAACATGGAAATACAAACACCGCTATCTGTATGAGCATGGAAATATCTACACCGCTATCTGTATGAACATGGAAATATCTACACCGCTATCTGTATGAACATGGAAATATCTTCACCGCCATCTGTATGAACATGGATATATCTACACAGCCATCTGGATGAACATGGAAATATCTACACCGCTATCTGTGTAAACATGCATACATTTTCACCGCTATGTGTATAAACATTGAAATATCTACACCGCTATCTTTATGAACATGGAAATATCTACACCGCTAACTGTTTGAACATGGAAATATATACACCGCTATCTGCTTGAAAATGGAAATATCTACACCGCTATCTGTATGAACATGGAAATACATACACCGCTATCTGTTTGAACATGGAAATATCTACACCGCTTTCTGTATGAACATGGAAATATCTTCACCGTCATCTGTATGAACATGAATATATCTACACAGCCATCTGGATGAACATGGAAATATCTGCACCGCTATCTGTATGAACATGGAAATATCTACACCGCTATCTGTATGAACATGGATATATCTACACATCCATCTGGATGAACATGGAAATATCTACACCGCTATCTGTGTAAACATGCATACATCTTCACCGCTATCTGTATAAACATGGAAATATCTACACCGCTATCTTTCTGAACATGGAAATAACAACAACGCTAACTGTTTGAACAGGGAAATATATACACCGCTATCTGCATGAGAATTGAAATATCTACACAGCTATCTGCATATACATGGAAATATCTACACAGCTATCTCTTTACACATGGAAATAACTACACCGCTATCTGTATGAACATGGAAATATCTACACCGCCATCTGTATGAAAATGGAAATATCTGAACCGCCATCTGTATGAACATATAAATATCTACACCGCCATCTGTATTAAGATGGAGATATCTACACCGCTATCTGTATAAACATGGAAATATCTACACCGCTATCTGTATAAACATGGAAATATCTACACCGCTATCTGTATAAACATGGAAATATCTTCACCGCTACCTGTAAAAACATGGAAATATCAGCACCGCTATCTGTATGAACATGGAAATATCTACACCGCTATCTGTATGAACATGGAAATATCTACACCGCTATCTGTATGAACATGGAAATATCTACACCGCTATCGGTTTGAACAGGGAAATATATACACCGCTGTCTGCATGAAAATAGAAATTGCTACACAGCTATCTGCATATACTTGGAAATATCTACACAGGTATCTCTTTACACATGGAAATAACTACACCGCTATCTGTATGAAAATGGAAATATCTACACCGCCATCTGTATGAACATGGAAATATCTACACCGCTCTCTGTATGAACATGGAAATATCTACACCGCTATCTGTATGAACATGGAAATATCTACACAGACATCTGGATGAACATGGAAATATCTACACCGCTATCTGTATGAACTTGGAAATATATACACCGCTATCTGTATGAACATGGAAATACCTACACCGCTATCTGTATGAACATGGAAATATTTTCACCGCCATCTATATGAACATGGATATATCTACACAGCCATCTGGATGAACATGGAAATATCTACACCGCTATCTGTGTAAACATGCCTACATTTTCACCGCTATCAGTATAAACATGGAAATATGTACACTGCTATCTTTATGAACATGGAAATACCTACACCGCTTACTGTTTGAACATGGAAGTATATACACCGCTATCTGCTTGAAAATGGAAATATATACACCGCTAACTGTATGAACATGGAAATACATACACCGCTATCTGTTTGTACATGGAAATATCTACACCGCTTTCTGTATGAACATGGAAATATCTACACCGCTATCTGTATGAACATGGAAATATCTTCACCGCCATCTGTATGAAGATGGATATATCTACACAGCATTCTGGATGAACATGGAAATATCTACACCGCTATCTGTGTAAACATGCATACATTTTCACCGCTATCTGTATAAACATTGAAATATCTACACCGCTGTCTTTATGAACATGGAAATATCTAAACCGCTATCTGTATGAACATGGAAATATCTTCACCGCCATCTGTATGAACATGGATATATCTACACAGCCATCTGGATGAACATGGAAATATGTACACGGCTATCTGTGTAAACATGCATACATCTTCACCGCTATCTGTATAAACATGGAAATATCTACACCGCTATCTTTATGAACATGGAAATATCTAAACCGCTAACTGTTTGAACAGGGAAATATATACACCGCTTTCTGCATAAAAATGGAAATATCTACACCACTATCTGTATGAACATGGAAATACATACACCGCTATCTGTATGAACATGGAAATATCTACACCGCTATCTGTATGAACATGGAAATATCTACACCCCTATCTGTATGAACATGGAAATATCTACACCGCCATCTGTATGAACATGGAAATATCTTCTCCACCATCTGTATGAACATGGATATATCTACACAGCCATCTGGATGAACATGGAAATATCTACACTGCTATCTGTATGAACATGGAAATATCTACACCGCCATCTGTATGAACATGGAAATATCTTCTCCACCATCTGTATGAACATGGATATATCTACACAGCCATCTGTATAAACATGGAAATATCTACACCGCTATCTGTATAAACATGGAAATATCTACACCGCTACATGTATGAACATGGAAATATTAGCACCGCTATCTGTATGAACTTGGAAATATCTACACCGCTATCTGTATGAACATGGAAATATCTTCACCGCCATCTGTATGAACATGGATATATCCACACAGCCATCTGGATGAACATGGAAATATGTACACGGCTATCTGTGTAAACATGCATACTTCTTCACCGCTATCTGTATAAACATGGAAATATCTACACCGCTATCTGTATGAACATGGAAATACATACACCGCTATCTGTATGAACATGGAAATATCTACACCGCTATCTGTATGAACATGGAAATACCTACACCGCTATCTGTATGAACATGGAAATATCTACACCGCCATCTGTATGAACATGGAAATATCTTCTCTGCCATCTGTATGAACAAGGATATATCTACACAGCCATCTGGATGAACATGGAAATATCTAAACCGCTATCTGTATGAACATGGAAATATCTACACCGCCATCTGAATGAACATGGATATATCTACACAGCCATCTGTATAAACACGGAAATATGTACACCGCTACCTGTATAAACATGGAAGTATCAGCACCGCTATTGGTATGAACATGGCAATATCTACACGGCTATCTGTATGAACATGGAAATATCTACACCGCTATCTGTATGTACATGGAAATATCTTCTCCGCCATCTGTATGAACATGGATATATCTACACAGCCATCTGGATGAACATGAAAATATCTACACCGCTATCTGTATGAACATGGAAATATCTACACCGCTATCTGTATTAACATGGAAATATCCACACAGCCATCTGGATTAACTTGGAAATATCTACAGCGCTATCTGTATGAACATGGAAATACATACACCGCTATCTGTATGAACATGGAAATATCTACACCGCTATCTGTTTGAACATGGAAATATATACACCGCTATCTGCATGAAAATGGAAATATCTACACAGCTATCTGCATATACATGGAAATATCTACACAGCTATCACTTTACGCATGGAAATAACTACACCGCTATCTGTATGAACATGGAAATATCTACACCGCCATCTGTATGACAATGGAAATATCTGAACCGCCATCTGTATGAACATATAAATATCTACACCGCCATCTGTATTAAAATGAAGATATCTACACCGCTATCTGTATAAACATGGAAATATCTACACCGCTATCTGTATAAACATGGAAATATCTACACCGCTATCTGTATAAACATGGAAATATCTTCACCGCTACCTGTAAAAACATGGAAATATCAGCACCGCTATCTGTATGAACATGGAAATATCTACACCGCTATCTGTATGAACATGGAAATATCTACACCGCTATCTGTATGAACATGGAAATATCTACACCGCTATCTGTATGAACATGGAAATATCTACACCGCTATCGGTTTGAACAAGGAAATATATACACCGCTGTCTGCATGAAAATGGAAATTGCTACACAGCAATCTGCATATACATGGAAATATCTACACAGGTATCTCATTACACATGGAAATAACTACACAGCTATCTGTATGAAAATGGAAATATCTACACCGCCATCTGTATGAACATGGAAATATCTACACCGCTATCTGTATGAACATGGAAATAACTACACCGCTATCTGTATGAACATGGAAATATCTACACAGCCATCTGGATGAACATGGAAATATCTACACCGCTATCTGTATGAACATGGAAATATCTATACCGCTATCTGTATGAACATGGAAATATCTACACCGCTATCTGTATGAACATGGAAATATTTTCACCGCCATCTATATGAACATGGATATATCTACACAGCCATCTGGATGAACATGGAAATATCTACACCGCTATCCGTGTAAACATGCCTACATTTTCACCGCTATCTGTATAAACATGGAAATATCTACACCGCTATCTTTATGAACATGGAAATATCTACACCGCTAACTGTTTGAACATGGAAGTATATACACCGCTATCTGCTTGAAAATGGAAATATATGCACCGCTAACTGTATGAACATGGAAATACATACACCGCTATCTGTTTGAACATGGAAATATCTACACCGCTTTCTGTATGAACATGGAAATATCTACACCGCCATCTGTATGAACATGGATATATCTACACAGTCATCTGTATAAACACGGAAATATGTACACCGCTACCTGTATAAACATGGAAGTTTCAGCACGGCTATCGGTATGAAAATGGCAATATCTACACGGCTATCTGTATGAACATGGAAATATCTACACCGCTATCTGTATGTACATGGAAATATCTTCACCGCCATCTGTATGAACATGGATATATCTACTCAGCCATCTGGATGAACATGGAAATATCTACACCGCTATCTGTATGAACATGGAAATATCTACACCGCTATCTGTATGAACATGGAAATATATACACAGCCATCTGGATTAACATGGAAATATCTACACCGCTATCTGTATGAACATGGAAATACATACACCGCTGTCTGTATGAACATGGAAATATCTACCCCACTATCTGTATGAACATTGAAATATCTACACCGCTATCTGTATGAACATGGAAATATCTTCACCGCCATCTGTATGAACATGGATATATCTACACAGCCATCTGGATGAACATGGAAATATCTACACCGCTATCTGTGTAAACATGCATACATTTTCACCGCTATCTGTATAAACATGGAAATAACTACACCGCTATCTTTATGAACATGGAAATATCTACACCGCTAACTGAACATGGAAATATATACACCGCTATCTGCTTGAAAATGGAAATGTCTACACCGCTATCTGTATGAACATGGAAATACATACACCGCTATCTGTTTGAACATGGAAATATCTACACCGCTTTCTTTATGAACATGGAAATATCTACAACGCTATCTGTATGAACATGGAAATATCTTCACCGCCATCTGTATGAACATGTATATATCTACACAGCCATCTGGATGAACATGGAAATATCTGCACCGCTATCTGTATGAACATGGAAATATCTACACCGCTATCTGTATGAACATGGATATATCTACACAGCCATCTGGATGAACATGGAAATATCTACACCGCTATCTGTGTAAACATGCATATGTCTTCACCGCTATCTGTATAAACATGGAAGTATCTACACCGCTATCTTTCTGAACATGGAAATATCTACACCGCTAACTGAACAGGGAAATATATACACCGCTATCTGCATGAAAATGGAAATATCTACACAGCTATCTGCATATACATGGAAATATCTACACAGCTATCTCTCTACACATGGAAATAACTACACCGCTATCTGTATGAACATGGAAATATCTACACCGCCATCTGTATGAAAATGGAAATCTCTGAACCGCCATCTGTATGAACATATAAATATCTACACCGCCATCTGTATTAAAATGGAGATATCTACACCGCTATCTGTATAAACATGGAAATATCTACACCGCTATCTGTATAAACATGGAAATATCTACACCGCTATCTGTATAAACATGGAAATAGCTTCACCGCTACCGGTATAAACATGGAAATTTCAGCACCGCTATCTGTATGAACATGGAAATATCTACACCGCAATCTGTATGAACATGGAAATATCTACACCGCTATCTGTATGAACATGGAAATATCTACACCGCTATCTGTTTGAACAGGGAAATATATACACCGCTGTCTGCATGAAAATGGAAATTGCTACACAGCTATCTGCATATACATGGAAATATCTACACAGGTATCTCTTTACACATGGAAATAACTACACCGCTATATGTATGAACATGGAAATATCTGCACCGCCATCTGTATGAACATACAAATATATACACCGCCATCTGTATTAACATGGAGATATCTACACCGCTATCTGTATCAACATGGAAATATCTACACCGCTACCTGTATGAACATGGAAATATCACCACCGCTATCTGTATGAACATGGAAATATCTACACCGCTATCTGTATGAACATGGAAATATCTTCACCGCCATCTGTATGAACATGGATATATCTACACAGCCATCTGGATGAACATGGAAATATGTACACGGCTATCTGTGTAAACATGCATACATCTTCACCACTATCTGTATAAACATGGAAATATCTACACCGCTATCTTTATGAACATGGAAATATCTAAACCGCTAACTGTTTGAACAGGGAAATATATACACCGCTATCTGCATAAAAATGGAAATATCTACACCGCTATCTGTATGAACATGGAAATACATACACCGCTATCTGTATGAACATGGAAATATCTACACCGCTATCTGTATGAACATGGAAATATCTACACCGCTATCTGTATGAACATGGAAATATCTACACCGCCATCTGTATGAACATGGAAATATCTTCTCCAACATCTGTATGAACATGGAAATATCTACACCGCCATCTGTATGAACATGGAAATATCTTCTCCACCATCTGTATGAACATGGATATATCTACACAGCCATCTGGATGAACATGGAAATATCTAAACCGCTATCTGTATGAACATGGAAATATCTACACTGCCATCTGTATGAACATGGATATATCTACACAGCCATCTGTATAAACACGGAAATATGTACACCGCTACCTGTATAAACATGGAAGTTTCAGCACGGCTATCGGTATGAACATGACAATATCTACACGGCTATCTGTATGAACATGGAAATATCTACACCGCTATCTGTATGTACATGGAAATATCTTCACCGCCATCTGTATGAACATGGATATATCTACTCAGCCATCTGGATGAACATGGAAATATCTACACCGCTATCTGTATGAACATGGAAATATCTACATCGCAATCTGAATGAACATGGATATATCTACACAGCCATCTGGATTAACATGGAAATATCTACACCGCTATCTGTATGAACATGGAAATACATACACCGCTGTCTGTATGAACATGGAAATATCAACACCGCTATCTGTATGAACATGGAAATATCTACACCGCTATCTGTATGGACATGGAAATATCTTCACCGCCATCTGTGTGAACATCGATATATCTACACAGCCATCTGGATGAACATGGAAATATCTACACCGCTATCTGTGTAAACATGCATACATTTTCACCGCTATCTGTATAAACATGGAAATATCTACACCGCTATCTTTATGAACATGGAAATATCTACACCGCTAACTGTTTGAACATGGAAATATATACACCGCTATCTGCTTGAAAATGGAAATATCTACACCGCTATCTGTATGAACATGGAAATACATACACCGCTATCTGTTTGAACATGGAAATATCTACACCGCTTTCTTTATGAACATGGAAATATCTACAACGCTATCTGTATGAACATGGAAATATCTTCACCGACATCTGTATGAACATGGATATATCTACACAGCCATCTGGATGAACATGGAAATATCTGCACCGCTATCTGTATGAACATGGAAATATCTACACCGCTATCTGTATGAACATGGATATATCTACACAGCCATCTGGATGAACATGGAAATATCTAAACCGCTATCTGTGTAAACATGCATACATCTTCACCGCTATCTGTATAAATATGGAAATATCTACACCGCTATCTTTCTGAACATGGAAATATCTACACCGCTAACTGTTTGAACTGGGAAATATATAAACCGCTCTCTGCATGAAAATGGAAATATCTACACAGCTATCTGCATATACATGGAAATATCTACACAGCTATCTCTCTACACATGGAAATAACTACACCGCTATCTGTATGAACATGGAAATATCTACACCGCCATCTGTATGAAAATGGAAATCTCTGAACCGCCATCTGTATGAACATATAAATATCTACACCGCCATCTGTATTAAAATGGAGATATCTACACCGCTATCTGTATAAACATGGAAATATCTACACCGCTATCTGTATAAACATGGAAATATCTACACTGCTATCTGTATAAACATGGAAATAGCTTCACCGCTACCTGTATAAACATGGAAATTTCAGCACCGCTATCTGTATGAACATGGAAATATCTACACCGCAATCTGTATGAACATGGAAATATCTACACCGCTATCTGTATGAACATGGAAATATCTACACCGCTATCTGTTTGAACAGGGAAATATATACACCGCTGTCTGCATGAAAATGGAAATTGCTACACAGCTATCTGCATATACATGGAAATATCTACACAGGTATCTCTTTACACATGGAAATAACTACACCGCTATATGTATGAACATGGAAATAACTGCACCGCCATCTGTATGAACATATAAATATCTACACCGCCATCTCTATTAAGATGGAGATATCTACACCGCTATCTGTATCAACATGGAAATATCTACACCGCTACCTGTATGAACATGGAAATATCACCACCGCTATCTGTATGAACATGGAAATATCTACACCGCTATCTGTATGAACATGGAAATATCTTCACCGCCATCTGTATGAACATGGATATATCTACACAGCCATCTGGATGAACATGGAAATATGTACACGGCAATCTGTGTAAACATGCATACATCTTCACCGCTATCTGTATAAACATGGAAATATCTACACCGCTATCTTTATGAACATGGAAATATCTAAACCGCTAACTGTTTGAACAGGGAAATATATACACCGCTATCTGCATAAAAATGGAAATATCTACACCGCTATCTGTATGAACATGGAAATACATACACCGCTATCTGTATGAACATGGAAATATCTACACCGCTATCTGTATGAACATGGAAATATCTACACCGCCATCTGTATGAACATGGAAATATCTTCTCCACCATCTGTATGAACATGGATATATCTACACAGCCATCTGGATGAACATGGAAATATCTACACCGCTATCTGTGTAAACTTGCATACATCTTCACCGCTATCTGTATAAACATGGAAATATCTACACCGCTATCTTTCTGAACATGGAAATATCTACACCGCTAACTGTTGAACAGGAAAATATATACACCGCTATCTGCATCAAAATGGAAATATCTACACAGCTATCTGCATATATATGGAAATATCTACACAGCTATCTCTCTACACATGGAAATAACTACACCGCTATCTGTATGAACATGGAAATATCTACACCGCCATCTGTATGAAAATGGAAATCTCTGAACCGCCATCTGTATGAACATATAAATATCTACACCGCCATCTGTATTAAAATGGAGATATCTACACCGCTATCTGTATAAACATGGAAATATCTACACCGCTATCTGTATAAACATGGAAATATCTACACCGCTATCTGTATAAACAAGGAAAAACTTCACCGCTACCTGTATAAACATGGAAATTTCAGCACCGCTATCTGTATGAACATGGAAATATCTACACCGCAATCTGTATGAACATGGAAATATCTACACCGCTATCTGTATGAACATGGAAATATCTACACCGCTATCTGTTTGAACAGGGAGATATATTCACCGCTGTCTGCATGAAAATGGAAATTGCTACACAGCTATCTGCATATACATGGAAATATCTACACAGGTATCTCTTTACACATGGAAATAACTACACCGCTATCTGTATGAACTTGAAGATATCTACACCGCAATCTGTATGAACATGGAAATATCTGCACCGCCATCTGTATGAACATATAAATATCTACACTGCCATCGGTATTAAGATGGAGATATCTACACCGCTATCTGTATCAACATGGAAATATCTACACCGCTATCTGTATAAACATGGAAATATCTACACCGCTATCTGTATAAACATGGAAATATCTACACCGCTACCTGTATGAACATGGAAATATCAGCACCGCTATCTGTATGAACATGGAAATATCTACACCGCTATCTGTATGAACATGGAAATATCTTCACCGCCATCTGTATGAACATGGATATATCTACACAGCCATCTGGATGAACATGGAAATATGTACACGGCTATCTGTGTAAACATGCATACATCTTCACCGCTATCTGTATAAACATGGAAATATCTACACCCCTATCTTTATGAACATGGAAAAATCTAAACCGCTAACTGTTTGAACAGGGAAATATATACACCGCTATCTGCATGAAAATGGAAATATCTACACCGCTATCTGTATGAACATGGAAATACATACACCGCTATCTGTATGAACATGGAAATATCTACACCGCTATCTGTATGAACATGGAAATACCTACACCGCTATCTGTATGAACATGGAAATATCTACACCACTATCTGTATGTACATAGATATATCTACACAGCCATCTGGATGAACATGGAAATATCTAAACCGCTATCTGTATGAACATGGAAATATCTACACCGCCATCTGTATGAACATGGATGTATCTACACAGCCATCTTTATAAACACGGAAATATGTACACCGCTACCTGTATAAACATGGAAGTATCAGCACCGCTATCGGTATGTACATGGCAATATCTACACGGCTATCTGTATCAACATGGAAATATCTACACCGCAATCTGTATGAACATGGAAATATCTACACCGCTATCTGTATGAACATGGAAATATCTACACCGATATCTGTTTGAACAGGGAAATATATACACCGCTGTCTGCATGAAAATGGAAATTGCTACACAGCTATCTGCATATACATGGAAATATCTACACAGGTATCTCTTTACACATGGAAATAACTACACCGCTATCTGTATGAACATGGAAATATCTACACCGCCATCTCTATGAACATGGAAATATCTGCACCGCCATCTGTATGAACATATAAATATCTACACCGCCATCTGTATTAAGATGGAGATATCTACACCGCTATCTGTATCAACATGGAAATATCTACACCGCTATCTGTATAAACATGGAAATATCTACACCGCTATCTGTATAAACATGGAATATCTACACCGCTACCTGCATGAACATGGAAATATCAGCACCGCTATCTGTATGAACATGGAAATATCCACTCCGCTATCTGTATGAACATGGAAATATTTTCACGGCCATCTGTACGAACATGGAAATATCTACACAGCCATCTGGATGAACATGGAAATATGTACACGGCTATCTTTGTAAACATGCATACATCTTCACCGCTATCTGTATAAACATGGAAATATCTACACCGATATGTTTATGAACATGGAAATATCTAAACCGATAACTGTTTGAACAGGGAAATATATACACCGCTATCTGCATGAAAATGGAAATATCTACACCGCTATCTGTGTAAACATGCATACATTTTCACCGCTATCTGTATAAACATGGAAATATCTACACCGCTATCTTTATGAACATGGAAATATCTACACCGCTAACTGTTTGAACATGGAAATATATACACAGCTATCTGCTTGAAAATGGAAATATCTACACAGCTATCTGCATATACATGGAAATATCTACACAGCTATCTCTTTACACATGGAAATAACTACACCGCTATCTGTACGAACATGGAAATATCTACAACGCCATCTGTATGAACATGGAAATATCTGCACGGCCATCTGTATCAACATGTAAATATCTACACCGCCATCTGTATTAAGATGGAGATATCTACACCGCTATCTGTATAAAGTTGAAAATATCTACACCGCTATCACTATAAACATGGAAATATCTACACCGCTTTCTGTATAAACATGGAAATATCTACACCGCTACCTGTATAAACATGGAAATATCTAAACCGCTATTTGTTTGAACAGGGAAATATAGACACCGCTATCTGCATGAAAATGGAAATATCTACACCGCTATCTGTATGAACATGGAAATATCTACACCGCTATCTGTATGAACATGGAAATACCTACACCGCTATCTGTATGAACATGGAAATATCTACACCGCCATCTGTATGAACATGGAAATATCTTCTCCGCCATCTGTATGAACATGGATATATCTACACAGCCATCTGGATGAACATGGAAATATGTAAACCGCTATCTCTATGAACATGGAAATATCTACACCGCCATCTGTATGAACATGGATATATCTACACAGCCATCTTTATATACACGGAAATATGTACACCGCTACCTGTATAAACATGGAAGTATCAGCACCGCTATCGGTATGTACATGGCAATATCTACACGGCTATCTGTATGAGCATGGAAATATCTACACCGCTATCTGTATGTACATGGAAATATCTTCACCGCCATCTGTATGAACATGGATATATCTACACAGCCATCTGGATGAACATGGAAATATCTACACCGCTATCTGTATGAACATGGAAATATCTACACCGCTATCTGTATGAACATGGAAATACCTACACAGCCATCTGGATGAACATGGAAATACCTACACCGCTATCTGTATGAACATGGAAATACAAACACCGCTATCTGTATGAACATGGAAATATCTAAACCGCTATCTGTATGAACATGGAAATATCTACACCGCTATCTGTATGAACATGGAAATATCTTCACCGCCATCTGTATGAACATGGATATATCTACACAGCCATCTGGATGTACATGGAAATATCTACACCGCTATGTGTGTAAACATGCATACATTTTCACTGCTATCTGTATAAACATGGAAATATCTACACCGCTATCTTTATGAACATGGAAATATCTACACCGCTAACTGTTTGAACTTGGAAATATATACACCGCTATCTGCTTGAAAATGGAAATATCTACACCGCTATCTGTATGAACATGGAAATACATACACCGCTATCCGTTTGAACATGGAAATATCTACAACGCTTTCTGTATGAACATGGAAATATCTACACCGCTATCTGTATGAACATGGAAATATCTTCACCGTCATCTGTATGAACATGGATATATCTACACAGCCATCTGGATGAACATGGAAATATCTGCACCGCTATCTGTATGAACATGGAAATATCTACACCGCTATCTGTATAAACATGGATATATCTACACAGCCATCTGGATGAACATGGAAATATCTACACCGCTATCTGTGTAAACATGCATACAACTTGACCGCTATCTGTATAAACATGGAAATATCTACACCGCTATCTTTCTGAACATGGAAATATCAACACCGCTAACTGTTTGAACAGGGAAATATATACACTGCTATCTGCATGAGAATGGAAATATCTACACAGCTATCTGCATATACATGGAAATATCTACACCGTTATCTGTATCAACATGGAAATATCTACACCGCTATCTGTATAAACATGGAAATAGCTTCACCGCTACTGTAAAAACATGGAAATATTAGCACCGCTATCTGTATGAACATGGAAATATCTACACCGCTATCTGTTTGAACAGGGAAATATATACACCGCTATCTGCATCAAAATGGAAATTGCTACACAGCTATCTGCATATACATGGAAATATCTACACATGTATCTCTTTACACATGGAAATAACTACACCGCTATCTGTATGAACATGGAAATATCTACACCGCCATCTGTATGAACATGGAAATATCTGCACCGCCATCTGTATGAACATATAAATATCTACACCGCCATCTGTATTAAGATGGAGATATCTACACCGCTATCTGTATCAACATGGAAATATCTACACCGCTATCTGTATGAACATGGAAATACATACACCGCTATCTTTATGAACATGGAAATATCTAAACCGATAACTGTTTGAACAGGGAAAAATATACACCGCTATCTGCATGAAAATGGAAATATCTACACCGCTATATGTATGAACATGGAAATACATAAACCGCTATCTGTATGAACATGGAAATAACGACACCGCTATCGGTATGAACATGGAAATATCTACACCGCTCTCTGTATGAACATGGAAATATCTACACCGCCATCTGTATGAACATGGAAATATCTTCTCCGCCATCTGTATGAACGTGGATATATCTACACAGCCATCTGGATGAACATGGAAATATCTAAACCGCTATCTGTATGAACATGGAAATATCTACACCGCCATCTGTATGAACATGGATATATCTACACAGCCATCTGGATGAACCTGGAAATATCTACACCGCTATCTGTGTAAACATGCATACATTTTCACCGCTATCTGTATAAACATGGAAATATGTACACCTCTATCTGTATGAACATGGAAATATCTACACCGCTATCTGTATAAACATGGAAATATCTACACCGCTAACTGTTTGAACAGGGAAATATATACACCGCTATCTGCATGAAAATGGAAATATCTACACAGCTATCTGCATATACATGGAAATATCTACACAGCTATCTCTTTACACCTGGAAATAACTACACCGCTATCTGTATGAACATGGAAATATCTACACCGCCATCTGTATGAACATGGAAATATCTGAACCACCATCTGTATGAACATATAAATATCTACACCGCCATCTGTATTAAGATGGAGATATCTGCACCGCTATCTGTATAAACATGGAAATATCTACACCGCTATCTGTATGAACATGGAAATATCTACACCACTATCTGTATGAACATGGAAATATCTACACCGCTATCTGTATGAACATGGAAATATCTTCACCGCCATCTGTATGAACATGGATATATCTACACAGCTTCTGGATGAACATGGAAATAACTACACCGCTATCTGTGTAAACATGCATACATCTTCACAGCTATCTGTATAAACATGGAAATATCTACACCGCTATCTTTATGAACATGGAAATATCTAAACCGCTAACTGAACACGGAAATATAGACACCGCTATCTGCATGAAAATGGAAATATCTACACCGCTATCTGTATGAACATGGAAATACTTACACCGCTATCTGTATGAACATGGAAATATCTACACTGCTATCTGTATGAACATGGAAATATCTACACCGCTATCTGTATGAACATGGAAATATATACACCGCCATCGGTATGAACATGGAAATATCTTCTCCGCCATCTGTTTGAACATGGATATATCTACACAGCCAACTGGATGAACATGGAAATATCTAAAACGCAATATGCATGAACATGGAAATATCTACACAGCCATCTGTATGAACATGGATATATCTACACAGCCATCTGTATAAACATGGAAATATCTAAACCGCTATCTGTATGAATATGGAAATGTCTACAACGCTATCTGTTTGAACATGGAAATATCTACACCGCTATCTGCATGAAAATGGAAATATCTACACAGCGATCTGCAAATACATGGAAATACCTACACAGCTATCTCTTTACACATGGAAATAACCACACTGCTATCTATATAAACATGGAAATATCTACACCGCCATCAGTGTAAACATGCATACATCTTCACCGCTATCTGTAAAAACATGGAAATATCTACACCGCTATCTTTCTGAACATGGAAATATCTACACCACTAACTGTTTGAAAAGGGAAATATCTACACCGCTATCTGTATGAACATGGAAATACATACACCGCTATCTGTATCAACATGGAAATATCTACACCGCTACCTGTATGAACATGGAAATATCAGCACCGCTATCTGTATGAACATGGAAATATCTACACCGCTATCTGTATGAACATGGAAATATCTTCACCGCCATCTGTATGAACATGGATATGTCTACACAGCCATCTGGATGTACATGGAAATATGTACACGGCTATCTGTGTAAATATGCATACATCTTCACCGCTATCTGTATAAACATGGAAATATCTACACCGCTATATGTATAAACATGGAAATATCTACACCGCTATCTGTATAAACATGGAAATATCTACACCGCTATCTGTATAAACATGGAAATAGCTTCACCGCTACTGTAAAAACATGGAAATATCAGCACCGCTATCTGTATGAACATGGAAATATCTACACCGCAATCTGTATGTACATGGAAATATCTACACCGCTATCTGTATGAACATGGAAATATCTACACCGCTATCTGTTTGAACAGGGAAATATATACACCGCTATCTGCATGAAAATGTAAATTGCTACACAGCTATCTGCATATACATGGAAATATCTACACATTTATCTCTTTACACATGGAAATAACTACACCGCTATCTGTATGAACATGGAAATATCTACACCGCCATCTGTATGAACATGGAAATATCGGCACCACCATCTGTATGAACATATAAATATCTACACCGCCATCTGTATTAAGATGGAGATATCTACACCGCTATCTGTATCAACATGGAAATATCTACACCGCTATCTGAATAAACATGGAAATATCAGCACCGCTATCTGTGTGAACATGGAAATATCTACACCGCTACCTTTATGAACATGGAAATATCTACACCGCTATCTGTATGAGCATGGAAATATCTTCACCGCCATCAGTATGAACATGGATATATCTACACAGCCATCTGGATGATCATGGAAATATGTACACGGCTATCTGTGTAAACATGCATACATCTTCACCGCTATCTGTATAAACATGGAAATATCTACACCGCTATCTTTATGAACATGGAATTATCTAAACCGATAACTGTTTGAACAGGGAAATATATACACCGCTATCTGCAAGAAAATGGAAATATCTACACCGCTATCTGTATGAACATGGAAATACATACACCGCTATCTGTATGAACATGGAAATATCTACACCGCTATCTGTATGAACATGGAAATATCTACACCGCCATCTGTATGAACATGGAAATATCTTCTCCGCCATCTGTATGAACATGGATATATCTACACAGCCATCTGGATGAACATGGAAATATCTAATACGCTATCTGTATGAACATGGAAATATCTACACCGCCATCTGTATGAGCATGGATATATCTACACAGCCATCTTTATAAACACGGAAATATGTACACCGCTACCTGTATAAACATGGAAGTATCAGCACCGCTATCGGTATGTACATGGCAATATCTACACCGCTATCTGTATGTACATGGAAATATCTTCACCGCCATCTGTATGAACATGGATATATCTACGCAGCCATCTGGATGAACATGGAAATATCTACACTGCTATCTGTATGAACATGGAAATATCTACACCGCTATCTGTATGAACATGGAAATATCTACACAGCCATCTGGATGAACATGGAAATATCTACACCGCTATCTGTATGAACATGGAAATACATACACCGCTATCTGTATGAACATGGAAATATCTTCATCGCCATCTGTATGAACATGGATATATCTACACAGCCATCTGGATGAACCTGGAAATATCTACACCGCTATCTGTGTAAACATGCATACAATTTCACCGCTATCTGTATAAACATGGAAATATCTACACCGCTATCTTTATGAACATGGAAATATCTACACCGCTAACTGTTTGAACATGGAAATATATACACCGCTATCTGCTTGAAAATGGAAATATCTACACCGCTATCTGTATGAACATGGAAATACATACACCGCTATCTGTTTGAACATGGAAATATCTACACCGCTTTCTGTATGAACATGGAAATATCTACACCGCTATCTGTATGAACATGGAAATATCTTCACCGCCATCTGTATGAACATGGATATATCTACACAGCCATCTGGATGAACATGGAAATATCCGCACCGCTATCTGTATGAACATGGAAATATCTACACCGCTATCTGTATGAACATGGATATATCTACACAGCCATCTGGATGAACATGGAAATATCTACACTGCTATCTGTGTAAACATGCATACATCTTCACCGCTATCTGTATAAATATGGAAATATCTACACCGCTATCTTTCTGAACATGGAAATATCTACACTGCTAACTGTTTGAACAGGGAAATATATACACCGCTATCTGCCTGAAAATGGAAACATCTACACAGCTATCTGCATATACATGGAAATATCTACACAGCTATCTCTTTACACATGGAAATAACTACGCCGCTATCTGTATGAACATGAAAATATCTACACCGCCATCTGTATGAAAATGGAAATATCTTCACCGCCATCTGTATGAACATGGATATATCTACACAGCCTTCTGGATGAACATGGAAATATCTACACCGCTATCTGTGTAAACATGCATACATCTTCACCGCTATCTGTATAAACATGGAGATATCTACACCGCTATCTTTATGAACATGGAAATATCTAAACCGCTAACTGTTTGAACAGGAAATATATACACTGCTATCTGCATGAAAATGGAAATATCTACGCCGCTATCTGTATGAATATGGAAATACATACACCGCTATATGTATGAACATGGAAATATCTACACCGCTATCTGTATGAATATGGAAATATCTACACCGCTATCTGTATGAACATGGAAATATCTACACCGCCATCTGTATGAACATGGAAATATCTTCTCCGCCATCTGTTTGAACATGGATATATCTACACAGCCATCTGGATGAACATGGAAATATCTAAACCGCTATCTGCATGAACATGGAAATATCTACACCGCCAACTGTATGAACATGGATATATCTACACCGCTATCTGTATAAACATGGAAATATCTACACCGCTACCTGTATGAAAATGGAAATATCAGCTCCGCTATCTGTATGAACATGGAAATATCTACACCGCTATCTGTATGAACATGGAAATATCTACACCGCTATCTGTATGAACATGGAAATATCTTCACCGCCATCTGAATGAACATGGATATATCTACACAGCCTTCTGGATGAACATGGAAATATCTACACCGCTATCTGTGTAAACATGCATACATCTTCACCGCTATCTGTATAAACATGGAAATATCTACACCGCTATCTTTATGAACATGGAAATATCTAAACCGCTAACTGTTTAAACAGGAAATATATACACCGCTATCTGCATGAAAATGGAAATATCTACGCCGCTATCTGTATTAATATGGAAATACATACACCGCTATCTGTATGAACATGGAAATATCTACACCGCTATCTGTATGAACATGGAAATATCTACACCGCTATCTGTATGAACATGGAAATATCTACACCGCCATCTGTATGAACATGGAAATATCTTCTCCGCCATCTGTTTGAACATGGATATATCTACACAGCCATCTGGATGAACATGGAAATATCGAAACCGCTATCTGTATAAACTTGGAAATATCTACACCGCTACCTGTATGAACATGGAAATATCAGCTCCGATATCTGTATGAACATGGAAATATCTACACCGCTATCTGTATGAACATGGAAATATCTGCACCGCTATCTGTATGAACATGGAAATATCTACACCGCTATCTGTGTAAACATGCATACATCTTCACCGCTATCTGTATAAACATGGAAATATCTACACCGCTATCTTTATGAACATGGAAATATCTAAACCGCTAACTGTTTGAACAGGGAAATATATACGCCGCGATCTGCATGAAAATGGAAATATCTACACCGCTATCTATATGAAGATGGAAATACATACACCGTTATCTGTGTGAACATGGAAATATCTACACCGCTATCTATATGAACATGGAAATATCTACACCGCTATCTGAATGAACATGGAAATATCTACACCGCCATCTGTAAGAACATGGAAATATCTTCTCCGCCATCTGTATGAACATGGATATATCTACACAGCCATCTGGATGAACATGGAAATAACTACAACGCTATCTGTACGAACATGGAAATATCTAAACCGCTATCTGTATGAACATGGAAATATCTACACCGCTATCTGTATGAACATGGAAATATCTACACCGCTATCTGTATGAACATGGAAATATCTACACCGCTAACAGAACAGGGAAATATATACACCGCTATTTGCATGAAAATGGAAATATCTACACCGCTATCTGTATGAACATGGAAATACATACACCGCTATCTGTATGAACATGGAAATATCTACTCCGCTATCTGTATGAACATGGATATATCTACACAGCCATCTGGATGAACTTGGAAATATCTGCACCGCTATCTGTATGAACATGGAAATATCTACACCGCTATCTCTTTACACATGGAATTAACTACACCGCTATCTGTATGAACATGGAAATATCTACACCGCCATCTGCATGAAAATGGAAATATCTGAACCGCCATCTGTATGAACATATAAATATCTACACCGCCATCTGTATTAAAATGGAGATATCTACACCGCTATCTGTATAAACATGGAAATACCTACACCGCTATCTGTATAAACATGGAAATATCTACACCGCTATCTGTATAAACATGGAAATATCTTCACCGCTACCTGTAAAAACATGGAAATATCAGCACCGCTATCTGTATGAACATGGAAATATCTACACCGCTATCTGTATGAACATGGAAATATCTACACCGCTATCTGTATGAACATGGAAATATCTACACCGCTATCTGTATGAACATGGAAATATCTACACCGCCATCTGTATGAACATGGAAATATCTTCTCCGCCATCTGTTTGAACATGGATATATCTACACAGCCATCTGGATGAACATGGAAATATCTAAACCGCTATCTGTATAAACTTGGAAATATCTACACCGCTACCTGTATGAACATGGAAATATCAGCTCCGCTATCTGTATGAACATGGAAATATCTACACCGCTATCTGTATGAACATGGAAATATCTGCACCGCTATCTGTATGAACATGGAAATATCTACACCGCTATCTGTGTAAACATGCATACATCTTCACCGCTATCTGTATAAACATGGAAATATCTACACCGCTATCTTTATGAACATGGAAATATCTAAACCGCTAACTGTTTGAACAGGGAAATATATACGCCGCGATCTGCATGAAAATGGAAATATCTACACCGCTATCTATATGAAGATGGAAATACATACACCGTTATCTGTGTGAACATGGAAATATCTACACCGCTATCTATATGAACATGGAAATATCTACACCGCTATCTGAATGAACATGGAAATATCTACACCGCCATCTGTAAGAACATGGAAATATCTTCTCCGCCATCTGTATGAACATGGATATATCTACACAGCCATCTGGATGAACATGGAAATATCTACAACGCTATCTGTACGAACATGGAAATATCTACACCGCTATCTGTATGAACATGGAAATATCTACACCGCTATCTGTATGAACATGGAAATATCTACACCGCTATCTGTATGAACATGGAAATATCTACACCGCTAACTGAACAGGGAAATATATACACCGCTATTTGCATGAAAATGGAAATATCTACACCGCTATCTGTATGAACATGGAAATACCTACACCGCTATCTGTATGAACATGGAAATATCTACACCGCTATCTGTATGAACATGGATATATCTACACAGCCATCTGGATGAACTTGGAAATATCTGCACCGCTATCTGTATGAACATGGAAATATCTACACCGCTATCTCTTTACGCATGGAAATAACTACACCGCTATCTGTATGAACATGGAAATATCTACACCGCCATCTGTATGAAAATGGAAATATCTGAACCGCCATCTGTATGAACATATAAATATCTACACCGCCATCTGTATTAAAATGGAGATATCTACACCGCTATCTGTATAAACATGGAAATATCTACACTGCTATCTGTATAAACATGGAAATATCTACACCGCTATCTGTATAAACATGGAAATATCTTCACCGCTACCTGTAAAAACATGGAAATATCAGCACCGCTATCTGTATGAACATGGAAATATCTACACCGCTATCGGTTTGAACAGGGAAATATATACACCGCTGTCTGCATGAAAATGGAAATTGCTACACAGCTATCTGCATATACATGGAAATATCTACACAGGTATCTCTTTACACATGGAAATACCTACACCGCTATCTGTATGAAAATGGAAATATCTACACCGCCATCTGTATGAACTTGGTAATATCTACACCGCTATCTGTATGAACATGGAAATATCTACACCGCTATCTGTATGAACATGGAAATATCTACACAGACATCTGGATGAACATGGAAATATCTACACCGCTCTCTGTATGAACATGGAAATATCTACACCGCTATCTGTATGAACATGGAAATATCTACACCGCTATCTGTATGAACATGGAAATACTTTCACCGCCATCTATATGAACATGGATATATCTACACAGCCATCTGGATGAACATGGAAATATCTTCACCGCCATCTGTATGAAGATGGATATATCTACACAGCATTCTGGATGAACATGGAAATATCTACACCGCTATCTGTGTAAACATTCATATATTTTCACCGCTATCTGTATAAACATGGAAATATCTACACCGCTATCTTTATGAACATGGAAATATCTAAATCGCTAACTGTTTGAACAGGGAAATATATACACCGCTATCTGCATAAAAATGGAAATATCTATACCTCTATCTGTATGAACATGGAAATACATGCACCGCTATCTGTATGAACATGGAAATATCTACACCGCTATCTGTATGAACATGGAAATATCTACACCGCTATCTGTATGAACATGGAAATATCTACACCGCCATCTGTATGAACATGGAAATATCTTCTCCGCCATCTGTATGAACATGGATATATCTACACAGCCATCTGGATGAACATGGAAATATCTAGACCGCTATCTGTATGAACATGGAAATATCTACACCGCCATCTGTATGAACATGGATATATCTACACAGCCATCTGTATAAACACGGAAACATGTACACCGCTACCAGTATAAACATGGAAGTTTCAGCACGGCTATCGGAATGAACATGGCAATATCTAAACGGCTATCTGTATGAACATGGAAATATCTACACCGCTATCTGCATGTACATGGAAATATCTTCACCGCCATCTGTATGAACATGGATATATCTACTCAGCCATCTGGATGAACATGGAAATATCTACACCGCTATCTGTATGAACATGGAAATATCTACACCGCTATCTGTATGAACATGGAAATATCTACAAAGCCATCTGGATGAACATGGAAATATCTACACCGCTATCTGTATGAACATGGAAATATATACACCGCCGTCTGTATGAACATGGAAATATCTACACCGCTATCTGTATGAACATGGAAATATCTACACCGCTATCTGTATGAACATGGAAATATCTTCACCGCCATCTGTGTGAACATGGATATATCTTCACCGCTATCTGTATAAACATGGAAATATCTACACCGCTATCTTTCTGAACATGGAAATATCTACACCGCTAACTGTTTGAACAGGGAAATATATACACCGCTATCTGCATGAAAATGGAAATATCTACACAGCTATCTGCATATACATGGAAATATCTACACCGCTTACTGTTTGAACAGGGAAATATATACACCGCTATCTGCATGAAAATGGAAATATCTACACAGCTATCTCTCTACACATGGAAATAACTACACCGCTATCTGTATGAACATGGAAATATCTACACCGCCATCTGTATCAAAATGGAAATCTCTGAACCGCCATCTGTATGAACATATAAATATCTACACCGCCATCTGTATGAACATGGAAATACCTACACCGCTATCTGTATGAACATGGAAATATCTACACCGCCATCTGTATGAAAATGGAAATATCTTCTCCGCCATCTGTATGAACATGGATATATCTACACAGCCATCTGGATGAATATGGAAATATCTAAAGCGCAATCTGTATGAACATGGAAATATCTACACCGCCATCTGTGTGAACATGGATATATCTACACAGCCATCTTTATAAACACGGAAATATGTACACCGCTACCTGTATAAACATGGAAGTATCAGCACCGCTATCGGTATGTACATGGAAATATCTACACCGCTATCTGTATGAACATGGAAATACATACACCGCTATCTGTATGAACATGGAAATATATTCACCGCCATCTGTATGAACATGGATATATCTCCACAGCCATCTGGATGAACATGGAAATATCTACACCGCTATCTGTGTAAACATGCATACATTTTCACCGCTATCTGTATAAACATGGAAGTATCAGCACCGCTATCGGTATGTACATGGAAATATCTACACCGCTATCTGTATGAACATGGAAATACATACACCGCTATCTGTATGAACATGGATATATCAACGCAGCCATCTGGATGAACATGGAAATATCTACACCACAATCTGTATGAACATGGAAATATCTACACCGCTATCTTTATGAACATGGAAATATCTACACAGCCATCTGGATGAACATGGAAATATCTACACCGCTATCTGTATGAACATGGAAATACATACACCGCTATCTGTATGAACATGGAAATATCTTCACCGCCATCTGTATGAACATGGATATATATACACAGCCATCTGGATAAACCTGGAAATATCTACACCGCTATCTGTGTAAACATGCATACAATTTCACCGCTATCTGTATAAACATGGAAATATCTACACCGCTATCTTTATGAACATGGAAATATCTACACCGCTAATTGTTTGAACATGGAAATATATACACGGCTATCTGCTTGAAAATGGAAATATCTACACCGCTATCTGTATGAACATGGAAATACATACACCACTATCTGTTTGAACATGGAAATATCTACACCGCTTTCTGTATGAACATGGAAATATCTACACCGCTATCTGTATGAACATGGAAATATCTTCACCGCCATCTGTATGAACATGGATATATCTACACAGCCATCTGGATGAACATGGAAATATCCGCACCGCTATCTGTATGAACATGGAAATATCTACACCGCTATCTGTATGAACATGGATATATCTACACAGCCATCTGGATGAACATGGAAATATCTACACTACTATCTGTGTAAACATGCATACATCTTCACCGCTATCTGTATAAATATGGAAATATCTACACCGCTATCTTTCTGAACATGGAAATATCTACACCGCTAACTGTTTGAACAGGGAAATATATACACCGCTATCTGCCTGAAAATGGAAATATCTACACAGCAATCTGCATATACATGGAAATATCTACACAGCTATCTCTTTACACATGGAAATAACTACACCGCTATCTGTATGAACATGAAAATATCTACACCGCCATCTGTATGAAAATGGAAATATCTTCACCGCCATCTGTATGAACATGGATATATCTACACAGCCTTCTGGATGAACATGGAAATATCTACACCGCTATCTTAATGAACATGGAAATATCTAAACCGCTAACTGTTTGAACAGGAAATATATAAACCGCTATCTGCATGAAAATGGAAATATCTACGCCGCTATCTGTATGAATATGGAAATACATACACCGCTATCTGTATGAACATGGAAATATCTACACCGCTGTCTGTATGAACATGGAAATATCTACACCGCTATCTGTATGAACATGGAAATATCTACACCGCCATCTGTATGAACATGGAAATATCTTCTCCGCCATCTGTTTGAACATGGATATATCTACACAGCCATCTGGATGAACATGGAAATATCTAAACCGCTATCTGCATGAACATGGAAATATCTACACCGCCAACTGTATGAACATGGATATATCTACACCGCTATCTGTATAAACATGGAAATATCTACACCGCTACCTGTATGAACATGGAAATATCAGCTCCGCTATCTGTATGAACATGCAAATATCTACACCGCTATCTGTATGAACATGCAAATATCTACACCGCTATCTGTATGAACATGGAAATATCTTCACCGCCATCTGAATGAACATGGATATATCTACACAGCCTTCTGGATGAACATGGAAATATCTACACCGCTATCTGTGTAAACATGCATACATCTTCACCGCTATCTGTATAAACATGGAAATATCTACACCGCTATCTTTATGAACATGGAAATATCTAAACCGCTAACTGTTTGAACAGGAAATATATACACCGCTATCTGCATGAAAATGGAAATATCTACGCCGCTATCTGTATGAATATGGAAATACATACACCGCTATCTGTATGAACATGGAAATATCTACAACGCTATCTGTATGAACATGGAAATATCTACATCGCTATCTGTATGAACATGGAAATATCTACACCGCCATCTGTATGAACATGGAAATATCTACACCGCCATCTGTATGAATATGGAAATATCTTCTCCGCCATCTGTTTGAACATGGATATATCTACACAGCCATCTGGATGAACATGGAAATATCTAAACCGCTATCTGCATGAACATGGAAATATCTACACAGCCATCTGTATGAACATGGATATATCTACACCGCTATCTGTATAAACATGGAAATATCTACACCGCTACCTGTATGAACATGGAAATATCAGCTCCGCTATCTGTATGAACATGGAAATATCTACACCGCTATCTGTATGAACATGGAAATATCTGCACCGCTATCTGTATGAACATGGAAATATCTACACCGCTATCTGTGTAAACATGCATACATCTTCACCGCTATCTGTATAAACATGGAAATATCTACACCGCTATCTTTATGAACATGGAAATACCTAAACCGCTAACTGTTTGAACAGGGAAATATATACACCGCGATCTGCATGAAAATGGAAATATCTACACCGCTATCTGTATGAAGATGGAAATACATACACCGCTATCTGTGTGAACATGGAAATATCTACACCGCTATCTGTATGAACATGGAAATATCTACACCGCTATCTGAATGAACATGGAAATATCTACACCGCTATCTGTATGAACATGGAAATATCTACACCGCTATCTGTATGAACATGGAAATATCTACACCGCTAACTGAACAGGGAAATATATACACTGCTATTTGCATGAAAATGGAAATATCTACACCGCTATCTGTATGAACATGGAAATACACACACCGCTATCTGTATGAACATGGAAATATCTACACAGCTATCTGTATGAACATGGAAATATCTACACCGCTATCTGTATGAACATGGAAATATCTTCACCGATATCTGTATGAACATGGATATATCTACACAGCCATCTGGATGAACTTGGAAATATCTGCACCGCTATCTGTATGAACATGGAAATGTCTACACCGCTATCTGTATGAACATGGATATATCTACACAGCCATCTGGATGAACATGGAAATATCTACACCGCTATCTGTGTAAACATGCATACATCTTCACCGCTGTCTGTATAAAGATGGAAATATCTACACCGCTATCTTTATGAAAAAGGAAATATCTACACCGCTATCTGTGTAAATATGCATACATCTTCACCGCAATCTGTATAAACGTGGAAATATCTACACCGCTATCTGTATGAACATGGAAATATCTACACCGCTAACTGTTTGAACATGGAAATATATAAACCGCTATCTGCATGAAAATGGAAATATCTACACCGCTATCTGTATGAACATGGAAATACATACACCGCTATCTGTATGAACATGGAAATATCTACACCGCCATCTGTATGAACATGGAAATATCTTCTCCGCCATCTGTATGAACATGGATATATCTACACAGCCATCTGGATGAACATGGAAATATATAAACCGCTATCTGTATGAACATGGATATATCTACACAGCCATCTGGATGAACATGGAAATATCTAAACCGCTATCTGTATGAACATGGAAATATCTACACCGCCATCTGTATGAACATGGATATATCTACACAGCCATCTGTATAAACACGGAAATATGTACACCGCTACCTGTATAAAAATGGAAGTATCAGCACCGCTATCGGTATGAACATGGCAATATCTACACGGCTCTCTGTATGAACATGGAAATATCTACACCGCTATCTGTATGTACATGGAAATATCTTCTCCGCCTTCTGTATAAACATGGATATATCTACGCAGCCATCTGGATGAACATGGAAATATCTACACCGCTATCTGTATGAACATGGAAATATCTACACCGCTATCTGTATTAACATGGAAATATCTACACAGCCATCTGGATTAACTTGGAAATATCTACACCGCTATCTGTATGAACATGGAAATACATACACCGCTATCTGTATGAACATGGAAATATCTACACCACTATCTGTTTGAACATGGAAATATATACACCGCTGTCTGCATGAAAATGGAAATATCTACACAGCTATCTGCATATACATGGAAATATCTACACAGCTATCTCTTTACGCATGGAAATAACTACACCGCTATCTGTATTAACATGGAAATATCTACACCGCCATCTGTATGAAAGTGGAAATATCTGAACCGCCATCTGTATGAACATATAAATATCTACACCGCCATCTGTATTAAAATGGAGATATCTACACCGCTATCTGTATAAACATGGAAATATCTACACCGCTATCTGTATAAACATGGAAATATCTACACCGCTATCTGTATAAACATGGAAATATCTTCACCGCTACCTGTAAAAACATGGAAATATCAGCATCGCTATCTGTATGAACATGGAAATATCTACACCGCTATCTGTATGAACATTGAAATATCTACACCGCTATCGGTTTGAACAGGGAAATATATACACCGCTGTCTGCATGAAAATGGAAATTGCTACACAGCTATCTGCATATACATGGAAATATCTACACAGGTATCTCTTTACACATGGAAATAACTACACCGCTATCTGTATGAAAATGGAAATATCTACACCGCCATCTGTATGAACATGGAAATACTTTCACCGCCATCTATATGAACATGGATATATCTACACAGCCATCTGGATGAACATGGAAATATCTACACCGCTATCTGTGTAAACATGCCTACATTTTCACCGCTATCTGTATAAACATGGAAATATCTACACCGCTATCTTTATGAACATGGAAATATCTACACCGCTAACTGTTTGAACATGGAAGTATATACACCGCTATCTGCTTGAAAATGGAAATATATACACCGCTAACTGTATGAACATGGAAATACATACACCGCTATCTGTTTGAACATGGAAATATCTACACCGCTTTCTGTGTGAACATGGAAATATCTACACCGCTATCTGTATGAACATGGAAATACCTTCACCGCCATCTGTATGAAGATGGATATATCTACACAGCATTCTGGATGAACATGGAAATATCTACACCGCTATCTGTGTAAACATCAATATATTTTCACCGCTATCTGTATAAACATGGAAATATCTACACCGCTATCTTTATGAACATGGAAATATCTAAACCGCTAACTGTTTGAACAGGGAAATATATACACCGCTATCTGCATAAAAATGGAAATATCTACACCGCTATCTGTATGAACATGGAAATACATACACCGCTATCTGTATGAACATGGAAATATCTACACCGCTATCTGTATGAACATGGAAATATCTACACCGCTATCTGTATGAACATGGAAATATCTACACCTCCATCTGTATGAACATGGAAATATCTTCTCCACCATCAGTATGAACTTGGATATATCTACCCAGCCATCTGGATGAACATGGAAATATCTAAACCGCTATCTGTATGAACATGGATATATCTACACCGCCATCTGTATGAACATGGATATATCTACACAGCCATCTCTATAAACACGGAAATATGTACACCGCTACCTGTATAAACATGGAAGTTTCAGCACGGCTATCGGTATGAACATGGCAATATCTACACGGCTATCTGTATGAACATGGAAATATCTACACCGCAATCTGCATGTACATGGAAATATCTTCACCGCCATCTGTATGAACATGGATATATCTACTCAGCCATCTGGATGAACATGGAAATATCTACACCGCTATCTGTATGAACATGGAAATATCTACACCGCTATCTGTATGAACATGGAAATATCTGCACAGCCATCTGGATTAACATGGAAATATCTACACCGCTATCTGTATGAACATGGAAATACATACACCGCTGCCTGTATGAACATGGAAATATCTACACCGCTATCTGTATGAACATGGAAATATCTACATCGCTATCTGTATGAACATGGAAATATCTTCACCGCCATCTGTGTGAACATGGATATATCTACACAGCCATCTGGATGAACATGGAAATATCTACAACGCTATCTGTGTAAACATGCATACATTTTCACCGCTATCTGTATAAACATGGAAATATCTACACCGCTATCTTTATGAACATGGAAATATCTACACCGCTAACTGTTTGAGCATGGAAATATATACACCGCTATCTGCTTGAAAATGGAAATATCTACACCGCTATCTGTATGAACATGGAAATACATACACCGCTATCTGTTTGAAAATGGAAATATCTACACCGCTTTCTTTATGAACATGGAAATATCTACAACGCTATCTGTATGAACATGGAAATATCTTCACCGCCATCTGTATGAACATGGATATATCTACACAGCCATCTGGATGAACATGGAAATATCTGCACCGCTATCTGTATGAACATGGAAATATCTACACCGCTATCTGTATGAACATGGATATATCTACACAGCCATCTGGATGAACATGGAAATATCTACACCGCTATCTGTGGAAACATGCATACATCTTCACCGCTATGTGTATAAACATGGAAATATCTACACCGCTATCTTTCTGAACATGGAAATATCTACACCGCTAACTGTTTGAACAGGGAAATATATACACCGCTATCTGCATGTACATGGAAATATCTTCACCGCCATCTGTATGAACATGGATATATCTACTCAGCCATCTGGATGAACATGGAAATATCTACACCGCTATCTGTATGAACATGGAAATATCTACACCGCTATCTGTATGAACATGGAAATATCTGCACAGCCATCTGGATTAACATGGAAATATCTACACCGCTATCTGTATGAACATGGAAATATATACACCGCTGTCTGTATGAACATGGAAATATCTACACCGCTATCTGTATGAACATGGAAATATCTACACCGCTATCTGTATGAACATGGAAATATCTTCACCGCCATCTGTGTGAACATGGATATATCTACACAGCCATCTGGATGAACATGGAAATATCTACACCGCTATCTGTGTAAACATGCATACATTTTCACCGCAATCTGTATAAACATGGAAATATCTACACCGCTATCTTTATGAACATGGAAATATCTACACCGCTAACTGTTTGAGCATGGAAATATATACACCGCTATCTGCTTGAAAATGGAAATATCTACACCGCTATCTGTATGAACATGGAAATACATACACCGCTATCTGTTTGAAAATGGAAATATCTACACCGCTTTCTTTATGAACATGGAAATATCTACACCGCTATCTGTATGAACATGGAAATATCTTCACCGCCATCTGTATGAACATGGATATATCTACACAGCCATCTGGATGAACATGGAAATATCTACACTGCTATCTGTGTAAACATGCATACATCTTCACCGTTATCTGTATAAATATGGAAATATCTACACCGCTATCTTTCTGAACATGGAAATATCTACACCGCTAACTGTTTGAACAGGGAAATATATACACCGCTATCTGCCTGAAAATGGAAATATCTACACAGCTATCTGCATATACATGGAAATATCTACACAGCTATCTCTTTACACATGGAAATAACTACACCGCTATCTGTATGAGCATGAAAATATCTACACCGCCATCTGTATGAAAATGGAAATATCTTCACCGCCATCTGTATGAACATGGATATATCTACACAGCCTTCTGGATGAACATGGAAATATCTACACCGCTATCTTAATGACCATGGAAATATCTAAACCGCTAACTGTTTGAACAGTAAATATATACACCGCTATCTGCATGAAAATGGAAATATCTACGCCGCTATCTGTATGAATATGGAAATACATACACCGCTATCTGTATGAACATGGAAATATCTACACCGCTATCTGTATGAACATGGAAATACCTACACCGCTATCTGTATGAACATGGAAATATCTACACCGCCATCTGCATGAACATGGAAATATCTTCTCCGCCATCTGTATGAACATGGATATATCTACACAGCCATCTGGATGAACATGGAAATATCTAAACCGCTATCTGTATGAACATGGAAATATCTACACCGCCATCTGTATGAACATGGATATATCTACACAGCCATCTGTATAAACACGTAAATATGTACACCGCTACCTGTATAAAAATGGAAGTATCAGGACCGCTATCGGTATGAACATGGCAATATCTACACGGCTATCTGTATGAACATGGAAATATCTACACCGCTATCTGTATGTACATGGAAATATCTTCTCCGCAATCTGTATGAACATGGATATATCTACGCAGCCATCTGGATGAACATGGAAATATCTACACCGCTATCTGTATGAACATGGAAATATCTACACCGCTATCTGTATTAACATGGAAATATCTACACAGCCATCTGGATTAACTTGGAAATATCTACACCGCTATCTGTATGAACATGGAAATACATACACCGCTATCTGTATGAACATGGAAATATCTACACCACTATCTGTTTGAACATGGAAATATATACACCGCTGTCTGCATGAAAATGGAAATATCTACACAGCTATCTGCATATACATTGAAATATCTACACAGCTATCTCTTTACGCATGGAAATAACTACACCGCTATCTGTATGAACATGGAAATATCTACACCGCCATCTGTATGAAAATGGAAATATCTGAACCGCCATCTATATGAACATATAAATATCTACACCGCCATCTGTATTAAAATGGAGATATCTACAACGCTATCTGTATAAACATGGAAATATCTACACCGCTATCTGTATAAACATGGAAATATCTACACCGCTATCTGTATAAACATGGAAATATCTTCACCGCTACCTGTAAAAACATGGAAATATCAGCATCGCTATCTGTATGAACATGGAAATATCTACACCGCTATCTGTATGAACATGGAAATATCTACACCGCTATCTGTATGAACATGGAAATATCTACACCGCTATCGGTTTGAACAGGGAAATATATACACCGCTGTCTGCATGAAAATGGAAATTGCTACACAGCTATCTGCATATACATGGAAATATCTACACAGGTATCTCTTTACACATGGAAATAACTACACCGCTATCTGTATGAAAATGGAAATATCTACACCGCCATCTGTATGAACATGGAAATACTTTCACCGCCATCTATATGAACATGGATATATCTACACAGCCATCTGGATGAACATGGAAATATCTACACCGCTATCTGTGTAAACATGCCTACATTTTCACCGCTATCTGTATAAACATGGAAATATCTACACCGCTATCTTTATGAACATGGAAATATCTAGACCGCTAACTGTTTGAACATGGAAGTATATACACCACTATCTGCTTGAAAATGGAAATATATACACCGCTAACTGTATGAACATGGAAATACATACACCGCTATCTGTTTGAACATGGAAATATCTACACCGCTTTCTGTATGAACATGTAAATATCTACACCGCTATCTGTATGAACATGGAAATACCTTCACCGCCATCTGTATGAAGATGGATATATCTACACAGCATTCTGGATGAACATGGAAATATCTACACCGCTATCTGTGTAAACATCAATATATTTTCACCGCTATCTGTATAAACATGGAAATATCTACACCGCTATCTTTATGAACATGGAAATATCTAAACCGCTAACTGTTTGAACAGGTGAATATATACACCGCTATCTGCATAAAAATGGAAATATCTACACCGCTATCTGTATGAACATGGAAATACATACACCGCTATCTGTATGAACATGGAAATATCTACACCGCTATCTGTATGAACATGGAAATATCTACACCGCTATCTGTATGAACATGGAAATATCTACACCTCCATCTGTATGAACATGGAAATATCTTCTCCACCATCAGTATGAACATGGATATATCTACCCAACCATCTGGATGAACATGGAAATATCTAAACTGCTATTTGTATGAACATGGATATATCTACACCGCCATCTGTATGAACATGGATATATCTACACAGCCATCTGTATAAACACGGAAATATGTACACCGCTACCTGTATAAACATGGAAGTTTCAGCACGGCTATCGGTATGAACATGGCAATATCTACACGGCTATCTTTATGAACATGGAAATATCTACACCGCTATCTGCATGTACATGGAAATATCTTCACCGCCATCTGTATGAACATGGATATATCTACTCAGCCATCTGGATGAACATGGAAATATCTACACCGCTATCTGTATGAACATGGAAATATCTACACCGCTATCTGTATGAACATGGAAATATCTGCACAGCCATCTGGATTAACATGGAAATATCTTCACCGCTATCTGTATGAACATGGAAATACATACACCGCTGTCTGTATGAACATGGAAATATCTACACCGCTATCTTTATGAACATGGAAATATCTACACCGCTATCTGTATGAACATGGAAATATCTTCACCGCCATCTGTATGAACATGGATATATCTACACAGCCATCTGGATGAACATGGAAATATCTTCACTGCTATCTGTGTAAACATGAATACATCTTCACCGCTATCTGTATAAATATGGAAATATCTACACCGCTATCTTTCTGAACATGGAAATATCTACACCGCTAACTGTTTGAACAGGGAAATATATACACCGCTATCTGCCTGAAAATGGAAATATCTACACAGCTATCTGCATATACATGGAAATATCTACACAGCTATCTCTTTACACATGGAAATAACTACACCGCTATCTGTATGAACATGAAAATATCTACACCGCCATCTGTATGAAAATGGAAATATCTTCACCTCCATCTGTATGAACATGGATATATCTACACAGCCTTCTGGATGAACATGGAAATATCTACACCGCTATCTTAATGACCATGGAAATATCTAAACCGCTAACTGTTTGAACAGTAAATATATACACCGCTATCTGCATGAAAATGGAAATATCTACGCCGCTATCTGTATGAATATGGAAATACATACACCGCTATCTGTATGAACATGGAAATATCTACACCGCTATCTGTATGAACATGGAAATATCTACACAGCCATCTGGATTAACATGGAAATATCTACACTGCTATCTGTATAAACATGGAAATACATACACCGCTGTCTGTATGAACATGGAAATATCTACACCGCTATCTGTATGAACATGGAAATATCTACACAGCTATCTGTATGAACATGGAAATATCTTCACCGCCATCTGTATGAACATGGATATATCTACACAGCCATCTGGATGAACATGGAAATATCTACACCGCTATCTGCATGGACATGGAAATATCAGCACCGCTATCTGTATGAACATGGAAATATCTACACCGCTATCTGTGTAAACATGCATACATCTTCACCGCTGTCTGTATAAAGATGGAAATATCTACACCGCTATCTTTATGAAAAAGGAAATATCTACACCGCTATCTGTGTAAATATGCATACATCTTCACCGCAATCTGTATAAACGTGGAAATATCTACACCGCTATCTGCATGAAAATGGAAATATCTACACCGCTATCTGTATGAACAGGGAAATACATACACCGCTATCTGTATGAACATGGAAATATCTACACCGCTATCTGTATGAACATGGAAATACCTACACCGCTATCTGTATGAACATGGAAATATCTACACCGCCATCTGTATGAACATGGAAATATCTTCTCCGCCATCTGTATGAACATGGATATATCTACACAGCCATCTGGATGAACATGGAAATATCTAAACCGCTATCTGTATGAACATGGAAATATCTACACCGCCATCTGAATGAACATGGATATATCTACACAGCCTCTGTATAAACACGTAAATATGTACACCGCTACCTGTATAAAAATGGAAGTATCAGCACCGCTATCGGTATGAACATGGCAATATCTACACGGCTATCTGTATGAACATGGAAATATCTACACCGCTATCTGTATGTACATGGAAATATCTTCTCCGCCATCTGTATGAACATGGATATATCTACGCAACCATCTGGATGAACATGGAAATATCTACACCGCTATCTGTATGAACATGGAAATATCTACACCGCTATCTGTATTAACATGGGAATATCTACACAGCTATCTGGATTAACTTGGAAATATCTACACCGTTATCTGTATGAACATGGAAATACATACACCGCTATCTGTATGAACATGGAAATATCTACACCACTATCTGTTTGAACATGGAAATATATACACCGCTGTCTGCATGAAAATGGAAATATCTACACAGCTATCTGCATATACATTGAAATATCTACACAGCTATCTCTTTACGCATGGAAATAACTACACCGCTATCTGTATGAACATGGAAATATCTACACCGCCATCTGTATGAAAATGGAAATATCTGAACCGCCATCTGTATGAACATATAAATATCTACACCGCCATCTGTATTAAAATGGAGATATCTACACCGCTATCTGTATAAACATGGAAATATCTACACCGCTATCTGTATAAACATGGAAATATCTACACCGCTATCTGTATAAACATGGAAATATCTTCACCGCTACCTGTAAAAACATGGAAATATCAGCATCGCTATCTGTATGAACATGGAAATATCTACACCGCTATCTGTATGAACATGGAAATATCTACACCGCTATCTGTATGAACATGGAAATATCTACACCGCTATCGGTTTGAACAGGGAAATATATACACCGCTGTCTGCATGAAAATGGAAATTGCTACACAGCTATCTGCATATACATGGAAATATCTACACAGGTATCTCTTTACACATGGAAATAACTACACCGCTATCTGTATGAAAATGGAAATATCTACACCGCCATCTGTATGAACATGGAAATACTTTCACCGCCATCTATATGAACATGGATATATCTACACAGCCATCTGGATGAACATGGAAATATCTACACCGCTATCTGTGTAAACATGCCTACATTTTCACCGCTATCTGTATAAACATGGAAATATCTACACCGCTATCTTTTTGAACATGGAAATATCTACACCGCTAACTGTTTGAACATGGAAGTATATACACCGCTATCTGCTTGAAAATGGAAATATATACACCACTAACTGTATGAACATGGAAATACATACACCGCTATCTGTTTGAACATGGAAATATCTACACCGCTTTCTGTATGAACATGTAAATATCTACACCGCTATCTGTATGAACATGGAAATACCTTCACCGCCATCTGTATGAAGATGGATATATCTACACAGCATTCTGGATGAACATGGAAATATCTACACCGCTATCTGTGTAAACATGCATATATTTTCACCGCTATCTGTATAAACATGGAAATATCTACACCGCTATCTTTATGAACATGGAAATATCTAAAGGCCTAACTGTTTGAACAGGTGAATATATACACCGCTATCTGCATAAAAATGGAAATATCTACACCGCTATCTGTATGAACATGGAAATACATACACCGCTATCTGTATGAACATGGAAATATCTACACCGCTATCTGTATGAACATGGAAATATCTACACCGCTATCTGTATGAACATGGAAATATCTACACCTCCATCTGTATGAACATGGAAATATCTTCTCCACCATCAGTATGAACATGGATATATCTACCCAGCCATCTGGATGAACATGGAAATATCTAAACCGCTATCTGTATGAACATGGATATATCTACACCGCCATCTGTATGAACATGGATATATCTACACAGCCATCTGTATAAACACGGAAATATGTACACCGCTACCTGTATAAACATGGAAGTTTCAGCACGGCTATCGGTATGAACATGGCAATATCTACACGGCTATCTGTATGAACATGGAAATATCTACACCGCTATCTGCATGTACATGGAAATATCTTCACTGCCATCTGTATGAACATGGATGTATCTACTCAGCCATCTGGATGAACATGCAAATATCTACACCGCTATCTGTATGAACATGGAAATATCTACACAGCTATCTGTATGAACATGGAAATATCTGCACAGCCATCTGGATTAACATGGAAATATCTACACCGCTATCTGTATGAACATGGAAATACATATACCGCTGTCTGTATGAACATGGAAATATCTACACCGCTATCTGTATGAACATGGAAATATCTACACCGCTATCTGTATGAACATGGAAATATCTTCACCGCCATCTGTGTGAACATGGATATATCTACACAGCCATCTGGATGAACATGGAAATATCTACACCGCTATGTGTGTAAACATGCATACATTTTCACCGCTATCTGTATAAACATGGAAATATCTACACCGCTATCTTTATGAACATGGAAATATCTACACCGCTAACTGTTTGAGCATGGAAATATATACACCGCTATCTGCTTGAAAATGGAAATATCTACACCGCTATCTGTATGAACATGGAAATACATACACCGCTATCTGTTTGAAAATGGAAATATCTACACCGCTTTCTTTATGAACATGGAAATATCTACAACACTATCTGTATGCACATGGAAATATCTTCACCGCCATCTGTATGAACATGGATATATCTACACAGCCATCTGGATGAACATGGAAATATCTACACCGCTATCTGTATGAACATGGAAATATCTACACCGCTATCTGTCTGAACATGGATATATCTACACAGCCATCTGGATGAACATGGAAATATCTACACCGCTATCTGTGTAAACATGCATACATCTTCACCGCTATCTGTATAAACATGGAAATATCTACACCGCTATCTTTCTGAACATGGAAATATCTACACCGCTAACTGTTTGAACAGGGAAATATATACACCGCTATCTGCATGAAAATGGAAATATCGACACAGCTATCTGCATATACATGGAAATATCTACACCGCTTACTGTTTAAACAGGGAAATATATACACCGCTATCTGCATGAAAATGGAAATATCTACACCGCTATCTGTATAAACATGGAAATATCTACACCGCTATCTTTATGAACATGGAAATATCTACACCGCTAACTGTTTGAACATGGAAGTATATACACCGCTATCTGCTTGAAAATGGAAATATATACACCGCTAACTGTATGAACATGGAAATACATACACCAATATCTGCTTGAACATGGAAATATCTACACCGCTTTCTGTATGAACATGGAAATATCTACACCGCTATGTGTATGAACATGGAAATATCTTCAGCGCCATCTGTATGAACATGGATATATCTAAACAGCCATCTGGATGAACATGGAAATATCTACACCGCTATCTGTATGAACATGGAAATATCGTCAGCGCCATCTGTATGAACATGGAAATATCTACACCGCTATCTGTATGAACATGGAAATATCTTCACCGCCATCTGTATGAAGATGGATATATCTACACAGAATTCTGGATGAACATGAAAATATCTACACCGCTATCTGTGTAAACATGCATACATTTTCACCGCTATCTGTATAAACATGGAAATATCTACACCGCTATCTTTATGAACATGGAAATATCTAAACCGCTAACTGTTTGAGCAGGGAAATATATACACCGCTGTCTGCATAAAAATGGAAATATCTACACCGCTATCTGTATGAACATGGAAATACATACACCGCTATCTGTATGAACATGGAAATATCTACACCGCTATCTGTATGAACATGGAAATATCTACACCGCTATCTGTATGAACATGGAAATATCTATACCGCCATCTGTATGAACATGGAAATATCTTCTCCGCCATCTGTATGAACATGGATATATCTACACAGCCATCTGGATGAACATGGAAATATCTAAACCGCTATCTGTATGAACATGGAAATATCTACACCGCCATCTGTATGAACATGGATATATCTACACAGCCATCTGTATAAACACGGAAATATGTACACCGCTACCTCTATAAACATGGAAGTATCAGCACCGCTATCGGTATGAACACGGCAATATCTACACGGCTATCTGTATGAACATGGAAATATCTACACCGCTATCTGTATGAACATGGAAATATCTTCACCTCCATCTGTACAAACATGGGTATATCTACACAGCCATCTGGATGAACATGGAAATATCTACACCGCTATCTGTACGAACATGGAAATATCTACACCGCTATCTGTATGAACATGGAAATATCTACACCGCTATCTGTATGAACATGGAAATATCTACACCGCTATCTGTATGAACATGGAAATATCTTCTCCGCCATCTGTATGAACATGGATATATCTACACAGCCATCTGGATGAACATGGAAATATCTACACCGCTATCTGTATGAACATGGAAATATTTACACCGCTATCTGTATGAACATGGAAATATCTTTTCTGCCATCTGTATGTATGAACATGGATATATCTACACAGCCATCTGGATGAACATGGAAATATCTACACCGCTATAAGTGTGAACATGGAAATATCTACACCGCCATCTGTATGAACATGGATATATCTACACAGCCATCTGTATAAACATGGAAATATCTACACCGCTATCTGTATGAACATGGAAATATCTACACAGCTATCTGTTTGAACAGGGAAATATATACACCGCTATCTGCATGAAAATGAAAATATCTACACAGCTATCTGCATATATATGGAAATATCTACACAGCTATCTCTTTTCACTTGGAAATAACTACACCGCTATCTCTATAAACATGGAAATATCTACTCCGCCATCTGTATGAACATGGAAATATCTGCACGGCCATCTGAATGAACATATAAATATCTACACCGCCTTCTGTATTAAGATGGAGATATATACAGAGCTATGGGTATAAACATGGAATTATCTACACCGCTACATGTATAAACCTGGAAATATCTACCCCGCTACCTGTATAAACATGGAAATAACAGCACCGCTATCTGTATGAATATGGAAATATCAGCCCCCCTATCAGTGAACATGGAAATATCTAAACCACTATCTGTATGAACATGGAAATATGTACACCGCTATCAGTATGAACATGGAAATACCTTCACCGCCATCTGTATGAACATGGATATCTCTACACAGCCATCTGGATGAACATGGAAATATCTACACCGCTATCTCCATGAACATGGAAATAGCTACACCGCAATCTGTATGAACATGCAAATATCTACACCGCCATCTGTATGAACATGGAAATATCTGCACCACCATCTGTATGAACATATAAATAACTACACCGCCATCTGTATTAAGATGGAGATATCTACACCGCTATCTGTATAAACCTGGAAATATCTACACCGCTATCTGTATAAACATGGATATATGTACACCGCTATCTGTATAAACATGGAAATATCTGCACCGCTTCCTGTATAAACATGGAAATATCAGCACCGCTATCTGTACGAACATGGAAATATCTACACCGCTATCTGTATGAACATGGAAATAGCTAAACCGCAATCTGTATGAACATGGAAATATCTACACCACTATCTGTATGAACATGGAAATATCTACACCGCTATCTGTATGATGATGGATATATCTACACAGACATCTGGATGAACATGGAAATATCTACACCGCTATTTGTATGAACATGGAAATATCTACACCGATAACTGTGTAAACATGCATACATCTTCACCGCTATCTGTATAAACATGGAAATATCTACAACGCTATCAGTATGAACATGGAAATATCTACACCGCTATCTGTTTGAACATGGAAATATCTAAACCGCTTTCTGCATGAAAATGGAAATATGTTCACAGCTATCTGCATATACATGGAAATATCTACACAGCTATCTATTTACACATGGAAATAACTACACCGCTATCTGTATGAACATGGAAATATCTACACCGCCATCTGTATGAACATGGAAATATCTACACCGCCATCTGTATGAACATATAAATATCTACACCGCCATCTGTATTAAGATGGAGAAATCTACACCGCTATCTGTATAAACATGGAAATATCTACACCGCTATCTGTATAAACATGGAAATATCTACACCGCTATCTGTATAAACATGGGAATATCTACACCGGTACCTGTATAAACATGGAAATATCAGCACCGATATCTGTATGAACATGGAAATATCAGCCCCTCTATCTGTATGAACATGGAAATACCTACACCACTATCTGTATGAACATGGAAATATCTACACCGCTATCTGTATGAACATGGAAATACCCTCACCACCATCTGTATGAACATGGATATATCTACACAGCCATATGGATGAACATGGAAATATCTACACCGCTATCCAGAAGAACATGGAAATAGCTACACCGCTATCTGTATAAACATGGAAATAGCTACACCGCCATCTGTATGAACATGGAAATATCTGCAGCGCCATCTGTATGAACATATAAATATCTACACCGCCATCTGTAATAAGATGGAGATATCTTCACCGCTATCTGTATAAACCTGGAAATATCTACACCGCTATCTGTATAAACATGGAAATATCCACACCGCTATCTGTATAAACATGGAAATACCCACACCGCTACCTGTATACACACGGAAATATCAGCACCGCTATCTGTATGAACATGGAAATATCTACACCGCTATCTGTACGAACATGGAAATATCTACACCGCTATCTGTACGAACATGGAAATATCTACACCGCTATCTGTACGAACATGGAAATATCTACACAGCTATCTGTATGAACATGGAAATAGCTACACCGCTATCTGTATGAACATGGAAATATCTACACCGCTATCTGTATGAACATGGAAATATCTACACCGCTATGTGTATGAACATGGAAATATCTTCAGCGCCATCTGTATGAACATGGATATATCTAAACAGCCATCTGGATGAACATGGAAATATCTACACCGCTATCTGTATGAACATGGAAATATCGTCAGCGCCATCTGTATGAACATGGATATATCTAAACAGCCATCTGGATGAACATGGAAATATCTACACCACTATCTGTTTGAACATGGAAATATCTACACCGCTACCTGTATAAACATGGAAATATAAGCACCGCTATCTGAATGAACATGGAAATATCTACACCGATATCTGTTTGAACATGGAAATATCTACACCGCTATCTGTATGAACATGGAAATAGCTACACCGCAATCTGTATGAACATGGAAATATCTACACCACTATCTGTATGAACATGGAAATATCTACACCACTATCTCTATGAACATGGATATATCTACACAGCCATCTGGATGAACATGGAAATATCTACACCGCTATCTGCATGAACTTGGAAATATCTACACCACTATCTGTGTAAACATGCATACATCTTCACCGCAATCTGTATAAACATGGAAATATCTACACCGCTATCTGTATGAACATGGAAATATCTACACCGCTATCTGTTTGAACATGGAAATATCTAAACCGCTATCTGCATGAAAATGGAGATATCTACACAGCTATCTGCATATACATGGAAATATCTACACCGCTATCTCTTTACACATGGAAATAACTACACCGCTATCTGTATGAACATGGAAATATCTACACCGCCCTCTGTATGAACATGGAAATATCTGCACGGCCATCTGTATGAACATATAAATATCTACACCGCCATCTGTATTAAGATGGAGATATCTACACGGCTATCTGTATAAACATGGAAATATCTACACCGCTATCTGTATGAGCATGGAAATATCTTCACCGCCATCTGTATGAACATGTATATATCTAAACAGCCATCTGGATGAACATGGAAATATCTACACCGCTATCTGTATGAACATGGAAATAGCTACACCGCAATCTGTATGAACATGGAAATATCTACACCGCTATCTGTATGAACATGGAAGTATCTACACCACTATCTGTCTGAACATGGAAATATCTACACCGCCATCAGTATGAACATGGAAATATCTTCACCGCCATCTGTATGAACATGGATATATCTACACAGACATATGGATGAACATGGAAATATCTACACCGCTATCTGAATGAACATGGAAAAAGCTACAGCGCTATCTGTATGAACATGGAAATAGCTACAACGCCATCTGTATGTACATGGAAATATCTGCACCGCCATCTGTATGAACATACAAATATCTACACCGCCATCTGTACTAAGATGGAGATATCTACACCGCTATCTGTATAAACCTGGAAATATCTACACCGCTATCTGTATAAACATGGGAATATCCACACCGCTACCTGTATAAACATGGAAATATCAGCACCGCTATCTGTATAAACATGGAAATATCTACACCGCTATCTGTACAAACATGGAAATATCTACACCGCTATCTGTATGAACATGGAAATATCTTCACCGCCATCTGTATGAACATGGATATATCTACACAGCCCTCTGGATGAACATGGAAATATCTACACCGCTATCTGTATGAACATTTAAATATCTACACCGCTACCTGTATAAACATGGAAATATAAGCACCGCTATCTGTATGAACATGGAAATATCTACACCGCTATCTGTACGAACATGGAAATATCTACACCGCTATCTGTATGAACATGGAAATAGCTGCACCGCTATCTGTATGAACATGGAAATATCTACACCACTATCTGTATGAACATGGAAATATCTACACCGCTATCTGTATGAACATGGATATATGTACACAGCCATCTGGATGAACATTTAAATATCTACACCGCTATCTGTATCAACTTGAAAATATCATCACCGCTATCTGTGTAAACTTGCATACATCTTCACCGCAATCTGTATAAACATGGAAATATCTACACCGCTATCTGTATGAACATGGAAATATCTACACCGCTATCTGTTTGAACATGGAAATATCTAAACCGCTATCTGCATGAAAATGGAGATATCTACACAGCTATCTGCATATAGATGGAAATATCTACACCGCTATCTCTTTACACATGGAAATAACTACACCGCTATCTGTATGAACATGGAAATATCTACACCGCCCTCTGTATGAACATGGAAATATCTGCACGGCCATCTGTATGAACATATAAATATCTACACCGCCATCTGTATTAAGGTGGAGATATCTACACCGCTATCTGTATAAACATGGAAATATCTACACCGCTATCTGTATGAGCATGGAAATATCTTCACCGCCATCTGTATGAACATGTATATATCTAAACAGCCATCTGGATGAACATGGAAATATCTACACCGCTATCTGTATGAACATGGAAATAGCTACACCGCAATCTGTATGAACATGGAAATATCTACACCGCTATCTGTATGAACATGGAAGTATCTACACCACTATCTGTATGAACATGGAAATATCTACACCGCCATCAGTATGAACATGGAAATATCTTCACCGCCATCTGTATGAACATGGATATATCTACACAGACATATGGATGAACATGGAAATATCTACACCGCTATCTGAATGAACATGGAAAAAGCTACAGCGCTGTCTGTATGAACATGGAAATAGCTACAACGCCATCTGTATGTACATGGAAATATCTGCACCGCCATCTGTATGAACATACAAATATCTACACCGCCATCTGTACTAAGATGGAGATATCTACACCGCTATCTGTATAAACCTGGAAATATCTACACCGCTATCTGTATAAACATGGAAATATCCACACCGCTACCTGTATAAACATGGAAATATCAGCACCGCTATCTGTATGAACATGGAAATATCTACACCGCTATCTGTACAAACATGGAAATATCTACACCGCTATCTGTATGAACATGGAAATATCTTCACCGCCATCTGTATGAACATGGATATATCTACACAGCCCTCTGGATGAACATGGAAATATCTACACCGCTATCTGTATGAACATGGAAATATCTACACCGCTACCTGTATAAACATGGAAATATAAGCACCGCTATCTGTATGAACATGGAAATATCTACACCGCTATCTGTACGAACATGGAAATATCTACACCGCTATCTGTATGAACATGGAAATAGCTGCACCGCTATCTGTATGAACATGGAAATATCTACACCACTATCTGTATGAACATGGAAATATCTACACCGCTATCTGTATGAACATGGATATATCTACACAGCCATCTGGATGAACATTTAAATATCTACACCGCTATCTGTATCAACTTGAAAATATCATCACCGCTATCTGTGTAAACTTGCATACATCTTCACCGCCATCTGTATAAACATGGAAATATCTACACCGCTATCTGTATGAACATGGAAATATCTACACCGCTATCTGTTTGAACATGGAAATATCTAAACCGCTATCTGCATGAAAATGGAGATATCTACACAGCTATCTGCATATACATGGAAATATCTACACCGCTATCTCTTTACACATGGAAATAACTACACCGCTATCTGTATGAACATGGAAATATCTGCATGGCCATCTGTATGAACATATAAATATCTACACCGCCATCTGTATTAAGATGGAGATATCTACACGGCTATCTGTATAAACATGGAAATATCTACACCGCTATCTGTATGAGCATGGAAATATCTTCACCGCCATCTGTATGAACATGTATATATCTAAACAGCCATCTGGATGAACATGGAAATATCTACACCGCTATCTGTATGAACATGGAAATAGCTACACCGCAATCTGTATGAACATGGAAATATCTACACCGCTATCTGTATGAACATGGAAGTATCTACACCACTATCTGTCTGAACATGGAAATATCTACACCGCCATCAGTATGAACATGGAAATATCTTCACCGCCATCTGTATGAACATGGATATATCTACACAGACATATGGATGAACATGGAAATATCTACACCGCTATCTGAATGAACATGGAAAAAGCTACAGCGCTATCTGTATGAACATGGAAATAGCTACAACGCCATCTGTATGTACATGGAAATATCTGCACCGCCATCTGTATGAACATACAAATATCTACACCGCCATCTGTACTAAGATGGAGATATCTACACCGCTATCTGTATAAACCTGGAAATATCTACACCGCTATCTGTATAAACATGGAAATATCCACACCGCTACCTGTATAAACATGGAAATATCAGCACCGCTATCTGTATGAACATGGAAATATCTACACCGCTATCTGTACAAACATGGAAATATCTACACCGCTATCTGTATGAACATGGAAATATCTTCACCGCCATCTGTATGAACATGGATATATCTACACAGCCCTCTGGATGAACATGGAAATATCTACACCGCTATCTGTATGAACATTTAAATATCTACACCGCTACCTGTATAAACATGGAAATATAAGCACCGCTATCTGTATGAACATGGAAATATCTACACCGCTATCTGTATGAACATGGAAATATCTACACCGCTATCTGTATGAACATGGATATATCTACACAGCCATCTGGATGAACATTTAAATATCTACACCGCTATCTGTATGAACATGAAAATATCTTCACCGCTATCTGTGTAAACTTGCATACATCTTCTCCGCTATCTGTATAAACATGGAAATATCTACACCGCTATCTGTATGAACATGGAAATATCTACACCGCTATCTGTTTGAACATGCAAATATCTAAACCGCTATCTTCATGAAAATGGAGATATCTACACAGCTATCTGCATATACATGGAAATATCTACACCGCTATCTCTTTACACATGGAAATAACTACACCGCTATCTGTATGAACATGGAAATATCTACACCGCCCTCTGTATGAACATGGAAATATCTGCACGGCCATCTGTATGAACATATAAATATCTACACCGCCATCTGTATTAAGATGGAGATATCTACACCGCTATCTGTATAAACATGGAAATATCTACACCGCTATCTGTATGAACATGGAAATATCTACACCGCTACGTGTATAAACATGGAAATATCAGCAACGCTATCTGTATGAACATGGAAATATCAGCCCCTCTATCTGTATGAACATGGAAATATCTACACCACTATCTGTATGAACATGGAAATATCTACACCGCTATCTATATGAACATGGAGTTATCTTCACCGCCATCTGTATGAACATGGATATGTCTACACAGCCATCTGGATGAACATGGAAATATCTACACCGCTATGTGTATGTACATGGAAATAGCTACACCGGTATCTGTATGAACATGGAAATATCTACACTACGCTCTGTATAAACCTGGAAATATCTACACTGATATCTCTATAAACATTTAAACATCTACACCGCTATCTCTGTAAACATGGAAATATCTACACCGCTATCTGTGTAAACATGGAAATATCTACACCGCTCTCTGTGTAAAAATGGAAATACCTACACCGCTATGTCTATAAACATGGAAATGTCTACACCGCCTTCTGTATGGGTATGGAAATATCTACACCGCCATCTGTATAAACATGGAAATATCCACACCGTTATCTGTGTACACATGGAATTATCTACACCGCTATCTGTATAAACATGGAAATATCTACAGTGCTATCTGCGTAAACATGGAAATATCTACACCGCTATCTCTATATACATGCAAATATCTACACCGCTATCTGTGTAAACATGGAATTATCTACACCGATATCTCTGTAAACATGGAAATATATACACCACTATCTCTGTAAACATGGAAATATCTACAGAGTCATCTGTATAAACATGGAAATATCTACACCGCTATCAGTGTGAACATGGAAATATCTACACCGCTATCTCTAAAAACATGGAAAGATCAACACCATTATGTGTATAAAGACGGAAATATCTACACCGCTATCTGTATAAACATGGAAATATCTACACTGCCATCTGTATGAACGTGGAAATGTCTAAACCGCCATCTCTATAAACATGTAAATATCTACACCGCCCTCTGTAGGAATATGGAAATATCTACAACGCTATCTGTTTAAACATTGAAATATCTGCACCGTCATCTCTTAAAACTTGGAAATATCTTCACCATTATGTGTATAAACTTGGAAATATCTACATCGTCATCAAGATGAACATGGAAATATCTACACTGCCATCGATATAAACATGGAAATATCTACACCGCCATCTGTTTGAACATGAAAATATCTACACCGCCAACTCTATAAACATTGAAATATCTACACTGCTATCTGTATAAACATGGAAATATCTACACCGCTATCTGTATAAACATGGAAATATCTACACTGCTATCTGTGTAAACATGGAAATATCTACACCACTATCTGTGTAAACATGGAAATATCTACACCGCTATCTGTACAAACATGGAAATATCTAAACAGCCATCTGTAGGAATATGTAAATATCTACACCGTTATCTGTATACACATGGAATTATCTACACCGCTATCTGTATGAACATGGAAATATCTAAACAGCCATCTGTAGGAATATGTAAATATCTACACCGCTATCTGTGTAAACATGGAGATATCTACACCGCTATCTCTATAAACATGGAAATATCCACACAGCCATCTATATAAACATGGAAATATCTACACTGCGCTCTGTATAAACCTGGAAATATCTACAGTGATATCTCTATAAACATGGAAACATCTACACCGCTATCTCTATAAACATGGAAATATCTACACCGCTATCTGTGTAAACATGGAAATATCTACACCGCTGTCTGTGTAAACATGGAAATACCTACACCGCTATATCTATAAACATGAAAATATCTACACCGCCATCTGTATGGGTATGGAAATATCTTCACCGCTATCTGTATAAACATGGAAATATCTACACCGTTATCTGTGTACACATGGAATTATCTACACCGCTATCTGTATAAACATGGAAATATCTACAATGCTATCTGTATAAACATGGAAATATCTACACCGCTATCTCTATATACATGCAAATATGTACACCGCTATCTGTGTAAACATGGAAATATCTATACCGATATCTCTGTAAACATGGAAATATCTACACCGCTATCTCTGTAAACATGGAAATATCTACAGAGTCATCTTTATAAACATGGAAATATCTACACCGCTATCTGTGTAAACATGGAAATATCTACACCGCTATCTCTAAAAACATGGAAAGATCTACACCATTATGTGTATAAACACGGAAATATCTACACCGCTATCTGTATAAACATGGAAATATCTACACCGCCATCTGTATGAACGTGGAAATGTCTAAACCGCCATCTCTATAAACATGTAAATATCTACACCGCCCTCTGTAGGAATATGGAAATATCTACAACGCTATCTGTTTAAACATTGAAATATCTACACCGCTATCTGCCTAGAATTGGAAATATCTACACCGCTATCTGCATAAACTTGGAAATTCCTACACCGCTATCTGTGTACACATGGAAATTTCTACACCAACAACTGTAGGAACATGAATATATCTACACCGCCAACTCTAAAACATTGAAATATCTACACCGCTATCTGTATAAACATGGAAATATCTACACCGCTATCTGTGTAAACATGGAAATATCTACACCGCCTTCTGTGTAAACATGGAAATATCTACACCGCCATATCTATAAACATGGAAATATCTTCAACTCCATCTGTATGAACATGGAATTATCTACACTGCCATCTGTATGAACATGGATACATCTACACTGCTATCTGTATAAACATGGAAATATCTACACCGCCATCGGTAGGAAAATGAATATATCTACACCGCCATCTGTATGAACAGGGAACTATGTACACCACAATCTGTATCAACATGAAAATACCTACACCGCCATCTGTATCACAATGGAAATATCTGCACCGCCATCTCTATAACAATGGAAATATCTAAACCGCCGTCTGTATGGAAATGGAAAAATCTACACCACCATCTGTATAAAGGTGGAAATATCTACACCGCTATCTGTGTGAACATGGAAATATCTACAACGCTATCTGTAAAAACATGGAAATATCTACACCTCCATCTGTATAAACATGGAAATATCTACACCGCCATCTGTAGAAACATGGAAATATCTACACCGCCATCTCTATAAATATGGAAATATCTACACAGCTATCTGTATAAACATTTAAATATCTACACCGCCATCTCTATAAACATAGAAATATCTACACCGCCATCTGTATGAACATGGAAATATGTACACCGCCATCTGTATTAATGTGGAAATATCTACACCGCTATCTGTATGAACATGGCAATATGTACACCGCTACCTGTATTAACATGGAAATAACTACACCGCTATCTGTATAAACATGGAAATATCTACACCGCTGTCTCTATAAACATGGAAATATGTGCGCCGCTATCTCTATAAATATAGAAATATATACACCTCTGTCTCTATAAACATGGAAATATCTACAATGCTATCTGTATAAACATGGAAATATTTACACCGCTATCTCTATAAACATGGATATATCTACACCGCTATCTCTATAAACATGGAAATATCTACACCACTATCTGTATGAACATGGAAATATCCACACCGCTATCTGTATAGACATGGAAGTATCTACACCGGTAACTGTATAAACATGGAAATATCTACACCGCTATCGGTATAAATGTCTGTATTTGCTCTTAATTTATACCCAAGGCTGGGATGTTTCATATGATAAAAAGACCAAATACAGAAATAGAGTATATTTGGTCTGGCAATTGATCTCTGCAATAATCAAACCCCAAAGACAATCAAACCTGAAATCTAAGCTACATATTAAATAGCTTGGTTTTTAGGTTGCACGTTGCTGTGTATGCTGGCTTCATGGAAAATGCAAGTAGCAATGGCCATTTTTTAATAGTCATTAGCCTTGAAGCTCTCCTACTTTTGAATCACATAGAAATAGAAATCAAATCTCACTAGATTTTTTTTTTGAAACAGGGTCTGGCTTCGTTGCCCAGGCTGAAGAGCAGGGCATGATCTTGGCTCACACCTCTGCCTCTCGGACTCAAGCCATCCTCCCACCTCAGCCTTGGAGTAGCTGGGACCACAGGCATGTGCCACCATATCCAGCTAATATTTTTATTTTTGTACAAATGGGGTTTGTCATCTTTCCCAGGCAGGCCTCAAACTCCAAGACTCAAGCAATACACCTGCCTTGAATTCCCAAAGTACTGGGTTTACAGGCGACAGCCACTACGCCCAGCAACTAAACTTCTAAAAATCAATTTTACATAAAATTATCTAAGCGTGCAAGGAAAGATAAGAAGCCTAAGGAACCAGTGAGTTGAAGAATAAATGCAGTTTAAATCATACATGTAAACAACATGATGTGATGTGGTAGGAATCATCTAACATGCTTTAAAGCATGAGTAAAAGGTCTTTACTTAGAAAACTGGATCTTAGTTTAGGATATCTTTAGATAAGAGTATGAAAAGTCATATCATATTGATAAGTAAAGTGCTTCCTTTGGCTCATTTTAAGGATAGGACATTTACTTTCATATAATTCATAGGAATCTTAGACTTAAAAATAAAATTTCCCTTCTCAAATCCTTACTTTTATACTTTTTTGCATTTCTTTCACTTTTGTGTTAATGGCCTATGTCTCAACATATTCTATTAAGCCTTCTGGAAACACATACTTTGTTTCCAGCCTCTTCAGAGAACCATCACTCCAATTCCTAGGCTTCTGAAGAAGCAGACCCAAGCTTATAATTATTACATATTTCCAAATCTAGGTGACCAACAAAAATTGATACTTTTCCCATCATACCTTTAAGTTAATAATCAGGTGTATGCTGAGAGGTAAAGACCCAAGAGTGTTGGTTGTCTAATTGTGCAGCTGTATAAACAAATCTTAATGCTTGAAAATATTCAAAGGTTATTCTCACGTTGATTGTTGGTAACTATGTGTAACAACATGAAAAGAAAAGAAAATCAAAGAATTACGTCTGAGGATAATACACAATCTCTAAGGGTAAGAAGAGCAACAAAAATTCTGCTTCAATTACCACTGAAATAATATATTTATCCTGTAAAATCTATGGTGGCTGGTTGTAAAAATTAGGCATTAGCAAACTGATAAAGACTTTTTAATGAAAACATTATGAAACATAGTTTTTAAAAAGTTAAATACACCCACACCAGTTTTTCACATTCTTTGGGCTGCTTTATTGCTGCCATTAAATAATTGATTTAGTTGTGACATAGATCCTATGTTCCATGGAGTCTACCATTCATAAAGATGCAATGTAAGGTAACAAAAATATAAATTGTGTGTGTGGGGAGGAGAAGTCAAGAGTATTTTTATGTGACAGAAGTTAAGTTGTTATCAGTGTAAAATAGTCTGTTACAAATACAGGACTCTGTATGTTAGTTTCACTAACCAGAAAGAAAGAAATTACAGCAGATACACACACACACACACCAAAAAAGGGAAAAGAAACAAAGCTTAGCACCACAGAAAACCACCAAACTAGAGGGATAAACAATAAGAAAGGAAGAAGTGAACAAGTAATCTAAAAAACAACTAATGAAATGGTAGAAGGAAGTCCTAATTTATCAATAATAAACTTCAATAGAAGTGGATTAAGCTCTACTTAAAAGATATAAAGTGGATGAATGGATTCGGATAGCAAAACCCACCTATATGCTGCCTACATGATACTTACCTCACTATTAAAGACAAATAGACTGAAAGTGAAGAGATGGAAAAATATATTTTATGCAAACAAATGAAAAGCAAGCAGGAGTAGCCACAGTCATGTCATATTTTAAAAGGCTTTAAATAAAAAAAACTATATAAAAAAAGAATGTCACTGTATAATGAAATGATAAAAGGCCCAATTCAATAAGAGGACATAACATATATATTACTTAGGTGTAACTATATATGTACCCAACACCAGAACAACCAGATATATAAAGCAAATATTAGATTTAAAGGTAGAGATAGACTGCAATACAATATTAGTAGGAAATTTCAACACTCCACTTTAAAAATGGACAGATTCTATGAAGAGAAAATCAACCAAAAAATGACAGACTCAAACTATACCATAGACCAAATGGACCTAGCAGGTAAAGAAGATCTCACCTGATATGGTTTGGCTGTATATCCCCACCCAAATCTCATCTTGATTATAGCTCCCATAATTCATACATGTTGTGGGAGGGAACCAGTGGGAGATAATTGAATCATGGGGGCGGTTCCCCCATACTGTTCTTGTGGTAGTGAATACGTCTAACAAGATCTGATGGTTTTATAAGGGGGAACCCTTTCACTTGGTTCTCAATTCTATTTTGTTTGCTACCATGTAAGATGTGTCTTTCGCCTTCCATCATGATTGGGAGACCTCCCCAGCCACGTGGAACTATGAGTCCACTAAACCTCTTTTTCTCTGTAAATTACCCAGTCTCGGGTATGTCTTTATCAGCAGTATGAAAACAGACTAATACATCATCCAACAGCTGCAGAATACAAATTATTCTCAACTGTACACCAAACATTCTCTAGGACCAATCATACATTATGACACATAATAAGTCTTAACAAACTTAAGAAGACAGATATCATATGAAGTATCTTTTCTGATTACAGGGATATAAAGTCAGAAATCAACAACAGGAAAGCCCTTGGAAATTTTATAAAAACATGGAAATTAAATAGCACGCACCCAAGAAATCAATAGGTCTCATTAAGACATTAATAGGAAAATTTCAAAAGTCACTGAGACAAGTAAGAATGAAAATCCAACATACCCAAACCTATGGAACGTAGCAAAAGCAGTTCTAAGAGGGAAATTTATAGCAATAAAAGCCTACACCAAAAAAGAAGAAAGATTTTCAAATCACAAAGCAAAATTATACACTTCAAGTAACTAGAACATCAAAAACAAACTAAACCCAAAATTGGTAGAAGGAAGGAAATAATAAAGCTCACAGCAGATATAAATGAAACAGACACTAAAAAATATTTCAAAAGATAAATAAGACAAAGTGTAAAGGTAAAACTGACAAACCTTTAGCTAAACTAAGACAAAAGGAGAGAAAATTCAAATAAATAAAAGATGAAAAAGGAGACATTACAACTGAGACACCACAGAAATAGAAGGGATTGTAAGACATTACTCATAACTATATGCCAACAAATTTGATAATGTAGAATAAAATGAATAAATTTCTGCACACATACAACTACCCAGATTAAATTGTGAGGAAATATAACATCTGAACACATCAATAATGAGTTTGGAAATTGAATCAATAATAAAACATCTTCCATCAAAACAACAACAACAACAACCAACACCCAGGACCTGATGTCTTCACTGCTGAATTCTACCAAACAGTTAAAGAATAACTACCAATTCTCCACAAACTTTTCCACAAAAGTAATGAGGAAGGAATACTTCCATACTCATCTTATGAGGCTCGCAATATCCTGATTCTAAAACCAGACAAAGACACGCACAAAATGAAAATAACAGGCCAATATTCCTGAAGAACATAGATACAAAAATTCTCAACAAGATACAAGTGAACTGACTTCGACAGCACACTAAAAAAGAGTATTCACTATAATCAAGTGGGGTTCATCCCAGGGATGAAAGGATGGCTTAACATGCACAAATCAGTAAATATGATACACCACCACAATAGAAAGAAGAATAAAAACCATGTGATCATTTCAACAGATGCAAAAAGAACACTTGACAAAAGTCAACATTCCTTTATGATAAAAACTGTCAAGAAAGTAGGTATAGGAGTGTACCTCAACGCAGTAAAGGCCATAGGTGACAAACCCACAGCTAACATCTTATTTATGGTGAATAGTTAAATGCTTTTCCTCTTTGATATGGAGGAAGACAAGGATGTCAACTTCTACCACTTCTATTTAGCATAGTACTGGAGGTCAGAGCCAGAGCAATTAGACAAAAGAAATAAATAAGAGGGATCCAAACTGGAAAGAAGGAAGTCAGATTGTTTCTGTTTGTAGAAAATGTGATCTCACATACATATGTATACATCTATATATATGATCATATAGATATATATGATCTCTCTCTCTTTAGGGTTCTTTCTATATATACTTATATAGAGTGAGAACCCTAAAGACTTGACCAAAAACTACTAGAAATCATAAATAAATTCAGTAAAGTTGTAGTATACAAAATCAACACAGAAAATTCAGTGGTGTTTCTATACACTAATAGTGAACTATCTGAAAAAGTCATCAAGAAAGGAATTCCATTTACAATAGCTACCAAGAAATCTGCAGATAAATTTAATCAAGGTCGTGAAAGATCTCTACAATGAAAACTATAACACACTGATGGAAAAATTTACGATCCACAAAAAATGGACACTATATACTCATGGAATGGAAGAACTGATACTATTGAAATGACCATACTAACAAAATGTCCTACAGATTCAATGCAATCCCTATCAAAATACCAATGAAATTCTTCACAGAAATAGAAAAAAATACCCTAAAATTTGTATGAAACCAGAAAAGACCCCAAATAACCAAAGCAATCCTGTGCAAAAATAACAAAGCTGGAGGCACCACACTACCTGACTTCAAAATATACTACAAAGCCATAGTAAGCAAAACAGCATGGCACTGCCATAAAGCAAACACATAGACCAATGGAAGAGAATATACAGCTCAGAAATAAATTCTCATACCTAAAGTCAACTGATTTTCAAAAAAGGAGTCAAGAGCACACACAGGGGTAAAGACAGTCTCTTCATTAAATGGTACTGAGAAGATTGGATATCTACATGTGGGATAATGAAATTAGACCCCTATCTTTTACCTTATACAAAAATCAACTCAAATGCGATTAAAGACCTAAAGGTAAGATTGAAAACTATGAAAAACTACTAGAAGATAACATGTGGGAAATTCTCTATAACTTTGGGTTGTACAAGGATTTTTTAAATGAGACGTCAAAAGCACAGGCAACAAAAGCAAAAATAGATAAATGGGGTTTCATCAAACTAAAATGCTTTTGCACAGCAAAGGAAACTTAACAGAGTGAAAAAACAACTTACAGAACGGGATACAATATTTGCAAACTATACATCTGCTAAGGAGTTAATGCCCAGATTATATAACAAACTTAAACAACTCAACAGCAAAAACATAAATAACTTATTTAAAAATGGGCAAAACTGGGAGGCTGAGGCAGGCGGATTGCCTGAGGTCAGGAGTTTGAGACCAGCCTGACCAATATGGTGAAATCATTTCTCTACTAAAAATACAAAAATTTAGCCAAACATGATGGCGTGTGCCTGTAACCCCAGCTACTCAGCAGGCTGAGGCAGGGGAATTGCTTGAACCAGGGAGATGGAGGTTGCCGTGAGCCCCGATTGCACCACTGCACTCCAGCTTGGGCAACAGAGCAAGACTCCTTCGCAAAAAAAAAAAAAAAAGGACAAAATAAACTAAAAGAAATGCCACAAGAGAAAATATAGAAAGGGTCAAGACGAATATATAATAAAATCATGTTCAACATCACTAACCATCAGGGAAATGCAAATCAAAACCGCAATGAGATACCAGTTCACCCATTAGAATGGCTATTAGCAAAAAGGTAAAAGATAACAAGAGTTGGCAAGGAAGTGGAGAAAACGGAACACTTACGCACTGTTGATGGGGTTGTAAACTAGTACAACCATTAAGCAAAACTTTATGGAAGTTCGCTAAAAAATAAAAAATAAAAAAAAAAAACAATCATTCGATCACATAACCCAGCAATCCCACTACTGGTTATATATCCATAGGAAATGAAATCATTGTGTTTGAAAAATATCTGCACTCTTATGTTTACTGTAGCACTATTTCTAATAATCAGATATGGAATCAACCTATGTGTATAAAAACAAACAAGTGAATTATATATATATAATATATATTATGTATATTATATATAATACATATTATGTATATTATATATAATATATTATGTATAATATATAATATATTAATATCAATATATTATTAATATTAATATATTGTATATTAATATTAATAATATTAATAATAAATAATAATTATTAATTAATAATTATTAATATTAATATTAATATTAATATATTATTAATATATAATATATATTATATGTATAATATATATTATATATTATGTATATTTTATATATAATACATATTATGTATATTATATACATAATATATATTATGTATATTATAATATATATAATGTATAATGTATATAATATACGTTATGTATATTATATATAATATACATTATGTATGTTATGTATATTATATATTACATATAATATATATTATTATTATATATAATTATATATAATTATAATTATAATTATATATAATTTTATGTGTAATTATAATTATACATAAAATTAATTATAATTATATATAATTTTATGTGTAATTATAATTATACATAAAATTATATATGTATATATATATATATATATATATGGACACACACACAATGAAATACTATTCAGCCATAAAAAAAGAATGAAATTCTGCCAGTTGCAACAACATGGATGACCCTGTAGGATACAATGTGAAGTGAAATAAGCCAGACACAGAAAGCAAATACCGCATGATCTCGCTCATATGTGGAATCTTAAAAAAAAAAATGTTAATAGAGAAGTAGAGTAGAATAGTGGTTACCAAACAGTGAGGAAGAAGTGGGGAGGGCAAAATGGAGATAGATTGGTTAACAGTTATGAAATCACAATTATATAGGAAGAATAAGTTGTAGTGTTCTTTGCAAAGCAGGGTGACTATAGTTAAAAGTAAAGTATTGTATATTACAAAGTATCTAGAAGAAAGGATTTTGAAATTTCTTATTAAAAAGAAATGATGAATGCATGAGGTAATTAATACACTAACTATCCTTATTGGATCATTAGACAACATACATATTCATTGAAACATCAAATTGTATCCTATAAATCTATATAATTACAATGTGAAAATTTTTTAAAAATAAATTGATGAATTAAATAACAATTTTAAAATGTTCTCAATCACCAATGCAAAGTTTAGGAGCTTTGTTCTTGACTCAGCCTTAAGACTGAAAACTAATGTGTTAGAAATATTTGTAGATCCTCTCAATTTTGAAAGAATCCTAGCTAAACTACTGAAATATAAAATATATTCTATGTAATATGCTCTTAGGTATATTCTTAGGTGAACTCTGCTTTTAGATGAAGGTTATAAAAATGAAAAACGTATCTGAAATAAAATTTTAAAGTATTTGGAAAATTACAGCTTAATCTCTTAAAGACAAATTTTCTATACAGTAACCTTTTTATGTGCTTTTGAAATGGGGTATACAATTATTTTCCCTGATGTGAGACACAATATAGAAAGTTGGCATTTTATCTAAGAAGTTAACTTAGGAAGAAAGAGTGAGAGGCAGAGGAATGAGGGAAGAAAGGAAGGCTGATGATGGGATACCTTATCAAGTTGCCTAATGCTGTATTGGAACCTAATAGGCCTTCTAAGGAGTTTTATTACATAATGCAAGACTCCTCAATCTGGGAGGAGGAAAGGGCTTTATTTTTGAGTGGTCACAGGTTGCCCCATGGGCATAAACTCTACCAAGCTGCTAGGTTACACCTACATGAGCATCCCACCTGCTTAAGTAAGAGCAGCCACAAACTGTGGGCCATTCCAGGTAAGTGTCATATCACACCTGCACTAACTAGTCAAAGCCTGGGTCAAAGCCTGTGCAGAACTGATCGCTACAGCAGAGGCTAAAATAAGAAATGGGGCTAAGAGAGTGAAAAGCAGTGCCCATATGTATCCAAAAACAGGTTGAAGATATCTTTAGGAAGGAACAGATAATTTTTTTTATTCATACAATAACAGATGCATATGAACTCCTCGACTAGTCACCCATTCCTGTCAGCCCTTGGGCTTCATAACTAAATCATCCTTCCTTTGTAATCCAGTCCCACATTTTCAGCTATCTCTATATGTTTATTATCTTAAATATTTCTTTGCTCTATACTCTTCCCCTAGTCTTCAACCAATTTCTTTCTTTATTGTCCCAACCCACAGACTGTTATTTCCACTTCGATGTCCCATAGAAGGTTCAAGGGTTTGAAATACCTAAAAAAACAACTCATCTTTCTCCCTAAAACTCCCTCTCCTTCTCCCACTTCAAAATTTCAACTAATGGCTCCCCCTGTTATTCCCACCAGAATCCTGAATGATCCCTGTTTCTCCTCATTCACTCCATACATGTAAATCTCATTAACGTTACTTTCTAGATATTTCATGAATCCTTTCCATTCATTCTGTACTAGAAAGTGTTCCCAGTTTAGACCCTGGTGGTTGGTGGCCTCTTACCTAGGCGCTCTCTCTCTCTCTCTCTCTCTCTCTCTCTCTCTCTGTGGGTGTGGGTGTGGGTGTGTGTGTCCTGAGAATTTATTTACTTCTGGTTTTTGTTTGTTTTTTAGTATACAGAATCTACAGGGAACTTAAATCAATTAGAAAAAAAAATAACCCAATTAAAAAATGGGCAAAGGACATGAACAAACACTTCTCAAAAGAACACATACAAACGGCCAACAAATACACGAAAAAAAAAATGCTTAGAATCACTAATCATCAGAAAAATGCAAATCAAAACACAATGAGATACCATTTCATACCGGTTGGAATGGCTATTATTAAAAAGTCAAAATACAACAGATGCCAGCAGGGCTGTAGACAAGAGGAAGTGTCTGTATATTTTTAGCTATAGCCCTACTTCAAACGTGTCCCCATTACAGCCAAAAGAGCGGCCTATCTAAAGGACTGTTCTGATCAGCTCACTTACCTGACTGAAACCTTCAGTGACTCCCATGGCCTGCAGGTCAATGCACTAATTCATGACTATAACATCTGAGATATCCTTGATCTGGCTACTGGTCTAGCCCTCTCTGACTCACGCTTTATAAACCATGCATTCTGGAACTTTTTAGTTGTTTCCCACATCAGCATGCTACTTCCCATCCATGTAGATTTGCAGAGACCTCCTCATCTTTTTAATTCCCAGTTCCCACTCTCAACATGGGCCATCTCCTACCCACACTTCAAAACCTAAGCAAAACAACACCTTCCGTGACACCTCCATGCTGAGTCAGATGCCATCCCCTTTGTATTGTAGTTCTTTGCTTGTGTGCCTTTGTCTCACTTTGTTCTCTTTAAAATAAACTCCATGAGGACAATGATCACCTGCTATTTGTGTTAATATCTGCACCTAGTGGCATAGTGTCTGGAGTATAGTAGGATCTATTTTCAAGGAACAAAAGATTATATCTATACCAATAGACATGAATTAGCGCTTTTTTTTTTTAAAGATAAGCTCCCTTTGAACTAAGTCAATGTTTACAAGAAGAGTTATACTAAAAAGTTCACTTTTGCTGCTTACGTTTCATTTATTTCAGGCAATTAATTCATTGTTATTGGTAAATCGATACTTTTTATTGATACTGAAAAGAGAGAAATAAACTAATGACTATCTCTGTTAGAGTAGATTTGTTCATATCTATCAGTAAAATGTTAATTATCTGAAAGTCAATAATAAAACATAAACTGTGATCTTAAATGTTTTTTAGGGGCTCAAAAATAATTAGAATTCATGTCAGCATATAAAAAAAGATCAGAGTATTTTTAAGATATGATAAAATTTTATTTTAGTTTCTTAATAGGGATTTTTGTGACCTTATAGAGTTCAACTAATTATAATTTTAAAAATAGGATTGATAGAGTTTTAGAATTAGAAACAATTTATAGATTATTTTATTTTTCTTTTGAGGAATCAGGTCATCAGAAGATCAAGGAACACCTATAATGTCACTAGATCCTAATTTAATTTAAATTTTAGAATCCAGGTATTCTAACTCCTGTCTTGATACTATTTCTACTTTATTATGTTGCTTCCCAGGGCTTTAAAAAATAAAAGCTGGGAAATTACATTTGCTTTGCATATACAGCACCAATTATCAAATTCAGCATAAAAGCATAACATGTATACATCAAAAAGAAAACATAAAAACTTCAAATTAAAAGCATCTCAAAACAATTGAATATAATAGGGAAACCTTATACAAATGCAACACTCCCCCATTAATAAAAAGAAACCAATTGGAGAAAAAAGAAATTCAATATAAACATGTTGGAATATAACCTAATTCATTTTAATCCAATGCTTCAAATTGAAAAAAATTAGCACTAGTGTTATTTTCCTTTATCATTACAATCTTGCTTTTCATTACATTATGCTATGTTTTGTATTAAACATAAAATCAATTTTTCACCTTAACACATGCTAGAAATACAGAGTCACCATATTGGAAATCAGTAGAAAGTGTCTTTGTTTCTACTTTTTTTTCTTTGAAAAAGCTTTGGGAAAAAAAATCATTTACAATGTTTAATTTTAATAACTTAAAGAATGTAATTGATTTTTGTTTGTTTTTGACATGGAGTTTCACTCTTGTCACTCAGGCTGGAGTACAATGGCATGATCTCGGCTCACTGTAACCTCCACCTCCCAGGTTCAAATGATTCTCCTGTCTCAGCCTCCCGAGTAGCTGGGATGACAGGCACTCGCCACCACACCCGGCTAATTTTTGTATTTTTAGTAGAGATGGGGTTTCATCATGTTGGCCAGGCTGGTCTCAAACTCCTGACCTCAGGCGATCCGCCAACCTCGGCCTCCCAAAGAGCTGGGACTACAGGCGTGAGCCACCGTGCCCAGCCAATTGAATAGTTTTTAACTCAGAGGATAAATGCTTGAGGGGATGGAAAGCCCATTCCTCATGACGTGATTATTTCACACTGCATGCCTGTATCAAAACATCTCATGTACCCCACAAATATATAAACCTCCTATGTACCCACAAAAATTTTATAAAATAATGAAAATATTTTAAAACTAAAAAAAGTGTTTTTTAATTAAGCAACTTTATTTAAATAAAATCATTCTTCCTCATCCTCAGTCCTGGGATCTACCAGAAAGAATTAGCAACATCTTAAAGATGACAAAGTGTTAAAGATAAGCTGCTATTAAGTAAAAGTGTGAAGTGTGGAGGGGACAAGCTGGATGCCTGAACCATTTTGTTCTATCTTTAGGACAGTGAAAGAGCAAGAAGCAGGGTTGGGTGGGGGACACATATTCTGTTGAGCATTGTCACCACTATATTCACTGAAATTCATCTGCATGCTTGTATGTATACTTTTGATTCGCCTGATACACTGAAAATTATATGAAATTGTTCTCTATTCTTTAGATAATTATAATCTAAGTGCTAATATGAAGCTTAGAATTTATATGAAATATGTATGCCCACAACAAGACATTTCAGCTATTTCCTAGATAATAATCTCACTTCACCCTGCACAAAACAGGCACATGATCATGTCACTCTGACCTGGTTTGAGTCCAAGGAGGCTTTTGTTTTTAAAATAATTTAGGTTAGTAGTTAAAATATGAACTTTGGGCCAGGAGTGGTGGCTCATGCCTATAATCCCAGCACTTCGGGAGCCTGAGGCGGTGGATGACTTGAAGTCAGGAGTAGGAGACTGGACTGGCCAACATGCTGAAACCCCATCTCTACTAAAAAAAAAAAAAAATAGAAAACTTAGCTGGGTGTGGTGGTGGGCACCTATAATCCCAGCTACTTGGGAGACTGAGGCAGGAGAATTGCTTGAGCCTGGGAAGTGGAGGTTGCAGTGAGCAGAGATCTTACCACTACACTCCAAAACAAACAACAAACAAAAAAATTCTAGAGTCACACTGAAAATCTTAACAACCTGCTTCTACTACCCATTTTTTTAATTTTTATTTTGACCTGATTTTAGATTGATAGTAAAATGCACAAATAACACAAAGTGCCCCCTATGTCCCTCACCCTACTTCCCCTAATGCTAACATTTTCAGAGCCATCCTTATTTTCTCTATAAAAGAGCAGAATTCTCCTTTTAGAGATTTGGAAAGATTATTAAAAGATAAGTTACAAAATACAGTATCTGACACGTATAAAATATTAAATAAATATTAGCCATGCTTAATTATTTTGTTTTAAGTCTATATGAGTCAAGTTTTAGTAGAAATATGGGCTAGAAAAAAAAAAACAGAAAGCGGGACTCTGTGATCCGACTTGGGCTTATAGAACAGACTGCACTAGTTTGTTCTCATGCTGCTAATAAAGTCATACCCAAGACCGGGTAATTTAGAAAGGAAAGAGGTTTAATGAACTCACAATTCCACATGGCTGGGGAGGCCTCACAGTCACGGCAGAAGGCAAAAAAGAAGCAAAGGCGCATCTTAAATGGTAGCAGAGAAGAAAGCTTGTGTAGGGAAGCTCCCATTTTAAAAGCATCAGATCTCGTGAGACTTATTCGCTACCAGGAGAACAGTAGGGGGAACCCGCCCCTATGATTCAATGATCTCCACCTGACTCCATCCTTGACATGCGGGGATAATTACAATCAAGGTGAGATTCGGATGGAGACACAGCCGAATCATATCAATGACTAATGAGAGTTACGTCCAGAACCTAATGAAAACCTGTCTGAGGCCACATTCCCTGTAAAGCAGATTTGAGATAGAGATTTGTGTAGAGAACATTTAACTGGGTAAAATCCTAGGAACCAACAACTGTGGCGAAAAAGCTGAATTGGATAAAGGGAGTTGAGATGTGAGGCAGTCACAACAAATACCTCAGCTAATCTCAAGGGGGAGCTGAGAAGCTGGGGCGACCCTTCAGAGTTGCCCTAAATTGAGGCAGGAGTATGGAGTTTTAATACCTTTCACTGGCCATTCTTCAGATACGAGTTGTCCCCAAGGATGGACATCAGCTTGACAAGTTATTAATTAGATCTCCTGAGAATAAATTCTAGAGAGAATCAGCTGAGAGGCATGATTTGCCAACACTCCCAATAGCTGGGCAAACTTCAGTTTTGAGGGAGGATTTGGGTCACACACAAAAGTCTCCACAACCAATTATTCATGGGAAATTCTATGTAGGCAGAGCTATTTCATGGCCAGTTAATCAAAACTACATAATCTATTTGGTTAAGCAAAAGAAATTAAAAAGATAAAATAAAATCTATGTATTAACACTCAAAAGTTTTTTAATGCATTTGCCTTGCATTTCGTATGTTTTGCCTTGCCTTTTATATGTTTTGCCTTGCATTTGTTTATTTGCTTTTAAGAACCTTTAGAGAACAATAATTACTAATATAATATGGAGTAGCACAGCATAGACGAGGGAAGCTAACTCTCTCCCTTTTCCCAGAACCTGGAACAGCTAAAGATCCTAAGCATTGTCAGCTTTGGTATCTGACATAGTTTGGATGTTTGTCCCCTTCAAATCTCACGTTAAAATGTGATCCCCAATGTTGGAGATAGATGCCTCCTGAATGGCTTGGTGCTGTCCTCTTGGTAATGAATGAGTTCTTACCCTGTGAGTTCATGCGATATCTGGTTGTTTAAAAGAGACTGACACCTCCTCCCTGTCTCTCTTGCTTCCTCTCTCACCATGTGATATGCTGGTTTCCCTTCACCTTCCACCATGATTGGAAGGTTCCTGAGGCCCTCCCTGGAAGCAGGTGCCAGTACTATGCTTCATGTACAGCCTTCACAACAAGGAGCCAAATAAACCGCATTTCTTTATAAATTACCCAGCCTCAGGTATTTCTTTATAACAATGCAAATGGGCTAGCAGAGTATCATTCATGGACAGTGAGTGTATTAGTCAATTTTCATGCTGCTGATAAAGACATACCCAAGACTGGGTCATTTATAAAGAAAAAGAGGTTTAATGAATTCACAGTTCCACATGGCTGAGGAGGCCTCACAGTTACGGCAGAAGGCGAAAGGCGCATCTTACATGGCAGCAGGCAAACAGCAAATGAGAACCAAGTGAAAGGCGAAAGGGGTTTCCCCTTATAAAACCATCAGATCTCATGAGACTTATTCACTACCACTAGAACAGTGTGGGGAAAACTGCCCCCATGATCCACTTACCTCTCACTGGGTCCCTCCCACAACATGTGAATTATGGGAGCTACAGTGCAAGATGAGATTTCAGTGGGGACACAGCCAAACCATATCAGACAGTAATAACTTTCAATTAAATATAGCTAGACTTTCTGTCAGTGGGTCACAGCAGTCTAGAGAACACATTGAAAAACTCTGGGAACAGCAGATATAGAGGTCAGATCTAGAGATTTTGAACAAAGTTTAGTGCTACAATGCATTGGTGACCACAGACAAAAGGTGTCTGTTGTTGTTATAGTTTGTTTTCTGTCTTGTTTTTCATCATGGGAGGACAAAAAGAAAAAATGGGGGCAATGGTGAAGGAGAAATGAAAAAGACCTGCTTTTCTATGGGTGGAAGCGACTAAACGAGAGAATAAATTTGGATCACACAACAAATGCAAATCAAGTTAGAAGCATGAAAGGCATGATTAAGGCCATGGTTCTAATAGAGATCAGCCAGCGGAACCAGGATCATGCCACACCGAGAGAGGCTGCAGAGCCATTGCCTTCTCTCCTGTCAAAGCTAAATTAATGAAATGGAACTCACAGAAGCACTATGTAATCAAATATTGGTGGGACACAAGCAAATTCTGAAAAAGTTTCATTGATCAGTGATAATATCTTTTGGTGTAAATATCTCCTCAAAACATTTCAGGAAAAAAAAATAAAGCTATAATTTTCCTTTAGAAATATTTAACTTTGTTATACTAGTTTACTTATTTTTTACCTAATACTTCTGATATATTGTTATGTAGGTTAAAGATGCTCGATTCATGCCACTGTGGAAACCACACATAATTTAGGCAATAATGCAAATTCTTTTCAAATTCTTTTATCAGTGTATTCACTTTATTTTTATTTCAAACACAATACAAAATTACAGGATGCTATCAAAGTGATGCTACAAAACCCCACTAAAATTTTTTCAATTCTTCAAATCACACACTTACACACACACACACACACACACACCACATGCATTCCCCGTACAGACCTTTTTTGGGGGGGCCTGAGTAAATAATTGCATTTTATTTTCAATTTTTCATTTTGAAATAATTAAAGACTTACCAAAAATGTTGCAAAACTACGTGCCTTTTTGAAGTAAAGTCTTGAAAAAGTTGTTTGGTATATCCTTTATAGTAAAAAAAGAAAACACGTGTATATTCTGTTGATTAAAGGCATGCTGAGATCGTCAGACATGTGATTTCATCAGAGACTCCAATAGAGAGCGCAGCTGTAACGACATCCTAAAAGTGTTCTAACTGAAATGTGTTGGAAGAAGGTTCTAATTTTTTTCAACCCTTCTCAAGTTGGCACTCAGCAGATTTCCACTCTATAAAAGTAACTCCTGCTCTGCAACTAATGTTCACAGATAAGCTCCAAACATATTTACAGCTCCATTTAAGTATAATGTACACACAGTAAAATTCACCCTTTTCAATGTGCAATTTAATGGGTTATGGCAGATGAATATCATCATTTGACCACAATCATGATCAAGATACAGAAAATCTGCATCATCACAAAACGTTTTCTTTTGCTGTTTTGCATTTGATCTTTTCTCCATTCCTGAACACAGGCAACCACTAATCTGCTTCTGTTTCTACAGTTTGCATTTTCTAGAGTATCCTATTAGTGGAATGATACATTGGTGTCTTTCATGTCTAGCTTCTTTCACTGAGCATAATGCTTTTGATATTCATTTATATTGCTGTTGTATCAGTTTGCTCCTTTTTATTGTTGAGTGGTACTCCATCTACAACTGGTTTATCCATTTACAAGTTGATGGACACATCTGCTATGAACTTCAAGGATGAGGCTTGGTACGGATATGTTTTTATTTATTTTGAGTTGCAGTGGAATTATTTGGCTATATGATCAGTACTAAGTTTAACATTAAAAGAAACTGCCAAACTGCTTTCCAAAATGTCTGTACCATTTTGAAGTCCCACTAGCCAGGTGTGAATAGCAATTCTTCACATCATGTGGTATGGTCAGTTCTGCTCGTGTCAGCCACTCCAGTGGGTGTACAGTGGTACCTCAATGTGGTTTTAACTTGCATTTCCCTGATGACGGGTAATGTTAAGTATCTTTTCATTTGTGTATTGGACATCATCTCTTTTTAAATTAAAATATCTGTACAAATATTTGCCCCATTTAGGTCAAAATATTATGTTAAATGAGTTATTTGTGTTTTGTTATTTAGTTTTTTAGTTATGTGTACATTCTAGATGAAAGTTCTTTATCAGACATATTTAAAATTATTCTGTCCCAATCTGTGGTTTGCCTTTTCATTTTTTGATGCTATGTTTTAAATTGCAAAAGTCTTAATTTCATGAAGTCCAACTTACTATTTTTTTCCATTTTCATCCATCCTTTTCTTATCTAAAAAATTTTTAGCTATAGTAAGATTATTAAAAATTTTTCCTATTCAGTAAGCTTTATACATTTTATATTTACATTATGTATAAAATACATGTTGAGTTAATTTGAGGATATGGTGTGAGGTAATTCTGAAGTTCATATTCTCCATTTAATATCCAATTTTAATAGTACCATCTTTATAAAGACATTGATTTCCTTATTGAATTATTTTGGCAACTTTGGCCATGTAAGGCAGGATATATTTCTAAATTATTTATTCTGTTTCACTGATATATATGTCTTCTTCATGCCAGTAAGTTTACTGTACTGGTTAGTGTAGCTTTACAATATGTCTTGAAATTTGGAAAGTTTTTCAACTTTATTCTTCTTTCTAAAACATGCTCTGGCTATTCTAGGACTTCCGCATTTAAAAAAAAAATTAGAATCAGCTTTGTAATTTCTCCAAAAAGGCCTATAGGTTTGATTGGGATTGTGCCAAATCTGGAGATCAGTTTCAGAAGAATTATCATCTAATAAGTATGACATGTATATTTACCAATGAACTTGATACATATTTCTACCTATTCAATCTCTCGTATTAGTGATTTAGAAATTTTGGATCAGCATACCTTTTATTAAATTTATTCTGAATTATTTTATTATTTTTGAGGCTATTATAAGTTAAATTGCTTACATAATTTTATTTTCTAATTGGTGTTGATTGTGTATAGAAACACAATTGATTTTATTTATTGATCTTTCATCCTACAACTTTGTTAAATTCACTTCATACCTCTAGCACACTTCTGCAGATGCCTAAGGATTTTCTATGTATATGTTTACATCACGTGAGAATAGTATTTTTCTTTCTTCCCAACTTGGGTGTCACTTATTTCTTATTTTCTTTTCTTTTCTCTTTATTTCTTCTTTCTGTCCATTCCTCCTTCCTTCCCTTCTTTCTTTCTCCCTGTTTTAGAATCAGTTTTGTAATTTATCCAAAAGGACCTATAAGGTTTCATGGGAATTCCACTGAATCTAGAGATCAATTTCAGGAGAATTATCATCTCATAAGTATTGAATATTTATCAATGAACTTGGTATATATTTCCACTTATTTAATATTGAATGCAATACTTTAAAGAACTAGGGAGAGAGGACATCATTGCATTTTTCATAATCTTATGTAGAAAGTATTAAGGCTTTCACCATTTTAAGTAAGATGTTTGCTATAGATTTTTTGTAAACACATAATCAGTTTGAAAATGTACTTTTCTATCCTCAGTTTGCTGGGAGTTTTTAATTTAAAAAATGTGTTACATTTTGTAAATTCCTTTTTTGCATCTATTGAGAGTGTCACGTGATTTTTCTTTTTTCTGTCAGCATGGTAGATTTTCAGTTGTTGAAACCAACTTGAGATAAATCCCACTTGGTTAAAACACATTATCATTTTTAAATATTCCTAGACTCAATTTGCTAATATTGTATTAAGAATGTTGCATCTAAGTTCATAATGGTTATCAGTCTGTCATTTTTGAGTTGTGATATCTGTATTTGTTTCTGATATTGAGAGAATCCACGTAAAACATCTACTTCTGTCATCAGTAATAATCTGACCAGGGATAACACCAACAGTTAGAGAGGAACCTGTCATTACCTGTGGCAGCAGAGATATCAGAGATTCCAAAAAGAAAAGCAAAGTTAAAATTTCAAATATAATCACATGAAATATCAGAAAGCCAGGGGATAGAAATATAGGAGAGCAAAATCTTAGAGGTCAAAACAAGTAGTTAAGTACTGCACATGACAATTCTTGGTAGGCTTTCATGGCTTTATAAGGGCTTATACTTTAGGTAAAGTTATAGTCAGGGAAACGGTGGGTGTAGGTTGGCTCTGTAGAAATGAAGCATTACAGGAGCACTGCAGTTAGAAAGAAACTGATACTGATGATACTTCGGTCACACTAATAATACATGCTAATGATAATCATAGCAATCATGGTAATGACAGAAAATATATATATAATATTAACATGCTTCTATTTGCACATATACATATGTGAATAGAAACATTGATTTAAAGACATGAAAGTATAGAAATAGCCTACACCTGATAAAGATATGCTCATACACAATAACAAATCTCAGTATAAACAGAGATTTTGATGTATCACAGAATTCTCCAATAGATCACAATTTTGACACTATGGGAAGTGTCATTTTCAGAACTTTTCTTTATCTCCATTATCTCCATTCTCTATTTCCAACATTCCTGGAGACTGAACTCAAGGATCAGTAAATATTCTTAACCTTAACCATAGCAGACTTCATTCATCCCATATATGCTTGTTATTTTTCCCCATTGACAGAAGGCATTGTACCATGAAATATACAACATATCTCTGACACACCTGACGAAAACAAACAATGGGGAAAGATTGACTATTTAATAAATGGTGATGGGAAAACTGGCTAGCCATATGAAGAAAGCTGAAAGTGGACCCCTTCCTTACACCTTATAAAATAATTAACTCAAGATGGTTTAAAGACTTAAACATAAGATCTAAAACCATAAAAACTCTAGAAGACAACCTAGCCAATACCATTCAGAACATAGGCATAGGCAAAGACTTCACGACTAAAACACCAAAAGCAGTGGCAACAAAAGCCAAAATTGAGAAATGGGATCTAATTAAACTAAAGATAGCTTCTGCACAGCAAAAGACACTATCATCGGAGTGAACACACAACCTACAGAGTGGGAGAAAATTTTTGCAATCTATCCATCTAACAAAGGGCTAATATCCAGAATCTACAAGGAACTTAAACAAATTTACAAGAAAAAAAAACCCCATCAAAAAGTGGGAAAAGGATATGAACAGACACTTCTCAAAAGAAGACATTTATGTGGCCAATAAACACATGAAAAAAAGCTCATCATAGGCTGGGCGTGGTGGCTCACGCCTGTAATCCCATCACTTTGGGAGGCCAAGGCGAGTGGATCACAAGGTCAGGAGTTTGAGACTTGCCTGGCCACTATGGTGAAACTCTGTCTCTACCAAAAACACACAAAAAAACTTTAGCCAGGCGTGGTGGTATATATCTGTAATCCCAGCTGCTCAAGAGGCTAAGGCAGGAGAATTGCTTGAACCCATTAGGTGGAGGTTGCAGTGAGCCGAAATTGTGCCACTGCACTCCACCCTGGGTGACAGAGTGAGGCTGTCTCGAAGAAAAAAAAAAAAAAGCTCATCACCCCTGGTCCAATGAGATACCATCTCGCGCCAGTTAGAATGGCAATCATTAAAAAGTCAGGAAACAACAGGTGCTAGAGAGGATGTGGAGAAATAGGAATGCTTTTACACTGTTGGTGGGAGTGTAAATTAGTTCAACCATTGTGGAAGACAGTGTAGCAATTCCTCAAGGATCCAGAACTAGAAATATCATTTGACCTAACAGTCTCATTACTAGGTACACATCCAAAGGATTATAAATCATTCTACTATAAAGACACATTCACACATATGTTTATTGCAGCACTATTCACAATAGCAAAGACTAGGAACCAACCCAAATGCCCATCAATGATAGACTGGATAAAGAATATGTGGCACATATACACCATGGAATACTATGCAGCTATAAAAAAGGATGGATTAATGTCTTTTGCAGAGACATGGATGAAGCTGGAAACCATCATTCTCAGCAAACTATCACAAGAACAGAAAACCAAACACCCCATGTTCTCACTCATAAGTGGGAGTTGAACAATGAGAACACATAGACACAGGGAGGGGAACATCACACACTGGGGCCTGTCAGTGGGTAGGAAGGAAAGAGGAGGGATAGCATTAGGAGAAATACTTAATGTAGATGACGGGTTGATGGGTGCAGCAAACCACGACAGCACATGTATACCTGTTTCACAAAACTGCAAGTTCTGCATATGTATCCCAGAACTTAAAGTGTATGTATGTGTGTATATATATACACGCAAATGTAAATGTAAATGTAAATAAATTGAAAATGGTAAAAATAGAAATATGTTTCCTACACAAATAGCGACATAATAAAGCAAGATAGAATGTATGTTTGAGTTAAAAAAAATTGCTTAGAAGACAACTTGAATTCCATTCCAAGGAACTAGTTTTCAAAAGTTTACAACCAGATTTCAGTTTGGCAAAAGGCAACAATGCTGTTTTGAAAATAATTTCTGAAAAGAGCTTCCCCAGCAGTTCCAAATGGCAGTCCTGATACAAGGAAGTAGGGGCAATTTTGTTACCACCAGGAACACTGAATTTATTTTCAGACCTTGAAATTCTGGGAGGCCCTCGAATAATAATCAACTACAATATTTTACTTTACATAGAAATATTGTTTTAATGTTAATATAAAAGCTTGTATATGAACTAAAATTGTCAATCTGCCACTTTTAAGAAAGAAGAATCCATTATGTCCCTAATCTATAGTGAGTTGATATGTTCCATAAGCAGTTCTGGAAGGAGGCTACACTTAGAGCATAAATTGGTATAGATCGCTTTGCTCTCACAGATAGCGACACAATATTTTCTGCTGAATGGGAAAAAGTTTGAAGACATAAATCAAGATAAAGCAATCATCTGACAAAGAATTACAAAGAGGCCCCATACCTTTTTCTTAGTGAACTCCGTGTGACACATTGATTTTCCACTGAAGATAAAAGCCAAAATCATGTGTCATCAATAGAAAGCAAGCAAAACTATTTGGTTCAATATGTTATGGTACTTAACGAAAAAAAACTTGCAGAGAAAAGACAAATCTAAAATGTTGCACATGATTCAAACAAGTCTGGATCAGAAGAGACATTTCAGAGGTCACTGCTAGAGAGTCAAGGATACATTAGAGAGAAATAAACTCCTGCTTTTTTGTTTATCTACTTACATACACAGATACTGTCTGATGAAGATGATTGATATCAGGTATGGTATTTGATGGTATAGTCATTTACAAAATAATTCATCCCTTATGATCTAATGCAATTCTCTTCATATTACACGTGTATATTTAAATACTTCCTTGTGAAGTGGAGGCTAGCCAGGCTGCTGTTAGCATATCCAGTACATTTCTGCAAATTCCAAAATGGCAAATCCCACAGTTGAAATTTCAACCTCTCTAGCGTCCCTCGGCTGGAGTGCATAATCACGGCAAAAGTCTGCAACATCAGAGGTGGCCGCCACAGACACAAAGTCTATGTTTCTCATTCCATTCTACCAAATCTAGTCAGCAGTCTGGGTGAGGGGGCTTGGCAGTATCTATGAGCAGAAAGCATTCAAATGGCTGGTATATGTGCTTCCGGGGAAACTAAGGGAAGAAAAGAGAGAGGGAGGGAGGGAGGGAACAAGAAAGAAGAAGGAAACTCAAGGAGAGAGGAAGGGAAGGAGGCTGGCAAGAAGGGATGGAGGGAGCAAGGGAGGGAGGAATAAAGCAAGGAAGTTACACCAAGTTTCAAAACTGGCCACGGACTGAGAAGGATTAAGAGACAAACGGAATTGAAAGCATTTATGTTCATACTCGGTATTTTTCTTACCCATTCTTGCAAGTTAGTAATTTAAAAATTTTCATTTCCACAAATCCACGTGTTTTCTTGTTCCTCTCTCTCCGCTCTTTTTCCTTCTTTCGTTCCTGCCTTTCTTCTTTCTTTTCAACATAGGTTATATAAATGTGTGAGAGCTATCACTAGTCTACATTAATCATCAGGATTTTCCTGTATATTTCCAATTAAGATGACCCATAATAATATTCCACTGTAATTTTGGAGGGTCCAAAATACTAGATGGCATTTAGTGTTTTGGAAATCATGACAAGTCTAACAGGACTTTAAAAAACCTATCAAGACATCTGATGTGTTTTCTTGCCCATACACTCTTTAATGAGGTCTGCTTGACCCTTTCTTCTTCCCTTCTCTAGTCATGGGTTCTTCACACTGAAAACTAAGCTTTGCATCACTGTTTGACGAACAGGTGACATAATAAACTGCAGTTACATTTTAAATTCAGCTCAAGATGGTAGATGAGAAATCTAAGATTGTGAAGTGAGATTTAGCATGCTGTTCAGTATGCAACAAATCTGAGTGTTGCTCACACAGGATTCATACCAACAGGCTCCTTCCAAAACCTTTCAATGCAAATTCTAGCAAATGCACACTTGGAAGAAAAATGTTCCATGAAGTTGTATATGTAAATTTATACTTTCAGCATTTATGTATATAATTTCAGGGGAAGTGGGATCAACTTAACATTATTAAACATAGTCCAATGATACTTACAACATAACTTCAGAAACATTTTATTACTAGAAGTATTTTAAAAAGGATGTACCATTTAGGATTTAAGACACACCCCACAAATGAAAAAACAAGTGAGATTATAAACAACATTTTTTAAAAAAATTATGCCATCTCTTTCACTACAAAATCCTCCTGGGGGAAAAATATCTTTTCCTTCATTATTAAAGGATGTTATCAGAGCACAGTGGAATTCTTTCAGATTTAGTCAGAAGGTTCTCTGGAGTTGAGAGATCTATTGGAGAATATTTTCTTTGAAAGTCCATGTCCTTTCCCCAGGCCTACATCATATATAAATAAACATTTCAGAAAAGGGGCCATGTTAGGAAAAAGTGGGTTGAAGATTGTAAGACCTGGTTCCTGGGTGCCAAATAATTCACAAGTTGGGATAAGCTGGGTTTCTGTAACACTTCTCTATGACTGCCATTGATACTGAACTATGCCAAGGAACTAAGTCCTACCAAGGAAAAGCAGGAGGAAAACAGGTGTAAGAAAACATTTCCTGTCAGTGTGTCCAGAGATAGCATGAGTCAACAGCAGCTCCTCATGAAGCCATCGATTCGTAACACTGGAGTATCTAGAATGCATCTGGGTCGAATTATTAAAAAGAAAGTTCTTCTCAAGCTAGTTGTAATGGTAGCTACTTTAAAAAATTAATGTTCTGCGATTCTGATAAAAACCTATGTGGTGAACCAACAATAAAGGCGGCTGGAGATATTGGTATGAAATAGTTATTTTTCCTTATATACCTGGACGTTCATGTAAGAAATTATACTTTTGGAAGGTCTGTCATATTCTCAGTGTATAAGAGTTGAATCATTTTTAGAAGTTATTGTCAGAATTTTGCTTTAATAGTGCAATAAAGTGTGCATTCTCTCTCTCTCATTTTCATTCAACAGCCTCTACAAATTGAGCCTGGCTCAAAGGTCTTTCCCTCTTGGAATATGACTCCTCCCCTGTCCCTCTACATAGGCTATTCTATAACAAATTATTTTGCTGTCTTGATTTTTCAGAGACCTCATGCTAGTAGTAGAGAGCCAGGAGAAAGTGAGATGTCCTATATAAAAGGCCTGCTAGAAAAAGAAATCAGCACTGAGTTCTAAGGATACTGAACAACTTTTTGAAAAACAAGCAAGCCATATTAAACACATTAGTTACAACCAAATTAGATAAAACCATGAAAATTATCCAAGAAGAAAAAGTACATCACCTGTCTAGGTTTAAAATTGCTTAAGGCTGCCATCCAAGGACCATCTATGATAACAAATACAGTAGTCTGTATTGACACAAAGTTTTAGTGATAGACGTAATTACATTCTTCTGCTGGTGGTGTTCTAGAATAAATGGAATATCTGCTGATCAAATCTGAATGCATCCCATAATATTAGCATGTAGGATCCCAGATCTGCAGGCACTATCTCTTTCTCAGATCTACACTTTGAATATTATGTTAGTTAAAATGAGAAGTATGTTAGAAAATGTCTTTTACAAAAGAAATATTGGCTGAGTATGGTGGCTCATGCCTGTAATCCCAACACTCTGGGAGGCCAAGGTGAGAAGATCTCTTGAGCTCAAGAATTTGAGACCAGCTTGGGCAACATATCTATAAAAAATTTTAAAACTTAGCCGGTGTGGTGGTGCACACCTATAGGCACAGCTACTTCAGAGGCTGAATCAAGAGGATCACTTGAGCTTGGGAGTTTGAGGTTGCAGTGAACTATGAACATGGCACTGAACTCCAGTCTGGGCAACAGAGTGAGAACTTGTCTTCAAAAAAATAAAAAAGAAGAAAAAAATAGGAAATATTGTGTTCACATATGCTATGGTACTCTTTCTTATATAAACTATTTCTTTGCAGTATTCTAGAGGATTTAAGACAAATTTACCACTGAATAATTTCATATGGTATATTATTGCATTAGTATAGTATGTTATTATATAATTAGTATAAGTGACCAGTGCTGCAACAACCACATTCCAAAAAGTATTGTGATCCTCCAAAATTACAATGTCTAAATGACATTATTCTCCTTCATGAGACCATTATACCTTAATTTTTCAGCACCATGAAAATCTACAAATGCCCTCTAAAATATATTTAGAAAACGTGGGGAAAAAATAGATACAGTTTCAGAAGATACATATATTTTGAAAATTAGCCTTTTTGGAATAAATTATTCTTTATGACATATAAATAAACACATTTTTCAGACTGGCGGGGTAACATTTGCATCAGTCAAAATAATTAGATTACTAAAACCTGTAATCTTATTAGAAAAATGGTTTATTCAGAGAATCATTGGAATTATTAGCCTTCAAGCTGCTATAGATTGAATCTGATCAAAATAATTAAGATAATATTATTTCATTTTTCAGTATAATATCTCCTTAGTATTTTTGTTTCTTATTTAATATGTGATTATATTTACTTCTGTGAATAATATGGATGAAGATCATTACAGTGTCAAGATCACTGGGTTCAGAGCACAGAAACCTCAAGTCTATTCTTTTTTCTTAAATACCTGTAAGACTTTAAAGAAGACAGAGTTTCTGGACTCTAATTTCTCTATCTGTAGAATAAATGGGTTAGACCAAATAACTCCTTTCTGCTTATAAATTTTCTAATTATATGACTGAGCTTACACCTGGAAAACAGTCTATCTCCTGTATAAATTAATGATAGAAATGAAAACCACCACGTTTCATGAAATTAACCACATAAATATCAACATCAACTGCTCAGAAGGACTTAAGTGCAAGTATCACAGGAATTCTGAAGCACAGAGAACTAAATATAAGAAATGTAACATTCTTCGTATTTTCAAAGAAGATTTTAATAATATATGTAAACACAGTAGCCTGTTCATAAGAAAAAAGAAAAGGGACGTCTTAGCATATTCAGGGTTCAACCAAAACTACTACTGGAATGTAAATCAAAGTAATATTCACCTAACTGTCATAATTGGCATGAATAATTTTAAGTAAAACACTTTTATTTGATATTAAATGTGAACAATAAGCCAAAACAGAGAAAATTAATAAATTGATCATTTATTGAAACTGAAATAAAAATATATAATTATTGAAGTCTCTTATATACATAAACCAATCATTGCTTAAATGAGCTGACATACTAGCTCCATAGTTTTATGTCACTAAGGAACTCTTTTGAACACAATAAAGAAACCAGAATTGAGTACAAAGAATGATGAACTGGGAAGTTCATGGCTTTCTATCTACTAATTAGGAGTACAATCATTCAGTCAAACAGCCACTCAACAAACATTTAGCATACAGCTTCTGGATACCAGGTACTGGTGTAGGTGCTAGAGCAACAAGGAAATAGTCCCTGCATTCAGTGAGCTCACAGGCAAGTAAACAAGTAAGTATAAAGACTGCATGACTGATTGGGAGCGGTGGTTCATGCCTGTAATCCCAGCACTTTGGGAGGCCAACGTGGGCAGATCACGAGGTCAAGAGATCGAGACCATCCTGGCCAACATAGTGAAACCCCGTCTCTACTAAAAATACAAAAATTAGCTGGGTACGGTGGTGCACGCCTGTAGTTACTTGGGAGGCTGAGGCAAGAGAATCAGTTGAACCTGGAAGGTAAAGGTTGCAGTGAGCTGAGATCACACCACTGCACTCCAGCCTGGTGACAGAGTGAGACTCTGTCTCAAAAAAAAAAAAAAAAAGACTCCATGATAAGTGTGTATCTACAAAGGGCACAAAAGAATGAGTAGCTAATCCCCAAAGCCATATGGAGCAGTCAGTATAAGCTTCAGGAAAAGAAACTGAAGTAAAAAACTAACCTGAATCTGAAAAAAATGAGTAGGTATTTTCCAAGCACGTTTCAGGGGAAAAGTTGCAGGATGCAGAAGTCCTCCCAAGTACAAAAAGAGAATGAACTCTGGACAACTGGCAATTTATGGCACACAGGAATCAGTAAATGTAGGGATGAGAGGCACACAGAAACATGGGCAAACACAGGAATTTTGACTTTATTCCATAAATCATGGAAAGCCACCAATGGGTTTTAAGTAATAAAATACTAAGACCAGGTTTGCATTTTAGAAAGATCAATTTGATTTCAGTGAGGAGGTCCAAAAATGAGAGCAGCAAGGCCAGATAGAAGGTCCTACTGCAACTAGCTATGGTTAGAGATGCAGACCAAAACTAAGGTGAAATCATTTAGAAGAAAGAACGTGGATATAAGAGCCATTGGTTTGGCCTCTCCACATCATTTTTTTAATTTTATTTTCATTTATTTATTTATTTATTTTTTTGAGACAGAGTCTCGCTCTGTCACCCAGGCTGGAGTGCAGTGGTGTGATCTTGGCTCACTGCAAGTTCTGCCTCCCGGGTTCACACTATTCTCCTGCCTCAGCCTCCCGAGTAGCTGGGACTACAGGCACGCACCACCACGCCCAGCTATTTTTTTCTATTTTTTAGTAGAGATGGGGTTTCACCGTGTTAGCCAGGATGGTCTCGATATCCTGACCTCATGATCCACCCACCTCAGCCTCCCAATGTGCTGGGATTACAGGCTTGAGCCACCATGCCCAGCTGGCCTCTCCACATCTTTACTGTTATACTGATAACATGGGGATGAAAATAAATATTATTTGTATTTAAACTATTATTGTTATGTGAAAATTAAACAAATAACACACTATGATAACATCGGAGGTTCAAGAAATATTAAGTCTTGAAAATAGGAAAGATGAAAGGAAGGAAACAGGGAGTGGGGAGGAAAGTAGGAGAAAGGAGAGAATATAGGAATGAGAGAGGAGGAAAATAATAAGAAAGAAGTAGAAAGCTAGGTACGGTGGCTCATGACTGTAATCCCAGTGCTTTGGGAGGCCGAGTCAGGCAGATCACAAGGTCAGGAGTTCAAGACCAGCCTGGCCAATATGGTAAAACCTTGTCTCCACTAAAAATACAAAAATTAGCTGGGTGTGGTGGCAGGCACCTATAGTCCCAGCTACTCGGGAGGCTGAGGCAGGAGAATCACTTGACCCTGGGAGGCAGAGGTTGCAGTGAGCTGAGATCACACCACTGCACTCCAGCCTGGGTGACAGAGAAAGATGCTGTCTCAAAAAAAAGAAAGAAGTAGAAAAAGATATAGTATTTCTTAATCAGCAGAAGCTACTCTTATTTTTCAATACTCTACCTTTCTAATGTATCACTGACAAGGAAAGGTCTTGAATAATTGACTGAAGTCAGAATAGGTAAGGCACTCTACCTGTGGATACATGAGAGGCCTTAAAAAGTTCATGGAAAATGTATATTATGAAAAAAACTATGCAAAGGTTTCAATTTTGGCAGCAAAATAAACTCATACTAATTTATTATAGCATGTTTGAACAGGATCTAGTTTGAGACAGTAAGAAGGAGTAGACATTAGTTTGAAAAGAGCCCCTAGCAGAGCAATGTAAATTCTGCTAAAATTGAAGCAAGAACAAACATTAGATTATGATGAAGCTTGGGTGAAAGAATGGTGAAATCACTGATGCTTTACAAGAAGCTTGAGGGGACACTGCACCAAAGAAATCAGTAGTTCACAAGCGGACAGCTTTTTTAAAGAAGAAACGAGATGATGTGGAAGATGAAGTCCACAGGGACAGATCATCCATATCAATTTGCAAGGAAAAAAATTAATCTTGTTTGTGCCCTAATTGAAGAGGACTGATAATCAACAGCACAAACAATAGCCAACATCGTAGACATCTTAATTGGTTCAGCTTACACAGTTCTGACTAAAAAATTAAAGTTGAACCAACTTTCCACTGCATGGGTGCCAAAAGTGTTGTGCTCAGATCAGCTGCAGACAAGAGGAGAGCTCTCAATGGAAATTTTAAAGAACTAGGGTCAAGATCCTGAAGGATTTCTTTGAAGAATTGTAACAGAAGATAAAACATGGCTTTCCCAGTATGATCCTGAGGGCAAAACACAATCAAAGCAATGGCTACCAAAGGTGGAAGTGGTCCAGTCAAAGCTAAAGGGGATCACTCAAGAGCAAAGGTCACGGCAACAGTTTTTTGGGGACATTCCAGGCATTTTGCTTGTTGACTTTGTGGAAGGTCAAAGAACAATAATATCTGCATATCATGAGAGTGTTTTGAATAAGTTAGCCAAAGTTTTAGGGCAAAATACCTGGGAAAGCTTTAGCAGACAGTCCTCTAACACCACAATGTTTCTGCTCATTCCTGTCATCAAGCAAAGGCAATTTTGTGAGAGTCTCAATGGGAAATTGTCAGGCATCCACCTTACAGCTCTGATTTGGCTCCTTCTGACTTCTTTTTGTTTCCCAATCTCAACAAATGTGGAAAGGGCACCCATTTTTCTTAAGTTAATAATGTATAAGAGACTGCATTGACATTGTTAAGTTCCCAGGACCATCAGTTCTTTAGGGATGAAAACCGAAGATCACATTTTCAATGTTTATCTTTTAACTTCATTTTTCCACAAACTTTTTGAAGTTTCTCCATACAAATGTCTCCATACAAATGAGCACTTGCAAAATAAGCAGAGAGTCTCATTCAATGGACAGAAAGTTCTGTGCCATCTAAAAATTATCTTAAGCAAGTTCAATGTGTAGCAACAGACTGTATTGATAAATATCAGTTAGTTTGACTTCTGCAATGACCATGATGGAGTAACAAGAACTAGACTTTCTCTCCCTCCTGAAACAACCAAAAAAATGGCCAAAATGTATGCCACAAAAGTTTGCAAGACCCTGTAAAGTCAGTCTCAAACAAGGTGAGCCTATCAACTGCCCTAATTTATGCCTGGAGAAAGTTTTCCAGCCCACTACTCCAGGAGAAGAGCCCAAGAGGAGCCCATTGTTCTCCCTGAGCTGAGGGGACAGAGCTGAGAGTCCACAGAAACCATGTTGACATGAGCTCTCAGGACAAGGTTTCCGAGAAGAAGGGGCTGCACAGAAAGAGAACTCCAGAGCTCTGCAAAGGGTCCCCCTAAAGTACATAGCTAAGTAATTGTTAGGACAGGCCTAGAGAAAAGTACCTACGGTTGGGGAAACAACACCCAGATAAGATGAAAAGTAACAGTACACATGCTCACCAAGGTCCAGTAATAGTGCTTATTTTATCAGCCAAACCAGAAACACCTCAAGATTCCCAGGGATACCCAGAAGGATCTTGCCTCACTAGTTGGGAGTGATTAGCTCTAAAATGAGAACTGGTCTGATCCCACCTGATGAATTTTTAAAGCAAGACCAAAAAGAGTCAAACTCTTTCCAACTAAACTTAAATACATACCAATACAAAGATCAAGAATATTTATATATACTTCCAGCACTCAATAAGATAAAAGTCACCATATCTGACATCCAGACACAGTTTAGCAGAGACACAACAGTAACAACAAAAGACAGAAGAACGTGGCTCATAATAAGGAGAAAAATCACTGAGTCAGAACTGATCCAGAGTAAATCAAGGTGCCAGAGTTATCAGTTAAGAACATTCAAATGCTTATTGAAACAGTATTCTATATGTTCTAAAATAGAGACATGCAAGATACACTAAAGGAGGCTGGGCGCAGTGGCTCACGCCTGTAATCTCAGCATTTTGCGAGGCTGAGGCAGGTGGATCACGAAGTCAGGAGTTCAGGACCAGCCTGACCAATATGGTGAAATCCCATCTCTACTAAAAATACAAAAATTAGCGGGGCATAGTAGCATGCGGCTGTAGTCCCAGCTACATGGTAGGCTGATAGCACGTTAGTCATTAAAGAAGAAAAGATAGACACCTCTCAAAATAAAATAGAGAGAGAAAATAAATTTTTAAAAAACATGAACAGAGCAATAGTAGACAGTAAATTTCAAGTAACTGAATTTACGTGTAATCTCAGTTCCCAAAGGAGAGGAGAGGGAAGATGTGAAAACATTTGGGACTTTGAGTCAGGCAAAGCTTTCTTTGATATGACCCCACAGCATGATTTATATAATAATATATTGATAAGAAGAACTCATCAAATTTAAAAAAAAGAATCTGCTCTTCAAAAGAATCTATTAAGAGACTGAAAAGACAAGCTGCAGGCTGGGAGAAAATATTTGCAATTCATATATCTGATGAAAGGCTTGCATCAAAAATATATTTTAAAAGCTCAAAATTTAATAATGAAAAACAAACAACCCCATTTAAAACTTGGGTGAAAGACTGGAACAGACATTACAAAGTAGACATTTGTTTGGTAAATAAGCACATATGCTCAACATAATTAATGCTTAGGGCAATGCAAATTAAAACCAAAATGAGACGCCACTATCTATTTTTAAATAGCTAAGATTAGCATGACTGATAACAGCCAAGCACTGGCTTGGATGTGGAGAAGCTGAAACTCTCATACACTGCTGATGGGAATACAAAAAAGTGTAACCTTTGAAAAACAGTTTAAGAGTCCCTTAAAAAGTTAAACATACTTCTGCCGTAAGACTCAGCCATTGCACTCCTGGGTATTTACCCAAGAGAGATAAAAGTAGGTGTTCATATAATGATATCAACACAAATGTTCATAGCACATGTATTCATAATAGCCCAAACTAGAAACAATCTAAATATCAATCAATACATTAATGAATTAACTTGCTTTATCCGAATTAATTATGGATACATACTATAACATGAATGAATCTCAAAATAACTATACTAAGTGAAACAAGGCAGACTCTAGAGGTAAAACATGCAGAGAAAAAAACATAAAATGTCAGACAAAAAGTGCATAGTGTAAAATTTTATTTATATACATTTTTTGACTGTATAAATTACTGTCCAGTGACAGAAAGCAGTTTGGTGGTTTTTAAGGGCCAGGAATGAGGGGCCAGAGAAATGTATTATAAAGAGGCATCAGGAAACTGGAGGTGAAGTATATTTCCATCACCTCGATTGCGTGCTGATGGTTTCTAAACTTTCAATATTTTTAGTTTATTATATGTTATACAAAATAAAGCTTGTAATAAAAATCAAAAGATTGAGCCATCCTTATTTTCTCTATAAAAGAGCAGAATTCTCCTTTTAGAGATTTGGAAAGATTATTAAAAGATAAGTTACAAAATACAGTACCTGACACGTATAAAATATTAAATAAATACTAGCCATGCTTAATTATTTTGTTTTAAGTCTATATGAGTCAAGTTTTAGTAGAAATATGGGCTAGAAAAAAAAAACAGAAAGCGGGACTCTGTGATCCGACTTGGGCTTATAGAACAGACTGCACTAGTTTGTTCTCATGCTGCTAATAAAGTCATACCCAAGACCGGGTAATTTAGAAAGGAAAGAGGTTTAATGAACTCACAATTCCACATGGCTGGGGAGGCCTCACAGTCACGGCAGAAGGCAAAAAAGAAGCAAAGGCACATCTTAAATGGTAGCAGAGAAGAAAGCTTGTGTAGGGAAACTCCCATTTTAAAAGCATCAGATCTCGTGAGACTTATTCGCTACCAGGAGAACAGTAGGGGGAACCCGCCCCTATGATTCAATGATCTCCACCTGACTCCATCCTTGACATGCGGGGATAATTACAATCAAGGTGAGATTCGGGTGGAGACACAGCCGAATCATATCAATGACTAATGAGAGTTACGTCCAGAACCTAATGAAAACCTGTCTGAGGCCACATTCCCTGTAAAGCAGATTTGAGATAGAGATTTGTGTAGAGAACATTTAACTGGGTAAAATCCTAGGAGCCAACAACTGTGGCGAAAAAGCTGAATTGGACAAAGGGAGTTGAGATGTGAGGCAGTCACAACAAATACCTCAGCTAATCTCAAGGGGGAGCTGAGAAGCTGGGGTGACCCTTCAGAGTTGCCCTAAATTGAGGCAGGAGTATGGAGTTTTAATACCTTTCACTGGCCATTCTTCAGATACGAGTTGTCCCCAAGGATGGACATCAGCTTGACAAGTTATTAATTAGATCTCCTGAGAATAAATTCTAGAGAGAATCAGCTGAGAGGCATGATTTGCCAACACTCCCAATAGCTGGGCAAACTTCAGTTTTGAGTGAGGATTTGGGTCACACACAAAAGTCTCCACAACCAATTATTCATGGGAAATTCTATGTAGGCAGAGCTATTTCATGGCCAGTTAATCAAAACTACATAATCTATTTGGTTAAGCAAAAGAAATTAAAAAGATAAAATAAAATCTATATATTAACACTCAAAAGTTTTTAATGCATTTGCCTTGCATTTCGTATGTTTTGCCTTGCATTTCGCATATTTTGCCTTGCATTTGTTTATTTGCTTTCAAAAACCTTTAGAGAACAATAATTACTAATATAATATGGAGTAGCACAGCATAGACGAGGGAAGCTAACTCTCTCCCTTTTCCCAGAACCTGGAACAGCTAAAGATCCTAAGCATTGTCAGCTTTGGTATCTGACATAGTTTGGATGTTTGTCCCCTTCAAATCTCACGTTAAAATGTGATCCCCAATGTTGGAGATAGATGCCTCCTGAATGGCTTGGTGCTGTCCTCTTGGTAATGAATGAGTTCTTACCCTGTGAGTTCATGCGATATCTGGTTGTTTAAAAGAGACTGACACCTCTTCCCTGTCTCTCTTGCTTCCTCTCTCACCATGTGATATGCTGGTTTCCCTTCACCTTCCACCATGATTGGAAGGTTCCTGATGCCCTCCCTGGAAGCAGGTGCCAGTACTATGCTTCATGTACAGCCTTCACAACAAGGAGCCAAATAAACCTCATTTCTTTATAAATAACCCAGCCTCAGGTATTTCTTTATAACAATGCAAAAGGGCTAACAGAGTATCATTCATGGACAGTGAGTGTATTAGTCAATTTTCATGCTGCTGATAAAGACATACCCAAGACTGGGTAATTTATAAAGAAAAAGAGGTTTAATGAATTCACATATCTGTACCGCTACCTGTATAAATATGGAAATATCTTCACCGCTACCTGTACAAACATGGAAATATCTACACCGCCATCTCTTTAAACATGGAAATATCTACACCGCTATGTGTATAAACAAGGAAATATCTACAGCGCCATCTCTATAAACATGGAAATATCTACACCGCTATCTGTATGAACATGAAAATATCTACAGCGCCATCTGTATAAATATGGAAGTATATACACCGCCATCCGTATAAACATGGAAATATCTACACCGCCATCTGTATAAACATGGAAATATCTACACCGCCATCTGCATAAACATGGAAATATATACACCGCCACATATATAAACATGGAAATATCCAAGCCGCCATCTCTATAAACTGGGAAATATCTACACCGCTATCTGAATAAACATGGAAATATCTACACCGCTATGTGTATCAACATGGAAATATCTATACCGCTATCTCTATAAACATGGAAATATCTACACCGCTATCTGTATAAACATGGAAATATTTACAACGCTATCTGTATGAACATGGAAATATCTACACCGCTATCTGTATAAGCATGGAAATACCTACACCGCTATCTGTATAAACATGGAAATAACTACACCGCCATCTGTATAAACATGGAAATATCTAGACCGCCATCTCTATAAACATTGAAATATCTACAACGCCATCTGTATGAATATGGAAATAACTACACCGCCACCTGTATAAACATGGAAATATCTACACCGCCATCAGTTTAAACATGGAAATATCTATACCGCTATATTTATAAACATGGAAATATCTAAAACGCTATCTCTATAAACATGGAAATATCTACACCGCTATCTGTATGAACATGGAAATATTTACAACGCTATCTGTATGAACATGGAAATATCTACACCGCTATCTGTATAAGCATGGAAATACCTACACCGCTATCTGTATAAACATGGAAATACCTACACCGCCATCTGTATAAACATGGAAATATCTACACCGCCATCTCTATAAACATGGAAATATCTCCACCGCCATCTCTATAAACATGGAAATAATTACACCGCTATCTCTATAAACATGGATATATCTACACCAAAATCTGAATAAACATGGCAATATCTACACTGCTGTCTGTGAAACAGGGAATTATCTACACTGCTATCTATATAAACATGGAAATATCTACACGACTATCTCTATAAACATGGAAATATCTACACCAATATCTCTGTAAACATAGAAATATCTATACCGCTATGTGTATAAACATGGAAATATCTACACCGCTATGGGTATATACATGGAAATATCTACACCGCCATCTGTACAAACTTGGAAATATCTACACCGTCATCTCTATAAACATTGAAATATTTACACCGGCATCTGTATGCACATGGAAATATCTACACCGCCATGTGTATAAATATGGAAATATCTACACCACTATCTGTATGAACATGGAAATATCGACACCACCATCTGTATAAACAAGTAAATAACTATAATGCCGTCTCCATAAACATGGAAATATCTACACTGCTATCTGTATAAACATGGAAATATCTACACTGCTATCTGTATAAACATGGAAATATCTACACCACTATCTGTATAATCATGGAAATATCTTCAGCGCTATCTGTATAAAAATGGAAATATCTACACACCTATCTGTCAATACAAGGAAATATCTACACTGCTATCTGAATAAACATGTAAATATCTACATTACCATGTGAATAAACATGGGAATATCTACACTGCTATCTGTATGTACATGGAAATATCTACACCGCTATCTGTATAAACATGGAAATATCTACACTGCTATCTGTAAAACAGGGAAATATCTACAACGCTATCGGTATAAACATGGAAATATCTACAACGCTTTCTCTATAAACATGGAAATACCTACACCGATATCTCCATAAACATGGAAATATCGACACTGCTATGTGTAAAAACATGGAAATATCTACACCGCCATGTCTATAAACATGTAAATATCTACACCGTCATCTGTATAAACATGAAAATATCTACACCCAATCTGTATCAAAATGGAAATATCCACACCGCCATCTGTATGATCATGGAAATATCTACACCGTTATATGTATAAACACAGAAATATCTACACCGCTATCGGTATAAACATGGAAACGTCTACACTGCTATCTGTATAAACATGGAAATATCTACTCTGCTATCTGTAAAACTGGGAAATATCTACATCGCTAAGTCTATAAACATGGAAATATCTACAATTCTCTCTGTATAAACATGGAAATAACAACACCGCTGTCTGTATAAACATGGAAATATCTTCACCGCTATCTGTATAAACATGTAAATATCTACACCGCTATCTATATAAACATGGAAATATCTACACCGCTATCTGTGTAATCATGGAAATATCTACACCGCTATCTGTATAAACATGGAAATATCTACACCGATATCTCCATAAACATGGAAATATCTACACTGCTATCTGTATGAACATGGAAATACCTACACTGCCATCTGTATAAACTTGGAAATATCTACACCGCCATCTCTATAAACATGGAAATATCTACACCGCCCTCGGTATGAAAATGGAAATATCAACAATGTCATCTGTATGAACATGGAAATAACTACACAGACATCAGTGTGAACATGGAAATATCTACACCGCTATCTGTATGAACATGGAAATATCTACACCGCTATCTGTATAAACATGTAAATATCTACACCGCCATCTGTAAGAACATGGAATTATCTACACCGCCATCTGTATCAACATGGAAATATATACACCGCCTTCTGTATCAACATAGAAATATCTTCACCGCCATCTGTATGAAACTGGAAATATCTGTACTGCCATCTCTATGAAAATGGAAAAATATACACCGCTATCTGTATGAACATGGAAATATCTACACTGCTATCTGTATGAACATGGAAATATCTACACCGCTATCCATTTGAACATGGAAATATCTACCCCGCTATCTGCATAAACATGGAAATATCTACAATGTTATCTCAATAAACATGGAAATAACTACAACGCTATCTGTGTAAACATGGAAATATCTAGACCTTCATCTCTATAAACATGGAAATATCTACACTGCCATCTGTATAAGCATGGAAATATCTACACGGCCTTCTGTACAAACATGGAAATATCTACACCGCCATCTGTATAAAGATGGAAATATATACAGCGCTATCTGTATAAACATGGAAATATCTACACCGCGATCTGTATAAACATGGAAATATCTACACCATTATCTGTATAAACATGGAAGTATCCACACCGCTATCTCTATAAACATGTAAATAAGCACACTGCTATCTCTGTAAACATGGAAATATCTAGATCGCCATCTCTATAAACATGGAAATATCTACAACGCCATCTGTATGAACATGGAAATATCTACACCGCCACCCATATAAAGATGGATATATCTACACCGCTCTCTGTACGAACATGGAAAAATCTTCACCGCTATCTGTATAAACATGGAAATGTCTACACGGCCATCTCTATAAACATGGATATATCTACAATTCTATCTGTGTAAACATGGAAATGTCTACGCCGCTATTTGGGTAAACATGGAAATACCTACTCCGCTATCTGTATAAACACAGAAATATCTACACTGCTATCTGTATAAACATGGAAATATCTACACCGTTATCTGTATAAACTTGGAAATAACTACACTGCTATCTCTATAAACATGGAAATATCTGCACCGCTATCTGTATAAACATGGAAATATCTACATTGCTATCTGTAAAACAGGGAAATATCTACACCGCTATCTCTATAAACGTCTAAATATCTACAGTGCTCTCTGTATAAACATGGAAATATCTACAACGCTATCTGCAAAAACATGGAAATATCTACGCCGCTATCTCTATAAACATGGAAATATGTACACCGCTATATCTGTAAACATGGAATTATCTACACTGCCATCTGTATAAACATGGAAATATCAACACCACTATCTGTATAAACATGGAAATATCTACACTGCTATCTGTATAAACATGGAAATTCCTTCACCGCTATCTGTATAAACACGGAAATATCTACACCGCCATCTCTTTAAACATGGAAATATCTACACCGCAATCGGTATAAATGTGGAAATATCTACACCACTATCTCTATAAACATGGAAATATCTACACCGCCATCTGTATGAACACGGAAATATCTACACCGCTATCTGTATAAACATGCAAATATCTACACCACTAACTCTATAAACATGGAAAAATCTACACCACTAAATCTATAAACATGGAAATATCTACACTGCCATCTGTATAAACATGGAAATAGCTACAGCGCCATCAGTATGAACATGGAAATATCTACACCACCATCGGTATGAACATGGAAATATCTACACAGCCATCTGTATGAACATGGAAATATCTACAGCGTCATCTGTATGAACATGGAAATATCTACACAGCCATCTGTATGAACACTGAAATATCTTCACGCCATCTGTATGAACATGGAAATATCTACACCGCCATCTGTATGAACATGGAAATATCTACACTGACATCTGTATGAACATGAAAATATCTACACCACTATCTGTATGAACATGAAATATCTACACCGCTATCTGTATGAACACGGAAATATCTACACCACTCTCTGTATAAACATGGAAATATCTACACTTATCTGTGAAACAGGGAAATATCTACAACGCTATCTCTAAAAAGATGAAAATATCTACACCACTATCTCTATAATCATGGAAATATCTACACTGCCATCTCTATAAAGATTGAAATACATAGACTGCCATCTTATGAACTTGGAAATATCTACACCGCCATGTGTATAAAGATGGAAATATCTACACCGCGATCTGTATGAACATGGAAATATCTACACAGCCATCTGTATAAAGATGGAATTATCTACACCGCTATCTGTATGAACATGGAAATATCTACCCCACTATCTGTATAAACATGGAAATATCTACTCCGCTATCTGAAAAAACATGGAAATATCTACACCGCAATCTCTATAAACATGGAAATAACTACAGTGCTATGTGTATAAACATGGAAATATCTAGACCTCCATCTTTATAAACATGGAAATATCTACACCGCCATCTCTATAAACATGGAGATACCTAAACCGCCATCTGTATGAACATGGAATTATCTACACCGCCATCTCTATAAAGATGGAAACATCTACACCGACATCTGTATAAACATGGAAATATCTACACCTCTATCTGTATAATGATGGAAATATCTACACCGCTCTCTGAATAAACATGTAAATATCTACATCGCCATCTTCATAAACTTGGAAATATCTACACCGCAATCTCTATAAACATGGAAATATCTACACCAATATCTGTGTGAACATGGAAATATCTACACTGCCAACCGTATGAAGATGGAAATATCTACACCGCTCACTGTATGAACATGGAAATATGTACACCGCTATCTGTATGAACATGGAAATATCTACACCGCTATCTCTATAAACATGGCAATATCTACACCGATATCTGTATAAACATGGAAATCTCTACCCGCTATCTGTATAAACATGGAAATATCTACACCGCAATCTTTATAAACATGGGAATGTCTACAGCACCCTCTGTTTTAGCATGGAAATATCTACACCGCCACCTGTATAAAGATGGAAATATCTACAGCGCTATCTGTATAAACATGGAAATATCTACACCGCTTTCTGAATAAACATGGAAATATATACAGTGGTATCTGTGCAAACATGGAAATAGCTACACCGCTATCTGTATAAACATGGAAATATCTACACCGCTATCTCAATAAACATGGAAAAATCTTCACCGCTATCTGTATAAACTTGGAAATATCTACACCGCTATCTGCATAAACATGGAAATATCTACAGTGCTATCTGTATAAACATGGAAATATCTACACCGCTATCTGTATGAAGATGGTAATATCTACACCCCAATCTGTATAAACATGGAAATATCTACCCCGCTATGTGTACGAATATGAAAGTATCTACAGCACCATCGGTATAAAATTGCAAGTATCTAAACCGCTATCTCTATAAAGATGGAAATATCTACACTGCCATCTGTGTGAACATGGAAATATGTACACTGCCATCTGTATGAACATGAAAATATCTACACCACTATCTCTATAAACATGGAAATATCTACACCAATATCTGTTTAAACAAGGAAATATCTACAACGCCATGTCTATAAAAATGGAAATATCTACACTGTCACCTCTATAAACAGGGAAATATCTAAACCATCATCCGTATGAGCATGGAAATATCTACACCGCGATCTCTCTAAAGATGCAAATATCTACACCGCCATCTGTATAAATATGGGAATACCTACACCGCTATCTGTAAAAACATGGAAATATCTACACTGCTTTCTGTATGAACATGGAAATACCTTCACCTCTATCTGTATAATGATGGAAATTTCTACACTGCCATCTGCATAAACATGGAAATATCTACACAGCTATCTTTATATACATGGAAATATCTACACCGCTATCCGTATAATCATGGAAATTACTTCATCGCTATCTCTATCAACATCGAAATATCTACACCGCTATCTCTGTAAACATGGAAATATCTACACTGCTATCTGTATGAACATGGAAATATCTACACCGCTATCTGTGTAAACATGCATACATCTTCACTGATATCTGCATGAAAATGGAAATATCTACACAGCTATCTGCATATACATGGAAATATCTACAAAGCTATCTCTTACACATGGAAATAACTACACTGCTATCTCTATAAACATGGAAATATCTACACCGCCATCTGTATGAACATGGAAATATCTGCACCGCCATCTGTATGAACACATAAATATCTACACCGCCATCTGTATCAACATGGAAATATATACACCGCCTTCTGTATCAACATGGAAATATCTTCACCGCCATCTGTATGAACCTGGAAATATGTGTACTGCCACCTGTATGAAAATGGAAAAATCTACACCGCTATCCGTATGAACATGGAAATATCTACACTGCTATCTGTATGAACATGGAAATATCTACACAGCTATCCATTTGAACATGGAAATATCTACCCCGCTATCTGTATAAACATGGAAATATCTACAATATTTTCTCAATAAACATGGAAATAACTACACCGCTATCTGTATAAACACGGAAATATCTAGACCTTCATCTCTATAAACATGGAAATATCTACACTGCCATCTGTATAAGCATGGAAATATCTACACGGCCTTCTGTACAAACATGGAAATATCTACACCGCCATCTGTATAAAAATGGAAATATCTACAGCGCTATCTGTATAAACATGGAAATACCTACACCGCTATCTGTATAAACATGAAAATATTTACACCGCTATCTGCATAAACATGGAAATATCTACACCGCGATCTGTATAAACATGGAAATATCTACACCATTATCTGTATAAACATGGAAGTATCCACACCGCTATCTCTATAAACATGTAAATAAGTACACTGCTATCTCTGTAAACATGGAAATATCTAGATCGCCATCTCTATAAACATGGAAATATCTACAACGCCATCTGTATGAACATGGAAATATCTACACCGCCAACCATATAAAGATGGATATATCTACACTGCTATCTGTATAAACATGGAAAAATCTTCACCGCTATCTGTATAAACATGGAAATGTCTACACGGCCATCTCTATAAACATGGATATATCTCCAATTCTATCTGTGTAAACATGGAAATGTCTATGCCGCTATCTTGGTAAACATGGAAATACCTACTCCGCTATCTGTATAAACACAGAAATATCTACACTGCTATCTGTATAAACATGGAAATATCTACACCGTTATCTGTATAAACTTGGAAATAACTACACTGCTATCTCTATAAACATGGAAATATCTGCACCGCTATCTGTATAAACATGGAAATATCTACATTGCTATCTGTAAAACAGGGAAATATCTACACTGCTATCTCTATAAACATCTAAATATCTACAGTGCTCTCTGTATAAACATGGAAATATCTACACCGCTATCTGCAAAAACATGGAAATATCTACGCCGCTATCTGTATAAACATGGAAATACGTACACCGCTATATCTATAAACATGGAATTATCTACACTGCCATCTGTATAAACATGGAAATATCAACACCGCTATCTGTATAAACATGGAAATATCTACACTGCTGTCTGTATAAACATGGAAATTCCTTCAACGCTATCTGTATAAACACGGAAATATCTACACCGCCATCTCCTTAAACATGGAAATATCTACACCGCAATCGGTATAAATGTGGAAATATCTACACCACTATCTCTATAAACATGGAAATATCTACACCGCCATCTGTATGAACACGGAAATATCTACACCGCTATCTGTATAAACATGCAAATATCTACACCACTAACTCTATAAACATGGAAATATCTACACCACTAAATCTATAAACATGGAAATATCTACACTGCCATCTGTATAAACATGGAAATAGCTACAGCGCCATCAGTATGAACATGGAAATATCTACACCACAATCGGTATGAACATGGAAATATCTACACAGCCATCTGTATGAACATGGAAATATCTACAGCGTCATCTGCATGAACATGGAAATATCTACACCGACATCTGTATGACCATGGAAATATCTACACCGCTATCTGTATGAACATGAAATATCTACACCGCTATCTGTATGAACACGGAAATATCTACACCACTCTCTGTATAAACATGGAAATATCTACACTTATCTGTGAAACAGGGAAATATCTACAACGCTATCTCTAAAAAGATGGAAATATCTACACCATTATCTCTATAATCATGGAAATATCTACACTGCCATCTCTATAAAGATTGAAATACATAGACTGCCATCTTATGAACTTGGAAATATCTACACCGCCATGTGTATAAAGGTGGAAATATCTACACCGCTATCTGTATGAACATGGAAATATCTACACAGCCATCTATATAAAGATGGAATTATCTACACGGCTATCTGTATGGACATGGAAATATCTACCCCACTATCTGTATAAACATGGAAATATCTACTCCGCTATCTGAATAAACATGGAAATATCTACACCGCAATCTCTATAAACATGGAAATAACTACAGTGGTATGTGTATAAAGATGGAAATATCTAGACCTCCATCTTTATAAATATGGAAATATCTACACTGCCATCTCTATAAACATGGAGATACCTAAACCGCCATCTGTATGAACATGGAATTATCTACACCGCCATCTCTATAAAGATGGAAACATCTACACCGACATCTGTATAAACATGGAAATATCTACACCTGTATCTGTATAATGATGGAAATATCTACACCGCTATCTGAATAAACATTTAATGTCTACATCGCCATCTTCATAAACATGGAAATATCTACACCGCAATCTCTATAAACATGGAAATATCTACAACAATATCTGTGTGAACAAGGAAATATCTACACTGCCAACCGTATGAAGATGGAAATATCTACACCGCTCACTGTATGAACATGGAAATATGTACACCGCTATCTGTATGAACATGGAAATATCTACACCGCTATCTCTATAAACATGGCAATATCTACAACGATATCTGTATAAACATGGAAATATCTACACCGCTATCTCTATAAACATGGGAATGTCTACAGCACCCTCTGTATTAGCATGGAAATATCTACACAGCCACCTGTATAAAGATGGAAATATCTACAGCGCTATCTGAATAAACATGGAAATATCTACAGTGCTATCTGTACAAACATGGAAATAGCTACACCGCTATCTGTATAAAGATGGAAATATCTACACCGCTATCTCAATAAACATGGAAAAATCTTCACCGCTATCTGTATAAACTTGGAAATATCTACACCGCTATCTGCATAAACATGGAAATATCTACAGTGCTATCTGTATAAACATGGAAATATCTACACCGCTATCTGTATGAAGATGGTAATATCTACACCGCTATCTGTATAAACATGGAAATATCTACAACGCTACCTCTATGACTTGGAAATATCTAAACACCTCTCTGTATAAACAAGGAAATATCTACAACGCCATCTCTATAAACATGGAAATGTCTACTCCGCCATCTGCATAAATATGGAAATATCTACACCGCTATCTGTAAGAACATGTTAATATGTACATCCCTATCTGTATAAACATGGAAATATCTACATCGCTATCTCTATAACATGGAAATGTCTACACCGCTATCTGTATAAAGAAGGAAATACCTACACCGCCATCTGTATAAACATGGAAATATCTACACCGCTATGTGTATGAATATGAAAGTATCTACAGCGCCATCGGTATAAAATTGCAAGTATCTAAACCGCTATCTCTATAAAGATGGAAATATCTACACTGCCATCTGTATTAACATGGAAATATGTACACCGCCATCTGTATGAACATGGAAATATCTACACCACTATCTCTATAAACATGGAAATATCTACACCGCTATCTGTTTAAACAAGGAAATATCTACAACGCCATGTCTATAAATATGGAAATATCTGCACTGCCACCTCTATAAACAGGGAAATATCTAAACCATCATCCGTATGAGCATGGAAATATCTACACCGCGATCTCTCTAAAGATGCAAATATCTACACCGCCGTCTGTATAAACATGGGAATACCTACACCGCTATCTGTAAAAACATGGAAATATCTACACTGCTTTCTGTATGAACATGGAAATATTTACACCACAATCTGTATGAACAATGAAATATCTACACCGCTATCTGTATGAACATGGATATATCTACACAGCCATCTGGATGAACATGGAAATATCTACACCGCTATCTGTGTAAACATGCATACAACTTCACCGCTATCTGTATAAACATGGAAATATCTACACCGCTATCTTTATGAACATGGAAATATCTACACCGCTAACTGTTTGAACAGGGAAATATATACACCACTATCTGCATTAAAATGGAAATATCTACACAGCTATCTGCATATACATGGAAATATCTACACAGCTATCTCTTTACACATGGAAATAACTACACCGCTATCTGTATGAACATGGAAATATCTACACCGATATCTGTATGAACATGGAAATAACTGCACCGCCATCTGAATGAACATATAAATATCTACACCGCCATCTGTATTAAGATGGAGATATCTACACCGCTATCTGTATAAACATGGAAATATCTACACCGCTATCTGTTTGAACATGGAAATATCTACACCGCTATCTGTATGAACATGGAAATATCTTCACAGCCATCTGTATGAACATGGATATATCTACACAGCAATCTGGATGAACATGGAAATATCTACACCGCTATCTGTATGAACATGGAAATATCTACACCGCTATCTGTATGAACATGGAAATAACTTCACAGCCATCTGTATGAACATGGATATATCTACACAGCCATCTGGATGAACATGGAAATATCTACACCGCTATCTGTATGAACATGGAAATAGCTACACCGCTATCTGTGTAAACATGCATACATCTTCACCGCTATCTTTATAAACATGGAAATATCTACACTGCTATCTGTATGAACATGGAAATATCTACACCGCCATCTGTATTAAGTTGGAGATATCTACACCGCTATCTGTATGGACATGGAAATAGCTACACCGCTATCTGTGTAAACATGCATACATCTTCACCGCTATCTTTATAAACATGGAAATATCTACACTGCTATCTGTATGAACATGGAAATATCTACACCGCCATCTGTATTAAGATGGAGATATCTACACCGCTATCTGTAGAAACTTGGAAATATCTACACCGCTATCTGTATAAACATGGAAGTATCTACACCACTATCTGTATAAACATGGAAATATCAGCACCGCTATCTGTATGAACATGGAAATATCTACACCGCTATCTGCATGAAAATGGACATATCTACACAGTTATCTGCATATACATGGAAATATCTATACAGCTATCTCTTTACACATGGAAATAAGTACACCGCTATCTCTATTAACATGGAAATATCTACACCGCCATCTGTATGAACATGGAAATATCTGCACCACCATCTGTATGAACATATAAATATCTACACCGCCATCTGTATTAAGATGGAGATATCTACACCGCTATCTGTATAAACATGGAAATACCTACACCGCTATCTGTATAAACACAGAAATATCTACACTGCTATCTGTGTAAACATGGAAATATCTACACCGCTATCTGCATAAACATGGAAATATCTACAGTGCTATCTGTATAAACATGGAAATATCTACACCGCTATCTGTATGAAGATGGTAATATCTACAACGCTATCTGTATAACCATGGAAATATCTACAACTCTACCTCTATGACTTGGAAATATCTAAACACCTCTCTGTATAAACAAGGAAATATCTACAACGCCATCTCTATAAACATGGAAATGTCTACACCGCCATCTGCATAAATTTGGAAATATCTACACCGCTATCTGTAAGAACATGTTAATATGTACATCCCTATCTGTATAAACATGGAAATATCTACATCGCTATCTCTATAACATGGAAATGTCTACACCGCTATCTGTATAAAGAAGGAAATATCTACACCGCCATCTGTACAAACATGGAAATATCTACACCGCTATGTGTATGAATATGAAAGTATCTACAGCGCCATCGGTATAAAATTGCAAGTATCTAAACTGCTATCTCTATAAAGATGGAAATATCTACACTGCCATCTGTATGAACATGGAAATATGTACACCGCCATCTGTATGAACATGGAAATATCTACACCACTATCTCTGTAAACATGGCAATATCTTCACCGCTATCTTTTTAAACAGGGAAATATCAACAACGCCATGTCTATAAATATGGTAATATCTACACTGCCACCTCTATAAACAGGGAAATATCTAAACCATCATCCGTATGAGCATGGAAATATCTACACCGCGATCTCTCTAAAGATGCAAATATCTACACCGCCGTCAGTATAAACATGGGAATACCTACACCGCTATCTGTAAAAACATGGAAATATCTACACTGCTTTCTGTATGAACATGGAAATACCTTCACCTCTATCTGTATAATGATTGAAATTTCTACACTGCCATCTGCATAAACATGGAAATATCTACACCGCTATCTGTATAAACATGGAAATATCTACACCGCTATCTGTATAAACATGGAAATATCTACACCGCCATCTGTATTAACATGGAGATATCTACCCCGCTATCCATATAAACATGGAAATATCTACACCGCTATGTGTATAAACATGGAAATATCTACACCGCTATCTGTATAAACATGGAAATATCTACACCGCTACCTGTATAAACATGGAAATATCAGCACCGTTATCGGTATGTACATGGAAATATCTACACCGCTATCTGTATGAACATGGAAATAAATACCCTGCTATCTCTACAAACATGGAAATATCTATAACGCTATCTGTATAAACATGGAAATATCTACACCGCTATATGTATAAAGATGGAAATATCTACACCGCTATCTGTATAAACTTGTAAATATCTTCACCGCTATCTGTGTAAACATGGAAATATTGACACCGCTATCTCTATAAACATGGAAATATCTACATTGCTCTCTGTATAAACATGGAAATATCTGCACCGCTATCTGTAAAAACTTGGAAATATCTACACCGCTATCTCTATAAACACTGAAATATCTAACCCGCTATATCTATAAACATGGAAATATCCACACTGCGATCTGTATAAACATGGAACTATCTACACCGCTATCTGTACAAGCATGGCAATATCTACTCCGCTATCTGTATAAACATGGAAATATATACAACAATATCTCTATAAAGAAGGAAATATCTACACCGCCATCTCTGTATACATGGAAACATCTACACCGCTATCTGTTTGAACCTTTAAATATATACACCTCTATCTGTATAAACATGGAAATATCTACACCGCCATCTGTATGAACATGGAAATAACTACACAGCCATCTGTAAGAAGATGGAATTATCTACACCGCCATCTGTATCAACATGGAAATATATACACCGCCATCTGTATCAACATGGAAATATCTTCACCGACATCTGTAGGAGCATGGAAAAATCTGCACCTCTATCTGTGTGAACATGGAAATATCTACACTGCTATCTGTAAAACAGGGAAATATCTTCACCGCTATCTATATAAACATGGAAATATCTACAACGCTATCTGAATAAACATGGAAATATCTACACCGCTATCTTTATAAACATGGAAATATCTACACCGCTATCTGTGTAAACATGGAAATATCTACACCGCTATCTGTGTAAACATGGAAATATCTACACCGCCATCTGTATAAACATGGAAATATCTACACCGTCATCTGTAAAAACATGGAAATATCTACACCGCCATCTGTATCAAAATGGAATTATCTACACCGCCATCTGTATGATCATGGAAATATCTACAATGTTATCTGTATAAACACATAAATATCTACAACTCTATCTGCATAAACATGGAAATATCTACACTGTTATCTGTTTAAACATGGAAATAACTAGACTTCTATCTCTATAAACATGGAAATATCTACACCGCTATCGGTAAAAACTTGGAAATGACTACACTGCTCTCTGTATAAACATGCAAATATCTTCACCGCTATCTGTATAAACATGTAAATATCTACACCGCCATCTGTAAGACCATGGAATTATCTACACCGCCATCTGTATCAACATGGAAATATATACACCGCCTTCTGTATCAACATGGAAATATCTTCAACGCCATGTGTATGAACCTGGAAATATGTGTACTGCCATCTGTATGAAAATGGAAAAATCTACACTGCTATCTGTATGAACATGGAAATATCTACACTGCTATCTGTATGAACATGGAAATATCTACACCGCTATCCATTTGAACATGGAAATATCTACCCCGCTATCTGTATAAACACAGAAATATCTACAATATTATCTCAATAAACATAGAAATAACTACACCGCTATCTGTATACACATGGAAATATCTAGACCTTCATCTCTATAAACATGGAAATATCTACACTGCCATCTGTATAAGCATGGAAATATCTACACGGCCTTCTGTACAAACATGGAAATGTCTACACCGCCATCTGTATAAAGATGGAAATATCTACAGCGCTATCTGTATAAACATGGAAATATCTACACCGCTATCTGTATAAACATGAAAATATTTACACCGCTATCTGCATAAACATGGAAATATCTACACCGCGATCTGTATAAACATGGAAATACCTACACCATTATCTGTATAAACATGGAAGTATCCACACCTCTATCTCTATAAACATGTAAATAAGTACACTGCTATCTCTGTAAACATGGAAATATCTAGATCGCCATCTCTATAAACATGGAAATATCTACAACGCCATCTGTATGAACATGGAAATATCTACACCGCCAACCATATAAAGACGGATATATCTACACCGCTATCTGTATAAACGTGGAAAAATCTTCACCACTATCTGTATAAACATGGAAATGTCTACACGGCCATCTCTATAAACATGGATATATCTACAATTCTATCTGTGTAAACATGGAAATGTCTATGCCGCTATCTTGGTAAACATGGAAATACCTACTCCGCTATCTGTATAAACACAGAAATATCTACACTGCTATCTGTATAAACATGGAAATATCTACACCGTTATCTGTATAAACTTGGAAATAACTACACTGCTATCTCTATAAACATGGAAATATCTGCACCGCTATCTGTATAAACATGGAAATATCTACATTGCTATCTGTAAAACAGGGAAATATCTACACTGCTATCTCTATAAACATCTAAATATCTACAGTGCTCTCTGTATAAACATGGAAATATCTACACCGCTATCTGCAAAAACATGGAAATATCTACGCCGCTATCTGTATAAACATGGAAATATGTACACCGCTATATCTATAAACATGGAATTATCTACACTGACATCTCTATAAACATGGAAATATCAACACCGCTATCTGTATAAACATGGAAATATCTACACTGCTATCTGTATAAACATGGAAATTCCTTCACCGCTATCTGTATAAACACGGAAATATCTACACCGCCATCTCTTTAAACATGGAAATATCTACACCAAAATCGGTATAAATGTGGAAATATCTACACCACTATCTCTATAAACATGGAAATATCTACACCGCCATCTGTATGAACACGGAAATATCTACACCGCTATCTGTATAAACATGCAAATATCTACACCACTAACTCTATAAACATGGAAATATCTACACCACTAAATATATAAACATGGAAATATCTACACTGCCATCTGTATAAACATGGAAATAGCTACAGCGCCATCAGTATGAACATGGAAATATCTACACCACCATCGGTATGAACATGGAAATATCTACACAGCCATCTGTATGAACATGGAAATATCTACAGCGTCATCTCTATGAACATGGAAATATCTACACAGCCATCTGTATGAACACTGAAATATCTTCACGCCATCTGTATGAACATGGAAATATCTACACCGCCATCTGTATGAACATGGAAATATCTACACCGACATCTGTATGACCATGGAAATATCTACACCGCTATCTGTATGAACATGAAATATCTACACCGCTATCTGTATGAACACGGATATATCTACACCACTCTCAGTATAAACATGGAAATATCTACACTTATCTGTGAAACAGGGAAATATCTACAACGCTATCTCTAAAAAGATGGAAATATCTACACCACTATCTCTATAATCATGGAAATATCTACACTGCCATCTCTATAAAGATTGAAATACATAGACTGCCATCTTATGAACTTGGAAATATCTACACCGCCATGTGTATAAAGGTGGAAATATCTACACCGCTATCTGTATGAACATGGAAATATCTACACAGCCATCTATATAAAGATGGAATTATCTACACCGCTATCTCTATGAACATGGAAATATCTACACCGCTATCTGTATCAACATGGAAATATCTTCACCGCCATCTGTATGAACATGGATATATCTACACAGCCATCTGGATGAACATGGAAATATCTACACCGCTATCTGTATGAACACGGAAATATCTACACTGCTATCTGTATGAACATGGAAATATCTACACTGCTATCTGTATGAACATGGAAATATCTTCACCGCCATCTGTATGAACATGGATATATCTACACAGCCATCTGGATGAACATGGAAATATCTACACCGCTATCTGTGTAAACATGCATACATCTTCACCGCTATCTGTATAAACATGGAAATATGTACACCGCTATCTTTGTGAACATGGAAATCTCTACACCGCTAACTGTTTGAACAGGGAAATATATACACCGCTATCTGCAGGAAAATGGAAATATCTACACAGCTATCTACATATACATGGAAATATCTACACAGCTATCTCTTTACACATGGAAATAACTACACCGCTATCTGTATGAATATGGAAATATCTACACCACCATTTGTATGAACATGGAAATATCTGCACCGCCATCTGTATGAACATATAAATATCGACACCGCCATCTGTATTAAGATGGAGATATCTACACCGCTATCTGTATAAACATGGAAATATCTACACCGCTATGTGTATAAACATGGAAATATCTACACCGCTATCTGTATAAACATGGAAATATCTACACCGCTACCTGTATAAACACGGAAATATCAGCACCGCTATCAGTATGAACATGGAAGTATCTACACCGTCATCTGTATGAACATGGAAATATCTTCACCGCCATCTGTATGAACATGGAAATATCTGCACCGCCATCTGTATGAACATATAAATATCTACACCGCCATCTGTATTAAGATGGAGATATCTACACCGCTATATGTATAAACATGGAAATATCTACACCGCTATGTGTATAAACATGGAAATATCTACACCGCTATCTGTATAAACATGGAAATATCTACTCCGCAACCTGTATAAACATGGAAATATCAGCACCGCTATCTGTATGAACATGGAAATATTTACACCGCCATCTGTATGAACATGGAAATATCTTCACCGCCATCTGTATGAACATGGAAATATCTACACCGCTATCTGTTTGAACATGGAAGTATCTACAACACTATCTGCATGAAAATGGAAATATCTACACAGCTATCTGCATATACATGGAGATATCTACACAGCTATCTCTTTGCACATGGAAATAACTACACCGCTATCTCTATAAACATGGAAATATCTACACCGCCATCTGTATGAACATGGAAATATCTGCACCGCCATCTGTATGAACATATAAATATCTACACCGCCATCTGTATTAAGAAGGAGATATCTACACCGCTATCTGTATAAACATGGAAATATCTACACCGCTATCTGTATGAACATGGAAATATCTACACTGCTATCTGTATAAACACGGAAATATGTACACCGCTACCTGTATAAACATGGAAGTATCAGCACCGCTATCGGTATGAACATGGAAGTATCTACACCGCTATCTCTATGAACATGGAAATATCTACACCGCTATCTGTATGAACATGGAAATATCTTCACCGCCATCTGTATGAACATGGATATATCTACACAGCCATCTGGATGAACATGGAAATATCTACACCGCTATCTGTATGAACATGGAAATATCTACACTGCTATCTGTATGAACATGGAAATATCTACACCGCTATGTGTATGAACATGGAAATATCTTCACCGCCATCTGTATGAACATGGATATATCTACACAGCCATTTGGATGAACATGGAAATATCTTCACCGCTATGTGTGTAAACATGCACACATCTTCACCGCTATCTGTATAAACATGGAAATATCTACACCGCTATCTGTATGAACATGGAAATATCTACACCGCTATCTGTTTGAACATGGAAATATCTACACCGCTATGTGCATGAAAATGGAAATATCTACACAGATATCTGCATATACATGGAAATATCTACACAGCTATCTCTTTACACATGGAAATAACTACACCGCTATCTGTATGAACATGGAAATATATACACCACCATCTGTATGAACATGGAAATATCCGCACCGCCATCTGTATGAACATATAAATATCCACACGGCCATCTGTATTAAGAAGGAGGTATCTACACCGCTATCTCTATAAACATGGATATATCTACACCGCTATCTGTATAAACATGGAAATATCTACACCGCTATCTTTATAAACATGGAAATATCTACATCGCTACCTGTATAAACATGGAAATATCAGCACCGCTGTCTGTATGAACATGGAAATACCTACACCGCTATCTGTATGAACATGGAAATATCTACACCGATATCTGTATGAACATGGAAATATCTTCACCACCATCTGTATGAACATAGATATATCTACACAGCCATCTGGATGAACATGGAAATATCAACACCGCTGTCTGTATGAAGATGGAAATATCTACACCGCTATCTGTATAAACATGGAAATATGTACACCGGTACCTGTATAAACATGGAAGTATCAGCACCGCTATCGGTATGAACATGGAAGTATCTACACCACTATCTCTATGAACATGGAAATATCTACACCGCTAACTCTATGAACATGGAAATATCTTCACCGCCATCTGTATGAACATGGATATATCTACACAGCCATCTGGATGAACATGGAAATATCTACACCGCTATCTGTATGAACACGGAAATATCTACACTGCTATCTGTATGAACATGGAAATATCTACACCACTATCTGTATGAACATGGAAATACCTTCACCGCCATCTGTATGAACATGGATATATCTACACAGCCATTTGGATGAACATGGAAATATCTGCATCGCCATCTGTATGAACATATAAATATCTACACTGCCATCTGTATTAAGATGGAGATATCTACACCGCTATCTGTATAAACATGGAAATATCTACACGGCTATGTGTATAAACATGGAAATATCTACACCGCTATATGTATAAACCTGGAAATATCTACACCGCTACCTGTATAAACATCGAAATATCAGCACCGATATCGGAATGAACATGGAAATATCTACACCGCCATCTGTATGAACATGGAAATATCTTCACCGCCATCAGTATGAACATGGATATGTCTACACAGCCATCTGTATTAACATGGAAATATCTAAACCGCTATCTGTATGAACATGGGAATGTCTTCACCGCCATCTGTATGAACATGGATATGTCTACACAGCCATCTGGATGAACATGGAAATATCTACACCGCTGTCAGTATGAACATGGAAATATCAACACCGCTATCTGTGTAAACATGCATACATCTTCACCGCTATCTGTATAAACATGGAAATATCTACTCCGCTATGTGAATGAACATGGAAATATCTACACCGCTATCTGTTTGAACATGGAAATATCTACACCACTATCTGCATGAAAATGGAAATATCTACACAGCTATCTGCATATACATGGAAATAGCTACACAGCTATCTGTATGAACATGGAAATATCTTCACCACCATCTGTATGAACATATAAATATCTACACTGCCATCTGTATTAAGATGGAGATATCTACACCGCTATCTGTAGAAACATGGAAATATCTACACCGCTATCTGTATGAACATGGAAATATCTACACCGCTATCTGTATAAACACGGAAATATGTACACCGCTACCTGTATAAACATGGAAGTATCAGCACCGCTATCGGTATGAACATGGAAGTATCTACACCGCTATCTCTATGAACATGGAAATATCTACACCGCTATCTGTATGAACATGGAAATATCTTCACCGCCATCTGTATGAACATGGATATATCTACACAGCCATCTGGATGAACATGGAAATATCTACACCGCTATCTGTATGAACATGGAAATATCTACACTGCTATCTGTATGAACATGGAAATATCTACACTGCTATCTGTATAAACATGGAAATATCTTCACCGCCATCTGTATGAACATGGATATACCTACACAGCCATTTGGATGAACATGGAAATATCTTCACCGCTATGTGTGTAAACATGCACACATCTTCACCGCTATCTGTATAAACATGGAAATATCTACACCGCTATCTGTATGAACATGGAAATATCTACACCGCTATCTGTTTGAACATGGAAATATCTACACCGCTATGTGCATGAAAATGGAAATATCTACACAGATATCTGCATATACATGGAAATATCTACACAGCTATCTCTTTACAGATGGAAATAACTACACCGCTATCTGTATGAACATGGAAATATCTACACCACCATCTGTATGAACATGGAAATATCCGCACCGCCATCTGTATGAACATATAAATATCCACACGGCCATCTGTATTAAGAAGGAGATATCTACACCGCTATCTCTATAAACATGGATATATCTACACCGCTATCTGTATAAACATGGAAATATCTACACCGCTATCTGTATAAACATGGAAATATCTACACCGCTACCTGTATAAACATGGAAATATCAGCACCGCTATCTGTATGAACATGGAAATACCTACACCGCTATCTGTATGAACATGGAAATATCTACAGCGATATCTGTATGTACATGGAAATATCTTCATCACCATCTGTATGAACATAGATATATCTACGCAGCCATCTGGATGAACATGGAAATATCAACACCGCTGTCTGTATGAAGATGGAAATATCTACACCGCTATCTGTATAAAATCGGAAATATGTACACCGCTACCTGTATAAACATGGAAGTATCAGCACCGCTATCGGTATGAACATGGAAGTATCTACACCGCTATCTCTATGAACATGGAAATATCTACACAGCTATCTGTATGAACATGGAAATATCTTCACCGCTATGTGTATAAACATGGAAATATCTACACCGCTATATGTATAAACATGTAAATATCTACACCGCTACCTGTATAAACATGGAAATATCAGCACCGCTATCGGAATGAACATGGAAATACCTACACCGCCATCTGTATGAACATGGAAATATCTTCACCGCCATCTGTATGAACATGGATATGTCTATACAGCCATCTGTATTACCATGGAAATATCTACCCCGCTATCTGTATGAACATGGGAATATCTACACCGCTATCTGTATGAACATGGAAATATCTTCACCGCCATCTGTATGAACATGGATATGTCTACACAGCCATCTGGATGAACATGGAAATATCTACACCGCTATCAGTATGAACATGGAAATAACTACACCGCTATCTGTGTAAACATGCATACATCTTCACCGCTATCTGTATAAACATGGAAATATCTACACCGCTATGTGAATGAACATGGAAATATCTACACCGCTATCTGTTTGAACATGGAAATATCTACACCACTATCTGCATGAAAATGGAAATACCTACACAGCTATCTGCATACACATGGAAATATCTACACAGCTATCTGTATGAACATGGAAATATCTACACCGCTATCTGTATGAACATGGAAATATCTTCACCGCCATCTGTATGAACATGGATATATCTACACAGCCATCTGGATGAACATGGAAATATCTACACCGCTATGTGTGTAAACATGCATACATCTTCACCGCTATCTGTATAAACATGGAAGTATCTACACCGCTATCTGTATGAATATGGAAATATCTACACCGCTAACTGTTTGAACAGGGAAATATATACACCGCTATCTTTGTAAACATGCATACATATTCACCGCTATCTGTATAAACATGGAAATATCTCCACCGCTATCTCTATGAACATGGAAATATCTACACCGCTATCTGTTTGAACATGGAAATATCTAAACCGCTATCTGCATGAAAATGGAAATATCTACACAGCTATCTGCATATACATGGAAATATCTACACAGCTATCTCTTTACACATGGAAATAACTACACCTCTATCTGTATGAACATGGAAATAACTTCACCGCCATCTGTATGAACATGGATATATCTACACAGCCATCTGGATGAATATGGAAATATCTACACCGCTATCAGTATTAACATGGAAATATCTACACCGCTATCTGTGTAAACATGCATACATCTTCACCGCTATCTGTATAAACATGGAAATATCTACACCGCTATCTGTGTAAACATGCATACACCTTCACCGCTATCTGTATAAACATGGAAATATCTACACAGCTATCTTTATGAACATGGAAATATCTACACCGCTATCTGTTTGAACATGGAAATATCTACAAAACTATCACCATGAAAATGGAAATATCTACACAGTTATCTGCATATACATGGAAATATCTACAGAGCTATCTCTTTACACATGGAAATAACTACACCGCTATCTCATTAAACATGGAAAATCTACACCGCCAACTGTATGAACATGGAAATATCTGCACCGCCATCTGTATGAACATGTAAATATCTACACCGCCATCTGTATTAAGAAGGAGATATCTACACCGCTATCTCTATAAACATGGAAATATCTACACCGCTATCTGTATGAACATGGAAATATCTAAACCGCTATCTGTATAAACGTGGAAATATGTACACAGCTACCTGTATAAACATGGAAGTATCAGAACCGCTATCGGTATGAACATGGAAATATCTTCTCCGCCATCTGTATGAACATGGATATATCTACACAGCCATCTGGATGAACATGGAAATATCTACACCGCTATCTGTATGAACATGGAAATATTTACACAGCTATCTGTATGAACATGGAAATATCTTCTCTGCCATCTGTATGTATGAACATGGATATTTCTACACAGCCATCTGGATGAACGTGGAAATATCTACACCGCTATCAGTATGAACATGGAAATATCTACACCACCATCTGTATGAACATGGATATATCTACACAGCCATCTGTATAAACATGGCAATATCTACACCGCTATCTTTATAAACATGGAAATATCTACACCGCTATCTGTATGAACATGGAAATATCAACACAGCTATATGTGTAAATATGCATACATCTTCACCGCTATCTGTATAAACATGGAAATATCTACACCGCTATCTGTATGAAAATGGAAATATCTACATCGCTATCTGTGTAAACATGCATACATTTTCACCGCTATCTGTATAAACATGGAAATATCTACACCGCTATCTTTATGAACATGGAAATATCTACACCGCTAACTGTTTGAGCATGGAAATATATACACCGCTATCTGCTTGAAAATGGAAATATCTACAACGCTATCTGTATGAACATGGAAATACATACACCGCTATCTGTTTGAACATGGAAATATATACACCGCTATCTGCATGAAAATGGAAATATCTACACAGCTATCTGCATATACATGGAAATATCTACACAGCTATCTCTTTACACTTGGAAATAACTACACCGCTATCTCTATAAATATGGAAATATCTACACCGCCATCTGTATGAACATGGAAATATCTGCACCGCCATCAGTATGAACATATAAATGTCTACACAGCCATCTGTATTAAGAAGGAGATATCTACACCGCTATCTGTATAAAGATGGAAATATCTACACCGCTATCTGTATGAACATGGAAATATCTACACCACTATCTGTATAAACACGGAAATATGTACAACGCTACCTGTATACACATGGAAGTATCAGCACCGCTATCGGTATGAACATGGCAATATCTACACGGCTATCTGTATGAACTTGGAAATATCTACACCGCTATCTGTATGAACATGGAAATATCTTCAAAGCCATCTGTATGAACATGGATATATCTACTCAGCCTTCTGGATGAACATGGAAATATCTACACCGCTATCTGTATAAACATGGAAATATCAGCACCGCTAACGGAATGAATATGGAAATATCTACACCGCCATCTCTATGAACATGGAAATATCTTCATCGCCATCTGTATGAACATGGATATATCTACACAGCCATCTGTATGAACATGGAAATATCTACACCGCTATCTGTATGAACATGGAAATATCAACACAGCTATATGTGTAAACATGCATACATCTTCACCGCTATCTGTATAAACATGGAAATATCTACACCGCTATCTGTATGAAAATGGAAATATCTACATCGCTATCTGTTTGAACATGGAAATATCTACACCGCTATCTGCATGAAAATGGAAGTATCTACACAGCTATCTGCATATACATGGAAATATCTACACAGCTATCTCTTTACACATGGAAATAACTACACCGCTATCTCTATAAACATGGAAATATCTACACCGCCATCTGTATGAACATGGAAATATCTGCACCGCCATCTGTATGAACATGGAAATATCTACACCGCCATCTGTATTAAGAAGGAGATATCTACACCGCTATCTGTATAAACATGGAAATATCTACACAGCTATCTGTATGAACATGGAAATATCTACACCGCTATCTGTATAAACATGGAAATATGTACACAGCTACCTGTATAAACATGGAAGTATCAGCACCGCTATCCGTATGAACATGGCAATATCTACACGGCTATCTGTATGAACATGGAAATATCTACACCGCTATCTGTATGAACATGGAAATATCTTCACCACCATCTGTATGAACATGGATATATCTACACAGCCTTCTGGATGAACATGGAAATATCTACACCGCTATCTGTACAAACATGGAAATATCTACACCGCTATCTGTATGAACATGGAAATATCTACACCGCTATCTGTATGAACATGGAAATATCTACACCGCTATCTGTATGAACATGGAAATATCTTCTCCGCCATCTGTATGAACATGGATATATCTACACCGCCATCTGGATGAACATGGAAATATCTACAACGCTATCTGTATGAACATGGAAATATTTACACCGCTATCAGTATGAACATGGAAATATCTTCTCTGCCATCTGTATGTATGAACATGGATATATCTACACAGCCATCTGGATGAACGTGGAAATATCTACACCGCTATCAGTATGAACATGGAAATATCTACACCGCCATCTGTATGAACATGGATATATCTACACAGCCATCTGTATAAACATGGAAATATCTACACCGCTATCTGTATCAACATGGAAATATCTACACAGCTATCTGTTTGAACATGGAAATATCTACACCGCTATCTGCATGAAAATGGAAATATCTACACAGCTATCTGCATATATATGGAAATATCTACACAGCTATCTCTTTACACTTGGAAATAACTACACCGCTATCTCTATAAACATGGAAATATCTACACCGCCATCTGTATGAACATGGAAATAACTGCACCGCCATCTGTATGAACATATAAATGTCTACACAGCCATCTGTATTAAGAAGGAGATATCTACACCGCTAAGTGTATAAAAATGGAAATATCTACACCGCTATCTGTATGAATATGGAAATATCTACACCACTATCTGTATAAACACGGAAATATGTACACCGCTACCTGTATGAACATGGAAGTATCAGCACCGCTATCGGTATGAACATGGCAATATCTACACGGCTATCTGTATGAACATGGAAATATCTACACTGCTATCTGTATGAACATGGAAATATCTTCAACGCCGTCTGTATGAACATGGATATATCTACTCAGCCATCTGGATGAACATGGAAATATCTACACCGCTATCTGTATCAACATGAAAATATCTACACCGCTATCTGCATGAACATGGAAATATCTACACAGCCATCTGGATGAACATGGAAATATCTACACCGCTATCTGTATGAACATGGAAATACATACACCGCTATCTGTATGAACATGGAAATATCTACACCGCTATCTGTATGAACATGGAAATATCTTCACCGCCATCTGGATGAACATGGATATATCTACACAGCATTCTGGATGAACATGGAAATATCTACACCGCTGTCTGTGTAAACATGCATACATTTTCACCGCTATCTGTATAAACATGGAAATATCTACACCGCTATCTTTATGAACATGGAAATAGCTAAACCGCTAACTGTTTGAACAGGAAAATACATACACCGCTATCTGCATAAAAATGGAAATATCTACACCGCTATCTGTATGAACATGGAAATACATATACCGCTATCTGTATGAACAAGGATATATCTACACAGCCATCTGGATGAACATGGAAATATCTAAACCGCTATCTGTATGAAGATGGAAATATCTACACTGCCATCTGTATGAACATGGATATATCTACACAGCCATCTGTATGAACATGGATATATCTACACAGCCATCTGGATGAACATGGAAATATCTAAACCGCTATCTGTATGAACATGGAAATATCTACACCGCCAACTGTATGAACATGGATATATCTACACAGCCATCTGTATAAACACGGAAATATGTACACCGCTACCTGTATGAACATGGAAGTATCAGCACAGCTATCGGTATGAACATGGCAATATCTACACGGCTATCTGTATGAACATGGAAATATCTACACCGCTATCTGTATGAACATGGAAATACATACACCGTTATCTGTATGAACATGGAAATATCTACACCGCTATCTGTATGAACATGGAAATATCTACACCGCTATCTGTATGAACATGGAAATATCTACACAGCCATCTGGATGAACATGGAAATAACTACACCGCTATCTGTATGAACATGGAAATATCTACACAACCATCTGGATGAACATGGAAATATCTACACCGCTATCTGTATGAAGATGGAAATATCTACACCGCTATCTGTATGAACATGGAAATATCTACACCGCTATCTGTATGAACATGGAAATATTTTCACCGCCGTCTATATGAACATGGATATATCTACACAGCCATCTGGATGAACATGGAAATATCTACACCGCTATCTGTGTAAACATGCCTACATTTTCACCGCTATCTGTATAAACATGGAAATATCTACACCGCTATCTTTATGAACATGGAAATATCTACACCGCTAACTGTTTGAACATGGAAGTATATACACCGCTATCTGCTTGAAAATGGAAATATATACACCGCTAACTGTATGAACATGGAAATACATACACCGCTATCTGTTTGAACATGGAAATATCAACACCGCTTTCTGTATGAACATGGAAATATCTACACCGCTATCTGTATGAACATGGAAATATCTTCACCGCCATCTGTATGAAGATGGATATATCTACACAGCATTCTGGATGAACATGGAAATATCTACAACGCTATCTGTGTAAACATGCATACATTTTCACCGCTATCTGTATAAACATGGAAATATCTACACCGCTATCTTTATGAACATGGAAATAGCTAAACCGCTAACTGTTTTAACAGGGAAATATATACACCGCTATCTGCATAAAAATGGAAATATATACAGCGCTATCTGTATGAACAGGGAAATACATACACCGCTATCTGTATGAACAAGGATATATCTACACAGCCATCTGGATGAACATGGAAATATCTAAACCGCTATCTGTATGAAGATGGAAATATCTACACCGCCATCTGTATGAACATGGATATATCTACACAGCCATCTGTATAAACACGGAAATATGTACACCGCTACCTGTATAAACATGGAAGTATCAGCACCGCTATCGGTATGAACATGGCAATATCTACACGGCTATCTGTATGAACATGGAAATATCTACACCGCTATCTGTATGTACATGGAAATATCTTCACCGCCATCTGTATGAACATGGATATATCTACGCAGCCATCTGGATGAACATAGAAATATCTACACCGCTATCTGTATGAACATGGAAATATCTACACCGCTATCTGTATGAACACGGAAATATCTACACAGCCATCTGGATGAACATGGAAATATCTACACCGCTATCAGTATGAACATGGAAATACATACACCGCTATCTGTATGAACATGGAAATATCTACACCGCTATCGGAATGAACATGGAAATATCTACACCGCTATCTGAATGAACATGGAAATATCTTCACCGCCATCTGTATGAACATGGATATATCAACACAGCCATCTGAATGAACATGGAAATATCTATACAGCCATCTGTATGAACATGGATATATCTACACAGCCATCTGGATGAACATGGAAATATCTAAACCGCTATCTGTATGAACATGGAAATATCTACACCGCCAACTGTATGAACATGGATATATCTACACAGCCATCTGTATAAACACGGAAATATGTACACCGCTACCTGTATGAACATGGAAGTATCAGCACAGCTATCGGTATGAACATGGCAATATCTACACGGCTATCTGTATGAACATGGAAATATCTACACCGCTATCTGTATGAACATGGAAATATCTACACCGCTATCTGTATGAACATGGAAATATCTTCACCGCCATCTGTATGAACATGGATATATCTACACAGCCATATGGATGAACATGGAAATATCTACACCGCTATCTGTGTAAACATGCATACATTTTCACCGCTATCTGTATAAACAAGGAAATATCTACACCGCTGTCTTTATGAACATGGAAATAGCTACACCGCAAACTGTTTGAACATGGAAATATATACACCGCTATCTGCTTGAAAATGGAAATATCTACACCGCTATCTGTATGAACATGGAAATACATACACCGCTATCTGTTTGAACATGGAAATATCTACACCGCTTTCTCTATGAACATGGAAATATCTACACCGCTATCTGTAGGAACATGGAAATATCTTCACCGCCATCTGTATGAACATGGATATATCAACACAGCCATCTGGATGAACATGGAAATATCTGCACCGCTATCTGTATGAACATGGAAATATCTACACCGCTATCTGTATGAACATGGATATATCTACACAGCCATCTGGATGAACATGGAAATATCTACACTGCTATCTCTGTAAACATGCATACATCTTCACCGCTATCTATATAAACATGGAAATATCTACACCGCTATCTTTCTGAACATGGAAATATCTACACCGCTAACTGTTTGAACAGGGAAATATATACACAGCTATCTGCATGAATATGGAAATATCTACACAGCTATCTGCATATACATGGAAATGTCTACAAAGCTATCACTTTACACATGGAAATAACTACACCACTATCTGTATGAACATGGAAATATCTACACCGCCATCTGTATGAAAATGGAAATATCTAAACCGCCATCTGTATGAACATAAAAATATCTACACCGCCATCTGTATTAAAATGGAGATATCTACATCACTATCTGTATAAACATGGAAATATCTACACCGCTATCTGTATAAACATGGAAATATCTACACCGCTATCTGTATAAACATGGAAATATCTTCACGGCTACCTGTAAAAACATGGAAATATCAGCACCGCTATCTGTATGAACATGGAAATAACTACACCGCTATCTGTATGAACATGGAAATATCTACACCGCTATCTGTATGAACATGGAAATATCTACACCGCTATCTGTTTGAACAGGGAAATTTATACACCGCTGTCTGCATGAAAATGGAAATTGCTACAAAGCTATCTGCATATACATGGAAATATCTACACAGGTATCTCTTTACACATGGAAATATCTACACCGCTATCTGTATGAAAATGGAAATATCTACACCGACATCTGTATGAACTTGGAAATATCTACACCGCTATCTGTATGAACATGGAAATATCTACACCGCTACCTGTATGAACATGGAAATATCTACACAGCCATCTGGATGAACATGGAAATAACTACACCGCTATCTGAATGAACATGGAAATATCTACACAGCCATCTGGATGAACATGGAAATAACTACACCGCTATCTGTATGAACATGGAAATATCTACACCGCTATCTGTATGAACATGGAAATATCTAAACCGCTATCTGTACGAACATGGAAATATTTTCACCGCCATCTATATGAACATGGATATATCTACACAGCCATCTGGATGAACATGGAAATATCTACACCGCTATCTGTGTAAACATGCCTACATTTTCACCGCTATCTGTATAAACATGGAAATATCTACACCGCTATCTTTATGAACATGGAAATATCTACACCGCTAACTGTTTGAACATGGAAGTATATACACCGCTATCTGCTTGAAAATGGAAATATATACACCGCAAACTGTATGAACATGGAAATACATACACCGCTATCTGTTTGAACATGGAAATATCAACACCGCTTTCTGTATGAACATGGAAATATCTACACCGCTATCTGTATGAACATGGAAATATCTACACCGCTATCTGTATGAACATGGAAATATCGACACCGCTATCTGTTTGAACAGGGAAATTTATACACCGCTGTCTGCATGAAAATGGAAATTGCTACAAAGCTATCTGCATATACATGGAAATATCTACACAGGTATCTCTTTACACATGGAAATATCTACACCGCTATCTGTATGAAAATGGAAATATCTACACCGACATCTGTATGAACTTGGAAATATCTACACCGCTATCTGTATGAACATGGAAATATCTACACCGCTACCTGTATGAACATGGAAATATCTACACAGCCATCTGGATGAACATGGAAATAACTACACCGCTATCTGTATGAACATGGAAATATCTACACAGCCATCTGGATGAACATGGAAATAACTACACCGCTATCTGTATGAACATGGAAATATCTACACCGCTATCTGTATGAACATGGAAATACCTACACCGCTATCTGTACGAACATGGAAATATTTTCACCGCCATCTATATGAACATGGATATATCTACACAGCCATCTGGATGAACATGGAAATATCTACACCGCTATCTGTGTAAACATGCCTACATTTTCACCGCTATCTGTATAAACATGGAAATATCTACACCGCTATCTTTATGAACATGGAAATATCTACACCGCTAACTGTTTGAACATGGAAGTATATACACCGCTATCTGCTTGAAAATGGAAATATATACACCGCAAACTGTATGAACATGGAAATACATACACCGCTATCTGTTTGAACATGGAAATATCAACACCGCTTTCTGTATGAACATGGAAATATCTACACCGCTATCTGTATGAACATGGAAATATCTTCACCGCCATCTGTATGAAGATGGATATATCTACACAGCATTCTGGATGAACATGGAAATATCTACAACGCTATCTGTGTAAACATGCATACATTTTCCCCGCTATCTGTATAAACATGGAAATATCTACACCGCTATCTTTATGAACATGGAAATAGCTAAACCGCTAACTGTTTTAACAGGGAAATATATACACCGCTATCTGCATAAAAATGGAAATATATACAGCGCTATCTGTATGAACATGGAAATACATACACCGCTATCTGTATGAACAAGGATATATCTACACAACCATCTGGATGAACATGGAAATATCTAAACCGCTATCTGTATGAAGATGGAAATATCTAGACCGCCATCTGTATGAACATGGATATATCTACACAGCCATCTGTATAAACACGGAAATATGTACACCGCTACCTGTATAAACATGGAAGTATCAGCACCGCTATCGGTATTAACATGGCAATATCTACACGGCTATCTGTATGAACATGGAAATATCTACACCGCTATCTGTATGTACATGGAAATATCTTCACCGCCATCTGTATGAACATGGATATATCTACGCAGCCATCTGGATGAACATAGAAATATCTACACCGCTATCTGTATGAACATGGAAATATCTACACCGCTATCTGTATGAACACGGAAATATCTACACAGCCATCTGGATGAACATGGAAATATCTACACCGCTATCAGTATGAACATGGAAATACATACACCACTATCTGTATGAACATGGAAATATCTACACCGCTATCTGAATGAACATGGAAATATCTACACCGCTATCTGTATGAACATGGAAATATCTTCACCGCCATCTGTATGAACATGGATATATCAACACAGCCATCTGAATGAACATGGAAATATCTGCACCGCTATCTGTATGAACATGGAAATATCTACACCGCTATCTGTATGAACATGGATATATCTACACCGCCATCTGTATGAAAATGGAAATATCTGAACCGCCATCTGTATGAACATATAAATATCTACACCGCCATCTGTATTAAAATGGAGATATCTACAGCGCTATCTGTATAAACATGGAAATATCTACACCGCTATCTGTATAAACATGGAAATATCTACACCGCTATCTGTATAAACATGGAAATATCTTCACGGCTACCTGTAAAAACATGGAAATATCAGTACCGCTATCTGTATGAACATGGAAATATCTACACCGCTATCTGTATGAACATGGAAATATCTACACCGCTATCTTTCTGAACATGGAAATATCTACAACGCTATCTGTTTGAACAGGGAAATATATACACCACTGTCTGCATGAAAATGGAAATTACCACACAGCTATCTGCATATACATGGAAATATCTACACAGGTATCTCTTTACACATGGAAATAACTACACCGCTATCTGTATGAAAATGGAAATATCTACACCACCATCTGTATGAACATGGAAATACATTTACCGCTATCTGTATGAACAAGGATATATCTACACAGCCATCTGGATGAACATGGAAATATCTACACCGCTATCTATATGAACATGGAAATATCTACACCGCTATCTGTATGAACATGGAAATACATATACCGCTATCTGTATGAACAAGGATATATCTACAAAGCCATCTGGATGAACATGGAAATATCTAAACCGCTATATGTATGAAGATGGAAATATCTACACCACCATCTGTATGAACATGGATATATCTACACAGCCATCTGTATGAACATGGATATATCTACACAGCCATCTGGATGAACATGGAAATATCTAAACCGCTATCTGTATGAACATGGAAATATCTACACCGCCAACTGTATGAACATGGATATATCTACACAGCCATCTGTATAAACACGGAAATATGTACACCGCTACCTGTATGAACATGGAAGTATCAGCACAGCTATCGGTATGAACATGGCAATATCTACACGGCTATCTGTATGAACATGGAAATATCTACACCGCTATCTGTATGAACATGGAAATACATACACCGTTATCTGTATGAACATGGAAATTTCTACACCGCTATCTGTATGAACATGGAAATATCTACACCGCTATCTGTATGAACATGGAAATATCTACACAGCCATCTGGATGAACATGGAAATAACTACACCGCTATCTGTATGAACATGGAAATATCTACACAGCCATCTGGATGAACATGGAAATATCTACACCGCTATCTGTATGAACATGGAAATATCTACACCGCTATCTGTATGAACATGGAAATATCTACACCGCTATCTGTATGAACATGGAAATATTTTCACCGCCATCTATATGAACATGGATATATCTACACAGCCATCTGGATGAAAATGGAAATATCTACACTGCTATCTGTGTTAACATGCCTACATTTTCACCGCTATCTGTATAAACATGGAAATATCTACACCGCTATCTTTATGAACATGGAAATATCTACACCGCTTACTGTTTGAACATGGAAGTATATACACCGCTATCTGCTTGAAAATGGAAATATATACACCGCTAACTGTATGAACATGGAAATACATACACCGCTATCTGTTTGAACATGGAAATATCAACACCGCTTTCTGTATGAACATGGAAATATCTACACCGCTATCTGTATGAACATGGAAATATCTTCACCGCCATCTGTATGAAGATGGATATATCTACACAGCATTCTGGATGAACATGGAAATATCTACACCGCCATCTGTGTAAACATGCATACATTTTGACCGCTATCTGTATAAACATGGAAATATCTACACCGGTATCTTTATGAACATGGAAATAACTAAACCGCTAACAGTTTGAACAGGGAAATACATACACCGCTATCTGCATAAAAATGGAAATATCTACACCGCTATCTGTATGAACATGGAAATACATATACCGCTATCTGTATGAACAAGGATATATCTACACAGCCATCTGGATGAACATGGAAATATCTAAACCGCTATCTGTATGAAGATGGAAATATCTACACCACCATCTGTATGAACATGGATATATCTACAAAGCCATCTGTATGAACATGGATATATCTACACAGCCATCTGGATGAACATGGAAATATCTAAACCGCTATCTGTATGAACATGGAAATATCTACACCGCCAACTGTATGAACATGGATATATCTACACAGCCATCTGTATAAACACGGAAATATGTACACCGCTACCTGTATGAACATGGAAGTATCAGCACAGCTATCGGTATGAACATGGCAATATCTACACGGCTATCTGTATGAACATGGAAATATCTACACCGCTATCTGTATGAACATGGAAATACATACACCGTTATCTGTATGAACATGGAAATATCTACACCGCTATCTGTATGAACATGGAAATATCTACACCGCTATCTGTATGAACATGGAAATATCTTCACCGCCATCTGTATGAACATGGATATATCTACACAGCCATATGGATGAACATGGAAATATCTACACCGCTATCTGTGTAAACATGCATACATTTTCACCGCTATCTGTATAAACAAGGAAATATCTACACCTCTGTCTTTATGAACATGGAAATAGCTACACCGCTAACTGTTTGAACATGGAAATATATACACCGCTATCTGCTTGAAAATGGAAATATCTACACCGCTATCTGTATGAACATGGAAATACATACACCGCTATCTGTTTGAACATGGAAATATCTACACCGCTTTCTCTATGAACATGGAAATATCTACACCGCTATCTGTAGGAACATGGAAATATCTTCACCGCCATCTGTATGAACATGGATATATCAACACAGCCATCTGGATGAACATGGAAATATCTGCACGGCTATCTGTATGAACATGGAAATATCTACACCGCTATCTGTATGAACATGGATATATCTACACAGCCATCTGGATGAACATGGAAATATCTACACTGCTATCTGTGTAAACATGCATACATCTTCACCGCTATCTGTATAAACATGGAAATATCTACACCGCTATCTTTCTGAACATGGAAATATCTACACCGCTAACTGTTTGAACAGGGAAATATATACACCGCTATCTGCATGAATATGGAAATATCTACACAGCTATCTGCATATACATGGAAATGTCTACAAAGCTATCTCTTTACACATGGAAATAACTACACCACTATCTGTATGAACATGGAAATAACTACACCGCCATCTGTATGAAAATGGAAATATCTAAACCGCCATCTGTATGAACTTAAAAATATCTACACCGCCATCTGTATTAAAATGGAGATATCTACATCACTATCTGTATAAACATGGAAATATCTACACCGCTATCTGTATAAACATGGAAATATCTACACCGCTATCTGTATAAACATGGAAATATCTTCACGGCTACCTGTAAAAACATGGAAATATCAGCACCGCTATCTGTATGAACATGGAAATATCTACACCGCTATCTGTATGAACATGGAAATATCTACACCGCTATCTGTATGAACATGGAAATATCTACACCGCTATCTGTTTGAACAGGGAAATTTATACACCGCTGTCTGCATGAAAATGGAAATTGCTACAAAGCTATCTGCATATACATGGAAATATCTACACAGGTATCTCTTTACACATGGAAATATCTACACCGCTATCTGTATGAAAATGGAAATATCTACACCGCCATCTGTATGAACATGGAAATATCTACACCGCTATCTGTATGAACATGGAAATATCTACACCGCTACCTGTATGAACATGGAAATATCTACACAGCCATCTGGATGAACATGGAAATAACTACACCGCTATCTGTATGAACATGGAAATATCTACACAGCCATCTGGATGAACATGGAAATATCTACACCGCTATCTGTATGAACATGGAAATATCTACACCGCTATCTGTATGAACATGGAAATATCTACACCGCTATCTGTATGAACATGGAATTATTTTCACCGCCATCTATATGAACATGGATATATCTACACAGCCATCTGGATGAACATGGAAATATCTACACCGCTATCTGTGTAAACATGCCTACATTTTCACCGCTATCTGTATAAACATGGAAATATCTACACCACTATCTTTATGAACATGGAAATATCTACACCGCTAACTGTTTGAACATGGAAGTATATACACCGCTATCTGCTTGAAAATGGAAATATATACACCGCTAACTGTATGAACATGGAAATACATACACCGCTATCTGTTTGAACATGGAAATATCAACACCGCTTTCTGTATGAACATGGAAACATCTACACCGCTATCTGTATGAACATGGAAATATCTTCACCGCCATCTGTATGAAGATGGATATATCTACACAGCATTCTGGATGAACATGGAAATATCTACACCGCTATCTGTGTAAACATGCATACATTTTCACCGCTATCTGTATAAACATGGAAATATCTACACCGGTATCTTTATGAACATGGAAATAGCTAAACCGCTAACTGTTTGAACAGGGAAATACATACACCGCTATCTGCATAAAAATGGAAATATCTACACCGCTATCTGTATGAACATGGAAATACATATACCGCTATCTGTATGAACAAGGATATATCTACACAGCCATCTGGATGAACATGGAAATATCTAAACCGCTATCTGTATGAAGATGGAAATATCTACACCGCCATCTGTATGAACATGGATATATCTACACAGCCATCAGTATGAACATGGATATATCTACACAGCCATCTGGATGAACATGGAAATATCTAAAACGCTATCTGTATGAACATGGAAATATCTACACCGCCAACTGTATGAACATGGATATATCTACACAGCCATCTGTATAAACACGGAAATATGTACACCGCTACCTGTATGAACATGGAAGTATCAGCACAGCTATCGGTATGAACATGGCAATATCTACACGGCTATCTGTATGAACATGGAAATATCTACACCGCTATCTGTATGAACATGGAAATACATACACCGTTATCTGTATGAACATGGAAATATCTACACCGCTATCTGTATGAACATGGAAATATCTACACTGCTATCTGTATGAACATGGAAATATCTTCACCGCCATCTGTATGAACATGGATATATCTACACAGCCATATGGATGAACATGGAAATGTCTACACCGCTATCTGTGTAAACATGCATACATTTTCACCGCTATCTGTATAAACAAGGAAATATCTACACCGCTGTCTTTATGAACATGGAAATAGCTACACCGCTAACTGTTTGAATATGGAAATATATACACCGCTATCTGCTTGAAAATGGAAATATCTACACCGCTATCTGTATGAACATGGAAATACATACACCGCTATCTGTTTGAACATGGAAATATCTACACCGCTTTCTCTATGAACATGGAAATATCTACACCGCTATCTGTAGGAACATGGAAATATTTTCACCGCCATCTACATGAACATGGATATATCTACACAGCCATCTGGATGAACATGGAAATATCTACACCGCTATCTGTGTAAACATGCTTACATTTTCACCGCTATCTGTATAAACATGGAAATATCTACACCGCTATCTTTATGAACATGGAAATATCTACACCGCTAACTGTTTGAACATGGAAGTACATACACCGCTATCTGCTTGAAAATGGAAATATATACACCGCTAACTGTATGAACATGGAAATACATACACCGCTATCTGTTTGAACATGGAAATATCAACACCGCTTTCTGTATGAACATGGAAATATCTACACCACTATCTGTATGAACATGGAAATATCTTCACCGCCATCTGTATGAAGATGGATATATCTACACAGCATTCTGGATGAACATGGAAATATCTACACCGCTATCTGTGTAAACATGCATACATTTTCACCGCTATCTGTATAAACATGGAAATATCTACACCGTTATATTTATGAACATGGAAATAGCTAAACCGCTAACTGTTTTAACAGGGAAATATATACACCGCTATCTGCATAAAAATGGAAATATATACAGCGCTATCTGTATGAACATGGAAATACATACACCGCTATCTGTATGAACAAGGATATATCTACACAGCCATCTTCATGAACATGGAAATATCTAAACCGCTATCTGTATGAAGATGGAAATATCTAGACCGCCATCTGTATGAACATGGATATATCTACACAGCCATCTGTATAAACACGGAAATATGTACACCGCTACCTGTATAAACATGGAAGTATCAGCACCGCTATCGGTATGAACATGGCAATATCTACACGGCTATCAGTATGAACATGGAAATATCTACACCGCTATCTGTATGTACATGGAAATATCTTCACCGCCATCTGTATGAACATGGATATATCTACGCAGCCATCTGGATGAACATAGAAATATCTACACCGCTATCTGTATGAACATGGAAATATCTACACCGCTATCTGTATGAACACGGAAATATCTACACAGCCATCTGGATGAACATGGAAATATCTACACCGCTATCAGTATGAACATGGAAATACATACACCGCTATCTGTATGAACATGGAAATATCTACACCGCTATCTTAATGAACATGGAAATATCTACACCGCTATCTGTATGAACATGGAAATATCTTCACCGCCATCTGTATGAACATGGATATATCAACACAGCCATCTGAATGAACATGGAAATATCTACACAGCCATCTGTATGAACATGGATATATCTACACAGCCATCCGGATGAACATGGAAATCTCTAAACCGCTATCTGTATGAACATGGAAATATCTACACCGCCAACTGTATGAACATGGATATATCTACACAGCCATCTGTATAAACACGGAAATATGTACACCGCTACCTGTATGAACATGGAAGTATCAGCACAGCTATCGGTATGAACATGGCAATATCTACACGGCTATCTTTATGAACATGGATATATCTACACCGCTATCTGTATGAACATGGAAATACATACACCGTTATCTGTATGAACATGGAAATATCTACACCGCTATCTGTATGAACATGGAAATATCTACACCGCGATCTGTATGAACATGGAAATATCTTCACCGCCATCTGTATGAACATGGATATATCTACACAGCCATATGGATGAACATGGAAATATCTACACCGCTATCTGTGTAAACATGCATACATTTTCACCGCTATCTGTATAAACACGGAAATATCTACACCGCTGTCTTTATGAACATGGAAATAGCTACACCGCTAACTGTTTGAACATGGAAATATCTAAACCGCTATCTGTATGAAGATGGAAATATCTAGACCGCCATCTGTATGAACATGGATATATCTACACAGCCATCTGTATAAACACGGAAATATGTACACCGCTACCTGTATAAACATGGAAGTATCAGCACCGCTATCGGTATGAACATGGCAATATCTACACGGCTATCTGTATGAACATGGAAATATCTACACCGCTATCTGTATGTACATGGAAATATCTTCACCGCCATCTGTATGAACATGGATATATCTACGCAGCCATCTGGATGAACATAGAAATATCTACACCGCTATCTGTATGAACATGGAAATATCTACACCGCTATCTGTATGAACACGGAAATATCTACAAAGCCATCTGGATGAACATGGAAATATCTACACCGCTATCAGTATGAACATGGAAATACATACACCACTATCTGTATGAACATGGAAATATCTACACCGCTATCTGAATGAACATGGAAATATCTACACCGCTATCTGTATGAACATGGAAATATCTTCACCGCCATCTGTATGAACATGGATATATCAACACAGCCATCTGAATGAACATGGAAATATCTGCACCGCTATCTGTATGAACATGGAAATATCTACACCGCTATCTGTATGAACATGGATATATCTACACCGCCATCTGTATGAAAATGGAAATATCTGAACCGCCATCTGTATGAACATATAAATATCTACACCGCCATCTGTATTAAAATGGAGATATCTACAGCGCTATCTGTATAAACATGGAAATATCTACACCGCTATCTGTATAAACATGGAAATATCTACACCGCTATCTGTATAAACATGGAAATATCTTCACGGCTACCTGTAAAAACATGGAAATATCAGTACCGCTATCTGTATGAACATGGAAATATCTACACCGCTATCTGTATGAACATGGAAATATCTACACCGCTATCTGTATGAACATGGAAATATCTACACCGCTATCTGTTTAAACAGGGAAATATATACTCCGCTGTCTGCATGAAAATGGAAATTGCTACACAGCTATCTGCATATACATGGAAATATCTACACAGGTATCTCTTTACACATGGAAATAACTACACCGCTATCTGTATGAAAATGGAAATATCTACACCGCCATCTGTATGAACATGGAAATATCTACACCGCTATCTGTATGAACATGGAAATATCTACACCGCTATCTGTATGAACATGGAAATATCTACACCGCTATCTGTATGAACATGGAAATATTTTCACCGCCATCTATATGAACATGGATATATCTACACAGGAATCTAGATGAACATGGAAATATCTACACCGCTATCTGTGTAAACATGCCTACATTTTCACCGCTATCTGTATATACATGGAAATATCTACACCGCTACCTGTAAAAACATAGAAATATCAGCACCGTTATCTGTATGAACATGGAAATATCTACACCGCCAGCTGTATGAACATGGATATATCTACACAGCCATCTGTATAAACACGGAAATATGTACACCGCTACCTGTATAAACATGGAAGTATCAGCACCGCTATCGGTATGAACATGGCAATATCTACACGGCTATCTGTATGAACATGGAAATATCTACACCGCTATCTGTATGTACATGGAAATATCTTCACCGCCATCTGTATGAACATGGATATATCTATGCAGCCATCTGGATGAACATAGAAATATCTACACCGCTATCTGTATGAACATGGAAATATCTACACCGCTATCTGTATGAACACGGAAATATCTACACAGCCATCTGGATGAACATGGAAATATCTACACCGCTATCAGTATGAACATGGAAATACATACACCGCTATCTGTATGAACATGGAAATATCTACACTGCTGTCTGAATGAACATGGAAATATCTACACCGCTATCTGTATGAACATGGAAATATCTTCACCGCCATCTGTATGAACATGGATATATCAAAAAAGCCATCTGAATGAACATGGAAATATCTGCACCGCTATCTGTATGAACATGGAAATATCTACACCGCTATCTGTATGAACATGGATATATCTACACCGCCATCTGTATGAAAATGGAAATATCTGAACCGCCATCTGTATGAACATATAAATATCTACACCACCATCTGTATTAAAATGGAGATATCTACAGCGCTATCTGTATAAACATGGAAATATCTACACCGCTATCTGTATAAACATGGAAATATCTACACCGCTATCTGTATAAACATGGAAATATCCTCACGGCTACCTGTAAAAACATGGAAATATCTACACCGCTATCTGTATAAACATGGAAATATCCTCACGGCTACCTGTAAAAACATGGAAATATCAGTACCGCTATCTGTATGAACATGGAAATATCTACACCGCTATCTGTATGAACATGGAAATATCTACACCGCTATCTGTATGAACATGGAAATATCTACACCGCTATCTGTTTAAACAGGGAAATATATACTCCGCTGTCTGCATGAAAATGGAAATTTCTACACAGCTATCTGCATATACATGGAAATATCTACACAGGTATCTCTTTACACATGGAAATAACTACACCGCTATCTGTATGAAAATGGAAATATCTACACCGCCATCTGTATGAACATGGAAATATCTACACCGCTATCTGTATGAACATGGAAATATCTACACCGCTATCTGTATGAACATGGAAATATCTACACCGCTATCCGTATGAACATGGAAATATTTTCACCGCCATCTATATGAACATGGATATATCTACCCAGCCATCTGGATGAACATGGAAATATCTACTCCGCTATCTGTGTAAACATGCCTACATTTTCACCGCTATCTGTATAAACATGGAAATATCTACACCGCTACCTGTAAAAACATGGAAATATCAGCACCGTTATCTGTATGAACATGGAAATATCTACACCGCTATCTGTATGAACATGGAAATATCTACACCGCTATCTTTCTGAACATGGAAATATCTACAACGCTATCTGTTTGAACAGGGAAATATATACACCGCTGTCTGCATGAAAATGGAAATTACCACACAGCTACCTGCATATACATGGAAATATCTACACAGGTATCTCTTTACAGATGGAAATAACTACACCGCTATCTGTATGAACATGGAAATACATATACCGCTATCTGTATGAACAAGGATATATCTACACAGCCATCTGGATGAACATGGAAATATCTACACCGCTATCTATATGAACATGGAAATATCTACACCGCTATCTGTATGAACATGGAAATACATATACCGCTATCTGTATGAACAAGGATATATCTACAAAGCCATCTGGATGAACATGGAAATATCTAAACCGCTATCTGTATGAAGATGGAAATATCTACACCGCCATCTGTATGAACATGGATATATCTACACAGCCATCTGTATGAACATGGATATATCTACACAGCCATCTGGATGAACATGGAAATATCTAAACCGCTATCTGTATGAACATGGAAATATCTACACCGCCAACTGTATGAACATGGATATATCTACACAGCCATCTGTATAAACACGGAAATATGTACACCGCTACCTGTATGAACATGGAAGTATCAGCACAGCTATCGGTATGAACATGGCAATATCTACACGGCTATCTGTATGAACATGGAAATATCTACACTGCTATCTGTATGAACATGGAAATACATACACCGTTATCTGTATGCACATGGAAATTTCTACACCGCTATCTGTATGAACATGGAAATATCTACACCGCTCTCTGTATGAACATGGAAATATCTACACAGCCATCTGGATGAACATGGAAATAACTACACCGCTATCTGTATGAACATGGAAATATCTACACAGCCATCTGGATGAACATGGAAATATCTACACCGCTATCTGTATGAACATGGAAATATCTACACCGCTATCTGTATGAACATGGAAATATCTACACCGCTATCTGTATGAACATGGAAATATTTTCACCGCCATCTATATGAACATGGATATATCTACACAGTCTTCTGGATGAACATGGAAATATCTACACTGCTATCTGTGTTAACATGCCTACATTTTCACCGCTATCTGTATAAACATGGAAATATCTACACCGCTATCTTTATGAACATGGAAATGTCTACACCGCTTACTGTTTGAACATGGAAGTATATACACCGCTATCTGCTTGAAAATGGAAATATATACACCGCTAACTGTATGAACATGGAAATACATACACCGCTATCTGTTTGAACATGGAAATATCAACACCGCTTTCTGTATGAACATGGAAATATCTACACCGCTATCTGTATGAACATGGAAATATCTTCAACGCCATCTGTATGAAGATGGATATATCTACACAGCATTCTGGATGAACATGGAAATATCTACACCGCTATCTGTGTAAACATGCATACATTTTCACCGCTATCTGTATAAACATGGAAATATCTACACCGGTATCTTTATGAACATGGAAATAGCTAAACCGCTAACTGTTTGAACAGGGAAATACATACACCGCTATCTGCATAAAAATGGAAATATCTACACCGCTATCTGTATGAACATGGAAATACATATACCGCTATCTGTATGAACAAGGATATATCTACACAGCCATCTGGATGAACATGGAAATATCTAAACCGCTATCTGTATGAAGATGGAAATATCTACACCACCATCTGTATGAACATGGATATATCTACACAGCCATCTGTATGAACATGGATATATCTACACAGCCATCTGGATGAACATGGAAATATCTAAACCGCTATCTGTATGAACATGGAAATATCTACACCGCCAACTGTATGAACATCGATATATCTACACAGCCATCTGTATAAACACGGAAATATGTACACCGCTACCTGTATGAACATGGAAGTATCAGCACAGCTATCGGTATGAACATGGCAATATCTACACGGCTATCTGTATGAACAAGGAAATATCTACACCGCTATCTGTATGAACATGGAAATACATACACCGTTATCTGTATGAACATGGAAATATCTACACCGCTATCTGTATGAACATGGAAATATCTACACCGCTATCTGTTTGAACATGGAAATATCTTCACCGCCATCTGTATGAACATGGATATATCTACACAGCCATATGGATGAACATGGAAATATCTACACCGCTATCTGTGTAAACATGCATACATTTTCACCGCTATCTGTATAAACAAGGAAATATCTACACCTCTGTCTTTATGAACATGGAAATAGCTACACCGCTAACTGTTTGAACATGGAAATATATACACCGCTATCTGCTTGAAAATGGAAATATCTACACCGCTATCTGTATGAACATGGAAATACATACACCGCTATCTGTTTGAACATGGAAATATCTACACCGCTTTCTCTATGAACATGGAAATATCTACACCGCTATCAGTAGGAACATGGAAATATCTTCACCGCCATCTGTATGAACATGGATATATCAACACAGCCATCTGGATGAACATGGAAATATCTGCACGGCTATCTGTATGAACATGGAAATATCTACACCGCTATCTGTATGAACATGGATATATCTACACAGCCATCTGGATGAACATGGAAATATCTACACTGCTATCTGTGTAAACATGCATACATCTTCACCGCTATCTGTATAAACATGGAAATATCTACACCGCTATCTTTCTGAACATGGAAATATCTACACCGCTAACTGTTTGAACAGGGAAATATATACACCGCTATCTGCATGAATATGGAAATATCTACACAGCTATCTGCATATACATGGAAATGTCTACAAAGCTATCTCTTTACACATGGAAATAACTACACCACTATCTGTATGAACATGGAAATATCTACACCGCCATCTGTATGAAAATGGAAATATCTAAACCGCCATCTGTATGAACATAAAAATATCTACACCGCCATCTGTATTAAAATGGAGATATCTACATCACTATCTGTATAAACATGGAAATATCTACACCGCTATCTGTATAAACATGGAAATATCTACACCGCTATCTGTATAAACATGGAAATATCTTCACGGCTACCTGTAAAAACATGGAAATATCAGCACCGCTATCTGTATGAACTTGGAAATATCTACACCGCTATCTGTATGAACATGGAAATATCTACACCGCTATCTGTATGAACATGGAAATATCTACACCGCTATCTGTTTGAACAGGGAAATTTATACACCGCTGTCTGCATGAAAATGGAAATTGCTACAAAGCTATCTGCATATACATGGAAATATCTACACAGGTATCTCTTTACACATGGAAATATCTACACCGCTATCTGTATGAAAATGGAAATATCTACACCGCCATCTGTATGAACATGGAAATATCTACACCGCTATCTGTATGAACATGGAAATATCTACACCGCTACCTGTATGAACAAGGAAATATCTACACAGCCATCTGGATGAACATGGAAATAACTACACCGCTATCTGTATGAACATGGAAATATCTACACAGCCATCTGGATGAACATGGAAATATCTACACCGCTATCTGTATGAACATGGAAATATCTACACCGCTATCTGTATGAACATGGAAATATCTACACCGCTATCTGTATGAACATGGAATTATTTTCACCGCCATCTATATGAACATGGATATATCTACACAGCCATCTGGATGAACATGGAAATATCTACACCGCTATCTGTGTAAACATGCCTACATTTTCACCGCTATCTGTATAAACATGGAAATATCTACACCGCTATCTTTATGAACATGGAAATATCTACACCGCTAACTGTTTGAACATGGAAGTATATACACCGCTATCTGCTTGAAAATGGAAATATATACACCGCTAACTGTATGAAAATGGAAATACATACACCGCTATCTGTTTGAACATGGAAATATCAACACCGCTTTCTGTATGAACATGGAAATATCTACACCGCTATCTGTATGAACATGGAAATATCTTCACCGCCATCTGTATGAAGATGGATATATCTACACAGCATTCTGGATGAACATGGAAATATCTACACCGCTATCTGTGTAAACATGCATACATTTTCACCGCTATCTGTATAAACATGGAAATATCTACACTGTTATATTTATGAACATGGAAATAGCTAAACCGCTAACTGTTTTAACAGGGAAATATATACACCGCTATCTGCATAAAAATGGAAATATATACAGCGCTATCTGTATGAACATGGAAATACATACACCGCTATCTGTATGAAAAAGGATATATCTACACAGCCATCTGGATGAACATGGAAATATCTAAACCGCTATCTGTATGAAGATGGAAATATCTAGACCACCATCTGTATGAACATGGATATATCTACACAGCCATCTGTATAAACACGGAAATATGTACACCGCTACCTGTATAAACATGGAAGTATCAACACCGCTATCGGTATGAACATGGCAATATCTACACGGCTATCTGTATGAACATGGAAATATCTACACCGCTATCTGTATGTACATGGAAATATCTTCACCGCCATCTGTATGAACATGGATATATCTACGCAGCCATCTGGATGAACATAGAAATATCTACACCGCTATCTGTATGAACATGGAAATATCTACACCGCTATCTGTATGAACACGGAAATATCTACACAGCCATCTGGATGAACATGGAAATATCTACACCGCTATCAGTATGAACATGGAAATACATACACCGCTATCTGTACGAACATGGAAATATCTACACCGCTATCTGAATGAACATGGAAATATCTACACCGCCATTTGTATGAAAATGGAAATATCTGAACCGCCATCTGTATGAACATATAAATATCTACACCGCCATCTGTATTAAAACGGAGATATCTACAGCGCTATCTGTATAAACATGGAAATATCTACACCGCTATCTGTAAAAACATGGAAATATCTACACCGCTATCTGTATAAACATGGAAATATCTTCACGGCTACCTGTAAAAACATGGAAATATCAGTACCGCTATCTGTATGAACATGGAAATATCTACACCGCTATCTGTATGAACATGGAAATATCTACACCGCTATCTGTATGAACATGGAAATATCTACACCGCTATCTGTTTAAACAGGGAAATATATACTCCGCTGTCTGCATGAAAATGGAAATTGCTACACAGCTATCTGCATATACATGGAAATATCTACACAGGTATCTCTTTACACATGGAAATAACTACACCGCTATCTGTATGAAAATGGAAATATCTACACCACCATCTGTATGAACATGGAAATATCTACACCGCTATCTGTATGAACATGGAAATATCTACACCGCTATCTGTATGAACATGGAAATATTTTCACCGCCATCTATATGAACATGGATATATCTACACAGCCATCTGGATGAACATGGAAATATCTACACCGCTATCTGTGTAAACATGCCTACATTTTCACCGCTATCTGTATAAACATGGAAATATCTACACCGCTACCTGTAAAAACATGGAAATATCAGCACCGTTATCTGTATGAACATGGAAATATCTACACCGCTATCTGTATGAACATGGAAATATCTACACCGCTATCTTTCTGAACATGGAAATATCTACAACGCTATCAGTATGAACAGGGAAATATATACACCGCTGTCTGCATGAAAATGGAAATTACTACACAGCTATCTGCATATACATGGAAATATCTACACAGGTATCTCTTTACACATGGAAATAACTACACCGCTATCTGTATGAAAATGGAAATATCTACACCGCCATCTGTATGAACATGGAAATATCTACACCGCTATCTGTATGAACATGGAAATATCTACACCGCTATCTGTATGAACATGGAAATATCTACACAGCCATATGGATGAACATGGAAATATCTACACCGCTATCTGTATGAACAGGGAAATATCTACACCGCTATCTGTATGAACATGGAAATATCTACACCGCTATCAGTATGAACATGGAAATATTTTCACCGCCATCTATATGAACATGGATATATCTACACAGCCATCTGGATGAACATGGAAATATCTACACCGCTATCTGTGTAAACATGCCTACATTTTCACCGCTATCTGTATAAACATGGAAATATCTACACCGCTATCTTTATGAACATGGAAATACCTACACCGCTAACTGTTTGAACATGGAAGTATATACACCGCTATCTGCTTGATAATGGAAATATATACACCGCTAACTGTATGAACATGGAAATACATACACCGCTATCTGTTTGAACATGGAAATATCTACACCGCTTTCTGTATGAACATGGAAATATCTACACCGCTATCTGTATGAACATGGAAATATCTTCACCGCCATCTGTATGAAGATGGATATATCTACACAACATTCTGGATGAACATGGAAATATCTACACCGCTATCTGTGTAAACATGCATACATTTTCACCGCTATGTGTATAAACATGGAAATATCTACACCGCTATCTTTATGAACATGGAAATATCTAAACCGCTAACTGTTTGAACAGGGAAATATATACACCGCTATCTGCATAAAAATGGAAATATCTACACCGCTATCTGTATGAACATGGAAATACATACACCGCTATCTGTATGAACATGAAAATATCTACACCGCTATCTATATGAACATGGAAATATATACACCGCTATCTGTATGAACATGGAAATATCTTCTCCGCCATCTGTATGAACATGGATATATCTACACAGCCATCTGGATGAACATGGAAATATCTGCACCGCTATCAGTATGAACATGGAAATATCTACACCGCCATCTGTGTGAACATGGATATATCTACACAACCATCAGTATAAACACGGAAATATGTACACCGCTACCTGTATAAACATGGAAGTATCAGCACCGCAATCGGTATGAACATGGCAATATCTACACGGCTATCTGTATGAACATGGAAATATCTTCACCGCTATCTGTATGTACATAGAAATATCTTCACCGCCATCTGTATGAACATGGATATATCTACTCAGCCATCTGGATGAACATGGAAATATCTACACCGCTATCTGTATGAACATGGAAATATCTACACGGCTATCTGTATGAACATGGAAATATCTACACAGCCATCTGGATTAACATGGAAATATCTACACCGCTATCTGTATGAACATGGAAATACATACACCGCTGTCTGCATGAACATGGAAATATCTACACCGCTATCTGTATGAACATGGAAATATCTACACCGCTATCTGTATGAACATGGAAATATCTTCACCGCCATCTGTATGAAAATGGATATATCTACACAGCCATCTGGATGAACATGGAAATATCTACACCGCTATCTGTGTAAACATGCATACATTTTCACTGCTATCTGTATAAACATGGAAATACCAACACCGCTATCTTTATGAACATGGAAATATCTACACCGCTAACTGTTTGAACATGGAAATATATACACCGCTATCTGCTTGAAAATGGAAATATCTACACCGCTATCTGTATGAACATGGAAATACATACACCGCTATCTGTTTGAACATGGAAATATCTACACCGCTTTCTTTATGAACATGGAAATATCTACACCGCTATCTGTATGAACATGGAAATATCTTCACTGCCATCTGTATGAACATGGATATATCTACACAGCCATCTGGATGAACATGGAGATATCTGCACCGCTATCTGTATGAACATGGAAATATCTACACCGCTGTCTGTATGAACATAGATATATCTACACTGCCATCTGGATGAACATGGAAATATCTACACCGCTATCTGTGTAAACATGCATACATCTTCACCGCTATCTGTATAAACATGGAAATATCTACACCGCTATCTTTCTGAACATGGAAATATCTACACCGCTAACTGCTTGAACAGGGAAATATATACACCGCTATCTGCATGAAAATGGAAATATCTTCACAGCTATCTGCATATACATGGAAATATCTACACAGCTATCTCTTTACACAAGGAAATAACTACACCGCTATCTGTATGAACATGGAAATATCTACACCGCCATCTGTATGAAAATGGAAATCTCTGAACCGCCATCTGTATGAACATATAAATATCTACACCGCCATCTGTATTAAAATGGAGATATCTACACAGCTATCTGTATAAACATGGAAATATCTACACCGCTATCTGTATAAACATGGAAATATCTACACCGCTATCTGTATAAACATGGAAATAGCTTCACCGCTACCTGTAAAAACATGGAAATTTCAGCACCGCTATCTGTATGAACATGGAAATATCAACACCGCAATCTGTATGAACATGGAAATATCTACACCGCTATCTGTATGAACATGGAATTATCTACACCGCTATCTGTTTGAACAGGGAAATATATCCACCGCTGTCTGCATGAAAATGGAAATTGCTACACAGCTATCTGCATATACATGGAAATATCTACACAGGTATCTCTTTACACATGGAAATAACTACACCGCTATGTGTATGAACATGGAAATATCTACACCGCCATCTGTATGAACATGGAAATATCTGCACCGCCATCTGTATGAACATATAAATATCTACACCGCCATCTGTATTAAGATGGAGATATCTACACCGCTATCTGTATCAACATGGAAATATCTACACCGCTATCTGTATAAACATGGAAATATCTACACCGCTATCTTTATAAACATGGAAATATCTACACCGCTACCTGTATGAACATGGAAATATCAGCACCGCTATCTGTATGAACATGGAAATATCTACACCGCTATCAGTATGAACATGGAAATATCTTCACCGCCATCTGTATGAACATGGATATATCTACACAGCCATCTGGATGAACATGGAAATATGTACACGGCTATCTGTGTAAACATGCATACATCTTCACCGCTATCTGTATAAACATGGAAATATCTACACCGCTATCTTTATGAACATGGAAATATCTACACTGCTATCTGTATGAACATGGAAATATCTACACCGCTATCTGTATGAACATGGAAATATCTACACAGCCATCTGGATGAACTTGGAAATATCTGCACCGCTATCTGTATGAACATGGATATATCTACACAGCCATCTGGATGAACATGGAAATATCTGCACCGCTATCTGTATGAACATGGAAATATCTACACCGCTATCTGTATGAACATGGATATATCTACACAGCCATCTGGATGAACATGGAAATATCTACACCAAGATCTGTGTAAACATGCATACATCTTCACCGCTATCTGTATAAACATGGAAATATCTACACCGCTATCTTTCTGAACATGGAAATATCTACACCGCTAACTGTTTGAACAGGGAAATATATACACCGCTATCTGCATGAAAATGGAAATATCTACACAGCTATCTGCATATACATGGAAATATCTACACAGCTATCTCTTTACACATGGAAATAACTACACCGCTATCTGTATGAACATGGAAATATCTACACCGCCATCTGTATGAACACGGAAATATCTGCACCGCCATCTGTATGAACATAAAAATATATACACTGCCATCTGTATTAAGATGGAGATATCTACACCGCTATCTGTATCAACATGGAAATATCTACACCGCTATCTGTATAAACATGGAAATATCTACACCGCTATCTGTATAAACATGGAAATATCTACACCGCTACCTGTATGAACATGGAAATATCAGCACCGCTATCTGTATGAACATGGAAATATCCACACCGCTATCTGTATTAACATGGAAATATCTTCACCGCCATCTGTATGAACATGGATATATCTACACAGCCATCTGGATGAACATGGAAATATGTACACGGCTATCTGTGTAAACATGCATACATCTTCACCGCTATCTGTATAAACATGGAAATATCTACACCGCTATCTTTATGAACATGGAAATATCTAAACCGATAACTGTTTGAACAGGGAAATATATACACCGCTATCTGCATGAAAATGGAAATATCTACACCGCTATCTGTGTAAACATGCATACATTTTCACCGCTATCTGTATAAACATGGAAATATCTACACCGCTATCTTTATGAACATGGAAATATCTACACCGCTAATTGTTTGAACATGGAAATATATACACCGCTATCTGCTTGAAAATGGAAATATCTACACCGCCATCTGTATGAACATGGAAATACATACACCGCTATCTGTTTGAACATGGAAATATCTACACCGCTTTCTTTATGAACATGGAAATATCTACACAGCTATCTGTATGAACATGGAAATATCTTCACCGCCATCTGTATGAACATGGATATATCTACACAGCCATCTGGATGAACATGGAAATATCTGCACCGCTATCTGTATGAACATGGAAATATCTACACCGCTATCTGTATGAACATGGATATATCTACACAGCCATCTGGATGAACATGGAAATATCTACACCGCTATCTGTGTAAACATGCATACATCTTCACCGCTATCTGTATAAACATGGAAATATCTACACCGCTATCTTTCTGAACATGGAAATATCTACACCGCTAACAGTTTGAACAGGGAAATATATACACCGCTATCTGCATGAAAATGAAAATATCTACACAGCTATCTGCGTATACATGGAAATATCTACACAGCTATCTCTTTACACATGGACATAACTACACCGCTATCTGTATGAACATGGAAATATCTATACCGCCATCTGTATGAGCATGGAAATATCTTCTCCGCCATCAGTATGAACATGGATATATCAACACAGCCATCTGAATGAGCATGGAAATATCTGCACCGCTATCTGTATGAACATGGAAGTATCTACACCGCCATCTGTATGAAAATGGAAATCTCTGAACCGCCATCTGTATGAACATATAAATATCTACACCACCATCTGTATTAAAATGGAGATATTTACACAGCTATCTGTATAAACATGGAAATATCTACACCGCCATCTGTATAAACATGGAAATATCTACACCGCTATCTGTATAAACATGGAAATAGCTTCACCGCTACCTGTAAAAACATGGAAATTTCAGCACCGCTATCTGTATGAACATGGAAATATCTACACCGCAATCTGTATGAACATGTAAATATCTACACCGCTATCTGTACGAACATGGAAATATCTACACCGCTATCTGTATGAACATGGAAATATCTACACCGTTATCTGTATGAACATGGAAATATCTACACCGCTATCTGTATGAGCATGGAAATATCTTCACCGCCATCTGTATGAACATGGATATATCTACACAGCCATCTGGATGAACATGGAAATATGTATACGGCTATCTGTGTAAACATGCATACATCTTCACCGCTATCTGTATAAACATGGAAATATCTACACCGCTATCTTTATGAACATGGAAATATCTAAACCGGTAACTGTTTGAACAGGGAAATATATACACCGCTATCTGCATGAAAATGGAAATATCTACACCGCTATCTGTATGAACATGGAAATACATACACCGCTATCTGTATGAACATGGAAATATCTACACCACTATCTGTATAAACATGGAAATATGTACACCGCTACCTGTATAAACATGGAAGTATCAGCACCGCTATCGGTATGAACATGGCAATATCTACACGGCTATCTGTATGAACATGGAAATATCTACACCGCTATCTGTATGAACATGGAAATATCTACACAGCCATGTGTATGAACATGGATATATCTACTCAGCCATCTGGATGAACATGGAAATATCTACACCGCTATCTGTATGAACATGGAAATATCTACACCGCTATCTGCATGAACATGGAAATATCTACACAGCCATCTGGATGAACATGGAAATATCTACACCGCTATCTGTATGAACATGGAAATACATTCACCGCTATCTGTATGAACATGAAATATCTACACCGCTATCTGTATGAACATGGAAATATCTTCACCGCCATCTGTATGAACATGGATATATCTACACAGCATTCTGGATGAACATGGAAATATCTACACCGCTATCTGTGTAAACATGCATACATTTTCACCGCTATCTGTATAAACATGGAAATATCTACACCGCTATCTTTATGAACATGGAAATATCTAAACCGCTAACTGTTTGAGCAGGGGAATATATACACCGCTATCTGCATAAAAATGGAAATATCTACACCGCTATCTGTATGAACATGGAAATACATACACCGCTATCTGTATGAACATGGAAATATCTACACCGCTATCTGTATGAACATGGAAATATCTACACCGCTATCTGTATGGACATGGAAATATCTACACCGCCATCTGTTTGAACATGGAAATATCTTCTCCGCCATCAGTATGAACATGGATATATCTACACAGCCATCTGGATGAACATGGAAATATCTACACCGCTATCTCTATGAACATGGAAATATCTACACCGCTATCTGCATGAATATGGAAATATCTACACCGCTATCTGTATGAACATGGAAATATCTACACCGCTATCTGTATGAACATGGAAATACATACACCGCTATCTGTATGAACATGGAAGTATCTACACCGCTATCTGTATGAACATGGAAATATCTTCACCGCCATCTGTATGAACATGGATATATCTACACAGCATTCTGGATGAACATGGAAATATCTACACCGCTATCTGTGTAAACACGCATACATTTTCACCGCTATCTGTATAAACATGGAAATATCTACACCGCAATCTTTATGAACATGGAAATATCTAAACCGCTAACTGTTTGAACAGGGGAATATATACACCGCTATCTGCATAAAAATGGAAATATCTACACCGCTATCTGTATGAACATGGAAATACATACACCGCTATCTGTATGAACATGGAAATATCTACACCGCTATCTGTATGAACATGGAAATATCTACACCGCTATCTGTATGAACATGGAAATATCTACACCGCCATCTGTATGAACATGGGAATATCTTCTCCGCCATCTGTATGAACATGGATATATCTACACAGCCATCTGGATGAAGATGGAAATATCAAAACCGCTATCTGTATGAACATGGAAATATTTATACCGCCATCTGTATGAACATAGATATATCTACACAGCCATCTGTATAAACACGGAAATATGTACACCGCTACCTGTGTAAACATGGAAGTATCAGCACCGCTATCGGTATGAACATGGCAATATCTACACGGCAATCCTTATGAACATGGAAATATCTACACCGCTATCAGTATGTACATGGAAATATCTTCACCGCCATCTGTATTAACATGGATATATCTACGCAGCCATCTGGATGAACATGGAAATATCTACACCGCTATCTGTATGAACATGGAAATAGCTACACCGCTATCTGTATAAACATGGAAATATCTACACCGCTATCTTTATGAACATGGAAATCTCTACACCGGTAACAGTTTGAACAGCGAAATATATACACCGCTATCTGCATGAAAATTGAAATATCTACACAGCTATCTACATATACATGGAAATATCTACACAGCTATCTCTTTACACATGGAAATAACTACACCGCTATCTGTATGAACATGGAAATATCTGCACCGCCATCTGTATGAACATATATATATCTACACCGCCATCTGTATTAAGATGGAGATATCTACACCGCTATCTGTATAAACATGGAAATATCTACACCGCTATGTGTATAAACATGGAAATATCTACACCGCTATCTGTATAAACATGGAAATATCTACACCACTACCTGTATAAACATGGAAATATCAGCACCGCTATCGGAATGAACATGGAAATATCTACACCGCCATCTGTATGAACATGGAAATATCTTCACCGCCATCTGTATGTACATGGATATATCTACACAGCCATCTCTATTAACATGTAAATATCTACACCGCTATCTGTATGAACATGGAAATATCTACACCGCTATCTGTATGAACATGGAAATATCTTCACCGCCATCTGTATGAACATGGATATGTCTACACAGCCATCTGGATGAACATGGAAATATCTACACCGCTATCTGTATGAACATGGAAATATCTACACCGCTATCTGTGTAAACATGCATACATCTTCACCGCTATCTGTATAAACATGGAAATATCTACACCGCTATCTGTATGAACATGGAAATATCTACACCGCTATCTGTTTGAACATGGAACTATCTACACCACTATCTGCATGAAAATGGAAATATCTACACAGCTATCTGCATATACATGGAAATATCTACACCGCTATCTGTATGAACATGGAAATATCCACACCGCTATCTGTATGAACATGGAAATATCTTCACCGCCATCTGTATGAACATGGATATATCTACACAGCCATCTGGATGAACATGGAAATATCTACACCGCTATGTGTGTAAACATGCATACATCTTCAGCGCTATCTGTATAAACATGGAAATACCTACACCGCTATCTGTATGAACATGGAAATATCTACACCGCTAACTGTTTGAACAGGGAAATATATACACCGCTATGTGCATGAAAATGGAAATATCTACACCGCTATCTGTATGAACATGGAAATACATACACTGCTATCTGTATGAACATGGAAATATCTACACCGCTATCTGTATGAACATGGAAATATCTACACCGCTATCTGTATGAACATGGAAATATCTTCACCGCTATCTGTATGAACATGGATATATCTACACAGCCATCAGGATGAACATGGAAATATCTGCAACGCTATCTGTATGAACAAGGAAATATCTACACCGCTATCTGTATGAACATTGATATATCTACACAGCCATCTGGGTGAACATGTAAATATCTACACCGCTATCTGTGTAAACATGCATACATCTTCACTGCTGTCTGTATAAACATGGAAATATCTACACCGCTATCTTTATGAACATGGAAATATCTACACCGCTATCTGTGTAAATATGCATACATCTTCACCGCAATCTGTATAAACTTGGAAATATCTACACCACTATCTGTATGAACATGGAAATGTCTACACCGCTATCTGTTTGAACATGGAAATATCTACACCGCTATCTGCATGAAAATGGAAATATCTACACAGCTATCTGCATATACATGGAAATATCTACACAGCTATCTCTTTACACAAGGAAATAACTACACCTCTATCTGTATGAACATGGAAATATCTTCACCGCCATCTGTATGAACATGGATATATCTACACAGCCATCTGGATGAACATGGAAATATCTACACTGCTATCTGTATGAACATGGAAATATCTACACCGCTATCTGTGTAAACATGCATACATCTTCACCGCTATCTGTATAAACATGGAAATATCTACACCGCTATCTTTATGAACATGGAAATATCTACACCGCTAACTGTTTGAACAGGGAAATATATACACTGCTATCTGCATGAAAATGGGAATATCTACACAGCTATCTGCATATACATGGAAATATCTACACAGCTATCTCTTTACACATGGAAATAACTACACCGCTATCTGTATGAATTTGGAAATATCTTCACCGCCATCTGTATGAACATGGAAACATCTGCACCGCCATCTGTATGAACATATAAATATCTACACCGCCATCTGTATTAAGATGGAGATATCTACACCGCTATCTGTGTAAACATGGAAATATCTACACCGCTATGTGTATAAACATGGAAATATCTACACCGCTATCTGTATAAACATGGAAATATCTACACCGCTACCTGTATAAACATGGAAATAACAGCACCGCTATCGGAATGAATATGGAAATATCTACACCGCCATCTCTATGAACATGGAAATATCTTCACTGCCATCTGTATGAACATGGATATATCTACACAGCCATCTGTATGAACATGGAAATATCTACACCGCTATCTGCATGAAAATGCAAATATCTACACAGATATCTGCATATACATGGAAATATCTACACAGCTATCTCTTTACACATGGAAATAACTACACTGCTATCTCTATAAACATGGAAATATCTATACCGCCATCTGTATGAGCATGGAAATATCTTCTCCGCCATCAGTATGAACATGGATATATCTACACAGCCATCTGGATGAACATGGAAATATCAACACCGCTATCTCTATGAACATGGAAATATCTTCACCGCTATCTGCATGAACATGGAAATATCTACACAGCCATCTGGATGAACATGGAAATATCTACACCGCTATCTCTATGAACATGGAAATACATACACCGCTATCTGTATGAACATGGAAATATCTACACCGCTATCTGTATGAACATGGAAATATCTTCACCGCCATCTGTATAAACATGGATATATCTACACAGCATTCTGGATGAACATGGAAATATCTTCACCGCTATCTGTGTAAACACGCATACATTTTTACCGCTATCCGTATGAACATGGAAATATCTACACCGCTATCTTTATGTACATGGAAATATCTAAACCGCTAACTGTTTGAACAGGGGAATATATACACCGCTACCTGCATAAAAATGGAAATATCTACACCGCTATCTGTATGAACATGGAAATACATACACTGCTATCTGTATGAACATGGAAATATCTACACCGCTATCTGTATGAACATGGAAATATCTACACCGCTATCTGTATGAACATGGAAATATCTACATCGCCATCTGTATGAACATGGGAATATCTTCTCCGCCATCTGTATGAACATGGATATATCTACACAGCCATCTGGATGAAGATGGAAATATCAAAACCTCTATCTGTATGAACATGGAAATATTTACACCGCCATCTGTATGAACATAGATATATCTACACAGCCATCTGTAAAAACACGGAAATATGTACACCGCTACCTGTATAAACATGGAAGTATCAGCACCGCTATCGGTATGAACATGGCAACATCTACACGGCTATCCTTATGAAGATGGAAATATCTACAACGCTATCAGTATGTACATGGAAATATCTTCACCGCCATCTGTATGAACATGGATATATCTATGCAGCCATCTGGATGAACATGGAAATATCTACACCGCTATCTGTATGAACATGGAAATAGCTACACCGCTATCTGTATAAACATGGAAATATCTACACCGCTATCTTTATGAACATGGAAATCTCTACACCGGTAACTGTTTGAACAGCGATATATATACACCGCTATCTGCATGAAAATGGAAATATCTACACAGCTATCTGCATATACATGGAAGTACCTACACCGCTATCTGTATGAATATGGAAATATCCACGCCGCTATCTGTATGAACATGGAAATATCTTCACCGCCATCTGTATGAACATGGAAATATCTACACAGCCATCTGGATGAACATGGAAATATCTACACCGCTATGTGTGTAAACATGCATACATCTTCAGCGCTATCTGTATAAACATGGAAATATCTACACCGCTATCTGTATGAACATGGAAATATCTACACCGCTAACTGTTTGAACAGGGAAATATATACACCGCTATGTGCATGAAAATGGAAATATCTACACCGCTATCTGTATGAACATGGAAATACATACACCGCTATCTGTATGAACATGGAAATACCTACACCGCTATCTGTATGAACATGGAAATATCTACACCGCTATCTGTATGAACATGGAAATATCTTCACCGCTATCTGTATGAACATGGATATATGTACACAGCCATCTGGATGAACATGGAAATATCTGCAACGCTATCTGTATGAACATGGAAATAGCTACACCGCTATCTGTATGAACATTGATATATCTACACAGCCATCTGGATGAACATGGAAATATCTACACCGCTATCTGTGTAAACATGCATACATCTTCACTGCTGTCTGTATAAACATGGAAATATCTACACCGCTATCTTTATGAACATGGAAATATCTACACCGCTATCTGTGTAAGTATGCATACATCTTCACCGCAATCTGTATAAACTTGGAAATATCTACACCGCTATCTGAATGAACATGGAAATATCTACACCGCTATCTGTTTGAACATGGAAATATCTACACCGCTATCTGCATGAAAATGGAAATATCTACACAGCTATCTGCATATACATGGAAATATCTACACAGCTATCTCTTTACACAAGGAAATAACTACACCTCTATCTGTATGAACATGGAAATATCTTCACCGCCATCTGTATGAACATGGATATATCTACACAGCCATCTGGATGAACATGGAAATATCTACACCGCTATCTGTATGAACATGGAAATATCTACACCGCTATCTGTGTAAACATGCATACATCTTCACCGCTGTCTGTATAAACATGGAAATATCTACACAGCTATCTTTATGAACATGGAAATATCTACACCGCTAACTGTTTGAACAGGGAAATATATTCACTGCTATCTGCATGAAAATGGGAATATCTACACAGCTATCTGCATATACATGGAAATATCTACACAGCTATCTCTTTACACATGGAAATAATTACACCGCTATCTGTATGAATTTGGAAATATCTTCACCGCCATCTGTATGAACATGGAAATATCTGCACCGCCATCTGTATGAACATATAAATATCTACACCGCCATCTGTATTAAGATGGAGATATCTACAACGCTATCTGTATAAACATGGAAATATCTACACCGCTATGTGTATAAACATGGAAATATCTACACCGCTATCTGTATAAACATGGAAATATCTACACCGCTACCTGTATAAACATGGAAATATCAGCACCGCTATCGGAATGAATATGGAAATATCTACACCGCCATCTCTATGAACATGGAAATATCTTCACCGCCATCTGTATGAACATGGATATATCTACACAGCCATCTGTATGAACATGGAAATATCTACACCGCTATCTGCATGAAAATGGAAATATCTACACAGATATCTGCATATACACGGAAATATCTACACAGCTATCTCTTTACACATGGAAATAACTACACTGCTATCTCTATAAACATGGAAATATCTATACCGCCATCTGTATGAACATGGAAATATCTGCACCGCCATCTGTATTAACATACAAATATCTACACCGTCATCTGTATTAAGATGGAGATATCTACTCCGCTATCTGTATAAACTTGGAAATATCTACACCGCTATCTGTATAAACATGGAAATATCTACACCGCTACCTGTATAAACATGGAAATAGCAGGACCGCTATCTGTATGAACATGGAAATATCTACACAGCCATCTGGATGAACATGGAAATATCTACAATGCTATCTGTATGAACATGGAAATAGCTACACCGTTATCTGTATGAACATGGAAATATCTACACCACTATCTGTATGAACATATAAATATCTACACCGCCATCTGTATTAAGAAGGAGATATCTACACCGCTATCTGCATAAACATGGAAATATCTACACCGCTATCTGTATGAACATGGAAATATCTACACCGCTTTCTGTATAAACATGGAAATATGTACACAGCTACCTGTATAAACATGGAAGTATCAGCACCGCTATCGGTATGAACATGGCAATATCTACACGGCTATCTGTATGAACATGGAAATATCTACACCGCTATCTGTATGAACATGGAAATATCTTCACTGCCATCTGTATGAACATGGATATATCTACACAGCCATCTGGATGAACATGGAAATATCTACACCGCTATCTGTACGAACATGGAAATATCTACACCGCTATCTGTATGAACATGGAAATATCTACACCGCTATCTGTATGAACATGGAAATATCTACACCGCTATCTGTATGAACATGGAAATATCTTCTCCGCAATCTGTATGAACATGGATATATCTACACAGCCATCTGGATGAACATGGAAATATCTACACCGCTATCTGTATGAACATGGAAATATTTACACCGCTATCTGTATGAACATGGAAATATCTTCTCTGCCATCTGTATGTATGAACATGGATATATCTACACAGCCAACTGGATGAAGATGGAAATATCTACACCGCTATCAGTATGAACATGGAAATATCTACACCGCCATCTGTATGAACATGGATATACCTACACAGCCATCTGTATAAACATGGAAATATCTACACCGCTATCTGTATGAACATGGAAATATCTACACAGCTAACTGTTTGAACATGGAAATATCTACACCACTATCTGCATGAAAATGGAAATATCTACACAGCTATCTGCATATATATGGAAATATCTACACAGCTATCTCTTTGCACTTGGAAATAACTACACCGCTATCTCTATAAACATGGAAATATCTACACCGCTACCTGTATAAACATGGAAGTATCAGCACCGCTATCGGTATGAACATGGCAATATCTACACGGCTATCTGTATGAACATGGAAATATCTACACCGCTATCTGTATGTACATGGAAATATCTTCACCGCCATCTGTATGAACATGGATATATCTACGCAGCCATCTGGATGAACTTAGAAATATCTACACCGCTATCTGTATGAACATGGAAATATCTACACCGCTATCTGTATGAACACGGAAATATCTACACAGCCATCTGGATGAACATGGAAATATCTACACTGCTATCTGTATGAACATGGAAATATATACACCGCTATCTGTATGAACATGGCAATATCTACACCGCTATCTGTATGAACATGGATATATCTACACTGCCATCTGGATGAACATGGAAATATCTACACCGCTATCTTTCTGAACATGGAAATATCTACACCGCTAACTGTTTGAACAGGGAAATATATACACCGCTATCGGCATGAATATGGAAATATCTACACAGCTATCTGCATATACATGGAAATATCTACAAAGCTATCTCTTTACACATGGAAATAACTACACCGCTATCTGTATGAACATGGAAATATCTACACCGCCATCTGTATGAAAATGGAAATATCTGAACCGCCATCTGTATGAACATAAAAATATCTACACCGCCATCTGTATTAAAATGGAGATATCTACACCACTATCTGTATAAACATGGAAATATCTACACCGCTATCTGTATAAACATGGAAATATCTACACCGCTATCTGTATAAACATGGAAATATCTACACCGCTATCTGTTTGAACAGGGAAATTTATACACCGCTGTCTGCATGAAAATGGAAATTCCTACACAGCTATCTGCATATACATGGAAATATCTACACAGGTATCTCTTTACACATGGAAATAACTACACCGCTATCTGTATGAAAATGCAAATATCTACACCGCCATCTGTATGAACATGGAAATATCTACACCGCTATCTGTATGAACATGGAAATATCTACACCGCTATCTGTATGAACATGGAAATATCTACACAGCCATCTGGATGAACATGGAAATAACTACACCGCTATCTGTATGAACATGGAAATATCTACACAGCCATCTGGATGAACATGGAAATATCTACACCGCTATCTGTATGAACATGGAAATATGTACACCGCTATCTGTATGAACATGGAAATATCTACACCGCTATCTGTATGAACATGGAAATATTTTCACCGCCATCTATATGAACATGGATATATCTACACAGCCATCTGGATGAACATGGAAATATCTACACCGCTATCTGTATGAACATGGAAATATGTACACCGCTATCTGTATAAACAGGGAAATATCTACACCGCTATCTTTATGAACATGGAAATAGCTAAACCGCTAACTGTTTGAACAGGGAAATATATACGCCGCTATCTGCATAAAAATGGAAATATCTACTCCGCTATCTGTATGAACATGGAAATACATACACCGCTATCTGTATGATCATGGATATATCTACACAGCCATCTGGATGAACATGGAAATATCTAAACCGCTATCTGTATGAAGATGGAAATATCTACACCGCCATCTGTATGAAAATGGATATATCTACACAGCCATCTGTATAAACACGGAAATATGTATACCGCTACCTGTATAAACATGGAAGTATCAGCACCGCTATCGGTATGAACATGGCAATATCTACACGGCTATCTGTATGAACATGGAAATATCTACACCGCTATCTGTATGTACATGGAAATATCTTCACCGCCATCTGTATGAACATGGATATATCTACGCAGCCATCTGGATGAACATAGAAATATCTACACCGCTATCTGTATGAACATGGAAATATCTACACCGCTATCTGTATGAACACGGAAATATCTACACAGCCATCTGGATGAACATGGAAATATCTACACCGCTATCTGTATGAACATGGAAATATATACACCGCTATCTGTATGAACATGGAAATATCTACACCGCTATCTGTATGAACATGGATATATCTACACTGCCATCTGGATGAACATGGAAATATCTACACCGCTATCTTTCTGAACATGGAAATATCTACACCGCTAACTGTTTGAACAGGGAAATATATACACCGCTATCGGCATGAATATGGAAATATCTACACAGCTATCTGCATATACATGGAAATATCTACAAAGCTATCTCTTTACACATGGAAATAACTACACCGCTATCTGTATGAACATGGAAATATCTACACCGCCATCTGTATGAAAATGGAAATATCTGAACCGCCATCTGTATGAACATAAAAATATCTACACCGCCATCTGTATTAAAATGGAGATATCTACACCACTATCTGTATAAACATGGAAATATCTACACCGCTATCTGTATAAACATGGAAATATCTACACCGCTATCTGTATAAACATGGAAATATCTACACCGCTATCTGTTTGAACAGGGAAATTTATACACCGCTGTCTGCATGAAAATGGAAATTCCTACACAGCTATCTGCATATACATGGAAATATCTACACAGGTATCTCTTTACACATGGAAATAACTACACCGCTATCTGTATGAAAATGCAAATATCTACACCGCCATCTGTATGAACATGGAAATATCTACACCGCTATCTGTATGAACATGGAAATATCTACACCGCTATCTGTATGAACATGGAAATATCTACACAGCCATCTGGATGAACATGGAAATAACTACACCGCTATCTGTATGAACATGGAAATATCTACACAGCCATCTGGATGAACATGGAAATATCTACACCGCTATCTGTATGAACATGGAAATATGTACACCGCTATCTGTATGAACATGGAAATATCTACACCGCTATCTGTATGAACATGGAAATATTTTCACCGCCATCTATATGAACATGGATATATCTACACAGCCATCTGGATGAACATGGAAATATCTACACCGCTATCTGTGTAAACATGCATACATTTTCACCGCTATCTGTATAAACATGGAAATATCTACACCGCTATCTTTATGAACATGGAAATATCTACACCGCTAACTGTTTGAACATGGAAGTATATACACCGCTATCTGCTTGAAAATGGAAATATATACACCGCTAACTGTATGAACATGGAAATACATACACCGCTATCTGTTTGAACATGGAAATATCAACACCGCTTTCTGTATGAACATGGAAATATCTACACCACTATCTGTATGAACATGGAAATATCTTCACCGCCATCTGTATGAAGATGGATATATCTACTCAGCATTCTGGATGAACATGGAAATATCTACACCGCTATCTGTGTAAACATGCATCCATTTTCAGCGCTATCTGTATAAACATTGAAATATCTACACCGCTATCTTTATGAACATGGAAATAGCTAAACCGCTAACTGTTTGAACAGGGAAATATATACACCGCTATCTGCATAAAAATGGAAATATCTACACCGCTATCTGTATGAACATGGAAACACATACACCGCTATCTGTATGAAAATGGATATATCTACACAGCCAGCTGGATGAACATGGAAATATCTAAACCGCTATCTGTATGAAGATGGAAATATCTACACCGCCATCTGTATGAACATGGATATATCTACACAGCCATCTGTATAAACACGGAAATATGTACACCGCTACCTGTATAAACATGGAAGTATCAGCACCGCTATCGGTATGAACATGGCAATATCTACACGGCTATCTGTATGAACATGGAAATATCTACACCGCTATCTGTATGTACATGGAAATATCTTCACCGCCATCTGTATGAACATGGATATATCTACGCAGCCATCTGGATGAACATAGAAGTATCTACACCGCTATCTGTATGAACACGGAAATATCTACACAGCCATCTGGATGAACATGGAAATATCTACACCGCTATCTGTATGAACATGGAAATACATACACTGCTATCTGTATGAACATGGAAATATCTACACCGCTATCTGTATGAACATGGAAATATCTACACCGCTATCTGTATGAACATGGAAATATCTTCACCGCCATCTGTATGAACATGGATATATATACACAGCAATCTGGATGAACATGGAAATATCTACACCGCTATCTGTGTAAACATGCATACATTTTCACCGCTATCTGTATAAACATGGAAATATCTACACCGCTATCTTTATGAACATGGAAATATCTACACCGCTAACTGTTTGAACATGGAAATATATACACCGCTATCTGCTTGAAAATAGAAATATCTACACTGCTATCTGTATGAACATGGAAATACATACACCGCTATCTGTTTGAACATGGAAATATCTACACCGCTTTCTCTATGAACATGGAAATATCTACACCGCTATCTGTATGAACATGGAAATGTCTTCACCGCCATCTGTATGAACATGGATATATCAACACAGCCATCTGAATGAACATGGAAATATCTGCACCGCTATCTGTATTAACATGGAAATATCTACACCGCTATCTGTATGAACATGGATATATCTACACAGCCATCTGGATGAACATGGAAATATCTACACTGCTATCTGTGTAAACATGCATACATCTTCACCGCTATCAGTATAAACATGGAAATATTTACACCGCTATCTTTCTGAACATGGAAATATCTACACCGCTAACTGTTTGAACAGGGAAATATATACACCGCTATCTGCATGAATATGGAAATATCTACACAGCTATCTGCATATACATGGAAATATCTACAAAGCTATCTCTTTACACATGGAAATAACTACACCGCTATCTGTATGAACATGGAAATATCTACACCGCCATCTGTATGAAAATGGAAATATCTGAACCGCCATCTGTATGAACATATAAATATCTACACCGCCATCTGTATTAAAATGGAGATATCTACACCGCTATCTGTATAAACATGGAAATATCTACACCGCTATCTGTATAAACATGGAAATATCTACACCGCTATCTGTATAAACAAGGAAATATCTTCATGGCTACCTGTAAAAACATGGAAATATCAGTACCGCTATCTGTATGAACATGGAAATATCTACACCGCTATCTGTATGAACATGGAAATATCTACACCGCTATCTGTATGAACATGGAAATATCTACACAGCTATCTGTATGAACATGGAAATATCTACACCGCTATCTGTTTAAACAGGGAAATATATACACCGCTGTCTGCATGAAAATGGAAATTGCTACACAGCTATCTGCATATACATGGAAATATCTACACAGGTATCTCTTTACACATGGAAATAACTACACCGCTATCTGTATGAAAATGGAAATATCTACACCGCCATCTGTATGAACATGGAAATATCTACACCGATATCCGTATGAACATGGAAATATCTACACCACTATCTGTATGAACATGGAAATATCTACACCGCTATCTGTATGAACATGGAAATATTTTCACCGCCATCTATATGAACATGGATATATCTACACAGCCATCTGGATGAACATGGAAATATCTACACCGCTATCTGTGTAAACATGCCTACATTTTCACCGCTATCTGTATAAACATGGAAATATCTACACCGCTACCTGTAAAAACATGGAAATATCAGCACCGCTATCTGTATGAACATGGAAATATCTACACCGCTATCTGTATGAACATGGAAATATCTACACCGCTATCTGTATGAACATGGAAATATCTACATCGCTATCTGTTTGAACAGGGAAATATATACACCGCTGTCTGCATGAAAATGGAAATTGCTACACAGCTATCTGCATATACATGGAAATATCTACACAGGTATCTCTTTACACATGGAAATAACTACACGGCTATCAGTATGAAAATGGAAATATCTACACCGCCATCTGTATGAACATGGAAATATCTACACCGCTATCTGTATGAACATGGAAATATCTACACCGCAATCTGTATGAACATGGAAATATCTACACAGCCATCTGGATGAACATGGAAATATCTACACCGCTATCTGTATGAACATGGAAATATCTACACCGCTATCTGTAAGAACATGGAAATATCTACACCGCTATCTGTCTGAACATGGAAATATTTTCACCGCCATCTATATGAACATGGATATATCTATACAGCCATCTGGATGAACATTGAAATATCTACACCGCTATCTGTGTAAACATGGAAATATCTACACCGCTATCTTTATGAACATGGAAATATCTACCCCGCTAACTGTTTGAACATGGAAGTATATACACCGCTATCTGCTTGAAAATGGAAATATATACACCGCTAACTGTATGAACATGGAAATACATACACCGCTATCTGTTTGAACATGGAAATATCTACCCCGCTTTCTGTATGAACATGGAAATATCTACACCGCTATCTGTATGAATATGGAAATATCTTCACCGCCATCTGTATGAAGATGGATATATCTACACAACATTCTGGATGAACATGGAAATATCTACACCGCTATCTGTGTAAACATGCATACATTTTCACCGCTATCTGTATAAACATGGAAATATCTACACCGCTATCTTTATGAACTTGGAAATATCTAAACCGCTAACTGTTTGAACAGGGAAATATATACACCGCTATCTGCATAAAAACGGAAATATCTACACTGCTATCTCTATGAACATGGAAATACATACACCGCTATCTGTATGAACATGAAAATATCTACACAGCCATCTGGATTAACATGGAAATATCTACACAGCTATCTGTATGAACATGGAAATACATACACCGCTATCTGTATGAACATGGAAATATCTACACAGCCATCTGGATTAACATGGAAATATCTACACCGCTATATGTATGAACATGGAAATACATACACCGCTATCTGTATGAACATGGAAATATCTACACCGCTATCTGTATGAACATGGAAATATCTACACCGCTATCTGTATGAACATGGAAATATCTTCACCGCCATCTGTATGAACATGGATATATCTACACAGCCATCTGGATGAACATGGAAATATCTACACCGCTATCTGTGTAAACATGCATACATTTTCACCGCTATCTGTATAAACATGGAAATATCTACACCGCTATCTTTATGAACATGGAAATATCTACACCGCTAACTGTTTGAACATGGAAATATATACACCGCTATCTGCTTGAAAATGGAAATATCTACACCGCTATCTTTATGAACATGGAAATACATATACCGCTATCTGTTTGAACATGGAAATATCTACACCGCTTTCTTTATGAACATGGAAATATCTACACCGCTATCTGTATGAACATGGAAATATCTTCACCGCCATCTGTATGAACATGGATATATCTACACCGCTATCTGTATGAACATGGAAATATCTACACCGCTATCTGTTTGAACATGGAAATATCTACACCGCTATCTGTTTGAACAGGGAAATATATACACCGCTGTCTTCATGAAAATGGAAATTGCTACGCAGCTATCTGCATATACATCGAAATATCTACACAGGTATCTCTTTACACATGGAAATAACTACACCGCTATCTGTATGAACATGGAAATATCTACACCGCCATCTGTATGAACATGGAAATATCTGCACCGCCATCTGTATGAACATATAAATATCTACACCGCCATCTGTATTAAGATGGAGATATCCACACCGCTATCTGTATAAACATGGAAATATCTACACAGCTATCTGTATAAACATGGAAATATCTACACCGCTATCTGTATGAACATGGAAATATCTACACCGCTACCTGTATGAACATGGAAATATCAGCACCGCTACCTGTATGAACATGGAAATATCAGCACCGCTATCTGTATGAACATGGAAATATCTACACCGCTATCTGTATGAACATGGAAATATCTTCACCGCCATCTGTATGAACATGGATATATCTACACAGCCATCTGGATGAACATGGAAATATGTACACGGCTATCTGTGTAAACATGCATACATCTTCACCGCTATCTGTATAAACATGGAAATATCTACACCGCTATCTTTATGAACATGGAAATATCTACACTGCTATCTGTATGAACATGGAAATATCTACACCGCTATCTGTATGAACATGGAAATATCTACACAGCCATCTGGATGAACATGGAAATATCTGCACCGCTATCTGTATGAACATGGATATATCTACACAGCCATCTGGATGAACATGGAAATATCTGCACTGCTATCTGTATGAACATGGAAATACCTACACCGCTATCTGTATGAACATGGATATATCTACACAGCCATCTGGATGAACATGGAAATATCTACACCGCTATCTGTGTAAACATGCATACATCTTCACCGCTATCTGTATAAAAATGGAAATATCTACACCGCTATCTTTCTGAACATGGAAATATCTACACCGCTAACTGTTTGAACAGGGAAATATATACACCACTATCTGCATGAAAATGGAAATATCTACACAGCTATCTGCATATACGTGGAAATATCTACACAGCTATCTCTTTACACATGGAAATAACTACACCGCTATCTGTATGAACATGGAAATATCTACACCGCCATCTGTATGAACATGGAAATATCTGCACCGCCATCTGTATGAACATATAAATATCTACACCGCCATCTGTATTAAGATGGAGATATCTACACCGCTATCTTTATGAACGTGGAAATATCTAAACCGCTAACTGTTTGAGCAGGGGAATATATACACCGCTATCTGCATAAGAATGGAAATATCTACACCGCTATCTGTATGAACATGGAAATACATACACCGCTATCTGTATGAACATGGAAATATCTACACCGCTATCTGTATGAACATGGAAATATCTACACCGCTATCTGTATGGACATGGAAATATCTACACTGCCATCTGTATGAACATGGAAATATCTTCTCCGCCATCAGTATGAACATGGTTATATCTACACAGCCATCTGGATGAACACGGAAATATCTACACCGCTATCTCTATGAACATGGAAATATCTACACCGCTATCTACATGAACATGGAAATATCTACACAGCCATCTGGATGAACATGGAAATATCTACACCGCTATCTGTATGAACATGGAAATACATACACCGCTGTCTGTATGAACATGGAAATATCTACACCGCTATCTGTATGAACATGGAAATATCTTCACCGCCATCTGTATGAACATGGATATATCTACACAGCATTCTGGATGAACATGGAAATATCTACACCGCTATCTGTGTAAACAAGCATACATTTTCACCGCTATCTGTATAAACATGGAAATATCTACACCGCTATCTTTATGAACATGGAAATATGTAAACCGCTAACTGTTTGAACAGGGGAATATATACACCGCTATCTGCATAAAAATGGAAATATCTACACCGCTATCTGTATGAACATGGAAATACATACACAGCTATCTGTATGAACATGGAAATATCTACACCGCTATCTGTATGAACATGGAAATATCTACACCGCTATCTGTATGAACATGGAAATATCTACACCGCCATCTGTATGAACATGGGAATATCTTCTCCGCCATCTGTATGAACATGGATATATCTACACAGCCATCTGGATGAACATGGAAATATCAAAACCGCTATCTGTATGAACATGGAAATATTTACACCGCCATCTGTATGAACATAGATATATCTAAACAGCCATCTGTATAAACACGGAAATATGTACACCGCTACCTGTATAAACATGGAAGTATCAGCACCGCTATCGGTATGAACATGGCAATATCTACACGGCTATCCTTATGAACATGGAAATATCTACACCGCTATCAGTATGTACATGGAAATATCTTCACCGCCATCTGTATGAACATGGATATATCTACGCAGCAATCTGGATGAACATGGAAATATCTACACCGCTATCTGTATGAACATGGAAATATCTACACAGCTATCTGGATGAACATGGAAATATCTGCACCACTATCTGTATGAACATGGAAATATCTACACCGCTATCTGTATGAACATGGATATATCTACACAGCCATCTGGATGAACATGGAAATATCTACACCGCTATCTGTGTAAACATGCATACATCTTCACCGCTATCTGTATAAACATGGAAATATCTACACCGCTATCTTTATGAACATGGAAATCTCTACACCGGTAACTGTTTGAACAGCGAAATATATACACCGCTATCTGCATGAAAATGGAAATATCTACACAGCTATCTACATATACATGGAAATATCTACAAAGCTATCTCTTTACACATGGAAATAACTACACCGATATCTGTATGAACATGGAAATATCTGCACCGCCATCTGTATGAACATATAAATACCAACACCGCCATCTGTATTAAGATGGAGATATCTACACCGCTATTTGTATAAACATGGAAATATCTACACCGCTATGTGTATAAACATGGAAATATCTACACCGCTATCTGTATAAACATGGAAATATCTACACCGCTACCTGTATAAACATGGAAATATCAGCACCACTATCGGAATGAACATGGAAATATCTACACCGCCATCTGTATGAACATGGAAATACCTTCACCGCCATCTGTATGTACATGGATATATCTACACAGCCATCTCTATTAACATGGAAATATCTACACCGCTATCTGTATGAACATGGAAATATCTACACCGCTATCTCTATGAACATGGAAATATCTTCACCGCCATCTGTATGAACATGGATATGTCTACACAGCCATCTGGATGAACATGGAATTATCTACACCGCTATCTGTATGAACATGGAAATATCTACACCGCTATCTGTGCAAACATGCATACATCTTCACCGCTATCTGTATAAACATGGAAATATCTACACCGCTATCTGTATGAACATGGAAATATCTACACCGCTATCTGTTTGAACATGGAACTATCTACACCACTATCTGCATGAAAATGGAAATATCTACACAGCTATCTGCATATACATGGAAATATCTACACCGCTATCTGTATGAACATGGAAATATCCACACCGCTATCTGTATGAACATGGAAATATCTTCACCGCCATCTGTATGAACATGGATATATCTAAACAGCCATCTGGATGAACATGGAAATATCTACACCGCTATGTGTGTAAACATGCATACATCTTCACTGCTATCTGTATAAACATGGAAATATCTACACCGCTATCTGTATGAACATGGAAATATCTACACCGCTAACAGTTTGAACAGGGAAATATATACACCGCTATGTGCATGAAAATGTAAATATCTACACCGCTATCTGTATGAACATGGAAATACATACACCGCTATCTGTATGAACATGGAAATATCTACACCGCTATCTGTATGAACATGGAAATATCTACACCGCTATCTGTATGAACATGGATATATCTACACAGCCATCTGGATGAACATGGAAATATCTACACCGCTATCTGTGTAAACATGCATACATCTTCACGGCTATCTGTATAAAAATGGAAATATCTACACCGCTATCTTTCTGAACATGGAAATATCTACACCGCTAACTGTTTGAACAGGGAAATATATACACCACTATCTGCATGAAAATGGAAATATCTACACAGCTATCTGCATATACGTGGAAATATCTACACAGCTATCTCTTTACACATGGAAATAACTACACCGCTATCTGTATGAACATGGAAATATCTACACCGCCATCTGTACGAACATGGAAATATCTGCACCGCCATCTGTATGAACATATAAATATCTACACCGCCATCTGTATTAAGATGGAGATATCTACACCGCTATCTTTATGAACGTGGAAATATCTAAACCGCTAACTGTTTGAGCAGGGGAATATATACACCGCTATCTGCATAAGAATGGAAATATCTACACCGCTATCTGTATGAACATGGAAATACATACACCGCTATCTGTATGAACATGGAAATATCTACACCGCTATCTGTATGAACATGGAAATATCTACACCGCTATCTGTATGGACATGGAAATATCTACACTGCCATCTGTATGAACATGGAAATATCTTCTCCGCCATCAGTATGAACATGGTTATATCTACACAGCCATCTGGATGAACACGGAAATATCTACACCGCTATCTCTATGAACATGGAAATATCTACACCGCTATCTGCATGAACATGGAAATATCTACACAGCCATCTGGATGAACATGGAAATATCTACACCGCTATCTGTATGAACATGGAAATACATACACGGCTGTCTGTATGAACATGGAAATATCTACACCGCTATCTGTATGAACATGGAAATATCTTCACCGCCATCTGTATGAACATGGATATATCTACACAGCATTCTGGATGAACATGGAAATATCTACACCGCTATCTGTGTAAACAAGCATACATTTTCACCGCTATCTGTATAAACATGGAAATATCTACACCGCTATCTTTATGAACATGGAAATATGTAAACCGCTCACTGTTTGAACAGGGGAATATATACACCGCTATCTGCATAAAAATGGAAATATCTACACCGCTATCTGTATGAACATGGAAATACATACACAGCTATCTGTATGAACATGGAAATATCTACACCGCTATCTGTATGAACATGGAAATATCTACACCGCTATCTGTATGAACATGGAAATATCTACACCGCCATCTGTATGAACATGGGAATATCTTCTCCGCCATCTGTACGAACATGGATATATCTACACAGCCATCTGGATGAACATGGAAATATCAAAACCGCTATCTGTATGAACATGGAAATATTTACACCGCCATCTGTATGAACATAGATATATCTAAACAGCCATCTGTATAAACACGGAAATATGTACACCGCTACCTGTATAAACATGGAAGTATCAGCACCGCTATCGGTATGAACATGGCAATATCTACACGGCTATCCTTATGAACATGGAAATATCTACACCGCTATCAGTATGTACATGGAAATATCTTCACCGCCATCTGTATGAACATGGATATATCTACGCAGCCATCTGGATGAACATGGAAATATCTACACCGCTATCTGTATGAACATGGAAATATCTACACAGCTATCTGGATGAACATGGAAATATCTGCACCACTATCTGTATGAACATGGAAATATCTACACCGCTATCTGTATGAACATGGATATATCTACACAGCCATCTGGATGAACATGGAAATATCTACACCGCTATCTGTGTAAACATGCATACATCTTCACCGCTATCTGTATAAACATGGAAATATCTACACCGCTATCTTTATGAACATGGAAATCTCTACACCGGTAACTGTTTGAACAGCGAAATATATACACCGCTATCTGCATGAAAATGGAAATATCTACACAGCTATCTACATATACATGGAAATATCTACAAAGCTATCTCTTTACACATGGAAATAACTACACCGATATCTGTATGAACATGGAAATATCTGCACCGCCATCTGTATGAACATATAAATACCAACACCGCCATCTGTATTAAGATGGAGATATCTACACCGCTATTTGTATAAACATGGAAATATCTACACTGCTATGTGTATAAACATGGAAATATCTACACCGCTATCTGTATAAACATGGAAATATCTACACCGCTACCTGTATAAACATGGAAATATCAGCACCACTATCGGAATGAACATGGAAATATCTACACCGCCATCTGTATGAACATGGAAATACCTTCACCGCCATCTGTATGTACATGGATATATCTACACAGCCATCTCTATTAACATGGAAATATCTACACCGCTATCTGTATGAACATGGAAATATCTACACCGCTATCTCTATGAACATGGAAATATCTTCACCGCCATCCGTATGAACATGGATATGTCTACACAGCCATCTGGATGAACATGGAATTATCTACACCGCTATCTGTAGGAACATGGAAATATCTACACCGCTATCTGTGTAAACATGCATACATCTTCACCGCTATCTGTATAAACATGGAAATATCTACACCGCTATCTGTATGAACATGGAAATATCTACACCGCTATCTGTTTGAACATGGAACTATCTACACCACTATCTGCATGAAAATGGAAATATCTACACAGCTATCTGCATATACATGGAAATATCTACACCGCTATCTGTATGAACATGGAAATATCCACACCGCTATCTGTATGAACATGGAAATATCTTCACCGCCATCTGTATGAACATGGATATATCTAAACAGCCATCTGGATGAACATGGAAATATCTACACCGCTATGTGTGTAAACATGCATACATCTTCACCGCTATCTGTATAAACATGGAAATATCTACACCGCTATCTGTATGAACATGGAAATATCTACACCGCTAACAGTTTGAACAGGGAAATATATACACCGCTATGTGCATGAAAATGTAAATATCTACACCGCTATCTGTATGAACATGGAAATACATACACCGCTATCTGTATGAACATGGAAATATCTACACCGCTATCTGTATGAACATGGAAATATCTACACCGCTATCTGTATGAACATGGAAATATCTTCACCGCTATCTGTATGAACATGGATATATCTACACAGCCATCTGGATGAACATGGAAATATCTGCAAAGCTATCTGTATGAACATGGAAATATCTACACCGCTATCTGTATGAACATTGATATATCTACACAGCCATCTGGATGAACATGGAAATATCTACACCGCTAACTGTTTGAACAGGGGAATATAAACACCGCTATCTGCATAAAAATTGAAATATCTACACCGCTATCTGTATGAACATGGAAATACATACACAGCTATCAGTATGAACATGGAAATATCTACACCGCTATCTGTATGAACATGGAAATATCTACACCGCTATCTGTATGAACATGGAAATATCTACACCGCCATCTGTATGAACATGGGAATATCTTCTCCGCCATCTGTATGAACATGGATATATCTACACAGCCATCTGGATGAACATGGAAATATCAAAACCGCTATCTGTATGAACATGGAAATATTTACACCGCCATCTGTATGAACATAGATATATCTACACAGCCATCTGTATAAACACGGAAATATGTACACCGCTACCTGTATAAACATGGAAGTATCAGCACCGCTATCGGTGTGAACATGGCAATATCTACACGGCTATCCTCATGAACATGGAAATATCTACACCGCTATCAGTATGTACATGGAAATATCTTCACCGCCATCTGTATGAACATGGATATATCTACGCAGCCATCTGGATGAACATGGAAATATCTACACCGCTATCTCTATGAACATGGAAATATCTACACAGCTATCTGGATGAACATGGAAATATCTGCACCACTATCTGTATGAACATGGAAATATCTACACCGCTATCTGTATGAACATGGATATATCTCCACAGCCATCTGGATGAACATGGAAATATCTACACCGCTATCTGTGTAAACATGCATACATCTTCACCGCTATCTGTATAAACATGGAAATATCTACACCGCTATCTTTATGAACATGGAAATCTCTACACCGGTAACTGTTTGAACAGCGAAATATATACACCGCTATCTGCATGAAAATGGAAATATCTACACAGCTATCTACATATACATGGAAATATCTACAAAGCTATCTCTTTACACATGGAAATAACTACACCGATATCTGTATGAACATGGAAATATCTGCACCGCCATCTGTATGAACATATAAATACCTACACCGCCATCTGTATTAAGATGGAGATATCTACACCGCTATTTGTATAAACATGGAAATATCTACACCGCTATGTGTATAAACATGGAAATATCTACACCGCTATCTGTATAAATATGGAAATATCTACACCGCTACCTGTATAAACATGGAAATATCAGCACCACTATCGGAATGAACATGGAAATATCTACACCGCCATCTGTATGAACATGGAAATACCTTCACCGCCATCTGTATGTACATGGATATATCTACACAGCCATCTCTATTAACATGGAAATATCTACACCGCTATCTGTATGAACATGGAAATATCTACACCGCTATCTGTATGAACATGGAAATATCTTCACCGCCATCTGTATGAACATGGAAATATCTACACCGCTATCTGTATGAACATGGAAATATCTACACCGCTATCTGTATGAACATGGAAATATCTTCACCGCTATCTGTATGAACATGGATATATCTACACAGCCATCTGGATGAACATGGAAATATCTGCAAAGCTATCTGTATGAACATGGAAATATCTACACCGCTATCTGTATGAACATTGATATATCTACACAGCCATCTGGATGAACATGGAAATATCTACACCGCTAACTGTTTGAACAGGGGAATATAAACACCGCTATCTGCATAATAATTGAAATATCTACACCGCTATCTGTATGAACATGGAAATACATACACAGCTATCAGTATGAACATGGAAATATCTACACCGCTATCTGTATGAACATGGAAATATCTACACCGCTATCTGTATGAACATGGAAATATCTACACCGCCATCTGTATGAACATGGGAATATCTTCTCCGCCATCTGTATGAACATGGATATATCTACACAGCCATCTGGATGAACATGGAAATATCAAAACCGCTATCTGTATGAACATGGAAATATTTACACCGCCATCTGTATGAACATAGATATATCTACACAGCCATCTGTATAAACACGGAAATATGTACACCGCTACCTGTATAAACATGGAAGTATCAGCACCGCTATCGGTGTGAACATGGCAATATCTACACGGCTATCCTCATGAACATGGAAATATCTACACCGCTATCAGTATGTACATGGAAATATCTTCACCGCCATCTGTATGAACATGGATATATCTACGCAGCCATCTGGATGAACATGGAAATATCTACACCGCTATCTGTATGAACATGGAAATATCTACACAGCTATCTGGATGAACATGGAAATATCTGCACCACTATCTGTATGAACATGGAAATATCTACACCGCTATCTGTATGAACATGGATATATCTACACAGCCATCTGGATGAACATGGAAATATCTACACCGCTATCTGTGTAAACATGCATACATCTTCACCGCTATCTGTATAAACATGGAAATATCTACACCACTATCTTTATGAACATGGAAATCTCTACACCGGTAACTGTTTGAACAGCGAAATATATACACCGCTATCTGCATGAAAATGGAAATATCTACACAGCTATCTACATATACATGGAAATATCTACACAGCTATCTCTTTACACATGGAAATAACTACACCGCTATCTGTATGAACATGGAAATATCTGCACCGCCATCTGTATGAACATATAAATACCTACACCGCCATCTGTATTAAGATGGAGATATCTACACCGCTATCTGTATAAACATGGAAATATCTACACCGCTATGTGTATAAACATGGAAATATCTACACCGCTATCTGTATAAACATGGAAATATCTACACCGCTACCTGTATAAACATGGAAATATCAGCACCGCTATCGGAATGAACATGGAAATATCTACACCGCCATCTGTATGAACATGGAAATACCTTCACCGCCATCTCTATGTACATGGATATATCTACACAGCCATCTCTATTAACATGGAAATATCTACACCGCTATCTGTATGAACATGGAAATATCTACACCGCTATCTGTATGAACATGGAAATATCTTCACCGCCATCCGTATGAACATGGATATGTCTACACAGCCATCTGGATGAACATGGAAATATCTACACCGCTATCTGTATGAACATGGAAATATCTACACCACTATCTGTGTAAACATGCATACATCTTCACCGCTATCTGTATAAACATGGAAATATCTACACCGCTATCTGTATGAACATGGAAATATCTACACCGCTATCTGTTTGAACATGGAACTATCTACACCACTATCTGCATGAAAATGGAAATATCTACACAGCTATCTGCATATACATGGAAATATCTACACCGCTATCTATATGAACATGGAAATATCCACACCGCTATCTGTATGAACATGGAAATATCTTCACCGCCAACTGTTTGAACAGGGAAATATATACACCGCTATCTGCATGAATATGGAAATATCTACACAGCTATCTGCATATACATGGAAATATATACAAAGCTATCTCTTTACACATGGAAATAACTACACCGCTATCTGTATGAACATGGAAATATCTACACCGCCATCTGTATGAAAATGGAAATATAGGAACCGCCATCTGTATGAACATAAAAATATCTACACCGCCATCTGTATTAAAGTGGAGATATCTACACCACTATCTGTATAAACATGGAAATATCTACATGGCTATCTGTTTGAACAGGGAAATTTATACACCGCTGTCTGCATGAAAATGGAAATTGCTACACAGCTATCTGCACATACATGGAAATATCTACACAGGTATCTCTTTACACATGGAAATAACTACACCGCTATCTGTATGAACATGGAAATAACTACACCGCTATCTGTATGAACATGGAAATATCTACACCGCCATCTGTATGAACATGGAAATATCTGCACCGCCATCTGTATGAACATATAAATATCTACACCGCCATCTGTATTAAGATGGAGATATCTACACCGCTATCTGTATCAACATGGAAATATCTACACCGCTATCTGTATAAACAAGGAAATATCTACACCGCTATCTGTATAAACATGGAAATATCTACACCGCTACCTGTATGAACAATGAAATATCAGCACCGATATCTGTATGAACATGGAAATATCCACACCGCTATCTGTATGTACATGGAAATATCTTCACCGCCATCTGTATGAACATGGATATATCTACGCACCCATCTGGATGAACATAGAAATATCTACACCGCTATCTGTATGAACATGGAAATATCTACACCGCTATCTTTCTGAACATGGAAATATCTACACCGCTAACTGTTTGAACAGGGAAATATATACACCGCTATCTGCATGAATATGGATATATCTACACAGCCATCTGCATATACATGGAAATATCTACAAAGCTATCTCTTTACACATGGAAATAACTACACCGCTATCTGTATGAACATGGAAATATCTACACCGCCATCTGTATGAAAATGGAAATATCTGAACCGCCATCTGTATGAACATATAAATATCTACACCGCCATCAGTATTAAAATGGAGATATCTACACCGCTATCTGTATAAACATGGAAATATCTACACCGCTATCTGTATAAACATGGAAATATCTACACCGCTATCTGTATAAACATGGAAATATCTTCACGGCTACCTGTAAAAAGATGGAAATATCAGTACCGCTATCCGTATGAACATGGAAATATCTACACCACAATCTGTATGAACATGGAAATATCTACACCGCTATCTGTATGAACATGGAAATATCTACACCGCTATCTGTTTGAACAGGGAAATATATACACCGCTGTCTGCATGAAAATGGAAATTGCTACACAGCTATCTGCATATACATGGAAATATCAACACAGGTATCTCTTTACACATGGAAATAACTACACCGCTATCAGTATGAACATGGAAATATCTACACCGCCATCTGTATGAACATGGAAATATCTGCACCACCATCTGTATGAACATATAAATATCTAAACCGCCATCTGTATTAAGATGGAGATATCTACACCGCTATCTGTATCAACATGGAAATATCTACACCGCTATCTGTATAAACATGGAAATATCTACACCGCTATCTGTATAAACATGGAAATATCTACAGCGCTATCTGTATAAACATGGAAATATCTACACCGCCACCTGTATGAACATGGAAATATCAGCACCGCTATCAGTATGAACATGGAAATATCAGCACCGCTATCTGTATGAACATGGAAATATCTACACCGCTATCTGTATGAACATGGAAATATCTTCACCGCCATCTGTATGAACATGCATATATCTACACAGCCATCTGGATGAACATGGAAATATGTACACGGCTATCTGTGTAAACATGCATACATATTCACCGCTATCTGTATAAACATGGAAATATCTACACTGCTATCTTTATGAACATGGAAATATCTACACCGCTATCTGTATGAACATGGATATATCTACACAGCCATCTGGATGAACATGGAAATATCTACACAGCCATCTGGATGAACATGGAAATAACTACACCGCTATCTGTGTAAACATGCATACATCTTCACCGCTATCTGTATAAAAATGGAAATACCTACACCGCTATCTTTCTGAACATGGAAATATCTACACCGCTAACTGTTTGAACAGGGAAATATATACACCGCTATCTGCATGAAAATGGAAATATCTACACAGCTATCTGCATATACATGGAAATATCTACACAGCTATCTCTTTACACATGAAAATAACTACACCGCTATCTGTATGAACATGGAAATATCTACACCGACATCTGTATGAACATGGAAATATCTGCACTGCCATCTGTATGAACATATAAATATCTACACCGCCATCTGTATTAAGATGGAGATATCTACACCGCTATCTGTATCAACATGGAAATATCTACACTGCTATCTGTATAAACATGGAAATATCTACACCGCTATCTGTATAAACATGGAAATATCTACACCGCTACCTGTATGAACATGGAAATATCAGCACCGATATCTGTATGAACATGGAAATATCCACACCGCTATCTGTATGTACATGGAAATATCTTCACCGCCATCTGTATGAACATGGATATATCTACGCACCCATCTGGATGAACATAGAAATATCTACACCGCTATCTGTATGAACATGGAAATATCTACACCGCTATCTGTATGAACACGGAAATATCTACACAGCCATCTGGATGAACATGGAAATATCTACACCGCTATCTGTATGAACATGGAAATACATACACCGCTATCTGTATGAACATGGAAATATCTACACCGCTATCTGTATGAACATGGAAATATCTACACCGCTATCTGTATGAACATGGAAATATCTTCACCGCCATCTGTATGAACATGGATATATCTACACAGCCATCTGGATGAACATGGAAATATCTACACCACTATCTGTGTAAACATGCATACATTTTCACCGCTATCTGTATAAACATGGAAATATCTACACCGCTATCTTTATGAACATGGAAATATCTACACCGCTAACTGTTTGAACATCGAAATATATACACCGCTATCTGCTTGAAAATGGAAATATCTACACCGCTATCTGTATGAACATGGAAATACATTCACCGCTATCTGTTTCAACATGGAAATATCTACACCACTTTCTCTATGAACATGGAAATATCTACACCGCTATCTGTATGAACATGGAAATATCTTCACCGCCATCTGTACGAACATGGATATATCAACACAGCCATCTGAATGAACATGGAAATATCTGCACCGCTATCTGTATGAACATGGAAATATCTACACAGCTATCTGTATGAAAATGGATATATCTACACAGCCATCTGGATGAACATGGAAATTTCTACACTGCTATCTGTGTAAACATGCATACATCTTCACCGCTATCTGTGTAAACATGGAAATATCTACACCGCTATCTTTCTGAACATGGAAATATCTACACCGCTAACTGTTTGAACAGGGAAATATATACACCGCTATCTGCATGAAAATGGAAATATCTACACAGCTATCTGCATATACATGGAAATATCTACACAGCTATCTCTTTACACATGGAAATAACTACACCGCTATCTGTATGAACATGGAAATATCTACACCGACATCTGTATGAAAATGGAAATATCTGCACCGCCATCTGTATGAACATATAAATATCTACACCGCCATCTGTATTAAGATGGAGATATCTACACCGCTATCTGTATCAACATGGAAATATCTACACTGCTATCTGTATAAACATGGAAATATCTACACCGCTATCTGTATAAACATGGAAATATCTACACCGCTACCTGTATGAACATGGAAATATCAGCACCGATATCTGTATGAACATGGAAATATCCACACCGCTATCTGTATGTACATGGAAATATCTTCACCGCCATCTGTATGAACATGGATATATCTACACAGCCATCTGGATGAACATGGAAATATCTACACCGCTATCTGTGTAAACATGCATACATTTTCACCGCTATCTGTATAAACATGGAAATATCTACACCGCTATCTTTATGAACATGGAAATATCTACACCGCTAACTGTTTGAACATGGAAATATATACACCGCTATCTGCTTGAAAATGGAAATATCTACACCGCTATCTGTATGAACATGGAAATACATACACCGCTATCTGTTTGAACATGGAAATATCTACACCGCTTTCTCTATGAACATGGAAATATCTACACCGCTATCTGTATGAAAATGGAAATATCTTCACCGCCATCTGTATGAACATGGATATATCAACACAGCCATCTGAATGAACATGGAAATATCTGCACCGCTATCTGTATGAACATGGAAATATCTACACCGCTATCTGTATGAAAATGGATATATCTACACAGCCATCTGGATGAACATGGAAATATCTACACCGCTATATGTATAAAAATGGAAATATCTACACCGCTATCTGTATAAACATGGAAATATCTACACCGCTACCTGTATGAACATGGAAATATCAGCACCACTATCTGTATGAACATGGAAATATCTACACCGCTATCTGTATGAACATGGAAATACCTTCACCGCCATCTGTATGAACATGCATATATCTACACAGCCATCTGGATGAACATGGAAATATGTACACGGCTATCTGTGTAAACATGCATACATATTCACCGCTATCTGTATAAACATGGAAATATCTACACCGCTATCTTTATGAACATGGAAATATCTACACCGCTATCTGTATGAACATGGATATATCTACACAGCCATCTGGATGAACATGGAAATATCTGCACCGCTATCTGAATGAACATGGAAATATCTACACCGCTATCTGTATGAACATGGATATATCTACACAGCCATCTGGATGAACATGGAAATAACTACACCGCTATCTGTGTAAACATGCATACATCTTCACCGCTATCTGTATAAAAATGGAAATATCTACACCGCTATCTTTCTGAACATGGAAATATCTACACCGCTAACTGTTTGAACAGGGAAATATATACACCGCTATCTGCATGAAAATGGAAATATCTACACAGCTATCTGCATATACATGGAAATATCTACACAGCTATCTCTTTACACATGGAAATAACTACACCGCTATCTGTATGAACATGGAAATATCTACACCGACATCTGTATGAACATGGAAATATCTGCACCGCCATCTGTATGATCATATAAATATCTACACCGCCATCTGTATTAAGATGGAGATATCTACACCGCTATCTGTATCAACATGGAAATATCTACACTGCTATCTGTATAAACATGGAAATATCTACACCGCTATCTGTATAAACATGGAAATATCTACACCGCTACCTGTATGAACATGGAAATATCAGCACCGATATCTGTATGAACATGGAAATATCCACACCGCTATCTGTATGTACATGGAAATAACTTCACCGCCATCAGTATGAACATGGATATATCTACGCACCCATCTGGATGAACATAGAAATATCTACACCGCTATCTGTATGAACATGGAAATATCTACACCGCTATCTGTATGAACACGGAAATATCTACACAGCCATCTGGATGAACATGGAAATATCTACACCGCTATCTGTATGAACATGGAAATACATACACCACTATCTGTATGAACATGGAAATATCTACACCGCTATCTGTATGAACATGGAAATATCTACACCGCTATCTGTATGAACATGGAAATATCTTCACCGCCATCTGTATGAACATGGATATACCTACACAGCCATCTGGATGAACATGGAAATATCTACACCACTATCTGTGTAAACATGCATACATTTTCACCGCTATCTGTATAAACATGGAAATATCTACACCGCTATCTTTATGAACATGGAAATATCTACACCGCTAACTGTTTGAACATCGAAATATATACACCGCTATCTAGTTGAAAATGGAAATATCTACACCGCTATCTGTATGAACATGGAAATACATACACCGCTATCTGTTTGAACATGGAAATATCTACACCACTTTCTCTATGAACATGGAAATATCTACACCGCTATCTGTATGAACATGGAAATATCTTCACCGCCATCTGTATGAACATGGATATATCAACACAGCCATCTGAATGAACATGGAAATATCTGCACCGCTATCTGTATGAACATGGAAATATCTACACCGCTATCTGTATGTACATGGAAATATCTTCACCGCCATCTGTATGAACATGGATATATCTACACAGCCATCTGGATGAACATGGAAATATCTACACCGCTATCTGTGTAAACATGCATACATTTTCACCGCTATCTGTATAAACATGGAAATATCTACACCGCTATCTTTATGAACATGGAAATATCTACACCGCTAACTGTTTGAACATGGAAATATATACACCGCTATCTGCTTGAAAATGGAAATATCTACACCGCTATCTGTATGAACATGGAAATACATACACCGCTATCTGTTTGAACATGGAAATATCTACACCGCTTTCTCTATGAACATGGAAATATCTACACCGCTATCTGTATGAAAATGGAAATATCTTCACCGCCATCTGTATGAACATGGATATATCAACACAGCCATCTGAATGAACATGGAAATATCTGCACCGCTATCTGTATGAACATGGAAATATCTACACCGCTATCTGTATGAAAATGGATATATCTACACAGCCATCTGGATGAACATGGAAATATCTACACCGCTATATGTATAAAAATGGAAATATCTACACCGCTATCTGTATAAACATGGAAATATCTACACCGCTACCTGTATGAACATGGAAATATCAGCACCACTATCTGTATGAACATGGAAATATCTACACCGCTATCTGTATGAACATGGAAATACCTTCACCGCCATCTGTATGAACATGCATATATCTACACAGCCATCTGGATGAACATGGAAATATGTACACGGCTATCTGTGTAAACATGCATACATATTCACCGCTATCTGTATAAACATGGAAATATCTACACCGCTATCTTTATGAACATGGAAATATCTACACCGCTATCTGTATGAACATGGATATATCTACACAGCCATCTGGATGAACATGGAAATATCTGCACCGCTATCTGAATGAACATGGAAATATCTACACCGCTATCTGTATGAACATGGATATATCTACACAGCCATCTGGATGAACATGGAAATAACTACACCGCTATCTGTGTAAACATGCATACATCTTCACCGCTATCTGTATAAAAATGGAAATATCTACACCGCTATCTTTCTGAACATGGAAATATCTACACCGCTAACTGTTTGAACAGGGAAATATATACACCGCTATCTGCATGAAAATGGAAATATCTACACAGCTATCTGCATATACATGGAAATATCTACACAGCTATCTCTTTACACATGGAAATAACTACACCGCTATCTGTATGAACATGGAAATATCTACACCGACATCTGTATGAACATGGAAATATCTGCACCGCCATCTGTATGATCATATAAATATCTACACCGCCATCTGTATTAAGATGGAGATATCTACACCGCTATCTGTATCAACATGGAAATATCTACACTGCTATCTGTATAAACATGGAAATATCTACACCGCTATCTGTATAAACATGGAAATATCTACACCGCTACCTGTATGAACATGGAAATATCAGCACCGATATCTGTATGAACATGGAAATATCCACACCGCTATCTGTATGTACATGGAAATAACTTCACCGCCATCAGTATGAACATGGATATATCTACGCACCCATCTGGATGAACATAGAAATATCTACACCGCTATCTGTATGAACATGGAAATATCTACACCGCTATCTGTATGAACACGGAAATATCTACACAGCCATCTGGATGAACATGGAAATATCTACACCGCTATCTGTATGAACATGGAAATACATACACCACTATCTGTATGAACATGGAAATATCTACACCGCTATCTGTATGAACATGGAAATATCTACACCGCTATCTGTATGAACATGGAAATATCTTCACCGCCATCTGTATGAACATGGATATACCTACACAGCCATCTGGATGAACATGGAAATATCTACACCACTATCTGTGTAAACATGCATACATTTTCACCGCTATCTGTATAAACATGGAAATATCTACACCGCTATCTTTATGAACATGGAAATATCTACACCGCTAACTGTTTGAACATCGAAATATATACACCGCTATCTAGTTGAAAATGGAAATATCTACACCGCTATCTGTATGAACATGGAAATACATACACCGCTATCTGTTTGAACATGGAAATATCTACACCGCTTTCTCTATGAACATGGAAATATCTACACCGCTATCTGTATGAACATGGAAATATCTTCACCGCCATCTGTATGAACATGGATATATCAACACAGCCATCTGAATGAACATGGAAATATCTGCACCGCTATCTGTATGAACATGGAAATATCTCCACCGCTATCTGTATGAAAATGGATATATCTACACAGCCATCTGGATGAACATGGAACTTTCTACACTGCTATCTGTGTAAACATGCATACATCTTCACCGCTATCTGTATAAACATGGAAATATCTACACCGCTATCTTTCTGAACATGGAAATATCTACACCGCTAACTGTTTGAACAGGGAAATATATACACCGCTATCTGCATGAAAATGGAAATATCTACACAGCTATCTGCATATACATGGAAATATCTACACAGCTATCTCTTTACACATGGAAATAACTACACCGCTATCTGTATGAACATGGAAATATCTACACCGACATCTGTATGAAAATGGAAATATCTGCACCGCCATCTGTATGAACATATAAATATCTACACCGCCATCTGTATTAAGATGGAGATATCTACACCGCTATCTGTATCAACATGGAAATATCTACACTGCTATCTGTATAAACATGGAAATATCTACACCGCTATCTGTATAAACATGGAAATATCTACACCGCTACCTGTATGAACATGGAAATATCAGCACCGATATCTGTATGAACATGGAAATATCCACACCGCTATCTGTATGTACATGGAAATATCTTCACCGCCATCTGTATGAACATGGATATATCTACGCACCCATCTGGATGAACATAGAAATATCTACACCGCTATCTGTATGAACATGGAAATATCTACACCGCTATCTGTATGAACACGGAAATATCTACACAGCCATCTGGATGAAAATGGAAATATCTACACCGCTATCTGTATGAACATGGAAATACATACACCGCTATCTGTATGAACATGGAAATATCTACACCGCTATCTGTATGAACATGGAAATATCTACACCGCTATCTGTATGAACATGGAAATATCTTCACCGCCATCTGTATGAACATGGATATATCTACACAGCCATCTGGATGAACATGGAAATATCTACACCACTATCTGTGTAAACATGCATACATTTTCACCGCTATCTGTATAAACATGGAAATATCTACACCGCTAACTGTTTGAACATGGAAATATATACACCGCTATCTGCTTGAAAATGGAAATATCTACACCGCTATCTGTATGAACATGGAAATACATACACCGCTATCTGTTTGAACATGGAAATATCTACACCGCTTTCTCTATGAACATGGAAATATCTACACCGCTATCTGTATGAACATGGAAATATCTTCACCGCCATCTGTATGAACATGGATATATCAACACAGCCATCTGAATGAACATGGAAATATCTGCACCGCTATCTGTATGAACATGGAAATATCTACACCGCTATCTGTATGAAAATGGATATATCTACACAGCCATCTGGATGAACATGGAAATATCTACACTGCTATCTGTGTAAACATGCATACATCTTCACCGCTATCTGTATAAACATGGAAATCTCTACACCGCTATCTTTCTGAACATGGAAATATCTACACCGCTAACTGTTTGAACAGGGAAATATATACACCGCTATCTGCATGAATATGGAAATATCTACACAGCTATCTGCATATACATGGAAATATCTAAAAAGCTATCTCTTTACACATGGAAATAACTACACCGCTATCTGTATGAACATGGAAATATCAACACCGCTATCTGTATGAACATGGAAATATCTACACAGCCATCTGGATGAACATGGAAATATCTACACCGCTATCTGTATGAACATGGAAATATCTACACCGCTATCTGTATGAACATGGAAATATCTACACCGCTATCTGTATGAACATGGAAATATTTTCACCGCCATCTATATGAACATGGATATATCTACACAGCCATCTGGATGAACATGGAAATATCTACACCGCTATCTGTGTAAACATGCCTACATTTTCACCGCTATCTGTATAAACATGGAAATATCTACACCGCTATCTTTATGAACATGGAAATATCTACACCGCTAACTGTTTGAACATGGAAGTATATACACCGCTATCTGCTTGAAAATGGAAATATATACACCGCTAACTGTATGAACATGGAAATACATACACCGCTATCTCTTTGAACATGGAAATATCTACACCGCTTTCTGTATGAACATGGAAATATCTACACCGCTATCTGTATGAACATGGAAATATCTTCACCGCCATCTGTATGAAGATGGATACATCTACACAACATTCTGGATGAACATGGAAATACCTAAACCGCTATCTGTGTAAACATGCATACATTTTCACCGCTATCTGTATAAACATGGAAATATCTACACCACTATCTTTATGAACATGGAAATATCTAAACCGCTAACTGATTGAACAGGGAAATATATACACCGCTGTCTGCATGAAAATGGAAATTGCTACACAGCTATCTGCATATACATGTAAATATCTACACAGGTATCTCTTTACACATGGAAATAACTACACCGCTATCTGTATGAAAATGGAAATATCTACACCGCCATCTGTATGAACATGGAAATATCTACACCGCTATCTGTATGAACATGGAAATATCTACACCGCTATCTGTATGAACATGGAAATATCTACACAGCCATCTGGATGAACATGGAAATATCTACACCGCTATCTGTATGAACATGGAAATATTTTCACCGCCATCTATATGAACATGGATATATCTACACAGCCATCTGGATGAACATGGAAATATCTACACCGCTATCTCTGTAAACATGCCTACATTTTCACCGCTATCTGTATAAACATGGAAATATCTACACCGCTACCTGTAAAAACATGGAAATATCAGCACCGCTATCTGTATGAACATGGAAATATCTACACCGCTATCTGTATGAACATGGAAATATGTACACCGCTATCTGTATGAACATGGAAATATCTACAACGCTATCTGTTTGAACAGGGAAATACATACACCGCTCTCTGCATGAAAATGGAAATTGCTACACAGCTATCTGCATATACATGGAAATATCTACACAGGTATCTCTTTACACACGGAAATAACTACACCGCTATCTGTATGAAAATGGAAATATCTACACCGCCATATGTATGAACATGGAAATATCTACACCGCTATCTGTATGAACATGGAAATATCTACACCGCTATCTGTATGAACATGGAAATATCTACACAGCCATCTGGATGAACATGGAAATATCTACATCGCTATCTGTATGAACATGGAAATATCTACACCGCTATCTGTATGAACTTGGAAATATCTACACCGCTATCTGTATGAACATTTAAATATTTTCACCGCCATCTATATGAACATGGATATATCTACACAGCCATCTGGATGAACATGGAAATATCTACACCGCTATCTGTGTAAACATGCCTACATTTTCACCGCTATCTGTATAAACATGGAAATATCTACACCGCTATCTTTATGAACATGGAAATATCTAAACCGCTAACTGATTGAACAGGGAAATATATACACCGCTATCTGCATAAAAATGGAAATATCTACACCGCTATCTGTATGAAAATGGAAATACATACACCACTATCTGTATGAACATGAAAATATCTACACCGCTATCTGTATGAACATGGAAATATCTAGACCGCTATCTGTATGAACATGGAAATATCTACACCGCCATCTGTATGAACATGGAAATATCTTCTCCGCCATCTGTATGAACATGGATATATCTACACAGCCATCTGGATGAACATGGAAATATCTAAACCGCTATCTGTATGAACATGGAAATATCTACACCGCCATCTGTATGAACATGGATATATCTACACAGCCATCAGTATAAACACGGAAATATGTACACCGCTACCTGTATAAACATGGAAGTATCAGCACCGCAATCGGTATGAACATGGCAATATCTACACGGCTATCTGTATGAACATGGAAATATCTACACCGCTATCTGTATGTACATGGAAATATCTTCACCGCCATCTGTATGAACATGGATATATCTACTCAGCCATCTGGATGAACATGGAAATATCTACACCGCTATCTGTATGAACATGGAAATATCTACACGGCTATCTGTATGAACATGGAAATATCTACACAGCCATCTGGATTAACATGGAAATATCTACACCGCTATCTGTATGAACATGGAAATACATACACCGCTGTCTGTATGAACATGGAAATATCTACACCGCTATCTGTATGAACATGGAAATATCTACACCGCTATCTGTATGAACATGGAAATATCTTCACCGCCATCTGTATGAACATGGATATATCTACACAGCCATCTGGATGAACATGGAAATATCTACACCGCTATCTGTGTAAACATGCATACATTTTCACCGCTATCTGTATAAACATGGAAATATCGACACCGCTATCTTTATGAACATGGAAATATCTACACCGCTAACTGTTTGAACATGGAAATATATACACCGCTATCTGCTTGAAAATGGAAATATCTACACCGCTTTCTTTATGAACATGGAAATATCTACACCGCTATCTGTATGAACATGGAAATATCTTCACCGCCATCTGTATGAACATGGATATATCTACACAGCCATCTGGATGAACATGGAAATATCTGCACCGCTATCTGTATGAACATGGAAATATCTACACCGCTATCTTTCTGAACATGGAAATATCTACACCGCTAACTGTTTGAACATGGAAATGTATACACCGCTATCTGCATGAAAATGGAAATATCTACACAGCTATCTGCATATACATGGAAATATCTACACAGCTATCTCTTTACACATGGAAATAACTACACCACTATATGTATGAACATGGAAATATCTACACCGCCATCTGTATGAAAATGGAAATCTCTGAACCGCCATCTGTATGAACATATAAATATCTTCACCGCCATCTGTATTAAAATGGAGATATCTACACAGCTATCTGTATAAACATGGAAATATCTACACCGCTATCTGTATAAACATGGAAATATCTACACCGCTATCTGTATAAACATGGAAATAGCTTCCCCGCTACCTGTAAAAACATGGAAATTTCAGCACCGCTATCTATATGAACATGGAAATATCTACACCGCAATCTGTATGAACATGGAAATATCTACACCGCTATCTGTATCAACATGGAAATATCTACACCGCTATCTGTATAAACATGGAAATATCTACACCGCTATGTGTATAAACATGGAAATATCTACACCGCTACCTGTATGAACATGGAAATATCAGCACCGATATCTGTATGAACATGGAAATATCCACACCGCTATCTGTATGTACATGGAAATATCTTCACCGCCATCTGTATGAACATGGATATATCTACGCACCCATCTGGATGAACATAGAAATATCTACACCGCTATCTGTATGAACATGGAAATATCTACACCGTTATCTGTATGAACACGGAAATATCTACACAGCCATCTGGATGAACATGGAAATATCTACACCGCTATCTGTATGAACATGGAAATGCATACACCGCCATCTGTATGAACATGGAAATATCTACACCGCTATCTGTATGAACATGGAAATATCTACACCGCTATCTGTATGAACATGGAAATATCTTCACCGCCATCTGTATGAACATGGATATATCTACACAGCCATCTGGATGAACATGGAAATATCTACACCGCTATCTGTGTAAACATGCATACATTTTCACCGCTATCTGTATAAACATGGAAATATCTACACCGCTATCTTTATGAACATGGAAATATCTACACCGCTAACTGTTTGAACATGGAAATATATACACCGCTATCTGCTTGAAAATGGAAATATCTACACCGCTATCTGTATGAACATGGAAATACATACACCGCTATCTGTTTGAACATGGAAATATCTACACCGATTTCTCTATGAACATGGAAATATCTACACCGCTATCTGTATGAACATGGAAATATCTTCACCGCCATCTGTATGAACATGGATATATCTACACAGCCATCTGGATGAACATGGAAATATCTACACCGCTATCTGTGTAAACATGCATACTTTTTCACCGCTATCTGTATAAACATGGAAATATCTACACCGCTATCTTTATGAACATGGAAATATCTACACCGCTAACTGTTTGAACATGGAAATATATACACCGCTATCTGCTTGAAAATGGAAATATCTACACCGCTTTCTTTATGAACATGGAAATATCTACACCGCTATCTGTATGAACATGGAAATATCTTCACCGCCATCTGTATGAACATGGATATATCTACACAGCCATCTGGATGAACATGGAAATATCTGCACCGCTATCTGTATGAACATGGAAATATCTACACCGCTATCTGTATGAACATGGATATATCTACACTGCCATCTGGATGAACATGGAAATATCTACACCTCTATCTGTGTAAACATGCATACATCTTCACCGCTATCTGTATAAACATGGAAATATCTACACCGCTATATTTATGAACATGGAAATATCTACACCGCTAACTGTTTGAACATGGAAATATATACACCGCTATCTGCTTGAAAATGGAAATATCTTCACCGCCATCTGTATGAACATGGATATATCTACACAGCCATCTGGATGAACATGGAAATATCTGCACCGCTATCTGTATGAACATGGAAATATCTACACCGCTATCTTTCTGAACATGGAAATATCTACACCGCTAACTGTTTGAACATGGAAATGTATACACCGCTATCTGCATGAAAATGGAAATATCTACACAGCTATCTGCATATACATGGAAATATCTACACAGCTATCTCTTTACACATGGAAATAACTACACCACTATATGTATGAACATGGAAATATCTACACCGCCATCTGTATGAAAATGGAAATCTCTGAACCGCCATCTGTATGAACATATAAATATCTTCACCGCCATCTGTATTAAAATGGAGATATCTACACAGCTATCTGTATAAACATGGAAATATCTACACCGCTATCTGTATAAACATGGAAATATCTACACCGCTATCTGTATAAACATGGAAATAGCTTCCCCGCTACCTGTAAAAACATGGAAATTTCAGCACCGCTATCTGTATGAACATGGAAATATCTACACCGCAATCTGTATGAACATGGAAATATCTACACCGCTATCTGTATCAACATGGAAATATCTACACCGCTATCTGTATAAACATGGAAATATCTACACCGCTATCTGTATAAACATGGAAATATCTACACCGCTACCTGTATGAACATGGAAATATCAGCACCGATATCTGTATGAACATGGAAATATCCACACCGCTATCTGTATGTACATGGAAATATCTTCACCGCCATCTGTATGAACATGGATATATCTACGCACCCATCTGGATGAACATAGAAATATCTACACCGCTATCTGTATGAACATGGAAATATCTACACCGTTATCTGTATGAACACGGAAATATCTACACAGCCATCTGGATGAACATGGAAATATCTACACCGCTATCTGTATGAACATGGAAATGCATACACCGCTATCTGTATGAACATGGAAATATCTACACCGCTATCTGTATGAACATGGAAATATCTACACCGCTATCTGTATGAACATGGAAATATCTTCACCGCCATCTGTATGAACATGGATATATCTACACAGCCATCTGGATGAACATGGAAATATCTACACCGCTATCTGTGTAAACATGCATACATTTTCACCGCTATCTGTATAAACATGGAAATATCTACACCGCTATCTTTATGAACATGGAAATATCTACACCGCTAACTGTTTGAACATGGAAATATATACACCGCTATCTGCTTGAAAATGGAAATATCTACACCGCTATCTGTATGAACATGGAAATACATACACCGCTATCTGTTTGAACATGGAAATATCTACACCGATTTCTCTATGAACATGGAAATATCTACACCGCTATCTGTATGAACATGGAAATATCTTCACCGCCATCTGTATGAACATGGATATATCTACACAGCCATCTGGATGAACATGGAAATATCTACACCGCTATCTGTGTAAACATGCATACTTTTTCACCGCTATCTGTATAAACATGGAAATATCTACACCGCTATCTTTATGAACATGGAAATATCTACACCGCTAACTGTTTGAACATGGAAATATATACACCGCTATCTGCTTGAAAATGGAAATATCTACACCGCTTTCTTTATGAACATGGAAATATCTACACCGCTATCTGTATGAACATGGAAATATCTTCACCGCCATCTGTATGAACATGGATATATCTACACAGCCATCTGGATGAACATGGAAATATCTGCACCGCTATCTGTATGAACATGGAAATATCTACACCGCTATCTGTATGAACATGGATATATCTACACTGCCATCTGGATGAACATGGAAATATCTACACCTCTATCTGTGTAAACATGCATACATCTTCACCGCTATCTGTATAAACATGGAAATATCTACACCGCTATCTTTCTGAACATGGAAATATCTACACCGCTAACTGTTTGAACAGGGAAATGTATACACCGCTATCTGCATGAAAATGGAAATATCTACACAGCTATCTGCATATACATGGAAATATCTACACAGCTATCTCTTTACACATGGAAATAACTACACCACTATATGTATGAACATGGAAATATCTACACCGCCATCTGTATGAAAATGGAAATCTCTGAACCGCCATCTGTATGAACATATAAATATCTTCACCGCCATCTGTATTAAAATGGAGATATCTACACAGCTATCTGTATAAACATGGAAATATCTACACCGCTATCTGTATAAACATGGAAATATCTACACCGCTATCTGTATAAACATGGAAATAGCTTCCCCGCTACCTGTAAAAACATGGAAATTTCAGCACCGCTATCTGTATGAACATGGAAATATCTACACCGCAATCTGTATGAACATGGAAATATCTACACCGCTATCTGTATCAACATGGAAATATCTACACCGCTATCTGTATAAACATGGAAATATCTACACCGCTATCTGTATAAACATGGAAATATCTACACCGCTACCTGTATGAACATGGAAATATCAGCACCGATATCTGTATGAACATGGAAATATCCACACCGCTATCTGTATGTACATGGAAATATCTTCACCGCCATCTGTATGAACATGGATATATCTACGCACCCATCTGGATGAACATAGAAATATCTACACCGCTATCTGTATGAACATGGAAATATCTACACCGTTATCTGTATGAACACGGAAATATCTACACAGCCATCTGGATGAACATGGAAATATCTACACCGCTATCTGTATGAACATGGAAATACATACACCGCTATCTGTATGAACATGGAAATATCTACACCGCTATCTGTATGAACATGGAAATATCTACACCGCTATCTGTATGAACATGGAAATATCTTCACCGCCATCTGTATGAACATGGATATATCTACACAGCCATCTGGATGAACATGGAAATATCTACACCGCTATCTGTGTAAACATGCATACATTTTCACCGCTATCTGTATAAACATGGAAATATCTACACCGCTATCTTTATGAACATGGAAATATCTACACCGCTAACTGTTTGAACATGGAAATATATACACCGCTATCTGCTTGAAAATGGAAATATCTACACCGCTATCTGTATGAACATGGAAATACATACACCGCTATCTGTTTGAACATGGAAATATCTACACCGATTTCTCTATGAACATGGAAATATCTACACCGCTATCTGTATGAACATGGAAATATCTTCACCGCCATCTGTATGAACATGGATATATCAACACAGCCATCTGAATGAGCATGGAAATATCTGCACCGCTATCTGTATGAACATGGAAGTATCTACACCGCTATCTGTATGAAAATGGATATATCTACACAGCCATCTGGATGAACATGGAAATATCTACACCGCTATCTGTGTAAACATGCATACATTTTCACCGCTATCTGTATAAACATGGAAATATCTACACCGCTATATTTATGAACATGGAAATATCTACACCGCTAACTGTTTGAACATGGAAATATATACACCGCTATCTGCTTGAAAATGGAAATATCTACACCGCTTTCTTTATGAACATGGAAATATCTACACCGCTATCTGTATGAACATGGAAATATCTTCACCGCCATCTGTATGAACATGGATATATCTACACAGCCATCTGGATGAACATGGAAATATCTGCACCGCTATCTGTATGAACATGGAAATATCTACACCGCTATCTGTATGAACATGGATATATCTACACTGCCATCTGGATGAACATGGAAATATCTACACCTCTATCTGTGTAAACATGCATACATCTTCACCGCTATCTGTATAAACATGGAAATATCTACACCGCTATCTTTCTGAACATGGAAATATCTACACCGCTAACTGTTTGAACAGGGAAATGTATACACCGCTATCTGCATGAAAATGGAAATATCTACACAGCTATCTGCATATACATGGAAATATCTACACAGCTATCTCTTTACACATGGAAATAACTACACCACTATATGTATGAACATGGAAATATCTACACCGCCATCTGTATGAAAATGGAAATCTCTGAACCGCCATCTGTATGAACATATAAATATCTTCACCGCCATCTGTATTAAAATGGAGATATCTACACAGCTATCTGTATAAACATGGAAATATCTACACCGCTATCTGTATAAACATGGAAATATCTACACCGCTATCTGTATGAACATGGAAATAGCTTCCCCGCTACCTGTAAAAACATGGAAATTTCAGCACCGCTATCTGTATGAACATGGAAATATCTACACCGCAATCTGTATGAACATGGAAATATCTACACCGCTATCTGTATCAACATGGAAATATCTACACCGCTATCTGTATGAACATGGAAATATCTACACCGCTATCTGTATAAACATGGAAATATCTACACCGCTACCTGTATGAACATGGAAATATCAGCACCGATATCTGTATGAACATGGAAATATCCACACCGCTATCTGTATGTACATGGAAATATCTTCACCGCCATCTGTATGAACATGGATATATCTACGCACCCATCTGGATGAACATAGAAATATCTACACCGCTATCTGTATGAACATGGAAATATCTACACCGTTATCTGTATGAACACGGAAATATCTACACAGCCATCTGGATGAACATGGAAATATCTACACCGCTATCTGTATGAACATGGAAATACATACACCGCTATCTGTATGAACATGGAAATATCTACACCGCTATCTGTATGAACATGGAAATATCTACACCGCTATCTGTATGAACATGGAAATATCTTCACCGCCATCTGTATGAACATGGATATATCTACACAGCCATCTGGATGAACATGGAAATATCTACACTGCTATCTGTGTAAAAATGCATACATTTTCACCGCTATCTGTATAAACATGGAAATATCTACACCGCTATCTTTAAAACATGGAAATATCTACACCGCTAACTGTTTGAACATGGAAATATATACACCGCTATCTGCTTGAAAATGGAAATATCTACACCGCTATCTGTATGAACATGGAAATACATACACCGCTATCTGTTTGAACATGGAAATATCTACACCGATTTCTCTATGAACATGGAAATATCTACACCGCTATCTGTATGAACATGGAAATATCTTCACCGCCATCTGTATGAACATGGATATATCAACACAGCCATCTGAATGAGCATGGAAATATCTGCACCGCTATCTGTATGAACATGGAAGTATCTACACCGCCATCTGTATGAAAATGGATATATCTACACAGCCATCTGGATGAACATGGAAATATCTACACTGCTATCTGTGTAAACATGCATACATCTTCACCGCTATCTGTATAAACATGGAAATATCTACACCGCTATCTGTATAAACATGGAAATATCTACACCGCTATCTGTATAAACATGGAAATATCTTCACGGCTACCTGTAAAAACATGGAAATATCAGTACCGCTATCTGTATGAACATGGAAATATCTACACCGCTATCTGTATGAACATGGAAATATCTACACCGCTATCTGTATGAACATGGAAATATCTACACCGCTATCTGTTTAAACAGGGAAATATATACACCGCTGTCTGCATGAAAATGGAAATTGCTACACACCTATCTGCATATACATGTAAATATCTACACAGGTATCTCTTTACACATGGAAATAACTACACCGCTATCTGTATGAAAATGGAAATATCTACACTGCCATCTGTATGAACATGGAAATATCTACACCGCTATCTGTATGAACATGGAAATATCTACACCGCTATCTGTATGAACATGGAAATATCTACACAGCCATCTGGATGAACATGGAAATATCTACACCGCTATCTGTATGAACATGGAAATATTTTCACCGCCATCTATATGAACATGGATATATCTACACAGCCATCTGGATGAACATGGAAATATCTACACCGCTATCTGTGTAAACATGCCTACATTTTCACCGCTATCTGTATAAACATGGAAATATCTACACCGCTACCTGTAAAAACATGGAAATATCAGCACCGCTATCTGTATGAACATGGAAATATCTACACCGCTATCTGTATGAACATGGAAATATCTACACCGCTATCTGTATGAACATGGAAATATCTACAACGCTATCTGTTTGAACAGGGAAATACATACACCGCTCTCTGCATGAAAATGGAAATTGCTACACAGCTATCTGCATATACATGGAAATATCTACACAGGTATCTCTTTACACACGGAAATAACTACACCGCTATCTGTATGAAAATGGAAATATCTACACCGCCATCTGTATGAACATGGAAATATCTACACCGCTATCTGTATGAACATGGAAATATCTACACCGCTATCTGTATGAACATGGAAATATCTACACAGCCATCTGGATGAACATGGAAATATCTACATCGCTATCTGTATGAACATGGAAATATCTACACCGCTATCTGTATGAACTTGGAAATATCTACACCGCTATCTGTATGAACATTTAAATATTTTCACCGCCATCTATATGAACATGGATATATCTACACAGCCATCTGGATGAACATGGAAATATCTACACCGCTATCTGTGTAAACATGCCTACATTTTCACCGCTATCTGTATAAACATGGAAATATCTACACCGCTATCTTTATGAACATGGAAATATCTACACCGCTAACTGTTTGAACATGGAAGTATATACACCGCTATCTGCTTGAAAATGGAAATATATACACCGCTAACTGTATGAACATGGAAATACATACACCGCTATCTCTTTGAACATGGAAATATCTACACCGCTTTCTGTATGAACATGGAAATATCTACACCGCTATCTGTATGAACATGGAAATATCTTCACCGCCATCTGTATGAAGATGGATATATCTACACAACATTCTGGATGAACATGGAAATATCTAAACCGCTATCTGTGTAAACATGCATACATTTTCACCGCTATCTGTATAAATATGGAAATATCTACACCGCTATCTTTATGAACATGGAAATATCTAAACCGCTAACTGATTGAACAGGGAAATATATACACCGCTATCTGCATAAAAATGGAAATATCAACACCGCTATCTGTATGAAAATGGAAATACATACACCACTATCTGTATGAACATGAAAATATCTACACTGCTATCTGTATGAACATGGAAATATCTAGACCGCTATCTGTATGAACATGGAAATATCTACACCGCCATCTGTATGAACATGGAAATATCTTCTCCGCCATCTGTATGAACATGGATATATCTACACAGCCATCTGGATGAACATGGAAATATCTAAACCGCTATCTGTATGAACATGGAAATATCTACACCGCCATCTGTATGAACATGGATATATCTACACAGCCATCAGTATAAACACGGAAATATGTACACCGCTACCTGTATAAACATGGAAGTATCAGCACCGCAATCGGTATGAACATCGCAATATCTACACGGCTATCTGTATGAACATGGAAATATCTACACCGCTATCTGTATGTACATGGAAATATCTTCACCGCCATCTGTATGAACATGGATATATCTACTCAGCCATCTGGATGAACATGGAAATATCTACACCGCTATCTGTATGAACATGGAAATATCTACACGGCTATCTGTATGAACATGGAAATATCTACACAGCCATCTGGATTAACATGGAAATATCTACACCGCTATCTGTATGAACATGGAAATACATACACCGCTGTCTGTATGAACATGGAAATATCTACACCGCTATCTGTATGAACATGGAAATATCTACACCGCTATCTGTATGAACATGGAAATATCTTCACCGCCATCTGTATGAACATGGATATATCTACACAGCCATCTGGATGAACATGGAAATATCTACACCGCTATCTGTGTAAACATGCATACATTTTCACCGCTATCTGTATAAACATGGAAATATCTACACCGCTATCTTTATGAACATGGAAATATCTACACCGCTAACTGTTTGAACAGGGAAATGTATACACCGCTATCTGCATGAAAATGGAAATATCTACACAGCTATCTGCATATACATGGAAATATCTACACAGCTATCTCTTTACACATGGAAATAACTACACCACTATATGTATGAACATGGAAATATCTACACCGCCATCTGTATGAAAATGGAAATCTCTGAACCGCCATCTGTATGAACATATAAATATCTTCACCGCCATCTGTATTAAAATGGAGATATCTACACAGCTATCTGTATAAACATGGAAATATCTACACCGCTATCTGTATAAACATGGAAATATCTACACCGCTATCTGTATAAACATGGAAATAGCTTCCCCGCTACCTGTAAAAACATGGAAATTTCAGCACCGCTATCTGTATGAACATGGAAATATCTACACCGCAATCTGTATGAACATGGAAATATCTACACCGCTATCTGTATCAACATGGAAATATCTACACCGCTATCTGTATAAACATGGAAATATCTACACCGCTATCTGTATAAACATGGAAATATCTACACCGCTACCTGTATGAACATGGAAATATCAGCACCGATATCTGTATGAACATGGAAATATCTACACCGCAATCTGTATGAACATGGAAATATCTACACCGCTATCTGTATCAACATGGAAATATCAACACCGCTATCTGTATGAAAATGGAAATACATACACCACTATCTGTATGAACATGAAAATATCTACACCGCTATCTGTATGAACATGGAAATATCTAGACCGCTATCTGTATGAACATGGAAATATCTACACCGCCATCTGTATGAACATGGAAATATCTTCTCCGCCATCTGTATGAACATGGATATATCTACACAGCCATCTGGATGAACATGGAAATATCTAAACCGCTATCTGTATGAACATGGAAATATCTACACCGCCATCTGTATGAACATGGATATATCTACACAGCCATCAGTATAAACACGGAAATATGTACACCGCTACCTGTATAAACATGGAAGTATCAGCACCGCAATCGGTATGAACATGGCAATATCTACACGGCTATCTGTATGAACATGGAAATATCTACACCGCTATCTGTATGTACATGGAAATATCTTCACCGCCATCTGTATGAACATGGATATATCTACTCAGCCATCTGGATGAACATGGAAATATCTACACCGCTATCTGTATGAACATGGAAATATCTACACGGCTATCTGTATGAACATGGAAATATCTACACAGCCATCTGGATTAACATGGAAATATCTACACCGCTATCTGTATGAACATGGAAATACATACACCGCTGTCTGTATGAACATGGAAATATCTACACCGCTATCTGAACATGGAAATATCTACACCGCTATCTGTATGAACATGGAAATATCTTCACCGCCATCTGTATGAACATGGATATATCTACACAGCCATCTGGATGAACATGGAAATATCTACACCGCTATCTGTGTAAACATGCATACATTTTCACCGCTATCTGTATAAACATGGAAATATCTACACCGCTATCTTTATGAACATGGAAATATCTACACCGCTAACTGTTTGAACAGGGAAATGTATACACCGCTATCTGCATGAAAATGGAAATATCTACACAGCTATCTGCATATACATGGAAATATCTACACAGCTATCTCTTTACACATGGAAATAACTACACCACTATATGTATGAACATGGAAATATCTACACCGCCATCTGTATGAAAATGGAAATCTCTGAACCGCCATCTGTATGAACATATAAATATCTTCACCGCCATCTGTATTAAAATGCAGATATCTACACAGCTATCTGTATAAACATGGAAATATCTACACCGCTATCTGTATAAACATGGAAATATCTACACCGCTATCTGTATAAACATGGAAATAGCTTCCCCGCTACCTGTAAAAACATGGAAATTTCAGCACCGCTATCTGTATGAACATGGAAATATCTACACCGCAATCTGTATGAACATGGAAATATCTACACCGCTATCTGTATCAACATGGAAATATCTACACCGCTATCTGTATAAACATGGAAATATCTACACCGCTATCTGTATAAACATGGAAATATCTACACCGCTACCTGTATGAACATGGAAATATCAGCACCGATATCTGTATGAACATGGAAATATCAACACCGCTATCTGTATGTACATGGAAATATCTTCACCGCCATCTGTATGAACATGGATATATCTACGCACCCATCTGGATGAACATAGAAATATCTACACCGCTATCTGTATGAACATGGAAATATCTACACCGTTATCTGTATGAACACGGAAATATCTACACAGCCATCTGGATGAACATGGAAATATCTACACCGCTATCTGTATGAACATGGAAATACATACACCGCTATCTCTTTGAACATGGAAATATCTACACCGCTATCTGTATGAACATGGAAATATCTACACCGCTATCTGTATGAACATGGAAATATCTTCACCGCCATCTGTATGAACATGGATATATCTACACAGCCATCTGGATGAACATGGAAATATCTACACCGCTATCTGTGTAAACATGCATACATTTTCACCGCTATCTGTATAAACATGGAAATATCTACACCGCTATCTTTATGAACATGGAAATATCTACACCGCTAACTGTTTGAACATGGAAATATATACACCGCTATCTGCTTGAAAATGGAAATATCTACACCGCTATCTGTATGAACATGGAAATACATACACCGCTATCTGTTTGAACATGGAAATATCTACACCGATTTCTCTATGAACATGGAAATATCTACACCGCTATCTGTATGAACATGGAAATATCTTCACCGCCATCTGTATGAACATGGATATATCAACACAGCCATCTGAATGAGCATGGAAATATCTGCACCGCTATCTGTATGAACATGGAAGTATCTACACCGCTATCTGTATGAAAATGGATATATCTACACAGCCATCTGCATGAACATGGAAATATCTACACTGCTATCTGTGTAAACATGCATACATCTTCACCGCTATCTGTATAAACATGGAAATATCTACACCGCTATCTTTCTGAACATGGAAATATCTACACCGCTAACTGTTTGAACAGGGAAATATATACACCGCTATCTGCATGAATATGGAAATATCTACACAGCTATCTGCATATACATGGAAATATCTACAAAGCTATCTCTTTACACATGGAAATAACTACACCGCTATCTGTATGAACATGGAAATATCTACACCGCCATCTGTATGAAAATGGAAATATAGGAACCGCCATCTGTATGAACATAAAAATATCTACACCGCCATCTGTATTAAAATGGAGATATCTACACCACTATCTGTATAAACATGGAAATATCTACACCGCTATCTGTATAAACATGGAACTATCTACACCGCTATCTGTTTGAACAGGGAAATTTATACACCGCTGTCTGCATGAAAATGGAAATTGCTACACAGCTATCTGCATATACATGGAAATATCTACACAGGTATCTCTTTACACATGGAAATAACTACACCGCTATCTGTATGAACATGGAAATATCTACACCGCCATCTGTATGAACATGGAAATATCTACACCGCTATCTGTATGAACATGGAAATATCTACACCGCTATCTGTATTAACATGGAAATATCTTCACCGCCATCTGTATGAACATGGATATATCTACACAGCCATCTGGATGAACATGGAAATATCTACACCGCTATCTGTGTAAACATGCATACATTTTCACCGCTATCTGTATAAACATGGAAATATCTACACCGCTATCTTTATGAACATGGAAATATCTACACCGCTAACTGTTTGAACATAGAAATATATACACCGCTATCAGCTTGAAAATGGAAATATCTACACCGCTATCTGTATGAACATGGAAATACATACACCGCTATCTGTTTGAACATGGAAATATCTACACCGCTTTCTCTATGAACATGGAAATATCTACACCGCTATCTGTATGAACATGGAAATATCTTCACCGACATCTGTATGAACATGGATATATCAACACAGCCATCTGAATGAACATGGAAATATCTGCACCGCTATCTGTATGAACATGGAAATATCTACACCGCTATCTGTAAGAAAATGGATATATCTACACAGCCATCTGGATGAACATGGAAATATCTACACTGCAATCTGTGTAAACATGCATACATCTTCACCGCTATCTGTATAAACATGGAAATATCTACACCGCTATCTTTCTGAACATGGAAATATCTACACCGCTAACTGTTTGAACAGGGAAATATATACACCGCTATCTGCATGAATATGGAAATATCTACACAGCTATCTGCATATACATGGAAATATCTACAAAGCTATCTCTTTACACATGGAAATAACTACACTGCTATCTGTATGAACATGGAAATATCTACACCGCCATCTGTATGGAAATGGAAATATCTGAACCGCCATCTGTATGAACATATAAATATCTACACCGCCATCTGTATTAAAATGGAGATATCTACACCGCTATCTGTATAAACATGGAAATATCTACACCGCTATCTGTATAAACATGGAAATATATACACCGCTATCTGTATAAACATGGAAATATCTTCACGGCTACCTGTAAAAACATGGAAATATCAGTACCGCTATCTGTATGAACATGGAAATATCTACACCGCTATCTGTATGAACATGGAAATATCTACACCGCTATCTGTATGAACATGGAAATATCTACACCACTATCTGTTTAAACAGGGAAATATATACACCGCTGTCTGCATGAAAATGGAAATTGCTACACACCTATCTGCATATACATGTAAATATCTACACAGGTATCTCTTTACACATGGAAATAACTACACCGCTATCTGTATGAAAATGGAAATATCTACACCGCCATCTGTATGAACATGGAAATATCTACACTGCTATCTGTATGAACATGGAAATATCTACACCGCTATCTGTATGAACATGAAAATATCTACACAGCCATCTGGATGAACATGGAAATATCTACACCGCGATCTGTATGAACATGGAAATATTTTCACCGCCATCTATATGAACATGGATATATCTACACAGCCATCTGGATGAACATGGAAATATCTACACCGCTATCTGTGTAAACATGCCTACATTTTCACCGCTATCTGTATAAACATGGAAATATCTACACCGCTACCTGTAAAAACATGGAAATATCAGCACCGCTATCTGTATGAACATGGAAATATCTACACCGCTATCTGTATGAACATGGAAATATCTACACCGCTATCTGTATGAACATGGAAATATCTACAACGCTATCTGTTTGTACAGGGAAATATATACACCGCTCTCTGCATGAAAATGGAAATTGCTACACAGCTATCTGCATATACATGGAAATATCTACACAGGTATCTCTTTACACACGGAAATAACTACACCGCTATCTGTATGAAAATGGAAATATCTAAACCGCCATCTGTATGAACATGGAAATATCTACACCGCTATCTGTATGAACATGGAAATATCTACACCGCTATCTGTATGAACATGGAAATATCTACACAGCCATCTGGATGAACATGGAAATATCTACACCGCTATCTGTATGAACATGGAAATATCTACACCGCTATCTGTATGAACATGGAAATATCTACACCGCTATCTGTATGAACATGGAAATATTTTCACCGCCATCTATATGAACATGGATATGTCTACACAGCCATCTGGATGAACACGGAAATATCTACACCGCTATCTGTGTAAACATGCCTACATTTTCACCGCTATCTGTTTAAACATGGAAATATCTACACCGCTATCTTTATGAACATGGAAATATCTACACCGCTAACTGTTTGAACATGGAAGTATATACACCGCTATCTGCTTGAAAATGGAAATATATACACCGCTAACTGTATGAACATGGAAATACATACACCGCTATCTCTTTGAACATGGAAATATCTACACCGCTTTCTGTATGAACATGGAAATATCTACACCGCTATCTGTATGAACATGGAAATATCTTCACCACCATCTGTATGAAGATGGATATATCTACACAACATTCTGGATGAACATGGAAATATCTACACCGCTATCTGTGTAAACATGCATACATTTTCACCGCTATCTGTATAAACATGGAAATATCTACACCGCTATCTTTATGAACATGGAAATATCTAAACCGCTAACTGATTGAACAGGGAAATATATACACCGCTATCTGCATAAAAATGGAAATATCTACACCGCTATCTGTATGAAAATGGAAATACATACACCACTATCTGTATGAACATGAAAATATCTACACCGCTATCTGTATGAACATGGAAATATCTACACCACTATCTGTATGAACATGGAAATATCTACACCGCCATCTGTATGAACATGGAAATATCTTCTGCGCCATCTGTATGAACATGGATATATCTACACAGCCATCTGGATGAACATGGAAATATCTAAACCGCTATCTGTATGAACATGGAAATATCTACACCGCCATCTGTATGAACATGGATATATCTACTCAGCCATCTGGATGAACATGGAAATATCTACACCGCTATCTGTATGAACATGGAAATATCTACACAGCCATCTGGATTAACATGGAAATATCTACACCGCTATCTGTATGAACATGGAAATACATACACCGCTGTCTGTATGAACATGGAAATATCTACACCGCTATCTGTATGAACATGGAAATATCTACACCGCTATCTGTATGAACATGGAAATATCTTCACCGCCATCTGTATGAACATGGATATATCTACACTGCCATCTGGATGAACATGGAAATATCTACACCGCTATCTGTGTAAACATGCATACATCTTCACCGCTATCTGTATAAACATGGAAATATCTACACCGCTATCTTTCTGAACATGGAAATATCTACACCGCTAACTGTTTGAACAGGGAAATGTATACACCGCTATCTGCATGAAAATGGAAATATCTACACAGCTATCTGCATATACATGGAAATATCTACACAGCTATCTCTTTACACATGGAAATAACTACACCATTATATGTATGAACATGGAAATATCTACACCGCCATCTGTATGAAAATGGAAATCTCTGAACCGCCATCTGTATGAACCTATAAATATCTTCACCGCCATCTGTATTAAAATGGAGATATCTACACAGCTATCTGTATAAACATGGAAATATCTACACCGCTATCTGTATAAACATGGAAATATCTACACCGCTATCTGTATAAACATGGAAATAGCTTCCCCGCTACCTGTAAAAACATGGAAATTTCAGCACCGCTATCTGTATGAACATGGAAATATCTACACCGCAATCTGTATGAACATGGAAATATCTACACCGCTATCTGTATGAACATGGAAATATCTACACCGCTATCTGTTTGAACAGGGAAATATATACACCGCTGTCTGCATGAAAATGGAAATTGCTACACAGCTATCTGCATATACATGGAAATATCTACACAGGTATCTCTTTACACATGGAAATAACTACACCGCTATCTGTATGAACATGGAAATATCTACACCGCCATCTGTATTAACATGGAATTATCTGCACCGCCATCTGTATGAACATATAAATATCTACACCGCCATCTGTATTAAGATGGAGATATCTACACCGCTATCTGTATCAACATGGAAATATCTACACCGCTATCTGTATATACATGGAAATATCTACACCGCTATCTGTATAAACATGGAAATATCTACACCGCTACCTGTATGAACATGGAAATATCAGCACCGATATCTGTATGAACATGGAAATATCCACACCGCTATCTGTATGTACATGGAAATATCTTCACCGCCATCTGTATGAACATGGATATATCTACGCACCCATCTGGATGAACATAGAAATATCTACACCGCTATCTGTATGAACATGGAAATATCTACACCGCTATCTGTATGAACACGGAAATATCTACACAGCCATCTGGATGAACATGGAAATATCTACACCGCTATCTGTATGAACATGGAAATACATACACCGCTATCTGTATGAACATGGAAATATCTACACCGCTATCTGTATGAACATGGAAATATCTACACCGCTATCTGTATGAACCTGGAAATATCTTCACCGCCATCTGTATGAACATGGAAATATCTACACAGCCATCTGGATGAACATGGAAATATCTACACCGCTATCTGTATGAACATGGAAATCTCTACACCGCTATCTGTATGAACATGGAAATATCTACACCGCTATCTGTATGAACATGGAAATATTTTCACCGCCATCTATATGAACATGGATATATCTACACAGCCATCTGGATGAACATGGAAATATCTACACCGCTATCTGTGTAAACATGCCTACATTTTCACCGCTATCTCTATAAACATGGAAATATCTACACCGCTATCTTTATGAACATGGAAATATCTACACCGCTAACTGTTTGAACATGGAATTATATACACCGCTATCTGCTTGAAAATGGAAATATATACACCGCTAACTGTATGAACATGGAAATACATACACCGCTATCTCTTTGAACATGGAAATATCTACACCGCTTTCTGTATGAACATGGAAATATCTACACCGCTATCTGTATGAACATGGAAATATCTTCACCGCCATCTGTATGAAGATGGATATATCTACACAACATTCTGGATGAACATGGAAATATCTACACCGCTATCTGTGTAAACATGCATACATTTTCACCGCTATCTGTATAAACATGGAAATATCTACACCGCTATCTTTATGAACATGGAAATATCTAAACCGCTAACTGATTGAACAGGGAAATATATACACCGCTATCTGCATAAAAATGGAAATATCTACACCGCTATCTGTATGAAAATGGAAATACATACACCACTATCTGTATGAACATGAAAATATCTACACCGCTATCTGTATGAACATGGAAATATCTACACCGCTGTCTGTATGAACATGGAAATATCTACACCGCCGTCTGTATGAACATGGAAATATCTTCTGCGCCATCTGTATGAACATGGATATATCTACACAGCCATCTGGATGAACATGGAAATATCTAAACCGCTATCTGTATGAACATGGAAATATCTACACCGCCATCTGTATGAACATGGATATATCTACACAGCCATCAGTATAAACATGGAAATATGTACACCGCTACCTGTATAAACATGGAAGTATCAGCACCGCAATCGGTATGAACATGGCAATATCTACACGGCTATCTGTATGAAAATGGAAATATCTACACCGCTATCTGTATGTACATGGAAATATCTTCACCGCCATCTGTATGAACATGGATATATCTACTCAGCCATCTGGATGAACATGGAAATATCTACACCGCTATCTGTATGAACATGGAAATATCTACACGGCTATCTGTATGAACATGGAAATATCTACACAGCCATCTGGATTAACATGGAAATATCTACACCGCTATCTGTATGAACATGGAAATACATACACCGCTGTCTGTATGAACATGGAAATATCTACACCGCTATCTGTATGAACATGGAAATATCTACACCGCTATCTGTATGAACATGGAAATATCTTCACCGCCATCTGTATGAACATGGATATATCTACACGCCATCTGGATGAACATGGAAATATCTACACCGCTATCTGTGTAAACATGCATACATCTTCACCGCTATCTGTATAAACATGGAAATATCTACACCGCTATCTTTCTGAACATGGAAATATCTACACCGCTAACTGTTTGAACAGGGAAATGTATACACCGCTATCTGCATGAAAATGGAAATATCTACACAGCTATCTGCATATACATGGAAATATCTACACAGCTATCTCTTTACACATGGAAATAACTACACCACTATATGTATGAACATGGAAATATCTACACCGACATCTGTATGAAAATGGAAATCTCTGAACCGCCATCTGTATGAACATATAAATATCTTCACCGCCATCTGTATTAAAATGGAGATATCTACACAGCTATCTGTATAAACATGGAAATATCTACACCGCTATCTGTATAAACATGGAAATATCTACACCGCTATCTGTATAAACATGGAAATAACTACACCGCTATCTGTATGAACATGGAAATATCTACACCGACATCTGTATGAACCTGGAAATATCTGCACCGCCATCTGTATGAACATATAAACATCTACACTGCCATCTGTATTAAGATGGAGATACCTACACCGCTATCTGTATCAACATGGAAATATCTACACCGCTATCTGTATAAACATGGAAATACCTACACCGCTATCTGTATAAACATGGAAATATCTACACCGCTACCTGTATGAACATGGAAATATCAGCACCGATATCTGTATGAACATGGAAATATCCACACCGCTATCTGTATGTACATGGAAATGTCTTCACCGCCATCTGTATGAACATGGATATATCTACGCACCCATCTGGATGAACATAGAAATATCTACACCGCTATCTGTATGAACATGGAAATATCTACACAGCCATCTGGATGAACATGGAAATATCTACACCGCTATCTGTATGAACATGGAAATACATACACCGCTATCTGTATGAACATGGAAATATCTACACCGCTATCTGTATGAACATGGAAATATCTACACCGCTATCTGTATGAACATGGAAATATCTTCACCGCCATCTGTATGAACATGGATATATCTACACAGCCATCTGGATGAACATGGAAATATCTACACCGCTATCTGTGTAAACATGCATACATTTTCACCGCTATCTGAATAAACATGGAAATATCTACACCGCTATCTTTATGAACATGGAAATATCTACACCGCTAACTGTTTGAACATGGAAATATGTACACCGCTATCTGCTTGAAAATGGAAATATCTACACCGCTATCTGTATGAACATGGAAATACATACACCGCTATCTGTTTGAACATGGAAATATCTACACCGCTTTCTCTATGAACGTGGAAATATCTACACCACTATCTGTATGAACATGGAAATATCTTCACCGCCATCTGTATGAACATGGATATATCAACACAGCCATCTGAATGAACATGGAAATATCTGCACTGCAATCTGTATGAACATGGAAATATCTACACCGCTATCTGTATGAAAATGGATATATCTACACAGACATCTGGATGAACATGGAAATATCTACACTGCTATCTGTGTAAACATGCATACATCTTCACCGCTATCTGTATAAACATGGAAATATCTACACCGCTATCTTTATGAACATGGAAATATCTACACCGCTAACTGTTTGAACAGGGAAATATATACACTGCTATCTGCATGAATATGGAAATATCTACACAGCTATCTGCATATACATGGAAATATCTACAAAGCTATCTCTTTACACATGGAAATAACTACACCGCTATCTGTATGAACATGGAAATATCTACACCGCCATCTGTATGAAAATGGAAATATCTGAACCGCCATCTGTATGAACATATAAATATCTACACCGCCATCTGTATTAAAATGGAGATATCAACACCGCTATCTGTATAAACATGGAAATATCTACACCGCTATCTGTATAAACATGGAAATATCTACACCGCTATCTGTATAAACATGGAAATATCTTCACGGCTACCTGTAAAAACATGGAAATATCAGTACCGCTATCTGTATGAACATGGAAATATCTACACCGCTATCTGTATGAACATGGAAATATCTACACCGCTATCTGTATGAACATGGAAATATCTACACCGCTATCTGTTTAAACAGGGAAATATATACACCGCTGTCTGCATGAAAATGGAAATTGCTGCACAGCTATCTGCATATACATGGAAATATCTACACAGGTATCTCTTTACACATGGAAATAACTACACCGCTATCTGTAAGAAAATGGAAATATCTACACCGCCATCGGTATGAACATGGAAATATCTACACCGCTATCTGTATGAACATGGAAATATCTACACCGCTATCTGTATGAACATGGAAATATCTACACCGCTATCTGTATGAACATGGAAATATTTTCACCGCCATCTATATGAACATGGATATATCTACACAGCCATCTGGATGAACATGGAAATATCTACACTGCTATCTGTGTAAACATGCCTACATTTTCACCGCTATCTGTATAAAGATGGAAATATCTACACCGCTACCTGTAAAAACATGGAAATATCAGCACCGCTATCTGTATGAACATGGAAATATCTACACCGCTATCTGTATGAACATGGAAATATCTACACCGCTATCTGTATGAACATGGAAATATCTACAACGCTATCTGTTTGAACAGGGAAATATATACACCGCTGTCTGCATGAAAATGGAAATTGCTACACAGCTATCTGCATATACATGGAAATATCTACACAGGTATCTCTTTACACATGGAAATAACTACACCGCTATCTGTATGAAAATGGAAATATCTACACCGCCATCTGTATGAACATGGAAATATCTACACCGCTATCCGTATGAACATGGAAATATCTACACCGCTATCTGTATGAACATGGAAATATCTACACAGCCATCTGGATGAACATGGAAATATCTACACCGCTATCTGTATGAACATGGAAATATCTACACCGCTATCTGTATGAACATGGAAATATCCACACCGCTGTCTGTATGAACATGGAAATATTTTCACCGCCATCTATATGAACATGGATATATCTACACAGCCATCTGGATGAACATGGAAATATCTACACCGCTATCTGTGTAAACATGCCTACATTTTACCGCTATCTGTATAAACATGGAAATAACTACACCGCTATCTTTATGAACATGGAAATATCTACACCGCTAACTGTTTGAACATGGAAGTACATACACCGCTATCTGCTTGAAAATGGAAATATATACACCGCTAACTGTATGAACATGGAAATACATACACCGCTATCTGTTTGAACATGGAAATATCTACACCGCTTTCTGTATGAACATGGAAATATCTACACCGCTATCTGTATGAACATGGAAATATCTTCACCGCCATCTGTATGAAGATGGATATATCTACACAACATTCTGGATGAACATGGAAATATCTACACCGCTATCTGTGTAAACATGCATACATTTTCACCGCTATCTGTATAAAGATGGAAATATCTACACCGCTATCTTTATGAACATGGAAATATCTAAACCGCTAACTGTTTGAACAGGGAAATATATACACCGCTATCTGCATAAAAATGGAAATATCTACACCGCTATCTGTATGAACATGGAAATACATACACCGCTATCTGTATGAACATGAAAATATCTACACCGCTATCTGTATGAACATGGAAATATCTACACCGCTATCTGCATGAACATGGAAATATCTACACCGCCATCTGTATGAACATGGAAATATCTTCTCCGCCATCTGTATGAACATGGATATATCTACACAGCCATCTGGATGAACATGGAAATATCTAAACCGCTATCTGTATGAACATGGAAATATCTACACCGCCATCTGTATGAAAATGGATATATCTACACAGCCATCAGTATAAACACGGAAATATGTACACCGCTACCTGTATAAACATGGAAGTATCAGCACCGCAATCGGTATGAACATGGCAATATCTACACGGCTATCTGTATGAACATGGAAATATCTACACCGCTATCTGTATGTACATGGAAATATCTTCACCGCCATCTGTATGAACATGGATATATCTACTCAGCCATCTGGATGAACATGGAAATATCTACACCGCTATCTGTATGAACATGGAAATATCTACACGGCTATCTGTATGAACATGGAAATAGCTACACAGCCATCTGGATTAACATGGAAATATCTACACCGCTATCTGTATGAACATGGAAATACATACACCGCTGTCTGTATGAACATGGAAATATCTACACCGCTATCTGTATGAACATGGAAATATCTACACCGCTATCTGTATGAACATGGAAATATCTTCACCGCCATCTGTATGAACATGGATATATCTACACAGCCATCTGGATGAACATGGAAATATCTACACCGCTATCTGTGTAAACATGCATACATTTTCACCGCTATCTGTATAAACATGGAAATATCTACACCGCTATCTTTATGAACATGGAAAAATCTACAGCGCTAACTATTTGAACATGGAAATATATACACCGCTATCTGCTTGAAAATGGAAATATCTACACCGCTATCTGTATGAACATGGAAATATCAGCACCGCTTTCTTTCTGAACATGGAAATATCTACACCGCTAACTGTTTGAACAGGGAAATGTATACACCGCTATCTGCATGAAAATGGAAATATCTACACAGCTATCTGCATATACATGGAAATATCTACATAGCTATCTCTTTACACATGGTAATAACTACACCGCTATATGTATGAAAATGGAAATATCTACACCGCCATCTGTATGAAAATGGAAATCTCTGAACCGCCATCTGTATGAACATATAAATATCTACACCGCCATCTGTATTAAAATGGAGATATCTACACAGCTATCTGTATAAACATGGAGATATCTACACCGCTATCTGTATAAACATGGAAATATCTACACCGCTATCTGTATAAACATGGAAATAGCTTCACTGCTACCTGTAAAAACATGGAAATTTCAGCACCGCTATCTGTATGAACATGGAAATATCTACACCGCAATCTGTATGAACATGGAAATATCTACACCGTTATCTGTATGAACATGGAAATATCTACACCGCTATCTGTTTGAACAGGGAAATATATACACCGCTGTCTGCATGAAAATGGAAATTGCTACACAGCTATCTGCATATACATGGAAATATCTACACAGGTATCTCTTTACACATGTAAATAACTACACCGCTATCTGTATGAACATGGAAATATCTACACCGCCATCTGTATGAACATGGAAATATCTGCATCGACATCTGTATGAACATATAAATATCTACACCGCCATCTGTATTAAGATGGAGATATCTACACCGCTATCTGTCTCAACATGGAAATATCTACACCGCTATCTGTATAAACATGGAAATATCTACACCGCTATCTGTATAAATATGGAAATATCTACACCGCTACCTGTATGAACATGGAAATATCAGCACCGCTATCTGTATGAACATGGAAATATCTACACCGCTATCTGTATGAACATGGAAATATCTTCAACGCCATCTGTATGAACATGGATATATCTACACAGCCATCTGGATGAACATGGAAATATCTACACAGCCATCTGGATGAACATGGAAATATCTGAACCACCATCTGTATGAACATATAAATATCTACACCGCCATCTGTATTAAGATGGAGACATCTACACCGCTATCTGTATAAACATGGAAATATCTACACCGCTATCTGTATAAATATGGAAATATCTACACCGCTATCTGTATAAACATGGAAATAGCTTCACCGCTACTGTAAAAACATGGAAATATCAGCACAGCTATCTGTATTAACATGGAAATATCTACACCGCTATCTGTTTGAACAGGGAAATATATACACCGCTATCTGCATCAAAATGGAAATTGCTACACAGCTATCTGCATATACATGGAAATATCTACACAGGTATCTCTTTACACATGGAAATAACTACACCGCTATCTGTATGAACATGGAAATCTCTACACCGCCATCTGTATGAACATGGAAATCTCTGCACCGCCATCTGTATGAACATATAAATATCTACACCGCCATCTGTATTAAGATGGAGATATCTACACCGCTATCTGTATCAACATGGAAATATCTACACCGCTATCTGAATAAACATGGAAATATCAGCACCGCTATCTGTGTGAACATGGAAATATCTACACCGCTACCTGTATGAAAATGGAAATATCTACACCGCTATCTGTATGAGCATGGAAATATCTTCACCGCCATCTGTATGAACATGGAAATATGTACACGGCTATCTGTGTAAACATGCATACATCTTCACCGCTATCTGTATAAACATGGAAATATCTACACCGCTATCTCTATGAACATGGAAATATCTAAACTGATAACTGTTTTTACAGGGAAAAATATACACCGCTATCTGCATGAAAATGGAAATATCTACACCGCTATCTGTATGAACATGGAAATACATACACCGCTATCTGTATGAACATGGAAATATCTACACCGCTATCTGTATGAACATGGAAATATCTACACCGCTATCTGTATGAACATGGAAATATCTACACCGCCATCTGTATGAATATGGAAATATCTTCTCCGCTATCTGTATGAACGTGGATATATCTACAAAGCCATCTGGATGAACATGGAAATATCTAAACCGCTATCTGTATGAACATGGAAATATCTACACCGCTATCTGTGTAAACATGCATACATCTTCACCGCTGTCTGTATAAAGATGGAAATATCTACACCGCTATCTGTATGAACATGGAAATATCTACACCGCTATCTGTATTAACATGGAAATATCAACACAGCCATCTGGATTAACTTGGAAATATCTACACCGCTATCTGTATGAACATGGAAATACATACACCGCTATCTGTATGAACATGGAAATATCTACACCGCTATCTGTTTGAACATGGAAATATATACACCGCTATCTGCATGAAAATGGAAATATCTACACAGCTATCTGCATATACATGGAAATATCTACACAGCTATCACTTTACGCATGGAAATAACTACACCGCTATCTGTATGAACATGGAAATATCTACACCACCATCTGTATGAAAATGGAAATATCTGAACCGCCATCTGTATGAACATATAAATATCTACACCGCCATCTGTATTAAAATGGAGATATCTACACCGCTATCTGTATAAACATGGAAATATCTACACCGCTGTCTGTATAAACATTTAAATATCTACACCGCTATCTGTATAAACATGGAAATATCTTCACCGCTAAATGTAAAAACATGGAGATATCAGCACCGCTATCTGTATGAACATGGAAATATCTACACCGCTATCTGTATGAACATGGAAATATCTACACCGCTATCTGTATGAACATGGAAATATCTACACCGCTATCTGTTTGAACAGTGAAATATATACACCGCTGTCTGCATGAAAATGGAAATTGCTACACAGCTATCTGCATATACATGGAAATATCTACACAGGTATCTCTTTACACATGGAAATAACTTCACCGCTATCTGTATGAAAATGGAAATATCTACACCGCCATCTGTATGTACATGGAAATATCTACACCGCTATCTGTATGAACATGGAAATATCTACACCGCTATCTGTATGAACACGGAAATATCTACACAGCCATCTGGATGAACATGGAAATATCTACACCACTATCTGTATGAACATGGAAATATCTACACCGCTATCTCTATGAACATGGAAATATCTACACCGCTATCTGTATGAACATGGAAATAATTTCACCGCCATCTATATGAACATGGATATATCTACACAGCCATCTGGATGAACATGGAAATATCTACACCGCTATCTGTGTAAACATGCCTACATTTTCACCGCTATCTGTATAAACATGGAAATATCTACACCGCTATCTGTATGAACATGGAAATATCTACACCGCTAACTGTTTGAACATGGAAGTATATACACCGCTATCTGCTTGAAAATGGAAATATATACACCGCTAACTGTATGAACATGGAAATACATACACCGCTATCTGTTTGAACATGGAAATATCTACACCGCTTTCTGTATGTACATGGAAATATCTACACCGCTATCTGTATGAACATGTAAATATCTTCACCGCCATCTGTATGAAGATGGATATATCTACACAGCATTCTGGAGGAACATGGAAATATCTACACCGCTATCTGTGTAAACATGCATACATTTTCACCGCTATCTGTATAAACATTGAAATATCTACACCGCTATCTTTATGAACATGGAAATATCTAAACAGCTATCTGTATGAACATGGATATATCAACAGAGCCATCTGGATGAACATGGAAATATGTACACGGCTATCTGTGTAAACATGCATACATCTTCACCGCTATCTGTATAAACATGGAAATATCTACACCGATATCTTTATGAACATGGAAATATCTAAACCGCTAACTGTTTGAACAGGGAAATATATACACCGCTTTCTGCACAAAAATGGAAATATCTACACCGCTATCTGTATGAACATGGAAATACATACACCGCTATCTGTATGAACATCGAAATATCTAAACCGCTATCTGTATGAACATGGAAATATCTTCACCCCTATCTGTATGAACATGGAAATATCTACACCGCCAACTGTATGAACATGGAAATATCTTCTCCACCATCTGTATGAACATGGATATATCTACACAGCCATCTGTATAAACATGGAAATATCTACACCGCTATCTGTATAAACATGGAAATATCTACACCGCTACCTGTATGAACATGGAAATATCAGCACCGCTATCTGTATGAACATGGAAATATCTTCACCGCCATCTGTATGAACATGGATATATCTACACAGCCATCTGGATGAACATGGAAATATGTACACGGCTATCTGTGTAAACATGCATACATCTTCACCGCTATCTGTATAAAAATGGAAATATCTACACCGCTATCTGTATGAACATGGAAATACATACACCGCTATCTGTTTGAACATGGAAATATCTACACCGCTTTCTTTATGAACATGGAAATATCTACAACGCTATCTGTATGAACATGGAAATATCTACACCGCCATCTGTATGAACATGGAAATATCTTCTCCACCATCTGTATGATCATGGATATATCTACACAGCCATCTGGATGAACATGGAAATATCTAAACTGCTATCTGTATGAACATGGAAATATCTACACCGCCATCTGTATGAACATGGATATATCTACACAGCCATCTGTATAAACACGGAAATATGTACACCGCTACCTGTATAAACATGGAAGTTTCCGCACGGCTGTCGGTATGAACATGGCAATATCTACACGGCTATCTGTATGAACATGGAAATATCTACACCGCTATCTGTATGTACATGGAAATATCTTCACCGCCATCTGTATGAACATGGATATATCTACTCAGCCATCTGGATGAACATGGAAATATCTACACCGCTATCTGTATGAACATGGAAATATCTACATCGCTATCTGTATGAACATGGAAATATCTACACAGCCATCTGGATTAACATGGAAATATCTACACCGCTATCTGTATGAACATGGAAATACATACACCGCTGTCTGTATGAACATGGAAATATCAACACCGCTATCTGTATGAACATGGAAATATCTACACCGCTATCTGTATGAACATGGAAATATCTTCACCGCCATCTGTGTGAACATGGATATATCTACACAGCCATCTGGATGAACATGGAAATATCTACACCGCTATCTGTGTAAACATGCATACATTTTCACCGCTATCTGTATAAACATGGAAATATCTACACCGCTATCTTTATGAACATGGAAATATCTACACCGCTAACTGTTTGAACATGGAAATATATACACCGCTATCTGCTTGAAAATGGAAATATCTACACCGCTATCTGTATGAACATGGAAATACATACACCGCTATCTGTTTGAACATGGAAATATCTACACCGCTTTCTTTATGAACATGGAAATATCTACAACGCTATCTGTATGAACATGGAAATATCTTCACCGCCATCTGTATGAACATGGATATATCTACACAGCCATCTGGATGAACATGGAAATATCTGCACCGCTATCTGTATGAACATGGAAATATCTACACCGCTATCTGTATGAACATGGATATATCTACACAGCCATCTGGATGAACATGGAAGTATCTACACCGCTATCTGTGTAAACATGCATACATAATCACCGCTATCTGTATAAACATGGAAATATCTACACCGCTATCTTTCTGAACATGGAAATATCTACACCGCTAACTGTTTGAACAGGGAAATATATACACCGCTATCTGCATGAAAATGGAAATATCTACACAGCTATCTGCATATACATGGATATATCTACACAGCTATCTCTCTACACATGGAAATAACTACACCGCTATCTGTATGAACATGGTAATATCTACACCGCCATCTGTTTGAAAATGGAAATCTCTGAACCGCCATCTGTATGAACATATAAATATCTACACCGCCATCTGTATTAAAATGGAGATATCTACACCGCTATCTGTATAAACATGGAAATATCTACACCGCTATCTGTATAAACATGGAAATATCTACACCGCTATCTGTATAAACATGGAAATAGCTTCACCGCTACCTGTATAAACATGGAAATTTCAGCACCGCTATCTGTATGAACATGGAAATATCTACACCGCAATCTGTATGAACATGGAAATATCTACACCGCTATCTGTATGAACATGGAAATATCTACACCGCTATCTGTTTGAACAGGGAAATATATACACCGCTGTCTGCATGAAAATGGAAATTGCTACACAGCTATCTGCATATACATGGAAATGTCTACACAGGTATCTCTTTACACATGGAAATAACTACACCGCTATCTGTATGAACATGGAAATATCTACACCGCCATCTGTATGAACATGGAAATATCTGCACCGCCATCTGTATGAACATATAAATATCTACACCGCCATCTGTATTAAGATGGAGATATCTACACCGCTATCTGTATCAACATGGAAATATCTACACCACTACCTGTATGAACATGGAAATATCAGCACCGCCATCTGTATGAACATGGAAATATCTACACCGCTATCTGTATGAACATGGAAATATCTTCACCGCCATCTGTATGAACATGGATATATCTACACAGCCATCTGGATGAACATGGAAATATGTACACGGCTATCTGCGTAAACATGCATACATCCTCACCGCTATCTGTATAAACATGGAAATATCTACACCGCTATCTTTATGAACATGGAAATATCTAAACCGCTAACTGTTTGAACAGGGAAATATATACACCGCTATCTGCATAAAAATGGAAATATCTACACCGCTATCTGTATGAACATGGAAATACATACACCGCTATCTGTATGAACATGGAAATATCTACACCGCTATCTGTATGAACATGGAAATACCTACACCGCTATCTGTATGAACATGGAAATATCTACACCGCCATCTGTATGAACATGGAAATATCTTCTCTGCCATCTGTATGAACATGGATATATCTACACAGCCATCTGGATGAACATGGAAATATCTAAACCGCTATCTGTATGAACATGGAAATATCTACACCGCCATCTGTATGAACGTGGATATATCTACACAGCCATCTTTATAAACACGGAAATATGTACACCGCTACCTGTATAAACATGGAAGTATCAGCACCGCTATCGGTATGTACATGGCAATATCTACACGGCTATCTGTATGAACATGGAAATATCTACACCGCTATCTGTATGTACATGGAAATATCTTCACCGAAATCTGTATGAACATGGATATATCTACGCAGCCATCTGGATGAACATGGAAATATCTACACCGCTATCTGTATGAACATGGAAATATCTACCCCGCTATCTGTATGAACATGGAAATACCTACACAGCCATCTGGATGAACATGGAAATATCTACACCGCTATCTGTATGAACATGGAAATACAAACACCGCTATCTGTATGAACATGGAAATATCTACACCGCTATCTGTATGAACATGGAAATATCTACACCGCTATCTGTATGAACATGGAAATCTCTTTGCCGCCATCTGTATGAACATGGATATATCTACACAGCCATCTGGATGAACATGGTAATATCTACACCGCTATCTGTGTAAACGTGCATACATTTTCACCGCTATCTGTATAAACATGGAAATATCTACACCGCTATCTTTATGAACATGGAAATATCTACACCGGTAACTGTTTGAACTTGGAAATATATACACCGCAATCTGCTTGAAAATGGAAATATCTACACCGCTATCTTTATGAACATGGAAATACATACACCGCTATCTGTTTGAACATGGAAATATCTACACCGCTTTCTGTAATAACATGGAAATATCTACACCGCTATCTGTATGAACATGGAAATATCTTCACCGCCATCTGTATGAACATGGATATATCTACACAGCCATCTGGATGAACATGGAAATATCTGCACCGCTATCTGTATGAACATGGAAATACCTACACCGCTATCTGTATGAACATGGATATATCTACACAGCCATCTGGATGAACATGGAAATATCTACACCGCTATCTGTGTAAACATGCATACATCTTCACCGCTATCTGTATAAACATGGAAATATCTACACCGCTATCATTCTGAACATGGAAATATCAACACCGCTAACTGTTTGAACAGGGAAATATATACACCGCTATCTGAATGAGAATTGAAATATCTACATAGCTATCTGCATATACATGGAAATATCTACACAGCTATCTCTTTACACAGGGAAATAACTACACCGCTATCTGTATGAACATGGAAATATCTACACCGCCATCTGTATGAAAATGGAAATATCTGAACCGCCATCTGTATGAACATATAAATATCTTCACCGCCATCTGTATTAAGATGGAGGTATCTACACCGCTATCTGTATAAACATGGAAATATCTACACCGCTATCTGTATAAACATGGAAATATCTACACCGCTATCTGCATAAACATGGAAATAGCTTCACCGCTACTGTAAAAACATGGAAATATCAGCACCGCTATCTGTATGAACATGGAAATATCTACACCGCTATCTGTATGTACATGGAAATATCTACACCGCTATCTGTATGAACATGGAAATATCTACACCGCTATCTGTTTGAACAGGGAAATATATACACCGCTATCTGCATGAAAATGTAAATTGCTACACAGCTATCTGCATATACATGGAAATATCTACACAGGTATCCCTTTACACATGGAAATAACTACACCGCTATCTGTATGAACATGGAAATATCTACACCGCCATCTGTATGAACATGGAAATATCTGCACGGCCATCTGTATGAACATATAAATATCTACACTGCCATCTGTATTAAGATGGAGATATCTACACCGCTATCTGTATCAACATGGAAATATCTACACCGCTATCTGAATAAACATGGAAATATCAGCACCGTTATCTGTGTGAACATGGAAATATCTACACCGCTACCTGTATGAACATGGAAATATCTACACCGCTATCTGTATGAGCATGGAAATATTTTCACCGCCATCTGTATGAACATGGATATATCTACACAGCCATCTGGATGATCATGGAAATATGTACACGGCTATCTGTGTAAACATGCATACATCTTCACCGCTATCTGTATAAACATGGAAATATCTACACCGCTATCTTTATGAACATGGAAATATCTAAACCGATAACTGTTTGAACAGGGAAATATAAACACCGCTATCTGCATGAAAATGGAAATATCTACACCGCTATCTGTATCAACATGGAAATACATACACCGCTATCTGTATGAACATGGAAATATCTACACCGCTATCTGCATGAACATGGAAATATCTACACCGCCATCTGTATGAACATAGAAATATCTTCTCCGCCATCTGTATGAACATGGATATATCTACACAGCCATCTGGAAGAACACGGAAATATCTAAACCGCTATCTGTATGAAGATGGAAATATCTACACCGCCATCTGTATGAACATGGATATATCTACACAGCCATCTTTATAAACACGGAAATATGAACACCGCTACCTGTATAAACATGGAAGTATCAGCACCGCTATCGGTATGTACATGGCAATATCTACACCGCTATCTGTATGTACATGGAAATATCTTCACAGCCATCTGTATGAACATGGATATATCTACGCAGCCATCTGGATGAACATGGAAATATCTACACCGCTATCTGTGTGAACATGGAAATATCTACACCGCTATCTGTATGAACATGGAAATATCTACACAGCCATCTGGATGAACATGGAAATATCTACACCGCTATCTGTATGAACATGGAAATACATACACCGCTATCTGTATGAACATGGAAATATCTTCACCGCCATCTGTATGAACATGGATATATCTACACAGCCATCTGGATGAACCTGGAAATATCTACACCGCTATCTGTGTAAACATGCATACAATTTCACCGCTATCTGTATAAACATGGAAATATCTACACCGCTATCTTTATGAACATGGAAATATCTACACCGCTAACAGTTTGAACATGGAAATATATACACCGCTATCTGCTTGAAAATGGAAATATCTACACCGCTATCTGTATGAACATGGAAATGCATACACCGCTATCTGTTTGAACATGGAAATATCTACACCGCTTTCTGTATGAACATGGAAATATCTACACCGCTATCTGTATGAACATGGAAATATCTTCACCGCCATCTGTATGAACATGGATATATCTACACAGCCATCTGGATGAACATGGAAATATCCGCACCGCTATCTGTATGAACATGGAAATATCTACACCGCTATCTGTATGAACATGGATATATCTACACAGCCATCTGGATGAACATGGAAATATCTACACTGCTATCTGTGTAAACATGCATACATCTTCACCGCTATCTGTATAAATATGGAAATATCTACATCGCTATCTTTCTGAACATGGAAATATCTACACCGCTAACTGTTTGAACAGGGAAATATATACACCGCTATCTGCCTGAAAATGGAAACATCTACACAGCTATCTGCATATACATGGAAATATCTACACAGCTATCTCTTTACACATGGAAATAATTACACCGCTATCTGTATGAACATGGAAATATCTACACCGCCATCTGTATGAAAATGGAAATATCTTCACCGCCGTCTGGATGAACATGGATATATCTACACAGCCTTCTGGATGAACATGGAAATATCTACACCGCTATCTGTGTAAACATGGAAATATCTACACCGCTATCTTTATGAACATGGAGATATCTAAACCGCTAACTGTTTGAACAGGAAATATATACACCACTATCTGCATGAAAATGGAAATATCTACGACGCTATCTGTATGAATATGGAAATACATACACCGCTATCTGTATGAACATGGAAATATCTACACCGCTATCTGTATGAACATGGAAATATCTACACCGCTATCTGTATGAACATGGAAATATCTACACCGCCATCTGTATGAACATGGAAATAACTTCTCCGCCATCTGTTTGAACATGGATATATCTACACAGCCATCTGGATGAACATGGAAATATCTAAACCGCTATCTGCATGAACATGGAAATATCTACACCGCCAACTGTATGAACATGGATATATCTACACCGCTATCTGTATAAACATGGAAATATCTACACCGCTACCTGTATGAACATGGAAATATCAGCTCCGCTATCTGTATGAACATGGAAATATCTACACCGCTATCTGTATGAACATGGAAATATCTTCACCGCCATCTGAATGAACATGGATATATCTACACAGCCTTCTGGATGAACATGGAAATATCTACACCGCTATCTGTGTAAACATGCATACATCTTCACCGCTATCTGTATAAACATGGAAATATATACACCGCTATCTTTATGAACATGGAAATATCTAAACCGCTAACTGTTTGAACAGGAAATATATACACCGCTATCTGCATGAAAATGGAAATATCTACGCTGCTATCTGTATGAATATGGAAATACATACACAGCTATCTGTATGAACATGGAAATATCTACACCGCTATCTGTATGAACATGGAAATATCTACAACGCTATCTGTATGAACATGGAAATATCTACACCGCCATCTGTATGAACATGGAAATATCTTCTCCGCCATCTGTTTGAACATGGATATATCTACACAGCCATCTGGATGAACATGGAAATATCTAAACCGCTATCTGCATGAACATGGAAATATCTACACCGCCATCTGTATGAACATGGATATATCTACACCGCTATCTGTATAAACATGGAAATATCTACACCGCTACCTGTATGAACATGGAAATATCAGCTCCGCTATCTGTATGAACATGGAAATATCTACACCGCTAACTGTTTGAACATGGAAATATATACACCGCTATCTGCTTGAAAATGGAAATATCTACACCGCTATCTGTATGAACATGGAAATACATACACCGCTATCTGTTTGAACATGGAAATACCTACACCGCTTTCTCTATGAACATGGAAATATCTACACCGCTATCTGTATGAAAATGGAAATACCTTCACCGCCATCTGTATGAACATGGATATATCAACACAGCCATCTGAATGAACATGGAAATATCTGCACCGCTATCTGTATGAACATGGAAATATCTACACCGCTATCTGTATGAAAATGGATATATCTACACAGCCATCTGGATGAACATGGAAATATCTACACCGCTATATGTATAAAAATGGAAATATCTACACCGCTATCTGTATAAACATGGAAATATCTACACCGCTTCCTGTATGAACATGGAAATATCAGCACCACTATCTGTATGAACATGGAAATATCTACACCGCTATCTGTATGAACATGGAAATATCTTCACCGCCATCTGTATGAACATGCATATATCTACACAGCCATCTGGATGAACATGGAAATATGTATACGGCTATCTGTGTAAACATGCATACATATTCACCGCTATCTGTATAAACATGGAAATATCTACACCGCTATCTTTATGAACATGGAAATATCTACACCGCTATCTGTATGAACATGGATATATCTACACAGCCATCTGGATGAACATGGAAATATCTGCACCGCTATCTGAATGAACATGGAAATATCTACACCGCTATCTGTATGAACATGGATATATCTACACAGCCATCTGGATGAACATGGAAATAACTACACCGCTATCTGTGTAAACATGCATACATCTTCACCGCTATCTGTATAAAAATGGAAATATCTACACCGCTATCTTTCTGAACATGGAAATATCTACACCGCTAACTGTTTGAACAGGGAAATATATACACCGCTATCTGCATGAAAATGGAAATATCTACACAGCTATCTGCATATACATGGAAATATCTACACAGCTATCTCTTTACACATGGAAATAACTACACCGCTATCTGTATGAACATGGAAATATCTACACCGACATCTGTATGAACATGGAAATATCTGCACCGCCATCTGTATGAACATATAAATATCTACACCGCCATCTGTATTAAGATGGAGATATCTACACCGCTATCTGTATCAACATGGAAATATCTACACTGCTATCTGTATAAACATGGAAATATCTACACCGCTATCTGTATAAACATGGAAATATCTACACCGCTACCTGTATGAACATGGAAATATCAGCACCGATATCTGTATGAACATGGAAATATCCACACCGCTATCTGTATGTACATGGAAATAACTTCACCGCCATCTGTATGAACATGGATATATCTACGCACCCATCTGGATGAACATAGAAATATCTACACCGCTATCTGTATGAACATGGAAATATCTACACCGCTATCTGTATGAACACGGAAATATCTACACAGCCATCTGGATGAACATAGAAATATCTACACCGCTATCTGTATAAACATGGAAATATCTACACCGCTATCTTTATGAACATGGAAATATCTAAACCGCTAACTGATTGAACAGGGAAATATATACACCGCTATCTGCATAAAAATGGAAATATCTACACCGCTATCTGTATGAAAATGGAAATACATACACCACTATCTGTATGAACATGAAAATATCTACACCGCTATCTGTATGAACATGGAAATATCTAGACCGCTATCTGTATGAACATGGAAATATCTACACCGCCATCTGTATGAACATGGAAATATCTTCTCCGCCATCTGTATGAACATGGATATATCTACACAGCCATCTGGATGAACATGGAAATATCTAAACCGCTATCTGTATGAACATGGAAATATCTACACCGCCATCTGTATGAACATGGATATATCTACACAGCCATCAGTATAAACACGGAAATATGTACACCGCTACCTGTATAAACATGGAAGTATCAGCACCGCAATCGGTAGGAACATGGCAATATCTACACGGCTATCTGTATGAACATGGAAATATCTACACCGCTATCTGTATGTACATGGAAATATCTTCACCGCCATCTGTATGAACATGGATATATCTACTCAGCCATCTGGATGAACATGGAAATATCTACACCGCTATCTGTATGAACATGGAAATATCTACACGGCTATCTGTATGAACATGGAAATATCTACACAGCCATCTGGATTAACATGGAAATATCTACACCGCTATCTGTATGAACATGGAAATACATACACCGCTGTCTGTATGAACATGGAAATATCTACACCGCTATCTGTATGAACATGGAAATATCTACACCGCTATCTGTATGAACATGGAAATATCTTCACCGCCATCTGTATGAACATGGATATATCTACACAGCCATCTGGATGAACATGGAAATATCTACACCGCTATCTGTGTAAACATGCATACATTTTCACCGCTATCTGTATAAACATGGAAATATCTACACCGCTATCTTTATGAACATGGAAATATCTACACCGCTAACTGTTTGAACATGGAAATATATACACCGCTATCTGCTTGAAAATGGAAATATCTACACCGCTTTCTTTATGAACATGGAAATATCTACACCGCTATCTGTATGAACATGGAAATATCTTCACCGCCATCTGTATGAACATGGATATATCTACACAGCCATCTGGATGAACATGGAAATATCTGCACCGCTATCTGTATGAACATGGAAATATCTACACCGCTATCTTTCTGAACATGGAAATATCTACACCGCTAACTGTTTGAACAGGGAAATGTATACACCGCTATCTGCATGAAAATGGAAATATCTACACAGCTATCTGCATATACATGGAAATATCTACACAGCTATCTCTTTACACATGGAAATAACTACACCACTATATGTATGAACATGGAAATATCTACACCGCCATCTGTATGAAAATGGAAATCTCTGAACCGCCATCTGTATGAACATATAAATATCTTCACCGCCATCTGTATTAAAATGGAGATATCTACACAGCTATCTGTATAAACATGGAAATATCTACACCGCTATCTGTATAAACATGGAAATATCTACACCGCTATCTGTATAAACATGGAAATAGCTTCCCCGCAACCTGTAAAAACATGGAAATTTCAGCACCGCTATCTGTATGAACATGGAAATATCTACACCGCAATCTGTATGAACATGGAAATATCTACACCGCAATCTGTATGAACATGGAAATATCTACACCGCTATCTGTATAAACATGGAAATATCTACACCGCTATCTGTATAAACATGGAAATATCTACACCGCTACCTGTATGAACATGGAAATATCAGCACCGATATCTGTATGAACATGGTAATATCCACACCGCTATCTGTATGTACATGGAAATATCTTCACCGCCATCTGTATGAACATGGATATATCTACGCACCCATCTGGATGAACATAGAAATATCTACACCGCTATCTGTATGAACATGGAAATATCTACACCGTTATCTGTATGAACACGGAAATATCTACACAGCCATCTGGATGAACATGGAAATATCTACACCGCTATCTGTATGAACATGGAAATACATACACCGCTATCTGTATGAACATGGAAATATCTACACCGCTATCTGTATGAACATGGAAATATCTACACCGCTATCTGTATGAACATGGAAATATCTTCACCGCCATCTGTATGAACATGGATATATCTACACAGCCATCTGGATGAACATGGAAATATCTACACCGCTATCTGTGTAAACATGCATACATTTTCACCGCTATCTGTATAAACATGGAAATATCTACACCGCTATCTTTATGAACATGGAAATATCTACACCGCTAACTGTTTGAACATGGAAATATATACACCGCTATCTGCTTGAAAATGGAAATATCTACACCGCTATCTGTATGAACATGGAAATACATACACCGCTATCTGTTTGAACATGGAAATATCTACACCGATTTCTCTATGAACATGGAAATATCTACACCGCTATCTGTATGAACATGGAAATATCTTCACCGCCATCTGTATGAACATGGATATATCTACACAGCCATCTGGATGAACATGGAAATATCTACACCGCTATCTGTGTAAACATGCATACATTTTCACCGCTATCTGTATAAACATGGAAATATCTACACCGCTATCTTTATGAACATGGAAATATCTACACCGCTAACTGTTTGAACATGGAAATATATACACCGCTATCTGCTTGAAAATGGAAATATCTACACCGCTTTCTTTATGAACATGGAAATATCTACACCGCTATCTGTATGAACATGGAAATATCTTCACCGCCATCTGTATGAACATGGATATATCTACACAGCCATCTGGATGAACATGGAAATATCTGCACCGCTATCTGTATGAACATGGAAATATCTACACCGCTATCTGTATGAACATGGATATATCTACACTGCCATCTGGATGAACATGGAAATATCTACACCTCTATCTGTGTAAACATGCATACATCTTCACCGCTATCTGTATAAACATGGAAATATCTACACCGCTATCTTCCTGAACATGGAAATATCTACACCGCTAACTGTTTGAACAGGGAAATGTATACACCGCTATCTGCATGAAAATGGAAATATCTACACAGCTATCTGCATATACATGGAAATATCTACACAGCTATCTCTTTACACATGGAAATAACTACACCACTATATGTATGAACATGGAAATATCTACACCGCCATCTGTATGAAAATGGAAATCTCTGAACCGCCATCTGTATGAACATATAAATATCTTCACCGCCATCTGTATTAAAATGGAGATATCTACACAGCTATCTGTATAAACATGGAAATATCTACACCGCTATCTGTATAAACATGGAAATATCTACACCGCTATCTGTATAAACATGGAAATAGCTTCCCCGCTACCTGTAAAAACATGGAAATTTCAGCACCGCTATCTGTATGAACATGGAAATATCTACACCGCAATCTGTATGAACATGGAAATATCTACACCGCTATCTGTATCAACATGGAAATATCTACACCGCTATCTGTATAAACATGGAAATATCTACACCGCTATCTGTATAAACATGGAAATATCTACACCGCTACCTGTATGAACATGGAAATATCAGCACCGATATCTGTATGAACATGGAAATATCCACACCGCTATCTGTATGTACATGGAAATATCTTCACCGCCATCTGTATGAACATGGATATATCTACGCACCCATCTGGATGAACATAGAAATATCTACACCGCTATCTGTATGAACATGGAAATATCTACACTGCTATCTGTATGAACATGGAAATATCTACACCGCTATCTGTATGAACATGGAAATATCTACACAGCTATCTGTATGAACATGGAAATATTTTCACCGCCATCTATATGAACATGGATATATCTACACAGCCATCTGGATGAACATGGAAATATCTACACCGCTATCTGTGTAAACATGCCTACATTTTCACCGCTATCTGTTTAAACATGGAAATATCTACACCGCTATCTTTATGAACATGGAAATATCTACACCGCTAACTGTTTGAACATGGAAGTATATACACCGCTATCTGCTTGAAAATGGAAATATATACACTGCTAACTGTATGAACATGGAAATACATACACCGCTATCTCTTTGAACATGGAAATATCTACACCGCTTTCTGTATGAACATGGAAATATCTACACCGCTATCTGTATGAACATGGAAATATCTTCACCGCCATCTGTATGAAGATGGATATATCTACACAACATTCTGGATGAACATGGAAATATCTACACCGCTATCTGTGTAAACATGCATACATTTTCACCGCTATCTGTATAAACATGGAAATATCTACACCGCTATCTTTATGAACATGGAAATATCTAAACCGCTAACTGATTGAACAGGGAAATATATACACCGCTATCTGCATAAAAATGGAAATATCTACACCGCTATCTGTATGAAAATGGAAATACATACACCACTATCTGTATGAACATGAAAATATCTACACCGCTATCTGTATGAACATGGAAATCTCTACACCACTATCTGTATGAACATGGAAATATCTACACCGCCATCTGTATGAACATGGAAATATCTTCTGCGCCATCTGTATCAACATGGATATATCTACACAGCCATCAGAATGAAAATGGAAATATCTAAACCGCTATCTGTATGAACATGGAAATATCTACACCGCCATCTGTATGAACATGGATATATCTACACAGCCATCAGTATAAACATGGAAATATGTACACCGCTACCTGTATAAACATGGAAGTATCAGCACCGCAATCGGTATGAACATGGCAATATCTACACGGCTATCTGTATGAACATGGAAATATCTACACCGCTATCTGTATGTACATGGAAATATCTTCACCGCCATCTGTATGAACATGGATATATCTACTCAGCCATCTGGATGAACATGGAAATATCTACACCGCTATCTGTATGAACATGGAAATATCTACACAGCCATCTGTATGAACATGGAAATATCTACACAGCCATCTGGATTAACATGGAAATATCTACACCGCTATCTGTGTGAACATGGAAATACATACACCGCTGTCTGTATGAACATGGAAATATCTACACCGCTATCTGTATGAACATGGAAATATCTACACCGCTATCTGTATGAACATGGAAATATCTTCACCGCCATCTGTATGAACATGGATATATCTACACTGCCATCTGGATGAACATGGAAATATCTACACCGCTATCTGTGTAAACATGCATACATCTTCACCGCTATCTGTATAAACATGGAAATATCTACACCGCTATCTTTCTGAACATGGAAATATCTACACCGCTAACTGTTTGAACAGGGAAATGTATACACCGCTATCTGCATGAAAATGGAAATATCTACACAGCTATCTGCATATACATGGAAATATCTACACAGCTATCTCTTTACACATGGAAATAACTACACCATTATATGTATGAACATGGAAATATCTACACCGCCATCTGTATGAAAATGGAAATCTCTGAACCGCCATCTGTATGAACATATAAATATCTTCACCGCCATCTGTATTAAAATGGAGATATCTACACAGCTATCTGTATAAACATGGAAATATCTACACCGCTATCTGTATAAACATGGAAATATCTACACCGCTATCTGTATAAACATGGAAATAGCTTCCCCGCTACCTGTAAAAACATGATAATTTCAGCACCGCTATCTGTATGAACATGGAAATATCTACACCGCAATCTGTATGAACATGGATATATCTACACCGCTATCTGTATGAACATGGAAATATCTACACCGCTATCTGTTTGAACAGGGAAATATATACACCGCTGTCTGCATGAAAATGGAAATTGCTACACAGCTATCTGCATATACATGGAAATATCTACACAGGTATCTCTTTACACATGGAAATAACTACACCGCTATCTGTATGAACATGGAAATATCTACACCGCCATCTGTATTAACATGGAAATATCTGCACCGCCATCTGTATGAACATATAAATATCTACACCGCCATCTGTATTAAGATGGAGATATCTACACCGCTATCTGTATCAACATGGAAATATCTACACCGCTATCTGTATAAACATGGAAATATCTACACCGCTATCTGTATAAACATGGAAATATCTACACCGCTACCTGTATGAACATGGAAATATCAGCACCGATATCTGTATGAACATGGAAATATCCACACCGCTATCTGTATGTACATGGAAATATCTTCACCGCCATCTGTATGAACATGGATATATCTACGCACCCATCTGCATGAACATAGAAGTATCTACACCGCTATCTGTATGAACATGGAAATATCTACACCGCTATCTGTATGAACACGGAAATATCTACACAGCCATCTGGATGAACATGGAAATATCTACACCGCTATATGTATGAACATGGAAATACATACACCGCTATCTGTATGAACATGGAAATATCTACACCGCTATCTGTATGAACATGGAAATATCTACACCGCTATCTGTATGAACCTGGAAATATCTTCACCGCCATCTGTATGAACATGGATATATCTACACAGCCATCTGGATGAACATGGAAATATCTACACCGCTATCTGTGTAAACATGCATACATTTTCACCGCTATCTGTTTAAACATGGAAATATCTACACCGCTATCTTTATGAACATGGAAATATCTACACCGCTAACTGTTTGAACATGGAAGTATATACACCGCTATCTGCTTGAAAATGGAAATATCTACACCGCTATCTGTATGAACATGGAAATACATACACCGCTATCTGTTTGAACATGGAAATATCTACACCGATTTCTCTATGAACATGGAAATATCTACACCGCTATCTGTATGAACATGGAAATATCTTCACCGCCATCTGTATGAACATGGATATATCAACACAGCCATCTGAACGAACATGGAAATATCTGCACCGCTATCTGTATGAACATGGAAATATCTACACCGCTATCTGTTTGAAAATGGATATATCTACACAGCCATCTGGATGAACATGGAAATATCTACACTGCTATCTGTGTAAACATGCATACATCTTCACCGCTATCTGTATAAACATGGAAATATCTACACCGCTATCTTTCTGAACATGGAAATATCTACACCGCTAACTGTTTGAACAGGGAAATATATACACCGCTATCTGCATGAATATGGAAATATCTACACAGCTATCTGCATATACATGGAAATATCTACAAAGCTATCTCTTTACACATGGAAATAACTACACCGCTATCTGTATGAACATGGAAATATCTACACCGCCATCTGTATGAAAATGGAAATATAGGAACCGCCATCTGTATGAACATAAAAATATCTACACCGCCATCTGTATTAAAATGGAGATATCTACACCACTATCTGTATAAACATGGAAATATCTACACCGCTATCTGTATAAACATGGAAATATCTACACCGCTATCTGTTTGAACAGGGAAATTTATACACCGCTGTCTGCATGAAAATGGAAATTGCTACACAGCTATCTGCATATACATGGAAATATCTACACAGGTATCACTTTACACATGGAAATAACTACACCGCTATCTGTATGAAAATGGAAATATCTACACCGCCATCTGTATGAACATGGAAATATCTACACCGCTATCTGTATGAACATGGAAATATCTACACCGCTAACTGTTTGAACATGGAAGTATATACACCGCTATCTGCTTGAAAATGGAAATATATACACCGCTAACTGTATGAACATGGAAATACATACACCGCTATCTCTTTGAACATGGAAATATCTACACCGCTTTCTGTATGAACATGGAAATATCTACACCGCTATCTGTATGAACATGGAAATATCTTCACCGCCATCTGTATGAAGATGGATATATCTACACAACATTCTGGATGAACATGGAAATATCTAAACCGCTATCTGTGTAAACATGCATACATTTTCACCGCTATCTGTATAAACATGGAAATATCTACACCGCTATCTTTATGAACATGGAAATATCTAAACCGCTAACTGATTGACCAGGGAAATATATACACCGCTGTCTGCATGAAAATGGAAATTGCTACACAGCTATCTGCATATACATGTAAATATCTACACAGGTATCTCTTTACACATGGAAATAACTACACCGCTATCTGTATGAAAATGGAAATATCTACACCGCCATCTGTATGAACATGGAAATATCTACACCGCTATCTGTATGAACATGGAAATATCTACACCGCTATCTGTATGAACATGGAAATATCTACACAGCCATCTGGATGAACATGGAAATATCTACACCGCTATCTGTATGAACATGGAAATATTTTCACCGCCATCTATATGAACATGGATATATCTACACAGCCATCTGGATGAACATGGAAATATCTACACCGCTATCTGTGTAAACATGCCTACATTTTCACCGCTATCTGTATAAACATGGAAATATCTACACCGCTACCTGTAAAAACATGGAAATATCAGCACCGCTATCTGTATGAACATGGAAATATCTACACCGCTATCTGTATGAACATGGAAATATCTACACCGCTATCTGTATGAACATGGAAATATCTACAACGCTATCTGTTTGAACAGGGAAATACATACACCGCTCTCTGCATGAAAATGGAAATTGCTACACAGCTATCTGCATATACATGGAAATATCTACACAGGTATCTCTTTACACACGGAAATAACTACACCGCTATCTGTATGAAAATGGAAATATCTACACCGCCATCTGTATGAACATGGAAATATCTACACCGCTATCTGTATGAACATGGAAATATCTACACCGCTATCTGTATGAACATGGAAATATCTACACAGCCATCTGGATGAACATGGAAATATCTACATCGCTATCTGTATGAACATGGAAATATCTACACCGCTATCTGTATGAACTTGGAAATATCTACACCGCTATCTGTATGAACATTTAAATATTTTCACCGCCATCTATATGAACATGGATATATCTACACAGCCATCTGGATGAACATGGAAATATCTACACCGCTATCTGTGTAAACATGCCTACATTTTCACCGCTATCTGTATAAACATGGAAATATCTACACCGCTATCTTTATGAACATGGAAATATCTACACCGCTAACTGTTTGAACATGGAAGTATATACACCGCTATCTGCTTGAAAATGGAAATATATACACCGCTAACTGTATGAACATGGAAATACATACACCGCTGTCTCTTTGAACATGGAAATATCTACACCGCTTTCTGTATGAACATGGAAATATCTACACCGCTATCTGTATGAACATGGAAATATCTTCACCGCCATCTGTATGAAGATGGATATATCTACACAACATTCTGGATGAACATGGAAATATCTAAACCGCTATCTGTGTAAACATGCATACATTTTCACCGCTATCTGTATAAACATGGATATATCTACACCGCTATCTTTATGAACATGGAAATATCTAAACCGCTAACTGATTGAACAGGGAAATATATACACCGCTATCTGCATAAAAATGGAAATATCTACACCGCTATCTGTATGAAAATGGAAATACATACACCACTATCTGTATGAACATGAAAATATCTACACCGCTATCTGTATGAACATGGAAATATCTAGACCGCTATCTGTATGAACATGGAAATATCTACACCGCCATCTGTATGAACATGGAAATATCTTCTCCGCCATCTGTATGAACATGGATATATCTACACAGCCATCTGGATGAACATGGAAATATCTAAACCGCTATCTGTATGAACATGGAAATATCTAAACCGCCATCTGTATGAACATGGATATATCTACACAGCCATCAGTATAAACACGGAAATATGTACACCGCTACCTGTATAAACATGGAAGTATCAGCACCGCAATCGGTATGAACATGGCAATATCTACACGGCTATCTGTATGAACATGGAAATATCTACACCGCTATCTGTATGTACATGGAAATATCTTCACCGCCATCTGTATGAACATGGATATATCTACTCAGCCATCTGGATGAACATGGAAATATCTACACCGCTATCTGTATGAACATGGAAATATCTACACGGCTATCTGTATGAACATGGAAATATCTACACAGCCATCTGGATTAACATGGAAATATCTACACCGCTATCTGTATGAACATGGAAATACATACACCGCTGTCTGTATGAACATGGAAATATCTACACCGCTATCTGTATGAACATGGAAATATCTACACCGCTATCTGTATGAACATGGAAATATCTTCACCGCCATCTGTATGAACATGGATATATCTACACAGCCATCTGGATGAACATGGAAATATCTACACCGCTATCTGTGTAAACATGCATACATTTTCACCGCTATCTGTATAAACATGGAAATATCTACACCGCTATCTTTATGAACATGGAAATATCTACACCGCTAACTGTTTGAACAGGGAAATGTATACACCGCTATCTGCATGAAAATGGAAATATCTACACAGCTATCTGCATATACATGGAAATATCTACACAGCTATCTCTTTACACATGGAAATAACTACACCACTATTTGTATGAACATGGAAATATCTACACCGCCATTTGTATGAAAATGGAAATCTCTGAACCGCCATCTGTATGAACATATAAATATCTTCACCGCCATCTGTATTAAAATGGAGATATCTACACAGCTATCTGTATAAACATGGAAATATCTACACCGCTATCTGTATAAACATGGAAATATCTACACCGCTATCTGTATAAACATGGAAATAGCTTCCCCGCTACCTGTAAAAACATGGAAATTTCAGCACCGCTATCTGTATGAACATGGAAATATCTAGACCGCAATCTGTATGAACATGGAAATATCTACACCGCTATCTGTATCAACATGGAAATATCTACACCGCTATCTGTATAAACATGGAAATATCTACACCGCTATCTGTATAAACATGGAAATATCTACACCGCTACCTGTATGAACATGGAAATATCAGCACCGATATCTGTATGAACATGGAAATATCCACACCGCTATCTGTGTGTACATGGAAATATCTTCACCGCCATCTGTATGAACATCGATATATCTACGCACCCATCTGGATGAACATAGAAATATCTACACCGCTATCTGTATGAACATGGAAATATCTACACCGTTATCTGTATGAACACGGAAATATCTACACAGCCATCTGGATGAACATGGAAATATCTACACCGCTATCTGTATGAACATGGAAATACATACACCGCTATCTGTATGAACATGGAAATATCTACACCGCTATCTGTATGAACATGGAAATATCTACACCGCTATCTGTATGAACATGGAAATATCTTCACCGCCATCTGTATGAACATGGATATATCTACACAGCCATCTGGATGAACATGGAAATATCTACACCGCTATCTGTGTAAACATGCATACATTTTCACCGCTATCTGTATAAACATGGAAATATCTACACCGCTATCTTTATGAACATGGAAATATCTACACCGCTAACTGTTTGAACATGGAAATATATACACCGCTATCTGCTTGAAAATGGAAATATCTACACCGCTATCTGTATGAACATGGAAATACATACACCGCTATCTGTTTGAACATGGAAATATCTACACCGATTTCTCTATGAACATGGAAATATCTACACCGCTATCTGTATGAACATGGAAATATCTTCACCGCCATCTGTATGAACATGGATATATCAACACAGCCATCTGAATGAGCATGGAAATATCTGCACCGCTATCTGTATGAACATGGAAGTATCTACACCGCTATCTGTATGAAAATGGATATATCTACACAGCCATCTGGATGAACATGGAAATATCTACACTGCTATCTGTGTAAACATGCTTACATCTTCACCGCTATCTGTATAAACATGGAAATATCTACACCGCTATCTTTCTGAACATGGAAATATCTACACCGCTAACTGTTTGAACAGGGAAATATATACACCGCTATCTGCATGTATATGGAAATATCTACACAGCTATCTGCATATACATGGAAATATCTACAAAGCTATCTCTTTACACATGGAAATAACTACACCGCTATCTGTATGAACATGGAAATATCTACACCGCCATCTGTATGAAAATGGAAATATAGGAACCGCCATCTGTATGAAAATGGAAATATAGGAACCGCCATCTGTATGAACATAAAAATATCTACACCGCCATCTGTATTAAAATGGAGATATCTACACCACTATCTGTATAAACATGGAAATATCTACACCGCTATCTGTATAAACATGGAAATATCTACACCGCTATCTGTTTGAACAGGGAAATTTATACACCGCTGTCTGCATGAAAATGGAAATTGCTACACAGCTATCTGCATATACATGGAAATATCTACACAGGTATCTCTTTACACATGGAAATAACTACACCGCTATCTGTATGAAAATGGAAATATCTACACCGCCATCTGTATGAACATGGAAATATCTACACCGCTATCTGTATGAACATGGAAATATCTACACCGCTATCTGTATGAACATGGAAATATCTTCACCGCCATATGTATGAACATGGATATATCTACACAGCCATCTGGATGAACATGGAAATATCTACACCGCTATCTGTGTAAACATGCATACATTTTCACCGCTATCTGTATAAACATGGAAATATCTACACCGCTATCTTTATGAACATGGAAATATCTACACCGCTAACTGTTTGAACATAGAAATATATACACCGCTATCTGCTTGAAAATGGAAATATCTACACCGCTATCTGTATGAACATGGAAATACATACACCGCTATCTGTTTGAACATGAAAATATCTACACCGCTTTCTCTATGAACATGGAAATATCTACACCGCTATCTGTATGAACATGGAAATATCTTCACCGCCATCTGTATGAACATGGATATATCAACACAGCCATCTGAATGAACTTGGAAATATCTGCACCGCTATCTGTATGAACATGGAAATATCTACACCGCTATCTGTATGAAAATGGATATATCTACACAGCCATCTGGATGAACATGGAAATATCTACACTGCTATCTGTGTAAACATGCATATATCTTCACCGCTATCTGTATAAACATGGAAATATCTACACCGCTATCTTTCTGAACATGGAAATATCTACACCGCTAACTGTTTGAACAGGGAAATATATACACCGCTATCTGCATGAATATGGAAATATCTACACAGCTATCTGCATATACATGGAAATATCTACAAAGCTATCTCTTTACACATGGAAATAACTACACCGCTATCTGTATGAAAATGGAAATATCTACACCGCCATCTGTATGAAAATGGAAATATCTGAACCGCCATCTGTATGAACATATAAATATCTACACCGCCATCTGTATTAAAATGGAGATATCTATACCGCTATCTGTATAAACATGGAAATATCTACACCGCTATCTGTATAAACATGGAAATATCTACACCGCTATCTGTATAAACATGGAAATATCTTCACGGCTACCTGTAAAAACATGGAAATATCAGTACCGCTATCTGTATGAACATGGAAATATCTACACCGCTATCTGTATGAACATGGAAATATCTACACCGCTATCTGTATGAACATGGAAATATCTACACCGCTATCTGTTTAAACAGGGAAATATATACACCGCTGTCTGCATGAAAATGGAAATTGCTACACAGCTATCTGCATATACATGTAAATATCTACACAGGTATCTCTTTACACATGGAAATAACTACACCGCTATCTGTATGAAAATGGAAATATCTACACCACCATCTGTATGAACATGGAAATATCTACACCGCTATCTGTATGAACATGGAAATATCTACACCGCTATCTGTATGAACATGGAAATATCTACACAGCCATCTGGATGAACATGGAAATATCTACACCGCTATCTGTATGAACATGGAAATATTTTCACCGCCATCTATATGAACATGGATATATCTACACAGCCATCTGGATGAACATGGAAATATCTACACCGCTATCTGTGTAAACATGCCTACATTTTCACCGCTATCTGTATAAACATGGAAATATCTACACCGCTACCTGTAAAAACATGGAAATATCAGCACCGCTATGTGTATGAACATGGAAATATCTACACCGCTATCTGTATGAACATGGAAATATCTACACCGCTATCTGTATGAACATGGAAATATCTACAACGCTATCTGTTTGAACAGGGAAATATATACACCGCTGTCTGCATGAAAATGGAAATTGCTACACAGCTATCTGCATATACATGGAAATATCTACACAGGTATCTCTTTACACATGGAAATAACTACACCGCTATCTGTATGAAAATGGAAATATCTACACCGCCATCTGTATGAACATGGAAATATCTACACCGCTATCTGTATGAACATGGAAATATCTACACCGCTATCTGTATGAACATGGAAATATCTACACAGCCATCTGGATGAACATGGAAATATCTACACCGCTATCTGTATGAACATGGAAATATCTACACCGCTATCTGTATGAACATGGAAATATCCACACCGCTGTCTGTATGAACATGGAAATATTTTCACCGCCATCTATATGAACTTGGATATATCTACACAGCCATCTGGATGAACATGGAAATATCTACACCGCTATCTGTGTAAACATGCCTACATTTTCACCGCTATCTGTATAAACATGAAAATAACTACACCGCTATCTTTATGAACATGGAAATATCTACACCGCTAACTGTTTGAACATGGAAGTACATACACCGCTATCTGCTTGAAAATGGAAATATATACACCGCTAACGGTATGAACATGGAAATACATACACCGCTATCTGTTTGAACATGGAAATATCTACACCGCTTTCTGTATGAACATGGAAATATCTACACCGCTATCTGTATGAACATGGAAATATCTTCACCGCCATCTGTATGAAGATGGATATATCTACACAACATTCTGGATGAACATGGAAATATATACACCGCTATCTGTGTAAACATGCATACATTTTCACCGCTATCTGTATAAAGATGGAAATATCTACACCGCTATCTTTATGAACATGGAAATATCTAAACCGCTAACTGTTTGAACAGGGAAATATATACACCGCTATCTGCATAATAATGGAAATATCTACACCGCTATCTGTATGAACATGGAAATACATACACCGCTATCTGTATGAACATGAAAATATCTACACCGCTATCTGTATGAACATGGAAATATCTACACCGCTATCTGTATGAACATGGAAATATCTACACCGCCATCTGTATGAACATGGAAATATCTTCTCCGCCATCTGTATGAACATGGATATATCTACACAGCCATCTGGATGAACATGGAAATATCTAAACCGCTATCTGTATGAACATGGAAATATCTACACCGCCATCTGTATGAAAATGGATATATCTACACAGCCATCAGTATAAACACGGAAATATGTACACCGCTACCTGTATAAACATGGAAGTATCAGCACCGCAATCGGTATGAACATGGCAATATCTACACGGCTATCTGTATGAACATGGAAATATCTACACCGCTATCTGTATGTACATGGAAATATCTTCACCGCCATCTGTATGAACATGGATATATCTACTCAGCCATCTGGATGAACATGGAAATATCTACACCGCTATCTGTATGAACATGGAAATATCTACACGGCTATCTGTATGAACATGGAAATATCTACACAGCCATCTGGATTAACATGGAAATATCTACACCGCTATCTGTATGAACATGGAAATACATACACCGCTGTCTGTATGAACATGGAAATATCTACACCGCTATCTGTATGAACATGGAAATATCTACACCGCTATCTGTATGAACATGGAAATATCTTCACCGCCATCTGTATGAACATGGATATATCTACACAGCCATCTGGATGAACATGGAAATATCTACACCGCTATCTGTGTAAACATGCATACATTTTCACCGCTATCTGTATAAACATGGAAATATCTACACCGCTATCTTTATGAACATGGAAAAATCTACAGCGCTATTTGAACATGGAAATATATACACCGCTATCTGCTTGAAAATGGAAATATCTACACCGCTATCTGTATGAACATGGAAATATCAGCACCGCTTTCTTTCTGAACATGGAAATATCTACACCGCTAACTGTTTGAACAGGGAAATGTATACACCGCTATCTGCATGAAAATGGAAATATCTACACAGCTATCTGCATATACATGGAAATATCTACATAGCTATCTCTTTACACATGGTAATAACTACACCGCTATATGTATGAAAATGGAAATATCTACACCGCCATCTGTATGAAAATGGAAATCTCTGAACCGCCATCTGTATGAACATATAAATATCTACACCGCCATCTGTATTAAAATGGAGATATCTACACAGCTATCTGTATAAACATGGAGATATCTACACCGCTATCTGTATAAACATGGAAATATCTACACCGCTATCTGTATAAACATGGAAATAGCTTCACTGCTACCTGTAAAAACATGGAAATTTCAGCACCGCTATCTGTATGAACATGGAAATATCTACACCGCAATCTGTATGAACATGGAAATATCTACACCGTTATCTGTATGAACATGGAAATATCTACACCGCTATCTGTTTGAACAGGGAAATATATACACCGCTGTCTGCATGAAAATGGAAATTGCTACACAGCTATCTGCATATACATGGAAATATCTACACAGGTATCTCTTTACACATGTAAATAACTACACCGCTATCTGTATGAACATGGAAATATCTACACCGCCATCTGTATGAACATGGAAATATCTGCACCGCCATCTGTATGAACATATAAATATCTACACCGCCATCTGTATTAAGATGGAGATATCTACACCGCTATCTGTCTCAACATGGAAATATCTACACCGCTATCTGTATAAACATGGAAATATCTACACCGCTATCTGTATAAACATGGAAATATCTACACCGCTACCTGTATGAACATGGAAATATCAGCACCGCTATCTGTATGAACATGGAAATATCTACACCGCTATCTGTATGAACATGGAAATATCTTCAACGCCATCTGTATGAACATGGATATATCTACACAGCCATCTGGATGAACATGGAAATATCTACACAGCCATCTGGATGAACATGGAAATATCTGAACCACCATCTGTATGAACATATAAATATCTACACCGCCATCTGTATTAAGATGGAGACATCTACACCGCTATCTGTATAAACATGGAAATATCTACACCGCTATCTGTATAAATATGGAAATATCTACACCGCTATCTGTATAAACATGGAAATAGCTTCACCGCTACTGTAAAAACATGGAAATATCAGCACAGCTATCTGTATTAACATGGAAATATCTACACCGCTATCTGTTTGAACAGGGAAATATATACACCGCTATCTGCATCAAAATGGAAATTGCTACACAGCTATCTGCATATACATGGAAATATCTACACAGGTATCTCTTTACACATGGAAATAACTACACCGCTATCTGTATGAACATGGAAATCTCTACACCGCCATCTGTACGAACATGGAAATCTCTGCACCGCCATCTGTATGAACATATAAATATCTACACCGCCATCTGTATTAAGATGGAGATATCTACACCGCTATCTGTATCAACATGGAAATATCTACACCGCTATCTGAATAAACATGGAAATATCAGCACCGCTATCTGTGTGAACATGGAAATATCTACACCGCTACCTGTATGAAAATGGAAATATCTACACCGCTATCTGTATGAGCATGGAAATATCTTCACCGCCATCTGTATGAACATGGAAATATGTACACGGCTATCTGTGTAAACATGCATACATCTTCACCGCTATCTGTATAAACATGGAAATATCTACACCGCTATCTTTATGAACATGGAAATATCTAAACTGATAACTGTTTTTACAGGGAAAAATATACACCGCTATCTGCATGAAAATGGAAATATCTACACCGCTATCTGTATGAACATGGAAATACATACACCGCTATCTGTATGAACATGGAAATATCTACACCGCTATCTGTATGAACATGGAAATATCTACACCGCTATCTGTATGAACATGGAAATATCTACACCGCCATCTGTATGAATATGGAAATATCTTCTCCGCTATCTGTATGAACGTGGATATATCTACAAAGCCATCTGGATGAACATGGAAATATCTAATCCGCTATCTGTATGAACATGGAAATATCTACACCGCTATCTGTGTAAACATGCATACATCTTCACCGCTGTCTGTATAAAGATGGAAATATCTACACCGCTATCTGTATGAACATGGAAATATCTACACCGCTATCTGTATTAACATGGAAATATCAACACAGCCATCTGGATTAACTTGGAAATATCTACACCGCTATCAGTATGAACATGGAAATACATACACCGCTATCTGTATGAACATGGAAATATCTACACCGCTATCTGTTTGAACATGGAAATATATACACCGCTATCTGCATGAAAATGGAAATATCTACACAGCTATCTGCATATACATGGAAATATCTACACAGCTATCACTTTACGAATGGAAATAACTACACCGCTATCTGTATGAACATGGAAATATCTACACCACCATCTGTATGAAAATGGAAATATCTGAACCGCCATCTGTATGAACATATAAATATCTACACCGCCATCTGTATTAAAATGGAGATATCTACACCGCTATCTGTATAAACATGGAAATATCTACACCGCTGTCTGTATAAACATTTAAATATCTACACCGCTATCTGTATAAACATGGAAATATCTTCACCGCTACCTGTAAAAACATGGAGATATCAGCACAGCTATCTGTATGAACATGGAAATATCTACACCGCTATCTGTATGAACATGGAAATATCTACACCGCTATCTGTATGAACATGGAAATATCTACACCGCTATCTGTTTGAACAGTGAAATATATACACCGCTGTCTGCATGAAAATGGAAATTGCTACACAGCTATCTGCATATACATGGAAATATCTACACAGGTATCTCTTTACACATGGAAATAACTACACCGCTATCTGTATGAAAATGGAAATATCTACACCGCCATCTGTATGAACATGGAAATATCTACACCGCTATCTGTATGAACATGGAAATATCTACACCGCTATCTGTATGAACACGGAAATATCTACACAGCCATCTGGATGAACATGGAAATATCTACACCACTATCTGTATGAACATGGAAATATCTACACCGCTATCTCTATGAACATGGAAATATCTACACCGCTATCTGTATGAACATGGAAATAATTTCACCGCCATCTATATGAACATGGATATATCTACACAGCCATCTGGATGAACATGGAAATATCTACACCGCTATCTGTGTAAACATGCCTACATTTTCACCGCTATCTGTATAAACATGGAAATATCTACACCGCTATCTGTATGAACATGGAAATATCTACACCGCTAACTGTTTGAACATGGAAGTATATACACCGCTATCTGCTTGAAAATGGAAATATATACACCGCTAACTGTATGAACATGGAAATACATACACCGCTATCTGTTTGAACATGGAAATATCTACACCGCTTTCTGTATGTACATGGAAATATCTACACCGCTATCTGTATGAACATGTAAATATCTTCACCGCCATCTGTATGAAGATGGATATATCTACACAGCATTCTGGAGGAACATGGAAATATCTACACCGCTATCTGTGTAAACATGCATACATTTTCACCGCTATCTGTATAAACATTGAAATATCTACACCGCTATCTTTATGAACATGGAAATATCTAAACAGCTATCTGTATGAACATGGATATATCAACAGAGCCATCTGGATGAACATGGAAATATGTACACGGCTATCTGTGAAAACATGCATACATCTTCACCGCTATCTGTATAAACATGGAAATAGCTACACCTCTATCTTTATGAACATGGAAATATCTAAACCGCTAACTGTTTGAACAGGGAAATATATACACCGCTTTCTGCATAAAAATGGAAATATCTACACCGCTATCTGTATGAACATGGAAATACATACACCGCTATCTGTATGAACATCGAAATATCTAAACCGCTATCTGTATGAACATGGAAATATCTTCACCCCTATCTGTATGAACATGGAAATATCTACACCGCCAACTGTATGAACATGGAAATATCTTCTCCACCATCTGTATGAACATGGATATATCTACACAGCCATCTGTATAAACATGGAAATATCTACACCGCTATCTGTATAAACATGGAAATATCTACACCGCTACCTGTATGAACATGGAAATATCAGCACCGCTATCTGTATGAACATGGAAATATCTTCACCGCCATCTGTATGAACATGGATATATCTACACAGCCATCTGGATGAACATGGAAATGTGTACACGGCTATCTGTGTAAACATGCATACATCTTCACCGCTATCTGTATAAACATGGAAATATCTACACCGCTATCTTTATGAACATGGAAATATCTAAACCGATAACTGTTTGAACAGGGAAATATATACACCGCTATCTGCAAGAAAATGGAAATATCTACACAGCTATCTGCATATACATGGAAATATCTACACAGCTATCTCTCTACACATGGAAATAACTACACCGCTATCTGTATGAACATGGAAATATCTACACCGCCATCTGTATGAAAATGGAAATCTCTGAACCGCCATCTGTATGAACATATAAATATCTACACCGCCATCTGTATTAAAATGGAGATATCTACACAGCTATCTGTATAAACATGGAAATATCTACACCGCTATCTGTATAAACATGGAAATATCTACACCGCTATCTGTATAAACATGGAAATAGCTTCACTGCTACCTGTATAAACATAGAAATATCAGTACCGCTATCTGTATGAACATGGAAATATCTACACCGCAATCTGTATGAACATGGAAATATCTACACCGCTATCTGTATGAACATGGATATATCTACACCGCAATCTGTATGAACATGGAAATATCTACACCGCTATCTGTATGAACATGGAAATATCTACACCGCTATCTGTTTGAACAGGGAAATTTATACACCGCTGTCTGCATGAAAATGGAAATTGCTACACAGCTATCTGCATATACATGGAAATATCTACACAGGTATCTCTTTACACATGGAAATAACTACACCGCTATCTGTATGAACATGGAAATATCTACACCGCCATCTGTATGAACATGGAAATATCTGCACCGCCATCTGTATGAACATATAAATATCTACACCGCAATCTGTATTAAGATGGAGATATCTACACCGCTATCTGTATCAACATGGAAATATCTACACCGCTACCTGTATGAACATGGAAATATCAGCACCGCTATCTGTATGAACATGGAAATATCTTCACCGCCATCTGTATGAACATGGATATATCTACACAGCCATCTGGATGAACATGGAAATATGTACACGGCTATCTGTGTAAACATGCATACATCTTCACCGCTATCTGTATAAACATGGAAATATCTACACCGCTATCTTTATGAACATGGAAATATCTAAACCGATAACTGTTTGAACAGGGAAATATATACACCGCTATCTGCATTAAAATGGAAATATCTACACCGCTATCTGTATGAACATGGAAATACATACACCGCTATCTGTATGAACATGGAAATATCTACACCGCTATCTGTATGAACATGGAAATATCTACACCGCTATCTGTATGAACATGGAAATATCTACACCGCCATCTGTATGAACATGGAAATATCTTCTCCGCCATCTGTATGAACATGGATATATCTACACAGCCATCTGGATGAACATGGAAATATCTAAACCGCTATCTGTATGAACATGGAAATATCTACACCGCCATCTATATGAACATGGATATATCTACACAGCCATCTGTATAAACACGGAAATATGTACACCGCTACCTGTATAAACATGGAAGTTTCAGCACGGCTATCGGTATGAACATGGCAATATCTACACGGCTATCTCTATGAACATGGAAATATCTACACCGCTATCTGTATGTACATGGAAATATCTTCACCGCCATCTGTATGAACATGGATATATCTACTCAGCCAACTGGATGAACATGGAAATATCTACACCGCTATCTGTATGAACATGGAAATATCTAGACCGCTATCTGTATGAACATGGAAATATCTACACAGCCATCTGGATTAACATGGGAATATCTACACCGCTATCTGTATGAACATGGAAATACATACACCGCTGTCTGTATGAACATGGAAATATCTACACCGCTATCTGTATGAACATGGAAATATCTACACCGCTATCTGTATGAACATGGAAATATCTTCACCGCCATCTGTATGAACATGGATATATCTACACAGCCATCTAGATGAACATGGAAATATCTACACCGCTATCTGTATAAACATGGAAATAACTACACCGCTATCTTAATGAACATGGAAATATCTACACCGCTAACAGTTTGAACATGGAAATATATACACCGCTATCTGCTTGAAAATGGAAATATCTACACCGCTATCTGTATGAACATGGAAATGCATACACCGCTATCTGTTTGAACATGGAAATATCTACACCGCTTTCTGTATGAACATGGAAATATCTACACCGCTATCTGTATGAACATGGAAATATCTTCACCCCCATCTGTATGAACATGGATATATCTACACAGCCATCTGGATGAACATGGAAATATCCGCACTGCTATCTGTATGAACATGGAAATATCTACACCGCTATCTGTATGAACATGGATATATCTACACAGCCATCTGGATGAACATGGAAATATCTACACTGCTATCTGTGTAAACATGCATACATCTTCACCGCTATCTGTATAAATATGGAAATATCTACACCGCTATCTTTCTGAACATGGAAATATCTACACCGCTAACTGTTTGAACAGGGAAATATATACACCGCTATCTGCCTGAAAATGGAAACATCTACACAGCTATCTGCATATACATGGAAATATCTACACAGCTATCTCTTTACACATGGAAATAATTACACCGCTATCTGTATGAACATGGAAATATCTAAACCGCCATCTGTATGAAAATGGAAATATCTTCACCGCCGTCTGTATGAACATGGATATATCTACACAGCCTTCTGGATGAACATGGAAATATCTACACCGCTATCTGTGTAAACATGGAAATATCTACACCGCTATCTTTATGAACATGGAGATATCTAAACCGCTAACTGTTTGAACAGGAAATATATACACCGCTATCTGCATGAAAATGGAAATATCTACGACGCTATCTGTATGAATATGGAAATACATACACCGCTATCTGTATGAACATGGAAATATCTACACCGCTATCTGTATGAACATGGAAATATCTACACCGCTATCTGTATGAACATGGAAATATCTACACCGCCATCTGTATGAACATGGAAATAACTTCTCCGCCATCTGTTTGAACATGGATATATCTACACAGCCATCTGGATGAACATGGAAATATCTAAACCGCTATCTGCATGAACATGGAAATATCTACACTGCCAACTGTATGAACATGGATATATCTACACCGCTATCTGTATAAACATGGAAATATGTACACCGCTACCTGTATGAACATGGAAATATCAGCTCCGCTATCTGTATGAACATGGAAATATCTACACCGCTATCTGTATGAACATGGAAATATCTTCACCGCCATCTGAATGAACATGGATATATCTACACAGCCTTCTGGATGAACATGGAAATATCTACACCGCTATCTGTGTAAACATGCATACATCTTCACCGCTATCTGTATAAACATGGAAATATATACACCGCTATCTTTATGAACATGGAAATATCTAAACCGCTAACTGTTTGAACAGGAAATATATACACCGCTATCTGCATGAAAATGGAAATATCTACGCTGCTATCTGTATGAATATGGAAATACATACACCGCTATCTGTATGAACATGGAAATATCTACACCGCTATCTGTATGAACATGGAAATATCTACAACGCTATCTGTATGAACATGGAAATATCTACACCGCCATCTGTATGAACATGGAAATATCTTCTCCGCCATCTGTTTGAACATGGATATATCTACACAGCCATCTGGATGAACATGGAAATATCTAAACCGCTATCTGCATGAACATGGAAATATCTACACCGCCATCTGTATGAACATGGATATATCTACACCGCTATCTGTATAAACATGGAAATATCTACACCGCTACCTGTATGAACATGGAAATATCAGCTCCGCTATCTGTATGAACATGGAAATATCTACACCGCTATCTGTATGAACATGGAAATATCTGCACCGCTATCTGTATGAACTTGGAAATATCTACACCGCTATCTGTGTAAACATGCATACAACTTCACCGCTATCTGTATAAACATGGAAATATCTACACCGCTATCTTTATGAACATGGAAATATCTAAACCGCTAACTGTTTGAACAGGGAAATATATACACCGCGATCTGCATGAAAATGGAAATATCTACACCGCTATCTGTATGAAGATGGAAATACATACACCGCTATCTGTGTGAACATGGAAATATCTACACCGCTATCTGTATGAACATGGAAATATCTACACCGCTATCTGAATGAACATGGAAATATCTACACCGCCATCTGTAAGAACAGGGAAATATCTTCTCCGCCATCTGTATGAACATGGATATATCTACACAGCCATCTGGATGAACATGGAAATATCTACACCGCTATCTGTATGAACATGGAAATATCTACACCGCTATCTGTATGAACATGGAAATATCTACACCGCTATCTGTATGAACATGGAAATATCTACACCGCTAACTGAAAAGGGAAATATATACACCGCTATGTGCATGAAAATGGAAATATCTACACCGCTATCTGTATGAACATGGAAATACATACACCGCAATCTGTATGAACATGGAAATATCTACACCGCTATCTGTATGAACATGGAAATATCTACACCGCCATCTGTATGAACATGGATATATCTACACAGCCATCTGTATAAACACGGAAATATGTACACCGCTACCTGTATAAACATGGAAGTTTCCGCACGGCTATCGGTATGAACATGGCAATATCTACACGGCTATCTGTATGAACATGGAAATATCTACACCGCTATCTGTATGTACATGGAAATATCTTCACCGCCATCTGTATGAACATGGATATATCTACTCAGCCATCTGGATGAACATGGAAATATCTACACCGCTATCTGTATGAACATGGAAATATCTACATCGCTATCTGTATGAACATGGAAATATCTACACAGCCATCTGGATTAACATGGAAATATCTACACCGCTATCTGTATGAACATGGAAATACATACACCGCTGTCTGTATGAACATGGAAATATCAACACCGCTATCTGTATGAACATGGAAATATCTACACGGCTATCTGTATGAACATGGAAATATCTTCACCGCCATCTGTGTGAACATGGATATATCTACACAGCCATCTGGATGAACATGGAAATATCTACACCGCTATCTGTGTAAACATGCATACATTTTCACCACTATCTGTATAAACATGGAAATATCTACACCGCTATCTTTATGAACATGGAAATATCTACACCGCTAACTGTTTGAACATGGAAATATATACACCGCTATCTGCTTGAAAATGGAAATATCTACACCGCTATCTGTATGAACATGGAAATACATACACCGCTATCTGTTTGAACATGGAAATATCTACACCGCTTTCTTTATGAACATGGAAATATCTACAACGCTATCTGTATGAACATGGAAATATCTACACCGCCATCTGTATGAACATGGAAATATCTTCTCCACCATCTGTATGATCATGGATGTATCTACACAGCCATCTGGATGAACATGGAAATATCTAAACTGCTATCTGTATGAACATGGAAATATCTACACCGCCATCTGTATGAACATGGATATATCTACACAGCCATCTGTATAAACACGGAAATATGTACACCGCTACCTGTATAAACATGGAAGTTTCCGCACGGCTATCGGTATGAACATGGCAATATCTACACGGCTATCTGTATGAACATGGAAATATCTACACCGCTATCTGTATGTACATGGAAATATCTTCACCGCCATCTGTATGAACATGGATATATCTACTCAGCCATCTGGATGAACATGGAAATATCTACACCGCTATCTGTATGAACATGGAAATATCTACATCGCTATCTGTATGAACATGGAAATATCTACACAGCCATCTGGATTAACATGGAAATATCTACACCGCTATCTGTATGAACATGGAAATACATACACCGCTGTCTGTATGAACATGGAAATATCAACACCGCTATCTGTATGAACATGGAAATATCTACACCGCTATCTGTATGAACATGGAAATATCTTCACCGCCATCTGTGTGAACATGGATATATCTACACAGCCATCTGGATGAACATGGAAATATCTACACCGCTATCTGTGTAAACATTCATACATTTTCACCGCTATCTGTATAAACATGGAAATATCTACACCGCTATCTTTCTGAACATGGAAATATCTACACCGCTAACTGTTTGAACATGGAAATATATACACCGCTATCTGCTTGAAAATGGAAATATCTACACCGCTATCTGTATGAACATGGAAATACATACACCGCTATCTGTTTGAACATGGAAATATCTACACCGCTTTCTTTATGAACATGGAAATATCTACAACGCTATCTGTATGAACATGGAAATATCTTCACCGCCATCTGTATGAACATGGATATATCTACACAGCCATCTGGATGAACATGGAAATATCTGCACCGCTATCTGTATGAACATGGAAATATCTACACCGCTATCTGTATGAACATGGATATATCTACACAGCCATCTGGATGAACATGGAAGTATCTACACCGCTATCTGTGTAAACATGCATACATAATCACCGCTATCTGTATAAACATGGAAATATCTACACCGCTATCTTTCTGAACATGGAAATATCTACACCGCTAACTGTTTGAACAGGGAAATATATACACCGCTATCTGCATGAAAATGGAAATATCTACACAGCTATCTGCATATACATGGATATATCTACACAGCTATCTCTCTACACATGGAAATAACTACACCGCTATCTGTAAGAACATGGTAATATCTACACCGCCATCTGTTTGAAAATGGAAATCTCTGAACCGCCATCTGTATGAACATATAAATATCTACACCGCCATCTGTATTAAAATGGAGATATCTACACCGCTATCTGTATAAACATGGAAATATCTACACCGCTATCTGTATAAACATGGAAATATCTACACCGCTATCTGTATAAACATGGAAATAGCTTCACCGCTACCTGTATAAACATGGAAATTTCAGCACCGCTATCTGTATGAACATGGAAATATCTACACCGCAATCTGTATGAACATGGAAATATCTACACCGCTATCTGTATGAACATGGAAATATCTACACCGCTATCTGTTTGAACAGGGAAATATATACACCGCTGTCTGCATGAAAATGGAAATTGCTACACAGCTATCTGCATATACATGGAAATGTCTACACAGGTATCTCTTTACACATGGAAATAACTACACCGCTATCTGTATGAACATGGAAATATCTACACAGCCATCTGTATGAACATGGAAATATCTGCACCGCCATCTGTATGAACATATAAATATCTACACCGCCATCTGTATTAAGATGGAGATATCTACACCGCTATCTGTATCAACATGGAAATGTCTACACCACTACCTGTATGAACATGGAAATATCAGCACCGCCATCTGTATGAACATGGAAATATCTACACCGCTATCTGTATGAACATGGAAATATCTTCACCGCCATCTGTATGAACATGGATATATCTACACAGCCATCTGGATGAACATGGAAATATGTACACGGCTATCTGCGTAAACATGCATACATCCTCACCGCTATCTGTATAAACATGGAAATATCTACACCGCTATCTTTATGAACATGGACATATCTAAACCGCTAACTGTTTGAACAGGGAAATATATACACCGCTATCTGCATAAAAATGGAAATATCTACACCGCTATCTGTATGAACATGGAAATACATACACCGCTATCTGTATGAACATGGAAATATCTACACCGCTATCTGTATGAACATGGAAATACCTACACCGCTATCTGTATGAACATGGAAATATCTACACCGCCATCTGTATGAACATGGAAATATCTTCTCTGCCATCTGTATGAACATGGATATATCTACACAGCCATCTTTATGAACATGGAAATATCTAAACCGCTATCTGTATGAACATGGAAATATCTACACCGCCATCTGTATGAACGTGGATATATCTACACAGCCATCTTTATAAACACGGAAATATGTACACCGCTACCTGTATAAACATGGAAGTATCAGCACCGCTATCGGTATGTACATGGCAATATCTACACGGCTATCTGTATGAACATGGAAATATCTACACCGCTATCTGTATGTACATGGAAATATCTTCACCGAAATCTGTATGAACATGGATATATCTACGCAGCCATCTGGATGAACATGGAAATATCTACACCGCTATCTGTATGAACATGGAAATATCTACCCCGCTATCTGTATGAACATGGAAATACCTACACAGCCATCTGGATGAACATGGAAATATCTACACCGCTATCTGTATGAACATGGAAATACAAACACCGCTATCTGTATGAACATGGAAATATCTACACCGCTATTTGTATGAACATGGAAATATCTACACCGGTATCTGTATGAACATGGAAATCTCTTTGCCGCCATCTGTATGAACATGGATATATCTACACAGCCATCTGGATGAACATGGTAATATCTACACCGCTATCTGTGTAAACATGCATACATTTTCACCGCTATCTGTATAAACATGGAAATATCTACACCGCTATCTTTATGAACATGGAAATATCTACACCGGTAACTGTTTGAACTTGGAAATATATACACCGCAATCTGCTTGAAAATGGAAAAATCTACACCGCTATCTTTATGAACATGGAAATACATACACCGGTATCTGTTTGAACATGGAAATATCTACACCGATTTCTGTAATAACATGGAAATATCTACACCGCTATCTGTATGAACATGGAAATATCATCACCGTCATCTGTATGAACATGGATATATCTACACAGCCATCTGGATGAACATGGAAATATCTGCACCGCTATCTGTATGAACATGGAAATACCTACACCGCTATCTGTATGAACATGGATATATCTACACAGCCATCTGGATGAACATGGAAATATCTACACCGCTATCTGTGTAAACATGCATACATCTTCACCGCTATCTGTATAAACATGGAAATATCTACACCGCTATCTTTCTGAACATGGAAATATCAACACCGCTAACTGTTTGAACAGGGAAATATATACACCGCTATCTGAATGAGAATTGAAATATCTACATAGCTATCTGCATATACATGGAAATATCTACACAGCTATCTCTTTACACAGGGAAATAACTACACCGCTATCTGTATGAACATGGAAATATCTACACCGCCATCTGTATGAAAATGGAAATATCTGAACCGCCATCTGCATGAACATATAAATATCTTCACCGCCATCTGTATTAAGATGGAGATATCTACACCGCTATCTGTATAAACATGGAAATATCTACACCGCTATCTGCATAAACATGGAAATAGCTTCACCGCTACTGTAAAAACATGGAAATATCAGCACCGCTATCTGTATGAACATGGAAATATCTACACCGCTATCTGTATGTACATGGAAATATCTACACCGCTATCTGTATGAACATGGAAATATCTACACCGCTATCTGTTTGAACAGGGAAATATATACACCGCTATCTGCATGAAAATGTAAATTGCTACACAGCTATCTGCATATACATGGAAATATCTACACAGGTATCCCTTTACACATGGAAATAACTACACCGCTATCTGTATGAACATGGAAATATCTACACCGCCATCTGTATGAACATGGAAATATCTGCACGGCCATCTGTATGAACATATAAATATCTACACTGCCATCTGTATTAAGATGGAGATATCTACACCGCTATCTGTATCAACATGGAAATATCTACACCGCTATCTGAATAAACATGGAAATATCAGCACCGCTATCTGTGTGAACATGGAAATATCTACACCGCTACCTGTATGAACATGGAAATATCTACACCGCTATCTGTATGAGCATGGAAATATTTTCACCGCCATCTGTATGAACATGGATATATCTACACAGCCATCTGGATGATCATGGAAATATGTACACGGCTATCTGTGTAAACATGCATACATCTTCACCGCTATCTGTATAAACATGGAAATATCTACACCGCTATCTTTATGAACATGGAAATATCTAAACCGATAACTGTTTGAACAGGGAAATATATACACCGCTATCTGCATGAAAATGGAAATATCTACACCGCTATCTGTATCAACATGGAAATACATACACCGCTATCTGTATGAACATGGAAATATCTACACCGCTATCTGCATGAACATGGAAATATCTACACCGCCATCTGTATGAACATGGAAATATCTTCTCCGCCATCTGTATGAACATGGATATATCTACACAGCCATCTGGAAGAACACGGAAATATCTAAACCGCTATCTGTATGAAGATGGAAATATCTACACCGCCACCTGTATGAACATGGATATATCTACACAGCCATCTTTATAAACACGGAAATATGAACACCGCTACCTGTATAAACATGGAAGTATCAGCACCGCTATCGGTATGTACATGGCAATATCTACACCGCTATCTGTATGTACATGGAAATATCTTCACCGCCATCTGTATGAACATGGATATATCTACGCAGCCATCTGGATGAACATGGAAATATCTACACCGCTATCTGTGTGAACATGGAAATATCTACACCGCTATCTGTATGAACATGGAAATATCTACACAGCCATCTGGATGAACATGGAAATATCTACACCGCTATCTGTATGAACATGGAAATACATACACCGCTATCTGTATGAACATGGAAATATCTTCACCGCCATCTGTATGAACATGGATATATCTACACAGCCATCTGGATGAACCTGGAAATATCTACACCGGTATCTGTGTAAACATGCATACAATTTCACCGCTATCTGTATAAACATGGAAATATCTACACCGCTATCTTTATGAACATGGAAATATCTAAACCGCTAACAGTTTGAACATGGAAATATATACACCGCTATCTGCTTGAAAATGGAAATATCTACACCGCTATCTGTATGAACATGGAAATGCATACACCGCTATCTGTTTGAACATGGAAATATCTACACCGCTTTCTGTATGAACATGGAAATATCTACACCGCTATCTGTATGAACATGGAAATATCTTTACCGCCATCTGTATGAACATGGATATATCTACACAGCCATCTGGATGAACATGGAAATATCCGCACCGCTATCTGTATGAACATGGAAATATCTACACCGCCATCTGTATGAACATGGAAATAACTTCTCCGCCATCTGTTTGAACATGGATATATCTACACAGCCATCTGTATGAACATGGAAATATCTACACCGCTATCTGTATGAACATGGATATATCTACACAGCCATCTGGATGAACATGGAAATATCTACACTGCTATCTGTGTAAACATGCATACATCTTCACCGCTATCTGTATAAATATGGAAATATCTACACCGCTATCTTTCTGAACATGGAAATATCTACACCGCTAACTGTTTGAACAGGGAAATATATACACCGCTATCTGCCTGAAAATGGAAACATCTACACAGCTATCTGCATATACATGGAAATATCTACACAGCTATCCCTTTACACATGGAAATAATTACACCGCTATCTGTATGAACATGGAAATATCTACAACGCCATCTGTATGAAAATGGAAATATCTTCACCGCCGTCTGTATGAACATGGATATATCTACACAGCCTTCTGGATGAACATGGAAATATCTACACCGCTATCTGTGTAAACATGGAAATATCTACACCGCTATCTTTATGAACATGGAGATATCTAAACCACTAACAGTTTGAACAGGAAATATATACACCACTATCTGCATGAAAATGGAAATATCTACGATGCTATCTGTATGAATATGGAAATACATACACCGCTATCTGTATGAACATGGAAATATCTACACCGCTATCTGTATGAACATGGAAATATCTACACCGCTATCTGTATGAACATGGAAATATCTACACCGCCATCTGTATGAACATGGAAATAACTTCTCCGCCATCTGTTTGAACATGGATATATCTACACAGCCATCTGGATGAACATGGAAATATCTAAACCGCTATCTGCATGAACATGGAAATATCTACACCGCCAACTGTATGAACATGGATATATCTACACCGCTATCTGTATAAACATGGAAATATCTACACCGCTACCTGTATGAACATGGAAATATCAGCTCCGCTATCTGTATGAACATGGAAATATCTACACCACTATCTGTATGAACATGGAAATATCTTCACCGCCATCTGAATAAACATGGATATATCTACACAGCCTTCTGGATGAACATGGAAATATCTACACCGCTATCTGTGTAAACATGCATACATCTTCACCGCTATCTGTATAAACATGGAAATATATACACCGCTATCTTTATGAACATGGAAATATCTAAACCGCTAACTGTTTGAACAGGAAATATATACACCGCTATCTGCATGAAAATGGAAATATCTACACTGCTATCTGTATGAATATGGAAATACATACACCGCTATCTGTATGAACATGGAAATATCTACACCGCTATCTGTATGAACATGGAAATATCTACAACGCTATCTCTATGAACATGGAAATATCTACACCGCCATCTGTATGAACATGGAAATATCTTCTCCGCCATCTGTTTGAACATGGATATATCTAAACAGCCATCTGGATGAACATGGAAATATCTAAACCGCTATCTGCATGAACATGGAAATATCTACACCGCCATCTGTATGAACATGGATATATCTACACCGCTATCTGTATAAACATGGAAATATCTACACCGCTACCTGTATGAACATGGAAATATCAGCTCCGCTATCTGTATGAACATGGAAATATCTACACCGCTATCTGTATGAACATGGAAATATCTGCACCGCTATCTGTATGAACTTGGAAATATCTACACCGCTATCTGTGTAAACATGCATACAACTTCACCGCTATCTGTATAAACATGGAAATATCTACACCGCTATCTTTATGAACATGGAAATATCTAAACCGCTAACTGTTTGAACAGGGAAATATATACACCGCGATCTGCATGAAAATGGAAATATCTACACCGCTATCTGTATGAAGATGGAAATACATACACCGCTATCTGTGTGAACATGGAAATATCTACACCGCTATCTGTATGAACATGGAAATATCTACACCGCTATCTGAATGAACATGGAAATATCTACACAGCCATCTGTAAGAACATGGAAATATCTTCTCCGCCATCTGTATGAACATGGATATATCTACACAGCCATCTGGATGAACATGGAAATATCTACACCGCTATCTGTACGAACATGGAAATAACTACACCGCTATCTGTATGAACATGGAAATACCTACACCGCTATCTGTATGAACATGGAAATATCTACACCGCTATCTGTATGAACATGGAAATATCTACACCGCTAACTGAAAAGGGAAATATATACACCGCTATGTGCATGAAAATGGAAATATCTACACCGCTATCTGTATGAAGATGGAAATACATACACTGCTATCTGTATGAACATGGAAATATCTACACCGCTATCTGTATGAACATGGAAATATCTACACCGCTATCTGTATGAACATGGAAATATCTTCACCGCCATCTGTATGAACATGGATATATCTACACAGCCATCTGGATGAACTTGGAAATATCTGCACCGCTATCTGTATGAACATGGAAATATCTACACCGCTATCTGTATGAACATGGATATATCTACACAGCCATCTGGATGAACATGGAAATATCTACACCGCTATCTGTGTAAACATGCATACATCTTCACCGCTGTCTGTATAAAGATGGAAATATCTACACCGCTATCTTTATGAACATGGAAATATCTTCACCGCTATCTGTGTAAATATGCATACATCTTCACCGCAATCTGTATAAACATGGAAATATCTACACCGCTATCTGTATGAACATGGAAATATCTACACCGCTAACTGTTTGAACATGGAAATATATACACCGCTATCTGCATGAAAATGGAAACATCTACACAGCTATCTGCATATACATGGAAATATCTACACAGCTATCTCTTTACACATGGAAATAATTACACCGCTATCTGTATGAACATGGAAATATCTACACCGCCATCTGTATGAAAATGGAAATATCTGAACTGCCATCTGTATGAACATATAAATATCTTCACCGCCATCTGTATTAAGATGGAGGTATCTACACCGCTATCTGTATAAACATGGAAATATCTACACCGCTATCTGTATAAACATGGAAATATCTACACCGCTATCTGCATAAACATGGAAATAGCTTCACCGCTACTGTAAAAACATGGAAATATCAGCACCGCTATCTGTATGAACATGGAAATATCTACACCGCTATCTGTATGTACATGGAAATATCTACACCGCTATCTGTATGAACATGGAAATATCTACACCGCTATCTGTTTGAACAGGGAAATATAAACACCGCTATCTGCATGAAAATGTAAATTGCTACACAGCTATCTGCATATACATGGAAATATCTACACAGGTATCCCTTTACACATGGAAATAACTACACCGCTATCTGTATGAACATGGAAATATCTACACCGCCATCTGTATGAACATGGAAATATCTGCACGGCCATCTGTATGAACATATAAATATCTACACTGCCATCTGTATTAAGATGGAGATATCTACACCGCTATCTGTATCAACATGGAAATATCTACACCGCTATCTGAATAAACATGGAAATATCAGCACCGCTATCTGTGTGAACATGGAAATATCTACACCGCTACCTGTATGAACATGGAAATATCTACACCGCTATCTGTATGAGCATGGAAATATCTTCACCGCCATCTGTATGAACATGGATATATCTACACAGCCATCTGGATGATCATGGAAATATGTACACGGCTATCTGTGTAAACATGCATACATCTTCACCGCTATCTGTATAAACATGGAAATATCTACACCGCTATCTTTATGAACATGGAAATATCTAAACCGATAACTGTTTGAACAGGGAAATATATACACCGCTATCTGCATGAAAATGGAAATATCTACACCGCTATCTGTATGAACATGGAAATACATACACCGCTATCTGTATGAACATGGAAATATCTACACCGCTATCTGCATGAACATGGAAATATCTACACCGCCATCTGTATGAACATGGAAATATCTTCTCCGCCATCTGTATGAACATGGATATATCTACACAGCCATCTGGAAGAACACGGAAATATCTAAACCGCTATCTGTATGAAGATGGAAATATCTACACCGCCATCTGTATGAACATGGATATATCTACACAGCCATCTTTATAAACACGGAAATATGAACACCGCTACCTGTATAAACATGGAAGTATCAGCACCGCTATCGGTATGTACATGGCAATATCTACACCGCTATCTGTATGTACATGGAAATATCTTCACCGCCATCTGTATGAACATGGATATATCTACGCAGCCATCTGGATGAACATGGAAATATCTACACCGCTATCTGTGTGAACATGGAAATATCTACACCGCTATCTGTATGAACATGGAAATATCTACACAGCCATCTGGATGAACATGGAAATATCTACACCGCTATCTGTATGAACATGGAAATACATACACCGCTATCTGTATGAACATGGAAATATCTTCACCGCCATCTGTATGTACATGGATATATCTACACAGCCATCTGGATGAACCTGGAAATATCTACACCGCTAACTGTGTAAACATGCATACAATTTCACCGCTATCTGTATAAACATGGAAATATCTACACCGCTATCTTTATGAACATGGAAATATCTACACCGCTAACAGTTTGAACATGGAAATATATACACCGCTATCTGCTTGAAAATGGAAATATCTACACCGCTATCTGTATGAACATGGAAATGCATACACCACTATCTGTTTGAACATGGAAATATCTACACCGCTTTCTGTATGAACATGGAAATATCTACACCGCTATCTGTATGAACATGGAAATATCTTCACCGCCATCTGTATGAACATGGATATATCTACACAGCCATCTGGATGAACATGGAAATATCCGCACCGCTATCTGTATGAACATGGAAATATCTGCACCGCTATCTGTATGAACATGAATATATCTACACAGCCATCTGGATGAACATGGAAATATCTACACTGCTATCTGTGTAAACATGCATACATCTTCACCGCTATCTGTATAAATATGGAAATATCTACACCGCTATCTTTCTGAACATGGAAATATCTACACCGCTAACTGTTTGAACAGGGAAATATATACACCGCTATCTGCCTGAAAATGGAAACATCTACACAGCTATCTGCATATACATGGAAATATCTACACAGCTATCTCTTTACACATGGAAATAATTACACCGCTATCTGTATGAACATGGAAATATCTACACCTCCATCTGTATGAAAATGGAAATATCTTCACCGCCGTCTGTATGAACATGGATATATCTACACAGCCTTCTGGATGAACATGGAAATATCTACACCGCTATCTGTGTAAACATGGAAATATCTACACCGCTATCTTTATGAACATGGAGATATCTAAACCGCTAACTGTTTGAACAGGAAATATATACACCACTATCTGCATGAAAATGGAAATATCTACGACGCTATCTGTATGAATATGGAAATACATACACCGCTATCTGTATGAACATGGAAATATCTACACCGCTATCTGTATGAACATGGAAATATCTACACCGCTATCTGTATGAACATGGAAATATCTACACCGCCATCTGTATGAACATGGAAATAACTTCTCCGCCATCTGTTTGAACATGGATATATCTACACAGCCATCTGGATGAACATGGAAATATCTAAACCGCTATCTGCATGAACATGGAAATATCTACACCGCCAACTGTATGAACATGGATATATCTACACCGCTATCTGTATAAACATGGAAATATCTACACCGCTACCTGTATGAACATGGAAATATCAGCTCCGCTATCTGTATGAACATGGAAATATCTACACCGCTATCTGTATGAACATGGAAATACCTTCACCGCCATCTGAATGAACATGGATATATCTACACAGCCTTCTGGATGAACATGGAAATATCTACACCGCTATCTGTGTAAACATGCATACATCTTCACCGCTATCTGTATAAACATGGAAATATATACACCGCTATCTTTATGAACATGGAAATATCTAAACCGCTAACTGTTTGAACAGGAAATATATACACCGCTATCTGCATGAAAATGGAAATATCTACACTGCTATCTGTATGAATATGGAAATACATACACCGCTATCTGTATGAACATGGAAATATCTACACCGCTATCTGTATGAACATGGAAATATCTACAACGCTATCTCTATGAACATGGAAATATCTACACCGCCATCTGTATGAACATGGAAATATCTTCTCCGCCATCTGTTTGAACATGGATATATCTACACAGCCATCTGGATGAACATGGAAATATCTAAACCGCTATCTGCATGAACATGGAAATATCTACACCGCCATCTGTATGAACATGGATATATCTACACCGCTATCTGTATAAACATGGAAATATCTACACCGCTACCTGTATGAACATGGAAATATCAGCTCCGCTATCTGTATGAACATGGAAATATCTACACCGCTATCTGTATGAACATGGAAATATCTGCACCGCTATCTGTATGAACTTGGAAATATCTACACCGCTATCTGTGTAAACATGCATACAACTTCACCGCTATCTGTATAAACATGGAAATATCTACACCGCTATCTTTATGAACATGGAAATATCTAAACCGCTAACTGTTTGAACAGGGAAATATATACACCGCGATCTGCATGAAAATGGAAATATCTACACCGCTATCTGTATGAAGATGGAAATACATACACCGCTATCTGTGTGAACATGGAAATATCTACACCGCTATCTGTATGAACATGGAAATATCTACACCGCTATCTGAATGAACATGGAAATATCTACACAGCCATCTGTAAGAACATGGAAATATCTTCTCCGCCATCTGTATGAACATGGATATATCTACACAGCCATCTGGATGAACATGGAAATATCTACACCGCTATCTGTACGAACATGGAAATAACTACACCGCTATCTGTATGAACATGGAAATACCTACACCGCTATCTGTATCAACATGGAAATATCTACACTGCTATCTGTATGAACATGGAAATATCTACACCGCTAACTGAAAAGGGAAATATATACACCGCTATGTGCATGAAAATGGAAATATCTACACCGCTATCTGTATGAAGATGGAAATACATACACTGCTATCTGTATGAACATGGAAATATCTACACCGCTATCTGTATGAACATGGAAATATCTACACCGCTATCTGTATGAACATGGAAATATCTTCACCGCCATCTGTATGAACATGGATATATCTACACAGCCATCTGGATGAACTTGGAAATATCTGCACGGCTATCTGTATGAACATGGAAATATCTACACCGCTATCTGTATGAACATGGATATATCTACACAGCCATCTGGATGAACATGGAAATATCTACACCGCTATCTGTGTAAACATGCATACATCTTCACCGCTGTCTGTATAAAGATGGAAATATCTACACCGCTATCTGTATGAACATGGAAATATCTACACCGCTAACTGTTTGAACATGGAAATATATACACCGCTATCTGCATGAAAATGGAAATATCTACACCGCTATCTGCATGAACATGGAAATATCTACACCGCCATCTGTATGAACATGGAAATATCTTCTCCGCCATCTGTATGAACATGGATATATCTACACAGCCATCTGGAAGAACACGGAAATATCTAAACCGCTATCTGTATGAAGATGGAAATATCTACACCGCCATCTGTATGAACATGGATATATCTACACAGCCATCTTTATAAACACGGAAATATGAACACCGCTACCTGTATAAACATGGAAGTATCAGCACCGCTATCGGTATGTACATGGCAATATCTACACCGCTATCTGTATGTACATGGAAATATCTTCACCGCCATCTGTATGAACATGGATATATCTACGCAGCCATCTGGATGAACATGGAAATATCTACACCGCTATCTGTGTGAACATGGAAATATCTACACCGCTATCTGTATGAACATGGAAATATCTACACAGCCATCTGGATGAACATGGAAATATCTACACCGCTATCTGTATGAACATGGAAATACATACACCGCTATCTGTATGAACATGGAAATATCTTCACCGCCATCTGTATGTACATGGATATATCTACACAGCCATCTGGATGAACCTGGAAATATCTACACCGCTAACTGTGTAAACATGCATACAATTTCACCGCTATCTGTATAAACATGGAAATATCTACACCGCTATCTTTATGAACATGGAAATATCTACACCGCTAACAGTTTGAACATGGAAATATATACACCGCTATCTGCTTGAAAATGGAAATATCTACACCGCTATCTGTATGAACATGGAAATGCATACACCACTATCTGTTTGAACATGGAAATATCTACACCGCTTTCTGTATGAACATGGAAATATCTACACCGCTATCTGTATGAACATGGAAATATCTTCACCGCCATCTGTATGAACATGGATATATCTACACAGCCATCTGGATGAACATGGAAATATCCGCACCGCTATCTGTATGAACATGGAAATATCTGCACCGCTATCTGTATGAACATGAATATATCTACACAGCCATCTGGATGAACATGGAAATATCTACACTGCTATCTGTGTAAACATGCATACATCTTCACCGCTATCTGTATAAATATGGAAATATCTACACCGCTATCTTTCTGAACATGGAAATATCTACACCGCTAACTGTTTGAACAGGGAAATATATACACCGCTATCTGCCTGAAAATGGAAACATCTACACAGCTATCTGCATATACATGGAAATATCTACACAGCTATCTCTTTACACATGGAAATAATTACACCGCTATCTGTATGAACATGGAAATATCTACACCGCCATCTGTATGAAAATGGAAATATCTTCACCGCCGTCTGTATGAACATGGATATATCTACACAGCCTTCTGGATGAACATGGAAATATCTACACCGCTATCTGTGTAAACATGGAAATATCTACACCGCTATCTTTATGAACATGGAGATATCTAAACCGCTAAATGTTTGAACAGGAAATATATACACCACTTTCTGCATGAAAATGGAAATATCTACGACGCTATCTGTATGAATATGGAAATACATACACCGCTATCTGTATGAACATGGAAATATCTACACCGCTATCTGTATGAACATGGAAATATCTACACCGCTATCTGTATGAACATGGAAATATCTACACCGCCATCTGTATGAACATGGAAATAACTTCTCCGCCATCTGTTTGAACATGGATATATCTACACAGCCATCTGGATGAACATGGAAATATCTAAACCGCTATCTGCATGAACATGGAAATATCTACACCGCCAACTGTATGAACATGGATATATCTACACCGCTATCTGTATAAACATGGAAATATCTACACCGCTACCTGTATGAACATGGAAATATCAGCTCCGCTATCTGTATGAACATGGAAATATCTACACCGCTATCTGTATGAACATGGAAATACCTTCACCGCCATCTGAATGAACATGGATATATCTACACAGCCTTCTGGATGAACATGGAAATATCTACACCGCTATCTGTGTAAACATGCATACATCTTCACCGCTATCTGTATAAACATGGAAATATATACACCGCTATCTTTATGAACATGGAAATATCTAAACCGCTAACTGTTTGAACAGGAAATATATACACCGCTATCTGCATGAAAATGGAAATATCTACACTGCTATCTGTATGAATATGGAAATACATACACCGCTATCTGTATGAACATGGAAATATCTACACCGCTATCTGTATGAACATGGAAATATCTACAACGCTATCTCTATGAACATGGAAATATCTACACCGCCATCTGTATGAACATGGAAATATCTTCTCCGCCATCTGTTTGAACATGGATATATCTACACAGCCATCTGGATGAACATGGAAATATCTAAACCGCTATCTGCATGAACATGGAAATATCTACACCGCCATCTGTATGAACATGGATATATCTACACCGCTATCTGTATAAACATGGAAATATCTACACCGCTACCTGTATGAACATGGAAATATCAGCTCCGCTATCTGTATGAACATGGAAATATCTACACCGCTATCTGTATGAACATGGAAATATCTGCACCGCTATCTGTATGAACTTGGAAATATCTACACCGCTATCTGTGTAAACATGCATACAACTTCACCGCTATCTGTATAAACATGGAAATATCTACACCGCTATCTTTATGAACATGGAAATATCTAAACCGCTAACTGTTTGAACAGGGAAATATATACACCGCGATCTGCATGAAAATGGAAATATCTACACCGCTATCTGTATGAAGATGGAAATACATACACCGCTATCTGTGTGAACATGGAAATATCTACACCGCTATCTGTATGAACATGGAAATATCTACACCGCTATCTGAATGAACATGGAAATATCTACACAGCCATCTGTAAGAACATGGAAATATCTTCTCCGCCATCTGTATGAACATGGATATATCTACACAGCCATCTGGATGAACATGGAAATATCTACACCGCTATCTGTACGAACATGGAAATAACTACACCGCTATCTGTATGAACATGGAAATACCTACACCGCTATCTGTATCAACATGGAAATATCTACACCGCTATCTGTATGAACATGGAAATATCTACACCGCTAACTGAAAAGGGAAATATATACACCGCTATGTGCATGAAAATGGAAATATCTACACCGCTATCTGTATGAAGATGGAAATACATACACTGCTATCTGTATGAACATGGAAATATCTACACCGCTATCTGTATGAACATGGAAATATCTACACCGCTATCTGTATGAACATGGAAATATCTTCACCGCCATCTGTATGAACATGGATATATCTACACAGCCATCTGGATGAACTTGGAAATATCTGCACCGCTATCTGTATGAACATGGAAATATCTACACCGCTATCTGTATGAACATGGATATATCTACACAGCCATCTGGATGAACATGGAAATATCTACACCGCTATCTGTGTAAACATGCATACATCTTCACCGCTGTCTGTATAAAGATGGAAATATCTACACCGCTATCTGTATGAACATGGAAATATCTACACCGCTAACTGTTTGAACATGGAAATATATACACCGCTATCTGCATGAAAATGGAAATATCTACACCGCTATCTGTATGAACATGGAAATACATACACCGCTATCTGTATGAACATGGAAATATCTACACCGCTATCTGTATGAACATGGAAATACCTACACCGCTATCTGTATGAACATGGAAATATCTACAACGCCATCTGTATGAACGTGGAAATACCTTCTCCGCCATCTGTATGAACATGGATATATCTACACAGCCATCTGGATGAAAATGGAAATATCTAAACCGCTATCTGTATGAACATGGAAATATCTACACCGCCATCTGTATGAACATGGATATATCTACACAGCCATCTGTATAAACACGGAAATATGTACACCGCTACCTGTATAAACATGGAAGTATCAGCACCGCTATCGGTATGAACATGGCAATATCTACACGGCTATCTGTATGAACATGGAAATATCTACACCGCTACCTGTATGAACATGGAAATACACCGCTATCTGTATGAACATGGAAATATCTACACCGCTATCTGTATGAACATGGAAATATCTACACCGCGATCTGTATGAACATGGAAATATCTACACCGCCATCTGTATGAACATGGAAATATCTTCTCCGCCATCTGTATGAACATGGATATATCTACACAGCCATTTGGATGAACATGGAAATATCTAAACCGCTATCTGTATGAACATGGAAATATCTACACCGCTATCTGTATTAACATGGAAATATCTACACAGCCATCTGGATTAACTTGGAAATATCTACACCGCTATCTGTATGAACATGGAAATACATACACCGATATCTGTATGAACATGGAAATATCTACACCGCTATCTGTTTGAACATGGAAATATATACACCGCTATCTGCATGAAAATGGAAATATCTAAACAGCTATCTGCATATACATGGAAATATCTACACAGCTATCTCTTTACGCATGGAAATAACTACTCCGCTATCTGTATGAACATGAAAATATCTACACCGCCATTTGTATGAAAATGGAAATATCTGAACCGCCATCTGTATGAACATATAAATATCTACACTGCCATCTGTATTAAAATGGAGATATCTACACCGCTATCTGTATAAACATGGAAATATCTACACTGCTATCTGTATAAACATGGAAATATCTACACCGCTATCTGTATAAACATGGAAATATCTTCACCGCTACCTGTAAAAACATGGAAATATCAGCACCGCAATCTGTATGAACATGGAAGTATCTACACCGCTATCTGTATGAACATGGAAATATCTACACCGCTATCTGTATGAACATGGAAATAACTACACCGCTATCTGTTTGAACAGGGAAATATATACACCGCTGTCTGCATGAAAATGGAAATTGCTACACAGCTATCTGTATATACATGGAAATATCTACACAGGTATCTCTTTACACATGGAAATAACTACACCGCTATCTGTATGAAAATGGAAATATCTACACCGCCATCTGTATGAACATGGAAATATCTACACCGCTATCTGTATGAACATGGAAATATCTTCACCGCTATCTGTATGAACATGGAAATATCTACACCGCTATCTGTTTGAACAGGGAAATATATACACCGCTGTCTGCATGAAAATGGAAATTGCTACACAGCTATCTGCATATACATGGAAATATCTACACAGGTATCTCTTTACACATGGAAATAACTACACCGCTATCTGTATGAAGATGGAAATATCTACACCGCCATCTGTATGAACATGGAAATATCTGCACCGCCATCTGTATGAAAATATAAATATCTACACCGCCATCTGTATTAAGATGGAGATATCTACACCGCTACCTGTATCAACATGGAAATATCTACACCGCTATCTGTATAAACATGGAAATATCTACACCGCTATCTGTATAAACATGGAAATATCTACACCGCTACCTGTATGAACATGGAAATATCAGCACCGCTATCTGTATGAACATGGAAATATCTACACCGCCATCTGTATGAACATGGAAATAACTTCTCCGCCATCTGTTTGAACATGGATATATCTACACAGCCATCTGGATGAACATGGAAATATCTAAACCGCTATCTGCATGAACATGGAAATATCTACACCGCCAACTGTATGAACATGGATATATCTACACCGCTATCTGTATAAACATGGAAATATCTACACCGCTACCTGTATGAACATGGAAATATCAGCTCCGCTATCTGTATGAACATGGAAATATCTACACCGCTATCTGTATGAACATGGAAATATCTTCACCGCCATCTGAATGAACATGGATATATCTACACAGCCTTCTGGATGAACATGGAAATATCTACACCGCTATCTGTGTAAACATGCATACATCTTCACCGCTATCTGTATAAACATGGAAATATATACACCGCTATCTTTATGAACATGGAAATATCTAAACCGCTAACTGTTTGAACAGGAAATATATACACCGCTATCTGCATGAAAATGGAAATATCTACGCTGCTATCTGTATGAATATGGAAATACATACACCGCTATCTGTATGAACATGGAAATATCTACACCGCTATCTGTATGAACATGGAAATATCTACAACGCTATCTGTATGAACATGGAAATATCTACACCGCCATCTGTATGAACATGGAAATATCTTCTCCGCCATCTGTTTGAACATGGATATATCTACACAGCCATCTGGATGAACATGGAAATATCTAAACCGCTATCTGCATGAACATGGAAATATCTACACCGCCATCTGTATGAACATGGATATATCTACACCCCTATTTGTATAAACATGGAAACATCTACACCGCTACCTGTATGAACATGGAAATATCAGCTCCGCTATCTGTATGAACATGGAAATATCTACACCGCTATCTGTATGAACATGGAAATATCTGCACCGCTATCTGTATGAACTTGGAAATATCTACACCGCTATCTGTGTAAACATGCATACAACTTCACCGCTATCTGTATAAACATGGAAATATCTACACCGCTATCTTTATGAACATGGAAATATCTAAACCGCTAACTGTTTGAACAGGGAAATATATACACCGCGATCTGCATGAAAATGGAAATATCTACACCGCTATCTGTATGAAGATGGAAATACATACACCGCTATCTGTGTGAACATGGAAATATCTACACCGCTATCTGTATGAACATGGAAATATCTACACCGCTATCTGAATGAACATGGAAATATCTACACCGCCATCTGTAAGAACATGGAAATATCTTCTCCGCCATCTGTATGAACTTGGATATATCTACACAGCCATCTGGATGAACATGGAAATATCTACACCGCTATCTGTACGAACATGGAAATAACTACACCGCTATCTGTATGAACATGGAAATATCTACACCGCTATCTGTATGAACATGGAAATATCTACACCGCTATCTGTATGAACATGGAAATATCTACACCGCTAACTGAAAAGGGAAATATATACACCGCTATGTGCATGAAAATGGAAATATCTACACCGCTATCTGTATGAAGATGGAAATACATACACTGCTATCTGTATGAACATGGAAATATCTACACCGCTATCTGTATGAACATGGAAATATCTACACCGCTATCTGTATGAACATGGAAATATCTTCACCGGTATCTGTATGAACATGGATATATCTACACAGCCATCTGGATGAACTTGGAAATATCTGCACCGCTATCTGTATGAACATGGAAATATCTACACCGCTATCTGTATGAACATGGATATATCTACACAGCCATCTGGATGAACATGGAAATATCTACACCGCTATCTGTGTAAACATGCATACATCTTCACCGCTGTCTGTATAAAGATGGAAATATCTACACCGCTATCTTTATGAACATGGAAATATCTTCACCGCTATCTGTGTAAATATGCATACATCTTCACCGCAATCTGTATAAACATGGAAATATCTACACCGCTATCTGTATGAACATGGAAATATCTACACCGCTAACTGTTTGAACATGGAAATATATACACCGCTATCTGCATGAAAATGGAAATATCTACACCGCTATCTGTATGAACATGGAAATACATACACCGCTATCTGTATGAACATGGAAATATCTACACCGCTATCTGTATGAACATGGAAATACCTACACCGCTATCTGTATGAACATGGAAATATCTACACCGCCATCTGTATGAACGTGGAAATACCTTCTCCGCCATCTGTATGAACATGGATATATCTACACAGCCATCTGGATGAAAATGGAAATATCTAAACCGCTATCTGTATGAACATGGAAATATCTACACCGCCATCTGTATGAACATGGATATATCTACACAGCCATCTGTATAAACACGGAAATATGTACACCGCTACCTGTATAAACATGGAAGTATCAGCACCGCTATCGGTATGAACATGGAAATATCTACACCGCTATCGGTTTGAACAGGGAAATATATACACCGCTGTCTGCCTGAAAATGGAAATTGCTACACAGCTATCTGCATATACATGGAAATATCTACACAGGTATCTCTTTACACATGGAAATAACTACACCGCTATCTGTATGAAAATGGAAATATCTACACCGCCATCTGTATGAACATGGAAATATCTACACCGCTATCTGAATGAACATGGAAATATCTACACCGCTATCTGTATGAACATGGAAATATCTACACAGCCATCTAGATGAACATGGAAATATCTACACCACTATCTGTATGAACATGGAAATATCTACACCGCTATCTCTATGAACATGGAAATATCTACACCGCTATCTGTATGAACATGGAAATACTTTCACCGCCATCTATATGAACATGGATATATCTACACAGCCATCTGGATGAACATGGAAATATCTACACCGCTATCTGTATAAAGATGCCTACATTTTCACCGCTATCTGTATAAACATGGAAATATCTACACCGCTATCTTTATGAACATGGAAATATCTACACCGCTAACTGTTTGAACATGGAAGTATATACACCGCTATCTGCTTGAAAATGGAAATATATACACCGCTAACTGTATGAACATGGAAATACATACACCGCTATCTGTTTGAACATGGAAATATCTACACCGCTTTCTGTATGAACATGGAAATATCTACACCGCTATCTGAACATGGAAATATCTTCACCGCCATCTGTATGAAGATGGATATATCTACACAGCATTCTGGAGGAACATGGAAATATCTACACCGCTATCTGTGTAAACATGCATACATTTTCACCGCTATCTGTATAAACATTGAAATATCTACACCGCTATCTTTATGAACATGGAAATATCTAAACCGCTATCTGTATGAACATGGAAATATCTTCACCGCCATCTGTATGAACATGGATATATCTACACAGCCATCTGGATGAACATGGAAATATGTACACGGCTATCTGTGTAAACATGCATACATCTTCACCGCAATCTGTATAAACATGGAAATATCTACACCGCTATCTTTATGAACATGGAAATATCTAAACCGCTAACTGTTTGAACAGGGAAATATATACACCGCTTTCTGCATAAAAATGGAAATATCTACACCGCTCTCTGTATGAACATGGAAATACATACACCGCTATCTGTAGGAACATCGAAATATCTAAACCGCAATCTGTATGAACATGGAAATATCTACACCCCTATCTGTATGAACATGGAAATATCTACACCGCCATCTGTATGAACATGGAAATATCTTCTCCACCATCTGTATGAACATGGATATATCTACACAGCCATCTGGATGAACATGGAAATATCTACACTGCTATCTGTATGAACATGGAAATATCTAAACAGCCATCTGTATGAACATGGAAATATCTTCTCCACCATCTGTATGAACATGGATATATCTACACAGCCATCTGTATAAACATGGAAATATCTACACCGCTATCTGTATAAACATGGAAATATCTACACCGCTACCTGTATGAACATGGAAATATCAGCACCGCTATCTGTATGAACATGGAAATATCATCACCGCCATCTGTATGAACATGGTTATATCTACACAGCCATCTGGATGAACTTGGAAATATGTACACGGCTATCTGTGTAAACATGCATACATCCTCACCGCTATCTGTATAGACATGGAAATATCTACACCGCTATCTTTATGAACATGGAAATATCTAAACCGATAACTGTTTGAACAGGGAAATATATACACCGCTATCTGCATGAAAATGGAAATATCTACACCGCTATCTGTATGAACATGGAAATACATACACCGCTATCTGTATGAACATGGAAATATCTAAACCGCTATCTGTATGAACATGGAAATATCTACACCGCTATCTGTATGAACATGGAAATATCTACACCGCTATCTGTATGAACATGGAAATATCTTCTCCACCATCTGTATGAACATGGATATAACTACACAGCCATCTGGATGAACATGGAAATATCTACACTGCTATCTGTATGAACATGGAAATATCTACACCGCCATCTGTATGAACATGGAAATATCTTCTCCACCATCTGTATGAACATGGATATATCTACACAGCCATCTGTATAAACATGGAAATATCTACACCGCTATCTGTATAAACATGGAAATATCTACACCGCTACCTGTATGAACATGGAAATATCAGCACCGCTATCTGTATGAACATGGAAATATCTTCACCGCCATCTGTATGAACATGGATATATCTACACAGCCATCTGGATGAACATGGAAATATGTACACGGCTATCTGTGTAAACATGCATACATCTTCACCGCTATCTGTATAGACATGGAAATATCTACACCGCTATCTTTATGAACATGGAAATATCTAAACCGATAACTGTTTGAACAGGGAAATATATACACCGCTATCTGCATGAAAATGGAAATATCTACACCGCTATCTGTATGAACATGGAAATACATACACCGCTATCTGTATGAACATGGAAATCTCTACACCGCTATCTGAATGAACATGCAAATACCTACACCGCTATCTGTATGAACATGGAAATACCTACACCGCCATCTGTATGAACATGGAAATATCTTCTCCGCCATCTGTATGAACATGGATATATCTACACAGCCATCTGGATGAACATGGAAATATCTAAACCGCTATCTGTATGAACATGGAAATATCTACACCGCCATCTGTATGAACATGGATATATCTACACAGCCATCTGTATAAACACGGAAATATGTACACCGCTAACCGTATAAACATGGAAGTTTCAGCACGGCTATCGGTATGAACATGGCAATATCTACACGGCTATCTGTATGAACATGGATATATCTACACCGCTATCTGTATGTACATGGAAATATCTTCACCGCCATCTGTATGAACATGGATATATCTACTCAGCCATCTGGATGAACATGGAAATATCTACACCGCTATCTGTATGAACATGGAAATATCTACACCGCTATCTGTATGAACATGGAAATATCTACACCGCTATCTGTATCAACATGGAAATAGCTTCACCGCTACTGTAAAAACATGGAAATATCAGCACCGCTATCTGTATGAACATGGAAATATCTACACCGCAATCTGTATGTACATGGAAATATCTACACCGCTATCTGTATGAACATGGAAATATCTACACCGCTATCTGTTTGAACAGGGAAATATATACACCGCTATCTGCATCAAAGTGGAGATTGCTACACAGCTATCTGCATATACATGGAAATATCTACACAGGTATCTCTTTACACATGGAAATAACTACACCGCTATCTGTATGAACATGGAAATATCTACACCGCCATTTGTATGAACATGGAAATATCTGTACCGCCATCTGTATGAACATATAAATATCTACACCGCCATCTGTATTAAGATGGAGATATCTACACCGCTATCTGTATCAACATGGAAATATCTACACAGCTATCTGAATAAACATGGAAATATCAGCACCGCTATCTATGTGAACATGGAAATATCTGCACCGCTACCTGTATGAACATGGAAATATCTACACCGCTATGTGTATGAGCATGGAAATATCTTCACCGCCATCTGTATGAACATGGATATATCTACACAGCCATCTTGATGATCATGGAAATATGTACACGGCTAGCTGTGTAAACATGCATACATCTTCACCGCTATCTGTATAAACATGGAAATATCTACACCGCTATCTTTATGAACATGGAAATATCTAAACCGATAACTGTTTGAACAGGGAAATATATACACCGCTATCTGCATGAAAATGGAAATATCTACACCGCTATCTGTATGAACATGGAAATACATACACCGCTATCTGTATGAACATGGAAATATCTACACCGCTATCTGTATGAACATGGAAATATCTGCACCGCTATCTGTATGAACATGGAAATATCTACACCGCCATCTGTATGAACATGGAAATATCTTCTCCGCCATCTGTATGAACATGGATATATCTACACAGCCATCTGGATGAACATGGAAATATCTAAACCGCTATCCGTATGAACATGGAAATATCTACACCGCCATCTGTATGAACATGGATATATCTACACAGCCATCTTTATAAACACGGAAATATGTACACCGCTACCTGTATAAACATTGTAGTATCAGCACCGCTATCGGTATGTACATGGCAATATCTACAACGCTATCTGTATGTACATGGAAATATCTTCACCGCCATCTGTATGAACATGGATATATCTGCGCAGCCATCTGTATGAACATGGAAATACATACACCGCTATCTGTTTGAACATGGAAATATCTACACCGCTTTCTTTATGAACATGGAAATATCTATACCGCTATTTGTATGAACATGGAAGTATCTTCACCGCCATCTGTATGAACATGGATATATCTACACAGCCATCTGGATGAACATGGAAATATCCGCACCGCTATCTGTATGAACATGGAAATACCTACACCGCTATCTGTATGAACATGGATATATCTACACAGCCATCTGGATGAACATGGAAATATCTACACTGCTATCTGTGTAAACATGCATACATCTTCACCGCTATCTGTATAAATATGGAAATATCTACACCGCTATCTTTCTGAACATGAAAATATCTACACCGCTAACTGTTTGAACAGGGAAATATATACACCGCTATCTGCATGAAAATGGAAATATCTACACAGCTATCTGCATATACATGGAAATATCTACACAGCTATCTCTATACACATGGAAATAACTACACCGCTATCTGTATGAACATGGAAATATCTACACCGCCATCTGTATGAAAATGGAAATATCTTCAACGCCATCTGTATGAACATGGATATATCTACACAACCTTCTGGATGAACATGGAACTATCTACACCGCTATCTGTGTAAACATGCATACATCTTCACCGCTATCTGTATAAACATGGAAATATCTACACCGCTATCTTTATGAACATGGAAATATCTAAACCGCTAACTGCTTGAACAGGAAATATATACACCACTATCTGCATGAAAATGGAAATATCTACGCCGCTATCTGTATGAATATGGAAATACATACACCGCTATCTGTATGAACATGGAAATATCTACACCGCTATCTGTATGAACATGGAAATATCTACACCGCTATCTGTATGAACATGGAAATATCTTCACCGCCATCTGTATGAACATGGAAATATCTTCTCCGCCATCTGTTTGAACATGGATATATCTACACAGCCATCTGGATGAACATGGAAATATCTAAACCGCTATCTGCATGAACATGGAAATATCTACACCGCCAACTGTATGAACATGGATATATCTACACCGCTATCTGTATAAACATGGAAATATCTACACCGCTACCTGTATGAACATGGAAATATCAGCTCCACTATCTGTATGAACATGGAAATATCTACACCGCTATCTGTATGAACATGGAAATATCTACACAGCTATCTGTATGAACATGGAAATACCTTCACCGCCATCTGAATGAACATGGATATATCTACACAGCCTTCTGGATGAACATGGAAATATCTACACCGCTATCTGTGTAAACATGCATACATCTTCACCGGTATCTGTATAAACATGGAAATATCTACACCACTATCTTTATGAACATGGAAATATCTAAACCGCTAACTGTTTGAACAGGAAATATATACACCGCTATCTGCATGAAAATGGAAATATCTATGCCGCTATCTTTATGAATATGGAAATACATACACCGCTATCTGTATGAACATGGAAATATCTACACCGCTATTTGTATGAACATGGAAATATCTACACCGCTATCTGTATGAACATGGAAATATCTACACCGCCATCTGTATGAACATGGAAATATCTTCTCCGCCATCTGTTTGAACATGGATATATCTTCACAGCCATCTCGATGAACATGGAAATATCTAAACCGCTATCTGCATGAACATGGAAATATCCACATCGCCATCTGTATGAACATGGATATATCTACACCGCTATCTGTATAAACATGGAAGTATAAGCACCGCTATCGGTATGTACATGGCAATATCTACACGGCTATCTGTATGAACATGGAAATATCTACACCGCTATCTGTATGTACATGGAAATATCTTCACCGCCATCTGTATGAACATGCATATATCTACGCAGCCATCTGGATGAACATGGAAATATCTACACCGCTATCTGTATGAACATGGAAATATCTACACCGCTATCTGTATGAACATGGAAATACCTACACAGCCATCTGGATGAACATGGAAATATCTACACCGCTATCTGTATGAACATGGAAATACAAACACCGCTATCTGTATGAACATGGAAATATCTACACCGCTATCTGTATGAACATGGAAATATCCACACCGCTATCTGTATGAACATGGAAATCTCTTCACCGCCATCTGTATGAACATGGATATATCTACACAGCCATCTGGATGAACATGGAAATATCTACACCGCTATCTGTGTAAACATGCATACATTTTCACCGCTATCTGTATAAACATGGAAATATCTACACCGCTATCTTTATGAACATGGAAATATCTACACCGCTAACTGTTTGAACTTGGAAATATATACACCGCTATCTGCTTGAAAATGGAAATATCTACACCGCTATCTGTATGAACATGGAAATACATACACCGCTATCTGTTTGAACATGGAAATATCTACACCGCTTTCTGTATGAACATGGAAATATCTACACCGCTATCTGTATGAACATGGAAGTATCTTCACCGCCATCTGTATGAACATGGATATATCTACACAGCCATCAGGATGAACATGGAAATATCCGCACCGCTATCTGAATGAACATGGAAATATCTACACCACTATCTGTATGAACATGGATATATCTACACAGCCATCTGGATGAACATGGAAATATCTACACTGCTATCTGTGTAAACATGCATACATCTTCACCGCTATCTGTATAAATATGGAAATATCTACACCGCTATCTTTCTGAACATGAAAATATCTACACCGCTAACTGTTTGAACAGGGAAATATATACACCGCTATCTGCATGAAAATGGAAATATCTACACAGCTATCTGCATATACATGGAAATATCTACACAGCTATCTCTTTACACATGGAAATAACTACACCGCTATCTGTATGAACATGGAAATATCTACAACGCCATCTGTATGAAAATGGAAATATCTTCACCGCCATCTGTATGAACATGGATATATATACACAGCCTTCTGGATGAACATGGAAATATCTACACCGCTATCTGTGTAAACATGCATACATCTTCACCGCTATCTGTATAAACATGGAAACATCTACACCGCTATCTTTATGAACATGGAAATATCTAAACCGCTAACTGCTTGAACAGGAAATATATACACCGCTATCTGTATGAACATGGAAATATCTACACCGCTATCTGTATGAACATGGAAATATCTACACCGCCATCTCTATGTACATGGAAATATCTTCTCCGCCATCTGTTTGAACATGGATATATCTACACAGCCATCTGGATGAACATGGAAATATCTAAACCGCTATCTGCATGAACATGGAAATATCTACACCGCCAACTGTATGAACATGGATATATCTACACCGCTATCTGTATAAACATGGAAATATCTAAACCGCTACCTGTATGAACATGGAAATATCAGCTCCGCTATCTGTATGAACATGGAAATATCTACACCGCTAACTGTATGAACATGGAAATATCTACACCGCTATCTGTATGAACATGGAAATACCTTCACCGCCATCTGAATGAACATGGATATATCTACACAGCCTTCTGGATGAACATGGAAATATCTACACCGCTATCTGTGTAAACATGGATACATCTTCACCGGTATCTGTATAAACATGGAAATATCTACACCGCTATCTTTATGAACATGGAAATATCTAAACCGCTAACTGTTTGAACAGGAAATATATACACCGCTATCTGCATGAAAATGGAAATATCTATGCCGCTATCTGTATGAATATGGAAATACATACACCGCTATCTGTATGAACATGGAAATATCTACACCGCTATTTGTATGAACATGGAAATATCTACACCGCTATCTGTATGAACATGGAAATATCTACACCGCCATCTGTATGAACATGGAAATATCTTCTCCGCCATCTGTTTGAACATGGATATATCTTCACAGCCATCTGGATGAACATGGAAATATCTAAACCGCTATCTGCATGAACATGGAAATATCTTCACCGCCATCTGTATGAACATGGATATATCTACACCGCTATCTGTATAAACATGGAAATATCTACACCGCTACCTGTATGAACATGGAAATATCAGCTCCGCTATCTTTATGAACATGGAAATATCTACACCGCTATCTGTATGAACATGGAAATATCTGCACCGCTATCTGTATGAACATGGAAATATCTACACCGCTATCTGTGTAAACATGCATACATCTTCACCGCTATCTGTATAAACATGGAAATATCTACACCACTATCTTTATGAACATGGAAATATCTAAACCGCTAACTGAACAGGGAAATATATACACCGCGATCTGCATGAAAATGGAAATATCTACACCGCTATCTGTATGAAGATGGAAATACATACACCGCTATCTGTGTGAACATGGAAATATCTACACCGCTATCTGTATGAACATGGAAATATCTACACCGCTATCTGAATGAACATGGAAATATCTACACCGCCATCTGTAAGAACATGGAAATATCTTCTCCGCCATCTGTATGAACATGGATATATCTACACAGCCATCTGGATGAACATGGAAATATCTACACCGCTATCTGTATGAACATGGAAATATATACAACGCTATCTGTATGAACATGGAAATATCTACACCGCTATCTGTATGAACATGGAAATATCTACACCGCTATCTGTATTAACATGGAAATATCTACACCGCTAACTGAACAGGGAAATATATACACCGCTATGTGCATGAAAACGGAAATATCTACACCGCTATCTGTATGAACATGGAAATATATACACCGCTATCTGTATGAAAATGGAAATATCTACACCGCTATCTGTATGAACATGGAAATATCTACACCGCTATCTGTATGAACATGGAAATATCTTCACCGATATCTGTATGAACATGGATATATCTACAGAGCCATCTGGATGAACTTGGAAATACCTGCACCGCTATCTGTATGAACATGGAAATATCTACACCGCTATCTGTATGAACATGGATATATCTACACAGCCATCTGGATGAACATGGAAATATCTGCACCGCTATCTTTATGAACATGGAAATATCTACACCGCTATCTGTGTAAATATGCATACATCTTCACCGCAATCTGTATAAACATGGAAATATCTACACCGCTATCTGTATGAACATGGAAATATCTACACCGCTAACTGTTTGAACATGGAAATATATACACCGCTATCTGCATGAAAATGGAAATATCTACACCGCTATCTGTATGAACATGGAAATACATACACCGCTATCTGTATGAGCATGGAAATATCTACACCGCTATCTGTATGAACATGGAAATACCTACACCGCTATCTGTATGAACATGGAAATATCTACACCGCCATCTGTATTAACATGGAAATATCTTCTCCGCCATCTGTATGAACATGGATATATCTACACAGCCATCTGGATGAACATGGAAATATCTAAACCGCTATCTGAATGAACATGGAAATATCTACACCGCCATCTGTATGAACATGGATATATCTACACAGCCATCTGTATAAACACGGAAATATGTACACCGCTACCTGTATAAACCTGGAAGTATCAGCACCGCTATCGGTATGAACATGGCAATATCTACACGGCTATCTGTATGAACATGGAAATATCTACACCGCTATCTGTATGTACATGGAAATATCTTCTCCGCCATCTGTATGAACATGGATATATCTACGCAGCCATCTGGATGAACATGGAAATATCTACACCGCTATCTGTATGAACATGGAAATATCTACACCGCTATCTGTATTAACATGGAAATATCTACACAGCCATCTGGATTAACTTGGAAATATCTACACCGCTATCTGTATGAACATGGAAAGACATACACCGCTATCTGTATGAACATGGAAATATCTACACCGCTATCTGTTTGAATATGGAAATATATACACCGCTATCTGCATGAAATGGAAATATCTACACAGCTATCTGCATATACATGGAAATATCTACACAGCTATCTCTTTACGCATGGAAATTACTACACCGCTATCTGTATGAACATGGAAATATCTACACCGCCATCTGTATGAAAATGGAAATATCTGAACCGCCATCTGTATGAACATATAAATATCTACACCGCCATCTGTATTAAAATGGAGATATCTACACCGCTATCTGTATAAACATGGAAATATCTACACCGCTATCTGTATAAACATGGAAATATCTACACCGCTATCTGTATAAACATGGAAATATCTTCACCGCTACCTGTAAAAACATGGAAATATCAGCACCGCTATCTGTATGAACATGGAAATATCTACACCGCTATCTGTATGAACATGGAAATATCTAAACCGCTATCGGTTTGAACAGGGAAATATATACACCTCTGTCTGCATGAAAATGGAAATTGCTACACAGCTATCTGCATATACTTGGAAATATCTACACAGGTATCTCTTTACACATGGAAATAACTACACCGCTATCTGTATGAAAATGGAAATATCTACACCGCCATCTGTATGAACATGGAAATATCTACACCGCTATCTGTATGAACATGGAAATATCTACACCGCTATCTGTATGAACATGGAAATATCTACACAGCCATCTGGATGAACATGGAAATATCTACACCGCTATCTGTATGAACATGGAAATATCTACACCGCTATCTGTATGAACATGGAAATATCTACACCGCTATCTGTATGAACATGGAAATATCTACACCGCTATCTGTATGAACATGGAAATATCTGCACCGCTATCTGTATGAACATGGAAATATCTACACGGCTATCTGTGTAAACATGCATACATCTTCACCGCTATCTGTATAAACATGGAAATATCTACACCGCTATCTTTATGAACATGGAAATACCTAAACCCCTAACTGTTTGAACAGGGAAATATATACACCGCGATCTGCATGAAAATGGAAATATCTACACCGCTATCTGTATGAAGATGGAAATACATACACCGCTAACTGTGTGAACATGGAAATATCTACACCGCTATCTGTATGAACATGGAAATATCTACACCGCTATCTGAATGAGCATGGAAATATCTACACCGCCATCTGTAAGAACATGGAAATATCTTCTCCGCCATCTGTATGAACATGGATATATCTACACAGCCATCTGGATGAACATGGAAATATCTACACCTCTATCTGTACGAACATGGAAATATCTACACCGCTATCTGTATGAACATGGAAATATCTACACCGCTATCTGTATGAACATGGAAATATCTACACCGCTATCTGTATGAACATGGAAATATCTACACCGCTAACTGAACAGGGAAATATATACACCGCTATGTGCATGAAAATGGAAATATCTACACCGCTATCTGTATGAACATGGAAATACATACACCGCTATCTGTATGAACATGGAAATATCTACACCGCTATCTGTATGAACATGGAAATATCTTCACCGATATCTTTATGAACATGGATATATCTACACAGCCATCTGGATGAACTTGGAAATATCTGCACCGCTATCTGTATGAACATGGAAATATCTACACCTCTATCTGTACGAACATGGAAATATCTACACCGCTATCTGTATGAACATGGAAATATCTACACCGCTATCTGTATGAACATGGAAATATCTACACCGCTATCTCTATGTACATGGAAATATCTTCACCGCCATCTGTATGAACATGGATATATCTACTCAGCCATCTGGATGAACATGGATATATCTACACCGGTATCTGTATGAACAAGGAAATATCTACACGGCTATCTGTATGAACATGGAAATATCTACACAGCCATCTGGATTAACATGGAAATATCTACACCGCTATCTGTATGAACATGGAAATATCCACACCCCTATCTGAATGAACATGGAAATATCCACACCGCTATCTGTATGAACATGGAAATATCTTCACCGCCATCTGTATGAACATGGATATATCTACACAGCCATCTGGATGAACATGGAAATATCTGCACCGCTATCTGTATGAACATGGAAATATCTACACCGCTATCTGTATGAACATGGATATATCTACACTGCCATCTGGATGAACATGGAAATATCTACACCGCTATCTGTGTAAACATGCATACATCTTCACCGCTATCTGTATAAACATGGAAATATCTACACCGCTATCTTTCTGAACATGGAAATATCTACACCGCTAACTGTTTGAACAGGGAAATATATACACCGCTATCTGCATGAAAATGGAAATATCTACACAGCTATCTGCATATACATGGAAATATCTACACAGCTATCTCTTTACACATGGAAATAACTACACCGCTATCTGTATGTACATGGAAATATCTACACCACCATCTGTATGAAAATGGAAATCTCTGAACCGCCATCTGTATGAACATATAAATATCTACACCGCCATCTGTATTAAAATGGAGATATCTACACAGATATCTGTATAAACATGGAAATATCTACACCGCTATCTGTATAAACATGGAAATATCTACACCGCTATCTGTATAAACATGGAAATAGCTTCCCCGCTACATGTAAAAACATGGAAATTTCAGTACCGCTATCTGTATGAACATGGAAATATCTACACCGCAATCTGTATGAACATGGAAATATCTACACCGCTATCTGTATGAACATGGAAATATCTACACCGCTATCTGTTTGAACAGGGAAATATATACACCGCTGTCTGCATGAAAATGGAAATTGCTACACAGCTATCTGCATATACATGGAAATATCTACACAGGTATCTCTTTACACATGGAAATAACTACACCGCTATCTGTATGAACATGGAAATATCTACACCGCCATCTGTATGAACATGGAAATATCTGCACCGCCATCTGTATGAAAATATAAATATCTACACCGCCATCTGTATTAAGATGGAGATATCTACACCGCTACCTGTATCAACATGGAAATATCTACACCGCTATCTGTATAAACATGGAAATATCTACACCGCTATCTGTATAAACATGGAAATATCTACACCGCTACCTGTATGAACATGGAAATATCAGCACCGCTATCTGTATGAACATGGAAATATCTACACCGCTATCTGTATGAACATGGAAATATCTTCACCGCCATCTGTATGAACATGGATATATCTACACCGCCATCTGGATGAACATGGAAATATGTACACGGCTATCTGTGTAAACATGCATACATCTTCACCGCTATCTGTATAAACATGGAAATATCTACACCGCTATCTTTATGAACATGGAAATATCTACACTGCTATCTGTATGAACATGGAAATATCTACACCGCTATCTGTATGAACATGGAAATATCTACCCAGCCATCTGGATGAACATGGAAATATCTGAACGGCTATCTGTATGAACATGGATATATCTACACAGCCATCTGGATGAACATGGAAATATCTGCACCGCTATCTGTATGAACATGGAAATATCTACACCGCTATTTGTATGAACATGGATATATCTACACAGCCATCTGGATGAACATGGAAATATCTACACCGCTATCTGTGTAAACATGCATACATCTTCACCGCTATCTGTATAAAAATGGAAATATCTACACCGCTATCTTTCTGAACAAGGAAATATCTACACCGCTAACTGTTTGAACAGGGAAATATATACACCGCTATCTGCATGAAAATGGAAATATGTACACAGCTATCTGCATATACATGGAAAAATCTACACAGCTATCTCTTTACACATGGAAATAACTACACCGCTATCTGTATGAACATGGAAATATCTACACCGCCATCTGCATGAACATGGAAATATCTGCACCGCCATCTGTATGAACATATAAATATCTACACCGCCATCTGTATTAAGATGGAGATATCTACACCGCTATCTGTATCAACATGGAAATATCTACACCGCTTTCTGTATAAACATGGAAATATCTACACCGCTATCTGTATAAACATGGAAATATCTTCACCGCTACCTGTATGAACATGGAAATATCAGCACCGCTATCTGTATGAACATGGAAATATCCACACCGCTATCTGTATGAACATGGAAATATCTTCACCGCCATCTGTATGAACATGGAAATATCTACACAGCCATCTGGATGAACATGGAAATATGTACAAGGCTATCTGTGTAAACATGCATACATCTTCACCGCTATCTGTATAAACATGGAAATATCTACACCGCTATCTTTATGAACATGGAAATATCTAAACCGATAACTGTTTGAACAGGGAAATATATACACCGCTATCTGCATGAAAATGGAAATATCTACACCGCTATCTGTGTAAACATGCATACATCTTCACCGCTATCTGTAGAAACATGGAAATATCTACACCGCTATCTTTATGAACATGGAAATATCTACACCGCTAACTGTTTGAACATGGAAATATATACACCGCTATCTGCTTGAAAATGGAAATATATACACAGCTATCTGCATATACATGGAAATATCTACACAGCTATCTCTTTACACATGGAAATAACTACACCGCTATCTGTATGAACATGGAAATATCTACAACGCCTTCTGTATGAACATGGAAATATCTGCACGGCCATCTGTATGAACATATAAATATCTACACCACCATCTGTATTAAGATGGAGATATCTACACCGCTATCTGTATAAAGTTGAAAATATCTACACCGCTATCACTATAAACATGGAAATATCTACACCGCCTTCTGTATAAACATGGAAATATATACACCGCTACCTGTATAAACATGGAAATATCTAAACCGCTATCTGTTTGAACAGGGAAATATAGACACGGCTATCTGCATGAAAATGGAAATATCTACACCGCTATGTGTATGAACATGGAAATAAATACACTGCTGTCTGTATGAACATGTTAATATCTACACCGCTATCTGTATCAACATGGAAATATCTACACCGCTATCTGTATGAACATGGAAATATCTTCACCTCTATCTGTATGAACATGGATATATCTACACAGCCATCTGGATGAACATGGAAATATCTACACCGCTATCTGTGTAAACATGCATACATTTTCACCGCTATCTGTATAAACATGGAAATATCTACACCGCTATCTTTATGAACATGGAAATATCTACACCGCTAACTGTTTGAACATGGAAATATATACACCGCTATCTGCTTGAAAATGGAAATATCTACACCGCTATCTGTATGAACATGGAAATACATACACCGCTATCTGTTTGAACATGGAAATATCTACACCGCTTTCTTTATGAACATGGAAATATCTACACTGCTATCTGTATGAACATGGAAATATCTTCACCGCCATCTGTATGAACATGGATATACCTACACAGCCATCTGGATGAACATGGAAATATCCGCACCGCTATCTGTATGAACATGGAAATATCTACACCGCTATCTGTATGAACATGGATATATCTACACTGCCATCTGGATGAACATGGAAATATCTACACCGCTATCTGTGTAAACATGCATACATCTTCAACGCTATCTGTATAAACATGGAAATATCTACACCGCTATCTTTCTGAACATGGAAATATCTACACCTCTAACTGTTTGAACAGGGAAATATATACACCGCTATCTGCATGAAAATGGAAATATCTACACAGCTATCTGCATATACATGGAAATATCTACACAGCTATCTCTTTACACATGGAAATAACTACACCGCTATCTGTATGAACATGGAAATATCTACACCGCCATCTGTATGAAAATGGAAATCTCTGAACCGCCATCTGTATGAACATATAAATATCTACACCGCCATCTGTATTAAAATGGAGATATCTACACAGCTATCTGTATAAACATTGAAATATCTACACCGCTATCTGTATAAACATGGAAATATCTACACCGCTATCTGTATAAACATGGAAATAGCTTCCCCGCTACCTGTAAAAACATGGAAATTTCAGCACCGCTATCTGTATGAACATGGAAATATCTACACCGCAATCTGTATGAACATGGAAATATCTACAACGCTATCTGTATGAACATGGAAATATCTACACCGCTATCTGTTTGAACAGGGAAATATATACACCGCTGTCTGCATGAAAATGGAAATTGCTACACAGCTATCTGCATATACATGGAAATATCTACACAGGTATCTCTTTACACATGGAAATAACTACACCGCTATCTGTATGAACATGGAAATATCTACACCGCCATCTGTATGAACATGGAAATATCTGCACCGCCATCTGTATGAACATATAAATATCTACACCGCCATCTGTATTAAGATGGAGATATCTACACCGCTATCTGTATCAACATGGAAATATCTACACCGCTATCTGTATAAACATGGAAATATCTACACCGCTATCTGTATAAACATGGAAATATCTACACCGCTACCTGTATGAACATGGAAATATCAGCACCGCTATCTGTATGAACATGGAAATATCTACACCGCTATCTGTATGAACATGGAAATATCTTCACCGCCATCTGTATGAACATGGATATATCTACACAGCCATCTGGATGAACATGGAAATATGTACACGGCTATCTGTGTAAACATGCATACATCTTCACCGCTATCTGTATAAACATGGAAATATCTACACCGCTATATTTATGAACATGGAAATATCTACACTGCTATCTGTATGAACATGGAAATATCTACACCGCTATCTGTATGAACATGGAAATATCTACACCGCTATCTGTATGAACATGGAAATATCTACACCGCCATCAGTATGAACATGGAAATATCTGCACCGCCATCTGTATGAACATATAAATATCTACACCGCCATCTGTATTAAGATGGAGATATCTACACCGCTATCTGTATCAACATGGAAATATCTACACCGCTTTCTGTATAAACATGGAAATATCTACACCGCTCTCTGTATAAACATGGAAATATCTACACCGCTACCTGTATGAACATGGAAATATCAGCACCGCTATCTGTATGAACATGGAAATATCCACACCGCTATCTGTATGAACATGGAAATATCTTCACCGCCATCTGTATGAACATGGAAATATCTACACAGCCATCTGGATGAACATGGAAATATGTACACGGCTATCTGTGTAAACATGCATACATCTTCACCGCTATCTGTATAAACATGGAAATATCTACACCGCTATCTTTATGAACATGGAAATATCTAAACCGATAACTGTTTGAACAGGGAAATATATACACCGCTATCTGCATGAAAATGGATATATCTACACCGCTATCTGTGTAAACATGCATACATGTTCACCGCTATCTGTATAAACATGGAAATATCTACACCGCTATCTTTATGAACATGGAAATATCTACACCGCTAACTGTTTGAACATGGAAATATATACACCGCTATCTGCTTGAAAATGGAAATACCTACACAGCTATCTGCATATACATGGAAATATCTACACAGCTATCTCTTTACACATGGAAATAACTACACCGCTATCTGTATGAACATGGAAATATCTACAACGCCATCTGTATGAACATGGAAATATCTGCACGGCCATCTGTATGAACATATAAATATCTACACCGCCATCTGTATTAAGATGGAGATATCTACACCGCTATCTGTATAAAGTTGAAAATATCTACACCGCTATCACTATAAACATGGAAATATCTACACCGCTTTCTGTATAAACATGGAAATATCTACACCGCTACCTGTATAAACATGGAAATATCTAAACCGCTATCTGTTTGAACAGGGAAATATAGACACCGCTATCTGCATGAAAATGGAAATATCTACACCGCTATCTGTATGAACATGGAAATATCTACACCGCTATCTGTATGAACATGGAAATACCTACACCGCTATCAGTATGAACATGGAAATATCTACACCGCCATCTGTATGAACATGGAAATATCTTCTCCGCCATCTGAATGAACATGGATATATCTACACAGCCATCTGGATGAACATGGAAATATCTAAACCGCTATCTGTATGAAGATGGAAATATCTACACCGCCATCTGTATGAACATGGATATATCTAGACAGCCATCTTTATAAACACGGAAATATGTACACCGCTACCTGTATAAACATGGAAGTATCAGCACCGCTATCGGTATGTACATGGCAATATCTACACGGCTATCTGTATGAACATGGAAATATCTTCACCGCCATGTGTACGAACAGGGATAAATCTACACAGCCATCTGGATGAAGATGGAAATATCTACACCGCTATCTGTATGAACATGGAAATATCTACACCGCTATCTGTATGAACATGGAAATACCTACACAGCCATCTGGATGAACATGGAAATATCTACACCGCTATCTGTATGAACATGGAAATACAATCACCGCTATCTGTATGAACATGAAAATATCTACACCGCTATCTGTATGAACATGGAAATATCTTCACCGCCATCTGTATGAACATGGATATATCTACACAGCCATCTGGATGAACATGGAAATATCTACACCGCTATGTGTGTAAACATGCATACATTTTCACCGCTATCTGTATAAACATGGAAATATCTACACCGCTATCTTTATGAACATGGAAATATCTACACAGCTAACTGTTTGAACTTGGAAATATATACACGGCTATCTGCTTGAAAATGGAAATATCTACACCGCTATCTGTATGAACATGGAAATACATACACCGCTATCCGTTTGAACATGGAAATATCTACACCGCTTTCTGTATGAACATGGAAATATCTACACCGCTATCTGTATGAACATGGAAATAACTTCACCTTCATCTGTATGAACATGGATATATCTACACAGCCATCTGGATGAACATGGAAATATCTGCACCGCTATCTGTATGAACATGGAAATATCTACACCGCTATCTGTATGAACATGGATATATCTACACAGCCATCTGGATGAACATGGAAATATCTACACCGCTATCTGTGTAAACATGCATACAACTTGACCGCTATCTGTATAAACATGGAAATATCTACACCTCTATCTTTCTGAACATGGAAATATCAACACCGCTAACTGTTTGAACAGGAAAATATATACACCGCTATCTGCATGAGAATTGAAATATCTACACAACTATCTGCATATACATGGAAATATCTACACAGCTATCTCTTTACACATGGAAATAACTACACCGCTATCTGTATGAACATGGAAATATCTACACCGCCATCTGTATGAAAATGGAAATATCTGAACCGCCATCTGTATGAACATATAAATATCTACACCGCCATCTGTATTAAGATGGAGATATCTACACCGCTATCTGTATAAACATGGAAATATCTACACCGCTATCTGTATAAACATGGAAATATCTACACCGCTATCTGTATAAACATGGAAATAGCTTCACCGCTACTGTAAAAACATGGAAATATTAGCACCGCTATCTGTATGAACATGGAAATATCTACACCGCTATCTGTTTGAACAGGGAAATATATACACCGCTATCTGCATCAAAATGGAAATTGCTACACATCTATCTGCATATACATGGAAATATCTACACAGGTATCTCTTTACACATGGAAATAACTACTCCGCTATCTGTATGAACATGGAAATATCTACACCGCCATCTGTATGAACATGGAAATATCTGCACCGCCATCTGTATGAACATATAAATATCTACACCGCCATCTGTATTAAGATGGAGATATCTACACCGCTATCTGTATCAACATGGAAATATCTTCACCGCTATCTGTATAAACATGGAAATATCTACACCGCTATCTTTATGAACATGGAAATATCTAAACCGATAACTGTTTGAACAGGGAAAAATATACACCGCTATCTGCATAAAATTGCAAATATCACCCCCCGCTATCTGTATGAACACGGAAATACATAAACCGCTATCTGTATGAACATGGAAATATCTACACCGCTATCTGTATGAACATGGAAATATCTGCACCACTATCTGTATGAACATGGAAATATCTACACCGCCATCTGTATGAACATGGAAATATCTTCTCCGCCATCTGTATGAACGTGGATATATCTACACAGCCATCTGGATGAACATGGAAATATCTAAACCGCTATCTGTATGAACATGGAAATATCTACACCGCCATCTGTATGAACATGGATATATCTACACAGCCATCTTTATAAACACGGAAATATGTACACCGCTACCAGTATAAACATGGAAGGATCAGCACCGCTATCGGTATGTACATGGCAATATCTACACCGCTATCTTTATGAACATGGAAATATCTACACCGCTAACTGTTTGAACATGGAAATATATACACCGCTATCTGCTTGAAAATGGAAATATCTACACCGCTATCAGTATGAACATGGAAATATCTACACCGCTATCTGTATGAACATGGAAATATCTTCACCGCCATCTGTATGAACATGGATATATCTACACAGCCATCTGGATGAACATGGAAATATCCGCACCGCTATCTGTATGAACATGGAAATATCCACACCGCTATCTGTATGAACATGGATATATCTGCACCGCTAACTGTTTGAACAGGGAAATATATACACCGCTATCTGCATGAAAATGGAAATATCTACACAGCTATCTGCATATACATGGAAATATCTACACAGCTATCTCTTTACACATGGAAATAACTACACCGCTATCTGTATGAACATGGAAATATCTACACCGCCATCTGTATGAAAATGGAAATATCTGAACCGCCATCTGTATGAACATATAAATATCTACACCGCCATCCGTATTAAGATGGAGATATCTGCACCGCTATCTGTATAAACATGGAAATATCTACACCGCTATCTGTATAAACATGGAAATATCTACACCGCTATCTGTATAAACATGGAAATAGCTTCACCGCTACCTGTAAAAACATTGAAATATCAGCACCGCTATCTGTATGAACATGGAAATATCTACACCGCTATCTGTATGAACATGGAAATATCTACAGCGCTATCTGTATGAACATGGAAATATCTTCACCGCCATCTGTATGAACATGGATATATCTACACAGCCATCTGGATGAACATGGAAATAACTACACCGCTATCTGTGTAAACATGCATACATCTTCACCGCTATCTGTATAAACATGGAAATATCTACACCGCTATCTTTATTAACATGGAAATATCTAAACCGCTAACTGTTTGAACAGGGAAATATAGACACCGCTATCTGCATGAAAATGGAAATATCTACACCGCTATCTGTATGAACATGCAAATACATACACCGCTATCTGTATGAACATGGAAATATCTACACTGCTATCTGTATGAACATGGAAATATCTACACCGCTATCTGTATGAACATGGAAATATCTACACCGCCATCTGTATGAACATGGAAATATCTTCTCTGCCATCTGTTTGAACATGGATATATCTACACAGCCATCAGGATGAACATGGAAATATCTAAACCGCTATATGCATGAACATGGAAATATCTACACCGCCATCTGTATGTACATGGATATATCTAAACAGCCATCTGTATAAACATGGAAATATCTACACCGCTATCTTTATGAACATGGAAATATCTACACCGCTATCTGTGTAAATATGCATACATCTTCACCGGAATCTGTGTAAACATGGAAATATCTACACCGCTATCTGTATGAACATGGAAATATCTACACCGCTATCTGTTTGAACATGGAAATATCTACAATGCTATCTGCATGAAAATGGAAATATCTACACAGCTATCTGCATATACATGGAAATATCTACACAGCTATCTCTTTACACATGGAAATAACTACACCACTATCTGTATGAACATGGATATATCTACACAGCCATCTGGATGAACATGGAAATACCTACACAGCCATCGGGATGAACATGGAAATATCTACACCGCTATCTGTATGAACATGGAAATACAAACACCGCTATCTGTATGAACATGGAAATATCTACACCGCTATCTGTATGAACATGGAAATATCTACACCGCTATCTGTGTGAACATGGAAATCTCTTCGCCGCCATCTGTATGAACATGGATATATCTACACAGCCATCTGGATGAACATGGAAATATCTACACCGCTATCTGTGTAAACATGCATACATTTTCACCGCTATCTGTATAAACATGGAAATATCTACACCGCTATCTTTATGAACATGGAAATATCTACACCGCTAACTGTTTGAACTTGGAAATATATACACCGCTATCTGCTTGAAAATGGAAATATCTACACCGCTATCTGTATGAACATGGAAATACATACACCGCTATCTGTTTGTACATGGAAATATCTACACCGCTATCTGTATGAACATGGAAATATCTACACCGCTATCTGTTTGAACAGGGAAATATATACACCGCTGTCTGCATGAAAATGGAAATTGCTACACAGCTATCTGCATATACATGGAAATATCTACACAGCTATCTCTTTACACATGGAAATACCTTCACCGCTATCTGTATGAACATGGAAATATCTACACCGCCATCTGTATGAACATGGAAATATCTGCACCGCCATCTGTATGAACATATAAATATCTACACCGCCATCTGTATTAAGATGGAGATATCTACACCGCTATCTGTATCAACATGGAAATACCTACACTGCTATCTGTATAAACATGGAAATACCTACACCGCTATCTGTATAAACATGGAAATATCTACACCGCTATCTGTATAAACATGGAAATATCAGCACCGCTACCTGTATGAACATGGAAATATCAGCACCGCTATCTGTATGAACATGGAAATATCCACACCGCTATCTGTATGAACATGGAAATATCTTCAACGCCATCTGTATGAACATGGAAATATCTACACAGCCATCTGGATGAACATGGAAATATGTACACGGCTATCTGTGTAAACATGCACACATCTTCACCGCTATCTGTATAAACATGGAAATATCTACACCGCTATCTTTATGAACATGGAAATATCTAAACCGATAACTGTTTGAACAGGGAAATATATACACCGCTATCTGCATGAAAATGGATATATCTACACCGCTATCTGTGTAAACATGCATACATGTTCACCGCTATCTGTATAAACATGGAAATATCTACACCGCTATCTTTATGAACATGGAAATATCTACACCGCTAACTGTTTGAACATGGAAATATATACACCGCTATCTGCTTGAAAATGGAAATACCTACACAGCTATCTGCATATACATGGAAATATCTACACAGCTATCTCTTTACACATGGAAATAACTACACCGCTATCTGTATGAACATGGAAATATCTACAATGCCATCTGTATGAACATGGAAATATCTGCACGGCCATCTGTATGAACATATAAATATCTACACCGCCATCTGTATTAAGATGGAGATATCTACACCGCTATCTGTATAAAGTTGAAAATATCTACACCGCTATCACTATAAACATGGAAATATCTACACCGCTATCTGTATGAACATGGAAATATCTACACCGCTATCTGTATGAACATGGAAATACCTACACCGCTATCTGTATGAACATGGAAATATCTACACCGCCATCTGTATGAACATGGAAATATCTTCTCCGCCATCTGTATGAACATGGATATATCTACACAGCCATCTGGATGAACATGGAAATATCTAAACCGCTATCTGTATGAACATGGAAATATCTACACCGCTATCTGTATGAACATGGAAATACATACACCGCTATCTGTTTGAACATGGAAATATCTACACCGCTTTCTCTATGAACATGGAAATATCTACACCGCTATCTGTATGAACATGGAAATATCTTCACCGCCATCTGTATTAACATGGATATATCAACACAGCCATCTGAATGAACATGGAAATATCTGCACCGCTCTCTGTATGAACATGGAAATATCTACACCGCTATCTGTATGAACATGGATATATCTACACAGCCATCTGGATGAACATGGAAATATCTACACTGCTATCTGTGTAAACATGCATACATCTTCACCGCTATCTGTATAAACATGGAAATATCTACACCGCTATCTTTCTGAACATGGAAATATCTACACCGCTAACTGTTTGAACAGGGAAATATATACACCGCTATCTGCATGAATATGGAAATATCTACACAGCTATCTGCATATACATGGAAATATCTACAAAGCTATCTCTTTACACATGGAAATAACTACACCGCTATCTGTATTAACATGGAAATATCTACACCGCCATCTGTATGAAAATGGAAATATCTGAACCACCATCTGTATGAACATATAAATATCTACACCGCCATCTGTATTAAAATGGAGATATCTACAGCGCTATCTGTATAAACATGGAAATATCTACACCGCTATCTGTATAAACATGGAAATAGCTTCCCCACTACATGTAAAAACATGGAAATTTCAGCACCGCTATCTGTATGAACATGGAAATATCTACACCGCAATCTGTATGAACATGGAAATATCTACACCGCTATCTGTATGAACATGGAAGTATCTACACCGCTATCTGTTTGAACAGGGAAATATATACACCGCTGTCTGCATGAAAATGGAAATTGCTACACAGCTATCTGCATATACATGGAAATATCTACACAGGTATCTCTTTACACATGGAAATAACTACACCGCTATCTGTAGGAACATGGAAATATCTACACCGCCATCTGTATGAACATGGAAATATCTGCACCGCCATCTGTATGAACATATAAATATCTACACCGCCATCTGTATTAAGATGGAGATATCTACACCACTACCTGTATCAACATGGAAATATCTACACCGCTATCTGTATAAACATGGAAATATCTACACCGCTATCTGTATAAACATGGAAATATCTACACCGCTACCTGTATGAACATGGAAATATCAGCACCGCTATCTGTATGAACATGGAAATATCTACACCGCTATCTGTATGAACATGGAAATATCTTCACCGCCATATGTATGAACATGGATATATCTACACAGCCATCTGGATGAACATGGAAATATGTACACGGCTATCTGTGTAAACACGCATACATCTTCACCGCTATCTGTATAAACATGGAAATATCTACACCGCTATCTTTATGAACATGGAAATATATACACTGCTATCTGTATGAACATGGAAATATCTACACCGCTATCTGTATGAACATGGAAATATCTACACAGCCAGCTGGATGAACATGGAAATATCTACACCGCTATCTGTATGAACATGGAAATATCTACACCGCTATCTGTATGAACATGGAAATATCTACACCGCTATCTGTATGAACATGGAAATATTTTCACCGCCATCTATATGAACATGGATATATCTACACAGCCATCTGGATGAACATGGAAATATCTACACCGCTATCTGTGTAAACATGCCTACATTTTCACCGCTATCTGTATAAACATGGAAATATCTACACCGCTATCTTTATGAACATGGAAATATCTACACTGCTAACTGTTTAAACATGGAAGTATATACACCGCTATCTGCTTGAAAATGGAAATATCTACACCGCTATCTGTATGAACATGGAAATATCTTCACCGCCATCTGTATGAAGATGGATATATCTACACAGCATTCTGGATGAACATGGAAATATCTACACCGCTATCTGTGTAAACATGCATACATTATCACCGCTATCTGTATAAACATGGAAATATCTACACCGCTATCTTTATGAACATGGAAATAGCTAAACCGCTAACTGTTTGAACAGGGGAATATATACACGGCTATCTGCATAAAAATGGAAATATCTACACCGCTATCTGTATGAACATGGAAATACATACACCGCTATCTGTATGAACATGGATATATCTACACAGCCATCTGGATGAACATGGAAATATCTAAACCGCTATCTGTATGAAGATGGAAATATCTACACCGCCATCTGTATGAACATGGATATATCTACACTGCCATCTGTATAAACACGGAAATATGTACACAACTACCTGTATAAACATGGAAGTATCAGCACCGCTATCGGTATGAACATGGCAATATCTACACGGCTATCTGTATGAACATGGAAATATCTACACCGCTATCTGTATGTACATGGAAATATCTTCACCGCCATCTGTATGAACATGGATATATCTACTCAGCCATCTGGATGAACATGGAAATATCTACACCGCTATCTGTATGAACATGGAAATATCTACACCGCTATCTGTATGAACACGGAAATACATACACCGCTATCTGTTTGAACATGGAAATATCTACACCGCTTTCTCTATGAACATGGAAATATCTACACCGCTATCTGTATGAACATGGAAATATCTTCACCGCCATCTGTATGAACATTGATATATCAACACAGCCATCTGAATGAACATGGAAATATCTGCACCGCTATCTGTATGAACATGGAAATATATACACCGCTATCTGTATGAACATGGATATATCTACACAGCCATCTGGATGAACATGGAAATATCTACACTGCTATCTGTGTAAACATGCATACATCTTCACCGCTATCTGTATAAACATGGAAGTATCTACACCGCTATCTTTCTGAACATGGAAATATCTACACCGCTAACTCTTTGAACAGGGAAATATATACACCGCTATCTGCATGAATATGGAAATATCTACACAGATATCTGCATATACATGGAAATATCTACAAAGCTATCTCTTTACACATGGAAATAACTACACCGCTATCTGTATGAACATGGAAATATCTACACCGCCATCTGTATGAAAATGGAAATATCTGAACCGCCATCTGTATGAACATATAAATATCTACACCGCCATCTGTATTAAAATGGAGATATCTACAGCGCTATCTGTATAAACATGGAAATATCTACACCGCTATCTGTATAAACATGGAAATATCTACACCGCTATCTGTATAAACATGGAAATATCTTCACAGCTACCTGTAAAAACATGGAAATATCAGCACCGCTATCTGTATGAAAATGGAAATATCTACACCGCTATCTGTATGAACATGGAAATATCTACACCGCTATCTGTATGAACATGGAAATATCTACACCGCTATCTGTTTAAACAGGGAAATATATACACCGCTGTCTGCATGAAAATGGAAATTGCTACACAGCTATCTGCATATACATGGAAATATCTACACAGGTATCTCTTTACACATGGAAATAACTACACCGCTATCTGTATGAAAATGGAAATAACTACACCGCCATCTGGATGAACATGGAAATATCTACACCGCTATCTGTATGAACATGGAATTATCTACACCACTATCTGTATGAACATGGAAATATCTACACCGCTATCTGTATGAACATGGAAATATTTTCACCGCCATCTATATGAACATGGATATATCTACACAGCCATCTGGATGAACATGGAAATATCTACACCGCTATCTGTGTAAACATGCCTACATTTTCACCGCTATCTGTATATACATGGAAATATCTACACCGCTACCTGTAAAAACATGGAAATATCAGCACCGCTATCTGTATGAACATGGAAATATCTACACCGCTACCTGTAAAAACATGGAAATATCTACACCGTCATCTGTATGAACATGGAAATATCTTCTCCGCCATCTGTATGAACATGGATATATCTACACAGCCATCTGGATGAACATGGAAATATCTAAACCGCTATCTGTATGAACATGGAAATATCTACACCACCATCTGTATGAACATGGAAATATCTACACCGTCATCTGTATGAACATGGAAATATCTTCTCCGCCATCTGTATGAACATGGATATATCTACACAGCCATCTGGATGAGCATGGAAATATCTAAACCGCCATCTGTATGAACATGGAAATATCTACACCGCCATCTGTATGAACATTGATATATCTACACAGCCATCAGTATAAACACGGAAATATGTACACCGCTACCTGTATAAACATGGAAGTATCAGCACCGCAATCGGTATGAACATGGCAATATCTACACGGCTATCTGTATGAACATGGAAATATCTACACCGCTATCTGTATGTACATGGAAATATCTTCACCGCCATCTGTATGAACATGGATATATCTACTCAGCCATCTGGATGAACATGGATATATCTACACCGGTATCTGTATGAACATGGAAATATCTACACGGCTATCTGTATGAACATGGAAATATCTACACAGCCATCTGGATTAACATGGAAATATCTACACCGCTATCTGTAAGAACATGGAAATAGATACACCGCTGTCTGTATGAACATGGAAATATCTACGCCGCTATCTGTATGAACATGGAAATATCCACACCCCTATCTGAATGAACATGGAAATATCCACACCGCTATCTGTATGAACATGGAAATATCTTCACCGCCATCTGTATGAACGTGGATATATCTACACAGCCATCTGGATGAACATGGAAATATCTGCACCGCTATCTGTATGAACATGGAAATATCTACACCGCTATCTGTATGAACATGGATATATCTACACAGCCATCTGGATGAACATGGAAATATCTACACCGCTATCTGTGTAAACATGCATACATCTTCACCGCTATCTGTATAAACATGGAAATATCTACACCGCTATCTTTCTGAACATGGAAATATCTACACCGCTAACTGTTTGAACAGGGAAATATATACACCGCTATCTGCATGAAAATGGAAATATCTACACAGCTATCTGCATATACATGGAAATATCTACACAGCTATCTCTTTACACATGGAAATAACTACACCGCTATCTGTATGAACATGGAAATATCTACACCACCATCTGTATGAAAATGGAAATCTCTGAACCGCCATCTGTATGAACATATAAATATCTACACCGCCATCTGTATTAAAATGGAGATATCTACACAGATATCTGTATAAACATGGAAATATCTACACCGCTATCTGTATAAACATGGAAATAGCTTCCCCGCTACATGTAAAAACATGGAAATTTCAGTACCGCTATCTGTATGAACATGGAAATATCTACACCGCAATCTGCATGAACATGGAAATATCTACACCGCTATCTGTATGAACATGGAAATATCTACACCGCTATCTGTTTGAACAGGGAAATATATACACCGCTGTCTGCATGAAAATGGAAATTGCTACACAGCTATCTGCATATACATGGAAATATCTACACAGGTATCTCTTTACACATGGAAATAACTACACCGCTATCTGTATGAAGATGGAAATATCTACACCGCCATCTGTATGAACATGGAAATATCTGCACCGCCATCTGTATGAAAATATAAATATCTACACCGCCATCTGTATTAAGATGGAGATATCTACACCGCTACCTGTATCAACATGGAAATATCTACACCGCTATCTGTATAAACATGGAAATATCTACACCGCTATCTGTATAAACATGGAAATATCTACACCGCTACCTGTATGAACATGGAAATATCAGCACCGCTATCTGTATGAACATGGAAATATCTACACCGCTATCTGTATGAACATGGAAATATCTTCACCGCCATCTGTATGAACATGGATATATCTACACAGCCATCTGGATGAACATGGAAATATGTACACGGCTATCTGTGTAAACATGCATACATCTTCACCGCTATCTGTATAAACATGGAAATATCTACACCGCTATCTTTATGAACATGGAAATATCTACACTGCTATCTGTATGAACATGGAAATATCTACACCGCTATCTGTATGAACATGGAAATATCTACACAGCCATCTGGATGAACATGGAAATATCTGAACGGCTATCTGTATGAACATGGATATATCTACACAGCCATCTGGATGAACATGGAAATATCTGCACCGCTATCTGTATGAAGATGGAAATATCTACACCGCTATTTGTATGAACATGGATATATCTACACAGCCATCTGGATGAACATGGAAATATCTACACCGCTATCTGTGTAAACATGCATACATCTTCACCGCTATCTGTATAAAAATGGAAATATCTACACCGCTATCTTTCTGAACAAGGAAATATCTACACCGCTAACTGTTTGAACAGGGAAATATATACACCGCTATCTGCATGAAAATGGAAATATGTACACAGCTATCTGCATATACATGGAAAAATCTACACAGCTATCTCTTTACACATGGAAATAACTACACCGCTATCTGTATGAACATGGAAATATCTACACCGCCATCTGTATGAACATGGAAATATCTGCACCGCCATCTGTATGAACATATAAATATCTACACCGCCATCTGTATTAAGATGGAGATATCTACACCGCTATCTGTATCAACATGGAAATATCTACAGCGCTTTCTGTATAAACATGGAAATATCTACACCGCTATCTGTATAAACATGGAAATATCTTCACCGCTACCTGTATGAACATGGAAATATCAGCACCGCTATCTGTATGAACATGGAAATATCCACACCGCTATCTGTATGAACATGGAAATATCTTCACCGCCATCTGTATGAACATGGAAATATCTACACAGCCATCTGGATGAACATGGAAATATGTACACGGCTATCTGTGTAAACATGCATACACCTTCACCGCTATCTGTATAAACATGGAAATATCTACACCGCTATCTTTATGAACATGGAAATATCTAAACCGATAACTGTTTGAACAGGGAAATATATACACCGCTATCTGCATGAAAATGGAAATATCTACACCGCTATCTGTGTAAACATGCATACATCTTCACCGCTATCTGTAGAAACATGGAAATATCTACACCGCTATCTTTATGAACATGGAAATATCTACACCGCTAACTGTTTGAACAGGGAAATATATACACCGCTATCTGCATGAAAATGGAAATATCTACACAGCTATCTGCATATACATGGAAATATCTACACAGCTATCTCTTTACACATGGAAATAACTACACCGCTATCTGTATGAACATGGAAATATCTACACCGCCATCTGTATGAAAATGGAAATATCTGAACCGCCATCTGTATGAACATATAAATATCTACACCGCCATCCGTATTAAGATGGAGATATCTGCACCGCTATCTGTATAAACATGGAAATATCTACACCGCTATCTGTATAAACATGGAAATATCTACACCGCTATCTGTATAAACATGGAAATAGCTTCACCGCTACCTGTAAAAACATTGAAATATCAGCACCGCTATCTGTATGAACATGGAAATATCTACACCGCTATCTGTATGAACATGGAAATATCTACAGCGCTATCTGTATGAACATGGAAATATCTTCACCGCCATCTGTATGAACATGGATATATCTACACAGCCATCTGGATGAACATGGAAATAACTACACCGCTATCTGTGTAAACATGCATACATCTTCACCGCTATCTGTATAAACATGGAAATATCTACACCGCTATCTTTATTAACATGGAAATATCTAAACCGCTAACTGTTTGAACAGGGAAATATAGACACCGCTATCTGCATGAAAATGGAAATATCTACACCGCTATCTGTATGAACATGCAAATACATACACCGCTATCTGTATGAACATGGAAATATCTACACTGCTATCTGTATGAACATGGAAATATCTACACCGCTATCTGTATGAACATGGAAATATCTACACCGCCATCTGTATGAACATGGAAATATCTTCTCTGCCATCTGTTTGAACATGGATATATCTACACAGCCATCAGGATGAACATGGAAATATCTAAACCGCTATATGCATGAACATGGAAATATCTACACCGCCATCTGTATGTACATGGATATATCTAAACAGCCATCTGTATAAACATGGAAATATCTACACCGCTATCTTTATGAACATGGAAATATCTACACCGCTATCTGTGTAAATATGCATACATCTTCACCGGAATCTGTGTAAACATGGAAATATCTACACCGCTATCTGTATGAACATGGAAATATCTACACCGCTATCTGTTTGAACATGGAAATATCTACAATGCTATCTGCATGAAAATGGAAATATCTACACAGCTATCTGCATATACATGGAAATATCTACACAGCTATCTCTTTACACATGGAAATAACTACACCACTATCTGTATGAACATGGATATATCTACACAGCCATCTGGATGAACATGGAAATACCTACACAGCCATCGGGATGAACATGGAAATATCTACACCGCTATCTGTATGAACATGGAAATACAAACACCGCTATCTGTATGAACATGGAAATATCTACACCGCTATCTGTATGAACATGGAAATATCTACACCGCTATCTGTGTGAACATGGAAATCTCTTCGCCGCCATCTGTATGAACATGGATATATCTACACAGCCATCTGGATGAACATGGAAATATCTACACCGCTATCTGTGTAAACATGCATACATTTTCACCGCTATCTGTATAAACATGGAAATATCTACACCGCTATCTTTATGAACATGGAAATATCTACACCGCTAACTGTTTGAACTTGGAAATATATACACCGCTATCTGCTTGAAAATGGAAATATCTACACCGCTATCTGTATGAACATGGAAATACATACACCGCTATCTGTTTGTACATGGAAATATCTACACCGCTATCTGTATGAACATGGAAATATCTACACCGCTATCTGTTTGAACAGGGAAATATATACACCGCTGTCTGCATGAAAATGGAAATTGCTACACAGCTATCTGCATATACATGGAAATATCTACACAGCTATCTCTTTACACATGGAAATACCTTCACCGCTATCTGTATGAACATGGAAATATCTACACCGCCATCTGTATGAACATGGAAATATCTGCACCGCCATCTGTATGAACATATAAATATCTACACCGCCATCTGTATTAAGATGGAGATATCTACACCGCTATCTGTATCAACATGGAAATACCTACACTGCTATCTGTATAAACATGGAAATACCTACACCGCTATCTGTATAAACATGGAAATATCTACACCGCTATCTGTATAAACATGGAAATATCAGCACCGCTACCTGTATGAACATGGAAATATCAGCACCGCTATCTGTATGAACATGGAAATATCCACACCGCTATCTGTATGAACATGGAAATATCTTCAACGCCATCTGTATGAACATGGAAATATCTACACAGCCATCTGGATGAACATGGAAATATGTACACGGCTATCTGTGTAAACATGCACACATCTTCACCGCTATCTGTATAAACATGGAAATATCTACACCGCTATCTTTATGAACATGGAAATATCTAAACCGATAACTGTTTGAACAGGGAAATATATACACCGCTATCTGCATGAAAATGGATATATCTACACCGCTATCTGTGTAAACATGCATACATGTTCACCGCTATCTGTATAAACATGGAAATATCTACACCGCTATCTTTATGAACATGGAAATATCTACACCGCTAACTGTTTGAACATGGAAATATATACACCGCTATCTGCTTGAAAATGGAAATACCTACACAGCTATCTGCATATACATGGAAATATCTACACAGCTATCTCTTTACACATGGAAATAACTACACCGCTATCTGTATGAACATGGAAATATCTACAATGCCATCTGTATGAACATGGAAATATCTGCACGGCCATCTGTATGAACATATAAATATCTACACCGCCATCTGTATTAAGATGGAGATATCTACACCGCTATCTGTATAAAGTTGAAAATATCTACACCGCTATCACTATAAACATGGAAATATCTACACCGCTATCTGTATGAACATGGAAATATCTACACCGCTATCTGTATGAACATGGAAATACCTACACCGCTATCTGTATGAACATGGAAATATCTACACCGCCATCTGTATGAACATGGAAATATCTTCTCCGCCATCTGTATGAACATGGATATATCTACACAGCCATCTGGATGAACATGGAAATATCTAAACCGCTATCTGTATGAACATGGAAATATCTACACCGCTATCTGTATGAACATGGAAATACATACACCGCTATCTGTTTGAACATGGAAATATCTACACCGCTTTCTCTATGAACATGGAAATATCTACACCGCTATCTGTATGAACATGGAAATATCTTCACCGCCATCTGTATTAACATGGATATATCAACACAGCCATCTGAATGAACATGGAAATATCTGCACCGCTCTCTGTATGAACATGGAAATATCTACACCGCTATCTGTATGAACATGGATATATCTACACAGCCATCTGGATGAACATGGAAATATCTACACTGCTATCTGTGTAAACATGCATACATCTTCACCGCTATCTGTATAAACATGGAAATATCTACACCGCTATCTTTCTGAACATGGAAATATCTACACCGCTAACTGTTTGAACAGGGAAATATATACACCGCTATCTGCATGAATATGGAAATATCTACACAGCTATCTGCATATACATGGAAATATCTACAAAGCTATCTCTTTACACATGGAAATAACTACACCGCTATCTGTATTAACATGGAAATATCTACACCGCCATCTGTATGAAAATGGAAATATCTGAACCACCATCTGTATGAACATATAAATATCTACACCGCCATCTGTATTAAAATGGAGATATCTACAGCGCTATCTGTATAAACATGGAAATATCTACACCGCTATCTGTATAAACATGGAAATAGCTTCCCCACTACATGTAAAAACATGGAAATTTCAGCACCGCTATCTGTATGAACATGGAAATATCTACACCGCAATCTGTATGAACATGGAAATATCTACACCGCTATCTGTATGAACATGGAAATATCTACACCGCTATCTGTTTGAACAGGGAAATATATACACCGCTGTCTGCATGAAAATGGAAATTGCTACACAGCTATCTGCATATACATGGAAATATCTACACAGGTATCTCTTTACACATGGAAATAACTACACCGCTATCTGTAGGAACATGGAAATATCTACACCGCCATCTGTATGAACATGGAAATATCTGCACCGCCATCTGTATGAACATATAAATATCTACACCGCCATCTGTATTAAGATGGAGATATCTACACCACTACCTGTATCAACATGGAAATATCTACACCGCTATCTGTATAAACATGGAAATATCTACACCGCTATCTGTATAAACATGGAAATATCTACACCGCTACCTGTATGAACATGGAAATATCAGCACCGCTATCTGTATGAACATGGAAATATCTACACCGCTATCTGTATGAACATGGAAATATCTTCACCGCCATATGTATGAACATGGATATATCTACACAGCCATCTGGATGAACATGGAAATATGTACACGGCTATCTGTGTAAACACGCATACATCTTCACCGCTATCTGTATAAACATGGAAATATCTACACCGCTATCTTTATGAACATGGAAATATATACACTGCTATCTGTATGAACATGGAAATATCTACACCGCTATCTGTATGAACATGGAAATATCTACACAGCCAGCTGGATGAACATGGAAATATCTACACCGCTATCTGTATGAACATGGAAATATCTACACCGCTATCTGTATGAACATGGAAATATCTACACCGCTATCTGTATGAACATGGAAATATTTTCACCGCCATCTATATGAACATGGATATATCTACACAGCCATCTGGATGAACATGGAAATATCTACACCGCTATCTGTGTAAACATGCCTACATTTTCACCGCTATCTGTATAAACATGGAAATATCTACACCGCTATCTTTATGAACATGGAAATATCTACACTGCTAACTGTTTAAACATGGAAGTATATACACCGCTATCTGCTTGAAAATGGAAATATCTACACCGCTATCTGTATGAACATGGAAATATCTTCACCGCCATCTGTATGAAGATGGATATATCTACACAGCATTCTGGATGAACATGGAAATATCTACACCGCTATCTGTGTAAACATGCATACATTATCACCGCTATCTGTATAAACATGGAAATATCTACACCGCTATCTTTATGAACATGGAAATAGCTAAACCGCTAACTGTTTGAACAGGGGAATATATACACGGCTATCTGCATAAAAATGGAAATATCTACACCGCTATCTGTATGAACATGGAAATACATACACCGCTATCTGTATGAACATGGATATATCTACACAGCCATCTGGATGAACATGGAAATATCTAAACCGCTATCTGTATGAAGATGGAAATATCTACACCGCCATCTGTATGAACATGGATATATCTACACTGCCATCTGTATAAACACGGAAATATGTACACAACTACCTGTATAAACATGGAAGTATCAGCACCGCTATCGGTATGAACATGGCAATATCTACACGGCTATCTGTATGAACATGGAAATATCTACACCGCTATCTGTATGTACATGGAAATATCTTCACCGCCATCTGTATGAACATGGATATATCTACTCAGCCATCTGGATGAACATGGAAATATCTACACCGCTATCTGTATGAACATGGAAATATCTACACCGCTATCTGTATGAACACGGAAATACATACACCGCTATCTGTTTGAACATGGAAATATCTACACCGCTTTCTCTATGAACATGGAAATATCTACACCGCTATCTGTATGAACATGGAAATATCTTCACCGCCATCTGTATGAACATTGATATATCAACACAGCCATCTGAATGAACATGGAAATATCTGCACCGCTATCTGTATGAACATGGAAATATATACACCGCTATCTGTATGAACATGGATATATCTACACAGCCATCTGGATGAACATGGAAATATCTACACTGCTATCTGTGTAAACATGCATACATCTTCACCGCTATCTGTATAAACATGGAAGTATCTACACCGCTATCTTTCTGAACATGGAAATATCTACACCGCTAACTCTTTGAACAGGGAAATATATACACCGCTATCTGCATGAATATGGAAATATCTACACAGATATCTGCATATACATGGAAATATCTACAAAGCTATCTCTTTACACATGGAAATAACTACACCGCTATCTGTATGAACATGGAAATATCTACACCGCCATCTGTATGAAAATGGAAATATCTGAACCGCCATCTGTATGAACATATAAATATCTACACCGCCATCTGTATTAAAATGGAGATATCTACAGCGCTATCTGTATAAACATGGAAATATCTACACCGCTATCTGTATAAACATGGAAATATCTACACCGCTATCTGTATAAACATGGAAATATCTTCACAGCTACCTGTAAAAACATGGAAATATCAGCACCGCTATCTGTATGAAAATGGAAATATCTACACCGCTATCTGTATGAACATGGAAATATCTACACCGCTATCTGTATGAACATGGAAATATCTACACCGCTATCTGTTTAAACAGGGAAATATATACACCGCTGTCTGCATGAAAATGGAAATTGCTACACAGCTATCTGCATATACATGGAAATATCTACACAGGTATCTCTTTACACATGGAAATAACTACACCGCTATCTGTATGAAAATGGAAATAACTACACCGCCATCTGGATGAACATGGAAATATCTACACCGCTATCTGTATGAACATGGAATTATCTACACCACTATCTGTATGAACATGGAAATATCTACACCGCTATCTGTATGAACATGGAAATATTTTCACCGCCATCTATATGAACATGGATATATCTACACAGCCATCTGGATGAACATGGAAATATCTACACCGCTATCTGTGTAAACATGCCTACATTTTCACCGCTATCTGTATATACATGGAAATATCTACACCGCTACCTGTAAAAACATGGAAATATCAGCACCGCTATCTGTATGAACATGGAAATATCTACACCGCTACCTGTAAAAACATGGAAATATCTACACCGTCATCTGTATGAACATGGAAATATCTTCTCCGCCATCTGTATGAACATGGATATATCTACACAGCCATCTGGATGAACATGGAAATATCTAAACCGCTATCTGTATGAACATGGAAATATCTACACCACCATCTGTATGAACATGGAAATATCTACACCGTCATCTGTATGAACATGGAAATATCTTCTCCGCCATCTGTATGAACATGGATATATCTACACAGCCATCTGGATGAGCATGGAAATATCTAAACCGCCATCTGTATGAACATGGAAATATCTACACCGCCATCTGTATGAACATTGATATATCTACACAGCCATCAGTATAAACACGGAAATATGTACACCGCTACCTGTATAAACATGGAAGTATCAGCACCGCAATCGGTATGAACATGGCAATATCTACACGGCTATCTGTATGAACATGGAAATATCTACACCGCTATCTGTATGTACATGGAAATATCTTCACCGCCATCTGTATGAACATGGATATATCTACTCAGCCATCTGGATGAACATGGATATATCTACACCGGTATCTGTATGAACATGGAAATATCTACACGGCTATCTGTATGAACATGGAAATATCTACACAGCCATCTGGATTAACATGGAAATATCTACACCGCTATCTGTATGAACATGGAAATAGATACACCGCTGTCTGTATGAACATGGAAATATCTACGCCGCTATCTGTATGAACATGGAAATATCCACACCCCTATCTGAATGAACATGGAAATATCCACACCGCTATCTGTATGAACATGGAAATATCTTCACCGCCATCTGTATGAACGTGGATATATCTACACAGCCATCTGGATGAACATGGAAATATCTGCACCGCTATCTGTATGAACATGGAAATATCTACACCGCTATCTGTATGAACATGGATATATCTACACAGCCATCTGGATGAACATGGAAATATCTACACCGCTATCTGTGTAAACATGCATACATCTTCACCGCTATCTGTATAAACATGGAAATATCTACACCGCTATCTTTCTGAACATGGAAATATCTACACCGCTAACTGTTTGAACAGGGAAATATATACACCGCTATCTGCATGAAAATGGAAATATCTACACAGCTATCTGCATATACATGGAAATATCTACACAGCTATCTCTTTACACATGGAAATAACTACACCGCTATCTGTATGAACATGGAAATATCTACACCACCATCTGTATGAAAATGGAAATCTCTGAACCGCCATCTGTATGAACATATAAATATCTACACCGCCATCTGTATTAAAATGGAGATATCTACACAGATATCTGTATAAACATGGAAATATCTACACCGCTATCTGTATAAACATGGAAATAGCTTCCCCGCTACATGTAAAAACATGGAAATTTCAGTACCGCTATCTGTATGAACATGGAAATATCTACACCGCAATCTGCATGAACATGGAAATATCTACACCGCTATCTGTATGAACATGGAAATATCTACACCGCTATCTGTTTGAACAGGGAAATATATACACCGCTGTCTGCATGAAAATGGAAATTGCTACACAGCTATCTGCATATACATGGAAATATCTACACAGGTATCTCTTTACACATGGAAATAACTACACCGCTATCTGTATGAAGATGGAAATATCTACACCGCCATCTGTATGAACATGGAAATATCTGCACCGCCATCTGTATGAAAATATAAATATCTACACCGCCATCTGTATTAAGATGGAGATATCTACACCGCTACCTGTATCAACATGGAAATATCTACACCGCTATCTGTATAAACATGGAAATATCTACACCGCTATCTGTATAAACATGGAAATATCTACACCGCTACCTGTATGAACATGGAAATATCAGCACCGCTATCTGTATGAACATGGAAATATCTACACCGCTATCTGTATGAACATGGAAATATCTTCACCGCCATCTGTATGAACATGGATATATCTACACAGCCATCTGGATGAACATGGAAATATGTACACGGCTATCTGTGTAAACATGCATACATCTTCACCGCTATCTGTATAAACATGGAAATATCTACACCGCTATCTTTATGAACATGGAAATATCTACACTGCTATCTGTATGAACATGGAAATATCTACACCGCTATCTGTATGAACATGGAAATATCTACACAGCCATCTGGATGAACATGGAAATATCTGAACGGCTATCTGTATGAACATGGATATATCTACACAGCCATCTGGATGAACATGGAAATATCTGCACCGCTATCTGTATGAAGATGGAAATATCTACACCGCTATTTGTATGAACATGGATATATCTACACAGCCATCTGGATGAACATGGAAATATCTACACCGCTATCTGTGTAAACATGCATACATCTTCACCGCTATCTGTATAAAAATGGAAATATCTACACCGCTATCTTTCTGAACAAGGAAATATCTACACCGCTAACTGTTTGAACAGGGAAATATATACACCGCTATCTGCATGAAAATGGAAATATGTACACAGCTATCTGCATATACATGGAAAAATCTACACAGCTATCTCTTTACACATGGAAATAACTACACCGCTATCTGTATGAACATGGAAATATCTACACCGCCATCTGTATGAACATGGAAATATCTGCACCGCCATCTGTATGAACATATAAATATCTACACCGCCATCTGTATTAAGATGGAGATATCTACACCGCTATCTGTATCAACATGGAAATATCTACAGCGCTTTCTGTATAAACATGGAAATATCTACACCGCTATCTGTATAAACATGGAAATATCTTCACCGCTACCTGTATGAACATGGAAATATCAGCACCGCTATCTGTATGAACATGGAAATATCCACACCGCTATCTGTATGAACATGGAAATATCTTCACCGCCATCTGTATGAACATGGAAATATCTACACAGCCATCTGGATGAACATGGAAATATGTACACGGCTATCTGTGTAAACATGCATACACCTTCACCGCTATCTGTATAAACATGGAAATATCTACACCGCTATCTTTATGAACATGGAAATATCTAAACCGATAACTGTTTGAACAGGGAAATATATACACCGCTATCTGCATGAAAATGGAAATATCTACACCGCTATCTGTGTAAACATGCATACATCTTCACCGCTATCTGTAGAAACATGGAAATATCTACACCGCTATCTTTATGAACATGGAAATATCTACACCGCTAACTGTTTGAACATGGAAATATATACACCGCTATCTGCTTGATAATGGAAATATATACACAGCTATCTGCATATACATGGAAATATCTACACAGCTATCTCTTTACACATGGAAATAACTACACCGCTATCTGTATGAACATGGAAATATCTACAACGCCTTCTGTATGAACATGGAAATATCTGCACGGCCATCTGTATGAACATATAAATATCTACACCACCATCTGTATTAAGATGGAGATATCTACACTGCTATCTGTATAAAGTTGAAAATATCTACACCGCTATCACTATAAACATGGAAATATCTACACCGCTTTCTGTATAAACATGGAAATATCTACACCGCTACCTGTATAAACATGGAAATATCTAAACCGCTATCTGTTTGAACAGGGAAATATAGACACCGCTATCTGCATGAAAATGGAAATATCTACACGGCTATGTGTATGAACATGGAAATACATACACTGCTGTCTGTATGAACATGTTAATATCTACACCGCTATCTGTATCAACATGGAAATATCTACACCGCTATCTGTATGAACATGGAAATATCTTCACCGCCATCTGTATGAACATGGATATATCTACACAGCCATCTGGATGAACATGGAAATATCTACACCGCTAACTGTGTAAACATGCATACATTTTCACCGCTATCTGTATAAACATGGAAATATCTACACCGCTATCTTTATGAACATGGAAATATCTACACCGCTAACTGTTTGAACATGGAAATATATACACCGCTATCTGCTTGAAAATGGAAATATCTACACCGCTATCTGTATGAACATGGAAATACATACACCGCTATCTGTTTGAACATGGAAATATCTACACCACTTTCTTTATGAACATGGAAATATCTACACCGCTATCTGTATGAACATGGAAATATCTTCACCGCCATCAGTATGAACATGGATATATCTACACAGCCATCTGGATGAACATGGAAATATCCGCACCGCTATCTGTATGAACATGGAAATATCTACACCGCTATCTGTATGAACATGGATATATCTACACTGCCATCTGGATGAACGTGGAAATATCTACACCGCTATCTGTGTAAACATGCATACATCTTCACCGCTATCTGTATAAACATGGAAATATCTACACCGCTATCTTTCTGAACATGGAAATATCTACACCTCTAACTGTTTGAACAGGGAAATATATACACCGCTATCTGCATGAAAATGGAAATATCTACACAGCTATCTGCATATACATGGAAATATCTACACAGCTATCTCTTTACACATGGAAATAACTACACCGCTATCTGTATGAACATGGAAATATCTACACCGCCATCTGTATGAAAATGGAAATCTCTGAACCGCTATCTGTATGAACATATAAATATCTACACCGCCATCTGTATTAAAATGGAGATATCCACACAGCTATCTGTATAAACATTGAAATATCTACACCGCTATCTGTATAAACATGGAAATATCTACACCGCTATCTGTATAAACATGGAAATAGCTTCCCCGCTACCTTTAAAAACATGGAAATTTCAGCACCGCTATCTGTATGAACATGGAAATATCTACACCGCAATCTGTATGAACATGGAAATATCTACACCGCTATCTGTATGAACATGGAAATATCTACACCGCTATCTGTTTGAACATGGAAATATCTACAACGCTATCTGCATGAAAATGGAAATATCTACACAGCTATCTGCATATACATGGAAATATCTACACAGCTATCTCTTTACACATGGAAATAACTACACCGCTATCTGTATGAACATGGATATATCTACACAGCCATCTGGATGAACATGGAAATACCTACACAGCCATCTGGATGAACATGGAAATATCTACACCGCTATCTGTATGAACATGGAAATACAAACACCGCTATCTGTATGAACATGGAAATATCTACACCGCTATCTGTATGAACATGGAAATATCTACACCGCTATCTGTGTGAACATGGAAATCTCTTCGCCGCCATCTGTATGAACATGGATATATCTACACAGCCATCTGGATGAACATGGAAATATCTACACCGCTATCTGTGTAAACATGCATACATTTTCACCGCTATCTGTATAAACATGGAAATATCTACACCGCTATCTTTATGAACATGGAAATATCTACACCGCTAACTGTTTGAACTTGGAAATATATACACCGCTATCTGCATGAAAATGGAAATATCTACACCGCTATCTGTATGAACATGGAAATACATACACCGCTATCTGTTTGTACATGGAAATATCTACACCGCTATCTGTATGAACATGGAAATATCTACACCGCTATCTGTTTGAACAGGGAAATATATACACCGCTGTCTGCATGAAAATGGAAATTGCTACACAGCTATCTGCATATACATGGAAATATCTACACAGCTATCTCTTTACACATGGAAATACCTTCACCGCTATCTGTATGAACATGGAAATATCTACACCGCCATCTGTATGAACATGGAAATATCTGCCCCGCCATCTGTATGAACATATAAATATCTACACCGCCATCTGTATTAAGATGGAGATATCTACACCGCTATCTGTATCAACATGGAAATACCTACACTGCTATCTGTATAAACATGGAAATACCTACACCGCTATCTGTATAAACATGGAAATATCTACACCGCTATCTGTATAAACATGGAAATATCAGCACCGCTACCTGTATGAACATGGAAATATCAGCACCGCTATCTGTATGAACATGGAAATATCCACACCGCTATCTGTATGAACATGGAAATATCTTCACCGCCATCTGTATGAACATGGAAATATCTACACAGCCATCTGGATGAACATGGAAATATGTACACGGCTATCTGTGTAAACATGCATACATCTTCACCGCTATCTGTATAAACATGGAAATATCTACACCGCTATCTTTATGAACATGGAAATATCTAAACCGATAACTGTTTGAACAGGGAAATATATACACCGCTATCTGCATGAAAATGGATATATCTACACCGCTATCTGTGTAAACATGCATACATGTTCACCGCTATCTGTATAAACATGGAAATATCTACACCGCTATCTTTATGAACATGGAAATATCTACACCGCTAACTGTTTGAACATGGAAATATATACACCGCTATCTGCTTGAAAATGGAAATACCTACACAGCTATCTGCATATACATGGAAATATCTACACAGCTATCTCTTTACACATGGAAATAACTACACCGCTATCTGTATGAACATGGAAATATCTACAACGCCATCTGTATGAACATGGAACTATCTGCACGGCCATCTGTATGAACATATAAATATCTACACCGCCATCTGTATTAAGATGGAGATATCTACACCGCTATCTGTATAAAGTTGAAAATATCTACACCGCTATCACTATAAACATGGAAATATCTACACCGCTTTCTGTATAAACATGGAAATATCTACACCGCTACCTGTATAAACATGGAAATATCTAAACCGCTATCTGTTTGAACAGGGAAATATAGACACCGCTATCTGCATGAAAATGGAAATATCTACACCGCTATCTGTATGAACATGGAAATATCTACACCGCTATCTGTAGGAACATGGAAATACCTACACCGCTATCTGTATGAACATGGAAATATCTACACCGCCATCTGTATGAACATGGAAATATCTTCTCCGCCATCTGTATGAACATGGATATATCTACACAGCCATCTGGATGAACATGGAAATATCTAAACCGCTATCTGTATGAACATGGAAATATCTACACCGCCATCTGTATGAACATGGATATATCTAGACAGCCATCTTTATAAACACGGAAATATGTACACCGCTACCTGTATAAACATGGAAGTATCAGCACCGCTATCGGTATGTACATGGCAATATCTACACGGCTATCTGTATGAACATGGAAATATCTTCACCGCCATGTGTACGAACATGGATAAATCTACACAGCCATCTGGATGAAGATAGAAATATCTACACCGCTATCTGTATGAACATGGAAATATCTACACCGCTATCTGTATGAACATGGAAATACCTACACAGCCATCTGGATGAACATGGAAATATCTACACCGCTATCTGAAAGAACATGGAAATACAATCACCGCTATCTGTATGAACATGAAAATATCTACACCGCTATCTGTATGAACATGGAAATATCTTCACCGCCATCTGTATGAACATGGATATATCTACACAGCCATCTGGATGAACATGGAAATATCTACACCGCTATGTGTGTAAACATGCATACATTTTCACCGCTATCTGTATAAACATGGAAATATCTACACCGCTATCTTTATGAACATGGAAATATCTACACCGCTAACTGTTTGAACTTGGAAATATATACACGGCTATCTGCTTGAAAATGGAAATATCTACACCGCTATCTGTATGAACATGTAAATACATACACCGCTATCCGTATGAACATGGAAATATCTACACCGCTTTCTGTATGAACATGGAAATATCTACACCGCTATCTGTATGAACATGGAAATAACTTCACCGTCATCTGTATGAACATGGATATATCTACACAGCCATCTGGATGAACATGGAAATATCTGCACCGCTATCTGTATGAACATGGAAATATCTACACCGCTATCTGTATGAACATGGATATATCTACACAGCCATCTGGATGAACATGGAAATATCTACACCGCTATCTGTGTAAACATGCATACAACTTGACCGCTATCTGTATAAACATGGAAATATCTACACCTCTATCTTTCTGAACATGGAAATATCAACACCGCTAACTGTTTGAACAGGAAAATATATACACCGCTATCTGCATGAGAATTGAAATATCTACACAACTATCTGCATATACATGGAAATATCTACACAGCTATCTCTTTACACATGGAAATAACTACACCGCTATCTGTATGAACATGGAAATATCTACACCGCCATCTGTATGAAAATGGAAATATCTGAACCGCCATCTGTATGAACATATAAATATCTACACCGCCATCTGTATTAAGATGGAGATATCTACACCGCTATCTGTATAAACATGGAAATATCTACACCGCTATCTGTATAAACATGGAAATATCTACACCGCTATCTGTATAAACATGGAAATAGCTTCACCGCTACTGTAAAAACATGGAAATATTAGCACCGCTATCTGTATGAACATGGAAATATCTACACCGCTATCTGTTTGAACAGGGAAATATATACACCGCTATCTGCACCAAAATGGAAATTGCTACACAGCTATCTGCATATACATGGAAATATCTACACAGGTATCTCTTTACACATGGAAATAACTACACCGCTATCTGTATGAACATGGAAATATCTACACCGCCATCTGTATGAACATGGAAATATCTGCACCGCCATCTGTATGAACATATAAATATCTACACCGCCATCTGTATTAAGATGGAGATATCTACACCGCTATCTGTATCAACATGGAAATATCTTCACCGCTATCTGTATAAACATGGAAATATCTACACCGCTATCTTTATGAACATGGAAATATCTAAACCGATAACTGTTTGAACAGGGAAAAATATACACCGCTATCTGCATAAAAATGCAAATATCTACACCGCTATCTGTATGAACATGGAAATACATAAACCGCTATCTGTATGAACATGGAAATATCTACACCGCTATCTGTATGAACATGGAAATATCTGCACCGCTATCTGTATGAACATGGAAATATCTACACCGCCATCTGTATGAACATGGAAATATCTTCTCCGCCATCTGTATGAACGTGGATATATCTACACAGCCATCTGGATGAACATGGAAATATCTAAACCGCTATCTGTATGAACATGGAAATATCTACACCGCCATCTGTATGAACATGGATATATCTACACAGCCATCTTTATAAACACGGAAATATGTACACCGCTACCAGTATAAACATGGAAGGATCAGCACCGCTATCGGTATGTACATGGCAATATCTACACCGCTATCTTTATGAACATGGAAATATCTACACCGCTAACTGTTTGAACATGGAAATATATACACCGCTATCTGCTTGAAAATGGAAATATCTACACCGCTATCAGTATGAACATGGAAATATCTACACCGCTATCTGTATGAACATGGAAATATCTTCACCGCCATCTGTATGAACATGGATATATCTACACAGCCATCTGGATGAACATGGAAATATCCGCACCGCTATCTGTATGAACATGGAAATATCTACACCGCTATCTGTATGAACATGGATATATCTACACCGCTAACTGTTTGAACAGGGAAATATATACACCGCTATCTGCATGAAAATGGAAATATCTACACAGCTATCTGCATATACATGGAAATATCTACACAGCTATCTCTTTACACATGGAAATAACTACACCGCTATCTGTATGAACATGGAAATATCTACACCGCCATCTGTATGAAAATGGAAATATCTGAACCGCCATCTGTATGAACATATAAATATCTACACCGCCATCTGTATTAAGATGGAGATATCTGCACCGCTATCTGTATAAACATGGAAATATCTACACCGCTATCTGTATAAACATGGAAATATCTACACCGCTATCTGTATAAACATGGAAATAGCTTCACCGCTACCTGTAAAAACATTGAAATATCAGCACCGCTATCTGTATGAACATGGAAATATCTACACCGCTATCTGTATGAACATGGAAATATCTACAGCGCTATCTGTATGAACATGGAAATATCTTCACCGCCATCTGTATGAACATGGATATATCTACACAGCCATCTGGATGAACATGGAAATAACTACACCGCTATCTGTGTAAACATGCATACATCTTCACCGCTATCTGTATAAACGTGGAAATATCTACACCGCTATCTTTATTAACATGTAAATATCTAAACCGCTAACTGTTTGAACAGGGAAATATAGACACCGCTATCTGCATGAAAATGGAAATATCTACACCGCTATCTGTATGAACATGCAAATACATACACCCCTATCTGTATGAACATGGAAATATCTACACTGCTATCTGTATGAACATGGAAATATCTACACCGCTATCTGTATGAACATGGAAATATCTACACCGCCATCTGTATGAACATGGAAATATCTTCTCTGCCATCTGTTTGAACATGGATATATCTACACAGCCATCAGGATGAACATGGAAATATCTAAACCGCTATATGCATGAACATGGAAATATCTACACCGCCATCTGTATGTACATGGATATATCTACACAGCCATCTGTATAAACATGGAAATATCTACACCGCTATCTGTATGAATATGGAAATGTCTACAATGCTATCTGTTTGAACATGGAAATATCTACACCGCTATCTTTATGAACATGGAAATATCTACACCGCTATCTGTGTAAATATGCATACATCTTCACCGGAATCTGTGTAAACATGGAAATATCTACACCGCTATCTGTATGAACATGGAAATATCTACACCGCTATCTGTTTGAACATGGAAATATCTACAACGCTATCTGCATGAAAATGGAAATATCTACACAGCTATCTGCATATACATGGAAATATCTACACAGCTATCTCTTTACACATGGAAATAACTACACCGCTATCTGTATGAACATGGATATATCTACACAGCCATCTGGATGAACATGGAAATACCTACACAGCCATCTGGATGAACATGGAAATATCTACACCGCTATCTGTATGAACATGGAAATACAAACACCGCTATCTGTATGAACATGGAAATATCTACACCGCTATCTGTATGAACATGGAAATATCTACACCGCTATCTGTGTGAACATGGAAATCTCTTCGCCGCCATCTGTATGAACATGGATATATCTACACAGCCATCTGGATGAACATGGAAATATCTACACCGCTATCTGTGTAAACATGCATACATTTTCACCGCTATCTGTATAAACATGGAAATATCTACACCGCTATCTTTATGAACATGGAAATATCTACACCGCTAACTGTTTGAACTTGGAAATATATACACCGCTATCTGCATGAAAATGGAAATATCTACACCGCTATCTGTATGAACATGGAAATACATACACCGCTATCTGTTTGTACATGGAAATATCTACACCGCTATCTGTATGAACATGGAAATATCTACACCGCTATCTGTTTGAACAGGGAAATATATACACCGCTGTCTGCATGAAAATGGAAATTGCTACAGAGCTATCTGCATATACATGGAAATATCTACACAGCTATCCCTTTACACATGGAAATACCTTCACCGCTATCTGTATGAACATGGAAATATCTACACCGCCATCTGTATGAACATGGAAATATCTGCACCGCCATCTGTATGAACATATAAATATCTACACCGCCATCTGTATTAAGATGGAGATATCTACACCGCTATCTGTATCAACATGGAAATACCTACACTGCTATCTGTATAAACATGGAAATACCTACACCGCTATCTGTATAAACATGGAAATATCTACACCGCTATCTGTATAAACATGGAAATATCAGCACCACTACCTGTATGAACATGGAAATATCAGCACCGCTATCTGTATGAACATGGAAATATCCACACCGCTATCTGTATGAACATGGAAATATCTTCACCGCCATCTGTATGAACATGGAAATATCTACACAGCCATCTGGATGAACATGGAAATATGTACACGGCTATCTGTGTAAACATGCATACATCTTCACCGCTATCTGTATAAACATGGAAATATCTACACCGCTATCTTTATGAACATGGAAATATCTAAACCGATAACTGTTTGAACAGGGAAATATATACACCGCTATCTGCATGAAAATGGATATATCTACACCGCTATTTGTGTAAACATGCATACATGTTCACCGCTATCTGTATAAACATGGAAATATCTACACCGCTATCTTTATGAACATGGAAATATCTACACCGCTAACTGTTTGAACATGGAAATATATACACCGCTATCTGCTTGAAAATGGAAATACCTACACAGCTATCTGCATATACATGGAAATATCTACACAGCTATCTCTTTACACATGGAAATAACTACACCGCTATCTGTATGAACATGGAAATATCTACAGCGCCATCTGTATGAACATGGAAATATCTGCACGGCCATCTGTATGAACATATAAATATCTACACCGCCATCTGTATTAAGATGGAGATATCTACACCGCTATCTGTATAAAGTTGAAAATATCTACACCGCTATCACTATAAACATGGAAATATCTACACCGCTTTCTGTATAAACATGGAAATATCTACACCGCTACTTGTATAAACATGGAAATATCTAAACCGCTATCTGTTTGAACAGGGAAATATAGACACCGCTATCTGCATGAAAATGGAAATATCTACACCGCTATCTGTATGAACATGGAAATATCTACACCGCTATCTGTATGAACATGGAAATACCTACACCGCTATCTGTATGAACATGGAAATATCTACACCGCCATCTGTATGAACATGGAAATATCTTCTCCGCCATCTGTATGAACATGGATATATCTACACAGCCATCTGGATGAACATGGAAATATCTAAACCGCTATCTGTATGAACATGGAAATATCTACACCGCCATCTGTATGAACATGGATATATCTAGACAGCCATCTTTATAAACACGGAAATATGTACACCGCTACCTGTATAAACATGGAAGTATCAGCACCGCTATCGGTATGTACATGGCAATATCTACACGGCTATCTGTATGAACATGGAAATATCTTCACCGCCATGTGTACGAACATGGATAAATCTACACAGCCATCTGGATGAAGATGGAAATATCTACACCGCTATCTGTATGAACATGGAAATATCTACACCGCTATCTGTATGAACATGGAAATACCTACACAGCCATCTGGATGAACATGGAAATATCTACACCGCTATCTGTATGAACATGGAAATACAATCACCGCTATCTGTATGAACATGAAAATATCTACACCGCTATCTGTATGAACATGGAAATATCTTCACCGCCATCTGTATGAACATGGATATATCTACACAGCCATCTGGATGAACATGGAAATATCTACACCGCTATGTGTGTAAACATGCATACATTTTCACCGCTATCTGTATAAACATGGAAATATCTACACCGCTATCTTTATGAACATGGAAATATCTACACCGCTAACTGTTTGAACTTGGAAATATATACACGGCTATCTGCTTGAAAATGGAAATATCTACACCGCTATCTGTATGAACATGGAAATACATACACCGCTATCCGTTTGAACATGGAAATATCTACACCGCTTTCTGTATGAACATGGAAATATCTACACCGCTATCTGTATGAACATGGAAATAACTTCACCGTCATCTGTATGAACATGGATATATCTTCACAGCCATCTGGATGAACATGGAAATATCTGCACCGCTATCTGTATGAACATGGAAATATCTACACCGCTATCTGTATGAACATGGATATATCTACACAGCCATCTGGATGAACATGGAAATATCTACACCGCTATCTGTGTAAACATGCATACAACTTGACCGCTATCTGTATAAACATGGAAATATCTACACCTCTATCTTTCTGAACATGGAAATATCAACACCGCTAACTGTTTGAACAGGAAAATATATACACCGCTATCTGCATGAGAATTGAAATATCTACACAACTATCTGCATATACATGGAAATATCTACACAGCTATCTCTTTACACATGGAAATAACTACACCGCTATCTGTATGAACATGGAAATATCTACACCGCCATCTGTATGAAAATGGAAATATCTGAACCGCCATCTGTATGAACATATAAATATCTACACCGCCATCTGTATTAAGATGGAGATATCTACACCGCTATCTGTATAAACATGGAAATATCTACACCGCTATCTGTATAAACATGGAAATATCTACACCGCTATCTGTATAAACATGGAAATAGCTTCACCGCTACTGTAAAAACATGGAAATATTAGCACCGCTATCTGTATGAACATGGAAATATCTACACCGCTATCTGTTTGAACAGGGAAATATATACACCGCTATCTGCATCAAAATGGAAATTGCTACACAGCTATCTGCATATACATGGAAATATCTACACAGGTATCTCTTTACACATGGAAATAACTACACCGCTATCTGTATGAACATGGAAATATCTACACCGCCATCTGTATGAACATGGAAATATCTGCACCGCCATCTGTATGAACATATAAATATCTACACCGCCATCTGTATTAAGATGGAGATATCTACACCGCTATCTGTATCAACATGGAAATATCTTCACCGCTATCTGTATAAACATGGAAATATCTACACTGCTATCTTTATGAACATGGAAATATCTAAACCGATAACTGTTTGAACAGGGAAAAATATACACCGCTATCTGCATAAAAATGCAAATATCTACACCGCTATCTGTATGAACATGGAAATACATAAACCGCTATCTGTATGAACATGGAAATATCTACACCGCTATCTGTATGAACATGGAAATATCTGCACCGCTATCTGTATGAACATGGAAATATCTACACCGCCATCTGTATGAACATGGAAATATCTTCACCGCCATGTGTACGAACATGGATAAATCTACACAGCCATCTGGATGAAGATGGAAATATCTACACCGCTATCTGTATGAACATGGAAATATCTACACCGCTATCTGTATGAACATGGAAATACCTACACAGCCATCTGGATGAACATGGAAATATCTACACCGCTATCTGTATGAACATGGAAATACAATCACCGCTATCTGTATGAACATGAAAATATCTACACCGCTATCTGTATGAACATGGAAATATCTTCACCGCCATCTGTATGAACATGGATATATCTACACAGCCATCTGGATGAACATGGAAATATCTACACCGCTATGTGTGTAAACATGCATACATTTTCACCGCTATCTGTATAAACATGGAAATATCTACACCGCTATCTTTATGAACATGGAAATATCTACACCGCTAACTGTTTGAACTTGGAAATATATACACGGCTATCTGCTTGAAAATGGAAATATCTACACCGCTATCTGTATGAACATGGAAATACATACACCGCTATCTGTTTGAACATGGAAATATCTACACCGCTTTCTGTATGAACATGGAAATATCTACACCGCTATCTGTATGAACATGGAAATAACTTCACCGTCATCTGTATGAACATGGATATATCTTCACAGCCATCTGGATGAACATGGAAATATCTGCACCGCTATCTGTATGAACATGGAAATATCTACACCGCTATCTGTATGAACATGGATATATCTACACAGCCATCTGGATGAACATGGAAATATCTACACCGCTATCTGTGTAAACATGCATACAACTTGACCGCTATCTGTATAAACATGGAAATATCTACACCTCTATCTTTCTGAACATGGAAATATCAACACCGCTAACTGTTTGAACAGGAAAATATATACACCGCTATCTGCATGAGAATTGAAATATCTACACAACTATCTGCATATACATGGAAATATCTACACAGCTATCTCTTTACACATGGAAATAACTACACCGCTATCTGTATGAACATGGAAATATCTACACCGCCATCTGTATGAAAATGGAAATATCTGAACCGCCATCTGTATGAACATATAAATATCTACACCGCCATCTGTATTAAGATGGAGATATCTACACCGCTATCTGTATAAACATGGAAATATCTACACCGCTATCTGTATAAACATGGAAATATCTACACCGCTATCTGTATAAACATGGAAATAGCTTCACCGCTACTGTAAAAACATGGAAATATTAGCACCGCTATCTGTATGAACATGGAAATATCTACACCGCTATCTGTTTGAACAGGGAAATATATACACCGCTATCTGCATCAAAATGGAAATTGCTACACAGCTATCTGCATATACATGGAAATATCTACACAGGTATCTCTTTACACATGGAAATAACTACACCGCTATCTGTATGAACATGGAAATATCTACACCGCCATCTGTATGAACATGGAAATATCTGCACCGCCATCTGTATGAACATATAAATATCTACACCGCCATCTGTATTAAGATGGAGATATCTACACCGCTATCTGTATCAACATGGAAATATCTTCACCGCTATCTGTATAAACATGGAAATATCTACACCGCTATCTTTATGAACATGGAAATATCTAAACCGATAACTGTTTGAACAGGGAAAAATATACACCGCTATCTGCATAAAAATGCAAATATCTACACCGCTATCTGTATGAACATGGAAATACATAAACCGCTATCTGTATGAACATGGAAATATCTACACCGCTATCTGTATGAACATGGAAATATCTGCACCGCTATCTGTATGAACATGGAAATATCTACACCGCCATCTGTATGAACATGGAAATATCTTCTCCGCCATCTGTATGAACGTGGATATATCTACACAGCCATCTGGATGAACATGGAAATATCTAAACCGCTATCTGTATGAACATGGAAATATCTACACCGCCATCTGTATGAACATGGATATATCTACACAGCCATCTTTATAAACACGGAAATATGTACACCGCTACCAGTATAAACATGGAAGGATCAGCACCGCTATCGGTATGTACATGGCAATATCTACACCGCTATCTTTATGAACATGGAAATATCTACACCGCTAACTGTTTGAACATGGAAATATATACACCGCTATCTGCTTGAAAATGGAAATATCTACACCGTTATCAGTATGAACATAGAAATATCTACACCGCTATCTGTATGAACATGGAAATATCTTCACCGCCATCTGTATGAACATGGATATATCTACACAGCCATCGGGATGAACATGGAAATATCCGCACCGCTATCTGTATGAACATGGAAATATCTACACCGCTATCTGTATGAACATGGATATATCTACACCGCTAACTGTTTGAACAGGGAAATATATACACCGCTATCTGCATGAAAATGGAAATATCTACACAGCTATCTGCATATACATGGAAATATCTACACAGCTATCTCTTTACACATGGAAATAACTACACCGCTATCTGTATGAACATGGAAATATCTACACCGCCATCTGTATGAAAATGGAAATATCTGAACCGCCATCTGTATGAACATATAAATATCTACACCGCCATCTGTATTAAGATGGAGATATCTGCACCGCTATCTGTATAAACATGGAAATATCTACACCGCTATCTGTATAAACATGGAAATATCTACACCGCTATCTGTATAAACATGGAAATAGCTTCACCGCTACCTGTAAAAACATTGAAATATCAGCACCGCTATCTGTATGAACATGGAAATATCTACACCGCTATCTGTATGAACATGGAAATATCTACAGCGCTATCTGTATGAACATGGAAATATCTTCACCGCCATCTGTATGAACATGGATATATCTACACAGCCATCTGGATGAACATGGAAATAACTACACCGCTATCTGTGTAAACATGCATACATCTTCACCGCTATCTGTATAAACATGGAAATATCTACACTGCTATCTTTATTAACATGGAAATATCTAAACCGCTAACTGTTTGAACAGGGAAGTATAGACACCGCTATCTGCATGAAAATGGAAATATCTACACCGCTATCTGTATGAACATGCAAATACATACACCGCCATCTGTATGAACATGGAAATATCTACACTGCTATCTGTATGAACATGGAAATATCTACACCGCTATCTGTATGAACATGGAAATATCTACACCGCCATCTGTATGAACATGGAAATATCTTCTCTGCCATCTGTTTGAACATGGATATATCTACACAGCCATCAGGATGAACATGGAAATATCTAAACCGCTATATGCATGAACATGGAAATATCTACACCGCCATCTGTATGTACATGGATATATCTACACAGCCATCTGTATAAACATGGAAATATCTACACCGCTATCTGTATGAATATGGAAATGTCTACAATGCTATCTGTTTGAACATGGAAATATCTACACCGCTATCTTTATGAACATGGAAATATCTACACCGCTATCTGTGTAAATATGCATACATCTTCACCGGAATCTGTGTAAACATGGAAATATCTACACCGCTATCTGTATGAACATGGAAATATCTACACCGCTATCTGTTTGAACATGGAAATATCTACAACGCTATCTGCATGAAAATGGAAATATCTACACAGCTATCTGCATATACATGGAAATATCTACACAGCTATCTCTTTACACATGGAAATAACTACACCGCTATCTGTATGAACATGGATATATCTACACAGCCATCTGGATGAACATGGAAATACCTACACAGCCATCTGGATGAACATGGAAATATCTACACCGCTATCTGTATGAACATGGAAATACAAACACCGCTATCTGTATGAACATGGAAATATCTACACCGCTATCTGTATGAACATGGAAATATCTACACCGCTATCTGTGTGAACATGGAAATCTCTTCGCCGCCATCTGTATGAACATGGATATATCTACACAGCCATCTGGATGAACATGGAAATATCTACACCGCTATCTGTGTAAACATGCATACATTTTCACCGCTATCTGTATAAACATGGAAATATCTACACCGCTATCTTTATGAACATGGAAATATCTACACCGCTAACTGTTTGAACTTGGAAATATATACACCGCTATCTGCTTGAAAATGGAAATATCTACACCGCTATCTGTATGAACATGGAAATACATACACCGCTATCTGTTTGTACATGGAAATATCTACACCGCTATCTGTATGAACATGGAAATATCTACACCGCTATCTGTTTGAACAGGGAAATATATACACCGCTGTCTGCATGAAAATGGAAATTGCTACACAGCTAACTGCATATACATGGAAATATCTACACAACTATCTCTTTACACATGGAAATACCTTCACCGCTATCTGTATGAACATGGAAATATCTACACCGCCATCTGTATGAACATGGAAATATCTGCACCGCCATCTGTATGAACATATAAATATCTACACCGCCATCTGTATTAAGATGGAGATATCTACACCGCTATCTGTATCAACATGGAAATACCTACACTGCTATCTGTATAAACATGGAAATACCTACACCGCTATCTGTATAAACATGGAAATATCTACACCGCTATCTGTATAAACATGGAAATATCAGCACCGCTACCTGTATGAACATGGAAATATCAGCACCGCTATCTGTATGAACATGGAAATATCCACACCGCTATCTGTATGAACATGGAAATATCTTCACCGCCATCTGTATGAACATGGAAATATCTACACAGCCATCTGGATGAACATGGAAATATGTACACGGCTATCTGTGTAAACATGCATACATCTTCACCGCTATCTGTATAAACATGGAAATATCTAAACCGCTATCTTTATGAACATGGAAATATCTAAACCGATAACTATTTGAACAGGGAAATATATACACCGCTATCTGCATGAAAATGGATATATCTACACCGCTATCTGTGTAAACATGCATACATGTTCACCGCTATCTGTATAAACATGGAAATATCTACACCGCTATCTTTATGAACATGGAAATATCTACACCGCTAACTGTTTGAACATGGAAATATATACACCGCTATCTGCTTGAAAATGGAAATACCTACACAGCTATCTGCATATACATGGAAATATCTACACAGCTATCTCTTTACACATGGAAATAACTACACCGCTATCTGTATGAACATGGAAATATCTACAACGCCATCTGTATGAACATGGAAATATCTGCACGGCCATCTGTATGAACATATAAATATCTACACCGCCATCTGTATTAAGATGGAGATATCTACACCGCTATCTGTATAAAGTTGAAAATATCTACACCGCTATCACTATAAACATGGAAATATCTACAACGCTTTCTGTATAAACATGGAAATATCTACACCGCTACCTGTATAAACATGGAAATATCTAAACCGCTATCTGTTTGAACAGGGAAATATAGACACCGCTATCTGCATGAAAATGGAAATATCTACACCGCTATCTGTATGAACATGGAAATATCTACACCGCTATCTGTATGAACATGGAAATACCTACACCGCTCTCTGTATGAACATGGAAATATCTACACCGCCATCTGTATGAACATGGATATATCTAGACAGCCATCTTTATAAACACGGAAATATGTACACCGCTACCTGTATAAACATGGAAGTATCAGCACCGCTATCGGTATGTACATGGCAATATCTACACGGCTATCTGTATGAACATGGAAATATCTTCACCGCCATGTGTACGAACATGGATAAATCTACACAGCCATCTGGATGAAGATGGAAATATCTACACCGCTATCTGTATGAACATGGAAATATCTACACCGCTATCTGTATGAACATGGAAATACCTACACAGCCATCTGGATGAACATGGAAATATCTACACCGCTATCTGTATGAACATGGAAATACAATCACCGCTATCTGTATGAACATGAAAATATCTACACCGCTATCTGTATGAACATGGAAATATCTTCACCGCCATCTGTATGAACATGGATATATCTACACAGCCATCTGGATGAACATGGAAATATCTACACCGCTATGTGTGTAAACATGCATACATTTTCACCGCTATCTGTATAAACATGGAAATATCTACACCGCTATCTTTATGCACATGGAAATATCTACACCGGTAACTGTTTGAACTTGGAAATATATACACGGCTATCTGCTTGTAAATGGAAATATCTACACCGCTATCTGTATGAACATGTAAATACATACACCGCTATCCGTTTGAACATGGAAATATCTACACCGCTTTCTGTATGAACATGGAAATATCTACACCGCTATCTGTATGAACATGGAAATAACTTCACCGTCATCTGTATGAACATGGATATATCTACACAGCCATCTGGATGAACATGGAAATATCTGCACCGCTATCTGTATGAACATGGAAATATCTACACCGCTATCTGTATGAACATGGATATATCTACACAGCCATCTGGATGAACATGGAAATATCTACACCGCTATCTGTGTAAACATGCATACAACTTGACCGCTATCTGTATAAACATGGAAATATCTACACCTCTATCTTTCTGAACATGGAAATATCAACACCGCTAACTGTTTGAACAGGAAAATATATACACCGCTATCTGCATGAGAATTGAAATATCTACACAACTATCTGCATATACATGGAAATATCTACACAGCTATCTCTTTACACATGGAAATAACTACACCGCTATCTGTATGAACATGGAAATACCTACACCGCCATCTGTATGAAAATGGAAATATCTGAACCGCCATCTGTATGAACATATAAATATCTACACCGCCATCTGTATTAAGATGGAGATATCTACACCGCTATCTGTATAAACATGGAAATATCTACACCGCTATCTGTATAAACATGGAAATATCTACACCGCTATCTGTATAAACATGGAAATAGCTTCACCGCTACTGTAAAAACATGGAAATATTAGCACCGCTATCTGTATGAACATGGAAATATCTACACCGCTATCTGTTTGAACAGGGAAATATATACACCGCTATCTGCATCAAAATGGAAATTGCTACACAGCTCTCTGCATATACATGGAAATATCTACACAGGTATCTCTTTACACATGGAAATAACTACACCGCTATCTGTATGAACATGGAAATATCTACACCGCCATCTGTATGAACATGGAAATATCTGCACCGCCATCTGTATGAACATATAAATATCTACACCGCCATCTGTATTAAGATGGAGATATCTACACCGCTATCTGTATCAACATGGAAATATCTTCACCGCTATCTGTATAAACATGGAAATATCTACACCGCTATCTTTATGAACATGGAAATATCTAAACCGATAACTGTTTGAACAGGGAAAAATATACACCGCTATCTGCATAAAAATGCAAATATCTACACCGCTATCTGTATGAACATGGAAATACATAAACCGCTATCTGTATGAACATGGAAATATTTACACCGCTATCTGTATGAACATGGAAATATCTGCACCGCTATCTGTATGAACATGGAAATATCTACACCGCCATCTGTATGAACATGGAAATATCTTCTCCGCCATCTGTATGAACGTGGATATATCTACACAGCCATCTGGATGAACATGGAAATATCTAAACCGCTATCTGTATGAACATGGAAATATCTTCACCGCCATCTGTATGAACATGGATATATCTACGCAGCCATCTGGATGAACATGGAAATATCTACACCGCTATCTGTATGAACATGGAAATATCTACAACGCTATCTGTATGAACATGGAAATATCTACACAGCCATCTGGATGAACATGGAAATATCTACACCTCTATCAGTATGAACATGGAAATACATACACCGCTATCTGTATGAACATGGAAATATCTTCACCGTCATCTGTATGAACATGGAAATATCTACACCGCTATCTGTATGAACATGGAAATATCTTCACCGCAATCTGTGTGAACATGGATATATCTACACAGTCATCTGGATGAACATGGAAATATCTACACCGCTATCTGTGTAAACATGCATACAATTTCACCGCTATCTGTATAAACATGGAAATATCTACACCGCTATCTTTATGAACATGGAAATATCTACACCGCTAACTGTTTGAACATGGAAATATATACACCGCTATCTGCTTGAAAATGGAAATATCTACACCGCTATCTGTATGAACATGGAAATACATACACCGCTATCTGTTTGAACATAGAAATATCTACACCGCTTTCTGTATGAACATGGAAATATCTACACCGCTATCTGTATGAACATGGAAATATCTTCACCGCCATCTGTATGAACATGGATATATCTACACAGCCATCTGGATGAACATGGAAATATCCGCACCGCTATCTGTATGAACATGGAAATATCTACACCGCTATCTGTATGAACATGGATATATCTACACAGCCATCTGGATGAACATGGAAATATCTACACTGCTATCTGTGTAAACATGCATACATCTTCACCGCTATCTGTATAAATATGGAAATATCTACACCGCTATCTTTCTGAACATGGAAATATCTACACCGCTATCTGTATGAACATGGAAATACATACACCGCTGTCTGTATGAACATGGAAATATCTACACCGCTATCTGTATGAACATGGAAATATCTACACCGCTATCTGTATGAACATGGAAATATCTTCACCGCAATCTGTGTGAACATGGATATATCTACACAGTCATCTGGATGAACATGGAAATATCTACACCGCTATCTGTGTAAACATGCATACATTTTCACCGCTATCTGTATAAACATGGAAATATCTACACCGCTATCTTTATGAACATGGAAATATCTACACCGCTAGCTGTTTGAGCATGGAAATATATACACCGCTATCTGCTTGAAAATGGAAATATCTACACCGCTATCTGTATGAACATGGAAATACATACACCGCTATCGGTTTGAACATGGAAATATCTACACCGCTTTATTTATGAACATGGAAATATCTACAACGCTATCTGTATGAACATGGAAATATCTTCACCGCCATCTGTATGAACATGGATATATCTACACAGCCATCTGGATGAACATGGAAATATCTGCACCGCTATCTGTATGAACATGGAAATATCTACACCGCTATCTGTATGAGCATGGAAATACTTTCACCGCCATCTATATGAACATGGATATATCTACACAGCCATCTGGACGAACATGGAAATATCTACACCGCTCTCTGTGTAAACATGCCTACATTTTCACCGCTATCTGTATAAACATGGAAATATCTACACCGCTATCTTTATGAACATGGAAATATCTAAACCGCTAACTGTTTGAACAGGGAAATATATACACCGCTATCTGCATAAAAATGGAAATATCTACACTGCTATCTGTATGAACATGGAAATACATTCACCGCTATCTGTATGAACATGGAAATATCTACACCGCTATCTGTATGAACATAGAAATATCTACACCGCTATCTGTATGAACATGGAAATATCTACACCGCCATCTGTATGAACATGGAAATATCTTCTCCACCATCTGTATGAACATGGATATATCTACACAGCCATCTGGATGAACATGGAAATATCTAAACCGCTATCTGTATGAACATGGAAATATCTACACCGCCATCTGTATGAACATGGATATATCTACACAGCCATCTGTATAAACACGGAAATATGTACACCGCTACCTGCATAAACATTTAAGTTTCAGCACGGCAATCGGTATGAACATGGGAATATCAACACGGCTATCTGTAAGAATATGGAAATATCTACACCGCTATCTGTATGAACATGGAAATATCTACACCGCTATCAGTATGAACATGGAAATATCTACACAGCCATCTGGATTAACATGGAAATATCTACACCGCTATCTGTATGAACATGGAAATACATACACCGCTGTCTGTATGAACAAGGAAATATCTACACCGCTATCTGTATGAACATGGAAATATCTACACCGCTATCTGTATGAACATGGAAATATCTTCACCGCCATCTGTGTGAACATGGATATATCTACACAGCCATCTGGATGAACATGGAAATATCTACACCGCTATCTGTGTAAACATGCATACATTTTCACCGCTATCTGTATAAACATGGAAATATCTACACCGCTCTCTTTAAGTACATGGAAATATCTACACCGCTAACTGTTTGAGCATGGAAATATATACACCGCTATCTGCTTGAAAATGGAAATATCTACACCGCTATCTGTATGAACATAGAAATACATACACCGCTATCGGTTTGAACATGGAAATATCTACACCGCTTTCTTTATGAACATGGAAATATCTACAACGCTATCTGTATGAACATGGAAATATCTTCACCGCCATCTGTATGAACATGGATATATCTACACAGCCATCTGGATGAACGTGGAAATATCTGCACCGCTATCTGTATGAACATGGATATATCTACACAGCCATCGGGATGAACATGGAAATATCTACACCGCTATCTGTGTAAACATGCATACATCTTCACCGCTATCTGTATAAACATGGAAATATCTACACCGCTATCTTTCTGAACATGGAAATATCTACACTGCTAACTGTTTGAACAGGGAAATATATACACCGCTATCTGAATGAAAATGGAAATATCTACACAGTTATCTGCATATACATGGAAATATCTACACCGCTTACTGTTTGAACAGGGAAATATATACACCGCTATCTGCATGAAAATGGAAATATCTACACAGCTATCTGAATATACATGGAAATATCTACACAGCTATCTCTCTACACATGGAAATAACTACACCTCTGTCTGTATGAACATGGAAATATCTACACCGCCATGTGTATGAAAATGGAAATCTCTGAACCGCCATCTGTATGAACATATAAATATCTACACCGCCATCTGTATTAAAATGGAGATATCTACACAGCTATCTGTATAAACATGGAAATATCTACACCGCTATCTGTATAAACATGGAAATATCTACACCGCTATCTGTATAAACATGGAAATAGCTTCACCGCTACCTGTATAAACATGGAAATTTCAGCACCGCTATCTGTATGAACATGGAAATATCTACACCGCAATCTGTATGAACATGGAAATATCTACACCGCTATCTGTATGAACATGGATATATCTACACAGCCATCTGGATGAACATGGAAATATGTACACGGCTATATGTGTAAACATGCATACATCTTCACCACTATCTGTATAAACATGGAAATATCTACACCGCTATCTTTATGAACATGGAAATATCTAAACCGATAACTGTTTGAACAGGGAAATATATACACCGCTATCTGCATGAAAATGGAAATATCTACACCGCTATCTGTATGAACATGGAAATACATACACCGCTATCTGTATGAACATGGAAATATCTACACCGCTATCTGTATGAACATGGAAATACCTACACCGCTATCTGTATGAACATGGAAATATCTACACCGCCATCTGTATGAACATGGAAATATCTTCTCCGCCATCTGTATGAACATGGATATATCTACACAGCCATCTGGATGAATATGGAAATATCTAAACCGCTATCTGTATGAACATGGAAATATCTACACCGCCATCTGTATTAACATGGATATATCTACACAGCCATCTTTATAAACACGGAAATATGTACACCGCTACCTGTATCAACATGGAAGTATCAGCACCGCTATCGGTATGTACATGGCAATATCTACACGGCTATCTGTATGAACATGGAAATATCTACACCGCTATCTGTATGTACATGGAAATATCTTCACCGCCTTCTGTATGAACATGGATATATCTACGCAGCCATCTGGATGAACATGGAAATATCTACACCGCTATCTGTATGAACATGGAAATATCTACACCGCTATCTGTATGAACATGGAAATACCTACACAGCCATCTGGATGAACTTGGAAATATCTACACCGCTATCTGTATGAACATGGAAATACAAACACCGCTATCTGTATGAACATGGAAATATCTACACCGCTATCTGTATGAACATGGTAATATCTACACCGCTATCTGTATGAACATGGAAATATCTACACCGCCATCTGTAAGAACATGGATATATCTACAAATCCATCTGGATGAACATGGAAATATCTACACTGCTATCTGTGTAAACATGCATACATTTTCACCGCTATCTGTATAAACATGGAAATATCTACACCGCTATCTTTATGAACATGGAAATATCTACAACGCTAACTGTTTGAACTTGGAAATATATACACCGCTATCTGCTTGAAAATGGAAATATCTACACCGCTATCTGTATGAACATGGAAATACATACACCGCTATCTGTTTGAACATGGAAATATATACACCGCTATCAGCATGAAAATGTAAATTGCTACACAGCTATCTGCATATACATGGAAATATCTACACATTTATCTCTTTACACATGGAAATAACTACACCGCTATCTGTATGAACATGGAAATATCTACACCGCTATCTGTATTTACATGGAAATATCTTCACCGCCATCTGTATGAACATGGATATATCTACTCAGCCATCTGTTTGAACATGGAAATATCTACACCGCTATCTGTATGAACATGGAAATATCTACACCACTATCTGTATGAACATGGAAATATCTACACAGCCATCTGGATTTACATGGAAATATATACACCGCTATCTGTATGAACATGGAAATACATACACCGCTGTCTGTATGAAAATGGAAATATCTACACCGCTATCTGTATGAACATGGAAATATCTACACCGCTATCTGTATGAACATGGAAATATCTTCACCGCCATCTGTATGAACATGGATATATCTACACAGCCATCTGGATGAACATGGAAATATCTACACCGCTATCTGTGTAAACATGCATACATTTTCACCGCTATCTGTATAAACATGGAAATATCTACACCGCTATCTTTATGAACATGGAAATATCTACACCGCTAACTGTTTGAACATGGAAATATATACACCGCTATCTGTATAAACATGGAAATTTCAGCACCGCTATCTGTATGAACATGGAAATATCTACACCGTAATCTGTATGAACATGGAAATTTCAGCACCGCTATCTGTATGAACATGGAAATATCTACACCGCTATCTGTTTGAACAGGGAAATATATACACCGCTGTCTGCATGAAAATGGAAATTGCTACACAGCTATCTGCATATACATGGAAATATCTACACCGGTATCTCTTTACACATGGAAATAACTACACCGCTATCTGTATGAACTTGGAAATATCTACACCGCCATCTGTATGAACATGGAAATATCTGCACCGCCATCTGTATGAACATATAAATATCTACACCGCCATCTGTATTAAGATGGAGATATCTACACCGCTATCTGTATCAACATGGAAATATCTACACCGCTATCTGTATAAACATGGAAATACCTACACCGCTATCTGTATAAACATGGAAATATCTACACCGCTACCTGTATGAACATTGAAATACCAGCACCGCTATCTGTATGAACATGGAAATATCTACACCGCTATCTGTATGAACATGGAAATATCTTCACCGCCATCTGTATGAACATGGATATATCTACACAGCCATCTGGATGAACATGGAAATATGTACACGGCTATCTGTGTAAACATGCATACATCTTCACCGCTATCTGTATAAACATGGAAATATCTACACCGTTATTTTTATGAACATGGAAATATCTAAACCGATAACTGTTTGAACAGGGAAATATATACACCGCTATCTGCATGAAAATGGAAATATCTACACCGCTATCTGTATGAACATGGAAATACATACACCGCTATCTGTATGAACATGGAAATATCTACACCGCTATCTGTATGAACATGGAAATACCTACACCGCTATCTGTATGAACATGGAAATATCTACACCGCCATCTGTATGAACATGGAAATATCTTCTCCGCCATCTGTATGAACATGGATATATCTACACAGCCATCTGGATGAACATGGAAATATCTAAACCGCTATCTGTATGAACATGGAAATATCTACACCGCCATCTGTATGAACATGGATATATCTACACAGCCATCTGTATAAACACGGAAATATGTACACCGCTACCTGTATAAACATGGAAGTATCAGCACCGCTATCGGTATGTACATGGCAATATCTACACGGCTATCTGTATGAACATGGAAATATTTACACTGCTATCTGTATGTACATGGAAATATCTTAACCGCCATCTGTATGAGCATGGATATATCTACGCAGCCTTCTGTATGAACATGGAAATATCTACACCGCTATCTGTATGAACATGGAAATATCTTCACCGCCATCTGTATGAACATGGATATATCTACACAGCCATCTGGATGAACATGGAAATATGTACACGGCTATCTGTGTAAACATGCATACTTCTTCACCGCTATCTGTATAAACATGGAAATATCTACAACGCTATCTTTATGAACATGGAAATATCTAAACCGATAACTGTTTGAACAGGGAAATATATACACTGCTATCTGCATGAAAATGGAAATATCTACACCGCTATCTGTATGAACATGGAAATACATACACCGCTATATGTATGAACATGGAAATATCTACACCGCTATCTGTATGAACATGGAAATACCTACACCGCTATCTGTATGAACATGGAAATATCTACACCGCCATCTGTATGAACATGGAAATATCTACTCCGCCATCTGTATGAACATGGATATATCTACACAGCCATCTGGATGAACATGGAAATTTCTAAACCGCTATCTGTATGAACATGGAAATATCTACACCGCTAACTGTTTGAACTTGGAAATATATACACCACTATCTGCTTGAAAATGGAAATATCTACACCGCTATCTGTATGAACATGGAAATACATACACCGCTATCTGTTTGAACATGGAAATATCTACACCGCTTTCTGTATGAACATGGAAATATCTACACCGCTATCTGTATGAACATGGAAATATCTTCACCGTCATCTGTATGAACATGGATATATCTACACAGCCATCTGGATGAACATGGAAATATCTGCACCGCTATCTGTATGAACATGGAAATACCTACTCCGCTATCTGTATGAACATGGATATATCTACACAGCCATCTGGATGAACATGGAAATATCTACACCGCTATCTGTGTAAACATGCATACATTTTCACCGCTATCTGTATAAACTTGGAAATATCTACACCGCTCTCTTTAAGAACATGGAAATATCTACACCGCCAACTGTTTGAGCATGGAAATATATACACCGCTATCTGCTTGAAAATGGAAATATCTACACCGTTATCTGTATGAACATGGAAATACATACACCGCTATCGGTTTGAACATGGAAATATCTACACCGCTTTCTTTATGAACATGGAAATATCTACAACGCTATCTGTATGAACATGGAAATATCTTCACCGCCATCTGTATGAACATGGATATATCTACACAGCCATCTGGATGAACATGGAAATATCTGCACCGCTATCTGTATGAACATGGAAATATCTACACCGCTATCTGTATGAACATGGATATATCTACACAGCCATCTGGATGAACATGGAAATATCTACACCGCTATCTGTGTAAACATGCATACATCTTCACCGCTATCTGTATAAACATGGAAATATCTACACCGCTATCTTTCTGAACATGGAAATATCTACACCGCTAACTGTTTGAACAGGGAAATATATACACCGCTATCTGAATGAAAATGGAAATATCTACACAGCTATCTGCATATACATGGAAATATCTACACCGCTTACTGTTTGAACAGGGAAATATATACACCGCTATCTGCATGAAAATGGAAATATCTACACAGCTATCTGAATATACATGGAAATATCTACACAGCTATCTCTCTACACATGGAAATTACTACACCTCTGTCTGTATGAACATGGAAATATCTACACCGCCATCTGTATGAAAATGGAAATCTCTGAACCGCCATCTGTATGAACATATAAATATCTACACCGCCATCTGTATTAAAATGGAGATATCTACACCGCTATCTGTATAAACATGGAAATATCTACACCGCTATCTGTATAAACATGGAAATATCTACACCGCTATCTGTATAAACATGGAAATAGCTTCACCGCTACCTGTATAAACATGGAAATTTCAGCACCGCTATCTGTATGAACATGGAAATATCTACACCGCAATCTGTATGAACATGGAAATATCTACACCGCTATCTGTATGAACATGGATATATCTACACAGCCATCTGGATGAACATGGAAATATGTACACGGCTATATGTGTAAACATGCATACATCTTCACCGCTATCTGTATAAACATGGAAATATCTACACCGCTATCTGTATGAACATGGAAATATCTAAACCGATAACTGTTTGAACAGGGAAATATATACACCGCTATCTGCATGAAAATGGAAATACCTACACCGCTATCTGTATGAACATGGAAATACATACACCGCTATCTGTATGAACATGGAAATATCTACACCGCTATCTGTATGAACATGGAAATACCTACACCGCTATCTGTATGAACATGGAAATATCTACACCGCCATCTGTATGAACATGGAAATATCTTCTCCGCCATCTGTATGAACATGGATATATCTACACAGCCATCAGGATGAATATGGAAATATCTAAACCGCTATCTGTATGAACATGGAAATATCTACACCGCCATCTGTATTAACATGGATATATCTACACAGCCATCTTTATAAACACGGAAATATGTACACCGCTACCTGTATCAACATGGAAGTATCAGCACCGCTATCGGTATGTACATGGCAATATCTACACGGCTATCTGTATGAACATGGAAATATCTACACCGCTATCTGTATGTACATGGAAATATCTTCACCGCCATCTGTATGAACATGGATATATCTACGCAGCCATCTGGATGAACATGGAAATATCTACACCGCTATCTGTATGAACATGGAAATATCTACACCGCTATCTGTATGAACATTGAAATACCTACACAGCCATCTGGATGAACTTGGAAATATCTACACCGCTATCTGTATGAACATGGAAATACAAACACCGCTATCTGTATGAACATGGAAATATCTACACCGCTATCTGTATGAACATGGAAATATCTACACCGCTATCTGTATGAACATGGAAATATCTACACCGCCATCTGTAAGAACATGGATATATCTACAAATCCATCTGGATGAACATGGAAATATCTACACTGCTATCTGTGTAAACATGCATACATTTTCACCGCTATCTGTATAAACATGGAAATATCTACACCGCTATCTTTATGAACATGGAAATATCTACAACGCTAACTGTTTGAACTTGGAAATATATACACCGCTATCTGCTTGAAAATGGAAATATCTACACCGCTATCTGTATGAACATGGAAATACATACACCGCTATCTGTTTGAACATGGAAATATATACACCGCTATCAGCATGAAAATGTAAATTGCTACACAGCTATCTGCATATACATGGAAATATCTACACATTTATCTCTTTACACATGGAAATAACTACACCGCTATCTGTATGAACATGGATATATCTACACAGCCATCTGTATAAACACGGAAATATGTACACCGCTACCTGTATAAACATGGAACTTTCAGCACGGCTATCGGTATGAACATGGCAATATCTACACGGCTATCTGTATGAACATGGAAATATCTACACCGCTATCTGTATTTACATGGAAATATCTTCACCGCCATCTGTATGAACATGGATATATCTACTCAGCCATCTGTTTGAACATGGAAATATCTACACCGCTATCTGTATGAACATGGAAATATCTACACCACTATCTGTATGAACATGGAAATATCTACACAGCCATCTGGATTTACATGGAAATATATACACCGCTATCTGTATGAACATGGAAATACATACACCGCTGTCTGTATGAAAATGGAAATATCTACACCGCTATCTGTATGAACATGGAAATATCTACACCGCTATCTGTATGAACATGGAAATATCTTCACCGCCATCTGTATGAACATGGATATATCTACACAGCCATCTGGATGAACATGGAAATATCTACACCGCTATCTGTGTAAACATGCATACATTTTCACCGCTATCTGTATAAACATGGAAATATCTACACCGCTATCTTTATGAACATGGAAATATCTACACCGCTAACTGTTTGAACATGGAAATATATACACCGCTATCTGTATAAACATGGAAATTTCAGCACCGCTATCTGTATGAACATGGAAATATCTACACCGTAATCTGTATGAACATGGAAATATATACACCGCTGTCTGCATGAAAATGGAAATTGCTACACAGCTATCTGCATATACATGGAAATATCTACACCGGTATCTCTTTACACATGGAAATAACTACACCGCTATCTGTATGAACTTGGAAATATCTACACCGCCATCTGTATGAACATGGAAATATCTGCACCGCCATCTGTATGAACATATAAATATCTACACCGCCATCTGTATTAAGATGGAGATATCTACACCGCTATCTGTATCAACATGGAAATATCTACACCGCTATCTGTATAAACATGGAAATATCTACACCGCTATCTGTATAAACATGGAAATATATACACCGCTACCTGTATGAACATGGAAATACCAGCACCGCTATCTGTATGAACATGGAAATATCTACACCGCTATCTGTATGAACATGGAAATATCTTCACCGCCATCTGTATGAACATGGATATATCTACACAGCCATCTGGATGAACATGGAAATATGTACACGGCTATCTGTGTAAACATGCATACATCTTCACCGCTATCTGTATAAACATGGAAATATCTACACCGTTATTTTTATGAACATGGAAATATCTAAACCGATAACTGTTTGAACAGGGAAATATATACACCGCTATCTGCATGAAAATGGAAATATCTACACCGCTATCTGTATGAACATGGAAATACATACACCGCTATCTGTATGAACATGGAAATATCTACACCGCTATCTGTATGAACATGGAAATACCTACACCGCTATCTGTATGAACATGGAAATATCTACACCGCCATCTGTATGAACATGGAAATATCTTCTCCGCCATCTGTATGAACATGGATATATCTACACAGCCATCTGGATGAACATGGAAATATCTAAACCGCTATCTGTATGAACATGGAAATATCTACACCGCCATCTGTATGAACATGGATATATCTACACAGCCATCTGTATAAACACGGAAATATGTACACCGCTACCTGTATAAACATGGAAGTATCAGCACCGCTATCGGTATGTACATGGCAATATCTACACGGCTATCTGTATGAACATGGAAATATTTACACTGCTATCTGTATGTACATGGAAATATCTTAACCGCCATCTGTATGAGCATGGATATATCTACGCAGCCTTCTGTATGAACATGGAAATATCTACACCGCTATCTGTATGAACATGGAAATATCTTCACCGCCATCTGTATGAACATGGATATATCTACACAGCCATCTGGATGAACATGGAAATATGTACACGGCTATCTGTGTAAACATGCATACTTCTTCACCGGAATCTGTATAAACATGGAAATATCTACAACGCTATCTTTATGAACATGGAAATATCTAAACCGATAACTGTTTGAACAGGGAAATATATACACTGCTATCTGCATGAAAATGGAAATATCTACACCGCTATCTGTATGAACATGGAAATACATACACCGCTATATGTATGAACATGGAAATATCTACACCGCTATCTGTATGAACATGGAAATACCTACACCGCTATCTGTATGAACATGGAAATATCTACACCGCCATCTGTATGAACATGGAAATATCTACTCCGCCATCTGTATGAACATGGATATATCTACACAGCCATCTGGATGAACATGGAAATATCTAAACCGCTATCTGTATGAACATGGAAATATCTACACCGCTAACTGTTTGAACTTGGAAATATATACACCACTATCTGCTTGAAAATGGAAATATCTACACCGCTATCTGTATGAACATGGAAATACATACACCGCTATCTGTTTGAACATGGAAATATCTACACCGCTTTCTGTATGAACATGGAAATATCTACACCGCTATCTGTATGAACATGGAAATATCTTCACCATCATCTGTATGAACATGGATATATCTACACAGCCATCTGGATGAACATGGAAATATCTGCACCGCTATCTGTATGAACATGGAAATACCTACACCGCTATCTGTATGAACATGGATATATCTACACAGCCATCTGGATGAACAGGGAAATATCTACACCGCTATCTGTGTAAACATGCATACATCTTCACCGCTATCTGTATAAACATGGAAATATCTACACCGCTATCTTTCTGAACATGGAAATATCAACACCGCTAACTGTGTGAACAGGGAAATATATACACCGCTATCTGCATGAGAATTGAAATATCTACACAGCTATCTGCATATACATGGAAATATCTACACAGCTATCTCTTTACACATGGAAATAACTATACCGCTGTCTGTATGAACATGGAAATATCTACACCGCCATCTGTATGAAAATGGAAATATCTGAACCGCCATCTGTATGAAAATATAAATATCTTCACCGCCATCTGTATTAAGATGGAGATATCTACACCGCTATCTGTATAAACATGGAAATATCTACACCGCTATGTGTATAAACATGGAAATATCTACACCGCTATCTGTATAAACATGGAAATAGCTACACCGCTACTGTAAAAACATGGAAATATCAGCACCGCTATCTGTATGTACATGGAAATATCTACACCGCTATCTGTATGAACATGGAAATATCTACACCGCTATCTGTTTGAACAGGGAAATATATACACCGCTATCTGCATGAAAATGTAAATTGCTACACAGCTATCTGCATATACATGGAAATATCTACACATTTATCTCTTTACACATGGAAATAACTACACCGCTATCTGTATGAACATGGAAATATCTACACCACCATCTGTATGAACATGGAAATATCTGCACCGCCATCTGTATGAACATATAAATATCTACACCGCCATCTGTATTAAGATGGAGATATCTACACCTCTATCTGTATCAACATGGAAATAACTACACCGCTATCTGAATAAACATGGAAATATCAGCACCGCTATCCGTGTGAACATGGAAATATCTACACCGCTACCTGTATGAACATGGAAATATCTACACCGCTATCTGTATGAGCATGGAAATATCTTCACCGCCATCTGTATGAACATGGATATATCTACACAGCCATCTGGATGATCATGGAAATATGTACTCGGCTATCTGTGTAAACATGCATACATCTTCACCGCTATCTGTATAAACATGGAAATATCTACACCGCTATCTTTATGAACATGGAATTATCTAAACCGATAACTGTTTGAACAGGGAAATATATACACCGCTATCTGCATGAAAATGGAAATATCTACACCGCTATCTGTACGAACATGGAAATACATACAGCGCTATCTGTATGAACATGGAAATATCTACACCGCTATCTGTATGAACATGGAAATATCTACACCGCCATCTGTATGAACATGGAAATATCTTCTCCGCCATCTGTATGAACATGGATATATCTACACAGCCATCTGGATGAACATGGAAATATCTAAACGGCTATCTGTATGAACATGGAAATATCTACACCGCCATCTGTATGAACATGGATATATCTACACAGCCATCTTTATAAACACGGAAATATGTACACCGCTACCTGTATAAACATGGAAGTATCAGCACCGCTATCGGTATGTACATGGAAATATCTACACCGCTATCTGTATGTACATGGAAATATCTTCACCGCCATCTGTATGAACATGGATATATCTACGCAGCCATCTGGATGAACATGGAAATATCTACACCGCTATCTGTATGAACATGGAAATATCTACACCGCTATCTGTATGAACATGGAGATATCTACACAGCCATCTGGATGAACATGGAAATATCTACACCGCTATCTGTATGAACATGGAAATACATACACCGCTATCTGTATGAACATGGAAATATCTTCACCGCCATCTGTATCAACATGGATATATCTACACAGCCATCTGGATGAACCTGGAAATATCTACACCGCTATCTGTGTAAACATGCATACAATTTCACCGCTATCTGTATAAACATGGAAATATCTACACCGCTATCTTTATGAACATGGAAATATCTACACCACTAACTGTTTGAACATGGAAATATATACACCGCTATCTGCTTGAAAATGGAAATATCTACACCGCTATCTGTATGAACATGGAAATACATACACCGCTATCTGTTTGAACATGGAAATATCTACACCGCTTTCTGTATGAACATGGAAATATCTACACCGCTATCTGTATGAACATGGAAATATCTTCACCGCCATCGGTATGAACATGGATATATCTACACAGCCATCTGGATGAACATGGAAATATCCGCACCGCTATCTGTATGAACATGGAAATATCTACACCGCTATCTGTATGAACATGGATATATCTACACAGCCATCTCGATGAACATGGAAATATCTACACTGCTATCTGTGTAAACATGCATACATCTTCACCGCTATCTGTATAAATATGGAAATATCTACACCGCTATCTTTCAGAACATGGAAATATCTACACTGCTGTTTGAACAGGGAAATATATACACCGCTATCTGCCTGAAAATGGAAATATCTACACAGCTATCTGCATATACATGGAAATATCTACACAGCTATCTCTTTACACATGGAAATAACTACACCGCTATCAGTATGAACATGAAAATATCTACACCGCCATCTGTATGAACATGGAAATATCTTCACCGCCATCTGTATGAACATGGATATATCTACACAGCCATCTGGATGAACATGGAAATATCTACACCGCTATCTGTATAAACATGCATACATCTTCACCGCTATCTGTATAAACATGGAAATATCTACACCGCTATCTTTATGAACATGTAAATATCTAAACCGCTAACTGTTTGAACAGGAAATATATACACCGCTATCTGCATGAAAATGGAAATATCTACGCCGCTATCTGTATGAATATGGAAATATATACACCGCTATCTGTATGAACATGGAAATATCTACACCGCTATCTGTATGACCATGGAAATATCTACACCGCCATCTGTATGAACATGGAAATATCTTCTCCGCCATCTGTTTGAACATGGATATATCTACACAGCCATCTGGATGAACATGGAAATATCTAAACCGCTATCTGCATGAACATGGAAATATCTACACCGCCAACTGTATGAACATGGATATATCTACACCGCTATCTGTATAAACATGGAAATATCTACACCGCTGCCTGTATGAACATGGAAATATCAGCTCCGCTATCTGTATGAACATGGAAATATCTACACCGCTATCTGTATGAACATGGAAATATCTATACCTCTATCTGTATGAACATGGAAATATCTTCACCGCCATCTGAATGAACATGGATATATCTACACAGCCTTCTGGATGAACATGGAAATATCTACACAGCTATCTGTGTAAACATGCATACATCTTCACTGCTATCTGTATAAACATGGAAATATCTACACCGCTATCTTTATGAACATGTAAATATCTAAACCGCTAACTGTTTGAACAGGAAATATATACACCGCTATCTGCATGAAAATGGAAATATCTACGCCGCTATCTGTATGAATATGGAAATACATACACCGCTATCTGTATGAACATGGAAATATCTACACCGCTATCTGTATGAACATGTAAATATCTACACCGCTATCTGTATGAACATGGAAATATCTACACCGCCATCTGTATGAACATGGAAATATCTTCCCCGCCATCTGTTTTAACATGGATATATCTACACAGCCATCTGGATGAACATGGAAATATCTAAACCGCTAACTGTTTGAACAGGGAAATATATACACCGCTATCTGCATGAAAATGGAAATATCTACACCGCTATATGTATGAAGATGGAAATACATACACCGCTATCTGTGTGAACATGGAAATATCTACACCGCTATCTGTATGAACATGGAAATATCTACACCGCTATCTGAATGAACATAGAAATATCTACACCGCCATCTGTAAGAACATGGAAATATCTTCTCCGCCATCTGTATGAACATGGATATATCTACACAGCCATCTGGATGAACATGGAAATATCTACACCGCTATCTGTACGAACATGGAAATATCTACACCGCTCTCTGTATGAACATGGAAATATCTACACCGCTATCTGTATGAACATGGAAATATCTACACCGCCATCTGTATGAACATGGAAATATCTTCTCCACCATCTGTATGAACATGGATATATCTACACAGCCATCTGTATAAACACGGAAATATCTACACTGCTATCTGTATAAACATGGAAATATCTACACCGCTACCTGTATGAACATGGAAATATCAGCACCGCTATCTGTATGAACATGGAAATATCTACACCGATATCGGTATGAACATGGAAATATCTTCACCGCCATCTGTATGAACATGGATATATCTACACAGCCATCTGGATGAACATGGAAATATGTACACGGGTATCTGTGTAAACATGCATACATCTTCACCGCTATCTGTATAAACATGGAAATATCTGCACCGCTCTCTGTATGAACATGGAAATATATACACCTCTATCTGTATGAACATGGAAATATCTACACCGCTATCTGTATGAACATGGAAATACCTATACCGCTATCTGTATGAACATGGAAATATCTACACCGCCATCTGTATGAACATGGAAATATCTTCTCCGCCATCTGTATGAACATGGATATATCTACACAGCCATCTGGATGAACATTTAAATATCTAAACCGCTATCTGTATGAACATGGAAATATCTACACCGCCATCTGTATGAACATGGATATATCTACACAGCCATCTGTATAAACACGGAAATATGTACACCGCTACCTGTATAAACATGGAAGTATCAGCACCGCTATCGGTATGAACATGGCAATATCTACACGGCTATCTGTATGAACATGGAAATATCTACACCGCTATCTGTATGTACATGGAAATATCTTCTCCGCCATCTGTATGAACATGTATATATCTACGCAGCCATCTGGATGAACATGGAAATATCTACACCGCTATCTGTATGAACATGGAAATATCTACACCGCTATCTGTATTAACATGGAAATATCTACACAGCCATCTGGATTAACTTGGAAATATCTACACCGCTATCTGTATGAACATGGAAATAAATACACCGCTATCTGTATGAACATGGAAATATCTACACCGCTATCTGTTTGAACATGGAAATATATACACCGCTATCTGCATGAAAATGGAAATATCTACACAGCTATCTGCATATAGATGGAAATATCTACACAGCTATCACTTTACGCATGGAAATAACTACACCGCTATCTGTATGAACATGGAAATATCTACACCGCCATCTGCATGAAAATGGAAATATCTGTACCGCCATCTGTATGAATATATAAATATCTACACCGCCATCTGTATTAAAATGACGATATCTACACCGCTATCTGTATAAACATGGAAATATCTACACCTCTATCTGTATAAACATGGAAATATCTACACCGCTATCTGTATAAACATGGAAATATCTTCACCGCTACCTGTAAAAACATGGAAATATCAGCACCGCTATCTGTATGAACATGGAAATATCTACACCGCTATCTGTATGAACTTGGAAATATCTACACCGCTATCTGTATGAACATGGAAATATCTACACCGCTATTGGTTTGAACAGGGAAATATATACACCGCTGTCTGCATGAAAATGGAAATTGCTACACAGCTATCTGCATATACATGGAAATATCTACACAGGTATCTCTTTACACTTGGAAATAACTACACCGCTATCTGTATGAACATGGAAATATCTACACCGCCATCTGTATGAACATGGAAATATCTAAACCGCTAACTGTTTGAACAGGGAAATATATACACCGCTATCTGCATAAAAATGGAAATATCTACACCGCTATCTTATGAACATGGAAATACATACACCGCTATCTGTATGAACATGGAAATATCTACACCGCTATCTGAATGTACATTAAAATATCTTCACCGCCATCTGTATGAACATGGATATATCTACTCAGCCATCTGGATGAACATGGATATATCTACACCGCTATCTGTATGAACATGGAAATACATACACCGCTATCTGTATGAACATGGAAATATCTACACCGCTATCTGTATGAACATGGAAATATCTTCACCGTCATCTGTATGAACATGGATATATCTACACAGCCATCTGGATGAACATGGAAATATCAGCACCGCTATCTGTATGAACATGGAAATACCTACACCGCTATCTGTATGAACATGGATATATCTACACAGCCATCTGGATGAACAGGGAAATATCTACACCGCTATCTGTGTAAACATGCATACATCTTCACCGCTATCTGTATAAACATGGAAATATCTACACCGCTATCTTTCTGAAGATGGAAATATCAACACCGCTAACTGTTTGAACAGGGAAATATATACACCGCTATCTGCATGAGAATTGAAATATCTACACAGCTATCTGCATATACATGGAAATATCTACACAGCTATCTCTTAACACATGGAAATAACTACACCGCTATCTGTATGAACATGGAAATATCTACACCGCCATCTGTATGAACATGGAAATATCTGAACCGCCATCTGTATTAACATATAAATATCTACACCGCCATCTGTATTAAGATGGAGATATCTACACCGCTCTCTGTATAAACATGGAAATATCTACACCGCTATCTGTATAAACATGGAAATATCTACACCGCTATCTGCACAAACATGGAAATAGCTTCACCGCTACTGTAAAAACATGGAAATATCAGCACCGCTATCTGTATGAACATGGAAATATCTACACCGCAATCTGTATGAACATGGAAATATCTACACCGCTATCTGTATGAACATGGAAATATCTACACCGCTATCTGTTTGAACAGGGAAATATATACACAGCTATCTGCATGAAAATGTAAATTGCTACACAGCTATCTGCATATACATGGAAATATCTACACAGGTATCTCTTTACACATGGAAATAACTACACCGCTATCTGTATGAACATGGAAATATCTACACCGCCATCTGTATGAACATGGAAATATCTGCACCGCCATCTGTATGTACATATAAATATCTACACCGCCATCTGTATTAAGATGGAGATATCTACACCGCTATCTGTATCAACATGGAAATATCTACACCGCTATCTGAATAAACATGGAAATATCAGCACCGCTATCTGTGTGAACATGGAAATATCTACACCGCTACCTGTATGAACATGGAAATATCTACACCGCTATCTGTATGAGCATGGAAATATCTTCACCGCCATCTGTATGAACATGGATATATCTACACAGCCATCTGGATGATCATGGAAATATGTACACGGCTGTCTGTGTAAACAAGCATACATCTTCACCACTATCTGTATAAACATGGAAATATCTACACCGCTATCTTTATGAACATGGAATTATCTAAACCGATAACTGTTTGAACAGGGAAATATATACACCGCCATCTGCATGAAAATGGAAATATCTACACCGGTATCTGTATGAACATGGAAATACATACACCGCTATCTGTATGAACATGGAAATATCTACACCGCTATCTGTATGAACATGGAAATATCTACATCTCTATCTGTATGAACATGGAAATATCTACACCGCCCTCTGTATGAACATGGAAATATCTTCTCCGCCATTTGTATGAACATGGATATATCTACACAGCCATCTGGTTGAACATGGAAATATCTAAACCGCTATCTGTATGAACATGGAAATATCTACACCGCCATCTGTATGAACATGGAAATATCAACACAGCCATCTGGATGAACATGGAAATATCTACACCGCTATCTGTATGAAAATGGAAATACATACACCGCTATCTGTATGAACATGGAAATATCTTCACCGCCATCTGTATGAACATGGATATATCTACACTGCCATCTGGATGAACCTGGAAATATCTACACCGCTATCTGTGTAAACATGCATACAATTTCACCGCTATCTGTATAAACATGGAAATATCTACACCGCTATCTTTATGAACATGGAAATATCTACACCGCTAACTGTTTGAACATGGAAATATATACACCGCTATCTGCTTGAAAATGGAAATATCTACACCGCTATCTGTATGAACATGGAAATACATACACCGCTATCTGTTTCAACATGGAAATATCTACACCGCTTTCTGTATGAACATGGAAATATCTACACCGCTATATGTATGAACATGGAAATATCTTCACCGCCATCTGTATGAACATGGAAATATCTACACAGCCATCTGGATGAACATGGAAATATCTACACCGCTATCTGTATGAACATGGAAATACATACACCGCTATCTGTATGAACATGGAAATATCTTCACCGCCATCTGTATGAACATGGATATATCTACACAGCCATCTGGATGAACCTGGAAATATCTACACCGCTATCTGTGTAAACATGCATACATCTTCACCGCTATCTGTATAAATATGGAAATATCTACACCGCTATCTTTCAGAACATGGAAATATCTACACTGCTGTTTGAACAGGGAAATATATACACCGCTATCTGCCTGAAAATGGAAATATCTACACAGCTATCTGCATATACATGGAAATATCTACACAGCTATCTCTTTACACATGGAAATAACTACACCGCTATCTGTATGAACATGAAAATATCTACACCGCCATCTGTATGAACATGGAAATATCTTCACCGCCATCTGTATGAACATGGATATATCTACACAGCCTTCTGGATGAACATGGAAATATCTACACCGCTATCTGTATAAACATGCATACATCTTCACCGCTATCTGTATAAACATGGAAATATCTACACCGCTATCTTTATGAACATGGAAATATCTAAACCGCTAACTGTTTGAACAGGAAATATATACACCGCTATCTGCATGAAAATGGAAATATCTACGCCGCTATCTGTATGAATATGGAAATATATACACCGCTATCTGTATGAACATGGAAATATCTACACCTCTATCTGTATGAACATGGAAATATCTACACCGCTATCTGTAAGAACATGGAAATATCTACACCGCCATCTGTATGAACATGGAAATATCTTCTCCGCCATCTGTTTGAACATGGATATATCTACACAGCCATCTGGATGAACATGGAAATATCTACACCGCTATCTGTATAAACATGGAAATATCTACAACGCTATCTGTATAAACATGGAAATATCTTCACCGCTGCCTGTAAAAACATGGAAATATCAGCACTGCTATCTGTATGAACATGGAAATATCTACACCGCTATCTGCATGAAAATGGAAATATCTACACAGCTATCTGCATATACATGGAAATATCTACACAGCTATCTCTTTACACATGGAAATAACTACACCGCTATCTCTATAAACATGGAAATATCTACACCGCCATCTGTATGAACATGGAAATATCTGCACCGCCATCTGTATGAACATATAAATATCTACACCGCCATCTGTATTAAGAAGGAGATATCTACACCGCTATCTGTATAAACATGGAAATATCTACACCGCTATCTGTATGAACATGGAAATATCTACACCGATATCTGTATAAACACGGAAATATGTACACCGCTACCTGTATAAACATGAAACTATCAGCACCGCTATCGGTATGAACATGGCAATATCTACACGGGTATCTGTTTGAACATTTAAATATCTACACCGCTATCTGTATGAATATGAAAATATATTCACTACCATCTGTATGAACATGGATATATCTACACAGCCATCTGGATGAATATGGAAATATCTACACGGCCATCTGTATGAACATGGAAATATCTGCACCGCCATCTGTATTAAGATAGAGATATCTACACCGCTATCTGTATAAACATGGAAATATCTACACCGCTATCTGTATAAACATGGAAATATCTACACCGCTATCTGTATAAACATGGACATATCTACAGCGCTACCTGTATGAACATGGAAATATCAGCACCGCTATCTGTATGAACATGGAAATACATACACCGCTATCTGTATGAACATGGAAATATCTACACCGCTATCTGTATGAACATGGAAATCTCTACACCGCTAACTGTTTGAACATGGAAATATATACACCGCTATCTGCTTGAAAATGGAAATATCTACACCGCTATCTGTATGAACATGGAAATACATACACCGCTATCTGTTTGAACATGGAAATATCTACACCGCTTTCTGTATGAACATGGAAATATCTACACCGCTATCTGTATGAACATGGAAATATCTTCACCGCCATCTGTATGAACATGGATATATCTACACAGCCATCTGGATGAACATGGAAATATCCGCACCGCTATCTGTATGAACATGGAAATATCTACACCGCTATCTGTATGAACATGGAAATATCTACACAGCCATCTGGATGAACATGGAAATATCTACACTGCTATCTGCGTAAACATGCATACATCTTCACCGCAATCTGTATAAATATGGAAATATCTACACCGCTATCTTTCTGAACATGGAAATATCTACACCGCTAACTGTTTGAACAGGGAAATATATACACCGGTATCTGCATGAAAATGGAAATATCTACACAGCTATCTGCATATACATGGAAATTTCTACACAGCTATCTCTTTACACATGGAAATAACTACACCGCTATCTGTATGAACATGGAAATATCTACACCGCCATCTGTATGAAAATGGAAATATCTGAACCGCCATCTGTATGAACATATAAATATCTACACCGCCATCTGTATTAAGATGGAGATATCTGCACCGCTATCTGTATCAACATGGAAATATCTACACCGCTATCTGTATAAACATGGAAATATCTACACCGCTATCTGTATAAACATGGAAATATCTACACCGCTACCTGTATAAACATGGAAATATCAGCACCGCTATCGGAATGAATATGGAAATATCTACAACGCTATCTGTTTGAACATGGAAATATCTACACAGCTATCTGCATGAAAATGGAAATATCTACACAGCTATCTGCAAATACATGGAAATACCTACACAGCTATCTCTTTACACATGGAAATAACTACACCGCTATCTGTATGAACATGGAAATATCTACACCGCCATCTGTATGAACATGGAAATATCTGCACCGCCATCTGTATGAACATGTAAATATCTACACCGCCATCTGCATTAAGAAGGAGATATCTACACCGCTATCTGTATAAACATGGAAATATCTACACCGCTATCTGTATGAACATGGAAATATCTACACCGTTATCTGTATAAACATGTAAATATGTACACAGCTACCTGTATAAACATGGAAGTATCAGCACCGCTATCAGTATGAACATGGCAATATCTACACGGCTATCTGTATGAACATGGAAATATCTACACCGCCATCTGTATGAACATGGAAATATGTTCACCGCCATCTGTATGAACATGGATATATCTACACAGCCATCTGGATGAACATGGAAATAACTACACCGCTATCTGTACGAACATAGAAATATCTACACCGCTATCTGTATGAACATGGAAATATCTACACCGCTATCTGTATGAACATGGAAATATCTACACCGCTATCTGTATGAACATGGAAATATCTTCTCCGCCATCTGTATGAACATGGATATATCTACACAGCCGTCTGGATGAAAATGGAAATATCTACACCGCTATATGTATGAACATGGAAATATTTACACCGCTATCTGTATGAACATGGAAATATCTTTTCTGCCATCTGTATGTATGAACATGGATATATCTACACAGCCATCTGGATGAACATGGAAATATCTACACCGCTATCAGTATGAACATGGAAATATCTACACCGCCATCTGTGTGAACATGGATATATCTACACAGCCATCTGTATAAACATGGAAATATCTACACCGTTATCTGTATGAACATGGAAATATCTACACAGCTATCTGTTTGAACATGGAAATATCTACACCGCTATCTGCATGAAAATGGAAATATCTACACAGCTATCTGCATATATATGGAAATATCTATACAGCTATCTCTTTACACTTGGAAATAACTACACCGCTATCTCTATAAACATGGAAATATCTACACCGCCATCTGTATGAACATGGAAATATCTGCACCGCCATCTGTATGAACATATAAATGTCTACACAGCCATCTGTATTAAGAAGGAGATATCTACACCGCTATCTGTATAAAGATGGAAATATCTACACCGCTATCTGTATGAACATGGAAATATCTACACCGCTATCTGTATAAACACGGAAATATGTACACCGCTACCTGTATAAACATGGAAGTATCAGCACCGCTATCGGTATGAACATGGCAATATCTACATGGCTCTCTGTATGAACATGGAAATATCTACACCGCTATCTGTATGAACATGGAAATATCTTCAATGCCATCTGTATGAACATGGATATATCTACACAGCCATCTGGATGAACATGGAAACATCTACACCGCTATCTGAATGAACATGGATATATCTACACTGCTATCTGCATGAACATGGAAATATCTACACCGCTATCTGTGTCAACATGGAAATATCTACACCGCTATCTGTATAAACATGGAAATATGTACACCGCTATCTGTATAAACATGGAAATATCTACACCGCTACCTGTATGAACATGGAAATATCAGCACCGCTATCTGTATGAACTTGGAAATATCTACACCGCTATCTGTATGAACATGGAAATATCTTCACCGCCATCTGTATGAACATGGATATATCTACACAGCCAACTGTATGAACATGGATATATGTACACGGCTATCTGTGTAAACATGCATATATCTTCACCGCTATCTGTATAAACATGGAAATATCTACACCGCTATATTTACGAACATGGAAATATCTAAACCGATAACTGTTTGAACAGGGAAATATATACACCGCTATCTGCATGAAAATGGAAATATCTACACAGCTATCTGTATGAACATGGAAATACATACACCGCTATCTGTATGAACATGGAAATATCTACACCGCTATCTGTATGAACATGGAAATACCTACACCGCTATCTGTATGAACATGGAAATATCTACACCGCCATCTGTATGAACATGGAAATAGCTTCTCCGCCATCTGTATGAACATGGATATATCTACACAGCCATCTGGATGAACATGGAAATATCTAAACCGCTATCTGTATGAACATGGAAATATCTACACCGCCATCTGCATAAACATGGATATATCTACACAGCCATCTTTATAAACACGGAAATATGTACACCGCTACCTGTATAAACATGGAAGTATCAGCACCGCTATCGGTATGTACATGGCAATATCTACACGGCTATCTGTATGAACATGGAAATATCTACACCGCTATCTGTATGTACATGGAAATATCTTCACCGCCATCTGTATGAACATGGAAATATCTTCTCCGCCATCTGTTTGAACATGGATATATCTACACAGCCTTCTGGATGAACATGGAAATATCTAAACCGCTATCTGCATGAACATGGAAATATCTACACCGCCATCTGTATGAACATGGATATATCTACACAGCCATCTGTATAAACATGGAAATATCTACACCGCTATCTGTATGAATATGGAAATATCTACAACGCTATCTGTTTGAACATGGAAATATCTACACCGCTATCTACATGAAAATGGAAATATCTACACAGCTATCTGCAAATACATGGAAATACCTACACAGCTATCTCTTTACACATGGAAATAACTACACCGCTATCTGTATGAACATGGAAATATCTACACCGCCATCTGTATGAACATGGAAATATCTGCACCGCCATCTGTATGAACATGTAAATATCTACACCGCCATCTGCATTAAGAAGGAGATATCTACACCGCTATCTGTATAAACATGGAAATATCTACACCGCTATCTGTATGAACATGGAAATATCTACACCGTTATCTGTATAAACATGTAAATATGTACACAGCTACCTGTATAAACATGGAAGTATCAGCACCGCTATCAGTATGAACATGGCAATATCTACACGGCTATCTGTATGAACATGGAAATATCTACACCGCTATCTGTATGAACATGGAAATATGTTCACCGCCATCTGTATGAACATGGATATATCTACACAGCCATCTGGATGAACATGGAAATAACTACACCGCTATCTGTACGAACATGGAAATATCTACACCGCTATCTGTATGAACATGGAAATATCTACACCGCTATATGTATGAACATGGAAATATTTACACCGCTATCTGTATGAACATGGAAATATCTTTTCTGCCATCTGTATGTATGAACATGGATATATCTACACAGCCATCTGGATGAACATGGAAATATCTACACCGCTATCAGTATGAACATGGAAATATCTACACCGCCATCTGTGTGAACATGGATATATCTACACAGCCATCTGTATAAACATGGAAATATCTACACCGTTATCTGTATGAACATGGAAATATCTACACAGCTATCTGTTTGAACATGGAAATATCTACACCGCTATCTGCATGAAAATGGAAATATCTACACAGCTATCTGCATATATATGGAAATATCTACACAGCTATCTCTTTACACTTGGAAATAACTACACCGCTATCTCTATAAACATGGAAATATCTACACCGCCATCTCTATGAACATGGAAATATCTGCACCGCCATCTGTATGAACATATAAATGTCTACACAGCCATCTGTATTAAGAAGGAGATATCTACACCGCTATCTGTATAAAGATGGAAATATCTACACCGCTATCTGTATGAACATGGAAATATCTACACCGCTATCTGTATAAACACGGAAATATGTACACCGCTACCTGTATAAACATGGAAGTATCAGCACCGCTATCGGTATGAACATGGCAATATCTACACGGCTCTCTGTATGAACATGGAAATATCTACACCGCTATCTGTATGAACATGGAAATATCTTCAATGCCATCTGTATGAACATGGATATATCTACACAGCCATCTGGATGAACATGGAAACATCTACACCGCTATCTGAATGAACATGGATATATCTACACTGCTATCTGCATGAACATGGAAATATCTACACCGCTATCTGTGTCAACATGGAAATATCTACACCGCTATCTGTATAAACATGGAAATATGTACACCGCTATCTGTATAAACATGGAAATATCTACACCGCTACCTGTATGAACATGGAAATATCAGCACCGCTATCTGTATGAACTTGGAAATATCTACACCGCTATCTGTATGAACATGGAAATATCTTCACCGCCATCTGTATGAACATGGATATATCTACACAGCCAAATGTATGAACATGGAAATATGTACACGGCTATCTGTGTAAACATGCATATATCTTCACCGCTATCTGTATAAACATGGAAATAACTACACCGCTATATTTATGAACATGGAAATATCTAAACCGATAACTGTTTGAACAGGGAAATATATACACCGCTATCTGCATGAAAATGGAAATATCTACACAGCTATCTGTATGAACATGGAAATACATACACCGCTATCTGTATGAACATGGAAATATCTACACCGCTATCTGTATGAACATGGAAATACCTACACCGCTATCTGTATGAACATGGAAATATCTACACCGCCATCTGTATGAACATGGAAATAGCTTCTCCGCCATCTGTATGAACATGGATATATCTACACAGCCATCTGGATGAACATGGAAATATCTAAACCGCTATCTGTATGAACATGGAAATATCTACACCGCCATCTGTATGAACATGGATATATCTACACAGCCATCTTTATAAACACGAAAATATGTACACCGCTACCTGTATAAACATGGAAGTATCAGCACCGCTATCGGTATGTACATGGCAATATCTACACGGCTATCTGTATGAACATGGAAATATCTACACCGCTATCTGTATGTACATGGAAATATCTTCACCGCCATCTGTATGAACATGGAAATATCTTCTCCGCCATCTGTTTGAACATGGATATATCTACACAGCCTTCTGGATGAACATGGAAATATCTAAACCGCTATCTGCATGAACATGGAAATATCTACACCGCCATCTGTATGAACATGGATATATCTACACAGCCATCTGTATAAACATGGAAATATCTACACCGCTATCTGTATGAATATGGAAATATCTACAACGCTATCTGTTTGAACATGGAAATATCTACACCGCTATCTGCATGAAAATGGAAATATCTACACAGCTATCTGCAAATACATGGAAATACCTACACAGCTATCTCTTTACACATGGAAATAACTACACCGCTTTCTGTATGAACATGGAAATATCTACACCGCCATCTGTATGAACATGGAAATATCTGCACCGCCATCTGTATGAACATGTAAATATCTACACCGCCATCTGCATTAAGAAGGAGATATCTACACCGCTATCTGTATAAACATGGAAATATCTACACCGCTATCTGTATGAACATGGAAATATCTACACCGTTATCTGTATAAACATGTAAATATGTACACAGCTACCTGTATAAACATGGAAGTATCAGCACCGCTATCAGTATGAACATGGCAATATCTACACGGCTATCTGTATGAACATGGAAATATCTACACCGCTATCTGTATGAACATGCAAATATGTTCACCGCCATCTGTATGAACATGGATATATCTACACAGCCATCTGGATGAACATGGAAATAACTACACCGCTATCTGTACGAACATGGAAATATCTACACCGCTATCTGTATGAACATGGAAATATCTACACCGCTATCTGTATGAACATGGAAATATCTACACCGCTATCTGTATGAACATGGAAATATCTTCTCCGCCATCTGTATGAACATGGATATATCTACACAGCCATCTGGATGAAAATGGAAATATCTACACCGCTATATGTATGAACATGGAAATATTTACACCGCTATCTGTATGAACATGGAAATATCTTTTCTGCCATCTGTATGTATGAACATGGATATATCTACACAGCCATCTGGATGAACATGGAAATATCTACACCGCTATCATTATGAACATGGAAATATCTACACCGCCATCTGTGTGAACATGGATATATCTACACAGCCATCTGTATAAACATGGAAATATCTACACCGTTATCTGTATGAACATGGAAATATCTACACAGCTATCTGTTTGAACATGGAAATATCTACACCGCTATCTGCATGAAAATGGAAATATCTACACAGCTATCTGCATATATATGGAAATATCTACACAGCTATCTCTTTACACTTGGAAATAACTACACCGCTATCTCTATAAACATGGAAATATCTACACCGCCATCTGTATGAACATGGAAATATCTGCACCGCCATCTGTATGAACATATAAATGTCTACACAGCCATCTGTATTAAGAAGGAGATATCTACACCGCTATCTGTATAAAGATGGAAATATCTACACCGCTATCTGTATGAACATGGAAATATCTACACCGCTATCTGTATAAACACGGAAATATGTACACCGTTACCTGTATAAACATGGAAGTATCAGCACCGCTATCGGTATGAACATGGCAATATCTACACGGCTCTCTGTATGAACATGGAAATATCTACACCGCTATCTGTATGAACATGGAAATATCTTCAATGCCATCTGTATGAACATGGATATATCTACACAGCCATCTGGATGAACATGGAAACATCTACACCGCTATCTGAATGAACATGGATATATCTACACTGCTATCTGCATGAACATGGAAATATCTACACCGCTATCTGTGTCAACATGGAAATATCTACACCGCTATCTGTATAAACATGGAAATATGTACACCGCTATCTGTATAAACATGGAAATATCTACACCGCTACCTGTATGAACATGGAAATATCAGCACCGCTATCTGTATGAACTTGGAAATATCTACACCGCTATCTGTATGAACATGGAAATATCTTCACCGCCATCTGTATGAACATGGATATATCTACACAGCCAACTGTATGAACATGGAAATATGTACACGGCTATCTGTGTAAACATGCATACATCTTCACCGCTATCTGTATAAATATGGAAATATCTACACCGCTATCTGTGTAAACATGCATACATCTTCACCGTTATCTGTATAAACATGGAAATATCTACACAGCTATCTTTATGAACATGGAAATATCTACACCGCTAACTCTTTGAACAGGGAAATATAAACACTGCTATCTGCATGAAAATGGAAATATCTACACAGCAATCTGCATATACATGGAAATATCTACACAGCTATCTGTTTAAACATGGAAATAACTACACCGCTATCTGTATGAATTTGGAAATATCTACACCGCCATCTGTATGAACATGGAAATATCTGCACCGCCATCTCTATGAACATATAAATATCTACACCGCCATCTGTATTAAGATGGAGATATCTACACCGCTATCTGTATAAACATGGAAATATCTACACCGCTATGTGTATAAACATGGAAATATCTACACCGCTATCTGTATAAACATGGAAATATCTACACCGTTACCTGTATAAACATGGAAATATCAGCACCGCTATCGGAATGAATATGGAAATATCTACACCGCCATCTCTATGAACATGGAAATATCTTCACCGCCATCTGTATGAACATGGATATATCTACACAGCCATCTGTATGAACATGGAAATATCTACACCGCTATCTGTATGAACATGGAAATGTCTACACCGCTATCTGTATCAACATGGAAATATCTTCACCGCCATCTGAATGAACATGGATATGTCTACACAGCCATCTGGATGAACATGGAAATATCTACACCGCCATCTGTATGAACATGGAAATATCTACACCGCCATCTCTATGAACATGGAAATATCTAAACCGCTAACTGTTTGAGCAGGGAAATATATACACCGCTATCTGCATAAAAATGGAAATATCTACACCGCTATCTGTATGAACATGGAAATACATACACCGCCATCTGTATGAACATGGAAATATCTACACCGCTATCTGTATGAACATGGAAATATCTACACCGCTATCTGTATGAACATGGAAATATCTACACCGCCATCTGTATGAACATGGAAATATCTTCTCCGCCGTCTGTATGAACATGGATATATCTACACAGCCATCTGGATGAACATGGAAATATCTAAACCGCTATCTGTATGAACATGGAAATATCTACACCGCCATCTGTATGAACATGGATATATCTACACAGCCATCTGTATAAACACGGAAATATGTACACCGCTACCTGTATAAACATGAAAGTATCAGCACCGCTATCGGTATGTACATGGCAATATCTACCCGGCTATCTGTATGAACATGGAAATTTCTACACCGCTATCTGTATGTACATGGAAATATCTTCACCGCCATCTGTATGAACATGGATATATCTACGCAGCCATCTGGATGAACATGGAAATATCTACACCGCTATCTGTATGAACATAGAAATATCTACACCGCTATCTGTATGAACATGGAAATATCTACACAGCCATCTGGATGAACATGGAAATATCTACACCGCTATCTGTATGAACATGGAAATACATGCACTGCTATCTGTATGAACATGGAAATATCTACACCGCTATCTGTATGAACATGGAAATATCTACACCGCTATCTGTATGAACATGGAAATATCTTCACCGCCATCTGTATGAACATGGATATATCTACACAGCCATCTGGATGAACATGGAAATATCTACACCGCTATCTGTGTAAACATGCATACATTTTCACCGCTATCTGTATAAACATGGAAATATCTACACCGCTATCTTTATGATCATGGAAATATCTACACCACTAACTGTTTGAACATGGAAATATATACACCGCTATCTGCTTGAAAATGGAAATATCTGCACCGCTATCTGTATGAACATGGAAATACATACACCGCTATCTGTTTGAACATGGAAATATCTACACCGCTTTCTGTATGAACATGGAATTATCTTCACCGCTATCTGTATGAACATGGAAATATCTTCACCACCATCTGTATGAACATGGATATATCTACACAGCCATCTGGATGAACATGGAAATATCTGCACCGCTATCTGTATGAACATGGAAATATCTACACCGCTATCTGTATGAACATGGATATATCTACACAGCTATCTGCATATACATGGAAATATCTACGCAGCTATCTCTTTACACATGGAAATAACTACACCGCTATCTGTATGAACATGGATATATCTACTCCGCCATCTGTATGAACATGGAAATATCTGCACGGCCATCTGTATGAACATATAAATATCTACACCGCCATCTGTATTAAGATGGAGATATCTACACCGCTATCTGTATAAACATGGAATTATCTACACCGCTACCTGTACAAACCTGGAAATATCTACACCGCTACCTGTATAAACATGGAAATAACAGCACCACTATCTGTATGAACACGGAAATATCAGCCCCCCTATCAGTGAACATGGAAATATCTACACCACTATCTTTATGAACATGGAAATATGTACACCGCTATCTGTATGAACATGGAAATAACTTCACCGCCATCTGTATGAACATGGATATCTCTACACAGCCATCTGGATGAACATGGAAATATCTACAACGCTATCTCCATGAACATGGAAATATCTACACCGCCATCTGTATGAACATGCAAATATCTACACCGCCATCTGTATGAACATGGAAATATCTGCACCGCCATCTGTATGAACATATAAATAACTACACCGCCATCTGTATTAAGATGGAGATATCTACACCGCTATCTGTATAAACCTGGAAATATCTACACCGCTATCTGTATAAACATGGAAATATCTACACCGCTATCTGTATAAACATGGAAATATCTGCACCGCTTCCTGTATAAACATGGAAATATCAGCACCGCTATCTGTATGAACATGGAAATATCTACACCGCTATCTGTATGAACATGGAAATATCTACACCGCTATCTGTATGAACATGGAAATATCTAAACCGCTATCTGTATGAACATGGAAATATCTACACCACTATCTGTATAAACATGGAAATATCTACACCACTATCTGTATGACCATGGATATATCTACACAGATATCTGGATGAACATGGAAATATCTACACCGCTATCTGTATGAACATGGAAATATCTACCCCGATATCTGTGTAAACATGCATACATTTTCACCGCTATCTGTATAAACATGGAAATATCTACAATGCTATCAGTATGAACATGGAAATATCTACACCGTTATCTGTTTGTACATGGAAATATCTAAACCGCTTTCAGCATGAAAATGGAAATATGTTCACAGCTATCTGCATATACATGGAAATATCTACACAGCTATCTCTTTACACATGGAAATAACTACACCGCTATCTGTATGAACATGGAAATATCTACACCGCTATCTGTATGAACATGGAAATATCTGCACGGCCATCTGTATGAACATATAAATATCTACACCACCATCTGTATTAAGATGGAGAAATCTACACCGCTATCTGTATAAACATGGAAATATCTACACCGCTATCTGTATAAACATGGAAATATCTACACCGCTATCTGTATAAACATGGAAATATCTACACCGCTACCTGAATAAACATGGAAATATCAGGACCGCTATCTGTATGAACATGGAAATATCATCCCCTCTATCTGTATGAACATGGAAATACCTACACCGCTATCTGTATGAACATGGAAATATCTACACCACTATCTGTATAAACATGGAAATACCAACACCGCTACCTGTATACACATGGAAATATCAGCACCTCTATCTGTATGAACATGGAAATATCTACACCGCTATCTGTACGAACATGGAAATATCTACACCTCTATCTGTACGAACATGGAAATATCTACACCGCTATCTGTACGAACATGGAAATATCTACACCGCTATCTGTACGAACATGGAAATATCTACACCGCTATCTGTATGAACATGGAAATAGCTACACCGCTATCTGTATGAACATGGAAATATCTACACCGCTATATGTATGAACATGGAAATATCTACACCGCTATCTGTATGAACATGGAAATATCTTCACCGCCATCTGTATGAGCATGGATATATCTACACAGCCATCTGGATGAACATGGAAATATGTACACCGCTGTCTCCTTAAACATGGAAATATCTACACCGCTATCTGTATAAACATGGAAATATCTACACCGCTACCTGTATAAACATGGAAATATAAGCACCGCTATCTGAATGAACATGGAAATATCTACACCGCTATCTGTTTCAACATGGAAATATCTACACCGCTATCTGTATGAACATGGAAATAGCTCCACCGCTATCTGTATAAACATGGAAATATCTACACCGCTACCTGTATAAACATGGAAATATAAGCACCGCTATCTGAATGAACATGGAAATATCTACACCGCTATCTGTTTGAACATGGAAATATCTACACCGCTATCTGTATGAACATGGAAATAGATACACCGCAATCTGTATGAACATGGAAATATCTACACCACTATCTGTATGAACATGGAAATATCTACACCGCTATCTGTATGAACATGGATATATCTACACAGCCATCTGGATGAACATGGAAATATCTACACCGCTATCTGTATGAACATGGAAATATCTACACCACTATCTGTGTAAACATCCATACATCTTCACCGCTATCTGTATGAACATGGAAATATCTACAACGCCTTCTGTTTGAACATGGAAATATCTAAACCGCAATCTGCATGAAAATGGAAATATCTTCACAGCTATCTGCATATACATGGAAATATCTACACAGCTATCCCTTTACACATGGAAATAACTACACCGCTATCTGTATGAACATGGAAATATCTACACCGCAATCTGTATGAACATGGAAATATCTGCACGGCCATCTATGAACATATAAATATCTACACCGCCATCTGTATTAAGATGGAGAAATCTACACCGCTATCTGTATAAACATGGAAATATCTACACCGCTATCTGTATAAACATGGAAATATCTACACCGCTATCTGTATAAACATGGAAATATCTACACCGCTACCTGTATAAACATGGAAATATCAGCACCGCTATCTGTATGAACTTGGAAATATCACCGCCTCTATCTGTATGAACATGGAAATATCTACACCACTATCTGTATGAACATGGAAATATCTGCACCGCTATCTGTATGAGCATGGAAATATCTTCACCGCCATCTGTATGAACATGGATATATCTACACAGCCATTTGGATGAACATGGAAATATCTACACCGCTATCTGTATGAACATGGAAATATCTAAACCGCAATCTGCATGAAAATTGAAATATCTTCACAGCTATCTGAATATACATGGAAATATCTACACAGCTATCTCTTTACACATGGAAATAACACCGCTATCTGTATGAACATGGAAATATCTACACCGCCATCTGTATGAACATGGAAATATCTGCACCGCCATCTGTATGAACATGTAAATATCTACACCGCCATCTGCATTAAGAAGGAGATATCTACACCGCTATCTGTATAAACATGGAAATATCTACACCGCTATCTGTATGAACATGGACATATCTACACCGCTATCTGTATAAACATGGAAATAAGTACACAGCTACCTGTATAAACATGGAAGTATCAGCACCGCTATCGGTATGAACATGGCAAAATCTACACGGCTATCTGTATGAACATGGAAATATCTACACCGCTATCTGTATGAACATGGAAATATCTTTTCTGCAATCTGTATGTATGAACATGGATATATCTACACAGCCATCTGGATGAACATGGAAATATCTACACCGCTATCTGTACGAACATGGAAATATCTACACCGCTATCTGTATGAACATGGAAATATCTACACCGCTATCTGTATGAACATGGAAATATCTACACCGCTATCTGTATGAACATGGAAATATCTTCTCCGCCATCTGTATGAACATGGATATAACTACACAGCCATCTGGATGAACATGGAAATATCTACACCGCTATCTGCATGAACATGGAACTATTTACACCGCTATCTGTATGAACATGGAAATATCTTTACTGCCATCTGTATGTATGAACATGGATATATCTACACAGCCATCTGGATGAACATGGAAAAATCTACACCGCTATCTGTATGAACATGGAAATATCTACACCACCATCTGTATGAACATGGAAATATCCGCACCGCCATCTGTATGAACATATAAATATCCACACGGCCATCTGTATTAAGATGGAGTTATCTACACCGCTATCTGTATAAACATGGAAATATCTACACCGCTCTCTGTATAAACATGGAAATATCTACACCGCTATCTGTATAAACATGGAAATATCTACAACGCTACCTGTATAAACATGGAAATATCAGCACCGCCATCTGTATGAACATGGAAATACCTACACCACTATCTGTGTGAACATGGAAATATCTACACCGATATCTGTATGAACATGGAAATATCTTCACCACCATCTGTATGAACATAGATATATCTACACAGCCATCTGGATGAACATGGAAATATCAACACCCCTGTCTGTATGAACATGGAAATATCTACACCGCTATCTGTATGAACATGGAAATATCTACACCGCTATCTGTATGAACTTGGAAATATCGTCACCGCCATCTGTATGAACATGGATATATCTACACAGCCATCTGGATGAAGATGGAAATATCTACACTGCTATCTGTATGAACATGGAAATATCTACACCGCTATCTGTGTAAACATGCATACATCTTCACCGCTATCTGTATAAACATGGAAATATCTACACCGCTATCTCTATGAACATGGAAATATCTACACCGCTATCTGTGTGAACATGGAAATATCTAAACCGCTATGTGCATGAAAATGGAAATATCTACACAGCTATCTGCATATACATGGAAATATCTACACAGCTATCTCTTTACACATGAAAATAACTACACCTCTATCTGTATGAACATGGAAATATCTTCACCACCATCTGTATGAACATGGATATATCTACACAGCCATCTGGATGAACACGGAAATATCTACACCGCTATCTGTACGAACATGGAAATATCTACACCGCTATCTGTATGAACATGGAAATATCTACACCGCTATCTGTATGAACATGGAAATATCTTCACCGCTATCTGTATGAACATGGAAATATCTTCAATGCCATCTGTATGAACATGGATATATCTACACAGCCATCTGGATGAACATGGAAACATCTACACCGCTATCTGAATGAACATGGATATATCTACACTGCTATCTGCATGAACATGGAAATATCTACACCGCTATCTGTGTCAACATGGAAATATCTACACCGCTATCTGTATAAACATGGAAATATGTACACCGCTATCTGTATAAACATGGAAATATCTACACCGCTACCTGTATGAACATGGAAATATCAGCACCGCTATCTGTATGAACTTGGAAATATCTACACCGCTATCTGTATGAACATGGAAATATCTTCACCGCCATCTGTATGAACATGGATATATCTACACAGCCAACTGTATGAACATGGAAATATGTACACGGCTATCTGTGTAAACATGCATACATCTTCACCGCTATCTGTATAAATATGGAAATATCTACACCGCTATCTGTGTAAACATGCATACATCTTCACCGTTATCTGTATAAACATGGAAATATCTACACAGCTATCTTTATGAACATGGAAATATCTACACCGCTAACTCTTTGAACAGGGAAATATAAACACTGCTATCTGCATGAAAATGGAAATATCTACACAGCAATCTGCATATACATGGAAATATCTACACAGCTATCTGTTTAAACATGGAAATAACTACACCGCTATCTGTATGAATTTGGAAATATCTACACCGCCATCTGTATGAACATGGAAATATCTGCACCGCCATCTCTATGAACATATAAATATCTACACCGCCATCTGTATTAAGATGGAGATATCTACACCGCTATCTGTATAAACATGGAAATATCTACACCGCTATGTGTATAAACATGGAAATATCTACACCGCTATCTGTATAAACATGGAAATATCTACACCGTTACCTGTATAAACATGGAAATATCAGCACCGCTATCGGAATGAATATGGAAATATCTACACCGCCATCTCTATGAACATGGAAATATCTTCACCGCCATCTGTATGAACATGGATATATCTACACAGCCATCTGTATGAACATGGAAATATCTACACCGCTATCTGTATGAACATGGAAATGTCTACACCGCTATCTGTATCAACATGGAAATATCTTCACCGCCATCTGAATGAACATGGATATGTCTACACAGCCATCTGGATGAACATGGAAATATCTACACCGCCATCTGTATGAACATGGAAATATCTACACCGCCATCTCTATGAACATGGAAATATCTAAACCGCTAACTGTTTGAGCAGGGAAATATATACACCGCTATCTGCATAAAAATGGAAATATCTACACCGCTATCTGTATGAACATGGAAATACATACACCGCCATCTGTATGAACATGGAAATATCTACACCGCTATCTGTATGAACATGGAAATATCTACACCGCTATCTGTATGAACATGGAAATATCTACACCGCCATCTGTATGAACATGGAAATATCTTCTCCGCCGTCTGTATGAACATGGATATATCTACACAGCCATCTGGATGAACATGGAAATATCTAAACCGCTATCTGTATGAACATGGAAATATCTACACCGCCATCTGTATGAACATGGATATATCTACACAGCCATCTGTATAAACACGGAAATATGTACACCGCTACCTGTATAAACATGAAAGTATCAGCACCGCTATCGGTATGTACATGGCAATATCTACCCGGCTATCTGTATGAACATGGAAATTTCTACACCGCTATCTGTATGTACATGGAAATATCTTCACCGCCATCTGTATGAACATGGATATATCTACGCAGCCATCTGGATGAACATGGAAATATCTACACCGCTATCTGTATGAACATAGAAATATCTACACCGCTATCTGTATGAACATGGAAATATCTACACAGCCATCTGGATGAACATGGAAATATCTACACCGCTATCTGTATGAACATGGAAATACATGCACTGCTATCTGTATGAACATGGAAATATCTACACCGCTATCTGTATGAACATGGAAATATCTACACCGCTATCTGTATGAACATGGAAATATCTTCACCGCCATCTGTATGAACATGGATATATCTACACAGCCATCTGGATGAACATGGAAATATCTACACCGCTATCTGTGTAAACATGCATACATTTTCACCGCTATCTGTATAAACATGGAAATATCTACACCGCTATCTTTATGATCATGGAAATATCTACACCACTAACTGTTTGAACATGGAAATATATACACCGCTATCTGCTTGAAAATGGAAATATCTGCACCGCTATCTGTATGAACATGGAAATACATACACCGCTATCTGTTTGAACATGGAAATATCTACACCGCTTTCTGTATGAACATGGAATTATCTTCACCGCTATCTGTATGAACATGGAAATATCTTCACCACCATCTGTATGAACATGGATATATCTACACAGCCATCTGGATGAACATGGAAATATCTGCACCGCTATCTGTATGAACATGGAAATATCTACACCGCTATCTGTATGAACATGGATATATCTACACAGCTATCTGCATATACATGGAAATATCTACGCAGCTATCTCTTTACACATGGAAATAACTACACCGCTATCTGTATGAACATGGATATATCTACTCCGCCATCTGTATGAACATGGAAATATCTGCACGGCCATCTGTATGAACATATAAATATCTACACCGCCATCTGTATTAAGATGGAGATATCTACACCGCTATCTGTATAAACATGGAATTATCTACACCGCTACCTGTACAAACCTGGAAATATCTACACCGCTACCTGTATAAACATGGAAATAACAGCACCACTATCTGTATGAACACGGAAATATCAGCCCCCCTATCAGTGAACATGGAAATATCTACACCACTATCTTTATGAACATGGAAATATGTACACCGCTATCTGTATGAACATGGAAATAACTTCACCGCCATCTGTATGAACATGGATATCTCTACACAGCCATCTGGATGAACATGGAAATATCTACAACGCTATCTCCATGAACATGGAAATATCTACACCGCCATCTGTATGAACATGCAAATATCTACACCGCCATCTGTATGAACATGGAAATATCTGCACCGCCATCTGTATGAACATATAAATAACTACACCGCCATCTGTATTAAGATGGAGATATCTACACCGCTATCTGTATAAACCTGGAAATATCTACACCGCTATCTGTATAAACATGGAAATATCTGCACCGCTTCCTGTATAAACATGGAAATATCAGCACCGCTATCTGTATGAACATGGAAATATCTACACCGCTATCTGTATGAACATGGAAATATCTACACCGCTATCTGTATGAACATGGAAATATCTAAACCGCTATCTGTATGAACATGGAAATATCTACACCACTATCTGTATAAACATGGAAATATCTACACCACTATCTGTATGACCATGGATATATCTACACAGATATCTGGATGAACATGGAAATATCTACACCGCTATCTGTATGAACATGGAAATATCTACCCCGATATCTGTGTAAACATGCATACATTTTCACCGCTATCTGTATAAACATGGAAATATCTACAATGCTATCAGTATGAACATGGAAATATCTACACCGTTATCTGTTTGTACATGGAAATATCTAAACCGCTTTCAGCATGAAAATGGAAATATGTTCACAGCTATCTGCATATACATGGAAATATCTACACAGCTATCTCTTTACACATGGAAATAACTACACCGCTATCTGTATGAACATGGAAATATCTACACCGCTATCTGTATGAACATGGAAATATCTGCACGGCCATCTGTATGAACATATAAATATCTACACCACCATCTGTATTAAGATGGAGAAATCTACACCGCTATCTGTATAAACATGGAAATATCTACACCGCTATCTGTATAAACATGGAAATATCTACACCGCTATCTGTATAAACATGGAAATATCTACACCGCTACCTGAATAAACATGGAAATATCAGGACCGCTATCTGTATGAACATGGAAATATCATCCCCTCTATCTGTATGAACATGGAAATACCTACACCGCTATCTGTATGAACATGGAAATATCTACACCACTATCTGTATAAACATGGAAATACCAACACCGCTACCTGTATACACATGGAAATATCAGCACCTCTATCTGTATGAACATGGAAATATCTACACCGCTATCTGTACGAACATGGAAATATCTACACCTCTATCTGTACGAACATGGAAATATCTACACCGCTATCTGTACGAACATGGAAATATCTACACCGCTATCTGTACGAACATGGAAATATCTACACCGCTATCTGTATGAACATGGAAATAGCTACACCGCTATCTGTATGAACATGGAAATATCTACACCGCTATATGTATGAACATGGAAATATCTACACCGCTATCTGTATGAACATGGAAATATCTTCACCGCCATCTGTATGAGCATGGATATATCTACACAGCCATCTGGATGAACATGGAAATATGTACACCGCTGTCTCCTTAAACATGGAAATATCTACACCGCTATCTGTATAAACATGGAAATATCTACACCGCTACCTGTATAAACATGGAAATATAAGCACCGCTATCTGAATGAACATGGAAATATCTACACCGCTATCTGTTTCAACATGGAAATATCTACACCGCTATCTGTATGAACATGGAAATAGCTCCACCGCTATCTGTATAAACATGGAAATATCTACACCGCTACCTGTATAAACATGGAAATATAAGCACCGCTATCTGAATGAACATGGAAATATCTACACCGCTATCTGTTTGAACATGGAAATATCTACACCGCTATCTGTATGAACATGGAAATAGATACACCGCAATCTGTATGAACATGGAAATATCTACACCACTATCTGTATGAACATGGAAATATCTACACCGCTATCTGTATGAACATGGATATATCTACACAGCCATCTGGATGAACATGGAAATATCTACACCGCTATCTGTATGAACATGGAAATATCTACACCACTATCTGTGTAAACATCCATACATCTTCACCGCTATCTGTATGAACATGGAAATATCTACAACGCCTTCTGTTTGAACATGGAAATATCTAAACCGCAATCTGCATGAAAATGGAAATATCTTCACAGCTATCTGCATATACATGGAAATATCTACACAGCTATCCCTTTACACATGGAAATAACTACACCGCTATCTGTATGAACATGGAAATATCTACACCGCAATCTGTATGAACATGGAAATATCTGCACGGCCATCTATGAACATATAAATATCTACACCGCCATCTGTATTAAGATGGAGAAATCTACACCGCTATCTGTATAAACATGGAAATATCTACACCGCTATCTGTATAAACATGGAAATATCTACACCGCTATCTGTATAAACATGGAAATATCTACACCGCTACCTGTATAAACATGGAAATATCAGCACCGCTATCTGTATGAACATGGAAATATCACCGCCTCTATCTGTATGAACATGGAAATATCTACACCACTATCTGTATGAACATGGAAATATCTGCACCGCTATCTGTATGAGCATGGAAATATCTTCACCGCCATCTGTATGAACATGGATATATCTACACAGCCATTTGGATGAACATGGAAATATCTACACCGCTATCTGTATGAACATGGAAATATCTAAACCGCAATCTGCATGAAAATTGAAATATCTTCACAGCTATCTGAATATACATGGAAATATCTACACAGCTATCTCTTTACACATGGAAATAACACCGCTATCTGTATGAACATGGAAATATCTACACCGCCATCTGTATGAACATGGAAATATCTGCACCGCCATCTGTATGAACATGTAAATATCTACACCGCCATCTGCATTAAGAAGGAGATATCTACACCGCTATCTGTATAAACATGGAAATATCTACACCGCTATCTGTATGAACATGGACATATCTACACCGCTATCTGTATAAACATGGAAATAAGTACACAGCTACCTGTATAAACATGGAAGTATCAGCACCGCTATCGGTATGAACATGGCAAAATCTACACGGCTATCTGTATGAACATGGAAATATCTACACCGCTATCTGTATGAACATGGAAATATCTTTTCTGCAATCTGTATGTATGAACATGGATATATCTACACAGCCATCTGGATGAACATGGAAATATCTACACCGCTATCTGTACGAACATGGAAATATCTACACCGCTATCTGTATGAACATGGAAATATCTACACCGCTATCTGTATGAACATGGAAATATCTACACCGCTATCTGTATGAACATGGAAATATCTTCTCCGCCATCTGTATGAACATGGATATAACTACACAGCCATCTGGATGAACATGGAAATATCTACACCGCTATCTGCATGAACATGGAACTATTTACACCGCTATCTGTATGAACATGGAAATATCTTTACTGCCATCTGTATGTATGAACATGGATATATCTACACAGCCATCTGGATGAACATGGAAAAATCTACACCGCTATCTGTATGAACATGGAAATATCTACACCACCATCTGTATGAACATGGAAATATCCGCACCGCCATCTGTATGAACATATAAATATCCACACGGCCATCTGTATTAAGATGGAGTTATCTACACCGCTATCTGTATAAACATGGAAATATCTACACCGCTCTCTGTATAAACATGGAAATATCTACACCGCTATCTGTATAAACATGGAAATATCTACAACGCTACCTGTATAAACATGGAAATATCAGCACCGCCATCTGTATGAACATGGAAATACCTACACCACTATCTGTGTGAACATGGAAATATCTACACCGATATCTGTATGAACATGGAAATATCTTCACCACCATCTGTATGAACATAGATATATCTACACAGCCATCTGGATGAACATGGAAATATCAACACCGCTGTCTGTATGAACATGGAAATATCTACACCGCTATCTGTATGAACATGGAAATATCTACACCGCTATCTGTATGAACTTGGAAATATCGTCACCGCCATCTGTATGAACATGGATATATCTACACAGCCATCTGGATGAAGATGGAAATATCTACACTGCTATCTGTATGAACATGGAAATATCTACACCGCTATCTGTGTAAACATGCATACATCTTCACCGCTATCTGTATAAACATGGAAATATCTACACCGCTATCTCTATGAACATGGAAATATCTACACCGCTATCTGTGTGAACATGGAAATATCTAAACCGCTATGTGCATGAAAATGGAAATATCTACACAGCTATCTGCATATACATGGAAATATCTACACAGCTATCTCTTTACACATGAAAATAACTACACCTCTATCTGTATGAACATGGAAATATCTTCACCACCATCTGTATGAACATGGATATAGCTACACAGCCATCTGGATGAACATGGAAATATCTACACCGCTATCTGTATGAACAAGGAAATATTTACACCGCTATCTGTATGAACATGGAAATATCTTTTCTGCCATCTGTATGTATGAACATGGATATATCTACACAGCCATCTGGATGAACATGGAAATATCTACACTGCTATCTGTATGAACATGGAAATATCTACACCGCCATCTGTATGAACATGGAAATATCCGCACCGCCATCTGTATGAACATATGAATATCCACACGGCCATCTGTATTAAGATGGAGATATCTACACCGCTATCTGTATAAACATGGAAATATCTACACCGCTCTCTGTATAAACATGGAAATATCTACACCGCTATCTGTATAAACATGGAAATATCTACAACGCTACCTGTATAAACATGGAAATATCAGCACCGCTATCTGTATGAACATGGAAATACCTACACCGCTATCCGTATGAACATGGAAATATCTACACCGATATCTGTATGAACATGGAAATACCTTCACCACCATCTGTATGAACATAGATATATATACACAGCCATCTGGATGAACATGGAAATATCAACACCGCTGTCTGTATGAACATGGAAATATCTACACCGCTATCTGTATGAACATGGAAATATCTACACCGCTATCTGTATGAACATGGAAATATCTTCACCGCCATCTGTATGAACATGGATATATCTACACAGCCATCTGGATGAACATGGAAATATCTACACTGCTATCTGTATGAACATGGAAATATCTACACCGCTATCTGTGTAAACATGCATACATCTTCACCGCTTTCTGTATAAACATGGAAATATCTACACCGCTATCTCTATGAACATGGAAATATCTACACCCCTATCTGTGTGAACATGGAAATATCTAAACCGCTATGTGCATGAAAATGGAAATATCTACACAGCTATCTGAATATACATGGAAATATCTACACAGCTATCTCTTTACACATGGAAATAACTACACCTCTATCTGTATGAACATGGAAATATCTTCACCGCCATCTGTATGAACATTTATATATCTACACAGCCATCTGGATGAACATGGAAGTATCTACACGGCTATCTGTATGAACATGGAAATATCTACACCGCTATCTGTGTAAACATGCATACATCTTCACCGCTATCTGTATAAACATGGAAATATCTACACCGCTATCTGTATGAACATGGAAATATCTACATCGCTATCTGTTTGAACATGGAAATATCTACACCACTATCTGCATGAAAATGGAAATATCTACACAGCTATCTGCATATACATGGAAATATCTACACAGCTATCTCTTTACACATGGAAATAACTACACCGCTATCTCTATAAACATGGAAATATCTACACCGCCATCTGTATGAACATGGAAATATCTGCGCCGCCATCTTTATGAACATGTAATTATCTACACCGCCATCTGTATTAAGAAGGAGATATCTACACCGCTATCTGCATAAACATTGAAATATATACACCGCTATCTGTATGAACATGGAAATATCTACACCGCTATCTGTATAAACATGGAAATATGTACACAGCTACCTGTATAAACATGGAAGTATCAGCACCGCTATCGGTATGAACATGGCAATATCTACACGGCTATCTGTTTGAACATGGAAATATCTACACCGCTATCTGTATGAACATGGAAATATCTTCACCGCCATCTGTATGAACATGGATATACCTACACAGCCATCTGGATGAACATGGAAATATCTACACCACTATCAGTATGAACATGGAAATATCTACAACGCCATCTGTATGAACATGGATATATCTACACAGCCATCTGTATAAACATGGAAATATCTATACCGTTATCTGTATGAACATGGAAATATCTACACAGCTATCTGTTTGAACATGGAAATATCTACACCGCTATCTGTATGAACATGGAAATATCTACACCGCTATCTGTATGAACATGGAAATATCTACACCGCTATCTGTATGAACATGGAAATATCTTCTCCCCCATCTGTATGAACATGGATATATCTACACAGCCATCTGGATGAACATGGAAATATCTACACCGCTATCTGTATGAACATGGAAATATTTACACCGCTATCTGTATGAACATGGAAATATCTTCACCGCCATCTGTATGAACATGGAAATATCTGCACGGCCATCTGTATGAACATATAAATATCTACACCGCCATCTGTATTAAGATGGAGATATCTACACTGCTATCTGTATAAACATGGAATTATCTACACCGCTACCTGTATAAACCTGGAAATATCTACACCGCTACCTGTATAAACATGGAAATAACAGCACCGCTATCTGTATGAACATGGAAATATCAGCCCTCCTATCAGTGAACATGGAAATATCTACACCACTATCTGTATGAACATGGAAATATGTACCCCGCTATCTGTATGAACATGGAAATATCTACACCGCTATCTGTATGAACATGGAAATATCTTCACCGCCATCTGTATGAACATGGATATATCTACACAGCCATATGGATGAACATGGAAATATCTACACCGCTATCTACATGAGCATGGAAATAGCTACACCGCTCTCTGTATGAACATGGAAACAGCTACACCGCCATCGGTATGAACATGGAAATATCTGCACCGACATCTGTATGAACATATAAATTTCTACACCGCCATCTGTATTAAGATGGAGATATCTACACCACTATCTCTATAAACCTGGAAATATCTACACCGCTATCTGTATAAACATGGAAATATCCACGCCGCTATCTGTATAAACATGGAAATACCCACACCGCTACCTGTATAAACATGGAAATATCAGCACCGCTATCTGTATGAACATGGAAATATCTACACCGCTATCTGTATAAACATGGAAATATCTACAACGCTACCTGTATAAACATGGAAATATCAGCACCGCTATCTGTATGAACATGGAAATACCTACACCGCTATCCGTATGAACATGGAAATATCTACACCGATATCTGTATGAACATGGAAATACCTTCACCACCATCTGTATGAACATAGATATATATACACAGCCATCTGGATGAACATGGAAATATCAACACCGCTGTCTGTATGAACATGGAAATATCTACACCGCTATCTGTATGAACATGGAAATATCTACACCGCTATCTGTATGAACATGGAAATATCTTCACCGCCATCTGTATGAACATGGATATATCTACACAGCCATCTGGATGAACATGGAAATATCTACACTGCTATCTGTATGAACATGGAAATATCTACACCGCTATCTGTGTAAACATGCATACATCTTCACCGCTTTCTGTATAAACATGGAAATATCTACACCGCTATCTCTATGAACATGGAAATATCTACACCCCTATCTGTGTGAACATGGAAATATCTAAACCGCTATGTGCATGAAAATGGAAATATCTACACAGCTATCTGAATATACATGGAAATATCTACACAGCTATCTCTTTACACATGGAAATAACTACACCTCTATCTGTATGAACATGGAAATATCTTCACCGCCATCTGTATGAACATTTATATACCTACACAGCCATCTGGATGAACATGGAAGTATCTACACGGCTATCTGTATGAACATGGAAATATCTACACCGCTATCTGTGTAAACATGCATACATCTTCACCGCTATCTGTATAAACATGGAAATATCTACACCGCTATCTGTATGAACATGGAAATATCTACATCGCTATCTGTTTGAACATGGAAATATCTACACCACTATCTGCATGAAAATGGAAATATCTACACAGCTATCTGCATATACATGGAAATATCTACACAGCTATCTCTTTACACATGGAAATAACTACACCGCTATCTCTATAAACATGGAAATATCTACACCGCCATCTGTATGAACATGGAAATATCTGCGCCGCCATCTTTATGAACATGTAATTATCTACACCGCCATCTGTATTAAGAAGGAGATATCTACACCGCTATCTGCATAAACATTGAAATATATACACCGCTATCTGTATGAACATGGAAATATCTACACCGCTATCTGTATAAACATGGAAATATGTACACAGCTACCTGTATAAACATGGAAGTATCAGCACCGCTATCGGTATGAACATGGCAATATCTACACGGCTATCTGTTTGAACATGGAAATATCTACACCGCTATCTGTATGAACATGGAAATATCTTCACCGCCATCTGTATGAACATGGATATACCTACACAGCCATCTGGATGAACATGGAAATATCTACACCACTATCAGTATGAACATGGAAATATCTACAACGCCATCTGTATGAACATGGATATATCTACACAGCCATCTGTATAAACATGGAAATATCTATACCGTTATCTGTATGAACATGGAAATATCTACACAGCTATCTGTTTGAACATGGAAATATCTACACCGCTATCTGTATGAACATGGAAATATCTACACCGCTATCTGTATGAACATGGAAATATCTACACCGCTATCTGTATGAACATGGAAATATCTTCTCCCCCATCTGTATGAACATGGATATATCTACACAGCCATCTGGATGAACATGGAAATATCTACACCGCTATCTGTATGAACATGGAAATATTTACACCGCTATCTGTATGAACATGGAAATATCTTCACCGCCATCTGTATGAACATGGAAATATCTGCACGGCCATCTGTATGAACATATAAATATCTACACCGCCATCTGTATTAAGATGGAGATATCTACACTGCTATCTGTATAAACATGGAATTATCTACACCGCTACCTGTATAAACCTGGAAATATCTACACCGCTACCTGTATAAACATGGAAATAACAGCACCGCTATCTGTATGAACATGGAAATATCAGCCCTCCTATCAGTGAACATGGAAATATCTACACCACTATCTGTATGAACATGGAAATATGTACCCCGCTATCTGTATGAACATGGAAATATCTACACCGCTATCTGTATGAACATGGAAATATCTTCACCGCCATCTGTATGAACATGGATATATCTACACAGCCATATGGATGAACATGGAAATATCTACACCGCTATCTACATGAGCATGGAAATAGCTACACCGCTCTCTGTATGAACATGGAAACAGCTACACCGCCATCGGTATGAACATGGAAATATCTGCACCGACATCTGTATGAACATATAAATTTCTACACCGCCATCTGTATTAAGATGGAGATATCTACACCACTATCTCTATAAACCTGGAAATATCTACACCGCTATCTGTATAAACATGGAAATATCCACGCCGCTATCTGTATAAACATGGAAATACCCACACCGCTACCTGTATAAACATGGAAATATCAGCACCGCTATCTGTATGAACATGGAAATATCTACACCGCTATCTGTACGAACATGCTAATATCTACACCGCTATCTGTATGAACATGGAAATAGCTACACCGCTATCTGTATGAATATGGAAATATCTACACCACTATCTGTATGAACATGGAAATATCTACACCGCTATCTGTATGAACATGGATATATCTACACAGCCATCTGGATGAACATGGAAATATCTACACCGCTATCTGTATGAACATGGCAATATCTACACCGCTATCTGTGTAAACATGCATACATCTTCACCGCTATCTGTATAAACATGTAAATATCTACACCGCTATCTGTATGAACATGGAAATATCTACACCGCTATCTGTTTGAACATGGAAATATCTAAACCGCAATCTGCATGAAAATGGAAATACCTTCACAGCTATCTGCATATACATGGAAATATCTACGCAGCTATCTCTTTACACATGGAAATAACTACACCGCTATCTGTATGAACATGGAAATATCTACACCGCCATCTGTATGAACATGGAAATATCTGCACAGCCATCTGTATGAACATATAAATATCTACACCGCCATCTGTATTAAGATGGAGAAATCCACATCGCTATCTGTATAAACATGGAAATATCTACACCGCTATCTGTATAAACATGGAAATATCTACACCGCTATCTGTATAAACATGGAAATATCTACACCGCTACCTGTATAAACATGGAAATATCAGCACCGCTATCTGTATGAACATGGAAATATCAGCCCCTCTATCTGTATGAACATGGAAATATCTACACCTCTATCTGTATGAACATGGAAATATCTACACCACTCTCTGTATGAGCATGGAAATATCTTCACCGCCATCTGCATGAACATGGATATATCTACACTGCCATCTGGATGAGCATGGAAATATCTGCACCACTATCTGTATGAACATGGAAATATCTACACCGCTATCTGTATGAACATGGATATATCTACACAGCCATCTGGATGAACATGGAAATATCTACACCGCTATCTGTGTAAACATGCATACACCTTCAACGCTATCTGTATAAACATGGAAATATCTACACCGCTATCTCTATGAACATGGAAATATCTACACCGCTAACTGTTTGAACACGGAAATATATACACCGCTATCTGCATGAAAATGGAAATATCTACACAGCTATCTGCATATACATGGAAATATCTACACAGCTATCTCTTTACACATGGAAATAAATACACCGCTATCTGTATCAACATGGAAATATCTACACCGCCATCTGTATGAACATGTTAATATCTGCACCTCCATCTGTATGAACATATAAATACCTACACCGCCATCTGTATTAAGATGGAGATATCTACACCACTATCTGCATAAACACGGAAATATCTACACCGCTATCTGTATAAACATGGAAATATCTACACCGCTATGTGTATAAACATGGAAATATCTACACCGCTATCTGTATAAACATGGAAATATCTACACCGCTACCTGTATAAACATGGAAATATCAGCACCGCTATCAGTATGAACATGGAAGTATCTACACCGTCATCTGTATGAACATGGAAATATCTTCACCGCCATCTATATGAACATGGAAATATCTGCAGCGCCATCTGTATGAACATATAAATATCTACACCGCCATCTGTATTAAGATGGAGATATGCACACCGCTATCTATATAAACATGGAAATATCTACACCGCTATGTGTATAAACATGGAAATATCTACACCGCTATCTGTATAAACATGGAAATATCTACACCGCAACCTGTATAAACATGGAAAAATCAGCACCGCTATCTGTACGAACATGGAAATATCTACAACGCTATGTGTGTAAACATGCATACATCTTCACCGCCATCTGTATAAACATGGAAATATCTACACCGCTATCTGTATGAACATGGAAATATCTACACCGCTATCTGTTTGAACATGGATGTATCTACACCGCTATCTGCATGAAAATGGAAATATCTTCACAGCTATCTGCATATACATGGAGATATCTACACAGCTATCTCTTTGCACATGGAAATAACTACACCGCTATCTCTATAAACATGGAAATATCTACACCGCCATCTGTATGAACATGCAAATATCTGCACCGCCATCTGTATGAACATATAAATATCTACACAGCCATCTGTACTAAGAAGGACATATCTACACCGCTATCTGTATAAACATGGAAATATCTACACCGCTATCTGTATGAACATGGAAATATCTACACAATTATCTGTATAAACACGGAAATATGTACACCGCTACCTGTATAAACATGGAAGTATCAGCACCGCTATCGGTATGAACATGGAAGTAGCTACACCGCTATCTCTATGAACATGGAAATATCTACACCGCTATCTGTATGAACATGGAAATACCTTCACCGCCATCTGTATGAACATGGATATATCTACACAGCCATCTGGATGAACTTGGAAATATCTACACCGCTATCTGTATGAACATGGAAATATCTACACTGCTATCTGTATGAACATGGAAATATCTACACCGCTATCTGCATGAACATGGAAATATCTTCACCGCCATCTGTATGAACATGGATATATCTACACAGCCATCTGGATGAACATGGAAATATCTACACCGCTATCTGTGTAAACATGCATACATCTTCACCGCTATCTGTATAAACATGGAAATATCTACACCGCTATCTTTATGAACATGCAAATATCTACACCACTAACTGTTTGAACAGGGAAATATATACACCGCTATCTGCATGAAAATGGAAATATCTACACAGCTATCTACATATACATGGAAATATCTACACAGCTATCTCTTTACACATGGAAATAACTACACCGCTATGTGTATGAATATGGAAATATCTACACCGCCATTTGTATGAACATGGAAATATCTGCACCGCCATCTGTATGAACATATAAATACCTACACCGCCATCTGTATTAAGATGGAGATATCTACACCGCTATCTGTATAAACATGGAAATATCTACACCGCTATGTGTATAAACATGGAAATATCTACACCGCTATCTGTATAAACATGGAAATATCTACACCGCTACCTGTATAAACATGGAAATATCAGCACCGCTATCAGTATGAACATGGAAATATCTACACCGTCATCTGTATGAACATGGAAATATCTTCACCGCCATCTATATGAACATGGAAATATCCGCACCGCCATCTGTATGAACATATAAATATCTACACCGCCATCTGTATTAAGATGGAGATATGCACACCGCTATCTGTATAAACATGGAAATATCTACACCGCTATGTGTATAAACATGGAAATATCTACACCGCTATCTGTATAAACATGGAAATATCTACACCGCAACCTGTATAAACATGGAAATATCAGCACCGCTATCTGTACGAACATGGAAATATCTACACCGCTATGTGTGTAAACATGCATACATCTTCACCGCCATCTGTATAAACATGGAAATATCTACACCGCTATCTGTATGAACATGGAAATATCTACACCGCTATCTGTTTGAACATGGATGTATCTACACCGCTATCTGCATGAAAATGGAAATATCTACACAGCTATCTGCATATACATGGAGATATCTACACAGCTATCTCTTTGCACATGGAAATAACTACACCGCTATCTCTATAAACATGGAAATATCTACACCGCCATCTGTATGAACATGGAAATATCTGCACCGCCATCTGTATGAACATATAAATATCTACACAGCCATCTGTACTAAGAAGGAGATATCTACACCGCTATCTGTGTAAACATGGAAATATCTACACCGCTATCAGTATGAACATGGAAATATCTACACAGTTATCTGTATAAACACGGAAATATGTACACCGCTACCTGTATAAACATGGAAGTATCAGCACCGCTATCGGTATGAACATGGAAGTAGCTACACCGCTATCTCTATGAACATGGAAATATCTACACCGCTATCTGTATGAACATGGAAATACCTTCACCGCCATCTGTATGAACATGGATATATCTACACAGCCATCTGGATGAACTTGGAAATATCTACACCGCTATCTGTATGAACATGGAAATATCTACACTGCTATCTGTATGAACATGGAAATATCTACACCGCTATCTGTATGAACATGGAAATATCTTCACCGCCATCTGTATGAACATGGATATATCTACACAGCCATCTGGATGAACATGGAAATATCTACACCGCTATCTGTGTAAACATGCATACATCTTCACCGCTATCTGTATAAACATGGAAATATCTACACCGCTATCTTTATGAACATGGAAATCTCTACACCGCTAACTGTTTGAACAGGGAAATATATACACCGCTATCTGCATGAAAATGGAAATATCTACACAGCTATCTACATATACATGGAAATATCTACACAGCTATCTCTTTACACATGGAAATAACTACCCCGCTATCTGTATGAATATGGAAATATCTACACCGCCATTTGTATGAACATGGAAATATCTGCACCGCCATCTGTATGAACATATAAATATCTACACCGCCATCTGTATTAAGATGGAGATATCTACACCGCTATCTGTATAAACATGGAAATATCTACACCGCTATGTGTATAAACATGGAAATATCTACACCGCTATCTGTATAAACATGGAAATATCTGCACCGCTACCTGTATAAACATGGAAATATCAGCACCGCTATCAGTATGAACATGGAAGTATCTACACCGCTATCTGTATGAACATGGAAATATCTACACCGCTATCTGTATGAACATGGAAATATCTACACCGCTATCTGTATGAACATGGAAATATCTACACCGCTATCTGTATGAACATGGAAATATCTTCTCCGCCATCTGTATAAACATGGATATATCTACACAGCCATCTGGATGAACATGGAAATATCTACACCGCTATCTGAATGAACATGGAAATATTTACACCGCTATCTGTATGAACATGGAAATATCTTTTCTGCCATCTGTATGTATGAACATGGATATATCTACACAGCCGTCTGGATGAACATGGAAATATCTACAATGCTATCAGTATGAACATGGAAATATCTACACCGCCATCTGTATGAACATGGATATATCTACACAGCCATCTGTATAAACATGGAAATATCTACACCGCTATCTGTATGAATATGGAAATATCTACAACGCTATCTATTTGAACATGGAAATATCTACACCGCTATCTGCATGAAAATGGAAATATCTACACAGCTATCTGCAAATACATGGCAATACCTACACAGCTATCTCTTTACACATGGAAATAACTACACCGCTATCTATATAAACATGGAAATATCTACACCGCTATCAGTGTAAACATGCATACACCTTCACCGCTATCTGTATAAACATGGAAATATCTACAGCGCTATCTTTCTGAACATGGAAACATCTACACCACTAACTGTTTGAACAGGGAAATATATACACCGCTATCTGCAAGAAAATGGAAATATCTGCACCGTTATCTGTATGAACATGGTAATATCTACGCCGCTATCTGTATAAACATGGAAATATCTACACCGCTATCTCTATGAACATGGAAATACCTTCACCGCCATCTGTATGAACATGGATATATCTACACAGCCATCTGGATGAACATGGAAATATCTGCACCGCTATCTGTATGAACATGGAAATACCTACACCGCTATCTGTATGAACATAGATATATCTACACAGCTATCTGGATGAACATGGAAATATCTACACCGCTATCAGTGTAAACATGCATACATCTTCACCGCTATCTGCATAAACATGGAAATATCCACACCGCTATCTTTCTGAACATGGAAATATCTACACCACTAACTGTTTGAAGAGGGAAATATATACACCGCTATCTGCATGAAAATGGAAATATCTACACAGCTATCTGCATATACTTGGAAATATCTACACAGCTATATCTTTACACATGTAAATAACTACACCGCTATCTGTATGAACATGGAAATATCTACACCGCGATCTGTATGAACATGGAAATACCTGAACCGCCATCTGTATGAACATAAAAATATCTACACCACCATCTGTATTAAGATGGAGATATCTACACCGCTTTCTGTATAAACATGGAAATATCTACGCCACTATCTGTAAAAACATGGAAATATCTACACCGCTATGTGTATAAACATGGAAATATCTACACCGCTATCTGTATAAACATGGAAATATCTACACCGCTACCTGTATAAACATGGAAATATCAGCACCGCTAACGGAATGAAGATGGAAATATCTACAACGCCATCTCTATGAACATGGAAATATCTTCACCGCCATCTGTATGAACATGAATATATCTACACAGCCATCTGTATGAACATGGAAATATCTACACCGCTATCTGTATGAACATGGAAATGTCTACACCGCTTTCTGTATTAACATGGAAATATCTTCACCGCCATCTGAATGAACATGGATATGTCTACAAAGCCATCTGGATGAACATGGAAATATCTACACCACTATCTGTATGAACATGGAAATATCAACATAGCTATCTGTGTAAACATGCATACATCTTCACCGCTATCTGTATAAACATGGAAATATCTACACCGCTATCTGTATGAACATGGAAATATCTACATCGCTGTTTGAACATGGAAATATCTACACCACTATCTGCATGAAAATGGAAATATCTACACAGCTATCTGCATATTAATGGAAATATCTACACACCTATCTCTTTACACATGGAAATAAATACACCGCTATCAATATAAACATGGAAATATCTACACCGCCATCTGTATGAACATGGAAATATCTGCACCGCCATCTGTATGAACATGTAAATATCTACACCGCCGTCTGTATTAAGAAGGAGATATCTACACCGATATCTGTTTAAACATGGAAATATCTACACCGCTATCTGTATGAACATGGAAATATCTACACCGCTATCTGTATAAACATGGAAATATGTACACAGCTACCTGTATAAACATGGAAATATCAGCACGGCTATCTGTATGAACATGGAAATATCTACAGAGCTATCTCTATGAACATGGAAATATCTACACCGCTCTCTGTATGAACATGGAAATAGCTACACCGCAATCTGTATGAACATGGAAATATCTACACCGCTACCTGTATAAACATGGAAATATCAGCACCGCTGTCTGTATGAACATGGAAATATCTACACCGCTATCTGTTTGAACATGGAAATATCTACACCGCTATCTGTATGAACATGGAAATATCCTCACCGCCATCTGTATGAACATGGATATATCTACACAGCCATCTGGATGAACATGGAAATATCTACACCGCTATCTGTATGAACATGGAAATATCTACACCGCTATCGGTGTAAACATGCATACATCTTCACCGCTATCTTTATAAACATGGAAATATCTACACTGCTATCTGTATGAACATGGAAATATCTACACCGCTATTTGTTTGAACATGGAAATATCTACACCGCTATCTGCATGAAAATGGAAATATCTACACAGCTATCTGCATATACATGAAAATATCTATACAGCTATCTCTTTACACATGGAAATACGTACACCGCTATCTCTATAAACATGGAAATATCTACACCGCCATCTGTATGAACATGGAAATATCTGCACCGCCATCTGCATGAATATATAAATATCTACACCGCCTTCTGTATTAAGATGGAGATATCTACACCGCTATCTGTATAAACATGGAAATACCTACACCGCTATGTGTATAAACATGGAAATATATACACCACTATCTGTATGAACATGGAAATATCTACACCGCTCCCTTGTAAACATGGAAATATCAGCACCGCTATCGGTATGAACATGGAAATATCTACACCGCCATCTGTATGAACATGGAAATATCTTCACCGCCATCTGTATGAACATGGATATATCTACACAGCCATCTGTATGAACATGGAAATATCTTCACCGCCATCTGTATGAACATGGATATGTCTACACAGCCATCTGGATGAAAATGGAAATATCTACACTGCTATCTGTGTAAACATGCATACATCTTCACCGCTATCTGTATAAACATGGAAATATCTACACCGCTATCTTTATGAACATGGAAATATCTACACCGCTAACTGTTTGAACAGGGAAATATATACACCGCTATCTGCATGAAAATGGAAATATCTACACCGCTATCTGTACGAACATGGAAATACATTCACCGCTATCTGTATGAACATGGAAATATCTACACCGCTATCTTTATGGACATGGAATTATCTTCACCGCCATCTGTTTTAACATGGATATGTCTACACAGCCATCTGGATGAACATGGAAATATCTACACCGCTATCTGTATGAACATGGAAATATCTACACTATCTCTGTAAACATGCATACATCTTCACCGCCATCTGTATAAACATGGAAATATCTACACCGCTATCTGTATGAACATGGAAATATCTACACAGCTATCTGTTTGAACATGGAAATATCTAAACCGCTATCTGCATGAAAATAGAAATATCTACACAGGTATCTGCATATACATGGAAATATCTACAAAGCTATCTCTTTACACATGGAAATAACTACACCGCTATCTCTATAAACAGAGAAATATCTACACCGCCATCTGTATGAACATGTAAATATCTGCACCGCCATCTGTATGAACATATAAATATCTACACCGCCATCTGTATTAAGATGGAGATATCTACACCGCTATCTGTAAAAACTTGGAAATATCTACACCGCTATCTGTATAAACATGGAAATATCTACACCACTATCTGTATGAACATGGAAATATCTACACCGCTACCTGTATAAACATGGAAATATCAGCACGGCTATCTGTATGAACATGGAAATATCTACAGAGCTATCTCTATGAACATGGAAATATCTACACCGCTCTCTGTATGAACATGGAAATAGCTACACCGCAATCTGTATGAACATGGAAATATCTACACCGCTATCTTTATGAACATGGAAATATCTACACCGCTAACTGTTTGAACAGGGAAATATATACACCGCTATCTGCATGAAAATGGAAGTATCTACACCGCTATCTGTACGAACATGGAAATACATTCACCGCTATCTGTATGAACATGGAAATATCCACACCGCTATCTGTATGAACATGGAAATATCAACACCGCTATCTGTATGAACATGGAAATATCTTCACCGCCATCAGCATGAACATGGATATATCTACACAGCCATCTGGATGAGCATGGAAATATCAGCACCGCTATCTGTATGAACACGGAAATATCTACACCGCCATCTGTACGAACATGGAAATATCTTCACCGCCATCTGTACGAACATGGATAAATCTACACTGCCATCTGGATGAAAATGGAAATATCTACACCGCTATCTGTATGAACATGGATATATCTACACTGCCATCTGGATGAACATGGAAATATCTACACCAATATCTGTATGAACATGGAAAAATCTACACCGCTATCTGTGTAAACATGCATACATCTTCACCGCTATCTGTATAAACATGGAAATATCTTCACCGCCATCTATATGATAATGGATATATCTACACAGCCGTCTGGATGAACATGGAAATATCTACACCGCTATCTGTATGAACATGGAAATATCTTCACCGCCATCTGTATGAAAATGGATATAACTACTCAGCCATCTGGATGAACATAGAAATATCTACACCGCTATCTGTATGAACATGGAAATAGATACACCGCTATCTGTATGAACATGGAAATAGCTACACCACTATCTGTATGAACACGGAAATATCTACACCGCTATCTGTATGAACATGGAAATATCTTCACCGCCATCTGTATTAAGATGGAGATATCTACACCGCTATCTGTATGAACATGGAAATAACTACACAGCCATCTGGATGAACATGGAAATATCTACACCGCTATCTGTATGAACATGGAAATATCTACCCCGCTATCTGTTTGAACATGGAAATATCTACACCAATATCTGTATGAACATGGGAATATCTACACCACTATCTGTATGAACTTGGAAATATCTACACCGCTATCTGTATGAACATGGATATATCTACACAGCCATCTGGATGAACATGGAAATATCTACACCACTATCTCTGTAAACATGCATACATCTTCACCGCTATCTGTATAAACATGGAAGTATCTACACCGCTATCTGTATGAACATGGAAACATCTACACCGCTATCTGTTTGAACATGGAAATATCTACACCGCTATCTGCATGAAAATGGAAATATCTACACAACTAACTGCATATACATGGAAATATCTACACAGCTATCTCTTTACACATGGAAATAACTACACCGCTATCTGTATGAACATGGTAATATCTACACCGCCATCTGTATGAACATGGAAATATCTGCACCGCCATCTGTATGAACATATAAATATCTACACCGCCATCTGTATTAAGATGGAGATATCTACACCTCTATCTGTATAAACATATAAATATCTACACCGCTATCTGTATAAACATGGAAATATCTACACCGCTACCTGTATAAACATGGAAATATCAGCACCGCTATCTGTATGAACACGGAAATATCTACAACGCCATCTGTATGAACATGGAAATATCTTCACCGCCATCTGTACGAACATGGATATATCTACACAGCCATCTGGATGCAAATGGAAATATCTACACCGCTATCAGCTTGAACATGGAAATATCTACACCGCTATCTGTATGAACATGGAAATATCTTCTCCGCCATCTGTATTAAGATGGAGATATCTACACCGCTATCTGTATAAACATGGAAATATCTACACCGCTACCTGTGTAAACATGGAAATATAAGCACCGATATCTTTATGAACATGGAAATATCTACACCGCTATCTGTACGAACATGGAAATATCTACACCGCTATCTGTATGAACATGGAAATAGCTACATCGCTATCTGTATGAACATGGAAATATCTACAGCACTATCTGTATGAACATGGAAATATCTACACCGCTATCTGTATGAACATGGATATATCTACACAGTCATATGGATGAACATGGAAATATCTACACCGATATCTGTATGAACATCGAAATATCTACTCCGCTATCTGTGTAAACATGCATACATCTTCACCGCTATATGTATAAACATGGAAATATCTTCACCGCCATCTGTATGATCATGGATATATCTACACAGCCGTCTGGATGAACATGGAAATATCTACACCGCTATCTGTATGAACATGGAAATATCTTCACCGCCATCTGTATGAACATGGATATATCTACACAGCCATCTGGATGAACATGGAAATATCTACACCGCCATCTGTATGAACATGGAAAGAGCTACACCGCTATCTGCATGAACATGGAAATATCTACACCACTATCTGTATGAACATGGAAATAGCTACACTGCTATCTGTATGAACATGGAAATATCTACACCGCTATCTGTATAAACATGGAAATATCTACACAGGTATCTGTACAAACATGGAAATATCAACACCGCTACCAGTATAAACATGGAAATATCAGCACCGCTATGTGTATGAACATGGAAATATCTACACCGCTATCTGTATAAACATGGAAATATCTACACCGCTATCTGTATAAACATGGAAATATCTACACCGCTACCTGTATAAACATGGAAATATCAGCACCGCTATCTGTATCAACATGGAAATATCTACACCGTTATCTGTGTAAACATGCATACATCTTCACCGCTATCTGTATAAACATGGAAATATCTACACCGCTATCTGTATGAACATGGAAATATCTGCATCGCTATCTGTTTGAACATGGAAATATCTACACCACTATCTGCATGAAAATGGAAATATCTACACAGCTATCTGCATATTAACGGAAATATCTACACAGCTATCTCTTTACACATGGAAATAAATACACCGCTATCAATATAAACATGGAAATATCTACACCGCCATCTGTATGAACATGGAAATATCTGCACCACCATCTGTATGAACATGTAAATATCTACACCGCCGTCTGTATTAAGAAGGAGATATCTACACCGATATCTGTTTAAACATGGAAATATCTACACCGCTATCTGTATGAACATGGAAATATCTACACCGCTATCTGTATAAACATGGAAATATGTACACAGCTACCTGTATAAACATGGAAGTATCAGCACCGCTATCGGTATGAACATGGCAATATCTACACGGCTATCTGTATGAACATGGAAATATCTACACCGCTATCTGTATGAACATGGAAATATCTTCACTGCCATCTGTATGAACATGGATATATCTACAGAGCCATCTGGATGAACATGGAAATACCTACACCGCTATCTGTGTAAACATGCATACATTTTCACCGGTATCTGTATAAACATGGAAATATCTACACCGCTATCTTTATGAACATGGAAATATCTAAACCGCTAACTGTTTGAACAGGGAAATATATACACCGCTATCTGCATAAAAATGGAAATATCTACACCGCTACCTGTATGAACATGGAAATACATACACCGCCATCTGTATGAACATGGAAATATCTACACCGCTATCTGTATGAAGATGGAAATATCTACACCGCTATCTGTATGAACATGGAAATATCTACACCGCCATCAGTATGAACATGGAAATATCTTCTCCGCCGTCTGTATGAACGTGGATATATCTACACAGCCATCTGTATGAACATGGATATATCTACACAGCCATCTCTATAAACACGGAAATATGTACACCGCTACCTGTATAAACATGGAAGTATCAGCACCGCTATCGGTATGTACATGGCAATATCTACACGGCTATCTGTATGAACATGGAAATATCTACACCGCTATCTGTATGTACATGGAAATATCTTCACCTCCATCTGTATGAACATGGATATATCTACGCAGCCATCTGGATGAACATGGAAATATCTACACCGCTATCTGTATGAACATAGAAATATCTACACCGCTATCTGTATGAACATGGAAATATCTACACAGCCACCTGGATGAACATGGAAATATCTACATCGCTATCTGTATGAACATGGAAATACATACACCGCTATCTGTATGAACATGGAAATATCTACACCGCTATCTGTATGAACATGGAAATATCTACACCGCTATCTGTATGAACATGGAAATATCTTCACCGCCATCTGTATGAACATGGATATATCTACACTGCCATCTGGATGAACATGGAAATATCTACACCGCTATCTGTGTAAACATGCATACATTTTCACCGCTATATGTATAAACATGGAAATATCTACACCGCTATCTTTATGAACATGGAAATATCTACACTGCTAACTGTTTGAACATGGAAATATATACTCCGCTATCTGCTTGAAAATTGAAATATCTACACCGCTATCTGTATGAACATGGAAATACATACACCGCTATCTGTATAAACATGGAAATATCAGCACGGCTATCTGTATGAACATGGAAATATCTACAGAGCTATCTCTATGAACATGGAAATATCTACACCGCTCTCTGTATGAACATGGAAATAGCTACACCGCAATCTGTATGAACATGGAAATATCTACACCGCTACCTGTATAAACATGGAAATATCAGCACCGCTGTCTGTATGAACATGGAAATATCTACACCGCTATCTGTTTGAACATGGAAATATCTACACCGCTATCTGTATGAACATGGAAATATCCTCACCGCCATCTGTATGAACATGGATATATCTACACAGCCATCTGGATGAACATGGAAATATCTACACCGCTATCTGTATGAACATGGAAATATCTACACCGCTATCGGTGTAAACATGCATACATCTTCACCGCTATCTTTATAAACATGGAAATATCTACACTGCTATCTGTATGAACATGGAAATATCTACACCGCTATTTGTTTGAACATGGAAATATCTACACCGCTATCTGCATGAAAATGGAAATATCTACACAGCTATCTGCATATACATGAAAATATCTATACAGCTATCTCTTTACACATGGAAATACGTACACCGCTATCTCTATAAACATGGAAATATCTACACCGCCATCTGTATGAACATGGAAATATCTGCACCGCCATCTGCATGAATATATAAATATCTACACCGCCATCTGTATTAAGATGGAGATATCTACACCGCTATCTGTATAAACATGGAAATACCTACACCGCTATGTGTATAAACATGGAAATATATACACCACTATCTGTATGAACATGGAAATATCTACACCGCTCCCTTGTAAACATGGAATTATCAGCACCGCTATCGGTATGAACATGGAAATATCTACACCGCCATCTGTATGAACATGGAAATATCTTCACCGCCATCTGTATGAACATGGATATATCTACACAGCCATCTGTATGAACATGGAAATATCTTCACCGCCATCTGTATGAACATGGATATGTCTACACAGCCATCTGGATGAACATGGAAATATCTACACCGCTATCTGTGTAAACATGCATACATTTTCACCGCTATCTGTATAAACATGGAAATATCTACACCGCTATCTTTATGAACGTGGAAATATCTACACCGCTAACTGTTTGAACAGGGAAATATATACACCGCTATCTGCATGAAAATGGAAATATCAACACCGCTATCTGTACGAACATGGAAGTACATTCACCGCTATCTGTATGAACATGGAAATATCTACACCGCTATCTTTATGAACATGGAATTATCTTCACCGCCATCTGTTTTAACATGGATATGTCTACACAGCCATCTGGATGAACATGGAAATATCTACACCGCTATCTGTATGAACATGGAAATATCTACACCACTATCTCTGTAAACATGCATACATCTTCACCGCCATCTGTATAAACATGGAAATATCTACACCGCTATCTGTATGAACATGGAAATATCTACACCGCTATCTGTTTGAACATGGAAATATCTAAACCGCTATCTGCATGAAATTAGAAATATCTACACATGTATCTGCATATACATGGAAATATCTACAAAGCTATCTCTTTACACATGGAAATAACTACACCGCTATCTATATAAACATAGAAATATCTACACCGCCATCTGTATGAACATATAAATATCTGCACCGCCATCTGTATGAACATATAAATATCTACACCGCCATCTGTATTAAGATGGAGATATCTACACCGCTATCTGTAAAAACTTGGAAATATCTACACCGCTATCTGTATAAACATGGAAATATCTACACCACTATCTGTATGAACATGGAAATATCTACACCGCTACCTGTATAAACATGGAAATATCAGCACGGCTATCTGTATGAACATGGAAATATCTACAGAGCTATCTCTATGAACATGGAAATATCTACACCGCTCTCTGTATGAACATGGAAATAGCTACACCGCAATCTGTATGAACATGGAAATATCTACACCGCTATCTTTATGAACATGGAAATATCTACACCGCTAACTGTTTGAACAGGGAAATATATACACCGCTATCTGCATGAAAATGGAAATATCTACACCGCTATCTGTACGAACATGGAAATACATTCACCGCTATCTGTATGAACATGGAAATATCCACACCGCTATCTGTATGAACATGGAAATATCTACACCGCTATCTGTATGAACATGGAAATATCTTCACCGCCATCAGCATGAACATGGATATATCTACACAGCCATCTTGATGAGCATGGAAATATCAGCACCGCTATCTGTATGAACACGGAAATATCTACACCGCCATCTGTACGAACATGGAAATATCTTCACCGCCATCTGTACGAACATGGATAAATCTACACTGCCATCTGGATGAAAATGGAAATATCTACACCGCTATCTGTATGAACATGGATATATCTACACTGCCATCTGGATGAACATGGAAATATCTACACCAATATCTGTATGAACATGGAAATATCTACACCGCTATCTGTGTAAACATGCATACATCTTCACCGCTATCTGTATAAACATGGAAATATCTTCACCGCCATCTATATGATAATGGATATATCTACACAGCCGTCTGGATGAACATGGAAATATCTACACCGCTATCTGTATGAACATGGAAATATCTTCACCGCCATCTGTATGAAAATGGATATATCTACTCAGCCATCTGGATGAACATAGAAATATCTACACCGCTATCTGTATGAACATGGAAATAGATACACCGCTATCTGTATGAACATGGAAATAGCTACACCACTATCTGTATGAACACGGAAAAATCTACACCGCAATCTGTATGAACATGGAAATATCTTCACCGCCATCTGTATTAAGATGGAGATATCTACACCGCTATCTGTATGAACATGGAAATAACTACACAGCCATCTGGATGAACATGGAAATATCTACACCGCTATCTGTATGAACATGGAAATATCTACCCCGCTATCTGTTTGAACATGGAAATATCTACACCAATATCTGTATGAACATGGGAATATCTACACCACTATCTGTATGAACTTGGAAATATCTACACCGCTATCTGTATGAACATGGATATATCTACACAGCCATCTGGATGAACATGGAAATATCTACACCACTATCTCTGTAAACATGCATACATCTTCACCGCTATCTGTATAAACATGGAAGTATCTACACCGCTATCTGTATGAACATGGAAACATCTACACCGCTATCTGTTTGAACATGGAAATATCTACACCGCTATCTGCATGAAAATGGAAATATCTACACAACTAACTGCATATACATGGAAATATCTACACAGCTATCTCTTTACACATGGAAATAACTACACTGCTATCTGTATGAACATGGTAATATCTACACCGCCATCTGTATGAACATGGAAATATCTGCACCGCCATCTGTATGAACATATAAATATCTACACCGCCATCTGTATTAAGATGGAGATATCTACACCTCTATCTGTATAAACATATAAATATCTACACCGCTATCTGTATAAACATGGAAATATCTACACCGCTACCTGTATAAACATGGAAATATCAGCACCGCTATCTGTATGAACAGGGAAATATCTACAACGCCATCTGTATGAACATGGAAATATCTTCACCGCCATCTGTACAAACATGGATATATCTACACAGCCATCTGGATGAAAATGGAAATATCTACACCGCTATCAGCTTGAACATGGAAATATCTACACCGCTATCTGTATGAACATGGAAATATCTTCTCCGCCATCTGTATTAAGATGGAGATATCTACACCGCTATCTGTATAAACATGGAAATATCTACACCGCTACCTGTATAAACATGGAAATATAAGCACCGATATCTTTATGAACATGGAAATATCTACACCGCTATCTGTACTAACATGGAAATATCTACACCGCTATCTGTATGAACATGGAAATAGCTACATCGCTATCTGTATGAACATGGAAATATCTACAGCACTATCTGTATGAACATGGAAATATCTACACCGCTATCTGTATGAACATGGATATATCTACACAGTCATCTGGATGAACATGGAAATATCTACACCGATATCAGTATGAACATCGAAATATCTACTCCGCTATCTGTGTAAACATGCATACATCTTCACCGCTATATGTATAATCATGGAAATATCTTCACCGCCATCTGTATGATCATGGATATATCTACACAGCCGTCTGGATGAACATGGAAATATCTACACCGCTATCTGTATGAACATGGAAATATCTTCACCGCCATCTGTATGAACATGGATATATCTACACAGCCATCTGGATGAACATGGAAATATCTACACCGCCATCTGTATGAACATGGAAAGAGCTACACCGCTATCTGCATGAACATGGAAATATCTACACCACTATCTGTATGAACATTGAAATAGCTACACTGCTATCTGTATGAACATGGAAATATCTACACCGCTATCTGTATAAACATGGAAATATCTACACAGGTATCTGTACAAACATGGAAATATCAACACCGCTAGCAGTATAAACATGGAAATATCAGCACCGCTATGTGTATGAACATGGAAATATCTACACCGCTATCTGTATGAACATGGAAATATCTACACCGCTATCTGTTTGAACATGGAAATATCTTCACCGCTATATGCATGAAAATGGAAATATCTACACAGCTATCTGCATATACATGGAAATATCTATAAAGCTATCTCTTTACACATGGAAATAACTATACAGCTATCTCTATAAACATGGAAATAACTACACCGCCATCTGTATGAACATGGAAATATCTGCACCGCCATCTGTATGAACATATAAATATCTACACCGCCATCTGTATTAAGATGGAGATATCTAAACCACTATCTGTATAAACATGGAAATATCTACACCGCTATCTGTATAAACATGGAAATATCTACACCGCTATCTGTATAAACATGGAAATATCTACACCGCTACCTGAATAAACATGGAAATATCAGCACCGCAATCTGTATCAACATGGAAATATCTACACCGCTATCTGTGTAACCATGCATACATCTTCACCGCTATCTGTATAAACATGGAAATATCTACACCACTATCTGCATGAAAATGGAAATATCTACACAGCTATCTGCATATTAATGGAAATATCTACACAGCTATCTCTTTACACATGGAAATAAATACACCGCTATCAATATAAACATGGAAATATCTACACCGCCATCTGTATGAACATGGAAATATCTGCACCGCCATCTGTATGAACATGTAAATATCTACACCGCCGTCTGTATTAAGAAGGAGATATCTACACCGATATCGGTTTAAACATGGAAATATCTACACCGCTATCTGTATGAACATGGAAATATCTACACCGCTATCTGTATAAACATGGAAATATGTACACAGCTACCTGTATAAACATGGAAGTATCAGCACCGCTATCGGTATGAACATGGCAATATCTACACGGCTATCTGTATGAACATGGAAATATCTACACCGCTATCTGTATGAACATGGAAATATCTTCACTGCCATCTGTATGAACATGGATATATCTACACAGCCATCTGGATGAACATGGAAATACCTACACCGCTATCTGTGTAAACATGCATAAATTTTCACCGGTATCTGTATAAACATGGAAATATCTACACCGCTATCTTTATGAACATGGAAATATCTAAACCGCTAACTGTTTGAACAGGGAAATATATACACCGCTATCTGCATAAAAATGGAAATATCTACACCGCTACCTGTATGAACATGGAAATACATACACCGCCATCTGTATGAACATGGAAATATCTACACCGCTATCTGTATGAACATGGAAATATCTACACCGCTATCTGTATGAACATGGAAATATCTACACCGCCATCAGTATGAACATGGAAATATCTTCTCCGCCGTCTGTATGAACATGGATATATCTACACAGCCATCTGTATGAACATGGATATATATACACAGCCATCTCTATAAACACGGAAATATGTACACCGCTACCTGTATAAACATGGAAGTATCAGCACCGCTATCGGTATGTACATGGCAATATCTACACGGCTATCTGTATGAACATGGAAATATCTACACCGTGATCTGTATGTACATGGAAATATCTTCACCTCCATCTGTATGAACATGGATATATCTACGCAGCCATCTGGATGAACATGGAAATATCTACACCGCTATCTGTATGAACATAGAAATATCTACACCGCTATCTGTATGAACATGGAAATATCTACACAGCCACCTGGATGAACATGGAAATATCTACACCGCTATCTGTATGAACATGGAAATACATACACCGCTATCTGTATGAACATGGAAATATCTACACCGCTATCTGTATGAACATGGAAATATCTACACCGCTATCTGTATGAACATGGAAATATCTTCACCGCCATCTGTATGAACATGGATATATCTACACAGCCATCTGGATGAACATGGAAATATCTACACCGCTATCTGCATGAACATGGAAATAGCTACACCGCTATCTGTATGAACATGGATATATCTACACCACTATCTGTATGAACACGGAAATATCTACACCGCTATCTGTATGAACATGGAAATATCTACACCGCTCTCTGTATAAACACGGAACTGTCTACACCGCTATCAGTATAAACATGGAAATATCTACACCGCTATCTGTAAAAACATGGAAATATCTACACCGCTACCTGTATAAACATGGAAATATCAGCACCGCTATCTGTATGAACATGGAAATATCTACACCGCTATCTGTATGAACATGGAAATATCTACACCGCTACCTGTTTGAAGATGGAAATATCTACACCGCTATCTGCATGAAAATGGAAATATCTACACAGCTATCTGCATATACATGGAAATATCTACACAGCTATCTCTTTACACATGTAAATAACTACACCGCTATCTCTATAAACATGGAAATATCTTCACCGCAATCTGTATGAACATGGAAATACCTGCACCGCCATCTGTATGAACATATAAATATCTACACCGCCATCTGTATTAAGATGGAGATATCTACACCGCTATCTGTATAAACATGGAAATATCTACACCGCTATCTGTATAAACATGGAAATATCTACACCGCTGTCTGAATAAACAAGGAAATATCTACACCGCTACCTGTATAAACATGGAAATATCAGCACCGCTATCTGTATGAACATGGAAATATCTACACCGCTATCTGTGTAAACATGCATACATCTTCACCGCTATCTGTATAAACATGGAAATATCTACACCGCTATCTGTATGAACATGGAAATATCTACATCGCAATCTGTTTGAACATGGAAATATCTACACCGCTATCTGCATGAAAATGGAAATATCTACACAGCTATCTGCATATACATGGAAATATCTACACAGCTATCTCTTTACACATGGAAATAACTACACCGCTATCTGTATGAACATGGAATTATCTACACCACTATCTGTATGAACATGGAAATATCTACACCGCTATCTGTATGAACATGGAAATATCTTCACCGCCATCTGTATGAACATGGAATTATCTACACCACTATCTGTATGAACATGGAAATATCTACACCGCTATCTGTATGAACATGGAAATATCTTCACAGCCATCTGTATGAACATGGATATATCTACACAGCCATCTGGATGAACATGGAAATATCTACACCGCTATCTGCATGGACATGGAAATAGCTACACCGCTATCTGTATGAACATGTAAATATCTACACCGCTATCTGTATGAACTTGGAAATATCTACACCGCTATCTGTATGAACATGGATATATCAACACACCCATCTGGGTGAACATGGAAATAACTACACCGCTATCTGTGTAAACATGCATACATCTTCATCGCTATCTGTAAAAACATGGAAATATCTACACCGCTATCTGTATGAACATGGAAATATCTACACCGATATCTGTTTGAACATGGAAATATCTACACCGCTATCTGCATGAAAATGGAAATAACTACACAGCTATCTGCATGAAAATGGAAATATCTACACAGCTATTTGCATATACATGGAAATATCTACACAGCTATCTCTTTAGACATGGAAATAACTACACTGCTATCTGTATGAACATGGTAATATCTACACCGCCATCTGTATGAACATGGAAATATCTGCACCGCCATCTGTATGAACATATAAATATCTACACCGCCATCTGTATTAAGATGGAGATATCTACACCTCTATCTGTATAAACATGGAAATATCTACACCGCTATCTGTATAAACATGGAAATATCAGCACCGCTATCTGTATAAACATGGGAATATCTACACTGCTACCTGTATAAACATGGAAATATAAGCACCGCTATCTGTATGAACACGGAAATATCTACACCGCCATCTGTACGAACATGGAAATATCTTCACCGCCATCTGTACGAACATGGATAAATCTACACTGCCATCTGGATGAAAATGGAAATATCTACACCGCTATCTGTATGAACATGGATATATCTACACTGCCATCTGGATGAACATGGAAATATCTACACCAAAATCTGTATGAACATGGAAAAATCTACACCGCTATCTGTGTAAACATGCATACATCTTCACCGCTATCTGTATAAACATGGAAATATCTTCACCGCCATCTATATGATAATGGATATATCTACACAGCAGTCTGGATGAACATGGAAATATCTACACCGCTATCTGAATGAACATGGAAATATCTTCACCGCCATCTGTATGAAAATGGATATATCTACTCAGCCATCTGGATGAACATAGAAATATCTACACCGCTATCTGTATGAACATGGAAATAGATACACCGCTATCTGTATGAACATGGAAATATCTACACCACTATCTGTATGAACATGGAAATCTCTACACCGCTATCTGTATGAACTTGGAAATATCTTCACCGCCATCTGTATTAAGATGGAGATATCTACACCGCTATCTGTATGAACATGGAAATAACTACACAGCCATCTGGATGAACATGGAAATATCCACACCGCTATCTGTATGAACATGGAAATATCTACCCCGCTATCTGTTTGAACATGGAAATATCTACACCAATATCTGTATGAACATGGGAATATCTACACCACTATCTGTATGAACTTGGAAATATCTACACCGCTATCTGTATGAACATGGATATATCTACACAGCCATCTGGATGAACATGGAAATATCTACACCGCTATCTGTGTAAACATGCATACATCTTCACCGCTATCTGTATAAACATGGAAATATCTACACCGCTATCTGTATGAACATGGAAACATCTACACCGCTATCTGTTTGAACATGGAAATATCTACACCGCTGTCTGCATGAAAATGGAAATATCTACACAACTAACTGCATATACATGGAAATACCTACACAGCTATCTCTTTACACATGGAAATAACTACACCGCTATCTGTATGAACATGGTAATATCTACACCGCCATCTGTATGAACATGGAAATATCTGCACCGCCATCTGTATGAACATATAAATATCTACACCGCCATCTGTATTAAGATGGAGATATCTACAGCTCTATCTGTATAAACATATAAATATCTACACCGCTATCTGTATAAACATGGAAATATCTACACCGCTACCTGTAGAAACAAGGAAATATCAGCACCGCTATCTGTATGAACACGGAAATATCTACACCGCCATCTGTATGAACATGGAAATATCTTCACCGCCATCTGTACGAACATGGATATATCTACACAGCCATCTGGATGAAAATGGAAATATCTACACCGCTATCAGCTTGAACATGGAAATATCTACACCGCTATCTGTATGAACATGGAAATATCTTCTCCATCTGTATTAAGATGGAGATATCTACAACGCTATCTGTATAAACATGGAAATATCTACACCGCTACCTGTATAAACATGGAAATATAAGCACCGATATCTTTATGAACATGGAAATATCTACACCGCTATCTGCACGAACATGGAAATATCTACACCGCTATCTGTATGAACATGGAAATATCAGCACCGCTATCTGTATGAACATGGAAATATCTACAGCACTATCTGTATGAACATGGAAATATCTACACCGCTATCTGTATGAACATGGATACATCTACACAGTCATCTGGATGAACATGGAAATATCTACACCGATATCTGTATGAACATCGAAATATCTACTCCGCTATCTGTGTAAACATACATACATCTTCACCGCTATATGTATAAACATGGAAATATCTTCACCACCATCTGTATGATCATGGATATATCTACACAGCCGTCTGGATGAACATGGAAATATCTACACCGCTATCTGTATGAACATGGAAATATCTTCACCGCCATCTGTATGAACATGGATATATCTACACAGCCATCTGGATGAACATGGAAATATCTACACCGCCATCTGTATGAACATGGAAAGAGCTACACCGCTACCTGCATGAACATGGAAATATCTACACCACTATCTGTATGAACATGGAAATAGCTACACTGCTATCTGTATGAACATGGAAATATCTACACCGCTATCTGTATAAACATGGAAATATCTACACAGGTAACTCTACAAACATGGAAATATCAACACCGCTACCAGTATAAACATGGAAATATCAGCACCGCTATCTGTATGAACATGGAAATATCTACACCGCTATCTGTATGAACATGGAAATATCTACACCGCTATCTGTTTGAACATGGAAATATCTTCACCGCTATCTGCATGAAAATGGAAATATCTACACAGCTATCTGCATATACATGGAAATATCTATAAAGCTATCTCTTTACACATGGAAATAACTATACCGCTATCTCTATAAACATGGAAATAACTACACCGCCATCTGTATGAACATGGAAATATCTGCACCGCCATCTGTATGAACATATAAATATCTACACCGCCATCTGTATTAAGATGGAGATATCTAAACCACTATCTGTATAAACATGGAAATATCTACACCGCTATCTGTATAAACATGGAAATATCTACACCGCTATCTCTATAAACATGGCAATATCTACACCGCTACCTGTATAAACATGGAAATATCAGCACCGCCATCTGTATCAACATGGAAATATCTACACCGCTATCTGTGTAAACATACATACATCTTCACCGCTATCTGTATAAACATGGAAATATTTACACTGCTATCTGTATGAACATGGAAATATCTAAACCGCTATCTGTTTGAACATGGAAATATCTACACCGCTATCTGCATGAAAATGGAAATATGTACACAGCTATCTGCATATACATGGAAATATCTACAAATCTATCTCTTTACACATGGAAATAACAACACCGCTATCTCTATAAACATGGAAATATCTACACCGCCATCTGTATGAACATGGAAATAACAACACCGCTCTCTGTATGAACATGGAAATATCTACACCACCATCTGTATGAAAATGGAAATATCTACACCGCTATCTGTATGAACATGGAAATATCTGCTAGGCCATCTGTATGAATATATAAATATCTACACCGCCAACTGTATTAAGATGGAGATATCTACAACGATATCTGTATAAACTTGGAAATATCTACACTGCTATCTGTATAAACATGGAAATATCTACACCACTATCTGTATAAACATGGAAATATCTACACCCCTACCTGTATAAACATGGAAATATAAGCACCGCTCTCTGTATGAACATGGAAATATCTACACCGCTATCTGTACGAACATGGAAATATCTACACCGCTATCTGTATGAACATGGAAATAGCTACACCGCTATCTGTATGAACATGGAAATATCTACAGCACTATCTGTATAAACATGGAAATATCTACACCGCTATCTGTATGAACATGGATATATCTACACAGCCATCTGTATGAACATGGAAATATCTACAGCACTATCTGTATAAACATGGAAATATCTTCACCGCCATCTGAATGAACATGGATATATCTACACAGCCATCTGGATGAACATGGAAATATCTACACCGCTATCTGTGTAAACATGCATACATCTTCACCGCTATTAGTATAAACATGGAAATATGTACACCGCTATCTGTATGAACAAGGAAATATCTACACCTCTATCTGTTTGAACATGGAAATCTCTAAACCGCTATCTGCATGAAAATGGAAATATCTACACAGCAATCTGCATATACATAGAAATATCTACACAGCTATCTCTTTACACATGGAAATAACTACACCGCTATCTGTATGAACATGGAAATAGCTAAACCGCCATCTGAATGAACATGGATATTTCTAAACAGCCATCTGGTTGAACATGGAAATATCTACACCGCTATCTGTATGAACATGGAAATAGCTACACCGCTATCTGTAAGAACATGGAAATATCTACAACACTATCAGTATGAACATGGAAAAATCTACACCGCTATCTGTATGAACATGGAAATATCTTCACCGCCATCTGTATGAGCATGGATATATCTACACAGCCATCTGGATGAACATGGAAATATCTACACTGCTATCTGCATGAACATGGAAATGTCTACACTGCTATCTGTATGAACATGGAAATATCTACACCACTATCTGTGTGAACATGGATATATCTACACCGCTATCTGTATGAACATGGATATATCAACACAGCCATCTGGATGAACATGGAAATATCTACTCCGCTATCTGTGTAAACATGCATACATCTTCACCGCTATCTGTATAAACATGGAAATATATACACCGCTATCTGGATGAACATGGAAATATCTACACCGCTATCTGTTTGAACATGGAAATATCTAAACCGCTATCTGCATGAAAATGTAAATATCTACCCAGCTATCTGCATATACATGGAAATATCTACACAGCTATCTCTTTACTCATGGAAATAACTACACCGCTATCTGTATGAACATGGAAATATCTACACCGCCATCTGTATGAACATGGAAATATCTGCAAGGCCATCTGTATGAACATATAAATATCTACACCGCCATCTGTATTAAGATGGAGATATCTACACCGCTAACTGCATAAACATGGAAATATCTACACCGCTATCTGTATAAACATAGAAATATCTACACCGATATCTGTATAAACATGGAAATATCTACACCGCTACCTGTATAAACATGGAAATATCAACACCGCTATCTGTATGAACATGGAAATATCAGCCCCTCTATCTGTATGAACATGGAATTATCTACACCACTATCTGTAAGAACATGGAAATATCCACACCGCAATCTGTATGAACATGGAAATATCTTCACCGCCATCTGAATGAACATGGATATATCTACACAGCCATCTGGATGAACATGGAAATATCTACACCGCTATCTGTGTAAACATGCATACATCTTCACCGCTATCAGTATAAACATGGAAATATGTACACCGCTATCTGTATGAACATGGAAATATCTACACCTCTATCTGTTTGAACATGGAAATCTCTAAACCGCTATCTGCATGAAAATGGAAATATCTACACAGCAATCTGCATATACATAGAAATATCTACACAGCTATCTCTTTACACATGGAAATAACTACACCGCTATCTGTATGAACATGGAAATAGCTAAACCGTCATCTGAATGAACATGGATATTTCTAAACAGCCATCTGGTTGAACATGGAAATATCTACACCGCTATCTGTATGAACGTGGAAATAGCTACACCGCTATCTTTAAGAACATGGAAATATCTACAACACTATCAGTATGAACATGGAAAAAACTACACCGCTATCTGTATGAACATGGAAATATCTTCACCGCCATCTGTATGAGCATGGATATATCTACACAGCCAACTGGATGAACATGGAAATATCTACACCGCTATCTGGATGAACATGGAAATATCTACACCGCTATCTGTTTGAACTAGGAAATATCTACACCGCTATCTGCATGAAAATGGAAATATCTACACAGCTATCTGCATATACATGGAAATATCTACACAGCTTTCACTTTACACATGGAAATATCTACACTGCTATCTGTATGAACATGGAAATATCTGCACGGCCATCTGTATGAATATATAAATATCTACACCGCCATCTCTATTAAGATGGAGATATCTACACCGCTATCTGTATAAACTTGGAAATATCTGCACCACTATCTGTATAAACATGGAAATATCTACACCGCTATCTGTATAAACATGGAAATACCTACACCGCTACCTGTTTAAACATGGAAATATAAGCATCGCTATCTGTATTAACATGGAAATATCTACACCGCAATCCGTAAGAACATGGAAATATCTACACCGCTATCTGTATGAAAATGGAAATAGCTACACCGCTATCTGTTTGAAGATGGAAATATCTACAGCACTATCTGTATGAACATGGAAATATCTACACCGCTATCTGTTTGAACATGGAAATATCTAAACCGCTATCTGCATGAAAATGGAAATATCTACACAGGTATCTGCGTATACATGGAAATATCTACACAGCTATCTCATTGCACATGGAAATAACTACACCGCTATCTGTATGAACATGGAAATATCTACACCGCCATCTGTATGAACATGGAAATATCTGCACGGCCATCTGTATGAACATATAAATATCTACACCACCATCTGTATTAAGATGGAGATATCTACACCGCTATCTGTATAAACATGGAAATATCTACACCGCTATCTGTATAAACAAGGAAATATCTACACCGCTACCTGTATAAACATGGAAATATCAGCACCACTATCTGTATGAACATGGAAATATCAGCCCCTCTATCTGTATGAACCTGGAAATATCTACACCACTATCTGTATGAACATGGAAATATCTACACCGCTATCTGTATGAACATGGAATTATCTTCACCGCCATCTGTATGAACATGGATATGTCTACACAGCCATCTGGATGAACACGGAAATATCTACACCACAATCTGTATGAACATGGAAATAGCTACACCGCTATTTGTATGAACATGGAAATATCTACACCACAATCTGTATGAACATGGAAATATCTTCTCCGCCATCTGTATGAACATGGAAATATCTACAACGCTATCTGTATGAACATGGAAATATCTTCACCGCTATTTGTATGAACATGAATATATCTACACAGCCATCTGGATGAACATGGAAATATCTACACCGCTATCTGTATGAACATGGAAATACTACACCGCTATCTGTATGAACATGGAAATATAAGCACCGCTATCTGTATGAACATGGAAATATCTACACCGATATCTGTATGAACATGGAAATATCTACACCGCTATCTGTTTGAACATGGAAATATCTAAACCGCTATCTGCATGAAAATGTAAATATCTACACAGCTATCTGCATATACATGGAAATATCTACACAGCTATCTCTTTACACATGGAAATAACTACACCGCTATCTGTGTGAACATGGAAATATCTACACCGCCATCTGTATGAACATGGAAATATCTGCAAGGCCATCTGTATGAACATATAAATATCTACACCGCCATCTGTATTAAGATGGAGATATCTACACTGCTATCTGCATAAACATGGAAATATCTACACCGCTATCTGTATAAACATGGAAATATCTACACCGCTATCTGTATAAACATGGAAATATCTACACCGCTACCTGTATAAACTTGGAAATATCAGCACCGATATCTGTTTGAACATGGAAATATCTACACCGCCATCTGTATTAAGATGGATATATCTACACCTCTATCTGTATTAACATGGAAATATCTACACCGCTATCTGTATATACATGGAAATATCTACACCGCTATCTGTATAAACATGGAAATATCTACACCGCTACCTGTATAAACATGAAAATATCAGCACCGCTATCTGTATGAACACGGAAATATCTACACCGCCATCTGTATGAACATGGAAATATCTTCACCGCCATCTGTATGAACATGGATATATCAACACAGCCATCTGGATGAAAATGGAAATATCTACACCGCTATATATATGAACATGGGAATATTTACACCGCTATCTGTACGAACATGGAAATATCTACACCCCTATCTGTATGAACATGGAGATATCAACACCGCTATCTGTATGAGCATGGAAATATCTTCACCGCCATCTGTATTAAGATGGAGATATCTACACCGCTATCTGTACAAACATGGAAATATCTACACAGCTATCTGTATAAACATGGAAATAACTACACCGCTATCAGTATAAACATGGAAATAACTGCAGCGCTATCTGTATAAACATGGAAATATCTACACCTCTACCTGTATAAACATGGAAATATCAGCACCGCCATCTGTATGAACATGGAAATGTCTACACTGCTATCTGTATGAACATGGAAATATCTACACCGCTCTCTGTATGAACATGGAAATCTATTCACCGCCGTCTGTATGAAGATGGATATATCTACACAGCCATCTGGATGAACATGGAAATATCTACACTGCTACATATATGAACATGGGAATATCTACACCGTTATCTGTATGAACATGGAAATAGCTACACCGCTATCTGTATGAACATGGAAATATCTACACCACTACCTGTATGAACACGGAAATATCAACACCACTATCTGTATGAACATGGAAATATCTACACCGCTATCTGTATGAAGATGGAAATATCTTCACTGCCATCTGTATAAACATGGATATATCTACACAGCCATCTGGATGAACATGGAAATATCTACACCGCTATCTGTATGAACATGGAAATTGCTACACCGCTATCTGTATGAACATGGAAATACAAACACCGCTATCTGTATGAACATGGAAATATCTACACCGCTATCTGTATGAACATGGAAATATCTACACCACTATCTGTATGAACATGGAAATATCTACACCGCTATCTGTTTGAACATGGAAATATCTACACCGCTATCTGCATGAAAATGGAAATATCTACACAGCTATCTGCATATACATGGAAATATCTACAAAGCTATCTCTTTACACATGGAAATAACTACACCACTATATCTATAAACATGGAAATATCTACACCGCCATCTGTATGAACATGGAAATATCTGTACCGCTATCTGTATAAACATAGATATATCTACACCGCTATCTGTATAAACATGGAAATATCTACACCGCTATCTGTATGAACATGGAAATATCTACACCGCTATCTGTATAAACATGGAAATATCTACACCGCTATCTGTATGAACATGGAAAAAACTACATCGCTATCTGTTTGAACATGGAAATATCTACACCGCTATATGAATGAAAATGGAAATATCTACACAGCTATCTGCATATACATGGAAATATCTACAAAGCTATCTCTTTACACATGGAAATAACTACACCAGTATATCTATAAACATGGAAATACCTACACCGCCATCTGTATGAACCTGGAAATATCTGCACCACCATCTGTAGGAACATATAAATCTCTACACCGCCACCTGTATTAAGATGCAGATATCTACACCGCTATCTGTATAAACTTGGAAATATCTACACTTCTATCTGTATAAACATGGAAATATCTACACCGCTATCTGTATAAACATGGAAATATCTACACCGCTACCTGTATAAACATGGAAATATAAGCACCGCTATCTGTATTAAGATAGAAATATCTACACCGCAATCTATACGAACATGGAAATATCTACACGGCTATCTGTATGAACATGGAAATAGCTACACCGCTATCTGTTTGAACATGGAAATATCTACAGCACTATCTGTATGAACATGGAAATATCTACACCGTTATCTGTATGAACATGGATATATCTACACAGCCATCTGCATGAACATGGAAATATCTACACCGCTATCTGTATGAACATGGAAATATCTACACCACTATCTGTATGAACAGGGACATATCTTCACCGCTATCTGTATGAGCATGGAAATATCTTCACCGCCGTCTGTATGAACATGGATATATCTACACAGTCATCTGGATGGACATGGAAGTACCTACACCGCTATCTGTATGAACATGTAAATAGCTACACCGCTATCTGTATGAACCTGGAAATATCTACACCACTATCTGTATGAACATGGAAATATATACACCACTATCTGTATCAACATGGAAATATCTTCACCCCCATCTGTATGAACATGGATATATCTACACAGCCATATGGATGAACATGGAAATAACTACACCGCTATCTGTATGAACATGGAAATATCTACACCACTATCTGAATGAACATGGAAATATCTAAACCGCTATCTGTATGAACATGGAAATATCTACACCGCTAACTTTATGTACATGGAAATATCTTCAACGCCATCAGTTTGAACACGGATATATCTACACAGCCATCTGGATGAACATGGAAATATCTACACCGCTATCTGTATGAACCTGGAAATATCTACACCGCAATCTGTGTAAACAGGCATACATCTTCACCGCTATCTGTATTAACATGGATATATCTACACCGCTATCTGTATGAACATGGAAATATCTACACCGCTATCTGTTTGAACATGGAATTATCTACACCGCTATCTGCATGAAAATGGAAATGTCTACACAGCTGTCTGCATATACATGGAAATATCTACACAGCTATCTCTGTACACATGTAAATAACTACACCGCTATCTCTATAAACATGGAAATATCTACACCGCCATCTGTATGAACATGGAAATATCTCCAACGCTATCTGTATGAACATATAAATATCTACACCGCCATCTGAATTAAGATGGAGATATCTACACCGCTATCTGTATAAACATGGAAATATCTACACCGCTATCTGTATGAACATGGAAATATCTACACCGCTATCTGTATGAACATGGAAATATCTACACCGCTATCTGTATGAACATGGAAATATCTTCACCGCCATCTGAATGAACATGGATATATCTACACAGCCATATGGATGAACATGGAAATAAATACACCGCTATCTGTATGAACATGGAAATATCTACACCGCTATCTATATGAACATGGAAATATCTTCAATGCCATCTGTATGAACATGGATATATCTACACAGCCATCTGGATGAACATGGAAATATCTACACCGCTATCTGTATGAACATGGAAATATCTACACCTCTATCTGTTTAAACAGGCACACATCTTCACCGCTATCTGTATAAACATGGAAATTTTTACACCGCTATCTGTATGAACATGGAAATATCTACACCGCTGTCTTTTTGAACTTAGAAATATCTACACCGCTATCTGCATGAAAATGGAAATATCTACACAGCTATCTGATTATACATGGAAATATCTACACAGCTATCTCTTTACTCATGGAAATAAATACACCGCTATCTGTATGAACATGGAATTATTTACACCACTATGTGTATGAACATGGAAATATCTACACTGATATCTGTATGAACATGGAAATATCTTCACCGCCATCTGTATGAACATGGATATATCTACACAGCCATCTGGATGAACATGGAAATATCTACACCGCTATCTGCATGGACATGGAAATAGCTACACCGCTATCTGTATGAACATGGAAATATCTACACCACTATCTGTATGAACATGGAAATATCTACTCCGCTATCTGTATGAACATGGATATATCTACACAGCCATCTGGATGAACATGGAAATATCTACACCGCTATCTGTGTAAACATGCATACATCTTCACCGCCATCTCTATAAACATGGAAATATATACACCGCTATCTGTATGAACATGGAATTATCTACACCGATATCTGTTTGAACATGGAAATATCTACACCGCTATCTGCATGAAAATGGAAATATCTACACGGCTATCTTCATATACATGGAAATATCTACACAGATATCTCTTTACACATGGAAATAACAACACCGCTATCTGTATGAACATTGTAATATCTACACCGCCATCTGTATGAACACGGAAATATCTGCACCGACATCTGTATGAACATGTAAATATCTACACTGCCATCTGTATTAAGATGGAGTTATCTACAGCTCTATCTGTAAAAACATGGAAATATCTACACCGCTATCTGTATAAACATGGAAATATGTACACCGCTATCTGTATAAAAATGGAAATATCTACACCGCTACCTGTATAAACATGGAAATATCAGCACCGCTATCTGTATGAACACTGAAATATCTACACCGCCATCTGTATGAACATGGAAATATCTTCACCGCCATCTGTACGAACATGGATATATCTACACAGCCATCTGGATGAAAATGGAAATATCTACACCGCTATATGTATGAACATGGGAATATCTACACCGCTATCTGTACGAACATGGAAATATCTACACCGCTATCTGTATGAACATGGAAATATTTACACCGCTATCTGTATGAACATGGAAATATCTTCACCGCCATCTGTATTAAGATGGAGATATCTACACCGCTATCTGTATAAACATGGAAATATCTACACCGCTATCTGTATAGACATGGAAATAACTACACCGCTATCTGTATAAACATGGAAATAACTACACCGCTATCTGTATAAACATGGAAATATCTACACCTCTGCCTGTATAAACATGGAAATATCAGCACCGCTATCTGTATGAACATGGAAATGTCTACACCGCTATCTGTATGAACATGGACATATCTACATAGCCTTCTGGATGAACATGGAAATACCTACACCGCTATCAGTATGAACTTGGAAATATCTACACCGCAATCTGTATGAACATGGAAATATCTACACCGATATCTGTGTAAACATGCATACATCTTCACCGCTATCTGTATAAACATAGAAATATCTACACCGCTATCTGTATGAACACGGAAATATCTACACCACAATCTGTTTGAACATGGAAATATCTAAACCGCTATCTGCATGAAAATGGAAATATCTACACAGCTATCTGCATATACATTTAAATATCTACAAAGCTATCTCTTTACACATGGAAATAACTACACCGCTATCTCTATAAACATGGAAATATCTACACCGCCATCTGTATGAACATGGAAATATCTGCAACGCCATCTGTATGAACATATAAATATCTACACCGCCATCTGTATTAAGATGGAGATATCTACACCGCTATCTGTATAAACATGGAAATATCTACACCGCTATCTGTATAAACATGGAAATATCTACACCGCTATCTGTATAAACATGGAAATATCTACACCGCTACCTGTATAAACATGGAAATATCAGCACCGCTATCTGTATGAACATGGAAATATCTACACCGCTATCTGTGTATACATGCATACACCTTCACCGCAATCTGTACAAACATGGAAATATCTACACCGCTATCTGTATGAACATGGAAATAGCTACACCGCTATCTGTTTGAACATGGAAATATCTACACCTCTATCTGCATGAAAATGGAAATATCTACACAGCTATCTGCATATACATGGAAATATCTACAAAGCTATCTTTTACACATGGAAATAACTACACCGCTATCTCTATAACATGGAAATATCTACACCGCCATCTGTATGAACATGGAAATATCTACACCATCATGTCTACAAACAAGGAAACTTCTACACCGCCATCTGTTAGAACATGGAAATACCTACTCCGCCATCTGTATAAAGATGTAAACATCCACACCGCTATCTGTATGAAGATGGAAATATCTACTCTGCTATCTGTATAAACATGGAAATACCTACACCGCCATCTGTATGATCATGGAAATATCTACACTGCCATCTGTAGGAACATGAAAATATTTACACCGCCATCTGTATGAACAGGGAACTCTGTACACCACCATCTGTATCAACATGAAAATACCAACACCGCCATCTGTATCACAATGGAAATATCTGCACCGCCATCTCTATAAAAATGGAAATATCTAAACCGCCATCTGTATGGAAATGGAAAAATCTACACCACCATCTGTATAAAGGTGGAAATATTTACACCGCTATCTGTGTGAACATGGAAATATTTACAACGCTATCTGTAAAAACATGGAAATATCTACACCTCCATCTGTATAAACATGGAAATATCTACACCGCCATCTGTAGAAACATGGAAATATCTACACCACCATCTCTATAAACATGGAAATATCTACACAGCTATCTGTATAAACATTTAGTTATCTACACCGCCATCTCTATAAACATAGAAATATCTACACCGCCATCTGTATGAACATGGAAATATGTACACCGTCATCTGTATAAATATGGAAATATCTTCACCGCTACCTGTACAAACATGGAAATACCTACACCGCTACCTGTATAAACATGGAAATATCTACACCGCTATCTGTATAAACATGGAAATATCTACACCGCTATCTCTATAAACATGGAAATATCTACACCGCTATCTCTATAAATATAGAAATATCTACACCGCTGTCTCTATAAACATGGAAATATCTACAACGCTGTCTGTATAAACATGGAAATATCTACACCGCTATCTCTATAGACATGGGAATATCTACACCGCTATCTGTATAAACATGGAAATATCTGCACCGCTATCGGTATAAACATCCGTATTTGCTCTTAATTTATACCCAAGGCTGGGATGTTTCATATGATAAAAAGACCAAATACAGAATTAGTCTATATTTGGTCTGGCAATTGATCTCTGCAATAATCAAACCTCAAAGACAATCAAACCTGAAATCTAAGCTACTTATTAAATAGCTTGGTTTTTAGGTTGCACGTTGCTGTGTATGCTGGCTTCATAGAAAATGCAAGTAGCAATGGCCATTTTTTAATAGTCATTAGCCTTGAAGCTCTCCTTGTTTTGAATCACATAGAAATAGAAATCAAATCTCACTAGATTTTTTTTTTTTGAAACAGGGTCTGGCTTGGTTGCCCAGGCTGAAGAGCAGGGCATGATCTTGGCTCACACCTCTGCCTCTCGGACTCAAGCCATCCTCCCACCTCAGCCTTGGAGTAGCTGGGACCACAGGCATGTGCCACCATATCCAGCTAATATTTTTATTTTTGTACCAATGGGGTTTGTCATCTTTCCCAGGCAGGCCTCAAACTCCAAGACTCAAGCAATCCACCTGCCTTGAATTCCCAAAGTACTGGGTTTACAGGCGACAGCCACTACGCCCAGCAACTAAACTTCTAAAAATCAATTTAACATAAAATTATCTAAGCGTGCAAGGAAAGATAAGAAGCCTAAGGAACCAGTGAGTTGAAGAATAAATGCAGTTTAAATCATACATGTAAACAACATGATGTGATGTGGTAGGAATCATCTAACATGCTTTAAAGCATGAGTAAAAGGTCTTTACTTAGAAAACTGGATCTTAGTTTAGGATATCTTTAGATAAGAGTATGAAAAGTCATATCATATTGATAAGTAAAGTGCTTCCTTTGGCTAATTTTAAGGATAGGACATTTATTTTCATATAATTCATAGGAATCTTAGACTTAAAAATAAAATTTCCCTTCTCAAATCCTTACTTTCATACATTTTTTGCATTTCTTTCACTTTTGTGTTAATGGCCTATGTCTCAACATATTCTATTAAGCCTTCTGGAAACACATACTTTGTTTCCAGCCTCTTCAGAGAACCATCACTCCAATTCCTAGGCTTCTGAAGAAGCAGACCCAAGCTTATAGTTATTACATATTTCCAAATCTAGGTGACCAACAAAAATTGATACTTTTCCCATCATACCTTTAAGTTAATAATCAGGTGTATGCTGAGAGGTAAAGACCCAAGAGTGTTGGTTGTCTAATTCTGCAGCTGTATAAACAAATCTTAATGCTTGAAAATATTCAAAGGTTATTCTCACGTTGATTGTTGGTAACTATGTGTAACAACATGAAAAGAAAAAAAAATCAAAGAATTACGTCTGAGGATAATACACAATCTCTAAGGGTAAGAAGAGCAACAAAAATTCTGCTTCAATTACCACTGAAATAATATATTTATCCTGTAAAATCTATGGTGGCTGGTTGTAAAAATTAGGCATTAGCAAACTGATAAAGACTTTTTAATGAAAACATTATGAAACATAGTTTTTAAAAAGTTAAATACACCCACACCAGTTTTTCACATTCTTTGGGCTGCTTTAATGCTGCCATTAAATAATTGATTTAGTTGTGACATAGATCCTATGTTCCATGGAGTCTACCATTCATAAAGATGCAATGTAAGGTAACAAAAATATAAATTATGTGTGTGGGGGGGAGAAGTCAAGAGTATTTTTATGTGACAGAAGTTAAGTTGTTATCAGTGTAAAATAGTCTGTTACAAATACAGGACTCTGTATGTTAGTTTCACTAACCAGAAAGAAAGAAATTACAGCAGATACACACACACACACCAAAAAAGGGAAAAGAAACAAAGCTTAGCACCACAGAAAACCACCAAACTAGAGGGATAAACAATAAGAAAGGAAGAAGTGAACAAGTAATCTAAAAAACAACTAATGAAATGGTAGAAGGAAGTCCTAATTTATCAATAATAAACTTGAATAGAAGTGGATTAAACTCTACTTAAAAGATATAAAGTGGATGAATGGATTCAGATAGCAAAACCCACCTATATGCTGCCTACATGATACTTACCTCACTATTAAAGACAAATAGACTGAAAGTGAAGAGATGGAAAAATATATTTTATGCAAACAAATGAAAAGCAAGCAGGAGTAGCCACAGTCATGTCATATTTTAAAAGGCTTTAAATAAAAAAACTATATAAAAAAAGAATGTCACTGTATAATGAAATGATAAAAGGCCCAATTCAATACGAGGACATAACATATATATTACTTAGGTGTAACTATATATGTACCCAACACCAGAACAACCAGATATATAAAGCAAATATTAGATTTAAAGGTAGAGATAGACTGCAATACAATATTAGTAGGAAATTTCAACACTCCACTTTAAAAATGGACAGATTCTATGAAGAGAAAATCAACCAAAAAATGACAGACTCAAACTATACCATAGACCAAATGGACCTAGCAGGTAAAGAAGATCTCACCTGATATGGTTTGTCTGTATATCCCCACCCAAATCTCATCTTGATTATAGCTCCCATAATTCATACATGTTGTGGGAGGGAACCAGTGGGAGATAATTGAATCATGGGGGCGGTTCCCCCATACTGTTCTTGTGGTAGTGAATACGTCTAACAAGATCTGATGGTTTTATAAGGGGGAACCCTTTCACTTGGTTCTCAATTCTATTTTGTTTGCTACCATGTAAGATGTGTCTTTCGCCTTCCATCATGATTGGGAGACCTCCCCAGCCACGTGGAACTATGAGTCCACTAAACCTCTTTTTCTCTGTAAATTACCCAGTCTCGGGTATGTCTTTATCAGCAGTATGAAAACAGACTAATACATCATCCAACAGCTGCAGAATACAAATTATTCTCAACTGTACACCAAACATTCTCTAGGACCAATCATACATTATGACACATAATAAGTCTTAACAAACTTAAGAAGACAGATATCATATGAAGTATCTTTTCTGATTACAGGGATATAAAGTCAGAAATCAACAACAGGAAAGCCCTTGGAAATTTTATAAAAACATGGAAATTAAATAGCACGCACCCAAGAAATCAATAGGTCTCATTAAGACATTAATAGGAAAATTTCAAAAGTCACTGAGACAAGTAAGAATGAAAATCCAACATACCCAAACCTATGGAACGTAGCAAAAGCAGTTCTAAGAGGGAAATTTATAGCAATAAAAGCCTACACCAAAAAAGAAGAAAGATTTTCAAATCACAAAGCAAAATTATACACTTCAAGTAACTAGAACATCAAAAACAAACTAAACCCAAAATTGGTAGAAGGAAGGAAATAATAAAGCTCACAGCAGATATAAATGAAACAGACACTAAAAAATATTTCAAAAGATAAATAAGACAAAGTGTAAAGGTAAAACTGACAAACCTTTAGCTAAACTAAGACAAAAGGAGAGAAAATTCAAATAAATAAAAGATGAAAAAGGAGACATTACAACTGAGACACCACAGAAATAGAAGGGATTGTAAGACATTACTCATAACTATATGCCAACAAATTTGATAATGTAGAATAAAATGAATAAATTTCTGCACACATACAACTACCCAGATTAAATTGTGAGGAAATATAACATCTGAACACATCAATAATGAGTTTGGAAATTGAATCAATAATAAAACATCTTCCATCAAAACAACAACAACAACAACCAACACCCAGGACCTGATGTCTTCACTGCTGAATTCTACCAAACAGTTAAAGAATAACTACCAATTCTCCACAAACTTTTCCACAAAAGTAATGAGGAAGGAATACTTCCATACTCATCTTATGAGGCTCGCAACATCCTGATTCTAAAACCAGACAAAGACACGCACAAAATGAAAATAACAGGCCAATATTCCTGAAGAACATAGATACAAAAATTCTCAACAAGATACAAGTGAACTGACTTCGACAGCACACTAAAAAGAGTATTCACTATAATCAAGTGGGGTTCATCCCAGGGATGAAAGGATGGCTTAACATGCACAAATCAGTAAATATGATACACCACCACAATAGAAAGAAGAACAAAAACCATGTGATCATTTCAACAGATGCAAAAAGAACACTTGACAAAAGTCAACATTCCTTTATGATAAAAACTGTCAAGAAAGTAGGTATAGGAGTGTACCTCAACGCAGTAAAGGCCATATGTGACAAACCCACAGCTAACATCTTATTTATGGTGAATAGTTAAATGCTTTTCCTCTATGATATGGAGGAAGACAAGGATGTCAACTTCTACCACTTCTATTTAGCATAGTACTGGAGGTCAGAGCCAGAGCAATTAGACAAAAGAAATAAATAAGAGGGATCCAAACTGGAAAGAAGGAAGTCAGATTGTTTCTGTTTGTAGAAAATGTGATCTCACATACATATGTATACATCTATATATATGATCATATAGATATATATGATCTCTCTCTCTTTAGGGTTCTTTCTATATATACTTATATAGAGTGAGAACCCTAAAGACTTGACCAAAAACTACTAGAAATCATAAATAAATTCAGTAAAGTTGTAGTATACAAAATCAACACAGAAAATTCAGTGGTGTTGCTATACACTAATAGTGAACTATCTGAAAAAGTCATCAAGAAAGGAATTCCATTTACAATAGCTACCAAGAAATCTGCAGATAAATTTAATCAAGGTCGTGAAAGATCTCTACAATGAAAACTATAACACACTGATGGAAAAATTTACGATCCACAAAAAATGGACACTATATACTCATGGAATGGAAGAACTGATACTATTGAAATGACCATACTAACAAAATGTCCTACAGATTCAATGCAATCCCCATCAAAATACCAATGAAATTCTTCACAGAAATAGAAAAAAATACCCTAAAATTTGTATGAAACCAGAAAAGACCCCAAATAACCAAAGCAATCCTGTGCAAAAATAACAAAGCTGGAGGCACCACACTACCTGACTTCAAAATATACTACAAAGCCATAGTTAGCAAAACAGCATGGCACTGCCATAAAGCAAACACATAGACCAATGGAAGAGAATATACAGCTCAGAAATAAATTCTCATACCTAAAGTCAACTGATTTTCCAAAAAGGAGTCAAGAGCACACACAGGGGTAAAGACAGTCTCTTCATTAAATGGTACTGAGAAGATTGGATATCTACATGTGGGATAATGAAATTAGACCCCTATCTTTTACCTTATACAAAAATCAACTCAAATGCGATTAAAGACCTAAAGGTAAGATTGAAAACTATGAAAAACTACTAGAAGATAACATGTGGGAAATTCTCTATAACTTTGGGTTCTACAAGGATTTTTTAAATGAGACGTCAAAAGCACAGGCAACAAAAGAAAAAATAGATAAATGGGGTTTCATCAAACTAAAATGCTTTTGCACAGCAAAGGAAACTTAACAGAGTGAAAAAACAACTTACAGAATGGGATACAATATTTGCAAACTATACATCTGCTAAGGAGTTAATGCCCAGATTATATAACAAACTTAAACAACTCAACAGCAAAAACATAAATAACTTATTTAAAAATGGGCAAAACTGGGAGGCTGAGGCAGGCGGATTGCCTGAGGTCAGGAGTTTGAGACCAGCCTGACCAATATGGTGAAATCATTTCTCTACTAAAAATACAAAAATTTAGCCAAACACGATGGCGTGTGCCTGTAACCCCAGCTACTCAGCAGGCTGAGGCAGGGGAATTGCTTGAACCAGGGAGATGGAGGTTGCCGTGAGCCCCGATTGCACCACTGCACTCCAGCTTGGGCAACAGAGCAAGACTCCTTCGCAAAAAAAAAAAAAAAAAAAAAGGACAAAATAAACTAAAAGAAATGCCACAAGAGAAAATATAGAAAGGGTCAAGACGAATATATAATAAAATCATGTTCAACATCACTAACCATCAGGGAAACGCAAATCAAAACCGCAATGAGATACCAGTTCACCCATTAGAATGGCTATTAGCAAAAAGGTAAAAGATAACAAGAGTTGGCAAGGAAGTGGAGAAAACGGAACACTTACGCACTGTTGATGGGGTTGTAAACTAGTACAACCATTAAGCAAAACTTTATGGAAGTTCGCTAAAAAATAAAAAATAAAAAAAAAAAACAATCATTCGATCACATAACCCAGCAATCCCACTACAGGGTATATATCCATAGGAAATGAAATCATTGTGTTTGAAAAATATCTGCACTCTTATGTTTACTGTAGCACTATTTCTAATAATCAGATATGGAATCAACCTATGTGTATAAAAACAAACAAGTGAATTATATATATATAATATATATTATGTATATTATATATAATACATATTATGTATATTATATATAATATATTATGTATAATATATAATATATTATATATTAATATTAATATTAATATATTATATATTAATATTAATTATATTAATAATAAATAATAATTATTAATTAATAATTAATAATTAATATTAATATTAATATATTTTATATATAATACATATTATGTATATTATATACATAATATATATTATGTATATTATAATATATATAATGTATAATGTATATAATATACGTTATGTATATTATATATAATATACATTATGTATGTTATGTATATTATATATTACATATAATATACATATTATTATTATATATAATTATATATAATTATAATTATAATTATATATAATTTTATGTGTAATTATAATTATGCATAAAATTAATTATAATTATATATAATTTTATGTGTAATTATAATTATACATAAAATTATATATGTATATATATATATATATATATATGGACACACACACAATGAAATACTATTCAGCCATAAAAAAAGAATGAAATTCTGCCAGTTGCAACAACATGGATGACCCTGTAGGATACAATGTTAAGTGAAATAAGCCAGACACAGAAAGCAAATACCGCATGATCTCGCTCATATGTGGAATCTTAAAAAAAAAAATGTTAATAGAGAAGTAGAGTAGAATAGTGGTTACCAAACAGTGAGGAAGAAGTGGGGAGGGCAAAATGGAGATAGATTGGTTAACAGTTATGAAATCACAATTATATAGGAAGAATAAGTTGTAGTGTTCTTTGCAAAGCAGGGTGACTATAGTTAAAAGTAAAGTATTGTATATTACAAAGTATCTAGAAGAAAGGATTTTGAAATTTCTTATTAAAAAGAAATGATGAATGCATGAGGTAATTAATACACTAACTATCCTTATTGGATCATTAGACAACATACATATTCATTGAAACATCAAATTGTATCCTATAAATCTATATAATTACAATGTGAAAAGTTTTTAAAAATAAATTAATGAATTAAATAACAATTTTAAAATGTTCTCAATCACCAATGCAAAGTTTAGGAGCTTTGTTCTTGACTCAGCCTTAAGACTGAAAACTAATGTGTTAGAAATATTTGTAGATCCTCTCAATTTTGAAAGAATCCTAGCTAAACTACTGAAATATAAAATATATTCTATGGAATATGCTCTTAGGTATATTCTTAGGTGAACTCTGCTTTTAGATGAAGCTTATAAAAATGAAAAACGTATCTGAAATAAAATTTTAAAGTATTTGGAAAATTACAGCTTAATCTCTTAAAGACAAATTTTCTATACAGTAACCTTTTTATGTGCTTTTGAAATGGGATATACAATTATTTTCCCTGATGTGAGACAAAATATAGAAAGTTGGCATTTTATCTAAGAAGTTAACTTAGGAAGAAAGAGTGAGAGGCAGAGGAATGAGGGAAGAAAGGAAGGCTGATGATGGGATACCTTATCAAGTTGCCTAATGCTGTATTGGAACCTAATAGGCCTTCTAAGGAGTTTTATTACATAATGCAAGACTCCTCAATCTGGGAGGAGGAAAGGGCTTTATTTTTGAGTGGTCACAGGTTGCCCCATGGGCATAAACTCTACCAAGCTGCTAGGTTACACCTACATGAGCATCCCACCTGCTTAAGTAAGAGCAGCCACAAACTGTGGGCCATTCCAGGTAAGTGTCATATCACACCTGCACCAACTAGTCAAAGCCTGGGTCAAAGCCTGTGCAGAACTGATCGCTACAGCAGAGGCTAAAATAAGAAATGGGGCTAAGAGAGTGAAAAGCAGTGCCCATATGTATCCAAAAACAGGTTGAAGATATCTTTAGGAAGGAACAGATAATTTTTTTTATTCATACAATAACAGATGTATATAAACTCCTCGACTAGTCACCCATTCCTGTCAGCCCTTGGGCTTCATAACTAAATCATTCTTCCTTTGTAATCCAGTCCCACATTTTCAGCTATCTCTATATGTTTATTATCTTAAATATTTCTTTGCTCTATACTCTTCCCCTAGTCTTCAACCAATTTCTTTCTTTATTGTCCCAACCCACAGACTGTTATTTCCACTTCGATGTCCCATAGAAGCTTCAAGGGTTTGAAATACCTAAAAAAAAACTCATCTTTCTCCCTAAAACTCCCTCTCCTTCTCCCACTTCAAAATTTCAACTAATGGCTCCCCCTGTTATTCCCACCAGAATCCCGAATGATCCCTGTTTCTCCTCATTCGCTCCATACATGTAAATCTCATTAACGTTACTTTCTAGATATTTCATGAATCCTTTCCATTCATTCTGTACTAGAAAGTGTTCCCAGTTTAGACCCTGGTGGTTGGTGGCCTCTTACCTAGGTGCGCTCTCTCTCTCTCTCTCTCTCTCTCTCTCTCTCTGTGGGTGTGGGTGTGGGTGTGTGTGTCCTGAGAATTTATTTACTTCTGGTTTTTGTTTGTTTTTTAGTATCCAGAATCTACAGGGAACTTAAATCAATTAGAAAAAAAATAACCCAATTAAAAAATGGGCAAAGGACATGAACAAACACTTCTCAAAAGAACACATACAAACGGCCAACAAATACACGAAAAAAAATGCTTAGAATCACTAATCATCAGAAAAATGCAAATCAAAACACAATGAGATACCATTTCATACCGGTTGGAATGGCTATTATTAAAAAGTCAAAATACAACAGATGCCAGCAGGGCTGTAGACAAGAGGAAGTGTCTGTATATTTTTAGCTATAGCCCTACTTCAAACGTGTCCCCATTACAGCCAAAAGAGCGGCCTATCTAAAGGACTGTTCTGATCAGCTCACTTACCTGACTGAAACCTTCAGTGACTCCCATGGCCTGCAGGTCAATGCACTAATTCATGACTATAACATCTGAGATATCCTTGATCTGGCTACTGGTCTAGCCCTCTCTGACTCACGCTTTATAAACCATGCATTCTGGAACTTTTTAGTTGTTTCCCACATCAGCATGCTACTTCCCATCCATGTAGATTTGCAGAGACCTCCTCATCTTTTTAATTCCCAGTTCCCACTCTCAACATGGGCCATCTCCTACCCACACTTCAAAACCTAAGCAAAACAACACCTTCCGTGACACCTCCATGCTGAGTCAGATGCCATCCCCTTTGTATTGTAGTTCTTTGCTTGTGTGCCTTTGTCTCACTTTGTTCTCTTTAAAATAAACTCCATGAGGACAATGATCACCTGCTATTTGTGTTAATATCTGCACCTAGTGGCATAGTGTCTGGAGTATAGTAGGATCTATTTTCAAGGAAAAAAAGATTATATCTATACCAATAGACATGAATTAGCGCTTTTTTTTTTTAAAGATAAGCTCCCTTTGAACTAAGTCAATGTTTACAAGAAGAGTTATACTAAAAAGTTCACTTTTGCTGCTTACGTTTCATTTATTTCAGGCAATTAATTCATTGTTATTGGTAAATCGATACTTTTTATTGATACTGAAAAGAGAGAAATAAACTAATGACTATCTCTGTTAGAGTAGATTTGTTCATATCTAACAGTAAAATGTTAATTATCTGAAAGTCAATAATAAAACATAAACTGTGATCTTAAATGTTTTTTAGGGGCTCAAAAATAATTAGAATTCATGTCAGCATATAAAAAAAGATCAGAGTATTTTTAAGATATGATAAAATTTTATTTTAGTTTCTTAATAGGGATTTTTGTGACCTTATAGAGTTCAACTAATTATAATTTTAAAAATAGGATTGATAGAGTTTTAGAATTAGAAACAATTTATAGATTATTTTATTTTTCTTTTGAGGAATCAGGTCATCAGAAGATCAAGGAACACCTATAATGTCACTAGATCCTAATTTAATTTAAATTTTAGAATCCAGGTATTCTAACTCCTGTCTTGATACTATTTCTACTTTATTATGTTGCTTCCCAGGGCTTTAAAAAATAAAAGCTGGGAAATTACATTTGCTTTGCATATACAGCACCAATTATCAAATTCAGCATAAAAGCATAACATGTATACATCAAAAAGAAAACATAAATCTTCAAATTAAAAGCATCTCAAAACAATTGAATATAATAGGGAAACCTTATACAAATGCAACACTCACCCATTAATAAAAGGAAACCAACTGGAGAAAAAAGAAATTCAATATAAACATGTTGGAATATAACCTAATTCATTTTAATCCAATGCTTCAAATTGAAAAAAATTAGCACTAGTGTTATTTTCCTTTATCATTACAATCTTGCTTTTCATTACATTATGCTATGTTTTGTATTAAACATAAAATCAATTTTTCACCTTAACACATGCTAGAAATACAGAGTCACCATATTGGAAATCAGTAGAAAGTGTCTTTGTTTCTACTTTTTTTTCTTTGAAAAAGCTTTGGGAAAAAAAATCATTTACAATGTTTAATTTTAATAACTTAAAGAATGTAATTGATTTTTGTTTGTTTTTGACATGGAGTTTCACTCTTGTCACTCAGGCTGGAGTACAATGGCATGATCTCGGCTCACTGTAACCTCCACCTCCCAGGTTCAAATGATTCTCCTGTCTCAGCCTCCCGAGTAGCTGGGATGACAGGCACTCGCCACCACACCCGGCTAATTTTTGTATTTTTAGTAGAGATGGGGTTTCATCATGTTGGCCAGGCTGGTCTCAAACTCCTGACCTCAGGCGATCCGCCAACCTCGGCCTCCCAAAGAGCTGGGACTACAGGCGTGAGCCACCGTGCCCAGCCAATTGAATAGTTTTTAACTCAGAGGATAAATGCTTGAGGGGATGGAAAGCCCATTCCTCATGACGTGATTATTTCACACTGCATGCCTGTATCAAAACATCTCATGTACCCCACAAATATATAAACCTCCTATGTACCCACAAAAATTTTATAAAATAATGAAAATATTTTAAAACTAAAAAAAGTGTTTTTTAATTAAGCAACTTTATTTAAATAAAATCATTCTTCCTCATCCTCAGTCCTGGGATCTACCAGAAAGAATTAGCAACATCTTAAAGATGACAAAGTGTTAAAGATAAGCTGCTATTAAGTAAAAGTGTGAAGTGTGGAGGGGACAAGCTGGATGCCTGAACCATTTTGTTCTATCTTTAGGACAGTGAAAGAGCAAGAAGCAGGGTTGGGTGGGGGACACATATTCTGTTGAGCATTGTCACCACTATATTCACTGAAATTCATCTGCATGCTTGTATGTATACTTTTGATTCGCCTGATACACTGAAAATTATATGAAATTGTTCTCTATTCTTTAGATAATTATAATCTAAGTGCTAATATGAAGCTTAGAATTTATATGAAATATGTATGCCCACAACAAGACATTTCAGCTATTTCCTAGATAATAATCTCACTTCACCCTGCACAAAACAGGCACATGATCATGTCACTCTGACCTGGTTTGAGTCCAAGGAGGCTTTTGTTTTTAAAATAATTTAGGTTAGTAGTTAAAATATGAACTTTGGGCCAGGAGTGGGAGCTCATGCCTATAATCCCAGCACTTCGGGAGGCTGAGGCGGGCGGATGACTTGAAGTCAGGAGTAGGAGACTGGACTGGCCAACATGCTGAAACCCCATCTCTACTAAAAAAAAAAAAATAGAAAACTTAGCTGGGTGTGGTGGCGGGCACCTATAATCCCAGCTACTTGGGAGACTGAGGCAGGAGAATTGCTTGAGCCTGGGAAGTGGAGGTTGCAGTGAGCAGAGATCTTACCACTACACTCCAAAACAAACAACAAACAAAAAAATTCTAGAGTCACACTGAAAATCTTAACAACCTGCTTCTACTACTCATTTTTTTAATTTTTATTTTGACCTGATTTTAGATTGATAGCAAAATGCACAAATAACACAAAGTGCCCCCTATGTCCCTCACCCTACTTCCCCTAATGCTAACATTTTCAGAGCCATCCTTATTTTCTCTATAAAAGAGCAGAGTTCTCCTTTTAGAGATTTGGAAAGATTATTAAAAGATAAGTTATAAAATACAGTACCTGACACGTATAAAATATTAAATAAATACTAGCCATGCTTAATTATTTTGTTTTAAGTCTATATGAGTCAAGTTTTAGTAGAAATATGGGCTAGAAAAAAAAAACAGAAAGCGGGACTCTGTGATCCGACATGGGCTTATAGAACAGACTGCACTAGTTTGTTCTCATGCTGCTAATAAAGTCATACCCAAGACCGGGTAATTTAGAAAGGAAAGAGGTTTAAGGAACTCACAATTCCACATGGCTGGGGAGGCCTCACAGTCACGGCAGAAGGCAAAAAAGAAGCAAAGGCACATCTTAAATGGTAGCAGAGAAGAAAGCTTGTGTAGGGAAGCTCCCATTTTAAAAGCATCAGATCTCGTGAGACTTATTCGCTACCAGGAGAACAGTAGGGGGAACCCGCCCCTATGATTCAATGATCTCCACCTGACTCCATCCTTGACATGCGGGGATAATTACAATCAAGGTGAGATTGGGATGGAGACACAGCCGAATCATATCAATGACTAATGAGAGTTACGTCCAGAACCTAATGAAAACCTGTCTGAGGCCACATTCCCTGTAAAGCAGATTTGAGATAGAGATTTGTGTAGAGAACATTTAACTGGGTAAAATCCTAGGAACCAACAACTGTGGCGAAAAAGCTGAATTGGATAAAGGGAGTTGAGATGTGAGGCAGTCACAACAAATACCTCAGCTAATCTCAAGGGGGAGCTGAGAAGCTGGGGCGACCCTTCAGAGTTGCCCTAAATTGAGGCAGGAGTATGGAGTTTTAATACCTTTCACTGGCCATTCTTCAGATACGAGTTGTCCCCAAGGATGGACATCAGCTTGACAAGTTATTAATTAGATCTCCTGAGAATAAATTCTAGAGAGAATCAGCTGAGAGGCATGATTTGCCAACACTCCCAATAGCTGGGCAAACTTCAGTTTTGAGGGAGGATTTGGGTCACACACAAAAGTCTCCACAACCAATTATTCATGGGAAATTCTATGTAGGCAGAGCTATTTCATGGCCAGTTAATCAAAACTACATAATCTATTTGGTTAAGCAAAAGAAATGAAAAAGATAAAATAAAATCTATGTATTAACACTCAAAAGTTTTTTAATGCATTTGCCTTGCATTTCGTATGTTTTGCCTTGCCTTTTATATGTTTTGCCTTGCATTTGTTTATTTGCTTTTAAGAACCTTTAGAGAACAATAATTACTAATATAATATGGAGTAGCACAGCATAGACGAGGGAAGCTAACTCTCTCCCTTTTCCCAGAACCTGGAACAGCTAAAGATCCTAAGCATTGTCAGCTTTGGTATCTGACATAGTTTGGATGTTTGTCCCCTTCAAATCTCACGTTAAAATGTGATCCCCAATGTTGGAGATAGATGCCTCCTGAATGGCTTGGTGCTGTCCTCTTGGTAATGAATGAGTTCTTACCCTGTGAGTTCATGCGATATCTGGTTGTTTAAAAGAGACTGACACCTCCTCCCTGTCTCTCTTGCTTCCTCTCTCACCATGTGATATGCTGGTTTCCCTTCACCTTCCACCATGATTGGAAGGTTCCTGAGGCCCTCCCTGGAAGCAGGTGCCAGTACTATGCTTCATGTACAGCCTTCACAACAAGGAGCCAAATAAACCGCATTTCTTTATAAATTACCCAGCCTCAGGTATTTATAACAATGCAAATGGGCTAACAGAGTATCATTCATGGACAGTGAGTGTATTAGTCAATTTTCATGCTGCTGATAAAGACATACCCAAGACTGGGTCATTTATAAAGAAAAAGAGGTTTAATGAATTCACAGTTCCACATGGCTGAGGAGGCCTCACAGTTATGGCAGAAGGCGAAAGGCGCATCTTACATGGCAGCAGGCAAACAGCAAATGAGAACCAAGTGAAAGGCGAAAGGGGTTTCCCCTTATAAAACCATCAGATCTCATGAGACTTATTCACTACCACTAGAACAGTGTGGGGAAAACTGCCCCCATGATCCACTTACCTCTCACTGGGTCCCTCCCACAACATGTGAATTATGGGAGCTACAGTGCAAGATGAGATTTCAGTGGGGACACAGCCAAACCATATCAGACAGTAATAACTTTCAATTAAATATAGCTAGACTTTCTGTCAGTGGGTCACAGTAGTCTAGAGAATACATTGGAAAACTCTGGGAACAGCAGATATAGAGGTCAGATCTAGAGATTTTGAACAAAGTTTAGTGCTACAATGCATTGGTGACCACAGACAAAAGGTGTCTGTTGTTGTTAGTTTGTTTTCTGTCTTGTTTTTCATCATGGGAGGACAAAAAGAAAAAATGGGGGCAATGGTGAAGGAGAAATGAAAAAGACCTGCTTTTCTATGGGTGGAAGCGACTAAACGAGAGAATAAATTTGGATCACACAACAAATGCAAATCAAGTTAGAAGCATGAAAGGCATGTTTAAGGCCATGGTTCTAATAGAGATCAGCCAGCGGAACCAGGATCATGCCACACCGAGAGAGGCTGCAGAGCCATTGCCTTCTCTCCTGTCAAAGCTAAATTAATGAAATGGAACTCACAGAAGCACTATGTAATCAAATATTGGTGGGACACAAGCAAATTCTGAAAAAGTTTCATTGATCAGTGATAATATCTTTTGGTGTAAATATCTCCTCAAAACATTTCAGGAAAAAAAAATAAAGCTATAATTTTACTTTAGAAATATTTAACTTTGTTATACTAGTTTACTTATTTTTTACCTAATACTTCTGATATATTGTTATGTAGGTTAAAGATGCTCGATTCATGCCACTGTGGAAACCACACATAATTTAGGCAATAATGCAAATTCTTTTCAAATTCTTTTATCAGTGTATTCACTTTATTTTTATTTCAAACACAATACAAAATTACAGGATGCTATCAAAGTGATGCTACAAAACCCCACTAAAATTTTTTCAATTCTTCAAATCACACACTTACACACACACACACACACACACACACACACACACACACCACATGCATTCCCCGTACAGACCTTTTTTTGGGGGGCCTGAGTAAATAATTGCATTTTATTTTCAATTTTTCATTTTGAAATAATTAAAGACTTACCAAAAATGTTGCAAAACTACGTGCCTTTTTGAAGTAAAGTCTTGAAAAAGTTGTTTGGTATATCGTTTATAGTAATAAAAGAAAACACGTGTATATTCTGTTGATTAAAGGCATGCTGAGATCGTCAGACATGTGATTTCATCAGAGACTCCAATATAGAGCGCAGCTGTAACGACATCCTAAGAGTGTTCTAACTGAAATGTGTTGGAAGAAGGTTCTAATTTTTTTCAACCCTTCTCAAGTTGGCACTCAGCAGATTTCCACTCTATAAAAGTAACTCCTGCTCTGCAACTAATGTTCACAGATAAGCTCCAAACATATTTACAGCTCCATTTAAGTATAATGTACACACAGTAAAATTCACCCTTTTCAATGTGCAATTTAATGGGTTATGGCAGATGAATATCATCATTTGACCACAATCATGATCAAGATACAGAAAATCTGCATCATCACAAAACGTTTTCTTTTGCTGTTTTGCATTTGATCTTTTCTCCATTCCTGAACACAGGCAACCACTAATCTGCTTCTGTTTCTACAGTTTGCATTTTCTAGAGTATCCTATTAGTGGAATGATACATTGGTGTCTTTCATGTCTAGCTTCTTTCACTGAGCATAATGCTTTTGATATTCATTTATATTGCTGTTGTATCAGTTTGCTCCTTTTTATTGTTGAGTGGTACTCCATCTACAACTGGTTTATCCATTTACAAGTTGATGGACACATCTGCTATGAACTTCAAGGATGAGGCTTGGTACGGATATGTTTTTATTGATTTTGAGTCGCAGTGGAATTATTTGGCTATATGATCAGTACTAAGTTTAACATTAAAAGAAACTGCCAAACTGCTTTCCAAAATGTCTGTACCATTTTGAAGTCCCACTAGCCAGGTGTGAATAGCAATTCTTCACATCATGTGGTATGGTCAGTTCTGCTCGTGTCAGCCACTCCAGTGGGTGTACAGTGGTACCTCAATGTGGTTTTAACTTGCATTTCCCTGATGACGGGTAATGTTAAGTATCTTTTCATTTGTGTATTGGACATCATCTCTTTTTAAATTAAAATATCTGTACAAATATTTGCCCCATTTAGGTCAAAATATTACGTTAAATGAGTTATTTGTGTTTTGTTATTTAGTTTTTTAGTTATGTGTACATTCTAGATGAAAGTTCTTTATCAGACATATTTAAAATTATTCTGTCCCAATCTGTGGTTTGCCTTTTCATTTTTTGATGCTATGTTTTAAGTTGCAAAAGTCTTAATTTCATGAAGTCCAACTTACTATCTTTTTCCATTTTCATCCATCCTTTTCTTATCTAAAAAATTTTTAGCTATAGTAAGATTATTAAAAATTTTTCCTATTCAGTAAGCTTTATACATTTTATATTTACATTATGTATAAAATACATGTTGAGTTAATTTGAGGATATGGTGTGAGGTAATTCTGAAGTTCATATTCTCCATTTAATATCCAATTTTAATAGTACCATCTTTATAAAGACATTGATTTCCTTATTGAAATATTTTGGCAACTTTGGCCATGTAAGGCAGGATATATTTCTAAATTATTTATTCTGTTTCACTGATATATATGTCTTCTTCATGCCAGTAAGTTTACTGTACTGTTTAGTGTAGCTTTACAATATGTCTTGAAATTTGGAAAGTTTTCCAACTTTATTCTTCTTTCTAAAACATGCTCTGGCTATTCTAGGACTTCTGCATTTAAAAAAAAAAAAATTAGAATCAACTTTGTGATTTCTCCAAAAAGGCCTATAGGTTTGACTGGGATTGTGCCAAATCTGGAGATCAGTTTCAGAAGAATTATCATCTAATAAGTATGACATGTATATTTACCAATGAACTTGATACATATTTCTACCTATTCAATCTCTCGTATTAGTGATTTAGAAATTTTGGATCAGCATACCTTTTATTAAATTTATTCTGAATTATTTTATTATTTTTGAGGCTATTATAAGTTAAATTGCTTACATAATTTTATTTTCTAATTGGTGTTGATTGTGTATAGAAACACAATTGATTTTATTTATTGATCTTTCATCCTACAACTTTGTTAAATTCACTTCATGCCTCTAGCACACTTCTGCAGATGCCTAAGGATTTTCTATGTATATGTTTACATCACGTGAGAATAGTATTTTTCTTTCTTCCCAACTTGGGTGTCACTTATTTCTTATTTTCTTTTCTTTTCTCTTTATTTCTTTCTTCTTTCTGTCCATTCCTCCTTCCTTCCCTTCTTTCTTTCTCCCTGTTTTAGAATCAGTTTTGTAATTTATCCAAAAGGACCTATAAGGTTTCATGGGAATTCCACTGAATCTAGAGATCAATTTCAGGAGAATTATCATCTCATAAGTATTAAATATTTATCAATGAACTTGGTATATATTTCCACTTATTTAATATTGAATGCAATACTTTAAAGAACTAGGGAGAGAGGACATCATTGCATTTTTCATAATCTTATGTAGAAAGTATTAAGGCTTTCACCATTTTAAGTAAGATGTTTGCTATAGATTTTTTGTAAACACATAATCAGTTTGAAAATGTACTTTTCTATCCTCAGTTTGCTGGGAGTTTTTAATTTAAAAAATGTGTTACATTTTGTAAATTCCTTTTTTGCATCTATTGAGAGTGTCACGTGATTTTTCTTTTTTCTGTCAGCATGGTAGATTTTCAGTTGTTGAAACCAACTTGAGATAAACCCCACTTGGTTAAAACACATTATCATTTTTAAATATTCCTAGACTCAATTTGCTAATATTGTATTAAGAATGTTGCATCTAAGTTCATAATGGTTATCAGTCTGTCATTTTTGAGTTGTGATATCTGTATTTGTTTCTGATATCGAGAGAATCCACGTAAAACATCTACTTCTGTCATCAGTAATAATCTGACCAGGGATAACACCAACAGTTAGAGAGGAACCTGTCATTACCTGTGGCAGCAGAGATATCAGAGATTCCAAAAAGAAAAGCAAGGTTAAAATTTCAAATATAATCACATGAAATATCAGAAAGCCAGGGGATAGAAATATAGGAGAGCAAAATCTTAGAGGTCAAAACAAGTAGTTAAGTACTGCACATGATAATAAAAAGTAAAATCTTTTCCTAAGGCAGAGCCTGGCTGCTGCCTAGCTTCTTTGACAATTCTTGGTAGGCTTTCATGGCTTTATAAGGGCTTATACTTTAGGTAAAGTTATAGTCAGGGAAACGGTGGGTGTAGGTTGGCTCTGTAGAAATGAAGCATTACAGGAGCACTGCAGTGAGAAAGAAACTGATACTGATGATACTTCGGTCACACTAATAATACATGCTAATGATAATCATAGCAATCATGGTAATGACAGAAAATCTATATATAATATTAACATGCTTCTATTTGCACATATACATATGTGAATAGAAACATTGATTTAAAGACATGAAAGTATAGAAATAGCATACACCTGATAAAGATATGCTCATACACAATAACAAACCTCAGTATAAACAGAGATTTTGATGTATCACAGAATTCTGCAATAGATCACAATTTTGACACTATGGGAAGTGTCATTTTCAGAACTTTTCTTTATCTCCATTATCTCCATTCTCTATTTCCAACATTCCTGGAGACTGAACTCAAGGATCAGTAAATATTCTCAACCTTAACCATAGCAGACTTCATTCATCCCATATATGCTTGTTATTTTTCCCCATTGACAGAAGGCATTGTACCATGAAATATACAACATATCTCTGACACACCTGACGAAAACAAACAATGGGGAAAGATTGACTATTTAATAAATGGTGATGGGAAAACTGGCTAGCCAAATGAAGAAAGCTGAAAGTGGACCCCTTCCTTACACCTTATAAAATAATTAACTCAAGATGGATTAAAGACTTAAACATAAGATCTAAAACCATAAAAACTCTAGAAGACAACCTAGCCAATACCATTCAGAACATAGGCATAGGCAAAGACTTCACGACTAAAACACCAAAAGCAGTGGCAACAAAAGCCAAAATTGAGAAATGGGATCTAATTAAACTAAAGATAGCTTCTGCACAGCAAAAGACACTATCATCAGAGTGAACACACAACCTACAGAGTGGGAGAAAATTTTTGCAATCTATCCATCTAACAAAGGGCTAATATCCAGAATCTACAAGGAACTTAAACAAATTTACAAGAAAAAAACAACCCCATCAAAAAGTGGGAAAAGGATATGAACAGACACTTCTCAAAAGAAGACATTTATGCGGCCAATAAACACATGAGAAAAAGCTCATCATAGGCTGGGCGTGGTGGCTCACGCCTGTAATCCCATCACTTTGGGAGGCCAAGGCGAGTGGATCACAAGGTCAGGAGTTTGAGACTTGCCTGGCCACTATGGTGAAACTCTGTCTCTACCAAAAACACACAAAAAAACTTTAGCCAGGCGTGGTGGTATATATCTGTAATCCCAGCTACTCAAGAGGCTAAGGCAGGAGAATTGCTTGAACCCATTAGGTGGAGGTTGCAGTGAGCCGAAATTGTGCCACTGCACTCCACCCTGGGTGACAGAGTGAGGCTGTCTCGAAGAAAAAAAAAAAAAAAAAGCTCATCACCCCTGGTCCAATGAGATACCATCTCGCGCCAGTTAGAATGGCAATCATTAAAAAGTCAGGAAACAACAGGTGCTAGAGAGGATGTGGAGAAATAGGAATGCTTTTACACTGTTGGTGGGAGTGTAAATTAGTTCAACCATTGTGGAAGACAGTGTAGCAATTCCTCAAGGATCCAGAACTAGAAATATCATTTGACCTAACAGTCTCATTACTAGGCACACATCCAAAGGATTATAAATCATTCTACTATAAAGACACATTCACACATATGTTTATTGCAGCACTATTCACAAGAGCAAAGACTAGGAACCAACCCAAATGCCCATCAATGATAGACTGGATAAAGAATATGTGGCACATATACACCATGGAATACCATGCAGCTATAAAAAAGGATGGATTAATGTCTTTTGCAGAGACATGGATGAAGCTGGAAACCATCATTCTCAGCAAACTATCACAAGAACAGAAAACCAAACACCACATGTTCTCACTCATAAGTGGGAGTTGAACAATGAGAACACATAGACACAGGGAGGGGAACATCACACACTGGGGCCTGCCAGTGGGTAGGAAGGAAAGAGGAGGGATAGCATTAGGAGAAATACTTAATGTAGATGACGAGTTGATGGGTGCAGCAAACCACGACAGCACATGTATACCTATTTCACAAAACTGCAAGTTCTGCAAATGTATCCCAGAACTTAAAGTGTATGTATGTGTGTATATATATATACACACAAATGTAAATGTAAATGTAAATAAATTGAAAATGGTAAAAATAGAAATATGTTTCCTACACAAATAGTGACATAATAAAGCAAGATAGAATGTATGTTTGAGTTAAAAAAAATTGCTTAGAAGACAACTTGAATTCCATTCCAAGGAACTAGTTTTCAAAAGTTTACAACCAGATTTCAGTTTGGCAAAAGGCAACAATGCTGTTTTGAAAATAATTTCTGAAAAGAGCTTCCCCAGCAGTTCCAAATGGCAGTCCTGATACAAGGAAGTAGGGGCAATTTTGTTACCACCAGGAACACTGAATTTATTTTCAGACCTTGAAATTCTGGGAGGCCCTCGAATAATAATCAACTACAATATTTTACTTTACATAGAAATATTGTTTTAATGTTAATATAAAAGCTTGTATATGAACTAAAATTGTCAATCTGCCACTTTTAAGAAAGAAGAATCCATTATGTCCCTAATCTATAGTGAGTTGATATGTTCCATAAGCAGTTCTGGAAGGAGGCTACACTTAGAGCATAAATTGGTATAGATCGCTTTGCTCTCACAGATAGCGACACAATATTTTCTGCTGAATGGGAAAAAGTTTGAAGGCATAAATCAAGATAAAGCAATCATCTGACAAAGAATTACAAAGAGGCCCCATACCTTTTTCTTAGTGAACTCCATGTGACACATTGATTTTCCACTGAAGATAAAAGCCAAAATCATGTGTCATCAATAGAAAGCAAGCAAAACTATTTGGTTCAATATGTTATGGTACTTAACAAAAAAAACTTGCAGAGAAAAGACAAATCTAAAATGTTGCACATGATTCAAACAAGTCTGGATCAGAAGAGACATTTCAGAGGTCACTGCTAGAGAGTCAAGGATACATTAGAGAGAAATAAACTCCTGCTTTTTTGTTTATCTACTTACATACACAGATACTGTCTGATGAAGATGATTGATATCAGGTATGGTATTTGATGGTATAGTCATTTACAAAATAATTCATCCCTTATGATCTAATGCAATTTTCTTCATATTACACGTGTATATTTAAATACTTCCTTGTGAAGTGGAGGCTAGCCAGGCTGCTGTTAGCATATCCAGTACATTTCTGCAAATTCCAAAATGGCAAATCCCACAGTTGAAATTTCAACCTCTCTAGCGTCCCTCGGCTGGAGTGCATAATCACGGCAAAAGTCTGCAACATCAGAGGTGGCCGCCACAGACACAAAGTCTATGTTTCTCATTCCATTCTACCAAATCTATTCAGCAGTCTGGGTGAGGGGGCTTGGCAGTATCTATGAGCAGAAAGCATTCAAATGGCTGGTATATGTGCTTCCGGGGAAACTAAGGGGAAAAAAGAGAGAGGGAGGGAGGGAGGGAACAAGAAAGAAGAAGGAAACTCAAGGAGAGAGGAAGGGAAGGAGGCTGGCAAGAAGGGATGGAGGGAGCAAGGGAGGGAGGAATAAAGGAAGGAAGTTACACCAAGTTTCAAAACTGGCCACGGACTGAGAAGGATTAAGAGACAAACGGAATTGAAAGCATTTATGTTCATACTCGGTATTTTTCTTACCCATTCTTGCAAATTAGCAATTTAAAAATTTTCATTTCCACAAATCCACGTGTTTTCTTGTTCCTCTCTCTCCGCTCTTTTTCCTTCTTTCCTTCCTGCCTTTCTTCTTTCTTTTCAACATAGGTTATATAAATGTGTGAGAGCTATCACTAGTCTACATTAATCATCAGGATTTTCCTGTATATTTCCAATTAAGATGACCCATAATAATATTCTACTGTAATTTTGGAGGGTCCAAAATACTAGATGGCATTTAGTGTTTTGGAAATCATGACAAGTCTAACAGGACTTTAAAAAACCTATCAAGACATCTGATGTGTTTTCTTGCCCATACACTCTTTAATGAGGTCTGCTTGACCCTTTCTTCTTCCCTTCTCTAGTCATGGGTTCTTCACACTGAAAACTAAGCTTTGCATCAGTGTTTGACGAACAGGTGACATAATAAACTGCAGTTACATTTTAAATTCAGCTCAAGATGGTAGATGAGAAATCTAAGATTGTGAAGTGAGATTTAGCATGCTGTTCAGTATGCAACAAATCTGAGTGTTGCTCACACAGGATTCATACCAACAGGCTCCTTCCAAAACCTTTCAATGCAAATTCTAGCAAATGCACACTTGGAAGAAAAATGTTCCATGAAGTTGTATATGTAAATTTATACTTTCAGCATTTATGTATATAATTTCAGGGGAAGTGGGATCAACTTAACATTATTAAACATAGTCCAATGATATTTACAACATAACTTCAGAAACATTTTATTACTAGAAGTATTTTAAAAAGGATGTACCATTTAGGATTTAAGACACACCCCACAAATGAAAAAACAAATGAGATTATAAACAACATTTTTAAAAAAATTATGCCATCTTTTCACTACAAAATCCTCCTGGGGGAAAAATATCTTTTCCTTCATTATTAAAGGATGTTATCAGAGCACAGTGGAATTCTTTCAGATTTAGTCAGAAGGTTCTCTGGAGTTGACAGATCTATTGGAGAATATTTTCTTTGAAAGTCCATGTCCTTTCCCCAGGCCTACATCATATATAAATAAACATTTCAGAAAAGGGGCCATGTTAAGAAAAAGTGGGTTGAAGATTGTAAGACCTGGTTCCTGGGTGCCAAATAATTCACAAGTTGGAATAAGCTGGGTTTCTGTAACACTTCTCTATGACTGCCACTGATACTGAACTATGCCAAGGAACTAAGTCCTACCAAGGAAAAGCAGGAGGAAAACAGGTGTAAGAAAACATTTCCTGTCAGTGTGTCCAGAGATAGCATGAGTCAACAGCGGCTCCTCATGAAGCCATCGATTCGTAACACTGGAGTATCTAGAATGCATCTGGGTCGAATTATTAAAAAGAAAGTTCTTCTCAAGCTAGTTGTAATGGTAGCTAATTTAAAAAATTAATGTTCTGCGATTCTGATAAAAACCTATGTGGTGAACCAACAATAAAGGCGGCTGGAGATACTGGTATGAAATAGTTATTTTTCCTTATATACCTGGACGTTCATGTAAGAAATTATACTTTTGAAAGGTCTGTCATATTCTCAGTGTATAAGAGTTGAATCATTTTTAGAAGTTATTGTCAGAATTTTGCTTTAATAGTGCAATAAAGTGTGCATTCTCTCTCTCTCATTTTCATTCAACAGCCTCTACAAATTGAGCCTGGCTCAAAGGTCTTTCCCTCTTGGAATATGACTCCTCCCCTGTCCCTCTACATAGGCTGTTCTATAACAAATTATTTTGCTGTCTTGATTTTTCAGAGACCTCATGCTAGTAGTAGAGAGCCAGGAGAAAGTGAGATGTCCTATATAAAAGGCCTGCTAGAAAAAGAAATCAGCACTGAGTTCTAAGGATACTGAACAACTTTTTAAAAAACAAGCAAGCCATATTAAACACATTAGTTACAACCAAATTAGATAAAACCATGAAAATTATCCAAGAAGAAAAAGTACATCACCTGTCTAGGTTTAAAATTGCTTAAGGCTGCCATCCAAGGACCATCTATGATAACAAATACAGTAGTCTGTATTGACACAAAGTTTTAGTGATAGACGTAATTACATTCTTCTGCTGGTGGTGTTCTAGAATAAATGGAATATCTGCTGATCAAATCTGAATGCATCCCATAATATTAGCATGTAGGATCCCAGATCTGCAGGCACTATCTCTTTCTCAGATCTACACTTTGAATATTATGTTAGTTAAAATGAGAAGTATGTTAGAAAATGTCTTTTACAAAAGAAATATTGGCTGAGTATGGTGGCTCGTGCCTGTAATCCCAACACTCTGGGAGGCCAAGGTGAGAAGATCTCTTGAGCTCAAGAATTTGAGACCAGCTTGGGCAACATATCTATAAAAAATTTTAAAACTTAGCCGGTGTGGTGGTGCACACCTATAGGCACAGCTACTTCAGAGGCTGAATCAAGAGGATCACTTGAGCTTGGGAGTTTGAGGTTGCAGTGAACTATGAACATGGCACTGAACTCCAGTCTGGGCAACAGAGTGAGAACTTGTCTTCAAAAAAATAAAAAAGAAGAAAAAAATAGGAAATATTGTGTTCACATATGCTATGGTACTCTTTCTTATATAAACTATTTCTTTGCAGTATTCTAGAGGATTTAAGACAAATTTACCACTGAATAATTTCATATGGTATATTATTGCATTAGTATAATATGTTATTATATAATTAGTATAAGTGACCAGTGCTGCAACAACCACATTCCAAAAAGTATTGTGATCCTCCAAAATTACAATGTCTAAATGACATTATTCTCCTTCATGAGACCATTATGCCTTAATTTTTCAGCACCATGAAAATCTACAAATGCCCTCTAAAATATATTTAGAAAACGTGGGGAAAAAATAGATACAGTTTCAGAAGATACATATATTTTGAAAATTAGCCTTTTTGGAATAAATTATTCTTTATGACATATAAATAAACACATTTTTCAGACTGGCGGGGTAACATTTGCATCAGTCAAAATAATTAGATTACTAAAACCTGTAATCTTATTAGAAAAATGGTTTATTCAGAGAATCATTGGAATTATTAGCCTTCAAGCTGCTATAGATTGAATCTGATCAAAATAATTAAGATAATATTATTTCATTTTTCAGTATAATATCTCCTTAGTATTTTTGTTTCTTATTTAATATGTGATTATATTTACTTCTGTGAATAATATGGATGAAGATCATTACAGTGTCAAGATCACTGGGTTCAGAGCACAGAAACCTCAAGTCTATTCTTTTTTCTTAAATACCTGTAAGACTTTAAAGAAGACAGAGTTTCTGGACTCTAATTTCTCTATCTGTAGAATAAATGGGTTAGACCAAATAACTCCTTTCTGCTTATAAATTTTCTAATTATATGACTGAGCTTACACCTGGAAAACAGTCTATCTCCTGTATAAATTAATGATAGAAATGAAAACCACCACGTTTCATGAAATTAACCACATAAATATCAACATCAACTGCTCAGAAGGACTTAAGTGCAAGTATCACAGGAATTCTGAAGCACAGAGAACTAAATATAAGAAATGTAACACTCTTCGTATTTTCAAAGAAGATTTTAATAATATATGTAAACACAGTAGCCTGTTCATAAGAAAAAAGAAAAGGGACGTCTTAGCATATTCAGGGTTCAACCAAAACTACTACTGGAATGTAAATCAAAGTAATATTCACCTAACTGTCATAATTGGCATGAATAATTTTAAGTAAAACACTTTTATTTGATATTAAATGTGAACAATAAGCCAAAACAGAGAAAATTAATAAATTGATCATTTATTGAAACTGAAATAAAAATATATAATTATTGAAGCCTCTTATATACATAAACCAATCATTGCTTAAATGAGCTGACATACTAGCTCCATAGTTTTATGTCACTAAGGAACTCTTTTGAACACAATAAAGAAACCAGAATTGAGCACAAAGAATGATGAACTGGGAAGTTCATGGCTTTCTATCTACTAATTAGGAGTACAATCATTCAGTCAAACAGCCACTCAACAAACATTTAGCATACAGCTTCTGGATACCAGGTACTGGTGTAGGTGCTAGAGCAACAAGGAAATAGTCCCTGCATTCAGTGAGCTCACAGGCAAGTAAACAAGTAAGTATAAAGACTGCATGACTGATTGGGAGCGGTGGTTCATGCCTGTAATCCCAGCACTTTGGGAGGCCAACGTGGGCAGATCACGAGGTCAAGAGATCGAGACCATCCTGGCCAACATAGTGAAACCCCGTCTCTACTAAAAATACAAAAATTAGCTGGGCACGGTGGTGCACGCCTGTAGTTACTTGGGAGGCTGAGGCAAGAGAATCAGTTGAACCTGGAAGGTAAAGGTTGCAGTGAGCTGAGATCACACCACTGCACTCCAGCCTGGTGACAGAGTGAGACTCTGTCTCAAAAAAAAAAAAAAAAAAAAGACTCCATGATAAATGTGTATCTACAAAGGGCACAAAGGAATGAGTAGCTAATCCCCAAAGCCATATGGAGCAGTCAGTATAAGCTTCAGGAAAAGAAACTGAAGTAAAAAGCTAACCTGAATCTGAAAAAAATGAGTAGGTATTTTCCAAGCACGTTTCAGGGGAAAAGTTGCAGGATGCAGAAGTCCTCCCAAGTACAAAAAGAGAATGAACTCTGGACAACTGGCAATTTATGGCACACAGGAATCAGTAAATGTAGGGATGAGAGGCGCACAGAAACATGGGCAAAAACAGGAATTTTGACTTTATTCCATAAATCATGGAAAGCCACCAATGGGTTTTAAGTAATAAAATACTAAGACCAGGTTTGCATTTTAGAAAGATCAATTTGATTTCAGTGAGGAGGTCCAAAAATGAGAGCAGCAAGGCCAGATAGAAGGTCCTACTGCAACTAGCTATGGTTAGAGATGCAGACCAAAACTAAGGTGAAATCATTTAGAAGAAAGAACGTGGATATAAGAGCCATTGGTTTGGCCTCTCCACATCATTTTTTAAATTTTATTTTCATTTATTTATTTATTTATTTTTTGAGACAGAGTCTCGCTCTGTCACCCAGGCTGGAGTGCAGTGGTGTGATCTTGGCTCACTGCAAGTTCTGCCTCCCGGGTTCACACTATTCTCCTGCCTCAGCCTCCCGAGTAGCTGGGACTACAGGCACGCGCCACCACGCCCAGCTAATTTTTTCTATTTTTTAGTAGAGATGAGGTTTCACCGTGTTAGCCAGGATGGTCTCGATCTCCTGACCTCGTGATCCACCCACCTCGGCCTCCCAATGTGCTGGGATTACAGGCTTGAGCCACCATGCCCAGCTGGCCTCTCCACATCTTTACTGTTATACTGATAACATGGGGATGAAAATAAATATTATTTGTATTTAAACAATTATTGTTATGTGAAAATTAAACAAATAACATACTATGATAACATCGGAGGTTCAAGAAATATTAAGTCTTGAAAATAGGAAAGATGAAAGGAAGGAAACAGGGAGTGGGGAGGAAAGTAGGAGAAAGGAGAGAATATAGGAATGAGAGAGGAGGAAAATAATAAGAAAGAAGTAGAAAGCTAGGTACGGTGGCTCATGACTGTAATCCCAGCGCTTTGGGAGGCCGAGTCAGGCAGATCACAAGGTCAGGAGTTCAAGACCAGCCTGGCCAATATGGTGAAACCTTGTCTCCACTAAAAATACAAAAATTAGCTGGGTGTGGTGGCAGGCACCTGTAGTCCCAGCTACTCGGGAGGCTGAGGCAGGAGAATCACTTGACCCTGGGAGGCAGAGGTTGCAGTGAGCTGAGATCACACCACTGCACTCCAGCCTGGGTGACAGAGAAAGATGCTGTCTCAAAAAAAAAAAAGAAAAAAAAAAAAGAAAGAAGTAGAAAAAGATATAGTATTTCTTAATCAGCAGAAGCTACTCTTATTTTTCAATACTCTACCTTTCTAATGTATCACTGACAAGGAAAGGTCTTGAATAATTGACTGAAGTCAGAATAGGTAAGGCACTCTACCTGTGGATACATGAGAGGCCTTAAAAATTTCATGGAAAATGTATATTATGAAAACAACTATGCAAAGGTTTCAATTTTGGCAGCAAAATAAACTCATACTAATTTATTATAGCATGTTTGAACAGGATCTAGTTTGAGACAGTAAGAAGGAGTAGACATTAGTTTGAAAAGAGCCCCTAGCAGAGCAATGTAAATTCTGCTAAAATTGAAGCAAGAACAAACATTAGATTATGATGAAGCTTGAGTGAAAGAATGGTGAAATCACTGATGCTTTACAAGAAGCTTGAGGGGACACTGCACCAAAGAAATCAGTAGTTCACAAGCGGACAGCTTTTTTAAAGAAGAAACGAGATGATGTGGAAGATGAAGTCCACAGGGACAGATCATCCATATCAATTTGCAAGGAAAAAAATTAATCTTGTTTGTGCCCTAATTGAAGAGGACTGAAAATCAACAGCACAAACAATAGCCAACATCGTAGACATCTTAATTGGTTCAGCTTACACAGTTCTGACTAAAAAATTAAAGTTGAACCAACTTTCCACTGCATGGGTGCCAAAAGTGTTGTGCTCAGATCAGCTGCAGACAAGAGGAGAGCTCTCAATGGAAATTTTAAAGAACTAGGGTCAAGATCCTGAAGGATTTCTTTGAAGAATTGTAACAGAAGATAAAACATGGCTTTCCCAGTATGATCCTGAGGGCAAAACACAATCAAAGCAATGGCTGCCAAAGGTGGAAGTGGTCCAGTCAAAGCTAAAGGGGATCACTCAAGAGCAAAGGTCACGGCAACAGTTTTTTGGGGACATTCCAGGCATTTTGCTTGTTGACTTTGTGGAAGGTCAAAGAACAATAATATCTGCATATCATGAGAGTGTTTTGAATAAGTTAGCCAAAGTTTTAGGGCAAAATACCTGGGAAAGCTTTAGCAGACAGTCCTCTAACACCACAATGTTTCTGCTCATTCCTGTCATCAAGCAAAGGCAATTTTGTGAGAGTCTCAATGGGAAATTGTCAGGCATCCACCTTACAGCTCTGATTTGGCTCCTTCTGACTTCTTTTTGTTTCCCAATCTCAACAAATGTGGAAAGGGCACCCATTTTTCTTAAGTTAATAATGTATAAGAGACTGCATTGACATTGTTAAGTTCCCAGGACCATCAGTTCTTTAGGGATGAAAACCGAAGATCACATTTTCAATGTTTATCTTTTAACTTCATTTTTCCACAAACTTTTTGAAGTTTCTCCATACAAATGTCTCCATACAAATGAGCACTTGCAAAATAAGCAGAGAGTCTCATTCAATGGACAGAAAGTTCTGTGCCATCTAAAAATTATCTTAAGCAAGTTCAATGTGTAGCAACAGACTGTATTGATAAATATCAGTTAGTTTGACTTCTGCAATGACCATGATGGAGTAACAAGAACTAGACTTTCTCTCCCTCCTGAAACAACCAAAAAAATGGCCAAAATGTATGCCACAAAAGTTTGCAAGACCCTGTAAAGTCAGTCTCAAACAAGGTGAGCCTATCAACTGCCCTAATTTATGCCTGGAGAAAGTTTTCCAGCCCACTACTGCAGGAGAAAAGCCCAAGAGGAGCCCATTGTTCTCCCTGAGCTGAGGGGACAGAGCTGAGAGTCCACAGAAACCATGTTGACATGAGCTCTCAGGACAAGGTTTCCGAGAAGAAGGGGCTGCACAGAAAGAGAACTCCAGAGCTCTGCAAAGGGTCCCCCTAAAGTACATAGCTAAGTAATTATTAGGACAGGCCTAGAGAAAAGTACCTACGGTTGGGGAAACAACACCCAGATAAGATGAAAAGTAACAGTACACATGCTCACCAAGGTCCAGTAATAGTGCTTATTTTATCAGCCAAACCAGAAACACCTCAAGATTCCCAGGGATACCCAGAAGGATCTTGCCTCACTAGTTGGGAGTGATTAGCTCTAAAATGAGAACTGGTCTGATCCCACCTAATGAATTTTTAAAGCAAGACCAAAAAGAGTCAAACTCTTTCCAACTAAACTTAAATACATACCAATACAAAGATCAAGAATATTTATATATACTTCCAGCACTCAATAAGATAAAAGTCACCATATCTGACATCCAGACACAGTTTAGCAGAGACACAACAGTAACAACAAAAGACAGAAGAACGTGGCTCATAATAAGGAGAAAAATCACTGAGTCAGAACTGATCCAGAGTAAATCAAGGTGCCAGAGTTATCAGTTAAGAACATTCAAATGCTTATTGAAACAGTATTCTATATGTTCTAAAATAGAGACATGCAAGATACACTAAAGGAGGCTGGGCGCAGTGGCTCACGCCTGTAATCTCAGCATTTTGCGAGGCCGAGGCAGGTGGATCACGAAGTCAGGAGTTCAGGACCAGCCTGACCAATATGGTGAAATCCCATCTCTACTAAAAATACAAAAATTAGCGGGGCATAGTAGCATGTGGCTGTAGTCCCAGCTACATGGTAGGCTGATAGCACATTAGTCATTAAAGAAGAAAAGATAGACACCTCTCAAAATAAAATAGAGAGAGAAAATAAATTTTTAAAAAACATGAACAGAGCAATAGTAGACAGTAAATTTCAAGTAACTGAATTTACGTGTAATCTCAGTTCCCAAAGGAGAGGAGAGGGAAGATGTGAAAACATTTGGGACTTTGAGTCAGGCAAAGCTTTCTTTGATATGACCCCACAGCATGATTTATATAATAATATATTGATAAGAAGAACTCATCAAATTTAAAAAAAAGAATCTGCTCTTCAAAAGAATCTATTAAGAGACTGAAAAGACAAGCTGCAGGCTGGGAGAAAATATTTGCAATTCATATATCTGATGAAAGGCTTGCATCAAAAATATATTTTAAAAGCTCAAAATTTAATAATGAAAAACAAACAACCCCATTTAAAACTTGGGTGAAAGACTGGAACAGACATTACAAAGTAGACATTTGTTTGGTAAATAAGCACATATGCTCAACATAATTAATGCTTAGGGCAATGCAAATTAAAACCAAAATGAGACGCCACTATCTATTTTTAAATAGCTAAGATTAGCATGACTGATAACAGCCAAGCACTGGCTTGGATGTGGAGAAGCTGAAACTCTCATACACTGCTGATGGGAATACAAAAAAGTGTAACCTTTGAAAAACAGTTTAAGAGTCCCTTAAAAAGTTAAACATACTTCTGCCGTAAGACTCAGCCATTGCACTCCTGGGTATTTACCCAAGAGAGATAAAAGTAGGTGTTCATATAATGATATCAACACAAATGTTCATAGCACATGTATTCATAATAGCCCAAACTAGAAACAGTCTAAATATCAATCAATACATTAATGAATTAACTTGCTTTATCCGAATTAATTATGGATACATACTATAACATGAATGAATCTCAAAATAACTATACTAAGTGAAACAAGGCAGACTCTAGAGGTAAAACATGCAGAGAAAAAAACATAAAATGTCAGACAAAAAAGTGCATAGTGTAAAATTTTATTTATATACATTTTTTGACTGTATAAATTACTGTCCAGTGACAGAAAGCAGTTTGGTGGTTTTTAAGGGCCAGGAATGAGGGGCCAGAGAAATGTATTATAAAGAGGCATCAGGAAACTGGAGGTGAAGTATATTTCCATCACCTCGATTGTGTGCTGATGGTTTCTAAACTTTCAATATTTTTAGTTTATTATATGTTATACAAAATAAAGCTTGTAATAAAAATCAAAAGATTGAGCCATCCTTATTTTCTCTATAAAAGAGCAGAATTCTCCTTTTAGAGATTTGGAAAGATTATTAAAAGAAAAGTTACAAAATACAGTACCTGACACGTATAAAATATTAAATAAATACTAGCCACGCTTAATTATTTTGTTTTAAGTCTATATGAGTCAAGTTTTAGTAGAAATATGGGCTAGAAAAAAAAAACGGAAAGCGGGACTCTGTGATCCGACTTGGGCTTATAGAACAGACTGCACTAGTTTGTTCTCATGCTGCTAATAAAGTCATACCCAAGACCAGGTAATTTAGAAAGGAAAGAGGTTTAATGAACTCACAATTCCACATGGCTGGGGAGGCCTCACAGTCACAGCAGAAGGCAAAAAAGAAGCAAAGGCACATCTTAAATGGCAGCAGAGAAGAAAGCTTGTGTAGGGAAACTCCCATTTTAAAAGCATCAGATCTCGTGAGACTTATTCGCTACCAGGAGAACAGTAGGGGGAACCCGCCCCTATGATTCAATGATCTCCACCTGACTCCATCCTTGACATGCGGGGATAATTACAATCAAGGTGAGATTCGGGTGGAGACACAGCCGAATCATATCAATGACTAATGAGAGTTACGTCCAGAACCTAATGAAAACCTGTCTGAGGCCACATTCCCTGTAAAGCAGATTTGAGATAGAGATTTGTGTAGAGAACATTTAACTGGGTAAAATCCTAGGAGCCAACAACTGTGGCGAAAAAGCTGAATTGGACAAAGGGAGTTGAGATGTGAGGCAGTCACAACAAATACCTCAGCTAATCTCAAGGGGGAGCTGAGAAGCAGGGGCGACCCTTCAGAGTTGCCCTAAATTGAGGCAGGAGTATGGAGTTTTAATACCTTTCACTGGCCATTCTTCAGATAAGAGTTGTCCCCAAGGATGGACATCAGCTTGACAAGTTATTAATTAGATCTCCTGAGAATAAATTCTAGAGAGAATCAGCTGAGAGGCATGATTTGCCAACACTCCCAATAGCTGGGCAAACTTCAGTTTTGAGGGAGGATTTGGGTCACACACAAAAGTATCCACAACCAATTATTCATGAGAAATTCTATGTAGGCAGAGCTATTTCATGGCCAGTTAATCAAAACTACATAATCTATTTGGTTAAGCAAAAGACATTAAAAAGATAAAATAAAACCTATATATTAACACTCAAAAGTTTTTAATGCATTTGCCTTGCATTTCGTATGTTTTGCCTTGCATTTCATATGTTTTGCCTTGCATTTGTTTATTTGCTTTCAAGAACCTTTAGAGAACAATAATTACTAATATAATATGGAGTAGAACAGCATAGACGAGGGAAGCTAACTCTCTCCCTTTTCCCAGAACCTGGAACAGCTAAAGATCCTAAGCATTGTCAGCTTTGGTATCTGACATAGTTTGGATGTTTGTCCCCTTCAAATCTCACGTTAAAATGTGATCCCCAATGTTGGAGATAGATGCCTCCTGAATGGCTTGGTGCTGTCCTCTTGGTAATGAATGAGTTCTTACCCTGTGAGTTCATGCGATATCTGGTTGTTTAAAAGAGACTGACACCTCCTCCCTGTCTCTCTTGCTTCCTCTCTCACCATGCGATATGCTGGTTTCCCTTCACCTTCCACCATGATTGGAAGGTTCCTGAGGCCCTCCCTGGAAGCAGGTGCCAGTACTATGCTTCACGTACAGCCTTCAGAACAAGGAGCCAAATAAACCTCATTTCTTTATTAATTACCCAACCTCAGGTATTTCTTTATAACAATGCAAATGGGCTAACAGAGTATCATTCATGGACAGTGAGTGTATTAGTCAATTTTCATGCTGCTGATAAAGACATACCCAAGACTGGGTCATTTATAAAGAAAAAGAGGTTTAATGAATTCACATATCTGCACCGATAGCTGTATAAATATGGAAATATCTACAGCGCTACCTGTATAAACATGGAAATATCTACACCGCTATCTGAATAAACATGGAAATATCTACACCGCTATCTCTATAAACATGGAAATATCTACACCGCTATCCGTATGAAAATGGAAATATCTAAACCGCTATCTGTATAAACAAGGAAATAACTACACCGCCATCTCTATAAACATGGATATATCTACAGGGCCATCTGTATAAACATGGAAATAACTAAACCGCTATCTGTATATACATGGAAATATATACACCGCTATCTCTATAAACATGGAAATATCAACACCGTTATCTGTATAAACATGGTAATAACTACACCTCTATCTCTATAAACATGGAAATACCTACACTGCTATCTGCATAAACATGGAAATATCTAAACCGCTACCTGTAAAACAGGGAAATATCTACACCGCTATCTCTATAAACATTGAAACATCTACACTGCTATCTTTATAAACATTGAAATACCTACACTGCTATTTGTATAAACATGGAAATATCTACACCGCTATCTCTATAAACGTGGAAATATCTACACCACCATCTGTATGAACATGGAATTATCTACAACGCCATCTGTATGAACATTGAAATATCTTCACCGCTATCTGTATAAACATGGAAATATCTACACCGCTATCTGTATATACATGGAAATATCAACACCGCTATCTCTATCAACATGGAAATATCTACAACGCTATCTCTATAATCATGGAAATACCTACACCGCCATCTGTATCGACATGAAAATATCTACACCGCCATCTGTATAAACATGGAAATATCTACACTGCTATCTGTATTAAGATGGAAATATCTACACCGCCATCTATGTAAACATGGAAATATCTACACCGCCATCTGTATGAACATGGAAATATATACAGAGCAATTTCTATAAAGATGGAAATATCTACACCGCAATCTGTTTAAACATGGAAATATCTACAACTCTATCTGTATTAAGATGGAAATATCTACACTGCCATCTCTATAAAGATGGAAATATCTACACCGCCATCTGTATGAACATGGAAATATCTACACAGCTATCTGTATATACATGGAAATATCTACACCGCTATCTCTATAAACATGGAAATATCTAAACTGCTACCTGTAAAACAGGGAAATATCTACACCGCTATCTCTATAAACATTGAAATATCTACACTGCAATCTTTATAAACATTGAAATACCTACACTGCTATTTGTATAAACATGGAAATATCTACAACGCTATCGCTATAAACATGGAAATATCCACAACGTTATCTCTATAAACATGGAAATATCTACACCGCTATCTCTATAAACATGGAAATATCTACACCGCTATGTGTATCAACATGGAAATATCTATACCGCTATCTCTATAAACATGGAAATATCTACAGCACCATCTGTATAAACATGGAAATATCTACACCGCCATCTCTATAAACATTGAAATATCTACAATGCCATCTGAATGAATATGGAAATAACTACACCGCCACCTGTATAAACATGGAAATATCTACACTGCCATCTGTTTAAACATGGAAATATCTATACCGCTATATGTATAAACATGGAAATATCTAAAACGCTATCTCTATAAACATGGAAATATCTACACCGCTATCTGTATAAACATGGAAATATTTACAACGCTATCTGTATGAACATGGAAATATCTACACCGCTATCTGTATAAGCATGGAAATACCTACACCGCTATCTCTATAAACATGGAAATACCTACACCGCCATCTGTATAAACATGGAAATATCTACACCGCCATCTCTATAAACATGGAAATATCTCCACCGCCATCTCTATAAACATGGAAATAATTACACCGCTATCTCTATAAACATGGATATATCTACACCTCTATCTGAATAAACATGGCAATATCTACACTGCTGTCTGTGAAACAGGGAAATATCTACACCGCTATCTCTATAAACATGGAAATATCTACACGACTATCTCTACAAACATGGAAATATCTACACCAATATCTCTGTAAACATAGAAATATCTATACCGCTATGTGTATAAACATGGAAATATCTACACCGTCATCTCTATAAACATTGAAATATCTACACCGCCATCTGTATGCACATGGAAATATCTACACCGTCATGTGTATAAATAAGGAAATATCTACACCGCTATTTGTATGAACATGGAAATATCTACACCACCATCTGTATAAACAAGTAAATAACTATAATGCCATCTCCATAAACATGGAAATATCTACACCGCTATCTGTATAAACATGGAAGTATCTACACCGCTATCTGTATAAACATGGAAATATATACACCACTATCTGTATAATCATGGAAATATCATCAGCGCTATCTGTATAAAAATGGAAATATCTACACAGCTATCTGTCAATACAAGGAAATATCTACACTGCCATCCCTATAAACATGTAAATATCTACATTGCCATCTGAATAAACATGGGAATATCTACACCGCTATCTGTATGTACATGGAAATATCTACACCGCTATCTGAATAAACATGGAAATATCTACACTGCTCTCTGTAAAACAGGGAAATATCTACACCGCTATCAGTATAAACATGGGAATATCCACAACACTCTCTCCATAAACATGGAAATACGTACACCGATATCTCCATAAACATGGAAATATCAACACTGCTATGTGTAAAAACATGGAAATATCTACACCGCCATGTCTATAAACATGTAAATATCTACACCGTCATCTGTATAAACATGAAAATATCTACACCCAATCTGTATCAAAATGGAAATATCCACACCGCCATCTGTATGATCATGGAAATATCTACACCGTTATATGTATAAACACAGAAATATCTACACCGCTATCGGTATAAACATGGAAATGTCTACACTGCTATCTGTATAAACATGGAAATATCTACTCTGCTATCTGTAAAACATGGAAATATCTACACCGCTAACTCAATAAACATGGAAATATCTACAATGCTCTCTGTATAAACATGGAAATATCTACACCGCTGTCTGTGTAATGATGGAAATATCTACACCGCTATCTGTATAAACATGGAAATATCTACACTGATATCTCCATAAACATGGAAATAACTACACCGCTATCTGTATGAACATGGAAATATCTACACTGCCATCTGTATAAACTTGGAAATATCTACACCGCCATCTCTATAAACATGGAAATATTTACACCGCCCTCGGTATGAACATGGAAATATCAACAACGTCATCTGTATGAACATGGAAATATCTACACAGACATCTGTGTGAACATGGAAATATCTACACCGACATCTGTATAAACATGGAAATATCTACACCGCCATCTGCATGAACATGCAAATATCTTCACCGCCATCTGTATGAAGATGAAAATATCTACACCGCCTTCTGTATGAACATGGAAATATCTACACCGCTATCTGTATGAACATGGAAATACCTTCAACCCTATCTCTATAAACATCGAAATATTTACACCGCTATCTGTATAAACAAGGAAATATCTACACCGCCATCTCTATAAACATGGAAATATCTACACTGCCATCTGTATAAACATGGAAATATCTACAACGCTATCTGTATAAACATGGAAATATCTACAATGCTTTCTGTGAAACAGGGAAATATCTACAACGCTACCTCTATAAACATGGAAATAACTACACCACTATCTCTATAAACATGGAAATATGTACACCACTATCTCTATAAACATGGAAATATCTACACCACTATCTCTATAAACATGGAAATATCTACACCGCTATTTGTATAAACATGGAAATATCTACACTGCTATCTGAATAAACATGGAAATATCTACAGCGTTAAGTGTATAAACATGGAAATATCTACTCCGCCATCTCTATAAACATGGAAATATCTACACCGCCGTCGGTGAGAACATGGAAATATCTGTACGCCATCTCTATAAACTTGGAAATATCTACACCGCCATCTGAATCAGCTTGCAAATATCTACACCGCCAGCTGAATGATGATGGAAATATCTACACGGCTATCTGTATAAACACAGAAATATCTGCACTGCTATATGTATAAACATGGAAATATCAACACCGATATCTGTATAAACATGGAAATAAATACCCTGCTATCTCTACAAACATGGAAATATCTATAACGCTATCTGTATAAACATGGAAATATCTACACCGCTATCTGTATAAAGATGGAAATATCTACACCGCTATCTGTATAAACTTGTAAATATCTTCACTGCTATCTGTGTAAACATGGAAATATTGACACCGCTATCTCTATAAACATGGAAATATCTACATTGCTATCTGTATAAACATGGAAATATCGGCACCACTATCTGTAAAAACATGTAAATATCTACACCGCTATCTCTATAAACACTGAAATATCTACCCCGCTATATCTATAAACATGGAAAAATCCACAATGCCATCTGTATAAACATGGAACTATCTACACCGCTATCTGTAGAAGCATGGCAATATCTACTCCGCTATCTGTATAAACATGGAAATATCTACAACACCATCTCTATAAAGAAGGAAATATCTACACCGCCATCTCTGTAAACATGGAAATATCTACACCGCTATCTGTTTGAACATTTAAATATATACACCGCTATCTGTATAAACATGGAAATATCTACACCGCAATCTGCATGATCATGGAAATATCTAAACAGCCAACTGTAAGAACATGGAATTATCTACACTGCCATCTGTATCAACATGGAAATATATACACCGCCATCTGTATCAACATGGAAATATCTTCACCGACATCTGTAGGAACATGGAAAAATCTACACCTCTATCTGTATGAACATGGAAATATCTACACTGCTATCTGTAAAACAGGGAAATATCTTCACCGCTATCTATATAAACATGGAAATATATACACCGCTATCTGAATAAACATGGAAATATCTACACCGGTATCTATATAAACATGGAAATATCTACACCGCTATCTGTGTAAACATGGAAATATCGACATCGCTTTCTCTATAAACATGGAAATATCTACACCGCCATCTGTATAAACATGGAAATATCTACACCGTCATCTGTATAAACATGGAAACATCTACACCGCCATCTGTATCAAAATGGAATTATCTACACCGCCATCTGTATGATCATGGAAATATCTACACTGTTATCTGTGTAAACAGAGAAATATCTACACCTCTATCTGCATAAACATGGAAATATCTACACTGTTATCTGTTTAAACATGGAAATAACTACACTGCTATCTCTATAAACATGGAAATATCTACACCGCTATCAGTAAAAACTTGGAAATGACTACACTGCTCTCTGTATAAACATGGAAATATCTTCACCGCTATCTGCATAAACATGTAAATATCTACACCGCCATCTGTAAGAACATGGAATTATCTACACCGCCATCTGTATCAACATGGAAATATATACACCACCTTCTGTATCAACATGGAAATATCTTCACCGCCATCTGTATGAACCTGGAAATATCTGTACTGCCATCTGTATGAAAATGGAAAAATCTACACCGCTATCTGTATGAACATGGAAATATCTACACTGCTATCCATTTGAACATGGAAATATCTACCCCGCTATCTGTATAAACATGGAAATATCTTCAATGCTATCTCAATAAACATGGAAATAACTACACCACTATCTGTATAAACATGGAAATATCTAGACCTTCATCTCTATAAACATGGAAATATCTACACTGCCATCTGTATAAGCATGGAAATATCTACACGGCCTTCTGTACAAACATGGAAATATCTACACCGCTATCTGTATAAACATGGAAATATCTACAGCGCTATCTGTATAAACATGGAAATATCTACAACGCTATGTGTATGAACATGGAAATATCTACACCGCTATCTGCATGAAAATGGAAATATCTACACAGCTATCTGCATATACATGGAAATATGAACACAGCTATCTCTTTACACATGGAAATAACTACACCGCTATCTGTATGAACATGGTAATATCTACACCGCCATCTGTATGAACGTGGAAATATCTGCACCGCCATCTGTATGAACATATAAATATCTACACTGCCATCTGTATTAAGATGGAGATATCTACACCTCTATCTGTATAAACATGGAAATATCTACACCGCTATCTGTATAAACATGGAAATATCTAAACCGCTATCTGTATAAACATGGAATTATCTACACCGATACCTGTATAAACATGGAAATATCAGCACCGCTATCTGTATGAACACGGAAATATCTACACCGCCATCTGTATGAACATGGAAATATCTTCACCGAAATCTGTACGAACATGGATACATCTACAAAGCCATCGGGATGAAAATGGAAATATCTACACCGCTATCTGTACGAACATGGAAATATCTACACCGCTATCTGTATGAACATGGAAATATCTACACCGCTATCTGTATGAACACGGAAATATCTACACCGCTATCTGTATAAACATGGAAATATCTACACAGCTATCTGTATAAACATGGAAATATCTACACCGCAACCTGTATAAACATGGAAATATCAGCACCGCTATCTGTATGAACCTGGAAATATCTACACCGCTATCTGTATGAACATGGAAATATCTACACCGCTATCTTTATGAACATGGAAATAACTACACCGCTATCTGCATGAAAATGGAAATATCTACACAGCTATCTGCATATACATGGAAATATCTACAAAGCTATCTCTTTACACATGGAAATAACTACACCGCTATCTCCATAAACATGGAAATATCTACACCGCCATCTGTATGAACATGGAAATATCTTCACCGCCATCTGTATGAACATATAAATATCTACACCGCCATCTGTATTAAGATGGAGATATCCACACCGCTATCTGTATAAACATGGAAATATCTACACCGCTATCTGTATAAACATGGAAATATCTACACCGCTATCTGTATAAACATGGAAATATCAGCACCGCTATCTGTATGAACATGGAAATATCTACACCGCTATCTGTGTAAACATGCTTACATCTTCACCGCTATCTGTATAAACATGGAAATATTTACACAGCTATCTGTATGAACATGGAAATATCTACACCGCTATCTGTTTGAACATGGAAATATCTACACCGCTATCTGCATGAAAATGGAAATATCTACACAGCTATCTGCATATACATGGAAATATCTACAAAGCTATCTCTTTACACATGGAAATAACTACACCGCTATCTCTATAAACATGGAAATATCTACACCGCCATCTGTATGAACATGGAAATAGCTGCACCGCCATCTGTACGAACATATAAATATCTACACCGCCATCCGTATTAAGATGGAGATATCTACACCGCTATCTGTATAAACATGGAAATATCTACACTGCTATCTGTATAAACATGGAAATATCTACACCGCTATCTGTATAAACATGCAAATATCAGCACTGCTATCTGTATGAACATGGAAATATCATCCCCTCTATCTGTATGAACATGGAAATATCTACACCACTATCAGTATGAACATGGAAATATCTACAACGCTATCTGTAAGAACATGGAATTACCTTCACCGCCATCTGTATGAAGATGGATGTGTCTACACAGCCATCTGGATGAACATAGAAATATCTACACGACTATCTGTATGAACATGGAAATAGCAACACCGCTATCTGTATGAACATGGAAATATCTACACCACTATCTGTATGAACATGGAAATATCTACACGGCTATCTGTATGAACATGGAAATATCTACACCGCTATCTCTATAAACACGGAAATATCTACACCGCTATATGTATAAACGTGGAAATATCTACACCGCTATCTGTATAAACATGGAAATATCTACACCGCTACCTGTATAAACATGGAAATATCAGCACCGCTATCTGTATGAACATGGAAATATCTACACCGCTATCTGTATGAACATGGAAATATCTACACCACTATCTGTATGAACATGGAAATATCTACACCGCTATCTGAACATGGAAATATCTTCACCGCCATCTGTTAGAACATGCGTATATCTACATAGCCATCTGGTTGAACATGGAAATATCTACACCGCTATCTGTATGAACACGGAAATATCTACACCGCTATCTGTATAAACATGGAAATATCTACACCGCTATCTGTATAAACATGGAAATATCTACACCGCAACCTGTATAAACATGGAAATATCAGCACCGCTATCTGTATGAACCTGGAAATACCTACACCGCTATCTGTATGAACATGGAAATATCTACACCGCTATCTGTTTGAACATGGAAATAACTACACCGCTATCTGCATGAAAATGGAAATATCTACACAGCTATCTGCATATACATGGAAATATCTACAAAGCTATCTCTTTACACATGGAAATAACTACACCGCTATCTCTATAAACATGGAAATATCTATACCGCCCTCTGTATCAACATGGAAATATCTGCACCGCCATCTGTATGAACATATAAATATCTACACCGCCATCTGTATGAAGATGCAGATATCCACACCGCTATCTGTATAAACATGGAAATATCTACACCGCTATCTGTATAAACATGGAAATATCTACACCGCTTCCTGTATAAACATGGAAATATCAGCACCGCTATCTGTATGAACATGGAAATATCTACACCGCTATCTGTGTAAACATGCTTACATCTTCACCGCTATCTGTATAAACATGGAAATATTTACACTGCTATCTGTATGAACATGTAAATATCTACACCGCTATCTGTTTGAACATGGAAATATCTACACCGCTATCTGCATGAAAATGGAAATATCTACACAGCTATCTGCATATACATGGAAATATCTACAAAGATATCTCTTTACACATGGAAATAACTACACCGCTATCTCTATAAACATGGAAATATCTACACCGCCATCTGTATGAACATGGAAATATCTGCACCGCCATCTCTACGAACATATAAATATCTACACCGCCATCCATATTAAGATGGAGATATCTACACCGCTATCTGTATAAACATGGAAATATCTACACCGCTTTCTGTATAAACATGGAAATATCTACACAGCTATCTGTATAAACATGGAGATATCAGCACTGCTATCTGTATGAACATGGAAATATCATCCCCTCTATCTGTATGAACATAGAAATATCTACACCACTATCTGTATGAACATGGAAATAGCTACACCGCTATCTGTATGAACATGGAAATATCTACACCGCTATCTGTATGAACACGGAAATATCTACACAGCTATCTGTAAGAACATGGAATTACCTTCACCGCCATCAGTATGAAGATGGATATGCCTACACAGCCATCTGGATGAACATAGAAATATCTACACCGCTATCTGTATAAACATGGAAATAGCAACACCGCTATCTGTGTGAACATGGAAATATCTACACCACTATCTGTATGAACATGGAAATATCTACACCGCTATCTGTATGAACATGGAAATATCTACACCGCTATCTGTATAAACACGGAAATATCTACACCGCTATATGTATAAACGTGGAAATATCTACACCGCTATCTGAACATGAAAATATCTTCAACGCCATCTGTTAGAACATGCGTATATCTACATAGCCATCTGGTTGAACATTTAAATATCTACACCGCTATCTGCATGAACATGGAAATAGCTACACCGCTATCTGTATGAACATGGAAATATCTACACCACTATCGGTATGAACATGGAAATATCTACACCGCTATCTGTATGAACATGGATATATCAACACAGCCATCTGGATGAACATGGAAATATCTACACCGCTATCTGTGTAAACATGCATATATCTTCACCGCTATCTGTATAAACATGGAAATATCTACACCGCTATCTGGATGAACATGGTAATATCTACAACGCTATCTGTTTGAACATGGAAATATCTACACTGCTATCTGCATGAAAATGGAAATATCTACACAGCTATCTGCATATACATGGAAATATCTACACAGCTATCTCTTTACACATGGAAATAACTACACCGCTATCTGTATGAACATGGAAATATCTACACCGCCATCTGTATGAACATGGAAATATCTGCACCACCATCTCTATGAACATATAAATATCTACACCGCCATCTGTATTAAGATGGAGATATCTACACCGCTTTCAGTATAAACATGGAAATATGTACACCGCTATCTGTATAAACATGGAAATATCTACACCGCAATCTATATAAACATGGAAATACCAACACCGCAACTTGTATAAACATGGAAATATCAGCACAGCTATCTGTATCAACATGGAAATATCTACACCGCTATCTGTTTGAACATGGAAATATCTACACCGCTATCTGCATGAAAATGGAAATATCTACACAGCTATCTGCACATACATGGAAATAACTACAAAGCTATCTCTTTACACATGGAAATAACTACACCGCTATCTCTATAAACATGGAAATATCTACACCGCCATCTGTATGAACATGGAAATAGCTGCACCGCCATCTGTAGGAACATATAAATATCTACACCGCTATCTGTATGAACATGGAAATATCTTCACCGCCATCTGTATGAACATGGATATATCTACACAGCCATCTGGATGAACATGGAAATATCTACACCGCTCTCTGTATGAACATGGAAATAGCTACACCACTATCTGTAAGAACATGGAAATATCTACACCACTATCTGTATGAACATGGAAATATCTGCACCGCTATCTGTATGAACATGGAAATATCTACACCGCTATCTGTATAAACACGGAAATATCTACACCGCTATCGTTATGAACATGGAAATATCTACACCTCCATCTGTATGAACATGGAAATATCTTCACCGCCATCTGTATGAACATGGATATGTCTACACAGCCATCTGGATGAACATGGAAATATCTACACCGCTATCTGTATTAACATGGAAATATCTACAAAGCTATCTGTGTAAACATGCATACATCGTCACCGCTATCTGTATAAACATGGAAATATCTACACCGCTATCTGTACGAACATGGAAATATCTACACCGCTATCTGATTGAACTTGGAAATATCTACACCGCTATCTGCATGAAAGTGGAAATATCTCACAGCTATCTGCATATACATAGAAATATCTACACAGCTATCTCTTTACACATGGAAATAACTACACCGCTATCTCTATAAACATGGAAATACCTACACCACCATCTGTATGAACATGGAAATATCTTCACCGCCATCTGTATGAACATATAAATATCTACACCGCCATCTGAATTAAGATGGAGATATCTACACCTCTATCTGTATAAACATGGAAATATCTACACCGCTATCTGTATAAACATGGAAATATCTACACCGCTGCCTGTATAAACATGAAAATATCAGCACCGCTTTCGGTATGAACATGGAAATATCTACACCGCCATCTGTATGAACATGGAAATATCTTCACCGCCATCTGTATGAACATGGATATATCTACACAGCCATCTGTATGAACATGGAAATATCTTCACCGCCATCTGTATGAACATGGATATGTCTACACAGCCATCTGGATGAACATGGAAATATCTACACCGCTATCTGTTTGAACATGGAAATATCTACACCGCTATCTATGTAAACATGCATACATCTTCACCGCTATCTGTATAAACATGGAAATATCTACACCGCTACCTGTATGAACATGGAAATATGAGCACCGCTTTCGGTATGAACATGGAAATATCTACACCGCCATCTGTATGAACATGGAAATACCTTCACCGCCATCTGTATGAACATGGATATATCTACACAGCCCTCTGTATGAACATGGAAATATCTTCACCGCCATCTGTATGAACATGGATATGTCTACACAGCCATCTGGATGAACATGGAAATATCTACACCGCCATCTGTATGAACATGGAAATATCTACACCGCTATCTGTGTAAACATGCATACATCTTCACCGCTATCTGTATAAACCTGGAAATATCTACACCGCTACCTGTATGAACATGGAAATATCTACACCGCTATCTGTTTGAACATGGAAATATCTACTCCGCCATCTGCATGAAAATGGAAATATCTACACAGCTATCTGTATGAACATGGAAATATCTACACTGCTATCTGTATAAACATGGAAATATCTACAGCGCTATCTCTATAAACACGGAAATATCTACACCTCTATCTCTGTAAACATGGAAATATCTACACCGCTATCTGTATGAACATGGAAATATCTACACCGCTATCTGTATGAACATGGAAATATCTACACCGCTATCTGTATGAACATGGAAATATCTACAGCACTATCTGTATGAACACGGAAATATCTACACCGCTATCTGTATGAACATGGATATATCCACACAAACATCTGGATGAACATGGAAATATCTTCACCAATATCTGTATGAACATGGAAATATCTACACCGCTATCTGAGTAAACATGCATACATCTTCACCGCTATCTGTATAAACATGGAAATATCTTCACCGCCATCTTTATGATAATGGATATATCTACACAGTCGTCTGGATGAACATGGAAATATCTACACCGCTATCTGTATGAACATGGAAATATCTTCACCGCCATTTGTATGAAAATGGATATATCTACACAGCCATCTGGATGAACATAGAAATATCTACACCGATATCTGTATGAACATGGAAATAGATACACCGCTATCTGTATGAACATGGAAATATCTACACCACTATCTGTATGAACATGGAAATATCTACACCGCTATCTGTATGAACATGGAAATATCTTCACTGACATCTGTATTTAGATGGAGATATCTACACCGCTATCTGTATGAACATGGAAATAACTACACAGCCATCTGGATGAACATGGAAATATCTACACCGCTATCTGTGTAAACATGCATATATCTTCACCGCTATCTGTATAAACATGGAAATAACGACACCGCTATCTGTATGAACATGGAAATATCTCCACCGCTATCTGTTTGAACATGGAAATATCTACACAGCTATCTGCATGAAAATGGAAATATCTACACAGCTATCTGCATATACATGGAAATATCTACACAGCTATCTCTTTACACATGTAAATAACTACACCGCTATCTCTATAAACATGGAAATATCTACACCGCCATATGTATGAACATGGAAACATCTGCACCGCCATCTGTATGAACATATAAATATCTACACCTCCATCTGTATTAAGATGGAAATATCTACACCGCTATCTGTATAAATATGGAAATATCTACACCGCTATCTGTATAAACATAGAAATAACTACACCGCTACCTGTATAAACATGGAAAAATCAGCACCGCTATCTGTATGAACATGGAAATATCTACACCGCTATCTGTATGAAACTGGAAATATCTACACCACTATCTGTATGAACATGGAAATATCTTCACCGCCATCTATATGAACATGGATATACCTACACAGCCATCTGAATGAACATGGAAATATCAACACCGCTATCTGTATGCACATGGAAATATCATCACCACCATCTGTATGAACATGGATATATCTACACCGCTACCTGTATAAACATGGAAATATCAGCACCGCTATCTGTATGAACATGGAAATATCTACACCAATATCTGTGTAAAGATGCATACATCTTCACCGCTATCTGTATAAACATGGAAATATCTACACCGCTATCTGTATGAACTTGGAAATATCTACACTGCTGTTTGAACACGGAAATATCTACACCGCTATCTGCATGAAAATGGAAATATCTACACAGCTATCTGCATATACACGGAAATATCTACAAAGCTATCTCTTTACACATGGAAATAACCACACCGCTATCTCTATAAACATGGAAATATCTACACCGCCATCTGTATGAACATGGAAATATCTGCACCGCCATCTGTATGAACATATAAATATCTACACCGCCATCAGTATTAAGATGGAGATATCTACACCGCTATCTGTATAAACATGGAAATATCTACACCGCTATCTGTATAAACATGGAAATATCTACACCGCTACCTGTATAAACATGGAAATATCAGCACCGCTATCTGTATGAAGATGGAAATATCTACACCGCTATCTGCGTAAACAGGCATACATCTTCACCGCTACCTGTATAAACATGGAAATATTTACACTGCTATCTGTATGAACATGGAAATATCTACACCGCTATCTGTTTTATCATGGAAATATCTACACAGCTATCTGCATATACATGGAAATATCTACAAAACTATCTCTTTACACATGGAAATAACTACACCGCTACCTCTATAAACATGGAAATATCTACACCGCCATCTATATGAACATGGAAATATCAGCACCGCCAACTGTATGAACATTTAAATATCTACACCGCCATCTGTACTAAGATGGAGATATCTACACCGCTATCTGTATGAACATGGAAATATCAGCACCGCTATCTGTATGAACATGGAAATAGCCCCTATATCTGTATGAACATGGAAATATCTACACCACTATCTGTATGAACATGGAAATATCTACACCACTATCTGTATGAACATGGAAATATCAACACCGCTATCTGTATGAACATGGAAATAGCTACCACGCTCTCTCTATAAACATGGAAATATCTACACCGCCATCTGTATGAACATGGAAATATCTGCACCGCCATCTTTATGAACATATAAATATCTACACCGCCAACTGTATTAAGATGGAGATATCTACACCGCTATCTGTATAAACTTGGAAATATCTACACCGCTATCTGTATAAACATGGAAATACCTACACCACTATCTGTATAAACATGGAAATATCTACACCGCTACCTGTATAAACATGGAAATATAAGCACCGCTATCTGTATGAAGATGGAAATATCTACACCGCTATCTGTACGAACATGGAAATATCTACACCGCTATCTGTATGAACATGGAAATAGCTACACCGCTATCTGTATGAACATGGAAATATCTACAGCACTATCTGTATGAACATGGAAATATCTACCCCGCTATCTGTATGAACATGGATATTTCTAAACAGCCATCTGGATGAACATGGAAATATCTACACCGCTCTCTGTATGAACATGGAAATATCTTCACCGCCATCTGTATGAACATGGAAATACCTACACCGCTATCTGATTGAAGATGGAAATATCTACACCGCTATCTTCGTGAAAATGGAAATATCTACACAGCTATCTGCATATACATGGAACTATCTACACAGCTATCTCTTTACACATGTAAATAACTACACCGCTATCTCTATAAACATGGAAATATCTACAACGCCATCTGTATGAACATGGAAATATCTGCACCGCCATCTGTATGAACATATAAATATCTACACCGCCATCTGTATTAAGATGGAGATATCTACACCGCTGTCTGTATAAACAAGGAAATATCTACACCGCTGTCTGTATAAACATGGAAATATCTACACCGCTATCTGTATAAACATGGAAATATCTACACCGCTACCTGTATAAACATGGAAATATCAGCAACGCTATCTGTATGAACATGGAAATATCTACACCGCTATCTGTGTAAACATGCATACATCTTCACCGCTATCTGTATAAACATGGAAATATCTACACCGCTATCTGTATGAACATGGAAATATCTACACCGCTATCTGTTTGAACATGGAAATATCTACACCACTATCTGCATGAAACTGGAAATATCAACACAGCTATCTGAATATACATGGAAATATCTACACAGTTATCTCTTTACACATGGAAATAACTACACCGCTATCTGTATGAACATGGAATTATCTACACAACTATCTGTATGAACATGGAAATATCTACTCCGCTATCTGTATGAACATGGAAATATCTTCACCGCCATCTGTATGAACATGGATATATCTACACAGCCATCTGGATGAACATGGAAATATCTACACCGCTATCTGCATGGACATGGAAATATCTTCACCGCCATCTGTAGGAACATGGATATATCTACACAGCCATCTGGATGAACATGGAAATATCTACACTGCTATCTGTATGAACATGGAAATATCTACACTGCTATCTGTATAAACATGGAAATATCTACACTGCTATCTGTATAAACATGGAAATATCTACACCGCTATCTGTATGAACATGGAAATATCTACACCGCTATCTGTATGAACATGGAAATATCTACACCGCTATCTGTATAAAAACGGAAATATCTAAACCGCTATCTGTATAAACGTGGATATATCTACACCGCTATCTGAATAAACATGGAAATATCTACACCGCTACCTGTATAAACATGGAAATATCAGCACCGCTATCTGTATGAACATGAAAATATCTACACAACTATCTGTATGAACATGGAAATATGTACACCACAATCTGTATGAACATGGAAATATCTACACCGCTATCTGAACATGGAAATATCTTCAACGCCATCTGTTAGAACATGCACATATCTACACAGCCATCTGGTTGAACATGGAAATATCTACACCGCTATCTGCATGAACATGGAAATAGCTACACAGCTATCTGTATGAACATGGAAATATCTACACCACTATCTGTATGAACATGGAAATATCTACACCGCTATCTGTATGAACATGGATATATCAACACAGCCATCTGTATGAACATGGAAATATCTACACCGCTATCTGTGTAAACATGCATATAACTTCACCGCTATCTGTATAAACATGGAAATATCTACACCGCTATCTGGATGAACATGGAAATATCTACACCGCTATCTCTATAAACATGGAAATATCTACACCGCCATCTGTATGAACATGGAAATAGCTGCACCGCCATCTGTAGGAACATATAAATATCTACACCGCTATCTGTATTAAGTTGGAGATACCTACACCGCTATCTGTATAAACATGAAAATATCTACAATGCTATCTGTATAAACATGGAAATATCTACACCGCTATCTGTATAAACATGCAAATATCTACACCGCTATCTGTATGAACATGGAAATATCTACACCGCTATCTGTTTGACGATGGAAATATGTACACCGCTATCTGCATGAAAATGGAAATATCTACACAGCTATCTGCATATACATGGAATTATCTACAAAGCTATCTCTTTACACATGGAAATAACTACACCACTATATCTATAAACATGGAAATATCTACACCGCCATCTGTATGAACATGGAAATATCTGCACCACCATTTGTATGAACATATAATTATTTACACCACCATCTGTATTAAGATGGAGATAACTACACCGCTATCTGCATAAACTTGGAAATATCTACACCGCTATCTGTATAAACATGGAAATATCTACACCGCTATCTGTATAAACATGGAAATATCTACACCGCTACCTGTATAAACATGGAAATATAAGCAACGCTATCTGTGTTAAGATGGAAATATCTACACCGCAATCTGTACGAACATGGAAATATCTAAACCGCCATCTGTATGAACATGGATATATCTACACAGCCATCTGGATGAACATGGAAATATCTACACCGCCATCTGTATGAACATGGAAATATCTACACCGCTATCTGTGTAAACATGCATACATCTTCACCGCTATCTGTATAAACATGGAAATATCTTCACCGCTACCTGTATGAACATGGAAATATCTACACCGCTATCTGTTTGAACATGGAAATATCTACTCCGCTATCTGCATGAAAATGGAAATATCTACACAGCTATCTGTATGAAAATGGAAATATCTACACTGCTATCTGTATAAACATGGAAATATCTACAGCGCTATCTCTATAAACACGGAAATATCTACACTTCTATCTCTGTAAACATGGAAATATCTACACCGCCATCTCTATGAACATGGAAATATCTACACCGCCAACTCTATAAATATGGAAATATCTACACCACCATCTTTATAAACATGGAAATATCTACAGCGCTATATGTGTAAACATGGAAATATCTACACCTCTATCTGTATGAACATGGAAATATCTACACCGCTATCTGTATAAACATGGAAATATCTACACCGCTACCTGTATAAACATGAAAATATGTACACCGCTACCTGTATAAACATGGAAGTATCAGCACCGCTATCTGTATGAACCTGGAAATATCTACACCACCATCTCTATAAACATGGAAATATCTACACAGCTATCTGTATGAACATGTAAATATCTACACCGCCATCTGTATGAACATGGAAATATCTACACCGCCATCTCTATAAACATGGAAATACCTACACTGCCATCTGTATAAACTTGGAAATATCTACACCGCTATCGGTATAAGGATGGAAATATCTACACCGCCATCTGTATGAACATGGAAATATCTACACCGCCATCTCTATAAAGATGGAAATGTCTAAACCGCCATCTGCAAGTACATGGAAATATCTACACCACTATCTCTATAAAGAAGGAAATATCTACAAAGCCATCTGTATAAAGATGGAAATATCTACACCGCTATCTCAATAAACATGGAAATATCTGCACCGTCATCGCTATAAACATGGAAATAACTACACCGCCATCTGTATGAACATGGACATATCTACACCGCCATCTGTATGAACATAGGAATATCTGCACCGCCATCTGCATGAACAAGGAAATATCTACAACGCCGTCCTTATTAAGATGCAAATATCTACACCGCAATCTGTATAAACATGCAAATATCTATACCGCTATCAATTTAAACTTGGAAATATCTTCATCGCTACCTATATATACATGGAAATATCTACACTGCTATCTGTATAAACATGGAAATATAAGCACCACTATCTGTACATACATGGAAAATCCTACACCGCTATCTCTATAAAAATGGAAATAACTACTCCGCTATCTCTATAAACCTGAAAAATACACACCGCCATCTGTACAGACATGGAAATATCTGCACCGCCATCTGAATGAACTTGGAAATATCTACACCGCTATCAGTATTAAGATACAAATATCTACACCGCCATCTGTATAAACATGGAGATATCTACACCTCTATCTGTATAAACATGGAAATATCTACACCGTTATCTGTATAAACATAGAAATACCTACAGCTCCATCTCTATAAACATGGAAATATCTACACCGCCATCTGTATGAACATGGAAATATCTACACCGCTATCTGTATGAACATGGAAATATCTACACCGCTATCTGTATGAACATGGAATTATCTACACCGCTATCTGTGTCAACATGGAAATATCTATACCGCTATCTGTATAAACTTCGAAATATCTACACAGCCATCTGTATAAACATGGAAGTATCTACACACCCATCTCTATAAAACATGGAAATACCTACATGGCCATCTATATGGACATGAAAAAATCTACACCGCCATATCTACAAACATGGAAATAACCACACCGCCATCTCTATAAACATAGAAATATCTACACCGCTATCTGTATAAACATGGAAATATCTACACCGCTATCTGTATAAACACGGAAATATCTACAATGCTATCTCTATAAACATGTAAATATGTACACCGTTATCTGTTTAAACATGGAAATAAATACGCCGCTATCTCTATAGACATGGATATATCTACACTGCTATCTCTATAAACATGGAAATATCTACACTATTATCTGTAAAACAAGAAAATATCTACACTGCTATACCTATAAACGTGGAAATATCTACACTACCATCTCTATAGACATGGAAATATCTACACCGCCATCTGTATCAACATGGAAATATCTACACCGCCATCTGTATGAACATGGAAATATCTACACCGCCTTCTGTATGAATATGGAAATATCTACACCACTATCTGTATGAACATGGAAATATCTACACCGCTATCTGTATGAACATGGAAATATCTACACCGCCATCTGTATAAACATGCAAATATCTACACCGCTATCTCAATAAACATGGAAATAACTACACCGCTATCTCTACAAACATGGAAATATCTAGATCGCCGTCTCTACAAACATCGAAATATCTAGACCGCCGTCTCTATAAACATGGAAATATCTACACCGCCATCTGTATAAACATGGAAATATCTACACCGCCATCTGTATAAACATGGAAGTATCTACACCGCCATCTGTATGAACATGGAAATATCCACACCACCAACTGTATAAACATGGAAACACCTACACCGCCATCTTTATAAACATGGAAATATCTACACCGCTATCTGCATAACCATGGAAATACCTACAACCCCCCACTGTATAAACATCTAAATATCTGAACCGCTATCTGTATAAACATGGAAGTAACTTCACTGCTAACTCTATTAACATGGAAATATCTACACTGCCATCTACATAAACATGGAAATACCTACACCACCATCTGTATAAACATGTAAATACCTACACCGCCATATGTATAAACATGGAAATATCTACACCGCCGTATCCATAAACATGGAATCACCTACACCGCCATTTGTATAAACCTGGAAATATCTACACTGCTATCTCTATAAACATGAAAATATCTACACAGCCATCTATATAAAAATGGAAATATCTACACCGCTCTCTCCATAAACATGGAAGTACCTACACCGCTGTCTGTATAAACATGGAAATTTCTACACCGCTATCTGTATAAACGTGGAAATATCTACAATGCAATCTCTATAAACATGGAAATATGTACACCGTTATCTTTATAAACATGGAAATATCTACACCGCTATCTGTATAAAAAAGAAAATAACTACACCGCTACTGCTATAAACATGGAAATATCTAGACCACCGTCTATATAAACATGAAAATATCTACACCGCTATCTGTATAAACATGGAAATATCTACACCGCCATCTGTATAAACATGGAAATACCTACACCGCCATTTGTATAGACATAGAAATATCTACACCGCCATCTTTATAAACATGGAAATATCTACACCGCCTTCTGTATGGACATGGAAAAATCTACACCGCCATCTGTATGAACATGGAAATATCTACAACGCCATCTGTATGAACATGTAAATATCTACAGAGCCATCTGTATGAACATGAAAATATCTACACCGCTATCTGAATGAACATGGAAATATCTACACCGCTATCTGTATGAACATGGAAATATCTAAACCGTCATCTGTATAAAAATGGAAATATCTACACCGCTATCTCTATAAACTTGGAAGTTACTACACCGCTATCTCTATAAACATGGAAATATCTAGACAGCCGTCTCTATAAGCATGGAAATAAATACACCGCCGTCTGTTTAAACCTGGAAATATCTACACCGCTATCTGTGTAAACATGGAAATATCTATACTGCTATCTGTATAAACATAGAAATATCTACTCTGCCATCTGTATAAACATAGAAATATCTACACCGCCATCTGTATAAAAATGGAAATATCTACACCACTTTCTGTATAAAGATGGAAATATCTACACCACCATCTGTATAAAGATGGAAATATCTACACCACTATCTCTATAAACATGGAAATATCTACAATGCTATCTCTATAAACATGGAAATATGTACACCGCTATCTGTATAACCATGGAAATACCTACACTGCTATTGGTATAAAGATGGAAATAACTACACCGCTATCTCTATAAACATGGAAATACCTAGACTGCCGTCTCAATAAACATGAAAATATCTACACCGCCATCAGTATAAAGATGGAAATGCCTACAATGCCATCTGTTTAAACGTGGAAATATCTAAACCGCCATCTCTATAAACATGGAAATACCCACACGGCCATCTGTATGAATATGGAAATATCTACACCGCCATCTGTTTGAACATGGAAATATCTACAATGCCATCTGTATGAACACGGAAATCTCTACACCGCCAGCTGTATAAACATAGAAATATCTACACCGCTATCTCTATAAACATGGAAATAACTACACCGCTATCTCTTTAAACATGCAAATATCTAGACAGCCATCTCTATAAACATGGAAGTATCTACACCGCCATCTGTATAAACCTGGAAATATCTACACCACTATATGTGTAAACATGGAAATATCTACACCGCCATCTGTATAAAGTTGAAAATATCTACAACGCTATCTATTTGAACATGGAAATACCTACACCGCTATCTGTATAAACATGGAAATATCTACACTGCTACCTGTATAAACATGGAAATATAAGCACCGCTATCTGTATGAACATGGAAATATCTACACCGCTATCTCTACGGACATGGAAAAATCTACACCGCTATCTGTATGAACATGGAAATAGCTACACCGCTATCTGTATGAACATGGAAATATCTACAGCACTATCTGTATGAACATGGAAATATCTACACCGCTAAATGTATGAACATGGATATATCTACACAGCCATCTGGATGAACATGGAAATATCTACACCAATATCTGTATGAACATGGAAATATCTACACCGCTATCTGTGTAAACATGCATACATCTTCACCGCTATTTGTATAAACATGGAAATATCTTCACCGCCATCTGTATGAACATAGATATACCTACACAGCCGTCTGGATGAACATGGATATATCTACACCGCTATCTGTATGAACATGGAAATATCTTCACCGCCATCTGTATGAACATGGATATATCTACACAGCCATCTGGATGAACATGGAAATATCTACACCGCTCTCTGTATGAACATGGAAATAGCTACACCGCTATCTGTAAGAACATGGAAATATCTACACCACTATCTGTATGAACATGGAAATATCTGCACCGCTATCTGTACGAACATGGAAATATCTACACCGCTATCTGTATAAACACGGAAATATCTACACCGCTATCGTTATGAACATGGAAATATCTACACCTCCATCTGTATGAACATGGAAATATCTTCACCGCCATCTGTATGAACATGGATATGTCTACACAGCCATCTGGATGAACATGGAAATATCTACACCGCTATCTGTATGAACATGGAAATATCTACAAAGCTATCTGTGTAAACATGCATACATCGTCACCGCTATCTGTATAAACATGGAAATATCTACACCGCTATCTTTACGAACATGGAAATATCTACACCGCTATCTGATTGAACTTGGAAATACCTACACCGCTATCTGCATGAAAGTGGAAATATCTCACAGCTATCTGCATATACATGGAAATATCTACACAGCTATCTCTTTACACATGGAAATAACTACACCGCTATCTCTATAAACATGGAAATATCTACACCACCATCTGTATGAACATGGAAATATCTTCACCGCCATCTGTATGAACATATAAATATCTACACCGCCATCTGTATTAAGATGGAGATATCTACACCTCTATCTGTATAAACATGGAAATATCTACACCGCTATCTGTATAAACATGGAAATATCTACACCGCTACCTGTATAAACATGAAAATATCAGCACCGCTTTTGGTATGAACATGGAAATATCTACACCGCCATCTGTATGAACATGGAAATATCTTCACCGCCATCTGTATGAACATGGATATATCTACACAGCCATCTGTATGAACATGGAAATATCTTCACCGCCATCTGTATGAACATGGATATGTCTACACAGCCATCTGGATGAACATGGAAATATCTACACCGCTATCTGTATGAACATGGAAATATCTACACCGCTATCTATGTAAACATGCATACATCTTCACCGCTATCTGTATAAACATGGAAATATCTACACCGCTACCTGTATGAACATGGAAATATCTACACTGCTACCGGTATAAACATGAAAATATCAGCACCGCTTTCGGTATGAACATGGAAATATCTACACCGCCATCTGTATGAACATGGAAATACCTTCACCGCCATCTGTATGAACATGGATATATCTACACAGCCCTCTGTATGAACTTGGAAATATCTTCACCGCCATCTGTATGAACATGGATATGTCTACACAGCCATCTGGATGAACATGGAAATATCTACACCGCCATCTGTATGAACATGGAAATATCTACACCGCTATCTGTGTAAACATGCATACATCTTCACCGCTATCTGTATAAACATGGAAATATCTTCACCGCTACCTGTATGAACATGGAAATATCTACACCGCTATCTGTTTGAACATGGAAATATCTACTCCGCTATCTGCATGAAAATGGAAATATCTACACAGCTATCTGTATGAAAATGGAAATATCTACACTGCTATCTGTATAAACATGGAAATATCTACAGCGCTATCTCTATAAACACGGAAATATCTACACTTCTATCTCTGTAAACATGGAAATATCTACACCGCCATCTCTATGAACATGGAAATATCTACACCGCCAACTCTATAAATATGGAAATATCTACACCACCATCTTTATAAACATGGAAATATCTACAGCGCTATATGTGTAAACATGGAAATATCTACACCTCTATCTGTATGAACATGGAAATATCTACACCGCTATCTGTATAAACATGGAAATATCTACACCGCTACCTGTATAAACATGAAAATATGTACACCGCTACCTGTATAAACATGGAAGTATCAGCACCGCTATCTGTATGAACCTGGAAATATCTACACCACCATCTCTATAAACATGGAAATATCTACACAGCTATCTGTATGAACATGTAAATATCTACACCGCCATCTGTATGAACATGGAAATATCTACACCGCCATCTCTATAAACATGGAAATACCTACACTGCCATCTGTATAAACTTGGAAATATCTACACCGCTATCGGTATAAGGATGGAAATATCTACACCGCCATCTGTATGAACATGGAAATATCTACACCGCCATCTCTATAAAGATGGAAATGTCTAAACCGCCATCTGCAAGTACATGGAAATATCTACACCACTATCTCTATAAAGAAGGAAATATCTACAAAGCCATCTGTATAAAGATGGAAATATCTACACCGCTATCTCAATAAACATGGAAATATCTGCACCGTCATCGCTATAAACATGGAAATAACTACACCGCCATCTGTATGAACATGGACATATCTACACCGCCATCTGTATGAACATAGGAATATCTGCACCGCCATCTGCATGAACAAGGAAATATCTACAACGCCGTCCTTATTAAGATGCAAATATCTACACCGCAATCTGTATAAACATGCAAATATCTATACCGCTATCAATTTAAACTTGGAAATATCTTCATCGCTACCTATATATACATGGAAATATCTACACTGCTATCTGTATAAACATGGAAATATAAGCACCACTATCTGTACATACATGGAAAATCCTACACCGCTATCTCTATAAAAATGGAAATAACTACTCCGCTATCTCTATAAACCTGAAAAATACACACCGCCATCTGTACAGACATGGAAATATCTGCACCGCCATCTGAATGAACTTGGAAATATCTACACCGCTATCAGTATTAAGATACAAATATCTACACCGCCATCTGTATAAACATGGAGATATCTACACCTCTATCTGTATAAACATGGAAATATCTACACCGTTATCTGTATAAACATAGAAATACCTACAGCTCCATCTCTATAAACATGGAAATATCTACACCGCCATCTGTATGAACATGGAAATATCTACACCGCTATCTGTATGAACATGGAAATATCTACACCGCTATCTGTATGAACATGGAATTATCTACACCGCTATCTGTGTCAACATGGAAATATCTATACCGCTATCTGTATAAACTTCGAAATATCTACACAGCCATCTGTATAAACATGGAAGTATCTACACACCCATCTCTATAAAACATGGAAATACCTACATGGCCATCTATATGGACATGAAAAAATCTACACCGCCATATCTACAAACATGGAAATAACCACACCGCCATCTCTATAAACATAGAAATATCTACACCGCTATCTGTATAAACATGGAAATATCTACACCGCTATCTGTATAAACACGGAAATATCTACAATGCTATCTCTATAAACATGTAAATATGTACACCGTTATCTGTTTAAACATGGAAATAAATACGCCGCTATCTCTATAGACATGGATATATCTACACTGCTATCTCTATAAACATGGAAATATCTACACTATTATCTGTAAAACAAGAAAATATCTACACTGCTATACCTATAAACGTGGAAATATCTACACTACCATCTCTATAGACATGGAAATATCTACACCGCCATCTGTATCAACATGGAAATATCTACACCGCCATCTGTATGAACATGGAAATATCTACACCGCCTTCTGTATGAATATGGAAATATCTACACCACTATCTGTATGAACATGGAAATATCTACACCGCTATCTGTATGAACATGGAAATATCTACACCGCCATCTGTATAAACATGCAAATATCTACACCGCTATCTCAATAAACATGGAAATAACTACACCGCTATCTCTACAAACATGGAAATATCTAGATCGCCGTCTCTACAAACATCGAAATATCTAGACCGCCGTCTCTATAAACATGGAAATATCTACACCGCCATCTGTATAAACATGGAAATATCTACACCGCCATCTGTATAAACATGGAAGTATCTACACCGCCATCTGTATGAACATGGAAATATCCACACCACCAACTGTATAAACATGGAAACACCTACACCGCCATCTTTATAAACATGGAAATATCTACACCGCTATCTGCATAACCATGGAAATACCTACAACCCCCCACTGTATAAACATCTAAATATCTGAACCGCTATCTGTATAAACATGGAAGTAACTTCACTGCTAACTCTATTAACATGGAAATATCTACACTGCCATCTACATAAACATGGAAATACCTACACCACCATCTGTATAAACATGTAAATACCTACACCGCCATATGTATAAACATGGAAATATCTACACCGCCGTATCCATAAACATGGAATCACCTACACCGCCATTTGTATAAACCTGGAAATATCTACACTGCTATCTCTATAAACATGAAAATATCTACACAGCCATCTATATAAAAATGGAAATATCTACACCGCTCTCTCCATAAACATGGAAGTACCTACACCGCTGTCTGTATAAACATGGAAATTTCTACACCGCTATCTGTATAAACGTGGAAATATCTACAATGCAATCTCTATAAACATGGAAATATGTACACCGTTATCTTTATAAACATGGAAATATCTACACCGCTATCTGTATAAAAAAGAAAATAACTACACCGCTACTGCTATAAACATGGAAATATCTAGACCACCGTCTATATAAACATGAAAATATCTACACCGCTATCTGTATAAACATGGAAATATCTACACCGCCATCTGTATAAACATGGAAATACCTACACCGCCATTTGTATAGACATAGAAATATCTACACCGCCATCTTTATAAACATGGAAATATCTACACCGCCTTCTGTATGGACATGGAAAAATCTACACCGCCATCTGTATGAACATGGAAATATCTACAACGCCATCTGTATGAACATGTAAATATCTACAGAGCCATCTGTATGAACATGAAAATATCTACACCGCTATCTGAATGAACATGGAAATATCTACACCGCTATCTGTATGAACATGGAAATATCTAAACCGTCATCTGTATAAAAATGGAAATATCTACACCGCTATCTCTATAAACTTGGAAGTTACTACACCGCTATCTCTATAAACATGGAAATATCTAGACAGCCGTCTCTATAAGCATGGAAATAAATACACCGCCGTCTGTTTAAACCTGGAAATATCTACACCGCTATCTGTGTAAACATGGAAATATCTATACTGCTATCTGTATAAACATAGAAATATCTACTCTGCCATCTGTATAAACATAGAAATATCTACACCGCCATCTGTATAAAAATGGAAATATCTACACCACTTTCTGTATAAAGATGGAAATATCTACACCACCATCTGTATAAAGATGGAAATATCTACACCACTATCTCTATAAACATGGAAATATCTACAATGCTATCTCTATAAACATGGAAATATGTACACCGCTATCTGTATAACCATGGAAATACCTACACTGCTATTGGTATAAAGATGGAAATAACTACACCGCTATCTCTATAAACATGGAAATACCTAGACTGCCGTCTCAATAAACATGAAAATATCTACACCGCCATCAGTATAAAGATGGAAATGCCTACAATGCCATCTGTTTAAACGTGGAAATATCTAAACCGCCATCTCTATAAACATGGAAATACCCACACGGCCATCTGTATGAATATGGAAATATCTACACCGCCATCTGTTTGAACATGGAAATATCTACAATGCCATCTGTATGAACACGGAAATCTCTACACCGCCAGCTGTATAAACATAGAAATATCTACACCGCTATCTCTATAAACATGGAAATAACTACACCGCTATCTCTTTAAACATGCAAATATCTAGACAGCCATCTCTATAAACATGGAAGTATCTACACCGCCATCTGTATAAACCTGGAAATATCTACACCACTATATGTGTAAACATGGAAATATCTACACCGCCATCTGTATAAAGTTGAAAATATCTACAACGCTATCTATTTGAACATGGAAATACCTACACCGCTATCTGTATAAACATGGAAATACCCACACCGCTATCTGAACATGGAAATACCTACACCGCTACCTGTATAAACGTGGAAATATCTACACCGCCATCTCCATAAACATGGAAATATCTACACCGCTATCTGTATGAACTTGAAAATATGTGCAGCGCCATCAGTGTAAACATGGAAGTATCTGAACCGCCATCTCTATAAACATGAAAATATCTACACCGCCATCTCTATTAACATGGAATTACACCGTCATCTCTATAAACATGGAAATATCTAAACCGCCATCTGTATGAACATGGAAATATCTATACCGCCGTCTCTATAAAAATGGAAATATCTACACGGCCATCTTTATAAACATGGAAATATCTACACCGCTATCTGTATAAAGATGGAAATATCTACACCGCCATCTGTATGAAAATTGAAATATCTACATCGCCATCTGTATAAACATGGAAATATCTACACTGATCTCCCTAAAAACATGGAAATATCTACACCGCGATCTGTATAAAGAGGGAAATATCTACACCGCCGTATCTATAAACTTGGAAATATCTACACCGCCATCTGTATAAACACGGAAATATCTACACAGCTATCTGTATATACTTGGAAATATCTACACCGCTATCCCTATAAACATGGAAATATCTACACCACTGTCTGCAAAACAGGGAAGTATCTACACCGCTCTCTCTATAAACATGGAGATATCTACACTGCTATCTGTAAAAAGACTGAAATATCTACACCGCTATCTGTATAAACATGGAAATATCTACAACACTATCTCTATTAACATGGAAATGTATGCAGCGCTATGTTTATAAACATGGAAATATCTACACAGCTATCCCTATAAACATGGAAATATCTACACCGAAATCTGTTTAAACATGGAAATATCTACACCGCCATCTCTATAAACATGGAAATATCTACACCGCCATCTGTAAGAACTTGGAAATATCTACACCACCATCTGTATGAACATTGAAATATCTACACCGCCATCTGAACATGGAAATCTCTACACCGCCATCTGTATGAACATGGAAATATCTACACTGCTATCAGTATGAACATGGAAATATCTACAACGCTCCCTGTATATACATGGAAATATCTGCACCGCTACCCATATCAACATGGAAATATCTACACCATTTTCTGTATAAACATGGAAATAACTACACCGCTATCTCTATAAACATGGAAATATCTACACAACTGTCTGCATAAAGATGGAAATATCTACACAGCTATCTGCAAAACAGGGAAATATCTACACCACAATCTGTATAAACATGGAGATATCTACACTGCTATCTGTAAAGACATTGAAATATCTACACCGCTATCTGTATAAACATGGAAATATCTACAACACTATCTCTATTAACATGGAAATGTATACAGCGCTATGTGTATAAACATAGAAATATCTACGCAGCTATCTCTATAAGCAAGGAAATATCTATACCGAAATCTGTATAAACATGGAAATATCTACACCGCCATCTCTATAAACATGGAAATATCTACACCGCCATCTGTATGAACTTGGAAATATCTACACCGCTATCTCTATAAAGATGTAAATATCTACACCTCCATCTGTATAAACATGGAAATATCTACACCGTTATCTGTATAAAGATGTAAATATCTACACCGCCATCTGAATAAACATGGAAATATATACAACGACATCTGTACAAACATGGAAATACCCACACCGCCATCTTAATAAACATGGAAATATCTACACCGCCATCTGTATGAACATGGAAATATCTACGCCGCCATCTGTATGAACACGGAAATATCTACACCGACATCTGTATCAACATGGAAATATCTACACCGCCATCTGTATGAACATAGAAATATCTACACCGCAATCTGTATGAACATGGAAATATCTACACCGCCATCTGTATGAACATGGAAATATCTACACCGCCATCTGTAAGAACTTCGAAATATCTACACCGCCATCTGAATAAACATGCAAATATATTCACCTCCATCTGTATGAACATGGAAATATCTACATCGCCATCTGTATGAACATGGAAATATCTACACCGCTATATGTTTGAACATGGAAATATGTACACGGCTATCTGTATAAACATGGAAATATCTACACCACTATCTCTATAAACAAGGAAATATCTACACCACTATCTGTGTAAACAAGGAAATATCTACACTGCCATCTCTCTAAACATGGAAATATATACATTGCCATCTGTACAAACATGGAAATATCCACACCGTTATCTGTACATACATGGAAATATCCACACCGCTATTCGTATAAACATGGAAATATCTACACCGTTATCTGTATAAACACGGAAATAACTACTCCGCTATCTCTATAAACACGGATATATCTACACCGCTATCTTTATGAACATGGAAATATCTACACCGCTATCTGTCTCAACATGGAATTATCTACACCGCTATCTCTATAAGCATAGAAATATCCACACCGCTATTTGTATAAACAAGGAAATATCTACACCGCCAACTCTATAAGCATGGAAATATCTACACCGCCATCTGTATGGACATGGGAATATCTACAGCGTCATCTGTATGAACATGGAAATATCTACACCGCCATCTCTATGAACACGGAAATATCTACACCGCCATCTGAATGAACATGGAAATATCTACACCGCCATCTGTATGAACATGGAAATATCTATACCACCGTCTGTATGAACATGGAAATATCTACACCGCCATCTGTATGAACATGGAAATATCCACACCGCCATCTGTATGAACATGAAAATACACCGCCATCTCTATGAACATGGAAATATCAACACCGCCATCTCTACAAACATGGAAATATCTAATCCGCCATCCGTATGAACAAGGAAATAACTATATCGCCATGTGTATAAAGATGGAAATATCTACACCGCTATCTGTATGAAGATGGAAATATATACACCGCTATCTGTATAAACATGGAAATATCTACACCGCTATCTGTATAAACATGGAAATATCTACACCGCTATCTATATAAACATGGAAATAACTACACTGCTATCTCTATAAACATGGAACTATCTAGACCGCCATCTCTATAAACTTGGAAATAGCTACACCACCATCTGTATAAACATGGAAATATTTACACCGCCATCTCTATAAAGATGGAAATATCTACACCGCTATCTGTATAAGCATGGAAATATCTACACCGCTATCTGTATAAACATGAAACTATCTGCTCCGCTATGTGTATAAACATAGAAATATCTACACCGCTATCTGTATAAACATGGAAATATCTTCACCACTATCTGTATCAACTTGGAAATATCTACATCGCTATCTCTATAAACATGGAAATATCTACAGCGCTATCTGTGTAAACATGGAAATGTCTACACCGCTATCTGTGTGAACATTGAAACATCTACACCACTATCTGTATAAACATGGAAATATCTACACCGCCATCTGTATAAACATGGAAATATCTACACTGCCATCTGTATAAACATGGAAATATCTACACCGCCACCTTTATAAAGATGGAAATATCGGCCGGGCGCGGTGGCTCACGCCTGTAATCCCAGCACTTTGGGAGGCCGAGGCGGGTGGATCACGAGGTCAGGAGATCGAGACCATCCTGGCTAACACGGTGAAACCCCGTCTCTACTAAAAAATACTAACAAAAATTAGCCGGGCGTGGTGGCGGGCGCCTGTAGTCCCAGCTACTCGGGAGGCTGAGGCAGGAGAATGGCGTGAACCCAGGAGGCGGAGCTTGCAGTGAGCCGAGATCGCGCCACTGCAGTCCAGCCTGGGCGACAGAGCGAGACTCCGTCTCAAAAAAAAAAAAAAAAAAAAAAAAAAAAAAAAAAAAAAAAAAAAAAAGATGGAAATATCTACACCGCTATCTGTATAAAAATGGAAATATCTACACCGCTATGTGTATAAACAAGCAAATATCTACACCGCTATCTGTATAAACCTGGAAATATCTACACTGCTATCTGCAAAAACATGGGAATATCTACACCGCTATCTGTATAAACAGGGAAATATCTACACCACTATCTATATAAACATGGAAATATCTACACCGCTATCTGTATAAACATGGAAATATCTACACCTCTATCTGTATAAACATGGAAATATCTTCACCGCTATCTGTATAAACATGGAAATATCTACAACGCTATCTTTATAAACATGGAAATATCTACAACGCTATCAGTGTAAACATGGAAATGTCTCCACCGCTATGTTTGTAAACATGGAAATATCTACACCGCTATCTGTATAAACATGGAAATATCTACACCGCCATCTGTATAAACTTGGAAATATCTACACCGACATCTCTATAAACATGGAAATATCTACACCACCATCTGTATGAACATGGAAATATCTACACCACCATCTGTATGAAGATGGAACTATCTACACCGCTATCTGTATGAACATGAAAATATCAACACCGCTATCTGTATAAACATGGAAATATCTACACCGCTATCTTTATAAACATGGAAATAAGTACACCGCCATCTCTATAAACATGGAAATATCTACACCGCCATCTGTATGAACATTTAAATATCTACACCGCCATCTGTATAAAGATGGAAATATCTACGCCGCTATCTGTATGAACATGGTAATATCAACACCGCTATCTGTATAAGCATGGAAATATCTACACCGCTATCTCTATAAACATGGAAATAAGTACACCGCCATCTCTATAAACATGGAAATATCTACACCGCCATCTGTATAAACATGGAAATATCTACACCGCTATCTGTATGAACACAAAAATATCTACAGCGCCGTCTGTATAAACATGGAAGTATCTACACCGCTATCTGTATAAACATAGAAATATCTACACCGCTTTCGGTATAAACATCCGTATTTGCTCTTAATTTATACCCAAGGCTGGGTTGTTTCATATGATAAAAAGACCAAATACAGAATTAGTCTATATTTGGTCTGGCAATTGATCTCTGCAATAATCAAACCTCAAAGACAATCAAACCTGATATCTAAGCTACATATTAAATAGCTTGGTTTTTAGGTTGCACATTGCTGTGTATGCTGGCTTCATAGAAAATGCAAGTAGCAATGGCCATTTTTTAATAGTCATTAGCCTTGAAGCTCTCCTAGTTTGAATCACATAGAAATAGAAATCAAATCTCACTAGATTTTTTTTTTGAAACAGGGTCTGGCTTCGTTGCCCAGGCTGAAGAGCAGGGCATGATCTTAGCTCACACCTCTGCCTCTCAGACTCAAGCCATCCTCCCACCTCTGCATTGGAGTAGCTGGGACCACAGGCATGTGCCACCATATCTAGCTAATATTTTTATTTTTGTACAAATCGGGTTTGTCATCTTTCCCAGGCAGGCCTCAAACTCCAAGACTCAAGCAATCCACCTGCCTTGAATTCCCAAAGTACTGGGTTTACAGGTGACAGCCACTACGCCCAGCAACTAAACTTCTAAAAATCAATTTTACATAAAATTATCTAAGCATACAAGGAAAGATAAGAAGCCTAAGGAACCAGTGAGTTGAAGAATAAATGCAGTTTAAATCATACATGTAAACAACATGATGTGATGTGGTAGGAATCATCTAACATGCTTTAAAGCATGAGTAAAAGGTCTTTTCTTAGAAAACTGGATCTTAGTTTAGGATATCTTTAGATAAGAGTATGAAAAGTCATATCATATTGATAAGTAAAGTGCTTCCTTTGGCTAATTTTAAGGATAGGACATTTACTTTCATATAATTCATAGGAATCTTAGACTTAAAAATAAAATTTCCCTTCTCAAATCCTTACTTTCATACATTTTTTGCATTTCTTTCACTTTTGTGTTAATGGCCTATGTCTCAACATATTCTATTAAGCCTTCTGGAAACACATACTTTGTTTCCAGCCTCTTCAGAGAACCATCACTCCACTTCCTAGGCTTCTGAAGAAGCAGACCCAAGCTTATGGTTATTACATATTTCTAAATCTAGGTGACCAAGAAAAATTGATACTTTTCCCATCATACCTTTAAGTTAATAATCAGGTGTATGCTGAGAGGTAAAGACCCAAGAGTGTTGGTTGTCTAATTGTGCAGCTGCATAAACAAATCTTAATGCTTGAAAATATTCAAAGGTTATTCTCACGTTGATTGTTGGTAACTATGTGTAACAACATGAAAAGAAAAAAAATCAAAGAATTACATCTGAGGATAATACACAATCTCTAAGGGTAAGAAGAGCAATAAAAATTCTGCTTCAATTACCACTGAAATAATATATTCATCCTGTAAAATCTATGGTGGCTGGTTGTAAAAATTAGGCATTAGCAAACTGATAAAGACTTTTTAATGAAAGCATTATGAAACATAGTTTTTAAAAAGTTAAATACACCCACACCAGTTTTTCACATTCTTTGGGCTGCTTTAATGCTGCCATTAAATAATTGATTTAGTTGTGACATAGATCCTATGTTCCATGGAGTCTACCATTCATAAAGATGCAATGTAAGGTAACAAAAATATAAATTGTGTGTGGGGGGGGGGAGAAGTCAAGAGTATTTTTATGTGACACAAGTTAAGTTGTTATCAGTGTAAAATAGTCTGTTACAAATACAGGACTCTGTATGTTAGTTTCACTTACCAGAAAGAAATAAATTACAGCAGATACACACACACACACCAAAAAAGGGAAAAGAAACAAAGCTTAGCACCACAGAAAACCACCAAACTAGAGAGATAAACAATAAGAAAGGAAGAAGTGAACAAGTAATCTAAAAAACAACTAATGAAATGGTAGAAGGAAGTCCTAATTTATCAATAATAAACTTGAATAGAAGTGGATTAAACTCTAATTAAAAGATATAAAGTGGATGAATGGATTCAGATAGCAAAACCCACCTATCTGCTGCCTACATGATACTTACCTCACTATTAAAGACAAATAGACTGAAAGTGAAGAGATGGAAAAATATATTTTATGCAAACAAATGAAAAGCAAGCAGGAGTAGCCACAGTCATGTCATATTTTAAAAGGCTTTAAATAAAAAAAACTATATAAAAAAAGAATGTCACTGTATAATGAAATGATAAAAGGCCCAATTCAATAAGAGGACATAACATATATATTACTTAGGTGTAACTATATATGTACCCAACACCAGAACAACCAGATATATAAAGCAAATATTAGATTTAAAGGTAGAGATAGACTGCAATACAATATTAGTAGGAAATTTCAACACTCCACTTTAAAAATGGACAGATTATATGAAGAGAAAATCAACCAAAAAATGACAGACTCAAACTATACCATAGACCAAATGGACCTAGCAGGTAAAGAAGATCTCACCTGATATGGTTTGGCTGTATATCCCCACCGAAATCTCATCTTGATTATAGCTCCCATAATTCATACATGTTGTGGGAGGGAACCAGTGGGAGATAATTGAATCATGGGTGCGGTTTCCCCCATACTGTTCTTGTGGTAGTGAATACGTCTAACAAGATCTGATGGTTTTATAAGGGGGAACCCTTTCACTTGGTTCTCAATTCTATTTTGTTTGCTACCATGTAAGATGTGTCTTTCACCTTCCATCATGATTGGGAGACCTCCCAAGCCACGTGGAACTATGAGTCCACTAAACCTCTTTTTCTCTGTAAATTACCCAGTCTCGGGTATGTCTTTATCAGCAGTATGAAAACAGACTAATACATCATCCAACAGCTGCAGAATACAAATTATTCTCAACTGTACACCAAACATTCTCTAGGACCAATCATACATTATGACACATAATAAGTCTTAACAAACTTAAGAAGACAGATATCATATGAAGTATCTTTTCTGATTACAGTGATATAAAGCCAGAAATCAACAACAGGAAAGCCCTTGGAAATTTTATAAAAACATGGAAATTAAATAGCATGCACCCAAGAAATCGATAGGTCTCATTAAGGCATTAATAGGAAAATTTCAAAAGTCACTGAGACAAGTAAGAATGAAAATCCAACATACCCAAACCTATGGAACGTAGCAAAAGCAGTTCTAAGAGGGAAATTTATAGCAATAAAAGCCTACACCAAAAAAGAAGAAAGATTTTCAAATCACAAAGCAAAATTATACACTTCAAGTAACTAGAACATCAAAAACAAACTAAACCCAAAATTGGTAGAAGGAAGGAAATAATAAAGCTCACAGCAGATATAAATGAAACAGACACTAAAAAATATTTCAAAAGATAAATAAGACAAAGTGTAAAGGTAAAACTGACAAACCTTTAGCTAAACTAAGACAAAAGGAGAGAAAATTCAAATAAATAAAAGATGAAAAAGGAGACATTACAACTGATACACCACAGAAATAGAAGGGATTGTAAGACATTACTCATAACTATATGCCAACAAATTTGATAATGTAGAATAAAATGAATAAATTTCTGCACACATACAACTACCCAGATTAAATTGTGAGGAAATATAACATCTGAACACATCAATAATGAGTTTGGAAATTGAATCAATAATAAAACATCTTCCATCAAAACAACAACAACAACAACCAACACCCAGGACCTGATGTCTTCACTGCTGAATTCTACCAAACAGTTAAAGAATAACTACCAATTCTCCACAAACTTTTCCACAAAAGTAATGAGGAAGGAATACTTCCATACTCATCTTATGAGGCTCGCAATATCCTGATTCTAAAACCAGACAAAGACACGCACAAAATGAAAATAACAGGCCAATATTCCTGAAGAACATAGATACAAAAATTCTCAGCAAGATACAAGTGAACTGACTTCAACAGCACACTAAAAAGAGTATTCACTATAATCAAGTGGGGTTCATCCCAGGGATGAAAGGATGGCTTAACATGCACAAATCAGTAAATATGATACACCACCACAATAGAAAGAAAAACAAAAACCATGTGATCATTTCAACAGATGCAAAAAGAACACTTGACAAAAGTCAACATTCCTTTATGATAAAAACTGTCAAGAAAGTAGGTATAGGAGTGTACCTCAACGCAGTAAAGGCCATATGTGACAAACCCACAGCTAACATCTTATTTATGGTGAATAGTTAAATGCTTTTCCTCTATGATATGGAGGAAGACAAGGATGTCAACTTCTACCACTTCTATTTAGCATAGTACTGGAGGTCAGAGCCAGAGCAATTAGACAAAAGAAATAAATAAGAGGGATCCAAACTGGAAAGAAGGAAGTCAGATTGTTTCTGTTTCTAGAAAATGTGATCTCACATACATATGTATACATCTATATATATGATCATATAGATATATATGATCTCTCTCTCTCTTTAGGGTTCTTTCTATATATACTTATATAGAGTGAGAACCCTAAAGACTTGACCAAAAACTACTAGAAATAATAAATAAATTCAGTAAAGTTGTAGTATACAAAATCAACACAGAAAATTCAGTGGTGTTTCTATACACTAATAGTGAACTATCTGAAAAAGTCATCAAGAAAGGAATTCCATTTACAATAGCTACCAAGAAATCTGCAGATAAATTTAATCAAGGTCGTGAAAGATCTCTACAATGAAAACTATAACACACTGATGGAAAAATTTACGATCCACAAAAAATGGACACTATATACTCATGGAATGGAAGAACTGATACTATTGAAATGACCATACTAACAAAATGTCCTACAGATTCAATGCAATCCCTATCAAAATACCAATGAAATTCTTCACAGAAATAGAAAAAAAATACCCTAAAATTTGTATGAAACCAGAAAAGACCCCAAATAACCAAAGCAATCCTGTGCAAAAATAACAAAGCTGGAGGCACCACACTACCTGACTTCAAAATATACTACAAAGCCATAGTAAGCAAAACAGCATGGCACTGCCATAAAGCAAACACATAGACCAATGGAAGAGAATATACAGCTCAGAAATAAATTCTCATACCTAAAGTCAACTGATTTTCAAAAAAGGAGTCAAGAGCACACACAGGGGTAAAGACAGTCTCTTCATTAAATGGTACTGAGAAGATTGGATATCTACATGTGGGATAATGAAATTAGACCCCTATCTTTTACCTTATACAAAAATCAACTCAAATGTGATTAAAGACCTAAAGGTAAGATTGAAAACTATGAAAAACTACTAGAAGATAACATGTGGGAAATTCTCTATAACTTTGGGTTCTACAAGGATTTTTTAAATGAGACGTCAAAAGCACAGGCAACAAAAGCAAAAATAGATAAATGGGGTTTCATCAAACTAAAATGCTTTTGCACAGCAAAGGAAACTTAACAGAGTGAAAAAACAACTTACAGAATGAGATACAATATTTGCAAACTATACATCTGCTAAGGAGTTAATGCCCAGATTATATAAGAAACTTAAACAACTCAACAGCAAAAACATAAATAACTTATTTAAAAATGGGCAAAACTGGCAGGATGAGGCAGGTGGATTGCCTGAGGTCAGGAGTTTGAGACCAGCCTGACCAATATGGTGAAATAATTCCTCTACTAAAAATACAAAAATTTAGCCAAACATGATGGCGTGTGCCTGTAACCCCAGCTACTCAGCAGGCTGAGGCAGGGGAATTGCTTGAACCAGGGAGATGGAGGTTGCCGTGAGCCCCAATTGCACCACTGCACTCCAGCTTGGGCAACAGAGCAAGACTCCTTCTCAAAAAAAAAAAAAAAAAAAGGACAAAATAAACTAAAAGACATGCCACAAGAGAAAATATAGAAATGGTCAAGACGAATATATAATAAAATCATGTTCAACATCACTAACCATCAGGGAAATGCAAATCAAAACCGCAATGAGATACCAGTTCACCCATTAGAATGGCAATTACCAAAAAGGTAAAAGATAACAAGAGTTGGCAAGGAAGTGGAGAAAAGGGAACACTTACACACTGTTGATGGGATTGTAAACTAGTACAACCATTAAGCAAAACTTTATGGAAGTTCGCTAAAAAATAAAAAAAACAAAAAAAACAATCATTCGATCACATAACCCAGCAATCCCACTACTGGGTATATATCCATAGGAAATGAAATCATTGTGTTTGAAAAATATCTGCACTCTTATGTTTACTGTAGCACTATTTCTAATAATCAGATATGGAATCAACCTATGTGTTTAAAAACAAACAAGTGAATTATATATATATAATATATATTATGTATATTATATATAATATATGTTAGGTATATTATATATAATATATATTATGTATAATATACATAATATATATTATGTATATTATATACATAATATATATTATGTATATTATATATAATATATGTAATGTATAATGTATATAATATACGTTATGTATATTATATATACTATACATTATGTATATTATGTATATTATATATATTACATATAGTATATATTATTATATATATAATTATAATTATAATTATATATAATTTTATGTGTAATTATAATTATACATAAAATTAATTATAATTATATATAATTTTATGTGTAATTATACATAAAATTATATATATATATATATATATATATATATATGGACACACACACAATGAAATACTATTCAGCCGTAAAAAAAGAATGAAATTCTGCCAGTTGCCACAACATGGATGGCCCTGTAGGATACAATGTTAAGTGAAATAAGCCAGACACAGAAAGCAAATACCGCATGATCTCTCTCATATGTGGAATCTTAAAAAAAAAAAATGTTAATAGAGAAGTAGTGTAGAATAGTGGTTACCAGTGAGGAAGAAGTGGGGAGGGCAAAATGGAGATAGATTGGTTAACAGTTATGAAATCACAATTATATAGGAAGAATAAGTTGAAGTGTTCTTTGCAAAGCAGGGTGACTATCGTTAAAAGTAAAGTATTGTATATTACAAAGTATCTAGAAGAAAGGATTTTGAAATTTCTTATTAAAAAGAAATGATGAGTGCATGAGGTAATTAATACACTAAGTATCCTTATTGGATCATTAGACAACATACATATTCATTGAAACATCAAATTGTATCCTATAAATCTATATAATTACAATGTGAAAATTTTTTAAAAATAAATTAATGAATTAAATTACAATTTTAAAATGTTCTCAATCACCAACGCAAAGTTTAGGAGCTTTGTTCTTGACTCAGCCTTAAGACTGAAAACTAATGTGTTAGAAATATTTGTAGATCCTCTCAATTTTGAAAGAATCCTAGCTAAACTACTGAAATATAAAATATATTTTATGTAATATGCTCTTAGGTATATTCTTAGGTGAACTCTGCTTTTAGATGAAGCTTATAAAAATGAAAAACGTATCTGAAATAAAATTTTAAAGTACTTGGAAAATTACAGCTTAATCTATTAGAGACAAATTTTCTATACAGTAACCTTTTTATGTGCTTTTGAAATGGGATATACAATTATTTTCCCTGATGTGAAACAAAATATAGAAAGTTGGCATTTTATCTAAGAAGTTAACTTAGGAAGAAAGAGTGAGAGGCAGAGGAATGAGGGAAGAAAGGAAGGCTGATGATGGGATACCTTATCAAGTTGCCTAATGCTGTATTGGAACCTAATAGGCCTTCTAAGGAGTTTTATTACATAATGCAAGACTCCTCAATCTGGGAGGAGGAAAGGGCTTTATTTTTGAGTGGTCACAGGTTGCCCCATGGGCATAAACTCTACCAAGCTTCTAGGTTACACCTACATGAGCATCCCACCTGCTTAAGTGAGAGCAGCCACAAACTGTGGGCCATTCCAGGTAAGTGTCATATCACACCTGCACCAACTAGTCAAAGCCTGGGTCAAAGCCTGTGCAGAACTGATTGCTACAGCAGAGGCTAAAATAAGAAATGGGGCTAAGAGAATGAAAAGCAGTGCCCATATGTATCCAAAAACAGGTTGAAGATATCTTTAGGAAGGAACAGATAATTTTTTTTATTCATAAAATAACAGATGCATATGAACTCCTCGAGTAGTCACCCATTCCTGTCAGCCCTTGGGCTTCATAACTAAATCATTCTTCCTTTGTAATTCAGTCCCACATTTTCAGCTATCTCTATATGTTTATTATCTTAAATATTTCTTTGCTCTATACTCTTCCCCTAGTCTTCAACCAATTTCTTTCTTTATTGTCCCAACCCACAGACTGTTATTTCCACTTCGATGTCCCATAGAAGCTTCAAGGGTTTGAAATACCTAAAAAACAACTCATCTTTCTCCCTAAAACTCCCTCTCCTTCTCCCACTTCAAAATTTCAACTAATGGCTCCCCCTGTTATTCCCACCAGAATCCTGAATGATCCGTTTCTCCTCATTCACTCCATACATGTAAATCTCATTAACGTTACTTTCTAGATATTTCATGAATCCTTTCCATTCATTCTGTACTAGAAAGTGTTCCCAGTTTAGACCCTGGTGGTTGGTGGCCTCTTACCTAGGCGCTCTCTCTCTCTCTCTCTCTCTCTCTCTCTCTCTCTGTGGGTGTGGGTGTGGGTGTGGGTGTGTGTGTCCTGAGAATTTATTTACTTCTGGTTTTTGTTTGTTTTTTAGTATCCAGAATCTACAGAGAACTTTAATCAATTAGAAAAAAAAACCCAATTAAAAAATGGGCAAAGGACATGAACAAACACTTCTCAAAAGAACATATACAAATGGCCAACAAATACACGAAAAAAAAAATGCTTAGAATCACTAATCATCAGAAAAATGCAAATCAAAACACAATGAGATACCATTTCATACCGGTTGGAATGGCTATTATTAAAAACTCAAAATACAACAGATGCCAGCAGGGCTGTAGACAAGAGGAAGTGTCTGTATATTTTTAGCTATAGCCCTACTTCAAACGTGTCCCCCTTACAGCCAAAAGAGCGGCCTATCTAAAGGACTGTTCTGATCAGCTCACTTACCTGACTGAAACCTCCAGTGACTCCCATGGCCTGCAGGTCAATGCACTAATTCATGACTATAACATCTGAGATATCCTTGATCTGGCTACTGGTCTAGCCCTCTCTGACTCACGCTTTATAAACCATGCATTCTGGAACTTTTTAGTTGTTTCCCACATCAGCATGCTACTTCCCATCCATGTAGATTTGCAGAGACCTCCTCATCTTTTTAATTCCCAGTTCCCACTCTCAACATGGGCCATCTCCTACCCACACTTCAAAACCTAAGCAAAACAACACCTTCCGTGACACCTCCATGCTGAGTCGGATGCCATCCCCTTTGTATTGTAGTTCTTTGCTTGTGTGCCTTTGTCTCACTTTGTTCTGTTTAAAATAAACTCCATGAGGACAATGATCACCTGCTATTTGTGTTAATATCTGCACCAAGTGGCATAGTGTCTGGAGTATAGTAGGATCTATTTTCAAGGAACAAAAGATTATATCTATACCAATAGACATGAATTAGCGCTTTTTTTTTTTCTAAAGATAAGCTCCCTTTGAACTAAGTCAATGTTTACAAGAAGAGTTATACTAAAAGGTTCACTTTTGCTGCTTACGTTTCATTTATTTCAGGCAATTAATTCATTGTTATTGGTAAATCGATACTTTTTATTGATACTGAAAAGAGAGAAATAAACTAATGACTATCTCTGTTAGAGTAGATGTGTTCATATCTATCAGTAAAATGTTAATTATCTGAAAGTCAATAATAAAACATAAACTGTGATCTTAAATGATTTTTAGGGGCTCAAAAATAATTAGAATTCATGTCAGCATATAAAAAAAGATCAGAGTATTTTTAAGATATGATAAAATTTTATTTTAGTTTCTTAATAGGGATTTTTGTGACCTTATAGAGTTCAACTAATTATAATTTTAAAAATAGGATTCGGGCCGGGCGCGGTGGCTCACGCCTGTAATCCCAGCACTTTGGGAGGCCGAGGTGGGCGGATCACGAGGTCAGGAGATCGAGACCACGGTGAAACCCCATCTCTACTAAAAATACAAAAAATTAGCCGGGCGCAGTGGCGGGCGCCTGTAGTCCCAGCTAATCGGGAGGCTGAGGCAGGAGAATGGCGTGAACCCGGGAGGCGGAGCTTGCAGTGAGCCGAGATTGCACCACTGCACTCCAGCCTGGGCGACAGAGCGAGACTCCGTCTCAAAAAAAAAAAAAAAAAAAAAATAGGATTGATAGAGTTTTAGAATTAGAAACAATTTATAGATTATTTTATTTTTCTTTTGAGGAATCAGGTCATCAGAAGATCAAGGAACACCTATAATGTCACTAGATCCTAATTTAATTTAAATTTTAGAATCCAGGTATTCTAACTCCTGTCTTGATACTATTTCTACTTTATTATGTTGCTTCCCAGGGCTTTAAAAAATAAAAGCTGGGAAATTACATTTGCTTTGCATATACAGCACCAATTATCAAATTCAGCATAAAAGCATAACATGTATACATCAAAAAGAAAACAAAAAGCATCTCAAAACAATTGAATATAATAGGGAAACCTTATACAAATGCAACACTCCCCCATTAATAAAAAGAAAACAATTGGAGAAAAAAGAAATTCAATATAAACATGTTGGAATATAACCTAATTCATTTTAATCCAATGCTTCAAATTGAAAAAAATTAGCACTAGTGTTATTTTCCTTTATCATTACAATCTTGCTTTTCATTACATTATGCTATGTTTTGTATTAAACATAAAATCAATTTTTCACCTTAACACATGCTAGAAATACAGAGTCACCATGTTGGAAATCAGTAGAAAGAGTCTTTGTTTCTACTTTTTTTTTTCTTTGAAAAAGCTTTGGGAAAAAATATCATTTACAATGTTTAATTTTAATAATTTAAAGAATGTAATTGATTTTTGTTTGTTTTTGACATGGAGTTTCACTCTTGTCACTCAGGCTGCAGTACAATGGCATGATCTCGGCTCACTGTAACCTCCACCTCCCAGGTTCAAATGATTCTCCTGTCTCAGCCTCCCGAGTAGCTGGGATGACAGGCACTCGCCACCACACCTGGCTAATTTTTGTATTTTTAGTAGAGATGGGGTTTCATCTTGTTGGCCAGGCAGGTCTCAACCTCCTGACCTCAGGCGATCCGCCCACCTCGGCCTCTCAAAGAGCTGGGACTACAGGCGTGAGCCACCGCGCCCAGCCAATTGAATAGTTTTTAACTCAGAGGATAAATGCTTGAGGGGATGGAAAGCCCATTCCTCATGACGTGATTATTTCACACTGCATGCCTGTATCAAAACATCTCATGTACCCCACAAATATATAAACCTCCTATGTACCCACAAAAATTTTATAAAATAATGAAAATATTTTAAAACTAAAAAAAATTGTTTTTTAATTAAGCAACCTTATTTAAATAAAATCATTCTTCCTCATCCTCAGTCCTGGGATCTACCAGAAAGAATTAGCAACATCTTAAAGATGACAAAGTGTTAAAGATAAGCTGCTATTAAGTAAAAGTGTGAAGTGTGGAGGGGACAAGCTGGATGCCTGAACCATTTTGTTCTATCTTTAGGACAGTGAAAGAGCAAGAAGCAGGGTTGGGGTGGGGGACACATATTCTGTTGAGCATTGTCACCACTATATTCACTGAAATTCATCTGCATGCTTGTATGTATACTTTTGATTCGCCTGATACACTGAAAATTATATGAAATTGTTCTCTATTCTTTAGATAATTATAATCTAAGTGCTAATATGAAGCTTAGAATTTATATGAAATATTTATGCCCACAACAAGACATTTCAGCTATTTCCTAGATAATAATCTCACCTCACCCTGCACAAAACAGGCACATGAGCATGTCACTCTGACCTGGTTTGAGTCCAAGGAGACTTTTGTTTTTAAAATAATTTAGGTTAGTAGTTAAAATATGAACTTTGGGCCAGGAGTGGTGGCTCATGCCTATAATCCCAGCACTTCGGGAGGCTGAGGCGGGCAGATGACTTGAAGTCAGGAGTTGGAGACTGGCCTGGCCAACATGCTGAAACCCCATCTCTACTAAAAAAAATATATATATACAAAAATTAGCTGGGTGTGGTGGCGGACACCTATAATCCCAGCTACTTGGGAGACTGAGGCAGGAGAATTGCTTGAGCCTGGGAAGTGGAGGTTGCAGTGAGCAGAGATCTTACCACTACACTCCAAAACAAACAACAAACAAAAAAATTCTAGAGTCACACTGAAAATCTTAACAACCTGCTTCTACTACTCATTTTTCTTAATTTTTATTTTGACCTGATTTTAGACTGATAGTAAAATGCACAAATAACACAAAGTGCCCCCTATGTCCCTCACCCTACTTCCCCTAATACTAACATTTTCAGAGCCATCCTTATTTTCTCTATAAAAGAGCAGAATTCTCCTTTTAGAGATTTGGAAAGATTATTAAAAGATAAGTTACAAAATACAGTACCTGACACGTATAAAATATTAAATAAATATTAGCCATGCTTAATTATTTTGTTTTAAGTCTATATGAGTCAAGTTTTAGTAGAAATATGGGCTAGAAAAAAAAAGAAACAGAAAGCGGGACTCCGTGATCCGACTTGGGCTTATAGAACAGACTGTACTAGTTTGTTCTCATGCTGCTAATAAAGTCCTACCCAAGACCGGGTAATTTATAAAGGAAAGAGGTTTAATGAACTCACAATTCCACATGGCTGGGGAGGCCTCACAGTCACGGCACAAGGCAAAAAAGAAGCAAAGGCACATCTTAAATGGTAGCAGAGAAGAAAGCTTGTGTAGGGAAACTCCCATTTTAAAAGCATCAGATCTCGTGAGACTTATTCACTACCAGGAGAACAGGAGGGGGAACCCGCCCCTATGATTCAATTATCTCCACCTGACTCCATCCTTGACATGCGGGGATAATTACAATCAAGGTGAGATTCGGCCGGAGACACAGCCGAATCATATCAATGACTAATGAGAGTTATGTCCAGAACCTAATGAAAACCTGTCTGAGGCCACATTCCCTGTAAAGCAGATTTGAGATAGAGATTTGTGTAGAGAACATTTAACTGGGTAAAATCCTAGGAACCAACAACTGTGGCGAAACAGCTGAATTGGATAAAGGGAGTTGAGATGTGAGGCAGTCACAACAAATACCTCAGCTAATCTCAAGGGGGAGCTGGGTATAAGACTGGGTAATTTATAAAGAAAAAGAGGTTTAATGAATTCAGAGTTCCACATGGCTGAGGAGGCCTCACAGTTATGGCAGAAGGCGAAAGACGTGTCTTACATGGCAGCAGGCAAACAGCAAATGAGAGCCAAGTGAAAGGCGAAAGGGGTTTCCCCTTATAAAACCATCAGATCTCATGAGACTTATTCACTACCACTAGAACAGAGTGGGGAAAACTGCCCCCATGATCCACTTACCTCTCACTGGGTCCCTCCCACAACATGTGAATTATGGGAGCTACAGTGCAAGATGAGATTTCGGTGCGGACACAGCCAAACAATATCAGACAGTAATAACTTTCAATTAAATATAGCTAGACTTTCTGTCAGTGGGTCACAGCAGTCTAGAGAATACATTGAAAAACTCTGGGAGCAGCAGATATAGAGGTCAGATCTAGAGATTTTGAACAAAGTTTAGTGCTACAATGCATTGGTGACCACAGACAAAAGGTGTCTGTTGTTGTTATAGTTTGTTTTCTGTCTTGTTTTTCATCATGGGAGGACAAAAAGAAAAAATGGGGGCAATGGTGAAGGAGAAATGAAAAAGACCTGCTTTTCTATGGGTGGAAGTGACTAAACGAGAGAATAAATTTGGATTACACAACAAATGCAAATCAAGTTAGAAGCATGAATGGCATGAATAAGGCCATGGTTCTAATAGAGATCAGCCAGCGGAACCAGGATCATGCCACACCGAGAGAGGCTGCAGAGCCATTGCCTTCTCTCCTGTCAATGCTAAATTAATGAAATGGAACTCACAGAAGCACTGTGTAATCAAATATTGGTGGGACACAAGCAAATTCTGAAAAAGTTTCATTGATCAGTGATAATATCTTTTGGTGTAAATATCTCCTCAAAACATTTCAGGAAAAAAAAATAAAGCTATAATTTTCCTTTAGAAATATTTAACTTTGTTATACTAGTTTACTTATTTTTTACCTAATACATTCTGATATATTGTTATGTAGGTTAAAGATGCTCGATTCATGCCACTGTGGAAACCACACATAATTTAGGCAATAATGCAAATTCTTTTCAAATTCTTTTATCAGTGTATTCACTTTATTTTTATTTCAAACACAATACAAAATTACAGGATGCTATCAAAGTGATGCTACAAAACCCACTAAAATTTTTTCAATTCTTCAAATCACACACTTACACACACACACACACACACACACAAACACACACACACACACACCACATGCATTCCCCGTACAGGCCTTTTTTGGGGGGGCCTGAGTAAATAATTGCATTTTATTTTCAATTTTTCATTTTGAAATAATTAAAGACTTACCAAAAATGTTGCAAAACTACGTGCCTTTTTGAAGTAAAGTCTTGAAAAAGTTGTTTGGTATATCCTTTATAGTAAAAAAAGAAAACACGTGTGTATTCTGTTGATTAAAGGCATGCTGAGATTGTTAGACATGTGATTTCATCAGAGACTCCAATATAGAGCGCAGCTGTAACGACATCCTAAGAGTGTTCTAACTGAAATGTGTTGGAAGAAGGTTCTAATTTTTTTCAACCCTTCTCAAGTTGGCACTCAGCAGATTTCCACTCTATAAAAATAACTCCTGCTCTGCAACTAATGTTCATAGATAAGCTCCAAACATATTTACAGCTCCATTTAAGTATAATGTACACACAGTAAAATTCACCCTTTTCAATGTGCAATTTAATGTGTTATGGCAGATGAACATCATCATTTGACCACAATCATGATCAAGATACAGAAAATCTGCATCATCACAAAATGTTTTCTTTTGCTGTTTTGCATTTGATCTTTTCTCCATTCCTGAACACAGGCAACCACTAATCTGCTTCTGTTTCTACAGTTTGCATTTTCTAGAGTATCCTATTAGTGGAATGATACATTGGTGTCTTTCATGTCTAGCTTCTTTCACTGAGCATAATGCTTTTGATATTCATTTATATTGCTGTTGTACCAGTTTGCTCCTTTTTATTGTTGAGTGGTACTCCATCTACAACTGATTTATCCATTTACAAGTTGATGGACACATCTGCTATGAACTTCAAGGATGAGGCTTGGTACGGATATGTTTTTATTTATTTTGAGTCGCAGTGGAATTATTTGGCTATATGATCAGTACTAAGTTTAACATTAAAAGAAACTGCCAAACTGCTTTCCAAAATGTCTGTACCATTTTGAAGTCCCACTAGCCAGGTGTGAATAGCAATTCTTCACATCATGTGGAATGGTCAGTTCTGCTCGTGTCAGCCACTCCAGTGGGCGTACAGTGGTACTTAAATGTGGTTTTAACTTGCATTTCCCTGAAGACGGGTAATGTTAAGTATCTTTTCATTTTTGTATTTGACATCATCTCTTTTTAAATTAAAATATCTGTACAAATATTTGGCCCATTTAGGTCAAAATATTATGTTAAATGAGTTATTTGTGTTTTGTTATTTAGTTTTTTAGTTATGTGTACATTCTAGATGAAAGTTATTTATCAGACATATTTAAAATTATTCTGTCCCAATCTGTGGTTTGCCTTTTCATTTTTTGATGCTATGTTTTAAATTCCAAAAGTTTTAATTTCATGAAGTCCAACTTACTATTTTTTTCCATTTTCATCCATCCTTTTCTTATCTAAAAAATTTTTAGCTATAGTAAGATTATTAAAATTTTTTCCTATTCAGTAAGCTGTATACTTTTTATATTTACATTATGTATAAAATACATGTTGAGTTAATTTGAGGATATGGTGTGAGGTAATTCTGAAGTTCATATTCTCCATTTAATATCCAATTTTAATAGTACCATCTTTATAAAGACATTGATTTCCTTATTGAATTATTTTGGCAAATTTGGCCATGTAAGGCTGGATATATTTCTAAATTATTTATTCTGTTTCACTGATATATATGTCTTCTTCACGCCAGTAAGTTTACTGTACTGGTTAGTGTAGCTTTATAATATGTCTTGAAATTTGGAAAGTTTTCCAACTTTATTCTTCTTTCTAAAACATGCTCTGGCTATTCTAGGACTTCCGCATTTAAAAAAAAAAATAGAATCAGCTTTGTAATTTCTCCAAAAAGGCCTATAGGTTTGATTGGGATTGTGCCAAATCTGGAGATCAGTTTCAGAAGAATTATCATCTAATAAGTATGACATGTATATTTACCAATGAACTTGATACATATTTCTACCTGTTCAATCTCTCGTATTAGTGATTTAGAAATTTTGGATCAGCATACCTTTTATTAAATTTATTCTGAATTATTTTATTATTTTTGAGGCTATTATAAGTTAAATTGCTTACATAATTTTACTTTCTAACTGGTGTTGATTGTGTATAGAAACACAATTGATTTTATTTATTGATCTTTCATCCTACAACTTTGTTAAATTCACTTCATACCTCTAGCACACTTCTGCAGATGCCTAAGGATTTTCTATGTATATGTTTACATCATGTGAGAATAGTATTTTTCTTTCTTCCCAACTTGGGTGTCACTTATTTTCTTTTCTTTTCTCTTTATTTCTTTCTTCTTTCTGTCCATTCCTCCTTCCTTCCCTTCTTTCTTTCTCCCTGTTTTAGAATCAGTTTTGTAATTTACCCAAAAGGACCTATAAGGTTTCATGGGAATTCCACTGAATCTAGAGATCAATTTCAGGAGAATTATCATCTCATAAGTATTAAATATTTATCAATGAACTTGGTATATATTTCCACTTATTTAATATTGAATGCAATACTTTAAAGAACTAGGGAGAGAGGACATCATTGCATTTTTCATAATCTTATGTAGAAAGTATTAAGGCTTTCACCATTTTAAGTAAGATGTTTGCTATAGATTTTTTGTAAACACATAATCAGTTTGAAAATGTACTTTTCTATCCTCAGTTTGCTGGGAGTTTTTAATTTAAAAAATGTGTTACATTTTGTAAATTCCTTTTTTGCATCTATTGAGAGTGTCACGTGATTTTTCTTTTTTCTGTCAGCATGGTAGATTTTCAGTTGTTGAAACCAACTTGAGATAAACCCCACTTGGTTAAAACACATTATCATTTTTAAATATTCCTAGACTCACTTTGCTAATATTGTATTAAGAATGTTGCATCTAAGTTCATAATGGTTATCAGTCTGTCATTTTTGAGTTGTGAGATCTGTATTTGTTTCTGATATCGAGAGAATCCACGTAAAACATCTACTTCTGTCATCAGTAATAATCTGACCAGGGATAACACCAACAGTTAGAGAGGAACCTGTCATTACCTGTGGCAGCAGAGATAGCAGAGATTCCAAAAAGAAAAGCAAGGTTAAAATTTCAAATATAATCACATGAAATATCAGAAAGCCAGGGGATAGAAATATAGAAGAGCAAAATCTTAGAGGTCAAAACAAGTAGTTAAGTACTGCACATGATAATAAAAAGTAAAGTCTTTTCCTAAGGCAGAGCCTGGCTGCTGCCTAGCTTCTTTGACAATTCTTGGTAGGCTTTCATGGCTTTATAAGGGCTTATACTTTAGGTAAAGTTATAGTCAGGGAAACGGTGGGTGTAGGTTGGCTCTGTAGAAATGAAGCATTACAGGAGCACTGCAGTGAGAAAGAAACTGATACTGATGATACTTCGGTCACACTAATAATACATGCTAATGATAATCATAGCAATCATGGTAATGACAGAAAATATATATGTAATATTAACATGCTTCTATTTGCACATATACATATGTGAATAGAAACATTGATTTAAAGACATGAAAGTATAGAAATAGCATACACCTGATAAAGATATGCTCATACACAATAACAAACCTCAGTATAAACAGAGATTTTGATGTATCACAGAATTCTCCAATAGATCACAATTTTGACACTATGGGAAGTGTCATTTTCAGAACTTTTCTTTATCTCCATTATCTCCATTCTCTATTTCCAACATTCCTGGAGACTGAACTCAAGGATCAGTAAATATTCTCAACCTTAACCATAGCAGACTTCATTCATCCCATATATGCTTGTTATTTTTCCCCATTGACAGAAGGCATTGTACCATGAAATATACAACATATCTCTGACACACCTGACGAAAACAAACAATGGGGAAAGATTGACTATTTAATAAATGGTGATGGGAAAACTGGCTAGCCATATGAAGAAAGCTGAAACTGGACCCCTTCCTTACACCTTATAAAATAATTAACTCAAGATGGATTAAATACTTAAACATAAGATCTAAAACCATAAAAACTCTAGAAGAAAACCTAGCCAATACCATTCAGAACATAGGCATAGGCAAAGACTTCATGACTAAAACACCAAAAGCAGTGGCAACAAAAGCCAAAATTGAGAAATGAGATCTAATTAAACTAAAGATAGCTTCTGCACAGCAAAAGACACTATCATCGGAGTGAACACACAACCTACAGAGTGGGAGAAAATTTTTGCAATCTATCCATCTAACAAAGGGCTAATATCCAGAATCTACAAGGAACTTAAACAAATTTACAAGAAAAAAACAACCCCATCAAAAAGTGGGAAAAGGATATGAACAGACACTTCTCAAAAGAAGACATTTATGCGGCCAATAAACACATGAAAAAAAGCTCATCATAGGCTGGACGTGGTGGCTCACGCCTGTAATCCCATCACTTTGGGAGGCCAAGGCGAGTGGATCACAAGGTCAGGAGTTTGAGACTTGCCTGGCCACTATGGTGAAACTCTGTCTCTACCAAAAACACACAAAAAAACTTTAGCCAGGCGTGGTGGTATATATCTGTAATCCCAGCTACTCAAGAGGCTAAGGCAGGAGAATTGCTTGAACCCATTAGATGGAGGTTGCAGTGAGCCGAAATTGTGCCACTGCACTACACCCTGGGTGACAGAGTGAGGCTGTCTCGAAGAAAAAAAAAAAAAAGCTCATCACCCCTGGTCCAATGAGATACCATCTCGCACCAGTTAGAATGGCAATCATTAAAAAGTCAGGAAACAACAGGTGCTAGAGAGGATGTGGAGAAATAGGAATGCTTTTACACTGTTGGTGGGAGTGTAAATTAGTTCAACCATTGTGGAAGACAGTGTAGCAATTCCTCAAGGATCCAGAACTAGAAATACCATTTGACCTAACAGTCTCATTACTAGGTACACATCCAAAGGATTATAAATCATTCTACTATAAAGACACATTCACACATATGTTTATTGCAGCACTATTCACAATAGCAAAGACTAGGAACCAACCCAAATGCCCATCAATGATAGACTGGATAAAGAATATGTGGCACATATACACCATGGAATACTATGCAGCTATAAAAAAGGATGGATTAATGTCTTTTGCAGAGACATGGATGAAGCTGGAAACCATCATTCTCAGCAAACTATCAAAAGAACAGAAAACCAAACACCACATGTTCTCACTCATAAGTGGGAGTTGAACAATGAGAACACATAGACACAAGGAGGGGAACATCACACACTGGGGCCTGTCAGTGGGTAGGAAGGAAAGAGGAGGGATAGCATTAGGAGAAATACTTAATATAGATGACGGGTTGATGGGTGCAGCAAACCACGACAGCACATGTATACCTATTTCACAAAACTGCAAGTTCTGCATATGTATCCCAGAACTTAAAGTGTATGTATGTGTGTATATATATACACACAAATGTAAATGTAAACGTAAATAAATTGAAAATGGTAAAAATAGAAATATGTTTCCTACACAAATAGTGACATAATAAAGCAAGATAGAATGTATGTTTGAGTTAAAAAAAAAATTGCTTAGAAGACAACTTGAATTCCATTCCAAGGAACAGGTTTTCAAAAGTTTACAACCAGATTTCAGTTTGGCAAAAGGCAACAATGCTGTTTTGAAAATAATTTCTGAAAAGAGCTTCCCCAGCAGTTCCAAATGGCAGTCCTGATACAAGGAAGTAGGGGCAATTTTGTTACCACCAGGAACATTGAATTTATTTTCAGACCTTGAAATTCTGGGAGGCCCTCGAATAATAATCAACTACAATATTTTACTTTACATAGAAATATTGTTTTAATGTTAATATAAAAGCTTGTATATGAACTAAAATTGTCAATCTGCCACTTTTAAGAAAGAAGAATCCATTATGTCCCTACTCTATAGTGAGTTGATATGTTCCATAAGCAGTTCTGGAAGGAGGCTACACTTAGAGCATAAATTGGTATAGATCGCTTTGCTCTCACAGATAGCGACACAATATTTTCTGCTGAATGGGAAAAAGTTTGAAGGCATAAATCAAGATAAAGCAATCATCTGACAAAGAATTACAAAGAGGCCCCATACCTTTTTCTTAGTGAACGCCAAGTGACACATTGATTTTCCACTGAAGATAAAAGCCAAAATCATGTGTCATCAATAGAAAGCAAGCAAAACTATTTGGTTCAATATGTTATGGTACTTAACAAAAAAAAACTTGCAGAGAAAAGACAAATCTAAAATGTTGCACATGATTCAAACAAGTCTGGATCAGAAGAGACATTTCAGAGGTCACCGCTAGAGAGTCAAGGATACATTAGAGAGAAATAAACTCCTGCTTTTTTGTTTATCTACTTACATACACAGATACTGTCTGATGAAGATGATTGATATCAGGTATGGTATTTGATGGTATAGTCATTTACAAAATAATTCATCCCTTATGATCTAATGCAATTTTCTTCATATTACACGTGTATATTTAAATACTTCCTTGTGAAGTGGAGGCTAACCAGGCTGCTGTTAGCATATCCAGTACATTTCTGCAAATTCCAAAATGGCAAATCCCACAGTTGAAATTTCAACCTCTCTAGCGTCCCTCGGCTGGAGTGCATAATCACGGCAAAAATCTGCAACATCAGAGGTGGCCGCCACAGACACAAAATCTATGTTTCTCATTCCATTCTACCAAATCTAGTCAGCAGTCTGGGTGAGGGGGCTTGGCAGTATCTATGAGCAGAAAGCATTCAAATGGCTGGTATATGTGCTTCCGGGGAAACTAAGGGAAAAAAAGGGAGAGGGAGGGAGGGAACAAGAAAGAAGAAGGAAACTCAAGGAGAGAGGAAGGGAAGGAGGCTGGCAAGAAGGGATGGAGGGAGCAAGGGAGGGAGGAATAAAGGAAGGAAGTTACACCAAGTTTCAAAACTGGCCACGGACTGAGAAGGATTAAGAGACAAACTGAATTGAAAGCATTTATGTTCATACTCGGTATTTTTCTTACCCATTCTTGCAAATTAGTAATTTAAAAATTTTCATTTCCACAAATCCACGTGTTTTCTTGTTCCTCTCTCTCCGCTCTTTTTCCTTCTTTCCTTCCTGCCTTTCTTCTTTCTTTTCAACATAGGTTATATAAATGTGTGAGAGCTATCACTAGTCTACATTAATCATCAGGATTTTCCTGTATATTTCCAATTAAGATGACCCATAATAATATTCTACTGTAATTTTGGAGGGTCCAAAATACTAGATGGCATTTAGTGTTTTGGAAATCATGACAAGTCTAACAGGACTTTAAAAAACCTATCAAGACATCTGATGTGTTTTCTTGCCCATACACTCTTTAATGAGGTCTGCTTGACCCTTTCTTCTTCCCATATCTAGTCATGGGTTCTTCAAACTGAAAACTAAGCTTTGCATCAGTGTTTGACGAACAGGTGACATAATAAACTGCAGTTACATTTTAAATTCAGCTCAAGATGGTAGATGAGAAATCTAAGATTGTGAAGTGAGATTTAGCATGCTGTTCAGTATGCAACAAATCTGAGTGTTGCTCACACAGGATTCATACCAACAGGCTCCTTCCAAAACCTTTCAATGAAAATTCTGGCAAATGCACACTTGGAAGAAAAATGTTCCATGAAGTTGTATATGTAAATTTATACTTTCAGCATTTATGTATATAATTTCAGGGGAAGTGGGATCAACTTAACATTATTAAACATAGTCCAATGATATTTACAACATAACTTCAGAAACATTTTATTACTAGAAGTATTTTAAAAAGGATGTACCATTTAGGATTTAAGACACACCCCACAAATGAAAAAACAAATTAGATTATAAACAACATTTTTTAAAAAAATTATGCCATCTCTTTCACTACAAAATCCTCCTGGGGGAAAAATATCTTTTCCTTCATTATTAAAGGATGTTATCAGAGCACAGTGGAATTCTTTCAGATTTAGTCAGAAGGTTCTCTGGAGTTGAGAGATCTATTGGAGAATATTTTCTTTGAAAGTCCATGTCCTTTCCCCAGGCCTACATCATATATAAATAAACATTTCAGAAAAGGGGCCATGTTAGGAAAAAGTGGGTTGAAGATTGTAAGACCTGGTTCCTGGGTGCCAAATAATTCACAAGTTGGAATAAGCTGGGTTTCTGTAACACTTCTCTATGACTGCCATTGATACTGAACTATGCCAAGGAACTAAGTCCTACCAAGGAAAAGCAGGAGGAAAACAGGTGTAAGAAAACATTTCCTGTCCATTCCACACCACTCCACTCCATTCCACTGCATAACTCTCCAGTCCATTCCATTACACTCCATTCCACTGCACTCCAATCTGCTCCACTCCACTCCATTCCATTCCACTCCATTCTATTCCATTCCATACACTCCATTGTATTCCACTCCACTGCCTCCGATTCCATTGCATTCGACTCCATTCCATTCCCCTCCATTCCATTCCATTCCATTCCACTCCAATCCACTCCATTCCAAGCCATACTCCATTCCAAGCCACTCCATTCCATTCCCCTGCTCTCCATTCCCCTGAATTCCATTCCCCTCCACTCCACTCCACTTGACTCCACTCCACTTCATTCCATTCTACTCCATTCCATTCCATTCCATTCCCTTCCCTTCCATTCCATTCCATTCCACTCGATTTGATTCCATTCCATTCCATTCCACTCCACTCCATTCCATTCCATTCCAGTCCATTGCACTGCACTCCACTCCACTCCACTCCACTCCATTCCACTCCACTCCATTTTACACCACTCCATTCCATTGCACTCTATTCCACTACATTTCATTCCACTCCATTCCTTTACATTCCACTCCACTCCGCTCCACTACACTTTTTTCCTCTCCACTCCTCTCCTATGCACTCCACTCTACTCCAATCCACACCATTCCATTCCAGTCCACCCCACTTTATTGCAGTCCATTCCACTCCACTCCATTCCATTCCACTACACTCCACTTCACTACATTCCATTCCACTCCACTCCATTCCATTCCACTCCACTCCACTCAGTTCCACTCCATTCCACTGCATTCTACTCCACTCCACTCCATTTCACTACACGTCATTCTATTCCACCCCATGCCACTGCACTCCACTTCGTTCCACTCCACTCCACTGTACTCCACTCCACTCCATTCCATTCCATTCCACTCTATTACTTTCCCCTCTCATTCATTCCACTCTACTCCATTCCACTCCATTTCATTCCACTCCATTCCATTCCATTCCACTCCACTCCAATCCATTACATTCTATTCTACTCCATTAAGTTCCACTCCACTCCATTCCTTTCCACTCCACTCCGTTCCTCTCCACACCACTCCATTGCACTTCATTCCATTACACTCCTCTCCTCTCCACTACACTCCTATCCACTCCTTTCCATTCCACTCCACTCCATTCCATTCCACTCCAATCCTCTCCACTCCATTCCATTCCACTCCACTCCATTCCATTCCACTACATTCCATTCCTTTCCATTCCATTCCAATCCATTGCATTAAATTCCATTCCATTCCATTTCACTCCACTCCTCTCCTTTCATTGACTCCACCCAACTGCACTCCATTCCATTCCACTACACTCCATTCCATTCCACTCCACTCCATTCCATTTCACTCCCTTCCACTCCACTCCTCTCCTTTACTCTCTACTCCATTCCATTCCTCTCCAGTTCATTGCATTCGACTCCATTCCACTCCTCTCGTCTCCATTCCACTACACTCCACACCAATCCTCTCCAATCCATTCCGTTCAATTTCACTCCATTTGATTCCACTCCACTCCTTTCCATTCAACTCCATTCCACTCCACTCGATTCCACTCCACTCCTTTCCGTTCAACTCCATTCCACTCCACTCGATTCCATTCCACACCACTCCACTCCATTCCACTCCATTACGTTCCAGTCCATTCCATTCCACTCCATTCCACTGCACTCCAATCTACTCCACTCCACTCCATTCCATTGACTTCATTCCATTCCATTCCATACACTCCATTTTATTACACTCCACTGCCTCCGATTCCATTCCATTTGACTCCATTCCATTCCATTCGACTCCATTGCATTCCCCTCCATTCCATTCCATTCCATTCCGCTCAACTCCATTCCATTCCAATCCACTCCATTCCATTCCCCTGCTCTCCATTACCCTGAATTCGATTCCATTCCATTTCACTCCACTCCACTCCACTTAATTCCATTCTATTCCATTCCATTCCATTCCACTCCACTCCACTCCACTCCATTCCATCCCATTCCAGTCCATTACACTGCACTCCACTCGACTTCATTCCGCTTCACTCCACCCCCTTACACTCCACTCCATTCCACACCACTCCATTCGATTGCACTCCATTCCACTCCATTCGACTCCACTCCACTCGATTCTTTTCCATTCCACTCCATTCCACTCCACTACACTCTTTTCCTCTGCATTCCTCTCCACTCCACTCCACTCTTCTCCAATCCACACCATTCCATTCCATTCCAGTCCACTCCATTCCTTTCCAGTCCATTCCACTCAAATTCATTCCATTCCACTACACTACACTTGACTCCATTCCATTCCACTCCAGTCCACTCCACTCCATTCCACTCCAATCCATTCCATTTCACTCCAATCCTTTCTATTCCACCCCACGCCACTGCTCTCCACTTCATTCCACTCCATTCCACTCCACTGTACTCCACTCCACTCCATTCCATTCCATTCCACTCCATTCCATTCCTCTCCAATCCATTCTACTCTACTCCATTCCACTCCATTCCACTCCATTCCATTCCACTCCACTCCACTCCATTAGACTCCACTACATTCCACTCCACTGTACTCCATACCACTCCACTCCACTGTGTTCCACTCCACTCTATTCCATTCCGCTCCAATCCATTCCACTCCATTCCTCTCTGTTCCATGCAACTCCACTCCATTCCACCCAATTCCATTCCACTCCACTCCACTCCATTCCATTCCACTCCACTCCTCTCCATTCCACTCCAGTCCATTCCATTCCACTCAACTCCATTTTATTCCACTCCACTGCCGCCCACTCCATTTCATTTGACTCCATTCCATTCCCCTCCATTCCATTCCATTAAATTTTATTCCATTCCATTCCATTCCACTCCACTACTCTCCATTCCAATCCACTCCATTCCACTCAAGTTCATTCTATTCCCTTTCATTCCACTCCATTGCATTCCATTTCACTCCACTCCACTCAATTCCACTCCATTCTATTCCATTCCACTCCATTGCAATCCAGTCCTCTCCATTGCACTACAGTTCCTTCCACTCCACTCCACACCCCTCCATTCCATTCCACCCACTGAACTCCACTCCACTCGACTCCACCTCTCTCCACTCTACAACATTCTATTCCTTTCCACTACACTCCACTCGATTCCACTCCACTCCACTCCATTCCATTCCACTCCATTCCATTGCACTCCACTCCACTCCTTTCTATTCCACTCCGCTCCATTCCATTCCACTCCATTCTATTCCATTGCATTTCATACCATTCCATACCATTCCTTTCTTTTTAATTCCACTGCACTCCACTGCACTCCTTTCTAAACCACTCCATTCCACTCCACTACATTCGAATCCATTCCATTCCACTCCATTCCATTCCACTCCATTCCTCACCATTCCATTCCACTCCACTCAACTTCACTCCTATCCACTCCATTCCATTCCATTCCACTCCACTCCGCACCACTCCTCTCCATTCCATTCTATTCCACTCCACTCCACTCCTTTCCACTCCACTATATTCCACTCCACTACACTCGACTCCCCTCCACTCCATTCCACTACACTCCACTTCACTCCACTTCACTCCAGTCTTCTCCATTGAATTCCGTTCCATTCCACTCCAGTCCATTCCATTCCACACCACTTCATTCCATTACAATCCATTCGATTCCTTTCAATGCCATTCCAATCCATTCCACTCCATCCCACTCCATTCCACTCCATTCCAGTTCACCGCATTCCAATCCTCTCCACTGTACTCCACTCCATTCCACTCAATTCCATTCCTCTCCATGGCATTCCATTCCTCTCCATTCCATTCCATGCCACACATTTCAGTTCGATTCCATTCCTCTCCATTCCATTAAATTCCATTCCATTCCATTCCATTCCACTCCACTTCACTCCATTCAACTCCAATGCATTCCACTGCACTCCATTCAACTCCATTCAATTCCATTCCATTCGACCCCACTCCATTCCTATCCACTCCACTCCACACCATTCCATTCCATTAAAGTCCAGTCGATTCCATTCCACCACCCAACACTCCATTCCACTACACTCCATTCCACTCTACTCCACTGTACTCCACTCCACTCCAATCCGCTCCACTCAATGCCATTCCACTCTATTCCACTCCAATCCACTCGTCTCCAGTCCACTCCATTCTATTCCTCTCCACTCCATTCTACTCCACTCCACTCCATTCCACTCCACTCACTCCATTCCACTCCACTCCATTCCACTCCACTCCAATCCATTCCATTCCATTCCACTCCATTCCCATCCAATCCATTCCACTCCACTCCATTCCACTCCACTCCACTCGATTCCACTCCAGTCCATTCCACTGCCCTCCATTCCATGAAATTCCATTTCACTCCATTCCATTCCATATCACTCCATTCCATTCCACTCAATTCCATTCCCTTCAATTCCACTCCACTTATTTCCCCTCCTTTCCACTCTATTCCACTCCACTCCACTCCATCCCTATCTACTCCTCTCCACTCCATTGCATACCACTCCACTCCTTACCACTCCTTTCTTCTCCATTCCACTCCGCTCCCCTCCTTTCCTTTCCAATCCTCTCCAGTCAATTCCATTCCACCCCACTCCATTCGTTTCCACTCCACTCCACTCTATTCCACTGTATTAAACTCCACTCCATTCCATTCCAGTCCATTCCACTAAACTCCACTCTATTCCACTCCACTCCATTCCATTCCACTCCACTCTACTCCACTCCATTCCACTCGTCTCCATTCCACTCTACTCCTTACCACTCCATTCCACTCAACTCCACTCCATTACATTCCACTTCATTCCATTCCAATCCACTCCACTCCATTCGACTCCACTCCATTCTGCTCCCATCCACTCCATTCCACTCCACTACATTCCATTCCTCTCCACTCCATTCCATTCCATTCCATTCCTTTCCATTCCATGCCACTCCTTTCCGTTACACCCCACTCCACTGCATTCCACTCCTCTCCATTCCATTCCAATCCACTCCACTCCACTCCACTCCAGTGGAGTCAGAATGACAGTTTGGGTGAAGCAGTATGTCCATGTAAAACCACTTTTCCAAACCTCGCAAATCCACAGTGGTGAAATGTGATGCAGTTATGGTCAATGATATTAAGCATAATATTTTTGGTGGGGCATCTGGTAAGAATCTTAAAAGAGAGGAAAAAAGTAGTTAAGAGGCATTGTCCATTAGCCTTTGCCTTTCTGCTTTCTTCTGCATGAAGCATGGTCAGAATGTTGGAGTCAATGCAGCCATCTTGCAAACATTCAGCAAAAGCACAGTCTAGGAATGTATTTTAAAAAAGACTAGAAATTGCCTCATACTTGATATCGTTGTGAAGCTATTATAGCATTCCTTGATTTTATGTTATATAAGAATAATAAACCCCTAATTTATAAAAGGCAACATTTTTCATGTTTTATGTTTCAGCCTATTGTACTTGTGAATAGATTATGTGTTATAGATCAAATGTGATTTAGAAATATAGCCCTTTCTCCAATCTATCATTGATGGGCATTTAGGTTGATTCTGTCTTTTATATTGGGAATAGTGCTGCAATGAACATACGCGTGCATAGAGGATCAGGAAAGATAAACAATGGGTACTAGGCTTAATACCTGGGTGATGAGATAATCTGAACAAACCCCCATGACACAAGCTTAGCTATGTAACAAACCTGTACATGTACCCCTGAACTTAAAAAAAGAAATATGGTCTTTTCTTAAAGTTATAAAAGTGTTGTTTTCTTTCTTCGTTTTCATTTTCTTTAGTGCCTTCAGTTAAATATGAGGGGCTATCAATTATTTTAGGGCACCTTTATATGAAAGGTTATGATATATTATTAAGTGAAGAAATGTAACTTAATAACTTTAGAAGGAGTATCATTTCAATTTTGAGAACAAACTAAAACCAAAAATTAGATATCTAGAGTCTATTCTGTGCATATTTCTTGAGGTAACAGATCTGACGTTTTATTTTCTTGTGTGTTAAACTTCATCAACTATTTCTGTTTTTATGACTACTTTGTCTCTAGCTCTTTGACCAGAATAGGTAGAAGTAGGTACTCAATAAATACTTGTTGAAAGAATAAAAACATGAATGTATCATTATTATCTACACACACACACACATAATACTCTATATTAGGGTGTAAACAATACTTTGGGGGAAGTTACTCAATTTCTTTTAGCTTGCCTGTCTTTTCATATTTTTTAAAATTGAACGAGGTTTATTTCTGTCAGAATAAAATAAATAAAAGAAACTTCGTCATTAACAATAAATTAGAAGAAACTGGAAAAATTAGGTGATTCTTTATTCCATGTATTATTGATCTTATAAGAGAAGATTATAATAGTCACCTGCTTTCAGTTTCAGCACTTTAATTTCCTTCATCCTTTTACCAAAATTAATTTTAGATTGATTAAGAGTTAAATGTAAATAATAAAGCAGTTGAGAGCCAAAAGATAAATGAGAAGATTTTAGAATAAAATAATTTTGTAAGATTTCTGGGTGTAACATTAATATAAAAATCAAACACTTTCTTTAATAAAAATCTAGAAAAGGTGGCGGGTAATAGTGGACTGTACATGCACTGAAGTCTTATCTTTCACTCAAGTATTCTAGAAATGACAATGAAAACATAAAAACAGGCTGGGCACAGTGGCTTATGCCTGTAATCCTAGCACTTTTGTTGGCCAAGGCAGGAGGGTTGCTTGAGGCCAAGAGTTCAAGATCCACCTGGCCAACATAGCGAGAACCTGTCTCTTTTTATAAAAAACAAACAGAAAAAAACATAAATACAAGTAAATTAATATAAAACCATGCTTAAACATATTTGATAGGAATATCATTGAAGCAGAGAATGTTTTTGAAAACATAACATTGATGAGATCAGATTGAAAAGATATTCTGAAACCTAGGAGGATTATGACAGAGTGCAACTGTAGGAAGTGGAGAAGGTGCTCTATCCACAGAGATGACACATGTTTGGAGGAGGAGATGCTGGGGGACCAACAACAGGAAATTAACTGGAATACTGAAGTAGAATGCTGCAGTTTGAAATGAGCATATCAAGCCCTCTCCATGAGACACTGCAACAGAGAAAGGGAAAGTAGCGTCTGTCTCCAAAAAGCAGCAGTGGTGGAGCTTGGATGGCTGACATGCCCAGAACAGGTCCCAAGTAACATCACTAAGCAGCCTTTATCTCTAACTTCCTCTTACTAAAAATAGTGCAGAATATAAGAGAACAATAGCTCCCACTCTCTCCCTCATTAATTAGGCATGTAATTAATATATTCAAAAGGATAAGAGGATAGTACATCCATGAAATAAACCAGGTGCTCATGAAAAGGACCAGCATTGAGATATTAGTGATTAAAAACTTAACTGTTAAAGTATAAACTTTAATATGTATGTTAATTTTGTAATAAAGCCAGCTAGAGAGTAACTTATTAGGAAAAGCTGGATGGAAAAAATGCAGATTAAAAAGGAGGAAATAGAATAGAAAGTATGAAAAAATGTTAAGAAGTATGAGGAACAGATCAAGAACTTTCTAAATCAATTAAATAGGAGAGTAAAGAGGGGAAAATGATAGAATGGAGTGGAAGAAATCCTTAAACAAGAAAGAAAAATTTACAGAAATAAAAAAATGAGTTATCAAATTGAACCTGTCCACTAAGAGTGTGATAGGAAAAACAAAAACAAAGCAAATAAAATTGACTTCCAGATCCACTAAGATGAAATAGGGCATTTTTCCTAAGTCCTCCCTTTTACCTCTCAAAAATCCTGAACATAATACAATAAACAAGCATAGGAATACTCTGAAATGTGGAAAGAATACAGTGGACTACTTATAGTCCTCAAGACTTAAGGAACTCCGTGGGTCTCAGTTCTCTGGGTTTCCTTATTGTCTTGCATATATCCAGGACAGGTGCTACAAATATTCCAATGCAGAACAGAAAAGAAGCATCCTTCTGTGTCTGTTACCCCATGCAACAATATCAAAAGTTGAAATTATCCCAGTCCAGGGGGAGGGGATAGAGAGGGTTGGGCATAAGAAGTATTTGAAAAGAATGTCAGCTGAAGTAGTCCCAAATGTGGCAAAAGACAAAAACCTACAGATTCAAGAAGATGATCAAATCCAAATAGGAAAATCCAAATAAATGTATGCCAAGACACAACCTAATAAACTACTGAAACCTAAAGACAAAGAAAAAAATTTTAAAGCAAGCAGAGGGAAACAACACATTACTTATAGGGGAATGCCAATTTAAATGACGGTGGATTTTGCCTCTGAAACCATATAGACCAAAACTATTGTGGCACAACATTTATCAAGTTATTAGAGATATGACAAACCCACAGCCAACATCATACTGAATGGGCAAAAGATGAAGCATTCCCCTTGAAAACCAGCACAAGAAAAGGATGTCCTCATTCACCACTTTTATTCAACATAGTATTGGAAGTTCTGGCCAGGGCAATCAGGCAAGAGAAAAAAATAAAGTGCATCCAAATGAGAAGAGAGGAAGTCAAACTATCCCTGTTTGCAGATCACATGATCCTAGATCTAGAAAACCCCATAGTCTCAGCTCAAAAGCTTCTTAAGCTGATAAACAACTTCAGCCAAGTCTCAGGATACAAAATCAAAGTGTGAGAATCACTAGCATTCCTATACACCAACAGTCAAGCCAAGAGCCAAATCAGGAATTCTCATTCACAATTGCCACAAAAAGAATAAAATACCTAGGCATACAGCTAACTAGGGAGGTGAAAGATCTCTACAGGGAGAACTGCAAACCACTGCTCAAAAAAATCAGAGATGACAAAGACCAATGGAAAAACATTCCATGCTCATGAATTCTTCCTAGAATGGATTGATTCTTCCTAGAATCAATGTCATTAAAATGGCCATACTGCCCAAAGCAATTTATAGATTCAATGCTATTCCTATTAAACTACCATTGACATTCTTCACAGAACTAGAAAAAAACTATTTTAAAATTCATATGGAACCAAAAAAGAGCCCGAATAGCCAAGGTAATCCTAAGCAGAAAGAACAATGCTGGAGGCACTATGCTACCCAACTTAAAACTATATTATAGGGCTACAGTAACCAAAACAGTATGGTAATGGTACAAAAACAGATGCATAGACCAATGGAACGGAATAGAGAACCCAGAAATAAGACCACACACCTACAACTATCTAATCTTCAACGAAGGTGACCAAAAAGAAGCAATGGAGAAAAGATTCCCTATTCAATAAATGGTGCTGGGATAACTGGCCAGCCGTATGCAGTATATTGAAACTGGATCCCTTCCAGTTTAATATACAAATATTAACTCAAGATGGATTAAAAGACTTAAATGTAAAACCAAAAAATATAAAAACCCTGGAAGACAACCTAGGCAATAGCATTCAGTACATAGGCATGGGCAAAGGATTCATAATGAAAACACCGAAAGCAATTGCAACAAAAGCAAAAATGGACAAATGGGATCTAATTAAACTGAAAAGCTAAATTAAACTAATTAAGCTAAAGTAAAAAGCTTCTGCACAGCAAAGGAAACGATTATCAACAGAGTAAACTGACAACCTATAGAATGGGAGTAAACTTTTGCAAACTATGCATCCAACAAAGGTCTAATATTCAGCATCTATAAGGAACTGAAACTAATTTACAAGAGAAAAACCCCATAAAAAAGTGGGCAAAATACATGAACAGACACTTTTCAAAAGAAGACATACACGTGACCAACAATCATATGAAAAAACCTCAACATCACTGATCGTTAGAGAAATGAAAATCAAAACCACAATGAGATACCACCTAACACCAGTCAGAATGGTTATTATTGGTTGGTGGGAGTGTAAATTCCTTCAACCATTGTGGAAGACAGTGTGGTGATTCCTCAAAGACCTAAATACAGAAATACCATTTGACTCAGCAATCCTATCACTGGGTATATAACCAAAGGAATATAAATCATTCTATTGTAAAGATACATGCATGCATATGTTCATTGCAGCATTATTCACAAAAGCAAACACATGGAATCAATCTAAATGCTCATCAATCATAGACTGGATAAAGAAAATGTGTTACATATACACCATGGAAAGCTATGCAGCCATTAAAAAGAACAAGATCATGTCCTTCGCAGGGACATGGATGGAGCCGGAAGCCATTATTCTTACCAAGCCAACACAGGAACAGAAAACGAAATACTGCATGTTCTCATTTATAAGTGGCAGCTAAGTGATGAGAAAACTTGGACACATAGCAGGAAACAACAAACACTGGGGCCTTTCGGAGGGTGGAAGGTGGGAAAAGGGAGAGAATCAGGAAAAATAACTCATGGGTACTAGGCTTAGTACCTGGGTGATGAAATAATCTGTACAACAAACCCCCATGACACAAGTTTACCTATGTAACAAGCCTGCACTTGTACCACTGAACTTAAAATAAAAGGTTTAAAAAAAAAGCAAAGCTTAACTGTAAATTCTATATCTGGTGACAGAATCTTTCAGGAATGAAGGAAAAATAAAGACATTCTTATACAAAGTAAAATGAAGAATTTGTTGCCAACAAGTCTATCATTAAAGAATGGGTAAATAAAGTTCTCTCATAAGACAGCTAATAATAAAGACAAAGGTGTCTACACCTTCAGACAGAAGATCAGTATAGGGAAAAATAAAATTACTACAATATACTATACTTCCTATGAGTTTCTTACATAACATTTGATGGCTGAGGCAAAAATTATAATACCAAGTAATGAGGTGTTCAATGTGTGTACAGGAAATATTTAAAATAAATGTACCTTAAAGGTGGAGAGGTAAGAGACATAATTGTAGAAAAGTTCTACAGTTCACTTGAAGTGCTGAAATGTCTATGTCAGTAGACGATGATAAGTACCTTATAATACCTAGAGCTAACACTAAAAAAACTATACAAAGTGATATACTCAAAATCAATGGAAATAAATCTAGCCTAAGTCTAGACAAATAATAAATTGGCAGGTTTCAGCCCTGAAAAATCAATAATTACCTCAGATGTGTATGACCAAAATTCACCAATTTTAAGAAAGATACTGAAATAAATGAAAAAAACATGGTTCAAAAACATATTATCTACAAAAACTCATTTCAAATACAATGACTTAGGTAAATTAAAAGGATAAAAAAATAAAAGTAACAGGATGAAAAAAGATACATGCAAACTTTATACAAAAATCAGGAGTGGCTATATTAATACAAGATAAATAAATTTTGGAGCAAAGAGCATGATTAGAGGCACAGAAGGACTCACATAATGATTTTAAAAAGTTAATCCACCAGGAAGACATAATAATCATAAATGGGTATTACCAAAAATTATAGCCGCAAAAAACACAGAAGAACAATGTCCAGAATTGAGGCCGGGAACGGTGGCTCATGCTTATATAATCCCAGCACTTTGGGAAGCCGAGGCAGGTGGATCACCTGAGGTCAGGAGTTCGAGATCAGCATGGCCAACATGGTAAAACCCCATCTCTACTAAAAATACAAAAAATTAGCCAGGCGTGGTAGCACGTGCCTGTAGTCCCAGCTACTCGGGAGGCTGAAGCAGGAGAATTGCTTGAACCCGTGAGGCAGAGGTTGCAGTGAGCTGAGATCAGGCCACTGCACTACAACCTGAGTGACAAAGTAAGACTCCATCTCAAAACAAAAATCACAAGATAAAAATGTCCAGAATTGAAAGTAGAAATAGAAAAAATCCACAATTATACTTAGGATTTTAACATCCAACTCTCAACAGTTGATAGAAGTAGTACACAGCAAGAATACAGAAAAACTGAACAACGCTATAAACAGGAATTCTCCAAACTCTTGGGAAATCATAAAACACACTTCTACATAATCCATGGGACAAACAGGAGGTCTCAAAGAAAGTAAAAATACGTTTGAACCGAATAAAAAATAAAATAGACTCTACCAAAGTATGTGGGCTACAGCTAAAGAGGTAATTAGAGGAAAATTTATAGCACTAAACACTTATAATAAAAAAGAAATATTCCGATAATCTAAGATCCTATCTCAAAACTAGAAAAAAAGAGCAAAATAACCCAAAGCAAGCAGAAGAAATAAAATAATAAATATAAGAGCGAAACAAATAAAATGAAGAACAAGAAAACAAGAAAAACATAAAAAGCTGGTTCTTTAGAAATCAATGATATTGAAAAATTCTCAATTCACCAATATCAGCAATGAAACTGTGGCTATCACTACAGACCCTGGAACCATTGAAACTCTACACATTCTCTGCTGCTATCCTCAGTTCCCTGGCTTCACTACAAACACTTGTACCTCACATATCATTACCAATGCAGCAGTCAGAATGCCAGCACCCCAGGCATCAGTGCTATTACTTCTCTGGAATACAGAGCCTTATCCCTTCCATGTGTGTCCATGCTTCAAGCCTCAGCTCTGAAGTTACTCCACAAGCACCACTTATTAGACAATGATGTCACTGCTACCATGAGCTAGACCAATGCCATGAGAGAGCCCCTCAGGGACAATTTCCTGGTGGGAGTGAAAGAGATCAGGAGCAGCCATTACCACTGAAGACTCAAAACAGCTCCTGTTGCCACCGCAGATATGCACAGTATTGACTGCTGAGGGCACTTGCGATTATCATCAACACTGAACTCAGCTGACATAGTTGCACCATCACTGTTGTCAGAATTGTAGCACCTCACCCAGCAAGTAACCTCACACCCACAAAGGAAGGACTTTCCAAAGCAAATCCAGCCTATAAAATCTGCAAGGGGTGATTATTTCATTAAATGCTCAAATATCACATAAGGAAACAAGAAACATAAAAAAACAAGGAGACATATCACCATCAAAAGATTACAATAATTTACCAGTAGCTGACCGCAAAGAAATGGAGATATATGAACGGCATGACAAAGAAACTGAGTGACTTCAAGAAAATACAAACAATGCAATAAAAATCAGGAAAATAATAATCAAATAAAATTAGAAATTCAACAGAGACATTGAAGTCATAAAAGAAGAAATATTTGAGCTGAAGGGTACAATGAATGAAATGGAAAATGCAATACAGAGTATCAACAGCAGACTTATTTAAACAGAAGAAAGAATCTGTGAACTTATAGTTTAATTAAAAATATACAGAGGGGAAAAATGAAAAGGAATGAAGAAAGCTTATGGAATTTGTGGGACAGCATCAAAAGAGCAAATACTCAAATTATAAGATTCAAGAAAGAGAAGACAGATAAAGGAGAAGAAAACTTATTTTAAAAAATAATAGCAGAAGACTTTCCAAATCTGGGGAAAGATATAAATATTCAGGTACAATAAGATCCAAGGTCTCCATTCAGATTCAATCAAACTATGCTGACATAATCAAACGGTCAAAAATCAAAGGGGGAAGAGAAATCAAAGACAAAAGTTTCCTGAAACCAGCAAGAAGAAAGAAGCATATCAAATATCAAATATAAGGGGATTTAAATAAGGTTATTACTAGATTTCTCAGCAGAAACCTTGCAGACCAAGAAAAAGTAGCATTTCTTTTATTCAAAGTGCTGAAAGAAAAAAAAAAAACTACCAATCAAGAATACATTGCCTGGCAAAGCTATACTTCAGAAATGAAGGAGAATAAGGATTTTCTCAGAAAAAAAAAAGCAGAGGAAGTTCATCACCACTAGACCTGCCTTACAAGAAATGGTAAGCTGAAAGAACAGGATGCTAATTATTAACATGAAAACATAGGAAAGTATAAAACTCATTGGTAAGAGTAAGTACATAGCCAAATTCGAAATATTCTAATACTGAAATGGTGGTATGCAAATCACATATACTTAGTATGAAGGCTAAAAAATAAAACTATTAAAAATAATTATAGTTACAATAATTTGTTAAGGAATACACACTATAAACAGATGCAAATTGTGACATCAGAAACATAAAAAATGGGGGTGGAATAAGAGTATAGAGTCTTCAATGTGGTCAGAATTAAGTTGCTATCAGTTTAAAATAGCCTGTTATAAGTGTATTTTATATAAGCCTCATAGTAACCACAAGCAAAATCTATATCAAATACAGAAAAGATCTTTTAAAAAAGGTTTTAGGCCAGGCGTGGTGGCTTATGCCTGAAATCCCAGCACTTTGGGAGGCCAAGGCAGGTGGATCACCTGAGGTCAGGAGCCCAAGACCAGTCTGGCCAACATGGTGAAACCCCGTCTCTACCAAAAAATATAAAAATTAGCTGGGCACGGTGGCAGGTGCCTGTATTCCCAGCTATTTGGGAGGCTGAGGCAGGAGAATCGCTTGAACCCAGGAGGTGGAGGTTGCAGTGAGCTGAGATTGCGCCATTGCACTCCAGCCTGGGTGACAAGAGTGAAACTGCATCTCACAAAAAAAAAAGGCTTTAAATTATGCCCTATGGATATCATCAAACTACAAAGGAAGGTAGCAAAATAGCAAGAAAGGAATGAAAGATCTACAAAACAACTAGAAAACAATTAACAATGCAGCAGTAGTCCTAATCTATCAATAATTACATTGAATGTAAATGGATTAAATTATCCAATAAAATCACATAGAGTGGCTAAATGAATTTTTTTTAAAGACCCAACTATATATCTCCTACAAGAGACTCACATCACCTTGAAGGGCACACATAGGTTGAAAGTGAAGAGATGAAAAAATATTCCATGCAAATGGACATCAAAAGAGAGCATGGGTAGGTATACTTACATCAGATAAAATAGATATTAAGCCACAAATTACATAAAGATACAAAGAAGGTTGTTATATAATGACAAGGGGTCAATTTATCAAGAACACATGCCAATTGAAAATATTTATGCATACAACATCAGAACAATTAGATACAGAAAGTAAATATCCATAGATCTGAAGGGAGAAATAGGTGGCAATGCAATAATAGTAGGGGACGTCAATATGCCATGTTCAACAACGAACAGATCGCCCAGGCAGAAGATCAGAAAGAGAACAATGGAGTTAAACTACACTTTAGGCCAAATGGACCTAACAGACAGAACAGTAGATCCAAATGCAGCAGAATACACGTTTTTCTGAACTGCTCATGAATCATTATCCAGCATAAGTCATATGTCAGGCCACAAAACAAGTCTCAACAAATAAGAAGACTGAAATCATATCAACTATTTTTTTCTGACCACATTGGTATGAAACTAGAAATTAATGATTATAGAAATATTGTGAAAATTACATATATGTAGAAATTAAACAACATTCTCCTGAACAACTAATGCATTATAGAATAAATTATAAAGAAAATTTAAAACTATCCACAGACACACAAAAATAGAGACCCAACATACCAAAACTTATGGGGTGTAGCAAAAGCAGTTTTAAGAAGAAAGTTTATACCAACAAATTCCTTCATCCAAAAAAAAAAAGAAATCTAAATAACAAACCTGCTTTACACATCAAGGAACTAAAAAAAGAACAAACTAAGCCCAAAGTTAGTAGAAGGAAGGAAATAACAAAGATCAGAACAGAAATAAATGAAATAAACACTAGAAGAACAGTAGAAAAGATCAACAAATTAAGTATTAAAGTTTTTTAAAAGATAAGTAAAATTGACAAACCTTTAGCCAGACTAAGATAAAAGAGAGAAGACTCAAATAAAATCAGAAATGAAATGGACACATTACAACTAGTACCATGGAAATACAAAGATCTTAAGAGGCTACAATAAACAACTGTACACCAACAAATTGGATAACCTAGAAGAAAAGAATGAGCTCCTAGAAACACGCAACCATCAAGACAGAATCATAAAGAAACAGAACACTTGAACAGATTGATAACAACTAAGGAGGTTGAATCAGTAATAAAAAGTTTACCATAAAAAGTAATAAAAAGTAATAAAAAGTAATAAAAAGAAAGGCCGAAAATCACATGGTTTCATGACTGGATTATCCCAGACCCTTAAAAAAGAACTAATATCAATTCTTCTTAAACTCTTACAGAAAATTGAAGAGGAGGGAATACTTCCAAACTCATTTTACAAAGCCAGCATTACCATGATACCAAAGCCAGATAAGGATACTACAAGAAAAGAAAATTACTGGCCAATATCCCTGATAAATATAAATGCAGAAATACTCAAGAAAATACCAGTGTACTGAATTCAGCAGCACATTAAAAAGATTATTCATTATGGTCAAGTGGGACTTGTCCCTGGTATGCAAGGATGGTTCAACATATGTAAGTCAATAACTGCAATGCACCACATTAACAGAATGAAGGACAAAAACCACATGATCATTTCAATAGATGCAAAAAAGTCATTTAACAAAATTCAGCAACTTTTCATGATAAAAATTCTCAACAAATAAATATAGAATGTACCTCAACACAATAAAGGCTTTATATGACAAGATCACAGATATCATACTCAAAGGTGAAAAGTTGAAAGCTTTTCCTCCAAGATCAAGAATAATACAAGAATACTCATTCTTACCACTTATTTTCAACATAGTTCTGAAAGTCTTAGCCAGAGCAATTAGACAAAAGAAAGAAAGAAAGGTCATCCAAATCAGAAAGGAAGAAGTTAATGGTCTCTGCTTCAGAACACATGATCTTGTATAAAGAAAACACTAAAGATTCCACCAAATAAACCTGTTAGAACTAATAAAGAAATTCAGTAAAGTTGCAGGTTACAAAATCAATATGCAAAAATCAGCAGAATTTCAGTACAATAAAACAATCTGAAAAAGAAATCAAGAGAAACTATTTACAATCGGTACAAAAAATTCTTAGAAATAATTTAACCAAGGATATAAAAGATCTGTTCACAGAAACTTTGAAAACATTGAAGAAATTGGAGACACAAATAAACGTAAAAATATTTCACATTCATGAATTGGAAGAATTAATATTGTTAAAATGTCAAAAGTGGGGGATAAGACAGCCAACCAGACACAGCTGGGAGAAGTGCCTCTCCTACCGAGAGAAACCAAAATATTGAGTAAACTATCCCACTTTGAACAGATTTTTTAAGAGAAAAAACTGAAAGTTAATAGAGAGGTGACTCAGATCCAGAGGTGGAAGAGGAAGGAAGCTTGGAACCCTATAGAGTTGCTGAGTGCCAGGACCAGATCCTGGCCCTAAACAGGTGGTAAGGAAGGAGAGAGTGAAGGAACTGCCAGGTGACACACTCCCACCATGGACCTCTGGGATCCTAGCTTTAAGAGATCCCATCACCCACATGAACGTTTGAATTGACAGTGGGAGCTGCCTGGAGAGTAGGCAGATGCAGAGCTCAAGCCTGTGCAGAGCCCAGGTTTTGTGAGTGGGACAGTTGCAGCAAAACACAACCATAGGTGCCCATCTACCAAGGCAGGCTCTCCATCTTGCTCAGAGTGGCTCTAGCCCTTGCTGACTGCTGGGCAGGGAGAGAGCAGAGCTAACTTCCTCATGGGACCTGGGTGTGTCTGATCTGTGCACACCACTATCCAACTGATCCCGAGGCTCCACCCTGGCCACTCTTGTGTGCACACAGCACAGCCTCTACTGCTACACCTGAGTACTTTGCCAGTGGCCTGGAAGCACTTTGTCCCCCCTGGCACAAATGGTGCTGGACCACGAGGGGCCAGAGAACAAAACCTTGGGCGTGGTCCCAACTCCCAAATGTTTGAACACACAAGTTGGAATATTGGGCTGAGATCTGTGGCCAGGGCCTGAGTAGGGGAGAAGCTCCCACTCTCAGAACACTGAGAAAAGTGAGGCATGGGTTTCTGGGCTGGTACAGGAGCTCGATGTGCTTCTCTCTACAAGACTGGTGAGGGAAAGGTGTAACCTGTTTGTCAGCCGCAACATCTTCCTAAGGGAGCCTTGCGTCCGGGAAAAACTGACAGACCAGTGATCTGGGTGCAGAAGGCTTGAGACAAAACTAGCTGGTTGGGCCAGCTATGGGGCAAATGCTGGAAAGAAACCTGGTCAGGGAGCCTGAGCTGAGTGGTCTCCACAGTCATCTGCTTGGCAAGAAACCCTAGGTCGCAGGTGCTAGACCAGCTGCACAGCCACAGCAACACTGCCATGCCCAGGATCCTCTGCCCTTGATCCCGAATCAACAGACCACTTGCAGATATACTTCACAACCCACGCTGACTCTGCCAAGCACAGAGAACCATTGGGCCCCAGGGGAGCTGCAGGTCTCCTGGTCACCTAATCTTTTTTTTTTTATATACTTTAAGTTGTGGGGTACATGTGCACAACGTGCAGGTTAGTAACATATGTATACATGTGCCATGTTCGTGTGCTGCACCCATTAACTCATCATTTAACATTAGGTATATCTCCTAATGCTATCCCTCCCCCCTCCCCCCACCCCACAACAGGCCCTGGTGCCGTGGAATACTATGCAGCCATAAAAAATGATGAGTTCATGTCCTTTGCAGGGACATGGATGAAGCTGGAAACCATCATTCTCAGCAAACCATCACAAGGACAAAAAACCAAACACTGCATGTTTTCACTCATAGGTGGGAATTGAACAAAGAGAACACATGGACACAGGAAGGGGAACATCACACATCGGGACCTAATCTTAAGCTAAGTGTGGCTAAGAGCCTATCTGCTGGCCTTTACTATTAAGCACCGCCCACTGGATTGCAGCCTGAATTACACCGCCAAACAAATACTGTTTCAGCACACATTACCAGTGAAACCCAATGCAGGAACATAGTCAAAAATAAAGACCTGGCATAGAGACTTGGCCCTCTGAAAACACCCAGAAAAAAGCCAGCTATATTCAACATACATCACTGTCAAAATATCAAGGAAAATGAAGAAGAATAAAACAAAAAGTCAAAACCAAATGATAGTAACTTCAAAAAGATAAAGTAACACCAGCTGTCTTAGATGAGAAAGAATCAGCACACATTCTTGCAATTCAAAAAGTCAGAATGTCTCCTTACCTCCAAACAATCATACTAGCTCTCATCAGATTGAAATGGCTGAAATGACAGACATAGAATTCATGATCTGGAAGGTAAGGAAGCTCAACAACATTCAGGAGAAAGTTGAAACCCAGTCCAAGGAAGCCAGTAAAGCAATCCAAGAGTACAGAGATAACATAGCCATTTTAAGGAAGAACCAAAAGAAACTTCTGCAATTGACAAATTCATTATAGGAATTTTGTAATACATTCAGAAGCATTAACAACAGAATAGATCAAGTTGAGGAAAGAATCTCAGAGCTCAAAGATCAGTCCTTTGAATCAACACAGTCAGACAAAACTAAAGAAAAAAATTAAAAATAAAACCTCTAAAAAATATGGGATTATGTAAAGATACCAAACTTGCAACTTATTGGCATTCCTGAAAGAGGAGAAAGAATAAGTAACTTGGAAAATATATTTGAGGATAGTCCATGAAAATTTCCCCAATCTCCCTAGAGAGGCTGACATGCAAATTCAAGAAATGCAAATAACCCCTGTGAGATAACTACAAGATAACTATCCCCAAGACACATAGTCATAAGATTCTCCAAGGGCAACGTGAAAGAAAAAAATCTTAAGGGCAGCTAGAGAAAAGCCTGAGGTCACTTACGAAGGGAAGCTCATCAGACTGACAGCAGACTTCTCAGCAGAAACCTTACAAACCAAGCAAGATTAGGGGCCTATTTTTAGCATCCTTAAAGAAAAGAAATTTCAGTGAAGAATTCCATATCCTGCGAAACTAAGCTTCATAAAAGAAGGAGAAATAGGCTGGGCATGGTGGCTCACACCTGTAATACCAGCATTTTGGGAGGCTCAGGCAGGAGGATTGCTTGAGCTCAAGAGTTTGAGACCAGCCTGGGCAACATGGCAAAATCCTGTCTCTTCTAAAAATACAAAAATTACCTGGGCAAGACTCCATCACAAACAAACAAACAAACCAAAACTATCAGGTACTATGCTCACTACCTGGGTGACAAAATCATTTTTACACCAAACCCAGTGACAAGCAATTTACCCATGTAACAAACCTGCATGTGTATCCCCTGAACCTAAAATAAAAGTTAAAAAAAAAAGAACTTTCATCAACATTTCTTGCAGTGAAGGTATGTTAGTGATGAACATTCTCTGCTTTTATTGCCTGAAAATATCTTTATTTTATATTCATATTTGACATATATTCTCACTGGGCATAAAAATTCTAAAGTACAAGTTTTTCCCCTTTTTTGTATTAAAAATTTCATTCCAATATCTTTCATATTGCCTTATTTGTAATGATGCCTTCTATCCTTCTTATCTTTGTTCCATTTATAAGAAGTGTTCCCCAACCCCAGACTGATTTAAAACATTTTTTTTAATTAAAAAAGCAAAAGAAAGAAACATTTTTATCTGAAGCTGTCTCAGACTCAGACACCACCCAATCTTCAGATTTCAAATAGCTTATACTCAAACATTTGGTAATATCAGCTCCTTAATGGTCTTCCTGGAGGGCAGATGCATTCTAGAGATGAGAACACGATCATGATTACGAATGCTACCACCACTACGCACGCACAAAAGTCACTGGTGTGATCCTTTCTCAGAACATTGTGGTAACTTCTGGACATTCTCTGCTGTTATCATTGCTTCTTCCTTCTGGTTTTTTTTCCCCCCCTTATATGGGCAGATAATTTTCTCCATTGGAATGAAAAAGTCTTGCTTCATGCTCTTTAACTGTGTGATCTTGGGCATATTACTTTACTTTGGGGCAAACCATTTTCCTTCTTGATGACCAAATGTGCTCTTTTATAAAATGAGCAGTTAGAATTAGATTGTCTCTCTGTACACGGCTTATGTTGACAACCTGGATCACATTAGAGGGTCACACTGAGACCTTTATGTCGGCCTCAGTTTCTCCATCTGTAAAGTAGAGGTTGGGCTTAGATTATAGATGATAAAGACACCAACTTTCCTGGAAAGGATTCTGGAAAGGATTCTGAACTTAGGCTCAGCCTCAGTAAGAAGGAGTTCTGTGATTAAACAGGGATGCCCACACATCAGCAACAGAAATGGGCAGGTCAACCATGTATGCTGTGCCTCAGTGAAGATTTTATGCTATGCTGTGCATTCGATACCCATTCTCTATATTTGATATCCAATCTAAGATTATCTAGAAGGTCCTTTCCAAGACACTGGTGAGATACATCTGTATAAATATATAACTCAGGATAAAAGCAACTTTTAACATTTAGCGTGTGCCTCTGCCTCTGATCTGATTACAGCCCACAGAGAAATATAAACAATACACAATACAGGCTAATGAAGAAGGGTGATAAGATTTTTTTTTTTTTTTGAGACGGAGTTTCACTCTTGTCACCCAGGCTGGAGTGCAATGGTGCAATCTTGGCTCACTGCAACCTTTGCCTGCCGGTTCAAGCGATTCTCCTGCCTCAGCCTCCTGAGTAGATGGGATTGGAGGCGCCCACCACCACGCCCGGCTAATTTTTGTATTTTTTAGTAGAGACAGGGTTTCACCATGTTGTCCAGGCTGGTCTCGAACTCCTGACCTCAGGTGATCCACCAGCCTCAGCCTCCCAAAGTGCTAGGATTACAGGTGTGAGCCACTGCGACCGGCCAAGGGTGGTAAGATTTTAAAAATTTATTTAAAATACAGAAATTTCAAAAAAAGAGAAGTGCAGTGATAGCCAAATTGATGCAAACTGTGCAAGCATGAAATCTATTTTATAGCTGAATCTACTTTTCTTGGTCCCGAGATTCTATTTCCATTGGTTTTCAAATAGTTAATTCTATTGATTTTTCAGGGAGATTACTAAAATCACTAATAATTATTTTCTTAGTGACACAAAATCTAAAAAGCACCATATAGACCTTCTCTCTCCATCTCCCCTTATCCTTATGTCACCTTACCCTACCCCAATACTCCAATGGCAGAGTATCTACCCATGGCAGAGTAGAGAATATGTACACTAACAAAACCAGATGCACAGAGGTGGGGTATCCATCTCTGACTTGGCTGAGCTAGTGTAAGGAAGGAAGGCTCTGTGGCCATTGTCCTTGGAAGTCATTCTCACAGGTTGGTGGTATTCTCAAGTAGGTGGTGCTTGACTGGCCCAAGAGCACCCACATGCTGCTATGCATTTTTCTGACAACCTCCTTATGATCTCTGACTTTGGCAGATCATCTTGCATCTCTCAATTGGAGAGTCACTTTTCTTATCTCCACAGAAAATTCTTAATCAAGCTCCTGGTTTTCCTTTATAGCTTCTACTTTTTAAACTCACTTCTCCAACTTCACCGCTACATCTCTGACAGATGAGAACATTAGAGATTCCTTGTTTTTCAAAAACAAAACAAAACTCAGCAAAACTATAAATATACTAAGGGTAAGTCTGTATTATCTCCTGCCAGAATACAGCACCCTGCATTTTTTTTAAATTTTTATCTTTTGTAGGTACATAGTAGATGTCTATATTTGTGGGGTACATGAGATGTTTTGATACAAGCATGCAATGCATAATAACCACATCATGGAAAATGGGGTATCCATCCCCTCAAGCATTTATCCTTTGTGTTACAAATAATCTAATTATACTTTTTTATTATTTTAAAATGTAAAATTAAATTATTGTTGACTATAGTCACCTCGTTATGCTATTAAATACCAGGTCTTATTCATTCTTTCTAACTATTTTTTGTACCCAGTAACCATCCTCACCTTCCCACACACGCCCACCACCCTTCCCAGCCTCTGATAACCATCCTTCTACTCTCTAACTCCCTTGAATTCAATAGTTTTGATTCTTAGATTTCACAAATAAGTGAGAACATGCAATATTTGTCTTTATGTTCCTGGCTTATTTCACTTAGCATAATGGCCTCCAGTTCCACCCATGTTATTGCACATGACAGCATCTCTTTCTTTTTTATGGCTGAATAATACTCCACTGTGTATAAGTTCCACATTTTCTTTATCCACTCATTTGTTGATCGACACTTACGTTGCTTCTAAATCTTGGCTATTGTGAATAGTGCTGCAACAAGCACAGGTGTGCAGATATCTATTCAATATTCTTATTTCCTTTTGGAGGGGAGTGTGTACCTAGCAGTGGGATTGCTGGATTGTATGGTAACTCTATTTTCAGTTTTTTTAGGAAACTCCAAACTGTTCTCCATAGTGGTTGTACTATCTTACGTTCACACCAGTAGCATACAAGGGTTTCCCTTTCTCCAAATCCTTGCCAGCATTTGCTATTGCCTGTCTTTTGGATAAAAGCCATTTTAACTGGAGTGAGATGATATTTCATTGTAGCTTGATTTGCATTTCTCTGATGATCAGTGATTTTGAGCACCTTTTCATCTGCCTGTTTGCCATTTGTATGTCTTGAGAATATCTATTCAGATACTTTGCCTATTTTTAAGTTGGATCATTAGATTTTTTTCCTATAGAATTGTTTGAGCTCTTTATATTTCCTGTTATTAATCCCGTGTCAGAAGGGCCGTTTGCAAATATTTTCTCCCATTCTGTGGGTTGTCTTCTCACTTTGTTGATTGTGTGCTTTGCTGTGCAGAAGCTTTTTAACTTGATGTGATCCCATTTGTCCATTTTTGCTTTGATTGCCTTTGTTTGTGGGTTGCTACTCAAGAAATTTTTGCCCAAACATCCTGGAGAGATTCCCCAGTTTCTTATAGTAGTTTCATAGTTTGAGATCTTAGCTTTAAGTCTTTAATCCATTTGATTTAATGTTTTGTATATGGTGAGAGACAGGGGTCTAGTTTCATTATTCTGCATATGGATATCCAGTTTTCCCAGCACCATTTTTTAAAGAGACTGTTTTTCCCCCAAAGTATGTTCTTGGCAACTTTGTCAAAAATGAGTTTACCGTAGATGTGTGGACTTGTTTCTGTGTTCTCTATTCTTTTCCATTGCTCTATGTGTCTGTTTTTATACTAGTACCATGCTGTTTTGGTTACTATAGCTTTGTAGCATAATTTGAAGTGAGGTAATGTGATTCCTCTAGTTTTGTTCTTTTTGCTTAGGATGGCTTTGGCCATCCTGCATTTTTAACCCTTTTCCCATTTTCACCCAGAATACTCGCTGGTGGCACTTGCAGCTGCAGGGTTTACCCTGAGATAACTTTGCCACAAAATATCTCGCCTTTATTATTATTTTCACATCGTTCTAATATATCGACTTTGAAAACACAAATCATCATTCTATTTATAGCATCTTGTTGTTAGCAGTGGTATTTCCATTTACAAAATATAGAAATTCTTGATCGCTGAAAATGTCAAATTCTAGAAAGCGTAGCATTCCCATGTTAACATTGTTCTCAAACAGTTTTTGGCCAAAGAGTCATTTAATGAATCCGGTTTTTTCCAAAATAGATGATTCTGATTATTCAGATGATTCTGACGTTAGTTCTGTTTAAAAATAATTCCAAGAACAGTTTGTATATTGTATTTTCACACTGAAAATCAGTCAGCCTCCAGAGCATGTTAATGTAAAATTAAATGAACACGGGCAGTGAGCTGCAGTTTTTTTTCTAAACAGTGCAGCTGTTTAGAAAATTTTTTTAAAATTTTCCTGATTTCCTTGGTATCTAGTGGTATTAAACATATGTGGGAGAAATACAGCTCAGCAAACTCTTCCAGGAGATAAAATGCTGATCACTCCTACTGGGCAATTTCACAAATGTCTCCTATATTTTTCTCCTTTGGTAGTGGGGATGGGGGGCATAATGTTACATTGGGCCTCTCTCCTCTCTCTCTTTCTCCCTCTCCTTTTAAAATGTTTCCTCTCTCTCAATATTTCATTTCTTATTTGTATTTCTGAATGAGGGAAAAGAGTTGATGGGACAGCGGAACGGGAAAAAGAAGAGCACCAATAAAACCTGTTTTCCTGTTTTCACTATTTTCATTCCAAATTCCTTCTGTCTCATAATTGATGGAATCTTATGAACTTATTAGTTAAAAAGTGTCTTTCTTGTTTCACAGGAATTCATATTGGGGTGATCACTCAGAAGAAAAGGTGAATACCGGATGTTGTAAGCTATTGGACTGCCACAAGTGATATCTTTACACACCATTCTGCTGTCATTGGGTATGTACAAAGTGCTGCATACAGACAGAGGAGAAGGACAATTGAGCCCATCTAAAGTTAACAAAAACTTCCTCTTGGGGCTGTTTCTTTCCATCAGACCTTACAGTTCTACGGGATAATAGCTTATCTCATAAGGCCTCAGCCTTCTTTAATAATTTCTAGAAGCAGACATTATTGTGTCATGCACACTCAGTGTTGCAAATTAATGGTCTGGTGATCTGGGTGGCATGGCATTTTCCCCTTCTCTGGTTCATCACCCATGATAGACCAGTAAAGGTGACCACTTAAATTCCTTGCTGTGCAGTGTTCTGTATTCCTCAGGACACAGAGCTTCCTCTCTCCCAGGAGCCATGAATATCCTGATGCTGACCTTCGTTATCTGTGGGTTGCTAACTCAGGTGACCAAAGGTAATGGAACCCTATAAAGCAGAGATGATGACTAGGATGAGTTGTTGCCCTTGGGCTCCCCTGGTATCATGATGGGAAGAGAGGGAATCTGCAGGAAAAATCTGGGCCAACAAAGCAGCAGAATGCTCGTATTTTGGCAGCTCCATGCCCCTAGTCTCTGAGAATCTTTCTGTTAGGGGCATCTAGCAAGCTGGGATGTCCTCTGAGGCATTTCTCCAAAGACAAGAATTTCCTTAATGCTCTGAGCCACCCTATCTCTCTCTCTACATAACTATCCAATGTTAGTCCAGCCTCACTTCACTTCCATTTTGATTATTCTGTTGTATCTATTTCATTGTTGTGTCCTATTAGTTCTCCTAGCATCTTGAATTCTTCTTTGCCCGGAGAGTACCTTCAGAGGGAGGCCCTCACTTTCATGTTCTTAGGTACGGTGAACAAGTCCATTGACAGTTTGTAGATTCTGTAGCACTATCATATGGAAGAGACAATATATATGTTTGGGGTAGAAATGGAAATAAGTGGAGTGAAGACAGGATAGACAGACTAGTGACCAATGGGGAGCTTCTAATTTTAGATGAATAGGAACAGTCTGTTTCCACTATTTAATAATGCTACTTTTGAAAATTGTTAACTTTTTATTAAAAAATAATACTTGCAATTGACTTATGTATCAAGCAATCGATAGATTTATAGGGTTTAAGGAAAAGAAAAATGTTTGTCTGTCCAAGAATACCAGTTCTTCAGTCTTCCCCTTCAGAATCAATCAATGTTACCAATTTCTTATATATCCTAGCAAATACAAATATATTTATATTTGCATGTGTATACCTTTTAGATTTTTAAAAAATGCAATTGCAAATGCACCATGTGAATTGTTCTGCAATGTACTAGCAATATATTAGAGACATCTTATCCATACATGAACCTGGTTCATTATTTTTAATCAATAAGTAAAACTTTGAGGAGGAGCAGATGAATTGCCTCACATTAATTACTCCGCTACTGATGAAAAATAGGTCTTTAATTATCAAAAACAATTCAGCAAGAAAAATTTGTAAACAAATGTATGTCTTTTCATTTATGACTGGACACGTGGACACACACACACACACACAGTCAAACCACCTACCAGAAAAGCTGAACTATTCTTCTCTCCCATCACCAGTTGCAAGAGTGTCAGCTTCCCACACCCTCATCAGCCCTTTTTGTTTTTTCTACTACATTCAGTTTTCTACTACGTTCAGTTTTACAGTCTAATATGTGAAAATGATGTCCTGATGTTTGAATTCATGACACTTTAGTTATAAATCAGTTTGAACATCCAGTCCATTAGATTTCTAAACTTTCTTAATTATCTTTATATACTAAGAAATTTGGCTTTTGTTAAATTTGGAGGTGTTATATGTTGCCTAGAAAGATGCTATTCATGTCTATTAAATGGTTATAACTGTGCCTATGATCTGTTATGTCTTGATTCACATGTTGATGTAATGTGAGTTACAGAATTAATATCTACATTCATTTCTGATTATAAACTGCTGTATTTGTTGAAAATTTGGAAATTTTGAAATTGTAAAGAAGTAAAAAAATTGTAAAGAAGTTAAAAGAGACAAAATATTTTTGATCTATTGTTCTTCCTCAGTTTTCTTATTTGAATAAAAATGTATAGCATACTTATAAATTTTCTATTATACTATTAGTATTTTCCCATTTACTAAATATTTTCAAAAACTGTATTTCCAATGACTGTATAAATTTTATAGAATGGATACTGTTTAAATTACTTAGCCAAATTGTTTTTGCATAAATAAGTGCATTTACATTTTATAGACAAGGATGGCTAGTATAACCTTTCTTATACATAAATCATTCAGCATAAAATTCCTGGAGATGTACTTTTTTCTGTCTGCTTCATGTATTATCAATTTTTGAATACTTGCCAAGTCCTAAAAATGAAATATTATATATAAATATTTAATTTTTATTTATGTCTGTGAGTAATGGGGAAGTCGAACTTCAAATACATGCTTAATGTATATTTAACTTTTCTACAAATTGTCTATGTCTCTCTTTCTCTTTTATTTTGGAGAGGTAGTTTTCATTTCTTTTGATTTAGAGATTTTCATTTTTGTGTTCTCTTATAGGTTTTGTTTTGAAATTTAGCTATTTAGTCTCTCTGGGCTTTATATTATGTGTTTTCAAGTGAGATAGCACCTGATGCCTTGTGAAGCAACTTTTTACCAAGCCAAGCTATCAGTGGACTGCTATCCATAGATATATTTTAAGTTGATGCTAGCTGATTATATATCTGGTATGTTTTAGAAAGAACTCCACACATGGGATAATGTTTTGGCTAGATGGCTCCCCTACTTAGAAACATACAATTGCTAGTCATATTTCTAATTTTAGGATTTTGAGATACTGGTGATGAAGATCACATGTCCTAACAACATAATAGTTCCAGACTGAAGTTCTTTGAAAAAAATGACTGTTGTCACTCTAGAAAAAAAAATTATGAATTTTTCCCAATTGCCATCATTCTACTGCTAAAACCAAATTCTTGGAATTATCTTTGATTTTTCTATATCCTACGACACTCATATCTATCAGGAAGTCTATTACATCTGCCTGCAAATTATATCCAGAATGCAATTATTCTTGTCACCTCCATTGCTACCACTCTGATTCTAGTCACCATCATCTCTCACCTGTGTTATTGCCATAGCTTCCTCATGATATCTGTCCTTCTGCTCTTCCCTTCTACCATCTTGTGAAGACACATAGTGCATGATCCGCTTACACTGGAAGTCAGTTCACGTACTTTTGCTCAAAACTCTGCTAGGGCCCCCTCTATACTCAGAGCGGTAACAAGAGTCCATACAGTGGCTCACCTGGCCCTGCAGGATCTGGCCCTTATGACCTCTCTCACCTCATCTCCTCCTATTATAGTCCTTGTTCACTCCACTACAGCCACACAGGCCCCAGTGCTCTTCCCCAAACATATCAGACTTACTCAACCCATAGAGCTTTGTTTGTTTCCTCTGCCTAGAATGTACTTGCCTCAGATACTGGTGTGACTAATTCCTTTACCTCCTTCAAGCTGTTTAATCATCACCTTGTTACACAGGCTTGTGCAACTCCTGTTTATGAATCTTCTATTACCCTTAAATCTATTCTCCCTTCTTTCTGCAAACCATTTGTCACCTTTTCATCTACAAAATAATGTACTTTTTTATTAAGGTAAAATATACATTTAAAAATTACCATCCTTACCATGTTTTTACCATATTTTTATGTATACCTGTTGGCTGTTTGTATGTCTTCTGTTGAGAAATGTCTATTCAAATCTTTTGCCTGTTTTAAAATCAGATTATTTGTTTTTGTTTGCAATGGAGTTTTTTGAACTCCTCATATTCATATACTTTTGGTTGTTAATTCCTCGTCAGATGGATAGCTTGCAAATATTTTCTCCTACTCTGTGGGCTACATCTTCACTTTGTTGATTATTTCCTTTGCTGTGCACAAGCTTTTTAGTTTGATGTAATCCTAATTGCCTATTTTTGCTTTGGTTGCCCGTGCTTTTGAGGTCTTACCCAAGAAATCTTTGCCAAGACCAACGTCCTGAAGTGTTTCCCTAAGGTTTTCTTCAGGTAGTTCCATAGTTTCAGGTCTTAGATTTAAGTCTGTAAACCATACAGTCTAGCAGGGAGTGCATTTACTTTTTATTATCTGTCTCCCTCTGCTAGAAAGTCAGCTCCATGTGATTTTTGTCTGTTTAGTTCACAGATGTACCTCAAGGGCCCAAAACTTTGATGACTGTGTGACTATAGCCTAATTTAAGAATGGAGGGGATAATTTAAAAGCAGTAGAAAGAAATGTAAGTGAGAAACAATTTTGAAGAATAATTGACAGAACAAGGCAATTCAAAGACAAAGGAGAAGAAGAGAGCCAAGATGACATATTTCAAGTATGGATAATGCTGGAGGAAAAAAATTAAGGTATAAATCTTTGTAGATGTGAGGAACGAAGAAGCAAGGTTAGAGTCTGTCTTGCACAAAAGAAGTGGAAGGTCTAGACTTGAAACTTATAGAAAATTCCACGAAGTACAAAGTAAAATCGAGCCAGTAAAACAACAAAGATAGAATAAATGACTCTAGAAGAGTGAAGGTAGAATAAATAATTGGTGAAGTTGGACTAGAGCCAACATTTCCCAGAGGATAAAATATAAACCAAATTATTGTGAGCCTAATATATACATACATACATACATCTATATATGTTTTATATATATTATCACATTCAGTTCAAATGAGGTTGTGTAGAAAATTACTTGCTCTTCTGCACATATACCAGCCTTCCTCCTCCATAGAGCCTTATCTCTAGCTGCTTCCTCTGCCTAGAATACACTTATCTAGGTACTCCTTGGGCAATTGTCTTGAGAAAGATGATCATGCCGTTTACTGCTTGATAAATGAACATACAATACAGCACACTAGTTTCCCTTTAGATTTATATCCTCACCCCTCAAATGAGTAGTCACACTGCTTGGAAATCCTACTGCATTTCTCTTGTAAATAAACCTTCTTTCTTTTTTCTTTTTCTTTTTCTTTTTTTTTTTTTTTTGAGACAGAGTCTTCCTCTGTCACCAGGCTGGACTGCAGTGGCCCAATCTCGGCTCATTGCAACCGCCAACTCCCTGGTTCAAGTGATTCTCCTGCCTCAGCCTCCTGAGGAGCTGGGATCACAGGCATGTGCCACCACATCCAGCTAATTTTTGTATTTTTAATAGAGACAGGTTTTCACCAGGTTGGCCAGGATGGTCTCGATCTCCTGACCTTGTGATCCACCCGCCTCAGCTTCCCAAAGTGCTGGGGTTACAGGTTTCTGCCACCACACCCAGCCATCTTCCCTCTTTTTTAGACAACTATTTTGTCCTGACCTTTATTTGTCTTTTATTTTCCTGCTCCTCTCCTCTACCTGGCTCTCCCCCTCAGCTTATCCCATGCCCCATTTATTTAAACAATTCAAATAGGAAGTTTTCACTCATTTCCTCTGTCCCCTTTGCCATAAATGGAGAAACGTGTCTTCTCCATCTAAAGATCAGTCTGCTCTGTGTGAATTTGTGACTGTGCCCTTCTGTCATCTCATCACCCTATTCTATATTAATCTCTCCTTTTCTGCTTTTTTTTTTTTTTTTTGAGATGGAGTCTTGCTCTTGTTGCCCAGGCTGGAATGCAGTGGCACGATCTTGGCTTACTGCAACCTTCACCTCCCGGGTTCAAGTGATTCTCCTGCCTCAGCATCCTGAGTAGCTGGGACTACAGGTGCTCGCCACCTTGCCCAGCTAATTTTTGTATTTTTTAGTAGAGAAAGGGTTTCACCATGGCCAGGCTGGTCTCGAACTCCTGAACTCAGGTGATCTGCCCGCCTCGATCTCCCAAAGTGCTGGGATTACATGTGTGAGCCACTGGGCCCAGACTGCTTGTTTCTTTTCTCATTGCTTGCAAGCACCATTTGGTATTTCTCGTTTTCAAAACAAACCTGAAACCTTTCTCTTAACCTTACATTGCTCTCTAACAAGTTATTTATTTCTCTGCTTTTCTTTGGAGCTAAACTTCTTAAGAGTTTCATCTACAGGTCCTGCATTCATTTCTCTCTCATTCACATTTTGACCAACTGCAATTTGGTTTCTTTTTTCATACCACTCGGAAGCTGCTCTCCTCAGTATGAAGTTACCTTCATACTACTAAAAGCATGGACATTTTCCTGCCTTCATCTTTTTTTTAACCTCTCAGCAGTATTTGACTACAAAATGACCACTCTGTCCTTTAAGAAACAGTCTCCTCTCCTGCTTAATGTAGTCACATCTGATACAACTTTCCCCATAACCTTTTATGCATTTTCTGTTTTCATGCATATCAGCCCGACTTGCAACTGTCAGTATCTCCAGTCTTTCAACAACTGCTTGTGAAATACCCCTGTACAGGGCAATCCAGAAATGCCAGAAAATTATCAGCTGTCTCTGGATCATCTGTCAACTACGGGGGAAGCTGGATAAATAGTCCAGGTCCTTTGAGCCTCATGTAGAATAACTTTGAGGCTTGGTAATATTTTTTTTTCCTGTGGTAATTCCCTTATTTGCAGTTCAAGGCTATTATGGGAAGAAAACATAAATGGATGTTAGTTCTTCAAGGTTTTTACTGTAACTGTGCACCCTTTCATTCTTCAAGGTTTTTCTGTAACACTGCACCTTCAGGACCTGATGCCCAATTAAACATTTTTTTAAGTTTTTTGTTTTTTTTTAATAAAAACTAAATGCTATTTTTTCTTCTACTTTTAGTTGATGTGTAATAATTATTCATATTTAGAAGATGCAGAGTGATATTTTGATACATGTATACAGTGTGTGATGATCAAATCAGGGTAATTAGCATATCTATCACCTCAAACATTTGTCATTTTTTTATATTGGGAACATTCAGAATCGTCTCTTCTAGCTATTTGAAAATATACAGTAAATGATTGTTAACTACTGTCACCCTACAGTGCTATAGAACAGTGGACCCCTTTTGGCACCAGGGACCAGTTTTGTGGAATACAGTTTTTTCGACGAGGTGAAGGTGGTGGTGGGGATGGTTTCAGGATGAAACTGTTCCACCTCAGGTCATCAGGCATTAGAGTCTCACAACGGACACACATCCTAGATCCCTCACATGCACAGTTCACAATAGGGTTCATGCTCCTATGAGACTCTAATGCCTTGGCTGATCTGACAAGAGGTGGAGCTCAGGTGGTGAAGCTTGCACACCTGCTGTTCACCTTTTGCTGTGCAGCCTGGTTCCTAACAGGCCATGGACCAGTACCCATTGGCTGCCCAGGGGTTGGGGACCCCTGCTATAGGATGCTGGAACTTTTTCCTCCTATCTAGGTGTAATTTTCTATCTGTTAACCAACCTCTCTCTATCCTCCTTTCCCTTCCCAGCCTCTAGTAATCATTATTCTACAGTCTACTTCTATGAACTCAACTTTTTTAGCTCCTGCTTATGAATGAAAACATGTGGTATTTATCTTTTTGTGTCTATTTCACATAACGGAAAGTAACATGTCCCCCAGGCTCATCCATGAGTCTAAGGCTTATTTGTAGCCTGGCTGCTGGGCTTCCCTGTGGGATTGTCCTCTGAGCAAACAGAACACAGCCATCCTGCTGGCCAGCAGTTGATAGATGATCTCATGATAATAACAGGTTATAACTCACCTTTTCTTGGATTTCTTGCTCTCCTGATTTCTACATTTCTCCACTGATTTTTTTTAAGGAGGAATTGTCTCTCATCTAAACTATTATATTCAAATCTTTGCTGGAGCTCTGCTCTGCTGGGGGTCTGCTTTAAGACTCTAGAGTCTTATTCTCCTGTTTTGATCTGACTTATCTTATTGGTCCTTTTAAGTCATTTCCTCTTATCTGATCTCTTATCTCTTAATATTGAAACTCACTAGAATTTAATTCTAGTCCTCTTTTTTTCTCATATTATTCCAACCCACCATGGTTTACCAATTTCTGTACTTTAAATGCTATCCATAAGCAATCACATTTATTGATTTGCATATGTCAAACCAATCTTGCATTCCAAGGATAAAGGCTACTTGATCGTAGTGGATAAGCTTTTTGATGTGCTGCTGGATTCAGTTTGCTACTATTTTGTTCAGGATTTTTGCACTGATGTTCATCAAGGATACTGGCCTGAAATTTTTTTTTCTTGTGTCTCTGCTAGGTTTTGGTCTCAGGATGATGCTGGCCTCATAGAATAAGTTAAAGTTGAGTCCTGCCTTCTCAATTTTGGGTGAATAGTTTCAGTAGGAATGATACCAGCTCTTCTTTGTATATCTGGTAGAATTCAGCTGTGAATCCATCTGGTCCTGGGCTTTTCATTTTCATCCTTTCTTTCTAGGTTTCGTATCAGTCTCAGTATTCTCTCTATCTCTCCGTCCCTCTATTTTTCTACATTTCTCCTTTTCTCCATACAACTTCTTTGATGGCACATAGCACAGTTTTAATATACACTTTTTGTTCTCCTGTTTGTCTCTTTCAATGGCTTTTTGTACTTGACATCATATTAGTCTAGATGTCAGTCAGTGTAAATTTTTGAATGAATGAAAAGTTATGTTGATGCCAGAGTTAAAAATTTGACCTATATTTTATTCTCTACAGGTAGCTTTGAACCCCAAAAATGTTGGAAGAATAATATAGGACATTGCAGAAGACGATGTTTAGATACTGAAAGGTACATACTTCTTTGTAGGAACAAGCTATCATGCTGCATTTATATAATAATATCACATGAATATACTCAACGACCAGCATTTCCTATGATTCACCTAGAGGATATAACATTTGATTATAGTGATGTGGACTCTTTTACTGGTTCCCCAGTATCTATGTTGAATGATCTGATAACATTTGACACAACTAAATTTGGAGAAACCATGACACCTGAGACCAATACTCCTGAGACTACTGTGCCACCATCTGAGACCACTACTCCCGAGACTACTATGCCACCATCTGAGACCGCTACTTCCGAGACTATGCCACCACCTTCTCAGACAGCTCTTACTCATAATTAATTAACATTTACTTCTGGTATGGAAGAACTAGAAATACTGCTGGAAATAATATCCAAAGAACTGATTCTACCAATCCAATTTCACCAGGAAAATTCCATCAGGGATTGGATGACCATGGGGATGGACATAATTGCTACTACCAGCACAACAGCCAAGAGAGTTGCCTTACAATTAGAAATGTGTAGACAGAAATGTATAGAAGATACAAGGATTCTCTTAATTGGACTTAAATTCTTTGTCTTCCTCCGATGTACTCAAATATACGAGCTAATTTTTGTCTTAAGTGAACATTTGTATGTCTATGTATTTTTCCATGCCAAAAACAAAAACGAAGACCATTGTTTGGAGCTGCCTATTATGACTAAGACATGAAGTTTTACTTTAACAGTGCCTGGCCCACTACTATCATATATAGGAGAACATATAAAAGCATATAGAAAGTTCCAGATGAATGTTCCCTTCTCTACCCTCCACCTTTTATTGTAAGTTCTGACCCTAAATACTTTTCTGTGTCATGACGTCAAATTTTGTTTAAGGTTCTAGCTGGTAACTAACAGAGTCAGAAGCTAATTCTTTCATTCAGCACAAGCACTGATCTAACTGGATAGAGATAAAAGTGGGACTTGCCTTGAGAGTACATCATATTAGATTAAAAGCTGCATCTCAAATTCTACTTATCTTTCCAATCTTCTTTCCACTTAGAATTCCAACTTCCAAGTATGGCAGCCTCATAACATGCCTCTTCAGGTCTCTGTGCTGTCCATGAGTGTTAGTTGTGTGCAGTATTTCTATGCTTTCTATGGCTGTACACATGTGACTGCTGTTTGTATGGCAACAGGTGGGTCAGTAAGTGTCTTCTATGATACTACGGAGAAGCGGTTATTAACTATAAAGTTGATTAGGTTTTTTTTTTTTTTCCGAGACAGAGTCTAGCTCTGTCGCCCAAGCTGGAGTGCAGTGGCATGATCTCGGCTCACTGCAAGCTCTGCCTCCTGGGTTCACGCCATTCTCCTGCCTCAGGTTCCCGAGTAACTGGGACTACAGGCACCCACTACCACACCTGGCTAATTTTTTGTATTTTTAGTAGAGAGGGGTTTCACCATGTTAGCCAGGATGGTCTCGATCTCCTGACCTCATGATCCATCGGCCTTGGCCTCCCAAAATGCTGGGATTACAGGTGTGAGCTACCGTGCCCGGCTGATTATTTTTTTTAAGTTCCAGGATAGAAGTGTAGAACATGTAGGTTTGTTACATAGGTATACATGTGCCATGATGGTTTGCTGCACCTATCAATGCATCATCTAGGTTTTAAGTCCCGCATGCATTAGCTATTTGTCTTAATGCTCTGCCTCCCCTTCCTCACACACCCTGACTGGCCCCCATGTGTCACGTTCCCCTCCCTGTGTCCATGTGTTCTTATTGTTCAATTCCCACTTATGAGTGAGAACACGTGGTGTTTGGTTTTCTGTTCCTGTGTTAGTTTACTGAAGATGATGGCTTCTAGCTTCATCCATGTCCCTGCAAAGAGCTTGATCTCATTCCTTTTTATGGCTGCATAGTATTCCATGGTGTATATATACCATATTTTCTTTATGCAGTCTATCATTGATGGGCATTTGGGTTGGTTTCATGTCTTTGCTATTGTAAATAGTGCTGCAGTAAACATACGTGTGCATGTGTCTTTATAATAGAATGATTTATATTCCTTTGGATATATACCCAGTAATGGGATTGCTGGGTCAAATGGTATTTCTGGTTCTACATCCTTGAGGAATTGTGACACTGTCTTCCACAATGGTTGAACTAATTTACATTCCCACCAACAGTGTAAAAGTATTCTTATTTCTCCACAGCCTTGCCAGCATCTATTGTTTCTTGACTTTTTAATAATTGTCATTCTGACTGGCATGAGATAGTATCTCATTGTGGTTTTGATTTGCATTTCTCTAATGATCAGTGATGTTGAGCTTCCTTTCATATGTTTGTTGGCTCCATAAATGTCTTCTTTTGAGAAGTGTCTGTTCATATCCTTTGCCCACTTTTTGATGTTTTTTTTCTTGTAAATTTAAGTTCTTGTAGATTCTGGATATTAGGCCTTTGTTAGCTGGGTAGATTGCAAAGCGTTCCTCCCGTTCTGTAGGCTGCATGTTCACCCTGATGATAGTTTCTTTTGCTGTGCAGAAGCTCTTTCATTTAATTAGATCCCATTTGACAATTTTGGCTTTTGTTGCAATTGCTTTTGGTATTTTCTTCATGAAGTCTTTGCCCATGCCTATGTCCTAAATGGTATTGCCTAGGTTTTCTTCTAGGGTTTTTATGGTTTTGGGTATTACATTTAAGTCTTTAATCCATCTTGAGTTAATTTTTGTATAAGGTGTAAAGAAGGGGTCCAGATTCAGTTTTCTCCATATGGCTAGCCAGTTTTCTCAGCACCATTTATTAAATATGGATCAAATTCACACATAACACTATTAACCTTAAATGTAAATGGGCTAAATGCCCCAATTAAAAGACACAGACTGGCAAATTGGATAGAGTCAAGATCCATTGGTGTGCTGTATTCAGGAGACCCATCGCACATGCAAAGACACACATAGGCTCAAAATAAAGGGATGGAGGAAAATTTACCAAGCAGATAGAAAGAACAAAATAGCAGGGGTTGCAATCCCAGTCTCTGACAAAACAGACTTTAAACCAACAAAGATCAAAAAAGACAAGGGCATTACATAATGGTAAAGTGATCAATTCAACAACTAGAGCTAACTATCCTAATATATATGCACCCAATACAGGAGCACTCAGATTCATAAAACAAGTTCTTAGAGGCCTACAAAGAGACTTAGACTCCCACACAATAATAGTGGGAGACTTTAACACTCAGTGTCAATATTAGACAGATCAATGAGACAGAAAATTAACAAGGATATTGAGGACTTGAACTCAGCTCTGGATCAAGTGGACCTAATAGACATCTACAGAACTCTCCACCCCAAATCAACAGAATATACATTCGTCTCAGTGCCACATGACACTTATTCTAAAATCGACCACATAATTGGAAGTAAAACACTCCTCAGGAAATGCAAAAGAACTGATTAGTTATTAATAAATTGGGCTGAGGCTTGGGCGCTACTGAAAGCCACAATATCAGATGCCAGAATGTCTCAAAATCAAAAAGGTTTTTTCCTCTAATTATTTTTTATGTGATCCAAGCCAAGCTGCCAGTGACTATGGCTGTAGTTTGGATGTTGACCATCAGACCACTGACCTTTCAGTAGACCTCATATTCTAATAGGTCTTAGACCGCCAGTTAGGGTGTCCATCATTCAGATTTGACTGGGACTGAGGGGCTTCCCAGAACATGGGAATTAGAGAGCTAAAATCAAGAAAATCCAGAGTAAATTGGGACAAGTTGATCACCCTCACTTCAGTGTACTTCTGTCTAGCAAGCTATTTTTCCATTTTTCATGGCTATACCTCATCACATAGGTCATACATTGGCTTTTCACAGAAACAGTCTAGGGTGCTCTTTTTCCATATTTTTGCCTCAACTGTCATTTCCTGAAACACACTCCTTGAGCATGCAGAGCACCTTCCATTCTACTTTGTATTATTTTCTTCCCATCATTTGAACTCTGAAATCATTTTGAGTATTTACTTTCTCTCTGATTTTTTTTTACTAACTTATGGCCTAACACCCCTGCTATAATGTACATATAGTCCTCATCTCTTGGTCTTGTTGACATATGTGATGGTCCATAATGGGCTGGGCATGTCTTATACTTACTGAGGAAAGCAGCTTTAATACTCCTAGATCTAATGGGCAAGAATATTTAATGCCTTGTTTTTTTCTCTCCCATAAGGCCAGCATACTGGTATGACCTAGTAAAACCTAGGTTGAGTGTCCAGAGAAGCACTGCTGGAATATATTCTGCATTGATTTAGGGATCAATGCTGAGACTTAGGAAAAGAGAGTAAGAAAAAATTTTTAAAGCAATAAATATTTAATATGAATTTACTGAATTGATAAGAATGGATCCTACTATATGGTTAAATAGTATTACAATGAGGCAATGCGATCTATTAATAAAACATAGGAGGTGGCACTGTTCTCTCACTTGGAGCTAGAGCACAAAAAACTCTTACAATCTAAGTATTTTTTTCTTATTGACCCAAATGTGAATGGTGATGTGTGTGATGCCCCTGGTCCCTTTTGTACATGACTTGGCTGTGCTCTCTCTGCCAATGTCTGGCTTCCATTACAGTCAAAGTCATTAGTGTACTAGGACTGGGTTCTATCCATGCTAAATGAACGTAGTAAGATCTTCAGTTCTACCCATAACTGGCGCTACTACGTGCTAAACGATCCATCTATTGCAAGGATGTTACATAAGAAAACAGGGTCTAAAATTTCTCTGGGTCATTGACTCTCAAATCAGCTCAGAATTTATTTAGCTTCCTAAGGATTTCATGTTTGACTAAAACCAGTCCAAAGTGATCTCTCAACTCATTAATTCAAGGCCTAGCATTCTAAGGCAAGCATAATGAATAGACCAACCTAGCTGTGTCCATTAAGATTCTCATCTTCCTTCTTAAAGAAGAGATCATTTGCAATATTCTTTAGGAAATTCAGAGTGCATACTTTTGGAACGAGATAAAAGAGACATATCTTAAAGTCCAGAGAAGAACAGGAAACCCAGCATTCTCTTTAAAGCAGGGCTTTTGGAATTTATTTTTTTCCCTCTTTAAAAACAGTAAGTTTTTACCATCCACTAAATACAAGTTTATGTCTGATTTTTTTTGTTTGTTTAACCCTCTTTGATTAATTATTTTTATATAATATTTCATGCCACATTTATTTAAACTAAAAAAGAAGTTAAGTGAATATTGATGGTTTGGTGGTTGCTATCTTACAAAGAAAAATTAATATAAACAGGTGGTATTATCTGATTGAGGCAGGGATAATAAATGACCAAATAACAAGAAAACCCATAATACTTGTCAAAAAGAGGCAGAATTATTTAAATAGAAATGTAAACCCTGGCATATTCATTGCTAACACATATTTATTGAACAAGTACTACATCCCAGAAATTTTGTTGGACCCTGTAGACGCAAAAAGTAAGGCATAATCCTGACCTCAGTAGTTTACATTTTAGAGTTAAAATATGCATTAGGAAAATATATGCTCATTAGTAAAAAAGAAAATTAAACCCCACCATTGTGTGTCCTATGGCATAGGTGTGCAGTTTTCACCACTGAAACATATAATAGGGACATTAAGCTCAGACTGCTATGGAAAAGGGAGAGTCTTGAGTAAAAAGCAGAATTAACTCAATAAAAAAAGGTTATGGGATAGAGGAAGATTTTCTCTATAGAGCAAAAGATAAAGACAAAATAAGGTGGAAATAGAATATATACAAATTTAAGAAACTAAAAATAATAATACAGAAAATGTGAGGACAAGAGAAAAAATATGTACAAATATTTTTGTAATTTTAGGTGGAGACAAATTTCTAAAATTCTGCTACCACACCATATTAGGCACCAAAGGATGGAGGGGAAGTACATAGACCTTAGAGCCCAACTGCTGTGGTTCATATCTCAACTAACAAGTGTAACCTGGATGAATAAACTTCTTATGACATCTACACTTCTATTTCCTTATGTGAAAATTGGTAATAATAAAACAACTTTTTTTTGCTGCATGCAATGTTGTTTTGAGGATCAAATGGTTTAATAACTAAAAGTTATCCAGAACAATATCTCATACATAAGTATTTAATAAATGTTAGGTATTACTAATATTAAAACTAGAAATCATGAAAAAATGGATATAATTGTGTATAGCACAAAATCAAATTTTATAGACATAAAACTGTACTGGCATGTATAGATTGCACAGGATGGGATAACTGAAGGGATTCAGGGCAAAAGACTGAGAAGTTGTCTCAAAAAAAATTATTTTTCAGAACAGTTTTAGATTTACAGAATATTGAGCAGAAAGTACAGAGTTCCTTTAAAGCCTCTTATCTACACCCTCCCATTCCAGTTTCTCCCTGTTGTTAGTATCTTGCCTTATGTGGTACATTTGGTACAAATGATTAGCCAATACTGATACATTATTATAAATTAAAGTTAGATTAGGTTTCATTCTGTACCTTGTGTGAGTTTTCACACTGTACCATGACATGCATCCATCATTATGATATTATACAGAAACATTTCACTGCCCTAAAAATTATCTGTGCTCCATTTATTTATCCCTCCCTTTTCCTTCCAACCCCTTACTAACTTCTGATTTTTAAAATATTCTCCATAATTTTATCTTTTCTAGAATGTCATAAAATTAAAATAATACAATGTGTAGACAGATTGGCTTTTCTTACTTAGCAATATGCATTTACACTTCCCCCAAGTCTTTTTGTGACTTGATAGCTCATTGGTTTTTATCACGAAAAAATATTCCATTTTATGAGTGACCACAGTTTGTTTATCCATTCACCTGCTGAAGAACATCTTGGTGGATTCCCAATTTGGGGCATTATAAATAATAGTTTATTTTTTAGGAGTGTTTTGGGCATGGAGATGATTTATTATTAAATTCTATTATATACATTATTACATAATTATTACATATTTCAGTTAACATAATAAAAATAAAATATCCAGTCATTAAAAAGGCAATATATGTCTCTGTGTTCATATATATCCTTACATATATGTGTGTATACATATTATGGATTCTTAAAAATATATAAGTATATGTACATGTGTTGTATGTATGTGTACACTTATTGGCATGTAACATTTTCTTGGCATATAGTTAGTGAAAAAAGCCTAGTCGTTACTATAAAAGAGGGTTCATAATCATTACAATTTTTGTAGATACGTAGGTAGAGATACAGGTAGATGGATATGTAGCTAATATCTGAAATTATGTTGACCCAAATGCTTATATTTGCCTTGCATTGTAGTTTTAAAATAAATCTTAACTTTCTTCTTTCTTCTTTTATTTGTAGGATGAATTTTCACCAGTAATTATCCTTTACATTTGCAAATAAAATGTATTTTTATTAAAAATATTGAAATGTAAGAGAATAAACTAAGAAAAGAAAGCAGAGAAGATTCCTAAATGGACAAAATATAGAGACTGAAATAATGCTTTTAAATCACAAATTGAATGTTAAATGTTGATGGAGGAAGAACCTTCCAGAAAAAAAGTTAGATATTAGAATAACATATATATGTTAAAATAACATATATAATAACATATATTATATGTAATATGTTATTTTATATAACATATCAAATATATAATATATGATATATAAATAATACATAAAATATTAACAATATAATGAATTGTTTCCATTAGGTTCTTCTGGAAAATAGTTAAAATCTGAAAAGGAGTGTAAGATGACTTGAGATAAATCCCAATTGCCAGATCTAAAGCTGATGGCTCTGCCTTCTAATAAACTGAAGAACTTTTCTTGGTTTGTGATTAAGAAGACAAAACATAACCCTGTGAATTGATTTTTAAAGGAATGTGATGTCAGATCTTCACACATTGACTTTGTCACTGATAAGAAAATTTTTATGAGATTTAGTTAATAAATAAATTTTTATAACTCATGTAATTAGGAAAGACATTATATGAAAACAAATAAAATATCTACAGAAAGAGATAAAGGGCAATGAGGTGAAACTACTTGAGCAAAGAAAAGGACAACTTAATGTCTCCCTGACTCAGCTTCTCACATCAGATAGCTTTTTATTTCAGAAAACCTTCTTCCTATACAAGACCATAGAGAAAAATCGGTGTGTCAAGCAGGAATTTTGTTCCTATTTCCATATTGAGACTACGTAGGAAATAAAACATGAATTAATTTGAAATATATTCAAAATAGCATGAACACATTAATCATTTTTAAAAAGAGTTGATGTGAAAAATTAGAATTTTGTAACAAGCCAATGTTGTGGGTTGAATTGTCATAACTCCTAGTAACTCAGAATGTGACCTTATTTGGACATAGGGTCTTTACAGAGGTTAGCAAGTTTAAATGAGGTTAGTAGGGTGACCTCTAATCTGATATAACTGGCATCTTTATACAAAGGGACAATTTGGAGACAGACACACATAGTAGGGAGATGAGAAGACACAGAGAGAAGACGCCTATCTACAAGACAAGGAGAAGGGTCTGGAACAGATCCTTCCTTCCCTCAGCCCTCAGAAAGAAACAACCCTGCCAACATCTTGATTTTTGACTTCTAGCCTGTAGCACTGTGAGACAATAAATTTTTGTTATATAAGTAACTCAGATTGTGGTACCTCATTTTGACAGCCCTAGCATATTAATACAGCCAATATAAAAATTTACCTTGAAATTTTAAAGGATATAGAGTTTTTTTAAAAAAGGCAAACAACCCCCCCCCAAAACTTTCCACCAGTTCTGAGGCATAATCAGTTTTCAGAAATAATCTACCAAACATTTTGATTTTTTTAGATATACTATTTTACTTTTTATGCAATTCTCTAAAATATAAAGGCCACTATCCAAGAAAAAAAGGTTAGAAACACAATTAGATAGGAAGATATGGATTATCTGTAACTAATTCCTTACAAATAGGCAAAGCATTTTGAGAAAAAAAATAGCGTTCTATAAGCTGAAGATTACAAACATAAAGAAAAAAAGTACATAACCAAGGGCAACTAACTCCAAAATGTAATATCCTCCCGAGGAAACTAGTAAAACTGTCGTCGCTTTTACAATCTTAGCACATATGTGCCTTTGAGTATTTCCACTGCCTTCCCTCAGGATATATCTCCTTAATAAACCACAACAGATAGCATTAAGTGGATACCAGAGATCTTCAGCAGGCTTCTCTGCATTTTTGAAGTTAGATAATGGCATTTCAAATACACATTGAGTTGCACATTAAATAATTTTTTAAATGTCCATTGACACACACACACCCTCAAGTAATTATGAAACAAGCATTTACTAGCTCAAGTCAAAGACAACAAAACACCTCAACTAAAAGGATAAAAGGAACCCCATATTCACAGTAACTGAAATGGGAAAAACAAAGCTGAAATCATTGAACTATATAAAGTGTCATTGATAGGGTTTGGTTGTGTCCCCACCCAAAATCTCACCTTGAATTGTAATTTCCATCATTCCCACATGTCAAGGGAGAGACCAGGCAGAGGTAACTGAATCATACGGGTGGTTTCCCCCATGCTGTTACTGTAATATTGAGTGAGTTCTCACAAGGTCTGACGGTTTTATAAGTGTGTGGTAGTTCCTCCTGGGTTCACTCTACTTCCTGTCGCCTGTGAAGAAGTTGCTTTGCTTCCTCTTTGCTTTCCGCCATGATTGCAAGTTTCCCAAGGCCTCCCCAGCCATGCTCAACTGTGAGTCAATTAAACCTCTTTCCTTTATAAATTACCCAATCTTGGGCAGTTCTTTATAGCAGTGTGAAAATGGACTAATACAGTCATTTCATGAAATTATGGCTGTGGAGTCATAGCATATTTTTGGTAAAAGGTGTCCTTAATCTCATCTCAATGGGATAATATCAACTTAACATATATTGATTCAGAAAATGCAATTTTTTGCTTAACTCCACACCACTGCCACAGATTTCCTTGTTTGAACTTAGAAATAAGTTATCCGTAGAAGAGACTAAAAGGCATTCATACAAAATCATTTTTAAGAGACTTTCATATACATATGATTGCTATGTAGAACATAAGATGTGTTACCACCAAGGCAGGAGGCTCAATTGAGCCCAGGAGTTTGAGACCAGCCTGGGAAACATGGCCAGACCCCATCTGTACAAAAAATACAAACATTAGCCGGGCATGGTGGTGACCCCTTTTAGTCCCAGCTACTTGGGAGGTTGACGTGGGAGGATCACTTGAGCTCAGGAAGCGGAGGCTGCAGTGAGCCATGATGGTTCCACTGCACTCCAGCCTGGGTGACAGAGTGAGACCCTGTCTTAAAAAAAAAAAAAAAAAAAAAAAGAGACCAGAGATCAGGAAGAGCCTAGAAGGTATGGGCCAAGAGCCTAGATTAATGTATTAGAAAAGCATTGGAGAGTTTAAACATGGGAATAATATTCTCTGATTTATGTTTTTAAGATATCGTCTTTGATGTTCTGAGGAGAATGGATTGTAAGGGGGTGGGGAATAGACATCAATTAGAACAGTGTTTTATTCACTGCTCTACGTTCAGTGGTTAGCATAGAACAGGTGCTCAGTATTTGTAAAATCACTAAATGAATGAATTCCTTGATAGCAAGTGGTTTTACGAACAATCTATGGAATTGTATGTTTAAGAACACGTAGTATTTTTAAGTGTATCAAGCCTATCTCTATATACATTGCATAAGTACCAGGACATCTTTGGTAATGTGGAGAAGTCATTTGAGCAATGCCAATTAACTCTCCTGTTGGCAAAAATATACAAAAGAAAATAAAAACGAAAAACAGGAAGAACATGACCAAAATACAACAGCAATGTACAAGACCTATGAGACAGAGGGAGCAGCATGTGAATTTTTAAGTGACTATTACATGTCTCTGAAATTATGAGTCTGCTATCTATGTGTCCCTGGGGATAAAACAACTTCTCTGTTAATGATGATTAAAATAGAAAGCATAATTTATCTCATTAAAATTTATTTAACAATCATTCAGCCACTAATATTTTTCAGGGCCTGTAAAAAGATGACTAAAACCCAGTCCCTATAGTCCGCATCTAGCTCAGGTTAGTGACACCTCCAGACCCGGTCACCAGGGGCTCGCCTCCTGTGTCCCAAGCCTTATAAAGTTCACAAGCTTTGCAACATAAGGACTTTAAAAGATGGTCTTGTGAGAAAGTTATGGAACCACTTAGCAACCTATTGAACCAAAAGAAAATGCTGGAGAGCAGAAGTGTACCTCCCCCAGCAGTAGGATGGGGGGGACTGGGTGAGGAAAATGAAGATGAGTGGGGAGGTATTAAGAGTGGCCAGAGAGAGGATGACGATGTCTTTTACATCCAACCACCCCAAATTCCCCAGTGCAGGTATCTAAGCCGGCCATCTCCCAAGATCATCCTGTTTCTGCCCTCCCCTCAGGCCCGGTGGCAGTTGTTTGGGAGGCATTTAGAATTGCCTGGAAAACCTGTTTAAAAAGGGAAGTTGGAAGGATGGAAAAAGACCTGGCTCCCAGCCCCACATCCTGGTTCAGGCAGTTCTCACCCTAGGCCCAGGCCACCTTTATTCTACTCTGCCCCAGCCAATAATGGGTACCCTTGAGGCTCATAGGCTGCAGGGCTGGAGGGAGATGAGAGGTGGTAGAAGTTGCACTTTTAGCTTTAGCCTGAGAAGGATGAGGGTGATGCTGGTGGAGCTGTCTGCAGGGCCTCGGGCTGAACCTAGTCTGGGCATGACAGATAATTTAGAACTTTAAATATTTCAAGTGTAAATATATGAATATCTTTCTTTGCACTCATAAACATTCAATGAGCCTACTAAGGCGACTGGAGAAAAATGATCTTAATAAAACGTAATCAGACGAAACTGCATAAAAAAGCTGCACAGGGAATCCTTTCCCCATTGCTTGTTTTTCTCAGGTTTGTCAAAGATCAGATAGTTGTAGGTAAGCGGTGTTATTTCTGAGGGCTCTGTTCTGTTCCATTGATCTGTATCTCTGTTTTGGTACCAGTACCATGCTGTTTTGGTTACTGTAGCCTTGTAGTATAGTTTGAAGTCAGGTAGTGTGATGCCTCCAGCTTTGTTCTTTTGGCTTAGGATTGACTTGGCGATGCGGGCTCTTTTTTGGTTCCATATGAACTTTAAAGTAGTTTTTTCCAATTCTGTGAAGAAAGGCATTGGTAGCTTGATGGGGATGGCATTGAATCTGTAAATTACCTTGGGCAGTATGGCCATTTTCACGATATTGATTCTTCCTACCCATGAGCATGGAATGGTCTTCCATTTGTTTGTATCCTCTTTTATTTCCTTGAGCAGTGGTTTGTAGTTCTCCTTGAAGAGGTCCTTCACATCCCTTGTAAGTTGGATTCCTAGGTATTTTATTCTCTTGGAAGCAATTGCGAATGGGAGTTCACTCATGATTTGGCTCTCTGTTTGTCTGCTGTTGGTGTATAGGAATGCTTGTGATTTTTGCGCATTGATTTTGTATCCTGAGACTTTACTGAAGTTGCTTATCAGCTTAAGGAGTTTTTGGGCTGAGACAATGGGGTTTTCTAGATAAACAATCATGTCGTCTGCAAACAGGGACAATTTGACTTCCTCTTTTTCTAATTGAATACCCTTTATTTCCTTCTCCTGCCTGATTGCCCTGGCCAGAACTTCCAACACTATGTTGAATAGGAGTGGTGAGAGAGGGCATCCCTGTCTTGTGCCAGTTTTCAAAGAGAATGCTTCCAGTTTTTGCCCATTCAATATGATATTGGCTGTGGGTTTGTCATAGATAGCTCTTATTATTTTGAAATACGTCCCATCAATACATCAATACCTAATTTATTGAGAGTTTTCAGCATGAAGGGTTGTTGAATTTTGTCAAAGGCTTTTTCTGCATCTATTGAGATAATCATGTGGTTTTTGTCTTTGGCTCTGTTCCTATGCTGGATTACATTTATTGATTTGCATATATTGAACCAGCCTTGCATCCCAGGGCTGGGAAAACTGGCTAGCCATATGTAGAAAGCTGAAATGGGATCCCTTCCTTACACCTTATACAAAAATCAATTCAAGATGGATTAAAGATTTAAACGTTAGACCTAAAACCATAAAAACCCTAGAAGAAAACCAAGGCATTACCATTCAGGACATAGGCGTGGGCAAGGACTTCATGTCCAAAACACCAAAAGCAATGGCAAAAAAAGCCAAAATTGACAAATGGGATCTAATTAAACTAAAGAGCTTCTGCACAGCAAAAGAAACTACCATCAGAGTGAACAGGCAACCTACAACATGGGAGAAAATTTTCACAACCTACTCATCTGACAAAGGGCTAATATCCAGAATCTACAATGAACTCAAACAAATTTACAAGAAAAAAGCAAACAACCCCATCAAAAAGTGGGTGAAGGACATGAACAGACACTTCTCAAAAGAAGACATTTATGCAGCCAAAAGACACATGAAAAAATGCTCATCATCACTGGCCATCAGAGAAATGCAAATCAAAACCACTATCAGATATCATCTCACACCAGTTAGAATGGCAATCATTAAAAAGTCAGGAAACAACAGGTGCTGGAGAGGATGTGGAGAAATAGGAACACTTTTACACTGTTGGTGGGACTGTAAACTAGTTCAACCATTGTGGAAGTCAGTGTGGCGATTCCTCAGGGATCTAGAACTAGAAATACCATTTGACCCAGCCATCCCATTACTGGGTATATACCCAAAGGACTATAAATCATGCTGCTATAAAGACACATGCACACGTATGTTTATTGCGGCATTATTCACAATAGCAAAGACTTGGAACCAACCCAAATGTCCAACAATGATAGACTGGATGAAGAAAATGTGGCACATATACACCATGGAATACTATGCAGCCATAAAAAATGATGAGTTCATGTCCTTTGTAGGGACATGGATGAAATTGGAAACCATCATTCTCAGTAAACTATCGCAAGAACAAAAAACCAAACACCGCATATTCTCACTCATAGGTGGGAATTGAACAATGAGATCACATGGACACAGGAAGGGGAATATCACACTCTGGGGACTGTGGTGGGGAGGGGGCAGGGGGGAGGGATAGCATTGGGAGATATATCTAATGCTAAATGACGAGTTAATGGGTGCAGCGCACCAGCATGGCACATGTATACATATGTAACTAACCTGCACAATGTGCACATGTACCCTAAAACTTAAAGTATAATAAAAAAAAAAAAGCTGCACAGGGTGCAGAATATGTCAAAAGTGATGGTGAATCATAGCTGCCCCGCTTAATAGAGCTTTTAACTTTTGGAACGCACATTGCCTTTCTGGGTGTCCATTTCTTTCACTGTATGGTGGTAGAAACAATATCTGCTTCACACAGTGTGGGGCTGAGAATTGCTATCACAAGGCTGATACCATGTATTAGTCTGTTTTCATGCTGCTGATAAAGACATACCCGAGACTGGGCAATTTACAAAAGAAATAGATTTATTGGACTTACTGTTCCACATGGCTAGTGAGGCCTCACAATCATGGCAGAAGGGAAAGAGGAGCAAGTCACATCTTACGTGGATGGCAGCAGGCAAAGAGAGGGCTTCTGCAGAGAAATTACCGTTTTTCAAACCATCAGATCTCATGAGACCCATTCACTGTCACAAGAACAGCAGGGGAAAGATCCGCCCCCATGATTCAGTCATCTCCCACCCGGTCCCTCCTACAACATGTGGGAATTATGGCAGCTACAGGATGAGATTTGGGTGGGGACACAGAACCAAACCCTATCATACCGCTAGCCCAGATACTGTGCTTGGTGCGTATGACTATGGCCACTAGTGCCACCTCCCCTAATATTGGTGCTATGGGAAATGATGGGAGAGAAGTTCATTTTCCCCTGGGGTCTGAAGTCATGGAAGTCTTCAAAGAAAAGAGGTCACTTAATGTTGTCTTAAAAAGCTTTAGAAGAGAAATAAAATGAGCAAAACTCTGAAGTATGCAAAATGCATGGGATTAAACTTAGGGTTGATTGCGGGGCTAGTGTGGAAGTTAAAAGAATCACTGGTGTGTGAAATGACATTTTTATAACATATAACATTAAGATAATACCAAGTGGGCAACTAGATATTATTAAAACTTGTAAAATAATAGTAATAATTTAACTAAGAAATTGTTTTAGAAAGATAATTTCCACCTCAGGTGGACTTCTCCAAAAATAATTGTCTAGAATCAGTCATTTTCCGAATGGTGAAACAATCACAGCACCTACATCAGAGTCCCTAAAAGGTGCCTTCCCGGCCAGGCAGGGTGGCTCACGCCTGTAATCCCAGCACTCTGGGATGCCGAGGCGGGCGGATCACGAAGTCAGGAGATCGAGATCATCCTGGCTAACACGGTGAAATCCCGTCTGTACAAAAAATACAAAAAATTAGCCGGGCGTGGTGGCGGGCGCCTGTAGTCCCGGCTACTCGGGAGGCTGAGGCAGCAGAATGGTGTGAACCCGGGAGGCGGAACTTGCAGTGAGCCAAGATCGCGCCACTGCACTCCAGGCTGGGCTTCAGAGCGAGGCTCCGTCTCAAAAAAAAAAAAAAGGTGCCTTCCTAAGAGAAAAAATAATGCCAATGGGTTGAAGTGGGAGTGGAACAATTATGTCCAGGTAAAACCCAAGAGTTATTTGTAGGATGTACAGCTGAGTGCAATATTTACATTTGGTTCCTTTGGTTTACAATTATGGTCACAGTTAATTTCCATATAATTTGTGTTTTAGACCTGATACCAATAAGTTTTCTATTTTAGACTCTTTACAACAGTAAAATTAAAATATTAGAAACTCAAAAGCAAGTAATTTTACTGTGATTGCAGTAGATATGTAAACAGCAAAATATCTAAAATTGCCAAGAACACGTGTGTGGTTTGGTTCCTAGAGCATTTCAGTTGGATTGGATTTCAGAGATTTGTAAATACTCTAGATTTTAATGACAGCAGTTTTGTTGCCTTTTGCTCCTCTGGTGGAAGTAAGTTGCTTCCTACTTTATTTACTTTTCCTTTTCACATTCCATTTTACATAGTTTAAGCCCTAGGTTTCGAGTATAGAAAGAAAGTAGCAAAGAGAAAGAGAGGGAAGAAAGAATACTTAGGACTTCAGTGCTTAGGTGTTACAACCCACTGGTTTTGAATAATTTATTGTCTATAATATAAGACCCTTGGCTGTTTTCTAAGCACTGGATGCCAAACAGCAGATACGAATAACAAAATCCAACTCATTTTTATCACAACTTTATTGCCCCTCTGTGGCACTTTTCTTGGCTTTTTATTGCTTTTCCACTTTTGTCCAAGCTAATAAAAGGGTCTGATACTTCTTTCCTAGCTAAACAGTCCAGCAGCAACTGTGAGGATAATAAAAAAGATGATTTATCATGCATTTGGATAATTTCTTGAAGCAGGTTTAGAATTGTCTCATAAGTCTCATGCTAATGTGAAATAACATAATTCATACAATCTTAACACTGGAGTCGAATTGAGATAGAAGTCTAGCACAAAAGTACCCTGTTAGATCCAGGTGGAGTGATGCCTAAATCATTCTAAAGAAAATTATTCTCTATCTTTTGCAAAATAAAATGAAAGGAAAATATTTTAGAAAGTTTTGCCAATATGTGAACAGATATTAGAAAGACAAGGAAATGTACTATCCAACATAGGAAATATTTTTTCTGGGACAACATGATATGTCATGGTAAATCCTAACAAAACAGTACTTGCCATTCTAACTGATATGCATTTCCAAATATGTAACTATAGTTCTCCTTTCCCCTCTTGTGCCCATATAGTTCCTTCTGCACATATCATTTTCCTACTTAAAATTCCTCAGTGGCATCTTATTGTAATTGGAATTTATATCCAATATTCAACCACGTCTATAAAACCTACGTGATCCATTTTGTTTGTGCTTTCCTTCCCTTGACTGTTGTCGCTTAGACTGTTCTAGCTATTGTGGCCTTTTTCTGTTCCTTGAATTAGTCAAGCTGATATTTGCCACAGTTCTTTGTATTATTTCTGTGTGAATTACAGTTCTTCCGGGACTTTGCATGACCCCTTTCTTTTTCTCATTCAAGACCCTCTCAAATATGAGGACTCTGACCACCCAGAAGTCTTCCTGCCCCCTCAGTTCTCAGGCTCTTTCTATCTCATTGCTTTGTTTACTTTTTTTTGGTCATACTTAACACTAAATGAACTTTTCTCATTCATTTACTTGTTTGGATTAAAATATCCACTAAATTAGGGCCATTGTCTACATGGTCTTCTGCTGAATCACAGGCACCCCTAATCTGAACCACAGGCACCCCTAATCTGAACCACCGCATCATGTTTACTTGCCAAAGAATGGCTACATTAGTGAGTCAGTAGGTGGATATTATATTGCTCTGCTCAGCAGGGTCTATAAAAACCTCTACACAAACTTAAAACTACAATGAGGTGATGGGAAAATGAAGATCATATTCAAATGTGGCAACCAATTTAATTTGTAAGCGCTAAAATACTAGAGTCAAAAACAAGGAATTTTAAGATGGGTGCATTCTACGAGCTAGTATTTTCTTTCATTCATTCGTCTACGTATACATACATAGAATGATATTCATTAAAAGTATACTAAAATGTTATAAAAGGGGGTGGACAAGAAGCATAGCTTTGAATTATTTCATACTCTGTGAAGTGTATTTCATACTTTATGAAGTGTATTTCAAACTCTATGAAGTGTATTCCCTAAAATGGTAGCAGATAGTAATAAAAGATTTGCATAGATAAATGTAAAATTAAAACCTTGTAAACGTGACAAAAAAGAGCTACATGAAACTATGAGATTATATAACATGTGGAATTGATCTATACCATAATATAAATTAATATAATAGCAATCTATTAATATAATTTAATAGATTGCTAAAGACTTATTTTTTATTAAATATTGAGTAGATACACACTGATATTTGTAACATATAAAGAGAATGTGAGGTACGATAGTAATAAATACGTATATGCTCACTATTTAGGAAGTCTTCTATTGTGCTTCCCTAAAACCAATAAATTTTCTGTTCCCTTGAAGGGACCCCTATCATGAATTTGATGTTTACAATTTTATTGCTTTAATTTATAATTTTGCAACATATATTTGTAACCTGAATGTTTCTGTTGTTTAGTTTGTGAAGTTTATTAATCACATCTAAATAGGAACTATTCTAAGACTTCTATGAGATTTGCTTTTCTTCCTCAATATTATGTTCCTAAGAATCATCTATATTGCTTCTTATAACTGTACTTCATTCATTGTGTGCTGATTGTTATTTCATTGTAGAAATTTGCCACAAATTAATTTATCCATTCTACTCTTAATAAGCATTTGGATTATTTCCAGTTTGGAACTATTATTCACAGAGGCAACTACAAACATTCCTGTATTTGAAGTGCAAATATTTCCTTACAGTATATAACTAGATATGGCTTGCAGAGTGATAGTATATGCCCATCTTCATATTTGTAAAATAATCCAGAATAGTTTTCTTAGGAGTTTATTTTTATTCCTATCAACAGTGCACAGTTTTATATGTTGTTTTTTACATATTTGGAATGCTTGATGGTGACAGATTTTAAAAATCAAAAATCAAAAGAAGTTCTTTGTTAAAAACACCATTTGGCTTTAATTTGCATTTTCTTGGGAGTTGCTCTTCTCAAGTCCGTGTTACTACAGCCTCTGTCATTTTGCAGTTGCTATCTTATTTAATGTAGTAGCATTTGGCAGAGCTGATTTTTACCCTTTTTGAGACACTTCCTTCACAAGACACCATATCACCTGGCTTTCCTCCTACCTTTCTGGTTATTCATATTGAGACGCCTTTGATATTTTACTAATCATGTGTCAGCCTTTACATTCGGTATAACTATGATCTAAACTATTGACCTCTTTCCTTTTCTATCCACACTTACTCCCTAGGTATTCCATTTAATCTCATTGCTTTAAATATCATCTAGAACCTGAGCATTCCTACATTTGTATCTCAAGTCCACATGTCCTCCCGAACTTCAGTACCGTATGTCCAATAATCATCTACAATAGTTGATATATCTACATGGATGTCTAACAGGCATCTTCAATTTAACAGATATTCCCATTCCTTTCCAGAAACTGCTCTACTCTCTACTGTCCATCTCTTTATAATGGCAATTCAATTTTTTCTATTTCTGATGCTAAGAACTTCGTAGCCATCTTTGGCTCCCTCTTTCCCTTCAAAAGCCCCACTTATTCCATCAGCAAGTCCTGTAAGCTCTATCTTAAATTCACTATTCTAACACCCCTCACTAACCCAACAGGCACCACTCTGATCCCAGCCCAGTGTTCCCTCTCTTCATTTTTTAAAATAAGCCCCCGACTTCCGCTCTTGTCTCTCAAGAGTATTCATAACACCTCAGTCACAGTAACTGTGTTAAAAGGTAAGTCTTTGCATGTCACGCCTCTACTCAAAATCCTCTAGTGTCTTCCTGTCTCAGAGTAAAAGGTAAATTCTCTACCACAGTCCACTAGAATGTGCGTGTTCTGCACCTCATTGTCTATCTGATGTGATTTTACTTTTCTTTCTATCCAGCCACATTAGCTTCCTATCTGTTGGTAGAAAAATCAGACACATTCCCTCTTCAGGGTCTTTGTACATAAACTTTCCTCCATCTAAGATGCTCTTCACCAATACCCACAAGACAGCGCTCTTGTTTCCTTCAGGTCTTTACTCAAAAGCCACTTTCTCAGTGAGGCATTTCCCCAGTCTCCATTGGCATTTTTGATTGCTCCTCTTTGATTGTGGTGATAAATGCTATCAGGACAAATAAAACAGAATCAAAGAAGAACACTTGAAAATGCCAATGGAAATTGTTGCATCCATAGGCACGCTACCTATTTGCCCACCTCCATTTTACTCTGCAGTCAGTCTGACTTCTGTTTACACCACTCACATATAAAGGTTGCTGGTTAAGGTCACCAATGAGCTACATACAGACAATCCCCATTCTAGAGTTTCCAGCCTTATTCTATTGATAGTTTTAGAATATTTCACACAGTTTACCACTTCTAACACTTTCCTTGGCTTCTGTGACACTATATTCTCCATGCTTCCAATCAACAATTCTGGCCTACATTTCTTAGTTTCCTTTGCCATTTTATTTCTTACCTGATGTATCAATTTTCAGGTTTCTCAAGCATCTTTCATGATTTTCTTTGTATAAACCCTCTGCATGTTATATATCACACATTTCAATTGCGTGAAATTCCATCTATATGATAAAATGTACACTTACATCTGTAGGCAATGAACTCCTCAGGAATGGCAAGAGCAAAATGCCATTGGGCTTTTCTGGTTTTTACAGCACCATATGTATTTCATCTTTCCACGGTAGTTGCCATTATTCTGCAATATCACAGGTGATTGAAAGATATGTTAACTTGGTTGGAGGCACCAAATTCCCTAGGGAAAAAAATTAAGCTATATTATTTTCTCATTTGTGCCTTTTAGTCTTATAGAGAGTAACAAGAAATTCTGTGTGTTGAGTCAAAGACATTATGACAAATGTCCAACGGGAATATAAATATACACCTGAAAAGCTGTCTCTGAGTTTTGACACTGGAAGACTATTTGAGACAAGATATTGTATGTGACCATTCTGCATCATGGATGTTGTTTTAAAAGAGCATAAACTTATTCAGAGGTGGTCTCCCATTTTTTCACTAACTCAATACTATGTGATGGATGACTACAAACAATATATTTTTTAATTTCCTTAATATTCTAAAAGGCATTACATTTTTATTTTACCATCAGATAGATTCAACTTATATGCTATTTAATTCCATCCCTTAGAGAAATATATCATGTATTTTTATTAAGCTGTTTATTTTACAAAGACACAATGTATGTTGCAAAACTAATATCTTCAGAAGTTTGGAAAATTAAAGAGGAAAGAGGATTCCAAAAATCTCTAGAGAAGCTTGTAAATAATTGACTTTCTCTTAGATAATTTTCAACGGGTCTTCCTTTTCATTTTTTTTTTTTGTTTTTTTTCCCCCAACATGGAACTGAAAAAAAAAACTCAGACAAACAGAAAAAACTAAAATTAGTACGTATATTATTGTACATGAAATCTATATGACATTCTCATTAAATTTAAGTTTAATTTTCCCAAATAGGTGCATTAGAAATCTAGACACTTTCCTTCATTCTTGCCTTATATATGCTATTTCATCTATCTTGATTGAAGCAGAGCATAATCTAAACAAAAGTTCAAGTATTTCTCTGCTTCAAGAAGAAACAGGCAACTTGTAATTTCCTGAGTAGATAATGGGGTTTATGTGAACTCTAAACTGACACTGTGGTATTATGACAGTTGTCAGCACAGTTAGCTTAGACACTTTTGGAAACCTAATTCTAATGGAAGGTGGGCCAGTGGAAAGTGGCCAATGTAGAAACGTTGCTTTATAATGATCATTGCAGAACCGATTTCTGTTAGTCCACAGTGTACTGTTAAGTTTTCCACAATATCAGCCACAGGAACATGGAAGGATGGAACATAGAAAAAGAGGACCAAGCAAGGAAATGCATAAAGAAATTAGTCTTTTTCAGTGCAGTCATTCATCTAGGGCTCAATGGTCCACAGGGGTCTTGGTCTTCTGCATTTAAGCCAATAGGTGTGGTATTATAAATGGATTTTGCTGCCTAACGAATGGAAACAGAATACTCTTCATTTGTCCTCATGCTTAAACACAGATAGGTATTAGAAATATCTCCAATGAGCTTGGCCTGCCTCCTCCAAAAGATACATAAAATAGGAAACAAACTATAAGCCAAACCTGGATTTGGTGGTGGTGAGAAACAAGGAAGGTGGAGAATAAAGTTTGCCTGACAGCAAATGCTCCTTATGATGTTCCAATTCAAAACTGAACCTTGGGCCAGTGGAGCAAGGTATGGGAACTAAACTTGAGAGTTTACATCATGCTATGGCTTGAAGAAGGATAAAGAGCTGCCGTTTTCTTCCTTCAAACATGCTGACTTGAAGTACCGCAACCTCTAGCAAGAGTGGACATGCAACTTTTCTGGAAACAACATGCCAAATATAGCAACTGAAGAGCACATAGATGGACAATCAGCAGATATGAGTTCACAAGTATCACCAAAAACATGGCAGGCAAGTCACAAGACTGAATATCAGCACAAACAATAAACAGCTGAGCAGGCCCACAAAGAAATTTTGGGGATCAAACTGTTAGCTAGACACTGGAGAATTGCAATATAGAATAATTATGCATAACATGATTAAAGAAATGTGAGGTAGCTTTTAGAGATTATCAAGAAAGAACAGACCAGGCAGATATAGATTAGATATAGATATAGATATAGATATATAGATATATAGATACATAGATATATATAAAATATATAACTAAAAAAAATAAATATATACACATATGTTAGTATATGTATACATACATATATACACATGTTAGTATATGTATACATACGTATATATACACACCCACATATATGTGTGTATATGAATATATATGTATACATACATAAAATAGAACTTCCAGGCCGGGTGCGGTAGCACTTTGGGAGGCCAAGGTAGGTGGATTGCCTGAGCTCAGGAGTTTGAGATCAGCCTGGGCAACACGGTAAACCTCCGTCTCTATTAAAAATACAAAAAGTTAGCCGGGCGTGGTGGCGTGTGCCTGCAATCCCAGCTACTTGGAAGGCTGAGGGAGGAGAATTGCTTGAACCCGGGAGCTGGAGGCTGCAGCGAACTGAGATTGCGCCATTGCACTCCAGCCTGGGTGACAGAGTGAGTCTCCAACTCAAAAACAAACAACAACAACAAAAAAATAGAACTTCCAAAAATGAAAAGTATAATTGTTTAAGAATTTTTAAAAAGCCTCAGTGGGAAGATTAAACAGAAGATGAAACTGAAGAGGGAATTATTGAACGTAAAGTTGTATCTGAAGAAATTAAGCAGAATGCAGTATGAGGGCAGAGTAAGAAAAAAGAGGAAACCAGGTCATGATTACTTAAAATGTCTAATATCCATCATATTGGAGTTTCAGAAGAAAGAGGCAATATTTAAACAGAAAATGATGGTTCAAAACCATTGAAATTTCTCTTTATATTGTTTAGACTAATTTCATTTGGGAATCTAAAATATGAACCTACTGAGTTAAACACAAAAAGGCAATGGAAAAATTATTCATCAATTTAAGGATGGCAGTATTTTTCTCAAAAAATTACTTGCCCACAGTATGAAGATTAATATGTAAGTAGTTTTTAAAAATAAACAGTGGTTAGCAAGGAAGATCACTGTGAATGTTTTAATTAATATTACTATATTATTTTTAATAGAAATAATTCTGGAGGAATTACTGTCTAGCATTTCATTGCTGGTACTCTAAAGAAAAGGCATCTATCACAGTCAAATTGTTGGAATGATTTTTTGTCCATTAGAGAGCACTACACTTACTCATTGAAAATGTTCTCTATTTTTATGATCTCTCTTTGTGGTATTATACTTTTTCATTCCACATAAACAGACATTTGGTTCAATATTATTTACCAAAGTGTTTGATGCTGTCAGCAGAACTGGGATTTATAAGGAAACGTGAAGCTCCTCTACATTCTAATACAACTTAAAGTTATTCTCCATTCAAATTCACTCACATGTAGTTCATTCTTTGTTTCCAACAAAATAAATCAGAATGGTAGAAACTCAGATTATTTCAGTCATGCACTTTTCTAAAATAAAGATATTTTAGATCCTAAATAATTTAAGTCCTGCTGATGACTGATAATTATGCAAAGTTTTCAATAGTCTTTTAACCTTTCTTGTAAGGTGACAATTGTTGCTGATATGACCAGTGTAACATTTACTTAACGAGGTATTATCAAAATTACACACAATTCTCTAGATACGATGGGGTTAATTACAGTGAAAATAAGCCACATCATATGGGGAAATATAGAGCAAATACATTTTTTAGAAAAAAATCTGTACTTAAGCTTTAAGTCTTTATCATAGGCACTCAAAAGTATCTACCAAACTAATAAATTAGTGAAAAGTAATTAGTAATTAATATCACTTAAAATATATTACTTAGAGCAAATTATGATTAGTGTTTTTTAGATATCTCAAAGATAACTGTATCATTGTAGCTCTGACCTTTCAACTAAATGAGCAAAAAACCCAACAATTACTAAATGTTTATTATTTACTATGTACCAGGAAATATTATAAACATATTAAATATATGAATTCTTTTGTCTTTTACAAACCCATGAAGAAAATATTACCATTATATGCACCTTAAAAAAGAAAATTGTGATGTAGTGAAGTGAAATATTTGGTTCCATTAGTAATTTTTTATTTGTATTTGTAACAACTCTAAAAGGTCACTTACCAGTCTTCTGTAGTTTTGACTCACATGTTTACCCATTTTTATAACTCCAAGAAAGATATTTATGTGTTCTAATTATGAATTTCCTCATCATACCTCTCTCACTTTTTATATTTTTTCATAAGGAAGATTATGGTATGAGCTGATTCTGGTAATGCCTTAGTTCAGTGCCTTCCCCCTAAAAAGCAATTGCTCCATTGGTGTCTGTGATGTTGATGATAATGAGGATGACGATGGCAAAAATTAGGATAACATAGAAGTGTTTTTTAAGCCCTAAGTAAGGCTTTATATATATATATATATATATATATATATATTTTTTTTCGAGGCCTGGTCTCACTCTGTCACTCAGTCCAGAGTGCAGTGGCGTGATCTTTGCAGCTTTGATCTCCTGGGCTAAAGCAATGCTCCTGACTCAGCCTCCCAAGTAGCTGGGACTACAAGCATGTATCACCATGGCCAGCTAATTCTTTATTCTTTGGTAGAAGCAGGATCTAGCTGTGTTGCCCAAGTTGGTCTCAAACTCCTGGTTTCAAGCAATCCTGATGCCTTGGCTTCCCAAAGCACTGGGATTACAGGCATGAGCCACCATGCCTGGCCACAGTTCTAATAAGTTTTAAGCTTCAGGTAGACTCTCTACAAATGAATTCCCAGAATTCTATTAGCAGTGAGTCACCTTTTTATTCCCTTGAGTACAGAATGTGTGCTAATGTGTGCAGGATGGGTGAGTAAAGAATACATAAACAGCTGCCGTACTGCAGGTAAAATAAAATTACTTTAGACAGGGTAGCCAAAAGAAGCCCCTGAATGCTACAAGGCAAGACACATTGTCAGCTTTCATAAGAACCCAAATTTAATGGATGCAAAGAAGCTGGGGCCAAACAGTAGCAGGAAGAACAACATGGCCCATAACCACTAGAGAACTCCATGGTTCACTGTAGGTAAACCTTGGAGAGGAAGAGAAGGGTGACTGTCATTATGAGTTTAGAGACAAAGTAAAATCAGTTGTCATTTGTATGCAACTGGACACAACTGCCTGTCATCTTTGTGGGCCTTTTAAATTCTCCCTGCACATACTGATAGCAACATTATCTGTAGGATGCTATCTGAAAATGAAGGACAATGGTATGTATATCAGTCCTTCTATGTTTATGCCATCATTTAGGACTTTTTTCAAAAATTATTAAACTCACCAATATTCTTCAAGTGCTGAGAAGATAAGGGAAGCCACTGTAGCCTGTACGACACTGGAAAGATAAGACTATTCTTGATTATATAACAGAGTGTAATGACAGACAAGAGACTTAACTGTTTAAGGAAGAATATAAATTACATTTGCAACTATAATAAGATTGTGGTCACATTCATACCATAGTAAAAGATGACAACTCACTTTGCCCAAAGTTTTCGTTGTGCTTGTGAACAGTTGTTAAAATCAACTTATTTCTATGCAAATGTACAACTGCATTCTGACAGGGACTGTTTCTCCTTGAACTGGGAAATAACATCCTTGCTAAATTTAAGGCCCCACAATGAGAGAAGACTAAAATGCAAATGATTATGACTGAGGAGAGGTGATCGACTCTGCCTTAATTTTCAAAGCATCAAAGGAAAAGATATGCCCAGCTATAGAGGAATCCCTAAATCATGCTGATAGTTAAGTCACCAGTAGTAGTACACGTACATCCAATGTCATCCATTTGTTCTGTGGCAAATTTTACAAGAGAGAAGACAAAATTAAATGATGTGGATAATGTGACAATAATGCCTATTCATTTTTTATGAGTTTTTCCCTTCAGTGGGAAAGGTCTTCATTTATATGACACAGAAGGTCCCTGTTTTCCTCTGACTGCAGGGTCTGGCCCATTCGCTGCTCAAGGGCTTTTAACTCCTGATTAATTGGCAATTGGACAAAATTATACTTTTAATTGTACTCTAGGCTCTCTATATCAATTTAAGATGAATTGTCTTCAAAACAAACAGAACATTAGTTGAAAGTAACACACAAAAAAGTGCTTTATGTTCTATAAAAGCTCTTTTTCTCCGTAAATGTAACAACCGTATTAACAATAAAAAGGAAACACAAGGACTGTAACAAATTGTCCTGCAATGGTCTATTCAAAATTCCACCGAAAGCCAGATGAAGATGTCTGTAGTTTCAGGCCCCGGGAGGCAATGGCATGTTTCATGATGACACTTGCCAGCAGCTCATCGTTTGTGCTGAGGAAGTGGTGGCCTCAGCCACAATGATCCCCCTGCCTTGGCCTCCCAAAGCCCTGGGATTACAGACGTGAGCCACTGCACCCGGCCTAGTCTTATAGTTTTCCTATCAATGTTCAGGAAATATGAAAACATCCTAGTATGGGTTGCAATACTTCACAACTTTTAAGGTCACTGTGCATGTAACAGAAGGAAAAAACAAAAATCAGAAGCAGGACCCCTGGGTCAGGAAAGTAACATTTAAATGAGGTTCAGAGAAGAGTGAAGTTATGCAAAGCCAGACACAACAGGTATGGGAAGATCACTTGTGCCTCAGAAGCTGTTCTTGCCATTTAAGCAGTTAATAGCTAACTCAAGAATGCTGCTAATTAGCATCTAGGTAGAGGCTGTCACTTACACAACTAACCACCTAACTATTCTAAGAGTAAACAAAACGGTGTACTCCCTGAAGATAAAAGCATTGTATTCTATCAGTCCCAATGTCATTTTAAGACTTCCTACTACAATAAGTGTATTCAATTACAGCATCCCAGGAGGATAGTTTCCACAGTCAAAACATTTGAGAAAGTATGAGACAAAGTCACACAGGTCTCTTTGCTTCCTGCAACTTGCCTCAAGTCTTTAAGATGTTCACAAACACTGAGAACCTCTAGGAGGGAGACACAGGATGCAGTTGACAAAAGCCTACCAAAATTAGCCGGGCACGGTGGTGCATGCCTGTAAGTTCCAGCGACTCGGGAGGCTGAGGTGGAAGGATCACTTGAGCCCAGGGAGGTCAAGGCTGCGGTGAGCCGTGATCGCGCTACTGCACTCCAGCCTGGGTGAGAGTGAGATCTTGTCTCAAAAAAAAAAAAAAAGAAAAAGAACAACTAATATAAACTCAACCCTAATGTAAACTAAAGATTTCAAGTGAGTATGATGTGTCAACATATGTGTAAGTTCATCAATTGTCACAAGTGCCGTAGTCTGGTGGAAGAAGCTCATGATAGGGGAGTTTGTGGGAGAGGGCAGAGGGGTTGATGGGAACACTCTGCACTTTTCTTCTCAAGTTTGCTATGAACCTACAACTGCTCTAAAAAAGTATTTTAAAAAAAGTTCTGGAGATGCATATTGGTTTCTAGGGTTTTGTTTTGTTTGAGATGGGGTCTCGCTGTTGTCTGCCCGGGCTGGAGTGCAATGGCACGATCTCAGCTCACTGCAACCTCTGCCTTCTGGGTTCCAGCAATTCTCCTGGCTCAGCCTCCTGAGTAGCTGAGATTACAGGTGCCCGCCACCATGCCTGGCTAATTTTTGTATTTTTAGTAGAGACAGGGTTTCACCATGTTGGCCAGGCTGGTCTCAAATTCCTGACCTCAGGTGATCCACCCGCCTCGGCCTCCCAAAGTGCTGGGATCACAGGCATGAGCCACCGCGCCCAGCCAGGATATTGGTTTTTGTTTTTTGAAATGGAGTCTCGCTCTGTTGCCCAGCCTGGAGTGCAGTGGCGCAATCTTGGCTCACTGCAACCTCTGCCTCCTGGGCTCAAGCGATTCTCCTGCCTCAGTCTCCTGAGTAGCTGAGACTACAGGTGCATGCCACCACGCCTGGCTAATTTTTATATTTTTAGTAGAAACAGGGTTTCGCCATGTTGGCCAGGCTGGTCTCAAACTCTTGAGCTCAGGTGATCCACCCACCTCAGTCTCCCGAAGTGCTGGTATTACAGGTGTGAGCCACCGTGCCCGGCCTGGAGATGGATATTGTTGATGGTCACGTAACAGTGTGAATATATGTAATGCCACTGAAATGAACACTAAAAATGGCCAAAATAGTAAATTTTGTTATACATATTTTGTCACAATTTTAAAAACTACAAGGACCGGGGGTGGTGGTTCACACCTGTAATCCTAGTAATTTGGGAGGCTGAGGTGGGAGGATCACTTGAGCCCAGGAATTCGAGTCCATAAGATCTCACAGAGTGAGAGCTCATCTCTACGAAAAATAAACAAAATGCGCCACGGGTGGTGACTCACACCTGTAATCCCAGAATTTTGGGAGGCTGAGGCAGGAGGATTGCTCAAGTCTGGGAGGTTGAGGCTGCAGTGTGCCAAGATCGTGCCACTGCACTCTAGACTGGGCAACAGAGACCCTGTCTCAAAAATAATCTATATATATGTACAAAAATTTAAAAATAAATATTTAAAAATAATTTAGAAAACACAACTGGGACATGCCCTGCCCCTCTCAGCCCATGGTACTTTCCTTTTCCAACAGCATCCACTTGCTCTTGCTGACGTCCAAGGCCTGCCTGCCATTTTCCTGCAGCTCATCCAATCCACTATATGTGCTAGTGACACAGCCCCAAGATTTAGACTCACACATGACCCCATGAAACACTACAAGGAGATGGAAAACCACAGTCAAACCTGACTTTGACTTGCTGTGAGAACAGGAGACAGGTAGTGCTTAAATTTCACATAGATGATGGCCCCTAAAACATACTTGGGCCGAAGCAGACCTGATAGATATCTACAGAACTCCCCACCCCAAGTCAACAGAATACACATTCTTCTTAGTGCCACAGAGCACTTATTCTAAAATCGACCACATAAATGGAAGTAACACACTCCTCAGCAAATGCAAAAGAACAGAAATCATAACAGCCTCTCAGACCACAGTGCAATTAAATTAGAACTCAGGATTAAGAAACACACTCAAAACTGCACAACTACGTGGAAACTGAACAATCTGCTCCTGAATGACTACTGGGTAAATAACGAAATTAAAGCAGAAATAATGATGTTCTTTGAAATCAATGAGAACAAAGATACAATGTACCAGAATCTCTGGGACACAGCTAAAGTAGTGTTTAGAGGGAAATGTATAGCACTAAATGCCCACAAGAGAAAGCAGGAGAGATCTAAAATCGACACCCTAACATCACAATTAAAAGGACTAGAGAAGCAAGAGCAAACACATTCAAAAGCTAGGAGAAGGCAAGAAATAACTAAGATTGGAGCAGAACTGAAGGAAATAGAGACATGAAAAAACCTTCAAAAAAATCAATGAATTCAGGGGCTGGTTTTTTGAAAAGATCAACAAAATTGATAGACCACTACCTAGACTAATAAAGAAGAAAAGAGAGAAGAATCAAATAGACACAATAGAAAATGATAAAGGGGCAATCACCACTGATCCCATGGAAATACAAACTACCATCAGAGAACACTATAAACACGTCTACACAAATAAACTAGAAAATCTAGAAGAAATGGATAAATTCCTGGACACATACACCCTCCCAAGACAAAACCAGGAAGAAGTCAAATCCCTGAAAAGACCAATAACAAGTTCTGAAATTGAGGCAGTAATAGCCTACCAACTAAAAAAATCCTAGACGGATTCACAGCCGAATTCTACCAGAGGTACAAAGAGGAGCTGGTACCATTCCTTCTGAAACTATTCCAAACAACAGAAAAAGAGGCCAGCATTATCCTGATTCCAAAACCTGGCAGAGACACAACAAAAAAAGAAAATTTCAGGATGAACATCGATGTGAAAATCCTCAATAAAATACTGGCAAACCGAATCCAGCAGCACATCAAAAACTTATCCACCATGATCAAGTGGGCTTCATCCCTGAATGCAAGGCTGGTTCAACATATGCAAATCAACAAACATAACCGATCACATAAACAGAACCAATTACAAAAACCACAATTATCTCAATAGATGCAGAAAAGGCCTTCGATAAAATTCAACACCGCTTCATGCTAAAAACTCTCAATAAATTAGGTATTGATGGGACATATCTCAAAATAATAAGAGCTATCTGACAAACCCACAGCCAATATCATACTGAATGGGCAAAAGCTGGAAGCATTCCCTTTGAAAACTGGCACAAGACAGGGATGCCCTCTCTCGCCACTCCTATTCAACATAGTGTTGGAAGTTCTGGCCAGGGCAATCAGGCAGGAGAAGGAAATAAAGGGTATTCAATTAGGAAGAGAGGAAGTCAAATCGTCTGTTTGTAGACAACATGATTGTATATTTAGAAAACCCCACGGTCTCAGCCCAAAAACTCCTTAAGCTGATAAACAACTTCAGCAAAGTCTCAGGATACAAAATCAATGTGCAAAAATCACAAGCATTCCTATGCACCAATAAAAGACAAACACAGAGCCAAATCATGAGTGAACTCCCATTCACAATTGCCACTAAGAGAATAAAATACCAAGGAATATAGACCAATGGAACAGAACAGAGGCCTCAGAAATAACGCCACACATCTACAACCATCTGATCTTTGACAAACCTGACAAAAACAAGCAATAGGGAAAGGATTCCCTATTTAATAAATGGTGCTGGGAAAACTGGCTAGCCATATGCAGAAAACTGAAACTGGACCCCTTTCTTACACCTTATACAAAACTCAAGATGGATTAAAGACTTAAACGTAACACCTAAAACCATAAAAATCCTAGAAGAAAACCTAGGCAATACCATTCAGGACATAGGCATGGGCAATAACTTCATGGCTTAAACACCAAAAGCAATGGCAACAAAAGCCAAAATAGACAAAGGAAATCTAATTAAACTAAAGAGCTTCTGCACAGCAGAAGAAACCATCATCAGAGTGAACAGGCAACCTCCAGAATGGGAGAACGTTTTTGTAATCTATCGATCTGACAAAGGTTTAATATCCAGAATCTACAAGGAACTTAAACAAATGTACAAGAATAAAACAACCCCATCAAAAAGTGGGCAAAGGATATGAACAGACACTTTTCAAAAGAAGACATTTATGTGGCAAACAAACGTGAAAAAAAACCCATCAATACTAGTCATTAGAGAAATGCAAATCAAAACCACAATGAGATACCATCTCACGCCAGTTAGAATGGCAATCATTAAAAAGTCAGGAAACAACAGGTGCTAGAGAGGATGTGGAGAAATAGGAATGCTTTTACACTGTTGGTGGGAGTGTGAATTAGTTCAACCATTGTGAAAGACAGTGTGGCGATTCCTCAAGGATCTAGAACCAGAAATACCATTTGACCCAGCCATCCCATTACTGGTATATACCCAAAGGGTTAGAATTCATTCTACTATAAAGACACAGGCAAATGTATGTTTACTGCAGCACTATTTACAATAGCAAAGACTTGGAACCAACCCAAATGCCCATCAATGATAAGACTGGATAAAGAAAATGTGGCACATATACACAATGGAATACTATGCAGCCATGAAAAGGATGAGTTCATGTCCTTTGCAGGGACATGGATGAAGCTGGAAACATCATCCTCAGCAAACTAACAGAGGAACAGAAAACCAAACACTACATGTTCTCACTCATAAGTGGGAGCTGAACAATGAGAACACATGGACACAGGGAGGGGAACATCACACACACACACCCCGGGGCCTGTGGGGAGTGGGAGGGGAGGGAGAGCATTAGGACAAATACCTAATGCATGCTTAAAACCTAGATGACAGGTTGATTGGTGCAGCAAACCACCATGGCACATGTATACCTATGTAACAAACCTGCACGTTCAGCACATGTATCCCAGAACTTAAAGTTAAAAATAAATACTTGGGCCGTTCAACAGTTCCCCTCCCCCACAAGCCTTTTTCCAGAACAGCATTGTTCAATAGGACCTTCTGAGATGAGGAAAGAGTTCTGTAACTTCACTGTCCCACCTGGGAGTTACTTGTGCCTAGGGAGCATGCATTTATTCGTTTATTTCGAGACAGGGTCTCGATCTGTCACCCAGGCTGGAGTGCAGTGGCATAAACACAGGTCACCGCAGCATCGACCTCCCGGGCTTAAGTGATCGTCCTGCCTCCACCTCCCAGGTAGCTGGGACCACAGGCACATGGGTGCCACCACATCCTGCTTTTTTTTTCTCAGGATTGGTCTTGAACTCCTGTACTCAAGCAATCCTCTCGCCTTGGCCTTCCAAAGTGCTGGGATTACAGGCGTGAGCCACTGCACCTGGCCTATTGAGCGCCTTAAATGCCACTAGTGCAACTAAGGAACTTACCATTTTTACCGTATTCTAATCAGTTTAACTGTCAAGAGCCACCTGTGGCTAGTGGCTACCAAATTGGACAGAGTGGTTTTAGAATTTTTACAAAGAAGCCAAAGTGAGAGTGGCTACCAAATTGGACAGAGTGGTTTTAGAATTTTTACAAAGAAGCCAAAGTGAGAGCTCTGTATCTTTTTGGTGGAAACATCAAAAAGCAGTGAGTGATGGAGGACGAATCCAGAAGACAGTGGAGGTGCTCATCTGTTTAGCCCAGGAACCCACTTACTGTGTATGTACTTTTTCAAACCTCTGAAAGCAATTCTAATGCACTGAGAAATGATTTACTCAAGACCAGGACAAGGTTAACCAAAGGGAGCTCATGGTACAGCCCAACATTCTAGGCCACCCAGGCCAGAGTGAGCCAAGGTGACGTGTCTGTTGTGTGGCTCCAGAATTGAAAGCCTGAGATTTGACGTCTGCATCTTCACAGTCGGCCTGTTAGAAGGGCCCCCCGTGCACACACACTCCGCCCCAGGAAAAGCAAAAGCCACCGCACACAAATCTTTCAGAGGTGGCACCAGCAGGAAGGAGAGTGTTGTGCCTCATAGCAAAAGGAACATTTAACAGTTCAGAGAAGAGTCTGTTCAAACTCCAATTTTGGAGCAGAATGAATACAAGTTGAGAAAACGGAGTGGTTCTAGGTGAAGTGGACTCCTGAACGACTTTTCTAAAAAGATGTTGTGCTTAAGAGTATACTCAGTGTGGTCAGAAATGTCAGGAGAGTGCTTTCAATGGGTCCAGCTGCCACTTGTTTAAACAAGCCTGACTCCCCCCCTCCCCCGCCCTTCCAGCTGGGGAGAATTTGCTCTGCAAGAAAAACAGATCTGCGCTGCCTCCAGCAGAGGCTGAATCCTAATCATCCTAGCTTACTATTACAGCACAGCAACTTCCCATATCCTATCTCATCAGCTTTTAGGTTTAGGGTAGGCACTGTTACTCCCTTTGACCAGAAACTGAGGCACAAGGACTCCCAGGTAATTACTGTCTCACATATAATGCTTCTGAACGTCACCCAGGTGACAGAGGTTTGTCACCAAAGGTGCTGTAAGGGAAAAAACGTCAAGCAACAATTCATTCCACACCGAGAGAAACTCTTGCCAATCCAAAGTACGCTTCTTAAGGCTGGATTCTCAGGCACATTTATTATAGTGAGTTTAGAGACCTAGAGTCCCACTCCAGCAAAGGTGCCCCCGAACCCGTGAATGCTGTGCATTATGGGATAAAATATACGTCAACACAGGGTGGTGGCTTACACTCCACCGTCAGTGTTTTGGGGACGAGAATTGAAGTGTGCAAAAGAACACTGGGTATTTCTAAGTAGAGGCAACACACACACATGTAAGACACCGATTTCCACTCCTGGCTGCAAAATGGAATCGCCTGGGAAGGATGACACTTCTAAGGCCTCGGTGCTTATGTCATTGGTCTGGGGTCCGATCTGGGCAAGCAGAGTTTTAAAAGCTCCCCAGGTGATTCTAATATGTAGCCTGCGTTGGGACCCACGGCCGTAAGAGACCTGCCAGGAATGAGAAAGCAAAAGTTGGATAACTTGGGAGAAGGGGGGCTTGGTAGGGTCTGGGTTACAGGCTGTTTCTTGGGTTATCTGATGTTTAAGATGCCTGAAGAATCAAAGAGTCTAAATGCCCGTGGCCTCTATTTTCTTATCTGTAAAAGGGCACAACGTTAACGACTCTACCCTCCCCCAAAGGCAGGACGGTCCTGTTGGACGGATCAGGGGGTGAGAGGATAGGAGGGGGGCTAAGGGGAGGGGGATGAGAGGAAGGGGACTAGGGGAAGGGGAGGGGGACTAAGGGGAGGGGGGCCTGCGGGAGGGGGGCCTGCGGGAGGGAGACTAAGGGGAGAGGGGACTAAGGGGAGGGGGGCCTGCGGGAGGGGGGAATAAGGGGAGAGGGGACTAAGGGGAGGGGGGCCTGCGGGAGGGGGGACTGGGGGAGGAGGATAAGGGGAGCGGAATAAGTGGAGGGGGACTGGGGGAGGGGAGGGGGACGAGGGGGAGGGGGACGGGGGAGAAGGACGAGGGGGCGGGGCGGGTGCCCTGGCTCGTGTGAGGGTAGGTGAACTGGGACTGAGGTGGGGACGAAGCCGCTCTCACCTGCGTCGTAGAAGGCGTCGAGCACGGCCGTCTCCCCGAAGTCCAGCTCCCCGAAGGGCACGGAGGTGAGGTGAGCGCCCTCGGCCTCGCAGGCCCGCAGCAGGCACTGCCGCGCCCCAGCCTCCGGGCCGCCGGCCGCGCCGCCCTGGGAGCTCTCACTGCGCACCTATACTGCCCGCAGAGCCCGCCGCGGCCCGCCCCCACTCTCGCCCTCGCCGCTGCCGCCTGCCGCGCCCTCCGCCGCCCCGTCGGGCTCCGCCGGCCCGGCCGCGCCCTCCACCCCCGGCGGCGGCGGGCACTGAGGGGACTCGCTTGCCGCCCCGAGGGCCCCCGCCGAAGTATTCCCACCGCCGCTCTCCATGTGCCCGCCTGCGCGCCCTTCCCCTGCGCGAGTGGCCAGCGGCTGCGATCCGCTAGGAGGCACAAGTTAGAGCAGCCGCGCAGGCGGTCCCGGCACCTGCTCCTGAAGCGCGGGACGCTGCGGAAATCAAGGGAACGGAGCGCACCGGGGGCCCCGCGGCGGGCCGAAGACGGCAGTTCCCCTAGGCTGCAGCCTGAAGCTCAGGCCCCAAGGCCCCCAGCGCCCTTTGAAGGCCGGAGAGAAAGAGGCGGGGGCTTGGGACGTCAGGGCGAGCGAGGGGCGGGGAGGGGGCCGGGGAGGGCGGCGGGGCAGGAGCGGGGAGGGTGCCCCCTGCTGCCCCCTCCAGGCAGCGCCCGCCCGCAGCCGGGAGACGCCGAACACGGGAACAGGAATTGGGTTTTTTGTTTTTTGTTTTTGTTTTGGCCATCCCTCTAGCCTGACCACCATTAGGAGGTCCAATTTCTTTTTTCTCAAAACAACTTGAAGCATTCGAGCAGGGTAAAAACTCTTTCAAAGCATCGGTTGGATGGAAATGTTCTATTCCCGACTCAATACAGACGTATTAATAGTTTTCACCCGGCATTGGGATGAACGGATGCTTCATCCCTGGTTGCCAAGCGCACGGCCCCCCCTGAGCCCTGTGCCGGAGGCGAGCTCGTCCTGGCTTTCGCCGTGACCTTGACAAGGCACAGGGAGGCACCAGCAACAAATTTTGTCTGGAAGATAGACTCCAAGTACGCTGCCTGCCTGACCTTTGAAAATGCCATGAACTCAAAGGGGTCCTCACTCGGATCTTAGGCACTTCACGAATTTGGACACAAATATTAAAAGAAAATAGTGTTACCACTGAGGGTAATACCATTATTCTTATTTTTTATCTTTTTTGAGACAAAGTCTGTCGCTATCGCCCAGGCTGGAGTGCAGTGGCGCGATCTCTGCTCTAGGCTCACTACAACCTCTGCTTCTCGGGGCTCAAGCGATCCTCCCACCTCAGCCTTCAGAGTAGCTGGGATTACAGGCACGCACCTCACCATGTCCGGCTAATTTTTTTTGTTTGTTTTTTGTATTTTTAGTAGAGACGGGGTTTCACTATGTTGGTCAGGCTGCTGTCGAATTCCCGAGTTCAAGCGACCCGCCCGCCTCAGCCTCTCCAAGTGCTAGGATTACAGGCCTGAGCCACCGCACCTGGGTCATTGTTTTCTAAAAGATAGAATGCACCGGACGCTGTCACAGACTTGGAGGTTTTTCTTTTTTCAATTGCAATATTATTTTTAAACTTTATTTTTAATTGACAAATAATAATTGTATATATTTATGGAATACAATCTGTTGTTTTTCATTTAAATTCAGGGGTATATGTGCAGGTTTGTTACATAGGTAAACTTCTGTCATGGGGGGTTGTTGTATAGATTATTTCATCACCCAGGCATTAAGGCTAGTACCCATTAGTTATTTTTCCTGATCCTCTCCTTCCTCCCACCCTTCACCCTCTGATAGGCCGCAGTGTGTGTTGTTCCCCTCCATGTGTCCATGTGTTCTCATCATTTAGCTCCCACTTATGAGTAAGAACATGGGGTATTTGGTTTTCTGTTTCTGCATTTGTTTGCTAAGAATAATGGCCTCCAGCTCCATCCATGTTCCTGCAAAGGACATGATCTCATTCTTTTTTATGGCTGCATAGTATTCCATGGTGTGTATGTACCACATTTTCTTTATTCAATCTACCATTGATGAGCATTTAGATTGATTTCATGTCTTGGCTATTGTGAATAGTGCTGCAATGAACATACACATGTATGTGTCAACAGAGTGAACAAACAACCTACAGAATGGGAGAAAATTTTTGCAAACTATGCATCTGACAAAGGTCTAATATCCAGCATCTATAAATAATTTAAATTTACAAGAAAACAACAAACAGCCCCATTAAAAAGTGGGCAAAGGACATGAACAGACACTCTTCAAAAGAAGACATACATGTGGCCAACAATCATATGAAAGAAAAGCCTCAACATCACTGATCATTAGAGAAATGCAAATCAAAACCACAACTAGATACCATCTCACACCAGTCAGAATGGCTATTATTAAAAAGTCAAAAAATAACAGATGGTGGCGAGGCTGTGGAGGAAAAGAAACATTTATACACTGTTAGTGGGAGTGGAAATTAGTTCAACCATTGTGGAAGACAGTGTGGCAATTCCTCAAAGACCTTATAACAGAAATAACATTCCACCCAGCAATCCCATTACTGGGCTTATACCCAAAGGTTTTCTCTTTTTTAATAACAGCTTTATTGAGCTATCATTCACATACCATACAATTCACCCATTTAGAGTGTACGATTCAATGAAAGTTTTTAGTATATCCACAGCGTTGTGCAGCTATGGCCATAATGAGTTATATAAAATTTTCATCACCCCACGCTCCAGTGCAAAAATCAATCAGTACCCATTAGAAACCACTCTCCCTCCTTCCCAACATCCCCAGCTCTAGGTAACCATAAGTCTACCATCTCTGTAGATTTGCCTATTCTGGACATTTCATACAAATGGAATCATGCAATGTGTGGACGTAGGTTTTTGAGCATATACCTAGGAGCAGGATTTCTGGGTCACATGCTAACTCTACAATTTTTTTTAGAAAACTTTTTTATAGAGATGAGGTCTCACTATCTTGTTCAAGCTGGTCTCGAACTCCTGGCTCCTACCTCGGCCTCCTAAAGCACTGGGATTACAAGTGTGAGCCACCACACCAGGCTTACCTCTGTGTTTAACCTTTGGAGAAATTTCCACGGTTTTCCAAAGTGGCTGCACCGTTTTCCATTCTCACCAACCAGCAGTGTTCCAATTTCCCTGCATCTTCACCAACACTTGTTATTGTTTTTGGATTATGACCATCCTAGCAGGTGTGAAATTGTACTTCATGATGGTTTTGATTTCTATTTCCCTGATGGATAATGACTCTGGGCATCTTGTCATGTGTTAATTATTGGCCATTTGTATAACAACTTCTGAGTGATGTCTATTCAAATCCTTTGCCCATTTTTTAATTGAGTATTTGTCTTTTTATTATTGAGTTGTAAGAATCCTCTACATATTGTGGATAGAAGTTCCTTATCAGATATGTGATTTGCAAATATCTTCTTCCATTCTGTGAGCTGTCTTTTTACTTTCTTGAGGGTGTCCTTGGCAGCACATCACAAGCCATTTTGACACGTGCAGGATAGGACTTATAAAACATTTCAGCTTCTTTGCATGCTTCAGTACTAATACAGTCCACCTCCCACCCCCAAAGAAAGCAGAAACTATCTGTATAAATCCATGAAGAAATCCTGCCCTCGTTCCAGCCCTGGCAGAAATCATAAGCAGCTTCCATGTGCATCCTCGTCTGTGGTCAACGAATGGAAAATGGGTTCTGAGGAAATCTGTGAGAACACACAGACCAGGCTGGGAAGCAGGAGAGCTCAGAAAAACTCTCCACACCTTGTTCTAAGACATTTTTTGTATGATGCTATAAAAGGACACATGTATTCTTTGTAACCTTGTAATGCATAATAATAGTAATTTTCCTAATATGCCTGTTCATCTGGAATTATTCCAGGGACTGCCACAGCCTTCAGAAGGGCAAAGATGCCCACTTAAAATCCCTTGCCAGCATCTTGCTGTTGTCCCCATCACAATCTTCCCGAATTCCTCTCAGCTCTCACTGGGGCCCTGCTGATGGAGTGAGACCCACGGGAGCTGTGAATTCTGGCTTGAATAAGAGCTTCCTCTAAATACAAACCCTGCTGAGTAAATGCTGAGAGCGCAGCATTTACCCAGCTAACGAGCACCTTCCCTGAAGTTGGGACACACAGCCCACCTTCTCATTGTGTGTAGCAATTTGCACACCTGAAGCATGCCCTGGTCCCTTCCCCCAACGTCCTTCCTACCTCCCCCCAGCCCCACTGAGAAGAAAATTGCAAAATGCTGGATTAATTCTGTTTAATTGAACAACTGTCTTGTTCTTACCTTCGCCTTGCCCCTTACTAAGTACATGCCCTGGAAACAACTTTGTCCGAATGTAGAGGTATCATGGAAAGTTCTTCCATATATTTAATTTTTTTTTTTTTGAGGCAGGGTCTTGCTTTGTCACCCAGGCAGGAGTGCAGTGGCGCCATCACAGCTCATTGCAGCCTCAACCTCCTTGCTCAAACAATCCTCCTACCTCATTTTTTAATTTTTTTTGTAGAGATGATGTCTCACTGTGTTGCACAGACTGGTCTCCAACTCCTGGGCTCAAGCAATCCTCCTGCCTTGGCCTCTCGAAGTGTTGGGATTCCAGACATGAGCCACCATGCCTGACCTCTTCCATATATTTAGAGGAAATCCCTTTGTGAGTGCTACCCACTATTTTTTTTTTTTTTTCAGACAGGGCCTTGCTCTGTTGCCCAGGCTGGAGTGCAGTGGTGTGATCATGGCTTACTGCAGCCTTGACCTTCTGGTCTGGGCTCAAGCAATCCTCCCGCCTCAGCCTCCCAAGTACCTGGGATCACAGGTGTATGCCACCATACATGGCTAATTGTTTCTGTAGAGATGGGTTCTTGCCATGTTGGCCAGGCTGGTCTCAAACTCTTGGGCTCAAGCAATCCTCCCACCTCCGCCTCCCATAGTGCTGGGATTACAGTTGTGAGCTACTGTGCCTGGCCACACCCACTGGTTCCAATTTAATTATTCTTCCACATGGCAACTGTCCAAGAATTCTCCTTAAGTCTTCTCTTTTGCAGGTGATACCCCACCTCCCAGGCCCTTCGATCATTTCTCCATGGCATCATTTCCAGACTACTCTCCACCCTGATGACCCTCTCCTAGAGGATTCCATATTTGTCTCTATTGTTGTTTTGTGTATGTAAAAAACTTTTTTAATTAAAATGTTTTCTTTTGAGATAATTGTAGATTCACATGCAATTATAAGAAATAAAACAGAGACATCTAGTGTACCCTTGATCCAGTTTGCCCCAATGTTAACATCTTGTTGTATACTACCATAACCGAGACATTGACCTTGATACAATCAAAATACAAAACAGGGCCGGGCACAGTGGCTCACACCTGTAATCCTAGCACTTTGGGAGGCTGAGATGGGCGCATCACCTGAGGTCAGGAGTTCAAGACCAGCCCGGCCAACATGGTGAAACCCCATCTCTACTAAAAGTACAAAAATTAGCCAGGCGTGGTGGCACGTGCCTGTAGTCCCAGCTACTCAAGGGGCTGAGGCATGAGAATTGTTTGAACCCAGAAGACAGAGGTTGCAGTGAGCTGAGATCATGCCACTGCACTCCAGCCTGGGTGATGGAGTGAGACTGTGTCTCAAAAAAAAAAAAAATATATATATATATATATATGTGTGTGTGTGTGTGTGTGTGTGTGTGTGTGTGTATACACACAAGGATTGGTTCTGTCACCCTTTGATAGCCACACCCATCACCCTTCTCAACCCCCATCCCTAACTGCTGGCAAGCACTCATCTCTTCTTCCCCACTTGCCCCCTGCGACGGAGTCTTGCTCTGTCGCCCAGGCTGGAGTGTACTGGCGCGATCTCGGCTCACTGCAAGCTCCACCTCCCGGGTTCTAGCAATTCTCCTGCCTCAGCCTCCCGAGTAGCTAGGATTACAGGCGCCTGCTACCACATCTGGCTAATTTTTGTATTTTTAGTAGAGATGCAGTTTCACCATGTTGGCCAGGCTGGTCTCAAACTCCTGATCTCAAGTGATCCGCCCGCCTTGACCTCCCAAAGTGCTGGGATTACAGGCGCCCAGCCACATAACATTTTTGAAGTGACAAAATTATAGAAATGAAAAAAAGGGCCGGGGGCATTGGCTCATGCCTGTAATCCCAGCACTTTGGGAGGCCGAGGTGGGCGAATCACTAGGTCAGGAGTTCAAGACCAGCCTGGCCAACATGGTGAAACCCTGTCTCTACTAAAAATACAAAAATTAGCTGGGTGTGGTGGCACACACCTGTAGTCCCAGCTACTCGGGGGGCTGAGGCAGAAGAATTGCTTGAACCCGGGAGGCGGAGGTTGCAGTGAGCCGAGATCGTGCCACTGCACTCCAGCCTGGGCAACAGAGCAAGACTCCGTCTCAAACAAACAAAAAGTTACGTAAATGGAATCACACAATATGTAACATTTTGAAATTCTTTTTTCATTCAGCATCATTCCTTGGGATTCATCCAAGTTGTTGCATGTATCCATAGTCCATTCCATTTATTGCTGAGTACTATTCCATGGCATGGATATACCACAGTTTCTTTAACCATTCACCATTTGAAGGACATCTTGGTTGTTTCCAGTTTTTGCCTATTATAAATAAAGCTGCTATAAACTTTCATGTACCAGTTTTTGTTGTTGTTGTTGTTTCTTTGAAATGGAGTCTCACTCTGTCACCTAGGCTGGAGTGCAGTGGTGCAATCTCAGCTCACTGCAACCTCCACCTCCCAGGTTCAAGCAATTCTCCTGCCTCAGCCTCCTGAGTAGCTGGGACTACAGGTGCGTGCCACCACACCTGGCTAATTTTTGTATTTTTAGTAGACATGGGGTTTCACCATGTTGGCCAGGCTGGTCTCAAACTCCTGGCCTCAAGTTACCTGCCCACGTGGCCTCCCAAAGTGCTGGGATTACAGGCGTGAGCCACCATGCCTGCCCCCACTCTTTTTTTTTTTTTTTTTACAGAGTCTCACTCTGTCACCCAGGCTGGAGTGCAATCTCAGTTCACTGCAACCTCCACCTCTCAGGTTCAAGTGATTCTCGTGCCTCAGCCACTGTGTAGCTGGGACTACAGGAGCCCACCACCACACCCTGCTAATTTTTGTATTTTTAGTAGAGACCGGGTTTCGCCATGTTGCCAGGCTGGTCTTGAACTCCTGACCTCAAGTGATCTGCCAGCCTCAACCTCCCAAAGTGTTGAGATTGCAGGCATGAGCCACTGCACCCAGCCATTTTCTAGTTGGATTTTTTTTTTAACTCTTTAGTTTGTGTGTTCTTTGTATACTCTAGATACCAATCCTTTGGTGGATATGTGGTTTGCAAATATTTTCTCCCAGTCTGTAGCTTGTCTTCTCATCCTCTTAACAAGAACTGTCACAGACAGAACAAAAGTTTTTAATCTTGATGAGGTTCAATTTATCAATTTTTTTCCATTTATGGATTGCGCTTTTGGTTCCAAATTTAAAAACTTTTTGCGTAGCACTAGGGCCTGAAGATTTTTGCCTATGTTTTGTTCTAAAAAATTTTATAGTTTCACTTTTACATGCAAGTCCATGATCCATTTTGGGGTAATTTTTGTATAAGATGTGAGATATAGGTTGAGGTTTACTTTTTTGCCTGTGGATGTTCAAGTGCTTCAGCACCATTTGATGAAAAGCTTGTCCTTCCTTCACTGAATTGCCTCTTTGTCAAAAATCAGTTGTGCGTGTGTATGAGTCTATTTCTGGGTTCTATATTGCATTGACCTGTCTATCCCACCACCATTACCACACTCTGTTCATTAGTGAAGCTATATAGTAGCTCTTAATACTGGGTAGAAGGATTCCTCCTTTACTTTTTTTCCAGGATTGTTTTAGCTATACTTGCGTCTAGGTTCATGAGAAATATCGATCTGTAATTTTGTTTTAATTTTTTTGGTACTGCCTTTGCCTTGTTTGGATATCAGGGTAATACCAGCCTCATAAAATAGCTTGGAAACTATTCTGTTATCTTCTATCTTCTGGAAAAGATTGTGTAAAATTGGTGTCACTTCTTCCAATGTTTGGTAGAATTCTCCAGTGAGGTCATTGAGACTTGGAGATTTGCTTTTCAGGGTGTTTTAGTTACAAGTTCAATTTTTTCTAATGGTTATATAACTATTCAGATTGTCTATTCTATCTTGGTTGAGTTTTGGCCTATGTTTTTCCATATGCATTTCAGAATAGGCTTGCCTATGTCTACAAAAAAAGTTTCTAGGATTTTGATAGGAAGTATATCAAACCCAATAGATCAGTTCAGAGAGAATAAACATCTTTATTATGTTGAATCTTCCAAATTATGAGCATTGTATGACTCTCCATTTAGATGTTATTTGATTTCTTTCATTAGAATTTTTTAATTTTCAGCATACAGATCCTGTACACATTTTGTCAAATTTATACCCAAGAATTAAATTTTCTTTAGCGTGATTGTAGATGGTATGATGTTTGATTTCAGGCTTCACATGTTCATTGTTAGTATGTGGAAATGCAACTTTTTGTGTGAATTTGTATTACACAACCTTGCTGAGCTCACTTATTAGTTCAAGAGATTTTTGTTTTCTTGAAATTTACTATGTAGACAATCATGTAATCTGCAAGGGAGAGTTTTCTCTCTCTCTCTCTTTTTTTCTTTTTTTGTTGCCTTATTACTGTGGCTAGAACTTGCAGTACTATGTTGAAAAAGAGCAGTGAGAGTGGGCATCCTTGCCTGATCTTAGGGGAAAAACATTCAGGTCTTTCACCCTAAGGATAATGTTAGCTGTAAGTTTTTTGTAGGTGCTGTTCCCTCTGTTCCTAATTTGCTGAGAGTCTTTATTGTGCATGGGTATTGCATTTTTTTGCAAATGCTTTTTATGTATCAATTGATAGGACCATATGATTTTTTCTCTTTAGCCTGTTGATATGGTGGATTACACTGACTTTCAAATGTTGAGCCAACCTTGCATTCTTGGAATAAATCCCACTTAGTTGTGGCATGTCATTTTTGTTACACATTGCTGAATGTGATATGCTAATATTTTATTGAAGATATTTGCATCTAGGTTCATGAGAAATATTGATCTGTAGTTTTGTTTTCATTTTTTTTCGTATTGCCTTTGCCTTGTTTGTATATCGGGGTAATACTAGCCTCATAAAATAGCTTGGGAACTATTCTGTTGTCTTCTCTCTTCTGGAATAGACTGGGTAAAACTGGTGTCACTTCTTCAAATGTTTGGTAGAATTCTCCAGTGAAGTCATTGAGACTTGGAGATTTCTTTTTCAGGGTGTGTTAATTACAAGTTCAATTTTTTCTAATGGTTATATAACTATTCACATTGTCCATTCTATCTTGGTTAAGTTTTGATAATTTGTGGTTTTCAAGGAATTGGTCCATTTGTTCTAAGATGTTGATGTCATAAAGATGCCCAAGATGTCATAAAGTTGTTCTTATTTACTATACTTTTAATGGCTGCCTTCTCTCTTTTTATCTTTTTCAGTTTTGCTATCTAGCCAAGTAAATGTAAATATTCAAGTCTACTGATGAGCCCATCAATGATAGTCTTCATTTCAGTTACTGTGTTTTTTTATTTCTAGCCATTTGATTCTTACAGTTCCCATCTCTGCTGAAATTACCTATCCGATTTTGCATGATGTCTACTTAGGTTGCGAGAGACTTTAACATGGTAATCGGGCTGGTCACGGTGACTCACACCTGTAATCACAGCACTTTGGGAGGCTGAGGCAGGCGGATCACTTGAGCTCAGGAGTTCGAGACCAGCCTGGGCAGCATGGCAAAACCCCATCTCTACAAAAAAATACAAAAAATTAGCTGGCTGTGGTGATGCATGCCTGTAGTCCCAGCTACTTGGGAAGCTGAGGCAGGAGGATCACTTGAGTCCAGGAGGTTGATGCTGCAGTGACCCGTGATCACACCACTGCACTCCAGCGTGGGCTACAGAGTGAGACTATATCAAAAAAACAAAAACAAAAACAAAAACAAACTAAAACTAAAACCATAGTGATCATAATTATTTAAAATTCCTGCCTGTAATCCCAGCACTTTGGGAGGCTGAGGCAGGCAAATCACCTGCAGTCAGCAGTTCGAGACTAGCCTGGCCAAAATGGTGAAACCCTGTCTGTACTAAAAATACAAACAAAAAATTAGCCAGGCATGATGGCATGCACCTTTAGTCCCAGCTACTCGGGAGGCTGAGGCAGGAGAATTGCTCGAACCTGGGAGGCAGAGATTGCAGTGAGCTGAGATCACATCATTGCACTCCAGCCTGGGTGACACAGCAAGACTTCATCTAAAATAAATAAAATAAAATAAAATTATCTGATACTTTAATAGCAATGCCATATCTAAGTCTGAATCTGATCACTTGTCTCTTCAGAATGCTTTTTTTCTTTTGGCATGCCTTGTAATTTTTTGTCAAAAGGTGGACGTTGTATATAGGGCAGCAGATACTAAGATAATAAACCTTTAGTGTGGGACTTTATGTTGATCCGGCCAGGAGTTGGGCTGTGTTGAGATTTGTTTTCCTATGAACATTACAAACTTCAGATTCCTCTAGTGATCTTTTTTTGTCCCCCACCTCTCTTGGCTTTGGGGCTTCCCTTTGTGCTGCTCCCCAACGTCTGTCTCTTGCAGTCTTCCCTGCTATTGTTATTCCTGGAGGCTTGTTAGCATGCTGTTGGGGGATGGATTCTCTAATATTCTAAACTTCAGTCTTTGGAGTGCACAGTGGGCTTGTGTCTCGGGTGTAACTTTCACAGTTGTTTCTGTTTCTCCTCCAGGGACAGAGCTCCCTCCCATTCCCTTCTCCCAGCTGCAGTGGGTATCTACAAGTGTTTTCAGTCTATAGACTTGAAGCCCTTTTCTCTGAAGGTTGAATTGTTTTTAGTTGAGATGAAGAGCTAGAGTTGAGTGCAGATCCCTCCCCTAGTTGCAATGGTAATTCACCAGGGCCCTCGGACCATGTCTTTCCCCATGCAGAATAGCCTTTTGTTCCTTAAGGGAGAAGGGTCTGAGTAGATTTCTCAGTGGTTCCTGAGCCAGCACCATGAGTTTTCTCTGGATTTCCCCTGATCTTCCCTGTGAGAACCAGGTGGGGTTCCTGGAGGAAAAGCCTGCAGAAGGATGACAGTCTTTCTTAGGAGCTGCACACTCTCAAGCTAGCCCACAGTTGGCTTCCAGAAATTGGTCAAATTTTCTAGCCTGACCTTTCTACCTAGTTCTATGGCATCTGGTGGTTTCTGCCCTTGGTAACCAAATGCTCAGATCCTGTGTCTTGCAGGAAGTGCCTAGCTTTTTTTTTTTTTTTTTTTTTTTGAGACAGGGTCTTGCTCTGTCACCCAGGCTGAAATGCAGTGGTGTGATCACGGCTCACTGCAGCCTCAAGGCTCAAGTGATCCTCCTGCATCAGTCTCTCAAGTAGCTGGGACCACAGGCAGGCGATACTACACCTGGCTATTTTTTGTCCTTTTTGTAGAGACGGGGCCTTGACATGTTGCCTAGGCTGGTCTTGAACTCATGGGCTGAAGCAATCCTCCCGCCTCGGCCTCCCAAACTGCTGGGATTACAGGTGTGAGCCACCACACCTGGCCCAGATTTTCAAATGGCCATTTGCTCTTTGAACTTAGTTCTCTATTAATTTCCAGTCTGTCCAGATTTTTTCTTGTTGTTAGCACAGGAAGGGATTTCATGCAGCTCTTCCATATCTCTGAGCTGAAACTGGAAGTCCTATCTATTCAACCATATTTGATCTAAAAAAATGTTAGTTTCACATGTTTCAACCAAATAGACTACGGCATTATTTCTGAGTAGTGCACCTTGTTTTGCTTCAGCCAAGGACAATTAGAGATTTCTGGAAAAGATTGCTGTCAGCTACTCTACACACAACTCACTGGGAATGAGTTGATCCCCCCATGATGGTGGTCTTCAAACTTATGCGTGCATCAGAATTACTGAGAGGACTTGTTAAAACACAGATTGTTGGGTTGCTTTCCAGAATTTCTGATTCAGTAAGTCTGGGACAGGGCACAAGAATTTTCATTTCTACCAAGTTCCCCAGTGGTGATACTAATGCTGTTCTTTTGGGGATCACATTCTAAGAACCACTGCTCTATGGCTCTTCCTAGAAGCTCAGCGCTTATCTAACTTTCCCACTTACTCATCACTTTGAGAGCAGATGGTTTGCCCTGAGAGGGAGCAATTAGGTTCTCAGCTGACCTCATAGAAGAATCAAGAGTCAGCAAAGAATTCCCTTTTTTTTTTTTTGAGACAGAGTCTTGCCGTCACCCAGGCTGGAGTGCAGCCTGCAAGTCACCCAGGCTGGAGTGCGGTAGCATGATCTCAGCCCACTGCAACAGCCACCTCCCAAGTTCAGGTGATTCTCATGCCTCAGCCTCCTGAGTAGCTGGAATTACAGGTGTGTGCCACCATGCTGGGCTAATTTTTGTATTTTTTAGTAGAGACAGGACTTGTTGGCCAGGCTGGTCTCAAACTTCTGTCCTCAAGCAATCCACTCACCTCAGCCTCTCAAAGAGCTGGGATTACAGGCATGTGCCACCATGCCCAGCTAATTTTTCTATTTTTAGGAAAGATGGGGTTTCACCACATTGGCCAGGCTGGTCTCGAACTCCTAGCCTCAAGTGACCCACCTGCCTCAGCCTCCCAAAGTGCTGTGATTACAGGCTTGAGCCACCATTTTCAGCCCAGAATTCATTTCTTTTTTTTCCTCCAGAATGAGTATAGGAAAAAAAAAAACAACTTTACTTTCTAAAACAGAGGTAGCCACAGGTTTCTAAGTAGTGACTGGACGTCTTAGAGAAAATGGTGTTCAGATGACATGAACTTGGTTTTGAGAACCATCGTAATGCAAGAAGCACTCTCCTTAGGGTCCGGGTGTTGGCTGAGACTTATATAGAAGTAAAGTGCTCTGAAGGCTTTCTTTGTATCTGTTTCTTTTGCTGTGGAGCTTCCCTACTGCCCCAGTTTTGTACTAAAGTTTTAGTAAAGGTCAAACCGGGCTGCTCAAATGTATAGAATAAATTGTATTTGACATCAGTCACAATTACCAATTCATCTATTCAGTCAACTACATATCAAGTGATTACTATTAATATATATCTGTCAATGTTTTAGGTGCTGGGGATAGAGCAGTGACAGAAAAGTCACTATCCTCAGAGTGGTTTCATTCTAAGGGAGGGGAGATTGAAAACAGAAACAAAGCAAGCAAGGGAAAATAAATGAAGGAGGTATTGATATGGGGACTCTGGGGGTGGGTCAAGGCTAAAGTTGCTCTTTTATTTAGAGGGGTAGGGAGGGCCTCTCTGATGAGGTGACATTGGAGAAGTGACCAATCAGGAAAAAAGAGATCCAGACCTGACCCCCATCAGGATTTAGGCAAATGCAACTTTAAGGAAAGATGGGTGGTTAGTCACTTGTATATGCTAATGTTAATAATTAACTAAGTTTATAATTGGCCAAAAATGATTTTTGCTAAAAATATCAGGCAACTTATACTCACGTTCCACATTTTGGAATTATCTTAAGGATAGGTCACAAATGTGGACATAGGCCAGGCATGGTGGCCCACGCCTGTAATCCCAGCACTTTGGGAGGCCAAGGTGGGTGGATTGCTTAAGCTCAGGAGTTCAAGAGCAGCCTGGGCAACACGGTGAAACCCTGTCTCTACCAAAAATACACACACACACACACACACACACACAAATGTAGCCAGGCGTGGTGGCGTGCATCTGTGGTCTCAGCTACTTAGGACGCTGAGGAGGGAGGATCCCTTGAGCTCAGGGGATGGAGGTTGCAGTGAGCCGAGATGGCACCACTGCATGCACTCCAGCCTGGGTGACAGAGTGAGACCCCATCTCAAAAAATAAATAAATAAATAAAAAGAAAAGAAAAAAGAAATGTGGACATAGATTGATGCGTAAAGATGTCCATGACAACTTTATTTTAAAAAGAAAAAAATTAAGTTCGTGAGAAACGTGCTTCTTTCCCTGACCTTCCCTCCCCTCAAGGCTCCAGTGGGCGTGTCTCCTCTGTCACGCCAAAGCTCTGGGGGCTTTTCTATGTGGTTGTGTTTTGTATTGAGGAAGACTTGCCTGTTTACCTGCCTACTTCTGCCCATTTGACACAGAGCTCCTTCAGGGCAGGGACTCTGTCGCATTCAGCGCCTCTCATGGCATCTGGCACATCACCATAAGCACCCTATATATGTTAGATAAGAGATTGGTCAAATGCTTTCTGGAATATTTACAGATGGAATACTATGCAGCCATTACAAATTGTTTTCACAAAAAAAAGACAAAAAATGATATTAAGTATAAACAGCAGGCTATAAAACTATAAATACAGAATGACCTTCTTATCAGAGACCAAAATTAAAGGCTGTTTCTGAGAATGTCTGTCTTCTCTTTATATTTTGTATTTTCTACTTTGGGCATAAATATTCGCTTCATATTCAGAAAAAAAAGTTATCTAAAAATTCTCAAGGTGACTTTGTTCTACATTTGAGCCTACAGTCACCACTCTGGTGCTCTAAACATTTTTTTTTTTTTTTTGGCGGCGGTGGGGACACAGTCTCAACTCTCTCACCTACGCTGGAGTGCAGTGGTGCAAACACAGCTCACTGCAGCCTCAACCTCCTGGGCTTAAGTGATCCTCCCGCTTCAGCCTCCTGAGTAGCTAGGACTTCAGGCACGCACCACCAAGCCTGGCAAATTTTTGTATTTTTTTGTTTGTTTGTTTTTGTAGAGATGGGGTCTCCATATGTTGCCCAGACTAGTACTGAACTCCTGAGCTCAAGCAATCCACCTCCCTTGGCCTCCCAAAATTCTAGGATTACAGGTGTGAGCCACCGTGCCCGGCCTAAACTTTTTTTTTTTTTTGAGAGAGAGTCTCACTCTGTTGCCCAGGCTGGAGTGCAGTGGCACCATCTCAGCTCACCGCAACCTCTGCCTCCCACGTTCAAGCGATTCTCCTGCCTCAGCCTCCCAAGTAGCTGGGATTACAGGCACCCACCACCACGCCTGGCTAATTTTTGTATTTTTAGTAGAGACAGGGTTTCACCATGTTGGCCAGGCTGGTCTCGAACTCCTGACCTCAGGTGATCCGCCCGCCTCAGCCTCCCAAAGTGCTGGGATTACAGGCGTGAGCCACCGTACTCAGCCTGGCCTAAACATTTTTAAGACATGGAAGATTCATTGGTGACACTTTCATCGACAGGCCCATCCTCAGCATGTGAAGTGTCCTCAATTACCCTGAAAGTTGTCACCCTCAGCTGTACCGTTTTGTCTTCCTCATCACCCCTCCCAGATTCTCAGCACCACCCACACGCGTCCCTATCAAAGCAGATTAGTTCTACCTTCAGGCCTGAAGCTTCCTCTGATAATTCCTCTTTCAATTCAAGTCCTTCTCCTCCTTCCAGATTCACTTCCTCCAAGAAGACTGCCCTGATTGAGAACAAAGAACATTTTCTGAGAGCTGCCTTGGGACGACAGCAGGGAAATGAGCAGGCATTTCATACAGGCATCCGTTTACTCCCTATTCATCTATTTCCCTTCGGCATTCAAGGGCAGAGCTTCAGCCCCAGCCAAATTCTTGGTTTTCTCAGATTGACTCTAAGAAATATTCATGAAGCTTGAAAAGAATCTGCTGTATGTCTCCTAAGACATCGCTGTTTTCTTTTCTTTTTTTTTTTTTGAGACAGGGTTTCACTCCAGTCACCCTGGCTGAGGTGCATTGGCGCAATCTCGGCTCACCGCAACCTCCACCTCCCAGATTCAAGCAATTCTCGTGCTTCAGCCTCCCACATAGCTGGGATTATAGGCGTGCACCACCACATCCGGCTAATTTTTTGTATTTTAGTAGAGACAGGGTTTTACCATGTTGGCCAGGCTGGTCTGGAACTCCTGAGCTCAGGCAATCCACCCACCTTGGCCTCCCAAAGTGCTGAGATTATAGGCATGAGTCACCTCGCCTGGCCAGACATCTCTGTTTTTCTTTGGGGGAAATAACCTTGGAAATGTTATTGATTTCTTCATGTTTTTTCGTTTGGTTTCAGGATGGCTTTTACCAGCTGGGTTAGTTTAAAATTTGGTTTGTAAATCCCTTAAAACTTTTGTTTTTATTTATTTTTTTGAGACAGAGTATCACTCTGTCACCAGGCTGCAGTGCAGTGGCGTGATCTTGGCTCACTGCAACCTCCCCCTCCCAAGTTTAAGTGATTCTCCTGTCTCAGCCTCCCAAGTAGCTGGGACTACAGGTGTGCCACCACGCCCAGCTAATTTTTTTTTTTTTTTTTGTATTTTTAGTACAGACATAGAGTTTCACCATGTTGGTCAGGATGGTCTCGATCTCTTTGACCTCATGATCCGCCCACCTCAGTCTCCCAAATTGCTGGGATTACAGGCTTCAGCCACCATGCCCGGCCCTTTTTTTTTTTTTTTTTTTTTTTGAGATGGAGCTTCGCTCTTGTTGCTCAGGCTGGAGTGCAATGGCGTGATCTTGGCTCACTGCAACCTCTGCCTCCTGGGTTCAAGCAATTCTCCTGTCTCAGCCTCCTGAGTAGCTACGATTACAGGCGCCCGCCACCACACCCAGCTAACTTTTGTATTTTTAGTAGAGACTGGGTTTCACCATGTTGGCCAGGCTGGACTTGAACTCCTGACCTCAGGTGATCCGCCCGCCTCGGCCTCCCAAAGTGCTGGGATTACAGGCGTGAGCCACCGCGCCTGGCCTTTTTTTTTTTTTTTTTTTAATAGAAGCTATAACGAAAATTTGCATTTCCAGGGCACCTTCCCATCAAAGAGCTCAAAGTTTGCAAACAAATCTTAGCTTTCTGGAGAACTGGTAATATTCTATGGGGTGGGTGGGAACAGGGAGCATTCAAGACTAAAATGACATTGTTACATAATTATCTGCATAATTTAATTAAACTTGTTGCCACTTAAAGAGAACAGCTCCATGAAGCTGGTTTGCCAGGAATTCAGTTTTTTTATTTTTGTTTTTGTTTTCTTTTCCCTCAGAAAATTCTAGCTACAACCTACTACATCACCTTGTTCTGTTGTTTGGTTGAAATAAGTTATCACCTATTGCTCCAACAAGAAAAAAGGAAGAGTCCATTTTATTGTGAATTCCAAATTCACAAACACAATGAGCACCCCGTCATTTGTGGGAAGGGGCTGCCCCCACAGCCACTTCAATTTGGAATCAATTCAAAAGACATGAAATAGGCCGGGTGCGGTGGCTCACGCCTGTAATCCCAGCACTTTGGGAGGTCGAGGCGGGCGGATTACCTGAGGTCAGGAGTTCGAGACCAGCCTGGCCAACATGGTGAAACCCCATCTCTATTAAAAATACAAAAATTAGCTGGGCATGGTGGTGGGCGCCTGTAGTCCCAGCTACTCAGGAGGCTGAGGTGGGAGAATCACTTGAACCCGGCAGGCGGAGATTGAAGTGAGCCAAGATTGCACCACTGTACTCCAGCCTGGGTGACAGAGTGAGACTCCACTTCAAAAAAGAAAAAGGGCATAAAGTAAAACCACCATGTGGGAACCTGTACTGACTTCATGGATTCTTGTCAGTTGCACAGGCCGCCTCTGCTCCACATGTTGGGAACCAAGCCTTGGTGACCCTAGGAATAGGACTAGGAGTGACAGGAAAAGTTCATCCCCTTAAGAGACCTGGTCCCTGCCTGTCCTTACACCACTGATATTTATTTCTGGCTTGGCCATTGTGCGCCTTCACTCGTGCTAATTTTGGGCACAGCATCTTCTTCCCTGGGTCCTAAGTGCCAAGGCTTCCCTCTGTCGGATGCCACAATCAGTCACGCTGAATGCCGGTCACCCACGCATGGGTGCTTTGTTATGGTTCTCGTTTGTACAAAATCAAAGAGGGAAGCTTTCACCAAGCCCCCTTGGTGCCAAAACATCTCGATGTTAATTTGTGCTAAAATAACTAGAGGACTAAAACCTAATCTCATACCACAAAAAGGAGACCAGGATGACCTCGCGTTACAATACAAAGGCCTTTGTGGGACCTGGGGATTATTTTTATACAGACCGTGGCGAATTTGAGCAATAAATTATACATCCTGCAGTTTTCCCATCAAGGAGCGGGTTATGAAAGGAAAGAAAACCCTGCCACTAATAAGCAAAGACACGTGTGAGGATACATACAGGATGTCCTTATGGAAGAAAACAAATTATGTACTTGAGTGTGCCACCTAGAGGACTGTCTGTGAATAAAAGTGGCTTGGCCAGGTGCGGTGGCTCATGCCTGTAATCCCAGCACTTTGGGAGGCCGAGGTGGGCAGATCACCTGAGGTCAGGAGTTCGAGACCAGCCTTGCCAACATGGCGAAACCTCGTCTCTCCTAAAAATACAAAAATTAGTTAGGCGCGGTGGCGGGCACCTGTAATCCCAGCTACTGGGGAGGCTGAGGCAGGAGAATCACTCGAGCCCGGGAGGCGGAGGTTGCAGTGAGCAGAGATCGCAACATCACACTCCAGCCTGGGTGACAGAGTGAGAGTCTGTCTCCAAAAAAAAAAAAAAAAAAAAAGTGGCTTTACACAGTTATTTGAATAATGATGACTTAAAATTTTTTACACTAAAAAAGAATTTATACCTAACTGGCATTTTCTGATTAGATATGAGTATAAAACTGAACAATTTAAAAAATAGAATTCACAGGCACAGATTTCACAGATTATTTCTGTTCACTTGGGAAAGATGGGGGAGAGGCACTATATTCCATGTCTTCTAAAGATATTTCTATAAGAGAAATCTAATTGTATAAAGTGGAGAAAAATGGTATTCCAAAAAAAAAAAATCATTCCTCTTGGACCATGACAACTTTGAACAAAACTATTCTCACAAAATTTCATTTTAATCATCTTCTTTACAAAGCACAATACTTAAGACTTTTCTAAATACAACTTTATAAAATGAAGCAAAAAAATAATCTCCATAGATGCCTGGTCGAGTCCATGCTGAATGCAAAATAATTTTTTTTTTTTTCAAAAGTGATACTTCCAAGCTTTTCAACATTCTCGATGGGTCCATTTTGTAAAGAGTAAAGATGGTGGCAGTTTGGGTAGCGGCTCCTCCAGTTCCTTGACGCAGAATCCTCTTGCTGGGTAGCCCGAGGGGCAGCAATGAAGCTAGACATACCAACTTCTCCTTCCAGAATCACTTCTCCCTCTCCTTATACAAAGGAAGCCAATGGCCTCTATGAGGGGGAAGACATCAGCTCTCTACATTCCATGTTGCCAGTGCTCCATGAGGGTGTTCCAACCGCTCAATTTCATCAACAATCCTACTCTGTATACACATTATATAAAACTATATAATTAGGGATTTTCATAAGTAGATGAGAAATTTGAACATCAAAGAATCCAATCTGCATTCTTAGATCATTAGGTCGTGGGGAATCTCTGGAATCTTCAAGTTTAACGCAGAAATGCTTATAACTGTCAAGGGGTACATGGATATTTTACACTGCTCTTGGGAACCTGTCACTCCTGACCCCAAGCACACTGAACCCGAGGCTGCTGAAAAGGCAATATATCCAGGGATGGGAATGGAGGGTATCAGGTTTCCTTCCTTATACACTCCCTTCCCTTAATTATGCCCCCACCCAGGAAGACCAAGGTGTTTGGGCTCCTTAAATACTCGGAGGGAAATAACAGCCTCAAGTAGCAAGGATGAGCACATAGGTTAAGAGGAAGGCAGGAGGAGGGAGGGAGGAAGAGAAAGGAAGAGACATTTATTTGTAATACTATCAATGATCAATAATGTGATTTTTTGTTTTTGCATCACTTCTTCAGTATTATCAACTCTCATTCTTTGTGGCTGTGCAAATCTATTAATGTTTAGTAGTTTCACTATTAAACTCAGGAAATAGACAAAGCAGCTTTTGAGAAACACATCCAACATCTTCAGGGGCCATTAAGGGACCACCCCCTCCACCCCTACCCCTGAACAGTCTCGCAATACAGTAAGCCCCTCATTTTCAGCTAAGGATGAGAAAACAGTTACATAGTCTAAGGCTGAACTGTTCATATACTACAAAGATAAAGCGGACAGGCAAACATCAGTTTCCCTGGGAAAGAAAAAGCAACTCCATAAATGCAAGAAAGTTCCAATGGCTACACTTCAACATGACCCTCCTCCCATTCTCTTGGACCTGAGGAAGGGGTTACAAGTGAGCAAGGCAAATGACATTATGTGAATACAGTTTAAACGATAACACACACGGGTAACCCAGTGCAGGAAATAATACAACTTTCCCTCCCTTGTTTTCATTTGTATTTTACTTTTATTTATTTTTGCTTTAATAATGCATATTCTGTTCACGCAAAAGGTGCAAAGGACAGAAAGCAGGGGTTTAACTTGGCTGATGAAAAATCAAGCAGGATGACATTTCTAGTTTCATGAACAACCTAAAACTAGGAGAAATAGAAAAGTCACAGCTGGTACCACAGAGCACTCCCAACTTCACAGCTGTCTCCTCTTAGGACCTTTGGCTAGGGTGAGAGAAGCTTTGAAGACAGTGGCCTCTAGTGGACTTGGATAAGTGGCAGATTTTTTTTTTTAATTTTTAATTTTTTTGAATCATGGTAGCTGCATCACAAAAGCTCCAATCAAGAGGGTGGTAAAAAGAAGGCACAGATCATTGCAAATACCAGACTTTCTCTTTCTCTTTTTGTAAATATACCATCATATATAAGCTAAAATTTCTCTTAGGGTGGTGGGGTTTGCTGGCAGGGAAAGGGACAGGTTGAACCTACAATTGCATATGTAATAGAATCCCAATGGGGGGACAAAGAGCGAGGCAGCTCTTAGCCTGAAGCAAAAGAAAAGGACACTCGCTTCTGACTACGTGTAGTACAAACACCAGGGAAGTCTGTGACAAAACACGATTAAAAAATCATAAAATTATAAAGCTTGTAAACGAATAATCTGAAATTACATTTTATTAATGGAAAATATCATCAAAATAGTACCACTATGGACTAAACTGCCTGAGTTTTCATTTCGCATTGAGATCTCAGAGTAGAAAAGCCTTTAGCACAATTTTGCTCTGTGTAAGTCACAACGAGTGCCAGCCCCAGGACTAAACCCTGGGGAAGATTCTCCTCTTGGATGGAATTTGTGTTGTGCTATCAAGACTTTTGTGCTAATCTTTCAAACAGGGACATTTTGAGGCAAACCTTTAATCTTTTGGCACAAGATTATTTTGGCTGGGGCAGAAAATTTGAGTCTCGGACTCAGGATGAATAATGTGACATTTCATTGATCAAGTATTCATTTTGATTGTAGAGCTTTCTTTATGTCGTTCACTTCCATCTAGAAAGAGAAAAATAAGAATGGAACAAAGTCATAATGAATTGGCTGGTTTTATAGAAGCTGAAAGATTATCAACCTGGTCGACTGAAAGAAAACAATCAATCTGACAATTTTAAAGGTGACATGACATCTGAATAGACAATCAACAGCAATGCCAGAAGTGACATCAACACAGAACAGGCACACAGACACGAGGCACTAGGAAATGGTGCACATTTTGATTCTCAGGCTGCCAGGCTGCAAAGTTTGTCAAAAGCAGCAATAATTCAAGTTTCTTAGCCAGAGGGTAGAGCAGGCGGTCCTAACAGGCTGGGCCATCTGGCAGTGTTGGAAGGCAGCTGTGGTTGGCTCAAGGGGGTGTCTGTCAGCACCCCCAAAATGATGGCAAGCAGCTACCTATCCTTTGTTAAGCAGCATGGGTCCCCATCACCACAAGGGTGCCAACTGGATGAAAGCTAAAAGTCTACCTTCGGTCAATCAGAACTCCCACGCATTCTCTGCCATTTGGTAACAGCAGTGTTGAATCAGAGGCTACAGGGGACAGAGCTCTAACACCCTGGCAGGACAGAAATGGCCATCACTGAGAAATCAAGAGCAAATGCCCCCGAACGTGGACAGCTGTGGCCCCTGGAGCCATAGTGACCACATATAATGAGGCCTCTTGGAAATGGAGGTGGGAGAGGGGCTTTTCACAGAGATGTTTAAGATAAATTCCAGGCTGGGTGCGGTGGCTCACACCTGTAATCCCAGCACTTTGGGAGGCTGAGGCAGGCGGATCACCTGAGGTCAGGAGATCGAGACCACCCTGGCTAACACAGTGAAACCCCGTCTCTACTAAAAATACAAAAAATTAGCCAGGTGTGGTGGCACATGCCTGTAGTGCCAGCTAATCGGGAGTCTGAGGCAGGAGAATTGCTTGAACCCGGGAGGCGGAGGTTGCAGGGAGCCAAGATGGCGCCATTGCACTCCAGCCTGGGTCACAGAGCGAGACTCCATCTCAAAAAGAAAAAAAAAAAAAAAAGATAAATTCCAAATGAGAAACCCAATTTGGGGCACATTTCCTAATGTTTCCCTTCCCCAAGACTTCCTGGGGAGACGATATGTAGTAAGCCCATACGATTCTAAGAAGATGGTCACAGGAAATGTATCCAGATCTGCAGAGAGGTGACAATCATTTATTTTTGAAATAAAAGCCCTGACAATGTCCTGCCCCACTGAGCCTAGGACTCACGGGCAGCAGAACCCAAAGGGACGCACCTGCAACCGAAGCCGGATTTTCTTCTCTTCATCCAACTCAGACAATAACTGTTTAATCTCTCGTCTGAAAAGCAAATGGCAATGAAATTAACCAAAATCCCAGACTTCCTTCATCAGAGATCAGAAATCTCTTATTATCATTACAAAATCCATCTGATCCTTTTTTACAAAGAAACTGTGGACAAAACATCATTATTTTCTTTGCATTGTTACTGCTTAAAATTTGTTTCAGACAGTAAGGCTCACCATTATTCTGGGGCCCCTAAAATATGTAGCCAGCAACTGGTGGGTGCGGAAGTGATCTTTGAAATCCCTTAGTCCAAACTTCTCTCAAAAGGATAAGATGGGGAAACTGAGGCCCAGCGTGGTGGCCTGACTTGCCCAATTACTAGACTTCACGTAACCTGTCAGAATATGACAGGTTCATATTCTGTCATCTTCCCCATAACCATTCCTTTATTACAAAATCACTGGGCTTTAAATGTACTTATTATAATTTTTTTTTTTTGAGACAAGGGCTTGCTCTATTGTTCAGGCTGAAGTGCAGTGGCACGATCACAGGTCACTGCAGCCTCAACCTCCCAAACTCAAGCGATCCTCCTGCCTCAGCCTCCTGAGTAGCTAGGACTACAAGCGCACACTACCATGCCAGGCCAATTTTTAAAATTATTTTTGTAGAGATGGGGGTCTATGTTGCCCAGGCTGGTCTTGAACTCCTGGGCTCTAGCAATCCTCCTGCCTTGGCCTCCCAAAGTGCTAGGATTACAGACATGAACCACTAAGCCTGGCTCTTCTTGTAATTTTTATTGCAGATGTTTTTACCACTCCATATATATTTCCTTTATTTTATTTATTTATTTATTTATTTTTATTATTATTATTTTTTGAGATGGAGTCTCACTCTGTTGCCCAGGCTGGAGTTCAGTGGGGTGATCTCGGCTCACGGCAACCTCTGCCTCCTGGGTTCAAGCGATTCTCCTGCCTCAGCCTCCCGAGGAGCTGGGATTACAGGCACACACCACCATGCCTGGCTAATTTTTGTATTTTTAGTAGAGACGGGGTTTCACCATGTTGGCCAGGCTGGTCCCGAACCCCTCACCTCAGGTGATCAGCCTACCTCAGCCTCCCAAAGTGCTAGGATTACAGGCATAAGCCACCGCACCTGGCCTATTTCCTTTATTTTCAATAGGGTTTTTAATTGCTGAAAGGTTACTGGTATGTTTTCATGGATTCTCACAAAATCCTACACAGTAAGTCCCAAAAACTTGGGGGTAAAATAATTGGAGTAACGGTATGGCAATCATGTCTTAGAGAAACTGGCATGACTTAGGATCCACGGCCTAATGCCCTTTCCAACATGAAAAATAATGAAGTGCACAGCACTAACCATCCCACAAAGTTAGGGCTCTATACTTAGGACACTGCAACCATCCAAACACTGGGCAGAGAGCTGTCCTCCATTTTCAGGTATCCAACCCTCCATTTTACATGCATATTTTTACAGACTGGATTGGAAAATCAAGAAACAAAGATGCCTGAGACACCACAGTAAAATAAGGTGGAAGTTATATTGCATTTTCTCACTTCGGATGAGCACGATGATGGTCCCTATTCTCTGGGGCAGTGTCCCAGCTCTGCTGTCAACATACTGGGTTTATATCACAACGAATATGAACCAGTTGTGATTCATTATTGTATTTATTTAAGCACACATCATGCACCCATATCTCATTGGGTACTACTTAGGGATTAGGAAGGAAGAAGGTGAGACTCCAAGCAAATGCTCCAACCCCAGGAGACTGGCAGGCAAAGCCTCAAGCAGTCCAGCTGTGGGGAGTTAATTGGGGAAAGCAGTCCAAAGAAAGTCACTAAGTCTTGAACTAGTGAAATGAAAATGAGCGTAAGTCTATGAGGAGGAAGAAACACAGGGGAATTGACAGAGAAAAGCCAGAGAAAAGCAGGGAGGTGAGAACCAGCTTATTTGGGGATAAGGAGAGCTGGTGTGGACTTGAGTTGAAGGCTAACAGGAAACTGACATGAAGAACTAATACAAGAGACTAGTAGGGACCCACTGACCCTGGGCACGAAGGCCAGACTGACGTAGGCAGCAAAAGGCAGGCTTTGGAAGAGAGGCCACTGTGGGGTGTTGACTCAAGAGATGTTGGCCGGGGAAAGACAATTCCCACCAACTATTTGCAGGCTTCACAGTGGGGGAGAAACATGGTGTGGCAGCCCGGAAGCACAGGGCATTTCAGATGTTGCAGGCACCTCTCAGAGGGTCCAAACAGCTAAAGCCCTGAATTCAAGCCAGTCTGATGCCATGATGGTCCTGTTCAGAAGGCAATAACCAATGCTCTGGGGTATCCTGGGGCCTCTGGGATGTCCTGTCTAGGAAAGGGACACAGGTCACCTGGACGTGGATGGGGCCTTTGGGTACCCAAATGAGTAACCTCCAGAGCCAGATAGGAGCTGGGGACTTTAAGGGGTTAGAGGTAGCCTGGCTGGCCCCAGGATTCCTTCTCAAGTACCATCTGTCAGTCTTGTATATTAATCTGATGGATCTCTTCCAGGCTGGGGTAAGTCCAAGAGGCTTCAATTCCCTCCCAGCCTGAGTGGAACAGAACCCGCTTAGAGCCACATTACTCAAAGCGAATTCCATGGAACCCTCATCCTAGGATGCTCTGGAAAAAAAAGGTTCTGTGATTAAGCAGGTGTGGGACACCTTGCATATGCTATCCTCTCCATCCTCCCAATGCAAAGCGAAGGCTCTGAAGAGCCCTTCAGAAAAGAACTTAAGTTTGCTTAACCCAGTTATCCCCCCAAAGTGACCACAAAACACATTAGGGCCCTCAAGCCAAGTAGAGGGAGGCAGGTGACAGGGCTTCTGCTGACCCCAGACTGGCAGAGGGCTTCATCGCTGTAAGTCTCTGGCTGCATCTCCTGTCACCACCCCAGGCACCTCCAATCCAAGGAGGCCAGTCACCTGGGGATGTGTTGACCTCACCAGGCTGCCCCGTGTGGCCAGGAATCAACATGATGTTTTCGCTGCTGGAGTAGTGTGCTCTTGGCAATCCTAAATCATCGTTCAAAATCCTACCCGGGAAATAACTCTTTGAGGTGCCTCCCTTGATTCTCTCAAGAAACAGCTAACTGATCCCTAAACTCCTCGAGCCTCAGTTTACTCAGAGCAATGCCTCCCTACTTTTTTTTTTTTTTTTTAGACGGAGTCTCGCTCTGTCACCCATGCTGGAGTGCAGTGGCGCAATCTTGGCTCACTGCAACCTCCTCCTCCTGGGTTCAAGCAATTCTCCTGCCTCAGCCTCCCAAGTGGCTGGGATTACAGGTGCAAGCCACCACGCCCAACTAATTTTTTTGTATTTTTAGTAGAGACAGGGTTTCGCCATGTTGGCCAGGCTAGTCTCAAACTCCTGACCTCAGGTGATTCACCTGCCTTGGCCTCCCAAAGTGCTGAGATTACAGGCATGAGCCACCATGCCCATTCTCTACTTCTAATCCTCCTATGGGCTTTGTCATTGCAAACCACATCCTGGATGATAATGATGTATGATACTTATTTTTGCGTCCAGGCCTTTCTCCTCAACAAAGTGCTCCTTGAGGATTAGAGATGTGGCGAGAGTGTGTGTGCAGCCATGCAGGAAGAAAGACCCCCACTGCCCCGCCCCGCCCACTGCAGTCTCATGGTGAGAACATCTTACTGAGTGTAAAATCTTGGGCTTCAAGATTCCCTACATCTTCTTCATACATTACTTGTACCTCAATGCAGGCCAACTGCTTCATCTGGCAGCTAAGTGAAGAAATTGCCATTTTTCTGTTGCAAGAGGAAAAGCTAGCTGTTGAGCTTATTTAAGAAGTGGTTCATGTACATACTGTATTTTATGGGGGATTTAAATGCTTTTCTTCTTAGCAGCCTGCTGAGAGCATCAGTCCCTGCAATGGACTCATCCCTCTATGCCCCATGGCCAGCCCGTGCCCTTCCTGCACACAGTAAGTCCAGCAAAAACATGCAGCAAAATTTAGGTATAAATTAAGACTCTCGGGGTCTACACGCACTCCCACCATTGCTGCCACCATCACCGGGGAGACCAGGCCCGCCCTCCAAGGCAGGCTGGGATCCATGCTTTCAGAACTAGGTGCTGGCCTGGCAGAGAGCAACCTGGGTGACGGCCCCCAAGAGTCCCCAGGCACTCACTTCTGCTGGTCCTTCATGGTCTCGATGATGCTCCTCAGCTCGCGGACCTGTGTCCTTAGCTCCTCCACGGCCGCAGGCTCCATCTTTGGTTTTCCTTCCGTGCTGAACAGAGATGGGGAGTTGGCTCTGTGTCCAGCTGTTCCCAAAGAGGATGACAGGGGGGAGGGCGCCGCTGAGGACAGAGGGGCTGGCCCACCGCCACCTGCTGCCATGGTCCCTGGCTTGGGCGGCAGGGATGCTTTGTTGTCAGACACCTGTGACGAGGGAAGGCAGGGAGGGTTCAGGGCCGGGGATTTGTGTGCTGCGTCTTTGTCCTGGTTAGTCAAACTCTCCGTTAACACCACTGTCCCCGCCTCTCTCCACACACTCCATTCACTTGTTCCTTCATCCACAAGCCACCAAGGGCCTGCTTGGTACAGGCATTTCCCCCTTACTCACATGCTGCCTTCTATGTATTTTAAATGTGACCTTCTTTCTGGACAGAGAGTTTCCGACTGGTTCAATATACACATTGAGATGCCCAACTACTTGCCAGGCACCACAAACTCTGAAGTGAACAAGACATGCCTTAATAGGCATTCTCCTGGTCTCCAGGGAGCTCAGAACCCAGTGGGGCGCAGACAGACAGACAGACCAACGCACTGAGATGGGGGGACGACTGCACAGAGGGAGGTGAGCATACAGAGCCCCAGAAACACAGAAAAGGGGCCAGCCATCCAGACGGGCAGGCATCGCAAGCAGGTGCTGACAGTCCCGTCTTGGAGGAGGACCAAGAAGTAGCCAGAGGGAAGGAGGGGCGCTTAGAGAAAGAAGCTGCAGCGGGAGGGAACACGCCAGGCAAAGGTCTAGAGACCGCAGAGCAAAATGCATTGGTGGGAAGTACTGCTAGACCGTCAAAGGGGGCAAGAGAGGGCCTTGGGGGCAGAGCTAAGGCTGGGAAGTACAAGCGGCTAGGCGAAAGGGTGAGAGGAGGGCACACGGTGCTGAGGACCATGCTGGCTGCAGAAAGGCTGAAGGGTTGGCAGATCTGGAGCTGGAGAGAACTGCTGGGAGAGTCTTACACAACGTAAGCTAGAAGCGGTCAGGGTTGGACCCAGGCAGTGGCTAGGAGGATAGACACAAGACAACTTTGAGTGATGTGGCAAAGGCAAGCACAGCCGACATAGAGCACCAGGCATTGTTCCCAGTGCTGGGGGCAGGAGTGGGCCAGGAGGATGGAGACCCTGCCCTCATGGAACAGACGCCTTGTGAGCAGGGAGATGTGGTCCTGGACAGGATGCAGAGGGTGGAGGAGGAAGGACAGATCAGGGACCACGGGTGTGGTGCACACACCAGGCATCGAGATTGTACCTTTCATGGGAGAAACAGCAGATTGAAGAATCAGATAATGATTTCCGTTTTTGACACATTGGATTTTAGGAGCCCTTAGTGACTGGGAAAGAGGGGAGGAAGAGGGGATGAAGCAGAAGACAGGCCTGGAGGAGAGTCCAGAAGGAACGAAGTGGTTGCATGCGTGGGTGAAGGGTGCTGAGAGGAAAACTGGGTGGAGTCCACTTGGTGGAGCCAGGGAGACAGAAAGCTGCTCCTGGCAGATGAGCACCTGGATGGGAGGTGAAGGTGTGGCCTGCAAGTTTAGGACTCTCTTTCCAGAAACTTGGTTAAGGCAGGAAGACGGGAGAGAGGGAGCATGCTCATGCGGAAGCTTCAGGGGGAGGTGGGATCAGGGAAGGGCTCTGTTCACTTTCCGGGACTGGGGAGACCCTAAGCTGCACGATACGCTGAGAGAAAGAGCCAGCGAAGGGCCAGGCTGAAGATGGAGGAGACTGGCGGGGGAGGCCTGATGGAGAAGTGTCCTGAGGAGGCCAGGAGGGCCGAGGAAGAAGGACAGTCATGGGCGAGAGAGAAGAGGGGTGCCCAGTAGGCCCTTGGGGGAGAAGGCACCAACAAGGGAGCTGGGAGGCAGGTGGCGAGGAGGGAAAAGAGTGGGACAGGATGTTGGGAGGCGGGGGCGATGAGCAGCAGGGCAGAAGTAGAGGCTGGTGGTGAAGCTTGGCAACGCGGCCGTGAGACTCCCTCCAGCAGCAGGTACCCAGCAGGCTACCCCAGCGCAGGAGCCAAAAGGGGCTTGGCTGGCATGGCGAGGAGGCAGAGTCTGGATTCAGGCTGTGCTAGAGGGAGAGACTGGGCAGAGAAAGCCAAAAGCAGATGGGCCATCATTCCCAGCCTCTCTGCTCGCCTTTTTTCTGCCAAGTTACCATTGAGGAAAAGTGCTCTCTGCTGCCAGGAATAGCGCTCCGCCAGCCTGTGCATTATCATTAGTAGGAGTCAGAGTAAGAGGGAAGAGGAACTGACATTTCTGGAGCAATGAGCACATGCCGGACACCGGCTAGACAATTTGAGCAACGATCGGTTGGCACAAGCATTTTACCAAGCAGAAAACTGAGGCTTAGAGAAGTGGCTGAGTAGTTCCCCAAGACTCATAGGTAATAACTGGCAGAACAGGGGATCAATTCCCTATCAACTGGATCCCTCAAGTCCAGCACTGCGACTGTGGCTGCCTGAGTCTGAAGATTCGCACTCTCCTGTCCTCTCCTTTGCTTGTCACCTATTCCTGGGCTTATGCCTTTTCCTGTTGCCCATCCTGCATCCTTGCGGACCTCCCATACTCCTGTGACCCACCAATGCCTTTGCACTGACTGACTTCCAGACACTTCTTGAATCAATGCTTCTCTTGGCATTTCCTATATGACACGCTCTCCCGGCCCATTTCGGCTACTGGGCAATTTTAAAGCCCTCACAGAGTATAGGCCACCGCCCTCCCTGATCAAATTAGTTCAAGTGGAATTTCTAGAAGCACTGAAGAGCACAACATGACAACTCCGGGGAAGTGAAATAGGCTAATGGGATACAACTGTGTAAATCAGAACCACGAAAACCCACTGTCCACCAGTAGATGTCACTGTAGAGACACCCCAGGGATGTCAAATGAAACTATACCTACGGTCACCAGAAAAAACAGGTCTAAATGCAATTTCTGCAGATGGAATCCTTTCATAAAGAAAGAATGCTTCGGTTTTTGAATAATTACAACTGATCTGTTGTATAGGATCACGTTTTGCTTACTGTATCAGATTTTTCAGAAAATCTATACATGTAAATTCTTAAATCTATGGAGAAGGAAAATTCCACGGTAACCTTTGATTTCTTTGTGCTATTCCTGCTTCAAGTGACTATAGTTTTCTGCTTTTAGACAGAAAGAAGTTGCTAATATTCAGAGAAAATAATTCCAATTGACTTGGTTTTCTTAGTGGGACAAAATGGAATTTTAAAATCTTGGTTTGTATTCATAGGAAGAGAATTTGCACAAGATGCTCCTCAAAAGTTACATGCAGTAGCTAAAAGTTAAATGTCTTCCTTGTTTCTCATAAACTAATAAAGTATCTATACTATTCTCTGGGCATGGAATAAAATTAAAGTGTTTTTAGACTATAAATTTACCATAGAATGTGACTCCAAATCAATTTTCTTTAAGAGACCACATTAGTTATTTATATTTATGATCTTCCAACTATAATTTGTGACCAGCTTTGAACATAAAAGACAAGATCTGTGGGCAGAGGGCACAGCATTTAATATATTTAATGTCTTCTCTCTAGATGCCTCAAGGCTTTTTAAATTGTTCTGGTTGTGGTGATGGTGGTAGTGTGTGAAGGTATTTGTGAATGCGTGTGTGATGGTATGAAGAGGAGATCAAACCACAAGAGAACAACATGGGAAATAAACAACTGAACTTGTATCTCAGGGATTCTGCCTAGTTTCAGAGACTGCAACATGCCTTGGGGATTTTGATGAGTAACAGAATCGCTGTCACTGAAGAATGACAAACACCTGCACTGTTTGTGTATCTTTGTTTGGTTTATAACCCATCATTAGCACATGCATGAAATGACAGGGACACCCTCGCCATGGCTGGTGACTCACCTGGGATATGGTAACAGTCTTGGAAGTTTTCTTTGACGCATCCACTCCTCTGTGCGCAAGTGAAATGTGTTCCTCCTTATCCTCTTCGGGACTTGGGGAGTCGAAGATATCAGGGCTTGAAAGGGATGACTGATAAAGCCAAAAGAAAATGCTTTTGTCAGAATTACACCTTAGCTGACACCACTTTCGTTAATATAATGCTGTATGCTTTCCAAAGCACTCGACACTGCTATTTTGTCTTCTCACGATAACCCTGTGAGGCAAAAAAGTGTGCTGTTATCCACGCGCTCAAGTCACATAGCTGATTAGTGGCAGAACTGCGACTAAGAAGCAAGGTTTCCTAAACCAGGAATCTTGCCACTGATGTCCATCAATCACTTCATCCTTGCAAGCATCCATCGTCCATCCTTTCCTGCTCCTTCCTCTAAACATTTGCTACCATGTGCCAAGCAGTGAGCTTGTACTGCAGACTTAGTGACATGCCACACAGGATGCCTGCCCTCATAGGGCTGACAGTCTACCAGGGAAGAACACACAGGTCAACAAGAGGCAGCTCTAATCTGCCTCTCCTCCATTCCCTCCTCTTCCTTTTCCTTGACCTTTTCCATGATCACTAAATCTGCTGCATACGGAAGTGCCCTAAAGGATGTGTCTGAGAGAAAACCATTTCCAGGGATAAGGGCTCACCAGGCTTGTGGTCCAGTGACCAGTGTTTCCTCAGCTTGAGAGCACAGCCCTGCTCGCTAGTGCAACAAGCTCATATCTCCTTTCGTACCTGCTGCTAAATCTCTGCCCTCATTATTGCTGACAGTCAACATTCATTTTGGAGTCTGTATTGCTATAGTATATTTACAGAATGGCAGCATCTTTTGGTAAAATATAGGACGACACCCCATTCTTTCTGCCTCACTGTGAAGATCACTATAAAGATAAAAAAGCCAGATGAGGCCAGATGCAGTGGCTCATGACCGTAATCCCAACACGGGGATTATGAGGCGGGAGGATCTCTTGAGCCCAGGAATTTGGGACCAGCCTGGGCAACATGGCGAAACTCCATCTCTACGAAAAATACAAAAATTAGCCAGGCATGGTGGTGTGCACCTGGAGTCCCAGCTACTCGGGAGGCTGAGGTGGAAGGATCACTTGAGCCCCGGAGGTCGAGGGTGCAGTGAGCCATTGACATTGCACCACTGCACTCCAGCCTGGACAAAAGAGTGGGGACCCTGTCTGGAAAAAAAAAAATAATTCTGGACCAATTCACTGGAATTCACTTGGTCACAGATGATCACTGGGCTAGAATTTCCCTATTTTGGAACAAAGCAAATTAAAATAAGAGTTCCTATAGCAAGGAATCCTTTATAATGAAGAATCTTCCACAGATCTCTTTGAGCAAGCTCATCTTCAGCTTCATCACTATGCTTTCTACCCTGGTGGTAGAAAAACAGTCCCATTTAAAGTCACCACTTAGCATCATTATAGAAAAATTACACCCAAAAATATCGTATGTTTTCTTCTGTTTACTTAAGGCAGAAACCTAATGCATTTTAGGGAATTTTTAAGCAAATTTTTCAATTTAACAGGTTTTATTTGTTAATCTTCATTTAATCTGAAAATCCAATTACCTAGAATAACGTTTCCCCCACCACCAAGCCTTCTTATTAATCTAGGCTTAACTGCTTAGCCACCATACCATGCCTGAATCCTTTCATTTTGAGATTTTATTCAAAAAGCCAGTTCCCTCCATTACAACCTAGGGTTCATGAGCTGCCAATCAAAGCTTGCTCTTTGAGTCCTATAAACATAAAGAACTTCAGCTAGGTCAGAGGCCCCAGGCTGGGGAATCATGACTGGTGCATTTCCTCCATCATTTCCCCCAGTGGCCTTTGAGGAATACGCCCATATCCACTAAGCCTCCACTTGCCTATGAAAAATCCACAGGTGCTAACTGAAGAAGAGTAAATAGGAATTCAATGTACACATCCAAGTAGGGATGAATGGGAATGAGGAGAATATAATATTTATACTTTAAAGCACAAATATATCCTTTTGTTTTAAGTCTGCAAATGAAATCACTTCATATAAAATGCCAAACTTCGAGTCATTGTGCCGTAAGCTTCCTGCAGGCAGTGACCATGTGCTTTTCATTCCAGTTGTATCTTTGGTACCTGGCACAGTGCCGAGCCCATAGGGGATAGATGTCTATAAAGAGCTGTTGAATGAATGAACAACTGTGTAGTCCGAAGGCAGTGAAGATGATATGTCCTCACCACATCCCCCAAATACATACGAACTCTCAGGCATGGGATGTATGGACCAAAGGTGGGACAAGAGATGGTAATTTAAACCTTTCTGTAATTCTGGAAGTCACAAGGCTCTCTAGACCTTGAAAAGTTGGGAAGAATTTGGAAGGAAGACAAAAATGATCAAGGATTTACAGAGAAGATGGAGGAGGTAGGATTGAAAAACAAAATATAGAGATACTAAGAACCAACTAAACAGGTCGTGGGTATAAGAGGGGTGTTGGGGTGGGGTGTGAAGAGGTGAGAGGGAGAAGGGAAAGAAGGTGGTGTTGACAGAGAAGTCTGTATAACAATAAAAAAAGTCAGCTACTTTTAAAAGTGTTTCACCCAAAAAGTTGTCAATGCAGTTAGGTTTTTCATACTAAGAGGAAAAATAGGATGACTCAAACCATACTTCCATACTCTAGATATGAGAGAAGAGGTTCCAAGGAAGTGACATTCTTTTTCTTCTAAATGATGACACCTTAGGTGGGATCACTGATGACATGAAAATAGGAAGTGTCCTGGGAAACCTGCAAAAGGTTAATTCCTTGGTTTATCTGGGTAGAGGTTATAAGGACTTAGACTCACTGGAACAAGGCAATGTGCTATATGGAAATAAATAGAGAGAGAGAGAGAGAGATCGAACTTATACACAAACACAACTTGTGGAAGGTGAGCTTGGAGGGGACAGAACAACCTGTGGCAAAAGCAAAGCATACATTTCCCTTTGACTCACTTCCAGAAAATTTTTACCCAAGTCAATAATTTTAGAGCAGCATCAAGATTTTTCTGCAGTGGCATTCATTTGAGTGTTGTTTATAATGAGGAACTGGAAACAACATAAATGCCCAATAACAATACATTGGCTAAACGCTCACATACTCATAGGTTAGAAAAATGGGCAGCCATGAAATGTGATGTCAGGGAAGAATGTGTCATGACTGGGGAGAAAGGCACACAACAGAAGAGGAGAAAAGCAAGTTTCACAACAAAGCGTACTACGTAATCCTATTTGTGAAGAAATAATTTTATATATACAAATAATTTTTTTTAAAAAAGCTAAGGCTGTATAACAAAAAGTTAACGGTTCTCTGCACTGGGGAGCAGGATTACAGATAACTTTCTTCTTTACACATTTTGTAGTTCAAATTTGGTACAATAAACGTGTAATAGGTTTGCAATAAAAAGTCATTCAAAACGACCCAAACAAAAATCTTCTATGGGTTATCCTGAGTGTTCCAATCAGTCTCTCCTTCATCACCAGGTGCCTCATATGTTTGAAAACAATCTCCTGAAGGTCTGTGTGGTATTCTGTGGAGGGGCACAGGCAACGGGGATTTGAGAGAGAAAGGTTCGGCTGCTGCCTGGCGCTATATAGGAGCAGATCTTTATTTAGTAAAGTTTTGTTTTGTTTACACACCAAACCAGCCTCATTCTCCTCTCCCCACCCATAAAACGTGATTTTTTTTCTTACCCATTTCATTTCAGGTTCAAATAAGAATCAGTCTGGAAGGAAAGAAAAGGAAAGTGGGAATACGGAGCACCTACCTTGCTGGCAGAAACACAAAGAACTGTATATCCTATATACCTGTATATCCAGATACCTGTTTCTGATCTTTGGTCCTATGCCTAATCTCCTCCAAGAGTCCTTCCCTGGATCTCCTATCTAAGCAAGATGCTCGATGCCCACCAATGAGTACTGCACCAAGTTCATTTCCACTAGCCTGTGTTACAATTTGTGTTTCTGTATGTTTCCCTTACTTGTTATTCTTTGTCTTCCCCATTAGACTGAAAGCACCGCCATGGGGACCATGTCTAGGACATAGGAGGTCCTTAATAAATATTTCTTGAGTGGATAAGTGGTGAACCATAGGGGTGGCATAAGAGCAAATAGAGGGTAGATGAGCACTAATCCATTCACCACCCTGTTTATGGGTGGTGGACCTTGGATGGCCTTTTTCATAGTCAAAACATACTTTTTAGATCTGGCTTCTTGGGATGTATTCAAGGATGCTAGCCGTGTTTGAGTCTGTAAATATGTCTAGTGAATAGGGCTTCAGGCTGTGTGTGTTTGCCTTGTTTTGCACAGAATTCGGCACAGCCCCAAGCACAGATGGGTGCTTCATAAATATTGTTGAAGGATGATGACACGAAGGATTATTTAATACCTCTACACGGGGTGGAGACGGACCTCAGGCCACAAACATACTTTCAATGTGTTTTACTTCTGAAATCATTTGAACTAAAATGTTTCAGCAACACAGATTCATCTGCAACCACAAATCAGACACATTCAGAATGACAAAGCCCCAAAAGAATGCCATTTTCAAGGCTGAAACTGTATTATTCTGGGCTAAATGGAATCCTTGTTTTAGTGACACTGTAAGAGTAGAAATTAAAGACACTGAAAATCTTCCTTTGGGGAACAACAATTATCTGTGAACAATGAAAGTTTCTCTGAATAATTCATCAGCCTCAAGGGTACAGGCCTCCCCTTATTCTGGAATCCCAGGAGTTTAGGCAAGTGTGTCATTTAATGGATCTCAACTGTGTCCTCAGTTGTTATTATTCCAGGGCCTGGCATTTATGGGCACATTCCTATAATTTTACTAATTAAAGAAAAAATAAGCTATATGGGAAACCACTGTCAAGGTCGAAATTTTGAAGCTGCATTGATTTTACCTAGGAATAAAGAAGCTTATAAAGTGTCCATCATGAGAATCCACCTGGGACCTACACAACAGATCAAATGCCCAGAACAAATCACCACGTCAGAGCCCCACAGAATTCTGATTCCCAACCAGCAAGCATGAATAATCCTTTTAAATGGTCACTTACATATCAGAACAGGTCCTTTGTGAAATTTCTAAGCAAGGCCTCTGGTTTCTGACTGAAACAGAGATTTATTGAGAAGGAGGGGTAAAGTGAAATCAAGAACTGCTGGGAAATTTCCACAAGAAACAAGGACAAACGGTTTTTGTTGTCAGAGTAAAACCAGCCTCCCCTAGCCATGGTTTGGAAAGTTATTTGCTAGCCCACAGGGGACAATGTTCTCAACTGGTTTATCAGGGACCCTTTTGATCCAATTATAGTTATTGGGCAGATACAGTAGTACCCTATTATCAGAAGACCTAGTTTCAAATCCTGAGTCAATTTCTAATTCACTGTGTGACCTTGTACAAGTCACTTAAGCTCTCTGATCATTGGTTCAACATCTTTAATATGAGGAGAGTAATGCCTATCTCAATTACCTCATAAAATTATTGCAAAGATCAAGTGAGTTGATATGTTACAAATTATTTCTAAATTATAAGATTCTGTATAAGTGGAAGGGTTAAATATACTCCCATATTATTAAATACCCTACATATCACTCAGGATCCTATATGACTCTGAGTTCTCAATTTCTAGAAATGGTCCCATTTTTGCTTTGTTCCCTACAATTCTACGGAGTCTTTTTTTTTTTTAAAGGAAGGGTGTAGGCAAAGGTAAATGGGAGAAAACATGGAATCACATACCACTCTTTGGTGCTGCTAGGCAAGAATTTTAAACTGAGTTTAGTTCACCATCATGGACTTAAGGTCCATATCACCTCAGGGAGACAAGTAGAGTGGGAGGCATCCAAAAGGTAGGTGATTCTTCTCCCCTCTAGTGAAGAATACAAGGTCAATTTACAAAAAAGCACCAGCAGCAAATAACTGGAAAATTAAATTCATAAAACATTTATAATAGCATCAAAATAAAGAAAATACTCAGAAATAAATTTAACAAAAATTGTATAAGATCTCTACATTAAAAATTATGAAATACATGTAAGAGAAATTAAAGAAAACCTAAATAGAGAGATATACCACATTCATGGATTGGAAGATTCAAGATTATTAAAATACTATTCTCCCCAAATGGCTCTATAGATTCAACATAATCCCAATCAAAATCCCAGTAGGCTTTGGTAGAAATTGAGATGTTGGTTCTAAAATGAAATAAAATGCAGAGGGCCTAGAATATATAATTTTCCTTTAATTTAACAAAAAAGAAAAACATGTTGGGAAGCTCACCTAATTTCAGTGTAATATTTACATACGAATCAACAAATGGATCAGTGGTATAGAATGGAGAATCCTGAAATAGATCTACATATATATGGTCAACAGATTTTTAATAATGGTGCCAAGGCTATTCAGGGGAAAGAAAATTCTTTTTTAAAAATGGGATTGGAAAAACTGGATAAGGGAAATAAGTGAACCTCGACCCCTACCCTTATACTGTGCTCAAAAATTAATTCAAAATCATTCTAGACATAAATGTAAAAGTTGAAACTGCAATGACTCTAGAAGAAAATATAGAGAAAATATCTCTCTGACCTTGGAGGAAGCAAAAATTTCTTGTAGTTGACAAAGACATATATAATAATCATATAAACCATTAATTATAAGAAAAATAAACTAGACTTCATCAAAATTTAAAACTTCTGCTCATCAAAAGATACTAATAAGAAGATTAAAAGTAGCCAGGTTCAGTGGCTCATGCCCATAATCCCAGCACTTTGGGAGGCTGAAGCAGGGGGATCACTTCAGGCCGGGAATTTGAGACCAGCCTAGGCAACATAGCAAGATCTCATTTCTACAAAAAATGTTTTTAAAATTAACTGGGTATGATGGCGCATGTGTAGTCCTAGCTACTCAGGAGGCTGAGTTGGGAGGATTGCTTGAGCCCAGCAGTTGAAGGTTACAGTGAACTATGATCGTACCACTGCACTCCAGCCTGGGCAACAGAGTGAGACCCTTTCTCTAAAATAAACAAATAAATAATTTTTATGTCATCTGAAACTAAGATCATACTGAAATTTTCCCTCAGTGTCTCCAGAATGTCTTTTTTGAATGGTTTGCCCAATGTAGTATCTCATTTAGAATCACGTGTTATGGCCCTTCAGTATTTTGTTGTTGTTGTTGTTGTTGAGACAGAGTTTCACTCTTGTTCTCTTGTTGCCCAGGCTGGAGTGCAATGGCATGGTATCGGCTCACTGCAACCTCTGTCTCCTGGGTTCAAGCGATTTTCCTGCCTCAGCCTCCCAAGTAGCTGGGATTACAGGCATGCGTCATCATACCTAGCTAATTTGTCCCATAGAATCTCATCTTCTGGATTTTGTGGCTATTTTTTCATGGTGTTGATTCATTCATAAGGTAAAATTTATATACAGTGAAATGCATCTTATGGGTACAATTCAATGAGTTTTGAAAAGTGCGCACATCCATGTAACCACCACCCAGATTAAGACACAGAACATTCCCGTCACCTCAGAATGTTTCCCGGTGCCTTCTTCCTACCCCTCATACAGTAACATTGTAATAATTTCTATTGCCACATATATGTTTACCTGTTCTGAAACTTCACAGAAATGGAATTATGTATTATGTATTTGTTTGTTACTGGCTTTTTATCATTTAATTTTTTTTATTCATCCACACCCACTGCACGTGTCAGTATTTCATTCCTTCTTGTTATTGTGTAGTATATGAATATATAAATATATCACAATTTATTTTTGCAATCTCCTGTTGATGGACATTTGTATTGTTTCCAGTTATTAGCTATTATGAATCATGCAACTATGTATATTATTATACAGGTCTTTTGTGGACACATCTCCATTATTTTTGGGTAAATATTTAGGAATGGAATGTTGGTCAGCTGTAGGCTCATTTTACAAGAAACTGCCAAACTGTCTTCCATTCTACACTTTTGTTTGCAATGTATGAAAGTTCTGGTTGCTTCCTATCCTAATCAACATTTGGTGTGGGACTACAGGAACATGCCACTACACCTGGTTGATTAAAGAAAATTTTTTGTAGAGACAGGGTTTTGCTCTATTGCCCAGGCTGGTCTTGAATTCCTGGCCTCAAGTGATCCTCCCACCTCAGCCACTCAAAGCTCTAGGATTACAGGTGTGAGTCGCCACGCCCAGCCAAAATTTATTAATTGGTAGTTGGCAATTGTGGATGGAAAAGAAAAAGCAGGTTACAAGCAATGTACTTTTTGATGTCTTTGGTATTATCACAGGCAAATAAATTATATATGTATATATATTATGTATATTATATTATGTATTTTAATTATATGTGTATAACGTATATGTATAGAAAGAGATACAGTAAGGAATATAAGTTTTTCTATTAACATAGGTAACCCAAGGTAGGGGATATGATGTTTACATTCTCTTATTTGTGTTTTCTAACTTTCCACCAGGCACATACACTGTTTCTATAATAACACGTGCTGGTTGAAAATGTCAGACTCTGAAATTCAATGTTTTATAATATAGGGTGATAGACAAGAGGGATGGATAGAGCAAGAAGAATGAAACCTAATAGGGTTAGTTAGAGCCCTACTGAGTGAACCTCTTGTTGGGTATTTTCCATGCACTGTCTCGTTTCATTCTTACAATAAACTTATGAAGTATCATTTTTCTATTTGTACAGCACTAATAAGGCTATAAGTTAGCATTTGAACATAATATAATCTGACCTCAAAACCCATGCTTTTTTTCCCTCACTTATACATACATACTTTCAGGTTAATAAGTTCTGTTGCTAAATATTTATGTAGTATTTACTATGTACCAGGCACCATGTTAAATGTTCTACATGAAGCACCTCATTTGTACTTCATGACAATCCATATAAAGATACCACTATTATTATCCACATTTTACAGATAAGAAAACTGAGGCACAGAGACTAAATAAGTCTAAATTCCCACAGCTAGTAAGTGGCAGAACCAAGAATTAAGCTCAGGTCACCTGATTCTCCAGCTTCTACCCAGTACACTATACCGTGTTCCCATGCTTTCAACGCATTCCCTAATGGAGCAGGGGAGAATAAGCGCCAGCAACCAACAAAGGAGACATCGACGCCAAAGGTCTACCATAAAGTTTTTCACGGTGACATCCTTGCTTACCTGTCCAGGGCCATGCTGGTTGGCATACTCGTCCCAAACCCGCGGACCCCCATCTGACGCAAGAGAGGTTGGCAGCAATGATGGCCAGGGAGTCAGAAGGGCTCACAAAGAAGCCATTTTGGCCTAGGATCATATAACGGTCCTGTAGGAAGGAATGCATAAAAATGATCGGACAGAAGCATCTGCTAGCAGCCCATTCCCATAATCATCACAATCCACTTTACTGCCATCTTATATTTAACAATCTAACAACTTGAATGAGGCCAAAGAGAACATGTGAAACATTCTTCGAAATCTCTGAGTACCAAGGGCCCAGAATCTTGACACACCAGGAATATGTTCCACCTGTTGAAATGTGGCTCAAGCTTTAGAAGCCCCCAAATACCTAACTCTTTCTTTCTCCCAAACATAACAGAGAACACTGGTTCTTGCAGAAATAGCTGATTTCTTAACTTGGTGCTTTCAACAACACCAGCCATAAATAAAGATTTATTGAATAATATATATTTTTAAATAAACAACCTTTGTATGCCATAACATAAATCTGGAACTAAGAAAAGTAATCGCTATTTAATTGCAATACTTAGTCATTAAACAGAAGGGCAGATGCAGAGCCAGTTAGGGCACACATGCCCCATACATGTTAGCTCCAGATGTGTTCATTAATTCTCTGCTTTCCAGTGCATGGCTCATTATATGATCAAAGGGTCAGCAGACAGAGAGCTTTCCTACTTACCCCATCAGCATCAAATGCAACTCCAAATCCATATTCTCCTCCTTTCATTGCTTCCAGAAGAGTCGTTGCATATGTCAGGTTTGGGTCAGGGTGCTGCCCTCCAAAGTCTTCCAGGGGAACACAGTTTATTGCAGAATTGGCTGGGGCCCCCAGCTCATCACACAGAACTTTTCTCACATAAGGTCCCATAACTAAAAATAGATACACAGCAATATTAAATATTTGCAGAACCTTCTCCCCAGAGTATTTTGTTCTGAATAGTACAGGAAACACGATTTAATAACCCAGAAGAAAAATGTAAATTTACAATCGTTTTAAAGATACAATATAGAACAATATTTGCTTGAACTACTATTTATTGAGCATCTACTATGTGCCAGTTACTGTGGTAGGAATACAGAAGATGTATTCAATCATCTAGTTACATACATTTTTTCACCTGAAATTTTTCTAAAAGGTTGCCAGAAAGAAATCAGCTGCATAATAATGATTCATTGCCTGTTGCTTTTCATGTATTAAAAGCTTTAGCTGAATATATGCAAAAGCATTAAAGGGCTCTAGCAATGTTCTTTGTCTCTGCAATCATTTGGACTCTGCCAAGTATATAATTAAACACTATAAACCACTGAAGCATATAAAAACCAGCACATTTTACCAAAATACATGCCAAGGAATAGTATTTTCCAGTTCAATGAACATTATGGAGTATGCAATATGGAGCTGCTCTGCTAGGAAATGAAGGGATCATATTGAAGGGATGCAAAGCACATAGTTTCTACATTCCTGGGCTTGTAATCTAGTAGTGGGATGAGTCAAAGCTGCAAATGAATGACTGCAGTGGTAAGACTAAACAGTGCACATTGATGAAATAATTATATCCAACGGCTTCAGAGAAGCAATAACCACACATAAGGCTTCAAGGAAGAAGCAGCATTTCTGGTGGAACTTGACGGAATAATATAAAGTTGGCAAGTGTTTGGGTTTGGAGTGGGAAGCCCATCTAAATCGAAGGAACATTATGAGCAAGGGAACAGAGCCTGAGGTAGAACATAAGGCACATTTGTGGAACAGCATGTAATCCTCCTAGCTGAAATATCTGAAAGATATTGCTTTCCACTTATTTTCCACCAATACAACACACAATCCTCCAATAGTGAACATCTCTTGATTGTGCCTGCCCAGCACACATTTCCTCTTCCTCTGGATACAGCATTTGGGATTTCTATTGGAGAAAAACTCCCTTCCCCATCTCAGTTCATGGGGTCTGGGTATGGCTAAATCCCACCTCCCCAAGGCTAAGGAGGTGACCTAGGTCTGCGCAGTCAGCGTCCTCCATCTCCTAGCCAGAGCAATTGATTCAAAGATGGACATACAGTATAAACCAGGCAATGAGGCTGAAACCCAGAAACATTGCTCATACTATTTGGAAAAAAAGCAAAGCTGTCTTCCCTGTAGGCCAGGTAATGCTAAGGCAAGAACCTGAAAGTTCTTTTCCTGAGGAATATGATCAGCCCAACAAGAAAGAACAGAACAGCCTAGCCAGAAGCCCTTAGAGTAAGGCCCATGGAGAAGACCCACAGCAGGCTCAGAGCTCCCAGCAGATTTTTAGTGCCTCATTCTTAAATATGCCAGAAAGCCAAGGATCACCAAAATTTTGAGGAATGCATTTGAGATGAGGTGAAAATAAACAAAAAGTAAAGAGAAACCTGGAGGAAACAAAAATTATACAGGGAGAAGAAAACTTTTAAAAATATATCAGTAATATCCTAATAGAGATTAACAAGATAGAGTAGAATGGCTAAAATGGAAAAGACTGACAGTACCAAGTATTGGTGAAGATACAGATAAACTGGAGCCCTCATGCATTGCCAGTGGTGCAAATGGAACAGGCATTTTGGAAAATGATTTGGCCATTGCTTATAAAGGTAAACATACACGTATCATATGACTCAGCAATCCCATTCCTAGCTGTTTACCCAAGACAAATGAAAACATACAGACTTGTTCACGAATGTTCACAGTATCTTTCTTTACAATAGCCAACAACTAGAAGAAAAAGAAATCTAATTTTCATTAACCAGTGAATGGATAAACAAATGGTGGTATATCGACGACACAATAAAATTGTACTCAGCAGTAAAAGGAACAACTTACTGATACATGCAACACCAAGAATGTATATCAAAATTATTATGCTGAATGAAAGAAGCTTGAAGCAAAAGGTGACATATTGTATGCTTCCATTTATATAACTTTCTGGAAAATGCAAAACTATGGGAGCAGAAAGCAGATGAGTGGTTGCCAGGGGCTGGGGATAAGGGGAGAGGTTTGACTACAAAGGGCTGCAAAAAACTCTTTGGGGTGATGGAAATATTCAATCTTGATTGTGATAGTGGTTACATGACTGTATATATTCGTCAAATCTTATCAAACTGTATATCTACCAGGAGTGAGTTTTACTGTGTATAAATTATACCTCAGTAAACCTAAGTTTAAAAAGCTATGGTATCCATGAAACATAACTAGGATGTGTTTTTACAAGAGAGAATCTTTGGAAAATACAAACAAAAGTTTTGGGAAATTAAAAATATAATGGTAGAACTAAAGGACTGGAAGATAAAGTTAAGGAAATTTCCCAGAAAGTAGAAGAAAATAAAGAGATGAAAAACTGGGGAGGAGAAGGGGAAATAGAACAATTAAAGGATCGATTCAGTAGTAAAAATAACCAGAATGGTTACTAAATAGTAATTCAAAAACTTTTCCAGAATTAAAGGACACAAGTGTTCAGACTGAAAGGGTCCATCAGGTGTCCGATATAATAAAGATAGAGTCCCACACTAAGATCCATTATTGTAAAACAGAGGAACACTGAAGATAAGTCAAAGGTCCTAAAAGCTTCCAGAGAAGAAAAAGGAAAGACAATGGATTAAAAATCAAAATAGCACTGGATTTCTCAAGTTTAATATAATAGCTATAACACAGTAGAGCAATGCGCCCTCAAACTTCTGAAGAAAAATAATATCCAACTTAGATTTCCATATCAGTCAAATATTAATCAAGGGCAAGTGTAGAATAAAAGGCCTTTTCAGATATACAATACACAAAATATTTACCTACCATGAGCTTTCTCTCACTGAGTTCCTGGAGAATGTGTTCCTCCAAAATGTATGAGCAAATCAAGGTGTCAGACAAAGAAACCAGGGGACAGGATATTTAACATAGGAGATGTGTAAAAAGAATTACTACCATGGTGATAAAGGGAGATTTCATGATGACAGCATGCTCAGAGAGCAACCAGGGCAGAGTGGGGCAGATCAAAGTCTCCAGGAAAATGAAGTGAAGGAAGATTTAGACACTAGTGGAGAGCTTGAGGATTAAGAGTGGTAAACATACTTGATTAAAAGCAAGCAATGAGAAAACAAGATAATTGCTGTTTCCAAGGAAATCAAAAAGTTGTACTGTAAAGGAAATATAATTATAGCATATTGCATGGCTCAGCAGTGATGTGGTAATGTAAACACTAGACAATGATCTTACCAAACTGATGATATAATGAGGGAAGCATGCTAGGATTCCCTAACTGGTGGGTGGAAAGGGTGGGTGGAGAGGTGGGTGGTGGGTGGAGAGGGTGAAAAAGAGCTGCAGCTCCAGTTCCTGTAGTATGAATTCAGTAATGCTCAAAACTGAAAAATCAACAAGGGTCTGTATATTCATAACATTTAATGATAGGGAGATAAATACAAAAAGAAACAGCTGAAAAAATGGAAAAATTTAACTCTGGAAGGTAACAAATTGGGGGAAGATAGGAGTTGGGTACAGATTTTTTTCACAATAAATCTTGAACTATTTATTTGACTGTTTAAACTATGCCATGCATATGATCAAATAAATAACAGTTTTACTATACTCCACACTTGAACATGCATAGCCTCAAACTCATTTGTTCAACTTTTGTTTTCATTTACATCCAAAGACAGAAATAAGGGTCCTGAAGTTTTCCAGAGCATTCCAAATATCTGAACATACACATGTTGTGTGAATATCTATGAATCCAACTTTCCTCTTAACCTCTGAAACCCAACAGGGGTAGAGGTCTCAATATTTCCTGCCCACTGATTTGGAGAAAATCACAAGCTTACCTCCATGCATTGCGTCAACGCGAATCTTCAGTTGGCTGGGCCCAGTCAGCAAACTCTTGATGGCATGAAAGTCAAAGATGGTCCGAAGGAGGTTAAGATAGATATCCACTGGGTCCACTATCTCCACTAAAGATAAAAAAACAAAGGAAAATGTCATTGACTGTACCCATGAAAGATACTTGGAAGCATAAAAAGAATCACTACCTTAACAGCATGAAATTCTGGTCACAAGCCCATCATATCCCTACACATGATGTGGGAAGCGAAGTGCCCATTTGTTGACAAAAATCACAAATCAGGGCACAATCAAGATACTACAAGCTTTTCAGGTGCTCAATGGGTATAAATGATACCAAGTTATAAATTCTTTGCAAGGAAAATATCAACCACAAGAATAAATTAAGATAAAAATGTGCCCTGTTACTCCTGCTCCCACTTCCCCTCCCAAAAAAATGCACACAGCACATATCTCAATGTTTAGAGGCATTTTGGCATATCCAGTTGCCTTTCTTGTGGGGGCTGGCCAAAGACTGACTCAGCTGGTATGAAACAAATCAGCAAGTGACCTCAGTAGTGACCCCTATTTTCCTAATGCCATTGTGCCTACCAGATTCGAGTGCAGAATTGGGGATGAATATATTCCTGGGTTTGCGTGAAATCTCATTCATGCCCAATCTAGCACCCAATTTCCAAGTGAATGGCAAATATCTAGAAGTTCTCATTAAACTCAAATGCTTTCCAGTATCTAGCACCACCCAGTAACCAAGAATCCAAAAAGTTTTATTCATTTATGTGACATACCAAAAAGCTCAGAATACATTTTTCATACTTGTCAATCAGTGTATAATTAATGCTCAGAAAGTACTTTTCCAAGAAGTAGTAAATCAATTCTTTAGGTGCTAAAATTTGTCCAGGAGCCCTGCTTTTTTAAATTCTTAGCTAAATTTTGAAACTTATGTATATTATTTTCAGATTTTTCAAATACATACTACTTTGAAACCCTGAAATACTTTTAAACTTGCACTGAAGATATTACCAACCCACTTTCAATAATTTTTAGTAAATCCAGGTGTGATATTTAATGGATGAGATCTTAATATGCCATATAATATTATCCCTTCATCTGATCAAATACATATCTAAAAATATTTTTTCTTACACTTAAGTCAATGTAATCTATGTGTTCATTCAAATATAATTATATTTGTAACATGGATACTTTTAAATTATCTTTTTACATGAGGAGCATAATAATCTATGAAGTAATTAAAAATTAACCTGTATAAAGTGTACACCTGACAATGGTTAGAATGGTAAATTTTGTTATGTATATTTTACCGCCATAAAAAAATTAATCTGTAAGACAAAAGGTTATGCCCTGAGTACTTTGGAAGTTTTACTCACTCTACATTATAGGATAATGTTTTTGACAATTTCATTCTGGCTCTTCAATTCTTGAACCACTTGCCTAAATACATTTGGTATTTACAATAGGTAACACACAGTACCAAACAAATGTGAAAAACGAGGGAACAAGAAGTCAGTAAAAATTGAAAGTTCACATCATATAGTTCATGCTCTTGACACTTTAAAGTGAAATGCAAAGGAATTATTTGTTCCTAATTAACTCAAGCTTTGCTCAACACTTGAGCCAGCAAGAATACAGCACATAAATTATCCCAAACGATTATCTCCAAATTCTTGGAAGCCAGGGAATCCCTCTACCTATCTCCTGGTATCAGTAACATTTTTAGAAAACTCGTTCAACTAGCAATGTGGCTGCAGCAATGAGCCTGAATGAGAGCCCACGAAGATTCGGGTCTCTTGGACAACTATAAAAATTGTGAAGATGCCAAAAATAAGCCTAGTCCTTCCAACCATATGTAATCAGCGTATTGAAATCATTTTGCTTAATATAATGTACCCCTTGCCTTTAATTGTCCAGCCATCCCATGCGTGTGCACACATATGCCTATGCATTCTCCCAGCTAGATTAGCAAAAGCAGGCCCTGCTGCTTCCAGTGAGTATCATGGCTCTCTGTAAATTTCTGCTCATTACCTAAGCAAACAACTGACTCGAAACTTCTCAAGAAAGATTTGGTAACATTGGGCAAATACTGTGACCCCCACACAATCCATTTTAATCTTTTCTCTATTCCTAAAATATCACATGGACACAAACCAGGTATTTCCTCTTTTGGGCTAAGTTAAATTACTTCTAAAATGAGGATACCATCTTAACACAAACTGCATTCAAGCTTATAGAAGCACTAAAAAAGTAAAACATGTTAGATCTATTGCTATTCTATGCCTTCTAGGAAAAAGCAATATGATAAAATATAGGGGGAAAATGTTGTATACATACATGTTATTAATGTTGTTGTCATATGGTCTAAAATTAATCTATAAAACAAAAAGCTATCTTCTGAATACTGTAGAAGTTATATTTGCTTTACAATATAAGATAATATTTTTGACAATCTCATTTTTGTTCTTTAATTTTTGAATCACTTGCCTAAATATATTTGATAGTTACTGAATTCCTTTGTAAAATCTCCTAACACGGTGCTTGGTATAGGGCAGGTGATCAATAATTATGCATTCAATAAGCTGATGCGTAATTATTCCAAGCTTGGTTATGGCTTGGAAAAGAAACTCCTACCTTTCATGAGAAATTTAATAACCCATTGACTTGTTAGGTTTCTTCTTAACTAAGGCATTCCAGCATCTTCACCTTAATCGCTTAGACAAGTTTTGGCAATTCACAACCTATTTTTGGAATGCTATAATGAAGTCAACCATAAAACTTTTCCTATGTTGAAAATGATATCGAATTTGGGAAGTGGTTTTTGAAAGTTTCCAGTTCTGAATATCTTGGCTGCTCTCATGTCTTCTCTCTACACCATATTAAGTTTACACACATTTATCGAGTCACCCCTGAGATTAACAATGCAATAATTTTCATGAGTTTACTTCCCTACAGAAACCAGTCAGCCCCATCCACATAGTTACTCTGACTTCTTCAAAATAAAATCTCTGTTACCTCTGAATGGTTTGAATTTGTTCTCTAGGTCAAATTCTTGTCTTCCTAGTCGAGATAGGTCGATTCGGAGATCAGGACATATAGCATATTCCTCAATCGTTTTGCTGATTTGGTAGATTTTGTCTGAGACAACATCGGGTGCAGGACCTAAAATTTGAACAACAAAAATACATGTTTTTAAAAGTCTCGTGAGTTTCAAGCAGTGAAATGTTACCATCCTCCTCCACCAGGCAGAGAAAGATTCATTTGTTCTCTAAACAATGATCAATGGTTCACAGTTCAATTAGCCTTGATATTTCTTATACTGTACTCATCCACTATGGGGGAAATTTGATCAGCCTCACCTGTTCTATGTAGACTAACAACCCATATGTTTGTTTGTTTGTTTTAATCCACTTCTAAGCAATGACACATCTTTCCTAAAAATAGTTTCACACCTGCCAGGGAAACCTGGTTACTCAATCAGCTTTATTCAGGTTATGAGACACAAACAGGATATGCATTTGACAGAAGTGAGGGATTCCAGATTTCCATGCAGCTTCCCCAGTGCCTCTAGAAGAGGAAACTATGCTTTCTATTCCCAGCTCTGCTACCTAATTGATGTGTGAGCTTAGCAAGGTAAGTTAATTATTTTCCCCAACTCACAATCTCTAGTCACTTCTGAAATGAAGCTCAACTAAAAATATATGATACATTTCCTCGGAAGGCCAAATTGACAAGTAGTATTAGACTTTAAATAAATTGAACATGAAATCAATACTTGTTCACCTTTTGGGGTTTTGCTTTTTTTTTTTTTTTTTTTACCCTGTATATCTTAATGCAAGCCATTTCAGATTTTTTTTTTTTTTGCAACAAGGTTGAGAAACAAATAAGTAGATTGAAAGATCTAAAGTATAAATGATTGCTAGATGTATAGATAGCTTTCTGTATGAATCTTACTTGTCAACTATACTGTAACTTTCTACTGAACAAAAATTGTTTCTTGATATTTAAAATATCTCAATCCTTAGAACTGCATTGTCCAATACAATTGTTACTAGTCACATTTAGCTGTTGAGCACTTAAAATGTGTCTAGTCAAGTTAAGGTGTGCTGCAATTGTAAACGCACACCAAATTTTGAAGAGTTAGTAGAAAATGCAATCGATTGCATTAATAATTTTTATATTGATGACATGGTATAATAATATTTTAGATATAGTAGTTTAAATAAAACACAATGTGAATTTCACTTGTTTCTTTTCACTTTTTTAATGTGGCTACTAAAAATGTACAGTATGTATGTGACTCACAATATTTTTCTGTTGGACAACACTGCCTTAGAGTGTAGCACCATCACTTTATTCCAATAAATGCTCATAAAAAAGAATAGCAATAGTCCTATTCTAGTAAGTGGGAGAGAAGACAGCCCAGAAGATTTTACCAACAATTTTCTTGTTGTGTGGGAAAAGTGAAGACCTCAAAGAAATAAACATAGCCCTTTGCTTCACTCCTTACCATTTTTTACCCTTCACAAAACTTAAAGAATAGGTAGTCTTGTTTCATTTTTGCATTATTTTATGCTTGCCAGATTATAGAATGCATGAATATCTCCCTCCACTCCCTACACCCCAGGCACCATACTATATTCTTTGGCTGTGTCCATCATTTTCAAGTCCCTGAGTTTTAATGCCGGCACACTGATTTCCAAAAGTAAAGCAAGTACTGTCTCTCTAGATAGTTGTCTATGATGCCATTCAACCATCCATGCTGATAACTTCAGAGTTCATCAACAACTTCTGAATTCCTTTTCAATTTCCAAGCTCCTTGATATCTTCCACTCCAATGACTTTCACCATATGCACACTGAAAATATGTACAATTATAATATATATTAAAATAATTGTTTTTTACAGGATACGGCAAATCTACAGGCACTCATATAAAAATAAATTTTAAGATGCTAAAAAAGAATACCCAGAGATTTTAAAGTGTATAAAATAAATAAATGAAAAATGGAAAAGCTAAAAAGCTTTTTAATTTGAGGTAGTCCCATTTATTTGTTTTTGCTTTTGTAGCCCGAGCTTTTGATGTGATATCCAAGAAATCATTGCCAAGGCCAATGTCAAATAACTTTTTCCCTATGTTCTTTTCTAGGATTTTTATGGTTTCAGATCTTATATTTAGTTCTTTTATTCATTTTGAGTTTATTTCTCTGTATAGTGTAAGATAAGGGTCCAATTTCATTCTTTTACATTTTTGTTTTCCCAGGCACCATTTATTGAAGAGGTTTTTTTCTTTCTCCATTATGTCCTCTTGGTGCCCTGCTCCAAAATTAGTTGACTATATATGTCTTGATTTATTTCTGGGCTCTCTATTCTGTTCCATTGGTCTACATTTCTGTTTTTATGCCAGTATCATACTGTTTTGGTTTTACTTTAGCTTTGTAATATAATTTTAAATCAGCAAGTGTGGTACCTCCAACTTTTTTTCCCTCAACATTGCTTTGATTTTTTGTGGCTCCATACAAATTTTAGTATTGCTTTTCTATTTCCATGAAGAATGTTATTGAAATTTTGATAGGGGTTGTGTTAAATCTGTATATTGTTTTTGGTAGTATGAATGTTTTAATAATATTAATGTTTTTGATCCATGATCAGTGAGCACAGGATATATATTTGTGTCTTATTCAATCAATGTTTTATAGTTTTCAGTATACTTTCACCCCTTGGTTAAATTTATTGCTAAGTATTTTTTTGATGCTATCATAAATGGCATTGTTTTCTTGATTATTTTCAGCTGGGTCATTATTTATGTATAGAAATGCTACTGATGTTTGTATGTTGATTTTGTATCCTGCAACTTATTGAATTCATTTATTAGTTCTAAAAATTTGTGTGTGTGTTTGTGTGTGTGTGTGTGTGCATGTGTAGAATCTTTAGAATTTTCTATATATAGGATCATATCATCTGTAAATAGAGATTATTTTACTTTCTCCTTTCCAATTTGGATGACTTTTATTTATTTTTCTTGTCTGATTGCTCTTGCTAGTACTTCCAAAACTATGTTGAATAGAAATAGCAAGAGTGAGCATCCCTGCCATGTGCTAAATTGTGGAAAAGTTTTCAGTTGTCCCCAATGGATTATGATGTTAGCTGTGGGTTTCTTATAAACGGCCTTTATTATGTTGAGAAACTTTCCTTCTATACCTAAAGTGTTAAGAGTTTTTGTTAAGAAAGAATGCTGAACTTTGTAAAATGCCTTTCCTGCACCAATTGAGATGATCATGTGGTTTTTATCTTTCATTCTGTTTAGCCAGTCTTGCATGTCAGGGATAAATCCCACTTGGCCATGATTCATAATTTCTTTAATGTGTTGTTGAATTTGGTTTTCGTCAATATTTATCAGAGATATTGGCCTGTGGTTTTATTTTCTTACAATATGTTTGTCTGGCTTTAGGTATCAAGGTGATGCTGGCCTCACAAAATGTGTTTGGAAGTATTCCCTGTAGCTCTAATTTTTGGAAGAGTCTAAGAAGTGTTGGTAATAATTATTCTTTGAATGTTTGATAAAATTCAGCCATGAAGCCATTTGGTCCTAGGCTTTTCTATTTTGGAAAGTTTTTAATCACTTCTTCAATTTCTTTATTTGTTGTTGGAGTGTTCAAACTTTTTGTTTCTTCCCAATTCAATCTTGATGGGTTAGTTTTTCGAGAAATTTATCCATTTCTTCTAGGTCCTCCAATTTGTTGGCATAAAATTGTTCATAATAATCCCTTATGACCATTTTTATTTCTGAGGTGTCTATTGCAATGTCTCCACTTTCATTTCTGATTTTATTTATTTGAGTCTGCTTTTTTTAGTGAATCTAGCTAGGAGTTTGTAGATTTTATTTTTTCAAAGAACCAACTTTTGATTTTATTTATATTTTCTATAGTTTTACTATACTACATTTTATTTGCTTCTGTTCTGATCTTCATTATTTCCTTCCTTTTGCTCACTTTGGGTTTAGTTTGTTCTTTCTTTAGCTCCTTGAGGCATAATGTTAGTCTACTTATTTAGATCTTTTTCCTTTTTTAATCTAGGCATTTATTGCTATAAAATTCTCTCTTAGAACTGACTTTGCTGCATACTGTAGGTTTTGATACATTGTGTTTCCATTGTCATTAATCTCAAAATATTTTTTAATTTCCCTCTTGATTTCTTCTTTGACCCATTAGTTCATCATAAGCATGTTGTTTAATTTCCACATATTGGTAAATTTTCCAAGATTCCTCCTGTTATTGATTTTTAGCTTCACACCATTGTGGTTGTAAACAATACTAGACATGATTTCAATCTTTTTGAATTTGTTAAGGTTTATTTTGTGGCCTAACATAGGGTCTATCCTGGAGAATGTTCTATGTATGCTAGAGAAGAATGTATATTCTGCTGTTGTTGGATGAATGTAGGTCTGGTAGGTCCATTTGGTCTGAAGTATAGTTCAAATTTAGTGTTGTCTTGTTAATTTTTTGTCTGGTTGATCTCTCCATTGTTGCAAGTGGAGTACTGAAGTCCCCTATTAGTGTTATATTGCTGTATATTTCTTCCTTCATGTCCACTAATATTTGCTTTACATATTTAAGTGCTTCAATTTTGGATGCATATATGTTTACAATTGTTATGTCCTCTTGATAAGATGACCTCTTTATCATTAAATCATGACCTTCTTTGTCTCTTGGAACAGCTTTTTACTGGAAGTCTGTTTTATCTGATATAAGTATAGGCATCCCTGCTCTCTTTTGGTAACTGTCTGTTTTCATGGAATATCTCCTTCTATCCCTTTACTTTCAGTATATGCCTATTCTTAAAGTTTAAAAATGGGTCTCTTGTAGGCAGCATCTAGTTGGATCTTGTTGTTGATCCACTCAGCCATTCTGTATCTTTTGATTGGACAGTTTAACCCATGTACCAGCAAGGTTATTATTGATAGTAAAAGACTTACTCCTGCCATTTTGCTAATTGTTTTCTGGTTACTTTGTAGATAATTTGTTCTCTTCTTCCTCTATTGTTGTCTACCTTTGTGGTTTGGTGGTTTAGTTTTCTGCTTTGTGGTTACAATATTGCTTTTTAAATATTCAACATGAATACACTTTCTTGTTTGGATAACGTGTAAAACGTCTACAAGGAGGGATAGATAGTAAGTTTTCCCTTCAGAATGCACTGCTTTGCCTGGGATGAGGAATAATTTATCATGGTAACTGTTGCTGGTTAAAATTTGGCTCCTACCCACATTCATGCAAACTCAGTGTTCTAGATTAAAAGAGATTTAAGAGACTTGCCAAGCAAATGCATGGCATCCTTAGATGTATCCTGATTTGAATAAAACAGTTATAAATAATAATATTTTGGGGATTATTGAAAAATTTGACTATAGATTAGTTTTCAGGTGATATTGGAGAATTAATGTTATTATTGTTAGGTATGTTAGCACGGTCATGCAGCAATGTGTCTTTCTTTTTAAGAGATGCATACAAAAATATTTGGGTGTGAAATGTTCTTGTGCTATAATTTGCTTTAAAATTCTTCAGAAAAAAAAGATAAGCAAAATAGAAAAACAAGATAATGGGTACATGTTATCTATTTCTTATTCTCCCTATTTTTTTGTGTGTTCAATATTTAAAAGAAATTTACTCCATACATATATCCCACCCCCTTCACTAAGGACCCCCAAACTATAAATTGCTGTGAATATAAGAAAAAGTGAAACAATTCTGTGATTTTGAGAGAAAGTCAACACTGTAGGAAAAAGAGAGCCCAGGATTTGGGCTAAAAATCATTAATCTGACCCTGATCAACCCTGTGGCCTTCAGCAGTAACTCAGCCTCTCAGGCCTTTGATTTGTTCATGTGTAAAATGAGGGTAATTGTCATTTAGACAACGACCTTCAGGGTATGTTTTAATGTTAAAATTCAGAGTCCTTCCATATCAGATAAGCATCAACTATTCAATAGTTTATGCTGAAGAGTACAGGGGACCAAGAGACCACCCAAATGGGTTCATGAGCCCATCATGCCACTTCTTTGTTGGATCACTTTGGGCACCTCACTAAATTTTTCTGAGCTAGGTCCTCTGCACCTTGCTTGTCTATCATCAAAGGGTCACTGTGAGACTATAATAATATAAGAGGAACGAAATCGTGATTATTAAGGCATATACTGAACCACATACCTCCATTGGCAACATTAAACTTCACTCCAAACTCTCCCCCTGGTCCTCCAGGGCAGTGGCTGGCTGTTAGAATGATTCCACCAGCTGCCTTGATCTTCCTGATAATGCAGGAGACCGCAGGTGTCGACAAGATGCCATTCTGTCCAATAATCAGTCGTCCAATCTAAACCATCCAAAAAAAAAAATCAATCCAGTTGCTTGGGATTAAAGGCATTTCAACAGGAAAGTGCCCCAGGCTCTGTTAACATACAGCCAATCACTTGATAAAAGAAACAGAGTAGGCTTTAGATTAGGGGAGGCAGGGTAGGGGGAGCACTGACATTGTCTCTCCTATCTAATGTCTCTAAGACCATTTGGTGCACCTGCATCTAGTAGTCAATTATTAACCTGCAAATAGGATATGCCTCATTGATCTTCAGTTGTTTGAAACATCTGCTTCTGATAATCGAGGGGTTAGCTTGAATCACACAAGAAGTTCTTAGTTTGCTACTGACTCAGAAACTACGCATGTGAACATGCTAGAGATTACAAGAAAAAAGAAATGGAGTGCTTCTCTGCTTCTTCTGCTTCCTGTAACTTAGAACAAGCTCAGAGAGCAAGGGGACTGATTTACTACAACCTCATCATCTGTGGGCATATTTTAACTGTAATCTTCAGGAATGACTTTTCTCCTGAAAGTAGGCATTCTCTTTCTGCTGTTAAGTGACAGCGTGTGCTGGAGACATTGGAGAAATTACCCAGTCATGCTAAGCGGAGATCTGGAGGTCATCCATGGATGCAGCCAGATTCTTTCTAGAGCTACAAAACTGACTCTCTAAAAAGTCAGCAACACAGCGCTGAAGAACATTTATTGCTACATCTTGTTTTAAAATTGGATTCAATATCATCCAATCTAGTAGTTCTCAATATTTCTACAAAATAGAATCACTTATGAAACTTTTTAAAATCCTAGTACTCAAACTGCATTCTAGACTGATGATATTGCAATCTCTGGGGTTGAGAGCCCAGCATTAGTAGTTTTAAAGCTCCACAGATGATTCCAATGTTCAGCCAAGCTCAGTAATAAAGCCCCCTTGTTATTCAAAGGGCTGGCAGCATGGGCATCACCTGCAAGCTTGATAGAAATGCAGAACCTCAGCTGGGCATGGTGGCTCCACCTGAAATCCCAGCACTTTGGGAGGCTGAGGTGCGCAGATCACTTGAGCTCCAGAGTTCGAGACCAGCCTGGCCAACGTGGTGAAACCCTATTTCTACTAAAAATACAAAAATTAGCTGAGCATGGTGGTGCATGCCTGTAGTCCCAGCTACTCCGGAGGCTGAGGTGGGAGAATTGCTTGAACCTGGGAGGCAGAGGTTGCAGTGAGCTAAGATGGCACCACAGCACTCCAGCCTGGGCTACAGAGTGAGACTCTGTCTGAAGGAAGGAAGGAAGGAAGGAAGGAAGGAAGGAAGGAAAGGAAGGAAGGAAAGAAAGAAAGAAAGGGAAAGAAAGAAAGAGAGAGAGAAAGAAAGAAAGAGAAAGAAAGAAAAAAGAAAGAGAAAGAAAAAGAAAGAGAAAGAAAGAAATGCAGAACCTCAAGGCCCACCCAAGGCCTACCGAATAAGAACCTGTATTTTAATAAGATCCTCTCCTCTCTTCCCAGATAATTCATTTGATAAGTACTGATATAACCAACAAGCCAAAACAAACTTTAACATACAGTTCAACAACAAAGTTGCCCTGGCACCATCATTGCTAGAGGTCAGTCACTGACCAAATATAACAATCAGCGAGATCAGGGGAAAAAAAGATACAGAAGAGATCAAAACACACACACACACACACACACACAGCTCAAAAGCAAAGTGGCCTTGGGATGATTTAGTATGGAAATCCACAAGATCCCCAGGCTACATATTTTCAAGTAGAGGAGACAGATTATAAACAAATAAGCAATAATAATAATAGTTACTAGTGAGGTACATATTAGGAAGGAATTAGACTGCTGTAATAAAGGACGTCAATTTTAATAATAATATAATAATAATAGCTAAGGAGCTTAGATTTTATTCTAAGTACAACCAGAATCCATTGAAAGGTTTTAAACAGTGGAAGTGACCTGATTGCATTTTTAAACATCATGGGCTGAGCAGCCCAAATGGTCCTATTAAAAAGTAAGTCACATCAAGTCACTAAAACATTCCAATAGCTTTCCTTGTCCCCCACCAACCCAAAACAAAGCCAAAGTCTTCATTGTAGTCTACAAGGCCCTACATAATCTGACCTCCATCATGTACCATTCTCCATCACCCTCCTACCCTCCTTCTTCTGTTCCAGCCACAACGGAACACAACAGCTATTCCTCAAACATACCAAACATGATCCGGCCTCAGGGCCCTGGCATTTTCTTTTTCCTCCGCTTAGAATACTTGCCCAGATATTAACATACCTGCCCTCTACTGTCTTTTGGGTTTCTGTTTCAATGTAAGCTAATCAGAGATAGCACCCTTGACAGCCCTATATAACACTATAGCCAGAAGTCCCTAACTTTTCTATTGTTTCCTTATTTCCTTCACCCTGCTATAATTTTCTGGATCACATATGTTGACTTTAACATTTTCCATATTATTTATTTTCCCACTGTATGTAAAGCCCAAGGACTTTTTTTCACTGCTATATCCCAAGAACCTAAAATAAATCTGGCATGTGGTAAGCGTACAATAAATATTTGTTGAATTAATGAATGGAGAATAATGAATGCATGATGAATGGCTTCTCTGGGAGAAATACCTTGAAGAGGGGCAAGAGCAGAAAGAGGAATATCAGACGGGAGACTCTTCAAGTCGAGTGTTGATAGAGTCTTGGACTAGGCTAGAGCCAACAGAAATGAAAATTAGTCATTTGGTTTGAGATACATTTTTGGAAGGACGATGAACAGAATATGCAGGTGGACTGGAATATGGAAGAGAGGGGCTGTGGTAAATAGCCTCCAAAATGGCCCCAATGGTCCTTGCCTTTTGGCATTTGTGCCTTTTTGTGGTCCCCTCCCACACTGAACGATGCAGATCTGGGTAATCAGTATATATTGCAGAAGTGATTGTGTGTGACTTCCATGGTGAGGCCATAAATGGCATGGACACTTCTGCCCTGCTCTCTTGGACAGCTTATTTTGGGAGAGGCCATCCGCCATGTCATGAAGACACTCAAGAAGCCCTGTGAAGAGGAAGCAAGGCCTGCCAACAACAGCCAGCACCAACTTTCCAGCCAAGGGATTGAGCCATCTGACAGTGGATTCTCCAGCCTCCACCAAGCCTTCATATGACCAAACCAATACCAACATGTAACTGTGACCTCATGTGAGTCCCCAAGCCAGAATACCCACCTCCTGTCTCATAGAAATGATGAGAAATAATAAATATATGTGCTCACACATATTACCATCTAATTTTCTACATTATATGTTTATTTCCCCACTGTATATAAGATCCAAGGACTGTTTTTTTTTCACTGCTATATTCCAAGAACCTAGAACAAATCTGGCATATGGTAAGTATACAATAAATATCTGTTGAATTAATTAATGGGAAAAAATAAATGAATGATGGACGGCTGCTCTGGAAAAAATACCTTGAAGAGTGGCAGGAGCGGAAAGAGGAGGATCAGATGGGAGGCTAACAGCCAGCACCACCTTGCCAGCCAAGTGACTGAGCCATCTTGCAGTGGATCCTCCAGCCCCCATCAAGCCCCAACTAAGCCACTAAGTTTCATGGTAATTTCTTACACTGCAATAAATAACTAATACTGGACCAGTGAGAAAAGGAGCCAAGAATAATCTCAGCTTTCTACCTTTAATAACTTAATGGATAGTGGTGCTATTAATCAAGTCAGGAAAGAGAAAGGACAATAATTACACCTATAGTATTACCCAAACTCATGATACATTATTTTCCATATGCTCTTGCTAAAATTTATGTAGTCATTCAACTCATTTTATTGAGTATCTACCATGAAACCAGCAATATGGAAGAACCTTCTGATATAGAACTGAATATAATTTAGTCACTGCCCTCAAGTAATAAGTCTGGAGAATCAAGAATCTGAAAAATGTTTGTAGCTTTTGTTCAAAATTTTCTCTCAGCCATTTAAAGGGAAAATTATGAAGATTGTATAGTGGGGACAGACTGGGATAGCAGTCCACAAAAACTTAGGAAGCCCTACATAGCACAGAGTCAATGCTGAGGAACAGCTGCCCAGCCAGGGGCTACATTTTCCAACCCACCCTTGCATCTAGGTGTGGCCACATGGTGCATTTGGACAATGGGTGATAAACTAGTATGAGAATAAGAACAGAAGTAATGTGTGTTTCTTCTAGGCTGAGGATATCAGAAAACAGACATATCATCTCTACACTGCTTATTTCTCTTTCTACAGATTCAGTACAGGTAATCATGTGGCTCTAGGCAATGCCAGAGTCACAAGAGGGAAGGAAACTGAGTCCCCATCCCATTTGGTAGACAAGAGTCTTCGCCCACCAGGGACATCCTCACTGGACTATTGTGTGAGTGAGAAATAACATTCTATTGTTTTTAAGGCAATAAAAATTGCCTACATTTCAGGTTTATTTATTACAACCACCCACATTTTCTTAAGCAGTAGTGAAAGAAACATAAATAATAGTTTAATGCCAAATCAAAAATGTCAAATGCAAAATTATGTTATGCTATTACAGTATAAAATTATGTCCACTTTGGGGCAAGGACTTAGAAAAATGCAGAAATAAACATGTAAAGTTATTAAGTAGGAACGATTACAGATACATTTTTATCTTGTTAAATTTCAGTTATTTTTGAAAAGGTAATATACATTCTGTTTAAGAAGCTTAAAGTTTCAACCTGAAACTTGAATAAAGTTTCAACCTGAAATACTTTAGTTATAATTGGAGAATTAACAGAAGATTAAATTCTAGATATCTGGAAATTTTACCTATGTGAGATCTGCTCATTAACCCATCAATACCAGAGAGAAGAGGTATTGCTGGACATGGTCCTATCATCTGGGGGATAAGTACTGGAGGAGATGTGAAAGAGAGGGTGATGGGGCTTCTGAGGTAAGACATGGAAAATTGTGAAGATATTTGTGTCCCTTATGGACACTCACCAAATGGTGACCTAGGCAGAGGAGGATTTTAATAATAGGATGACCAGTTCTGTGGATGTCAATGAGTGGCTTTCCCCCAGCCATTCCTGTCATTGTCCAATGGGCTCATGAGCCAAGTGGCTGTTATGGTTTAGATGTTTGTCTCCTCCAAATCTCATATTGAAATGTAATCCTCAGTGTTAGCGGTGGGGCCCAGTGAGAGGTGTTTGGATCATGGGGGCGAGTCCCTCATGAATGGTTTAGCACCATGCCCTTGATGATAAGTGTGTTCTCGCTCTGAGTTTACATGAGATCTGCTTGTTTAAAAGTATGTGGCACCTTCTCTTTTGTTCTCTTGCTCCCACTCTTGCTGTGTGATATGCCTGCTCCCACTTTGTCATCCGCCATGTGTAAAAGCTCCTGAGGCCTCACCAGAAGCCAAGGAGATGCCGGCACCAGGCTTGTACAGCCTTCAGAACCATGAGCTAAGGAAACTTCTTTTCTTTGTAAATTGCCCAGCCTCAGGTATTTCTTTATAGCAATGCAAGAATGCTGTAATACCATGGCCGTGATGGCAGGGATGAAGGCTATGCATGGGCTCAACAACATGGACATTCACTCACCAAGGCTGACCTGGCTATGGCCACTGCAGAGCGCCTACTCTACCAGCAGCAGGGACCAACACTGAGTCTCCTTATGGTACCATTCCCCAAATGATCAGCCAGCTACCTGGTGGTAGATTGGTTAATTTGGGCCACTTCCATCACGGAAGATGCAGCACTTTGTACTTACTAGAATAGACACAAAGAAGAGGAGATATGAAGACAGATGCAAAGATTGGAGTGATGCAGCCACACCCGGGAAGCCAAGGAATGTATTCTGCTGCCAGAAGCTGGAAGAAGCAGGGAACAGATTCTCCCTAGAGCATCTGCAGAGTGTGGCCATGCCGATACCTTGATTTTGACTTTTGGCCTCCAGAACTGTGAGAGAATAAATTTCTGTGATTTTAAACCACCAAATATGTGGTAATTTGTTATGGGAGTCCTAGGAAATGAATACAAAGTTTGTATTAGCTTCACAAGGCTGCTATAACAAATTGCCATAAACTTGGTGGCTAAAAGCAATTAAAATTTATTCCCTTATAGTTCTGGAGGCCAGAAGTTCAAAATCAAGGTGTCAGTGGGGGTCTGCCTCATCGAAAGGCTCTAGGGGAGGATCCTCCCTTGCCTCTTCCAGTTTCTGTTGCCTCCACATAGTTCCGAGCTTGTGTTCACATCACTCCAGTCTCTGCCTCTGTTTTCACGTCTTCTTCTCTGCATGTCTGTGTCTTCTCTTCTGTTCACCCTCTCTCTACCAATTAGCTCAGAATAAATGCCATCAGAAAAGGTATGGCTTTCAAGATCTAGTCATTGATAAAAAGAAATATAACTTTTGGAAGCCCTTTTTTATAAAGAAAAAGCACTCAACTTGAAGTTAAAAGGCATAGGTATGAGTCTTGACTCTATCCCCTGACATAGGATCAATCATTTAACTTCTCTGAGGCTTTGCCTCTTTATCTGAAAAGCCAAGAAAGAAGAGGGTTGTTAAAATCCACCGAAGATCAGATTCTATAAACAAAAACTCTTTGTTAAATTAACCATGACACAAATTATTCTATTGTCTTCCCCGAATCCCACAACCCCCTCCAACATTTAAAATTCATCTTTAGATAGCAGATTATCCCTTAAAGTACCATTTACTCTCTGAAAAAGTCCTAGAAATACTACCCTCTGTCAATGCAGCAGACCGCTACCTTGCAAGGAAAAGATGGTCTACTTACATAATTATCCTTAGTTATGTTTACAGCATTGAAGCAGGCAATATCTGACTTTCATTCCTGAGTGAAATCCAGACCACAGCCCAGGGAGGACCAAGCCATGGCATTCTGTTGCTCCCCACTGAACGTCCCACACCATAGGGTCTGGCTTTGGCTGGAAGAAGGGCAACCTCACCCAGTCCTCCAGAAGGTGCACACACCCAAGTGGATGCTACTGCCATTAAGGGGCATTTCCTTCAACTCCCACGTGGAAAAGGGGGCAAAGTGGACCCTAGTCCACTGTCACTCACACACATGTACAGATCCCAGGGTCCACATCTATCACATATATGAACATTATCACACAGACCCCTGCAGACACATCTGTGAGGCATATGCATTCCCAAACACGCAGACAGACTCATGATAAATTTGTTCCTACCCAGCCGTGACTTCTAAATGCTTGGGGAAACCAAGACATAGTAGAAAGGAGTGTGCAATTATCATTTCCCATGATGCCGTTACTTAAGAACTCTTTGTGTCCGTCCTTCTAATGGCATCAATACCTCCCATCAAGCCTTAAACCTCACCTAAATTATGTCATTGGGCTTTTTCATCCATAAATGAGCATACCAGGTGCCAAGGGAATCAATATGCCCTTTCACATGCCTTAGACCAGTGTCCAAAGAAAGATAAAATGTTATTCTATAAAAGCCTTCTCCCAGCATTTCTATTCCTTTACATTTTGTGCCATATACAACTATGGTTTTTTAATGATCTTATTTCTGACAGCTGTTTTTCTTCAGAACATCAACAGCTTCTTTCCTAAATTAGTTTTAGTATGAGTTCCATTTCTAATTAGCTCAAATTAAAGTCCTAGAGAGCAGCGAGGTAATATTTAAACCCTCAGGCTAAAATTTCGGAGTAGGTGCAGAATGTTGACTCTAAATGAGTTTTTCCTGTGACATAACACGCATGAAAGCAGGATTTCTTTCATGTGTGAAATGTCTTAAATCAGACTTACCCTTTGTGATTCTCTTTTAGCTTTAAATGTCATTTAAGAAAAAAAAAAAGAAAAGAAAATTAAGCATGAGATTCCCCAATATCCTCTGCTCACTGTGTTATAATCCCTATCACTCCCCAAGTGAATTGAAGAGAGTGAAGACACAATGAACGGAAACTTCCCTGATGCTTCACAGAGGAAGTGTTCTCCAGGACCACGCAGCCTCCACCATGTCCATCTATGAAGGGCTGTGGCAAGCCATATACACAAAGATGCCTGTTTCCTGTCTTCTCAGTTAAAAACAAAAAGAAAACACCGGAAGGAACCCCAAAGCCAAGCTGCCATGGGTTGCAGAGTGCCAGCCCTTAAGTAGTGTTGTCCATGGGTAAACAGGTGACGGATAAGGGCAATTTCAAGAAATAACAAACTCAAGGCATGAATGTGGTTATCCAAACATCAAGGGACTCCTTCATTTGCATTTGGATAATTGTGCAGTTATATGATTTGTTACATGGAGACCAGATGGAAGTAAGAGAGCTCATCCTCAACTTCCTGTACCTCTGGAAGTCTTTACACACATGCTGGAGAGATAGATGAGAGTTCATTAGCATCAAACCACCATGGATTTCATAATCAATTCCTAATATCTGAATAAGTGCAGAAAAGTCACAGGCATCTAGAAGTGTGGCCCAAGTCCTGTTCTTCAATCGGCCCACCCATTTCTCAAGATTTCATTGAGAAGATCAAGAAATCTAATCTTCCTTGGATGCAAAATGGAGGTGGTGAAAATTGGAAGTATGTCCTTCCTGGTAATGAGGCAATTTCAGTACATAGGAAGTGCTCTGAAATCTTTAAGGTATACAGTCTGACTCACTAGAACAAGAAAGGGCCCCACTTGTTGCCATTTTATGAGGTGACCACCCCAGCTGGATAAGAGCTACAAGTGTCCATTGGGTCTACCTGGGTGTGGGTCAAGAAAGCAGAGTTAAGTGCCCTGAGGTAAGCTGAGATTTTGGTGTTCAATAGAAAAGAATGTAAGAATTGACTTTGCCACCTACTGCCTGGGTGACTTTGCGCAAGATCCCAAATCCCTATGTATCTCGATTTTGTTATCTAAAAGATCACATGATGGAGGATGTAAGCAAGTAACACAGCCAAGACCCAGTTTACAGTGTCTGGTACCTAACAGACTCTTGACACGTTTTACTTGCCCTTGAGTCAATCTTTCCATGTCACTGAATATTCTTCCACAACACGATTTTAATGGATATAGTCATCCATTGTTTAAATGTACCATTATTGACCAATGTAAAAATGTTCTTTTACCTCAAATTTTTATATGTAAAACAAAAACATGTTTGAGGACTAAACCCACACTGTAGTATAAATTAAACTGGATGTAGGCCAGGCATGGTGAGTCACACCTGTAGTCCCAGCACTTTGGGAAACCAAGACAGGAGGATGGCTTGAAGCCAGGAGCTCAAGAGCAGCCTGGGCAACACAGCAAGACCTCATCTCTACAAAAAAATAAGAAAAATTAGCTGGCCATGGTGGCGTGCGCCTGTAGTCCCAGCTTCTTTGGAAGCTGAGGTGGGAGGATCCACAAAGCCCAGGAGTTTAAGGCTGCAGTGAGTTTGGATAACGACTGCACTCCAGCCTGGATGACAGAATAAGAACGTGTTTCAAAAAAGAAAAAAGAAAAAAAAACCTAAAAACTAAAAACTGGATGTAGTTTGCTAATAACTAAACAGCAAATTAATTGTAACATGCTTACATATCAACGATGTCTTTCTTCTTTAATCATAAACCTGCTCACTAAGAAGCTGCTGAAGTCCATGGTAGTGACAGGTACATGTCTGCATCCTTGTCCTGACCTGCATCTTCTTTGATTGTCCCCATCTGTGTCTCCGACTGGCACTGCCGAACCGGCTTGCTACCTGATCAATGTTGTACTGAACCGGACTGCTAACTGATCAATGTTGTTGAGCTCACTGCACAAAGCTGTTCTTACAAGGTAGATTTCTGCCTGGAATAGTCATACTTACACTGTTTATATTCCTTACTCCTGACCCATCCAACGCAGCACAAGTTCTATTTATTGCCATAGAAACATAGGTCATTTGGAAACACCTCCTTCATTTCTATGGAATGTTCAAACATTTCTGACATTTTGGACTCTGTTCTAGCCTCTTGTTAAATATATCCAGAAAAGAGACAAAGCTTTATAGGGGGGCTATATGCACACATATGCTATAGAATAAACTATCTAAATGCTTAAAAATACTTTCCATCTGGCACCGCACCTTAATAGGTAGACAGAAATTAAGTATGTGTATATCTATCTGTATAGATACGTATAAATATATATCCCCAAAACAAAAACTCATTCTCTTACTTATACATAGGTAGAATATAGGTGAATATACATATACATTTATAGGTAGAACAAAAAAACCCCTCAGCCTCTTTAGGGCCATGTGTTTTCTCTGAGTAATTGTCACAATTAATTAAAATACATGTGTATGCCTTTTTAGATAAATTCCATCAGACCAGTTTCTGTCTGGTTGGAAAATAATAACTGCCTATTTGCTAAGTGCTCCTGCCCCCATACTATGTTCCAGTGAACTAAAGACCTCTGGCAATCATAGATTTACAGCTCAGTAAGATTAAACAATTTATTGTTATTTATGACATCCAAGCTGGATCTTCTGTATTATATTCCACATTAGCATCTATCACTTTACATTTGGGAGATCCTGTCCAAAAAAAGATTATGCCTCCTAACCAAACATTCAGCAGGGCTGCAGGAACAGGCCCCCTGAACAAACATCCTGCCAAAGTACTTTAAAGCACCGTGAGCTCCCACAGCTGTGCATTTTCAGATGACTCAGCAGATTAGCGTGGAGTCTCTTAGCCTCTGCTTGGTCTGTTCCTTTCAGTAATCTCTCACATGGCCCAGTCCATTCGGTTTGAAAATCCTCATGAAATGAGCAGATTAAGATCTGGCTTCAGCAGAGGGCCATGGGGTGGGCATGGAGGGGAGAGGGTTTGCTCTTAACACAGCCTGAGCCTCAGAAAGGTTTCAGATGGAAAAGCATGGCACTGACTCAGCTCATGCTTAACAGGAAATAATGCACAGACCACACCAAAAAAGCCCTTTATGTTGTGTGAAAGTCTATGCCGGAGCGGCTGCTGCCACCTCATGTACTGTGATAGGGTGTGCATGTGTGTGTTTGTGTGTGCATGAGTGTGAGTACGCACACAAATGTGTGCTGGGAGGGGGAGGAGCTCACACCTTCAACAGTCGCCACCTCAGCCTTAGCTAGCAGCATGGAGAAATGCCAAAAGTCAAGAGGAAGCTGCACCAAAGCAACTGTGATCACCACATCAGCAGGTGCTTTCTGGTTAGTAAAGCTACTGGGACAAAAACACACACGATCTCGTCCTTCTTTTATTTTAATCAGAGCAAAATATTTTTATAATAATTGTGTTACATGAATAAATAATTCATAATGCTGTAACCCATGATCACATTCAATCCTCCCAACAACCCTAGAAGATACGTAGACAAGTATTATTACTTTCCCTATTTTTATAAATGAGGAAATAAACCCCAGGAGGCTAGGCGACTTCCCCACGGTCATAGAAGTTGCAAACAGTAGTATCATGATTCAAATCCAAAGCTTCTCCTTTTGTCTTTATCATTTTAATTTTGAAGGTAACGCATATGCATGTATGATCTTTTAAATCCAGAGATGTATATGGAATAGATAGGAAAAGGGACTCTCCTTCCCCATTATACAGCCCCTCCACCCAAGCTATATCCACTGTTGACTAGAGTATGTCCTTTCAATCCTATTTTCTATGCCTACATTATATACAGAAAAGCAGGATTACATTACACACAATATTCCAGTCATTGCTGTTTTTCACCAACAAGCTATCATTCACATCTTTTTCATACTTTATATAACTTTATATCCTTTATTTTAGTGGTGTATATTGTGCAGTTGTGTCATAAATTATGTACCTGTTCTCTGTTGAACATATAGATTTTTTCTGAGTTTTTCCTTAGCAAAATGCTGCAGTGAGTACCCTTGTACATAGATTTTTGTACATTTGTTCTAGAAAAATCTACAGTAAAGATTCTTAGATTAAGAGATTCCCAGGTTACTAGAAAACTACTCTATTAATGTAGATATATACTTCCAAATTGCCTGACCAAAAAGTTATGTCAATTTAACTTCTAAGAACAGTATACAAACATGACAATTTTCCATCACCTACACCAACTCTGGGTAATTTCATCTTTTTTACAAGTTGATGGATTGTTTTAATTTGTATTTCTCTGGTTATTAATAAGGTTGGCCACCTGTTCATGTGTTATTATTGATGATATTTGTATTGAATTGTTTGAATTTTCTTGATTTGGAAAACCTTTTTACATGTCATAGACATTAAATATTTGTTGTAAAACTCTCCTTCCAGTATTTTGTATGTGTTTGGTCAAGTAGAATAAACTCTTGTCCTCTGATTTCAGATTCCTTTCTCTTTCCATTAGAAATCCCTAAATGTAAAACTACATATTGATAGCTAAAAACCAGGATGTTTACTAGAGAAAAAGAATACAAAGGCAATAATTAAATATTATATTTATACAAAATACCTACTAGTACAAACTTAAAAAAAGAAAGTAAAAGTCAAATGCTTCTACGACTTCAGACTAAGAAAAAGAACTTTTGAGGTTGAATGTTCCTGAAATTTTTCTTTTCACACAACTATGGACATGACTTCAAAAGTTGATGTTACTAAAAATGTAAGATATGAAAGATATTTGAAGACTCAGAGAAGGTGGATTTTCATTTTAACAAGTCACATATATATTCTAGATATCCTCTTATTTGTAACTAAGAGAGTCAAATCAGATGAAAGAATCTAAAAATTTCCCTTTGACTGTGTTAAGTAGAAGTAGTAGAGGCATATTAGCCAAATCTTGAGTGTTTGCAAATAGACTCTTAAGGCTATAGGCTGGCACAGGTCATTGAAGCCCTAGCTTTTTATCTTTAATTTTAAAATCCCCAAACAATTTATACTAATTTTTCTTGTCCATTATTTCCAAATAATCTTGTTTAAATGTTATTACAGTGCTTGCTCTTGTTACTGTTGTCTAACAGAAGGGTATCCGGGGCCTTAAAACTGAGAGGGTTAGGATTAATGATTCCAATACCTATGCTTGGACATCTCCAAAAGTGGGTTCCAACTTCTTGTCCTCAAGTCTGTATAGAAACTAGCAAACTTCCAGAGTTCACAAAAGGCTCAAAGAGAACAGATGTTTTATAGAAAATTCTTAGAGCAAGTTTCACGCATAATGTTGCTGACATGTGTCTGCCTTTTCAATAAACATCACTATGCTTTATCACAAGATTTAATAAAGCAGCTTAGTTAAAAATGCCATCTGGGTCTCTGGACACATTAAACAAAGCTTAAAATAACCACCCCAGCAACTGGGAGGACCCAGCTGTTCTCATAATCTGTCCCACTCCTTTTACTTCCCCATAAAAAGAGTGAACGAAGACCACAGACTAAAAGCATCCAGAATGAACTGACACAAACAGGGAGATAGATGGAGCCAAGGGCTCCTGTAAGTTTGCTATTGCTCACATAATAGATTTGCTAATTCCACAACCTGGGGATGGTGATTCAGAAAGGGAAGCAGAAAGAGGGAAGAGAGAATCATAGAAGGGCTCATTCAAGTTTTCTAACGTATCACAAACCTGTCCTCCCTAATGTCTGGATCATAGCAGCCCATTCCATTCACCTATTCTGTAGTGAACTCCAGTAGAAAATACAAAGCCATCACCACCCAGTTCTTTCTCCCTTCTAGAGATGAGATATTAGCCACCCAATCCCAGATTCTCAGATCCATTCCAGGAAAGAAGCCCTAGGTATTGAAGCACAGCTTTTCCTCCCTCCCTTCTTTCTTCCACCCCAAGATTTGTTCCCCAGATAGTTCTAGTAAATGCAAAACCAAGTATATTCTCATTCTTTAGAGCAACCAGCTTTTCATGGCCAACTGGAATCAAATACAACCTGCACAAACATCTATCTGGAGGACACTCCCAAGGCTCCTACTGAGCCAGCCTTCTGCATACCACTGCATTTCAGCTTCCTAGTTCACAAGACACTGAGACATTCTTGAATTCTGCAAGGTGCACTGTGTGTTAATATCATTGCTGCTCATCATGTGGCCAATAAAGGGCATGACTAGTCAACAAATAAGTTTTCTCTTGGCTAAAACTTGCAACAAAACTGTAAGCTGTTTACCAAGGGGCCCACTACAGGTTATATTCAATACATACAGTCAAATCATAATTATCTGAGATATATTCAGTTGACCATACACCTTTATATTTCAGTAAAAGGTCTTTACATTTCCCAGTGCTATCGATGTTACAAAGTGCTTTCATATGCAGTGCTTCATCTGATTTCCAGGATAATTAAATGATCCTGTCATACCTGATTTTTAGATGAGGAAACAAGTGGTTTCTGGGTATTTCAAGAGGCTAACGCATCTGCCCTCCAACTTGTATGTGAAAACCAAAAACAAAATTCCGAGGCCCCTCAACCATCTGAATGGACCTTGACTCTTTTGGTCAACATATGGCAGAACTAGGAAAAGAAGGTGAGTCTTCCAGCTGCTGATACAGGGTTTTTTCTGCCATACTCCATTACCTCCAAGGCTAAAGTCAAAAGAGGGTGTGGTTATCACATGAAAAAATCTGGTTTGGATTTCCCAAATGTGTATGTAGTATTTGGTGATTTACCTTAATTTAACCTACAGTTCTTTTGGGTTGTAACAGTCTGACTCCATTTTTGAAAACAAAACAAAATCGATTTTAAATGCTGAATTATAGATCTTTGCTGTCCAGTATGGTAGCTACTAACCACTTATGGTTATTTGCATTTCTATTTTAATTAATTAAAATTAAGTAAAATGCTAAATTCAGTTCTTCAGTTGCTCTAGCCACATTTTAAGTGTTCAGTAGTCACACATGGCTAGTGGCTGGGACAATGCAGATTATAGAACAGTTCCATCATCAAAGAAACTTCTATCGAACAGTGCTATTATATAATGTCATCTCCAGAGAAAGACTTTAGAAAAAGTCAGAAACGGCCGGGCGCAGTGGCTCACACGTGTAATCCCAGCACTTTGGGAGGCCAAGGCAGGCAGATCCCTTGAGGTCAGGAGTTCAAGACCAGCCTGGCTGACATGGTGAAACCCCGTCTCTAGTAAAAATACAAAAAATTAGCTAGGCATGGTGGTGCATGCCTGTAACCCCAGCTACTCAGGAGGCTGAGTTGGGAAAATCACTGGAACCCAGGAGGCAGAAGCTGTAGTGAGCCAAGATTGTGCCACTGCACTCTAGCCTGGGTGACAGAGCAAGACTCCATCTCAAAAAAAAAAAAAAAAAAGAAAAAGAAAAAGTCAGAAACATCTTGAGGCAGGCATAGTGCTGTCATCTGTCCAATATTGAAGGTGATTTAAGAATAAGAAAGAAGAAGAGAACAAAGAAGAGAAAAAGAAGTTGCCTTAGGTGTACCCACCCAGAAAAGGACAAAGGCATTCTTGTAGTCATTGTGTAGTATTTTAGCTCTTAAACTTTTTAAGAGATTAGAATAATTTGACACATAGAAGATCTAAACCACTGAAGAGGCTCTGAAGCAGACAAAAGTAGAAAGAAAATAAAAAACTAATTAGTTACAAACTAAGCTTAACCACAACTCGTTTAAACGATACTATTTACTCTTCACATGATTGGTTTTTCTTTTGCTTTATAGTATGACATAGTTTATATCTTTAAAGGGGAATTAAAATATTTCTGGGAATTTTTAAATGTAAGTTCACATAGCCACATAAAAACTACAGAAACAGATAAAACCTATCTTCTCATTTATTCCCTAATCCATTCAAATTAAATATAAAAATCCAAGCAGCCACAGTGATATTCAAAAAAGCAAAAGTGAGACAAAACAAAATTCATTTGTCACCTGTGGAGGTAGTTAACTCACCTAATCTTCACTCCAAACACCAGTAATTTTTAAAAGACAGAAATAAACATATGTTCTGCCTTCCCGGAAGGAACTATGTTTCAGGGTAGCCAAATAACCCAGTTGTGAAGAAAATGGTCTGCTTATAGAAAAATGCCAGCTAAAACATGTCGATAGAATTAGAGAATTAGAAATTCACCATTTTGAAACCCCTAATGAAATAATCAACTCAAGCAAGGATCATTAATAAATGCTAAAACAATCAAGTAAATATTGATACAGAATATAACTGAATATACTCATGGTACAAAGTTCACATCCCCACTTGGCTTGACCCAAGGGCGAATATAGCAGAGGAGATAGGCAGTGATCGCCCTAACTTTGCGGTCATCTCACCATCACTAATGATGGGATGTGAATACACATTATTGCCTATGAAATAGTCTTTAAAAAAAGAAGTTGAACCTGAATCTAACTAAACCTTGCAATGGGCTGAACGTGTATGCCTTCCCAAAATTAATATGTTGACATCCTAACCCCAAAGGTGCTGGTATTAAAAGGTGGGGCCTTTAGGGGGTCATTAGATCATAAGGACAGAGCCCTCATGATTGGAATTAGTGCCCTTATAAAAGAGGCCCCAGAGAGCTGGCTAGTCTCTCCCACTATGTGAGGGCCCAGCAAGAAGGCCAATCTATGAACCAGAAAGTTGGTCCTAACCAGATATCAAAACCGCATGCTCCTTGATCTTAAACTTGCTAATCTCTAGAACTGTGAGAAATAAATTTCTGTTCTTTATAAGTCATCCAGTTTTTGGTATTTTGTTATACCAGGCCTAAAAGCCTTTAGAACTAATTTCCAGTTAACCAGGAAAAAACAGAGTGAAAAGTTAAATGACACCATAAAAAGCAACCAGAAAATTCCAGAAGGGGAAATATTCTACAGGACCACTGACTAGTTTTTCAACAAGTCAATTTCATTAAATAAATACATAAACAAAGAGTGAGGGTATTTTCCAGGTTAAAAAAGTCTTGAGCTAAATAATCAAATGCAATGTGTGTCCCTTGATTAGAAGAAACTAATTTGAACAAACCAGCCACAAAAGATATTTCAGGGAGACCAAGCTGGAAGGATCACTTGAGGCCAGGAGTTTGAGACCAGCCTGGGCAACGTAGTAAGACCTCCATCTCTACAAAAACAATAAATTAGCTGGGCATGGCTGTGTGCACCTATAGTCCTAGCTACTCAGGAAGCTGAGGCAGGAAGATCACTTGAGCCCAGGAGTTTGAGGCTGCAATGAGCTATGATTGTTTCACTGCACTTCAGGCTGTGTGAAAGAGCAAGACTTTGTCTCAAAAAATAAAAGGACATTTCATAATAATTGAGGAAATCTGAATGTGGACTGGGTAATAAAAGATATAAAAAAACTATTTTTTATTTTGTTTGAAAAGATGATTTTGTAACTATACAGGAAAATGTTCTTATTTTTTAGAAATCTGCACTAAAGAATTTAGGGGTAAAATATCATTTTCTTTAATATACTTTCAAACACAAGCAAAAAATAATCATGACACAAATATAGCAAAATGTTTACAATCTATATTCTATGTTTGCCTATGAGTGCCATTAATCTCATCTCTCTGCTTTTCTGAAAGTTTGAAAATTTCAAAGTTTTATAATAAATTTTTTTACATCCCATAATTTTATAATAAATTTTTTAAAGTTTGAAGCAAATCAACAACTATAGCTTCAAAAATATCCTGACCCACAATAAACATTGAACAGGGTATATTTCTCCCATTTCCTAAAAAAGTTGGCCCAGGAAGGAGTATGAGAGCTGCCATAGCTCTCCCAAGGCTCATTATTCTCCATCACTCCATGGGAAATCCCAAAATAAATTTTTAAAAAAGTTGTTTAAATTTATAATGTTTTTGATTCTATAATAATTTTATAATAAAATAATTTTATAATGTTTTTGATTTTATATTTTTAATTTATAAAAATTTTTATACATGTTTATGTTTGAAATGTCTATTTCAAACTTTATGAGATATTAAAATATAAGTAATATAGTTTGTCATTTTAGAAATGCCATGCTTTTCTTCTCCAGCAATTACATAATCAAAGAGTAACTGTAGTTTTTCCTAGAACATTGCTTTGTAGGCTGGGCATGGTGGTTCATGACACTTTAGGAGGCCAAGGCAGGCAGATCTCTTGAGATCAGGAGTTTGAGACTAGACTGGGCAACACAGAGAAACCCTATGAGTAGTAAAAACACAAAAATCAGCTGTGCGTAGTGGCGTGCACCTATAGCCCCAGCTACTCAGGAGGCTGAGGTGGGAAGATCACCTGAATCTGGGGAGGTCAAGGCTACAGTGAGCCAAGACTGTGCCATTGCACTCCAGCCTGGGCAACAAAGTGAGACCCCGTCTCAAAAAAAAATGAAATTTAATTTAAAAAAAGAAAATTCCTTTGTAAAATTAACTTTTTCCATCAAAACCAAGATTTTTCAGATATAGAGAATGCAGCCCACTGGTCAGATTTGTCAGTTCAAAGAGAATAAATTCTAGTTTCCTATTTTTCTAGCCTGCTTATGATTATCCAATAGGATATCAAAAAAGACCAAAGCCTTTGGGATCCAAGTTCAGTATTCCTGAGTCTAACTCAGGATGCCAAATCAGGAGACAAGCACATTCTCATCAATTTTCAATCATTCAAGACCAATTTTGCTTATAATTATCCAGTTCTTTTAGACCGTCTTTCTCCTGAAGCCAGCCTTATGGCTGTTCACTTCACTTTAGCATAAGCCCCCAAGAAGGTGAACAAAATGAGGAAAAGATTGGTTAAAGTTGGCTGTTTGAAATTCTGAAACATGTCCACCATTCCCCTCACCCATGCCCACCCCTCTTAGAAGTAGTACTTTCAGATTATTTAAGAGTCGATGCTTCTATGTGGATTTTGTCATCTGTCGTTTATAACAGCTAGTAGGTTTAATTTGACTCTATTTTAAGCATATATTGACCTATGCTAATTATCTGTTAAAATAAATTCCACTCTTAGAGTTAACAAAGTGTGTTTGTCATGGAAGACCCATTGAAGTAAGAAGCTGAGGAGCCCTTATGGTAAAGTGGGACAAGAAATAATAAGACATAATAATTTTCCCATGCAAATCAACAACCGTAGCTTCAAAAATATCCTGACCCACAACAAGTATTGGACAGGCCATGTTTCTCTCACTCCCTAAAAAATTGGCTTGGGAAGGAGTATGAGAGCTCCCATAGCTCTCCCAAGGCTCATTATTCTCCATCACTGCACAGGAACAGCCTGTCAGAGAAGAGTGAAAGACCATTTGTCAACCTCTCTTCAACTCCCTGATTCTAGCCAAACTTCATCAATCCCAAGTGAGGAGACAGAGAGAAACCAAACCCCATATATCCAGCCTCATTGTCTACTGGAGTCAAAAATCACAATTCCACTACCCACCCCAACACCACTGGCCCTGTTTCTCCCAATTGCTTTTTATTGTGTTTTTAAAAAAAATCCTCCTTCCCCATCCCTGCAACACCGAGAAGGAGGAATTATAGTAGATAAATATGAAGCATGGAGATACTTTAAAAATGTTTTTAATAATAAATGAGAAAATGAAAAGGAGAGGGTTGGGAAGGAAGGAGGGAATTCAAATGCCAGGGAATTGTTCAGTTTCACTTTTAAAGATGTTAACACTCATTTATACAACCGTAAGACACTCCCCTTAAAGAAAAGTTCTATGAGTGTGGGTCTGGTTGCATGAATAAGGATAAAATTACTTTTTTAGACGATGTTTCCCACATATCATTCAGAGACCCCTGAAATTAGGTATCCCTCTTGTAGATGTCCTTGAGACGCTGCTGGACCTGGGAAAGAGGAAACTGGGATATGGGTCTATGCCAAAAGGTGCTTCTAGTTATAGGACAGAGAGGAAAGGGGCAGAGGGAGAAAAACCCGAAGTCTGAGAATCTGGATTGCAGAAGACTACCGAGGTCGTGGGAGAAGGGAGAGAAAACAAGGATGAAAACCGAAAGGGGAAGAGGCATGAAATGTTGTCAAATGTCAAAAGGCATTTGGAGAGAAGTTGGGAATTGCATTAAGAAAACCACTGCAAATCTCATTTCAGACCATTTAGAGATATGCCCCCTGGGAACTGCGAGCTCAGGCTGTTTAGCATCAAACAAATGGATCCACTCCATCCCTACCCTAATTAAATAAATCATTCAGTAATTCCACTGGGTTAAAGAACCAAAATATTAAAAACCTTCAGGGCCTACTCTTGCCAAATATGTCAGGGATCGTGTGTGTGTGTGTGTGTGTGTGTGTGTGTGTGTGTGTGTGTGTGTGTGTTCTGAGACACCACTACTGTTAAATAGGCAGAGCTAAGACTTAGGGGACTGGCAGATTATTGCAAAAAGGGCACGGGGCAGAGGGACTATGTTGTGAGCCTGCGAAAGAAGTTTGTGTGGGGACTGTGGGCAGTGAACGCGTTGGGAACAGTATGGAAAACTGGGAGCTGCCTTGGAATCTACAGGGCCGGGTAAGAGAATGTCCGAAAGAAAAATGAGCAGGTGCGGGATGTGCGCAGAGTCGGAGAAGAGTCCAGGGCGCCCGGAGTGGCTCCAGGAACGACGGAAACCCCTCAAGGCTTTTGGGGGCGGTGGGTACTAATAGAACCCAGTGTCCGGGGTGCGCCGGGGAGGCTGCGAGCGCGGCGGGAGTGGGGCGCTGGAGGGTGAGGACGCGGGAGCGAGGAAGCAAAGCCGGGGCCGGGCAGGGGCCTCCCAGCTGGGCCCGGAGGCAGCAGGGGGACAAGGGCTAGGAGAGGGCATGGCGGCGGCGCGGCGGGAAGCGAGGGGCATCCGGACACTCACCCCGTTGGCCAGCGGCCATCTGCACCACGATCTCGATGGCCGTCCTGCTAAAGTACCTGCCGTCGCTGCCCACCACCATGGTGCAGCCCTGACGGTCGCGCGGGTCGATGGAGGACAGCACGCTCTGGATAAAGCTGGGCAGGTAGTTGCGCTGGCCCTCGAAGAGGCCGGTGGGTCGCCGCAGACCCCCGCCGCCGGCCGGCCGCTGGTCCTCGTAGGGCGCGGTGGGCACTGTCAGCACCGGGATGGGGCTCCCCTCCGTGGCGCCTCCTGGCCGGTCCTGCTGCGGCTCCCGGGGCCGGAGGGAATCTGCAGCCTGCCGGGGGCCTCCACCAGCCTGGCCGCGCGCCGGGACTCCGCCTCGCGCCCGGGCCCCCTCTCCGGCAGGTCGGCGCCCTGCGCCCTGCGCCCTGCGCCCGCCCGCCTGGGGACCGCCCGCCCCTCCTCTCCGCGCGGCCGCTCGCTGACTCCCTCGGCAGAGATTGCTTCTGCCTTCCTGTAAAATTTTCTCCCGCCCACCTTCTCCGCTGCCAGACCGCCCGAGGTGCTCTCAGTTTCTCCCCAAGTTGGACTCACTTTCGGGGTGTCCCAAAAGCCTGATGCCAGGGCCTGCTAGCCCGACCCCGGTGACGCCTCCACCCGCGCCTGGCCCCAGCCTTCACCCGCGATCGCCGCCCTCCGGGGCACACCCTCCGCCAGAAAACAGCCGGCGGGCGGCGAGACTTTGGGCAGAGTCCGGGTTCCTCTCCGGCGCCAGGCCCGTCTCCCTGTCTCCCTGGGAGTGCTCAGCCTACACGCACCAGTTTCTCTTTAGAACAAGGACGGGGAGGGATTTGGGAGGCGGCTGAAACCTTTTGCCATCAGCGAACATCCTCAGCCAAAAATAACCCTGGAAAGGCGAGCTAAGAATGGTTATCTCCTGCCAGCGCTGAAATCGGAGGCTGGGCGCTGCGTGTGTGTGTGTGTGCGTGTGTGTGTGTGTGTGTGTGTGTGTGTGTGTGTGTGTGTGTGTACCCTCCCCCCCCCCCGACCATTTGTTGAAGGGAATCACCACTGTCAGACTTCAATCCAACAGGACCCACTCGAGCCATCCACACTTTCCCCAGCCTCCTCCAAAACAGCACACTTTCCGGTATGGACAATTCTTTTTTTTTTTTTTTTCACTTGTTTGTTTGTTGTGGTGGTTGCAACAGCAGCAACACAGACGACACATATTTCCCTATTCTTCTCGCCCTTCTCACCCTCCCTACCCAGCTCCTGCCTTAGAAACAGGCTTGGCCTACACTGTATCTGTCCACACTGTCTGAACTCTTCCCTGAATTAATCGTTTTCAATAGGAGGGGGCTAAATCCCTTATTAATGCCCTACCAGGAGTGAATGAATAAAGCCAAGTTAAAGGAGAACTGGGTACCAGATGCTGTGCTAGGCTCCTTTGCATGTATCCTTTCATTCTGCTGGAGCTAAAGATGTTCTGCCTCCTCTCCATAAAACGCACCCAAACTCCAAAACCAGGAAATTCTCCATAGAAAATAGGAGTGAAGAGAGAAAAGACTAACAGGATAAAACCCAAAGCAGGAAGAAAGTTCTGTCTCCCATTTCTCTCAAGGAATTTTCGGACCCACCAAGGCTACTGTCCTGAAATATCCTGCTGCTTCTCCTTCCCCAAATATTGTCCACTTCCTGAGAGTAAGGCTGACTTGCCGCAGGCTTATAAAGTGTTTGGTCACAGTAAGACAACTGTGAGTAATAACACACATTGTATACTGTTTTGCAATTGATAAAAGGCTTTGCATCTGTTTTTTCTTTGGAGGCTGAAGAAAAGAAGAATGGTATTCATGCAGTTCCCATTTTACAGATGAAAACAAGAGGACTTTTTCTGTGAAGTCAAGAAAGTGGTTACAATGGTACTTTCAGCCTGTCCGAATTATGTATTGCCCCTCCCCTTTTTATTAATAACATTGAAGTGTGATGGGAAAACCACTGAAGCCGTCAGTTGAAACCTGCTGGGACTTTTTAGCCATTCTCTTCAACATAAAGAATGGGTGTTTTTGGAGGGGGTGAGAGGAATGGGGAAATGTTGTCAAAGAGTACAATGTTTTAGTTGAGACAGGAAGAATACATTTTGTTGAGATCTACAGCACAGCATGGTGACTGTAGTTAACAATGAAGTATTGTGTATTTCAAAATTGCTAAGACAATAAATTTCAAATGTTCTCACCACAAAAAAGATAGGTTTTGAGGTGATGAATCTATTAATTCTCTGGATTTAATTATTCCACAATGTATACATATATCATAACATCACATTATACCTCCGTAAATACATAGAATTTTAATTTGTCAATTAACATTTTTTTAAAAGAATAGTGTGGCCAGTCGGGGAGGTAGTTTTTTTTTTTTTTCCTCTAGTCTCTACTCAGTCTCCAAGATCCCATTCCCCATAAAGTTCCTGTCACCCAGGTGGAGTGCAGTGGCACAATCATGGCTCACTGCACCCTCTCCCTCTTGGGCTCAAGCGATCCTCCCGCCTACAGGTACATGCCACCATGCCCAGCTAATTTTTGTAGTTTTTGTAGACATGGGGTTTCACCGTGTTGCCTAGGCTGGTCTCGAACTCCTCAGCTCAATCAATCTGCCCACTTTAGCCTCCCACAGTGCTGGGATTACAGGTGGGAGCCACCAAGCCCAACCCATAAAGTTCCTAACTTTTTATCTCCCTGGGAGTGCACAGCCTACACACACCAGTTTCTCTTTAGAACATACTTAAGAGTCTTGGCTTAGCATCCAACAGACAGAACTTTAACACTTCTAGGGATCTGTGCACCTGTCTATGGTGTGGGGTTTTTAAGATCTCTTTCTAATGACACTTTATTTTGCAAAGCAGGACGGTTTCATTCCCAGAAGAGCAGGTATGGTAAATCCTTTGTTCCAGTAACGAACACAATGATCCAAACCCTAAGCCTCAGAGAAGCCCAGAAACCCTCCAGGCCTCCATCTCTCTGCTCCTAGCACCTGCCTCTCTCTTGACATCAACATCATTGTCCCCTCTCACAGCCCAGCTCCTTCCACAGACCCAGGGATTAGGCACCAGCACCTCAGACTAGATTTTAGAGAATTACCATTCAAGAGGCAATCCTCTTCCCTTGGTTCCAATTTCAGGGTTCTCAAAGACTGGAACAGGGCTAGTTTGAGGCAATGTGCCCCACCGCATAGCCAGAAAGAACCTTACAGTGAAAAGGAAAACAATTCTTCCAAAGTAAGGGGGTGCTGATCCCCAGAGGGAGGACAGATGGGCAACCAAACAGTAACCGGGCCACCACGTGCTTCACACTCACTGATCAAGGATTTCTAAAACCACTTTTCTTTTCTCTGAATTTATATAGGACTTTGTATCACTCATAAAGGAATGTCTTATAGGCTGATAACACCTTTCTATTCATGCTTATACTTAACATTTAGGCTAGGATAATTTCCTAACCTCAGTGTCCTCACTATAAGATGGGAATTATTATAATCCCTACCTCATAAATTGTTGGGAGGATTAAAATACTTAGTAAAGTGCCTGACTAATAGAAAGGCATTCAATAAATGTTAGCTATTCATGGTGTCATCATCATTATATTTACCATTATTACTAATCTCCTGTATTGCAAGACTTACAGTTTATATTTTTGTAGACCATCACTGTAGCTAAAGGGTCTTTGGGCCATAGGTGATATTCCATAAAGGTTGGTTAAATTGATCTGTGGTTTTTGACTATGGAAACTCAGAACTCCCTCAAAATGTACAAAACAGATTTACCTGCTAAATAAATCTCTTCAAAGCTGACCCCAGGTTTAATTGAATTAATTCCAATGAATTTGTCACAATGATGGAGAAAGGAAACTTAGAGGGCCCCACAGTTGTTTGCTGGTAAAATGAGAAGTTTGGATTAGATCAATGTTTCCCAAAATATTTTCCTCAGAATGTTAGTGCCCCTCGAATCCTGCACAAAGCAAGAGTTTCATGACCAAGCAGCTTTTAAAACTCCTGTACACTCTACTCCCATTCTTCACAATGCACACTTTCATATTAAAAGTTCTGAGAGGTCCTCAACAGAAGACATCACTTAACTTTTTTTTTTTTTTTTTAAGACAGATTCTCACTCTGTCACCCAGGCTGGAGTACAGTGGCCACCACTCCTGGCCTAAAAGGTTTTCAACCTGGTGCTTCCCAATCTAAACTCACAGGGACCAGTTTTCTTAATGAAAGAGAATCAGACTAGCTTGTAACCATAGCTGGTGACACTCCCCTGCCCCATTCCTTGTATGTCCTCAGTGGACTAGGTCAGGAATAAATAAATTTTCCTGATTCTCAAGGGCTGGTCACTCCTTTGCACTGAGCTCAAAGCTTCTCTGTAGCATGGGTCACAATGAATGGTAGCCCTGATAGCCTAGAGTAGCCTTTCAGCCTTCTCTGAGCCTCTAAAGACTGAGGATCCTTGGCATGAAATAGGAGCAATTGATATACCCTTGCTTCCCCTGGGGACTCTCTTGCTCTCAAAAAGGCATCAGCCATCATCTCCATCTAGAGAACATACTAGCTGACTCAGCTTGACCAGCCTGTCCCAAAATGAGAATCTGGGTAAAATAAGTATTGAAACACTTCATTCCTTGTAGATTCACAAAACACATTAGCATATTAAAGACTATGAAGTTCTGCAGGAAAAAAAACCTGTTTAACTTTAATCCAACATTGCCAAGTTTTATTTGACCATGGAAGATTTTTCCAAAACACTTACAAACAGATCAAGGACATTAATCTTTCATGAAACACTTTAGATCCCCAGGGTCCTCTCCAGCTACATCATTCTGTGATTTTCTTTTTTATTTATGATGCATTAAAAGATTAATCTCTATCAGACTTCCATTTAGAAATTCACCAGAATGTGCAAAGGCAGCAGGTAAAATTGCCGAAGGGTATTATAAAAATACCCTCCAGTGATTTTTGAAACTTAAACTGAAATATTTATATAACTATATATTTCAGTTTGTATATTATATATATGTATATACACACATATATATGTGTGTATATATATTTGTGTATGTGTATCTATATCTATGTATATATGGCATTATATCCATTTTACAGATGCAGAAACTGAGCTTTAGAGGGGGTGAGCAATTGGCCCAAAGCCACACAGCACACAGGTAGTCATTGATAAAGGTAAAAACAAGAGTTCAAGCCTGAGGTGTAAGGACACAGAGACAAGTACACAAATGTTTACAAGTTACACATATGACGCGTGCCTTTAACATGAATTTCTTGAACATTCATTTAGAGGCCTTACAATGAAGACATCAGAGTGGCAGCAAGTTCTGTTGGAATCAGGGGAGCGTGTTCTTCTATAATCCCCTGGCTGACAGGAAAGCACACTGATTTGGCCCATGGTAGTTATACACTCCCATTGAGTCAGGGGCCACTTCTATGCACACAGGAGGTGCTAAAAATATGCTGTTGACTCATTGCCTCTAAGAGCAGAAGAAATGCCAAAAGTATAGGACAAGAGGCAGAAAAGCACACGGAAAAATGTCGTAGGGCAGTCCTCTAAGGAAGTGTTAGATCCCTTTGAAATCTGTCCAAACACTTCCTTGTGCTAGGGAAAGTCAATTACATATTTCAAGCAACCCCACATGTCATACGAGTATCTTGTACATGTTTGCGTACTCGTGTCTGTGAACTTACATCTCAGACTTCAACTTCTCGCTTCCCACCCTTATCAATGACTGCCTGCATGGCCTTGGGCAAGTTGCTTTCCCTCTTCAAAGCTCAGTTTCTGCATCTATCAAATGGACATAATGCTACCTACCTCATGGGGTTAGTGATCACATTTAAGGAGTTAATATGTGGAAATTGCTTACACAGTACCTGTCACATAATAAGGGTTTAATAAGTGTTTGATGTAATTGTTTTGATTATTACTACTATTACTAAAATAATAATTACTACAATAATAATGATTCTTATTCTCTATATTAGTATTATCTTTGAAAATGGGCATGGATTATGTCTATGTAACCGTTTTGGCACAATATCTAGCATTATATCACATACAAATTAGAGAATTCATGTTATTAAGGATGAAAAAATATTTTTACTGACCCTTAAATTCTTCGTAAGTAACTGCAAAAGAAGCCATTATCCCAACACATGAAATAAAAAAAAAATTCAGTTCCTCTGGAGTTTGTTTTTGGAGGTAGCCACAGGATACCTAAATTTTTTTTTTCTTTTCAGAGAGACCGAGGGGCTCACTAGGTTGACCAGGCTGGTCTTGAACTCCTGGCCTCAAGCCATCCTCCCACCTCAGCCTCCCAAAGTGCTGGGATTACATGTATGAGCCACCACATCCAGCCTACCTAAAATATTGAATGCTGTTAATAAATCTCCTGAGGCCAGCATAAGAAGGTGATGGGCAAAACTAATGCAGGTATGCTTTTCTGGCTTTTTCATGTATTGGGCCCAACTTTGAAAAGCACTTACTATTAATGTCTAACTTGCAAAATTTGTGATTTATTAAAAGCAGATTTTAATTGTTTTACCTAAAAATAATAGGCCTCTGATCTGCCAAAGATGAAGATTTAATTTCTAGGTGTTCCCCACAATACCTAGAAACATCAGTGTAATCGATTATTAAACACTTTAGAACTATTCTCATCAAAGTTCTTTATTATATAATACAGCAAAAGAAAAGTTTCTTTTCTAAAGGCTTCTCTATACTTTTTTTAATAGTTGAATTTCATTTCTGAAGGCTCCTAAAAAGAATAGAATTTAGATCTTTATTAAAGAGGAAATATATTTTCCATGTTTAATTTAAATTACATTCCATCAGTCATTTGCAACCTTAGCCTACACGGAATTTTTTTTTTGGTAGTTTTTATGTTTGGGCTTTAGGAGGGGATTCCCAATAATCTCTATATAAATATTTCTAATCTCTATATAAATATTTTAACATTTCAATGTAAATTAGTTTTTTAAAGCTATTTTATCCATAAAAATAATGAATTTGCATGGCTGAGGGTGAAATAATGTGTTATCAGGACCCCTCAGTTTTGGGGGTTGTGAGTAGATCCCATCTTCATGTTCCTCCAGCCCAGCCCAAGCCTGGCTCAGGTCCTCCTCCCCCATTTGTCAGGAACCACCATCCCCAGGGATTCTATGTGCCCTGCCTGACCAGTGTTCTCCATCAGAGTTTACCAATCTTTTGTTCATTCCCTCAGAGCACAGCTAAGCAAGAGTACACTAATTTGAAAATTAACTCAAGCAAATAGAGGAACAATATCCCCAACACGTTGCATTTTAACATAGGGTTTCCTGGACACACTGTTTCAACCCAAGAGTTGGGCTAATAGTAGGAGTTCCATCTGCTAAAATACGGCTGTCAGCTTCAGAGGGAAATTCATGAACGTCTTCGTAGTTTGTTTTTACGTTTCACTTGGCACTGTTTCGAAAATTTCCTCTGAAGCCAAAAAATAAGTTATTTCCCAGCACACTGGTCACTTTTCATTTATCATTGGATTGATTTTTCTAACTTGCAGTAGGAGCTGAAATTGACCAGGGGGTTCTTATCCAACAGACAGCAGCAAAACTCTTTGTGTATCTGCGTTCCTTTCAACAAGTGTGACTTCCTCAATGGCATCATTCGTGAGCGTAACACAGAGCTCAGCAATAACTTTTCTTCACTAACCCTACCAGGTATCCAACAGAGGATGTTACTTCCTTTCACTGTTTTCCGACTCCTGGCAGATATTAATCATTGGGATTTGGGAACAAGGAAATAGAATTTCTGAGAATGCTTGGGAATTCCCAAATTCATATGATTTTCATAACACTTCACTTACAAGTTTTTGAAAAATAATAAGTGAAAAATAACAAGCAAATAGTCGTTTTTTTCTGTAACAGGATTACATGAAAAGTTTTAGTAGTCTTCTGTTTTAAAAAGATATGATAACAAATGATGATTTATTATTATTATGAGCCAACATATTGTAACAAGATTATAAAATCCAATAGCATTAATAGAGAAAACATTAAAAAGAAATGAATATTATCACAAAATAAATGCTAAAGAAAAGTCCTTTAAAGATTGAAAGGTAACTCCAGAAATACTTAATGCTTTAATCATTGTTTACATGACATTGTTAAACAAGGCATCAATCATCCCCTCCAATACCATTTAAATAACATAACATTCTGATCTCCTGGCAAGATGAACAGCACTAAAAAGAAGCAACTGTCAAAATTGCCGATTTAAGGGCGTATTTTGTTTCTAAAACTTGGCATTTCTTAGAAAACCTCTCATAGGATTTGTAAAACATATACTATGCCTATGAACACATTAATATTTATTTGCAGAAATGGTTCACTGTTAGCAGTGGACAAGGCCATGAACACACACTTATAACACAGCAACAGATACAAGAAAGTCTGACTGAGGCTCCTTTACTGCTCCTGTCCTGTTCACCTTAACTTTCACCTCCACATGTCAGCGCTTCCTCATCTTGCTTGACTTTAAGTCAGTGCATTTCTTCAAGCCAGTAAGTTCTCTATACTGACTATTAAGCTGTAATTTTCACAGGAAAATCAGAATGTTCCTTCCCATTTTCCTAATTTCTCAACTGATTTTTCTCAGAATTCAGAATCCATAAATATTGAAATGCCAGGAGAGAATTTCCAAATGGAAATGCTGTTCCCTTCATCCATTTTCAGAAGAAACCGTAGGATAGTGTTATCCTTCTCTTCTCCAATTTTTTTTTTCCTGCAAACTTATGGTTATCACCTCTTTAAGTGCGTAGCTCACAATTTTGCCTCCCCTGCAAATGGTCCCAAAACAGTGAAGTGGGTCCTCTTTAGCTGTGTCTTTAGTACATAATCCTGCATTTCTGACCATATGCAGGGAGTGTGACCCAGGAAAGGATCCCTGACTCAATGGGATTTCTCTTGCTGTCTCTAGAATTTGAACACCAGAACCCAGATGTACAGAGGCTGGGAGCCATTGTGGTGTGCTATATTGATGACGGCAGCAGTGGGTGGCGTGGGGGCAGTTAATTGACAGCTACCTGTTGCTGATATCCCAGGAACTGCCTGAACCTCCTCTTTCCCAGTCATAAGATATCTAAGATTCTGCAGTATTCTTCATTAAATCCTAGCATGGTTTAAGCTAGCCAGAATTAGGTTCTGTTGCTTTCAATCAACAGAACCTTAGCTGATACATTGTTATTTCCTGGTCTTTGTTCCTTTAATTTTCCAGGAAAAGAAGGGAAAATGGCTTACTGGTTTTAAAAAGAGACAAGGGACAACATACCATTTATGCAAAATTTAGAAGCACTCAAAGGAAACTCTGGAAAGTTCCTGAGACATATATAGGTAGGATCAGCATAAAACTTGAACAGTGTATCTAGGTCATGGTTGCCATGGTTGCCTTGACACAATGAACATCTGTATCAAGATCATATTTTCTTGGTGGGACAGAGAGAAGCACAAGGCGGGACTCACATTTACAGTAATCCTTGTTTTCCAGGGACCATACAACCCAGTTTGTCCAGAGCTGTTCATCTTAAGTTTGTTATCCCACCATAATTATAAATAGAACCTCCTTTTTCTCTCAAGAATATCCCACTTTGGATGATAATTTCTATGACTACCCATTAAGAATATTTAATAACTATAGAAAACTGCTTCTCTATATTTTTTGTATGTTTGAAACATTTTATAACAAAAATATCTTTAAAGTTATCACCTACACAGAATATAGCTGCCAAATGCTCCTACTCTGCTATTCTAACCATGAATCCCTCTGGGGCCCCTTCCTCCTACGGCGCTTGTGAGGATGAAATGAAATAAGCTCTATAAAGTGCCCAACAGTGACCAACACTGAATAAAATACAGCCACCATAGGCGGCCTTCCCTTATGTTCACCAAACTCCTGATAAGTTATTCGGTGATGTTTTAATCTTAATATTTTATGTAGATTATACATTCATCTGATTCAAAATGCAAAAGGTACAAAAGCGTATACAGTTAAAAGTTTCCCAACCCACTACCATTTATCTCCCTGGAGGCAACTGTTTCCAGATTTTTGAATATCCTTAAAGAATATCATATGTATGGAAAAGAAAGATTATATATTTATATGCATCTGTGTATGCATTTTCCTATGAGAGGCTCACAAAGTCTCCTTGAAGAGATATCATTATTACAATTACCCCTCAATTTACAATGGGGTTATACTCCAATAAACTTATGAAAATATTGTAAGCTGAAAATGCATTTAATACACTTAACCTACTAAACATCATAGCTTAGCTCAGCCTACCTTAAACACTCACATTAACCTATAGTTAGGCAAAATCATCTAACAGAAAGCCCATTTTATAATAAAGTGGGCTTTGAATATCTCAAGTAATATAATGAATACTGTACTGAAAGTGGAAAACAGAATGGTTGTATGGGTACTCAAAGTACAGTTTCTGCTGAATGTGTATTGCTTTCAAACTATCTTAAAGTTGAAAAATCATAAGTCAAAATATTGTAAGTCAGGGATTGTTTGTACTTCCACTTTACACGATGAAATTGAGCCTTGAAAAGATTAAGTGACTCGCCCAAGGTCACACTGGCAGTTAAATAGTGAAACTTGGATCCAAATTGTTCAGTCACTACATGTATTGTCTTGAAATTTGAAAAAGAGGAAGAGGAATTAAACTACTAAATTGAAGGAATATTTTAGGCATAGAAGAAGCAGATGCCTTCATGTCCAAGTGATTGTGAAAAGCCCACTTGCCCCAAAATATGTCTCCTGGTCATATGAAATTCCACCATTTCAGATTTTTACCTGGGGATTTAGAGTAATCTGCTGTTTTCCTAGAGCTCCCCTAAAATAGAAATAGAAAATTTTGGAAGGCTAAATATATGCTAACATTGGAAAACTCATTTTCTCCCCTTCGTAAGGCAAGGTACTGAAGGAGGGGGCCCTACGGGCTGTGCAGGGACATCCTGGAGGCATGGGGAGAAGAAACTGAAAGGCAAGGTTGTATGGAACAAAGAATACCGATCTCAGGATTCTCTCTTGAACCTGCCCTAACTTTGTTCAAATAGGCTTAGCCACTGACCTGCTGTCAGAAGACCGCAGCCAATCTGACTTGTTTTCAACATAATGATGAATATTGATTTGGTCCCTTCATCCAACATTCTCAGCTGGATCTTTTTCTGACCAAGGATATACATTACTAGGCGAGTACAGGCAGTTAATTCTTCCACACGGGACTTCGGAGTTTCTGAATTAACCAGAATCACCCACCTTAACATCTGCCAGTTTATACCCCAAGTCCTGACCAGTGCCCCCTACCTGCTATGCCTCATGTTTTCAATATAGCATAAAATCTGAAATGAAAGATGAAACATCATAGCCAATATCACAGAAATACAAAGGATCCTAAGAAACTCCTAGGTATAATTACACACTAACCAATTGGACCATCTAGAAGAAATGGATAAATTCCCAGACACATAAAACCTACCAAGATTGACTCATGAAGAAATTAAAAAATCTGAACAGACTAATAGCAAGCAAGGAGGTTGAATCAGTAAGAAAATGTCTCCCATCAATGAAAAACCCAAAACCAGATGGCTTCCCAGATTAATTCTACCAAATATTTTAAGAAGAACTAATACCAGTCCTTCTCAAACTCTTCCAAAAAGCTGAAGTGGAGGGAATACTTCCAAACTCATCTTACAGGGCCAGCATTACCCTGATTCCAAAGCCAGACAAGAACACTACAAGAAAGGAAAATTACAGGCCAATATCCTTGATCTACATAGATGCAAAAATCCTCAACAAAATCCTAGCAAACCAAATTCAATAGCACATTGAAAGAATCATTCACCATGATCATGTCATGGTTCAACATAAGCAAATCAATACATACAATATACCATATTAGAAAAATAAAGGATAGAAACTATATGGCCATCTCAATAGATATAGAAAAAGCTTTTGACAAAATTCAAAACCCTTTCATGGTTAAAAAAAAAAAACACCCAACAGATCACGTATTGAGGGACTGTATCCCAACAAAATAAAGGCCATATATGACAAACCCATAGCTAACACCATAATCAATGGTGAAAAGTTGAAACTTTTCCTCTACCATCAGGAACAAGACAAGGATGCCCACAGACACCACTTCTCAGGGTAATTAGGCAATAGAAAGAAATAAAAGGCATCCTAATAGGAAAGGAAGAAGTGAAATTGTCTCTACTGACAGCATGATCTTGTTATATATAGAAAACCCTACAAACTTCACTAAAAAAAGGTTAGAACTCAACACAAAGAAGGGAACAATAGACACTGGGGGACTCCAAAGGTGGGAGGGAAGGATGGTGGGAGCAAGGGTTGAAAAACTACCTATCGATTACTGTGCTCACTGCTTGGGTGGTGGGATCATTAGAAGCCCAAACCTCAGCACCATGCAATATACCTGTGCAAGAAACCTGTACATCTACCCTCCTGACTCTAAAATGAAACATACAATATTTAAAAAACAAAAACAAATAAATAAAATTTGAAAACTGTTAGAACTGAACTGATAGGTGAAATCAGTAAAGTTGTAGGATACAAAATCAACATATAGAGCCTTGAACACAGCAACATCCAGCTGTCTGACATGAAAGTCTCAGGGGCAAGAAAACCTCTATATGAACTCAGAAACAATGAGCTAAGTTGTGTTTATGTCTGAAAGGATGTTAAGAACTTCATTCATGTTACATCAGAGCCAACAGAAAGAACCAACAGGAAACCTGTACCCAACAAACAGAAATGACAAGATGAAGGGAAAGCAGAGGTAAGGGCTTACCTTAGAAAGGGCAAGTGATTAGCTCAATATGCAATACAATGTTTGCTCCTGAGCCAAAAATTTGTACAATAATTTGGATATTACTTGCACAACCAGAAAAATCAGCCACTCATTAGGAAAATGTGTTTCTGTATAAGTCTTAGGACTCAGCTATCTATAATAACATGAAAAGACAATATTTTCATCCAAAATGAGTATTTTTGTTTGTCTTGGCTTGTTATTCTAATGTCAACAGCCTCTAAATAAACTGTTGAAGTACATGATATAACCACCTCTTTCTCCATCTTTCCCATTGCTCCCATAGGGTTTCAGTTGTGCAATTTCACCATTAGCAAACCTTTTCGCTGAAATCTGGCTTTTCAAAGGGAGAGTATCCAGAAACAGAAGATGCTGATCTGGGAGGCTCTTCCTAATAGAACTGCTGCTTCAGTTTAGCTTGAAAAAGCCCACACCCAGTTCCTAATGACAAACATCTGAACACCGGGTCTTCCCACGAGCAAGACCATGCTATGCCTCCTGCTCGCTCTGTTCTATAAGCAACCCACAGATTGCTCCCTGTGAAGAGGAGCCTGCCAGGGGAGCAGCATTCCACCAGACCCTGATTTAGCAAGATATTTCCGTATCATTCCCCCAACCAGCTGGAAGTCCTCCACTGCTCTTGTGTAAAAATCTAACTCATCTCGCTGAATTTCCTGATTTAAAAGTCTAATTCATTTCACCAAAAGTGTGACAGAAGGAAACCAAGTACACCATCTCTGTCTTACCAAACCAAAGCTATTGCATGTGCATTCTGGGGGAAAAAAATGATCCAAATATGTTATGGAGGGGGTGCCAGCCCAGTGTCATCCTCTTACTATTGCCATAGGATCTTGGCTGATGGCATCAGAGGAAAAACAAGTTTATCGATTACTTTCAACGATTAAGCTCACTCCTCCATGAAAAATAAGTCACAAGTCCAATGTCTCTTATTAAAATAAGCACTGCAAAATATAAAGGAGTCACAGTTTTAAAATGGGACACACGTTCTCTAAGCGGTGAACCACGTTAGAGGTGCACTGTTGACATTGTATAAAGTCCCCTGGAGCCAGGGTTAGGAAGCGCATCTGTTCTTTGGTGTTCTGGGATGAAGGAGAAAGGAAAATGTGCTGCCAGAAGTGAGTGGGAAGGAGCCCATGAGATAAAGGAAGTAAATCCATTTGCTGATTGCAATAATAATGTTAATACACGAAGCTATACATACATACATGCATACATGCAAACTTTCACATTTTTTACAAAAAAGAACTTAAGGCTTCCACACATGTAATCAGCCCTTATGAACTCTCCTGATTAGCCGCAAGGAAAATCTTCCTTCCTCCTTTTTCCGCACCATCCTGGGCCCCCTTTTGACTTTTTTTTTTTTTTAAGTTATAAACGATCAGCTCATATTCTGAAGTTTGTAGTCCCCTCCCGCCCCCTCTCTCTCTATACCGCTCATTTACATTGGCAGCTGTCGTGCTGCTGGGCATCCTCAAACCCACCAGTTTCCCTTTTATGTTTGAGCAGACAAACATGATCATGCACTAGGCATCACTGTGCCACTCAAAATGCTTTTTTGTTTTTTTTATTGCATCTGAGAGAAATCTCAAGGTTGCAAACCTGGAGTCAGAATTGTCTCCATGTGTCTCAGTGGGAAGAGTATCGTGTGAAGAAATAAGTTGATTCTACTAATCAAAAGGAATTTTTTTTGATATCAGGTCATCCTCCGAATGAATTTATATTACCGAGCGGAGGGTCACATGAAGAAAATGGTCAAACAGCACCACCTACAGCAAGAGCTCAGAAGTGCAGCGGAGCCGGGCTGAGTCAGGAAAGAAAAGCAAGCTGGGGCCTGGCTCAGCGCTCTCCCCTCTGCTCCTGTCTGCACGGAAAGATTAGGATGACCGTGGCAGGAAGCCTGTGCACCTAGTATGCATCACTTGAAGGGAACACACAGATTCCAGTAAACAGTTGGAAGGAAATGTTAATACCAGGCTCTGCTATACAATATGAAATGACTCCTAGATGAGACAAGCGACTTTCATCAAAGTTTCCTGATACCTGAAAAGACAGCCCAGGGGATCCTGCACTACATCTGGTGTATGTAAATTAAGCGGGTTTTTTTCCCCTTTGTAATCAAGGCTCATACACAAACAAAATCACACTTTAGAAACGGCCTATTTCAACTTGTAACTAGCTTGCTTTCAGGGGCTCCAGGTCAAAAACAAATAGAGCACAAAGACGCTTTCTCCTTAGGGATCCTACACAAATTCACTCTGTCCGTTTCTTTCCCACATGGAGCAACAAAGCCATCCGACCTCTCCATCCACCCATCGGGTCCTTCCTGATTAAAGTGAGATAAATCACAGCCCTCTCTCTCCAGATGGCAGGCGACAAGAGGCGGATGCTTGCCTCAAGAAGTCCTCCCCATCCCTCTGCATTCATGCAAGCCCGAGCGGAGAGATGCAAGAAATTATGGATGCATTTTAATTCCCCAGACCCTGCAATTAAAAATGGAAATTTTTTGGCCACGCGTATTGGCTCACGCCTGTAATCCAAGCACTTTCAGAGGCCGAGGTCGGCGGATCACCTGGGGTCAGGAGTTCGAGACCAGCCTGGCCAATATGGTGAAACCCTGTCTCTACTAAAAATACAAAAATTAGCTAGGAATGGGTCGTGGGCGCCTGTAGTCCCAGCTACTCAGGAGGATGAGGCAGGAGAATCACTTGAACCCGGGAGGCAAAGTTTGCAGTGAGCCAAGATCGCACCACTGCACTCCACTCTGGGTGACAAAGCAAGACTTCATCTCAAAAAAAGTTTTTAAAAAATGGAAGTGTTGTTCTTTCATTTGTAAATGTGTTTTGGTAAAAGAGGGGCAGTTTAAGCAACCCTTTTTATTGTCTACATTGTTAAAATTCATCAGACATGGACTCTTGACTCCGTTTTGCCTGGGCAGACCCAATTCAAGCATTTACAACAGCTATAACCTCCTCAAATCAAAAAGAGGAATCAGCATTATTGCTAAGTTCAAATAAGTTCTTGTTTTATTTCATTTTTATTTTTGAATGCAGCCATTCCTCCAGGTGCTATCATCAGGTAAGATTGTCAGTCCTGATTAGGTAAAGGTATTATTACAAAAGGCAATTCTCAAAAATTCAGTGTCTAACTACACTTTTAATAAGCCTTTCCCCCTCCCCTATGTATTCTCCCTTAGACACCCCTTCTCAAATTTAAAATCACAGAAACTAAAATATGATGCCTAAAGAGAGCCTAGCGACTGCCCAGTCCTCTAATTTGATGAGTGGGAGTACTGAAGCCCAGAGGAGGTCAAGTAATTTGTTCCCAGTGTCTTAGATAAGAAGAAAATGACCAGCTGGGAAATCCCACTCATGTCAAGGCAGAGGCACAGGGCCACAGACTGTGGTTGAATTGTGCCACACTCCTACATCCTTCTTTAGGAATCACAGAACATTCCCGTGTTGAGTCGGAGTCACTGACTTCCTTTTCAGGCTGATTGAGTTCTGTCCTTACGGGCTGCGACAAGAAGTTTTGGTATTATGCTACACCAAGACCATTTATCTAGTTCAAGAAATGAGCACAGTCCTTAGAGCCCAGCAACTTTCCCCATGTCCAGTAAATGTAGCTTCTCCATTAGAAGCTGTCAGAATGGAGCCTTCTGGCTCATCTTGATTTTGATTTGTGCAAGAATGAATGGTTGTGCTAAGACAGCTTTCCTAGCTGATAGTGAGCAAAACTTTTTTCTCATAATCTATAAAAAAATATTAAATTAGAAGCACAGAGTTTATTTCATGACTTTTATCTTCCTGCAATTTTCTTGTGGGCATAAATGATTTGTTTTTATCCTGCCTGCCCCCCCAATCCCTTTTCCAAGAGACTAAAAGAGTATCTAGTGCAAAGTAGAGACTCAAATATTTTTTAATAAACAGTGATCCCAGCCACCCAGTGCATGTTGCCAAATGCCAACCCCATAAATGATCAAACACATCATCTCATTCAGCCAATCAAAATCAAGTGCTACTTATTTTTTTAAGTTTTCATAGCCCTTGGGCATCTGCTTTCTCAGCATTTCCCAAACTTGAGTCATTCTCATCCTGCCTTCATAATTTTGCTCTGTCAATTACCTCTACTATTATTTATTTCATTTATTTTTAAATAGTCCCACTTTTGAAACTTAAATACATGCCTTTTAAAAGGAAGCTTTCTTACTACTATACATCAAAAGCCATTATTACTTGTTCTAAGTACTCATAACAACATGTTCACAACTATTAAAATTTAGTAATGTGCATCCACATACTCTCTAAATTCATGGAGCATCTGCACACACTTTAAGAAACAATTCTGCATTACTCACTCAATTTTCTTGACATCCTTCTGAGGCAGGACAAACCTTGGGCCCAAAGAATTGAGGTAGGAGTCCAAGCAAGTTGCCAGCCACATAAAGGCAAACGTTGGCTAGGAAGTCAGGACTACCAGCTCCTAGGTTATGGTTCATGCTCTTTCCTCTGCTCTCCAGAACCTCCTATCTCCAAGTGTAGTTAGCAGCCCAGATGCAGCAGCATCCCCTAGAGACTTCTTAAAAATGCAGAAGCTCAGGCTCCACCCCAGGCCTATGCAGACTGAATCTGCATTTTAACAAGGTCCAGGTAATTCACGTGCACATTAAGTTTGAAAAGGCCTGGTCTAGATCAGCGGTTCTCTAACTTAGCAGCACATTAGAACCATCTGTAGAGACTTTAAAAATACCAGTGCCTGGGCTTCACCTCCCAGAGAATCTGATTTAAGTGTCTGGGGTTTGCCCTGAGTCTAGGTATTTTTAAAAACTCCTCAGCTTATACAAAGCTGGCAGGGCCGGGCACAGTGGCTCATGCCTATAATCCCAGCACTTCGTGAGGCCAAAGTGGGCAGATTGCTTGAGTCCAGGAGTTTGAGACTAGCCTGGGCTAAAACCCCATCCCTACAAAAAAAAAAATACAAAAAGTAGTTGGGCATGGTGGTGGCACATACCTGTAGTCCCAGCTACTCAGGAAGCTGAGTCCTCGCTTGAACCCAGGAGGTCAGTCTGGTCAACAGAGCAAGACCCTGTATCAAAACAAACAAACAAACAAAAAATGCTAGCAGCTTACCAGCTAGGGAGGCCTGTACAGCCAAGTTTTCCAAATGGGGCTACATTAGTTGTTCCAGAACTTTAGCTGCATCAAAACCACCTGGATGGCTTGTTCAGCTACAGAGGGTCTGGCCATGCCCCTAGAGTTTCCAGCTGAGGGTCTGGAATGAGGCCCGATGATTCGCATTTCTAACAATCTCCAGGCGATTCTGATGCTGTGGGTCCAGGGACCACATTTTGAGAATCTATGTTAAATGAACCGGACAAGATCAAAGCTCGAACTTATTCCAAGAACTTTTCAAGGCCCACCTGCAAGTTGTAGTGGAAGTAAGCATCTAAGGGTGCAAAAAAGTTTCACTGTAGACTAAGGCCTTTTACCTGAGCTCTCAAATGTTCACATTTCTCTTATCAACCTAAATAACAAACAGAGAGAGGCTCTCCACAAGAAAAAGATATTCGTTTGGAAACAGAGCCTTGCAATAGTAATAGGCAAGCCAGAGTAAACTATATGTATATTCACGGAGGTAAAGGAAGACAAAAGAAAAAATGAGGAAGATTATATGATCATTTGGAAATGATTATCCTTGGCTACAAAGATCAATAACAAAGGTGATGCCAGGCCCAGGTTGGACAGGCAGTTGTTGGGCAAATATCCTTCAGAAGCATTGTTGTGTGCAAAGTTGCAATGGGCTTTGTGCAAGATTGTGTTTTTTGCAGTCTTCTGTGATAAGTTTTTGTTATCAGGCATACAAGCCCAAGAATCCTTTTTTGCATGGCCTTCCCTGGCTCTATTTGTCAGGGTTTTGGTTAGGGGAGCGGTATTTTTAACACTCTCAATGTAAAAAATGCCATAAGGTAGGTACCCCAATTGCTTGTTTCGTCTTCATAAGATAACTTTTCCACCCGAACAAAGTCTACGTATAAATTGTAAAAATACCCTGGCATGCAGTCCCTGGAAAAGTCTGGAGTCATTCTCGGGGTTCCCACCCAGGTGGGCAAGCGTAGCCACCACAGATAAACACAAAGTAGGGGCGCCCGCTGGGGTTTGGCGGCAGGCAGTGGCCCTGGTTCTGATATTTGACTGAAAACACAGCTCCTCTTTGTCACCCTCAGGAAGCCATCCCAAACCGCTCGAGGAGTCCTTGAAGCCAATGTTACCACTAGGACAGCAAGTGTGCCTGAAAGCTATTTGCCTTTGCAGCAGATTCATTAAGCCAGAACAAAGAGAAGACTGATGACTAAAAGATTTCTCTCCTTTTAAAAATCATGCTCTTTAACTCATAGCACATTTTCATTGTCCATCTGGGCAAAGCCACTGTCTCATTTTGCTTTTTCCCTCGTCTGTGATGCTCACACTCATCCTCCCTATCCCATCAGCAACCTCTCTAGTATGTCTGATATGTGCCCTTAAACTTTCTATCTTGGCCGGGGGCGCGGTGGCTGTAATCTCAGCACTTTGGGAGATGGAGGTGGGTCTATCACTTGAGCCCAGGAGTTTGAGATCGGCCTGGGCAACATAGTAAGATTTCATCTTTACTAAAAATAAAAAACAAAAAAATTTAGCCAGGTATGGTGGCCTGTGCCTGTAATCCTAGCTACTCGGGAGGCTGAGGCGGGAGGATCACTTGGGCCTGGGAGGTCAAGACTGCAGTAAGCTGAGATGGCACCACTGCACTCCAGGCTGGGCAACAGAGTGAGACCCTGTCACAAGAAAAAAAAAAAGAAAAAACAACTGTCTCTGTAGAAATAGGCAAGGTTGTTTGATATGCAAATGTGGCTTTAAATTACATAATAACATTATATCAGTAAGCCCATTTTTTTCTTATAGTTGCACTCAACATCATGATTTTAAGACCTAGGCATGTTGCTTTATATTTTACCTCATGAGAAGTCACCTTTACACATCTGTTTCTCACACTGAAATCAACATGCTTTTGAGTCAGTATTTAGGACTGAGTGAGGCTGTTCGCTGGAGTTAATCTGACACCAGATGCATTTCTCCCTCTTTAGGACTGTAACGAATTCCTTTCCACTCTGTTCCCCCATGCTCACTAGTTGGCATCACAGGTGTCATCTTTGAAAAAGAAAAACATCTCATCCCTTGGTTTCCTGACAACCACCCCCACCCCCTGCCTTGGCTCTTTTTCATGGAATTTGCACCAAACAGCACAGAGACAAACGTCTCTCTAACGTCTATGATTTATCCTTGCTTACACAAGATCACTCCAGCCTATTAAAAAGTATTTTTAAAAAATATGAAAAGTTACCCCAGTCTTGGATTACAGAGTTTCAGATAAAAATGAAAACATAGTAAAATTGCTTATCAGAGAGTTTCCTGTTCTTATTCGCCCTTACTCCTTTCACAGATGTGAGTCATAAATCCACAACCAAATCCTCCCTCCTTCGAGGTCAACTCCTACTAACACCCATGAGGAGGGAATTTGGCTCATAAAATAACACTTAATTAAAATGTATAATGTCCACATGTACATGAGAGATAAAAAGAATGCTTCTTCGGGTATGTTTCCAGCCCAATCTTTCAAAATACGTGAAGTATTTCTTAACCTACTATACCCTATAAATGATAAATATAAGATACTAAGATTTAAAATACTTTCAATAACACTTTCCTAGGCCTCCAGATGAGCACTACATAAGTTTATAATAAAATATTTTAAATAGCTACCATGTATTATGTGTTTATAATGTGCCAGGCACTGGAGTAATGTGTTTTCACATTTTAATCCTCATAAGCCAAAGACATAGATTTTTTATCTTCGTTTTAAAGTTGAAAGACCTAAGGCTCAGAGATAAATTTTTTAAAAAATCTTTAATCCCTTTATACAAGATTAGCTCATTCTCACAAGCCAAAAATAAAAACCAAAACTCCCATATCTCCCCATATAAAAAAATACTCTTTAACTTCTTTCTCCCTCCAGAACCCCTCCTCCCTCTCCTTTCTATCTTCAGCCAACATCTGGAAGGTTCTGTCTACATTCACTCCTCCATGTTAATGCCTCCCTCTTCCCCTCCTTTCCTTGCAACCTGGTTGCCTCTCACAGCAGTGAAACAGAAAGCTGTTTCCTCAGCCCATAACCAACTGTAACTTTGAATCACTGTGCACCCTTGGCCGCGGCCGCCTTCTCCTTCAATTTAACTCCCTGCCTTGATCCGCCATCTCTGGCATGCTCTACTTACATTCACTCCTCCTCTTCATGTGTTTCTGGGCTGCTTTGCCAACTCTTCTTCCTCTGCTGCCCTCATACATCCAGGCAGAGGAGCACAGCTTCTGCCTTGGCCTCCTGCCTTAGTTCTAACTGGTGTCCCCCTGAGCATCTCAAGCCCCCAGACTGGAGCCTGTGTTCTGGGGTTAATTCCCTTCCCCACCTATGGAGGCTTAGCTCCTGCCCACCGGTGGGGTTATCACAAGTGCCCGCCTTTTCCTCACACTCTGCCTCTTACAGGGTTTCCGTAGGCTGGCCATTTGTGAGTTGTGTGACCCTGGACCTCAGTGTCCTCCCATAGAAAACAAGGAGCATGAACTAGATTTATCTCTAGTGTCCTTTCTAGGTGTTTCTTTCTTTCTTTATTTTTAAACAAGATCTCACTCTGTCACCCAGGCTGGAGTGCAATGGCACTAACATGGCTCACTGCAGCCTCAACCTCCTGGGCTCAAATGATTCTCCTGCCTCAGCCTCCCAAGTAGCTGGGACCACCACTCCCAGCTAATTTTTTTATTCTTTGTAGAGATGGGGTTGCAATGTTTCCCAGGCTAGTCTCGAACTCCTGGGCTCCTAAGAATTTTAACATTTGAGTTTTCTTCCAACAAAGAGGTGGAGGAAAATATAACTTTATATAAACATGTATAAACCTGCTTCCCACTTTAATTAAGCCACAAATTCCTGCGGCAGCTAGGGATGTGAAGAGGCAAGTGAGAAGAGGAAATGTGCATAAGAGTCTCAGCAGCTTGGAAGTAAACAGGGAGGACTGAAGTGACACTGTTGCTCCGAAGGTGGCTGTTCATTAGCCTCCTTCTGTCCTTAGACCCAGCTGGAGCATTGCATGCACTGGCTCCCAGGTTGCAGGGGATGTCAGCAGCTCCAGCTCATCCGATTGAAGGAGGCCATGTGGCTTTCCCTGGACTTTCTGCTTGAACAGTGAATCCCTGTAGGGCCTGGATCCATTGCCCTCTTCTCCTCCCACCCCACCCAAGCACTCTTCTTCATGAGTTTGCTTTCTCCTATCTTTTTTTCCTCCACTTTTCCTTCAAAAATTGTTGATTAAGCACCTGCTATGGGCCAGACATTTTTCTAGAGTAACACCTCAATGAGCAGACAGGTTCTTGTTCTCATAGATCTTCCATTTTAGAGAGAAAGCTGAATGATAAACAAATAATACAGCAGGTGGTGAGGGGTGCTATAAAGAAGGATGAGCAGGGTAAGTGGGTGAGAAAATGTGCTACTTTGTCCTCTAGAGGCCAGGGAAAGCCTCTCTGTTTAGGTGATATTTGACAGAGATTTGAAGACACTGAAGGAGTGAGCCATTTGGATCTCTAGGGAAAGAGCATTCTTCCCCAGACAGAGAACAGCAAGTGCAAAGGCCATGATGAAGAAGGGAGCTTGGCCAGAGTGAGGGACACAAACGGCAGCCTACGGTGCATGCACGCCTTAAGAGATGAGGTTCCTGATGCCCTTTGACTGCCTAAGAGATCCCGTGCTCACAACACACAGCCCCAATCATCCTAAAATACATCTATGCTATAGGAACTTGTCCCAAAATATCCTTGCATAATGATTTACCTTCTGGTATCCCACCCATGAAAGCAGAAATTTCCTGCTTTCTCCTAATAATTACTAATAATTCTCCTAATAATTACTAATCTGTCTCCTCCCCCAAAATGTAAGGCCAAGAAGAGCACGGACTTGGCCTATTCATTCACTGCTCTATGTTCGGCTCCTATTTCAGTGCTAAAAACCAAGTGGGCCCTCAATAAATATTTTTGTGAATTTATTTATTTATTTATTTTATTTTTTGAGACGGAATCTCTCTCTTCCACCCAGGCTGGAGTGCAGTGGTGCGATCTTGGCTCGCTGCAACCTCCGTCTCCTGGGTTCAAGGAATTTCTGGCTAATTTTTGTATTTTTAGTAGAAACAGGGTTTCACCATGTTGGCCAGGCTGGTCTTGAACTCCTGACCTCAAATGATCCATCCACCTTGGCCTCCCAAAATGCGGGGATTACAGGCGTGAGCCACCGCACTTGGCCAGCCCTCAATAAATATTTATTTTCTAGGTGAAATGGGGAATCTAACTATGCTACATGGTAATGAGGCAGCTGACTTTCTTGGAAGCAGAAAACCTAATTCTAGATGTGGTGACATTAAAGCAATAAAGGAAGGACCTCTATAAATCACTCGTGGAGCTGAGCCTCAGCTCTCAAAGTGTTGGATTACAACTAGGGATGGCAAAATCCTATTAAAGGCACAACAACTCACCCCCTCCCTTCCATGCCCACTAGACTCTCTAATGAAGCGTGGCTGTCTCTCTCTGGAAAAAACTACGGAATTCTTCCCACCCAGTGCTCCTAGCAGCCACAACCAAAGGGTCAGAGGTGACCCTTACAATGAACCCAATTTGCCATCCCTCAATTAGATGTTTAAGATTCCTTTCCACTTTAATATCCTGTGGTGCAAATCTAAGCAAGCCTGCTTGTTTGGCCACATGGAGGTACATGTTCCTGCAAAATCAACCCCAAAAAATCCTATTGCTCACAGGTAAGCAGGTAACCCCTGCTTCTATAGCAGAGGCAGTCACTAGTAGTACTTGCTTCAATTGGGACAAATATTTTTCACCTGGAAACTAATTCAAGGCTACCTTTTTCAGACTCCTTCGAAGGCTGCTAGAATTGGTCCCTTGAGTAAGCTGAGTGTTGTGGTGCCCCTCAGTTCCCATGCCATAGAAGCTCGAACCTCATTCATTAATACACTAGCCCTAAGGCTTGAAACCAGTCTGGCCTGGCTTGGAGCCTTTAGATCACTCTCTAGCTTCTGGCCAATAAGAATGAGCTTCTAGGCCAGGCATGGCGGCTCACGCCTGTAATCCCAGCACTTTGGGAGGCCGAGGCAAGTGGATCACTTGCATCCAGGAGTTCAAGACCAGTCTGGGCAACATAGTGAAACCCCATCTCTACAAAAAAATACAAAAAATTAACCGGGCGTGGTGGCACGGGCCTGTAGTCTCAACTATTCAGGAGGCTGAAGTGGGAGGATCGCTTGTGTGGGGAGGTCAAGGCTGCAATAAGCTGTGATGACACCACTGTACTCCAGCCTGCATGACAGACTAAGGCTGGAGTGCAGTCTCCAAAAACAAAACAAAACAAAACCAAAAACCCGCAGCCTGCACCACTCCTACTGGTAGGCTTGCTCTGATATCAGCACTTCAAGCAGGTGATAACACTATGAGGTTTATTTTTAATTGCTAGGTGTGGTGGTTGTATTTCCTCAGAGTAAAAATGCACTTCCTTCCTCCCTTTGAAGTGAGATGTGGACCTGTGATTTGATCTGGCCAAGAAAGTGTGACCGAAAATGACCTGGACACTTCCAATGGGAGCTTTAAAAGCCAGTGCACAATTTATCACTGATCCTTTTTCTGCTTCAGTCATCGTAGAAGCCCAGGTCAGGATGGAACTCCCACCAGCCTGGATTGCTGATTAAGGATGCTCCATGTTAGAGCAAAAATATAAGTTGTTTTAAACCACAGACATTTGGAGGTGGTTTCTTATTGCAACATAACTAGTCTCTATTGACTGATACTCCATGGTGTAAGATTACTCATGGGATTTTTCTAGCTCAGAGTTTCTCAATTTTGGTAGGATTGACGTTTGGGGTTAGTTATGGCTTTCTTGCGGGGACCATCCTGTGCATTGCAGGATGTTAAGTGGCCTCCCTAGCCTTTACCCACTAGACACCAGCAGCACCCCATCCCAAGTTGTGACCATCAAAAATCCCTCAACAGTATGATTCCACTTATTTGAGGTACCTAGAGTAGTCAAAATCATGGAGACAGAAAGTCAAATGATGGTTGTCAGGGGCTGGGAGAAGAGGGAAATGGCGAGTTAGTGTTTAATGGGTACAGAGTTACAGTTTTGCAAAATAAAAAGAGCTCTATGGATGGATGGTGGTGATGGTTGCACATCAGTGTGAAGGTGCTTAGCGCCACTGAACTATACACATGAAAATGGTTCAAATGGCTAATTTTATGTTATGTGCTTTGCCACAATTTTTGAAAATGGAAAAAAAAATGTCTCCAGACATTGCCAATGTCCCCTGGAAAGCAAAATCGCCCCTGGTTAAGAACTAGTGTTCTAGCGGTAGTGCAACACATTCAATTGTAAAATATGTGTAAAAACGTGGGCTTAGGGCTCAGCCCTGCTTTTTGCCATTGAGGGTTAGAATCTCATCTCTCCTAAAATATTTTTTATCCACTCAGATTTTAGGCCAGGATCAACAGGACAATTGAACGGTTTGATCTAGAAAAAGCCCCTGTCTATGGACCCCAAACTGGTGTGATATGAATACACTCTGTAAAAACTCTTACACTGTTTTAAGCTTTACATCTGATAAACAGAGCACAGTAGAGACTCCACTTGGGATAATTTTTCCTGAAACCTACTTGTTTTTCATGCTGTTTCTGCAGCTAAGGTGCCTGGTCTTAAAATGTGTTGAAGCAAAAGAATGGGAAGAGCCAAGGGACACATCAGGGAGTTTCCAAATGACAGAACTGCAAACCTGCAGGGCAGTCCTCTGCTGAGGAAGAGGTAGCTTACACTCTGAATGCATCTTGAGGAGTATTCTCCATACCTGAGGAATAAATTAAGGCTAACAAGGGGGCCTAAATGGTGATTGGCTCTGCTCTTGACCAATTGAATTCCATGCTCGGAGTGAGGCGGCAGAGGGCTTCTTACACCCACCTCCACCACCATCACCCTGCCTAAGTCGTCTCAGAGAATCCTCTTTCTATCTCGTTATTGGGCTTACATTCTTATTGTGGGGAAAAGCAAGAGAGATCAGATTGTTGCTGTGTCTGTATAGAAAGAAGTAGACATAGGAGACTCCATTTTGTTCTGTACTAAGAAAAATTCCTCTGCCTTGAGATTCTGTTAATCTATAACCTTACCCCCAACCCCCTGCTCTCTGAAACATGTGCTGTGTCAACTCAGAGTTAAATGGATTAAGGGCGGTGCAAGATGTGCTTTGTTAAACAGATGCTTGAAGGCAGCATGCTCCTTAAGAGTCATCACCACTCCCTAATCTCAAGTACCCAGGGACACAAAAACTGCGGAAGGCCGCAGGGACCTCTGCCTAGGAAAGCCAGGTATTGTCCAAGGTTTCTCCCCATGTGATAGTCTGAAATATGGCCTCGTGGGAAGGGAAAGACCTGACCGTCCCCCAGCCCGACACCCGTAAAGGGTCTGTGCTGAGGAGGATTAGTATAAGAGGAAGGCATGCCTCTTGCAGTTGAGACAAGAGGAAGGCATCTGTCTCCTGCCTGTCCCTGGGCAATGGAATGTCTCGGTATAAAACCCGATTGTATGCTCCATCTACTGAGATAGGGAAAAACCGCCTTAGGGCTGGAGGTGGGACCTGCGGGCAGCAATACTGCTTTGTAAAGCATTGAGATGTTTATGTGTATGCATATCTAAAAGCACAGCACTTAATCCTTTACATTGTCTATGATGCAAAGACCTTTGTTCACGTGTTTGTCTGCTGACCCTCTCCCCACTATTGTCTTGTGACCCTGACACAACCCCCTTTTCTTTAAGCACCCACGAATGATCAATAAATACTAAGGGAACTCAGAGGCTGGCGGGATCCTCCATATGCTGAACGCTGGTCCCCCGGGTCCCCTTATTTCTTTCTCTATACTTTGTCTCTGTGTCTTTTTCTTTCCTAAGTCTCTCGTTCCACCTTACGAGAAAGACCCACAGGTGTGTAGGGGCAACCCAACCCTACACTTATGCTTCAGCCCTTTTCCATAATGACCCCTCCAGATTGCCACACTCTAGAACCACTACACAGGGTGGTGTTACTGCTGTATGGACACTTCATCTCAAAGTGAGGGGCCAGCTCACATGATTTGCAGGGTTCCTTTCTCTGGCCTTCTAAAACATTCTCCAGGTTGAGGCTGAAACTGCTCCCCCAAAGCCCCATAATAGGCATGAACAGATTATCCTCCTCTTCTTGGTTCTCATGGCTAGAATCCTTAACTAATCCTCTCCCCACAAAGTAGGGTTGATTTCACAAGCTGTTATTTCAGCTGCTTGTTCTGCCATCTGCTCTTGATTTGCTTGGTGAACACCTCCAGCGTGCTTGGAGCCGCACTGTCACGCTTCGCCCCAATCAGCTTCTGGCCCCCCACACTCAAACACATCTGCATCGGCACACCCCTCCCACACCCCAGTTCTGCCCACAGTGGATCCATCCATCTGCGCTCCAGGCCCTAGCCCCTTGGGAGCTTGCGCTATCAATTACTTGCACTTAGTTCCGAATCTTTAGCCACTCCATGTCCATGGTTATTTCATTTATTCAATGTAGTAACATGTTTAAACCTCTCCCGTCCTGGAAAAAAAAAAGTCCTACATTTAACCCTATCTCCCTCTTTAGCTTAAAGTCATCTGTAATCTTCCTTGCCATTCATTTACTCCATGTCCCAGGTTGAACAGTATCCACACACCCCCAAAAACTCATGTTCTCCCTAGGAATCTTAGAATGTGACTTTATTTGGAAATAGGGTTATTGCAGATGTAATTAGTTAGGAGTGGACCCTTAATCCACTATGACTGGTGTCGGTGTCCTTAGAAGAATAGAGGGAATGCAGAGGCACACGCAGACAGGAGGCCATGTGATGATGGGGGCGGAAACTGGGGTGATGCATCTACAAGCCAAGGAATGTCAGGGCTTGCAGGAAACCCCAGTTGCAGGAAACCCCAGAAGCGAATGGAAAGGCATGGAGCAGATTCTTCCTAGCATCTTCAGAGAGAGCATGGTGCTGCCAACACCTCGTTTTGAACTTCTAGCTTCCAAAACTGTGAGAGAAAAAATTTGTTGTTTTAACAAGACACCCAGTTTCTGGTATTTTGTGACAGCAGCCCTAGAAACTGAATATACCCTTTAAACCACCACCGTTTTCCTTTTGGTTCCAAGATTCTTTCGTGTATGACCTGCGAGAGCCAAATCCAGTCTTTATTTGGCCTCTCTGGAGCACGTGCAACTCATTTGTTCCTTATTGATGCTTCTCCCCCACATCCTTCTCGGCCTCGTTCATTGCTTCCTAATCTCACAGCCAGCTACCGCATACTGGAGTCCCTGGGTTCATCACCACCTTTTCCCACTCTGTTCATGCTCCACTGCAATCTCATCCAAATACCAGCTCTCCTCCCACCCCCATGCTGATGATTCCCCAAGCCCTCTGGCCTAAGCCTCTCTCCTGAGATCTACTTTGAGTTCCCCACTGCCTCCTGGACATTTCCACCTAGAACTTGTACAAGCACTTCAAAAACTACATGGCTAAAATGGAAGTCATGGTCTAGAAGCCTCCTTCCCAAATAAACCTGCTTTTCCTCCTGTAACCTGCACGTCAATGAGAGGCTTCACGTTCACACAGGGGCATAAGCCAGACACCTGGCATCTTCTTGGGCTTCTCCTCTGCACCCTTGGCCGTGGTCACTGAAGCCAAAGGACTCTGCCCATAAGGGTTTGGGGAATGTATCCTCTGCATCCCTGCTGCAGCTGCTTCAGCTCAGCCTCTTACCACCTCTTGTGGCTAGCGGAGACCTCCACTACACCAGACTTTCATGCTGCTCTGGGAGCACTTTCTTATACCACCTTGTTTTAAGCCATTCCCCTGCTTTGAATGCTTCAGGGTTTCCTGGTCACCTGCAGGATGCTGTCCTTAGCATTCCTCCACTTGGAATAACAATGCCTTGTAGCACCTGGCTTTCAGGAGTTTAGAGTGGAGGGGCTCTGCATTCAACTCCAGGACCTACCACATACTTGGTGCATGGCCCTGGGCAACATACTTACTCTCTCTGTGCCTCAGATTCCTCACCTGAAAATGGGGATACTAATAGTACCTACCTCATAGGGTTGTTGTAAAGATTAAATGAGCGAATATGTTCAGAGTACCCGGAACTGTGTCCAGCCTGTCGCAAGTGGGCACTAAATATTAACTGCTGTTGCTGTCAAGTATTACCTTTCCCCACTCATTTCTGTACAGCTTCCCATGTGCGTTGTTTTCCAGCCTATCAGAACACTCTTCCATCTTAGAAGAAAAAAAAAAAAGCCCCACCTGTGTTCCCCTGGCTCTTGGCCTTGACACACACTGTCTGGAACACCTTTCCCACCACCTCTCACCCCATGCTCCCTATGAACATACTTCGACTCATCTTTTCTAACCTAAGTACCCTCCCCTGCAGTCAAGCATGCTCTTCACTGAGCCTTCGTAAGGCCCTTGTGCTCACCTCTGTTGCAGCACAGACCACACTGCATTATAAAGGACCATCTTCTGTCTCTCTGTCCATCTTTCAGAGTTTGCTGTACTGATCTTAGTGATGTCAGCACGTGGCACTCAGCTAGACAAAGAAAGCAGGCTCAATAAAGGCTGGTAGAATTAAGTAAAGAATTGTATAAAGGCATTAAATAGAGATGGGGTACAAATATGTCCCAGGCTGCCTGTGATAGTCCTGGTTTACGCATTGTCCTGATATAATTACTAACAACACCATCTTTCACGGTCAAAAATATCTCCTTTGGACAATACATTATAAGGTCACTCTAGGTATTAGAGCTGTGATTCTCACCCTATCAGGCCCAATTTTCTCTTTGCTTAACAGCTATTTTAGAATACTCTATGCACTATCTTTAAATGGGATTGATAGGCAATAGAAACTGCCAATAACAGAATTTCAAAAAAACCAATGTAATACCCTAAATAGAATGCTAAATGGAAAATGAAGGAGATTTTTTAAAAAGTAGCTTAAACTAAAATTATGTGTGCAGTATTTTGATGTGTAAATGCTTAGGTCTTACACTTCTGGCCAAGATGGAATAACAGAGACCAAAATTACTTTCTGACCTAAAACAACAAAAATACTGGACAAAATATATGAAACTATGGCCCTCAAGCAACAAAGGGAATCAATCACTGGAATCAAGCATCAAAAGGCAGTGATCCTCAAGAAATGAGAAACAAATGAGGCTAGCCCCACAATTGACCTCCCGAACACCTTAGAAAACTTCCCAGGCCACAGCACAGGAAGAAAGAATGCAGATGGAGCTCAGAGATCTTCCTGAGTTGAGAGGACAGAACTGTGAGTCTGGGAAGGCCAATGTGGCTAGAATTCATTGGGCAGAATATTGAGGAGGAGAGGGCTGTACAGAGACAGAGCTCAGGAAATCTGAAGATAATACTTACCCTCCTTGACTGTTTAACAGAGTAGTGACCAGAGTATGCAGGTATGAAAATCGCCTGAGAGGCTGGACCCGGTGGCTCGCACCTGCAATCCCAGCACTTTGGGAGGCTGAGGTGGGTGGATCACAAAGTCAGGAGATAGAGACCACCCTGGCAAACATGGTGAAACCCCATCTCTACTAAAAATACAAAAATTAGCCGGGTGTGGTGACACACGCCTCTAGTCCCAGCAACTCAGGAGGCTGAGGCAGGAGAATCTCTTGAACCTGGGAGGCAGTGGTTGCAGTCACCCGAGAACCAGCAAAGCACGGGCAACAGAGCAAGACTCAGTCTCAAAAAAAAAAAAAGAAAGGAAAAAGAAAACTGCCTGAGAATGGAAAAAGAATCATCCACAGAGAGAGCCAGCCCCTCTTCCCCCCTGGCTCTTGGGACCCCGATCGCAAGGTGGGGAGGCACCTCGCGAGGCGTGGTCTCAGAGCCAGCCCCTCTTCCCCCACTGGCCTTTAGGACCCCCGTCGCAGGAGGAAGAGGCAACCCCCACGAGGTGGGGACTGAGAGGCACCCCTCTAAGCCTTCTGGCTCTTAGGACCCCCATCACACGGGGGAAAGGCACCGCCCGCGGGCGGGTACAGAGAGCCAGCCCCTCTTCTGCTCCTGGCTTTTACGACCCCCATCGCAGGGGGGGGAGGCACCCCCCGCGAGGCGGGGACTGAGAGCCAGCCACTCTTCCCCCACTGGCTCTTAGGACTCCCATCGCAGGAAGGGGAGGCACTCCCCGCGAGGCGGGGACGGAGAGCCAGCCCCTCTTCCCCCACTGGCTCTTAGGACCCCCATCGCAGGGTAGCAAGGTACCCCCCACGAGGCGGGGACTGAGAGTCAGCCATTCTTCCACCCCGGCTCTTAGGACCCCCATCGCAGTGGGCGGATGCACCCCTGGAGAGGCGTGGACTTACACCCAGCCGCTCTTCCCCCCTGGCTCTTGGGACCCCCATCGCAGGAAGTGGAGGCACTCCCCGCGAGGCAGGGACTGAGAGCCAGCCCCTCTTCCCCTCCTGGCTCTTAGGACCCCCACCGCAGGGGGGGGAGGCACTCCCCGCGAGGCGGGGACTGAAAGCCAGCCCCTCTTCCCCCACTGGCCCTTAGGACCCCCATCGCGGGGAGGGGAGGCACCCCCCGTGAGACGGGGTCTCAGAGCAAGCCCCTCTTCCCCCACTGGCCCTTAGGACCACTATCGCGGGGGGTGAGGCACCCCCCGTGAGACGGGGTCTCAGAGCCAGCCCCTCTTCCCCCACTGGCTCTTAGGACCCCCATCGCAGGAAGGGGAGGCACTCCCCGCGAGGCGGGGACTGAGAGCCAGCCCCTCTTCCCCCACTGGCTCTTAGGACCCCCATTGCCGGGGGGGGAGAGGCACCCCCCATGAGGCGGGGTTTCAGAGCCAGCCCCTCTTCCCCCACTGGCCCTTACAACCCCCATCGCAGGGACGAGAGGCACCCCCCGCGAGGCGGGGTCTCAGAGCCACCCCTCTTCCCCCACTGGCCCTTACAACCCCCATCGCGGGAGGGGAGGCACCCCCCGTGAGGCGGGGTCTCAGAGCCAGCCCCTCTTACCCCACTGGCCCTTAGTTCCCCCATCTCAGGGGGGGGAGGCACCCCCCATGAGGCGGGGTCTCAGAGCCAGCCCCTCTTCCCCCACTGGCCATTAGGACACCCATCGCAGGAGGGGGAGGCACCCCCCGTGAGGTGGGGTCTCAGAGCCAGCCCCACTTACCCCACTGGCCCTTAGTTCCCCCATCTCGGGGGGGGGAGGCACCCCCCGTGAGGCGGGGTCTCAGAGCCAGCCGCTCTTCCCCCACTGCCCCTTAGTTCCCCCATCTCAGGGGGGTGGAGGCACCCCCCGTGAGGTGGGGTCTCAGAGCCAGCCCCTCTTACCCCGCTGGCTCTGAGGATCCTCCGTGGACTCACAGCCTCTTTACCATATTGTGAGTAATATCATCTCCCCCTCTGGAGATTACGAACTCTTTCACAGACGGGTGTACACCCGTCTGTATTGGGAGTAATATCATCGTCTTCCTCCCTGAATATGAAGAACAGTATCACAGGGGTGTTTCTACTCCCTGCGATATCGCGTGTCATATCCTCCTCTCCCACGTTGCAATTAGAAGGAATATCAGTGGGGGCGTGTCCACCTGTAGGGAAAAGAAAGAGAGATCAGACTGTCACTGTGTCCATGTAGAAAGGAAAGACATAAGAGACTCCATTTTGAAAAAGACCTGTCCTTTAAACAACTGCTTTGCTGAGATGTTGTTAATTTGTAGCTTTGCCCTAGCCGCTTGGCCCCAGCCACTTTGACCCAACCTGGAGCTCACAAAAACATGTGTTGTATAAAATCAAAGTTTAAGGGATGTAGGGCTGTGCAGGACGTGCCTTGTTAACAAAACGTTTACCAGCAGTATACTTGGTAAAAGTCATCGCCGTTCTCTAGTCTCAATAAACCGGGGGCACAACGCACTGTGGAAAGCCGCAGGGACCTCTGCCCTTGAAAGCAGGGTATTGTCCAAGCTTTCTCCCCATGTGATAGTCTGAAATACGGCCTCGTGGGATGAGAAAGACCTGACCGTCCCCCAGCCCGACACCCGTAACGGGTCTGTGCTGAGGTGGATTAGTCAAAGAGGAAAGCCTCTTGCAGCTGAGATGGAGGAAGGCCACTATCTCCCGCTTGCCCCTGGGAACTGAATGTCTCGGTGTCAAACCCGATTGTACATTCGTTCAACTCTGAGATAGGAGAAAAGCTGCCCTGTGGGCGGGAGGCGAGACATGTTTGCAGTAACACTGCCTTGTTCTTCTTTACTCCACTGAGATGTTTGGGTGGAGAGAAACAAATCTGGCTTACGTGCACGTCCAGTCAGAGTACCTTCCCTTGAACCTAATTATGACATAGATTCTTTTGCTCACATGTCTTCTGCTGACTCTCTCCTTATCATCACCCTGCTCTCCTACTACATTCCTTTCTGCTAAAATAATGAAAATCATAATCAATAAAAACCGAGGGAACTCAGAGGCTGGTGCCGGTGCAGGTCCTTGGTGTGCTGAGCGCCGGTCCCCTGGACCCACTGTTGTATCTTTACACTTGGTCTCTGTGTCTTATTTCTTTTCTCAGTCTCTCGTCCCACCCAACTAGAAATACTCACAGGTGTGGAGGGGCAGTCCACCACTTCATCCACCTTCTGTCATATTGAAAGTAACATCATCTTCTTCCCTCCAGGATCGTGGGAATAATATCCCTGGGGGGTTTCCACTTTCTGCCATGTATGTAGTCATATCACCCCCTCCGCCGTGGAATATCATTAAGGAACATCTCACACGGGGGTGTATACTTCCTCCGATATTGGGAGTGACATCAACCTCTCGGTCTCTGAATATGAGGAAGAAAATCACAGGGCGGGTGTACACCTCGTGCTCTACGATGGGGAGTCATATCTGTCTGTTATGGGGAGTAATATCATCCTCTCCCTTTCAGGATACTAATAACAACTTAACAGGCTGTGTGAACACAGCCTGCGATGCTGAAATTATTATCATCCTCTCCCCCTCTTCCTCCCCTGGCTCTTAGGATGCCCATCTCAGCGGAGCGAGCCAACCCCCGCGAGGCGGGGACTGAGCCAGCCCGTTCCCCCCATGGCTCTTAGGATCCGTATCGCGAGGGGGGGAGGCACCCCTGGCGAGGCGCGGGCTTAGAGCCAGCCGCTCTTCCCCCCCTGGCTCTTGGGACCCCCATCGCAGGGGGGGAGGCACCCCCCGCGAGGCGGGGACTGAGAGCCAGCCGCTCTTTGCCCCATGGCTCTTAGGACCCCCATCGCAGGGAGGGGAGGCACCCCCCGCAAGGCGGTGAATGAGAGCCAGCCCTTCTTCCTCGCCCAACTCTAAGGATCCCCATCACACGGGGGAGGCACACCCCGCGAGGCGGAGACTGAGAGCCAGTCCCTCTTCCCCCCCTGGCTTATGACCCCCATCGAGGATTCTAAGATCCTTAGGACCGACCTGGAGGGCTGTGGGTATCAGGTGTCCAAGAAGAAAACTCAGATCTGCCGACGACCGCAGGTAGCTTACTTGGGATTTACTATTCGACAGGTGTCCGAAAGCAGCCCGGGATCCGAAAGAAAGCAGGTCATTTGCAATCTTCCGGAGCCTAAGGGCAGAAGGCTGCTGAGAGAATTCCTAGGAGCTGTGGGGTTTTGTAGACTGCGGAGCCCAACTTTGCAGTATTAGCCACGCCTTTCTATGACGTCACAAAGGGGGCGGGGACCGGGAACATTTGGAATGGGGATTCCAACAACAGCAAGTCTTTCATGACTTAAAGGAAAAACTTCTGAAAGCCCCAGCCCAGGGGCTAGCGGATCTCACAAAGCCTTTTCCACTGTATCCGTCAGAGAAAAGATGGCAGCTGGACTTTAAACCCAAACTGTGGGGCCCTGGCTGAGGCCGGTGGCCTACCTCTCTAAACAGCTAGACAGGGTTTCTAAACGATGGCCCCCCTGTGTGAGGGCCTTGGCAGCAACTGCCCTGCTAGTACAAGAAGCAAATCAGCTGACTCTTGGGTAAAACTAGAACATAAACACCCCCCAAGCTGTGGTAACTGAAAGCCAGCCCCTCTTCCCCTCCTGGCTCTTAGGACCCCCATCGCAGGAAGGGGAGGCACTCCCCGCGAGGCGGGGACTGAGAGCCAGCCCCTCTTCCCCCACTGGCCCTTAGGACCCCCATCGCGGGAGGGGAGGCCCCCCCCGTGAGGCGGGGTCTCAGAGCAAGCCCCTCTTCCCCCACTGGCCTTTAGGAACCCCATCGCAGCGGGGGGAGGCACCCCCTGTGAGGTGGGGTCTCAGAGCCAGCCCCTCTTCCCCCACTGGCTCTTAGGACCCCCATCGCAGGGGTGGGAGGCACCTCCCGTGAGGTGGGGTCTCGGAGCCAGCCCCTCTTCCCCCACTGGCTCTTAGGACCCCCATCGCAGGGGGGGGAGGCACCCCCCGTGAGGCGGGGTCTCGGAGCCAGCCCCTCTTCCCCCACTGGCTCTTAGGACCCCCATCGCAGGGGGGGGAGGCACCCCCCGTGAGGCGGGGTCTCAGAGCCAGCCCCTCTTCCCCCACTGGCCTTTAGGACCCCCATCGCAGGGGGAGGAGGCACCCCCCGTGAGGTGGGGTCTCAGAGCCAGCCCCTCTTCCCCCACTGGCTCTTAGGACCCCCATCGCAGGGGGGGGAGGCACCCCCCGTGAGGTGGGGTCTCGGAGCCAGCCCCTCTTCCCCCACTGGCTCTTAGGACCCCCATCGCAGGGGGGGGAGGCACCCCCCGTGAGGCGGGGTCTCAGAGCCAGCCCCTCTTCCCCCACTGGCCCTTAGGACCCCCATCGCAGGGGGGGGAGGCACCCCCTGTGAGGTGGGGTCTCAGAGCCAGCCCCTCTTCCCCCACTGGCTCTTAGGACCCCCATCGCAGGGGTGGGAGGCACCCCCCGTGAGGTGGGGTCTGGGAGCCAGCCCCTCTTCCCCCACTGGCTCTTAGGACCCCCATCGCGGGGAGGGAGGCACCCCCCGTGAGGCGGGGTCTCAGAGCCAGCCCCTCTTACCCCGCTGGCTCTGAGGATCCTCCGTGGACTCACAGCCTCTTTACCATATTGTGAGTAATATCATCTCCCCCTCTGGAGATTACGAACTCTTTCACAGACGGGTGTACACCCGTCTGTATTGGTGGTAATATCATCGTCTTCCTCCCTGAATATGAAGAACAGTATCACAGGGGTGTTTCTACTCCCTGCGATATCGCGTGTCATATCCTCCTCTCCCACGTTGCAATTAGAAGGAATATCAGTGGGGGCGTGTCCACCTGTAGGGAAAAGAGAGATCAGACTGTCACTGTGTCCATGTAGAAAGGAGAGACATAAGAGACTCCATTTTGAAAAAGACCTGTCCTTTAAACAACTGCTTTGCTGAGATGTTGTTAATTTGTAGCTTTGCCCTAGCCGCTTGGCCCCAGCCACTTTGACCCAACCTGGAGCTCACAAAAACATGTGTTGTATAAAATCAAAGTTTAAGGGATGTAGGGCTGTGCAGGACGTGCCTTGTTAACAAAACGTTTACCAGCAGTATACTTGGTAAAAGTCATCGCCGTTCTCTAGTCTCAATAAACCGGGGGCACAACGCACTGTGGAAAGCCGCAGGGACCTCTGCCCTTGAAAGCAGGGTATTGTCCAAGCTTTCTCCCCATGTGATAGTCTGAAATACGGCCTCGTGGGATGAGAAAGACCTGACCGTCCCCCAGCCCGACACCCGTAATGGGTCTGTGCTGAGGTGGACTAGTCAAAGAGGAAAGCCTCTTGCAGCTGAGATGGAGGAAGGCCACTATCTCCCGCTTGCCCCTGGGAACTGAATGTCTCGGTGTCAAACCCGATTGTACATTCGTTCAACTCTGAGATAGGAGAAAAGCTGCCCTGTGGGCGGGAGGCGAGACATGTTTGCAGTAACACTGCCTTGTTCTTCTTTACTCCACTGAGATGTTTGGGTGGAGAGAAACAAATCTGGCTTACGTGCACGTCCAGTCAGAGTACCTTCCCTTGAACCTAATTATGACATAGATTCTTTTGCTCACATGTCTTCTGCTGACTCTCTCCTTATCATCACCCTGCTCTCCTACTACATTCCTTTCTGCTAAAATAATGAAAATCATAATCAATAAAAACCGAGGGAACTCAGAGGCTGGTGCCGGTGCAGGTCCTTGGTGTGCTGAGCGCCGGTCCCCTGGACCCACTGTTGTATCTTTACACTTGGTCTCTGTGTCTTATTTCTTTTCTCAGTCTCTCGTCCCACCCAACTAGAAATACTCACAGGTGTGGAGGGGCAGTCCACCACTTCATCCACCTTCTGTCATATTGAAAGTAACATCATCTTCTTCCCTCCAGGATCGTGGGAATAATATCCCTGGGGGGTTTCCACTTTCTGCCATGTATGTAGTCATATCACCCCCTCCGCCGTGGAATATCATTAAGGAACATCTCACACGGGGGTGTATACTTCCTCCGATATTGGGAGTGACATCAACCTCTCGGTCTCTGAATATGAGGAAGAAAATCACAGGGCGGGTGTACACCTCGTGCTCTACGATGGGGAGTCATATCTGTCTGTTATGGGGAGTAATATCATCCTCTCCCTTTCAGGATACTAATAACAACTTAACAGGCTGTGTGAACACAGCCTGCGATGCTGAAATTATTATCATCCTCTCCCCCTCTTCCTCCCCTGGCTCTTAGGATGCCCATCTCAGCGGAGCGAGCCAACCCCCGCGAGGCGGGGACTGAGCCAGCCCGTTCCCCCCATGGCTCTTAGGATCCGTATCGCGAGGGGGGGAGGCACCCCTGGCGAGGCGCGGGCTTAGAGCCAGCCGCTCTTCCCCCCCTGGCTCTTGGGACCCCCATCGCAGGGGGGGAGGCACCCCCCGCGAGGCGGGGACTGAGAGCCAGCCGCTCTTTGCCCCATGGCTCTTAGGACCCCCATCGCAGGGAGGGGAGGCACCCCCCGCAAGGCGGTGAATGAGAGCCAGCCCTTCTTCCTCGCCCAACTCTAAGGATCCCCATCACACGGGGGAGGCACACCCCGCGAGGCGGAGACTGAGAGCCAGTCCCTCTTCCCCCCCTGGCTTATGACCCCCATCGAGGATTCTAAGATCCTTAGGACCGACCTGGAGGGCTGTGGGTATCAGGTGTCCAAGAAGAAAACTCAGATCTGCCGACGACCGCAGGTAGCTTACTTGGGATTTACTATTCGACAGGTGTCCGAAAGCAGCCCGGGATCCGAAAGAAAGCAGGTCATTTGCAATCTTCCGGAGCCTAAGGGCAGAAGGCTGCTGAGAGAATTCCTAGGAGCTGTGGGGTTTTGTAGACTGCGGAGCCCAACTTTGCAGTATTAGCCACGCCTTTCTATGACGTCACAAAGGGGGCGGGGACCGGGAACATTTGGAATGGGGATTCCAACAACAGCAAGTCTTTCATGACTTAAAGGAAAAACTTCTGAAAGCCCCAGCCCAGGGGCTAGCGGATCTCACAAAGCCTTTTCCACTGTATCCGTCAGAGAAAAGATGGCAGCTGGACTTTAAACCCAAACTGTGGGGCCCTGGCTGAGGCCGGTGGCCTACCTCTCTAAACAGCTAGACAGGGTTTCTAAACGATGGCCCCCCTGTGTGAGGGCCTTGGCAGCAACTGCCCTGCTAGTACAAGAAGCAAATCAGCTGACTCTTGGGTAAAACCAGAACATAAACACCCCCCAAGCTGTGGTAACTGAAAGCCAGCCCCTCTTCCCCTCCTGGCTCTTAGGACCCCCATCGCAGGAAGGGGAGGCACTCCCCGCGAGGCGGGGACTGAGAGCCAGCCCCTCTTCCCCCACTGGCCCTTAGGACCCCCATCGCGGGAGGGGAGGCACCCCCCGTGAGGCGGGGTCTCAGAGCAAGCCCCTCTTCCCCCACTGGCTCTTAGGACCCCCATCGCAGGGGTGGGAGGCACCCCCCGTGAGGTGGGGTCTCGGAGCCAGCCCCTCTTCCCCCACTGGCTCTTAGGACCCCCATCGCAGGGGGGGGAGGCACCCCCCGTGAGGTGGGGTCTCGGAGCCAGCCCCTCTTACCCCACTGGCTCTTAGGACCCCCATCGCAGGGGGGGGAGGCACCCCCCGTGAGGCGGGGTCTCAGACCCAGCCCCTCTTCCCCCACTGGCCTTTAGGACCCCCATCGCAGGGGGAGGAGGCACCCCCCGTGAGGTGGGGTCTCAGAGCCAGCCCCTCTTCCCCCACTGGCTCTTAGGACCCCCATCGCAGGGGGGGGAGGCACCCCCCGTGAGGTGGGGTCTCGGAGCCAGCCCCTCTTCCCCCACTGGCTCTTAGGACCCCCATCGCAGGGGGGGGAGGCACCCCCCGTGAGGCGGGGTCTCAGAGCCAGCCCCTCTTCCCCCACTGGCCTTTAGGACCCCCATCGCAGGGGGGGGAGGCACCCCCTGTGAGGTGGGGTCTCAGAGCCAGCCCCTCTTCCCCCACTGGCTCTTAGGACCCCCATCGCAGGGGTGGGAGGCACCCCCCGTGAGGTGGGGTCTGGGAGCCAGCCCCTCTTCCCCCACTGGCTCTTAGGACCCCCATCGCGGGGAGGGAGGCACCCCCCGTGAGGCGGGGTCTCAGAGCCAGCCCCTCTTACCCCGCTGGCTCTGAGGATCCTCCGTGGACTCACAGCCTCTTTACCATATTGTGAGTAATATCATCTCCCCCTCTGGAGATTACGAACTCTTTCACAGATGGGTGTACACCCGTCTGTATTGGTGGTAATATCATCGTCTTCCTCCCTGAATATGAAGAACAGTATCACAGGGGTGTTTCTACTCCCTGCGATATCGCGTGTCATATCCTCCTCTCCCACGTTGCAATTAGAAGGAATATCAGTGGGGGCGTGTCCACCTGTAGGGAAAAGAGAGATCAGACTGTCACTGTGTCCATGTAGAAAGGAAAGACATAAGAGACTCCATTTTGAAAAAGACCTGTCCTTTAAACACCTGCTTTGCTGAGATGTTGTTAATTTGTAGCTTTGCCCTAGCCGCTTGGCCCCAGCCACTTTGACCCAACCTGGAGCTCACAAAAACATGTGTTGTATAAAATCAAAGTTTAAGGGATGTAGGGCTGTGCAGGACGTGCCTTGTTAACAAAACGTTTACCAGCAGTATACTTGGTAAAAGTCATCGCCGTTCTCTAGTCTCAATAAACCGGGGGCACAACGCACTGTGGAAAGCCGCAGGGACCTCTGCCCTTGAAAGCAGGGTATTGTCCAAGCTTTCTCCCCATGTGATAGTCTGAAATACGGCCTCGTGGGATGAGAAAGACCTGACCGTCCCCCAGCCCGACACCCGTAATGGGTCTGTGCTGAGGTGGACTAGTCGAAGAGGAAAGCCTCTTGCAGCTGAGATGGAGGAAGGCCACTATCTCCCGCTTGCCCCTGGGAACTGAATGTCTCGGTGTCAAACCCGATTGTACATTCGTTCAACTCTGAGATAGGAGAAAAGCTGCCCTGTGGGCGGGAGGCGAGACATGTTTGCAGTAACACTGCCTTGTTCTTCTTTACTCCACTGAGATGTTTGGGTGGAGAGAAACAAATCTGGCTTACGTGCACGTCCAGTCAGAGTACCTTCCCTTGAACCTAATTATGACATAGATTCTTTTGCTCACATGTCTTCTGCTGACTCTCTCCTTATCATCACCCTGCTCTCCTACTACATTCCTTTCTGCTAAAATAATGAAAATCATAATCAATAAAAACCGAGGGAACTCAGAGGCTGGTGCCGGTGCAGGTCCTTGGTGTGCTGAGCGCCGGTCCCCTGGACCCACTGTTGTATCTTTACACTTGGTCTCTGTGTCTTATTTCTTTTCTCAGTCTCTCGTCCCACCCAACTAGAAATACTCACAGGTGTGGAGGGGCAGTCCACCACTTCATCCACCTTCTGTCATATTGAAAGTAACATCATCTTCTTCCCTCCAGGATCGTGGGAATAATATCCCTGGGGGGTTTCCACTTTCTGCCATGTATGTAGTCATATCACCCCCTCCGCCGTGGAATATCATTAAGGAACATCTCACACGGGGGTGTATACTTCCTCCGATATTGGGAGTGACATCAACCTCTCGGTCTCTGAATATGAGGAAGAAAATCACAGGGCGGGTGTACACCTCGTGCTCTACGATGGGGAGTCATATCTGTCTGTTATGGGGAGTAATATCATCCTCTCCCTTTCAGGATACTAATAACAACTTAACAGGCTGTGTGAACACAGCCTGCGATGCTGAAATTATCATCCTCCTCTCCCCCTCTTCCTCCCCTGGCTCTTAGGATGCCCATCTCAGCGGAGCGAGCCAACCCCCGCGAGGCGGGGACTGAGCCAGCCCGTTCCCCCCATGGCTCTTAGGATCCGTATCGCGAGGGGGGGAGGCACCCCTGGCGAGGCGCGGGCTTAGAGCCAGCCGCTCTTCCCCCCCTGGCTCTTGGGACCCCCATCGCAGGGGGGGAGGCACCCCCCGCGAGGCGGGGACTGAGAGCCAGCCGCTCTTTGCCCCATGGCTCTTAGGACCCCCATCGCAGGGAGGGGAGGCACCCCCCGCAAGGCGGTGAATGAGAGCCAGCCCTTCTTCCTCGCCCAACTCTAAGGATCCCCATCACACGGGGGAGGCACACCCCGCGAGGCGGAGACTGAGAGCCAGTCCCTCTTCCCCCCCTGGCTTATGACCCCCATCGAGGATTCTAAGATCCTTAGGACCGACCTGGAGGGCTGTGGGTATCAGGTGTCCAAGAAGAAAACTCAGATCTGCCGACGACCGCAGGTAGCTTACTTGGGATTTACTATTCGACAGGTGTCCGAAAGCAGCCCGGGATCCGAAAGAAAGCAGGTCATTTGCAATCTTCCGGAGCCTAAGGGCAGAAGGCTGCTGAGAGAATTCCTAGGAGCTGTGGGGTTTTGTAGACTGCGGAGCCCAACTTTGCAGTATTAGCCACGCCTTTCTATGACGTCACAAAGGGGGCGGGGACCGGGAACATTTGGAATGGGGATTCCAACAACAGCAAGTCTTTCATGACTTAAAGGAAAAACTTCTGAAAGCCCCAGCCCAGGGGCTAGCGGATCTCACAAAGCCTTTTCCACTGTATCCGTCAGAGAAAAGATGGCAGCTGGACTTTAAACCCAAACTGTGGGGCCCTGGCTGAGGCCGGTGGCCTACCTCTCTAAACAGCTAGACAGGGTTTCTAAACGATGGCCCCCCTGTGTGAGGGCCTTGGCAGCAACTGCCCTGCTAGTACAAGAAGCAAATCAGCTGACTCTTGGGTAAAACTAGAACATAAACACCCCCCAAGCTGTGGTAACTGAAAGCCAGCCCCTCTTCCCCTCCTGGCTCTTAGGACCCCCATCGCAGGAAGGGGAGGCACTCCCCGCGAGGCGGGGACTGAGAGCCAGCCCCTCTTCCCCCACTGGCCCTTAGGACCCCCATCGCGGGAGGGGAGGCCCCCCCCGTGAGGCGGGGTCTCAGAGCAAGCCCCTCTTCCCCCACTGGCCTTTAGGAACCCCATCGCAGCGGGGGGAGGCACCCCCTGTGAGGTGGGGTCTCAGAGCCAGCCCCTCTTCCCCCACTGGCTCTTAGGACCCCCATCGCAGGGGTGGGAGGCACCTCCCGTGAGGTGGGGTCTCGGAGCCAGCCCCTCTTCCCCCACTGGCTCTTAGGACCCCCATCGCAGGGGGGGGAGGCACCCCCCGTGAGGCGGGGTCTCGGAGCCAGCCCCTCTTCCCCCACTGGCTCTTAGGACCCCCATCGCAGGGGGGGGAGGCACCCCCCGTGAGGCGGGGTCTCAGAGCCAGCCCCTCTTCCCCCACTGGCCTTTAGGACCCCCATCGCAGGGGGAGGAGGCACCCCCCGTGAGGTGGGGTCTCAGAGCCAGCCCCTCTTCCCCCACTGGCTCTTAGGACCCCCATCGCAGGGGGGGGAGGCACCCCCCGTGAGGTGGGGTCTCGGAGCCAGCCCCTCTTCCCCCACTGGCTCTTAGGACCCCCATCGCAGGGGGGGGAGGCACCCCCCGTGAGGCGGGGTCTCAGAGCCAGCCCCTCTTCCCCCACTGGCCTTTAGGACCCCCATCGCAGGGGGGGGAGGCACCCCCTGTGAGGTGGGGTCTCAGAGCCAGCCCCTCTTCCCCCACTGGCTCTTAGGACCCCCATCGCAGGGGTGGGAGGCACCCCCCGTGAGGTGGGGTCTGGGAGCCAGCCCCTCTTCCCCCACTGGCTCTTAGGACCCCCATCGCGGGGAGGGAGGCACCCCCCGTGAGGCGGGGTCTCAGAGCCAGCCCCTCTTACCCCGCTGGCTCTGAGGATCCTCCGTGGACTCACAGCCTCTTTACCATATTGTGAGTAATATCATCTCCCCCTCTGGAGATTACGAACTCTTTCACAGACGGGTGTACACCCGTCTGTATTGGTGGTAATATCATCGTCTCCCTCCCTGAATATGAAGAACAGTATCACAGGGGTGTTTCTACTCCCTGCGATATCGCGTGTCATATCCTCCTCTCCCACGTTGCAATTAGAAGGAATATCAGTGGGGGCGTGTCCACCTGTAGGGAAAAGAGAGATCAGACTGTCACTGTGTCCATGTAGAAAGGAGAGACATAAGAGACTCCATTTTGAAAAAGACCTGTCCTTTAAACAACTGCTTTGCTGAGATGTTGTTAATTTGTAGCTTTGCCCTAGCCGCTTGGCCCCAGCCACTTTGACCCAACCTGGAGCTCACAAAAACATGTGTTGTATAAAATCAAAGTTTAAGGGATGTAGGGCTGTGCAGGACGTGCCTTGTTAACAAAACGTTTACCAGCAGTATACTTGGTAAAAGTCATCGCCGTTCTCTAGTCTCAATAAACCGGGGGCACAACGCACTGTGGAAAGCCGCAGGGACCTCTGCCCTTGAAAGCAGGGTATTGTCCAAGCTTTCTCCCCATGTGATAGTCTGAAATACGGCCTCGTGGGATGAGAAAGACCTGACCGTCCCCCAGCCCGACACCCGTAATGGGTCTGTGCTGAGGTGGACTAGTCAAAGAGGAAAGCCTCTTGCAGCTGAGATGGAGGAAGGCCACTATCTCCCGCTTGCCCCTGGGAACTGAATGTCTCGGTGTCAAACCCGATTGTACATTCGTTCAACTCTGAGATAGGAGAAAAGCTGCCCTGTGGGCGGGAGGCGAGACATGTTTGCAGTAACACTGCCTTGTTCTTCTTTACTCCACTGAGATGTTTGGGTGGAGAGAAACAAATCTGGCTTACGTGCACGTCCAGTCAGAGTACCTTCCCTTGAACCTAATTATGACATAGATTCTTTTGCTCACATGTCTTCTGCTGACTCTCTCCTTATCATCACCCTGCTCTCCTACTACATTCCTTTCTGCTAAAATAATGAAAATCATAATCAATAAAAACCGAGGGAACTCAGAGGCTGGTGCCGGTGCAGGTCCTTGGTGTGCTGAGCGCCGGTCCCCTGGACCCACTGTTGTATCTTTACACTTGGTCTCTGTGTCTTATTTCTTTTCTCAGTCTCTCGTCCCACCCAACTAGAAATACTCACAGGTGTGGAGGGGCAGTCCACCACTTCATCCACCTTCTGTCATATTGAAAGTAACATCATCTTCTTCCCTCCAGGATCGTGGGAATAATATCCCTGGGGGGTTTCCACTTTCTGCCATGTATGTAGTCATATCACCCCCTCCGCCGTGGAATATCATTAAGGAACATCTCACACGGGGGTGTATACTTCCTCCGATATTGGGAGTGACATCAACCTCTCGGTCTCTGAATATGAGGAAGAAAATCACAGGGCGGGTGTACACCTCGTGCTCTACGATGGGGAGTCATATCTGTCTGTTATGGGGAGTAATATCATCCTCTCCCTTTCAGGATACTAATAACAACTTAACAGGCTGTGTGAACACAGCCTGCGATGCTGAAATTATCATCATCCTCTCCCCCTCTTCCTCCCCTGGCTCTTAGGATGCCCATCTCAGCGGAGCGAGCCAACCCCCGCGAGGCGGGGACTGAGCCAGCCCGTTCCCCCCATGGCTCTTAGGATCCGTATCGCGAGGGGGGGAGGCACCCCTGGCGAGGCGCGGGCTTAGAGCCAGCCGCTCTTCCCCCCCTGGCTCTTGGGACCCCCATCGCAGGGGGGGAGGCACCCCCCGCGAGGCGGGGACTGAGAGCCAGCCGCTCTTTGCCCCATGGCTCTTAGGACCCCCATCGCAGGGAGGGGAGGCACCCCCCGCAAGGCGGTGAATGAGAGCCAGCCCTTCTTCCTCGCCCAACTCTAAGGATCCCCATCACACGGGGGAGGCACACCCCGCGAGGCGGAGACTGAGAGCCAGTCCCTCTTCCCCCCCTGGCTTATGACCCCCATCGAGGATTCTAAGATCCTTAGGACCGACCTGGAGGGCTGTGGGTATCAGGTGTCCAAGAAGAAAACTCAGATCTGCCGACGACCGCAGGTAGCTTACTTGGGATTTACTATTCGACAGGTGTCCGAAAGCAGCCCGGGATCCGAAAGAAAGCAGGTCATTTGCAATCTTCCGGAGCCTAAGGGCAGAAGGCTGCTGAGAGAATTCCTAGGAGCTGTGGGGTTTTGTAGACTGCGGAGCCCAACTTTGCAGTATTAGCCACGCCTTTCTATGACGTCACAAAGGGGGCGGGGACCGGGAACATTTGGAATGGGGATTCCAACAACAGCAAGTCTTTCATGACTTAAAGGAAAAACTTCTGAAAGCCCCAGCCCAGGGGCTAGCGGATCTCACAAAGCCTTTTCCACTGTATCCGTCAGAGAAAAGATGGCAGCTGGACTTTAAACCCAAACTGTGGGGCCCTGGCTGAGGCCGGTGGCCTACCTCTCTAAACAGCTAGACAGGGTTTCTAAACGATGGCCCCCCTGTGTGAGGGCCTTGGCAGCAACTGCCCTGCTAGTACAAGAAGCAAATCAGCTGACTCTTGGGTAAAACCAGAACATAAACACCCCCCAAGCTGTGGTAACTGAAAGCCAGCCCCTCTTCCCCTCCTGGCTCTTAGGACCCCCATCGCAGGAAGCGGAGGCACTCCGCGCGAGGCGGGGACTGAGAGCCAGCCCCTCTTCCCCCACTGGCCCTTAGGACCCCCATCGCGGGAGGGGAGGCCCCCCCCGTGAGGCGGGGTCTCAGAGCAAGCCCCTCTTCCCCCACTGGCCTTTAGGACCCCCATCGCAGCGGGGGGAGGCACCCCCTGTGAGGTGGGGTCTCAGAGCCAGTCCCTCTTCCCCCACTGGCTCTTAGGACCCCCATCGCAGGGGTGGGAGGCACCCCCCGTGAGGTGGGGTCTCGGAGCCAGCCCCTCTTCCCCCACTGGCTCTTAGGACCCCCATCGCGGGGGGGGAGGCACCCCCCGTGAGGCGGGGTCTCAGAGCCAGCCCCTCTTCCCCCACTGGCCCTTAGGACCCCCATCGCGGGAGGGGAGGCACCCCCCGTGAGGCGGGGTCTCAGAGCCAGCCCCTCTTCCCCTCCGGGCTCTTAGGACCCCCATCGCAGGAAGGGGAGGCACTCCCCGCGAGGCGGGGCTGAGAGCCAGCCCCTCTTCCCCCACTGGCCCTTAGGACCCCCATCGCGGGAGGGGAGGCACCCCCCGTGAGGCGGGGTCTCAGAGCAAGCCCCTCTTACCCCACTGGCTCTTAGGACCCCCATCGCAGGGGGGGGAGGCACCCCCCGTGAGGCGGGGTCTCAGAGCCAGCCCCTCTTCCCCCACTGGCCTTTAGGACCCCCATCGCAGGGGGAGGAGGCACCCCCCGTGAGGTGGGGTCTCAGAGCCAGCCCCTCTTCCCCCACTGGCTCTTAGGACCCCCATCGCAGGGGGGGGAGGCACCCCCCGTGAGGTGGGGTCTCGGAGCCAGCCCCTCTTCCCCCACTGGCCCTTAGGACCCCCATCGCAGGGGGGGGAGGCACCCCCCGTGAGGCGGGGTCTCAGAGCCAGCCCCTCTTCCCCCACTGGCCCTTAGGACCCCCATCGCAGGGGGGGGAGGCACCCCCTGTGAGGTGGGGTCTCAGAGCCAGCCCCTCTTCCCCCACTGGCTCTTAGGACCCCCATCGCAGGGGTGGGAGGCACCCCCCGTGAGGTGGGGTCTGGGAGCCAGCCCCTCTTCCCCCACTGGCTCTTAGGACCCCCATCGCGGGGAGGGAGGCACCCCCCGTGAGGCGGGGTCTCAGAGCCAGCCCCTCTTACCCCGCTGGCTCTGAGGATCCTCCGTGGACTCACAGCCTCTTTACCATATTGTGAGTAATATCATCTCCCCCTCTGGAGATTACGAACTCTTTCACAGACGGGTGTACACCCGTCTGTATTGGTGGTAATATCATCGTCTCCCTCCCTGAATATGAAGAACAGTATCACAGGGGTGTTTCTACTCCCTGCGATATCGCGTGTCATATCCTCCTCTCCCACGTTGCAATTAGAAGGAATATCAGTGGGGGCGTGTCCACCTGTAGGGAAAAGAGAGATCAGACTGTCACTGTGTCCATGTAGAAAGGAGAGACATAAGAGACTCCATTTTGAAAAAGACCTGTCCTTTAAACAACTGCTTTGCTGAGATGTTGTTAATTTGTAGCTTTGCCCTAGCCGCTTGGCCCCAGCCACTTTGACCCAACCTGGAGCTCACAAAAACATGTGTTGTATAAAATCAAAGTTTAAGGGATGTAGGGCTGTGCAGGACGTGCCTTGTTAACAAAACGTTTACCAGCAGTATACTTGGTAAAAGTCATCGCCGTTCTCTAGTCTCAATAAACCGGGGGCACAAGGCACTGTGGAAAGCCGCAGGGACCTCTGCCCTTGAAAGCAGGGTATTGTCCAAGCTTTCTCCCCATGTGATAGTCTGAAATACGGCCTCGTGGGATGAGAAAGACCTGACCGTCCCCCAGCCCGACACCCGTAATGGGTCTGTGCTGAGGTGGATTAGTCGAAGAGGAAAGCCTCTTGCAGCTGAGATGGAGGAAGGCCACTATCTCCCGCTTGCCCCTGGGAACTGAATGTCTCGGTGTCAAACCCGATTGTACATTCGTTCAACTCTGAGATAGGAGAAAAGCTGCCCTGTGGGCGGGAGGCGAGACATGTTTGCAGTAACACTGCCTTGTTCTTCTTTACTCCACTGAGATGTTTGGGTGGAGAGAAACAAATCTGGCTTACGTGCACGTCCAGTCAGAGTACCTTCCCTTGAACCTAATTATGACATAGATTCTTTTGCTCACATGTCTTCTGCTGACTCTCTCCTTATCATCACCCTGCTCTCCTACTACATTCCTTTCTGCTAAAATAATGAAAATCATAATCAATAAAAACCGAGGGAACTCAGAGGCTGGTGCCGGTGCAGGTCCTTGGTGTGCTGAGCGCCGGTCCCCTGGACCCACTGTTGTATCTTTACACTTGGTCTCTGTGTCTTATTTCTTTTCTCAGTCTCTCGTCCCACCCAACTAGAAATACTCACAGGTGTGGAGGGGCAGTCCACCACTTCATCCACCTTCTGTCATATTGAAAGTAACATCATCTTCTTCCCTCCAGGATCGTGGGAATAATATCCCTGGGGGGTTTCCACTTTCTGCCATGTATGTAGTCATATCACCCCCTCCGCCGTGGAATATCATTAAGGAACATCTCACACGGGGGTGTATACTTCCTCCGATATTGGGAGTGACATCAACCTCTCGGTCTCTGAATATGAGGAAGAAAATCACAGGGCGGGTGTACACCTCGTGCTCTACGATGGGGAGTCATATCTGTCTGTTATGGGGAGTAATATCATCCTCTCCCTTTCAGGATACTAATAACAACTTAACAGGCTGTGTGAACACAGCCTGCGATGCTGAAATTATCATCCTCCTCTCCCCCTCTTCCTCCCCTGGCTCTTAGGATGCCCATCTCAGCGGAGCGAGCCAACCCCCGCGAGGCGGGGACTGAGCCAGCCCGTTCCCCCCATGGCTCTTAGGATCCGTATCGCGAGGGGGGGAGGCACCCCTGGCGAGGCGCGGGCTTAGAGCCAGCCGCTCTTCCCCCCCTGGCTCTTGGGACCCCCATCGCAGGGGGGGAGGCACCCCCCGCGAGGCGGGGACTGAGAGCCAGCCGCTCTTTGCCCCATGGCTCTTAGGACCCCCATCGCAGGGAGGGGAGGCACCCCCCGCAAGGCGGTGAATGAGAGCCAGCCCTTCTTCCTCGCCCAACTCTAAGGATCCCCATCACACGGGGGAGGCACACCCCGCGAGGCGGAGACTGAGAGCCAGTCCCTCTTCCCCCCCTGGCTTATGACCCCCATCGAGGATTCTAAGATCCTTAGGACCGACCTGGAGGGCTGTGGGTATCAGGTGTCCAAGAAGAAAACTCAGATCTGCCGACGACCGCAGGTAGCTTACTTGGGATTTACTATTCGACAGGTGTCCGAAAGCAGCCCGGGATCCGAAAGAAAGCAGGTCATTTGCAATCTTCCGGAGCCTAAGGGCAGAAGGCTGCTGAGAGAATTCCTAGGAGCTGTGGGGTTTTGTAGACTGCGGAGCCCAACTTTGCAGTATTAGCCACGCCTTTCTATGACGTCACAAAGGGGGCGGGGACCGGGAACATTTGGAATGGGGATTCCAACAACAGCAAGTCTTTCATGACTTAAAGGAAAAACTTCTGAAAGCCCCAGCCCAGGGGCTAGCGGATCTCACAAAGCCTTTTCCACTGTATCCGTCAGAGAAAAGATGGCAGCTGGACTTTAAACCCAAACTGTGGGGCCCTGGCTGAGGCCGGTGGCCTACCTCTCTAAACAGCTAGACAGGGTTTCTAAACGATGGCCCCCCTGTGTGAGGGCCTTGGCAGCAACTGCCCTGCTAGTACAAGAAGCAAATCAGCTGACTCTTGGGTAAAACCAGAACATAAACACCCCCCAAGCTGTGGTAACTGAAAGCCAGCCCCTCTTCCCCTCCTGGCTCTTAGGACCCCCATCGCAGGAAGCGGAGGCACTCCGCGCGAGGCGGGGACTGAGAGCCAGCCCCTCTTCCCCCACTGGCCCTTAGGACCCCCATCGCGGGAGGGGAGGCCCCCCCCGTGAGGCGGGGTCTCAGAGCAAGCCCCTCTTCCCCCACTGGCCTTTAGGACCCCCATCGCAGCGGGGGGAGGCACCCCCTGTGAGGTGGGGTCTCAGAGCCAGTCCCTCTTCCCCCACTGGCTCTTAGGACCCCCATCGCAGGGGTGGGAGGCACCCCCCGTGAGGTGGGGTCTCGGAGCCAGCCCCTCTTCCCCCACTGGCTCTTAGGACCCCCATCGCGGGGGGGGAGGCACCCCCCGTGAGGCGGGGTCTCAGAGCCAGCCCCTCTTCCCCCACTGGCCCTTAGGACCCCCATCGCGGGAGGGGAGGCACCCCCCGTGAGGCGGGGTCTCAGAGCCAGCCCCTCTTCCCCTCCGGGCTCTTAGGACCCCCATCGCAGGAAGGGGAGGCACTCCCCGCGAGGCGGGGCTGAGAGCCAGCCCCTCTTCCCCCACTGGCCCTTAGGACCCCCATCGCGGGAGGGGAGGCACCCCCCGTGAGGCGGGGTCTCAGAGCAAGCCCCTCTTACCCCACTGGCTCTTAGGACCCCCATCGCAGGGGGGGGGAGGCACCCCCCGTGAGGCGGGGTCTCAGAGCCAGCCCCTCTTCCCCCACTGGCCTTTAGGACCCCCATCGCAGGGGGAGGAGGCACCCCCCGTGAGGTGGGGTCTCAGAGCCAGCCCCTCTTCCCCCACTGGCTCTTAGGACCCCCATCGCAGGGGGGGGAGGCACCCCCCGTGAGGTGGGGTCTCGGAGCCAGCCCCTCTTCCCCCACTGGCCCTTAGGACCCCCATCGCAGGGGGGGGAGGCACCCCCCGTGAGGCGGGGTCTCAGAGCCAGCCCCTCTTCCCCCACTGGCCCTTAGGACCCCCATCGCAGGGGGGGGAGGCACCCCCTGTGAGGTGGGGTCTCAGAGCCAGCCCCTCTTCCCCCACTGGCTCTTAGGACCCCCATCGCAGGGGTGGGAGGCACCCCCCGTGAGGTGGGGTCTGGGAGCCAGCCCCTCTTCCCCCACTGGCTCTTAGGACCCCCATCGCGGGGAGGGAGGCACCCCCCGTGAGGCGGGGTCTCAGAGCCAGCCCCTCTTACCCCGCTGGCTCTGAGGATCCTCCGTGGACTCACAGCCTCTTTACCATATTGTGAGTAATATCATCTCCCCCTCTGGAGATTACGAACTCTTTCACAGACGGGTGTACACCCGTCTGTATTGGTGGTAATATCATCGTCTCCCTCCCTGAATATGAAGAACAGTATCACAGGGGTGTTTCTACTCCCTGCGATATCGCGTGTCATATCCTCCTCTCCCACGTTGCAATTAGAAGGAATATCAGTGGGGGCGTGTCCACCTGTAGGGAAAAGAGAGATCAGACTGTCACTGTGTCCATGTAGAAAGGAGAGACATAAGAGACTCCATTTTGAAAAAGACCTGTCCTTTAAACAACTGCTTTGCTGAGATGTTGTTAATTTGTAGCTTTGCCCTAGCCGCTTGGCCCCAGCCACTTTGACCCAACCTGGAGCTCACAAAAACATGTGTTGTATAAAATCAAAGTTTAAGGGATGTAGGGCTGTGCAGGACGTGCCTTGTTAACAAAACGTTTACCAGCAGTATACTTGGTAAAAGTCATCGCCGTTCTCTAGTCTCAATAAACCGGGGGCACAACGCACTGTGGAAAGCCGCAGGGACCTCTGCCCTTGAAAGCAGGGTATTGTCCAAGCTTTCTCCCCATGTGATAGTCTGAAATACGGCCTCGTGGGATGAGAAAGACCTGACCGTCCCCCAGCCCGACACCCGTAATGGGTCTGTGCTGAGGTGGATTAGTCAAAGAGGAAAGCCTCTTGCAGCTGAGATGGAGGAAGGCCACTATCTCCCGCTTGCCCCTGGGAACTGAATGTCTCGGTGTCAAACCCGATTGTACATTCGTTCAACTCTGAGATAGGAGAAAAGCTGCCCTGTGGGCGGGAGGCGAGACATGTTTGCAGTAACACTGCCTTGTTCTTCTTTACTCCACTGAGATGTTTGGGTGGAGAGAAACAAATCTGGCTTACGTGCACGTCCAGTCAGAGTACCTTCCCTTGAACCTAATTATGACATAGATTCTTTTGCTCACATGTCTTCTGCTGACTCTCTCCTTATCATCACCCTGCTCTCCTACTACATTCCTTTCTGCTAAAATAATGAAAATCATAATCAATAAAAACCGAGGGAACTCAGAGGCTGGTGCCGGTGCAGGTCCTTGGTGTGCTGAGCGCCGGTCCCCTGGACCCACTGTTGTATCTTTACACTTGGTCTCTGTGTCTTATTTCTTTTCTCAGTCTCTCGTCCCACCCAACTAGAAATACTCACAGGTGTGGAGGGGCAGTCCACCACTTCATCCACCTTCTGTCATATTGAAAGTAACATCATCTTCTTCCCTCCAGGATCGTGGGAATAATATCCCTGGGGGGTTTCCACTTTCTGCCATGTATGTAGTCATATCACCCCCTCCGCCGTGGAATATCATTAAGGAACATCTCACACGGGGGTGTATACTTCCTCCGATATTGGGAGTGACATCAACCTCTCGGTCTCTGAATATGAGGAAGAAAATCACAGGGCGGGTGTACACCTCGTGCTCTACGATGGGGAGTCATATCTGTCTGTTATGGGGAGTAATATCATCCTCTCCCTTTCAGGATACTAATAACAACTTAACAGGCTGTGTGAACACAGCCTGCGATGCTGAAATTATCATCCTCCTCTCCCCCTCTTCCTCCCCTGGCTCTTAGGATGCCCATCTCAGCGGAGCGAGCCAACCCCCGCGAGGCGGGGACTGAGCCAGCCCGTTCCCCCCATGGCTCTTAGGATCCGTATCGCGAGGGGGGGAGGCACCCCTGGCGAGGCGCGGGCTTAGAGCCAGCCGCTCTTCCCCCCCTGGCTCTTGGGACCCCCATCGCAGGGGGGGAGGCACCCCCCGCGAGGCGGGGACTGAGAGCCAGCCGCTCTTTGCCCCATGGCTCTTAGGACCCCCATCGCAGGGAGGGGAGGCACCCCCCGCAAGGCGGTGAATGAGAGCCAGCCCTTCTTCCTCGCCCAACTCTAAGGATCCCCATCACACGGGGGAGGCACACCCCGCGAGGCGGAGACTGACAGCCAGTCCCTCTTCCCCCCCTGGCTTATGACCCCCATCGAGGATTCTAAGATCCTTAGGACCGACCTGGAGGGCTGTGGGTATCAGGTGTCCAAGAAGAAAACTCAGATCTGCCGACGACCGCAGGTAGCTTACTTGGGATTTACTATTCGACAGGTGTCCGAAAGCAGCCCGGGATCCGAAAGAAAGCAGGTCATTTGCAATCTTCCGGAGCCTAAGGGCAGAAGGCTGCTGAGAGAATTCCTAGGAGCTGTGGGGTTTTGTAGACTGCGGAGCCCAACTTTGCAGTATTAGCCACGCCTTTCTATGACGTCACAAAGGGGGCGGGGACCGGGAACATTTGGAATGGGGATTCCAACAACAGCAAGTCTTTCATGACTTAAAGGAAAAACTTCTGAAAGCCCCAGCCCAGGGGCTAGCGGATCTCACAAAGCCTTTTCCACTGTATCCGTCAGAGAAAAGATGGCAGCTGGACTTTAAACCCAAACTGTGGGGCCCTGGCTGAGGCCGGTGGCCTACCTCTCTAAACAGCTAGACAGGGTTTCTAAACGATGGCCCCCCTGTGTGAGGGCCTTGGCAGCAACTGCCCTGCTAGTACAAGAAGCAAATCAGCTGACTCTTGGGTAAAACCAGAACATAAACACCCCCCAAGCTGTGGTAACTGAAAGCCAGCCCCTCTTCCCCTCCTGGCTCTTAGGACCCCCATCGCAGGAAGGGGAGGCACTCCCCGCGAGGCGGGGACTGAGAGCCAGCCCCTCTTCCCCCACTGGCCCTTAGGACCCCCATCGCGGGAGGGGAGGCACCCCCCGTGAGGCGGGGTCTCAGAGCAAGCCCCTCTTCCCCCACTGGCTCTTAGGACCCCCATCGCAGGGGTGGGAGGCACCCCCCGTGAGGTGGGGTCTCGGAGCCAGCCCCTCTTCCCCCACTGGCTCTTAGGACCCCCATCGCAGGGGGGGGAGGCACCCCCCGTGAGGTGGGGTCTCGGAGCCAGCCCCTCTTACCCCACTGGCTCTTAGGACCCCCATCGCAGGGGGGGGAGGCACCCCCCGTGAGGCGGGGTCTCAGACCCAGCCCCTCTTCCCCCACTGGCCTTTAGGACCCCCATCGCAGGGGGAGGAGGCACCCCCCGTGAGGTGGGGTCTCAGAGCCAGCCCCTCTTCCCCCACTGGCTCTTAGGACCCCCATCGCAGGGGGGGGAGGCACCCCCCGTGAGGTGGGGTCTCGGAGCCAGCCCCTCTTCCCCCACTGGCTCTTAGGACCCCCATCGCAGGGGGGGGAGGCACCCCCCGTGAGGCGGGGTCTCAGAGCCAGCCCCTCTTCCCCCACTGGCCTTTAGGACCCCCATCGCAGGGGGGGGAGGCACCCCCTGTGAGGTGGGGTCTCAGAGCCAGCCCCTCTTCCCCCACTGGCTCTTAGGACCCCCATCGCAGGGGTGGGAGGCACCCCCCGTGAGGTGGGGTCTGGGAGCCAGCCCCTCTTCCCCCACTGGCTCTTAGGACCCCCATCGCGGGGAGGGAGGCACCCCCCGTGAGGCGGGGTCTCAGAGCCAGCCCCTCTTACCCCGCTGGCTCTGAGGATCCTCCGTGGACTCACAGCCTCTTTACCATATTGTGAGTAATATCATCTCCCCCTCTGGAGATTACGAACTCTTTCACAGATGGGTGTACACCCGTCTGTATTGGTGGTAATATCATCGTCTTCCTCCCTGAATATGAAGAACAGTATCACAGGGGTGTTTCTACTCCCTGCGATATCGCGTGTCATATCCTCCTCTCCCACGTTGCAATTAGAAGGAATATCAGTGGGGGCGTGTCCACCTGTAGGGAAAAGAGAGATCAGACTGTCACTGTGTCCATGTAGAAAGGAAAGACATAAGAGACTCCATTTTGAAAAAGACCTGTCCTTTAAACACCTGCTTTGCTGAGATGTTGTTAATTTGTAGCTTTGCCCTAGCCGCTTGGCCCCAGCCACTTTGACCCAACCTGGAGCTCACAAAAACATGTGTTGTATAAAATCAAAGTTTAAGGGATGTAGGGCTGTGCAGGACGTGCCTTGTTAACAAAACGTTTACCAGCAGTATACTTGGTAAAAGTCATCGCCGTTCTCTAGTCTCAATAAACCGGGGGCACAACGCACTGTGGAAAGCCGCAGGGACCTCTGCCCTTGAAAGCAGGGTATTGTCCAAGCTTTCTCCCCATGTGATAGTCTGAAATACGGCCTCGTGGGATGAGAAAGACCTGACCGTCCCCCAGCCCGACACCCGTAATGGGTCTGTGCTGAGGTGGACTAGTCGAAGAGGAAAGCCTCTTGCAGCTGAGATGGAGGAAGGCCACTATCTCCCGCTTGCCCCTGGGAACTGAATGTCTCGGTGTCAAACCCGATTGTACATTCGTTCAACTCTGAGATAGGAGAAAAGCTGCCCTGTGGGCGGGAGGCGAGACATGTTTGCAGTAACACTGCCTTGTTCTTCTTTACTCCACTGAGATGTTTGGGTGGAGAGAAACAAATCTGGCTTACGTGCACGTCCAGTCAGAGTACCTTCCCTTGAACCTAATTATGACATAGATTCTTTTGCTCACATGTCTTCTGCTGACTCTCTCCTTATCATCACCCTGCTCTCCTACTACATTCCTTTCTGCTAAAATAATGAAAATCATAATCAATAAAAACCGAGGGAACTCAGAGGCTGGTGCCGGTGCAGGTCCTTGGTGTGCTGAGCGCCGGTCCCCTGGACCCACTGTTGTATCTTTACACTTGGTCTCTGTGTCTTATTTCTTTTCTCAGTCTCTCGTCCCACCCAACTAGAAATACTCACAGGTGTGGAGGGGCAGTCCACCACTTCATCCACCTTCTGTCATATTGAAAGTAACATCATCTTCTTCCCTCCAGGATCGTGGGAATAATATCCCTGGGGGGTTTCCACTTTCTGCCATGTATGTAGTCATATCACCCCCTCCGCCGTGGAATATCATTAAGGAACATCTCACACGGGGGTGTATACTTCCTCCGATATTGGGAGTGACATCAACCTCTCGGTCTCTGAATATGAGGAAGAAAATCACAGGGCGGGTGTACACCTCGTGCTCTACGATGGGGAGTCATATCTGTCTGTTATGGGGAGTAATATCATCCTCTCCCTTTCAGGATACTAATAACAACTTAACAGGCTGTGTGAACACAGCCTGCGATGCTGAAATTATCATCCTCCTCTCCCCCTCTTCCTCCCCTGGCTCTTAGGATGCCCATCTCAGCGGAGCGAGCCAACCCCCGCGAGGCGGGGACTGAGCCAGCCCGTTCCCCCCATGGCTCTTAGGATCCGTATCGCGAGGGGGGGAGGCACCCCTGGCGAGGCGCGGGCTTAGAGCCAGCCGCTCTTCCCCCCCTGGCTCTTGGGACCCCCATCGCAGGGGGGGAGGCACCCCCCGCGAGGCGGGGACTGAGAGCCAGCCGCTCTTTGCCCCATGGCTCTTAGGACCCCCATCGCAGGGAGGGGAGGCACCCCCCGCAAGGCGGTGAATGAGAGCCAGCCCTTCTTCCTCGCCCAACTCTAAGGATCCCCATCACACGGGGGAGGCACACCCCGCGAGGCGGAGACTGAGAGCCAGTCCCTCTTCCCCCCCTGGCTTATGACCCCCATCGAGGATTCTAAGATCCTTAGGACCGACCTGGAGGGCTGTGGGTATCAGGTGTCCAAGAAGAAAACTCAGATCTGCCGACGACCGCAGGTAGCTTACTTGGGATTTACTATTCGACAGGTGTCCGAAAGCAGCCCGGGATCCGAAAGAAAGCAGGTCATTTGCAATCTTCCGGAGCCTAAGGGCAGAAGGCTGCTGAGAGAATTCCTAGGAGCTGTGGGGTTTTGTAGACTGCGGAGCCCAACTTTGCAGTATTAGCCACGCCTTTCTATGACGTCACAAAGGGGGCGGGGACCGGGAACATTTGGAATGGGGATTCCAACAACAGCAAGTCTTTCATGACTTAAAGGAAAAACTTCTGAAAGCCCCAGCCCAGGGGCTAGCGGATCTCACAAAGCCTTTTCCACTGTATCCGTCAGAGAAAAGATGGCAGCTGGACTTTAAACCCAAACTGTGGGGCCCTGGCTGAGGCCGGTGGCCTACCTCTCTAAACAGCTAGACAGGGTTTCTAAACGATGGCCCCCCTGTGTGAGGGCCTTGGCAGCAACTGCCCTGCTAGTACAAGAAGCAAATCAGCTGACTCTTGGGTAAAACCAGAACATAAACACCCCCCAAGCTGTGGTAACTGAAAGCCAGCCCCTCTTCCCCTCCTGGCTCTTAGGACCCCCATCGCAGGAAGCGGAGGCACTCCGCGCGAGGCGGGGACTGAGAGCCAGCCCCTCTTCCCCCACTGGCCCTTAGGACCCCCATCGCGGGAGGGGAGGCCCCCCCCGTGAGGCGGGGTCTCAGAGCAAGCCCCTCTTCCCCCACTGGCCTTTAGGACCCCCATCGCAGCGGGGGGAGGCACCCCCTGTGAGGTGGGGTCTCAGAGCCAGTCCCTCTTCCCCCACTGGCTCTTAGGACCCCCATCGCAGGGGTGGGAGGCACCCCCCGTGAGGTGGGGTCTCGGAGCCAGCCCCTCTTCCCCCACTGGCTCTTAGGACCCCCATCGCGGGGGGGGAGGCACCCCCCGTGAGGCGGGGTCTCAGAGCCAGCCCCTCTTCCCCCACTGGCCCTTAGGACCCCCATCGCGGGAGGGGAGGCACCCCCCGTGAGGCGGGGTCTCAGAGCCAGCCCCTCTTCCCCTCCTGGCTCTTAGGACCCCCATCGCAGGAAGGGGAGGCACTCCCCGCGAGGCGGGGCTGAGAGCCAGCCCCTCTTCCCCCACTGGCCCTTAGGACCCCCATCGCGGGAGGGGAGGCACCCCCCGTGAGGCGGGGTCTCAGAGCAAGCCCCTCTTCCCCCACTGGCCTTTAGGACCCCCATCGCAGCGGGGGGAGGCACCCCCTGTGAGGTGGGGTCTCAGAGCCAGCCCCTCTTCCCCCACTGGCTCTTAGGACCCCCATCGCAGGGGTGGGAGGCACCCCCCGTGAGGTGGGGTCTCGGAGCCAGCCCCTCTTCCCCCACTGGCTCTTAGGACCCCCATCGCAGGGGGGGGAGGCACCCCCCGTGAGGTGGGGTCTCGGAGCCAGCCCCTCTTACCCCACTGGCTCTTAGGACCCCCATCGCAGGGGGGGGAGGCACCCCCCGTGAGGCGGGGTCTCAGAGCCAGCCCCTCTTCCCCCACTGGCCTTTAGGACCCCCATCGCAGGGGGAGGAGGCACCCCCCGTGAGGTGGGGTCTCAGAGCCAGCCCCTCTTCCCCCACTGGCTCTTAGGACCCCCATCGCAGGGGGGGGAGGCACCCCCCGTGAGGTGGGGTCTCGGAGCCAGCCCCTCTTCCCCCACTGGCCCTTAGGACCCCCATCGCAGGGTGGGAGGCACCCCCCGCGAGGCGGGGTCTCAGAGCCAGCCCCTCTTCCCCCACTGGCCTTTAGGACCTCCATCGCAGGGGGGTGAGGCACCCCCCGTGAGGTGGGGTCTCAGAGCCAGCCCCTCTTCCCCCACTGGCTCTTAGGACCCCCATCGCAGGGGTGGGAGGCACCCCCCGTGAGGCGGGGTCTGGGAGCCAGCCCCTCTTCCCCCACTGGCTCTTAGGACCCCCATCGCGGGGAGGGAGGCACCCCCCGTGAGGCGGGGTCTCAGTGCCAGCCCCTCTTACCCCGCTGGCTCTGAGGATCCTCCGTGGACTCACAGCCTCTTTACCATATTGTGAGTAATATCATCTCCCCCTCTGGAGATTACGAACTCTTTCACAGACGGGTGTACACCCGTCTGTATTGGTGGTAATATCATCGTCTTCCTCCCTGAATATGAAGAACAGTATCACAGGGGTGTTTCTACTCCCTGCGATATCGCGTGTCATATCCTCCTCTCCCACGTTGCAATTAGAAGGAATATCAGTGGGGGCGTGTCCACCTGTAGGGAAAAGAGAGATCAGACTGTCACTGTGTCCATGTAGAAAGGAGAGACATAAGAGACTCCATTTTGAAAAAGACCTGTCCTTTAAACAACTGCTTTGCTGAGATGTTGTTAATTTGTAGCTTTGCCCTAGCCGCTTGGCCCCAGCCACTTTGACCCAACCTGGAGCTCACAAAAACATGTGTTGTATAAAATCAAAGTTTAAGGGATGTAGGGCTGTGCAGGACGTGCCTTGTTAACAAAACGTTTACCAGCAGTATACTTGGTAAAAGTCATCGCCGTTCTCTAGTCTCAATAAACCGGGGGCACAAGGCACTGTGGAAAGCCGCAGGGACCTCTGCCCTTGAAAGCAGGGTATTGTCCAAGCTTTCTCCCCATGTGATAGTCTGAAATACGGCCTCGTGGGATGAGAAAGACCTGACCGTCCCCCAGCCCGACACCCGTAATGGGTCTGTGCTGAGGTGGATTAGTCAAAGAGGAAAGCCTCTTGCAGCTGAGATGGAGGAAGGCCACTATCTCCCGCTTGCCCCTGGGAACTGAATGTCTCGGTGTCAAACCCGATTGTACATTCGTTCAACTCTGAGATAGGAGAAAAGCTGCCCTGTGGGTGGGAGGCGAGACATGTTTGCAGTAACACTGCCTTGTTCTTCTTTACTCCACTGAGATGTTTGGGTGGAGAGAAACAAATCTGGCTTACGTGCACGTCCAGTCAGAGTACCTTCCCTTGAACCTAATTATGACATAGATTCTTTTGCTCACATGTCTTCTGCTGACTCTCTCCTTATCATCACCCTGCTCTCCTACTACATTCCTTTCTGCTAAAATAATGAAAATCATAATCAATAAAAACCGAGGGAACTCAGAGGCTGGTGCCGGTGCAGGTCCTTGGTGTGCTGAGCGCCGGTCCCCTGGACCCACTGTTGTATCTTTACACTTGGTCTCTGTGTCTTATTTCTTTTCTCAGTCTCTCGTCCCACCCAACTAGAAATACTCACAGGTGTGGAGGGGCAGTCCACCACTTCATCCACCTTCTGTCATATTGAAAGTAACATCATCTTCTTCCCTCCAGGATCGTGGGAATAATATCCCTGGGGGGTTTCCACTTTCTGCCATGTATGTAGTCATATCACCCCCTCCGCCGTGGAATATCATTAAGGAACATCTCACACGGGGGTGTATACTTCCTCCGATATTGGGAGTGACATCAACCTCTCGGTCTCTGAATATGAGGAAGAAAATCACAGGGCGGGTGTACACCTCGTGCTCTACGATGGGGAGTCGTATCTGTCTGTTATGGGGAGTAATATCATCCTCTCCCTTTCAGGATACTAATAACAACTTAACAGGCTGTGTGAACACAGCCTGCGATGCTGAAATTATTATCATCCTCTCCCCCTCTTCCTCCCCTGGCTCTTAGGATGCCCATCTCAGCGGAGCGAGCCAACCCCCGCGAGGCGGGGACTGAGCCAGCCCGTTCCCCCCATGGCTCTTAGGATCCGTATCGCGAGGGGGGGAGGCACCCCTGGCGAGGCGCGGGCTTAGAGCCAGCCGCTCTTCCCCCCCTGGCTCTTGGGACCCCCATCGCAGGGGGGGAGGCACCCCCCGCGAGGCGGGGACTGAGAGCCAGCCGCTCTTTGCCCCATGGCTCTTAGGACCCCCATCGCAGGGAGGGGAGGCACCCCCCGCAAGGCGGTGAATGAGAGCCAGCCCTTCTTCCTCGCCCAACTCTAAGGATCCCCATCACACGGGGGAGGCACACCCCGCGAGGCGGAGACTGAGAGCCAGTCCCTCTTCCCCCCCTGGCTTATGACCCCCATCGAGGATTCTAAGATCCTTAGGACCGACCTGGAGGGCTGTGGGTATCAGGTGTCCAAGAAGAAAACTCAGATCTGCCGACGACCGCAGGTAGCTTACTTGGGATTTACTATTCGACAGGTGTCCGAAAGCAGCCCGGGATCCGAAAGAAAGCAGGTCATTTGCAATCTTCCGGAGCCTAAGGGCAGAAGGCTGCTGAGAGAATTCCTAGGAGCTGTGGGGTTTTGTAGACTGCGGAGCCCAACTTTGCAGTATTAGCCACGCCTTTCTATGACGTCACAAAGGGGGCGGGGACCGGGAACATTTGGAATGGGGATTCCAACAACAGCAAGTCTTTCATGACTTAAAGGAAAAACTTCTGAAAGCCCCAGCCCAGGGGCTAGCGGATCTCACAAAGCCTTTTCCACTGTATCCGTCAGAGAAAAGATGGCAGCTGGACTTTAAACCCAAACTGTGGGGCCCTGGCTGAGGCCGGTGGCCTACCTCTCTAAACAGCTAGACAGGGTTTCTAAACGATGGCCCCCCTGTGTGAGGGCCTTGGCAGCAACTGCCCTGCTAGTACAAGAAGCAAATCAGCTGACTCTTGGGTAAAACCAGAACATAAACACCCCCCAAGCTGTGGTAACTGAAAGCCAGCCCCTCTTCCCCTCCTGGCTCTTAGGACCCCCATCGCAGGAAGGGGAGGCACTCCCCGCGAGGCGGGGACTGAGAGCCAGCCCCTCTTCCCCCACTGGCCCTTAGGACCCCCATCGCGGGAGGGGAGGCACCCCCCGTGAGGCGGGGTCTCAGAGCAAGCCCCTCTTCCCCCACTGGCCTTTAGGACCCCCATCGCAGCGGGGGGAGGCACCCCCTGTGAGGTGGGGTCTCAGAGCCAGCCCCTCTTCCCCCACTGGCTCTTAGGACCCCCATCGCAGGGGTGGGAGGCACCCCCCGTGAGGTGGGGTCTCGGAGCCAGCCCCTCTTCCCCCACTGGCTCTTAGGACCCCCATCGCAGGGGGGGGAGGCACCCCCCGTGAGGTGGGGTCTCGGAGCCAGCCCCTCTTCCCCCACTGGCTCTTAGGACCCCCATCGCAGGGGGAGGAGGCACCCCCCGTGAGGTGGGGTCTCAGAGCCAGCCCCTCTTCCCCCACTGGCTCTTAGGACCCCCATCGCAGGGGGGGGAGGCACCCCCCGTGAGGTGGGGTCTCGGAGCCAGCCCCTCTTCCCCCACTGGCTCTTAGGACCCCCATCGCAGGGGGGGGAGGCACCCCCCGTGAGGCGGGGTCTCGGAGCCAGCCCCTCTTCCCCCACTGGCCCTTAGGACCCCCATCGCAGGGGGGGGAGGCACCCCCTGTGAGGTGGGGTCTCAGAGCCAGCCCCTCTTCCCCCACTGGCTCTTAGGACCCCCATCGCAGGGGTGGGAGGCACCCCCCGTGAGGTGGGGTCTGGGAGCCAGCCCCTCTTCCCCCACTGGCTCTTAGGACCCCCATCGCGGGGAGGGAGGCACCCCCCGTGAGGCGGGGTCTCAGAGCCAGCCCCTCTTACCCCGCTGGCTCTGAGGATCCTCCGTGGACTCACAGCCTCTTTACCATATTGTGAGTAATATCATCTCCCCCTCTGGAGATTACGAACTCTTTCACAGACGGGTGTACACCCGTCTGTATTGGTGGTAATATCATCGTCTTCCTCCCTGAATATGAAGAACAGTATCACAGGGGTGTTTCTACTCCCTGCGATATCGCGTGTCATATCCTCCTCTCCCACGTTGCAATTAGAAGGAATATCAGTGGGGGCGTGTCCACCTGTAGGGAAAAGAGAGATCAGACTGTCACTGTGTCCATGTAGAAAGGAGAGACATAAGAGACTCCATTTTGAAAAAGACCTGTCCTTTAAACAACTGCTTTGCTGAGATGTTGTTAATTTGTAGCTTTGCCCTAGCCGCTTGGCCCCAGCCACTTTGACCCAACCTGGAGCTCACAAAAACATGTGTTGTATAAAATCAAAGTTTAAGGGATGTAGGGCTGTGCAGGACGTGCCTTGTTAACAAAACGTTTACCAGCAGTATACTTGGTAAAAGTCATCGCCGTTCTCTAGTCTCAATAAACCGGGGGCACAAGGCACTGTGGAAAGCCGCAGGGACCTCTGCCCTTGAAAGCAGGGTATTGTCCAAGCTTTCTCCCCATGTGATAGTCTGAAATACGGCCTCGTGGGATGAGAAAGACCTGACCGTCCCCCAGCCCGACACCCGTAATGGGTCTGTGCTGAGGTGGATTAGTCAAAGAGGAAAGCCTCTTGCAGCTGAGATGGAGGAAGGCCACTATCTCCCGCTTGCCCCTGGGAACTGAATGTCTCGGTGTCAAACCCGATTGTACATTCGTTCAACTCTGAGATAGGAGAAAAGCTGCCCTGTGGGCGGGAGGCGAGACATGTTTGCAGTAACACTGCCTTGTTCTTCTTTACTCCACTGAGATGTTTGGGTGGAGAGAAACAAATCTGGCTTACGTGCACGTCCAGTCAGAGTACCTTCCCTTGAACCTAATTATGACATAGATTCTTTTGCTCACATGTCTTCTGCTGACTCTCTCCTTATCATCACCCTGCTCTCCTACTACATTCCTTTCTGCTAAAATAATGAAAATCATAATCAATAAAAACCGAGGGAACTCAGAGGCTGGTGCCGGTGCAGGTCCTTGGTGTGCTGAGCGCCGGTCCCCTGGACCCACTGTTGTATCTTTACACTTGGTCTCTGTGTCTTATTTCTTTTCTCAGTCTCTCGTCCCACCCAACTAGAAATACTCACAGGTGTGGAGGGGCAGTCCACCACTTCATCCACCTTCTGTCATATTGAAAGTAACATCATCTTCTTCCCTCCAGGATCGTGGGAATAATATCCCTGGGGGGTTTCCACTTTCTGCCATGTATGTAGTCATATCACCCCCTCCGCCGTGGAATATCATTAAGGAACATCTCACACGGGGGTGTATACTTCCTCCGATATTGGGAGTGACATCAACCTCTCGGTCTCTGAATATGAGGAAGAAAATCACAGGGCGGGTGTACACCTCGTGCTCTACGATGGGGAGTCATATCTGTCTGTTATGGGGAGTAATATCATCCTCTCCCTTTCAGGATACTAATAACAACTTAACAGGCTGTGTGAACACAGCCTGCGATGCTGAAATTATTATCATCCTCTCCCCCTCTTCCTCCCCTGGCTCTTAGGATGCCCATCTCAGCGGAGCGAGCCAACCCCCGCGAGGCGGGGACTGAGCCAGCCCGTTCCCCCCATGGCTCTTAGGATCCGTATCGCGAGGGGGGGAGGCACCCCTGGCGAGGCGCGGGCTTAGAGCCAGCCGCTCTTCCCCCCCTGGCTCTTGGGACCCCCATCGCAGGGGGGGAGGCACCCCCCGCGAGGCGGGGACTGAGAGCCAGCCGCTCTTTGCCCCATGGCTCTTAGGACCCCCATCGCAGGGAGGGGAGGCACCCCCCGCAAGGCGGTGAATGAGAGCCAGCCCTTCTTCCTCGCCCAACTCTAAGGATCCCCATCACACGGGGGAGGCACACCCCGCGAGGCGGAGACTGACAGCCAGTCCCTCTTCCCCCCCTGGCTTATGACCCCCATCGAGGATTCTAAGATCCTTAGGACCGACCTGGAGGGCTGTGGGTATCAGGTGTCCAAGAAGAAAACTCAGATCTGCCGACGACCGCAGGTAGCTTACTTGGGATTTACTATTCGACAGGTGTCCGAAAGCAGCCCGGGATCCGAAAGAAAGCAGGTCATTTGCAATCTTCCGGAGCCTAAGGGCAGAAGGCTGCTGAGAGAATTCCTAGGAGCTGTGGGGTTTTGTAGACTGCGGAGCCCAACTTTGCAGTATTAGCCACGCCTTTCTATGACGTCACAAAGGGGGCGGGGACCGGGAACATTTGGAATGGGGATTCCAACAACAGCAAGTCTTTCATGACTTAAAGGAAAAACTTCTGAAAGCCCCAGCCCAGGGGCTAGCGGATCTCACAAAGCCTTTTCCACTGTATCCGTCAGAGAAAAGATGGCAGCTGGACTTTAAACCCAAACTGTGGGGCCCTGGCTGAGACCGGTGGCCTACCTCTCTAAACAGCTAGACAGGGTTTCTAAACGATGGCCCCCCTGTGTGAGGGCCTTGGCAGCAACTGCCCTGCTAGTACAAGAAGCAAATCAGCTGACTCTTGGGTAAAACCAGAACATAAACAACCCCCAAGCTGTGGTAACTGAAAGCCAGCCCCTCTTCCCCTCCTGGCTCTTAGGACCCCCATCGCAGGGGCAGGAGGCACCCCCAACGAGGCAGGGTCTCAGAGCCAGGCCCGCTTCCCCCCCTGGCTCTTAGGACCCCCACTGCAGCGGGGGGAAGGACCACCCGCGAGGCGGGGACTGAGAGCCAGCCCCTCTTCCCCCCCTGGCTATTAGGACACCTATCGCGGGGGGGAGAGGCACCCCTCGCGAGGTGGGGACTGAGAGCCAGCCCCTCTTCACCCCCTGGCTTTTAGGACCCCCATTGCAGCACGGGGAGGCATCCCCCGTGACGCGGGGACTGAGAACCAGCCCCTCTTCCCCTCCTGGCTCTAAGGACCCCCATCGCAAGGGAGGTAGCCACCCCCCGCGAGGCAGGGAATGAGAGCCTGCCCCTCTTACCCCCCTGGCTCTTAGGATCCCCATCACCTGGGGGGAGGCACCCCCGCGAGGCTGGTATTGAGAGCCAGCCCCTCATCCCCCACTGGCTCTTAGGACCCCCATCCCAGAGGGGGGAGGCACCCCCGCGAGACAGGGACTGACAGCCAGCTCCTTTCCCCCCCTGGCTCTTAGGACCCCCATCGCAGGGGGGGGAGGCACCCCCTGCGAGGCGGGGACTGAGAGGCAGCCCCTCTTCCCCCGTGGCTCTTAGAACCCCCATCGCCGGGACCCCCCTTGATGCGGGGTGTAAGAGCCAGCCCCTCTTCCCCCCCTGGCTCTTAGAACCCCCATCGCAAGAGGGTGAGACACCCCCCGCGATGCGGGGAGTAACTGCCAGCCCCTCTTCCCTCCCTGGTTTTTAGGATCCGCGGTGGACTCACAGCCTGTTTAGGGTATTCGGAATGATATCATCTCCCCCTCTGGAAATTATAAACTATTTCACAGATGGGGGTACACCCTCGGTGTGCAGAGAGTGTACAGCCGTCTGTTTTGGGAGTAATATCATCGTCCTCCTCCCTGAATATTAAGAACAGTATCATAGCTGTGTTTCTACTGCAGGTGTGATTGGGCGTCACATCCTCCTCTCCCACGTGGAAATTAGAACCGATATCAGTGGGGGCGTGCACACCTTCTGTGATATTTAAAGTGACATCATCCTCTTCCCTCCAGGATCATGAGAACAATATCCCTGGGGGGGTGTACACTTTCTGCGATATTGGGAGTAATATCTCCCCCTCCGCCTTGGAATATTATTAAGGACCATCTCACACGGGGCTGTACACTTCCTGCCATATTGGGAGTAATATCGACCTCTCGGCCTCTGAATATTAGGAACAATGTCACAGGGTGGGTGTACACCTCCTGCTCCGTTATGGGGAGTAATATCTATCTATTACGGGGAGTAATATCAACCTCTCCCTTTCAGGATGTTAAAAACAATATCACAGGGTGGGTGATCACACCCTGCGATACTGGAATTATCATCATCCTCTCCCCCTCAGGATACCAGGAACAGTATCACAGAAGAGGTGTACACTCCCTGCGATTTTGGAAGTAATATCCTACGCTTCTTCCGTGAATATTAGGAGCAATATCACCGGGTGGCTGTACATTCATTGCTATGTTGGGAGTCATGTCATACTCTACTCCCTGGATATTAGGATCAGTGTCACAGGGTGAGTGTACACCTACTGAGATATTAAAACTAATATCATGCTCTCCATCCCTGGATATTAGGAACAATATCACGGGTAGGTGTACACCCCCTGCGGTATTAGGAGAAATAATACGATTAATTATTAAGCATCAATCTTAATAATATTGTTAAACATCAGTCTTAATAATTATCAATGGTAATATTAATAGTATAACGTTATTAATCATTAATGATTATTTTAAATGTACGATTGCATGATTAAAATTATCTGTATTAATGTCATTTTTCAATATTAGTTATTAATCTTGTTTTATTACCAACATCACTTATGACTGATTTATGTAACATTGATTAATATCATTTTATTATTAATAGTGATATTGTTATTAATAGTAATTGTTAATATTTTTAATCCGTATTAACTTTTACTATCTCTATTGCAATTATCGATGATTACTATTATTAATATATTTAATATTAATAATTAATATAACTGTTCCCGATATCTGTGGGGACAGGATATTACTCCCGATGTCGCTGAAAGTGTACACCCCTCTATGATGTTTCTCCTAATTGCCAGGGCGTAGAGGATGACATTATTGAAAATATCCCTGCGGGTGTACCTCCGTTCAGTCATCTTGTTCCTAATGTCCTGGGTGGGAGCGGATGATATGACTCCCAATATCGCAGGGGGCGTAGACCTCCCCCGTGATACTGTCCCTAACGTCCAAAAGTGGAGAGGATGATATTTCTTCCAATTTCGCAGGGGGTGTACACCACCCCTATGATATTGATCCTAATATCCAGGGGGCGAGAGGATGATCTTAGACGTCTCACTATTGCAGGAGGTGTACACTCCCTAGGGATATTGTTCCTAATATTCAGGGACGGAGAGGAAGATCTCACTCCCAATATAGCAGGGAGTGGACACCCCTTCTGTGACATTGTTCCTAATAGCCAGCGGGGCAGAGGAAGATATTACCCCCAATATCGCAGGGGATGTGCGCCCCCTCGAGACATTGTTCCTTATATCCTGGGAGGGAGAGGATGATACTGGTGGCAATGTCGCCGCGGCCGTACGCACCCACTGTGATATTGTTTCTTATATTCAGGGGGAGAAGATGATATGACTCCCAATATCGCAGGGGTCGTGCACACCTCCTGCGACATTGTTCCTAATAACCCGAAGGGGAGAGCCAAATATTACTGTCAATATCGCAGGGGGTGTACACCTCTTTGGTAATACTGTTCTTAATATCCATGATGGGAGACGATGATATTACTCCCAATATCGTAACAAGTGTACAGCCGCCTGTGATATAGTTCCTAATATCTAGGTGGAGAGAGGATGATATTACTGCCCATATCGCATGAGCTGTAAAACCCCTTCCATATTTTGCCTACAATCCCGAGGGGAGAGGATGATACTACTCCCAATATCGAAGAAGGTGTACATCCCCCTGGGACATTATTCCCAATATCCACGTTAGGAGATGATGACATTACGCCCAATATCGCAGGGGATGTACACCCACCCCGGGATATTGCTCCTTATATAGAAAGGGGGAGGGGATATTACTCCCAATATCGCAGGGGCTGTACACCCCTCCTGTGATATTGTTCTTAATATCCTAGGAAAGAGAGGATGATACTACACCCAATATCTCACCGGGTGTACACCCACCTCCTTCAGATATTGTTCTTAATGTACTCCACCTCCCCCGACCAGGGATATTGTTCCTCATATCCAGGGGAAGAGAGGCTAACATTACGCCCAATATCGCAGGGGGTGTACACACCCTCTGTGATGTTGTTCCTAGTATCCAAAGGTAGAGACGATATTACTGGCCATATCGCAGAGGGTGTACGCCCTTCTGTCATATTGTTTTTGATATTCAATGGGGGGAGAGGATTACATTAATCCCAACATGGCAGAAGGTCTACAGACCCCGTGATATAGTTCCTAATGTACAGGGAGAAGAGAATAACATTACTCTCAATATCGCAGGGAGCGTAACCCCCACGCCCCCCGTATATTGTTCCTAATATGCAGCGGGGTAGAGGCTGATATTACTCCCAATATCGCAGAAGGTGCACACACACCTGTGATGTATGTCCTAATATCCAGCGGGAAAAGGCTGATATTACTCTGGATCTCGCAGTGGGTGTACACCCCCAAGCCCCCGTGGTATTGTTCCTAATATCTAGGTGGGAAGACGGTGATATTGCTGACAATATCGAAGGGGGTGTACAACTCTTCTGTGATATGGCTCCTGATATCCAGGGGGTGAGTGGATGATATTACTCTCAATAAAGTAGGAACTGTACACCACCCTGTGATTTTGTCCTTAATAACCACATGGGGAGAGGTGATATTACTCCCAATATTACAAGGGGTGTACACCTTGTCTGTGATATTTTTTCTTGTATCCAGGAAAGGACAAGATATTACGACCAGTATCGAAGACATGTACAGCCCCATGGGATATTGTTCTAAATATACAGCTTGAAAAAGGATCCGATGACTCCCAATATAAGAAGGGGTGCACACCCCGCCTGCGATATGAATCGTAAAATCTAGAAGGAGAGTGAATGACATTGCTTTCAAAAACACACAGGGTGTACACCCCGTCTCTGATGTTGTTCCTATCATGTAAAGGAAGAGATGATGATATTACTCCCAATACCGCAGAAGGTATATACCCCCTGTGATACTGTGCGTCACAACTAGTGGGGGAGAGCATGATATTACTTCAAATATGACAGCGGCTTTACACCCCATCTGTGACATTACTCCTAATTTCCAGTAGCAAAAGTAGGATATGCCTCCGAATAGGCCTGTGGTATTTCCCCGACTATTTAGGGAAACACAGGATGACATGACCCCAAATCCCGCAAAAAGTGTACACCCAGTGTGTGATATGGTCCGTACATGCGGAGGTGCAGAGGATATTAGTTTTCATATCACAGGCTGTGTACACACACTCTGTGAAGTTGTTCCTAATAGCAGGAAAAAAGAGAATGCTCACAACGGACACAGGTCACATCGCAGGGGGTGAGGCACCCCCCGCGGTATGGGGAGTAAGGGCCACCCCTTCTCCCCCCCCCTCGCTATTATGATCCACCTCGCAGTGGGGTGAGGCATCCCCCACAATATGGGGAGTAAGAGCCACCTCCTCTCCCCCCCCCCGAGTTATTACGATCCACGGTGGACTCACAGCCTGTTTACTATATTGGGGGTAATATCTCCCCCTCTGGAAATTATGTGCTGTTTGACAGACGGGTGTACACCCTCGGTGTGCAGAGGTTGTACACCCGTCTGTATTGGGAGTAACATCATCCTCTTCCACCCTGAATATTAAGAACCGTATCACAGGTGTGTTTCTACTCCCTGCAATATTGGGTGTCATATCCTCCTCTCCCACACTGAAATTAGAAACAATATCAGTGGGGGCGTGTACACCTTCTGTCATATTTAAACTAATATCATCCTCTTCTCTCCAGGATCATCGGAACAACATCCCTGGGGGGGTGTACACTTTCTGCGATAAATGTAGTAATATCACCCCCTCTGCCTTGGAATATTATTAAGGACCATCTCACACGGGGGTGTACACTTCCTGCGATATTGAGAGTAATATCGACCTCTCTGCCTCTAAATATTAGGAACAGTATCACACGGTGGGTGTACACCTCCTGCTCTGTTATGGGGAGTAATATCTATCTGTTATAGGAAGTAATATCGTCCTCTCCCTTTCAGGATATTTATAACAATATCACAGGGTGAGTGAACACAGCCTGCGATACTTTAATTATTATCATCCTCTCCCCCATGGGATACCAGGAACAATGTCACAGAAGAGGTGTACACTCCCTGCGATATTGGGAGTAATATCATACTCTTCTTCCGTGAATATTAGGAGCAATATCACCGGGTGGCTGTACATTCATTGCTATGTTGGGAGTCACGTCATACTCTATCCCCTGGATATTAGGATCAGTGTCACAGGGTGAGTGTACACCTACTGAGATATTAAAACTAATATCATGCTCTCCATCCCTGGATATTAGGAACAATATCTCGGGTAGGTGTACACCCCCTGCGGTATTAGGAGAAATAATACGATTAATTATTAAGCATCAATCTTAATAATACTATTAATTGTTAAACATCAGTCTTAATAATTATCAATGGTAATATTAATAGTATAACGTTATTAATCATTAATGATTATTTTAAATATGTTTATGCGTGATTAAAATTAGTATTGTCATTTTTCAATATTAGTTATTAATCTTAATCTTATTGTTTTATTACCAACATCACATATTGATTTAACATTACCGATATCATTGTTATTAATAGTGAGGTTGCTATTATTAATAGTAACCATTAATATTTTTAATCCGTATTAACTTTTACTATCTTTATAGTAATTATTTATATCGATGATTTCTATTGTTATTATATTTATCAATATTAATACTTAATATAATTGTTCCCGATATCCGAGGAGTAGAGGATGTTACTCCCAATATCACAGAAAGTGTACACCCCTCTATGATGTTATTCCTAATTGCCAGGGAGTAGAGGATGACATTATGAAAAATATCGCAGTGGGTATACATCCCTTCGGTCATCTTTTTTCCTAATATCCTGGGTGGGAGAGAATGATATGACTTCCAATATCGCAGGGGGCGTAGACTTCCCCCGTGATATTGTCCCTATCATCCAAAGGTGGAGAGGATGATATTTCTTCCAGTTTCGCAGGGGATGTACACCACCCCTGTGATATTGATCCTAATATCCAGGGGGCAATAGGATGATGTTAGTCTCAATATTGCAGGAGGTGTACACTCCCTAGGGATATTGTTCCTAATATCCAGGGACAGAGAGGATGATCTCACTCCCAATATAGCAGGGAGTGGACACCCCTTCTGTGACACTGTTCCTAATAGCCAGCGGGGGAGGGGAAGATATTACCCCCAATATCGCAGGGGGTGTACACCCCTTGTGACATTGTTCCTTATATCCTGGGAGGGAGAGGATGATACTAGTGGCAATGTCGCAGCGGCTGTACACACCCACTGTGATATTGTTCCGAATATCTCGAGGGGGAGAAAATATTACTCCCAATATCCCAGGGGGTGTACATCCTCCTGTGACATTGTTCCTTATATTCAGGGGCAGAAGACGATATTACTCCCAATACCACAGGGGTTGTACACACCTCCTGCAATATTGTTCCTAATATCCCGAAGGGGAGAGCCAAATATTACTCTCAGTATCGCAGGGGGTGTACACCTCCTTTGGAATATTGTTCTTAATATCCATCATGGGAGAGGATGATATTACTCCCAATATCGTAACAAGTGTACAGCCGCCTGTGATATAGTTCCTAATATCTAAGTGAAGAGAGGATGATATTACTGCCCATATCGCATGAGTTGTAAAACCCCTTCCATATTTTGCCTACAATCCCGAGGGGAAGGACGATACAACTCCCAATATCGAAGCAGGTGTACACCCCCCTGTGACATTATTCCCAATATCCACGTTGGGAGATGATGACATTATGCCCAATATCGCAGGGGATGTACACCCACCCTGGGATATTGTTCCTTATATCGAGAGGGGGGTAGGGTGATATTATTCACAATATCGCAGGGGCTGTACACCCCTCCTGTGATATTGTTCTTAATATCCTAGGAAAGAGAGGATGATACTACACCCAATATCTCACCGGGTGTACACCCACCTCCTTCAGATATTGTTCTTAATGTACTCCACCTCCCCCGACCAGGGATATTGTTCCTTATATCCAGGAGAAGAGAGGCTAACATTATGCCCAATATCGCAGGGGCTGTACACACCCTCTGTGATGTTGTTCCTAGTATCCAAAGGTAGAGACGATGATATTACTGGCCATATCGCAGGGGGTGTACACCCCTCTTGTGACACTGTTCTTAATATTTAGGGAGGGAGACAATGATAGTACTGTCCATATTGCTGGGGTCACAGCAATATGACGTTGTTTTTAGTATTCAGTTTGGGAGAGGATGATAATAATTTCAATATAACAGGGGACACCCCCCGCCGTGATGTTGTCCCTAATGTCCAAGGGAAGAGAAATGATGACTCACAATATGTCAAGGGGTGTACATCCCCTGTATAATATTCTTCCTAATATCCAGAGGGGATTAGAATATTACTCCCAATATCACAGGGGGTGTACGTGACCCCTTTTATATTGTTTCTAATAACTAGGGAGGGAGAGGATGATATTACTCCCAATATTGTAGGGGTGTACACCCCTCCCATGACATTGTTTTTAATATTTAGGTACGGAGTGGATGATATTACTCTCAATATCTCAGAGGGTTTACACTCTTCCTGGGATACGGTTTCTAATATTAAGTGGGAGAGAGGATGATATTATTCCCAGTATCGCAGGGAGTGTACATGTCCTGTTATTTTGTTCCTAATATCCAGGTTGGGAGAGGATGATATTACTGCCTATATCGTAGGAGTTGTACACCCCATCAGTGATATTATTCCTCATATTCAGGGGAAAAGAGACTGACATTACTCCCAATAGCGCAGGAGGTGTACACACCCCTTTGATACGCAGTGGAGGAGACGATGATATTACTGGCCATATCGCGAGGGGTGTACACCTCCTCTGTGATATTGTTTTTCATATCCAGGGGTTAGAGGATGACGTTACTCCCATGATCGTAGTGGGTGTACACCAATTCTGTGGTATTGTTCTTAATATCCAGGGAGGGAGAAGATGATATTACTGTCACTATCGCAAGGGGTAGACACTCCTTCTTTGATATGGTTCCTAATATCCAGGGGGGAGAGTATGATATTAATCCCAAAATCGCTGTGGGTATACACCCCTTTTTGATATTGTTCCTAGTATGCCGGGTGAGAGTCTATAATATTACTGCCCATATCACAGGGTGTGTACACCAGAACTGCTATATTGTTTCCTATTTCCAGCAATGAAGAAGTTGATATTACTCCCAAAATGGAATGGGCTGTAAACCCCCCATAAGATATTGTTCCTAATATCCACGGGGAAAAGGATGATATTACTTTCAATGTTGCGGCAGGTGTATAATCTGCCTGTTATATTGTTCCTAATATCTGGGGTGGGGGCGGCGGGGTGAGAACGATATTACTCGCAATATCTCAGAGGGTGTACACTGCCCCTGTGATATTGTTCTAAATATCTACTGGGGTAGAAAATCATATTACTCCCAATATCGCAGGTGGTGTAAATGCCCCCCGATATTTTTTCTAATATCCAGGTGAGGTAGGATGATATTACTCCCAATATCACAAGCGGTGTACACACCTTCTTTGATATTTTTCCTACTATTTACTTGTGGAGAGGATGATATTACTCCCAGTATCGAAAGAAGTGTCCAAGCCCCCTGTGATATTGTTCCTAATATCCAGGTTAAAAGAGGATGACATTACCCCCAATATCGCAGGGGGTTGGCTGTACACTCCACCTGTGATATTATTTCTAATATCCAGGGGAAGAGAGAATAATATTACTCCCAATATCGCAGGGGCTGTACACACCTTGTGATATCGTTCCTAATATCAATGAGGGGAGGAGATGATATTACCACAAATATCAGAAGAGGTGTACACCTTTCCTGTGATATTGTTCCTAATCTCCATTTTGGGAGAGGATATTACTCTCAATATCGCTGGGGGTATACACCCCTTCTGTGATATTGTTCCTAACATCCACAGGGGAAGAGATTAATATTACTCCCAATATCCCAGGGGGTACACGTCCCCACTGTTATATTGTACCTAATATCAAGGGGTGGAGAAAATGATATTACTCCCAATAGCGCCGTGTGTATACACCCCTCCTGTGATATTGTCCCTAGTATCCAGGGGCTAAAGATAGATATTACTCCCAATATCCAGCGGATAGAAGTTGATATTAAATCGAATATCACAGTGGGTGTACACAACTCCTGTCATATTGTTCCAAATATCCAGGCAGAGAAAGGATAGTATTACTCAAAACATTCCTGGGGGTGTACACAGCCCTCTGTGATATTGTTTCTAATATACAGAAAGGGAGAGGATGATATTACTCTCAATAAACAGAAGGGTACAATTCCCATGTGATGTTGTTCTGAATATCTAGGGTGAGAGAGGATGATATTACTCCCAACATTGCAGAAGTTGTAAACACCTTCTGTGATATTGTTCCTAATATCCGGGGAGAAAGAAGATGATATGACTTTCAATATCGCAGGGGGTGTGCAGCCCCCTCCCTGTGATATTGTTCCTAATATCCGGGGGAAAGATGATGATGTTACTCCCAGGATCGCAGGGGGGTGTACACCCCCCTGTGATATTGTTTCTAACATCCAGAGGGGGAGAAGTTGATATTACTTCAAACATCGCCGGGGGTGTACACCCCACCTGTGATATTGTACTTAATATTTAGCGGGAGAGAGGGGGTGATATTACCAATAACGTAGGGGAAAGTCAACCCTCTCCCCTGCTGGATATTACGAGCCATATGACAGGGAGGTGTCCACCCCCCACCATATGGACAGTAATATCACCCTGCTCTCCCCCCACCTCCAGCTTCTTTCTGCTAAGGTCCCCTTGCCCCTCCAGGTGGCTTTCTTGGGCAGGGCATAAAAGAAATTACGTGGTTTTCTTGCTCAGATTTGTTCGCAAGTCCACGAGAAATAGGGAGTCTTGCAAAAATCCGCTGTTACAGCAGCTAAGTCAGCCAGCTAGCCGTGCCCTACAGTTGAGATGACATGTCATGATTCCCCTCTCTTTTACCTGCTGACTCCTCCTCAGCCTTCCGGACTCTGCTTAGGTGCCTCTTCCTCCAGGTTGTCCGCTCCCGTCCCCACCCTTCCTTACCTGCTCTCCTAATACCATGGGCTGATCCAGCGCAGCATTTGTCACACATCTTACAGCTGTCTGCCTCCAGTCTGTATCCGGACTCCACAACCGGAAGGTAAGGGCTGCATCTGCCTTGATCATCATTGTATCCCTTGCTCCTACAACAGCACCTAACACAGAGTAATTCCTCAGTCAACATTTTCTGGATGGGTGAACAAAAAATAAATCTACACATCAAGTGAAAATTAGGCTGAGCAGAAATGAAGCAAGTGATAAAGTACAAGAGAAGCTTATACCTGTTATTCTAGGCATGCTAATTCTAATTTTAGAATTGCTGTGGTTACTTCATGTTACTCTGCCAGGCTTCAGTGTTAGGCAAGGGCAATTCTCTGTGTAAGCAGGGATAGCTTTCCTCAAAGATCCTGTTGGTCCTGGGAAGTGATGGTACATGTGACTCATCCCTCAAACCAGAAGGCTAAACTAAACTAGCAGGAGAGCTGCAGCAGGAACCTTCTGGCAGGAAAGAAACAGCATGCTCTGTGTACCACCCGTGTGTGACCGGAAATAAAGGATGCCCACCATGTGAAGACTGACCAGGACGCAGAGAGAAGGACATCAGGCAAGATCCCGCCCGTGCTTAGGGACATAACATGTTTATTAGCATCATTAAGTACTAGCTGACATGCATAGAGCATTGAGTATGTGCCAGGCACTGCGCTAAGCACTTCACATACACTATTTCATGGAATCCCCACCATGGCCCTATAAGGTGAAACTTATAAATATCACCATTATATAAATGGGGAAATTGAGGCTTGGAGAGGTTAAGTTGTTTGCCTGAGGTCACAAAGCTGGTAAGCAGCAGAGCTGGAATCCAAACCAACAGAAATTCCATCTAGATACCCAACTCCTCACTGCCGTCTATCCTTGGAAACTAGACTAGTCTCCAAGGAAACATGAATCTACATTTTCTTTCAACTAATAAGAGCTCTTTCCTTACGGTAATTATTTATAGTTTTAATAAAAATTTAAAATCTATTTCAAGATTAAAGTTTCAAAGCCATCAAACATCAAATATATATGAAAATACATTTGTATATATTATAAACAGATATATGACGTGACATGAAGTGCTGGATCCAGTGCATCAGAAAATACACGCAAATATAAAATACCCGACAGCATTATGTAAAACATCAGCTGCTTGCCAAATCGGTATTAAATACTTAAGCACTGTGACCTGTTGCTTAAAGTATTACAAATCCAGCCTTATCTAAAAATCTCTATTTGTCCTAGGAAACTAATACTTTTTAAAAACAATAATTTGGTAATTTTAATAATATTTAGATCTATCTAAACTTAAAGCCTATGTATTTACCACCCTTTTACATGCTTACCAGTATTACAGACACAATAAATTTTATCAGGTATTTTTGATAATGTGCTAGGAATTGTTTGAAATATAAAGAATAAGATTTCGTTTTCACCATCTCAGAGATTCCAGATAGTGGTGGACGCAGAAACCCGTGAAAATAACTGCAGGATGAAATAGACGAAATTATAGAAGCCCTATGTACCATGGAAAAATGGACATGGACATGGAAATTTTATTTCATATGCATACTCGTTAAAGAAAGAAGAAGCCTAAAAAAGTTAGCTACCTTTGGTTTTTATTACTTATGTCTTACACTCAAGTGAACTTTTTTCTGTCTAATCTAATATCATTCAAATCCTGAGTCCTTTTAATTAAGTTATCCTAAAATGAATTTTCATGAACACAGAATTTGTGCTATTACTCTATCTGCACCTCATGGATATTACCAGATTTTAGATTTTATGTTTTAAAACACAAAACAATATAAAACCTAAAGTTTTAACATAAAATGTCTTTGGATCTTCAACTAAAATACTAAAGATATAAAAAACTTTATTCTCCTCAAGACAAAACTGGATTTAAAATTGTCAATGAAATAGTTGATTGATCATTTATATTTCTATAAATATATGGAAAATAATGTTTTTTAATTGTAAGACATTACAATTTTAGATTGTATTTGCATTTAGGAAAATTTCACATAATCTTTACCAGATCCATGGTTAAGTAACATGTTACTGTTAAGTATGCTGATGGAGGCACATTTCCTCCATCAGCATAGGAATAGGATGACCTGGGAAAGGGAGTATTGTTAGTTTTCCTAGCGCCAGCTTCAATAGGGATTGGGGTTATTTAAAAATACAGGAGAAAAATAAGGAGGCGCTCAAAAACAAAACACAAAACCCACATCGATGGGGGTATGTCAAAGGGGGGAACAGGAGATAACTGAAAGAGTTCCCAATGGTCAAAGCTGGGATAATTTGAGCAACAAAATAAAGCAGTATTAAATTGTAACCCAAAGTATAAAACATTCATGTGTCCACACTGATAAACATAAATGATCGAACTAATAAAGCGAAAGGGACAAGTGTCCCTTGCAGAAGAATTTCAATTAATTATGTAGACCACTCCCAAGAAAGTACACTACAACTCCCCATTCCTTTAGTGTGGGCCGTGCATAGTGATTTCCTTCCAAAGAGCACAGTATGAAATGGGGGAAAAGAGTAACTTTACAATGGAGAAACCTGACAAACACTCTTTCAGCCAGGTGATCAGGTCGTCAACATCAACATCAATAACAGTCATAACCTTTTATTTCATGTCATAAAATGGTGACACTTACTTGTGTTAAAAAAATTTAATAACAATGTAATCATTATATCTCTGCAATCAGCTGAAGTTCTAAGAAAAAATGACAATGTTGAAAGTTGTATCATCATTATTACAAACTTTCATGTTCAGTATATGTAAACTCCAAAGCCAATTTCAAAAGATATTTTTGTGGAATACCATTCTTTAAAAAAAAAGGATATTATATATAATTGTATGAATGTTAAATGTTTTACAGTACTGATTTGCTACATTTTATGTATGCTGTAAAACAAATACCATTTTAAAGTATATTGGAATTCGTAACTAAAGTAATAAATAAATGCTTGAAATATACCCAGTAGAAACTTATTTTTATTATCCAGTCCTTTTGATAAGAAATGCCTCTAGTGCTACGTACAAACTTGATCTTCTTTGAAATGTGTTGTCCACTGCTTTTCTGTTTCTGTCACAGTAGCTATAAACAGCTGTTTAAGGATATCCTTATCTAAATTTCTGCCTGCAAACAAAACAAAATATGACGTGATTACATTATGCTTATTAAAATGACACAGTTCACCTATCGATTCCAGTTCATTAAATGCTTTATGGTGTTTAGAAATTTACAAAAAGAATAGTAATTGAGTGATTCCATCTTTAACTTTCCAGGTCAGTACATCAAAGTCACATTGGTCCTTGGATTAACCACTTTTCTAAAAGTGAAGAACAACAAAAGTCCTAACAAGCTTTTACGAACGTTGTAACGTGATAAAGATGAAACATTGACCACAAGCTTATTTCGTTTTAAAAGAGGACCTGAATGGTTAATCTGTTTAAGTGGCACATGATATCCCTTTCAAATATATTTTTCACTTTGTTTTAAAACTGTGAATCCTTTGAGACTTACCAAGGAGGACCAATCGATTTGTTCTCTCAGTGTCATCCTTCCAGCTCACTGGAGTCTCCTCCAGATCATAGAGCTCATGGACACCCTGGACAATCACTTGTTGTGATTTGTCTTTGATTGACACCAATCCCTGCTCAAAAGAGAATTGACTGAACATTAATCAGCCTCAGTTCAAACTTCAAAGCAGAAATAGAGCATCAATGTTAATGGATTAATTACTGATATTCACTTAAAAAATACAAACTCTTAAGCTGAGAAAATTACTTAATTCCAATTATTTGTGAATTACAAGAAGTTTCTTAATGTTTTTAATTTTCAAAAAAGGTTTCTGTGTATTGATTTTTTTTTTGAACAATCCCCTTTTCTAATGATAAAGTTAATACATATATTAGGATGGTTTTTCAGTGTTATTTATCACAACCAAAACCTGAAACAAAATGATGAAATATGTGTCATATCCTATTGATTAAAGATTTTATATAATGTTTCACAGTTTTAGTGGGAAAAGTTGAGAAGTTAAAGGAATTTGGTTATATTCAATAATTTGTTTTAGAAATGGGTTGCAATCAATGAACAATGATGAAATGAAAAACTATTATATTTATCTGAATATGAGCTCATTGTGTATTGATTTGCAGAAATGAGAAATGAATTATCTGATAAACTGGCTCCTATGGGGATGAAATTAATTTATTTGAAATAATATTCTTAATTTACCAAAAACTTTGTGCACACAGTGTGTAGACACTACAAAGCACCTTACAAGGAGAAACGTGTAAGGATGGCATGACTCGCCGGCAGCCCTGGGCTTGTCCACGGTACCCCCATGATGAACAGTAACTCCACTGTGTAAACGCCCATGAACATAAGATTACAGGAATTTTTCCAGTTTAGACATACCATATTTTCTTTCAGACAATTCTTCAATTTGTTTACGTAGATCAGCGATACGATGATTCCATTTCTCTGAAAATCAAGCAAAAGTTGCTTCTCAATAATACGTCCCTATGTCAGAGCAGCACTAACGTATAATGACTGATTTCATATATTTTACATTCTAACAGTCCATATCATTTTATTGCTTTCAAGAAAAAATTTCCCCTTTTTGGTGGTTCTTAGAATTGGTTTAATGGGAGACTATTAGAGAAGCTGAAAAGCAGGAGGGCAGAAAAGTTCAATCAAATTAAACACAATAACAGAGAGGTCACAATGAGGCGGTCTCCAGGGGTCTTTTAGCAAACTTCCTAAAACATGTCTCAGCTGTGTGAAATAAGACTTTACAGCAGCCGGGTGCAGTGGTGCAGGCCTGTAATCCCAGCACTTTGGCAGCAGAGGCAGGCGGATCGCTTTGAGCTCAGGGCAACATAGCCAAAACCCCCTCCCTAGCCCCACCCCCACCCCGTCCCTACCAAAAATACAAAACAGCAGGGCATGGTGGCGGGCGCCTGTAGTCCCAGCTACTCAGGAGGCTGAGGCAGGAGAATCACCTGAACCCAGGAGGCAGACATTGCAGTGAGCCAAGATCACACCACTGCTAGCCTGGATGACAGAGCAAGACTCCACCTCAAAAAAACAAAAACAAAAACACAAGATTAAGAGGGACCCCCGACCTTAAAGATACAAGTTTAAGAGGGACCCCTAAGCAAAAAATGCCAACCCTTTTTCTCCCAATCATTGAAACACCAGGAGGGTGTAACAGTTTTGCAGCCTAGCTGTAGCAGGCTGATGCCCCCAAGATGCCCACATCCTAATCCCGGGAACTGGTGAACATGACCTTATATGGCAAAAGGGGCTTTGCAGATATAATGAAGTTAAGGGTCTTTGGCTTTTGGGGTTGATGTACTCACTCGGATCCTTGTAAGAGCAGAGCAGGTGATGGAGAGGGTGGGAGGTGTAGTGACAGAAGCAGGAAACTCCAGTCATTCGAGACGGGCAGCACAAGCTGAGGAGTGCAGGCCACCTCTACGGCCAGGAAACGGATTCTCCCTCAGAGCCTCGGAGGCCACCGACCCTGCTCCCACCTTGACTCAGTAGGACTTACTGTAGAATTCTGGCCTTCAGACCTGTAAGGGAATACATTTTGGTTGTTTTAAGTCACTAAGTGTGTGGTAATTTGTTGCAGCAGCCACAGGAAACTAGTATTGTAGTGAAGCCTCAAAACCCCCCTGAAGGGGCTGGGCTCAGTGGCTCATGCCTGTAATCCCAGCACTTTGGGAGGCAGAGGTGGGTGGATCACTTGAGGTCAGGAGTTCAAGACCAGCCCAGCGAACATGGTGAACTGCCATCTATACAAAAAATACAAAAACTAGCCGGGCATGGTGGCACATGCCTGTAATCTCAGCTACTCAGGAGGCTGAGACAGGAGAATTGTTTGAACCCAGGGGGGCGGAGGTTGCAGTGAACTGAGATTCCACCACTGCACTCCAGCCTGGATGACAGGGTGACGCTCCATCTCGAAAACAAAACAAAACAAAAAAACCCCACCTGAAGGTTTCCAGTTCTGCCAGCAGTCTCCCACCCAACCCCCAGAAGCAGACATTCCATTGCTGTGGGCCATGGACAGGCAGAAGGAAGCACCTTCTCACGGCAGAGGCCTACCCAGGAGAAACCCAAGGGAAGGCACTGCTGGGCTGGCCCCTCTCTGCCAAGGCCATATTCTTTTTTGTTTGAGGCCAGTTTCACTCTGTCTCCCAGACTGGAGTGCAGGGGCACAATCTCGGCTCACTTCAACCTCTGCCTCCCCAGTTCAAGTGATTCTCCTGCCTCAGTCTCCTGAGTAGCTGGGATTACAGGAGTGTAGCATGCCTAGCTAATTTTTGTATTTCTAGTAGAGATGCGGTTTTGCCATGTTGCCCAGGCTGGACTCGAACTCCTTGCCTCAAGTAGTCCACCTGTCTCAGCCCCGCAAAGTGCTGGTATTACAGGAGTGAGCCACTGCACCCAGCATTTGCCAAGACCTTTGATGGCAGGCTTTTTCCAGGTGATCAGTCCTTGTCTGGTCTGGCTCTGCCCCACTCTCCTCACCTAGTTGGAATCCCTAGCTACTTTTCAGTAGAGGAGAGTGTGTACCCCAATGCCAGCTTGGTTCACATCTGCATTTAACTCATGGAACCTGGCTGCTCCTCAGGTCCTGAAGAAAAAAACGGTCTCTCTGTGGGTATGATAAAGGATGGGCCTGTCCCCAGGACCCTGTGAGAGGGAAGCCCAATGTCCCACCAGGTTGGCAGGGCTGGGGAAGGGAAAGTGTTATGGCAGCCCCAAGAAAAAAAAGAGGCAGCAGAGGGAGCAGGACAGCGCTCACATGGAACTCATGCCACTGCCTGAGTGAGGGGAGGGAGGAGTGCACGCCCGTGACGTCAGGGGGCAGAGAGGCGCAGTTCCAGGGCGGCTTTCCCCCTCACTTCCTGCCATGTTACTCTGATTGCCTCCAGGTGAGCCTGCCCACTTTGTGCCCAGGGGCCTGTAGAAAACCACAGCTCCCCATGGTTATGGCCCCAGGAGTGGGGCAGAGCAGGGAGGAGTCCTGGACAGAGGAGAGGCAGGGGCAGGAGGGAGTGGGCCTCAAACTCCAGGAGGGGGCCCTTCTCATGGGTCCTGCTTTCTGGCTTCTCCTTCCTTACCCCTGGGCTGATCACTCGGGGAAGAACTGAGACAAAGTTTCTCACCCTCAGGCCCAAAGTGTTTAATTACTGGGCCCTTAGGGAGGTGTGAGCCCCCTGAAAGGATGCAAGGTTTTGTTTTCTTTTGTTTTTTGAGACAGTTTCGCTCCTGTCGCCCAGGCTGGAGTGCAGTGGCGTGATCTCACCACACTACAACCTGCGCCTCCCAGGTTCAAGTGATTCTCCTGCCTCAGCCTCCTGAGTAGCTGGGATTACAGGTGCCTGCCACCAGGCCCAGCTTTTTGTATTTTTAGTAGAGATGGGGTTTCACCATGCTGGCCAGGCTGGTCTCAAACTTCTGACCTCGTGATCCACCCCACCTCGGCCTCCCCAAGTGCTGGGATTACAGGTGTGAGCCACCATGCCCGGCCCCAAATTATCTTTTAATTATAAAGACATACATATTGTTTAAACAAGTCAATAAATAACTATATTGAATAACAAAGTGAAGCCTTCCCTTTACCACAATCAACCTACTGTTCTCTATCTGAGGCTCTCTTCCTACGTTCCACTGTCCCAGACTTCTGCAAAGTATTTATGTATCTATTTAGGTATCTGTCCATCTTTCCATTCCTTTCTCAATTATATATTCTGGTGGTTTCGCTCTCCACGTGGCAACTCTACATCCAGGATCAAAACGGCATCAAAGGAAGCTTGGAACAGTGACAACCCCTACCTGAGATGTCTCCATTCCAGGGGCAAGGCTGCCTGGTGCCTGATACCCATGAGATTAGGAAAAGCGGGTGGGGTCCTGTCCACCCCTTCTATTCCCGAACGCTTGGCAGAGTTCCTGTGGCTAACATGCCAGTTGTATCGACTTCTGCGCAGTCTCATGTGAAGTGCCACACTACGTTCTCAGCCTGGGAGGTTTCAGGGCTCAGCTGGCTCAGATCCCATGTGTGGGGAGCATTAAGAAAAATATGTCACCTGTATAAGACTAGTGGCAAAAATCTGACTCAGTGCTACTTCTCTGTTTGTCCTTTACTTAAAAGGAGAACCGTAATTAAAATGATCCAGAAAAGAGAACCAAGCAGGAAACTGAGTTGCTTGGGGAAACGACCATGCTGCATTGATTTTTACATACCCAATGCCAGCAGTGCATCAGGTACACAACAGGTTCTCAATAAACTGTTAAATGGGTAAGTTGATAGAATAAAAAACAAGGTCTCTTCCCAGTGCTGCATGCAGAAAAGCTCAGTTAGAGTGAATTCTTATTTGCAAAGATGAGAGATTTTTAGTCTTCTGATGGCTGTTTCCTCCTCTCTGTTTTCTTTGCCACAGTTTAGGGGCAAAGAAAAGTTTCTATCTCTCTGAAACGGTAGGAGAAACCCTTGGGGCATAGCTAACAAATCAGGCTCTCTCTTTCACGTTGTGAGAATAGAAATATTTAACCATCAGCACAGACAATGTCATTTGCATAAGGGAGTGACTTCCTGGCTGAGAGATGGTCAGAATAACATAGAGCCTAGGAGTGAAGGCAGTGAAGTTTGCGAGCCTAGGGCTCTGGTTCTGGTGTCTGCTTCGTGGCTGTGTGATCTTGGGCAAGTTTCCTAAATGCTCTGCTTCTCAGTTTTGTCATCCATAAAATGATAACAACAGTACCTGCCTCAAATAGTGTGTGGAAGAGGCTTAAACAAGTTAATGTAAGTCAAATCTTGAGCACAATCCCTGGTGTAGCTATACATGTTTGTGTATATATCAGAAGCTCGAAATTATACCATTAGTATTAATAACATACTCTGGACCCTCATTATGATGCTATTCTCAATATCCCAACACTTGATTTGTATTGACAACTCCTAGGCTCAACTGTTCCTCCCACCTCAGCCTCCCGAGTAGCTGGGAATACAGCCACCACACCTGGCTAATTTTTAATTTTTTTTTGTAGAGACAGGGTCTTGCTATGTTGCCCAGGCTGGTCTCAAACTCCTGGCCTCAAGAAATCCTCCCACCTGGGCCTCCCCAAGTGCTAGGATTTACAGGCATGAGCCACCATGCCCAGCTCCCTTCCTCCCCTTTGCTCTCCTAACTCCATCTCAGCATCTGCCCCTGAGGACAAATGCAACAGGGCAATCAGTACATCCATGAACTTCCCATCAGTCCTGTGGTGGACTAACCCAGGGACAATGGTCACTGTCCCCTCTGGTGCATTCTTTGTCCCCATCAGCCTAGTAAGCTCTGGGGCTGGCAGCTGGCACAGAGTAGGAGGCTGCACTCCCTGACCTTTCTATGCTGCACACAGTCCTGTGTCCATCCTGTCCTCAGACCTGCCAGGGCCATGACCAACCTGCCAAGAGTGTGGGAATTGGTATGTGACCCAGCTCTAGGAGGAGGTGGAGCAAGCAAATATAGGGGAAGCTGCTCCCCCAGTAGGTTTAGAGGGAAAGTGGGGTGGGGGCGCAGCAGGGCCAGGCGGGTTAGGGTGTGCGGGTGACGGTGTGCGGGTGAGGGTGTGCGGGTGAGGGTGTGCGGGTGGGGGTGTGCGGGTGAGGGTGTGCGGGTGAGGGTGTGCGGGTGAGGGTGTGCGGGTGAGGGTGACGGTGTGCGGGTGAGGGTGTGCGGGTGACAGTGTGCGGGTGAGGGTGTGCGGGTGGGGGGGGTGAGGGTGAGGGTGTGCGGGTGAGGGTGTGCGGGTGAGGGTGTGCGGGTGGGGGGGGTGTGGGTGAGGGTGTGCGGGTGGGGGTGTGCGGGTGGGGGTGTGCGGGTGAGGGTGTGCGGGTGAGGGTGTGCGGGTGGGGGTGTGCGGGTGGGGGTGTGCGGGTGGGGGGGGTGTGGGTGGGGGGGTGTGGGTGAGGGTGTGCGGGTGGGGGGGTGTGGGGGAGGGTGTGGGTGGGGGGGGTGTGGGTGGGGGTTTGTGGGTGAGGGTATGAGTGCCTGTCTGGCTCTCCTGGGTGGGGCTGGATGAATGTTTGGGCACAGGCAGCGGCTGTCACGTGGCCTGGCTGTGGGTTTGAGACAGAAGCCAGGCAGGTGGGCTGTGTCAGGCACAGCTACAAACTGTGCCAAGGAAGCGGACCAGAGCAGGGGCCCAGGGAAACCTCTGCCTTAGCAGAAGATACTGGGGAGACGGGATCAACCGGGGAGGTCTTCCAAGGCACATGGTGCTTCATGGAGACAAGGCCCAGGACAGGGAGGGCTGTAACCCTGGCTTGCCTGATTGGCTGAGCACAGACAGAAGAGGGTGTGGGCAGCCTGCCAGGTGGATGCCTAAGTGAGGAAGGAATGGGTGGCCAGGTGACTGAGACCGCCAAGACCAGGACCCCACTGTCAGGCCTGTGGCTTCCAAACGCCTGTGGGAAGCGTTCCCCTTTGGACACTGAGGCCATCGGCTTCAGCTTCACACCCTTTTCCAGACAAAGACCCTCAGGTAACCTCAAAAGTCACTTCTGGCCTTCCCCAGAGCGGAAAGGAGAGGGGTGCCTGTGGGCAGGTGACCCTCAGTGCTGGTGGAGGGCACAGCAGAGAGACTGCCTGCATATGGGAGGCCCCCAGCAGACCTTGCCCAGACGTCAGCCCTCGTTTGAGGCAAACTGTAAAATTATCACAATTTAGGCCAGGTGCAGTGGCCTATGCCTGTAATCCCAGCACTTTGGAAAGCCATGGCAGAAGGACTGTCTGAGCCTGCAGTGAGCTATGACTACACCCCTGCACTTCAACCTGGTCAACAGAGGAAGACACTGTATCTAAAATAAATAGGCTTGGCATGGTGGCTCACACCTGTAACCCCAACACTTTGGGAGGCCGAGGCAGGTGGATCACCTGAGGTAAGGAGTTCGAGACCAGCATGACCAATATGGTGAAACCTCATCCCTACTAAAAACACAAAAATTAGCCGGTCGTGGTGGACCATGCCTGTAATCCCAGCTACTCAGGAGGCTGAGGCAGGAGAAATCGTTTGAACCCAGGAGGCAGAGGTTGCAGTGAGCCAAGGTCGCGCCACTGCACTCCAGCCTGGGCGACAGAGTGAGACTCCACCTCAAGAAAATAAATAAGATGGGAAAGCTATGTTCTTAACATTTTTCAAATGATAATTCATACTAAAGAATGTTACCAATACTAATGCACAAAGCATTTTATAAGTTTTAGACTATTAATAAAAAGACACGAAAACTGAGGTATTTATAATCATGCTTAATATTGGAAGTTCCTATACCTGCAATGTAGCAACTAATCATACAAAAATTTAATAAATGACAAAATAAAATTTTGCAAACAGATTTGTAATAACCAGAAAGAAATCTGTATTGGCAATTAATGTAACATAATTAAAAATAATTTGTTATGGTCACCTGCTAAATGCTAATTAATGTAAAATGTTAAAAGATTATTTCAATTATGACATCTTAATTTTTAATGGCTTGAAATATTATAAATATAAAAAACAGGTTTCTAAATTTAAAAGAATGACTAAATTTTTCAGAAATATTTCATATTTCTTGTCATACAATATAAGAACACCATTCCATGTTTCCTTTTAGATTAGGAACCTTCCCTTATCTCCCTGAAAGGAGAATGCTGGAAGGTGCTAGTAAGATGACAGTCTGTCTAAGGACTCCAGAACTGAAGGAATTGTTTTGTGGCAATGCATGTCACTTCCCTAACTCAACTGGAAAAGGAGACAAAAACCTAGTGTTTTCAACCCTCAAGCTAGCAAGAAAACACAGCCCAGGTAAGATCATCTCTTCTCCAACGGAGCTGGAGTCTACTCAACAAGAGGCGACCATTTAGAATAGAATTGTTCAGAAGTTTGCTAACAATAAGCAGCCAACATAGACACATTCTCCATTAAATCTAAAATTCCCTTTTCCCCCACTAGGGTGCCTGAGGGGCATGTAGCAAAAGTGATCCCAACCACACCACGCAAACTAGCCAAGAAACCTTTTTGCCTTCACACATCTGAGAGTCCCTGAGAAGCCGGAGACAACACAGAGGCAGCAAAACACCAACAGGAGAGTCCCAGCATCAGTTCCTGGCCACAGAAACCCTCCTGAGCAGCAGGCAGAACAGAATCCACTACAGCAATCAGCCTGCCAGAGAAGCCTCTGCCCCTGTGGCCTGAGGTTCCACTTTCCCCAAGTGACACCACGGGCAGGTGGGCTGAAGAAGTGGGAAGGTCAAATCGACTGGCCCAGCCAGGATGCCTCTTTGATGATACAAGTGATACCGGTCTAAGCCTCCCCTCTTCCGCAGGGGAAACTAGGTGGCCCAAGGGGTGCCCAGAGGCAGGGGACCTGCCACAGCAGCCACCCTCCTGGGAGATTCCCTTTCTTCTCCTTGGTGATCTCCCTCCAACACACAGCTTGCCAGGGAAGCACCCTGTGTCTTACATGGAGGGATCCCACGACACCAAAACCCAGCCAAAGAAGCCTTTTGTCCCTTAAGGGTTACCACAACCAAAAACAAAAAGATACACAAATAGTAAGCCCCTAAATTCTGTTAAGACTGAAACAATGCTGCCACTCACACCTGGCTCAGACGCCAGCAGAAGGAGGGCACCCTCCAGAGACGGCAGGAGAAGGGGGAGGACTCCTCCTTGCCCTGGTCCACCACTGTCACGGAGGCCTGCGGTACAGAACCGGCAGCTTCTTACCCACCCCAGGCCGGGCCGGACCCCAGAGCTCTCCTACTCCCCCTTCCTGGCCCCTAGACTTGCTGCTGCTGCCACCATTAGTGCCGACGCCAACGGAACCAGTGCTGCTGTCACCCTCCATGCACCTACCCACCCTCCAAGGCTCCTACTACTTGGCCTCCACGGGTACCCTCCTACCACTCCTGTTGAGCTGCAGTCTCCATCACCGTGGCCGCCACAACCGCAGGAGATGAATCACAGAGCTGTGCCATCTTCAGGCTACAACCTCCAGCTCACCACAGGGGACTCCTTCTTCATCAGCCTGGCTTGGAGCAGCTGGGCAGACAATGCCAGAAAAACCTACAACAGGATGCAGAAAGTGGCAGTGTTGGAGCCTCACCCTGTCATGCTGGCCACTGGGTGGCACGGACCAGTTTCAGCAAAGGCACTTACACCTACCCTCCAAAGTCCAGCCTCTCCTCCTAGACCAAGCTGGCCTCCTGACCTGGGGTGGGGACTGGAGACACCACAGTGCCCAGGGCTCACTGGGGAGCAAGAATAGCACAAACTCAGACCCAGCCAGTCCTCCCCACCCAAGTACCAGTTCCCATTCCTCACTCCTCCACCCACAGGACCCTGAGCCCCCGTGGTGCCCACTACTCCAGGCCTGGGGCCCCCAGATGGTCTCCACACCACGCAGCAAGAGGGCAAGGGCCGGGGAACCACGGTGGGTGTGAGGGCCCTGGGGTGGTCAGAGGATTGCCGCGAAAACTCTGTACACCCTCCGCGCTCCAACACGAGCAGTTGTTCACCCTCTAGAGCCTTGAGTCCGGGAAGAGGAGAAGGGCCCCTTCCTCAGAGGCCACCACTGTCGTGGCCACCTCCACAACCTGCCGCTGGCAGCAGCAGTACAGCCTCCCCCCATAGTGCCCCAACCTGCCCCCCCACTGACAAGCGTAGCCCCCGGATTGTGCCCACAACACACCCAGAGACTGCTGCAGGCAGTGTAAACCTGATAGCGCCCCCAAACCACCCCTCTGCTCCTGGCAGTGTAACACTCGATAATGTCCAGAACCCATCCCCGCCACGGGTGTTGCAGCACCAAATAACGCCCCACCAAACCCGCCCCCCGCCCGAACCACAAGCAGCACAGCCCCAGATAGCGCCCCCAATCTGCTCCCGTCTCGGGCAGTGAACGCCCAGGGTAGTGCACCCAACCAACCCCCCCACCCCACCTTCCCCTTTCCCCCACGGACAATGCAGCATTTGACAGCTCCCCTAAAGCACCCCCGACTGCCTGCCAGTTGGCATTGTTGCTGACATTGTAGCCCACGATAGCTCACCCAACCCGCCCCCTGCATCAGCCAGTGCAGCAGCTAATAATGCCCCTAACCCCCTGCCACCCGCCACTGGCAGTGCACGACAGTGCACACAACCCACAACCTGCCTCCAACCCCCCGCCCCCTTAGGCAGTGTAGACCCTGATAGCGCAGCGAACCTGCCCCACTGCCAGCAATTCAACGCCTGATAGCGCCACCCACCAGCCCCCCGCGGCAGGCAGTGCAGCCCCAAAAGCACACCACACCCGCTCCCCTACCCCCCCGCAAGCGGGCAGTGCAGCCGCAGAGAGCGCACCTACCCTGCCACCTTTCTACCAGTCTAACAGAGATGCAGTCTCCGTCGCCACCACCAACCACAGCCAGGAGAACCGCGGTGGCCAAGGCTCCAGCCACCAGCGTTGGACACGGTCCCCACCTTCTCCTAGACCTCTAGCCGGTCAAGAGCATCTCCAGCTGCCACCCACCCTCCTACGGCTCCGGCCGCCATCTTACTGCTCCAGCCCCCGCCTACCGCCCCGGCCGCCCTTTTACTGCTCCAGCCCCCGCCTACCGCCCCGGCCGCCCTCTTACTGCTCCAGCCCCCGCCTACCGCCGCGGCCGCCCTCTTACTGCTCCAGCCCCCGCCCACCGCCCCGGCCGCCCTTTTACTGCTCCAGCCCCCCTCCTACGGCTCCGGCCGCCCTCTTACTGCTCCAGCCCCCGCCCACCGCCGCGGCCGCCCTCTTACTGCTCCAGCCCCCGCCCACCGCTCAGGCCGCCATCTTACTGCTCCAGCCCCCGCCCACCGCTCAGGCCGCCATCTTACTGCTCCAGCCCCCGCCCACCGCTCAGGCCGCCATCTTACTGCTCCAGCCCCACTCCTACTGCTCCAGCCCCACTCCTACCGCCCCGGCCGCCCTCTTACTGCTCCAGCCCCCCTCCTACGGCTCCGGCCGCCCTCTTACTGCTCCAGCCCCCGCCCACCGCTCAGGCCGCCATGTTACTGCTCCAGCCCCCTCCTACCGCTCAGGCCGCCCTCCTAAAACTCCAGCCGCGCTGCCATCTCTGTTGCCAGCACCATCCAGAGTGAGACGAGCCACGGTGTTGCAGGCTCCAGCCTCCAGCTCCCCCTTCTCCTGGTCCTCTAAGTCGGGGACAGAGTAGCTCAGTGGGAGATACTGGAGAGCCTAAACTGGCGTGAGGCCTCCTCAGCATGCACATTGGGTTATGCGCATGGTTCTGGACTACATGTTCTGATTGGGTGAGAGAAAACCTCTAGGCCTTCTCTGATTGGCCTTTATTTTCATACTCTGATTGGTTGTCCAGTCCTGGAACGTGTAGTCCAGGAACCTCATGAAAAACCTCAGTATATAATTGGTGCTGAAGAAGAGCGGCTCTTCCAGGTTTTTCTGTGTCTGCTCCCGGTGCTGCTCCGAGCCCGGCTTAGAGGACCAGGACAGACTGGAGGCTGTAGTTTGCGGCACCGCGGCTGGCCTCCCTGCAGTTGGTGGCGACAGAAACTAGTGTGGCTGGAGTGGTAGGAAGGGGAAAATAGTTTTGGGATAGATGGAGGGGTAAAGAGGGTGGTTAGTGCCAAAAGGAAAAAAGGATGGCGAGCCGGAGAAGACATTGCATAAAGACGGTGAGAAAAAGATGTTGGGGAAAAAAAACTGGGGGGTAGATGGAGGGGGAAAACGGGGTGGTGAACAGGAGGGAGAGAAGGTTTCATGGAAAGACGGTGGGGAAAAAGTTTGTGGGTAGATGGAAGGGGGAAAGAGAGGGTCGTGAGGGGGGAACGGGGATGAGCAGGAAGGAGAGAAGGTTTGCAAAAATACGGTGGGGAGAAAAGAAAGGGAAAGAAGACTGTGGGTAAAAAGATTTTGAGTAGATGGAGGGGGGAAAACGGTGACAAGTGGGAGGAGAAAAGAGCGTGCAGAGGAGGGAGGGGGAAGAGAGTGTGGTGAGCAAGAGGGAGAGAAGGTTTTGCAAAAAGACAGTGAGGAGAGAAGCTTTTAGGTAGATGGAGGGGGAAAAGAGGGTGGCAAGCGGGAGGAGAATAGAAAGTGTGGCCAGAGGAAGTGGGGAAAGAGGACTGGGAAAAAGGCTATGGGGAAAATAGTTTGGGGTAGATGGAGGGCAAAAACAGGGTGGCAAGCAGGATAGAGGAAAGGAGGGCAAGCGGGAAGCGGGGAAGGCTTTGTGAAAAGATGGCAGGGAAAAATTGGGGAGGTAGATGGGTAAAAGAGCGTGGTGAGCAGGAGTAGAGAAGAGGCTTTGCAAAAAGACGGCGGGGAAATGTTTTTGGGTAGATGGAGAAGGGAAGGAGGGTGGCAAGGAGGAAGGGAGAAAAACATGATAGGGAAACAGTTTTTGGGTAGATGAAAGGGGAAAGAGGGTGGCGAGCAGCAGGAGTGGGGAGAAGGCTTTGGGAAAAGTTGGGGGAAATGTTTTTGGGGAGATGGAGGAACAAAAGAGGGTGATGAGAGCGGGAGGGGAAAAAAGGGTGGCCAGGGAGAGGGAGAAAAGACGGTGGGAAAAGTTTTGGGGTAGATGGGTGGGGAAACGGTAGTGAGCGGGAGAGTATAGAAGGCTTTGCAAAAAGACAGTGGGGAAAAAATGGTGGGGAAAAAGTTTTGGGGTAGATGGAGGAAGAAAAAGTGTGGCGAGAGAGGGAGCCAAAGACGGTCAGGAAAAAAATTCCTCCTGTTACTGATTTTTTGATACTCTTCCCCTCTGGTCAGAAAAAATAATTGATATGATTTCAGGTTTTTTTTTGTTTTGGTTTGGTTTGGTTTGGTTTTTTGAGATGGAGTCTCGCTCTGTTGCCCAGGCTGGAGTGCAGTGGTGTGATCTCGGCTCACTGCAAACTCCACCTCCCGGGTTCAAGCCATTCTTTTGCCTCAGCCTCCTGAGTAGCTGGGATTACAGGCATGCGCCACGACGCCCAGCTAATTTTGCGTTTTTAGTTCTAGATGGGGTTTCTCCATGTTGGTCAGGCTGGTCCTGAACTCTGTTGATTGGCCCACCTCTGCCTTCCAAAGTGCTGAGATTACAGGTGTGAGCCACTGCACCTGGCAAGGATGTTGAATTTTATTGAATGTTTTTTCTACATTTATTGAGATAATCATATGATTTTTGTTTTAAATTCTGTTTATGTGGTAAATCACATTTATTGATTTGCATATATTAAATAGTTCTTGGATCCCAGGAATAAAACCTATGTAATCACGATGAACTACATTTTTGATATGCTGATGGATTTGGTTTACTAGCATTTTGTTGAGGATATTTGCATCTATGTTCATCAGATATTGGCCTGTAGTTTGTTGTTGTTGTTTTCTTGCTAGATTTTAGTGTCAGGATGATACTGGTTTTGTAGAATGAGTTAGAGAGGAATTCCTTCTCCTCAATGTTTTAGAATGGTTGCAGTAACATTGATACCATCTATTTTTTTGTATGTTTGGTAAAATTCAGCTGTGAATTCATCTAGTCCTGGGCTTCTCCTGCTTGATAAATATTTTCATTACAAATTCAATTTCATAATTAACTACTGGTCTGTTCAGATTTTTTTAAATTTATAGAGAAAAAATATTTATTTGGTTTATAGTTGTGCAGGCAGTAGAAGCATGGGACTAGCACCTGCTCAGGTTTGGGTGAGACCTCAGAAAGCATCCAATCACAGAGGAAGGCAAAGGGAGGGCCAGTGTATCAGTGTCGAGAGAGAAATGAAGAGCAAGAAGGGGAACATGGCAGGCTGTTTTAAGCAACCAGGTCTCGTGTGACACAACAGAGCAGGGACTCGCTCATCGCCAAGGGGATGGAGCTAAGTAATTTATGAAGGGTCCACCCCCATGATTCAACACCTTCCACTAGGCCCACCACCAACATTTGAGATCACATTCAACAAGAGATTTTGAGGGTAAACACATCTAAACAATGTCATTTCACCCCTATGGCCCCCAAACCTCATGTCCTTCTCGTATTGCACAATACAATTATCCTCTCCCAGTAGTCCCCAAAAATCTCAAGCTGTTTCAGCATCAACTCAAAAGTCCGAAATATCATCTGAGCTTCTAGGTACGTTCCTCCACCTATGAGCCTATAAGATCAAAACCAAGTTATTTGCTTCCAATATTCAATGCAGTACAGGTGTTGGGTAAATACTCCCATTCCCAAATGGAGAAGTTGGGCAAAAGAATGGGGCAACAGGCCTCAGGCAAATCTGAAACCCAGTAAGGCATACATTAAACCTTTAAGCTCCAAAATAATTCTTGATTTCATGTCCCGCATCCAGGGCACACTTGTGCAAGGGGTGGGTTCCCAAGACCTTATGCAGCTCTGCCTCTGTGGCTTTGCAGTGTACAGTCACCATGGCTGCTGTCTTGGGTCAGAGTTGAGTGCCTGTGGTATTTCTAGGCTCAGGATGAAAGCTTCCCGTGGCTCTACCATTCAGGGATCTCGAGGTGGCGGCCCCATTCCCACAGCTCGAGTAGGCAGTGCCCCAGTGGGGACTCTGTGTGGAGGCTTCAATCCCACATTTCCTATTGGCACTGCCCTGGTGGACTTTTGGTTTCTTTCTGATTCAGTCTTGGAAGGTGGTGTGTTTCCAGGAATGTATCCGTTTTCTCTAGGTTTTCTAGTTTATGCACACAAAGATATTCATAGCAGTCTCTGAGGATCTTTTTTTATGTCGGTGGTATCCTTTGCAATGTCTCATTTGTCATTTTTGATTGTGCTTATTTGAATCTTCTTTTTTTCTTACATAATCTAACTAGCAATCTATCATTTTTATGTGTCCTTGCAAAGAACCAACTTTTTAATTTTGCTGATTCCTTGGATGGTTTTTTTGGTCCCGATTTCATTAACTTATTCTGTAACCTTTGTTATTTCCTTCTACTAGCTTTGGGTTTGGTTTGTTCTTTTCTAGTGTGTCTATTTTAGCTTGTTAATTTGAGATCTTTCTTTCTTTTTATGTAGGCATTTAGTGTTATAAACTCTCCTTTTAACATTGTTTTTTCTGTATCCCAGACGTTTTGGTATGTTATGTTTCTATTTTCATTTGTTTCAGGAATTTCTTTAAATTTCTGCCTTAATTCTGTTATTTACACAAAAGTCATTCATGAGCAGATTGTTTAGTTTCCATGTACCTCTGTGGTTCTGAGAGTTCTCGATATTGACTTCTAATTTTATTCCACAGTGGTCTGAGAAGATACTTAATATAGTTGCGATTTTTAAAAATTTATTGAGGCTTATTTTATGACTGAGCATGTGGTCAATTTTAGAGAATGTTCCATGTGCAAATGAGAAAAATGTACATTCTATGGTTTCTGGGTGGAGTATTCTGTAGATATCTGTTAGGTCTGTTTGGTCAAGAGCCCAATTTGAGTCCACAGTTTCAATGTTAGTTTTCTGCCTAATAATCTGCCTAACTAATAATCTGCTTACTGCTGTCGGTGGGGTGTTGAAGTCCTCCACAATTATTGTACAGCTGTGTATCTCTTTTCTTAGGTCTAGTAATATTTATTTTTAAAATCTGGGTGCTCCAGTGTTGGCTGCATATATATTTAAGACAGTTAAGTCTTCTTGTTGAATTGAACACTTTATATAATGCCCTTCTTTGTATTTTTTTTACTGTTGTTGGTTTAATGTCTGTTTTATCTGATACAAGAATAGCAATACCTCTCCTTTTTTGTTTTTCATTTATGTGATGAATCTTTTTCCATCCATTTACTTTGAGCCTGTTGGGATCATTACACATGAGATGGGTCTCTCAAAGGCAGCAGAAGTGTCTTGTTTTTTTATCCAGTTTGCCACTCTGTGTCTTTTAAGTGGAGCATTTCAGCCATTTACATTCAAGCTTAATATTGATGTGTTAGGTTTTCTTCCTTTTATAGCATTAGCTAGTTATCTTGTAGTCTCAATTGTTTAATTGCTTTATAGGTTCTGTACATTTTGTATTCATGTATGCTTTTATCATAGCAAGTATCATTCTTTTATTTTCACGAGTCAAACTCCTTTAAACATTTATTTTAGAGTCAGTCTGGAGGTAATGACTTCCCTTAGCATTTTCTTGTCTGGAAATACCTTATTTTCCTTTCTTTATGAAGCTCAGTCTGGCAGGTTATGAAATTCTTGCATGGCTGGGCGCAGTGGCTCACGCCTGTAATCCTAGCACTTTGGGAGGCCGAGGCAGGCAGATCACCTGAGGTCAGGAGTTCAAGACCAGCCTGGCCAACATGAAGAAACTCCATCTCTATTAAAAATACCAAAATTTGCCAGGTGTGGTGGTGGGCACCTGTAATCCCAGCTACTGGGGAGGCTGAGGCAGGAGAATTGCTTGAACCCAGGAAGCAGAGGTTGCAGTGAGCTGAGATCACACCACGGCACTCCAGCCTGGGTGGCAAAGTGAGACTCTGTCTCCAAAAAAAAGAAATTATTGGATGGCATTTTTTTTTTTCTTTGAGAAGGCTAACGCTAGGCCCCAATCTTTTCTAGGTTGCAGGGTTTCTGCTGCTAAGTCTGTTGTTAATCTAATTTACTTTATAGGTAATTTGGCCCTTTGTTTGAGCTGCCTTTAATATATTTTCTTTTGCATTGACCACGGCTATTCTAACGACTGTGGATGCCTTAGGAATGGGTATCTTGTTTACTATCCCACAGGTGTTCTCTGAATTTCTTATATCTGAATGTCAACCTTTCTAGCAAGACTAGAGAACTTTTCCTAAATTATTCCCTTAAATATACTTTCTTAGTTGGTTACTTTTTATTCTTCTGTTGTAGGAATGCCAATAAGTTATAAGTTTGGTCACTTTACATAATCCCATATTTCTTAAGGGCTTTGTTTTTCAGTTCTTTTTTCTTTTATTTTTGTCTGACTGGGTTACTTTGAAAGACCAGTTTCAAAGTCTAAAATTATTTCTTCTGCTTGGTCTAGTTTATTGTTAAAGATTCCAACTGTGTTTTGAAATTCCATTAGTAAATGTTTTAATTCCAGAAGCTCTATTTGTTTTTTTCTTAATCCAGCTATTTATTTTTCCATATTTCAAATTGTACTTAATGATTGTTTTGCACATAAAATTAATGTATACAAGATTAATGCTTTAAAGGAACTAAGCACCCACTAGACTCAAGAAAAAATGATGTCCTATGATACATCTGAAAAAAATTTAGTCTTTCTATTAATTACAGTTATGCAAATTAAGATAATATGTATTTTTGTCTAGCAAAATAAAATATAAGTATCAGTTTTGGTGAAGCGAAAGCATAATGGACATTAATTTGCCGATTGGTGCTGCAAGTATAAATTGATTCAACATTTTTCAGGGACGTTAGTCAATATGTGTGAAAATTATACACTAATATCTCTTTACACAGTAATTAAAGTGCTAGGACTTTTTGAAAAGAAAACATGTCTCAATGTGCCCATATTTGTTTCTGTGAAAATGTTTACAAAAAATGTTGTTCATTGAAAGCAATAAAATATTTAATAATAGAGAGAGTAGCCCTGTAAATCATGGAACTTATTCAACAGGGGATGTCTGAAGAGGGTCTAAAAATAATCTATATGTTTAAATAAGCAAATTAAAAGAAATTTATTTTAAAATCCTATATTTAATTATATTAAAAATTATCAATTTAGGTGATAGGATTATTGGTAAATCTTAATTTTTTAGCATTTTTGTTCCTTTATGTGCCAATTTTTCTATTAGTGTCTTTTACTCCTTTTGTAGATAAAATATACTGTTTTAACATAAAATAAATGTCATTCATAATTTCTTATACAGTAAGAACATGTTTTGGGGGGTGTTTTGGGGGGAGAGGGGAAGGATAGCATTAGGAGATATACCTAATGCTAAATGATGAGTTAATGGGTGCAGCACACCAGCATGGCACATGTATACATATGTAACTAACTGGCACATTGTGCACATGTACCCTAAAACTTAAAGTATACTAATAATAAAAAATAAATTAATTAATTTAAAAAGAAAAGAACATGTTTTTGAGACAGGTTCTTACTCTGTCACCCAGGCTGGAGTGCAATCATAGCTCACTGCAGCCTCAACCTCCCAGGCTCAAGCTATCCTCCCACCTCAACCTCCCAAGTGTCTGGGACCATGGCTGTGCACCACCATACCTGGCTAACTTTTAAAGAAAGATTATTGTAGAGCCAGTGTCTCACTGTGTTGCCCAGGCCGGTCTCAAACTCCTAGTTCAAACAGTCCTCCTCCCTCAGCCTCCCCAAAGTGTTGGGATTACAGGCGTAAGCCAATGCACACAGTGAGAGCTTTTTTTAAAAAAAGGTATGCAATATATTTGGTCTTTAAAAAATGTTTTTGTTTGAAGATTAAGGTACTCATGCAGGAAAATAATCCAATTTATGCTGCGGTTTAATTTAAAATGAAATCACTTGGCATTATTAAAAAATAAAATTTTGCCCAGGCGCAGTGGCTTACGCCTGTAATCCCAGCATTTTGGGAGGCCAAGGCAGGTGGATCACCTGAGGTCAGGAGTTTGCGACCAGCCTAACATGATGAAACCCCGTCTCTACTAAATACAAAAAAAAAAAAAAGCCGGGTGTGGTGGCCCATGCCTGTAATCCGAGCTACTCGGGAGGCTGAGACAGGAGAATCACTTGTACCTGGGAGGCAGAGGTTGCAGTGAGCCGAGATAGCACCATTGCACTCCAGCCAGGGCAACAAGAGTGAAACTCTGTTTAAAAAAAAAATTAAAATTAAACTAAAATTTCAAGTGTCCATTTGTTACCAAGAAAATAATTTTAAAAAACATTATTCTAATGCAATCTACAATTGTGTAGAATCATTATAGAATATACCACAGCATACTGCTGAGTTTTATTTGCTATTAAGATTAAGTGGGGCCGCATGGCCAGACAGGCCCTGCTCCCGAGGCCGGGCGGGCTGCGCGCCTGCGATCCTGCGCCTGTGGTCCTGGGGCAGCCCGGACCAGCGCAGGAGAACCCGCGAGCCCAGCGGCGCCTGCCCCGGGCTGCAGCCCCACCTGCCGGCGCGCCGCCTGGGAGCGGCTTCTGGGAGCCGGGCGGCCCCCGCGGTGCAGGCGCACTGCTAATGGCCTTGCGAGGCTCACTGGGTCTGAGAGGTCGGAGGCTGCGAGTATCGCTGCTGAAGGCTGTGGTGGACCCGGCTGGATCGCGGATTCTGGGCTAGATCGCGGGTTGGGGTTTGGATCGGGGATTTGGAGCTGGATCGGGGATTTGGGGCTGGATCGGGGATTTGGGGCAGGGTGGGGGCCGTGAAAAGGTGCTGTCATCTTACAGGGAGTTGCCCCGACTGAGGAGCCGGTGGTTGGGTGTCTGAGAAGATTACAGGCACCCGCCACCACGCCCGGCTAATTTTTGTATTTTTAGTAGAGACGGGGTTTCACCGTGTTGGCCAGGCTGGTCTCAAACTCCTGACCTCGTGATCCGCCCGCCTTGGCCTCCCAAAGTGCTGGGATTACAGGCGTGAGCCACCGCACCCGGCCTTATCACTACTATTATGGGTTTTTTTGTTTTTTTGTTGTTGTTTTTTGTTTTTTTTTTTTTAGACGGAGTCTCGCTCTGTCGCCCAGGCTGGAGTGCAGTGGCGCCATCTCGGCTCACTGCAAGCTCCGCCTCCCGGGTTCACGCCATTCTCCTGCCTCAGCCTCCCGAGTAGCTGGGACTACAGGCGCCCGCCACCGCGCCCGGCTAATTTTTTGTATTTTTAGTAGAGACGGGGTTTCACCGTGTTAGCCAGGATGGTCTGGATCTCCTGACCGCGTGATCCACCCGCCTCAGCCTCCCAGAGTGCTGGGGTTACAGGCGTGAGCCACCGCGCCCGGCAAACTCTACTATTCTTTATTGGGTGTAACCCAGGAGGTCAACAAATTATTTTTCTTTTCTTTTTTGTTTTTTTTCTTTTTTTTTTTTTGAGATGGAGGCTCACTCTTGCCCCGCCTCTGCACTCCAGCCTGGGTGACAAGAGTGAGAAATTTGTTATAAACATTGTTCTGTTACCTTTCCTTGCAGGCTTGGGGACCCTTTGGAGACAATGAAACTATCACCTCATGTTCTTCTCCAGTTTTAGGGCATAGATTCTCTGGAACCACTGAAAAGTGACTTCCTGGTTGTGGAACTTAAATACTGACTTAACCGTAACTAAATGGTTACTTACAGAAACGGAGCTGTCCCTCAGTGACTCCTGCCTTAGGTGCCTTTCTCATTTACCAGGACAGGTTATTTGTCGCATCCTTCTGGTCCATCACAGTCTCAACTTGTCCTGTTTTCTCAGAAAACGTATTTTTTTCCTTCTTATTCTTCCATAACAAACCTTATCTCTCACCCACCCCACCCTCAATTTGCACTCACTAGCCCCCTGCTGTTCACCCTCAGGTCTCAGGATGACATGCACATTTCAGGAAGCAGTCTACAACTTGATGTTCATGTTCAAGACAGTGGACTCAACTTGGAGCACCATAGCATATATTTCACACAAGTGGAACACCTAGATTTTAAAAACTCTGATCAATTCCGTCATCTGATCCTCGGGCACGCTGGCAGGCAGGCAGCAGCGGGGCCCTCAGATGACAGAGACCCCTCACAGTCTCAGGAAACATGACTTTATGGTGCTCCGACAGAAACTCATGCATTGATATCTAAGTAAACTTCAATGCCCCCAGCGTTTCTCAAAGGTAAATGCTGCTTTGTGGATGAATCTGTGATGGACAAAACTGCATCATCTAGAAGATGGGGCAACACAGACATTTAAACAAACTGTCACCTTTAAAGAGGAATCATCCTGAATGCAAGACAATGATGGCAGAGGGGAGGACTGAGGGCACCTGTAAGTCCTCCAGAGTGTGGATCCCTGCTCTTCCTGCTCTTGCCTGGAGATCGCTTCTAAGAACTGGTGGAGGGTTTTGGTTCTCAACTTCTTTTGTTTGTTTGTTTGAGACAGAGTCTCGCTCTCTCGCCCAGGCTGGAGTGCAGTGGCGCGATCTCGGCTCACTGCAAGCTCTGCCTCCCAGGTTCACGCCATTCTCCTGCCTCAGCCTCCTGAGTAGCTGGGACTACAGGCGCCGCCACCATGCCTGGCTAATTTTTGTATTTTCAGTAGAGACAGGGTTTCACCATGTTAGCCAGGATGGTCTCGATCTCCTGACCTCGTGATCCACCCACCTCGGCCTCCCAAAGTGCTGGGATTACAGGCGTGAGCCACCGTGCCTGGCCTTGGTTGTCAACTTCTACATCAACTCTTGCTGTGAATTCCTCTGCTGAGTCTAGAATCTCTAAAGAAAAAAAAAGTTTATTTTTTTAGTTCAGAGACCAGAAAGTTATTAATTGTAAATGGCATCAGCAGTCCAACACAATGCCCTTAGGGGCAACAAAAAAATTGAGGCAAAAAGATCTTTTAAAGAATTAAAAAAGGGGACTAGAAATGAGTAGAGGAGCAGAAAAAGCAAGAGCACATCCAACTGGTAAATGAGATAAGATCAATTTAGAGAAAATATCCCAAAATGTCTTCAGTGGTACTTGCTGGGGTCATGTACATTTACGTAGGTTTGACCCAAAACAGCAGGCTATCTGCGTCACTGTCAAAACAACACACTTGAGAAATTAATCAAAGCGTTCACATTTACTGACAGAGGAAATAAGTCTCAAATTTGTAGTTTATTTGTCTATAGAGTAAAGCAATTCCTGCAAAATGTTAAACATAATACCTGAAGAGCCAATGCTGCTTTGCACTCTGGAAAAGAACTGAAATTATCAGAAATTCTGGACTTTATGAGATAAAAATAAGAAATTAATGTAGGTTAGTCTTAAGATTAAAATTTGAAAGAAAAGCAGTTTGGAAAAACTTACCTTTTTTTTTTTTTTTTTTTTTTGATGGAAAGCCCATCCTCTCCTACCTGTCCCTCATAACTGGCAGGTGTCACCTGGTTGGCCGCAGAAGGGCCTGCCAGCCGAGGGACCACATCAGTGTAAGAAGCAGCTTCCACAGGAGCTCAGCCAGGATCCTTGGAAAACGTCGGACCTTGCCAGGCCATGGTGCTCTGTTCAGAAAGAGAAGATGCAGTTTCAGTAAAACAAAGAGTGTAATGTGAAATTTGTTAACAAAAATTATTGGCCAGGCGTGGTGGCTCACGCCTGTAATCCCACCGCTGGGAGGCCGAGGCGGATGGATCACAAGATCAGGAGATCGAGACCATCCTGGCTAACATGGTGAAACCCCGTCTCTACTAAAAATACAACCAGGCGTGCTGGCACGCACCTGTAGTCTCAGCTACTCGGGAGGCTGAGGCAGGAGAATCGCTTGAACCTGGGAGGAGGCAGCTGCAGTGAGCTGAGATCGTGCCACTGCACTACAGCCTGGGCGACTGAGCAAGACTGTATCCAAAAAAACACACAAAAAAGTAACAGTAATGATAAAGACATCTGAGCAGCAACATACATAGTTACACATTACAAAACAATATTTTCAGTGTCATGTTTATATAATACTGCATTCTATGTTTCTGATCCAACACGGGAGCCTGCTGAGGCCTGGGGGATTTAACAATTGCTAAATATGTAAAGGCTTTAGGTAGTATGTTAATTTGTACTCACAAGCTGGCCTCCAGCAGGACTTCCTACCCCACAGACATAGCTCTGCACACTTTCTGACCTGGAGATTGGGTGCTCCTGAAGGCCTGGAGAGAACAAAGCCCAGAGCACCAGCTGGCCATCAAGTGGACGGGATGTTGTTGGAGGTGTTGCTAAATGCCCACTCATCAGTCAAGCTTGCTGGGATAAAGCTGTGGGTACATCACACTGAATCAAGGCCGCACCACTGGAGGCCCCCTTCTGTCTCAGAAGCCAGAAAAACAGTGGGTTTGCAAGCCCGTGGAAGATCTAAAGTCTTTTTTAGTTTGGTTGGTTGTTTTGTTTTTGCAAAAAAGGTAAGTAAATTAAAAATGTACACCATTATTTGTCCTGTTTGTCTTTTGGGGACCCTTGCTTGCTTGACAAGGTAACTCCTTTTTTTTTATTCTTTTTTTTTTTTTTTTTTTTGAGACGGAGTTTCACCATCTTGGCTCACGGCAACCTCTGCCTCCCGGGTTCAAGCGATTCTCCTGCCTCAGCCTCCCCAGTAGCTGGGATTACAGGCATGTGCCACCATGCCTAGCTAATTTTGTATTTTTAGTAGGATGGGGTTTTCTCCATGTTGGTCAGGCTGGTCTTGAACTCCCAACCTCAAGTGATCTGTCCGCCTTGGCTTCCCAAAGTGTTGGGATTACAGTCGTGAGCCACCGCTCCTGGCCAAGATAACTCTAGCAAGGATTTCCCAATGTAATGCTCCTTCTGCTAACTTATCCCCTGCTGGATTTGTCACCCTAGACCTCATATAGTGCATGATCACTCTGACACTATAGTTGCTACTTATACAAGCCCTGCCCCCTTACACAATAGATCCCCAAAAGCCTAGTTCTCAAATCACCTATATAGTTTGTTTGACAACCTCATGCTCAAGGGACTCATGGCTCTTTATTACTCAGTCCCTCATTAGACACCATATGCAAGCAAGTCATAAAGATCCACAGGCTTTTACAAGTACCTTCTACTGGCCGAATAGCCTCCCTAAGTTTACCACCTATTGCAAGACCTCAAGCATGATGGCTTTTTCAGAACCACTGTCTTTCTTTAGATTATCTCTTTAATAAATGCTTCAACTCCTTGTTAAAGGGCACAATAGTATGCCAGCAAAGACATCTCCTTTCCTTAAGGTTGAGAAAAAGGAACAACCTGCCAGCTCGAGGAAGAGGATCAACTCCCTCACAAGGATCCCTGGTTCAAAAATCTAACTTCTATCTTGCCTAAAATTGCCACTACAAACCATTAGGAGCAGGCACTGTCCTGGAGATACATATATGTGTGTGTGTGTATACATATATATATAATATATATGTATATGTGTGTATATATGTATGTGTATATATATGGGCAAAAAATACATATTTTTGTTTGTGGGAATAATGAAAAACCCTGGGCTGGTGATTGTTTAAAAGGTTGGACAGCGGGAGGATGTTTGTTAGGATTCCTCCTTTTATGATCTCATTTTCTCCCTTTGGCTGAGAAATTAATAGATATGGGCCTTAAAAAGAGAAGCCTGCCATACATTTTAACATGCATGTGTTAAAAATAGATTTTGTTTGTGTGAAAAATGAACACCAATAAAACTGATAGTTGTCTTCTGATGATAAAGGTAGTGTGTGTTCCTGAAAATTTAGAATAAAATGTATATATCATAGGAGAATTCTACCACCCATATAAAACCTTTGTCAACTTTTTGAGGTACTTCTAGTCGTTAAAAAAAACATGTTTGTGTACAAACTTTTTTAGTTACAGCCCTACTTTATAAATTTTGTCATTAAACTTTTTGAAATATTTCATTTTTATTATTTAAATATAATTGAAGTAACAATTCTGTGGTTAAACATTTAAGCATTTTTGTACTTTGTTTATATTGTAAAGAACTTCACACTGAACAACCTTGAAATAATTCCCGGATCACATTTTTTATTTTCATAAGATGGATTCGTGGCCGGGCGCGGTGGCTCACGCCTGTAATCCCAGCACTTTGGGAGGCCGAGGCAGGTGGATCACAAGGTCAGGAGATCGAGACCATCCTGGCTAACACGGTGAAACCCCGTCTCTACTAAAAATACAAACAAATTAGCCGGGCGTGGTGGCAGGCGCCTGTAGTCCCAGCTACTCCGGAGGCTGAGGCAGGAGAATGGCGTGAACCTGGGAGGCAGAGCTTGCAGTGAGCCGAGATCGCGCCACTGCACTCCAGCCTGGATGACAGTGCGAGACTCCATCTCAAAAAAAAAAAAAAAAAAAGATGGATTCATACATGTTAGCACTGAGTCATTTTTATGGATTGTAATTGGCACCTGGCTTTTCAGAAGGGAGTTCTTATTTGTGCGCCTGTGGGTTAGTCCATCTCAGTACTTCTGTCTGCATTCAGTGCTATCTATAAAGACTTTTTTTTTTTGCCACTTTGAAAAGTGGTTTCTTCTTAACGTTTGTAACGAGCATGTCTTCAATTGCTTGTAAGTGAACATATTTATTGAAGGTATATTGGATGTGGCATTTCTTTGGTGAATTGCTTGTGTCCTTTGCCTATTTTTCGATTGACTTTTGGAAGAAAACTGGGCTGTTGTCTTGGAAAATGTCCCTCATTCTGGGTCTTTGTTTCCTGGAAGTGTCATTTAACATGTTCTTGCTCTGTTTCCCCAGATTCCTACAAACTGCACATTAGGATTGACAGCGTGATTAGATTCAGGCTAAACATTTCTGGCAGGTATGCATGTGTGTGTTTCTAGAAGTTTGCTTAGAGGTAGTCTTAGATAACATTTTCAGCTGCTTCTATGACCATTGGTTGAGGTTTTCTGTGGTACTGGTTGTGGTTTTGTGCTTGTTTTCTTTTTGTTTTTGTTTTTGTTTGAGACAGGGTCTCACTCTGTCACCTAGGCTGGAGTGCAGCGGCATGATCTCGCCTCACTGAAACCTCTGCCTCCCGGGTTCAAAGGATTCTCCTGCCTCAGACTCCTGAGTAGCTGGGATTACAGGAGCCTGCCACCGCGCCCCGCTAATTTTTTTGTATTTTTAGTAGAGACAGGGTTTCACCATCTTGGACAGGCTGGTCTTGAACTCCTGACCTCGTGATCCACCGACCTCAGCCTCCCAAAGTGCTGGAATGACAGGCGGGAGCCACTGCGCCCAGCCCGGAAGTTATAAATTTTTCAGTCCTCAGTTATGTGACTCTGGGGCAGTCGGTAACTTACAGAAAACCTGCTAAGCGACAGCAATCAGTGCTTAATTATGCCTATTCTTTAGCAAGGTCCAAGCCCCTGCCATAATACTAACCTTGTCATGTGAATGCAGCCCGAATCTCTGGATGGGGTGGAGGGGGTTCGTTTCTCTTGCCTCCAAGTTTAACTATAAACTAAATCCCTCTCATGGTTATTTTGGCCTCTGTGCTAGAATAACCAAGAGAAAAATACCAAAACAGCCTATGAGGTTAGAAGCCAGGTGGGCCAGTCTGTGGGGAAAAGAAAGAGATCAGACTGTTACTGTGTCTATGTAGAAAGAAGTAGACATAAGACACTCCATTTTGTTCTGTACTAAGAAAAATTCTTCTGCCTTGAGATGCTGTTAATCTGTAACTCTAGCCCCAACCCTGTGCTCCCTGAAACATGTGCTGTGTCCACTCAGGGTTAAATGGATTAAAGGCGGTGCAGGATGTGCTTTGTTAAACAGATGCTTGAAGGCAGCATGCTCGTTAAGAGTCATCACCACTCCCTAATCTCAAGTACCCAGGGACACAATACACTGCGGAAGGCCGCAGGGACCTCTGCTGAGGAAAGCCAGGTATTGTCCAAGGTTTCTCCCCATGTGATAGTCTGCAATATGGCCTTGTGGGAAGGGAAAGACCTGACTGTCCCCCAGCCCGACACCCGTAAAGGGTCTGTGTTGAGGAGGATTAGTAAAAGAGGAAGGCCTCTTTGCAGTTGAGATAAGAGGAAGGCATCTGTCTCCTGCTCGTCCCTGGGCAATGGAATGTCTCGGTGTAAAACCCGATTGTATATTCCATCTACTGAGATAGGAGAAAACCGCCTTAGGGCTGGAGGTGGGACATGCTGGCAGCAATACTGCTCTTTAAGGCATTGAGATGTTTGTGTATATGAACATCAAAAGCACGGCACTTTTTTCTTTACCTTGTTTATGATGCAGAGACCTTTGTTCACATGTTTTCCTGCTGACCCTCTCCCCACTATTACCCTATTGTCCTGCCACATCCCCCTCTCCGAGAAACACTCAATAATGATCAATAAATACTGAGGGAACTCAGAGACTGGTGCTGGCGCAGGTCCTCCGTACGCTGAGCGCCGGTTCCCTGGGCCCACTTTTCTTTCTCTATGCTTTGTCTCTGTGTCTCTTTTCTCAAGTCTCTCGTTCCACCCGACGAGAAACGCCCACAAGTGTGGAGGGACAGGCCACCCCTTCACCAGTCGTGGTAGGTTTCACTCATTGTTCATAATTTGGCAAAGGTGGTTTTGTTCTTTTGGGGGCTTATGTAATTCAGCTGGGCCCTGTCTCTTAGATTCCAGAAGTCCCAGCTGGACACAGTGAATGTGACCAGTGGGTCTGCATCAGGCCTGGTTGTAGGTTTGTGGCAGGTTTGACTATTACACACTCTGGGAATATTGGTAGTTCTTTATCTGCTCTGCTCGAAATGTGATATCTCCACAGAAAGACACAAATCATACATTTGCAGCTGAAATGAATTTTCAAAGCGTACACTCAGAACAGGAGATGGATGGAGCATCCCCAGAAATCCTGAGTCCACTGTACTCATTCTCCACCCCCACGTAACCACGGTCTTGCCTTCTCTGGCCCTGGAGTAGTTTTGTCTGTTGTGAGCATCAGAGAATGGAATCGTACTGTCTGATGCTCTTACGCCAGGCTTAATTCACTTAACGTCTATGAGATGCATCCATGACATAGCATTTAGTAAGAGTTCATTCTCACTTTGATGTAAATATTCCATCATGTAAACAGGCCAAATGTGCTTATGTGTTCTCTGGTTGATGGGAGGGCTGTTTCCAGTTTGGAACTATTAGGAACAGCACCTTGATCACCTGTATCCATCTTTTGGTGAACATAAGCATGCATTTCTTGCCTCTGGGCATAGGGTTTAGGGTGGAGTCGCTGGGTCTGAGGCATATGTATGTTTTGTTTTCAGTATGTATTACTTATTATTGTTTAAACCTTGAAATTAAACTTTCTGGCACGTTGGTCATTTCACTTCGGCAGGCTGGACTGGCCCACACCGGGGAGGGGCCTACCATGAGATGGGGCTGAGAGCAGGGGGCTGTAACCTGGGCCTTGGGAGTCAACCCCAGCTCTCTCCTGACCTTCCCCCATCCTGGTCCCCCCCTCCTGTCCTCAGGGAAGGTACCGATGCAGGGAACTCAGGAGCAGGGTGTTCTGATCTTCACTCTGATTAGGGGAAGAACTTGAGCTCAGTCTCCTCCTTCTCCCACCACCTGCCTGGCCTGAAATTCCCACAAACCTAGGAGCCCTTTGGAGTTGAAGATGATGCATGCAGGGGCCCTCTCTCCTACTGCAGCCAGAGATTGGATGGACAGAGGGGCCAGGCCACTCCACCTCGTGTCCTCTCCCTGGTGCATGGGCCGGGAAGAGTGAAGCGGCTGTGTGCTTAAGGCCTAGCGCTGCAGAGGCTCCGAGAAAACCAGCTCCAGCCCCTGCTCCTCTCAGCCTCATCTAATTTACGGCCAGGCAGGGCAGGGGTTCTGTCTCTCGGGGCCGAGACCCTGGGAGCCTGCAGGACCCTGCCGGCAATGCAGTGCAGCTCACTCCCTCTAGCCCTCTTCCGTGTTTTCCCAGGCCAGGACCAACAGTGCCTTCCCCCAAGTTAGTCTCAGTGAGCTACTGCCAAGAGCAATTCAGTGCACAGCCACACTTCTCCCTAACCTAGAGCTCACTCCTCCTCTGCCAGCAGCACTGCCCCGGGCCTCCTCCCCGTTATAGACTGTGGAGAGGAGGAGCCTAGAGAGCCCTAGCTGAGGCTGTCAAACCCTTGGCGTGGGCAGCTGGCAGGTTGACCCCTGACCCCGGCTTTTTGCCTTGAGGGGAGGCTGTGTGGTTCGTTGGCTGGTGTGACAGTGCAGGGCAAGGAGAAGGTAAGAAGACGCAGGGAGGCAGCGTGGGCCACAGTCACACTTCTGCTGCACCTGCATCTGTGAGCTTCTCCACAAAGAGGAGAAAGACAAGGCCAGGGTTGGGCCTTCCCCTTGGCTTTTTTTTTTTTTTTTGAGATGGAGTCTGTCGCCCAGGCTGGAGTGCAGTGGTGCGATCTCGGCTCGCTGCCAGCTCCGCCTCCCGGGTTCATGCCATTCTCCTGCCTCAGCGTCCCAAGTAGCTGGGACTACACGCGCCTGCCACCATGCCCAGCTAATTTTTTGTATTTTTAGTAGAGACGGGGTTTCACCGTGTTAGCCAGGATGGTCTCAATCTCCTGACCTCGTGATCTGCCCACCTCAGTCTCCTAAAGTGCTGGGATTACAGTCATAAGCCACTGTGCCTGGCCAGGATTTTTTTTTTTTAAGATTGCATGTTGTTCTGTTGCCCAGGCCGAGGGCAGTGGCACGATCACTGCTTACTGCAGCCTTGACCTCCTGGGCTCAAATGATCCTCCCAATTCAGCCTCCCAAGTAGCTGGAACTACAGGCGCACACCATCACACACAGGTAATTTTTAAATTTATTTATTTATTTTTATTATTTTTGAGATGGAGTCTCACTCTGTTGCCCAGGCTGGAGTGCAGCAGCATGATCTTGGCTCACTGCAACCTCCACCTCCTAGGTTCACGCAATTCTTCTTCCTCAGCCTCGCAAGTAGCTGGGATTACAGGCACCTGCCGCCATGCCTGGCTAATTTTTGTATTTTTAGTAGTGACGGGGTTTCACCATGTTGGCCAGGCTGGTCTCGAACTCCTGACCTCAAGTGATCCACCCGCCTCAGCCTCCAAAATTGCTGGGATTACAGACATGAGCCACCGCACCCAGCCAATTTTTTATTTTTTTATTTTTTTTGTAGAGATGGGGTCTTACAACGTTGCCCAGGCTGGTCTCAAACACCTGGCTCAAACAATCCTCCCATCTTGGCCTCTTAAAGCACTGGGATTACAGGAGTGAGGCACCACACCTGGCCAAGAATTTCCTTAAAGCCTATGAAGTGGTGAGCCTTTCATTTCATGTGGAAGGTTCTGGTGGCTGCAGGATGGCCTGAAATGAGAGAGCAAGTGATCCTTTAGAGAAATGGTTTCCTTTCATCCAGTCTGAAGCTGATGGGGGTGAAATCTGGAGTGGCAGAAGTAAGGCTGGAAAGGAGGAGCTGGATTGGAGGAGAAACATCAGCAGGACTTGGCTGAAATGTGTTGGGTTTGTTCATTCGTTTATTTACTCAGCAGATACACAGGGAGTGCTCGCTGTGTGCTTGGCACTGTGGTCAAGGAACTGAGTATGCAACAAAGAAGAGAACACATACAGCCCTTGCTCTGTGCCACTCACAGTTTGGCGCAGGTCCGGAGAGGAAGAGGAGGGCTCCAAGGTGTGCTCAAGGTTCCACTGGGACAGTGGTGTCCTCCCCAAACCAGTGACCAATTAGTGAGGGGTGCAGTCATGCCCATGGGCCTTCAACAGCATTTTACTGAAATAAAACAGAAAATATCAAGAGTGCTTTGGATGTCATAAGGGAAAGAACACTGCAGAAATTTTCTTTCTGTTATATATGTGCAGGTCTGTATTGGATCAGTATGTGCAATGTACTTCTTATTGAAGGGCAGGTAAAGAAAGAAAAAAAACCTTGTATGGGGCTGAGCGTAGTGGCTCACATCTGTAATTCCCGCACTTTGTAAGGCTGAGGCAGGACTGCTTAAACCAGGAGTTCAAGACTAGCCTGGGCAACATAGCGGGACCTCATCTCTACAAAAAAATAAAATAAAAATTAGCCAGATGTGGTAATGCACACCTGTAGTCCCAGCTACTTGGGAGGCTGAGGCAGGATGATCACTTGAGCCCAGGGGTCAAGGGTGCAATGAGCCATGATCATACCACTGCATTTGGCCTGGGCAACAGAGCAAGACCCTCTCTCAAAAAAAAAAAAAATCTAAAAGAGAATGGGTAAATCAGGCATGGTGGTGCATGCCTGTAGTCCCAGCTACTCCACAGGCTGAGGCGGGAGGATCACTTGAGCCCAGGAGTTTGAGGTGGTAGGGTGCAATAATCGTGACTATAAATAGCCACGGCACTTTAGCCTGGGCAACATGACGAAACCCTGTCTCTATAAAAAAATAAAGAAATTAGCCTGGAGTGGTGGTGCATGCCTGTGTTCCCAGCTATTCCAGAAGCTGAAGTGGGAGGATTGCTTGAGCCCAGGAGTTGGAGATTGCTGTGGGCCCAGATCGTGCCACTGCAGGGGGCTACAGGAGTCTAAAAGGGAGGGGACACAATTTCCCCAAATCTCCAATGTTGAGGAGTTCTGCCTACACTCCTTGCCCCAGGATGCCCCCAGCACCAAGGCCAAGAGGGTGTCTTGGCCCTCAGCACTGGGGTAGAACATCTGTACACAGAACCAGGCCACAGGAGAAGGCATACACAGAGCCCATGAGCCCCCATCTCCATCCTCTGTTCTCTGGGACTACAAATCCAGGCCTGACCTGGTTCTATCCCTACCTGGAGAGACAGAACACAGGAGACAACCCCTGAGAAGCCTTTCCCCAGGGCCTGATTCCCCCTCGCACTGTAAGATCTCTCAGCCCGCACTTTGGGAGGCCGAGGTGGGCGGATCACGAGGTCAGGAAATCGAGACCATCCTGGCTAACAGGGTGAAACCCCGTTTCTACTAAAAATACAAAAAAAAAAATTAGCCGGGCGTGGTGGCGGGCGCCTGTAGTTCCAGCTACTCGGGAGGCTGAGGCAGGAGAATGGCGTGAACCTGGGAGGCGGAGCTTGCAGTGAGCCGAGATCGCGCCACTGCACTGCATCCCGGGCAACTGCCAGACTGCATCTCAAAAAAAAAAAAAAAACAAAAAAAACAAAAAAAACCTCTCAGCCCTGGATCAGGTCCCCTCTCCAGGAAAGGTGACAGAGTGGGGTCTAAATGACACTGCCCTAGGGCCCCGCTGGGGTGGAAAACAGACCCAGACAGCGCCCCCAGCCCTCCCTCCCCAGGGAGGAATAAAGGGCATAACAGACAGCGGAGGACACCGGGACAGGAAGGAGGGGCCAGCCGCTCTCAAACTAAGTCTAAACCATGGCGGTGAGGAAGTGTGGTCCCAAATCCAGCCCCCTCACGGCCGAGCTCACAGAGCTCAGGGCTGGAACTCGGAACCCCTGGCCCGACGCAGGCGGCAGCACCGAAGGGAACTTGAGCCCCGGCCCCCTCAGGGGACCCACGGCCGGGGCGCAGCTTTGCTGGCAGACGCCGCAATACTGCGCAGCCGCGGCCCCGCAAGCAGAAACAGGGCTGGGTCTGAGGCCTGCGTGGAGCTGGGGCCCGACGGCTCCCGGAAGGCAGCGGGGGGCACTGGGCGCCCCGGATCCGAGCCTCCCGGGCGGCAGGCCCTCCCAGCTGTGCGGCGCCCGGATCCCCACCAAGGCACCCCAAGCGCGGACGGCGGGACGGGCGACAGCACCAGGGTGGTGTCCCAGGCTTCCCCACCGCCGCGGACCAACTCGGCCCCGGCCCGGGCGGGGCTTCCGGAGACATTTATCTCCCTTCCCTCTAACCTTCCTGGGGCTCCGGCTCAGGCTGGACAACGGCTCGGAGACCCAGTCCCCCTCGAGTGTTGACCACCCCCATCCAGAACCAGGCAACCCACCAAACCACCTCTCCCAAGCCGGGCCTCTTCCCGGCGTCCGCCGCTGACCTGATCAGAGCCGCTCTGCCGGCCCGAGGGAGCCGAGAAGGGGCTTGGGAATGGGGTCTTGAGGAGGGGCTGGCCGGAATGTACAGCACTAGCCCAGCTGGAGCGGGCGGCGCGGGCGCGCCTGTCCCCCAGCCCACCCAACTCCCGGCCCGCGCGGCCCCCGGCACACCATAGAGACGTGGTCCTCCGCCGGCCTAGAGCGTCTCTCCAGAGCGTGTGCACGAGCGAGACGTCATTTTGCGTCGCCTCGGGCAGGGTGGCCAGCGGCTGCATCTGAGGCGGACGCCGCAGTGTAGGGCACACCCTGAGGGTAGCGAGAGACGTGACAGGACCGAGCAGCTGGGGGCTGCAGCCTGCTGTGTCCCCACCGATCCCAGAGAGAGGCTGTGAGTCTGGATCTGGGCGTTCGCACCCTGAGAGAGGATCAAAACTCCCCTGCGGGCCCGAGGTAGAAGAGCAAGGTTGAGGACAGCCTCGGGTCACCAGAGTAGTTTGGAGGCAGGCCTGCAGGCGCGTTCCCGCTCCTCAGCTCCAAGCTGACGTATCTACACCTGCCGGCGGGCATTAAGATGGCTGGTTATGCCACTACTCCCAGCCCCATGCAGACCCTTCAGGAGGAAGCGGTGTGTGCCATCTGCTTGGATTACTTCAAGGATCCCGTGTCCATCAGCTGTGGGCACAACTTCTGCCGAGGGTGTGTGACCCAGCTGTGGGGTAAGGAGGACGAGGAGGACCAGAACGAGGAGGAAGATGAATGGGAGGAGGAGGACGAGGAAGCGGTGGGGGCCGTGGATGGATGGGACGGCTCCGTTCGAGAGGTGTTGTATCGGGGGAATGCTGACGAAGAGTTGTTCCAAGACCAAGATGACGATGAACTCTGGCTCGGTGACAGTAGTATAACTAATTGGGACAACGTAGACTATATGTGGGACGAGGAGGAAGAAGAAGAGGAAGATCAGGACGATTACCTAGGAGGCTTGAGACCTGACCTGAGAATTGATGTCTACGGAGAAGAAGAAATACTGGAAGCATACGATGAGGACGAAGAGGAAGAGCTGTATCCTGACATCCACCCGCCTCCTTCCTTGCCCCTTCCAGGGCAGTTCACCTGCCCCCAGTGCCGAAAGAGCTTTACACGTCGCAGCTTTCGTCCCAACTTGCAGCTGGCCAACATGGTCCAGATAATTCGCCAGATGTGCCCCACTCCTTATCGGGGAAACCGGAGTAATGATCAGGGCATGTGCTTTAAACACCAGGAAGCCCTGAAACTCTTCTGTGAGGTGGACAAAGAGGCCATCTGTGTGGTGTGCCGAGAATCCAGGAGCCACAAACAGCACAGCGTGCTGCCTTTGGAGGAGGTGGTGCAGGAGTACCAGGTGAGAGAAATGAGGGAATGTGGACGGATGAAGGGAGTGGAAAGGTAACTAGGAGAGCTGAGGAATGAGTAGCATCCCTTTCCCACCTCCTCAGGTACTTAGTTGCTAAACTTCTCTTTCTTTGATGAGGGAGACACGGTGGAGAGAGATGCTCATGTGGGTAAAAAAGGAGACACAAAACCATGAAGATTGGGGCAGATTGGCTTCCCCAGAGGAAGCTGAACAGATAATATGACGGTCACTGGAAGCGGACCACTACTGCTAATACTGGCAGTCTACCTAAGTATAAGGGACATGAGTAACAGATACCCAGTACTTCATTTCTCTCTAATGTGAGTCCTTGACCAATTCCCTGGGACAGGTACAGATAGGAATAGAAAGCCACAGTACTTGGAGATAATAGACATTTGGGACCTCAGCACAAGCAGTGTCAAAATAGATGTATTGGTAGACAGAAATGCCAGATGTGAGTCCTAAACTACTGGTAGCAATTGGCCACACCCCCCTCTGAAAGTCTGGGATTGCATCTCTACCTTCAGTGGGGTCCGTTTTCCTTCTAGAGATAGGCAAAGCATATAAGCATCTTTGATGGATCAGAATGTGCCTCATATCCTGATCACTTTTCTTTCCTGGTATTTTATCATAGTGGAAGGAGTGCGGGATTTAGGATCAGATGACCTGGCTCTGCCACTTACTGTCTAGTCTTGGGCAGGTGTCAACCTCCTTGAGCTTCACTTTTTCCCTAGGATTGTAAGGATTAAAAGAGATCATATATGTTAACCATAAAGCACTAAACAAATGTTTGCTGTTTTATTTGGCTTTCTTGTAACTTGTCTTCTCTTGTTTGGGTGCTGATATGGTTAATGCCTTGCTTTCTAGTCTTGACTTCTAAGCATTAGATAATTGTCTCAATGACAATGAGCATGAGTACCATCTTCCTTACCAAAAGTCTAGGTAGATTTGACTCCTAGCAGTGCCCAAACGAAGGAGAGGTTGTCTTCAGGTCCAGAAAGGTTGACCTGGATATGCAGCAGCCGCTGCTCACATCTTAGTAGTGCTTTACAGTTTATAAAATATATTTCCTCGTATCTCCTATAGCAGTGGTTTTCAAATTGTTTTTTGACCAATTAGTGTGTCTTAAAATAAATGGGTCATGCCTAGCATTATCTCAAAATGAAGTAAGAGAAAATATTAGAACACATGGAACATAGGGTAAGTATTGCTTTATGAAACTTTTAAGTTATATATATATACATGTATATACTTCGTCTAAAAATATATTGCTTTCTTTGAGTTGCAGTCAAAACACAAACACAGAGCACTGTCCTACAGGCTTCATATATTAGATATTATTATCACCCCCCTGCCCCCATTTTATAGCAAATATTGGTAAGTGCACAGTTAAGGCACAAATCTAACCGTAAGTCACTGCTACCTCTGTTACATTAACCTGACTTGAAGGACAAATCCTAGTACCATGTTTTCACCCAAGGTGATAACTATAGTATCCCATGGAAAAAACTTATGTCCTATGCTTCTGGGTTTTAGTACACTGAAGCTGAGGAAAAGAGAGAACCTTCCATTTCTCTCCTAACTTTTTTTTTTTGAGACGGTGTCTTGCTCTGTTGCCCAGGCAGAAGTGCAATGGCATGATCTCGGCTCACTGCAACCTCTGTTTCCCGGGTTCAAGCGATCCTCCTGCCTCAGCACCCCTAGTAGTTGCGATTACAGGCACATGCCACCATGCCCAGCTAATTTTGCATTTTTAGTAGAGATGGGGTTTCACCATGTTGGCCAGGCTGGTCTTGAACTCCTGACCTCAGGAGATCCACCACCTGGGCCTCCCAAAGTGCTGGGATTACAGGCATGAGCCACTGTGCCCAGCCTTCCTCAGCTAACTTTTATCATCATCCCCTTCCCCCATTTTATAGTAAATATTGGTAAGTGCACAGTTAAGACACAAATCTTTTTTTATTTTTATTCATTTATTTATTTATTTATTTATTTGAGCTGGAGTCTCGCTCTGTCATCAGGCTAGAGTGCAGTGGTGCAATCTCGGCTCACTGCAACCTATGCCTCCCGAGTTCAAGCGATTTTCCTGCCTCAGCCTCCCAAGTAGCTGGGAATACAGGTGTGCACCACCACGCCCAGCTAATTTTTGCATTTTTAGTGTAGACGGGGTTTCACCATGTTGGCCAGGATGGTCTCAATCTCTTGACCTCCTGATCCCCCCGCCTCGGCCTCCCAAAGTGCTGGGATTACAGATGTGAGCCACCATGCCTGGCTGTCTCTTTCATTCTTTAGGCAGTTCATTGTCACTTCCTTCCATTGGTAAACATGTAAATTATAGTCGCATGATTTAGAATTTTACTGACCAAAGTCATAATAATAGTTAACAGTACAAGGAACTATTTTTGTATAATGGTTTATTTAATACAGTATACATTATCTTTCATATACTTTGTTACAATGTTAAAAAAAACTTCATTTTTCATAATATAGGAAATAAAGTTGGAAACAACTCTGGTGGGAATACTTCAGATAGAGCAAGAAAGCATTCACAGCAAGGCCTATAATCAGTAAGATGTGTGAAAAGTTGGGTAGCCACAGGAGGTGTTCATTAAGGATATGATTCCATTTATATAGCTATTTCTATTGCATAACCAGGACAGTTTTATTGTTTTGAGGTCAGTGTTCTTTTAAAATTTGATTTTCTGTAAGAAGAGGCTTTTTGGCCCAGAAAGCCTTACTTATTTTACATCTTCCAGTTTGTCCATCCCATGAGTTAGAGTTCGTCTTGACTCTGCAAGCTGGAATCAAAGAATTATGAAAGTAAGATCATTTAGATTTGACCAAGGGCACCATTAAATGGTGTCAGGTTTTAGGAAGCAGACGGGTGTATAAAAAGAAAATGAACAAAGATTTCACTTATTGGGGATCAGGCATAACTGGATGCCTGGACTGTCCTGCCACCCAGCTGCCACCAATAAAATCATTCATCACTCTGTAAGAGGGACCAGATGCTTCCATCATCAGTACTCCTTGTTTTTCTGTTATCTCCTTTGAGGTAGCTAAAAATGGCAGCCAAAAAAAAATGTTGAGGCTTTTCTCAAGTATATACTCATGTTATTTTGCAGAAGATAGGGTCAACTTCTTCAGTTGAGTTATCTGAAAGTGTTGGGCAGTGACACCATGCCAAACACTGTTAAATTCATGCCATTAAAAACAGTGGAGTGTTCTGCAAAGCCCGATTCTCTGCAGCTTTAAGACTGGACAGTATTGAAATATTCACAGGAATCTTCCAAGCCATGAAAGCTTAATATTAGACAGCCCTTTTAATTGCAAAGGAGAAAAAAATGGAGACACTTGTGAAACCTTGCATTCTGAGTGCTGCCACAAATAAATTAAGGAATTCCAGAATTTCTTCATCTACTTCTGCAGTCTTAACTCTGAATTAATGACTGAATATATCAAACTTCAGATCTTAAAAAACATCAGCTCGCAAGAGGCTGAGGCAGGAGAATGACATGAACCTGGGAGGTGGAGCTTGCCGTAAGCCGAGACTGAGCCACTGCACTCCAGCCTGGGCAATAGAGCAAGACTCCATCTCAAAAAAAAAAAAAAAAATTGGCTCATCTTTTATTGCTGTTGGTTGAGATGAATCTACTGATGAAGAAAACTGTACTTTGCTTACATTCAGAATAAGGCTTTCAAAACTGTGGATGTGCTGTTTTCGTGAGCCTTCTACTTGACCACCAAAGACAGTATTTTTGCAGCTGTATCAAATGAACCGAGTTGGAGGAAATTGTATAGGAGTATATCTTAATGGCACTACAGCAAACTGTGTTAAATTTGGGTTTTTGGCAAAGATTGAAGAAAACTGGTATTCAAGATGTACTGCAGCTGTCACCACCAAGCATGAACTTTCACTGATTACCCATAACCTACTGGAAATCTTCAGCCTTGCTGTCAGCATAGACCACTGTGAGAAACAGTACATTCCATTCCAGTCTGCCCTGCTTTTTGAAGATCTAAATGCCATTCCATGTTTTCTGTTACATATTGAAGTTTCTTGGTTGTCAAAGAAAAACGGATTCTGCTGAGCTTGTGGACAGAACAACCCCAAGGTTGGAAGAACAATGAAAAATAATCTATACTTGAACATTTCAAAAGTTAAAATTTTCAACAGAGTTTTAACACACTGAAGCTTAAAATACATTGACACTGAAATGTCAAGGGGCAAACACCAATTTCGCCGTTCGTTATGAAATACATCAAACAAAACTTGCCAAAAATACAACCATAAAAATATAGCAAATGTATGTATGAGCAAACTAATGCTAAAAATGTCTAATTTTCTTGGCTAGTCTTTCAAGGACCAGATTCATGAATGTCATTTGAAGGGAAAAAGTGAAATACTTGGAATTATTTTGAGTGATGTGCTCCTGAGCTTGTTCTTAAAATCTACCAGTGGTAGCTTTTGGAAAGAATGTGTTTCATACCAATGTGCAGGCCTCACTGGAAGAGCTTCAAGAGGAGTTTGTGAAACTCAAGGTCTAATGGTTTTGACTAGAAACTTCCAGGCAAATACTCTAGAGAAACTTGGGTGTAAAATGACTAAACAGATGAAAAGGCTTTATCCACTATTCCATTTGCTCCTTACACCTTAAAAAGCTTTTTTATTTTTTAATGTTTTGATATATCTAGCTTTGGGGAGAAAGCAGTGCAAGAGTGTTATTAAAAGCAGCTTGTGTTTTCTTGCACCTTTTACACCACCCAGGAAAGAAAAGTTCAGGCTTAACAGTGACATGGCTATCACATCATCTGAATAAATTTTTTCCTCCTAAAATTACTACTGCTTTCATTAATTTTAATCATGATACTTAATTTTGAAATTGTAAATGGAGGGGCAAATGTGAGATTTTCAGGTATATGAAAAGTAGAAGTGTGGGTTACAAAAACATTGAGGAAAAACATACAGCTCACCTGTTTATTGAATGTCTTCCCTATTAGGTTCAGCTGTTCACTGCTGTATCACAAGTCAGACTGTTTAAACTTGTTCCTCTACTTCTGTGGCTGTACCCTGGATCTCATCTTCAGATTGGCTACACATCTGAAATCAACTCCCATTGCACTATGACCTTAGCTCTTAGCCTTCCAGTACACTTAAGCACACTCCAATTACACCTGCCCTTCAGCTTTAGGGAGCCCACTGTTTCACTGACTCCATATTTTTTCCTTCCCAATTTATCAGACATTTAACAGCCTTACTATCCTACTGAGCCTAGACTGCATGATTCATTTTGGCATAAAGACCTGATACAGGCTGGGCGCGGTGGCTCACGCCTGTAATCCCAGCACTTTGGGAGGCCAAGGCGGGTGGATCACGAGGTCAGGAGATCGAGACCATCCTGGCTAACACAGTGAAACCCCGTCTCTACTAAAAACACAAAAAATTAGCCAGGCATGGTGACGTGCACCTGTAGTCCCAGCTATTCAGGAGGCCTAGGCAGGAAAATCACTTGAACCCGGGAGGCGGAGGTTGCAGTGAGCCGAAATCGCGTCACTGCACTCCAGCCTGGGCGACAGAGCGAGACTCTGTCTGCAGGGGAAAAAACAACAACAACAAACCTGATTCATGTTGTCATCTAAACCGGATTGATTGATTGATTGATTTCTTTTTCTTTCTCTCTCTCTGTTTGACAGAGTCTTGCTCTGTCGCCTAGGCTGGGGTGCAGTGGTGCGATCTCGGCTCACTGCCAGCTCCGCCTCCTGGATTCACGCCATTCTCCTGCCTCAGCCTCCCGAGTAGCTGGGACTACAGGCGCCCGCCACCAAGCCTGGCTAATTTTTTGTATTTTTAGTAGAGACGGGGTTTCACCGTGTTAGTCAGGATGGTCTCGATCTCCTGACCCCGTGATCCGCCCACCTCGGCCTCCCAAAGTGCTGGGATTACAGGCGTGAGCCACCGCCCCCGGCCTCTTTCTTTCTTTCAATGCTTTTGTTTTTGTTTTGTTTGAGCCAGGGTCTCACTCTGTTGCCCAGACTGGAGTGCAGTAGTGCGATCACAGCTCACTCACTTCCTAGGTTCAAGTGATGCTCCCACGTCAGCCTTCTGTGTAACAAGGACTATAGTGCAGCTAATTTATTTTTATTTTTTGTGGAGCTCTCCCTACATTGCCCAGGCTGGTCTTGAACTCCTGGTGGGCTCAAGTGATCCTCCTGCCTTGGCCTCCCAAAATGCTGGGATTACAGTCATGAGCCACCACACCCAGCCTAGACCAGGATTTCTCAACCTCGACCCTATTGACATTTTGAGTGAGATAATTCTTTGTTGTGGGCAGCTGTCCTATGCATTGTAGGATACTTAGTAGCATCTCTGGACTCTACCCACTACATGCAGGTAGTACCCCTCCACTAGTTGTGACAACCACAAATGTCTCTAGACATTACCAAATGTCCCATAAGCGGACATTGCAAAATCATCCCCAGTTGAGAACCACTGATGTAGAGTCAGGGAAAGTGGTCATGTCCACATATCATCCTCTTGTAGGCACTATAGCCGGTGCCTGGCATAGGTGTTCAAAAGTGGAACACCTACTCTTGAGAGGAAGAATAGGCTTGCCTAGCTAGCACTTTATTAAAAGTACCCTGAGGGCCAGGCATGGTGGCTCACACCTGTAGTCCCAGCACTTTGGGAGGCCGAGGCAGGCAGATCACCTGAGGTCGGGAGTTCCAGACCAGCCTGACCAACATGGAGAAACCCTGTCTCTGCTAAAAATACAAAATTAGCCAGGCATGGTGGCGCATGCCTGTCATCCCAGCTACTCAGGAGGCTGAGGCAGGAGAATCACTTGAACCTGGGAGGAGGAGGTTGCAGTGAGCCGAGATCGCACCATTGCACTCCAGCCTGGGCAACAAGAATGAAACTCCGTCTCAAAAAAAAAAAAAAAAAGTACCCTGAGTATCAGTGGATTAATGGATATGACACCCACTACTCCCTGCTCTTGGAGTGGGGTAGCAAAGTCAACAAACCTTTTCTAAACATTACCGCTGCTTATGTCACTTGGATTTGGGAGAACAAGAACCGTGACAGATGAAACAGTTTACAAAATCAAGCTCTGGAGATTTTGAGTAATAACAATCACTTCAGCTACTCCTCAGTTCCAGCAGAGCAGTAGGGATGTCATTTTTTGTTTTCAGGTATTATGCAGAACCACTGAGTCCACAGTGGAGGTGGCCCTGGTAATATAACATCAGTCCCTAAAGTACTTTCTTAAAACCTAAGGCTCCTGCCATTGACCATCAACCCCTGGCCTCTATGCCATGCCTCCTGAAACTCCTATAAGACTTGTAGATTCTATGCTGCTTCCTACCCCCAATTCCTAACTCCTCTGAAAATTATCCTGTAACAGTGAAGTTATTGCAAATATTTGCTGGCTGGTAAAATGGGGTTATAAGAAAGGAAGCTAAAGACGCTAGTCCTCCACATTCAAGCTAATAGAACTTCATGTAACAATGGAAGTATTCTGTATCTGCTGTCTAATACAGTAGATACTACTAGCTACATATGACTTGAGCTCTTGAAATGTGGCTAGTGCACCTCATGAACTCAATTTTTAAGATAGTATTTAATTTAATTTTAATTAGCCACATGTAGCTAGTGGCTATCAAATCCTATTTAACAGCACAGTTCTGTACAACCAAAGTCTAGTTCTTCCTGGGGCCCTTGGGAGTAGCAAGTCCAAGGGGGAGGATAAAAACAGAAATGAAACAATTTTCTTTTTCCAGCTGGGAGCAGTAGGCTGTAAGGTAATATTTTTAGACATAAAAGGAGAAAATATTTTATTTTTAAAATCTGACCAAAATGATCTTGAGCCACCTATCACTTCTGATACACGTGGATCACACGGGTGACGAGACAGGAGAAAACTAGGGGAAACAAGTTAGAAAATAAACTGTATTACCTTCTCCTATCAAAAAAGGTCTGGGGCTAGAGCTGGAGCCTCAAAATAGGAGGGATAATAAATACAGGGTTTTACTTTGTGCCTGACTTTTTGAAAATGGGACGGGGGGCAAAACCTAGTATTGAAGCAGGTAAGTGGGTTCTTTCCTTGTTACAGCAGATGAGGGTGATGAGGAGCTCTTGGAGTCCTGGAAGAGAGAGCAGTCTGTGCTGACAGAGTTAATGAGAGGAGAGATCGAAGAGTGACGGGGTCTGAGGAGAGGAGATGGCCTCCCAGACCATGAGAACTAAAGGTTGTGATCAATTTAATCGTAGTCTGTCCAAACCAGAGAGTCCTCAAGTATGGTATGAGAATCCTGGGTGTGGGGCAGTGAGCTCATTTCTGCTCTTGAGAAGTGTAGGAGATGCAGCAAGGTTCCTGCTATCAGGAGACCTGCAAAGATGGAAGGAAACGTTCCTCTAAGTTATTACTTGTCTCACCTCCTCCCTCCCCCAGACGAAGGGGAAAGATAGACACCTCGGGGATTTGAATTAGAAATAGCCCTTTGGAGGGTTTTTTTGTTTGTTTGTTGTTGTTATTGTTGTTTTCCATTTTTTTTACACAGCTCCAAACAGCCAACTGAAATAAAAATAGCCTTTAAGAACAAGGAGGTTTATCCTGTATAGCGATTCCCCCTGCTGAGGTTTGTGCTTAGGCCTTCCTAGCTTTCTCGTCTCATCTTTTTTCTTTTTTTTTGAGTTTTGCCCTTGTCGCCCAGGCTCTGGAGTGCAGTGACACGACCTCGGCTCACTGCAACCTCCACCTCCCAGGTTCAAGCAGTTCTCCTGCCTCAGCCTCCAGGGTAGCTGGGATTACAAGCATGTGCTACCACACCCAGCTAATTTTTTTATATTTAAAAAAAATTAAAATGTAATTTTAATTGTTGGCCAGGCTGGTCTCGAACTCCTGACCTCAGGTGATCTGTCCACCTCGGCCTCCCAAAGTGCTGGGATTATAGGCAGGAGCCACCACGCCCAGCCATCTCCCCTCATCTTAAGGGACCGAGATCCCAACTTAGAGCCCTTTGGTTGACAATTCCAGCTGGCAGTAAGCAGAGTCCTACAAAGATAAGGAGGGATCCAGGTGGCCTGGAGAGGATCCATGGAGCTCACATCCCCTTTTTCTCTGACATTTCTTAGGCACATGGAATCCCTTCTACTCCTACAGCAAAGGATGTGATTTCTCAGCAGGCCCTGGCCATTTCGCCTTAGTGTGAGCAGAGAGGACTGCCCTTCATCCCTCATACAAATTTGAGCTAGCCAGCCCCAGGGTTCCATTCTGACCTTTTTCGCACCCTGGTTCATATGAAGTCCTCTCTCCAGTAGAAAGCTGAGAAAATGAAACTTGGGTCATCTTTTGTTTCTCTCTACCATCTAATGCTACTTTAAATCCTTTGACAAGGAGGCTAGAAGCTTGACTTCTCCCTGCATTTCTTTTTTTTTTTCTTTTTTTGAGATGCAGTCTCCCTCTGTTGCCCAGGCTGGAGTGCGGTGACGCAATCTCGGCTCACTGCAACCTCTGCCTCCTGGGTTCAAGTGATTCTCCTGCCTCAGCCTCCCAAGTAGCTGGGATTACAAGCGTGCACCACCACGCCCAGCTAATTTTTGTATTTTTAGGAGAGACGGTTTTGCCATGCTGGTCAGGCTGGTCTTGAACTCCTGACCTCAAGTGACCCACCTGCCTTGGCCTCCCAAAGTGCTGGAATTATAGGCATGAACCACCGTGCCCGGCCATCCCTGCATTTATTATAGTCCTGTCTGGACCATCCCCTTTCCACAGCCTCTGACTCTGTATCTGCCAAAGCACCCAGGCCTAGCCCACAGTCCATCTCCCAAGGAAGCCCCAACAGACAACAGAATGCTTTCTGGGGGACTGCTAGACCTCAGACTTCTGCCTAAAATTTATGCTGAATCTTTATCAGGAAAATAAACATTTTTTTAAAAAGTTAATGACCAGGCTGGCCAACATGGTGAAACCCTGTCTCTACCAAAAAAGACAAAAATTAGCCAGGCATGTAGTCCCAGCTACTCGGGAGACTGAGGTGGGAGAATTGTCTGAACCCAGGAGGCGAAGGGTGCTGTGAGCCAAGATGGCACCACTGCGCTCCAGCCTGGGTGACAAGAGTGAGACGCTGTCTCAAAAAAAAAAACAAAAAAAAAACCGCAAGTGATCTCTGATCTCTTTGTAAGATTTGTTCCAGGAACTGATTTAATTTCACAGCCGACCTCACTAAGAGTAGGACAGCACCTATACTTGTACTCCTGTTTCCTGGTCTCCAAACTTTTTGTGCTTAATTTTTTTTTTTTCTTTTTGAGACAGGATCTTACCCTGTCACCCAGGCTGGAGTGTAGTGATGTGATCATAGCTCACTGCGGCCTCCAACTTCTGGGCTCAAGCGATCCTCCTGCATCAGCCTCCTAAGTAGCTGGGACTACAAGCGTGCACCACCATGCCTGGCTAAAATTTTTAAAAATTTTATAGCGATGGGGTCTTACTGTGTTGGTCTTGAACACCTGAGTTCAAGTGATCCTCCCACCTCAGCCTCCCAAACTGCTGGGATTACAGGTGTGAGCCATGCTCAACCAAAGAGCTCCTATATACAGAGGCCAGTTCTAGACACTGGAGTGAAGGAAGTAGTGTAGGGATGAGAGAGACCTCTTAGTCATAAGGTCTTTAGTAAGTACTCAGTCCCTCCTTTAGTGCCACTTCGTAGGAATCTTGCACCACCACCCCCAGCTAAATTTAGGGTCCCCCTAGAGACCTTCCTGTACAGCATCTCAGCCTTTGGCTTGACTCATTTGTCTTGATTACTGCAGTGGCTTCTTAACTCTTCTTGTCTCTAGTTTTACTCCTCCAACCTAGCCTGCACCGTGACAATAAATGCGTTTTTAGCAGGTAGCAATAAAAACTTGTCCTAAAAAAAGAAGCAGTCTAGGCAGGACAGTGCTGAGATCAGACTTTTTTTGTTGTTGTTGTTGTTGAGATGGAGTCTCACTTTTATCACCCAGGCTGCAGTGCAGTGGCATGATCTCTGCTCACTACAACCTCCACCTCCCCGGTTCAAGCAATTCTCCTGCCTCAGCCTCCCGAGTAGCTGGGACTACAGGCACGTGCCACCAGGCCCAGCTAATTTTTTGTATTTTTAGTAGAGACGGGTTTCACCGTGTTAGCCAGGATGGTCTGGAACTCCTGACCTCGTGATCCGCCTGCCTTGGCCTTCCGAAGTACTGGGATTACAGCCGTGAGCCACTGCGCCCGGCGGAGATCAGACTCTTAAAGAAACTACTCTAGGCTTCAGGACAAAATCCAGATCTCTTAGCAGCAAGGCCTTCCAAACTAGGGCTCCTTGACCCTCAGGGGTTTCACTCCCTCCTAAGGAGCCCTCAAAGCTATGCCTACCTTACCTCTGCACCTACGCTGATCCCTCTGCCTGGAACGCCCTTCCTTTAACTACTTGACCTTTACTTTTCAACCCATGAGGCTGGCCACCAAAATTAGAATCTTCCACAGGCCAAACCCTCCACTGGGTGGTGAGAATGCAACACTTAGCAGAAACAGAGCAGTCCTTGTGAGGAGACACCTGAGGGATAAGAAGAACCAGTATACACTACACCACCGCTGTGAAAGCATGAAACAAATGTGACCTAGACCTGAGGGTCCCAGAGGCTTCCCTGAACAGGCAACCTAAGCTGAGACCCCAAGAAAGCTTAGATTGAACCGAGAGGGTTGGGGAGGGATGTGATGGGCCTTCCAGGCAGAACAATGTGTGTTCTGTGTGGGAGAGAACTAATGAGTTTGGAGGAAGAGGGGAGGCCCAGTCTGGCCACAAACACAAGAGTATGGGACACGCCAGAGGAAGCCACACGGATTTTGCAGGGAGACAGTAAGGATTTTGGTCATCATCTTAAAGTACGTGGGAAAGCCTCCTGCCCAGAGTTTTAGCTGGCAGTCAGCAGGCCCTCTGGTCCTGGCCACGCACCTTTCCCTTAGCCTCACCTCAGCATTCAAGGGAAAACCTGCCACCGCGCAAGCCCTCCAGGGTCTGGAATGCTGGCAGGAGGGGATGGATGCCTCTGCTCCTGGAGAAAAGGGCCTCTGGCAGGGATGCCTGAGGGGCTGGTTCCAACTGTACAGGTCCTGTGGACTCCTCAGAAAAGGAATGGTGAGATGGATTTTCATAGGAGAGCCTCTCCAATTTCTCCTTGGGACTTTTTTTTATTTTTATTGTTTTTTTTTTGAGACGGAGTCTCTCTCTGTCGCCCAGGCTGGAGTGCAGTGGCGCCATCTCGGCTCACTGCAAGCTCCGCCTCCCGGGTTCACGCCATTCTCCTGCCTCAGCCTCCCGAGTAGCTGGGACTACAGGCGCCCGCCACCACGCCCTAATTTTTTGTATTTTTAGTAGAGACGGGGTTTCACCATGTTAGCCAGGATGGTCTCGATCTCCTGACCTCGTGATCCGCCCGCCTCGGCCTCCCAAAGTGCTGGGATTACAGGCGTGAACCACCGTGCCCGGCCTCTCCTTGGGACTCTTACCTTGTATGGAATGGAAGTGGTGCCTCTGGGGTCCCAGACACGGGAGAGAGGAAGCAGCCCAGGGGCTGGGAGAAGTGGTGAGACCCAGAAGAACGGTGGACCCAGTCAGGAAGGGTCCTGCCAGCAGGGCGTGGGCCAGCCTCGGGGTCTTCCCCAAAAGGCAGGTAGGAGCCTCCAGCAAGCTTCCCACCTCCGTGAGGCTGGAGAAGAGGCCCCCTGAATGAGAAGGAAGAGGCCGGCAGGCCCGGCGGGCGCAGGCACAGGTAGACTTCTGGTGGGAAAAGCGTGACTCAGCCTCCTCCAGCGGCTGCAGGACGTCCCCCCGCTAGAAAGGGCCGGGCTCCCTTTGCTGACCCAGAGTCAACCCAGCGATTCCTCCCGGGGAGGCGGGGGGCCCCGGCCCCGGCCCAGAGCGCATGCCTATGCCGGGAGCTGGGCGAGGACGGGGCACAGCCACAGCTGGGTGCCCAACGGGAAAGGCGGCCGTTCCCCCTCAAGCTGCACCTGAAGGGGTCCCCAGGGTCGAGGCCACTTCTCCTTCGGCTCAGGGTTGACCTTCAGTGACCACTGTGGCCTGCGGGCATCCCCTGGGAGGGACGGAGGGGGTTGGAGGAAAACTCCAAAGGGAAAGGCCGAATCCTGCAGGGTCTGGTCGTTGGAAAGCCAACCATACAGTCAGCCCTCCCTCTCCTCGGGCTGCCATCGTCATCCGGGTCCACACGGGCTCTAAGACAAAACCCCAATTGCCCCCAAGGCCCCATAGGAGGGGCGCTGCCAGAATCGCCTATTTTTAGTGAAAGAGAACCGGGCCGGGAGACGGCGGCAGGGGGCCGGAGCATTCCCGAGGTCTCGGTCTGGGTGTCGCGAGGCAGGGAAAGAGGGCGGCCCCGGAGCGGAGCGGAGCGGGAAAGGGGGCGGGGCAGGGTGGGGTCGGACGTGGCGATCTCCCGCTTCCGGGACAGGGACCCGCGGCGCGGCAAGGTCTTTTCCTTGTGCGTGGGTGGGGACCTGGACTCCCTGTGGAACGTTTAAGAAAAAGAGAACCGAATGAGGTTTCGCGAAAGGAAAAAAAATGTAACTGTGATCTAGTGCTGTTGGCGGCCGCGAATGGAGAAACCGCGTGTTCTCGAGGACAAATTGGAACTCCTCGGCGTTTTAGGTCCCCAACCCGGGAACCCCTCGCACCGCGAATCTCAGTCCACAGCGGGAGGCGGGTGTGGTCGTTCACCTATTTGTGCCCGAGGGCTCAGGGAGGCGCTGGCATGACCCGAGTGGGGGGCAGCAAGCTGGTTAGCGGGAGGGTGAAGGCAGCGGTCTTCCACGACCACCACAATCACCTGGGTAGGGATTGAGTCCCGTATTGGAAAAGCGAAAGAACAGTCAGCTGGGGGTGCCAAGGAGGCAGGTGATGTATACAAACCTGGAGCCTTAGGATGGTCCACAGGCTGCGGAGGACCACAGCCAGGACAACGTCCCGGAAAGCCCAAGGGAGACTGCGGCTGAAGGCAGGGGAACCTGCAGAGGACCAGGCGAGCAAGCTGTTTCAGGGAGGGATCCTGGCCTTCTCTGCACACCTGGGCGTCTACAGCCTCCGGCAGCTCTGCCACCGTCCCTCGCCTGTCTTCTGCCTTTACGCAGGCTTTCTAGCAGACATTGCCAAGGTTCTTCTCCAGGCCTTCAAGGCCCTAGGTTAACTGCACCCTCCATTTCCCTGCTCTGTCCTCAGCCCCTCCACACTCCAGCTCAGTACGCTGGCACTAACTCTTCCCTCCGATTGAAATATTTTTCCCCCATTTGACTTCCCTCCACAGGAACATTATTCTCCCATATACCCGCAGGGCTCTCTCCGTGTCTCTGTTCCAATGTTCTCCCCTCTTCGCATACCGTAGGAAGTAAACTGCAAATAAAACAAACCAGGGTCCCCCCTCTGTCTTGTTCACATCTGTGTCCCCAAGACCTAAAATAAGGCCTGGCACCCAAGAGGTGCTAAGTTTCACAACATTTACTCTGCCTTGTTCAGGGCGCTTTACATTTGCTTCTTTACTTTCCACACCACCATGTAATGTAGATACTAATATTATTTCCAATCTCATTTCACAGATGAGAAACGAAAGTTGATAGATGTCACAAATAGAAAAGTATATACTTAGGTATAATGCCCCCTTTATTTTGCATAGATGTTGGTGGCTGCTATCATCCTGATCTGTGCCCCTGTTTAAAACTACTTGAATAGACATGGTGCCAACACTGTCTCTTATAGTCAGAGATGGGTGAGAATGGGAGCCATTACTTATTTAAATTCCTGCGGTCGGGCGGAAGGCAGAAGGACAGTTAGGTATCCGTGTTCCACCGCTTCCCTGTCTGGGCACGTCCTTCAGGGCACAGTTGGACCCCCAGACCCCTGGGCTTTTGTGTACGCTGGCTGGGCCCAGAGAGAGCTTTCCACTAGATGTCCCCAGAAGTCAGAACCTTAAGGTCCTCCTTTGGGCATTTCCGTTTCTGCGAGAGCTTCCCGTGTTCTGGCCTAGGCAGGAACGGATTGGCAGTCTAGCAACACACAGGGCAATTTTTACTTTATTATTTTATTGTATGTATGTATTTATTTATTTGAGTCGGAGTCTCGCTCTGCTGCCCAGGCTGGAGTGCAGTGGCGCGATCTCGGTTCACTGCAACCTCCGCCTCTCAGGTTCAAGGGATTCTCCTGCCTCAGCCTCCCGAGTAGCTGGGATTACAGGCACCCCCCACCACGCCTGGCTAATTTTAATTTTATTTATTTATTTATTTGGAAAGAGGTTGCATCATGTTGGCCAGGCTAGTCTTGAACTCCTGACCTCAAGTGATCCACCCGCCTCGGCCTCTCAAAGTGGTAGGATTACAGGCATGAGCCACCGCGCCCGGGAAAAAGAGACCAATTTTTTTAGTTCATCCAGAGTAACCCTCTCCTGCCTTAGTCCAGCCTGGACTAAGTCCTTCCGAAGTTGGTGTGCATCAGAACAAAAACCTCGTGAGGGGAGAACACCCTCCGGAAGCACAGTTTTAAAGTTTATTTTTAACATTTTAATACTCTACTTTTTAAATTGCCCATCGTTACCCACGATAGTGAAATGAAAATTAAGCTCCCCTGGGGTTGCCCCGTCAACCCTCCCCGCACCAAGTGGAACAGGCGGAGCTCGAGCTATGCCACATAGGGGCGGGGAAGCAGCCAGGCGGTCCTCATGGGAATGTGCCGTACACTTCACCTCTTTCGCTTCTCGCTCTACATCATCCCTGAGAAGCCTTTTTAAATACTTGAATGTGCTTGTTTCAGAGTGTATTTGTAAAGTGCAGTCAGATTTTGTTGTACGGAAGACGGGACTGTGATGCCGTGCAATTTCCGTCTGCCTTTTGCATTACATGGCGCCGCCATCTTGAGCAGAAATGTATCATGGGGCTCGCCATTTTGCATGGTCGAGCGGGTATTTCCGGTTCCGGCGGGGGGCTTTTCTCTCTCTCTCTTTCACTGCAAGGCGGCGGCAGGAGCGGTTGTGGTTCTAGTTTCTCTAAGCCATCCAGTGCCATCCTCGTCGCTGTAGCGACACACGCGCTCGCCGCCGCCATGACTGAGCAGATGACCCTTCGTGGCACCCTCAAGGGCCACAACGGCTGGGTAACCCAGATCGCTACTACACCGCAGTTCCCGGACATGATCCTCTCCGCCTCTCGAGGTACGGACTAAGGTAGATTTCAGGACCCGAGATTGCAGGGCTGGGGGATTCCGCGTGTCGTGTAGGGGATTCCGCGTGTGGTGTGGCAGGCCGGTGGCGCGCGAGTTGGCGGGGACTGACAGACTTCTCTGCCCCATTGTGAATTGGGGCGTGCGGACCCGAGCCTAGGCCTCAACCCGGGCGAACCACATTGCAGATGAGAACCTACGTGTACACCAGCTCGCAGCTGCTAGGAGGGTTGGAGAGTTGGAAACTTTTAAAATATCTTTTGCCTTCTCCTTCGTCGTGTGGCCGGGGGCCTACGGGCCGGGCGGGGCGGTGATGACCCCAACATGCCATCTGAGTGTCGGTGCTGAAATCCAGAGGCTGTTTCTGAGCTGCCGCCCGGCCCAAGGCTCGTGGGGAGGCAGGGAGGCAGGTGGACTCCAGAGGACCTCGTGGCTCAAGTCTCGGCCTACTTTTTCTGCCCCTGGTTCTCCCCGTCCCTATCCTTGTGTTCCTGACTGCGTTTAGACGCTTCTTGTGCTTCCGCTTTGCTGCTACACTGTTAAGAATTGTCTGACTTTTGAATCATGTCTGGCTGTTAATCGTAAAATTTGTTGAGTGGGACAGGTTTCAGTAAAAGCATCCAATCCTGTAGCGCCTGAAGTGGCTTTTCCAGCATTCATTACTACATTTCTGTCGGCCCTCAGAGGTAGGCATAGGAGGCCCCAGCTACTCTACAGCCACAAACTGCTGTGCATTTGGTTGCAGAGAAGACACAAAGTGGCTGTTGAGTTCGTCTGAGTTTCAGGAAAAGGTGTCTGTATTTCTGGCACCTAAATTAAGTTCTCAGGATACAGGCCGGGCGCGGTGGCTCACGCCTATAATCCCAGCACTTTGGAAGGCAGAGGCGAGTGGATCACTTGAGATCAGGAGTTAGAGACTAGCCTGGCCAATGGTGAAACCGCATCTCTAGTTAAAAAATTAGCCAGACGTGCTGGCAGGTGCCTGTAATCCCAGCTACTTGGGAGGCTGAGGCGGGAGAATTGCTTGAACACGGGAGGTGGAGTTTGGAGTGAGCCGAGATCATGCCACTGCACTCCAGCCTGGGCGACAGAGCGAGACTCCATCTCAAGAAAAAAAAAAAAAGTTATCAGGGTACAGTTTACCTCTACGTGCGTTTTTAGTCTGGAATAGAGCCACTCAGTCCTGGTCTGTAACTGCTCTTGTCTGTTGTTTCCATCCCTCCTTAAGCGTCCTTAGTTGTTGTTAACCCACTCATGACCTTGACACTTAGTGAATTATCCAGTGTGTTAACAAACGGGCTGCAGGTTCCTCACTGATTTTTCTTCTGTTTTACCTCCTTTAGATAAGACCATCATCATGTGGAAGCTGACCAGGGATGAGACCAACTATGGAATTCCACAGCGTGCTCTGCGGGGCCACTCCCACTTTGTTAGTGATGTGGTTATCTCCTCAGATGGCCAGTTTGCCCTCTCAGGCTCCTGGGATGGAACCCTGCGCCTCTGGGATCTCACAACGCAAGTAGCTGCTCACTTAGCTCTGGGGCCTTGGGAAAAATCTGGGCAGAAATGAGGTGGATGCAATTGGCTGGTTTCCCAGGGGAGATCCAGTCCATTTGGGAACTGGAAACCAGAGCACACCTACAGAAGATGTTTGGCCTCCCTCACTTTAAATAAGTTACTCAGCATTGCTGAGGAGTGTGGCTGAACATTTTTGCCAGGTGCAACAGTTCTGAGTGGGCAGCAGTTTGAACATGTTTTACCTTGAAAGCTCAGGTAATTGGCAGGTGGAATTAGAGGGTCCTGGTGATGACAGATGGCATTGTCAACCAATCCCCAAGTGGGAGTGAGGACATGTCCTGCAATTCTGAAGGGATTCTCTGTCACTTGGCTCTTCTCTTTCATATACTCAGTCACTTGACTCTGTGATCAGAGCCAAATCCAGGGTTGTATGAGTGATGCAATGAGACAGAGACAAAGCCCAGGAAATGAGTCTGACCATTGAATGAGAGTGTTTGCTAAGTCTGAGAATGACAAACTCCTCCCTCTCAGGGGCACCACCACGAGGCGATTTGTGGGCCATACCAAGGATGTGCTGAGTGTGGCCTTCTCCTCTGACAACCGGCAGATTGTCTCTGGATCTCGAGATAAAACCATCAAGCTATGGAATACCCTGGGTGTGTGCAAATACACTGTCCAGGTAAAGTGAGCCATCTCCTAGGATCTCTTCCACCCTCTTAACCTTTGCCTTTTTTTTTTTTTTTTTTTTTTTTTTTTTTTTTTTTTTTTGGCGACAGTCTCACTCTGTTGCCCAGGCTGGAGTGCAGTGGCGCAGTCTCGGCTCACTGCAACCTCTGCCTCCCGGGCTCAAGGGATTCTGGTGCCTCAGTCTCCCGAGTAGCTGGTACTACAGGTGAGCAGCCACCACGCCTAGCTAATTTTTTGTGTTTTAGTAGAGACAGGGTTTCACCATGTTGCCCAGGGTGGTCTCAAACTCCTGGGCTCAGGCGATTTGCCTGCCTCGCCCTCCCAAAGTGCTGGGATTACAGGCATGAGCCCCCACCTGCCTATCTTTGCCTTTTATTTTTTTTTTTTTTCTCGGAGACAGTTTCGCTTGTTCCCCAGGCTGAAGTACAATGGCGTGATCTCGGCTGACCACAACCTCCGCCTCCTGGGTTCAAGCAGGTCTCCTGCCTCAGCCTCCCAAGTAGCTGGGATTAGAGGCATGCGCCACCATGCCCGGTTTTGTATTTTTAGTAGAGACAGGGATTCTCCATGTCGGTCAGGCTGGTCTTGAACTCCCAACCTCAGGTGATCTGCCCGCCTCAGCCTCCCAAAGTGCTGGGATTACAAGCGTGAGCCACTGTCCCCCGTTTTCTTTGCCTTTTTGAAGTCTTGTCTGGGCTGGGCTCACACCTGTAATCCTAGCTCTCTGGTAGGCCAAGGTGGGAGGACTGCTTGAGGACAGGAGAGCAGCCTGGCCAACACAGTGAGACCCCATCTATTTAAAAAAATTTTTTATTTATTTTTTTTCTTTTTTGAGATGGATTCTGGGCTAGATCGCAGATTTGGGATCGCAGATTGGGGGCTGGATCGGGGATTTGGGGATGGGTGGGGGGCGGTGAAAAGGTGAAAGGGACTTGCCGCAGCTCAGAAGCCGATGGTTGGGTGTCTGAGAAGATTACAGGCGTGTGCCACCACGCCCAGCTAATTTTTGTATTTTTAGTAGAGATGGGGTTTCACCATGTTGGCCAGGCTGGTCTCAAACTCCTGACCTCAGGTGATTCGCCCGCCTCAGCCTCCCAAAGTGCTGGGATTACAGGCGTGAGTCACCGTGCCCGGCCTTATCACTACTATTATGTTTTGTTTTGTTTTGAGACAGTCTCATTCTTTCGCCCAGGCTGGAGTGCAGTGGTGCGATCTCGGCTCACTGCAAGCTCTGCCTCCCGGGTTCACGCCATTCTCCTGCCTCAGCCTCCCGAGTCGCTGGGACTACAGGCGCCTGCCATCAGGTCTGGCTAATTTTTTGTATTTTTAGTAGAGACGGGGTTTCACCGTGTTAGCCAAGATGGTCTTGATCTCCTGACCTCATGATCCATCCACCTTGGCTTCCTAAAGTGCTGGGATTACAGGCGTGAGCCACCACACCAGGCCCCTATTATTATTATTATATTTTTTTTGGAGATGAAGTTTCACTTGTTCGTTGCCCAGGCTGGAGTGCAATGGCACAATCTTGGCTCATTGCACCCTTCACTTCCTGGGTTTAAGCAATGCTCCTGCCTGAGCTTCCCCAGTAGCTGGGATTACAGGCACCCGCCGCCACACCTGGTTAATTTTTGTATTTTTGGTAGAGACAGGGTTTCACCATTTTGGCCAGGCTGGTCTCAAACTGCTGACCTCAGGTGATCCACTTACCTCGCCCTCCCTGGGATTAGAGGCGTGAGCTTCTGCGTCCAGCCACCATCTCTAAATTTTTAAAAAATTTTCTTGTCTGGAATCTAAAGGGATTCTATTGAGCTTAAAGGTTTGGGTTCTTGGTTTTTGAAAGGTGCTGCCAGCCATCATCCTACTGAGGGGTAGGGCTGGGAGGTCTAGCATTTCATGGGATAGGACTGTTTGCCCTTATTTCCTTTTCATCTTCTGTAGGATGAGAGCCACTCAGAGTGGGTGTCTTGTGTCCGCTTCTCGCCCAACAGCAGCAACCCTATCATCGTCTCCTGTGGCTGGGACAAGCTGGTCAAGGTGAGCGTCAAGCCAAGGCAGGGGCGGCTTTACCAGTCAGGGTGTGCTCCCAGGTGGTCATGCACTCCAAGTCCTGTGGAAAGCTTTACAGATTCCCTCAGTTGACTCTTTCTCTTGTCACATGGTCTGATGTCCCTTGTAAGTCAGCACACTGCATTGGATATGTGTTATAATCTAACGTGAAGTGGCCAGGACATGTTACTGAATGAGAAATGGCTACCGTATCCAGAAGTGCCAAGCCCTTTTTTGTTGGGCCTGACCCTAGCTCATCAAGAGCTAGGATGTTCACCTGTCAACCGCACATCTATGCAGGTATGGAACCTGGCTAACTGCAAGCTGAAGACCAACCACATTGGCCACACAGGCTATCTGAACACGGTGACTGTCTCTCCAGATGGATCCCTCTGTGCTTCTGGAGGCAAGGTATTTGGGGACAAGGCGTCTCCTACTCAGTGGAAGACAGCGTCATGGAAGGAGCACTTAGCCAGCGTCTCTAACGTAAAATGGCAAACATTAGCCAAGATGGTTTTAGGAGGATAATGAGATAATGGCAATCTGAGAATATGTTTCCAAAGATTACTTTCAGCAAATGACAGTTAAGGCATACTATCTGGAAGAAAAAGATGATTTTCTATAAGCCTGTGGGTTTTTTTTGTTGTTTTTTGTTTGTTTGTTTTTTGAGACGGAGTCTCACTCGACCGCCAAGGCTGGAGTGCAGTGGCGCGATCTCGGCTCACCGCAGCCATCTCCCGGGTTCAAGCAATTCTCCCATCTCAGCCTCCCGAGTAGCTAGGATTACAGGCACCCGCCATCGCTCCTGAGTAATTTTTGTATGTTAGTAGAGACAGGATTTTACCATATTGGCCAGGCTGGTCTTGAACTCCTGACCTCAGGTGATCCACCCACCTCGGCTTCCCAAAGTGCTGGGATTACAGGCATGAGCCACCTCACCCAGCCTAAAGTTGGTTTCTTGAAGCAGTTGATGAGATTGGGATCCTGGTTTTCAGAAATGATTGGAGTGAATTATGTAAGTTGGGAGGGGTTTTTTGATGGGGTTGGTAAGGTCTTACGTTAAAGGAAAGGTATACAGAGATAAATATTGGTACTTGAGTCATTAGCTTTCAAAGAAGCCTGGGGTAAGGGAGGAAAGGTAAGAATTGATTCTGACAGAATCTTCAGATGGGCAGAATTAACATCTGGAAGAGGTCACAGTGTCCTGATTTACCTTACCTGTGTCCAGGATGGCCAGGCCATGTTATGGGATCTCAACGAAGGCAAACACCTTTACACGCTAGATGGTGGGGACATCATCAACGCCCTGTGCTTCAGCCCTAACCGCTACTGGCTGTGTGCTGCCACAGGCCCCAGCATCAAGATCTGGGTGAGTATGGGTTACAATTAACTGGGTACCTGGCTGCACTCTGAGCCCTGACAATGTTTTGGTTATTATATATGCCATCTGACTCCCACCTGGGAGCTAAGCTTTCTCAACCTCCACGTAATTGACATTTTGGTCTGGGTAACTCTGTTGTGGTGTGCAGTCGTGTACATTCCAGGATGTTTAGCAGCATTTCCAGCTTCTACTAGATGTCAGTAGCAAACCATCCTTCCACTAGTGGCAACTGAAAATGCATGTAGGCATTGATACATGTACCCCAGGGAGCAAAATCTTCCCTTTTTAACTTGAGAATCTTGAGGGGCTTTTAAGAGGGGACTCTCTGATTGGTAAGTCTTAAGGTTGCTTTTGCCCTGTTCCCCAGGATTTAGAGGGAAAGATCATTGTAGATGAACTGAAGCAAGAAGTTATCAGTACCAGCAGCAAGGCAGAACCACCCCAGTGCACCTCCCTGGCCTGGTCTGCTGATGGCCAGGTAAGTGGGTCTGTCCTCTCAGGTGATTCTGCTTCCAGTTAATTTTCTCCCTCTCATTCTGTTAGTGTATCTAGTCTGTCAGACACAAGAGCAGTGTCTTTGGCATAAAGTGAAATGACAAGCCAGGTTGATGAGGATGCCCTCGTTTGCCATGCCAGTGAATGTGTTTCTGCATCAGAGGGAAGACTGATGTGGAACACAGTGGCTGTCAGCCTTCAATTAATACCTTAATTAATCTGACCAGTTTTCAAATGTCTAGAGCCTTATCACCAGCTGTTTCTTTCTCAAGGAATACATAACCACCACTTACAATCTGGCTGTTAAAATGAGAGCGGTTTCTTATAGTCTACCCAGTGTTGCGGCACATGCCTACTGGAGGCTGAGGTGGGAGGATCTCTTGAACTGCAGGGGCTTAAGGCTGTAGTGAGCCAGGATCGCACCCCTGCACTCCAGCCTAGACAGTGGAGCAAGGTGGATGGATCTCAAAAAGAGCCACTTGTGCTGAATCTAGTGAGACTGCAGAATTTATGCCAGCCTGACCTGTCACTGTCATTTCTTCCCTGCAGACTCTGTTTGCTGGCTACACAGACAATCTGGTGCGAGTGTGGCAGGTGACCATTGGCACACGCTAGAAGTTTATGGCAGAGCTTTACAAATAAATTAAAAAAAAACTGGCTTTTCTGACTTTTAGGTTTTTTCTTATATGCAAAACTCCATTCTATCTACATTGCTTACACATTAAGTTTGCACTAGCGAACTGGATGCAAGGTATGGACTAAGTAAACAAGGCTTTGAGGGGGAAGGGGAGCTGTCCGTCTAAGTTCTCAGGATTGGGGTAGCATCAGGTGGGATGTTTGTGAGAAGTCACATAGCAGTTTCCCTGAACTTAAACCCCATCAGCGTCCTACATACCAGGTGCAGATCATCAGGGCCTACCTTCAACCTGGGGAACCTTCTTGAGGGAAAGAACTGATTATTTCAAAGTGGTTGCAGTCAATTTTTAGAAAAAGCAGACTCTGCAGGTCCAACCCCTGACACGTAAGAGTGGAAGATGAATCCTCATTCCTCTAAAGATTTGAACATAATTCAGAAAACTTAAGCTTCATGTTAGCAGTCTCTGTCAACATGGTCTTTGAGGAAAGTCAAGGGTTTTTAATTCTTTAAGCAAGGCAGTTCTCACCAGAAGAACTTAATTCAAAACTAATTTATTCCTCAGGTTAAAAGTTTTGGGGTGGTTGGTCTGGAAGCATTCATAAATAGAACCATAAAGTTGGGCCTACTAAACATTTCAACTGCTACTATAGCCTGGCCCTCAACCCCCCCCACACACACAAACACAGTTTATTCATGAGGATAGATGCCTTGTGAAAGGCCAGAAGTGAGCCATTAAACTACAATTACAGTTTCCAATAGAAACCTCAGTACAGGGATGGAATGGTTCAACATTCGGCTGAGACCCCACTACCCTTGCAATTTTCTGTGCTGACTAAGCAACTACAGCATATTGAAGGCCCACATGCACCCTCCACTTCCTACTCCCCTCAGTTTATAATGGTGATGAGGCATTTCTGGCTTCAGTTTCAACTAGGTGTGGCAAACATCTCTAAGTAGACTGAACAGTTAGTAAATTAGGTTAAGATATTAAAATGGGGAGCAGGGTCCACATCCCTGTTGAAATAGGAGCCTGCCTGGTAACAGGTGCAAAGGATGCCTTTAACTGCAACTAACCAGTTGTGTGGCTTCTCACTGCAGGGGTGGCAAAGGAAGAAATCCTGAGTTACACCCTCACCTGAAGGAACAGACCTCACAAGAGAAGCAAATAAACATTTTATTTCCACAGCACGCCTTCCCTTTTCCCAAAGAACATGAGTTCACCTCAGCCATCAAAGCAGGGCGAAAGCTGCAAGTGACAAGGCAAGGGGCTCCTAGAAAAATAGATTATACCCAAGGCTCTCCTCTTGGGGACCCAAACCCGTCCCCAGGCTCCCCCTCAGGGCTTGCCAAATGGAATGAAAGGCATGGAAAGGGGCTGGGAGAAAAGCCAGCTCCACTGAACAAAGGGGAGAGGAGCCTGGCAGTGAGCAGACCTGGGAGGGGTGTGGGGTGGGATGAGCTTTGCTCCTTGGTTGAGTGCTGGAAAAGGGAAGGGGGAAGAAATAATTTATGTTGATGTAATTAATGTAATGATGATGTAATGGTGCGTGGTTTCAATCATGGCGACCATTCCAGATCTCTCTCAAGTGAAGCTAAATTCTGGCCGGTCTATGGAGGTAGAAATTGAGGACGGAAGGAAAGTTTAGAATCCCTCCTCCCCAGGAGAATAGACATTTATTACCCAGCTCTACCCTTTGGCCCAGCCTGCCTCCCCAAATGGCTTCCAAATCCCTCAGCTAAAATCTGCATCAGAAAATGGAATTGGAATGGGGATGTTGCCTTGCCCAAACCCTCCAGCCTCAGAACTGATAAAGAGGTTGAAGAGCAGGGGTGGGGAAAAGGAAGTTAAGGAATGAAATTACAATTTCCCCTCATCCCCTACTCAAATTCCAGTCCCAGGGCTGGGCTAGGCAGACTGGGAGAGAAGACCAGGCAGCTGTTCTCATTATCAGGGACCCATGCAGACCTGTTGGACAGACATAGTAGGTGAGAGAAGGCTGAGCTGGAGGCCAGGAGGGTTCTTTAGGCTCCTAGAGGGAGAAGCAGGGGCCTGGGGTCAAGGGGGAGTGGGAAGCAACACAGTAACAAACAGTGGGAAGAGCCTTTGAGCCCTCAAACTTATGGGCCACCCTCCACCACCCACCCCCCAAGTGCTGACAGAGGGGCCCCTGCGGGTGGCACGATAATCAAGGGCAGAGCTTGATGCGGGTGCCCTTCGAGAGCACCCGGAAGAAAGGAAAGACACGCTCGCCCAGGAAGGCAGCCGAGAAGGTGTGCACGTGGGCTAGAGTCTCTGCGTTGTAGAAGCCCAGGCGCCCAGCTTCATAGTCCAGGTACACACCAAAGCGCCTTGGTTTCTCACTGGGGCTCAGCAGCGTCTGTTCTGTGGAGCTCTGGGCCTGATAGCGTTTGCCGTTGGTGCCCACGCACCACACTTCCCGCTGGAGCAGGGGCTGCTGGGGCAGGTGGAGCCGGCGGCGGCGATGGTGATGGCGCGAGGAGCTGGCATCCCCGCTGCCCACGGAGGAACCCCCAGGGCCCACCTTTTCCTTATGATGGGTTGATTCACGGGCAGCACCCACCGCCCAGCCCCGCCGCCCGCCCACCTCTACCTCCCAGTAGTGCCGGCCGGAGCGGAAGCCCTGGGCCCCCAATACGCAGCAGTCGGCCGAGAAGCGCTTGGGATGGTCAGCAACCTCCTGCCGCCGCTCTGCCAGGCGGACCCCCCGGCGGTCAGGGGACAGCATCAGGGCCGGGTGAGCCGTGTCAGGGTCCAGCGTCAGGTCCACTTGGGAGGGAGGGAGGACAAATACGCCAGGGCTGGAACGGCTGTTCCCCTGTCAGCAGCCAACTCCACAGATTGGGCCTTTCCTGCCCCCTTCCTCACTGAATCCAGCTCCCCACACCATCCCAGAGGCCAGCCTCAGATTCCTGCAGGCTCATCTTGCTCCTCACTCTTGTTCCTAGGACACCTGACAGGTCTTCCCCCAGCCTGGCTCTTCCTGCCACTCCACCCCACCCCACCCTCCAGGCCTGCCTGCACTAGGTCAACCTGCTCATGGCTTGAAACCTCAACCTCAGAGTGGCTGCCTGGATCCTGCTCCATCTCAAGCCCCACAGTTTCCCTGGGGCCCAACTTCCCTCAGGACCCAGTCTCAGGTCTGTGAAGGGAAAGGCAAAGGAAGGTCGTGGAGGTGACCTCCCTACCTCTCGCAGCCTGACAGAACATCCGGCTCATTTTCCTCACGATGGCATCTGTCAGGAAGTCATGGCTATGGGGTTGGCACGGGTCAGGGGACCAGACCTCTGGGGGCTGCAGCTGTACCTCTTCACACCTGGAGGAAGGGGACCGGGCAGGGGGTGGGACCACGATATTCCCAGAGGGAAAAGCAAAAGCTGAGGGGAAGGAGAGGAGGGTCCAGGAGATGGAAACTCAGGTCCTGGGGAAGGAAGGAGAGGAGAAGGATACCCAAGAGAAGCAGGGACAGGGAACCAGATGCCACTGGGTCACAAAGGGCAAAGAGTGGGAACACACCTATTGAAAGTCTCCTTGATGTCCTGGGAATAAGAGAAACAAAAAGAGGGAGAGGGAGAAAGAGATAAAGAGAGTGTCAGCTGCACAGGGACAGCGTTCCCCAATCTCCAGTCAGAGACTGGACCTGAGCAGGAAGGGAGAAGCAGCACCCTCACGGCCCTCAATGAACACACATCCATTTCAACCACCCCATGCCTCGCCATACCTAACTCGCCTCATCCTGCTGTGAGCCCAGGGATACTGTCATTTCCACAATACGACTTGCTCGCCTTTTTCAGGATGTCACTGTCAAAAAGCTTTTCCTCAACTGTCATTTAAACCTCTCCTACAACCGAATCTTCATGCTTTTCACTGGGTATAATCGCCACACATACCACATTCGACATTAACTCTGTTTCCAGCTTTAAAACATGTTTTTGGTCTTCAGGTTCAATCATTGTGGGTTCCTCCCAGGGAGAAAAGAGGCAGCTCTGGACAGGTGTTTGGTAAGCACTGCCTGACAGCCAACACAGAATGCTGGGGGAACAGGGAGGGGACATCGCTCACCTGGAGCAGCCGGAGACCCCCCTGCTGGCTCCGCTCCTGGGCCTCAGCCAGCAGGCGGCTGAGCTGGGCGGCCTGTTCTGCAAGGCGACTAGCCGCGGCTCCCGCACGCCCCAGCTGGGCTTCATGCATCTCTCTGAGACGCCGCTCCAGCCCTGCCTGCTCTTCAGCCAGAAACCGTGTCAGTCGCCCAAACTCCGAGGCCACCGCTGCCAGCTCTGACTTCATCTGGCTCTGGAATGGTGCAAAGGGGATGGCAGACACCACCTCAACACGTACGAAGATAACCTCCAGTTTTGCAACTACTACTTCTCAATGCAAGGCAAAGGAGCCCTACACTCCCCAGGTCCAAGACAGTCCCGGAAAGAGGCTCATCCCCTACCGGCCTTACTTCTCAGCCTTACCAGATACCACCCCCTTGCTCCCAGCACAGTGGTCTCAAACTCACTAACCTCTGCCTGGAACACTCCTCTCCACCTGATTCTACCTAAGTTGACTCATCCTTCAGGTCCAACCTTAAATATTCCAAGACAAGCCTTTCCTCCTCTCCAGATCTAAATCGGGACCATCCCCACAAATATCCCTGTATCTCTCTGTGGCACATATAATATTGAAACGTTGTGTTTAAATGACATAACTGTTAACATCCTTTCCCCCAGTGTACCATGAGCTCCCACTGACAGGGACTAGGAATGTCTTTGTTTGCCAGTGTCCTCGGACCCTGACATAGTACCAATCAGAGTAGGCACCTGGTAAAAATTTTTGAAATGAATAAAAAGAATTCAGGCATCAAAACATGAAGTTAGGGTCCCGACGCCATTAAACACAGTGACCTTAAGAAAGTCACCCAAAAGCCCCAGATCAGAACTCGGAAAAACTTTTTCTGTGAAGGTCCAGATAGTAAATATTTTTATGCTTTGTGGGCTAAGAGGCAAAAATCAAGGATATTATGTAGGGACTTAATATCCTGTAACAGAAAAAACTCCTGCCCAGTCCCACCCTATTTGCCAGGGATGGCCCTTCCTGGGTGGTAGGCACACTTTTCACACAGTTACCATCGGCTGCAGACGCTGTGAGTAGCAGGCCAGGGGAGGGTCCCAACTGACCAGACGCGTGAGGGAACAGCCGCCACAGTCAGCTTCACTCTATGCCAGGGGCACACAGCTCCTGTTACCTCTATACCCAGGAGAGCCCAAAAGTATCAACTTGGGCAGCTGGCCAGAAGCAGGATGACTTCCTACTCCCAGACAGATCCTACCATTCAGTGCCTAGCAGTCGCCAGCAGCAGAGTCCCTAACGTTCAGGTGGCAGTGAGCATGGGCCCTGGGTAGTGGCAAGGCCCAGGCACTGGCTGGGAAGGGAGGAGGGAAGAGGGACAGAAGGGGAGGTCCTGGCTTGGTCTATGAAGCTCACAGTGCCAGCCCATTCCAGCAGGGGTTATGAGAACAGGCGGGAGGTGGGGAATGGAAAATGTATCTTAAAAGACTCCTTGGAGAAGGGCGAGCAATAATGGAAAAACAAAAAACAAAAAAAGCGGGGGGGTCGGGGTGTGCTGAGAAAACACTAGACTAGGAAATATTAGGTCTCTGCAGTGCTAACATACACTAAATCCTGCCCCAGCTTAAACACACCGGCCCCCTCTCAGGACACAGCAAGTGTCCCAGGACAGTGTCCGCCTCATGCTCAGGGCTGCTCTGCCCAGTGCCTGCATGGATCCTGGGGCCGGCAGCTTCTCTGATGGCTGCTATGTGGGTTTTGCTTTGCCCCCTTCAGGCTCTGGTGTCGGGTAGAAAGCCTGTTCTGCAGCCTTGGGCCAGGCACCTAGGCCCTCCAATCCAGGCCTCAGTTTCCACTCCATTTTGGAACCAGGAATGAACATGCCTCCTGATTCTCTAAGGCCCCGCTCTCCTCAGCACCTAGGGAAAGCATCTACCCCTCACCCCTCTCCCAGGCCTTAGCTGTCCCCTCCTCAGGGGACCAAGTCACTCCCTGTGAGAGTGGGAAGCCCTACCTTCCTTGCCTCGACTGTACTGCCCATCAGCCCCGTCGAGAACATTCACCCACCTTCAGTTCTGTCACTCGCCTCTCCTCCTTGGCTTTCATCTTCTGCACAGCCTCCAGGTGCTTCCTCAGTGGTTCCACGTGCCCCTGCAGTTTGGCCTGAGGAAACAGAAAAAGAAAAGTGGGGGCTGGGAGAGGCACCTGCCCTTCAGAGCCTACCTCTGCAATCCTCCTTATAGCAAGATGGGTCAAAGCCTGATCCCCACCCCCCAAAATGGGTGTCAAGTGAGTATTATACCCCTTCCTCCACTGTCTTCTTTCAGATGATGACAAAAGCCTCCAATCCCTCTGTGCACGTCTGCAGAAGCCCCCTGTGTGTATTTTTTTTTTTTTTTTTTTTTTGAGACAGAGTCTCGCTCTGTCGCTCAGGCTGGAGTGCAGTGGCACGATCTTGGCTCACTGGAACCTCCGCCTCCCGGATTCAAGCGATTCTCCTGCCTCAGCCTTCCCAGTAGCTGGTACTACAGGTGCCCACCACCACGCCTGGCTAATTTTTTTATTTTTAGTAGAGACGTGGTTTCACCTCGCCATGCTACCCAGGATGGTCTCAATCGCCTGACCTCATGATCCGCCCACCTCAGCCTCCCAAAGTGCTGAGATTACAGGCGTGAGCCACCGCGCCCGGCCGGCCCTGTGTGTATTCTCTAAAGGTAGGAGCCTCAAGACTAGAGAGCTCCCACGCTCACAGCTGAGGGGAAGTGGCTTGAGCCCCGCACCAGAGTCTTTCCAGGGGTGCCCTCACCTTTGGTCCCTTTCCCCTTCACAGGCGATCTTCCCCAGAACTCTTCTCTCTAAATACTTCTCTGATGATTTTTTTCCTATGCTAAAACCTTTCCATGGGTCACCACCACTTCCAAAACATTGACCCCACACTTCCAGCCTCACCTCTACACTCAACGCCTTCCACACAGACTCTTAACACGTTTGACCACATAAAATTACTTGTCATTTCCTGAGTATAATTCCATGCTGTTCCCTCTGTCTGGGAGTGCCTTTCTCCACTTGGCCCAAGGTATTCTTCCTTTAAAACAGCTCCCTGAAAATGGCCCTGATCCTCCCCACCCCCAACATCCTCTGTGATCCCAAGAAATATCCAATACATGACTTCCCAGGGCACCAATGACAGGTGTGCCTCCTCCAGGACACTGCAGTGTCCCTGCCCACACTCTACTTATTTCAACTTCTTGGCTTCTTTCTGCTCATCTGCTTTCTCTCCTGCTCAATTACTTGCTAAATGGCAAAGGACACCGAAACCCCTCTTCCAAAGGTTGTAACTGTTATAGCCAATAGGCACACGAGCTCTGTGTTTCTACAATTTGTAGCCAAATACTTTTCTTTAAAGGGCTGTTAGCCCAGAATGAGTGGAATAAGCCCTGCCTATTTGCTCTTTCCTTTTCTATGTCTTCTACTAGCCTGTCTCCTTTTCTTTGAGAGAGAATATAGGGTAGGAGAGCTCCAGCCTAACTCCAATCAGGACCAGAGGGAAGTGAAGTGACCTCAGGCAAGCCATGCTTTCAGTTTCCTCAGCTTCAAATGAGAAGAGAATGGACCTCATGGATAGCACACTTACTGCAGTGCCTGGCACATAGCAGAAGATCAGTAAATGTTATCTAATATTTGTTCCCTATACCTTAAGCTGCCAGTGACATCCTGATAATGACCCCTGAACTAAAGAGTTTACCAAGCCAGAGTGCAAACAGCAGTTGCTGCACAGGATAAGTGGTTGTAGACAAAATTACAGTAATAATGGAATTATAGTCAACTCGTGACAATAGCATGAACTACACAAAATTTGGCCTTCTGATATAACTTTCTACTTTTCTAGTCAATAATTTCTCCATTAATTCAGAATTTATAACGCTTAAATTTACCATTTAGTGTTTTTCTTTTTTTTTTTTTTTTTGAGACAGAGTCTTGCTCTGTCGCTTAGAATGGAGTGCAGCAGTGCCATCTCGGCTCACTGCAACATCCACCTCCTGGGTTCAAGCAATTCTCCTGCCTCAGCCTCCCGAGTAGCTGAGATTAAAGGTGCCCACCACCACACCTGGCTAATTTTTGTATTTTTAGTAGAGACAGGGTTTCACCATGTTGGCCAGGCTGGTCTTAACTCCTGCCCTCAAGTGATCTGCCCACCTCTGCCTCCCAAAGTGCTGGGACTACAGGTGTGAGCCACCGTGCCTGGACCCTAAATTGCTGACAAAAACAAAAATTAATAAGCACAAATTCAAACAGAGTTCTATTTAAGATATATTTCCTTTTTTTTTTTGAGATGGGAGTCTCGCTGTGTTGCCCAGGCTGGAATGCAGTAGCACAATCTTGGCTCACTGCAACCTCTGCCTCCCAGGTTCAAGCGATTCTCTTGCCCCAGCCTCCCGAGTAGCTGGGATTACAGGCACATGCCATCATGCTGGCTAATTTTGTATTTTTAGTAGAGACGGAATTTCACCATGTTGGCCAGGCTGGTCTTGAACTCCTGACTTCAAGTGATCCACCTGCCTCAGCCTCCCAAAGTGCTGGGATTACAGGCGTGAGCCACCACAGCCAGCCAGTTATAAGAGAAATTCTCAAAACGTTTTTTCTTTTTTTTTTTGAGACAGAGTCTCGCTCTGTTGTCCAGGCTGGAGTGCAGTGGCGCGATCTCAGCTCACTGCAAGCTCCACCTCCCCCGGGTTCACGCCATTCTCCTGCCTCAGCCTCCCGAGTAGCTGGGACTACAGGCACCCGCCACCGTGCCCGGCCAATTTTCAAAACATTTAACTGTCGGGCAGACACAGTAATCCCAGCACTTTGAGGGGCCAAAATGGGAAGATTGCTTGAGGCCAGTGGTTCAAGACCAGCCTGAGCAACACAGCAAGACCCTGTCTCCACGACAAAAAAAAAAAAAAAAAAAAATTAGCTGGGCATGATGGCACACACCTCCAGTCCCAGCTACTACTCAGGATCACCTGAACCCAGAAGGTCAAGGCTGCAGTGAGCTATGATCATGCTACTGCATTCTAGCCTGGCCAGAGCGAGACCCTGTCTCAAAAAAAACAAAACAAACATGTAACTGTTCAGGAACTATATTTATATATCATTTGTGTGTTATTACCTATTCAACAAAAAAAATTTTTACAAAACATTTTGCCAAGCTACTGGTTACTGCATGTACATATCTGAAAAGAATAAATGACCCACTTGTGGCTGGGCACGGTGCTCACGCCTGTAATCCCAGCACTTTGGGAGGCCGAGGCAGGCAAATCAGAAGGTCAGGAGATCGAGACCATCCTGGCTAACATGGTGAAATCCTGTCTCTACTAAAAATACAAAAAAATTAGCCAGGCGTGGTGGCAGTCGCCTGTAGTCCCAGCTACCTGGGAGGCTGAGGCAGGAGAATGGCGTGAACCTGGGATGCGGAGCTTGCAGTGAGCCGAGAACACGCCACTGGACTCCAGCCTGGGTGACAGAGCGAGACTCCATCTCAAAAAAATAAAAATAAAAAAATAAATGACCCACTTGTAAAATAGCCTATTAAGTCAGAAAGGGAATCACTCAAATTAGTCCTATACAATAAAACTATGTATTTACATTTACTCATCACTTAATGTCAGATTAAATATGTGTATATGGCCTCCCAAACTGCAGAGCACAGTAAACAGATCAAGAAAAGAGAGTATGGCCAGGCGCAGTGGTTCACGCCTGCAATCCTAGCACTTTGGGAGGCCAAGTTGGGCGGATCACCTGAGGTCAGGCGTTCGAGATCAGTCTGACCAACATGGAGAAATCCCGTCTCTACTAAAAATACAAAAAATTAGCCGGGTGTGGTGGCGCATGCCTGTAATCCCAGCTACTCGGGAGGCTGAGGCAGGAGAATCGCTTGAATCCGAGGCAGAGGTTGCGGTGAGCCAAGATCGTGCCATTGCACTCCAGCCTGGGCAACAAGAGTGAAATTCTGTCTCAAAAAAAAAAAAGAGGGGGGGAAAGAAAAGAGATTATGACTTTTTTTAATTCCTCACCTACTTCAGGACCTAATACGGGATTTCAGGCAGCTGGCATTGAACAGATTTGGCTAATGCAAATTAAAATCCAGTTTCAGAAGCTCCTTGGAGCAGTCCTACAGGGGGAGGTGAAAGAGAAGGGGTGGAATGCCCATGGATAGTTTGGCCTGGGTTCCTGTTCACAAAGTGACCACACATGATATGATGGGTATGGTTAACTAGGAACTGAGGAGACGGAAAGGACAACAGGACCTCACAATCTCTGCTAAAAATGTAGGGACTAACAGCTAGGCAATGTTACCAATGCAGTGATCCCCATGCTAGACCGGGCTTTTTAAAGATATTCTCCTACTCACTGATTCAGAAACTCTAGTGGTAGGATCCACTGTATTTTTGAAAACCTCCCCTAGTAATTCCAACAATCAGGCAGGTTTAACAATCTTTGTGTAGCCAGGCACAGTGGCTCATGTCTGTAATCCCAGCACTTTGGGAGGCCAAAACGGGCGGATCACCTGAGGTCAGGAATTTCAGAACAGCCTGGCCAACACGGTGAAACCCCCTCTCTACTAAAAATACAAAAATCAGCCAGCTGTGGTGGCGAGTGCCTGTAATCCCAGATACTCAGGAGGCTGAAGCAGGAGAATCACTTGAACCCGGGAGGTGAAGGCTGCAGTGAGCCGAGATCATGCTACTGCACTTCAGCCTGGGCAACAGAGTGAGACTCCGTCTCAAAAAATTAAAAAAAAAAAAAAAAAGCCACTCTGTAAAAGAAATTGTTACTTGTGATGAGGTAATGTAGGTATGTCTAGCTGTACCACTCAGAGCGGAGAAACCCCAGACACATTACTCTAAAATTGGGGTAACGAAAATAATACCTAAATGAAGTTATAGCAGGAATCAGGAGAAGGTCTGAAAACATGAGTTATAAAACAAAAAAAGCTCTGTGCAGACCACACAGAGGCTACCCTCTCCTCCTCCTGGTCCCACTACTTCAAACCCATCCAGGCCTTCACTAAGTAGTGCTATTTGTGCTGGCTGCCTTGCAGACAAATCTCCTTTACCTATGTCCAAAGAAGAGTCAAAATGAGAAGTAGGGGCAAGGTATTTGTCAAACTAGAATCAGACTCCAAGAAAGTCACATCAGAAAAGTCAAAGAACAGACATCCAAATGGTGGTGGCGTTGTTAGTATACACCAGGGGAAGGGACAGTAAATAACTAAGTCAATTATTACTGAAGCTCTGTGGCCCTCTGTATGGTACTTAAAGCCTCTCTGACTTTGTTTCCCAATCTATAAAATGGGAATGGAAAACATATCAAACTCAGTGTTGTCTGGGTTTTAACGAGACAGTCCATGAAAAGTGCCTAGTACAGTGCCTGGTATACATATAAATGTCCAGTGAATATTAACTATCAATCCTGGACAAATTAAAGTCCAAAGACACTCACAGACTTAATCAAGATTTGACAATGCAACTTGCAGAGCCAGGTCTTCTGACTGAAAAGCTCCTCCTTTCTAGTCAGTGCATAAGAATGACACAGAGCCAACCAAAGTCCTTGAAGACAGAACCAAGCCATATCGTGGTAGGTGGGGAACCCACTGGGAGGCAAGTGCAGGGCATTTGGGTCTGATACTGACACTAGCAGTTATCTCTGTGTTCCTGCTTCTGAGCCTTTTCTTGTCCTTTGAAGCCCCCAGTTCTTTCCATCTCTAGGTGTCTCCGTCAAGGACAGACTTAAGACTCACCCTAAAGAAAACGAGACTTCTGGTAAAGCCCTAGAGACCTGATCTGGCATCACCGGCTTTGCTCTATTTCCTTTGAGGAAGCCATCCTTCCCTGGTCGTCTTCACTGCATCTGCTCTGTGTACAGAATCCTTCTCATTCTAATCCACCTTGGTGGCAGTAAGTGCTTAGATAAGCAAACTCAGCTCACCAATACCATGAGGTTCTTTGGTGGGTGAAGAGATGTTTCCTTTTCCCAGGTCCCCTTACTTCCTCTCCGCCCCCCCCACTAAACTCCCATCTTCTCTCTGTACTTCTCTCACCTTGTACTCCTGCACCACCTCCTCCAATGGCACCACGCTGTGCTGTTTGTGGCTCCTGGATTCTCGGCACACCACACAGATGGCCTCTTCGTCTACCTCGCAGAAGAGCTTCAGGGCTTCTTGGTGTTTGGGACAGATGCCCTGATCGGTCACGCGGCTCCCTCGACCAGGGGTTGGGTGCATCTGCCGAATCACCTGGACCATATTGGCCAGCTGCAGGTTGGGGCGGAAGCTCCGCCGAGGAAAGCTCTTTCGGCACTGAGGGCATGTGAAGCACCTCCGAGGGGCTGGAGGCGGGGGCAGCGGGGTGACGGGGTCTAGATCCTCCTCCTCACCCTCCTCCAGCACTTCCTCCTCGTCCTCCTCATCCTCCCCCCTCAGGTCCTCCTCCTCCATGTCCCCCAAGTAGTAGTCCAGGTCTTCCTCCTCCTCCTCCTCCTCCCACACGTAGTCCATGTTGTCCCAGCTGGCCCTGCTCATGCCGCTGGTCCAGAACACACCCTCTTCTTCCTCCTCGATCTCCTCCTCCATGTCGCCCTCGTAGTCTTCATCCCGCATGGGGGTGTCCCACCCCGCGCCAGCCCCCACAGCCTCCACTTCCTCCTCCTCTCCGTCCTCCTCCTCCTCCTCCCGATCTAACTCCTCTCCGTCCTCCTCATCCTCCCCACCCCACAGCTGGGTTACACAAACTCGGCAGAAGTTGTGCCCGCAGCCGATGGACACGGGGTCCGTGAAGTAATCGAGGCAGATGGCGCACACCGCCTCCTCCTGAAGGGTCTGCACAGGGTTGGGTGTCATGGCAACGGCAGCCATCTTAGTGTCCAGCCAGCCAGTGTAGAGGTTCGGCGGGGGGGGGCGAGGGGCGGGGGTCTTCCCTGCCGACGCCCTGGCGACCCGGCTCCACCCCCAGCCCTGCCCCTCCACACCTCGCCCCAAGAGCAGCCAGAGAGATGTGTCCTCCCGACAACCCACCCCAACACAGTGTTCCCTACTCCCAAACGACAACCGTGTCTCTACGAGGGGAGGGGACAGTGCTGGGCGCCACCGCCAAGTCCCTCAGGTGGCTCTGAGTGCAAGTCTGCCCCAATGCTCCCTTGGACTCCTCATAAACCCCCGCCCCTCCTCACTTCCTGGCCCCGCCCCTAGCTTCCGGCCTCCTTCCCAACACTTCCGGCGTCTACACACCACCTAAGCTCGCGACTTCCCTCCGCTGTCCTGCTACTCCCCCTTTTTCCCCGCGGGGCCCCAGGGCGACAGGAAATGGCGAGGAGACGCTCTAGTCCGCACTAGAGAACAGGGCGGGAGGGCTAGGACGGTGGAGGCCCGCGTCTCTGTGGTAAGGGGCCGCGGGGAACGCAGAAAGAACAGAGGAACCGCCTACCCCCATCCCCCGCCGCTGGGGAGAAACTTCGGGGGGTGGGGGGAGCGCTTGGCGGCCGTCTGCTTTCGGTGCTATCACCGCATCGGCCAGACGCCATCCTACCCTCCTGGCACAGCCGACTGCAGCCGGTACTCCCCACAGCCGATGCCGGAAGCGAGGGGGTGGGTCCGCGGTGCGCCCTGAAGTACTTCCGGCCCTTCTAGGCAGACGACTTTGTTGTGGAGGACTCAGAGGGTCGTCCGGGTCGGACCGGGGGCGGGGCCTGAGAAAGCGCTTCGCGGGTTAGGGCAGCAGACGCCCCACCCTTCCCCAACTGTAGTCGGCGTTTCGCATCCAAGGTAGAAACTGCCAACCGGACACTGTCTCATGGTTTAGATGAACTTCCCTAACTGCCCAGCAGTGAAGAAGTGGTGACGAATCATTACATCTACATTCTCACAGCATCTCTGCAAAAATAGATGCTTTGTGCGGTAGAAATAATACTTGATGCTTAAATAGCTCTTTAAATTTTATTTTTATAGAGATTTGATGTCGATACATAAATAAATAAATAAATGTTGTTTGATGCGAGAAAAATGACGGGGCCATGATTTATGTACAGAATCTCCAGTGAGTGCCAGACACAGCGTGACGCCAGGGCTGGGCCTGCAGAACTTACCCTGCTCTCAAGGCGGCTCGCGGGAAAACTCCAGATGGACGTCGCGCTTCCCAGGGGGGTGGTCAGGCCTCTGAGTATGTCAGATCAAACGCGCCAAAAACCACGAACCCTCGTGGGTGAACTATGCTAGGCCATTACAGGACCTGCGGACTCGGCTGCGGTGGACAAGTCCGGCTCCAGAACCTGGATACCGCTCAGCCGGCCGCGGCAGGGGTCCCCGGGCCTGTCCTACAAGGGCGCTTGCCTAGAGCTATCCCGGCCGTCTCAGCCGTGTGTATCTTCAGGACGACGCCGGTAGGGAACCAACCAAGGTGGTTTCCGTAGTGTAGTGGTTATCACGTTCGCCTCACACGCGAAAGGTCCCCGGTTCGAAACCGGGCGGAAACACGTTTTGGTCTGTTCGGGAGAGAACTTCTCTCCCGAGGCCGGCCTTACGTGGCAGGAAGGACATGTGTGTTCCTGCGCTTCGGAGGAACACGGACTGGGGCAAAACTGAAGGAGAGCACACTGCTCAAGTAAATTCAGGTCTCGCCCCTCACCTAATCTCTTGCTCTTCCCTTCTGAAGCCTATGCAGCCACCACATGTACAGGAATCCTTAGATTTCAGATCCTCGGCTCTAGTGCCTAGAACAGAGCCAGGCGCAGGCGCTTCTCAGTATTTGCACAGTGGAAACGTGCTTACGCCTCTGAGGGTAACCTCCATCTTCAGAGACAAAGTTAGAATACAAATATGGCCGCCCGGCTAGCTCAGTCGGTAGAGCATGAGACTCTTAATCTCAGGGTCGTGGGTTCGAGCCCCACGTTGGGCGTAATTTCTCTTTTTGGAAAGGTTGAGGCAAGTCGTGTTACCTAAGTGCACAAGTGGTATTCTCCATACCAAGACCTAGTGGGTAGCGGATTCACCAACAGTGGGTGTTAGAACTTGGACTAACCTGGTGTTCTCCGATCCGTGTGTGGAAGGCCCCGAGCAGAATTCTCACAACGTTTGCACCCTCGCTAACTCTCAAAGAAAGAACGAGAGGCGGGTACCTGTGGACCAATTCCTGCAGGCCAGCACCGCGGGCTATCGTGCATGCATGACCCTTTGCTGTAGGCCACTCGCCCACAGGCAGCACATATTAGGCATTTTATGTTTACCAGACGGCCTGCCCCCGTCTTGCTGTGAGACTTGCTGTGCTGGAGGGAACAATGTGGTTTACCGAAACTGGGGTGAGACCGCAGGACGACCCCAGGCGTTCGTGAGCGTCAAAACCTATCTGATTCACTACCACTTTACTGGGAGATTTAGTGGTTAGGATTCCGCCTTTGTCTCGCTACGACCTGCTTTCGACTCCCTGTCAAGAAAGATGCTTTGTGTCGTATGAGACACTTGTCTTCCGTATATTCTTTTTTATGCTCTTGATTTTAAGAGTCTATTTTTGTGAGATGTTGCCCCACAAATACCAGCCTCCACGTTTCCCCCATACATAAATAAAGATAAAAACGGGCCATGCCCCGCGGTGGCTTATGCCTGTAATCCCAATACTTTGGGTAAGCCAAGGCGGGAGGATCGCTTGAGCCCAGGATGGCCTCGAAATTAGTCCTGCAAATATAGGCCTTTTTCCTTTTTTTCTTTTCTTTTTTTTTTTTTTTTTAAGATGAAGTCTTGCTCTGTTTCCAGGCTGAAGTGCAGTGGCACCACCTCGGCTCACTACGACCTCCGCCTCCCGGGTTCAAGTGATTCCCCTGCCTCAGCCTGCCGAATAGCTGGGACTACAGGCGCGCCACCACGCCCGGCTAATTTTTTGTGTTTAGTAGAAACGGGGTTTCACCATGTTGGCAGGACGGTCTCGATCTCCTGACCTCGTGATCCTCCTGCCTCAGCCTCCCAAAGTGCTGGGATGACAGGCGTGAGCCACCGCGCCTGGCCCCGTTTTGTGTTTTTAAGCTGTCGAAGTCTCCTCCGCATACGCACCACACCACGAGAGAAGTCTGTTGATCATAGAAAGCTGGCTTAATCTCGCTGAGCAAAAGATAGCATCGTCTTCTGTCTCAGACGTAAATCAAAGCGGGGACTTATGAGGGCTATATAGTCTGTGAGGGCGGTCTGGGCAGAAGTTGGTCAACGTTTGTAAATAGGCAGAGTCGCTAGTACAATCCTAGCACATGAGTTACTGGTGTTCAAAGAGTTTTAAGTTTGACATTTCGTCTTGCACAAATTATTTCGGATTCTTTTGCAGACTGTGATTTCAGGGTTATTTTTTACCACCTTCACTGGGACTGGAAAACATTCTTAAAGGATTCTGGCTTTTTCATTAAAGTGGAGATGAAGTGGACAGGCTTCTCTTCTTTGTCCTCCAGCAAGCCAAGGGAACGCCCGCTGGAGCTTTTTGCTACAATTCCTGCTTTCTCTCCTCTCCACCCCTTCCACCCGTCGCCGCTCTGGCCAGGTCAGGTTTGGGATGCCCCTCCAGGCAAGTGACCCAAGCTGCTCCGGGCACAAAGGCGGCAAGCGTTCAACAGTCGGAGAAGCACGACACACACATGAACCTGGTGGGATCTTTGGCCTCCTCCCAAACCCTGTGGTGATGGGGCCTGGGGAGACTGAGGGACTCACTCTGATTTATATTTCAGGGGGTTCCTTCAGGAGTGATGCAAACAGGGAGTATGAGGGGGAGTAAGACTGTCGGAGACGGGCTGGAAGGACACAGGCCTGGTCCATACAGGAGGCGGCCGGCGCCGGGTGAGGCGGCAGCCAGAGGGAGACGCAGGTGAACGAACGGGATGCAAGGCTTGCAGCGGCGATAGATTTGGGTAGTTCCACAACCTACATCACAGGCTGAGGATGCGGGAGGGGAGGGAAGAAAAAAACAATGACTTAGGTCTCGAACGGTTGGGCGTTAGATGCTGTGAGATACCTGGAAAAACTGCCCAAGACACGCGTGGATCTGAAGCTTGGGAGAACAGTTCTTGCTGGAACCAGAGACGGAGCTAAGGTGTGGGTCCTGCTGCCAGCCGACGTGACGCTCCAGGGTCAGCCTTGGGCGCTCGGAGGCGGAGACGGGATGGGAGAAAAGCCTGCAGCGAAGCGCCCACCCAGGCCTAGGGTGCCGCACAGTGCAAAGGAGATTGGCAGCGTCCAGTTCAGCACATGGTCTCGTAAGAGAAGGCGTCCATGGATTGGGCCACCTGGAGGCCCGTGGTGAACTTGACCAGAGAATCAGACGCACACAAGAAGGGCTCCCGCCCTGCGCCGAATGGAGCGGGCCTTCGGGGTCACAGAGGCAGCAAGGATCCCTGATCAGCAGGACTGCGTCTCGCTTCCAAGCAATCCAGGTATTCGGAAATTAGGCGTCGGCGGCGGAAAAACATTTCACAATATTAAGCAATCGCTACTACTTTTAAATTTACATATATGCAGATCTCCATATGACAGGCGTTAAGCGTATTCCAACTCTACATACGTACATACCTTGGATGCTAGAATTGGCGAGTTTTATTTTTATAAAAATACTTAAAATTTTTCATTGAACTTTTAAAATGTAATAAAAATTTCAGATTTATCTTTAAAAACCGACTTAAAATTTTGATATTCATTAATTTATATTTTGCCGTTTAGTTTAATACTTATGCATAATTCATAGAAATAAATTTTTGAAAGGACATAAAAATAATTTCACTTTTTGATTTTTATGTTTACTTTAATTTACATTTTAACAAAATATATTTAAATATCGTGTGCTTTGAATGCATTTTGCATTTTTTAAATCCTCTCTGTCATTACATTACTGCACAAATCATGTGAAAATTAAAACCTCTGGCTGTCTTCCCTGGAAGAAAAGGAACCACTAGGGAAGCGTATCCAGTCTTAAGCCTTGGAAGGTACATTTGCCTTTCCTCCCGCGATGCTCGCTAGTTTTTTGTTTTGTTTTTATTTATTATTATTATTCGAGACAGAGTCTCGCTGTGTCGCCCAGGCTGGAGTGCAGTGGCGCGATCTCGGCTCACTGCAAGCTCCGCATGCCGGGTTCACTCCATTCTCCTGCCTCAGCCTCCCGAATGGACTACAGGCGGCCGCCACCACGCCCAGATAATTTTTTTGTATTTTTAGTAGAGACGGGGGTTTCACCATTTTAGCCAGGATGGTCTCGATCTCCTGACCTCGTGATCCGCCAGCCTCGGCCTCCCAAAGTGCTGGGATTACAGGCGTGAGCCACCGCACCCGGCCTTGTTTTGCTTTTAATTGCTGGAAGTGACTGGGGTACCCTTAGAGGTCACGCTTTACAGTTTGACAAACGGTATTACGCAGGGCCACAAGGAGACTGGTGTTCTGGGGAAGAATGGATCTAAAGGCCATGAGTCAATGGGTGAAACCGACACCTGGATGTTGACTATAACACTTATAAAAATCATAAAGTAAGCCTTGTGCATCTGTTTCCGTAGTGTAGTGGTTATCACGTTCGCCTAACACGCGAAAGGTCCCCGGTTCGAAACCGGGCGGAAACAATACTGTGTTTTCCTTCCAGTTCAAAAAGGTTTCTTAGTGTGGAGTGTATGTGTATAAGCGTTCACAAGTTTTGCTACACTTAGACACCGGCCGGATTTTCCAATCCATTGCCAATTAACTTCAACCTGCGTATTCCATGTCTGCGTCTGTAATATGAGGGTGAGAAGTAAGTGGTCTTACTGGTCATTGTTAGGGTCTGCCTGCAAAGTCCCGGCGGATCAAATACAGTCAGCCGCCGGGAAATGCCACGGAATGACAGATGAACGATTAAAAAGTGCAAGAAGGCTCGGGTTGGAAATCCTTGGTGGAAGTTCACGCCGTGGAAGGTGTGCACCGGCAGGCCAATAGTGATGGCGGTAACTACAACGTGTACCACACATGAAGTAGTCTGCAGGTGTGGCCCTGGGCTTCCTGCAGAGGAACCTAACCATTCTGGGAGGTTGTTTACAGATGAGGCCACTGAGGCATGGACAGGTCACACAAGGCTGCGGAACACGTAGGACGGAGCAAAAGGACAGGGAACGGAAAAGAAACAGGGCACAGAGAAATTCAAGTGAAATACAGGCTGGTTCAGGCGGAGGACTGCGCCACTTCGGGCGGGCCTGCAGCACTGACACGGCTTTTGGATTCGCAGTGGAGGTGGAGGGCGGTCAAGAGGACCATCAGCCTCTCCAAGGCGTGACCGTCGGCCTCCCTCTGCACCCATCCTCGCTTGCAGCTCGTCGGCTTCGGGCCGTGGGACGCGGCGGGTGAGTTGGGAGCCCGATCCCCAGGGGCCTCTTCAGCAATCTCAGGGAAAAGGCTGCAAAGGCTTCAGAGAAGAAGCCGGAGCGGTGGGCGGGATCCCTAGGACAGCGCTCCTGGCAGGAGAGTAAGCCCGGGGAAATCCACGTGCCATGATGCGGCCCCGGCAGCGCAGGCTGCTTCCCCGCCTAGAAAACAGGCTTCCAGCTTTCTCACACCGCACCCGCGCACTTACGCAGGGGCCAGCCGCCTCTTGCCCAGCACCTCTGCCCGACGTGAAAGTCGAATAAATGCAACATCTAAGTGGCAAAGCAAGGGTCGGGCGTGTCAGCGCGCTACTGTAGCCCCAGCGACTCGGAAACCGGGCTTAAGAGTTCGAGACCAGCCTAGGCAACATAGTGAGACTGTCCCCTCCGCCCCCGCCCCCGCCCCCCGCCCCATCTCTAGGAAAAAATATACATATATTTTGTAATTAGCCGAGCGTGGTGGTGCATACCTGCAGTTCCAGTTACTACCCTAGGTCGAGGCTGCAGCGAGCCATGATCGCGCCACTGCACTCCAGCCTGGGCACCGAGCCCGTTAAAAAAAAAAAAGGAAAAGTGGGAAAAACCAAAATTCTCTTTAACGTTTCATACATTTTAAATGCAGACAAAGCGTAATCAAAGCAGAGTCCCGTGGTGGGAAACTTGTTGGGACAGCGTTAGCATAACGTTCACAGAAAATATCAATGTCATGCCTATTTCTTCATCACCGCTCTTTCACACTTAATTGTAATTTTATACCGTCCCAGAATTTACGCATCAGGAAGTCCGGTAGTCAGCCTGGAACTCACAGACCCCATGCAGGAGAGTTCTCCCAGAAAATTCTCCCCGGCCCAACTTCTTCTCCTCGCCCCTTCCCTGCCGACCCCCCCTCGCACTCCTCCTGTCGTGTTTAACTGACTGGTTTGAAGTGAGCCTGTACTTTGCTGACGGAGTGCCTTCTGCCTCTCTCTAAGCTGACCTCCTTGGCCACTGGGACTCTGGGAGGCCAGGACCATCACTCAGTCCTTTGTCACTCTTCTCTAAGTATATTTTGCTCTGTGCCTCAGCTAACGTAAGACAGTTCTCATTGGTCTTCCTGGTGGAGACAGTGAAGCAAATTCAAAGCAACACAGTCAACATCAGCTAGCTAGCTGGGCGGGGCAACAAGATGTACAGGAAACAGTCTCTTTGGAGTCCTATTTCGAATTACATTTTTAAAAATATTTAGGAACGGGCCGGGCGCGGTGGCTCACGCCTGTAATTCCAGCACTTTGGGAGGCCGAGGTGGGTGGATCACCTGAGGTCAGGCGTTCGAGACCAGCCTGACCAACGTGGTGAAAGCTGTCTTACCAAAAATACAAAATTAGCTGGGCGCGGTGGCACATGCCTGTAATCCCAGCTACTTGGGAGGCTGGGGCACGAGAATCGCTTGAACCTCGGAGGCAGACGTTGTAGCGAGCCGAGATGGCGCCATTGCACTCCAGCCTGGGAGACAAGAGCGAAACTCCGCTCCGTCTCAAATGTATATATATTTGTTTGTTTGTTGGAGACGGAGTTTCGGGAGGATCCTCCGGGAGGACCCTTTGAGATCACCGCCCCCTCCACATCTCTAAATAGATATTATATATACTTAAAAAATATATTATATATTTATTATATATTTATATATTATATATTTATTGCACAAATAATAAATCTATTACATAAATAACACATACATTATATATTTATTATATAAATAATGAATTTATTATATAAATAATAAATATATTCTATATTTATTATATAAATAATGAATATATTCTATTTTATATAATATATTAAATTATTATATAAATAACAAATATATTTTATATTTATATTATATTATATATAATATTATAATATTTATATTATATTATATATAATATTATAATATTTATATTATATTATATATAATATTATATTTATATTATATTATATATAATATTATATTTATATTATATTATATATAATATTATATTTATATTATATTATATATAATATTATATTTATATTATATTATATATAATATTATATTTATATTATATTATATATAATATTATATTTATATTATATTATATATAATATTATATTTATATTATATTATATATAATATTATATTTATATTATATTATATATAATATTATATTTATATTATATTATATATAATATTATATTTATATTATATTATATATAATATTATATTTATATTATATTATATATAATATTATATTTATATTATATTATATATAATATTATATTTATATTATATTATATATAATATTATATTTATATTATATTATATATAATATTATATTTATATTATATTATATATAATATTATATTTATATTATATTATATATAATATTATATTTATATTATATTATATATAATATTATATTTATATTATATTATATATAATATTATATTTATATTATATTATATATAATATTATATTTATATTATATTATATATAATATTATATTTATATTATATTATAAATATTATAATATTTATATTATATTTATATATTACATATATTATAATATATTATATATTTTATTATATATTATATATGCTATATATTTTATATAAAAATACATATATATATTTTAGAAACATGGAGTGGATGGTAGCCTCAAAGGATCCTCCTAGAGGCTTCCCAAAGTTGATTGGGCTACAGGTCTCAGCCACTGTGGCTGGCTTTAGGTTACACAATGCCACTTTGTCATTATGGATTTACAGCTTTCCTTAACTCATCTTGTTTCAGTTAACTGGAACTCAGTGCTATTACTCTCTTTTTGATGCTTGAATTGCAGCTGCTTGTTGGTGGGCGCCCCTTTGCCATGGCTCTTTGTCTTTTCAGCATTGTCCTGAGTATTTGAAAGCACCCCTGTTTCCAAATTCTGCTTTGGCCTGTCTAAAATTCCTCTACCCTATGATGCAGGAGAATATTCAGGAAGTTTGAGGGTTTTTTTTTTTCAGTGAAGAATAAAAGAGCCCACTCCGGGTGCCAGGACAGTGCATGGAGTCAAAGCTCCTGGCTCCCTCACTTGCAGGTGCCCTAGAGAAATAGTTTGAAGGAGGCGAACTCACATCCGGGGTTCTATTGACTTGCAGCTTTGCTAGATCTTTGCTTTTTTGTTTTGTTTTGTTTTGAGACAGAGTTTTGCTCTGTTGCCCAGTTTGGAGTGCAGTGGCACAGTCTTGGCTCACTGCAAGCTCCGCCTCCTGGGTTCAAGAGATTCTCCTGCCTCAGCCTCCCGCGCATCTAGGACTACAGGCACGCGCCACCACACCCAGCTAATATTTGTTTAGTAGGGATGGGGTTTCACCATATTGGCCAGGCTGGTCTCCAACTCCTGACCTGGTGATCCACCCACCTGGCCGCCCAAAGTGCTGGGATTACAGTCGTGAGTCACCGCGCCCGGCCTTTTTTTTTTTTTTTTTTTTTTCAAATAAACCCCAACATCATTTCCCTACCAAATCATCTACTTAGATTTTTAACCTCTCACTCAGAAGCAATTGTAGGCCAGTTATGGTGGCTCTCACCTATAATCCCAGCATTTTGGTAGGCCAATGTGAGTGGATTGCTTGAGCCTAGGAGTTTGAGACCAGCCTGGGCAACATGACAAAACAAAAAATACAAAATTATTTTCTCTCTTTTTTTCTATTTTAAAGTAGAAAATACAGAATATTTTCTAGAAAAATTAGCCCAGCGCCTGTAGTTCCAGCTATTCAGGAGGCTGAGGTAGGAGGATGGCTTCAGTTTGGGAGGAGGAGGTTGCAGTGAGCCAAGATAGCACCACTGCACTCCAGCCTGGGCAGCAGAACATGATCTTGTCTCAAAATTTAGAGAGAAAAAGGTGTAATGAAAGTCCAAATACACATCTCCCAGCTTCAACAACTCTCACTCTCCCACTATTCCTGTTTTATCCCTGTCTCCATCCATCTCCAACCCACTGGCTCTTTTCTTTCTAATCCTCATAGATTTCATGGACTTCTCCTCTGTAGTCTCATCACTGACCGTCTCCCTTTCACTGTGGCTGTTCTAATACTCTATAACCTTTTGAGGTTTAGGGAATCATACTAACAGCTACAAATTTCATTAATTGAACCCTTACTAGGGATTAGGCACTGTCCTTTTATTTATTTATTTATTTTACATTTTCTTTGATGAGTCTAGAGGTTCCCTATGTTGCTAGGGCTGACCTTGAATTCTTGGGCTTAAGAAATCCAATCCTCCTGCCTCAGCCCTCCTGGGATTAAAGGCACACACCACCGTTCTAGGCATTGTCCTATGCGCTAGACTCGCATTGATTCATTGCATCCTCGAAACCAACCTGTGGTGTGCACTGTTAAAATGACATCTCATTTATTTATTCATTTATATTGCCGTAAAAAGGGATAGATCAGGTCCTTGCCCGCCTGGAGTTCACTTTCTGACAGGTGATTTAAATAACAAACAACAGGCAGATACAGAAACCACCTCAGAGAGTAAGGACTGTGACAAAATTAAAGAGGGCAACGTGGCAGAGTGGCAGGTAAACAGAAGACGGCATTATAGAGAGGGGCCAGGAATGAGGCGGCAGAACAGGTGACACTGAGCTGAGCCAGGAAAAGAGAGAGGCAGCCTTCCAAAGATCTGGAGAACAGGCTCTTGGGAGAGAGGAGGCAGAGGAAGGTCACATACTATGAAGTAGGAGTGAGACTGGTGTGCTCAAGAGGGAAGACCTTGGGTGTGGGGAGGTAAGGAGCCACAGGTCTACTTCCTTGGATATGCATTCTCATGACTCCATCCACACCAGTTGCTGTTTTTATTTTGCAAACAGATTGAAAAATGAGTGGAAGACATTGGATCTGCTATCTTACTGGACTTCCAGGCTAATGAGGCACACAGTAAGGCCTCAGTGCAGGACTGTGAAAGACAGACAAATTAGTACATAGCTTTATTCAGAAGATTTCAAATGAACAATACTCCCAGGATTTCTGAAAGTGCTGTGGGTTAGGGGTTAAAGCAGGGAGTCTGTAAGAGCAGATGAAATTCGGATACCAGCTCTCCACTGCCAGCTGTGACCTAATGTCTCAGTCTCCTGTCTCCTTGTCCAGCCAATGAGGGTTCATAAGCATAAAATTCATAATTGTAATTTAAAATATATAAGAAAAGATTACCAATTGCTTAGCCGTTCGGAATGCCTCCGTTTGATAGCCTTAGTTAATGAGGGAACCATTAACTAAGGAAAGTTAATGAGGGAACTAACGAAAGGGATTGTTCTGGCTGTTTCAAAAAATGATAGCTTTATAGAAAAACAGCAATATCTGTAAGCTGAATTTAAAGCCTTCAGAAAAACTAGGCCTTAACATTTGCAACTCTAATAAATTGAATATTAATCACAAAGCAAGCATGTATTCTTTTCTATATTCAGAAGCGCCCCCTGCCCCGCACCCTTCGATATTATACATCTCAAATGACAGTGATAAGCAGGGACATTTCCCAGAATATCCTATGGCTCTACTCCAGTTGGTCCCAACACAGAATGGAAGAGCGGGCCATTCTGGGTCATCTTTTTGGCCACTCTTCCTATTGCAAGCAGTCCTCCAGAGTTAGGTTGCCCTAGTTGACACTTCAGCTTCCTTCTTGCTCAAAACTCACATTCTCCAGAACACCAGCATGTGACTGAGGCCTGCCTTTTACCTGAGGGACTTGCACCTTTAATCCAATGTGATATGATATAAACAGCAACGAAACAGTGAAGTGAGCATTTGATGGCAGCTGAGCCATCTTCCCTGATGCTACCACAGAGATCCTAGAAGAAAGACTTCCTCAACTTCAGTAAAGAGAAACCAGTGACTGGTAAAGAAAGAGATACTGGAATATTTTTAGACTAGTTAGATTAGATAACAGCCATGAATATATTAAACCTGAAGATAATTTTCTGCTTCAAATGAGGCTTTTAAATGAAAACATTCAGAAATGGTTGATTAATAATTTACATATAAATTATATGTAATCATTCTTGTAGACCACTTCACCAAACACATCTGTGCTCTAATAATTTATACATGCCCCAAAGGACACCAAGATCAAATGGAAAATGACATATAAATTTTATTTCTTATGTCTGGTTGGATTCTTCCTGTCCAAGGAAGAAGATGTGCAGAGTAAGAAATAACAGAGCAGGCCTTTCTAATGGTGTCCTGGCTTTGCAAGTGAAGAGAACATGATAGCTTCTTCAGAAACAGGCCTGAAAAGAGAAAAAACGACGCTGCCATATAGAATTGGATTAAGAACCGCAAATGAAAGTGACACTGTACTCTTCAAAATCTTTTATCTGAGTACATTCCTGTGTGATGTAAAGGGGCGGGGAGGGCCCTTCTCCCCTCCAGGTGGCACCCTGCACGCCCTCCAGTGGGTATTATCCTGCAGGCAGGCAGTGGGGGACTCCAGCAATTTTAAGTGGGGGAGTCACACGCTTAAATTTGTTGTCCAGGCAGCCCGTTTCCCCCAAGACCTTGGAGAAATAGGCAATCTCATTCATGGCTAGTGGGAGGTAATATCGGACTGTAGGTTCTACAGTAGGGCGATTTATCTATTTTTACAAAATTACTTGCATATAAACCTGGATGCAACAAATCTCATTTCTGGCAATTACCTCCACAGATAAAAAAGTGCAAAAGTGCAAAATGACAATTGCTACATGCTTAACTGTAGCATTGATCGTAACAACAAAAAAATTGGAAACAATGTAAATGCCCATCCATTAAGTGATCTGTTAAATAAAAGATGATTCATCAACAGTGGAATATTGAGCAGCTGTAAAAAAAGATCGAGGATATGTTCTATGTCTTGAAACAGAAAGGTCTTCAAAATAGGCCGGGCGCAGTGGCTCACGCCTGTAATCCCAGCTCTTTGGGACGCGGAGGCTGGCGGATGACCTGAGGTCGGGAGTTCGAGACCAGCCTAACCAACACGGAGAAACCCCGTCTCTACTAAAAATACAAAATTAGCTGGGCGTGGTGACAAATGCCTGTAATCCCAGCTACCCAGCTACTCAGGAGGCTGAGGCAGGAGAATCACTTGAACCTGGGAGGCGGAGGTTGCGATGAGCCAAGATTGTGCCATTGCACTCCAGCCTGGGCAACAAGAGCGAAACTCCTACTTAAAAGAAAAAAAAAAAAAATCTTCAAAATATAGCACAATCATAAAATACAAAATTTTGTATAAAATACAGGAAAATAAAACTCCGCTTGTATCAGCCAGGCACAGTGACTCACACCTGTAATCCCAGCACTTTGGGAGGCTGAGGCAGGCAATCATTTGAGACCAAGAGTTCAAGACCAGCCTGATCAAAAGGGCAAAACCTGGTTTCTACTAAAAATAGAAAAAATTAACTGGGTGTGGTGGCGCACGCCAGTAGTTCCAGCTACTCAGGAGGCTGAGGCAGGAGAATGGCGTGAACCCGGGAGGCAGAGGTTAAAGCAAGCTGAGATTGCACCACTGCACTCCAACCTGGGCAACAGACTCTGTCAAAAAACAAAATAAACAAAAAGGCCGAGCGCTGTGGCTCACGCCTGTAATCCCAGCACTTTGAGGGGCCGAGGCGGGCGGATCACCTGAGTTCAGGAGTTCGAGACCAGCCTGGACAAAATGGTGAAACCCTGTCTCTACTAAAAATACAATTAGCCAGGCGTGGTGGCAGGCACCTGTAGTCCCAGCTACTCGGGAGGCTGAGGCAGAGAATCGCTTCAACCCGGGAGGTGGAGGTTGCAGTGAGTCAAGATCTCGCCACTGCACTCCAGTCTGGGTGACAGATCAAGAGACTCTGTTCCCCCTCCTTACCCAGCCCCCCCCAAGAAAAAACTACTTGCATCACAATTTCTGGAAGAATATGTACAAAAATATAAAATTGAAATTTTAAGGGGGAGTTAAACACTTTTCACTGAATTCTGTTTTATATTTTAATGTTCTTTAATTTTTATTTTAAAGATGAGGGTCTGGCTAGGTTGCTCCCGAACCCTTGGCCTCAAGCAATCCTCCTAAAAGTGCTGGGATTTACAGGCATGAGCCACCGCGCTCAGCCGAAAGATTTTTGTTTTTGGGTTTTTTTTGTTTTGTTTTGTTTGTTGTTGTTGAGACGGAGTCTCTCTCTGTCGCCCAGGCTGGAGTGCAGTGGCGCGATCTCTGCTCACTGCAAGCTCCGCCTCCCGGGCTCACGCCATTCTCCTGCCTCAGCCTCCCGAGTAGCTGGGACTAGAGGCGCCCGCCACCGCGCCCGGCTAATTTTTTTGTGTTTTTAGTAGAGACGGGGTTTCACTGTGTTAGCCAGGATGGTCTCGATCTCCTGACCGCGTGATCCGCCCGCCTCGGCCTCCCAAAGTGCTGAGATTACAGGCGTGAGCCACTGGGCCCGGCCGAAAGATGTTTTTTTTAAATTTAATTTAATTTCTGAGACGGAGTCTTGCTCTGCCACGCAGGCTGGAGTGCAGTGGTGCGATCTTGGCTCACTGCAAGCTCCGCCTCCCGGGTTCACGCCATTCTCCTGCCTCAGCCTCCTGAGTAGCTGGGACTATAGGCGCCCGCCACGCCCGGCTAATTTTTTGTATTTTTTTTCAGTAGAAACGGGGTTTCACCGTGTTAGCCAGGATGGTCTCGATCTCATGACCTCGTGATCCGCCCGCCTCGGCCTCCCAAAGTGCTGGGATTACAGGCGTGAGCCACCGCGCCACGTCGAAAGATGTTTTTTAAAGCTCATTTGTGATGTAGCCTCTGTGGAAAATGGTATGACACTTCCACAAAAACAGAAATGCCGTATGACCTAGTAATTTCACTTTGTGATGTATACTCTAAAAAAATAGAAAGCCTAAACTCAAACAGATATCTGTACACTCATGTTCATAGCTGCATTATCCACGGTAGCCAAAAGGAGGAAGGAACCAAGTGTCCATTGGCAGATGAATGGATAATGTGGTATATATGTGCAATGGAATGCTAATCAGCTTTAAAAGGAAGGAAATTTTGACACATGCTACAATAAGGATGAATCTTGAAGACATTAAGTGAAATAAGACAATTTAAAAAGGAAATATTGCACGATTCATCTTATATGAGGTATCTAGAGGAGTCAAATTCAAAGACACAGAAAGTAGAATGGTGGTTGCCAGCGTCTGTGGGCAGAGGGGAATGGAGAGTTAATGCTGAATGGGTTCAGAGTTTCATCTGGGAAACAGGAAAAAGGACTGGAGACTGATGCACAACCATTTAAATGTATTTAATGCTACAGAACTGTACAGTTAAAAAGTGTTAAATTTTGTTGGGCATATTTTACCACAGTTTTAAATCCTAATTGTATTGCAAGATAATGGGTAGATAATGAACAGTGGAGCGCCCGCAAGAGTATTACACACACAGAAGTGCAAGACTTCAGAGCAGATTATTTTCCTAAGAGCTGGTCTACTTATAATATATTTTTAGGTATGGCTAGTAGTCGTAGATTTAGGACTAAAACGACCAGTTGCCGCCCAACGTGGGGCTCGAACCCACGACCCTGAGATTAAGAGTCTCATGCTCTACCGACTGAGCTAGCCGGGCGCCCGATAACCGTATCTAAACAAGTTTTCATTCTAGATCAGAGTCGGAGTGTATTCAACTGCGGGTTTGAACTTGGATTTATTTGGAGTGTGATAAAACTACTAAAGTGCCTCGGCTCCTGGGAAATTCAAACTCTGCCGTCAGTGCCTGACCGTCCCTCCCACTTACGTCCGTTTCCTGCCCCTTCTACCCTACCAGCGACCAAGCCATTTTCTACTCGCGGTGAAGCTCACGGCACGGAGATGGAGAAACGTGCACCCTGACGCCACTGGAGCTCTCACCGTGTGGATTTTTTTTTTTTTTTTTAATAGAGAAGACTCTGTCAAAAAATGGGCCTACCTTTCACCACGAACTGCGGCTCTGTCGCCCAGGCTGGAGTGTCGTGGCGCAATCTCGGCTCACTGCAACCTCCGCCTCCTGGATTCAAGCACTTCTCCTGCCTCAGCCTCCTGAGTAGCTGGGATTACAGGCGCCCGCCACCACTCCCGGCTAATTTTTGTATTTTTAGTAGAGACGGGGCTTCTCCATGTTAGTCAGGCTGGCCTCAAACTCCTGACATCGTGATCCACCCGCCCCGGCCTCCCAAAGTGCTGGGATTACAGACGTGAGCTACCGCACCCGGTCAAGTACCGTGTGGATTTTTAAACAGGAGGGAAAGACAATGGGGCCCAGAGGAAGGCAGGGGCCGCCGTGGTCTTTTTCTACTCCGCAAACTCCACCCTCTGGGTTTTTTCTTGGCGCTCTGCAAACATGCTGGATTTCAAAATTTGAAAGGAAAATCGAAAACAATAATTGAAAGTGCAAAACGACACTGGAGATGCCGGGGATCGAACCCGGGGCCTCATACATGCAAAGCATGCGCTCTACCACTGAGCTACATCCCCACCTGCTCTCAGCACAGCTCCCAGATGGTCCCTATTCGTCGCTTAACTCAGGACACCGGGAGTGGAGGGCAACCGGTACGCGCTGGGTCTCAGCCGCTGCAAAAACCCGGCATCGCAGGGCCAAGAGTTGTTCCAGGGTCCTCCGCTGACTCCAAACCAGCGGGTCTTGACCAAGGGATTCCAAGAGAGAGGATTAGGCCGGGCAAGCACCTGGGAGCAGCGGTGGAAAAAGGAGAGAAAATCATCAGGCACGAAGCCAAAAATGAACTGTGACCTGAAAAAGAGAAGAAAGGAAAATTGTGCAGGATGCTACGTTTTGTTTTTTAAAAGTGGGGGTTGAGGCAATAAAATACGGAATATTTGATTAACGTAATCCAGAATTGTAAAGTTGATTGCTCGGGATGAAGAAAGGACTGGGACACAGGCGATGGGCCTACTTTCCACCGTGAACTGCGGCTCCTCTTTTGAATTTTGAATCAAGTTTAATCCAAGAAAACCTTACTGAGCTTGCCAAGAACTGCTCTAAAAACAGGATTCAGCCGTGAACAAACCTAGTAGAGTCCATCTTAAAGCTGACATTCCAGAGGAGAGAGAGTGCGGGCACAGAGCCGGCCCTGAGAAGGGAGCGCGCTAAGAGACGACTTTACACAGTGTGCGCGTTCGGGGCGGGCTCCGTGGGCAGAGACGTTTGAAACAAGACCTGAATGAGGCGGGAGGGAGCATGCAGGTGGTGGGAGAAAAGAGGTCCACGCAAGGGGAACGGCCAGCGCAGAGGCCACGGGGTTCAGGAACAGCAAGAAGATCGGGGACACAGGGTCCTGGAAGGCCCTGAGAAGGGAAGTCGGGAAGGAGGGAGCATCCGGGGGCAGATGAGGTGAGGCGAGGTCCTCGCCTTTGGGTGAGAATTGCTGAAGTTCCCGGTGACATTGGCAAGGGCGGTTTCTGAGGAGGGTGCGGGCGAAAGCTTGCTCCAAGTGGCCTCCAGAGTGAGCGAGGAGAGAGGGTGTGGACGCGGATAACACAGGCAGCTCTGCTGCGGGGCTGTGGAGACAGCTGGGGGACAAGAGAGCGCTGAGGTTTGTGTGTGTGTGTGTGTGTGTGTTTGCGGTGGGGGGGGGATAATACTGAATGAAATGGGAAATTGTAAATGTATTATCTGTTCAAATACTAAGTAAAGAGTAAAGAAGCCGGAGGACAGTCGCAGAAAAGGTAATGGAATGGATACAAGGCCACGCTTGAGTGTGAGGGGACAGGACCAGGTTCCGGTCTCTAAATTTAACTCAGCACAGGGCCGGGGCGAACCTGCGCTGGCGGAACCTGACACCGTGGCCCGAGCGCCAGGCCCTTGCCCCGGCGATGCTGGGTCGGCCTCGGTCGGAAACCGGGAGTGGCGCTGGCAGCATTTGTGCGCCCACCTGTCGCGGCCCGTTTCCCGCGGCTGACTGGGTCAGGCTGGGGCGGCCTGGAGAGTCTGAGGGACGGGGGCGAGGGGGAGAGGCCGCTGGCCAGGGCGGGGGCTGGTGGAGCGCAGATCCGGGGCGCAGGGCGCTGTCCCGCACTTGAATGGCCCAGTGCCTCCCGGCCCGTAGTCAACGTGCGCCTCCCCTCCCGGCTCCCAGCCGGGCGCGGCCCCGGGCTCAAGTCTCTGCCTGCCCAGTGGCAGCCCCGCCCTTCCTCTCCCAGTGGGCCCTCGGCGCCCAGCTCCGCGTCCTGTGAGGTCCAGTGGCCGCCCAGGCGCGACCAGATCTGGGTGCGCGGAGAGCGCGCATGGCGGCTGTGGGACCGCGGACCGGCCCCGGAACCGGGGCCGAGGCTCTAGCGCTGGCGGCAGAGCTGCAGGGCGAGGCGACGTGCTCTATCTGCCTAGAGCTCTTTCGTGAGCCGGTGTCCGTCGAGTGCGGCCACAGCTTCTGCCGCGCCTGCATAGGGCGCTGCTGGGAGCGCCCAGGCGCGGGGTCTGTTGGGGCCGCGACCCGCGCGCCCCCCTTCCCGCTGCCCTGTCCGCAGTGCCGCGAGCCCGCGCGCCCCAGTCAGCTGCGGCCCAACCGGCAGCTGGCGGCAGTGGCCACGCTCCTGCGGCGCTTCAGCCTGCCCGCGGCCGCCCCGGGAGAGCACGGGTCCCAGGCGGCCGCGGCCCGGGCAGCGGCTGCCCGCTGCGGGCAGCATGGCGAACCATTCAAGCTCTACTGCCAGGACGACGGACGCGCCATCTGCGTGGTGTGCGACCGCGCCCGCGAGCACCGCGAGCACGCCGTGCTGCCGCTGGACGAGGCGGTGCAGGAGGCCAAGGTGAGCGCAGCCCCCACCCACCCCGTGGGTCCCCGGGACCCCCTGACTTGGTCCCGCGCTCCCGCGCACGGGGTGCAGAGAACAGCCTGTCGATCAGGAGGCCCGGGTGAGCCCCTCCCTTCTTTCTCCTATTCCAGGAAGCCCAGCGCTGGTTCCCGGGCCGAGCGCGGTTCTCTGTCACCCCCAACATCACCAATACCCCCACCCCACCCCCACTGCGTTTCCCTCTGGGCCAGATACTGGGCCGCCTGCGCGACGTCCCCCACGGACTTGGCGATGTTCTTCCTGTCTGTTCAGAGCCTCTAGCCTGGTCTGCGTCTCCGCAGCTCTCTGCCCGCGGGAAGTCTCCGGCACAGCCACGCAGCCGCTGCCCCCACTCTTATCTCTTTCCCCGAAGCGGGCTCTGCTCAAAGTCCCCACCTCGTGGAACTGAGTGAGAGGACCTCGCCAAGATGTCCAGGGAGGGGGCTCCCGGGTTAAGCCGCGCACCTAGAGCCCTCTGACTGTGCCAAGGCTGTCGATTCTGGGGGCCCTTTCTTTGCTATTTTCTCGCTGAGCCTCAGCGAGGGTGTGTGCAGGGGTGAGGGCGGGGCGGGGAGGCTCGGGCGGCAGTCCCCAGTCTCTCCTTGCTGGCCTATCCTGCTCCAACTCTCCCAGCCACGGGGCTTCCTGGTGGTGGGGCGGAGAGTAGAGGAGACGACTAGGGGTAGGGCTGCTGGAGCTTGTGTTTCAGTCTGGCTGGTCCAGCAGATGCTTTTGGGGAAGCAAGATCCCGAGACTTTCAGAGTCACCTCGCAGTGTAACCTGTAGCCTGTAGAGATGACTTCTACCCGGCCTCCCCCTCAGTGAGCAGGGCCTTCCCTTTCTCCTGGCTGGCTCCAGGAAGGCAGAGTGGGGGTTTCCAGAAGCCCCTCACCCCCACCTTACACTGTTTCCCTTCACCTACAGGAGCTCTTGGAGTCCAGGCTGAGGGTCTTGAAGAAGGAACTGGAGGACTGTGAGGTGTTCCGGTCCACGGAAGAGAAGGAGAGCAAGGAGCTGCTGGTGAGCCAGGCACCCGCAGGCCCCCCGTGGGAGGTTATAGAGGCCTGAGAACTCAGCTCCAGGGCTCGGTGTGTGTGGTGTTGGAGTGTGTGCTACGGAACCGCAGAATCGATTTCAGAAAGATAATAGAGTGCATATTATATAGGGTGACCACATAATTATTGTACAAACCATTGCTTTTTAAAGTGAAAGGGAGTGCTAAAATAATTATTGCAAACCAACTGGCTTAAACTGGAGCTGTCCCAGCGAATCAGGACGTTCAGTCACTCTGATATTACGTAACATACCAGTTAGGGCCTGCGGAAGCATCTTGTAATGGAACACATTACTATTTCTGCAGAGAAACATGGATATTCAATAAGTGGGAATATTAATACAATAAAGAGCCTCATGGCATGTTTTGTCAACAAAACAGTAGTGAAAAAAATTTCATGTTCACAGTGTTTTTATTTGAAATCGAGGCTAACGGAGAAGGGGCTGGAGGGCGTCAGAGCTGCTCCCTGGCTCTGGCAGAGGGAGGAAGTTTAGGGTCTTGGGTTTACAGTAGCCCCTGCTGCACAGCCCAGGGTCTTGGGTACTGGGACCTGCCTCTACCCCAAGTTGGAATGATATTTTGTCTTCCTTAGGGTAGAACAGGAAAGTGAAACGAGGGCTCATTTTGGTTAAGATAAGCAAACATGAGGCCGGGCAGGGTGGCTCACGCCTGTAATCCCAGCACTTTGGGAGGCCGAGGTGGGCGGATCCCGAGGTCAGGAGATCAAGACCGTCCTGGCTAACACGGTGAAACCCCGTCTCTACTAAAAATACAAAATAGCCGGCCGTGGTGGCGGGCGCTTGGAGTCCCAGCTACTCCGGAGGCTGAGGCAGGAGAATGGCGTGAACCCGGGAGGCGGAGCTTGCAGTGAGCTGAGATCGCGCCACTGCACTCCAGCCTGGGCGACAGAGTGAGACTCCACCTTAAAAAAAAAAAAAAAGATAAGCAAACATGAATCACCATCGGTCATTTTCTACCTTGCAAATTCAGTTCCTAGCTCAGTATATAGGTGTTGAAAGAATAAAAGGATTGGCTGGGTGCGGTGGCTTACGCCCGTAATCCCAGCACTTTGGGAGGTCGAGGTGGGTGGAGCACCTGAGGTTGGGAATTCCAGACCAGCCTGACCAACATGGAGCAACCCCATCTCTACTTAAAATACAAAATTAGCCTGCCGTGGTGGCACATGCCTGTAATCTCAGCTACTCGGGAGGCTGAGGCAGGAGAATCGCTTGAACCCGGGAGGTAGAGGTTGCGGTCAGCCAAGGTCATGCCACTGCACTCCAGCCTGGGCAACAAGAGTGAAACTCCATCTCAAAAAAAAAAAAAAAAAAAAAAAAGAATGAAAGGATCTACTGGGGCCTGTCAAGGCAGGGAACTGAAGGAAGGTGAACTAGAGGACCCTCCCATCCTCAATGTCAGGAGGGGTGGAGGAGGAGCCTGGAGTTCAGACACCCTAGGGTCGTTTCCAGACCCTCAACTACATCTGTTATGCCTGCACCCAGTGTGCATCCCAGACCTTCCTACCTCATCACTCACTTTCCTCCATGAGGAAGAGCTCACCCTCTAGATCTTCATCCCTCCTCCACTGGAGAAATGACTCCCAATGCAGCTCTTCCCCCACTGGTTGACATCCAGGAACCAGAGGGCCTTCCCTGGCACCGGCGGCAGCTTCACAGTCTCTGACTGGAGTCCCCAGGCCTTGCTTAACACCTTCCACCTCTGTCCTCTCCCAACATCCATCCATCCAGCCCCACATTCGTGTTTGTTGTTGTTTTGTTTTGTTTTGCTTTTAGACAGAGTCTCACTTTGTCATTAAGGCTGGAGTCGTTCAAGTGATCCCCCCACTTCAGCCCCCTGAGTAGCTGGGACTACAGGTGTGCACTACTACACCCGGCTAATTTTTAATTTATTTTTTGTAGAGCTGGGGTTGGGGGTAGTCTCCTGTGTTGCCCAGGCTGGTCTGGAACTCATGGGCTCAAGCAACCTTCTCCCCTGACTTTGCCCCCTCAGCCTCCCAAAGTGCTGAGATGACAGGTGTGAGCTCCACCTGTTCTTTGCAGCAATAAAATACTTCTGGATTTACGACGCTTGTCTCACTTACAATACCCTGCTTAATGAAACATCAGAGGTAGAGCCCAACTATTGCTGCAACACAAAAGGGAGAAGGAATGCTCTTATTTGAAAATGCTCCCACCCCAGGGGACATCTGGCAAAGTCTGGAGATACTATATTTTTGGTTGTCAACAATGGGATAGGGATGCTATTGGCATTTCGTGGTAGAGGCCAGAGGGGCGGCTAAATGTCCTACAAGGCACAGAGCAGCCCCCTACAACCAAGAAGTATCTGGCCCAAAATGTCAACTGTGTTAAGGTTGGGAAACCCTGGCTTAGAGTATTTTGGCAAATACTGTTTCACTTGTGCTACCTCTTTGTGAGGCAACTGGCCGAGAAGCCTGGCTTAACACTTCCTGGTGATGTGTCTGTCTTTGTCTCCTCACCTGTAAGACTTGAAGGGAAGTGCACCCTCCCCACTGGGCTGCCGTCAGGGTTGAGGGAGTTAATACCCATAAGGCGCTCCGGGCTACTGCAGCCTGCCTGGAAGCTGAAGGAAAGGTGGGGGCATTGTAGGACACCTTCAACCCAGGTCTCCCAACTTCACAGGACTCCCTTCCTCCGCCCAGGAGTTTTAAGGAAGAGGAACTTCCTGGTGGGACAGATTGAGTGCCAAACGTGTGTTCACATAAAAAATCAAGAGATCAGGGCATGAGTCTGCATCTGAAAACTCGAGTAAAAAGTCTGGTGTATGCTGTTAATGGAAAGAACAGAATACGAAGCTTGCATGCCGCATATTCTCATTTCGTTCCTTGGGGGTGTGCTGCTACCTCTGGTCACTGGCATCGGACTTTTCTTCCTTCTTTCTACTTTCCTACATCTCCCAAGTTTTGTATTTTGAGCATGTATTACCATTATAACTGCTAAACAGGAAAGATGGCCTTTAAAAAGAAAGTGAAGTGTAAAAGTTTGAGGGTGATGAGATAAATGTGCTTGAGGAAGAAAAAGCAATCTCAGTTTAATCCTATGGTTGCCCCAGGAGGCACTCATTTATCCCTTCTGCTTTTCAAGTGAGGAAGCTGCAGCTTGGCTTAGTTCTGGGGGGAGTATGAAGCTGCCTTGGTTTAGGTGATGGAGCACAGGTCCACAGACATGTGTGGGTGCATCTGTGGCAGGGGAGAAAAGAGCATGTGTCCAGAGTACAGCTTGTTCGGAGCTGGGACACTGACAATAGAGCATGCACTGCGTGCGTAGGTGGGTGTGTCTCCGATCCCCCAGCAGTGACAGGGACGAAGCCTTGCCCTGTGGGATGACTCAGGCCACTGGCCAAATGTTATGTCTCCATGTTCAAGTCCCTCTCCAACTTCTCCTCCTGGGACAGAAACAGATGGCAGCGGAGCAGGAGAAGGTGGGGGCAGAGTTCCAGGCACTGAGGGCTTTCCTGGTGGAGCAGGAGGGTCGGCTGCTAGGCCGCCTGGAGGAACTGTCCCGGGAGGTGGCACAGAAGCAGAATGAGAACCTGGCCCAGCTCGGGGCTGAGATCACCCAGCTGTCCAAGCTCAGAAGCCAGATCCAGGAGACAGCTCAAAAGCCTGACCTTGACTTTCTCCAGGTAAGTCTGGCTCAGCCAGGGGCTCGAGTCATTTATCCTAAGGTATCAGGACCAGCAGCTAGAGAACAGTGTCAGTCCTGGGGGGTCTAGGAGAATCACATGATCTGGAGCTGAAGGGGACTGGACAGAAGTGCCCTGATTTTCCTGGGGTTGGAAGTCTAGAGGGATGTGAAAACTTTCTTGACTATGAGCCACAATAATATATATCGTATTTCAGAATCACAAGCTTGAGACAAAAGTCTCAGAAAATAATACTCATCTTTGCTACACGTATGCACTTTGATGTTTTCTATTCTATTTCGCTAAAAAAATAGTTATAAACAACTAGATAAACTTCACAATCCACAGATGGGTTAAGAACAGTCATCACGGGGCTGAGTGAGCAGTAGGTGCATAAGGGCTGTGACCTCCCTCAGGTGGTTTCCAGGACACACGCAGCACTGGGTCCCATGGGACAGCTCCAGTGATGACTCTGTAACTAAGAAAGCAGCAAAGATAGAAAGAAAGCATGTGAACAGTTGTGGCAAAGGGTGAGAGGCCCACTGCGTGGGTGAGACACCCTGCAGCCAGCAGCCACTGGAAGCTGCTGCCCCTGAAGTCCACGCAGGCAGTGAGACGTGGCACACCTGCTTATGCTTACATCTTGCAGGCACAGCAAGGGGCAAGCTTTGTTTCTCAGAGGTGAATGGAGGTTACCTGATGCTGATTTGGTTTCCTCTATCTTTCCTTCCAGGAATTCAAAAGCACGCTGAGCAGGTGAGTGACCTCACAACTCCTGGGGCCTAAGTTGCTTCTTCCCTTTTCACTGAGCCTTGTCTTTATTCCCTGTCCCCTGACCTCTCACCTCCTGATCCCCCGACTTGCTTGCCCGGGGACCTTCCGAGACAAACGCCCACCTGCCTGGCCATGGGTTTTTCTGCATGAGGCCTGGCTCTCCCTTTTCTACCTCTTTCTGCCAAGAGGACCGCGCCATCCTAATTGTCACAGCCTGTGGGAGCAAAACGGTGCACACAGGCCCTTCTCAGAGCCCTTGTCCTGCAGGTGTAGCAATGAGCCTGGCCCCAAGCCAACCACAGTCTCTTCCGAGATGAAGAATAAAGTCTGGAATGTTTCTCTCAAGACCTTCATCTTAAAAGGGATGCTGAAGAAGTTCAAAGGTAGGGGCCTGGGTGCCGAGCTGGGCCACATAGTGCGGTGGCGGTGGAGGGCTCCTGGTAGCTCAGGGGTCCCTGGGTGTGCTTTCCAGAAGCTGTGTGTGAAAATAGGAGCTGGCTGTGCCATGGCCAGATTGGTGTAGGGGCTGTGGTGGCAAATCTAGTCAGGCCCCTGCAGGGCATGCCGCTTCTCAAGGGGACAGATCGGGTAGAGGGGTACTGCTGGGGGACTGGGGTTAGGAAGAGAGCTGTGCAGGGGAGCTCAGCTCAGAGCCACTTGGGTAGAGCTAGAATGCTTGGGTATGGGCCCCCTGCCCCCCGCTCCCCATGCTTGGCCCTGTGCCTGCACGTTCACTCTTGGCCTTAGGAGTCTCTGGGGAATGAATGAGTCAGTTGGGATATAAAGAGCTGGTGACCTTGCCATATAATCTCCCGTGTCGCTCATGCACGCCTTGCTTTGTTTCTCCTCCTCAGAGGACCTTCGGGGAGAGCTGGAGAAAGAGGAGAAAGGTAGGGATGGTGCTGTGATGGCGAGTATGGACTGTCTGCCACACAGAGATCCTACTCCCTGCTCGTGACCATCTCAGGGTTTTGCATATGGTCGGTTCCTTCAGCCCACCCACCTCAGCAACCCTGTTCCTCTGTCCCCTCCCCCACACCACCCCCTCCCCATCCTGGGAGCTCTGACACCCTCAGATGTTGGCCCAAATGCTGCAGGTTGGTTAGGAGCAGGAATGCCCTGTACCTCGAGATACTCAGACTGGGAAAGGCTTCTCGGCCACCTGGGTGAGCCTCTACCCGGTCCCCACTCCAAGATGGATGGAAACCTCTCCTGGGAATGGGGTGTATACAGGGGACAAGGAAAGCAAGGGGAAGCTAAAGACTGGAAGGAATATCGTTTTTACTCTTGCAAAGCTCTGGAATGTGTGGCATCCAACACCCAGAGGAGGGGAGGGGAGGGCACATATTCCTGATGCTGATGTCTAAGTCAGAGTGTGTCTGGATGCCACCTAAACCACCTGAGGGAGACCAGGCCCTCCTCTGCCCAGAGCCCTGCCACAGCCCCTCTGACTTGGTAAAGGTCAGAGTCCCCATGGTGGTCTCAAGGGCCCAAGGGATCTGGCCTCAGTGCACACCCCTTCCACTCCATGCAGCCACACATCCTCCTTGCTGTTCCTTCATTGTACCAAGCACACACCCATCCCGGGGCCTTTGCACGGCCAGGCTCCCCCACCCCAGGCCCCTACCTGGAACATGCTTTCCCCAGCCAGTCACGTGGCCTGCTTCTTTGCCTTCTTTCTATCTGTCTGCTCGATGCCCCTTTTCAGTGAGGGTCTTCCCTGGCCACTCTGCTTGAAGTTACAGCCTGCTCTTCTGTTCCCTCTCATCTTCTATGTTTATAATCTATCCTCAATCCTCTCCCTGTGGGAAGGAAGCTGCAGGCAGGCAGGACTACTCTGATACTCTGTGCTACCCCCAGGGCCTGAAACGTAGTAGTGCTCACAGTAAGTGTACATATTTTAACTTTTTTTTTTTGTTTTTTTTGGAGACAAGGTATCGCTTTGTTGCCCAGGGTGGAGTGCAGTGGAACTGCAGCCTCCACCCCGCAAGCTCAAGCGATCCTCTCTCCTCAGCGTCCTCGAGGAGCTGGGACTACAGGAGCACACCACCATGCCTGGCTAAATTTTCTATGTTTTGTGGAGACGGATGTCTCACTATATTGCCCAGGCTGGTCTCCAACACCTGGGCTCAAGCTGTCTTCCCACCTCTGCTTCCCAAAGTGCTAGGATTACAAGCATGAGCCTCTACACCTGGCCTTAACTTTTTATTATGAAAAATTTCAAACATACTCAAAAGTAGAGAGAAGAGTGTAAAGAATGTTACATACCCATCTCTCACCGTCCGCAGTGATCAATTAGTGGCCACAGTTTTCATAGACACTGCTATCCACTTCCTGTGGGATTATTTTGTTTTCTGAGACAGGGTCTTGCCCTGGAGTGAGATCATGGAGTACAGTGGCCTGATCTCCGCTCACTGCAACCTCTGCCTCCTGGGTTCAAGCGATTCTCATGCCTCAGCCTCCCAAACAGCTGGAATTACAGGCACAGGACACCACGCCGGGCTAATTTTTGTATTTTTAGTAGAGAAAATACAAAACAAGTTTTCCCCCATGTTGGCCAAGCTGGTCCCAAACTTCTGACCTCATCTGATCCATTGGCCTCGGCCTCCCAAAGTGCTGGTATCGCAGCTGTGCACCATCTCACCCGGCCTCCACTGTATTATTGTTATTATTATTTTTATTTTTGAGACAGAGTCTTGCTCTGTCGCCCAGGCTGGAGTGCAGTGGCGTGATCTCGGCTCACTGCAATCTCCACCTCCCGGGTTCACGCCATTCTCCTGCCTCAGCCTCCCGAGTAGCTGGGACTACAGGCGCCTGCCACCACGCCCGGCTAATTTATTTTATTTTTTTATTTTTAGTAGAGACGGGGTTTCACCATGTTAGCCAGGATGTTCTTGATTTCCCGACCTCGTGATCCGCCCACCTTGGCCTCCCAAAGTGCTGGGATTACTGGCGTGAGCCACTGCGCACGGCCTACTGTATTATTTTAAAGCATCAGAGACAATATATCATTGCCATAAATACCTCAGTGTGTTATCTCTAAAGAAACAGACTTTGTAAAACATAACCACAAAGCAGTCCTCACACCTGGACAGATTAATGATTCTTTCCAATGTCTGGCATTCAAATATCCCCATCTGTTGAACTGGGGTTCAAACCAGGCCCACACATCGCATTTGTTTGATTTCAGTAAGTACTTGTTGAGTGGTCGGGGCGGAGGGAAGCAAAATATCTGGGAGGCAGAGCGTGGGGGTTGGTTGGGCCTTGGCACTGGGTGCTGGGGGTATTCCAGAGGGAAATGCAGGCAGGTTGCAAAGCAAGGTCGGGCGCGGCCCTGCAAAGACTGTGCCAGGGGCCTGCCTGCGTGGGGACATTTCTCCCTGTCTCTGTCTGCAGTGGAGCTCACCTTGGATCCCGACACGGCCAACCCGCGCCTCATCCTCTCTCTGGATCTTAAGAGCGTGCGCCTCGGCGAGCGGGCCCAGGACCTGCCCAACCACCCCTGCCGCTTCGACACCAACACCCGCGTCCTGGCGTCCTGCGGCTTCTCCTCGGGCCGGCATCACTGGGAGGTGGAGGTGGGCTCTAAGGACGGCTGGGCCTTTGGCGTGGCCCGCGAGAGCGTGCGCCGAAAGGGCCTGACGCCCTTCACTCCCGAGGAGGGCGTCTGGGCCCTGCAGCTCAACGGCGGCCAGTACTGGGCCGTGACCAGCCCCGAGCGGTCGCCCCTCAGCTGCGGGCACCTGTCGCGTGTGCGGGTGGCCCTGGACCTGGAGGTGGGAGCTGTGTCCTTCTACGCTGTGGAGGACATGCGCCACCTCTACACCTTCCGCGTCAACTTCCAGGAGCGCGTGTTTCCGCTTTTCTCTGTTTGCTCCACGGGCACCTACTTGCGAATCTGGCCTTGAGGGGCACTGCTGGGGAGCTCCTGTCTCTGGGCTGCCGGTGGGAGGGGATGTCGCCTCCCCAGAGATGCCTGGTCCGTCTTGGGTCTGCCCTCCGTGCTCCTGACCCCTGCTGCCCAAGAGAGCCTGCTACAGACACAACCCTGAGGCAGGAGAGTGACTGTGGCCAACTGAGCAGGGGAACAGGGGCTTTGGACTCCTGAGGGTGTTCCCTTCCTGAGGTCACATGTGGATTTGGCCAGAGCCTTCAGGAGGTGGAGGCCGGTGAGGTCAGGAGCCCAGCTCTCCAGGGGGCTTCTGCCCTGACTGGGAAGGGTGCCTGGCTCCCTAAAACAATGTCAAAGCCAGTCCTGCTATTCTCTGTTGCCAGGGGACAGGTCTGGGCCTGGGCCAACCACGTTTGTTATCATGGCTGCTGCCTTCTGGACAGCTGCCAGCTCTGCCTTGAGAGGTTGTGGGACCTCTGGATCCAGCTGACCTGACAGGTCATCTACTCAGGGAGGAGCCCTGTGCTCCCAGCTCAGAGGACAGTCTGGGCCAGAACTGGAAGGAGACATTTGTCCCGTCTTTGAGGGACAAGCCCGGGACAACAGCCAGTGGGCGTCACGGCTCTCCAGCACTCCTTAGCCGGAGGATACAGAGTGATGGGTGCATCCTGACCAATGCGACAACCAACACGTGCTCTCACAAACACCTGACTCCTGCACTTTCCAGTGCCAAAGTACAAACGCTGCTTGGATAAGGAGAGCAAAGCTTCTGGAACTTTATTTACTCTTTCTTTTTAATTTTCTTTTAAGAGACTGGGTCTTGCTTTGTTGCCCAGGCTGGTCTTGAACTCCTGGCCTCAAGTGATCCTCCAGTCTCCATCTCCCTAAGAGCTGGGATTACAGGTGTGAGCCGCTGTACCCGAACTTTTTTTGTTTTTGCTTCTGGAACTTTGAAACACAAAACACAAGTTGGCACTTACAATTTTAAAGATGCAGCCAGCTCTAAACAACACACAGAGCACAAATATGCTCCTGACGGACTCAGGAAAATGCCAACAGCAGAGCACCCTGGTGCCAAGGCCTTCTCAGCCCATGCCCTGGAGGGCATTCCCCTGGCCAGCCTCAGCCCCTTGTCTACTTGTTCTCCAGCTTCTGGGTAGCTGGGCTTCTGGAAGGGTGGCAGTGGGCTGCTCCCTGCTCAGCGCTCCCCTGGGAAGGGGGTGAGATGAAAATGAAGACTATGAGCTGTCTTTGGAGTTGGCTTGGCCCATTTTCTACTCCCTAGATCTGAGTGCAGGAGCATAAGTGTGAGTCAGGGTTTCTGCCAGAGTGAATGAGCATGCATGTTTCTGTGTGGGAGGAGTGTGTATTTGTATCTCACCTTTCTTGGGTGTGTGTGTGTGTGTGTATTTTGGAGAGGACATTTATGAGCATGTGCATAAGGTTCAGGTGTTGCAAACAGACCCAAGTCAGTTTGGTCATACCCTATTGTTGATTTGTTGTTAAATACTGACCACCTCATATTTAGACAAGGGCCACAGGTTTCTTCTCTCGCTACCTGGCTACCAGGCTAGATGAACAGAATACCAGACTCGGACCTAATTCTGTCCCACACAAGTTATTTAGACAGAGGTGCTGGCAAACAGGGGCAATGATAGCTGAATAGCCCTGTGTCATGGAGCTTCAGTGCTCTGTCTCTGAGGTGCTTCAAGCTCACCTGGCATATAGGGTTCTCGTGGGGCAGCCACAACACTATCCCAGAGGCAGGCCCAGTTGACACAGCACCAGACAATCAGAATACCGTATCCTCCAGGCTGAGGACAGGGTCATTTCAAAGTCCTGCCTACAGAAGCATTCCAGAGAGTGAATGTCCTGCTCATACATGGAGAGCAGCTCTAAAACCTGGTAGCCGATTCAGGCATTTGAATACCACTGATTTCCACAAGGAAAACCAATCTCTAACATTAATTTCCTAACTGAATCACCTATTGTTACCGTTAAGCCCTAATGTTATCTGGCTTGTGTGGCTCTTTGATTAAGTATCATAATTCCCTTTGTACCATCCAACAAATGTGCTGGGCATCACAACACACATTACAGGTCCCAGAAAGTACCATGTCTGGTGAAGGTGTCACATGAGGGTCAGGTCTGGGGACTGGGAGTAGCTGTCCGCATGTTTATTTTCCGTTTTTGTGTCCATGAGTGCAATCGTGTGTCTATCAGAGAGTGTGTGTTTGCAGAGTAACTACATATATAGCTATATATCTTAAGAAATGTAACAACAGTTACTGTAACAATTGCATAGAGAAGGGAACAGATGTTCTTTCTTGCTAACCAGGGCAGTACAGTAACTTGGATGTCAGGATGTTGGTGTCCTCGAGGGCATGTGTGTGCATTTCCCTCTCCTAGACTCTGGGCATCATAAACTCTAGGGACCGCTGGGTCTGTGAGAACAACTGGCCTAACTTGGGCCCTTCTTATTCAACCCATCAGTCCTAGCTGCTGAGCCATAAGCGCAGGCCTCTGCCGCCAGACCCTCACAGGGCCCCTCAGCATCCAGAATGGGGGGCACCTAGGGGCCTACCTCTGGCCTGGCCGCCCAGTGACCCAAGTCACCCGGCATTGCAGGGAGCACAGGGCAGGCTAGGCCACCAGACCAAGGTCCACCTCCTACACCCACCACTTTCTGTCCTTTGCCAGGCTGAGCCCTCATCCTTTTCCCCTCTCCTCCGCCCCGTGGGCCCTTTAAGGGCCCTGACAGAACATGCCCTAAAGCTGCCCTAAAAGCTGCCTTTTCCTACTTCATCCAAATGTGAGACGGGGCTAGCACCCACCCGCAACCTCGCCTGGACCCTTCCCACCCCAGCGCCTCCAAACACCTGGCCCTCCTGATTCCCGCCCCCCCCCCCAACACTCCCGCTGGGCCTCCACCTCCTGATGACCCCACTGTTCCCCCACCGCCCAGCTCGCCCCAGGTCCCGCCCTAACCTCTCGGATCTGGACTCCCTGCAGGACGGGCGCACTGACACCCTTCCCTGACCTTTCCATAGCCTTGACCTGGAGCCCCGCTTCCTCACGCACAGCAAGACGCAAAACGTGCTCCCCAATCCTGCGCACGCCCCTCCCTGGCCCCCACCCCGCCCAAGGCCCGGGGCGGTCCTCACAGCTCGGAGCTCGGCGGTGCCGCCCCGCCCTGACAGCTCCCGCCCGCGCGCGCGCCCGCCCAACGACGGCACTGTCTTCGCGGAGCCCTCTGCCGGGACTGACGGCCGTTCAGTGCCACGGACGCACGGGCAAGACGGCTGCGGCCGTGGGAGGAGCTTGGGTCCAGCCCCCACGGAACTCGGCCGAAGATTCAGCGGACTGCGGCTGCGCGGCGCCGGCGACAGCGTCAACTAACTGCTTGTGTGTCAAAAGGAAACCCACAGCCGGCTCCATAGCTCAGGGGTTAGAGCACTGGTCTTGTAAACCAGGGGTCGCGAGTTCAAATCTCGCTGGGGCCTGCTTCCGTTTTTTCCTATTATTTCCTTAAAGATAGAAAAGTGGAAGATAGGCAAGCCTACTTCCGCCTTCCTGGGAGGCCAGCGCCTGGCGGAGTCACTTTCTCTTTGCCTCTAAGATACCCACCGCGCAAGGCTACTTTCCTACCACTTCCTTATCTCTTGAAGAGTCAGACCCACTGCGGGCTTCCTTTTCCATCACGGGTTCCCTGGGCCCCGCGCGCCCTCTCCCCACGACCCCGCTCACTTCCGTCTGCGCGCCCCCCG